>NC_134983.1:5000000-10000000 GCF_050947335.1 Megachile rotundata
TGATAAATTAATTACAATTCAATTTCACTAATTACTCCGTAAAGCATCATGCGTTTCGGTTAAAATATTAAAAGGTTTACACAGCATCAAAGATTATATTAATTAACGAAATAAGTATTTTCAATCAATTCAGTATTTCAGTTTGTTCACTCGGTCCCGTTATTTGATCGCCGAGATTGAAATAATTAATAGGAAGTGAACAAGCGTAATGAAATTTCGAAATATTCACGATTTCTATGAATTTTGCATAGATCTTTGTTCAGGTCTAAGATTATCTGAACAGTTAAACGTTCTTCATCGTCTATTAAAAATATTACATTAACGTTGGAAATAGAACGTCCGATTTCCCTGGGGGTTCCAGGAAAATTAACTTCCCTGTATTTTACAACCCATTCGCAGAGGACACGTTCGAAATCTCTCGAGATTTTTATCGTGTTACTCGCTGAGAGAGAAAAAAGGCGGTTTAGAGAATGATATATTTCTTTATAGTACCAATTTATGCTGGGATTATAACATTACACAAAAAATGAACATAACCAACTTTATTTTTATGACGATTTATGGTATATTGTTCTTATGGGCGTTTAATAAATCACAGTTACATATTTTCAACGAGAAATATATAAATAATTGTTTAGTCTTTGTATTTGAAGACAAATTATCAAATATTACAAATTATACAAATCTAATATAGTATAATAAGTGTAAAGTTTGTATAACATGTAACGTTAGGTTAATTTATATAAGATATCTAAGCGGCGTTAATCGTAATGCTTATTATTAAGATTATAATCATCAATTACCATTTATAACAATGCTTATTGTTACAACATGAATCATTATACGTAGGAATATTCTTAACACAAAATTTCTCAGACATTAATACAATAATTTAGTGAAACATCACTATACATTAAACATTTTTATCTTAAAAAATAATGAGATATTATAAAAATCTTTGTCATTTTCATTTCTAACTATTTCTAACAGGCGAAAAACACCATTGTACATAGCACTGTTATTTTAATAGTAGTATATTTTAAAAGTACTTTAAAATATAAATAAGCTTTAGGACATGAAAGATTTATTGAAGAAAAAGTATCGATACATAAACTGAATAAATGTTATTTAGTGATAAAACATGCTAGTGAATTAAACAGGTAGACTACATCGAAGCCACACTCTTTTACGATCACACTGTATATTACGATAATACTAATTCAACGAACCGAAACTCTTTTTCTCGGTAATAAACAAGCCGTAAACTCCGATCGTCTTCGCGAGGATCTAAGAGTTCAAAGGAAGATCAACGAACCGAGGGAAACTCATTAACATTTCAGCCAAGTCGTATTTCCTTTAATTCCGTTGAAAAGAGGCCATTTTACCATTTGGCTACGTTGAGTCGTTGCTCGAACTCGAGTCAAACGAGCAAACCGAAGATCGACTTCTTTTCTTCGTGTCTCCTCCATCACTTTACAATCCCCTTTAATTTGTTTCGTTCCGATAGCATTATTGTTTCTTCGCGTTCTTTTCACTGTATACTCTTTATGGTTCGTTCTGGTAAGGTGGGAAATATGTTGCTATAAATTCTTGTTATATTGCCATATACGGAGAGTGGAAAGTAATTCCAATTGGAAATATACTTAGAACTTTTTTATGTAATGTATAACCATCGAATTTTTTAATTAAATTTTCGAATATTCATATTTAAAAATTTGTGAAGTAACAAGTGTACAAATTTTTCAGTTTTTGAATTAAAAAATTTCAAGTTCGCAAATTTCTTAATTTCCTAATTTCACGGTTCTCTAATGTTTTGAATTAGTTTTTCAAATTTTAAACTTCTTAATTTCCTAATTTTTTGGTGTCCTAATTTTCTGAATTCTTAATATCTTTTCTAATTCTGTAATTTTGTAATTTTGTAATTTTGTAATTTTGTAATTTTGTAATTTTCTAATTCTGCCATTTTGTAATTTTGTAATTACTTCATTTCCCAATTCTCCAATTTCCTTCATTCTCAATTTCGTAATTTTCTCATTTCCTGATGTCCTAAATTCCTAGGACATCAGGTTTCGTAATTTCTTAAAATTTCTTAAAATTCTAATTTGCTAAAGTCTTCCTTTCTAATTTCTTAGTATTTCATTTCCTAATTTCGTAATTTCCTAATTCCGACAATCTCTAAATCTCTAAATCTCTAAATCTCTAAATCTCTAAATCTCTAAATCTCCAAATTTCTAAATCTCTAAAAAGATCTTGGAATCTTTGAATCTCTGTAGATCTTGAAAATTCTAAAGTTTCGAATTCTTGAATTTAAAGATTTTACTAAAAACTTAAAAATTTACTAACCGAAATTCAACGAGAGGTAGATCCCTATGTTCCATTAAATATACACGTGGCGATAAAACTCATGATTATACTATAGTGAGTATGTACATACAATATTAACATACTATGGATATATGTATGTATGTATAATACATTGTATTGTAACGATCAACTAGTTATCGAAATTCAATAGTTACTGTAAACCAATAACAAATAGTTACCTTAACATAACAAGTAATGATGTAATAATTACTCAAAAAAGTTTGTCTACAAAACGCAAGGTACACGATTTTTGTAAATGTACCGATGTAAATGTTTTCATTTAATTTACTTCTGCAAATGTTTCCATTTAATTTGCCGCTGTAAATGTTTTCACTTAAAAAAAAAGTTCAGATGTTATCGTATTACATGAAAAAAAGATGGATACCACTAAAATGTTTGTAGACTCATTTATCGGCAGTTGCTAAAATATTGATGAAAAAGAAGGGAGACGTTTTCAAGGCGAAGTGAATAAGAAGAACCATCTCAAACGAAACGAGAAGTTTCTTCAGACGGCGTTGAAAATGTAAACGTGAAGCTACTCTTCCGTTATAGCTCTAAATGTGTACAGAGAAACGTAATTTGCATAACTTGAAACCTTAACTGATAGACAAACTGCTCAGAGCTTATAAAAGCGCGCTGTGCAACATTTGATGTCATTTTTAAACTACCATTTACTTTAATTTTCTGCAATTGCGAAAATAGAGGATGGAAATTCTTTAAAGATATGCACAGTTTGTGTTTTTGAAGTGTAATGAAGAATTAAGATACAATATTTGTTAAATAATTATTGTGGTGTCATTTATTTATTATTGTACATGTATAATGACGTTTAGGAAATATTTTAGAGTTAAGGGTGATCCAGTGACTTGATAATTGATTTCAGTGAAAATTGTATATATACAATATACATATATACTGTAATAGATCAGGTCAGGTTCGAGCATAAAGAAGATCAATAATTTGCTTAACATAAGGATATTTATTCCGTAATGCATAAGTGTCTCGCGACCGCATGTCTCTAAGGACGAACAACGACTCTCTTCTCTTCTTCAACGGTTCGACGTCGCCGAACGGTTTCCCGAAATTCTTTTGTTTACCGGTCGGTGGAATATTCCACGACGCACACACAATACTATAATACAATATATACAATTGTATACATATATACAATTTTTCGATCCTACAAATTTATAAATTTTTGAACTATCAAATTCTTAAATTAAAAAATTTCACTTTTGCGTATTTTTAAGTTGGTTAGTTTGGAAGTTTGCAAGTTTGAAAATTTGAAATTTCAACTTTCAAATTTCTGAAGTTTGGTATATTTTGGGTATCCAGTAGCTTCAAATTTCTCACTTTCTAAATCTCCAAATGTCCAAACCTCCAAATCTCCAAATTTCCAAATTTCCAAATTTCCAAATCTCTAAATCTTCAAATTTCTAAATCTGCAAACCACTAAATTTCCGAACTTCTAAACCTGCTATGTCTCAAATTCCCAAATTTTCAGATCTTCAAAATGTCCAAATTCCTCAGTTTACAAATTTCAACTTTCATATTTTTTAACATTCCAAGTCTATAAATAATCAATTTAACTGAAATTGCAGTGTTCATCTCATAAAACTACCACGACGGTCAACATATAAATTAACACTTGTAAGACATTAATATCTACTAAAATTTGCAATTAAATTCCATTCAGAAATTCCTTTGAACCTCGCTAAAAATATAAAGAATATTTAAAATCGCGTGATTCTACCTTTTCAACCACTGCTAAAATCAGTGAGGTACGTACATAAATAATTAGCAGAGTAACCAACACTAACCATACGTGGCATACAAATAACCAAAATGTGCATGCAAAAATGTTTTCGAATCTTCCAAACATTAACATGGCGAGATTGTGTATTCCCACTTGCGACATTTGAAACACGCGTGTATCATAAAAAATAAAAGGACGAAGCAGCGAGAAAAAAGCCGTTTGCAACTCAAATGGAAACGTAAATCGTGCTCAGGATAATTCGAAATCGAATGAATAATTGCCAACGTTAGCAATTACGTGCGATCCCCTGTTTTATATGTATAACGAAACTACACGTACGATTAGGTGAACAATACCATTCTTCTTTTTTTTTAACAATACAACGCGAGAGTTTGGGGACGTGAAACGACTATTCCCCTGTTGACAGGCATATAATATATTATATGCGGTGAAATCGAATTGATCCCAGCCGGATTCCACACGAAGTAGAGAAGACTGAATGATTTATTTTGTCCGGCGACGCGAATTCCAACCAATGGAACATCAAACGCCGCGCGAGAAATCAAAACGACGGAAGTAGAACAATGGAGTCTCCCAACCGATGCATTTCGATGCGGCAAACGTGGGATCTGTAGATCCCTGTAACCAGAAATCGCCTGATCCTTCATGATTTTACACGACCGTTTCTCGCTCCGGCGTGAAATGCGAACAATAACTTTACTAACGAACATTGACGTTTTTATCAATTTATGTATGTTGCCTTTAAATAGTGATGGGCAGATAACCTGTTTGCTGTAAGTATTGTGTGCGCAGGTTTGCATTTTATGTACAGCGAGGAGCTGTAGATCATATATTTTTAATTTCAGAATGCAGAAATTTGGTAATTTGGTACTTTAGAAATTTGGAAATTTGGTAATTTGCTGATTTAGATATTTATGGATGTGGAGAATTAGGGATTCAGGAATTTGGGTATTTAGAATTAGTAATTTGGTAAATTAGAAGATTGGTAGTTCGGAAATTTGATACTTTGGTACTTTCGTACAATGATTGTAACCGTTCGTACGAGGTTACTCGCGTTGCGATCGCACGGATTTTATAATTCCGTGCCACGAGGATGTAAATCTTGTGACTCGTTCGACTACGATTTTTCGCGACCCACTGCTCTGCCGAATTAATCTTGGAGCAGTAGTTAAAAAAAATTAGCTCCCTTTCGATCGATAAAGGGCAGCTAAGTGTTGTATGATTATCGGTGTCCCGAACTGATGGACTTTTACGAAAAACTATTGAAGTTCGGTTCGAATGATTTCCGTAACGTTCAAGTAGTTCGTTTGCTATTCGACGGTTGATGTTAATCTATTCGACGGTTGATGTTGATCTGTGCTTAACTCTTAATCGTGCGAGCTAAGGAGCCCTGGCAAAAGTTTCGGAAACACGTTGATTGGTCATCGTTTGATTTTTGATTTTCCAATCAACGTGTCCCCTGACTTTATCCCACCCTTCCGTTACGCCCTTAGCGCGTTTCTTTAGGAGAGGATAGGACGGTACCAGATCGTACGTGAGAAATTCGCAAGTCCAGCAACGCCGGGATTTCTCCTCTGTGTCTCAGGCCCGATGGCCGTAAAGTACTGTAACGAATGTACTGTCTAAATGACCCTTCAGAATTACCGAATTTATGACAGGAATTAGCTATCGAGGACGAAAGAAAACTAAAAATTTAACGCTATTGTATGAAAAAAGGTAAATGAATATTGCAAGAAATAAGGAAAAAGTCTTTCTCAAAAATAGCCATATAATTTGGTAATCTGATTCAGATATAGGTTTAATAATTCGAAAGCAATAGTCACACCTCCGGTCAAAAACCACTGCTATAAATAATAAAATTCTTAGTAATGAAAATTTATAAAAAACCGTTCTATTATATGCTTGCACAGCAACTGTTAAATGATATTAAATGATTCATAACATTTTTCTTTGATATCCTCTTGCACAACAACATTATAAACAAATAATACAAAACTTACAACAAACGTGGAAAATGCATCAACACTTACAAATCCCTGACGATGTTACTCGATCTTCAAAAAACAGTCTTTAAGTTCTTCGATAAAAAAATTCTAAACACTGCTTTAAAACTCAAGATACACAGGCAACACGACAAGCCCGTTAACAAACTGCTTTCTAACAACAAGGTCCGACGGTGAAACTTTCCAAAGCTAGCCTAAATAACCTCTGGCAGCGTAGTTAAGAAATCATTAAAGATTCCCAAGCGCATTACAACCTCGACGGAAGTTTGCACGTGGCTGGTGTATTTCCGCGGTTCCGTTTCGCAGCTTACAACGTTTGCATTAGCGCAACATTTGTAACGAACTGCACAAGTTGGAGGAAGTTCGGCCCGATGCAACCGCGGCGTACCTGTTGTTACAGGCGTTTATTAACGTATTATACAACGTCAACAGATGCACGAAGCCGGAATAGAACGGGGTACAGTCGGACGAACAGCCAGTTCTGACAACAACACCTGCTACCAAGTACTTTCGTCCCCGCGGTGAGCGTAAATTATTCATACGACGGCGCATTAACGTTCGTCAAAACTTATTTTTACCAGTGAAGAAGTTTTCCTTATCGCGAAAATCCTCGCTTCCCGAGGAAACTGCGCCACTTTCTTTGAGCCTTACCGGATTCAACAAACTGCGACGTCTTCTTGATGAACACTACAGATGATTCTACCTTGCCACGCTGGGTTATTTGCATCCACAAGTTCATTTTAAATATTCTGTTTCAGCTGCGGTATTTTCTTAAATGATATTGTAAATATAGCGAAGTTTTGCGAACTCTCGAAGTCGATCAACATGTGTAACGTCCCGCGGAACCCTTTTTTGTACAATACCACACCTCAGATCTATTATCGACAGTATTAGGCAATTACCGACAGTACATTACGAATCTATTACCATATCTATCAAATTCGACAGTCGGTAATCAGTATATATATATATATGTATATTATGCGCCGCCTCCGAAAAGGTTGAAATGTATTTAATATACTACCTAACGAGTAAATAGGTTTCATTCATACCTGTTATGTAATTGTATGATTGAATGAAATAGAAATTACTTCATTAGGAAATAGAAATTATTTTATACTTTTTAGTGCACTTCGAAGTCGGCGTATTTTTTTTCTTAAAATTATTTTATTTCACGCTTTTTAGTGGAATGGGGAGAATTGTATAGGATACTGTGAGACAGTTCTTCCGGGCTTTTTTTTTGTCTGCGTAAATGCCATGAGCATAATTAAGTAAAGGACAACATGGATATTCGTTTTTCAATTTTGTTTGCAACAATAATCCTTTGCAACTAAAAAATGAAAAAATTGTTGGTAATGGTACCAATGGGGAGTCAGACTCTACAAGATGCGAAAGGCTTTGTTCCGATCGGTCCATCCAGCTAGACGTAATCGGCGAACATACATAGAAAAAAAAAAAAATATATACTGATCGAATTGAGTAACCACCTCCTTTTTCGAAGTCGGTTAAAAATATGGGCATCCGCGATAAGAGGTAAACTAAGTAGAATCAAGAGTTCCTCTACAGAATTATGTGGAAGCACAAAAGTGGTGCGGGCGCAGGTCGAAGTGAATCCTCCATCATCGTCGTCGAACGAGGTTTCTGATATTCACGGACATATTCACAGCAATTCTTCGCGAACCCCGCCCGAGTTCTCACCTCTCCCGAGCAGAGTGGCCCTCGGTGTTTTGGTGAGCACCACCACTCCCGGACAGATTGGTTACCCCCGATGCTACGGTGATGTTTTTCATGTCGAAACACTCATGATGCTCGACGAATACGGCCACAGGTTTCCCCGTGCACGTAGGGCTTCGAGACATGGGACTCGCCATGCCTGCTGTTCTTGATCAGTCGCCCCCTAAAACCCCGCTAATTTCGTTGAATCGTCTGTATACTTTTAAATTCTCGTTTTATGCTCTGAGATTCCTCATTCGACTAGTTCTATCCGTAACAATTGTGATGAACGTATTACAGAATTGTGCACTTATTGATATACTATAATTTTGTTAACCATTTTGTTTTACTGTAAAAATGTATATCTTTTTAGTAAAATAAATTCTAATTCTAACAAAAACTAAAATTTATATCAAAATTTACAATATTTTTTAATGAGATATTTTTCTAATGACCTTGCAGATAAAACACATGCACAATTGTTAGCCTTTCACAATAATTATGCGCAGTCAAGTTATTATATCTCATCACAAGATTTTCTAATACAAGTACACTCCCGGACAAAATGATAGCACATGTGTGCTATCTTTAATTTCTTGAAAACTATTTAGAATTTTTTAATGTAATACATACCATTCTAATTGTTACATGACAGAGAGAAGGAACTTCTTAGTAAATATGGTTGACCTTGCTAGCTTTCTCAGCAAGCAGAAGAAATATACAAATACTGCCGACGAAATGATAGCACATTCACAGATTTTCTACATATATTTTCACAAAAATGAAAGTTACATTGCAATTAATACAAAGTTAATAATGATATGATAATAATAATAATACGCCTTTATTTTCTATTACTTCGAGTACCCGCTTTGGTAAGGATTTGTATAACTTTTTAATTGTATTTTGTGGCAAATTATCCGAATCTATCTTAATAGCTTCTTTTAATTGTTCAATATTATCATACTGTTTTCCATTCTTATATACAGCACGTGCTAGTTCTCCCCAATAATTTTCAATAATATTCAGGTCCAGGGAACGTGCGGGCAACGGTAAAACCAATACATTTTCTCAAAGAGAAAATTGTTCTTCGACTTTAATTCGGAGAATTGCAGCATTGCCATGTTGAAAAATAAATTTATCATTGGTAATTCGTAGTGCGTGTTCATTAAGGGGTAACACCACTCTAGGATTTTCAGAAAGTCGATTTTTTTTTTCTTTGCTAAAACAATTCTTTAGCGTCTTAAGAACAGAATGCCGTTTGATTTATAGTGAAAAACAAATTTTAAATGGTTCAATTATCGATTTTGCCGCAGCGCCTCAGAGCGCGCACTCACTACTCGCGCGGTATGTTGCAATTCATCGCGTTCGTATTATTGTTATCATTTAAAATAATAAGTTTACTTGTTAGCTACAAAACAAACAGAAGCATCTAGAAATCTGGAAAAGGTGGCAAACACTGATCTGGATAGCCAAATGTATAGTACAAGCATTGCAGATTAGCGGCGAATAGAGAATTTAGGGATCAAACTGTTCATAAAACTTCAAACGCGTTTTTCTCGAAACCAGTTTCTTCAAACTGGGAGGACGGATTTCTCGGTAACTATTGCATGGATTGAATTGAAATTTTTACAGTAGCTGCACAACAATATTGTCCTTCGAAGCACGTAGCCGTTTTTTGATTGAACGTAAACTTTTTTTTTTATAAACAATTTAGTGCTCATTTTTCATGCAAAAAGTCCATTCATTCCTTAAAAAACGCATAACTTCCACAAAAATTGATTAATCAAAAAACCCCTACGTACTTCTATAGCCAACGGTATACAGATTCTAAATTTTTTTCATTTTTTATTCCGGGACTCACACATGGCGAGAAATCCGTCCTCCCGTGGCGGTGTTTTTCCAAAACGTGTTTCCGACGATGGGCTCTGTCGCCACCATTTTGTACGAAACTGACAATAAAAAAATATTTTTTGTAGATCAATATGTGTTAAATAAATCCACTGAAAAGAAATTCTTTTTCGTTTGTCGTTTTTTCAAAATAAATTGTCAAATTTGGGCCTCGTTTTCGGGCTCTAGAGTGGTGTTACCCCTTATTGTGTTTTGAGATTAAATTTATATATTTTTGAGAATTCATTTTTCCTTCAAGAAAGTGTACATTTGTTTTGCCTTTGTATCCATTCCATTTAAATTCCAGTCCGGATCACTGCACCATCCCCACCCATTTGTCTTTGTTTTTTTACTAATCTTTCTTTTTTTTAATCCTGGTAGTAAAATGAAAATGTCAGTAAAAAACAATTCGTTTTCATTTCTTCGAAGACAAATGGGTGGGGGTGGTGTAGTGATCCGGACTGGAATTTAAATGGAATGGATACAAAGGCAAAACAAATGTACACTTTCTTGAAGGAAAAATGAATTATCATAAATATGTATATAAATTTAATCTCAAAACACATTAATGAACACGCACTACGAATTACCAATGATAAATTTATTATTCAACATGGCAATGCTGCAATTCTCCGAATTAAAGTCGAAGGACAATTTTCTCAAAGAGAAAACGTATTGGTTTTACCGTTGCCCGCACGCTCCCTGGACCGGAATATTATTGAAAATTATTGGGGAGAACTAGCACGTGCTGTATATAAGAATGGAAAACAGTATGTTAATATTGAACGATTAAAAGAAGCTATTAAGATAGATTCGGATAATTTGCCATAAAATACAATTAAAAAGTTATACAAATTCTTACCAAAGTGGGTACTCGAAGTAATAGAAAATAAAGGTGGATTATTATTATTATCATATCATTATTAACTTTGTATTAATTGCAATGTAACTTTCTTTTTTGTGAAAATATATGTATAAATTCTGTGAATGTACTATCATTTCGTCGGCAGTATTTGTATATTTCTTCTGCTTGCTCAGAAAGCTAGCAAGATCAACCATATTTACTAAGAGTTCCTTCTCTCTGTCATGTAACAATTAGAATGGTATGTATTACATTAAAAAATTCTAAATAGTTTTCCAAAAATTAAAGATAGCACACATGTCCAGGACTGTATATTAATAAAGTGCTATTTAGAATATATTTTGAAAGTTATCAGTGAATAAAATTAACAAATTTTTATTTCAATTAATCCTTTGTTTGTGACTGTTGCCACAGACTGTACTATAATCCGAACAACAATGAATCTAGCAGGGTCGAAATAATTTCAAGTTTAATTTTTCGTGTTGGCTCGAAACCGAGTAACCGTACTGACCCGGGAAGAATATGTTGAATGATGGAAGAGTCTCGGCAAGTGGTAAGGTGTTTCGCGTTACGCCGAATGAATAATTTATCTTCACCAACAGGGTAACTGGCATAAGTGTTAAGTAGCAGGTGTTGCGGCCTGAATTCGGTGTTTACACCGGCGTCGACCGAGTTTCGTTTTAATCGCACCAGCGGTTTTGCTGAAAGCTGATCACGCGATCATAAATGCAACCACCATCAGTTTAACCCCCCTGTTACGAAACACAACGTAATTTCAACTAAGATGAAACACGTTTTTTATTCTTTTTGTTACCATAAGCGATCGTAGTCGTATTGAATTATTAAACCTTTTAGTATTAAGCAAAAATTAATTTGGGAGACGCTGAGTAAATTGTAATGAAAAAGGTCTAGGGCGCATTTACATTCTGCCAGTAACTGGTACTATTAGCTTTGCACTAGTAGACAATAGATAGTCAAATTTTTACGTTTCGTGCTCTGCATATTTCAGGTCTATCGTTGTAACAAAAAGCAAGAAAAGAGAGAAACCACTCTGTTTTACGAATTTTTGAGAATTTCGGAACTTGGAGTAGAATTTCAACATGTGCGAAAATTTAGGAATTCAAGGATTAAGAAATTTGGCAATCAAGCGATTTGAGGATTTACCGATTTGAAGGTCTAAGAATTTGAAGACTTGAATATACAGGGATCTCAGGGATTAGGAATTTATGAATTTAGACATTTGGAATATAGGGATTTTAGGAGTTAGGCATTTGGGAACCTTGGGATTTGGAAATCTAGGTATTTGAGGATGTAGGGATTTAGAGATGTAAGGATTTGGAGATGTAGATATTTGGGGATGTACGGATTTGGGGATGTAGGAATTTGGAGATATAGAAATTTAGGGATGTAGGGATTTGGTCACATAGGAATTTAGAGATGTAGGTATTTGAGGATATAAGGATTTGGGGATATAGGAATTTGAAGATACAGAGATTTGTAGCTTTTGAAAAGAAAATGGTTTCTTTCCTTTCTTGCCTTCTGTTTCATACGATAGCAAGAAAATATACAGCCAAAGCAAGAAAATTCGAAGACTTCCTTTCGAAGTCTTAAAATTTCCAAATTCACAAGTCTTCTAGCTCTTAAATTCCCAAGTCTTCAAATCTCTATGTTACTAAATTTTTATATTTTATAATTTATTTGATTAGCAAGTCTGTAAATTTTAAATTTTACAATTAACAAATTTATAATTCTACAAGTCCCCAAATATCTACACTAATCAATTTATATATTTTTCATTTTAGTAGTGTACACTTTCCGTATATCTTACATTCTCAAATTCTCAATCTCTCAAATTTCGCAATTCTTAAATCTTAAATTTTTAAATCTAATTCCTAGATTTGCAAATTTTTGTATTCTCAAACTCCAAAATGTGCAAATTCCTAAATTCTCGTAGCTTCTAACCCCCAAATACATCTTGAAATTTTCATATGAGTTTAAAAAATATAGCCTTTCATTTAAAACAGTGAAAGTCTGCATCTCTTTAAAAATAATGCAAATATTAAAGTTCTGAGAGATTGTTTTTACAATAAAATGAGTTGGTAAGAATGTTTTATGAATGAAGTTGGTAAGAGTGCTGAATGAGTGAAGTTGGTAGGATTGAAATATTTTTTCGGTTAGTATGAATGTAAAAAACGTTGTGCAATGAGAAAGAAGATATCCCTTCGACGCATGGACTGAAACGAGTTAAAATATTGAAATATATCTATCCATTATTAATTACATATTAAATATTATGAGAAAAATAGTCTACAATTTTTTCCCCCACAAGGTCGGTATTGGTCATTTTACTAATAAAATATGGCACAACTTTTTTCTCTTCCATTTATTTTCAATACCAACATATGGAACGAACACCGGTGTATGTTATCGCGAACACTCCACATGTGCGTATTGCGTCTACCGTTTCTTCCAAAAATGTGTTTGTTTGTTCACAAAACGACTTTACTTGTTTCAAATAGCTTCGTTACAACGAGAATATATTATATTACAACAGTGCTAATTTCGAAGTAACAATCGATGTGAAAATGAAAACAAATGAATTTTCGAGTAGTTTATTATGGCACATTTTATTCCGCAAAAAAACTTGTCACTTTGATCGTTTTGGCAATGAAATCCAGAAACTAGATACGCGTATCCGTGAAAATATTGGCAGCAGCCCAACTTTTTACTGGCCGTTCTCGCTGCTGCTCGGTGTACATTACAAATATCAATACAAGAAACTGACAGAGAGGAACGTTCATAGCTTCCTAACCTTTTGTCGTCATAAATCTTCCATTTCAGTATCCTGATTAAATAGACTTTAAACTTAATTGTTTGCACTGCTTTATTTTATTTTTACCTACGAACCTAGTTTATTTACAAAATAGAAAAGATTTTAATAAAAGATTCTGCGATAGTGTAGTGTATGTAACAAGTATATTTTTCATTTATGCTCAGTAGTAAGGTAATAAGAAAATAAAAATGTATATATTCAACTAATGCAATTGTCTGAATTTTAAATCTTTACGTATTCAAGTTTTTATATTATCAAATTTTTATATTTTTGAGTTACCAAAATTTCCCAGATATTTGTGCTCTTCAATTGCTCTATTCACAAATTTCTGCATTTTCCAAATCTTCATATTTTTACATGTATGTATTCCCAAATTTGTATACAGGGTGGCTCACCACATTTTGCCATCTAGATTTGCGTCATTATTATTACTCATAGCAAACAATGTTTCAGATGAAGTTGAATAGTTTTAAGAGGGGCATATGCTGGTGGTATATTTTTTTTTGTAGGTGGACGTGTAAAGGACATATGAAGGTCATTAATGTTTTTTTAAATGGAATCATATATTTTTTATTGCATCAACTGATACTCCATCATATTCTTTACAAAAAAGTATTCGTTTATTTATGTGAAAAAATCATTAGTTTAGGAGATATTTTAATTTTAATGTCTATTTGCAGAAAAGGTTCAATGTGGCGACCATTTGTATCAGAACACTTTCTGAATCGGGAAAGTAATGACTCGCTAACATCCCGTAGTGTATAATCTTTCTGCATGTGTAGCACTTTTCTCAGCTTCAAAATAAATTGATAACATGTCTATCGTTTCTTCTTTAGAATACTTCATTATAAAGTGATAATTGACCGTATCGTCGTATTCACCATATTAGAGACGTAACAGAGACTAAATTTCACTGTTACTGCGTAAAAAAAAAAAACAAAAACCCACAATTCGTTTGGTGACACGTGACCTCTTAAAGCATATAGAAAAACATTTGCTGTTTAATTAGGGCAATTCATAATATTGACCAGAAAGTTACGATTTCCTAACAAGTTAGAATTAAAATATCTCCTAAACTAATGATTTTTTCACATAAATAGATTAATACTTTTTTGTAAAGAGTATGATGGAATATCAGTTGATGTAATAAAAAATATATGATTCCATTTAAAACAACATTAATGTCATTTACACGTCCACCTACAAAAAAATATACCACCAGCATATGCCCCTCTCAAAACCATTCAACTTCATCTAAAATATTGTTTGCTATGAGTAATAATAATGACGCAAATCTAGATGGCAAAATATGGTGAGCCAACCTATAGACTCAATCAATGTATTTCTTTGAATTTTAAATCTTTACGTATTCAAGTTTTTATATTATCAAATTTTCATATTTTCGAATTTCCAAATTTTTCCAGATATTTGTATTTTTCAATTTCTAAATCCACAAATTTCTGCATTCTCCAAATCTTCATATTTACATCCACAAATTACTTCATATCTAAATTTCCATATTTCCATATTTCTATTGTTGCAAATATCACACTCTCAAATTTCTAAATCTTCAATTTTCTATAATCCTTAACCCCTTGGCTACTGTGGGCGCCTATAGGCGCTTAGAAATTTTGTGTTTGTATTACTGAGAGCACCTACAGGCGCCCACTTTTATACCAACAGAGTTTTTTCCTAGTGATTAAAAAGTTTTTATAAAAAAGAGTTATGACGGCGTGTTATAACATTTGTCATTTGTATTATTCTTTGTACATAAAGGAAGGATAAAAAACTGTATAGAAAGGCTTTAGCTTTGCTTTTTATAAATAAGAATATCTGACTTTTTATTATAATAAATAAGACCGTAATCACATTTCTCAGAAAAAATCACCGTAGCGAAAGGTTTAATTTGCATCTTCTTAAATACCTACATCCTCAAATCTGTTTCCCAATTTCCATATTCGTAAATGTTTATGTCCTCCAATATTTATTTCATTCCTAACAGAAGATTCTACTATTACATTGTAAATTTTACTATTACATTGAATTTTAAAACAGGTAATTTATCTCTACAGCATGTGAAGAAGTACAACACAATAATTAGAGTACTTTCAATACTTTCCCGTTCTCGATTTTGCTTTCTGTACGAAGCTTACATCGTAGCCTAGAAAGATTCCGCGAAAAATTCAGAGACAAAACAAAACATTCTGTAACATATCTCAGAGTATAAACACGAACCAAAAGATAAAACATCAAACTTTTCATCGAATTTGTAGCGAGTAAAGCCATCTTACCAGGTCATACGAGCGAACGATTTAAAACTTTTTGTTAATCCAGCTACAGTTTCATGTATAGCAGAGTTTGTGCTTGTATTTCAACTCAGAATTACACAATTTGCAACAAAATCCCGGAATGGTAAAAGAAAGAGATGGCTCGCTTCCAAAATTTTACGTTCCACTTACGTCAGCGCTGGGCTTTATGACATACAAATTACAAATGCACTCGAATTCTCGTAGCGGGATTCTTCCCATAATTCATGCGTGTCTTTGCTTGCAATACCTATATATCGTGAAGCCTCGTCGGGCTGAACCTAGCTGGAATACGTTTAAAAAATTTGACTTTAGGATGCTGCCAATAATTCATATCAACGCCGGAATTCTCGTTCTGCATTCAGAACCCTTTGTCACTCACGTCGCCGTTGGAATAACATGTCTGACCCAAAACTAAGGATCGCGAAGCTGGATCAAATCCAACTTCTCCAACTCCCTTGTTACACTCTAAGGATTCTAAGAAAATTATACTATGCTTTTTGTCATAATGTCATCTTTGCTACTGTCTATCTCGCGAATTTAATCAAGGATCAAAATAAGCAGATGTTTTCCGTTTGAACACTAATTTGGAAATTATGATGAAATAAATTTTATTTATTGTATACTTTCCTTGTAGGGAAAATATTAAGATGTCGCTTTTGTGGGCGTAATAAAACGATTGGAGAAAAACGAAAAAAACTGACAAGAAGACGACGTATCACAAAATTTCTACATTCTTAGATTTTGGAATTCTCAAGTTCTAAATATTCAAATTCTTAAATTCTTAAATTCTTAAATTCTTAAATTCTTAAATTCTTAAATTCTTAAATTCTTAAATTCTTAAATTCTTAAATTCTTAAATTCTTAAATTCTTAAATTCTTAAATTCTTAAATTCTTAAATTCTTAAATTCTTAAATTCTTAAATTCTTAAATTTAGAAATCTCCAAATTCTCAAATTCCAAAATTTTCAAATTTGCAAATTCACAAATTTCCTAATCTCCATATCTCCAAAATCCCCAAATTCCACAAATACCAAAATTATTCAATCCCTAAAGCCTCATATGTTTCAAATTCCAAACCTTCAAATCCTCAAATTACCAAATGCATAAAGTCATAAATTCCAAATTTCCAAATTTTTTAAATCCTCCAATCTTCGAATTCCCAAATCCCCAAATCCCCAAATCCCCAAACCCCCAAAGTCCCAAAGTCCAAAAATCCCCAAATCCCTAAATTCCCAAATCCCCAAATTTCCAAATTCCCAAATCCCCAAATCCCCAAAACCCCAAATCCACAAAACCCCAAATCCTCAAAGTCCCCAAGTCCCAAAATCCTCAAATTCCCAAATTCCCAAATCCCCAAAGTCCGGAAATCCCGAAATCCCTAAATTCCCAAATTCCCAAATCCTCAAATCCCCAAATCCCCAAATCCCCAAAATCCCCAAAACCTCAAATCCCAAAATTCCCATACCATTCAATATTCCAGTTCCTAACAACAGTAACCGGTTACATGTCTAAAGAAAAAGTAATTCAAAACATCGAATTCTATAAAATTTAAAAATCATCCCGTTAGTACTAAATGACTACCAAGCGTTTTACATGAGTCAACACTTGATGGTCCACAAACTGTTAAACGCAACGAACCATTTCCAGAATGCAGACCTAAGACGAAATTGCAATGCAACAGCTTAATATAGCGAGCCATATTTACTAAATTTTCCACTCAGCAGGTATGTTCCTGTGATAAAGTAGCTTCTGACCCTTGACGACACTATGGGGACCGTATGCGAAAGTAGATACTCAACTTCGGCCATATGCCAGGATCGGCTGTCTCGACCGAGCCGAATAGCTAGGTTACTATCCACATGCAGTCACTGGGAGCCAGGTATACGTGGTTTGGGCTACAAAATCGGTATTTTCCAGGCTTATCACGAGGGTGGAAGCACTTATGTGGTTAGCTATTTTATCTCCTTCTACCTCCTGCGTCTTGACCAGCTCGTCGACGCAAGAATACCGCGAAACTACGTCGTTCAAGGCATAATCCTTGGTCGTCGGTGCTCTCCATGGCGTACGTATATAATAAGATGGTGCTCGACTTTCGGTCAATCATTAACGGACTTCCGGAAGCTCGGGTATTTTACTGAATTCATCTGACGAAGGGGGTCGGAAATGGCTTACACGCTGGCTGTAACTTTGCTAGTTTTGGAACAGTTTGACAACTCCTTCCTGACACTATCGTTGTACTTTAACCCGTTTTAGCTCACTGTCCATATTTGAGCATACTAAATTGCTGTATGTGGTGATGTATAACATGGTCCACCTAACTTTATCGCCTGATGTATCGCAGGGTTCTGGTAATATTCATGTCCATGGAATTATCACTTTGACGCGTATCTTCAATTATAAACATATTTTTGATTTCTTCCAAATCAAATTAAAAAATAATGAGTTAAATACTTTTTAACACAGAAATTTGTTGCAATGGTATGATATTGCGAATTTGTAATATTTTGAGAAGGTGCAATGAGCAATTACAGTCGTAAATAAATATGACTACAATTATAAAAAATATAAGTATCAAATATTACATATTTTGTTGAAATATTGATAGTAATTCTTTTGTGTAATAGAAATGTATTTATATAATTTGATAAAAAAGGAAGTATATCACACCTAAATTTTCAATAGAACAAAACTAGTCGATTTACGTTAATCAATTTATTATAAGTGGTAATTTCTTACAATGAGTTATTTATTATAAGAAGAGAACTTAGTTTCCCTTAATAAGAAATGACGTTAAGTAAGAAACATAAGTTAAGATCGATTCTGCAAATCGTGTGCCAAAACAGCAGTAAGCTAAACGCGATTCCAATCTTATTTACGACTGTACTAGTTACAATAGCATCACGATAAAGTCTATTCAGCTGATTTATGAAAACGACAATCTTATAGCATAGCTGAAATACAATCTATTGGTATCAGACAGGTTAATTAAGTGATCGATCAAATTATCTCAAGAAACGTCGTTCGAATATTGGTTCACTAGGAATACTGTTGCTCGATCCAATTTACAACCGTAACAATTAATCTGAGGATAACGATGCTACAATACCATTGCAATACATCTAGTTCGTATTGAACAGGTTAATTAAGCAATTCATTAAATTATCTCAAGGAACACTGTTTATCTATCAGTCTACATCAAATATACCGTTGCTCGTCCCAATTTCCAGTATCTACATAGAATCACTACCATTTCGCGTTAAACACTCTATAATATAATTTTGATGCAAATCGAATTGGTCCATTCAACAAGCGATGGCATGTATTTTATTCAAAATTCAATCATTCGAGTAAGTGTAAATGCGAAACGGGGTATGACAGATTGACCTGTCCGTGCATTTAACAGATTTGTTTTTAGTCTGAATCTTTGGAGGTAGCAAAATAAATACAAGATTTTAAACAGCTGTATTGTTAGACACAAGATTTGGTTGATTACAATTTCGCAATTTGGACTTTGGAGATTTGGGAATCTTTAAGTTTGGAGATTTAGAGATTTGGCGATTTAAGGATTTGGAGATTTAGGGTTTTGGATATTTAAGGATTTGGAGATTTAAGGGATTTGCAGATTTAAGGATTTGGAGATTCAGGGGATTTGCAGATTTAGAGTTTTGGAGATTTAAGGATTTGGATATTTAAGGATGTGGAGATTTAAGGGATTTGCAGATTTAGGGATTTGGAGATTTAAGGATTTGGAAATGATAGGATTTAGTGATTTGGTGATATAGGGATTTAGAGATTTGTGGCTTGGTGATTTGAGGATTTGAAGATTTAGGAAATTGAGGATTTTCAAGTTTAAAAATTGAAAACTTTGAAAATTTCATCTTTTAAAAATTCAGAAATTCGCGAATGGACAGATTTTGGAATATGGAAACTTGAAAGTTAGATAATTTAGAAGTTTGAAAATCATCCAATTTGGAAGTTTGATGGTTAGTTGAGGAGCTTCAGAATTTGCGGAAGTTAGGTACATAAAAATTGTAAAATTTGACAGTTTGATTATTAAAGTACTTACAGATCCAAATATTCAAAATTTGTTTAGATTTTCAGATTGGAAATTTTTAAAATTGCGGAAAATTTGATTTTCTCACATTAACAACCTTAGAACTTAAAAGATTTAAAAACTAAACCAAAAATTAAAGAACTCTGAAATTTGTGAATTTATAAAATTTGTAAACTTCGTTTTCGAAAGTTTGAGAATTTGTGTACATTTTTCAATACCACTCAATCACAACACTCATGCTTTACCACTTTAACAACCCATAAAAGTTTCTCTCGATACAAAATCAAAATGATAAAAAAAACGTAATTTCTAATAAAGAAAGTAATCATCGAACAGCTCAACCATAAACTTAATACGATGACCTAGGTCTGCAGATCCATACGCATGGTACGAAGGGTGTCGAGTGTCTAATACATTCCGAGATGGAAGAGAAGTTGTGTAGCTAGAAACTGCGTTCCAATTCAGTTGAAGTATCCAGTGAAAAGTACGCTCGAGCAGATCGGTAGCGAAGCGATTCGCTCTTCCAAGTGCCCTGAGAGAGCTCACTTGATCATGCCGTTACATCGAATCGAGGGTCCTCCTGACAACTCGCGTTACCTGAACGTCCAACCGACATCGCGTTTGCCAGCATTGCCATGTATTAGGAGTATCACGAATTGCGACCCTAACCCTACCAACTACGATTATCTTTGATTTTATCGCGACGATTGTTCGACCTGAATCGACAGGGTTCATTAGTACCGATAAGGGATCACCAACAGGAAATTGCAGGGTAGCGACAATTGCGCGATGCTGACAATTAACGATTTCATTGAAGAGTTAATTCGATTTATGAGGAGATAGCCTAAAGATTTGTATGCCATTTAAATTTTCAAATTTTCGGATTATTTTTTAAGTTTTTACATTTGTAAAAATTCAAATTTAAAAAATTTTCTAATTTTCTAATTTGTTTCGCAAATTCTCGTATCTTTAAATCCTCAAATCATCAAATTCTAAATTTGATAAATATAAAAATTTCCTAATTCTCAGATTTTAAAATCTTCCTTGGGCCAATGATTATAGCAGTTGAGGCCCTTATAAAGTCAATCTAAAATCTTCCAATCTCAAGAATCTTGATTATTAAAATCTTCAAACAGCTAACACCCTCAAACCCCTAGTTCCAAATTTCCATATCATCAAATTCCTAAATCATCAAATTCTAAGATTGTTAAATTTCTAAATTTCCTAATTCTCAGATTTTAAAATCTTCTTTCGGCCAATGATTATAGCAGTCGAGGCCCTTATAAAGTCAATTTAAAATCTTCCAACCTCAAGAATCTTGATTATCAAAATCTTCAAACAGCTAACTCCCTCAAACCCCTAGTTCCAAATTTCCATTTCATCAAATTCTAAGATTGTTCAATTTCTAAATTTCTTAATTCTCAGATTTTAAAATCTTCTTTCGGCTAATGATTATAGCAGTCGAGACCCTTATAAAATCAATCTAAAATCTTCCAATATCAAGACTCTTGATTATCCAAATCTTCAAATAACTAACTCTCTCAAATCCCTAATTTCAAATTTCCATATCTTCAAATCTCCAAGTCATCAAATTCATCTACCACTTTCAAAATTTCTAAATTCGCAAATCTCCGAATTTCTAGATTTGCAAATTTCCAAATCTTCCAACTTCTAAATCTCCAAATTCTCTAATTCCAACACCTTCAATCCTCGGACAATAAAATACTACATAAGGACTCAAATTCCGAAATCCTCTAATCTCCAATCTCCAAATTTCCAAATCTCCAAATCCTTAAATCCTTAAATTCTTAGATCTTCGAATTCTCAAGTTTCCAAATTTCCAAGTTCACAAATTCCGAAATCCCCAAATACTCAATTTATTCAATCTCTAAAGCCCCAAATTCCAAGTTCCCAATGGTTCAATCCCCAAATCTTCACATTGCCAAATACATAAAGCTCCAAATTCCAAATTCCTAAATTCTCCAATCCCCAAATCCCCAAATTCTCAAATTCCTAAATTCCCAAATTCCCAAATTCCCAAATTCCCAAATCTCCAGATCCCCAAATCACTAAATCTACAAATCCCCAAATTCTAAAACGTTTAAATCCCCAAATCCCCAAATCCCCAAATCCTCAAATCCCCAAATCTCTAAATCCTCATATCCCTGAAACCCCAAATTCCAAAATCCTGAAACCACCCAACCTTCAATTCCTCAACAATGAAACACTTTTCACGCAACAAAGAATAAAGGAATAATTGGAAGTATGTGATTACGTTGATCAACCTGTAATTGACCCGGTCGATAAAATGTCAATCATGCAACCTTTCGGAGGGCAATTTTACAAAGGCAATTAAACAGGTATTCCTCGACAGGAATGCCTGGTATAAAAAGCCGGCCGAATTGTTAGAGTTGCAATTAGGATTCGTTGGGCTGCCCTGGTCACGTGTTCGATTTTATCGGGCAATTATTCGAGTGAAATTGGTGCCAGCTTCATTAGACGCGATAAAGGATGCGGTGCGAGGAAATTACACGCCAACAACGGACGCGTCGGCCAGTAATTAGTGGCAAAGTGTCGCGAACGGTTCGCTGACTTTCTTGTCACGTCACTTCCGGATTATGGCCCAGACCTTCACAGTTAGGGTCAGACAGAGCGACTACGGTCTCGCTTTATAGCTGGATAATTAGTGGATATTTGAAGCGCTCAGGTACGAGTTCACTGGGATCTGTTTTTTTCTGACATTTCCGGAAAATTACTGAAATTCTTTGAACCTTCGTTGCATTGCAATTCATTAAATATAGCTAATGCATTGTAGATATAATTAATTAAATGCTGTTAATATATAGCAAATATTAATTCATTATATATGTATAGTAAACACACAGTAAAGGTAATTAAATGAATACAGTAAATACAAAGCAAATATAATTCATTGAATATAGTAAACATATAGTAAAGTTACTTAAATAAATGCAGTAAATGAATAATACATATAATTAATTATACATAGTAAACACACAGTAAAGATACTTAATTAAATGCAGTAAGTGAATAATAAACATAAGTAGTTAAATATAGTAAACACATAGTAAAGATAATTAACTAAAGGCAGTAAATAAATAGTAAATATAATTAATTACATATATTAAACACGTAGTAAAGATAATCAATTAGACACAATAAATAAATAGTAAATAAAGTTAGTTAAACACAGCAAATCATAATTAAGGATTAGGACATGTCACAGTTTTAAAAAATGAAAGAAATTGAAATTTTAAAATCCATATATTATGTAGGATAGAAATAAATTTGAACACGGTTGTGTCAAAAAGAAAAGATTTAATAAAAGATAATAATTTGAAACGCGATAATAACTATCCACGGGATTACAAAACGGGAGTCGATACCTCACGGTCTTTTCCCGACACCGTCGTGGTACGCAATCTACGGTTTTCGCGGGAAGAAACAAACAATTGCCGATCGCGGTTTACATGGCAACGCATGCACCCAGAGCATCGGTAAACCTACATACTAGGTGTCCAATAATTCGGTACCACATATTATATAAAATATATTAACATCGAAATTTAAAATATATTGTCATCGAAATTTCTTTCGAAGTAAATATTTTATCTCGAAAACCAGGATATTCATTGACTTATTGCAAAATTTATAGCGAAGACAACAATAACTTTCGTGTATTGAACATCAATCACTTCTCTTCTAAAACTAAAAAATTCCATAAATCTGAAACGTTGTTTTAATAAAAAATTGAGAAACACCAGTGTGATCGATAGAGTGCGAAATAAATTCGATAGATAGGAAAATTCAAAATTGATTCTTCAGTTTGATTGCAGTTGATAATACACGAACGCCGAAACCGAACGCATTTGTGATCGCGAACGAAAACGCAATTACGCCCGGCGTTGCTTGTGGTTACGGCTAATAAATTGGAGAACGAGAGTTCCAACGCTGCAAAAGCGTTTCACGCCGTCGCTCTTCATAAAATTGTTACGTTCAAATGTTCACACGTTCGGTACTATTGCGAACGCCAAAGAGTTATAGCCCGAAAGAACAAAAAAAATGCATTCCACATGGGCACATGTGCGATGTTAAAAAAATATACACATTAACATATTTTAAACGGGTACTCTTCGATAGTTTATATCGATGGACAATTTTTGGAATTTTTTATTGCAATCGTTTAAATTTTTCTAACATTTAGCTGTTGTAATTTATAGTAATACTGAATGGATTTGAAATATTTATTATGAATCTAAAGAACGATATAAATCTCTATTACAGATTTGTAATGAAGGATTGAGGTAAATATACAATCTTTTAATTTTGGAATTTTAAAGTCTGTAAACTATTTGTTCTTAATTCAGCAATTTAGAAACTTTTTAATTCTGAAATTTTGAAATTCTGAAATTCTGAAATTCTGAAATTCTGAAATTCTGAAATTTAGAAGTTCAGAAATTTAGAAATTCAGAGTTTGTTATTTTCAAAAAGTAAAAATGTGTCAGTGTATTGTAAGTAATTTGAAGATTGATATATCTAGAGATTTGAAAGTATAAAATGTTGAAAAACTGCGCCCCCAAAGAAGCTGCTATTTGTAACTAGTTTAAATTTTGTAGAATAAGACTGGAAAAGAAAATTAAAATTGCTACTATCAAATCGAATAAATCAATTTTTAAATATAATAAATTAAAGTAATAATACCATAATTGTACTATAGTTCATGAAAGTTAAAGGAAGAACGAAAGATTACTATTTTTCTATAAATTCAATCGTTAAAAAAGATGTACTAATTTATTAATAAAATTGTTCAACATACTCATATTTTTATTAACAATTACTAAAAACTTATTTATTAACACAATTTATTCATTTATGGAATCAGTCATTAAAAGCACTGCATCTAATAGAAAAACAATGCATTTAAATTAATAAAAATTCATATCACACGTCATTAAAAACATTTCAAACAGATTAACAAATATTAACAGAAAAATATATGATATTGTAAACAAAGTACAAACAAGTTATGCTTTTTGACCAAATTAAACGAAACTTGACACATCGTTAAATTGAATTGTATCATGCATGCAACCTGTTGATATATATTGCACATGTTTCGCGTTTACGGAAAATTATCATCCGATTTATCATGTTGTTAAGAAGGATCGAGTAGTTAGCTGCCATCACGCGAAGATAGATCACCGAACAATGGACGTTTTACATGCATAACATGTTACACTGTGACATTTCCTGATTATAATCAACCAATTCCATTTTCTGATATTAACGTATGACATACCTGCATATATTTATCGCATAAAATTGCAAATTTGGAATTTAATAAATTACCGTATTGAGTATAAACATTGTTGAAAAGATATATTGAGATATTAATTATTCATAATAAGAATAGTTAACACATTTTGTACCAGAAATATCGGATTATGTATGACATCTTTGATTTTTGATGTAGGGTCATGTTTTATATTATATTGTTTTGAAATAAATGAAAATCATGTGACACGATTTAGTTTAAAAAGTAATGTAATACTGTGTGACAACAATACGTTGTCGAAAATTAACAAATTTAATAATTTACAAATTTAAAATTTTGGGAATTCGAGATTTGGACATTAGGGAATTTAACAATTGCAAAATTTGAGAATATGGAGTTTTTGGATCATCCAAGCAACTTGTAATTTTGGCAATATGATGTTTAAATAATATGAGAATTTGGAAAGTTTAGAATTTTATAACTTGAGAATTTGGGACTTGATGATTTAGAAATTTGGAGATGTCAAAATATTAGGATGACATAACTGCGGGGGTGGGGGGAGAAAATATTGAAATTTAGAGATTTGGAAATTTGTAAAGTTCACAATTTAGAGGTTTGGAGATTTGTGAAGTTCACAATTTAGAGGTTTGGAGATTTGTAAAGTTCACAAGTTAGAGATTTGGAGATTTGAAGATTCGAAGATTCGAAGATTCGAAGATTGGAAGATTCGAAGATTTGAAGATTCGAAGATTTGAAGATTCGAGGATTTGAAGATTCGAGGATTCGAAGATTCGAAGATTCGAAGATTCGAAGATTCGAAGATTCGAAGATTCGAAGATTTGAAGATTTGAAGATTTGAAGATTTGAAGATTTGAAGATTTGAAGATTTGGGAGTTTCAGAACTGGGTAATTAAAGAATTTTGAACTTGGGAAATTTGAGAGTTTGTAAATTTGCATATGTAGAAACACCCATATTCGGAGATTCGAAAATTCTTGTAAATTTAAAGACCTTAAAAATTTACAAATTTAAATATTAAGAAATTCAAAACAGTAGAAATTTCAAGATTTAAAAATTCAGAAATATAAAAATGTACTAACACAAAAATGACAAACTTAAAATTCCAACCTATAAATTCGAAAATTTCAGAACTACGAAACCTGAGTCTAAGCAAAGTAGGTAGTACATTCTACGTATATTTTGCTTCGTGCCTAGCTATTCTTCAAAGGAGACATTCACGCATTATCAGCAGTGATACCGGCCATAATTCAACGATTCTAGTCACTGATATAAATTGCCAGCACCTTACACTTTCCCGATATAGGTTATCCTGTTATAGGTAGCATTGCATGGATCCTTGGACAAGGGTGGAAGGAGCTACGGGGGTTCTAAGTGCGTGTAACGAGATCCTAGGCAATGTGGGATAGGGTAGAGTGTTGTTACAGCCATAATCACCATAACGTATGCCGCGGGGCTTGCGTCAATGTTGACTCCCGTGGTCACGCATACATTCAAGCTGGAATCCTTGAGCGGCACCTTCGGCCGACCAGGATTAAAGGGATCCTTTCTGGGAACGAGCAGCAAATTAAGGCGAAGTTACTTCAGGCCGGTGGTCTACTTTGACCCTCTGGCCACTCGTAGCTTTAATGATTGCGCAAGAGATTGGATCGTTGGGAAGCGTAATTCTTGGCTGAGCAATTAGTCCTCGTTTCATTCTTTGGGTTTTTCACAAAACGTGGAAATTGTTATTGACGGCATACACAATTTTTATGAAACTGCACCTCTTAACTGTAACGTATCTCGAAAAATCAATGATACTCTTCTGAAGAATTTCTCCAAATTTTTAAACTAAAATAACAGATGAAACTTTTTGGATTTAATGCGAAATATTAACATTCTGTAACTGTATGTCCTTCATTAATTCTGACAGAAAAGAATTATTATATTAATTTACATTTGATACAAGTAGAAAAATTCATAAAATCATACACGAAATTAATGCTTGATATAGTATTCTATTTTATGTAACATATTTGTAACAAAATATAAGGAGAACAACAACATTTAATTAATATTCATTTTCTGCATATTAGTTATATTTTTTAAAACTGTTATCTACTTTTTTACCTTGTAGACGTAAAAATAAACATTTTTACCTTGTAAACGAAAGCTAATATAATTGTCAGTTTTCTTATTTTTCTTAAAAGCGGTGCAAACAAGTATAGTATACGTGTTATCATAAATATTGGTATCGAGAGCAGACAAATTTATTTTCTTTATTTAAACTCGCAGGCTGGTTTCCGAGTGCGCGTGCAATACATATTTTATTATGGCAAGTGCGCTTTTCATTCTATTAGAGGATGAGAAAAAAGCCTGTAAAATATTCGCTGTGTGCATATCGTGTTCACCATACAGATGTGGGGATCAAGAAATTTTACGGCAAAATATTGACGGCTAAGTTACGATACCTTCGATTATGCTATAAAATCCTCTTAAGATAATATCATGAAATACACAAATTTTTCTTTGCTACGCTAAAATTTCTTTGCAATAACTTACCGAATGTTTTAATCAATTTTCGCATGAATTTTTATGCGTTCAGGATATTAAAAAGCACGGAATGGTGAAACTTTTAAATGATTAGTCGAATTGATCGTATCTTCTGTTTCTGAAGTTAAATTTTCGTTTCATCGTTTCGTTTTATTCTCTTCGTTTCAAATATGCTAGATAAATTTGATATAAAATTTGTGTGCTTTGACAAAAAATTAATTGCAAATTTTTTCATTGCTATAATTAAAATTTATAGTTTAACTGTTGGAAATATTTCTTGTATTTCGTAATTATAGCTTTTTGTCGTATTTTTTAAATGTACATATTGCATAGCTACGATGTTATGTTAATCTTCTTTAAATTTGATTCAAAATGAAATTTATTTACTGCAATTTTATTATTATACGTAAAAGTATAAAAATATATATATTTTTTTAATTATTAAAATTATACGATGAAGGGTTAATAACATTTCTTAAATTTTCATTATACGCATTTTTGAAAAAATAAATCTAGTTTTTGTGGTACATCGCAAAGATGAAGCAAAAATCTACATTATACATATTATACATATGGAAATGAATATGTGCATATTTTTAAATTTTTCAACGTAAACTCGTTATAAACAGTGAAATGAAAATATTAATATTATGACCTGTACAACGAATTTTCACGAAGTGTCAAATACATACAGCGAAATTTTATGAATCATAAATAGGTTTCTGTGAAATCAGAGTGCGTCGAATTTGCAGAGTAAATAAGAAAACAAGTTGGTGGTTGTATGAAATAAATATAGACGGAAATACGTGCAGTTATTAATTGCAAATTAAGCTAAAATATAAATCTCCATTATTGCAGATCTGTAAGATAAACTATAAATAACTGACTGCATAACCTAACACTGCATTTCAAAGTGTCAGATTTATTTGAAGAGTTTATATTTTACGTTAAAACAGAACATTATTTATAGAGAAACCGGGAATTTTATAAATAATTTAAAATAAAAAATAATTATTATTAAAAATACGTTAGAATACATTTTGTATATTCAAAATAAATATAATCCAAAATAGAAGTATTTAAATGGATTTTTTTAAAGTGAGAAAACATTAATAGGCATAAAAATTATTTTCATATTTTAAATAATATTAGACGTGAAGTTAAGTCATATTTGTTTGATGAACTCTTTCAAATGTAACATAATTCATTTTTAGCATTTCTTGGTACAGCTAATAGATAACAAGTTGTTTTAGACTTAAACAATTTTTATATCTGTCATTGTATAAATGTTGTAATAAATATTTTAGATATATCGAGGAAATAGAGATTCTTCAAAGTTAATGCATTTATTATGTGTTTCAGTTGGTAATGAGATGAATTTAGTGATCAATCATAAAATGACCTTGATTTGTCCTTGCTCCTCAGAATAAAATAAAACGCTAAGTATAATGATGACATTTACAATGTTTCTATTCAGAGCACATTCAAAACTTTCTCAGATGTTGAGTTTCAAGGTCAAATTAAGATTTCCTTATTATAGATAATTAAATTTGAATTACCTATTTTTCATCTTGAAAAAATTTATCCAACGCAAGTGCAGTAATACACACAAATCCTAAATTAAAAATATCAGATATAAAATAACAACTTGTACCAGATGAGACCATTGACCATAACTTGTTTAAAATATCTTTCGATACAAGTTAACGAATTATTTCAGATAATATTTGTTATTGATCAAAAGCTAAAGAGTTATTTCAGATAATAGTGTGGTGCCGAATTATTGGATACCTAGTATGTAGTTTTACCGATGCATGTTCGGCTGCGCGCGCTCTGCGTGCATGCATTGCCATGTAAACCGCGATCGACAATTATTTGTTTCTTCCCGCGAAAACCGTAGATTGCGTACCACGACGGCGTCGGAAAAAGACCGCAAGGCATCGACTCCCGTTTTGTAATCCCGTGGATAGTTATTATCGCGTTTCAAAAAATTATCTTTTATTAAATTTTTTCTTTTTAACACAACCGTGTTGAAATTTATTTTTATCCTACAATAGTTGTTATCGATCAAAAAAATTATATTAGACAAATAATATATGTATAGACAAAATATATTTCCGACTTATCTTGCATAATCCATAAAACAGCTAAATTTCTGATCTGCTTTCAAAGATCAGACTCAACGGTAATATTTCTGTACACAACAAAACATATTCAAGATTCGTATCAAACGAATCAACGATAAGTCGTGGGTTCGATAACATCCGATTGCAGCCACGGTATGCAAACAGCTTTCCTTTGCAGCGTTACACGGCTAACATCGAACAAGAAAACGAAGAAGAAGAACTCGAGAGGAATGCAAAAATTCGGAAAGTAGCCGGCATCGGAGGACAACAGGAGCTACTTGAAGGACCGTGCTCGAGATACTAAGTCGACAGTGGTCTCGTAAAAGAGATCTCTGCAAAAGATTATGCTGACGTTCCGAAAGTGCCTTAGATATATCCTTTTGCAAGATGTGTCTCGGGTATGAATGTATCTTTACGAGTTCAACGACATCGTACGCCACGCTTCTCCAGTAATATCTCTAGATTCCACCTCGTCCGTCCAACTGTCTCAAGAGGTGTACGCAACGTCAAGATAACGTAATATCTTCTCTATCTCATAGTATATCCAAATTTCGTGAAAATCCGGATCACCGGTTTACAAAGAACATCTTATTCTGTACGCAACGGATATAACTCTTCCTTGTCTCGATTTTCTTTTATTATTATATAGGATGTTGCAGTTTCTTGGTACTAAACATATTACATTCGTAACTTTTCTATGTCTCGATTTTCTTCTATTATTATATAGGGTGATTTAGTTTTTTACTACTAAACACATTATGTGGGTATGTAACTTTTACGCGACTGGGGGTTTTTCTATTATTATATAAGGTGGCCAAGATTTTTATCGCTAAACTTTAATGAAATATTCATACATGTATTTAACTTCTCAAGTTTTCAAGTTAGGAAATTTTGAAATGCCCTTTTCTAAATTCCTAGGTCTCTAGAGTCGTAAATTCCGAGATTCCTGAATTTCTAAGGTCCTAGATTCTTAGATACTTAAATTCGTAATTTCCTGGATTTCCAAGGTCCTAGATTCCTAAATTCGTAAATTTCTGGATTCCTAAGGTCCTAAATTCCTGAATTCTTGAATTCCTAAATTCCTGAATTACTAAATTGCTAAATTCCTAAATTCCAAAACCACTAAATTCCTGCATTTCTATTATAAATTCCTACATTCCTAAATCCCTAAGTTTCTAAATAAAATTCGATAAAAATTTCTAAATTACCAAATTTCCAAATTCCAACCAAGCCAGAAAATCCTCATATATCATACATCAATTTTCATAGCCGCACATATGATTTCCTCGATTCACCAAATTTTCAATAATCAAAGTTTCAAAATTCACGACCAGAACACATTGTCGATACATCTCCAATAAACATTGCAAACCGAAATGCTGATAATACGTATCGATCGTGTGAAATCTCCATTAGAGTACCTTAAGTTACACGTTAATATCTCATTGTTCAATGCAATTTTCCCGCCCACAGTAACTTACAACCCCCGCGCGAATGCGCATGTTACAACATCGACACAACCGACCCTGCACACGCGACAACGAAATACAATTAATAATGGTCAGTTGTATCGTGTAAAACGGTTTAATGAGACGCAAAGGCATAAATGAAGCTTCAATTGTAGATAATATATTTCTAAATTGTACCTACGTTTCGCTTCATTATTGCACGGTAATATCGTTCACACAGCGGTCATTACATCGCACATTAGTAACAATTTGCACTTACCTACACGTTCATGAACCCTTGTTATAGAACGGAATCGTAATAAATGTGCACTTACATTTCAATTAACGCCCATTTTACGTGCATCAAGGAAACAATGCCGGGCGAATATAACTACGGACCGTCTAAATTAACCGGGACCACCGCTGTACAATGTGCACCAGACACATTTGCATTGAAAAACAGTCCTCTTGCACTCTTGACACGTTGATTTATACTGTAACGTTTCTCTGTATATTCTACGAACAATTCACGAATAATTACTATGGAATAAATGCTTTTAATAAAAACTTAAACTTTCGTGTTTGAATTCTACGTTTAATACATTCGCCTTCCTCTTCAAGTAGATACTTTTAAGCACTTTTGAATATCTTTATTCGTATACATTTCATCAGGAGTATATTAATTTTCTTTTAAATTGATTAAACTACTTTGTTTATCTTTATAGACATTTTTAGTTGCCTTTCATGCTCCTTATTTTCGAGTTAAATGTCTTTCGTGGAACAATTTATTAATCTATCGTCTTTCAGAAATTTTTAAATTCATTGTATTTACTTTGCACTTTCGCTAATTCGAAAATTAACAAATTCAAGTAATCACTGATTCACAAACTTGGAAGTTCAGAAATGTTGAAATTCTCTATTTTAGGAATTTAGAAATACCGAAGTGCTCAAATTCAGAAATTCAGAAATTCACCTGACTTACAATATACCCAAAACGACTCGTACAAATTGACACCTATCTTTGACAAATTTTTATAATCCTACCATAGTAACAAATATAAATTAATAATTAAAACCATTTGAAATTAAATTTTAGTTAAGCTTGCAAAAATTTCTTCAAATTACACAAGATTTTCATATGTATCAATTATCTTTATCAAGAACGATGTCATTTGTACAATAAACGATTATCGATTTCATTCAAGAAATACAAAAAGAACGATTGTAGATTTGTCTTTTGAGAAGAATAAGTAAGCGGTACTTCAAACATCGTCGGCAAGTAAGTAGGTATTTCATCTTCTCGTTTTCCTTCATCATCGACCTCGTTTTCATATTTTATTCTTATCTCCCTTTGCATCTCCGTTTGCTCAGATGCGATCGGAAGCAGCATTTCAATTCAAGGAAACACGTAATATTTCCCTAAATTGCTCTAGATTTTATTTGATTTTGATTTTATTTCATTTACATTCTTTTTTATTCGTGCGAAACACAATTATTCTCTACTATAATGAACATACAGGGTTTCTCATTTAAATGTGACCTCAAATTATGAACCACATATCTGTTCATGTTATAAATATTTACAATATTTTCATTTCGTTTTCTTGTTAACATTCTCGTTTTTATTTTTAGTATAATTGTAACGATTAGTGTAAAATATAACGATTTTCCTCTTCAAACTGCAAAGTTTTTACATACGGTTAAAACCAAAGTTTTACGAAAATTTTAAAAGTAATATGTCTGTAGCCACAAGATGGAACTAACGCAGAAGACAGAGTCCGATTTGCGATCGCGAACTAATTTGAGATATGAAATGTCTAAGTAACCTCTCGAGTTGCTGCATGGGGTCAAGTGATGAGAATCACCTCACGAATGCAAAGGGTTAACCCTTATCCTTAACCTCTTAGGCACGGTTGAGCTTCACACGGCGTTGCTTTTCTGTACGGCAGAGTTCGAATTATGTGTAACGACTCTGGAACCTAAGTTCAGATGTTAACAGCGCTCGTGAGGTAAAGAGCGGCTTTTACCTACTGACCGACTCGTTTTTGCAAATAATTAAATCTAAAGAATGTGGGACTCGTGTGGTGTGCGGTTAAGGAGTGAAATCCACAGGTCAATATCTTTCAACAATAAGGTTTATTCAATAAAACGATAAAAAAATAAAGCTAACAAATAACAATAACAAGAAAATAAAGGAAATAATTTTAAGGAAATAATTTTGGTTCCGGCTACCAATAGTATAGCACTGGTTGATTTTACGTGTAATTGATTTAGTTAATTAATAAATTTAATGTCTAATGATGCTGTAAATAGAAATTGTATCTCTATCCTTTTCTAGGATTAGCGCTGATTCCAAAAATTTCGGGGCGAGCATCGCGGCGCGTAGACACATAGCATTATGGAATTTTTCATACAGAACTATACATTTATTAGAATAAAAATAAAATAATACATGAATCTTGTTTTAATTGTACTAAATTAGTATTCAATTAATTTTGTGAAACATATTACCTATTTTAAACCAAAGTCATAAGATAATTATTATAAATGAAAATATATATATATATATATATATATATCGATTACCGACTGTCGAACTTAATACATACGGTAGTAGATATATAATGTACTGTCGGTAATTGTCAAATACTGTCGATAACTGAATTATTCCTGTCGATGAGTAACGAACTGAACACAGTATTGCCATGATGGCGAAGGAAACAAAAAAAAAATTCTTCCAGGGACGTTACATATGTGTAAACAGCACTACAATATGTGACAATACTGTTCTATACGCGAGTACATTGAAATGAAGTTTTTGATGATTAAATTATAATTTTTCCCGAAGATATGATACATATACTTTAACTTTGATAATTTAATTTTTTAGAAAATTCACAGAATATGTAATTTCCAAATGTTTCCAATATCGTGTATTAGTGCAAAGAGGTGCTTCCATGGTGCCTAAACTACAATACTTGCTACCTTTTGTTTACATGTAATGGACTTTTGTGGGATTTGTTAATACTGTTATGAAACGTGGTGAAGGCAAAAAAGTGCGAATCAAAACATATGAAAACGATCATTCAATGGAAAGGGTGAGCGAGTCAGTAGAGTGTGCCACTATAGCGTTATGTAATCTACAATGACATTCGCGAAAGCCACTATAGCGGACCTTAGAGAGATGGTACAGAGAGATGGTGTCCGCAACAACTATTATAGTGACGCGCCGTGACTAAAAAATTAAAAAGCATACGTCAGTTGCATCACAGTATTTTTCATAATTAATAAATTTACTGTACAAAGTACTGTTTCCCATTTAACATTCTTCCCAACTTTCTGACAACAGCCATTCATTCGCGTAAAAAGTAGACATTCGAACAAACATCCTCAATCCACCAAAGGTTCGAGTAGAGTTCAACAAACAGAATACAATCGAAGATACAATAGTAGTCGTGCCGTTTTGAAGTTCCCTCGATTTGTCGTAAAGCTTTACGATAATGGTTGAGTACGAAAAGGTAACGGTTCTCGAAGACAATGTGAAGGTGATTGTTTGGTCGCAGCTGCTACGATCGTTTGCTCGACGTACTTCTGGTATCAGAATATACACAGAATGCAAGTATTCTTAGGCAAGTGCTATTCAATACGCCGACTAGACATTAACGTCCTTGCCAGGCGATAATTCAGTGTTTGAAACAACAAGATCTAATATATGACCAAGGTTATTGCAGCGATTCGAAGACGAGGTACAAAGCTGGAATGGATCTCTTTTTAGAATTTCAGAATTTAATAATTTGGAGTTTGATGATTTGTAAATGTGGGAATTTTTAAATTTCGGAATATGAAGCTTAGATAACTAGGAATTAAGAAAGTTGCAAACGTGAGAACTTAAAAAGATTAAATAATTGAAATATCTATTAATTTATGAATAATTTCGACAATAAATAAATGTATTTATTTATAAAATGTGGAATAAAGTTAAGTGCTTTTATTCACAGTATTGAATAACGTACAACGTATTTTTTATTTCACTTAATCAGGATAAAAGTTTTACTTATGTCTGCTTTTAATTTAATATCTCTCCTGTTCATTCTGATATGCTTGTTTGTACTCATGCTTGTTAAAGTGTGCATGCATCAAAGGAACAGTCAGGAAACCTTCGTTACAAATTGTTGTTAGTAACAAGCAACTTCCAATTATAGTTGCATGAGAGGACACCTCACATAAGCAATAACACGTCCCGAAACAAGATGTCCGTTGTTACTGCGATACCTTTGATCTTACTATCGCTCGATGGAAACAGCTAACTTTTATTAATGTCACATTCGCATTTTTTTTTTCAGAAATAACATTGTTAAATTTGGGAATTTAGGAAATTTAGTAATTTGAAAAATTGTGAATTTGGGAATATGGTAATTGTAGAATTAGAGTTTGTGGGTTTGAGAAGATAACTTAAAAATTTGAGAATTTGATGATTTGAGAGTTTGGAGATTTGGGAATATAGCAATTTGATAATTTGAGAATTTGAGAGTTTTGGGATTTGGGAATATGGCAACTTGAGAATTACGGAGTTTAAGAATTTCAAAATTTGTGAATTTGATAATTTGAGAGTTTGGGAATTTGAGAATATAGTAAATTGAGAATTTGAAAATTTGAGAATTTGATAGTTTGATAGTTTGTGAATTTGAGAATATAGTATCTTAAGAATTACAGAGTTCAAGGATATAAGAACTTGAGAAATTAAGAATTCGCGAACTTGATACATTTATTGTTTGAAGATTTGAACAATTTTGAAATCTGAAAATATAAGAATTTGATATTTTGGCAATTTGGGATTTAGGATTTTAAGAATTGAAAAATTTTGGGATATTAATCTTAAAATATAAAAATTCTTAAATTTAGTAACATGAAACTTTAAAAATTAAAAAATACATGAAATCGAGAAATTTTAGAATTTTCATATTTTCTAGTTGACATGTTCTTATATAAAATGGACCTGCGCTACACCCGCGTGCACACAAAACTCGCGGTTGGACGAGCGTTTAGCAGATCCGCTTCGAATCTATCGACAAGGCGGCGAAACGCAATTACGCTTCCGAAAACGATCTACCAGTAAATATAAAAACGTCCCTCGTACGGCTCGTTAGCTGTGAACTGCTCGCAGCTCGGTGTCGATACGGTAATCCAATTTGCAGTTCACCAGCGGCATCCAGCTAGGTGCGGACTACGTGAACGGGCTATAGCAGAGACCGCGTCGTGCTACGACCACTTTCGCAGTGTCGTTCAAAATTAGAAGTAGTTTGTCTCATTATGGTCTACCGGTAACATAGCCTATCGCCCTATGAATGCTCTTTGTGTCAATCAATCGCCTACCTGCGTGATAATAACGTTACATTATCAGTAGTTACGCGCATTTTATCATCGGTTTTCGCTTCTGTTACCGCTTTTTCAAGCACCACAATAATTAACAATTGAATAATTACCCTTCAACCGTTTACATAAACTCTTGTCAATTTTATACGCGATACATGTATTATCACGATATTAAAAACATTTTTCAACTTTACAAAATTCAAAAGCACTTACCAATTTTACATTGTCACAAAAGTGAAAACAATTTTCAATGTCACGTTATAGCAAAATTGAAAAATGGAAATGAATACTTTTTAATTTTGATGTCCATATGGACATCTGATATGAATGTTGTAACTTCTGTTTTGTATCGATGTTTTGCGTCATACGTGTTCAATCAGTTAACTGCGTTTCATGTGTACACATGCCAATTCAAAACTTTGTAATGTATCCCCGTCAATCATCAATACAGTTACTTTATCTACAAATCGACTGCAAAAAAAAATTCGATACCATTACAGAAATCTCGGAGTAAATCTACTTCTGCCATAAAATCGAAACTGCCAGTGCGGCATTGAGCGGTGTAAATAAATTCCACGCGACAAAATAACCACCGTTTTTCTTCCAGTCGACCGATACGATTCTCTCGAAAGTAAAACCGAACGTCCCGTGTAGCCACACGTAATCGTTCCGGCTGCATTTTCAATAAGCTCCGAAACGCCCCCAAGGGAAACAGTTAGGTCCGTTCTCGCGTGATGAAAGATACCGGCTCTCCTTCTTCCGGCCGGCGGGCACAATAAATGTTTCACGATCCTTCCCCGGTCAATGGCACAGAATCTGAAAAGAAAATCGTTCCAAGGGCGAGCCGGGATTCCCGGGGATAAGGTTGGACCGGTAACACGGCAATAGTTTCGCCGCTCGGTATCGCTAATGCAGTCCTCTGTCCAGTTGGAAGGAAATTGCATTGGGTCGGGCCACATCTAGCTGCAGCTATATAGGCCAGCCGGGGATGTGAACCCATTCTGACTATCAATTATCTCAAATAGCGCGAGTTAAACCAACCCATTCTCTAACCTCCGTTAGTATAGCCCCGGTCTGCCCCACCAACCCCCTTGATGTCCCGCTCGTTCCCTATCCCCTCGCCACCCGCCTCCTCTATATCAGTCGTTCCTCTTTCTCGAACTCCTTCCATAGCCCGTTTCTGGTCAGGTTCCTTCTCTGACTGAATTCGACGACGGTCTCTTCTTCCTCTTCACCTTCCCTCTACCGACAGCCACCCACTCGAACCATCACCCTCTTCCTCCTTCTTCGTTGTCGGCAGACCAGCCTCATTCCCCCGGCACGAGGTTCCTCCTGACTTCTGATTGCTTCTGTCCCCGGCCAGCTGCTCCGTGACCAAATCGATTCGCTGTTTCGTTGAATTTTCCAGACCATCCTTGCTACTAGCTAGACATCGGCCAAGTAGACGACGTCTTCGGAGGCTAGTTTCAGGTAACGAGCATGCGAACGATGAACGACTGCCCGGTTCTCCTTCCTCCGACACCTTTTGTCTCCGTAATTTTTGCCCTTAACCGGTTCACTGCTGACGGCATAGACTTAAGCTGAGACCCGGTTTTCAATCGTGGTTTAACGATGAAATTATCAAATCGGTCAAATGACGGTCTTGTTTTTTATTACGAAATTTGTTAAGATGGTTCTCTTGGAGTTGATTCTCATTAAGGTAAAGTAATTTATTCTATCGTTTGCGTAATTATTTTTCAACTCCATTTTTAATTTCAAGATTAAAGGTTGGTAGAGTCAGTGTTGAACAGTAATTTAAATCTTGGAAAATTTGTTCAGGTGGTTTTCTTGAAATCTGTGTTGATTCTCATAAAGGTACAAAATTAATGTATGTACTGTCGTTTTAAAATATTAAAAATTATGAATAATAATAAAATTGATGATTTGCATTCCGATAGACAATAATATTTTAAAATTGGATTTCTTAAAACATTCCAAGGTTTAATTACAAAAATTTCGATTAAAATCGATTATGCACACTGTAAAGCGAACATCGATATATCTTATTATTAACACTTTGTAGACGTAACACCGAAACACTTAATTAAGGAAGTACACTGCGTACACAAGCCAACCACAATTTCTCGTTTCATCTTGCGAAGAGGACCGCTATCTATACACAGAAACAGTTTCATCAACTCAAGTCGTACGATCAACAACGCCTCCAGTCACGTAAAGTCTAACCAAGATCAACGCGAGTAAGAGTACGTCTTCACGTGACAATAAATCGCAACATTTAATTACAATATTAAATTTTAGGTAGTGTATTGTGGAAACTAGGACTTAAAGTGACGGCAAATTGCAGAGAGCATGGACGTGTCTATCGGTATAGCCATTGGTGAGTATGTATAATGTGACGATTGTTATCGATAATTTGTCAGTAGAGGCAGAGGGAAATACCTAATAGTAGATTTATAAATTTCTAAATTGTTAAACTTGCAAATTTTTAAACGCTTTTGCAAATTTTAAAATTCGCGAAAATTCAAGTTACAAAATTTCCAGTCTTTTTGCAAAGGGTCTAGCCGGATAAGCATGGGCAAACGGCCCCCGCACCAATATTGATATTTATACATTCTAAATATATCTTTATATCCATAAATCAATTACAGAAAGTTTCAAATGCCTACCCCGTCGTATAAGGGAGATATAGGGATAACAACCCTCAGAATTAACGCCTATTTTCTCGAAAACGAGTTGTGATATCTGCACACATTCAAAAGGAAATGACAAATATTTATTAACTTTATTACATATATTTTTGTCAGAATTTTAGTTTAATCACAAGGGGTGGAAAAAAATTATTTTAATTTTTGGGGGGTGGTTTTTGAGAACAACCCCTTGAGTGACAATCTCCAAAATTAGAAATGATGCATTGCTATCGAATTATTATGTATAAAATCCTCAAGTGTGTCGGAGGGGTGGAACATGGTTAAATAAATTAAAGAATATAATGACAGCGCGATTATTTCGATAACCGGTAGCACACAGGTTGCAATGATTGCCTCTAACATATTCTGATTTTGCAATCATAAGCAAGGAATGGGAATACCCATTTTTAAAAATATATTTTACACCATTTACAAAATGCACTGTTTTGTAATACCGACCACGGAGCAGGTATTCATTCTCTCATCAGCAATCGAGCGAGTAACTTATAAGACGCTTGTTTTCCTTATACCTCAAAACAAAATTAGTTACATTATCACAATTTTTGTATTAATTATCTACGCCTTAAAAATCCTGCACATGCACCAATATAAAAAGTGTGCAAGGGTATTGGGAGAATTGAAAAGAAATTCTACTGTTATGAAGGAAAAGATTTTGTTTAATCTTCATCGCTATTTTTCTCAATAATTGGTACTGTTTGTGTTGTGTCGAAAGAAATATTTAGAATGTATAAATATCAATATTGGCGCGGGGGCCGTTTGCCCATGCTTATCCGGCTAGACCCTTTCTAAGATTTCCAAATTTTTGAGTTTTTAAATCCACAATGTCCTACATTTAAATTCTCACATTTCTAAGTGCTTAAGTTTCTAAATTCTAGAATACCCAAATTTTTAAATACCAACATTGAATTGGAATTATATTCCAGATATTTGCATACAAAACAAACCTATCCCGCAATTCAAATGTTTGATAAGTATTGCTAGCTTGTAAACGTTGAAAAATGTACCAGTTTGAATATTAAAGAGGCGCGAAAATACACTTCAAAATTTTGTTTAAAATGATTTATTCCAACATTACAGCAAACAAAAGTTGTTGTATTTGTAATCCAATGGTTCATTTTTTATGTGAAATAATTAATATCTAATAAACTCTTTTTACGCAGAAAGCAGTAATAGTGTGTTCGAATATGAACGTAACTGTATAGAGTTAAACTTTTGATCGAGCCTGTATAATTTTAGTCCATCGGAACAAGTCACGGTTAGCTGGGTAATCGGATATCTCATAAATCAACAGCTCCGCTTTCAACGGCGTAGGTCCGAGGTCGTCTCAACAGTCCGTGTAAACGAATAACGAGCAAACAATAAAATGTAAAGTGTCTTTGGGATTATTTATTAAACGGATTCGTTCGGTGTCACGAGTAGGAGCAGAGGCTGTCGAAGGGGTCAGAGAGAGGAGAGCAAGCAAGTCGGTTACACGAGAACGACATATTGGATTTACATGTACCAGCGCGGCGGGACCGGCTCGAATTAATGGCGGGGGCTATTACGACGCCGAATGAATATGCATAAAACTGCACAAAGTGAATTGGTGGTGGCGTTATAGCAAAAGGGTTGGCGAGGAGGGTTGCGAGGGCCATGAGGGGGGCGGATGGGCAAAGGTGGGCCGCTGGTAGGCGTGGTTACACGTGACGTCACCGGCTCGTTGTTCTATTTTACCGAGGACAGCGGTGGCCTGGGATGGGCGAGCGCGGGAGTTGTTGTGTTTTGTGTCCCCGCCATGCTTCATAAATCAACGAAACAAACAGAAACCCCGGCGTGCATCGCGACCAACGCCGGGCCAAACTCGATTCTGATGGCGAATGTATAATTTAATTCCGTCGCGGTGCGGCACGCCGTGTGCATCGCTGGATTCGTAAAACCTGACACGACAAAAGAATATCGAGGCCACTGGACATTTCGACGATTTCGAACGCTTTGCGTCCCTGATCGATGCTGTTATGGTCTTTTTCCATTTACCTTCACCTACGATGTCACCCCGCGGTCATTTTATCACGATCGCTTTGTCTTTACCTGTTAACGCCACGTGTTTCTAGTCTCAGGTTATGGATGCTGTTGAGAGGGTGAGGATGTCGTGTTTGTTGTTTTATTTGGACTTTATAATGTTTATTATTGGTTTGAAAATCGTGATAATGGGGGAGGAGAATGCACGTGGTCGAATGCAGACGTTGTAATGAAAATGCGGGCCCATGGTTATGGATTCAACAAATTTACGTATTTTATAAATCATAAATTTGGGAATTGAAAAGTATTAAATTTTGGAATTTAAAAATTTGTGAATTTTTAAGTTTGGGGATATGAAAATTAAATATTTGGGGCTTTAGAAATTTGGGAATTTGAGGATTTGATAATTTGGGGATTTGATAATTTGGGGATTTGAGGATTTGGAGATTTAGCGATTTGGGAATTTAGAAATTTTGGAATTTGGGAATTTGGGAATTTGGGAATTTGGGAATTTGGGAAATTTGGGAATTTGGAAATTTGGAAATTTTGGAATTTGGAAATTGGGGAATTAGGAATTTTGGGAATGTGGGAATTTGGGAATTTGGAAATTTGGACATTTGGGAATTTGGACATTTGGGAATTTGGAAATTTGGAAATTTGGAAATTTTGGAATTTGGAAATTTGGGAATTAGGAATTTTGGAAATTTGGGAATTTGGAAATTTTGGAATTTGGGAAATTTGGGAAATTTAGGAATTTGGGAATTTGGAAATTTGGGAATTAGGAATTTTGGGAATTTGGGAATTTGGGAATTTGGAAATTTGGAAATTTGGGAATTAGGAATTTTGGAAATTTTGGAATTTGGGAAATTTGGGAATTTGGGAATTTGAAAATTTGAAAATTTGAAAATTTGAAAATTTGAAAATTCAAATTTTGTAATAAGAAGACTGATGCACTACATTAATTCAACAAAACAACTACATAATAAATGCCATATCTCTCGAATATCATTAAACATATTTTCCATCTTGGTTCTCAATAATAAACAATCGTTGCATTATTTATCAAGCAATGTAGAAAATTTTCGCTGGAATCATCTGCAATATTCAGAGCCTACATTATGTATATAAGCATCTAATAAATAAAACATGTATTTAATGAAGAGCGTATTTCCATTGTTCCATTTTTGATATCTCCTACAACGAAGTAATCTCTCATTCGTAAAATCAAACAAATGTTGGAAATTCCTGATAATACTTGCTACGTCTGCGAATGTGGCCATGAAGGTATGCGAGTGTTGCAAGTTACATGGTACATACGTGAGCAACAGCATGGAAATTTAAATGTCGATGCAGTCCTGAATAAGGGAACACTGCAGAGAGCATTTCAAAACACGAATATGTTGTTCCACTTTATACGATCAATTATTTGCATTCTGTACCGTTTCACGATGTAACATGGTACCTTTCTCACATGATTTACAACATTCTTGTATGATAAATTACAACTTGTAACGTATGATACAGTATGTATGTACACAGCTGTGATAAGCATTATTTTAAACAAAATTATAAATGTACGTTAGTTAAAAAAAATAAAAAGCTATATTTTATCATTCAAATGTGTTTGTTCTTGTGTATACGTCAAACATAACCTAATTACAAAGAATTAGATTTGAACGTTAAAATTTTTCATTCTGTATCTGTAATTTATTATCACAAATACTGTTATTGAGAGTTTAATATAAATATTAATACTGTGTTTAAAAATTATTAAAAATTAATACTGTTTTTCAACAAAAATGAGGTTTTCAAAATATGAGATAAGTCGTGAAAAATACTATCACTAGCTGCGAAAGTTCGTTCGCTCGGCTAAGTTTTCTTTCCGAGAGAATTCTCAAAAATTGAACGTTTCTACTCTATCGACCTTCTGCGTAACAGTAATGTTTTCCTTCATCAATTTTGCAATGGTACCATGGAGAGATGCTGTCTCGCGATTCTCCTTCCTTCGAACTCTGTTCGTCGACAGACGGAATAGCATAAAGCGAAGCGAATTTGCCGAAGGAAGGCATTTACTTTGCGATACGTTTGAGGAAACTTCTTCCTTTTTGCACGTTAAGAAATGCGATTCGTGTCTTCTTTGCTGCGAGCCACTCCGAGGATAACTTCAGAACGTGTGCGACGATTGAAGAACACTGTACTCACGGACCTTTCGATGAAACTCTTAAAGGAACAGAATTGGAATATGTGTTTTGCGATGTCGAAAAATGCTGTTCATACATAATTAAGTAGCCTCGATATTGAATTCGAATTATTTGATGGAGTACTTTTAATTATCGAAATTTTCCTCTTAAACTTGGGAACTTGTTAATATTCAGATTTGGATACTTTGGGACTTAAAGCTTCTAGAGCTAACCTTTAGTTTTTCAGAATTTAGGATTTGGGAAAATTTGGGACCATGGAATTTTGCAATTTGGAAATTTTGTAGGTTTGCAGGTCTATAGACATAAAATTATAGATTTATCGAATTCAACGTTTATATAATCATAGAATTGGTGAATTTTAGCAGTTTAAAAATTTATAAATTAACAATTTAAAAGTTGTAGAATTGTAGAAGTGCAGAATTGCAGAATTTCAGAATTAGCAGAATTGTGGAATTATGGAATTGTGGCACTATGGCATTGTGAAATTGTGGAATTTCAGAATGGTAGAATTGTAGAATTGCGGAAATTTGGAATTTTGGAATTGTGCAATTGCAGAAATGCAGAATTGCGAAATTGTGGAATTGTAGAATTGTGGAAATTTGGAATTGTGGAATTGCGGAATTGTTGAAATGTAAAATTGCAGAATTGCAGAATTGCGGAATTGTGGAATTGTGAAAATTTAGAATTGTGGAATTGTGAAATTGCAAAAATTGCAGAATTGTAGAATTGTAGAATTGTAGAATTGTAGAATTGTGAAATTGTGAAATTGTAAAATTGTAAAATTGTAAAATTGTAAAACTGTAAAATTGTAAAATTGTAAAATTGTAAAATTGTAAAACTGTAAAATTGTAAAATTGTAAAATTGTAAAATTGTAAAATTGTAAAATCGTAAAATTGTAAAATTGTAAAATCGTAAAATTGTTAAATTCCAACAAAATTGTACAAATATCAGATCCAGATAATGGAAGATAATAGCGGCAGCCCTGAAGATATATAAACAAGCAATTAAAACCAACGCGGAAAAAAAGATTAAAGAGGGTATAAATACAGAGCGTTAACGTGGTTGGGACGCTTTAATTCACAGCTAAAATCGTAATTGCAGTTGGTAATTTGCTGGCGAAGCTTCCAAATTGTGATTTGGAAGTATCGATGGACATTTCATCCCCAGTGACGAGGTTAAATTGGATTCTGGTGGCGACCTTTTTTCCGATGATGCGTGATCTAATTTCGTGCGATCCTGGGGCCAGGGAATTTCGACGAGACTTAATTTTAATATTGCGGACATTTCGATGACCGATCAAACGTCAATTTGCTGTAAACGAGCGAAAGTAAACATCACGTGGGTGGTCATCGGATTTTCACAGGAATTCCATTACATTATCGTTGACTCGGTACTTTCGAATTGACAAAGCATTTCTCTGAATTTACATAAGTATAAATTGCATCGAAAACGAAATTATCGTAGACCTTCATGTTTGATATTATACGACATGGTATAATTAGACTAATTTTATGTTCGTGTAAACACTCGTATGTTTTCTTTATACATATTTGTATAGTGTACATTGCACGGTTTGAACTGTCTTCAACGCTAAAGAGTTAAATAGTCTTCAAATTAAATAGTTCGACATAGTTATATAGTTTTTAAAAAATGCATCTAACCTTCATAATAAGAGGATTTCAGTATTGAAAATCTTGATTGTTTAAATTTTGTTTAAACTTTAAAAAATTTAAAGTATTCACATATTCTTATTTAAGAATTATTGCAGTGAGAATTGCAAATAACAATCTATATAGAAGATATTAAGATATTAAGATATTCATAATATTTTAGTTTAATTTTTTCCTTATTTAATTTACTTATATTTCTTGATATACAATATTATAAATGTTGTCTTTTGAAATGTTCATAACTGTACATCACTTGTATATTTATTATCAGATTAAGTTGTCTCTGTTAATATGAACACTACAGTAAATTAAATAATTTACGATATGCAATATATTATCTGAAAGTTTATACTATTTTATTCAGAACAAAAATTAGCGATTTTCGCAAATGCAATAACAGCACCGCTTTCGGAATTCGTGTGTCTGACCAATATCGGTTAAAACTACTTCCCCTTTTCAGCATGCTAATGTTTGATACAATTATTAGTTGTAATTTGAGGAAGTAAATATGAAAAAGTAATATAAAAACTCAGATTACTGCTTTTATTTTCACTGTTTTTTTTTTAATTGCAAAATATTTAAGTCATAAAAATGATAAACTTTGATAGTGTAAGATGATTCTAAAATATAATTAACTACATAGATTGCAAAATATATTTTATCTGTGCTATTTAGAAGGAAAATATTAAATTCTTTATCAAAATTTTAACATAAAATTTAAGAACATTGAATAAAAAGATTACAATCATTAATATTTGAATTAATTTTAATTTGTATTAATTTTAAGTATTAAAGTAATTAAATCGCCAATAATTAATATAAAACGAAATTCCTATATGGCATGTATCATTATTTTACACTGCTAATTAAATTTAACATATTTTAGAACACGCATAAATTTTATTCATTGCCAAATTTGCATTTCAATATTTACGATCTATAATCTTGCATTTATTTCATATATTTGGTATATTAATTGCAATTAATTAACGAAGGTACTCGTATTTGTACGCTCGTGTAAATAAGTGGTGTAATAAGTTAATCAATATTAAAATCAGATACATATAATATTAATTAATCACGTTTTTACGTAAACGAAAGTGATTGCCAATTAGCATATTTCTTCTATTACGTAATTTAAATATCAAACATAGTTTAACATAACAAAGGAATATTATTCTGATTTCAGAATTCTGTTATTATTGCATATATCTTTGTAATAATAAATTAAAGATATTACTCTGTCAAAAATTGTCTTCATACATCCATATAATAAATTATTTAACGCAAGGCCCAAATATGAATAAAATAATATTATTAACAAAATTTTATTTATGTAGTGAAATTTTTTAAATTTTCTGAATTTTTTGAGTAAACATTTTTTTGTTTAATTATCATGCAAAGACATGTATGGTAAGCACCTTATTTTGATATACAAACATTTTGCGTTAACTATGATTGTCCATGGTAATGAAAAAGTTAACTGATGCGCGAATTAGAAAAATTAACAAGAATATTATATTAACCAGTTAACTATGGCGATCTTTTTACAAAGCACGCACCAGTGTGTGTCGCGATAAGCAAGCGATGACGAGTTAGTTCTCAAGAATTTATGAATCCATCTCAAATCATTTACACTTTTTATTTGTTTATTTCATTTCGTGTTGACCTCTAAACATTTTAAACATATTACAATTTACGAATATAATTCAGTCTTCGCCAAAATTACAATTTAAATAGCAAATTGTAACAAAATTTTACGCATGACGGATATAATCATCATGACACAAAATTCTGCCACATCTCCATGACGGATATAGTTATCAAATACACTTAACTGGTTAACACGAGCTTTATCGTGTAATAATTGTTGTGCGGCATAATCTGTTAAAAAATATTTGCCTATAATTGCTGTCAACTATTTAATGAAAATTTTCTTCGTAAATATGATCAATTGCTAGTGTGAAATATTATTGCGAAGTACACACACATACTTAACTCTCGGGAGACGTCTCACAATTGATACGGCGACGAAAAGTAGAAACTCGATATATTTCGTTTCAAATTGAAATGTCAAGTAACAACTTTTTATCCAATTTTTAAATACTTCGTTTTATTTCATATATTGATAGACAGCAATATTTCAAAATTCCTACCTCTAAATTGATGTTTAAGCAGTATTATCAATACTATTGATAAAAAGAATTGTAATTTCTATAAAAACATTATTCGATTGAATACTGTGGACGCCTAAAAATTTAATCTAACCGATTTACATATTTTACAATTTTCAAACCCCAAAGTTTACACGGATTAAAATTTTTAAATTTATAAATTCTTATATTTTTAATTTATTAATCAAAACGTATTAATCAAGATAAACTTTGTAATTGCGATAGCGTTCGAAACCGAGAATCAAATCCTATAGAAAACCGAATTCAGTTAATTACATAAAAGCGAAGTTAGCTTTATCCGAAATCAGACTTAGGTACGAAATAATATAAAGTATTAACTAGCGAGAATCAGATTTAGTTAGATTCACAATTACCTATTACGTATTGCTCAATTTACCAAGTTCTATTATTTCTATTATTAATATTATATCAAAATCTATTTAGTTTCTTTTGATCAAACCAATATACTTTTCATATTTTGTTGTTATTTGTTACTTGTTATTTGTTAAATTCATCATCTTCTTTATTTAATTGAATAAACCTTATTGTTGGAAGATATTGACCTGTGGATTTACTCCTTAACCGCACACCACACGAATCCCACAATCTTTATATTTAGTTATTTTCCAAAACGAGTCGTTCAGTTGGTAAAAGCCGCTCTTTACCTTACTAGCGCTAGTAACTATCTGAATCTAGGTTCCAGAATCGTTACACAAATTTGAAACTTTCAAACCTTTAAATTTTTAAATTTAGAAGTAAAGAAATATATTTACTATAGTTACATTTCTTGACTTACCGATGCTTTCTTTCTGTAGTTAATATGAAATTGACAAATGCTTACCTGCAACAAAATAAAAATAATTGTAAATACATTACTTTAAATTCTTAATATTCAGAATTTTGAATATTTTCCAAAAGTTCTAAAATTCCCCATAAGTAGTATTTTGCGATATTTTTATCATATATAAAATAATTTTAAGGAAAAAAATACGCCGACTTCGAAATGTACTAAAAAGTATAAAATAATTTCTATTTCCTAATGAAGTAATTTCTATTTCATTCAATCATACTGTTGAAAACGTAAGGGAAATAAAAGAAACACAAATTGAACGGGGATTAATTAAATATATTTATTAACAAACACAAGTATACAATTTGTAACACAATAACGATAGGAATAATATGTACAATAATATATTAATATACGAATACTAACGAACAATTTTGAATAATATATATGTTAAATAATACGAATTAATTTGTAAAATAAATAATAATCGACAAAAATAAGGAATGTGAAATCACAATAAACTAATTAACAAAGAAATTAATTTTGGAGAATGATTTTAACAATAACTTCAATGAGGCGAGGCAAGGGCGTAAGTACGATCGAATTGCGAGGCGTCTATCGAGCGAATGATAAGCGCGTATCGTTCCGTAGCGGCACGGACCCCGTCGAGTCACGTGGTCCTACCCCCACTACGGACGATATCGATCCGAAAACGATTCGAAATCCTGGTGGCTTTACTCTTAGGTTAGCCTGTACGTCTCGGAAAATTACCGAAGTAATTCGACCCTCACAACAGGAGATGCAAAGCATCATCCCTCACGGGGCTTCATGGAGGCCTCAGAGGAACGTCATAAACGCCCCCCCTAGCCACGGCTTGTCGACCACAGGGTCGCACAAAGCGCCCCCGCGCCGCAAAGAGATCACCTACCAGTCCATAACATAACAATAAATTATAAACAATTAATAATTAACAATTTTGATGCCTCACATTTCCACTCGTTACCTCCTTGCATTCTTTACAAACGTCCTCATGACTCAAATTATTACATATATAACACTAAATCGCGATAAACTAAAATATGCCGATAATTATAAACTAAACTGAAATATTTCGCGTTCCTGTCATCAACACATACAATTACGTCACAGATATGAATGAAACCTATTTACTATTTACTCCTTAGGTAGTATATTAAATACATTTCAACCTTTTCGGAGGCGGCGGAAAATTAAAAGATTTTCTTGAATATGTCAACCTTTGGACAGCCGAACATAGGCAAAGCTTGTATAGCTATTTTTTTTTCTATACATATAACTCGACAGCACGCCGCGAAGTAGGTGTTAGTGCGTATAGAATGTAACTATGGTCTATCTAGATTCATAGAGTATGCGACGGAAAGACTCGATCGCCGCATATACTATGAAGAAAGAGCCCATCTGGAGCAAATTTGGTAATTCCCGCGTCGTGGGCTCCGTTTATAGGTTCTTAGATCCATGGCTTCCACACACGAACGAAGTCGATTCAATTTCATTTATATCAGAAACGTTGCGAAATGAAAATACAGTCGTTACATTTACGTATATTACCAGATATATCTATAATGGTTCGTATTCTTTCTCAGGATTTATTAATTTCCAATGCGCCATACCACAATCAACTGGTTATTGGCAGCAACGTTTACTGAGGTATTTTTAATTTTGCGCCGCCTCCGAAAAGGTTGAAATGTATTTAATATACTACCTAACGAGTAAATAGGTTTCATTCATATCTGTGACGTAATTGTATGATTGAATGAAATAGAAATTACTCCATTAGGAAATAGAAATTATTTTATACTTTTTAGTGCATTTCGAAGTCGGCGTATTTTTTTCCTTAAAATTATTTTATTTCATGCATTTTAGTGGAATGGGGAGAATTGTATAGGATACTGTGAGACAGTTCTTCCGGGCTTTTTTTTTGTCTGCGTAAATGCCATGAACATAATTAAGTAAAAGACAACATGGATATTCGTTTTTCAATTTTGTTTGCAACAATAATCCTTTGCAACTAAAAAATGAAAAAATTTTTGGTAATGGTACCAATGGGGAGTCAGACTCTACTTAAGATGCGAAAGGCTTTGTTCCGATCGGACCACCCACCAAGGAAAAAAACCGACGAACATGCATAGAAAAAAAAATAAGGGACACTCTTTCAGGGACAAGTACAAACTAATTACATCATGATTGGGGGTGCTTCATGCATTTGTTCTTTGTTAACTTTCTTTGCAAAAATTTACTGCGCATGTGTATCTCTTACGGTTTAGAACTGTGCAAGGGTCAAAGTATCCATAAAATAATAACAGATCCTGCGCAACAAATTTTCTAACAAATAAAATTGATGCATTTTTAGAACGATACGGAGACTGTACCAAGCAATGGAAATAATACACCAACGTCAACGTGAACTCATCTTGCTGTATAAGTCGCGTGTCAGAGCGGTAAAGCTTAGTTAGTGTTTTGGTACAGTGCATTGTAATTGCCCTTTCTTGTCTTTCTCGTGCATAGCACGGGGCGTTCCACTAATATTAATAACAATAGTTTTTCGCTAATATCACGGAAACTAGTTTTCCGTCAATTATGCATAAGGAAAAACTCGTTCAGAATCATGCCACTAATAACGTATTAGAGGGACATTAAAATCGTTCGTAGTTGGTTTCAAAAGTTAACAACAATTTTCGCTAATATCTCGAAAACAAAAGCTTTCCGCGAAATTTGTATATGAACAAAATTGTTCAAAAACAGGTTCGTGATAAGATATTAAAAAAAAAAAAAAAAATATATATATATACTGATCGAATTGAGTAACCTCCTCCTTTTTCGAAGTCGGTTAAAAAAGCGCACTAAAATCGAGAAAGGTTTATTTCAAAAGTTGCCGGTTTTTTGCAATAACACATTTTGCAATTAAAAAATGAAAAATTTTTTGATAATGGTACCAATGGGGAGTCAGCACCTACCATATGCAAAAGATTTCGTTCCGATCGGTCCACCCAGCTAGCCGCAATCGGCGAACATACATAAAAAAAGAAAAAAGTTGCCGGTTTTTTTGCAATAACAACACTTTGCAATTAAAAAATGAAAAATTTTTTGATAATGGTACCAATGGGGAGTCAGCACCTACCATATGCAAAAGGTTTCATTCCGATCGGTCCATCCAGCTAGGCGTAATGCGCGAACATACATAGAAAAAAAAAATATACTGATCGAATTGAGTAACGTCCTCCTTTTTCGAAGTCGGTTAAAAATTATATAAAACTTCCTATACTTTGAAATTCACAATTTGTTTAACAACGTAATTTCCTCTTTTACATGTACATATAATGCTGAATAATAGATCGTTAAGCAGCTGAAAACAATTAATCTTTTCTGTTGAATTTCTAAATACCTGTACAATTATTATCTTAATTAGCGATGCATCATTTGTTATGTTTTATTCAGTGAAATATCTGAGTACAATTGACAGGTATGATAATCGCATCAATGATTATCAATTTTACAGTGTAATGAGCTGAAAACTTTACCAATACTAATTATAGAGGAAACAGAGGATTATTTATTTGAATTTGCCGCTTTGTGCAGATAAAATGCACGGGGTATCCTAACCAAACACACTAAATCTCTCGCGCATTCTTTAGGATGGAAAATAGAGGAGAAAAATACTATTTTGTTTGAAAAGAAATATTATGATAGGCAACGATCTTGTCTCCATAATTAATTTGCATAAATAGCAATTAAAATTAATACAAATTACAAATTAAAATTATTTACTATAACTACATAAAATTAACACAAATTTATATGAAATTTGTTCAAAAAATTAATTTCTCCCTTTGTTTAAAAATGATTAAAATCTAAATTAAATTTTTATTTTTAATTACAAGTTCCAATTAATGATGGAATATCGACTATTAATTAGACATTAAATTTGCTGATTAATTGAATTTAAGTTCAAGTAAAATTAACCTTCAGTGCTTAATTTGAATCCCTAATTTTAATTTATATCCAAATTGAATTAACAACTGTAATTTGGCTCTTAATTATAGAAAAATTAATTCTGAACTAAGCATTCATTATTAATCGTTAATATTGATGATCTTGTTAATATTATTACCCTTACTAAAAGCTTGATTAATCATCTGAAATCGTGCGCTGGAGTTGCAATGCATCAAAAGAAAAATAAGTGAAAATTTGTGTCACTTATAAGACATTATGCAGTAGGAGGTTACGGAAATAAATTTTTAAGACTGTCTTAAAGTGCACTATACCATATATATTTTTCTTGTACTAATTTTTATGAAACTTGTAACCCAATTTCTAGAAAAGAATATTTCCAAGACGGACATGCAAAAACGTACTTAAATCCTGTTATCCGTCTGCTCCTGCTCTTCATTCAAGGTATCGTTCGAGATTACAATCACATTACGAAGTAACATTTTAAGCGAATTGAAAAGTTCCTTTACACTTTCCTTATCAGCGGCCATTCAATGGTACATTGAGATGTTGTGAAGGAAAACCTACACGACCCATTCTCGCTGTACTTTCATCTGATGTTATACTTTCTATCGCGAAACCCGATGCAAAAGTCGTTTTATCGTCGAAAGGAGTAGGTTTTCTTTGGCCGAGTTTCTGAACAACTACCGCTTCCGACCCTCGAAACGTGAGAAAGATGCACCAGGGATTGCATTTTAACAAGTTTACTATCGCATGTCAAATACAGTGAAATCTATATGTTTGCTCGAAGTGTACTGTAACACGCTTCAGAAACATTCTTCGGAAGCTTGGGAGTAAAGCGTGTACACGATTGTCTTAAACTACGAACGTCTAGGCGATTCGATCCCCTTAGAGTAGTTACAGCGCGATGGTATACTGCCACGAAAGAAATAACAACAGCGAAAAATTCCGTCACGGATTTTTCGATCTGACGTGAGCACAACTTCAACATTTCCAGCTTTCTGAAAGTTTGTATTTATTACGTATTCGGAATATGTGAAGTTCTGAATTTATAAACGTATTTCTGAACTGCTGAAGCTCTAACTTTGTACATGTAGATTCTGGCATTTTTAAATTGATAAATTGTTACATTCTCTAAATTATTACGTTTAAAAAATTATTAAAATTCCATGTTTGTTTATTACGTTTTCATATATGTAGGACAGTGGAAACGGTTGTGCCGCGAACGTACTGCGAAAATTCGAGAACGAAAACATAAACCGCCGTCGAGCAAATTTGTTGCCGGCGAGCGTGTCGTTCCGGATATGGGTGCGAGTGCGAGAAAGAGTGTGAGAGAGAGAGAGAGAATGAGAAACGCGTCGAACGTTGAGAAACGATCGAGGCTTCGAATAACCAAAGATTCGCGAATCGTTCAAATGCCAAAATCGAGAATGTTCGATCGTCGCGTAAATATAAGGGTGTGTCCGCGGTGCGAGCGTTAGAAGCTAGAAGAGAATAAGACGAGAAAGTAACGAGAGACGAGCGAGTGTGCGACGACGATTACGAACACGATTACGGTTACGGTTACGATTACGATCTTGGTTACGATTACGGTTACGATTTACGGCTTACGATTTTACGTGTTACGATTTGTGGACTTTTGGACTTTTTTGTATTTTTGTTGCTTGTGCGTGCGTATGTGCAAATTTGTAAATTTTCGTGTACTTTTCACTACTGTTTTATCGTATTCTTTAATAAAGGCTTAGTTTTGAAAGATACTAATCCTACATATATTTATAAATTACCAAATTTTTAAATTTTCATACTTAAAAATTGCCAAATTTCCGTATTTGCAAGTATCAAATGTTTATGTGATTAAAATTCTGAGTTTATAAATTACCAACTATTCAAAGGATCAAACTTTCGACTTTAACCCTTTCGCTATGGCAGCCCCGTCCACCGAAATACCGTCACTGAACAGAACGCTCGTACCCAAAAGTCGTCGAGTGGATGCCGCATATACAGGGTGTTCGGCTACTGGTGGACATAATTTTAGGGGGTGGTAGCTGGAGTGATTTTGAATAACTTTTTCCTTTACCAAAATGCTGGTTAAAGCTTAGTTTTTGAATTATTAATGAAAAACACTGACCAATGAGAACGCGTATAGTCCGGTCACGCGACAGCTTCGAATATGACAGCCGATCGTCGTCGTGAACAAATGTATCGATACTGTCGGTATAACGTCGGTATAATAGAAAGCTGTTAGATGAAAGTTACATTGAATAATGAATAAAAAAATCTGGATTATTGTTGAATTATCATTCATTCACGAATAAGAAATAACAAAATTAGTCTCTACTCACGTAATCAAAGTAAATCGAATTTATTCAATACGTTTATTCGTTATCGCAAAGAAATAATAGTTAAAATATGGAAAATTATTTTCGTTAGATATTGTAATGATAAAAAAGGACAAATTCTCATTTTTAAAAAATTGAATAACTTTTCTATTCAACAAATAAAAATGTGAATTGAGTAATTAACAAATTACACCCTGTATACGGTGTTGGGTGCGAAAGGGTTAAAAATTCTTCATCCTCCAGTTTGCAGGTTCTTGTAGTTATTAATTTATAAATTCCCAAATATGTAAACCCACAAATGCCTAAATGTCCACACTTCCAAATTATCAAATTTCCGGCGATGCAAATTATTGTAATAAAACGTTTTCATATCGAAAGACATAAAAATACACTTGACATAAATATTTGATTTCACAATGTGAAATACGTGGACAGTAACAATGTAAACGAGGTGGTAAAGTTTCTCCGGTTGATTCGTAGTCACGTCACCTACATTCGATGTTGAGTTTTGTCCAAAAAGCGTTTGTTCGAATCGTAACTTCTCCTCGTTAGTCGATTCGGTTTCTCGTGAAACGAGGAGGCCATTCAATCTGTGAATTTCACTTGTTTAAAATGACTCCTATAGAATGGCCGTCACGATGTAATGAAGCAGAGACGTAAGGTGCTCGTTATTGAATAAGTATAAAAGATACAAGGGCAACTGTAGCAACGAGTAATTGGATGCAATTGTAGCGGCAATGTTGTGGACGAAAGATCTAATGACCTCTCAACCGCGATAAGGATTTACTGTCTTTGTGGACTGAATTTACACTGTTCCGATTCAAAAAATAAAAAGGCTATGCTCGGTTGAGCATGAGAAATTTTGTATAGGTTGCTGAGTTATAATAAATTTTGCCAAATATCAACCTGGAAATATTGGTATTTAATGAGAAAAGAAATAAATGTAATTTTAGAAAGAAATTTTTTATGAAATCATTGTTGAAAATTATTGTGGTAGCTAACTGTGTTATGGAAATAACATAGACTTGTGACCATAATTTCAAGATGCCAATAATGCAATATACGACCGTAAAAATATTTACAAATATTTAAAGACGTCTTATACTCTTGTCAGAAGTAAGTTCTATTCTCCTCTACAATTAATTCAGAAATATACCCTTCGATTTTGATTCATTTAAGATATGTCATCATTTGCAATATTTTCAGAAGATATAAAACAGATACAATACTTGCAAAAGGCAATACACAAGAATTTTTAAGTACGTTGTTTCATAAAGCATATTTTCAACAGAATGTAATACTTAAAAATATTTATATAAAATGAACGTCTGAGTGAAAAAGAAAATACAGCGAGACACGTTCCTTTTATAATTCGTCGAAAGAGATGTTCACATTAAGCTTACGAAGTATGTAAGTAGAAGACGCGTATAATATTCTTCTACTGCGTCGTAGTAATCAGTAATGCGCACGTTTCTCATTTTCTATACGAATGAAAGATACATTAGAGGCCATTAAGTCAGATGACACTCTTTATCCGGCCAGCAGCCGCAGAAAGTGTTGGGTGACATGCATTGTCTTGCACCTCCTTCAACTGAAATAAATGATTTTGCGTTCTTTGTACGCGACGACCATCCAAGCCGCCTTTGAAATGTAAGAAGTACTCGTGTGGTAAGAAGGAACAGACAAAACTTAATTCATTTGCGATGAAATTTCAAAAATATTTCTTACGTGTTAATAGATTATTAAGTTTATACAATTGTTTGATTTATTAAACTCTGTAAACTAATGCTTTAAAATAATTCAACGACAATTCAAGATAATTTAAAATTCTTTAAGGTAAAATAAGAAAGAACTGTGCAATTTATTTGTTTAAATATTTATACTTGCGAATTCAGAAATTTTCGAATTTTTACATTTTTTCTACACTTCCAAATGTCTAAAATTTTTTAAATTTCAATGTCTGTTTTGAATTTTTAAATTTTCAAATATGCGAGTAATTAAACTTCTAAATACTGCTAAATGTCAAATTTTTCAAATGGAAGATTTTCGAATTCTTATATTCTCAAACTCTTAAGTTGGATAATTTTTTAATCCTGAAGCTGTGAAATTGAAAAATTGTAAAATTGTAAAAATGTAAGATTGTAAGATTGTAAGATTGTAAGATTGTAAGATTGTAAAATTGTAAATATTAATCTCTTCAAATGCTCATGTCTTCAAGTGTTCACGTCCTTAAATTCTAAAATTCTAACATTCCAAAGTTTTTAAATTTCCAGAGCTTCGAATTTCAATATTTTCAAATTTGTAAATGCTCAAATCTCCATATTCCCAAACTTCGAACTCCTCTAATTCCTAAATCCTCAAATCCTCAAATCGTCAAATCCCCAAATCCCTAAATTCCCAAATCTCCAAATCCCTAAATCCTCAAATGGCATTCGCTGCAAATCCCTAAATCTCCAAACCTTCTATACCTACATTCCTAAATTCAAAATATTCCAACTACCCGTATTATCTGAAACTGAAATTTTCAAGTTCCAAAAGTCCTAAATTCCTAAATTTCCAAATTCTCCACTCCGTGCATCCTAAAATTCTTAAATTCCCAAATATCTCTTGAAAAAATATACTACTTCAAAAATGTTTGTAATTTCAACACAATTTCTTTTCCAATCCTAGTAAAAATTAACTTTTTGTAAATTTGAGTAAACGCTCGCAAACATGTATATACAGAATTTATATTTTTAATTTAAACGAACTTTCAGCAACCGTAATTTAAATTCAATTGAACGAACCAATCACAATAGAACGAAACAGTTTCAATCAGAAAGGAAGTTACTAAAACAAACATGGACTAATGTATTTGACAAACTTCCCGGTTTTTTTGTCATTGAGAACTGAAACGTTCTGAACACAAATCCGCAAGTCTTAATGGGTTAAGAATGAGCCTCGGAGCCGCTTTCCTCTATTTCCATCCACGTTTCATATTCGACTTCTAATGGGCTTTCAGAACGACCCCTCGATATCGGGGATCCATCGATCGTCCCGTTTACCCGCCACACACGCGATTCGAATTCAATCCCATTCGATGCGTGTCTTTACGGTTGTACGTGCACGGTTGCACGTGCGTGTGCACTCGTGTGTACCATGTTATATTGATTCGTGCACGAGGTCGTGTATAGATTCTGTTCGAGATCGTCTGGAGATACACGTTTGGCCCATCGGTATCCACGTATGGTAAACGTTGTTGCATTCCAATAATCGGCAATTGTTATCATCTATTTGCCATTTATTTACGCACAGTAGACCTTTGTTATCTATGGACGTTCTAAAATAAATTTGTAAATATGGTCATTTCGAATTTGACATCTGCGAGTCTTTAAATTGTCGAATTGTTAATTTTGTAATCTCCTCCATTTCTATGTCTCGAAATTTATTAAAGACAAAGCTTCCATGCTGATCTTGTAGTTTTTAGGATTCAATTTTTCAAGTTTCAATTTTGGAATTGACAAGTTTTCAAATTTTCAATTCTTCAAGTTTATAAGTTTCCAATTTTTAATTTTCGATTCTCAATTCTTACATTTCAAGTTTCAAGTATTTTATCTTTCACATTCTTAAAAATTAAATTTTCAAATTGTCAAGTTTACAAGTCTTAAAATTGGCGAGCTTCCAAGTTTTCATATTTTCCAGTACTTTAATTTTCATATTCTTAATTTTCCAAGTACCAAATTTTCATGCTGTCATATCTTCAATTTTAATGTTTTCCAATAACAAATTTTCATATTTTCGATATTCTCAATTTTAATAATATAGAATTTCCAAATTTTTAAATCTTAAAATTCCTAAATCCTCAAAATTGAATTTCAAATTTTACAACTGAAAAATTTATAAATATTTAACATGTCCAAATTCCTAAATCTTCAAATTTAGGTTTTAATATCTCAAAATTTTGTATATATCATGACTTAAGCTCTAATTCGGAAATTTTCGCAATTTTCAAATTTCTAAATATTTAAGTATATAAATTTGTATGTATATTTCTAAGTTATGAAATAAGTATATTCCAAAGTTATTTCTAAGTTATGAAATAAGTATATTCCAAAGTTATTTCTAAGTTATTAAATTAGTATATTCCATAACTTAAAAATATCAAAATTTGAAAATTCCAATTTTCTAAAATTTCAAAATTGACATAGTTTACAGTTTGAAAATTTAAAAATTTGTAACTTCCAAAATTTGAAAATTCAATTTTCTAAAGTTTCGAAATGCACTTTTACAATAAAAAAAATTGAAACTTTCAAAATTAAAATATTTCAATATATAATACAAAAATTCAAAAATTCAAAAATTTCAAAATTCAAAAATTCAAAAATTCCTAAATTCCTAAATTTCTAAATCCCTAAATCCCTAAATCTCTAAATCCCTAAATCCCTAAATCCCTAAATCCCTAAATCCCTAAATCCCTAAATCCCTAAATCCCTAAATCCCTAAATCCCTAAATCCCTAAATCCCTAAATCCCTAAATCCCTAAATCCCTAAATCCTTAAATTCCTAAATTCCTAAATTCCAAAGTTTCCAAATTTTCCTATCTCCAACTCCTGAATCCACAAAATTTACTACTTTCGCATTTTCCAGCATTCCCAACATTCCAATTTCTAAACCAAAAGCAAACAATGTCGTAATGTAATAAATATCAGCAAAAAACGAATCGGAACGATTTACTGTTTACCAAGCCGCAGGTATTGCATCGGAAAATGTTTGACTTTAATTTCGCAGCCTATTTAAACTTAGAACGTAATTAATTCTCTACTACTTAACCAACGTATATGTATATGTTTCTTTCTTGTTTTACGATTTTACCACGGTATAAACATAGTATTCGTTCGTTTGACTTCCTTTTCCCTCTTCCCTTTCAATTACCTTCTCGTGCTTTCCATCCATTCGTTCCTTTTCCGGTGAACTAGTTTCCGGAGTAACGGTACGGCTGGATCTTACTAAGCAGAGGTTAAAACTGACCCTTTCCATTTTATTCGATGCCGACATAGTATTTATTTAATTCCATTTGCTTAATGATTCGTGTTGCGCGAAGTTACGCTGATTGAAGAAGAATCCGAGTAGATACTTTTAAGACTTGTTTTTTTCCCTGAATCCATACTCCATGATTGTGAGGCACATAATTATTTTTCTGTTCTCTAGAAATGATACACGGAACAATGATATATTTTGTATCTGCTGTTTAAGTGACAGCAATTATTTTATTTAGTTCTATCGTATTGTCTTAATATACTGTGTCCTGAGACATATGCTGTGCCCTGCACAAAAATTCAGAAATGTGCAAGTTTTATTCGAGATTCAGAAATCTTGAAAATTTACAAACGTGCAGAAAGAGAAGGTTAAAACACCTTCACGACGTCAAAATTGAATTTCGAGAAATTCAATAGCTTGGCAAATTATTAAAGGTTTAGAAAGATTTCGAAATTTGAGAATGTAGTGTACTCATGATAATATAACGAGCAAATTCAGGTAAAAAAAATACCAAAACAGCGTAGTGTTATTTGTTTAAAACGATATCCACCCTGGCTCGTTCCGCGATATATCACATTGCTCCAAAATATTGCTTTGATGCTCATTCCTTGCGTAGCGGTTTAATTCGAAAGAAACGTCCATTTATCTTGAATTCGCGTCCATCCTTTACGTCAGAACGTTAAAGAAGAGACACATTCGCTCAGCTGTCTCCGTAGTTAATTCCATCCTGTCTCGTACGTCTTCCAAGACACTATCCTAAACAAATAAACCGACGGACCGTTGGGTGTATGTACATATTCAGATGTCGGTGCACATCGTGCACGGCACACGACATGCGGCCAGGTCGCGCGCATCAGCACGAAAGGGATGTTATGTACCAACAAAACATTGATTCGCTAAACTCATGATGTAATACGTCCATTTGAAATGAGCTTGGCCAACAGCCAAAATCCTCATTACAAAACACTGTGTAGGCAGCTAGCAAACAGGCCCAGCAGAGGAAATAGGTCTGCCGGCAAGCCACGGCTTTATTCGGCGATCGATAAGACCGGCTTTGGAGAAGTATCGTGATCCCTCGTCTCTCTTTACAACCATCATCGTTCATCTCGTGGCTATCTTCGTTCGTGTCTCTGTCCATCCCTTCGTCTTTCCATCTCGTACGCCCGACCCGCCTTTCGATTCACCCTCTCGCTCGAGTTGTTTTCAGCCTCCAAACGCTCTTGCGTGCGTTTTTACGGCTTCCTCTTCCTACAGGAGTAACCCCTCTTCCCATTCTCGGCACACTTGCCTTGCCTCTGTGGACCAGTTCCGGATTAAGGCTACTTTACCCACGTTCAGACCATTTCACGTCAAATCGCGCAACATTGGACCTCATAGTTGCGGATTCTTTTTTCCTAATTTACTCCACGTACAGTTACATTAGCATTTGAATACAATACTCTTTCTGACTTTGTCATTTTGCAAGGGTAGTTAATTTAGATATTATATAGTAATTGTTTTAAGAAAGTCAATTGAAATGATCAGAATAACACTGACTTTTAAATGGGAAATATTATAAACTTTATTATTGATTATTATTAATGTTTTAACAAAATATTTTATGTATACACTCGATGTCTGATGACCGACTATAAACGGTTTATTTTCCGTTACCTGGTAACGGAGACACTATAGAATAAATGATCTTTTATATCGAACGATTCGATTCACTCTCATACATCTTGAGATGCCAGTATGGGCGGCTTCGACCTTAAGACCCTACACTATCCCACACTTATTTTGTGGAAAGATGAATCAGTGTGTTGGAGTCCGGATAAGAAACGTGAACGATTTGTACACTTGCAAATATATTTTAGACGTTTTTAATGTACACATAACTCTGGACATAATGAACACTTGGAAAATAATAGTGAATCGTCATGGAGAAGGATGGAAAAGAATTCTCTTCAATCCTGAAGATTTTAGTTCTTATATACTAGACCTCTAGACCTATCCAAACGACTACATGAGTTAATTAAAAAAAATATTAAAACTGTAGCTTTTGTTTTTATAAAATAAGAAGTATAATATATAAATTTTTCGTCCTGTATACAGGGTGCTCACCACATTTTGCCATCTAAATTTGCGTCATTATTATTACTCATAGCAAACAATGTTTCAGATGAAGTCAAATGGTTTTGAGAGGGGCATATGCTAGTGGTATATTTTTTTGTAGGTGGACGTGTAAAGGACATATGAAGGTCATTAATGTTTTTTTAAATGGAATCATATATTTTTTATTGCATCAGCTGATACTCCTTTATATTCTTTACAAAAAAGTATTAATCTATTTATGTCAAAAAATCATTAGTTTAGGAGATATTTTAATTTTAATGTCTACTTACAGAAAAAAAATATACTGACCGAATTGAGTAACCTCCTCCTTTTTCGAAGTCGGCTAAAAAGGTTCAATGTGGCGACCATTTGCATCAGAACACTTTCTGAATTGAGAAATTAATGACTTACTAACATTCCGCAGTGTATAATTTTTCTGCATGTGTAGCACTTTTCCCAGCTTCAAAATAAACTGATAACATGTCTACCTTTTCTTCTTTTGAATACTTCATTATGAAGTGACAATTCACGGTATCGTCGTATTCACCGTATTAGGGACGTAACAGAGATTAAATTTCACTGTTATTGCGTAACAAAAAAAATAAAAAACAAAACTCACAATTCGTTTGGTGACACGTGAACTCTCAAAGCATGTAGAAAAACATTTGCTGTTCAGTTAGGGCAATTCATAATATTGACCAGAAAGTCACGATTTCCTAACAAGTTAGAATTAAAATATCTCCTAAACTAATGATTTTTTCACATAAATAGATTAATACTTTTTTGTAAAGAGTATGAATGAGTATCAGCTGATACAATAAGAAATATATGATTCCATTTAAAAAAACATTACTGACCTTCATATGTCCTTTACACGTCCACCTACAAAAAAATATACCACCAGCATATGCCCCTCTCAAAACCATTCAACTTCATCTGAAACATTGTTTGCTATGAGTAATAATAATGATGCAAATCTAGATGACAAAATGCGGTGAGCCACTCTGTATAAATTGTTCGTTCTGTATATAATAACAAATACAAAAATACAGTGTCTGAATTAATGTAACTGTATACAGGGTGTCGTGTCCCGGTAAGATCAGATAGAAAATCTTGCTTAAAAAAGTAAGTAAAAAATGTATAGGGTACGTCACACTGGAACTCATATCTCGAGTTTGGTAAGAGATAGGAAAAAACTGTTTAGAAAAAGTAGAATAATATGATAATGTCTGTTTTCCAGCAACCTTGTTTTCTTCGTGAATACTGTGCACTCACAAAATGCAAATGCGTACTCCTTTTTCCATGGAATTCCATATCTTTTCTTACTTGTATTAACCTGGAACATCGTTATGCAAAACAAAGAAACGTTATATGAACTGTTTACTGTGTGGAGCGGAACGTTTGCACATGTTTAATGAAGTACAGGACTCATAAAAAATGTGAAATATAGCACAAAATATTGGTTTTTTAAATACTATGGTTGGTAATTTCATTAAGAAAAAAGTACATTTGCATTTATTGGATGCAGTGTTGCGTTCATGAAGAAAATGAAGTAAACGTAGAAAAATAGAAATTAACATAACACTTGTACGTTGATAGTTTTTTTTTGCATTGAAGCAACTTCAATATAATGGCTAATTGTACGATGTACCTTGTAAAATAAAGGTTTTTGTATTTGAGACTTCGTTTTCGAGAAAATTAACTTTAAGCATTTACTCGGTGCAATCGAGAGCAAATATAGAAAACTTCAGAAATTTGGAAATTTGATGTTTGATAATTTGAGACTTTGGAAATTTGGAGATTTGATAATTTGGGACTTTGGGAATTTAGAGATTTGATATTTTGCGATGTTTGAAATTTGAAGAATTGATAATTGGAAACGTTGGGAACTTGGAGATTTGAGTCGTCGGAAATTTAAAGATTCGAAAATTTATGAATTCTGAAATTCAAAAATCCAAGAATTTAGAAATTGTAAAAATCTGAGAATTTCAAAATTCACAAAAATTATTTATATATAAAATTATCTTAATTCTGAACATAATTCTTCACCAGTGAATTGTCAATTTTGAAACTCACAATTTGGAAATTTCTAAACTGATATTACTACAAGTATTTTCTTAATATTCCAAGGTAGTTCACAATGAATAATTCAGATTATTTGTAACTGTGTCACCGTTTAATATTTATTTTAAAGTAGCAATTATTTGACACGATTTTCCTGATTCAGCGTCGCTTACGTCATAATTAAATCAAACCAATTAAACTCGTTTATTGACCCAATGATTTTATTACAATGCTGTTCCAGATCGTTCACAATCTCAACAGAAATGTTTTTACTCGAATCTCGACCCGTACATTACGATGAATATTCATTTACTCCAGCTTGCGTTTGCATTGTATCCTACTTGAAACATTTGTTATTCGTACATTTTGTTAACTTTCCAATGATATGCGTTTTATGTTACATTCTTCTTTCGTTATTTTGCAGACACAGGTACAAATATCATTTTATAGCTCGCGAGATTTCAATATGCTTGACGATTTACTACTTTTCAAGTTGCATGCAGTTTTCCAGTGATATTTCATTATTTTAATTCGAACAATCATATCATTTGTACAATAATAATACATTTTAATAATGTCATAAGGATGAAGTACCAGTGTATGTCGCAGCGTCAACAATATTAAGTGGCGATTAAATGACGTGTGGAATTGTTAAGATTCTCAACAAGTGAATATAAATAGACTGTATCTCAGAAAATGAATTTGACTTTGAATGACTACAGTTTATTTTGCTAAGTACTTGATGATTCGAGAGTGTCTTTTCGAAGAAGTCTTATGTTTTACAAAAGCTCGGTGTGGACGTACAATTGTTGTGACATTTGTGAGGGAGAACAGTTTCTAATTTTCTATTGGTTTAGCTAAAATTCGACTGCAAATGGAAATGCAAGTGACATATCATGTCTAGGTTTCTTCCAAGTGGCAATAGCAAGTAACAAAACCACGTAATACCTCCACATCTATAGACAACTGCAAACAAAAGAGTTTAGATTAGAAATAAAAGACTTATGCTAAGATTAAGGGTTCTGACAACCAGATGTGACTAACAATAAATCAAAAAATACTCGTTAGAATGTAATGACTCTTCAGGTCATATTGTTGCTGTGAGTAAAGAAGTATTGATTCAAAACTTCAAATTACATGTATGTCTGAAGTAAGGAAAAAACGTTGAACTATTGTATCGCTAAAAACTGGTACTGAAGTCTAATCCTCTTGCTGTAACATGCATTCGACTTAAGGGGGGCAATACCTTTAGACCGATGAAAATAGGCTGATTTTTGTGAATTTTTTTGTATAGGATATCTTTGTTTTGCGTTTTTGAAATTTCACGTATAATTTATTATAACTATTGCCTATTACACAATATTTTTTGTTTTTAAATACATTTAAAAATGGCGGAATTATAACAGTCCTTCCTGGAAGGGTTTGGCGCGTCTCGTGAATCGGTGTGGGTTCTAGCCTTAGATTCATTGGTCTGAAACAAGTTTGCAGACAATGTTTCGAAAACTAACATTCGCAGCTAGTAGATAACCTCAGAAATGTGCAAAATGTGTAAAATTAAAGAAATGGCACGCTTTTAAAGAAAAACTTTGAATTTTATTGAAAATTTTTGCACTATTTTGCAATAAAAAGGACTTTAATGTTCAATTTATTTCATACATTTAGGTTCATATGTTAGATACTATTGTCATGGATATGTGCACAAAATTTGAGCGTGATTGATAAACTAGTTTTTGAGTTATCAGCCACACCAATTGTAAAAATGTAGTTTTGAGAAAAATGCTTAAAGTTTCAGTCCTCCGCACTGAACGCGTAAATACTCGCGGCGCTAAGCGGCCATAACTTCAAAAGGGCTTCGTATTTCACTTTAAAATTTTGAGACAATATTTTTAAGATGTTACACTAACATTTTATAGAAAAAAAAAATTTTGTAATTTTTCAAGATTCTAAAGGTATTGCCCCCCTTAACAAGCAGTGCAATTACTAGTGCACAAGTCTGCATGGTTGTGACATGTTTCAATGGTTCTTTCAAGAAAAATAGTGCTTAATTACAAATGATTCGATAACCTTTTATTTATTAATGTTTTATTATTTTTTAGTTTGACTAAATTTTGTAGTCTTCAATAATTAACGAATATACTGATTTATTATAAATTAATTTTACAGTACCTTCCCACATTCTATATAACCAATATTCAGCTTTCAATTTTAACAATTCTCTACAGTTTCTTACTTCCATAAAATGAGTAACAATTAGTAACAAAATCTCAAAATACGTGTAATAAATAAAAAGGTGTTAGTGAACTATAGTCAGCGTTATAATCGCACAACATTATAGTCTTCACCACACTTCGAATTACTGTTAAATATGCGAGTACTCATAACTCTCTTGCACTATATTTTCACTTTAACTCGTATTTATACCTCCTTTATATCTCACATTCATGCTCCTTTGTCATACTGTATAGTCGAGAACTATATCATGTCCTTAAAAAGAATTAAAACACACAAGGGGGAAAAAGTGCATTTTTTTAAAACTCACCCATTTACTCTTCTGCTCTAACATGCACGTTTTAATCAACAACGCGGGATCAAGCTATTTGTACGGCAGCCGGAAATAACACGGTGACATAGTTTCCTGTTCCTTTTTCTAGCCGTTGCCTTTCATTCGATATGCGACTGTCGTGGCGAAACAGGTCTGCGCTGAAAATATTTCGACACGCGGAACGAACGTACGTAAATCGCCTTTCGTAATTCAGTGCGATAGTACAGGCCTCATAAATCCCATAAACGATGATATAGTGCCGTCGAGCGATCGGTCTCTCGAACGCACACGTTTTCACGTGCACGATCGAACAGAAAAAGCCGATCAATGGCTTAAGCCTTCGAATGGAAAGAGAATAAGCATGGAAGTTCCTGAATATATGTATACCACCGCTCGAAAATTTTCGACCAGTGAATTATGATGCGTCCAAGAAAGGAATCTCTTTACTACTTGTTATTCAACGAAATACGACGCTATATCTTGCTGTGCAATTTTACGTTATAAATAAAATATTATCTTAAGTATGCGTTCAGTATGCATGTGTATAAAACACACAAGTATAATGTATACGTTGGTGCAACGTAGAACTCCTTCAGAGACATGTGTAAACTTATAAGTTTTTAAAAATCACAAATTTTCGTATTTTTATATTTTTGTTTACGAATTTTTGATAATCCAAGTTATTGAATTTGAAAATTAGCATATTTTGGGGTTTTCAAATTCTTAGATTTCTCAGTAATACAATACTTAATTTTTATCATCTCAAAAATCCTGAAATCTCCAAATTCCTGGTCCTCTAAGTCCTTAGGTTCATAAATCCATAACCTAACCTCACTACATCGCCAGATCCACTAATCTCCAAATGTTTAGATTTCTAAATCACTACATCGACAAACCTCTAGATGCCCATATCCATATATCCCCAAATCTCTATATCCCTAAGTCCACCCCCAAGTACCTGCATCCTGAAATCCCTAGATCCCCTAATCTCTGAAGTTCCAGATCAATACATCGACAAATCCCTACATCCCAAAATTCTAGGTTTCCAAATTCCTAAATTCCCTATCTTTGAATTCCCAAATCCGAGAATTTCCAGATCCCTATATCCCTGAATACCTAGATCTCCAAATTTATAGATTTCCAGTCACTACATCGACAAATCCTTTACATCCCCAAATTCTAGGTTCCCAAATTCCGAAATATCCTAATCTCTAAATCCCCTAATCTCTAGATCCCAAATTTTTTGAATCCCCAAATTCCTACGCTACAAATCCGTGCATGCTAAATCTCCAAATATCTAAGTCACAGTTATTAAATTTCCACATCTATTGCAAAAATTTTCCAGTTTTTCTTCCAACCTAACCTAGCCATCTCTAAAAATGAGTGGTACACTTCATCCGCGATTACATGTTTAGAGAAGTGTGATTCACATTTGGCCGTAGAGATACGTTCTATCGTAATGAATATCCAAATTACAAGCTTCCAATATCTCACCCTGCCAAACATATACTTAATGTTCAGTAAATTTCACCGCATCAGTCCAGTCATGTATCAACGCGGCCCTACATTTTATAGAAGATTAATACAAGACCCATTATCAAGATTAATTATTGGCCAGGCATTATTGTCGTGGAAGCAACATTAACTTCGGTGAGAATTTGGCCGGATTAACGTAGGAAACTCGCGTAAGAGCAATGGGCCATTCAGTTGTAACAAGAACAGATGCGCAGTCTCCGTGTATGCTGCACCCAACGAGAAGCCGGCTGCACCATCTTCGAAGTGCAACGTCGAGTTAAGTTTCCTAGAAGCGCACCGCAACGAGACCCTGTCCGTGCCAGAGATGCTGCACCTCGCGGTAATTGGCATCGCGTGCATGTCGAAGGCTGCTCCCGTAATTCCTGGAATTAGCAGAATCTCTGAACGGATTCGATCGGCGATAGCGCTTTGACGCTATTCCCGGTACGTTCAGATTGTCCTCTCGCCTACACTCGAGTCCCGATGAATCCGCCAGGTCCAGGTGTATGATGCTCGAAGAACGGCGATAGAAGATGAAAGAGAGAGAGAGAAGAGCAAAGTGCTCCGCTTCGAGAATATCCCACAACAGGTTGCTGGGAGGGTCATTAAGGTTCGTCTGAACGTTCGGAATTGATCGTTCTTCGACCACTCAGAACGCGACACTGATGTACCTAAACGATGGATTCGGTTGCGAGGCCAGGTTGATGCTTTCGCGTTTATCGGGTTGTAGGGGTTAACAAGGGATACACGATCTGCGGAGTACCTGTCTGATAGCAATTGATCATTGAGGCACGGGTGCACGAAACTTGCTACGAGTATTTTGTACAGTTACGAACGGTAATCAAGCGATGGGTATAGGCTGCACTACTTCGATACTAGGAAATGATTCATTTTAGATCTTTTAGGCTAGTGCCGAAGAAATTTTCATAATTTAAAGGTTATTTACATTTTTTAGTTAAGTAATTTTCTAAGTTATAAACTGTGGACTTCTTTGTATTAATATCCGACAATTTTCTGATTTTCGAATTATTGAATTTATGAATACTTAAATTTTTGAATCCTCAAACTTTTAAGCTCACAAACTCTTAAACTCTCAAATCTTCAAATTCTCAAACTCTCAAACTTTGAACCTTCAAAACTCTGAAACTCTCAAACTCTGAACCCTTAAAACTCTCAAACTCTCAAACTCTGAAACTCTCAAACTCTCAAACTCTGAAACTCTCAAACTCTAAAATTCTCAAATTCTAAAAACTCTGAAACTCTGAAACTCTCAAATTCTGAACCTTTCAAACTCTGAAACTCTGAAACTCTCAAATTCTGAACCTTTAGAACTCTGAAACTCTGAAACTTTCAAACTCTAAAATTCTCAAATTCTAAAAACTCTCAAACTTTCAAACTCTCAAATCTTCAAATTTGCATCTCTAAATCTTCGTTCGTAAATTCAAACATTTTTGAATTTCGAAGTCCCAATTTTCAAAATCATAAATTCCCAAATTCTCAAATTTTTAAATCTCACAAAATCATCAAATTTTGTAATCAAATTACAGATTACCCAATAATCAAGTTTTTAATATTATAAATATCCAAATTTCTAAACTTTGAGATTTCCAAACCTCAAATTAAAAAGTTTCTAAAAAAATCATATTTCGAAATTTTTAAATGTTCAAATTTTCAAGTTTTGAAAATAAATACCTAAAACTGTAGATATTAGCAAACAGTATATTATTAATACGTACCTCAAAACAATAATTTATTTTACGCCACAAATAAACATTACATTAAACTATGGAAACTTGATGAACAATAACTGATGTCAGAATGTAAAATTTGAATTGCCAATAAACAAGTATACTAATCTTGAAATAAAATTTGTGAAATAGCTTTTATTACGAAATTGAAAAAATTTTTTTCTTCATGAAATTTAATGAATTTCTACCTAATTTGTTTTCAACAGCGGCATGCTTTGTTCTATCGATCACCTAGCAACATTATTCCTGTTTACCACAATACACTTTTCCAATCGCTCAGTCTACTTTTAGAATTCCATTGAAATGGAACTTCTCTTCATCCCTTCAAGATATTCTTTCTCAACTTCGGATAGGAAGAAGTTACGTCTTATCGAAGTTGATCTTTAGTCAATCAGTTTTTGAGAGCTTTCCCGTTGTAGAAAAGTCGACCGTTACCGCGATGCAGTTGAAATGAGATACGAGTGGAACTGAACGTTTACGAAAACAAATGACAAAGTACTTTTTGAAGTTCTTGTACAATACTTCTAAATCACCGTGACTGACGAAAACAGAACATTTAACTTATTATACTATTAACAGCGCAAAACTGACTGAAACAGTGTTCTGTTCAGAACTTAAAAGAATTTGGTTTGACTGTTCATTTTTTTCTACCTTCAGTTTTTATCATTATTAATTCTGAATGGTATTGTAACATAGGGAATTTTCTACAAATGAATGAGTAGTTTATAATAAATTTTTAAACAAATACCATGGTTATTATATACAGTCAAATATCACATGTGAACTTAAAATAAGAAAACTAATCTAAATATTCTAAAATTTAAGAGATGAGAATAAAGTGTAAAATAAAATAGAATAAAATGCACTAAAATAAATTCGCAAATTTTAAATTGTTGTAGGCCCTCTCTAATAATAAATAACATGATTCTTAAAGCTGCAATATTATTAATTTTTACTGATGAAAGTTATCGGCCCCATCATGCGAGTATTACATGATCGAATTTTACGCAGTTTTATTAATCCAATATTGATATTCAATTTTTAATAAGAAATGTACGTATAATTATCGTTTGCAGAAAATGTTACGAAAATGATGGAACATCGGTAGAGTTTAACTTTATTTTTCACCGGATATCATTCATTCCGATAATCATCACGAAATAAATTTTACTGTTTTCTTGGTTCGTAAAATTCTGAATTAATGATGTTAAGGTCCATTCTGTTCTGCGTATGAACTTCTCGATTAACTTTTAATATAACCCAGGCATCCAATTCAATATGGTAATATAATTAAATGATTAACAGACAATAGGCTATAAAATTACAAAGATATAATTAACAGACAAAAGTATATACAATTATAAATAAGTAAAGTACATATGATTATATATAAATAATTACAAGAAAAAGGTAATAAATCTGCAAAGCAAAATAACCCCAATTTAACCATAATTGATTAAATCAAAGTAACCAATACTTCTTTACTTATTTATTAAAAACAATACCAACTACTATCATTTATTTTGAAAAAATTAAAAAAATCTTAAAAAACTTAAAAATTTTAAATCATTCACAATTAAAGAAATTAGATATCTTAAACTTTTATAAAACTTTGTGTACTATCTCAGAGTTAAATTATTCAAAATATTAACGATTATTCGTTATCATCTGTTTTTTATTTTTATGACAAAGAATATTTGTTTCATTTTTACCATGGGACTTTAATTATTAAATTTGAAACGATCAAAGTCAGGTTTTTAATATCTATCCGGTATAATCTTTTGCGATTTTGCCGACTGTAATTATAACTGATCTAAATTTAATAACGAAATTTAAACGAGTCTTCTAAAACTAATTAGAGCACGAAGTTATTGCTCGTTTTTAATGGCCCACTTCAACGAGCCGTAGTGTTTCAAATATTTCAACTTAAATAAAAGGGTAATGCGCATTATAACCTGAAACGAAATAAAACCTCGTTTTACAAATGATACACAACGACTGTCTACTGCAACAGTGTGGATGTTATGAATGGTATAATTAAAAAGCTTTACACAAACTACGGAGAAAAATTTGATCTCTTATACCAGTTTGTCCAACAGGATTGTTCCAACAAGATTTCACTTTTATTTCGACATAATTAAAAATGTCTAATAACTTTAAGACTGAAGCAAATATGTTTCTTTTCGTTTGAAATTTAACACATATAAGCAAATATATAATGATGAAACAAACAGAACATTTATTATTTCTTTACACTAACAATATTTGACTTTAAAATTACTTAATATGATTTGTGAATCAAGTTTAAAGTTTTATTAAATGACAAAATACTTTTCAAAATCCGTCGAAAATTATGGTCGAGACAAACAAATTTTATTCTACATTTTACGTACACCTATTATATAGCACAATTTACCTAATACCCTGAATTTCTTTATAATATATAGGGTGTTCCATTTCAATCTACTACTAACTAATATTATTGTGTCAATAATGATGTGCAGTGTCGGACGATGAGTTAAAAAATATTTTCATATGCTTCACAAAAACAGACTTGAACTTAAGAAAGCTATAAGAAAGTATTCTACACTATATCAAATAATTTCTCCTCATGTAATATTTGTCTAAAACATTTTCTTACATCCTGAACATTTTCCTCGATTTTAAGTGGAACGATTTACATAGGACACTAAGTGTAAAAATTCACTCCTAATTTAAGAAGAAATACAAAACGTATAGAACTCAATAAAAATAGTAATGAATTTACATGCGTGAATATGTAAAACGCTAGAAAAGACCTCCTCCAAAATCAGAGATGTCTTTGTTCTCCATAATTATTAAACGAAATATCAGAATACAAATTTATTACACGATAATATTATCCATGGACACGAAACGCGCAATTAAAACGACTCTGGACGGATAATTCGGCCAATTGGCGAAAATTTTCTCGAAAATTTACAACGCTTTAGCGAGGCGAGCGAACGGATTAGCGTGGTCGAGGGATGCGAGAGGGTTTTGATGTTTCTACGAGTCCGCGAACGGAGGAGGAGCTCACAAGTCTCCTCGTAGTTTTCACGAGCGTACTGCCAGGGCACATCACGCCGCTTAGGGAATATTCCATGAATTATAACGAGCCCGGTATAATTTGCAATTTGTTGCACGTGAAAACGCGAATTTTACAGTCGCTGCTCTGGTCGCCAACGACGAGCCATTGAAATTCGAACTGAAAATGCAGGAACTTCGTTACACACTGGTAAATGAACGATGCCGATTAATTTCACGATGTATAAATTGTAATATTTATTTTTTAACGAGGTTGTATAACAAGCGAGCAATACTTATCTAGGCAATCGTAAATAAATAATGTTTAACATCATTACGTTATTTTGACATTCTTACGTGACTCTGATATACTGTAAATTTCCGCTTTCATACGACGTAAAAAACTATGTAGGATTTTATTTAAAAGAAATTCGTTATTCTTAGAAAAATTATTAAAAGTTATTAAGTGCGTTAAAAAAATTCTTAATACGCTGCCATATTGTCTGTAAAATACACCTTCCTCGTGTTTCATTCAATTTACTATTTACGAAGAAAATGATGGTGCAAATTATCGCGATCACCCTACATAGGGTGCTCACCACATTTTACCATCTAAATTTGCATCATTACTATTATTACTCATAGCAAACAATGTTTTAGATGAAGTTGAATGATTTTGTGGGGGGCATATGCTGGTGGTATATTTTTTTTATAGGTGGGCTTGTAATAGATTAATAGAATATGAAGGAATATCAGCTGATGCAATAATTTAACTTCATTCAACTTCATCTAAAACATTGTTTGCTATGAGTAATGTTGAGTATAGCAAAGTTACCGAGCTCTGTATGTACATTAGCATTATGGCTGTGTGTGTGTGTGTGTGTAACAGAGCACATGTAATGTATTCACGCTCTTCAAACGTTAAGCTGCTTTTCGTCTTGTATTTGTCGTTCGACCATTCCCGAGCAAGATTCCGTTATTATTTTCTTAGTGTTTAAATTAGCCGTCTAATAGTTCGTTACAACAAGTAATAATAATAATGACGCAAAGTTAGATGGCAAAATGTGGTGAGCCACCCTATATAAATTATCGTGCAGGAGGGACTCATGGACAATCGAACAGCTTTATCGTTCGGTCGAGCAGGGTGTGAAACTTTCGTGAAAGTTTGATGCACGACGCAACACTTCGTTCCAATTTTCATTTAACATCGGTGATCGATCCTTGATAAAAGCTCCGCCTCTGCACTCGTGGCGGTATATTAAACCGATAATTCGCCGTCGGCGTATTCCCCCGGCAACCACGGTGTAATTAATTTCGCCGTTTTACCGGGCGAAACTTCGTAACCCCAGGCCCGCCGAAAACTTGCCACCATCATCCTCCTCTGGTAGCGAAGTGTCGCCCGCTGCGAACGATGCAACGTATTTAAGTAAAAAAGATGCGACCCAGCCAAGAAGTTTATTATACCTCGGTCGTAACTTAAGATCTATAGAAATTGCGCGTAATACTTGGAACCAGCCGAAACTTGTTACGTTTTATCGCGAGGCTGCACAGGATACACAGCATACAACGTGGATTGGGTGATAAACGCAGCTGTTAATTCTCGGTGTCGGGTCATTTTGACCTGCCCTGGTAATACGAGGCAGCAATCGATTCTTGTCATTCTAACGTATGCAACGATACGTTTACGACGATGGTAAGGGTGCTCTTTTGCGGTGGGATCGCTCTATACTCTACCATGATAATATAAGGGTTCTCGACAATTTCTCGAAAATTTATGCATTAGGGCTATACAAAAATACTCGGAGCTTCTTCGTAGTACAATAGAGAAATAATTATTATTGAAACTTTCAAGGGGATGCATTTTGTTAATTACCGAGTATAAAAGATATTTTAGCGCTACTAACATTTTAGTTTCCCAAAACTTTTGAAAATAATATTCGATAAATTATAATTTATACAATACTTATTAGGGCTACACAATAATATTCCAAGCTCTATTGTAGTAATAAATAAAAAAATGATTATTATTGATGCTTTCGAGGGGGTGAATTTTGTTAATTACCGAATATGAAAGATATTTTAGCACTACTAATACTGTAGTTTCCCATAATTTTTGAAAATAATATTCAATAAATTACAATTACCTTATTTATAACTAATACTTGTAATAGCACAACAAATAAAGAAATAAATATTATTGAAACCTTTAATGGATTTAATTATGCATAATTTCATTGATTTCTGAGTATCAAAGATATTCTAGTATTAAATATTTTTGATTTAGTAAATTTAGTATTAAACATTCTTGATTTAGTAAATCTAGCATTAAACATTCTTGATATAGTAAATCTATTATTAAATATTATTGACTGACAAGGGACATCACCCAACTAATACACGTCGATTTTGATGAAATTTTGATATGTTATAGAACTCGAAAAAATATTTGACACGTATTTTTTTTATCAGCAAACATCCACTCTGAAGTGGTGGAAATAACCCTTTAAGTTGGGGTTGAAAAAACTATTTTCGCAAATATATCGGGAACTATTAAACCTAGACAAAAAATTCAAAGTGCAAATTTTTCTGTTTTTAAGGGACAATAATATGGCGTAAGTGGATTTTTGAAAAATTTATTTGTTTGAAAAATATGTTAAAAATTAACATTATTTTGCAAATTTTTTAAATAAAACGTTGTTCCATTTTGATCAAATTTCACATACATAAACTATGGGTCCAAAGAAAAAATACGGATAGATTGGAATTTTTAATTTCGCTTGTGGAAAAAATATTACTGTCGTTGAAGTTATGCGTACGTTTCATACCTTCCGTTCGGTGCACGACTGATTTCTGTACATAGTATTCAGACATTTATATTATATTATACTTTTTTATAATCTGTTCATTGGCAACGGTTAACAACGCAGGTAAATATGTTCCGTATAATGGTATTCATTGTTCAAAGGACCGATGCGCGCTTATGATTGTACGCGGCGCGGTGACTTTAAAAACGTGATTAGGATTTTGTTCGGATAAAAGTAATTATTCGTTATTTCATGTTTTGAAACTTTTGTTCTATAACAAATACTTTCGAAAACTGATTCCGCTCTGTATCACCATTTCTTATTACTTTACGATACCACCAAGCATAGTAATTTAACTTTTTAGCGCTGAAGAATTTTTAAGTTTATTGTTCGCAACTGTTTGTCGGGGATTAGCACTTATCGCATGGTTTCGGTATGGTTACATCAATAGCAGACCGGACATTTTGATAATCCTGTTGATTTCAGTTTCAATCAAAAAACCATGAAACCATGTATTGCTCAAATTGTCTAGTGGTAGTTGCCGTAAAATGTTCGTGATGTAAAAGTCATTTGTGTTTCGAACATTTTTTTGAAAATTTTTGTTACTGTAATAACTATATAGAATAACTTTTATAAAATATGAGTTAGAAGTAATATCTGCTTCAATTTTAAAATACATAACTGCATTACATTTTTTACATTTATAATAGTTTAGAAGACCACTCCAAAATAAAAATCACCTAGAATCAGCTCTTTTCAGAGCTTTAAAAAAAACAGCTCTTTTCAGAGCTTTAGAAAAATCAGCTCTTTTATCAGCATAATATAAATTAATCATAAAGTTATTACACTTTATGCATGTACAGTTATACGTTTAGATCTTGCGTACATCCAAGACCACCACCAGTAGCGCAGAGCAACTGGGATACCTACCTCGGGTCCCATGTCTTATAAAGGCACATATGGACCTTCAAATTCTTTTTTTGAATAAGGTAGTATAAAAAAATATAATCTAATATCATTTCCAGAATATTATATAAGAAATCAGTCGTGCACCGAACGGAAGGTATGAAACGTACGCATAACTTCAACGACAGTAATATTTTTTCCACAAGCGAAATTAAAAATTCCAATCTATCCGTATTTTTTCTTTGGACCCATAGTTTATGTATGTGAAATTTGATCAAAATGGAACAACGTTTTATTTAAAAAATTTGCAAAATAATGTTAATTTTTAACATATTTTTCAAACAAATAAATTTTTCAAAAATCTACTTACGCCATATTATTGGCCCTTAAAAACAGAAAAATTTGCACTTTGAATTTTTTGTCTAGGCCTAATAGTTCCCGAGATATTTGCGAAAATAGTTTTTTCAACCTCAACTGTAAGAGTTATTTTCACCACTTCAGAGTGGATGTTTGCTGATAAAAAAAATACGTGTCAAATATTTTTTCGAGTTCTATAACATATCAAAATTTCATCAAAATCGGCGTGTATTAGTTGGGTGATGTCCCTTGTGAGTAAATCTACTGTTAAACATCCTGCATTGAGTAAATCTAGTGTTAAATATTCTTGATATAGTAAATGTGGTATTAAATATTCTATACGTAAATCTACCGTTAAATATTCTTTATTGAATAAATCTAGCGTTAAACATTCTTGAATCATTAAATCTATTGTTAAACATTTTTGATTTACATTAAAAGTAAAAGTTTTCAGCGGTTGCAATTTTACTCAGCAAAATAAATTCTTTTTTTTTCTTCTTATCTTCCTCTATTATTTCCAACCCCTTGATCCTACTCTTTACTTTCGTACGATCCGAGGGTAGGAAGCGGGCAAGTTTCCGGCCGACGGTCGGTAACTTTGTACTGACGCAAAGTAGAAAAGAATGTAATCAATGAGAAGCACAACCAAAGGCATTTCTGGTGGAATTCCAGCCGATGGTGATCGCACGATGCAACAAGAATGAAAGAAAGGGAGAGGGTGGAAATTACAGAAGGAAGGAATGTGAAGCTATCCGAAATTTATGGACGTTAAGAGATACAGGTTTAGCAAGTTTATGTCGGTAAGTTTCTCGTACCCCTTGCTTACTTTCCAAGTTTCGATTAAACACTTCTACCTACCCACTGTCGTTAACCCTTGACTTGCAACGAATTACACTACTGTTACAAATCAGTATCCTAATATGTACACTAGAGTTAGAAATTAGCATCCTAACGTGTGCGCCAGTGTTACAAATTAGTATTCTAATATGTACGTTAATGTTTCAAACTGGTATGCTAATATGTACACTAATGTTCTAAGTCAATATTCTGACACATACACTAGTGCTACAAATGAGTATCTTAATATGTACACTCGTGATACGAATTAAGATACCAATATACACATAAGTGTTACAAATTAGTATCTTAATATATATCGATAAAAAATAATATTTAGATATATTAAATAATAACTAGCGAAATATTTATTACTTGTAATATTAATGTTTTAATTTAAAATAATTTTATAAACCAGGATTAGATAACCTATCTAATCATTATTAATTAAGAATATGAAACTAGTTATTAAATGTATATCATTAAAGTTAAAAGATATAACAGTCTTCAGGTATCTGAAAATCAATTTGACAATTCACAACATTTACTGAAACAATTAATTAATTTCACATTCGGGTATTCTTATTTGAAGATTTTATAATATTATTATAATTGTATATATCTGTATAATAAGCTGGTATGAAGTGAATAATGGTCTGGTCTTTTGATAAGGAGCTAGTTCTTATTAAAAAGAATAAATTTTAAATTAATGAACTATAAATACGATTTTATAGTACTTTTACGCTATTAAAATACATTAGATTTCTGATGTCTTGAAATTTATTTTGCAACCAAATATACAGTGTGTCCCATTAAAGTGTGATTCAGACATTTTTTAATTTCAATGGTATTAAATAGTTAATAGCTGATTAATGTTGCAATAACTGAGGATGAGTAATTAAATGCATTTTACAGTCGTAAAAATTCATACCCTCTTTCACAGTATCTAATTTATATCCTGTCTTATTTTGACACTGTGTTTAATTTTTTAAAGGAATCCTTATACAACCCATTTCAGGACACTATGACATGTGTAACCATACAAGAAATCATAAGAGGGTTAAACCATGGCAGAGATTGAGGATAAGAGAACGTTTTTCTGAGAATTTTTTGCTGTACATTTCTTCCGCAAAAAAAAGAAAGATGATTCTGCTTGTGATGAAGCGATAACAGTCGATTCAAGCGGCAGGCAATTAACTGACAAGAAATTGTGTTACAAGAAATTACAAGAAATTGTGCTTTTAGAAATAAATGATTCTAAATCATTTTGTACACGATTTAGTGGCATATTTTGTAAACCACACTATTAATATTTTTGTACTATTAGTAGTTGTAATAAATCATTTACCATGAGGTCTCTTATAAGTATTGGTAATGGATAACTTCTAAATTAAGAAAATACTTTCTCCATCGTATGGTTATATTTTTTTCAATAATTTTAATATGTCTAAATATTTTAAAATAATGTTAAATAAATGTTTAATAAAATCGAAAAATATTAGCAAAGATCGGAATTTTTAGGCGTTTCTTCCTGATAATTAATTCTCATTAAACGAATTTGGTGTCAACAAAAATTATTCACAAACCAAAGACAGAAATTTATAATTTTGTTTACATTCGCGTTTTTTAAAAACTGTGAACAAAAAGAAGTTTATTTATGCATTTTCAGCGCACAAATTTTTACAGCGTTACAGCGCTACATCAAGATTTGTAAATAGGGAGGAAGTAAGCTTTATCAAAAGGTTGTTATAGATGCATGATTTTGACTTTGAGCATGTTTCGTACATACATATAGTATGTATATATTCAGTTTGTGTAAAATGTTTGATAAAATTTGATTTTCCTTTTACATGCAAGGAATTAATAATACACATGGAAGATTATTATGAAAGATTATTACATCTATTATGCAAACGTTACTTTCGTACAGTAAATTTTTAGTTATGATTCACTGCAAATTTATTAACAAAAGTGATGGTAAAATATACTTGTAATCATAAATCATCGACGTATTCCATTCCGAATAAATCAATCACTGCAATATTACACTATCTTTTTTTAATATAACTAGTTTCAACAACTAATAAATTTTTTGAAAAATTTACGAAAGAACATCGCGAATTTTTTAATTTAATATTCTTCAATGTTCATATAATTTATTACTGTTCAATATTTTTGAATCAACCTTGGCAATTAGAATTAATCTAATTAAACTCGTAAGTATAATTAACAAATTAATTACGTTCAAATGCACTTGATACAGAGAGCAGTATTATCTTTAGCATGGGGCTTACAAATAAATTCTCTATCTTCTCTAATCTTGCACGTTTTGTTTCTAATTAGGTCAGAACATCGCTGCACAACAGTATCGTATATGTTGTAGAGTTAACTGTTTCTTCAACATACACCTTAATTAAATCTTGATATATTCTTATGGTACGATAATTTGGACCAGTTGCATTTAATTTTAATGCAAAGTGAATCAACTCATTGAGAATCAGATCCTCAAATCAAATTAAAATCTAAGAAATTGAATTACAGTTGGAATTTATATAAAATATATGTGAATTCTATTTTTAAGAAAGTTAATTACAGATTTTAAGTTAGAAATGCGAGGTTGTTTTTATAACATAGGTTGGTAAGAGTATTATATGAATGAGGTTCGTAAGAGTGCTGGGTGAGTGAAATTGGTATGAGTGAGATATTTTATAGGTTGGTGTGAATACTAAAAGAAGAGAGAATCGAGGATTGCCGCGGTTGAACAAAGTATGCTTTGAATGAGAAAGATGTCTTATTGATACATTGAGTAAGACTAATTAAATATTGAAATTATATTTGTTAATTATTAAATATATATCAAATATTATACAAAAAGAAGTCTTCAATATTTTTCCCCCACAATCATATACTGCCTATTTAATCCTGTGTTTAATACCTTGATCGTAATTTTGTTGAATATATAAGTCACCAAATCGAGTTTATGATAAAATAGATATGGTAAATAAACAAATAAAGTATCAGAATGAAAAACCGATGGAACATATTTTACAAAATATTGATAAAATTAGAATTTTGTCTTCATTAACTAATCTTAAAATTCTTACTAGTTGATCTCCAAATAAATAAATAAAGAATGAAAAATAAATCAGAAACTGTAATTTCGTACCTTTGCAAAAGTGTCCTTCGAAAAATCTAAAATTTGTTAAAATCATAAACTTAAAATTCTTACTAATTGATCTTAAAATAAATAAATAAACAGTGAAAATTAGTAACTGTCATGACAAAAGTATTTTTCGAAAGATCTGAAAGTTTAAATCTTAAACTTCACATTCTTACTATTCGATCTTACAAATAACGGACATTTTATAATAAATAAATAACGAATAAAAATAAACGAAAAATTGCAATTATGTATTTTGATAAAAGTTTTCTTTAAAATATCTGAAATACGTTATAATCAATAAATTTCGTTCTTTCAGAATTAATCGACTGAAATCAGTAGTTGAAATATCAGGACACGAATGACACAGAAATATGATAAGCTCTACCTAAACAGATAACTTTCACTCGAGTGATATCGTTACAATTCAGACAAGCAATCCAACCCACGTTGTATAACGCAGTTCGTACCAAGCCATCAATAACGTTCCGACTAACGAGTGCCCGTTCAGCCTCGTAAATCAGCTTCCGAATTCTGGGTTGTTCCTCCAAAAATCTTGCGTCACTAGCCAGCAATCTTGACGTCAGCGTGTGGACATTAATCATCGAGAGACTGGGAGGGTGCTTTTTCGCTGGATGTTCGAATCGTTTCGAAAGGATCATCGATACCGAGTCTACGTACTTACACCATGAAGGATAGAATTACTAATCTGGTTGATGTGGTTTCAATTTGGTTATGATCTTGGGGTCATGTTTATAATGTGAATATTCATAGCATTGATAGTAATCACTCTATATTACTATTGAGTATTACTTTTATTTATTTAATATTATTTAAGTATCTTTTTAGTTATATTATAAAATTTGTCTTCTAATATGAGTGTTTAAGTACTGAGTTAAATAGAAATGAAGAGTTGGTTTACACAGGCAAATGATGGAATAATTATTTTTATGTAGAGTGAGGTATGTAGGTTATAAAATATTTTGTACAATTTATGTCACAGTTGGTGATGTAGGACTTCTTGAGATTTTGTTTACAAATTAAATGCTTAATCTCTACATTTATGATTTTATAAATTTCAGATTTACAAATATACGTATTATGAATTCACAAATTGTCCATTTATCAATCTCTGAATTTTTAAGTCTCCAAATTTCTATACTGTTGAATTCTTAAATTTCTAAGTCTTCAAATTTTTCAATCTTCAAATGTCGAAATTTACAAATCTCCAAAATCTCCACACTTCCGAATCACTAAATCTCCAAATCTCCAAATATCCAAATCTCCAAACACTCAAATCTCCAAATGTCCAAATCTTTAAATTTCTAATCTTTTAAATTTCCATATTGTCAAATCCTTAAATCTCCAAACTTCAACACCTTCAAATCTTCAAATCTCTAAATTTCCATATTACCAAATTTTCAACTTGCTAAATTCCCATATTACTAAATTATCAACTTGCTAAGTTCTATAGTCCCTAAATCTTCAAAGCCTCATATTTCCCAATCTCCAAGTTTCTAACTTTCTATATTGCAACATTATTAAATCTTCAAATTTCCATACTATCAAATTTTCAAATCCCTAGGTCTCCAAATCTCCATATCGCCAAATTTCCACATGTCTAAATTTCTAATCTTCTAATTCCTCAAATATTCAAATATTACAACAGTGTCACAAACCATTTTTACAATTTTACAAATTATAAGTTATATCACTGATATTATTACTAATTTGGACATGCATTCATTGCACAATGAATATGATTTGATAAGCTATTAATACTTATACATTTTTTACATGTTTTAAAACATTAACAATTTCCTTCACAAAATTCTCTTTTGTTCCTTACTCATTTTCAGTCAATAATAAACAATTTTCAATAATCCATAATTTAGTATTAATTATTTTCTCCTATTAAACAATGTATATTGTTAACCTTATTGTCATTTAGTAACCGTTAAATGTCAAATAGACTAAAAACAGTCAAAGACTCATTTTATAAAATTTACTTACAGAACTGTACTACATTCATAAAACAATTATCGCTGTAAATTGACTAGTATCATTAATTAGTATTTTGCCTCGTAAAATTTCACTGATATCACTTTAATCGTACTAGAGAAAACACTTAACAAAAAGCGACAATTCAAAAAAGCTGACGAATCGCAGAAAGTTCGAATTAACATTGATTAGTAAAATTCGCGAACAATTCGTCTTCGTTCATTGGCAGACCCGCTCGAAAATACGACAATTTGCAGGCCGGACTTGTCCCGAGCGAACGGAAGAACAGCGTTTCGGTGCTAGGTAGGTTGGCAGCGACGAAGAAATTGACAAATTGTACTTTTAAATGATCGGAACGGAGCCTGGCTTCCACTCGAGCAAGAGTTCACGAGAAGGCTGCGAACTAGGAGGAGTAGGAGGACTTTAAATAAGGGTCTAAGCTCGGTAAGAAAGTAAGGCTGGCAGTAAGGGATGAGGAGCCACGAATAACTCGGCACACCTTCTTCTTTTTCGAGAAGGGCACAACTCGAAGAAAATTAAATGACGGCCGGGGAAGTTTCAGCGGGCAAGTTTTAGATTAATATTGTTACGTGGTCCGGTAATCGTGATAAGCTGCCACCGTGGCTGAGAGCAACCCGTTCAACACTGCGCTGCCACATTTTCTGGCCAACGTATCCACCGAATGGATCTCCCTGAATTGTGCCGCTGCGATAACTTCCGGACAAACCCCAGATTTTGTACGGAAGTTCTAACGGGACTTCACTCTCTTGTAGCGAGACTTTGTATCTGCACTACTTGAAACACCAATGGGACTTTTCAGTTTTCTTCCCTTTGCTACTTTCTGTATCTTGTTACTTTGAGACTTGACTAGGATTAATCGAACTTTTTAGCTCGGACTTTGTTTTATGGAGCTTTCATTCGCGAGAGGAAGATTAGGTTCTTGTATATTAAATGGGAGATTATGAAAAATTGAGGGTGCACGTAGGAGTAGAGCGACGTGGTTCTTACAATAGAGCAATTTTAGACTGCTTATTACTGAAGCAATTGTACTGTAGATTCATTCTCTTTTATTAGCCGACTTCGAAAAAGGAGGATGTTACTCAATTCGATCAGTATATTTTTTTTTTTTTTTTTTCCTATGTGTGCCCGCCGATTACGCCTAGCTGGATGGACCGATCAGAACGAAACCTTTTGCATCTGGTAGGTTCTGACTCCCCATTGGTACCATTATCAAAAAATTTTTCATTTTTTAATTGCAAAGTATTGTTATTGCAAAAAAACCGGCAACTTTTGAAATAAACTTTTCTCGATTTTAGTGCGCTTTTAATATCTTATCACGGACATGATTCTGAACAATTTTGTTCATATACAAATTTCGCAGAAAGCTTTAGTTTTCGAGATATTAGCGAAAAATTGTTGAAAATTTTTGAAATCAACGTTGGACGATTTTAATGTCCTTTTAATATGTTATAAGTGGCACGATTCAGAACAACTTTTTCCCTATCCGCAATTAAGGGGAAGCTTTAGTTTTCGAGTTATTAGCGAAAAACTATTGTTACTAATATAATGAATTCTGCGTGTGCCTTCGTGTCTCTGGTGGTGTATGAGTCAACATGCAGTCGCCGATTTTCTACTGTTTCTACAAACACGTCTTGGCCGAAAATCAGTATACATGTATAATAACTATTGTTATTGCAAAATCCTATTCTTTGGTATTGTTATGTAAGAAATGTCTCACAGTATCCTATACAATTCTCCCCATTCCACTAAAAAGCGTGAAATAAAAATTAAAAAAAATACCTCAGCGCAAAATTAAAAATACCCCAGTATTTTCGCCTCCGAAAAGGTTGAAATGCATTTAATATGCTACCTAATGAGTAAATAGGTTTCATTCATATCTGTTACGTAATTGAATGATTGAATGAAATAGAAATTACTTCATTAGGAAATAGAAATTATTTTATACTTATTAGTGCATTTCGAAGTCGGCGTATTTTTTTTCTTAAAATTATTTTATTTAGATACGAATCATTTTTGATTGGTTATTGTACTTCTGCAAAAGGGGACTGTGTTGGATAAAATTCGGGGGCGGGGGTTGGAAAGAGTGAATTTTGAAATTTGAGATTTTAGGACTTTTAAATTTTTAGATGTTCTGACATTTTAATTTTCAGACTATTAGATTCTTGGATTTTTGAATTTTTAAATTTCAAGACATTAAGATTTCTAGATTTCAGAATTCCTATATTTTTACATTTTTAAATTTCTTAGTCTCTAGATCTCTAAATTTATAGATTTATAGCATTATAAATATGTAGACATCTATGCTTTTAAATTTCTGAATTTTAAAGTTACTGAATATAAAAATTTGAAAATTTTTAAACATTAATATAATTTGTTGAGTATAGCAAAGTAACCGAGCTCTATGTGTACGTAAACAGTATGGTATGGTGTGTGTGTGTAACAGAGCACATGTAATGTATTCGTGATGTTCAAACGTTAAGGTGTCTTTCGTATTGTATTCGTCGTTCGACCGTTCCCGTGTGAAGTTCAGTTATTTTCTTAATCTTTTCAAATTAGCCGTTTTTCTAGTTCGTTACAACATAATTTTTAAATTTTTAGTTTAAAAAATTTAAAAGTTTGTGAATTTATAATTCTTGAATGTGAAAATTTTTTATATAAATTTAGTAAAATAAAGATAAAAGTGAATAAAAATGATGGTAAAGATAAAAAATAAAGTTGATGCATTTGAAAATATGAAATTCATTTTCTCAAAATGAAAATTTCTTTTGAACATCTAATTATTTGAAAATTGAAAAATCTCTAATTTCTATATATGAAAATTTCAAATAAGCAAATTTTGAATTTCTACATTAAAATACTTGAAAATCCAAAAATTAAAAAATTTCAAATTTTAAATCTACAAATTTGTACCTTAAAAATTTCTTAATCTCTAAATTTGATATAACTTAATATTTATGTTACTACATTATAAATTAGTACGCAGATTAATAACCACAAAACATGCTCTTGCCTTAAATTTTAAACGAGAACAAGTTAAAGAGTTAATATTAATTACTTCTCTCGTTCACGAGTTAAACAGAACTAAACCGTGAATTGAACAAAAGTTATACGATGCTTTGAACTTTGGAGTAACGACGGTTCATAAGTTGGTTGCACGATAAGGCAATTAATCGTCGTGATATCTGGTGTTTTCGGTAGCGTATACGCGAGTGAAATAGTAGTACAAACTAACACCATCATAAATCATATCGTATCTGTATGTGCGGACTGATTACGGTTATATCATAGCTATCCAGCCCTGGGTTAACTAAAAATTAGCATAAGCGTTTCGGCTAACATCAAATTTACGGAAATGATGTATATCGGCCCACGTGGCTAGAATTAATGCGAAATCGATACCAACGTTTTATGATATCTACCATTAATGAAGCAGGAAAAGGGATCGAAACTTCCATCAAAATAATCACTACTCATTCTAAGATGATTCGCGATTATTTAAAGCTGATAATCTATTCTGGTACAACAAAATTTTATGGAGATAATAGCAAATATTATTACTGTAGCGTCCCGAAATGTGTCTTTACAGAATGCTTGACTCTGGCAGGAGGAGTCTTACTGAAAATCGTATTGATTGCGAATTTATTTGTTGGTGGTTACAATTTGCGATATAACGTACGTTCGCACTTGTCGAGCGATTCCTGCCGAATGAACGAGAAAATGATTGTCGTTTGTTTTACCTCTCCCGGCAATCGCACGCCACGACGTGCCCTGGGTTCATCCTGAGGTGTTACCGAATGATTTTTTGTCGATAATTATAATACATGTCGATAATTTATGTCGAATAATTACCCTACAAATTTTTATGTTCCGCTAGGGGTCGACGCTTGGACCGAACAATTACAATATTAAATACAGTAAAATATATAATAACAAAACCGAAAATTAATAATAATACGAGCATCGTGTTTTTTAAATTGTAAGCAAACAAAAAGAACAAAAGGTTGGAAGTGTAAAGGTAATTTACAAATTAATTGAAAGTACGAGGTGCGATCATTAAATTCCGGGACTGGTCCCGTATATGCAGATAAAGTCACCTGTTTCAAATTTGGCTACTATCCCCTTCAAAGTACACCCCTTGGGCAGCTATGCACCGATCCCAGCGCCTCTGCCATTTTTGGAAAGCTTCCTAGAAGTCTTTTTGTCGAAGCGTGTCAAGCACCTGCTGCGATTCACGTTGAATCTCGTCCACCGTGTCAAATCGGCGACCTCTGAGCTTTACTTTGATTTTGGGAAACAAAAAGAAATCACAGGGTTCTAAATATGGTGGATACGGAGGTTGAGGAAGGACGACCATGTTCGATTTTTTTTTTTATGTCCCTTTGTTCCAATTTAGAGTCCATCATGATTTCGCAAAGGAGAGCGTGCGTATGCTACCATAAACCTGTATAACACAGGATTCAATGAAGATATCGCTTCCAAACTTCGTGTCACATGTCTCGAAAATTGTTATTCATATGTTTTGTGAGCGCAAGTTAATCGTGTGATCCGTTTGGTCACAGCAGACACAATCTCGGGACTTAATGATCGCACCTAGTATTTATAAAATGAAAATGCACGGAATAAATCAATATTATCAAATATCTTACTAATTATTTCGATATTGCCAACAAAGATATATAGAACCAAACGCTCTCCTAGTAAAATGCCCGAAGCAAAACCCACAAGCTTCTTCAAAACCATTTACTATAAAAACCAGAAAACAATTAGCACGTGTGGAAGAAAACTGTCTCGAAATTATACGAAGTAAAAACGCGTCATATTTACGGGAGCATCTGTGACCAAGAAGTAATCAATTAGTGCCAGCAGCAGCAAACAGGAAGACGATAAATTCACGGCCAGGCAAGCTGGTCGTACACGAAGTTTTGAAAAAGGTGATGGTAGCAGGTTTCGCGTTTCGAAAACGCGAGTTAACCGAGCTGAAAGTTTCTCAAAAGAGAATAGGGTAGCAGGTAATTGTTAGCCAAAGCGTAACGGACAGCGGTACCCGTAAAATGGCGGCGAATTCGGTCCGCAGCGGCGAAGAGGACGCAGGCTGTGGAACTTGGAATTCTAGAATACTCGGCAGAGTTTGGATAGTTTGTTATAATTAGCGGCGCGACCGGTGACCAACAGTGTCGTTTCACCTCGAACGATGAGGCTAATACTCGCGATCGTGCCACTAATTCCGATCGAAGCAGAGCGAAACTTTAGTTTGGTACTTTCGACGCCGAAGAAGCGTAGACTGAAATCGGTCCGCAACTATTTTAACTGCGACCTAACAATCGGATCTCCATTTGCTCGGACTCGGTTTTCCCATTCGACTGGGAACCCTCTAATCTCCGTTTGTTCAACGTGTTTGACCTGAAAACTTTGTTCCGGTATTCGTTTCAACGATGCTCCAAATTTTTTTCACCCCGTCTACTCCTCGGGTTAATCGGATTTCCTTTGATCCTTCGTCCGAGCTCTATCCTCGTTACTTGCTACTTGTTCTGTGTATCTTTGCAGCGATTAATTGTTTTCGTTGCAACGGATCGAAGGATGTTGAAGTTTATTGATTACTTTTTCAAGAACGTGTCGCGCAATTCATGCGCTTGCGATGTCGAGCGTTTGCAATTACTTGACAAGGGAACTCCAATTTTAATGAAACTTTGTGCAATTCTTCATTGGATCTATTTAAAAATATAACTGTTCGTTGGAACTCTTCTTCTATTTTAAGAAAAAATTTAACCCTTTTAACCGAGTCTATGCAACTGTTACTAAGTCGTAATATACCATTTTTGTACAGTTGCGTCAGTGATAACTAACTAATTATTCTTGCAACCTGAAGACAACCCAAGAAAGTTAAAATGTTAGATACATTATTATACTCAGTGATTCTTGATCACGCAAATCAAAATCAATATTGAACAAAAATGAAATTCAACGAAGAAGAAGTTGAATTAGTTGAACGTCAAGGAACATGTTAAAAATATATTATTTTATAAAACGTAAAATAACTGAAGCCTTTATACTTATAAATAATAATTTATACTTATTGTACTATAATTTATATTTATAAATTCTAATGTACTCTATTAATACTTTTTAAATATCTATTTACTTGTTCAACATAATATTCCTCAAGGTGCTCCTCACATTAAGAAATATCTTCATAATGTACCCTTATTTGATTTCGAGAAGAAAAATATAAATCCAACGCTGACATTAAACTTATTTTATTTTATAGTACTTTACAGTACTTAAGGGATAACGCGTGCACGGCATTTTCACTATACACTCGAGAGCGTCTCTCTTCCGTTGAATTCGTTTAGTGAGGCGATCACGGTTGAAAATGAACTTGAACTTTTCAAAAGCGAAACCAAGCCTCCCGATAACTTGGTTGAATGAAAAGTTTCCAGGCTGCTGAAACGTGCAATAATACCAGAAAAATCTTACTTCCCGATAAATTTGTTCCTTTGCGAGAGAGACCCAGCTAACGATAACAAAAGGAAAAGAACGGAACGGAAAGTTATTTGGAACGTGGGCGAGTTTACGAAAGTAGCTTTAAATCAGTAGTTTCCGTAGGGATTGTGCGTCCGGTGTTTTCTGACCCTTTGTTTCTGTTATCATTGATTTCATAACGTGTTTCTCTGTATTTTATACAGAATAATAGAACAACTACGGACAATATTATTTGCAAACCAGCGTAAATACCATGCAACTCCGTGATTGGAGTGGTTTATTTTTTTTTTAGAATACCTTGTGAATTATAACGTTGCTACAGTTTCAATGTATACGCGTTGAAAAATTTTGCAGGGTAATGCCATAATGAGAATTGTAAATATATTAAATACAGGGGGGGGGGGAGGCAATAACTATTAGCTTAAATATTTTTGAATCTATAAGGCCTAAAGAAAAATTAGTGTAATTGTACTGTTATGTCGCAACACACAGGAGGAGATTCTTTTAGAGAACTACAGTTTTACAATGAACTAACATTTGTTTATAAGGTTCGAAAACAGAACAGAGGTTCACAGATTTACGCGTAAAAGTTCCAAAATTCGGGTGACAAACGTCTTGATTGGAAACTAAGTGTTCTGTTGTATCACTGGATTTCGTTTATATACATTGACTGGTGACATATAATTTTGTATCTAGAACGCTGAGTGTTTTTAGGTGTTGTAACTATAAGACAGTACGAAAGGGTCTATCATATAGCAAAAATAATTTTTGTACAAATACAAAAGCACTTCGGAGATATGAAGGTCATCTCTGTTTTCTTAAATGGAACGGTATGTTTTCATTTACATTCTGATAGAGTATTTCGAGACGAATAGAAGGATCAATTGGAAAGATCATTCAAGGTCTGAGTTAAGTCAATTGTGATAGAAAATAATTTACTTTTAGGAAATAATTGACTAAAAAATATGAGGACCCTTGGATCTTGTTAGAATTATAAGGTTGAAATAAATGTAATATTAACTTTATACCACTAAATTGTTAGTTTATTACACAAGAGTGAAAAACACGCGGCGCACATCACGTTCGAGAACAGAGAAGACGAAAAGACAAAAGACGGGGACTCATGCAATTTGCGCCAAACTTCGCACACCATAATCACACACAACATACGTACATACAAGTAGTCAAGCGTAAACAAATCTCAACAGATCTAACAATTCAAAATTTGAAAGTGTAGGAATTAGTAAATGTGATAATTCTAATAGGTAATTTAGTCAATTTGAGTAGCTCAGATCAGTAAGTTTGAAAATTTAAAAATTAAAATATTTAAAAGTTTACTAATACACAAATTTGATTTGGATTGGAATAATTGGAAATATTAGGCAATTTGGAAATTTGAAAATTTGAAAATGTGGAAACTTGAAAATATTAAAATTTGGGAATTTAGAAACTTGAATAGTTAAAAATTCGAACATTTGAAAATTTGAGAATTTAGAAACTTGAATAGTTAAAAACTTAAAAATCTGAAAATTTGGAAATATAGAAACTTGAAAAATTGGAAATTTGGAAATGTGTAAATATGGCAAATTTAGAAACTTGAAAAGTTGGAAACTTGAGAGAGTGTAACTTTGAGAATATAAAAACTTGAAAAATCGGAAATTTGAAAATGTGTAAATTTGAGAACATAGAAACTTAAAAAGTTAGAAATTTGTAAAAGTGAAAAGTTTGGAATTTAGAAACTCGATAATCGAAAGGTTAAAAAATGATTAAATCTTGATACAAAATAATTTACGGAAGTAAAGCGTTTTGTCCTTTTATAACGTATATAATATACTGTTTGTTTACTACGATGAAAATAACGGTAATCAAATTATAAACTTGAATATTATCATAATACAATATTAGAAAGAAGTGTGAGTAACAAATTCTGAAGAGAGTATTTCGTGTCACCTCCACATAATTAATTGTATTGAATTAGAGGAAATCGTTGTTCCAGAAGTTGTTTCGCTCCTTCTGTAAGCATCGAAGCATAGTCAAAGATGCTTTAGAAAATGAAACAAGGTTTATCGATTGCAACTGGAGGTGCTGCAGCTTGGCTCGTTTAAAATTTACGGCTGACTTGAAACTTTCGCCAACAGGAATGTAATCTTCTTGATTGATTGACTCAGTTACGTCGAGCTGCGTAAGCGGCGGCGTATCGTCAGGCAGTTAGTCACTTTCCCTTAATTATACAAAATACTAAACCGATCATCATGAATTAGATTAGCCCTGGCCGTACCGAAACCGATTAAAGTAGATTTGCTGACAAGCCGTCCAAGTTTCTCGATCAATCATTGACTTCGTGCCAGAATTAACTTATGGAAATTCCGAGAATTTCTGTAATGAGTTAGTCGATTAAGACGATTAATGAATGATCGGATATTTGTCGTATAATATCGTTGAACAGAAAATAATTTTTACGTCTTTTCAATACCTTTCTAACTCTATCTTTGCAGACTGTTATCGTCTGCCAGTGTTTAGCTATTTCAAATTTGTATGCTGAATTCACTGAATTCATTGAATTGATTCGAGTTTATATATTCAATTAATTAATTCTAATTTATGTGCGGAATTAAATGGTTGAAATAATTATCTCAAGTTTAGATTTTGATTTAATTTGTTGAATGAATTAAAGTGAATTTATATGTTGAATTAACTGACTGATTTAGTTAATTCAAATTTATGTACAGAAGTACTTGCTTGCATTAATTTATTGAAATTAATGTATTAAATTTTTAGTTGGACTAATTATTTCAAATTCATATGTTGAAATAATTAATTGCAATAATTAATTGAAATTTATATGTTGATTTAATTAATTGCAATAATTAATTCTGATTTATATGTTGCATCAATGGATGGAAATAGTTAATTTCAGTTTTCAATTTTCAATCAACAAACTTTCAATCTGGCGATCTTTCAATTTTTCAGTTTTGCAATTCTTCAATTCACCAATTCTTGCAATCTTCAACTGCCCAACTTATCAATTATTCAATTCTCTAAACTTAAAAAATTCCTGTACTCTACAATGAAAAAGAATGTGCTCTGTCGATCAACAAAAGGTTTAAACACAAATCGAATATTTCACAGCCCATCAAGAAAAATACATACTTCGATATTTTTTTAGGTACAAACGTTCAACTGTTCGCTCCAGCGTGGACAGAGCAAAGCAACGATAAATTCCAAGAGAACCGGAGGTGCTTCTTTGAAGAAGTTTCACTCGCAGCTCGCATATTTTTCCGTGAACATCGATTTTTTAACTGGAATAGGACCTTTGTGAGTATGGTGACAGTCGGAGAGCAAACGATCGGACACACATAGGACAGCATAGGTACATTCGGATACAATGGAAACATTCTATGACTAAAAATGCACATGTAACATTAGTTAACATTAGCTAACATTAGCTCTTAACTGCGTTTGGCGAATGCACTCGTTATTTAACCCATTGACAGTTTATCCAGTGACAGTCACGGACAGGATAAGGCATTCAAACTGCTTGGTCTATCAAAGATATCTAATTGTAAGTCTGTGACTAGATTCTTTGTTTCCTCTGTTTTCTGAGATTATTCAAACCGAAGAATGAACTAGATATTTTTTTATCTCTATCTATATTAGCTAAGAACTAAATGTTTCTTGGGCCAGAATTGTGTAAGGGTTAAAACCTCAGCTGCTGTACCTTTGACGAACATACTCGGGATTACAGCTGTTGGGATATTAGCTATCTGGATTATAGGTTGTCGAAATTTTGGGTGTCACCGATTCTCAAATTCTTAACCCATCCTCACATTCTTATATTCCTAGAAATCCCCAAAGATCAATGAGGTCTATTCTCTCTATGTTGCCATATTTTCTCCTAAGAAGCCAGATTTGCCGTTGACTGTACACGATTTCGGTTCGCAGCGAGGTCTCGCAAATCGATGACACCAGGGCGAAATTGAAAAGGACGCGAAAGAATTATGAAACGAAGAGGAACGGGACCTCGCGGCCTGTCCAAATGCCGATGACAAATTTGCTTTCGTCCGAACGGAGTCTGGGGAAGATCGGAAGATGAGAGAAGAGGAAGCTCGATTTCGTTTCTCGGCCGGCTGGAACGTTGCCACGTGGAAATCAATTACATTACTCCGTCCTCGAAACACTGTTAAACGCGAGAGAATCAGCCAGCCAGTCGAATGATCTAACCGGCGTGCTCTCTAATTGACAAGATCTCCGTTCATGAATTTAATTCGATCGATCCTTTATGGGAATTTATAGGCGTTGCTGGTGCATGGAATTCCACAGAACTTTAGGCCAAATTCTGCGCAAAGTCCTGGTCAAAATGATGACCGCATCGGTGAAATATTCAGGTGATAATTCATAGTTAGTGATTCAGATTGATATTACGGACAATAACAAATAAGTCGCTTCAATTATTCGTCGTAATTGATAAAGTATCAAAGAATTAAAAATTTGAAAAATTGAAAAATTGAAGAAATAAAAGAAATCAAAGTGGTGAAGAATTATGGAATTATAAAATTGAAGAATTGTATAGCTAAAGAATTGAATAACTGAAGAATTGAAGAATTGAAGAATTGAAGAATGGCAGAATTGCAGAATTGCAGAATTGCAGAATTGCAGAATTGCAGAATTGAAGAATGGAAGAATTGAAAAATGGAAGAATTGAGGAATTGAAAAATTGAAGAATTTGAGAACTGAAAAAGATTTAAAGAATTGAATAATTGAATTAAAAAATTGAAAAAAAGAATGTTAAGAATTTGAAAATTTGAAAATTCGTACCATTGAAAACTTTAGGATTTTTATATTACAAAATTTAAAGTGTGAATAAATAATAAATCTAAGGATTTGGAAGAAGTAAAAATTGCGAAGTTTAAGTTGGAGAATTTGAAGACTGCAAATACATAAACATGAGAAATTGGAAAATTTAAAATTTGAATATTTGAACATTCGAAAATTCGGAACTTAAAAATTTGGAACAATTACAAAACTTGTAACTTGAAGATTCAAAAAATTAATAGTTAACAAATTGTGAAATTTGAAAATATGTAAATCTTCAAATTCAGAAATTCGGTAATTTCGAAATTTGCAAATTGAAGAATACATAAATTTGAAATTTGTTATACTCAATTACAGTCGTTAACTTCAGTCATTTATCACTGAAAGCAGCTCAATACCATAACAGTCAGCATACATTAAACAGTTAACATAGATTCTTGCATTCGAAAGATGTCACACACAAATTATTTTAAAACTACGACCTCCTTTATTACTAAAATGAATCACGAAATATGTATTTGACCAAAGAAAAACTGCTGCAAGATTCTATGGAAGACTCTCCATAGAATAGGTCGCAATTTATTCGCACCGTAACTCGGGCTTAGACGAATTACTGCCTCGATCGATTACGATCGAAATGATGTTAAGATAAAATTATTTCGGATCGAAACGTCACATGCGTCTAACGTAGAGGCATGGGCGCACGACGTAACGATATTGTTCGAGCCGTGAGAAACGACAGCGAACGCTCACACGTCGCATTAAATTACAGGGTTCATTTAGGAAAAACTTCACGTAGCTACGCTTTACTTATACACGTTGCACTCTGACACGGCCCGTGAATTACGTGGCTCGTTCTAACGTTCTTCCCAACTCGAGAAAGAGCACACGAATTTTGTATATGCACTTGCTACGACCGAACGTGAACACGCAACGTGTAGATGAAATCGCGAAACGACGCTGCAAGAATATTCCCCGAAAATGCAGAATTCAGTAAAAATGCACGATTATTGTTTGTTTGAAAATTTCCAAGTGCGACGTTGAACACGCTGAATGCTGGGACGAGGTGAAAACATGTGAGAGATTGTTTTTAATTGTGAATGAGGTTCAAGATTGCAAGTGTGGCTTCAAGTATGAGAGAAGTGCGTTTGGGATGATGTAGACTGACAAACGAATGTTGTTTACAAGACGATGATTTGTAGTGTGCTGTGTAAATTGAAAATTTTGCTGAAATTATCAAGAGTACTGTATTAAATATATTATTAGTTAAAGCATTATTTCAATCACTTTTATTATCAATTTTTATGACGACCGAAGGTGAACATGTAATGTGATGAAATCGCGAAACGACGCTTGAATATTCCTCGAAAATGCAAAATTCTATAGATATGCACGATTATTATTTGAAAATTTCCAAATTCAACGTGAATATGCTGAATGCTGGAACAAGATAAAAACACGTGAGAGATGTATTTTTAATCGTGAATGAAGTTCAAAATTGCAACTACTTGCAAGGAAGAAGAGTCATTAGAATAATATCGATTAACAAACAAGTGTTGTACAAGAAAAAATAATTATGTAAATTGAGAATTTTGTTCAAATTGTCAATAATATTGTATTAAGTATATTACCCGTCAAAGGGATATATCAATTATTTTTATTACTAAATTTTATCTTTACCTAACGTGAAGAAGCAACATGTAGATGAACTGGAACGTACGAAAATGTACGATCATTGTTTGTTTGAAAAATTCCAAATTCAACGTTGAACACGCTGATTGCTGAAACGAGGTGAACCTGCGTAGTACGTAGTATCACGTAGTACTACGCAGTATATGAAGTAGAATTTTATATGGAAGAATTAAATACCGTCAGCTGGCGGAGTTCTTTTGAAGTAACAATACACTCTTGAAATTGAATTTAATCAGAAATAATAATAATAGACTTGAAATATTTATCTAATGTTATAAATTTATAATTAACGTTTCAGTTGCGTATTTTTATATGTAAACTTGAAATTGTTAATTGAATTCGTGATAATACATAGAACTACCCTGCTCAAAAGAAATATGGCATAGAAAAAATTTAGGCAAAAATTGGCCAAATTTGACTGATGATAACTCCGTGAAAAATCATCGCAAAGTTATGCTCTTTTTTTTAAATTAAAGCTTGAGATCTCTACTTTAAGACCCTGTAGTTTGATTTTAGATTTGATACATCCCTACCACAATAACACCGTAAATGTGAGGTCATGTTTGCAATATTGAAAATTACAAGGTTTGACGAAATGCATGGACTTGCCACATTTTTTTGGGGCGATACTGTTTACAGCAGCATAAAGTACAAACCTTTATCTTTAATTTCCAGTATGTGAAAAACCGCTACCATTTTTTTCTGCAAAGATACAGAACTTTAAAGAAACCCTTGCATTTATGGCATATACCGCCGGCATTAGCATTACCCGATATGCACCTCGGAGAGGTTGCTGGACAGATTTTGTGCATCATATGCCTCTGACAAGAGCCTTTCTTTGTGTGTATTTGTGTGTGAGTATCTGTGTGTCTGTATGTTTGAATTCTAATAACGCGTGTTTCCACCGCGTTGTTGAATTATCCCTTGCAGTCGATTACTCATGTTAATGCAAGCCCTAATTTCTTCCTGTGGAATGTCATTCCAAATTTCAGTTAAGACTTGCGATAGATCTTACAGATTGGTAGGTTGTCTTGTTAAATTTCTATAGGGTTCAACTTTGGACTTACTGCAGAATATGGAAGCAATCAAATTGAATTGGGACTGCAAAATTCGAGAATGATTCTCAACGAGGCTTCTCGACGATAATTCATACACACACACAGATTCTCATACACAAATACACATAGAAAAGGCTCCTGTCAGAGCCATATAATGTGCAAAATCTGTCCAGCAACCTCTCCGACCTGCACATCGGGTAATGCTAATGGCGGCGGTATATGCCATAAATGCAAGGGTTTCTTTAAAGTTCTGTATCTTTGCAGAAAAAAATGGTAGCGGTTTTTCACATACTGGAAATTAAAGATAAAGGTTTGTACTTTATGCTGCTGTAAACAGTATCGCCCCAAAAAAATGTGGCAAGTCCATGCATTTCGTCAAACTTTGTAATTTTCAATATTGCAAACATGACGTCACATTTACGGTGTTATTGTGGTAAGGATGCATCAAATCTAAAATCAAACTACAGGGTCTTAAAGTAGAGATCTGAAGCTTTAATTTAAAAAAAAGAGCATAACTTTGCGATGATTTTTCACGGATTTATCATCAGTCGAATTTGGCCAATTTTTGCCTAAAATTTTTCTATGCCATATTTCTTTTGAGCAGTGTATATTCACATGTTCAAAATGAAGGAAGATATTGGAACTATGTATTGATGAACTATTGGTCACTCATGATCAAAAGTTTTAACAGTAAAATAAATTGGGTTTCAGAATTCGACGATAAGATCCAAAGTTTTTACGGATGGTAAATTAATGAAAGAGTTGATATTAGAGTGACAGTTATTTTGTATAATTTTTTAATAAGAAATCGATTAATAAATTTAATAATAGAATAAATTAATAATATTAATAATAATATAGTAGTTGTAATTATCAATCCTATCATTATATATATTTTTATTCACTTTATGCTTATTAAATACAAGGAAAAATTCTTCTTACTTATTATCTTTTATCTTTTGCTTATTAAATATAAGTAATAACTAACTCTGTCAGAGATTACGTTCCTAAGAGAGTAAGGAAACCGTACATTTCTTTCCAGAAAGAAGTATCTTGGAGAACAAGTTGGTAACAAAATTATGGTATAGTCTTTTGCAAAGTATGATAGCTGCACGGTTTATCGCGTTCTTTAAAGTTCAAATAACTTTCATTTTAAGCCGGTCAAACTATTTCTCGCACGCCAACACCTATCCTATATTCTGCGTAATAACACGTCCGTGTAAGGACATCAAAAAGGATCACGCGAACCAGTGATTTCAAGGCGGGAATAATATAGCTTATCGTACAAACACGCCTCTGTGCCCGTAAAGAAGATCCTGTGTGCTTCCAAACGCATTATTTTAGATTTTAAAATTACTTTTCCTATAAGAGATAACTGAAAAACATTGAATCGCTTTATATTCATGCGAAAAAAACAAATATTTATTGCATGACTATACGAAATTTTATTGATCTATGCTGAAGATGTAAGTAAATGGAAAATAAGAAAATGTTTCGAATATATGTTATACTGCAAAATTTATTTAAAATGAATTATAGTAAATATTATCATTATCTAGAGATTTATTAATTCTAATAAGGTGACTAGAAATTTTGAAAAAAAGAGAGAAAGAGAAATGTAAAAAAATATTGTTGCCCTATTGTTATTTCAGTGAATCATATTATTTATTGAGTCGTTGTCAAATTTGAGTAAGATTCTGCATTTTTATTTTTTAAATTCAAAATTTCTAAACTTTTAGATGTTCCAAAATATTCTGTCAAACGATCAAATGATCAAATGAGATGATCAAATGGTCAAATGATCTAATGAACAAATGAACAATCAAATCATCAAATCATCAAATTACAAAATTTAAATGTTTTCAACTTGTCAAATAAATGTCTACATACCTCAACTTGAAAGTTCAATTTCAAGATTTGAAATCAAGAAATAGCTACTTATTTCCTATTATATCGCCATTTTGCATAAACACCTACCATACTAGCTGCAATACAATATCACAAGACTCTGAGAAACTGTCTCGATATTCAGTTCGCTTTGAGAGAAAAAATGGCGGCCGTAGAAGGTATCCTTCACTCTTCTAAAGAATCATGTTTGACCTTTTGCAGCCTTTTTTATGATTCGTTACGACAATGCATCCTTTGACCCTTGTCGCTTCCTGTTTCCACTCGACACAAACTCCCCACCCGTATCCACCCCTGCACTTTTATAAAATATCTACAAGCATTCTCATCTGTTTGTCAGAAGCGAACTATTTTCTCGTAATTTCGAAAAAGTGAACCATCTAACTCTTCGCGTTAGGTCACTCGTTTCGGTGAAACAACAAACATTTTTAACAGATTTTATGGTCGACGACGATTCACCCTCTTTTGCGCCCTTTACTCTCAGGCTTTGTGAAACTTTTCGAATGAAAATGTAATAACAAAGCTCTCTGCTGCATCCTTGTACGATCGTAGCATAAAGGTACAACCACATTGCGTAGGTTTATTGCTTTGAGCTACGTCCGCGAATGTTTCTTTACTGGAAAATGTTTCCTCTTTTGCTTATTAACTACTGAAGTCAAGATTATACATTTTTAACTATCATTATAATTGAAGTTATTGAATTGTTAAATTTGTCAATGTTTAATACTTCTAAATTATCTTTGAATTCTTGACTTTTCAATTTTATAAATTAAGAATTTTTTAATTTTTAAATTTCTTGTTTTTAAATTTTTTAATTTTTTGATTTTTAAATTATTAAATTTTTGTTGAGTCTGAAAAATTGTCAAATTCACAGATTTAGAGTTTTAGCTCAGAAATTTTAAATCATAGACTTGTTTTCTTAAATTTAATATTTCAGGAAAGTTTCTTCAACTAATTTTTTTTACTGCACTTCTCCGTAATCAATACTAATATTCAATACAGAACTTGTAATTCTAGAAAATGATTTACTATTTTTTCAACCGAATTTCTCGAAGGTATTAAAATATCTTTATAAAACTAATTATCTTCAAACTTGAAATTTATAAGGCGAACCTTTGAAAAGTTTTTATCGAGGAGAAATTATAAATACAAGCGAGATTTCTTTCGTGTTCGTGAAGTATGACGAGGAAATAAAACTAATTACCAAAGCAATATATATCTTCTTACGGCATAAAGCTAAGACAAGTTAAGCTCCTTTAGAAAACTAATGTTCAAGAACGCTCTCCTCGTCTGTTGTGGCTTTCATCAAGATACACGACACATTTAATTGTACTTTGTATTTTTCAAATTATGCTAATTGCAATATCAACGTACTTACGTATATTTCATCTTATTTTATTTATTGAATACACAAATTTAATTTCAGTTTTTAAATGTTATGTGAAAGGAGAACGATAGAGAAATAAAATATTTATTTTCGTAAAACAAATTTATGTTCGCATACTTTCTTGAACTGAATTAAATATTGATATTGCATAAACGAGTTATAAAGTCAACATGACTATGTAACATAAAAGTATTGGAAAATACTTGCAATACATTAAATGATGTAGTAAAGTATGAATTAATAAAAGAAAAAATTAATAAAAATATTTCCTAAGCAATCTCAAATATGAACTCGATAAGTCAATCATATAATCAGAAATGTTCACACATTTTATAAATTTAGTTTCTTGCGTTTAACCAATATGAAAACCTAAGAGATGGTTGAATTTTTTCTGTCACACTTTAATATCTCGTATTATCACATATTTTAATTTTTCGTACAGTCACGTATTTTAATTTTAGTAACAGATATGTTCAATTCAAGAATATGTATTTTCAGTTTAACAGAGAAATTACTTATTTCAGAAATCGTTCTACCGGAACAGATACTTTATGCAATAAAAACTACCACGAAAAGTGCAAACTACTTCTCCAGCTGTTAAAAGTTTTAAAGATACCGATACATTTCTAGAGAACTTTTAAAAAAATATGTATACGTATGTCCATATGTAGGGACATTGCAGGGAACGTGTCTACAAAACTGCTGACAGTTTGACAGATTGAGTGGATGTAATCGGCAGTGTGAAAGCACTGATATATGGGACAACCCGAAGTATACGATATAAAACCGCCTTTGAATATCGAAAAACGTGGTTTGAAATACCTTGCGTAGTATTCAATTCGTGTGGTGCCATCATTAAATAATTATACAATTTTATCCATTAATCTATGCTGTAATTTTAGTCAAATTACGTTGGTATTGTAATATTTCTAGGCTACAATAAGTTGATAACAATATTACAATATGTATTCCTTTGTTTATTGAGTATTTGTTGAAGCACGTTGCCACATGCCTTTATGCATGTGGTCACATGTCTTTTGATATTAACCTCTGTATTTCATTAACACTTTAATGGCTGCTCACACAACATGTGACGATTGGTGAACGTAGATGATTGCTTTAATATAATATTATACTTATCACACGAAGAAAAATATTAAACTTGTTGCATTAAAGGTGTCGTAATTGTTGTTTTATGTATATGTTCACACACGTTGAATTATTTTGTGAATTTACACATAGTTTTTTCATATTAATTCTTCTAAAATATTGTCTGACAATATTTGACTGCATAGGCGGTCATTAAAGTGCTGACTAATATCTTTTCTTAAGTATTTTTATTTTTATTAATATGCGTAATTCTGTCAACTTATAATTCATTCAAAATTTCCTGCAAATTGTTGCTATACCCGCCATAATTTGTACTATTGTTCTTTTATATCAATTTTAAACATAAAAAAAATCCACAGAGGAAGAATTTGTATATTTTACAAGCAATACAGGGTGTCCGCGGCAAAGTGTTACACCTTAATATCTCATGAACTATTGATGTCACGAAAAAGTGCTTATATGGAAATTGCAGGGTAAAAGAGGCCCTATGTTTTGGCAGAAGCAAAATTTTTTTATTGTTATTAATGTAAAAGATATGATGGTGAAGTTTCGTTTTTTTAAATGAAACTATAATTTTTTTCTCGATCAGGCGATAGTGCTTTTCAAGACGAATTCATCAAGGTTTTATGTACTTACCCGATTTTTATTAGTTTTCGAGATATAACGCTTAGAAATTTACTGATTTTCAGCAGTGACATCTCGGTTTGACGAGTAAGTCATAAAAACGTTCTTATTGTGACGGTAAGTGCCGCTGGTTTGACTCTGCCTGCCGAAACAGATAGGCGGGGTGTATGGTCAAAATGGCAGGTCCGAAGAGTAAGAAACGTGAAAAGTATTGTCCATTACGGTTTAAGTTTTCCGTATCGAAGATGATATTAATTGTAATTTGGAAGGTTGGGACATTTATTTAAATGTTTCAGTACAAGGTAGGTATAAAGACAATTTAACAAAAAATAATATGCAAAAAATTTATTCCACGTGCTTTCCGATATTTGAAATACAAGTTTGTATACGTTTTACAAATTCGTTCTCGACGTTTTTCATAATTTCGCACGGGATATTTACGCATGCATTGTGTATTCTATTTTTCAAGTCAGTTATATTGTTAAATTGTCTTTATACCTACCTTGTACTGAAACATTTAAATAAATGTCCCAACCTTCCAAATTACAATTAATATCATCTTCGATACGGAAAACTTAAACCGTAATGGACAATACTTTTCACATTTCTTACTCTTCGAACCTGCCATTTTGACCATACACCCCGCCTATCTGTTTCGGCAGGCAGAGTCAAACCAGCGGCACTTACCGTAACAATAAGAACGTTTTTATGACTTACTCGTCAAACCGAGATGTCACTGCTGAAAATCAGTAAATTTCTAAGCGTTATATCTCGAAAACTAATAAAAATCGGGTAAGTACATAAAACCTTGATGAATTCATCTTGAAAAGCACTATCACCTGATCGAGAAAAAAATATAGTTCCATTTAAAAAAACGAAACTTCACCATCATATCTTTTACATTAATAACAATAAAAAAATTTTGCTTCTGCCAAAACATAGGGCCTCTTTTACCCTGCAATTTCCATATAAGCACTTTTTCGTGACATCAATAGTTCATGAGATATTAAGGTGTAACACTTTGGCGCGGACACCCTTATATACAATATTATATGTATATCTTGTATACATATCTGTTTTATATATTATGTGTTATATGTATTCAGGGCACATTTTATTCCGTTATGAAAGATCGTGTCCCGTACAAAAGGAGCCATACGAGATCTTGCAGAAAATCGTGCAGATCGTTGAAAATCCAGAAACACGTTGCTAATTGAGGGCAGCCCGACTGCTTTTTAATTACCTCGTTACTTTGTATCGGTTGTACGTAGATCGACAGAGAGGATAACTGAGGCTTTTGTACGTGCTCAGCTTTCTTGACATCGGGGATAGTTTATTTAACAAGACTGCCTCTTTCCTTCTTTCATTAATTCTCTCGTCCGTTCCTCCCCTTTCGTACAATGACAATGGCGTCCCCATTGTTGCTTTGTGAACAGACTTGTGATTTCGTAATTATAATTGAAGCGATAACACGGACAGAGAAGCATAAAAGAAAGGTTAATCGTGAAAGTGCATCGACCACTCTTTTTTTATCGAATTCCGTGACTAACAGCGAATGACATTGTGAAATATTTTCAAATACCTGTTTGTTACCACTTGAAGTATTAGGTTGTTGCGTATCTAATAAGAAGGGTAATTATCTTGAAAAGAACACACTTCATCGATTTCAATGACCTTGAAATGCATATATACTAATATTTTTTATTATAGCGAGATATTTAAGGATTTTAATAAATTTAAAAATGTTGGCAAGCATTAATGGTCAAATTTTGTATATTTTGTGCTGTTAAATAATCAAAGTTTATTATCTAATAATGTTTAACACTGAAACTATCAAAGCGGTCAAATAACCGGTTCACAAGACTCTTATTATAAATCACAAAATTTGTTAAGGTAATTCTCTTGAAATATGTGTTGATTTTTATGGAAATAAAAAATTAATGTGTATATTAATTTTGTAAGAGCGAATGGACAATAACCGGAATAGATTTAGGGCCACCATAAATTAAGGAGTCCCTCGAAGTGTTTCGCGACTAGGATTAAAGGACTTAGTTGATGCTTTCTAGGCCCGCAATCCGACTTGATTGTATTTTTCCCAAAAGTGCAAAGTGGGGATGTGTTCCCTATAAAACCTTGGGGAAGACATGGGAACGGGGGCATTTCATTAAAGACTTTTTGAGAGAACGCGAAGAGAGAAATCCGACGATAATATTATATTTAGTAAAACTGTGTATATTATTTAGCCATCTTTACAATTTATGTTTAGTCGTCTGTTTATTTATTTTTCAATTTCATTTCTAATTTCATCGTAAGTAAAAATTTATTGTATCCAAATGGACTTGTCTATCCTCAAAATAAGCAGCAATTATTATATGCAAGGAAAAGTTGTTCATTATGAAGTCTTAGCAATGCTTCAAGGTCATTGATATCGGTGAGGTATATTTCATATTATTACCATAATATAGAATGTTAGATAATTTTATGACATAAAAGTATAAGATAGCACTCATTGATAGTACGTCAATTTGAAACTTAATTTAAATGAGTCAAACAACAACCTAATATAATACCTTGTAGTTGATTTTCCGCCAGACAGTTGGTACACATGCTTCACTTACCTGAAACAGATAAAAATAACGACGGTTAAAAATATAAATATATTAATACATAATTAAATTGCAAATAATTCAATAAATTGAACATTTATAGCTTTACAATGTATATCGTACGCAGCATATTTATATTAATATTCACCATTATTGCGGAAATAAATTTTATTATAATAAATTTTGAAGTATTCTGTAACACCTAAATTAAAATTAGGCTTGTATACTCGTTAAAAAAAAAATAATCAAACTATATGTTTTGAATAACAAAATACTATAGACAATATATATTGAAGTAACGATAAAATATTTTGAAATATTAAAATATCGAATTACTAAAATACAGTTTGCATTATGTATTTTAATTTGTATTCAGAAGTATTTTAAAGTATAAAGCGTTCGGGAATAAATTTTAATTACAACAAATTATTTCTGATAATTAAATTAGTTCTCATTAACTTGATTATAATATTTTATAAAAGATCTGCCATTATTATAAGAAGTATCATATTTCTTTCTAAATATTTAGAAATATAGAATACTTAATACAATAATGATTTACAGTGCCATTAATCCAAAAAAAGAAGCTTAAGCAATATTGCATAAATGCTATCAAAACAATTTATGAAACACGTCTCAAGTCTCTTTTTATGAAATTAATTTCACCATAACACTTTTTAACTACCCACATAAACGCATTTTATGATACACTGAATATTCTCAGATTACACCACTGTTTATGTATCATATTTCAACTTTAGTTTCAATAAAACAAATACTAGTGGGACAATATAACAAGAGTTCGTTGTATCTACTTTAATCAACCATTTTCTCACAAAAAGTATGTACAAGTACTTTTATACGTCTACAAAATTAAAAATGATCAATTTACAATTGGCAGTGATACAAAGCAAGGAAAATATTAGAACGGGTAGATATAAACACGAAACAGTAATTTTCAAGGAGTTTTTATTTACAAAGAATTTTCCAGCGGGTTGCAGTCAAGGAGATGAAGTATTAGGAGTGTGTAATAAAGAAAACTCGTGCTTCGACCGGTCTTTATTAAACTTCTTACACCATATAAAGGCCGTTGTACGTTGTAAAATGCTGGTTATGGTCTCTCGGAAACCCTTTAACCGGCTATTCGAGACCTTATCACGGCAGCTTTGGAAGAGATTCCACGGGAAAAACTCATCGATGACTTTTTGATGACTGTGACCGTTGAATTCCTATAATAAATGTTTCACAGACGGATCCTTCACGATTTATCTATAAAATACACACAACAATTTTAGTACACAATTTAACCCATTGGCTTATAACGTCGGGTCAGACACATGACACATGTTACAGTTTCAATGCGACAAAATCGTATTTGCACGAGGATCAAACTTTAAAATTAATTATAACTTGATCAATTAGAAGTATATTATACTATTCTAAAACAAATGTAATTCGAACAATTAAATACAAAATATAATTAACATTTAATTTCTTTTTATTTATCTTAACATTGCAGTAATAGTTAATCAGCCGACTGCCGAAAGGATTATAGGTTAACCCTTTCTACTCAAAACGTAATTCACACTCACTATTTGGCTTAAATCAACAATATAAAATAGGTTATTAAAGGGTTATTAAAAATAGGTTTTTAATTAAATTCAGAGCACTATACATATGTATAGACATAGCGAAACACCAATGGGAGTTAATAATAGAGAAATAATAATTTTAAAAGAATTCATTAAGTTTGTCGACAAAAAACTTTAGGGTTATGCCAACAGCAAAAATACCTTTCGAGTGCAAAGGGTAGTTTAACTCTTCATGAACCTGTCAACAAAATAACATTAGTTCTGAGGTAACAAATATTTCAGAGTATGTTAACTCTTGTAGGGTCAAACAACATCACTGTTGCATACATGCATTAATTTTATTTATTCTTTCCTTATTTCTTAATATTTTTAATGTTGTAAATATCACTCTTACAAGGTGAACCTGTTGAAAAGCAAAGAATTAATCATAAATGATGGGGAAAAGTGGGTCAGGTAACAAAAGCAATGAGCCAACATCAGTCGAATCTTGAGATTACAGTGCAGATCAACACCGTAGGATGATAGCCCATGCAACACCGGCAAGTTTAAATTTAACTGTCAGAGTGTTTAAGTGCTCTTCTGCTCGCCCTTTTCCTTCCACCCTCTTTCTGTCTCTCTCTTTGTCCTTCTTCTTATCCGGCCCTCTCTACTTGAAGAACTAAGTGACTGTGAAAGCGGTCTTGCTTCCTGGCATTTGCACGGCTGTAACGTGCCGTAGATAAAATGGGTTTCGTTGAAACACCTGGAAAAAGAAGAATCTCCCTACAAAATTCTTATGATTTGCAAGATTAAAACTCACACTTTGAAAACAGGATCATTTTAGCTCAATTTGTATTGTTACGTTTTGTGTACAATTTTGGGTATACTTGCTTATTTGTAAATATATTTTTATGCAAAAATGTGTTTGAAATTTTATGTACAATTATAATTCTGTTATTTTAATTGATGATGTTAAAGTAACATTGTTACATTGTTTATTTCATTAAACTTATGGAATTAATAAATTTAGTTTTTGACAACTTTGTAATTTTAAGAATTCCAAAATACAAGGAGTGTATGCTTGAAGACTACATTAATTCCAAATCAACTACATTAAACAAATCTAATATTATTAATAAACATGCACATTGTCACGTACGCTAAAAAGTTGCTACGCAAATGCGATTAAATTAGTAAAAATATAAATGCAATTAAAATACTAATGTATTATTCATTGTAAGTCAAATTCAATTTCAATTATCAACAACAGCACTGTATTGTATAAAGCCATACTTGTTGCACTTACTAAAAAAATCTACATAAAGGATCAATTAAAAGTTCAAGACCATGTGATTCAAAATTAATTTACAAATTCACATTCACTAAATTTGAATATAACAGCATTTTATCATACAATATTATTAATAACGAGCTGTTAAAATTCGATGTCAGATTCCCTGTAATTGAAAATGCAATGTCTTTAGGACCGACAGTTAAAAAGGTCCAAATTACAATATTTTATTTCTGACCGTTCAAAATAGAAACATATATCAAGAAAATGTTGCTTGCTTTTCAAATAAATTTATATTATAGTCGCAAAACACCGTATCAAAGCTACAGTGTTTTTCATATTAGGTGAAAATATATAGGATGACTCACACTACTGTATTATAACTCCATTATCAGTACTACTACAGAAAAATGTCAAAGTAAAAAGATGAATGGTTCAAAGAGTACTATACTCACAGAACAATTCCTTTTTTGTAAGTACAGTGATGTGCATTCAACAACTGCGCGAATCATCCAGCATGCAATTTCTATACTCGCACAGTAATCAAAGTTCCAGTAACGAGGTACACCCTGTATAACCATGTATCCTTCCAGGAGAAGGCAGAGCTCGAAAAGTTACAGCAGGAGTTGAAATTGCGAAGGAACGTTTGTCAGGTCTTTGAAAAGATGGCTGGAGACCGGTGTATCCTCGCGGGCGGCAGCCTACAAAACGCGTACACGTTTCCAAGCAGCTCGAAAAGTGAACGAGCAACATGCCGGAGGCTGCAAGAGCTTATCCTTTTTACCGTGGGATTCACCGTTTTCTCAGAGAGCCTCGTACCATTTCGTAAAGTCATCTATTTGCGGGATTAACGTACCACGGATACCAACTTCCTGCTAGGTAAGCAGAGGAAACTTTCCGAATTGGGAAGAGAACGGAGAAAGAAGAGACCAACGAGAGTTCAGGCTCGAACGAAAATTAGTTTCACTTTTTCCCACCCTTTTCCACCCTCGAAGGCCTTGCGTTCTTTCTTCGTTGGTTCCTAGACGATCCTGCTAGCTACATAGTTCTTACACCATTCTCATTCGCCTCTGTCTACGTGAACATAATCTTTTCTTCGAAATTGCTTAAAACCCTTCGGGCATTCAACTACCGTTGCTTTTCTAGCACGACTTTACGTGAATATTTAGTAGCCTCGTAAGAGAGCTTTTGAATAGGTCAGGAATAAATTATAAACGCTATTGTACCTCCAGGAGCCACGTGAATCTTCCGTAGTTATAGTGATCCTTGAAATAGACCGTCGTTTCAAAGTATTTGATCACCTATATCGCGCCACTTGCTGTGCAGCCAATCTGACTTCCCTAGGGGACATACGGTAACCAAGCGAACGAATTTAAGAACGTAGGAAAACATAGGGATTTAGTGATTTAAGGCTTTGGAAATTTGAGAATTTCAGGATTTATATATTTGGAAATTTGGGGATTTAGCGATTTATGTATGGATTTGGCGATTTAGGGATGTAGAGATGTAGAGATTTGGAATTTGGAAACTTGGGGATTTAGAGAGTCGGAAATATAGGGATTTGGAATTTGGAAATTTGGGGATTTAGTAAATTGGAGATGTAGGGATTTGGGGATGAAGGGATTTGGACATGTAGGGATTTGGGGATGTAGGAATTTGAGGATGTAGGGATATGAAGATGTAGGGATTCAGAATTTGGAAATTTAGGAATTTAACGAGTTGGAGATGTAGGGATTTGAAATTTGGAAACTTGGGGATTTAACGAGTTAGAGATGTAGGGATTTGAAATTTGAAAACTTGGGGATATATGGAGTTGGAGATGTAGGAATTAGGAGATGTACAGATTTCACGATTTAGGAATTTGGAAACCTGGAGATTTGGGAATTTAGCGATTTGGGGCTCTGGAAATTTGTGAGTTTAAGAATTTGGGGATATTGGAATTTGGGAGTGAGGGATTTGAAGATGTAGAGATTTGAAAATGTTGGGATTTGTGGAAGTGTGGGAGTTTAGAAATATGGGAACTTAGGCAATTTGGGAATTTAGGATTTTGGGGTGTATAAATTTGAGAATCTAAGTATTTGCAGACATAGGAATGGGGGATTTAAAATTTGTCATTTGAGAATTTCAGAGCCTGGAAAATTTTAGAATTTTAAAATATTTAAAAAAATTTTAAGATTTGAGAGATTTAACAGATTTCAGAAATTTGAGAAACTTTACAAATCTGTGAGACCATAAATTTGTACAAATCTGAGAAAATTAAAAAATTTAAGGATTTCAGAATCTACTTGCACTGTCCATTACAAATCCATCTGAGGACCATCCACAAAACTCCCTCACCAAATCTCAACCATTGAATTCTCGTATAAAAAGTTTCTTCCATTACGAGTTGCATCTAAACCACATCAACGTGTCTCATTATCGTAAAATTGAAGGTAGTAAGTATCGTATGACTTATGAATGAGGGTGTAGATAGTAAAAGGCAGAGGGCAATGGAAGACGGAGAAAGACGAAGAAACCGGCTCGAATCTGTCGACCTTGTGCCGAGCCACAATGCGGTGCTTCGTTCCAATAAAGCCCGCCAGTTTATACACGATCTCTGGCAAATACGTTGCAATTATCATATAAAAGGATCAGTCTGGGGAAGAAGACGGCCGCTTATATAGCGGGCCATTATAGGGGAGCAAAGCGTACGAAAGGAATCCCTGCAAGGGTGAATGATTCTGGGCCAGAAGAGGAGCCAATCGAAGCAATAGTGTGAGTATTGATCTGTCATCGTCTGCCCAGCCCTTTTCGAACTTTGGATCAGCAAGAATCCTATGCAAACCCGCTCTATTCTGCTTCGAGGTTCGCCCGAGGAGCAGTGAGCGGAATTCTCTGAGGTTCAATGAGTTTCATCGATTCGACCGGGTTTGTCTTTAACCCTCATACAACCGTGAGACGTATTCATAAAATATATCTGTTATCAATTTATAATTTTTCGTTCCATAAATTTGAAATTTCATAATTTTTTGAATTTTGAATTTTAGATTTTCAAGTTTTTTAGGTTTCTATTTTTTAAACTTTGCAGCCAAGTTTTAACAATTTGAGAGTTTTAACACTTTGACTACGAGTACTTTTTGTATTTGTTTTTAATAAGTTTTAATTTAATCTCAACTAATATTCATTTAATTTTATTACTTATTGATGTTATATCTTAAAAGATATTTTTCTGTATTTATACTTATTTTTAGTGGTATATGAAATCACTGTTTAATATTAGCAAAAATTAGTTTCTTGTTTATATACCCGCCTCTGGTTATAATTTTAGCATGAGGTTTATAAACCACACCCGCAGTTAAAGGGTGAAGCTATAATATTTTTTAAGTTTTCATAACTTTAGAGTTTAATTCAATTCCTTTCATGTCAATTCCTTTCATCAAAACAATTCAAAATAAATTCTTAGAATATACTTTCTGAGTTATTTTATCTCAACAGCGCAGGTAATAGAAGGTCTACATTCAACTGAGCACTATCTTACCGATCTCTGGGCAACAGCTTGCAAATCAAAGCAACGTAGCTATTCGCCCCGAATAGCAAATTCACTCGTTGCACCGATATCGGTTGATCGATAACCTCGATCGACACGCGAAGCTCGGTCAAAGTGATCCATCAAACCCGTCAAGACGCGGGTCCGATAAACGAAATCAACGAATCACGATGCTACGGAGTAAAGTCTTGATATAAGCTAATCTTTCGATTCTGAGCTTGCTTATAACGTATACATTGACGTTTGCCGACAAAGACGACGAACATAAGCAAACGACTGAACGTAAAAAAAACAGTAGCATTGAAGGAACAATCCTAATGCTAGAATAGAACTTCTATATTTATGATTTTATTGTTACGAAATTTTTACCAAAATTTGTAACAGTTTCCTGATTGAAATGAAACAAAAAACGACGTAATCAAAAAATTATTTAATTACAATTCCAAGAGTTTCGCTTATATTGAAGTTTTCACCCAATAAGTTGTTAAAGTTATACTCCGAGTTACTTCGTGTTTAGTCTCATTTAAATCAAAATAATGTCACAAATATGTTGGTAAAAGTATCAATTAAAGCAGTAAGTGTAGTACAAATTATACCGTTTGGTCTTTTAATCATAAAAATGTAAAAATATCTGTTGGCACAAGTTTGTGAACAAAAAATTTCACATTTGCGTTGGTATTACCTCAAATATACCTAAACTCACATCAAATTACGTCTTCAGAGGATTTTTTTCGTGTCTCGAGTTATTCTCACAGTGATGTTCATTTTTCACTTATACCATGTATCTTCTTCGTTCATGTTGGTACAGTATCTGAGAAATTACGCGAGAATAGGAGCGAGGTGGACGAAACGGACGAACCCCGAATGATAATTAACGAGGCTTCGTTAGCAGGGCGTAATCACAGCGGTGCGAGTGAAATCGATTAAGCAAAGCATCAGCAGCATACACGGCTCTTCTTAAGGGGATAATGCCCGCGGAGAGAAAATGATAACAGCGGCACGAAATAAGGAGAGCGAACCCCAAGAGTCCCGACACGAGCCGCATTGGCATTGGCGGCAGATTCAATTTAAGATAGCCGTGAACTCTCCCGGTCTCTCTGAATACACCGCTCTATATTAGAGTTCATAGAAGTTTGCCATACCGACGTGTCACCCTATACACCCATGGGGCCCGAACACCCGCTGAATTATGCTCCGCGGCGTTAACTACTCTGACGATATTTCCGGCAACCTCATAATTTCTAATGGACACGCGAACATCGTTACAGATCGATTAACGGTTTAACAGTCACGTTTCTTTCCCTCGAGGTATCCATGTTCGATAAAATAACGGAATATCTACTCGAACAGTCGATCCTCGTAATCGGCGTGACACCAAGATTTATTGGGGCCTCCATAAATTTCTCATTTTCGGAGAGTTAACCTCTCCCTTATATCGTGTCCCATACGTGACCCACATAACTGGTGAAACGCGATAGATCTGACTCATATTTTTGCAATGATTGAGTTTCGTGTTTTATTTCAATTGTAACTCGTCCATTAATAATTTCATTTCCAAAATATTCCTAATATTTAAACATTCTTTGTGCTAACATTACAGCAATAATTAAATCATTCTGTCTGATGTTTGCTGAAAAAATCATAAGTTATGGCATGTTGAAAATATTGGTATTTACTGACGTTTTGTTCTTTGGTATGGCTAAAACCTTTTGAGTCTATCTGGTAAACTAATTATTATTATCTGATAATAATTATATAGTAGATTAATGACTGTAAAATAGAAAATTATCTGTAAACAAATAATTGTAAAATAGCAAATTATCCAGTAAATTAACAATTGTAAAATAGCAAAATTATTCAGTAAACTGTAATGAATTGTAAAATAGAATATTATCAAGTAAATTAATAATTGTAAACTAAAAAATGACGTAGTAAATTAAATACTTGTAAAGTAGAAAATTTTGAATTTAAATATTCATAAACTATCAAATGCTTAAATTTTTTAATGACATCATATAGAATAATTTCGTATTGAACAATTTTGCGTAATTTAATTAAAACCAGCAGTTCAAAGTATCATGTTTTACGCTGTTTCGTTCACGCTTTAAATCAAGTAGGAAAACGTTCAAGTAAACATTTCAGGATTCATCAGCCTTTACGTAGTCGGCGAATTTCAATAGCTTTGCCAAAGGTAAACTAATTTTCCTATCGCAAAAACTTTCCGCCACAGTTTGAACTTCGTCGGGAATACGTCAAGATAAGTTATCGCGTTGCTGAACTGGACTCGTCCGTGTTTTGCATCGGAAATTTAAACGAGCGCAGAGATAAAAGTTCAACGCTTAAAAATTATTGCCCATAAAGCAAGCGGAGAACACTAAAACGATTCAAGCAAGGGTGAAAAAAAAGAGAATGAATGCCGGGAAAACCCGAAATGTTTTTTGCGCTCGCAAAATACTTAATTTCACAAAAAATTTTCATTCAATTTTGGTACTAAAACTTGTTTTTTGTATTTCTTTGAAACTTGCATTTTCAATGGCGGGAAACTGTGATGAAATTTTAAATCACTCATGAAAGCTTACAAAATATGATTTGAAAAAAAAAAAAAAAAATTTTTCTCATTGAATAAACATTTGATTCCAAATATTAATATTTATAATGTAGCTTTTTATTAACGAAATTTATGAAATTGATGAATGAAATTAATGAATGTTAATGATATTATATGATTAATTATAACCAGATATTACAATTGTGGTATGAACAATTTTATAGGTAATAATATGACAGTTAATGCTTTTATTAAAATTAAATTTTATTATACTGTTACTTAAAAATTAAAAATTGTTTATTTCGTTAAAAAATATGGTACAGAATGATTTCAAAGAAAATGAGAACTCTGATGTATCTTAAGATGAAGCTGGTAGGTAATAATAAGAAAATAAAAATACTTTTCTGGGTAATAACGCCACTCCAGTAAAATCCTCATTTCCAGGAAATTTTATTATGCTTATTATGTTTACAGAAATGAGACCCATAAGAATTGATAATAAAAGAAGAATGTTGGAAAACCTGAATACGAAGACAATGCGGTCCAAAATGACACAAACAGATTATAAAAAAGAATAACAATTGAAATATTATCTGTTCCATTTACGATTAAAATTTCATTTATTTTGAAAGTCAAGTACATAAACGTACATTCAAAAATTCGTCCATTACTGCTTATTAATATTTTTAAATTTATAGAAGTTCTTAAATATCTCGCAATAATAAAAAATGGACGCGTTCCGCTTTCAAAATAAACGGATCAAGTTAAGGAATGATGAGCTGCATTAAAGCAAACTCCGTTGTTGTTATACTTTTATATATTTCAGAAATTATCTTATTTCTTTCAGTTAACACGTTCATTAACATTTTTAAATTAATATTAGGTATAACGTACTCGTTGCAATTCTCGACAAAAGTTTACCATCTCTTATCTGAATTCAGACTTCATTTGATTCGCGTAATCAGTTAAGAACAGTATAATTAATGCAACAAAATTGTGACCAACGCGAATCTTTTCAACTGCAATTGTAGATCCAGTTAAATAAACGAGATACGCTCTCGGGAAGGTAGATAAGGGCCAATGAGGGTCACCATGGACGAGAGATGTGATCTTAAAGGCTCGTTCGAAGGGAAGTACGGAGAAATTGGCCAGGAATCACGTGGGGTTAAAACTTTAATCAATGCGGGGATGGAACACGGTTGTCTCTCGTTGAAACAGGAATTCGACTTGCGAGATTACACTGTAGGGAAGTAAAGTGGATTTATGTCACGAGATATGGCCACGTTAAGTGTCGTAACGTGGGTAACGTTAACGTTCTGTAACAAGAGAGATCGACGGATTAAATTTACTTGAAACAGGGAAAACTCGAACGATGCAGAATAATGAAAGACTTATTGCTTATTAAGCTTGCTATATAACAAACGAGCTTTATTATGAAATTTCATTGAAATTCAACTGAACAGAATGGATAATTTTGTATAAACACTGATGAAATTTCAGCAATGTTATACGTGTCCACATGAAAATAATTGCATTCAAACCTACAACATTTAATTTATATGGTATAACGAAACGTTTGCTGGACCAACATTTTTAACCTGGCTATAATTTTTCGGAACATTATCGAACAATGGAAGTTTTATACATTCGATTTTTGCCGTTATCGAAAAAATGCAATGAAACTTTTATTAATACCTTTATGATCTTGTGATGCTATTAAACATTTACGTAAAATAAAAACTTAAAATTTCTGAAATATTCATAAAAATTATAATTTATAAAATAATATGTAATTTATACAAATTTCTTCTTTTTAAGTAAAATTAAATGACACAAGTTTTTTGTATAAAACAAAATGAAAATATTTCAATGTAAAATAAAATGTAAATTTTTCTTGCATAATGAAATTTTAAATCATCGAATCCTTAACATTGCCAGTAGCAGAGCTTGCTGTTAATTCTATATCAATTTCACAATCGCTCTCTGTTGTAACTCGGTGCGCGGCAATATAACCAGAGTCCACGATAACGAGAAAACAGAAAAATTTTTTCGGCGACTTTAAAAATATCATTCCATTATACGAATATGAATATTCGGCACAGACAGTCGTTAGCCTGTCGCGTTTCATCGGCAATAAAATTTTTAACTGCGCTATCAGCCGCTCTAAGCACAACGCATCAGTCGCGGTCGGTGTTCCACATTTCACATGGGCTGCTACAGAACATCTGTATCCGCGGGAACATCAATTCGCTGCTTTATGACGGTTGGTGTGAATAAAATCTGATCCAGTGTACCTCTTGAATATTAATGATTCCAGTGGGACACTCTGTACGTACACGTGGCTCGTGTTACAACGGCGATAAACGCGTTTATGCATGTATCGGAGTTGCTTTCCCTCTCTTTCGTTCCTTCCCTTTACCACTTCAATACAGTATGTCGTACTTTCATAGCGTTTCTCGTTTCTCCTTGTCTTTTTTACGATTCGTCGAGTCGACGTGCTACGAACGAGCAGACGTTACATTTATGGTTTTCAACGAAAACTAAAACTTCCATTTTTCTGAGAGAACGCGCACGACAAAGTTCCTCCCTGGCTCATTTCAGCCCTCATTTGAGAATATTCAATTCCACATTTTGTACACCGCGGAGTAAAGCTTGCATTGAGAAAAATAGCGACGAAGGGCAGGAAACATATGCCGCTCTTAAAAATACACCACCCCTATAAAAGGACTACAATCTTTATTTCTGTACTTGCACGTATGAAGGTGATGAACTGATTTTGATAGTCAAATTTTATTTTTATACCAGATTTTTAATGCGAGAAAGGGTAATTATAAAAAGCAACTGATATCGAAATTATTACATAATTCAGTTTGTGGTATTTTAATAAAATTATTCATGACTTTGAATATTCTTCAAGGTTTGCTTTAGAGCACATATTGATATAAGAAGAATACTTTAATATTTCAATATAATTTCAATATGATTGACATTTATAAAATATGCCAATTTTGATAGTATTTAATATGTGGTTGGTCCAAATAAAAATTTCTGTAAAAGTGTTATTAAATGCTCATGATAAAAATGATAAAAATGAAGTGTGGAGTGTCTAATAGTAATGTGAGATTTTTGTCGAAAATTGAATTCATTCAGTAAAATGAAACAAGATGTCAGAACGGAGATTACATTGAATTCATAAGAGAAAATACTGTTTTACGAGTACGACCCAACACCGTACGGAATTAATTACTCTATGAAAACCTTGAAGATCTAATCTAATCCTGGCACGCTAAACTGCGTTATATGCAAACGGTACACGAGTATTCAGCGCTATCGGCCACGAAATTTCAAAGTGACAGGCTGCATCGTGTTATTCTCGTCAAAGTCGTGATGCAACTTAGCGAATCTCTATCTAAATGATCAGCTCGAACAACCCTGGCGAGCTCAGCAAAATTGGATGCCGCCACACAAAGCAAAGACTAGTAATACGCTATTCGAAAATTAATTATTCGAACCGAGTAAAAATTCGATATTATTCCATCGCGATAACGTCAAGGCGAGCTCAAAGATAAATTTTTTAACAATATGTGTTGATAAGTAGAATTCTTAATTCATCAAGGCCACGATGTTTGTAATTAATTATTTTCACAAATACAATGGAGAACAATTAATCAAGAACGAAAGACGATTATTCATAGACGTTGACTTCTGAAATGAATGAAATGGATTAAAAGTTATTATTTTAAATGTCTAGATAATGAAAATATTATTTAAGGGTTACAAAAACACTATTAAAAAATTAATATGTGTAACGAGTAAGAAATTAGTGATTACAAACGTAGAGAAATGTGTGAGAAGAAATAATTATAATTATTCTTTCTACTTGCATGATAATTTCACAACCATAAATATAACAATCAGGTATTTTATAATTTTCTATAACATTCTCATAGTTTTTAAAAACCTACATTTCTACTACATAAAATTATTATAGCAATAAAACTTTGCTTTATTACACTCATATAGAACGAAAGCATCGAAACTACTATAATTACTTGAAATACTGACTGCATTATTTTTGCGGAGTGTTGGTAGCACTGAACTAAAATGAAATTGAGGCCATGCTCCACGACATAAAAAATCATATGCATAATTATTAATATTAAAACTTTCCATCAAGAAAATAGCACATATCACAAATTGGTAAATATAAGCATGCACGACTCTAAACATGTGTATAGACACTTGAGGACAGACATTTGTATAGACATTTGTATAGACGTTTGATGGAGATTAAGAAATATAGATATTTGGAAATACAAATTTTGACATATAGAAATATAAAATATAGAAAATGAGTATATAGATTTTAAAGGAAATTCCTATTCAGTGTAAAGAATACATATATTCTTGTATGAATATATAAAGCAGCTATTAATTCATGAAAAGGTAAAAAGCAATAATAGCAATAACAGCTACACGATCAATTGTAATATAAAGTATAATAAAATATTGGTTCAAAATGTTTTATGCATTTTAAATATTAATAACAAGATTAATAAAATCATTCTGATTAATAAAAAGCAAATGAAATGAATATAATAAAAAAAGCATAAAATCAATATTTTAATGCAATATTAAACAATAAGGAATAATCATATTACCTGAAAATGCAATTATAATAAAATTCACATACGAATTCTTTAAAATAGATTAAAGTACAAGTTACAGCAAAGCAGATTGATCGGAAAAGTTTCCACACATTTATTTCGAACTAAAAACTTGTTTAATTTTCCCCGATTGCTTATTTCTTTACAGTTTCCGAGTGACACTTTCGCATTCACAAAACTTGAGTCGACTAAAGTTGTCAAGCTGTATCATCAAAGTGAAACGCAACTTTAGCAGATCCCCTAGCAATTGATCGGCTTAGAGACTTCGGCGAACGAATCAACGAAATCAGCAAATTCGTGCGACGCGATCCAAACTCGGGAAACTAAGGCTCCGGCTTCTCGTGGCTTTTCAAACTTGGAGCGGCTAAAGGGATAACGACGGCTATGTAGGAATCGACGTTGGAAAAGAAGCGAAAGAAGATCGGCGTGACCCCCTTTTCCAAGCGAGTTTCAAGATGAACGAGTCATGCGAACCAACTAGCGTTACTGTCAGCTTGACATCCGGTGAACTAAAACAGCCAGACAGAAGAATTGCAAGAATGAAAGGATGCTAGCTGGATAAGACGTGAGCCACATGCATAAGTCACCGGGAACAGAATAGCACTCGTCGTCAGAAATTTTTACTTCGAACTATGAAGAATCGTGTGCGTTGAGATCCTGATAGAAACGTATGGTTACCTTATGAATAAAAATAATTTTCAACCTCTGATTCCGCTCACGTACTTACTGATCGTGCGTTAATTCGTCCAAGCAGACGATTTTGAGATCATTCAAATATGAGAAAACCATCTTCAAGAAATAATTTTTTAAAACAGTTTACTGTATTTACATGCACTTTTCAATGGCTTGTCTTGATATTTTCACGTGTTATATTTAAACTTACGTGACAACTTTACATCTCCTGACCTGACATCTCCTTTTAAAACAGTGTTCTTTAAAAATTGTTCAGTTTTCAAAGCTCTTGAATATCGTTCACATTCTCGGAAAACTCATTTCAATTACAAGAAATTCTTGTGTGAATTTCGGAATCGATTGCTCATATAGTCACAGAGATTAATGCATTTGAATTTCTGATGCGTTTGAACAGAACTGTTGATGCCTTTGAACGGAATTGACGTATTTGAAACTCCTGACTGGTAAAATTGAAGAAACAGAGTACTCTTGGTTGGTAGTCTAACTTAAAAACGAAAAATAATCTTGAAGATTTTCTTTATTAGCTGTCGTTAATTGAACGTACAATTGCGTGATATTGCTTCAATGTCTTTGAGGTATTAAATGTTGGTATAACGCTATAGCGGCTCGATATCGTATATTCTACGTTCCGGTTCACCACGAACGTACCTCCACAGAAGCTAATTAATAGGGAAACCTACTGATGTATTAATTCGAACATGTTAAACACAAACCGCATACAATCTAATAGCAGACTATTCGATCCGCAAAGCCGTAAGTTCGACATACCTATCTTGTTAGATTAAATGCGAGGCAGCGATGAATCGAGCCGGAAGTGATAGGATAATCAAGAAAATTAATTGAAGAAACTTCAATTTCGTTTAAGGTTCAGATACAAAGCATTGTGATAACTTATTTATTTATTTACTTACAAATGTACAAATGTTTGTGTAACTACCCTCTAAGAACAAGGTTTGCTACTTCTGCAATTTAGTTCTAATTGGAAAGAAAATTTTTGTTTCATTTGAATGTTTCTTTTATTCGAAGCCTTAAAGTGTAGAGTTATCATGTATTCGTGGACATATAAATGACATTCACTTATAAATACTGATGGAAAATTCAATGATTTCTAAATGTTTGAATTCAAAAATATTTGTAGTATATACACTTTCAAATTCTCAAATTTATAAATATGCGTATTCTTGAATTCTTACATTTTCTAATTTCTGAAGGTAAAAATTTTCGAATAACGACAGTTCTTAAATTCCTACATTTCTAAAGTTTTCAATAACGAAAGTCTTAAATTTCTGGATTAATATATTTAAATTCCTAAATTTTCAAGTTTTCCAATTTTCAAACTTCTTGATTTTCAGTTTTCCATGTTTTTGAGTTTCGAAACATCCAAATTACCAAGTTTTAACAATTTTTTATGCAAACTTTGACTTAGCTTTACCCAAATTATAAAATTTGAAAATTTGAAGATTTGAAGAATTGTACCTTGCAACTTTTCAACTTTGTAAGTTTGTGATTTTGTAAACTTGTAGGTTTGTAACCTTGAAACCTTGAAACCTTGCAACTTTGCAACTTTGTAACCTTGTAACCTTGTACCCTTGTAACTTTGTAACTTTGTAACCTTGTAACTTTGTAACCTTGTAACCTTGTAACTTTGTAACTTTGTAACTTTGTAACTTTGTAACTTTGTAACTTTGTAACTTTGTAACTTTGTAACTTTGTAACTTTGTAACTTTGTAACTTTGTAACTTTGTAACTTTGTAACTTTGTAACTTTGTAACTTTGTAACTTTGTAACTTTGTAACTTTGTAACTTTGTAACTTTGTAACTTTGTAACTTTGTAACTTTGTAACTTTGTAACTTTGTAACTTTGTAACTTTGTAACTTTGCAACCTTGCAACTTTGCAACTTTGCAACTTTGCAACTTTGCAACTTTGCAACTTTGCAACTTTACAACTTTGCAACTTTGCAACTTTCCAACTTTGTAACAATGTAACATTGCAACTCTAGCTGTGTAGTTTTGTGGCCCTGTAAATTTACAAATTTATTAATTTTAAAATGAAAAAAATTTTGAGTCTCGAACCCACGAGGACTTAAAAACTTGATCGAGTATTGTCCATATCGTCCTACTTCTGCCTCCATACTCCTTGTTCCCCAAAACTCTGCACGCATACTATCCACCAGAGAAATATTCCAATAAATGTGTTACCCATCCAATACTCGACTACTAATGCGTCCTTAATCTCGTTTGCGTGGCTCCGGTTGCTAAATTTCTCCGTTGTTCACGCTCGATCGTGTCGCGGGCAAGTACACAGGACAACAGCAAAACAACGTTGTCCCTACCCGAGGCCACGCTAATTATCACGTATGCACGGATCGTTGGCTCTCTAATAGACACCGCTGTGCAAACAAAGTAAGGAAGTCGAGCGTGTAACGACGAGTTCATTGCCGTAGAGATTATGAGCGACGAGAGAACAACGCGACACGAGCCAACCAAGCATTTCCGGTCTCTTATTTTCTGTAATCCCGGCTGTTCCTGGCCGAAGGCCCTCGACAGTTGGTTCGCGAGACTGTTCTGGACTGTTCCGCAGGAAATCCTTTTACGATCGATGCCAGCCAGTAGGCAGACACGATTAACGAAACCGAAACGGGATGGTCTCCGGTGCCAAGATTCGCTTGGAAAAGTCCGTGTTCCCCGAGGGCGATCGCCGCTCAGGAATATCGACAATTTTTACTCGTTTCCGCCGTGCCGACCGTGTGTACGTTACGTAAGGTGCAATTGGGTTTATTAGACGTATAAATTGTCCGGTTGCCAAACTCCACTCGCGAAAGCACGTTTTTCTGGATTTAATTATCCTCCTTGGCAGCCGGACGTGCTCGTAAAATTTGACGCTTGCTACGTCTACTGTCGGTTCGAATTAATTTCTATATACTGGTGTCCCAATTACGGGGGCTTTAAGCCAGGGCACAATCGTGTATTAATTTTTAATGTACTGCCACGTGACTCATAAAAATGATATCTGTTGTTATATAATTTCTAGGTAGAGGAAGTTAAATATACGTAATGCGAGAGAAACGGGAGTACATTGACACGTTCTTATAATTTTTAAGCGGATTTATTGGTTGGCGATAAATATATTAAAATATAGTTTGAAATTTTCTGTACATCGCAAGCGAGAGGATGAAGGAAATGTGTATGAAATAAATTAAGTAGTATCATTTCCCAAAGTACCAAATATTTAACATACTTTAATACGAATTATGACAATTATTTGCAACAACCTAATTAGCAGAAAATTAAGAATCGTTGCCAGAATTACATAGCACACATTCGTATAGCTAAAACAAAGAAAACCATCGTTTTAACATGTGCAACGCGGAAATGTCCCTCAATTCCACCGAAATTCATCGACAGACGGCACCATCGATAAGCCACGTTCGCTAATTAATATTTACCGATGAAAAATCTCTCCCTGTCACAGGAACGCGTGGATACGAATTGAAAATTTTCAACCTGCGAAATATCACGTGTATACGACCTCACTGGACTGGAATTTTCCATAATTAGGGGGACGTGTTTGACACTGGAATGTCACTAAAGATTGGTCTAGTCGGAGAGGGTGAAAATCGTTGAATGCAGCGAATAGTGGCTCGGAATTGGAACTGCTAGCGATTGAAAAAACCGATAAAAAAAAATGCATACATGAAACTGGTAAAAAAAACAATCAAATCAATCGATAGTCAAAATGATTCAACTTCTGTTCTTCATTGCACTAATTATCAAATGACTAATTGTTGAATATTTACTTTTAGGAGGGTTATGTTAGGGAATTTTGAAATTATCAGAATTAGGAAATTTCAGAATAATGAGATCAGTAAATTACTGTGTTGGTAAATTTGAAAATTACACTACTCCCAAATTTGAAAATTTCCTTTACTTCAAATTACCAATTTTTCAAAATTGCAAGGTACTAAATTTTTAAAATTCTAAAATTTGCAAAATTTCGAATTTTAAAATTTGCAAATTTGCAAAATTCCAAAATTCCACAATTTCAAAAATTCCAGATTTTTAAATTTTCAAATTTTCAAAATTTCAGATTTCTAAAATTCCAAATTTCCAAATTTTCAAATTTCCAAATTTCCAAATTTCCAAATTTCCAAATTTCCAAAATTTCAAAATTCCAAAATTCTAAAATTCCAAAATTCCAAAATTCTAAAATTCCAAATTTCCATAATTCCAATTAAATACTCAACCTATCAACTCCCAAAACTTCTCAAATACTCCAACCTTCATATTTTCGAATTTCTAAATTACCGAATTTTCAAACTTCTAATTTATGTTACCTCTATAATGTTACATTTTATTGAAACCAATAAAACTCTCGTCCTGAAATAAAAATGAAATCGCTTAAGTATTAAAACAACGTATTTACTGCGCATAAACTACTTGCATATTCAAATTAATTTTCAATCCTGTTGATAAATGCGAAACTATTTATCTACTACTGAAACATGTTCATCACACGCTATACGTGTGCATACTTAAAATAATATTCAATACAGCTCATACATGCAAAGTTATTCATGCATTCATAAAACGTGTTTCTCGTACCTAGTGTATTTACAAATTCATAACAATCTAGGGTACACGCAAACGTCGAAAGAAAGCCAATTTTGATACACTTATTGCTGTGACACGTAAAATGCATTAGTATTACATTATAACTATTAGCTTATAGGTATTTTGGTGCATTAGAATTTAAAACGAACTATGAGTGAATATTTCAAAAAAAGGTCTAAAATAACAGTTACCTAGTTTGAATATTTTTTCTAATTCATTAACGATATAAATTAATAAGTTTTTTAATTTTGAATTATTGAGAAAGGTATATTAACGATAATATCAATTTTTATTTAAGTTGAAGACACTTATATTTCAATAGCAAGGAAATTGAAAAAATGGAAGTGATAAGATAATGTAACTAAAAGGAGGTACTAATTCTTAATTGGTTTGATATACAACAATTATAAATGAGTAAATTTGATTGACCTTGATTATGAAATTTTCTCGTTAAGAAACCTAACGAACACGACTAATACATATCATATATAAATTATAAGTTGACAATATAAAATAAACACTCATTTTCAAGTTATTTATAAATTTACTTTACCAAGTATTACTATCATTAAATTTCAATTAAAATGTAGACACATTTTAATCTAGTCTAATATAACCATTATAAATGCTTAAAATTTTGTATGAATGCAACTAACCATCAATGATTATTAATTAAATGATAAATAAAGGACCATTGAGCTTACCTTTCCTGAACAGCTTAAAATCAAATAATAAATGTCAATATGAAATTATGTGAATACAATAGTCAGTGAATAATAGAAAATTATTTTACGAAGAAATGCAACAGAAGCTGACACTTTCAAAAGAAAAAAAAGAACAAGAAATACACCGAAATACCTCAGCAGATGGCGGTACCGAAGAAACGAGTTTAGGGTTGATGCGCAATCAGGAAATCGGAGCAATTCGAAAAGCCGGATGCTCCTTGAAACAAGCAACTCGAAGAAGGAGAAAGACAACGAGATGGCAATTAAGTCTTATCGTCTGCTGTGCACGGTGTTCGTCGTTATCATTTACGCGGCTTACATGCTTCTCTTTCCTAATCCCCCTTTGGCACGACCCTCTTTTGTTCCCCGACTTCAAATAATCATCAATCATAACTTACATTGGTTAGTGTTTATACATCGCGAAATATTTAATAAATAATTGGCTGTGCATTGTATAGAAAAGTTACATATAATTTAATGCGGAAATTGAAACAGAAATACAAAATACAAATGACAGTATAATAATATAGTGTACGAGAGTATGCTCGTTAAAATTTAATGTTACAGAAGTTTGCCGAAAGAAATGTGTACGATTTTGAAAATTTAACTTTCAACGAAAGAAACGTTCGTTTTGAAATTTTTGCTTGAATTAATGATGGGGATGAATTCCTAGAGTTGGAAAACTCTTAATTTGGTGGTCGGCAAGAAGGCGATCGTCTTTTTGTCATTAATTAGGGTCTGCAGCGTCCATATTAGGATCTATATTATGCCAATAATTGGTACCAGTTGGATTATCAAATTTCTACATCCGCAAAACCCTACAATTACTCACTCCTACATCTCAATATCCCTAAATCGCGATATTCCCAAATCTCTAGACCTTCAAATCGCTGAATTCCCAGATCCACTGATTCACAAATTCGTAAATCCTGAAATCAGTATATACTCAATTCGTTAAGTCCTCAATTTCCAAATTCTTAGATCGTGAAATCCTCAAGTCTCGAAATTTTTAAATCTTTGGACCCCCCAATTCCTACATCACCAAACGTCTACATCCCCAAATTTCCACATCTCCAAATTACTATATCCACAAATCCTTACTTCCCCAAATTCCCACATCCCTACATCCACAAGTGTTTAGATTCTCAAATTTCTAAATCCAGAAATTCTCAAATCTACAAATCCTCAAATTCCTAGACCTGCAAATTGTGAAATTTCGAAATCTCTGCACTGCCAAACTCCTAAATCCCCAAATTGCTGAATTGCCAAATTCCTAAATCCGCAAATCCCTAGATTTCCACTATAATCCAACTATAATTCTATTACTAATCGCCCAGAACGTATAGCAATACTCAAAATTGCAAGAGTCGAATTTCGCAAGATATACAACCATAAAAATGCTCGCATTTTTATATTGAAAGAATAATTTTCATCCTAGGACCACAAAATCTTTATTATTTATAGAAAATAATCCGGGAAGACTGTTTTGTTTAATGAAAAAAGTTCTCTTTCGAAGTGCCTATCAACATAGCCCCATTCAGCCGTAGCGATTTTTGCACAGCTTATAGTTCTACTGCTTTTTATTGCGAAACAATACACCACTCTTATGTTCCTCGTGAATTACCCTTCGGCAAGTGGTTCTCCGGTTTACATTCGAATCTACACTTCAACGTTCAGTGAAGTATGTTTAAGGGTTATTTCGAATGGTCGACGAATAAGTGGCTATTTCTTCTCGGTTGACAGTTGACCCTTTAGTCGAGAGTTGGCAGTCTAAGTGTTTCAAGGGAAAAATGGCGTCCATAAAATGAAACATTATATCTACTATTCTCTTACGTACTCGATAACTATAAAAATTATACCTGCACAATTTTATTTAATAATTAACTTAATAAGTGTTATTCAATTTTTACTTATTAATATCTATTGATAATTCTTTATAGGATGGCATAATATCGTTTAATAATTGTATATAATAATATATAAGTTTAATGACATGATTATAAGCCTGATATGAGTATGTAAGTATATGAGGCTTATAATCATATGATTAAAGCTAATATTTATAATTGTTAAACTTGAAATTTATAATTTACAAATTATCATAAAATTTGTGTTTATTAACATACTAATATATTTTAAAAATATTGGAATGTGTGAATGTGACAAAGTTTTAATATTTGTGCGTTAAAGGTACTACCCTGTGCATATTTAAAGTTGGCAATAATTAAATTCTTAAATTTCCAAATACCTTAATTTATAATCTTTTAAATTCCCAGCCCCACAAATTCATAAATATATGAACTTCCAAATTTCCAAATCCTCAAATTCATCAATATATGAACTTTCAGATCCTCATATTCTCAGGTTTTGAAATTTTCAACTTGTCAACCACTATAATTTTGCAACTTCGCAATCTTATAATCTCAAACCGTAAAATTAAAACTTAAAACTTCAAATATATCGAATTTTCGAATTTCCAAATTCTCAAAATGAACAATATAATAATTTTCAAATTAATTTGCCAATACACGAATTTTCGAACCCAGAAATTGAAATATATGTGTAATAATTCAAAAGAAGCCTACGTTGCACCCCAAACTACGTGCAACAAACTTCATAACTGTGAACCTAATTGCATCTCCATGAAAGATGTCTAATACGAATCTCCTCTACTCCAAATAGACGATACAATTTGTTAATTGCATTTGTGCTCGAAATTACTCGAATCATCCTCACGGGAGGTCTTCTGGAAGAAATTCCTTTAAAAGGTTACGAAGGACAGTGACGATAAAAGGAGGCACTCTCGTAGAAACGGGAGTAGAGGCCATTTCATAAGTTCCTCGACTTATAGGGCGAAAATAACGAAAAAAAAGAATATTAAAGTCGCAAACAGAGTACTTTCGCACAGCATTTCCTTTTGATTTTAGTTTTTCTTCCTCGAATCCCCTCCGTGAATATTCGTACGTAGCACGTGCTTGGCGAACGATCGTTGAAAAAGTCTGTTTAAATGCGAATGTGCGATTCACCATTTCGTTGATGACCTCCTTGAGAATCGTGAATATGCGATTCAACGTTAGGAAGCGTTCGAGTGTTTCGAACGGTGCTGCAAGTGCAATTAAAGCCAGGCACTTGCTTTGTGATTCGCAAACAGGCATTGATTCGTCGTACTGTTCTTATTTTAGACGGTTTGTGTGAGATGACTATCTTCTTCTAATTAATATTTAATGATGATTTAAGGTTACGGGTTATAAGAACGCTTTATTGTTGCTTGTTTTTGTTTGAAGTAATTAGCAAAATTACGCTATGTTGGTAATTATAGGCGACATGAGAAAGAAGGTCCACCTTAGTTTTTGCTTGATAAATTTAAGAAAATTAAAATAATTGAAGATGTCTAAGATGCAGTTAGTTTAGTAAGTAAGAAACTGCAGACATAAATTGAGTGACAAATGTAAAATACATTATAGTTGAACACAAAATGTAAGAATATAACAATGTAGTGAAATGTGACCACTAATGTCTACAAATCTGATGCGACATTAAATAAATTAAATTAAAAGTAATATGCAATACAAAAATGAAAACTCACAAGACAGAGAAAGCATATCCGCCACTCAGCAAGCACATAATATTCGGGAAAATAAATACTAGGAAGGTTTTGTTCCATTTGAGCAGGGCACTCAAAATGCCATGTATCGTGGATTGAAATTTCTGTTTCTTTTACGGCGTTCGAACAAGGAACGCCATTTTTCCCCGGAGATGCGAAAAACAAGTTCGTTTTTCAGCTGCGTGTCCGTGTCAGAGGAACGTTTCAACGGAGCTACATTTATTGCCATTAGAAACGCGCATCGCGCGACAGTGAATCGCGTATACGAATATAAATGAAGTTATTCGTTAGTGTGTAATTTGCGTGGACAGCAAGGACGTGTCCCTGTCCCATAGGAACAGCGAAATTACGGAACGGCGAAATTGTGCATTGTTCAGCGGTAAAAAGCGGAACAGTTGCGGATGTTCTCGAGCTTGAAATTCATGGTCGATGGTCTATGCATGAACATATGTTTCTGACGAAAAGAAAAGAGGATTACAGTAATACTGACGGGAAACGCACCTATATCTTTCTTTTTTGGTTGGCCATTTCAAAAACTTGTTTCGCGTGAACTCACCCCGGTAACGGGTTTACAAAACACCGAATCTACGGTACCTACGCGAATAAAAATTAATATCGTTGACGAACGACCATAAATGCGATCGTATAAAAACGCTGGCGCTGAAGGTGATCGTATAAAAAAAAAATGGGGGTCGTTGAAAACGCAATTTGAACCGTTTCGTTTTGCCACCATGCCCCGTTTTATAGGAAATTAAAAATCACTCTGTTCCTCTTTTCGTTCTACCTTTGCAAACATTGAATTTATCGAGTGATTGGAAATGGACGAAAATTTGATAGAATAGTGACATTTGAAACACCTAGAGCAGATACTATGAACTTTTGAAAATTTTGCTCCTCTGAAAATGGACACATTTTTGATGTTCATTTAAGATTAGAGTGTAAGTGCGCTAACTAAATTGTATTGCAATTTAAATATGACTAAATTGTATTAAATATAATTGTAATTAAATGTATTAAATATAAATGTTGTAATAATTGTATATTAAATATAAATAAATTGTATTGTAATTTATATATAAAGAAATCGCATTGTAATTGAGACGTCATTTAATTACGTTATATGTACTGTAATATTATTACAGTGCAATTTAATTATTTAGTGTACTTAGTTGTATTTATTGTATGTATTATTGTAATATAATTAAAATGTACTATTATTTTTACTATATTTTGAATATAGTAATCGTAGTTACATTTTAGGTTAATTATGTAATTTAATTACTTAATAATTCAACTACGTCGTGATTTAAACTACATAAATTTTCCAATTAATTCAATTACTAATTACTGTAATCATTGTAACGTAATTATGTAAACTAAATTTCTTCAGATACTATGAATTTGTGAATAATATATTCAACAGTAATAACCTTTATCCATTAAAACCATTTATCTTTGTATTTGCATACCTTATTACTCTTAACTCTGAAATTTTGATTCAATTACATTGTACTTTGTTCAGTTGTAATTGCAAACTGCATTATAATTTAATGAAATGAGATATCTGTATTATGAATTATACTGTGATTGAATACGATGCAATTAAATTAGCTTTGTAATTTGCTGAATAATTTAATTGCAATTATGCACAACTTTAACGGAAGATGTTAAAATTACAGAGTGTCTAACTGTTTTAAATAAGCTGTATTTAAACAAGCAGGATTTACATGACATATTGTTTCAAATGGTAAATTGTGAGAAAGTACAATAAATTGTATAAAATTTATATTCTTACATAGTGTGACAAATTTTTAGAAGCAACTTTTTATTTGGGGGACACTTAAAATAACAGATGTATGTTGTGAAATATTTCACTCATTTTTCATAGCATTTAATACTATAACCATGTAATACTTCTGTGAGTACATAGATTTTTTATGGGATAAAATCTTGTGATTTGTTACAAGTTTGCTGTTGAAAATATAATTTAAGTTGTAGAATAGTAAAATAGTATAACATAGGAGTGTTATATTGGAAATGCAATACAATATTGTAACAGTGCTATAAATATTATAAAATTGTACAACAGTGTAGTAGTATACTAATATAGTAAAATAGTGGAATAGTAAAATAGTAAAACAGAAAAATGATAAAATGTACATATAATATTCACCGGTATGACCAAATACTAACAATAAAATAAGAAATAATGAAATAGTAAAATAGCAAAATTGTAAAATGTCAAAATAGAAGAACAGTAAAGCAGTATAATTACAAAGCAGAAAAATAATAAATTAAAAAATATCAAATTATAAAATATTAGTACAATAATCTGATGGTATACTGAAATAATAGAACAACTAAGCCATAAAACAGTAAAAGTGTAAAATCGCAAAATGATGAGATAATCGTATAGTGAAACAGTAAGATAATAAAATACTAACCGAATAAAATGATTAACTGTTAAAAATAACAAAATAGAAAAATATTTCTTAAATATCGTACATATTGAATTATTTCGTGAATTTACATCAAGTTTGTTAAATTAATTCTTCAAAAATTTTGTCAGCCCGTGGCGACGTTTGACTGCGTAGATGTGTGCTCATTAAAATGTTAATAATATTATTGGTAAGTTTATGAAATCTTTTTTGCCCGGATACTACGATTGTACATACTTTAAATATTATTTTGCAATCTTCGAGATCTTTATGTCACAAATCTTCATTTTCTATTTTCGAAATCAACCTAACCATTTCCATGCTGTAACCTGATACGAGGTGCGATCATTAAGTCCCGAGATTGTGTCTGCTGTGACCAAACGGATCACACGATTGACTTGCGCTCGCAGGACATATGAATAATATTCTTCGAGACATATGACACGAAGTTTGGAAGCGATATCTTCATTGAATCCTGTGTCATACAAGTTTATGGTAACATACGCACGCTCTCCTTTGCGAAATCACGATAGACTCTAAATTGGAACAAAGAGACATAAAAAAAAAAAAAAAAAAAAAATGGAACATGGTCGTCCTCCCGCACCTTCCGTATTCACCATATTTGGAACCCTGTGAATTCTTTTTGTTTCCCAAAATCAAATTAAAGCTCAGGGGGCGCCGATTTGACACGGTGGACGAGATTCAACGTGAATCGCAGCAAGTGCTTGACACGCTTCGACAAAAAGACTTCTAGGAAGCTTTCCAAAAATGGCAGAAGCGCTGGGATCGGTGCATAGCTACCCAAGGGGTGTACTTTGAAGGGGATAGTAGCCAAATTTGAAACAGGTGACTTTATCTGCATATACGGGACCAGTCCCGGAACTTAATGATCGCACCTCGTACATCGTACAGTGACAACCCATAATTTTCATTAAAGAATTTAACTCGTATTCGAACACACATTTTCTTTCCACCACATCAAATTCACTGCTTGCATTGGATAATCAAAAAGAAATGAAAATCAACCACGTCGGTCAGTGTTCTGATTTTATTACTCGCACGATCAAAAAGGTATTCGCGAAACAAATAGGGTTGCATAGAAGTTGACCGGAATTACGTATCGTTCGGTAGTAAAAAGCAGAAAAGCCTTATACGAGCTTGTGGACGCTGTTGAATGGTGGTCGTATAAAATCCAAGAGGTAGGAGGCCGGGATAGAAGGTAAAGAATAAAGTGCAGGGACGTTCGGTGGCAACATTCAGGCACTAACCACTGGCGATCGTGACCCTTTTTTTACGTCGAGTGGCGAATGCCATGTATAAAACGCGTTATGTATGTAGGAGACCGTGTCACTAGAAGCTATCGAGTCATTTTAGTATCTCAAAGCGACGTAAGATGCTTTTTGCCTCTTTGTTGCCACGCATTTGCCGCCTTGCTGCGGCGAAAGTCTAAGAGTTTTTCAACTTTTCAATCTGACGTACGGGATAAAGCGTTAGAGCCAAAAAATGATACACTATAATACTTCTTGACTACGTAGATTTTTTGGCTAAAAAATGATATACCATTAATACTCTTTTATTACTTAGATTTTTATTTTGGTAAATGTTGAATGTGGAAAATGTTTAATATGTTTATTGTTGACATTCATTGTCAGTTAAAAACTGGTCACCTTGTTATATTGTAGGTCATTGTGTTATATTGCAGGTCACTATGTTATATTATAGTTATAGGACAGTATATTATAGTACATTATAGTATACTCATATTATAAATTATTTTGTTACATTTCATGTCACTTTGCTATATTATTGCAAATTTGCTATATTTGTCAAATTACATCACTTTTTTAGTTATGAAGTAACAAAGTATAATTGCAAGGTGTTTATACATTCTGTATACTGTACACACAAATAATACATGCTATCGATGTAAAAATAATTATGGAACAATTGAACAGATATAACAATAATTAATAACAGTAACAGTATGTGCTATGTATGTTAGATAGAAAACCTTTGAAATTATTTAAAAATAGAGTACAAAAACCGAAAGCATCAAAATACTGACACGTTTGAAATGCTCTGTCAGAAATGATAGAGTATCTCTTCTACGGTATGGAAGCTTTTAGAGCATATATCTAAAAGAATTAAAGCAATTATTGATTTCGAAGGATGACCCAGAAAATATTAAATGATTTTGATATTCTATTTCATTAAATCATATCGACGTTCATTTATTTGATAGTTTTTTACTGTTCAAGTAATATTAATCCCTTGCGTGGAATTATTTATCAAACTTCTTTATTTGCTTTAATATTGTAGCAGTGGATGCTGGTTGATGCATCTGACAAATAAATCGTATGCCAAGGATTGGAAAATGAGAAGATAGAGAAAAGTAGTCAAGTATGGAATAACAATTTTGTTGGTAATTATAATCAGCTCTGGTAGCCCTGTGCTTAACAGTGGGTGGTCAAATTATTATACTCAGAAATTTCTTCTTAACCCTTACCTTATAATTTATTTGTCAGGTGCGTCAGTCAAAATTAACTATTCACTGCTACAATATTAAAATTAATAAAGAAATTTGAAATATTATGTTTACCTTGCATTTAGCGATCTTTGACTATGTAAATTATAAGCTAACTTCATTTTCAAATTAAAATGTATTAAAAATTCCACTGAAATTTTTCACGTTCGAACTATGAATGCATCATGAAACAACGTCAAAGTATAACAGAGTTACGTGAGTACTGCTATAGGTCATATTCAGTATATCAAAATATCTGTTTACTTAATTAAAACGTGATTTGTTCAACTTGTTAAAATCTTATTATAATCTTACCTTAGTAAGATTATTAAACTAGGTTAATAATAGCTAAACTGTATAGTAGTAACTAAGTAATGAAAAAAATAATGGAAGGATCACTTGTCCAATTAATAGCAGTACATAATAAGTACATAAATAACTACAATAATAATTTCTTGGTTAAAAATGTTGCACAGTCGCACTACTTTTTTTTTTGAAATGTTGCATAATCACATGGGCATAGTGAGCAATCCCAAAAAGTTCTGAGTGCAGATTTTCGTACGTATACAAGAGATTTTATGACAGTGCCTTTCAACCCTCCTCGTAAATAGGTGTACAACTGTCAGTGGTTAGTGTCAGTTGTTACTGAACTGAAGTTTTACAAAAGACTACCGAATTGGATTTTGTAAAAACAGGATGAAAGATGTTCAATCTGACTTCCAAATGAAGTATTTTGTCAAAGTAAATAAATATCTGATATAAACGTTATAACTTGAACGTAAACCAATTAGTTGTTCATATTAGGCGTTGAAATACTATCCGATATAATTTTAGGTATTCTAAATTTGCACTATAATATTGTATCACACTGGTGATGCACAATACATATAGTTCAAATATAAAAAACTAGACTCGTATTTTCGTACAAATTGTATTTTGAGCGATATTTTGATTATAATCTTTGCAATCAAGGATCGCTAAACGCAAAATATGCCTAACATATTTATTTTCTATATCTATCCTGATATTGCATCAATAATTAGATACCTATTGAATGTATTAATAATATCAATAATTAGCTACAAACAATTAGCTAGTGAATGAAGCAACTGCATGTCACGAAATTATGGATTAAGAGATTAAATTCATATATACTGATTTAATGAAATAGAGTGTACAGTGTATTAGGATAATACGTTAAGAGCTTTAACGTTCTCTTTGTGTACAAATATTTTCACATAAATTGCAGTATAGTTGCACCTGATGCATTTTCAGAGTAAAATGCCAAGAAAAAAATTTGGTTACATAAAAATTTATGAATTTTTAAGAAGAGGCGTAAAAAAAGTTTAAAAATTGCATTCCAAATGAGTAGCCTGTGGTGTTTACACCGAAGTACGCAGAGAGTAGATTAATTTAAAAATAAGAAGCGACAAAATTTTAGATAAATATTGAAATTTCAGTAGCTGTTGATAAAATAATTAATAAAACCATACAAAGAATGTACAAAGAATATTGCGTTAATGTTCTCTTCTGAAGTTTTGGTTTGATACTATTACTGTTTGTGAATTTTATATAAATAATAAAATGAGCATTACTAATGCAAACAGAATTTATTCCTCTAAGAAGTTTGCATAATACATAGTCATAATTTTTGTCGTTAATAACATATCCAATAATATTTTTGTTAAGTGAATGTTTCGTAATTTTACTCGATTAAATATTTGTTTAAGTTACTTTTAATACTTAAATGGTAAAACGTTTATTTAACATTGTAGCGTACAGGAAATATTGTAAAGCGCGGCGAATAAATTAGTTATGTTCAAAGAGAATCAGACGAGAAAAATCATTAGAATTCCATTGCGAAATACAATAAAATAGATCGAAATAATATTTAGCGTCGAGAACATTTGAGAAAAGCGAATATTCCAGACTAATAGAAATTCTGTCGCGAGGCGAGAGTTCGTCGGCCGCTCAGTGGAGCGAGAGGCAAGGCGCGACCCGCGAGCCGCGAGCGCGAAACTTAGCGACGCGTTGTTGATAGTTCGGCCGCAAGATAGCAACCGGCCTATATAAAACAGAGGCGCGTGCCCGGAACGGGCCTATTTGGCAGTCTGGAAGAGAGGACGAGGTAAGTACCGTCGGCCGCTCTCGGACTAGCCTAGGGACTCCAGCAGGAGAATACCTGGTCGCCTGCTGGAGAAGGAACTTAGCTATTAGGGACTCCGGCAGGAGAATTCGGCAACCAATACCTGGACGCCTGCTCGGAGAGTAGCTAGTAGGAAACTCCGGCAAGAGAGTTTGGCGAAACACTCCTGGACGCCTGCTTGGAGCAGAGTAAAGAGAGACTCCGGCGGGGGAGTTCGGCGACAATTCCTGGACGCCCACCTGGAGATAACTGTTGACACCCAGGCAGGAGATACGGCGAAACCCTCCTGGACGCCTGCCTGGTACGGGGAGAGTACGGGAGTTTGTTCCTGGACACTCGGTCGACATGGAGAGTTCGGCGAATATTCCTGGACGCCTGTCGACTGAGAGAGGACAGAGCATCTCCTGGACGCCGCAGGTAAAGTACAGGAGAGTACGGGAGAAAACTACTGGTCGCCCGTTCGGAATGGAGAGTTCGGAGAGAATACCTGGACGCCATTCGAACGGGAGAGAACAGAGTTACTCCTGGACGCCTGGTTGACGAGAGAAAAATATAGATAGAGAGAGAGAGAGAGAGTTATATAATCGTATTATGTTCTTTGCGTAAATAAAGAAAGAAATTTGTAACTCCATTAATCCCTGTACGCTACCTAACCTCCAAAATAAATATTCCATGTTCCAGAATTCCTGTTATCCTTCCGATTACCTTTGTCCGAGTATCCTAACCTGCCTATAAGATGGCTACAACATGAAAATTCTCAAATTATCAAATTGTCAAATTGTTAAATTGTTAAATTGTTAAATTGTTAAATTGTTAAATTGTTAAATTGTTAAATTGTTAAATTGTTAAATTGTTAAATTGTTAAATTGTTAAATTGTTAAATTGTTAAATTGTCAAATTGTCAAATTGTCAAATTGTCAAATTGTCAAGTTGTCAAGTTCACAAATTCACAAATTCTCAAATTTCCACATTTCCACATTTATAAGTTTACAAATTCTCGAATTCCCAAATTTCCAAATTTCCACATTCACAAGTTTACAAATTCTCAAATACCCGGATTCCGAAATTTTTACAATCATACGTTCACAACCCTACAATTCGCAAATTTTCAAATTCTCAAGATCTCAAATTCCACAATTCCAAAATGTTTACCTTCCCAAATATTCAAAGCCTCAATTTCTCAAATGTCCAAATTCTTCACCTATCAAATTTTCGAAATCTCAAATTCTTAATCTATTCTACATTTCATTCCACGCAACAATTCTCACTGCCACTATTCATAAAAAAGAAAACACTATATTATTCAAACAATTTTCCCCATAAATCAACAACATAAGTATTCAAATATCTAAAACCATGTAACTACATTCCAAAAAATAAAACCTTAATTACCCCAACAAGTCAATCAAACCTACTTTCTAAATAAAAAGTGTAAACAGCAAGAGAAACTATATAAAGCGATAAAGAATGAATATAAAATAAACGGGTAAAAAGAAAACGGCAATATTCAGAAACGGACAAAAAAGGGGTCGTCCCGTTAAAAAGCCTTCGCGGAAGAAACGTTAGCGAAAGGCCATAATAAATCCGCGAAAATGAAGCTCGTAAAACTCGATTCGGTTGGATATTCCGTTAGCGGTGTCGTTTATTCGCGGTGAAAAAAAAAGTTATTCGTGCAAGACACGGCGCATATTAAACGGGCGTGTATGAAAACCATGCCAACGTTGCATTTATTTGTCCAGGCGAGGAACGGAAACGCGTTTTTGCAAACGTTTTGCATACATCCAGCTGGTTTATGCTGGTTGCTCGGCCTGCTTCTCGTATACGCCTGTCACCGATCTTTTTTTTCCACACGACAATTTGCGGTTTATCCTGTACCTGTCACCATTTGAAAATTTCACTCCCTATCTCCATAAAAGAATGCAGGGTTCTTCGAAAATGCCCAAAATTGCTTAATTATTGGGTTTCGAACTTTCAAAATCCGAGGAAAACTAGGGTAAAATTATAGGTTTACGTGTTAACTGTATTGAAATGGAGAGTTGTAAAGGATATTTAAACGATTGTTTCAAACTTCAAAAATTGCGGTGAATAAGTTCTTCAATTTTTAAGTTGGATTTTGAATTTCCGTGAATTTGAAATTTATAATTAAATTCATAAATTTAATATAAGTTTGCAAGGTTGTAATCTAAGTTTCTGCATGTATAGACTATGTAATTTCCATATCATTATATTTCTAAGGCCTGGGTTCCCAAATTCGTAATTCGAGTTTGAAACTCAAGAAGTTTAATATATATTAATATCACATATTATTAATTATTGACTTTGGGAATTTAAGGAATTGAGGGTTCAAGAATTAGCATATTTCGCAATTTGGGCTTTGAGCATTTGAATATTTGGGATTTTGTGGATTTAAAAATTTTAGAATTCGGGAATTTAAAAATTTGGAAAGAGAATTTGGAAATTAAAAAATTTTAGAATTTGAACAAATGAGAATTAAGAAATTTATAAATTCAAAAATTTGAAAATTTAATAATTTAAAACTTGAAAACCTGATAATTCAGAAATGAAAAAATTTTTAAATTTGAGAATTTGAATGTTTGGTAGAATATAGTATAAAATATATAATACCGTAAAAATGTACTACTTAATCGCTAACACCAATAATTATCTAAAAATTCGTCAATTTAATAATTTGTTAGTGCCAAAGAATATTCATATAGAACTCTCCATTCTCCAAGTAAGAAAATTATACAGTTCACTTATTACATTTCCAAACATAACACGAAGCATATTCTCAAACAGTCCTCATAAATCAGCATACAATCAGACACATCGCATAAACCTCAACAACCATAAATATGGTCGCACATAAAATCACAAATTATTACCTATCCAAACAGCAACGCATTACGATCCAACGTGATTTCGAATTTCTTATCTGTTCGTAACGAATGAACCCGTCGCAAGTCTCTCGGGATACCCTTCTAACGGATTGCTCGCGATGTTTTACCAGCAAACATAATTATCCCATAACCCGTAAATAACTGCATTTACGCGTGTCTGAACACTCCCATACGAGAGACGGGGCGCATAGTGCGCGATAAGCAAGTTCGTGAATGATTTCCAAGGGAACCGTGGAAACCAGGCAATTCGCAGGCACGTAAGAGCTGAAATCCACGATACGGCGATGTACCGTAACGAGCATACGTAGGAAAATGTTATCACGTTGGGTGAAAATGGAACGTGGATTGGATCGGGACGAGCAACAATACGTGGACCATTCGCCAGATCCTAATGACGTACTCGGCTTTCCTGGCCGCACCCGGGGATAATGGTTTTATACATTTCACTTATACCCGAGCTTCTGCTGATTTAAAAACATCCGAACAAGAGTCGGTTCCTTCCTCGTGTTTCTGGGATACGGAATTTTCCAAGGGACATTTTATCTCCTACAGCTAAACTCTCCTGGAACAGCCACCCTATGAATCCTGTGCTCTGCGGGCTCAGGCTATGAATGAATGTAAAATGAAGTTACAAAAATCCAAATAAAAATGTTCATCATCTGGCAAACTATGCATCTTAAACTTAATTATGTACATTACATGATAATACCTAAAATAATTATATATTTGATACTGTCGTATTTGTATTTTAATCGAACCTCTTCGACTGTCTTTCACGAGGTGCACAAATATGTGGTCACTTAAGATGATTCAAATAAAGTATTCAGGTAAATGAAAATTGTCTTTTAAGTCTTTTGTTGTATACATTTTGAGGTATTTTGAAAATTGTTCAAGTGTATGAAGATAAATTTTGAGATGATTTTTTCCATAACTTGCAGTAGCACTACCTGTATGTTCTGATGTAGGAAACCGAATTTTTTTGTTAGCTATGTGGATTTACTACAGATGTACATATTACAGTTATTAAAATATTAAAGTTTAAGGAAATGCTCCCACAACCATGTCTCTATTGTCTTTATGTGTATTATGTCTATTATGTCCATTATATCTATTATGTTTATTTAATTTTATTGTCAATGTGCAGAACATGTGGTCTGTTACAAAAACAGCATCGCCATTGCGAAGCTTTCCGGAGTTAGAGTCCCACATTAAACAACGTTACCTTGCGTGTTCAAAGAGCAAACAATCTTAATAAAGAAAACTAATTCGAAATCACATCTGATACATTATAAAATTCTACTGCATCATTTTTTGCTGTTGAATAGCCGAATTTCGTTGCTCGAGAGCTTTTCATGCCATCAAAAGTAGATTGTTATCTTTCATTTCGTGACACCTGTATCGTGGCAACAGAAGCAAAACAGCAGGGAGGCAAAATTAAAATAGGAGCGGTAGGCAAAGATAAGGAAGCAAAGGATGAAAGATCCGCAGCCATGAAATACAGCTCAAGCAATAGCCGACGCTTGGCGTCGTCGTTCTTGGAAGCAGAGCGTCGGGACGCACCTAATGCGGATACAATGGTCGACAGTTGTTGCTGGCCACGTCGTTTCTTGCGCCTCGGTTTTTGCTCGACTCACACAGCTGTGTGTTTCGAGAAAAATCGGAACAGAGCTCTGTACGTTCACTTCGAGGACTCGTGCCGTTAGAACAGGGGCCAGACTCTAATTACAGGGGAAAAGAAACTGTTTCGGCAATGACTCCGTTGCCCAGCGACGACTAATGAGAACGGACGCGTGTCCCCTCGTTGAATCTTTAACGTGTGATTTTCGCGAGTCCGCCTTCTGACTTCTTTTTCTCTGAGAGACCCTCTCCCTTTGTAATTAGTGGAGCGTGAAACAGCCAAGCTTTTCGCCTAACTCAACCGGTTGATAAGGTAAAAAGGTATGCAGGGATGGGTTATTTGCTGGATCGCCAATAGTAATACAGTCAGCAGTAGTAATAGCAATAAAGACGGTTCACCTGGATCCAGGTGGGCAATGGTAGTCATAGAATTTACCAATTGGTGCTAGTAGCATGCACTCTTTTTAATTTTGAGAATTGGGGATTAGTATGATTGGAAATTTGTAAATTTTCACATTTTTTATATTTTTAGTGAAACTGCAAGTTTGTAAATTTTAATGTTTATGAAATTATAAATTGTAAATTTGTGAAGGGGTGATTTTGAAAATTTCCATATTTGTAAAGTAAATCTATAAATTTCTGCAATTGTAAAATTGTGAGTTTACAAATTTTTTAATTTAATTTTAAATCTGACTACAATTTGCAAATTTGCAAATTTATAAGTTCCATATTTTTGTGCTTTTACGGGATTTCTTGTTATAACTAAAAAGGTAGATGTACATAAAGAATTGAATGAATATATGATATTTTATTTGAGTGATATTCTAGTCATGTTTTGGTGATATTAACAACTATATTTAGTGTTGTGTAATAATTGTTGGTTATAAAAAGAAATATTTTTCCTTTCACTCATCGAATACTATACATGTTAAATACTATTCTAATACAGTAAAGAACAGTTGCAATGCAGATTTAAATTGCTATTATCTTTATTTCCATACAGTTACTTTCTAAAACATCATCAGTGTTTACACACAATTATTATGTACATCCATTACGATTTTAAACAAATTTCGCAACAAAGGATGTTTGCGATTCAAGCACCTTTAACACACCGAATAGCACGTAACTCATTTGCGAACACATGTATACATATTCCTCATGCATACGCGATATTTGCATATTTAACTTGCATAGACATCAACAGTCTGGTAATTGCAAATCTAATATTTACTCTTACATCTCTCGAATGTAATACAACTACGCAAAGCACTCTCTTTTGAACTTTGTTCTATCTCGCTATAATCTTTTTTGCTTCCTTTACCTATCTATTTCGTGTTTTTGTTCTAGTTTCTACATTCTGCCGTCCGCCATTCTTTCTGCCCACGTTTTTCGTACATTTTGTTCTGTTCTCTTTTTCAACCTTTCTCCGAACGTCCGAACTGTTTTAACCGGGGCTTTATTATCCGCGAGAAACGGAAGCAGCGGTGTTCACGGTGAAAATGAAACCGAAGAAAAATAACGCGATTGTAAATTTTCTCCTGAATAATCGTAAAACTGCGAGTTTATAATGGACGCGCGTTTAAGGGCCGTTTAACTCGAACATGCGCTACGGACAAACGGCAAAGTAATTATCACGTGGAAATTAAACGCGTTTAAACAGGGTCGGTTAAATTACTCGGTCGAACGAATGAATGTTATAAGGCTCGTCTCACGACCTGTCTCTTCGTTTCAACAGCAAGATAAGCGAGTTTTGTTGTTTAAACGACGGGTGCAATTATCGGTAAACTCGTTCGTTGTTCGAAAAAAGCGAAACGGAAACGAGCTACAAACAGAGGAGTAACCTGAACATTTTTATAACCCATGCGTTTCCGCTAAACAGTTAACGAGTTAAGTACCGTAGGAATCAACGATGAGAATTCACAAAAGCATGACTAAATAAGCAAATGAAACCATAGATTTTTACAAAATATTTTAGGTAAAGGTAGTGGAGCGAATAACTTTTTAATTAAAATTTCGAATAAATGGAAGGTACTTGAGTGTAATTAATTTTCATTGGAAAAGAAATATATGTGGGATTCGGTAACGGGCGATTAATTTTGCGAGGTATGTGTGTGTGAAACAAAAGAGTGCGAATGCGAAATATATAAAAGCGCGACGGCATCGAAAGCAAGAGTCTTGACCGAACCGTGGAAACGTTAACTTCAATTTTGTGTATGCATTGTTCCTTCCAAATTATTAAATTTCTATTATTACTTTAATCCATTGTCTAATCTTCTTGCTCCCAGCCTACATATATTTGAGAAGTTTGGCAAATCTAGAGAAGAAAATACAGATATTTCAATGCAAACGAATGAAAGATATTTGTATACGTAAATATATAAGGAAAAATAATAAGGACATATGTACATACGAACCAATATATACAAAAATTTATTGTAGATTAGAAACTATAAATAACTAAAATAATTTGCGAAATTAATTATATGATTTCAAAGTCCACAAAACATTAACTTTTAGATTAGAATTTTTAAATTTTCAAATTTTGGGATTTTGCAGTTTTGGAATTTTGAAATTTCTAATGTTGGAATTTTTAAATTTTGGAAATTTTGAATTTTGGAATTTTAAATGTTGGAATTTTAGAATTTTGGAATTTTGGAATTTTGGAAATTTGGAATTTTTGAATTTTGGAAATTTGGAAATTTGGAATTTTGGAAATTTTGGAAATTTGGAATTTTGAAATTTTAGCATTTTGGAGTCTAGAAATCTAGGCCTAGGAGTCCAGTAATCTGGGGGTGTAGGAATCTAGAAATCTAGAAATTAAAAAATTTAGAAATCAAAAAATTTGGAATTTTAGAAATTAAAAAATTTAACATTTATCAAAGCTACCCATCACTTTATATAACCTACATGCCAACAAAACAAGTATAATGCATAAAAATCTCGGTACAGCTGACAACAAATATCTTTGAAAATTTGATATCATTTCCGTTCACAACACAGAAAATTTGTGTTGCAAAGGCAACCAGTATGTTACACAAAGGAAACAATAAACTCCAAAGTAAAGCATTTTATTGCGTTCGACCAATATCCGTTTGAAATTCCCTTCGTAGAAATAACCTACAGAAAACAGAAACATTCTTTCAGGTATCTCGATAAAACTACATTGGGACTGAATTAAATTCTTGCTAATTTAATTCAGTTAACAGTTAACTCTGACCAACAAAAAAATGGCCATTCTTATTTCTGCTTCCCCTTTCTCGTAGCCATTCGTCTTATCGCTGTTCCAACAATTCTATTTCATTCTACCTCCGTGACAGGAATACACTTTCGAGAGCAAAGGGTGAAATAGAACGGAAACAAGGACGAAGCAGGAAGAGAAGGGAAAAGGAAGGATCGTTACGAATTTCAACGACTCGGTGATCACAGCGATTTATATGTATGTAGCACGATAAATTATACTTAATCCTCCGAGGTTACGATATTCTACAATGCTGCTCAAAATGCTTCGCACATTTACTAAAGTTCATGTAACTAAATTGCAAACTGAAAATGATTGAAAGACTTCTTCCTTTTGTGTGTTGTATGTTCTCCGTCAAATATTAACTATTATTTTTGTATTTTTCTTTTGATTATTGATATTTGTTATTAAAATACATCTGTATTTATCTTGTGATTATTTATTAATACGATTATTCATTTCTTCTATGATAATGGTTGATATAGCTAGGTTTAAATTTGAAAAAAGAGTTACATGACAAAACCGTTTTATGTTTCTTATTGTAAAATTATATATAGCGAGATATTTACTATGATACATTTTATTTATATCTCTGATTTTATTATAACAAGGGCGAGTTTGAAAATTTAGACTAAAAATTGGAATTATTATGAAAGATACGTGTGACTGATTGTTGCAAATAGAATGGCCGATATCAAAATATGACAAGTTCAATGCTATTTGATGACATGAAAGTAATACAAAATTTTGATATTCATGTATTCATAAATTCACAAATTCACAAATTTACAAAATCTCAAATTTCTAATTTTCAAATCAAGGAATCCAGAAATTGCAAATTTACAGGTCTTTAAGTAAAAAAATTTCAATATCTTTATATTTGAAAATTAAGAAGTTTCAAAATCAAAAGTTACATGTTTCAAAACATAAAACTTTCAATATTTCAAAATATCAAGGTTTCGACCTGTGATACTTTCAAACTGAGGAATTTAAAATTCGAAATTCACAGATTGCCATTTTTAATCATAACAATTCAAACACTTCAAATTTTTAGATATTATCACCGCTCCTTATATCATCAAGTAATAAATTGCTATGTATTATAGCGTTACGCGTTGTATCATTACACAATACATAATATATTATCATGCGTTGTACAGCAATTATAATAGCACGTTATAATGTCACATATTATACAGGGTGTTACCTGTAACGCTACTGACGATTTTTCTCTCACTTGCAGCCATCTTACGAAAAAATGTTTAGGACAATATTTGCAGGGTGTGAAGTGCACAATAGATATTAGTAAAGCAAATTTTGAAAACAGTTTGTTCTCTTGGCAAAGTCAAGGTCACCTTGGGTTTTTTAAATAGGAACATACATTTTTTTTATTCATAGCTTTAGAGGACATCGAGACGAATTCAAAACATATATTACATGGTATTTTTATTAACATATTTGTTAAATTATTAATAAATTTAGCATATAGCGACATCTTACAGTATTAGAAATGATGTGCGATGTTAGTAACAGAATAATTGAATATTAGAAACAGAATAATTGAATACTGTACTTCCGTCTTGTCGTTATGAAAATGTAAGCGTTCGTGATGTTTTATTTGAAGAAAAAGTAATCCCTGTTTAAATGGTTAATCTTTAAGTTAAAATGTTTGTTGTTTGTGTTCTTTATTAAATAATTTGTTTGTGTTCAAAAGTGTATTATTAGTTTTGTTAGTTTCCATAATTCTGATTATTTAACAATATTACTCGATTTACAGAAGTGGATATGTTAAGTAGTTAGCTTTTGACTTTGGTAGTGTAACCATTATTTGGTTCCAAAGAGATTACTGAATGTAAACACGCGACTAGAATGTAAGAAAAATACACTTTAATTACATGTTCAAAATGTATGCCGTCTTCCATCGCGTAATATTCCGGTCTTTTACTTCACATTTCCACTTCTGTAAATCGTGTAATATGTTAGTAAAAATATCATGTAATATATGTTTTGAATTCGTCTCGATGTCCTCTAAAGCTATGAATAAAAAAAAATGTATGTTCCTATTTAAAAAACCCAAGGTGATCTTGACTTTGCCAAGAGAACAAACTGTTTTAAAAATTTGCTTTACTAATATCTATTGTGCACTTCGCATCCTGCAAATATTGTCCTAAACATTTTTTCGTAAGGTGGCTGCAAGTGGGAGAAAAATCGTGAGTAGCGTTACAGGTAACACCCTGTATAGCAACGCGTTAAACAGTCACGCATTATATAGCAGTGAATTATACAGTCACGCATTATACATATAACAACTTATTATACTATCAAACGTTATATAACCTCGCATTATAGCATCACGCGCTGCATAATCACCCGTTGTGTAACTATACGTTAAACCATCACGTGATGCATAGAAACGCGTTATATTGTCACTCGTTATATCGCTTCGTGTGACATTATCCCCTTATAAAACTTTACTCTAACAGCACCTAATTTTGAGGCCTAATATAAAAAATAACCTAAAACAAAATTACTAGCAGGTTCATATTTTTCTTTAACCTTTCAAAGTTCTTGAACATAAATTTTTGAATCTTTTACTATTTTTCCAGTCTATTAATAAAAATCGAACCATTGAAAAATCTTAGTAAGAATACATTCTCGAAGGTAATTCTTTATGATTTTTCGAACCCGTCGCGATTTTCATAACTTTCATAGTTTTTCCTATATGGCGTCTTTTTTCTTACAATTAGAAAAATAAGGGAATTTACAAATTTCATTTAGATTACTTGTTACGTAGATAGAGTTAATGGATTTGTATATAATTGAACATGTGAATTGGGTGAAATTTTTAGTTGTACTTTAAGACTCAATATTTTTGGAAAATCCAATATGGCCAATCGTCGCGGTTTACATTCGCAAAGATCTGTACGAGAAAAATATAGAGAAAACGTAAAAAAGAAAATACGTTTAGGCCAGATTTTGAGATTATGTGTGCGCCAAACCATATTACTGTAATTATTTTATCTTTCATGTAAGAACGCAATGATTATCTTTCATGTAAAAGAATATCACGTGTGAATTTGCGTCATTAAAATAAAAAAACGATAAACATAAAAATTTCATAATAAAAGAGAATGTATTCTTACCAAGATCTGTTAACGCATTCTATCTTCATTGATAGGCTGAAAAAGGCCGAATTTATGCCGTTTCAGGACTTTATGGGTTAAATATTCAACGAAAGCCTCGAAAGTGCACAATATTTCAATCACGACCACAAATTCCGTTTTGTTCATTCTATATTTCACCGAGGTAGACCGTCGATAAAAAAGGAACGCATTATATTGTCACTCGTTATATCGCTTAGTGATATATTATCTCTTCATAGAACTGTATTAAAACAGCACCTAATTTTAAGGGGTATTTAATACAAATAAACGGAAAATGTACGGAAATAAAATTACCAGGGCGGTCGTTTTTCTTTAAATATTCAACGAAAGCCTCGGAAGTGCACAATATTTCAATCACGACCACAAATTCCGTTCCGTTCATTCTATATTTCACCAAGGTAAATCGTTGGCAAAAAAGGAATGCGAAGCACAGCACAATTTCTACAAAAAGCAACGAAGAAATGAGTTCGATTCTGCCAGGAAAATAAGATGAAAAAGGGAGAAACTCAGCACGTTGGAAATCGATAATCAATCTTGCCAGCTAACTCGACTTGTACCGCAATAGTTATACGGTATCGGGCGTAAATTAATCGATATCATCGTTCGCCGGTCGAATCGATATGCGAATCGACTTACAAAAGCAAGGAAAAGGTTCAGTCAGAGATGAGATTGTGATCGAGAGCAAACATTGACGAAGAGCGCCGAAGAAGTATAGAAAAGTGCAGTGAAAAAAAGAATGGCAGAAAGAGCGAGGAGGAGAGAGCGGTGGAAAAAAGTAATTAATTTCGTCACGTCAATTCTATTTGCCCGACGTCGCTTCTCCACATTTCTCATGGTGCGTCCACAAAATTATTCGAATGGCAGAGGTGAAAGAATCTGCTGTCGCGTGTACAGCGTGTGGAAATCGCTCGCGGCGAAATTGAAAACAGACTCGAGGCGGATTTAATAGCGGACAGATCGTTCATCGTAGGCGTTTCAATTACCGATTACTCGCCGATGCGATGTCTCGTTCAGAAACAAGTCGATGCTCAAAATGCATGAAAGTGATCGCATATCCAATTGAACTTTTGATATTTTACAGTTGATAATATTGTTGAATTACATGGAGAAAATTGCTATATAAGGAAAGGGAGTTTTACTTGCGCGTGAAGGTTGATAAATTTTCATGTTTTTAATTTTGTATGTTTTCCTACTTTTAAATTGCTAAATAGTTATATTTCCAAAAACTCAAACTTTTGAAATCTTAAAGTGTCGAATGTATAATTTTGCACTTTTGCTAATTTTTTAACATTCAAGTTTGTAAATTCTCAAATTTTTTAGTTACAAAACTGCTACACTTTCAACTTCTAAATTTCTTTATTTAAAAATTTTCAAGTTCTGAAATCCCCAAATTCTAGATATCTATATTTATATATTCTTAGATTCTTAGATTCCTGAATTCTCAAATTTCCAAATCACTAAATTCAGAAACTTGAAAGTTACTGAGTTACTAAATTTTGTAATTCCTACATTTCCAAATTCTCAAATTTTCGAATTTCTTAATTCTTGATCTTACAGATTCCTGCAAAGTCCTCCCCGAGTTCTTAAATTTTCAAGTTTCCAAATTACTCAATTTTTAATTTTTCAAATGTCGGAACTCATAACTTCTCATTACGTAACTTTTTAACCATGAATATTACTAAAGATTCAAATTTAGAAAAATTTAGAATTTCTCAATTTTTGAAACGAGAATAGTTCTAGTCTAATCATAATAAAAAATATGATCAGCTCCCGATTGATGATTATTGAATCAAACGTGTATTTTAACAATAAACGTTTCAATTATTTTTTTTTCATTTACAAAATTGTAATAAGTGAGTAATTATTAATCACCAATTTTTTACTTACAAAGTTGCCTTATAATCATTTTCAATTGTTGATTTGATTGCGTTTTACTCAACTCTGACTAAATATGATCTATAGTAAATATTACATGTAGTAAATTACTATACGAAACATATAAATTATTATACTATTATTATACAAATTAGTACAGTTAATTATATGTAGTAAATTATAAACGTATGAATAATTTGTATGATCAAAAAATTCCCAGCTGAAAATCTATCCGGTAAAAAAGTTTCGTCATTTTGCCACATTGCGTACGTATACATACATAATTAACACGCGTGCTTAATAATTGCAATGTCAAATGTTAGAAGCGTATTACTTTAAAAAAATACATATAACAGCTGAGTACATTTATAAAAAACCAAACAGAGAAAACATAGTCAATTTCCAAAGTTGCAAAATATCTATTTTCGTGATTGATTGTTTTATTGAATTCAATTAAAAAAACTATCCTTGTCGAAAGATTGACAGGTTCGTTTAGGAACATAATCTAAAACAATTTTTAATGACAAATGAAATTTGATGCCCGGCGTGATTGTTAGTGGACAGTATCGAAAGGGGTTATTACGTGGTTTTAAAACGGCTCTCAGGGGACTGGCTTTGCGTTCATTATCGCAATATTTCGGATTTTCTGGATTACTTTATAGGACGTGGGATGCCGTTGAAATATTGAAAATCGAATTGCGTTAATTGCATCATCTATGAGCCACATATTTTATTTCAAACGCTTTTTAACAAAATTTTTTTCTCCAACTTTTTAACAATATATTTATTTTCTTTGGTTTCGTTGATCGCCAATTAATTCATAAGAATTTAATCGTTTATAAGGTTATTTAGAGCGAAAAAATGAATAATTAAAATTTAATTTAGGTTAACTTAATATCTTAATCTGTATGAACAGCAATTTGGCTTATGTTGAATTATGTATTTAATCTCGTAACTTCAATTTATGTAATTAAATAATAAATAACAACTTCATTTCAAATGTAAAAAGAAATAATTAGGAATTTAATTTGGATTAAACTAAGTAATTATTCTACATCGCAATTTAATTCACCTTAAATTGATTCTACAATCTGATAATTTAATTGTCGTTACATTAGTCATTTAATATAGTTAATTTTCAAATACATGATTTTTCTACATCAAACGAAATATATTTATTTATTTATTAATTTAATATGAAACATGTTACTATTATTACTAGTATTATTCATTATCATCAATAGTAAAAAACTTATTATCATTACTTAGCTTGTCATTTTTTCATTATTAATATTAAATAACAACCACGTGACATTTAAGTGATTAAATTATGACCGATAATTAAATATTCGATAACTAAGAAGTATAATATTGTTGCGCCGAGGTGTTTCCTCGCGAGTTGCCATTATAGATTAAAACACACAAACTTAAAATAACGAGAATTCAAACGATTTATTGAAATTAACAAAGTGTTCACACGTCTAAATCTTTCAAAGTCTGGCGCGGTTCTCCTATTCAAACATCGCGGTTGCTCCCAGCTACCGGAAGTCCTGGCTACTCGATCCGCTCGTCCCGCCTGACGACATCCGCGGACCTCTTCAATTCGTAGCCAGGACTAGCTTCACTGCATCAATCGTGAGCTGTTTCACGTCGCAAGGACTAGCTTCACTGCATCAATCGCGAGCTGTTTCACGTCGCAACAATATAATTGTGAATTGAAAGACTTCAAAATTGAAAATTAAACTTTTGTTTTCAACTAAAGTTTGTCAAATTACAGATTATAAGTAATTTTAACTGACAACTGTTTCAAGTAATAATTAACTTTTAATCCTTAACTTAAATCTTTTATAATTACAAATTAAAATTTAATTTTAAATTTAATAGTATACTGAAGGGTTATTCGAAAACAAATTTCAGTTTAATTTTCAATTTAAAAGCAAATTTTAATCTTTGATCATGACATCATTGAATTCAAAATTAAATTTTTCTTCCTAATTAAAAAAGATTTCAACTGACGCTTAAAAGTTAATTTCGAAGGCTTTCAATTAAAATCATCTCTCAGTCTTTAATCTAACAAGTTCAAATCAAAAAATTAAACATAATTTTTCATTAAGAAATTATTAAACTGACAATTTTAGTTTGAAATAAAGGGTATTTAAACATGAATCAAACGATAATTAAATTTAAATTAAGTTAACTATTTAAAAAATGAAGATCGATCAAGAGTGACGTATATGATAAAGAGTTGTTCAAAATAGTGACCTTGATAATATATTTCCAGGTCATTGAAATAAGAATTGCTAAAATAAAGAATCGGCATTATTTGTTTTAATGATGAGTCTTAGATTTTTTATTTTAAATGACAAAAATCATTAAAAAGCTTTTGTCAAAATGTATGTTAACTTGCAAAATAAAGAGCCATTGTATAAGCTATAAGTTTATTATCTATTATTTATTTATTTTTATAGTTTAGTTCCAATTTAAATATGCGTGATTAAATGAGATATGAAAGCATATGAGTGACTAAATGTCCGTAAATGTAGAATTAAAAGCATACGAGTCCACGTTTATACGTTCCGAGTAAAGTGTCATACACGAAACGATTTGACGATGTAATAGCAGACTGGACATATTAGACTGGCAAATAGTTATCGAGAAAGCAACGAAAAACTTCCGAACGAACTGCTGTTGCACATAATCGTCCGTTTCCCCTGTGCGCCGCATAAAAAGGCGCACGTTCGCCGTTATATGCCGGTTAAAGCGACTACAGAGATTTTTATCGTCCCCTGCCGCGTAACAGCAGCGACATCAGCATCTTTTCTTGAGTACCTATTTCAATAGCAATAGAAAAATAACATCGCCGCAATAAAAGCAACTTCCGCCGATCGGAGGATACTTTTATCGAGACTACGTCCACCTATACACGACCAGCCGGAACCGGACGTCGCGAGTTCCCTTCCGCCGAAAACTGTTCCTGCCCTCTGTTCACCGACACAAACAGTACAGTCAACGGCAAATACTGCTTTCCCAGGAAAAAATATGACAATCAAAGGGACAGAGGACAATACATTCGTTGATTTTCATAGATTTTTTGGATTTGAGCATTTCTGGAATAAGAAGGTAGTTTTCTTGGTAAGAATTTGGGGATATGGAAATTCGGGACATAGAAATGTGGAAACAGATGTTTGACCAAGGGATTTAGGGAATGTGGGATTTGGGGATTTAGGGACTGTTGGATTTGAAGATCTAAGGACTCTGGAATTTGGGGATTTGGGGGCGATTGGATGTGGAGATTCAGCAATTGTGGAATTTAGGGATTGAGGGACTGTTGGATTTGGAGATTTAAAGATTGTGAGATTTGAGAATTTAGAGGCTATGAGATTTTAGGATTCAGACATTATGAGATTTGGGATCTTAATTATGGGATCTGGAGATATCGAGATTTAGCGACTATCCGATTTGATTTAAGGATTATTAGACTTGGAGATCTAAGGATTACTGGATTTGAAATTCAAGGATTATGGAATGTGGGGATTTAGAGACTATGGGATTTGGATATTTGAGGATTTAGAAATTGTGGGATTTGTTGAAGAATGAAATAGTGAAATAGTAAAATTATAAAATATCTACATAGTAATATAGCAATTTAGTAGAGAAATGAAGTAGTAGAATAGTAGAACAGTAAACTTGTGGAATAGTAGAATAGTGGAATAATAACATAATAAAAGGATTAAAAACTAACACAGTAAAATGTTGAAAATAGTATAATAATAAAATAGTGGTGTAATAGAACAAGATTACAGTAGTGCAAAAAAAAATGCAATAGTAGATACAATAATACGATTGACCCCATTTGATAACTCAACCATAGTCACTAATAACCAACAGTGTGCATGTGACCTCAAGCACCCAAATAAGAAAAAGAGTAGTATTATATAATACCCAACATGTCATTTTTACTTATTTCAATTTAAAAGTAACTGTACATTTACATCGATGGTTCACATGTCAAACATTTGTATGCTATTTAAATAACCGATAGAATACACAAACTTCAATATGTTTCACCGTGATATTCTAAAGAACTGAACGAACGCAAATCGATGTAAGAAAGACTCCACCATCAAGTACTTGTTTAGATGTCGTTTCGAGCTCCGATGCTCGATTCAATTCGAGCAACTTGAGCTGCGATCGTTCCGAAAATCGTCGTTAAGTCGTTTAAACGCAGTGCAATGTAGCTGAAGCGGAGGCACGCCCGGATAAACCGCCATTGCCACTGGACCGGAACGAGCGTTCATTTAGATTAGGAATCTTAATACAGCAGTTATCTCCAATCCTCTTCTTGTTCCTCTTTGCTTCCTCCCTTTTTCCTCTCATCTTCCATACCCGGCTGTCTTGTGCCGGTGACTTTTTGTCGTTGGCGTTTCTTCGTTCTTTACTTCAAAACGGAATGGTGGCCTATCTAGATAAGCAGCCGACTCGCTCTTATTTCTCCTCTTAAAGGAGTTCGCTCGTCTTCCTTTCTCTTTCCTTACTTTTCTCGTCTTCCTTTGATATCCTATCCACCGCCATCCATAAACTTCTTCCATTCGCAATTCCACGAAGAATAATCGCGGAAAAACATGGACAAACCAGGCCATCACCCACATCGGTGAAGTAGGCGTGCTTTTAAAGACCTGCGTTTTTAAATCTGTTCAGAACACTATTTTCTTTGCCTTGTGTCTGCTTTTGATTAACACGTTTGCTACCAACATTTAACTGGATATTCTTTCGTCAATTACTTTCTTTGTTAGAGAATAGTGCTATTTTGGGGCATCGTATTTTCATCGCTGAAACTAAATGTGTGTCATTGTTGTTAATACCTTGCGACTGTTTGTCCAAAAATTTTATTCTAGCTTTTTATAGCTTCAGCTAAAGAACATGTGTCAACATCTTATTGATTGAAGACAGGTATGTCTTAGTAAGTGCTTTGTTTATAGTAATACTTACAGAAGAACTCAGAGATTGGAAATTTGGAAAATTAAGTGTTAAGAAATATGAAAAATTACAGAACTGGAAATCATAAAATTTGTAAATTTTAAAGTTACGAAATCTAAAGGTGGATTTCACTGGAATTTAAAAATTTGAATATTTTCAAACTAAAAAATTTAGGTTGTGTACTTTGAGGATTTAAAATATTTGAGATTCTAGAAATTCTCAGAATTTAGGAATATTGTAAATTTGAAGATTTGTAAACTAAAAAATATAATAATTAAAAAACTTGATCCAGAAAGTAGAAATATAAATCTAAAGATATGTAATCTTGAAAATTTAACGATGACAAAACTTGAAGCTGCAAAAACTAGAAATTTCAAAAAATTACTTTACCAATTCTTTACTTTTTAACTTTGCCACGATGACTTTCTATGATTCGAATTTGAAACACAAAAAATATACGACAGCCTCGTATAACCTTAATTATACATAACAATTCATTTTTTTCAGAAGCAACTAAAAAGTAGAACTCTCCAGCAGCTACCTAAAAATTCATAGACTTTCAGCCGTTTGCACAACGTAGTATGCGGTTCCACCTCTATGGAATAAATAACGATTCTAGGTAGAAACATTGGCGGGCTTTGTCGTACTGTCGTCACTCGTAACGTTCAATTTACTCGCCGACATCAATCTTATCTTTCCTTATTCGTTTCGTGGCCTCGATCTATTCCTTTTCTACCTAATCTCTGCAGCTTTAACCATTTCTTTCTTTTCCGCGGCTCGTACGCTCCAAAACGCTTTTCCCGCTTCTCTGTGTTTCATTCTTTTTATCCTCTTTCAGTCTCCATTTATCAGACAGCATCGTGTAATCGTGTCAACGTTCTTTGTTTGATCATCGTAACTCCGATTCCTCTTTTTTAAAACTGGTTAATCGTGTTCGAATCTACTTTCTTCTCTTATACTGCGATTTCGTTAATTGACTGACAGACAACTGATGAAACAAAGAGTGAAGGTTGCTGTAGTGATTCATGAGAGTTACTATAGCGATTCATAGTTTTGAAGACTACATTTACAAGAAGAATAAATACGACATTGAGGATCCACACTAAATTTAATATCACTTGAAAGACAGTAAAATAAAAGATGACATGCCTCTGACTAAAAACGTGGAATTATTTGAATAATTTTTAAAAACAATTCATCGTTTAATTTTTATCAGATTATTTCTGCTGCTTAAAAACATGTCACTCGGAGACTTTGAAATAAGAGGTGACTTTGACTGAGAAACATTCTATAACATATTTCAATACTAATCGTACCAAACTTGATAAAATAATTTTTCCAAAGTCTCTGTTGATTTTTAAGGAGATCAAGATTTGTAGATCTAAAGCAAGAGTATAACTCTTGTTGCAACTACAGTATTTTTTAATATCATCCGTAGTTTACGATTTATAAATCGATCAGGATAAAAGGGTTGATCTGTCTTTAAAGTAAAAAGCGAATAATTATATTTTTAATCTAGAAAGTTTCATAAAAATTAGTTACTAAACTTGCTTTAAAACGGCCATTTCATTTTGATACACCACAACGCAATACCAGAAAACCTAACCGATAAAGAATCGTTCTCTATCGTTATTTATTAACTCGGTTTATATCCGCACTCTGTATTATCCCAATTTATATCCAGCCAATAAGATTGTCGGAAAAATTACGAATCGAAGAACGAAGCCAGCAAAGTAAGCAGGAAAAGAGATATACGATAGGGAACGATCGACGTCTTCCTTCAAAACGGATTAAACGAAGGACCATTCAGCTTGCGCCGATAATCCTCTCGACGATGTCCAATCCCGCGTAATTTCGAAGCGAACCAACGAGCAGCACAATCGAGGAACCAGTTCCGAGAAACAAATTCGCGGATTAAGTCGTCGACGCTGAGTCCGATTAATTAATTCATTGGGGCACGATTAATTAATCATTGTCGATACAGAGAGATTATCGTACAGAGGAAATAAAAAACGGAACAATGCTGGCTGTATTCTTTAGCTTTGAAAGCAAATTAAACTCTGACTGTTTTTTTAATATTTAGTATGATTTTATGGGATAGTTTATCGCAGCGGATATTAATATTATTATGTGTGTGAATATTATGGTTTGTTGATTATATTGTGTTTCTTGATTTTAACTCTTTCAGATCTGACGTTTTTTTAGCAATTGAAATAACATGTCTATTTGATAAACGAATTCATGAAAAAATGTGAATTTTGGAATGAAAAGATTATACGAGTATAGTGGCGTGCGTATTATGTTATTACAAAAGTAATTGTTCTATTTATACATTTTTTAATTGAAAGTAAAATAAATTTCGTGTGTATTATAATGTGGATAGGGCATGAAAGGGTCGAAGATTGGTAATATAAAAATATGGTAATTTACACCCACCAATTTGGTGTATTGTTAGTAGTTTTTTTTAAAATTAAAGTTCTTAAAAATTTTAAAATAGTTCTTTTAAAATATTGAAAATAGAAGTAGTCTAATACGGAAATATCTAAAAAATAAACATTTCGCCTACATCCTTCTTTTTTTGATTACCCTCAGATTTTCAATACGTACGATAAATTGAGTTGTAAGAGCAATAGTTTGTTCCTGTATAACAATTTATTTTGTGATGTAAATAATTATCTTCTACAACATTCTCGACTTACCGCAAAACTAAAATAATTCTTACCAATACTTCACTTAATAATAATGAGATAAATGTAATTTGATAGCAAACTATGACATAGCGTGAATAAATAAAGTTAAAAACAAAAGCGCAATTCTTTCGTCGAAAGCAAGTTTCCTATAAGCTGGAAGAACATGTCGATACTCAATCAAATACTGAAATGAGTAAATAAAATTGAAATAGCTGGGTGCAAGTTTATCTAACGTCTAGTTTAAATAAGCAACTCGAGAATATTTGATAGAGTGCAAGCCCGTATAAATCAAAGTGTGTATATGTTTACGAGTTTCGATTAAACATGTTTGACAAGTACGAGTCAGTAATGCGGGCTGGAAAAGACTTTCATACATTATATTTTAAATTGGGTACTTGCAACGATTTATGCATTTGAAATAAATATTGAAATATGCAGGCATGCAGTTACTGTAAATTCATAAAACTTCGATAACTATGTAATAAAATCAGAAATATTTGCGCGTAATATATTGAAACATTTCTGAATTCCTACATTTCTGTACTCCCGTATTCAGAGCTTTATTCATGGATTCTAGATACCTAGATTTCGTTGTTTTTAGATATCTATGTTTGTAGATCTTTACGTTTTTAGTTATCTATACTTAAAAAATTCTGTGTTTTTAGGTCCTTATGCCAGTAGTTTGATGCGTCTCTAAAACCATGTGTTTTTAGATATCTAAGATAATAGATTTCTATGTCCACAGATTTCTATTTCACTAGATTTCAACGTCCATAGACTCCTGTTTCTCTATGTTCCTACGCCCCTAGATTCAATGTCTCATGATTCCTATTTCTCTAGATTTCAACATCCATAGACTCTTGTTTCTCTAGATTCCTACGTCCCCAGATTCAATGTCTCATGATACCTACATTGCCAGATTCCTATGTTTATAGATTTCTACATTCCTAAATTCCTACTTTTCTAGATTTTTATATTTCTCGATTACTGCGTCTCTAAATTTCCTCTTCACTAGATTTCTACGATCCTTGATTACAACATCCCTAAATTCCTACTTTTCTAGACTTCTACGTTACTAGATTTCTATGTACCTTAATTACTACTTCTCTAAATTCGTATTTTTCTAGATTTTTAATGTATTAAATTTCTACGTCCTAAATTTCTACATCTACAGATCCCTACATCCTCACATTCCTACTTGTATAAATTCCTACGTCTCTAGATTACTACATACCTAGATTTTTATGTTTCTAGATTTCTATATCATTAGATGTCTACGTTTTCAGATTCCTATTTCTCTAAATTCAGATAGATCTAAATCGACATCCCTATGTACATGCACATATGTTCCTATATCCTTACGTCCTTGTATTACTACGTCCCATCATCAATACATTCCTAAATACATGCATACAATGTCTTTATTGTTTCTACAGTAAACATTGTTACAAATAACAATGTCTTTATTGTTATTCCTATGTTTCTATATTTTTATATCACTACATATGTATAACTATCTTCACATATTCCTATATTCCTGTATACCTACGCTCCTATACTCCTGTATCTCTGCATATATCTTTTTATTACATACTTCTATATTTTTATATTCCTAGATTTCTAGATTCTTAAGTTTCTAAATTTTGAGATTCTTCGAGTCTTCGACTTCTAGATTTCTATATTTTTAGAGTTCAAGATTATGAAATTCCTATTATATCCACAAATCTATAAATTCCTCCATATCTGTATTCCTATATTCACAGACCCCAATTGCTTATGTTCTTACTTAAAGATAAATGTAATTCTGTTATAATCGTTTATTTCCAATCGAAATGCACGCGACTGTAACAGACGTTCATTAGAAACAGACCAAACCTCTCATTAACAGGTGTCAACATTGCCTCGAGGCTTGCCAAGTCGTCTTTTGTTGCACACTCGAGTGCCTTTTATGCATTGTCGAATTGCAATGCATTTGCTGTTCTGTTTACTTGTATTCACGTCAAGAAGACACACAACAACTAGATAGGGTTCACGACGCGGTACCCTTTGATGTCGCGTATGAAATGAGAACCGGCTATGCAACAAATGTTTAAGTGCAATTAATTCATAGTGATTCAAGCAATGTGATAACTGTCGTTCAACCACTATATTCTGATTAAAATGGAAATTATTGTTTTGATTGTTATACAAATAAACGTTGTTATTTTAATTTACATAATTCTAGAAATAAAATAATCTAGGAAAATTTGTTTAATATCGTGCATTATCTGTTAGGTATTTATTTGAATTATAAAATTATTTTTGTTAAATATTTCTGAGTACTCTCTGATACAGATTTAGTGAAGTCACTTTGGAAGTGGTGAATATTTGAGCCGTTTATTTTGAAAATGGGATAAGTTCATTTTAGAAATAAATGAAGATAATGATTTTTATCTGTAAGCACTCTACAGTTAGAATAATTGAAATTTCTTAATTTGTGGATGGTGGAATGTGTGATTAACGGTATTGGAAAAATATTTATTTTGAAAGCGATGCAAATCCTCTTAGGGTGGAATTATTTTCGACCGAATACATTACGAATAATTTAGCTTTGGTAAATTTTAATAATGCTGATAATACTGTGAAAAAATGCAAATTATATCATATTGGAAGTATAGGTAAACTCAAGATGAGAGAATACTGTAGGTCTATCTAGGTATAATTACTGATTTCTATTATCAGTTTGCAAGTTCCAGTTCAGTTTATAATAAACACTCAACAAAACAGACAAGGTTTTCAATTTGGTATCAACGCATAAAACCCCTTGACAATTTCACTGTTGCTTGAAAATTAACTACGAATTGTGGTTTATTTCATTTAACAAAATGCTTCAGAATAATTTTGACAAAAATTATAACTGTGATGCAACTGAAAGCGAAGCTGTGGATAATAAGAAAATAAGAATCCTTTTTCAGATAATAACGCCACTCCAATTAAATTGTCATTTCAGAGGAATTTTATTATTTTCATTATGTTTATAGAAATAAGATCCCTGAGAATTGGTAATAAAAAGAATCTTGTCAGGATCTAACTATGAAGATTCGGACTCGAATAATTGAAAGAAATTAAGAAATAGAATAACTGAACAACTGAAATTTACCTGTTTAATTAACGTTTACAATTCTTTAGTTTGAAAAGTGTAGCAAGTTTTTAGCCAGAATTTTAAACCCAAGTGGATAATAAACATACATTATCTAACGCCACAAAAAATAAAAAAATTGTCCATTAAATTTATTTTAAAATTGGAATGCAAACTCTTAAATATCTCGCAATGACAGAAAATGGATTCGTCCCACTTTCAAAATAAACAGCACATTTAATGTCACTTTTGCTATAGCATGCTTCTGACCACGAAAAGGTTTAAATGGGTCATTCTGAATACTTCATCTTCGTCGATGATGCTTATTATCAATACGAAGGTTCTTCAATTATCACATTTTGTCATTAGAACTCAACTACGTAGGAAATAGGTCGTCGAAATGGGGTACAGATGAATCTCTCCTGAATGTCGAGTGTAATTCTCGTTAAAGCACAGAATTCAAAAGGCTACGTAGTCGCTAACGAGCACACGTGATTCGGTTTGAAAAATGTTAAATACCTCTGAAATTTGAATTTCTAGCTGAACAATCAGGTTCCTAAATACTTTCTCCTCGTTTGTTGTCTCTTCAATGAATATAGTGACTGAATAATGCAGAAAGATTCAATTGAAAAAAAAGTTAAAATTCTATGGAAAGATATTTTAATCAAGTATTCTAAATAATATTCTGACAGTTTAATAATTATTTTAAAAATAATTACTTGATATTGAGGAATGAATTAGTGAGGAAATATTTATGATCTTAACAATAATAATACATATAAATAATTTTAACTAATCATTGAGGGATTTGTCTCATTTTAAATAGAAATCAGTTACCAACAAATGTTATAAAAATTAAAAAGGAAAATACGATTAGAAAATAATTTTTTAGTATTTTGATAATAGTTAAGTAAAGTATACATTTTATTAAGCAAAGATTTGAAAATAAAATAACAAATTTAGTAAAAGATTATACGATTGTATACGATTATACAATATTAAAAATTTAGATATTTACTCTGTATTAAGAAATAAAAATTTGTTTCAGTTTTAATAGTAACAATCAAGAAATTTTTTTTCTCTAATAATAGTTATCCTTAATAGTTAATTATTACCAAAATACTTTTCGATAATTCAACGATGCAGTTACGCAGTTGTTGCAACTAGTTCGCTCACGACATTTTGCTCAATATTGCTATAAGTTACTACAAAGCGATCAAACTTGTGCTATAATTGACTTACGATGAAACGCGAAACTTTTTAAGCAGCAATATGCGTTACAACTTTACCAGTTTCTAGTTTAGCAGTTTACAAATAAGCAAGATTAATTGTTGCGTCAGTTTTCATTAGCTAATATTACGTCGGATGTAAGCTTTAATACCAGTAAACACAACTAACATTTGCTTTGAATTACCGTATAAAACGTATCGAATCTTGTGTATCTAACATTAATTGTTAGTATAATAGCTGTGTTTATTGCTGAAAATAATTTTCCACGGATGCGTTAAGTTTGTGGGTTATTTCGTGTTAAACAAATAATTTTCTGCGGGTCAAGCTATTTGAATAAATGGAATAAATGAATACACAATTGATTGTGTAGGCACTTACTAATAAAATATAGGAATATTTTAAAGAAACTGCTAACGTTGAAAAGTATTTTCTGAATGTACCGATGTCAACTCATGAGTTAGCGCAGGAAGACGACCCAAAGTGAAAGAAGCTACGCCTATCCCCACCATAAACACTTCCAGCGTTACATTTCGACAAATAAAAATAAATATGACAATAACAACTACATCACACAACTTCCACTCTCTCACTCACTCTTAAGACGTTAGCCGACTATCATTGTTTTTGGTCTAATTGGTATACATGACCGTTAGAGTTAATTGTAGAGTTGTTACCGTGAAAGACCGAAATCTGGAGAATGTCAACATTCACATAGTCACTTGCTGTATGTCCGAAATATTTGCTAAATACCCTTATTTCTGATTTACACCGGTAAATGTCGACATTCACCATGCACTAATGGTGAATGTTGAACATGTCGGAGATTTATATTTTCTTCTCCGTAATTCAGTCGCTATAAAACGTCATAAGGGTGACGTAACTTTTTCGCCTCTTTTTCTGAGAGGAGTAACCAAGAATTTAAAACACATAGTACATTCTAGGCATACGTGTTCTTCCTCCGTGGCCTATTCTGGCGTGAGTTTCATATAGTATATTGAAGAATTCTTTATTGGTAATATAATACTGTGTATTCGTTTCCCCTAATTTTAATGGTACAATTAATTTCCTTTCATCATTAATTTTTAAAACGTCAAAACGTTTTATTCGTTTGTAATCCAAAGGTGTGTTGCACTTGATTTTAGCAGAAACCACTTCGGAAGTATTTTAGAGTACTTTTCTTGAGAAAAATAAAAACAATTGTCTTCTCGTTTACCCGCAATTAATGCATTTAACTTTTCAAGAAAAAGATCACAATTTACTGCAGTATTCATTCAGTATAAATTACGGTATTGGAAAAAACAATTAAGAAAACGTTGCACATCATCAAAGCTTGCATAAGACTGACCAAAGCTGACTGACTCCCAGCAGAACACAGGATTTGGCGGGAGAGAGCCAGTCGCTTCTTTGTCGGCTCCTCTCTTTTGGACCTCTACTAGAGCATATCTGTGATTGTCGACATACAACATCGGTGAAGGTCCGAATGTACAAGAATGTAATAAAATATTCGGTCCTTCACCGACGTATTTGGTATATGTCGACATTCTCCAATTTCGGTCTTTCACGGTAACAGAGTCACACTATCGCCGAAAATACGTGTGAGTCTAGACGTCCATTTTTCTATTCTAACCAATCGGAGCCGTAGCTCTTCTGAACACGTCAGCCTCTTCACGCACCAACTCATGGGTTCACAGTTTACATCGATAGGTGTTGGCGGTCATAACACTTCTAATATACGTAGTACCGTTCCTTATTTTCTTTTGATAATTTTATTTTTATTGTTCTACGTATCAACCCTTTGTACTCAATTTCTTTTACCTACCAACTCCTTAATTTACAAAATCGATCAAAAAAGTGGTTATCAATAAAATGTATTGCAATAGTGCACAGTACATGCCAAATATATTTTTCATTTATTATAAACAGTAAGTAAATGAAAATATATACAACTAATCTATTTAACTGGATTATTGATAAGATTCAAGAGAAATATCAAGTTACAATATACAGAAGTGCGAAAGGTTAAGATGGTTCTATAAATATATTTTATTACATTGCTTTAGAATTCAACCGTTTACATTCTGTTGAAAACATGCAACATAAAACAATGTATTACGAAATTCTTGTGTATTGTAAAACATAAATAAATAACGAAATTATTTGTTCCTTGTCTTTTGTGACTATTATTTCTTTCTTATGCCTTCTAAATACCTGGGTCAGCCTCTTCACACGCCAACTCATGGGTTGACATCGGTACATTCATCACGATTAGCTTTCGCTCTCCCACTATACATATAAACACATCTTTCAACCTTCAAATTAACACGACACAATTATTCTGCAGTACCTTTATGTCATCAAATTGCATTAAACGTTCAGATCAAAACAAACAGTGTCACGCTCGACTCGATCTTTAATAAAATTACATCTCATAACGATGAAAAATGAAATTCAAAATTTTCCCCGCAAGGAAGCAAACGTTCCGGAAAAATCGTTCGTGCAGGAAACGTTTAAACGGAATATTCTCCCTCGAATACGTAATTCATCAAGAGAAGACTGGCGTCCGCTTTTGGCGGAAATCAAAAATACAGAAAAAACAAAGTCGAATTCTTCGCGAGCGTTTACGCTGCATGAGAACGTTTCTTTCTTTCATAAGGGCAGCCTCGGTTTGAACTGCTTATATTAAACTTCAAAAATTTCCCAACGACCGACTTTCGCGTCGGAAAAAGGAAAGGAAAATTTACCTATGAATAAAGACCGTTCCGTGAATGCCACTGAATGAAAGCAAAGCAGCTTCAATGCGATACCTTTCTCAATACACGTTTCAACATTATGCTTTATATCAAATAGAAGTGTACAAAGACGGAAACACACGTGTACGTATAAAGGAAGCTAGAAAAAATTCATACGCTGCGAAAGCTGTTACAAATTGTTCATATCGAGAGAAGTCTCTTTATTAACCCTTAACGGTCGCATGGGGTATGAAACGACCCCAACCAATTTAACTTCAATTTTAACCATTTTATTTCCTGGAAATGCAAATGAACACCCTTTTTAAAAGCCTGGCATTTTTAACATTTTTTTCTTCAAACTGTTATGTTTCGAGAGTGTTCAGCTAAAATTTTAGCACTTTACAGTAAAATCGAAAAAAATTTTGAATTTTTTTTTAAAACGTCACCTTTTCAAATTTTTCACATTTCTGAATTTTTTTTCATATTCAACGTTTAAAATTGCTGCAATCATCTGTGAAATATGTTAAAGCAATTTTTAAAGATTACTTATAATTTTGTTCAAATTAAAATAGTAAAATGAATTACTCTTTTGTAAGAAACAGTTTCAGTGAGTGTGGTTTTGAATGTTGCAGCGTGTCAGGTATATTATTTTAGGAAAGTGTAACCGTTAATAGTTAAAAGTCAGTTTACAATCTATGATTTTGTTGTCGAGTCATAATTGAACATTAAATTTCAAGGATATTTATTACGTTCTTTAACAGGAACTCAGGTTGAAGATCCTGTGAACTTAACGCTGGGAATTCTTTTGTTTTATTACTTTCTGCATTGTTTAAGGTTGCAGTGTATCTTTACACTTTACTGCTTCGCACGATAAAGAAGTTCTGCGTAATAAATTTAACGATCGGAAAGAATTCGTGAAAATATGTTCAAGATAATTATAGTAGAACCTTGATATTTTCATGTTAGACAAAACTTCGATTGTAAATTCTATTACGCGTTTATTGTTAATGATAAGTTTGATGAATTTGGGATTTGAAAATTTTGGAAATTGAGAAATTAGTCATTTTGGAACTTAAAGATTTGGAAACTAGGAAATTTTAAGAAATTTTTAAATATAAGAATCTGATAAATTTAAAATTGAGAAATTTAGGTATATCAAATTTTAGAATTAGGCAATTCTTAATTTAAGAAATTTTGGTAGAACACAGTTAAGAATTTGGTAATTTGTAATTTCAGATGTCTAAGTACATAAAATTAAAAAATTTAGAAACGTGAAAATTTGGTAATTTGCGAATTTGGACTTTAACATGTAATCCATTGAAAATTTAGAAAGTTGCAAATTTGAAAATTAGAAAACTTGAAAACTTAGAAATTCCGTTTGAAAATAGGGAACTGTAAAGATATGAAATTTGAAAATTTCAGCCTTTGGATATTTGATAATCAGGAATGTAAGAACGTAAGGAATGTAAGATTCTTGCAAATTTGCAAATTTTTATGTTTAAAAATTTGGAAATTGGAATACTGGAAAATTTAGGAATTGGAGGATTTGACAATTTAAAAACATGGAATATTTGAGATTCAAGTATTTGGAAATTTTATAATTTTATAATTCGAATTTTCAAAATTTAGAAAGTCGAAAACTTGAGAATTTTCAAACTTGAAAATTTAGAAATTTTGGAAACCCAGGAATTTGGAAATTTAGTGATTTGGGAATATAAGGATTTGGGGATTATGAGAAGAAACCATTTTTTTTGCAAAATCTGCAAATTCCTGTATAACCAAATCCCTACATCCCTACATCCCTACATCCCTAAATCCCTAAATCCCTAAACTCCTAAATCCCTAGATCCCTAGATCGCCAAATCCCTATTTCCCCAAATCCCTACTTTTCCAAACCCCCACATCCCTAAATCCCTAAATCCCTAAACTCCTAAATCCCTAGATCCCTAGATCGCCAAATCCCTATTTCCCCAAATCCCTACTTTTCCAAACCCCCACATCCCTACATCCACGAATGCTTAGATTCCCAAATTTCCAAATACAGAAATTCCCAAATCTCCAAATCCTCAAATCCCGAGACCTCCAAATCGCAAAATTCCCAAATCATTGCACTGTCAAATTCCTAAATCCCCAAATCGTCAGATTGCCACACCTACAAATTCTGAAATTCTGAAAAATCCCTAAAAAAAAAGGGTTTCTTTCTTTTCTTGTCTTCTCTTTGCAACGACAGGTTTTTATGTAGGCAGCTCAAGAAACCCAAAAATTCGACTACCTATTGGCAATGCAACTAGCATCAGTTACTGACATAGTGTCGAGTCTGTGTGGTCAGTGACCTAGATCTGCAACGTGTTTGTAAAATTATCCCATAAGACTAAGCCGTCAAGGTATCCATTAATTCCATGGTGTTTCCATCATTACTCCATTCTATTACTTAACAGTGTTTCTCAACATCCTTAATTCCAGATCTAACGCATTAGTTTTAAATAAACCAACAATCTGTTTTGTCTTGTAAATATTATTTCGAAACACTTGCAGAAGATTATAGCGTGGCAGTAGTAGTTGGTAAGCGACATGAGTCGCGACGACATAGTCGAGAAAAGACCCAAGAAAGAGAAACAGCACTGTAACACGACAGTTTCGTCCTGGGTGCTGTTACGGAAGAAGGAATGGTCGATTTGAAGGAAGACATACGAGGGGCGCGGTCGGGTAACCAAGATTTACATTTTTCCGGGAAAATAGGTTTTGCGATAAAAGGATTTGGAATAAAATTTAACTCGGCTGGTGCGCCGTCCCGCGTAGGTATTTTGATTTAGTAGTCGTTTGAGAGTTGGCAAGCTCTTTGGAGTGCCGCCAACATTTTTATGTTATTCCGCCTGCCCATCCCTCCATCGAATGGTCCCCCTTACGTTTTTGTCATTTCTTTCTTATTTCCTTTTTCCTCCTCCAATTCGTCTATTTTTTTTTCTTCTTTTCTTTTCTTTTTCCTTTTATCGACGAATATCACGAACGTTTCACACTGCCTGTGGGAAAATTGATATCGAACTGATGGACGAATTGACACGAAGTTTTGGGTGAACAAGATAGTTACTGTGGATTATTTGTTTTTTGGAGAAATTGATGTGTGATACTGCGGATTTTAAGCTTGTTTTGCTTTGGTGTTTGATGTTTTGCAGGTTTAGAGAATAGTGGGACTGTAATGTAGATTCGAATATTATGGTCAATTTATTTCAAATCGATCTTGTAATATTTTTATAATTTTTATAAGTTTCGCTGTTTCTTTATGAACTACTAATACAAATATGATATAAGAATAAATAGCTGCTCTTAAGATTTTGTTATTGTCACATTTTTTTAACGTATGTATCAATATTCGAATGCAAGATTTTTATGAACTGAGAGAATAATAATTGAGAATTACAAGAACTACATTTTTCACAATATTCGCACTTTCAAATCTAGATGAAAATCTGAGAGTTTAAAAATTTAGAAGTATATGAATACAAAAGTTTTAATTTTTCAAACGTTACACACTTTGGAACCCTCAATGAAAAATTTCTGATAATTTAGAAGCTTGAAACTTTGAAAAATTAGAAAAACACGAATACAAGAATCACATTTTTTCCTAAAAAATTTAGCAACTTATAATTGGAAAATTTGGAAATCTGAGAATCTCGAAATTTAAAAGTATATGAAATGTCAAGATTCCAAAATTGTCATACTCTTAAATCTAGAAATTTGGTAAATTAAACATTCAGAAAAATAGAAATTAGAAATGCAGATATACTATAAAACTATCTCCTGAAAGAATTTCTTTTACAACCATTCTATGTACCTTTAGGTAACCTCTTCACAAACGTCGAACGCCTGAAATTATATGAGTCTTAAAATTAAGAACTATATACAGAGCTTCGTGTAAAAAGCATTTCATATTCGGTAATATTTATCTCTTCATGTTATCGCGTGCCAAAAAAGTAACAATTCCCACTTTTCCGGCACGCTTTTCTCTTCCTATCTCGCTTCCCTTTTCTCGCTCTCTGTCGCAATGTCTTGGTAAAGGAGGTCAGTAAATATTTACGGTTTCGTTTTTCAGAAAGGACTGATTCTATTTGAGCTAGTTCAGCTAAAAAGCAACCGACTACGCCTGGTTCTGGCCAGTTTACTGGATATTTTCGACAGTCCAAAGCCAGGATAAAATGAAGAAGACCAAGGACTTTATCCTTGCATCGGTCGATCCTTTTTCTGCGGGATAGATGGAATGGGATGAAGGTAACTCCAGAACAGATTCGAACGGTGATCGAAGAGTGATAAGAGGGACCATCTAGAATTGGTACTTCTTTTTCTGATTCGTTGCTTACAGTTTAATCGAGGAAACGGGTTTTTAATGTATTTCCAGCTATTAAATTGCATCAGTAAAATTGCCAATAACGTAAACGAACCTGTTGTATGTATACGCGCTGCTGATACAAAGTGCGGAATTCTTATTTGAAATTACGTTGTATGATATGAATTGTACGAAAAGATTCCAGTTAATATCATTTGTAAGTTTATAAATTATTTTAATTAATTAAAATTTATCAATTTATATTATTAACTAATTTTAACCCATGAATTTATTACAGTAATTTAATTTAATTATCAATTGATACATCAGTTCAATTAATTAATACATTTATATATTAATTTAATTAATTCAATAAATTTATATGTAATATTATTACTTTGAATTGTTTCGTATGATTTATATGATATAATGTGATTTCAAATAATTTAATTTATAGAAGTATGGATTGAAATTTTTAAATAATAATTTGTAAGTTACTATTATAAAATAAATATTATTTACATATTTATAAATAATACGGTATAAATAATGTAGTGCTATTAATATAATATTAAATAATATTTATAGGTATCAAAGAGTTAAGTTTTTACAGTTTTTTAGTTTTCTGAGAGTTGTATGTATGAGGTTAGATATTGTCATAAATCAATCCATAGATTATTTGATAAAACTTTCTACAAACTGATATTAATACGAACATATTTATAGTATCTAAATGACCTTCATTTTGGAATATATGAAACCACGATACAAAAAATAATCGAAATTATATGTAAAATGTAAAATGTAAAATGTAAAATGCAGAATGTAAAATGTACTTCTATATGTAAAATGTAGACAAGAAAAACGTAGTCATGTTTTAAACTTGTAATGAACATTAAAATTCAGTTAGAAAGTAGCTACTTATAAATAGTTACAGTACTAAAACAAAATATAGTAATACAAGACTATATATAGTAAGACCAACAATAAAAAATAATAATAAATGTAAAACATAAAATACTCAAAATTTTATGACCATAAAAAATTATGGTTCTGAACCAAAAAATAGTAAGAAAAATAAGAAACTAGCTAGCCAGTAAATAATAAAATACTAAATAACGAAAAAAGCAGTTAAAATACCGATTGTAGAAAAATGTCACATTTATAAAAACCTTGAAACTAAATTTTAGAGCTGTTGTTTAAAATAATCAACCGCAAGAAAATGTGATGTTATAAAAATAGAAAATTTCGAAGATCTAATTATTCGAGTATCGGAATTTTGGTTGATGTAAGCACGTAGCTATACTCCTTGTTGTTCCATTCGCGCAAACACAATCGAAAGGTGCCACGGAATAAAAAAGGGATTCTCTGTTTACGCGAGGCAAAGGCAATCGAATCAAATGAAATCATCATGGACAGAGGTCGTAGATAGTCGACGGTTACGAGATTGAACGCTCGGTGACCCGTGAAGAGGCAATAAATTAATAATGTTATGTTTCACTCAAATCGGACCGAGCCGAATCAATATTTCTCCGACGTAAATGGAACATCAGATACGAGCATCGGTCTGGTCACTTTGCTGAACATCCCAAACAAGAAGGGAACCTTAATAAAACTACCAGCCAACGAGATCAGTCTTCCTAACTGCAGAGAAACGTGGATGCCCGCTTTTTGTAAGAACGGAAGAGAAGAACGAAGAAACATGGAAGAAAACATCAAGGAGAATTTTAAGCAGCGCTGTCCAAGAAAATACGCTATCTGCCCGAACTGTTTGAACAATTGCGTACAAAATTCTTCAATCTACTACTTTATCTTTTACCTATTAAAATATCGTAAATTATAATTACAATATTCTTAAACTAAATGAAGTAAGCAGTACTGATGGTAGTAATTACTAAGTAATTAGTTTTAATTTCATTACAATAAGTTAGTGAATTTTTTACTGTAAAACGATGAAATCATTTCCTACAAATAAGACTTGTTTAAATTGTTTAAAATGTAGTTATAACATGGAGCAAGCAACCATTTTCAATGCAAAAGTGAAAAAAAAAAAAAAAATAAAATTAGACGATTTCATGCATATGAGCAAGAATTTATTTTAATTGAAATTTTAAGAAAGCATACCACAGCATATTAACTCTTTAACTGCAGGTTCTTTTCTTTTAATAAGTTTTAATTCAACTTGAACTAGTTTTAGTCTAATCTTATTATAGAATTGATATTTTGTTTCAAAAGATTTTCTTGTATTTATTTTATTTTTAATTGTTAGTAAACCACATCTATATTTAAAGGATTAGCTAAGGATCAAATATCTGATTTAACTCAATTTAAATGCATTTGAATATCTAGCAAAAAATACAAAATTTTCAATAGTATACTTGACAATTTTATATTTTACAATATCTGACAATATGTAAATATTAACATATAGAGTACCTAATTAATAAACGAATATAAACGGTATTAAATTTTACAGTTCCAAAAAGATATTAAAGAATATTAAATCGCATAGCCCAGTTTAATAACAGTATGATAAAAAGATTACAGTTATTAGATTACCAAAGTTGTAAAACAAGCTTAACAGTTCGAGTACCATAAAGAAATAAAAATCTTGTAGCTGCTGTCCACAAAATATTTTTACGGTGCTTTAATAACCTGCAGAGACACTGTTAATATTATTATTTACAGTAACGCGTCTAACCGGCAAATATTTCACTAGGTAACACAACAGGGGCAAAAAGAAAGAGAAATACACCGGAAAAAATAAAAAATGTATACAACACCGAGAGAAAACCGGGAGCCTACTGAAACAGAGGGAATTTTTTTCAAATTGGACCAATTTAGTGCATTCAAAGCGAGTTTAGTCACAGAAATAACTTGGTGAATTAAATTTCGTAAACTTCGATGTAAGCTGAACATGAATTAAAAACATTTTAATTATTTGACATCTAAAACAAATTAGCCCTTTTAATTTTCGCTTAAAATGCTCTTATCTCAATCAATTTATCGAAACCGAGTCTTTTTAATTAGCTACTATGCCAAGAGTAAATATTAGCTCATTAAATAATTAAAGCGACTCAAGCCAAAAGTGATAAATTTTAATACTCATTTGGTCACGGCCGAGACTAATGAATTCACGAACCTAGTTTATGTATATAATATTCGTTATATTGCTATTTGACACGGACTATTACACTCACTTAACATTTGGCTAAATGTTTGAATGTGAGATTATATAACCTATTAGTTTATTTACTGCTTTGCTTAAATGAGGTATTTGAAATGTAATCATATTTGAAAATAATTTATCAGAACGAAATACAACATAGAATTCTCATTTTTCGTGTTATTTCTAAAAGAAAATAATAATTATTTTAACTCTTTGAGGCACAGGATTTCAGATCAAAAGTAGACCCATGTTGCACAGGAATTTTATCGGGTTTTAAATGAACCAAAATTGGTATATTTTTATTAATAAAGGTATAACATTATGTAAACATATAACAAAATAGTAACAATTAATTAAATTTTTAAGAATATACAACATAAACGATCAAGAAAAATTGTTTTTTGTATTACTCCACAAGTTGTATGGTGGGACAAATGAAATCACACTATACTTTCATCATTTGCAAACAAATTTTATATTATAAAATCAAAATCATTGATTTATATTATAAAAATCGTTATTCGCTTATGAAGAACTAATTTTTATAGAAATTAACTTACCTCTGCGATTTTTAACATGAAACTAAGAAAAAAAATGTGAGTGCAATAAACCTTCCGTTTATAACAATTGCTCAGCCGGTAATTGCATGTTGAATGTTGCTAACACAATGAATACATATATAACATTATTTGAAAACATTACCAACTGCTTTACGTGAATAAGGCGAAATATAAACCTATGCACATGCAGCTACTGCAAGGTTTCTTGCAGTAGGGACTAAAAATGGTGGGACTAAAAATGTCCCACCATGCCGTGAAATACGTCAAAAAGGCGGGATACTCTTAATCCCACCGTGCCCCAAAGAGTTAAATGGCTATTTATCTTATTACAAATAAAAAATGTTCTTTAAATAAAATTACTTAATTAGAATGTACTCCTTTGTACATCACATCATAATTTTTATATTTTTGTTGCCTTGTCAAATATCTACAACTGCGATTTGAAAATCCAGGCATTATTAATAGCATTCTAGTAGAGCAAATTATTTGGCTATGGTTATCTATCGTATTCATAGTAATAACTCGATAGTAATAAATAATAAGATATCATATCATAGTAGTAAATTAAATACTACATATATGATCTATATATTTATTATAAACTGTTAAAGACAATTAAGCATGCATGATATGCAATATGACAGGAAGATACGAAATCTACCCAGCGCAAAGGCAGCTAACACTAAATAGTGGCATGCATATGTATATTATATTAATAGTTAATAAACAATATTATTATAGTGCACATAGGTCTCTTAATTAGACTAACTACATGTAACGTTTAGTATTTGTAAATTAAAGCACGTAAGTACCATGTTGCCTACAGCCTGACACTTGTAAACGCAATAACACTTTGTTTATATTATTCTCTACTCAACCTCAAATTATGGTTTTGCGAAATTATTACACACGACAGTTTTGCAAAATTATTACATACTGTTTTACAAAATAGTCTTCATGTATTTGAATAAATTGTAAAATATAATAAAAATTGTAAATGTAAATTTCAATGAAATTGATGTGTCAAAAGTCGTGGCATCTTCTAGTTAGAAAAATAGAACCATTCATTTGAAACTGAGTTGAAAATAGTATAGTAAAAATATTGTTGCGTTTAATTAAGTATATGCGTGGAAAGATTTAACCCTTTGCATTCAAAGGAATTCTTTTGCTGGAAACAAATGACAACTTTCAATCTTTCTTGTTGTAAAGTTGAAACTATCAGAAATAATTACTGTTTGATATTGCTCATTACTCATACTGCAACGTTTCCCTTAAACAACTTAATTTGTAATATTGTAAATATATTTTAAAGGTACATTCACCCATATTCGTGATGTATCAATGTACCTGCTCAGTCACATGATTTTCCACTGCTATCATTGATCACGAATGTGATATCTTTTACATTAATGTTTAAGTTGACTTGTTAATGTAAAAGTTGACTTATCAGAACGTTGTTCTAAACGGTGAATGTGACATATTTTTCAAATGCAAAGGGTCGAAGTTTATTTAAATCTTTACAAAGCAACAAGAATGTTCTATCTTTACTTAAGATGCAACGAAACACATCAAAAACTCCACATAATCCAAAAAAAAAGATTGTTAGGACATCTTAACCCATTGCCATACGATTTATTTGTTGAATGCATTGTTCAATACTAACTATTCATTATTACAATATTCAAACGAAGTAAACTATACAATTTATAATTACACTTAAACTTCAATTAATTAATCCGTTTCAATTAGTTTTCAATTAGTGTTTAACTACGTCTCCAATTAATTACTAGAGTATTAAAACTTCCAGTAAGATTGATCACAGTTAAACTGTGTCAAGAGTGAAATTCGTCACAGTACAGCAAAGGTTAACAATGAACAACCCTTTGCACTCGAAAGGTGACATTCACCATTTCAACACAATTTTAAATAAGTATTTTTCAAATCTATTGTGATTTATAAACACGATGAAGACAAGTGGCAAATGACAGTAAACAATAACATCGAAAGAATTCAAACCTCTTAACACTAAACCTACCGGCATATAATGTGCACTTAATTTGAAATTAAAAATGAAGTTAAAAAATAAACAAACGACGAAACATAAATTAGTACACACATTTGTTCTTTATTTTGATGAAAATCAATGCTGACTTCAAGGAATGTACTTTAACAAAATGTGTATCTTATAATAAGAAACTTGTAGAGCGCTCATTTGACCGGTTTGGTAGTGTTAGTGTTAAATTACTATCTGTGAAAGTACCTTCGAATGCATAGGGTAAAGCAAGAAACCTAAACGGGACGGTTTCATACCAAGCGCCACGTTAGTCGAGTGGACGACCGGCGGACGTGCAGCGGATCGAAATCGTCCGCAGCGGCAAGCAAGCGAATGAACCTGAAAGTGGCAAAGTCCGCTTCGTTCTCGCCAGGTATCGCGAAACTCGCCGAAAACGTCAGACAATAAATACTAGATGTTATGCTTACTGAATTGCCGCGAGGCATCGGATCAATAATCCTCGAACACGAAGCAAAGATCAGCTGACGGCCGTGTGCGGGCTGGCTCACTCCACTGAACATCCTAAACGGCCTACAGGCCTCAATAAAACTAGCAGCGTAACCTGGTCGTTACTGCACGCCGCTAGAAGGGAAACGAGTCCAGGCCGGTTTTAGCAGGGTGTGTGCGTGCTTTGACACACAAGGTGGAGGCTGCCGGAACAGAAGGACGGAGGGTGGTTACCGACGGTGGCGTTGCTGGAGGTGGTAGCGTGTGTGGAGGGTGCTGTCGACGGTGGCGATGCTCGACGATGGTGGGACTCGAGGGCCGTAGGACGACGGTTTTACGCTTGCGGTCGACGTCGACGATTCAGACACACGGCCGTTCCTGCTTCAGGCTTTCTGGGACGTCCCGCGAGCCTGCGCCGTTACGTCTAGGCGTCGGCTGGGGGTTCGAACCGTCGAACCCTTGGCTTGATAACAGTGCCACGCCATCCGTCGCTGGCGACGCATAAATTGCGTGGCAGACAAAACCAGACCCGATTCGTAACGAGACTGCAATCTCGAACGGTCTTCTTTCAACGTCGAACGAGTTCGTTGGAATTCGACGGATGTGACGGGATTCGAATGATAACATCATTAGAGCTGCTGTTCACTTGCTACACTTTATATGACACGGTTCACTCGAAAACGCGTTAACACGTTCGTTATGGGAAAGAGTCCCTCTGCTGAGATACCGCAGCGAGTGTCATTACGCCCCTAGCGCGTGAGACGCATGGAACGAGCCGTAACGAACGTGTTAAACGAAACTCGTGCTGTACGAGCGTTGTCCGAGTTTATTGAGTCGTATTATGTGGACATGATCGTGTTTATGGAACAGATAAATGTCGTGATATTTGTTCGGACCAGCAGCGTGTTATAGGAATGCTGTTGCGATTTTTGCGACGTGTTATGTCGAAATCGTGGCCTCTGAGTTACGTGTTGTAGGAGACTTGATCGAGAATTAATAATATGAGTAATAATATCGAGTATTAATAATATGGTGATCGTTGTTACAGCTTTAGTTGAATTCTTTGTAGTTTGAATTTATTCTTGTTTGGAGGGATGAGTAATGAAGTGTAGATATGCAGTGGACGGGATTGATATTTGGATATGAAGTAGAATGAGTTTTTGAAATTGAACAGAAAAATATGAATTATTTTGAACAGCTAAAAGGATTAGTTCAGTGATAGGCAGATCAAGTGCTACTTGAAGGAACCACGGGCACGAGTGTGCACGGTGCGCGCAGTGGTGAGGTGTCACAGATCAAAGTTGCAAATTTTTTAACTTTTGCATTTATAAATTTGTAATTATGGAAAGTTTGAATTATTTCAATATTTTAGCGGTTTAGTAATGTGGGAATTTAGATGCTTACTATGTTAGGAATTTGGTAATATAGAAACTTAGAAAATTAGATGTTTAGTATTTTAGAAACTTGCTAATATGGAAATTTGGAAATTTAGAAATTTAAGAATGTAATAACTTGAAAAAACTTTTTTTTTTATAAAAAAACTTGGAGAAATTTTTAAATTTCGATTTGTATATTTAAGATTTTTTTTAATTTGTACAGTTAAAACTGCACAATTGTAGAAATTTAGAAATGTAGAAATTCAAAAATTTAAAAAGTTAAAAAATATAAAATTAGCTGTTTAAAAACGTTGAAACTTGAATATTAAAAGCATGAGAACTTAAAAAGTTGAAAATTTAAAAAATCTAAAAATTTTTAAATTTAAAAATCTGAAAACCTGAAAATCTAAAAATCTAAAAATTTTAAATGCTAAAAACCTAAATATCTAAAAATATTAAATTTAAAAAACTTAAAAATCTAAAGATCTAAAAATGTAAAAATCTGAAAATTTAAAAACCTAAAATTGTAAAAATTAAAAAGTCTAAATGTTTACTTCCATTAAGAATTATTTGTTATTTGAAACCCAATAAATTTCACACAATAAATGCTAAAATCCAAATATAGTTACTAACTTCATGCATAAATAATAAAACGTTTAAACAGTTTACTAACATTATAATGTATATTAACAATAACTTATATTAATAATTATATGAAACAACTCTATATATCAATATTTTTAATAGAACTTCTTGATTCAAAATTTATAATTTTACTTAAATACCTGTCACAATTTTCGAGATGCTTCTAAATGATTCAATAAATTAAAGATTTAACATGGAATACGATTCAAGAATGAAATTTTCGAACGTTATTTTCAAACAAAGATTGTTTGTATTGTTAATTCTATTTGTGTTCCTTTGGTCAGAATTGTAAATTGTAAATTGTAAGAGAGAAAAGTTTCAGTGCCGTCGGGTGTGATTCGGTAATAATTTAAATGATTATCAAATTCTGTGGTTACAGCTCGAGGGACGAGAACTTTTAAACGAAGTTTCTACGCACGCTATATTTCGTAATTATGATCGTGATGTGACAGGGAATTACTAAGAGACATTATCCTTGGACACAAATGAAATGATTTTTTGAAGTCTAGCAAACGATTCCTTGACAATAGAATTACAGTTTCATTGAAGCGAAAGACTGTCATTTTTAGACATCGTTATTATTGCTGAAATGGATTCACGTTTTTGCAACGAAAGTAATTCTAGAATTCAAATTAAGTTTGACTCTGTACAATGATTGGAAATCATGAAAAATTATATGTAATTTTATTTTTATTATAATTATATACTAAACTGCAGAATTTTTTTTTTAATTCAGGTCTGAAAGACAATTTCCTTGGGTATAATGTCGAGAAAAATAATTTCTGTATAATTTTGTCCCGTTTTATCAGTTTCATCTTCTTTTTTAAATTAAAGACACGTATTGGATGATCATTGCATTTTGCTAATACAAAATTATTTATAAAGACTCATGAAATACAATTTTTAGTTGAATTATTCGAATTATTAATTTTTTATTAGATCTTTGATAATTTTTCTTTTTTTTTATATTTCAATATTTCCATATTTCCATATTTCGATATTTCGATATTTCGATATTTCGATATTTCGATGTTTCGATATTTCGATGTTTCGATGTTTCGATATTTCGATATTTCGATATTTCGATATTTCGATATTTCGATGTTTCGATCCTTCCATGTTTCGCTGTTTCGATATTTCGATATTTCAATATTTCAATATTTCAATATTCCGGTATTCCAATGTTTTGATGTTTCGATATTTCGATGTTTCGATCCTTCCATGTTTCGCTGTTTCGATATTTCGATATTTCAATATTTCAATATTTCAATATTTCAATATTCCGGTATTCCAATGTTTTGATGTTTCGATATTTCGATATTTCGATATTCCGATATTCCTACGACTCTAAATTCCTACATTCCTATATCGTAATACATATGTATATCCCAATATTCCAATATTCCTATATCGTAATACATATGTATATCCCAATATTACTATATCCCTAATCATCCCTCTATCCTTGTATTCTTGTATTCCTATATTCTCATATAGTTCTATCTCTATATCTTTATATCCCTATATTACCACATCCTCATATTCCCATAACCTAAATTTTAATACAACTTTATCTTCAAGGCCCCTATATTCCTCGATATATCCCTACATTTCTACACTTTCTTAATCATAAATCACTATATAATTTTTTACAAATCGCAAAATCACTGTATCCATTCCTTCCATAAATGCAAATTTACATACCACAAAACACGTAAAATAAAATATAATAAAACAGATTATACTACTTTAACAGTCTTTATCAGAATTAGTTGGAATCGAATAACGAATAAAATTCGCTAACAAAACAGTAAAATTAATTCTAATAAAATGAACCAAAAGCACCTGGGTTATAGTCGGAATTAGCCAAATAAACAGTACTACCACCGTGTTCGTTTTTTAGAAGTGTCATAAATTGAATTCAATCATCCCAACGAGCAATCAATGTGTAACTCCCTGATAATACAACATTCGAAAAAGCAATATTACCGTATGTCGATAAAAATAAGTAATAATATGATCAGATAGAATGTTCCCAGGTTAGAGCACTCATCTCGTGCCATTCGACCGATCGATTTAATCGCTAAATTCATCTACGAATCATTGGTACCATCTTCGATAACTTGGTCGTTCGAGAGGCAGCGAACTAAATTGTTAATCGTCTAATTGGGAGAGTGAGAACGATCTTTCGATTGAATTCAGCGTCGTTCTCACAACGAAACAGCGAGTAGGTCATAATGTAAATAAAGGTGGCGTTCGTAAGATGGAAACGTTTATCGGAGTGACCCAATATCACGGCAAGGAAGAGGATACACAACGAGCAGTTTGTATAGCAGCAATAACTCTAAACAGGACAGACGAATAGATGACGATATCCTGCCTGTAGTCCGTCGAATCGACACAGTTACGACCGTTATAGGGACATTTTATGGAGTACTTTTTAGCGAGACTAGAACCGAACGAACGGAAGAACAACTATAACGACTACCGATTGGATCGGGCTAAATACGTAGTTGAGAGCTATTAAGTTACCGAAGCTACAAACTTTCAATTTATCGAGATTTCGGATTATCGGATATTTAACCCCTTGTTGTATGATTAAATTGTCAGGTCAGTCAGAAGTAATTATTAACCAGTTAACTGTGGCGATCTTTTTGCAAAGCTCGCACCAATGTGTCCCGATTATCAAGCGATGACGAGTTAGCTCTCAAGAATTTATGAATCCATCTCTAATCATTTACACTTTTTATTTGTTTATTTCATTTCGTGTTGACCTCTAAACATTTTAAACATATTACAATTTACGAATATAATTTAGTTTTCGCCAAAATTACAATTTAAATATCAAATTGTAACAAAATTTTACGCATGACGGATATAGTCGTCATGACACAAAATTCTGCCACATCTCCATGACGGATATAGTCGTCAAACACACTTAACTGGTTAAAATTAATGAAGAAAAAATCAAATTGTTGTGACTATTTTGTATTCAGTGGTCTTTGACTATACAAATATAATCAATATACAAATTATAATCGTACTTAAACTTCTAATTGAAAGGTAACATTTCAGTAAGATTTGTGGTATTTGAAGCGTGAGTGTGTCACGAGTCTGACTCATCAAAGTACTGCAAGGTGTTAATTACATAACTGACAAATTATTACATTTCTGAATTACTTAGTTACCGAATTACAATAGTAAATTATACTATTAGCAAATCATTATATTTCTAACCAAATTATTGCGTTCCGACATTATATAATTACGAAATTCGAGAATTACCACATCGTAAAACTTTGATATCTTCAAATTCATAAAATATTATATTACAATAATGTTAAATTATTAAATTTTCAGTAGTCTGAATTTGGAAATTCCCGAACATTAAAATCTTCAAATTCATGAATTAAAAATTATCAAATTGTTCAGTATTACATTTGCAAGTTACCTAATTCTCACTATATAAAATAATACACTTTTTGTATTTCTGAATCAGCAAATTACCCCAAATTATCAAGATTTTTAATTTACAAGTTAATCATCCTAATAAATTATCAGATTTTTAAATTCTCTCATTTCACGGATATAGGAACTCAAGATCTTCTGGATTTAAGGATTTATGAAAATACAGATCTAGAGACTTAGAGATTTTCAAATGCAAGGATTTAGAGATATAACGATCTAGAAATCTTTCCACTAAAAACTTGAATATTTAGGTATTTGGTAATTTTAAGAGTTGCAGAACTCCAAATAGAAAAATTAAAAATTTTGGCAAATTTGAGAAATTAAAAAATTTAGAAATTCAAGGATATGCAAATTTGAAGATCTACGAATTTCAGAGCTTAGAAGCTTAGCAACATACGTGCATGGAACCCACAAGATTTGGTAACTTTGATATTTTGAGATCCAGGGATAGAATCTAGGGATTTAGGGTTTACAGATTTGGAAATTTAAAAAGAATGCAGAATATCTTTACCTCTATGTTTGAAATTAAAAATCTTTCTTTCCTCGCTTGCAATTATCCAATCAAATTGTTATTTAATTATTAAATTAATTAGCTAAATTGCATTAAAATTGCTCATTTCTTTGTAACAAATTAATCAAAAATTTCTCTTCTACAATTGATTTCACTTTCTGTTTCGAGAAAATATTATAAAAATTTAATGCAATGAGATAAGTTAATCATATATGATGATTTTAATACTTTCCTGCTATTTTGCATTTTTTATCCCACTCACTTCATATTCGGTTGCTTTCAGGAAATTCAATTTCCTTTTTAAATCTTTTCATTTCATGTTATAACGCAATATTGTAACAATGCTTCCAGAGATAGGTTTCCACCGACAGTGACCTAATTTATTTTATTATTCCTTTTTCGTAAGACAACACAACGGGACTATAAAGTTATAACATGTCTGAAAGAACGAGGATTAAATATCATAAACAATTTTTCTTTTTAATTCAATCTTATTATGTACATTTTTAACGTAGTAAATTAATTTCATACATTAACATGTCGTATGACATGGTGGTTCAACGGGAATTTTTACTAATGTATATAAGTAAATTAAACATCGAGATGGATATAACAAAAAATGTTGACTGAAATTTACTAATTTGGAAATGCAGAAATATTAAATTTCTAGTTTTGCAAATTTACAAATTCACAAATTCCAAAATTCCAAAATTCCAAAATTCCAAAATTCCAAAACTCAAATTCCCAAGCTCTCGAATTCCCAAACTCTCAAATTCTCAAATGTCCAAATTTCCGAATTCCCAATTTTCCAAACTCCCAAATTCATAAATTTATAAATTTATAAATTCCCAATTTTCCAAATTCCCAAATTCCCAAATTCCCAAACTCTCAAATTCCCAAATGTCCAAATTTCCGAATTCCCAATTTTCCAAACTCCCAAATTCATAAATTTATAAATTTATAAATTCCCAATTTTCCAAACTCCCAAATTCCCAAACTGCCAGATTCTCAAACTCTCAAATTCTGTAAACAAATATCAAATAATTCCAGAAAGTATACAGAACTATCCTCATAAAAAATTAGCACCCTCACCGATCAAGCTTTCTTGCTATATGTATAATTAAGAGTTAATTATTACTACCATTATTTATCTTACCATACAATTTTCACTATGTGAACGATTTATGATCACCAATCATCAACGAATTTACTTCTCATTCCACTCGTTCATTAGCAATAACCAAACATTTATCTAGATATTTCGCATGAACGAATCTAACGTTTAAACGATATTACAGTTAAACGAACCTAATTATCTACCCCGTGATACAGAAAACAGATCCGTAGCAAATAGAATCGATTAACAGCAACCGAAACACAAGAAAAATTAATATCTGTATTCGTCACCATTGTAGATACGAAGCAGGAAGATGAAGAGCGGAAGGGAGAAGAACCCACGTGAATATGAACAATTATATATCCGTGTATGTCGGTTGCAGTTATTAATATTCCATTCAAAAGCATGGACTCTATTCAGCACGGTCTCTGAAAATTCAGATGAATCGGGTGAATTCTGATCCGCGGCCAGATTGCAGTTGGGAAGTGGACGGCCATTACCGTCCATTCTGTAAATTCAGATCGTCATTTACGACGGCTCGTTAAAATTAACGCAGTTACCGGACTGTGATCTCTAGGATTAAATCGGTCGTACAAGCCGACCAGATCAATCAGAAAACAAACGGAACCTGCCGATAACAAACGAACCCAAATTTCAAGTTTTCATTTCTATCTCTCAAAAAGAGATCAAACAAATCTGACGAATCGATCAGTCGTTTTAAGGTTATACCGTGAAAGATAAATTTGAGAGTCAGACAGAATACAGGGGGTTTTAACGCAGCGGACGGTTTTTTATCCTCATTCGACAAAGGGAGTTCAGAACAAGAGTTTCAGACTATGCAGTGTAGGCTTAGAAAGTAAAATAAATTTCGGAAACATTTTGTTTTCTTGAAAGTTACTTAAGGTTTCAGAAATAGGAATATATTTTTTGCCATACTGTAGAGGACATCGAGACAGAACACACTGCATAATATTTCTAGTAAGGAGAAGTGGGGTAAGTGCGGACTGGTTTTTGTAAAGTTGGTATTTAAACGTAAGTATTTTCAGTTTGCTATATAAATACTTAACGCTGTCGATATCGAACGCTTTGCACAATTACTACTATTTAATTAATATTAACTAGGACCTTAATTTTTCTTGTACATTTTGATTTTGATAGGAAATTGTTTAAAATGTCAACTACTCTGCATTTTCCCTGAAAATGGGGTAAGCGTAACTTGAAATTAAATACTTTGAAACTTTATTTTATGTGCAATGGGGCAAGAGCAGAATTATTAACGAATCTGCTATAAAATGCTTTTTACTGCATTATGCACGTACTCTATACTGCAAACAAGTACTCTTAGTTGAAATATAAAATATAAAATGGGACACAGTGAAACAAAACAAGGAAACAAACATACTAAATGGAGAAATTTCGTTCATATTGTAATAAAAATAGCCTGTATACGCACTTGCCCCGTTTACGAACTTACCTCACTTCACCTTCACATATTAAATATATGACTATAAATATAAACATGTGTAATATATTAATAATGTATTAATATGTTATTTTTTAAAGATGGTATGTGTTTCTTATGTTTTAGTCAACTGGTTACATTCAATCTCTGTAGTATCAAATATTTATACTGCCTCAAACTCAAATACGATACAAAGCTAAATATTTTACATTTTCGTTACAATAAGTCGACTTCTATGTTATTTAAAATATCATGTAGTATATATATATTTTGAATGCATCTCGATTTTCTGTTGAATATGGTAAAAAAAATACGTATTCCTATTTGTAAAACCCGGGGCGAAATCGATTTCTCCATGAAAACAAACTATTTTCGAATGGTTTTTTTTACTGATATCAATTGTACACTTCATACTCTGCAGTTCTTGTTTTAAGCTATTTTTTATTAGAGAGGTGAGTGAAAAATATGTGTTAGAGGTAACATCTTGTATGTGGCAAATAAACTGATCCAGTTACTCAAATTTTAAAATTTTGATTGAAAATTATAAGATTCTAATTTATGTTCTTGTACATTAATAAAAGCTTATATACACACTGACTCTTATTAATCCTTTTATGTGTTTCTAAAATATATTATCAGTTAATATACATATCGACATATACATATTGTATAATTAGCCCATGATATGATTCTTCGTTTTATTTTTATTTCTATTCTCATTTTAAAAATAATATCAAACTACCTCCTATTGCTAAATTATAAATGTTTCATATTTGCGAAGATAGCATAAATTTCCATTAGTACTTACACAATTTAATTTGTATAATTGCCTACGTTATTGGGTTGTAATTCGATGATACAGCTGACCTGTTTCTAGCTTATACAACCATTTAAATTTTATATTAATATTTATGGATTCTGCAGTAATTATAAACCATAATACTGATCAGTGTAAAAGATTTACATTCACAATGGAATAATTTCTACTGGAATTTAATAATACTCTGCTTCTATGTAAAAGTAACAGAGCCAGCTACCACACAAATTGCTTCCTGTACTTACAATTGAATTTGCTCACATTTTCCTCTTTTATTAATTTACTGTGTAATATGTATGCACATGATTTTGTTTAATAATCATCGTACACTTACACGACTAAACATGTGCATTATTTATGCACGCTTTACTTTGTTGGATACTGCATCCACTGTCCAACTAGGACTTTCACTCTTGTGAGACTTATAACTGACAATTTACATTTCTTATGATGGTTGTTACAAAACTGCTTCGATGCAATTCTGTACAACACAGTGTCAATTCACGACAAAAACAACAGACACTCCAGAATGAAATACAGTACCTAAAAATAATATCTCACAAGGCCCCACATATCACAGTTGCAGAATAAACATTTCGAATAGCACACGTGCACCAAACATTCATTTTTAATTTTTTCCGTGAAAAGTCATTATTAACCTCTTCCCGTGCCATTTATTTAACAGATGCGTCAGTCAAGACTAACTATTCGGGGCTATTACATTAAAACGAACGAAGAAAATTAAAATGCAACTATTTTATATTCAGCGATCCTTGATAATATAACTTATAGCTGGTCCTAAATTTCAAGTTGAAGAGTATTTAAAATTTGAGTAAGGTTCGTCACATTTGAGCTGTAAGTGCGTCACGAGTGAGACTTGTCAAAGTACGGGAAGGGGTTAACTATTATTTTACTTTTAAAGGAATTATATATATGGCTCCAGCGCACAAGTAGCAAATTATTTGTACCGCGAATATGGCTGACTGCTACAAGGCAAAGGATTGATTGCTTCAAACAAGAATACAATCACGAAAACAACATTAGTTGCAGATACGGATCAGATCAGCTTTTGCAACGTCAGCTTTAATCGGCAGACGGATGAGGCTTCTATTGGCGCAAACAATGCGCGAGGAGTATTTATTGCGGCGGCTAATACCGGTTTATTGGGATGTAAAATGAGGCAGGTCCGTGCTGACATGCTTGGTTTCCTCCTGCTCGAGTTCACCGCCACACCGTCCGACGTATAATGGAAACGCGCCTTTGGCGTCTGTTATGAATAAAGGAATAAACCATTGTCGATCGTTAACCGCGTTATTATGCTTAAAACTGTTGTGCGCTGATTCCTCGTTCAATTGAGCGGAACGAGCTTGCAGTATATTTAACAAAAATTAACAAGCAAAGTTATAGTGTGCCACGCATAGTAACGGCTAATTGTTCGGTTGTTATAAAATGAACGATATGGAGAATAAATTTGAGAAGTACTGTGAAATACTTGTAGTATGTAAGTTTGAAGGTTTGCACTCCTTTATTTTTTTCACCTACCAATGCCATAATTTACGAAATTAAGGAAGAAAATCTTTTGTTAATGTATTTAATATAAAATTATTAATCCTTAATCGTCTTCAGTGAACATTAATGCTTGACAGTCACATTTCGTTAAAATAACGTATTGACAGACAAGGACTTTTAAGATCCCAGGCATTGAAAATGTTTCATCAAAAAAGCTACTCATTATTTTAACCTTTGAATTTATTTATATATGTTAAGACAACATATTTCAACATATTTTACAGCTGATATCAATAAATTTAAAGGTCGAATATAAACAAAAATTCTGAAATGTGAGAATGTTGAGAAATTTACAGAAAAATTCAAAACCCTTTTCTATTTTTATATAAAGAGCTAAAACTTCAGCTGAACACTCTTGAGATATAAAAGTTTAAAGAAAGAAATAGTAAAAATACCGGTGTTTCAAAAAGATATTTATACCGATTTTCAAGAAGTAAAGTCGCTAAAACTGAAGCTAAATTGGCTGGGACCATTTCGTACCCAGTATGGTCGTTAAGGATTAACCTTTCATCACTTTAATCTACTTTGTAGATTTAATGCATGTACCACATAGTAAAGCAAAAGTAGAAACTAAAAAGCTGGATTAATATTAAAGACGATTTGCCTCTACTGAAATGGGTAATTTTGAAAATACACGGGATTATAACAAGAAACAAATAAATAAGCTACCTTTACTAATTATCATAAATATCGATCATTAATTACGGAATTTCCATTCAAATTGCTACTGTAATCTGCACAATCAATTTATCAAATAATATATACCACAATGTTCCTGATTGTTTGATTAAACAATCACACAAAAATCAAAATTTAAATGCCTACGAAATTCAGTAACAGATTATATCGAGACTCGTTCTTAAATATTGTTTGCAATATTACGTTTAACAGTGTACATGTAGACCTATAACAAGTTTATTCAGCTACAAAACGAAACGTACCTTTTGTTTTCGCAACACAGACGCGTTAAACGTATGCAGAGCTGGCGAACAAGCGGGTGCAACAATTTATCAGCATAATTTTGATTGGTGAATTTCAATAATTACAAAAAACGACCGACAGAATCGGTGTTTCCTGCTTACTGAATAAACGGATGTTCAATTGTTAAATCTCTTATGTAAATATCCAATAGAAATTTCAAAAACACTGCGTAAAATGAACAAAATAAAATCAACATTGAGATTATTCATGTATTCAATGGAAATATTTTTTATGTACTTTCAAATTTCTGTGTTTTCAAATATCAGTATTCTGGAGTTTATAAATCCTCAACTTTTTTTAGTTTCTTGTTTATTGTATATTTCTAAATCTTTGATAGTTTTGGAACTTCGTATTTCTAAATTTCTATGTACCAAAATTTATGTATCCAAATTTTTATAACAGCGAAGTTTTACATCTTGAAATTTCATCACTCCTCAGGTTTACGTGTTGTAGATTCTAAATTTCGTAAGCCACAAATTACTATATTAACCAAAGTTTCTATTCAAAAATTAAAAAATGCACAGATATTGAAATCTCAAAATTTGCAAATTTTCGAATTTCTAAAGTTCGAAATATCTACATCCCCAAATTTCCAAATTTCCACATTCTCAAATCCCCAAATCACTAAATTAACAAATATTTCCATTCCCAAGTTAAACAATTTACAGATATCTAACTCCCAATATTTGCAATTTTTCGAATTTTTAAATTTCGGAATATCAATATCCCTAAATTTCTGAATTTCCAAAACCCCAAATCCCCAAATTTCCAAATTTCCAAATTTCCAAATTTCCAAATTCCCAAATTCCCAAATGCCGAAATTTCCAAATTTTCAAATTTTCAAATTTTCAAATTTTCAAATTTTCAAATTTTCAAATTTCTAAATTTCTAAATTCCTAAATTCCTAAATTTCCAAACTTTTAAAGTGACAAATATTTCTATCTTCCAATTTCGAAATTTACATATATATAAATCTCCCGATTTCCAAATTTCCGAATTTCTTAATTTCTAAATATCTAAATCCCAAAATACGCAAATTCTCAAATTTCCAAGTATTCAAATCTCCAGATTTTTTAACTTTTAAGAACCCAAACTTTTTAATTTCCAGCTTTCAAAATTCCTAAATCTAAAGTTATGTAAATTTATATTTCCTGTTATATTACCCGATTGCTTGTTTTAAATTTATGGTACATTAGTGGTTCACCCCTCGAAATCAATGTCGAAATCTTTCATCGAACACATTTACCCAGATAATTAATTAAATTTTAATATATATAAATACCTTTTCGTTGATAATCTCCTAAATAGTTGGTAGAAACATTTCACTTACCTGTAACAAACAAAAACAGTGATCGTTAGAAAAATAGATACATTTGTTAATAATTAAACAGTAAATTATTTCATAAGAAGGAAATTGATACTTCCATAGTGTAATGTGAATGTATTACATAACATATTTATAAACGCAATAAACTTGCATAATACTTGCATTACTTATACTGATGCCATAGTTATTACTCACTGCAGAATGTAGACAAAAAGTTTCATAATAATAACTAAAATTGTCCATAGAAATGTACGTGAATTACAAATTTTACATTTTACGATAGGAACAACCAAAATGTAAGAAAAAACACAGAAAAGATAATTTTATTAACAATAATTTCAGTGAAACATGACTGAACAAATTGCACTTAAATAACTTAAATAACAAGCAATTTGTGAAATATATTTAGTAAAATCAATTAAATCAACAAATATTAATCTGCAAATTTCTGTAGTTATAAATTTTCTAAAATTATTTCTGGTAAGGAAAATGAATAAATTAATAAATATTAAAATTGAAAAGCTTTTAGGAGTGTATAAATGTAGTTAAATTGTTTTACGCATCAAATTTTGAACATTAAAATTATTAAAAAATGTAATTATAAAGTAAAGTTTGATTTACATAAATATTTCATTAAAATATTACTCTAATTAAACTTATTATTTATTTAATATGAAACATTAAGAGAATTATAATTATTTAATTTATAAATTATGAATATAATACATTATAATAAAAGTAATGATTTCATTATTAATTACAATTTTTGTATATGATATTACTTTGTATCAAGATACAAAAATAGTATTGTACAAAATAGTATTTGTACAAAAATAGTATTAGCGATAGTGATTTAATTTGTACAGTTAAATGAATATTTGAAAACGAAATATTTAATTCCAAATTTGAAATTTTGAAATTGAATTAAATACACCATTTAAGAATATACATATTATACCATTCTAGAGTAGTAAGACATGAATTTTAATGTCGCGCAATGAAAATTGTTATTCATGCAAAGCAGGAACAATTATATCATGGTATATTTATTTCGTTACCCGTTTCCTGATAAAAGATCCCGCTTCGAGAAACTTAGGATCACAATTTAACGGAAATTGAAACAGCACTGCAATTTATCGGAAAACTCTCTGTTCCGGCGATCCTGAATTATTTCGCGATTTAAGTAGTAAACCGTCGTATTAATCCGACAGTCGTGGTACCAAGTTTCTCGGCTAGTTTCGCTTCTATTCGCCAGATAATGCCACTGATTGACTTACAATGTTTCCGTAAATTCGTTAATTTTATGTTCCACGTTGTTTGCTATAAATTTTATAAGCAGTAGGTGTACATTTTATATAAACGTTAAATGAATTCAAAGAACTGTTTCCGTAAATAAAAAGTGACTTAAATATGTGGTATCGTAATTTTAAGAGACGTTGATTTATAATACATAAAATTATGATATAAAGACCATGATAGACAATGCGACGATACGTTGATGTTTTTGGAGGAACGGGAGGAGAGAAGAGGGCTCGCGGATTTTTTCCTAATGGACAAAAGACAGTGTAGAAATGTCAAACGTGTAGTTTGATTTCCGTAGACAGTCGGAATAATTATATTGCAATTTTTATATGTATCAGTTTCTGTACAATTACTAAATTCATTAAAATATCATTATTATACCTAAGGTAAAGTGGAGTAAGTGCAGACTGGTTTTTGTAAAGTATTTTCAGTCTGCTATGTAAACACTTAACGCTGTCGATATCGAACGCTTTGCACAATTACTACTATTTAATTAACACTTTAACGACCGCTCACACAACACGTGTGTGATAGCCAGAACAACCGTTAACGACCGCTCACACATGTGTGTGATGCTACCGCCGAAGGTTGTTGTCCAGTGCCACACTTTCTGTGTGATAATTTATGAAAGTAAACAAGTGTGGATATTGCTATTGGCTTCGTATTTCATCGCCACATCTTTGATTTTAGGTAATTATTGCCTATTTTTAATTTTACATTTTACACTACAGTGGTGTACCATGTAAATTATGGAGCAAATGTCGGCGCTCTACGAAATATTAAATTTGTTGTTAAATATTTGTCGTTTTTTGTTTTATGTTATCTTTTTCGTGAATTTAATAAAGTTCTTTTAAATTAATTCTTCAAAAATACTGCCGGCCCCTGGCGACGTTTGACTGCGTAGACATGCGGTCGTTAAAGTGTTAATATTAACTAGGACCTTAATTTTTCTTGTACATTTTGATTTTGATAGGAAATTGTTTGAAATGTCAACTACTCTGCACTTTCCCCGAAAATGGGGTAAGAGCGTAACTTGAAGTTAAATACTTTGAAACTTTATTTTATGTGCAATGGGGCAAGAGCAGAATTATTAACAAATCTGCTATAAAATGCTTTTTACTGTATTATGCAAGTACTCTATACTGCAAACAAGTACTCTTAGCTGAAATATAAAAGGGGATATAATGAAATAAAACAAGGAAACAAACATACTAAATGGAGAAATTTCGCTCATATTGTAATAAAAATAGCCTGTATACGCACTTGCCTCGTTTACGAACTTACCCCACTTCACCTTATAAATATATTATTTTCTATAAATAACTAACAGTGTAGTTTGAATCGTAATGCAAAATAAAATGAACTACAATTTAATACAACTATGTTTATACTGAAATATATTTAACACGTATTTTAATTTTATCTTAATTTGATATAGTTTGTTTATTCGTTTGTTTAAGAGTAATGCAACATACATTTCCTCTTTAGATATTAATAGAATTATATAAACATTCTTAACATATGCCATTCGTTTCATTTCACCCTAGATTTTATTAAAATATCTTGTTGAATTCTCCATTGTATTAAAATTATTTAAAAATCGGAAAATATTAAGAGAAGACAATTATTAACGCTCGTAATTATACGATGTTATTACCACGAATGGAAGTACTGAATTTTTAAATATTGAAAGGGAAATTTCATTAAAAAATCGTGGAATTTAATCAGTATAATTAATCAACGAAATTTAATTAACGATTCTTGAAATTTAATTATTATAATTAATTTGAATTTATATTATACTGTAATTAATTTATGACAATGATAAATTAACGTAGAGACAGGCCAACCAATTACAAGTACTTCAATAAAACACACTCTGCTACAGAAATAAATTACTTTTTAACCAGTTTTAATGAATTCTATCATACAGTCTGGTACAAAAGTCGTAAAGTGTTTTAAGAAATCAATATCTTCTTCAAATTTAATTCTCAATATTTTTTCTTATCGAAATTTTTAAGTTCCGATTTGGATAAAAAGATGTTTGCAGAATTTTAAGACGAATTATGTTTGAAATATTACCAATAATTTAGTGTAAGAACGAACTTGACTTCGTGAAATTATGAAATGACAGTTACATGCCTGATATAATTTTGATATAGTTTTATATAATTTTGGTATAATTTTATTTAACCCACATAAGTTTCACTATTTTTGGAAAATACTGAAAATGGATTACTGTTACAGAAATATAATATCCACTGTTCGTGTACCACAGTGTTGTAAAACATTTGTGTATTTGACAATGACTAATTAGCTTTTCCTGATTAAACATTTTCCTTCTATATTGGCATTTTCTCCATGGGAAATATAGCTGTTACAATGAATCACAATGTATCAATAAAAATAGGGACACAGTAAAACTTAAAAAAACACGTAAAGTATAAAAACTTCAAACTCGTTTGTGATTTTCGTACCTAATTTTTTTCAACAAAGTTAATGGTATAACATGATGATACAATGAATGGCTAACTATGCAAGAGTATCTTCAAATTATGGCAAAAAATGTAAAAAGAACCAAAATCAATGAATTGAAAAAATGATAAATAATATGAAACACGTAGGAAACTAAAGAATGCCGAGACAACTATATTTTTATTATAAAGAATAAATATTTATTCAAATAAACAGAAAAACTGAACAAATGACGTCCATTTTTTTCAAATTTATTTTATGTAACACCATTTTTCTTTGTTCTTTGCAAGAATGATTATGAATGATTCAAATTTTTGTAACGCTAGTAACTAGTATCGATGACTGAAATTAATCTTAAGTACTAGTAACCATTATTAATAACAGAAATTAATTTCAGTTATAAAAAATCGTTATCGACGACAGAAACTGAAGTATAATTGTAACTGACCAATATAAATGACCGAAATTGTATTGTATTACCAACAACCATTATCGATGACCAGAATTTTATTTTAGTTCATAATAATCACTATCGGTGTCAAACCGATGCTGAAAGTTGAACAGTTACTTGTAACAAAAATTACTTTCAGTTTAAAAAAATTAATTAAAAACATTGTATATAATGTCTGTAACATATATTGTAACACAAAATAAATAGAGGAAAAGAAATTAATTAAAAATGACAAACAACAATATTACTAAATAAGAAGACATTCAGAAGAAAAACAAATAAGAAAGAAAAGAACATATAAAAATAGAAAAAATATTAATTACAATGCATTTGGTATTAGAGCAGTTCCAGAACCTAAAATTCTATCACCTTCATAATTAATAATTTGGCATCACTGATATAGTAATTTCTATAAATAATAGAATAAAAATGTTAAATATATCCCAAATAATAAATATTACAAGAAACGACCATATATGGGTCACTCTATTTGTGCTCCAGACTTATCAAACAAAGTTTTATCAAAATCGATGCCTCAACGACCGTGATATCTCCTTGTTCGATACTGCAGTATTCTACATGACGTAGAGACAACCATCTTTTCCGGACTAAATTATTTCCGAAATTTATACAAAATCTTGCATAACAATTTCGTCCCTAGTAAACTAAATGCTATAAGACTTATACATTTGACCAGGAAAGTTATTTAGCACAAATTATCCAAATTACAACGTATAGAATTTTTATGATAATATGAAGAGAAACACAAATACATTATCTTGTTGTCGAGCGATTATGCGAATGAAGGAAGATATAAACTGGTTCCAAGATGACTTCTTCAACTCGTTGAAGAACCGGCCGAGACACAACCCGTTTCGACTTGTTTCGATAACCGTCACGTTAATACTGAATCGGTCCTCGCCTAAGCAATGTTTTGTAAATACGCTCGGGCCTTTTCCGACTTTGTTCGAATACTATCCTTTTCTAGCACAGCGACTTTAACACTAGGTTTACAGGACGCGACATTTTGACGCATTTTGAATTTTTTTTAGAAAAATTACAAAAGCCGTTCGTATTTTTATTTTATCTCTTATACTGACTTTTATTCACTGAACGAAGTAAATATATATTAAAGTCTATTTTCTTCAAAAGCTTTGAAATATCGAAATTTGCTATGTGGTATACCTATCTCTATGTGCGTCAATTTGACGCGATCGTAATTTAAATAAAATTTTTAGTAAATTAGTTTTACCCATGCAAAAATTACAAGAATAATAAATATGAATGCACCGACAATACTTTATAAACGACGGACTTTGCTAGTTCGGAGTCGCACGCGGCCGGCTATGCCGGGTTCGGACCCTGCGTCGCAGTAAAAATGGCAATTCGCAATGTAGAGGGAAGTAAAAATATGAATGTAGAATTTTGAAGCAATATACTAAAATATTATTGAATAATAAAAACTTTTTATAAATATATATCTCATATTTTCATTTCTTACTTGTAGTGTTTAATTATATTGCTTTCTAAGTGGTGTTTTTCTTTAAATATATGTATTCGTTCTTGCGTCAAATTGACGCGTGTTCGTAGAGATAGGTATATGAGAAATGTCCGTAAACCTAGTATTAACAGAAATTACAAACTTAACTCTCTTATGCTTTAATAGTAAGATGCATTGTTATCCTATAATTTTTAATTTCATTGAAACGCAATCTCTTAAATATTTCAGTTTAAATTTAAGTGGAGTAAGGGCACTTTCAAAATAAGCGGCTGAAATAGTACATCTTCATCGAAACAAAGTAACAAAACGCAAGCTATATCCATTGCTAAGAAATTTATATTCGATAAACTGATAATACCAATTTCAAGAATTTGTGACATTCTACGTATCACTAGTTCGCATATTATTCAGGTATCAATCTTCAACGCGTACTATTTCCCAATTTTATTCTTCTTTATTCTATTTCGAAATGTTGCATGAAATATCGGTTACGTTGAGGATCGTTTACACTATGTCAATAAGCCGTGCCAGTAGCACGGGCCAGTAGGTAGTCGAATTTTTGCGTTTTTCACTTTGCCTGTACCAGGCGTTTCTTACTATACCTGAATCTCCACATGTGTGTTAAAAGAGGGCGGGTCAAATGATGACGCAGTATTTGATGGAAGGCAAGAAAAGAAAGAAACCATTTTCCTTTTCCAACAGACCTTTTAACAACCCGTCAAAAAACTGTCAGCTAAATTCGAAAACTTATTACGATCACTCTCATTTGAAATAAAAACAAATAATGTGGTGTAAGTGTGTGTGTGTACTATGTAATTGTATGAGTAGCATGGGTGCATGATATGAATGAAGCTTGCGCATGGTATCAATGAAGTTTGCATGTAATGAAGATTGCTAAATGATTGTCTTTTTGGTATAATCGAATGTTTTCGGAGCAAAGCGATTGCTTTGTGAGAAATTGAGAGAGCAAGACGTGCGAAATTTGTAATTCGTATAATATTGAGATTCTATTCGCGTTGCATTGAGGTAATTACATTTAATCATATTTTGTTAAATAAACTACAATAATCATTCCATCTATTAAAATTATTCTACAATAACTTTTCTTTAAATTCAAAACAACAAACAAAAGGATAGTACTGTGTCTGAATATTAATTTAAGATTAGGGATCCATCATTGCCTCAAAATCGCGATTATTGGTTTCCCAAAAACCGAACGAACTTTGAATCGTTATATCCGGCATAGCCGCAAGCTGTCAACGAGCAGCGAAAGAGGCTAACTCGAAGTTAGAACCACGCGGACGTAAATGGGTTTCATTCCCGTCGCATGTCGTATTCCAACTACAACTGTGCCCAGTCCGCCCACGCATCGAGTCTATCTATTTAGCGGCTAGCAATGTAGAACGAGTAGCATACGTATGTATATGAGTCAATTAGCATACAAAACAGTCGCATTTGCGTTGATATTAGACCACGAGTGCGCCGTACCGAGAGTGCTAGCTGGCTTTATTAACCGTATCTTTCAAAACCACCGGCGTTGGCTCAGAGCAACGTTCCTCGGACACCCCTGCCCCACACCCGTAACAGTAAACTTATTCGGTCCAAGTGGACCGAGTACGCCGTGTATTGAAAGCTAACGACGCGAAATTTTGAAGACTCCAAGCCAGCTTTAATTTTCACCGTCGTTCATCCTTGCACGAGTAATCTTCGAAAAAAAGTACATACGCTCCAAGTTTCGTGGGCACACGCGCCAGAAAGCGACGATGTGCTAATGACCCGAATTAGGGCCACGTTCAACATCCCTACGCGAAGTGCTCCCGGGTTCTACTTTCTGGGATTACGTGGCATGGTCTTTGAAGTTCTTTTTCAGACTTTTCTACGTGGCTGGATGATGTCTTGGAAAATTGAAGCGTGTGTACTCGCTGCTTCTTTCGAGAAAACGCTTCAGAGCACTGGGATCGAACGAAGCATTCTTTCGGGCGAGGAAAGAAATTTTGAAACTAGAATTCTTCCTAAGAGTTTGCACAGAAATTTAGACATTTTTCTGTGTGGTACAGAAGAATTTTTCATGAATATGAAAAGTTGTAGCTGATTGGAACTTTTTATGAATTTGTAGTATTAAAATTATAAAAGAAATGACTGTATGTTAAAAGTTTTTTTTAGTTTTGAGAAAATATTGAGAATGGAAGGATATTTATAATGGAATTTTTGTACACGTGTTCAGGATTGTATACGTGTAACATAGATGTTGTATCTGGCTTTGTAATGATAATAAGAGTTGTTCAGTTCAATGTTTGTGCGATAGAAGTAATACAGGAGGGTGGGTAGCCATTTTTGAACGTTTTAAGTAGTTTGGGTATAATGCCACCATTTATACTACCGTTTGAACAAGTTTCCTTTCATATGAAATTTCAGGTACAACAGCAGTGTTCTACAATAGTATTATGGTTCATACGCATTGCAATTTAATAAATCTCCAAACTTTGAAATTAAATATGAATTTATATATTTCCACAGCTTTTGATTAATTACATTTGGAAGCTCAGACATTTTTGAGACAACAAATTTTTAAATTTTCTAACTGGAAAATTTTTGCAATTTTAAATTTCGAAATTTATAATTTAGACATTGAGGAATTAAAACATTTTTTTAACTTCAATGTGAGTAAATTAGAAATTTAATATGAAATTTGCAAACAACTAAGTACCTACATTTTTTAATTTTATAATTTTCAAATATTTATAATTACACTATTTTCAAGTCATTTCATATTTAATTATCGACTTCAGAAATTTAGTAACATTCATTTCTACAAATATGCAAATTTGAAAAATTGTTAAAATCATAAAGTTTCAAATTTATTTATAAATTTTATAATTCACCTATTTCTCTTCAGTTTTACAAATTTCCAAAATCATAAATTTACCAAGCTCTAGATTTTCAAATAATCAAACATTTTAATAAATTTTGAAATTTTCAATTTCAGAAATTTAGAAATTAAAAATATTAGAGATTTAGTAATTTAGAGATTTAGAGATTTAGAGATTTAAAGACTTAGAAATTCAAAAAGTTAAAAATCATTACACCACCCACACCCATTTGTCTTCAAAGAAATGGAAACGAATTTTTTTTTTATTGACATTTTCATTTTACTATCATGATTTAAAAAAAGAGAGATTAGTAAAAAAACAAAGACAAATGGGTGTGGGTGGTGAAATGATTTGGGCTGGAATTTAAACGGAATGGATACAAAGGCAAAACAAATGTACAGTTTCTTGAAGGAAAAATGAATTATTAAAAATATATAAATTTAATTTCAAAACAAAGTATTGAACACGCACTACGAGTTACCACTGATAAATTTATTTTTTAACATGGCAATGCTACAATTCTCCGAATTAAAGTCGAAGAACAATTTTTTCAAAGAGAAAACGTATCAGTTTTTCCGTTGCCCGCACGCTCCCTGGACCTGAATATTATTGGAAATTATTGGGGAGAACTAGCAAGTGCTATATATAAGAATGGAAAACAGTATGATAATATTAAACAATTAAAAGAAGCTATTAAGATACATTGGGATAATTTGCCACAAAATACAATTAAAATGTTATACAAATCCTTACTAAAGCGAGTACTCGAAGTAATAGAAAATAAAGGCGGATTATTATTATTATCATATCATTATTAACTTTGTATTAATTGCAATGTAACTTTCTTTTTTATGAAAATATATGTATAAATTCTGTGAATGTACTATCATTTCGCCGGCACTATTTGTATATTTCTTCTGCTTGCTCAAAAACCCAGCAAGATCAACCATATTTACTAAGAAGTTCCTTCTCTCTGCCATGTAACAATTAGAATGGTATGTATTACATTAAAAAATTCTAACAAGTAAACCTACCCAAGTGTCACTCTCCGATTTTCATGAAATTTGGATATGTTATAGTACATGGAAAATTAGGGGACACGTATTTTTTTTTAGCTGCGGTAAAACATATTTAGGGTATGAAACAACCCTCCAAAGTGTGAGGGTAAAATGGAAAAATTGGGATATTTTCGAGATCAGTGAAGCAATTTTGATGATTTTTGGTATGAAAGTATCTTTCGATAGAAGACAAAAATTGGCCTAGGTATGTTGAAAGGGGAGTGAAAATTAGGGGGTGAAATACCCTAAAGCGACCAATTTCTTGCTGTAAAAAAATCGGTTTTGATCTGATCGAAATAAAATCTATTAAAACTTCAAGAGGAAAGTTAATTAGGGAACACGTATTTTTTTTTTTTTGTTACATAAATATTTGGGACGTAAATAACTCCTAAATTACCGCGCTCGTTTGGCACTACGCATGAAACACCTTGCAAAACTGTATCTCTTAACTGTTCGATCTTTTTAATATATCGGTTTTTTACGTTACTGAATGGAAATCTGAAATCAAAATTCAATATAACGGATCCATTATGGCGGACGAAAACTCGAAAACCTACTTAAATAGACTGTATCTGTAACATGCGATTTTCAAAATATAATACAATTTCTGACATTCATTGTTAGGTGTGTAAGGCGAATCAAGCGTGTTAAGAACATATTGTATATTGTTTATAACAAAATTGTTTGAACAATATAGCTTAAAAATGAAATTTTTTAAAATCTGATGACAGCATTCATTGTATGCAAAAAATGTCTATGGAAACATCGATCACATATTTTATTAATTCCTTTGTTCAAACAATTTTGTTATAAACAATATACAATATGTTCTTAACACGCTTGATTCGCCTTACACACCTAACAATGAATGTCAGAAATTGTATTATATTTTGAAAATCGCATGTTACAGATACAGTCTATTTAAGTAGGTTTTCGAGTTTTCGTCCGCCATAATGGATCCGTTATATTGAATTTTGATTTCAGATTTCCATTCAGTAACGTAAAAAACCGATATATTAAAAAGATCGAACAGTTAAGAGATACAGTTTTGCAAGGTGTTTCATGCGTAGTGCCAAACGAGCGCGGTAATTTAGGAGTTATTTACGTCCCAAATATTTATGTAACAAAAAAAAAAAAATACGTGTTCCCTAATTAACTTTCCTCTTGAAGTTTTAATAGATTTTATTTCGATCAGATCAAAACCGATTTTTTTACAGCAAGAAATTGGTCGCTTTAGGGTATTTCACCCCCTAATTTTCACTCCCCTTTCAACATACCTAGGCCAATTTTTGTCTTCTATCGAAAGATACTTTCATACCAAAAATCATCAAAATTGCTTCACTGATCTCGAAAATATCCCAATTTTTCCATTTTACCCTCACACTTTGGGGGGTTGTTTCATACCCTAAATATGTTTTACCGCAGCTAAAAAAAAATACGTGTCCCCTAATTTTCCATGTACTATAACATATCCAAATTTCATGAAAATCGGAGAGTGACACTTGGGTAGGTTTACTTGTAAGTAGTTTTCAAGAAATTAAAGATAGCACACAAGTGCATTAAAACTGTTATAAAACCCAAAAAAATATCACTAAAACAACAAACTTCCCCACAATATCATCGGCACAATAAGAACACGTCAATAAATAGCAATTAAAAACATATCTGCCGCCAGTTTCCAACGTAGATTCTAAAGACAGCTAATCGAAAATAGATTTCCGTTGGATGGAGAATTCTTCTCGCGCCAGATTGCATTTTATTAAATGCCAGAAGCAAAAGACGATAACATCTATTACGCCACAGTCGATACCGTTATGAGTCCGATAATTGAAGCCCGGCTCCTCTAAAGTCCTCTAATTGGAGGCGTTTCGCTTAAAGGCACACAGGCGCGTGAACGATTCACGCGAAAGTTCCGTTCTCGAATGGCGAACGAACTTCCGTCGTGATACGCGATTCGCGATTTCCATCGAGAATTCGAACAGCCGTCGTTTAGAGCGGCGTTCACCGCGATTCAATTTGTTCAATGTAGTCATCGAGCCAGTTTATTCGCGACATTATCGGCCAACAGAAAGTGTCGGCCGCTATTCGGTTACAAAGTGACCAGGTCGTAACGCGATACTCTAAAGGGGATGTACAGGGACGAACGAATCACCCGAAAGAACTTGAGCCCCGCGATTTTTCCGCTGTCCACTTTATTTCCTTCCACGTTCTCCCCGTTATTTACCGCTCTGCTAAATAGCCGTATCGAGGCTGATTTAACGCTGGCTCGGCTACTCGATCGTTAATATCGAGCGAAAAAAAAATTTCATTCACAGACCATTCTCTTTTTTCCCATTCTTCACGATTCTTCTTCTTCCCGCACGTTTTTGTAATTGTTATACCGGGATTACGATCCTTGCGCGAATTTTCAATTGTTGCGGTTGTTGGTATCTTTTGGAGGAGTGTGAAAATGCGTTGTTACGGAAAATTGTATATACAGTGCGAGGTGAGAAATCTTAGTTATTTCAGGTTTTATTCAACATTTTGTTTATCAACGTTTAATCATTTTGATAAACTTAAGGAATTGAAAAATGGAATTCGGTAAATATTTGAAGAATCTAGTTTTCGAAGGAGTACGTAAATTTATTGATTTGTGGAATATGAAATACTTTATGCACAATACAAATCTTACAAGATAGCAGTTGAGTGATGAAGAAAAAATGAATTTAAAAAATAAAAAACATTTAGAAATCTGTACATAAAAATTTGAGAATACTGTTTTCACATCTCTATCGAACGGAAGATGTTATACCCCAATGAACAAAGCAATTCTCGTACTCACTTTATGCACTCTTACATCACAGCAATCGAATGTCCCAGAAGAATCCAGGAAACAAATTGTCCCGATGATTGCAATCAATAACGCGGGAATCCCTTCTGAGTAACAACAAGTCCGTCCATCACATGGAACGCAAAATATGTATTGAAATCGGTATAATGGAGCTCCGATCCAGGACAATAGGGTGTTTTTCTTTGATTGCGGTGCAGGCTCGAATCTAACGATTCAGAAGTTGGTGAAAGAGCGAAGGCCGTCAATAAGATTATTCAGCGAGGCGACGTGGCGCGATTCCTTGATTCATGCGACCTCTGAAGAAGTTGAATCGCCGGCCTCGTCGATTCACGGCGTAATGGGTAATGGGTATATGGGCAGACTGAACCGAACAGGGTGGGGTTTCCAATCACTTAGCTAATCACGCTAGTCAGCCAGCCACTCATCCAGTCAACCAGACAAGCCGTTGTTCTTCCGTTTATCAGACGTGCCGGAACAAGGTCCCCGCCTGATTCCTCAGGGTGTGTACCAACGTCGTTAACTCGACCTAATGGCTAGTCACCACCATCGACCTTTGTGTACGTGATCATCAATTATCATTTTATTTGGGTAAACGAACATTATTTATATGAAGACACGTTTTTTGCACAATGTTCGCTAATCAGACATTAACGTCTTTCTTCACTACACTGCAAGGGACTATTTATGAATGTTCGAAGATTGTAGACATTGTTAGATGAAATGTAGGCTGACTTTGAATAAGAACACTGAGGCGAATTTTAGGATTTAGTTCGTACATAATTTTTAAGTTTAGACATTCAAATAATTGATTTTTGAATTTGCTAACTTTCATGTTCTTAGGTGTGCAAGTCCTTAAAGTCTGACAGCTTAAGTTCCCAAATTCTTGAAATCTGCAAACTTGTACATTTCCAAATTTTCCAAGACTTTTAGTATAAAATTTCTTGAATAGATAAATTTTCATATCTTCAAAGTTATATATAAATTTAAAAACAAAATTGAAAATTATAAACTTTTTAAATTTTTTTGTTCTAGATACCTCAAAATTTCTAGATCAATTAATTATTAGATTCTCAAATGTCTAGCTCCCCAAAACCCTAAATGTCCATATTTCTATGTCCCCAAATCTTAAGGTTTTCACATTCCTAGTCCTACAAATTCTTATATTCCCAAATTTCTAGGTATTTAAAATCCTCCATATTTAAATCCCTAGTTTCTCAAAGATTAAGATTTGAGTCTATCGATTTTTGGATCTATCTAGGGATGTGAAGATCTCAAACTATGAAGACATAGGATACTAATGAGAAAACTTGAATACTAAAAAATCTAGTAATTTGGAAATTTCGACATTTCGATATTTGAAAATGCAAAAATTTGAAAAAATTTGAAAATAAAAATTTTTTTTGAATTTTTTACTTATCACGTGTTATATGACAGTTTCATTTTTCCTATTTTTCTTAGTTCAAATTCATATAATCTGTCGAAATCACATATCAAATTTTAACTTAAAAATAACAATACCTATATTAAAGCGATATATCAAATTTCAAATCGTAAATACCAATACCTATATCAAAGCGATGTATCACATTTGAGATTTCGAATAATACTGCGTCAAATCGGTATATCAAATTTCGAAGCTTAAATTCGGCATAGTTGTTTGCGTGTATAAAAATCGGGAAAGCACGCTCGCGCGGAATGCTCGCTCGATCGATGATAATTAACTATTTGTTCTCGACAACCGCTAATTACTTTCCGCGAGCGCGTTAATCGAGCGCTCGCGGTTTAAATCGCGCTGAATAAGCAATAGATTAATTAGATGAAGTTGAAGAAACGTGGCAGTAATTGCGGGTACGTTGCAATTCTGAGACGATAATTGCACGAAAATCGCGTAATTTCCGCGGAAATAACTGGTGTCAAAATGTTAACAATTATTTTAAAGTCATTTTAACATATAAAATTGTCTTATGTCTCAGAAACAGTAAAATGAATGTGATTTATCCAAAAATATTACGATGACATCCCCACGGTAATTTATTCAAACTAAATTAATTTATTTCCATTAATTAATTACCAATGATTATAATAAAATGTAATAAATTTATTGATTTTCTCAATTAAATATATACTTCCATTGTTAAATAAATAATTTATAATAAGCTTCTGTATTGTCTTATCTCTAAATCAAATTTAAGCACCAACATAAAATTTAAATTTATTAAATATAATAAAGGCAGTTCGTATTTTATGAATGGATATTCATTCCAACTTTTAATAAAAGGATAATTGATTATTCTACCTTTCTGCAATTAAAATACGATAGCTATTAAAAATTTTATTCATACGTTTGTCTTGAAATTATAATCCGAAAGAAATTTTTTTGTTAAACTGGTATTGGTACCACACAAACATTAAAATAGTTTTATTTCAACACCCGGTAGATCGTAGGATCATACCGGAGGTTCAGGGTTAAACCAATAATTACAGTTTCTAGTCCAACATCATACCAAAAGAAAGAAGAAAATCGACACGAAGTAGAAAACCGAGAAAAAGAATCCTTCTGGCTCGTTATACAGCCAAAAACGAGGAGTAGTTTCGCTATCTTTCACCGGTCTTGCACGTGTTCTTCGTGGCAGAACGCGGCGGGAAAAAGCACGCGAAGAACAACGCGGGAAAAACAGATTAAGAAGAAAGGAAAAGAACACACGGCCGTGTCCATATTTTTCGCGGCGCGAGCATAGCTTTGCAAAAACAGCGTAATTCGTCTTCCTATTTTCAACGGGGTAAATCGTACCCTCGCGCGCGATCCCGTAAGGAAAAACGAGAAAGGAGAAAGACCAAAGTGGGGCGAACAAAACCGTTAAGCTAACGAACGTGTCGGGGACAAAGCCGAGATAAAGCCGAGGTACAAGCGGCGCTCTTTTCGTGCCAGCTGCATGCATGTACACGCGAATGTGGAATGCATTGCGTATATCATTCCACGGCCGTGAGCACGCCGATTGAATTGAAGTTACGACGCTCGCCACCGGCGTTCCGTTGCACGGCGATAAAACGATTCACGGCGCAGCCGTGTGAACGCATTAAAAAGAGCGAAACAACGAAGATGTCTGGTTGTTTCTGCTCGATGAGAACTGACTGACGGAATGGCTAACGCGTTATGTCATACTGCAAGTGTCGTAAGGTTATGTTTGTGAAGAGCAGCTTAAACCGTGGCACTTGAGAGGTGACCGAAAGTCACCACTTGGGGCAAAGCGGCAACTCAAGAGGAGAGAGTTATCATTTTGTAGAATTATTTAGGTGGTGATAAATAAAAATTCGCTCCTGATTAAAACTAGGTATGTATATTAACTTTGAACAAATGTAACATCTACAACCCTAAAGGACGTAAATGATTTTACTACAGATGACAGTAAGAGGTACAACGCAACGATGTGATACTTCAACGGTTCTTTTTTAACTATTTTCGCCAAGGATTTTTTGACAATTACATAAATGACCATTTACCCCTACTTTCTCCCTCCGTTCTCTGTTATTTCTTCTTTTTTCGAAAATATACAAATGTGCCCGTACTTTCTTCCTCGGTTCTCTGTTATTTCCTTTTTTTTTAAATATAAAAATATCACGCTATATGGAACAAGAAAAGTATTGTCTCCTTGCACCGTCAGGTCTACAAACACCGCGACCCTATTGTGAACTATACTATTTATTAATTAACTTACGAACTTGCACCGAACGGATCTCACTAACCTAAAATCTTACATCTCGAATTAGTTCATGATAGTGAATCCTCCTCCGCCTTCAACGTTAGTCCCAACTTAACAGTCGTCTCTATAGGAATATTACTTTCAAAATTTGTATAAAAGTTTACTATTAATAGCATGTAAAAACTTCCGTTGATCCGTAGAGAGATTTTCGCCAGACTTGTGATAGAGCTTTTACTTTGACCTCTAGTTTCGATGAAATTCGAACGAATGGAAAGTTACATGTTATTCTAACGGAGTTAGGGAGGATTGCAAGGTTTGCTCCCAACGAAAAATCCTGGTGAAAGACATCGTATATTTTCCTGTAATACTTGTCCCGACAAGCCGAGGATGCATTTTGGCGATTGTTTTATAGAATTTAACGCAAAAATATAGACTTTTATATTTGACAAATTTTCTTCTCTCTAATGTATGGATACATGATATAATAGTTTCATATATTAATTTGTAGGTGAAATCATTTTAAGTTAACTTGGAGAAATTCATCAAATATGCGGAAAATCAAGTATGCGGAAGGACCTCTTGTCTGATATATTTTGAAAATTAAGGAGTTGGTAGATAAAACAAAATTGTGGGTTGTAAAGTTTAAATAAACAAGGAAAGTTGAAATATTACGTAAAATTAAATTGAAATTAAAATTAAATGGTATTTGATATTAAACTCGAAACTGAAACTCTGTGCAAATATGAGTCAGCTTTAGCACGTTTCAGCTGTAATATACGTCATGAGTGAATTGATGTTGTAAAAGTCGTAGGTAATACTGATACAGTATGTATTATGTTACTACTGATACAATTATAACAATAGGTATATCTACTATGTTAATACCGATACAATGGTGGTCTGAGCAAATATGCAGATCATGTGTCACGTATAGATGCACATAAATCTATGATGCCATCCTGAATTGTATAATCCTTGAAATATGTTGTTACGGTATTTATACAATAATTTAATAATAACTTGGACATTATTGTTGCAAAAACTGGTTGAGGTCCATCCCATTGATCATTTGAGATTTTTTTATGTTTTCAGCGAAAATTACATTATCTAATAGTAAACAAGTCTGACCTCAGATTTCAAAGTTGAGGTAAAAGTGTCGGTCAAGATCAGGATCAATTTTGCAATAACTTTCCGTTATATAAAACAATGTTATAATAATAACGAAATATGCTAATATATTTACTATAATATATCGAAAAGAAAATTACATTTTTTCTCTTGAAAAACATAAAGTTTAACAGCTTGCAGCCTCTGATATGTAATTAAAAAATACTGTATTATTAAGTATGTTTCGTAAGTATTATATTGCATTGTTATTCATAAGGGTGAACTTGACAAGGCGTTTTACAAAAAATTACAAAATTGTTACTAAAATTAAAAAATAAATGAGTAACAAATAATACTTAAACTAGCTTGAACAATGATTTTTATTGTAACAAGAGTTTGACACGTTCAACGCCACAGCGATTGTACGCGATTAACATTACACATGCAGTTAAATTTGCAGGAAAAATAAACTAGAGGAACCTTTTTAGACTCTTAATATTGAGACAATGTATACAAACCGATTAAAAGATAAGATTGAAGAATCCTTCTTAAGCTAATCCTTAATATCTCGCTGCAGTGAAAACTGTCGTTTATGGTCAGACGTATTACAATACAAATTAGTAAAAACAAGGATACCTAATCTTTCAATTTCATCTTTTAATCTGTTATTGTATCATCCTCTCAACATTAACACTAGGTTTATGAAACCCAAAAAAATGACGGACCTTTTTATTTTAAATTACAAAAATTATTAAGAAATTGTTGTGAAAATATAAGTTATTCTTTATCAAGTTAAAAAATCGTTTAAGCTAGTTTTCGTTTTATCCACCATTTTTTTTTTATTTTTATAGTTTAATTTCACTTGAAGTATAACTGATTATTAAACGTCCATAAATCTAGGGTTAAGAGTTTTCCAAAATTCCTTTGCTCTTTCTGTAAATAATTAATTTAATTGATCCCAAACCGTAGTAGTCAATGCGTTGATAATGCGTATTTTATCGTGTCTGACTAAAAACGTCAGAATCCACTGACGCGTATTTGAAAGTCCTATTAGCCCTTTGCACTCCAATGTCGTGTGTGGTCGACACCGCATTTTCTTGAATCTTATAAATAATTCAGATGAATAGATTAGTTGAATATATATACATTTATAATAAATGAAAAATGTATTTGTCACATACTCCACACTGCTGCAATATATTTTATGGTGAACTTTTTGATCTATTTTGTAAATAAGGGAGTTGGTAGGTAATAGAAATTAAGGAGTGCAAAGGGTTAATAATCCCTGTAATTTAGCATCAGAAATCTAAGATCCGTAATTTCGAAGCGTTACGTAAATCTGGTATCAAAGTTGCTTTACGCAGCGAACAGAACAGGAAGCAGTAAGCGTTGAATACCGTGGAAATCCGTTCGACAGGGTTAATCGTCGTGCTGTTCTTAATCACGAACAAATCGCCGGACGTGGCCGATCGCACGGATATTGTTTGACGATTTGTTATCGGCGTTTGACGTTTATTGGACTCCCGCGTACATTTATTATATTTTGCTGGTCGACCGGTTTGCGCACACTCCTCTTGCCACGGTGAGTAATTATGAGAGGTCGCTATCACTGTCTGCAGTATACGTCCATTCATTTCGTTCGCCGTCCTGCGATGTAAAAGCTCGCGATGCCGCGGCATGAAATATGCATCAGTCACATTGATAATTATGCGGCCCGATAACGCGTCGCTCTTCGCGCTCGTTTCCTCTCTCCGCGCTTTCTCCTCTCTTATTAGAAATAAAAGCCAGCTCATTGACGATCCTTGCTTTATCTTTTTATATTTTATCAGTTGCATTTCCATCTAGCGCGTTTATTCCCCTGCTATTTTCAAGTGCTACGTTTTAACAAGGTATTGCGGTCATTTTGTGAAAATCATTTCCGATGAGTCTAGAGCAGAAATTGCCGGGTTAATTACGATTTGGTTCTCGAGTTTATGACTGATGTTTAGTGATGTTTAAGCAAAGTTTAACCAGCTATTCATACTTGTCATGAAATGACAATTGATAAAACAAGCTAGTTGGTGAATTAACAAAAATTAACAAAAAATTTTAACAAGCACACATTTGAAATAATGTAACATTTAGGACAGTTTTCGTTACAAAATATGTAACACAAAAACATGAGATGAGTTTGTAATCGATTTGTATGATTAAACATAACGATTAATAGATATGGATTCCTTCCTCACAAAAATAAAGCAAGCCACATCTGACTGTTTTCGTGTTAATTATTTAGGAAAATATTTGACATTCCTTGATGTCCAGAAATACTGACAAGGGTATCCAGTGACTGATACGCGCCGATTTTTATAAAACTGCACAATTGTTCTTTAATCACCCAAAAGTCGCTATAATTTAACCCTTTCCGTGCCGGACGACGATATATCGTCGTTCGCTACACTTGCCAAAAGTGCCAACGACGATATATCGTTGTGCGTGCAATAGCGCCTTATTCTTCGCATTGCGAGAAAGCTTTATCTCAAAATAAGTTTATAAATAATCTATAAATGATATAATTTGATTATACATGATCTAATTTCGTTGCAAAAGAATTTAGAAACCGATTTGATTGTGACTTTTTACACATTTTACTCCGATGAATGCCTAAACTCTGTTTACGCTGGAGCGTAAACAATCTCCTAGCACCGAAATCGAAATGTTTATGATAGCTATCTAAGAGTTCGTTCAAATTATATATTGCCTACTAATAAGTGCTTTATATAAAGTTATGATGAAACGATGTCTTTTCCTATGTGTAAAAACGTTTTGAAAGAGAGAACTCGATTTTTATATTTTTTATAATAATTTATAATCATGATATTCTTATGATTTTCAATTGATATTGAAAAATTGGTGTCATTGCTTTATTCTCTATTTCTTCCTGAATACGCTGCATTTTTAATCATGTAAATATCATTTGTAGTTTGGTTTTTATGAGCGTTTTTCCAAATGCTTGCATATTTATCAAATTCGGGCGGTTACCTTGGCATAGGCACACGTTTTTTGCCCGGTACGGAAAGGGTTAAAACAAGGATGAGGAAGAGGTAGTTTAGTTTTTGTAACAAAAATTATTTTTTACTGTTTCCAGTTAACATCAGATTCACGAAATACGTCAAATTGTCGAATTCCAGATTTCCTATTTAAATCTGCAGATTTTACTAAAATTTTTGAAAATGTATGTTTGTTAGAATAAAGAACAATTCTAAAAGACTTAAGTTTCACCCCTTATTTATTTCCTTTTACACTTCATGTTCAATCGAAAATCAACGTCCGAAGTATTGAAAGTAGTCAAAGTCATCGGACACCCGCAAAATCTAGCGTTAAAAATGTGCTATTTTGTGACGAAAAAAATATCCGTTGCTAAACGTCTATCCTCCAACGCAGCAGCAACAAAAAATAAAGAGAATCACTTGTATGAGAAGCGACGTTAACACGTCTCTAAATAATTGATTCAAAAACTTGCAAACAAAAGCAGCGTGTCGGCTGATAGGACACCATCGACCTCTTCCATCCCACGACTCTGTTTCTCAAAGCGGTTTATAAAATCCATTATCCCGGCGATAAATATTAAACCTCTCTTTTCGCTTTCGTTTTAACACTCGAAATAGTTCCATTCGACGCTCTCGTTCGCCGTTAATGGCTCTGTTATCGATTCGCGACCGTCAAAGAAAACACGGTTGAAAGAAAGGGTTGCTCGATCGGTCCCCTGCTCCTGGAGCAACCCATCTTTCGCTATCCTGTTCATCCGCGGATCTCCAAACGTAATCTTCTCTTCCATCGAATTTGTTCCGCGAGCATTTTAATTAATTTTTAACGCCACCCAATTAGACCGGTTTTGATTCCTCGATTTTATGTCCACCGATATCAGACGACGAACAAACCCCGGCAATTTCTACGCTCCGCGTGAATTCTCGTTACCGGAGCACGAAGGCGGCTTCGGTTTGTTTTCCGCGCGAAACGCCCGGAATTTATGGGTAATATTTCCTCGCTCTTTGCGTGCGATTCCCTCGCCACGGTTCCGTTTGTTGGCGGGATCGTTCCACAAACCATTCTCGCGATGAACGATGAAAGGATTCCGTGTTTCGTTCCTCTTCTCCGATCTGTCGACAGATGCGCCACTGGGTAATTGGGTTCTCTTAATTGGGACTCGTTCACCTTGGTTTTATGCTGCATTAGCGATGAGGTGTTTGCAAACAGCTGTATATTTGAAAGGAGGACGATAAAAGATGGCTATTTTAGTACCCTGCAAACGAAACGTTCGGTGATTATTTAGAAAACGAATGACATCACCGGCTTTTATGATTTTTACCCCTTTGAGACCTTTTTCTCTTTGCATACTGACTTCAAATTTCACCTTCAAATTAACATGTAAAACTATTATATTTTAATATTTTTTGTATTCTTACACGAGAAAAAAGACAATTTTTTTGTATATTCAGCTCTGTACTTATTTATATTGTATTTTATAAAATAATCAAGGTATATCTTCAGCTCGTCGGGCCAGGTAATATGGCGTCAGAAGTAGATGTCTACTGCACATGCGCAACAAATTGCCGCGAGTTTTAAATCATCAAACCAATTAATTCAGCATTTATAAGTACTTTTCTTATTGTAAATACTCAAAAACGGAATCTGTATAACAACAACAATATTTATAATTGCATTTTTTTAAATTTATATATAAAAAATGAGTAGTTATATCTAGTGTGTAAATTTAAACAAAAGTCTACATGTTATACTTAAAAATTTAGTTGGTACGTAACTATGTCTTATCTACAATTAGATGATCTATAATTTCAATAATTAAAACATCAAGTTTTACAGAATTTGAATAGTTATTTTATGAGAACTGTGTTCTTCAGTAATCGTATTGTTTGCACAATAAACAAGTAAACAGTATACAGTATATCGAATATTTGTATGTATACTCAATTCTATATATATTTTTATACAATTATACATATTTCAAATTTTCTAAAATTATGCTTCACATTTTTTAAGAAATTAGAATAATTTTATGAATTAAGATGATTTCAGAATTTTTGTCTTCTAAGAGTTATTGATTAATTTTATATTATCAAAAGTAAAACGTAACAAAAGTATCAAATAGAAAATTGAAATCATTATTGATGAAACACTGTTCAGTCGAGTATCAGCCCCAGAAAGAAATTGATTTTTCGTTAGCAAAAATGAAACAACCGCAAAGAGCAGCGAGGCTGGCAAGAAATAAAAGATAGCAAGAAGATAACGCGACGGTATAATGAAAAGTTATGGGAGTTCTGTGTTTCAATATCTGCGGGCTACGTACTTCAGATACGTACTTGAGCTTCCACGTACAAGGAGAATTCGAAGTACGTATAATTTGAGTTATGAGCGCTACGGGGCAACGATCAAAGTTTTCACTGCTACCGGTGTTTCCGGCGGAAAGTCACGCGTGACGATAACCCACAGGATAATATCACGATTGTCACATTTCTTAGCACACTTTATATCGTAACTTTTATCCAAAATACTGTCGCGTAAATTTCACCGATCCTGTAATTTCTACAACGGCTTATCGAGTTAAAGGGAGAATTTGCTACAAATGGTAACTATAAAACATGGAAGAACAAGATGGGGAGATTAGCGTTGGTCTAATATGTGCAATATATAAACTATTTTCTATATTTTTTCGAGATGATTTCTCAATTTATCGATTCGTCGATTTGTCAATTTCTAAAGTTCTAAAATTCTCAAACTCCCAAATTCTCAAAAACTCTATTTTTCAAATTCTCAATTTCTAAAATTCCCAATTCCTCAAATTCTCGAATTCCCAGTTTCTCAAATTTGTAATTTCTCAAACTCTCAATTATCCGAATTTCTTATATTTAAAAAATTCTCAAATTTCCCTAATACTCACATTCACAAACTTCTAGGCTCCAAAGTTTCTAGATCCCCAAATTCCTGAGTCACCAAATTTCTAAGATTTCACGTTACACAATCGTCAAATCCCTAGACTCTCATATGCGTGCATTCCCAAATCGCAGAGTTCCCAAATTCCAAGATATCCAAATACTAATGTCTATAAACTTCAAAACCCGAAAGTTTCTAGATCTACAAATTCCTAGGTCCCCATATTTCTAGAATCCCACGTTTATCAATCGATTAGTCTCTAAATTCCAACGTGCATGTATTCCTAATGCCTAGAGTATCCAAATTCCAAGTTTCTCAAATATCTATATTCAGATGCTCCTTGATTCCAAAATCCCTAGATCCATAAATTCTTATCTCCCTAAATTTCTAAGATTCCTCGGCAAATCTCACGATTTCCAAATCTCTAGATTCTAAACTCAAGTCCTTGCTATATTCCTGGACCGGTCAACCTAGAGAAAAAATGTAGTTACGCCATTGCTGTTTACCTAATACAGTTACTTGTATATATTACAAATGTTGAAATTACGTGGTAGCAACGAAGTTAGCAATTTGTACGAAGCACGGGCCATTTAAGCGATTAAAATCTCGCAACCGGGATGATTACGAGCATTAATCATCCAGCCTCGATACACGATAATTAATTGTTTCTGTTGTTCTGATTGTTAGACCGTTATCACCTAATCGACTATGACACGTGGCCCTCTCTTAACACAACGATGGCGTGCCGAGAAATGCTTATGCCATGTAATACATGCGCGGCAACGTAATTACATGCAATTTACATCAGATTTTAATTTGATACAAGCCAGTGCCGGGAACGCGTTGAAAGTGCGATTCTAATCGAGCTACGGCGACAGCATCGATAACGTCGCCCTAATATTTTCGCAGGGTAATTACGGACTTAAGAAACCCCTGGAAATCTGAAAATCACTGTAAATGCGTCGTCATGTGACGTGACGTCCCTCTATTCGGTCATATAATGCGTCTCTAAATTGTGAAATATACGATCGTCCGCGGGCAATAGGTTCGTTTAAGATTTTTAGATCGCTTTTATGCTCGAACGTCGTCGTCAGCCCTTCGGTAATGAACTTTAAATTCTTTTACTGCATGTTCCTTGGAATTATTTCGATGAAACGTGGCTAATTTTGGTACATGTTGTTTTATGACGGCTGCGACTGAAAAGTTTATTGCAGCGATCAATTTGACCGAATGTCTGTAAGTTTATAGAGGACATCTTTCGATCTTTAATTTGGATTATTTTGTACATTTATTGGGGTTACCCTATAGCAATGGTTTCGAGAAATCATGACGTCCTTTTTGCAGAGAAAGGAAAACGGAGGAAAAGAAATATTTAAATTTAGTTTGATATATCTTAATCTAATTTAATTCAAATTAATTCACTTTAATTTAATATAATTCGATTTAATTTAATTTAACTGTTCGAACTGTATTAAACAATCTTGTAAACTTTTAAATAACCAGACCTTTAAACTTCCAAACGAACCTAAAATTTACAAATTTACAAGCCTGTAAGTTTTTAAATTTCCAGATTTATAAACGTACAAATTTTAAATTTCCAGATTTATGGGCTTCCAAATAAACATACAAATTTATAAAATCTGTAAATCTGCAGCTCGCAAATTTACAAATTAAAGAATTTGAAAATGTAGAATTTCACAGATTAAAAAATATATGAATGTTGTACTATGTACATTCAATTTCATTGTTTTGCATCGCGTTATTAATTAACTATTTGAAGTATGGTAGTAAGAGAAGCATAGTACATTTTCATCTGGGAATCCTTAAATCTTTGAATCTTTAACCCAGATCTGACTCAAGCACAATGCGTAATAACTCTTGTGTATCGAAGCAGGGGCTTCCTTTTCCTACATCGTCCTTTTCCCTAGAGAAGCCTAGGACGCTGTACAGTATACACAGGTTCTGGAAACAGATTGCTACGATAAATTCAAACCCATAATAATTAATCCACGTTTGCTATAATAACTAACCTCCATGATCACTATCATTATCTTCCTTTGAAACAATGAAATATCACAAGCATTAAGGAAATAAGAACAATGATGAAATATGTACAATAAATAAGAAGGATAAAGAAAATACTAATAAATAATGAAACATGTAAATTCTAATAAATAATGAAATATATAAATACTCAATAAATAATAAAATACACAAATACTATAAAAATAATAAAATAAATAAATTCTAATATGTAATAAAATATATAAATATTAGTGCATAATAAAATAGACAAATACTAATAATTAATAAAGTATGCAAATAAATAATGTACATAAAATTTATAATTTATGCAAATAATATGCAATAATAAATAATAATAAATAAGCATACTATGTAAATAATATTTTAATAAATCTATTATTTAAGTGAATATAAAATGCCTAAACTAATAGTAACTAAATTCAAATTGCAATTAGAAAATTCTGATTGCGGGTAATGAAATGAAAGAGTGATCATAAGTACTGATACGGTAAAAATAACATGTCGAAAATTCATTACCTTAGTGTTAAGAAAATGTAGTGAAGAATCGATCGTAGAAAGGTGCATCAAAGAAAAGGAAGGTAAAGTAGGAAAGATAAGGAATCAAAGCGAATGAAACAGAATGTCGGGTAGATCTTGATCATTACGGGACTTTGAATCTGTCAGTTACTTCTTTAAGTAGGATTCCATTACACGAGTCTAATGAGGTCATTGCTAAAAGAGCAATCGTAAAGATTGGCCGACTACAATGCTTATTGCAGCGCTGCACGAGATTGCGATGCAGGTCAGCGAAAATAACTGGAAAGTAAATTATAATAACAAAAGGCAATGTATATTACTCAAAGGAATTAGGAGCATTTCAATGGCATAAGTCAGAGTTCGATAGCGAAATTAATACGGCCTATATATGCTAGAATAATATTTGTACAAAATGTTCGTGTTGAAGTTTCTAAGGTATTAGCTAACCTGCCATGCGATAAAACTGTGTACACAAACCAGCCACTGATACAAGCTTAAAATAAAAAGACCACGAATATTATTTTAGACAATATTTGTATCATAAGACCTGGATACATTTTATTTGAAATTAAAATGAGAAACTGCTGTCTGAAATATTTTGTTATTTTTATGGCTACTTAAAAATACAGGTAATATTTATTGTAAAAGCTTAAAAAAAAAAATAAAAATTGTTTCTCTTATTTTTTAACGAGTTTTATTTTCAACAATCTAGTCTTTAAGATAGTTTCAGATAATTTGACATTTAAAAGCTAGAAAATCAAACTCATAATGATTATAAGGGATATAAATTAACAATTTGATTGCTAATTAATTTTAACTTGATAAAGGTAATATTTCGCGCTGTCTCGCAAAGATATACAAATAAAAAGAGACATTTGTGTCCACAATTTTTTATGAATTTCTGTGACATTTCCATCTAAGAAAAGGGGTCGCCGTAACTCAAGATTATGCGTCTTTAAAACTCGGAATATTCAACTTACAATTTTATTTTCAAAGTTTAAAAACAATTTCTTAGATTTATTAACTTAGATTTAAATTCAAGTCTTTAAATTAAAATCTAGTCTTTAAAAGAAAAATTGTGATATAATACTTATATATAACTGTTACAAGTACGCCCGATTTTGGTTAAAAATTTTCAAAATACTGATGTCCGCGGTTATTCTGAATGAGCTTATGGTTGCTAATGTAATAAATTTGACCATTAATTTTTGATATTACGTTGCAATTCCCAGACTCACGTGTACGGTATACTCTGAAAGGCAACCCTCGTCAGGGAGCAGCATCAAAAGCGAGGGTAAAGGGCGAGGGTATAAACTTCGAAAGTCAGCGCGGAACTTTAAAGCGAGAACGGCCGTAAAACGTAGCACCCTCGTGCGTGGTTAAAGAAGCTATATCAAGGTTCGATCCACAGCAAATGCGGTAACGAACGACACAACGCGACGACGATCATTCGTGGCCAGACATAGCCTGAGGGAGCGAACAATTATCCACGGTTAGGATCGATTTTCGTTGAAAAATATCGCGGACAAAAGACTCGGGATGCGACAATGACGAGACCTCCGTTTGTCGACCATTAAACGAAACGGGATCGTTTGATCGTTGGCCAGCCAGGAAACAGGCCAGAACGAGTCGCGTAGATGGACTGTAGTAACTGCGATTCTATTCATTGTGAACTAGGATTGTCGGACTAGGAACGCGATAGATGACGCGGAACGTCGTAATCGGCCATGCACGTTCGAACCGGGGTGCCAACAAACTCATCCATGACCGACTACTCGACGGACCAGGGAGACCGGTCAAGTGGCGCGAAGAAAAAAGAAGAACGAAGAGTGCCGAAGACACCGGACGATAAAAGAGTTTCCATGATGTGCATGTGTGCACGTTTGCGGAACAGGTGTAAAGAAGAAGGTCGCAGGGAGGCGAGTGGAAAGAGGACAGAGAGCGTGAAAGGGGTGAACGAACAAGGGAAGAACAAAGAAGAGAGTAAAAGAAAAGGGAGAAGAGGAAAGGACGAGGAAAGGGGAGGGAAAAAAGAAATAGGTCACATTAAAGGTTCATTAGGGCACAGCGGCTGGTATCTGACCCAAATTCATATTTTCCATAGTGACGGGCGGTGGGACGTCGAGGGAAGGGACAGGCAGGCAAGCGGGCAGGTAGAGGAGGCAGGCAGACAGTTAGGCAAGCAGGCAGGCTGGCTGGCTGACAGGCAGGCCGTTCGGGGGTGGGTGGTCGGTTTGCCTGAGCACGCGGGGTGGGTAGCGTATTCGAGGGGGTGGCGCGAGGGAACAGGGATCCGCGGGTGTGTAGGTGTGCGCGTGTACGCGCGTCGGGCAGTGTGTGCGCGCGTGGAATGGGTGGGTATTCGGTGGATAGGACAGGGTTGGTGCGTTCCTTCCGAAGGGTCGTGGTACGCTGGCGCAAGCGTGTGGGGCGCCGGCGCCACCCCCACCCTTGCTACGTCCCCTACCCTCTATGCACAGCTCGTGTTCGGGCGGGGAAGCGTCGCGACGCCTGCCGTCGGCTGCACAGTGCGGGCCCGGACGCCCACCAAGTAGTACGTTCACGTTCTGGTCGGACTGTCCGACTTCAGCGGTGCTGCACTCTCTTTCCTTCTCTCTCCCTTTTACTCCCTCGACCCCTACCCCTCTCGCTACCCCACCCTTGCCTCTTTCTTTCATCCACCCTCTCCCTCACCCACCCTCTCTCTCTCTTCCTCTTTCTTTCACACAGTCTCTCTTTTCCTCCCACATACCTATACGTACATACGTCTATATCTCTCGGAGCGCTGCAGCAGAGTGCAGCTGCAGAGGGACGTAGCAGCGTGAACTGTCCGCGATGGACTCGCTATAGGAGCGGACGCCCCGTGGCCTCAGTAGTCACGGTGTAGCGCGTGGCCAGACACGACAGGAGGTGAAACCATCCGCGTACGATACGTATCCTCGTCGCGTATCCCCTGATTCTTCAGGGCTAAGCTGACGACAGTGCGCGGCTTAAACGTCGTGTCTCGAAGTCGCGGAACTCGATCGTTGGAACGGAAGATGCTCGGGTGAGACTAGGGTGCAGCGTGTGAAGCATCGTTGCGATTAAGCCTTGGTCTGTCTCGTCCCGAGCAGACTTGCGACGTTAACCGGGATGTTGCTAAGTAGAAACGGACGTCGTGAATCGGACGTTCGAAGAACGAGAGGGAGCGAAAAAAGTGTCGATTTTGAGAAATTCCGTGTCACGGACCGAGGGGTCGGGGGTGGACGGGTTTTCAAGGCATCTTAAAGGGGCGCGATCGTTCCGAGCGCAGAGCCGCGACTCGCGTTTAGTCGGTTCTTACTCGAAGCCGAGGATCGTTGAGAACCGCGAGCACGTCGACATGGGAACACGGTCGGCGCTGGATTGACAGCAAGTGTGAAGGCTTTGTGGCTACTCGAGGATGAGTATCGGCCTCGGCCATTGTCGTTCCAACAATAGCAGCGTGTTCAAGAAGCGTTAGCCTACGCTGTCGAGTGTGCAGCGGCTTTAAAAGACGCGAAACGCTCGTGCATCTTCCCTTGCGCCATTCTTTCCTCGGGGCTAAATTGTTAGCACGATTTTTTTTCACGGCCACTACCGGCTAAATTGTGCTAGCGGAAATAGGAACTGTATAGTGGAACGAGGAAACGTACGCTGCTCGTTTTATCCGCGGGCAACTTTAACACGCCGCCAGAGCAATTTCACGCGAGTTAGTCCGAGCTCGGGGATGAAAGTGTTCTTGAAATTTCGTGGTTCTCGACCACTCGTCTAGCTGCTGAAGTTGTGCATAATTTGGAACGTCGAAAGAGCTCATTTATTATTTCGTGCGTCTCCGGAGCATCGTGAAAAATTCCACCTGCGAGAATTTTTATCAGAGGAACGAGAGGAACTCGACCTCGTCTCCGTCAGGGAAATTGCCGCTTCCACTCGGGAAATATTTTCTTTTTCAGAAGCGTTCTGTTGCCCGCGAGCGTTCCTCATCGCGTACCATTTTCCTGAAACAAAAATCCTCGTATTCCCCCGGTTCTCGGCTCCGTATTCTTCGAAGGGCGCAACTCCTTCGTGCCTCGACCACGATTCTTCAACGTCCGACAATTTTCTCGCAGACACTTTTGTTCGACGCGTACAGCGTTTCTTCTTCTCGCACTCCGTTTCGGATGAAAACGGAATTCGCTATGAAAGTACATCCCTTCTGGTCAATTTCGTTCGTAAACGAAACTGCTCAGCCAGGCTACTTTTCCACCCCATCTAGCTCTCGGTCTCGCCGCTCCAGAGCCTGAATTTTTCATTCAAACTGGTTTGCCCTGCCGCGACGTTAATTTAAACGAAACTTCGTTTCGACGAAGCGAAACTTTTCTCGTTAAATCAAAAATTGAAGAAAGATTCGTTCAAACTTGTCTTCAGCTTTTTTACGAGTTCTGGAGCGAAATAATTGAACGGCTCCCACTTTATCGTCGCTGAACCAAAAGTTTTCTTAGAATTTCTCTGTAAAATTATCGATCTACAGATTTGGCGCATTTCAAACGATATTCTCGCGTTACTCGATTGCTCGGATAGATTTTTCGTCAGACCGGGCGACGGTTACATACACCGAAAGTTGAAGGTGACGGACGACTGTCAGAATTAGCACAGCGTGCCGAGAGTTCGTCTAATTTTAAGTCGCTTATTTTCGCTTGTTCCTGACGGCGCTTTTAACCGCTGGTCGCTCATCTCGAGGACAATTCCCATCGGTGGACAGATATGTCGTAACCGTCGCAGAAAAAAGAAGGACAGACTAGGGTGACCTGTTAGGGATTTGTCAGGAATCAGTTGACCATTTTATGCTCGATTAACCGACATTCTTCGGTCAGGCGAGAAAATCGAAGCAGATAAAAGTGAAACGAACTGAATGGACAACAAAGAATACAGGACTCGATATCGAACCTAGCCGGATGGAATATTGCGAACTTTTCGAACGAAACTCTCCTTTCTTCTTTCCGCTTCGAACCTTCTTCGTCTATCGATATTTACGATATTACACTCGTTTCCGTACCTTTTCAAACTCATCCCCTCGTCGACGAGATTCAAACAGTCGAAAGGTAGCACTTCTCTCTAAGGCGGTAGGAAAATTATTTTATTTGGGTAACCGAACAATTTGAACTGCCGAAAGGTTCGAGCCCTCCTTCGGGTGACCGTATGATTCTCGCGACAGGTTTAAGTAGAATGACAGATGAAGACCGCGTGCTTCGCAGAGAACGAAGCAACATCGCGAGAAGAGTCGCTCCGGATATAGGCCGACCGATGGATATTCCCTCTAACTTGTTCCCTCTCCTTTGGTCCCGCGAACACGCGCTCCCCGTTCTCGTGTACGACGAAAATATCGTCGACCGAACGAAGGAACGAAGGCAGAGTACCGCGGAACTGGGAACTTGGTTGGAAGCTCGTTCATTCGAGACAGTAACAACAGTGACGAGTACCGGCGAGAAGAATCGCTCGACAAATTCCGAGATCGAAGGGAACGCCTCGGAAGAAGAGGACTCGCGGAGGCATCGAACACCATAAGTGTATTCCGGCGTCAACCGAATGGCCGTTGCATAATTTTCCTAAAAATACGCGAAAACGGGCGACCGTGGGTCCGCGATTGCGCGAGCGTCCGAAATATTCGCGAGCCGACGATACTCGATGAACGTGGCGCCGCGAATGTAAATCCATGAAGAACGGGACAGTGAAGTGCCGAGCCGAGCGACCAAACGCGGACAAGATTGTCCGCTGCGCGTGTGATCGAACGACGGACGTCTTCCGGCGCGACGCAGTGGATTTTCGACTGTTCGGGACGATTCGAGTATGGTGCCAGAGTTCGTTCAGTGAGTGATGTCTGTCTCGAGTGGATCGCCGATCGTTTCGCCAGCCAACGATCAAGGTATGCTTCATTAATCCTTCACGATGTTTCAGAGGAGACACCTCTTCGAGGTCTGGGGGCCGTGTCATCGTGTTCGACGTTCACGAAGAGGTGTCTCCGATAAAAGGTTCCTCGACTCCTCGATCCCCTGTCACGAACTTTGACAAGGCCTTTCCGCTCCTCTGTAGAACCATAATCGTACCGGCTATTGGGCAGAGAATGTACGCGGATCGAGCCAACTACACGAACACCGCGTTCAGTCCGTGGGATATATTTAAACGCGCGCGTCTCGTGTTACTCGCGCATCATGCCGAGCCGAGAATAGGTACTCGCGTGTGCGCGCGATCGCGAGCACGTCATTCCGAGTCTCTTTTCAACGCGATACTTTAACGGTCGTTCATTGAAAAATCGTCGCAGCCATTTGCATACGCGCCGAACGAAAGATCTTCCGTTCCAGTTACAGGCGTAGGAGTCCCTGGACGATGACCGACATTTCCAAGTTCGGGGACGCGGCTATCGGCCATTTAAATATACACCTGTCGCGAAAGAAACCGAACCTTTTGAATACAAGGAAATATCTTATCAAAATGCCCATGTCGATTCGCTTTGTGTCAGGCTAGATAATCGATTCATAAGTAGATTTTTCTAAGTCCATTTTCACGATGTATTTTATTGCTCTTGTCATGACGATGTGGACATCTCTCGAGTCAACATCACATAGATATTTTCATTTTTGAAAACAATAGTAAAATAATTTTACAAGTTATTTTGTGAAAATTTTGTGACGGATGGTAGATAGCACTGCTACCTTGGACCATATATTTCAAAAGCTGTAGAGTTCAGCTATCTGGACCTCAAAGACAGAGTGTATCTTTTTAAAAGTTTTATTATTTACAAGAAATTTTGCACTTCTTTCTACGATAATAGTTGTTCCACTAATCTTAACTATTAATATGACAGTATAAAAAATATCTTGTGCAAAGGTTCCTCAATCTTGTGTCATTCTTTAAAATTTGGAAAGTGTGTCTTCATTGGTTTACTCTAGTTTGATTTCGATTAAATTCTAGTAGAAAACAGTAGCAGTATGTTTGAATAAGTGAAATGACGTTCGGACGTAAAACAGTCTTATTAATTTGACATGAAAAAATTAGAGTTCGGTTTCTTCTGTGACACACCTACCCGCGATCTACTTTCTGAATTTTCTCGTTCATAGCGAGAGAATAGAGCGAAAGGGTGAAAGATTCTAGAGAGATCCTAGAGAGGGTGGCAGGCTTGCTAGCAAGATCGAGATGGATCCATTGTTACCGTCTTAACGCTCTGAAAGCCATGTCACCTACATCTGGATGACACATGAATTTTCATATTTTAATCGAAACGATTCAGTCAATTACAAATAATTTTGCCTAATATTTGAAAAAACATTTGAAACATTTTAAGCATTAGATAGATTTGGTGAAGATAACTGATAACAAATACACGGAAATTGTACTAACTGAAAAGAATCTTCTATGATTTTACCATGGCACTTGAAGTAGATAATGCCATCCTTTCTGTCAATAGTACGAACAGCAAATCTGCTACTCTTCTTGCCCCAGATTTTAGATATTACGGTGAACTAGGTTGGCAACCAAATTCAAGACTTTTCCGCATACTTCGTTTCAAAATTGTTCGAGTTTTATCAAATATGAACGGAAAGTTATCAATAATTTCTGTTGGATGTCACAGCACTACGTTATAATTGCAATTATCTGAAATAAAAGTTCGTAATTCTATCGAAATTTATTACGTAAATTTTAAATACTGTGATATTCTAAATTTTTGGCAAGTTACAACTTAAATTTTAGGAAATTTTCTATTAGCTGATTGATCGAATACGAAACAAAGGGAAGAAGGGAGGATAATTTTTTTAATTTGCTATTGCAAGTAATTAATTGTACAAATTTATCGATTATATTAAATTCATGATGATTTTCACTAATTTTATATGATACTAGTTGAACAGAGGATACTAAGTTAATCGCGACCCAGAACTACGAAATACAAGGATACTTTAATTAAAATTAGACATTTTACCTTTTAAACGAAAGACATGTATAAATTATATCTGGAAAGCGAACGATACCAAAAGACATATAACAGATTTCCAAAATATTGCCGGTTTTATACAAACTTCTATACATACTAGTGAACATTTAAACAACCCGATATATTCTCAAATTTAAGAATCTTCTACTGCTATAACTCCGTCCGTCTAAACATTTAACCAAGTTTAAAGAAGAAAAATAGGAAAGTCTAAAATTAACTGCAAACTGCTATATATCTCAATATTCCGTCGTTCGAGGTTATAATTAGAAAAATGAAAGCAAAAGAGGAAAATTTCATCTGTAATTTTCCTCCATAAATATCGTTTGTTACCATCGCAAAAAATCTACACAATTTCTTGTAAATACAGCTTTAAAAGTTAAATTGCAACTGTCCAAAGCCAAACAAGTAATTTTACGAGGGATGTAAATTTGTTTGTCAACCTAACAGTCCATTACTCGTTAGGCGCAGCTTCTGCCTTCCAAAGTGTGTCAAACTATTTGGCGAGTAAGGAAGAAATTCACCCTTTGCTTTTGATCACAGAAACAAGGCTTGTCCTTCGGCTAACATACGCTGGTTAATTCGTGCTATCTGACCCGTCGGTCTTGCATCAAACGCTGATCGGAAACGGTTGATGTGCAGCCGCGTGATATCGACCCAATTCTCCCTGGTCTATGTCTCTGTCTCTTTGCTAATTTCACAGTGTATTTCAGCGTGAAACTAGGAAGAGGAGCAGCGAGTGTCCCAATGTAAAGGACAGTAATTAGCTATGGCACAACGAGGAACACGCCGGGTATCGGCTATTACGGATCGGGGAGCATGAAATGTCATCGGCAGAGGCAACGTTTCTGGAATCGACATTTTGCGGCTGGGACATCGTCGGGGGCGAAGATCAGGATGATAACAGGCGGCACCAGCATTTTTACCTCGACTTCTATTTTCTGCCTTTCCTCGATGGGACGTCCAAGACGCGACGGAAACGAAGAGGAGCCGGAACAGTGGACGGGGATCAAAAGACTGGTGACATACGTAATGTTAAGCTTAGCTGGTTGAACACGGGTCAAATATAACGCACGATTGACGCATTTGGTCCCCTTCAACCAGCTGTAGTTGACATTAGACTTCAACATCATCAAGGGATAAAAGATTTTTGTGCTCGGGTTAGAGACCAAGTGTGATAACGTGAAGTGAACGGTGATGGAAGTACGAATAGTGTTAATCGATATTTAAGAACGAGATTCGTAATAACGAAACAGTAGTGTCACGTTTAACGCCGTTACCGACGATTTCCCGTAAGCTACGCTCACGTGAACGTTACAAATGGCCGCAGTGTTGAAAAGAGATTCACCTAACGCCGGGAACAAAGCGAATCCATTTACGGTTTTAACGACTCGACTCGTTGGGTACGTAGTAAAACGGCCGTAGAATGCAGGTTGTTCCTTCGTTCGAGCCTCAAAATTGAGGTTAATGGCGCATACTGATCCACACGAGAACGTTCGCGTTACTCTATAGTATTTCGTGCATGCTAGTGTCCCTGTTGGTAAACTATCGATGATACGTCGTAACGAAGCAAAAAGAGCGTCCCTCTTCTCTAACGATTGTTTTTTCCTCTCTGTGTGTATGTGTGTAACATCGGTGTATAAACGTCTGTGTCCTATGCAACCGTAGATGTCCCATGGGAATTTCAGTGCGATTCTAATTTTAAATTGGTCCGCTGTATTCCAGTCTCTGACCTTAATTAACGTTTTACAGGAAAATAAAAATTGAATGTTCGTAATGAAGTTGATGCTGAGTTTAATCGTTAGATGTGTATTTAGTTAGCAATTAAATTTGGGACCTTTTCATTACTGGTTCAAACAGTGCTTGTCTTTAATGAAAATATTAATTTATTTCGGTGGGAAGGAATATATGGGTCACGAATTTAATTGCCAATATAGTAATTGATGTTTTGAAATACGATACCCCAAAGCCTCTTTGTGATCCACCTCTGTATTAGTGCGTTGAAGAAATGTAAATTTCAGGAGCAGGAATTTGGGAGTAAGAATCGATGAAGGTTAAATATCTTTGTTTTTCAATTTTATCAAAGCAACCGTTTTTGGTATTTCCTGTGACCTCCTTCGTTGGTGACCTCAATTCTTAAAGACAGATTTTGTTTCTGGAACGCTATGCTAGATATTCATAATATTTTGGTTAATGACATGCTTAATGGGATCTTTGATATATTAGATTGTTTTATGAAATTAATACAAAAATTTCAGTAGTATTCATTGTTTCATACTTTTGACAAAATTTTCAGTTGCACATGCGCTAATGTACATCATTTCAAATGATATTACATTAATTTGTATTAATCATTTTATTATTATTCTTTATTCTCGACTATTTTAGCTACTATTATCAATTATACTATTTCGTTTGTTAAATTAAAAATTTGAATAATTTTATTATTTGAGTACAAAATATGATGTTGAACAATGAAGATGTGTCAATAGACACACTCAATTCATGATTTATTGTAAGAAATTAGATTTTAATTGTTTTAATTACTTAAAGTTTGAAACTTTTTATTTTATATTACATAATTTTTTTTAAAAGGTTATGGTTAATTTAGCAAGGAACGCTATGGTGTTGCATTATCACTATATTTATCCTAAATAAGCAGACTCTAATGCTTTCTATCTGGGTTAATAAATTAAATATCAATATGAGATATAATTGAAAGTTAATACTATTTTTGCATCAACCTATCGGATTAAAAGCAGGTCAGACCATTTTCTACAATGAATATGTATAACTTTAATACAAATTTAATATAAAACTTTAATGCAAAATTTAATGCAATTAAATTCAATGATATTATAAACAACCTAATTATTGCCAAAATTAATATTTAATAAAAACAATATAATTGCAATATTTTGATAAGAAAATAGAAAATTTAAATCCAGGTGATATGATTTCCACTAATTAATGTTAAATGTTTTTTAACTTTAATAAAACAGTAACCGCTTGATATTAACAAAATTTTAGAGTAGTTATATCTATCTAGGACTTAATCGTGACATAAATATTCGAAATTCATGTAACAGAATTTCAAACAAATTTTCATGTGTCGATTTTCAAACGAAAGACTTTGATATGTTACGATATTCACAGAAGAATACGACACTTAATATGAAGTGAAATCTTTAAATATTTTGATGAGAATCATTTGTTGTATTAATATTTAAAAATAATTGGGTTTATATCTGTTTTGTTTTGAAATTTCTCTGTGGTACCAAATCATCGCCTCAGAGCTTATTTTCATTAAGTAATAAATTAATAAATGTTAGTGACAACAGAAGATGAAATTTGATTGATAAAATTTGAAAATGTAAACGAAATATTAACAAGCAACAATTGACACTGAAATTGTAAAATAATCCAAGTATAAATTAAATATTCCTTATGAAGCAGTTCAGAAAATTTCGAAACATTTCAAATATTATTAAGTAATATATTTGATGTTAGCGATCGTTTATTTTGTTGTAATATTTGTACATATGCAATAGCTATTATTATTTTAACAGTAACATATGATTGAATTCTTTCGATTTGAAAATTATAATTTTTGCAAAGAATTAGTGTCAATTAATTTGTTCGTTGTTATATTTGAATAAATATTTTTTTAAAATAAATATTGTAAAATTTACTGTACCTTTCGTTACTCGTTGATTTCATTTTCAGTCTTGTTGAAATATTTAACATTTTTATCTAAAACTTAATATTTTGCATTCAATATTAAAACAATTTTAATATTTAATATTTAATGTTTTCATTTAATATTTAATATTTAATATTTTTGATCGAAACTTATAAATGAGACGTCTCTTACACACGTGTCATGCATTTATTTGCTTTTGCACATCACGTCGTTAAAAAATTCATTATTTCCATTAATTAAGATTGCATATTTTAATAAACTTCGCTGCTGGTGTTTCAATATTTTCAATTTTATAAATTAGTGTTATATATATTCGTGATTTTTATTAAATAAAGAATTACGGTTTTTTTTAATTAAATTAGAGAACTATTAATTAGTTTAAAAATTATATCTGCTTTTAATGTTAATTCTGTTGCAAATATTTTGGCTATAGCATAGTATTAATAACAATGAAGAAACAAACTGATAATACTGTATTTTTTTCGGAAGAAATATTAATTAAAAAAGCAACATAAATAAGTTAAATCTCATTATCGAAAATATTGAAATTTAATTTTTTTCAAAACAGTAGTTTTGTATTAATATAGAGAATTTAAGATACTATTCATTTAAGGATTTTTGTGTAAAATACTAATTTCTTTAAGTTTCTGAATAAATCAGTTTTCAGTCTCAACATCGAATATTTATAAAAAAATATTAATGAAAATTACGTATAGTCTACTGTTCTCTTTATTGACTACTATCATGTTTTGCAATTATATAAATGAAAATTTAAAATGAAAATAATACTGGTTAATTGCATGTTTCTCCATCTGAACAAATTATCATAAAACCTCACAAACTTTTATTTGCGAAAATTAATCGCAGAAATATACAGCATTTATGGTAGTAACGTATCTCATAAAAATCAGTAATCATTCTTATTCAAAATTTAGAACAATAAATCACGTTATTATTTTTAATAAAATAAAGTTATCAGTGGATCCCTAATTGGGCCATAGTCCCTAAATGTTACATTTACCTCCTTATCGTGTTTTATTATACAATCTCTTCACAAATATCGATTAGCGTTTCGATACAACTAATTCATAAAAGTAACAAATTATACTTTTTCTCTTAAAATGAAGAACGACATCTACATATTGAAAAAGGTATACCTACATATTATGTTAACATATAATAATATCTGTAATATTATGAATACAGATATTATGTAACGTCTGTAATCTGTAACTGTAAGATAGCTGATCCTTCTAATAACATTAATTAAAACATAAATAATTTTCTGATTTCTCATATATCTTGTTCTAAAAAAGTTTTTATCAAGTTTTTTACTTCATTGCTTTACAGTATTTCCATATTAAATGCTGATAGTTCTAATATTAAACACCTCCAATTTAATTAGAAACCATTCGGTTATTTTATAATAGTTCATTTAAATCACAAACACGGAGATAAGTAATATCAACTATTAGTATGAAAAACTTTATTAAAGTCTGTAAAAAGATAGGACGGTGTTAGGATTATTTCCACGTTTGTTCCATCATCAATAAAAAATTAATTAAAAATCTAAGTCTATTTTTTCCTATAAAAAGCTATTCACGCTCAATGTTTTATTTATTCCTTCTATACGATTTATTCTAATTTTAACTATATATTCCGAAGACATTTTTATTGCAATATTAATTTGGAAATGTGAACCCAACGTATGCATATTACTTGTTAGCAATTTAGCACACAGGCGTTCGAATACTTTCATGAGCGACTGTGAATGAAATCAACCCTTCCTTTAACATGTTCACGTACTTGACACTCGACTACTTCTCCTAACTTCATTATCACAAACACTTGACACGTATTAGATTTTCTCCCGTGTTACATCAAACTTTCGCCTATTCTACAAAAATTGCGCCGAGAAAATGTTCGTGAACTTTCTCAATATAGTAGAACACAAATTTTCAAAGAAAATACCTTGAAATTAGTCAAACCGATTGAAAATACCCACTGCAGCCTTGAAATGGATGATTTATTTTATTTTTATTTTATTTATTGTTTAATTGTATTTTAATATCCTTAATATTAAAAACGTTTTATAACTTATTAACATTTTGTGTCACTGTACACAACTGATATGTGTTATTCTTAACTCTCCAATTTTGAATTTTCCAATTTTCATAGTCGAAAATTTATATGGTTAAACACAAATTTTCAAAAAGAATTTCTGAAGATTATTAAACCGTTTTAAGTTTTTTTGTCATTAATTAATTTTGTTTTCCATTTTGTACTATTTTCTCAAAAAATATATCTTTCCATTGCATAACACCTTCATTTTCAAACTCGAGTACCAAATTATCGACGCATTTTCACAAGACTGGGTCACAATTAACCCAGCCACCATTTTTGTAATTAAAATGTCATTATGCGGGCAACGATGGAAAATTTTCCTAAAGCGCGAAGGTGAAATTATTTGAAGGTACAGAAATGGCGTTCGAATAAACTCCCAGTGAAGACATCAAAGCACCATCACGATTTCAACTGCTCACCATTCTAACCCAGACCCGCGGCTCAATTAATTCTACGATCGCGAATCGACCGTTTCACAGCTGGTTTTCATGCGAGCGACGTCTTCGTCGCGTTCATTGAATTCAATTCGAGACGAGCGAAACTATCCCCGCAGGACATTCTAGCGACGACTACCCTCGTTGCAAAAATTAACTCCTTGCGTATTAGGATAAAGGATCGTATACCTTTCTGGACACGCATTCACTCGCAAAACGTACAATTGAGATATCTTAGTTTTCTTGTTAAATTTATAAAAAAAATGAAAACACACAATATGTAAACTTTAATAGAAATAAAAATAGATAGACTTTGGTAGATGCTTAAATCATACACTATAAAAGGAACTTTACTATATTTACAAGAATTTATATATTATTCCATGAAAATAATTTTGCCATTGTATAATAACATATTAATTTATTTTTTGATGATTATGTTTTGTAAGTACAAAAAGATAGATTGCAGTAATTTTTACAATGGAACTGCATATCTTTTGTAAAGATTGATTTTTCAGAATATTTTACACATTTTAATATTTTGAAGGAATAATAAAATGCAATGTTAAAATTAATAACTTGTAAAATATTTTTAACTTAAAATGAAGATTTTATGTATTTTGAAATATCTTGTAAACCGTACATGTATATGTATTAAAATGTACAAATTAAGTTTTGTTCGAAAGTAAAAGAATAATTAATTTTTAATTAATGAGATCAATGAATTATTCAATGATTTTGGAAATGAATTATTAATTAATATGGAAAATTAATTATTAATCGATTTTGCAATTAAATTAATAATTGATTTTAAAAACGAATTACTGATTAATTGTCAATTAATAAAATATCTCGATAAAAACGTAATTATTAGTTCGTTTAAAATTATAGAAAATTATTATTTGATTTTATATAGAATTCAAAGTTAATAAATTGCGGATATCAATATCCTCGATAAATTAATTCCGAGGGAACTGATTTAATATTTCAGAAAGTGGGAATATCTAGTGATTGAACAAGTACCTACTCGATTACACAAATATATAATAATTATATAGATATTTTAAAACAAACTAAATTGAGGGATATTGCATGAGATGCGATATTAGGTAATGCTGTATAACTGCTGCACTCGATGGTGTACCATGATTTATATCAGTTATAGCAATTAAATTACTGAACTGGATAATTGATAATGATATTTGCTAAATGAAGAGTTTTATAAGCTAATTATTCAAAATTGTTGGATGGTCATTGATTAGTATAAATTATGTTAAGTATTGTCAATTGTGAAACTAAAACTTAAAGAATCATTCTTTTTTACTATTGTACGCAGAATATTATTTCATTTGCAATAAAGTTCTAAACTTATTTTATTTTGTATTGAAAAATATTTTTACGAGACTTATTGCTATACGTCTTTGCTTTTGAACGTTCAAAATTTGTGGTCAATTTAATTACTTTTTTAGGATAATTATTTTCTTAATGAAATTCTTTTCATACGTACATAACGTGGAATGTGTTTCACATTTAGTTGATGTCTCTTGTTAATATTGTAATAGAACTATTATATAAAATTAGTTCATATTATAAAAGTTATATATTTATTAATAATTAATCATGATAAATATATTAAAAATATGTGGATATCTATCAAATATATGTACATGCTCATATCAATTTACATATCAATTTATGTATAAATCTGTTCAATAAATTTACCCAATTAGATATATATAACTGTGAAAATTCTTAAATTTGCAAACTTCTTAATATACAAATTCCCAAACTAATATATTCAAGAATCTGTTTCAAGTTCACTTTTTATACCAACGTCCAATTTTGATAAAAAAATACATAATCTACGTTTAAAATCAATTGCTCCGTATCAAGTGCAGGTACCCTAATTTTCTGCCACTGTTATTGATCGAACAAACAGTAGACACTAAAATAATGGTATCTACGTTAACTTTAGACCAGAGTTAGGGGTGGAGTATTCCGGGAGCCGTTCGTAATTATCATGGTCGACATAGGGTAAACTTCCCTTAACTAAGGAACTCAGACAATGAGTTAAAGTGGACGCGGTGCGACGTAACATGGCTTAGCTAAAGATATTCGAGAAGAGGTTAAAGTGGACGTTGGGCGACGCAACGCGATACGTATAAGTTACAATGGTGTACAGTGAACAAAGTAAGAACGGAAATAACGAATGATCCTTTTTTACAGCGGTAGTGTTCCCCTTTTCGAATTCAACCACCAATCGCACGTTGGCTTTGAGGCAAATTACACCGAGCCAGATCGAGTTAGTAGCTCTGGAAGTCAGCCTGACGAGAAGCTCGCGAGCAATCGCGACAGCGAAAAGATTAAAACGGGACGTTTTTGGTGAACGAAGCGTTACGGAAAACGAGCGCAATTATTTCTAGAGTATTCGATGGGACAACGATTAAACGAACCTAATTATTCGAACGGTTGTTACACTTAATTGTATAAATTTGCAGCGACGGAAAAACGACCGTGACGTCCTCGTCGATTCAACTCGAGTTTAAACAATTGTCTCTCCGTAGAGGTACCTCAGATTTTAATGGTACCTTTTAAATTTTTCCTGGCCCCCTTTTTTTTAAGTAGATCAATGTTTTCGAGGTAATGGAACCGCGGTACGTAATTAGTCTCGGTTTCTAATTTTAGCCGCAATACATTCATGTATGCGGTACAGGAGTGGGTAAACACGGCTGGTGTTAATTGGAACTGTGATTTATATTTAAGGGAAGGCATGTAATAAAATTGATAGTGGGCGTGTTCGAATATGGAGGAACGCTCTCTGTGTATCGATTACATAATTAAATGCGAAACCCCAGCGACGTGTTTTGCAAATACGAATTTTTATCGTTTAATTTTAGAGGAAATTTTACTTCATCGCTGTTGCTATGACAGATTGAGCAATCGAAGTAATTGTATACGTGGCGCTGCATACATATTTTCTCAAAGTTACTATCGTAGAAAATGTGCATATGTAGTTTATGTTCGTGTCATGAAAATTTTGTTTATTTTATCAAGCTTCTTTCATCGACTTCATTTCAAAATAAACCATATTTGCTTGATCTATTTTTGGAAAAAAACGATGACCTTTTTACGGAATAACTGAACTCGATCAATAATCTCAAATATTGTTTCCCGTTTTTCCAAAAGACAATGAAAAAGAAAAACCGAGAAGCGGAATTCGATTATCGTTTAAATAACAGAAAACAATGAATCTCGTTTTTCCGTTCTATTTTTCGACTCTTCATGAAATTCTAAATTAAAAATAGGATTTAACTTTGTACGGAATAATAAAAAAATTGGAAACCAATTTCGCCTCTCAATTCATGAGATTTCCATTTCAATGCGCGATTATCTTTTAAACAATAAGGCAGATCGAAGGTTTTTTCGCGTTTCATCTTTGAACGTGAAATTTCTATCTCATATTCGATTTTGCTCATCTCCAATTTCTCAGCTAGCGCTTGTGCACACGACATAGTAATTACAGGACACGAGTGCACCCCCTGAAGACACCCTGAAGAGAGGGTGGCAAGTAAGGCCCGATATTGTAATCCGTCGACAGGGACATCAGCCGGCTGCCGGCTCGACCTAAATATTCCTTTTAATTAAATTTCATCCAGCTACATTTCATTACTGCGACGGACTAATAACGGTTAATTATTAATATGGGCACATATTCGCCCCTGGCGGGTAAAATTAAAAAGCGGGAGAAAACCCGAGTAGATGCATCTAATCCACGACTTTACATTGTTTGTAGCCTACTCCGAAATATTAATTAATCAGAGAGCAACAGTTTGATATGTCTACATGAAAATTTCTTCGGGAGATATCACAAAACAACTGCAATTTACGATTCGTTTGCACGTGACAGTTTTATTGTTATGACAAAATGTCAGGTTATTTTAACGCGATGTTGAAAATTACGGCTTTTGTTGCGGTGATATCGTGACATCTTTATGCTCCCGATTTCTCGCATTTTGGCATCGTGAAATTGGATACTTAAGAAAACATGACAGCGGATGAAGTAGAGTGAATAAGCGATGCATTTCTTGATTTCAAAATTTGTAAATTTGTCAATTTCTCGGTTTGTAAATTTGTCAATATTTCGTAAGTTTGTAAATAACCCATAAATTTATAAACAATTTGTTAGTAGGTAGATTTAAGTAGTTCCAAATTCACACATTTCTAAATTTGCAAATTCACCAATTTTCAACTTATTGAATATTCCATATACAAAATTACCAAATTTTTAAATATTCCAATTTTTGAATTCTTAATTTTTTAGATTTCCAAATTAATAAATTTCGATGTTAATAAATCTATAAATCTATTAAATATCTTAATAGGCAATTTCGTAGATTCTGAAATATTTAAATATCAAGATTTAGACAATTTTAAATTCTTAAATTTCTTAATGAGGAAATTTCTAAGTTTTTAAATTTAAGGACTTGAAAGATTTATAATCTTAAAATTCCTAAATTAAAAAATTTTTAATTTCGCAACATACAAGATTTGTGAGCTAAAAGTTACGCAATTAAAAAATTCGAAACGTTGAAAAGTTAATAAATTATTCAATTTCCATTACGTCCGTTTCACAAACCCATAAATTCAAAAATTTTATTCGATATTGTTCTCACTGCTACATACAAGCATCGTCAGTAACATTATGAAAGAAAAGTTTGGCTGTTAACTAATCAATATACAAAATCTATAATACATATAAACATACAAAATACATTAATATATATAATTCATATGAAGTATACTGTTTGTAATATGTGGCTGCAAGTCGGAGAAAAATCGTATATAGCGTTACAGGTAACACCCTATATACTGTCTCTAACTTGAAAATATGATATCACAAATAAAAACCGAACATTCTCTAAAAACTAAGATATGGTATAAGTTTCCAATGAAATATTTTCAATAACATCGACATGGGTCTCGCAAATTCCTCAGACAAAGCTGTCTACATCCACTGTACGAAGCTAAACGGTACCGATGCCATCGGTTTTGAACGTTCACCCTGTTCAACCTGCTGATACAGGTCGATGTATTATCGACATAAAAGGAAAAAAGGTGCGCTAGAAGCAATATCAGGTGAATCATTCGGCACGCAAAGTAAAGTCCAATTAAACGGAGCGTGCAGATTGCATCGATAGTTAACGACGGCGATGTTTCATGAGCACTGACGATATTTTCGAGCGTGCCGTTTGTTCATTGGGCACACGGGCCATTATTGGAGATTACCTACAATATCAGATAAAACTGAAAGATGGTACGAGTTTGCTCGCGTATACCGTCAATTATTTATTAGTAACGATTATAAGGGATTATTACAGCACGCGGTACGAAGTCGTAACGTCCGACTGGATTAACTAAATTTTTCTTTAATACGTTCCTACGGACAATGGTACTGTTAAACACAAATCGGATTTCGGTATCATTAATATTAGCTGTACCAAACTGGTTGAATGGCCGATTTACATTATTCGTATGACTCTTATTTTAACAACAGATTTATGGAACCCGTCAAAATGATATATTTTAAATTTCTTATTTTAAACCTTAATGATCACACATCACCAGAATAACATACCTGGCACACTGGGTCGTTTAAGACTTCAGGCACTAAAAATATTTCTGGCAAAAAAGCTACTCATTATTTTCACTTGAAAAAAATTATAAATGATCTTTAAAAGTTTTCACATATTTCGCTGCTGATTTCGAAAAAAATTGAGACGTATAAACATTAAAAAAATTATGGTTTCCACAGCAAACTTCTAAATTTTTTTTAGTTTAATGTAAAGAGTTAAAATTTTAGCTGAACACTCTTGACACATAACAAATTCATAATTTTAATCATGATTTTTCAATGTAACAATTTCACAATATAAATACCTATACATATATTTTTTGTGCTTAAGTTTCACTTTACATTTCACGTTTAAATTTTACCTTTTACGTTTGAATTTTACTTGCCATGCTCGAATTTTACGTTTCATGCTTAAATTTTAAAAGACATCTACAAAATGTTGTAATGTCATTTATCATTCTGTTATGAAGCTAAAAGCGAATGTACATAACGTACAAGTATGACGTTCAGTAAAGAATGGTTTATATCTGCAAATGTATTTGTAATTTATTTATAACTTGTTTATAAGAATTTGTTATTTACTTGTAACATGTAACAAATATGAAGAAATACTTCAAAAGCTAATATTAATAATTTTGTCCCTTCCTTGTAAAACATTCACCAATAATTTATTTGTATAGTTTTGTCATTTCTAATTTGTGTGTAACAATGATTTCTACAAATCATATATTTTTAAACATATTTTGCACAATAACTATTTTAATGACTTTCGTTTTCAATACGTCAATGTTGTAAAATTTATGTAATTATCTCTAAAGCCAATATTAGTAATCCACATAAAATTCACGACAGATTTCTAATTGTAAAGGTTGACACGAAATTAAATTCATTCTATTTAAACTTGCCGCCCGTCGCAATTTAAAGGGACAGGCTTTGAACATCAAAGATTCCGCCCGGAGTGTCGGCTGTTTTTACACCTACTCTTTGACTGTGTAGTCCGCGGGCAGATGCGGGGCAAAATAATGCTTGGAAAGCATAAGAGAAGAAAAGAAAAAGGAACTTGCAGACGTGGCGGGCTCTCTGTGTGCTAGCGCAAATTAGTTTGAGTGCATTTCGCGGGACCGCAAAATAGCAAGGCCCCTAAGTAATGTAATCTCGTTCGCGGTGATGTCGTCGTTGCTGGCGGTGTGAGACTAAAGTTGCCGTCGCCGGATGCGGTGACATAGGTGCTACCGTGCTGGGTTGTCCCAGTTTTCCTGTGGCCTCGGGAATTAGGGATGCCAGGAGTTACCGGGACCGTGCCACCTCCGTGCATCGACGCTGGCTCGCGTATTATCGTGAAATAACCCGGGTTAACGCGTGCATTCGCTGCTTTCCAGTCGAAACTTTGTTCACGAAGTGATAACGGCCAGGTGTGGTTCCATAGGTGGAGGGAGGGCAGGTACGAACGCCATCATCGACCTCCCGCGGGAGTCATCACCGGGAAGTTGAATACTTTTGCGTCGGTTTCAGTGCTGCCGAGAGTTTACACTAATGTTCCGACGAATTTGCATGGAAATTTATGCCACTTCAAAGAGGTAATGAGACCCCTGAAAGCGCAACCGTGACGCGATGCTCGTGCATCTTTGACGGACGCTTAACCTCGCTTCTGGGATAATGATCGTTGTGTTGCTGTTCGATGAAGCTTGCTAATTGGGGCCGGCACGGACTATGGAGAATGTGCGGTGTATCTCAGATTTTATTACTAACTTTCACATCGAAATTCCTATATTTCCACATTTTTTAATTGAAGGATTCTGGACATTGTGTGGGGTATAATACATCTGAGATTTTTCTGAGTTGGTTTGTATAATAAGAAGTTTGGAAACTATTTTACTATTTTTCACATAAAAATTCCTGTATTTTTCAAATTTTCTAACTAACAGATTCTGGAGAATGGGTGGGGAATTATATGTCTGAGACTCTCTATGTGTGGTTTTGTATATTTAGAAGTATGGAAAGTATTTTGCTATTTTTCACGTTGAAACTCTTATATTTTCAAATTGTTTGAGTCACATTCTGGAGAATGTGTGATTTTAAAAAATCTATAAAAATTCTAACATCGATCAAAAATTAAAATTTTGATAAATATGGATTTTATAAAAATAGCATTTAAATATAGCAATAATTATTAGGGTCTAATGATAGTTTAGAAATTAAAATTTTGACAAATCTAAATCCTACAGAAATAATATTTAAATTGGCAATAACATTGTTGGCAACATTTCAATTTATCAGAGGTAATAATCGTTAGAAAGTTAAAATTTGGATTGACATAAATTGTGGACACATAATATTTAAGTACAGCAATCACGTTTTTAATAATATCTCAATTTACCAAGGTTTAGTAATCGTTCACCGCTCGACCATTTTCTCGAGGTTGCTGAAATTAAGGATAGTTTTGACTGACATATTCTGATTTTCTCGAAACACGACGTAATTTGCGTGCCGCTCCATTTCCGCACTGTCGACTGTTTAATTGAAGTTTCAAAGTCACGCCCAATACTCAGAAATGTAAACTGTTCTACATAACGGCGACCAAAATTCTCTTGCACGAAGCTAGTGATTACACACGATATAAACGTACTCGATCCTGTCTTTGCTTTCAATTTCATTTTAATTGAATAACATGAAAGACAGTATTTCTGCCATTTATGATAGACATGCAATCAAATTGATAAAACAGATCCTTCCTCAACCAAGAAATAAGAACAATTTTTTATTTACGTAACATAGTTCTGACATGATATTAAATACAACCAAATAAATAAATAAATTTTATGAAAATAAATAAGTCTGTAAGTACCAAAGTTAGGGACACAACTTCCATTTTTGTTAAAAAAAATATTATCAACCAATGAAAATTCGAAGATTCAAAAATTTAGAAATGTGAAATTTCGAATATTCAATAATTTAAAAATTTTAATTTTCACAATATAAAAGTTCAAATACTTGAAAAGCAAGAAGCTACGAGATTCAGTCGCTTGTAAATTAGAAATCTGGTAATATGAAGGTTTAAGAATTAATAAATTTTCAAGTTAACACACATTTATGACTTTACACATATGATATTCCACACGAAGACTACAAGGATTTGTTCAAATGCTCACAATAGTAGTTCGTTATCCAAAGACCTTAAAACCAAACTCCGTGTATACGACGATTACTATATGCTTTCAGACAGAATATGAGCAAGACATGAATATAGACAAGACATGAAGCATTCAATTGCTGACAAATTTTCCAAGCTAATTCATTCGGTGATTTGGAGTCCCAGTATCGATTCGTGGAGAAAGGCAATAGCGTGCCGAGGAGTTTCGAAGCTCGATTCTGCCAAATTACACGGCTGTTTTCGAGCAGCAGTTACGACCAACCCTCACGACAGTGGACGTATAGGTAGACAGGTGGTCGAAGTTGCAAGTGGTCAGCCAATTTGCGAATCTCGAGTAGGTATTTCGGGTCGTCCAGATGCTCTCCTATCTAACCGGCCGGTTTCAAAACGTAGCACTAAGGCAAAGCCTCCTTGAATCGGCCAATAATGAACGGACGTATACCCGGCTGAGAGCAACTAAGACCATCCAAATGGTGTCTAAGGATATCGAAACTTAAAGGCAACCTATACTCTTTCACGAAGAATATCATCTCATAAGGAAGCTTACATGTGCCTCGATGGACTCTCGAGAAACCCTGAAGAACTCTAATATACCTTATAGTCCTCTGCAGGAAAAGGTATCTATTCACCGATCTTTTGATACTATGGTACTTTTTGGTAATACTGGTTCTACTGAAGGGATTGATGGTTTGATCATTGTATAGAAATGTGTATCACGCTGATTTTAATTAGTTTGAAATATTAGGTCTACAAGTCTGATTAAAAAGAACGAAATACATTTATTAATGTTTATTTCTATTGTTAGTCTTCTTAATCTGATGGCAGTTTGTGGTTTTCCATAGAATCTTTACAGGTGAAATACTCTGGAATTTATCGAAGAGAGCTTTTCCTTAGGCTTGGTATATTGTCAGGGTCATTCTTAGTCCTTTTCGATTATACACATAACATAAGTATATGATACTCTGTTATTAAATCCAAATTTTGGGATAAACAAAGATAAAACATATCTGAAGAACACTTTTGACAAAATGAATCGCTGTTAAGCTCATGCCTTCAAAATATGATCCAATTGTGGACTCAGTCAGAGTTTCAGTAATAAACTATCGAGATCCTCAATTCACAAACGTGTGAGAGACTCTTGATTTGGAAAACGAAAATTTGGCGAATGGTCGAATGAGCAGAAATCAGTGGCCTAGAAGTAAATTTGGAGGCAGGACAGGATCGATCGACTCGTTCCGGACTAGGCAGAGGTTGTTGGACACCCCGTATATGTGCGAGTGCATACCAAGGCGGGATACTCGGTAGCTGCGTGAGATACAAGGGGTTGTATATCAAGGAGCCACGCCTAACACGAGAACCACTTCCGGTCTAGACACGCGAGCTTGCTCGCCTGCCTTGCCAGCCTAGCCCCAGCCTTGAGCGCTGAATCGGTTCTCTAAATACGTCGGCATTTACGACTTCTACCTATCCGCCTATTCGGACCTAACTACCTAACCCAGGCCAGAACACCTCCGCTGGATAGAACGTGATCCGAGCACCACTGATGTCTTAACGTGATCTGAGCACCACTGATATCTTTACGTGACTACGTACCGATTGAAATCCCGGGGAGGAACCTTGAAATAGAATGTCATCTATAAGACCCTGTTTACATTCGAGAATAAATGATAGAGCTAGGAAAGTCATATGTTTCATATCTGTGTACGTAATAGAAATAACTGGTAGGCCGAGGTTCGCAGAATACACAAACTATGCCAGTTGCTGGATAATCTGCTTTTGGGGCTTTAGGGTTTACATGAAAGAAATTGCTACGAATCTATTTGATAATTCATTGCCACATAATTTACGCATAGAAACCTGTTCATGCTGAAATGAGCACGTGTATGTATCATTGTTTTTGGTATATCATTTTTTGTTTGGAGAAATGACTACCTCTACAGCCCCGAAAACGGTGAATTACATGGCAGGTATTTGGGTGCAAAATAAATTTCTTTTGGTCAAGAGTATAGTGCGTTAAAGGCAAAATTTCTGCGTTTAGAAACTCTTAATCTTCTAAAAGTCTAATTTTCTAGATTATTAAAATTTAAAATCTACAAATTCTCGAATCCCTAAATTCTCACAATTCCCCAATACTGAAATTTCTGGAAGTTCCTAGATTGATAAATCCTTGCATCCCGAAATTCCTAAGTCCCCAACTCGTACTCTAAAATTTCTAAATTCACCAATTTCAGAATATCTGAGCCCCCCTCGAATCCATATTTTCTGCGTGACACTTACTGAAATATACTACAATTACTTTAGCATAATTTACACTGATAGAATAAATGGTAGAGTACCCACATGGGTAACAACACAAACAGTGTAGTTGTAATAAGTAAACGCTAAATCTATCAAAGTCAATGTGTTTAAACGCAGACGTACTCGACATATCAACCAGAATAAACAACATAAGCAAACAAATATCATTTGTATTGAAACCTACGTACATACACGTTCCTTTTGCTCGTTAAAGCGTCGTCTAGGAACAAGTTACGTCTACTTCTATACATATGGGAATGAAAACACGTATCAACCGCGTGTCTTCTATTTGCCAAATCAAACCGAGCCATGTTTCCCTTCTCTGCAGATGGAAACGCAACCTGGTCTCCGGGGAACTCTTTTATGGACTTCACTGCGACTGATGCTTTCCAAATAGTTTGGATGGCAATCCAAACCGATAGGATGGAATAGAACAGAATGGGGGTCAGACCTGCATTCGAAATGGAGGCTGTTTCGGGAATTCATTGGCAGTTATGCAAAGGAAAAGAGAAACTGAACTGAAACGATGCTCTCCTCTTTCCCTGTTATTGTACAACAAAGGAAACGAAAAATTTGTGCTTCCGGCTCTTTGTGAAATTTAATCCTTACCACTCTGGGATTATTATGACATGCTTGCCAGCAATTCTGTATCAGCAAGTTTTAATATTCGCTGATGATGAAGAATTATTTTACAAGATTATGTATTATATAATATAAAATGATATATTATAATGTAATTATAAATAATATTATACAATATTATATAAAATTATATAATTACAAAGAATATAATATAGATAATATACAAACAAATATGAACAAATTATTAATAGAATTATAATGAATATTGTTAAATAGTTGCATATATATAAATTTTATAAATATTAATCTTTTCATAATTAAATTATAATTAAATAAGCGTAATTAGCATAATTAAATTATAATTGAACAAATTTACTAAATAAAATTAATTATGAACCATAATAATAATAATAATAATGATAAATATGTACGTAATGAATGAAATAAAGCTGAAATAATTGATTTCTGATTTTTCGTTATTAATTATTTTTAAGAAGTAATTCAATACAATGAACTAATTGTTTTCTCAATCGATAGCAACCTCAAGAAATAAAAGAGTGCATCAATATGTAAAAAATTCAGTTGGTACAATTCAAGAGGTAGATTTTTACGAGAAAATAAATTAACTACTTCATGCTACGTCAAGCATGTGGATTAAAGTCGGAGAACTAAAAATTTAAATGTACCTTCTACTGTAGATCTTCAAAAGTATACCGTTTCAACGCAAATAATTTAGCATTACATGACGGTTGCGGTAAATGAAAGTAATTGAACACTGCACGTTAAATAATAATATATCTAAATGTTGAATCAAGATTTTAAAAAAGAACGATAAAAGAAATAAATAAAAGAAAACGACCAGCTGCAATTTAAAAAAGCAGTTTTAGCTCAATCTGCAGCATATAATCTCCACTATTTGTACGAAGGTGTTAATTAAAGCACGTTATAAACAGAGGGCTTGTTCGCGTCAACTTAAAGGTGTCAATTAATATCAGCGTATAATATGTACGAGTCAGGATAATCATGACATAAAGTGGACTAATAAAACATAAATATTTGTTCACCTAACGAACAGAAACAGAATATATAACGTTTGCACGGTATCTACATAAATAAGTACCAACGGTATATTGCTTTTAATAATTCGAAATTCAAACAGATACGTTTAATGAAAAGCAAAAAATTGTTCCGTCGAACAATAAGCCGAATTCTGAATACGATGGTGTACATTTTTTAGATTGGTGTTGTTTAAAAAGTGAAAGATTTTTATTTTTATTCCTTTCATTCCGTTTTCCAAATTTTCAATTTTGCGGTTGAAAGATTCACAAACGGAGACAACTCTGACAATTTGAAAATTTGAAAATTTAGAAACTTTTAAATTCCGATTTTTCAAATTTTCAAGATTTGCAAATTTGAGAAGTTAGATAAATTAAAATCTAGAAATTGAAAGATTAAAAAATTTAAAAAGTAGTAAATTTATAAATCTAAAAGCTAGAAAACTACAAATCTATAGATCTATAAATCTGGGAATTCACAGTTCCACAAATCCAAAAATCTGCAAATCCACAGTTCTAAAGACTTATAAATCTGCATAAATTGCAATCCTATAAATAGATAAATTGACAAATCGACAAATCTGCCAACTGATCAATCTACGAATCTACGAATCTGCAAATCTACAAATCTACAAATCTACAAATCTACAAATCTATAAATCTACAAATCTACAAACCTACGAGTCTGCAAATCTAGGAATCCACAATTCTGCAGTTCGACAGACCAACAGATCTATAAATCTCACTCATCTGTAAATCTGTAAATCCAGAAATCTAGAAATCTAGAAATCTAGAAATCTAGAAATCTAGAAATCTAGAAATCTAGAAATCTAGAAATCTAGAAATCTAGAAATCTAGAAATCTACAAATCTACAAATCTACAAATCTACAAATCTACAAATCTACAAATCTACAAATCTACAAATCTACAAATCTACAAATCTACAAATCTACAAATCTACAAATCTACAAATCTACAAATCTACAAATCTACAAATCTACAAATCTACAAATCTACAAGTCTATAAAGTTGCATACCTGCAAGTCTACACATTTATAAACCTATAAGACTACAAACGTATAAATTTGAAATTTTCAAATTCCCCCTTTCCAATCATTAAATCAAAACATCAAGAAATTTGATAATGTAAAAGATCACAGAAATTCGATAGTTTTCTACACTGCAAACGTTGTTACCCACATATACCAAACAGTCACATGCGTGTACAAAAATTGTGCCATATTCGACTCGGATTTTTCTATCTGTACAACAGTCGTCTCGCGGCTAATCCGAAACAGAAATAAAGCCTAAATCTCTATAACAGACGAGCAACCAAAAATTATTGAGTAAACAAAAAAATGAAAACTACATCACATCGAAAAAGCGTGACAACATTGAAAACGATCGTTGATTTGGTATCTCTACTTACGAGCGAACTAGAAAATCCAGAAACCATTTTATCACACACTCAACAGGAGTAATCACTTCTCGTCGGCAATAAAAAAACCCGGAATGACATAATTTGCGGTGTAATCGATTAATCGCCAGCTGAGCAGAACGGATGGGGCGCTGATACGCAGTGGCGCATACCGTGTTGTCACGGGCTGTTGTAGCCGTATCGGATCGACGAGAAATCGCGATCGAAATCGTGATCCGGCAATTGCTTTTATCAGGAAAAAAATGCAATTACCTCGGTCTCGCGTTCATCGAGGCAACGTGTCTTTAAAAACTGTTGACAAAGTACGGTTGATTACGAAGAACGAGTTCGGTTGCAACGTGAGCGCAAAGTAACTCGCCCTAGATAGATTAACACGGCAAGAAAAGTTGGTTTGATAAGGTGATGTAGGAATTTCTGTATCGCGTTGCTCATGGTACTTAGTTTTCTCAAAGTTGTGCTCATGTTTGAGGGGAAAAGGTTCCAGTCGTTACGTTATTACACGAAAGTGCCCAGGAAAGGTGAATTATTATTAGACTGTTGCATATCAAATGCAGGATTTTGCAACATGAAACGTTGTGACACGATTTGGTGATAGAAAAACGCTGTAAGAAAAGGCTGATACATTTTGCAAAAAAAAGGATTATATAAACTAAATAATATTTTAACAATTTACACATTTATCTTCAGATCTTCAAAATTCAGGTTGAATTACTTAGAATTGAGAAGCATATTATTTCATGCAAGAAAAGAAATATGAATCTCAACAGTAAATCTACCAGTTATCAGAATGATCGTTCTACAAGTTTCTTATTAAAAATTACAAAAACTTGTTACGGTTTCTTGAATTAATGTGTACATTAACCCCTTGCCGCACGATATATTTATCAGATGCAGTCACAACTGACTAATCGCAGCTGTAATACTAAAACAGTTAAAGTTGAAATGATACATCAGTTTTAGCAATCCTTCATTAAGCTTGAACTCCAAATTGAAGTGTATTAAAAATTCGAGTAAGATTTATTATGGGTGAAGTGCGAGTCACGTGACAGACTCGTCAAAGCATGACAAGGGGTTGATTCGTATTCTATCATTTATTTTTCAATTCTAAATAAAAAGTGTATTAACTAAGTGTATAATGCTTGTAATGGATTGTATCAGTATAGTGTTAATCGCGCTTATTTTGATTAACGTCTGGTTTGAAGCTTTCTGATCGATCGAACAGAAATAACAGACCGTAATTAAGGAGTCGGTCAATCGATGATATGATCCTTTTAAAGCGACACGCGAGCCGTTGCAGTTTACAAGCGATCGAACCCAGTGAAACGGAATTAGAGAGAACGTCGGGTTGTATGCCATGAGATAGTCAACCCTCGTAGCTTCTGGACGCCATTGGTTCTCCGCAATGACCCTGGGGGGTGGTCACCCTTAAAACGTCAAGAAACCCAGGTGGTCCGGCACGATATCGTGTTAACTCAATCAATGCGCCATTCCTTTCACGGCATCAGCGATTCTTATCAAACGTCAGTTGCACGGTTGTGAGCTTTAGGGATTCGAATCACGATCAAACACGTGGAAATGGGTGACAATCGTAAATCAGGAACTAGCACTGTAATTTTTAACCCTTTCATTCTAAACGAAAGTTAGCATTGCCAATTACAACAGCTTCTTTTATTTTCATTTTTATTACGAGTTTGTTTTTGACCCCTTAACCTACAATTTCAGATCGTTTCGTTATGCACGAATTATTGCTACAATGTGAAGATGAATAGAGAAAGATAAAAAGTTAGGGGTCGTATTCAATGATGACGTATGATGATGACGTATTCTTTGAATGCGAAGATTACGATTGGAAGTGAACACAAAATTACGACGAAAATACGAGTCTGATTTATTAAGTATGAACTCGTGTGCGTCACGAGTGTGCTACAATGTTGTAGGGCAAAGGGTTAATTCTAAATCCAATTAAGTGGAGGTTATCGGCTGTTAACTTCTTTATTCTCAATTTTTTTATAATTGCAGCAATTCTTCTATTTCCTTTTCATTACAAGCTTGCTTTTAATCTTAAATTAAATTAAGTGGCTGAAGGCCACCAAATGTTAACCTTATTATTCTCAAATTTTTTGCTGATTGCACTAATCATTTTTTTTAATTTTAATTTTTATTATGAGCTTGTTTTTAACCTTGAATCAAATTAAGTGGCTGGAGGCCATAGAATCTTAACCTTTATATTCTCATAATATTTGCCAATTGCTACAATAATTTTCTTCTATTTTAATTTTTATTATGAGCTTATTTTTGATCTATAGCTTAGAGACCATCGAATCAATATTGAGTTTCTATTCCAGAGTCTATATTTGCTATCAGCTATTAACATGAATCGTCATAAAAAGAAACAAGTATGTGTAATTCAAGTTATTCGATGTATCAAATGTGTTCCTAATAAAAAGGGTGCTATTTAAAATTGAATTATCGTCAAAATTGTGATTCATGCTCATTATACCCTTGTAGTGCTCCACATGATTATAAATTGCGGCATCGACATGTTCAATTACTCGTTAAATTAACAGAATGTCGACAAATGTTTATTTCAAGTTAAATTTCACCAAATGTTTGTTGGTCTATTATTAAATTAATTAAATTTCATGAAATGTTCACCAATTATTACATTAGTCTTTCATCAAATGTTTGACCAATTATTTCAATAATTAAATTTCATCTAACAATTCCTAAATAATTAATAAATTAGTTGAATTTTGCTAAACTTCCACCTTCTTTATCAAATGAAAAATATTACAAATCATTTTCGAAGAAGTCTATATTTCTGAATATGTCGATATGCAATTGAACAGATTTGACATAATTTCCGATTTATGAAAAAAATGAACTGGTACGATGTTACAATTGGACATATAGCTAAAAGAATGTACCGTCAAGCATTATTTAACAATTTTGTAACATTGACGATGTAGCATTCAACAATCGAATTCGATGAAATTCGCAGCTAAGCGAAATTTTTAATGAGGTGCAAAAACAGACGTGCAGTTTCCGGATTAAGGTAATTCAAATCCAATTAATAATTTAATCAGCGGCAAGGTTGGTCGAGAAGAGGACAAGAAAAAGAGGGGGGAAAGTTGCTTGACGCGCGATGAGATAATTCGTTGGGAATTTCGAGAAAAGTTTCGGTCGTTTTAGCAAAAAGTTAAGCGGCCCAATTAAATCAGCCAACGATCCAATTCAATTTCAGCCCGGTATATAATTAAATCTCCGGCGAATTAGCGAAAGATTTTGACGACTCAAGTAAATTTCAGTTGAAATTAAATTTTTGACGAGTCAACAAAACTTTTCTCATCTCCACCCTCCCGGAGCGTGCAACCGTCCCGCTTCGGCTCGCTTTTCGTCGTGTTACACAACCCGTTATCGCCTCGTTCTCTTTCGCTGGCTGTTCCGCGCGTATGGAAAAAAGTTTTGTTCCCCGCCAAAAGCTAAATCGTACGAACACAGTACATCAAAGCGCGATATGGTAAAATATACGATATTGTAACTCGTTGCTCGATTGTCCACACCGATGCGATGGAACGATGTTGAATTACAAGCTGAAGAAAAAGTTGAAGAAACAGCAAAATAAGAAGAGGGAACCGTAACTCTCGATGGACTGTTTATTTTTTCTGTGTCTTTCTCGGTTTTCAGACATTTTTGAAGAGAGTTAAATAAACATGTGTGTGTGGATTTGAAGCGTTGGAGTTTTATTAAATCAACGCTATTTTTGATCAAATTTAACAAAGTTATTTATTTACCTGTTTGGTATTTGTTAAGAGTGTTATATTTTGTAAAACATTCATCCTTGAGACCCTGACAGAATGTACGTCTAACTCTATCATGTTTGCCATTTTGACGATTACGAAATTACACTAAGTGCACATAAACATGAGAAACTAACGCAGCTTCATAAAAATTCAAGCTAACATGTAAATCTACATGGTCCGTTTTAGGAAGTTAGAATGAAAAATTAATAAACTAACAAGACCCATTTGTTAAGCGTCAAAGTGCGAAAAATAGGGTAAACTTTTGTTATATTGCAATAACAACATACTTGAGGGAGTGGACAGTTCTTATAATTAGTATTATGGAAAGAGTTCTTTCAATGGAGAAAATTGCAAAGTATTCTATTACAATTAATTCTTTTAGAGCAGAACAAAGATATATTGTATATAATGGTAACTTACTTTGCGTTTTGATAGTAAATTTGTTGTAAATTAAACTGCAGTATTTGTGTTTTATACTACACATTATTAACAATAATACAGTATTCATGCTTTATAATACGTATTATTAGTACTAATGCAGTATTACTTTATATTACATTAAAATTTTTACTGTTTCTAAAAAAAATTTTATTTTTCTGAAAGAGCTAAGAAGGAAACAACATTAGTGTTTGAAAGTTGTCATAAAAAAATTCGTTTAATGATTAACAGTGGCAATATTATAATAGTAAACTTTGTTAATATATAAACAAATAGCAAATTGCAAAAGGTGAAGAGTGCAACACGATTTTTCGACACATAACAGTGCATATTGCAAAGTTAAGATTTCAGAATGAACCTTTTCCCCTTTTAAGCACATTTAAAAAATATCATTTCTATAAAAAGGGTTTGGCTATATACTAAGTTATAAAAAAGCAATTGGCAACTTTGTCAATCAGAAGAATAGTAAACATAATGTAATGATGAAACCTATGAAATTTTTTATAAATAAAGCTTGTAATTAAAATAGGATTAATTTAATGGTAATGCATATGGAGATTTCCTAGGTTCCTAGATAACCTAGGTCATTACCAACGAGAATATTAATTATTTTATAAATGAAACACCGTAAAAGATGTACATACTAGTAACCATTAAATTTGTTGCTGCGTAAGATATACTTGAAAGAAATTAATTAAATCTTAATTAATAATTAATCTAAGATTAGCTTTAATGAACAAGGTGTCCCATTCAAATATCAAGAAATTTCAAGGTTTTCCAAAAATTTCACTGAAAAACTGTATTAACTAGAAGTTTATACATTCATCATCATTAATGGAATAAAGGAAAATTTTATGTCTATCAAGAAACCTGAAAGTACAGTGTTATGTAACACTTTAGTTACATTTCTTTTAAGTTGGAAATGATGGGGCACCATGTATAGTGGAAGAGACACGTTAGTTAGACACTAGAGATTTCAGAATAACTGAATATTGTTGGTAAAGTTATTAATTTAGAAGTTGTGCAATTCCACATATTCACATTTATGAATTTATACATTTTAAATTATTGAATATTGAAATTCAGAAACTTTCAAATGTTGGATATATAAATTTTTAACCACTAAATTTAAGAATTGAAGATTTTCAAACTTTCAATCTGGCAAAATTTAAGAATTAAAAATTTTTTAATTTTCAACCTTATAAATAAAAAAATTAAAAATTTCCAACTTCATAAATTTAAAAATAAAAATTTCCAAATTCATTCAATCTGACAAATTTTAAGAATTAAAGATTATCAAATTTTCAATCTGATAAATTTAGGAATTTTAACACTGTTCAGTATTTCAGTTTTTAAGTTATCAAATATAAAAATTGAACATATTTGGTCATTCTAAAATCTACAAATTTAGAAAAATTCAAGTCTTCAAATTTGGAAATTAAACAATTTCAATTACCTAAGTTTACAGATATAGAAATTTCAAATTTATCATTTCACCAATTTCTATTTTTTTAACATACTAAAATTTTCAAATTTAATTATTTAGAAATCTTGAAATAATACTTAAATACTTAATACTTGAGTACAAGTAGATATAAACGGATGGAAATATTTAAGTAGAACTACAGAAAAAATAGCTATACACAAAACTATACATTATGAATCTTAAAAGACACAAAATTAAATTCTGATTTGCATGGATGCACATTTTTTTCTTCACTTGTCGGAACGCGTCACACAAGAAGGTAGTTACAGAAAGCGCGAGTGGCGCCGCCACTAGCCTTTTTAACGCATTAGATACCTTGAATTCACTAAACTTATATTACAAAGTCACCTTAAGTTTACTATATTCTAACAACAAAATTTAAATCTACAAATTTCAAAATTTGAAAAATTCTAAATTCCTAAAGTTTAGATTTAAAAATCTATAAATTCAAAAATTCCATATTTTCATTTCAAAGCCAATATCGTCATTCGAATATCAAATTATGTATTACAAAAACTCAAAAAAGCTTGTTTTTTCAATTATTCCCAAATAGAATCGCGTTAATCTACTATTACGTGCACATTTCTACGGTTCAAATACCATAACGTAACATTTGTTCAGTCAGTGATCCTACGAAATGATATTCAATACATGATCCATCAAGTTATCATAATTTGATACCTCGCAGTAATTGTGAGCCATGCATTTAGTTCTGAGTAAATTATGAATCATGAAATGGCATATGTTTTGTTAATCAACAGTGAACAATGGATCGCTCGGTTCTACATCACCATGGATCAGTAATTAATCGTGGACCACATAGTACATGGTTCTCTGTCGACCAGCAACGAACTATAGATCACGTAGTACCGCGTGTTTTGTTAATTAGCGATGAACTATGGATCGTGTGTTACCACGGGCATACATCACGTGTTAACGCACAGCACACTGCGTTATGCAACCTGCTAGCCAGTCTTTACTTTCGAATTGCATTATTCATTCATTGTTAATTTTCTGCTTGCTTTTCTTGCCTGCGAGTAATAGATATCCACGACGTGTGCAATATTGTAGAATGTTGCGTTCGCAACGAAGTAAATCTACACGGTGTTCCGCGGAATTACTTCCACAATTCTAAGAACACTTTTCTCGCAGAAAAATGGCGTTCTTCTCGAAGAAAAAAAGGTTTCGAGTCAGACAAAAATTATCTTCATTTACAGGTAGCAATAGAACAAATTTGAAAGACATTTTCTTAACACGTTGACTGAAGCAGCTTGATTAGGTATTTTTACTTTTAAGCTTAATATGTTTGCAATATTTTATTCTATATATGCAATATACAGAATATATTGCAATATATTCTCTATTTGCAATATTTTATTTATTCTATGTATTCATAGTTTCAAGTAGTTACCAATATTTGAAACTAGAACAAATTCTTGACAATAGAGATTCGTATGTACATTTAAATGTCACAGACGGCACAACAGTGTTAATACAAAAGCAAATTACAGATTTAATGTATAAGATAAAACACGAAGGATTAATTATAAATTGTCGTTATCTTCTATCTTTCTCTTCGTTACAACATAGCGGTATCTACGAATCGTTGTTGCTGGCAACGACAGGTAACGTGTCGCTTCCACATTCTCATCAGCAGACGAAATCTCGTCGACGTGGTACAACGGAGCGCGTTCATTCGCTTCGCGAATGACTACGCGACGAATTAAGATGAACAAGGCTGAAAGTTCGCGCGTGGAAAGACGAGCAGCGTTTACCAACGGCTTCGGAACCAGGGCATTCTGATTATCACCTGGATGAAACGGCTTTGTCGTTATTTTCGCCAAAGCAAATGGCAGCCAGTGTTCTACCTGTTACCTTACCATGTAAACGAATACTCGTCGCACCTCATCAGAACGTGATAGAATTCTCTAACGAATCTTCCTTTCGATTCTACGAACGCATCTATTTACTCACCGTGACAGGGCTGTTAATTTCGATACGAGTGTGGTCACGTTACTCACCTGGAATCATAAAAAAAGAATAATTAAGCTAGGAATTTTTTGTGTAATATAAAAGTATTATTATTGAGAAGTTATCTCTTTGACCCACTTAGCAATATATCTTTCATTTTGCCCGTAAGTATTAGGACACTTACTAGTTCCAAATTTAAGTATACTTAAATATATCATACATGTACCCTCAAAATTAAATTTACTAATAATTTCCAACTTTCTTCTACCAGACACAAGTATATTACCAATTTTATGTATATTAGACTTTACATTATTTATTAATGCACAATCAGAGCAAGTCATCTTCGCTGAAATAAAATGTCATTTTGTCCATCTTGTAGAAACGAGTTATTATTTTTTAAATAAAACTTTGAAATTTTACGTATAAATTCCGATTAATTCATGTGGATAATCCTGTTTACTTCATGACCCTTTTAACCAACAGCTGATTTAAAATTTATAATACTCAAAATTTGACAAATTTTAACCAAAGAACAAAATATCAGTGTTTAATTTATGAACTGAATTCTACAAGGATAAGAAGTTTTTAAAACTGCAAGAAGCATTCATAAGTGGTCATTTTGTATAAAATAATTCTAGTGCGTCCTAGCACTTATGAACGCAGATGTATAATAGAGTACCCTTTTACGTTAATGTTAACATCAGGTATAACTTCAGAAACAAACAAGATTTAAATTCCACAATATAAATTATACTTATTTAATTACTATAGAAATGATTACATAATTAAAATGTTAATGAAACATCTGTTAAATGACCATGAATGTACACCCCCGGACAAAAAGATAGCACATTTGTGCTATCTTTAATTTCTTGAAAACTACTTAGAATTTTTTAATGTAATACATACCATTCTAATTGTTACATGGCAGAGAGAAGGAACTTCTTAGTAAATATGGTTGACCTTGCTATGTTTTTGAGCAAGCAGAAGAAATATACAAATAGTGCCGGCGAAATGATAGCACATTCACAGAATGTATACATATATTTTCATAAAAAAGAAAGTTACATTGCAATTAATACAAAGTTAATAATGATATGATAATAATAATAATCCGCCTTTATTTTCTATTACTTCGAGTACTCGCTTTGGTAAGGATTTGTATAACATTTTAATTGTATTTTGTGGCAAATTATCCCAATGTATCTTAATAGCTTTTTTTAATTGTTTAATATTATCGTACTGTATTCCATTCTTATATACAGCACGTGCTAGTTCTCCCCAATAATTTCCAATAATATTCAGGTCCAGGGAGCGTGCGGGCAACGGAAAAACTGATACGTTTTCTCTTTGAAAAAATTGTTCTTCGACTTTAATTCGGAGAATTGCATCATTGCCATGTTAAAAAATAAATTTATCAGTGGTAATTCGTAGTGCGTGTTCATTACTTTGTTTTGAGATTAAATTTATATATTTTTAATAATTCATTTTTCCTTGAAGAAACTGTACATTTGTTTTGCCTTTGTATCCATTCCGTTTAAATTCCAGCCCAAGTCATTACACCACCCTCACCCATTTGTCTTCGAAGAAATGGAAACGAATTTTTTTTTATTGACATTTTCATTTTACCACCCTGATTTAAAAAAAGAAAGATTAGTGAAAAAACAAAGACGAATGGGTGTGGGTGGTGTAATGATTTGACCGGAAACACATGTGCTATCTTTTTGTCCGGGGGTGTATATATGAGTTAATCGTTTAAAATTTTTCGGAACAATTATGAAGTTGTTATACATTATGTTCTACAACATATTAAATTGTGGTTAACAAACTCAACTAAATTTTTTATTAATTATTTGCCTGCATACGAGAGCACGTGATGTATATTATAATTTAAGATTGTTCATTCTTGTTTGAACATCAAACCTAATCTAACCTGACCCAACATCGATTAAATTTCTGTTTGAAGTTTAAACGAAGCTACATCACTGTGTGCCTTTTACTCGATTGACGAATTAATTCGTTATCCCCAATTAACAGTTTAAATGTTAACCATGTATGAAGCTGCTTACAAAAGTATGCAAAGTATATTTTTAAACAGGTAGTTAATTATCTGTTTGAACGTTAATCTGTGGACAAAGGTGGTGCTTTCAAAAAAGGTCCTTTGTTAGAACGTTTCAGTTTGCAGATTCACACGAAATGAATGAATCAAAAATATCTTCAATTAATACGAGTGCTACTACTGCTACGGGATTGCAATTGAATAGAATGGCATATATTAACCGTTGAAATATCCCAGATTTTTGTAATGTGCAGCATACAGAAAAGATGAAATATTTAATGTAGCAATGTAAATATGGTAGGTGCCAGTATAAAATAATTTTTTGTTGAATATTACATTAAATTGATCGATGCATCAAGACAGTTTTTAGATTACCATCTAAATTTGTATCTTTTCGCACAGGTAAATTCGTTTTATTGCTATAACAGAAAAATCGAAAAATTATCATGAATATGAAAAAACACTTATTTCGAGTGATGCTTGTTTCGATCAGAAATTGCTTTTCATTGAATACCAATCGAAAGTTTTATGATAATTTGAAACATTGAAAATTTATAAATTTATAAATGTGAAATCTAAATATTTACAATTTTATAAGTTTGTAAATATGTAAATCTGAAATCTCCAATCTAAAAACTCGTAAATTAGTCTATTTGCAAATTTATAAATTTGTAAACTAGTAAATTTATAAATTTATAAAATTTAAAACAGACAAAATTGCAATTTTGTAAATTTGTACATATCTAAATCTGAAATCTCCAAACTGAAAACTAGTAAATTAGTTCATTTGTAAACTAATAGATTTGTAAATTTGAAAATTTGTAAATTTGTAAACTAGTAAATTAATAAATTTAAAAATCTGAAATCTAAATATTTGCAAACTTCTACAGTGGTAAATGTGAAAATTTGAAATTTCAAAATTTCTAGTCAAAACACTTGTAAATTTCTTAACTTGAAAATTTCTAAATGATCAAATTTCTAAATATTTAAATTTTCCAATATTTAAAATTCGCAATTTCTTAATATCAAAATTACGAAGTTTGAAATTTTGAGATGTAAAACGTTGTAATCTAAAAATAAAAAATTTGAAATTTCATAATTTTTAATTGAAAGATACAAAATTTGAAATGGAGTACGAAAATTTCCAATCGCAAGTTATAAAGTTGAAAAATTTATTTCATTTAATAAAACCAGAGGAAAATTATGATATTTTTGATATATAAACAATTGTGTCATTTAAAATAGTTTTCCCAGAATCACACCTTGATGTTTCCAGCACGCATTTCAATATCGCGACAAATCTGGAACCACGGTTTTATTCCGATGACGAACGCACGAGAAAACTTTTGCTAGCAACGAATCACCATATTGGTAGCAGTAACATGGAGTATGTGGAATTATAATACAAGTATATCTACAATGGATTCGATTATAGATTTATATATTTCTGTTGCTCTTTTGTTATTTGCGATCGGTGAATTTTTTAATAATGGTCCTACAACTGTTGAACAATTGTTTCGTTTAATTAAAATAGAAGGTAAAACGAAAGACGAGCTTTTATTACGGATTTCATATTGAGTATGAAGCAGAGAATAATGGTTTTCGAAATGCAATTACGGAAGGTGAAGTCGTATTTGCTATGTGTTTTATGATCTCAATTTTATTCCTCTTCTGTAGCAACAAAAATATGTTACAGCACTTTAGTGTAATTTTTGAAATTCGTAAACGCTTAATTGCATGTTTTTAGGATGTCATTTTAAGTGCTATAAGTCTTCTGTAATAAATCTGTAAAATTTAATAATAAATTTCTTCTCTGAAATTAATAATATTTTGTATGAGTCATTTAGATATCATTAAATTTAAGTAGGAAATATAATACTTTTAATATTAATTATCTGTTATGGGGTTATTTTTTATATAGTTATATTTATGATCTCTAACATATTTTTATGTTTTATTTACATATGTTCATATATGTTTATTTTTCATATAAGTATATTAATGATCTCTCATGGAATTGCTTTAATCTCTCATTGTGCTATTTTGTATATAAATATAAAAAGTTATTATTTCAAAATAATACAATAAATGATCTGAGTGTCTCACTCATCAATTATTTATTTGATATTTGTACCTTATGTTAATTATACAGATAACCTCATTTCTTCCGTCTAACTGCTGCATGTTACTATTTAATTTGCAAAAATAATTTACAGAGAACTTTATTCTAAATAAATTCTAAATAAATGACTTTATTCTATGTATATAAATTACTCCTTGTAAATCTCCGGTTCCCCTAAAACCGAAAGGATCGGTATATTTCCACGTCGGTGACACAATTATTCAAGTCAGAAATAAAAGTGCAAGCCTTCGAGTTAAGCAGAAAGTCGATGATAGAAAAGGAGAGGGGATTTACATCTCGGCAGAAAATTCGAAGGAATGTGTCACCGGCAAAAAGAAAAAACACTCTTCTACCGTGTCTCCCCGGCGTTTTTTAAAGGGGCGGCACATTCCCAACGGGAAAGAAGTTGCGAAAAATGGGGTGGAGCTGTATTTCGAGATTGTACATCGCTGGTACAGGGGTGAAAAGTGTTGAAGGGGGTTGACAGAAATGGCTACGAAAGGGGATAGCTGAAGGTGCGTCACTCACAGCTGACACCCACTGCTCTCGCCCTCGAACCAACTTCCAACCCCTCGCTTAGATTAATGTTTCTCTTTACTTAAGGGCCTCCAGCTTTCTTTTTTCCTTCTCTTTCCGATCGCAAGTGCATCCACAAGCCTCGTTGTTCTCGGTGGATACGCAGAAAAAAGGGAAAACCGTGATGACTTGACGCAATTTACATTGGTCCTTCCACGGTTATTCTGAGCCAACATCGTGGCGTCGTGTCAACGTTGTAACGCGATACCCGTGTAACGGCTCTTTTTAGAGGAATATTGCTGAGCGAAAACCGTATCCTTTTTGCCCGCGTGTTTCAAACGTCTCTGTTATTATATTTTACAGACATATTTGCGTCGTTTCGTCGGAGACTGCTAATTTCGTCCTTCGAGTCTTCTTTATGCGGAGCCACTGTTGAGGACACTTTTAACTCTTTCGAACCAGATTTTATTCATAAATGTAGACACATGTCGAACTGTATGATAAGGAGATTTACACTCCAAAGGTATCACACATCATTTAATATATTAATTTAGAATTTGTATTTTTTGGCTAGGTCTATAGTTGTACATTTCTAAATAAACTTAATATAAACTTAATGGAACAATTAATAATAGCAATTAACAATAGAATATAAGTTCAACAAAATTCACCAAACTTTTTAAATGTGTTAGAGTAATAATGCTTCGACCCCGCACGACATCTATGTATACATATACAGGATTCAAACAGTGTTTCAAATGAAGTTGAATGGTTTTAAGGGGGGTATATGCTAGTGGTATATTTCTTTTTGTAGGTGGACGTGTAAAGGACATATGAAGGTCATTAATATTTTTTTAAATGGAATCATATATTTTTTATTGCATCAGCTGATACTCCTTCATATTCTTTCCAAAAAAGTATTAATCTATTTATGTGAAAAAATCATTAGTTTAGGAGATATTTTCACTGTAATGTCTATTTACAGAAAAGGTTCAATGTGGCAACCATTTGCATCAGAACACTTTCTGAGTCGAGAAAGTAATGACTCTCTAACACTCCGTAGTGTACAATCTTTCTGCATGTGTAGCACTTTTCTCAGCTTCAAAATAAACTGATGACATGTCTATCTTTTCTTCTTTAGAATACTTCATTATGAAGTGATAATTCACCGTATCGTCGTATTCACAAAAAAATAACAAAAACTCACAATTCGTTTGGTGACACGTGACCTCTCAAAGCATGTAGAACAACATTTGCTGTTCAGTTAGGGTAATTCATAATATTGACCAGGAAGTCACGATTTTTTAACAAGTTAGAATTAAAATATCTCCTAAACTAATGATTTTTTCACATGAATAGATTAATACTTTCTTGTAAAGAATATGAATGAGTATCAGTTGATGCAATAAAAAATATATGATTCCATTTAAAAAAACATTAATGATCTTCATATGTCCTTTATACGTCCACCTACAAAAAAATATACTACCAGCATATGCCCCTCTCAAAACCATTCGACTTCATCTGAAACATTGTTTGCTATGAGTAATCATAATGACGCAAATCTAGATGGCAAAACGTGGTGAGCCACTCTGTATACATATACAATATGTTCTGACATGTGTAAGTTGACATCCTACGTACTTACGCTCTCGTATCAAGACCATGCACAAATCATGCATGTATTGTATTAATTATTATATTCAGTAAAGTCTTTTTCTTTTTCTTTTAACTGACAACTGTGGTGAACATATGTGTGTAAATTCCACTTAGCTGTCTTTAACCCTCTGCCTATATCAAAATAAAAAATTTTAGGACTGCTACTTATCAACAACAAAACTTTCAAGTGCAAATAGTTGAAAAACTAGAACTACAGATTTTAAATACGATCTGTCAATGAGTTTTTAACTGTATTTCTTTCTTAGTTACCGAATGAATATCTAAAGAAAGAGCAAAGGCTACCGAACCAATTTGATGTAATTCAGTAAGGTTTAAAAAAAAGATCGCAAAGAAGATATTGCGAATGAAGCAAAATTTAAAAAGGAATATATTACGGAATAAAAGCAAAAATCCGATGATAACCCACCTTCTTCTCTACGATCATATATCTGTCTTTTCATTAAAAAAGGACATATGATCGCAATGAAATCACACGGAAAAAATCGCTCATGTGCATCGGGTCTAAATGAATTAACAAAGAACGATAAATAAAACTAAAAGAGTTAATACGGTTTATAGTCATAGAATTGTGCAACGTTTATTCAAAGCAATCGAGAGAAAATTTCTTGCAAGTGACATCGTGTCACTATACAAGCTCTAATATTTTGCATACGATCGATGAATACACGGCCTCAGCGGGTCACTTGAGTACCGTTTGCCTCTACGGTCAGCAAGGTCAGGGACGAATTAAGCAGCTGCAGGGTTATGCGATTACAGAAAGAAAAGTTCTGTACGGAAATTTTACAAATTACGTTTTCCTTCGTAGTTTTTAATTTTATGAAACCATCTTCAAGTTTGGGTTTATTCGTTGCCATGAATCTAATTTAAACATAGTTTGCAGTGTAGTGGATATTAATTTGGGAAAGTGGATTCCCGAGAATTTGGGAATTTAAGGATATGAAGATGTGGGAATATGGGGATTTGGAAGGATGGAACTTTAAGAATTTTCGGAGTTTAGGGATATGATGTGAGAATATGGGGATTTGAAAGGTGGAAATTTAAAAATTTGTAAATTTTGAGATTTGGAGATTTGGTGATATGGAGATATGGAGATTTCGAGAATTTAGAATGCGTGATACGGAAATTTAGGATGTTGGGATTGTGAGTATTTGCAATTTTAGAAACTTGAGAAATTTGAGAATTTTGAGAATTTTGAGAGTTTTGGTAGATTTGAGAAATTTGAGAAGTTCGAGAGTTTTAGGAGATTTGAAAAATTGGAGAATTTTGAGTATTTTGAGAATTTTGAGAATTTTGAAAATTTTGAGAATTTGTGATGTTGGTACTTAAAAAAAAGGGGACCTACAGATTTGGAAATTTGGGAAATTGATAACACATCAATTTTCACTCTTGAAATTTACATATTTGAAAAACTAAAAATATGAAAATTGCAAATCTGAAAACTTATAAATGTACAACTTAAAAGACTAAAAATTTGAAGGTCAGAAAATCTAAAAACCCTAGAAATGTAAAAATTTCAACTGTCCAAAAATCTAAAGTCCAGGAACTTGCCTATGCACCCTTCAGAGCTATTCATCCGCTCTCAAAAATGTTTCAATCTGTGTAAATGGTCTCATCGTCGTGTAAATCTGATTGTAATACTAACTCTAAACATTCTCTTGATAATTCCATCGTTTTAGAGACCCAATAGGTATCGGTAGCAAAACAATGAGAGGGGGTGTGGCTGTCAGTGTGACATCCGATGTATCAGATCTAACACCTGCCGCGGACGTATGTATATACATAAACCACGCTACATGTATACGTATCATTACGCAATTCGTAGTAAGGTATTGACACAGCAGCAAAATACATAATCTGCCGGCACGAACTTAGCTCGAACGCTGCTAGATATCCAGCGCCCCGAGTCAATATTTGCGAACATCCTGGAATTTCTCGTAGTACGCCACCGTATATAACCCAATAGGTACGTGAGTGCGTACTCACTTTGTCGGGTGTACATATCACTGCGAACGATGTCCTGTGAACTGTGTAAGACGATCAGGCTGGGATTTAACCGACTGCGTTTCGAGGGATGCTTGGTAGATTGATCGGATCGAGACTGCTGTCCGTATTACGATCAGTCTCCACAGCTATTCCCTTAGCCAGTGATCGAGATACGCTCGAATTGGATCCGTGAAACGGTTTTAATCGACCTTCTTGTTTAGTAGCAAATAGAAACGGTTTTATGATACTGTTTATCGTATTAAATGTCATGGCAATCGATACGATGCGGAAGTAAGCTTCTATCGTAGGAGCATGTGACATTTTGTAGTTACATCGATGACTCTTCATAACCAAATTTGTTGGAAATATTAATTTTCCTTATGTTTGTAGAGACACCTTTCAGGAGAAGTTAATTTCTTGAATACTGTATACTCTTCGTCAATTTGAATGTTCAACGACTGTGTCATCTTCAACAATTTGAACATGGTTATATAACCTTCATATTTCAAGATTCATATTTGAAGATTTTCATATTTGAAGATTATGAAATAATGGACCATTGTCCATGTTGAATCTATAATCAAATACGATGTTCGACATGATAATACTATAAGGTGAAGTGTGCTATGTAAATACTTAACGCTGTCGATATCGAACGCTTTGCACAATTACTACTATTTAATTAATATTAACTAGAACCTTAATTTTCCTTGTACATTTTGATTTTGATAGGAAATTGTTTAAAATGTCAACTACTCTGCACTTTCCCCGAAAATCGGGTAAGAGCGTAACTTGAAGTTAAAAATACTTTGAAACTTTATTTCATGTGCAATGGGGCAAGGGTAGAATTATTAACAAATCTGCTATAAAATGCTTTTTACTGCATTATGTAAGTACTCTATACTACAAACAAGTACTCTTAGCTGAAATATAAAAGGGTATATAGTGAAACAAAACAAGGAAACAAACATACTAAATGGAAAAATTTCGCTCATATTGTAATAAAAATAGCCTGTATACGCATTTGCCCCGTTTACGAACTTACCCACTTCACCTTACTATTTTACTAAACGAGAAAGGAAGAGGGTATGATTAACATTGTACAATTTTATTAGAACAACCATGTGTTTCCTTCTATAATATTTTTCCAGGTACCAAAATTTCCACATTATTGTTTTCTGAAATACTACAATCCACAAATCATTAAATCTCCAAATCCCCAAATTCCCAAGCTCTCAAATTCTCAAATCTCCAAATCCTCAAATCTCCAAATCTCCAAATCTCCAAATCTCCAAATCCCCAAATCTCCAAATCTCCAAATCTCCAAATCTCCAAATCTCCAAATCCCCAAATCCTCAAATTCCCAAATTCTCAAATTCTCAAATCTTCAAATCTTCAAATCTTCAAATCTTCAAATCCTCAAATCCTCAAATTCTCAAACTTTCAAATTCCAATACCTCCAGATCCATAAATCCTCAAATCCCTAAATTTCCAAGTGATAAAATCCCCAAATACCTAAATCTTCAAATCGTAAAATTCTCAAATCGTGAAACCTTGAATTCTCAAAATCCCCAAAACCCCAAATCTTCAAATCACCAAATCTCAAAATATTAAAATACAAAAATCTCTAACTCTCCAAATGTTGAAATCCCCAAATCCCTAAATCTCCAAACCTTGAAATCTTCAAATCCCAAAACCCCAAACCTTCAAATCCTCGAATTCTCAAATCCTCAAATCCCTAAATCCCTAAGTCCCCAAAATCCTTGAATCCATAACCTTCTAAATTCCCAAATCTCAAAATGCCCAACTTCTCAAATTGTCAACTTCCTACCTTAGCAGTCGCAAAAAATGAAAATATCCAGTCCACCTCCACAGACCTGATAAATCCACGAAATTCCATCAACATCAACACAAATTTTCATACGTTCCCAATAACTGAAGTTTCAACGAAAATGTCCCAAAGCAAATGAAAACAAACAAAATCCCATACTCGACCGTTCAAATAAATGTGTCCTCCGACGAGATAAACCGTATCCCTTCTCTTTTAACGGTTTCTGCTATATTACATCGATTGCAGTTGCAGCAAAAATCCCCCGGTGCGTGGATAGGGTCAAGCGGAGCCGCAAAATATTATTCAAAACGGTCTAGTACCTTCATAAATAACGCTAACGTTAATCCGACAGATCTCATGGCTAGAGTATGGTGGCACACCGGCCATGGCCGCTGCATTCCATATAGCTGCTACGCGATTCTATGGCCGCTGAACACGAGCCAGGTGCGGATTTCCCGAACAAATATGGATTGACCGAAACTAGGATGGTTTAGAACTGTCGCAGCGTTCAAGCTTTTGTCATCGGCTGTGTTCGCTTCACGTTTGATTGCTGCCGAGATTACACGATGAATCTTTCGCGAGATTATGATATATTCATTGTCTATTGTGTTTTTTATGTACCTTCCGGGATTCTCCTGTCGAAAAATCTTACCGTCACGTAGCATTTCAGATTTTTATGACAGCTCTCGAATGATTAGATAGCGAAAAAATACGTGTACTTTTATGGAACATTGCTGAGACTGTAGAATACAGTCTTCCAAACATCATGGTATATGTAATTGTATTTCTCTGTGATTTGTCGCAGAGAAATGATAAAAATAGGGATTTGATCAAATCCCTAAGGTATATGATCAATTCATGGAAGATGTTAAAATAAAAACTGTGTGAGGTGATTTCCCTGAAGAAAATAAGTGATTTAATCAAATTTCTTAACTGTTTCATTGAAAGAATGAAATAATATTATTTAGATATTTAGTGAATCATGCATTATTAAATGTAACATAACATCGAAACACAAATCATTTATTCGAAACTAATTAACAAAAGAAATAAGTACTTAGCTGATATTTGTAAAAACAAAAATTTTTGAATTCTGGAACCTCAGATTCTTTAACTTCGTGATTTTAGAAACATATAATTTTGTAATTCAATCATATTTTAATTTTTTGAAACTCAGTTCGAGATAGCAAATGTACATCATTTTCAAAGTATATATGCCGTTTCTTTTTTTACACATATAATACAGTTTTCTACTATTTCTTCAGCCAACGTATATTTGATTTAGAGCTTATATGTACAATAGCAAGGGTCAGAACCTGGAATTTATAGCCCGGTTTCTTGAAACAAAGGACCTTTGTGTGGCGCCCTGCAGAACTCACTTCAGGACATTTTACATTGTGCAATCAGGAAACCATCCAAAAACTTTCTAGTGTTGATTCAATATATTCCATTTGCGAGAGGAAGAACAACATTTCAAACTGAGTTTTAGATTTACATCAAATAATAACATTTTGTGAACTGAAATTGTAGATATAAACTTAGATATTAGGTTAATAACTAAATTCTAGATCTTCGTTTTATCGCTTTATCAATTATTTATTCAAACTCAATAAGTAACATGTAAAGCATTTTTATTTAATATTAGCATCATCTCTATTTAATCATGTTTCTTAAAAAAATACGTAAAAGTTAATATTTTTTAATTATGATGAAGAATGTATAAATACATTTTCAATTTACTATGTAATAAAGTTCAAATTAATTTTTAATTTATCATCAAACAAATTTTGAAAAATTAATGAATTATATGATAGTACGAGCTTCACAGGAGTTAACATTTAATGTCAATAACTTTTATATAATACAATTATAGTATTTTTATATTTTATATTTTAATAGCAAAGCTAATCAACGAAAATGTATCTGCAATATTCGGACTTTTGTGACTCGGTTAATATTATTACATAGTATTCCAAAGTGACTGCTGTAATATTATAGTCTGTTTATATCCGACATTTCAGAGTTTAATTAACACGCTGGCCGTCATAAAGGAAATGGTCTTGTGTAGTACGATGCACTTCAGCAAGGACAATTACGAACACAACGATTTTATTACAGAATTAAGTATTATTGCTACCACGAAATTAGGTATTATTTAAATAATATTTCAATTTCGATATTTTTTTTTGTTAAATCAAAAATTAAATTTTATTAATTTACAGATGATTATAGTTGTTAATTTTCATATTTGTTCAAATTGTATTATTATTATTCACTTGTATTCATTTGTATTATTATTCACTTTATGTTGGAACTACTTAACTATCAGTTAATTACATGTATCAACTGATGATTATACATGTTACCGTGAAAGACCGAAATCTGGAGAATGTCGATTTTCACCGGTGAATGTCAACATTCACATAGTCGCTTGGTGTATGTTTGAAATATTTGCTAAATACCCTTATTTCTGACTTACACCGGTAAATGTCGACATTCACCATGCACTAATGGTGAATACTGAACATGTCGGAGATTTATATTTTCTTCTCCATAATTCAGTCGCTATAAAACGTCACAAAAGGATGATGTAACTTTTTCGCCTCTCTTTCTGAGAGGAGAGACCAAGAATTTAAAACACATAGTACATTCTAAGCATACGTGTTCTTTCTCCGTGGCCTATTCTGGCATGAGTTTCATATAATATACTGAACAATTTTTCATTGGTAACATGATACTGTATATTCGTTTCCCCTGATTTTAATGGTACAATTAATTTCCTTTCATCATTAATTTTTAAAACGTCAAAACGTTTTATTCGTTTGTAATCCAAAGGTGTGTTGCACTTGATTTTAGCAGAAACCACTTCAGAAAGTATTTTAGAGTACTTTTCTTGAGAAAAATAAAAACAATTGTCTTCTCGTTTACCCGCAATTAATGCATTTAACTTTTCAAGAAAAAGATCACGATTTACAGCAGTATCCATTCAGTATAAATTATGGTATTAGAAAAAAGAATTAAGAAAACGTTGCTCGCATCATCAAAGCTTGCATAAGATTGACAAAGCTGACTGTCTCCCAGCAGAATACAGAATTTGGCGAGAGAGAGCCAGTCGCTTCTTTGTCGGCTCCTCTCTTTTGGACCTCCACCAGAGCATATCTGTGATTGTCGACATAGGTGAAGGTCCGAATATACAAGAATGTAACAAAATACTCAATCTTTCACCGACGTATTTGGAATGTGTTGACATTCACCGGTGAAAGTCGACATTCTCCAATTTCGATCTTTCACGGTAACATATATATCATCTAAAAGATGAAATATTTTCATTCTAGATTTTTTAATTTTAAATTATGAAAATTATTTAAAATATTATTATCAAGATGCACATCATGAATGATAAATTATTAGCAACATGTGCAGATATACTTCATTGAGATAAAAAATCATTGTACACGCCAGTGTACGTTTTATCTTTCATTTATTTTTACAGTTTAGTTTCACTTTAAATATGAGTGGCCATTAAAAGCTTGTAAATCTAGAGTTAGAGCCTTCAAAAGTTCCATTCGTCTGCTTTTCATGTAAATAATTAATTTAACTGGTTACACGTGACCACTGCAGCGGTCATGGTGTTAATAATCTGTATTATAGTATCCGACCACACACGTCAGTTTTCTCTGTAGCGGTCAACATGTTGACATCTAACAAAAACAATTTGTCTCACTTTATTAAATAATATCGCACTACAAATTACTTTGATCAAATTTGACTTTGAATAGTCAAAGTTATAGTAATAAAACCTACTTGCAGCAAGTACCGCCATTAAACGATCAAATTTAAAAGTCCCCCAAGATAAAACGCCTTGAAAAAATTATGAAAAATCTTTATCACCGTTCTCTGTTCCCAACCGAGAAACTTTCTCAGTGTACGAAAATGGAGCAGAGGCTAGAGAGAAAAAAAGCTTTCGCAAAGTGTAGATCGATACGTATCCAACGGGAGATTCATTTGAATGAAAATTTCGGTCGTTTTAAAGCGAAACGCAGGGGGAATCGGTCCCGTGAATCGCCGATATGACTGAGTGAAAATTTAAAGTTTCAATTTATCGACGCTATGCATTTCCAGGATGTGTGCTTAAATCAGCGCAGTACATAACGAAGGAAATTCTTCGGGACCGCAACACGCTGCTTGTATATCGCCGTTATAAATTCGATTCGAGTGGTCGAACGGTACGGAGGATAGGGTGTATAAAACGGTATAAACGTACGATTATGATATAAATAACGACAGATCCGACGAGTTACGTAACACCATGGAAGATCGCAACGGCAAACGTAGCCAACAGCGTGGTTGGATCACCTGCATGCATGCTATCTCGAACGCGAATCACTGGCGAATCGATTAGAAAAGAATTGACCTAGAAACAGGTGACCGAAATAAAACAGACGCGACCTTAAAATAAATCCTACGAGTATATGCTTCGCGTGTCTCTTTCTTTGCTTATTTTCTTTTTTCCACGGTTTGTGTTTTCGCGTTGCCAGTCGGATATTGATGGCGCATCTATTTCCGGTGATCGAAGCGAATCTAATTGTGAAAATAATCGTACGTGCGTTAAGATTTGCCGAGTATTCGTTGGTTAAGGTTAAATAAACGTATTTGCAAGACATTGTAAATGCAGAAATAAGCGTAAGAATGTGGAGGGAAGTATAATGGTGATTTGAAACAGGGAGGTATAATGAAACAATTTCAACTGGTGTGGTACGTTCGAGAGATGCTGAGATTGATTAAATGCTGATACATTATTGGTATTTCAGTGATAGTTAACTATGTCAATAACTGATAGTTTATTGAAGTTTATTGAAATTCTTGCGGATTTATATTTCTTATGTAGTTTTTCTGTTATTACTTATTATAACATAAAACATTTGCTATTAGGGATTTTGGAGAATTACAGAATTTGGAGGTGTGGAAATCTAGTCATTTGGGAATTTAGTGATTTGAGGGTTTGCGGATTTGAGAATTTGGAGATTCGAGGATTTCAGAATTTAGGAATTTGGAAAACTGAGAATTTTTGGATGTGACAATTTAGGAATATAGGGATTCTGAGACGTAGCAATTTGGGAGTCCAGAGATTTGGGAATGTAGGCATTTGGGGATGAAGCAATTTTGGAGTTCAGAGATTTGGGAATATAAGGATTTGGGGATAGAGCAATTTTGGAATGTTGGGATTTGTGCATGTAAGGATTTGGGAATATAGAGATTTGGGGATGTAGAAATCTGGGTATATAATAATTTAAGGATATAGAGATTTGGGGATGTAGGAATCTGGGATTTTGAGATTTGGGGATGTAGGGATTTGGGAACGTAAGAATCTAGAGATGTAGAGATTTGACGATGTAAGAATTTGGGGATATAGAGAGTTGCAGATGTAGGAACTTGGAGACGTGGAAATTTGGAGATATAGATGTCTGAAGATATAGAGATTTGGGGATCTAGGGACTTAGGGATATAGGAATTTGTGGATGTAGGGATTTAAGGATTTGTGGATGTAGGGATTCGAAGATGTGGGCATTTGAGGATGTTGGGATTTGGGGATTTAGGAAGAAAATTTTTTCTTTTTCTTTTGCCTTCTTTTCCCAACGAATTACCAAGACATCAACTACCTATCAGCAAGACTTCTGGCATCAATTACTAGTATAATACAGACTATCTCTTAGAACCACTTCAAATTGAAGACTATGCTATTTGACAAGTTGTTTCTATAACTGTTCTGATTTGAATGCTCATTTTTACAAAAATAAAGATGCAATATAGACGTACAATTTTTAAGGACGACTCTAAGGCAAACAATTCACAATTCCTATTGGATATATAAATTCATGTATGAGTGGAGGTCTGAGTGTCGTATACGATGGGTTTTCCGAAAAAATCATAGCACGTAACAAAATCAAGCAACACCTCGCCACGAACTGCAAATAAAGAACTCTACTGTTAAGATTACGGTTCTAACAACCAGATGTGAATACTAAACTAAAAATACTCGATAGAATGTAACGATGCGTGTGTTATTGCTGCTATAGGTAAAGAACTTAACCGAAGGTCTAATTCCTCGGTATGGTATTATATTCTTAACAGTAGGTCTGAGCAGTTACATACGGATCTTTTCATATATTTCAATTTGCTATGTACACATGTACTTCCATACCCTCTGGCTCCAGTTAGGTACATTGATATTTAAGTATGTACTTTACACACATACTTGTGTCACATACCTTGCCAAATCTTTCACTCCATACCTACACTCTATTCAGTACCTTTTCCTCATTCTGTATTCCATTTCTACCTCATTCTATTCTTTTTCACCGTATCAGTGATTCTCAGCCGCACCATAAGTACGCGAAACTGAACTAAAACTATTTTAGCAGCAGAAGGAAATATGTTACGAAAGTAACATTAGTCATTTTGTAAAAAGTTAAGAAGAAATACTTTTTTTAAATTGAAACTTAAAATTGAAACTTTGAAGATTTACTAAACTATAAAAATAACAGCATAATAATATTTATAACAAGCGGGACATAAACCAGCTTATGATTCTTTATCTCGATCAAGGTTAATGTACATATTGACAAAATTTCTTAAGTTTTCCTAATTGAAAATAAGAAGTTTGAGATTTCGGCAAATCTAACGTTCAAAACATATAGTGGCAATTATTTATCTTATCGACCATCACGTTCCAAATATTTAATTTAATTACCATTTGATTCATAATTAGGTTCCCCTTAATAAAGACTGAAATTATAGTAGTTAATTTAATGATTGCCTAAAGGAAAATTATATTGAACTTTTTAATTAGAAGTTGCCTTAAAGACTGATTTTATTTAAAAGCTTTTGAATTTAGCGACCAACTTTTAATCATAAATTGAAATTTCTTTTAATTACGGACAAAAATGTAATTTTTAGTTCAAAGATGTAATGATCAAAGATTAAAAGATCCATCATTATGACGGGTTCTTTAAATCTAATGTTAACCACCGCATGCGATTCATGTTACGGCTCAGTGTCAATCAACGGAACGAATCAGATATAATGCACATGCAACTGAAAAACAAATTGTTCAAAAAAGTTTATATAAGAGGAGAAGAAATTACTTTCATCACGCCGTAAATATACCGTTCTCCCTTATTAACCGTGCGAAAATTACAGTATAGGAAAATTTCCGTCAGATTTCGAGAATAAGCCCCCAGGATGCTCGCGTGTCGTAGCGGGCGCGCACGGGCGCAACGGCCGCAACACGAGCACGGCGGGCAACGCAATAAGCTCGATAATTCCAGCGCACGAGCGCGACAGTAATAGCGACCAACAAACTACGAAATCCCTGTACGCGATAACTATCGTAAACACACGTGCACGCGCGCACGCAATGGTCCCGTGTGCAGTTTATAACCTCTGAACGGCCACGGACCAGTTCGCAGACCGCGACGCAACATTTTTGGCGAAATCCGGCGTACTTTCCAGCACGATGCCGACGCGTATTCCAGCCTGACCGCGTACGAACTGGGCCACATTTATTATACAGGTGGGACGAACAGAAACGCGTATAAATATCGGGAACAGGGCCGACCGAGGGGAAACAAACGCGAAGGGTAAACGCTACGGCATTTTGGCCTACGCGAGAGGATAACATCAACGCAACAGCCGGCAATGCAAATATGAAATTGCGGCGATATAATGCAACCCCGGTAGCGTGCCAGCCTATACTGGACGTTCCATTTACAGTGGTTGGTCAAATTATCAAAACCACCTACGGTGGATGTCGGTTAGGATTGTACGCCACATTTGTCTTCTTAACTTTGAATGACAATTGAATGGCGTGGATGTGACAACTAGGGTCTAGTAACGGTGCTGTTGCGGTTGTGTCAGGACCAAAATATTGTAAAACCACATCCTGATAACTCACTCATGTATACAAAGCCAAACGGTGTCACATACGACTTTTTTGGTAAAGAATCAAACTTTCTTAAAATGGGACGAAACCGTCAGAAAAATGACTGACAGGTCTGGAGGGGAGTACAGAATCCAGCAAGCGAAAACGAGTAGGCAGATAAAGTCACAGGATGGCCAAATGAGTATTTCAAGGAACAGTATTTTAAGAATTATAGGAACATTTAATATTGTGGCGCAGTAAATTCATATTCTATTGCTTATTCTTTTAGTTAACTGTTTATTTTTAATAGCTTTCTTTGGGACAAGAATGAAATGATTAATTAATTTTATGAATTTTTATTTCAATTTCTATTTAATTTCATAGATTTTTAAGTTTCTCAGTTTTCAAAACATTAAATTCTGAAATTTAGAAAAGTTTGAACTTTTAGACCCTCCTATTTTCAAACTTCTAAATGGGTAAATTTCCAAATTTTCAAATATCCAGATTCCAAATAAGTTAAATTTTTTAACTTCAATATTTTCAAACTTCGAAATTACTAAATTTTCAAATTCCCAAAGTTCTACACATTCAAAATTTTATACTTAAAATTCTCCAATTACCAAATTCCCAAATATTCAAATTTATAAATTCGTCAAATTACAAAATCACGAAGTCAGGATCTTACGAACTCATGAACTCACAAATTCACAAAATCACAAATTTACAAATTCACAAATTCACAAATTCACAAATTCACAAATTCACAAATTCACAAATTCACAAATTCACAAACTCACAAGCTCACAAATTCACAAACTCATAAATTCACAAATTTCAGACATACAAACCTAAAAATTTCTAATTTTTAAATATTAAGTGTCAACCACCGCATTAAATTGAATATCCACCACAAATAATTCCAGAGATATTCAAAATTCAGAAACGAGGTACATATTTCATAAGAGAAAGTATTTGAAATATTTCACGTAGTGGTGACTTTGGTGAAACAGTACCGGGATAACTTTATAGCGTAACTGGATGGGACACCCAGTGTATTAGCAGTGTTTTGTGGTCACGAATAACATTTCTGGGAGCGAAGAAATAGCGTGTGGGTGCGTGACACAAGCTTATCGGCGGCGAACGATATTCAGCCTGAAGCTGGTAAAATGGAAGCGTGCACGCGCGTTCCCTCGGCGACAGTTTCGGCAAAACGAGGCTGTCGAGGTTTCATCGTGCAATTTACAATGTAATAATTGGAAACGATAACGGGTTGGCACGCTGTGTGCTCCGTTCCTCCCACCAAGCCTATTTTTGTTCTTCAATCTCGAACACGTTTTTCTTATTCAGACTACTTGGAAATAATCGTGACTCGATTTTGCTATTACTAGATTGCAATTGCTAGAATTTTATTAAATAAAGCTCGAGAGATATATAAATATTTTGTGAAACCTTTCGTTAAATGAAGATTGAGGGATGCAGAATATCTTATTAAACCCTTAGTGAATAAAGATTGAGAGATTTAAAATAAATATTTCAAACTTGTATTACACTGTCCAGTGTACAATTTGTATTCAAAAATTTCTTATTCACGGAATTCTGTACGGCGATTACGATTATGCAAACTCTTATTAAAATTTGAATGAAGTGACCTACATTTTCAAATTTGGGAATCTGAAGATTTAGAAGTTGCAAGCTTAAGAACTGTCAAACTGTCAGATTTTTATATTTTATAAAAATAGTATGAAACTATGCAATAATTAATTTGGATTAATAAGTAATATAAAATTAGCAGTATAATGGAAAAAATGAATTCTCATCATTGCTGAGAACATTGTTTAATTAAGGATATTGTTGTAAATTCTTTATCTACAGTATATCTTAAGTATATTTAACAGTATACAGTATATTAAGTATATTTAATTGAGTATATTTAACCAGAAAATGTTTTTCATGACAACATCAAGTAAACACTGCAGTTAATAGCAAACAGCTATCAAATAGATTTAGGCCACTTCCTAAATAAACTCACTCTATTCGTATCCTCGAGAAATAAAAGGCTAGCAAGAAAAATCGTTGAAATCAAGATGAATTCGTACGACCATGTCTGTTTCGAATTCGGTAGTAGAACGTCTGACCAATATCGACTGTGATCACTTGCGCGTCGTTCGAATGACTGACAGACCAGTCACGAACAACTCCATTGCCGTTAGATAGACCAAGCTAGAGGTAAACCTGCAGCTAAATGGACAGGTAAACGAACGACTGAATAGAGAGAGAAACATGCGAGTAGATAGAAGAAGATATTAGAGCCTGAAATAGATGGTCACGTAAACAGATGGGTGCAGAAAACAGATGAATATATGCCGATGGAAGGAAGTGTGTTATGATGCTCGATTTGTATACAGTGAGTCCCAAAACTATTCGTACCCTCACAACTTCCAACTATAAATGATTATTTGTATATTCAACAAATCGTAACAAATATTTTATTGATTGGGTAAGATAATACATTTAATGAGCTTTCAATAAATATAAATTTTATTTCAAAACTAACCGTGCGGAATAATATAAATATCATACTGAGTAAATATGCTCGGAAACAGCAACATAAAAGTATTCGTACTCTTCAATTCTATGCATATAAAAACCAAAATATTTTCCAATACAGCTTTGTATTGATACCTATAATAAGGGAAACGATAGATTGGCCATCAGTAGACAACATTACGTTGACGGTACAATATTCTCTCGATAATTACCAAAATGAATCGAAAAGGTAGTGAAATTTCAATAGCAGTAAGAAAATTAATTTGGAAATTGCATAACGAAGGAAAATCGTACAGTCACATAGCAAACACTATAGGTAGAAGTAAATCTACTATTCAGTATGTTATTAAAAATATAAAACAGAATGGTACAGTATTAAATAAACCATGTACAGGGCAGCCTCGAAAATTGTGCGAACGAGAAGAAAGAATGTTAGTCCGAGAAATTAAAAAAAATCTTAAAATTAGTGGTACAAAATTAGCTACTATTGCTAATGTAGCTTTCAAACAGGATATTAGTGCCGAAACATGTCGAAGAATTTTAAGGAGACAAAGTTTTAATGGACGAGTAGCTCGGAAGAAGTCTTTTATCAGCAACACCAATAAACGCAAACGCTTTCAATTTGCAAAAGAACACGTGGATAAAGAGTGTACGTTCTGGGACCGTGTAATATTCTCAGATAAATCAAAATTTAATATATTCGGATCAGATGGACGTTCCATGGTATGGAGAAGAGCGAATACCGAGCTACAATTAAGAAATGTAAAGCCTACCATAAAGCATGGAGGAAGCTCTGTACTCGTTTGGGGGTGTATGGCAGCACGTGGTGTTGGAAATTTAGTTTTTATTGATGGGATAATGGACAAGAATAAATATTTAAACATTTTGAAAGAAAATTTACCACCTAGTGCTCAAAAATTACAGTTACAAAATAATTTTTATTTCCAACAAGACAACGACCCCAAACATACGGCCCACATTATTAAAGAATGGATATTATACAATACGCCACACATGCTGATTACTCCTCCTCAAAGTCCCGACGTTAATCCTATAGAACATTTATGGGCCGAAATTGAGAAAAGATTAAGAGAAAATATCATAACAAGTAAAGAAATGTTAAAAGAAAAAATAATAGAAATTTGGAATAATATTCAACCTAATTACACCTCGAATCTCGTTCGCAGCATGCCAGATCGTCTCCGCAGTATTATCCAAGCTAAGGGAGGTCCAACTAAATATTGATTAAACAATTAAGTTTAGAAATCATGTTAATTTTGAAAAGTACGAATACTTTTGTTTCAGTGATTTTCCACCTATTTGTAAGAAGGCACGTTTATATAATACTAATTTCTTAATTCTCTAATAAAATTCGTATCAAATAAAAGCTTATTAAATATATTATCCTGCCCCCTAAGTAACATTTTTGTCTCGATTTGTTAAACATAGAAATAATCATTTATAGTTGGAAATTGTGAGGGTACGAATAATTCTGGGACTCACTGTACGTTCCTCGGGACTTACGCAGATTTAGGATAACACTTCAATACACGTAATCGAAAATCTACGTTATGTGGTGAAATAGAGAATTTTATTTTGTCAAACACTGATTTTGCAGTAGCTGTTTGCGTGTGTTAAAGACTGTGGACGGGAAAATTGGATTATTTGTAGGCATATAAAGTAAACTAGGAAGGAAAAATAGAGAGGATATTGCAAGATGAAAAATTCAGTATAAATCATGGTGGAAATTGATGATTAATTAAAGATGAAGGAATAGATGATGCATCAAGATTAAATATTTTTGGGTGTATAACTGAATGAAAGAAATAATACACCAATCTCTATATTGGAATTTTATCAAATTACATATGAAGTTTACGATAGAGCCAATTAAATATCTTAAAGGTAATTTGTATGAAACCATCAAACTTAGAAAATGCTTATTTTTTGTATTTTTCATAAAACATGAAAATATTAGAAATTAGGTAAATTTACGTATGAATTTCGTTTCGCTTGTGTTTTACGCCTAAAACATTCTGCAATACAATTTTCAAAAGCAAAAGTTAATACAACGCACAGAAGTACATGGTACCAATTTTCATGAGATTGGGCAGTTCAAGTTTTAACAGTGTACCCACAAAAAATTCGAGTTTTTTCGCAAAATTTTATGAAGGTTTCAGCTCAAAAATGGTACATTTTTCCACACACTTTTGTTATTAAAAGTTGTACTCTGTGTTAGCCTATAGAACACGCTTTTTTTACCATAAATTCTGGGACACTCTGTGCATAACACGAAATTTGTATTTTTGCCGTAATTAGCTCAAGTAGAAGTAAAAAAAACTTAAAGTGGTCGGTACTACACGGTTTTCCTCCATTAGAGGAGAAAACCAGCGACGTTCTTTCACATTTTCTTTCTCTAGCTTTATAGTGGAAACTAACTTCTTTCCCAAAATAAAATAAGTATATTGTATAAAACTTTAATTAAATTTAAACTAACGCGATTCAAACGTCATTTTTGTTTTTAGTAATACTTTTTATACGAAACTGGTAATAAAGAGTTTTGATTTTGTGTGATTACTTCATTTTAACGTTTGGAAGACAAATATTTTGTTTTATTTACTTTTAATACTGACACTGAAAAATGCTTTAAAAAATATTGGCTTTCTTGAAAGAATTCACTGCTACTTAAAAAAAAATTTTTTAATTAAAAATTTAAATTTAAATTAAATTAAATTAAATTAAATTTTAAATTTAATTTAAAGCATTTGCATACTTCTATGTATTTCAATATTAATTTAATATTTAATAAATCCTCAACATTTTTTAAAGTTAATACCAAATATTTCTCCTTGGAAAAATACAAGTAACATTTGACAACAAGTGGATATATTTTACAACTATTCATTGAATATTTTTGCAAAGGTCGTATAAAATATTAATTATTTAAAAATTAGTTCTCATATATCTTGAAGCATCAAAGTTAAAAAATTAATTTTTTATCAACCCACAAATTACTTTCTACATATTTTAGACGATAAAAAATTAGTTTTTAGTCACCTTTCTTATTACCCAGATTATGAATAATTAAACTTCTAATTTTCAATACTTCAAATTTTTCTTCAAAGCTTTAATAAATTTATATTCGAAAGGCTTTACGATCTGCAGCTTCATTACGTTAAAAATCGATATTAAAGTAAGAAGTCCTCCAGAATTATCGGAAGCCGGTTCTTTAACTCTATTCAAAGACGGATCATTATTTCACATTCAAAGCGTGTCACTTTTAATCATTGTCCTTCGCAGGAGTTACTCTCGATGCTCCATTAATAGTTGGAGCTACTCGAAGATCTACTTACATCTACTGTTAACTGATAATGAAGCACGATAATCCCCAAGTCGAGTGATACTTGACCGGACCTCTAGCTATGAAATCTCACGTCGAGTGACACTCAACGTTTGGTCATTAAACGAACAAACTATGATTAGAATACACCGGGATTCGTTATATTCGATAAATACAACTTTTCACATCTAAATTATCTCGAGAACGGCTACAAGATTCTTCGTAACAATTCTCCTTTGTGAAGTGCCTTTAAATTTTCGATATAATTACTTTTATACAATTTAGCGCAGTCTTAAAATCGTAGAACCATCAAGTTTATATTTGAACAAACAACCATTTTGCAGCTTATTACGGACAATTTGTATTTCCAAATTTTTCTATTTAACACTGTTAGAATAAAATCTATATGTGTTCTTTAATCATTCATTAGAATGCACGTCCTCGCACAAGTAACATGTACTCGTGTGTTTTCTTCTGTATTCTGTTATATCAGATATATTCTATTAAGTGTACTCAAAATATGCAATTAATTATTCGTATCCATTGCACTTCAAACTCTGTCAAACATATTTTGTTAAGACTCAGCAAACTTATGGTTTTGTTACTGTCGAACCGTTAGGGGACGAGCGACAGCGTAGCTTTTACCTCAGATCAAACTTGACCTCAGTATGAACATTTTGTAAGGGCAATTGTTCTCCCAATATTTTGTTAATCAATCCAATAGTTCATTTTAATCAAGTCACTTGTCTACCCTCAGCAGCTTGTCGAACGCACTCTACATTTCAATTTTTAGCAAAAATATTCTCCTTAGACTGTTCAGATTCTCTTGTCAACTCTAAACGAATCAAGTACAAAATTTTAGAGTTCTTACGAAGTGTTCTTTTAAATTGCAACTAACAAGCTTCCACTTATAAATAAATTGAACACACTTATCCTGAAACAGTTGTTACTTCATTTTGTGTCCGAATGGTATCACTGATCCATACATTACTCGCGTCTTCATTAAATTGAACCGCTAGCGCACAATACAATCATTAGCTGCAATAACGATGTCACTCACGATATTAAAAATCACGTTGCCAAATAAAATGAAATCTTCACAAAATTAAAGGTCAAATTTGTTTCGTAAAATATTACTAGGGACGAAGCGTTACATGTTTTGTATCACATACAGAATATATTTAAACAAAATATAGTAACGGAACGTAAATTATTAAACGCGTAAACACTGCTCTCACGTTCGCAGAAATTGCAGCGCACATTTACATAAATTCATAATTTATCTCAAACAAGCTTATTCAAAATAAATATAAAATTCAGTATATTAACGTAATAATTAATATTAATATTGAAATGATAAAACACTGAAATATATTAATTTTATTGTAAAAGAACAAATTTTTTATTTGCATCTGAAGATTGTACTTCCTTAAATCGTAATTTATTTAAATCTCTACGAAATTTAATATATCCTGACGCTCTAATAAAGTTAAAATAATAAGTTTCTCCAATTAAAATTGTAAATGGTACAACTAATAAGTAAAACTGATAAAAAGTAATTTAGTTCAATCCAACCCTTTTCACAGAGGTCGTAGTATATCTGTATATGCCTGTGGTTTATGAGTCTATCAAAATCAACAACAGCTTAATGTTTTGCATAAACTTCTACAAGAACTTCCAGTCCGATTGCGCCGGGATGTTAATTGAACAATTGTTGTTCAATGTGCTGAAACTCGCTTAACGTATGCAACCTCAGCGGCTGTGCTTTCAAATGTAATGTCGTAACTCATTTAACGAATTTAGTAGAGTAGTTGCCACACTTGCAATTGGTTCGACAAGGCTCGATATTGTGTATGAACCTGAAGTACTGTGGTCTCAGGCAACAATCGAGAAACACGGCGGTTTAGGATACTTCGAAACGATTAATATTCTGAAATTTCGCAGTGTGGAATTGTTATTTTAATGCAAATATCGTTTCACGGTTTTGTTAGTTTGAAGAGATACGTTGGGTGTCTATTCGAATTTTTCTTTTTTACAAGTTTATTTAGTACACTGAAACATTTTGTCAGGTTTATTATTAGTAATGGGTTAAATATTTATAATCATTACAAATGTGAATTATGATAATAGAGAAAATAATAAACTATAGTGGAATTCCGTTGTGCTGCTAGTTAAGCAAACTTGTATACTTGAAGGTTTTCATATTTTAAATCTTAGAAATTTAGATATTTGCTGGGACCTTCAGATTCATTTACTTTTTCGTTCTAGACTCAAAAATCTATATGCTTTCAAATTTGGAAATTTAAACATTTATGAATTTTGCAATTCAGAAATTCAGAAATTCAGAAATTCAGAAATTCAGAAATTCAGAAATTCAGAAATTCAGAAATTCAGAAATTCAGAAATTCAGAAATTCAGAAATTCAGAAATTCAGAAATTCAGAAATTCAGAAATTCAGAAATTCAGAAATTCAGAAATTCAGAAATTCACAGATTTACAGATTCACAGATTCACAGATTCACAGATTCACAAATTTACAAATTTGGAAATTTGGAAATATGTAAACATAGGAATTTGCAAGTTTATGAATTTAAGAATTTAAAAATACAAAAATTTAAAACTGTATATAGCGATATAAGAAAATAATTTTCATATCTTCAAAACTGTAAATCATTTCTGAACACTTTATTCTGTGTACATAATTATAATTATTAATATCGATCGTCTGATACTATCAACCATAATTTGCGTATCGCTTAATTAATCTCTAGCGTACAATCGATCGGTCTCGAGACAACTCTAAATATTTAATAGAATATGAATTGGCAGCTGTTCTATGGACCTTGTCCATGATCTCGGATTGTTTCGCTCCAACGCAGTATCAGTTTCAATAACAACGAACAAACGGTCGTAAATTATAATTAATCACTCATAAAGCGAACTGCTTATTTTAGTTAAGACATCGTAATTAGGTGCCCAAACGACAAAGTTTCGTAGACCTCTCTGTTCTCTAGTTAATTAGTTGTTGCTGCACTTAAAGGTGCGTTTCTACGAAACACACAGGAACATAGAACAAAAACACTCGTTCGTTACTATTTAATGTAAGAAGAAAGAAAAAATACCTCAAACTTACATTTTATCATAGCTATCATAAGTGTTTTCAATTTATAATGTATGTAGGAGACCTTGAAAAAGTACGTTCAAAATTAAGCTACAATTTTCACATAATTAAAACAAGCAGTGTATCTTTATACGTTTTGCAATAAGAAAATGCACGCACTACTTGTTAATCAACAGAAATATCGTTGATTCCTTTATTTATTATAAAAAAAGTAATATTCCAAGAATTCTTTTGCCCTACTGCACATCAACTTTGACATCTTGCAATCTTTAATAGTTCTTATATTCGAATCGTAAGAGACAGAGCTAAATAAAAGGTTTAAAATCATTCATCGATACACGGGTATTTCTGTTGTTTATCCTCAATTAGACTGGCTAAATCTGGACGATATCGCTAACGAATCTGATCGATCTGTCTGGCGGGAGGATTTGAATCGAGCGTAGGAAAAATACCAGATAGCCAATTAAGCGCTTAGCTAACCAGGCTCCATCGGTTGGCCGATTTGATCGTGTAATGGAAATAATTGGTTAATTGCCAAATTGGTTACCTAGTTCATTATACGAGACTTGATAGTGTCGTTGCAAATTATGTGTAAGATAGTAGTACGAATTAACTTCTTTATTTTAAGCACGAAATTTGAAATATATTGTTGCGTACTATTCCTCTGTTCTCTTCTAATTTATTCAAATTTGGTACGTTTAGTATTTTAGTGTTAAAAGGAAGCAACATTTTAAATAATACATTAACGTCTATAAATCTTAAATCCAGAAATCATAAATCTAGAAATCTTTTATTAAGTAAGAATAATTTTTTACATAATAATTACATACTAAACAATTTTTTTTATTTATTTTTATGATTGTTTGGACTTGTACATTTTAGAGAGTTCGAGAATTAGGCATTGTAAATCTACACACACAACACAGGACGAGGACTTACTGTTTAGCTACGGACAACTTATTAGTTTACAAAAAAAACATCGTTTCAAGAACTAAATGGTTTTAGTGGGCCATAAATTTTGCCATCTGCACTCAATCAGGATGGGTCATGGGGTGCTTGACTTTAGGATTAAGCGTTTTGGGACTTTCCAATCGCGTCACTTATGCTGTACCTGAGAGACCAGAGGCGTGGATTTTCTAACGAATCGCGGAAAAGATGACCGCCCTTTTGCTAAACAGGAACCCAATCAGAGAAGTCATCCCCATCGACAATCCTCCACCAAGTTAATAAAAGGATTGTTTTTCCGAAAATGGGACAGAATCTTTCAGAATTTTTTGAGAACTTTGTTAATCACGTCACGAACTTGCAACACTGTATTGTACACAGGCGTACTCCTGTAACTCAGAATTTTTTACGAGCGAACTCTCAGACAAGTAATAATTACTAATTCATTTTAGACTTAGTTTTATTTTTCACTATTTTTCAGTTTAAATTAAAGTATTTCTACACAGTGCACTTTCGTAATTATTTAAAATTTCCTGATGCACAAATAATGATATAAATTGATAATTTGCTAAATTTAAGTTATTTCACGTTATAATATTTCTAGAAATTGTTGCAATAATTAAATAGAAATTAGAATAATTGATTACAATTAATTCCTAAATAAAGAGTTCTTTAATTGAAAAGAATATTAATGGTGGCAATGTTCTATAAGAAACAATTCATTTCTTTTTTAAATTAAATATATTAATACAGTGTTATCATTGAAGTACAATTTATTTACAAATTTTATTAATATAAATGCATTTATTGCACATATAAATAAATAATAAATGCATAATTTACAAATGAAATTAAAATTAACATGAATGATTTATCTATGAATAAGGTATAATATTCCTGGATGGTAATTTTTTCAAAGCTAAAATTGATACGATTCTATTAAAATTAATAAATCATATCCTTAAGATCAAAAAAGAATTATATCATAAGTATTAGTAAGGTTTGAAATTACAGTTTATTATTTGTGGAAGAATAAGATATTAATAAAAACGAATAAATTAATAATAAATTAAAAGGGAATGTTTTTAACGATTTGTTCAGGTTTCGTGATCAAATCTTCCTACGGAATTTGTCTCACGATTTCCCAACAGTTCCATTAATTTACCAATCGATGCAGTATTTCACCCCGTGTTTGATCCCACGGCAATCGATACATCAGCGACCATCTCCGCCAGCTTTCGCATAAGCTTCAACGGCTTTAATATTTTATTAAAGAGCATCCTTCATTAAAATGTACAGACAGCCGAACCGTGATTCCGTACCGGTTCAGCGGTTCCGGTCGCGTGCTCCGAAATCCTCCTTTATCTCGCGTTTCGTGCAGCTAATATCGCGTCAAAGAGCATCGTTGCATTCATAATGTTCATGAGCTCTCGGCGTGGAGCGCGTAACGAAGTCGAGGCACGTTAACGAGTCGCTAGGAGACTTTGGAGAAGTAGAAAATCGGCGGGGAAAGGATTAAGATTGAAATTTGATAAACTGTTACTGCTCTAAATAGCTATACTAGAGCTCCGCTGCATAATACGATGCAAAAATTCTGGCAGTCATACAATCTGAGAGCTTAAGGTCTTACGAACGTGCAGAAACAACGAAAATGTAGATTATAACAAATAAAGATACATTATATGTTTAAATATGGGGTTTCATAGACAATAGACTTTTGTTATATTGCGGTAGAACTGCAGCAGTGCTGGAGTAAATTGGCCATATATATGGAGAATTGTATCACAAACAAGATTTCTGAATTTCTCAAGATTTGTGGAATAAGTTCGTGAGCTAGACAATTTATAAATAAATTTGAAAGCAAATCGGTAGGTTTAAAAATTTGAAAGTGTATAAATTTCTATGTTTTTTAATTTTTCAATTTCAAAACTTTCAAGTTTTTGTATTTCTAAGATTTTTAATGGCTAATTTGGCGAAATACTGAATTATCGAATTATTAAATTTCTGAATTTCCCAATTTTCAGATTTCTAAAGTGCCAAATCTCCAAATTTTCATAGTACCAAATCTTCAAATTCCCAATTTTTCAAATCTCAAGTCACAAAATTTGTATTTGTCGAAATGTAACGCAGTAAGTGTTCACGGTGTAAGTGTAAGTGTTCGCCTCCTTACGCGTCTTCTCATGAAATGACATCTCTAGCTATTACTGCAGTATTAAGACAAAGAATTTTAAAACGTTAAATACATTTCGAATTTAGCGATCTTCACTTATATAACTTACAATTGGTATTGAACTCAAAACTCGATCTCCATGCAAATACGATTTAGGCTTGTCACATTTGAACTGTAACGCACGTCTAACTCGACGCTATACGTTAAGGGGTTAAGTGTTGCATCCATTTCCAAATGCACACAGACAAACAATTCACACTCTACAGATGAACGAATGTCATGAAATTCCTCTGCACGACTAATACGTTAAGCTTTGATACACAGAATGCAAACAAGAGGCTCGATTCTAGTTAACGATGGCAACTATAAAACAAGCCGATAAAAGAATTCGGCGTGCAGAAGTAAGCTTGTTAAACGCGAACTGCTCGTGAGTGGAGAAAAATTCTGGTCCTCTCGCAGGGTTTCAAGAGGCACTTCGGTTGCTTTTCGGTCTGCTAGATGGAAGTGTCTTACTCCTTTTCCTTGTCTCCTTTCAACCGTTCTCCTTCTTTTTTCGTATGCTCTGCATGTACTCGCATACGCGTATGTGCCCTGCGTCGTTTGCTTCCAGACGCTTGTCTCGTGGGCGACGCAAAATAAAGAAAATGAAAAAGTATCTGCGGTACAACAATGCGCGTAATTTATGTTGATTTTACTTAATTTAAAGCACGCTTAAAAATTAGGGAATTGCTACTACTTTGGGATGGAAAGTTGTAGTTTAATTACGTACCTTCATTCTATTATTATTTTCATCGCATCAAATCTATTATAGCAACATAGTACTTATGAGATGATCCAAACATGACAATCTACATTTCCAAAGTCAAAAAAGTATGAATGCTCCAAAATGAGCAATACACATATTCCCAATTATAAATTTCTCTAAAATGAAATAATGCATATACAGGATGGCTCGCCACATTTTACCATCTAAATTTGCGGCATTATTATTATTCACAGCGAACAATGTTTTAAATGAAGTTGAATGGTTTTGAGGGGGGCATATGCTGGTGGTATACTCTTTTGTAGGTGCACGTGTAAAGGACATATGAAGGTCATTAATGTTTTTTTAAATGGAATTATCTATTTTTTATTGCATCAGCTGTTACTCCTTCATATTCTCTACAAAAAAGCATTAATCTATTTATGTGAAAAAATCATTAGTTTAGGAGATATTTTCATTGTAATGTCTATTTACAGAAAAGGTTCAATGTGGCAACCATTTGCATCAGAACACTTTCTGAGTCGAGAAAGTAATGACTCTCTAACACTCCGTAGTGTATAATCTTTCTGCATGTGTAGCACTTTTCTCAGCTTCAAAATAAACTGATAACATGTCTATCTTTTCTTCTTTAGAATACTTCATTATTCATCGTATTAGAGACGTAACAGAGATAAAATTTCACTGTTACTGCGTAACAAAAAAATAACAAAAACTCACAATTCGTTTGGTGACACGTGAGCTCTCAAAGCATGTAGAAAAACATTTGCTGTTCAGTTAGGGTAATTCATAATATTGACCAGGAAGCCACGATTTTTTAACAAGTTAGAATTAAAATATCTCCTAAACTAATGATTTTTTAACATAAATAGATTAATACTTTTTTGTAAAGAGTATGATGGAATATCAGTTGATGCAATAAAAAATATATGATTCCATTTAAAAAGACATTAATGACCTTTATATGTATGTCTTTTACATGTCCATCTACAAAAAAAATATACCACCAGCATATGCCCCCCTCAAAACCATTCAACTTCATCTAAAACATTGTTTGGTATGAGTTATAATGACGCAAATCTAGATGGCAAAAAGTGGTGAGCCACACTGTATACTTGATAATACTATGTATTCCTTTTCAGTCTCTCGTCTACGTGGAATCTATTGCACTCAGCAATAATAGTACGAGCATCAGGTGATTCACAGGCCGGTCCATCGAGCATAATTCGTCTAATAACGATTCGATCGATGATTCGTTCATTCACTTGCTCACAGCTTATCGTAGCTTACTTGTTCATGGTAAATGGTTGTGTGCTTCATTGTGGCGATCGTCCTTGTGATCATCGGCGTCCTCGTTGCTATCCTCATGATCGTCGCGTAGATTGTCGTTGTCCGCACAATCGCGGCCACTGTCATCAACATTATCATCGTTATCATGGTCGTTGGACGCGATATTCATCGCAGCTGTGGTTATCGATTGAATTTAACATAATTTGGTGTTCAACGAACAACGCGATCGACCATCGGACACTATGCATTTTCATTCATCACGATCGTCGGTGGAAGGTTTATGTCAACGTTTCAATGGTGAATTAAGCGAACTCGCGATTAAATGCGATCATGTTTCTATAGCGTTAGGACAGTTGCTTTGTTTGACATGAATATTTCAAATGTTTCAATATAATCTCATAACAATGGAACGTTATTTGCGGAGCAATGTAACAAAATATGAAATATTGTTTTTATTTTTGAATAACAGATTTTTACGCGTATCCGGTATTTACAAGATTTACATTACAATCGATGAACAAATTTTAGTATCGAAATATATAGTATAAAATAAAATTATTCGTGTTTGATCTCCTTTCAATTTATTCACAAATCGAAATCGTAAATAAAATCATAATATAGATGTATCAATTTCATCTTCCAAAAGTACGACAAGCAAAAATTTATTCAAAAATAAACATCTAAATTGGTAACATCTCAGCCGTAAACATCTACAGTACCAGAAGTAAAAATTTCTCCAGCAATATTTCATGATCAGGAAACGATTCGCAGATTCGTTTTCATTCCCTCGGCAGTAAACAACTTCCACTAAATATCAATATCCCATAACAACCTTACAGCAATTGAATAAAGCGTTGATTTCAAAAAATTGAGAAGAACCGTGGACGACGATTTCGTCGTAGAAACACGGAATCTGGAGTTTCGTCACGATCGGGACAGGACTGAAGAAAAGCCCTTTGAATTATTAGGCGGCCATAAAAATTTCGCGAACGGTCTGCGCTTCGTCCGACAAGAGGGAACACGTACAAGCCAGGCGAAAAAAGGGCGAGAGACTGGAACAGCGTACGAAATACATTTAAATAGAAGCTACCGCTTCAGAACCGTGGTGGTACAACGATGCTTCCGGTCAGCAAGTACCACAATGGCTACGACTCGTCCGCAGGATCCGTCCGCCTCCTTTCTCCCGCCATAATTTAGCCTTGCTTTGCATATAAAAAGCAACAATGGGCCACGGCCCTGTGCAGCCGGAGCGAAAATTTGATTTGTCGCCCCGCTGGCTGCACTTTTTGCAACCTCCGCCACGACCTTCTATCTTTATCCCTGCTGCATACTCCACGGTAGAATTCGTTCTCGAGGCTCTCTTTTCTCCAGTTGTCTTTGTCCGACATCATCTACGAAAGATGTGGTGCACGCATTCTGCGTCCCTAACATTACTTTACGTTTTTTTGAAAATGTATTATCGATTACAGTGGGAATTTGATTTGTCGCCCCGCTGGCTGCACTTTTTGCAACCTCCGACCTTCCCCCGGTGCACGTTCTACGGTAGAATTCTTTCTCCAAGCTTTCTTTTCTCTAGTTGTCTTTGTTTGACGTAATCTATGAACGCTGTGATGTTCGCATTGTGCTAACACTTTACGCTTTTTTAAAAATGTATTATCGATTACAGTGGGAATTTGATTTGTTGCCCCGCTGGTTGCACTTTCTGCAACCTTCACCACGACCTTCTATATTTATACCCCATGCATACTCTACGGTAGAATTCTTTCTTTAAGCCTTCTTTTCTTCAATTGTCTTTGTCTGACATCATTTATGAAAGCTGTCGGTGTACGCATTCTGTGTCGCTAACACTAATGCTTTCTTGAAAATTCATTATCAGTAGCAATGAAACCTTGAATATCAGAACACACATTATTCGAACGCTATTATCGATGTTCATCAACCTGGTTCCTTAGTACTCTTTGAATTCATCTTTATCCCCTGATATTTTTCTGTTTGGCAATGAAGTTACTGATGCAGTTGCATGAACCTTGTATAAGTAAATTAATCCGAACATTCTCTTCGTTAGCACCGGTTTGGCATGTTTTCGAACTATTTGCTATTGGATACATTCGAAACGTTCGATAGAATCAATTTGGCAGGGCACGTTAACATAAACCAAAACACAGGGAAAACTGGGGAGCTACGAACGCGGGCAAATGCATAAATAATTTTTCATGAAAACGCGGCGTGGATGCAACACTCGAAGCCTGAATGCCAACGAGATCCAATTACAGCGAACGCGGAAGTGCGAGGATAAAAAAGCGCGACGGTCCTTCACGGCGCGGCGAACGAGAGCGGAGAAATGATTTTTATGGAAACCGGCCGTGTTACAGGCGCCGCTTCCACCGGCGAATTTGTTTCGATCCTGCACCGTCCCCGAGACCGACAAACGAGTTTCCTCCTTTAATTTGCAAAAGCAAATTTCCGGAAACCGGGTAATAAGAATCTGAGTAACCTCGATACTCTCTCGTTTCCCTTACATCGACGATATTACTCGTCAGATTGCGACCGAGGAAGCCTGCGGCCGCGAAATTTAAATCAGTTTCTACAGAAGTCAGCGGAAACCAGATGAGAACTTTAATATATTTTCTTATCATCGCGCACGGCCTATCTGACCCCCTTTCCATCCGATCTAGACACCTGCACGTACTCGTGCTCTTAAATATGGATGGAACAAAAATGCATTTTGCTGCTGGGAGAAATAGGACTAATATTAAATGGCTGATTTTCATAGATATCTTTTATTTTTATGAATGGTCGTTACATGTGAAGTGATTAGGTGACTCGTTTATGTAGAATTGGTATTCTAACATTTTAAAAATTGAGAACTTTCTAAATTTTTAAATTCAGAAGATTCAAACCTAGTTTAATAATTTTCAGGTTAAGAATCTTTGAAATTTTATATTTAAAAATTTAATATGTATTGATATTTTCAAATTTAGAACCATAGAAATTTATTTTTTAAATCTGAAAATTTACTATTTCAGTATTCATAAATTTTTAGATTTCTGTATTTCTAAATTACTGAAATTTTTCAATTTGAAAATTTACAAATTTTAAACTTGTAAATGTTTTACATTTCGTAGACTTCATTCTATACATAAAAAAATTTTGAAATTCGAAAATGAAGAAATGCCAGAATTTCAAATTTTCTCTCTTGGAGATGAATGTTGGAATTTAAATATTTAAAAACCATAAAAAATTGAAAATTTTTAATTAAGAAATATAGGGATGCTCAAATGTAGAAATATAAATTTAACAATTTTTTAAATTATTTACAAATGAGCATTGTACAAATATATAGTACTATTAATTTTAATATTATTATAATTTAAACCATTTTAATGCCATAACATTACACATCTCTGTTCACAACACTGAAATTCAATTAACGTTTATTCTCCTATCATTTCATAATATACTCCTTTGTGAACTCTCTAAATATTCTCACTATTTATTTCAAGATGTCTCACCAAACTTTATTAAAATTCTTCAGTTTCTTTTATGCTAAATATTCTTTGTTTAAATAAAATTCTTTCGATCATCACTAAAATGGTTATGAAAGTCACTAAACTTTAAAAAAATTGTATCACTTATTTGGTAAAAACCAGTATTAGCAACTAAAAATATTTCATTTATATAAAAATGTAATATTTATTACTACAGAAAATAAACGGGGTTTAACGTGTTCCCTCGCTTACACAAACACAGAGAAAAACGGAAATTCTACCATTACTCGAACTACTTCCGCGCGCATTATTCAAATTCTTATATGCTATTTCTAACAATTACTATGCTGACATTCCGAAGCACAAGAAATCGCAGAGGCATACCAAGAACGCACGATTCCGGACATCTCGTAATTGCAACGCGGAAGCCCATTTTCCCGCGGCGATCTAGGAAAAAGGAGAAGCGTGAAGCTGGTAACAGGCAGCCACCAGCGTTCCAGCTAAAAGCAATTAATAATCCTGTTATTAAAGATTCTCTACACGTCGGGCACGCATGCTAGCGTCCAGCTGGGCTGATTAATAGCTTAGAAGCGACGCGTCACCACGTGCGACGCTGTTTAATTGCACGTTGTATTTGAGAGTGTCGGCCTAATGGCGCGTCTTTCTCCTTGCAAACGGGCGCAAGTAGAGAAGTTAGAGCATGGCAGCGACATACACCTCGATAGAAAAGTTTGTACCTGTTAAGTATCGTCTGTCGCAGCGTCGACAATATTCAGCGACGATCAAACAACACGGGAAATTTTGACCTGAAGTCCTAATACAGTCACTGGCCATAGAATTAGAAAATTTACAAATTTGAAAATTTAGAAACATCAACTCAAACTTTTTAAGTATGAGAATTCACAAACTTTTAAATGTTTAGATTTATAAATTAAAAAATTTGGTGATATACACATACAAATTTTCAATTATGAACAACAAGATTTATTTTAAAATTAATTACAAAGTGAAATTAAGCAATTTAGACATTTGGAAATATCAAGTTTTTTAATTAAGGAAACGTCCAAATACAAAAGACCAGGAAATTGAAACATTCAATAATTCAAAAATTTAAGAATTTAAGAGTATATAAATTCCGACCAAAATCCGCAACCTTATAAATTTAAAAGTATCAAATCCCCTGTAACGTGTTTCCACATAAACCAAACGCCGTCCAACTGTTGTATCAATCAACATTCAAAGCGAAATAATATTTTGATTCCTAGAATACTGTCTCTGTAATATTACTGTACGTAGATCGAACGGATTAAACCGGCATATCGCATCGCCGACCTGGTTTGTGCTACATAACCCCAACAAACTATTTCAAGCGTGTTTCCGTTTCGGAGAATCATACAACAGCAACAAAAATATCGCTGTTTGTTCCTTTAGTGGATACATACCCTGCCGCGAACAAGCAAGGTCAAATCGAAGCTATCTGAGGCGACAACGAAGAGCAGGAGGGATAGGTAATCGTGAATTAGCATGACAATGGTGCGGCGTGGGTCACACCGCTCAAGATAAGCAGCAATTTATGGGAAGAGGTATAGGCTGGGTGAGCAGCTCGTCCACCTTATTACACACTTACCCCTGCAGGATGTAAACGGATTAGATGTCATCATCGTTTTCGAGAGTGGCTGTCGGCCTGATGCATCGTAATTGTGCGGTTAGCCTTCACTGTTTGGAGATCGGAGATGAACGGTAATCGTTGGCGAAATACCTGCGTGATTTGTTCAATTTGGACACCGACTGCAGTATGACCCATATGTCATATTGAAACAAAAGTTTGAAGAAGGAATGTAATTAACTACAGAACTGTACTGCATTTTAGAGTGTTGTTTTATTCATGAATCGACGCTGTGCGCGGCTGCTTCGACGTAGTTTTGTAACTACTATTGTAACAGAAATGTAAGCTATCAAATGTAAGTCTTATATGAGAGAGAAAGCTAAATATAAGGTTTTGATTAAATTCCTAAATTAGTAAGTCAATTTATGAATTTTCTAAATTTATAAATTTATAATTATACTAATATGCAATAACCTAATGAAGCATTTGATGTTATAAAAATAACTAAGTTCCATTGAATATCATCATAATACGTAACTAATATAACAGAATGTACTTATAATTCAATAATACAACATAGATAAATGATCAATTGGAATGAAAATGTCAAAAAGAAAATATCCCTAATGGTCGATGCCTCGATAATTTAGTACGACTAACTACGGTTCATCAGCCATACACCCGACTAAACTGGCAATCGAAAAATGAGAAAAGAAAAAGCGGAACAAATTTTCATGAAAGCTCTCTAACCATTCACGCAATCATTCCGCGATTTGCGTAAATCGATACAATTACGCGAGCGAATAGCAACAATTCCGTGTCCGTTGGACGAGATAAAAATTGGAAATCGTCAAATATCAACCGCGAATCTCGCTGGTCGATAGTTCTTTTATTAGCGTTCTCCTATCGTTCACAATGACTCTCTCAATCATCGATCCATCGGCAGAGAGACGAATACAGAGAGACACAGAGCAAGCTAGGGCTCTGTAATCCCGACTGGAAACGGTGCAGATAATAATAGAGCTATAAAACGCTCCTCACAATAATTGGTACATTGTAATCTCTCCGCGTTAGCCGTTCGGAACACCTCACTAATCGCTCGTAATCAATCCCCTGATTGCTGCCGCTTATATCACCGGTGTTGTCGCTACGTCTTCCTGGATGCAGCTGCACCGGTGCAGCTGCAGTTCGTACGCTGCATGGCCAGTACAACGGCCAAATTATGCGCTGCCTCCAGTGTTTCGTCGAAACTGTACGATAATGAACTACCGTCATCGGAAGATGCATTCTGACTTCCCAAAATGGACGAACGATCCTGCATGCAGGGGAGATCGATCGTGAGTGATGAATCCACGTGGATTGCTCATGGCGATATCATTCAACGATTCACTATTATTTCAAATAATCTTACCAGATGCTACCAGTTCCTTCATCGACGGTTTTCCCACAAATTTAACGATTACCGTTGGTTATACGCAAGAGTATTATACACCATTTTGTAAAACTTAATCACGCTGTGTTTGTATGTAAGAACATTACAGTGCGTATCATGAGCAAACTCTTTTCTTTTCATTAATCTAAATTGTCGTTTGAAAATTATGGCAAACACTCTTTAAACACTAATGGATATTTAATATTCATTAGATATTTTATTTCCAAAGTTTCGTGCTACATAAAATTCAGGATAACGTGGCTAAGATGAAAGAGACGCGGTACACAAGATGGCTGCTGGTCATCACGTGACCCTGTTGCGCGCTCAATTCAAATATCACGTACAGTATGACACCGCGCCTCTTTTATCTTGGTCACCCTGTAAATGAAACTTGGATCGGTTACATTGAAAATATAACGGGTTGGTATATTTACTCAACGCGTTGTTTATACCTCTTTGTCTAAATAGTATTAATAAGTATCAAGCAATAAATTATAGTACAACAAAATATCAGTGTAAGATTATTTCACAAGAAAATATAAAAACCTAGAAAATAAAATAAATCCTAAAATCGAAAAACAGGTGAAATTCAATGTCAAAAGCATTACAACAGTCATCTGTAAAACAGTTAATCCACGATTATTTTTCTAATCTGTCGAACGAATTTTCATGTCGACTTTCAATGGCAATATTTTTTTTGTCGAATTCACGTCACATTAAATGACACAGAACCCGAGTCCTTCATTCGAAAACGATTCTACGGTCGCCCATTTCAATCGATCAAACGTACCGGCACAATATCCCTTTCAAATTTTCATAGCGGCTCGCTCGTTCGGCGAAACACAAATGAAAACGTGCAAACTCTACGTCGTGGCTCGCTTTTAATTCCGCCATTCAATTTCTCTTCGTCGGGCGAGCACGATCTTCGTAAACATGCATAAATATTTTCATTGCAACGGTGACGTCAATAGAGAAGCAACCATTCGATTACGATCAGGGCTGGTAATTTAATCTGTACGAATCCGCGTAAATTGCAGAAAATTCATGCTCGCCCGGCGCCGGCTTTATTAATTGGCGAATTTATAACCTAACGTGCTTTGGGTTTTTGAAAAAGGCCAACGCGTTTCGAAAACAGCCTGACGCCAAATTAGGAGGTTCGACATGGTCATCGATTTCAGGCAATTGGACCGTTAATTTTGAAAGTGCTATAATCCAATTTTTAAAAAAAATATCACGTAATTTGTGCTTAATTTAGTGTACGGTTTTTATTTAAATTAGTTGATATTTAATATCTTAAAAAATGACAAAACTTTGTTCCATTCAAAATTGTATAAAAGAAATTGTAGCTTTTGTTATAGATATTTCAGCAATTAGTATAAAATAGCAGTCGAAAACGGATATTTAAAAAATATCGATATATTTTTTAAAATAATCTGTTTATAAAGAAAACAGAATATATTTTTTCTAAATTAAAGGAGAAGATATGTAAGTATAACAAAAGAGTTTGCTGATTTATTTTATATCTGGTTCGGAACAAAGTATCCCTTTCGTGCCATTATTCTTTTACATATCGATATTATAGTTTATTTTATCTCTTATTTATTTAATTTACAGTTACTCGATTTAATATTCGGACACTATGGTATTTACGAAATTAAAGCTTTATATATTTACTTGCAATGTGATTATCGAATTTTCTGATCCGTAATGAGTTCAAGCACATATTCTAGTTTACAAATATGTAAAATTAAATACTTTATTTTTTATTGTTTTCTACATAATAAATCATAAATGAAATTAGACCTGATATCGGTGTCGAAAAAATATTCGGACACTTAATATTACATAAAGTTTTTTCTTATTTAGAGTGTATGTGACAACAAAGTTATAAGTTTAATATTAATTTAATATTTGTTGGGACATCCCTTTTGTCTCATGACGTGTTGCAAACGTGTTGGTATGTTTGAAATTATTTTATTTAAATAAGTTTGAGTGATGCGTTTCCACTCTACCGTCAGTCGCATTTTTTAATTCGTCTTTTGTTCCTATAGGGGTGGTCTTAACATTACGATCCAATAAGTCCCATAGATTTTCAATTGGATTTAAATCTGGTGATTGTGGTGGAGGATGGAGCACTTTCGGACAAGCATATAATAAATATTCCTGAACTATCCTCGATTTGTGTTTCGGATCGTTATCCTGGTAAAACTTAAAACTGTCGCGTATACCCATATTCGTTGCATTTTTTAATAAATTTTTTATTAATGTGTCTAAATATTTGTTCTTGTCCATAATATGTTCAATAAAAACCAGCCCCCCTACTCCAACATTAAAAATGCAGCCCCATACCATCAAGCCTCCACTACCGTGTTTCATCGTCGGCCTCATGTTACTTATTTTTAATTGTTCATTCGGTTTACGTCACACTAATTTTCATCTGTTAAGTCAATTTCATGTTACTGGGTGTAACATGATTCGTATTAATTGTACCATTCGAATGAAATAATCTGTATTTTAATGTAAACGATTGTAATATACAATAGACAATTTTATTTTATTTTAATGAATTTACTGAAGAATCTTCAAAAGTCTATATTTTTGTCGTAGTTGATGATATTGACAAAAATGAATCTGGAAGTAATTCAAAAATTATTGTAATCAAAATATATTCAGATATAAAATAAAATATTACTTAATTTCATTGACAAATAATAAATTAATCCAGAAAAAATTTCATATTCAAACAAATCAACACAACTTACAAAAATTGGATAAAATTATTTCAAACAATTCAATTGTTCACTTCATCAGCAGTCGAATCACTGCCGCTACAAATAAATGCTTCATATAACTAAATTGATTCTTCTGCGGCTTCAGGTTTCGCATAACACAAACTAAATAAATTACTTTAATTTTCAACTTTGTAGCAGTAAAACTAGAAATCAGATTTCGTAAAGAGATATCAAATTGAAGGACCATATCATCTCTTCCTCTACATAAATACAACATAAACATAAATTGGGGAAATTAAATGAGATTAAATAAGGGATGAAATAATTTCTTAAATGAGCATTCGTTGAATTACTTTGCGGAAATGTAAATGTAATTGCTTGGATGGAAGAACGGTCTCGGGACTCCTACCAGATCTCTTTTGCATAAAGTGCTTAATTAAATTTTCCATCTTTTCTACATTCTCTTAAATTACATTGCAGTATCTTCGAAATTGACAGAATTATAAAAACCTTTGGCAATCGTTTGTCGTATAGTAGGCTCATGTTATATCGTCACATTAACAATTCTCTCTTGTTATTTCAACAATTCTAGTTTTGATAAGTCCTCATAAAAAATAATTTACTATATTATCCTTTAAAATAATTTTTCAAAAGACTATTATTTATATTCGATTCACATATAAAACAGAAGAAAAAAATTCACTATGTATAAAATACATCTAGCTTTATTATAAATTGTAGCACAAAAGATATCAGGTCATAAAATTATAGATTTAAAGGTACTTTTCTTGAAACTGAGTTTTGATAATAAGCTCCATTTTGTATTCAGCGGAATACTTAATCGTTTTGACATAACTATAATTTACAACCAGTAGTATTCGAATTATTTTTAACAGTGTAAATTGTTCGTTCATCACTTATTAATAAGAGATATACATAAGATAAGGATAAGCTAATGATAGATAAAGATAATGTAAAAGTAATATATCATTTGACAGAAGTTTTAATAGAAAAGAAATTTGTAGTTCAGTTTTTTTGAATTAGTGTATACATAATGTTGCAAACATGCACCTAATATGAAAGCATAATCTCGTCATATTAAGAGTTTTATCAATCTATGTCAATTTATCATATGAACGTTGAATACCTGCTCAGTAATTCAAGGTAAAATCTTAACGACTGCGATGGTTATCTCACAAATTATAGACATCGTCCCCATTAATTTCTGTAATTAAAAACTTCGCGGACAGCTATAAATTACGATGGAGGTCACTAGCTAGCTTTAAAACGAAATTCTATCCGACAATTTGCATTTTTCGAAGAATATTACAGTTCTTATTTCTGCGGGATTATACTGCTTTTAAACTTATAGATAATGTATATTCGATTACATTAATCACGGTAACAAATGAGTGAATGATATTAATCTTTAATATTAAAAGTCTTTCCAATAGTGACACTTGATGATATAGGAGACTCTTGTTATATTGCCACTTTTCACTTTTACGTACACTAAACTGTATCGAACTTCACTATCTGAAATACTACAATTTTTTAGTCATACTATAATAATAAAAATTAAAAAATTCGCAAATTTTGGACATTAAAAAATGTAGATATTTAACAAATTTGTAGACCTGAAAATTTGAGAATTTAGGGATTCGGGAACATTGAATTTTCGGAAACTTGGAAATTTGAAAATTTAGCAATTTAGAATTGGAAATTTCGAAGTTCGAAAATCTAGATTTTTAGAAATTTAGAAATTTCAATTAAGGAAGAAAAAAGTCTGAAATTAAATTTCTTTAAAAATGAGTCATATGAATAAAATTTATTTTACATTTTTGCCTTAATTTTTCACAAATATTTATCCGTTTTTTGTACATTCGTGAGTTAGTAAGATCCCACTCACAAATCGTTATAAGACCTTAAAATGAACAAATTCCGACAGTGTCCACAGTCTTATCAAAGCACCCTATATCAAACGTGTAAGTTCACGAACCGTTATGTTTCTCGATATGATATTGTAAATCGTGAAGCGAGTGGAAATTATGACACGCCTGGAGGAGTATTCATGCCATAGATTCTACAGCATCGATCGAATATACGTGAAGTGCATCTCGGATGCAACCGAGATTCTGGTTGCGTGCATAAATTCTCTATTTTTTTTATATGCTATGTACGAGAAGTCCTTTTTATGCAAAAATGTCCGTCGCAAACTTTATTTTAAATAATACTATCAGATAAATTTGCCACTATAATAAAATAAAATGAAATAAAGTAGAACAAGATAAAATAAAATAAAGTAGAATAAGATAAAATAAAATAAAATAAAGTAGAATAATATAAAGTAAAATAAAGCAAAATAAGGTAAAATAAAAATGTTGAGTACATTATTTTTAAAAGCCTCAAGAGAGTAACTAACAAAATTTCTTTCCTAATAAAGATTTATTAAAAAATGAATTTTCTTCTCAAACAATTACTAAAAAATTTATTTTCTTTCCAAACAGAGAATTACTAAAAAAAAAAAAAAATGAATTTTCTTCTATAGTAATGAAAATAAAATATCGGAAAATGTCTACTATTATCGCTATAGAAAAATGAATTTTTCACGTATATTTGTGCAACGACCATCGAGTAATTAACAAAAAAAAATTCCTCCGAGCTTAACATATTAAGATAATTGAATTTGAACCAACGCGTAACTGCATTCCACGTATATTGTTACGTTCGGTCTTGTTACACGAACTTGGAAAGTTTTTGTGCCGTTGTTACTGTCGTTGTATCGGCGTGGTTCTAAAATTAATGAAACCCGTAACTCTATGGTAATGCACGGCATGGGTGAGTACACGACCTCATCGATTCATGCGGTACGTTCCAGCGTACCTGGTTTTTGTACTGTTACGGTGATACAGTGCAAAAGTTGCGAAGTTTAATGGGAAAGACAAAAACGCGAACTTTGATCGCCTACGGGCATCCATTATTTCGATAGTGATATTTTAAGCAATTTAAGATTGCTTGATTTTTATGCCGGAAATCTAGTATACACTTTCGGCGACATTGCAAAATTTTCACGTCATATTTAACTTGTTAACGTTTCATGTATCTTTCGTCATCAACGGTTTTAATAAATACTTGAATATCTTTGGAAATAGTTAAAATTCTTGTGAAAGTAAATTTATTATTTGAAGGTTAATTTACTGAAATGGTCGACAAATTAAACTAATTTGATATTCGATTACAATTTTATTAGGTTTACACCTGAGATCTTGGTCATATTAAGAATTTTTATCGGTTATAGATATAGTGATATTATAAATTAAATTTATATATTATAAGTACAGTTGTACTATGAATTAAATTTATGTATTATAGATATAGTCATATTATGAATTAAATCTATGTATTATTTTGACTAAAAAAATAATGATAAATAATCAATTGCTTATTTGCAACTAAAATTCTTCCACATGGAGCATAACTTTTCTACATAGAATTCTGATACTCAAACTATTATGACAACAGAAAGAATTAATAAATCGTAATATTTTGTTCGATCGCTGAAAGTTGGAAAAGTCTGTCTATCTGCTGGCAGATTTACGTCAGCGGTATCCATTCGTTCGCGAATTTGTATCCTCGATATTGCGGATAAATTATCCATTGCGTTGATCAGTCATGCGCGAAATTCACCGAGATATGTAGCATAGCGAATGGAACGTGTGCATGCCTCAGGCATATCATTGGGCTTCAGGAATGGCAGTGTATTCCTTTCGGATATAACATTCGAGAATGTCCGCGTATATCCTTCTATTCTGCCACTTCATCCGTGTAATTTGAATGGGATACCGGGACGTGTTTCATCTTAGTTAACGGCGTACCAATACCTGGACGCGTATCCAGGACTCCTCGAAATTTGCATCGCCAGAATGGACCCGAGCGATCGGTAACCATTGTGCGTTTACCTCTTCGAGCTTCAAACGCTACTAGCATCGAATATTCTGTACTGTTTGCGACTGTAATGGTACGAATTTGGGAATGTGTGGATGAAAGAGAATTACAGCGTTACAATGCGCTCATTTGACGCAATAATCGCATCAACCAGAAAGTGACAATTTTATGAAAACAAGTTCAAATATCATAGAGAACTTTCTAATGAGAGTATGAGAGTGTGACATAACTCTCAACAAGCAACATTTTTTAATGGACTATTATTCATATCAGAAGTACCTATTGATGTGGCAACTGCTAACAAATTTTTAAAAGGTTAAATGTCAAGGAAACAATTTATTGCGAATATCTCGTAATCTGTCAATTCCACGACAAAAATGATTAGCATGAAACTTGTAGCTTAGGAAATTCTTTATAAAAATGGTTTCATAACATTTTTCGTGGTGTACACCGTTTTTGAAATAACATCATGTGAATGTATAGGTGATGATTATTTCACTATGGCATCCCTATGGCGTCCACTTAATAGGGATGGATAAGGAATGACATCTTGGAACCGATTTTAATTCTGTTTATATTTACATTTACATTCATATGTATATTTACATTTACCTTTACATTTACATTTATAATTAAATTAACAATTACATATAAAAATTTAGGACAATAAATGATCAAGGTTTAACACAGTTCTCTTTTACAAAACCCAACTTTTCAGAAACGAGTACTTAAAAAGAGTAACAAATCAAAAAAGAATTTCTACACCACACAAACACATTAATTTACAAACGAAGAAACAAACAGAAATCGTGTAACGCGAATAAAATTGTGAATAAGCTCTAAATGGCTAATTAGGGCGCATATAAGCAGATTAATCGAAAGAATAACGGGAAGCCATTAACAAGAGTTATAACGCGACATAAGCGTATCTGGTATTACAGGAGGCGACCATAACACGTTATAGCACGTGTATTACATGGAGAATTGGGTCACGTGAATGGCCAAACATCTAGAGGAAATGCGAGCTCAATAGGATAGCCATCTAATGGAGCATTCTATCTTGACGTTAATTGCGGTATTTCGATATAGAAGGATTATTCACGGTATCGATCAGCCCGCAGGAAATGCATCGTGTGTGACGGTGGGTCGTGTGCGTGCATACCGCGTGCATTTCGTTCGTCCTTTGAATCGCAACCGGAAACACGTGCCTCTGTACCTTTAGAATCATTTCATCAATGCGATCGACGTAAATACCTCGCATCCATTTTAAACTGCCGTACCACCACAAAAACATTTCACAATTTCGCTTTCATTCGCCATATGTGATGCTGTTGAATACCTTAAGAGAATTAGACATACCTATGAAAGGAGGTAGAGCTACACTAGACTCTTATTATATTAACAAGGACAAAAGATTACAATGTAAAATATGGATATTACCAAATCAATTTTTCAATCAAATATGGACACATGATGATGTGATGTATGGTGATATGATGAGTGACAATATAAGGCGTTTTGATTAATCGGTGTTTTTCGTTAAGAATTCAATAGCGAAAGCACAAAACTTCATTTTTGCAATGGAAAAAATTGTTCAGAATCACCATAGCTGCAACCTTGCCGGAAGTTACACACGTTATGAGATTCCCTGTATAACTTGTGGCTGTCATATAGACAATCATGTAATTTGTGACTATGTATTTAGATGATTAATGCTAGGCCATATGACACCTGTATGTATATTAACGCCTGATCTAGTTTTTGACATTAATATTTAACGTTTGTATATGTATACGTTATTGCAAAGACTTTCAATTTGATTTCATGAAATTTGATGTCAAATTTAAGAAACTAATATTAACAGACTATCGAAGTATTCAAATTAACGCAAAAAAATTAACTCTAGAATACTCAATTACTATTCTGCGTTGGATTTATTAAATATTAATATAAAAAATTATTATTTGTCAATTTTCAGTTTAATCTAATCAATTTTCCTTTAAATTTCATGTACCAATTTTTCTTTATTAATTTTATCGTAAAACTACACATTTGTTATAAAATTGTAAATTTAAGCAAAAACAATAAATTATTCCAAAAAACATTTCAGTACTAAATTTTCCCCACCGAATCACCCAGTCTTGATATAAAATTCTTCACAATTTTCGTAATTAAACTTAAACGGAACATACCGTACGTTACAAACTGTAATGAATAAAAATGTCCTACGCTTTCTGGTTGGCAGTTACATTTGACGTTGCCTGTTATGGAGTTAACAAATCCGACGTTTAATGTTCGTTAAGCGAAAGTTACTCGGTTGCTCGATAAATGAAAAGATTTCGTGGATATTCACGCGATATTACGCAAGTTCTGGGCACATCGTGATAGAACTCGGAAAAATTATGAGTAATTTTAATGAATATATATCCCTCGAACGGTACGCTGTAGTCGAGTATAGCACATCATGCATATTCATTTTTATGCGCGGCTTTCTTTCTGCCGTGCAAATATTCACCAGGAATTTATGAAATTCTTTATCGCGGTTTCACTCGTTAAAATGATATCAGGGCTAAAGACTACTTATTGCGCTGCGTAAAAAGCTTTCGTTGCCGAATTAAAAGGAATTACCAGTGAAATAACTCGTGAACAAAAATTGCTTGCTCCTTTTGACTGGACGGATACGTTGATATTTTAAACGCTATTTGTCGAAGTAAAACGTTGAAAGTCAAATTGCTTTATTCAAAAAATTAATACGATTAGTTTGTCAGGAAGATCAATATCTACAAAACGATACAATTTTCTTCAGATTGATTTATACAAAATACAGCAATTATCTTCGTTCTTTTCTTCATTAAAATTTTATTATTAATTATTATATTATATTGTATATAATAATTACTAACAAAAATTAATAAAGTATTAAACATAAAATCTTTAATAGCCATTGATATTTCAATGAAATATTTCCAAAATAAATTAGTCACTATTTTGTCGTAAGGTGCTATTGACAGAAATCTTCATCAATGCTGTTAATTTCAACATTTTATTTCTTCGAAAATTAACAAAAAAAAATGACAGAAAAATTAATATTACAACATTTTATATTCAAAACATCCTTAAAATATTCACATCTGAAGACTTAACCACCAAGATAACATTTATCGAACAAACTTGCAGTAAACTTATTTGATTTAACAAAGCTCAAATGATTTAACTTTGATACTTTTAATTATTTTATGCAAATTAAAAGTTTTACGCAATTCACTGAGCTTCCAGAAGTTGCTACAAATTAATGCAATATCTATCTACAAATGCAGAACGTGAAAAGAAATACACGATAAAAGCCAGATATAAAGATGTTTCCTAGTTTTTTTTCATTTTTACGAGAAACTTTTACACGCGTCCTTCCATAAAGTAACTAAGAACATAACAGTTTGTTTTAAATTGATTGATGCTGCTATAAACATAAATAATGTATCTGATCCCATTTGTCATGTTTAAAAGAACGCACTGTGTACGAGAAATGTGTAATAAACGAACGCAATGTGTACGAGCAATATATTACAACAGAGGATGGTACTTTACATGTAATAGAACAAATTTATAGCCGATAAAAATATCGTTCGGATAGTAACGTATTATTTATAACGCTTTTATCATCGATGAAGTTCTAACGAGCTAGAGCGACGTAAAGTGACCTAGTAATCATGGTACAATAAAGTTGTAGGAAAAATTTTCCTTAACTAATGAATAAAAATCGTAAAAATTCAATTTAACGCGGTACAATCGAGCATAACATTAATTAAGATAATTAATTACGTCTGTACCGTCGTGTATGCAAATTTTCTCTCATTTCGTTTACTGTATTTTTACATTCAGAAATGTAGAAGGAAAATGGGGTTGTGTATAATTGTCTGCATTGACATTTTTTAAATATTACCAACATCGGTACAGTTCACTGCAAGGAATGCGAAGGTACATTTCAGTTGGATCGAACAGTAGAAATTTCTGACTAGATTGTTTACGTGAACTTTCACCCGAACAGGGTAGTCAGAGCCGAAGAAAATGTCGTAAAGAACTTTAAAAATGGAACAAAGGTCGGCTCGTGACTAACGTCATCCAGCCTGGTCTTAAGCCAGCCGTTCGGAACGCGACGTGTCTTCTTCTTTCTGAATAAATTCACGTCCAGCCGACAGGAATACGAGAATAAACGCGAGTAAACAAATCAGAAGATAAAATTGCAAACGTGCCGCACATTTCTCGACGATCTAACCGCGCCACAGCATTATTTAATTCTTTGGGCGGAAACGTGCCCCTGTTGTTTTAACCGTCCAATCTCCCCCTTGCAACCCCTTCAACTCCCATTCTCGTTCTCTCACACTATGCATCCTTCGTTCCCGAGAACGAGAAATTGAATCGGTATTCTTCGAGCCGTTCGCATCGGAAATTTATTCTGGGACGCTTCCAGAAACGAAAATTAATTTCGAAATTTCGCTGCTCATCGATCTGACGCGACAATTTTCTTCGGAGCGAACTAAAACTAAGTTTTATACTTTGTAAGGAAACAGTAGAAACATCTTGAAAACAAAGTGATATAACTACACAAAGAATAGCAACATCTTATTCTGATCACTAAATTTCTATACTGTTTTCTTAATATTAATAAAATTTCAGTTTTTCCTACAATTTATATAAAGTTATTTTATTTGCTATAAAATGTTAGAATATCAATATTGCATGAAAATGTGATAATCTATTTTCTCTACATTTTATGTATAAATTATTTATTTCTTTTAAAATGTTCGAACATTAATGCATAGATTAATACTTTTTTGTAAAGAATATGAAGGAGTATCAGCTGATGCAATAGAAAATATATGATTCCATTTAAAAAAACATTAATAATCTTCATATGTCCTTTACACGTCCACCTACAAAAAAAATATACCACCATCATATGCCCCTCTCAGAACCATTCAACTTCATCTGAAACATTGTTTGCTATGAGTAATAATAATGACGCAAATCTAGATGGCAAAATGTGGCGAACCACCTTGTATGATACAGATGAATTTAATCTCAAATATTTGACCTCAAATTATTATTAATAACTTGAAATTATTATCAGATGTTTTAGTAACGTTAAAAAACTATTAAATATGTTCTGACTGTAGGTGTTGAAAATTCTGAAATGAAAGACATCTTGAATCTAAAACGTTCGAGAAGCACTAAGAAGTATAACGTTTTATCGCAAACACTGTGTGCAAAGAACAAATTCTAATCGTTGAAGTAGCTTCGATTACTTCGCGCACTATTCTTTCAGCTTGAAGAAGAGTACTCGAGCAGATCTTTCGAATCGATTTTCGCTCGAAAAGGATTAAATATTTTCAGTTTAAACAAACGCGACCTATGATTTCTCTCCACTGGCACTATTTGCCAGATTCCTGGTGTGTATGAACCCTCTTTCATCTCCTTCAATCCCCGTTGTTTTATCGCGAATTGCTGGTAGGTGGCCGAGCAAGACCGTTTCATACAGACATCGATGTATGAATTACGCTGGAACTTAACAATGGATTCCTAGTGCAAGAAAGGTCATTTGAACGTCAATTAAATTCGTTGCGAAAGATACTCTAGGGGAGTCGATCTCTATTTACATAATATCGGGTCGTTAAACGAAAATACGAGCCGAGTTTCATGATACGTTCACCGTATCGAGCCGGTTTATTGCCATAACGTGTACCACAGGGGTTACGTGTACACTCGGACGATTGGCGTATAATCAAGGTTCTTTTTTACGATTCTGTAGCTAAAGGGATTTAATTTGTAGTGGGTTTTTCATTAGCCATGCTTCGACATAATGGATCAAAAAAGTATTGACGTACTCTACTTTTAACCCCTTATCGCACAGTGAACCGTACCATTTACATGAGGTTATATGTACATCAAATTTTCATTCGAATTTAAATGCAGAGGGTTCGCAGATTTAGGAACATTTGGATTTGGTAATATTGGAATGGAACATAAGCCTTTGATGATCGAGATGGGGGGATTTAGGAATGTGGGAGAGTAGAGATGCGGAAATTAGCAATTAAAAATCTAGGAATTTGGGGATTTGAATATTTAGAAATTTGCAAACTGTGGAATTTGGAAAATTAACAACTTAAGAATTTGGTGATTTTCATGTATAACAATTTAGATATTTGGAAGATGGAAAATTTAGAAATGTGACTATTTAAAAATTGAGCAAATTCAAAGCATAAAAATATAGATATTTAAAATCTTAAAAATTCAGAAATTTGGAACCTTGAAAATTTAGAAATGTGACTGCTTAAAAATTGAGCAAATTCAAAGCATAAAATGTAATAATTTAGAATCTTCAAAATTCAGAAATTTGGAACTTTGAAACTTTAGAAATGTGACTACTTAAAAATCCAGCAAATTCGAAGCATGAAAATGTAGATATTTGGAATTTAAAAATTCAGAAATCTTGAAAATTAAGAAATTTAACATCTTGAAAATTTCGGAACTTGAAAGCTTTAACATTTAAAAACGTGACATCTTGAAAGTATAGAACTTCAACAATTCGTAAATGAAAAAATTTCAAAGTACAAAAATGAAAAAATTGACAAGTTTGTGTAGGTGTTTTTATCCAAAGGGTGTTGCACTCAAGTACAGTCGCCTTTGGGCCTGAGATAAAGCGAACGAGAAATGGCCTAACCTCGTGCAGGCTTATCTAGAAGTGATCAATTTTATGAGCTGATCATCTTTTATGAGCTTCCATAGCCAACTTCCTCGGCCCATCTCACCTTTACCTTTAGTATGGTCCCTACCGATTGTCATTCATGGCAGGTCATCCTCGTAAAGTATTCACTTCCTGGCAGCGTGGATTCTTGCGCTTATTCCGCTTCTTTCCACCTATTTGCGCAACGTGTCAGCGTTCGTCAGCGATTTTCTTCGCGAAAAAGTTCGCGTCGAAACAGAACGAAGATGAATGACCAGGTACTACAAAGGTACAATAGCATCTTTCTTGATACATCAATTATTAATTCTCGTTTGACAAATGTTTATAAATAGATGCGTTTTTAAGATTTTATAACTTTATATTCAAATATTTTCGTATTTTTAAATTTTTTAATTATCATATTTTCAAAATTGTAAATTTGCAGATTTAAAATATTAGGAAAATTCTAAAATTCCAAAATTCCAAGATTCCAAGATTTCAAGATTCCCAAATTCCATGATTCTAAAATTCGAAGCTTCCAAAGTTCCAAGATTCCCAAATTCCAAGATTCTCAAATTCCAAGATTCCCAAATTCGAAGCTTCAAAAATTCCAAGATTCCAAAATTCGAGCATTCCAGAATTCCAAGATTTCCAAATTCCAAGATTCCAAGATTCCAAGATTCCAAAATTCCAAAATTCTAAAATTCTAAAATCTGAAAATAATTCTGAAATTTTCCAATCTGCAAATTTCCAATTCCCAAATTCCTCCATTCCTTTCAAAAACGCAATTACACAAACCCAATATCAAAATTTTCAAGTCTTTGAATCCTCCAATTCCCAAAAAGAAAGAATGTCTATCTTTCCCTCGCTCTATCATTCAGATGCCCAAAATCTCATTATCAAAAATGACACACGAAACGCACACAAGTGCACATAATCCGAAAAGGAGGTTATATCCAAGATAAAAATTCGAACTCCCTTCGCAAATAGCAACCGCCTGAAGGAAAATCATACAGTACGAGCACGATTTTGCGATAGCGTAAACGAGCACAGAAAACAAACGAACGAAAACGAAGAGAATAATAAAAATGAAAAAGAGAGCTCGCTAGTCGATAATCAATTCAGAAGATGGAAAAAAAGACGGCACAGAATACGTTGCATTATCTACGAAGGATATCTCCGGGCAGCGAAAAAACTTTTCGCAGCGGCGAAAATACCGCGGTACGGAATATTAATATTGCCATTATTCCCGTAATATCCCGGCGAAACGAGGAGCACGCGTAGACCGACACTTTCTCCAGACAATGGAAGCCGAAAACGAAACGAAGCGGAACGCTACTCGGCCAATATCCACGGTATGACGCCGAAAATTAAAAGCACCGGCAGATGCGCCGCGGCGCCCACGAACGACGGCTGCATTAAAGCGGCGATGCAAGCCGTGCAGACGCCACCGAGAAAACGGGGTAAAAACAACGTTACCCTAAATCGAGCTAATTAGCAGAATGGCCACCGGTTCGCTGGCAACGAAGAAAATGCTGGATGTTACTAGAAATGTTTCCAGGAGAAATCCTTGCGGCATCTTTGTCTGCCCCCTTTGAGTTTTCTTGCACTTTTGATATTAACTTCATGAGTTATTTTGTTATATTTTATTTTATGTTAATAGCTTTACGTTGCATCGATCTTCGGGTCATGAATTGCGAGGTTTGGATTTCCTTAAATTTTCTTGTATCAGATTATTCCTTTTTTGGTATTTCAGGGTTGCTGCAGTATGCCCTTGCGATGTTAAACGTTTAACTGACAATTAACTTTTTTATGTTAAGAATATTTCTTTAAAGTTTGTATAGACTCTCTTATTATTCTTTAAACTTCAAATTGATATACCAGAAGTATATTACAGTGCTTCTATGCTATCAAATCTGTATTCGACAGAGAGCATACATGCTATATGCTATATTCTACTGACATAGCATAAATGCTATTTTTAAGTACTTTTATGTTATAACTGCTCATCGAACGTCCGAAAAGGTACTATTAACTTTCTTTGGTTAATAGCGAATGTAGAGAGTAGTCCGATAGTTACCTTCAATTTTAGGGGATGAAATATTTAAATCATAAAACTTTCGAGTTCTAAAAATCTTCTACCAAAATTGAAGCTTGCAATATGAAATTCAAAATTTAATACAAGCATTAAGTGAACTACAATAATTCTTAACATGTACCATAATTTTTTACTATTCATAAATGATTGTAGTTGATAAATTATTCGCTAATATATTATTATAGTTGATTCAAGATATTACACGTTAACTAACTTTAGAAAGTGAACAATTATACCTATGACAATAAATACTAAATTGAATATTGAAGCAATTTGTATAAAATGAATGAAAGGATATGTATAAAATGAATGAATAAACTGATCAAATATTTTGATTTCATAATAGTCGTTTCATTCTTCTTGTAAAGAAGATATAAAGATGTTTAAATATTTTATGAAGTGTAACTGAATATAATTAAGCCAGACATGTAGTCTCCTAAAACGGATATGCACAAGACAATGTGTTAGCGGTTATTATTATTTCATGAACCCATTATGTCGTATAATTAATTCCTCAGTCACCTGCCTGCACCTTACGTCTAAGCGTATGGTCTCTGAATATTGCAGTTAACACAAATGACAGAACATTGTATACATTTATAACTGTGAAACACCCTTATAAATCAAAGGTAAATATAATAATTTATTCTCCAAAATAAATGTTCGTTAACGGTGGTATTTTCAAGGTTTAATCATTGAGAACATAACCTTAAACACAAATTCAATTAAATTTATTACGTAGTTTAAAAATTTATTTACACAGTAAAATCTCGTTTCCTTTACTTTTAGTATCTTTAGTATCCTTTTACAAGACTCTCGAATTATTTCATAAATATTGTTTATTGAAAATAAAGTTCTTTATTATTCTTCTTTAAATATGATAGAACCCCTCACAAAAGTATGTCACTGCTTCTACTGTAAATAATTGCACATATTTTTATTGAAATCTCAATAAAAATGTTATTTTCATCGAAATCTCGAACTACCATTTTTTATATTTAAGTCTATAAGTCAAGCAAAAGATATCGACGAAAATAAAATTAATAACAAAGTACAGAATTTCTCGACTAAAATATCTTAAGAAAAATTTAATTCGAAGTTCAAAACTTAAAATAAAAACGATCGATAATATCAAAATTTAAAATAAGGAATGCCATTCTTGTGAAATGTAATTCTTGTATCAATTTAATATGAACATAGTTTCTAGTTACTTTTAGACCAGACTTTTGGGAAGAATCTTACTATTTACGGATGACCCGAGACTAACAGGTTAAAAATTGCCTTCCAAATCCGTTGACGCCATCACATACTATCAGTAATCAATAATCCAATAATACAGAAACTATTCGCAAGTCGTCGTAATTGCAAAGATTTCCCGCATCGCAATCCCTTCAAATACCGATCAAGAATCAATTTATTCGACATCGATGCATTTGCTACTCGACAACGTACCAAACATTCTCGCCTGCATTGATCATTACCGGTTAATTATTCAAGCCCTGCTGCAACTTTCGCGACAAATGCTTTTAAGTGAAATACAATGCTGATCGAAATTGTAACCTCAATTCATTTTTAGCTAACTTATTGCATTTCGTTTTTAGAGTATCATGGAAACGTAATAACAAAAAACAATATTGTGTGAAAATATCTTGCAATCTTTATATATAATTAATTATTACTTTTTTTATGCAAAGTTCGATTTGTAGAATGAGCGGAGGTGTAGAGTTGATTTATAAAAAATTATTTAGTTAGATAGTAAGTATATTTATAGTTATTATAGAATTTAGTTTATTTGATACATTAATCCACTGTGAATAATTAATTGACAAATGGCAGTTTTTATGATTTTAGTTAGCTTGATAACCGTATGTTCTCAATTTTCAAGTTTTAAAATAAAGTTTCAAAATTTTTAAATACTTAAATTTTCAAGGTCATAAATTAAAAAATTTTCAAACTTTCGAAACTAAAAATTCTCAAATTCGCTGGATTTTCGTAGAAACATAGAAATTCTCGAATTTCCACATTTTTAATGTGGAAATTCTGAAAATCTCAAATTCGCTGGATTTTCGTAGAAACATAGAAATTCTCGAATTTCCACATTTTTAATGTGGAAATTCTGAAATTCTCAACTTCACAAAATCTGAAATTCTCAAATTCTCAAACTTTCAAATTTCCAAAATCTCAGAATTTCAAATTCTCAAATTCTCAAAATCTCAAATTCTCAAATTCTCAAATTCTCAAATTCTCAAATTCTCAAATTCTCAAATTCTCAAATTCTCAGTTAACAAATTCTCAGTTAACAAATTCCCATACTTCTAAAGCCCAAAGTTACCATACTTTCAAACTCATAAATTTCCAAATTCCTATTCTTCTAAATCTCCGAATTCCCATATTTCCAAGCTCTAAAATTTCAAAATTCCCAACCCCTACATTTCTAAGTCTTTACACTTCTAAATTTCCATACTTCAAAAATCTCTTATTTCCAAACTTCAAATGTTCTCAAGTTTCCAAAAATTCCAACTCAAGTGTCCAACTTCATGAAACCTTGCAAGTATAACAAAACTGTTCATCGAAAAATTGTAAACCTACAACGAAAAATCGAAAATAGAATTCGATCAATAATTCAGATCAATGTATAAAGACATCACTATCTACTCAATATTATTCTTGCAATACTATCTATGTCATTCCAACCTTTCTACGTTCAGTCATCCTGTTTCTACATTATTTCATTACGTCCTGTGTTCATAATTTCTATAAATCATTTAATCTTTCTACCAATCCATTTTTTTTTTATTTAAGCTTAAGTTGTACTCTCATAAGAGAATTATAAAACTGTACATGAGGTTTACAGGTAGTTATACAAGGTGTTATACAGATGGCTTAATATCTTAATATCTTTTTGTGAAACGTTACGTACAAGTAATTTTATGTAAAATGACTGTTGAATTTTCATATCAATTAAATTAGCAAAAATAAATGTATTGAGAAGTCGGTAATCAAGTTCGTGCATTTATCGATTACTTGGAAGATACCGCTAGAATTACATTTTCAATACTCATAAATCAAGTGGAATTAACAAATTTTAAAGAAGTCCTTCCAAGTCGTTTTCTTCTTAAATAATACATTCATTTAGTCTTTTAAAAGTTATTGTATTTTTGTGTTATTTTAAATATAATAATAACCTTCCATATTCCATCAATGACATTTTACACTTTCATGTTGTTTTTCTTTAAAGCTGTAAACTGCGAGGCATGCTTCGATGTTCGGTTTATGGAGCAAGGATTTATTTTCATGCTCTCCCAAATACTTATTTCTAAAAATAAATAACCGAACTTATAATTTTATCCAACAATGCAATATTCCATTAGCAACATCATCGCAGCCATCATGGTCTCCCTGTACCTTTGCCCAACTCTGGCATCCCTTGTTTCTCAGATACTCGTAACTTTCACCCTACTTCGTCTGTTTTCCTGTCCAGCTTCGGGCCAAGTGTATTTACTTTTATGGCTCTTTTGCGGGTCCACGGACGGGCCACGAGTCGTTCGGCCCTTGTACCACCGTGAGATATATACTTTTCGTCGGCTGACCCTTGGCCCGGACCGACAAGTTACTTTTTTCATTTGGCTAATGAAATAACGAGGCGATGTTCAGCGTTTCGCGTGAGAAACATCGCGACGGCTTTACACCAGGGTAAATTAGGATTCCTTGGCTAGTAGGTAAGGCAACGCTACCCTGATGCCCTGAGGAATTACGAATTCGCGTGCGCGTCTCGGCGAACGTAGCTCCGGGCGTTACTTTTAAATTAAAAGCTCGCTCGGCTGTTTAAAGGACAGTTTAAGAGTGGAGAGATGCGAGCTGAATGAAGCACACGCGTTGAATCGAAAGCGTTGTTTTCCTGGCGAGAAAAGGCTCCTCCGTAACGAACTTACGCGATTAAACTCTAGACCTGCTATTTTATCCGCTTTTTTTTAGGCTGATGTTAATTACGTTTTAATCTAGTGTTGCCGTTTTATTTGCTGCGAGTTTCCCAAAAGTTCCTGCGCCAAATAACTTGCTGACATGGCTGGGTAAATAGACTTTCTGTAGATGGCTATAAATATCTAATAGTATTTGTATAACAACATTTAGTTGTGTAAGTATATCAACTCTTATTTATGTCAGTATCCATTATATACGAATTCATAGTTTATAAAGAGTAAATTGTGTAAAAAATAATTGTGCGAATGTAAATATTGAGTTGGGTTACATAAAACCTGATTTCCGCGTGTTTTATAAATATAATAGCCTTGTATATTCTCTTCATGTTGGCGTCAATCAATTTTCATAAAATTTCATTAAATTCATTATGGTGTCAATAAAATAGTTTTTATGCAAATCAACTGGCTATTTAATACGTCAGATTCTGTTATATAATTTATGTGTAAACTACGAATTTAAAGATTATTGGTCATAACTTTTAGTCAAAAGATTAATAAAAATAAAGGGTTGAAATTGCATGCATATGTCATTTACATGTATGTAATATGTAAATATGGAAGTATGTAATACATTGTATGATAAATTTTCATAACACAAAACCTTATTCATATTCATTTCTGAGCTTTCAAAGATTGAAGAGATATTTTATTTCATAATTAACCATATATACTTTAACCGAATTAATTGCGTATTAATCCTGCGCGTTTTATCCGCATGTTAACTTTGAAATCAATTATACATCATGAGATATCACATATGTATGAAATACATTGCCCAACATTTTGATGTAATTCAATAAAATTATAATGAAAAGGAATTCCACTTCAAAGAAAATTTGATTTCTTTTTAAGCTTTTACAATTTCTATGACTAAAGTACGTAGTAAATAAATAATTGAAAAATGAGTTTACATTTGTAACACGTAGCTTACTACCTGTTAAGATAAGAAAAAATTTATACAGTTGGGAATACAGAGTCGCATTATGAAAATCATGCACGTTATCTCACTCCACAATGCTATTCAAGGTTGATTTTCAATTAAATGATATTTAATGTAACACGCAGCTTTAATTTTCAATGAAATTGTATTTAATGCAACCGAAGTATTAAGCAAATATGTCTGAAAAATATTAAATATAATAACGAGAATATTCGAATATTATAACAGTATTCAAAACTTCCTTCAAATCGGGGAAACAAAGGTGTACTCTCGTTTCTACACGCATCGTTGCATTTGTAACAATTGTGATTGTAGGCAGATAGGCCACCATGTACCATTGAATTTCTTCTTTCCCATTTTGTTCCATTTCCACAAATTTTATAGTTAGTATAGGAGACGCACATGCGTGGGACATATCGCATATACATATGCTCGACAACCCTATTCTTGATGCGTATGAAGCTGACCCAGGATTAACCCTTTGCCACAATTTATTTTCCAGATACGTCAGTCAAAACTAAGTATTCATAGCTATAATATTAAAACAAACACAGAAAATTAAAATATGAGTATTTTATATTCAGCGATCCTTGGCTATACAAATTTCAGTTGTTAAATTTCAAATTGAAGAGTATTAAAAATTTAATAAATTTGAATACTCTTCAATTAAGATTTGTAGGGTTTTTCACATTAGAGCTATGAGTGCGTCACGAGTGAGACTCGTCAAATAATACCACAAGAGGTTAAGAGGCTCATCTTGAACAGTCCCAAATGTAAGGTTTTGATGTTTGAGGTGACCACTCAAAACGTTTATGGGTTATCGTTCCTTGACTCGATCGTGCGTGAATAATTGAGTCAATAATTTCTATCGCCGAAAATACACGTAAGTCTATGTATTTATTTTTCTATTTTGACCAATTGGGGCTGTAATGCTCCTATAATCCGGTAAAACCCCTGGTTCAGTTTTCAGCGCCAAGAATAGGTTTGTCGACAGTATACGATTCGTTTTCACCGTTGACGCATGTGGTTGAATGCGAACACAGTACCGTAAGATCACACTACGTTTCACAATCAACAAAGCCTTGTCGCGTTAGCATCTCGGCTTCGTAAGAATCTCGCGTCTCGACCCATTTTTCCCAGGAAGAAAAAAACCGATAACAAACGTTTCCCGCATTCTTGCATCTTCGACCCAGATTTTTGCTACGGAATCGGTCGTGTGCGTGCACCGTGAAGCTCATTCCACGCGACGCCTCTCTTTTTTTCCCTTCTTTGTCCCTCATTTTCCAGCCTGTTTTCCCGCTCGCCTCCCTACGGCGACGTCTGAACGTTTTCCGTGGCGTTGCGTGGCCGGTTTGAAAACGAAGCTGCGCATATACGCGGCGTGTAAAAGCCCAACGACGGGTCCTTGTTGTCAAGAGATGCGAAGAGGCCTAATGAATGGGTCGAGGATCTTTTTATTTCTCCTTTTTCGTCGTTCATACCGTCCCACGGTTACTTCTCTTTCTCTCTTTATCCCACCACCATCGCCACTTTCATCTCCTCTACTTTTCCCGTTTTTCTCTTTTGTTTTTTTAATTCTTCGTCGTTACTCGTCGCTCAGCTCGCAAAGCGTCCTCCTTCTCTTTCTCCGTTCCGCTTTTTGTTAGCTCGGGGCTGTGAACGCAATGCCAACCGACGCTCGGCGTCGCGACGCAACCGACCTAAGAGGAAGAAGCGTAACGGTGCATCGTTCCGCTTTTGGACACGCGGCGCTGCGACGCTTGCGGTGACGCCGTGCAACGCTCTTGTGCTCTTTTTACGCGCGAAATCGTTCGGCAAATTGACAGAAACAACGGGCAACCGATACAGTTTTCTAGCTTTTATCCGGTTTTCTTTCTGCCCGAGGAAATTTCAGTGTCTACGGTACTGAACAGATACAATGATTGCTACGTGTATACGGCTGTGAAATACCTCAAAAATTGAATTGTACGATTAGGTTGAGGAATACGGTCCATAAATATACGCTTGATAAATACCCGTTAGAAACGCCCCTCTCTCACACGCAATTTCTAACACACGCGCAATCTACTCACCTCGCTGGGTAGATAATATATATGGTATTTAACTTTATACTATTGATCACGGAAATGAGTATACATATAACATACATATTTTATGAACATATTTTCTAGGTTTAAATTCCATGAAATATAATTGCGTTTTCATGCTATACAAGTTGTTGCGTAAATAGGTAAAACCGTAGAAGGATAACAGATATGTTTCGTGATGTAAATCTTTAAAAATGTGAAAATTATGGGACACACGGTCTATATTGACAGTACAAGAATGATTCTATATGTAGAAAATAGGAAAAAATATCAAATAACATTTTGTACATACGGATTTATTTTTGAGAAAATTAGAGAGGGACATTGATGCACATTTATGAAGATGATAATGAAAATGAAACACTGTTGATTTGTATTATTATTTGAAGTACTCTATTAGTGTTTTACTATATATGGATACATTGTTATTATTCAAAATTTTTTTTATTTCTATTTATACTCCTGTTACGGATAGAACTAGCCGAACGAGGCATTTCAGAGCATAAAATGGAAATTTAAAAGTATACAGAAGATTCAACGAATTTAGCGGGGTTTTCGGGGGCGACTGGTCACAAGCAGCAGGCATGGCGAGTTTCCATGCCTCGAAGCCCTACGTGCGTATTCGTGGCCGTATTCGTCGAACACCATGAGTGTTTCGGCATGAAAAACACCATCGTAGCACCGGGGGTAACCAATCCGCCCGGGAGTGGTGGTGCTCACCAAAACACCGAGGGCCACTCCGCTCGGGAGAGGTGAGAATCCGGGCGGGGGCGAGCTTTCTTGCCCCGCGCTCCGGCTAGCTGTCTGCGGGATCGGTCGCACTCGAAGGCGATAAATAATTAATTTTTCTAAGAAATGTACACGTGCGTAGTGCACGTGGCAAAAGTGGCACGTGGCACATGCTCTGAAATTCCAAGTAAAACGCCAATTAATAAGTATTTGATCCGCCGCGAAATGCCGGCGAACCCTGGTGCGCACTTCGGCAGAAAAGAAAGACACTTCTTGGCGACGTCTCGTGATGCGTAATTTTCCAGAAACGCGTACAAAGGTGCGGACCGCTCTGTTTGATGGCGGGTACCGGCAAGTGCGACATCGGTATCGGCGCGCGGCGTGGCGGCGCGGCGGTTTGGCCGCAAAGGGCGGGCGGCATCGCGAGGTTCGGCGGTTCGGTCGTAGAGGGATGACCGCGAAGCCAAGGTCGACGGAGGGCACGTGGCAGATTTCGAAGAAATCGGGTGGTTCCTAGGAGACGTCGTAGGGGAGTAAAACATATAAAATAAGCGAGGGCACCGGGGCCCGCGCCTTCACTTGTATTTTGTCATTACGGGATCTACTTCGTATTTGTCATTACTGCACTTTATATTTTGCCATTGCGCGTTTACTTCGTATTTGTTATTGCGCACTTCATATTTGACATTGTGCAAAGACTTTCGTTGCTTGATCAAATATTTCGTTACTTGATTGTAATACTGATACTTGATTTGATATCGTAAATCGTCAAATTGCTTTGTTTATCACTCGCTACAGGACTTAATTATAATACGTTTGTTGTACGATAATCCAAATAAATTTGTGCGTTTTCACCGTCATAAAAATTGAATTGTTCTGATACAACTCCACAATTAAATTATTCTAATCTCATTTAAAATATGACTGTATTATTTACTATCTAATTTTTCAAATTTAGTCTAACTTCACTTTAAGATAGAACAGGTATGTTAAAATCATAAAGTTGTGAATTATATCTTACTTTAGTTATTTTCGTTTATTTTGAAGATATCTTAATGATATTATCTACGTAACGAGTTATCGGAAATAAAATAATGACCTTATCGATAAGATTTTAATATTATCAACAGTAAGATCAACATTAGAACTATAAGTACTAATTAAATTTTGCATACTGTATCACGTTAAAGTATAACTGTATTTCAGTTTCAATATAAAATTATTTGTAAGTAAAGTTAGTAATATAACACGAATCAGAATGGTTGAAATTATCTTCTCCATTGAGCTATAAAATTCTGATTGGACAAATGGAAAAATTGTAATTTAACATTTCGTTTAATTAATAATATTAAACAAGTGTTCGAATGTATAAATCAATATTACATTTAATTTCACTGAATTTGATTGTAAAATACATCTGACACAGATATGAATTTATTTTAGATTTTTCTAATAATAAAACAGAGTGAATTAAACTGTATTTGAAATACAGTTAGAGTGCACACGTATTCGTGCAAAGATAAATTTGCTGCTTTTATTCGAAATCACGAATTGTGTAACAATATTTAAAATAAATAGCTGAATTTTATTTTATCGATACTGGTGGACTATGAAACTTTTACATTTCGTTCCACGAATAATAATCGTTATTTGTAAAATACGATTAATTTTCTTCAAAAATGTAATTTTAGTGGGTGCGACACAAAAATCATATTTAGGCGGCTATTTATTATTCAAAGTTGCTGAAGACACTATAAATAATATTATTATCATGTAATTATTAGATCAATGTTATGTTCTGTTATTTTATATTTGATACTGATATTATTATTTAAAAGACTGATGGGTAGTAATTTTCTAAATTTTTAAATTCTCAAATTTCATGGCTTGCAGATTTCTACATTTTTAGATTTCTAAGTTTCTAAATTTCTAGATTTTCAGATTTTTACAAATTTAAACTTCTAGATTTCTAAAATCCTACATTTCTGAATTTCCAAGGTCCTAAATTTCTTAATTTCCAAAATCCCACATTTCTAGATTCTCAAGATTCCAAATTTCTGAATTTCCAAAATCCCACATTTCTAAATTTCCAAAATCCCACATTTCTAAATTACCAAGATTCGAAATTTATAAATTCCCAAAATCCTAAATTTCTAAATTTCTAAAACCCCACATTTCTAAATTCCCAAATTTCCAAAGTCCTAAATTTCTAAATTCCCAAAGTCCAAAATTCCAAAACTTCCAAAGTTCTTAATTTGTAAACCTATTATTAGAAACCACAGAACATACCGTCTACCATGCAAACGAGTCAAATCTAACTTGCACTGACACATAGTATTCTATCTTAACATTATTCATAGTAAATGATTTGTCAAATACATTTTAACTAAATAAATTTATAACGACACAATATTTCAAAAAGAATTTTACAGTTATTTTTTATATCCCATTTAATTTAATTATTCTACAAATTATAAACACCGTTTGAATAAAAACAGCAGAGAGAGATGTTTAACGATTCTTTTGACAGAATACTGACAATAAAGTGCCCTGTAATCAGAGTTCTTCGGCTATTTAGCTATTAATTGAATTTCACAGCTATGTCGCTTGTAAAACACGCTTTAACGAGCTCATAAACTTTTTACAGTTGGCATTACGTTACCAATTACAGCAGTCGCATTATAACATCAGGTGCTTTCAAAATTCGATACTTTAGCACGAAACAAAATAAAACTGATAAAATACAGTTTTGTGAAAATTTATCCAGAATACACAGTATTAGCGATAAGCCTTTAATTTATGTTGTTTAAAATGATGAAGGGTTGGAAGATACGGAAGCACAGGCATTTTCTCGAGATCGATATTATAGATTAAAATAATAAGGCAGTTGCTGTGGATGTGTGATTTTAAAATTCAGCAAGTTTTAGAATTTTAATGATTTTTTATGTAAAAATTGATTCTTGAAATAATTTCACTGAAATATGTATTAAATTATTGTGGGTTGATGAAAATATATTTAATACGTCAGCTGCCACGTCAGTCACCGATGACTTACATAGGACTTTTCGTTTAGGCTGCGTCAGTCACTGATGACCGACGGTGTAAAATATATAAAAATAAAAAGTTTACATTGTTTTAAGTAATTACCTAAACTTTATTTGATATTTATTGAATTTTTATTTATTACAAGATTGTGTTATTAAAGCATTTAAATATTTCCCATCAGAAAATTTTAATGGATTTTATTTGATTGCGTAACCTGACCGGGACTAATAAATAATAAATATTTATGAATAATAAAGTGGAATGTTATTAACACATAATAAATCATTTTTTATTTGAATAATTTTCGAATAGAAATTTACTCAATTGGTGATTCATGCATAACATGCTGATTTTCATTTAAATAATTTTCAAATAATAATTTATTCCACGAATATGTTTTTGGCAAATAGCAAAATCTTCTTTATCGAATAATTTGCGAGCAAAAATTTGTTTAACAAGAATTTGTTTACAGTGAATGCTTGTGAGTAATGAATTAATTTTTAATTAAACAATTTTGAGAACTAAATTTCTTTTGTAAATAATGCATTATTCGCAAATAACGAATCACTTGTTATTTGAATAATATTCGAATAAAAATTTACTCGACGAGTAATGCATTCATGAATAACAAACCACTTCTCATTTCAATAATTCTACAATAACAACATTAAGTAACACATTGTTTAAAAATAACAAATTATTTTTCATTAAAATAGTTAGATAAATGATATATTAGTTACGAATAATGAATCAGTTTCTAATTAAACAATTTTCGAATGAAGATGATTTCGATGAATAATATTATACATTATTCGCGAATAACAAATCATTTTTTATTTGAAAAATTTGCGAATAAAATTTGCAAGTAAAATGATTTTATTTGTTATTCGCGAGTAATGCATTATTCATCAAATAAATTCGGAGTCGAAGATTACTTGAATAAAATATTATTCATTATTTGCGAATAATTTCGTGTTATTTAACTTTTGTATTCAAAAGTTATTTGAATAATACTCAACTCTGCAAAAGATGAATTATTCACAAAATTATCAGGAACTGAAACTGAAAATAAAAGTCAATCAAAGAGTTAACAAAGATCAAAATTTAATGTATTGTATTAGATTAATAACCTTCCTAACCTACAATTTTCTAGACAGTCATTTTCATCGTTATTCATATGTCGCCATTCACAGTCGTTAGAATGTTAAAACAAATAACATTCTTAGTCATATTCTTGTTAGTTAGTCATATTCTAAATTTAGCGATCCTTGATTGTACAAATTATAATTAAAATTGAACGTTAAATTCAAGTGTAGTGAAAATACTAGTTCGTCACATTCAAGCACATTCACTCAGCACACTACATATAGCGTGCATTATATGTATGACACAACATTATAGGGCATGGTGTTAACCCTTTGACTGCCGGACATTTTCGAAGCATTGAGATTTTCCCAATTGCAAAATAGTGAAACACGATATTCAGCAATTTATAGTTGCTATGTTACATGAAACATAGCAACAAAACATGATAAATATGATAATTTCAATTTTAAATCAGTTTAATAAAACAGTAAAAGTGTCATGGTAAGAAAAATTTAGATTCATAGATATGTATACACTTTCGTATATTGATCAGCACGTGAGGACATCATTAAGTTTACAAGACCCACTAAAATGACGCATCTTAAGTTCCTTATCTTAAATTGAAAAAGAGAGGTACAACTTGCAGACCATTTCTTGATAATATAATTAAAGTTCAGTGTACATAATGAAACAATATATAATCGTAATTAACAAATCGGATGCGATAACACAACGGAGAATGAAAAGAAAAGCCATACATCAGCATACTAATGGCAAAACTGGAAGACCCGTAATAACAGAAGAGCAGACCTTCATAAATTATAAAAATTATTACGATGCTTTTGTAAGAACGTATATTAATTTGCATCGAAATGAAGAATAATCGTATACATTTCTTTGTGTTTCATATCTAATATACAGGGTGGGGCAATAACTACTAGCACCGTAAATACGAGGTGTGACACAAAAGTAACGAGACTAGTCCAATAAATCATTGTACCTGCAGAATCAGTTCTCCGTAACATTATCACCTTCAAAGTAGTCCCCTTCAGCATTTACACACTTATGCATTCGGCGCTGCTATTGCTGGTAACAATTCTGGAACGAGGTTTTTGGAAGTCCTTTCGGACGATTCTCCGTTTTTGCCTGAACCTCTTCAAATGAGGTGAAATGGGTTCCCTTTAAGCAAAATTTAACTTTAGGAAATAAAAAAAAGTCGCATGAAGCCAAATCAGGCGAATAAGGAGGATTCCCTATCACAATAATAATTTTGCTGGTCAGAAACTGCTTGACAGATAGTGCCGTGTGAGCGGGTGCTTTGTCCCGGAGCAACAGCCATCCATCGCTTCACAATTGTGGCCTTTTTTTCCTAATTCTTTCACGAAGTCTTTTTAGTATTTCAATGTAATAGTGTTAGTTAACAGTCTGACCACTGGGAAACCACTCAATCATTACAATTCCATTAATGTCGAATTTTGATTTTGACATGCGTTCTTTTTCGGATTTTGGGGATCCTGAAGACTTCCATTGCATCGACTGGCGCTTACTTTGTGAGTCATAGGTAAAAATACATGTCTCATCACATGTTACAACAGATTTTAACAAATTTTACAAGAAACTTGATGTTTATTCGCTGTTCGGTTTTTACGTTAGACATTTTTCCGGCAGAATGCAGTTGCACGTGTTCACTAAATAACGCAATATTTCCAAATGGTATGACCGATTCAATCGAAATTGGCAACATGGATAGAGGAGGTATGTGGGATGATGCCACAAAAACAATTGCTGCTAATTCCATTGTTTTTTCAAGTTACAGACCTAGTCTCGTTACTTTTGTGTCACACCTCGTATCTTGGAATCTGTGAGGCCCAGACAAAAATGAGTGTAACTAAAATTGTACGGTACGAAGGGGTCTATTATATAGAGATGTTACTTTCACCGGTGAATGTCAACATTCACATAGTCGTTTGGTGTATATCCGAAATATTTGCTAGATACCCTTATTTCTAACTTACACCGAATGTCGACATTCACCTAACCTAATCTAACCGTGATTGTTGACATACACCGGTGAGGGTCCGAATGTACAAGAATGTAATCAAATATTCGATCTTTTCCAATTTTCCAATTTCGGTCTTTCACGGTAACAGAGATAATAATTTTTGTCCAAGAGGAGGTGTTTTGAAGATATGAAGGTCATCTCTGATTTTTTAAAGGAAACGGTATGTTATTTTACTTGCATTCTGATAGAGTATTTCAAAACGATTACAACGAACTATTAGAAAGGTCATTCATGGTCTGAGTTAAGTCAATTGTGATGGAAAATAATTTAGTTTTAGAAAATGTTCAAGCATCTCGGATTTACTTATCTAACAATAATACACAAGTACATACATTCAGCATACGAATGGACTCCATCTCTTACAATTTGATAACATTTCCCAGAAACAAAACCCATATCTACCTTTCCCGCTATTGAGTAACGCACTTTACAAACTTGAGATTCACATTGCTCGACAGAGATTCTCATTAACGATTAATCACAGTATGTACAGATAAAGTGTACAGCCTGATTCAATGTTTATTTCTATTCAACAAACCATAACAAGAGATTATGAGACAGAGATGAAGTAATATCAACAACCAGAGACAGCGATGTGTTCGACCATTTCCTGAAAGTAAATTATTTTCCACCACAATTGGTTTAACCAATTGTATCAATGGTTTAATCACAGTATTCGCTTTGAAATACTCAATCAGAATGCAAGTAAAAAAACATACCATTTCATTTAACCCTTGCCGTATGATTACTTTGTCAGGTGCGTCAAACAAAAGTAACTATAAACTACTCTATTATTAAAATCATTAAATAAAGGCAAAATGTTGTGACTATTTTGTATTCAACGGTCTTTGATTGTACAAATTATAATTATACTTGAACCTCAAATTGAAATTGTTAGAATAAGGATCTCTGCGTCCTCTATACATAGAATAAGTAATTATATATAAATAGATAATATCGTGTATTGTTAGATGACGTGTATATGCTTGTACTCCTTTGTCCGTTAAAATTACTCCTTCTTCTTCTTCCGTACGTCGTGCAAGAATAACGCTTTGTTATCAGTGCTCCGCTTTGTAATCTTTTATGTAATTCTATCTTTATGTTTAAATATATATTCGTGGATTATTTTGTGTGCAAGTTCAAACAAGACTTATTACTGCCCACAAAACCCAACAGAAATGTCTTAAATATTCAAGCAAGATTTGTCTTTTAACCCTTTACTGCAAACAGTTAAAAGAACGGTGATGGCCTTTATATCTCCGAAACGCCTTCACTTGGACAAAAATTATTATTGCTACATAATAGATCCCTTCGTACCGTACAATTTTGGTTACACTAATTTTTCTCTGGTCCTTACAGATTCGAAGTTATTTGAGGTGCTAATAATTATTGCCCCACCCTGTAATTATCATTGTACTTCATTTTTAATCTAAAAGGAACTGTACATCGGACTTCCAGAAACGTACTCTATTTTTCGCAGTCAAAGCGTTAATGCAATTTCTCGAAAATTACACCATTTCACAGCGCATTCTCTCGATCCTAATATTCCTTTTATAGACTGCGACTAACAGCTATTACAAAAAGAGTACAATTCAACCTTCTCTAATTACAAGCAACACCAACAGTTCCGTTATCTCTGAAATAACAATGGATCGGCCATTACCGAGGGCACAATCGGCTGGGCATAATTTACGTATGCTCTCAGCATCAGCCACTAACCGACCCATAAAGTAGCGGAAGTCGAGGCTTACGGGGCCATTAATAGTCCAGAGACGACTGCAGGACACTCATTTCGAAGGACCTATAAAATCCTGCACGAACGAGGGACAAGGCACCAAGTTCAACTCTTACGGTATTGCCAGGCAATTATAAACTGCCACTTGTTCTGCTGATAATTGTCTAATGAAGTTAATTTGAAAAGCCATCAACCGTTGCTTCATTAGTATACGAGTCGGATTTATTGTTCTTAAACGTTCGTGCAATTTGAATACATAGGAAAAGATACTTCATTTTTTACTAAAATATAGAAAAATGCATTTCTGAACGATCATAATTCAAAAATTATGATAAAAAAATAATAGAGAAGCATTTTCTGTTATCATTTATCCAAAGTATTGCTAACTTTCAACATTTTGACAAGATAGTAAAAATAAGAAATATTTTTAATAAATACAAAGTATAAAATTTGCCTCCAAATGATTTGATTTTTTGTCATAAAATTTTCTCTAAAATATTTGATTTTCTATTATAAAATTTCTTTTAAATGATCTGATCTTCTATCATAAAATTTGCATTAAGAGATTTGATTTTCTGTTACGACATTTGCTTTAAAAGATTAGTTTTTCAACTACAAAATTTACTTTAAAATATTTGATTTCTGTTATGAATTTACTGAAAGAATTCGTTAACGTTTGATAAAATACAAAAATTGCATATATTATTTCATCTGAAATATTTGCAATACTAACGAAGACTTAATTAAAAATTAATTTCTTCATTCATATAAGTCACATAAATCATATATGTACAAGTACATAATGTCAGCAAAAATTTAAAAAAATAGATTACTTATTAAGCATTATAGATGTAATATATCGCTGTTCTGTGAAAATATAAATTTGTACAAACACCCCTCTAATTTTTGCAACATTATAAGCTTTAACTATGACAGGGTAATTTTTCAGTTACATCGTAAAATGTTCTACAGAAAATACTTTTTATATTAACGTAACAGCAACCCTCTCAAAGTTTATGTGAAGTTTATAGTGCTCCTAGATACGATCAGGATACTTAGGGTGTACCTTGGATGGAAGACCTCCCAAATTTAGTTTTCATTTAAGTTTTAAATGAAGTTGTACTTGTGTATATACAGGGTGACCCGTTGTATGTGAAAAATGCAGCAGAGATATTATAGTACTAAAGAAAACGTATTCATGACTTTGGTTTATCGTAATATGTAGCATCTACGCACGAAACGTAATCACAGCGAAGTTAGGAAATTAAAAAATTTTCAAGTTTTCAATCTCTCAAAATTAATGGTAAATAGTAGAAAGCTATATCCTTTCTTGTACAGTCATTTTTAACCGTTCAAAGGCTATATTTCATTAAAGTAGAAAATGTTTGTAAATATAGAACGTCAAATCCCTAAGTTTTCAAGTTCACAATCTGAAAATCTCAAAGTACCAAGATCTTAAAATCTTGAAACTCCAAAGTCTAAAATTGCAAAGCTCGAAATTTGAAAAACTTTGACATCTTCAAATCCTAGATCTTGAAAGTACGAATATTCTAAAACTAGACATTTTAAACAAATAAAAATTCTCAAATTCTAGAGCTTTAAAGTCTTAAAATTCTAAAACTTGAAATTGAAAAAATTTCGAAATCTTCCAATTTTGAATCTTCAAAATACCAAGATTCTAAAACTCGGCATTTTATAAATCTCAAACCCCCTAATTCTAGAGCTCTAAAATCTCAAAACTCTACAGCTCAAAATTCGAAAAATTGCAAAATCCCTAAATCCTAGATTTTCAAAACACCAAGCTTCTAAAACATGAAATTTAAAAAATCCCAAAATCCTCAAATTCTAGAGCTCTAAAATCCCAAATGTCTATATCTCAAAATTCTAAAAATTCCAAAATCTCTAAATCCTAGATTTCCAAAATACCAAGATTCCAAAACTCGACATTTCAAAAAAACAAAAATCTTCAAATTCTAGAGCTCCAAAATCTCAAAATTCCAAATATATCAAAAACTCCAACCATGAAACTGGAATTTTCCTAACACAAAAATTTCGGCTAAAGAAAATCCGTAACACCGAATATAACTCCATCGAGGCAAAAAAAGCTTCTCTACAGCTCTCAAAGTTTCACGTATAGATTGAAGCAGACTGGGAGCAATGCATCAGCGAAACAGCAATCTCCGTCTTTATTCGGCTCAAGCCTCGGTCATTTTTTACCCAATATATCAGTCACGTTAAAAAGTACATTTGTACGCAGCTTATCGTGACTTGATTGAAGGTCGACGGGACGGAAACGGATTATAGGAGGAAGAAGAGAAATCGATGATCTGGCCATTGGACGGACGAAAGACGTAAGCGCGACGACTATCGAACGGGCAAATGGAACGGGTGAATCGAGAGGTCGATTTTTCAGAGGCGGAGGCGACCCAACGTGCTTGATACTTCTCCCTACGTGTGGAAACTTCTCGATTTCGGATTGTCGTGCCGGTGTTTGTTCCATGGCCTCGAAATTTATGGATATTGTTGCGCGAAACGGAGCTGGCGTATCCTTCCGTCTATTGATTCTGAACGCTTGCGAAGAGGCCGTGGCGCAATGAATACTTCAAACGCGAATGAATTGATCCTCGAACCTCGTGTTTGATTTTCGACTGCCTTCCTCCGAATACCCAGGCTTCCTCTTTTCTCTGCCAGATTAAAATTGATATCGTATCGATCCAGAAAGGAATTCGAATGGAAGGAAAAAACCGGTTGAAAAGTCGCAAAGTGTTCAGATGGAAGTGAAATGATATTGCTCTGTCTGAAAGCGTCTTGCTATACGTAATTTTGAAATATGTAGTCGTACACAAATTTTCAAAATGTAGAAATGGATGGTGTAGCAGTATATAAAGTACAGAGTTATTAGCTAACAAATGAAGCTATATAAATCTGGAACTGAAAAAATATCTACAAGATGTTTCAATGATTGTGGTAAAAACGATCAGATAATTTTACTTGTAAAAGTACCCACATCGAAAAGAAGGAATAATATTGTTGATAAGAAAAAAAGAATAATGTATTAATAGATGAGGAATATATTTGTCTTCCTTTTCAAGAAAAAGAAATTTAAATGGACTTATCGAAGTATTTGTTGTCTTACAAGCTCAGAAGTACATAAAAAAAAACACACAATAAATTCATTATTGTATCTAGACAGATACAATATATTTATAGTCATAAATGCGTCTTACTTCCTCTACAAAATTCGAAAACAAATAACACAATAATGCAAAATATCGTTGAATTGAATGAAACTCTTATGCGGGATGAAAAAGTTTTGTAATCATGGATTCCCTCTCGTACTGATATTGAAGGCAATGGAAAAGTTGATACAATAGTAAAACTGACTAGTTCTAGTACAACTATAATAAATTATGAACATGCATTATGAACAAAGCATTAATGGAAACGTGGAATTAAAAATGAAGAGATGAAAAACTAACTAAGCTACATAAAGTTCGTGATATTATAAATGATACCAATCCAACGGTATTTTTAATCAGAAAAGACCGAGTGATAATAATATAATTAAGAATAGGGCGTACAAGTCGAATACTTTCGTACTTTATCAAATGGAACCAAATGTCTGAGACACATGTGACACACAAAACACTATCGAACACATTTTGATAATTTACCTAGAATAATAGTATGAAGAGTACTTACAGAACATAACATACTGAATTCAATGACTATTTCAAAAGAAATAGACTCCTATGGAAAAGTTCTGAACTTCGCGAAAAATATTGACTTACACCATTTGTTTTAGAAACAATCGATCCCGCCAGATAACACAACGGTAGTCACTAATATTCAACAGGATGAATGTTTAAACAGTCAAACAAAAAGAAATGATAGTTAATTATTTGAGAAAAGTTCCATGTTAACTTCAATGTTTGGTTTAAACCTTATCGTCGGGCCTCTACCGAAGTTCGATCTGTATCTACTTATATTCAACACAAGGTAATGTATGTCATTGTGTGTATGTCATAACGAAAGCCTATTTGGTATTCTTTAATAAAAGGATATACAAATTCCTTTTACAATTATATAAAAGTTCATAAGTGTATAAAAATAGAAATGATGAAAGAATGATATTAACAGTAATTATTTGACAATATTATTTTATGTTATTGATAATAACCAATATAAAATATACAGTGTATAGATATCTGAGTCCTAGTGAAACAGATAAATAGTTCGGTATATTTAATTTATAATTATCTCTCATTATGCTGATTTGCCTTCACTGTGGATTAACGCTAGTGAACCAGTCAAAATGACTGACTTCAACTGTCACATTTTATGTTACAAAATTTTGTTGCAGTACTTCTATCAAAATATCTGTCATACGTTGCTTAGATAATAAATGGATGCACACGTCAGTGTGCTTCAATATTTAGTTATGTTTTCATGCTATTTTTCTAGAAGTAAGTATACATATCAGTAGTTCTACCGTTGATGTTTAAAAAATATTTTTTCTGTTCATATTCCTGATTAATAATTATATTTTAATATACAAGTAGAAAATATCCGTAATTGCAATTACATTATTTAAAATCCTCGTAATTAAAATTGCTTGCATAATTTCTGCAATATAATTACGGTACCTCTCTTTAAAAAAAATATATATAAAATAAATCAATACTTGACGAGTGTTGCTCGAAGTTTTTCAATTAAACATTACTATAAAAGCTCCTTTCCAATCCCTTTAAAAAAAGCTTCATGCAAGAATCACGATATTTGGAAAAATGTTACCGTTTCATCGAATTCGCGATGGTTTTCATATCGTCCAATGATATCAAGGGAGTTGCGGATTCCCGTTCGGCCGTTCAATATTAAACGCATTTTATTCATGCAACGGCGCACTTTTGATAACGTTCCAAACAGAACGTTATTACGATTGCATTCGATTACACAACATTCGTTGAATCCCAGCGGTCGTAAACGAACGGTCAAAAAAACAAAAAACAAAATGAAGAAAAAGATTGAATGAATTTAAAGTATCTGCTATGACAGTCTGCTCATCAAAAAATTGACACATAATAATACGACTAATTTGGTCAATGATAAGACATTGGAGATACAGAGATAACATGTTCCTAAATTTATAAATACTTAAATTTAAATGTTTACATATTTAGATATTTTCAAATAGAAATAATAACTTTAAACTTATTCATTTTTTAATAAAATTTATTAACAAATTTTTTTTTTATTAATTTTTTAATAAAAATGTTTAGGAAGTTAAATATAGGGATTCTCATATTTTTAAGTGATTAAACTTGGAAATATAAAAATTGGAATTTTTCAAATTATTCAGGTAAACTTTGCTTTTCTTTACTAAAAAATCTCATCAACGACCACAAGTGTTCGTCACTTTACACGTTCACATACAGTACCCTCGCAGTAACCCATTACACACTGTTGTACGATATTTCCCATTCAAGAATCGTTCCCCTTTGAATTTTCTGTCTTTCATACACGCGTTCCCTCCTTTTGCCGTTGATACAATCGACGACGTTCCTTTCGCGCGTGAATTAGGCTTTTATAATTGTTGTCGGACTGCGTCGAAGAATGTGGGTGAGGAAACAAACGTGAATTTCATGCAACGCTCCGCTGAGGATACTTCAGAAATAGTCGGCTTGATATCCAACCGAACGACTCGCCGACATTTCTGGAATCCGTAGAATTCCCGCCGTTTCTTTGACAAACGCTTAAAACGCGCTGACGTTAATAGCCTGAATTACTTTCATTGGCACACGTAATTTCCAGTTATTCGAGCGCCAGCACTTTTGTTCAACGACGCTTGGCATTTCGTAAGTCACAGGGGAATTTCTGGGAAATTGTTCTTATTAATCATGATACTTCCTCCGGCACGAAAATTTCCATGGTTATGGATTCCTATCTCACGAACATGCACGAAGAATCGGTAAAACGTCATAATATTAATTCTGCGCATGAAAGTGCACTCTCATGCTCGGATGAAAGGCATTTTATTTGTCCCCGATACAATCTCGATTCATTTCTAATGCGATTAACACGTTAACTGTCGCGTTGGAAATTATTTGTTAGAAGACACGAAACTTTCATTAAGAAATTTGCAAATTTCGAATATAACTTTATTCAAAACAATGTGTTTTCAAAATAAGAATTTGTAATTAAAATTTCTTCAATTTTGAATATTTTTAATAGTAAGAATAGTTCGGTGTACCTTCAGTATAATATTGTGTTAAAGAATGTAGTCTTAACATGTTTGCCATATAAATACTTGCTTATGACTTCAGCGCTGCCACAGCGTATAAATTCTTGCCTATAGTATAAGCACTGCCACAACGCATAAATATTTGCTTATAACTTTCGCACCGCCATAGCGTATAAATACTTGCTTATAGTTTTAGCACTGAACAACATATAAATACTCACTATAACTATAACACTTGCTGTATAAATGATGACTTCAGCATTGCCACAAATGAATAAATACCTGCTTATAAGATATAAATTGACAATGCAAAATGTCAGGTTATCTAATTTATTATATACTTATATGAAAAATATGCTGTATACATAACACCTGATTTAAAAATATACTTCAGAAAGGGTTCTAATAAAACAGCTAATGTATCTTCAACGTAGTGATTAATTTGTTAGAATAAAAATGTGCGAAACTTTTCAAATGTATGTACAAATCAATGAACTTCAAAAACGGGGAAAAGGAATGAGTTGTCAATTCCATGAACTCGTAACGATACGCTTACTCCTATCGAGATATGTCAAGAACTGCTAATCCAGATAGAAACAAGTAAGTTTGACATTTAATAAATAACTAAAAGAATAACCGAAAATTTCGATACGTTCACGATTGATCACGAGCGGTTATTGGCTGGAAAGGAAAGCTCGGAAACTTGTTACGGTTATGATCAACCATGTAAAATTAACCCTTTGCACTCGAGAGGTGATTCACATTCACCATTCGGTTTAATATAGCAATTTGAAATGAATATTTTTTAACTAAAATTATAGTGTCATACGTATGATGTGTAAACGTGGAACACACAACAGTGGCAATTGATAACAGAGAAAATCTTAACAGAATTCAGCAAAGTTTTTAACGAAAAAGTTTTGAGGTCTGCAATAGTAAAAATTCGAGTGCAGAGGGTTAAATTCTGATGTTTAAGAAAACAAGAATAAATGTAAATAAACATATAATGAACATATGAAACTTATACGAAGCAATAATGCCCCTTTCCTATCTAACAACTGAGTGTTAATTTCCATTTCATCCTCTTTTGTAACCATAAATTATAATAATATAAGTGAACATCACCTCAGTGTCACTTTTTTAAAATATCCACGTATGTGAGATTAAGAATTGTATAAGTCAGTTTATGTTACGTTTCTCGTTTATTTCTTTATTTTTTATCTGAAAATAACCGATCATCAAACGTCCGTAAACCTATTGTTAATCAGAAGTTGAGTAGTTTTGTGGTTTCATCTTGTTCCAAACAAAAATGTCCCTTTCATACCACCTCTCCCAGCTCTTCAACAACGCTCGTTACCTTTCGTCGTAGCTCTTAAACTTTTGCTACACCCTTCAGCCCAATTCTTTCCACGTCTCGGCATGGCCAAGTACCATTAACTTCAACGAAAGTTTCGAACAACAACGCTTCTCGTATTAAGCAAGTCTCGCGATCGAAACTTCTCATTTTGGTGGTAAGCCGGAGCGTAGTAGGGCAGCAGGCGTCCGACATTAAAACTGCACGCCTCTCGTTCCGAATTTCTCTTTTCCCCAAAAAACAACCACCGCGACGGTACTGTCGTTAACCGAAACAACAACAGATCGTCCTGATAAAATATCACCACGACGTGGTCATTCGAAGTGGCTTAACCGAGCAGACAAAAGATCCAGCCGGTCCCTTTTTACGCAATCCTCCCGGATAGATTATCTATCCAGGTGTGAATTCGACGCATTACGATAGACGCTTCTCATCCCCAGGTTCGTCAGTGCGCGATGCATGCCGGGTAAGAGGCGAACGCATTTCTAATATCTGTCTGCGATCGGTGGTTTCTTCTCGCTTCCGTTCCAGCGAACACGTATCGGTCCCTCTCTTTCTCGACCTGAGCCGGAGGCTCCTCTTTTTGCCCAGTCCGCACACACTGGGATCAATAATGCACCAACCACTCGCTGCTCACCCCTCTCCTTCTCTTTCCTCTTGAAAACCGTACCAGCACCAACACGCCTGCTTGCACCCCTTCCACCATCCTGTCCCGTTATATATCCCACTCTTCTATCCTTTCTCTCTAGCAACCGTGTCGTGCTCCTTCTTTCCCTTTCCCACCCCTGCGAACACCCCCGCACTCGTTCCGTCTCTCTCCGCCCCTGTGTTCTCCGCGACATAGCCTCTCCCTCGAACCCCCATCTACACGCTTCTTTGTTCAACCAAATTCACCCTCCCTGTCACACCTACCCCTATGACTCTTGCCGTTTCTTTCGGGCCTGCTCCGCTTCTCTCTTTCTCCGTTTCTATTTCTCCTTTGCCCGTTCGTCCTCTGATTCTTCCGCCTTCCCCTTTCCGGCACACGCCATTTCTATCGCATTCTCTCTTGCCGGCTATCTTTCACAAGGACTCTCTATCGCCATCGGCCAACCGACGACTCTCTTGCTCCAGGTGTATCCTACCCGTCCACGTTCTTCCTCAGCTTCTACGCTGTCTCCTTCTATCCGACCCTCCTCGCTACCTTGTCCAAAGCTACCCCATTCAACCACCCTCCTTAACGCGTTTTCTCTGTTTCGCGCGTTCGTTTATCCCTCTTCGACTTCGTTCTCCGTCTCGCTTGCCCCTTTTGCATCCGTCCCGCTGACGCATCCGCGGGTGCCTTTCTCCTCCGGATCGTCCATCTTACTTTCTCCACTTACTCATTGCCCCTTTGTTCCTTTCTTCGTCCTCGGTTCTTCGTGGCTTGTCTCGCTCGCTCTCTTTCTTTCTTTCTTCGCAACGAACGCAGCTTCCTTCGGGAAGCGCAGCTTCGGTGTTCCTTGTCTCATCGGCCAGGTGGCAGAGGAATGGGACCTCCTTCCTCCCGGCTCTCTCCCTCCAGTTCGCAGGAATTTGCGCTTTGATGAAATCTCCGTCTCGCTCTGGTATCGAAAAGCATTTAAACGTTGTCTACCCCCTTCGTCTACTTTCAGCGCCTTCAGCGTCTTTCCGGCTACCTTTTTTCCCGCCACCTGTCCCCCACCTTCGATCGGCCACCTTGCGATACTTTTCTTCAGGTTCCTTTGTTGTATCATCGCCACTAGCACCTGGTAGCCTGCATACCTCACGATATTCCTTGTTTGCTCGTTTTTCTTCGCGCATTCGTCAACCCTCTTTCTGCAGCGGACACTCCTATCCGATTTTCTCTTCGAGTTTTTCTCCAATGAACGAGGCTTCGACTCTTTAACACTGTTTGCTCGCTCTCTTCGGGAAAGACTCGACTGGAAACTGCGAGCCTGGATCAAGTAATCCTCTTGCTTCTTCTTTGGGATTACTTGGTGAGTCGTTTTGTTTCGAATCGTTTCTGTGTACCTTCGCGTGCTGGGTATAAATGGTCACGAGAGCGTTATAGGCTTTAACACTGATGGGATGATTTGTGATAAAAGTAGAAATATTAAAGTTCGATGTACTTATATAATCATAATGTTGTGAAGAAATTTGCGATTAAAATATTAAAAAAATGTACTAATACCTTCGAATTAATTTAAAGATGAAACAGAGAAGGTATGAATAAGTAAATTGTATTAATGAACAAAATAAGCTATTACATAACTCAGTAAATATAAAAATGTATACCCACCTCCATATACTTAAATATCAAACAATGTATTAATCTTAATACGCAATATATAGTATATGTATATTAATACTAACAATAGGTAAAATATTAATGTCGAGATTAATATTACAAAATGTAAAGGAGTTTCGATATTTCTAAAACAAACATTGTTGCACAGCTTATGAAATTATTAATATTATTTTACTATGATCAAAAGTGATCGGTAACTTTATTTTATTATATTTATATAGTATTAGCTGCGTGCTTCAAATGTTTCCCGTCAAAAAGAATTTCGTTTTCAACCCTCACGCGACTTCGACTTTTCCGGCAAGGAGCAGCTCGCCTGAAAAATGTGGAAGCGCAAATATTTAAGTATAATTTTCAGCGTAAGGCAGAGTATACACTCTTCGAGGGTACTTGTCGTCTCCCGTTCTGACCTCGAAGTTATAAAAATTACGGAACGACAAGACTCCTGTCCCTTCTTACAGCAAACCTTGTCTTGCAATTATGTAAACGCGCTCTTCAAGGAAACTCCATTATCCGTCTCGTTAAAATTTCAGCAGGAAGTTAAAAAGAACGTTTTACACACTCCCTGCAAGTAAATGAATTTACAATTTTTAAATTTTCGCTCAGGTACTATCAATATGTATTACGTGATAAATGTAGTTATATAAGCATGCAGTTTAACAATTTTGTTGATGCTGTGGAATATATTTTTAAATTTTGTATTAGAAAAGAATGTTACCACATACATATATTTCTGACATATGTATACATTTCGATGTGTGTTTTATTCCCTTTTGCTGTACAATGTAGAAATGTGATGTTATTAATCATTACAAGTCTCTCGTTTTTAAGTTAAGAAGTTTTAGGACGTTGAAATTCCAACGGTGATAGTGCCAAATATAAAAATTTGTAAACTCTCAACTTATCAAATTGCAAATGTTTAAATTTTCAAATTACAAAATTCCTGAAGTACCAAATCTTCAAATCTACAAATTTCTAAATGTTCAAATTCTCAAATTACCGAAGTCAGAAATTCAGATATGCCTGAGTTCCTAAACGTTCAAATCTCCGAGCTCCCATATTTCCAAATCTTCGAATGTCCAAATCTATGAATTTTTAAATCTCTAAATTTACACATTGCTAAATTATCAAATTTCCAAATTTTTTCATTTCAAAGTCTACAAATTCCCAAATCTCCAAATTTCTCAGTTTCCATATCTCCAAAAGTCCAAAGTCTTAAATTCTCAAATTCTGAGTGTCTCAGTCTTCAAATCTGCAAATTTCAACTCCCTAAATCTCTCAGTTTCAAAATCTCCAAATCTGCGAATTCCCAAATTCTCAAATTTTCATAACTCCAAATCCTCAAATTCCCAAATATCAAAAATTTGAAGTCTTCAAAATTACCAAGTCCTCAAATCCTCAAATCCTCAAATTCTCAAATCCTCAAATCTTCAAATCTTCAAATCTTCAAATCTTCAAATCTCCAAATCTCCAAATTTTCAAAATTGCAAAAACACCAAATTCTCAAATCCCTGAATCTTGAACAAAATTTCAAATATTCAAAATTACCAAATCTCCAAATTACAAATCCTCATATCTCCAAATCTTCAAACCTTCAAAACTGTCAAATCTTCAAATTCAAAATCCCTAAATGCTCATATCCCTAAATCACCAAATCTCGAAATCACATCAATCCATTACAAATCTCTAAATCTCCAAATCCCCATATCTCCACATCACCACATCCCGAAATTCCCAAATCCTCAAATTCCAAAATTTGCATATTTCCAATAGTCACACTTACCCATAAGAAACGTGAAACAATGACACTAGTACAATAAAGAAGCTTGGAATAGTTTAGACAAAAATCGTGTTCGCAGCAATGGTCGAATTACCATATACAGTGATTTTTTCAATATACCTGCTGTATATAAACGAAAAGGTGCTACGTTAAAAGCGTTAGAATGAAAACGAGTGTGTTGGGTGTGGTGTACATTACGATGGAACGAATAAAACCAGATGACTGGATGAAAGGTATTGATTGTGAACACTGGTTACATGAAAGCTGCATGAAGTACTTATAAAAATCGTTATAGATATTGCGCTAAAAAAAAAAAAACGAAATTACAAATAAAACGTAAAGTATTGTAACAGCAATGTAGTTTTGTTGAACAAGAATAGTCATATTTTATCCTTGTTACAGAATTTCGTTCGCGAAGTAAATTTTTTAATTTGCTTTCATTCAACTTCAATTTTATTAAATTTATTTTCAAGTTCTATTTTTGAGATTACTTTCAAAATACATTTTGAAGTTTTCTTTCAACTTCAACTTTGTTAAATTTATTTTTAAGTTAAATTTTTAAGTGCACGCTCAAGATCCTTGTTTAAGTGCACTTTCAAGGTAAATTTTTAAGTGTACTTGCAAGTAATTTTTTAAATTTATTCCCAACTTAAATTTTCAAGTTTAAATCAAATTTTTAAGTTGATTCGTAAATTAAAATGAATGATTGTTCGCTTCTAATCGCTAGTTGACCTCATGTTACCAAATTACAGCAAGAATTCTGTAAAAATTTTCGAATAGAGGTAGCATTCGATCTGCCATCATTTTCAGACGCTCTTCTGAATAGGAACAAGCGGCAGAATATAATATTCGAAATACATAATACGCCTGGAACTACTGGCTCCTATTTATAGGCGGGAGGGGTAGCGGCTGCTTGAATATTCGCAAGAAGGTTATCATTACCCTTCCTGCTGAATATCGAAAAATCGTCTTGAATTCAGGAACGAGCGTAATAACACGAAGGAAACGTAGCTACGAGAGATTCTGCTGGAGGAAAGCGGAAACGAAGAAGAAACTCGCTCGAGCCAAGCATCATGCGAGATGAACGAGCAAATAACTTTATTTAAGAAAACCGCTCCAAACGCATGCAACCAGGATGGTGGCAGAATTCAATTACGTAGAAACACGAATGGAAATGCATGTAGGGTTTTACGGATATCATTTCGAGCGTAAATTTATAGAAAAATATTTTTTTCACGGGACAACGCACCTTACCAAACTGCGACCTTTCGTTCATTTATGGTTCATTTTGTACATTTACTATTATGCATTTATATTCTTATAATCATAGCAACAATATACAGAGATCATGCATATTAGTGTATTCAAGAGTTATTCAATTCTTGCATATGAAATGACAGGTTTGGAAATGTTAAGCTAATTTGCTAAATTGCTAAATAATTTGCTACTTATACAAAGTGTTATCAAATTGTTGCAGACTCTTGATATGAATGTTGCTTTCTACTTGAGGTGCTAATATGTTTATACAGCCATTTTGATGGAACATTATACTTCAAACTGATGTAAGTGCTATTTTGTGGTATTTTCATGACACCAAATTCTGTAGCATGCTTTCAAATCTTTTACGTATACATATGTCTTGACCTAATATAAGATAGATTTTTTTACTGAACAATTTTTATGCTAAATATTATTGAACGAATCACGTAATCATTTTTATCAAATTTATTTTTATGTAAGCTATAAGTAGATATAATATTGATATTTAAAAATATTATGTCACTAATTTGTGTAATATTTTCTGTTTCGAATTTGCTCACCGTATTCCGTAACTAAAGATCAGTTATTTTATATTCGGGGTCTTATTGAAGGGTTTATGCAGAAATTTTCATAAAATTTTAAGCTTCAAACTGATATGCCATAAAAGAAGTTGTACTATTATTATGAAGGAAGGAGAGCAGCGATAAAGGGCAAGGTAAAAAAATACCAGTATTCCTCTAGTAGTTACAACGTTCGTGTTCACTGATGTGTATTAACGACATGCCCTGTGAAAGTTTAGTCAATATGAAGTCAGACTTTAATATCGACTAAACTCGAGTCACTTTTAGAATCGAAAATATTCTACTTACAGTAAAATATAATACTATAAAATTAAAATATAATACTATAATATAATTAAGGATTATTTTAGTTATTACTTACCCATACTGAAATGATAGTTAGTTTCTTTGTTTAATGATAGTTTGCTTCTTACCTGTAACAAACGTGAAACAAAATTACTAGTACAGTGATTATGGTGCAAAAAGATATTGGATCACATAAAAGAAAAATAACAGACGATAACGCTGAGGGATAAATACATTTCAATTGCTTTCTATTTAACAGTTGATTAATTAACTTATCACTTCTCGTTTATCTATTCATTCTTTAATTAATTTATCACTTTTTATTACTTTATTAATTAATTCATCGATTTGTCACTTTTCAATCATTTATCAATTTTAAGTAATCGATTGAATCAATGTTTGCAATTTTCGTGACATACATTAAATTATATTAATACAAATATAAATACAAAGAATTGTTGAATAATTCAGACATGTTTTTCTTCCATCTCATTGTTTAGTCTTTCGCATAAACTAATATTTTTCTATCATTAATTGCAACAATTGCCTATTTCATGTTTATACATCACATGTATAACACTATAGGTTTATATAAAAAATACTTATTTCAAATTATTATATTAAATCAAATGTCATCTTTTCGTGTAAAGAGCCTCGCCATTTAACGATGCACTCGTGATGCACTCCCAGTTCAAAAGCGATAAATCTTACTCGAATTTGTAATACTCTTCAATCCGAAGTTTAAATCCATTTACAGTTTACATAGTCAAGGGTCGCTGACTACAGCACTGACATAACACTCTCCCTTTTTTTATTTGTTTCAATACTGCAGCAGTGTGCAGCTAATGCTGACTGACGCATCCGACGAATAAATCATATGGCAAGGGATTAAACACTCGCTGCATGTGTTGCAAATGGCAAACACTATTTACTAAATCCAGCAAGCGATTTTCTCTGCATGACAAGGTTACCGAAGTAGTTCTCGAGCCGTATTCCGAATTCACAATCACGAATCGCTTATTAACTGACACTCGCAGAAAAGACGTTTCCATATTACAGCGGGATAGTTAGTGCTGACTAATGCATCCGACAAATATGTCGTACAAGGGGTACCCATTTTAATCTGTGATATTAAATCGAATGCCTGAGTCACCTTTCGAGTACAGCAGATTAATTAATTTTAAACGGAGCAGTGCGGAATCTGGGTCACGCCTAAACGCTAAATACTAAAAAGGAAGATAGAGTGTAACAAGGGGATCGTCGAGAAATGAGGTTAGCAGGACAAGGGGTTAAAATATCTCCGAAACTATAAGACAAATGGGCAGTGTAGCCGGGCCACAGGTATTCAGGGCATGTTCACGTACCCCCGATATACGTGCACGTCCCCGCCATAGAGTTCGGTGAACGTGAGATTGTAATTCAGAAACGCTTGTCATTCGTGCATTTTCCGGTACGAATGCACGTGCCAGCTAACCGCTGCCGGGACGAGTATCAAGCGGCACGGCAATACCATTAATGCACGATGACGAGCCACAGAGAAATTGATCGAACGATCAGCTTTGCAATAAACGCCGCGTTTCGCGTCGGGAATAACCGCGACCGAGATCGAGAGCACCGTGAGCAATATCGAAACGCGATATAATGCATAACCATTCGACTACGTGAACTTCCCAATTTTTCTATCAGATAAAATTCTCTTCGACTTCTTGTAATCTTTGTTACATCCCTTTGGGCCTTTGTTTCATATATCTTTGTTATGTCTCTTTACATCTCTTATGTCTTTTTGTACGTTTGGTATGTCTCTTTATGTCTCTGTTGGGGACATCCACATTTTTATCACATCTTTTAGCATCTTTGCTGTGCCTCTGTTGCATCTATTCACATCTTTGTTACATCCCTTTGTATTTTTGTAACATCTCTTTGTATCTCTTTTATATCTTTAGATCTTTTACATCTTCATGTTCCTTTGTATCTATATTACGTTCTTTTGTATCTTTGTTACAAACGTCTATGTCTTTATTGCATTGCTTTGTGTAGGTATACATTATCTATAGGAATTAACTATACTAGTTAGTTGCCTATTTTATGGATTTGATTACGTTATTCTACGATAGGTGACAGTGACAGAAAATTATGCATACTGTACAGGAATGTCGGTTTCGAAGAATATACAGCTTATGACTTATTCAGGAATGATGGTCAGATGTAACATGCGAATATCTTTACATTCCTACATTACGTAAGGAGCTATAGTGTTCTTATTTTCGTTGACCTCTCTGGATCGTTAGTTCACATTCTGTGCCAATAGCAAACGCTCATCCATCTTTTAGCCGATGCTGCCCAATGTAGCTTGATTTTGACGATGTTGCAGTCTACGTGGCCAAAACCGATCAGGCCATAACACCCTGGGCAAGGATTTTAGGATTGTAAGGGTTTATTTTCAGTAAAATAAACAAAACATTAAGGTTGTAAGGAGGAACATGTATGAACTATTTACCATAAAAAAACACTAAATCGTATTATTTTAGATTGCTTAATAAACTTACGAGAACATTACCTTCAGAATACAAACATTTGTCGAATTATTTTTCATTTCTCATCTCCATAAAAATTGAAATATATGAAAGTGTCTTTAATTTTTCTGCGTTGATTCTGTAATTTATTTCTGTAATTTATTCTGGAAACTCACATGTTGCACCAAAAATTAATTTATAGCTTTCTGTAACGTTGATCCCTCTTTTCTATAATACTTTTCAGCTACATTTTTTACACGGAATACGTAAAAATAGTTCGCCTTTGTAAAAAAAGAGATCCAACAACTGGATTAAATTTCGCTCCACATACGAAGACTTACGACAGATTTTGAAACGTGTGTTGCTGGGTTAAAATAAGAATTGTATATCCCGTCGCTTTGGCAGGTTTGATTGTTCTAGCGTTAACCGGTCGTTATTTTCACACTTTGTTTCGTGTGGAATGCACCTACCCTTTGATCTCTCCAAATGTCATCCCCTTGTTCAAAATTTTCTATGTGCGTTGTGACCATACTTTACACTTTATTCACCCTTGCAACAATAACCAAAATATTCATGATTGTTTTATAGTCAAAGCTCCCGCACTTTAAACGTTTTGTTTAACAAAAGAATATTCCCTCTTTTTTTCAATTTTAAATCACAGATTATTCATCATTGGGAGAACATTGGATAGGTGTTTTATTATTCATTATACGCCAAAATTTCGATTTTTGCATGTTTAATGATTTTATTAAGGTTATAGTTTATTTACATGCGCTCGAAAAATTAAAAAATTTAAAATTTAAAATTAATTTTGCATTTACAACATTAATATTCTACAAATTACGAGGTATTTATTGAACTGAATTGTGTACTTTTGTATTGAGAGCCAAATTCTGCGATTTGACAGAAAGATGTAAAAATGTAATTTACTTTCAAAATATTAATTGTTACTTTTTCGTTTGACTTAATTTGTTGTTACGAGACTTTTCGTTGTATACTTAATATTAGAATTAGATATTTTTATAAAATAATATACCAAGTTGCAAAAATTTACTTCAGTGAAAATTCTATGAACAATTTTTCAACACCTGATTTCGTTACAAAATTTCAATTATCTTAAATCTTCGCACTCGAAGATAATTTTATTGTTTGCAAACAGCAACATTAAAATATTAATTAAAATGTAAAATGAGTTCTTTTGAGGTTATTATTTCTCTATTAATAATTCCCACTATTGTCTATTTCACTATGTTTATCCATCACATGAACACTATCATAGAATTAATTAACTAGTTAACTGTGGCGATCTTTTTGCAAAGCGTGAACCGTGTGTGTCGCGATAATCAAGCGATGACGAGTTAGCTCTCAAGAATTTATGAATCCATTTCAAATCATGTACACTTTTTATTTGCTTATTTCATTTCGTGTTGACCTCTAAACATTTTAAAAATATTACAATTTACGAATATAATTTAGTTTTCTCCAAAATTACAATTTAAATATCAAATTGTAACAAAATTTTACGCATGACGGATATAGTCGTCATGACACAAAATTCTACCACATCTCCATGACGGATATAGTTGTCAAACACACTTAACTGGTTAAATAATGTTTATTTCATATTATTGTATTAAATCGAATGACGCCTGAGAGGTACTTCTCGAGCGCAAAGGGTTAATAATATTTTACACATGTATTGTTTCGATACACCATGAAATAAACAAAAAATCATCCTCAGAATATTCAATCTCCACATTTGACTCCTGTTAACAACCACCGTATCACTGTACTATCTGGACCCAACAGACCTTGCGTAAACATCAACACCTCACAACACTTCAACCAAAAGCATAGAAATAATAAAATAGTAAACTATAGCAACAAAATATGAAATACTACATAAAAATAATGATTCCAGTTTCTCATAAACCAGCGGCTAAAAATGTGAAAAAAAAGTAAAATCAAAAAATATCGTTCCAATTAGGTCGTAAGACACTTACGAGTCTCTTGCACCATCGATCCGGAGCAGTGGGAAGCTCGCGTGTGTTCTACTTAGAAAATTAGAAAATTTTGATGAGGTGTCAAGCGGAAGTTGGATAGGACATGGTGGAAAGCAGAGAGACGGAAGATATCTCGGAGCTCATAAGTTCAGGGGCACGGCTGAGCCTGTGGGATTGCACGTGCTGTCACGTGCCGACGAGTTGTATCGATATTAACGACGACAAGTTGAGACCACGCATCGTGGACACGCGATCCCGACAGTCACGGAGATTACTTTTTTCCTGGACGTCGTACAAACAGCATAATTATTCCCGCGACACGTTCCACTCTCGATAAACTGTAATCTGATGATGTTTTTCAAATCGTTGTTTTAGCAAAAACGATCGCGTAATCGTTCTTCTCGATTTTTACTACGTTTTCTGTGCACTGGTTTTTAGAGACGATAAAAATTCAACACACTGATAAAATCATTTGTTATTATTGACGTTCAAACGGTAGGTGGGAATTAAGGGTCAGCTTTAATAACCGAATACACTACGTAAGATTTTTAGTTACTCTGGCGGAAAATTAACCCCTTAAAACAACGTGTTACACTCGTGACGCACACTGCAGTTCAAATGTGATAAACTAGCCTCGTATTTTCACTGCAATTTTGGGTTCAATTCTAATTATAATCTGTATAATCAAAAATTGCTGAATGCGTAATGTACCAAACATTTTAACTTTTTTCGGTTGTTTGTATGTTGTAGGCATAAGTATCTGTGCAGCTATCCAGAAAATTGTAGGTTAAGAGGTTAACACTAAACCTACCAGCATGTAATGCGTACTTAACTTGAAATTAAAATGAAGTTAAAAAATAAATAAACACACGACGAAACATAAATTAGTACACACATTTATTCTTTATTTTGACGATCAATGCTGATTTCAAGGAACGTACTTTAACAAAATGTGTACCTTATAATGAAAAACTTGTGGAGCATTTGACCGGTTTGATAGTTTTGTTGATAAGCTTTGTTTATGTTTCATACAATGGACAATACTAAAAAGTATAATTCTCGCATATAAAAATACATATTCATAACCGTAGAAAATCTGAAATAATTTAATAACACAATCTGATCAAACCTGAAGCTTAAAATTTCATGAAAATGCCTACGTATTAAAAGTAATAGTGAATTGATAGCTACAATAAAATAAAAGCAGATTGAAATTCATATTGTAATTATTGATATTTCGATATACACAGAAACAAAAATTATAGGTGTCATAAACGTCTTCCGTATTATCTGAAGCAAATTAAAGCACGAACCACCTACGTACGCATATCTAACTGCTTGCTCGGCACTTTGAATTTATCGTTTCAATACACGCCAGTTTCAACGTATTCACAATCGAAATTGGAAACCAATAGCGAGGTTAAAATCGATATAACTACTTATCCCATTGAAATGCACCCATAATGAAACTCCGTTAATTAGAATAAACTTTCATTTAACATCGCGTAACATTCTTTGCCATTTCGAAATTATATCCGCTGCTCAGATTTTTGTGTTTAAGCAAATGTGCATTTGTTTCAGAAATTTTGTTACAAAAATTCGATATTTTGCGTCAAATTGACAAATTTTCGTAAAATTATTTCAAATTTTCAAGTTGTTTTTGAGCAAATATTCAATTGTATTCCACTGTTGTTAAGAGAACATTTTTAATGAATTTTGAGAAAAATATTAAAAAAATTCTTACAATAAATTAATTTTTATTTAAATGAAAATGTGACCTTTGTGAAAAAATCCCTTTCCAAGCATAAAATATATTCATACACACATATATTCATTTTGAGAAAAATGTTTAAAAAATTCTTACAATAAATTATTTTTTATTTAAATCAAAATGTTACCCTTGTGACAAATTTATCTCTTTCCAAACAAAAAATATATTCATACACGTAAAAGATAATAAATTACTCTAAATACTGGACTCATTGGAGGAATTTTCAAATATCACGGATTAACAACTTTGGGCAAAAACTGTCCAGTAAAATGTAATGAAAATTTTTCACGCGGAAAACATTTATCATTGTCAATTTCGACCATTTCCGCTATATTTTATTTTTAACATTACCGTTGTTTTATTTTTTTTTTCCATCAGTAGATCGCACGGTACGGACATAGTGATTTACATTGATCTTCTGTTAGATTTACATTTCGAGTCGATTGGTACAAGTGGAAAACAAATTTACGTTCCACACGAATCAACTGTTACAAACATCAGACGTAAATTTATTGACAGTTATAAATTAAACAGCGTTCTCCGTTTTATACAATCTTCCTCTCGAATTAAAACCGAGGTGAGCGCTGTTTTATGTTCCTAAAAGATTTAACTTGTACCATTAATCCCCTTGGTTATTTTCCATTAAAGCACTCCTTGAACACGTTCCTTACTGTTCTAAATCGAATTTCTCTTCGTTAAAAATAACATAATTAGAGGATAATTCACGGAAAGTTATTAAAATGTGTTTGCGAAAGTACATTATTTTGGAATTACAAAGAATGTAAGTAATTGCATCATTAATTCACCATTTACGTAAACGTTACTGAGAAATCAGTTTTATTAAAAACAGTAATATGTTCCATATAAACTAGCAATAAAATTAAAATTAATTTTTGTAATTAAAGTAAATGTGGTATAAATTTAAATAAAAATTTGCGAAAACAGTTTTCAATAAATTATATAGCCATCGTAACGACGTATACGGTAATTCTTATTATACATAAGCTAAGATTAACGAATCTTGTTAAAAAATTGCATAAAAAAATGCCACTTCAAAAAATTCAAGCTCGCAAGAGTTTATTCGGGTGCACGGAAAAAATTGAATTCTTCAAACCGGAGTTAACGGTTGAGTACTTTAAGGAATTAAAATGTTATGTATAAGAATATTTTATCCCAAATTTAAATTCGGTGTAAAAAAGTAATAAACAAAAATATTTGCCTTGCAGGAATTCGTCCTCTTAAACTCGATATTATTTTTAAAGTTTTAATTTAGGTTTTAAAATTACCATCCACTTCAAGTTTTAATTCAACCATTTTTGGGATTCAAAATTAAATATGAATGATCAGCTTTTTATATGTGAAATCACGCCAAGGTTTTATACCTTTGTAAATATGCTACATACGATCATATTGTACAAATTCTTATATTTTGTCAAAATATATGAATTGTAATTTTTATAATTAATGAAATTGTTAAAAATATTTCTTACCTCTTGTAATTACAATTTCTTGTAATACCTTCTCAGAATATTCTTAATTTATATTATGTAACTTTTTTTCAAATAAATTTATGAAGAGAGCAAATTGAAGTGAACTTTAAATGGAAGTAAATTTGAGTACATTAATAAATTTTAAGTAAAATAGATTCATTAAATTTACTTAGATTTATTTAAAGTGAAAGTTCAAGCAAAAATTTGCTAAATGTAAAAATGTAAGTAATTTAATGAATTTCAAGTAAAAAATCTTTATTGAATTTATTTAAAGTAAAAATTTCAGCAAAAATTCATTTGAAATTTTAAGAAACTTTAAATTTCAAAATTTCAATAAACCTTAAATTTCACTAAATCTTAAATTTCAAAATTTTAGTGAATCTTAAATTTCAAAATTTTAGCGAATTAATAAGATTTACAAATAATAATAAATTTCTTGCCACTGTTACTTAACGCGACTTGTAATGCAGGCTACAAATAACCTTTTATGGTGTTAAATGTATTAATGATGTTTCAATAACGTCAGGTTTCAACCGGATTTCCCTTTCGCAACGGAGAAAGCAAAACAGACCATCAATTAAACTACTAGTTCCCGAAAAAGTTAATTAAAGCCAGAACAAACCTCAGGATCCGAGGTACTTCGATTATCCTGGACGAAAACAAAGCCAACAAGAATCACCTGGAATGGTTCTCGAGCAAATTCCCCGCTTGTTTATCCGTCGTTCGAGAATGTGAGAATAGTCAGCTGTGAGTTGAGTGGAAATAAGTCCAGATACGTGTTGCAACACAACGAGAGCCAGGACTTGCTATAAGTGTCAAGGATGAAGATAATTGTTACGACAGTCTGATAACTTTCAATAAACAAAAACAAACTTAAATATTTAACAAGGATTTACATTCCTCTTCTACAGACATTGAAACACTAGGCAACATTTATGTTTTGAATCGTATTGTGTCACTAACATTTTACACAAAATGTATTAAGCAATTCTTGTTTTTTGCCAAACATGAATTGTATATTTTACTGTTACTACAATTGTTGAAAACGTTTCTTGACATATAATGATATAGTGTACTTATTTATACTAGTTATTTTTATTTAGATCCTCTTCTTTTAAGTCTACAAAAATATATTAAAATTCAAAAATAAATATATGCAAAATATATGAAGTTACTTTGTTCAGATATGTTAATAAAAAGAGAGAGATTCTGATCTAAAAATAACCCTCAAATATGGTCAAATTTTAAACGATAAATTAGAACACAGTGCAGAAATGCATCCTATGCTCTGTAAATATTTTGCATGACTCTCAAAGATGCACAAATTGAAATAATTATAAAAAATTGCAGTAATGCATCAGTTAGAGTAGAATCAATTTGCTCCATGGTGATATACAACACAAAACAATTTCAGCGAATAGCTATTCCCTAATTTATTTTCTGTGTATTTTCTTCCCTCTGTCATTTACAATATACCCACACAAAAATTCTATAATGTTTGTTTTCTATTAAATTAATCTATGCAAAAGTTATGTAATCCAGCTCGATATTTACATTACTACGTCAATTATTCCTAACACAGCTCATTCTGTCTTACGAATTTAAGAAATTCCAACAATAGCTTCCTATCATGAGGTTAGGTAATTGAAAATGCGGTGTATTCACGCAACTGTACGATAGTATGAAATCGGTGTTTGAAGCGAAGTTTCCTCTAAGATACAGAGTGTAGAAGAATAGAAAATGCGAAAAGACCAAAAAATATGAACAAAGAGATTCGAGAAGGGGGTTGCAACGATGTCGTGGATAAGGTGGTAGATACCGCAGGCTAGAGACGCAGCACCCAGGAAAAGACAAAAGGGGCGTGAAGTGGGGAAAGAGGATGTATTCATCGCGCAGAGGAGTTATGGGGGCAGTTATCACCGGGTGATAACTCTTATTGCCGCAATAAAGTCGCACCGGCAGCCACGGGGGGTGGCAACAGCTCCCCGAAGGCTGTTCTCGTTACCAAGCCTGCTACGCACACACTTACCCCCTCCTCAACCCCTCGCCACGTTCGCATTCTGCTGTTGTTACTGCAGCGAGAAAAGCATGTATGCCATGAAGCCAAACCCTGGTCGTGTGCTTAGTTTGTTGCCTCGTAAATATCCCGTTTCGTTTTACCTGCGGGCTTCGGCCAGACCTGCACGAACGTCCATTGTTGTTGTCGCGGCTCGTGCCCGTTAATTGCGCGGGAAGATTACGCGATACCTCGGTCTACCGAGCGGATGGCTTTCATTCAGCTCGTCAATGACGGTGTTAATTATCTCGGCCCGTAGAGCCGCGATGACGATCGTCTGATTGCAGGATCACGCTCGTATGCCTGGCAAATTATCAACTATCGCGCTGAACGCGCACGTTCATTCTTCTCGTCCTTTCTGATCGTTATGCATGCACCGTTTGAGTGGATTAGGTTTCATGCTCGAACGTATTTATGGAGGACCATATTAGTTATGAAAAATCTTCGAAAATTCAAACAAATATTTTTGAAAACATATCCTTTGACACGTTTATATCACCCGTATACGAATGACACATTTCATATTCGAGTTAATCACTCATGAAGAACAACTCTGATTAACAATGATAAATTCTGTTACTAAATACTGTAAAGTATATCTAGTAAAAATAATTATTGTTAGAGATCAGGTTTGTTGAGAATAAAATTACTATTTATTAACATTTAACATGTGCGTTCAAAGTGTGAAATAAAACATTTTTGGACAAAAGTTCATATTCATTTTTTCATCTATTCTACAGTAATATATGATAAGTTTGGTCGTTTTCGACACCCATAACAAATTTCATCAAGTATATGAACGTTCATGAAACTTCATAACCTGTTAGGAAACTTCACGCAGGATATTTGTTAACGTTGCAGGTGAATGCAACCAGTAACGTAACAGCGTATGATGTACCGTGATATTTCAGTGTTGTCTAGCGGAGAAGCAAAATCTTTACACAGGGTGAGGAGGCTTTAAGAGCTTTAACGTAGCTCAAGAAAATGGAGATCTACTTTATATAAAAATAGTATTCGAGATCATCGGTAAAACCATTTTATTATCCTCCATTAAAGCAGAACAACGTACTATTTCGTTGCTACTATACATTTATTTACGGCGTCAGTTAGTAGTATAAAAAGATATATAGTCAGATATCACGGAACTACCCTTTCATTCTGTATTTTTCTCACGTTTATTCAAGAATGGTACAATCATATAATTGTAGAAGTGTCGAATACACTATATTTAACACTCAGATCCCAGTCAAATTATTTACACATTTTTTAATCTTAAATTATAAAATTTTTTAAGATGCTTTTCGTGAAATTTGTATCATTTTTTATCCCAGTAAAAAAATGTATGTACATAGATTAAATTTATGTATGTTTTCTCGTTTTTTTGTTCATGTCTCCATTTTATTTTTAATTTTATATTACGTGTTTATTATATGCCAGTGGAATTGTGTTAATAATTTTTAATAACTTCGGATATCATTTGTTCAATTAAATTTATATTTAAAAAAGCAATTTCTTACCTTTCAGTTTAAAATTCTAATTTCACATATCATTTGCAAACTCATATTAAGTATTACTTACAAAGATTGTTGTACACTGGTGATTAATAAAAATTAAAAATAATGAAAAATAATTGATAACAAAAATTAACGTAATATGGAAATCATCAAAATAAATGCTTCTATGAAACACATGCATACATATACTGTATGTATACATTCGTTTAAAAATATATTTTTATATTTTCACAAATACCATAATTAATAACGGTAGACTAAAATAACTTGTGTACAACGTAGATTATATTTATAAATTCATAAATTTTGTGTGCATAGGTTAAATTCATTTGTCGCTCAAAAATACATTTTGTAATAAACAGCAATAAAAGGTAATATTTATACGTTCATATTTTTTGGTAACAGTTTGCTTTTATCTTAGATAAGATGCTGATGATAATAGTCGTGGTATAAATAAATATCGTTACCATAATTTGAATTGGCGGGTCTACTTCTGTACAAAATTGAATCTCTAATATGGAAATCAAATTTCAGGATAATATCTGCTAACGCTTGAATTTTGCGTAATTTGTAATGCCGTTGATGTTGCTGTAGAAGCAGTAATAACATCTCATTACGTTGTCTGATCTCATTAATTCCAATTTTCGTTAAAATGAGTTAAATATGTAGTTCGGCGAACTTTCCCAGGAATGTTTTTCATGCACAGTGCGCCTTGTTCGTTATAATTCAATCTTAAAACTACACTCATTATTATTTTTTCAAACATTAAACTTCTTAATACGCGTTACAGCGAATTTCAAGCTTTAAGAAATAAATTGTACGCTTGTTTCGAAATAAATTATTCGATGCAAATAGAACGATGGTGAATTTCATTTACCAGCGTTCACTACGAAAATGGAAATCGAACGCAACGGCAGCCATATTTAACTACAGGGGACAGTCGGTATTTTAAATTCGCCCAAATTGATGATGAGAAAGTTTTAATTATAGCCCCAGCGAATGTGTTATTTCTATCGGTACGGATTTACGTAAAGTATGTAATTAAAATGGCATGTCTCGACTACGAGATTTTTGCCGCTAACGAGTTAAATTTTCGGCAATGCGAATCAGCAAAAACGACTTGGTTAATTATGCTCTGATTTCGGGCCAATCCAATTGCTGAAAATTTATCGATTAAATATATTGTGCGGCTGTTTTTAGGTCATTGCAATATACAGTGGAGGACAAAAGTATTCGTACACTCGAAATATAGAAATGATATATTTAATGATATACAACTGTATATTATGTATAACACTTACAGCATCAAATGACCCAAAACTGAAGGTAATAACAGAGACGAAACACGGAGGTGGAAGTGTGATAGTGTGGGTATGTATTGCTACTTCTGGAGACGGCAATTTAGTAATAATAGATAAAATAATGGATAAATATTTATATTTAAATATTTTAAAAGATTATTTACAAAATAGTGCAAATGAATTAGAATGAATTAGATTTATGAATTAGATGAATTTTATTTTCAGCAAGACTGCCGCGAAACATACAGCCTATATGTATAGTGCGTCAGTGGTTGTTAATATCAATACTCCCCACAGGTTAACAACTCCTTCACAATTACTTGACTTAAATCCTATCGAACATGTATGGTCGAAACTAGAAAAAAATGTGCGAAAACATGATATAATGTCGAAAGAACACTTGAAATAATATTAAAAAGAGAATGGTGTAATATAGAACCTGCCTTCGTTAAAAGTTTGGTGTTGTCAATGTCCGATATATTACGTGAAGTGATTCGCCGGAAGGGCTAAAATAATTGTTGCAATAATTAAGTGTATGAATACTTTTGTCCCAGCGATTTCTTAGTTTCGTGAATTTCAAGTAATTTCAAGTTACTACCTGATTGCCTTCGGTTTTGGGTCATTTGTTGTTGTAAGTGTAATGTTTAATATACAGCTTGTATACAATTGAATATAGTTAATAATATAGAAAATATTGTTCTCTGTATTTCTATATTTCAAGTGTACGAATACTTTTGTCCTTCACTGTATTTTGTATGATTATATTTTAGTTTCGATTTTTACTGTCAATGAAATTCATTTAGTATCAGTCAAAGATTTAATTACTGAGTTTTATTTTGAAATTTTTCAGTGTCAAATTTTGAAAAATATAAACACCAGAAATTAAAGTATTTCTAGTTGAAGATCCTATGGTGAACAATTTCAAAATGCCCAAAGAGGTTAAAAATTCAAAAATTGCAAAATATAAATCGTATTTTTAAAATGTTAAAATCGCAGAGTACCAAAGTGTCCAAAGTCACAAATTTTACTAATCTAAAATATTAACCAAAAAACACCAATAAGCATAAAGATCCAAAAGTGCACAATACAGTTCGTTGCAAAATACAAGTTGTGTTTATAAAATGTTAAAGTCGCATAGTACCAAAGTGTTCAAAGTCACAAATTTTACAAATCTAAAATACTAACAAAAAAATACCAACAAGCATAAAGGTGCCAAATTCCATAGCTCCGAGAATGCAAAATTCTCTCGAAAACATTGAAATTTACAAACTCAGAAAATTCAGTTTTCAATTAGATTGAATTAGTCCTCCAATTAGATTGAAACCGTAAAAAGTACGTAGATGAACGAAGATGAATGAAAATCAATGGTAAAGTGGTTTTTCAAAGCACATACTTTGAAAAGCTCGTCCAGGTCAAAGTTGTACGCGATCCGTTCGATCGGCAGGTGTATCCTGGCTGATTTATCACTCGCCTTATCGCCGCCGGCTACAGGCCTTCGATACCGGTGATCGTTTCCTATATTTTACAACGAGCGTGATTTATCGTTCGTTTCGCGGGTACCCTGCTGTAATTATCAGTAACTCGGTCCCGCTGGGCCAGAGATTAGAAGCCGATCTCGTCGGTTCTCTCTCGCGGTATTTTATCAGCCTCGCCCGACGATTCAGTATGCTTTGTTTATTGCATGTCCCGCAGGAACTCGCGTGAAACTCGTCCACTCGATGAAACAAGGAAGTCTGTTGTTTGCTTCGAATAAATACCGTTCCGTCTGGAATTCGGAGAGCTTTGTATACATGCATATCGGTCCGCGTTGAATTTTGACGGTTAACGTGGCAACCACACGAGACCCGACACATCAATCTTAGCAAAGGTAGGCGAAAGTACTTGTATGTGATAGTTAAAAAAATATCGTATATCATATATTATAACTGTTTAATGTACTTTATTTTATTTTAAATTAATACCATTGATTATAGGTAAATACAAAAATAAGGTAAATATAGTATAATAGATGGTGTGAATATGTCACTCATATGTAACTGTAAGGAATGCAACTGCATGCCTCGTGTGCGTTCGGGAAGATTCGGAGGAGTCCGTGCCGGTTCGGAACCGATTCGCGTTTGTCAAAATGTGTCCGTGCGTGCGAAGCGACCGCGTGCAGCAGAGCGTCGGAAATACCAAAAGGAATCGGTCGTAATCTGAGTATGTTATCGAAATCTCGTAATAAAGCGCATTAAAACACAACAGTAACCACTACATTAATATAAAAGTAGTGCTCCGACATCTTCAGTACAAAATTTTTTTCGGTTTTTGATTTTTTACAATTACAATTTGCGATAAAAAAATCTGCAAAAATTCTATAATATATGCTACGAGGACCTCAATGTCTCAGAATTTTTTCAAATTTTTTTTACGAAATTAAATAGACAAACAAAATTTTTTTTGAATATCCTACCGACTGACGTATTGAGTTTCTCATTTGACACAAGGGCACATTTGACTACCTTATCCGACTACACCCTTTCTAAACATTGAAATGTTTAGATTTCTAAATTTGCAAACTTCTAATTTTTAAATTCTTATATTCTCAAATTTTTTCTTAAATTCAACTCCTAAAATCTCTACATTTCCGAATCACCAAATTCCCAATTTTTAAAAAACCTAAATATCAAGCTTTATCAAAATCATTGAATCAAATAATCCAAATTTAATCGAATTTTGTGATAATACAAATTTATAATAGAACTAAATTTCTTCACTGTGCATGATGATATAGAGGATACAACTAATAGACGCACTTTCAGTGTACACTTTTTATACAAATTCCTTTTCCAGGTTATCGTATAATTCTCACGAATTATGCAAAGACATGTTACACTTTATATTTTACCCATGGTATTACAAAATGCGAACAGTATAGCATTATCTACTGCAATTAGCAAGCAATTGTAATTAACCAAATAATGAACCTATAACGTGCTTAGGTCTAATCGAAAGTTACGTTTACAGGCGAATTCATTGTTGTGGTAAACGAAATTCCCTGAACAGCGGTATTCGAACTGCAGTAAACTAATTACTGTGGATTGCAATAGGATTATTTATATTTTGAACAATTTTCGTACGCAAATCATTATATTAAGAAACAAAGTTTACTGTTTATCAGTGTACTATTATTAATTATTAGGCTTCTAATATTTTTACAGCTCATTTAATGATTTTAATTTTGAATAATTTCAAATTTTAATTTTAATTTTAATAATTTTCAAATTATTATAGGAATTATTAGAGTAAAGAATAAAATTTACTGTCAATCATAACATGGTTATTATTTACGTTATTAATATTTTGAGAATGAAACTGACAATTTTTGTTTTGAAAAATTTTCAAGAAATTTTAAAGAAATTATTTCAAATTGTTAAAGAAATTATTATAAAGAAAATAAAATTTGTTTTCTATTATTACATTATTATTATGATTTATTACATTATTGATATTTTAGAAGTGTAAATAATAATTATAATCCATCCTAATATCATACAAGGTAAGTCTCGTAACATAACAATTGCACAAAAATCGCAAATTATTTACTGTGAAAATATTCCAACTAAAGTAAAATTTTTCACTGTTCAAAAACTTTCCACCAGAGATCCCAATTTACAGATTTATATACCGTATTGTAATTGCTTTTCTGTTATTTTTCATTTTTATCAAAATATGTAGGTTAATTCCAGCTTTGAAATTTCATTTGGAAATGGTATGTTTAACATTTTTTCTCGAATTTCCGTAAGGTATGAAATTTTGCATACGAGACTATTGAGATAACGATTAAAATCATTTAAAATTACTTTCGAGCAATCTTGCAAAAACAGATTCAGTCAACTTGACACAGTTCTGCTCAAGAAGAGTCAAACTTCAAGACTGAAACGTCAAGACATTTGAAACTTCCGTATTAGATTTTAGATTTTAGACATCGTCAATTAAATATCGAAATATTCCGAACACGAAAATGAACGAAAGATTATCGACTAAAAATAATTCGAACGGAAAATGTTTAAATACATTACAAAAAGTCGATTTCATTAAAAAAAGTTTTAACGCGACACGATATTGTTATGTGTTCCAGACATTTAATACGCTCGCGTTAACCGTTTCGCAACTCTACGAATTCTGTTAATTAAGATGATCACACGAGACACGTCTCATACGAACAAAACTACATTCCTTCCATTTCTAACCAGCATTCACTGCACGTCCTTCCGCAAAATTCGCGAATTCCGTGTCGCTAAACGCAGCTGCTGCAGCTATAACTGCAACGGAGCTACATCATGTGTGCTATTTGCTCAAACACCGACGTTCGTTCGGTATACAAATATACTTAACTGCCTGGCATTATCTGAAGTAAATGCGGTGTATAATTCAGCGACGGAATTGTCTTGCTATTTGCCGCTTCAGGAAATCGAATCATACCGTATGCAGAACAAGTGCATTTAGAGATTCGAGCTAACGTTCATATAAAACGACCTTACGTAATCGCGATTTCAGCTTGGATTCGAATCATCAGAATTTTTAACACGTTAAATGCTGTAGTAAATGCGATATGTTTATCCTAGCCAACTATGATTACAATTATTAGGATTTTGATTTCAAATCTCAAATTAAAGGATTTCGAATTTCAGCTTAGAGGGTTCTGCATCTTTACAGAAAGCATTAAGCATAATTTTCTTTATACTTTTCATAATAAACATTTTTCTATTTTTTAACAACATTATATATTCCAGTACAAATATTTTATTTTAAAAGAAATTGCAAGTTAATGAATTTTCTTTCTAAACTTCAATAATTTATGGTCAAGAATGCAGTTAATGCACTTGGATGCAACGTAGACTTCCTTTAAAGATACGAGCCGCTTATTTTGAATGTGCCTAAAAGAATAAATTGAATAAGAAATAAAATTAAGTTTTAAGTGTACAATTTATTTTAAAATAATCAGTTTTGTATGTTCGTTAATTCGTTGTTTTCTAAACAAAATTACGGGAATAGTTTTTTCATTGAAAGAAATTACGATAATCGCAGACCATTTCACGAGATAAATTTTATGAAATATTAATTTTAACCACTCTGCGTGTTCCACGATTTTGTCTCAAATTTTCTCGGAGGACGTTGACATTTTTTTCTACAATTTACCGTTTATGTATCCCGTATAAAAATTTATTTCGCTCGCAAATGTACAGCAAAGTAGCACGCTAAGAGCATACATTTCGAGTCAAAGAACGTAGATTTCCACGTTCATCAACCGTCTCTCGACCTGTTTTCGAAATCGTCGTGCGATTCTCATGTCAGCAAAGTGAGATTCGAAAAACCAACGGATGCAAGATGAAAGGTTCATGTACAAATTCTTCTGTTGGACTGATTAAGTGTGTAAATATGGAAAGGAAAAAATAAATTAAGGTTCAAGTAGAAGCATTAGTAACCGAGAAAGGAATTTATCTTCCTTTTAAATGTGGTTATTAAATTCATTGCTAATATCTCTGTACAATTAGACATTAAAATTGTTCCAATTAAAAAATTTTCGCCATAATTTGTGAACACGTAATTTTAGACCTTGCATGAAATATCAGATATGATTGATCTTTTGTTTATAGTTTATTAACGAAAAAATGGTAAAAACTTGGGAATTTGATCTTGTTATATTTTCATATGTTCAAATACCTAAATTTTCATGTGAAGCAAATTTACGAGTTTCATGTTCCTACATTTCTATTTCTCTGAAATTTTCAAAATCTAAGAATCTGAAATTTTGAAATCGTAAAACACATGCTTCGCGAAACTATATTTTTCAAAACCTCGTATGTACTCGGCACGTCAGGTTTCAATTGATGGATTGCTTTGAAATTTAAAACGCATGTTTCGCGCAGCTGTGGTTCCCGTTTGACGAATGATTTTGTAAAAAATATTTTTGGTTCGGGCATTAAACAAAAGTGAGAAGCTTTGGAATTAAAGGTTACAATCAATTTTCTTTAACAGCTTTTTCACAAAAGAACAAAACAAATAAACGTCAAAAAAAAGGAAATGTGAAATAGTTTTTACGAGAAATTGGTTCTTCTGTTCTACAAGAACGAAAATAGTGGAATCGTGTACACCATTCACGTGGAAAAATACGTTTCATACGAATCACTTTATTTCGTTCATAGTTTTTGATAGGTACAACATTAAATACACAGAACTAGAGACAGATCGCTGTGGATTATCAAGTATTATTCGTGTAAAAAGGATTTGTTATAGTGCAAAAAATGTTCAATAATATAGAAAACTAAATGGGTAGCATACTTTAATTATTTTTATCTTGTACAAGTGTAAACTCAAGTAATTATAAATATAAATGAAAAATATTCGTTTGAATAAAATAGCGAGATAGTAAAATAATAACAATAGTAAAATAGTGGGATTTTAAATTGGCAATAGAATAACAAAATCGATAAAAGGTTGCTATAGATGATAATTGCAAATTCATTAAAATGATTAAAAAAAATGAGTTTCACACCAATAACATATTTAACTAAAAATTTGTAATTTCAAAGTAATGACGTTATATTGCGAAGTCGATGATATGTAGATCATCCTCAAAGATAAGTTCACCAAAACGAATAAACGATAATGAAAATCGGTCGATAATGAAACAAACGATGAATGCACAATTCGTTTGCGACACAGTAGGGTTACATCCGTTGGTCTCAATACGGGTATTGAAATTTATTCGATTGGTAATTATTCAGGAGTGATTAATGAAATCACAGCTATTAATCACAGTTGTCACTGGAGGAATGTTGGTAATTAAATGGATGTTCGTCTCGTCGTGAAATTTATTTGATATTTTAATTGTAACGAATTACACACCGCCATTGTAGTCTTTCTGTACGTTTCAGAGTTTTTAGGTTAAACACGTAAAACCGCGGTAAAAGAATTGGTCAGTCGTTAAACCAGTCAACTGTGAAATTCAATCACTAACTAGGAGAGGTCACAGCTGTGGAGTCGTCCATTTTAATCAAACTCTGTCTGGCTGAATCTAGAGTAAAAATAAACGGACCTATCCGCATTTTTGTTAATACACATTGTTTGTAAAAATATTCAACTCTTCGTATTCATATTTTATTCATATTGTGTAGGCACATCGGCTCCTTTATATTTGTCGATTGTCAAAAAACATTCATTTGTGTCTCACAAATACAATCATATGTCAAATATTTAATATTGTTTTTAATACAAATAGATCACAGAAAAGTTAAATGCAGCTTGTTCCACGTCGATGAATAGTGTGTCTCAAATATAACTTTTTACTATACCAGTTAAAGTGCTAAAATAAAAAATCTGAAATCTGCAATATTTACAAATGCAGCTGACTATACATCAAAAGTATGTATAATATATCACGTAATTGCAAAATAGTTCAATTTCCACCTAACTGAAAAATAGTTAAATTTTTATCCAATTGAAAAGTAGTTCATTTTTATCTAATTGATAAATAGTTGAATTTTTATTGAATTTAGAAATAGTTAAATTTTTACCTAATTGAAAAATAGTTGAATTTTTACCTACTTCAAAAATAGTTAAATTTTTATCCAATTGAAAAGTGTTCATTTTTATCTAATTGATAAATAGTTGAATTTTTACCTAATTGAAAAATATTTGAATTTTTACCCAATTGATAAATAGTTGAATTTTTATCTAATTAATAAATAGTTGAATTTTTATCTAATTGATAAGTAGTTGAATTTTTATCTAATTAATAAATAGTTGAATTTTTACCTACTTTAAAAGTAGTTAAATTTTTATCCAATTGAAAAGTAGCTCATTTTTATCTAATTGATAAATAGTTGAATTTCTACCTAATTTAAAAATAGTCCACCGTTCGTACGCATAAACGTCCAAGTATTGGGTCTCTTAGCCGATGTGCATGGAGTGTTTTCAATTCACCGCGCAAACTCAGCGGCGACTTACTCCGAGATAAATTGATACGCGAGATCGTTCTCACGTTCCGCCAACGTTCCGCGCAATTTCCATTTCTCCGAAACTGCCGTTGCCGGTTCCCCATTTTCTCTGTGTCTACTTCAGCCCTCTACCCCCTTATCGCCACGCTTAATTCTATTTCGCATACTCTAAAGCCAGGCCGGCCGTTCATACGAAACCCGTTTCGGCCTCGTTATCGCGACGCGATTTCACCCGGCTCGGAATTGCACTCGCGGTCGGAGCCGCGAGCAGTCGCGAATCTTCTTTCACGATCGCGTTCCCGTTTCGCGAACGACGTCCCAGTCTCGTTTCCGGTGTCGTCGTCTCCATGAAACACGCCGAGCACAGCGAAGCGGATCGAAGACGAAGAGGAAAAATGAAACGTACCGACGAAACGATCTCTCGAAGTAACTGCACTCTTGCGGATTAGCTCTGTTCGACAAGGCTGCTTTTTCGGTGGTCTACGTCCATGTCGACCAGGACTGCCTTTTTTCAAATTACCTTTTTGATTTATGCCCGCGTAGCTACCCGTTTTTCCATTTACATGCAGATACCTACCCTCGCCGGACGTAATTGTATGTGGCGTGCTTACGCCAGACGTCCTGGCTTCTTCCAAATCCCCGTTCATTCATCCTCCCGTGTTAACTCGTACCATATTTTTTTTTACTTTTCGCTTGTTCTCGCACGACAGTGCACGTGCACTTGCTCGTATCGCCAGGGGGATAACTTTTATTGGCACGTTCTGACGTCTCGTTGGATGGAACGGCCGCAAACTGGCGCTATGCGTGCCGACTGAAGCAGGAGCAGCGATTATTGCCTGACACCGAGCGGGCGTTTCGTTTTTATGCCGGACAGCCTTTGGAATTGGCTTCGGCTCTTGTTCGATCACCGGTGCGATGCTAACGCGGAAGTTCGCCCGCGATTTATAACGTTGAATAGGATTGCTACGGGATCGATCCTGCGGTTCATTTTGAACGACGGTTGGCACGTTCGCGAGGAACGCTCTGCTGTATAAAATTTAACGTTAATTTTGAAGGATGAGAATTTTCTAACACATTCTTTAACAGATTTGACAAGTTTTATGGTTTAGTTGTCTAATACGAGATATGGCTAACAAAATGTCTAATATGATGGCGATGCATATTGATTACATCGATAAGTATCGGTAAATTGATTCATGTCAGAGAGTAAAATATGGATATCGATGTCGACGCTAATACGTGCAGTTAAATTAAGGTCTGGGAAATTGTTTATGCTAAATCTTTGTCATACTAAGTTCAGCTATGTTTAAGAGGTTAAGAATGTTAAGACAAATAAAGAAGGTTAAAATGTTAGGAACATACTATATTTAGCAACCATTGATTCTACAGATTTTAAAATTGAATGCAAATTTCGATATCAATAAAAATATTAGTATTGTCACTATAGTACTTTGTGTCACGAGTGTTATTGGGCAAGGATTAAGAAAACGAGTAATGTAATTGTTTCGTAATGTTTTGGTAGAAAGCTCGATGCAACGGAAGAGCAACATCGGCTCGCTTGAAGTACAACGATGCAGGTTGTAACGGAAATTGCACGGGAACGCGACGTGCGCCGAAATGCAATTATCACCCGGCATCGACTGTATTTTCACGCAGCTAGCCGACGCTGCGTGCCGCATTAACTCGCCTCGAAATAATTATTATTTATTGGCCGGCCATTATATTAGCCGGTGCTACACGGCGTACGACGCGTCGTTAACATGCCTCCTAAATCGAATTGATTTCCGGAATTTATCGCCCGACAGATTTTCTCTTTTGTCCGCCAACCACGGAGTCGTAACCACGGCTAGATGTAAATAATAAATTTCACGCGAATAATAAATCAGCACGGTTGATCGGTTTACAAGCGGGCACAAACAACCGTGGAATCGCGTATTATATTCGCGAGCTGCAATCACGCGGACGAACGACTTCTTCTCGTCGAGATCTGAATTTTCGCTCGAATTAATCATTTTGTCGAGGCAGCGCTACCCGAAAACCGACTGGCTGGCAACGAATCTGTTACGGAGACAGACACTTTTTGACAAATAATACGACAGATGATTAGGAGACAAATTAGAAATTGCATTTGCAAGAGAAATCAACTAACGTCAAGGAAATATAAGGGAATATGAAGAATATATAATTTTAGTGTTATTAAAATTCAGTTAGTGATATGCCGATATGTGAAGAAATTTTGTGCCAAATTTTAACTTTGTATCTCGATTGGCAAGGTAGTAAAACGCGAAAGGCGGAAAATCGCGATTTTACGCAATTTCTGCCAAATTACAGCATAAATAATTTCGTAAAAGACTTTGTAATCAATGAGAAACATTCTACAGATTTTTTCAGATCTTTAAAATTTTTGTTACAAATAAAGAATGTAAAGAAATTTTGACAATTAGTGATTTTGTATTAAAAAAATTGTATATCTATATTCATATGCTTCGAGTGAATACATATTATTTATATCATTGTTATATATTTCTTTCAGATTTTTTAATGTCGTAAAAAAAGTCGAAAATCCATTGGTCAATTAAATCGACATATGCGGGCGCAACAACCACCCATGTTCAGGAACGGTGAAAAAATGTGCATTGGTAGTGTATTCTAAATATTAAAAATTCTATGGTTTTGTGGTCCAATTGTTTGTTGGTTTAAAAATAAATGTGACCCGTCATTGGTCGCAGCGGACTTATTGGTTCATCAATTTCGTGCGAAAAATCTGTACGTCAATTCCACTTCCAAAAGATTATAAAATGCAATAAAATTTGAACCAAGCCCATCTCTCAGCATACAGAACAAAATGTTCAGATCAATATTTTAACACTGACTACATTAATCTGGTCGAGTGGTTCAAACGTTCCTAATTTTAAATTACAAAATTTATTAAACTGGTTTTTTCGAAATCTAAGTTAATTATCATTAAGGTAAAAAATGTGCACATTAATTTATATGTTATTGTTCATTTATTTTTCTATGCAAAATAGAATTTTAACACTAAGACTTCGAAAATAGTGAACTATCTGTTTTTACAAGTTTTTCATTTTAAATAACAAAATTTCTTTGCTATTCTTGAAGTCTGTACTGATTTTCATGGAGATAAAGAATTAGTATATTAATTTATATTTTACCGTTTGTTCACCTTTTCACATGATTTTTAATTTCAAAGCGAATGTTCATTTTACGTCTGTAGGTACAGTTACGTTTCTAATGTACAGAGTTAACATTCCAGTGCAAAGCACCTAAACAAAGTGAGATGATCGTGGTAACAATTTCAAGGGGTTGGATTGTGTTCGCCCTTTGACTCGCTCCGTTTATTTTCAATGTATCATTCAGATTATGTTGATATTGCAGAAGTCTCTAATACTAAGATCAGGGACTTGAACAGCTATTCTGGGTCACGATTTTTCGAAAATATGTCGTCGAGACTTTACCCTGTTCTTCGAACTTAATGATTAATTAGGGTACCAAAAACAGGAGTGTCCGGAGGCGACATATTTAAGGTTTTCAGAAACCATTAGGGTTGTTGGGAAAACTTGGTGAGTTAGGTGACGAGCGACGGCGTACCTCAGGTCAAACTTGACCTCAGTACATTTTGTAAGGGTCGTTTTTGTTCCCTTCTCTTAATACTTTTTCAATTAATCCAATAGTTCATTTTAATCAAATCGTTTGTCCACCTTCAGCAGCGCCCCACTTCACATTTCAATTTTTGGCAAAAATATTATCCTTAGACTCAAATTCTCTCGTCAGCTCTCAACGAGTCAAATACAAAATTTTAGAGTCCTTACGAAGTGGTTTTTTAAAGTGAAACAACCAAGCTTTCACTTATAAATAAATTCAAAATATTTATCCTGAAACAGTTGTTAGTTCATTTTGTCTGAGCGGTGTCACTGATCCACACTAGCTTGTGTTTTCTTTAACAAGTTAAGTGTGTTTGACGACTATATCCGTTATGGAGATGTGGCAGAATTTTGTGTCATGACGACTATATCCGAAAACTAAATTATGTTCGCAAATTGTAATATGTTTAAAATGTTTAGAGGTCAACACGAAATGAAGTAAATAAAAAGTGCAAACGATTTGAGATGGATTCATAAATTCTTAAGAGTTAACTCGTCATTGCTTGATTATCGCGACACATATTGGTGCGCGCTTTGCAAAAAGATCGCCACAGTTAACTGGTTAAGTTGAACCGCTAGTACACACGTTATTGTGCACTTTAGAGCACAATACTATACAACGACTTACTCGGCGTTGCTTCCAAATCGAGTGATTGAAAAAAGGGGTCGAAGAAAAACGGCTGACAGCCAATTCTCGCAACGAGATGCTTTTTGTGTGCAAATAAAACACAATTAACAGTAGCCCCCGTAATTAGCCCCGAAGACGGTTGGCTCGGTAGCGAGCTAGCAGCAGCCGGCGTCGTGGCAACACGCGCTGAATTTAACGAACCGTGCGTCGGGCAATAAAGTTTCGTTGGCCGAGAACGGAATAACAAGTTCATCGTCGCGGTCGGGCCAGAAAATCCGGGACGCGGATATTACCATCTAGGTGAGGCGAGGCAGACCGTGAGCGAACGAATATAATATCGTTTCATTTCGCGCTAAGTGCAGCGCGTGTCCGTAAATCCTGGTGTCGGTCGCGTAACGACGCGACGAGCGGAAAACCGTTGGAAAAAGTAGCCTCCGGGAGACCAACATCGGCGAGAAGGAGCCAGGCGTCGCTGGACGAGGCAGACGTGCTCGAAAGATAATTAAAATGTCTTGGCTTGCTGCACCAGTCGCGAGTTATGGCTCGAACTTGCCACCGTGGCATAAGCGAACCATCCACCAACGTTTTCTTTCGCCCACCCACCGCGCAGATATTTAACGACCTGTAAACTAGCCAATTTACAGTTGTTTACGAAAGAATAGCTTTTCTAATTTGCAAATTTCATGGTTCATTAGTTCCTCCACTTTTTGATCTTGCATTCTTTTATGTTACTGAATGTACATATCTTCAAATTTTCAGGTTTCAAATATATCTGAATTTAGGATTTCAGAATCTCACGATTTTAGGATCTTAGGACTTTAGGAAAGAAATGTTTACTAATATTTGAACTTGCAAATTATTAAACCTTTAGATCCTCGAATCTTCAACTTCCAGATATACCCAAATTCGGAATTTAGGGTTCGAACTCACAAATTACCAACCTTCCAGGCCCTCAAATTCTCAAATTTCCACATATTCAAATACCCAAATTTGGTCATATATCTGAAAATTAAATATTTTAGGATTTAAAGGTTCTTAACTTGGGAATTTGAATACCAAGAAGTATTTCAAACTTCCAGAGTCCCAAACATCCAAATTTGGGTACATCTGAAAACTGAACAATTGAGGATTTAAAGATTAGGTAATTTGCAAGTTTGAATATTGATAAATCCCAAAATCTCAAATCCCAGATAGAAACTTTCAAATTACAAATCCTGGAAACTCGCAAATTATAAATACCGTTGTTTCCATGCAACGTTTGATGTCAAAACCCTTCCAAAAGTATGTGCTCCCCCTATGACAATAACAAGAGTCTTCTCTACACAGTGAGCCAGTGTTACAAATCACTAAATTAAAGATAACTCGCGTTAAATCTCCCCCATCAATATCAATGAACTCTTAGCAATAGTAAAGTCCATTAATTTTTTTCAGAAATAAACTCAGTCGTAAAATCAACACGAAATGACCGTTTCGCACGGGAAAAACGAGGATTCCAAAATTGGAACAACTATTCGGTTCGAATTATTACAAGCTCCGGTGGCCTACAAATGGAACCATCGTCGAAACGTTTCCGGAACGGCGATGAGGAAAACGCTCGAACACATCTCAAATATTTAAACGTCAATTCGAGCTCATTACCAATTTTCTATTCATCGGTTTCATACTCTCTCGATTGTGCCGTTTCTACACGCCCAAGCATTTTGCAGTTAGTTCCCTGCCTACTTTGAGCGGAGTTTCATCGTTCCCTCTCACCTTCAAAAGGATACGGAAACTTCACGAATTTACAGTTCGTTAACTCGGCCCCGTAGCCAGAATTGCAGCAGCCCTCGCGAGCTGAATTTCGGTATTCGTTATTTGCCCCTCTTCGTCTGTATTATTATGACACCGTTTCGACGTAGACGAGCACGAAACGTTCACGCGATACGCTCTTTTAAAACGATCGTTCTACGTGATGTTGTAATCACCGCGTGATTTTCTGTTTCATAACGATATTCTCCGCACGTTTCGTTCAATTTTACCGAACGACTCGATGCGCCGGAATTTCTTCACGCACCCCATTCGTTACATTGACTGTATTCATTATAAGGTTAACGCTAACGAGAACTCGACAACTATTACGCGCTCGTTTATGAAACTTTGCTATCTTATACAGTGCATAAATATATTCGTTGAAAATATGATTTACGAATTCTAAGGAGATACCAGAAACAATATTTCACGTACTAAAGAAGTGGACCTTGGAAGAACGAATAACCCGATGTGCCGGAATTTCTTCACGCACCCCATTTGTCACATCAACTGCATTCATTATAACGTTAACGCTAACGAGAACTCAACAACTGTTACGCGCTTATATATTTTTGTAATAATCTACTTTATTTATTCATTTCAAACGATTAATAATATAAAATAAGTTACAGATTCATTAAGTATTGGGAAGTACATATGCTCCAAATTATGTCTCTGATTTTTCTTACGTATTTAATATGTTAAAAACATTTTTGTTTAGAAAAAGTTGATAATAAAAAAGCTAACATTGAGTGGTACATGTTGCTACAATCATTAACCAGTAACTGATAAGTGCATCTAAGTGACTTTCAAAATAAACGGTTCATATATAATTTAAGAATATAGTATACCTATATTATACAAGGTGGCTCAGCACATTTTGCCATCTAGATTTGCGTCATTATTATTACTCATAGCAAGCAACGTTTCAGATGAAGTTAAATGGTTTTGAGGAGGGCATATGCTGGTGGTATATTCTTTTGTAGGTGGACGTGTAAAGGACATATAAAGGTCAATAATGTTTTTTTGAATGGAATGGAGGTATTTTCATTGTAATGTCTATTTACAGAAAAGGTTCAATGTGGCGACCATTTGTATCAGAACACTTTCTGAATCGAGAAATTAATGACTTACTAACATTCTGTAGTATATAATCTTTCTGCATGTGTACCATTTTTCCCAGCTTCAAAATAAACTGATAACATGTCTATCTTTTCTTCTTTAGAATACTTTATTATGAAGTGACAATTCACCGTATCGTCGTGTTCACCGTATTGGAGATGTAACAGAGACTAAATTTCACTGTTACTGCGTAGGAAAAAAAAAACAAAATCTCACAATTCGTTTGGTGACACGTGACCTCTCAAAGCATGTAGAAAAACATTTACTGTTCAGTTAGGGCAATTCATAATATTGACCAGAAAGTCACGATTTCTTAACAAGTTAGAATTAAAATATCTCCTAAAGTAATGATTTTTTCACATAAATAGATTAATACTTTTTTGTAAAGAATATGAAGGAGTATCAGCTGATGCAATAAAAAATATATGATTCTATTTAAAAACACATTAATGACCTTCATATGTCCTTTACACGTTCACCTACAAAAAAATATACCACCAGCATATGCCCCTCTCAAAACCATTCAACTTCATCTGAAACACTGTTAACTATGAGTAATAATAATGACGCAAATCTAGATGGCAAAATGTGGTGAGCCACCCTGTATAATATTTATTAATATGAGAAAAGATCTAACAAAAAGTGTGACAATACATCTGCACAACAGTTTATCTGTACGCCGTGGGATTAATGACAATACTTGGATTCTCAACACACGTATTATTTCGCAACAGTTCAGTACACGCGCACTGTACGAATAATGAAATGCGATAAAAATTTCAGACGACAGATAAAGAAAAGCGTTGTTCGTGTCATCGTGAGAATCGCACGGCTGACATCTATCTGATGGATTATCGTAGAACTCTACAATACTCTTAGAGCGTCTAGGTCGCTATTTCTTCGACCTAACGATTGTTCCCGGTGTGCTTTGGATCCTGATGGTTACGTTTCTGCGATAGCGAGGAACTGAAGGTCGATTTGAGTGCAATTTCTGGTAGCTTTCCCAACCCCCGGGAAACCTCGATATAGACTGATACGTTCTTGAAATCCGGCGATGTCGCGGAAATCGAGAAATTATGCCGACAATTACGAGACTTCTGTGTATTCCACGAGCACTTCGCGGCTCCCCATTCACCATCGTAAATGTAAAGAGCGATGAAACGGAAAATTGAGCTGGATAAGAGCAGAAATATTCTATAACGGCTAGCTCGATGTTTGTGTCGATTAGGATGCTTTCGTAAAAGGGGACATCGATTTCTAAATTTGTAGATACTGTGCGTTGCGGATAGTCTTAATTTTAAATGCTAAAAGAATTGATATATAAGTGCTCAGATTACTTATTTTAAATTACTAATTTCAACTTTTGATATCATCAAATCTTCAAATTCTCTCATTCTAAAGTTATCAAATTCCCAAATTCCCAAATTTCAATATTTTTAAATTCTCAAATTTTCAAATTCTTAAATTCTTATCTTCTCAAATCTTAAACTCTGTTTAATTCCCACAGTTCTTAAATTCTCAGATTTCCAAATTTCCCAATTCTCGAATTCTCAAAATTCCAAATCACCAAATTTTAGATTACCAGTTTCTCAAATTTCCAAATTCCCAAATATCCAAATTTTTAAATTCTTAAATTTCTGGGAACCGAATTTCTCCCAATGTCCCAAATTAGAAATCCTTAAATATTCCAATTTTAATAATGTAATGTTAAAAAGTAACTATTTTTTTTAATATACCAACAAAGCAACAAACTCCATTACATAAGTCCAGTTTCAACTCTAATGCACCAAAAACATCAAAAATAAAAATTTGGTAGTTAATTATTGTAGTTAATAACAAAAAAGTTATGTTCGACATATAACGAACGAAACACGAACAGAAAACGTTATAATCCGCGTTAGAAAAAGAAGTTTACACGAAAACATAAACTATCCGAGAAGCAAGAACTCCCGTAAAGATATGTATATCGATCAATCGAAATAATTCGCAATCTTTTCAAGCATATAAAGACGTTGCCGGTGAGATGCTCGTCAAGCAGTGCAGAAAATATTTCTGCGATAGGATTCAGCGTCAGTTCAAGCGGAATTTACCGTGGATCGTGATGTCAGGAATTTTCACCGGTTCAGAAACGGCTGAGAGATTCGTCGAAGAAACGGGAAATCTGCGGCCAACTTGACGGACATAAACATGTTCCGGTTCGTGTATCTATTATCGTATAAAATATCACGGCATTGATGGATCGAAAATACCCGATCAAAGTCACCATGGCATCTGTTGAACGGTTTTTGATGAAAATTAATTTCGCTCCTATCGTATCGAGCTGCATGTGTTAATACAAGCTGGAAGCTTTATCGACCGATGATTTTCATGCCGATGCATTTAATCACTTTAATCAGCTGCACAACATTTCATCAAATGTTTTTGTTAATTTACGAGTCGATTTGTGACAAATGATTAAACGCGGACTATTCGAAAATTTGGACAATATATTTAAAAAAGTTTTAAAGTTTTTAATTTTTGAATGATCTTTCATTTTGTCAAACTTTCAAATTGTAGATAATTTAATATCTAAATTCCAAAATTTCTTTTCAGGTACAAAAATTGTTAGAATTCTCATCCCTAAATTACTAAATAGTCCAACAAATACCTGCATCCCCATATTTTTAGATCTCTAAGAGATAAGAGACCTTAATTCCCTTATTCCAAATCCCTTGACCCCAGATCTCTAATTCCAAACCCTTAGATTTGAAAATTCCTATATTTCAAATCCCTACATTCCAAACCCATTGGATCTCCATATTCCTCACTTGCAAAGTAAATCCCTAATTGCAAAATTTCAAGATCTCCAAATTCCTATGTTGCAAAATTGCAAGATCTCCAAATTTCTATGTTGCAAAATTTCTAAATCTCCAAATTCCTGTGTTGCAAAACCCCTAAATCCTCAAGCTCTTTAACTAAAAATTCCTAGATTTCTAAATCCTGATATTCCAAATCCCACGTACCAGTATTATGAACCTATAAATTGCTGAAGCAAAATATTCTTTTTCTGAAACAGAAAATGCAGCCTCGAACGTAACTTTTCCAAGTTCGTTGAAGCCTTTGATTTCTGTTTGTACCATCCACAGTTACATCCTTAACCCTTTTTGTTAACACCGTGCGCACTCGACAGTGGAACAGTTCCAGCGATTACCGTATACGAGATGCAAAAAGAGCCTCGAATAAATCGTACAATTTTTTTCCCTGCAGTAACACTTCATAAAAAAGAATGCCAGTCGCTCAAATCGTTCTTTTCGCCATTCCCTGGCACGTTTCCATCACGCTCGACACATGCATTGTTCGCGGACGTAAAACACGCGAAGCATCCGCTCCCGTGGAGTGTGAAACGCGTTAGCCCAGCTCTGGGGGTTTCTGGCAGCAACATTCAAAAGGAAAATACTACTTCTGCTATCATTTAACGTTGCGCCAAAGAGAGCTTTCGATACGGAACGGCTCGTTCGCGCTTCACCTTCCTGCTTTTTATGCAGTTTGCGGTCTTGGCCGTGCAACACTCCCGAGATTCGTGGAACACAAGAGCCGAAATAAACTTCCCCGTTTATTTTATACCATCGGGTTCTACAGTCGGCAAATATTGAAACGTACGAGTTACCGGTACTTGCCAAGTTATCACCTATTTCAGCCAGGTTGTCGTATTTGGTTGGCTCGCTACTTTTGGCAACCAACCGCCACTTTCGGGATAGAACGGTGTAAAAATTGATAGCCGATCGCAGAACCCTCGAATCGAACGTATCAGCGTCTTTGGTTCCGCAGACATTTGGCATCGGGTATAAGAGGACCTGGTATGATCGTCACGTTGTAGCAAACGTTACAATACTGTACACTAAAGAAATGTACTAATTCGTAGCAACTGATCACCTTTCATTTAGTTCAGTCCGCTGCAATATCAAGGGATGATAAATTGTCTCGTGTGTTTGAAGTAAATACAACGTTAAGTGAATTAAGATACCCTTTGACAATGTAAGCTTTGTCGAATTTTTAAATTAAATTTTTAATAATATGACCTCTCAATAGAAACGGAAATGAAGAACTAAAATAAGAAAATACTTCCTTAACACACACTGATCGTCATTATTGTCATATTTTCGATTCAGTTAAATCATTGGTGCTAAATGAAAGTAACTTTTAAGAACTCCTGTTGAGACAATCACACACACTCACAGATTAACTGGTAAAATCTGAAAAATACTCTTGTTCTCAATAATTTGTATCATTAAGTTCTACATATGAATTATTAATAACAGTAATTATTCAACAGTAAATAATTTGAAATTGCTGCATTAGTTCTTTAACACGTTCATGCCGGGGCGAATATTTACGTTTTTCTTCGTGGGGCGGGGCGACATTGTTACTCCTTCGAAGCCTCGAACGCGCTAAATACGAGACCAAAACAGTTTTGACATTGAGTTTTCGAAACGCACATTTCTTGCATCAAGTGTAAAGGTAGGTAAAATTATCTTTTCTTCTACAGAGGCGGTTAGCACTTTTCCTTTTTGAATTTTTCACAGAGAAATCGAAGAATGTGAAATAGAAAAGAAAAAACGGTCAAGAAAACACACACATTTTCTACAATCGTTCAAAGGGGCTACCAGAAAAACAAGAAAACGATGTAAAGAATGTTATAAACAATTATCGAAAATACAAAGTAGATTATACGCCGCGAAAAAAAGTAAAGAAGTAAGAACATATTGTAAAAGTTGTAAGAGCCAGCCCGCATTATGCTTAGAATGTTTTAAAAAGTTGCATGCTTATAAATAAATAATTGTTATCAATTTAAAATATTGAATGTTAATGCTTATAATACTCAATTATTGTTTATAATGTTGACACAAAATAAAATAAACTTAGTTTTTGAAAACCCACCTGTGATGCACATCGCCCCACGGGATAATTCAGTGTGACCCACCGGTGGGTCACGCCGCCACTCGGAACAGTCAAGCGTAACTCAGCGGTGGGTCACCCCGGCGTGAACGTGTTAAAAAGAAATTCTACATTGTCAATTTTTTTGTCCCACCAAAAAGCTTAACCAGTTAATTACATTCATGTATACAAAATTTAATTTCGCTACGCTTGACGTTAACGAATGACCTATTAAGTAAAAATATGCTCATTGCACATTCTGCTTTGCCGTAATATTTATAATGCGATCATTTACCCAACGTTTTACTCGTTGCTCGATTTTAACTCGTCCCGAGGGATTTGCAAAATGAAATTTCAAGTTTAACGGATGCAACGCGAAAAACTAAACTTTCATCAGTCCCCAGGACAAACGACCTAACGAGAAAAATGCCGCTATCGGAAACTGCGAATACTTTGCTGAAATTGACTTCCCTGTAAACCGCGTTCTACCATTCATCGATTCCCACGAAATACCCTCGTGATTTCCCGTAAACTAGCTCAAAAGACGCTCGGATTGTGCCGTTTCGAGCGTTCACCGAGAATTTTTCCGCGAGAAACGCGTTCGCCAACAATTTCCTCCGCTCATCAGGAGGGTTGAACCGCCGCCACCATCAGCACGTGCTGCAAAATGCAACTGAGAAAAGCAACGAATGCCAGCGGGACGGTTCATATGGAAATTCTTTCCGAGGGTGGTTGCCGGGCCACCGCTCGAGCAACCAAGGGTGCGGGGAAGCATTATCTATGTAAAGGGGTTGGGGAGAAGGTCGTTATGGAATTGTGGCGCACGGCTGGTTCGTCCCTACCGTTCTCCTTTACCAAAGAGAATGTTAGTGCTTCCGAGCCACCCCCGCCCCTTGTCCTTGCACCCGATCCCGTGGCAACCCACCCCCTCTCAGGGGTTGCTTTTAAAGTATCTGGGAGGCGTGATGCCGTGATCAGCAAGGCGGACTTATCTACGGGAACAGTGGTGCTCATTCATGGACCCACCTTTAGGTCGCAAGGTCATCGAAGAACTGTGTCCGTAAAGACGTTAGGGGTTGAAACGTTTCAAACGATCAATCGAGCACACCCTGAATAACTTACGAAATATTGATAGAAGATTTTTATATAAAAGTTTTATAATTTGGAGCAGAGTTTCTTAAACTGTTGGTCTTTGACCTTGAGTGAGGTCGTAAGTAGATTTACCGATCAAAATATCTTTTATTTCGTCACGAAAATTCGGATACGTCAATGTAGAGAAATATTAGTCGCAACTTACACTGCATTAACTTGTTGGCTGTGACCATTATGAACTTGAGTTAGGACCATTTTGAACATAATGATTTTATTATAAAATTAAGTACCATTGCTATGTTCAAATTAAAATTATTTATAGAAACTTTTATTACAATTATTACAAATTTCTTAACGTTTATAATCTTAGGTATTCCATGAACCGTAGAATGAAGTGTAACAATGAAAATATTAAAAATATATGAAAAACAAACATAGTGAGCAAATCTGAGAGTAACATCAAATTCATGAATCCTCTAATTTTCGTCCATAAATCTTGTAATTTTTCAATCTTTAAATTCTTGAACTCCCAAGTCCCTTAATTCTAAAAATTCCAGTAAAGTCCATCAAGTCCCTGAATCTCGAAATTCCCAGATCTCCAAATCTAGAAATCGAGTGTGCTAATTTGAGCAACGAAGAAGTGTTACAGAAAGACAAACGTGTCTTTTTATCGGATGATAATCAGTACTCGCGAAGCAAAACAAGAGGAAACTAAACGAGAAAAGAACGAAACGAAGAAAGTTCGAAGAAGCTGGAACAGCGACAGAAGTTGGCGCAAATTGAAGCTGCATTTGCGATAAAGTACATCAAAGTAACAAATGGTTCTATTCCTTTTTTTTTTGTTTTATTCTTTATTCCGCTGCGTTTCCTTCGGGGACGGTGACATTTTTTACTCCAGATTCTTGGCGGAAGAACGCAGATGCCTGATGTTCGGAGTGCATCCGTCACTGTCGAAGAACCCGTTCGAAAACGACGAGAAGAATGAAGAGCAGTGCTTGGTAAATATCCCCGGCTGTCGTCTCTAACGACATGAAAATTGAGATCCTTTCGTTTCATTCCAGAGGAAACGTTTTGTGTACAAATTACTTCTTTACAATCAATATTTGAGATGTCTGAAATTGAAACTTCTACCTTTTGAAATGACGCAGTCTCTATAGCCGTTTCGACGATCGACAAACTTTGACTAAAAATATTTAGATCTTTTACATTGTTATGAAGTGTAAATGAATCGTGAATTCATCTGTACTGGGTGGTTTTGTTCTTTAGTGAGAACATTCCTTTTTAAATATAGTTATGTACTGTTTTTCAAAGATTCTTCAATGCTTAGATTACTGTTTGTAATTTAAAGAAGATTCAGTGTTGTCTTATTTTTAGATGTCACATAATGAAGGCAATATATTACGTTCTTTTTCAATTGAAATAATTATAATTATCTATATAGTTAATAACATTCCTAGAAAAAGCATGAAAATAATTCATAACATAGAAGTCTTTAAAAATTGTATCAAACAAATTGAGTTTTTTTATCAAGATAGCCTATAGTTAAAATGAGGAATGTAGCATATCTCAAATTTAATTAAAATTGTAAAAATATTTGAAAACTTGGAAATCTGAAAATTTTTATATTTTAATACATGAAAATTGGACACTTAAAAATTTGGAAGCTTGAAAACTTAAAAAGCTGAATATTTATATATTTTAATATTTGCAAATTTGTTCTGAAAATCTGAAAATTGAAAAATGTATAAATTTATAAATTTTAATATTCTAAAATTAAAAATACTGTTAGAAACGAATAAAATAAATAAATTTCAGAAGTATGATAATTTAGAAATTCAGGACTTTGGAAATTTAGAAATGTTCATTCAAAATATAAACCAAAATAAAAAATCAATTCAGAAATTATTAATGTATTAAATAAATAGTATATTGAATGTAGTATAATAACTAATAATAACTAACAACTAGTAACTAGCATAAATGTATTATAATAATTAATTACTAATGAACTAAATACTGTAACAAATTGTAAACTCAGTTATAAAATCATGCAATTCAGCAAGTAATATTTGGATCCACAATTTCAGTTCCAAGAGTAAAATTATACATACTCTCGCGAATTCCGAATTCGAATTTATATCAAAACTTTTCACGCAGCTTCTAAACAATCCCGCATGCGGCTCGTTGGCCACGGAATTCCTTGGGAAACGGAAGTTCTACAACCGTAGCTGCTCCACATAGATAACTGCAACTGCATCTTGCATACCAGAGTGTTTCCCATTTTATACTTGTTTTACTGCTTCGTTATTAATGTTTATCGTTCCAGTCGTTTCTGAGTTTTAGCGGCGGAGTTTCAACACCAACGAGTACGCCACTTATTAAACGCACTAATTATGAATAATTTTATCCGGATAAATATAATCTTACTTTCGCTTAATAACTAATTGCAAAATAAAATTACACTGATGTAGCATGTTGTTTAATGTTTTTTTATACTTAATTTTTTTATGTGGAATAGAGAATTATTATTTAGAGGGAATTCAGAGACTAAGGCGTTTATGGGATTGGGGTTTAGGGATTTAGGGATTTGGGGATTTGGGGATTTTAGGATTTTTGGATTTTGGAATTTTGGGATTTTAGGATTTGGGGATTTTGGGATTTAGAGATTTAGAAATCTAAGGATTTAGGCATCTAGGGATTTAGGGATTTAAGTATTTAGAAATTTAGGGATTTAGGTATTTAGGAATTTAGGAATTTAGGAATTTAGGAATTTAGGAATTTAGGAATTTAGGAATTTAGGGATTTAGGAATTTAGGAATTTAGGGATTTAGGGATTTAGGGATTTAGGGATTTGGGGATTTAGGGATTTAGGGATTTAGGGATTTAGGGATTTAGGGATTTAGGGATTTTGGGATTTAAAGATCTAATGATCTAAGAATCTAAGAATTTAGGGATTTAGGGATTTGGGGATTTAGGGATTTGGGGATTAAAGGATTTAGGGATTTTACGGATTTAGGAATTTAGAAATTTAAGTGTTTAAAAACATTACAAATATTCCAACTTCCAGATTTTCAAATTTGAAAATTTAGAAACATGCTGATTTCATAATCTTCATAATCTTATGGGGCGATCCCATAAACGCCTAGAATTGTAAATAATTAGGAATTCAGAAATTCTTTAGTCTTGCAAATTAGACATTCAGAAATATAGGAATTTTAATATTTGATAATTTAGGAATTTAATAATTTAGAAAATTAGACATTAATGTTTTAGTAATTCAAGAAATTTGAGTACTTAGAAATTTAATAATTCAGGAAATTAGACATATAGAAATGCACAAATTTAGATATACATACATATGGAAGTATAAAAATTCTCAAATTCTGAAATTTTCAATTTCTCCAAAATTCACATTAACACTTTAACGACCGCTCACACAACACGTGTGTGGTAGCCGGAACAACCGTTAACGACCGCTCACACAACATGTGTGCGATGCTACCGCCGAAGGTTGTTGTCCAGTGCCACACTTTCTGTGTGATAATTTATGAAAGTAAACAAGTGTGGATATTGCTATTGGCTTCGTATTTCATCGCCACGTCTTTGATTTTAGGTAATTATTGCCTATTTTTAATTTTAGATTGTACACTACAGTGGTGTACCATGTAAATTATGGAGCAAATGTCGGCGCTCTACGAAATATTAAATTTGTTGTTAAATTGTTGTCGTTTTTTGTTTTATGTTAACTTTTTCGTGAATTTAATAAAGTTCTTTTAAATTAATTCTTCAAAAATACTGCCGGCCCCTGGCGACGTTTGACTGCGTAGACGTGCGGTCGTTAAAGTGTTAACAAATTTAGAAATTGAAAAATTTGGTATTTCAAATAAATTTAGAAATTTGGAACCTTGAAAACTTGAACATTCATGCATATAAAAATTGAAAAATTGAAAAGAGTAGAGTTTAGAAACATATAAAAGTTTAGAAACTAAAAAATTGACAAATAGTGAAATTTAGAATTCAAAAATTTTCAAACATAGAAATTGGTCACCTATCAGTACCTGTGAAGGCACTTCACTTGCACGTCCACACACCGCGCAATGGTAATTGCCCACCTCTGTGATAGAATACCACTGGCTAGCTGAACCATGAACTTGTCACGTTCTTACGCGTCGTCAATTTTTAGTGAAGCCACTTTTCAAAAGCAAAATTGAACAACGTGCTACATATGTTATTTACACATTCACAGCAGTCAACAATCGACGTGTTCAGCGTGCCATCCAAAGTGCAGTGATTAAAGAAATGTAACTGTCCTAATTCAATTTTAATTACTGTTTTTAAACGATCAATATTGTATATTATTATTATATACATTTTTATCAACACTGTCAATAATTATGAATTTTATTCGCTTCATACGTTCAATATTTATTAAAGTCAGTTCCGAAATGGCATTCAACGAAAGTTTCAACAATCATTATTATATTTATTGTCAACATTTTGTTAATACTAAAAGCATTTTGATTTTCGTGAAATAATTCATTTAATATTTTAAGTAACAGCAACACGTTAATCGATCTTCTCGTACATTCAATAATATTAATAAAACATGATTGTTCGAAAACCTTTTAAACTCGTTAATAATCACGTGTGCGCAACATTTTGTATGACGTGTAAAGTTACACAAAAATTTTGTAACATATTGAAATAAATTGTTCGTATACTTTGGGTAATAATCCTTCACTGCATATTGTAGTCAATATGTTACATAAAATGCAATTTTTCTGCTATGTCAAATATTAATTATTTGCATACGTTACCAATACTAAAATTGATGAAAATATTTATTATTTCGATTGCAGTTCTGTTTCTGACTGAGACAAAAAATGCACAAATTTGCAAAAAGGAAATATAAAAATTATTGCAAGTATTTTTCTTTGAATAAATTTATAATATAGAAAACATTTATTTACTCTTATTTTGTTATCATTAGATTTGAGAATTAAAAAATGTGCTTGTTCAAAAAACAGAAAAGTCATACAATAAAGAGTTAATGAATTAGTGGTCCTCAGATGAGCAATACTCTACATTGTATAGTACAACATAATAAACTTACAAATTAATATAAATTTAATTATAAGATAATTAGAGTTCATATAAATATTAAGTACGTTAGAAAACAGACTGCAGTATTGTAATTATTTAAAAAGTTAATGAGATAATTCAAACTTAATAGGAATAGTATTAATAAAATATTGACACTAAATATCAAATGACTCTGCTCAAGCTTACTACGATATGAAAATATAAACAATCCGAATATTAATTAAATACAAAATGAATATTAATTTGACATTAAATACAATATTAGTAAATACTGGACAAATGAAACGCATAAAATTAATTATTATCCATCGTAAAGAAGTTAAAATATAAAAAGATAAGTTTTGCAAGAAATGTGTGAACCAGAAATCTACGACCTTATAAAGCTTATAATATACCGGACTGAACTTTATTTAAGAAGCAATTCTTTTAATTGCAGCTCAACGTACTCGCATAAAGTAAAGTTGGCATGTGAAATACTACCTGTAATTACATTCAACCACGAATGGATCACGGTTCATAACACACTTTGTTGCGAAACATTCATTAAAACCTATGGATAGTAATTACAATGCACAGAGTAATGGTGGATTTGTTGTGGAAATAACGTTAATTAAAATATAAGCAACGGAGATAAACGTTCCCTGTTCATCGAAAAGTTCTGCCATGCATTAACTTGTTTTTAACATTTTACTTCACGATTTTCTCGAAAATTACATTGTCAGATTAAATTATTCATTTCTGTAAGGCTGAAGTAAACAGTGAAACTTGAAATATTATTTGTAATTTACATTCAATGTTATTTCAGTCTAAAATGTAGAATCAAAACTTTAAGTTTAAAAACCAAAGGAACAAGAATATCATACAGATTTACTGGGTTAAAGTACAAATTTTCTAAATTATTCAAATTTCTACATTTTTAAATTCTAAGTAACTCAATGTGGTTTGAAACAACTAGGCTGCAATTTTATTTATTTTATATCCTAAAAATTTAAGAGATTAAGGATTAAATCTTCGAATTTTTAGCAGCCTACATTTACACCTATCAATGAGTATCATATTATAAACTATATTTACAAATATAAATTTATAAAAATTCCCGAACGCGTAAATCTTCGAATTTCTGAATTTCCAAATTTTCCGCTTTCGGTTAAAAAATAACGTAAGGTTCATAATCAAATCTCGTAAACTTTGATCAACCCAATGCATTCATACTTCCCTAATTTTTGTCGCCACTCTGAACAGCAGGGTCCCCTTGTCCCCATATTTCCCTCGATTATCCACGCTTGGCTTCAACAAGGATAAAGCGGAAGTGGTTAAAGGGGTAGGGGTTACGAGTCTCCGAGCCTTATTCTCCAACTTGTATCCCGACGAAGGAAAAGCAAGTCTGGATTATTTAGCACGGAATGGACATCTTCTGGCTTGGTACGCAATATTAATATGTTCTCCGGCACTCGCTGCGACGGAGACAATGGCGGAGATTGTGTTGAATGCAGTAATCAGGCAGACTAGGTCCTGAGGGACTTCGCCTGGACTCCGCACGGTTGCCTTGTTCCTCTCTTCGTGGCGAACGTTGATCCTGCAGGAACAGGATCCGCCTGTTCCCTTTCGCCTTCTTCTTCCACCTTCTTCTTGCTTCCCTTCTGTGCTCCTCTCTTTCCCTGCAACCCGTTCTAAGGGTTCTTCTTTCGGTCACTTGAACACTTTGCTCAAATCCAAATTTCAGTAAATGGAACTTCTATTGTTGCTACTTCTGTGAATCGATTTTTACGTCGAAGTATCGTGTACAAACATTGACTTATATGGTTGATTTTACTTTTCTACTCACTTCTTGATTTTATTAGGAATAATTATGAAGTAACCTGTTGTGGTAGGTATTATAAGTAACTGAATCATATAATTATTAATACAATTATTCTGTTAAAATATTGATGATTTAAGGAAAAGTAACACTTAGAAGCTTAATTTAGATTTTCCTGAAATGACAATTCTTTATATTTAAATTGTGTGTAATTTAATATAATTATATTAAATAAAAAAATCAGATGACCAGATATATAAATAAAAAAAGACTCATTAATATGTAATGACTCCTTGGGTTTTATTGGTACGCATTATTATTGATTTGGACTTACAAATCTGTTTGACGAAATGAAGAATGTTAATTTATTGTATAGCTAGAAACTTGTGCTGAGGTTTAATCCCCTGGCTGTAATGTCTGTGACCTAACAATTGTTATCAAACTATTCAATTAGCAAATGGCAGTGTGCACACCCGTAGTTCCTTCGTCTTTGATAGGCGCGTTTCGCTAATATTACGATTAATAGCAGGATAATCGGCTTGCCTATCCTAAGTAAATGACATTTAGTCCGATAATTAGTATTCAGGCGTATAGTTCTATCGGGGAGAAGATTCAATTATTGGCCGTGGATATGAGTAGAACATCGATAGGTCGGCGAGATTTCACTTGTCACTAACAAGATCTGCATGGCCATCAATTGCGGCTAGTTACGGTGAGTCATGGCTAAGATTTACTACCTTCGCGGTTATGTTAGAATGGACGTAATGAACGACGTAAATCATCGTTACGATATGTTCCCGATTTTGCGAGCCTCAGAACGAAAATAAGAGGAGGATCGATTAGTTCGGTCGGTCGTGTTATGCGGAATTCCAATAACTGTGTTTTGGATGTGAAACCGATCGTGATTTAATAAAGGAATCTATCACGTATTCAGACCCATTTTGATTTAATTAGTTTAATTGAATTCTAATACGCCAGATTAAAGGTAGAACCGAATGCTTTCAAAAGCTTCAAATTTCCAATATTTCTTTGTGAATCTTCCGCTATCGTGCACACGTGGTAAGATAATTACTTTTTATGTTCTGATGCTGATCTCAAGTTTCCTGGCTCGCGTTTAAAAATTAAGCTTAAAAGCATTTCACGAAGAACGTTTAAGCCCCTTTTGAAATTATCTTAAACTACTTTGAAGTTAAGATGCGGACGTAATTTGGAAATGGAGGATCTGATTTTTGTCGCTTAAAAGTATCCGCTAAATGAGGTTATTATTTCATAGTTAACTGCTAGTACAAATATAAGCAAAATAATAGACACTTGTGTAACGAAATATGTGAAAAGGAATAAAATACTGTAATACAGAAAAAACTAGAGTATTTGTGGACACTTGAAAGATAATATTACGAATTTTGCATCTTACAGGTTGTACATGAAAGTTGTGGTAATTATACAGAATATACATGAAAGTTACAAGTAATTATACAAAGCACACATGGATTTGCATGTAATTATAAAGGGAGTTTCACTCTATTTAACTCAAGTTTTTTGCAGACCTTTTATTTCAGAAATGTCGAAAGATGGTTACATATATAAACAAAGTAATTCAGAAATGTCTGGACAACAATTTTAAGGTCATCGAAATCGATGAAGTGTCCTTTTGTAAATAGATATCACGAAAACATTTTTGCGAATATCTTTGAAACTAGAGCCAAGTGACAGTTATATGTTCAGAATGACCCCCTTGATAACGTATTTAAAGGTCATGGAAGTCGATGGAGTGCGTCCTTTTGTAAACAAATATCGCATCGAAAACATTTTCGCGGATATCTTTGAAATTGAAGCCAAGTGGGGTTATATAAAAGGGAAGTTGTTCAGTATGACGTTTTTGTCAGCACATTTCAAGATCATCGAAATTTATGGAGTCTTTTTAGAACAAATATCACGTCGAAAATATTTTTGCGAATATCTTTGAAATTAGAGTCACATAATAGTTATATGTGTGTGACCATTACAAGAATAACATCAATTTCGATAACCTTGAAATGTATTATTAAATAGTACTTCATTTTGAACAACTTTGCTGTGTATAATGGTCATATGTATATGTGTACGTGTGGTCATAGACTTATGACCATTACACACAGCAAAGTTCAAAACGAAGTACTATTTAATAACACATTTCAAGGTTATCGAAATTGGTGTTGTTCTTTTTCAAGTATATAATTTACCAAGTTGTTTAACATGGTCCAAAATGTGACCAAATAAAAACTAGACTCTATTTACGAATATTGTGATCAGCGATCGAAATATTATCCTTCACTCTTACAACAAATTTTATTCGAATTCATACCTTTAAAAGAACACGTAAAATGTAGAATTTTTATCGAAGGATGTAAAATCTGTAGAATTTTTATCGAAAGAAATATTATTCGTAAGAATTACTTTAATAAAATATTTCCACGGAACAGATATTTCGGAATTATTACACTAAAAGTCGGAAAGAAATATTTTAGTACGTCTGTTGAAAAAGATTCCAGAAAGACAGTAAAATTAGTTTTCAAATAGTTAGTTAATCTTAATAAGTTTTTAAAATAGGTAAACAGTTTTGTAATTTATTATTGTCATTATTATTACTCCTAGTAAACAATGTTTTAGATGAAGTTGAATGGTTTTGAGAGGGGCATATGCTGGTGGCATATTTTTTTTTTGTAGGTGGACGTGTGAAGGACATACGAAAGTCATTAATGTTTTTTTAAATGGAATCATATATTTTTTATTGTATCAGCTGATACTCCTTCATATTCTTTACAAAAAAAGTATTAATCTTACAAAAAAGCATTATGTGAAAAAATCATTAGTTTAGGAGATATTTTAATTTTAATGTCTATTTACAGAAAAGGTTCAATGTGGCGACCATTTGCATCAGAACACTTTCTGAGTCGAGAAAGTAATGACTCTCTAACACTCCGTAGTGTATAATCTTTCTGTATGTGTAGCACTTTTCTCTGCTTCAAAATAAACTGATAACATGTCTATCTTTTCTTCTTTAGAATACTTCATTATGAAATGATAATTCACCGTATCGTCGTATTCATCGCATTACAGACGTAACAGAAACAAAATTTCACTCTTACTGCGTAACAAAAAAATAACAAAATCTCACAATTCGTTTGGTGACACGTGACCTCTCAAACCATGTAGAAAAACATTTGCTGTTCAGTTAGGGCAAATCATAATATTGACCAGAAAGTCACGATTTCCTAACAAGTTAGAATTAAAATATCTCCTAAACTAATGATTTTTTCACATAAATAGATTAATACTTTTTTGTAAAGAATTTGGGGGAGTATCAGCTGATACAATAAAAAATATATGATTCCATTTAAAAGAAACATTAATGACCTTCATGTCCTTTACACGTCCACCTACAAAAAAAATATACCACCAACATATGCCCCTCTCAAAATCATTCAACTTCATCTGAAACATTGTTTGCTATGAGTAATCATAATGACGCAAATCTAGATGGCAAAATGTGGTGAGCCACCCTGTATAATATAAAAATATATTATTTGTGAAAAATCGCCAAATTTTCACCTCAGTCAAAATTTTATTGTTACAAACCACCCCGTATTCAGAAATCAGAAGGAAAAAGTGCGTAACCATATTTCCCAGGATGAAACAAAGTACCTATCAGTGATTCCTTAAATAATTCATGAAAGCATTTTATGACATTTTAAACTCTGTTTTATTTATCGTCATGAATACCTGACGCATAAATGAAACAAGAATGTGCCATAACTTTATTTTATTAAATAGTAACTTCCGTAAAATGAGGGGTATAAATGGCTACTTCAAATTCTACTATGCAGAAGAAAAAAATCATTCGTCCCTTCATACGCTAATAAAAATTCTCGTAACTTCCTTACAGTATATTTTCCCTTGGGAGTTGGGATCCCTAGTTGTCTCTGCTACGACATTATGCTGCTGTTACTGCTAGCATTTTTATCAGCATCGTTGTTTTTATTGCTTATTTTTATTCAGCCCGCCTTTGTGCCATTTTTCTAGCTGTTAAACAACACGTCGTAACATGTCGTGGTATTTTTGTATCCACTTTATCAAATTTGTTTGATCCAAATATTTTAATTCTTTTTATCAGCAATTTTTTCAGATATTTTCCATATTTTTAGTTTCATCGAAAACTTATTTGATCCAGATTGTGCAATCGCTTTGAATAACGTGACTTTATTTTTACGTTTAATAGTGCGTTACATTTTTACTGCATAATAAACATTTCGCCTGCAAAGATTTAAAGGAGACGTAACTCTTACTCGCAAGGAAATAAGTGACTGCGATTTAAAAAAATTTGTTTGCAGACCAGTCAAAAATAACTGATGTATCTTTTTTCTGCAGTAGCTAAGGTTTATGAGGTGAGACCACCCTCTAAAATTCGACTTTCGGAACACAGGACGTGGAACTTCGATTTTGCCCGACCTTAACACGATTATAACAAACTGAGAAAGTAATAATTTCACGAAATCGTAGGTACAGTTCAATAAAGGAGAAATTTACGTCTAAAGTTTCTTGTCCTAGTATGGTCTCAACTTTACTAACCTAAATGTTAGGATTCAAATTTTCGTGTTTGCGGATCTTTAAATTTTCAAATTTTCAAATGCTCCACTTCTACACTTTCCAAGTTTGCGCATTCTTGCAAATTTACATGCTCCAAAGTTTCCAAATTTACAGGTTTACAAGTTTCCAAATTTGCAGATTTGCAACTTCCTCAATTTATAGATTTGCAAGTTTCCAAATTTGCAGATATGCAACTTTTTCAATTTACAGATTTGCAAGTTTCTAAATTTACAGATTTGTAAGTTTCTAAATTTACAGATTTGCAAGTTTCTAAATTTACAGATTTGCAAGTTTCTAAATTTACAGATTTGCAAGTTTCCAAATTTGCAGATTTGCAACTTCCTCAATTTATAGATTTGCAAGTTTCCAAATTTGCAGATTTGCAACTTTCTAAATTTACAGACGTGCAAGTTTCCAAATTTGCAGATTTGCAATTTTCTCAATTCACAGATTTGCAAGTTTCCAAATGACCAAAGGTAGGCATAAGTTTCTAAATGTGTAATTTACAATTTCTTCATTCATTTACGAATAAAACATTAAACCATATTTCTGTAAACACCCATTATTAACTCAAAAGAAATAATAATCTTTCACTGGAAAATAATAGCAATTTCATGCACTACATTATATTAATTAAATGTGTCAAACGAACTGTACACAACGTTTAAGTTAAAGAAGATAAAAATATTGTGCTGATTTTGCATTTAATGATCCTTGCGCTAAATACAATTTTTAAATTTAACTAAATTAAAAATATAAGAAATATTTATAATACTTGAGGTATAAATACGTCAAGCATAGCTTCTCATTATAGTGCAGTTATAGTGTATTATCCACAACAATGCACTAAGCGTTATAGTGCATTATCTACAATAATTTATCACTTTTCCTGTAAATCAAAGATGCATTACGAACGACGAACAGTTTATGAAGATCGATCTCGCAGCGGTCGAAGATTGGAGATCGTTTGTGGGTTAGAAGTTGGCCAAAGGACACTGTCAAGCCACCGATTCATGCAGAATCTCCACAACAGACCGGGTTAACGAGCTGTGAACCCGTGAACACACCTTGCAAGTACTAGACGACGCTGAGAACACAGTAGGAAGTGAACCCCCGTGGTAAATTGCGCGTGTATAATGATAATGGCGAGAGACAAGGAATCCATCTGCGGCGGCGTGTCTCTTCTGTGAGTGTCAGCCCGTTAATAGGCGATTCGTGATTGTGAATTGGGAATACGGCTCGCATACTACTTCGGTAACCTTGTCATGCAGAGAAAATCGTTTGCTGGATCTAGTAAATAATGTTTGCACTTGCAACGCATGCAGAGGGTGCTTAATCCCTTGCTATATGATTTATTCGTCGGATGCGTCAGTCAGCGTTAGCTATACACTGATATAGTATTGAGAATAACAAAGTTAGAATGTTATGCGAATTCTGTAGTCAGTAACCCTTGACTATGCTAACTGTAATTGGATTTAAACTTCGGATTGAATAGTACACATTCGAGTAAGTTTTATCGCATTTGAACTACGAGTGCGTCACGCGTCATCGTTACTGCAAGTTTTGCACTCAAAACTGACATTTGGTTTAATATAATAACTTGGAATAAGTATATTTCGCAGTGGTTACTACTGATCTGATTATTGAACGCATAAGAATGTGATCTTTTAAAAATAATTACTTCTTATCGTATACGGTTCATTTTTAATAACATGACGATTTGTCGATCTGGTTCATCTGAGTTTCTAAGTCAGTTCTCAAATGCGGCAAAGAATAATTACAAAATAATTATTAATGAAGCTTATGTTTGTCTTCTACTGATATTTTGACATTTATCTGAAGTGCCATGTTTTATAATTATACTGTCTATTATAATTTATACGATATTTTATAATTACTATACTGTTACCTACATGTTCTTTGTTAATTTTAAGAAGCCCCTTGTAGAGATCTACATATGTTTTTCGTGTAATTAACGATTTTAAAAATATATTTTATGCAACACATAAAAGTCTGTAACTATACTAACAAAGAATTGGATCTTCCCCCAAAAAAAACATAGGATCTTCAAAATAATAAATAGAATACTTTTCGACAAAATGAGGTATAAAATCCATCACTGATGGAATCTATTACTGCAAAGCACAACACGTGTTGTACAGTGTAATAGTTTAACGAATGCAATATTAATCAGTAAAGCTTGAAACCGTCCGCGTTTTCCTAGCGCTGAAAATTGGAAAACCATTAAAAAGAGTCGAGCCATGGGAAAGAAAAACGCGTTCGATAGGTTTCCCTAACAAATACTCTGGCTAGCATCTAGCTGTGGGAGCCTGGTTTGATGACAAAGAAACGCGTTTTAACACGGTTGCCTTGTAATACGTTTTTCAACCAACACTCTTCTGTTTCATTGTCGACGATGAAAAATGATTTGCCGCTCGATTCTGTAGCGAAAAATACGCGCTACCCGGTCAGTGAAAGGAAAATGAGTTCTATTATATTGAATTGGTTAACGATGTTCTCTTCTTTTCCTTTCATAACATGCCATTCGATATTATTGCAATTACAATGAACGCTTCCAGTAAATTAATTATAAATTAATTTCATTTCTGCAAGCACATTTGCTGTTGAAGAATTTGAAACGTGTTCGGATTTTGTTAGGAAGAACGTTACTTTAACATTTATGATTTCTGCAATAGGCTCTTTATTTCGAAAGTAGCCTAAGTTCATTTGGCAATTGTTTGTTGTTAACACGTACCATATGATAATAATTGTTATAAAAAACATTTTATAATAATTTTGATATTATTATTACATTGTTCCTTATTCCTAAATAAACTTTCAGTGTAGATAAATATTCCTGCTATGAGTATGTTTTGAAATATTCTATTTAAATTTCTAAATTATTGTAGTAATTTAAATTGGCAAACAAGACAAGATAAAATTATTAAAACTAGTTAGCTTTATTTTCTCGATAAAATAAATAATTGATCATATGTTTATAACTAAATCATCCTATTTCCAACGTTGCGTTCTCAAATATTAAAAAATCACCGCACGAACCGTAAAAATAAATTCAAGTAAAACAAACCACCAAGAATTTAGATTCAGAATCGACACAAACATGTACAAGTGAGGCAACTGATATTTTTCACTGATGCATGAACGTAAACGGAATCTGCATTAAACGCTATACGCTTTTTGAATTTAATTTCAAACTTAATAAAGGACCGCATTCTATCCGCGCTACCGAGAATGCCAACAAAGTTTACAGTGAAGGAGCACTGGTAAAATAAGGAACGCTCAATATTGGCTCAGGATACTGAAATGGGAATCTTACGATCAACGAAGGTTCGGATATACCCCGCAGAAATCGATATCGAAGCTTCGAAGGTATTAATTGAAACTCGCTTAACTTCCACATGCGAGAAATTTGTACAAATTTTTCATTCAATTCTGTCACGATTTCCTTTTTATGCAAGATATTACCGATTTAATTGAACAATGAAAAGGGACAAAGAATCGACATGAAAAAATAAGCAAAGTACATAAAATACAATTTTTTCATATGAGCCTTTATTTTAGGGAAAACTAAGAGTGAAACTTTAATATAATTTAATGGAATCAAGGTTGAAAATTTAATATAATTTAATATAATGAAGGTTGAGAATTTAATATAATTTAATGGGACGAAGATTGAAAATTTGATATAAGTTAATATAATGAAAATTGAAAATTTGATATAAGTTAATATAACTAAAATTGAAAATTTAATAAACAAATATGGTCATCGAATACGATGTCTAAAATGGCAAATACAATTTCTTCGCAAATTTAATAATTAATTTTATCAAATAAATCATAAATAATTAAAGTTATTTGATCGACAAGTATACACATCAATGCTAATAACTAAAATAAATAAATGAAATATTAGGGGTACCGAAAAGTAATAAAAATTTCTTCGATGATTTCAAAGTTTTTCTATGAAAAATCGAAGGACTTTTTTTAAGAAGGGAACAACTGCCTTTACGCTGGCAAAAAGCGTTAGAAAGTGATGGAAATTATTTTGTTGATTTAAGATTTCTTTAATAAATAAATATTTTTCGCCAGCAAACAAAATTTTTATTACTTTTCGGTACCCCTAATATTATCATACGAAAACTCGCTCTCGTAATTTCCTAATTATGACTCTACTCGCAATCGAAATGAAGTTCGATTCAACTTCCGTATTGCTAATTGAATATTTCGAATTTTGCATCGATAAAGTAAGTAAGGATATCGTGTAAAAGGAACGAGAGAAAAGTTATGAGAGAGAAAGGAAGGATAAGTATTATTGTACGATAAATTTGTTCGCGAGAGGATAAAGAACGGAATCAAGACGCGAAACGAAAATGGTTGAAAACTTTTAATTGGTATCGCTTCTGAATAACTATCGGTATGAAAACGCTTCGCCATTTATTGGCTAACTTAAAGGTTCTTCAATAAATGTGCACAGCTACTTTGTTATGCATCGGAAGTTCCCAAGCATGCACGCTTTCATGCTCGAAGGCGCTGCACAATGAAACGAGTTTCGAGTGGTTGTCGCGAAAGCATGAAGTTTTCGAATAATCTGATTAATTGACTGCCACTTTATGGATACTCGACAGGGAACATACAAGCGATGTGGAAATTTAACATTATAACTCTGCTTCGAAACGTTTTCGACTTGTTAAAGATGTGACATCTCGAGAGTGATTGACACTAAACGTACCGATAGATGATACTACATTTTAAAACTTTAATGTGGCACTCGAAATATTAATACTTTGCCGTTCTTTCGACACTTGGATCATCAGAGTTAACTAATTGTTACTGTAATATTATGACAGAAGAAAGAAAGTCAAAACATAGGAATTTCTTGAATAACAAGATAGTCCAGCATGGTTAAAAATTGTGACACGGAATTCGAATTACACGAAGTTGCGATTACTGCAAGATCATTGAGTAGGCAATGTCTAGGAGTGACACTAGTTATGAGACATCCTATATATGTATACAAAGAAAGTCAACATATAAAACGAAAGTGCAAATATAAACAGAAAAAGTCGAAATACAATTATAATTTGACTTTAGCAATCACTGATTGTTCAACTTACGAGTAGTATCATTCTCCTAACTCCATAACGAAAATATGAATTTGTCACATGTGAAGTGTGCGTCGCAAGTATGACTCAATATAAGTCAAGAGCTTTAACGTTGTACTTCAGAAATCCATTTCGACAACGGCAATCAACGGGTTAATCTAGCTCAAATCCTACGAATATTCGAACTAGCAAACGAACAAAGAAATAGACTGGCTAACAAAGCGGCAAACTTGATCCTTGCAGAAAATACGTTTGTACTGGCAAGATCGATAGTTCGAAAGCGGAAAGGGAATCACGCGATCCGTGAGAGCGAAACGATGCTGGCAGGATGATCCCGTGGAATCAGAACGAAAACGGGGATCGTTCGTGGAACGGCCTCGACCAGTTCGTTGAACTCTGCTTGGCCGGATGCCTAACCACCGTGATGGGCGTCGATTTCCAGCGACGAGACTACGAGTAGCCCGGTCATTTTGGCTGCAATTACCATGATCCCCGGGACAAAGGAAAAAGAAGGCCGCAGACTCTGGCATTGACATCTATTTGTAATCGAGGAAAAAGAAGAGCAGTTAGAGGAGGGACGTCAAGACGTCGAACGGCGTTGCTTCAATTTTTGTTTCCTGTTTTGGGGTTAGACACGTGTCAAAGGCACGCAAGCTTGCGGACTTGTGGCAGCAAAAAGTTGTTGGATCATCTTCTACCGGCAACCTTACTAACACGTTTACTGTTTTATATCATAAAGTTGACTAATATAAATGTCCTAGAAGAATGTACAAAAGTGGCCTTCTTATGGTGTAGGCAATATACGGGTACATTAATCCTTTGCGCTCAAAACATGCCTTTCGGTGATTCGGTTTAATATATAATAATAATATAAAATAAATATTTTCTAAGTAAGTTTATAGGGTTACATATGTTGCATAAACACAGTAGAGCTGACAATAGTAGAAATTTAATAGAGAAATAATAACAAAAGAATTCATAAAAATTTTAAGTAGTAGGTTTGAAAGTTGCTGCCTGTAAACAGCAAAAATATATTTAAGCATGAAGAGTGCGAGTTATAATCATTACCACACCTGCAAGATAGTAAAGGAGTTACATGGTAATGTATTAAAATAGTAAGGTAGTAAGGTAACAAGAGAGTATGTTAGTAAGATAATAAGGTAATAAGGCAACAAGATAGCAAGATAGCAAAATAGTAATAAAGTAAGAAGATAGTAAGATAGTAAAATAGTAATATAATAAAATAGTAAGACGTTAAGATAGTAAAACAGTAAAATAGTGAAGTAGTGATTAAGTGAAATAGTAAAATAGCGAAATAGCAAAACAGCAAAATAGCGAAATAGCAAAATAATAAAATAGTAAAATATAAAAGTAGCAAAATACTAAGCAAAGAAATAGCGAAATAGTGAAATAGTGGTGTACTGATATAGTAAAATAGCGAAATAGTAAAATAGCAAAATAGCAAAATAGCAAAATAACAAAATAATAAAATAGTAAAATAGAAAAGTAGTAAAATATTAAAACAGTGAAATAGTGAAATAGTGAAATAGCAAAATAACAAAATAGCAAAATAAAAAAATTGTAAAATAGTCAAATAGTAAAACTATAAGACTGTAAAACTGTAAAGTAGTAAACAAGTAAAAGAGTAAAACAATAAAACAGAACAACCACAAAGTAACGAAATATCAATATATCATCAGCCATTTGAAACGAACTAACCATCCCATCCATAAAGTCGAGCATCAAAGTACGAAAGCCAAATAACGTAATAATAAGATGCAATCAAATATTGAGTCAAATATCGTGTCATAATTACCGGTTGTAATGCTCAAACAACCAGTTATTTACCGACAACGAATGTTTATAAAAATCTAATTTATACACCGTTATCGGCTTTCACAACTTCTCTCAGTAAATACAAACAAAAGAAATCGAATTACAGTGGGTTAACATTTTGTCGAATGATCGTAGCCAGGTAAAAATCGGTGAAGTACGATCGGAAATATTTAACGAAATCAGTTGTGCAAATATTTGCCGCGAAATTAACCCCCGTTTCGACGGAACTGTTCACGCATAAACGGATTTCACTTGAAATCATTCGATAAACCATCCTCCACGGAGCAACGGGTCGCCTTGATTACTCATTCTGCTTCATCGTCGAGAGCGACAGAGAGGATTCTCCGATACGACTCCTCGGTATACATGCTGTCACTCGTTTTCGATACAAATTTAAATGAAAACGTCCTCGGCATGCCTTGCTACTCGATACATATCGCCGATAACCCCCTACACCTGCCACGGACGAGACGTGAGAAAAAAGGATGCTCCAAGGAAACGATAAGCGGGCAAATATTGGCGTTCCTGAAATGGCAAACTAACAGCCGACCCGTTCGAACGAGTACTCAGGAGTGCTTTTAATTCTGTGTACAATCCGGCTAGAAAATCGCTGTTTACATCGACAGTTTCGAGGGGAAACGTTTGTCCCATAATTGAGACCCGGGGCTATGAAATTTCGAGATTCTGAATTCTCCGGTGGCTGCACGCTCGGCATTTACCATAACTGCGATGTAAAAGATACGTGTTCCTTCCTTTCCCTTTTTATTTTATGCATAACCATACACGGTTTACCCTCAACGTATCGAACGTTCAGATAAGTAGAATGGGATGCTTCAAGTTTGCTTATTCTGGAGTCATCTGAGGATGCTGCAGTGTACAGTCACTCTTCGGTAAAATCTTCGAGTTATTGAAGCTTCGATACTTTCGAGTGAAGGAGATTAAATCCGAAGATGAAAATCCGAAGTATAGAAGCTTCGTATGTTTGCTATTTTTTCAATTTAACGGTCTAAAAAAAATTAATTTTTAAAAATTCTGTTCTCAAGAAATCGTATCTATATTTATATTACTAACCACAATTTCAACTATTTATCACAGGAATTAAGTTTTCAATTATGTAAATCAGTGAGAGTTCATAATAATATAGGTCACAGCGTCAATAGAAATTCAAGCGTCACTCACATGTGAAAACATGGCAGTCAATATATTAATAATTTATCGTGTTAATATTTCCGCCGCTTTCATCGAAACGTACGAAATGAGCTATTGTCTCAATACCTATTTACATTAAATTAAATAATCGTGCATATATTAAATTTCCTGTCAATTTCGATACGAGCTAATAAAAAGGTTTAAATACCTTTCAGTCTCGATAAACCGCTTAAAGGCAGCAACGGGAACATTCTCTTTCGACACGTCGATAATTAATTAACAATTAACAAAATACGCATTACTGTCGGCATCCAGATTGGAAAAATGAAATTCATCGTTTGTTTTAACAAATTAGAACGTGTGCTTTTCGTCAACAGAGCGGTTCGAAAACGATCGACAATTCGCGTGATTCGGCAAGAATTTATTTGCAAGCTCAATCGTCGAATCAATTATTAAAAACACTCGTCGCAGGAACGAGCGACGGCAATCTATTATAATATTTAATTGTAAATCGCGTTCGTTAACGGGATAACATTTCGATCGTACGACAAATCCAGCCGCTTGTCATATTACTGTCATGCCGTTCGGTGAATTAATTATTAATTCCTACTCACAATTATTGCGTTGCGATGCGTGCATACATAATCAACAAATGTTTGTTAACTCTGCGCACGCCACCCTGACAGCCATTTGCATCTAAAATTCGACGATGATTTCGTTTATAAGTCGTTCCTCATGTTCGATCGTCAATCAGCCGTTGATAGCCTTCGCGATTTATATTGAACTCGTATTTCTTGCATGAAATATTAGGTATCCGACTAAAAATTTCTGCGATATTTTGTCACAGAGAAATATGAATTTATTAACCTGTCATAAGTATCAATGCTGATATTTATTGTAACGAAATATATTTTGAATTAATAAGCTTAAAAAGTCACGAAATTTTGAAATATTGAAATATAAAAATTCACAAATATTTCAACTGAAAAATACACAAATTTGGAAATTGAAAAACTCACAAATTTAGAAATTTTTTAATTTAAACATTTAATTTAACTTAAACAAATTTTTTAATATTTTAATTTTCAAATTTTAAATTGATGCATGTAGAAATTTGCAAGCTTGTACATTTCAGATTATAGATATCTTGAAATATTCAAAATTAAAAAATATAAAATTGCAGACTTTCTAATTTTCAAATCTTTTAGCGACAGAAATTCACAAATTTTTTAGTGTTAGAAATTCATAAATTTTTAGTTTCACTAAATTTAACACTAGGAAATAAATTCAATATTAAATTTCAAGAATATAATGCAAAATTACTTACCACTTTAAATATTTCAACTCTACGTCAATATCAATCACAATTAAAATAAACGTCTCACCTGCAACAAAACAAAAATAATCAAAATTAATTATTTTACTTGGCGCGATTTGAATGGATAATTAATCACCTTGACACACTTAAATATTATAAATATTTGTATAGATAAGTCTGAATTTAATTACAAAGTTACACAAATTAGTGCACGAATACAATGATTGTACGAATTTCCATAGCTGACAATATAAAAGACCTTGTTATAATAATAAAAAAGTTTGCATAACTTCCTTTCAGTACATTCAATAATACTTCATTTCACTTCATAACATTTTATTCAGTAATATTTCATTAATTTATTTCAATAGCATTTCATTTTAAATAATTTTATGATCATACAAATAAAGAGATGCTAAAAAATATTAAGAAATTATTAAAAATTTATTAAATGAGGTCGAATGTTGATATTAACATTAATTTAAAATTTAAGTGAACTAGATATTCAACAATCGATCAGCCTGTTTATATATTTTCATTTTCCTTATAATAAGTATACGTATTAATGTAAATATACCTACTATTTGTAAGAATGTGTAAGTATATCCTTAGATACCCTTCTATTATTATAATAAATTCTATTGTAATAACTTACACATCTATTTATACAAATGTAAACAAACTTTATTAATCTTTTAAACAAAAGACAAAAAATACATATTCCATCACGAAAATCCACTTATGGCCGAAAAACAATTTACGTAATGGCGTCCAGTTTCACCTCTCACAGATTATAACAGCGAATATAGAACAATAAAGATTTGCCTCAAACATCCATCCCCGAAATAGGAAGTCTGAGAATAGGCAACCAACCCATAAAACGTTCGATTTACCCTCCTTTGACGCGACAGAGCTCGATAAACCAACGTGCAAAATAGTTTTATGCCTGTCATAACATCTTGACTCGGCCCGTATACGGAATTCAATATCTCTATTGAAAACCATAGAAAATGTATAGTACAATTGAAAGCAAATCTGCTTTTCCTAGGAAAAATATTCTACGAATTTGAAATTTAAAAAAAAGTATGAATATTCAAGTTTTGCAATTTTTTGTGGAAATGAACTATTTTCCTGAAAATAGTTGACCGATTTTCATGAAAACCTATTTCAGTAACTATTTGTCGAAATGAACTCTTCTATTTGAAATTGTCTACGTCATTATTCTTGTTATCGTTTATTTGATTCATGATACTGTTATTAAATATTGGATACAGGGTATTGTAGGATTTTTTCCACGAGGTATCATGGTTTTTTCCATAGAATGACCGTTAATATCGGTTTTTTTCCATCAACGAGCGATCGTCTTTTGTTTTAACGACGCTTGGCGTGTGCGAAATGCTTGCGGGTCAATCGTAGTTTTGCGCTCCTGCGAGTTACTTCGACGGAAAGTAGCGCCGTCCGAAGTATTGTGTGTTTTTTGTGTGTATTCCTAAATATATATTGTCAATCTCCTTTTGTTAAAACATACCCGTGTGTTTTTCTCCTTACCCTCCTATCCTACAGTATTGTTAATCAATAATGGTGAAATTTTCCTCGTTCTGTAATCAAGTCTTCAGTTACTTATATTATTATTAAGAGGAAATGTTTGAATTCAATTATCGAAAACAATTTTTGACGATTAAATAGCTGTAGGTTCATTGACAGGAGTCATGTAACAAAATATACGTAACAAGAAATTATAATAATTTCTAATAAATTATTATGTTTTATTATTGTAATAAGCTGCTTCGCTGACTACGTCGCAACTAACCCTCTCTTCACGACGTTTTTCTTATTTTTTCGAAATACATCATCTATAATAAACAGCAGAAATTATACAATCAATCTAAAAATGTCTATCTTTCAGTTGAACAAATTTTACAGCCGTATGTTTGATATAAATACCTTAAAACAATTTTTCAACAAGAGAGCTTAGGTTCAGTGTCCTCAAATACAAGAGGTGGTTACTGTTGCTACAACAGCACATCCAACCTGAAGAAACAACTTTCATTCAGACACAATCGGCCAATTTCCTACTGAATCGTTTCTATCCATAAACGTAATTCTGTGTCGTTTAACGAGAATAAACAGCGGTTTGTTTGAGACGAAGAAGCTTGTGCAACAACCGCGACAGTAGAATTCTCGGAGACGTTTGCTCACTATTTTTGCATTATGATCCTTGAGGAACATCAGCGCTGTTTCCGCCACTTCAGCTCGTCGAGTGGCTCAAAAATGAGATACTCGAGCGGCAACGAACTGCATCTTCCACAGATCGTTTCGTGCACGCTTATACCCAGGAAATCATGGTGTACCTTCTTCTTGGCCGTACAGGGAACAACGAAAACAGAATAGGGACAAATAGTGGCCGTCCTTAATTCCTACTGCACGTCAATAAACCCGTGGGGGCTTTATTGTGGGAATGTTTTCCCCGGGGAAAAACATATAATTAGAGCAAAACGTTAAACCGGAAAGGATACTGCGACGAACATTCCGGACAAAAGAGGGCGGCCAGCGAATGAACGCGACTTAAGCGTGGCTGCTTAGTGGTGCATAAATTGTTACGTCCTGCTTCATGGGTTCCTCCGAGGAAATAGTCGTATAATGCCCATTCTCGGAGGAAAAACGACGTTATGTTAACGACTGCTTCAATTACGGAATAATTGAAACGCCCCAGCGCTCGAGTAAACGCTAAGGTTCTAACTTAACGTTTCGATTCATCTGACGACGATTGAAATTGCGGAAATAAATGCGAACATTTGTTAGTGTCACGCAAGTTAAATATTAATTATCCGTTGTAAAATTGAAATTTTAATTGATGTTTCATGCCGTATCACACTTTAACACCATGTATTTAAGCGATGGCGATGGACATAGTACAGTTCCAACTATTTTAAATTAAGAATTAAATTAAAATTTAGATTAACAATTTTATCCATTCATTTTATAATATTTGTCACGAGTGTTGGATTTTATTTAAAATTCAACGTCTCAACATTAAGATCAAATTTTTGATATCAATTGATACGTTACGTCTTCTCCTACATAAAACATTATGAAACTATTTTTCATTGAGCGGTCGGCATATTTATGAACCGTCTCAAAATTGTATACAAATCAGCTGAATATTTTGATATAATAAATTTTTGTTATGTAATTACTTTTTATACATTACAAATTAATATTTAATGAATATTGGCCATTAGTCGAAAACACAGATTAATGATAATAAAGAGGGTTGGTATACTCATGCACTGTATAATCATTCATATTAATTAACAGAATTATTGAACATCTATTAATGAAATTAACAGAGTTATTAAATATTTATTACAAGAATTAGCAAAATTATTAAATATCTATTAACAGAGTTATAAAATGTCTATCACTAGTTATTTGTACAGAAACTGAATAAAATCCGAAATATCACATATTTCTTTATTTCTCATAACAAAGAAATGTTCCAAAAATCCCATCGGGTTCGATGAGATACAAGGATTGTTTAGTAAAGTCATGTGAGTACTAATAAAAAAGTGTGAAGAATGGTAAAAGGTAAGAAAAAGAAATTTGTTAAATTAGATGAGAAAAGTGAGCGAAGGCGGTAGCAAACGAGCAAGGGTCGACTTCTTTCTGCAGCAATGCTAAAGAGAATTAAAATCGCAGATAAATCAAGAAGGATCACGGAGAAGCGACGGCCACGATAAAAGAGAAGGCGAGAAAAAAGGACGACAGAGGGAAGAAAAAGCCTTAAGCAGGGCTGTTTAAGGTTGTATAAATTGTTAGCGGCGTATACTGGCCGGACATCCCTCGCCGGAAGTGAGACTCCAGCCGGTGCCCGGAGGCAGAAAAATAGCGGGAGATTTTATCTGTTAATTGCCCGCCCTAAATCCCCATGAAATAATGCGACCCAGAGCCGATACCCGAGGCGACATAAATAAGGCCGCCATAATTACTTTTAAATCGTGCAGCCAGCCAACCAGCGCCCTACTGTCGTTCGTAATCAGGAATTATCGAGGATTGGAAACAAACGCCAGAGCACTGTCGCTGTCGGAAAACCCTGCCTCCTTCTCTCTCTTTCTCCATGCATTGTTCTGGTAATCTTATGAAACCGTGTAATGGCATGGCACGAATAATTGAAAATAAATTACGAAACGCGCTGGATATTACGAATGAAACGGATGAAAGATGACGGTACGAATAGCGAAATGAAAATTCTTGTATAATGTTATGTCGTTAGGGATATATTTGGTTATTACGTACGAATTATATTTCCGAATTTTTATGGCAATATTTGCTACATATCTGTGTGGATTCATATTTTTACGTTATAATTTTGTATTTCACAATTTCTATATTTTCAAGTTTTTATATTTACTTATTTGTATATTCCCAATTTATACACTCTCAAATTTCTATTTGGTAATTTAGGAATTAGAGAATTTGAGAATGTACAAATTGGGAAATTTGGTGATTTGGAATTTGGAAATTTAAAAATTTAGAAATCTGAGAATTGGGGAATTTGGAATTTGGAAATTTCAAAAACTGGAAATTTGGAAATTCGGAAATTTGGGAATTTCAAAATTTAGAAATCTGAGAATTGGGGAATTTGGAATTTGGAAATTTCAAAAACTGGAAATTTGGAAATTCGGAAATTTGGGAATTTCAAAATTTAGAAATCTGAGAATTGGGGAATTTGGAATTTGGAAATTTCAAAAACTGGAAATTTGGAAATTCGGAAATTTGGGAATTTAGAAACTTTGGAATTTGGGAATTTGGAATTTGGGAATATGGAATTTCGGAATTTGGAATTTGGAATTTGGAATTTGGAATTTGGAAACTAGGAAATTTGGACATTTTAGAATTTGGTAAGGTTTGAATTCAAAAATTTAAGAACCTGCAAATCTAGAATTGAAATTTTGTAATTTAAAGTTTGAGAATTTGAGAATTAATAAGTTTGAAGATTGCATTTGAATAACAAAGAATTTAAGATTTCGATGATTTGAAAATTTAAAAATAAAAAATGTGTCACTGCTGTTTTCAGTGAACTAATATATTTAATTTGTTTCGCAATTGAGTCATTTAATGCATTATTCCTTTAATAAATAGTTACAGAAACGTCCATTTAAATGTACGAACCGAACAATAAGAATAATGGTATTTAACAGAAGTAATTGAATTTAATAAAGTGAGCATTGTTACACACCAAGAATTCAACAATAACTGTTCCTTTCACGTCCTAAATAAGATAAGCACTGTACTCTATAATAGTTTCTTTGGTTACTGTAAATTCAAAACAGATTGAAATTCGTTGTAAAGCGTAACCGTAATTGAAATCTTGTAGTGAATAATTTTTCCTTTTGCAATATTTCAAACTGTCAAACATTTCGTCCTCTGAAAACACGTTTTACGATATTTTTTAGTAGTTGTTCCCGTTGAAATTGCATAGATGTTTACTGCTTTCGAATTTTATAAAGGACGAGAGAAATGAATGTTTTTATCTGCGAATTTTTCGACATACTTAACTAAAATTTTCACGAATTTTCTATATTATTAAATTATTACGTAAATTAATGACAGTTCTGTATTCTGACAGTGTTCTGTATTTAAAGAAAAGTTATTTACAATTTCTTATTTAACATAATATTTTATTTTATTTCAATATTAAACTTCACATTTTTCCAACACATAAATTTTGATCCAAAAAGATGGTGAAATTTAAGGAATTGTTGATTTCTAATAAAAGCAACAGTTAATATAATTAGAAACTAAATAAATACATAAATAGATTATAAAGTAAATTTTAATCAAAATTTTTTTAAATCTATCATAGAAAAATTCAGTGTTCGAAACCTAGACAAATGGTATTTGAAATTTTTCCTACAACAAATATTTTTTCCCAATTTTACATTTTTCATAAATTTCATAAAACTCAAACTAACAGTTTCTATTCTTTGTAAGCGAATGATCAATTGTTTGTTTCAATAATTTTTGTGTTATAAATGTTAATAAAATATATAAACATTAATTTTCATTAAATCTGTAGCTTATAACTGATATACAATGAATACAGTCTTGTTGCTTGTTACATTTCATATGCATCAAAATTCATATACATTATTTACTACAATTATTGATAAATTACTTCATATAATAAATTTGATATTCAGTGAAATCTATTTGGTCAATATTTTCGTCCTTTTATTCTGACAGTGTACTGTTCTTATTCTACTTGTCTGACCCTGTACTGTTCTCATTCTACTCGTGACAATACACTGTCGTTACTCTACATCTAACATAAATTTTTCTTGTCCTACATGTCTGATGGATGTACTATTTTCGTTTTGCTTGTCTGACCAACGATAAAAAGAAAAATGGTACAAAATGGAAAAATCCATTTTCAGACGACTTGCAACTCTCTAATTCGAATCCCCAAATAATTATGTCAACAATAAAATATTATGAATAGACAATTATTAATAAAAACTGTAATGACAAGTCTGTAAAATGAAAGCAAGTGAAATTATTCATACAATCGGTTGTAAACATTTATTGGTTCTGTATTATTTATGTGACTCGTTAACCAGTTAAGTGTGTTTGAAGACTATATCCGTCATGGAGATGTGGCAACATTTTGTGTCATGACGAATATATCCGTTATGCGTAAAATTTTGTTACAATTTGATATTTAAATTGTAATTTTGGCGAAAACTAAATTATATTCGTAAATTGTAATATGTTTAAAATGTTTAGAGGTCAACACGAAATGAAATAAACAAATAAAAAGTGTAAATGATTTGAGATGGATTCATAAATTCTTGATCAAGACAAACACTGGTGCGCGCTTTGCAAAAAGATCGCCACAGTTAACTGGTTAATGACTATAGTTATTCCTTGAAGTGGGGGTTGCGAGTGGTGTCGTGTGTTCGTTGAAAAACGCATCATTGCTGTGAATGATCGTTTAATTTTCAGTCAGTCTTATGTTATCCCTCAATTGTTAAAGACGTGTGTAATTTCCTTTGAAAATTAATTAAATGTTTAAAATATTCTGTTAATAAATGTTCATTCGGTTAAAAGTTTCTACAAAAATTCAGTCGGTAAAACCAGGAATGGAGAATGAATGAATTATTATGTAACGAATCAGAAAGCTGAAATTTCAGATTGGCGTAATTGGAATTTTGCGTTGCTTTTATGATATCAAATCATGTCGGACCTTCTGTACCACGAAATCCGCCATCTGATACAAGGCAAAGCTTTGAAGGAACATCGACAGACGGTTCCGTAAGAAATTGAACTAAAAGTAAGATGCTGAAGCAAATACATCAAACTGAACGTCATGGAAGGATAATGCAAAATCAATAAGCATATTTATCACGGAAGGAGTCTGCAAATATTGTAGTCGCAGTTATCTATCATGCTGTGATAGTGCTCTTTGTGGAATAATTAATATCGTCTCGGAGGAACCGCAAGATCAGTGCAATGCGAATCTCGCCTTTGATAAACGTAGCGACAATACCGTCACAGGAATGTTTGTTATTACGTTAATGCAATACCAAGAATGTAATAGAATGCTCGTTGATGATCGATTGGTTGAAATCGTGCAATTCAAATTGAATGAAACGTCAAAATTAACAACTGGATATAAAGCCATGTTACAGTTCCTATTTTCTGACACTTGCAGAGTCAAAGTATATTCGCATGTAGTACTCGAATTTTTGTTTTGAAATTTTGAAATTTTCATGTTATAGAATTGTGGTATTTTTCAGTTTTGGATGTACCAAATTATTAAATTTCGATTTTTTTACTGTCCAGAGATCAAAATTTTCTCATTCTGGAATTTCAATATTATCAGCTTGTAGTTTTCCGACTTTCAAAACCTTACATTTTAAAATTCGCATATTCCAAAATTCTCAAATTCCCAAAGTTCCAAGTTTCCAAATTCCCAATTTCCCAATTTCCCAATTTCCCAATTTCCCAATTTTCCAATTTGTCAATTTCCAACTATCCAAATTCCAAATTTTCCAATTTTCCAATTTTCCAATTTCTCAATTTCCAATTTCCCAGATTTCCAAATTTTCAAATTTCCCAATTTCCCAAACTTCGAAATTCCTAAATTCTCAAATTTCCAATTTGCATATCCCCTATTTCCCAAAACCCCAAATTTTCAGGTCCCCAATTTCCCAAATCCCCAATTTCTCAAATCTCCAATTTCCCAAATCCCCAATTTTCCAAATTCCAAAATTATCAATGTTCCCGGAAAAATGGAGTGAAGCTATTGTCATACCCATACCAAAACTCGGTAAGGACCTTACTAAAGCCGACAGTTACAGACCAATCGCCCTTACGTGCAATCTGTGTAAAATACTGGAAAAGATCATAAATGCCCGGTTAAAGTGGTTCCTCGAGCACAATAAACTGATCTCTAGCAATCAATTTGGATTTCGGGCAGGCCATTCCACTATGTCACATCTAGTCAGTTTAGAAACACATATCCGAGAAGCTTTTGCAAACAACCAACATGCACTCGTTGTCAGCCTCGACATCGAAAAAGCTTACGATATGGTCTGGAGGCATCAAATTCTAAACAATCTTACAAAAATAGGAGTTACTGGCAACATGTGGCATTTCGTTAAAAATTTCATTAATAACAGAACCATAGAAGTTCGCTACAATGGTACCCTGTGCCAAAAAACAGAAATCGAGAATGGTGTGCCACAGGGCTCAGTATTAAGTGTAACACTGTTCTTACTAGCCATCAACGATGTAGGCAAAATCACCAGAACGCCCGTTATCACAAGAATATTCGCCGACGACCTTACCATTTTATGCAAGGGGAAGCGTATTGATACCAGCCAATATTTCATCCAAATGGCCCTCGACGAACTCTATGAATGGTCGAATAAAAATGGTTTCAAATTCTCATCCAACAAAACCGAATGTATACTGTTTTTTAAGCACCACGAATCCCGAACACCGATACTAAAACTGGGTACAAATATACTGAGATTTGTCACATGCACCAAAATACTCGGTGTACTTTTTGACTCCAAACTCACATGGAAGAATCATATAGAACACCTTATAAACATCTGCAAGCAAAAATTGGGGTGCCGACAAAGCTGTCCTTCTACAAACGTACCAAGCAACTATTCTATCCAAAATAGATTACGCATCGGTAATATACAACTCAGCGAAGACAAACATCATTAAAAAACTTGATACAATTCATAACGCAGGACTGAGGATAATGACAAGAGCCTTCCATACAACTCCCATAGGAAGCTTACTAATTGAAGCTGGAGAAACATCTCTTGAACATAGAAGAAAACTTTTAAGTTTAAAATACGCTGTAAGGGCATTAACATCCACAAATTCAATTATCCATTCACACATTTTTTCGAAAGTCACACACCAATCACATTATCAAACTGGAAATTTCCCGCTCCACCAGAGAGTTAAAAACTACCTGAAAGAACTTCAATTTAAGCTCCCGAATATGAAAAAAACCAGACTGCACAAAATACCCCCATGGATATTACAGACACCTGAAATTGATACAACACTGGAAATTTACAGAAAAGAAAACCTACCTAAGGAGAGATTCAAACAAATGTTCAATGCCCTCTGCAGTAATTACCTTGATTTTACCCACATTTACACTGACGGATCAAAAAACAACTACGGAACCGGAGCCGCCGTTTTCACTCAGGAAGAAACATCCAGTTATGTTCTACATCCCTACAATAGTATCCATACAGCCGAAACATACGCTATCCTATCAGCACTCAACCTTATCAACGGATCTCCCCAGTCCAAGTTCATTATCTTCTCTGATTCCCTCTCCACCATCCGGAAAACTCAAGACATAAAATACACCACTGAAATGCATTTAGAAATTCAAGAAAAATATAATAAACGAATCGAAGACAATAAAACTATAATCATAGCATGGGTTCCCTCCCACATGGATATCTATGGAAACACCATGGCAGACCTTCAGTTAAAAATCGCAACAACTATAATCATCGAAAACCAGCCGATATTAAACACCTCTGCGGACATCAACAGACATATCGCGATACTACTGGAACAGTCATGGAACTCTACATGGAAAAAATACAAAGCCAGCACAGTCCATCAACAGCTCAACAAAGTCTACGACCTAAAAACAAACCCGAGACACAATAGAAGATACCAAGTGGCAATAACTCGAATTAGGACCGAACACACTAAATTAACTCATTCCTACATACTAGAAAACGTTTCCCCCAGTAAGTGCGATACATGTGACACAACTATAACCATCAGACACATAATCTTGAAATGTAGAAAATATAACGACGCCAGAAGAAGACTAAACATCACGACCAACCTCACTGAAGCAGCCACATCAACAGCATATCAAGACACATTATTAAAATTCTGTAAAACTATAGGAATCCTCAGCCAACTGTAAAAAAGTGATGTCAGATCATCCACTTCCGACCATAACCCTATCCTTCTAAACTGGTCAACAGTCGCTAATAACCTGGGTAGTTGATGCGACTTTAAACCACTATTTAAAAAAAAAAAATTGTCAAATTCCAAAATTTCCAATTTTCTAATTTCTCAATTTTCCAATTTCTCAATTTCCAAGTTTCCAGTTTCTTGATTTCCAAATTCCTAAATTTCTCAGTTTCCAAATTCCCAAATTTCCAAATTTCCAAATTTCCAAATTTCCCAATTTCCCAATTTCTTAATTTCTAAATTCCCAAATTTCCATATTTTTAAGAAGTTGAACAACCAAACCTCTTAAATTCTAAATATCTCAATTTCCAAATTTCAAAACTTCCAAATAACCAAATTCTAGAATCTCTACATTTCCTCTACAATTTCAACACTTCTTAATTTCCAAATCCTACAATTCACAAATTTGGTAATTTCTAAATCTACAAAATCTGTAATTCCAAAACTCCAAAATTGCTGAATTGAAAAATGGAAAATTTCGAGGTAAAATCTAAGATGGACCATGCATTTTGATGCATCGCGATAGTACCCAAAAAAATAATATATAAAAAAGTATGAAAAAATAAAGCACAAGAATATTTTCCAAGGTACTATATCAACCGCAAGCAACAATAATTAACAACAAATCTAAAGAGCCCTAAAGAAAGTGAATTACATTTATACATTCTATCAATATCTCATATACCCAGAATTTTCAAATTCTTTACATAATAATTTATTCTTGATGTAACAACAAATTTTATAAATAATAATTATTCTTTCAGTGATAACAAATTTTCCACATATTATAATGGTATGCATAAAATACACATAAGCACAAATTATTTCATCCTTCACAACTTTACTCCTTGCATTCAATATTCTCAACCTTATTATACTGCTATAATCCTTCACACTCCATCATTTCCAGTTCGCCTAAAAATTCTACCAATCACGAAACCCACTATAACTCCTTTCATTCCCGAAAGAAGAAAAGAATCCATTGTATTCTGCAATCTTCTCCCATCATTTACTCGAAGAACGCCAAAAAATCCACGCATCATCCTCGATCTTCCTATTCGCCCTCGACGGAAGTTCATCCCCATTCGAGGAAAAAATCGAAGCTGACTTTCCAAATTGTTTTCACGTCCGTCACAGCCCACGGGTTTGCCCGCAGGACGAAGGACCACCCCCTGGGACAATATTAACACCCTCGAATGCGCTCTGCCAATTTAAAGTTTGTCGATGGTAAGCAGCCATGATAGACCAGACCGAACGAGGGTTGTGAAATGAGATGGTTGCGAGAGCTTGGTGAAAAACGAGGACGGGCAATGTACAGTCCAAAACAAATCTGAATTCCCTAGTGAAAATATAGTAACCAACGGAAACTGTCGTACTGATTTCTCAAGATTAAGTATTGTTAGGGATTGTTTTTTACAGTGATTTTTGCGGATCTTTGTGAATTCGTTAAGTTTGAGAATGGAACAACGAACTGATAGAAGAAGGTAGGGACATTGAAGGTCTACCGAATAAGGAATCTAGGGATTATTGGAACATTGGAAATTTGGACTTTAGGGATTTAAGAATTTGCGTAAATTATGATTTAGAGTCTAGAGACGTGCGGACTAGAGATTTGGAAATATGGGAGTTTGTAAATCTGAAGATTTCGGAACTGAGGGTTTAATAATCTAGGGTTTTAAGATCAAGGTATTTAGGAATATAGAAAAAATAAATCAATGAATTTAGTAAACTGGAAATTTGAAATACTAGGAATTTTGCGAATTAAGATATTTCGGAATTTAAGTATTTGAGAAGATATGAATTTGAAAATCTAGGGATTAAAAATTGGAGAGAAAAATTGGGAATGTAAAAATTTGGAAATCTAGGAGATTGAAACTCTAAGGATTGAGAAATGCGCGAAATTAGGAATTTAAGAATATAGGAATATATGTAGAGATTTGGAAATCTAAAAAGTGGGAAATATAAGGATTTAGTAGTGTAGGAATTTGGAAAACTAAGGATTTTTCAATGTATGATCTTGGGTATCTAGGGATTTCTGAATGTACGAAATTGTGAATTTCGGGATTGGCGAATTTAGGAATTTGGGGAATTTACGGATTTGGGGGAATGTAGGGATTTGAGAATTTAGGAATCTGGGGAATTTAGGGATTCAGAAATCTAGGAACTTACCAATCTGGGCATCCAGGGATTTTTTAATGTACGAATTTGGGTATCTACGGATTTAGGTAGTTAGGAATTTCGAGAATTTAAGGATTCGGAAATCTAGGAATTTACCAATTTGTTACACGAAATTTGAATACATGAAATTTGAAATCGAGGGATTTGTGAATGTACGAATTTGGGAATCTAGGGATTTGTAAATATACGAATTTGGGAATATAGGGACTTGGGAATTTAGGAATTTGGGGAATTTAAGGATTCAGAAATTTAGGAATTCAACAATCTGGGAATCTAGGAATTTTTTAATATACAAATTTGAGTATCCAGAGATTTCTGAATGTACGAATTTGTGAATCGAGGAATGCGGGAAATCTAGGGATTTGCGAATGTGCGAATTTGTCAATCTAGGGATTTGTGAACGTTCGAATTTGGGAATCTAGAAGGTCTAGAAATTTGTGAAAGTAGGAATATGGGAATCTCAACATTTGGGTTCCACGAATTTGTGACTATGAAATTTATTAATCTAGACATTTGGGATCCTAGGACTTGAGAAATGATGTATTTAAAATACTAGGTACTTGCGAATCTACGAATTTCTAAATAAAATCATTTGGAAATGTCAAAACTAAAGAACAAAGAAATTATGAAGCCTTAGCATTTGTTAACTTAGGAAATTATGGACCTAGAAATCTGACTATTTGGAGATCCAAAAATATAAGAATTCAAGAATCTAGTGATTTACGAGAAATTTGAGAATATCAATACCTCGCCCGACAAAAAACTCTCCAAATTCCTATGTTCTCAACTTTCCAATTAATTATCAAATCTTCAAATCGTAAAAAATCCCTACAAATCAACCTCTAACACACTTCTCCCTTCCTCGTTGCCATATTTTCCACAGATTTGCTATTGAGTGTACCAACAAGAAAGCAGAAGAAGGAACAAACAAAGAAGAAGAAGCAGAGGAAGAGAAACAGAAGGAGGAGAAGAAGAAACGGAGAAAAACAGGGATGGAAAGCGGTTTCTTTGACAACGGTTTCGCTCCTCCACTCGAACCACACCGAGATTTAAGTACCCACTCTGGTACACCACAACGAGTGCTGGCTAAGTAGTCCTTCCTGGCGCCGGAATAATTACCCAATAACAACTTTTCACCGGCACATAATAAAGGCTTAATTAAAATACGATAATCGACGTTTATCCCGGCCCACGCGTTCCGGGTATCTTCGTCAGGACGGCTGTTGATCTTAGGGGATCCCATCGGGGTTTCGTACGGGATTGAACGCCATCGACGAACGTAGGATTTCCCTTGGGCAATCGACCTAGTATCCGGGAACAGCCATCCAGTATCGTTAATTGTTTTTTGTAACATTTTGAGTTCACGAACGTTCGATATGTTCGATTATTTCGGATAGTTCGTAACAAATTCTGGATAGGAAATTGGGAATACGTATAGTTTCATGTTGAGAGTACCTATATCAAATTATCGAACGTTAATCATAAATCGATTGACAAAAGACTACTCGTTAGTTTATTTAAAATATGAACACCGCCCCGAATTTTATTCCTTGTCATGTAATTGTCATTATTCAGTTATCAACAGTTTATTGTAATATTATTTTAAATAAATTAATTATTATATTTGGCTTCACATCCATTTAATAATTCAAAGTTGTCGTCTTCAATCGTTGCATAATTCTAACATTTTATATAAAAATTTTGTTTGAAATTTTGGAGTTAGATCTGGGAATTTTAGAGTTTGGGTAACAGAAAATTTGGAAAGTTTGAAATTTGGGAATTGGTTATTGGAATTTTGTATTTTGGAGATTTGGAAATTTGGGAATGACTAGATTTAGAGAGTTGGAAATGATGCTAAAAATTCAATTTCCAGAGTTGAGAAATTGGAAATTTAAAAATCTGGAAAATTGGAAATTTGAGTGATTCGGAAGGTGGAAATTTAGAAGTTTGGGATTATGAGATTTTGGGAATTTAGGAATTTGAGAATGTGGGAATGTGGAAATTTGGAATTCTGAGAACTTCGGAATGTTGGAACTTGGGAATTTGGGAATTTGGAAATTTAGGAATTTGAGAATGTGGGAATGTGAAAATGTAGGAATGTGGAAATTTAAGAATGTGGAAATTTAGAAATTTGGGATTCTGAGAATTTCGAAATGTGGGAATTTGGGAGTTTGGGAATTTGGAAATGTGAGAATGTGAGAATGTGAAAATTTAACAATATGAAAATTTAGAAAGTGAGATTTTGAGAATTTGGGAATTTGGGAATATGGGAATGTGGAAATTTGGGAATTTGACATTTTGCGAATTTAAGAATTTGACAATTTAGAAATTTGGAAATATAGAAATTTGAGAATTCAAAAATTTTAAAGTATATGAATTTCAAAATGTAAATATTTGAAAATCTGAAAACTAGAAAATTGCTAAAACACTGAAATAAAGGTGTTACGAAATGTTGAGGTTTTAAAAATTAAAAACTCGGAATTTAGTCATATGATGTTTGAAAACTAAGAAACACAAAAATTCGGAAATTTGAAGATCTAAACATTTAAAAAAAAGAAAATCCAAAAATTATCCAAAAATATATTTCAGACACAGTTTAATAACATTGGAATTTGAGACTTTGAAAATATAGAAATATAAAAACTCGAAGTTGTTGAGGTTTGAAACTTGTACAATATGGAAACGTCAAGTTTTATATATTAAAGAATTCAAAGATTTAGTTCGTAAATTTGTATATCCGAAAACATGAAAATGAAGAAGTTTTTAAAAATTGTTATAAGTGAACTTCCTAAAACTGAAAGTAAGCAAAATTCATCCTTATCCAAAAGAATTTTTCCTTAACCAAAGAATGCATCCGAGTATACCTTGTGTAACCTAATCTGGCATCGATATCTCGTTGCTCAGCGACTCTCACATGACACAAGCCCGCAGTCAATTTCCTAATCCTTATTACGAGCTGGTCTACGACTTCCAGGACGGACCCAATATATATAAAATACATATGTGTTTTCCCGAGTGGTTTTGGCTAAACATGACAACGGGGATGGCAGGATCTAAATATCGGTTAGAAACGCGATATCGCTTTAAAGTATTCATAAAGAAGCACAACCAGAGCGGAACTTATAGCATCGAGATTCTGTCCAATCTTCAGCTAACACGGGGCCGCGTGAAATTCCATGAATTTCGAATGCTCCGACCATGATAGCGGGCCGAAGTACGTGCTCGTGGATACATTGTCGCACGAGCTACGGATATGCTCCGTGTATCATGCGCTGTCAGGCTGCATATAAATAATACGAAATTTCCTTTCCATCTTCGGGCATTAAAATCGAATTCTACTCCGGAGAGGCGCGCCGCGGCGAAAAAGGAAATTGTTCGTCGATGCCTTTGACAAAAAACGCCATGGAAAGGAGATTGCGGCTACGTCAAAATCTTTCGCCACCTCCTTCATTTTTAATCTCACCGCAATTTTCGATCCAGCTGCTTTTCAAGACTTTCTACTTTGACGACTTGTCATTTTTAAAATAATTCTTACTGCGTTACATTTGAAACTTTTGGCTACTTATGTACGTACCTTTTTTACTATACACTTGTGCAAAAATTAATTCAGTAGCTTTCGGTGTTTTTCAAGGATTGTTACTGTGTTTCTTAATATGCAAGATTTTTAATTTCTCACATTGTATACAGTCTTTCAATTTCACACTTGTACAAAAATTTTCAATGAAGCATCTTTCGGTGCTGTATAAGAATTTAATCAGTGATAATACTCTATACAGATTGAATTAATAATTGACCCTTTGGACTCGAAAGGTGATTTACCATTAAACACGTTGGCCTCTACAGTGAAAACTGATCATCTATCTCTACTGATCATCAGTTTCTATCATACCTTATAAACTATTAACCTACCTAACACTCTGTATTTATTTGAACGATTTAAGATCCAAGAGAAATGCCAAGTCGACATAGGAGTGCAAGGGTTAAAGAAAGACAAAACCCGTTGGCTAACCATGCGTATGAAAGATTAGTAGCTAAAACACCGTATTCGATCCACCTATCACGGGAAGTGATAAAAGGGAATGCATGTTATCTACTCACGGCACATTCTCCAGTCAGGTAACGTTTCTTCGTTCAAACAAAGTTTCGCTTGTCGTCTCTCAACATCGAGCCTCGTACATTCATCTTCCCAGGGAATTACGTCCCCGTTCCGTGAACCTCTGATGTCTCAGCTACCTATCTTCGCCTATACACAACTAGGACATATTTTTCTCTGGTTCCTTCTCGCGAACACCACCCCTTTCTCTAACAGCCTTCGTCTTTTCCCTTCCGTCTTCGTCTTTTCACTGGGAATCGGAATACGAAGAACGATGCAGTATCCCGCGGGAAATCATTTATGATTCCCAATGCACGTGTTTGCTCTCATTGGTATTAGCATTACACAATCGGTCTTTGTTTCGGCGATGGAGCAAAATAACTGGCGGCGAAATAGTAAACGATGTCTGAAGATGGCCTCCTTTGTCTAGTTCGTTATATGTTTTCTTTTAGTTACAGTTCGGTGATGATTGGGATATGTCTGTATAAGGTGTTGCACGTATGTTATGTTTGGTGTGTATGTGATTTTCACTGATATCAAGTAGAAGTAGAGAGCTTATGAGATTTAGAGTTAAGTTACATTTAGTTAGGTTAAGAAAGTGCAATTAGGTTGTTGTGAGTTGAGTCCAAAATCACTGACATTTTAGTATGAAAATCCAGATATTCGATTTATGTGAACAATATACTATAGCATATAGTATATACCATAGTAATATATTATAGCTCAATTCCAAAATTCCTCAATTCCCAAATTTCTCAATTCCCACATTCCTCAATTCCCAAATTCCCAAATCTCTGACTTCATCCAACAAAAAATTTTCACCAGCGACCCTGACATCAATTACTGAAGTTTCAAAAACCGGCACAATGCACAAAGCATCAAAGTCGTTTATTCCTGAAGGTTTACTTCACCGTTTAACGAGAAAACATAAGGAAGTCGTTTCGAAAACTTGATCATAAAAGACAACCCTTCAAAAAGTGGTTCCCCAGCGTGCGCGTCATAAACTTACTTGAAAATATCTTAACATCTAACATCTTTTCAAGGGTCCGATATTAACACGAGTAATGAAGCCAACGGCCACGTGAAGTTTCGACGACATTAATGAGGTAAGGTATAATTTAAAAGTTCCGAAATGAAAACGGTGACAATGAACGGGAGAGGCTCGAGCGCCTCGGATGAATATCCGTCATAAATGGAAAGTTTCGGCATTGAAACGGTGAATGCCGGTAATTTGCCTGGAGAAAAGACTCTCCAGAAGGGTCCGTGGAACTTCTATCGTGCTTCAACCCGCCGAAACGACGGTGCTTCGTGAATTTTCACTTTGGATGGATCAGCTTTGTTATCGCACGCACTACTTCTATACAAGAACGTATATGTGGGGATCATTTCACCATAATCGATTGATCCAATAGTACTGACACATATTCAAGTTTTCATTCATATACCAATAGTGTTAAACAGAAATATTGAATAACTATACAGGGTGGCTCACCACTTATTGCCATGTAGATTTGCGTCATTATTATTACTCATAGCAAACAATGTTTTAGATGAAGTTGAATGGTTTTGAGAGGGGCATATGCTTGTGGCATATTTTTTTTTGTAGGTGGACGTGTAAAGGACATATGAAAGTCATTAATGTTTTTTTTGAATGGAATCATATATTTTTTATTGCATCAGCTGATACTCCTTCATATTCTTTACAAAAAAGTATTAATCTATTTTTGTGAAAAAATCATTAGTTTTGGAGATATTTTAATTTTAATGTCTATTTACAGAAAAGGTTCAATGTGGCGACCATTTGCATCAGAACACTTTCTGAATCGAGAAAGTAATGACTCTCTAACACTCCGTAGTGTATAATCTTTCTGCATGTATAGCACTTTTCTCTGCTTCAAAATAAACTGATAACATGTCTATCTGTTCTTCTTTAGAATACTTCATTATGAAATGATAATTCACCGTATCGTCGTATTCATCGCATTACAGACGTAACAGAAACAAAATTTCACTCTTACTGCGTAACAAAAAAATAACAAAATCTCACAATTCGTTTGGTGACACGTGACCTCTCAAAGCATGTAGAAAAACATTTGCTGTTCAGTTAGGGCAAATCATAATATTGACCAGAAAGTCACGATTTCCTAACAAGTTAGAATTAAAATATCTCCTAAACTAATGATTTTTTCACATAAATAGATTAATACTTTTTTGTAAAGAATATGGGGAGTATCAGCTGATACAATCAAAAATATATGATTCCATGTAAAAAAGACATTAATGACCTTCATATGTCATTTACGCGTCCACCTACAAAAAAAATGTACCACCAGCATATGCCCCTTTCAAAACCATTCAACTTCATCTGAAACATTGTTTGCTATAAGTAATAATAATGATGCAAATCTAGATGGCAAAATGTGGTAAGCCACTCTGTATAGTATACCATAGCTATAAAGTTTGATATAAATATTGAACTTTCTGTAATTATTTGATTCAAGAGAAGCCAATTGACAAATGCTAGGTGCTCCATTTTGTCCAACTTTTCCCCACCCATATTTTTTCCATTCTCGAAAATCGTGCACTCTCGCGGGGGTCGTTAGCAGTGAATTTTCAAGGTAATTTGGTCAAAACATTTTGGTTCAGAAATGTTACGGAATAAAAGAGCGCGTGAAAATGTATTCGAAAGAGAAGAACAAAGGAACAAATGGAATAAAATAAAATGAAAACGGGGACAGGGACGAGGAAAATCGTTTTTCCGGCTGCAATGTCGAAATTTACGCGGTGTTTCGCTTCCTCTTAGTGTCTAGACGAACAGAAATTTATTTTCGAGATTTACGCGTCGCGTGTATTATTTTCTGGTGAACCTTTTTTGTTGCCAGTCTTTTTATTTCCAACACTGTTCGGTCATTTGAAACGTAGTTTTCTTCGTTCTTTCTACGCTTTGCGTGTTATAAAATGAGAAAGAAAATTATGAAAATATGTACAGGTTTTGTAGAGATAATTTTTCTCGAATTTAGGAAGTTTTTAATTTTACGGAATTTTCAGAAATTTGGGAATGCAAATTTGAAAATTAAAGGATTTGGATATTTTGTAATTTATGAATCACGAAATTATAGCATTTTGAAATTCGAGGATATAAAAATGTAAGGACTTTGAAATTTGAGGATTTTAGTAATGTCTAAATCCAAATACACTCGAGACTTGTTGAAATATTATATCTTCATGCCGTCCAACAATAAATTGAAAAACCATTTAAAACACTAACTACCAATTTCCATAAATAAGCAGTTAACTAATTTATTAACCCACATTCGATTTCACCCGCCAAAATTAGGTGGAAACTACCATTTATTAAAAAAAGACGAGAAAACAGTTACCATAGTTACAATAAAATCGACGTGTTCCCGGATAAAATATTGAACCCTCATTTACGAGAGAACCTCTCGAAATTCACTGTGTGTTCGATTTGCGGATGTTCCTTTCGTCAAGAGACGAGAATCACTCTTGCATCCAGGTGTTGTTGCCAGGTATTTCGTTTGCATGGCACAACTCCTTGTCGTTGCGAAAGTGCATCCTCGAAGGGATGCACAACGGATACGCTTTAGGGGATGAAATACGGCAACCGCTGCGCTGGCAGCTTGGTTTGTCGAGGAAGAAGAGAAATATTCCGAGGAATACAAATGAAAGTATCGCCGCGTTGCTTTCGAAGTTGAAGCATTTTCCTTGAACCGAATGGAAACTTCACGGAGGAAACTTCGCGAAACAATTGTTAAGAAACAGTTCCTTCCGAGAAATTTGTTAGTTTATTAGGGTGAAACTGTACCAGCGAAAGAAACGATTTGTTCTTCCCGCGAGTGGCGGTTTAAGTGGTTCGAAATTATCGAGGAATTTCAAGGAATCCAAGTTTTTTCCACGGTTCTAAGGGATGGACAATTTGACGAGTTCAAGAGGAATGGAAATATACTTTCTCCTGAAACTTCTGCCTTTATTTCGAAAGATGCGGAGAAAGTGATATCGAGCGGTTCTTATAGGTGGAAAAAGAGAAACGTAATGAGGATGAAAATAAATACCAAGCGTATAGGGTGGTGTAGTAACCACGGAAGTAAAGCGTGGTCGTAAATGACTGTGTTTTGTTCACGATTCATAAATTCGAAATTTTGTAAATTTTATGTTGTGAAACCTATATATGTAATTTTAATTTAGTTTTAATTAATTTAATAATTTGCAAACTTCTATGCACAAAACCGACTTTCACCGGCTACATGAACGGTGGCATTATATAACTGTACTCTAAACATCAACACATGTACCGAAACCGTACTGTCAATTCAATAAAAATGATAATAATATATTTCCAAAAAAGTAAAGTAAACTATCCATCGTAATTAGCAATATTTAATAAAGTCTAATAAAAGTAAACTTTCCGTGAATGTTTAAATCAATAAGTCTTAACAGTATCTACATACATTTATGAATCAGTTTCGGTTGCATTTTCGCGCTCGTAAATGCAGATACAGTTACGATCATTTACATATATAGATTTTACACCTGTAATCGAGGTTTATGGTTTGCTCAGCAGCCAGGTCAGCTACCGTGGGATTTTCTGAACGCGGAAAACCGCGAATTCCTACTAATTTGCAATTGCACCCTCGTCCTCGTTGCGAATATAATTTACTCGATACCGATGCACGATTCTGCCTCGGTGCTAAAACATGCGTCAGATACACCTGGGAAATTAATAAATTGAGTTTCTCGACTGTAATCAGATCTTTGGCGAACACCTAGCCTAATAACAGCTGCGAAAAGAATTCTTGTAAGTGCTATATACAAACACAACTTTTGAAACTTTATTTGGAAAGTAATTTAATATTGCACCGATAAAATGTATTGGTATTTTATTATTATTCGATTTTATTGTTACTTACTATTTTTTAATTCGATGGACAAAAGGAATAAATTAAGCGTTAGGAAATTATGTTGATTATTTAAAAACGATTGTTACTTTTAATGAATATTATTAATACCTTGTCTAAATTTTTGATATCATTAGAATTGTACTAACATTACTTCAGAAAAATATTACTAGAAAAAGTCCATAATGTTAATAAAGTATAATCATAAAAAAAAATAAGTGGCACTCATAATAAGCATAATAATAAATTCTTCCGTCATAAAAAAAATTGCAAAGTAATCATCCAAAACTACCATCAATGAAAAAAGATATTGAACAGTAATTTTTAATTTTTTTATCTCTCATTTATTCCACGTATCTAATAATTTAACAGCCGTAAAATAAGAGGATCGTTCGCGTGCCAACTTACCAAACACGCATAGTATGTTAGAAATGTTAGAAAGTATACGGAATCGAAAAATAATATTTGAGTAGTTCGACAAAGTGTTGAATCAGCAAATTTATAACACGATATTTTCTTTTTACCGTTCTTGTTTCGCGTATGTTCACAAACGAAGAACGTATACTGCGCCTACAAAATTGTCTGTTTGAACTTATTGTGCCGGGTATCGAATCGCGAAAGCAACTTCATAAAAGCCAGCTGCCGTTGTCACTAACTTGAAATTCGTTCACCGAAAGTATATTGAAACGTTATTTTCCTGCGAACTTCTTTGGCAAGTTTTGCTTCAATTTGGCTCAAATTCATGAAAGCTCCTGGTTTCCTGAGTTCGCGAACTTATTCTATTCGCTTCTTCTACTTTCGGCAAAAATTTAACAAATGGCAAACGTACGTAAAATGATTCTTAATTTATACAAGATGGAACCAATGGCTTCACAAAATATCTTTAATACATGTAACATCCCGGGAAGAGTTTTTTTTTTATGTATGACAGTCCTATGTTCAATTTCATTACCCACTGTGAGAATAGTTCAGTTACCGACAATAATAGACTATTACCGACATTATATACCAATTACCTTATGTATTCAAGAATATATTTTACAATTTCGATATTATTAGTTATTAAAAACCATTAGTTGAACAAATCAGTTAATGCATATCGGGCGTACTAATATTATGTTATCCGGAACTAAAGTCAGATGTTAGTTTATTGCAGTAAATATTGTAAATTATAATATTGTTCAATGGAATTGTTACGCGCGATGGGTAAAATATAAACTGTTTACAGTTATTTACAAAGGTTGTAAATCTTCGTCGACCCATGGCGTTTCCAAAACCTGTTACAGTCGTGGAATATTTCTAAAGTTAATATTATGAAGTAGAATTTTGTTGTAAAGTAGAGTTTATATAGTGGCTCAGAGTCCTCCACACTGGTGTGTCCAGGTCAATGAAGGATGTAGATCATCATCCCACTAGTTATACTGGTTGTTGTGTGTTGATGTAGTTGATAGTTACAAAGTTAATCTAAGACTGACCAGAGTAAGTATATTTCAACGAAGCTAATCTAAGACTGACTAGTCGCCTCTAAACAGCCAGAAAAGCAAGCACAGGAAGAAGTTCAGGACGTGAAGGCGTTGCCAAAAGGGACCAATCCAGACAGATTGTTATTTGTAAAAAACAGTGATTGGTGAGATGGTTCGACGAATGGGATTGTAAGATTTGAGCCTTCGTTCCAGGGTTGTAAATAACGTTTCGTTAATAAGGTGACCCAAACAGTTAAGTGATTTGGGTCCTTCAAAAGAACTAAATAGTGGGACACATTGCGAGACTGCTGAATGACCGAGTCAGGGTGCCTGGTCCGCCGAGTACGCAAGGATTTTCGTAAACACTGCACACAGCAAGGGTGCACAGTTTAGGACTATGGACATAAACTTCTTTAAGGAAAGATATATTGGCGTTATAAAGATGTGCTTTTCTGGCCTGTTAAAAGGTTATTGTCAATAGTTAAGAATGTCAAGCTGTAGAGACATCCATGTGGTCTTGAAGATCCGTTTGAAATTGCAAGAGTAAAGGTTTGACAAAACACCCATAAATATTACGCTGATTATATTCCGAGTGCTTCGGAACATCCTCCCCCCGTTGAGAGGGTACCGATCAATAAAATAAAGTCTGGGTACTTATCTTTGAACTGTAGAGTTTCGTGTGGTATCACCTACGATTATCTTGATGTTACCGAGTGTACTTGTCCTATTTGATTGGTAGAAAGTGACACTCGCTGGATTTCGTAAAAAGAATTGTTGTGGCATCTTGAACGTTGAACTCCTGAATGGAGCTGTCTGATCTTGTGTATCGTGGCACCAAAAGACCATTGCAGTGATGGTGTATTTAGTTTTCTTAATGATGCTTTCTTTCATTTGATCAATGAATCCTGATGATTCACTTGATGATTTAATGCCCGCTTGCGTAGAACTCGTTAACGAATCGCCAATAACAAATTGTTTCAATCAAAGAATGGTACATCACTGCGTCTGATGTGATATGCATGAATGAGCGTGATTTCACAATGACCTTGTTCAACTAATTAACATGTTGTAATTTGTAATGTAAATAGTTTAGTTCTTGCGACACATTCGAAGTAGAATTTGGATTGTGTTTGTCATTTCATTGTGAATTTGTGATGAAAACAGTTTGAAGAAGAATTGGTAATTGAATCAGTTACATGCATTCGACGTGACTGATAGATCCTCAAAGAATATTAAAGTTGTAAACTTATATGAAAGACAGTTTGAGGCACCGTTGTACTGAGCTTGTGTGGTTTACAGATTGTTTGAAATTGATCCGATCAACGAAAGTTGGTTTTTCGTCTCACTTCGTGTTCTAGTGTATTCTCGTGTTTTGATTGCGCATGTTGTTGTTGCGTTGAGTTCGCAAAGGTGAGTGTGCGTCACCAAAAGATAATTTAGTTATTGGCCATCATGATGGTTAGCAAGGTGATCAAACAGTTGAATGATTTGGATTTTCAAAGGAAGGAAGGAACGGGCGCTATGCATAGCTGTTTATTGTCTAGACCCAAGTGTCTATCTTAGAATTGTGATTAGCGACAGGGTGTTGGTCTAACGTGGGCGTCACCTAAGGTTCCCAAACCTGTGACTGAGAGCTAGCCTGGTCTAGCCCCTTTACCAACACGAAAGATACTACCCTACGCTATCTGTTTTTGCAAAAAACCTCCCTTCTAACATCTTATATCAAATCAATTCTCTGCTCGTGTCTATCTTATAATTGTGATTAGCAGCAGGGAGTTGGTCTAACGTGGGCGTCACCGTGTGACTGAGAGTTAGCCTGGTCTAACTCCTTTACCCATGATAGATACTTCCCTACGCTATCTGTCTTTGCAAAAACCTTCCTTCTAACATCTTGCACCAAATCAACTCTCTGTTCGTGTCTATGCTAGGACCGTGATTAGCAGCAAGGAGTTGGTCTAACGTGGACGTCACCCCTAAGGTTCCCAAACCTGTGACTGAGAGCTAGCCTGGTCTAGCCCCTTTACCCACGATAGATACTTCCTTACGCTATCGGGAAAAACCTGCGGCTGTGGTGCACGTGGGCAGCTGTTATTTTGCTAAGACCCGCTGACTTGGGACCCTGTCCTTGAAGTACGCATACTTCGCGGACCGTGACACCACAGGAGGTACGTTTAGGTGACCCCGAAACAGAGAGTGATAAATTAAGAAAAGTCAGTTCTATGTTGTCTGTTTGGGTTTTCTCAAGAGTTGTATGAGAGGACGAAAGTGTCCGGAAATCATAAATTGGCTTTCTTACAAAAGCTAAACAAGACATGATGGAAAGCAAGGAGTTGGAAGGTAATGCACACAACTGCAATGCACAATGGGTGTCATATGAACAGATCTGGTTGTTATAGAAAACCAAGACTAAACGAGTTGCCTCAACACTGTCAGAAAGAAATAGAGGATGAGCCTTAATGTTTGAAGTGTTTTAATAACACAAATCTGTGGTGTTTTGGTATCTCTAAATTGAATACCATGTACTTGTATATTGTTTTCATGTTACACAGAGTCTCCAATTCAAGAAGGTCGTAAATCTTCTGAATTGAAATATTCCATGAAATTTTGATCATGAACAATGATCCAAACTTAATCTGTAATACAGATTTCAATAATAACATTTTAGTGGTGTTTCTGATGTTTTGTTCCATGAAGTTAAAGAAAAGTAAATTTCATGATAGAATAATGTAAAATTGATAAAAAATAGGACTCTGTGACCATGAGGATAGCCAAGGTTTCATCAGGTAGTATTCTAAACGAGGGTCGAAACCTGATGACAATAGTATGTCATTGACGACCGTCTTCTACCCTTGATTTCAGCTGACGAAAGATCGGCATTGAGTTTTTATTGAATGAAATTTGTTTATGACCGTATGTATGCATACCTAAAGTCAGCGTTCTTTTCGTGAACATGAACAATTGTTCCACGTTTTTGGAAAAACTTATTGGGTTTTCTTAAAAGAAAATCATAAATGAGTTTACAATCGATCTCATATTACTGACAATCTCTAATAGTTTGAAAATAATTCAATGAATAAGTTTCATTTTGAATTGAACTATGAACTTTAAATAATAATTTAAATGAAGAGTTCATGGAGTCTGAAATGTAGAAGAAGGACGTAAACATTTCTTACAAATGCTGAACTTGTAGTCCATTCTTTACTTTCCAAATTGAAGTGTGATTGCATTACAAAATAAAGTGAATTGAACTACACACAGAACGACATATTTTGTATGAATTGGGGAACTGTCGGGCTCCCCCCGATGAACCGATTCAGATTAAATGTTTAGAAGTACGAATCTAGATCGATGTAGGAAGAGATTTCAGATACTTAACAATAGTGAAGATTGAATGATTGATACACTAAATCTGAATGATTAGATAAAACGTTAATCTGGTTAAGGAAGTTAACGTGTGCTGATTTTGTTGAATAGATATTTTGAACAATCACAATAGATTTATCTGTTATTACATAGATGATGAATACATTAATTTCCTATTCTCTTGAATTGTCAATATATCCTAACTATGTGACAATTGACAGAAATGCCTTTGTAATAAAATAGAAAAGCTAACAATGAAATTAGATCTTGTGTGAATTTAAATTTAATCTTCTTAGGATGACAACTGTAATGTCAGTGGTAGTTGATATGACAGAAATTCAATTACACAAATATTAGAGAATAAATTTCCAAACAATTTAGATATAAGAAGTACCTTATAATATTCATCGTTTATTAAAGAAGTGGCCTAAGCAAAATCCTTTCAATCGTAAATAGGGCAACCTCTTGCAAGAAAAGAAATAATATCAATGAGGTAAATTTTGAGATAAAGTTTTTAGTTTTAATACTCTGACGAAATTGACGATAGATCATATTTGTGGTAGAAACCTGTAATTTCAACCAATGATATTAAGATCCGCAAGTTAGTTGGTCATCTGTCTGTACAACCAGATGTAAGAATTGTTTTGAAGATTTTTATTATATCCATTTTGTACGATTTTGAATGAATGTAAGAAGATGAATGGATAACAAGCCTGTTTTATCAAAGAATACGTGCAAACGTGTTTGCAATGATTTTATGACCATTAGGGTAGGTATGCGAGAGACAGGTAGTGCGCTAAAACAGTGGGTCGAAGGACCTGTCGGACACTATTTCAGGGTAAGAATGTAACCTTGGCTATGACGACATAATAATTATTTTGAATTCTGAAACTATATATTTACTTAGATTCATGGAACAATTAAAGTTGATTTTTGTTGAGAAGATTGAATATTTAAATCAAGTAATTGTATTTACATGAGAAAACATGATACATCGTAATGATGTGACTTTTCGTAATCGTGAAAACTGGTCATGTGTCAAGAGACCTGGTTGATGTTATTACTTCATTTGTGTCGCAAGCTGTTAATGTTAAATTCTTGTACTAAGAATTGTGTTTCGTTTATACTTGACGGATTTGACATGACTATGTGATGTCATGAAATCGTGTAACAACAATATCACAGAATTGGCGAAACGATTAAACGAGCCTACTTTAAAGAAGCGGAATTGTATATGGTTTGTCGACTTATCTTGTTGAAGCCTCTGGAATATCCTCAGATTGTCCGTTGTTTGACATGTTTTCGAGTTGATTAAACTTAATAATCCGTTTGACACGTATGGGAACACACCAGTGTGGTCACTCTTTGTGATTTTTCAAACACTTATGATACACATTGTAACACATAATCCTGTTTATTGCACTTGTAACTGAGTTTATGCACTGAGCAAGTTCGTAGAATCCGGCTCGAAGGACCAAATGTTACGCGCGATGGGTAAAATATAAACTGTTTACAGTTATTTACAAAGGTTGTAAATCTTCGTCGACCCATGGCGTTTCCAAAACCTGTTACAGTCGTGGAATATTTCTAAAGTTAATATTATGAAGTAGAATTTTGTTGTAAAGTAGAGTTTATATAGTGGCTCAGAGTCCTCCACACTGGTGTGTCCAGGTCAATGAAGGATGTAGATCATCATCCCACTAGTTATACTGGTTGTTGTGTGTTGATGTAGTTGATAGTACAAAGTTAATCTAAGACTGACCAGAGTAAGTATATTTCAACGAAGCTAATCTAAGACTGACTAGTCGCCTCTAAACAGCCAGAAAAGCAAGCACAGGAAGAAGTTCAGGACGTGAAGGCGTTGCCAAAAGGGACCAATCCAGACAGATTGTTATTTGTAAAAAACAGTGATTGGTGAGATGGTTCGACGAATGGGATTGTAAGATTTGAGCCTTCGTTCCAGGGTTGTAAATAACGTTTCGTTAATAAGGTGACCCAAACAGTTAAGTGATTTGGGTCCTTCAAAAGAACTAAATAGTGGGACACATTGCGAGACTGCTGAATGACCGAGTCAGGGTGCCTGGTCCGCCGAGTACGCAAGGATTTTCGTAAACACTGCACACAGCAAGGGTGCACAGTTTAGGACTATGGACATAAACTTCTTTAAGGAAAGATATATTGGCGTTATAAAGATGTGCTTTTCTGGCCTGTTAAAAGGTTATTGTCAATAGTTAAGAATGTCAAGCTGTAGAGACATCCATGTGGTCTTGAAGATCCGTTTGAAATTGCAAGAGTAAAGGTTTGACAAAACACCCATAAATATTACGCTGATTATATTCCGAGTGCTTCGGAACAGGAATGTTCTAGAAACACCGTATGCTTATACATTTAGATTCAATCCGTATAGAAGTCGTGCGTAGTATATAGAGGAAGACAGAAAATGCAATTTCATTAAAACACTACTAAAATACTACTTTTATATCAACAACATAAACCATCGAGTAGAATGCGATATTGATAATGTAATTAAATCGTTCGTTTTCATACTTACTGCCTAATTGCGAATTTATACGATAATTATATATTTCGACGTTATGGGGGTTTTCCAAGAATTTGCCAGGCTGGCGAGTATAAAAGGCCGAGCGAAACTCGCCTAAATCGCAGAACAGTTTTCGAAGTCGATCGAGCTAGAAGTCTTCAGATAAGTATAACCGGAACAGTTTTCGCTGTCAAGAGCCGCAACGATTCTTAATACTTGACTGGTAAAGCGGGTATATGCCATTTGGATACTTGGTCGTGGGTCGTTCTAGTAGCCAGTGAACAACAGGCTCCCCAATTAAGCGATCTGGTTTTGGCTGTCAGTGTTCGTTTTGACAAAAAGGGTCATGGACAATTAGTTGTCGAGCCAGATTAAAAGTGTAACTGTTCCGAGGAAATAATTCATTTAGATTCAAACAAACTTTGAACTTGAATTAGTAAAAGAATATTGTTCTGTCATCAGCGTAATTTCCGTAGTCGACTACACCACGTTAGATATCAGATAAAATCATTAATCTGTCTAACTTTGCGAAAGCCTATTTAAGTGCACTTAGAGAATCACACTTAGGTCGTGTTCCTCGCTGCGGTAGACTATAACGCGCTAATATTATTAATTTCATAAAAGAATAATTCATTATATATACTACAAACGTATTAATCAAGATAAACTTTGTAATTGCGATAGCGTTCGAAACCGAGAATCAAATCCTATAGAAAACCGAATTCAGTTAATTACATAAAAGCGAAGTTAGCTTTATCCGAAATCAGACTTAGGTACGAAATAATATAAAGTATTAACTAGCGAGAATCAGATTTAGTTAGATTCACAATTACCTATTACGCATTGTTCAATTTACCAAGTTCTATTATTTCTATTATTAATATTATATCAAAATCTATTTAGTTTCTTTTGATCAAACCAATATACTTTTTATATTTTGTTGTTATTTGTTACTTGTTATTTGTTAAATTCATCATCTTCGTTATTTTATTGAATAAACCTTATTGTTGAAAGATATTGACCTGTGGATTTCACTCTTTAACCGCACACCACACGAATCCCACAATCTTTATATTTAGTTATTTTCCAAAACGAGTCGTTCAGTTGGTAAAAGCCGTTCTTTACCTTACTAGCGCTAGTAACTATCTGAATCTAGGTTCCAGAGTCGTTACATACATGAGATCATAAGAATCAGTACAGTAGAAGAAAAACTATGTACTTGATAGTATAATGCAAATTATATACTGTAAATTTCTAAATTTGCAATCCTTACACATTAAAAATTTTTTATAAAATATTTCATATAAAACTTGTTATATATACTGACTTACTTTATGTATAAATATATGTGTAAATTATACGTATGTAAAATAAACATATACATATACATGTTGATCATTCATTTAACCTATTTGCTACCCTGATTTCCAAAGCAAGATTTGAATATATATTTCTGTTGATAACTTGGAATAAAATTATATTAAACAACATATGTATAATGTGTGTGCTCTTACATCTCAACCTTCAAAATAATTTTTCATTTCAATTTTGCCTAACTTATAAAAGTATTTGACATAGCTTAAAACTCATCAAATCATCCACTGATGCTTAAAACCAATCTTAACACGTTCTGTGCCACGTGTACCATTTGTGATACATGTCAAACTTGATCTGCAGGCCACGTGTAGCATTTGTGGTACATGTCAAACTTGATCTGCAGGCCACATGTACCATAAATGGTACACGCATGCATATGTTTTATGACAAATTTAATTCTATAAATAGAATTTCTATATTTCCACTAAAAGAATGAGGCATTAAACATAATGCAGTATAGAACAAAGCACATAAATTTGTTTATTTGTTATATGTACAATAATTATGAATTACAAGTAATGGTTGATTTTTTTAAAGCAAGGGATGCATAGAAATGGCTTATTCGGGCAATCGCTGCAAAACATCACAACTCTTTTAGTTCTCTGCCTTACTACTTTAGTACCATACTATTTTACTGTTTTAAATTAAAAGATGAAAGAATAAACTAATGAAAGGTAACAATAGGAACATGTTTTCTAACAGAAACAAATGAAAAGCAAACAATGTTTTCTCTGCATATATATACCTACCGCCTCTTTTGTTAGATATTCTATTTCCCTCGCTTTGTACTTAACAATTCCGAATACAACAGGTTCTCTTTACTAATTGAAAATTTGCGAACTGATTGACTTTCACAGTCGAAATGATCGCAGCCCCACGTGTACCATGAATGGTACACGGTGTCACAACTACTCTAAACAAGCTAATTACTTATGGATTGATGATGTAATGATGTTACCGTGAAAGACCGAAATTGGAGAATGTCGACTTTCACCGGTGAATATCAACACATACCAAAGACGTCGGTGAAAGATCGAATATTTTATTACATTCTTGTACATTCAGGCCCTCACCGGTGTATGTCGACAATCACAGATATGCTCTGGTGGAGGTCCAAAAGAGAGGAGCCGACAAAGAAGCGACTGGCTCTCTCCCGCCAAATCCTGTGTTCTGCTGGGAGTCAGTCAGCTTTGTCAATCTTATGCAAGCTTTGATGATGCCAGCAACGTTTCCTTAATTCTTTTTTCTAATACCATAATTTATACTGAATGGATACTGCAGTAAATCGTGATCTTTTTCTTGACAAGTTAAATGCATTAATTGCGGGTAAACGAGAAGACAATTGTTTTTATTTTTCTCAAGAAAAGTACTCTAAAATACTTCCGAAGTGGTTTCTGCTAAAATCAAGTGCAACACACCATTGGATTACAATCGAATAAAACGTTTTGACGTTTTAAAAATTAATGATGAAAGGAAATTAATTGTACCATTAAAATCAGGGGAAACGAATATACAGTATCATGTTACCAATGAAGAATTGTTCAATGTACTATATGAAACTCACGCCAGAATAGGTCACGGAGGAAGAACACGTATGCTTAGAATGTACTATGTGTTTTAAATTCTTGGTCTCTCCTCTCAGAAAGAGAGGCGAAAAAGTTACGTCACCCTTGTGACGTTTTATAGCGACTGAATTACGGAGGAGAAAATATAAATCTCCGACATGTTTAACATTCACCGTTAGTGCATGGTGAATGTCGACATTTATCGGTGTAAGTCAGAAATAAGGGTATTTAGCAAATATTTCGGACATACACCAAGCGACTATGTGAATGTTGACATTCACCGGTGAAAGTCGACATTCTCCAGATTTCGGTCTTTCACGGTAACAATGACATATTGTGTGACAATATATCAATTTTTAGTCAAAACAGCCAATGGCCTGGAGATCATGTTGGGCAGAAACGGCGTGGCACGGAACGTGTTAATGGGTTAATAATATGTTTCAGAAAGAATTATAAAAATTAAAAAAATAAATATGATAAAGTGAAAATAGAGTAGCTTCTGTAGTATTATGTAAAAGAATAAAGAAACGAAACTCGCACGAGATTTTTCTTTCTGATCGTTCGAGGAGCTTTAACTCCCGCTTACAGAGTCATTTGACAGAAAGTATCAGTGAGGCGGACGTTTAGCGGGAATTTCGAGAAGAAACGAGCCAGGTAACTGTACTGGCCAGCTCCTTTACACGAATTACTTTCTTCGTTGGGATTTCGCCTAAGCCGGCAAAATTTATTTGAACTCTTCATACGGCGAGTTATACGGCCCGTATGCCGCAAGGATGCGGTCATAATTTTGAGAAACGCCTCCCACCGGTTACGCCGACAATTCTCCGCGTAATGTCCTCGACAATTCATTCCGAAATGGTCCAAACGGCAATTCTTAGTCGGCCTTGCACAAATCTTGCGTGTGCACACGGGCCAAGGGAAATACATTGTCGCCGTGGATACCTTTCCACCTGCTAATACGCCATTTTATGGGGCTACTTGTGTTTCACTGCGGCCACACGCGCAATGAAAGACATTTTGCCTTTGTATGGAATATGCCAACAACATTTTGTAAATCTGCGGTCAACGTGTGTATATGTCAGGATAAAACTTGTGGGGATTATGGAAGGACACTTACAAACAATCACAAGGAGATTTGCGTTGTATCTGCGGATGTTATTCTCCACGATATAACACGTTTACGGTTTAGACGTGCAACGGGAAAACTGACAATTACCGCTCGAATTATTCACATTTTATCAAATAGAAATAAAATTCTACTAGCTTTTTGTTGCTCTTCTCATCAAGTTTATGATAGACACATTTTTCTTGGGTAATACTTACCATTATTCAATTTTAATTGCAATGTAAGGGATTTTCAAAACTATATTCCATAATTAAATGATTAATACTGTGAAGTATGTAGGATAACATTTTTATGCTTCTTATTTAGTTATGATAAGTAATTCAGTATAGTGTCTCATCCTCTGTACACAATTGTGTACATGATCCATGAGAACATTAAGATGCTTCTACATTATGCTAAAACTAGTGGCAGTGGCCTTGCCAGTAGGTAGTCGAATTTCTGTGTTTCTTGCTTTACCTGTACCTATTACCTTCCAAATCAAACTTCAGAAGCTTTAAAACAAATAGCGTATCAATTTTGGTACCATTGCTCCGAAAAATCGAAGAGGACAATCACAACAGTTCTAGAAGCTTAAGCGTTCCCTTCTAAAATCTCCGTGTAAAGAATTAACAGAAATAAGTGATTAAATATTGAAATCTAACAGTAGGTTGATGATGTAAAATATCAAGGCAAACAGCAGACGAATGTTTTATAGTGGACCATTTGAAGATTATACACTATTGAAGAAATTAGCTTCTTCTTGAAGGTGTCTTGATAAATATAACGAGGATTGATGTTTCCAACAAATGTGGCGGTGGATAAGGGTCATTCGATGCAAATGGAAAATGTCACACGCGATAACGATATTAACCTTTTCTGACACGAAATCTGTTATAAAAATAATGAGAATGCCCGAGAGAAAAATAGTGATGGCATTGTATATGAAAGATCTTTGTAATTTATGGATGAACGAAATTTGAAGAGACCTTATTCGCTACCTAGTGATTTACGTTTAAATGTACGGTAATGAGAAATGTATAGTTTTATAGAAAAGATATTTCCATTATTGCTACGGTTTTTGGTTGAAAATTTGCTAATAAGAGAAAGTTATTTGTTAACAACTTATTAATAAGTCTTTTTACAAGTACATGCAATACTAAAAAATGCTGGATGTTATCACGGAAAGTGGAAAGGAAATCATAGAAAATATTCCAACGAATTTAATTCCGGGATTGACGGGAAGGGATTGAATAATTTCTTCGAACAACGTATTTTAAGCGAACGTTTCCGCCACATAAACCACAAGGGAAATATATCGTGTGTCCGGTGGCATTATACGTAATGTTTCCACCGTATAACGCCTATCTGATGCAGACTTAAAATCTGCTCGTATGACGTGGTAGATTTAACAAAAAACGCGAAGACAATGGCTGCTTGTTATTGCAAAAGCGGTCGACGGGTTAAGGAGCAAACAACAAAAATAAATGCTGGACCCAAGTGCACAATGCAAAACACTTGACAAAAGGTTGTGTTATGAGCAACGTACAATGAAGTTCGACCGGCCAAAAGGCAAAACTAGAATGTTTTTATAGTTTGTTTTATGAGCGTGTCTGAAATATTGTCTAGCTGATACTTGTTAAAAGTGTGGATAAACTCATAAAAACTGTTTCAACGTTTGTAACCTTCCTTGCTTATATCATTTTGTAAATGTATTTTTATACGGTTTAGTCTAATTTTTAAATCATGAAGTTTGGTATTTGGATATAATATTAGTTCTTGACAGACTATTAAATATTGCAGTGTAGTCTCGCTAGATGGCCATTTTATGTAGCGCGTTCAATAATATGCTTCATCCGAATTTTTATTTGCAAAAACTGTTCCAGTTTGTAATCTTTCTTGTTTATATTATTTTTCAAACGTATTTTTATACGGTTTAGTCTAATTTTTAAATGATGAAGTTTGATGTGTGGATATAATGTTAGTTCTTGACTGGGGGCTATTAAGTATTGCAGTGTAGTCTCGCTATATGGCCATTTTATATGGTGCGTTCAATGACTATGCTTCGTCCGAATTTTTACGCGTGCTTGCTGTGGTCTTTCATAGTATTGATGAGAAATTTAATGAAAATTATAGATGAAAAAATTTACAATTGTTAGGGTTAGAAATAAATTTTCGGAATTTGTCATTTTTTTCAGACTTAAAGATTATGAAATTTGTGAATTTTGGAGTTTACAATTATCAGATTTATAGGTCCTAAATTTTCAAATTTTCAGTCTTAAATTAAAAAATTGTCAAATCGCCAAGTTTATGTACTTTCAACTAACTACCTAATTTCTAAATTCTAAAATATGACAAACATAGTTGTTTATTTTGTAAATGACTTAAGTCCACTTTCAGTAAAAAGACACGTATCGTTGACTTAATAATTATTATCATTTCAACAAAAATTGTAAATTTATTTCTCTTAGATACACCTCAGAAGTATGATGCATTAATATCTTGTTATTAATTTCATTCAAACGCAAACTTTTAAATACCTCAACTTAAACTAAACAGCTCGTATATTAATTTTGTATTTCACTTCTGCAATTTCCACCAAATTTAAATTCTATTATATAAACTGAATATAATATATTTCCATAATAATTCCTATTTCCGCAAAATCAGAGCATCGTTCACAGCAGCGGTTTACGAAGTAGAATTTACGAATGGACTGTTGCGCTGAAAATCGTGGCGTTACGATAAAAAAATGGCCGATAAATTTTTATAGTCGTTGCTTATCGCATCCCCATTGCCACAGACAGTGGATTTTGCGTTTCTCTGTTTTGTAGCAGCAATGCCGGGAATGCTCGATGTCGGTCGGGAAAGCTCTCTTGGAATGGGCCAATTCAGAAATGCCTCGATGCCTGCTGAAACGATAATGCAGTGCTCTCGTTGTTCATTCTCAGGATTTTCGAAGACGTTCGTGCTTTTTGTGTTGCGCTCAATGGTTTGGCTATTGATTGTAAATCGAATTTACATCGCTCGTTACCTGCGCAAAGGAGTACTCAGATTTTTCTATGTAAAACAGCATGATTTATTCAGGACATTTTCTTTTGTACAGCGCGCGGTTTCTTTGAACCTTCGTGTCTTAAAGAACGCTCGAAAAGGTATATTTCTTTTCCAAAGAAGATCGTTTCTAGTACGATCGTTGTTGTTAATCATTTTTGTAATTTCGTTAGGATTCTATGGCAGGGGATTGTTTTACGTATTTATGGCAATCCATTTTTGGAGGTTGTTCAATTATTTTTTTAATAGGATAGGAAATATTTTTTATAGTTCACTTAAGACACGTCAAAATTTAGTAAAATTGTATGTAATAGGTGAACCTGAAAATTGGGAATTTAGGAATTTGAAATTTTGAAAATTGGGAATTTGAAAATATGAGAATTTGCGAATATGGAAACTTGACAATTTAGGAACTTAAAAATTTGGAAATTTGAGAGTAAGTATAGAGATTTTGAGATATGGAAATGTGAGAAATTTGGAAATTGAGAAATTGGAAAATTGCGAAACTGGAAAATGGGAAAATTTGTAAGTTTGGGAAATTTGTAAATTTAGGAAATATGGGAAATTTTGGAAACTTGGGAAATTTGAAAATTACGAAACTGAGGAATTGAGAAATTGAGGAAATGGAAAATTAGGAAATTTGGAAAATTTGGGGAACTGGAGAAATTCGGTGAATTTAGGAATTTGGAAATTGAGAAATTGGAAAATTGGAAAATGGGAATATTTGGAAAATTGGAGAATGGGAAATTGGGAAATTTGAAAATTTGAAAATTTGGAAATTGAGAAATTGGAAAATTGGAAAACTTCAGAATTTAGAAATTTTGAGAATTTGGAAATTTAAGGGTATGAAAATTTGAGAGTATGGGAATTTAAAAATTCAACAATTTGATAATAGAGAAATATAGAAACCTATAAACATAATTCCACATTCTGATCAAATATTCTTCAATATTCTCAATTTTAAAAATCAAAAAATTAAGCGTACTTCAGTTATTCACAATAATTATATAAATTGTAATAAATACGTAAAGATTTGCCACCTTAACTTAAATAACTAAGCATAAAAGGCTAAGCAAAAGATGTTACAGTTTTTGACCTACTTAACCTCAAGTATTTAAAACAACCTCTTGCAAAAACTTCTCTCCTTCCAAAAACTCTACTCGAATAGGTATTTCGACATTACCGAAACCTACCGTGAAATATCAACAAGGCATCAAGAAAATATCGGTAATCGATCGCAGCTATAATCGATACGAAGGTCATGTTATGAGGATCCATGCTATCATCGATAGGGTTACGTTATATCGCGTTCTGATACAAAACGGCTTCGGCTGTAACATTATTCATAAGTGGAGGACTATGCATGCTTCATAAACATGAGACACGAAACAACCATCATAGTCCGCGTTCTCGTGCTCTCTGTCGCGTTCGCTTTCCAGCCATGGAAATGCCCATAATATCGACGGTCTGGCAATAGAACGAGAGCAAAAGAGACGACTGATAGCGAGGAGATCGATGATAACGCTGTGCAAGTGCTGACTGCTGCAGGCGATACTGATGGACGAACAATAGGAAAATCAAGGCCGTCCATTGTGCCGTGCGTTCGGGGATTTTATAGTCGATCGTGTATGTAACGAGGAATGTCTTTAAGTTCTTTTTATGGGAAACGGAGCGTGTTTCGACACGGTGGATACAAAATGGAGCGATCGGGATTCAATACGATATTGTAAGGTTTGAAAAACTGCACTTACATGAACTTGCACTTTTCGAAACACGGTTATAGAGAATTGTGGTGAAAATTGGAGAAAAAATTGTATTCATTTATGAAGAAAGCTAGAGAACTCTGAAAGTATTAACATTAAAACTACAGCATTAATTTTCATCAAGATAAAGAATAAATGTGTGTATTAATTTATGTTTCGTCGGTTGTTTATTTATTTTTTAACTTCATTTTTAATTTCAAATTAAGTACACATTACATGCCGGTAGGTTTAGTGTTCATTTCAGAACCGTAGCATGTCATCAAAATTTACATGCAAGATTCTTGAAATTAGTATTAAACCGAGAATGGTATAAAATCTGGGATTCTTGAAATCTGTATTAAATTGTCTGAGAATGGTAATAGAAATGAGGAGAGAACTAATAGGAATTCATGGATGTTACTGTGAAAAGTGAAGAAGTTAAACGATCATATTGCAGTGAAAATATGAGACTGGTTTATAACATTCCAACTGCATCACATGTGTGACACGTAGTTGTAGGTTAAGGGGTTCAGTGTAATCAAATTTTCGTATTTACGAAATGATCAGTGGCATGAAATCAATTTTAAGTAAAATTGTCAACAACACGTTCCACGCGAAACAAAACTTGGTGGTGAGGAATTTGGAAATTTGAAAAATAGGAAATTGGGAAATTGAGAAACTTGGGAATTTAGAAATTAAGAAATTGGGAAATTGGGAAATTGGGAAATTGGGAAATTTAGAAAATTGGAAATTTGGGAATTTGGAAATTAAGAAACTGGAAAATTGGAAATTGAGAAATTGGAAAATTGAGAAATTAGAAAATTGAGAAATTGGAAAATTGAAAAATTAAAAAATTAGAAAATTGAGAAATTGGAAAATTGAGAAATTGGAAAATTGAGAAATTGGAAAATTGAGAAATTGGAAAATTGAGAAATTGGAAAATTGAGAAATTGGAAAATTGAGAAATTAGAAAATTGAGAAATTGGAAAATTGAGAAATTGGAAAATTGAGAAATTGAAAAATTGGGAAATTGGGAAATCTGGAAAATTAGAAATTTGGGAGTTTGGAAATAGAGAAATTTGGGAATTTAGAAAATTGGAAATTTGGGAATTTGGAAATTGAGAAACTGGAAAATTGGAAATTGAGAAATTGGAAAATTGAGAAATTAGAAAAGTGAGAAATTGGAAAATTGAGAAATTTAAAAATTGGGAAATTTGGGAATTTAGAAATTGAAGAATTTGAAAATTTGAAAATTGGGAAATTTGAGGATTTGGAAATTTTGAGAATTTAGTACATGTAGATTAAGGGGTTCAATGTAATAAACTTTTCATTTTCGTACATTTACAAAATAATAACCAGTGGCATGAAATTGATTTTAAGTAAAATTGTTAACAACTCGTTAAACGCGAAGCAAGACTTGGTGTAACGATATCCAACAGACGGATATCGTTAACCAGTGTTCCCTTCTCAGTGACAAAAGCAAGGTGGCAAATTATGATTCGCTGGAAAACTTGGATAAAATAGCAAGATTGAATGAACATCCTGATTGATCAATCTGGAAACGATCGAAGCAATCACAGCTCATCTTGCGGCTGAAGCCGATGGCAACACTGTGTGTATGCCGTAAAGAATCGAAGTTTGAAAAGCCGTCCCGGCAAAAACGTCACGTACAGTCGTTGAAAGTGGATCTACAATGATCGTAAAAAGTTTTTAACCAGACGCGCCACACCATTTCCGTTTCTTTAACGAAGAACATTGGAAAGTTTAGCGCCGGCTTTATCTGTTCGGAGTTTAACGTTCGGCTATTACAAGAACGCCAGTCCTTTCAGCCGTGCAACCGAATGGGAATCATGGTTTATCGAGGAATGCCGTCTCTCGAACGGTCTCGGATGAATTTTAAGCAATTGCCACGGGCGATTGGATTTGGCCGCACACCGTCTAATTTAATTAACGCTTTACGCTCGAACTTGCTTTGTTACTTGAATCGCTCGACGGAAGTTGAGCAGCCTTCTACGGCCAAGTTACTTCACTTCTTTAACGCGGAGCTTCGCGTTCGATTATTACCGAGAATAACTAACATAATTAAGAATCGAGTAGAGTTTAAATACTGACACAGTATTAACTTAACCAGTTAAGTGTGTTTGACGATTATATCCGTCATGGAGATGTGGCAGAATTTTGTGTCATGACGAATATATCCGTCATGCGTAAAATTTTGTTACAATTTGATATTTAAATTGTAATTTTGGAGAAAACTAAATTATATTCGTAAATTGTAATATGTTTAAAATGTTTAAAATAAACAAATAAAAAGTGTAAATGATTTGAGATGGATTCATAAATTCTTGAGAGCTAACTCGTCATCGCTTGATTATCGCGACATACACTGGTGCGCGCTTTGCAAAGAGATCGCCGCATTTAACTGGTTAAGAGATTTTCTAATTGGTAATGCGTCAATATTAGGGTAATGTGTGTGAGATCATTGACTTGGAAATAACAGGTCAGACAGTATATAGTGACATACAAGTATTTGCTAAATAATGATTGGAGTAGTGGAGGTTTTTAGATAATTTAGCTTAATTTTAAATTAAAGTTTTTAGCTAATATTCTTGAAGAGATTGCTAGCTTAAAAAAAAACAATGGTTTAAGAATGGAATTTGGTACAAATTGAAGAGATAAAATCATCCATAAATACTTATGATACATCCACTCGAACTGTAACATTAAATTTCTCAGCATATAATATTCACTTATTTTGAAGTTAAAAATAAATGAAAAATAAAAACGATAAAACACAAATTCATACATGTCTCAATTCTCTGTCATAATGGATTCAACACAGATTTTAATAATAAATTTGGCAATGTAAAATAAGAAACTTGTAAAAGGTCACTTAAATATGTTGGTTTTACTGTCAAATGGAATTACAGTTGACGAATATAACTAGGTCAGTTGACCACATTTTTTATCAAAACGAGATAGTAGGTAAAAATTCATCTGTCTGTGGACTTTGTGGGACAAATTTTCAAATGGACAAATTTCCAAATTTAAAATTTCTCAAATTCTACTACTCCAAAACTTTCAAATTTTCAAATCCTTAAATCCAAAATTCCCAAATTTCAGAATCTTTAAATTCCTTAATTCGCAAGTTTTAGAATCTCTAAATTACTAAATTCTAAATTTCCAAATTTCGAGATCTTTAAATCTACAGATCCCTAAATTCCTAAATTTCCACATTTTTAGATCTGTAGTTCCCTAAATTCCCAAATTCCTGAATTCATAAATTTCCAAATTTCTAAATCTGTAGTTTCTTAAGTTGCCAAATTCTCAAATTCCCAAATTCCCAAATTCCCAAATTCTCAAGTTTCCAAGTTCCCAAATTCCTAAATTCCCAAATTCCCAAGTTTCAAAATTCCTAAATTCCCAAATTCACAAATTCCCAAATCCCCAAATTTCCAAGTTTCCAAGTTACCAGGTTTCCAAGTTTCCAAATTTTCAAATTTCCAAATTCCTAAAATCCCAAATTTTCGAATTCCCAAACTTCCAAATTTCTAAGCTTCCTAATTCGTGAATTCCTAAATTCCCAAATTTCCAATTTCCATATCCCCTATTTCCTAAAACCCCAAATTCTGAAATCCCCAATTCTTCAAATCCCCAATTTCTCAAATCTCCAATTTCCCAAATCCCCAATTTCTAAATCCCCAATTTTCCAAATCCCCAATTTTCCAAATCCTTAATTTTCCAAATTCTGAAATTCGCAAATTTCCAAATTCCTCCTAATTCTGTAATTTCCAAATTCCCAAATTTCCAAATTTATAAACCCCTAAATTACTAAATCTGTATATTTGTAAATCCCCCAATCCCGAAATCCTCAAGTTCCCAACCTCCCAAATCCCAAAACTTCCAAATTCCCTAATATGAGATTAAAACTTATTACATCTTGATATACTAAGTTATTTCACTGCGTTAGAGCATACACATCTCTTAACATGAAAATCTTGAATTCTAATTAAAGCTTAGAAGACGAAGTTTCTGAGTTGTGAAGAGCCTTATCTTCAACGTGCTACGTATACATGAAAATGAAGTTTTGAATAGAAACTGCAGAATTGCCAACTAGCTTCTTGAATCGAGGATGTAAGCGCATTCATTTCACACTCTATGATTATCTTCTACTTATTTGTACAGTCCTTTCTAAACATATACATATTACTAAAACGTCTCAGTGTTGTCTGATAAATAACAGATAAGCTCAGTAATGTGTGTTGCAATGTATCTCTGAAGTTTAATTCATCAAACTGAATTTCTTTATCAACTTTAGCAAAATCAATATTTTACTACACTTAATATTCATTCCAAATAACTAAGGCCAGTATTTACGTTATCTAAATAAATAAATTCTGAATAATATAGAAGATGGATTCGTAAATTTAAATTTCACCCACATGTGGTCAGAGAAGAAACTGTATGGTCACAGTTAGTAGTTAAAATTGAAATAAAATCATGTAGCCTGAGACAACAGTTAATACGAGTACTATCAACAAGCTAATACAAGTATTTCCAGTTACATAAGTGAATGTCGAAAAACATAGATTGCGAAAATGGAAACATCTATATTTAAATCCACATACAGTCCGTGGACATTGAATTGGGGTAAAGTATGAAAATTTCACATTTATGGCTATAATATTATGACATATGGAAAAAATTGTCTTAGGACATGCAAAATTATTACTGAATACTTTGATAACGATATGTACACAGCAATTTGCTATCATGATAATACATTGTATAGGTGATGAGCGATTAAGGGCTGTGGGAGCGTTTATGTTAGGCTCAAGTATTGATAGCGCATGAGGTAAAATTTGAATGCCATAGAAAATGCCTACTCAAAAAACTAATTTACAACTCCCCAATCACATTATCTGAGTTAAAAAGAATTACAGATATTTGGGAAAATAATGAAGATATAAAGCATATGATCAATGTATATAGAGCATGCCTGATACAAGCTGTCACCAAAGCAAAGGGTGGAAATACAAGAAATTAACATGTATTAATAATGTCATGTACAGTAGTAGGGTATCATGTTAGTTGCTAATAAAATACATAATTACAATTTGAACAGGTATTTTAATTTTACGGAAAACGTGTAACATGCTGGAAAATAATGGTCCTAATGGCCAAAGACTGTGACCAAAGCGTAAACCATAGTCAAGCTTTAAATAAACTCATAGGCTAAAATAGTAGTGAATAGAGTAATTCCAAGAAGTTAGAAGTATTTCCAGATACCTATAAACAAACAAATTCCGAACAATGTGATTCGTACCAAAATAAAAACACTGCCCACATACAGTCAAATGGTAAACGGTTAATAGTTAAGATCCGAATACAACCGTGCCGTGAGTAACGATAGTTGCTCGGATCCATCGATCCGAGAAACAGAATTTTCTCGTTGGAGAAACACGGTAATTCCCGAGTTGAATGCATTATTAACGGCTCTCTTAATTTCGTTCGAACTCGATTAATGCGCGGTGCAGTTGGAGGTATGCGTGTTAGCTGTTCCTTCACATGCAGGAAATAAAATGGGGTCTCGTAAGGGATGGCCATGGTGGAAAGAGGGTGATCAGAGAGAAATTCTGACCGGTTCGACGGTGGAGGGTAGACGCGGGGCTGAAAGAGGGTGCAGGAGATTGAACGAGAGGAAGGGAAAACCATCGGAAAATGGAGCAGTTGAGCAGAACGAGAAGGAACGACGTGGTTCGTTAACGCTTTCATTGGAGAGCGATTCTTCACAAAGCCAATATAGCCGGTGGCCCCTGTTCTCATTTACCAGCTTGTACATAGCCACTGCAATGGTTACGTTTATCCACCGGAGGCTTCTACGGGCCGTGTGATTCGCTTAAGTCATCAACGACCGATCGGGGATACCTTAATGCCGTTTTCACCAGACTCACTCTTTCTGGCTATTCGGACTAACTACTTTCTTACTCACAATTCCTTTTCGAGATTCAATTATGATATCCTAGCTTTGCGGTATCATAATCTCTAATTTTATGTTATTTTCTGATGCTGTGCAATTATATTAGGAACAGTCAATAACATATTTGATATCCACAGAATACGGAAAGAGAAGACGAATATGTCGTTTGTTGATTTTTAATAAAAAATATGGAGTCACATGAAGAATTTGAGGTCAGTCAGAGAGTTTGAGAAATTAAAAATTTCGACGTTCAGGGATTTGCAAAACAAAAAACCTCGAAATACTCTCGAGTTTATTCTAGAAATTTATAAACTTGTAGAACTAAAATTAAAAATTTTGAGCCTTGAAAATATACTCATTTAGGAAATTTGAAAATCTGAAAATTCGAAAGTTTCCAAATATCGAATCTTAGAAAGTTGAGCATTAAAAAATGGAGAACTTCAAAATTTAAAAAATATAAAAATTGTAAAAAATTTCCAAATTTACATTTGTTTTCCCAAAATCATACATACAGATGATCGTACTCTTCTCTCTACACCTGTTCGCCAAAGGCAGCGTTGCTCCGAAATGTTCATACCGTTCAGTTGTGAATTTTCCGCGAATAAAATTAGCATTCCGTTGCAGCGGGAATGCGTCGTTGCCGTTCGAAAAATTCGGAATCATCTTTCACGGACAGGCCATGAGTTTCGGCTACACACATCAACTATTTATACGAGAGCGGAGCACTACCGGTTCGGAATGCTGGTTAACGGGTAGGAAAGAGAGAACAGCGAGCGCGGTTAGCCGTGTGTAAAGAATTCGTGCCGTCGATGCCACAAACTTTTGCTATAAACCACCAATTCCGCTTCAACGTGTGCGAGTACTCGTATATTTGCAGCGTTCACAGGCGAGCACGAGTGAACTTTGCGCGAACGTGTACTCGCGCGTGCTCTTTGACACACGAGTTGCAATCGTGCGTGAGTATCGCACAACTATGCGCATTTGTCAGACATCTCCTTTCGCATGATATTTCCTGTATCTCGTGACAATGCGGATCAACATTTGCATCGTTCGCTTTAAAAACAGAGATCGTGGCGAAAAATACAGACAAGAAAATCATCTTTGCGGGTCCCGCTTGGATTTTAACGACCAAACGCTCATTGTACGTGAAAATGTCGAAAATATAAAATAAAATTTCTTCTTTTAAGTCCTAGTTTACGAGAAAAATTGAACTAGGAAATTCTTCGATTTGCAATACGATATAGAAAGAAAATTCAGTTATATAATAAAAATAGCAAATTAAATTCTGTAAAATTTAAAATTATCATCAAAATCTTTTCTATTTATTAATTAATATTTTAAGTATAATGGAGAATTGTATATGGAGAACATGAGAACATTCAGAGAACATATAACATTTGTGTATATTTGCGTATTAAATATTTTATTACTGTTGCTTTTTATGTAAAAGTTCAGAAAAATTAAACTATAAATATGATTGTTGTTATATAGTCATCGTTCTTGAACATTTACAATAAAGAAGTATTTATAAATAATTAATTGTTTTGATGATTTAAAATTCGCGGCAATTTATGAAGCATGCGCAGTACACTTTCCCTGCTTCTGACGCCATATTGGTTTTCTAGCTTAATTTAAGTTAAACCTCCATCTTATATATTTGATATAAATTGATTAAAATCAATGAATACAAACAATTCTTTCCCCTTTTCTTTTTTTAAATTATTAAGCTAAAATTTTCTTTTGCCATGAAAAATTTTCCAAACTTTTAAATTTGATATATTTTTACAAAAAAAAAACGTGCTTAATAAATTAAAATGCTTCAGAAAACGCATAGAAAATAGCAGCTGATATTAAAGTAAGGAATATATTCTTTTCAAGATACAAGAAAAGGGTTTCATATTCCATACACTTTCCAATGGAACCTCTTGCAGATTTTTAAACGCGACTCATCTAACAAGTATATCTCGTCCTCCAGAAAAATCACGTTCTCTACACCTGCTACACACAACCTTTGCCGATTAATCATTCACGTGGTCTTAAGAACCATAACTGTGTACCCAACAAAAGAAACGCGAACCAACAACGCAAAAATGTCAACGATAAATTTGCCGTTGCCGTCCATGCCAGAAGAAAGAATACGTTAAGCCAACTTGGGTATTATTCAGATAATCTTCGGGTATAAATTTAAGATGAAGGAATTTATACCAAAGATATTCTAAAGTAACGAACAATTCTGTTTTTAATAGAAGCTATATTTTAGAGGTTCTCAAATTAAAGACCTTTAATAGAAACTCAGAATAGAGTCCAGTTATTTCAGAAATCATGAAAAATTTATCATTGGAGTCTTTATTAAATTTCAATTTGCTATTCGATCAATTCTGGAATATCTGGGCTTTGTCTAAAAAGTTCGGAACATATTTCTGTTCGAATAAAGAATTTTTCAGAATACGAAAATATCTGAATTATAATTACACGTGACTTATAGTCTATCTATGAAACTAAAAAGAATTGTTAAAAGTGTGGGAATGGGAAAGAATGAGAAAGTGACCGAATGTCGGTAATTAATCCATTAGGTAATTAATCGTCGGTAATAAATGTAAATTGTTATAAGAGTTACCGACGTTTCAAGGCGTTGTAAAGCAAGCGGGCTTGATTCATGTTTTTAAAAAAGGCAAACGTAAAAAAGGAGCGTTGTTGATTAGAAACCGCGGCGAAAGTAGGACGTTTTGGAAATAGGCGAAATAAAGGCGGAAAAGGAGTTTTAAAAGTTCGATGTTTTTGTTAAATAGTATTAAGTAAAGTTTGTTCCTTGAGTTATTGTTAGTGTTTCGGTTTTTTATTTCCTTCTTTTAAAAGTGTTGGAAGTTTCTGTTAAATAATAAAAGTGCTTTGCAAAAAATCCAATACAAAACAGTGCAATACCATTCATTTCATCTTAATTTCTACAAAAGTTAATTATTTTTCTTTCATGATCAATTATGAAATAATAGTCGACAGTTTACGCATAAAATTGCCGATCAGTCCCTATTCGAACAACCAAATAATTTTGATGTGCAAAAATCCGTTTCATGGGTGGCCATTTTCATGGACGACCATGAAGTAATAATAGTATAAAACCATCCTTTAGAACCATAATACGAGCAAATAGTTTGAAATTCCATGAGACGTAAAACGCAAAACGTTTCTCCATCGCCAAAAGGACATCATCTGATTCTATCTCTTTCTCGAAAAAGGTTTCTCTCGGAAGAAGCCACAGTTCGTCTTAACACCGGATGCACGAGTTGCCCGACGACCTCACAGAAATTCGCAAAGTGTCCGCATAAATTGCTGCAACTGGGTCGCGAAAACAGTCTCGTTACTCTGTCATTCTGTTCAGGGCACGAGGCGTCGCGACGCCGCGCCGTTTCCTCGACCCGTATTTCGGGAAAAGGACTCTCGAAGCGTGGTGCACGAACCAACCCACAGGATACATCGTAGCTACTGGAGCGACAGAAGCGTGTTCGTCATTGTGGCGGGAATAAATTGTGCCGTGAACCGTGGACAGTTCATGCAATTTTGTTTAATTAAGCTGATCGCATTTAACTTTGGTAATTAACATTGCTTGAGCACGAGCTTGCGCCAGACGCGTTACTATGTAATTACCATGGCCTGAAATTAATTTCTGACGATGACGGAATCGTGCATGAAGGTGGTGAATCCGCTGGTTCGGATACTTGGCTACATTAATTGTTATTGTTTAATATTTTTAGTTCGCTCTTTATTTTGTCTTTTAGTGTGTTTATTTTGTTTTATTACGTTGACAACATAGCTTTCAACACAGAGTTTGCTATGCTGTTTAGCAAGTGTCAAATTTGGTTTGCGAAATTTTCTGGAGAAAATATCTCAATGCATTTTTGCAGGAGATGGTTATTCATTAAAATTACTGATTAGAAGCTACAGATGGTTACTCATTAAATGAAAACCACGATAAATAATATTTTGTATATACTGAAAATAGAATTAATATCTCCTAATAAAATTTCAGTTATATACGTCAAATTTGTAATCGAATATCTCCATAAGAAACGACAAAAGATTTGAACAAATGCAATACATCGACAATGCAAAATAAACTATTGGATAAAAAGAACGAATTTTTCTTGGTATTCGATAAAATTTCCCTTGTTCAGGTATTTGATACGAGAAGAAAGATATCGATACGATATTTTCGAAAGATAACTTGCATGTTTGTGTTGCGAAAGCTCAGAAATAGACACGACACAGTAGTTTTCCATAAATAAAACGTTTGTATCAGCACTTACACCCTTGAGGCATGAATCACCGGGCACGGAAGCCCGAAAGAAGAAGGGCCCCCTTATCGTTCACCGGTATAACAAATATCCAATCTCGCCCTAAGAAATACGGGTAGAATCTGACGCGAGACGAATCTACGAGTCGCAAGTTTATCGCGACTACGAGCCAGAGAGCCCCACTCGTGCTTCGAAAGTTGTAACACATGCCAGTTTTCCGGGAACACCGGGAAGTCAGCGACGTGCTGAGCCGGCCATAAATCGTGAAAGAAATTTCGAAAGTGTCGCCTATTACTGCCAGTCGATGCCGAGGTTTCTAGGGGTGGCTCCAGATCCTCCCTATCGCACGAAAAATCGCCACTCTATTGGATGATTATCGATAAATTCGCGATATATTACTGATATTCAACGATGCATCGATAATATAGTCATTAGAATTAGTATTTTGGTAGAAGGTTAATAGCTACAGTTCAAGTTGAATGCATAAGGGAGATATTATTCAACATAGTGGATAGTTCAAAATCCTCGGTGTCACGCAAAGAATCGCCACTCTATTGAACGATTATCGATAAATTCGCGATATATTACTGATATTCAACGATGCATCGATAATATAGTCAATAGAATTAGTATTTTGTTAGAAGGTCAATAGTTACAGTTCAAGTTGAATGCATAAGTGGATGGTTCAATATCCTCGGTGTTGCATGAAGAATCACCACTCCATTGAATAATTGTTGATATGTTATTGATATTCAACGATGTATCGATAATACAGTTGATAAAATTAATATCTTGATAAAAATTTGATGGGAACAGTTAAAATAGAATGCATAAGGTACATATTTATTATTAAGTTTGGGAATGTAGAAAAATTAAATTTCAGAACTTCGAAATCTAAAAATTTGGAAATGTGAAAAGTTTACAAATGAACAAATTTCAAAAATAAAAAGTTTGGAAATATTTCAATTTACAAACTAGTGGATATAAAAATTTAGACAATTAAAACTAAGTTTCCAGTACGAAAAATTGTGTACAAGAGAAACTGTCTGCTAGCAAAAGTTAGAGTGTTGTTTATATACCACCCGTCTGACTATAATTGTAGCACGTGGTCCACAAGCTACATCCGCAGTTAAAGGATTAAGTTTGGTGATAAGAGTAGACGTAACACCATTTCAGTTGCGAAAACTTAATATTCCTAATTACTTTCTTACCAGGCGTGTTAACATGAACATTCGTAATCAAATTATCAGTCTCATTTGACGCTTTGGAAACGATACTTTTCGTTGAATGACTTTAGCGGTCGCTTTTGTCATCGCGGAAACTGTTCTCCTTCATCTCCTCTCGAGTTTCTTGAGCTTGAAAAAGAGGAACGAGAGATTCGTACAGTTCAGCAAAGCACGAAGAACCGTGGGAGCCTAGCAAGCCGCTCAAAATAATTAGCTGGCGAATAATTCGCGAAGAATCTCTGCGGAGCGGAAAGTGTTGTCGACGTGGAAAATAAAATTGTTCGGCTAAATACGCTTCGTTGCACTAAACGCTCAGGGTTATTCGAAATCTGCTGTTGAATTCGAAGAATTTCTGTCTAGGTAATTGAGAATTCAAGTTTAGTACTGTTGTAAATTATTAGATATTAGACAAACAATGGTACTTTTATAAATTTTTAAAAAGATGTAGAAAGAACGATTATGGATTTATTATTATAAAATTTGTATTAAAAAATTATTTTATTTCTTTGTCGAGTTTCGTTCGACCGTTTACGTGATAAGTTAAAATTATAGTGTTCAATGAAATTTTTGCTGATAAGTTATTAAACATTAATGTTGACTGTAGATAAATTATTAAATATTAATATTAAGTGTAGATGAATTATCAAATATGAATATTAACTGTCGACAAGTAGTTAAATATTGATGCTAACTCTAGATAAGTTATTATCTAATAGTTTCACAATTAATTTTTGGAAAATTCTCATTTATCAAACTACATAATAATCGAACAATTTCATCAATCATAAACTTATTTGACACATAATAAAATTCTCGATATTCTTAACTGTAATTATTTTCTATTTCCACCGTTAATTATAACGATTTGTTAAAAACTATTATTGCTCCTAATTATATTATACAGAAGAATTTAATTTATCAATCAAATTCATAGAAATCATATTTCATAGACAAATTCTCTATTGCAATTATAACAGTTTATCAAAACTTTTTATTGTCATCCATACAACAAGAAAGAAATTCAGTAAAAATTCGGAAATTGTACTTTGTAAAATTGATGTTAAAATCATTTGACTTGAGTGCTGTTTCAATAATCATTGTTCATGTTATGGAATTATGCCTCATGACGCTTCGCGAAAAGAGGAACGAACGTAACGTTATCGATTCGGACATTTGGATTCGACTTAACTGAGAAAAATGACGTGCCGTATATCTGACGGGCAAACATATGTTACAGCATTTACAACCGGGAATTTCATCACGGTTACAATAAATTTGTAACTCTGGAGATGCCTCGATGTCAGATTTCGTTCATATTTCTTAAAGCCCAAGCCAATATTTATAGCGCGTCGAACGATAACAGGGTCCTCTTTCGAAGATTTTATTTTAGTAATTTATGACTGAACAACCTTTCTGAAAAGAAATATTACACTGGGTTAGATTGCGAGTATAATTTCAAAAACGTGAACGTAGAAGACACGTTGCGTAGTATTCCTTATGAATTTCATTTTGAAATTTATCAAAATAAAACAATATTAAAATGACTAAAAATTTGAAAATTTTAATTAGTGTATATAAATGCAGGTTTTAAATATTTTAAATATGGGATTTGGGGATTTGGGGATGTAAGGATTTGGGGACGTAGGGATTTGGGGATGTAGAGATCTGTGGATGTAGGGATTTGGAAATGTAGAGATGGGAGATGTAGATAATTTGGAAATATAAAGATTTATGAATATAGCGATTTGGAAATGTAGAGATTTGGGTGTACAGAAATTTGGGTACGTAGAAATTTCAAGATTTAGGAATTTGTGATTATAGCAATTTTGGGGATAAAGAAATTGGATACTGTAGAGACTTGGGAATTTCAAAATCTAGGTATGAGTGGATTTCAGAATTAAAAAATTTGGAAATTTATCTATTTGAGGGTGTAGACACTTGTAAATGTAGGAATATGGAGATTTTAGGAAGAAATTATTTGCAATAATCGCTAACTTGACAACGAGTCCTTTTGCGCGAGTGCATATCAGTTCCCCAGATCCCGTTGGATCACCGATAAATTTTCGTCGACAGGAGAATGAAAGTTTGGGAGAGGAAGTTCGCCGAATAATTCCTATTATCGCACGTGCTTCGCTAAATTCATAACCCGGCCCTTAAAAGGACACTCGAGTCTCCTTAAGGAGGCGAGACTCCCAGCCTCAGCCCACTAGGCAGAAGCACTAAATCTTGGACTGCACTTAATTACATTCTCAGCCGACCATTTCCTTCCGCCCAGCCCCGTCCAGGAACGGGCTAACGATGTTTTTAATGCCCGGACTTTAAAAAGCAACGGCGGATTACCTGCAACGAACGTGGCGCACTAAAAATACCGGCCAGTCTGTTTGTCGAAGATCCGTGAGAAAACAAACGGTATGCTGCAGATAAATAAAACTTGAGCTACGTTTTTTGCTAACGCTCTGGCGTAATTAACGGGCAACAGAAAATACAGGTAATTGACGCAGAGTATTCTTGTTCGTAACACTGTGTGTTAGAATAATGCTTATTTCGTGAAAAAATTTGCTTTTCTACTTCTTTGTGGGGCATCGTTCAGTGTATTCACCTTTATGGGTAACAGATGTGCTATTTTTTCATATTTTTCGATTTTTAAAAAATAATGGGATATCCTGTTAATGTATTCATTTTTATGAGTAAGTATATGGCAGTCTTTTATATGATTTTTGATTAATAAAATGTAATAGGATCCTGTCAATGTATTCACTTTTGCCAGTAAGTGATATGGTATTTTTTATAATTTTTTTAATTATTAAAAAATTTGTAGAAGTGAATTAGATAGAAGTGAAGGAGTTGTAGAATTTCCTGTTGATGTATTCATCATAATGGGTAAGTAATACGGTACAGTTTAAATATTTTTTAATTAATAAAAAATAACATATCCCATCACTGCATTCACCTTCAAAAGTAAGTCATATGGTATTCATTGTGTGTTTTTCGATTAATAAAATAATAATAGAGCATCCTGTCACTGTATTCATCTTTAATAGTAAGTTATATGGTATTTTTTATATGTTTTTTAATTAATAAAAAAATAGTAGAATATCCTATTGATGTATTCATTATGAGTAAGTGATTATGGTACTTCTTGTGTATTTTTCAATTACTAAAAAATAATACAACATCTTGTCAATGTATTCACCTTTGGCAATAAGCATATGGTATTTTTTGTATATTTTCTTCTACTTGAAAAATAGTATTTTACAAATAAATTTTGTTAACGCTCGTGGTTGAAATAAATTTTGTCGAGCTTTGGTGAATATTGCACGTGGTGTGCCGACTAAATTTGTGTTTATTGTAAAGTCTATAACTATTTCCTTACTCGAAGGACCACTCCAAAACTTGGAGACTGTACAAACTAATACAAGTTGTTACTATTACGAATGTTGAGAGGCGAATGACATTTTTCTTATGAACATGAAAGTACGTTACATGCTTACAGTTTCTACATGGTGAGGGTGAAAATACTTAATTTCTATTGGCTGTACAAATGGGGTGGAAATGGAAGCTTGTAACGTATGAAGAACATGAATTTTTTCCAAAAAATGACCATAGCAAGTAATAAAACCAAACAGTACCTCGACATGAATAGAAACTGAAAATAACGAACTCTACTGTTAAGCTTAAGGTTCTGGCAATCAGATGTTAGGCAATAAACTTAAATACTCGATACAATGTAACGATTCCTTGGGTGTTATTGCTGCTATAGGTAAAAAAATTAACCGAAGGTCTGACCCTTCGCTATGGAACTAAATTCTAAAATTTAATAGCGGGCCTAAACAAATTTGTAAGCCACAATATGTTTCATGTCCAAGTACAGGTATCGGCAAACAAATTTTTGGGTGACACCGAGTGTCTGAAAACGATACTATTTAACCTTCAAAGTTTCATCGATAATTTAATAAAATGACGTCTCAAAGGAGATATTAGATAACTGAAGTGCTTTTCACGACATAATTACATCCTGTAATGGATATTTGATGAAATTTAATCGCTCATAAACCGATAGAACTTGCCGTGGAGACGCATTCTGATAGCTACGGAAGTTTCTCCGACGAGGCAATATCGGAGGAAGCGGAGCAGCATGGAAAGAAGTGTCGTTAATATTAAGTATAACGAACTCATTAACCATTTCGTACCACGTGCACTCTATCTTCAAACTATCTTTTACCATGAGTAATTCAAGTTTATACTTTTCTACTTAGTATTCAAGAAAAAATCTATCTATTTTAAACCTCGAAATTTTAATACTCTTTAAATAATTTACACTTATGCAACATTTTACTTGTAATCTTCTTTTGTTTAAATTTATATTCTCATCAAATATACTTCGAATTCGAATTTCTCATCTTGCATTTCATTTACGAAATATTATACTTTATATTTATTTACTGATAAAATTGCATTTATGCGAAAGGGAATTACAAATTTCCATGATTACATGTGGATAAAAGAATATCCTCGTACAATTATACATATAAATATTCAACACTGTTTCTCATTAAATGTTCAAACATGCATTATGGGAAATTAGCTCTTTGATCCTGTAATATTCCGAAATTGGCTTTCATGAGCTGCTTATCACAATTTCTTAGTAAATACATAACCTCGGTACTTTGACATGTTTATGCCAGAAAGGTTATCGATGTGGTACATGTACGAAACTCCACCTGATATTGTGTGTAATGTGAGAGAGCACTTAGACACGGTGTTCGATCAAAGGTGGATTGAATGTGGTGGATCAGTTGCCTGGTCCCCTTGGATCCCCAATTTAAACCATTTGGACTTCTTTCCGCAGGGGTATTTGAAAGGCACAGTATCTTTCGAATATAAATCTCTTAAATGAGTTACCTAACCAAATCCACATTATTCACATTAGTTCATTAATTCATTCATTTCACATTCCACATTAATTCATTTTCGAGAATTTCACATTCTACACGTCGTCATTTAATTTCTATGTTAATTCATTTTGGAGAATTTTCACTTTGTAATAAAATAACAAATTTGCATGAAAATTAAAAAACACGTGAGGAGCCAGTCATACTAATATGTGAAAATGTTCGTATCCCAGAAATGCAGTGTATTGCAAAAATATACTAACCTTCTTTATATTTATTGATCTAAATATTCGGCTAAAAATTGAGACCAATGTTCAACGATAGGTTTACAGACAACCGATGAACAGTTACTTTCAATTTAAAAATGAAGTAAAGCACATAATAAACGAGAGATAAGAAACATAATGAACTTGTTTGGTTGAGGCAACATAAAGAATACATAAGGTTGGTATATTTAAAAGATGGCTGAAAATCACGTTTTACGAAACCCGGCTTAATAATTAAGTTAATAAGTAAATTTTATTTTGTACAGCTTATTTTTTACGCACTATAAACTAGTATTTAAGAAATACTAATTAGAATTTTCTATCACAAGCTCAAATTACGAGAAACATGAGGGGTTAATGCAACGCACTGTAGTTCAAGCTATTAACCTCTTGGCCTACAACATCGAGTCAGACTGGTGACATTACAGTTCCAACGTGACAAAACTAAATCAAATTTGCATAAACATCGAGTTTTGAGTATAATACCAATTGTAGTTTGCATAAGATCGCCAAATCCAAAATATATCTTCAACGTTCTTTATTTTACCTTAAGGGGGGCAATACCTTTAGAATCTTAAAAAATTGAAAATTTTTTTTTTCCATAAAATGTTAGTGCAACATCTTAAAAATATGGTCTCCAAATTTTAAACCGAAATACCGAACCGTTTTGAAGTTATGGCCGATTAGCGCCGCGGGTATACACGCGTTCAGTACGGAGGACTGAAACTTTAAACGCGTTTTTCTCAAAACTACATTTTTACAATTGGTGTGGCTGATAACTCAAAAACTAGTTTATCAATCGCGCTCAAATTTTTTGCACATATCCATGACAATAGTATCTAATATATGAACCTAAATGTATGAAATAAATTGAACATTAAAGTCCTTTTTATTGCAAAATAGTACAAAAATTTTCAATAAAATTCAAAGTTTTTCTTTAAAAGCGCGCCATTTCTTTAATTTTACACATTTTGCACATTTCTGAGGTTCATCTACTAGCTGTGAATGTTAGTTTTCGAAACATTGTCTGCAAATTTGTTTTAGACCAATGGATCTAAGGCTAGAACCCACACCGATTCACGAGACGCGCCAAACACTTCCAGGAAGGACTGTTATAATTCCGCCATTTTTAAATGTATTTAAAAACAAAAAATATTGTGTAATAGGCAATAGTAATAATAAATTATACGTGAAATTTCAAAAACGCAAAACAAAGATATCCTATACAAAAAAATTCACAAGAATCAGCCTATTTTCATCGGTCTAAAGGTATTGCCCCCCTTAAGGCGGTAATAATTAGATCTGACCTGCCGAAAAACATGTAGGCTAAGGTTTTTACTTTGCACCCTGACGTGCCACATGAAAATTGATTCCTGTAAATTCCCTGCATGTAACCGATCCAATATTAATTTCTTTCGACAACACGCAGAATTATCTGTGAGAGGAGAGAGAAGAGGTTGGCCGGAATTTAATCGGTCATAATCCAAGCAAGGTTTCTACGTTGGATATACACTTCGGTAGTTGCGGATGCTTCGCGTAACGCAATATCGGCTGAAGGGAAGCCATGTGGAAGGAGTGGCACGGATATTGTGCAAGGGGTGCAATAATACTAAACCGGGCAAGTACATCAACCACTGACTAATTGTACGGCATTACTCGAGCAACAACGGAACAAACTGCTTTACCTCGTCCCGTTTGTTCGAAAGACAGAAACGGAGAAATACCTCGATCTTCTAAGGTCGATCGTTGCGGTAGTAAAAGTCGTTAGGGATGCGAACGCATCCGCCGGAAACTTCACTCTCAACAATTGCAACAAATTGAAAGTGATGTTGGAATTTCTGATGCCCCGAGCTGAGAGATTCCCGGTTAATGGCGGACCAAATCGTAACGCGAGCAAATTCAGAATGAACGGAAGGGTTTGCTGGAATTTAACGGAAGCCCATGGCAACTATCGATCCAGAAGTTGGATGAATGATCGTGCACTATGGGGAACTATGAGGAAACGTAGGCTTCCTCTGAATACTGGGTAAATGTTAAGGGAGGTATCTTCTAAAGTTTGATTCTGATTTTAGAGAACTTGTATCTAAAGAAAAGGTTGAATTTCAGAATACTCAATTTTTAATTTTCCAAAAATTTCATTACATGAGTGTTATACGAGTGAATTAAAAATTTAACCTTCAGTCTTAATTTGAAGAAATTTTCAACTGAAACTTGATCGCCATCTAAAAAATCTACACTTGAATTTATCCTTTAATCTTGAATTCAATAAGATCGATAAAGCTTTATTTAGAAATTAATTTCCAATAAAAAAGTCAACAATTAAATTTCACTTCGCAATTAAAGATTGCCCCTCCAATTATCGACAACAATTTAATCACTCAATAGTGTAATTAAAAAATTTACAACGATTAAATTAAAAGTGAAATCGAGCAGTACGTAAATTTGACGACATGCCAAATTACTCATTAAATCGCGCGATTGGTCACGATGAAACAACGAGGTTACAGCGATTAAACATACCGAAATAACCCAATGGAATAATGCACGTTCGAACGAACATCGGCGTATTGGGAATAAGAAGCAGAGAATCGAATCGAAACACGGTTGACTGGAGTGCAGAATCGAAACAGAAGATTCCACGTTTATATCTAATCATTTAATACCCGTCGTTACTATTTAATTAACTCGAAACAAGTAATTAAAAGGCAGCACGGAGAAAAGGTTTCCGATTACCCGGCGGAATAAGAAGCTCGATAGCGGAAAACCGTTTACCAAAGAGATCCAGAATTCGATTATCGATCAAATTACAATAAAGCAACAGGCTCATCGGCTGCTCGATGCCTGATGCTGGCCTTTGCAAGATGAGATTCCCTGTACATTCACCATCCACCCCGACGAAATACACGCGAGAGGCGTTGCCACAGGACGAATTAATTGTATTACCAGACAAGCGTTCTGCTAATGAGCTAATCTATAGCATTTGCTCCTTTGCCTTGTAATTAGGTACCCCCGATGCCTTGAGCAAACTACCTAGCCCTCCCGTCGCGTCGAATTCTCTAACGACACCTGATTAAAGTCGTTCACTGAACTTTCCACGACAACCTAGAACCTCTGAATATACTTTTTTGTTTCTTAACTCGGTAATTGTCATCGAAGATCTAATAAATTGCTGGAAATAGAATCAATGAGGGTTAATAAGTAGCTGAAATTCAATTAGCATCGGGAGGACTTTTCTCGTTGCTTGACCTACATTTGGAGATTTTTATGATTTGTAATGAAACCGAGTTGTCAAATTAACTTTTGACATAAATTTAATTAATACTTAACATTTTGAGCGACGAGGACATGTTTGAAAATTTTAATATATAGCAATTTTATTTTCAACGCTGAATGATTATTCTGATATAGCTATAAGGTATATCTTAAAATGTCAATATGATCGGTTATCATTAACTAATGATATCAAATATTTATTAAAGTGTTTGACAAGATTAATTATTGATTAATTTCCGGTATAAATTGAAAGTTATATGGGTGGTATGACGATAGATGGGTTAAGAAATTTTTAACCATGTGAAAAATTGGTAGATTTGACAACAAAAGTATTTCTGCCAAGTAATAAGGTGACATTTTATTTCAACATTTTGATGTAATAAATGCTGTATATATAAATAAATAAATAATAAATAAATGGATGATAAATAAATGATGTATTTTACATTTTGAAAGCGAAAAAGTATTTTGATAACAGGTACATTTCTAAATTTTACATATCTTCATACATGTATATGCATATTCATTAATTCTTGAAAATTTTTAGATTTTCAAACTTTTTAACACGCATTTTTAGATTCATAAAGTTTCAAATACTAATATTACAAAAATTTCAGATTTCTGAATTTGCAAGTTATCAAATTCTCAAATTAAAACATTTTATAATGTTAAATTCTCATCAAAGTTGAAATAAAAAATTTCAAAATTTCTTGATGTTCCAACTTTTTCATTTTCCAGTTTTGTATATCTCAACTTCGAAATTTTCTGTAAACTTAGTTAGAGAATTGTCCATTTTTTAATTTTCCAATTTCCAAATTATTGAATTTTTCATTTTCCAAATTTTCGGCTTTCCTAATGTACCAATTTACTAATATACCTATTTCTTGACTTCTGAACTTTGAAATTTTCTCTTTATCCAATTATTCAATTTTATAATTTCAAAATTTCTAAATATTTAATTACTTAAGTATGTAAACATCCAAATATCCAAATATTTAAATCACTGAATTTCTAAGTAATCTCCAAACCTCCAAATCGCCAAAACTCTAAATTACTATTTCTCTATATTCCAAAATCTCTAATTCTCTAAACTGTAAATCTCAGAATATTCACATCTTCAAATTCCCAATCTAAAAATCACAAAATGCCCAAATCCCTAAATCCCAATATTCCTAAATCCTTAAATCCTCAATCTGCAAATCTCAAAATTCCCAAATTCCAATATTCCTGAATCCCTAAATCCCCAATTTGCAAATCTCAAAATCCCCAAATCTTCAAATTCCCAATCTGAAATCTCAGACTCTCCAAATTCCCAAATCCCCAATCTGCAAATCCCAAAATCTTCCAATTCTCAATCCACAAATCCCCAAATCCCCAAAATCCCTAAGTCCCCAAATCCCTAAATTCTTAAATCCCCAAATCCCCAAATTCCAAAATCTCCAATCCCCAATTCCCTAACCCGCAAATACCTAAATTCTCAAATTACTATACGTCCACATATGAAAATCCCAAATATCATTAACATCATTCTACCAGGTTCTATAAAAACATTATTTCAGTATTCGTAATAGAAACTGTAGATTCCGATGTTGCTCGAATAGAAACCATTAGCAGAATAACCAGCCTAACATTTACTTTGCGAACAAACTTCATTTCCCTACCTCCATTCCATTAAACCTATTTTGACGACTACGTGCTCTATGGAATCTAGGTAACAGAAGTCAATTCGGCAAAGCACTATGCTGAATAAACATGCTGGTATCAAACAGTCGGGATCGATGTCGATCACTATCGTAAATACCTTGTTCCAGCCGCATAAGGAGCAACGAAACCAATTAAAATTCGTCAATATTCGCAAGATATTCAATCGGTATTTCCATACCGGATTTCGAACCCACTTATCTTCGGTATTAACAGTTGATAACCGACGCGATTGTATTGGAGTTCGGAGCAGCAAATTGACGATCAAGCCAGTTCTAATCAAAGGTCTAAATATGCTGGTACCAGCACTCGCTACACGGAGCTAACAGATTACCAACGCAAATGTAGAATAGTGTACCGAGTTCGCCGCCTAAGACGCCCTTCTGAAATCGGCCCTGTAATCTGTCGAATTATGCACGTTCAATTACGAAGCAATTACGATTCCCTGACGCGCACTTGCGATCAACGTTCAACGCTTAAGAGGTTCTCTGCAGGTTAGGTACATCCATGTGCAACATACACTTCCTACAGCCAAGGTGAACACGACGTGACACATGTTCCTTCGAAAAATTCGAAAAGTTCATTAAAAATATTTTTATTCAAGATAATGATAGGGTGTAGCTGGTCAAATATGTCCTTAAGCGAAACTTGCAATGTGTGGATAGTGTGTCTACGAAAAATCTCATATCAAGTTTCAACCCTCTATTGGGTGAAAATATGCCGTATCAAGTTTCAATCTCGTATTGGTTGAAAACATATCACAACAAGTTTCAATTCTCTATTGGTTAAAAATATCTGATAACAAGTTTTAACCCCTTATTGGTTGAAAGTATATCGTACCAAGTTACAACCCCGTATTGGTTGAAAACATGTCACAACAAGTTTCAATTCTCTATTAGTTAAAAATATCTGATATCAAGTTTCAACTTTTAGTTGGTTGAAAGTATTATATATCGTATCAAGTTACAACTCCGTATTGGTTGAAAACATGTCACAACAAGTTTCAATTCTCTATTGGTTAAAAATATCTGATATCAAGTTTTAACCCCTTATTGGTTGAAAACGTTACACATTATGTTTCAACTATCTACTGATTGAAAACATCTCACATCATGTTTCAACCCCTTTTAGTTAAAAACATCACACATCATGTGCCAACCCCCTATTGGTTGAAAACATCACACCAACCCTCTATTGGTCGAAACTTTTTCACAATAATTTTCAATCCCTATTGCTTGAATGGAGACAGCAACAGGAAAAATAAAAATTCCAATTTCTATCAAATTTTTCCTATTCAATTATGTGCAAAAATTTTGAACAAATTCTGAAACATTAAAGACCCAGTAGAATATATAAAAATTTCTCAAATGTTTTATATGCAATACATATAAAGATTAAAAAACCACAAACGCCCGGAAAAAGTGTATTTTTTTTATAAACGATATACAAACATGATGTAGAACACACTTTACGTAAATTGTCATTTTACACGTGCCTTACGTAGATTGTCATTTTATGCGTATTTTACGTGAAATGTCATTTTCTTTGTACACTTTTGTAATTACTAATTTTCTGGCTGCTGTTTAGCCAGCAAAGCGTCCAATGAACTTTAATTTGTAGTCCTTGTGTAGATGAACAAATTGAACTGAAAGATAATCAGCTGCATTTCTCCGTTCTCTGTTCACTTTTTTTTCGCTCCCATTTTCTCGTTTCCCGTTCGTCCTCTTCCATTGCACTTTTTCTATCACGCTTAATTCTTCTCTGTCTTCCTCATTTCCTGTGTCTATTATCTACCCTTTGTGACTATAATACGTAATACAAATATAAGCAAAATCTCTTTTCATGATAGCGGAAAATTTATCTTTGATTGTTCGAACAATTTTCTTGTCGTTGATTGCTTTCTGATAATGGACTACACTATACGATGTTTCATTATTATTTATTATTTGATATAATCTTTGGTTCATTGCGTGATAAAAATTGTTCTATAAATTAATATAAACATACATACCTGTGTTTATTAAGTGGTACTAGATACTGAAGTATTAAATAACAATACAAATATTAAAAAAATAAGTAGAGCGTCTTGCTAAAACAGTTTTAATGTTGATATATTGCTAGCAAGTATAGCAATTAATAAATTACTATTAAATCCCCAAATCTCCAATTTTTTAAATATTCAAATGACCAACTTTCTAAATCCCCATATACTTAAATCTTTGAATTTCCAGCTACAAATTAGTATAAAAATTAATTAACTATTTTCAAGATATATTTTACCATCTTATAACTACCAAAAGAAAATACACCAAATATTGCGCACAAATTTTGATTCGTTACAAAAATAAACAATCCCGATTCATCGACATTTGTTACTATGTTAACTAATGTAAATCTTAAAGCGTGTAAAAAGTAAGCAGGAAATATTGCTTTGTAACATAAAACACTTTGAAAAAGGTTGCAATGAAGAAAGCAGATTAAAGCAGATGCGCTCAGTCATTCCACTTACAAAATGCATAAACTTAAAAGCTTTCGTGCCGTAAATATCAACTGCTTGTAAAAGAAACGCAAACTAAAACGGAACGTTGCAGAGAAAATTTCATCGACGTTTTATAATTTAAATTGTCATAGTACTTCAAAAGGTAAATCGTATGAAGTCATACTTCATCTCAAGCTACATTACAGAAGAGCATGCCTTACAACTTTTAAAAAAATCCACGAATTATGTGTAATAACGTGGTAGAATAATTTTATACAGATGTTGTAAGTCGTATGTTACAAATTATTGTATGACATTTATCGTGTAGTAATATTTATCGTATACGATATATATCGTGTAACAATATTTACCATATAGTAATATTTACCGTATATAATATTTGTCATATATTAATATTTACCGTATACGATACTTATCATATAGTAATATTTACCGTATATGATACTTGTCATATAGTAATATTTATCGTGTACAATATCTATTTTACAGTAACATTAATCGTATAATAGTACTTATCGTATAATAATATTATACGAATATAGTTGTTAGCTGATGAATCAATTGCATTATTATATCAGATTTGCAAGATGCAACGAAGAATAAAATAAATGTTTAAGAACAAATTTTTGATGGACAGTGTACCAAAACAATTATCACGAGTAAGTTCGAAGACAAATCTGGTGGCTGTAGTTGAGAGGAAAATCACAGGAAACCGCAGCTGTTTAGCAGCGTCATTTTTCAATTTACCAGTCCCGTTCTCGAAACGGCAAACAGCAATCCCACGGGAAACAAAGGAAGCCAGCGTACGGCGTCAGACGCAGAGGCAAAGAAGGAGAAGCAGGAAGATAGACAGGATAACGAAGCCCAAATTCTCGCCCGTTAATCGGGATGTGGAAGGAATAGAGAAAGAGAATTACAGGCGTAAATGTACAGACAGATAGATGAGGACGAGGATGCCTTGGAATATTCTCCTCGCCTCGACACCCTGCTATTGTGCTCTATTGTCAGAGCACGCAATATTCGACGGGGGTATTTCAAGAACGGGCGACAATTACTGTCCTACCGGGACAAGGATGTGCCAGGATCGGATCAGCCATTCCGAGACGAGGTCTCTCATCGAGACACGATATAGTTGCGATAGTAGTTATGTCGAATGAGATTGTACTGCTCGACCACTAGTTTCTCCACGAGAAACTCGATATTTCGATGTTACTCAATGTGAATTTTCCCTCGCCGATGATAACAATGTAAGGGAGAAGTTCGATAATTGACCAGAATGCTGTTATTATTAACATGTTTGCTGCATTTCACTGCTTCCTTGTATTGAAGCCCATTTTTGTAAGGCAGCAATGTACAAACTCGTGTTACATTCTGTGGTAACTTATATCATGGTAGCTCGTGTTACATTTGGCCAGTTTCGGAACAAAGCCTGACACAATTTGATACAAATTTCATCAAAATTAGTGCTTATGGTACAATACGAGCATCACTTACATATTAGTACTTAAGATACAATGCAAGTATCATTCAATGCCAGGTCTTAGAATAGCACAGCGAGAGGATTAGGCAGTATAAGTTCCTGACGATACTTCATGGTTTTTGGTTGATTAAATATTAGAAAGTCGTTTGAACAAAATAAATCTCAAATGAAATTTTTGTCATATCTTTGTCAGTATGAATTGACTAGTTGTTAGAGAGTCGTCTGAAAACAAATAAATGTCAAACGATGTAAATATCATCTGCAGCAATAAATGTCAAAATGAAAGTAATTCTTTCTAACACAAAAAACATTTTCGCCTAATCTGTATTTTTCACTTAATTCAAAAGCTCTAAAAGAGACTTAAAATGGACGAAACTAAAATGGGGCAAAGCAACATCGCCGTAAAAGAAAATCTGAGAAACGTTTCGAATCGATCAGTGATTTCAATTCTAGTAAAATACGACGCGTTGATTTATTTCACTTCAAAACGAGCAGAATTTGCTAGTACGCTGCCACTTTGTGAATTAAGCGTGGATCGAAATTCAGCCGAACTTTCGGAAAATTCGAGGAAATTTGCCCGGATTTTACACTTAGCTTCGTCTGATTCTACGGTCTATTTCACTATTCGATTCCTAGTACTCTCGTGATGCGTTTCCTCACCAATGAACGTTTCAAAGTTTGATTAGGTGATTGGGAACTGTAATTACATGTTTAGGCGCAGGTATCTGCGATGCAAATTGATCGAACTTTCAGGGTAAAAAGTAAATTATCATAGGTCGAATGCTATTCCGGAATTGGGGAATCGATTTATATCCGTACTCGGTATAGAAACATCCAGTAGCTAGGGATTAATATATCAATTTAAATGGTGAAATTTAAAATTTAAAGCTTTTACAGTTCTAAATTTTCATTTCGCTTTCATTTCGCTAAATTTAGAAATTCTCAAATGCCTATAGTTTCAAATTTTTCAATTTCCACATTGTCAAATACACAAATTAGAAAATCCTTAAATTTCCTGACGCCTAAATTTCTAAATTTCCAAGTTTCCAAATTCTTATGCCTTAAAATCTTCAAATTTTCAAATCTTTAAATTTCCAAATTTCCAATATCCTAAATTCTCATATTCTCACATTCTCACATTCTCACATTCTCACATGCTCACATTCTCACATTCTCACATTCTCACATTCTCACATTCTCACATTCTCTCATTCTCGCATTCTCACATTCTCACATTCTCATATTCTCACATTCTCACATTCTCACATTCTCACATTCTCACATTCTTAAATTCTCTAATTCTCACAATCTCAAATTCTCACATTCTCACATTCTCAAATTCTCACATTCTCAAATTCTTACATACTCAGATTCTCACGTCTTCAAATTTCTAAACTCTTAAATTCTCAACTTCCCAAACTTCAAATCCCCCAAATATTCAAATGAAGGTTTGAGAATATTCAGCTCTGTTGAAGAAAAACTCAACACCCGTTATGTTTTCCTTTGTGTCTGTACGCGTCATTAGAGGGGATGAGCTCCGATTCTTTTAGCTCCGCTTCTTATGTCAATATTAATTATCAGATGTTTTACGGAGTCGGTTACAAACTCGTGAGCGTGCCAGTCTTGTTCTGTGTGTTCTTAATTTTCTATAATATTAAATATTATTTTTCTTGAAAGTGGACTGTTTTCTTTTACCCAAATAACCACAACAAGCTCTATGAATATAGTGATTTGGGAAATAAGGAAACTAAAGAATATAGGACGCCAAAATACAAAGTTTGGCAATTTAGAAGTTTTGAAATACTGTATAAATAAATATATATTATATATTGTATAGTATATATAAATATATACTGTATACTATATTTTGTATACACAAAATCGTGTAAGAAATAGTGTTAATTATATCAAACTACTCAGTCTTATTTAAGGATCAGAGTTATTTACGAGTTGTCGTAATTTTTAACCGGTGTGATTTCGTATAAGTCAAGTACCACCTTATTCCTGTATTATGATACACCTTAAAGCCATAAGTATTAGCCTCAATCAAATCAGTTCACAGTACTCACGTTTCAGCCTCTCGATCAAACCGAAGAAAAAGTTCACCGCCGTCAATGTCTTACCTGAAACAGAAGAAAGAAAAACGCCATTAACAGCACCGCGACAACTTGAAGGTACGAGCAATTAGCACGAAGACGTCGAGTCTAATGGTATAACTAACGAGGAAACTCGGCATCAACACCTCGTTTCGTGCTAATAATTAATAGCTACAACGATCCGTCAGCCACCCTCGCCGAGTTTCAACCCTCTCCGAATGCGTTCCTCTTTCCGCGCGGCGTGCATTCATATTTCACGATGCATTGTGCTCGCCCCGGAGAGCTCCGTGGCACGGATAGCCAAGAAGGGGCTTGGATAGGGTGGTTAGGAGGTTCAGAAATTGTTTCGCCAGTCCTGAAGCCAGGGAAAGTAACACTGGCACGCTTTTACAACTGCAGCTCTGTTTAAAGATGACGTGCCGGTCCGGTTGGCGAACGAACCAGACGACCTGTCCACGTTGATGTCAAAATTTCTACCTCAGAAATATGTGCATTTTGTGTACAGTTTAACCCGGTTTATTTTATATTTTGTTTGTATTTTTATTACATTTAGTTTATATTTTTATCATTATAATTTTTGTTCTTATAATTGCAGCTTTGTTTAAGGGTCATATGTTGGTTTGGTGAGGAAAATGACAATCCACATCCAAAACAGTGCACCTTGTGTATAGTTGAATTCTGATTTATTATGCATATGGATGGACTTGTGTTGTTTCATATGTATGTGGTTTTTAGTGGCAATTTGATCAGTATTTTGATACTATTTGTCTGTATCTAGTTGAACAATTTTTTTTTGCAAGAACAATTCTGTTTCAAGGTTTGGAAATGTGGACATTCGGATATTTGGAGAATTTGAGCATGTGAGAATGTGAGAATCTGAGAGTTTGAGAATTTAAGAATGTGAGAGTGTGAGAATGTGAGAATGTGAGAGTTTGAGAATGTAAGAGTTTAAGAATATGAAGGTTTGAAAATGTGAAAATGTGAGAATACGAGAATGTCAGAATGTGAGAATGAGAAAACGTGAAAATGTCATAGTTTCAGAATGTGATAATTTGAGAATATGACAATTTGAGAATGTGACAATTTGAGAATATAACAATTTGAGAATATGACAATTTGAGAATATGACAATTTGAGAATGTGAGAATTTAGAAATTATAAAATATGGAAATTTGAGATATTAAAAATTCAAAACTTTGAAAATTTGAGGTTCTGGGGATTTGGGGATTTATGAATCTGTAAATTTGAAAATCTATGGATTTATGTATTTGAGGACTTGCTGACTTGAGTACTCAGTGATTTTAAATTTGGTAATCCAGGAGGTAAATTTGGAAAATTCGAAATGTTAAAATATACAAACTTGTCATTTAGAAATTAACAAAAATTTGATGATTTTAAAACTGAAAAATCGTGAAAAGAACCTTGAAAATTTAGCAATTTAGAAATTTAGAAACCTGAAAATTTCCAATTTCACATATTTTCCCTAACTTCAGTAGTAAATGACAAAAAATTATTTTAAATTACATTTTGTATTTACATTAGCTATTCCGTAATCAGTTAAAACACAAACGTGATACGTTACATCTTTTCAATTGTATTAAAAACAAAACCATAACACATACACATTGCAGCCAATTTTAAAATATCAACGTAACCACAAAATTATCTACAAGTATCCCTTTTACTACATTAAAAGAGATTTTATACTTTTCCACAAATTATCCGTCAATATTTTTCATTATAACAGTGAAAAATCTCGTGATCAAAGAATTAAATCCCACATATCTTCCGAAACAATGATTATTAACAATAACGATATATGCAACAATAATAATATAGTTCGCCTCCTCTTTGTTCTACATTCATCAAAAAAGTTTCATCAAAATGAATGAGCCAACGACACGTAATATCTTCCTGTGAAATATTACAGTGTTCCATATTAGGTCGCTGTGCTATAAATTCTGCAGTTACTGTTCAGAGATCATTTTAAAGATAAGTTATATTTTATTTAGAAAATATATATCAAATATAAAATAGTAACACTTTATGCAGTTAAAATATGAGTATATTTCACAGACTGATTTTAGGTTTTACGAATTTTAATGATTTTACTTTAACAAATTTGTGTTCACTCTTACGAGACTGGTTTCCTTTTTAACCTAACTACCGTTATTCATACAATAGCTGGCTAATGTAGCGCTCTATTAACACTTAGCGAACCACGTAAATTTACATTTTCTGACTTCCTAAGACCACGTAGATTTTTTGCTTGAATTTTTCCTAAGCTACGTTTATTTTTCATTTTCCTGGGTTTTTCTTGTTACCGTTGCAGTGCTATTTGTCTGTTGAATCTACAGCGCAGTTTTGCTTTTTAGGTACTTTTAATAATTTTGTATGTGTGAAAATGTCAAGTATGGAAGAATTTACGAGATATGTATATCAATTCTATTAGGTTCCATTTCAGAGGGGTGAATGTTTTACAGAATACACTCTTAAGAAATACTGGACACAAACAAATAACGAAAATGTTATAAAAACGATGATTTATAAAACTGTAAACCATACGTACATATTTAATTCTCTTAACACTAAAATCACCAAACCGGTCATTTGACCCATATAGAAATTTTATATTTTAAATTGTAAAATTTATTAAAAAGCTTTTTCTTGAGATCTGTGTTGATTTTTATCAACACAAAAATACAAAATTAATGCGAATATTAATTTATATTGTGTAATGTGAATATTAATTTATATATTTATATGTAATAAATATAATATATATTCTATATAATTTTTCTATTTTAATTTTAATTTCAAGTTAAGTGTGCAAGACCAGTAGGCCCAGTGTTAAAAAATTCTCGGAAAACAAAAAACAACCCGTCCATTAAGTGTTAAATTTGAGAAATATAACTTTGCCCCAATTTGCACATTACAATTCTACCTATTTATACACTACATTCTGTACTTGTATCCGTGAGAATGGTACCGTTGCAAATATGTTAATATCGCCCCTATTTTCATTTCGCTTCATCGAGTTTCACTTCACGTTGAAACTATCGCAAACCAAGAACAACGGTCATCGATGGTAAACTTCCCGCGTTAATTTGAATAGCGAGTACAGTGAACAACCTCCACGTATTTACACAGATCTCGTAGGAATCGTACTCGCGGCGAAATTAAGTTTGCATCACTAACGGCAAACACCTGTAACGATAATTAATGGAAGGACCGGTGTCGCTTAACGAGCATCGTCCGACTTATGGCTTACAAACACGCTTTACCTTAAATTTTAATTAAACCTGCACCGCCGTAATAATCCAGCAGACAGCGAGAAGAAAATTCCCTGGACCAGGCTAACCAGATAAACGGAGAAAGAGAAAGACAGAAGAGGGGGAGGACGAAATATTCCTACGACTCAGGTTGCTAGCATATCGCGCGCGAAACTTGCTCCCTCCGCTCCTGGCTGCAGTGCACAATGCAATCTTCCCTGCTCCGCGGGCACAATGGCGAAGTTACTGAACTTTCCGAATAAATCAAACGGGGCAAAGATAAAATTGTAATGAGCGAGGAGATAGAGAAATTTATGTGTCTAGTGCACCGTCACTGCTACCGCGCTGGAGGAAAAGGCTTCGTAACCTGGGAAAAGAATTGCTCCTCGACGAACTGCTCCACCATTACGTATCACGTTTTTTTAATGACTTTCCAACTTTCTGCGGGCCTTTAAGACAACGGAATGATACGTGGTTTGAAGCTGACATAATTAAACACCCAACTAGTAATATCGAGTCACGAGCGACATTTCAAATGCGACTGATTCATGTTCCATTATGATGGAGTTTAATCCTAACCGTAGTTTGCAGGTACGTTCTAACTTTCTTTGTTTGCCCTCGTATTGCAGTAATTAGCTCTTATGCAAGTATGGAATTGTAGATTTAGGTTTGTGTAAATTATCTGAATGTACCTAACACCTAGGTTCCTAATATCTATCTCGCAAAGTAAACGTTAACACTTTAATTGCCGTGCGTCTTCGCAGTCAAACGTTGGATCAGTAATATTTGTGAATAATTAATTTTGACAAACTTGATGTAAATACACGAAATAATTCAACATGTGCAAATATACGTAGAGCAAAAAACAACGACAATGTAATAATAAGTTTAATAATACAAACAATTTAATTTGTAAAATATGGTAGCTTTGGGTATAGAACCGCCGGCATTTGTTCCATAATTTACGTAGTACAGTGTGTAGTGTAAAAACTAATATTAAAAAGAGGCAATAAAACAATAATTAAGATCAAAGACGCAGCGGTGAAATGCGTGGCCAACAGCAATATCCACATTTGTTTACATTCATAATTCATCACACACGTGTTGTGTAAGCGGACGCTAACGGTTGGCCCGGCTATCACACACATGATGTGCGAGCGGCAACTAAAGTGTTAAAATTTATTGTTCATGAACGGAAGTATCATATGTAGGCAAGTATACTGTAGCTGTACAATCATGCCAGCAATCACAGAAATCTTAGTGAAGAAAAGTGAGATGTGATCTTATCATTATCTTTTAGCGCAAAAATAGAAAAAGAGACAAAAGAATTATACCTAAACAAAGAATACAGAATCTGGAAGAAACTGAAAGGATTTAGTAAGGTTTGAGAAAAAAATTGTAAAGTTGATTTTTGCTACAATCATTTTTGCATTTCGAATTACTCAAAGACACTTCATCAGTGGCATTTGCTTCAACATTTAAATCCTATAAAGATAAATGATCCATACAAATTGAGGGCAATAAATTAATGTTATATCAATGAAATAATTGAAGCTCGTGTGGAAATTTAAATTAAATCGTAAGCGAAAACTAAAAACATCGAAAGCTATTGTTTCGAGGAAACAATAAATTTAATTCATTTGTTCTGACAATTCAGCTAACAATGAATAATTCATTGAAGTCTGAACACCCAAAATGAAGGCAACTTTCAAAACAAACAATTACCGCAACCAGTCGGATACAATGCTTCATACAAAATCAATTTAATCTTACAATTCAAATCAAATCATATATCTTCCGGTACATTACATTTACAGTCACTGAAAAATGTTTGGCTACTCGTATATAAATGTAACAAATAGTTAATTAACAAGAACTAATCTTGTTATATATTCTATTATACTAATATTTACATATTCATATTGTTGTATAGTAACGGTTTAACTTAATGAAAACGCAAGCTAGTTTAATGTGTGGATCAGTGACACCACTCAGACACAAAATGAACAACTGTTTCAGGATAAATATCTTCAATTTATTTCTACGCAAAAGTTTGCTTGTTGCGCTTTAAAAGAGCATTTCGTAACTGAGGACTCTAAAATTTCGTACTTGACTTATTGAGAGCTGACGAGAGAATTTGAACAATCTAAGGAGAATATTTCTGCCAAAAATTGAAATGTGGAGTGCGGTCGACATGGTGCTGCTGGGTGGACAAGCAACATGGTTAAAATGAAGTATTGGATTGGCTAAAAAAATATTAAGAGAAGGGAATTAGAACCGTCCTTGCAAAATGTTAGTACTGAGGTTAATTTTTACCTAAGGTAACAATTGCGTAGTCGCTCGTCACCTAACGGTTCGACAGTAATAAAATCATGAAGTTTAATGGGTCTTTACAAAATATGTTATACAGAAAAATTTGTTAATACAAATAGTCAGTAATAAGCAGCAAAAGGCAATAGTTGTATGTCCAAGAATATTCCATCAAATAAAGATAAATTTGATAGCTTTACGATTTTAAGAATACACCGTAACACGTACTGTATACGCATAAAATTGAACATGTTATCTAGATACCCTGTAGAAAAAATTCTTTTAATTAAACAAGCATCATTCTAATATCGGTATAATCTACCGCAGCTTTCGCAATCCGTACATTAATATTTTACTATATTTATCCTTTTCCTCCAATTACCATAAGCAAAGTTAACAACAAAGACCGCAGTGACGATTTGATGGTAAGAGGATAGCGAAAACAGAAATGAAATTCCAAGCTCCAGACACTGTTATATTTTAAATGCTTCATCCTCTTGGCGAAAAGGCGAAGAGGATCAAAAGTAGTTACCGAAAGCCACGAATTCGCGTATTCAGCAACGTGTTAATGAAATGCATCGTATCAAGAGGATTCGAGAAACGAGAAATTCAACATTGATCAGCACCGTGAAGCCTGCACTAGGTGGACTCTGCTAGAAAGCCGTTACGACCCCATAACGGCCGAGGTAGAGTAACCCCATTAATGGAATCCTTTAAATCCCATAGCCACGAGGGTATCCGAGCCGCTGCTGCTCTTGGAATCTGCAGATATGTTTAGAACGATAGCAGTCGGCTGAATGAGAAGGCGAGGGCTGCCAGAAGGGCTGGTTTTTGGTCTTCCCGGCCTACTATGACCCGAGGAGTTAATCTTCACCTAATCGCCTGTTTTATGGTCCTGTTGTGCCAAATCAACTATCCCGAGGATGCATGAACGAGAACATCCATCTTGTGTCCATGGTACATCGGTTAGTTAGATGCGAATGAACGCCACCTATTGATCCTTGCCTCAGGATTAAAGGCGTTGCTCGACGATTACCGTGAATTATTGCGGATACGTGTCCGATTGTCGTATTTGGAATTGGTAATTGATTGAATTCAATAGAACTCGCTGTGTTTCGACCATTGACGAGGGCGACGGTTGTCACTAGAGAAGCTCGAGGGAACCGACTTGCACGGTAAATCAAGACACGAAATTTGGGACGGAGAATGTGGTTCCGAATTAAGGCCACAAATTTAGGATTCGGAAATAGAAGGATTTATGAAATTAAAAATACCAGGATTTCTAATTTTCTAGTTTTCCAATTTTTCAGTTTCGAGTTTTCGAGTTTTTGAGTTTTCAAGCTTCAAGTTCTTCAATTTACAAGTTTGCAAGTTTTTCAATTTTCAGGGTTGCAAGTTTTCGAGTCTTCGAATTTTCGATTTTTCGAGTTTTTAAGTTTTAAGTTTCGAGTTTTCGGATTTGCGATTATTAATATTTTATATTTCCAAATTCCTACTTTTCAAATTTCGAAAACTCCAAATCTCGGAATATTCAGCCTCCCAAATTGCTTAAATATAATATACTTTCCAAATTTCTAGATCTCGAAATATGTGAATTCCCACATTCCACGACCTCGATATGTCAAAACTTCCAAAACCATAGATTGCTAAATTCGTACACTACTCAATCTCTAGATTCTCATATTTCTAGATTACCAAATCTCTAGTTTTTTAAATTCTTAAATTGCTTAAATTCATCTGATCGCCAAGTCTTTAAATTGTCAAATTCCTAGACTGCCAAATCTCTAGAAATCCAAACTCCCAATACGCTAAATTCCTAGACCGCTAAATCTCTAAAATTCCAAATTCTCAACAAACCAAAATCTTAAACCGCCAAATTCCTAAATTGTCAAACAGTCAAATCCCTATATTTCCACATTTGTTAATCTTATATCCTCCAATTTCCAATATCCCAAGATTCCTAACTCATTTATTAGGTTGTCCGGAAAGTTCTTTTCGCGTTTGTCGCTCGAGGCTTTACATTGTTGTGCTTAAGTAAATAAACATCCAGATCACTCCAAAATCAATTGTTTGGTCCAGTGTCATTCTCTGGCACTACAAGAGGAGTGTTTTAAGCATCAGTAGAAATTGAATCCCGTATTTTTCGCGTTGTGAAAGATGGAAGATAAAGAGATGCATTTGCGTCATGTCATGTTTTACTGTTTTAAAAAAGACATTACGCCTGGAAATACCGCAAAGGAGATTTGTGATGTTTATGGGGATCATTCTATAACTGTTCAAAATGTCCGTAATTGGTTTAGGAGGTTTAAAGCCGGAAATTTCAATCTTAAAGATGAAGTTCGCAGCGGCCGTCCATCCACCACTGACACCGATCTTATCAAGGCCTACCTCGATGAAAAACCAAGGGAAACAATTAACAACGAGAAATATTGCATGCAACTCGAAAAACTTAGGGAAGCTATATTCACAAAACGTCCAGAATTGGTGAATAGACGTGGTGTCGCGTTCCACCATGACAACGCGAGGTCACACATTTCTTTACCTATGCGAAAGAAACTTTTAGACATCGATTGGGATGTTCTACCACATCCCCCATACTCTCCAGACATTGCGTGATCGGATTATTATTTGTTGCTTTCCCTAAAAAATTTTCTTCGCAATAAAAAATTCACATCAATTAATGAAATAAAAATCGGTCTTGAAGAATATTTTAACAGTAAACCAAGAGAATTTTGGAAAAGTGGCATTATGAGGCTTCCAGAAAGATGGCAGAAGGGTGGTAGAACAGAACGGATTATATATTACTTAAGAATAATACACTGAACGCAAAATATTTCAAACTTAACACCTATTAAAAAAACGAAAAGAACTTTCTGAACAACCTAATACCAAACTGTATAAAATTCTTTGAAATAAAATTCTCCTTTCCATCGGTTCTAACATTTTTCTTAAGTAATCAAAATTTTCCCTTGACTGTACTTGTTCAAATACACGTAGTATCTCCAAAATCTCCCGATCGTTGATTTCCTGGAAGGAAACGTTCGACATAAGCGGGCAAAGTAATTATTTTGCGCTTCGTTGTACCAGCTAGTAATTAACTCGTCTGCCCTCATAAATCCTGACGTGTTCCCGAGCAGTCTTGATACCCGGGACGACCGGCTGCCTCTATTTCTCGACCACGTGCCATTTAACGGAACATTTTTAAGGCGAAGGCTGTTTAACGAGCTCCAGCTCGTCTCGCGTAATTAGCCGCCGCTTGTGGCTAATTTTCATTAGCGATACCTTCTACGCCAAAGGAGGATCCAGCGGGATACTTTTGCCGTTTCGTGCAAGGGGACACAACCGAGGAATCGTTGCTCTCTGTCGGTGAAGTCGAGAGGAAAGATCGGCTTGGACGGGAAGAAGGATTGCGGGGATTCGTTTGCGACGAGTTTCGAGGCTTTTTAGCAGACGGAAGATCGTCAGTGTTGGAAAATGTTCCGAGGAAATCACGTTTCCGAAGTACATACAGGTGCTTACTCTGGCTAATTTGAAAACAGACTGCTGAAAACGTAAGGAGGTTGAAAAAATAAGACTTTCATCTTCCAGAATGAAAAATTCCTTCACACCATTGTTTTGCTGATCATAACATATAAAGTATTCCTTCTGATCAGTTCTGCATGATTGAAGAGATTTCGAATCTCATTTTGTTAAATTTATATTCGGTTTCTATTTTTATTAGGTAACTTGGATGGAGAGTTTTACGTTACAGAAAGCATACTATAATAAAAAATAGTAAACGAGGTACAAAGTTCTTTACAAGAAATACATATTACTACGTTAAATTTACAATAATAATGAATTAAAATGCTCTCATAACCCGCTAGAAACGATCTCGTTGAACCATGAAGAGATATTAAAAGGCAATGACTCCAATATACCACAGGTCCAGTGAATACTCCATCTTTAAATTCAGCAGAAATTAAAAGAAAACACCAGTGACATCCAACTTGACTAAAAGAGTTGACACTTTCAGATTTAAACAGGAATAAAATGAAAGAGAAATTCCTCCAGTGTCCCACTTAAATCTGAATATCTACCTCAGACAGGAAATAGATGTAAATTTCATGGAGAGGTAAAGAGTTACTTTTTAATATTTTTTGTGAAACAATAACGTATAGCAATGTTTGTGAATAATACTCAATAGGGGATTCTAAGTGTTTAATTCACATATAGAAATATTTCTTCATATTTGTCAAACATATCTGTAAATTTCTTCACATTTTTTAGATGCATTACTGGTAAGTAATTGTTTGTTTATATATTTCTTCATAACGAATATTTCTTAATATATGTTTATATGAGATCAGCAGCAGGCCGGTTGAACTATTATTCACGAAACAGCCTAGCATAGTTTACCGCAGAAAGTTCAAGAAGCTACAGGGGCAGGTTGAACGAAAGATGGAAATTCGTAATGTCTCGAGCGGAACACCCTCGAGGAGGATATTATCGTGCGTGAGCAACGGGAGACTTTGGGAAATTAGCCGGTGCGTTATTATCACGGCAGGCAGGTTGGTCGTTGGTAATAGGGTTAGTATTTGCGGGCTGCGATACCGAAGGAAAGGCCCATTCCTCGTGTTAGCGGTGTTTTAATCCCTGCTGAGCCAGTCGGTAAGTCAAGGGAGAGGAAGCTCCCGGTATAACTCTTCATTCGCGAGGTTAGCCGGTATAACTGTAACTTACTTCCTCCAACTTTATCACGTGTGCGCCACTGTTTGCCTATATACAACTCAGACGTCCCAGCATTCGAGTCTGTGCACCCTGACGCTTCGTCTCACCCCCGTGAACCGTTTCCCAGCCAGCTCACCCCCGTTTTCCTCCCCCCGTATTCCACGGGACACAACGAGGGACGGATAGCGACGCCGGTGGTTTGCAACTCTACTTGTTTGAATAATTACTCACTCGGTGCTGGAGTCGTTTGGAGCTGGACGGTGGTCCGCAAAAAATAAGATAAATAGAAGGAGACCGCGGACGGGGGTGGCGTGCATGCTACGACCCTGCGATTATCGCGGTAACCGTTTAAAGGGGAACCAACCATTTTGTGGTTCACTTCAAAATTCTGCTCATTCTTCTACGATAGATTCCATGTCGTCATTCAACTTGACGTACATTCAAATTTATCATTCGTCTCCGATCACCTATTTTCACAATGATTCTTACTGGATATTAAAAGTTGAATACGAGCTAGGATCTAAATATGGGCTAGCTCGGGACATGTTGGAGGTTTTATAACAATAGTTATGATTAAAAAAAAAAAGATGAGAAGTAGACAACTGTTCATTGTTAGCGTTATTAACAATTCTTAGAATTAATGTGTAAGCTCCCATAAATTTTCCTTTGCTTTGAATATCACAGAAGAAAGTATACACCTAAAAACCACTATAACAGAAATGGTATGAAAACAATTTTGTTCCAGAAATTATTCAACCGTGGAACGTACCCACTGCAACATAGCACGTGAAACATTTTACATCGTTGTGAAAAAAAAGTTCACCGTTATAAATCAACGGGACCAATTAATACGAGAAGTCCAGGAAAGAACAAACGATTCGATTGTTGAAAGCACTCGTTCGGCAAAGAATCGTGGGACGTAAATAAGCGGTTACAAATGATTCACTTCGATGGAGCAACATTCGATATTCATCGGTAAGCTAAACGACGACAACGTAATTACAGTTTTTTACACTTCCGTGGAAGCATATTTATTCTTACGATATCAAATGCTCGATTCACTGTTTGTTTTTCGTTACAGTTTCACCGATGTCGATTCAAAGTTAGCTGTACCATTAATTTGTTTCCTCTTCACGGCCCCAGAGAAACGATAACACCGATGCAAAAGCGGGAACTGTTTCATTAATCTATTTTCCTTTGCAGTCCTGCTGACCGAGGAAAACAATATTTTCAGTAGAGCGAAATAACATCGCGTGACTTCGTATCATTACGCTTTTCTTTCCTATCCGACGCTTTCTTGTTATTCCCGATGCATCCTGGTTGCATCGCGATGCCTACTTCAAAAGGATACCATGTTGTGATTAATTTCACTCTCTGTCAAGATATTAACATTTTAATATTTCGTATCGCAGCGGGAGACTTGTGCTATCAGTGGCATACTTTATCGTGAAATTCCTTGAAAACTCAATTGCATGTAAATAATAGTGATGTTCGTACGTTAGGGATACATCAGTGGTACGTTAATGATACTAGAAATTTAAAAGCATCGAAATGAAGATTAATTTAAAATTATAGTATTTAACCACTTAAACTACAAGTTTTTCAGCAGTTGCGTTACAGTTACCTAAATATTATTACGAGGTTATGGTAAATAGAGAATGTTCAAATTTTAGGTATATTTTGGATCCAGCAATCTTTAACTATACAGTTGGTATTGAACTCAAAACTCAATCTTTATGCAGACATGATTCATGTTTGTCACATTTGAATTGTAATGTGCGTCACCAGTCTGGCTAGATAATATAAGCTAAGGGATTAATATGTAAAAGATAGAGGCAGCGCTATTTGAAATTTTCATAAAAAGCTAGAGAATTACAGAAAATTTTCTATAGAAAATGATGAAAAATTTAAGATGATTTACTGTATAATTTCAGAAAGGAATCATTAACAAATGTACATGTGAAATTCACATATTATGTGGAGTTTATTAGGTTATGTGAAACTTGTAATATCTCCAGTTTACTCATTTTTATCATTCAGCGTCAATGAATTCGATACAAAGTGAACGGATGAAACAAGTCTTATCTAAATTCTTAAAAACAAAGTTTCCCACAAACATCACATGAATTTCAGCCGTGAAACGCAGCTTTGCGGGAATCAATTCCTTTAAAAAATCCTCCATCTCCCTAAAAAGAGTACTCTAAAAAATATGTGAGATTTGTAATCGAATATCTCCAGGTGTTTACTAACTTTCACTATCAAATCGATACAAAGTTCGATGACACAAGTCTCGTGTAAATCCTTGAAAACAAGGTTTCCCACAAACACCACGTGAATTTCGACCGTGAAACGCGGCTTCACGGGAATCAATTTGCGTGAGGTGCATATTTCCGTGGATGATGAATAACGCTGGTGTCTCGTGTCAAGCGAAATGTAACCATCGGCCAGCAATAATGCCGTTCCGAGTAAGTAGAATGTAACGATTTCATAAAAGGGAGCAAGGCTCGATATGAAAGCACGATGATGCGCGGAATTCGCGTAACAACGATCTATCATTGCGCCGCTCATGAATACCGCTATCAATGCTCAACGGGGATGTTCATATAAAAACAACATCAATCTTCAATATGCTGCATCGATTTCGAATTTCCCCGCACGATTATGGTCGGCTAGTAAAGCAACATCTCGCATTTACGCGATGATTCTGGACCACTATATCGCTGATCTTTGGGTGGTCGAGCAAACGCGGCATAAAGGGATCCATGGAGCATGATGTTTGCTGTATGAATAAAACCAGGACTCTGGATTACTGTGGCATGATTAACTAGTTAGGTTAGACTTTATACGAGCAAAGAATTTTGACTTATTGAAATAAAAATAGTTTTATGGAAAGTTAAAGATTACTGGTGAAATTAATTTAACAGTAGTAGCTTGAAAATTTGGAAATTTGGGAATTTAGAGATTTGTGGATTTAGGAGGCGAGATATATGGATATCTGAGTCTATTCTAGGTACCTAAAGATTTAGGATATTTGAAAAATTGAGAATTCCAAAATTTGGTGAATGCTAATTTGTAAAGCTCAAAAATTTGTAAATGTATAAGTTTAGTATTTTTTTTTAGTTTAGTAAATTTGAAAATTCATAGACTGAAAAACCAAAAAAATTCATGAACTTGAAAATCGAAAAATTCATGGACTTGAAAATGAAAGAATTTACAAACACGAAAATCAAAAAATTGATAAATCATTAAAATATAAAAGTCGGAAAACTTGAAATATGAAAATCCGGTAAATGAAGAATTATCAACTTCTCAAATACGTGATTATTCAAAGGAAACCCGCAGTACCGCAAACCATACAACAGCGAACAGTTGTCGACATTTACACGAAAATTCCAGGACGGTAATTGCCAAACGATTCGCGGAACAAGCAACTTCCGCAGCAGATATCATAAATTCATAACGCGGATACATTTTCCTCGTCTTATTTCCGGTCTTGTCACTTGGCGTCTCTGTTCGAGACCCGAACGTAAGAAAAACGCGAAATAATTAAACGCAAAGTGATAAATTCCCGCTTCTCGAGGAAACAGGGACGAGGCATTACCATAAAGCATTAATATGCCAGATACCGGAGGCCGTCTACGAAAGTGGCATCTCCTGCAAAAGAAGAAACGGGAAGATGAAGAGGAGGAAGGAATATCGTGAGGAAGAAGGACCAAACACGTATCCATCGGCAGTTTTTCACACGGAAGCTCGATATCGAGCAGCGGATCCTAGGAGCGATATAAATGTATGGCGATGTCGCGTCTCCCGCGAGATGGAATGAATTTGTCAACCAGCTCCTAGGGAATATCGTGTCCCGGCTTCCGGTTGTTCCTCCGTCGCTTGTCACCCTGCACCTTCGTTTTCGACCGCTCGCAAGATCGATCGGCCCGTTAAGACCCGTCCTAGGAAGGATCAAAGAACGAATTCGTTGATAAGGAAAAAGAGATAGCTATCCGATGGCGGATCAGAAACGAGAAATAGGGGTGAACGATCAGAAACCGAAGGACGGCGACAGTCAACGGTGATCGAGGAAGGAGACCTAATACAGAGGAAAAAGAAGGTCTAATGCAGAAAAAGAAGGCCTAATTTTGGAGGATGCTTTCGCTCACGGTATCTGCTTTGGACACGAAAACTTGTCAAGCAAAGGGAAACCCGGTTTCTATCTTAGTTATCGCGATGAACGTTCTCTCTGTTCTAGGGTTTTACTTCGTGGATCGAAACATGCTGGTACTAGAATTGAATGTTACTGAGGAGAATACGATAATTGGATACAAAGTAGCCTTACTTCGGTTGAGCGCACATTTGTGAACTTGACAAATTGGAAACTTGCGTACTTTTGTATTTATAAATGTACAGGTTATGCGATTGATCAAACTTCTTCACTTAATAAAAATGCTAAATTTTTCAAAGATGTATGTTTTCGAAATGGTAAATGTTTTAAAATTTTTTAATTTGCAAGTTTCCAGATCCACACATTTGCAAATTTTCCTAATTAAAAATTTATTAAGTTTGCAAACTCTTAGGTTCTTACATTTATAAGCTTTCTCAATTTTTCAAGTTGAAATTCGCAAATTTCGAACTTGCTTTTTCTTACTTGCTCTTAAACTTTCTAATGGATATTTATTAATAGATATCCAAATAAAGAAATTACTCAATTTAATTATTCAGGAATTTTTAAATTTCCCAATTTCGCAATTTCTTAATTTTCAAATTTCAAATTCTCCAATCTTTCAAAATTCCCAATATCCAAATTCCCAAGTTTCCAAATTTCCCAATTTTCCAATTTTCCAATTTTCCAATTTCCCAATTTCCTAATTTCTAAATTTCCAATTCTGCAATCTTTCAAAACTCCGAATATCCAAATTCCCAAATTCCCAAATTCCCAAATTTCCAAATTTCCCAATTTCCCAGTTTTCTAATTTCCCAATTTCCTAATTTCTAAATTTCCAATTTTCTAATCTTTAAAAACTCCCGATGTCCAAATCTCCAAATCTCCAAATTTCCAAACCATCAAATCACCAAGTTCTAAATCCATAAAGCCCTAACGCCTTAAATCCTCAATCCTCGAATCCCAAAATTCTTAAATCCCAAAATTTTAAAGTTATCCCGTTCCCAAAATTTCAAAATTCTAAAATTCCTATATTCTCAGATCCTAAGATATCTACATATATCCAAAAATTAAAAAATTTCCAAATTACCAAATCCCAAATTAGCAAACCCGAAATTAACAAATCTCAAATTAATAATCCCAAATTTCCAAACTCCAAATTACCAAATCTCCAAATTCCTAAATCGCCAAATTCTGAAATTCAAAATCTCCATATCCCAAAATTAACAAATCCTTAAAAAAATGTAACTAGTTAAGAATCAACCCACCTAATTTTAATTCGTCACCGTTTAAATTAAACATTAGTAAATAACATTTTCATTCGACAATTTAATAGAATCCTAGTCCGGTACCCGATATTTGTGCGGCAATTTGTGGTACAAACATCCACATTCAAGAATATACTGCAAGACTTCGAACATAGTCGAAACAGAAGTGGACTGTTCAGGATACGGTGACGAAGGAAGCCGCGAAATGGCGCATAAACTCAATGTCCACGCGAGTTTCCAAGGAAAACAACCTGTCCGACGCCGGTTTTACGATCACCCAATACCTTTCGATAGGTTTCTTTGACAAACGGCGGAAGCACGAGCTGTTCCCGATCTTGTCGACAGGTCGTCCGCGATTACCATTTACGAGCGGACGCGCCATTAAGCTGGCAATCGTGGCTTTCGTGAATTCCACGCCGATCAGAATGTCTCGTGTGGTTTCACCTTTTTGCGGCTGATCAGGTTAGCTGCCTCTGAAGCGGAGAATCTGTCGTCCTGCTACACAAATCAATTTCAAGGAACTCCATTTGTTGCAGGATATCGTTCTTTTATTACTCTTTATGCGGTCACTGTTATTGTAGATTTTATTTTAAGTCCTGACAGTTGGCGGATAGTTGTGAAATTAAACTATTTTATTTGTGTATTCAAAAATAAATAGCTAATATTGGATGAATATATTTTAAGATATTGCAGGTCTTTTTGTATAATTAGTCGTTTTAAAAATATGGGAGTAAAAAATTCAATTTACAGCAGTCGTTTTAGGAGATGTAGAAGCTTAATTTGGGAATGATAATTCTTTTATAAATATTGAAATAAAATGTTTAATTTAAGTATGATGATATAAGGCAGTATATGATACAATTGGTGTTCAATAATACTTATTACCACATACATTTATATTTTTATATTTAGTGTAAACAGTCATTTTTGCATGATTTTCTTCATTTTGAAAAATGAAATATACTTGAACTTTTAAAATATTTCGCACTATTTTCTAATTTTACATTTGATAATATTTGTGTTTTTGTAGTATTTTATATTCTTCTCAAAGTTTCATCGTTTACAAACTTAAAATCCAAATTTTTCAAAATTTAAAAAATTTAAAAATCATATGCCAAAAAATTTCTTAAATAGAAATTCATATGTCCAAAAATTCCATAACTAGAAATTCAAATGTTCTAAAATCTTAAGGTAAAAATATTAAAACCTTAGCTATAAAGATTCAAAAATTTCAAAGCTTCAAAGTGCTGAAATTAAAAAATGTTTACTTTTCAAAATCCTTCAATTTGGCCGTTCTAATATCCCTAAATTCCAAAGTTTCAAAATTCCTGAGTTTTAAAACCTCTAAATTCCATAAACGTTGAAAATTCCTTGACTTCAATTTCAGTAACAATGTAGTACACCTTCAGAAGCAGTCTCCATAACCCATTCTCGACATGTGCCAGAAATTTGCACATAGTGCATTATTAATGTCCCTACAGCGAAGTCAATTATATTACACTAATACTGTGTACATCATACTGTTACAACATGAGCTCCAGAACTTGAGCGATGTAAATCTACCACGTTTTTTGCTCTGACGGGAGTAAATGATTAACGTAACCTATACAGTATTCTCTCCGTAAATGTTAAAAAGATCTCTACCGTAAATGTTAAAATTGTATCCCCACTACTGGGGGGATCCCCTTCGAAATTAGTCAAGAATGAAACACGATCGGTCGCCGAAACGACGAGGATCGAATATCGGTGAGACACAACTAATGCAAGCAAAGGAAAAGATTGTAACTTTCTTATTTCTTACTATTTTTTCATGAAACTTTTACTGTTGTATTTGTCTAGATTTCCTGATTAAAATGACACCAAACATGATATAATTACGTTAACAATGGCGTGTGTAACAAGTGATTAAAGTTTTTAACATAAAAGAGGACGGCGAATGGAAAAGAAAGAGAAGCAGAAGGTTGACGCGTTCGGCATGCATGAAAGATTCGTGCGTCTTCTGTCTTTTAAATTCAAAAATCAAAATTCTTTATTTTTGGGGTTTCATCAATGAAGCTTTGATTATTGTATTCGTCTCGCTTTTCTGATTAAAATGGTACCAAACACGGTATAATTAAAATCATAATTATTTGTACAGCAAGCCTTTAGGAGGAATTCGCACATCTACCGTAAATGTTACATCCCAAACTTTTATGGCTTGTTACATAAGTAATTACGATCGTAATCATATCGTGTTTGGTGTCATTTTAATCAGAAAAACGAGGCAAATACGATGGTAAAAGTTCTATTGACGAAAAACCAAAAATAAAGAATTTTAATTTTTAAATTCAAAAGACAGAACACGCACGAGTCTTTCATGTTTGCCGAATGCTCGAAATTCTATCCCTCCTTGTCTTTTGTATCGCTGTCTCTTTCTACGTTCGGCACACTACAAAAAATGTAGGACCTGTACAGTAAATGTTACAATCGAGACCGTCAAAAGTAACATTTACGGAGAGAATACTGTAGCTGCCAAAACTATGTATAAAATATAATATGCATGTGTATAAAACTTACAATATAACTTGTTTTCTGATTTAATCAATCGCAGCTGCATTTCTTTTAGAATTTTATCGAAGCTCATCTTATGAACGAATAGCAGCTACATATTAGTAAGAAATTTCGGTCCATATTCCTCAAATACTAATTCAAAGTTTGCAAAGAATAAATTGTAAAAGAAAACTGATATATCAGCGTGAAGTTTGGTTTCACAAAATATGATCTTCAGACATTTCATGAATACACCCTTGTATATTTATGTTGGCGTCAACCGAGTTTAATAAGCAAGCAAACTTATCATGTTACCTTCATTTGTTTCATTTTATATTCCCAACATTCGTTTATGAAGGTTAAAAAAATGAAATGTCTCATGGAAAAGAACTTTCAAATAAAGAAAAAGTCATAACGTTTTTAGCATTGAAAGCAAAAACTATATTGTGAAATAAATAGTATAATTTCCAATTATGTTAGTGAAAGTCATAATCGTGGCAAGAAGATGCATCGTCTTTCAAAATTGTCTACTCAAGATTATGTTTTTGGAACGTTTAAAAATTAGTTTTCATTTAAGTCAGCTGAAAACGCAAAATTCTTTTTATATAACTTGTTTAAAAAATTATCGTCATCCTCAGGTAAAAACTCAGGTTAACACTTTAATGGCCGCACGTCTACGCAGTCAAACGTCGCCAGGGGCCAGCAATATTTTTGTAGAATTAATTTAATGAAACTTTACGTAAATTCACTAAATAATTCAACATGTATGCATTGACACGTAAAACAAGCGAAAATAGCAACACATTTAATACAACTTTGACATTTTACATTAGTGTGATACTTATTAAAGCAATCATCACACAAAGAGTACCGGCTAATAACCTTTGATAGCATCACACACATGTTGTGCGAAGGGCCATTAAAGTGTTAATAAAGACGAAGGTAAACCATGTGAAGGCCTGTGTGAAGACTTAAGATCTGAAGGCACTACCTTTCAAAACATTTGTAATTTGAGAGCGTTGGAACCAGGTTCGACTCAAACAATTAATACTTTATTAAAAGTGTACGAGCAAGCGGACAATAGGTCAATGATGATGGCCAAAATCGGTTTAAGGCCCTCGTAAAGTAGAAAATCACTCTGAGACCTTTAGCATGATTTGAGACCAAGTTGGTGTAGGACTCAGTCTTACTCTTTCGCACCACTCATACTTACCAGGCCCCATCGATGTTGAGTTCTTCCCAAAAAATAGGGATGTGGTCCCCATATAAAATCTTGAGTAAAGCACGGAAACGAGGCATTACATTAGCGAATTTAGAGAATAACAAAGAGAGAAGTCGGACGATAGTATTCGAAAATTCTATGCGAAGAATAGGCACCCTTACAAAAGAAGAAGACCGCCGACGTAATTTACCGTGAAGAAAGAATAGTTTTCAAAAGAGTCCTCCAATTTAATTTCAATAATAAAAACCAAGGGTTGGTACATTTATGCGACGCACAGTAGGTGTCCCTGTAACGCGTCCAACACGAAGCAAGGTGTCAGCACAGAAAAAGAGAGCGTCATCGCTTCCTCAAAAATTAATTGCGACCTTTCACCCAACTCGCGGTACATAAATATCCCCCTTTCAATACCGTTGACTCCTCGCACGAGCAAAACCGCAGAAGTCCGGGTATTTACGTTCACCCCAGCGGAACATCGATAGCGAGGCGATTGGTACAAACTCGAGTAGCTCCTTGATAAAAACTCACGATCCCGTTAGTCTTCCTTTCCGTAAATTCTGGAGGTTCTCTAAAAATGGAACGGCGTCGCCGGCGTGGTTAAAGGTTGAGGACGCGCGATGATTTAGTTGACACTTTTATGGAGGACGCGTAACGCCGAGAGAGATACGTAGGTCACGAATGAAAGAAGTCCATCCCGTGTGCACCGACAAATAAAGCTTTCCTCTGTGCAACGAGAACGCCACTTCTGCCGGGTCTGATGAATTTACTTGCTGCACACCGACCTGGCGTTTCCTTATACGCTCCACTCGGCTGAAACGCGCTTCTTGCCCCGAGACGTTGCATCCGCGCGATGCAAATCGCTCGCTGCTCATGCAACCACGAAAATCAACATGGACATTTTCTGCTGCACAACGATTCCCCAGAAGACCGCATACCTTTTCTCTTGTTTTGCTCCACGCGAGTTATTCTCGCGGTTTTTTGGATATTGGATTATTGTTTCCAATATAGTGTTTGGATATTTTTTTTAAATGACTATTACGTCTTTTTGTAATGACTGGACGCTTTTAACCCATTTATTAGCACGATCCACAAATGGGGATTTGGAAATATACTTTTTTATCTCTTGCAATAGGATTACATCGAATAAAATGTGTATTCGGTAGAAACTTATAATTTAGTTTTTAGAATTATTTGTTGTTCCAGTTTTGCCTAAACTATAAAAGTATCTAAAATTTTACAATTCATGTTAAAAGGAAATGTATTTTAATATAATTTATATTACGATTTGATTAAGTGCGTTTCCTAAATATCACAAATAATAAAATATTCCAGCTTTCACGATTATCAAATCCTAAATTTCCAAAATTTTCTAAATTACCAATTTTCTAACTTCCCAATTTCCAAGTTCTCAATTTTCCAATTTCCCAGTTTCCTAATTTGCTAATTTTCCATTTTCCCAATTTCCCAATTGCCCAGTTTTCCAATTTCTCAAGTTCCCAATTTTCTAATTTCCAATTTCTCAAGTTTCCTAATTTCCCAGTTTCCCAGTTTTCCAATTTCCAAATTCCTCAAATTCCTTAAATTCCTCAAATTCCTCATATTCCTCAAATTCCCAAATTCCCCAAATTTTTGAATGCCAAATTTCTAAAATTCATAAATGAATTAAAAAATTTCATGAATGAATTCGTAAGTGAATTTAAAAATTTATCAATAAAAAAGTGAACTGTGAACGTGAACCGAAATCATACCTGACATGGCGCATCAAATTTTCCTACCAGTGCAGTTATAGTGATTTACAAATTCCATCAAAATAATCAGTGCAATTGATACCGAATTGAACACAGCCCAAAAAACCAACCTTATTGACCCCCTTCTTCAGTCTTAAAAATTTGAAATTATTTCTAAAGAATTTCTCAACCGTATGACATTGAACATACAGTAAAAATTGTATCGATTGCTGATTAACGCGAGATTCAACAAACGAAGGGGAAAGTCCTTTGGTAATTCGGGTAATATTTCCTTTTTTAATCGGTCGTAGGATCGTTAGAAAGTATTCGAAGGCTTGAAAAAGTCGATTAGAAGTCGCCGTGATTGATGGTGCGACGATAACAGACGACAGGGAACTGTTTTTATGTGTGCTAACTTCGAATGAGCTCCGAACGAGAAAAAGAATTTATTGTTCGTTTAATCTTCGATTGAACGAGGAGGTTTGTTTCTGGCTTTTATTTCACCTGTCGATAAAGTAACCTTCTTTACCATCGTGTACCTCTTATCGTTTAATTTCAGAATTTGCAAAAATTTATGACTTTTAATCTGCAGAAATTTGAAAAGATTCGGAAAATGCAGATTATAAAAGGGGTTGTAAAATTTTCGTGGAACCTTCGTTGGATCGTTGAATTAAGTAGAATAGCGTGACAAAATTACCGGCGCACCATAAACGGCAAGATATAAATTAAAGCTGCGCTTTAATATTCCGGGTAATCTTATAATCTTCCGTGCCGTGTACGGATTACTTGATAGTAATTAAACTAACCAAGGGTCCGAGCGATAATAGGTGGCTAGTTGCATATACTACTTAGCCTGTTAACTTGGGAGATTACTTTTCTTGTTATTTTAGTAATTTAGATATAGAATGTTACATTGTATTAGATTTCCAAATATCAGACTGCTAATTTCGAAAACATCGAACATTCAAAACTGATGACATTATATCACAAAGAGGTTGACTATTAATTTCAGACTGAAGTCATGGGGATGAATTTCAATTCGAAACTGTCGATTTTATGCGATATACAATTTTTTTATTGTTATTAAAGGGTTTTGAAATTTTGTTATGTTTTAAAACATTTAAAAATTTTTAGACAATTATCATTAGTGTATCAGAAATTATAGTAACTCCTCCACAACAATGGCTGCTTTACGTAGTCATATTTAAAAAATGTTACAAATTTAAAAATTGGGAAATTCTATCATTCTTCAAAATTTAATTTGAAATTCTATGATTCTTCTCAATTTAAAAATTCTGACATTATTGCATCAGCCGAAAAAAGTAATAAAAGCTCAAATGGACAATACTATTAACGACTTGGTGGAAACTGAAGAATTTTTTCGGCTCGCGGCCAACCACAGATATTTGAAACCACAGATCCTGTGGTTTTACTATACATGTACACTAGTTTATATTTTACCCTTTACTACCTTATTTTACTGCTTTACTTTAATTTCGAATTAAGTGTGCACCAGAATCTGGTGTTTATAGCTAATAAACTTAGTTATTAAAATTCATTCAAGTTTCTTAATCCTTATTGTTAACGCCATAAAGCAAATAGTAGTTTAATTCGTGCTATAATACGGTGATACCCGCAAAATATTACCATGGTAACAATATAATGTATAGGGTGTTCGAAATGAGTCACATTTACAAACATATAGGAATGTATAAATTTGTGCAAAATATCTAGTTAATAACTCATTACCTTTTGTTAATTTGTACTATTAATTAAATCTGTAAATATTTTAATAAATATTGTGATTCAAGGTTTTACTTATCCTCCTATTATAATATACAATATAAAATTTATAAAGCAAATATTCAGGGTATTTCACAGTTAGTGTAGGTCCCTGACATGGAAGGTAGCTAACGTGATTCTCAATAAGATTTCCCTTTGCAAAAGTGGGGTTTGAAGCTTCGTTTTTGAATTATTAAGGAAAAACGCGGACCAATCAGAGCGCGAGGATTACGCGTGCGCAGATGCGGGAGTGACAGCTTCAAGCCTATCGCCTGAGCGCGCTTAATCCTAGAGCCGATAGGCTCGAAGCTGTCACTCCCGCGTCTGCGCACGCGTAATCCTCGCGCTCTGATAGGTCCGTGTTTTTCCTTAATAATTCAAAAGCGAAGCTTCAGATCCCATTTTTGCAAAGAGAAATCTTATTCAAAATCACGTCAGCTATCCCGTATTTTTGGGACCTACACATGTTGTGAAACACCCTTTATATAAAATTCCCATACATTACGAAGAAATATATTTTATGTGATTTATATTATAAAACACATTCTTTAACCACATTAATTATGTGCAGCAAATTAAACTTTATTTTAATTAATTGCACTGCGTATGTTTACAACATTCCACTGCATGTTTAATCAACCTCATTAATAACCCCGTTGTATTTATAATAACAACATTAATAACTACAACGTGACAATGAATTTCCCGAATAAATTGCAAAATTCTATAACATACTATGTAGTTTGCGGTGATGTTGACGTAGTACGTAGTTTGCGGTTGACGGACAAAGCCAGAAAATTTTTTATTTGAATTACCTGACCGTTGATTTCACAAATTCTTCTAAAAAGACGAAAAATATTGGGAAACATTTCTGGTGATTATCGAAACTGCTGAACGACAGTAAACAACGAATAAATATCCACGGTTCAGTTATTGTACTTCGTCTAAACAGAAAGTACTACAATTTACGAGATTTAATTCGCAAACTGTTCATGGGATTCGCGAGGATGACGGATGGGTGACATGTACACGTGACACGTGCAACGACGAAGCTTCGATGCATACCCGCCATACTAAATATGGATCTGTGTCGCAGCTATTGCGTGCTGATACATCATCTCTTTGTCATTGTATTCCATAAATTTGTATTACGTTGCTGAATTTCAAATTTGCCGGTAGACGTTTCGTAATACAGCGACGATATGTCGACGTTGCTCGCTTGTACACGCTTCAATGAACGACACAGACAAAATAATTCACACTATTTTGGTTTGGCGTACGCGAAACAAGACACCGTTACCAACGTAATAACAGCTGGTAATAATACCGGTTAATTGCAATGCCGTTGCGTGCACGTTTATCCACGGTGAAACTTACTTTCGATCGAAATATCCTTGCGAAATAATTGCTCGGTTTTATATACGGGTTAATTAAAATTTCGATTCGTACCTCCAGGTTGTGTTAGATAGTTCCGACAGCGGTGGGCTCGTTTTAAACTGGAACAGATTTTAACGGGACACGCAGGATGCGCTTCGAGGAAATTGAACTTACGTTTCTTTTACGGTTCCTGGTCATCGAATTAGGATCTCCACAAATTTTTATAATTTTTCAAGTTTTCCGTAGAATTAAAAGGTCTGTTCAAATTGTAATGATATAATTTGGCTACTAACATAACACTATTAACCCTTTGCGCTCGAGAGGCGCCTCTTAGGCGCTATTCGATTTAATACAATAATTTAAAAGAAGCATTATTTAATTAATTCTATAATAGTGCTTATGTGATGTATAAACATAGTGAAATAGACAATAGTGGAAATTATTAGTAGAGAAATAATAACTTCAAAAGAAGTCATTTAACATTTTAATTAATATTTTAAAGTTGCTGTTTGCAAACAGTAAAATTATCTTCTAGTGCAAAGGGTTAATATATGTTAATATCTTGTATTTCTGTTTTTCAGAAAATTTAGTTAATTTTGTAAATCCTGATGACTTCAAGGAAATGACTTCAAGTAAATAATTTGTACTTTCAAAATGAAATCTTAAAATGAAGTTGATACACTAATAAAGTGTAGTTACACTCTGCTTATTTTGTCAACTGACAAACGTGTAGAGATTACAGTAGGGCCAGTATACAAAGCAATATTAAACCATCATGTATTCAGAGATTTGGGATGAGCATTGTTTCTGGTTCGTGGCCGTTCTAGGTCTCGAAGATTAAGCACGTTGCATGGTAATCAAGGTTCTTACACCGAGGGAGTTATACTGTTGTCATTGTGCACCGACTATTTCAGCTAGATTGTCTCCATTCTATTTAAGATTTCGATGTAACCATGAATGTTTTGTTAAAGTGACAGGATTAACAGAATAAACATTTCTGTATATTCTGATCGATCATCTGAGCAGATAATTTGCAGATAATTCTCATGTAAGTATGATGTCATTACACACTCGCTTAGTATAAAATATATACATATAGACAGATAGGAATATAAATATTCCAACTAGAACTGACTGTCAATAATAAAATAAACATACTACAGAACACATTACTATATTCCAAATAAACCTGTTTCCCAGCAGGATTTTCATAAATCATAACAAATTGCTACAAATTGCTATGATGTGAATCGATTCTACTATCCTACTTTCCAGCCAAAATAAATGTGCACAATATGCAACAACTTAATACAAATGTAACACTATCCTTCTAGCAAATAAAATAAAAATATTACAGTCCACATTATTGTATTTCTTAAATCATAACAGAGTTACAATTTCTACAAACTGAAAAATAGTACCAATTCATAATTCGTTCGAAACCACCCTACTATCCATCTAAAATAAATATGTAAAATGTAAACAATGTAAAAAAAATATACTCAATCCATGTATCAATTATCATTTGAGTATAAAAGCCATCCAACGCGTCGCAACAATAATACCCGTGTGGTATCAGAGTATCACGAAGCTGAGGGGTTGCATTGTGCCAGCATCTTATAGTCAGTGCGGTTCTCCAAGATTAACAGTGTAACATGCTAATTAGGACTCTCGTCGAGAAGTCCAGTTTAGTCTCGGTAAGCGATTTGCTCTGTCTTCGGACATGTAGCTGGCACGGTTGTATATCAACGAAGACGCTAGAGCACGTAGCTACCTTGCACACAATAAGCCATTGTTGTCCCTCCGACGTTACCGTTTCCCCAGTTACCGTTCATCGAAGACAAAGCTGCTATCTAGCTATCTCGCTCCGTGTTCCTGATTCGTACGTGTTTCACCGTCTCGTTTCTTCGCTGCTATCGTTTCCTTATCTATCAAATTTCTTCCATAGATCTTTCTCGGCTTCGCTCCTTGACCCGTCGTTATTAATTTTAACCCTCCCTCCTCCTCGCCGGCTCCTCTAACCGAGTTCTTCCTTTGTGTCGTTACTCGCCGTTCCTTTTTTACCTCCTTCAATTCTTTTCGATTCTCTTTGCTTCGGGAAAAATTTTAAACTACGGTCAGTTACTTCTTTCCACTATTTTACTTAATTGAATTTATATCGAGTGCTGTATTTGCTTTATCTGGGAATATATCGCTTTTTGGGTAGTAATAGTATTATTGAAATGAAATAGGCACTTCAGTGTATGAAGAATTTAGAAAATAAAGGCCTTCGAAATATTTAAATTTAGAAAATTCAGAAAATTTAGAAAATCTAGAAATTTAGGAATGTAGGATTTTAGTTGAGAGAAATAGTTTAATCTGGCAAATCAAAAATCTGGAAATTGGGGTATTTGGTGATTTTGATAAAATCATAAACTTCCAACTTTACAAATTTCCATATTTGCAAATTGGAAAATTTAAAACTATATAATGAGGCAATATAACGAGAGTCTACAGTATCAAAAGTTTATCTAAGAAACTATTCACTAATTAAACTTTACCCTATCCCAAAGTATTAAATTCCCGAAATGTTGAAAAATTCTCACGTTTCGCTCTATGTTATTTTCAACAACAAGAAACAATATATGTTCTTGATATTCATTTAAATTATAAACCTCATTTCTTTCCTCTTGCGTTCTTATATTTTGTTCACTGCTGCGGTCGTCTTTCATAGTAAGTATTTGTTCATACCCTTTTGTTCGTTTTTCATGCTTTGGATTCATTTCTTTTTCTGTTTCACTTCCTCTTTTCTTTTCTGCACATTTAATCCCCTGCGACATTTGCGTTCTCTCTTCGTTCTATTTTCATCTTTGCCGAGCACAGTCTTAGTAGGTTTCCATGTTTTTCCTTTCATACCTTTATTTCGTTTTCTCGTGATTTTTCTGCTTTAATCCTACCACCTTTTTTAACAACCTTTTTCCCTCTGATGCTACTCTTTCTTTCATATAATTACAAATTTCTCTTAAAATGAAATTAAAAACTTAATGATTCAATCGTTCGAAATAAGGTCTCTGAATTCCTAAATATTTTGTTCAAGTTAAATGAAATAAAAATAAACTTTCCTCATATTTAATGTCTTTTGTAAAAGAACATTAAATGTTTCTAAATTTTGCAAATTTCCTAACGTTCACAATCTTAAATTTAGAATTGATCAAATCCCCAAAGTCAACAAACTAACTTTATAAATTTTTCCCAAAGGAATACTGTTTTTTCAAGTTCTTTTAAAAACAGTCAATGAACGAATCAGGATTTGCTGTGCGAGGATCAAAGATTTAAACCGAATTAAACAGTCTAATTCAATCGGAGAAAGCAATCGGAACCGAAAAAGTTTACTAAAAGATTTAAAACTGGTCCCGGTGGCCGGCTGAAGTGCGCCAGGGTTTCCTAAAAACTTTCCCGATTCATTTTTCACGTGGAAACGCGCACTAAAACATTTTACTGCTGCTCGAATGGTGTATGCAGCCGGAAGGAAGGTTGCAGAACGACATAGATCTTCGAGAAGCAAAGTTCTCCTGCTGGAACAAAGGCATCGGCCGACCAACACTTCGGGCGTTAAATCAGAGAACTTCTGGTAACGCTGTATTTCCGGAATACCTATAAATTCAGTTTTTACGATCGTGCCTGTTTAAATTTTTCAACAGATATCGAATCTAAGTGGATTACGTACGTTGGGCTTTTTTACGTTCGGTCGGGAATTAAAAGACACGGAAATAACCGAGATCGTTTCACACGTTATCGATAAATGTTGCATCGATCCTGAAACGATAATTCCGATTTATCTGTGTGGCAACTTTATTACTCGGAACGAAATTTTTGTCAACAGTTTCGTGAATTTTTTAAATATCGTGTACTGTGTACATACGCATATTTGTAAAGTTGTAACAAGGTCTACAAAACAAAATACATAAAAAATATTGTATATTTCCACCCTAAAATATTGTTTAAAACCACCCTGTATATTTCATTTATTACAAGTAGCAAATAAATGAAAATATATTCAAACAATATATTTACCTGAATCATTTATAAGATCCAAGAAAAATGTGATGAGCTATATAGGAGTGTAAAGAATTAAAGAAAATTTTGAAAAACACAATTTCAAGAATTGTTCACAAATTTTCAAAAAACACGAATGCAACATAAAAGAATCGATTTTTTATCCTTCCGCGTAAGAAGACTCATTTTATAATCAAACACAAACGAGTTTCATAAAACCTACATAGTAGGAGTACGATTCGACGTGTCCGATAGGAACCATAAACAGAATGAAATCGTTGCAAACGAATTCGTACATCTTCCAGAGGAAAAGAAACGGAAACTGCGGCAACGAGTAACAGGGAATCGCGGCATTAAATCGAAGTTGGTTCGTTGGAAGTCAGGAAACGAATGCACACGATCGCAACAACAATGTTACTTCGGCTAGCAAACGTAAGTAAAGGCGAGTTTATACGTGGCGCCAAATCCTTGGCCGAGAATGAGTATTCTTTGGTCGAACACGAAGAAAAAAGAACGCTTGGCTACAGGCCATCGGTGGTTTAGAACTCTTGGAAAGTGCCCTAGCCACGGAAGTCGTTACTTTTGCCTTCAATCTTTTTTTTAGCACAAAGAGATACAACTTTAGTAAGCCATTTATTTTGAAAGTGGAGCAAGTTTCAAAAAAATGAAGGTAATAACAATAGATAAAACTTCTCGTCATCTTTTAATTTGTAAGCAAACTATAGCCAAGGTAAAAGTTAAGGAAATTTGTTAATATGAGGGCGATGGAAGCGTGGGTGATCATATGTGTTTTCGAAATTCATTATCAAAGGCGTCCTGTAAATACATATGTACATATATGTATAACTGTTAGCCATTATATTACGTTAATTAAATACATACATAAAATTAAAGTCAAATACATAAATAAACAAAGACATAAAAATATATGAAGTACAGAGAATGACACAAATAAAAATCTGCCAAAAGCATGCAATTCTCTAATACCTGAATACAATTTAATTAAATTCATTGTAATTTTAACAATTTAAAAAATTATTTAATTTTCGTGGAATGATACGTTTCATACGTTCTGAATTGCAAAGTAAATGCTAAACGAAAAATTCAACACTTCCAAATCGATATACAAGAATGTCTTCTTAATTACTGTTTCTACTTTTAATTGTATTTAATAGCAATTGGATTTCCATAACAAAAACACAAATAGCATCTTTTTTCTTGTGGATTTCCACTTTCTGCGGAGCCTGTGAATTTAATTATCAGCTAACAACTTCTACTTTTACTTTTCTTCTCTTTGCACCGGGAGCCTTGCTATATTTGATATTAGCTTGCTTCCATTCATGCGTATTAGTACTTTTAATTCTTACATAAAATTCTTGATTAAATCGCTTTAATCCAGTCTCGGTTTTTAACATTTCCAGCGAGCTAAATTAAATTTTTTTTTTAATAATACCAGTTTCGAGTTGAAGACGTTCCTCGCAGCGGCTTAAATACTGTACATCTAAAGTAATTAGATTCGTATTTAGTTTATTCGCCAAATATTTCATGCTGTGTTTATATTTGACACTCTGATACGTAATGCTTCATATCAATTTTTGTTAGTCTAATTTCTTGGTATGCGGTAATTATTAATTTCGGAATTAGGAACGCCTCAAATTCAATCGAATAAAAGCAGATCTTTTTTTAGAAATAAATAAGTATTTTTAGAAAGGTATAATAAAAGACACGTAATTGTTTCAAGCTAGGAATTTCATTGATCTTGCTAATGCAAATTCTATGATTCTTTATTTTCAATTACACTATTGTACTGATGCAATTAACTTTAATAATCAACAGCATGAATACATATTTGTGAATACAAATTATATTGGCGGTGAGAAATATAATTATTTGTTAAATATATGTGCATATGTGGTATAAGTATATGTGTGTCAAGTATATGTGCGTATGTGATATAATCATATGTATGTCAAGTATATTACATACATGTATATATATAATACAACAAGTATACAAGTGTATGTACATATGTAGTATAAGTATATGTATATCAAGTAAACCACATATGTGTATCATACGTCAAGTTTATGTACATATGTGTACACAGGAAGTACGCTACCACGCATGCTAACATTTCACACAAGAAAATGACGATGCAAAAGAACTTTTACTCCAGAAAATATTACTCCTCTCCATCCTAAAGGCAAGAAGACATAAGACATTTTGTATATTTCATAAAATAACATTTTTTGCTTATAAAAGACAGATTACTGCAACTCTTTCCAGTCTCTCCAAAATTATATTCAAATGGTGTAAAAATAATTGAAAGTATCAATAAATGCTTTTAATTCTTAGCTAGTGACAAATTACAAATTCATAATATTTATCATTTGCATTTACAAATGGTTAATTCAAATAAATTTCGCTCACAAACGGTACCTTTAATTTTGATAAATTTCATTTACAAACTGTGAATAATGTGCACCTATTTCATTGCAAACGAAACGTAACATAAACCTATACTTACAAACTTATACCTACACTTACAAACAGTAAAGAATGTACCTCTAAATTTAACTTTCAAACGATAAGTATACCTCTGAATTTAATTTTCAAATGTTAACTACTGCATACCTATGAATCTAATTTTCAAGCAGTAAGTAATGTGTGAAGTGATGTTACTTTTAAGCAGGGTAGAATGTGTGATCTCAGTAAACATCTGCAGAAGTTATAGCTGCAATTTGTGTTGCATCTTACAAGTTACATTGTCAAAGGCCGGTTGTAATGTTTTCGTAAGAGAAGCATTTCTAAACCGCCCACGTGCAACGCGTCCATTTCACGCCCCATTTATGCAAACGCAGCCGGAACGAAGTGGCGACGGTGACCCAGAACGATCGCGCGGAATTACGTGATACTGCATAATTCAATATGATTTAATACGTCGATGTAAATTTCAAAAGATCCTCGGGAAAGTGGCGATGACATAGCCGGCTTACGTGCCTACACATGCAACGGGGGTCGCGCATTTTCAAGCAAATCGGATTCCAGCGTCGCTCGGATTTTTCTGTCCCCCTCGCACGCCTTTACGACCCCTTTCTACCGTCTCCTTTCATTCTTTCACCCTTTCATTTTTCAGAAACGAGCTATTAAAATACTACTGCCTGAAAACGCCTCTCTAAATTACGAACGGGATTTTATGATCGCACGATAAACATCGTCCTAGAACAATGACTCGATAAGGGATTTCCGGGCTGAAGCGAGTTGTGTAATTAGTGTGCACTCGACGGAAGTTGAGAAGTTCCGAAGGCAAAAAAATTGAATTTGATCGATTATACATGAGAAGCGAATTTTAGAAATATACAGAAAAGTGGTAATGAAGCTTTAACCTATTTTTGCATTGTACGGAAAATGTTTGAGAATTTCAAAGTTTTTTTGCGGTATTTTAATATTTATCGTACGGAACTAGTCGAATGGTCAAAATTTGTTGAGACGCTTTTTTGGGAAAAGAATTTTTAATTCCATGTGTTGATTTTTATGAAGATAAAGAATTTTATCGTTTGTTTATTTCTCTATGTTTTTAATTTCGAAGCATGCATTACATATGTGTCGGGTAATGTGAAAAGTTGAATTTAGCATTAAATCTACGGAAGCAATCTATTGACCATTATAAAAGTTTCTAATTTTCAGTTACAAAATTTGCTAGTGTGGTTTTCTTCAAATCTATGTAAATTTTCATCAAGATAAAGAATTATGATGCGCATTAATTTTTATCATTGTGCACATTAATTTCTATTTTCGTTATTTGTCTGTTTTTTTCTACTTCCTTTTTAATTTCAAAGTAAGTCATACATATACAGCACTATTTTCAAAAGTAGCACACATTTAGATCGCACTTTCAAAAATGTGATTAAGCATTTATATTCGTAAAATAACATTTCTTTATTTCAAGTACATAATTTGTGGTAAGCATCGCTTTTGTTCGGTTTATTCTAACAATATATCTTAACACATACATGTTTTATGTTACATCTTAAGGGCACGTTTGATAACATTTTCTGTGGAAATAAAAGTGGTAGCTCATATTTAAACCACTTCCTCTATGAAGCAATCACTTTTATAAATTACACGTTGTTTCGTTTAAAATGAGGCGTTCAGAAGTACATACATCGTGACGGATAATGTATGTCAACAATCGTACAGAATTGTAGTAATGGCCCAGGAGAAATGTATTAGGTGACAGATATAAGTACCTGGGAAATGAGGTTCGCGGGATTTACGACGTCGCGATTATCGTTTCTCTTCCCTTGCTCGTAATTTACGACCACTCGATGCCTGTAAATTGCTGCGAAAATCTTTCTCGAATTCCAGAGGGAACTAAAATCTACCGAGGTGCCATTACGCTTACCAATACGCAATTAGGGGACTCATTCTGAGAATTTCAATGCTCAAAATGTAACCGCACGCAAATGGACAGCGTGATAGTATATAAATTATTGACTTATTAGTTAGCAAATGGAGCTAGGTCAATCCGCAACCGCGAAAACGCGCCTATAGGATGTTTCACAAATTATGGTACAAGCGGTCAATTAATTTTACGTGTAATAGAACTACATATTTATCTTCCTTTTGATGAAAAATAATTTTAAAAGAACTTATCGAAGTAGTTATTTTACAAACTCAGAAGTGCAGAAAGCAACACACTACAAATTTATTATTCCATCTAACTTTAAAAGCGTCTTCCTCTATAAAATTGTGAAACAAATAACACAATAATGCAAAATATTGTTGAATTGAATGAAGCTCTCAAGCAGAACAAGAAAGTTCTGTATTCATGGTTTCTGTATTCAAAGCAATGAAAAAGCTGACACAACAGCAAAAGTGGCTAGTTCTAACTATAATAAATTATGAACGTGTGTATCATCAACACCTCCAAAAGAATTATATCAAAGCGATAAGGTGAAGTGGGGTAAGTGCAGACTGGTTTTTTTAAAGTTGGTATTTAAACGTAAGTATTTTCAGTCGGCAAAGTAAATACTTAACGCTGTCGATGTCGATCGCTTTGAACAATTACTACTATTTAATTAATATTAACTGGGACCTTAATTTTCCTTATACATTTTAATTTTGATAGGAAATTGTTTAAAATGTCAACTACTCTGCACTTTCCCCGAAAATGGGGTAAGAGCGTAACTTGAAGTTAAATACTTTGAAACTTTATTTCATGGGCAATGGGGCAAGAGCAGAATTATTAACAAATCTGCTATAAAATGCTTTTTACTGCATTATGTAAGTACTTTATACTACAAACAAGTACTCTTAGCTGAAATATAAAAGGGGATATAGTGAAACAAAATAAGGAAACAAACATACTAAATGGAAAAATTTCGCTCATATTGTAATAAAAATAGCCTGTACACGCATATGCCCCGTTCACGAACTTACCCCCCCCCCACTTCACCTTAATGGAAACGTGGAATGAATATCGTTATCAAGTATTCAGTAATAATTTTGCACGACTTAAGACAATTTTCCATATATGACATAATTTTATAGCCATAAAAGTGAAAATTTTGAACGTGATCCTAATTCGATGGCTAAGGACTGCAGATGACCTAACAGTGATCACTAATAATCAACAGAGTGGATTTACACAGTAAAGAAATAAAGAAAAAAAGAAACTTGTCGAACGTAATAGAGCTTATTTGAATGAATATCGGTTATTTTGTACTTAAACTGCAGAGTTTTCTTTCTCCAGCACAAAAAACGAGAGAACTTTCCGCAGGACGTGATATATACCGTGGAATTAATAGCGTCGATAAAACAGGCGCGCAAAAATGCGCATCAATCAAGGCAAGTAGCTTTCATCGTCTTTCAGACAGCTAAAAATTCTTTCGGAAAAAGTTTCACGAAAAAGTTTACAGCGGAACGCGGACCACCTTCGGGAGTTAAAATATCGTCGAAGAAAACGCGGGTCGTTATATCTGGCAATATTCAGGCTACGTATTGCCCTGAGAAATTTATAAAAACTTTCGATAGTTGCCTCAGGAAAAAAAAGGAAAAAAGCATGTGTACGTAGCACGAGTTGACCGACGTTGGCCATATATCGAGGATGTATTTATCGACTTGGGTTGAAGCAGGCACGAAAGTTGTCTTTTAATTTTGTATAATCTCAACGGCTGCACCTTCATTGTAAGATGAAATTAAAAATTAGCTGACGTGATAAATATTGGATAATTTTAATGGTAACACGTTTTTGTAACTTTTTTTAATAAGCAAGTTTGCGTAAATTAGTTGCTTGTAATTTACTTACAAGTTATTGTAAATTATAGGTAGATCAAAAAGGACTCAGAGAAATCAGAATATTGGAAGTCAGTATAATGAGAGCAGATACAAACAGTAATTTTGTGATTGTAGTTAATTTTATGAGAATTTAAATTGGAGCAGAAATTACAATTACACTTCGTATTTAACATAATTTGTGGACTGTGATATTATAATTTAAATTACTTTCAAAATATAATAAACTGCAAATGAATAAATGTGTGCAAACTGGACGTAAACTGGAAGTAAATTACTATTTATAATTTACTATTTAATTTAACTCGTACGTGGACTGTTATGTAATTTAAGTTGTAATTTAATTAGAAGTTTCATAACCAAAGCAAATGTAAATGGTAATACTTATCATTACTAAATGTAATTTTTATCACTTACAATTTAATTTAAAATATGAACAAACTAAAATAAAATTTATTATTGAATCTAACTTGTATGTAATTTGTAATACTGTAATTTGAGTTACTTGCAAATTATTGTAAATTATTAGTTTTATAACCAAAGTAAATATAAATAGTAGTACTGTAATTTTGATCACTTACAAGTCTATTTAAAATATAAACAAATATAACCAATACAAATATAACAAATATAAACAAATATAAACAAGAATAAAATTTGTTATCGAATCTAATTTGTAAATAATTTATAACATTGTAATTTCAGTTACTCACAAATTATAGTAAATTATAAGTGAACGAATAAGTACAAATGCATTATAATATTAATTAGAAATCAGTAGTAAAAGTATAATACCGGCACTTAAAATTTTGTACCGCTTGTTGAACGTAGAATAAAAAAAGTGAGGTTACGCGTAAACAGACTAGAGTTTTTTGACCGAAAAAAGACTTCGAGAAACGGTAACATTTTCCCGAAAGGCCAGAGGCTGTGAAATACATAATCTTCAGCTATCTCTTATCTCATCCCTCGGGCGATAAAATGCCGGTACGAACGGTTTTGCGATGTTCTCGCGACGGCGGCAGCATTCTCACGAATTTACGATCGTGTCTCAGCGCTCACGAACTCTAGTCGTAGTGAAATCTACGATGGAAACGTGACGGAAAATTAATGCCGGAAAATAATTTTCACCCAACCGAGTCTGGTTAAGTGGATAGTAAAAAATATCCGCCTTAACAAAACGAGAGATGACACGAAATCGATTTTGAGAACGGTTATGTGTATTTTTATGCGACGAATTTTCATATTTATAAATGTGCAATTGTAAATATAGAAATTTCGAACTCTCGCATTTTTAAGTTAAGAAATTTAGAAATATGAGAACTTTAAATTAACATTTTTTATTATTCATAAACTTGCTAATAAACGAATTAAAAATTTGTTAATACATTTCATTCGGTATATTGCCTTTTCAAACATGAAAATGTCGTATTTACTAATTTTAAGATTTAGAAAATTAGATATGTGAAATATCAATTTGTTGGATTTATAAATTTAAAATTAGAAATTCAAAAGTACAGAGATATAGAAAAATAGAAATATAGAAATATTGTAATTAAAAAACTTAGGAACTTGCAACATCAGAAAGACAACATGAAATTTTGTAATTTGGAAATTCAAAATTACGAAAATATGAAGTTTGCAGATTTACAAATTTTCCAGTTTTTAAATTTTTAATTCAAGAAATTTTAAGTTTGCAAACTTATAACCTTTGAAATTTAGGAAAGATATATCGTACTTTGAACATTTAATAATATATCAAGTTTCAATTTCCAAGTATTGAATTTTTGATTTTACCAAATTTTTAAAGTTTTACGTTTCCAAGCCTTCTAATTAAGATTAGGAAATCTTTCTGATTTATCAATTTACCAATGTATCGATTTATTGATCTATCAATCTATCGATATATGTATATCTATCACTATCAATTTATAAATCCATCAATCCATTAATCCATCGATCTACTAATCCAATCTATCAATCTATCAATCTATCAATTTGCTCATTTTTAAATGTACTATTTTATAAATGTGTTAATTTTACAATTTACCAATTTACCAATGTACCACTTCATCAATTAACAAATTCACCATATCACTAAATTACCAATTTAATCTAGCAATTCACTAATTTACCAATTTAATCTACTAATTCATAAAGTTACCAATTCAGCAAATCACCAAATTACCAAAGCGTCAATTTACAAATTTAGACATTAAGACTAAAAATGTCGAGATCTTCAGGCCATTAAAATTTCAGGTTTCCAAAATGCCTAAGTTCCTAAGTCACCACGTTATAATATTATAAAATGTTGAAGTTCTAAAATTCAAAAACTACTAATGTCTAAAGTTTCTATCATTTAAAGTTCCAATACTCAAAAGTACGAAAACCCCAAAATTACAAAATTACAAAATTACAAAATTCGAAATCTCCAAAAATACATAGCTCCAAAGTCTCGAACCTTCATAAATTTCGCCATAAATATGACAATAACAGACATAATAAGCCACATTGATCGAACTAGGTCAGAAATCGTGGTTCAAAAGACACTCGAGGCCAAGTCCCACGATCTTTCTGAGGCAATTGTGCAGTTCGAGTAGCTGTTCAGAGCTGCCTGGAGACATCAACCGCTAATGATCTTATGTGACGCCTACATATAATTAATGCGAGTTCGTATTGAGTGGATTCGTAATAGCTGTCCGCCTAGAGCGTATATAAGCTTGGCTAAGGAACTCGATGAATAGAAGTTTCCAGGAAGTTCACGAACAGAAATCTAGCCAAAGACTTCAACGATTAATTACTCCCATCAGACTTTCTTCGCGATAATCGTAACTCTTTATAGTTTTATTACCCGATGGGACTAGCATACACTCCGGCAAGGAAACTGCTGATTTATAGGATATACATTGCTGTTTTTGGAGGTCACTACAGGACTCGATAACTGTGGAGTTGTTTCGAAGGCAAATTAGATGACTACATGCTGCATAATCGTTGCTATGCTCGCACCTTCGGGCTATAAACTAGTTACGTATTTCAATACGATATTATACTCGATTAGGTCTATTTTAGTCTAAGGTGTGATTAGGTATGGATTTTCTTGTACAGAGAAATGGGAAATTTATACCTTGGGGTATTTGCTATGTCTATTATGGAATAAATAAGGATAGATTAAATTAATCCTTGACTTTATGATGGTTTTAAAAAATCTTTACAGACCTTGTCGGAATTGTAAGGAAATGAAATTTGAAGAAGTAGGAATATTTAAATATTCCTTTAAAATTGCTATTGTACTAAAAACTGAAATAGACCTTTTCACAAGTCAGATGCGTCAAAAAGGTGCAAGTGGGGGGAATGAACAATATTCGTCCTAATAAATAACTAAAAACATTTTCGTTGACAGCTGCTTTTCAATGAAAACGACATACCAATTATTTACGTACAACTGATTGAACAGGAAAAACAAAACTAATGTTACGATAAATCCCATTCGTTCTGTAAGAGCGTTCTTTTCACCGAGACTTTAAAGGATAGGAAATCCCTTGTTACTAGAAACTGCTCGATCGCGAACAAATTGGATCGTTTTACCTTTTTTTTTTTTGACCGAACAAATGAAACAGTTTTCTTGGATCATACGACAGAAACGTAAAAAGCTTCCAAGCGATATGTGGGACGTGCCGTTTAACTTTCCAGATGGCTGTTCCGGATTTGTCCACCTAAATTTGCAGAATGAAATATCGTATCCAATTTATCCTACGGTTCTTGCCAACTGCGATCGCAATTATGCTTTTTGCCACAATGTATTAAGCGCTACTCATGAAGGAGTTTCTTGCCGCGAAGTTTCCTTCGAGTTTGCGAAGTAATATGATGATCGGTCACACCGACGATTAATTACGCGAGAGTTAACGTTTAATGACGTAGTTAACATACCTGAAACCTCTTTGATCTTGCAGCATCGTCAACTACGGTTTCGCAGATCTATTCTCGAATTTATTACAACAGATTCACTGAGAGTTTATCTGTTTAACTCCTAAATGTCACATTGTGTTGCTAGTAAGTATCTTGTACTCTAATAATGATTATTCGTAATCTCATACAAGTATATAATTATATTAAAATATGAGTAAGCAACAATACAAGTATATACAAAGTTATTTTATATTAGCAATTATTATCGTGTAATTTCAAATCAATTTACAGATTCTAATAATTTTATATACATAGTTGTAACATCTCCAATTTTTAAGTATTAAAGTAGACTAATTTTAATAATAGAGTGTTGAGTCCTCGTTTGTTAATAAAATTTTTTAAATTATTCAAAATATTAATATCAAAAATTTTAAATAACTTGAGTATCATTAATATAATAATGTAGTATACTAAAATATTTATATCGCATAAAAATATCAAGATGTCTTACAACTAGTGTAGGACCCTGAAATGGGAGGTAGCTAACGTGATTGTGAATAAGATTTCCCTTTGCAAAAATGTTTGAAGCTTCGTTTTTAAATTATTAAGGGGTAACGCCACTCTAGAATTTTGAAAAAATCGATTTTTTTTTTTTTGTTTAAATGATGCTTTATTATGTGTAGAATATGAAAAAAAGTTTTAAGTGGAGGACAAATCGGGAACAGGAATTTTTTTTAAGTGGACTGCAACCACTCGCAGCGCGCTGAGGGCGTTCTTACTGTAACTTGTGAATATGCGCGCAATAATCAGTGTAGAGAACGGTACCTGGGTAAAGGCGAAAGGCCTGATTCAGCTAGGTTAATAAACGATGACCCCCAATTTGAAAAAATTAAACAAAGGGTCTTGGTGGAAAAGGAAATTTGGCAGGAAAACTCATTGATGAGTTGAGTATTTATTATGGTTTAGCCATCCGTCGACACCATGAATCCAGTGGCAAAAATGTACTTGACATTGCCGCAAATATGGGTATTTGCATATTCAACCAGGGACTATCCACTATAATGGAACTAATGAAAGCCTTGGATATGTCTGTCGGAGAAAATTGTTATAATTTTTGCTTGCAAGCCGACGCCCGACGCATAGTTTTCAGAATGATCTTTCAATAAAACTACAAAAATTGCGAGATTGAATATCAGATCCAGCAAGAAGAAAAAGGACATGGAGGATGTTAATATAGAAGGCCAAATGTATGGTGCAGGCGTCGTTGAATAAAGTTATATAACAAATTTCTTATGCCGAATAGCAATCAAAACTTTAACCGCGTTTTTCTCAAAATCACTTTATTTGAACTGGGCGGACAAATAACTCGAAAAGTTTTTAACTAATCGACTTGAAATTTTGTAGAGATGTGCAACATAACATAACTCAGTGAACATCGTACGGGTTTTTCGATTAATTAACTAGTTAACTTTTTATTAACAATTTAATGCTAAATTTTTTGTCATTTCTTGGAAACTTTTCTTCATTTCTACACCAAATTAACAATTATTAATATTTTTTAATTTCCGTACCATGTTCCATAGATTTTGGCATATAATATGAGAAACTTTTTGATTTTTTGTCTTAGGACCATGCGTTAATAAAAAAACAGTCCGTCCGTGTAGTCCTTTCAAAGAAATGGTGTCATTGCTTGCCAGCACCTACAGCCGCCATTTTTAATCTAAATTGTTTATAAAAATTTACAAACCATCTTCAAAACATATGTAGTAAGGCCTTTTTTATTCTGACCTTATAACTTGTACGATTATTACTTTAAAAATTCCTGAAAATCACCTTTTTTTCTGACTTCTAGAGTGATGTTACCCTTTAAGAAAACACACGAACCAATCATGGCGCTAGGATTACGCTACGCCCAGACGTGAGAGCGACAGCTTCGAGCCTAGTGGCTGAGCGCGCGTAACCTTCTCGCTCTGATTGGTCCGTGTTTTTTCTTAATAATTCAAAAACCAATCTTCAAATCCCATTTTTGTAAAGGGAAATTTTATCCAGAATCACGTCGCTACCCCCCTATTCCATAGGGAAAATGGACTACATTAGTTGTGAGACACCCTGTAGAGTGTTATTTCAATCATTGTCATTTATTGTGACAACAAATAAATTAATATTATAATCGACAACTAAAATTTTCTCCACTATTGATTTACAGTAATTCCTTGGCCTAAAAACTAAACTGATCAATATATGTTCAAAATGCTCGTTAATCATGAAACTTCCTTCGATTTACATGATTAAAAAAGTTCAAAGCTTTGTAAAACTGAATATTCCTATGGTAATTAAAGTTAATAAGAATAGAAACTTCTGAACGAAGTCTTAAATAATGTCGTCATCGTGGCAAGTAATTGAGAGCAAGTTTCCTCCAAAAAAAAAGCTTCATTATTAAACACTTTTAAATAGCAGTATTAATTATGGAGACAAGGCTCCGTGAGACTCGAATAATCCGTAAGTCGAGCAACATTTGAATCAAAAACAAAGTTTTTCGTGATGACCAAAGAAGGATATAAAACGAAAAATTAGTAATTTATCAGACGTTTTAGCGGGTGTATAGCAACCGTTGGAAATCAGGATTCTTGGAAAAAATCTCATGAAAGAAACAAGTAAATAACTTCTTCGGCTGCCAGTACTTTCAATTAACCTTCGTTAAACTTAAAAGTAGTACTACCCAGAGGGTGCAGACAGTAGAGCCAGGATTATCGATAAAAGTTTAACCAGCAAGGAGGAACAAGAAGAAGAACGAAAGTACTGGAGAGGAAAAACAGTAAGTTAATTCTGATTGAATACGCCCTATGATTACACGATAATTACAGCCGCGTGGAGCACTGTATTACCTTCATTTTATAAATCCTAATGAATTTCAGCTAGAAACAATTTAACGTGAACGAAGCGTCATTACTAGCTATTTTATTAATACCGATGAAAATTTAATCTTATAATGATACGTCAATTTAATTATACTGGATGGAAATTTTCTTGCGCCCCATGGTATTAAAAGAAAAAAATTAAACGATAAAAGAGGATCTCGTAATACATACTGAATCTCAGCATCCATTATTTCAGGATTGTAATGCATAGTTAAATTAATACCTCATTATAAGAGTACTTCCTTTTTAAGTCGGAATTTTTATATCCTTTTGTTTCTGTTAAATCGAGTGTGATAGCTGAGTTTTGTTGTACAGAGAATGTAATAAATCATAATATAGAGCAAAGTTGAAACACTGGAGCACTTGAAGATCTGTACTTTTGAAAATTTACGAAGTTTAAAATTTCTAAATAATATATTTTTTATTCTCAGTTTGTAAATTTGAAAATTTCGAAATTCCTGTATCAACCGGATAAATAAGAAATTTTTAACAATAAATGAATATAAAATTGAAAAGTATCGTCCTAAATTCCTGTTTGTATTTGATTGACCGACATACCGTTCTCGGTCACTATTCATCCATGTCAAAAAAGGAGGCAAACTCCAGAATCAGCGGAGTTAGCTCGAAAGTCGAAAAGATCGAGCAAAAGGTATTCAGCGTAACCGTAAGATGACAGACAAGAACAGAGAAAGTGGAAGAGGGTGGAAAAGTGAACTAGTATGGTTCCAGCTTTTCCTTGCATCCCCACCTAGCTGGGTTATGCATCCAATTCCATTTCCCATTTCAACTTTTCTCATCTCTAACGGCTCGCTCCCAGTGGCGCGGCCACTACGCGGGAGAAGTTAAATACCGTTACCGTAATGTTCAATCATTATTTCTGCCATTAAAATAGCTTCGACAGAGGGGTAGAGTCCCGGGTCGAGGGGAACGAAGGGATAGGGGGACATAAGGATAGCTCGAAAGAACTAGGGGAGTAAAAAAGAAGATTTAACTCTGCCGGCGGTTCTCTTCGGAATGGCTCCACTTCTCTGATTCCCTTCCACCGCGAAACGCGTGGAAAACTTTGCCAAATGAATAGCATGAAAATCAGTGAACAGCCATTCTACTTTTTACTTAGCGGGATCGTTTTACTTCCAGGTGAACTTCGGAACTGAAAGAAGTACGAGAGGAGAACAGGGAATAGTGCCGGCTTTTCTGTAATGGCGTTGATGCTACTTGTATTTCCTTCCTACGAACTGTTGCTGAATTTTAGTGAAATTTTTATCACCGTGCTGTATTTCGGGGGCGAGAACTCAACAAGAATTCTCATATGTGTAATGATTGAAAATACTCGACTATCGACTGAAATATAAAATATAATTATTATTATAAATATTGATAATTTCAATATGTAGTATTTCAAAAATTATTCTTTGATTAAGGTGTTCATTAACGTATGAGTTACTATACACATACACATATACATTTCTAATGTTATTAATTTATTTACAATCTATACGATCATAAACGAAACAAATGTAATTTTCAGAAATAATTTTTTGTAAATATGCAATGTTACATTTGGAGAATGACTTACATGAAAACTTAGAATGTTTGATGATAAGTATCCTGCACAAAAATTTGTATATATTTGTAACAACTGACTACAACTGACTACGTTTAAACAGTCACCTTTTAAGGCATTTCACTTGAAATATTTGAGCAACCAGTATAATCGATAAATAGGAAATTTACGTTAAACAAAAATATTAATTTTAACAAATTTATAAAACAAATTAAAAATTCCCACAACGTATAAAAGTAGTTAACAATTATTTGATGTACACAAAACCTCAAATTTCCAAACATGTTGGCATGAAAATATTTATGCACGAACAAATTGGTGTGATAATTTATTTTCACTCTGCAATTTTCGCAACAAAATTGTGCCATGTAATTTTTGTTTAAAACGTATTTCTCTTGCAGTAATAATATCGACCTGACAATTATTTCACCCTATACAACTGATTGCAAGAGAAATTCGTTTCTCCTTTTTATAAAAAGATGTCGAATAACGAAATCAAATTTATTCATGAGCTTTATATTCGTTATATTAAATAAGCTTTGCCTAACACAGCCACCAGTATCGTAGCTCTCTAAACGAAAGAATATTTCAAGTTGAAATATCTATAAAACACGATTTGGCAGATACGCCCGTATTCCGGAGAGCTTCTCAATTACCTCACTTCGTACAGAGAGCAGAATTGAACGAAACGAAGAAACGAGCTAATGATAAAAGACAAATACGAGAAAGAAACAGAACGAAGAAGAAAAAGGAAAAAGGAAAAGCTGTGCCTGGGAGGAAAGCTTCATCAGACCGATCGAAAGGAGTCCACGCGACTGTTTGCCTTTCCGCCCCCTCTTCCAGCTCGATTTTCTCAGTGAAAATTTCGTGAATTTATACACGGTAGTCGTTCGTAATTAGCCGAAATGAGAATTGGCCCCCAAACTACGAAGCTTCAACCGAGTCGCTTAATTGAAAGCGACGCTTCGCTGAAAAGTCGGATTCTCGGTCAATGCGCATCCATTCTGCAATTACACGCGATGCGATTTGCCGGCAAACATCGACCACCAATGCAAATGCACCGTTCATTGGTTGAATTTTAATAAAACGGAGAATCGAAGGGGGATTATCGGCCGTGAGCCTTCAAACGAACATTGCCAATTGATTTTGAACGGGCACTGCAAGAAAATTGATTTCCTCCAAGGCAAACGTTAACTGATGAAAAACCACCCGCGAAATAATATTGAAATATAAATGTGTTTCCAGGTGTTATGAAAAAGCCGATGCAATTAAGAAAACATACAACACTGAGAAGATGAACCCAGCGAATTTAAAAATCAATTCTTTGTTCTTTGAATAATTAACTCTTTGAAAGTCATCGAGCGGTTTTTATAACACTGCATATGAGTGAAAATAAAAATTCTAATTGATATGTTTTGTTGAGATGATAAAACGGCTTGCAGAAAATAATCTTTAATTATTAATATTATATTGTATAATTTTTTGATGCATGATGCATGTTTTGAACTGTTATAGGTACTTCATACTAATAAGATAAACAAATACTTAATATTAAAGCGAAAGAACTGTCGTATTAAAGAAAAGCTTATAAGAAAAAGTGTAACAAACTGACATCCAAAAATATCACAAGTTGACTGTTCGAATGAGTACAGTTGTTGATAAATTGTCGATAATTAATAATTACAATTACTAATGTGAAATCATCTGTAAGAACTATATATATTAATAAATATTCCTTGCCGTTTTAGTAATTTTTTCTCACTGTCCAATTATAAAAAAAAAACTACAATAATTTCTATTAATAATTCCATAAATATGCAAGTGTTCCATGTCCAAGAGCAAAGTGCTAAAAATCACGGTTCGTGATCCTAATAATATGAAATATGATTCAAAAGAAACGAGGAAAAAGGTAATTATTCTGGTTTTAATTTATTAACAGAAATTCGCGGTTGCTTTAATTTCCGAGCACCGAATGAAAATTTATACCCTGACAGGTTGAATAAATCGAAATGAATAGTAATGCGAGGAATAAGAGTACCGTGGTAAACGCGGAAAAAAATCAAAACATCGATCATAATCGATAATTGAAATATTCGAAAAAATTTAAGAAATATGTATGTATACGAAGTTGATAAATGTGTTTTCGAAACGCAAGCGGAATAAATTGAATTTGTAATGCCCGATAAATTTCAAGGGAATTTCATTATACGTGGTAATACTTCGAATGAAGATAGTTCGATTGAATTCACTTCCTGTTTTTCCTATTTCAACGATTCAACGCGGGAGAAAATACAGTGGATTTATAGTCGGCGATAGTAATTGGCTGAGGCGATGATTGGAACTGCCTGGCAGCGTTATTCATTGCTTAATTGGAAGTGGAGAATTTCTCGAGTTCAAAAGCCCTTATTAATCGCACAAAAAATAATTTGAAAGCAACATTTTTTAGTAAGCAACAGAATTTTTTTATACTTCCGACATTTTATCGGTTATCTTTTTTTAAAAGGAAAAATTGTAGTACCTAATATTTTTCCAACATCTGATATTGATTCAGTTTCAACTTCCTATACGCGATTCGTAATTAAATGAAATTTTTATACGCTTTTTAAAGAGAGTTTTTCTCTTTTGATAAGCAGAAGTTTGTTATATATTTTTTAGAAATACTTGTTTAATTTTTTGAAAGATTCTGTTGAATATAATAATTAGTTGCATTGACTATTTATATTTTATTTTTATAGCACGATTTAAGCAGTAATTTTTCAATAATTAAGTATTTTATTTTATACAATTCTGAGACTTGTGCTATATCACATAGACATATTAAAGAATTTGCAGAAAATGCATGCTTGAAATAGTGAACCAAAAATGATATGAACCATAACGATTTGCAAACTACTACTAAACTAATACTACTGGATTGGAATATTCTCAGTGCACCAAATTATCAAGTAAAATAAATCTTTTATTCTACCGAAGCCAAAGAATACGGTTAATTGACTACCAGCTAACTAAAAACTAAGAACTAGAAAGTTATTTATCTAACTTCCCCAGTTCTTAAAATACACTGAGTGTACCATATAGGACTTCATCCGAACGCAAAGTTTTCCCGAAAACGAGGCAGCCTAATTAAAAAACAATAGACATCGAGCGTTAACGGGGCCGGGTTGCGAGAGGCTGGTGTTAATATTCATAAAACGAGGTAGCCACTGTCCACAGTTTTAATCAGACCTCCAGCTGGTGTATAATAATGAAAATAAAATTTCCTGTTTAAATTTCGTAGAATTATTACGGAACATCGTGCTGTCACGGTGTTGAAAAATAGCACGCACATACAGGCACGAGTTATGACGGACACCAGAACATGAACGTTGAAATACCGAGACTGAAAAAGAATTGTTTTCTTTTTTCGAGTCAATTTCGAGGTTCGAGCAAAGTACGATCAAAGATTCCTCGTTTATTTGCCGAATATTGGACGACGAAGCGAGCATCGATCGACTAGGAATTATTCGTGTAACTATCAATTCTGGATCATTGATTTTCCGGCGGCTTGCGTCGAGCCAGGAATTTAATAATAATTTCGGGAAAATTTACGGCTCCCATCAGTCGGATATTCAACTTTGTAAGTGAAATTCGTCCGGTGCATTTTAATAACGACGACAGAGATACGACGTAACGTGTCCTCGTTGCTTCCGTCAAAGTTTACGTATTAATTATTCATTCCGATTAAAACGAGCTCGAATAGCTCGCTGGATACCTGACAATAATTTATTACAATGTGCATACGATTTTTACCGATTTATGATGTCGATATTAACAGGATATAAAATATAAACGGGAATAAATTTACAGATGATAAATGAATTAATGTGCTACTGTTAAAAATGTGTATGACGAGTTTCCAGAATTTAAGGTAAAAGCGAATTAAAAAATAATTTTATAAAAAATAAAGAATTTAATATAGTTAAAAAATAATCCATCAAGATTTTTCAATTAGGAATTTATAAAAAAGTTGTTAATTGAATTTTCTACTTGAAAATTAAATTTTTATTTTGAATTAATATTTGTTAAATTAGAAATTAAAAGTGATTATAATCAAAGTCGATTTCAATTAATAGTTGACTTTTGTTAATCGAAACTTTTCATAATTAAGGTTTAATATTTTTTAAAGCTTGTCACATTAAAAGTTAAAAGTTACTGTTAATTAATTAACAATTAACAATCACCAAATTAACGATTAGTTTCAGTCGTGGTTTTAATTTTCATTACGATGAATTTTCATTCGAACCGATTAAATTTAATACGAGTCGGTCAAAGACTAATAATGATTGTTCAATCGAATTTATTCGAATTAGTGACAATTTAAATCAATTGTTGATTGTAATTTCCCCAAATTAAGGATTACAAATTAATTTTCAGTTGAAGCTTATGCTCTCTACAATACCCTCGATTGATAATTACATTTAATTTGCTAATTATAACCTGGGATTTAATTATTAATCATGTTGAAATTTGTAGAATATTACGAGCTCAATTTATTAGTATTTCTGTCACTACCTCATATTTTCCTTTGTGTTAACTGTGTTTCATAGCAACAACATATCTCAATTATTATCTGGATTATTTATTAAATTTATCAGCTCAGTTATCAAATTTAGGCAAATTAGATTAATATGCTGTATATGAAGTTATGAATTATTATAATTGCTCAATGTATTAAATCAACATAATCTTTAATAGCACTTAAATTCTAATTATCAACTTAGAAAAATTATAACTAAGAATTAAGAGCATTTTTTAATCGAATCTTGTACAAGTGCCAATTATTGAATAATTTATCAAATTCATAATTAATTAAATCTCAGTTAAACGTCTTCATCAAATCTCGTGCAAGTGGAAATTAAATTTCAATATTTGATTAGACAGGATTGAATGAAAAATTAAAACAACGATTGAAGATAATCTTTAATTTAGTAATTAGTAATTATTCATTACTAGTTGTTCACAGTGATTTTCAATCTTTAATGTGACAAGCTTTAATAAAAAATTAAATCTTAATTCACAATGTGGTAATCATTCGACAGTCTATTCCAATTTAATTTTTAGTTAAAGAAAATTTAATTACGAATTAAACAGCAATTGTTCATTAACCAGTTAACTGTGGCGATCTCTTTGCAAAGCGCGCACCAGTGTGTGTCACGATAATCAAGCAATGACGAATTAGCTCTCAAGAATTCATGAATTTATCTCAAATCATTTACACTTTTTATTTGTTTATTTCATTTCGTGTTGACCTCTAAACATTTTAAATAAATATAATTTAGTTTTCGCCAAAATTAAAATTTAAATATCAAATTGTAACAAAATTTTACGCATGACGGATATAGTCGTCATGACACAAAATTCTGCCACATCGCCATTACGGATATAGTCGTCAAACACACTTAACTGATTAATGGTGAATTAAATTAAAGACTTCATGAGGTGTTTGTAAGCATGCATATTACTTACGAAGTTCATCTCCAATTTCGTTTCACTGCAATCTTCATAAAATGTAGCTTACCTGAAACAAAAAAAATTAAAATTCAATTATTCGTAGCCTTATTACGTTCGATAATTTAATATCCTCTTGATGAAAGCTATTATAAAGATTATAAATATTCTTCTCTTTTACTATAAGATTATAAATATCTATTGTGATTATACAACAATTTTTAAATTATAAAGATAATATTGTAAAATTAACTTTTTTTAAAATTTTACCTTAATTAATCGTTGAAAGAAAAATTTACTAAACGAAACATCTAACAAAATTATTTTTACAAGTTTTGCCCTTTCATTACGGGTTTTATTAACCTTTTTTTATTACAAAAATAGTTTAAATGAAAAATCTGAATCTTCTGTTCTTTATTGAAATGGCGGTATCAATTACGACTGATTCAATTGCATATCATTCTTTTTGAATCACTACAAAACACAATTTTGTCTCTTTTTATTGCAATATATCACATCCCATTTATCTTTTAAATTGCATGAAGCTCTAGTTTTTAATTCGAACCAATGTAGAACGCAAAACGGAATTCCTTTAATCCAAATTTAATTAAAAATATAAAGTTGCGTTATGCAACAAAGATTCTTTCAATATATAGGATGCTTTATGAACGGTAGTAAAATTAAACAATGGATGAATCTGCATGGAAAAATGAGTAAAAACATATAAAATAATAACTTTTCGTATATGGCTTGATTTTTAAAAAAATTGAAATTAAATTTAAACATTTCTTAAATATTGGTAGAAAAATTTGTTCACATTGCAGAAAATGATAAAATCAACTGATTGTTTCTTAACTGTACAGCAAATAAATATAAGTCAACAAACACAATTATTAATATTGCTAAAATAGATTTATTACTTCATATTACATACTTTAAGTTTATTACTTGTGTGTGTTCATATCAAACTTTAGTACTATTAATAACTTAATTTATTTGTTTAATAACATTCGTTAATTCTCAAAGTAATAAAATGTTGTACATATCATGTCATGCATCGTTAACAAATTTTTGTTATAAATACATCAAAACCACTCAAATTCAGTTTTTAAAAAAATGAAGCGACATATGAAAAAATTTTGCTGTATATTTCTCACTTATTTTTTCATGTAGAATCACCTTTTCTTTTAGTAGTACCGCCATTTCTAAAACACCCTGTATGTATATAAAAAGCTGTTTAATTTATGCAGGAAAATAGTTCTTTATTTTACGTGCGTTATCGCAACATAAAAATAACAAGCGTATGTTTTATATCCTTTATCTCAGCGTGCTATTTCTGTTCGTCCTCGACGTCTGACCAATTTCGCCTTGAACTACTTACAATGACGTCTGACTCGTGTGTTCAAGCTTTTTCCACTTATTCCCGCACTTGCCAGAAAACGGTTTCGATCTAATAATTTCGTTGTGCAAAATTTTACACTGTGAAACTAATTGATCTTGCCAGTACATGTAAACCACCGTTTACATAATACATACGATTTCACATTAACAAAATCTCATAAGGAATTTGAATCTTCCAAGGAAACATATCAAACCGCGACACATCGATTTTAATGAAACTTATGTGAAAGATAGTTCTCAAGAAAATATTTGACACGTATTTCTTTTTATCGGCCATCGTTCACATTGAAGGGGTGAAAATAGCCTTCGAAGTTGGGAGTTGAAATCATATTTATGGGAATATCACCGGAATCAAAGAAGATAATTGGATTCTATTTTTTGTAAATTGTTGGTCTTTAAATAGGGAATTTTTGTGCGGAAAGAAATGTCAATAAACTTTGTTTAAATAATATTTTGAAAATTTATAATTTTTGTTTAAATTTTTGCACTAAATGTTGATCTATTTTTTTGCAACTTCGTGTACGTAAACTATGGACAAAAATAGAGGATATGTGTTTTTGGAATTTGTTGTTTGTTGCAATGTTCATTCGGGACGCCTTAGTTCATGTGCAACGTGTATTTGTTTACGAAGCGTTTTTTACGTTTGTCGCATTCTGCTGTTGTGAAAAATGAGGGAAGAATCGGAGCAACGAATTTGCATCAAATTTTCCTTAAAACTCGAAAAGAGTTCTTCGGAAACCATCGATATGATGAAGAAGGCATTTGGGGATGAGTATATGAGCAACACACAAATCAAAGAGTGGTATAAGCGGTTCAAAGATGGCCGCACATCTGTTGATAGTAACCCACGCTCTGGGCGGCCTTCCACGACAACAAGACCTAATAATATCGAACGTGTGCGATTTGCGATCAACGAAAATCGTCGATTGACTGTGCGAGAACTAGAATGTGATCTTAGAATACCGAAAACTAGTTTTGGCCTCAGTTTTGATCAAGCGGTGATTGGCTTCTTCATCGCGATAACGCGCCAGCGCATGCATCGAATCTTGTGCAGCAATATTTGACGTAGCACAAAGTCATACAGCTCCGTCAGCCTCCGTATAGTCCTGATGTAGCTTCCTGCGATTTTTGGTTGTTTCCAAGATTGAAAATGCCACTCAAAGGACACCGATTCGACGATAAAGAAACGGTCGAAACTAATACGACGAAAGCTCTAAAGGCTATTCCGAAAAGCGAGTTCCAGGACTGTTTCCATAAGTGGAAAGGTCGTTGGCAGAGTATTCTACAATCAAATGGGGACTACTTCGAAGGATGCCACCAGCCTAATGACGCAGGATAACACCAGCAGGGAAATATGAAGGAAGGTCGGATACTTTTGGGACAGACCTCGTATATTACAATTACATATATCACTTCCACACTTCATTACACAAAAGCAATTACGAATTGCAAAAAGGACAAAATTTTGTTAAATCATAATACCCAGTTAAACCAATGCTGAAATGTTAAACGATAAATTGTTTTGTTTCAGATTACCTATTTTCCTTGATGAAAATAATAATTACTTTCATAATATTTCAAATGGTATATTACATTTTCATTCGTACATTACAATTTTAATTAACAAAACGGAACGTACTTTCGAAATACCTTCGAGTTGAAAGATCGCAAATCGGTCAAGGATCTACAGGGTCAATATCAATTTCCCGTTGTATTTTCAACGAATTTCAACTGTGCCGAGTATCGAGAAACATTTTCCATATTCACCTCTTCAAACCGCTCAATTTATATTCCTCAAGTTCCAACCGGCGTTGGTTCAATTCAAATCAGCCCCCAGTTGCTGGCGACTGACGTCGATATTTCTATTCTGTTAAAACTTGCTCGCATTAATATTCATTGCGATCTCGGGGCGACCTTAACTCGTAAACATTCCCCAAGAAAATTTATCTCAATGTCTGCTTTGACGACCATGAAGCCGTTTAATATCCATTAAGATGCAACCGAACAATCTACGAATCTCGCCAACATCAATCAACGAAAACAATATTGTTACTCAATCCGTTACACTTTTGTTCAAAACAAATAATCTGGCAGTTGTCTAAATAAATCCAGATTAATTATCTAAATTTTTGCGTTTCGAATTTTTATCATAAAAATTCAAGAATCCTAATATTATTAAGTAAATTAATTATAATAAATATTAAGTAAATTAATTGTGCTATTAATTACTTTTTCTTACATATTGTATCCTGCTTTTAATGAAAGAAGTACAAAAAATAAAAAATTTAGAAAATTTGAAAATTTGCTTTGTTTTCTATCTTCTGCAATTTTACGTTCTCTAATTTTTCACGCTCCCTGCAAGACTTTTCTGGGGCCTGGTTAGTGTCAGTTTTTAGGTCCTTGCAAACTTCTTCACTTTTCTTTTTACGACTCTTTTCCGCCGTGTCTGTCCTTATCCGAATTTTTCAACGGTTTCTAAGTTTACTACTTTCTCGATTTTCTCTCTCTGCTTTTCCTTTTTCGAGGAGTATCAGGAACAGGAATTTTTGAGTCAACATTGCTTGTTCGTGGACGTAGGAAAATATAAAAAACTTGAACCGAATCGGAGTCGTTAATTTGAACCTTCCATGCGAAAGCTAGCAAAATGGAAGTAAGGGGATAATATTTCTAAAGAGAAGAGAGATCTTGTTCTTGAAGAAAGATCGTGGAAGCGTGAAAGACGCGATCGTCATCAATTTACTGCCATATCGTCAGGCAATTTACACAGGGTGAGTTGCAAATAGTGTTATCCTAGTTTTCCTCGGTAAGGTCCACGCTTGAAGCGGAGAAGTCTGGCAACATGAACGTTAGCTGACTGTGTAAACAGTTCTGCAGCGTCTAATGATTCATCCTTAGCAGCTAGGACTTCGTTCAATGTTTCGAGATTGCACACATCGGCAACAACCCTCTTGCTCGTTCGCCGTGTTACGTTTGACCTGGTTTCCTCCAGTTTCGAGTTAATTGCGTTTACGTGTAACCGAGTCGGTCGCCAACGAGCGTCAGACAGAGAGCCGTTTTTACGTGTCGACGGATACGTCTTAATGTCCTGTAAAATCCCCGGGAATTCAATGACTCTGGATTAACTGGCAGCGACAGCCGGAGAACGGCCAAGACACCGGCACCGAACAAACGGCATCCTTCGGAGACAGTTTTAGACACGGAATTGCTTTCCCACGTGTACTCATTTGGCCCGGGTCACCGCGATTTATCTTTCGCACGGCAACCAGTAGCCAACAGCCCCACGCTAATGTAACGAGCTCTGCCTTTTCTACGCTTGTTATTTGCATTCTTCCGGGAATGTTTTGCGGATCGTTTCTTGCTCGACGACCGGCAAGGAATTATCTATGATGGTTAAAAACCTCCTTGCGTAAGAAACAAGCTCTATCTTGTGGCGATCCTTTTACGCGAGGTACACTCCGGCCAACTAGATTTCTTTACTGAAATGTATGTGGACTTAAAAAGTATTTCATTCGAGAACTTTTTTAAAAAACTTGAAAACTGAGGGACATGAAAATTTAAAAACTAAAAAACCTGAAATCCGTACCTTAAAAACTCAGAAACTTAAAACCCTGAAAACAAATTTCAAAAACTTGAAATCCGAAAAATACTCGAATATTAATGATGCGTACAATAATAAGAAAACTTTTTACCATCGATAAAGTATGAAGCAAATATCGAAGACCGCAATACGACCACAGAGAAACCAAGTTCACTACTGAAGCAGGAAGCAAGCTACAAATCAGGTGATTCGCAAAAGACAAAGCTATTAGTGGCAGCAAACTAGAAGGAGTTTATGGCGACCAGTTATGAGGCCATTCTCGCAGCAGCCACGGGTTAAATCCCGTACAAGGACGTTTTCACGGTTGATACGGAACCGGAAGAGCGTACCATGCGCCCATTGTATGAGACCCATCGACATTGGCCTGATATTCTACAGCGGAGTGGCGCACGAACCTATCGGAGCAATTAAACTACCGGCAGACAGGGGTAGGTTGTGTGATGTCACGGCATAACGGCGGCCATTAAGATAACACGCCCGGGGGTGATTAGCCTGCCTAATTACTGCGAGACGTCGTAGCTCGCCTATGCTTGCCTCCGCTATCGGACATGGTCCTCTATTCTCTGACGAATCTTCAGCAACCGCTGGGCACACCTGTCGCTCCGAACCTCTTCTTCGTCACTTCCTTGCAGAAAACGCGCCAGGTGCTACAGTTATTATTTACGATACCCCACAGGAAGACCCTATTTACTAAGAAAACGGGAACTGTTAAGTTGTAGCGAGTCGATTACGTATTACAGCAAGAGTAGACCTCAGTGCAAGTTTTTAGCAATAGTTTAACAGTTCTTCCTTCAGACACATTTATAGTTTCAAATTAATAGTTCTTTACCCACAGCAACAATATGACCCGTCATTATATTCTAGCGAGTGTTTTTTGATTTATTGTTAGTCACATCTGGTTGTTAGAATCAGCCTTCTGCAGCAATTTTGCAGGCATTTATTGACAGTTCTATTTATTGCAATCGTTAGTTTGGAAAAAGACCTTCGCAACTTCCTGGTCAATCTGAAGATCAACTCAGTCAGTGAAAAAATTTCAGTTTTTGTCTAATTTTTATATTTAAGTCAATATTGTTGAGTAACCTAAATTAATAACTTCCTTTAAATGGTATATTACAAATTATCTTTTTCATGTATTGATACTGATCACAATTTTTCTAATCTGCCTTTTCAGTTCAAATAATAAATTGATAAACAGATATGTTATAAATCTTCTTCCTATACCTTGAAAACGTGACTAAATAGGTCAAATGCAAATTCTACTTTCATCCTACACATGTATCCCTAATATATCAATATTTTCCCTGAAATATCTTTAGGAATCTAAATGAATGTATTTACCACGTTATCTGCAAGATTTGGAAAGGTATAAATGGAGAAACAGAAAAATTCCCTCGATTTGCATTAATCAGTTGGAATTGATTTCCGTTAAAAGAACCGTCCTCGTTGTTAATATTTGAATATGATAATGCAGCGATAAGGTATTCAAATCTTGAAACATTTTCATCGCCGAAGGCCTCTGGGAACCGCGGTGAATTTGTAGCATTTGCAACTTCTTAGAATGCGAAACAAGTAAGACGCATCCACGCCATCTCGAAAATTACATTCAGCCGCATCTTAATGCACAAATGATATTCAGGCTTTAAAAAACTTCCGCATTATCCGGAGATAACAGCGACCAACTCGTTTCGTGATTACTCCGATTTTTTGTCCCGTGAAATACGAATCCTTTCTTGCGGCCGAGAGTTACTGAACTGGCGGTTAATCAAAGACACTACATTCTTTTCCTTCGCAAACTATTTTCATTTGCGAGTTGTATTAAACTATGATTAGATTATTCTCTTGCAAATATTCTTATCGTTACCTTTCATTTCAAGATTACAATTTTTTATTAATACTCTATGTGTAAAGCTTGAGTGAGTGTTGAACTAATCACTATTTTTAGCAGTAAATTTAGTGGGAACGTAGGGAATTCAGGGATGATGGGATTTAGAGATATATCGAGGGATGTAGAAATATAAAAGGATATTTGGATACAGAAATCTAAAGAAATACGCATTTGGTAATTTCTGAATAGGAATCTAGAGATTTACGGATGCAGCGATCTTGGGCTATAGAAACCTAGGCATCTAGGGATCTAGGGATAATGGGATCTAGGGGCAATGCCATCTAGGGATAGTGGCATCAGGGGATAATGGGATTTAGGGATAATGGGATCTAGGGATAGTGGCATCTGGGGATAATGGGATCTAGGGATTATGGGATCTAGGGGTAATGGTATCTAGGGATAGTGGCATCTAGAGATAATGGGATCTAGGGGTAATGGGATCTAGGGGTAATGGGATCTAGGGGTAATGGGATCTAGGGGTAATGGGATCTAGGGATAATGGGATCTAGGGATAATGGGATCTAGGGATAATGGGATCTAGGGATAATAGGATATAGAGATAATGGGATCTAGGGATAATGGGATCTAGGGATAGTGGCATCTAGAGATAATGGGATCTAGGGATAATGGAATCTAGGGGTAATGCCATCTAGGGATAGTGGCATCTGGGGATAATGGGATCTAGGGATAATGAGATCTAGGGATAATGGGATCTAGAGATAATGGGATCTAGGGATAATGGGATCTAGGGATAATGGGATCTAGGGATAATGGGATCTAGGGATAATGGGATCTAGGGATAATGGGATCTAGGGATAATAGGATATAGAGATAATGGGATCTAGGGATAATGGGATCTAGGGATAGTGGCATCTAGAGATAATGGGATCTAGGGATAATGGAATCTAGGGGTAATGCCATCTAGGGATAGTGGCATCTGGGGATAATGGGATCTAGGGATAATGAGATCTAGGGATAATGGGATCTAGAGATAATGGGATCTAGGGATAATGGGATCTAGGGATAATAGGATATAGGGATAATGGGATCTAGGGATAATGGGATCTAGGGATAATGGGATCTAGGGATAATGGGATCTAGGGATAATTGGATATAGGGATAATGAGATCTAGGGATAATGGGATCTAGAGATAATGGGATCTAGGGATATTGGCACCTAGGGATCTAGGGATATAGGGATATTTGTATATAGTGATCTAGGGATATAGGGATGTAGGGATATAGGGATCTAAGAATGTGGGGATCTTCTTCCTAGTAGTATTGATCCTTCTTCCTTGTACGAATTTAGAAATTTGTCAAAACTAAATAAATGATGCACTGCAATGAATTTAAATTTAACCTCTTATTTGAATGTGAAAGAATATTTCATGCAGTAAATTATCTTTAATCCTTGTAATTATATTTCATACTTCTTCCATAAATCTCTACATTTTTAAGAAAATTTAAAATAGCATTGCACGTCAAAATTAAAAACATGTCTATAGCAAATATTATTCTTATCTCCGCATATTAAATATTATGATTTCTTTTCTCCGTGAAATTTATGAATTTATTATGAACAGTCTTCTTAAATTTTAGTCATGTATCATTGATTTGAATTTTACAAAAATTTCATAATAGAGTATACTTTCTCACACCGTTTGCTAATACTTCATTTATTTTTTAAATGTTCGAAGTTTTACCGTAAAAATGGACAGGTAATCACTCACTAGATATTTCTTTCTTTTGAAAGAGCGAAATCCATCAGCTTTTAAGATTGATCGTGATTTCAAGCGATGCTTGATGATAAGTAAAAATTAAACAGACAGTTTCAACTCACTATGCTGATGTAACATGAACGATGGCTTCTAACGATACGATCCTGATTTCAAATGTTAATTGTTTCTGCTTTGAATAATTATCTGACAGTCTGCTGATGGATAATTGTGGCCACTTGTGAATGTGATTGATTACTACTGTGACATCGTGACCCACATTCTCATGTATTCCTCGAATTTTCAGCTTCTTTTCATATTATTTTTCGCTCTTTCAACCTTACTTCTTTTTCTCGACATTCTCTATTCTTTCCTTTTCGTTTATCTTCCTCTTTTAAGTTTCCTTGCCTTCCTTACATTCTTCATGCTGGTTTTAATACTTCTTTGACACAGTTACTTTTTCATGCGACTTTTTAAAGATTAAGACAAGTTCTATAATAACATTTTAATTCTAATTTTGTGCTTGCATAGTATAAATGTTTTATTGTATGCGCCATTTTATATTACCATTCGTATTATACAAGTATTCTATATTTGAATGTTATTTTAATTATCTCCTTTTACAAGTAACAAAAAGTTGATTTGAAACTTTTTCATTTTGTTATTTCTTTTATCGATGACTATGACTTTGCTTCAATTTAAAATCTTAAGGACTCACTTAACATACTTTACATTTAATATTTCAAGAAAATGATACAAGATATTTTTTAAAATTTTCTGCTTAACATTTTCTTAAGTTTCTATTTAACCACTTTGTAGTACACTTAATTAAAACTATTAAAATAACTAAACCAATGTAATATGAAAAAATTAAAATTTCCTTTAAAACAATCGAATTAAAATATTTTAACTTGAATTAAATATCTTAACTTAATAAAACAACTCAATGTACAATAAATTGAAACTAGCTGTATATAAAACAAATGAAAACAGTTTAACGCAAAAAAAACTAGTGCAATTGAATTAAAACTGTATAAATAAAAATTGACAAGGAGCTGTTAGAAAAAAAACAACGGCCGCATCCTTTCTATAATACTATAAATCTCTGTTACGTAATTAAATGAAATTGTTTTTCTGTTTCGAGTGGTTCATACCGTTTCTAATTTTCCCCGATGTCTGGTGTTTCTAATTGCAAATGGGACGCGACAGAAATTTAACAGTTGTTTAAAACGCGTGAAAAGGATGCGCCAGCTAACTCCTGTCCTAGTTTGTGACACGTTTAAAAACTGAGAGCTGGGTCAAAAAGTTTTGAAACATAGCTGCAGATTTTTGTTCAACCGACAACAGTTTCACCATGCGTGCCGTTCCACTTGGGAAGCTTACATTTACAATTACACGACAGAATTATTTCATACACTAGTTATAACTTTTTTGCGAAAATTAGTTTCGTTTTAGTCAGATTAACGTGTAAGCCATCTGAAATTCCTAGATTCCGCGATTTCTAAGTACAATATATTTTGTGAATGTTTTAATGTCTTTAAATCATTAGATTAGTATATTCTTGCATCTCTAGATCCCCGTATCCCTAGATCCCTAAATCCATAGATCCCTAAATCTACAGATTCCTAAATCCATAGATCCCTAAATCTACAGATTCCTAAATCCATAGATCCCTAAATCCATATATCCCTAAATCCATAGATTTCTAAATCCCTAGATCCCTAAATCCATAGATCGCTAAATCCATAGATCCCTAAATCCATATATCCCTAAATCCATAGATTTCTAAATCCCTAGATCCCTAAATCCATAGATCCCTAAATCCATAGATCCCTAAATCCATAGATTCCTAAATTCATAGATCGCTATATCCATAGATACCTAAATCCATAGATCCCTAAATCCATAGATCCCTAAATCCATAGATTCTTAAATCCATAGATCCTTAAATTCATAGATCCCTAAATCCATAGATCTCTAAATCCATATATCCCTAAATCCATAGATCCCTAAATCCATAGATCCCTAAATCCATATATCCCTAAATCCATATATCCCTAAATCCATATATCCCTAAATCCATAGATTTCTAAATCCCTAGATCCCGAAATCCATAGATCGCTAAATCCCAAGATCCCTAAATCCATAGATTCCTAAATTCATAGATCGCTATATCCATAGATCCCTAAATCCATAGATCTCTAAATCCACAGATCCTTAAATCCCTAGATCCCTAAATCCACAGATCGCTAAATCCATAGATCCCTACATCCCTAGGAAAATAGTGATAAATGAAATTTCTATTACAAAGATGTATACCAGAAGAATTATACATATACTACTGCAAATTGGTATACAATTGTAATGACAAATTGTAATATTTGATGAAGGTACAACGAAAATATTGCAATTGAAAATCAATAAATGTTTTAAACAATGACATCAACTATGAAATTTATAATAATATCTTACAGAGTATAAGAACTGTTCTGCATATTTTACCTAATAAATTTGTAATAGGATTAATTAATATACAAGATTTACATGTATTTTCTGACAAGTTTAATATATTATTGAATATTATTGCCTTAACATTGAGATCTTTTGAAAGTTACTTTCATTTGCTTTTCCTATAAATAATTAAATTTAAGTTTGCAGTGTCGGTCACATATGACTATTGTCACACTGTGTCACATATGGTCAACATATTAATATATACGTGTACAATACATACCTGATCAAATTTCTAATTAAATTCCACTCAGAAATTCCTCTGAATTTGACCAAAAATACGAAATGCATTGAAAATTCAGTTCTAATTGCGACGAAAAATTACAAAGATCTTGACAATATATCTGAAGATTGAAATCAGTGATAATCGAGCAAATTACATTGCTAACATTTCGATTTTAGAATTACCATTTGTGTTAGCATTCGTCTTAGAGAGAGTTATTCGAAGGACACGATCAGGACCTATATTACGATGCTATGTATATATAAGCGAATCAAATTCCTAATGCTCCTAAGGCTGTATCGAATGCTTGGTACATTATCACCGTGCCGGAGATAAGTCAGCATTAATTATTGACGATAACGCGGTAAACTAACCCCCAGCGGCATTAATTATGCTAATCATTATGCTAATGATTATACGACCAGCTCTTAGCCACTTCATGCATGTATGCATGAGTCACTGACAAGTAATCATACTTAATTGTTCGATCGCATAATCGCCCCGCCAACGACACGGTAAAAACCAACGTCGCCGAACAAAAGGGCCGAACTGTATAGCGGTAGATCGTAGATATCAACAGAACCAACGTAGATTACAAATTCGTGTCCACGCGTAATAACTTAACTCTAACTAGCCTATTAGCCTCACTATGAGGGTAATGCACCGTGATACGAGTATGGTATTAATTGAAGAGGCATCCTGGAAATGTTCTTGCGACTACGCATTCCTAACACGTTGAGTGCCATAATAGAAATAGCCATACTTGATACGCTGCAGGATAATACGGATTATGCTGTTCACACGTACTGCTCGTGGTATTATGGATAAACGTTTTTCTCGCAAACGGTCAATGTTTCAGCGGAATGGACCAAGAAAATGTTTTATCGTTCTTTATAATCAATGTGATAGACCGTGTATCTGTATTAGTCATATTTGCGTATTTCAAACGTTTATCCTTTATTATTTGAGCGAAATTTTTGGAATTATGTGAATTGTTTGTTTAGAAGATATTGCACAAAAGTATTCAAAGTACTCGCAAATGGTAAATATTTCAGCAAAATGGACGAAGAAAATGGTTTTACGTTGTTTACAATCAACATGATGTACTATGTATCTACGGTTTTTTAAGTTTGCAATACTTTTAGTCAAATGAAGTTGTTATTTATGAAATGAATTCATTTCTGGATTACATTGATTATCTTTTAGAATAAACTGGATGAAGGATGTGAGGTTTTTTAATTGAAAAATATGCACATTTGAAAATGTACGAAATGTACTAAACCAAATGTTGTACCAAATAAATATATTGAGAGATTGAATTAAATATCAAATATACTAAATGTACTAAAAATATTTAACCAAATATTTAGCTAAATACTAAATATTGTATACTAAAAGAATTGTTGAACAAAGTATTAAATATACAGAATCAAATATTGATTCAAATATTGAACCACATATCGAGTGTACTAAACTAAATAGTTAATCAAATACTAAATATACTAAATCAAATATTAAACCAAATATCAAATACATCAAATTAAATATTGCACCAAATGCTAAACATACTCAATCAAAATTTGATAACAGGATAATTTATAGTTAAAGAAAGCTTGTTGAAATTATAAGAACGTTTTTACTAACCTAAATATTCAATCAAATAGCAAATATACTAAATCAAATATTGAACAAAATATCAAATACACCAAATTAAATATTGCACCAAATGATAAACATACTCAACTTTAATAATAGAATAACTTAAATTTAAAGAAAGCGTGTTGAAGTTAGAAGAACGTTCCCTATGTCAAATTTCGTTCTCTATGATTTAACCAGTTAAGTGTGTTTGCCGACTATATCCGTCATGGAGATGTGGCAGAATTTTGTGTCATGACGACTATATCCGTCATACGTAAAATTTTGTTACAATTTGATATTTAAATTGTAGTTTTGGCGAAAACTAAATTATATTCGTAAATTGTAATACGTTTAAAATGTTTAGAGGTCAACACGAAATGAAATAAGCAAATAAAAAGTGTAAATGATTTAAGATGGATTCATAAATTCTTGAGAACTAACTCGTCATTGCTTGATTATCGCAACACACACTGGTGCGCGCTTTGCAAAAGGATCGCCACAGTTAACTAGTTAAGGTAGAAACGCATGGGCAAAATTGTCCACAGAAGAGCAGGTTCATGAAACGCGTCCGAAAAAGCGCAGCGGAAGGCACGTCAGCGTTTTCAGAGTGAATATTTGGTAATTTTAACGGTGCTCCGAAAGGGATGGATAGTGGGTGGTGAAAGACAAAAGGTAGACAGTAGTCCAGCGAACGGGAATGATGTAATTACGTAGTTAGCGGGACCTCACGTAACGGCTTGACATCTGTCTTCTGCCTCAAGAGTCGTTCTAACCGGCATCTGCCGGTGTCGCCCACTTCGTGTTTCAAGGAGCATTTTTCATCCGACCGGATACCGGTTCCCTCGTTATTTCCTAGAAAGATTAGAAGCGGCCAGAAGAGGAAGAGGAAGAACGGGGATCGCATGGCTCGCTAATTACGTTGCGATCGTCGAGCAGTTTGCGAAGCGTGCCACTCGAAAAACTGTATCTTACGTTTTTGCTTCCTTCGCCCTCGACCAAACGACATTTCGAAGAGCATCGCTCCTGGAAGAAACGAAATACTATCTGCGTCGATCTTCAACTCTACGGTAATGAACCGACATCACCCTCCAGGAAATGGTTTAAGTAAATTGGAAGAATTCCTGTTTTTATTGCTGCTTTCGATGTTGTGCATCGACCGACAATCCTGGTTTCTTGCTCTGTCGGTAAATGATGTCATATGGAGCTTTTTACTAACTGGAGGGAAATGTTAATCAAAATTTGCTGGAATATACTTTTTTGTATCGACGTCTACGAGGTTAGGATTCTTACTTCGCTTTTTGCTGCTTTTTCAATTGGAATTTATTTGTGCTTTATTATTCGGGGTGGAATACACTAATACTCAATGTGAAATATATTAGTGGAATAGTATTAATAATAGAAGTGTATACTATGTATAACAGAAACAGTTTGAAAGTACATAACAGTAATGAAATTCTGAAAATTTAGAATTCTTCAATTTTGACCTAAAGATTACTTTAGAAATTTGAGCTTTTCAGAAGTTCAATAGAGATTTTCTCGTTATTATAACAGTTTAGTGAGAAATCAAAACAATTATCCGTCACTGTATTTTTGAAATAAATATGTAAAATTATTGCGTAATAAAAATATTATATTCATAAATGGTTTATTTAAACCGTTTGTGTAACTATATTTAGCAACATGAATATTATCAACATTTCGTGTGATAAATAACAATTCTGTAACAAATATTAATTTTACGTGATGAATAAATATTAATTAAATAACGATGTTTACTGTTAATAAAACCAAGGATGAAAGATATGAAAATTAGCCTCAAAAACAATAATGAATAATTTATCAAGTATTTAACAAGCACGAATAATTTAAACTGCATAATTCATCATTTTCACCATAATGTATCGTACGTAGTTTATTATAATGAATTCGTTAACTGTCAAATTTTGTAGGCTTTAATACTTCAAACTTTAATTTTAGAACTTTGAGCCTCTGGATGGCAAAATTTATCTCGTAAAGAAGGTTAATGGTGTTATAAATATGCCATAAAAACATATTAAAGTTAAACATTTTAAAGGGAATAAAGCTACGAAGTTTGGCGAGATCGTTATAAAAACATCACTAAAGTTATCTGGTTACCGTATTCACATGCAAAACTTTTGCTTCAAAGACTTTTTTTACGCTCTCAACTTTGCAGTTTTCTACTTTGATATTTTGGAATATTTCTAATAACAGATAACAGTTAATCGAATTACTAAAAGCATTAGAGGAAATTGCCAGAAACGTTTGCTTAAAGGGTCAATGTATTTAATGTGAAAATTACAAAATAATTTCAGCAGAAAGTGGCGAACTTTAAACAACTTTTCTCTCCCCATTTTCAGTAAAAAAATAAACGTTCTTACTGCGTGTACAGAACACTTTGAACTTCTTAAAAAACTTCATCTAGAGCCTAATGCGGTAGAACTTAAAGAAAAAGTAATTTTCCAATGCATTTCAACACTTTTGCCACTTTTCAACGGAGTTTCTTACGAAAGTCGATGTACACGGAAGAAAGCACAGTAATTAATACAGCTAATATGCATGACGTTTAATTAAATTCCACTTTGTCGTACTGAAAATTTCAAAGCAAGTTCCAACTGATCAAATTAACATCAAAAGTGTTCAGCATGTAATAATTTATTTTGCGTTTAATGTACAGTGTAAAGTAAATACCTGATTTTATCGCTGCCACCGTAGAAACCATGTATAACAAAAAGGTGAATATTATTACTAAACTTATTAAAATTTAATTGTCAATTAACTATTGATGTGATATTATGTTATAATTTAACGCTTCACTTCACAATTTTAAATTTTGTATTACTTATTCACATTTATTTTAATTCAATATTTTGGCAAATTTTAAGTGCATAAATAACCACAGTATGTAACATGTGATAAGGCTAATAAGGTTGATAAAGATAAGGCGACAATATACGTAATAAAAGGTAGAAAGGTAGAGACAAAAACAAATCTACTTTTCTAGGGAAATATGTATATGGTAAATAAGGAGACATTACATTGATTTTTAAAAACTTTTGGGAATTTGAAAATTTGGGAACTTTGAGATCTGAGAATTTATGAATATGGAAGTTAAAGAATTTGAAACATTTAGGAAATTTAAAAAATGAAAATTTCAAAATATAGAAACTTGAAAATTCTTAAATATAATAAACGTTCAGTAATCCAAAAACTTGGACAAGTAAAAAATTTGAAGATGTACAGTTTGAAAATTTGGAAATTCAAAAACTTAGCAATTTAGAGATCTGGAAATGTGGAGCTCAGAGAGGTAAAAGGCTTTCAAATTAATAAGGACACGTATGACTTTATTAAAGGTATACGTTCCACTCGACATATTTCCCCTACATTTCCCCTTAACCGAAAGAAGGTTAAGTTTCCCGAGACTGTACCTGGACCATTCCCGAGAGGCAGCTGGAAAGCATTCCAGACGACCCATGGTATTCAAATACAGAGAGAAGAGTAACGTCGATCGGCTTCTTCCTCCTTGAAATGGAGTGCCGTCGGCCAACATTTATCTTCGAAGTCGGCTGGTTAACGCAAAAATTAGCTTTTCGCCCGAGCGGCGCAAGAAAATGGTACCAAGGATGTTGGATCTGCATAATTTCGAAGGGAGTTCCGCGTCGAATGAACGAACGAAAAAGAAGAAGAAGGATAACGACGAAGAGGAATAACAAGTTTTGAAAAAGAAGAAGAAAAGAGTACGAGGAGACGAGGAAGAAAAGCAGCAGCATAAAATGGACGACGGAGAACGGCAGAGAAACGAGAGAGAAGATGAGTCTAATCCACATTCATCAGGCTTATAAAACGCTAAGAGGAAACTCACGATATCCACCTTTGCAGACCACCACGTGCTGCCATCGATGGAAATAAACCGTGTCTCTGAACTTGGCTAACATCATTATACGCCTTCTACAATTTAATTGGCATTCATATCCAAGAAGAACTGCAACATTAACGAACTTTATTTGGAACAGCTGCGCTGAACTGCAATTCGTTAAAACGATTGCAAATTGCTGGATATACCTCGAAATTCAGAACTACAATTTAGATTGAGACTTTTGAAGTATAACTGGTTTATTTAGATACCGTATTGTTTGCTAACACCAGAACAACAATAAATAACACGAGAATTTGACTGCATTGAATGTTCAACGTGCAGAAAGTTTGCGCAGGTTATAGAAATTTATGTGGAAGTGTTCGTACACTTTACTTATTAAATTAATTTTATTTAAGATATCTAACACACCTGGGTACACCTCATTCAGAATTAGAGTCTAGGTTGAGATTTTTGGAGTATAAAGAATGTTTGCTAATATTGAAACAAGAATAAATAATATGAGAATTTGACTGTATTCACTGATTAGTATGGAAGGAGTTTGTACACCAGTAGGTAATTAATTAACAAAAGAAACCAGTAAGGAAACACGATCTATTGCGATGCGATAGATGAAATTGGATCTGGCAATAATTCAAATAAGACATAAAAATGGTAGTCCATATGTGACCAGTTCTTTTACTGTCCGTGTTCGGTTAAATTTAAAAGAAATGCTATAATAAAGTGTGTCCGTGATGCAAGCACGCGAAATCGGTGTCACTTTAGTATCCTTTCAAATTCCCGTGAAAGATCTCTCGAACGAGGTTGTACAAATATATCTTGCATACGTATCAGCTTGATCGATACGTCGAAGGAGCGTAGACAGAGGGGCGTAGAAAAACGAGGAAGAAGGGTCAAAAGGATAAAATGAAACGAGAGAAAAGAAGACTTTCATCGACGAGTCGACTGGTGGAACGGTGGTAACTGCAAAAAAGGAACGTCACGTACGCGGCACCTGACTACCAGCAGGACATATCCAAAGCGCTATCGTTGTTCCTCCTGCAGGAGTCGTTTCCACCCCATCGAGATCACGACGAAAGTACCGTCGCTAGTCGGCTAATTCCAGTTTCCAACCCCTCGACCCCGCCGTCCACCCCTTCTGTCCGTCTGCAAAGTATCTTGCTACGTGACGTTGTGGTCCGTATAGCCAGCAGGAGAAACGAGGCAAAGACGACTTGGAAAGACCTTCAGGGAGGATCCGTTGGCTCTTTCCAGCCTTCATGGGGGCTGACATCGACGGAAGAGACCGGTTGGACGCGGCCCAAAGCGTAACGAGGGCTTCCAAACGCGCAGAAAGGACGCGCGTGTTACCTTTTAGATACGTGGCACAGCCACCGTGGCTCTTCGACTGTAAGGAACTTCAACCTTTGTGCGCAAGGCTTTACCCAGTCTCCACATTGCTATACTGGCTGTGTCAATTAACTGGAAACGGTTCAATATCTCTTATAAGGTGCAATTATCTTCCTGTGCTTCGTAATTTATTTCCAAATTTTTATAGCGGTCACCAAATTACGATCTGTGAGGTGGATCTGACTCTTCAAACATTTTCATCTGGCTTTTGTATACAAGACTTATATATACAATGGCTTTTGTATATAAGAAATATTGATTTTATGCAGTTTTCTGATTTGGTTATGAATTTACGACTTTTACGTAGATTTACGAATTTACGATTTCTTTATTGTTCTATTGTGATTTGGTATAAGACTACGAGGTAGTCACCTTGTAATGAGTTCCAATGGCATTTTAATACATTTTTAGTAAAACTATTTTTCATTCGACTTCCATGTTTTTAAAATTTCAATCCGGTCTGCTTTTCGAAAAATTTGGTGACCCTTGGTCTATAGGATTTATTAACAAATTGGAAACAATTATCTCTTTCAAAGTGTTGAAGTTATTTAAAAAATCTCTCCGTATTTTACAATTCCTGTATCATTAAATATTTACATTCCCAAATTTGTATATTCCAACAGATTTATATATTTATATCTGTATATTCGCAAATATTTACAGGGGGGAGGGAGTGTCAATTAACTGAAAATGTTTGAATATCTCTTATAAAGCGTTGGAGTTATTCTAAATAATATTTCTATATTTCACAATTTCTACATTCCTAAAAATTTACATATCAAACACCTGCATTTTCCATATTTCTAAATTTCTATATGATTCAATTTTTATACTCCAAAATTTCTACATGGACCAATTTTTATATTTAAAAATTTCCATTTCCAGTTTCTGTATTATCAAATATTTGGGTGTATTATTAATTGTAAACGGTAGAATGTCTCTTAAAAGGTTACGTGATATAAGTTCTTAAAGAGCATCATACATCAAAATTTGGAAGCAGATTATGTAGAATAAATTCTTAAGAGACATTGTAAGTTAAAATCTTACAAGACATGTAGTATAAACAGTTTTTCTGCAGATGTGATGGTTGAAATATCAAGGCCAGGTTAATCTTTCTTAAACGAGACCTTGTATTTTTCATTAATAATATAAAAGCGTTTTCTGAGATAAATTGAATGACTTATTAAATATCGTTTCATGTCGAGGAACTTGTAAATTAAACGAATGTAAATTGCTACTGAATTACATCGATTAGTGTCGGTTAACCGCTTCCACTATTTTGACAATATCCGATTTATGTGATGCACTTGTACTACAGTTGTGATTAAGGACAATTACAATTTGCTTAGTCAACAATTGCATAATACCAAATTATACTAAACATTTCAAATGTGTTTTCAATATGTTTAAAAATCGACAAAAACATTTATATATATAATGTCCCTTCATTGGTTATAATTATCAGCTAATAATTATTATCAGACATCAGTTTATAATTATTAATATCAGTTAATAATTATTTATAATGATTGCTATTATTACAGCACATATTATTATTTCAATTCATAACTATTATTACAACATATAATATTATTTAAATTGATAATTCTTGTAAGTTTGAATCAGAATATATACTTATTGTATTTTCGAAAAAATGCATGTACGTCAAGAAAAAAGCAAAACTTATTTTCCACAAATGAACAACTTTTTCTCCAGCAAAGTTAGCAAAGAACTTCGCCAACTAAATAAAACTGAAATTTAACATAAAATGTGGAAATAAAAAAATGTATTGCTTGTCATTGAACATTCGTGCAGTTATAAATCCTATCAATATTTTATTAAGAATAAACAGTAATGAATTTGCACATTCAACCATATCCCATGAGTCAGCAACTGTGAAATATACTGGAACACGATAAACCTTTAATAAATTGAATCATAAATACAGTGCTATAAAACTAATTTTTATTTTTCTTTAATTTATGACCACTGATCGTAAAGCAGTATGCTTTGAAACATGAAATTATTCAGTGACCTAGTTATGTACAGTACACAAACGCGAACACAAACGAAGATAACTACTCTAGCACAATATTACCCAAAATGTGCTGCGCCACAAAGGAAAGAACATTTCGATCTTTACTTCGTAATAGTTTACGTAACGACTTCCGAAGATTGGCTGGAATACAGTCGAAAACAGGACGCTAAAAGAGACCCATTGACCCAGTTACACACGAGTGGACCCTGATCGATGGCGTTGTCGTGTGTTTTCCGAAAATTCCAGGATTACTGGACCTCGATCCACGCAATGCATTAGAAAAGACAATTTTACGAACGATTCACTCCATTTATCTGACTGTTCGTTCAGCAACAAACTGTTCTTTTGTATTCAGTACATTTGTTCTATTCGATTATTTTTTTGAAACTCTCGTGACTCGATGATTAAAATTTTGTGAATTTAATAATTGTTTATAAAGTTAAAAGAAATATTTCTTTTACATCGTTGGAAATAATATCGTTATATGATTTATCGTTATATTTCAGATAAATTTATCACAGATAATTATTTGTTATATTTACTTACACTTTTTCTCTTGATTTATGAACATTAATCCAAATATAAGAACAGTGAATTTTCATGACTTAAACTGTTGAAAATTATAAATTAATTTTAACTTATCGAATTTCACTCTGAGGTAATATTTTTAAAAATCGGAAAAATTATTGTTTTCCCTTTAAAATAAATAAGACCAATTCTGTTGTTCATTCGATTAATGTCGTAATAAAATGTTAAAAGCAGCCAGTACGTCTCATTTCATGTCGATAGACTGCGCAATTCGCCATTATGGTCGACTGATCGAACCTTTATACTATTCCGGTCAATTGTGCAAAATCTAAAAATTTTGCTGCAAATTCAGCATTGTTATTTATCGTTGCAAAATTGTTTTACTTTTAGTAAACGAAGTTTATTATGTAATAAACGAACACCTACTACTTTTTAAACTAGCTACATTTAACTACTTTCTAAACTAGCTAATAATAGCTAATTCAACTATAGCCAATAAGCTTATATATCAAAACAAAATTACAGTGATTAAACTTTGTTAATCTGTGTAATCAAGAACAATTAATAGACACTCAAAAACTATTCAGTCAAAGAAAAAAGCATAAAAATTAGATTTCAGGAATTAAACGACGACAACCTCTTCCCTATTGCAAAGTGGATCACAAAAAGAATAAAAGAGCAATCCTGAAGACCACGCTTTTACCGAACCGTTATTTTACGTTCGCTGGTTGGTTTGGGTACGCGTGCCGAAAATAAAAAAAGTGTCCGCGAACTTGGCGCCGTAATAATTTCGGCAAAAAGCTCGGAACTTCGGCTATTCCGCTTTCCATTAAGCGGTTACTCCTCCTGAAACTTTGTCCTTTTTGCTAGTCGTTGCCAGAAAGCAAACCAGCCCTCGAGACGACAGAATAAAGAGGACAGAGCATTGTTGTTCCATCTCGAACATGAAAGCAGGTTAATAGCCAGAATACTTGGGTGTAACATACAACTCATTTGCATAAGGACGTGTATATAAATCTGGGGATTTTTAAATTCTCAAATTTTTTTGTTTCCATAATTCTAAATTCCCAAATTTTAGTTTCAAGATTTTTTGTCTCCAAATTTTCTTATTTCCAGAATTTTTAATTTGTAAATTTTCTTGTTTGCAAATTTTGGAATTTTTGAATTTTCCAACTTCCAAATATTTGAATCTCCAAATTGTCCTATTTCCAGATTTTTCAATTCCTAAATTTTCCTACTTTTAGATTTTGTAATTTCCAAAGTTTCCTACTTCCAAATTCCTTAATCTCACTATTGTCGTATGTCCAAATTTTTTAATTCTCAAATTTTTCTATTTTCAAATTTATTAATTTTGAAATTGTCCTACTTCTAGATTTTTTAATTTCCAAATTTCCCAACTTTCAAATTTTTTAATCTTCAAATTGTTCTATTTCCAAATTTTCTAATTCTCACATTTTTCTATTTTCAAGTCTATTCATTTTAAAATTGTCCTACGTCTAGATTTTTTATTTTTAAAATTGCCCTACTGCCAGATTTTTTAATTTCCAAATTGTTCTACTTTCAAATCTTTTTATCTCAGATATTTTTAGTTCCCATATTTTCCTAGTTCCAAATTCTTTAATTTCAAAATTTGCTAATTAATTTCTCGCATTTCAAGTTTGCTAATCTCTTGTTTAAGTTGCTAGGTAAAAGAAATAAAAGAAATATAAAGGACTAATAACCTCTTAACCCCTTAAGCCCTTAACTCCTTGCATTATTTTGACGAACGTGACTCATGTGACGCACTCGTACTTCAACTATGATAAATGTTACTCGAAGTTTTAATACGCTTTAATTTGGAATTCAAGTCCAATTATAACGTGCATAGCCAACTCTTACATAATACCAAATTTACATAAGCCTTCTTTGCCTATTTTAGTATTACAGCTGTGATTAGTTAGTTCGGACGCACCTGATAAATAAATCATAGTGCAAGGCGTTAAAGGCGACAATCGTGTACAAAGAGTTACATGATTCTGTAAGAGGCAAACGAAACATAAAAGGGTAGAACTGTTAGATATTTAAATGTAAATTCGTTAATTAGTACATAGGGTATGTTCCGATCGCGACCGCCGATACATTCCCTTCCGGTTATACCAAAAGCACGATTTTGGCGGCCCGATGGAAGTGTGCGAGATATCCATGTTAATCTATATATTACTGTGCTGTTGTAGTTTAGAAATGAGTTTATTAAGTAACACGTCACTCAATAAGTCCCCGGTCTGACACATATATGGCGATACTGGTGACAGACCCACGTTATTTTCGAATAATACTAACCTTCAAACAGTACGTGTCAAAATTTCAAGGTATTCTGACCAATAGTTTAGAAGTTACAGTCATTTTAGTACCCCCAGTTTCGTAATTTTGAAGACAATGGATAGAAAGGAATTTCGTGTATTGATTAAACACTGTTTTTGAATCGGAAAAAATACTGTTGAAGCCAAAAAGTGACTTCATAAGCATTATAGGGACTCTGCACCAGGGAAATCAACTATCATTTACTGGTATGCTCAATTTAAACGCGGTCATACAAGCACCGATGATGCTGAACGCTCTGGTTGCCCAAAATTAGCAATCGTTCCGGAAAACATAAAAAATGTTACAAAATAGTTTTAAAGGGCCGTAAACTTAAGTTGTGTGAGATAGCTGATGCCTTGAAGATATCAGAAGGTAGTGTCTTCACAATTTTGCATGAAAATTTGGGCATGTGCAAATTGCTTTCAAAGTGGGTGCCGCGTTTGCTGTTTCACGAAGGCTATGCGCCGTGTCACAAGTCGATGAACACGATGGTTCAATTGAATGAATTACGTCTTGAATTGTTTCCCCACACACCGTACTCCCCAGATTTGGACCCTAGCGACTACTGGCTCTTTGCAGATATGAAAAAAATGCTCCAGGGAAAGAAATTTGGCTCAAATGAAGAAATGATTGCGGAAACTGAAGCTTATTTTGGGGGCAAAGACAAATCGTTTAATATAAAGGGAATTGTAAAGTTAGAGGAGCGTTGGAATCAATGTATCACACTGGAAGGAATGGATATTGATAATTAAAGTGGAATTTCTAAAAAAAATTTGTTTTTCTTAGTTAGACCGGAGACTTATTGAGTGACGTGTTATCTAAAGAGTTTATTTTTGAGTTGCCACTGCGCATATATGTGTAATTGAAATTTTTATATTAAAATATATTATTCTAAGAAGAACTACAAAAATAATGCCAGCATTTAATAATTTTCAAAATATGTCAGTAATTGATGAAATCACAATAACGAATGAATAATTATTTATAACAGTTCTCGCAACCAACTCAAACGATTACTATATTTGCGTTCGCTCCAAAAACAAAAACATCGGTGTCCAATCGATATACGATCATGAGACACATTGCATTTATCATACGGTATCCAAAATAAAAGATGCACAATTATGTTAATAACAAAAAATGTTTACAATTCGAACATTTTTCAGATAATACGAATGTTACGTTTGGTTCCATTTTTAGACACGTGTCATATTTTAAAGAAATTTTCGATTGTTAAAAATGCCGCAGGAGGAGGTACCATGGTTATTAGAACTGTCGCTGAGGGTTGTTGGCTGAGTTACGGGGCAATTATGCCATGGGGTAATACTCGTACGTCAGTACGGAATGGTCCAACATCCCCTTCGTTTGCGGAAACCATCCTCGGGGCTGGTTTTATATGGCCTACGTATCTCGCGTTCAGAATCGAGACTTCTGAGAAACGGCAGGACTCTCAATTTCAATGGAGTCTCGTCCAAATCGGTTCAGAAACCAATTATCTGATTTACTTGACGACCGTTCGAAAGATTCTTTCTTTTATAATATTAAACCTTTGCACTCAATTTATTTTACCTGCCAATTCCTTAATTTACAAAATAGATCAAGAAGGGATTTTATAATAAAATATGTGTTGCAACAGTGTGGAGTATGTAGTAAATATATTTTTCATTTATCATAAGTAGCAAAAAAATATAAATATTTAGTCAATGTATTTATCTGAATTATTTATAACATTCTAGAGAAATATGATGTTGATGATTAACAAAAAATTAAGATATTTATTTATAAATTTATTATCGCGAAAATTAAAAAATATCTTCTCTCTAGACCTACAATAAATATCTTTTATTTAAAAAATGTATGCAAAGAGAAATTGTATAGCAGGTATCTCAAATACATACTTTATAAAATATAACAAATTATAAATGTAAATGTAAAAAAAGTAATTATAAAAAATAAGAAATATTTTCAATAGTTCCATCAATCAAAAAATCAACAATTCAATTATGTTTGACAAAATACAAAAATTTCATATTTAAGTATATTGATACATTGATTCACATAAATACTATGCAACAAAGACTTAATACAAATGACATTTATGTACAATTTGTTTATAATAATATACCGAATTAATAATAACAAAACCTCAGTCTCAAATGATATTCAAGAGTTGTCAATAAAAAGAGAAGAGAGAAAACAGTCATACTTTAAAATAATAAAAAGTCATACTCAAAAATATGTAACGTCTTTAACGTAAAAAAGATCAAAATTTATTGAATTAGAGTTCGTTCCTTTAGAATGTTCTTTTTTCAACAAGAAGGTAGAAGAAAGATTCCTACTTAATTTTTTATGTAATTTTAAGTCTCTGAACTTTTGTTTCGACGCTTGCAGTTTTAATTATGTTTACTTTGCAAACTTGAGATTTCTGGCTTTGATATTCTGTTCTGCTTCATTTCTCGCTTGCCGTAGTTGATTGGTTAAATCTTGAAGCGTTTCAATGAAAATGAAACCAGGAAATAAGCATACAACTTTATTTTTTAATTCGAACTTCAATGATTTAATTATCGTTTTAACAAACTCAAACACAGCAAGGAAAAAATTTTCTAATTTAAATCAAACTCTAAATTGCATTACATTCTAACAATTCAATTATTCTGTTGAATGTATACTTATTCCTTCGCAGTATACCGTAAAATACTTTTCAAAGATATTTTTTGTCTTTCCATAGAATATATGGATATTTTTAAATAAAATTTCTTATGTGAAATAATTGAAAACAAATATCACCCAATGGAGGATGAGTGTGGTCCAAATTAAAAGGTTTCTAAATTGCACCGATAATGTTACGTTAAAAGTATTTTTCGCAACAATACAGTATTTCAATCTAATTTATCATTAATCAGAATCCTAAAATTGTTTTCACATATTTCAAATTTCTAAACACGTTTATGGATGTGTTTTCTTAACATAAAATTTCTTTATCAAAACTGCAGAAAACGGTTTCTATCAGAACTAATCACAATTCTCTCAATAAACAATGCTCATTTTGCAATTATTAATTCATTTGAGCGTCTGTTCATCACTTAATGCCGCTGTTATTTCAACATCGATCAAACCATTCAACTGTAAAGATTTTCCCTTTCGTTTCGTTTCCATTTAAGATCGACTAGAGCAGCTTATAAATAATTACGAGATTTATATAGAATAGGCAAAACAGAGAAATATCAAGTTGAAACCCCTCATTCTGTAACTAATTAACTTTCTTCTTTCGGTGGATTCTCATTATTTCTATGTACCCTCATTGCTTTGTGTACCTGTTCGTCCGTGAAAAGAGATACAGAGGTCAGCGAGGTAAGCTGAATGAATAAGTCATTACGTGGTACAGTTTCAATTTTCAGTCGCTCCATCAAAGGGAACCAAGTATTTTCTTCATTCTGTCCGAGCTGATCAAATTGACTGATAACAAGCCGTGAAAGCGAAATGCCTCTGTATTGTATACTATCGATCACCGTTATGAGAATCATTAGTTTCGTCTTTTATAAAGGATTTCGCGTTACTATTAAATTATTGCATATCGATCTCAAAAATAGGAAATCGATGACAGAGAAATACCGTACTTATGGCAAATAAGTTTACAGTACAATAAAACTTATGGCAAATAAGTTTATACAGTACAATAAAACAGTATAATGTCTACATAAATCATTCAATGATACTCTTAATATAAAATGATTGGCAATTACAAAAAAAGCCACTTACAAACAAACGAAGAGTTTTTCAAATTGACTTCCATAAATACTGCGTATCAATTTTGGATATGAATATTGTAATTTGATAAATATTGTGAGACACGTATGTACGATCGATACACGATAGAGTTAGAGAAAATAAAGAAAGCAGCAGGGTGCAACGACGTTGATTGCAATTACTTTTATGCACTTTCGAGCCAGTAAAAAAAAGGGAAAGAAAGGGCTTGTACACCGTGGGGTACACACTCTTTAATTATGAAAGTTCGAGAATTAAAAGGAAATAAATGAATTTACGGTAGTCGCGAAACTTAACGCAATTAGAGCAGATTGAGGAAACGAATTTTAATTTCGCCCCCTTTGAAACGCCACCTGATTCAAGGAACGCTAAATGGACGACGAAGGCTGGCCCCTTCTCTACGAAATTTCTTGAAATCCTTTGTTTTCCACGAGAATAAACTTTCTTTTCCGTCTTCATTTGCGCGCTTATTGTTGCTAGCACCGTCTTATCTTCTTGCACGTTTCATTTGAGACTATCGACTTGCCGCGTGATAATACGATCTCTACGGTTGAAGGTGCAACCAATTTAAACTTAGCGAATGGCTACGGTATTTTCACTGTCTACACCGTTAGAACGAAAAGTTTTTCAATTTCAACGGAAACTTCTAATAAGGTAAATATATAGCCTCTGTCGTGTGTATGCACGATACACATTTCAAACATACACGATTTACCACTTTAGATAGCCTTTAAACGAATAATCATATGAGTCGTTTATTTTGTAAACGGGGCAAATCCATTCTTAAACGTATAGGGAAAATAATGAGACTAGATACTTAATGTTATGTTTTCATTTGCTAACAATATTCAGTCAAAGTTATTAAAATTCCCTAATATGTGGATGGAAGTTTGGCTGAAAGATGTTCATTTTGAAACTTATGCAAGTTTACTTTAGATTGAAATTATTTTTAAACGAAAAACATTGCGGCACTTTAGTAATACTGACAATACTGTAAAAAATTGTAAGTTGAAATATATCAAAATCAATTCCAAGTTCTTTCGTATGTCCCACAGAGAGACAAGCAATAAAAAAGGAAATTTGTATATACCATAATTTAGAAATTTCTATAATTATTACTTTAAAATTTATAAAGTACAAAATTTGTTAATGTAAGAACTCAAAAAAGTATATTTTTAGAGTACAAAACTTTTGAATATATATCTCTGAAAATTTGGGAATTTTGTACATTCCTTGAATTTACCCGCAACTAGTAACATCGTGCCAGTAGAAACTTTATTTCAAGAAAATCTCGCAAAATAATACAAGACATTGCAAGCATAATACCAGCAGCACTTCTAGCTAAAACACTACGCACATCTCGTGCACCGTAACTTTTCCAAAGGATCAAAAGCAACCGTTTCCCGGCACCACAAGTGGTAGCAACCTTCAGCCATAACAATGATTATATCGTTCGCAAGCGTGCAGCCCATGAAAGCGGGCAAATTGGGAACAAACATCAGGACGTTTCTTCCTAAAGCAACCTCTAGTATTCGTCTCCGTAACGGTGTCTCGTAAAAGAATCCAGGCTGTTTGCGAAACTAGCCGTACTTCGTCCAGCAGCAAAATAGGCCATATAAAGGGACTAAATGGCGCAGTAGGATCTCGGTGCACACGTTAGGCGACAAGTTGTTATCGCTATCACGGGGCAGATAGCTCTTCGAAGTGCATTCGAGTGATCGTCGACGGGGATCAGAGTCTTTGCTGAGGCCAGCTAGCTATACAGGTTTGGCTGAGGCTGGCAGCGATTCATCACGAGACACTCTGTCGTGTTTAGATAAAGTCTCCCTCACTTCACCTCCTTCTAACGCCATTTCTCCTTCACCAGAGACATTCTTGGTGACGTCTACTGCTTCTTCTTCTCGTTCTGTCGCGACACACCTACGCGAAAATTCTTCGAGAAACCGGAATCCTCACGAGTATTCGATGAGCTGACATCGCTTCGAGGGAAACGAGCCTCGGAACGAGGACTGCTTAACGAGTCAACTTCTTGCTAGAACAGCTACCGTGAATTTCTACAAGTCCTTCGAAACGGTTTCACGCTTTGTTTTTGTCGGGGAGTTTGCCAGAGACGTCTCACAATTTTTCTTCTTTCATTTTGCTATATCGATTTTTGTAAATCGTGCGATCATGTCTTCTCACCACGACGTTTTTGAAAACTACTGCTCTACTAATATTTGTAGACTTCAATTTTATTGACTTCATAGTACAATATTTACCTTATTATTCACATATGTATTTAATTATTTTTTAACATAAAAATTTGTAGTTATATTTGTTAACCTTAATAAGAGAACAACCTTGAAGATAAAATTTTTGTAAACTTTTTAAGATTTTGCACATCATTTAAATAATTCTGAATAAAACGGAATAAGTGGCTAATAGTTTTAGCTGTTCGAGGTGAATCATTAAAATAAAGCAGTATTCGATAAATCTCGAAACAAAGGAATCTTCAAGGAAACCAAAGGAGAAGGAGAAAACGATTCCGGCCGGCAACTTCTGACATTTTTTAACAGTTACTCGATCGACGCTCGAACTTTTCGCATTACTCGAGCGTCGACGAGGCGTGGGCAAAATAAATTTCGCAATCCCAGTCGGCACGACCGCGTCTTCCGTCCTCGCAGGACGACATAAATTGTATAGCACCCGAAACCGGAGTGAAAATAGTTCGTAACGTGGCAATTTATCGAGCCGGAGTCTAACAGCCGAAACCTCGAATCCTATCGTACGCAACTGAGCTGATAAATTAGGGAGATTATTAGGAACAAGCTGTTGCAAGGACTGTTTCTTGATAAACGTGCTCGGTTTCTCTCGCACTTAGTTTAGCCACGTCTTAAGCTGTGATCGTAATGGTAAGCCGTAAGCACGTACCTAACGTAAGTCGTAACATAAGGTCCTATAGTGGCTATGTGTGTGGCATAGTTCTCTTACGTGCTTATGGTTCCCCGTTAGAACCGCGGTTGTATTACCGCCCCCAAACGAATGTTTCCTCGAAATTAGGAAAGTATCGTACGAAAAGTACACCACGATAATGTAACAGAATGATTATACATGACTGATGTCACTGATAAACATTTAGGGTCGACATGTAGTTGGAATTTCAAAATAGAGATACACAACTTATTTTAATAAATATTTTGAGAGAAAGCGTAATAAAAATAAAATTATTATAAAATATTAATTTTCAATTGATTCTGAATAAATTTCAGTTTTGTTGTCAATAAATATACATACTATTTTTTATCATGTATTTATGAAATGAGTATAAATGTATAATAAAACTGTTCTGTAATATATTATGTCTCTATATAACATATGTAAAACTATAACATTTCAATAATAATTGAAAGTGAGTCGAAAACAAATACAATTCAAACTATATTTTTTACAACAAATAATTTTCATTATTTTAATAAAATTCGAACCAGTCATTTTGTCAAATTTCAATCATCATAAATCAAAGCTGTTCCGTAAATTCAATTTTAATATTGCACCATATTTATTAAGCACAATTCAAAACAAAGCTGTAATTCTTTATAAAAAAAATTTTACAACGTTAAATTTAATTTTGCGAATAATAACTGAAAATAAATTTAACGATCGTTTCCCTTTACTATTATAAAATTGAGTTTAACGAAGTTGACTCGGTTTGATTTTTAACGACACAAATTATACACCTCTTGTTTGACTGTAATTAAAAAAATATGTTGGCGGAATAAATGAGGACTGCATTTGTAGGACTAAAGTTTTTTCTCAGGTGCAACGATGCATGTGCATTGTACGGTAGCTGTACCACTTTTTAAAATGCAAACGTATATTATGCCTTTTTGTATACATCAAATCCCCCTGTGGGAATAAATAAAAATATAAAGAAAATAAAAAAATGAAATAACCAGATATTGAAATTGAAATGATACGAAATGGTATATATTATTTTGAATAAAATTCCTTATTATTTTTTTCTAAAATTCTGCTTATTTTAGGAAAGATAAATTCCGTTATTTGTCAGACACACCGTGTGTGCGTTCCATGAAAGATATCGAGACAGGCAACAAAGGAACATGTATTTGACTACAAGATATTTTATATTACATGGTAAATCTCTTTAGCTTATAAAAGGTCTGCACTTAAAGGATCAAAGCAAAGTTGCTGTTTAAATAAAAGCGGGATTCTGAATTTATTAGAATATTCCATATCAAATGGCAGAGTCGAAGCATACGTTATCAGACAAGATTTGATGACAAAAGCATTATGAAATAGTACTTATTGTTAAAGCAAAAAATTATATCTTAACATTTTCAAACTTCTAAATATTCGAATTTCTACATTTCCAAATTCTCAAATTCTCAAATTCCCAAATTCCCAAATTTCAAATCTTCAAACCCTTAAATTTTCATATTTCCACGTTTTCAAGTTTTTAAATTTTCAAATTCCCAAATTTCAAATTTCTAAATTTTAGCATTCTCAAACTCTTCAATTTCCAAAATTCCAAAATTCCGAAATTCTTAAATTCTTAAATTCTTAAATTCCAAAATTCCAAATTTTGCAATATTTAAATCCCTAAATTTTTATATTTCCAAGTCCCAGAAATTCCCAATTTCCAAATTCCAAACATCGCAAATTTCATAACACTCAAATTCCAAATAATTAAATTCTAAAATTCCAAATTTTCAAATCCCAACTTCAAAAATTGCCAAATTCTTAAATTTGAAAATTTATCAATCTAAAACAATCAATATGTCCTCTTATCCAAAAAACATTCATGATTCTGATAAAATTTTTGTCATTTCAACGTACAACGACCTATTCCTGATATATCTACCGGTCAGCAGGTTATCCTTTAAAAAATATTCTCAAACAGAAGCAACCTTCCACAGATCTAATAATAAAATTACCAATCGTCCCGGTCCGTCCGGACCGATTTATATGATCGATTGTCGAAAGCAGAGTAACCGTCTTCAGGAGTCTGAACAACAAAAACAAGAAGTCCATCGTAGCACACGATTTCCTCCGGAAAGAAAGCCCGATGAAGATTTTCCCGATACAGACATAACCGGAACAGGGTTGAGTCTCGAATCCAGAGGACCCACGTATGGACCATAGTACACTAACGTCCACACATAAAAGTTGCTTTTATCCGGAGCCGAGAGGGCTTTGAGGAAACTCCATGGACCGATCGAAGATGGCCTAATCACGCGGAGCGGGTCTGCAAGCTCGAAGAGTTGTTGGCGGCAATATTAACTTTGATATTGGATGGCGTTAAGAAGAAACACAGCCAATAACTTTTGCCCTGGAATCTGCACCCTTTCATCCATCCCGTTCACGCACACCGCCAAGGGCTCGGAACATTTCGTACACCATCAAGGGCTCGGGACATTTCGCACACCAGCAAGGGCTCGGGACATTTCGCACACTCTTCAATAATCCAACACATCGTGCGACACATTACAATAAAAGCAATTCTCTCCTTGCCATTGTACACGCGCACACAGAGCTGCGTACACGTTTGTGGACACGCGTGTATGTACGAACGGATATTGAACTCGTGCTCTTCCGCCATATTGCCGGAGCCACGTCGCCATTTCGACCGTCGTTTTCGTCTTCAATCCTATCGCACAGTCCGACGGCTTTGCCTATTCACTGGCTGTGTGTTCTTTTAATTTCTACGCCACGATCCTCCTTATCGATCGCCGGTCGGATTTTATGTCGCACGCTCCAACGGAGGGACGATCTCGCGAACCCCATTTGCATATTTTATTTCGCGCCTGATCGCGTTCGCTTTGTCTTCCGATCGGGAAACCGAAACGTTTTTATTTCAACTAATTCTTTCTACGATTGCTTCTGACGTTACGCGATCTTTTGGAGGATGGTAGCTTGCGGAATTGTTATCAATGAACTGCGAATGTTTGTGTCACGTTATGATAATGTACAAGGTGCTTCAGAAAAGATAACAAATAGTTTGGGGAATAACAGATTGGTTATTTCAAATAAAAAATTATAAACACGAGCACAATTATCACTGTGTGTGAAGTTATATCATCAATAGCTATGTTCATCAAGATCTGAGCTGCTTAATCTTTTGACTGCGAATGTGTCAGCATATGTTAATATACAAAGTGCTTGAGTAGACAGTAAATACTTTGGAAAATAGCAACATGGACTATTTATAGTAAACTTATAGTAAACTATTTAAGAACAAGAGTACAATTATTAACGTGTATGAACTTAGAGTTATATCATCAATAACTCCGTTTAGTGATCAAGACCTGAGCTCTTTAATTTTTTGACTGCGAATGTGTCAGCATATGTTAATATACAAAGTGCTTTAGTAGACAGTAAATACTTTGGAAAATAGCAGCATTGACTATTTATAGTAAACGTTTGAAAACATGAGTACAATTACCAACGTGTGTGAAGTTAGAATTATATCGCCAATAACTACGTTTAGTGGTCATCAAGATCTCTTTAATTCTTTGACTACGAATGTTTGTGTCAGGATATGTACGAGGTATTTCGGGAGACAACAAACGTTGTGGAATATAGCAGCATGAACTATTTCGGGTAAATGTTTGAGAACACGAGTACAAATATCACTGTGTGTGAAGTTAGAGCGATAACCCATAGGTAGGTTTATTGACCATCAAGATCCTTTAACCTTTTGACTGCGGAGCACTTTCGCACGAAACCATCAATTTCGCTTTCTAGTCTTACATTGTTCTATTAATTGGTACGTTTATGATTGTGAAATATTGAAACATTTACTAGTTGCTCGCAGTAGTTACACGGAACGATAAATTTTGTGTTAGATTATAAATGTAAATGTGTTGTACCAAGAAAAATGTATAGTCGTGTATGTGCTTTTCATGTGTATTGATAGACATGTGTGGGACATATACTTTTCACCAAAGGTTAAATTTTCATTTGTGTATAAAAAACGAAATCTACAAACCAAATTTAAATTAATACGTATTATATTTATTTATGTAAACAAATAAATAAAGTATTTTGTTTATGAATAAAGTGAATGTTACACGAAAGAATATGAGTCATTTGCAGTGACGTCAAACGACGGGAGTAATAAATATAATAATAAATAAATTAAAATTACAAATTAATTAATGCAATTATAGAATTCTCTTATATAAAAAACAGATATTATTTAATACTATTTCTAAGATTGTTACTTGAGCAAGTACTTATCAAGCTATAAATTAGTTTATCAACAACGCAATAATAAACAGTAACAAATTTTTTAGTAATATTTAGCAATGTCTAAAACTTCTTATTTTCATGTTTTCGAATACTTCTTTATTTTCTTCGCAGCAAGCAAATTCTCCGACAAATATTTAACCTCAATTTGCAGGAAAAACGAAATCAAATAAACATGTGAAAGTAAAAGCGTGCTATTCTTTCTTTTTTAATTTCATCTGGAATGTAGAATTACCTGACTAGTATCTCAATTTTTGAGACATCGCTCAGCGAAAAATTGCTAAGGCAAATGCTATTTATTTCAGTCAGAAAACTTTCTGCTTAAACCGAAAATTACTTCGAGCCTTTCAGCGTTTCGCTAAATGGAAAGAAGACTAATGTTAAGCTTCCATTAGAAGCCGTACTATATTCGGTGCTCTATAACTATAAAACACCAAACATATCAGACGGCTACAGGTTAATTTATACTAGACTGCAACGTCAGCGTGCCTAAAAAAAGTAACTAACGTTCCGACCTCATATGCAAATCGCACACACAAGTATACATGAGTACGAGGGAAATGGACTCAGAAAGGGGTTAGTTAAATTTGTCTTACGATCATGTTAAGCTTTTGTATAAATAGACATTAACAGGTTGACCTGTGATGGTTATATCGGCGCTACAAATTCGATTAAATTAATTATATATATAAAAAGCGGACGAAAGGATCGTTAATTTATCACTTATCATTAACGTTGAGATAATGATAAGTACCAACAGATTAAAAAAATAAAGATTAAAAATTATAATATGTTCTTAATAATCTTTACCTATAATATTAAGAAGCTTCCTCTTAATAATCTGTGTTATAAAATTCTGTTCATAAATACACCAACCCTTTTGTTTTCATTAATTTTTCAGCTGAAAATTATTCTCCTTCATTCACTAATTCATAGTTGTAAAAAAGAAATAATATAAAAAGAATTAGGCGTGTTAACGTGAATATTCAGCTTATTTCCATCAAAATTAATTTCTATATGTTTCATAAATATACCAACTGTTTAAGAAAATCTCTTTCATCGTGTTCCATGCACAAAAATACGGAACTTAATTGATCGTGTTCCCACCGACATGAATTATATCGAATTCGATGTGGCATACTACCGATAAGATTTAATACTATATTTTCGCCTACACTGTTCCATGCGTGAGCTGCCACAAGTTTTAACTCATCTACATTTGAATATGTACGATCATTTGAAAAAGTCGTTCGTACCAATATTCTCAATTAATTTTCTGTGGAATTAACGTCAGGCAGGTCACTCAAATAACCGAATGTTATTTTCGATAAACCGTTTTAATGCGCAGTTTTATTAACCGATGCATTATCCTATATGAAAATTAAATTTTCGTCCCGTCCAATAGGACTTTAAATAATTTTCTAATGTATCAGTATAATTACTGTTCATTTTGTAGTAAATAAATGTTATAGCACTTTTCCTGTGAATCGAAAAACACGGCCAAACCAAAACCGAGCCACCACTGAAGTTCCATTCCGAACAATATTTCACATCCTTTCGCGCCAACACAAATTAAAATCATCTGGTCCATTTAGATTGAATTTTTTCCGTCACTAAATACAATCTACAAAAAACAAACTGCAACTACAAAACGTTTCTTATAAAATAAATATTTTCACTAACATTTCCCCAATTTGCACTCGTGTTTGCTTTAGCGAATGAGTCTCGGTGATTTATCTTCGTTTTTTAGTTCTAGTGTCACTGTTTTCGATCTAACAATGAAGAGAGATACTACGATGATTTTGAAAATGATTTTTGCAATATTTCAGTTGTAATGATTTTATAGCGGAGCCAATGATTTGAGCTAGAAGTTAATTGTAGAATTTTACGTTTATTTCGAGGAGACATTTTTAGATAGAGATCCAAATGTTTTTTCATATCATGATTAGGACTTTTACTAATATAATTGATAGTATCACTATTTGCCATTATGTGAAAAGCATTCATCATAGCTATTTCTCTCTTAAAATATTTTATCCGCGAGGCATTTCATTTTCTAATCTTTATAAACAAATTTTACGAACGTAAAATACAAACAGAGATAACGCAGTGAATTTACTTTTAAAGCTTGGTTGATGCCAACATAAAGAGAATATACAACGCTTGTATATTTACGTCTGAAAATTAAGTTTTATGTAACCCAGCTCTGTGTTTATGTAGGTACATTTTCTTCTTGAACACACTTTATTCTTTACACACTACGAATTAGTATCTAACACACTGACCGCCATATTAAGATAATTGAAAATTAGATAGTATTTCCATTTTTAAGAAATCTTACCAAATATTTTTACAGTATTTTGTTATATGTGTTTTCTATCGTTCTAAGAAATTGGTGCGAATATTTTCTGTTAGGAAGGTGAAGAAATTTTTGATAATGCAGATGTTAGATCTGTATAAAGATTTACGGTTAAATTGTTAAAGAATACTGACCGCAAAAACTCAGATAATTGATATGAGGGTTTGATATACATGTAATGTACTATAGCATGTCTGATAAGAAATATGAAATGTGAAATGTGAATTTAGGGAATACTGAAAAAGTCTTACCAAGGACTCAGATCATTCAACATATGGGGGGTTAGTATGCAACACATTAATACGTAGGTACCATTCGTTCATAAGATGAGCTACAATAAAATTCTAAAAGAAATACAGCAAAGATTAATTAAATAAGAAATCATATTTTATACATATTTTCATCAACTATAAGTTGGTTTCGTTAATCATTTTCATTAATCAGATCGAAAAGCAAGGTAGATTTACATCTCTCTATTTCTGGATGTCATCTTGTAACAGTATAATGTACATGGTATTAGTGTAACATAATTGACTTCGCTGTAGAGACATCACTAATGCATTATGCGCAAATTACTGGCACATGTCGAGAATGGGTTATGGACTGCTTCTGAAGGAGTACTATATTGTTATTTATGCACCACAACATCCGATCAGGAATGTGAATATCCACTGTAGTGGTCAACCTGTTAAGTTCCGAATACAAAGCTATAGCATGTTAATCGACAAGTTCACTCGATCGAGAAGCAGAGAAAGATCGTCGGCGCTTCTTGTTGCTTGTTCGTAATTATGTGAAACAATGGAAGAGTAGCTCGCAAGCTGGCATAGGTATATTGAAAAATTCCACAGGCTTTCCCTGTTCCCCGCCGAAAGAAGCTGGCCAGCGAGCAGCCACGACAGAGATTGATGCGGGGAATGCAATTTCCTTCAGGCTCAGCCGCGTTTATCCTCCGATGCACCTTTTCCGTACGTCCCGATCTCTCCCGCGCCAACTTGCGCATTTGTATTAATACGATCAAGCTGGATTCGAGAGGAAATTCTTCGGGATCGAAGGATGCTAAGCTCACGGAAGTGTGCCGGCAATCCTATTATCTTCGGCCTGCTCCGTTCGCTCTCTCGTTGCGAGCTGAATCGTAGCCTGGATCTTCGATATTGATTCGGCCGACTGAAAGAGTTTCCTGAACGAAAACACAGTGGGGGGAATAAACAGTCTTATATCGAACGAAATTACGAAACGGTTAAGAATAACGCTTGATAAATGACGAAGAAACCGTAAGCGATGAGCGATGGAATGCGATATAGGCAAAAGCTAGAAATGCGCGGGTGAACAATAAGGGGAGCATGATTAACGAGGAACAAACGATCAAACGATAAATTTTTATTTTGCTTGTAACTTTGTGCGGTCGATGCGGGGTCACTTTTGACCTATATCTTTGTGGAAAAAATTTGGATATATAGATGTGAAAGGTAGAGAGGATATACTTGTAATAGGGTGGCGAAAGTTAGCTCATTAACCTACAAGTTTTTGGGCAGCGTCAGTCAGACTTAATTACTACTGTACTGTTAAAGAACATTGAAATGGTAGGTATATTTTGGAGTTAGTGATCTTCAATTATACAAGTTATAATTGGTATCGAATTCAAAACTTATGCGATTTAGGTTCGTCACATTATGACTGTAACATGCGACACGAGTCTGACTTGATGTCATAAACCAAGGGGTTAAATATTACAAATTTTACTGCTATTAATACTTAACCATAGTGTATATTATTATCCACGATATGGGTACACCATATATGGTGTCATTTAAATTTCACTTATATTACTTACTCTTCGTTTGTATCACATTAATCATATTAATTAAGAATAACTTCGTACATGTACCTAATTGAAAATATTAGTATTAACTACTCGGAACTATAACTAACAAATGTTTCAAAATATTGTGATATTTGGTAAAACTTGTTAAAACTGAAACTACTGCTAAATCTCATATCCAACTGCTTCAGTGTGGCAGTCAACAAGTTTGTTTACTTACCTAATTAAAAATACTCGTATTAACTATCTGGAACTACAAACAACAAATGTAACAAAATATAGTGATAACGTTTGATAAAATTAAAATAGTAACTAATCAAATTTTCAACTGCTTCACCGTGTTAAAATAAAAGAAATAAGTGATGGAAGCTTGTATAAACGTACGAAACGCGTTGCATTGATATATATAATATGCTATAAACAAATATCAATACTTCGTTTATTTGCCAGTATAACAAGCGTCCGCTGCAATTAAATATCTAAATCAACAATAAATAATAACAAGTAATAATACCAATGAAATTTAAAGAATATAATATTCGTTCTCGAATAATTATCTAAACATTACGTAGCATAAGTTTACACAATCGAAGCACTATTATGATACTGTCAATATTTAACAATTAAATCCATCACGGATAGAACAGTTTATCGCAAAATATAATCGAATAATTTCATACTTATTTCCCCCTTTTTAGATTAAAAATATACACATATTTTGTAGAAGATATAGTCTCCGTAAATCGTAAAAATCACTGAAAATTATGTGATTCACAAGATTGCTCCTTTATCGTAATACTTAAGAATTCTGTAACTACGAAATCTGTAAAATTTTGACGATTCAAATTTTGCTTAAAGAAATTAAAAATAGCTTTTTGACCGAGAGTGTACTTCTGCTTTCAAAAATCTCAACGAATAAGCATAGATGGACAATTAGTCAATTTGACGAGAAAGTATAATGTGTTTGAGCAAAGGGGTTGCTATTCAAACAGACAAACAAGAAAGCCGATGCTTGATTTTTCTACCTTGCTGGCATTTTACTACCATCGCTCGTAAACTCGGCGATTCGCTGCGTTTATGCTCTTGCGGAAAAGGTATTTTGCACGCGATTAAGTTCTTCTATGCGCAAACAACTCGCTGAGACACGAACAATTAAACGCGATCATCGAGCGGAAAACAGAACGGGGCTTTTCAATTTCCCGGTAACAATAAGCAACACCCGATACGTCCGATATACAGCTTGGATTTATCTGTTAGACGATGCTGAGTCGTACTAACTATTGTTAATCCTTTGTAAATTTACTTGATCCGTTGGTTAATGGCTCGCGTGTTTGCGTTTCCTATTGAGCACACACGTATACAGTTAGATGTAAGTCATGCACGCGAATAACGAATTGTCAAATTGCTAAACGTATCATTGTCGATATAATTTATCGTTGGGCAATGACAGAAGATAGTAATCGTCAATTGGACATGTTTGCATAACAAACTGCTAGATATTTAGTTTATCGATTTAAATACGAGGTAAACATGGAATCGCGTCGAGATACGTTCGAATTTATTACATATGGCTAAAGAGCAAAAGTAGATTTGTCAATTTTAGTGTCGTAATGTACGATCTACCGGTAAATGTACCGGGTGTTCTAATTTAAACGCATGACCACGCTATTTGCAGAGTTTGATTGATAGAAACGGTTTAATCGAAATAAACTTCAACTTAATATCAACAGATGTCCTGAATAGCATCTTATATAATTTTATATTTTAATAATTACCATTCATACGATATGAGAACATAAATATTCGTTTAAAAAATTAAGATCCATATGGTGGTGCAATTATAGACAGTTTACCTCTTTCAGATATACAAACGATACTTTGCATACAATAAATGGCGGTTTCAAACATGAAAAAAATATTTTATGAAATAAAATTCAATATTTAATAAGATAAATAATGTGCAAATAATATTTTTCTATCTAGACCATTCAGTGTTATCAAAGTTGTTGATGTGTATAAATGTCAAGTTTAATGAAGATAAAAATGTTAAACATGGAAATTTCAACGCAACTGGATTTTGAAGTTATAAAATTTCCGACCTTTCAAACTTCTAACATTTTAAAAAATGTATGACTGATGCTGATATTAAATTTGCAAAATTATAAATACTGATAGAAGAAAAGTTGGAAAACCAAACAGTTGAAAATTTTGAAATTCATAAATTTTTTGAGATTTGAAATATTGAAAATGCTAAAGCTTGACAGTTTACAAATTTCAGAAATTCGTAAATTTATAAATTTAATAATTTGAATGTCACAGAAAATTGGGAATACGATAAATTCTCAAATTAATAAATTGGCAAATTAATTAATCGATGAACTAATAAAGTGATAAATTGATAAATCAATGAATCGATGAATCAATAAATTGAACAATAGCAAAACTGAAGAATCTAAGAGTCGACAAATCAAACGATTAAAAAGTCAAAAAATCAATGTCTATTCATAAATTTGATTGTTCGACAATTTCGAAAATCAAGCATCCTGAAAATTTGTAAATTTGAAATATTCAAAAGTGCTTCACATTCACCCTACCACGCGTATTTTTCAATTATTTTGCAACTTTAACTATCCTGAAAGCAATTACTATGCGATACGACGTTGCAATTATTTTTATGTGCTTTCCTATATAAACGTTTTTGCACATGGTATTAGTGGGAAGTTATCGATGTCCCTTCGATCATCATCACCGCAAGAAACTAGCTACTTAGCCAACACCCAGGACGCGAAGACCGATATCCAATCAAGCGTAGCAAGAAACGAAAGATCGATGGCGAAGTTCGCGGGCAAGTACCAATCATCGGCGAAGTCGTACAATACTGGGAGCGAATCGAGGAAGAAAATGCGGTCGATTAGTCGATAATACGAGTACCGTGCACCACGTGGTCGTAAAGAGAGCGGACTAGAGCAAGGATATCCAGTAAGCGACAAACAAACAAACAAACGGGGGGGAAAAAAGGGAAGAAACGCGCGCAAATTCGATTCCTTGGATCGTGAAGCTCGAAACACGCTAACTTAGCAGCAAACTCTGGCTCAATCAGACCCTTGTTAACTCCAGCTGCTGTTACTGCGGATATTGAAGTATTGATTTCGTTCCTCTCCCTGGAAAGTTTATACCGGCATTACGGATTTCATGCCTCCTCCTCTATCCACCCCCTTCTCACCCTCTCGCTCCTTCGCCGGCTTTCTCCCTTTCTCTGTCTCTGTTTCTCTTCCCATTCAACCCTCTACCACCATCTAGCCCCCTCCCCCCTCTTCCCTTTCGACTTTCCCTTCCTTGCAAGCACTGCAGACCGACCCTCTGCAGTAGATATTTGCATTTCAATCGGTTGATTAAAAATCTATAATTATGCCGCCCCGTCGGTAAGAAACGAACAGAGGAAAAAAAACTTTTCGACGTACCCGCCATTCCTCTGCTCGCGATCAGCGTTTTTCGGGCTACTTTTGCCGAGACATCCTTTTGTTCGAGATCGGCGCATCTATTCGCGATCAAGACCCATCCCCCCTAAATTCCACTCCTACCAGGCATCCACCGTTCGTTGCACTATCGACAGACACGATGTTCGAGATGCTCTCGTAATAAAGAATCCACGGATTCTTTGTCAACTCTCAATGGTGATTTCGAGGATGTCTTACGACTGGTATTGACCGATTCAACGACATTATTCCACGCTACAATGAGCTATGTGTCCCAGTTACTTAAGATGCATAATTTATGTGTATCAATTAAAATGTACTGCTGTTTGAATGTCTATTCTGAAAATCAATGTCTAACGTTACAAAGAAATTCTTTCTAAATGAAATAATTAAATTCATCATTGTGTTGTTTTCTATAAAGCAAAGAATTTAATTTTTCACTATGTTATGTCTTTTAGAAACGAAAAAATATTAATCCTTGTTATGTTGTTTTTCATAAAGAAAAGAAGTTTGTTCTTCGTTATGATATGTCTTTTATAAATAAAATAAATTAATTCTTTGTTGTGTTATATTTTTTATAAATGCAAGAAATTAATTGTTTACTTTGTTATGTTTTTCATAAATAAATAAACTTAACTCCTCGTTATGTTATGTCTTTCAGAAATAAAAAAATATTAATCCTTGTATTGTTTTTCATAAAGAAGAGAAGCTCATTCTTCGTTGTGTTATGTTTTGTACAAATGCAAGAAATTAATTCTTTATTACGTTATACTTTTTATAAGTGAAAGAAATTATTCTTTGTTATGTTATGTTTTTCACAAGCAAAAACAGTTAATTCTTTATTATGTTATGTTTTTTATAAATACAATAAATTAATTCTTCATAATGTATTTAAAGAAATAAAAACACATATTTTTGTATGTATCGCGTAATTCTACCAAATGTTGCAGATATATTTCAGTGCCCCGAATTTACATTAACAAAATTATTATAACAGCAAATTGTATGTAGATTAAAAACCAGGTCTGAATATTTAAAAACTTCCTTTACGTATAAACTCAAGTAATATTGTTTGTGATGTTATACCGTGTAGCGGAAGATAAAAGTGTAATGTAGGTACATTTAAAATTCTAGGAGTTATAAAATGTAGGTCGTTGAATGTATCTGTTCCTCACCTTCATCGGTAATCAAACTTGCTTTCTATTCATCAATGCTAACGATTTGAAGTTTTGGTAAAATCAGAACAGCTTCTGAAATGTTAGCGTGTCTGTTAAATATGGTACATAAAAACCCTAAATTCTACAAACAATATTACTTAAAATAAAAATGAAATTATTTTAAGAAATAGTTGTGGGCATAGAAAAGTTAAAAATTATTTTAAAATTTGTTTAATGTACCAGACAAAATGTCAGAAAGAAACATTTAGAGTTTATTCAAGCAACTTCTTTTAAATAATATTTCTTTTAATGATAATTCTTTTTAATACAAGAATTTAAGAATTTTTAGTTAAAGAATTTAATTTTATTTACGTTTATGAGAAGTCTGTCAAAAATACTATGAACGGTAATTTCATTTTTAACAAATTTGATCAACTTTGTTATTATTTAATTATTAAATATTGTAATACTTTTACAACAAATAACTATCATGCGTATATCACTATCGTTTAAAATAATGATTATGAAATGATTCATGAAAATGTTCCTCATAAAATAATTAGCTCCAATATACTCGTACATCATTTAAATGGCGATCGACATGTTAACAAAAACTTTACGGATATACAATTTCAACAATTAACAATTTTAGCAATTTAAATCTGTAGTTTTAAAATCTTTTAAATCCATGTATTTGAAATAAATACACCATTGTTCCACTATTAAAAAAGAATCGTACCAATGTAACTGAACGGAATAAAGAGAACGAAATCTAATTGATCAACAAATGAAACGTATCTAAAATTAGAGAGGACGACAGTTTAGGGTTAGCGTTTAATGTCTGTCAACCCAAATTTCCCCTCGAAAGCCGGTCGTTGATCACCGTCAGAAAGAATAATCGGGTAATCCTCTCTTCGAAGAAACACGCTTCGTCTATCCATTTGAGCTGCGTCGAAACAAACGAAGCATTTCCCTCATTAGAACAGACGACCCTTCCGCCCCTTGCTACAATAATCATTTTCGCGGACGAGCTAGCTTCCAAATAATTCCGTGGTAATTTTAGAGAAACCGAGCACGACAGCAGCCCAGTATCTTTTCGTGAACGAAACTTTCGTTGAAAAACATCGAGAAGAAATTGTTAATCGAAGTAGAAGGGAAATAATGATGAAAGAAACCAAGAAACAATGAGGAGAATAATCATTTTTTTGTTACTTGCTTGATTGTTGAAAGAAGCGTTATTGTGAATAATGATGAGCAAAAAAAATCTAAAGAATAATCATAAAAGTTCATTTTTTATAGAATTTTGCGAAATGTCAGTATTTAGCTGCAGTGCTATAAATTTATACATTTGAAAATTTAATAATTGCGGGTTTATAAATTTATAAATTGGACAATTTAATAGTACCAAATTTATAAATTTATGAATTTGGAAATTTGGTAGTTGAAAATTTAAAAACTTATGAATTCAAAAATTTAATAATTGTACATTTATATATTTATGAATTTGAAAATTTGATAGCTGCAAATTAGAAAATTTGGAAATATAAATGTACACAACTTTGTCCTCTAGCAAATTATATAACAGCCAAAATTAATTCGCAATGATGTGGTGAATTCAAATAATGGTATTCATAGTACGGGTTGGACAGTGCCCTACCCGTCAAAATGGGAAATTAATTAGTTGATTAATTATTAGTCCCTTGATTACACTCCGCGATATGTGGCTATACAATAGTCAAAGGTGAAACAGGTATTATATAGCATTACTCTTTCATGTCTTAACCATTATTTAGAAAATTCTTTAAATAATATACCAATGCAAATTATATCAATGCAAAACAATGCGAATTAAAACTTTATATACTTAAATACGAATGAGATAAATTAGTATACATAAATTATCCTTATACGTATAAATTCATCTTCCCTTTTATTCGAACATATACAGAAATCTAATGAAATTTAATCACAATTAAATTTAAAATTGCAAATAAAGTTACAAAAATCTAATGAAATTATTGCATTGACCTACAATTCTTAAACATTTATTCACATCAATCGCGCCATTTTCTTATTCATCCAAATGGAAAGCAATTTTAAAAATTACCATTTCCCTTTGCTATGCAAAAACGTTTTAGAAAATTGAATTTTTTAATGTGATCGGTGAAGGCTGGATTTGCCTCACATAATGATACACTGCGATAAAATTCCTATTTCATTCGGGTAAGTTTCATTTACGCAGCGACCCATATTCGCCCGCGTTTCACTGGTTCAGCTTTCAATAACAAATTTATCGAACGACTTTAAATTTCAAAGGGATTTAGTTTGAGAAATTCCAACCTCTCCATCTTTAAAATTGAATTTAAGTTCGTCCCGGCACAGCTGTTGACCAATTTTTTTTTTCGAACCCTACGCTCGCTGTTTACGAACGCCACTGAATTTGATTTATTGGGAAAGTATAATATTTTTCGTTCACGGAAGATCATCTTTTCCTGCGATCGTTAAATATTTATTAAAGAAATTCTGATACCACTCGGCTGAGTGTTGCACTAAACTGCATCTACTACGAGTGACAGTATTTTTTTAACGCTTCGTTAATTTTTGATAATTCGAAATGAGAAAATAATCTTTAAAAAGAAAAATTCGAATTGCAAAAATACGATCACGATTCTTAACACTGAAAGAAAATTATACGCAATTAATTATATTGCAAATTTATAATTTTTAACTTTGAAAATATGAAAATATTAAAACTTACGACTAATATTTATAAAACGTTTAAAAACATTAATGAACATAATGAACACTTACCTCCACTATTTCTAATACACAACTAATCCCAACTCGTCTGAACTTTGCAAACAAAACACGAAGACATCACAAATTTCAACTTATTCATATAAATTGTAAAAAATATAATTATATCTAAAGAATTATAAAGACATAATATATAAGAAATTATACTTTTACGGTACAAAATAAAATTAACAGAAAAGAGAATCAAATTTCCAGGTATTTTTTATTAGAAAAGCAGAAACAGTACTTGATATCTTTATCGATTCGATTAAAGCAAGAAGACCACGAAATTTTCGAAAAGAATGTCGAGTGCCCGTAAAAATTCGAGGAACCCGAAAATCAGCGCGCAATCAACGATCAAAAGTGTCGTCGCGCTAATACGAGCCATTTCCAGCTAGCACGTTAAATCGCACGGAGAACTAACGTAATTAATTCTCTTCCCACCCAATGTGAGCCCGTATATCGTCCTTGGAACAAGTGGCATATATCTCAAAAGTTTAATCCATCTTGGATGCATAGCTTCGCCGGTTTAGGAGACGTCACGCCGGTGCAAGCGAAACCAGAAACCGGCAGCCGCACAATTGGGGTGCGATGCTCAGTTGATTAAACGCAGCCTGAACTGTTGGTGCATAACATGGAAAGCCAGGAAACAGCCAAGCCAAGACAGCGTTTCCTACCTCTCGTTTCGTCCTGAACACCTACTGTTCCTATCCCCCTTCATAGTCATCTGCCGGTTGTTCCGACATCGTCTTTTACTAGTTATAATTTTCATGTTTCGCCTGGACGAGTAATCAACAAACGTGTGATTACCGCCTGATTCGATAACAGATGATTCTTTTTGAAGAAACAGTAGAACAAGGTTAAGAATGGGGACTGAATATTTCTAGCATTATTTTTGGTGACTTTTTGGATCTCTAACGGAAAAATAATCTGGAGGTTCTTGTTTATCTTATGGTTTATTGGTCAGGGGAGATAGGGATAGTAGATGTTTGGTTTCCAAGGATGATTCTTTTCGAAGAAACAGTAAAACAAAGTTAAGAGTGGAGTCTGGGGACTGAATACTTTTAATATCACTTTTGGTGATTTTTTGGATCTCTGGCGGAAAACTGATTCGGAGCTCCTTGTTTATCTTATGGTGCATTGATCAGGGGGGATAGGAATAGTAGATGTTTGGTTTCGAAAAATGTACAAAATACGATTTCTCTTAGCCGGCATAATGAACCCAGGAAACTATATTTAAGTCATGATTTCATTTGCAAAATATTCTTTCTACACTAATGTAGGTCAGTGCAGAGACCAATTGTATAGTTCATCCTTAACCCTTTGCGGACTGAATATTTGGAAGCACACATGTTTTCGGACGGCAATTTGCCGACATCCGTCCGCAAAATGTTAAAATTTCAGAAGAGAACATACAAGTTTTAATAAGAGAAATTTTTCACGCCCATTTATTCCAAAATTGGACTCTGATCCAACATAGATTAATGTTAGATTAGATTTAGAAGTTACATTACTGTAACATGCTATAAACTGAGCAACATGTACTTATTTAATATTTAGCGTATGAATCATGTTACATAGACATAGACATAAAATATAAGTCTCCCTAAAATGGCAGAAAATATCATAAAATGTCATATTATATAGAAAATTCTGAATATGAGAAGACCTAAAATTTGAAAAGAATTATAAAGTAATTCTTGTTTGATCAGAAAAAATGTTATTTCTATTTTTGTACATAGAATCCAGTCAATCTGTTCACATTTGTATGCAGCGTAGTGCTTTTGTAATATTTTTCCACTGAATAGTAAAGGTTGTTACCAGCTATTGAATTTTGTTTTTTCAAAGTAAAAATTGCTATTTTATTTTTGACATATAGTTTTGGCAGATTAATCGTGTTCGACATGTGTACACGTCAATCGAAATCTTTCGCATAGTTGACGTTAACGAACTGTTATTTTTTTACTGTATAAAAGTGTAATGTTTCTATTGTACTTTTTTTGTAAAAGTTATAATAGGAATATCTATTCTGCATTTGATGTGTATATTTATCGGTAGAGTTTAATTATGCATCGAAGATTTTAGAAATTGAATTCCGCCATATTCGATACATGATACTTATTTGAACATTATGGCGTTGCAGGAATCGTGACAAATATTAACATCATTATACGAATGACAAATTGTACAAATTTTATATTGACGAGTAACACGAACGGTTTGTAAGAAAAGAGATTCTATTTGGCGTGCGAAACTATAAAAATTTTAGTAAATTTGATGAGGTCAATTACAAGACGCTCGTTTTTACGCGCGAAACGAAATAGTTACAAAATAAAGCGATGTTAGCGCCACGATGGATAAAGTAGAACGACTCGGTCGGTATTCAAAGAACGATTTTTGAACATAGGTATCAAGTAAGAAGTTTGTTTTTGATACGTTTCGTCAACTTATGGAACGTCGATAACCTTTAATTTTACTTTTATTAGTTTCGTGCATTGAGCACAATTTAAAAGCTGAAATAGCCCAAGTGTGTTTGATATAATTTAAAATATTTCTAACTGCAGAAACGATATTCAATTTATTTTATATTTAATTATAATACTTGAGAAACACCATTTATGCAATTCCGGAAACCTAACTATATAATTACATAATAATTTACTGCTCATTTACATTCTGTGTATGAGAGAGAGATTTGAAGAAATCATGACGCTTCAGTGGTATATATTATTGATTCCAATTAATTATTATATTGACTAATTAATAATTAACTGTCATTACCATCATCATTGTTTTCGAACATTTGAGAATACGTTTCTGACATTATCAATAATAAATAGAACTCCTGTCACATTCAAAATCAATTTTGCAACTATCAAAATAACTGCAAAAATCTATATCTCCAAGATTATTGTATACTCTAAATATACTTAACCACAATATGTTTTCATGACAGTTAACATTAAGTAGTATGTGTTACTACAGTTAACAACAAGCAACTAATAAATGGTCCCAGGTCAATTTCAAAATAAACAGGTCAAAAGACACATTGTACATTTTCTGTCTGCCCATAAAAGTATATATATGCCAACATTTTACTCGTATTCATTATTCTGACACTCGCCAGTTCGAGAGATATATGAATTTAACTGAGGAGGGTTAGACAGGCGGAAGATGAGTTGCCGGTTGTTGGTTAAAATTTTAATCAAGACTTTTATGTCTGCACGACTGCAGTCTTGAAAAAAGGACGTAAGAAGAGCGGAGGTGAACTATTCGTAACAGGCAGCATCCAGTGGCAGCTTCTTTCCCCATAAAATGCATATTGGATATTTTTAAGGCTGCACTAGGGGTTCCCCCGAGGGCGATTAGCTGTTTTTAGGAGTATCAGCTTCGAGAGGGAGGCATCTCTGTCAAATCCAACCACTTCGTTGCCACGAGAAAGGAGGAAAACTTCAACGAAATATTACACGTGTTCCTTTGTAACGTCCATCAGTTATTGAGTTTCGACAGGGAACTTTATCAAAAATCTATTACACAGGGTGGCTCACCACATTTTGCTATCTAGAGTTGCATCATTATTATTACTCATAGCAAACAATGTTTCAGATGAAGTTGAATGGTTTTGAGAGGGGCATATGCTGGTGGTATATTTTTTTGTAGGTGGTCGTGTAAAGGACATATGAAGGTCATTAATGTTTTTTTAAATGGAATCATATATTTTTATTGCATCAGCTGATACTCCTTCATATTCTTTATAAAAAAATATTAATCTATTTATGTGAAAAAATCATTAGTTTAGGAGGTATTTTAATTTGAATGTCTATTTACAGAAAAGGTTCAATGTGGCGACCATTTGCATCAGAACACTTTCTGAATCGAGATATTAATGACTACTAACATTCCGTAGGGTATAATCTTTCTGCATATGTAGCACTTTTTCCCAGCTTCAAAATAAACTGATAACATGTCTATCTTTTCTTCTTTAGAATACTTCATTATTTAGTGATAATTCACCGTATCGTCGTATTCATTGTATTGGAGACATAACAGAGACAAAATATAACTGTTACTGCGTAACAAACAAAAACAAAAACTCGCAATTCGTTTGGTGACACGTGACCTCTCAAAGTATGTAGAAAAAAATTTGCTGTTCAGTTAGGGCAATTCATAATATTGACCAGAAAGTCACGATTTCCCAGCAAGTTAGAATTAAAATATCTCCTAAACTAATGATTTTTTTACATAAATAGATTAATACGTTTTTGTAAAGAATATGAAGGAGTATCAGCTGATGCAATAAAAAATATATGATTCCATTTAAAAAAACATTAATTACCTTCATATGTCCTTTACACGTCCACCTACAAAAAAAATACATCACCAGCACATGCCCCTCTCAAAACCATTCAACTTCATCTGAAGCATTGTTTGTTATGAGTTATAATAATGATGCAAATCTAGATGGCAAAATGTGGTGAGCCACCCTGTATACCATGTTTCGAAACAATTTAGTCATTATTACATAGAAACTATATTCATGCTCAAAACTGAGAGCTATGAGGCAGGTCAATGATAAGTAATGTGGTACATAGGTTGACAAGACCTCAAGAGGATGTAACTAATAAAATATACATAAAGAAGTTATTACATGAACGAAAAAGCAAGACTTTGATCTACCCTACTTCTTTTCCATCCTGGTTGTCTAATGTCTGAATATTAAATAAATATAAATATGTAAATAATTAGAAAATGTTGAAAGAATATTAGTTAGAGGAAAGAAAGGATAAGATTAATAAATAATAGAAGTAAATGTTCAGAAGGGTGGAACAAAGAGGGGAAACAGTGCGTTTCGGCGCAGTCAAACTCTCCTCATTGCTCCCGAAGAAAATTGGGGTGGTCTGATGGGGTTGGTATCGTGTGAAACGAAAAGGTAAAGGGGGATGCGTGTGCGGGGCCGCTCGAGCAGGAAGGGTCTCTTTAATGAATCCAAAGTAGCTGCTGTTTCGTTTCGCCTTGGCGGGTACGCCGCTCGCGAAATGTCCTAATCTGCAAAATGTCCTAAAGTGCTGATGCGGAAGACCGTATAAATTCTATGAGGCGTGAGACTCCCCCCAAAAACCCTGGGCGTCAGAGAATAACGATCCGTCGTACGTACTACGTACGTGTGCGTCTGTAATTGAGGAAGGAAAAGGAAGGAAAATCAAGGGGCCGGAGAGAAATTGTTGGAAAGGAACAATTTTTCTGAGAAATGAATACTTAAGGAAAAGAATAACTATGATGCAAAAATGAAATTTAAAAGAGTTGGATTAAAAACGATTTGAAACCGAAAATAACTTCTGAAAATTACGAGGGAGACATTCAGGAATTTGTTATTCGAGACTTTTCATTCCTTTTTACGACTTTTAGAGGATGAATAATAGTAGGGATACAAAATGCATTATTTCGCTGCCCAACGGCTGTAAGGCACTTTTTTAAAGGGTTTATCTAGGGCGTTTTTGAAGGGCTCGAGGTGGTTACAGAAATAAATCTTTTCATATTCTCATAATTCATCAATTTATAACATTTTTAAGTTTTTAAATTTTTTTTGATTTGCAAATTTAAAAATTCATAAATTAAGCAATTAGTGAATTTACCCATTTACTAATTTGTCAATTTATCAATTTACCACTTTAACAATTTGTCAATTTACCAATTTGCGAGTTACTTAATTTTTTAATTTAACAATTCTTATTTAGTAATTTACTAATTACTAATTTATGAATTAACTAATTTTCCAATTTACCAATATAGCTGTTTAGTAATTTAGTAATTTACTAATTCACCAATTGACTAATTCATCAATTCACCAATTTACCAATTTACCAATTTACTAATTTACTAATAGACCAATTCACCAATTCACCAATTCACCAATTCATCAATTCATCAATTCACTAATTCATCAATTCACCAATTCACCAATTCACCAATTCACCAATTCCCCAATTCCCCAATTCCCCAATTCCCCAATTTCCAATTTTCTAATTAACCAATTCCCCAATACACCAATTCACCAATTTACCAATTTACCAATTTACCAATTTACCAATTTACCTATTTACTAATTTACTAACTAAAATTTATAAACATAAAAATTTGAATTTCTCCATCGTTCAAATCTTGAAGAGATTAAGTCGTTCAAATCTTTTAGATTAAATTAATGTATTTATTTTAATTCAGTACTACCATCTTTAGGTTTCATCCTATAAAACTTTACAGTGAAAATTGAAATGTTGTAGGAAGATACAACAAAAAATCGTAATTACAGAAAGCAAGGAATATTTTTAATGGTTTCATTAATTCTGAAATTCGCGATCTAAGTATACTTATATATGGCATATTTGCAACAAAATTTTGATATGTATCTGTTTTGAAATATACACATATATAAAAATTGTTAACAATGAATATAATTTTTGTAGTCCAAGATCCACATAACCCATTAATGGTTTAGATGTGCTACATTTTAATTTACTAAAATTCGTCTTGCGTTTAAGGTTCACTACTACATAGAAGTTGCACAGCTAGATTGTCCCTTGGCACTTTTCGTAAAGACTTTGAATTAACTGGAACGGGGAAAAAGGGGTTCTCGTGTTTGCAGTAATTAAATAGCGACGAGCTTGAATTCCCTTTGTGAGCGACAAGACTTGTTACACGAAAGTTTGACTGTGTTACGCATTGATACAATTATCATTCTGCAAATGGAACGAAGAACAGCGTAATAAATCTCTATTAACCATTTGTTAATTATCGTTTTTGTTGCAGACGAATACCATTCTTCGTATCTTCCAATACTGAAATTAATTTTCAAGCGTATTGACGTATTTTGAAAATATTTGTCTTTGAAAATTATATTGATAATTAGTCTTTTCAAAGACTAATTCAAAAATTGAGAAATTTGATCATTTGAATTTGGTATGCTGAAAATTCGATAATCGAGAAATTTGTTAAATTGAAATGTTGGAAATGTAGAAATTGAAAAATTTGATGAATTACAAATTTGGTAAATTAAAAATTTGTAAGTCTGGAAATTTGGTAAATTGAAAAGGTGAAGATATAGAAATTCACAAATTTTGTAAATTGAAAAGGTGAAAATTTAGGAATTTACAAACTTGGCAAATTACAAAGGTGAAAATATAGAAATTCAAAATTAAAAAACTTTGAAATGTAAAACTTCAGAAGTATATAAATACAGAAATATTACACTTCCACATTTTCAAATTTAATTTATGTTACTGCTATGTTGTTAAAATAGTAATATAAAATTATTCATAACTGATTACTTCGGTCAAAGTAAAAAGTGAGATATAGAAAGTGACGCCATTTATTTTTCTGTAGGACTCCAAAACGCACTACATATCCAGATGTCGCTACATATGTCAAGGCGGGAATAATGAACACATTTGATTAAAAAGTTTAGAAATTCAAATGTAAAAAGTTGGAAGTTTACAGAATTCATAAACCTCGAAATTTCCACGTAAAAATTTAATAAACGTTGAAATCCTGCAACTCAGAAATCGATTATCCATGAATGTACATATACATACAGACGCAAATACCGCATACGTGCCGCAGCCTATATGTGTTAATGGTAAAGACACATACATATTATCAGCCAATTTCATAAAAGCTAAAAATCGAGCAGCAGGAATTCTTTTAAACAACCGAGCTCGACATAGTTACAATCCCTGTATGTCGTAAAATCGAGGGTTAAGTTTTCTGTTCGAACCATCTATTTCGAGCGTGCAATCGCGTAACGGGGATAAAGGCGAAAAATAACAAAATTCTTTCGTTCCCAATTCTTGTTCACGAGCGGACGCACCCTGGGGCTCGCGTTTTATCGCGTCTGCATGTCAGGGAATATCACTTCGGGATCCTGTACGCGCAAACATAACAGCACTTCGCGATCCTTAAACCAGCCTTCTGTTTTACAACGTTCAATCTTATACCGGCCGGAACATTCGCGCAACTCATTTCGTCTTGTTAATACATACACCGAACTTTTCTTTCGACCTCGTAAACCCTGACGCTGCGTTATTTCACGTGGCACTAAAAACAACCCGGAAACTTCCGGCAACGAGCAATCCTCGAGAGCCTGTACGAAAGAAACGCGGAACAAATGGTTTTTGCTACTCTCCTCATCTGATCGTCGCTCGTTCTCGACGCTACCGTCGAATTATGAGTTATCGCGAGTTTGTAAATGATGACGTTGAATATGGAACGCGCATTACCGTTTTACAGTTGCAGTAACCATCGCAATTGCGATTCGAGTCTGTCGAGTTGGAGACTCGAGTGTTTGATATTAAATAACACGGTACGTTGCAAATTTATGCGGGGTACATGTCACGTTTCGAATAATCGGATGCAACGAGTTATTACGAACATTCGATTTTCGGCTCTGGTGGAGCACTTTTTTAGGACACTATAAAAATGTATATGGAAGTTCGATATTAAAAGAATATTTTATTTTAAAATTGTAATTGTAACTGGAAAATAAATACTTTTAAGAAATGATATTTTTAAGAAGTCATTTTTAGCAAGTTTCAGTGAGAATTTTGAGGGAAGAAAATTTTTATTAAAATTTGGAGAGAAATTTTTAATAAAATTATGATTATGATTTGACTGTAAATGAATTATAGTAGAACAAAAAATGAATAATGAATCAATAAAATTTTATTGTAATAAAATAAAAAAAGAAACAATAAATATAATAAAAAATCATAACTAAAAATTGTGATGAATAATTGAAATCTTCAGAGATATTTATAAAAAATAGGTGAGCCTCAGAATAAGGTTAATCAGAACGAATTTTATGAAAAAGAACGAAGAAAATGATTTTTCAACGATTAAGAAATTTCTGAAAATAAGTGTTAATTAAATTAGTTATTAATATCAGTAACAATATTTTTAATGTTTATTTATATGTCATCAAATCAGATCAGACTTGTTATACTTTGAACTGTTCATTTGGTATGCAAGAACCTAATACATACATCTGTGATCATTAACCTAATCTCCGCATTAAACACTCAGAATACTAATTTCTGTTTGATCATGTACGTAAATGTCGATTTGATTCAGGTACTTAGTAACATGCAATCCAATTGTGATTTCAGTCTATGACGAAGACACTTGATAAAGGTTTTAGCAACATTTTTGTGCGATATTGTTTTGTGTTAAAACTAATGATTCAACTTAAATGTTTATTCACTTCTAATCGTTCTTTCAATATATTTCTATAAAATATTTCAGCTCCTTTTTCATTGACACATATATTATATTGCAATACAGTAACATAATATTTTTGTACAGTAAATATTACATACAGTAATATAGCCCCAATAAAGATAATGATACTGATGCTAATAAAAGTACTTAATGATACTAATCATACTTGAAGATAGCCTGTCAGATGTAATATTGAATTTACAATAAAATGTATGAAACGAAAGTCGTGCATTCTTTCGCGTAGAATACGATTCCAGAATAAAAAAATATGAGTTTATGATAAAAAAGGAGATGACCTTGAAATAACCTGATAGACGCTCATGCATTAAAAAATTAGTCTTTTGTCTCCCCCACTCGGAATACTAAATGACACGTGTCAGTTTATTTCTGTTAAATCACACGTCTTCGAGATTTTTTACAATATCCTGTATAAAATATATAAGCCCTGTATAAAATAAAGTATGTATAATTAGTATCTACATAATTATATTTTTCGTTGACAATGTTTTTGAAATTGCATAACGAGTAATAAAATGCATACACAAGGTGTAACATATGCTCATATAGCATTTCAATGCATGTTGCCTCTCTTTCAAAGTTTCTCTTATTGCAACGAATGAATACTAAAAGAATTTCAGCATTTTGCTTGCGATCGTTGCATGAATGGAACAGTTTGCGGAAAGTAGTACGCGGTGTCAAAAGGCTGCGATACACGAGAGGAAATGTTAGACGTCACGATATGTAACCCATTTTCAACATCCGTCTACATCTAACAATTGTGTTTGAACGCGTTGCATCGTATCATGATTCCGTGGCTACATTCTATTCCCGCAGCGTTAACTTTACGCATAGTAAATCGGCTTTGTGAGAGACTTCTGCAAACACGCTGAGACCGCAGGGACTTGTCAAAACGCATTGCGCGAACAAATTTGCACGATGCTTCTACGATGTTAGGTCTGATGGTGCTGCGGCTTTACAGAATTCCAATCAACTTTTCTGTCCCCGTGTTGCGAACGATACTTGTTGAACCCTGTTGCGGTTGACCGCAAATACTATTTGCCACTCTGCTCTACTTGTTTCTAATTAGTCGACATCAACGTAGCATTCTTCGGCTTCGAACGCGTTCAGATGTACTATAGCGCGTCGTCGTTGATAAAAGGAAATTGTTGATTTATTAGGCCATCATATACACACAGTTGAGTATACAAAAAAGGTCTGAAGGCGTACAAAAAGGTTTAAATTTACTGTGAACATATAGATGATAGCTCGTACTTGTGTCCGAAAATGCTTTATTGAAAAGATATACGCTTTCAAAGATATTTATGATTTAGTATGGCAGTTATAGGAAAATTTCTGCTTCTACAAGAATGCGGGCTTTCATTCGTCGAGTGAAGGCCAAATTTTTTCAAATATTTCAACTATATTGGAAGTAATGGTAGACACATTTTAAACACATAAAAATTATAAACATTTTTGAACACGATTTTAAACACAATTATTATTTATATTGTTCGTGTAAGTAATAACTGTTATTGAAATGACATGTATACGATTCTGTATAACGAATTCTATCACAAATTTCGTTTGTGAATCCATGGAAGGATATTTAGTTACAAAAAAGTTACCAACTTCAAAGTTATTATATTTCAAACTATTAATTTAATGTAACAATTATAATTATCGTTTTACTTATTGTAAGAAATACCATTACAATTATCATTTTTCTTAGCATAAATAAATGTTCCTGCTGTTTCAGAACCCCTTAAGGCTAAGTTCACATTAGTACAGTAAGTGGTTGAATAACTTCAATACCCAAGAGTATCAAACACTAGTACTACCTACTTTACCACTTACTCTAGCAATGCAAATTACTTTATTAAATTAGTCTCAAGTTTACTTCTCAATAGCAGTATGACGATTATCCGATATTTAATCAACTGAACAGACGATGCAACAAGACGTCATTCGTAGTTATTTAATAATGTTGAATTGGAACATTTACTCTGTCAATATAAATGTAGTCAGTTAAATTAGTCAAAAGTTTATTTCTCAATTACAGTATGACGATTATACGTTATTTAATAAACTCAACACATGATGCAACAACATGTCATTCGTAACTGCTTAAAAATTTTGAATTGGAACACTTGCTCCGTTAATACAAATCTAGTTCATTGAATCAGTCAAAAGTTTACTTCTCAATTGCAGTATATCGATTACACATTTAATAAACTGAACAGACGATGTTGTAAAATGTCATGCATAGCTATTGTTCCGAGTTGCTCGGAATATAATTAGCTTTAAATTTATGGGTATTCTTTCAAACCCAAAAACGATTCATTCTTACAACTTTGAACGGATCTGTAAGACCACATGAACGTCTCCACAACTTGACGTTCTTAACTATTGTCAATAGCCTTCTAACAGGCCAGAAAAGCACATCTTTCTAATGTCAATATATCTTTCCTTGAAGAAGTTTATTTCCATGGTCCTAAACTGTGCACCCTTGCTGTGTGCAGTGTTTACGAAAATCCTTGCATACTCGGCGGACCAGGCATTCTGACTCGGTCATTCAGCAGTCTCACAATGTGTCCCATTACTAGTTCTTTTGAAGGACCCAAATCACTTAACTGTTTGGGTCACCTTATTAACGAAACGTTATTTACAACCCTGGAGTGAAGCCTAGAATCTTACAATCTCATTCGCTGAACCATCTCACCAATCACTATTTTTTACAAATAACAATCTGTCCTGATTGGTCCTTTTGGTAACGCCTTCACGTCCTGACCTTCCTCCATGGCTTTCTTTTCTGGCTTTTTAGAGGCAACTATTCAGTCTTAGAACTACCTTCGGTGAACATATTCACTTTGACAAACCATTGTCACTATCAACATACGACAATCATTACTACTAGTGGGATGATGATCTACGTCCTTCATTAACCTGGGCACACCAGTGTGGAGGACTCTGAACCACTCTATAAATTCTACTCTATAATACTAACTCTACATATAATTCCACTACCGTAACAAGTTGTGGAAACGCCATGGGTCGACGAAGATTTACAACCTTCGAAAACAACTATAAATAGTTTATATTTTACCCAACGCGCGAACAGCTATTTACAAATTTTGAACACTTAGTCTGTCGATATAAATGTAGTCTATTAAATCAGTTGAAAGTTTACTTCTCAATTACAATATAACGATCACCCATTACTTAACCCCTTAACTTGTGCGCTCGAGTTAATTCAAGCGCGCTAAACAGGCTAAACTGAAAATAACAATGTGAAAGCAAAGAAAAAAAATCGTTTTATTGATATTTATCATTTACATGGGATTGTAAGCTATAACACTTATTTATTCAACAATAAAATATAGCCTTTTTCCATGAAACAAAAGCGCAGTATATAAAAATTGACTTTTCTGTCCGATTTTTTCAAAAAAACTGTGCGTTAAAGGGTTAATAAACTGAACAGACAATATAGCAAAATGTTATTTGTAAATATTTGTAAATTTCAAACTGGAATATTTAGTCTTCCAATATAAATCCAGTCAATGAAATTAATCAAAAGTTTACTTCTTTATTGCTGGATGACTCGTTATTTAATGAAACCTCCACAGCAAAATGCCATTCATATCTGAAATCTCGTATCATACTACCAGTGAAAATTTCGTCCATTAAATTAGTCAAAAGTTTACTTTTCAATAGTAGTAAATAACGTATGTTAACAAAAGTGAACAGATACCGGAGGAATATCGTTGATAATTTGAAAATCTCGTATCGGGACACGGTGTCTTGACCATATCTCACCCAGGAGCACGGTAAATAAAAAGCAACGAAAGGAGAGAGGATCACTGTCGCACGAGACACTTCTTTAACGGTTACGAGGGGCGATAAAAGGAACTGTCACAATTTAAAGTTGGCATTTCGCAAGGAGCACGGGAAAACGAGGGAGCTCGAGGATTCTTCTCCCCAAAGATTTTCCGCTTCCTCGAGTGACTAAACTTCTTTTTTCCTGTCCTCTAATACACGGCTAAAGGGAAGGAGTCGTAGCAACGGCGATAAAAACAATCCTGCCCGACCATTTTCGCGTTTCGTACCCTTCGTACCCCTTCAACCCCCCGTAATTGTATGCGTTCGGCCCTGCCTTTGTTTCGCGTCTTATCTTGATGAGATAACTCGTTCGAGTAAACTCTATCTTTTTTCCGTATCCTTTACAGGATAGTTGCGAGAAAAGATGTCGAAAGGGCGAATTTTCGTTTTACTTTCTTACTCTTTTCCCTTCGCGTTCGGTCGTTTCGTCATTTTAGAGTCTAGAAGGCTCGTTCTGTCATGTCGTCGCGATCGGCTAAGGGATGTAACGAGCGAGAAGATAGGCGGAGCCAAGAGGAAAAGGAGCGACGTCATTTTTCTTTACCGTCGTTTAAGCACGTAGGATCATTAATTTAAAGATTTTTCCTCCTTCTTCATTACTTCTTTCCCTTATCCTTCCTTTCGGTACATCCTCCGTCTACAAGGAAAGAACGATCGAAGGACGTTTAAGCGATATATCTACCGGTCTCTCGGATTTAAAAGTTAATAACGTCGGAACATAGGACGAGCTCGAATTTTCTGCCAATTAACCCCTTGAAGAAATTCGGTTTTATTTGTGACACTTTGTTCGTTACGATAGTATGCTAATTATTTAGGCATAAGAACTCAGTCAATTTGCTTTTTAATAATACTTTTGACTTTATTTTAATTTTGTTAATTTTATCATCTATAGTGTAACATAAGTATTTTTCAATATATTTAGTTTGGAATTTTTATTATCATCGTTTTTAAATTTTGAAAAAGTTATATAACGAAAAATTAATTATAAGTTATTATTAATACTATTCATAAAATATATTATACGTGATCTTGCTTTTTCGTGTAATGAAGTTAATAATTAATTAACTATAACTCTATAATTAATTATGAATTAAATGTGAATTAATTGTAATATTTTATAATTATATAATGTAATATAATACTACACATTAATTATATCTCTATGACTATACATTAATTATAGGTATATTACAAAGAAAGTTTTATAACAAACCAAAACGCATGAGAAAAAGCAAAACAATCATTTCATCCATAATTAATTCGCCAAAATTGGAAAATTGAAATATCAAATCAAATATATTGCCACAATTTATTTAGTCCGACCAAAATTAATTTTCTGAACAAACCACGAACTAATAGGTGCATTTAACGTAATCATTTTTCACGTCGAATTTATCAAACGTTATAAAGTTACGTTTATTTAAATCAGCATATAACGCAGTATTGTTACCCGAATTTCACCGAAATATCGTATCGTTTTCCAAATATCTGTATCGGATAATTCGAAAACGTATCGCGATGCAATAATTTTTTTTATTCGCCAAACAAATCACGTCGCAGTTTGCGCTTTTAATTTGCACGATGAAGATCGGAAACAAAGATAACGCGCGAACCATGATAGGAACGCGATTTAAAACCGCATTTCGCTGGTCCAAGCATTTATATTCACGTTTTGCGAACGCAATCTGCTTTTCGAATCGTAACAAATTTAATACGCGACAACTGTCACGAAAGCTTCACGCGTGATCGCAACAGAATTCGTCGTAATCGGGGAAAATTTTGTTTCGCCATGCGATTTTAATTATGTCGTAATCGTGAAAGAATAACATTTATTTCTACATGATACACTCGAAATTTCGATTATTCAAAATGGTGACAAATTAATTTCATTATTACCAATTCTTTTCGTGTTTTATTATTCAATTATTTTAACGATGTGAGTTGTTACCATTGGGATTGGAAAATGAGGTCTCCTAATTTTTTATGGCAAACAATTTCTAAAATGAGTTTTTAGTCGGGATATTTTCCTTCCCTATCGATATTTTTTGGTTTTAATGACATTTTTGTAATTGCAGTAATTTGATTTATATTTGTTGTTCGAAATTTTGTTAATTTTGGGATGTGAAGTTGGTAGCAAATTTATTGTAGGTTTAAATAAAATGATTAAATGTATGGTTATAAATTTAAATTGAATAGTTAAGTATATATAGATTTTAATAAATACATGTTTATACACTTTAATAAAATAATTAAAGATATAGTTATATATTTAAATATATAAATAATTATGATCAAGCTCGCTTGAAAATTGCAAAAAGACACCTAAAGACCCCTGCAGATATTCTAACGTATCTACAAATATAAAATGCAATACGCAAAATATAACGCAGTGACATAATTGTATAAACTCCAAAAACATAAAAAGTCAATAAAGACGTGCCATATAGGAAACTCTGAAACAAGAATTCGAAAGTATCGATCCACATAAAAGTGCTTCATTAAAATTGGCCGAATCGAAACTCAACTTGCAACTTCGTCCACAAAAAAGCGATAAGGTCTGCAAACATTTGTTAGCGTTACAAATCACAAGGCAGAAAATCATCAGATTACAGAAACAAGGAAAAGCGGAAAATAAAATGGAAAACGCGATAACTTTCTTAAACGACGGTTTTTTACGCCCGGTACACGTGTTGCAGTTACATATAGCTCGCAGTACGCTCGTCTATTATGCAAATACACATGCATGAACGATGCACGTACAATTCACTGTCGCTCGCACGTGTTACAAACGCCTGGAGATTTGCAGGTTCCATTTGCCAGCTGGTCGAAAAAAAAGAAGAGGAAAAGAACGCGAAATAAAAAGGAAAGAAAGAAATAGAGAGATATCGCGGGGAAGAGAGGCTGCGAGATCACCGGGTGAGAGGACAAATTTAAACGGAAGTATTTTTCGGTGGCTAGCCTCATTAAAATGCTTGTATATCTCGCTGTGAATAAAAGGGTGGCTGATCTTATCGCGATTAAATTTATTCCAACTGGACAGCCCGTCTCGCTCGAGGCTATGGCCTCCCCGCCTGGAAAAGTTTATGCTGTTCTACTTGGAAATGCGAGATGAGACAAGGCCGCGTTTCCAGCCCCCTCTAATTGCACACTATTTTTCTTACCCTGTTTATATTACCTTCGACGAAGCAAGTGGAACAATGTGGTCTCGCAAAACGCATTTATGCACGCTCTGTTCAGCCGCAATAATGTATCCACCATGATTTTACGCGTGAAAAGTGGAATGATTAGATTTAACGCGGTGATTTATGCGAGGGTCCACGGTCATATGTATACTTGAGTGCTACGTGGACTTCTTTTGGTTGAGGACACATATGTAAACTTTGCTATTTATACATTACATTTTTGAGATTAAAAATGTTTAAATGTTCAAATTATTTTAATTTTCATATTTTTTATAATTTTGACATTTTCTCATTTTCATGTTTTCATATTTTCATATTATCATATTCTCACATTTTCATATTTTCATATTTTCATATTTTTATATTTTTACATTTTTATATTTTCATATTTTTATATTTTTATGCTATCAAATTTTCAAATTTTTTTACTGGCACTTATAAATGACATTTATAAATTTGTAAGTTCTTTGAATTTTCAATTTTCCAGAATTTCATATATCTACATTATTTGCTATTATTTACCAACGTATAACAGCTACATTAGAAATGATGATCTTTTTTCTATTCCCATTGCATCTTCACCAGAAATCTTCACGCGGTGTTGAAAGGATCACAAAGTTTCCGCGTTTAATCCACGAATCCTTACTTTTTGCGATCGAAAAGCATGGGGAACAGGATGGTGAAGATTACACGTTGGCTCGACAGTTCGCTAAAGTTGGCTGCAAAACTTCACAACAGTTTGAACGATATAATACCTTTACAATAAAAGTATACTGGCATTTGCTGAATGAAAATTCAGCCTTTACTTCGAGCTTATTATCTTCTTTATCGTTGTTTTTCAATGAACTTCGATAAAAGCGTGAATAAATAATCGATGATATTGGATTTAATTATTACGTACGCAACTGGCTACTTAACTATCCTTTTTAACGTTCCTTTTTAATAATTTTTTATGATTTTATAGAAATATTGTACAAACTACTTCAGACTTTCTTGCTTCAGATATTTCTACGTGGAGGTATAAAATTAATAATGAATTTGCAATATTAATTCTTTTCAAAGTATCAGATGTAAGTATCAAAACGTTTCAATATACAAATTTTATTTATTAAAACTTTAAGCAATGAATATTTTAGGTATTGAAGTTTACTGTTAAAATAAAATTCAAATATTCCAATTTTTCAGAATAAAGTTTTAAATATATTAATAAAAATAATGGTCTTAAATACTAAAACTGTCAAAACTAAATATTTATATGCAGAGACTTTCAAATATATTTTTATTTATGTTTTTTTTAAATTAATAACTTTAAAAAATTGAAGGTTCAAATGCTGCGAATACAACAGTTAATTAAACAACATTAAAGTTTTAAAGGTAGATGTAAAATGTTTATCAACTTTTATGAAACTTTGTACTTATAAAAGTGCAGTAAAATTAAAAATTCTCTATTAACACAAATTACGTATTATTTCTGAATTTTTCAAGTTTTTGAAATAATATGAAATTATGAAAGCTTCGACATAATCTATAACAGAAAGGCAACAATTTTAAATGAAATAATATAGAAAGAAAATACCGAAAGCTGAAACTTTTATGCATAATGGAGAGTTGTGTTATGCTTGAAAATTAGTCTTAATTTATGTAGAGAACAGTAATTTTCTAACCCCGTATCATCGTACGGTTTAATGGGTGAAATAAACCCACCACAAAATGAGCTTTTTGGGTTTAAAAGTGCCAACTAGTGTGTCACATAAATTACCCCAACTAATCACCTCGTTTATCACATAGGTCAGTAATGTCCTAAAGAAATTTATGGCCCGTGGTACACTGACAAATTTTGTAATAAAATATTTCAGGAAGCAAGTATGTTTACCAGTAACAAAACAGAATTGTTAATTAAAAGTACTAAAAATTTATGTTATATTAATAGATACTAGATACTCTGAAAATATGTAATTAACAAGTAAAATTGACTATTGTGTACCATTTTAAATTTATGATAATTATAATTGTTAACTAAAAAAGCGTATTACATTGTTAAAGTACCTCATATAAATTTTAAATAACTTTTTATGCGTTATGGATCATTATTAACAGGATGGGTTACAGCGACCATTTATTTTTTTTATTTTTTATAGCTGTATACATGCCATTAATTAAACAAGATTTTGCATATCACGAAAAATGCAGATAATATTGCACATTTTAAATATTCGAAGATATTCAAGAACTCTACAAAATTTCTATTTTTAATCATTTTACTATGCACCTAATTACGTAAATTATAATAAATGTATACGTTACATATGCATGTATAATAAATTTGATTAATCTATAAATTATTGTACATTTTTTCTATTCTGTTTACCCATTGCCCTATAATATCGTGTCACACTCGTGACGCACACTATCGTTCAAATATGACAAACCAGGCTATTATTTTCTTCATAATCGAATTTTGAGTTCACATTATAAGGTTTGAGCTTGAATGATAATCCGCACAATCAAAGGTACTAATCAAAGTAATCCAAAATATATCTAAAATTTTAATCTTTTTTATTTGTCTTAACAAATAGGTTAAGTAGGTTAAGTGATTGAATATGTAATTCTCCCTTTCATATTTTATGAACAACCTATAATGCGCACTGCCTCTGTATTTCATAAAACAAAATCAATAATTTTATTTTATCATTCAATACCTGCAATTTTATTAGAATTTATAATGGATTTCATTGGTATCGATAATGTAATACTATTGAAATTCCGTATGAAACATTCTTTCGTTTTCAATATAATTAAAACAAATACTCCTACTTAACCTCTTAGGCATGGTGGAACTTTACGCGGTGCTGCTTCTCTTGTATACAGTAGAGTTCTCTACGCGAGTTCAGTTTTTGATAATTTAATTATAATTTTTCCCAAAGATATGATACATGTATTTTAACTTTGATAATTTACTTTTTTAGAAAATTCACAAAATATGTAATTTCAAAATATTTTCAATCTCGTTTGTTAGTGCAAAGAGGTGTTCCTACAGTGTTTAAACTACATAGCGTTATCTTTTATTTACGTGTAATGTGGTTTTGTGAGATTTGTTAATACTCTTATAAAACGTGGTGTAGACACAAAAATACGAATCAGAATATATGAAATCGGTCATTGAAACGGTGAGGGAGTGAACCAGTAGAGTGAGCCACTAAATAGTCAAACAATATGACCATTTTTTTTTTAATTTTAAGCCTTTACGCCCGTCATTGAGAAAAACGCAAAAAAAGGGTTTGTTTAAATTTTTCGACATTTTATAACAAATATTGACGGAACTAAAAAAAATATTTTAGAATAGCCTAATCCTTCATGAATAAAACAAAAGAAAATTTAGCTAAATCGATTAAGTAGTTTCTGAGAAAAAAATTCCTAAGTGAACCCTATTTTCGCCAAACTGGGCAAAAAATGCAAACTTTGAAGGCTTGTCATTCCTTAACAAATTCGAAACCGGAAAAATGATGACTTAACCCCCCCCCCAAAGTTTCACATGGACTACAACATATTTCGATTAGAGCAAAATCGGAAATAGTGATTTTCAAAAGTGATCGATTTGGCATGGAATGCCCCTATTGCGCTATGTAACCTACGATGACATTCGTAAAAGTCACTATAATCGCGCGTCGTACATAAGAGGTTAAGGGTCCTACCTAAATAAACCCTGTATAATCCTACCATATTCAACCATATTAACTATAATATTACGTTTGTTTATCTTCAATTTGTAAAACTTTTAATTTCTTTGTATACTGCAAAGCTCCTCGACGGAAACAGAAATTAGAATCATTTCATCAAGTTGACACAAACCTCACACAACACGCATCAGCTATATCGTGTTTCAGAAGCCACTACCGTCTCTGTCGGGTCTCAGATGAGAACGAAATGTTGGAAAAGCGGAGTTTCTAAAAAGTCGTCCACGACGAAATTTCCACGGACACTAACCTAAATACAAACCTCTGGCTTGGGTGGCTAACCGCGCAACTTCGCGGTGTGTATTAAATTATGTCACCGAGACCAGTCTCGGAAGTTGAGTTGTTTATATTTATCCCGGTGTTCGCCGGTCCCTGGCGAAATAGGGGGTGGTTCTCTCACGGTTTGCCGGGACAGGCACTCAGCCGAGTCGACGAAGACGCTCACTGCTTGCAAACTTTCCACTTAAAGCTTTTTACCGAGTTGCAATTTTTAGTATTTGCCGCGTTTCCGTATATTACCGCGCCGTCAACCGTGTCCGGAACTTTTCCGCTCCGCTTTTCGTCGTCGCCGCTGGTGCGTGCATACCAATCGATTATCGCTGCTGCCCGGAACATGTCAGTTCGAGAAAATGCTGGACATTTATCACTAGATGACTCGATAAGAGAAACAGGTTTTCATAAACAATCATTTAGTTTCTTGTGGAAGAAAACATTCGAATCGTCTGAGACTTCGAGGTTTCAAATTTAGTTTAACATCATTAAATGTTTCCTCTTTGATTTTAACGTGGCTGGTGCTTAATTACACGAAATAACGATCAAGTTTAAACTATGATAAGAAAGTTTAATGCAATGGTACAGAGGTATCAGAGAATAGTTACGTTACATGAATTCAAAGTCTGAAATTCAACGAAGAAAATTTTATGATGATTATACTGTGAATAAAATTTTAATGCAATGCAGTAAACTCGTATACTTACAATAAAAATTATACGTGTTCTAAAATGTATAACAATTACTGCAATATGAGTGATGTATAATAAAACTGAGACAACAATTTTTTTTAAATTGATTTCCTAGATAATGTTTCATACCACGAATAAATATAACAGATCGATTTTTTCTAAAAAATTAAGTCCACTTTAACAAATCAAATTCTTTTAACAGAGTTATAAATGGATCATTTACAAATCGTCTATTGTGACAATAGAATAAAAAGCAAAGTACAGTTTGTTCATAAACGCGTCGAAAGACAATGGAGTTACCTAAACCTAAATCACGAAATTGCTATAGAACACGCGAACGAGCCGCGATTTGCTCGCTTGCAATAACCCGATAATCGTTTCAAAACTGAACGCATTAATCCTGATGAACAGATTCGGCGTGGAACACTCGTACACACACGTATACACATATAAGATACTCGTTCGTAAGCGGGTATGCGATATTGCGCGGTTAGGTCTCCTTCTCTGTCCAGAGAACTGTTCAAGCGCGTTGCCCTAGGGAAGATAAACATAGTTTGTCAGCGAGTAAATTCAGCATGTCATAAAGCGAATCATGGGCCCTCGTCCAGTATACGAGTCGACGAAATCGAGGATTTATTAATCGAAATCGTAGCGGGGACGCGTGAATTTCTGGCATAGCGATCGACTGCTGATTGAGTCGGCGAAGGCCGTAACAATTTGCGCCAACGCGTTCAATCCTAATTGAGAATATTGCTGGAAATTGGCAGTAAATTCATGCGTATCGTAGAAGCCAGCAATTCCCGCTAGTTAATTAACCGGATAAAGCTTCGCCGCGCTCTTGCATTTACGCTGATCCTTGTTACTTGCTTGCTCGCGTGCTTCTATCCTTGCTTTTGCTCTGTTTGCCTCATTGACTTGCTTGCACGTTGTGGTCATCCGCTGAACATGCGAAACAACTACTAGAACCGGAAGGAGATACACTCCAATAGACGCTTACGTCATCGAATGTAAGACAAATTTATCTTTCGAATAAAAATAAAACTGTTAGATCTTAGAATACAATACGGCGAGAGGATTTGATCTCGATCCAAGTTTCTATTTATATACCAATATATCGTATTTTGTTTCTACGGACACTTTGTATAGGTTCAAATCAATAGGTTCTTTAGTAGCAATAACAACTGAGGCGTTACATTCTACCGAGTGTTTTTAGTCTATTGTCACTCACATCTGGTTACCAGTTAATCTTAGTAGTAGTCCTTCATTTGCAGTTTTCTGTTTATGTAGAGGTATTGCTTGGTTTTATATTTGCTACAGTCATTTTTTGGAGAACCCACAGTCACTCGATTTTACATTTCCCTAATTTGTGTAGCTACTAGAAAATAAGAGCTGTTCCCTCGGTTTTGTTCGTAAAAATTGTACGCTCACACTGAGCCTCCATCTTGTGAAATAAGCAATCGAACAAATAGACACATAATGGACACTTCGGAACGTCATATACATAGAAGATGTTCATTTCGGAACAACATCAGATATAGACACGCAGTTCAGTTTGGACATCATTAGAAATAAATGGAAAGGACATATCGATGTTAAATAATTCTTCAACCTACAGTCCACATAACTATTAGGATTTCAAACGATATAAAATTCCCGCTTTATTTAATCGTCGTTAAATATTTCAGACGTTGCATATACATGGTGAATATACCAGCAGTGGACAGTACTCGAATAGTAGACAGTGCAACACCGAAAATAGAAATCAAAGGCGTTGAGACTTCTTTGGTTACACGAATGTAATAGCTTGTGTCACAGAATGTTGATGTTGTGAACTATTGACCCTATGAGACACCGCGGGAACATATTTTGATCGCTACAAGATTGTTATTTATTTAGTGAAGTAGGTTTTCCTGCTTTTCTCGTCACAGAATATAATTCTCCTCAAAGAAGATTATTGAGACCGTGTATACATTTGTTGAGACTAAAGTAAAGAATCTTTAGATTGGACATAAAGAATCTGTCGACACATAAACTGAATAAACGTCGTCTAACAAAATATTTATTAAATAATTACGACTACAACGTAGTCTTTTGACCCACTAAATCCTTGAACATTAATAGTATTGAATATATATTTCTTCTATTGCATAGTGCTTGGAAGTTCGGATTATTAAGAATTAACCGTAGTATAGAGAATTAAACGACATGGGACAGCTCATAAATATTTTGATAAAAACTTATTTATTATACATGCGGGACGGTGATATTAATTCACAGATAATACCACTTCCTTTCAATTTTATTATAAATGATTATTATACATATTATTATGAATTTTATTATGAATTTTGTTTTTCTAGTTCTTCATTCTCCATTTATTACTCCAGTTTCCTGATATTTTGTCTTCCATTCTATTTTCTCTTTCACGCGATATTTTTTCCTTTCAGTTTACCTTCACTCTCTCCGATTAATTTTTTTCTATTTGCCTACTTCCCTTTCTTTATCTTACTATATTTTCTCTTCTCCTCAGACTGCTTTTATTCTCCTTTCTCTTTATTACAGATCTTTCTTTCTTTTTATTTTTCTAAGGTTTTATCGTGCCAAATGCATGAATTATTCTGTTGTCGTCATTTATGTAATAAATTTTGCGACTATTGAAGTACTTTGAAATTTGTTTCGTTTATAATATAATTGAAGAAATGATGAGAGTTTAAAAATCGACAATTTCCTTTTCGCTAAAAAATAAAAAATGGATTGAATCAGTACGTAATTTTTCAACGCATGTAATAGTTTTAGAGAAAATTGTTTCTGTACCCTTTTAATCAATTGATCTCTGTATGCAGGAATTTCTAGTAACACTTTTTTTACGTTTCCCAAACAGAAATTTCTGAAAATCAAAGTAGTAATGGAAAATGAACGCATCAAGCACGAAAAAGAATTCAAACCAATACCACCGATTTTTCCCGACAGAAAATCTTTTATGGAGACACAAAAACGTGTAAATGTCTCGAAACAATTTTCGATATGACTCAAGTAATATGGAAGCTTATTTTAAAACAGAACGGAACACAGACGCGATAAAGGCAGAAAATGTGATGAAAAATACCCGCAAGCGATAAGGTAAAGGGATTAAACCGTCGAATTAATATCCGCTATACGTTATTGGTTCATCACTTCAGAAATTCCTCATACGAATTTAAACCACACATCGTACGTTTCACGCGAAACAGCAATTATAAAGGAAAGAAAAAGGGAAATTCAATTACTTTCCCAGCGGAAAGCGATGTGGTATGACCTCAAAAGCATAAATGAGGATCCACAGAGAAAAGTATGTAACTAGCAAAAAATTCAATTGAGCTGAAAAGCCGCTGATAACGTGTTTCGGGTTTCAATAAACGGCAAAGCAAGATTCCATCCTGATATTCGTACGTTCAATTTCACGACGGTAATTCGAAAATTACCAATCAGAGCGCCGCTGCTTTTATTACTGAAGCACCGGTTACTCATTATCGAGATTTACGCGTTTAATATCGTTGCACACTTGTGTTAAGCAACGAGATTCAGGTGGTCGACCCTTACGGGAGAACCCCTAGCCCGGTGAACTCGTTCAGAACACCCTGTTTCAGCGGGACGACGACGAAGGGGTATGAAGAGCAAAGAACTGATCGCGAAAGAATATAATAAAACAGAAGAGAAAAGCAGGTGAAATAATCAAATGGGGCAAAATGTAGGGACAATAAAACGCTATCGGATTGTATTCAAGCACGTTGCGTGAATACTACCTCTGTTTCTATTAATCTCTGTTCTAGGCTAAAAATCATGATCAATGTCCTTTCAATACTAATTTGTAGTACGTACACATCAAATTGTATACAAAAATGGGGTATATTAATTTAAATGTTTAACTGAATTGCATGCAAACTAATTTTCAGATGTTGCACAAATATACTAATCCCTGCTGTTTGTATTAATCTGAGTATTTAAAGGTAAAAAATTATGATCAATGACTTTTAAACACTAGCGAGTAATTAAATATTTTTTAAACAAATGTGCTTAAAAAGAATTAAATGTATTAACATAAATTAACGTAAATAAGTAGATCATTATAGATTAATACAGAACCATAAACAAATTACCTTGACTTTCAGATTAATGATATGAACTGTGTTCAAAGCAAACTTTTAGGGTTGCCAGGCATATTGGTTAACATAATAATGTTATTACTATACCATAAGCATAATTTAATAAATATGTTAATAATATAATGCAAGATATATTTAAAAATTATATCGTAAAATTCAAGATGTCCACAAAATATGTAAAAGAACATTTAACATGTATCTAAATAAGTCCAGCGAGTATTATAAACAATTTTCCAAGAAAAAAAATTACAGGAACAGAGAAAGAAAAAACGCAAGTCATAAAACTGGAAAGGAAGACAATAAAAGAAAATAGCAAGAGAGCATACAATTAAAAAGGAAACGAACAAGGTATCGAATAAAGGAACAGGTGCAAGTGGATAGAAGAAAATGAATTCAATAAATGGAACGCGTAAATATCGCAATAAAATACAGCGTATAAAACAGAAAGCAGAAAAAGGAATAAAACGTGGCAGGAAATAAGTTGTATAAATCGCAAAAATGCAATGAACCCGTAAAATAGGAGGGGAAAAAGGTGTAAGGTAAACAGAGAAGAAAAAGGAGCAAAGGTAAAATAAAATAATTACAGGAACAGGAAACAGTAAATCGCGGCACAAAGAAGCAGAAGACAGGATCGCGATAATAAAGAACGGAGAGAAATGTACCTCAAGGGGGGAGAAAAAAGCGAGGAAAGATGCACACAGAACGGAGATGCAAAAACGCGATAATCAAGAGACAAACGAGAAAGTGGAAAGGAAATTAAAGATGGAAGGGTAGCAGACAAACAGCAACGAAGGGTTGGTTGTTAAACCGAAGGGTAGACCGTATGGTCCCACGTGTGTTCGTTCGGCCGCGAAGAATAACGTACACGCGTGGCCGTTAATGAGATTTAAAAATAATGGTGATTACCTGCATTACTCATTACGTATAAGCCAGCCAGCGCGATGAGTTCCCGGTTTTTCTTTGTCCGACTTTGCTGACACGCGTGCACGCATCCTTTGCCCGCTCGCGTGTATGTTTACGCGTACGTGTGAACAAACACGAGGTCGGCGAAATTACTCGGGGCAAAACAATCGGGTCGGGAAGAAAACTCATTATACGTACCTCCATTATAATCTACGCTCCTTGCCGTGTCCTTCGACCATACTTATATTTTCGCGGCCAGCCTGCAATTCCGTGCTGTGTTTTATGCTGAATGCAACGGCGAGCGTTGCATTCGTGTCCGTCGAGCGAATTAACATCGTCGAGCGAATGGGGAATTATTCCCGCCATGGAAAATGAATTTATTCACGTTCGAGAGGAAACAGCGTTGATCAAAGGAAAAGAAATCTGGGGTATGTTTGATTGTTAATGGCGATGATAAATGGTAAATATCGTAAATGCTTTTCATCAGTTCACGGAAAAAATTCAGCTGAACTTTGATTTTAATCATGTAGTACGATCCACGTTTTAACGCATACACGTCATCATTTTTTCCGGGAAAACGTTGCTGGTATATTTTACGAGTATAAATTAACAAAAATGTCATAAATGCAGATTCGAAAATGGTTTATTCAAAAGTTGTAAAATAATTTTATTTTGGACGTTACGTGTTACGAGTAGAATATAGGGTTCTGCGAATGTATGTATATTTAGAGATATGGGAACTTGGGATATACAGATTCGAAGTATAGAAGTTTGAACGTAGGAGTTTTGGAATATTGAGATACAAAATATAGGGACATAGGGGTATAACGAGGTGTAAGTTATGGAGGTGTAGGCATGTAGGGCCCATAAGGATATAGGAATGCAGGAGTATAAGGATACAGAAATTTAAAGATCCAGAAAACTAATTAATTAATTCCTTATCCAGATCCAGAAATTAATTTCTAAACTTGAAGATTTGAATTTGAAATTGAGAACACTGTAAATACAGAAATTTTCAATTAGCAAAATGTGTAATTTTGTATATTTCAAAATATGTAATTTCATAAATTGCAGAAGTTGTAGTAAATCTGAAATCCTAAATTCGAAATAACTAAATAGCGTTCATAAGAATGAATTGTGCCCTGAATCCGTTCATCACCAGTCTAGCCTTTTTAACGAACTCAGCCAGAAATAACTGGTCCGTCTAGTACCTAACAAAAGAACGATTAATTAGCCCGGTGAAAATGAACGAGTACACGCGTGTCTTCTGCGTGGCAATCGGTGTTTTTATGTCACGAGCAGAGGCTGCAAGCTTTTCTCCGGTGCTGAAGGGGTCCCGGCAAGTGCTCTTCTCTCGTCGAGCTCCACTTGCTAACGAACACCGGCCATTAACTGCCTGGTACGCGTTCACAATGCGTGTGCACGCGCAATCTAGCGTGCCGCGTGTGCATGGGGTCACGCGCACTCTGTGTACATCAGGAAATTGAATGAACTTACCGAAAAACTTTTCGGCGAAACGCCGCAATTGAATTTTTGATGGACGCGAAAGGAATATTTGAAAACGCGCAAACTGTTTTTTACCTTTCATGATTTTCCGACGGAAAATAAAGTTACGATGACAGCCATCATGGTCAATAAGTAATTTTACGTGTTGTCGTGGTTTTTGCACATTTTGCCGCGCCCTGTCGATCTATGGTGTACAAGCAATGTAGTAATTTAAAATGTTTTGCTACATACGGTGATATAACACAGGTGGTACAACGATAAAAAAATTTGTATGAAAAATTATGGTTATGACGTGGTACAAGTTTTTTCTATGTGCAACTTCGTTTTCAGGAATATTGTTGGTTTTTCGGAACATTGTGGAAGTTTTTTCAAATATTCTGAAGGCTTCTCAAAATATTCTGAAGGCATCTTATAATATTCTAAGGGCTTCTTAAAATATTCTGAAGGCTTCTCAAAATATTCTGAAGAGTTCTCAAAATATTCTAAAGGCTTCTTAAACTATTCTGAAGGCTTCTCATAATATTCTGAAGACTTTTCAAAATATTCTGAAGGCTTCTCGGAATACTCTGCAAGTTTCATAAAATATTACAGAGTCTTCTCAAAATAACACGTCACTCAATAAGTCTCCGGTCTAACTAAGAAAAACAAATTTTTTTTTAGAAATTCCACTTTAATCATCAATATACGTTCCTTCCAGTGTGATACATTGATTCAAACGCTCCTCTAACTTTTCAATTCCCTTTATATTAAACGATTTGTCTTTGCCCCCAAAATAAGCTTCAGTTTCCGCAATCACTTCTTCATTTGAGCCAAATTTCTTTCCCTGGAGCATTTTTTCATATCTGCAAAGAGCCAGTAGTCGCTGGGGTCCAAATCTGGGGAGTACGGTGTGTGGGGAAACAATTCAAGACGTAATTCATTCAATTGAACCATCGTGTTCATCGACTTGTGACACGGCGCATAGCCTTCGTGAAACAGCAAACGCGGCACCCACTTTGAAAGCAATTTGCACATGCCCAAATTTTCATGCAAAATTGTGAAGACACTACCTTCTGATATCTTCAAGGCACCAGCTATCTCACACAACTTAAGTTTACGGCCCTTTAAAACTATTTTGTGACATTTTTTATGTTTTCCGGAACGACTGCTGATTTTGGGCAACCAGAGCGTTCAGCATCATCGGTGCTTGTATGACCGCGTTTAAATTAAGCATACCAGTCAATGATAGTTGATTTCCCTGGTGCAGAATCCCTATAATGCTTATCAAGTCACTTTTTGGCTTCAACAGTATTTTTTCCGATTAAAAAACAGTGTTTAATCAACACACGAAATTCCTTTTTATCCATTGTCTTCAAAATTACGAAACTGGGGGTACTAAAATGACTGTAACTTCTAAACTATTGGTCAGAATACCATGAAATTTTGACACGTACTGTTTGAAGGTTAGTATTATTCGAAAATAACGTGGGTCTGTCACCAGTGTCGCCATATATGTGTCAGACCGGAGACTTATTGAGTGACGTGTTACAATGAGAATTTCGCAAACTACTAGAGATTATGAAAAAATTATGAGAAGATTGTAGTATTCATCCTACAAATTCTATTTGAATTTCAAATCGTATATCCAGTTTAATGTAATCGCTCTAGTTACAACGTTTTTATCGTCTTTCTTATTCCAGTACTTTAAGAATTATTCATGTATTAATTTTAATTAAAATTATATTGATTCTAATAAAAATAAAGAGATGCCCGCGTACACGTTCATGATAGTAGTTTGTAACAGAAGAGTTAAATTGCTTATAGATTGTTAGCAGCAGCTGCAGACTACGTGGGTTCACGTTGCTGTTGAAGATCGGCTCACGTTTCTTATTTTCCGTTAAGGCGCATTCTGCTGGCTTATGAGTTACGAGTTGTGAACGGTATAAGATAGAATAAAAGCAATACATTAGTAGATGAAAAATTTTAAGAATACGATAGAGTTCAAAAACAATTACTAAGCTGAATCTAATAACATAAGTGTAATTTTATATTTTCTGAGGACGTACATATTTTTAATGGAGAGTTAATGATTTGGGGGTCTAAAGATTTTAGGACTTGGAAATTTGGGAATTTCAGGATTTAGGAATATAGGTATTTAGGGATGAAGATGTAGAGATTGTAGAGATTATGGGATTTGGGAGTTTGGGAACCTGGGGACTTAGGAATTTAGCAATTTTGGGGGTTTAGAGATTTGAGAATATAGAGATTTAGAGATGTGGAGATTTGGGAATGTAAGGATTTGGAAATGTAGCGATTTCGGGATGTAAGGATTTAGAAATGTAACGATTTGGGAATATAGGAATTTGGGATTGTAGGAAGTTACAGATGTGGCGATTTGGGGATATAGAAATTTCGGTATGTAGCAATTTGTAATATGGGAATTTGGGAACATAGGAATTTGGGGATGTAGGAGTTAGAGGGTATCAGAATTTGGGAATGTAGTAATTTAGGGATGTAGAAAACTGAGGATGTGGCGATTTGGGGATATATGAATTTGAGGATGTAGGAAATTGGGGATGTAGGTATTTGTGGATGTAACGATTTGGGAATTTAAGAATTTGGAAATATAAGATATTAGAGATGTTGCGATTTGAGGACATAGGAATTTGAGAATGTAGGAAATTGGAGATGTGGGGTTTTGGAGATATATGTATTTGAGGATGTAGGGAATTGGGGATGTAAGTTATTGGAGACGTTGCGATTTGGGGATATATGAATTTGAGAATGTAGAAAACTGAAGATATGGCGTTTTGGGGATACATGAATTTTAGGATGTAGAGAATTAGGGATACAGGAATTTGAAGATTTCTAAAAGAAAATGGTGTCTTCCCTTTCTTGCCTTCTTTTTCCAGAGACCGACCTTGCTTGCACAAACAATACAAAAAACGCAAAAGTTCAGTACCTGCTAATTCCTAATACCAACAAGGCTACAGATATCCGTTACTAGTATTAGGTTGTCCGGAAAGTTCTTTTCGCGTTTGTCGCTCAAGGCTTTACATTGTTATGCTTAAGTAAACAAACATCCAGATCACTCCAAAATCAATTGTTTGGTCCAGTGTCATTCTCTGGCACTACAAGAGGACTGTTTTCAGCATCAGTAGAAATTGAATCCCGTATTTTTCGCGTTGTGAAAGATGGAAGATCAAAAGATGCATTTGCGTCATGTCATGTTTTACTGTTTTAAAAGAGACATTACGCTTAGAAATACCGCAAAGGAGATTTGTGATGTTTATGGGGATCATTCTATAACTGTTCAAAATGTCCGTAATTGGTTTAGGAGGTTTAAAGCCGGAAATTTCAATCTTAAAGATGAAGTTCGCAGCGGCCGTCCATCCACCACTGATACCGATCTTATCAAGGCCTACCTCGATGAAAAACCAAGGGAAACAATTAACAGCGAGAAATATTGTATGCAACTCGAAAAACATGGGAAGCTATATTCACAAAATGTCCAGAATTGGTGAATAGACGTGGTGTCGCGTTCCACCATAACAACGCGAGGTCACACATTTCTTTACCTGTGCGAAAGAAACTTTTAGACTTCGATTGGGATGTTCTACCACATCCCCCATACTCTCCAGACATTGCACGATCGGATTATTATTTGTTGCTTTCCCTACAAAATTTTCTTCGCAATAAAAAATTCACATCAATTAATAAAATAAAAAACGATCTTGAAGAATATTTTAACAGTAAACCAAGAGAATTTTGGAAAAGTGGCATTATGAGGCTTCCAGAAAGATGGCAGAAGGGTGGTAGAACAGAACGGATTACATATTACTTAAGAATTATACACTGAACGTAAAATATTTCAAACTTAACATCCATTAAAAAAACGAAAAGAACTTTCTGGACGACCTAATACAATGTAAACGCTCTCGGACAAAACGAAAAACCTACCAGTTTATAAATGATTTTTCAAATATTTCACCGTACCATAAAGTTACCTCCTAGCCATCCTCACACAATTATCGTTTTAAAATAAAATAAAATATCTATAAACGTTCAGTTCTTTTGCAACATATGATTGCACGAATTGCGAATTGAAATGCGTTTCCGCTTTAATAACCTGAAAAATCTTGCTGGAAAATAACTGATTCTGTGTTGCACGATTTAATTCAATGGGGTTTTCGATGGAGAATACTCAGGGAAACGCGAACGCAAGTACCTTTCGTTTCGAAGCGTTTCTAACAAATGGATCGGTACTCGAATGCTAGCACGCTCGATAGCATTTTAATTATAAATTCGCGGATTATTAGGCGGTAACTTTTTTTTTTGTTTTTGAAACTCTCGTGCAACTTTCAACGTGAACTTTCGCTTCCCGTTCGAGCGTATAAACATAATTACGTGGTAATTTTGAGCGCTAACAAGATCCGTTAGTACTCGCTCGAAATGCTTTTATTCGCTGAATTTTGAATAGAAATGATGGAGAACGGATATTTAAAGTAGTCGATATTCCGCGCTCAAGTCATGTTTGAAAAATTATTGTACGAATGTGGATGAAATTCTGTTTTGAAACGAATCATTTTTTTTTTAATGATAAATTATATGCATACTCGTAAACTTCTTTTAAACAAACACCCCTGGATAAACTTAAAAATTAGGTTCCTAAATTGTAGTATTTCCAAATTTATTTTCAAGTTTACACATTTTCGAATTGTTCAGTTTTTCAATTTGGACATTTTTAGATGACATAAATCTGAAAGATTAAAATCTAATTTCTAAATATTAATCAAATATTATATTAAAGATTGCTATTATCGATTATTATTTCAGAGTTATTGATTGATTGTATCGAAGGTATAATCGACTTCTTTTGCGCATAATATCATTAATTAATTATATATGTATAAAAGATATTTTGCTAAAAATATATTATTTATATCAGTGAAATTGACAAATTCATATTATTGTACATTAAAAATCTGTATGAATATATGTATTACACCAAAGGAAAAATTTTAAAAATTTGCAAGCTGAAAATTCTAAAAATGTTGAAAGATCTGAAATTCTAAAATTCCAAGATTTCAAAATTCCAAAACTCCAAATTTATAAAATTCCAAATTTCCAAAATTTCAAAATACCAAATTTCCAACTTTCCAAAATTCCAAAATTTCAAATTTCCAAAATTCCAAATTTCCAAAATTTCAAATTTCCAAAATTCCAAATCACCAAATTTCCAAATTTCCAAAATTCCAAAATTCCAAAATTCCAAAATTCCAAATTTCCACATTTCCAAAATTTCAAAATTCCAAAATTCTAAAATTCCAAAATTCCAAATTTCCACATTTCCAAAATTTCAAAATTCCAAAATTCCAAAATTCCAAAATTCTAAAATTCCAAAATTCCAAAATTCCAAAATTCCAAAGTTCTAAGGTCAGAAAATCCAAAATTTCCTAAAATTTTACATCTTCGAATCTAAATATTCAAAAATTCCAAAGTTCAAAAACTAAAAAATTCTGAAATTCCAAAAATTCAAACTTCAAACATCTCCAAAAACTAAAATTCCAAAATCACCAAAAGCTTCAAAATTGCACAATGGCAATGAATCACCCGTACGACAAATGACGTTAAATTTTGTCGTGTAACAAAGCGGACCGTCGCAGTTTTCTCCTTTTCGGTGAACTGTGCGAAAAAAGTCGCAAAACAGAAGCAGATTTAGCTCGCACTCGTATTTCCTTTTTTAAGCAACGCGCGTTCATGTTGTCCGATATGAAGTGACAGTAATTTGTATCCGCCTTAACTTCGTTGAATTTGGCCGGGAAAAATTTGTTCTCTTCGTTGAAATTCTTGCGAATCTTCATTTTTAGCCGTGGAAAATGTTCCCCCGTACAAAATTCTCGCGGTTCAACGAGAACGAAAGCCTATCCTAAAAGTTAAACGAGTTCCAAAAGTTCATAGACAGTTGAAATGTCCCTGTCAGAATGTATTTGAACAGTTCTATTGAAAACGCTCCGTTGAAACGTGCTCTGATTGCGAAAATGTACCGGTCGAGATACGTTTAAATCGTCCATTGAACGTGTTCCATCTGGCCGTTCCATTTAAAGCGGCGTATTTACAGAATCAGGGAATTCTACATTAGAATGTAATTGAAAAACCGTGAGAGAAAAGGGGCGTCGCGATACGTTAAACGAATGATCGATAAATCACTAAATTGTTAAGCAACGTGACGAATGACGTTCATTAACAATTTGCATAAAGTAAACTGTATGGACATTTTCTTTCATTTCCATTTATCAAGATAATTGTGAATTTTCAAGGATAAAAGGTGTGAGCTTATTTGATGGCGCAATAATAATGGTAAATAACATTTGTACCAATTTAAAACTTGAAATTTTAAAAATATAAGTAGACATATAATTCATAATATTTTTAGTTCGAAATAGATTAAAAATATTTTTAGTGCAAAATGGTTTGATAGTTAAAGAAAACAGGTATCACCATGTAAAGCATGTAAAGGTTGACCATGAAATTCATGACATAAAAGTAACGCAAAATAACACATATGATACATCAATTTGAAGATCAAGGTTCATAGAATATGACTGTATAAAGGATTCATTAATATTATAAGTAGAAAATGGTTGATTAACAGAGCAAACATTTATCGAATTTAAAAGCATGTAGAGAGGTTGACCGTGAAATTCATAACATAAAAGTAACGCAAAATAACACATATGATACATTAATTTGAAAATCAAGGTTCAAAGAGTATGACTGTATAAAGGATTCATTAATATTATTAGTAGAAAATGGTTGATTAACAGAGCAAACATTTGTCGAATTTAAAAGCATGTAGAGAGGTTGACCATTAAATTGATGACATAAAAGTAACGTAAAATAACACATATGATACATCAATTTGAAGATCAAGGTTCAAAGAATATGACTACATGAAGGATTCATAAAAACTGCTAATAGAAAATGGCTGATTGACAGAGCAAACATTTATCGAATTTAAAAACATGTAAAGGTTGACCATGAAATTCGTGACATAAAAGTAACGCAAAATAACACTTATAATATATCAATTTGGAGGTCAATGTTTCAGAAATATGACAGTGTAAACGATTCGTTAATATTATTAATAGAATATGCTTTACTGATTGTTACAGATTACTAATTTATGATTGCAGATGATAATTACGTGTGAATGATAATTACGTGCAGATGCATTCCAATAAAGATTAATTAATTAATATTTTATAATTACCATGATTTAATTTGAAATAATGAATTTCTGTTAAACTCTGTTTTGCATGCGTTTCATAAATATTAGTTTGAGTACATACCTTTGCGAAGAAATAAAAAACACGTAAGAGATTGTAGACATACCTGCAACAAAGAAAAGAAATTGTGTTATTTTATAGTGAACTAAATTTTTAGTTATTTGTTAAGATTATAAGTGTTTAATTCAAATTACAAGTATGTATAACTTTAATTACAAATATGATATTTTACAAAGAATCTATAATTGAATCAATCACTGTTTCTGGGACACAGTATGTAGTGGAAACGAATTCAAATGCATTATTAATTATCAACTGTGTAATTAGTTGCTCTATTGTTTGTGTTAACAAAGCAGTAGTGTACAAATGCTGCCTGCCGTTGATTATTGACAAATTATTGATGTTTTGTTACTATTGTACGATTGAATTATTACGAAATTAAGGTGAAATGTAACACATAATTTTATTATTAAAATCTCCTCATTTATCTTTTATTTAACTTCAAATGTAACTTAACTTGAAGCATAATTTTTACATTTAGATCTATTTATTTCTGACTATGAGATTTCAAATTTTTAATCTAAATAATTAGATACGGATTTGGAAAAATCTTCCCTTTCGAAATATAATTCTAAAAAATGGTATGTTCCCAACATGTCCTGTAGTCCAATAATATTTCATATTAGGATCTGGTATAGTTCCCATGTTAAAGATTACACTCAAAAAAGCTGTTAACTCTTCTTTCGTCATATCGATCCAGTTATTCCATGTTGATCAATCAGATAAGCTCTGCTATTCTATTTTATTTTTGGCATATTTATTTGTTTCTAGTATAATTGTTTCAAGTAATGTATCTATGAGAAAGAGTCTGAAAAAGTCGATAGGTTCGGTGCAATTAGGTTCAACAATTTTAGATCCCATCGAAAAATTGGTTTTTGATTGTGATTGAATAAAGTATAAGATTAGTATGGTTCCTTGCTGTGGTGGCTGAAAGCAGACATACGACCGGAGCGGTAAAAACGCTTTGGTGGCTGAAAGTAGACATATGACCACAAAGAGTTAATAGGATTTAAAAACAGATTAATGAGTAAATCAGTTTATCTTATTGCAGATATAATATTACTAATTTAACAAGGTTTACACTTATTGCAACAATAATTGTTTGAAATCACATGACTTTGCGGCGCTGTTTATTCCGAAACAATCATAATATTAACGCAAATGAGATACTGGCAGCAACAACGAAAATTCAATAATTAACCACAAAAATCCGTAACATTGCATAGTTATGCAATATCGATCCATGTGTCAACATTAACCAGCAATTATTTCGGTATTTATGCATCTACATGGTGAAATTCCACGCAAATTATTTCGACAAGCTCGCGAACATTTCGCGTTCGAAAATAACTACGTGTTCCGATGAATCGAAATCAGGGGACAAGAAACAGGCGATTTCTCGGAATTAAAAAAGAGAGAAAAAAATATATTTGAATACCTTCGATGCATGCGTTAAAGGGCAACCGTAAATAAGCCAGGGATAACACGTAACCGTCCACTTTACGTGCTCATCAAAATTCGTCGACGGATATTACTTGTGCAAATCTTTGGCGAATGTCAACGATAAATATTTGTAGGCATGCAAATTTACGAGCTTGCTGGTCGCGCGAGAATTAAACGAGTTTGCCAGAACTGTGTAGTCCGTCCGAACACGGTCTGTTGATGTTTGAACAGTTTTACTGAAAATATCCCCGGAAAATTTATCGTAATTAATCACACCGCCAGAGGAATTTCTATTTTCTTTATGGATTTTCAGACGAAAATTATTTCTCGATTATTAAATAACCAAATAATATATTTTTATGAACGGGGACAGGACTGTGCTGAATCGACTGGCATGGATTTAGAAATCAGACGTATAATTTAAGAATATTTTAAACGCTTCAAATTTTCAAAAACTTTCATAAATTTTTAAAGCAGATTTAATGGTTGTATTTATGGTATATTAGTTTAAAACTTAAAATTCGAAAAAAAATTTATTCAAAATAAAAGTTTTATTAGTTTCCATAACAGAATTTTAAAAATTTGTTCATATTTGAGTAAAAATTACGTAAAAAATTTTAAGTATGAAATTTTATCAGTTTTAGGATGTAAACAAAACTTTTGGAAAATAAAAAACATGTACTTTGATATTTTTTTAAATAGGCTTTTTAAGAGTTAGTTCTTGTACATACGAAAAAATTTCTCATATAGAATATATTAATACCGTAAAATCTTCTGTTAAATTTTATATTTTTATTTTTTTTTAAGTTCAGTAAAATATTAAGCTTTATTATAAGTGCTTAAGTGATATTCTGGAAAATGCTTGTCAGTTCAAACGATGATCGATTATAAACCTCTGAAGCGTGTCACAATTCGACGACAAAATTATAGCAGAAGTAGCACTTATGTTACATCAATTTCAAACTTCACTACTGTCAGAAAGCTTAAACATCGCCGAAAATGGGTGCAGACTCACATTTTACCATTGAATTCGTCAATGGTAAAAATTGATAATGTTAAGTGGGTCATCCGGTGATGAAAAATAAGAATGCGGCTCCGTTGTTCGCGAATAAATGACAAAGATGTCCTCGCAACCAATTACAGCTGGCTATTACCAAGTCAATGGTAAAAATCATTATTGCAGCTAACGTGGAACATTAATTTCGCCTATCTGAATTCACTGAAATATATTACTGAACATGGGAATTTCTATTTGCACCCAGTCTCGAAGGATAATGACGGAAAATTCGAGGAAAACCAATTTTATATGATCAACATGAAATTTTTAAAGCGATATTTGTCGACTTTATTCGAGGAAATGTGGAAAATATTCGGAAAATTAAAGAGATGTGAATTTTAAAAAATAATTTGCGTGATGTGAGTGATTGAGTGAATCAAACGAGTACAGTAATAACAAGGCAGAAGGAATGGTATTAAGTTTTTCATACTTTTGAAATTTAGTATTTCGCAATTTAGATGCTTAGAAAAAGAGAAATCCTAGATTTTAAGATTTGTAAACTTACACACTTAAAATTAATAAGGACAAATAAATTTTAATTTATAAACTTGCAAAATTAGAAATTTGGAAATTTGAGAATATAGGAATTACAAATTTACAAAATTGAAAGTTGGAAAATTAAAATCTTTTAATTTAGAAAATCTTTTAATTCAGAAGTATAGAATTTAAAAATTTAGAAACTTATAGATTTTAAAACTTTTAAATTTAATACCTTTCTGAACCCACATATTCTCAAATTAAAAGACTTACAAATTAATATATTTGGAAATTTCAAAAAATTGTAAACGTATAAAGTGTAGGAATTTTTAAACTTCAATTTCAACATATTTTAGACATCATAACAATATTATCGGGACAGTAACTATGATTAAACAATACTAATTAGATACAACGTAATATCTCAGTCAATAATTAACAAGATCTATAAATAAACATAAAACATTTCTATTACAAAGAAAAGATGAACACGTAAATATTTGATTTTCTGCTAAACAATGTCATTTTCGTACAGTACTTAAACAGGTGTTACGTGCGGGAAGCGCGCGTATAAAGCCTCGAAGATTTGTTTGCCCAAACAATATTAATTGTTAACGGGACTTAATGTTTGTGGATCCGGAGATACGCTAGTCCCATACGGGCCCTTTCACAAGATCGCAATGATTATAGGATATGACGGAGGCAATAAAAGAAATGTAATTCAAAATAATTAAAAAAATACAAAAGATTATATTTTATAAAATATGAAGAGATTAGAATGGTAGCGTATATAATATAATATGAATCACAATGAACTGAACAAAAATATTGTAAATATCCGAGACGCGCAATTCGTAGATTCGAAGGAGAAACAATTACTCAGATACAAAATAATTTTATAATCCAGTGAGGGAAATCCCAAAGTTAAATAATTAACTACTGGATCTACTTGCCGAAAAATTCATAAAATAGCTGGAAGAATAAAGGAAACAACTCACCGAAATATGTGTACTTGAATGAATTTAGAATTAACAATCTCTTGCAAAATGTGTAATGCCAATTACGCCTGGTTCCTGGGAAGAACACACACACATGAAAGCGCTCCACCAATGATAATTTTGAACTAACCAATTGTGAAATTCAATTAAACTATAAAATAAAATTATACGTTAAAAATTAAAAAGAATAAAATTGAATGTAATTAAATGGAAAAATAGAATAATTAATTGAATTGAAAATTTAATGTGATTATATAACGCGAAAGTTTTACGTGAAGATAGAGTCTTTGTCTGAATTTTGCACTTTAACAAATTCTAGAACAAACTCGTCTCTAAGCCACTTCACGGACCCTCGACACGCACCTCGCGATTATACACCGAAGAGTGTCGCAACTTGCACCTCTCGGAGAAGACCAGAGTGGGCCTAGTCCGAAATTGTTTATGTTGCATTGATATGCGCCTAACGAATTAGGCTGCGAGGCCAATGCGTAAGAGACCGTGATTCGTTAATTAGGTGGTGATGGTGGGTGCATGTGTTCCTCCCTTGTCCAGCTCTTATCTTTCTCTCTTTCTATATAGTTCTTTCCTTTACCCTTGAGCTATGGATTGTTAATTAGCTATTGAATAATTTTACATGCATAACCAATACAATATAAAATGTTAATCTGTATACATTATAAAATTTAGAATGAAACATTATCTATTTCGTTTTACAATTATTAAAGTTAAATCGCGCTCGGTACTGTAACTATTGTGGAACTGATTGACGTGTGCGTATTAATAATAACGGTATAAAGAAATACTATGGGTAATTTATATAATTTTGTAGTGTTGCAAAGACTATTTCTATTACAATTTTATATTGCGTCGTGGGCCCTTGAGGAACATTCCAGAACGCTTGGCGTTATCGGACCACACGAGTGTGACTTCTGTTTATATTCGGCGGTTCGGAGAATGAAATGATCTAAGATTTTGGCCGTGGGACCACGTTGATTTCAAGGAAGGAATGTGTTATATTAACAATCATAGTTTAGTCGACAAAAGATAGTCTATCTAATAAACATTGAAAGACCGTTACTGCGTTCGATCAGGGTGTTCCCAGAATGCAATACGCATTATCGATACACATCCGGTCGGTCAGAACTACAAAGGAAATTTTGAAAAAGATTCCTGTTCGGAACGTAACAGTCCTCCCTCCTTAGAATCATCGTCGTCCCCGACGATACGTATCTGCGGTAACTATGGTAATTGTGATAAAGTATTCCAAAATTTTCCTGCGTCCAAAGCGTGTTCTGCATCTTCCTTGGTATGAAATGTGACAAAACCTGGTTGACTGGTGTTTTCTGGAGTATTACAACGTGTTCTGCTCCATATGGGATAAATACGGCCATGAGTTTGTTTTTCCTCGTGTCTGGTGCCAGTCGACTAACAAAGAGGCGATGACCTTCGTTATCAATTTTGTTAATACTGTATGTAGCCATGATTAACCTATAACTTAAGCAATTAAGTAAGTAAAACAAAATAAATATATCGATCAGTCAAAAGAGAACTGCAATAATGGAGATGATAATCTATCAAACAAATATTTATGATTAATTTTGAACCAATAAATCTAAATATTGTGTGTATATATAGGTATGTCGTATATATATATGTTGTTAGTTTATAATAATTCGTGGTGTATGTGACGTCGGTTGTACGGAAACAGTGGAGAGTTCCTCAAGTGGGATTGTAGTTTCTTCTTTAGATTTAGATGATGATTGTTTCTTCTTTCTGCATAATTGTAGTATGTAAGATAATGGTTTGGTTGGACTCCAGAAATAAGCGATCATCAACCCCAGAACTACTAGTGCCTGAGTTACTAGAGTTCCGTAAGTCAATCCAAAATGATATCTTCGATCGCGATGATGCGTCTCCAAATTTTCCAGTTTTGTCTCTATTTCGTATAAGGATTCCATTGTGTTTCCGATGGCTGATTTTGTAAGACTTGGTTCAAATTCGTCAATAGACTTGATGAAATGATACTGTTCTAATTTAGGTGAAATCTCACTAATATTTAAAAGCAAATTTGGGTTGTAGTAAAATTGCTCTGCACTATTGAAAGTTTGAATTCCAATCAGAGTAGTAGACCTAGTTTTAGCTATACAGTCTGGGTCTATTTCCACTATTCCTGTTCCTTGAATGGTGATTAATGTGTTCTTATGATGTTCACACAAAAATTGTAAAGATTCTGGTTCTGTAATCGAGTATAACCATCCTCCTGTGCGTTTTAATCGGAGTCAATAGTACTCTGCGTCGTCCGTATTTAATGTGCCAAACAGTGTGCGATTGACTGATCCAACAAATTCGAAAGGAGCATTATGATGAGTTAGGATTTTCGGCAGATCATCTTTCTCCGTTCCTCCCATATTGGATTCCAAAGCAAATTCCTTAATTTCTGCATGTATCTTCAGTGCTTCTTCGATTTTCGTATTGAGGTAATGTATACGCAAAACGGAACTACATTTTAATTTAATCGGGAACTTTAAACATCGCTTGTAAATGAGATTTAGGTTTGTGTATTCCTCCGGAAATTCATGTTCTAGTCTATTTATGTCTATCGCTACTATTACACGCCAATCAGCCCTTTGAAAACGTATATTATGGAGCCTTTCGTAGTATAATCCAGGATTAGCGTCGATGCGTGTCAATCGGTATGGTTCCTGAGCTCGGGTGATTAATATAAAGAATACCAATGCCAACCATGTGTATGCCATTCTTCCCTCCTAATTTAGAGTAATTTTAGTTTATCAATGTGTTTCGTGACTTGTTTTCCATTAACTTCCAGGATAACATTATTCTTTTCTAAAATTCCAACTATTTTATATGGTCCATGATAACGCCTACTGAATTTACTTTTTCGTGCTTCGTTAATGACGTATGCCATGTCCCCTATCTTACCATTAAATGGTCGCGATTTTGAATCATAATAAGTTTTAGATCTTTGCTTTGCTTCGATTAAATTTTTCCCTGCTATTGTTTGCATTTCTGAAAGACGAGTTATTAGATCATGTAAATACGAATTATACGTGGGTAGTTTATCGTCTATTGTAAATGAAGTTGGACACCGTGCAACTTTTCCAAATACCAATTCAAATGGTGTAAAATTTGTAGCTTCATGTACTGATGTGTTGTAGGAAAACATTGCAAAAGGAACTAATCGATCCCAATAGTCAAAATTATTTATGTAATGACTAATGTATTCCGTTAAAACAATGTGACTTCTTTCTAACGCGCCATTCGTTTGTGGTCGGTATCCAGATGTAGTTACATGTTGAATTTTAAAAGTTTTAGTTAAGTAATAAATGATTTTATTGAGAAAACTCGTTCCTCTATCGGTCAAAATTGCTTTGGGTGTACCATAGTGTAATATTAGATTTGTTACTAAAGCATGAGCTATTGTTTCAGCTTTTATGTCAGGTATGGGAACTGCTATGCAATATTTTGTTAAATTATCCTGTATTGTCAGAATGTGTCTATTTCCATTAGGAGTGACAGGTAAGGGTCCTACTGTGTCTAGTGATACCTTTTCGAATGATTCCAGAGGTGTGTCAATTATTATCATTGGTTCTCGAGTTTTTGCTCGGACTAATTTTTGATTTTGACAACTATTACAAGTGCGAATAAAATTTTGAACATCATTACGTAAATTGGGCCAATAAAATCTTTCACGAATTCTACGATATGTTTTAGTAACTCCCTTGTGTCCACCAATTAAACTTCCATGCAATTCTGAAATTATTTTCAGACGAAGTTCTTCGGGTGGTACTTGAACATTACCATAACAAAGTGTTATTTTTATATTACTGTCTTCAAAAGTATTCACTAACATATCCGCTAGTGTACCCCGATGTAATGTATCAGTAAAATCGCCAATTTGTGATATTCTAAAAGTATTGATATTTAAACTTAAAAGAATTTGTTTCAAATTTAGTAAGCCAATGTTTAAAATTTCTGTAGATAATTCATCAAAACAGTTCTTTTTAATAACTACACTGAAAACTTTATATTTTCCGCGTTTCGTGATTAATACTTGTCCTAATTTCGGTTTAGAATTCTGAAAATTTTCTGTATTTATGATACCTAAATCAGAAAGTAATTTACTTATAGGAGTAATTAATCGACAATCTGAAGAGATAAAATGAACATAATGTGAATGTCTATATGTTAAATTTTCTCGAGAATAAGTTACTATCTTTTGAGTTTTTGAATGTGAATCTAACGGTAAATTTTCGGTAATTTGAATTCCTGAAAAATCTGGATTATGTGTAAAATTAGATTTCGATTTTGACACAATAGCATTCTTTCCTCCCTCCTTAGATTTCAATTTAGCTTTTGTTTTGGAAATGGGAGTGGATAATGCTAAAGGATCTGATGTAGGAAACTGTAACTGTTCTAAATGTTCTTGTAAATCTTCATCACTTAAGTCTGAGTCAGAGTCTACGTCTGCTAGAATTTGTGTCTGTTGTAATGTAGTGTCTTCGCCAGATGTAATGTCAGAAAATTCTTGATCGCTTTGATTCAAATTTCGTAAAGTCTCGTCATCGCTGTCACTACTATAAGCTTCTGGTAATTCAATCATTGCACTCTCACCTGATTGAACTATCTCTGAACCCTGCTCGATTTCGTCCAACACAGGAGACGCAGTTTTCTTCTCTGGAACTGTAGGGATACCCAGCATTCGTGGTTCTGAATGAAATTCCAGATTAGGTAACACACTCCTGCGACGACAAAATTTTGGAGCATCGGATAATTCATCATCTGAACTATCGTCGGAAGATTCAGAAATGCGCTCAGGCTGGAGCACTGCAGGTTTAGATTTTGATCTAGTCCTAGTAGCTATTGCTTCTGTATCAAGAGTCGTCTGAATTTTATTTCGCTTGCTTTTTGAACCTAATGGTCTACCTCTTTTCCGTTTTTCAGTCGTATCAGTCTGTATTGCAGGTTGTAATGGAGTTTTAGAAGATTCGGGACCAGAAATTGGAAGTAAATTTCGTGTTTCAGTATTCGATTCTGGATTGCCCTGTTCGTCAGATGAAGATAAGGAAAATTCATCGGAAGATATTATTTCATGTGCGATAACCGGGTTACGCGATAGAGCATCTGCATTAGTGTTTAATTTACCGGATTTGTGAACAAAATCGTAATCGTAATCTCGTAATTTTAATCTCCATCGAATCAATCTCTGTCCTGGATCTTTTATTGAATTTATCCAACGTAACGGTTCATGATCGCTAACTAATGTAAATTTTCGTCCGTACAAGTATGGTCGAAAGTGCAAAATCGCATATAAAACTGCTAAACATTCTTTTTCGGTAGTAAAATAATTTTGTTCTGGTTTTGTTAAAGTTCTAGATAAATATGCTACTGGTAAATCATGACCATTAAATTCTTGACTTAATATTGCACCTATTGCATAATCTGATGCGTCTGTTGTTAATGTAAAAGGTTTATCAAAATTTGGATACTGTAAAATAGGACTTCTGCATAATGCTTTACGTAATTCCAAAAAACTCTGTCTTTGCTTTGTACCCCAAACGAATTTTGCGTTTTTCTTTAATAATTCTGTCAGAGGTTTGGCCTTTTCTGCGAAATTTTTAATAAAACGTCTATAATATCCTGCTAAACCTAAAAATTGTCTAACATTTTTCGGATTCTTTGGTCGAGGAAAATTTTTCACTGCTATTATTTTCTTTGGATCAGGTTTCACCCCGTTTTTACTAACTACATGTCCTAAATATGCTACTTCTGTTTTTAGAAATTCACATTTATCCGGTTGCAAAGTTAATCCTGCGTCAGCTAACCTCATAAATAATCTATGAATTTTCTTTTTATGTTCTTCTAAATTTTTGGCATATACTATTATGTCGTCAAGGTATACGAAAACTTCGACACCCTGTAAACCACGTAACACTAAATTCATTAGTCTTTGGAAAGTTGCTGGTGCATTTTTAAGACCTTCAGGCATTCGAACGTATTCGTAATGACCTGTGGGTGTGGTAAAAGCTGTTTTATGGGCATCTTTTGGATCCATTTCTACTTGTTGAAAACCACTAGTTAAATCAAAGGTTGAAAAATACTGAGCTTCACCAATATGATCCAATATTTCAGCAATATTTGGTAACGGATATGCATCGCCAATTGTTTTCTCATTTAATTTTCGAAAATCTATTACCATTCGCCACCTTGGATTGCCTTTAGAATCAGGCTTCTTTGGAACAATCCAAAGCGGTGAATTATATGGTGAATTTGATGGTTTAATAATCCCGTCAGATAATTTATTTAAAATCTGTCTTTCTATTTCCTGTCTATGAATCGGTGGAAATCTGTATTGTCGCGTATTTATTGGAATGTCATCTACAGTCGGTATATGGTGCTTAATAAACGATGTTGCTTGCAATTTATCTCCAGGTAAATGAAATCTTTCAGGAAATTCTTCAATAAGACTTATTACGTGTTCTCGTTCTTCCGTATTTAAATGATCTAATCGTAGTCGTTTAACAATTTCTGAAACTCTATCTGAAGTATTTCCTAAATTTTTGTCTTCAGAGTCGGAATCGAAATATTCTTCTTCTGGAAAATTATGATATTCAAACGGAACTAACTCTTGGGCAGGTATTTCTACCTCTACATCTTTATCTAAGGTATTGATAGCCAAGACATGACACACGCCACCGTCGTTCACAGAGACTGCAGCTTCGCCAATGTACAAGCCATCAATGTTTTCTATGAGTGGTAAATAACCTTCTTTCAGATTAGCGTTTATCACATCTATTGCTATAGGTTGTCGTGTTCTTGCTTTAATCAAAAGTACTCGCGGTTTTAAATTTCGACGTTCCACGTATTGTTGCATTGAATTTTCGTCTATGAATCTAATAGGTCTGATCGGATCACTTTGAGTAACTAATGTATTATGCGCAAAAGAAATTTCAGCCTGTTCTTGTCTAAGATAGTCTTGTCCTAATAATCCATCATGTTTCAAAGGAAAAGTTGATTTTACGACATGAAATCTAACCGGTCTATTTTGCAAAGTCACGATTGTGCTACCTATTGTTTTTATCTTTTCCGTTGTTATACCACTAAGTATAGCCGAATCATCTATTGAAACTGTTGTGTCTTCGTGTAGTGAATTTAGTTTTATTATATTTATTTCCGCGCCTGTATCTACGAGAAAATTAGCTGAACCCGTCCGTAGCTCTTTCGCATGCATTTTTACTATTGGTGATTCGCGTTTCATCTCTATGGTAAAAGATGTTCGTTCTGTTCCAAAAATTTTACTGTCGGTTGACGCTGATTTTTCCCGAAGCTCGCCGTCGCGTCCACTCGACGAGCGTTTTGAGAGTTTAAAGAATCTGATCTATCTTGATTATTTTTGACTGGATGAGGAGAAGGTGATCGAGATTTTGGAGTAGATGGAGAATTTTGAGGCGGTATTTTGGTTGTAGAAGGAGAATGAGATGTAAATCTGGATTCTTGATGGTTATTGTGATCATGATAACGAGTTGAACAACAGGAAGAAACATTACAATGACAATGATGTTGTACTGGTTGAAAATTTTGAGAACAACAAAAATGATAATGTTGCATATGTCTGGGTGTACGATATGGACTTGGTGTTCTAGATCGATTTTCATCTTGTATCGGATAATTTGGAAATTCTCGGTGTTGATAAGATGAATATGGATTATGAGAATATTCGCGATAATTATTAGATCTGTAATTTTCACGTGGATGGTAGTCATATCGATATTCTGGATTAATAGAAGGCTTATTCTGTTCATAAGATGGTACAATTCCGGATTTCATCCTAGTTTCGACTTTAATTGCGACTTCTAATGCTTTTTCTAATGTGTTTGGATCTCGTGCGTCTACTGCTCTAGCTAATTCGTCTGGTAAACCTCTAATAAATGCATTAATAGCTGTTGCTTTTACAGGCTTTAAAATACTGTCCACGTCGTCAGCGTAACTGTCTTTCAATAAATTTTGAAACCCACTAATTAAAATTCTTAAACGATCGTAGAAAGCGTAAACAGATTCGTTTCTTTTCATCCGAATATTTGAAATCTCTTGCTGATAATGTTCGTAAGTTTTTCCCGGAGCAAACCGACGTTTTAAATGTTTAATTAATTCATTAATTGAGTCAAAATGTAAATCGCAAATGCTATCTCTTGCTTCTCCGCGTAATTTTGTTAAAACTGCACGTATAAAAGATCGTTCTGATTCTGATGGAAGACAATATGCACTGTTTTGTATATCTATAAGAAAATCTTTGAGCGGTATATTATTTCCGTCAAAATATGGTATACTAGCAATGGCTTGTTGTATTGCAAAACTTTCAGCAAAAGTTGCAGTCATTTGTTCGGTACGAGAATGAGACTCTGCGCTCGAACCAGCGCTATGCAATGGTTGCGACATTTTGTGTTATAAGTTAATAATGTTGAATATACACACAATAAAAGATATAAGTAAAATCGTAAGAATATAAGTGATAATGGCAATAAAATCCAATAGCAAGCGTTATCAAGGGAACCAAATTGTTTTTCCCTCCAATCTGTGTATTAACAAATTGCAAAATTGCGTTTCTCGAAATAACTTCAAAAACTTAATTATTTGATTGCGATCCTATGAATACGAGTATCTCTAAACCTTTTGAAATTTCAATTGTAAGATTTTTAAATTTTAATTTTGAATAAAAGAAAGTAGAAATTTTAAAAAAAAGAGATCACACCGTGATTTTAAAGTATCCCACCGAATTTAAGGAATCCCACCGAATTTAAGGAATCCCACCGTGATTTTAAGGTATCCCACCGAATTTAAAGAGATCCCACCGCTGCCACCAATTTTCTTCTAGGCTGTTACGTGCGGGAAGCGCGCGTATAAAGCCTCGAAGATTTGTTTGCCCAAACAATATTAATTGTTAACGGGACTTAATGTTTGTGGATCCGGAGATACGCTAGTCCCATACGGGCCCTTTCACAAGATCGCAATGATTATAGGATATGACGGAGGCAATAAAAGAAATGTAATTCAAAATAATTAAAAAAATACAAAAGATTATATTTTATAAAATATGAAGAGATTAGAATGGTAGCGTATATAATATAATATGAATCACAATGAACTGAACAAAAATATTGTAAATATCCGAGACGCGCAATTCGTAGATTCGAAGGAGAAACAATTACTCAGATACAAAATAATTTTATAATCCAGTGAGGGAAATCCCAAAGTTAAATAATTAACTACTGGATCTACTTGCCGAAAAATTCATAAAATAGCTGGAAGAATAAAGGAAACAACTCACCGAAATATGTGTACTTGAATGAATTTAGAATTAACAATCTCTTGCAAAATGTGTAATGCCAATTACGCCTGGTTCCTGGGAAGAACACACACACATGAAAGCGCTCCACCAATGATAATTTTGAACTAACCAATTGTGAAATTCAATTAAACTATAAAATAAAATTATACGTTAAAAATTAAAAAGAATAAAATTGAATGTAATTAAATGGAAAAATAGAATAATTAATTGAATTGAAAATTTAATGTGATTATATAACGCGAAAGTTTTACGTGAAGATAGAGTCTTTGTCTGAATTTTGCACTTTAACAAATTCTAGAACAAACTCGTCTCTAAGCCACTTCACGGACCCTCGACACGCACCTCGCGATTATACACCGAAGAGTGTCGCAACTTGCACCTCTCGGAGAAGACCAGAGTGGGCCTAGTCCGAAATTGTTTATGTTGCATTGATATGCGCCTAACGAATTAGGCTGCGAGGCCAATGCGTAAGAGACCGTGATTCGTTAATTAGGTGGTGATGGTGGGTGCATGTGTTCCTCCCTTGTCCAGCTCTTATCTTTCTCTCTTTCTATATAGTTCTTTCCTTTACCCTTGAGCTATGGATTGTTAATTAGCTATTGAATAATTTTACATGCATAACCAATACAATATAAAATGTTAATCTGTATACATTATAAAATTTAGAATGAAACATTATCTATTTCGTTTTACAATTATTAAAGTTAAATCGCGCTCGGTACTGTAACTATTGTGGAACTGATTGACGTGTGCGTATTAATAATAACGGTATAAAGAAATACTATGGGTAATTTATATAATTTTGTAGTGTTGCAAAGACTATTTCTATTACAATTTTATATTGCGTCGTGGGCCCTTGAGGAACATTCCAGAACGCTTGGCGTTATCGGACCACACGAGTGTGACTTCTGTTTATATTCGGCGGTTCGGAGAATGAAATGATCTAAGATTTTGGCCGTGGGACCACGTTGATTTCAAGGAAGGAATGTGTTATATTAACAATCATAGTTTAGTCGACAAAAGATAGTCTATCTAATAAACATTGAAAGACCGTTACTGCGTTCGATCAGGGTGTTCCCAGAATGCAATACGCATTATCGATACACATCCGGTCGGTCAGAACTACAAAGGAAATTTTGAAAAAGATTCCTGTTCGGAACGTAACACAGGCAAGTTAAATTTTTATATAAAAGTACGTTAACAAAGATTATTTCTGCACGATTTATCATTAGTATTTACTATTGAACATTCAAAAGCAATTTACCATCAAATTTATTTTCTTCTTTGAATAATTATTATTTTCCTGTGGAAATACGTATGTTCGTAATATGATACATGTTGAGTGTAATAAGAAACATGTTCCATACTGGATACATGGTTCTTGTTAACATCACATGACATTCTGAGTTACATTTTTACGATTCTAAATACATAATAATAATAACAATGGAGGAGAATTGTTCCAATACAATTATACGTGAGCAATATACATATAGTATAGTATTTTGTGTGCGTCGTGGAATATTCCACCGACCGGTAAACAAAAGAATTTCGGGAAACGGCGACGTCGAACGGTCGAAAAGGGAAGAGTCGTTGTTCGCCCTTAGAGACATGCGGTCGCGAGACACTTATGCATTACGGAATAAATATCCTTATGTTAAGCAAATTATTGATCTTCTTTATGCTCGAACCTGACCTGATATCCTACAATAGTAATCGAAATAACATTCTACGAATTAATTTAAAAGGATATTTGTAAATGTCCATTTTTCAGGATGGAAATAAAGTTATCTCAGTTTTCTGTACAAATGTCCCACATGTGGAATTAATTAAAATAACTCCTACATATGGTGTTGATTGTTTTAACCCTTTCGCTTCGGCTGTCCAGTCCGCCGAAGTACTGTAACTGAACGGAAGCGAGCGCCGTGAATACGTGCAGTACGCGTTGTTGCTGTATATACGTTTTCCTGAGTCTTAAATGACTATTTTGCTGAATAAAGCAAAAATTTGCTACAATATAATGAGTATAATTTAGATCTTTGATATGAAAACATTTATAACGTATAATTATAACTTTTATAACTTATAAACATTTATAACATACAAAGCTACAGTATTTTACAATATTTACTATATTTACAATATTTTAATTATAAATTAATTATGATGCGCAAATAAGTTAATATATTAATGTGAAATGATTAATAGTATAAGCATGTATGATTAATTTTGTTAAACGACCCTCGTACCCGCAGGTGTGTGCGCCGTTTATAAGCGGCGCTCGAAGCGAAAGGGTTAATACATTGCTTTTGACTTTTAGAAACTACTTTTAAATTTCACATCTAAAACCACATAAAAAGAAAGAACCATACTAGCGATAATATTTCATTAGAAACTGTCTTCTACATGTAGTGCATAATCCATATGAGAACTTACTTTGTAGAAGAAATTGTAAAATAATTACCGAACGTAGTGAGTTCGTTTGTCTGTACACTTATAGATTTTCATTCGATTTTGGATTTTTTTACTTGAAATTTCGAGGACAGACTCGCGAGACACCCTTTGCTGTATGATTGTTTGCGGTAATCTGACGACAAAAAGATGGCAGATATGTATTCGTTGACATATTGAATCTACGTTGATCGTCGTCGAATCTTTAAATATCCATATATATCGTCTTCAATTATTGTTAACACATAGAATTGACTGTAACCACGTTAAGATCTCTGTAACTTATCGTGAATGACAATGCTTGATCGTCACTGACATTAGTTATCAAATTAACAATGATTGTGTTTGATATAGTTCTCGACACCTTCAGACATGTTAAATTATTTTCAACGGTTTTAAAATCTCTGCTTGTTTTGCTCGCTGGGAGGCTCCAAAAAATTGTATCTCACACCCTTTAGCTTGTAAATTTGTATAGGAGAGCCAGTCAGTAAGCAGTGGGGAGGCTTTACAGTTCTTTTATGATTTGACAGTTTTCCTGGAGTTGTCAGGTGATTTTAGAGTGGGGTCAATTTTATGGAAAAATGTTGTACCTCACACTGTTTGGCCTGCGAATTTGTATACGTGAGTCAGTCAATCAGTCAGTCAGTCAGTCAGTTATGTTTTGTGATGATATAACATCTCATTCTTGTCCCACTTATATTTTTATAGTAGATATTCCAAATTTCGCATACACATTCGTATTGACGTGAGGCACCAGTTTATATTAAAAGAAAAAAGTTATCGACATCCATCGATGAAACGCTAACGTAAACACGTATGATGAAGCACCCAGTACGTGAATTCCCGGAGGAAACGACAGAAAGCTTATTCGTATCTAGCCAAGGCGTTATTATCGCCATAATTCACATCATTTTGACGCGAACCTTATAAAAATATCGATCCTTATTTCTTGACCGAGCGGTACATCGATTTCAGCGCTCCCCTCATGCTTGCCAGCTTGGCCACGCTTTTTATTTCAAGCTATCCTTCTTCTTCTTGTTCGCGTTTGGGGTAAATCGAGAAGGATTCGAACAGGGCTGACGGAACATTCACGATCGAACGTGGAAATCTTCCATTCGAGACCCCTCTTCGCTATGATAAATGGTCACCGAGAACACATTGGGCATTCTTTTCATATCCCGCTTGCACGCGTGCATCCTTCGCGAGATGACCAGCTTCCGGAGAGATCAACGGAATCGTATCCTTCAGGGAATAAGTGGAAAAGAATTCTCTGATCTTTTTCTTCGGCTGCAGGACCTTTCTGCAAATTAGATTTCGGTTCGGGTGGGAGATGCATGGCAGTTGATAAATGACGGACAGTGTGCGAGATTATTGGCTGCAAGATGTGATTTCTTCAATGGAGGATTATTCGACGCACCGTGAATGGTTTGACAATCAGTATTAATGGGATGCTTATTCCATTGAACTGCCTTTGTATTTGTTTATGGGGAACTCGTTTGAATAACCTCAGTATTATAATATTAACCCTTTGCACTTAAGAAGAGACTCATACTCACGACTTAGTTTCATACAACAATTTAAACTAAATATTTTCCAAGTAAATAGTATTACAGATATGGTGTGTATACACAGGGAAGCAGACGCTAGTGGTAATTAATAATAGAAATAGTAATGTTAAGTGAATTGAATGAACTTTTTAACTAAAACGTTTTAAGGTTCATATGTGATAGCAACATATGTTCCAAATCTTCCAAATTCTCAAATTTCTAAAACAACTAAATTTCCAAATAATGAAACCTGTAATCCAATATTAAAATTTCCGGTACCTCCCAAATTCTTAAATTCGTAAGTTCTCAAATTTCCAAATAATGAAACCTATAATCAATGAATATTAAACTTTCCTGTACCACAAACTCCCAAGTTCTCAAATTCCTAAGTACTCAAATTTCCAAACAATGAAACCTTGCACTCTCAACGAATATTACGATGTTTACCGAGACGCCAAAAAATAACCGCAGTTCTAAATCGAAGTAGATATACTCAGGAGTTCTCTTAAATCGCGAGCACAACGTTCCCGGGCAAAGGTAAAAGCCTCGTGCCGGAAGACGAAATAGCGTGGATACATTGTGTGGTGGTTTGTGCGGCGTCACACACGAGTCGCCATATAACAAGGCCGGTAGGTTGAAATGGAAGAAGGAAACGGAAGAGAGTGGAAGAGGTGTGCTGTGCCACTGGAAATAGGGTTTGGGACGCGCGAGAGTTGGCCTGGACCGTTTTATGCATACCGAATGCATATCGAGCCCATTCTGATGCATCGCATACATGGACAACTGATTTATAGCCGAAATAAACCGCCTTCCTTTTCGATAAATAGAAAAGCTCCCTATAGCATACTCGAAAACACGACCACATCAAGGAATTTCTCGTTTTCGATATTGACCGTCTGATAAAGAAGCTGATGTTATGCTACATTCACATCGATGTTTGCTACCAACTTGTGAATCCTAAATGAGTCTTCAATTCCTGGAAAAAATACTTTGACCCTTTGCTTCATATTTAATTCGAATTTCTTTTTTAAATTTGTTTAAGGGATTTCCGGGCTAGGTTCATATTTCAAGACAAAAATTTATAAATACCAATAAAATAAAAAATTATCATTAATTTATGAAAATTAATTTTTTACCCGTAATTTTTAAATCAATATTACAATTTTCTCTTAATTAACGTCAATAAACACTATCTAGAAATTGAATGTATTATCAGTAAATAAAGAAACGTATAAGGTTTTTTTCCGTCATTTGAATTCAAAGTATATTTACCCAGAATAATTATACAGAATGTTTCATCTTTGCTCTCCAGTGAAAAAAAAATAAAAAGCGTTATATAAACATATGGAAAATGTTTTATTACAGAGTTGTAACAATGTTACCAAAATTATAAATAACTTGCAGTCATATAAATATACAAAGTTTCAGTTAGTTGCGGTTACAGTTTCATATAGCTTTTTACACAGTATACGATTTATACTTGTTTTCATTTAATTCCACGTTTTTTATTCGATACTGTGTTGAACAAAAAAAAATAAAAGTCAAGATAAAATACATGGTAACATTCTAATTCTACAGCAGAATATAATTGTACAACGTGAATGTTTACAACAAATAATAATTTAAACAAGAATTTCAGTAAACATGGCTAACCGATCGAACAAGTTTACAGTATCGAAATTTTTATTATAATTTTACAATGAAATATTCATGGCTATATATTTATATAAAATTTCATAATTTTGATTATGAAGTACGTTAAAATCGAAATAAAAATGAAACACCCTGTATATTAATAACTTCATTCGTCTTTTAATTATTCAACCGGAGAGTACACAAGCAGGTAGTATTCGTAAAAAACGCCGAATATCCTGCGAATAACTGACAACGAACTAGCAATCGGTAATATTTATGGCGTGCCATGGAACGGCGGAAACTTCCCCCGACTCTTTATCGTTCGCCGGTCGCGGCTGTTTCGTAAAATCAGCCATAAATCCTGGTGGCGTTGGCGAACGTTGCGGAACAGTTGAAAACTGCTTAGCAAAGGACTTATCCACGTCCAGCCCGAGTCGTGTTCGAACGAAAGACTTGCTGGATTAATGGCGTCCCATTGTTGCGACGAAAGGCCACGTGAAAGCAGCAATATGAGCACCCCTTACGATTCTTATTGCCAAAAATGCCGAGCAACCATTTGTGCTCGCATTCCATTTCGTTACGCACTGATTTTCTTTCACGTCAAAAAGTTCGTGGATGTCAATAATAGGTTGCACCCGGGAGCAATATAGGATTATTCTACATAAGTGTACAGAAGGTAAACTTTATTATAGCAACATATGTGTAAATTTGAAGATTTTTATATTCTTATATCTTCTGAATTTTCTGAATTTTTCAAACGTTCGAATCAATAGATATATAATTTTACAAGCATACGAGTGCTCTATATTTAAAAATTTAGTTTCCTATTTGCATTTACGAATTTTATAATTTTCTCAAGTCGACATTGGACAATTTCTTAAGTTTACAAATTTTCAAATCCACAAATTTCAAATTTCAAAATTTTATTCCAAACATCCAAACTTCCAGTTCTTGAAATCTTTAAATTTCTGTATTTAGTAAATTTGGATATTTTGAAACTTCTAAATTCGCAAATTCAATTCTGAATTTCTCAAATTATCTACAGTCACTAATTTACAAATCTCCAATTCTTACATTCCTAGATTTCTAGACTTTCAAATTCCGTAATTTTCCTATCTCAAAATTTTCAGATTTCTAAATGCCCAAATTATCAGTTTTCTCCACTTCTTGATTCTCACATTTCTACGTCTTCGAATTTTCAGGCTCCCAAATCCATATATCCCTAAATTCCAACCTTTTCAACTAACTATGTTCCCAAGTTTTCATTCATTCAAATTGCTACATCCTAAATTTTCAGACTCTCAAATCCCTGGAGCCCCAAATTCCAACCTCCTCAAATATGTTCCCAAATTCCCATTCATTCAAATTATTAGTTCCAAAAAGTTCCAATCCCCTAAGTGCCTATATTACCATTTACATAAATTCCCAGATTCTAACGACTCTGAATTTTTCAGGTCCACAAATTCTTAATATATCGAATACGTAATATTGTTCATCGTCCTCTACACAGTAAACATATTTCTCCTGTAAATAATTAATTTAACTGATTTTGCACCTCGACTCACATATATCATATATGGATACAAGAAAAAAAGGGTACTTAATCCTTCAATTTTATTTTTTAATCTGTTAACTTATATTATTATTCTAACATTAAGAACCCCCTAAAGTTCCTTTCATTTGCTTTTTCTATAAATAACTAATTTAACTGAAATTGCAATGTTGGCCACATATGTCACATATGACATAAGAACAAAGGTACTTAATCCTCCAATTTTATTTTTTTAATCTGTTAACTTGTATTATTATTCTAATAAGAACCCCCTAAAGTTCCTTTCATTCACTTTTTCTATAAATAACTAATTTAACTGAGTTTACAATGTCGGCCACATATGTCACATATGACATAATCCTCCAATTTTATTTTTTAATCTGCTAGCTTATATTATTATTCCAACATTAAGACCTTCTAAAGTTCCTTTCATTCACTTTTTCTATAAATAACTAATTTAACTGAAATTGCAATATTGGCCACATATGTCACATATGAGAGAAAAACAAAGGTATTTAATCTTACAATTTTATTTTTTAACCTGTTAGCTTATATTATTATTCCAACATTAAGACCTTCTAAAGTTCCTTTCATTCACTTTTTCTATAAATAATTAATTTAACTGAAATTGCAATGTTGGCCACATATGTCACATATGAGAGAAAAACAAAGGTACTTAATCTTACAATTTCATTTTTTAACCTGTTAGCTTATATTATTATTCCAACATTAAGACCCTCTAAAGTTCTTTTCATTTGCTTTTTCCATAAATAATTAATTTAACTGAATTTGCAAGTCATCACATATGATCATAGTGACGGTGAATATACTAAAAAATACACATGGTATTGAACAAGAAGAAACGTAATTATGTTGAAATTGTAGACTATTTCGGGTAGGAAAAATCAAACAAAGGCCGACAACTAATTAAATACTGGATACGGAGGAGGTTTAATGTTTTCAATTCCAATTCTCAATGCAGACTCTCTCGCATCTTTCCGAACGTGGTATTTTATAAACTTTCCGGTACTCCGAGAAGGGAGGAAATACGGGGTAGGGAAAGTGTGACGTTCTACAAAATTGGAAAATCCCACTTTCCCCTGCAGCGGTCATCCGGCCCAAAATCGTTGACCGGTGACCCATCCGTCCCTCGATTCACAAATTACCGTAGCAGTAATAAACCCAAGGATCGCCTCGACTTTTCAAATTACATGTACCGAAAAAAAGAAATACAACTACGCCAACCCTGGGCTCAATGTGTCTACCAAATGTTAAAACGGACAAGTAACGGTTCCTTGGCCTTTTATTACTGCTATGTCAAACCTTCAATATTATAAACTCTCTTAAAATCTAACACTATGTCTACAAAATTTATTTTCAATAAGTATAGAAAGTTCCACTTGAATTTCACACGGAAGATTGTGAACCCAGGTCGTGGTAGTAGCGATGGTGCAGCTTACGATGGTAGTAGTAGCGACAGTGGAACGGGCTGGTCGATTGTAACGTATATTAAAATTCCAATATCCAGACTTCTGATAACTTCGACCGTATATCATGCAAAGCAACGCTGGGAGCTAGCCTGCTCGGAGGTATCCATACTGCAAACTGCCAGAGACTTGCTAGCAGAAAATCTCGAATCAACGACCAACCGAGAAATCCGGAATAAAATAAACCGTTCCTTGTCGATGAACTTATTGTTGGCTGTACTATAACCAGCATCAATTTTTTCAGGAAATGTGAAAAATTCAGTTAACACCGGAACGTAAGGTATTGAGAGAATTTCGTTGGTTTCATTTCAAAATAACTGTGTATAGCGTCATGGGTGAATTGCATGGCAGTGGTTAGGTGTTACACGCGTGAAAATCTCAAATTTTTTAATTTGAAAATTAGTAAATTTTATAGTGTAGTAACTTAGAAATTTGAAAATAAAATATGGAAATTTCAGTTTAACACTTTTGAACTTTTCCTTTTTGGCGTTTTAAAATTTTTGTTCTTTCACATGTTATAATCTTTGAACTTCAACATCTTTCAATTGTTAAACATCCAAATTTCTATATTTTTATATCTTCAAATTTCCTCATTTTTACATTTTTGAATTTTCAAATTGAAATATTTCTGTATTTATGAATTTTCACATTTTTTAGTTTTTATACTTCTTAATCTTCAAATTTCCTAATTTCTACATCTCTGAATTTTCAAATTTTCAAATTTCTGTATTTATGAATTTTTATATTTTTAAACTTCTATATTTTTGAATCCTCAAATTTATAAGTTTCTACATCTTTGAACTTTCAAATTTTCACTTGTTAAACTTGATTTTGTTAAACAGCGAATACCTATATTGCCTGCACCCTTTTCACCTACATTTATCTTTAGAATAAGTTTCAAGAAATTTTCACCTCTGCAAAATGATCTATTCAATAACATCATAATTAAATGAATAATTAGATGTACAAAGTGGATTCATCCTGAATACATAAGACGTAAAAGAAGAGTCTGTCAAAATTTTTATTAATAAAATTGAACATCGAACAGTTCAAATACTATTTCCCATACGTTTTTCAGTAAAATTCCCAGTATTCATCGGGTACGATCAAAAAGACGTACGAAAGAAGAACGATCGAGCGATCTAAGGTTCGAAGGCAGTCAGGACCCAGCGAAATTTTGCGATCTGATTAAACGGAACGACCATCCCTGAAAGCGGAAATAGCTTTTAGGGATGTCACGTACTTTATCCAGTTTCCGCCAGTACGTTGACCGGCCGCGACTCTTTCTCTTCAGTCGTGATAAGTTTTCGATGGAATTAAGGAACGTGTTCACAATGGCGATGGCCGCGGCTAGCGCCACCATCCTGATCCTTACAATAGATCTAAGATAGCCAGAATCCTCTCTACTCCTCGAGAGCCATAGGAGTGTCCCGTCGATAGATTTATTGTGGTTTTCTTGCCGGGGAGTTCCTCTTTTCCTTTCGTCTGTAGCTATCTGCAATCTATATCGCGGTCCGATGTCTCCCTCCCGTCCTTCTCGTCCTTTTGCTCCCCCTGAACGCCTCGTCGTTGATACCATCGCTATTGCATCCCTCTGGTGCATCCCTCTTTGCCCTCGAACCAACACACGAACCAACTTCGAAAGCTTCGGGTCCCGGCAAAGAGATCTACGGAATTGACAACTCGAGGAAACCTCGAATTCCCTCCTTGCTCTCCTCTCTTTCACATCCCCCTTCTATCTCTCCTCCGTTTTTCTTTCTCCTCCCGCTTCTACTCCTTTTCTTTTTGGCCACGTTCGTCGAATTTTTCCGTCCTTCGATCCGCCGCAATCTTCTTTCTCCCGCTGATTTTCACCACACCCTCGGTTTTTGCCACCGTTCCAGATTTATCTGGGGGTTTTATAGCTTATGCGGCTGATTCGTCGACGAGATCGCGCGACAGAGCCGCGGACGAAAGAACGCGTTAACGGCCAAAACCGTCCCGGCTTGCGATCCAGATAAGCCAGCGGATCCGTTTGTTAGTCTCGCCTCGTCCGCTCCGGTTGTCGCGATAAAAATGTCTGACGCGGGTTCCGGTGAACGCCGTGACGCCCGCAAGAACCTCGGGACCTGGTCCTAAAAGAGACCTCGTGATTCGATACACCGATTCGTCGGTTGATCGATGACGCCCAACCCGGATAAAATATTGTGCTTTCATTGATTGCCCGATGGAATAAAGGTGCGCGGACCCGACTGCCGATAAGGTGCGATGGTCGACGCTGATCGAGAACGCGAGATGAAAAATGAATCCGCTCCATCGTGCCCTTCGACTACGTACATCTGAACAGTTTAGGCGAACGTTTGCTTCTGTGTGGGTGTTTCTTGCGATAATTAGTTCACCGCTGTACGAATAGCTAACTGTGATTATGGGAAATTAAAAAAGTATCGGTGAATTACTAGGTGATTTTTTGGGTGTAGAAAAGAAATGACGTTGTATGGTCACTTCTGTAACACGTCTTTTAAATTTGATATCAGAAACTTTTTAGCATCAAGTATTTATCGATTACTTCTTATATCCTTACTGTTGGCGTTATGAATGTAATGTAAGACTCTAATGTTGTATCGATCATAGAATTATTAAATTTTCACTTGTAGAAGTATGTCAACTTATCGACTAACAAAGGAACTATACCGAATTACCCAATAAACAATACCCAATCATTAATTTTAACGGCATTTAACAATTTTGTAGTTCTCATTAATTTATTAGATAAGTATTTGTTGTAGCAGTTAATAAACACCTTAAGGCATTGAAATTTCAAGTTAAGCATGCAGAACAAATTTTAGTCAATAAATTAGGAAAATAGCTATAAACAGAGATATGCTGTAAATTCATGAAATTAATATTTTTGAACAACGAATTTGATAGTGTAAATAGATTTTAAGTTTTGTTTCTTTACAAAATAAGTTAAAAAAGATACACATTTATCAATTTTTTTCCTTGCATGTTAATTTCATATTCTATGAAAAGTAGGAAATCTAAGAATTTAAAATTTACAAATTTATAAATTTAAAAACTTAATAGTTTAAAAATGTAATGATTTAAAAATGACTGGGTTTGTAAGTTTTGGATTCTAACAATTTTATATTGTAACTATCCATAAATTAAAAAACATATGTACATTGAAAAATAAAACTTAAAAAAAAATGTAGAAATTTCAAATATTTAAGTTCCAAAGTAAATAAAGTTTTAGAAGTTTCGTATATTTACTACTAAAATTCCCAAATGTTCAAAGTGCCTAGACTTCCAATGCTCTAAATTTAAAAGCTTATAAATTTTAAAACTGTTTAACCAAACACCACCTCTATCCTACATCGCCATTTTCCCTAGAGAACGGAGAGATGTGAGAGTTTTTGCATCGCGATAAATATATTACATTCATAGGATTTCGTAAACGTAATCTCGATTCCAAAACTAAAATATAGCAGGAAAATACCTCTTTAAATTTAAAGTTTAAATTAAAAATAAATAAATATAACTTAGTTGAAGTTAATACAGGAGTTTAGTTTGAAAGTGGGGCAAATCCATTTTCTGTTATTGCAAGATATTTATGGGTTTGCTCTTAAATACATTTTAAAATATTGGTACGCTCTAACACATAAATATTTTATATTTTTTTGATGTCAGATAATGTATGTTTATTATCATATAACGTTTAAGGTACTAAGTAAAAAAATGAAGGTTTTATTGTACGCAAATGGACTTACAAATGTAAAATTTTCTAATATTGCAACCTTTAAATTTTTAAATTCTCGAATTACCAAATTTCCAAATTCTCATATCATCAAATTCCCAAACCGCCAAATTCCCAAATTTCCAAATTTCCAAATTTCCAAACTTCCAAAACTCCAAATTCCCAAATCACCAAATTCCCAAATTTCCAAATTTCCAAACTTCCAAAACTCCAAATCACCAAATTCCCAAATCACTAAATTCCCAAATTCCCAAATTCCCAAATTCCCAAACTTCCAAATTTCCAAACTTCCAAAACTCCAAATTCCCAAATCACCAAATTCCCCAAACTTCCAAATTTCCAAACTTCCAAAACTCCAAATTCCCAAATCACCAAATTCCCAAATTCCCAAATTCCCAAACTTCCAAATTTCCAAACTTCCAAAACTCCAAATTCCCAAATCACCAAATTCCCAAATCACCACATTCCCAAATCATCAAATTTCAAATTACCAAATTCTTAAATTCTTAAATTCTTAAATTCTTAAATTCTCAATTTCTCAATTTCTCAATTTCTCAATTTCTCAATTTCTCAATTTACCAAATTATCAAATCATCAAATTCCCAATAATTTGTTATATACTCAACAATAACCGACCTAATCTAAATACCTATTTTTCACTTCAGAAATAAGCAAGTCATTCACCCTATTTACCCACGAAACAACAATTCTCAATGATTAATAAAAAATCATTACCCCTATTAAAAATTTGATATCTGTCATTCAATTCTGTCAACGCAGAAACATTTGCAGATATTCCGATACGAACGAAATCATGATTTCCCACCACAGAAAAGTTGGACGTCGTTATTTCTCGAATCCACCGACGGTCAAAGAGCGACAGACAGCATAAGCTTCGTTTGACAGCAGCGATATAGCATTGGTAGCCGGAATCACGTAATTATGAAAGTGTACATCCGGTCGGTTGCAATTGGTTTCCAGTCAAATTGTCCACGAATCCGCATAAATGCGGTACACTCGTCCCGTGTGTCGATGTGGCTCACTGAAACTTAGCATGTGACAGCAACGGGACACGCCTGATGCCGGTGCAATATGTTCATTATGCGCGACTATTGTCCATTCATACATGCAGCAATATGTAATTGCTTTTGTTGCGGTTCGTGGATAGAGTAATGCAGCTCTGCACCACTCGTATTTATCCCTAGAATAATGTTCGCTGTTGGTGTAGATGTCGATTTAATTTTAGGCGATCTCATCCCTGTTGGATCGACCATTACGAATTTTGAACTGTGTATACTCGGATGTGATGGAGAATTAGAATTTCCGAATTTTGGTATTTTTAATTATTTGAATCTGTGAACTGGTACATTTTTAATTTTTCGATTATTAAAATTGGCAAGGTTCTAAATTTTTAATTATTCAAATCTGCAGAGTTCTGAATTCCTGTTGGATCGACCATTACGAGTTTTGAACTGTGTATACTCGAATGTGATGGAGAATTAGAATTTCCGAACTTTTGATTCTTTGGCTTTGCGAATTTTTGAATTTTTAGCTATTTGAATCTGTGAACTGGTACATTTTTAATTTTTCGATTATTAAAATTGGCAAGGATCTAAATTTTTAATTATTCGAATCTGCCAAATTCTGAATTTGTAATTATTCAAATCTGCAAACTTACAAATTGTTATTGATTTAAATTTGCAGAGTTTCAAATTTTTAACTAGTCGAATTTGCAAACCTCCAAATTGTCAATTATTGAAATTTTTTACTATTTGACTTTGCAAAATTCCAAATTTTTAATTTCTAAAATTGGCAAGTTTTGAAGTTGTCGAAAATTCATTACTGAGTTATATACAATTATAATTTAACTTTTTACTTCAAATTACAAGTTGCACGATTGTTATAGAACAGATGGTAAATAATTCAAGTGTAAACATATATCAAAACACACAATAATAAACAAACTAGCAAATTACATTAAAAAATTGTAATTCTCTTTTCCCAATTTTCCAATTACGTTAATTTTACTAAAACGAATACATACATTTCTGCAACTTAGTAATTTGCCTAAGAAAGGTTCAAATAAAGGAGGCAGAAATTCCTGAAAGCTCGCATCGTGAAAAGAATTAATTATAATTAAAATACTTAAAGAGAATTTATTATAATTAAATGGTCAGCTCCTCGGGAAATTTTTGCATTTTCTTCCAAGCAGTTTACTTTGTTCGCTATTAAAACACATGCCGTAAAAGAAAATGAACCTGTAACCGGTGTATTTGTTTTGTTCTTCGATGATTTCCATAAAATCTCATCCGCCATTATGATACACGTTTATGAAACGTTGCGTGAGCTTGCCAGTTCAAGTCGGTTAAACGTTCAACCACTAAAACGTTTGCTTTATTGTCGAACGCCATTAAGGGAAGTGTTATTGCTCGCAATTGTAACCTTACCCAGGCCAGAAATTTCCATGATTTACTAAATCTCTCATGAATTACTCGTCTCTTAAATCTTCACACTCGACAACTATTTTTATTATTTACTGATAGTAATTTTACAAACAGCATTTTTGGGTGAAACATTTCACGTATTTCTTTGTAGAAATTTGAGTAATTTAAAATTAAATTTAAATTTTTTAGTTCAAACTTTGAGAGGATTTGACATCATATACTACCTTTTTAAAATACAATGATACTAAAAATTCATTAAAGTGACTAATAAATTTAGTCTATAGAAAACAAAAACGACGCAAAATACGTAGTGTCATTTTAAAACGAATCGGTGCACTGAATACATTATTTGAATTTCAATAAACAAATGTATCAAAATTCTGTTTAAGAATGGCCGTATACGATTGATCGTATTATTGATTGTACACATGTATAACCACGCGCGAATTAATTCTGTTATTACCGACTCGGCAATTATACATTCCGATATAGTGAAAGAGCGCTTTAAAAAAGTTTGCAATGACAAAAATTGTTCTGTATGTATGCTTCGTGCTGATAAAACCGAGTACGATAATAAATTGACGATAAAAACCGGCCACAAATTTCGCTCTTTTCCCAATGTATCACAAAGTTTGTACAGTTTCGATGAAATATATCAGGACCGAATATTTTTTTTCCGGTACACGTTAATCTCAGAATGTTCCCTCCTTTTTTCTTTTCTTTCTCTTTTTCACACTCTTCGCGGTAAGTTTTGCAGATGTAGTAGCACACGTCAGAAGCAGGCAGCCAATATTGGCTCGTCTCTGCTCGCCGTCAAATTCTCCACGTTCTTATCACTGCTTCTTCGATGGAAAGTTTCACGAAGACGAGGTGAAAATGATTGGAAAAAAAGTGTATCGATAAAAGGTTCCTTCTGCCTCGGAAAACTTGTCGAGTCCCTAGGAAATTTTAATTTACCCGAGTTTCATTTATTAAATCAAAAAACGTTTATTATCTTTGTGCATCGATCAACTTTTTACTTTAACTTCAAAGATTTTTTGGTAACATTTAATACCAGCTTAGTACTATGAAGATAATTGAAAAATTAGTCTCACCTATTTACATGTTATTTCAAATAATTATGCGTTCACAGAGCAATAACTAATTTGCTCGAGCAATCTCGCATGTTAAACTTGTCATTTCATTTAAGCGAAGTAATCGAACTAAAACATTATTTAAAAATAATTAAAATTAAACTGAAAAATTAATTTTCATATGTAATTTACAAAACAAAAATAAAGTATCTGAAACAAAAATATTCCTTTTTCTAACTGATTTGTCATTCATTTAAGGAGCAAGATTAAAAATACTTGATACATGATTCTGTCACTGCAATATTTTTTGCAATTTCACGAAATATAGAGGCGAGGAAAGCGCCACATTTTAGCCCGCGAACGTCACAAGCTGTGCACCCGATGAATAAACCCCTGCAAGAATCGCGAAGGCAATCCGAAGATAGATTCGACAGCTTAAATTGTCACGTGCAAATAGGGAACAGCGTCGTGGTTGCAATGTGGAAAGAAATGAACCACTGCAGCCGTTGTATTAAACAAAGTTTCGAACAAGGTTGGTCGGGAAGTGGTCTACGATATGTGGAAGCTATTCGAACGTCTAATTGGGAGCGAGGTGCGAGAGAAGTCTAAATTTTGCAGATGCGGCTGTGTACGTCAGCGTCAGAGAACCGATATTGGTTCGTCTTCCTCCGTTTTCCTCTGTTCGCCATATTCTCATCTAACCACCATATTCTCACCTAACCACCACATTCTCTAGTGGGAACTTTCTCGACCTCACAGAAAGAGTATTACCTGCTTAAAGTAGCTAAAAGTGTCTATGTAAGCTTTTAATGCGACAGTCGGTGTACAGAAAACAATCCTTTTAGTACATCCGAATTCAAGTCTTTGCGAAAATAGAGAACTTTTTATATTTCTGAGGTGCGATATTACAGTAACAATATGCTAATACGCATGTTACATATTATATATTTTTCATAGGAAAAGAAAAATAAGACCTTTTATCAAATTTTCACTTTCTAGACACAGAGTGTATAAAAGGTGGTCATTTGCTAGTAAGTAACACCAAATATATCAGACTTTCTTTTAATCTTTCGACGTTGCTAAATAAGAAAAAGATAATTAACCCCTTGGCTACTGTGGGCGCCTATAGGCGCTTAGAAATTTTGTGTTTGTATTACTGAGAGCACCTATAGGCGCCCACTTTTATACCAACAGAGTTTTTTCCTAGTGATTAAAAAATTTTTATACAAAAGAGTTATGACGGCGTGTTATAACATTTGTCATTTGTATTGTTCTTTGTACATAAAGGAAGGATAATAAACTGTATAGAAAGGCTTTAGCTTTGCTTTTTATAAATAAGAATATCTGACTTTTTATTATAATAAATAAGACCATAATCACATTTCTCAGAAAAAGTCACCGTAGCGAAAGGGTTAAGCTAAATAAGACAAAAACTGGAGTTTTTATATTTATCCTCCTAATTGACTATTATTCTCTGTAATTGAGAACTCTACAGAGCTAAACCTTCATATAAAGTGTTTTCTTCTGATACGCTATCGAATGACGCATTATAAGTTTAATTCGGTCCAAGGACACCTTTGATCACCTTATCCGGCTATACTCGTTGAGAAAACTGCAAAGTGAACTAGGAAGACATCTCTTGAACGGGTACTCAATTTAAAGTTTTCTACTAAAAGTAATTTAGTCGCCTGAAATGTTCGAGCTTCGGTCGTTATTTGGGGTCAAAAACGTTCGAAAATCATGGAATGCTTAATGGATTTAATGAACGCCGAACGATCGAAGACTTCGAGAGTTTGATGGAGCGGTTTTAAAAACCTTCGACAAGAGACTTTCTGAGTGACAGAAACGTAAACCAGAAATTACAGAAATTTTTTAAGTGATATAATCACTTTATACTCTGAATATTATATAGTCTTATATTACTAAACTAACAATTCTTAAATAATTACTTGACATTTTTATTTTGAAAATTAGTAATAATTTTAGAATACTACTCTATACGCTCATTCTATACTCTGAATATTATATAATCTTATATTACTGTTAGGATTAGCTCCAGGAAAATAAACTGCAGTGCTGAGGTGAACGGAAAATACTTTAATAATATAAAAATGTCTTTACAAAATGCGCGGTGCTTCGTAGACGAAGGTAAAACTGTAACTGTAGGACAAAGCATCATGATGCGTGTTCGGACGCGCATAGCGCAGTTCATTTGTTTTGTCCGTTACTTCCAACACTCCCCCTCAAAACAAGGATGTACGCTTATCGCTGATGTATACAATGTTTCGCTAATTAATTACTACAACGCATTTATTTACAATGTCGATCGTTATACATAAAAGACGCGGTACATTTCTGATGACGCGGGCCGGTTAAACCTTTTGTTAATACGTCCGCGATCTGATCGTTTGACGCTTTGTAAAAAACTTTTATTTCGCCGTCCTTTAATTTTTCTCTTACAAAGTGGTGTCTAATGTCTATATGTTTCGAACGGCTATGAAAAGTTGGGTTTTTGGCCAATTCGATAGTACTCTGATTGTCGTTGAATATCGGTACATGTTTCTGCTTAAAAATTCCTATGGCCTTTAAAAAACTTTGCAGATGCACTGCTTCTTTCGTCGATTCCGACAATGCCATGTACTCCGCTTCCATCGTGGAAAGCGCAACCGTGCGTTGTTTTCGCGATTCCCAGCTTACAGGTCCGCTGTTTAACAAAAATATAAATCCGGTGTATGACCTTCGATCGTGCAAACTCGACCCCCAATCGGCGTCCACGTAACCCCTTAATATACCGTCGCCTTTTTGGAATCGTATCCCGCGATCAATTGTTCCTTTTAAGTAACGTAGTACGCGTTTTGCCGCGATACAATGTTGTCGGTCGTAGCACGAATTAAATTGGCTGAGACTGCTGGCCGCATGAGCTATGTCGGGGCGTGTGGCCGTAGCCAAGTACATAAGGGATCCGACGAGTTCCCTGTACGGAAAATTTTTAACGTCGGCGCTTTGTTTTTCGCATTTGGTTAGTTTCTGGGAAGGATCAATCGGTGACGTCACGGGATTCGAATTTAACATGCCGAATTTTTCTAAAACTCTTTTCGTGTACGCGCTTTGCCGCATTTTTATTTCCGTACCGTTGTGCTCAAATTCGATACCCAAACAATGTCCGATCTTCCCTAAATCCGTCATTTCGAATTTTTGCATGAGTTGTTTCTTAATGCGTTCTAACCATTTAAAATCTTTCGCGGCTATTACTATATCGTCTACATATACGGCAAGAACGAGAAATTGCTCCCCCTTTCGCAATATATACACGCATGGATCAGCATGGAGGGGGACGAAATCCATGTTTCGCAATTCTTCGTCGAGGCGTTTATTCCATTGCCTACCCGCTTGTTTCAAACCGTATAAAGCCTTTTTTATTTTACATACTTTATCGCCGCTCGATAATTCGTTTAGCATTTTTCGCGCCTTATCACTATATTCTACGGGTCCGTCCGATATGATGTCGCGCAACGCGTCAGGGAGAATGTCCGGAATCGTCATGAAAATATCTTTATCGACTTCTCCATTCAAGTACGCAGTTGACACGTCCAATTGATGGACTTGCATATCGTATTCGACGGCTAGAGCTATTATCAATCGTATCGAGCTCAATCTCGTAACGGGCGCGTGCGTTTCTTCGTAATCTAAACCCGGGCGCTGAGCAAAACCGCGTGCGACTAAACGCGCCTTCCTCCGCGTCACCTGTCCGTCGGTGTTTATTTTGTCGCGGAGAACCATGCGACACCCAATGACCTCGCGATCACGAGGGCGTTCAACGATCTCCCATACGTCGTTCTTTAACATCGCCGCTATTTCTTCCCGAATCGCGACACGCCACTCCGTTTTATCCGGGCCGGAAAGCGCGGTTTGCAGCGGTATCTCGGCCATACCAGCTGATTCCGTCGGATGCGAAGATACGGCGTCTTCGAATAATTCGTTCTCTCCTTCAGATTGAGAATCACTTTGAATATCGTTTTGAGTTTCGACCGTACCGCGTACTTTTCTCGGCCTACCACGGCTCCCGGTCCGGATAATTCGTGGCCTACCTACCCGGTACCTGACTTCGTTCACGCGTGTCGGAATAGAATCGGAATGTTGCGAAGGATTTATGGGCACTTCAACGATACTATTCTCGCGATCGATTGTTTGACTATCGTTTCTCAACTGATCCCTGCTTTCCATGACTTTCGAGGTTGTTTTATCATTTTGAATATCTATCTCTACATTATTGTCGGAATACGAATTCTCGTTTCTCGCACGCTCTTCGCAATTTATTTTCAGTGGCCCTTTTAACGTCTCGTCTGCCGATTTTACATCTCGAGATATATCGACGCGGTTCTCGTCGGGAAGCCATATTCTAAAACCCTTTGTTTCATCCGAATAACCGAGGAATATTCCCTCTTGCGCGCGCGGTTCGAATTTCGACTTTTGACGGTCTCGAACTCGGGTTATGACCTTCGAACCAAAAACCTTGAAATACGACGCGTCCGGTACTTTACGTGTCCATCGATAATAAGCGTTGTCGCCGTCGAGAGCGCGAGACGGTAATCTATTACGCGTATAATTCGCGTTCGCTATCGCCTCAGCCCAAAATCGCTTCGACAGTCCCGCCTGGAGAAGTAAACATCGCGCCGTTTCAACTAATGTTCGATTTTTACGCTCGGCTACACCGTTTTGTTGAGGCGTGTGCGTTACGGTCAGTCGTCTTTTAATGCCGCACGAATTTAGGTATTCGTTAAACTCATTACTGAGAAACTCGCGACCATTATCAGACTGCAAATACTTTATTCGCGCGCCTGTTTGATTTTCAGCGAAATTTTTAAACTTTTTAAAAACAGATAACGCTTCGCTCTTTTGTTTCAAGAAAAAGACTTCGCACCATCGCGTATAATCATCGATGAATAATATAAAATATTTCGCGCCGCCGATCGATTCGACGCTCATCGGTCCGCATATATCGGTATGAACTATCTCGAGAACACCTACGGCACGGTTCGAACTTTTTGGGAACGGTAATCTTGTCATTTTTGATCGCAAACAGATTTCGCAAGTAGGTAGTTTTTCGTCTTTTCCGAAGGAAACGCCGCGTATACTTTTATCGCGATTTATTTTTCGCAAACTTTCCTCGTTAACGTGACCGAGACGCCGATGCCACAATTCCATATCATTTACCGTTTTTAAATTTGCATCGCTCACAAAAAACGCGGATTGTGCATAATATAAATTATCGCGTCGGTCAGCGGTGAAAATTGTTTCCCCGTCGGGCGCAAACACGGTGGCGTTATGCTTTCTAAACAGAACACTGCATCCCTTATCGGTAATTTTCGCGACCGACATAAGGTTCATGCGAAGGTCGGGAACGAACAACGCGTCGCGGAGTTCTATAGTTTTTCGCGAATTCGAGTCTTTTATGGATAATCGCACTGTACCTTGACCTTCCACCTGTGTTGATGCGCTGCTAGCGAGGTTTAACGTATCGCACGTTGACGTTTTCATCTCGACGAAAGAAGACGCGTCGCCGCTCATGTGGGATGAACAGCCGCTGTCGAGACACCATTTCCCTTCTGTACCCTTTTCGCGAATGCGTTGGTCGGCCTGGAAAGCGACTTCCTTCGCTCCTGGTGCACTGCTACTGGAAAAATCTTCTTTAGCCATTCCTGCAGTTGACTGCCGTTGCCCGCGGAACAGTCCGCGGCATTCCGAAACTCGATGTCCTATCTTTTTACAGCGGAAACAACGCAGTTTTTCCTTCGCGTTTTTATTCGGCTCTTCTGTTGCGGTATCATGGCGCTTCCATTGCGCTGTGTTTGACCTGTCCGGCTTGGTCGATTTTCTTACCCACATCGCGCTATCACTCGACTCTTTTGCTTTATCGGTTCGCGCAGCGCTCTCTTCTAAAATTTTTATTTTAAGCGCTTCGGGCGTCGGATATTCATCTCGGGATTCGATGGCCACCCGAAAATTTTCGAACGAACCGGGTAAACTGTACAGCAGAAGAACGGCGAGCATATCCGGGTTGATTTTAACCTCCATGTCTTCTAATTTGTCGACCGCGTCAAAGAAAGAGTTCATATGCGATCTCACGTCGTCGCCTTCTGCCATTTTTCGCAAAGCAAGCTGCTTCAATAGCGTCGCTTTTCGCGCCGGACCTTTCGACTGGTAAATACCTTCTAATTTCTTCCAGATCTCGTTCGATGTCTTGCAATTTTTAATTTGTTTAATTTCGGACGGGCTAATTGCTAATATCAAATCGGATCTTGCCTTTGCGTCCGCTTCGTCCCATTGTGTTGCCGCTTCGCCCTGAGTTACGTCGGGTCGTATTTTATTGCCATTAACGTACTTCCAGTTGTCGTTTTTTATCAGTAGAGCTTCCACTTGAATTTTCCACGTGTCGTAATTGTCTTTTCCGAGTGGTTCGATGCGCACTGAAGTTGAGGAACTCATCTTGACAAAAACTTTAACTTTTCACAACTTTTCACATTCACTGCACTATCGCGAATTAAATTCGTCGTACTAAAAAATGTTCGTTTAATTTTCCACACGCGACCAGAATGTGTCTGGGCCCATAACCTGTTAGGATTAGCTCCAGGAAAATAAACTGCAGTGCTGAGGTGAACGGAAAATACTTTAATAATATAAAAATGTCTTTACAAAATGCGCGGTGCTTCGTAGACGAAGGTAAAACTGTAACTGTAGGACAAAGCATCATGATGCGTGTTCGGACGCGCATAGCGCAGTTCATTTGTTTTGTCCGTTACTTCCAACAATTACTAAACTAACAATTCTTGAATAATTGCTTGACATTTTTAGTTTTAAAACTATTAACGATTTTAAAATACAGTATTCTAGGGTATATGTATAGAAAGAAGGATATTATAGTAGGTATGTATTAGTAAATTATATTAAAATCCAAATTTAACGTCTACAGACGTTGAGCATCATTTCATCAAAAATTCACATTAACGAAAAAAAAAGAGTTAACATATTTATGCAATATCTGAAAATTAGTTGAAGTGACTATTTATGTTAATACACCAAATTTTTTTATATAAATTGTTTACATGCTGTGAATTAAACATCTGACTGCGTATGCATATACTTATATGGCTCGTATACTGATAGTCTCATGAGGACGTATATGTCTTTTGTAATTAAAGAGTTAATATTTCAAAGACATTGAGAATAATTTTTCGTCTAAAATTCAACATAATAAAAACAGAAGGGGTTATATTTATGCAGTATATTACTGTTAGGTATTTTTGTTCCGCTAGTTCTTCCATATCGTCTCCGGTGTGGTGTAGCAAGAGCCGGTAACGTCAGGAAAGTGACTGCTTTTAAACCGTCTCCGCCACGACTGATTGATGGAGTTTCCTAGCAGTGAATTGCATCCTGGGCACGCTCCAGGATTCTACGAGACGTGGCTGAGCTCGTCTCGAGTACTGCCGACTGCGGTAACGCCATTACGCAAACATCCACGTTCCTCGACAAGAACGGAGTCGACACAGCCTTCCTTGCTCGATACAACGACTACCTTCGGGCAAATTGCTAGCGAATAAAGCGTTAGGATCGATGTTCGCATCCTTTGGTACGGTGCCGCCTTCGTTAGTGACCGTTAACGATCTACCGTTAATGAGAGATTACACCTACCTGTAACAAGTAGCAAGTGAATCTTGTTCCTATAATGGGTAACGGAGTACTCTCGAATGTAACCTCTTCTAATTCCATTGTTATAACAATATATAGGTAACTGCGAATGCGTAAGACAAACAAGAAACGATGATCCGACAAAGTGATATTTTCTTTTACGCCTCATCCCTCGCTTATTATTACAAAATCCTTTAAAAGGAAAGTAAATCCGCTTGTTATAATCACTTTGAGACTTACAGTTTTTTATAAAATTTATCGGGTGATAATGATGTATACATGATAAATTTTTATTGTTGAATTGGATTTATTATGAACAATTGATATCTGTATAATTTTTTATTATAGACTGTAATTGATATAATGAAATTCGCTTATTGTAATGACTTTGAGATTTATTGCTTCTTATGACACTTGTTGACAGTGTTACAAATGTTAATAAAAATAAGAATAGTTAATGAATAGATATTTGTACAACGAATACTAAATAAACAAAAGAATACATATTGTAATATTGCTGCTAACTTATTGTAACCTACAGAGAGTTCAATACCAACAATTTTCAACTGCGTAGACTGAATAAAAAAAGAAAAAATGTTCATCTGAATTTATTAGTTATCGCAAATTATGCACTTAATATCGTGAAGTCTGTTTCATCTTGGAACTTATAGGTCTTGATAACAATTATTGGTTGATATTAAATACGAGATGGAACATTTGTATTATCAAATTTAATTTAATACGCGCAATTATTGCAATTGTACGATTTATATTTATTATGAACTGCAAATTTAATACTTCGCTTATTATGATTATTTTTGGATGTGCAAATTTCGGTAGCAATTATCGGTGATAACATTTAAAAATCTAACAAAAAATTATTTTTGTATTATGAAAAAGGAGAAGTACTACTATTGAAACAATTTAGTAGGTGTTTAATTTCTAAATTTCTGAGTGGTTCAGTTATCAAATTTTTGGATTATTAAATTTCTAGATTTCCAAATTTTTTAATTATCAAATGCCTAATTTCCCAAATTTCAATATTCTTGATTTTTCGTCTTTCTTGAACCTTCAAACTTTTAAATTTCTCAACTTTCTCGAATTTACAAAATTCTAAAATTTAAAAATTCTCAAACGTTTAAATTTCAAAACATAACTCTTCTATCATTTCATGAGTCCACAAAGGTTTTTCTTGTGCGTGCTGTTAGTTCAAAAACATCGTGATAGTTTCATTAAACTGTTCTTCAGACACAAATTCGATCAGTTTGATTTTTTTATATATGAACTCATTCAGATGTATAATGATCACTTTACAGAGCACTTACTTTAGCATCTCCCGTGAATTGATCATGTACTTAATTTATCATTTCTTTGAGGTAAAAATTCGGTAAAAATGGCCGCTAAAAGAAGAATTCTGAAACAACAGGTTTCTTACAACGAAGCACGTCCTACGTCGAAGCGAGCAAGCTGAAGGGTTTCATAAAAAAACTTGGGGATAATCGAAGATTTAATCGGCCTAATGGTTCAACTTAGCCGAGGAAAATTTTGAAGGGACACTCGAGAGAAGCGTGCCGGGTACCTCGCACTTATCTCTACCGCGGAAGAACCAGGCCGGGCATAAAACCGCGAACAGTTAATTAAGAGAAGAGCAAAATTGCCGGAAGGGACGGACAAATCTCGTACAGCATATTATTCTCTATCATCGCGAGCTAGGCGAGGACGCCTAGAAGATAGGTGGTAATCCGTGATTAATGATTCCGTAGTAGCTTCCATCGCGCCACTTACTTCATTACGATCGTTTCTTGCCCCCATCGGGAGTGCCCGCCCATTAATATACCTTCCACCTATATCAATGATGGATTAACCTACTTGCACGTTATTACCGGTTAGATCGCGTCTTCCTCGTTTATTTGCGGACTAACCGGTCGAGTGCCCGGGCTCGCCCTCTCCCGCCTCCACCCTCCTCTATATTCGCCGCCTTTGCTCGCCCGCTCTTTGACGCCCAACGAGCTTTTATTAATGAACCGACGCTGCTGTCCTAACGGGACGACCTCCGTCTTCGACGATCTTTGCCCGTTGACGACTTATTTTCACCTCACGTGTTCCTTACTTATCGATCCTCTGAAAAATCGATAGCCCACGACTACGCATAAATTCTACAGAGAATTCAGATTGCAAGAATGCACCTGCGAGCTCGGTTGTGAAGTGAAGGGGCTTGTTTCAGTTTGATTGATTATTTCGCTTTTTAGAAAACGAAGTGGTATTCCTGAAGTGGGGAATTCGGGGTGAATGCTGAAGAGAAAATGCGAAGTACAGTTAACAGCGAATCTTTCCTTAGAAATATAGCAAACAAGGGGGAGTTCCACTCGTTCGTTTATAGGGATTTCTATGGAGCTGAACTTTTCGAGATGGATTTACAGTTTGAGAAGTTTGGAACTTAAGGACCTGGAAAGTTAGAGGCCCTGGAGTTTAAGGATATAAGTATTTGGAAATGTAGGTATTTAAGAGTAAAGGAATTTTAAGGTATTTGGGAATTAAAATATTTGGAAAAGAAGGTTGGGGATGTAAGAAAATTTGGCAACTTGAGGACATAGAAACTTAGAAGCTTAAGAATTTCAACAGGAAGCAGTCGTTTCAATAAATTAATTTTAAACATACTTAGTTTCTATTTTATTTAAATAACCACCCCATATTCCAATAAAGTCTCTGAAAAGATGGAAACCAATAGACAAAGAAATCAAGCCGTCCATTAAGTGTTAATGCACATTGAAGCACGGTAGGAGATTCGCAGTACGAGCCGGCGTAGATCACTCTTCAGAATCATCCCTCGTTCACGTGAATCGTACCGATAACAGATAAAAAGAGCTGTTGACTTGTCGAACACGGTCACTTAACGTCTCCATTTTCCACAGTGGACAAGAGAAAGCTGTCGTACGGTATCTCACCCTCCACCACTTTCATTCTGTACCAAAAGCAGAAAAAAGCAATCGTAGATGGTGTGATACCCGCGAGACACAGATCCGAGGTGATCGTTTAACCAGTGTCTGTCCCGAAGTGGAAAAAGGGTCGTGCATCGTCGAAATAAAATGGTCGACAACCACCGACACCTAACCCAACTCGACAGCTCGTTCGTATCGGTGTCCACAGGCAAGACAGAGAAAGAAAATCCTGAAGAGGGAAATAGTCAGCATAGAACATGCCCGTGCAATGTAAATGTATGTAGATTGGTCGCTTTTTTTGTACCATTGTGGTATCGTTTCTCCTTCTATTCCCTCTTTTACCACAGCCTTCTGTTATATCGCCCTCTCTCTCCTTCCTTCGTTGAAATTTCACCATCTTTCATGCGACTCCTCTATCTGTCACGCTCCCCAAGTCGAAATTTAAATTCTGGTTTCAACCTATCAATTGTACGGGAGACACTGGAGGTCGAAAGTGAAATTTCTGAATGTTGATTTATGGAGAAATTGAACCATAAACTTGCACGCGATGGAAATATTTTGTTTTAACATATGTTTTTATTAATACATGCAGACGTTAATACATTTGTCCAACTTTAATTATTAAATATTTTGTTACGCGATGACGGATTCTCGTCGGCAAATATTTGAACATTAGGACATTTTGGAAGAAATATATTTTCTAAATATTAAATTGACGCTTTGCCTAATAATTTCTTACTAACATTGTTCATTGTTAACCCGATTTGTGTTAATTTGTTGGCAGACAAAATCTGACATCTAGGAAGCTGTGATAGTCGGATGGTCGCGTTTTCATTGCAGAATCAAGCTATCGAACGGTGGAATGGTGATGCGTTTGTTCACGAGGATGACAACGACGACGACGATGACACAGCGCCGTTTCGCTTTCCTTGCGAACGAACAATGCGTCGTCAGTTTGTCCATTGTTCCTTTCTGGGCCGATGAAATGCACACGCGTGCACTGATTGACGTTCATGAAAAGGAACGTTTAGGTTTTCGAGCAGCTGTTTGATTTGGGGCTGGATTGATAAGCTTTTGAGTAATATACCGACAATTTGTGTAAGATATTTTAGTGATACTAGGAATGAATGACTAGTAGTACAATTGTAAGTCTCGGTTGGATTGCGAATAATTAAAAATCGAGAATGAAGAGAACACGTAAGTAAATCATTGAACACTGGGTAATTTTTATTGCAAAATTTGTCAAATGAAAATTGAATTGTTTTGAGAGGAATAGTGTCTTGATATTAATTTTAGTAGTTACAAAGCATAAGTTGTATTATCTGTGTCATTATTATGACTATAGTCATTGTTATATTTATTGTTCTGGGTTCTGTTACTGTTTTGATTTGATTATTCTTAACGCCTTGTGTTATTGTTATAGTTCTGAGTTCATGCCTTGCCAAGTTGCGAATTTGTAAATTTTTGAAAGTTTAGTGATTTCGATATTTGGGATTTTGGACATTTAAGAAGTCCAGTATTATGGAAGACAGTCAATTTTTAGAATTTTGCGAATATGTCAGCTTAAAAATTGTTTATTTTGTGAATTTAAATGTTTGTAAATTTAGAAATTGTTGAAGTTATGTACCTATTAATTTTTCAATTTATGAATTTAGAGATTTTGTTCAAATTCGTAAATTTGAAGTTTAATGTTTGACGTTCACCTTCTCTGTACATTGACATTAGTTATGACGTGTACAAGGTATCAGAAGTAGTATAACTCTCAGACACCCCGATAGTCACATAGTTATTTACAAAAGAACAATTTAAAAAAAAATTGATATCTCACCCCCAAATGCACTGGGGGGTGACACACACCAGTAGAATTTTCACCTGCGTAAAATTATTTCCCGATTCTCGATACGAATCGAACGACGACCTCATGACACATTTCTATCACATCCTCCCAACCTCACAATAACTTGTCAAAACTTAGAGACAAGGACAAGGAGGTTAACAAGAAAGGACACACCATCGAAAGAAGGACGCGAACGTTTGCGATTTACTCGGTCACGAGATGATACATCGCGGGTCGAGTTAGGTAAACGTTGCATTTGCATCTAAAAGAGTCTGTCAGTAGTTTATATGAAAATGAAACAGTATTTCACATTGGATCTATTTCGCGACGTACTTTGACCATCCTTTTCCCGTTTTCCTTCTCCATCGCTTTTTGTTCCCTTGCCGTTTCCTTTCTTCCGTTTCTCCTTCGTGGACCTGCTCACCATTTAAGCTGCTCAGCGTTCACTGTCTGCACGAACCACAGCACAAACGCACCGACCAGAATCAATTTTCTCCGTCCGTCGGTGAAATTGGAAGGTTACTACAAATATTTGCCCAGACGCATTAAAGGCACGCAATGTACCGTGAAAAAACCGTTGGCTATTTACGATCGATTATCCGCGATCGATGTTTTGCCGCGAAATTGGCCGATGCTCCAGCTGGTTCACGAAACGAATTTTTTCTGGCATCCGAAAATATTCTGTGCCTTCATTTACAGATACAGAACATCATAAATTCACTTTAAATTATTGTTCTGAACTCAGTTTTTAGACTTCCTTTGAACTCAGTTTGGATTTGTACGATCATCTAGATTTTTCATTTACGCGTTATAGAAATGAATTTGTGTAACACTCTACCAGCACACTGAATAATATTTTAACTTACACGAACGCATAGTTTAAAGTCGTTAAAACTAATAAAATTGACGTATTTAGTGATTGTATATATTCCTGTGTTACTTTTGCGATTTTTCAAAAGTTTAAATCGATTTTAAAGTAAACACAAAAAATATTCAATAAAGTCTTTGTCCATTATTTATAAACTTGATTGGAACTCTATCTATCCTTGAAAAGAGTCTCGATCGATGGTAAAAGAATTCGAAAGCTGCACAAACATGAATGATAAACGATAAAGTTAATTGAAATTCAACGGTTCAGAGTTTTTGTCTCGGCCGATCGAAAGAAAGGAACAAAATTGTTTGCCGCGTCAATAACAGAACCACAATTTGCAGAGTGTAAATATAAATGAAGGAAAAAAAGATATGATTCGATAAGAATGAAGACAGAAACGAACGTATTGCACCATATTTTCCATTACCAGCAGCCGATTGCTGCGGTGGTTACACGTTAAACTGCAATTCCGATAACATAACCGCAAGTTATCGCTCCTCCTGGAGGCCAAGAGAAAATCCGCCATTTCGATCAAATACTATCCAACCGATTCACTGTGCAATTCTACGTAAGCTAACAACATTTTGCACGCGCGCTTTAACACGTTAGCTGTTGCATCGAGAATTCATGTGCTGTAATATGGATTACAGTACAAGTTATTACGTCTATGACCCACATATGGAGTGTATTACGAGTGGATATAACTTCATATTTGTAAAACATTACATTTGTTTGAAGCATTGAATAAATATAAACATTGATTTAATTTACTGTGGGGGTATTATCGTTCGTGAATACTGTTGCCGACTTTTTCCATTTGACAAGCAATATTGATAAGTAATGTTACTCTTGTAACTCTTGTCACTCTTCTAGTGTTGTCGATCTCTGTCATAAGTAATATTGCTGATATTATATACTACTTACTAGTATTGCCGACCTGCACTACTAGTAAGTAATATTATCATCCGATACTACTGAGTGTTTAATATTAACGATATATTATATCATTCAGTAAGAGTATAAGATCACATGCCATTAGGTAATTAATATCATCGACCTGTATCGCTGGAAAAATCATATTATTAACCTGAACATCACCGACTTGAACCACTAACCCATACCATCGTCCTGCACCACTGAGACACTAATATCATTTATCTGAAGCACTGAGTAACCGACATCATCAACCTACGCCATTGATAAAATAATATTGTCGACTTGAACCACTAAGTAATTAATCTTAACGGTCCGAACCATTGAATAGTCGATATCATCGACCTGCACAGCTGAGACGCTAGTATCGTTTATCTGAAACACTAAGTAACCGATATTATCAATCTACACCACTGACAAAGTAATATTGTCGACTTGAACCACTGAGTAACTAATATTGACGACCTGAACTATTGAATAGTCAATATCATCGCCCTTGCACCACTGAGGCACTAATATCATTTATCTGAAACACTGAGTAATCGATATCATCGATCTACACCGCTGACAAAGTAATATTGTCGACTTGAACCACTGAGTAACTAATATTGACGACCTGAACTATTGAATAGTCGGTATCATCGCCCTTGCATCACTGAGGCACTAATATCATTTATCTGAAACACTGAGTAATCGATATCATCGATCTACACCGCTGACAAAGTAATATTGTCGACTTGAACCACTGAGTAACTAATATTGACGACCTGAACTATTGAATAACCGATATCGCTAACCTGAACCACTAACTACTACTTAAACTACCTACTACTTAACTAATATTGCTGATCTGATCCTCTGAGCAGCTGATATCATCGACTTGCACCACTGAAATATCCATATCGTTGATTTGTACCACTAAGTAACCAATATCGTCAGTCTATTATGGTTAAGTAATTAAAATCATCAACTTGTACTACTTCAAAATTAATAACTTTCACTTACATCACAAGGTACCTAATATCGTTTACTTGCACCACTGAGTAACCGCTATCACCGACCTACACCACTAGCGAAGTATTATTGTCGACTTGAACCACTGAGTAACTAACATTGACGGCCTGAAATATTGAATAATCGATATTGACGACATGAACCATTACCTAACTAATATCGTCGATCTATACCATTGAGCAGTTGATATCATTGACCTGCGCTACTGAGATATTCATATCGTTGACCAGTACCACGAAGTAACCAATATCATCAGTCTATTATCATTAAGTAACTAAAATCGTCAATTTGTACTGCTTCATAATTAATGACGTCGACAGGTTCCCAATATTAGTTACTTCGTGGTTCAAATCGACAATATTACTTTGTCAGTGGTATAGGTCGGCGATACCGGTTACTCAGTGGTACAAGTCAACGATATTAGATATTTTGTAGTATGAGTAACGGGTATCGCCGACCTACACCACTGACAAAGTAATATTGTCGATTTGAACCACGAAGTAACTAATATTGACAACCTGAACCATTGAATAATTGATATCGTCGACCTAAACCATTACGCAATTAATATCGTCGACCTGAACTACTAAGCAACTGATATCATCGACCTGCACCACTGAAATATCCATATTGTTGATCTGTACTACTAAGTAATCAATATCGTCAGTCTATTACCATTAAGTAACTAAAATCGTCAATTTGTACTGCTTCATAATTAATCACGGTGATTTATACCACAAAATACCTTATATCGTTGACTCGTACTACTGAGAAACTGCGGTCGTTGACCAATACTACTCGACAACTAATATCGTTGACCCGTACTACTGAGCACCTAGCATCGTTTACTTGTACTGCTGAACAACCAATACTGTTTATCCGTTTCACTAATGTTTAATGAATAATAAACAATCTTTTATAGTATTGTCTGTGCGTCGTGGAATATTCCACCGACCGGTAAACAAAAGAATTCGGGGAAACGATGTTGTCATTCGGCAACGTCGAACAGTCGAGTAGGGGATAGGTCGTTGTTGGCAATTAGTGTCGTACGATTGGCAGGACCATTATGTATTACAAGTATCCTTATGTTAAGCGAATTACTGATCTTCTTTATGCTTGAACCTGACCTGATCTACTACAGTTTATTGAATAATAACTATCATTAATGTTTATTGAACATTGACAATCTTCAATATTTAATACGGTGAAAAAAGATCATGATTCGAGCTTACGATACATACTAAATGTCCTGTTTAAACTTAAAGTATTTTTCAACAAAAATGTTGCATGCACTAAAAAGCAATAAACGAGGAAATGGAAAAAACAGGAGTGAATTGAAAATTTTTAAACTGAAATAATATAGAATATAAAATTAAATTTGAATTTGAACGTGAAATCTGGCGCTTGAAGTCTGAAAAACTCATTACATTTTCAACCGTTTCAAACCATAAACTGGTTCGCCAACGGCGTAGATTTGAACTTAAAAATATTAGTGGAACGCTCGTGCTATGCACGGGGAATTAATCAGTTAAAATATAAATTTGAATTTGACCCTTGCGCAGTCATAAACCGTAACAGATAGACATGCGCAGTACATTTTTTACAAAGAACCTCTACGAAGAAAGGTCAAATGAGGAACTCTTAATGATGACGTAATTAGTTTTTAAATTGGAATTGAATTGAAATTCCAACGACCTATTTTAGAAATTTGTGTCAGGAGAACATAAGTTATGAGGAGGTATCCTTCGTGCCACTTCTTGGAATTTTGCTGACGTCATTTCCAAGAATTCCTGAGGCGCGATTTTTGAAATTCCACCGACTGATTTTGGAAATTCCACCAACTGATTTTGGAAATTTGTATTAGGACAACATAAGTTATGAAAAGGTATCCTTCGTGCATTTAATATGCTTCAAACGAATTTGAAAGACTATATAAAAAATGTTGCATATTTAAACGGTAAATAAAATATGACGTATACTGAAATTGCATACGTTGATTTGTTTATCAAAACTAAATTGTATAAAATACAATTTTCAATTGAAATAAGTTCACAATTTGAATTAACTCTTTGCACCATGATTTTTTAATTAAAAGACGAAAATTCACAAATAATAGTAAAGAGATTACAATAAAAGAATTTTTGTACTAACATCACTATGTAAATAATAAAATGTACACGACATAAAAAATTAGCATATAAATAAAAATTATTATATCAGTAAAAACAAAAATGTGATCTTTTACTTCTCTATTGCTTTCAGTTAATTATTCAAGCAAATTTAATGTATCGGCCTCTGATGTCCATCGCAGCAGTGAACGTGTTAACTGTCCGAGTATACAGGACAAACTTCGAATATACAAATTTTCACGTCCAGCCAGTACTAGTTAAACTTCTACTACGTTCTGAAGTTTACACCAGTTCTGTTTCAGGTCCAAGATAGTTCTAATCAAAGTCTACATTCTAAACGAACTTTGGAATAGTTCTATTAGAAGTTCACATGTTTCTGTTTCTACCACTAATCTTAACAGATACGTAACATAGAACAGTAATTATTAATGAATAACAGAGAAAATGAGATTAAACTATAACCAAATTGTTTGGAACGAAATATAACAATTATACTAGAAAAATTATTTTAAATAAATGATCAATGTGTCAAAGGTAACATCACTATGCAGTCCATCTGGAGAAATATATTACACCTGTGTTTTGAATTTTGTCATCATTCACTGATTTTTAGTTAGATTTTCAATTCTTTCTTTCAATTACAATTCTTTCAATTTAAATATTTTCAAACTTACAATCCCTTCAATTTAGCAACTTTCAAATTTCATATATAGAAATTTGTGGCTTTCAGAATTTAGGAATTTGTTAAAAAATTAAAAAATTTAGAAATATCAACACTTTTAAAAGTGAAGATCTCCAAAATTTCTAAATTTCTCAAATTTGGATATTTCAAGAGTTTAAAGTTTAAGAACTCGAAAATTTAGAAAGAATGAAACTTGGAAACTTACAAATTTAAGAAATTGCCAGGTTAAAAATTTGGAAATTTGGGAATCTCTAAACATGAGAATACTCGAATTTACTCGAAAATACTCGAAAATTCAGAAATTAGGAAATCAAATTTCGAAGTTTGAAAATTTCAAAATTTATAGAATTAAAAATTTTTAAATTCAGAAATTGCGAATTTAGAATTTGAAATTTGAAAACATAGATATTTAGAAGTATAGAGACTTGAAAATTCAATAATTTCAAAATTAAGGTAACTCAAGAATAACAGAATTTTAAAACTTAAAGATATAAAAATTAAGAAATTACAAATTAAAAAATTTAAAAATTGTCACATTTGATCTTCCAAAGTCGAGAGCGAAAAATTCATTTTTTAAGCATTATAATTTATCTCTGGCTTATGCATAATATCTCAAGGAACATAAAAGCGTTTCACAACGCTTATCAAATTGTAGATGTAACGCGTCCCCGTTGCGTGACGCACCCCGTGCAATTAAAGTCCTTCGGTAAGGACGAAGGGTTGACAAAACGAAAGTGCAATCACGAGCTTCCTTCCCGTGTACCCTGTTCGACCATACGAGAAATGACCGTCTATTACCCAGAGGCGGTCTCCGAGGCTGTGCGGCGTAGTCGACTTTGATAAAGCGTTTAACTAAGCGACTAAGCGGATGTAAATCTATGCAGATTGCCTGCTGACAAAAATCTCGCGATCTCTGCCCTCTCAGCCGTCTTTGCCTTCGTCCCGGAGGCGAATGCCACTTAAAGGACACCCGTGGGACGAATTAGGTCGCTAATGGCGCCCCTGCGCAATACCCACCGACTTCAGAATGCTGAATGCCGTTGTTCAACGACGTGTCTGCGACTACGATCCTCCGTTTCGAGTACCTCTCTCTTCGTTCTTGTCTTATACAAGGCATCCAGTAAATCGTCGAGCAGACGCCAACAAATTGACTCTCCTCTCATCGAGACACTGGGAAAAAGTGTTTGAGAACCGCTTCGAAAGCGACGCAGTTCACAGTGTAAATGATTCAGTACTTGCGTGTGAAAATTTATCCATTCAGAAATTTACAGGTTTCGCAATTTATAAATGTAGACGTTGGGGATCAGGACAGGTAGATCTGGGATAATCAATAGTCAATCGTAATACTCAATAGTATTTTGGACATTTGAGAACTTAGAAATTTGGAGATTTGAATATTAGGAAATTCCTTTTGAAAATTTGGAAATTGTAAAATTTGAGAACTAAACCTTTTCAAAGTATGAAGATGAGAGAATTTGGAACATGAAGATCTGAGAATTTGGAAATTTGGGAATCTGGGAAAAATTTAGACAATTTAGAAGTCTCATGATTTGAAAATTTGCAAACTCGAGAACAGAGATATTTGAGAATTTAGAAATTTAGAAATTGGAGCACTGGAAAATTACTTTTGACAATTGGAAAATTTAGGAATTAAGAAATTGAAGTGTTCGACCAGTTGAAAATTTAGAAATTTGAAATTTAGGCATTGGGAAACTAAAACTATCGAAAATTTGAGAGTTCAGAATTTTGGAGATTTGGACATCTGGAAATTGAAACTTTTGAAAATTTTAAAATGTAGAAATTTTAAGATTTTAATTTTGAGGAATTGCTTTGTAAATTATAATATTTCAGAATTACACCTTTTAAAAATTTGAAGATATAAAAATTCGAGGATGTGGAAATTTGGAACTTAACGAGCTGAGGATTCACAAATTTTCAGTTAGAGAAATTTAAGAACTTAATAGTCTTTTTGAAAATTTACAAATTCGAGAAAATTGCAAACTCGGATTGCTGGGAAGATATTTGAGACTTTGAAAATTCCAGGCTTTTGAGAAAAGGAATCCAAGATCCATTTTGACGGTATAAATCTGGTATTAACACTGTCGCTACAAATTCCATCTCCGTGAACGTGACATCTCGAAATCGCGATCTATCGGCATTCGGAATTTCGGTGTTCTTTCATCGAAGGAACTGAACGTATTTACAGGAATCCTCGAGGAAGTTAGCTACCGAGCTCGGAAGGAATTATTAGTTTGATTAGGGTAGCGAGCGCCGACAGGAACATCGGTGTAAGACGATGAAGTAATTACGGATGCGTATTTCAGAATGGCTCGGGTTCTTGCATATTAACAGCGGCTGGCGTGGAAGGAACGTTAATAATCACTTAACGGGCTTTAAAGTTGCATCGCCCAGCTCGGCGAAGCTTAGTTTCGTTCGAAATTTATGGCTGTGCAGTTTCGAGAACGCCCATCGTATATAGCTATATACGTTCCACTGTTTCGGCTGGAACGCCGCCGCGCCGTTACGCTTTTCAGCGTTCTCTCCGGAGTATACCTCGTAATATTCATCGAGATTACTGCTGTTTAAGCCGTGCGTGTACGTTCGGGAAAAGTGGCGAGCCACTTTCGCGTTAATTCATAAATTAACGTATCGTTGAACATTGTACATAGCCGTGGATCGAGGCAACGCTCGAAACTGCCTGCATTACTTGTTTAATTTTACGAACGCTGACCATCCCTTGCTTATTAAGCTTTGTGATTTTAAGACGCCATAAGAAGTTAATTGAAGCAATAAATTAATAATTAAATCAACTGTTTAATAGGAACGAATATTTTTTACTACAATGACGATACGTGGAGAATGGAATTATAAAAATTTATAGAACACGATAAAAATGGTCGATTAATAGTACTATTAGGTGGAATTAAAATTATTTATTAGTAACGTTTCAACGACTTTCATATTTTTTTTGACATTTATAAATCAAAAGATTAAATTATATAAAACTTTGATTTATTTAAATTTGAAAATTTTGGGAAATGTACGGATGTAGAAATTTGCGAAATTTAAGAATGCAGTAGTTTAGAAATTAATTGATTTGGAAGTTCGAAAAGTTAGAAATGTTTAAATTTTGGGACTGGCACACGATCTTCTCCCTGAGGCAACCTTCTGTTAACTGCCAGATGTTCCTGAACGAATAACCGATAACTGGTACTTGGACACGAAGATTGCCGAGTTTACCCGAGTGACACACACGAACATAACGCGGAAATGCAGTTGCAATAATTAAACTATTATTTTTAACAAATTATAAATAATTGCGTTCATTACCAAAAATTCTGAAAATGTTAAGAAATAATAGTTATGTAGATATATTATTACAACAATAATATAAAAGTAGTATTCTGACATCTTCGATGAAAGGTCCCATTTTTTTATGACTCTTTTTTGATTTTTCTAAAAAATTCTATAATATGCGCTATGTGGATTAATTCGAAATTTTTGTACAAAATTAAATAGGAAAAATAAGGCAAAGACTGGAATTTTCCCCTTTACAAAATTGCAAGGTTCCAAAATGAATGAAACCCAAAACTATTTATCCAATTCGATAACGTTCAACATATCGTTCCATTTATCCGTCTTGAACTTACAATTTTACACAATATTTGATCACTTTTCAAAGCTTATCACGATTCGACCAACTACTCGATCGCACAGAAGTTCAATCAGGAAAATAGCGTTTCTAGCTATAGGAACGCTAAATTACGAAAAAACGACGAATCACGTGCTTGCCAACACAGTCGCGAAAACGATAAAAAGAACTCTAACTGCTTCTGAGATCTCTGTGTGCTGAAAAAAGATGGCCTACTACAGCGTTTTCCAACAGCCTCTAACCGTTTGGCGTGCAGCCTCACTGTTATGCCGATGAAGGAATTAGTTTTGTGGACGAAACGACCGGTTATTACTGACCCAGCCGGGATCGTGGCCAGAATTCTTTATTATTAAATTTACCATTTCCAATGGGAGCACGAAAATAACCACACCCAAACACTTCTTGAAAATTGGCTTCTCTTTATTTGAAATAAATTATAAAATAAATGGCTGACATAAATAGTATTGTGTTCTGTTCTTTCTACAATTTACAAATCGTATATTTCGATATTACTTTTATACAGCTGTGGTAATAAAATTTCTGCAATCCAATTTTCTTGAAAATTTACAGCTAGCTAAATCGAAACCGGTTTAGAAGCTTTATCCTTTCAAAACATTTTCGAAACAGTCTTTTGTCGTCATTCGACGAAATATTTATCGCGTAAATAACGAATTTAACCGGTATAAATACCAATGATATTAACTTCCTCGAATCGCGTTCAGTCTAACGAAACGGTGAGATACCGCGACTACGAATGAAAAATATTCATTTACTGTAACGAAATGTGCATTTAAAAACAGATATAGCAATCAGAGACGTCGATTTGCGATTTTGCCGGGTTATTTATCCTCCTGTTTACGCTGATTGCTTTAATCTCTAAATATAAATCAACAGGAAAGCGCCAGGCCGGATAAATAAACGAACGAAACTGTAACTGATACGTCGAAGTTCCCCGAATTTGTTCGATTGAATCGGCTATTTCGAAAACAACTACGGAAAATATCACGAGGGAGAGGAACATTTTACAAAACGATGAAACTACGGAATGCGTTACAACCTGTCAGGACGGACGTTTCAATGTGAGAACGAACCGACGCTCGCGTCAAACTTGATTAAGGAATGTATTTCTCAATGAAGTATTAATGCCATTGACGTCATTGCAATTTTTGGCTGCAATGGGATAAGTCTTCCAACTTTATTAAAAGCGACACTGTACACAACACTTACACTGTACACTGTTTATTTCTTCGCTTTTTAACAAAATTTGAAAAATACTCATACATGTTTATCTTTTAAAAGATAAAAAATAACCTAAGTTGTATTGAAAGGAACATCGATATGGATGAAGGAAAAAGTGCAATAAAACATAAAAATATATTATTTCTAATATAATTACTGATGTATATTATTTATATATATTTATAATAATATAATATATAATATACAATATTATTTTTTTTATATAATATTAGTATGTTAATTTCTCTTTGTGTTTCATAAACATTTCAACAAAATTGAAAGTACTTGCACAAGATTGAAAAACTGGTATAATATTAACACAAAATAAAATTTCAGAAAATTTGTTCACTTCATTTTACTTATCGAACGTACATTACGGTGATACTTGAGTCGATATTATAGCGATCGTACATTACTACTATTGTACATGTACAAATATTGCTGGACAAATAAATAATGATGTGTGAGATATTTCATTTTTGAGATGTCCCTTTCAATACGTGTTCCTTTTATGCCACTTCTCTTACCTCGTAACAACAGAACCGGCATTATTCTTCTTCATTCACAAGTAGCGGACACCCGTTATCACGTCACTGTGACAATATTGCCACAGGAATTACATAAACGACAGACAATAAAAAACAATTTACTGTCCAAGCACATTTCGAGACACTCGCGACATCATTCTAGTCTAACCCGAGAACAGCCTGGAGCCATTCAAAGGGAATTGGACTCATCCAATGACTAAATGGGACCGCGGCCTTTCGTCACCCGAGTTCACCCCATATTTCCGGAGAAAATAACCACTTAAGCTCTTATGCGAGCGAGGAAAAAGCTCGAAGCGATGACGGGGACTCGAGAGGGATGAAACCCGAAGCAAGACACGGAAAGAAAAAGAAGAGTGGAGAAGGTCATGGAAGGTGGGTTGCTCGGCCTCCGTAAAATTACTCCTGGCCATCGTCTGTTCCCACTTTCAAGGATCCGGGGAATATGTGTAAGTGTACGTATAAGGGACAACGAAACGAAAGAAAGGGACGAAAGTATCGGTTGTATTCCGCGGAGAAACAAGGAGCACCATCATGGGTAGTCCTATGTACATCTACTTAATGCCTGCCACTATCCGGAACAAATTACTCGAGGGACCGGGAAATTAAGTCGACATCTTCACGGGATCCTACATTCAGGGATTAGTTAGCATAGAGAGACATTCTTCCGTCCGATGAACAACCGTTTCCCTTTTGTTCCGTTGCAAATTGCACGTGCTCCATGGTGTCGGAATGTCATTATTGCGCAGGAGGCGAGCACAACCTTGTTACTACCTTGTGACACGGTCCACTCGTTCGTCCTGATTCCATTATCTAACGGGTCGCGCGAGGATCCATGGAAAAACTGACGATTTACAAGGACTGCAGAACAAATTTCTCTGCAGCCTCGACTTTGGGAATTTTCCAATTTCACAGCTAATTTGGGAATTTAGAATTTTCAGAATGAAGGGTGTTTCCAATTTGCGAATATGATAATTTTCAAATGTCACAGCTAATTTGGGAATTTAGAATTTTCAGAATGAAGAAAATTTCAATTTGCGAATATGGCAATTTAGCGAAATTTTGGATCTTGAAGATTTAGAAATTTAGGGAATTTTTTAATTCGAAGTAAATTGTTTGAAATCTGAGAATTTGATGATTTAGAAATATGAAAATTTGATCATAAATACAATTAGTCGAAATTTTAGTATTTGAAGCAGAATGATCTGTATTTCGATTTGAAGTCGAATAAGTATAACAATAATAAAAATTTATTGATTACGAAAAACTTGTGACATGAAGTAATTTTAACCTATCACCACGTTTACTATCCCAACTATCCCAATATGGTTAAATAATTTAGTAATTCAGGAAATCGAAAAATTAAATGTTAAACATTTTCCTAAATAATACGTATGGAATAGATCGGATGTGGGTCGCTGTATTGTTCGTTTAAATTCATGAGATGAAAGTGCCATTAAAATTTATGACCCAACGACAATGACTCAACAATAGCTCCCTATAAAACTTCCATAAAATGATAGTTGTTGATTGATATCACAATATTATTATTGATAAACTGTCTTTTATTAAGGCGAAATCATGACTCTCAATTATCAACCTGATTATTATTCTTCATTTTCTCATTAGTAAACATTGAAGAGTTTATTAATGAAGTTATATGCCGTAGAATAACGTATTTAAATATTGTAATTTTGTAATGCAAATTCTCGTTCGAAACAAAATGAATTTTAATTTGTTTATTTAGTCACGTTTTTGTTTTAAGGGAAGTTAAGTTTCAGCATCAAGAACAGAATTTATAATATGTATATTATTCTTGAATTATATTTTTCATCTTGCCCTTGCCAAATTTATTGATCTGTGAACATTATTTTATTCTAAGTTGTTTGTGATTACATGACATAATAATGATGAAAAATATTTTATTCGTATTATGTTTCACTTACAAATAATTATTTATATTTATTATCAAAATAATAACAATACATGAAATCATATAATAAATTTTGTTGAATAGAAAAATGACATTTCTGAAATTTCAGATGCAGAAGGGTATTTTATTACTAGCCTGCAATATTGAATTTAAAATATTTTTAAAAATAATAATTTGTCACTATAAATAGCTTATTATTGTTTTATGACACACGACAAAATAACTCGATTAATACATTAAAATTTTTGTATTCAATTTTGAATTAAAATTGAATCACATGATGTTCTCTGACGCTATTTAATTTTAGTCTTAAACAGTTTCCGATAGCTAGCAACTATTAAAAGTTAACAATTAAAAAGAAAGAGCAAACTGCATTATGTGCCAATAAATAATATTGGCCAAAACGCATTGATACTTTTAATCACAATCGACAATTTCGAAGATCTGGTAGATTAAAATCACAAATGTATAAGATGCAAATCACAGCCATTATTTAATCAAAAATTTCCAATTCCTCCAAGAAGAAACCAGAAAATTCCATTCTGCATTACGTGCTAATAAATCAACCGACTTTCTTCATACATCAGCATGCATCCGCATTTGTTACAGCACAATATGATCAAGAAAATGCGCGCAGCTCCTCCCGCTTTGGTTTTATCGTGATTGCTTTTCGAAGAAGGGCCAGAAACAAATACAACATGACCATGAGAGCGTGCCAAGAAAACGACAGACCGATCCACGGCTTAATATATGCAGATTATCCGGAGGAAGTTGCGTTCTTGGTGAAGATATTTACTGGAGCATGAGTAGCAAAGTCCGCAGCTAATGGCATCCGAGATTGTTCCCAACATCGCAATGAGACGGATCTTTCGATCGCTATTTGCATTGTTCTTCTACTTCTTCTTTTCCCTCTTCTTCTTCTTCTTCTTCTTCTTGCACTGACTAGACGCAGATTGAACCAGACGTGGTCGGGGAAGATCCCTTTAAACGCATCGATCTCGATATCGGCAATATCCAAAAGTGGTTTCCCGCGTTCGACCACTTTTTCTTTTTCCTGTTCTTCCTTTTTCTTCTCTTCCGTGTAAACTATCGTCTTCATTCATTATCGTGTTCAAGACCATGGATTATAGGACGTCTTATCTTCAAAGGATCTTTCTTTCATACCTTTCCTTTCAGCAATAATCTTATTTGAAGATCTCGACTCTTGTCTTGGAAAATGTATCTTGTCATTCTCGAAGTTTGGACTCGTTTTGAACTAAATTTTTGTGACACTTTTAAAATGTTTCACGTACCGTTCATATGTAGAATGTACCTTCGCAGAAACACTCAAGTATTAAAATTATCGAACTTTCAAATAGGCTTAATACATACATATGTGTATATGAGTTTCACATTCTTTGTATATACTTTGAATTACGGAATAAATATATTGAAGAGAATTTGAACTCAGTTCAAACTCACTGAAGAGAATTCAAAATCTTTCACGTTAATTGTTTAGGTATTTTCCATGATTCGCATTCATAACTTGTAGTCATGTTACATGTATGTCTCGTTTAATGAACACGGAGAATTCACCATATGATTTTGACGTCAACGTGGAAGTTGCAGAAGTTACAGGGATCGCAAATGGAGGTCACACGGTGTAACTCGTATTCCCCGGGTCAGTCAGTTGCAAGGATCAAACGGTTTTTCGGGGATCGAAAGTTAAACGGAGTCAAGACGAGGTCCGTGTTATCCGTCGGTGGAGCTCGTTTCACGCCGTTCGCAGGGTCAATTCTCGTCGCGGTATCGGGGAAACTCTGGACGAGCGTAAGCCGTACAATGCGCCAGCGTTAGGTATCGATGGAAATTGAATCTGGCGTATCGTGGAAACCGGGGATTCGTCAAGTCGGAAGTTTTCAACGAGAAAGGGGACAGAACGTGAGCGTCCCATCGAATCGAGGCGAACAGGAGCAAGGGGATGGAACGTCGGAACGGTACAAGTCGGTGCGAACTGCCAAGCCAATGGTAGTCAGCCACCACTTGAACGCCGCTTTACAGACGACCAAAGACTCCATTCCGACGACGAAGTAAACCAAACAGAACCGAACCGAAGCCAGAGAGAGAGAGAGACTCGAGCTTGGAATCAACTAAGCCAAACCCATCGAGAGCTGGCTAAACGGCAAACTTATCTAATCCAACTTGGCTGACGCGAGCCAGAACGAGACAGGAGGATAGCCGCGAAACAGAGAGAAGAAGAAACACATGGCAAAGAGGGATAAAACGGAAGAAGAGTCGTCTTCGACTGCGGAAGAGATACCTGCACCCGTACTCTTCGCTTCCTTGCCACCGAGCTACGAAGTTTGTTCGACGTGCTACAGGCCCGAAGCTTTCGTTGAGCTCTTTAATTACTCGAGAAGGAACACAGCACACGCTGTTTAATCAGCCGTTCGCTGACTCCCCGTCTAGCCGAGAGCTCCGGTTACTGGCGTCAGAGACTATAAAAGTGGTGGGCGAAAGGACAATATTTGCCGAAGCAATGTCAACCACGGAATCGGTACTCGCGGATTAATTACATTTCGTTTGCACGCGGAAGTTTTGACGAAACCACTCGTCGAGAACGCGATCTTGCGTACCGCCTTCTTTTTTTCGAGCTAAAATCTGATATTTGATGCTTCAGTTTTACAGCAGTGATTGTGATACACTGTTCTAGGTAAATATTTGTTCGCAAATTTTTCGGATATGGATTTAATCTTTCGATTTTTACGATATTTAGATCAAAGACGTTTTTGGTTTTTTGAATAGAATCTGGTATTTGATGCTTGGTTTTTAGAGTAGTGATTGATACACTGTTCTAGGTAAATATATGTCTAGAAATATTTCTAATCTGAGTTTAATCGTTTAACCTTAACGACACTCACTGTCATTAGTGAGTCAAGTACGAAAAATGTTATTCCTTCTCTTTTGATAATTGAAACACAAGAAATCTGGAGAATCACGTACTCAAAAATTTACAAGATTTAAATACTCAAAACTTTAAAAAAATTAGGAACTCGAAGATTTGAAAATTTGCGAATTTAAGAATCTCAAAAATTGTGAAAATTAGCACACGTAAAATTTGGCAATGCAGAGGTTTGGATATCTTGAAATTTAAAAATTTCGGTAATTCTGAAATTTGAGGACTTAAAAAAAAAAACTTGAAAATTAAAATATTTGAAAATATAAAAATATAATTTAAAAATTGCCAACATATGCGTCCTTATCTAAACAAAATTTAACTGTGATGATATTACATTTGTTAGAAAAAAATGAATCATTTTTAATTACAGAGATCTTTATACAAATTTTTTCACTCAAAATGCTGAAAGATATAAATGTTTAGTAATATATGAAAATGTTCAGTTATACATAAAAAATTATTTTGAACGATTATATACGATTCTAAATACAGTTAAATATCCTACATATAAAATGAAAGGAATTTTTCAACAAGTGACTGTTTCAACAGGTGAAAGAACTTACACTGTTGGGGAACGTGTACCAGACATTAAAAGAACAGGCTGTATTACTTTTGACGTAATTCTTCAGCATTTACGTTATAAAGCGGCTTTGTAGATCTTACGTTTTATAAACGTTTTTTAATTATTCGAGAACGAACAAATTACCTTTGAGAAAATGCTTTCAGCAGAAAAATGAAGTTTTAGAAAAACCAGCAGGTACATATTACATTTCCCGCGTTCATCGTCAATTCTGTTTAAACAATTCAATAAAAGTAAAAACTCGTTGATTACAGAAAGAGCGGAGTTATTTGAAACTGGAAAGCAAAACCCTTTTGATCTTTCTGATATTGCTCCCTGAAAAGCAATTCTCCGCTAAAGGTAATGTAAATTCTTTAGAATATACCGATCTTTTTATATTCATTACATTTTCACCTTTATTTGTCATGTTCTACATTTGTATATTAACGGTATTAAGAGGAACGATTAACAATGTTTTACAGGTGTATAATAAAAAATAGTGTCAATAATTTAACAAGATTAATACATTTATTAAATTATAATTTCAATAGTTTGTTAGATGAATTTATCATTTTTCTTGGTATGAACAAAAGGAGAATTAAAAATAAGAAAGGCTAACTGTTATGTTTGAATATATTGTTCTTCGTTTATAATAAGGACTTATTTAAATCTGTGAAAAAATATTTGAATGGCGCTTTTTAATCCAGCTGTTGAGAATTGTGGTAATTTTGTTCTAAGTTATATCGTTTTGCGTTTCATAATTAAATACGAATACAATGTATTTGACTGATAACACAAGACACGTGTTACATATGGAGCTACGTACCAACACGAAATTATGGCAAACTCATGTTTGAAGGCTGAGTCAATAATTAACAATTACATGTGTTATCAAATGTTTATACTTACATAAGTATTTGAACATAAAGATTAAATTGTTTAACACGTTATTTCATATAAAGTCAAATTGTGACAGGTTCCATATGTGCTCTAATATGTGTACACTAACGAAGTTAATTTTATACAATCAAAAATGGAACACACTACACCATCATTCTTAAACGAAGACAAACTCTGTCACAAAAAAGTACTTCACATCACAAACGTTGAAAGCAAGTTTGGGTAAACTGTACTCAATAAAAAATATTGCAAATGTATAATGACCAAGGTAAGACACGAGCAGAAGCAATTTTCTAAAATCAGGTAAACAAGTTCGATCAGATTGGTCACCAGGAAGCCAGGATTCAATTGGATCCTGGTAGAAAGGTTAGCCACAACTTAGTGTACTTTACCTTCCTAATTTTACGAAGAGCAGTTCTGTTTTATAAGCCGTCGTTAATCGCGGTGAACCTGGGCAACTGTTTGACGGCCCCTCGGGATGTCCGAGGTACAGGATCGTAGCGATTTGGAGATAAGGTTTCGAGGCTTGTTGGTGCAACCTGACCAACGTTAAACCCCAAATCCCTACGCGACTATCCGAGCTGAGCCTTGCGGTGTTGTGGCGGCATTGGCCGACCTCTTCGTCGGATCTATCTCGAGGAATCCGTCCCCTTGCGTCTCGCGAAATGTCGTAGTTAACTGTATGCTCTATTCAATGCACAGTCACCACAGTGACCACCGCAGGACCTTCGTGTCTTGGGACAGGTCCTTCCTTGGAAGAAGATCGTCATGCAACCTGTTCTGATGCACTTGGATGCAATGGACGTTTTATTTGTGTAAGGACGAGTCTAAGAGAGGAATCATCATTTGTCTCTGTTCGAAAGAGTGTTTAGAGCATTCCAAATTTGAGGATTTATGAATTTCTGATATCTCAAATTCATGAATTTTTATGAGTTCAGTATTTGAAATTATTAAATGTTTTTATTCATAAATTTCAGATTTTCATATTTTTAAGTACGTAAATTTGCAGGTTTCACGTCTTCAAATTCCCAAATTCTCAAACTCACAAGTTCCCAAATTTTGAAGTTCTGAAGTTTCTAAATTCTAAATTCAGAAATTTCCAAATTCCCAAATTCTTAAGATCATAAATTCCCATATCCTTATTTTCAAGTTTCTAAGATTCCATATTCCCAAGTTTCCATATTCCCAAGTTCCCATATTCCCAAGTTTCCATATTCCCAAGTTCCCATATTTCCAAGTTCCCATATTCCCAAGTTCTCATATTCCCAAGTATTCATATTCCCTAACATCCAGATTCTCAAATACCCATATTCCCAAATTCCCATATTCTCAAATTCCTATATTCCCAATTCCCCATATTTACTTCCCATATGAGTACTTCCCCCTAGTACTAATATTTCCCGGATTTCAAAATTTTCAAGTTCCCAAATTTCCAAGTTCAAAATTTCTCAGTTCCCAAATCCTAAAATTTTCCAATTCCCAAATCTGCAATATGAAAAATTGAATTTTCGCACTTTCGCCAAAGGAAGCCACACCACTTGTTCCGATTGTACCAATATCATCATTCAAGCCTGAACGAAATTGATGCTGACGGGGGCGTGAACTTTTGATCGGATGATTGATAAAGTGAAGTTAACGCGTTGAGTATATAGCGGATGTGTAGGTCAATATTCTGTCAAATAACATAACTGAATAACTGACTAAAGGAAAAGAAGCTAAAATGCTGAATATGGGTGGTGTTGTAGGAAAAGTGTACCGAATATGAGATATGTACCTAATATGGGACCTTTTAGTACCTCCATGAAAGTATATTGAAATATTGTAGCAATCTACAGAAGTACCTACTGAAACATATAGTAGTACCATCTGCACGAGATTGGAATTCTCAAACAATCGATTATTTTCGTATGATGCATGTTTGTTTGTTGTTTTATCGGAAGCTTGTATTTTCGTTACGGAAAAAGAACTGTGTTTGCAGTTTATTTGCATTAATATTTACCTGAAGATTTAACAATTCGGACATTTTCGACTTTCTACTTTGAAAATTTATAGAATGCTCAATCTGAAAATTTGAAAACATCTCAATTTAAAAGTTCAAAAATTTCTCAGTTTGAAAGTGTGCAAAAATGTATAGCAACTTTAGTGTTCATAGCACGAGGGTCTCAGTGTATCACGACTTTTGGGACAGCCTGTATATTGACGAATGATCAAATTCAGTATTCTTGAAAATGAAGCTGAGTATGAAAAAATGTTATTCTTCTTTCGACTTGCATTCATATGCGGAATCATCATGTGACTACTTATATCACGACTTTTGGGACAACCTGTATATTGAAGATTGATCATATTCAATATTCTTGAAAATGAATCTGAATATGACAAAATGTAATTCTCTTTTCGACTTGTATTCTTATGCAAAATCATCATGTGACTACTTATGTCACGACTTTTGGGGCAGCCTGTATATTGAAGAACGATCATATCCAATTTTCTTGAAAGTGAAGTTGATTATGAATAAATATTTTCCTTTTCTCAACTTGTATTCATGTGACTACTTGTACCACAATTTCTGGGATAGTCTCTATACATCACCTTGGGTAGCAATTATGGTGTGTTTCAACCAATCGATAACATCTTAAAATTTCTCACCGTACGCACCTGTGAATTCGAGTATCTCCGAAATCTTAACAACAATACACCTCGAAACGCATTGTCCCGTTGCAGGAAAATGCAGGAATCCAGGAGAATCTGGAATGCCATCGAGTTTTTGAAGGAACCGTAGAATAGAAGCGCGAACGGAATTACAAATCGAATCGCATAACGAAAGAAAATCATCCCTTTGTGGACTCGGTATCTTTCGAATGTCGTAAGCTTCTCTCTTATTTGATCGTAGCTGGTCTGAAGCTGAATCGATTCGATATTCACGAGACGAAATATTCCGACGATTTTCTTGAAAACTCTTTCAATTCCCTTTCAATTTGGTTTTATTGTCCTGATCACTTTTACTCAGACATTTCCAGACAACCAGTACAATCATCAGTCGAAAATACCAAACACTTATGGCAGAACGGAGGGAAATGTAATCAGAAACAAAAACATACCGAAAGAACGGAGAATACGGCGAATAAATGTAAAAATAGCTATATATATACACGGGTAGCTCGGAATAAGAGAAATATTTTAGGGGTTGCTTTAGGACATACAAATAACAAGAAAGGTTCACATGAACGTGTATCAGTCAAATGAATATTATTATCGACTTTCTATGTGTCTCTTTCCTCTCCCGTTGAACAGCAGATTGCTAAAAAATATTTGTGTTTGATACATCGAAATCTATAGGATAAATTATGCCATCTGTATATATTATACATTTACAGATAACGGTAATTCTAAACTATAATAATAATAACAGTAGATGAATTTAATTTGTCCCATAATAATAGCAGCAAAAGAAAATAAATATAGAATGCAATATTTATTGTAAAAAATCTAGATTAAACAATAAATTAGAAATGTTACTCATAATTTTTATTTTGAGATCTGGATTTTTCAATAATTTTGGTACTGCATTTCAAACTTGGTGGAATTCTTTCGATGCGAATCTTATCTTTCCCTATATGCCTATACAGGGTGTTTCGTAACTAGTGTAGGTCCCTGAAATGGGGGGTAGCTGACGTGATTTTGAATAAGATTTCCCTTTGCAAAAATGGGGTGTGAAGCTTCGTTTTTGAATTATTAAGGAAAAACACGGACCAATCAGAGCGCGAGGATTACGCCCACTCCGCCATTAGGCTCGAAGCTGTCGCTCTCGCGTCTGCGCACGCCCACTCCGCCATTATGCTCGAAGCTATCGCTCTCGCGTCTGCGCATGCGTAATCTTCGCGCTCTGATTGGTCCGTGGTTTTCCTTAATAATTCAAGAACGAAAATTCAAACCCCATTTTTGCAAAGGAAAATCTCATTCAGAATCACGTCGGTTACCGTCCATTTCAGGGACCAACACTAATTGTGAAACATCCTGTATATGCACATATGCCTACATGTAATGTATGCATATTGCTTCCAACATAACTCTTTTTTTGATAGTACATCCTATTTTTACTATGGTTTAATATTCAACTGAAATAAAACAATTTATTTCTATTAGCAAATAAAACTATATAGTTAATTCGTAACAATTAACTAAAAACTTGTTTAGATGTGTCGCAACAAACATGATGATATAACATGACATGACAGATGTCGTGAACAATTGATTTTGATTGACAGTTTTGCAAATTTGCCCTAAAACTTACAGCTGTATTCGGCAATAATTCATGGTTAAATATTCACTTGTTACTATTATTATGGGACAGTGGAAGTATGACTAATTTATACTTTGTGGATATTTATATATTTATCGAGATCTGCAGTCTAATAGCTGGTAATGGACTGACAGTTCTCAATCTGTATCGTTTAATTTTGTAATTTTTGTACAATTTTCAAGTCGTTGAATATAGAACTCTACATTATTTTTTTATAGTAAGTAGTACAAAAACGAATTTTTGCATTTCAACATTGAAAACACCAGCGTATGCACATTTGCTTTTAAACTAAAAGTAAAATTGCAAAATATATAAATACAATGTAATTTCTGCAGCTCGATGAAAATCAACATAAATTTCAAGAAACCTTAACAAATGTTGTAAAATGAAATAAGAATCTTATAAAAGTTATTTCATGTTCATGTTATTACATTTCGGTTTTGGTCGTTTCAGTGCTAATAATATATTTTTAGGTTTTGCACAAATTTATAAATTGTAATATGAAATCGAGCTGTATTTAACAGCAGATAAGTAGAAAATAAAAGCAAGAACATTTGTAATGGGTATCCGGCTAACTAATGAGATCAAATGTTACAGTGGGTCAGTCATTAATCTCAACGAAGGAACATCGATCACAGGCAGCTACATCAATTAGTATTCAACGAAACCAATCTCGTTCATTCTATCTTTATTAATCATTTTGTAATTCGGTAGCTTCGAGCTTCATTAAAATTCTAACAGGAAGAAAGAGATGAAACGGCAATGTATTGTATAAAATCACGGCGCTACATTTATTATATTGTGCTCTATCGATTAGCGTTATTGTATGTCTGCATATTTGCAATTTATACTAAACCTATTGTTTTTCATGTTTGAACAAATTTATTTGCAATCGGAGAAAGATTTAATGAATTCTTGTATCACTTTATGAGATTTCAGATGTATAATTGGGAGATTTGGGATTTGGGAGATTTGGGATTTGGGATTTGGGAGATTTGGGATTTGGGATTTGGGAGATTTGGGATTTGGGAGATTTGGGATTTGGGAGATTTGGGATTTGGGAGATTTGGGATTTGGGAGATTTGGGATTTGGGAGATTTGGGATTTGGGAGATTTGGGATTTGGGAGATTTGGGATTTGGGAGATTTGGGATTTGGGAGATTTGGGATTTGGGAGATTTGGGATTTGGGAGATTTGGGATTTGGGAGATTTGGGATTTGGGAGATTTGGGATTTGGGAGATTTGGGATTTGGGAGATTTGGGATTTGGGAGATTTGGGATTTGGGAGATTTGGGATTTGGGAGATTTGGGATTTGGGAGATTTGGGATTTGGGAGATTTGGGATTTGGGAGATTTGGGATTTGGGAGATTTGGGATTTGGGAGATTTGGGATTTGGGAGATTTGGGATTTGGGAGATTTGGGATTTGGGAGATTTGGGATTTGGGAGATTTGGGATTTGGGAGATTTGGGATTTGGGAGATTTGGGATTTGGGAGATTTGGGATTTGGGAGATTTGGGATTTGGGAGATTTGGGATTTGGGAGATTTGGGATTTGGGAGATTTGGGATTTGGGAGATTTGGGATTTGGCAGATATGGGATTTGGGAGATTTGGGAGGTTTGGGAATTTAGGGATTTGGGAGTTTAGAGATTTGACAATTCTGTTATTTGGGAATTTAGGTATTTGAGAACTGAGGGTCTTAAGAATTCAGAAATTTGGGACTTCAGGGATTACGGCATTTAGAGGTTTGGGAATGTAGGGATTTGAAAATCTATAGATGTTGCAATTTGAGGATTTGAAAATTTAGTAATCTGATTCCGGATTTGGAAATATAGTAATTTGGGCATTTAGAGATTTGGGAATTTAGGAAATCGAGAATTTTGGGATTAGGAAATTTAGAAATTTAGACACTTGGAAACTTAGAAATTCGCTTTGATTAATTGAGGAATTTAGCTATATGTAGATATACACATATGGAGATATAAAAGATACATGTAGAGATGCAGACATACAGAGATACACAGATGCAAAGATACAGAGATGCAAAGATACAGAGATGCAAAGATACAGAGATGCAAAGATACAGAGATGCAAAGATACAGAGATGCAAAGATACAGAGATACAAAGATACAGAAATATAAAAATACATAGTAATAGAAATATTGAAATACAGAAATTTAAAAATATGAAACTATAGGAACAAAGAAATATAAAATTCAAAAATCTAGCCATCTATAAATCTATAAATTCAATCATTTAAACGCTCCGTGTCTCCAACTGAAAATGAACCAACCACCTAACGATGAAAAATAATTCCTTCTAATTTCGTGTCATCCATTTCCAAATAAGCCACCCATTACGCAGCAACGAAAAATTAATTACACCATAATTTAAGTACAGGCATGTCTCACGGAGGAGGCATATAGGTCACTGCAAGTCACGACGTTAAAAACGCGTGGAAAGTAAAATTCCTTAGAAAATATTGTAACGAAAAAGGGGAGCGTTTCCAACGACAGAAAGTTTGCCTGAAAAGCTGGACTGATCGTCTACGCGGATCAACGCAAAAGATAAATTTGCACTTTAGCGGGCACGATATCGAGGGTCTTGAAAGCGACCTGGCCGACTTTCCTATCGGCCTCGAATCGCTCGTTTGGCTTGCCAGTGATTAATTAATCCATTATCATCGGACTGATTACGCGCAGGGTCGGCCCACTTCGTCAAGTCTGACGACCAAGTCAACAATGTGACCACTTAAAGGGTCACGTTCACAAAAGCTCTTGTCAACCTGCCATCGCTGCGGTTCGATGATAGTTTTTATTGGGGCCGCTTGTAAAAGGGTGAAAAATTGAAGCTGTTTCCGCGCCTCCTACAGAAGCTGATCAAGATATTCGACGAGGAGCTGAAAGGGCAACGAGTGGAAAATTTGACAAGCCACAAAGGAAAATAAAATGGACGATGATAAAAGTTGCATAGAGGTTTCTGCATTGATTCACGTATATATGGGCATTTTTGTGCGTCGATTATAAATGAGACATGTGAATGTGTGATGACTTTATTTGATGAGGTAACTGCACGTAATATATAACATATGTAAAGTAACATGTAAAATATGTAAAATAGTATGTTATATAATGTATAAAATATGCAAAATAATATGTTAAATAATATATCAAATATGTAAAATAATATGTTAAGTAATATATAAAATATGTAAAATAATATGTCAAATAATATATAAAATATATAAAATAATATGTTAAATAGTATATGAAGTATGGAAAATAATATGTTAAATAGTATATGAAATATGTAAAATAATATGTTAAATAATATATAAAATATGGAAAATAATATATTAAATAATATGTAAAATATGGAAAATAATATGTTAAATAATATATAAAATATGTAAAATAATATGTTAAATAATATATAAAATATGTAAAATAATATGTCAAATAATATATAAAATATATAAAATAATATGTTAAATAGTATATGAAGTATGGAAAATAATATGTTAAATAGTATATGAAATATGTAAAATAATATGTTAAATAATATATAAAATATGGAAAATAATATATTAAATAATATGTAAAATATGGAAAATAATATGTTAAATAATATATAAAATATGTAAAATAATATGTTAAATAATATATAAAATATATAAAATAATATGTTAAATAGTATATGAAATATGTAAAATAATATGTAAGGTAACATCTAAAATATGTAAAACAATATTTAATGTAATATATGTAAAATACATAAAAGAAACTAAAAGACGCCAAATATGAAAAATACGTGAAATGCGAAAAGTAGGTAAAATACATGAAAAATGTAAAATACGTAACACATATAAAATATCTAAAATACGTAAAGTGGGTGAAATATGTAAAACGAGCAAAATACGTAACATATGTGAAATATGTAAAACATGCAAAATGCGTAAGATATGTCGAACACGGGAAATGACTTCGAAAGTTGAAGAATTTAAGAATTTAGAGATTTTACAATGTAAGAATTTAAAAGTCTGAAAATTTAAGAATGAGCGGACTTGGAAATACAACAATTAAGAAATTTCAAATTTTTCTAACTTAGAAATCAAATAATTTGAAAATCTGGAAGCAGAAAAATTTGATAACTTGAGGATTTTGAGATTTAGAAATTAGGGACTGCGAGAGATTAAGGAAGTGTGATAGTATTAAAATTTGATAATTTGAGGATATTCGGATTTGAAAACTTAGAAATTCCGAAACCTAGAAATTCGGAAATCTAGAAATTCGGAGATGTAGAAATTCGAAAAAATAGAAATTTGGAAATTTAATAATTTGATTATATATAAGTTCGGAAATTTAGGAATTCCGAAACCTAGAAAATCGGAGATCTAAAAATTTAAAAATCTAGAAAATCGAAAATTTAGGAATTCGAAAATCTAGAAACTCAGAGATATAGGAAGTCGGCCCTTTAGAAATTCGGAAAGTTAGTAGTTCGAAAATTTAGAAATTCAGAAACTTAGAAATTCCGAAAATTTAGAAATTCGGAAACTTGGAAATTCACTAACTCGAAAATTTAAAAATTTGAAAATTAAGTAATTTGAATTTAAAAGAGATAGAAATTTGAAAGTTTGGAAAATTATAATTAGTAAAATTACTGATCATTACCACGACTTTCCAAAATCGTTTAATAGGATCGCTTTAATGAAAATGAACAACGATTTCACAATATCGTGATCCAGTAAAACAAATAAAACTTAATTAACTCTAATGGGACAATTATTGCATTCGTGTTGATTATCAAATGCCTTCCGATTTCATGGAATCCGTAGATTTTTCGAGAATTGAGCCATTCCGATTGTGCAGCACGTTTTTGTCGATATTTCGCGTGAATTACGGACAACTGTTCGTGAAATGACCAGATCGCTAGAATGGCGCCCAGAAAATCGATGAAATTGCGAACGCGTGCCGATCGCAAAATTGCCGACCTCATTTCAATTGGATTCGGAAACGATTTTCCAAGTCTCGATCGGTTTAATTGCGTTGAATTATACCTAGTGAAGAATGTCTGCCATGCGTAATCGGAAATGGATTAACTTATTGAACATACTTTTTCAATCAAACTTTATTTTCACTGCTTCTCATTCGTCTGTCAAAAACAGTCAAAACGATATTGTTTTTTCTCTAACTACAAAATTCCATTACTGGGAGGTCACTCTACAAATTCGATTATTGCACGCTTTTACACGGAATGAGTCCCCAAATAAATAACTCGAAAATTATTTACGAAGAGATGTTTTGAACAAAAACATCAATTTTCAAAGTGGAGTACAATATCCAATCAGTTTATTGTCACATTGATCTTCTATGAAAATATGAAGATAAATTTTGTATTTCTGAATGAAATTGTATATTCTTCTTATTTACATTAATTCTTTAACACGTTCACGCCAGCGTGACCCACCGGTGGGTCACGTTTGACTGTTCCGTGGGGCGGCGTGACCCACCGGTGGGTCACACTTAATTGTCCCGTGGGGCGGCGTGCATCACAGGTGGGTTTTCAAAAAATAAGTTTATTTTATTTTTTGTCAACATTATAAACAAAAATTGAATATTATAAGCATTAACATTCAATATTTTAAATTGATAACAATTATTTATTTATAAGCATGCAACTTTTTAAAACATTCTAAACTAATGCGGGCTGGCCCTTACAACTTTTAGAATATGTTCTTACTTTTTTACTTTTTTTCGTGGCGTATAATCTACCTTGTATTTTCGATAATTGTTTGTAACATTCTTTACATCATTTTCTTGTTTTTCTGGCAGCCCCTTTGAACAATTGTAGAAAATGTGTGTGTTTTCTTGACCGTTTTTCTTTTCTATTTCACATTCTTTGATTTCTCTGTGAAAAATTCAAAAAGGAAAAGTGCTAACCGCCCCTGTAGAAGAAAAGATTATTTTATCTACCTTTACACTTGATGCAAGAAATGTGCGTTCTGAAAATCAATGTCAAAACTGTTTTGGTCTCGTATTTAGCGCGTTCGAAGCTTCGAAGGAGCAACAATGTCGCGCCGCGCCGCCCCACGAAGCGAAACGTAAATATTCGCTCCGGCGTGAACGTGTTAAATTATTTTATGTAATGAAATAGTAGATTATGATTCATAGGAATATTTGCAAGAGAAAATTTCACTATCTGAAACTGATGCAAGAATTTAATGCAACCTCATTACATGTGTACTTCAAGTTTAAAAGGCGGTTAGTGCATAGAATACAATATCACAGCAAGAGGGTTAGATCTCGATCCAAGTTGCTATCGATATACTAATATACCGTATTTAGTTTTAGCGGACACTTTGTATAGGTTCAAATCAATAGATTCTTTAGTAGCAATAACAACTGAGGCGTTACATTCTACCGAGTGTTTCTAGTCTATTGTCACTCACATCTGGTTACCAGTTAATCTTAGTAGTAGTCCTTCATTTGCAGTTTCCTGTTTATGTAGAGGTATTGCTTGGTTTTATATTTGCTACAGTCATTTTTTGGAGAACCCACAGTCACTCGATTTTACATTTCCCTAATTTGTGTAGCCATTAGAAAATAGGAGCTGTTCCCTCGATTTTGTTCGTAAAAATTGTACGTCCACACCGAGCCTCCATCTTGTGAAATAAGCAATCGAACAAATAGACACATAATGGACTCGAGGTGGTTCACTTCGAAACATCAGATACATAGAAGACGTTCACTTCAGAACAACATCATATATAGACACGCAGTTCAGTTTGGACATCATTAAAAATAAGTAGAAAGGACATATCAATGTTAAACACTTCTTCAACCTACAGTCCACATAAATATTAGGATTTCAAACGATATAAAGTTCCCCGCGTCATTTAATCATCGTTAAATATTACAGACGTTGCATATACATGGTGAATATACCAGCAGTGGGCAGTACTCGAATAGTAGACAGTGCAACACCGAAAATAGAAATCAAAGGCGTTGAAACTTTTTCGGGTACACGAATGTGATAGCTTGTGTTACAGAATGTTGATATCGTGAACTATTTACCCTATGAGACACCGCGGGAACATATTTTGATCGCTACAAGATTGTTATTTATTTAATAAAGTAAGTTTCCCTGTTTTTCTCATCATAGAATATAATTCTCCTCATAGCAGATTATAGAAACCGTGTATACACTTGTTGCGACCAAAGTAAAGAAGCTTTAGACTGAGCATAAAAAATCTGTTGACACATAAACTGAATAAACGTTGTCTAAAAAAATATTTATTAAATAATTACTACTACAACGTAGTCTTTTGACCCACTAAATCCTTAAACATCGTTTAAAAGAAGATAAAAAGTATGCGAAATAATATCTCTGATTTCGTTGGTATGACAACGTTCCTAAACTCCAGTTATGTCACGCAAACGGTGTTTTTAACGGCATGTCTGTCAGCCACATTATCATGAAGGAACGTTAAAGTCACAGAGATCGTGGCTTCATCGGTGGCCAAATCAAAAGAGAGGAATTTTCCGGTAATTTCCGCAGCCTAAAACGTTTCCGCCAATGGCAGCAGATATCATGGAAAAGCGACGGCGGACCAGCGCGAGTTTCCTAAGGCCGTTGATTTCTATGAACCGTGATTTATCGCATTTCAGGAACCCCTTCCGACAGTTTAACGATGCCGTGATTTGAGCGCAGGAAACTGGATTCAGTTCGAAATATCGATCTCTCTCTCTACTTCAGACATTTCGAATTGCGACCAAACTTTTTCGTTGGCCACCCTCTTAATCCTGATTCGCGTACACGCCTCTCGATTCGCACTTTAATCTCGTTTCACGTCATTTACCGTGATTTATGAACCGTGGTCGCCATAATTATCATCGTCTTTTTATGAGTGACGCGTGGTTCGCTTTACCAGGTCCTCGATTAATGAGCCTGTTACCGCCAAGGAAATGATACCTTGGATTTTAGTTAAATTCTGTTTTAATAAAACGATTGCAATTTTTGGTCAATTTTTGGTATATATTTATTAGTATTTTATTCATTCCTTTGCGGTGAAAAATTGCTGTCCTTCGTTTCTACTTTAGAATTGAGAAGATGATTTACTAAAAATATAGGCATTTTCTGAACAATTATTTCAAATTTATAGGATGCTTAAGGGATTGAAGAATTATGGCAGGTACTATGAACACATTCCCTCAAGAATAATATAAATAGTATAAAGAATATAAGTAGTATAAGTAGTATAAGTAGTATAAGTAGTATAAGTCGTATAAGTAGTATAAGTAGTATAAGTAGTATAAGTAGTATAAGTAATATAAGTAGTATAAGTAGTATAAATAGTATAAATAGTATAAGCAGTACAAATAGTACAAATAGTACAAATAGTATAACAAAACACCAGGGATGAAATGTCTGTTTAAATACAATAGGTCTTACTATTTTAGGTTTTTATCATATAAATTTCACTATATATTTCTGTCTGTAAAACAATAGGTTAAACATAGTAGAAGAAGGCTTACTAATACATATAGTAAAATAATAGAATAGTAACATAATCGACAAGAAGAATAATGGAATAGTAGAATGGTGATATAGTGAAACAATAAAATTGTATGTAATTTAATATAGCAAAGTAATATAGTGTAATAGCTGAGTAAGGAAATAGTAATAGAACTAAACAGCATAAAATAATAGAGATACATATTAAAATATCAGACTGGTAGTAAAATAGTTGTAGGTATCGCAGTATAACACTATTGTATCATAGCAATATAATTAAATAGAAAAAGACTAAAATACCAATATGACAGTATAATAAAATACTAAGATAATAAAATAGCAGTATAACACATATCCCTACTATATCTTTAATCTCGAGCACTATCATAAAATCCAAAAACGATGAATAATTCCTACGAAAACAAAATATTTATATAAAAACTTAATAATCTCAAAAACTTCATTGCATAAAATAAACAACTCCATAAATAACTTAAAACGCGAAACTAAATACTAGCAGAAGAGACATAAATTATCATAAAGCATCGCTGCAACGGGGTAAACTTTAACGATCGAGAGCTCAAAGAACGGCACGGAAAAATCGTGACGGTCAAAAACGGCGGCTTTCTATCAAAGTCCTAGAACGATAGGATTTTCCTGCACGGGGAAAGCGAACGATTCCCAAAGCGGTAGCTGAAAAATACCTAACGATCCATAGAGGGTCCACAAGCGGCCATATCGTTCCCACGACCACAGGAAATCCCACGCGGTGCCGCACGGTCGCATCCACCTCGCATTTCCGTTTTGCATTTCAAATTCCCGCCGGGCTACGCTTACGCAATCGTAAGCGCGTAACTCGGAGACGATAGCGAGCATCGATCTCGAACCGTTTCCATTCGATACGAATCGAATCTATATACGTTCCGCGTTCTGGTGCTAGTTTCCACAAAGCGTATGCCGAAATCGAGAATATGATACCCGAAAATACAGCAGAAATTTTTGTTACGAGAAACCGGAGATTCCAGCTTCTCCTGACATACCTAACGTAACATTATCATGTTCCGACGATTTAGGAAAAGTAAAATGATGGATACGTATATTCGATTTCACGTTTTACGAGTTTACAGCTTTACGGAATCGATGATGATTTGGAAGTTGGTGAATAAAGTGCTTCCTTATTCGTTTCGATACAGTTTTATGTTAGTTCGTACAGCACAAAAGTTTCTTAAAAATCTTAATTCTTTTAAAGAATTTTTTCTTCAAAAAGTTTAAGGAAATACATTTTTTTTTGTTAAAAATATTGTACTATCAAAACTTGTTTACTGTAGATATTATCTACATTTTTATATACTTTTGAAGACTGATTTTTTCATAATTTTGATGCTTCAGGTTGTCCAGATATATCTGGACACAATACTTCGAAATTGAATTAGTCGATTGATAACGAAACGATTAAATTATAATCGACAACTACATATTTTCTTACTAGAAATGAAAATACACACATATATTGTTAAGTCAATGATGTTAAAATGAAATTAAACGTTAATTGAAAATTTATTGAAAATTAAGCTTTAATAGAAAATTCACTGAAAATTAAGCTTTAATTCAATGAAAATCGAACTTCGATAAAAAATTTAATAAAAATCTACCTTTAATAGAAAATTCACTAAAAATCAAACTTCAATAAAAAATTTAATAAAAACCTAACGTTAATAGAAAATTCATTGAAAGTCATACTTTAAAAGAAAATTCATGGAAAATTAAACTTCCGTTGGAAATTCATTGAACATTAAACTTCACTTCAAAATTCATTGAAAATCTAATTTAATTGAAAATTCATTGAAAATCAAATTAACTTTAATTGAAAATTCACTGAAAATTAATTATGAAATTGTCAAATTAGCTATCAGACGTTAATTGTTAATTTACGGTTTCTTCGATTGAACGAGTAGCCTTGCATCGTACTTGCTTTAATTAAAAATTTGATGTTTATTTCAACTCCTGAAAGACTAAAATTTGTTTCAAAGTGATTATAACTAATTACCAACTGAATAAGAACTGATCAGCTAGATGATTAGTAATATGTGTGCAAGACGTGTGGCGGTTATTTATCAAGCGTATATGTATCGGACGAGCACTTCAGGAGCTCGTGGTAATCAAGTTAACCAGTTAAGTGTGTTTGACGACTATATCCGTCATGGAGATGTGGCAGAATTTTGTGTCATGACGACTACATCCGTCATGTGTAAAATTTTGTTACAATGTTGATATTTAAATTGAAGTTTTGGCGAAAAATTATATTTGTATATACTAAATTATATTCGTAAATTGCAATATGTTTAAAATGTTTAGAGGTCAACACGAAATGAAATAAACAAATAAAAAGTGTAAATGATTTGAGATGGATTCATAAATTCTTGAGAGCTAACTCGTCATCGTTTGATTATCGCGACACACACTGGTGCGCGCTTTGCAAAAGGATCGCCACAGCTAACTGGTTAACAAGGAATTACCCTGTACTATTCCTCGTGGAACCGCCTGTATACTCAAAGACGTTCTAACAAGAATCAAAGAAGCATCGATCTCGGTCGATTTCACACGATTAGGCAAAGCAATACAGCTTCTAAAGGACGAGAGGTTCACGCGAGATGGTCTCTGATAACCGAGACAACGGAAAGGGGAAGGAGAGGAGGATCGAAGAAGAGGACACAAGAGGGTCGGATGGGGCAAAAGGCGGTTTGCGGCGGGATGCGGTAAGCGGCAATGAATTAATCGCCGTGAACAGTGCAAGCTCGGTCCAACCCCCGACCAAAATCCCATGCTGGCCCTGCACCCTTCCCCCATCGTCCCGTAAAGCTTCCCTAAAACCCCTAATGCCGACGACCGCAGCCACCGCCCCCGACTCTGTCGTTCCGGCTGCAGCATCAACGATCGTCCGCCACCTATGACGCCGTATTAGTCCAAGAAATGTGGCTACCTGTCCATCGTTGCCAAAAATTTCGTTCTCCTATACGATCTTTGCGGTTTCATGAACGTCACGCGATCATTTTGGCAACCATCAATTTATATTCGATGCCAGAGATAAGTAGAAAATTGGAAATCGTTAAATAATCCTCAATGGATGCATCCACCTTTCAATATGTTATTCTCTGTTAACCCATTCAATGCCAGACAAATTTAGAACTTTTCCCTGGACTCCATAATTTTATTTTAACGAGAATATAGATTTTTACAAAATATAATATTTACTTACAAATATGAACTCGATGATTATTTTAAAAGTTAATAATTTTGAGGATATAAATATTTAAACATTCTTCACTTCACAAAATTTAAGGATACATACAACATGTATAATATACCCATGATACGAATTTTCGAGTTATAATACATTTTCCAAAATCTATCAAATAGAATGAAAACCCTAAAGCTTAATAAACATCAACTTTAGCATATTCTACTAAAAATACTCATCAACAAAACATTAATCAGATCTCACCTTCCATAATGTTTTATTATTCCTATTTTATCAAAACACATCAACTATAATTAACATCGACAAAAGATATTGTCAACCATACATGACAACAAAATTTTACATCTGCAATAAAATTTGATGTTAAAGATCATCAATTTTTTATATATCTACATAAACAATTTTTTTAAATTTAGTTACTGTTTCTGTCGATTTGTTATACGTCCACATAAACATTTTTTTTTTGTTTTATAAATTAGTTATTGTTTCTATTGATTTCTTATATTTCCACATAAATGTATTTTTTTAAATTTAATTATTTTTTGTATTAATTTTTAATACATTCGCATAAATATATTTTTAAACATTTAATTACTGCTTTTATTATTTGTACGAATATTTAAACAGATGAAAATGATTTAAAGCCAACTTTTGTACACAGTAAATCACTTAGATCAAGTTAATGCCTCGAGAAGGATATTTCGCAAGGTTTCAGATAAAGGAGACCACAAAGCTGGTGGTTTGGAATGATGAGGATATAAAAGATTTCCATTGACTCGAGGCATCGATCCATCAGTCAAGCTTATCGGAGCCGAAAGGTGAATAGCAACTTAAGACTTCAGGTGACACGCGACGTAAATCCGCCACTAAGTTTATAGTTTGCTCTTAAGTCTACCGACCTTCTAAAAACCGAAACGACGTTATCAAATCTTCTAGGTTTCCTTCACTCGCGTTTTCTCGACAGGTTGTGACAGAAAGATGCATTTCAAGAGAATTTTATTTTTCTTCTTGCAAATAGCTGTAAAATTAAATAAAAATTTCTTTAAATTTAAAATCTTTGGTTTCAAATCTTCAAATTTAAAGATTGCAAGATTCATAAATTTCTACATTTTCACTTTTTCGAGATAGCAAATTTTAAATTGATAAATTTCCAAATTTTTAGACGTCATAAGCTCTTACATTCTTAAATAGCCTAATTTCAAGAGGCACAAAATCCTGAAATTAACAAATTTTAGAGTTTTTAAGTCCTCAAATTCTTAAACTTCCGAATTCCTAAATTCCAAAATTCCCAAATTCCCAAATTCCCAAATTCCAAAATTCTAAAATTCCCAAATTCCCAAATTCCCAAATTCCAAAATTCCAAAATTCCAAAATTCCAAAATTCCTAAATTCCTAAGTTTCTAAATTTCTAAATTTCTAAATTTCCAAATTACTAAATCCCTAAACCCCTAAACCCCTAAATCCCTAAATCCCTAAATCCTTAAATCCTTAAATCCCTAAATGCCTATATCCCTATATTCCTCAATCCCTACATCACTAAATCACTATATCCCTAAATTCTCAAGTTTCCAAAATAAAAAAATACTAAAAAAGTAAAAAAAAAAAAAGAAAAGTAAAGTAAGTACGTATTAAGTAAAGTTAACAGCTCCCAAATCCCCAAATTCCAAAATAACCTTTATTATTCAAAAATTCCTAAACTCAAAAATAAGTTTATTTATATGAAAATAAAATTCATAAATACATAAACAAGTACTTACCTCTAAAAAAACTGTAGAATCAACATTATATAAAACACAATATGAATGCAGAATGTAATGTGAATTATTACTTACCTGCTAATATTCAAAAGATTACAAAAAATGATATCGTAATCATTGAAAAGAAAAGAGTACACATTAAATGTACAAAGACACCATAACTAGCATATTAACATTAATACCACATAAAATTCTACTCCACTTTTTCTGTATTTATTTCTCTCAGAATAATCGACATCAGTTTAATATCAGTACTGTTTCTCGACAAATTTAAATTGTCGATTTTGGGGGATTTTCAAGGGTTGAAAAATGGGAAGTTAGCTTTAGAACACAGGAATTTAAGGACTTTTATAGTCGACCTACAAATATGGAATTTGATGATCAAGAAATTGATGACATAAAATATTAGGAAACTATTTACAGACAAAAGGAGCATGACTTCGTATGATGTGCTTCAAGTAGTACACCTCATTCTTCTTAGCAAGAATACATCGTTTCTGCGAGAAGATTAAAATACATGTGCGAAAAATGAATCGCACTTTGAAAAAAACTCAAATCACAGTTAAATCCTTCAAAATTTGCAATAACGTGGGCGTCTAATAACAAAATAATGTAACAACGCGAAACAGTCCCGTTTCAACCCCTCTTACTCTACATTATACAAAATATTTTACATACCATCAGATGCAAGAAACACAGAAGAGATACCTCGACATACCTGCAACAGAAAAAAGGAAATCTCGTGTTAGAACCGTGCACGTGAACTTCGCATCGATAAGACTGAATCCTTAGCTCCATTTCTATTAGGATCTCTTCCCTGTACGCGGCAATATAGGGAAAGCCTTGTCTTTAATCCAATCTGCAATCGTATTTCAGATGCAGCCGGATACTTTCGTTGGTCGTATCGCGGAAACAGCAATCGACATCAGGACTCCCTTGGTAAATATTTTCCATCACCCCAAAGCCAGGCCAATCTGGTCGAAACAAGCTTGCAGTTCTCAATGCGTCCTCGTTTCACCTCAAAATAATGTAAAGTTCAATTTAAGCTCGGGCCATTGCCAAACTTCCCGGCTTAAACGACTGAGATCGAACCGATGTTTTTTCGAATCACGACGCCATCAACTTTCTCCCCGTTCTGTCTCTAATTTTCGCTCCGAAACTGGTTCACTTTTTTTTTTCCTTTTTGCTCGTTGACCAACTTTAAACAACGATCTTACCGTTACATGGCAATCGGTGATAAAAAATAATGGAATTTTCTAACGCAATATCATCGACGTGTTTGTACACACTAACCACAGGATTTTCCTTTCGCTCTGCAACGGAAACATTGCGGATTTCGAGCGCAAGAATGCTAGGGATTTTGTAACAAGTATTTTCTTGCGAGCTTTCTGGCGCTCTTGAATTGTCCGGAAAATTCGGAGCGAAATTGCTTCCTATGGTAAGATCAAAAATTCGAAATGTTTGTTCTTTTTAGCACTAGGTTTACAGACGTTTCTTATATATCTATCTTTACGAACATAAGTCAATTTGACGCATGAACGAATACATATATTTAACCCCTTGCACTATGACTTATTTGTCAGGTGCGTCAGTCGGAACTGACTAATTACAGCTACAATATTAAAACAGACAAAAAATCTTGAAATGTTATGTCAATATGTTATTATGCAATCGTTGACTATGCAAATTATAATTGGACTTGAACTCCAAATTGAAGCATATTAAAAATTCAAGTAAAATTGATCACGGCCGAAGTACGAGTGCGTCACGAGTCAGACTCGTCAAAATAGTGCAAAGGGTTAAAGAAAAACCTCTTAGAAAGCAATATGGTTAAACACTACAAGTAAGAAATGAAAATATGAGATATATATTTATAGTAAGTTTTTATTATTCAATAATATTTTATTACATTACTTCAATATTTTACATTCACATTTTTACTTCCCTCTACCCTGCTAACTGGGATTTGTACTGCGAACCCGGCATACCGGCTGAGTCGGCCGCGTGCGACTCCGGACTATCGAAGTCCGTCGTTTATAAGGTATTGTCGGTGCATTCATATTTATTATTGTTGTAATTTTTGCATAGGTAAAACTAATTTACTTAAAATTTTATTTACGTTACGATCACGTCAAATTGACGCACATCCGTAGAGATAGGTACACAACAAATTTCAATATTTCAAAGCTTTTATAGAAAATAGACTTCAATATTATGTAATATATTTACCTTGTTCAATGGATAAAAGTCGGTACAAGAGATAAAATAAAAATGCGATCGGTTTTAGTAATTTTCCTAAAAAATTCGAAATGCGTCAAAATGATGCGTCTCTCATAAACCTCTCGTAAACCTAGTGTTAACGTTGTAAAAATAATTAGGTATCTGTTACTGACGCAACTGCGTAGAAAATTATAAGTTAAGGGTTTAACCCTTTGCCTTACAATATCGCCTCCCGGACGTGACGCACGTAATGCTTGAAATGCGACGAATCTGGCTCACATTTTCACCACGATTCAATTTCGCGTTTAATTTCAATTCCTACCCCTCCACCAATGATCGCCATATAGAAAATATCTCTGACATTTGAACATTCTCTGTCTGTCTTAATGTTACAACAATACTTAAGTCGCCCTGTCTGACGCACTCGTTGAGAAAATCATAAGTTAAGGGGTAAAATATATACTTCAAATGTCACGGTTTAGAAATTAAAAGTTATTAACATTGACTATGCAAATTGTTAGAGTATCGTGATATATCGTGACATGTCGCGAATTAACAAAATCGGCATTCATTTGTCAATGCATCGCGAATTGCAGAGACGCGCATTTTGGCGGTAGTGCGAGAGAAGACGCCGTAAAATAAAGACGTATTGTAACACACTATTAATTGTATAATAAAACTGCGTAAAAACCAACACAAATATTCGTTAACAAATTATATATCGAATTCGTGCACAATGACATTAATATTTTAATAAAAATCACGATAATTTTTCCATAAATTTTTATTGTTAAAAACACTGTACCATTCAAGTATAAAACGTTAATAAATATGAACTAAATTGGACTAGGTAGCGGAGGACATAAAATGAAATTTAAATGATTTTACTTTCAAATGTGTGCAATAAAGCTACTCTTAACACACGAACAGAACGGAAATGAATTACGCAGGTGTTCGCAATCCAAACAATCCAGGTTGAAACAATCACTGTGTTTAAAAATAAACTGCGAGAGCACAAGATACTTTTCGGATTTATATAGCGTATCATCAAAATCGATCACGGATGAAATAATTGCAATCCGGAGAATTAAAGAGAAACACGGGAATACATTCGATCAATGAATGGTCATCGCAACAGTTCAATGATTTTATCGTGCCCATAACGTTTCTGCAATACATAATTGCACCGATTACAAATAGAAAGTGTGGAAACTGATGAAATTTATAAAACAGAATATAAATACGTGAATTGTTTGAAGGGTGTAACGATATTTTTCCTGTTTATCTTTTATCATGGTTCTTTATATTAAATAAACTATATTTTACGTTAATTCTTAATGCCTTTAGTAGAGTAATATACCTGATACACTGGGACGTTCAAGACCCAAGTCGCTAAAAATGTTTCTTACAAAGCACATGCTCAAACCTACCCATTTTAGCCTGATAAAAATTATAAATAATCTTTGAAAGTTGTTTAACATATTTTACAGCTGATTTCAGTAAATTCGAATACTGAATATGAACAAAAATTTAGGAACGTGTAAAAATTGAAAAAATAACAGTTTTCACAGAAAAATTCAAATTTTTCTTTCGATTTTAATACGAGGAGCTAAAATGTTAGCTGAACACTCTTAAGATATAACAGTTTAAGGAAAAAATAGTAATAATTCTGAGGTTTCAAAGAAAGTATTTTGATTTTCAGAATGTAAAATGGCTAAAATTGAAGCTAAATTATCTGGGATTGTTTCATACCCCAGTGTGACCATTTAATAAACTATTAAATGAACCTACAAAACAAAGATCCAAACCTTCCAAACAAAAATATAAGCTTCATGAATTAAAACAAATACAGCTAACAATCCTTACTGATCAAGTATAAAAGAAACGATAATTAAGGGCGACAGTAACCATTAAAGAGTTAATTTCGACTTTGAAATTTAATCTGTTAATTGTTCCACTAAGAACGTAAGAATAGTATAAGTTGAATTGTTCGCCATAGTATTTTAACTGAACAAAGAATAATTTACTAAGCTACTGTAAGCTCTTTGGAGGTAAAGCACTTTTTCTATCTACAGTGCTTTTGTTACGAAGTAACACTCTACGCCCTACATTCTCAACCAACCTGTCAGACCTTTTTAATTATCCTCACGCAATCCTCCTTCTGCTTTGAAACACGGTTTTGAAACAAAGATGGCTATAATCTCATCTTTTTTATTCACTTGCTGTGATAGATCTACTGAAAATAATATGTATATTAATAATTTACAGAAGGATTATGAGATTATTAATATTAATCCTTTTGATCAAGGCGGTTTTGATTAAAATTATGATCGTAACTGATATTCGGAGAATTTTAAATAAATATATGTATAATATACCGGTTTCATTTATTTTTAGGAATTTCTTCACTTTTAGCCATTTTTAATTACACTTCTATTTGAATTTATGTATCGGTATTGTATATCGTGCATGGACAAATGATGTCCGTTCACGAGCATTGATTGATCAATTCTTTAATTTCTTTTAATTAGGAATTTATGTGATTCTGTATTTTACAATTTTTTAAGCATCATAAAATTATCAAATATCTTAGTTACTAATTTTGCAATTTTGAAAATTTGAAACTCTAATATTTGCATAGTTCCAAATTACCGCTCTCCTGAATTTTCAAATTATGAAGTACGAAAATTACCAAATGACCAAATACCAAATTACCAAATTATCAATTTACTAAATTACCAAATTACCAAATTACCAAATTATGAAATTTCTTAATTACCAAATTACCAAATTATGAAATTTCTTAATTAACAAATATAAAATTTGAAACTCTGATATTTCCATCTTTCCAGATTTCCACTTTTCAGAATATCAACATTTGTAAATTTATAATTTTATTAATTGCAGTACTTAAAAATTTAACTTGAGATTTCCAGATTCCGAAATTTCTAAATCTTTAAAGTTTAAAAATTCCTCGATTTCTAAATGGAAAAACTCAAAATCTTCTGACTAGTGCATGCATCATGCACCCAACTGCACGACCAAGTGTACTCATCACTATAGTAGAAAGTATAATTTATTATTGGTATAAAATTATACCTATAATGATATACATATAATCATGCAATGGTAGCTGTAAAATTATAGGTATAATATATAAAATGCATTATATCTACAATATGTATGACAAGTGTAAAATGTATTAGACCTATAACATATATGACAGATATAAAATGTACTACACCTATAACATGTATGGGTCATTCCACGCCAAATCGATCACTTTTGGAAGTCAAAATCTCCGATTTTGTTCTAATCGTAATATGTTGTAGTCCATGTGAAATTAGGGGGTGTTTAAGTCATCATTTTCCCGGTTTCGAATTCGTTAATGAATGGCAAACCTTCAAAGTTTGCAATTTTTGCCCATTTTGGCGAAAATAGGGTCCACTTAGGAATTTTTTTCTCAGAAACTACTCAACCGATTGAGCTAAATTTTTTTTTGTTTTATTCATGAAGGATTGGGCTATTTTAAAATATTTTTCCTAACTCCAACAATTTGTTATAAAATGTCGGAAAATTTAAACAAATTCTTTTTTTGCGTTTTTTTCAATGGGGGGCGTAAAGGGTTAAAATTTATAAAAAATATGGTTATATTTTTTGAAGCTTCCTCTTTAAAATGAGCTCTTCAGAACGATGGAGCCTAAAAAATTGACGCCTCTACAAGCTGGAATAGGACGCGGGGTACCCCGGTTTCAACTAGGTGAGTCGTGTGCTTCGCTATTATGATCGGTTTTTTTATACTGCCGGTCTCAAAACAATACGACAAGACTTTGTATACGACCAAATGACTCTGTTCATACTTAGTAATGTATTGCGTTATTTAGTGAACACGTGTAACTGCATTCTGCTGGAAAAATGTCTAACGTAAAAATCGAACAGCGAATAAACATCAAGTTTCTTGTAAAATTTGTTGAAATCTGTTATAATGTGTGATGAGACATGGATTTTTACCTATGACCCAGAAAGTAAGTGCCAGTCGATGCAGTGGAAGTCTTCAGGATCCCCAAAACCCAAAAAAAACACGCCTGTCAAAATCAAAATGCGATATCAACGTAATTGCAATGATTGAGTGGTTTCCCAGTGGTCAGACAGTTAACCAACACTATTACATTGAAGTACTAAAAAGATTTAGTGAAAAAATTAGGAAAAAAAGGCCACAGTTGTGGGGGGATGGATGGCTGTTGCGCCAGGACGACGCACCCGCTCACACGGCACTGTCTGTCAAGCAGTTTCTGACCAGCAAACATATTACTGTGATGGGGCATCCTCCTTATTCACCTGATTTGGATTCATGCGACTTTTTTTTATTTCCTAAAGTTAAATTTTGCTTAAAGGGAACCCATTTCACCTCAGTTGAACAGATTCAGGCAAAAACAGAGAATCTCCCGAAAGGACTTCCAAAAGCCTCGTTCCAGAATTGTTACCAGCAATGGCAGCACCGAATGCATAAGTGTGTGAATGCTGAAGGGGACTACTTTGAAGATGATAATGTCACGGAGAACTGATTCTACAGGTACAATGATTTATTGGACCAGTCTCGTTACGTTTGGGTCACGCCTCGTATGTATCATTTTATAGCTACTGTATTTCATTATAGAATACTCCTTGTTTTTATCGTAAATCGACTCTAAGTCTAAGAGTAACTTTTGTCTAAATCGACTATAAGTGTGCCTCCATCAAAGTTTCATGACCACCATAACAAACGTCACTTATCACTTATAAGTCTTACACATAAACGATAAGCACAAAACGTTACTCTAGAATCTAAAACATCGAAGTCTCCGCTGCCAAAATATCAGTCTCCGCAAGAATGATTAGAAGAACACCCGTTACAGTATGAAGGAGTAACGTTAAGCTGTACAACCGTTCAATACGAGGCTGGCATCGGAAAAAGATTGCGAATCTTTCTCCTTGAAATGACTCGCGTAGGTAGCATCGACTCGACCTATTTCGTGTCCATTCAAGCTACATCGAGCGTCTGTCTCGTCTGCCCCTTGCCTCGAATACCCCTTGCAGGTGAATGCATGCAAGGCTGCACTTCGCTATCTGCTATCTCCTATCAGCTATCTACTCCACTTGCATACTGGATTTAGAATACTCGGATATGGCAAGGATCGAGGTTAAACACTTATTTCTAGAGCCACTTCCTCAGACACGTCCTACTTCCCTTCGTGCTGTTATATTTTCGCGAGTTTCCTTCTGGACTACCGCCGCGTTCCATCGTTTCCATGACGAATGATATATCGCGAGGATTTCAACGATATATTCGAACGTTGCCGTAGAGCAGCGTGAAACGAAATGCACTGGACATTTCGCAGATTGAGAATCATAGCGGTGTACGTGTTATTCCGCGTTTACTGCTATAAAAGTCTACACCCCCGGAGTAATACTTTTTCATATTTATGAATTTGTACGTTCGAACGGTTGAATGTTAACAAATTCAGAAATATGAACATTTGAAGATTTGTGCTTTCGGATTTGGAAATTTAATATTTTTGTATTTCTGATATTCTATTCTTTGATACATCTAAATCTCCGGATTTCTAACTCTCGATATTTATGAGACTTTGAATTTTCAAATCCTTAAATTTACGAGTCTCCGAGTTTCTATATCTCTAAATTTATGTCCCTGAATGGAGGAATCTCCAAATTTATATTTGTATTTATGAGTTTCTAAATTTATTTCAGAATTTCGAATTTCAAATTTCGGAACTTCTAAATTTCCAATTTTTGGACTTCTAGATTTTTAAATTTCTTAATTTCTGGATTTCTAGATTCCTAGATTTTTCAATTTCTTATTTTGGATTTCTAAATTTTTCAATTTCCTATTTTTCATTTCTAAATTTTTGAATCTCCAATTTCGAATTTCCAAATCTCTAAATCTCGGAATCTCTAAATCCCGAATTCTCTGAATTCCAAAATTTTTAAATTCCTAAATTCTTAAATTCTTAAATTCCTAACTCCCAAAATTCCAAAATACCAAAATTCCTAAATCCCAAAATTCCAAAATTTCTAAATTCCTAAATTCCTAAATTCCTAAATCCCAAAATTCCTAAATCCCAAAATTAAAATTCATTCATCGAAACGCAGATCTAACGTTTACTGAATATAAAAATCAAAATAACAACAATTCCTATTTCACCCAAATTATTAATGAAGTAAAGAAGAAAAGCCTGAAATATTATTGTGTGCAGGAAACATTACAAGAGACCAAATAACGTCTGCTGTGATGAAGAACCGAGGATTAATGTCTCCATCATTCTCTCGAATTTCTGAACAGGCAATATAGTAAATCCAACAAAGAGGAGGTAAAAAAAGCCATTAGGGAAATAATTATAACACCTCCATCGATCTATCAACCTAAGCAATCGTGGCTTAAGTCCCACTGACCTCTTCACGCGTTCCATCAATGTCAAACCGACAGAATCGCTACTTTCTCATCAACTTTGTCAGAAAATACAGCATACAGTAATAACATGATATAACAAAGTATAATACAAAATCTACAATTAATTTTAACAGGGAGGTAAACATCAATTTTATATTATATCAGTTGCTAGCCAGTTAACTTCTCCATTATAGCATAACCTACGTAACAAGTTAAAATTAATAATTAATCTATCGTTAGAATTAATAAGCAACGAAATTAATTGGCATACAAAAGATTGTACTATTGTTAATTTCATACCAAAATATGATGAAGTGCTGAAAACGACTCGAACTGTAATCAAGTGTCAACAAATTTTAACAAATGTGACTTTATGTGTCTTTCTTATGGCTAAAATATTGCTTACAACTGATTTAGATACATGAATTGTTTCAGTGTTAAAGTCAGACATAACCTTAATTCTTAAAAACATAACCTTAATATTACAGCCGTCGTTCTTTACTTTGAATCTCATTCCCTAAGAATTAAATTTAATTTTAAAAAGTGTTGTTTGTGCACATTTACGTATGCAGTTATTTTTCGATAATTGTGATACAAAGGCTAATTGGTGCATGAACCCTCTAATGTACATTCGTTTCGTTGGTGCCCGAAGACGCGCGAAATCGTTCCGAGCATTTAAATAAACCGCAGGCAAACTGTAAAAGATGTCGGCTATTCTGGATGTTCCACGATTTATATGCAAATTAGCTGGTTAGTTCTGGGCGCCATTTCGAGGTAATTTGGACGATCGTGCGCGATCAAATTGCCGGACGTACAGAACTCGTAATTGCACAAATCCAGACTCGTTAACTGTGTACACATGCCAATACGTGGAAGCATATTCGTTAAAATGTGGCTACACATGCATCGACCCATCAGACCGCCACCTGATGAAACTTTTTTTTTAACAATTTATTGGTGTGCGCAGGTGCGACGTCACCGATGCAATTTCGCTGTTTCTAATTACAGATTTTGATAATAATCCAATGTTAATTCCGGTGCTCGAATACACGGACGATTGGAATTTTATTGCGTTTTCTGGTTGGTTATTTCGTGTTCATCGTTGCTGTAACAGTGAATGGCCGAATATAGCAATAAAATGAGATAGAAGGAATTTCGTTTCGAAATGGAAAAATATTTGACTAGAGAGCTATTTCAGCTTGTATTGTTTATTTCGGATTTTGGTAATTACTTTATTACTGAATTAATTTGCAGTAGAATAGTTTATGCTCTAAGTTGTCATGGAGAAAGAATTATGTAATGACTTGAGAGAAAGTAATTGTATAGGTATAGTCATAATGGCAGCTTCGAGAATTGGCTCAAAGATATACATATAATTACATTACGAAATATAATGCAATCGAAATAATTAAAGAAAAGAAAGAGGAAGCTTTGAACAGTTTCGTTATTTCATTTACATCATATTATTTATTTATTCATTTATTTATATTGTATTATACTACATTATGCTATATTTATCAATAATACAAAATACTAAATAAAGAAATAAATGTTTGTGATGGATTTATGAATAATTAGGATAATTAAATATTCGAGGTATTCTGACATGACTGATACCCCATTTCCTCAAATGCCGAAGTACAATATTCGATAAATTATGATTATCCATCAGCAAAGCGTCGATTAATATTCGTAAATGATTTCCTGCCGTCATTCAAAATGACGCTATATTGTCGGGTAACTCAATTGTATTCGAATTGTAATCTGACTGACGTATTAATGTAAAATAATGTAATTGAGAAAATATTTGTAATCACAGTAAAACCGAAGCAGACTAACGAGAATGTAGTCATTAATTAATATTAATGGCTGTAATCAGTATTGGTAATTTTTCATCTAATGAAAAACAAAATAATTGCAAATATATTTTATAACATTGCAAATATATTCGCACTAAAAAGGTCTATGATTCATGACGTGTCTAGAAGGTATTGTAGGTAAACTACAATTTTCGCACAATCCAAACAAGCAATTTTCATGCACCTATGTTCATACGTATTGCAAAGTAAAGATGAGTTCTCGATAATACAATTACAACTCATGATTTATTGTAAACTAAAAAATATTCCGTAAATTTCATACTTCAACGTACCGAAAGTTCCGTAGCAAGCTAATATCATTGAAACACGTTTGTACGCATTTGCTCAGCAAGAAAATAACATCGAAAGTATGGCGGTATTCCGGGCGCATACACAAGCGACATATTCCGCGCGACAAAGACAGCGTAGACAAACGACATATTTTAACACGCAATTCCACAAAAGTGGCTGGAAAAGGGAGCAGGGGTACAATAACTTCTCGGCGATTTTTTCGAAAAGCAGCAGGGATTGCCGGGCCGGCGCGAAGTCAACAAGCTACGCGTATTGTTCGGTGTTCGCGAAACGAGGGCATACGTAAACTGGATGAACAGCGGCGAGGTGGAGGCCAGCGAAGCGGAAAGGAAAGGGGGAAAAGAGGAAAAGTAAGTTTCCACGAAGCAACGAGCAGAACTGCCGGCTGCCGCTGTCTCGCAACTTCCCCTGTTGTCCTTTGCCCTCCGAATGTGCCCCGTCCCACCCGATCTCCGCGTTGCAAGTCTCCGTGAACTTTCACGAAATGGAACTTCGGTAAGCCAGCCACCTCGCGACGACATCTACGACAGCTCGTGAGAGGCTACGATGTTCCAGCCACGTGGATAAACATCGTGCAATTTCGCAAGAATCTGTGGACCACTTTGACGTTCAACTTGAGCGTACAGCGATTCCAGGGCGAATCTACACTTGGGCGCTACGTGGTCTCCCTTTGAATAAGGACACGTTCGCAAACCTCAGTTTTCGATCTCCAACTATTCAAATTTTGGGATTTTTTAACTTTTGGGAAAATTCTCAATATTTTCAAGCTAAATTTCTGAATTACTAAACTTTTGTAATTTTGAATTTTTAATATGCCAAATTTCACATTTCCTTAAGTGTCTAAAAGCATCAAAGTTCTATTTATTCTTAAATTTGAAGAACCCCAAATTTCTAAGCTTCAAAATCTCTAGACCTTGAAGTCTCTAAATTTGTAAATAACTGTCTCAAAATTCCTAGGTTCGCAAATCTTTAAACTCCCAAATAACCAAACCATCAAATTCTTAGATCCTCATATTATCCAAATGACAAAGTTCTCAAATGCGCTCCCACACTCTTAAATCTCGAAACCCCTAGATAAGCAAGTTCTCTAGCACAAAAATGTTATTAAAATCCAACAAGTCCATTCTAACGTAAAAAAAAATAAAAAATCCCGTATTTCAGTATGTATTAAACATTTATAAATGCGATGATAAATTCAAAAATACCAAACTGCAGCAAACTCCACTTTACTCTTTTTGTTCCCCAAATGGTACGTTCCTGAATAAACCGAGACAATAACCGAGAAACTTTTCATAAACTCGCCGAAATTAAATAAAATCCGGAAAGACAAGTTCCTTCCAGCCAATAGGATCTGAGGAGATTCGGGAAGCACGTAACACACACCGGGTTCCACGGAACGAAACATCCAAAATTCCGCTACTTTTCCGCAATTCCCCTCGGCTCGCCGAACAATAAACCCATCAAGCGAAGCGAGCAAGTTCCTCGCGCACGAGAAAAACACGGGCAAAGCCGCACAAAGGGGATCCATGGCCGGGCAGAAACAGGATCCGCTCGGAGCATTCAACTTTACACGCCAGCCTTGTCCCGGTTGCTTTCTGCGCAAGGAACACCGCAACGGTTTCGTTGAGTTTCTCGCGTCAACGAGGACGCGACTCGCATTCGAAATACCAGCGAGAAACTAGCAAACATTCGGCTTCAGCGAAGGAGAATCTAACCCAGAAGGAGAAGAAGAAGTAGCGGGACGAGGTAAGAAGACAGCTACACAGGAAGTAAAGGCAAAAAGCATTCCCGTGCTCTTCCGTGGATACACTCGTGTCACACTCGCGGCCGGAATTGAACAACTTTTCTCGAAGTCGCTGGTGTTGCTCGCTAGGCGGGAAAGAAACGGGAGCCGGGGAAAAATGAGACAAGAAGCTCTTCCGGGAAAGTAGTTCCGGCAAAACAGAAAACTCGCACGCGTCGCGTCGTGACGTCGCGATGTTTTGCGCGAACGTTGTCCAGAAGAAGACGCACCGGCCAGCGGCAAACAAGTTTGCGCGGAGAGGAAGCGGAACGAGCATTGTACTGCCCGCCGCAGATACGCGTATGGATTCGAGGGAAACCGTTTCTGCTTGTATTTGCGCTTGATTCCCGGCAACCCGCCACGGAAAAACTTGATGGAGATGAATGGGAAGGACCCGCTTCCGATGGAATCGACGATTTCTCGGCTACACCAACCCCGCCACCTCCCCTCGCGTTTGTAACCTCCTTTTTTTTCGGTTTCTGTAACCCGTTTCCGAGACTCGATCGATGAATCGAAACTCTTTTGCGAGAAAGGAATTGTGAACCGCTGACTCTGCTCTGACGGGATATAGAATGGGGTTTTTTCGAGGGGCGAATTGGTATTTCTGTTTTTTCTTTTCTTTTTTAAGGGTTGAGAGATCGATATCGACTGGAACGAGGACTTTCTGTTATTCTTTCTTCTTTGCTCTAGTCGGTTTGTTAACAAGTTAACTGCGATATAGGTCGATCTAAATTTTATTTCAGTATGGTTGATATTTAAGAATTTTTTACTGAATAAAACCTTTATAAGGGTAATAGGAATAGTCACCGTACCAATGTATTGTTGCTTTGAGTTACACAAAATTAAATTCCTCAGTTAACTGATTAATTATCAATTCTTATTAATAACGTGACCAGCATTAACAGATATATCCCTATACAGCGTACTGTGGCACAAGATCAGTTCAAGCTCAAAAGCGAGTCAGAATAATAATAAACGTAAAAAGACAAGCAGTCGCATGGTTGCCCCCGCCATTCGAGCAGTTCGCAAGAAACGCGAAATAAAAGAGACAACTTTGTCGAGGAATCACGATGCATTCTTGGTAACAAAGAAAGTTGGCTCCATAAAAAAAAAGAAAAACAAAAGAAGAAGAAGTATAAAGTAAAAGAACGGGAGTAGGAAAAAACAGAGGAAGTAAGACAGGATCTCCGTGAAATTGAGAGGAATCGAAGGTATATTTTCACAGACGATAAACTCACCGCGAAATTTATTTGCGATTCTCGACGCCGCGGCACGCTCCATTAAATATTCTTAACTCCGTCTCGCGTGTGCAACTCCGTGTATCTGAGAGATAAGCCAGGGAATATTATACTTTTCCTTCGGCGAGAATGCGGATAACCGAATCAGCAACGACGATTTTTATTGAGGCATAATGCCGCTACACGCTCGCAATAACTGTAAACCACGAATCGGTAACGGCTTATTTATGCTAATCCGATTACACGCCGGAACGGGACGCGGAACGATATTACGTCGGTCGGATGGCAAAACTTTTGTAATTATGTTACCCGGAGACATCTTAATTCTTCGCTAAAAAATTTCTCGGAGACTCCACAAGAATCTTGTCCGCGACGAAATCTTGTTTGTCCTTGCTAACATCGAAAGGAAGTTTGGCGGTGATTTTTAAACCTCGGTACACTCACGTCCTACAAACCCTAACGAAATTTTCAAAATTTCCTGCTGTCGTAATTCGAAAGTTGAGGTGGCTCTTTGGAAGAAAGATTCGAAATTGATTTTGTGAAACGAGTTTTACTACAAAAGCCTACACAGAGAAATGAACAAGTTAATGTAATTAATAGGAAGACTTGTTACTAAACCTACCGATAATGAACACTTATTTTGAAATTAAAAATCAAGATAAAACATACAAAAAATTATTAATATAAAACATATTAAAATTATGAAAATAGAATATTTACAAACAAAAATTAGAATATTAACAAATAAAGGGTGAAACAAAAACTGACTTATCTTAAAAAAATCTTGAATCCTACTTGCAAACAAACATCTTCAGAAGAGAACAATCCTTAAAATAGTAAATGAAATATTTCTGACTGCAATGTTTTAGCATTTTGATTAATATATTAATTTATTTTTAATCTTTTAACTGATATGTTCATTTACATTTTACCAACTTCCCTATGTAACAAACCACCCCAGTATCATTTAAATAATATAAAATGACTTTATAGAATTATTTGAACAATTTAACTAATTTACTAATTTAAAGATCTCCCAAAACTGCAGAAAAGTAGTAAAAAATTCCTCCCTTGTGACTTGTTCTCAAAACAACCCCTACTGTCAGAACCGTACAACGAAAAACGAGTCCCTTGAACTCGTTAAAAAATATGACAAACGCAATCGTAATCACATCACAAATTCTCCAATGAAATCGATCACGCTCTCAAGAAAGAATTCACGCGATCGCAACGATTAATCACGCGGAAATGGACAGAAACGATCCCGGGGAAGCTTTTAGCCGCTTTGATGCGAAACTGCAGAAATCCCGGATTCCCTGGCGCATTAATATTTTACAGTTACCCAGCTATCATAGTTTCTCCCAAAGCATGGTTGGGAAATTATTGCTCCACGCCAGCAACATTATTCTCCTGTTTTCTTGTGTCACCAACTTCGAATGTACCTCCTATTTCACCGTAAACGAACTTCGTAACCTGTTTCAGCCCCTTCGTCCCGAAATAGCCAGCGCACAGTCTTTAAAAAATTATCTAATATCCGATGTTTCGGTCGTAAACGGACAATACAGTCGCTGGTCTGCTGTCGTTATAATGTGTATTTACAGAGCCGTGCAAATGTGAGTATAGTATAACGGCCTGCGTTGCAGGGTTGCACATACTGGGTGTCCATTTCAAATGGCATACACGTTTCACGACTTTAAAACTACTTCATTTATTCTTTTCTTTATGTTTCAAGTCATATAAAAGCAAACTTTCTGTCTGGATTATTTGTAAATTTTTATTTTACAAAGGAGAACAAGACTTTTGCATTCTGAGTATTCATTTTAATATTTTCATTTTAATTACTTCTGTATTTATGTTGTAAGGTATAATATATTTTGTATTTGTAATTAACTAATTTTGCATAGTAGATACGTGTATAATAAATGTATACAGTCGTCGCAAAGTTATTGATATATAGATAGGAACAAGTAGACGAATTTGATACAAACTGAATTTTGAATACGAAGTTTGTAGAATCGTTTATAGACACCGTATATGTGAGGCATAGGTTAAAGAGAGAGGGAAGGAAAGACAGTCGCTGTGACATACAGCAACATGGCTCGGTAAAGTGTAAACTATTATAATTATCCACGAAACCACTGTCATTGGCGAACAGCTTGCAGCATTGTGGTCTACGCGAACTTCGTCTACGAGCGCCGCCTGCGGAAACATGAGATCCAGATGGTACTGGATTGATTATTTATTTTCCATTGATCAAAGTCGATTCACAAAAGACTAGGTCCTCGTGTACTTACACATTCATCAAATCGATTTGCCTGAAAAATATCACTCAAATCTGCTTCCAAATATTTAAAGTCCCCAAATTAATTTATAAATAATTTTATTTGCAAGTAATGATATCTAATTTAATTTATGAATCAGTTAATATTAAGTTTAATATTCATATTAATATTAAGACAATGTTAATTTGTTAATATAAAGACAAACTTTCTTTGGACCCTAAATCAAGTTTTCCTAGTAATGAAAATGTCATTTGATTATATCTGTGACTACGGTAATACTCGATAATAGGGTTAACATCAGCCTAGACTCGGTTATAATAATCGAAATGGGCTAATTCAATCTACCGTGCGTATGGACTGTATACATCAATAGCGATGTAGCGATAACAGATTCTTTGCGTGCTTTAAAACAGCCTCATCAAAACGGCGAAATAATTTGCGATGCATACGAGATCGAGCATAATACGCGTTGATATCGCTCTTCAGAGTGGTGATGGCTGGCAGAGGCGTGATATTGCATTAATTAAATCGATTCGCTGGCAATGGTTTAGACATCAAATCTAATGAACTCATCGCACGGAATGTAATTGATACTGTGTTACCATGTAACAAAGGTTATAATATACGCAGATATTAACTTTCATGATTTTATAACCGCAATGGACAATAATTATTGTTTAATATATTCCGGTAAAAGGAGTGTTTCTTCGAACGATATATTCTGTTATTTGACGGAGGAGGAAGAGGTATCTGAAGTTTTTTAAACAAAATTTGTGGATATATTTGGAAGAAATGTTGAAGAAAATTGGTTTAACTAGTTTGTTAGTATGTATGGAAAGTACAGATACAGTGTGAGTATAAATAATAGTTAGAAATTTAAACATTTGATTTGTGGACTATATTTGTATATCTAGAAATATGTTACAATGATTTCTAAATTTGATTGAGAAATTTTGGAATTCATTAAGCGGAAATTTTTTAGATTTGGAAATTGAATTTGGAGAATTATAGGGTTTGGCGATTTAGAAATTTGCAATTTTGAAAAGATGACGTACTTGAAGATTTAGACATTTAAATATTCGGAAATTCAAAAATTCAGAAGTTCAAAAATTGAGAAATTGAAAAAATTAGAAATTTAAAAATTTAGAAATGCATAACTTCGGAAATCTGAGAATTCGAATCACTATAAACTCAAGAATTTGTAAAATTGAAAATATTTAGAATTCAAAAATTAGTGCAATTAACCATTTGCAGATTCAGAAACTTATATACTTAAGAATCCAGAAATTTAAAAATCTATAAATTTGGAAATTTAAAAATCTGTAAATTTGCAAATTTAAAAATCTAAGAGTGAAAATTCCGTTAATTTAAAACATAAAAAATTTGCAAGTTCACTTGATCTCGGAAGTAAATTTACACTCGTCAATCCAACGAAAGCTACATTACACTGGGGTATACCAAACTTGATCCCATCAGCGCTAATCACCTCGTCAGCAACGTACAAACAGCCTAAAACGAGGGCATAAATCGAGTCGACCCAAGGCAACAATTCCCGAAAGCAATAATTGAGCTCCGATACACTAAGGGAACAATTAAAGAGTCGTTTAACGGTACTCAATAGCGATCTCAAAGAGAGTCCCTGGAACGAGTACAAGGTGCGAAATTAAATTCGGCTGGCTGGTAATTCCAGCCAAGAGGATTCGATCGACTAGGTAGAGGCGCATCTTCGACCTGATTTCGAGCCGGTGCAAGCTCGGTATCGTGGCAGCCTCGTTATCGTCTACCTAATTCGAGAGTTAATTTAAGGCGCGACGATAGAAGAAGGAGGGTGAGTGGGAGGCTGGCGGCAAGGCTGCGAGTTACTTGATATTCGCAATAAGGGAATGCCTTCCAACTATTCGTGGACTGTTTCGTATGCGGCCCTGGTTACCAAGCTAACCTAAGTACAGTTGCCTAACTTATATTGAAGATGTTTGGAAGCTTTCGAGTCTGAATTGCCGTGCCGCGCACGATGCGTCGCTACTACCACACCTCGACGCCCTCGAACCCACCCCAGCCTTCCAAACCCCGTGCAAACGCGCGCACGAGACAGAAATATTCCTACCCCGTGTTGGTTTCGCGCGTGTGTAAAGAGCCTGCCGGAAGAAAGCCGGAATTTGTAGTCGACGCGTTTCGCAGCTCGCCTTCTGATTACTCGCCGAGTTCACACGCAGTTGCCGACCCTCGCTCTCTTTCTCGCGTGAACGAGAATTTTTCTCTTCCTTATTTTTCTGGTCTCGAGAACGATGCAATTTTGAGAACGACGGACTGTTTGGATGATTCGAATTGGAACTGGATCTGATTTCTAAGGTAAAGGATCTAATATAGTACGTTGCATATGCCAAATCCCTTTCTTTTTATTTTGCTAAATTTTGGGCTCCAAATTACAACCAATATGCTTTACTTACCTAGTGCATAAATTATGGAAGAATCTGTTAATGTAAATATTTATCTGATTTACAAGAAACTAATTGTAGTATGGTTTTTCTGAATGCAAGGTTATAAGAAAAGTTGGTTTCATTGTCAAGTAATAAATAAGTGAAAATACATATATTCAACCAATCTATTTACCTGAATTATTTATAAGATCCAAGGGAAGTGTCATCTTGAGCCACACTGAATATAGTAATGCAAAGGGTTAAGCAACTTATTTGAGCTGTTTATGATGAAATTAGAACAACTCCATTTCTCAAAAAAAATTGTTCTATTCTTTTACTTGCGTCTTATACGAGAACAAAAAATGTCCTTAAAAAATTGAATAGCTCATTTAATTAATGACTGACCTAAAAGCTAAAAAGTAATAATGGAAACAAAATGATTGTACAAGGCCAACAGAACAAACTGAAAGAAGAAAGAAAATAATAAAGTAACAAATCCTTGTATCGAAAGGTGTCTACGAGCAGCAACTATTCGATTGGCTGAAAAACTGTTGTTCTTCACACCTGTCGCTCGCCATATTTTCCACACCCGATTTTCTGCACGCGTCAAAGAATAACCGAGAGAAAAGACGAAGATTCGTGGCCGAATAGAGGTAAGAGGACCCTTCATATTTTATTAGCCATTGATATATTACCCTGGGCACGGGGGTGCGACCATCCCGCCCTGCTTGGATAGCCGTTGTTCGAATATATCCATGTTTACGTATACGTCAGGGGGATGGATAGAATCCACGGAAGATCGGGCCGGGGTTTGCTTTGGCACAAGGCTGGGTGCGAGTGTCGTCGATTGATACCGGGGGAAAAAGAGCTAGTAGGGAAAAATAAAGGAAGACAGAAGGGAAAAGCTCGATTCCCGATATTTACCCCCATAGGTATTTCCACAGCGAAATGTTATGAAACCAAATTGCTGGAAAAGTGAACATCGATCAAAACGTTCGTATAAATAAGCAGCTGGTCCGGGGTCGATGTTGATGTAAAAGAGAAACGCGACGCTAACTTGCCGCTGGCGAATTAATAGAATCGATGCATGCGACGACGTTTTTATATTCGGAAAAATAGTAGGATAATAGGGGAGAAAAGAAAATAAAGGCTTTCGTGTCGTGTGAGATTATTGCGAATTAAGTGACGGATTTCGGAACATCAAGGATTTAGTACTATACTTGTACGAGTTTCATATGCATTTGCAACTTAACATGTTCACCACATGTGTGTGATATTATAAGAGATATGTAGCGTTTTTAATACACATAGTGAAGTATGTAATATGTATCCAAAAACGTGTGAAATATTGGACATTTATAAAAACTTGATACTGTGAGCAATGTTTTTTCTGTTTCTAAATGAGAGTGAATCTAGAGGAAATGGTCCAAATACGAGTTAAGGTCAAATATGGATTAATGGAAATATAGGATCATTGAGGGCGTCATAACCGGTAGGAATAGTATGAAATTATGATTTGGAAGGAAAATATGTTGGGGGAAGCAGAGAAACATTTATACTTGTTATTGTTAATGTACAATTTTGTGAAATTTTGCTTATTTTGTCACACTGTAAGGTTACAACGATGTGTTTATTTCATATTTTTGATAATAACTAGTTGCACCAAGAATTTATTTGTTAAGAATACACTGTTGAAATTAAAATCTTACTTTATCATAAGTTATATCTTTTTCTTATTATAAATTATGCCAAACTCCTAAATTCATAAATTTCCATATTCTCAAATCTCTAGAGTCCTAAGTCTCCAAAGCTTTGAATACATATTGCTCTAAATACATAGGTTCCCAAATACTTACGTCTCTAAATTCCTAGGTGCTCACATTTCTATGTCTTAAAAATTTCTAATTGCCCAAATTAATATGATCCACAATTTCTAAATTCCTACATTCCTAAACCACCAAACTCATAGATTTCCATATCTTTTGATCCCCAAATCCTAAAACTTCCAAATATCTAAAATTCCAAATTTTTAGTCTACAAGTCTCCAAATTTCTAAATTTCTATTCCCAAATTCTTAAAATCTGAATTTCCTAAATTCCCAAATACCTAAATTATCAAATATCTGAATTTCCAAATCTCTATATCCCCAAATATCTAAAATCCTGAAATTCTGAAAGTCTGAAATTCTGAAATTCTGAAATTCTGAAATCCCGAAATCCCAAAATCCCAAAACCCCAAAATCCCAAAATCCCAAAATTCCAAAATCCCAAAATCCCAAAATCCCAAAATCCCAAAATCCCAAAATCCCAAAATCCTAAAACCCCAAAAATCCTTAATTTCTATACTTTCAAATCCCCAAAATTCCAAATCCCTAAAATCTATATTAATCCAATCTTCTCTATTTCCACATTAAATATGTAAATATCCACATTCTTCAAAAGTTCCTAGAAATCAACGATTTAAAGTCCTCCCCTTGCCACATCTTACACTTTATCAACTGCAAAGAGTAACTAACATTCCAACATTTTAAATCTGCCGGAAGAAACAAAAGGACAATAAAACAGTCATAAGATAGAACGAAATGAAATTACAACGATTCTCCCTAATTCTGGGATCGTAAAGAAAAATCTCGACAACGGTTCGTTCAGCAACGATAGCTCGACATTCTGTGACGGAATTCTATCGGACAATTCGGAGCTCGTAAAGTTTCAACGATACGAGTCGGAGGGTTGCTCTGAGAAAATTCAACCGGTGGCAAATACAGGCCTTTGAGGATCGTCCCAAGCGATCGACAATGTTTTCGACGACATTGCGAAATATTTCCATGTATCAAGACACTCGACGGAAGTGCACAACGTCGAACGATCGACAGTCGTAAGAATTCGGTGAGATTTTATCACAACCCCCGTCGTAACCCCTCGCAAATACTATGTGACGAATGAATCTATTGAAAATTCTGTATCTTCAGCCAACAGGAAAGCAACATGAAACTCATTGCTTTTTCTTTTTTAATCTTTCTATTTGGACAAAAATTTTATTTTTTGAATTGGCCAAAAACGTGTTATTTTTATTAGTAGATGTCATTTATTCAATTTTGAGGTCAACAATAAAGCATGTTCGTTTTCTTTGACAAGTGCATACATTGTTCAGAAACTTACATTTTAGGTCATCATATTAAAAAAAAGTGGCAAGTTATAAGCAAGCTTTTGATATGTTATAAAGGAATAATTGTAAGGATGCCTATATTTCACACAGAGCAATTTTACAAATCGTCCCATTTCTCTCTCCGTTCTCTAAAAAATCGTCAACAGAAGAGCTTCGTTCAAACCTGGTCCCAAAATACTCAGAGGTATTCCTTATAATTTATGGTGGCCCTAAACCAATTCTGACCATTCTCCGCTCGCTCTTACATAATGAGATCTGATAATTTGTGACTCCGAAAGTTTGAATGGGTACTAAGAGTCTGACTTGGTTGCTTAAAAATGTGAGAATCTAAAAGTTTGACTTTCGAAGTTCACGAAATTTGTAAGTTCGAAAATATGCTTGCATTTTCGTAACATCTGGATCTAACTGCTATGTGAAATCGCCTTGTCGTCAAATTCCGTAGAAGTTTCAGTGGAAAAAAAAGCAACCTGATGCGAGCATTTGAACAAACGTTATCAAAAGAGTATGTGTACACATATGGGTGTAGCGTGGAAGGGTTGCAGAGCCAGCAGGCGGCGCCACCGTCCCAAGTAGTTGGTACGTAACCCAGTGCACCCTGTGCGTCTCTTCAGGGAGAAGGAGGGAATGTCTGTTAATCCTTTACAGGGAATTCAAGTGATAAATTCCGTAAATCCCTGTTCAAGCACACCCTTGCACCAACCCACCCACCCGTACCATTACCGGGATTTCCCACCCCTCTGATCCTCAGCCCACAGCACCGCCTCTCCTCTTCTCTCTGGTCCTCGTCGCTCCATCTACCCCATCCACTCAGAACCTAGACTCACCTCGCCACCCTGGAGCGCACCCCCGACCATCCAGACTCTTGGAAAAAGTAGAAAACTGCGATTACAAAGACTTTTCTGTGCCCCACCCCTCGAACGGCCCACCAGCCCGACACTCCTGCTCGCATCTTTCTTCCCTCTTCCGGCCGTCTTTACTCCTTTCGTCGTTTCGTCCTCCTTTCCTTCCTGTTCCTCGTCTCTTCTCTTTCAACCGTCGTCTTTTGTCCCACTACCGACCTCATCCTCTCCGGGGTTGCCTGAAACCCTCCCCCACCGTTCAGTTACACGCGGCTCGCTCCTTGCCGGATTAAAACTTTAACACTTTGTTACCCTTTTTCAGAAAAGAGACGGAGGTAAGAAGAAGTCTGAGGAGGACACCGGCGTGCAAAGGAGAGTTAGCCGTGAAAACGGTGAGAAAGCGAGCGGCACCGTCGTTCCGTGAAGAAAAGAACGAGACGGAAGTATCCAACGTAATCCGGGGCTTCCGCTACGTTGGACAAATTTCAGTCTCCGGACGAATTTCGCTTTTGATAAAACGCCCCATTTTGCATTTTGCGAGTTCGCTTACCGACCGACAGCGGGACAACCAAGCCGCGATAATGAAGGGTAAGCGAGAGCCTTGAGCGTGAAGAGCAAACGCATCCCTCGTTTAGAGGGGTTGCATGCATGCCCGGTCCCCCTGTCAGACGCAAAGTATCCGGAAAATGAGATTCTTAATCCGACGTTGCGATAATTCTTGCCGTTTTGGAACGATCCTCGCTCGTTGTTTGTTTGGCTTCGTTAAATTTAATCTTCTCTTTTTAATCCTACTGGGCCACTGCTGGTCAAAATTACATGTTCACTTCATTTTTATCTGATCCACGCGGATAATGCGAGTAATAAAATTATGAAACGATAAAATAATAAAATAGTAAGAATTTCTCATTTAGAAATAACAAAGTATCTCCATTGGACATGGTGAAATTTTTCTTTCCCGGAAGAAAATTCACGCACTTGAACAATGAAAGAGCTAAACGTGAACACAATTCCACAGTTTCGTGACTGATTTATTCAACAATCGTGTTCCATAAAACGATTGCTAGAGTCACAACTAAAATTCGGTCGAATATCGAACATCTCGCATCAGAATGTACCACGTAACGATCGCACACGTTCTCCACGCAACTCGTTCGGCCACATTTCAATCGCATATCGATTTTACATTTCTCAAAGTACTGAATTTTCCAGCGGACCGTGCGGCGTGCTGCGGCGCTCGGAAGATTACGGACTAAGAATTTCTCCTGGCGAATAAATCTGCTGCGCGATCGATCAACCGGTGGACTATCGATTTCGAATTCGCGAATAGGACACCAACGATGAGGAACTAACCGTGAACAATCAGTCCGTCAAAGAGAGAAACTACGTGGTTGAAATAAAATAAGTCTTCTCTTTATGCTTACTAATATATATACATATATAAGACAACATTTTCTGTGACATATTACTAATATGTTACGTTTTACCTAACGATATTATTGAGTAATAATAGAGTAAATATTTCAACGATAATTAAAATAAAAATTTTAAGAAATCGGTACAGCAAAATAAGTGAGAAGAAGATTGAAATTCAATATGTGATTATCAGTTAAAACCTTAATTGATATTAAAATCAAATACACTTTAATCGATAATAAAGAATACGTAAAATTTATAATAGAACTGTAGAAATTTCGTCGACTATATAGAGTTTCTAATTTCTAGAACTGTTTATATGAACATACGTCAATTTATAAAGTAATTTCAAAAATTGTGAAGCTCTAAGGTCGAAAAATTTCATCGTCCAAAATTGGCTCCTTTCAAACGAAGATCGACATCGAAATCAACAACGAGCTACAATTTCCTTAAATTTGATTAAAAGACACTTTCCGTAAAGGAAGCGTAGTCTTTTACATAATAAGATAGAAAACGAGATTCATTTATAGAATGACCCGATACGAAATCAAAGGAGAGATCAATCAAATATTCAAAGAGTGTATTACATTACAACAGAGAAGGAGAAGACGAGAAACAGATAAAGAATGAAGCGATGGACGAGGAGTCTTTGAGCATTAGCGGCTGATTGCGAAATTGCAGCGGCCAGGCGATATTTTCATGAGATTACGCTCTTTATTTCTTTAGTTCCTTCTTTCGCTGCCCTTGTCAGCCTGCAAGTTCGCTCTGGAAACGGTAAATGGCGTCTCCGTGAAGGCGTGGGATCCTATAAAGCGCGGCTTAACAACTCCCGGCACAGCACTTAAATTTAAGATCATGAGGATTTAACTAGGTACTTGAACGTATCTTAAGAAGAGGGCCGGTACCGGAAACCGATCCGTTTAAAGTCAAGAAGCGTTGCACCGACCGGGGAATGTAATTACAACACCGTCCATAAGTATTAGGACATCTTATGTTAGATTTATTCTACGCAAACGATCATGCTGGAGGATACATTAATTTTGGAATTATAAACTTGTAGAACGTGACTCAAGAATTAGAACGCGATATTCTGTTCTGAGATATGGGTGAAATAGTTTAAGTTATGAGAGTTGAAAGATGGGAGACAATTTTTGTGAACTAAATTATGGACTGTAGAGTATTATAGACATACAAAGGTACTTTATGGGTACAATTGAGGAGATTTCTAAATTATTAAATTCTCAAATTATGTCCCCTAATTTTAGCTGCTCGAATTTCCAAATATGTGAAGTTTGGAAATGTTATATTTTCAAATATTTATATATTGAAATTTTCGCATCCCCAAATTTCTAAGTTTTTAAATTCCTACATCTCAAATTTCCAAATTCCCAATCTCTCGCATTACAAAATTCCAAAATATGTAAATATTCTGATTCTCAAATCCTCAAATTCTCAAGTCCCCAAATTCACAAATTCAGAAACTCACAACTACCCAAATTCCTAAATTCTCAAATCCCCAATTTCTAAAATTCCCCAATTCTCATATTGCTTAATATTTAAATTCCCAAATTCTCAAATTCTTAATTTGTCAAATCCCCTAATCCTCAAATTTCCAAATCTCCAAATCCCCAAATCCCCAAATCCCCAAATCCCTAAATCCCTAAATCTGCAAATTCTCAAATTGCCTTATCCTCAAATTCCCAAATCCCTAAATCCCCAAATTCTCAAATCACCTAATCCCCAAATTCCTAAATTCTTAAATTTTCACATCCCAAAATTCCCTAATTTCCGTCCACTCAATTTTCTATATTCTCAATCAATGATATATTCTAATAATAATTTAGTATCGATGATCACAATAATTATTTTTAGCGATTAACTACAGTCATAAAACAATCCATAACTGTCAATCATAACAATCCATATTACAGTTTAAAAAAGAAATGAACGTTTGTACATTTCATTTTTGTATCTGTATCTGTCGTGAGAGGTTAAAGCAAACTGAGCATTCAGATTCAATCGGTTTCCAACTACAAAAATCAATACATCAATTCCATCGATACGGGAAAGCCGTGTTTTCCTCCGCCGGTGGAAAACTGTCGTTCGCGTAACCCATTCCGGAGTAACAGACAATCGTGGACGAAATCGGTCTTCGGAGGCAAGATTCACGATGGTGGTGGTTGAACTCTTATAGAACTTTCGAACTTTAAAAATCTCTTCCCGACAATTCTGTCCGTGGTAAAGGCGCAATGGGGCCGCGAAACTCGCAGTAAATCTCCGAGCACGTAGCCCGCTTGAAAGCTAGAAATATATGTCTCACTCTGGCTTCTTCCTTTCTTAATAAATTCCCAGAACGGAATTAAACTAATTACGCGGGCGGCCACGGAATTTTAAACGCGAAATCACTCGTGGGGCCAGCCAATCCGGGGTTTGCGAGGGGAACAGGTGAAATATGGCAGCGCAGCGTCCGAAGAGTACGCTTGGTACGTGAATCGCTCACGAATCGGTACGTGGCATGAAAAATTGGCCTGTGTCTTATAACCACCAACGAAAAGAAACTGCTCGCGAGCCTGACTCGCGTATCGAACTCGGGAACTTTTATTGAAAGGAGAATTTATCGTGTCTTTGATGTCTGCCTATGGCAGGATACCGACTCGACGAATTAATGGAATCGAGAAAATTTCGTGACATCGACGTTCAAACTATCGACTGGCTCGATAAAGATATATTATGGTCATTGTATCATCGACATACTCTGTTATATTATTTTCTAATTTTACGGCAAAAACTCACTTATGATAGAAAATATACATTTCGTCTGCCTCATAATTTCGCGACCACTACAATTTAAATGTGACACACTCGTTTTCATCGTGACTGAATTTTTTAACTGTAATTACAAGTGGTAGATCTTGCAACCATGGAATAGCCAAATCATTAGGTCATATCTGGCATCAGCAGACATATTGAAATATTATACGAAAACACGTTGTAACAAAATTATAAAGCAATGCAAACAGCATTGCAATTGTTTAGAACAAACGATCATAACCAGAATGAGATACTAAATTAACGTACAGACGTATACTCAAAAATTAATTATGATATGTGATATCCGCAACATCAAATTTGGTATTTATCGAATACCGAAGTTCAAGAAAGAAAGGAGAAAATACATCTTCGACAACTTGTATATCTTCGCATTGATTTCAGCAAGATGCAATCCTTGCAAAGAAATATTACAAAATTTAACATTCAAATTACCAAACCGATCAAATAACTCGTCCTCAAGTTTCCTATTATAAGTTACACAATTTGTTAAAGTACTTCTCTTGAAATCAAAATAAAGAATTAATGTGTGTACTAATTTATGTTTTGTTATTTGTCTAGTTACTTTTTAACTTCAAAGTGAGTGCATATTATACGCAGATAGGTTTAGTGTTAGTATCGAAGAAGAAAAAATTGGTGAATAATTATAAATAGATATTTCGTTAATTTGGGACGGCGACTAAACAGGAAGTGTAGCAGGATCGATAATAGTCGAATCGGAGAATAAAGATCCTGGTACAACGAAACAAACGAAGACAAGCAGGAAGTCGTAGGAAACTTCGTACACGAAACTTTGAACAGGGTCGAAGACAAAGCGGAAGAAACAAAGGAATGCTGGTCCGCTTCCTGTTGGTGGTTCCGCGCGGAATTGGAAGCAACTATCCAATTTCCGGGAAAACGACGGTAGAAAAAGAGCGAACTATAGGCGAAAGACGCACGATGGGGTCGAGGTAAAAACCAAAGAGGATAAAGGAGATATGGAACGCGAGGCACAGAGGGGCCGAAGAACTACGAGATGGAACAAGGACGAGGGGAGGTAAAGGGGTGGAATTCAGCTTAGCGATCCACCGACCCGGAAACTCCGACTCTCCGAGCCCGAAACCTTTGAAAGATTTGATAAACGCTGACGTCACTTCTTACGATCATCCCACGAAATTGTAGGCGGCGCGACGCGGCGTCGAACGTCGAATATTCGCGTACCACTTTCGACCCGGCTGCTGTCGAGGCTACGTATCCTCGATATTTCATATCGTCGACCAACCTACGTGGAAAGGCGATCGACTTCGTCGGACGATAATGAAAATTTCAATAATCCTTCACCGACTCGCCGATCTCACCATGACCGCGATAAAACTATCGATTTATTGCTGGGTAACGATGAACTCTTCTCTGTTTTGTTTTCTTCCGAAAATTACCAAACAATTCCATTATTTTAATACAGAGTTTTATGCTTCATCGAAATATGTGTTTAGTTTTTTAGAAGATTTAGGAAACGTGTTAATATGTTATTATCGGTCATGAGGTGAGTCGTTTCTTCAGGTCTATACGTTGCTGACCGTCCACGAGTAAAGCTGGTGTTTGCAATTACAGTAGCTGAATGAGTTTTTAAAATTCAAAGTAATATGCATTGCAAAAACTGTCGTTGTTGTGTTCAATGGTGTAAGTTTTAGATTAAAGAAATTACTTTTTTTTTAGTATTTGGATTTTCATAACAGTTCTAGTATTACAAAAATTTCAATCATGCTGGATTGTGACAGTGACGAATTTTTCAATGAATTACTTGCCAATGTTTTATTCGAATACCATGCAGTTTATCACATTAATGATTGGAAGTTACACATACAAGGATATATTCAATAAGATACAAGATACATATCATTTCAATTCATAATGTATAAATAAATATTAAAATTTATTTAAGCAGATTAACGTTTTCACTTTCGTATTCATTTACTAAATAATAACCAGTGACACGAGATAAATTTCCGTTTACGAGTGTGTTAATTAACACGGTATAGGTCTTTAAAACCTTTGAGAACTCAAAGCAAACTGAACTCTACAGCAGGTTCCTAAGTTCAAATGTGGTATACAGAATGTGAAAGTTTGTTATTAAAAATAGTAGTACATATAGAAAATTGGAGAATATAGGCATTTTTGAATAAAAAAATTTTGATATGTAGACAATTTGGAAATACAGAAATTTGAAGATATACATAAATAGATATTTAGAAATACTGAAGATGGAGAATATGGAAACTTTTCGTATGGAAATTTGGAGAATATGAAATATTGAAATTTAGAAATATGAGTAGGAATTTTGGAATATATTAATTACAGCGTACAGAGATTTGGAGGATACACTAATTATAGCATGTAGAGATCTGGCAATACATGCAGAAATGAAGGAATAGAGAAATCATAATAATTGGAGTATATAATGATCAATAGAACATAAAAATCAGAAAAATTTAGATCGAGATATAGAAATTTAAAAATTCAGGCATTTGGACAGGTCGTTATTAACAATATAGACGTTTGAGAAGTATACATATTGGCAAATATATAGAAGAAATATAATAGTTTGCAATGTAGAAATATTTCCGTATTTCTATAAAATGTAGAAATTTAGACATACAAGGTGTGACCCAAAAGAAAGGAGACTAGTTTTTGTGGCATCATCCCACATACCTCCTCTATCCATGTTGCAAATTTCGATTGAATCGGTCATACCATTTGGAAGTATTGCGTTATTTAGTGAACACGTGCAACTGCATTCTGCCGGAAAAATATCTAACGTAAAAAACGAACAGCGAATAAACATAATTTTTCTTGTAAAATTTGTTAAATTCTGTTATAATATGTGATGAGACATGGATTTTTACCTATGACCCAGAATGTAAGTGCCAGTCGATGCAATGCAAGTCTTCAGGATTCCCAAAACCCAAAAAAACACGCATGTCAAAATCAAAATGCGATATCAACGGAATTGCAATGATTGAGTGGTTTCCCAGTGGTCAGACTGTTAACCAACACTATTACATTGAAGTACTAAAAAGATTTAGTGAAAAAATTAGGAAAAAAAGGCCACAGTTGTGGAGCGATGGATGGCTGTTGCGCCAGGACGATGCACCCGCTCACACGGCACTGTCTGTCAAGCAGTTTCTGACCAGCAAACATATTACTGTGATGGGGCATCCTCCTTCTTCACCTGATTTGGATTCATGCGACTTTTTTTTATTTCCTAAAGTTAAATTTTGCTTAAAGGGAACCCATTTCACCTCAGTTGAAGAGGTTCAGGCACAAACGGAGAATCTCCCGAAAGGACTTTCAAAAACCTCGTTCCAGAACTGTTACCAGCAATGGCAGCACCAAATGCAAAAGTGTGTGAATGCTAAAGGGGACTACTTCGAAGGTGATAATGTCACTGAGAACTAATTCTGAAGCTACAATGATTTATTGGACTAGTCTCGTTTCTTTTGGGTCACACCTCGTATACTTTGAAGAATATAAATATATGAGAATTTCAGAAACTCCACAATATATTTTACAGAAATGTAGAGAATCGCACATTTGGAAACACAAATATCTGTTAACATAACAGTTCAATGATCAACACCATCACACAGCACCATCAACTCGAGACAGTTAAGCCTATATTTATGATCACGCTATATTTCAACGACTACCATATAATTCAGGAAAGCTACACGATAAGAACACATACTAAAAAAAAAGGGTGAATGGAGATGTCGACAACAACAATTATTCTCCATAAATTGTCTAAAACAACTATAACCCGTGACATTGCCATATGCTGTAAAGAATCGATGGCCAGGTCGGAATGACGGATAACGTATTATAGGGGCGTGTTCACAAATTTCGCAGCAACACGACAACCCTCGCGACTTCGTCTTAATCCCAATGGTGGCGCAGCGTTAAGCAACACGAATGCTTGTTGCTCGCTGTTGAACACAAGCGCAGTGAGCGCACGTCAGCGTGGTTTTGCCGTAGGTAGCGTATTCGTACACCAAAACCATCCTCGATCCTCTTGTTGGAATACCTCGAGTTCGCCAGACTGCGGAGCGAAGCTTTGTCAGCTCGGTTGGCGTCTGAGGTGAACGCAGCATTAATACCACCTAGCCCTCCTCAGCGTCGTTGCTGTTCCCGGAGGAACAAGCCACCCCCTAGCGCCATTGCCGGTATCCCAGGGTACCGACAACCTCCCCATACCATCCCCGAAGGCCGGGCCAACCTCTAGCTACCGTTAATATCGAATTCTTTGGCGCAATTTACGAGGGAGCGCCGCGAATTCAGGGGCGGTCGTTTAATCCTGAAGTGAAATCCTTGCACGAAAGCAACCTACGTTTCGCGGACTGTTTTCTAACCCCGTGAATCCTTTCAAAGATTACCGCGTGCCTGTGCACTATCCCCACCCGGTTCGAGGATGAATCTTAACCCGCGTATTACCTTCCAGCTAACCGGAATACCGGAATCGGTTCCAGCGGAATATTTAGGGCCGGCTTTGACCCAGCGAATAGAAATTTCGAGGACAGGGTTTCATGTGCGATGTGTTAGCGATGCCGAGGATCAGCGATAATGTGGTTATTGATTCGTTATTTCGTGTTTGATGAGTCGTTTTAAGGTTGCAGTGTGATCGTTCGGATTTTATGTGATCTGTTTGGGAAATTGGACGTGTAGGACATGAATAGTGGCATGAACATACGAGGCTTCAAATTGGATATTCAAAAATATTGTTATAGCCGTGCTTTGTTATTTGACTATTTGATTTTTGCGTTTTAGGAAACATTACTATGTTTCTGTTTTTCTCTTTTGATTTCTACGTTCGTACGTTTTTAACCTTTTTTAATACTTTGAAATTTTACAAATTAAAAGAAGCAAATAATTAAAAATTATTATATTTTTACTTCTTTTGCTTTCACTCATGATTGATCATATTGACAAATAAATATTTTCTTCTTTAAAAATTAGAACTGTTTTACCTCGATCTTCCTCACCTATTTGTTCATAAATGGAGTGCAAAACATGTAATACTTAATATATCCGTGAAATCAAACCAAGCTATTTTTGTTCGAAGCTAAAATAAGAAACTGCATACTTCAGATAATTTTTAGATCATCATTTTAATCGCTGTAACTTATAAATAAAGAAAATATCGATTTTTTTTAAGGAATGACTTATTTTATAATTTTCTTCTTTCAGATTTGACGAAAGATGATAGTCAAAGCAGAAACTATATTTTATTACAAGAAGTTTGAATAACTTATTTTAAACAAGTCTCTACGTCTCTAAAAATTGTATTTTCAATAGTCAAAAAATGTTGTCTATTACTACTTAAAATCTTGTATTCATTAAATTATTTTAACTTAAGATTGAATGTAATTCATTTTGCTGATACAAACACTTAATAAAATATTAATATACAATTTTCCATCAACAAAAAATAGATACTAAAAATCATTATGGATATGTTTTCAAATTGCAAACTGATAAAATGAAGTTTAATACAAGAGAAATGCAGTAATCAAAAAATATCGTGAATACAATCTGATATTTAAATAATCCAAAACACAAATAAATCCCTCGATACATTAACGTTAACAGTGAACAACAGCTAATGCCAATAAATTTCTTGGGAATCGAGTTTACAGCAATTCCTATCAATTGACATTAAGGTCTCGAAAGCAATTTAAAATGGAATGTCGAGAATCCGAAGAAGAATGTTCAATCTGTATCAAAATACCTGCACGTAAGAACGAATTGCAGAGAAAATTTTCTCTCCGTTTGTTCTTATTGAAATTAAAACTGTAGGATAAAAGAAAGTTGAACTCATTATGGGAAATTACGTTGCACAGTACATGATTAAATAAACGGCATAAAATTTCAATAAACTTCAACGGGAGTACATTTTTCGTGATAAAGAGATTGCTAACATAAATGGACATTTTTGTAGAAAAAGCATAAAGAAATTTGAAACAGAACTTTTTTGTGATTAAATATTGAGTAGATTAAAAAATATATTTTTCAGAATGTATGATATATAATGTATAAAAGTTGTGTTATATTAGAAATTAGGCTATAAACGACTGATGATTTCATTGATAATTTCAATAGTTATTAGTATTAATTCTAATATTAGTATTAATAGCTCTAATAAAATTATTGAATAGTCAAAATCATGAATTCCAATAAAATTCACTAAATTATTATTTTGCACACTTTATCAAATTAAATGTCACATTATAATTATTAATATTCAAACCTATTATAATTATTAATATGACTGTCAATATTAAACATAGAATTAAAATTCAAATATAAGTACTGGTATTTAATTCTTCATTTTAAACGTTTCAACTTCTAGCTTAGAAAATTAATATAATATTGATACTACTTACAATTTTCTTAAATTTTTTTATTTCCGTTACTTCATTAATATAACTGTATAAACATCTGCAATCGACTCATAAATAAAAAATATAAAAAACTAAATAATCCTTATCTTTGATGGAAAAATCAGTGACATCGATACTAAATAATTTTTATTGCAAATATGTAATCAAAAGTAAAAATTTTGCAGTGAATTACAATAATTGAGGAAATCCTTAAGAACGTAAAACATTAACTCATAGCAAACTATAAAATAACTAAGAAAATATTGAACCTTTAAAAATTAGTGCTCTGCTGTAAAGTGGTATACGAGTAAATATTAAACCGCGGTATAAAAATAAATCATCACTTTACTCGAGAAATGTTACAAGTTATATTAACTAGAGGGTGACTTTAAAAACGGAAGTTAATACGAGCGTAACAAATTACGATAAAGTGGCTTCTTACTTGATACCGCCGCCCTTCCTTCATAAATTCTACTTACTTTTTTCTTGATAACATGAATCTAAAGCTACGTATATCTCCCCACAAAGGAAAACTTTAGATTACACCGTCGAGAGATAGAGGGAAGTAAACTTAAAAGTGAATTAAAGACTTTCAACCGACTAGTTTTATATTAATTCGCAATTTTCAAATCAATTATATAACCTTCTATTTTACAATAATAATTCTTTGACAATCATTTGTTAATATTTTTCCCTTTATCTATTAGTAAACTCGAATGAACAAAATCATTATTATAGTTTAATGAACCATGCACAATTTTTTTAAATTAGATGAAATTTACAGAGAAACGAATTTTTTATATTTTAAAAGTTAAAATGTCTGAAAATGTTTCAAAAGAATTATTCAAAATTTGTATGCAAGAAATTTATTTTCTAAAACTGCAACTGCGATTATTCATAACGTCGTTTTATTTTTTATTTCAAGCTTTTCATTCAGGCTTTATTTTTATAAGTAAGCTTTATTTCATTCAAAAATTTTTACTCGAAAAAAATTATCCGCCAATTTTCAATTAGACGAGTGTCTATGCCTAAACGCACTTCAAGAGTGAACTGTACTTCATAATGATCAATAATATACTTAGATCCACCGATAGAATGCAGAGCCGTAAAAAGTAGCATCTAAGTTTCCCAAAAAGGGAAGAAAAAAAATAACTGCCCACAGTCTCCTACATCGAATCAGGAAGATCAGACAGTCGACTCCCGCGCGTTCCCAATTAATGGGACAAAGGGTACAAAAAAAAGATGGAGGACGGAGAACAGGGCGAAAAAAGTTGGTGACGCCGGTTGAATGCATAATTCCTAACGAAAGTGCGCCGTTATGTCCTAAGGGTAGCGATGTAGTTTTCCTAGAGCTGCAGGCTGCGTCACATTGTGTGAATATGTGTTTGTCCCTGTGTGTGCGCGTATATATATGTATGCAGGATAACGAGAGGATAGACGGAGGGGACGGGGATACTCGACGTTAGTTCCAAGCGATTTGGCTCTCATGCGATTTAACACGAGGGCTATTATAACTCGATATAGATATAATGGCCTGGCTTTGCTCGGTGCCTCTGTCTTTTGCAATGCACGTGCTCGCGAGCGCAGAACCTTTCGGCTACAGGGAGATTCAACGTTCGTGAGCGGAATTTATATTAAAATGTAAACATTATTCAATGCATTTATATATTGTAGTTTCGTATTTGACATCTGAGATGAAGATATTTCTTAAGGAATTACGATTTGAAAGCTGTAATAGGTACGTCTAGTCATTTTTCAAATATGGGTCAAAGGGGAGGTATTTAGATCTGGATGAACTTCGACTCAAAGTATGTACACAGATGAACTCAACAATTTTTGTATTTCCTTTCTGAACATATTTCCGAATTTTCACATTCTTAAATGTTCATGTGGTCAAATTTCTAAGTTACAAAATTTAAAAATCCTTCGATTTGTTCATTAAGTTTTTACAGTTTTGAATTTTTTAATTTTCAAGCTTATTAATTTTGATATTTGGTATTACAATAATTCTGTGAACTGATGAAAGTACAAGAGCCTTATAAAAACACAGTATTTGCAATATTTCTGTAGTAGGTATCTTCGTAGAGTATTTCGCTGCGGTTCGTTTGAACCCGCTACAGCCCTCTTCAGAATACCGTGTACCCGACAGCGGCCCTTAATAATTATTTAACGGCGGCAAAGTAGTCGAATGAAATTAACAAACTATTAGAAGTAATTAGATCTTCGCTGGGCGAAATTAAATGAATCGCTCCCGACGAGCTATTTCAATGGTTATCCCGCTCGCCCCTCGATCCCGTAACCCCATCTCGTCGCCCGTTTTCCGCAAGCATACCCCGACAAGTCCTGTCTCACTCCCCCGATGCCGTTACTAAAAGAGTCGGGCTAATTATTCCGACAACTATTCCAAAGTTTACGGCCGTCGATCGGAACGAAACGTTCTCTCGCGTCCGGGAACGAAACGTTCGCGCTTATCTGCGAATTCCTCGTTCCGTTTCCCCTTCGTTTCTCGACGGTAGCATCAGAATCGCGATCACCACCACCACCACCACCATCACCATCCTCCACGAATCGAATTCTTCTTTTTCTTCGAGCTGTTCTTGCTAGCACGGACATGCCGGGGAATACCAATCGGTAAAACTCGGAAGTCTGCGTCGTGCAAAGAATTCGAGTGACGCGCGACTGGAATTGCGTGGGTGTAACGCTTGGAGAAACGATGGCTGATGAGAATGGGAACGATGAAAAGAGTTTACAAAAATATAGCAACTTCTGCTGATTCTTATTTGTCGTAATACCGCAGTTCATTTCATATTTCCAATTATTGAAAATAACTAGATAAATCGAAATAATGGTAATTTAATCTAAAAATTCAACTCAAGTTATAATCGTAAAATTTAAATATTAAATTCTATCGTTGGTTAGTATTCAGTTAATAATGTAGCTCTTCAATAATATTCTTTCAAGTTTAATTATAAAACAATTGTCTTATACCATGGAATTAAAAAAATGATGAACTGAAAAATTATGAAAAGTTTAGAAATGTAATCAAACTTTTTTAAAATACATGAAAATGTTCAAATTCAATTTTCTTGCAAATAAAGTCATATAAAAAGACGTTTATTGCACATATTTTACTTATTTTTCCACGTTGATTCCCCCATTTATCTCTCGTATCATAATTTCGAAAATACCTAGTATACGTAAAGAAAATCCATCGTCGTGTACAGAGCAAAAGTTGTATTTCCCTCGCGAGCGTTACGTCAAAGTCCATGGGGCACAAAGTGCGCGAAACTGAGCCGGATGAGCATAGGGTGCGGTATCCCCAGGTCGGACGTTCTATCAGCCGTTGACACGCGAACGTGTCCTAACGAAATTTTAATCACGTCGCTGGAAACTCACGGGATTGGCTGGTTTCCGTGCACACACGTGACCGTGGTCCTAACAAAACAAAACAAACGGGTGAATCTCTATCCACCTGGCCAGATCTTCTGTCCGGCTCTATTCGAGTCTGTCACAATCAGAGCCGCGGCTACGAGATCAAAGCAACCCTATGACCTGTCTGCTTCGTTTCGCGCTGCGGCTAACGTAATTAAGCCACGCGAGACACGCTAAAGTGGCTTCGAATTCGCGTTAGAACTCGTGGATACGTTTCTCGGCAACGGGTGCACGGGAAAACGTTGAAACGGTAACGGTGTCACGGTCGAAACGCAGAATTTCAAACCGGCTGCCGGTTCTTGCTGTTTGCTGGATGGCTGTGGGCATAGCCTCGGACGCGAAGCATTAATTATAATGCAGATGGAACGATTAAATCCGTTGGTTAACCCGGCAACGACCAACGCTACGCTCTTGCTTTTCCCTTATCGTTCGAAATGTGCTCGTTCTTTGGGTAACGTGCAGCAATTTGCAGATAATGCCTCGGACGTTTCTGCTGCTCGTTGCCCAACGGAATTGGCGTATTGTGATTTTTACAAAATTTCGGGGTTAAACGCAATATCGTGGACTACGGAAATTCGTGTGAATGCGTTGTTTTATAGCGAAGGATTAAAAATTGGAACTTTAATGAAAATTCAAAGTCCAAGTAGAAATAAATCTAATCTCGATTAGACCATAAATTGATATACATTCGTGAATAAATTGAACTGACATGGGGTTGCAACTTACATGTTACTTTACTATTACGTTTTACATTGAAATATGCAGATAAAGTCAAAATAATTTAATAGATTATGACTGGCATTTAGTATTATGTCAGTCAGCACTGAGTATCCACTGCTGCAATATTAAGACAAATATTGGAAGTTGATATGTTATGTGAATTTTGTATATAATGATCCTTGACTAACCCTTTACGCTCTGAAAGTTTATTTTGCCATTTACAATGTCCCCTTCAGAGGGAATAGCAGAGTGCAAAGCGTTAAACCTCTAATTGAAGCCTATTAAAAATTCAAGAAATATTTATCATTGATAATATGTATACTACTGTAAATAAGACTTATACAGGGTGGCTCATTACATTTTGCCATCTAGATTTGCGTCATTATTATTACTCATAGCAAACAATGTTTTAGATGAAGTTGAATGGTTTTGAGAGAGACATATGCTGGTGATATATTTTTTTTGTAGGTGGACATGTAAAGGACATATGAAGGTCATTAATGTTTTCTTAAATGGAATCATATATTTTTTATTGTATCAACTGATACTCCTTCATATTCTTTACAAAAAAGTATTAATCTCTTTATGTGAAAAAATCATTAGTTTAGAAGATATTTTAATTTTAATATCCATTTACAGAAAAGGTTCAATGTGGCGACCATTTGCATCAGAACACTTTCTGAATCGAGAAATTAATGACTTACTAACACTCCGTAGTGTATAATCTTTCTGTACGTGTAACACTTTTCCCAGCTTCGAAATAAACTGATAACATGTCTACCTTTTCTTTTTTAGAAAACTTCATTATGAAGTGATAATTCACCGTATCGTCGTATTCACCGTATTAGAGATGTAACAGAGACTAAATTTCACTGTTACTTAAAAAAAAAAAAAAAATCTCATAATTCGTTTGGTGACACGTGACCTCCCAAAGCATGTAGAAAAACATTTGCTGTTCAGTTAGGGCAATTCATAATATTGACCAGAAAGTCACGATTTCTTAACAAGTTAGAATTAAAATATCTCCTAAACTAATGATTTTTTCACATAAATAGATTAATACTTTTTTGTAAAGAATATGAAGGAGTATTAGCTGATGCAATAAAAAATATATTATTCCATTTAAAAAAAACATTAATGACCTTTATATGTCCTTTATACGTCTGCCTACAAAAATAATATACCACCAGCATACGCCCCCCTCAAAACCATTCAACTTCATCTAAAACATTGTTGGCTATGAGTAATAATAATGACGCAAATATAGATGGCAAAATGTGGTGAGCTACCCTGTACAATTGAACTGAGTGCGTGACGATCAGGCTCGTTAAAGTACGATACGTTAATTTTCTCGAATGGTTTTGTCTTAAATACTCTGTCCAACGCCTCAATTTATTACAACGTACAATAAAACCGTCAGAACAGTAATATACTAACAGCCTACTTAATGCAAACGTTATGTTTTCAGTAAGCTCGCAAACTTCTATGCGGGTAAAGTCTCATTTCACTATGAAATACTGAACGCTCGGTAAAATGGTTTCGATAACAAGCACTTTCCAAATAATCGGGGCTATAGTCGCTAGCAACAACGCAACGTACACCGTTAGCCACATGATATCAAGTTCTCTGTAACTTCGAATTAGTTTTCGTAACAGGACTTCTCTCCACTCGTATATTCCAAGAGAAACCGCACACGTCCACCGGCGTCTTCCACGCTGTCGTGGTTTCGTGAGTGCCATCGTGCCTTAAATCACCTCAAAGTGCTCTAAAGCGGGGGTTAATCGAATTTAGCTGCACATAAATCGATGTCCCTTCACGGTGGAAGGAACAATTTCATTTGGCCGTGGCAAGTTATACCTCACCGAACAGCAAATACAGTAGACACTCATTATATTGACTATACACGTCAGTTGTATGCACAGCGGTGAAGTTCTATCATTGTACAACACGATTGTATATGGAAGGAATGACTTTATAACTAATTCTATATGGGGTAGTAAAATGAGCTTCATAGTTATAGGACATGTGGTATCGAAAGGTGTGACAAATGTCTATTTGATGGGGGTCATGAGACTAACACTTTCTTTGAGAAATCAATTTTTGTAGTTTAATAATGTCGCAATTCATGATCCCAAATCTGACAATTCTCAAATGTCTAAATTTCCGAATTCCTACATCTTTTAATCCTAAATTTCCAATTTACGAATCTTTAGAACATTTTCAGTTCCTAAATTTTTGAACTCATTAATTCTTATATCAATCTCCTAAACCCCTTTACTTCCAAATTCGTAAATTGCCAAATTTTTAAACTTCTAAATTCTCAAATTCCCAAATGCCTATTTTCCTAAATCTCTAAACTCCCAAAATTCTAAACTCGTGAATTCTCAAATTCTCAAATCCTTTGATTTCCAAATTCTCAAATTTCTAAACTCCTAAATCCCTAAATCCCTAAATTCCCAAATTCCTAAATTTCTTAATCCCTGAATTCCCCAATCTCTAAATCCCCAAAATCTTTTAAGTTTCGAATCTCTAAAAATCCAAATTACTGTATTTCCAAATCCCTAAATTTCCAATTCTTTAAATTCCCAAATTCCTAAACTCAAGTTTCTAAATTTCCAAATATCTAATTTCTTTCATTTTAAATAACTGTCATGACAGATATCCTTAAATATATAATTATTATTTGAGTTCAATGAACGAAGATTTCCTATATTTGAGAAAACAGAGTCGCGTTTATAACCAGTGAAATTGTACCAGGATGTTATTATTCCAATGTTATTGTTACATTAACACGTGATACCACTTTCAGAATAAATTGGTTTCCAGCTTGTTTAACACAACTATTATCATAACTGGTATTATCGTTATAAATGAGGAACGTGTACAATTAATGTTGGGAAATGGTAATCTTGTACCGGTTCTGCGTGCGCAAATAACTAATTGAACAAAATTTAAGAATTATATTACCCGAGTTTAATTGTTTAGATTATATAATTTCTCAAATTAGCAGTCAATTGAAAAACGAACTGCTTTATATCTAAATTAAACTAATGTATGCTTATGTATTAGGTATTCAACTAAATGTAACCAATAATTACATAATATTATCCATAATTTAATTCAATTAACAATCAGACAATGTTATTCATAATTTAATATGATTAATAATTAAATTCAACGTATATTAATGTTTTCGTAAATCCAGCGCAAAAAAATATCACTTTTCAAAATTCTGATTTAATAAATACAGAAAATTCTTTTAAACTATGCATGTCATGAAGTACCAAGGACAAAAGGTTCTGTGGACAATGGCGATTTAGAATAATTAACGATTTTGCTAATTTAAAATTAATTTGAAAAACATTTAATATATATTTACATATTAGGAGTTGCAGTATAAAATTTCCTCATTAAAATTTAATGAAGGACCACTCACGTGTGAGGCCAATATGGTCTATGTGAAGGCCTATTTAAACATTTTTAATTTGAGAATTTGAGTTGAAAACTATGGTCGAATAGTTAATATTTTATTTAAAGAAAAAGAAGACCGCAGTTATTGATCATGAATAAAAAATAGCAGTTTTCTAAAAATTTCTCTAATTTAATTTCAAGAACAAATTTAACCTTTCCTTACATAAACCAAACTTGCCTAAGACATCACTCTTAAACTAACTGTAAAACGGAAACTTTATTTTTAAACATTTTTTTCAAGTAACAAATAATTTGTAAGACAATTAAGTTTACACATTAAAATTAACCTCGAGACTTTTCCTTCAAACTTCCAAATAGACCTTGGACAAGCTTCAATTTTGATAGAGTTGAGAATATTCAACCCGGTTTAATAGAATGGCCAGAACCGGCACGATGAGCCTTTTAGTGACCCTATAAATGGTGATCAATTTCGCTAGTTACGTCACTCAAGCATCAATACACAGATGCCAGTATAATATTCAACGGCAGGCTTAGGCCGTCGCAGAATATGGAATTTACAATGCGATTCGTGTTTATATCTGCACGTTAAGGTCCATGTATAGGCATAATAATTGCACCATCATGCCTGAATAACGAGCTATCGATAGCACGGGGGAACAAAGAGAACATATAACCGAGTAATTTTAGTGGCCTTTACGTGTGATGGCTGCACACTGACCCACCCAAGCACCTCATCATTTTGCACTTCTCCGACTGTAAAGGTTTACTAACCCCGATCTACTCGAATGATACAATTGGAATAATTTTCGAGTAAAATTCTGCATATTTTTGCAAATTTATGTCTGCGTGAGCATTTACTAAAAGTGATTACATTTAGGTCTTGCAATTTTCACGTTTACGAGGAAGTATTACGCTACATATATTTTATCATTGCATACTGCATATATTTTGTCATTACATATTGCATATATTTTATCATTGTATATTATCAATGTATATTATTGTTGTCTATTATTGTATTTCATTACTGCATAATAATGTGTTCCTATTGTACTCATATGAATACTCATATATGAGTGTACTCATATGAGTACAGTACTAAAGTTTTTAATGTGAAGAGATGTATTATTATTTTTATTATAACAAAAGGTTTTATTTGCTCAATAAAGCTGTATTGAATATCTGTACAAGTATCGTTGCCCCTTTTTCCAAAAAAATGATCCTGTTAACAAGTTAAAATACAACAATGTTAAGTGATTCTAAATAAAACAAGTGGGAAGTACTTTATGATAGAAAAAGTACTTAACATAATTACAAAATAGTTACAATTACTCCTACATAAATTGTGCACGTTCTTTGTATCCTTTGCATCTAAAATAACATTGAAATATTAAAAAACAGTGGAAAGAATTCATTACACCGAAGAAGTAAATTCCATAAATTCTCTCGCAAGGAAATTCGGAACAGTCCTATATTCCTTAGTTTTAACAAACTGCAAATTGTTTCGATAAATGTCACAGCTTTCCGAGCTTTATGCGTGCACTCGTTTCGTTTTTTCATTCTGTTTACATTCGCAGCTTTGTCTCCAGAAGTAACGATACTTTCCAGTAAGAAGTTGGCCGTGAAGAAAGGCTGTGAGCGTTTTAATCTCACGAAATGAACTTTTGCTTCGGGAACAATGGACGGTATACTTAGGCGAAGCTGTATAGCATAATTTGTATATGACGGCGCTAAGGAAACAGTAGCCGCGTTATATGTGATGAGGTTATTATCATAAATAACGCTGCCTCTGTCCTAGGAAACTTAGTTAAAATGATAACAGGTGGAAGGTGTGTTCAGTTATTCTGAGTAAATATAATGAACGACGATGGCTATCATTAGTTTAAAAAGCTTGGCATATTTGATGGCTGTGTCAGCCTTAATAAATTAATCATTTCGCGGACGTTGCATATTTCAGTTCCTTCTTGAAAGGTTTACGGAAAGTTATGTAAGCAGATGGATACAGGTTGCAGGTTTGAAATTTATCCAAAGTGTGTCATTTTACTTATTCTGTGGGTGATGCATAGAATGAAATATATCTATAGGATTTACATTAAGTTAGACAAAATGACAAATAAGTAACACTTAATAAAAAATAAATTTTGAAAGGTTCAAGGAAGGTTATGTAAGCAGATGAAAATGGATTACCTTCAAAATATACTCTATCGCTCTAAAGTTTAAAGCATTGTTAGAATCGTTTGAAATTTATACGAACTGTGTCAGATTGCTTATTCTACAGAAGATGCATACAATGCAACGTGCCTATGAGATTTACATTAAGTTAGACAAAATGACAAATAAGTAACACTTAATAAAAAATAAATTTTGAAAGGTTCAAGGAAGGCTATGTAAGCAGATGAAAATGGATTACTTTCAAAATATACTATAAATTTAAAAAATTTACACAAACTATCTCATATTACTTATTCTGTAGATTATGCACACAATGCAGTATGTCTATAAAATTCACATTAAATTTGACAAAATGATAGATAAGTTAATAACAAATAAAGACTGTTTAAAAAGTGAGCAACTATATGTAGATAAATAAATATACAAATAGAAGGAAATGAAGAAAAGAGAAGAATATATAGGGACAGAACAAAAATAATTGACAACGAGTTATTTCTAACTTCAATTGCAGTTTAAGAGACGCAAACAAATGAACTACTCCAACAGCTTTAGGTAACAAACATTTAACTGCTCGTTTACCTTTGTTCAAGAGTCACTTTATTGAGTGACATCAATAAAGTACTGTTGCTTCTTTCCCTTGTTATTGACTGAATCAACACTAACTGCAATTTTTGTTTACCTTCTATTTGCCCTTCATTTACCTTCTATGGAATAAGTTTAAAAAAAGCAGTCACTTTGAAACTGTAACAGTAGGTACAATGGGTTCTGCTTATCAAATATTCTGTTTGAAAATGCAGAATATTTCATAAATTAAATATTGTGTTCTAAGGCAATTTGGTAATATAAAAGAAATTCAAAATGGCATCATTAATTCTAAATTTAAAATATTGGAAATAATTACACAAAATGATCAATAATATTCCTGAGATTAAGCTTAATTGAGAATTACAGCAAACAATGTCTGACTTGAAAGAATACTTGTTACTATTTTAAATTTCTCGTAAGCTTCTTATATGTAGTTATAACGTACAAAGGAACTAATTAAAGAATTATTCTGAACAATGGAATAATCATATCGAAATCGAACAATTGGTTGTGGAAATAATTGTGGACATACATACATAAGTGTTAAAGAAGTTCATTATAGATAGTAAACTCTCCTTATATTGGTATTATTCATATTAACATTTAAAGAATTACCTGTTACAATATTTCAAAGTATTGGTGCTCTTCCATTTAAATCACTATGCGGTATAGCCACGAAATATGTAACCAATTATATACCTGTCAAGCGTTTATAGGCCCATAATGCATCCTATATGAAATTTCCGAAGTCCTAAAGTAAAAAAATCCTAAATTCCAAAGTTAACAAATTTAAGAACTACAAGAACCTGAATGCTACAACCACAAATCCTAAATTCCCAAGTTTTGAAGCTCAAAACTCTCAAAATCTAAAGTTTACAAATTTTGAGATCCTAATTCTGAAAATTACAAGATCACAAAATTCCAAACTCTCTGTATTCGAAAGTCATAATATCATAATATTTCAATATCTCGGTGTTCCAAAATTCACACATCACAATATCTCAAACTCTTCCCCTTACAACAACTGAAGATGGGGACTCGGTGATGTCAACATTCGGCTTTGAATGTCGAATACCATTTTATTACAAAATTAATATATCCAAAACTGTTTGACCAAAGAATAATACTATAATCAATCTCTTCAGTAAACTTTAACCTACAATCCTCTTTGTTGTAGTATAAAGCTACAGTAATTTCGGAGATATTCGCATGGAAAAAAGACCAAGCAAAGTAAAAAAATCTCATTACCTTCCTATTATTTCATTCGCTATTTTTTCGAAAGTTCCTTATACGAATAAAAAAGAAATTGAATCTAATAATCTTTTCAAGCTATATCGTTTAAGTCTACTAGACTGTAATGTAGTGTTCCATTATTTTGTTGAAGCCCTGTACGTGTGACCCGCGTTTTGACGTATGGCGGTCATCGGTCGACCCTAATTCGAGAGCACACAGAGAGACCGAAAGCAGAAGCATGGAAAACGAAGGAAGTTTCGTCAGCAACCCCCGGAGAATGCAGCCTACAAAGCGGTAGCAAGCTACAGAAAGAGAAGCAAGCGGAAGGGAGCTGCACCGGTAGGGCAGGAAATTACGTCTCCGGACGTCCGTTCGTTCGGCTTCAGAGCCCTCTGCAACACAGGACTTAAGAGAAGCTGTCAGCTTCTTCACAGGCCAAGGAAAAGGGACGTAAGGAGGGTTGCAAACACCAATACAGGGTGCTCCAAGAATACCGTACTACCACTGTATATGGGCAATAAAAAATATCATACGATCACTATATGGTACTTCGTGTCGGTTCCTTTGGAATTAGGTGTCCGAAGTCATGTAACGTGCGGCCATTTTATTGGTAGCAACAGCGCGGTAATATTTGAATTTTGAGATCAGGCAATTTTAATAAATAATAATTGTACTGTGTATTCAACCGCAATTCATTGTTTTCAGGAAGTAACATGAGTATATCATATAATATGAATATACAATATTTACATATATACGATATAAGTATATCATGTCATATAAATGTATTACACAAAATAAGTATAAGCATATTGTTAAATTAATGTGTAATCATGTAAAATTAAGTGGAAAATAAAATGAATGAGTAAAAATCGTAAGTGTATATCGTATTACAATATATTTCGATTTTTTTAATAAATAAGTCAAATGTATAATCAGTTTATTTATAATAAAATTCGTGCATATTTTGATATCTACAATTGAACGTATGCATTAGATTGCAGTACAAATACTACACAAATTTTGTTGCTTTTTTTAAATAAATATTGCTTTTGATATCTACAGTTGAATTATGCATGTGTCAGATTGCAGTACAAATGCCTGTCAAATTTTGCGGTTCTTTTAAAACAAATATGACTTTTCACGCTTTATGACACATGTACACAAGAATTAGTAGGAGAAATTGTATGATAACCACGCACTTTATAAACAAAATTTTTGTATTTGTAATGAATAAAAATTGGATTTCGAAATTTGAAAATTTATAAATTAAGAATTGACAACTTATCTTGATCAAGGGTAATTTATTTTATTTTGTAATGTATGTTATTGTTGATCGATTTATGTATATAGTATGTCAAACGTTACTGAATTCATAAAAAAAGATTTTAATAAAGATAATAGTTTATACTGATATTCTCTGCATTATTATGTTTATAAAATATAATGCTCATGCATCTATTCAAAATTCAATTTACCTTTTATACATAATTATATTAAACAACGAAATTAATTGAACATAATGGTAACAACTGACTCTATTAAATTAATTCTTTGTTAAAATTAAACTTTTTGTTTATATCTTGCATTTTAGATTATATCTTTTCAAATATGATACCCAAGAAATTAATATTGTAATTTTCAATTACTTGTATCTTGAAAAGAAAACAACAAGTTGCAAAATGGTAAAGAGTCATCTTGTTTTTACGAACAGAATCTGTGGTTTTGGAATTGTACGACACTTTTGGGATGCCCTGTACAGAAAAAGAGAATCGCATAGAAGAGAGTAGCTTCTCGTCCTTGACCGGGAACAAGAAGAGGGAAAACTCCGAAAGGGGACAAATGCGAAGTCACTAAAAATTTTAACAAGTCTACAGTTGAAAAAGATCCAAAATTACTTTCTGTTCAACAAATAACGTCAGCGGAGAAAGTACTGACCTGTACCCATTCATATATTAATTTATCAGCTACTTAAATCGTAATATGAATATGTGATAACTTGAAAAATTTACATCTTTCAAAATATGAAACACAGTTCTTATACATATATATTTATTAGTCATTCACAATGTCATCTTACATGATACAAATAGTTCAAAATTCCGAAAGTTCTAAAATCCCAAGATTTCAAATCCCTTTACTAAGTGTGCTAAAATATTATTTTTCAAAATTCAACTAACACTTCGCAATTAACGTAAATGTCGTTCGAGTTAATAACTTCATTACTACATTTTTAATAACTTGCCTATTTCCACGCAGTAAAATTCACTGAATTTTTAATTAAAAAGATTGTGAATTTAATTATTTAAATCTTAATATTCGCTCAACCTAGCGAAAGTCGAGCAAATATAACTCAATCACCTGTTTTCGAGGAAATTTCAATACAACCGATCTTTATCCAAAAATATCAGTTCAACTCCTACTCGGCACGTTACTTTCGGCCCGTATTTTTAACCATCCAGACGCACAGAAAGCTTGATACCTAAACCAACAGTGGTTTCCATTAAAGTCGCAGAATCGGCTAAAACGATAATCAGCCGGTTGCAGACGCGAACGTAATGTTTACCCGCTTCTCGACTCGCGCAGCCATAGTCAAAGAAAACTTCATTAGCTTTGAGCACTTACTTACCCCAAACCACCCCCGGAGTGGATCAGTCTCAAGACACATTCAATCCATTTAGCATAACGCATCGTCTACCGTAGGATTTCCATCGAAATCTCGATCGTTCGTCAGTCCGGATCAAATAAATTCATCCTGACGACTGGGCTCGCATTATCGTCATCTAGCAGCAGGTATCCTAAATCATCCTGAATCTAATTCCAGCCTCGTCTGCCGTCAGGTGACGCGTTTCTGCGTATAATGTCGGGGGCTCGATTTTCAGCCAGATATACCTGGCTGCTGTGGCGAAGCCTGTTGTCGACTGGATCGAAGAGGAAAGAGGGTGCGACAGAAAAGGAGGGTAATAGGTTCCCTTTGAAATACATCCTCCGGTCGGTGATGCGGCACATACATCTTCTCGCGGTAATCAGCACCCTTCGGTTTAAAAGCAACGAAGGTAGGTAATATCCGGGGGCCATAGACACGGATGCGTAAACGTTCTTGCCGCACCCTCTGCTCGCTGCTTTCTTCGCTGAAAACCGCCACCCTGAAACCTGACACCCCAACGACCCATTGGATTTGGGATGCGTGCTGGTTTCTTTCCGAGGTAGACGTAAGTGATCGGTAAGGTACACTTCAGAAAAATTGATGCGATGTCTTGTGAATGTTTTAGAATAATAAATAAGAGATATCTGTTCTTTGGATGATGTTGAAGGACCTTGAGTAGGGAAAAAGTGTCTCAAACGATCCAATTTAGGAGAATGTCCATATAAAAGATGTAGTAGTAAATTTTCATATTATTATACTTCCTCAAACTTTCACGTTTCTATATAGGTAAACTTTCAATTTCTACGTTTATGAATGGATACGCTGCGGAGTCTCTAAATCTTTAAATTTTCAAGGTCCCTGATTTTCAAGTACCTGAATTTCGAAAACTATATTCTGTACTCCATAAGTGCCATATCTAGAAATTAGGAAATTTTTAAATGCTCAAATTTTTATATTCTCCAATTTTCAAATCTATAAATTCCAAAATCGTCAAATTTTCCAAATTTTCAAGTCTTCCAATCTTGAATTTTACTAAATTGCTAAATTTTCAAACCCTCGAATTTTCCAAATTCTCATATCTTTAAATTATCAAATTCGCAAATTTTCTAAATTGTTAAATTCCCAAATCTACAAATTCTCGAATCCAAAAATTTTCAAAACTCTGAAATCTACAAATACTCAAATTACTAACTTGCTAAATTCTCAAATCCCCAAATTTTCTAAATTGTCAATTTCTCAAAACTACGAATTCTCGAATCCTCAAATTCCTTTAAATTTTCAAATTCTCAAATTTTCCAAACACCCAAAATTTCAAACCATCAAAATCTCAAATTTTCCAATCCTCAATATTCCACATTTAATACCTCAAAATTTTAACCTCTGAAGTTCCACTAAAGAAGCAAAATAAAACGAACAAATCACCTCGATGTTTTTCCCGTCCTTCTGTGCGAGAAACGATTCCCATACGTGCACGTGCACACGTGATGACTGGAAAGGGGGGAAGAACACGAAGAATAGAAACGATTATGACATAAGGGGTTAAATTGAATCGACATGACGCGTTCAATTGACGTAATACAGCAGAATTCACGAGCCGTTGGTCGACCATGAACCAACAAACTCCACCTGTCCACGCTTGCTGTTCATCGTTTTCGCTTTTCACGAGCTAGCAGTCAGAATGAAAGAAAATACTGCTTCGTATACAATAGAGTTTACAGTGACGCAGCTCTGAAAATTGTTACCCTGAATGAAATGCCTCGAAAAATTTCTGCTTTCAATGATATACGATACGCTTATTTTATACGTATACAAATATTGCTTATTTGTATAGCGATAAATTTTTTTCAACGTTCATTAATCAAATGAACTCGTTTAAACTTCTTTCCGTATGTTACGTTCCATTTAAATATGTTTATACCGAAAACATAAATATTAGGTACACTCTCGTTAAAATCGTTGGGAAATATGAAACAAGTACTTTGTCATTGAATATCTGTTGTTTTTAATCTTCAAAAAAACTGGTGGTTTATTGACTGACATAAATGTTGGATACAAGACTACTTTGTTGTATATTAATATCATAATTGTATGCAAAGTATTATAGAATTAGAAACAAAATTTATAACAATTATAAAATTTGTGATTCTCAGGTCAAAATCAGTACTGAACTTTAATAACAATGTGTGCGTGAATTATGCATGTATAATGTATATGACATGTGTGTACGTCAAGTATGTAAAATGAATGCACATGTAAGTAAATATAATGTACGTACATATAAGCAGAGTGTGACATATGTGTACGTACGAGTATGTAAGATGTATACACATGTAAGTAAGTATAATGTACGTATAAGTAGAATGTGACATATGTGTACGTACAAATATGTAAAATACACACGAAAGAAAGTATAATGTATGTATGAACAGAATGAGACATGTGTGTACGTATAAGTATGTAAGATGTAGTCCCATGTAAATAAGTATAATATAAGCAGTATGTAACATGTGTATCCACATGTAAAATGTATGTACGTGCAAGTATGCATAATATATGCATACATAAGTATACATAATGTATGTATACATAAATAATTCGTATAAATCCCAGTTTTAATTTAAACAACGAAACTCGAAGCTGAAATTAAAGTAGAAAGCTCGAGATAAAAAGAATATCAGAAGCGTGAAATTTTTAACGAAATTCTTGTTAATAACAAAATACCCGTCGGCGTCGAATGAAACAAAAGCTACATTTGCGATTCATGATAGCCGCTTCCTCTCTCTTTCATAGATACCAGGATTTTCACGCCATCGAACCGCCGCTTTTTCCATTCAACGACAGAAAATTCGCCCGTTATTTCGACGCACTACATCGTAACACAACGTGCTAAAGCGCGAATCGCTGACACCGAGAGGTCGAAAGTAGGTACCTCGTAATTGTGATTGCAGAACTACTATGTGCATCCGGTGCCTGCATTTTCCGGGCCCGGAAACGGGTGTGAAACGTGACGACAGAAGAGGATCATTCGTGGAATGAACGAGAGAAAAAGTTTCGTTTTTACGCTCTTTAACAATAGGATGATCTGACCACAGTTTATTAAAAAAAGAAAAAAGAAAAAATAAAGACGCGCTTGGTCGCTGGTATTGTTGAAAATGCAATTCTCTTGGGACATTTTTAACAGATATTACATTGCAATTATAATAGACATGCTAAACAAGTGTGAAAAACATTTAAATGAAGTTTACAAATATATTTAATAAAAAACATTTAAATGCAATATTAAAGAACATACAAAATTTCTAAATGTTTCATCGGTAAAGAAATTACTTTGAAAGAAACATGAAATTGATACGAATTAAAGATCTAATGACTGTCGAATTCAAAGAAAATCTCGTTTCAGTTGTAATAGTACCTATCACTCTGGAAACTCCATCTGTGTCTCGAAGTAATAACCAAAATTCAGCGAATCTCGAAGATTCTCGAGATTGTAGGGGACAAAATTGAACAAGGGTGGATGGTGAGAATCGAGGTAAAATTAACTCAGTACCTCTCGAGAATGACCGACTCGATTAGACTTCAACGAACGGATGACTGCTTCGAGAACACCTGTGGTTCGACGTTCTTTCATGATTTGTCGGATAAGGGAGCAGAATCATTCGTAGAAGCTCGCTGAACGATCGAATACGACGTTTAAAAATTAAAAAAGTAGTCATACTTTCACTTACCTTATTTATTTTGTTCATTCTTGTGATTACTTACTTTTATGCTTTTTTTCGTCTTAATTTAGTAAAAAAAAAAAATGAAAAAATAAAAGGGGAAAAAAAATTTTCTCCTTTTTCGGGTCTTGAACTTGCGACTCTTGGATTCAATAAACCTAGCGTTCTTGCAACAGGCTACAATACACCCCTATTTTTATATCATTCTAAATGAAATAACTAGAATTGCAAGAACCGTCAATATGAATGCATCTTATTTATTCTAAAAACTTATATATTTTGCAAAATCATTACTTTTGATGTCCTCAATAATCGTGCAAAGTTTGAATAAAATCTATATTTTCTGACTCTCGAAGTACTCTCGTTAGTTTAAAAGAAATAACAAAAGTATTGAACGCAAATTAGGCAAATTCAAACTCAAAAGCAACGTGTTAATTCGATGAGTGACGAATCTCGTTGATTGTTAGGTGGTTTAAGACGCAGCCGCTCATCGTTTAATTGTCGACGAAATTCACATCGGACGGTTAAATTCTACCAACGACAGATGCATTCAGAAGGATGCGCGATATCACGGACAAAAGCGTCACATCGAAAATACGAGCTCTACTACTCACCTTGGATTTCCACGAAGAGCGGCATGGTGCAGAGCGTTGAAGCCATTGTTGTTCGTGAGGGTGATGTCTGCGGCATGGTCCAACAACAGAGCCAACATGTCATCCCGTTTCTTAGAGATCGCGTCGTGAAGAGGTGTGTCACCTTCCGAGTCCTGGAAACGAGGAAACAGGTTCTTCTTAGAGCGTGCATCACCTTTACCTTTTCCATTAGAAACCGATTAACGACGATAAAAGCTTCAGTTTCGTAACAATGCGTACTCGAATTTTAAAGACACAAGCTGCTATAAAAATGAACCATTTTTAAGGAACTTTCGGTGGTTAAGCAGAAAAAATATTATCGGTGAAGAAAATTTACAAATATTATTTTCTTTAATAAATAACAGGATTATCTTCATTTTTTAAATATGTAGTTTAAAAATGATTATGTAATAATGATTAAGTAACCTTGTAGGGGATTTCAAAATAAATTCGATGACGTAACAACAATGACCTAGTGGTGACCTTGCACTAAGAAATTGTCACAAATTTGTCATCAAAATTTATTAACGAGTTCATTGCTATTAATGATACATTTTATGTAATAAAACATTTGAAGTTGACCAGTTTTAAGTCAGACACAAATTACAATAAAAAATTGTAGAAAAATTGTTTTGTGACAAAAAACCACAAATCAATAATACAGAAACCTTAATACAAAATACGCATTTATCATAACTTTTAGTTAATTATATAGAAGACTAAGCAACTTAGAACAAAATCACTTTATTTGTGGAGAAAAAAATTTGATTATAAAAACATGTAAAATATCATTTTTGTTTAAAAGGTGGGATCCAGATACTTTTTTCTAATTTTCATCTATTTTATTAAATATTAACTTTAATATAAAGCTCGGTAATTTGGTAACGTTCATAAACTACAACTCTTGACTATAAATAAATAATTTCTTCATATAAAAAGGAACAGAAAACTCTAAACGTCAAAAACTCTAAACTTGCGTTCAGAAATTGCAATTATAATATTTCAATATTTTAACTGGGTTGGAATTTATACGATGAAAACGATCAAATCATTTGAAAATCATTTTCCATAATAAACGTTCATTTTAACAATCTTCTATTCTCGAATAGCAATTAGATTTAAATCAGATTAAGTCTTATAATCTTCTAGGCTCCTATAGTTAAGCGTACTCCATCTCCTCCTGCAACGTCAGAAAATTGAGGAGGTAGATGAAAAAGAACGTTTAAGTTTTTATGGACATTCAAGATTTATATCGCAAAGAATATTATAGAATATACGTAAGCTGATATTAGAATTCCTAAATGAAATATTTTGTAAAAAGAAGACATAACAGATAGGTAATTCTAAGCTACGTAAGCTAAGTTTCAAAGGTAGAGCACATAGGTAGAGCAAGTAGGGAATATCTTTTATATGTTGTACTGTGTAAAGTATTGTGTTGTATTATTTTGTTGCAGTTTATTTTCTAAAATACTGCTTTCATTTAAATATTTTAACGATTCCAACTATTTCTTATAGACCTTCATGAATTTTTATTAGATATCCTTTTCAAGCAGAGCTATGTGTATTATACAAAAATGTATAAATGATGTGGTAAACATTAAAATAGTTATATCCGATAATCGATTTCAGAAATTAGAACATTACTAATGTTATTAGAACATTATTAGAACATTAACATCAATTTTGATGTAATATTTATATAAAGGAAGTAAAGGAGCCAACAATATATGTAAGTAAATTGAACAGAAAATAAATATTTTTTACATCAATCTATTTTTGTACTTAAAATTTCCTATTTTATGAACAGCAGAAAAATATAACTTCAGTATAAACAGACCCGAAATATTGCTCTCATATTATAATTAAAAATGTGCCTCCAGCAAATGATTTTCCTATATGTTACATTATATTAAACATAAAAATTTTTAATGCATCCTCCGTTCTTATACGGTTAACCTTTCAGAAATTTTACCATTATTAGTTACACCTAATAAAATTTCATAGAAAAGTTAACAGAATGTGTTACCGATTCAACCACCTTAACCGATATATCTCAGCCCTTGAAAGTACCGCTGAAGTCAAATAAACTAAAAACAACACACAATTCACGCAAACGTAGTAACTTGTTTTCGACTATCGCTATCTACGGACCCAAATTGCCGATAAAACGAACTGTAACGGTGGCCATCCATTAATAGCAAGCTATGCCGTTTGTTAGATACAAGCGACAGAACAAACGAATGCAGAAACAAAGAGTCCAGTCCCTGAAACGGCGTGACATGCGACATTGCTTCCAAAATAGAACACGCGAGCCCAAAAATAGGCAAACAGCTCTGAATGTGGTAAATGAAACGATAGATTTACGGGTAACTGCATTTAACAGGATAACGTAACGAGGATTACCCTAGATAAATAACGAGATAATTTGTTTCAGTGACAAATGTTATAACGCGCCGTTGAATTTTATTCCCTGTGTGCGAAGTGCAATTATTACTTATAAAATAATTATTACAAAATGAGTGATTAAATCCCGATGTTTAGTAATTATATAGAGATGGACATTTCCATTCATTTCAACGTATTTGACTTTGAAATATGTTGTCGAGTGGTTGACTTCTCTGGTTAACTTATCGTCCTACACATATGATACGTACAATACACATATTTTCATTAGAAATTTTTATACTTTTAAATTTTCAAAATTGAGAATTCAGAAGTACTAAATTTCCAGCTTTCTAAAGATCTGAATATCTAAATTTGAAATTGTCCAAATTTGTGTATTATTAAATTTTTAAATTTGTGAATTTGAAAACTAATAATTTTGTAATAACTTTGCTCTAAGATTTGTCATACAATGAAAAGAATATTTTCAGATCCTCTCTAGCTGGCACACTCACAGCATAATATACTTAAAATGATAAGGGTTAATTTAAAGTACAGAGTTGATATTTGATTGTTTAAAGGAGCACACACGTGTGCGCGTAAGAATAATTCAGTTCACCGGGTGGTTGGTGGCATCAGGCTCGCTGCGTAAATAATAGGGCATCAGGCACAGATACTTTATGGGATCAGTTGGAAAAATCCTTTGTATAACTCCAATAACCGTGAAGGATAAATCTGCCGGCGCTGTCGAGAACCGGCGGCGCTATCTCGCGCTATAAATGCTGGCCATGTGTCACGCCACTAGGTTGAGGGTGAAAGACCAACAGAGAAACAGAGGAGGAAAATCAAGAGGAGAAGAGGAAAAGAGAGGGACTGGAGCGAGGTTGAAAGCACACGAAGAACCACGAAGAGCAAAAGAGGAGAATGGTAGCCAAAGGAGAGAAGAGGAATTCGAGAAAGGTTGCGAAAGAGAAACGGCGAGAAAGAATAATAAAAGAGGTCGGTAGAGATGCTGGAATTTGGAGCAAAGGTGAACGAGAATAGTGGAGGGCAAAGGTAGCACGACAGCCATGGGACCCTGTCTTATTTACCTGATCACACCATTTTCGCCATTATTCTCGCCGACCTTATCGAGCTAGAAGGACCTGGTGCACTTCGGCTACCTTCGTTCTGCTTCCATAAACTGCAATCAACGCCATCGAATTATGGTGGGTAAAGGATAGGTTGCCAGAAAAACAATCGTGACCACATTGTGAATCTGGGTCCTTATGCTTTCTGGGTCAATGCTTCCCGACGTTGAACTTAGCTTCTCGTTTCTTTCATTCTAGGGAAAAGTGGATCATTTCATTCTTTCGTTTGTGAATGGTAATTACTTAGATAAAGTGTATATAGTATACACAAAACTAGAAATATAATTTATTAACTTGCTAACTGATCATTTAAAGATTGATCATTTTGTTCAGTTATTAAAATTGAAAAATTTAATGAAGCTAATTGAAAGAAATTTTATATTTGGAAATTAATAAATATGATGCTTAGACTTGTAAAGTGGAGTTTAAAAATAAATCTTCGATCGAAGCCAAAAATTGTAAATAAATCGAGACATTCCTCGAAACTGATACTCGAAGGGTATTAAGATCTTCCAATCACGTCAAGAATCTTGCAATCTTGAATTTCTTTACAGAAAGAACACAAAGCTGTTCGAAAAGTCAAAGAATCAGCAAAGCTCGGCTATGCGTTTCAATTTTATGACAGTGCATTCCAGCAACCTCCCCGTTCTCGTTCCGCGTAGTTTCTTTCACTAGAAGCAGCACAACCCTCGCGTTATCACGATCCACCTTGCTCATCCCTTTCGTTCTAGTTTAACAAACGATCCTCAATTCCTATTCTATCTTGGCTCCTATGCGAGCAACTTTCGGAAAAGCTTAATTCCAGTATTTTCCCCGCCGATTTTTCCCTTCGTTCCGTTTCATTGACCATTTTCCACGTTGCAGGATCGTCTTCGGTTCTTTTCGAACACACCGATCGTTCTTATCGGCGACAAATGCCGCAAGATTTGTCAGCCATAAGAAGTACAAACGATTCAATGGAAAGAGTTTTATCGCGATTTCTCTATGGCCTATTACGTTCACATCGTTTTCCCGCTAAATAACAGATTTCAGAGGTTTATTCCGTTTTCACGAGATGCTCGCTCGAGTTATTCGATCGGTTTAATAAGTTTGCTCGTAAGAACTCTGTGGTTATGACTACCATTATGGTAATTGGTACTGAAAAGTCGATAGAACGGGAGACTCGGAAATTTCGTTTAAAATGATCGTTCATAATGTTCACTGTAATTACAAGGGAGTTTCTTGCACTTCTCAGAGTAAAGATTTCAAATTTAAGGGTTTAACTCACAGTATAGAAAATGATAAGGCATAGCAATGTTAAAATATACCTTCCGACCTTTGGAAATATACGAACAGCTTATACCTTAAATAAATCATAGTAATTGTTTATATTTCATGGAAGAAACTTACTTGTTGTAAGAATACTCTGTATTAATACTGGGTGGATTAAATTCTCGCTGATATGCTCATGAACAGTAACATGCATCATGCAAGCAAAGTTGTTAAACATGAACCAAAGTTTCAAATGATCAAATTTAGAAATTTAGAGAGTCTAAGAATTTTACAGTAAAAAAAATACAATAAAACAAAACTTGACCTTGAATATAAACATCAAGGTGATTTTTGCAAGATTATATTTGACAAAACTTTACCGATTTGTAGACGAAGAATGACACAGTGTTATTTATACTTGTTTCTTATTCAACCCGTACAAATGCAAGGCAAGCAGAAGTGTATCAAAGCAATACCGTGTCAATATTTGGCAAGAGCGACTTAGCCATTTTAACGTGTTCAGCAGGAAACTGTCGTCGCGGAAATGTCTGATTGGACCGCGATCAAACGTTAAAACGAAGAGAAACGAGTCGCAGACCGGGTGGCGCCGTGTACGTATCAACGAAACGAATCGGTAAAATGAGAAAAGACAACAGCAACAACACAGCAATCTGGTCACGGAAGTGTGGATTACAATCAGAGCCAGTGTCGAGAAGTCAGTGAGAAGCGAAACGACGAGGACGACAAGCCGAAGCGGCCTGATTGCACCGCAAATATTGACGTGGCTAATTCTACCTTAGCCCGTTTACCTATCGAAAGTGACGAGCTACACTAATGAGGGCTTTAAGATGTCACTGTGATACTTAGGAAATTCAAGTTCGTTCAGTATCTGTCCTAAAAGTAAAATACTGTCACTATTTCATAATTTTTATTGGATTACTCAATATATAATTGCTGACAAACGAAATTCTTTGTACTTTTATGTGTGTTACTAGTGCATGTTTAAAAGATCTTTTGTCAATAGCATTTGGGATTTTATTTTATTTCTAAATTTCTAAATTTTTAAATCCTCAAATTATTGAATCATCGAATTATTGGATTATTGAATTATCTAATTATCGAACTATTGAGATATCGAGCTATCAAACTATCGAACTCTTGACTTATAGAATTACCAAATCCTCAAATTATCAGATTTTCAAACACCTAGAACTCTCAAATTTATACATCTTTAATTTCCTTAACGCTAAAACTATCAAACCAGTCATATGACCACCCCATAAGTTTCTTATTATAAGGTACACAGTTTGTTGAAGTGCATTCCTTGAAATCAGCATTAATCTTCGTCAAAATAAAGAATAAATGTGTATACTAATTGTTTACATATTTTTCAACTTCACTTTTAATTTCAGATGAAGTAAACATTATGTGGCGGTACGATTAATGTTAAACTATGGTATCGGTGTTAAAAGATACACTCAGATTAGTCCATCTCTACATACAGAATGACTAAATCGCATAATGAATCCTGAAAAACGAAATCCCAAAACACGCAATTTACATATTGCAGCCTAACGAAACAGAAACAAGTATGCGCACATAATTAACATAATTATCGTTAGAGCAATCAAAAGAAATCCCCTTAATCCGAGAGCACCGGTCCAATTCCCGGCCGTCCAAACAGCCATCGCTAACGGTAAGCCAAGAGGATACTTATCCCGCCGGTTCAAACTTAAAACCTCCTTTCTCCCATGATTCTTATCAATCCTAACGCCACACACACACACACACATATATACACACACTCGCAGACGGAAATCCGGGAATAATCCGGCGCCGTACATCGGCTAAGCTCAACCGCTATTTTACAGGGGCGATCAATAGCGATTTCAACGAAGATACAGGTCCACAGTGAAAGGACGGATGAAGACGGGATGAAGTAAAGCGAACGTTAGAGGAACAGAGGGACTTCGGCAGCGATGAAGGGGTGGTGGAAAGAACGAAAGGGAAAGAAGGAAAGAAAGAACGGGGACGGGTCTTCCGCCTCCTTCGTTACCTCGTCTGCTCGTTTCAGCAGACAGAGAAGAGTTCGAGAGGCAACACAGAGAGGCTCCGGAGAAGATAATGCGGACCGTGAGAAAACGGAGCATCCCCAAAGTCCGTGTCCGCGCTTGATTGCAACGGGAACCCTTCCCGCCCGTTTCCAGTTCCTACTTTTGAGCAGACCGACTCAGGGTTCCCTTTGGCCCGATGCACCAACCTGGAACGGGATGAACCAGGCTATAGGTGGTTCACAAAGACGTCGGATGGTACGACGGTATGCGGGTCGTGTAGCGAAGCCGACGCCTACGGTGAAGGGGTTGGCCCAGGCCGAGTTCTGCACAAGTGCAAAGGGTGCAAAATCCACCCCCTTACGCGACGTGCCGCGACGCGACCAGACCGAGCGCTAAGAACAAGAGTTGCCTAACTCGTTAGAAAGCTCGTGCCCGGACTAGTTATTCGATTCCGCGATCCTCGCCGACTTGTGAATTTATCATACTTTTCAACCGATAAACTCTCGCGGTCGTTGCCGCCTTTCGCGATAAATTTTATCCAGGAATAGACATTTCTGCTGAATTTCGTGAGGCTTTGAGGCTGAGAAGCACAGTGATGTATACTATCGTGGTAATTTCTGATTCAAGCGGAGATCAAATAAACTAGTTACCTTTCATGTTACTTTCCCGCTTGTTAAAGTTTACAAGATGCAATCACATACCTTTAGGATGAAAGGTTGAAACTTACTGTGAGAATTTTTTGGGGGTTATGTTATCAAATGACGTATTACAAGTTTCATTTAAATGAATTTTTTTGATAAATAATATTCATATAGTAACAATTTAGAACGTACAACATGTCTATTATTTTTAATATTTAGGTAGATTAATGTCTTTTGTCTATAGTGTATTAAGATATTATCCCTGTCCGACAAAGAAATGTTTTTAAAAAAACTGGTCTCTATGACGCGAACACTTATCTAGCGGTCATTCTAATTTACCATATAACATATATGTATTTTCGCAGCAATCAATGCTTTAAAAAGAAACTAATGAAAATGATTGTACATATTATTTCTTTAACGTATTCACGATATCGCAGTAATATTATCGATACATCGTTAAATTTAAAAAAGATCGATAACCGGTACATACAGTTCCTTACCAGTACTTCCAGCAGACCCAAAATATCCAGAAATTCGTTAAAATATCTTCTTCCATCGAGAAGTAATTAATTTAAATTAATTATCTCGGTGAGAATTTCAGAAGCTTTTGTTGAAGCCGAGTCGTGGTCAGCTTCATCGGTAGGAGGCCACAATATTTGCGCGTCCGTCAGTGGCAACTTGGCAGGCTTAATCGGCTTTCGGCCGATTCGTAAAGTACACAATGAATTGCGTCACGGCTGCGGCCCTGTAATCCTCGTGGCGGCAATTTATATTAATTAGCCCGTTCGACCGAACCGTTCGTGTTCAACATAAATTACCGGGGCTAATGATGAATGTCAGGTATAAACGTAACATTATGCAACCGAGCGACTGTGCGCGAGTGTCGCTCGAACTGGCTGGTCCAGTGTTCGCCAGGTAGACTCTCTGAACTTCTGGTTGCTTGATACACACGAACAGGTCATACATAACGCCACTCGTGTGGGTGGGTACATACGTTACGGCGTGAAATCAACGTGACGCTTGCCTATCGTGATTACAAGCTGACGACACGGATACTGTTCGACTATGCGGCTCTGATTACACGTCCATTTGCACGGGAACATTTAACCCGTTGAGAATCAAGAAGTGGAATAATGTGAATTTAACGTATAAGATTCCTTATTCTATATCAAACTGTACAGTATAGAGCAACTAATGCTGCATAACTAATTTTTAAATAATTTATAATAAAATGCAGACATGGTGCAAAAGAAGTTATAAGCAACTGAGACCATGAACGTGCGATACTGGGGTGAGCAAATGGGTGCGCTCATGATCAGTGATGGATAGTCGATTCCATAATTTAAAAATTTCTATATCACCAAATCCTGAAATTCACATATTAAAAAATTTCTAAACTTCTAAATTTCATAACGACCATATTTACAAATTACACGTTCTCAGAGTCAGTAAATTTTTAAACGTGCAAGTCGTCAAATCAGTAATTTTCAAATTTCGAAATCCCTAAACGTCCAAATTTACAAATTCTTAAATACTCACATTTCAAAACTTCAGATGTCTAAATTTTTAAATCTTTCTCAAACTTCCAAATCTTGAAACATCCAAATTCCGAAATTGCAAAATTTTCAAATCACTAAATTTCCTAATTTTTAACCGCCAAAATATGCATCTTCCAAAGTTTCTATATTCAAAAATTCGATATCTCCATAGACCTGTGCATTGTACATCAGTGCGTGTTAGCTTTGACGAATATTTGAACAGCCCATCACTGTCCTAAATAGCATGTTTACAAAAACCTCATAAAAGAGACATCCTCGTGAAATTACCCCCATCGCAGGGCGAGGAATCCACTGGAAAGTGTCGCGTTCGAAAAGACGTTTTTTTCGCTGAAAGCGTTTCTTCATTTCGCTTTATTCTCTCGCACTCCTTTCATTTTACTCCGACGCGGTTTAACAGTCCGCTATATTGGATTCTCTTGAGTCCAATTTTCCTTGCTCCCTTTTTTCACTTCCTCTTTCTCCGCTTTCTGTTCTCCCTTTTTTATACCACCTCCTGTACATCGTATTCGGGTGGGGAGCTGTCATAAAGTGCAGACCTGGACTCTGATACGACGTGCTCAGAAAAAACGATCTCATCACGATGTTTCGATTCAGCGAATTGCATTTTGCCAGCGCGTATCCGCGTCGCGTCGTCCGCCATCTCGAAAGAACTGGGTTATCGATTCCCGCCGTAATTTTAAACTGGCGCACGTGGTCAGTTGCTGGCCCATCCCCAAGCTTTTGCATCCCTCCTCTTCCTTTTTCTTTCTGTTCCTCTTTTGGTGGCTGATTGGTTTTTCTGCTGCTTTTGCCCCGTTCGTATATAGGCTACCGGACCGTTACATGGATTGCGCCATAAAAATTTATGTTGCTGAATTAATGAGAGGCTGACGATGAAAGTTGGTATAAAAAAGCTACTGGGTCAGACGGGAACTTACTCGTTATTAAGTGATGAAGGAAGATCAAGTTGGGCAAATAAGTGAAAAATTCGTTGACCCGCTTCAACCCTGCCGCTTGATTCTTTTCTTAATTGAATTTTTAAGGCTGTTTTTTTTTCGGTTATTATTGGTCAAATATAATTAAATCAGATGAAATGTATTTATATTCAGAAGCAATTTTCGGTTATTTTGTGACATGAATTTTGAATGTAATAAGTATTTAAAAACCGAGAATAATTTATTCTTCAAAAGAGAAATGGAAGTGAATTTTTCAAAGTTCGACAAACTGATAAGATAAATTTTTAATTTACATGAAGTTATAAATTATTGGATTATTCTTGACACCAGCTATTAAACCACAATAATATATGTATAAAATTCTGTCTAATGGAAATTAACATATCACCAAAAATGCGACTTTAAAAAAGAGATTCCGTATGTTATAAATTAATCTCATGGAACCAAACAATTCACTCGTTTAATATTCTTGTATCATCGCAAATAACACTTACATATCTTGTAAGAAAATTAGTAAGAAATCCTATACATAACCTCGAATGTTACGTAAAAGCTTGCAGTACACTTGTCAGCAATAGTAAGACCGAATCATAAGCGCAGTTAAATAAAGAAATAAACGAATGTCACGAAAAGAAAAAAGAAACAGGTTAGAGAGCCGCTTATCACCGACTTAAATAAAGTCGTGGCTTTCTGTCGTGGCGAAGACCGATACAGAGGTGGAGGGTAGTATATCGCGAGGGGTGAGTTAATACTAAAAGCAATAAGCAACGAGTGGTTGCGGTTGGAAGGGGCGAGGAAAGGGTCTTTCGAAGTTATTGTTGTGACCACGACTATTGTGCTTATACTCTACCCTCTTTTGACTCGCCCTGCTAAATTAAATTTTGTCCTACGCGAGGAATGTCCGCAAAAGCGGCTTCAAGTCTTTCGTTGCGTTTCCAGAGAATTATGCAAAAACGGTTTCCTTGCCTCCATTGTCGTCACTGCGTTCTTGGAGAGAACGAAAGAGGTTGTTTAGTTTCTGATCAGAGTTGGCAGTATTGTCACGTATCCCCGAAGTTGAAAGTAGATATAGCTACAGGGAAGAAGAACTCTCGCAATTTTTGACTCGAATTTGTGAGACAACATTTGAATCCTTGCAGGATTTCTCGGACCGTTTTACGTGAAATATGTAACGTCAAATAAATATAATTTTGCGGACTTAATTGCATTCGTGGAAATACAAACAAGTGCTGGAACATGGAGCATGTTTAAAATTTCACAACGTCAATAATTGAACACTTGACATGTTTTTAAACTTCTAAATTTAAACACACAACACCTGTAAACCGCAAAATTTGAAATTTCTATGTTTCTGTGTTGCTAACAATTCCTTCGGAGATAACCTGACACAGTCGACTTAATTAGCGTAATGATATTTGTAAAATATTTTTATAAATGTAAAATGGCTATTCTTAAAACTTGTTTATTCATAAATTTACTTCGTAAAATTATTCCAATGTTAAATAAACATATTTTAAAATTTTAATAGGTCAAAAGGAAAATGTATTCTCTTGTAAAATTCAGTAACTCGTAGGGACTAACACTTAAAAATAATATAATTCCACATAAAAGAATTGCCATATCGCTTACTCGCGATGATGAACGCCTGATAAAGGAATACAGAATAACTTTCTCAAAAAAACATCCCCATTGAGTGCTACTGAAACCTGGAAGAGAAATACGAAAAAATAATTGTTTGCAATAAGCATGCCTATTGCTTAAGTGATTAGAGCGTAAACAGAAATAGCATTGCGCATCGAAGAAAAGCGAAATCAGTTTCCGGATTCCCGGAAGTCCGTGTGTTCCAAGTGTTTTCACTGCCAACAGCGAACAACGATATCATCCATCAAAGTAGTGGTTTAGCATGCTCTTGTCAGTGCTTTCTGTATCACAGAGCTACCGTTCGCTCGCAAACGGCGGGCAAACTCGTCATCGTGTCAACGTCGATCAAACCATCAAAATATCATCGAGTAGCGGCGGAACGCCCAAAGCAACAAGCACTGTCATCCATCAGAGAAACTTTGTCACATGTAAACGCCATTTCTCTTCGGTCTCCGTGTGATGCAACGACGATCGATAGCGACGCCTTGCAGTTCTATTCAACTGCATATGTCGCCGAACATGCCCGCTAATTCCAGGCATTAATCATACATTGCTTATGGATACGGTTTAAGGAAGGCGAGCTTCGAATTGTAAATTCGTTGGTGCAGGTCGAACACGAGAAACGGAAATGGACCGTGGTCGTGAACGCTTCATTAAATTTACAATATCGATCGATGTTTCGATGCGTAACTCCAGCAGTATTTTTGCGATGTTAAAGTTCAATGAAATATTTTCTGAATCTGCTGAGTTGATTTAATGTGGAGAATTTATGTAGGGACATAGAATTATAAATTAGGTTCAGAAGCAGAATTTTTATCAGCAATGTTTGGTATATGTAGACTTGTAGATGTGGAATACAATGGGGGCTTTTATGAAAGTGATAATCGATTAAGATTATCGGCCTTTTAATAAAAGATTGAAGTACTATTTCGAGATGGAAGTTCGAAGATTCCTTTATTTATGGTAGTTACCTTAAATATATTATCGCAGAACTAAAGGAAGAGTTTCGATAGTATATACGCCAGTTTGTTCCGTATTTTCAACGGCGCCAGTTTTCGCCGTTTGTAAAGAGGTCCACCCACTCGCTACTCGAACGAAATGGTTTTCGATCGGTTTCTGACTTATATTTCACATGGTGCCACCCGGAATGGCTTACAGATCCGTTCCAAACAATCGCATTACTTTTCACTCCGCCCGTTCGATTTATGGTGTCCCATTGTTTCGAAAGAATCTAGTAGAAGCGTGTAAGCAGACTTGTTCAAACGGTACTCTCACGATTTGAAGCGCCATAACAAATCGTAAATTTATCTTGTGGGTATTATTCTCTATTTTACTGTATTGCTATATCATTTTATATTTTATTACTCTAGTGTACCATTATAGTGGTATATTCTACTATTGTACTATTTAACGTAAACCCTATGATATTGTTCTACTAATCTACTGTACTATTATTTTACCATTTTGCTATATTTGGTGCACACACACTACTACACTGTAGATTATCAGATTACTAAATTTCTACATTTGTTAAACATATAATTTAAAAAATTTTAGATCCTACAATTTCTGAATCTTCAGACTTACAAACACTCAAATTCCCAGATTCTGAAGTTCGAAACGTCGTAATGTCCAATTGTTAAGATCCGCAAACAATTTCCAAATTTCTGTAGTACCTAATTCAAAAACTAAACTTCAAAAGCAGGGAACATTAACCACACCACCTCGACATATTATCAACATACCACCTTCTCCCACGTACCACTAATCGAGAACCGCTGGTTTATGGTTTTATTGCATCGAAAATCAATACATTGTAAAATGATGAAAAACCAGTTCCTTCTCGTAACTCAAAGAAAAAGTCGCAAAAAAAGAAGTCGAAGACATTCGATTCGCAAACAACAAGCAAGCAGCAAGCTCGGCTTGGAGAACGAAGGAAGACGAAGAGGAGGCGGTGGTAGATGGGGCACAACCGGAAGTCTGGCGAAGATTCTTGCAAAGGATTCCGTGGACGTCACCGACAGTCGAGCCCCGGTTGATTCGCGGCGGTGCTCCCGGCAGTTTACGGGTTCCTGGACCGACCATAACTTCAAGCCAGACAATTCATAAAGCGGTCGCGCCGCGACGAGAGGAAGAAAGTGGAAAAGCGAGTGGAAAGATATCTTCGGCCGGTGTGGCTCGTTGGATAGGTGGTTTGGATGGGTGGATGGTTCTCGTTGGGTTGGAGTTGCGCCACCAAAGTGCTCTCTAAATTATTCTCTCGAGCATCACGAGTGGAGGGGTCTTGGAAAATGGAGTTCAACTTGGGACCAGCGGAACGACGCCCGATTCGCGGCCACACGGACAACGGAAAGAGAGAAGAAGAATGAACGTCGGATACAGGAACTTCATTGCTTCCGGTTGTTTACTGGAACTTGTGGAAACACCGATTTCTAATAGCTGAATTATTTTTTAGTCCCGATACACACGAACAAATTTTTCCATGCGATTTTCTCTGCTTTCTCAGACAAAACGAGATCGCGCGAAAAAATGTTACTCATGTGCATTGAGTTTCATGAGAGGAACCATCTAAGTGTTACAATCACTCACTTATGAAACTTTGTCACTTTATATAGAATGTCTAACTAAACATATATATCCCCAGAAGGGGACTAATAGGTGTTTTAAAAGATCTTGAGAATTAAGATATTAATAGTTATGAGATATTTATCAATACAAAAAAAAATGACTAATTTAAGGGTGATTACGTTAAGAATTGAGGGTTATTATTAAGGTAATAAATTATGAAGTGCACTGACATGAATAAAGTATCAACTAAGGAGTTAAACCCTTTACTAGAAATTGAAAAGTCTACAGTTAAAATACCAGTTATGTACCTACTTTTATTTATTCAAATATTTGATTCTATTAAAGTATTATTATTAAAGTTGCAAAACTTTATATAACTTATATAAAAAAATCTAAGAATTACAATACCATCATTAGATTATACATATGTGGTTAGACTCAGTAATCTATAATTAATTGTATAAAAAATATCCACCCTTCCACAGCTTCATTCTGTAATTTTTTCAAACCGCGAATTCGCACTTTAATTTACGAGAGTTTAGCGTGTCGTCAGGTGGTGAATTCAACACCGATTCGCGAGAAAATGTAAATAAATTATAGGGAATTCGTGCGAGCAACCGAAGCACGCGATATATCGAAAAATCTGAAGCGGCACATGCGAGGCTTCGATGCACACGCGAGAGGATTTTCGCTTCTGGTCGCTCCGCTATTCTCGCATTAGTTAGAAAACGAACCGAGCTTACCAGCTTACTTCTAGCGAGCCTGAAACGTCGTCATAGCCAAGAACCAGAGCATTCTTACCTCTTGGTGAAGGCAAAAGCAAGGAAGTGGTCTCGAACGAGTGAGCCAAGTAGTAGAATGAAAACGAGATTAAAGTATTTGCAAGTGCAAGGACGACGAGGAGAGACTGTTAACTAGCAAACATCTTCCATGCATTTCTTCGTATCGACGCTTAAAATACCTTGTCTGTAGGGGCTGTTGAATAGAAAATGCAAATAAATTTCTTTTATATTCCTATGTGTAAAAACTCGGGTCTCGCGTAAAATGAATATACGGTGCACTTGGTCGTTCATAGTTTTATTTATACTGAGATTCATATAATAATTTGGTAATCTTATAATATGAATTATGTAACTAATATTTTTCACTTGACTTAACCTACAATTTTTTGGACAGTTGCATCAGCCAGAGCTACCTAATTACCATTGCAGTGTTAAGATAAATAGGAAACATTAAAGTGTTAGATATTATTTTGGATTTAATCTAATAATTGTACAAATTATAATTGATATTCAAATCAAAAGTTCATACAAATACGATTTAGGTTTGTCACGTTTGATCTCTAACATGTGTCACGAGTGTAACTCGATAAGTCAAGGAGTTAATTTTGAGTGAGTTGATAAATATTGCAATCTTGAGGATATTGATAAGATATCATTATTGTAATCTTAAGTTCGTTTCTGTTAGAACATCATCAATTCATGAATAATACTGTAATTGTACCTATTCATTCTTTTTGTCCGAAACCTTTGCGTGTTTTTCTATCTTTCATCTCACTTTGGTCACTTCTTAAATCGTGCTCTTGTTTCGATCAAACTGCATGCATTTCGTACCTCACTTGCAATTACAAATTGCATTGCAATTTAGATGAATGGCAGATCTGAATTATGAATTTTTATGCAAATGATTTACTTTGCAATTAGAATTCCTACAACAATTTCAACCGTAACTGAATGTATGAGACTGTAACCGTTAATCTTGAAAATTATATTTTTAAATGCAATTTTTGATAATAAAACTAATATCATATTTTTCTATAATCCTTCAAAAATTAACAAAATTTTAAACTACATTCTCGAGTTATAGCTAAAAATACGAACCCAAACAATTTTTCATCTATCATTTAGAAGTTAAATATTATGATTTAAAATTATTTTGATGGGTTGAACTTTTAAAAATTAGTGATAAATATTACTATTTATATGTAGTTGAATTTCAAAGAAATTTCACAATAAATTTTGCAATTAGATTATATCTAATTTACCTAATCCTTAAAGGATATGATTGATACCTAAATATCATACCTAAGTATAAGTATCAAAATAAACGACAACTGTAGCCACCAGTTTTATCTGAAATCCAATAATTCCGTGAAATGGAAGACTGCTATGGAAGATAAAAACGAAAAGATAAATATCCTTCATCCCCGTTTCGATTGTAGAGTTTGTACAACGAAACGAAGCTCGCGATTCTGTCGCCCACCCTACGATGCACGTTTAATCCTTTTACTTCCGTAGTCTTAGCTTCGTAATCCTCGAGTCAAGATTTATGCAGCAGATATCCGGGAGATAACTCGAAAGCATGGTGGGTCACATACTCTTAAGACGGTTTCAAGAAAAGCTACGTAGCGTAGGAAACTGTCGACAAAACGTTTCAGAGATATTCAGAACAAAGGTACGTACAAACCGTGCATATGAAACTACGACGGTATCTTATTCGATCGAAAGTAATGAAAATCTAGTAGAGATACTAAAACTACGTGATTCGTATTAAACCAAAAATAACATTCTGATATTCCATTACAAATATTCTGGTTTAATAAAAATTTACTTTAAATATATAAAGATACTTTACTTTAAAGTATCAGAAACTGCAGAATTAAAACGGATGCAAAATTGAAAAATCCTCAAAATCTCCAAATTCTAATAAAACTCAAAATGTCTAAAATCCTCCAATTCGAAAAAAACTCCAAAATTGCAAAAATACAAATTTCTATAATTAAAAAATTGTTGCGCCTTAAGTCCCCAAAATCCCAAACTCCTGAAAATCTCTAAAAACAAAACTCCTAAAATACCGAAAATACCAAGTCCTCAAAATCTTCACCATCCCTAAAATTCACAAAATATCAAAAATACAAAAAATCCCCAAAATCTCAAAAATCCACAAAATACCTAAAAAGGTCAAAAATCTCCAAAACCTACAAACTCCCGAAAATCCAAAAAATACCAAAAATACAAAAAAATCCTCAAAATTTCAACAATCCTTAAAATCCACAAAATACTGAAAATACAAAAGATCCCCAAAATCCTTAAAATCCAAAAAATTTCCATGTCTTAAGACACAAATAAAAAAATTGTAAGGTTTCAAAATGTCCCAAATTTGGTAAGTATTTGAGGTCCTCAAAGATGTAATTCTGATCTTATAATTGAGAATCTACTCGGTTTCATTTTTATTCGGAAATTCCGTAACTATGCTCCTCACGTAATACGTGGAACATCATAATCTTGGCTCTTATCTTTCCTTCGAAAACTTTCATAAGTACTGTTACGTGATCAATTAAAGATAATATAAATTCCTTTAATCTTCGTGCAACTCGTATGATGTTTTATTCAAGGGTCAGCTGTACTTCATTCGAAACCATTACACAAATTCAAAGAAACAACTACAATTATTAAACCACAAATGTCGGTGGATAAAGAAATTCACTGTGATAATCGTATTTCAGAATTTAAGTATTAGGTATTATAGTGGGTGACATTTTAATGAGCAATATAACAAATGTAATAATAGCAATGTTAATAATAGCAATTTATACGATAGTGACAATGGCAATAATAATATTAATATTAGTGACAGTGATAGTAAGTATAACTTAGTATCTATAATAATGATAGCAATAATATAATAATAATATAATGACAGCAATAACGATAGCAGCATCAATAGTAATGGATAGTGATGATCATATTGATAAGCATGACCACGAGAGTAATAAATTGATGATTGTAGTGACAACGATAGCAGTGATAGCAATAGTATTATAGTAATTGAAATGTCGATGTTGATAATAGCGACAGTAATGATGATGATAGTGATGACGGTGACAGTGATAGTAGTAATAGTAATAGTTGTAGTGATGGTGACAGTAGTCATAGTAGTGGTAATAGTAGTCAAAATAGTGATAGTAGCAATGGCGATAGTAGTCAAAGTAGCGATAGTAGCGATGGTAATAGTAGACAAAGTAGTTATAGTAGCGATGGTGATAATAGTCAAAGTAGTGACAGCAACGGTGGTGACAGTAGTCAAAGTAGTGATAGTGATAGCAGTCGAAGTAGTCACAGTGATAATACTAATAAAAGTTAGCGGTTTGGCTACCTAATGGAAGAGCTAGGAAAAGTGCAGGAGAGGAAGAGACCATTTCGTCCGGAACCTGCTAGTGGACTCGTCTGTAAGACTCATTGAGTACTAGCGAGAAAGTCAAGTCTCGGTCTTATGCGCCGCCTAGTGGCGATGAACGTAAGAGTGAAACCGCCAGAATAGTAATAACGCTAATAGTAGTAGTAGAAATAATGATAGTCAGTAGCGATGGTGATAGTAGTAAAAGTAGTGACAGTGATAATGATAGTTTTAGTAGAGATAGTGATAGTTAGTAGTGATAGTGACAATAGTGATAGTAGTAATGGTGATAGTAATTATAGTGATAATAGTAATAGTGATAATAAAAATAGTAATAGTTAGTAGTGATAGTAATAGTCATGAAAGAGTGACAATAGTAATATAGCAACAGTACTAATAATAATAATTAACAAACCGACATACATTAATATCTATCAACTTTTCAATAATATTTAAATTATAACATAATATAAATAAACCATATAATAAGCAGTGCAATCAACTTTCCCAATAACGCATATAACACACTAATTGCTATAATTTATTACTACAGCTTACTCAGACTATTATTCAATTTGGTTAAAATGTTTAAAATGTTCACTGATCCTGTTTCTACGTCGAGAGACTGTAATGAACGGCGAAACGTTGAAAGAGCTTTCCAAAACAAATTAATATAAATCGAATGCAACCCTTTCAGTAATTTTCTCTATTCGTTATTTAGAGGTAATTAATTAGAGGCTAATGTATCGCGAACAAAGAGACCATTGGGCAATGAAGAGTCGCATGGATAAAATAAGAGCAGTAAAGGATATCACCAATTATGTTGGCATTCAGCTGTGAAACAGCTAATTATACGGGCTGATAAACCACGTCAAATCGTTCGTAAATGGTACAAATATAGGGATGTTTCAATTATAATGGACTGACGCTATTCTACATAAATTGTAATTAACGCCTGAAATTTCCTAGCGATAATGATTTCTAAAACTGTGAAAGGTATTCTTACGCTATGTTTCAGTCGTTCGAAAATCATATATTACGATAAAAGGCAAACATGACTTTAATTGTATGAAAATATTATATGCGGCATTTAAAACATCAATTGTCAATTAAATATGAAATGTTCTTGTTGACGTATGTATTAAACATTTATTTAATTGTTTTTAATTAAAATTTCAGTGAAGTTACAGTTTACATTCGTACTGATTGTTATTCTTGACATATTCATATTCATTATTAATTACGAGATGAAATTATTAATAATTTATTGCACAAGCGAATAAAAATTTCCTTAGCCGCTTTAAACTGGTGATTCAGATTTCTAAATTTTCAAATGTAGATATTAAAAATTTACAAACTGAATTTAGATGTTTAGAAATTCCAGATATAGAAATTTTTTACTTTAGTACTTAACAAATTTCAAATTTTCGTATTTAGAAATTTAAAAAGTTAAAACTATTTCTGTTTACATATTTTCAAATTCTTAGATCATCAAATTTAGAAATTTAAAAATATAAAATTTTCAAATTTAGTAATATTAATTTTCGATAATGAACTGTTGTATGGAAAAAGTTCTGTTTACATGGCCCTTTCTACAGTTTCTCTACTACTGCTCCACGGCTATATAACAAGACTGTGCCATATTATAAAAATTTAAAGATTACAGTTGTACAAAAATAATTTGTTAAAATTATCTGTGAGCCTCAAATTCAAATAAGGTCATAAAAAATGAACTTTGTTATAAAAACAAAGTGAACGATTGAATATTTATTTAATCAAAACTCAATGCATTACATTCTAAAAATTGAATTAAACCAAACGCGAATTTCATCTAGTTAATGTTGATCGGGTATCTTAAAGAAAAATATGTATTTTAATAAAAGCTTAAAAGAGAGGATTGATAAACGACGAGTTAATACCGTAAAACGATAGAAAATCGATGCGGCAATCAGGTCCTGTTTCCATGGATATGCAAACGCCCGGCAGATAATAAAATAATATATGTTCGCACACTTTACTCATAGAAGGTGTGCATGAATATTTCACATCGCTTAATTCCTGGGATACTATAATCGCCGCAGGATGCAGATTCACATCGGCTCATATCTCAAAAGTAATCTGCTATATCCGTGCAAACAAAGAACGGTGCAACAAATTAACGGAGGTAATATCTTGCAATATAATTGCCATTCGATATGGCGCACGATGGATAAAATATTCCTACAAAAGTATGCAAAACACCGGATACACCGGCCACAACGAGGATTAACTTTGATTTAATTTAGAAATCTTATTTTTAGTTATTTATTGAACCATTCTGTATTTGGTGGAATTTTATAGAAATGTGATCTGTAAAGTTCATCTCCTCCTATCATTTTTTATTAATTATCACTATTTGATTTGTTGAAAAATATAGATGATGTACATTTATTGAACTAATTTTTTATTTCGAGATATTATTTTCATGGTATTAAAGAATGCACTGACACGTTTTTAATAATCTTCCCAATATTTTGATGCGGATATTACTAGGCTGGTTAGGTTATTATTAGGGATGTGATATAATATGAAAAGCATCTACATCGTGTAAATTTCAACCCTGATGAAGTCCCAAAGATAATTCGATTCATTTGAAATTTATTATGTACCACTTAGTCATTAGGGCAGATAATAAAATTCGCTAACAGCAATTTATATATACTTTATATATATTTTAATATAATTTACTTTCTGCTTATATTTTACCCACCCTAATTATCCATTTTTGTGTCAAATAAGTCCATAATAATTCTACAAAGTTTTATTTCATCTGCAATGAAATCCGAAATTCACGAATTTTATTTTTAAAAGAAAAGATCCCTCCACAAAATTGTGCATTCAATTCGAAAAATATCACGTTCTAAAAATGACAAGAAACTGTCGTTTCAGCAAAAGCTCAAGTGATTCATTACCAATTAAAAATATTTAATAACACAAAGTAGCATCGAATCGATACAAGCCCGAAAGCATTGATTGCTAGTTCATTTGGAGAATCGCTTCTGGTATCGCTGCGCGGGTGTCAATAATCAAAATAATACGCAATACATCAGAGTCTGAACCAGGGATGTTCTACGGTGACATGTTTATGGCTGTCAATGTGATGTTCTAACCCGCGAATCACAAACCGAGGGTCACGTCAACGCTGGCTGATTTATACCATCATTTCATCGTTTCTACTGTACCTCTAAAGCCGAACGTCTGACTTCAATCTACGAAATTTCCATGTGATATGTTATTGCAGGATTAAACAACATATGTGACAATCACATGTCTAACTGATGATTACTAAGTAAGGTGATTTATTCGTCACCTTCAGTGATCTTGAAAAAAGATCTTCAAAATGATCACAATAGAAGTGGTCTAAATGTGTTTAGCTTGTAAACTACGATTTAAATATGGCCTAATTGAAGTATAGAACCATATTTTGAGTTTCAACTTCGTGAGAGTAGTAATAAATTATGATTGAAAAGACAGATGTTAAAAGATGATTATGGACGTATCTTTTAGAATGTGTAATTTTACTCATTTCACCAGCTTAACTTTGGCTGATATGTCTATTTTATATTCTTAAAAATAATCAATTAAACCAAGTTAATTTGTTGAGATGACTATATTGTTGATCTGAATTTGTTAAGATTATTATATAGTTGATGTTAATTTGTTAAGATCACTATGATTGTGTTTTACCATGAGTTATGTAATGAATAACATCGTGTAGTAAACATTGCTTTAAGCGTTCCCGAGCAAATGCTCTAAATACGGGCTACAAATCTAGCTCCATGGATTATCTAGTATTTAGACCACTTTCTGGTAATTCCATGATACCCAAAACTACTCTCAAGTACACTCGACAGAATAAAAGGAGGTGTTGGAATGAAGATTCAGTGCTTTTATATTGTATCTAACCAAGCAGTGCCTGTGCAGGTATTGGAAAAAACATATTTCTTGTTACAAATATGATAGTCAATTGATCCTCATTAATTACAATTAGAAAATAAGCATTTTAGATTACTCTCATATACACTTTCATTTTTCTTTCAAGTTATTTTAATAGTAGGCTGCATACTTATAAATAAACAATTTTTTTATATTTTAGATTAACTTCGACGAACCTATTCTAAATGTAACTACTGAGAATTGATAAAAATGTAAAAGTTGGCATCTAGACTCCACATCAAATATCAAAATAAATTACACTTTTCAACAAATTTTCATTTATTTCTAAAATATGTAGCTCTAAAGAAATCACATGATATTATACATGTAACACATGCTATTTTTAATCATTCTTCCTTATTAATACAACAAAGTTACACAAATATATAGATGGAAATAATGTTAATATCTCTTGAATTGTTAATTTAATGTAACAGTTAATATAATGAAATGCTTGTTAATATCTCTAGTTTTCATTTTAACGTACTTAAAAGGGGAATAAGCGTCTCGAACGTGACACAGGATGAAACAAACGCAAAATGGAGAATCGAGGGGATCAGAATGGGTGATCGTGAATGTACGAAATTACAAGACGAGCGAGACCCAGCCTGTCCCTGGACTCATCTCGTCTACCTACACGTTTCTGATAACACGAGCTACGTAAAAGCACATGTGGGATTTATCATCCTTGCAGTTTCTGACTTATGCGCATCGTGAGAGTATTCTATGCGTACCGATATAGTTTTCAGCAGAACCTTCAGGAAAGGCTATTACACTAGAGAAAACCACTGAAAATGTATAGAGGTGTATGAACTTATATCGTTGATAAAAGAATATGTGCAGTTTAAAATAATTGATTTGGAATATTCGATAAATATTGATTTGGAACATGAGGACTTTAATTTAAAGAGTATATACCATTTAATAAAGATTCGATAATATTGCACAAGATATTAATTACGTATGGATATTATGTTCATTTGAATTGAGATCTACGAAACACATGTAAGGATATATGAATGTATTAGAATTGACTATACAAATTTTTGTAACTGCAAATTTATATCTAAATCTATGTAATGTAATATTAAAATGTGAGCAATGTAATTTTAAAATAGACATAACCAAACATAGAAATGTATAAATTTGAAAATATAGATATGTAAAAAATTACAAATTAAAAAAATTCAAAATTAGCAACATTTAGAAGTTTGAAAATTTGGTAACATAGAAAATGTGTATTTTGGTAGTTAAAAATTTAGGATTTCCTAAGTTTAACAATTTAGAAATTTTTAAAACATTTAAGAATTTTAGAAATTTAAGAATTCGAGAAATTAAAAAATTCAAGAATCTCACAATTTAGAAACTTCGAAATTTAGAAATGAAGGAATTTAGAAATCTAAGAATCTAGTAATTTATGAAACTAAGAATCTAAGAATCTAAGAATCTAAGAATCTAAGAATCTAAGAATCTAAGAACCTAAGAATCTAAGAATCTAAGAATCTAAGAATCTAAGAATCTAAGAATCTAAGAATCTAAGAATCTAAGAATCTAAGAATCTAAGAATCTAAGAATCTAAGAATCTAAGAATCTAAGAATCTAAGAATCTAAGAATCTAAGAATCTAAGAATCTAAGAATCTAACAAGAATCTAGGAATCTAAGAATCCAGGAATCTAGGAATCCTGGAATCCAGAAATCTAACAATCCAGAAATATAGCAATCTAGAAATCTAGAAATCTAGAAATGGATTAATCTGGAAATCTGGAAATCTTAAATCTGGCAATCTGGGAAATCTAAAAATCTAGGAACGAATTAATTTGGGAATGTGGAAACCTGAAAACCTGAAAATATAGAAATTTAAAAATCTAGAAATCTATTAATTCAGAAATTAAGAAATTCAGGAATCTATGAATCCAGAAATATAGAAATTTAGAAGTTAAGAATTTTACATACAATACTTTTGATTTTACTACAAATAACGAAAATGTTCACGAAAAACTCAACAATTTTCCCGCTCCGTATAGCAGCTAATTGAAAAATAAAATATTGAATGTACACGAAAATATATGTACATTGTTACAAAGATCAAAATAATATTATTTTATTTCATTGAACCAATATAAAGGTAATTGTCAAAAGAGCTTTATACCGATACGAATAATTTTGAATAAAATTCTCGTGAAAACTGATTTTACGGAACAAAGGACGGAAAATACAAACGCATTTCATAATTTTATTTGAATCCTTTTAAAAATCTGATTCTTTCATACAGAACTGTTGTATACTAATTGGCCAAGGGGGAAGCTGTGAATTGAGATAAAAATTCTTGCGATTTTGTTTCGAAAAAGCATCGTTCGATGTAAAATCATCAAATATGACGTAGCAAGGCATCCCATAGCGAATCTATCGCAACAAAATATGCCGAACAACAGTCTTGGGACGCAACATCGTCTGGCATGGAATTTCCGTCTTCCCGTATTTCCTACGTGCGACGAATAAATCATCTTTCGCAGTCTTCCATCTACATGGTATGGAACACCCTCGTGAAAACGCCTTATTGGCTTTTTTCGTGAAGATGGCAACCATTTCTGTACACGTGTATCGATCAACGCGACGTATTTCAATCATCACAGGATTGAACAATTTTGAGAAACCATATTGACCTTATTTCACTTACGAGTTTAAAAATCTGTTCCCAATTCTGATGTAGCAAAATATAACGGATTTTATATCCAACTTTAACACATTAATACGTGTTATATTTTTACAGACTATTCCAAAACAAGTTGAACCTTTTTCTTATAAAAAAAATTTACTTTGTAATTATGAAAATCAATTTTAATCTAGGTTTAATTTTTGTTTAATTTTAATTTTAGTATCAATAGACAAATTTTTGTAGTACAGTAAAAAACTAAGCATTTTTATCGAGTTAGTATGATATATTGAAATTTGATTGTTGTATCAATGTTGTGATAAAAAATATTCTTATCTTGAACCAATATATCTATTTTTGAATAAAATATAGATTGAAACAATAATGATTTTATGTATTAGAAGGAAAATAATTGATAAAGCAACAAAATAAGTTTTAGTACAATGAATTTACAAAATATTGGTATTTTGAACATTGTCTTTAATGCTTATTTATACAGAATGTTCTGAGCAGTTGATACTAATGAGGAAGAATATACAATTCCATTAAAAAAGAGTGTATTTGTATTTTTTTATGCATAATTGCGTTCATAATGAAAATAGACATTATTCTCAAAAAGAGATATTTTTCTCAAAAGTTTTCTATTATCTTTTATCGAATTTATAACTCGTCACAATTGCGTGATGCACCTCTAATTCACACATGCGTACAAAGCCTTCACTAGCGTTGCCGCCATATTGTTTTTAGGCTTCACTAACTATAATGTCCAGACATGATTGTATCCTAGAATATCACTACGAAATACAATTATTACGCACAGGAAAAAGTCTATTTATTTTTTATTACACATCCAAAATTTTTAATACCGAAAGTACTGTCTAGTACCAACGAAGATACTGAAACTTTCTAATAGCAGACATATCGATTCTCCCATCCGCGTCTTGCCGACTAAATGGGCTCAGACGTTCTCTTAGTGCACAGTCGTTACCATTTGCATGGAATTTCTGGCATTCCCATGCAAACCGGTAAGTAACGTGGACTGTCATCGAGAACCTCGAGCAAAAGCTTCGAATGGCAAAGGAAAAAGGGTCTCCGACCGATCCACGGGAAAATCTATCCCCAGAAGGTGGATCCAGTTATTCGACGTGGGAAAATGATTCGCTGCATTATCCTCCCATTTGCGTAATCTAGTGTGAACGTTTAAATCCACTCGGCATCCACGTTACCCACCACCACCTCCCCCTTTATGGGGGTGAGAGTGGTAGCCTGTAACGAGCTACCTTTCCATGGATATTCCCTGACTTCTATGGTTTATGGCATGAAAGAATTTGCTGGATATTCGGACGCTTCTAAAATTGTTGAAGATGAATTTTATTAGCGGCACGAACACAGGATTTTTCTATTTCAATGTTAATTCGCTAACTGTAGGATATATGTAACTTTTAATTTCTAATATTGAAAAAAAAATTTATGTATTCTTTTCTATTTTATAATTGTACATATATTTTGTATTTTATAATATTTTTTGAGCTGCTTCTGATGGAGTTTAATACCATTTTTCTTATTAATATTTCAATCTTCGAATGAGTAGCACTAATCTTAAGTTCCTAAATACATCATTTTTCAAATTTAAAAATTCTCACATTTCCGAATCTCTTCAAATCCCAAATTTCCAACTCTTCAAATTCACAGGTCATCGAATTTTTAAAATCCTAAGTTGTTAAATTTTTAAATTTGAAAGTTTGATTTTTAAATCTACCTATTCTCAAATGTGCAAATTCCTAAACATTGAAGTCTGCAAATTTCTAAATGAACTTCTCAAATTTCTAAACTTGAAATTTCTTCATTTTTAAACATTTACCAGCGTCCTAACTTTAGAAATTGACGATACACCGACTCTAAATAAGTAGAAGTTAAAATCATTTTCAAATATAATTTTTTGAAGTAATTCAACGCTTATGATAATGAGCTATTTCACACCGCACTATTCCTATATAAACTCGATATACCTACAAGATAAGTCCTGCTACGAAGCCTGCATCATCACACAAGTTGCTAATATTGTCGCTACACGGCCGTTCTCAATTTAATCTCGATTACTAGCCACGCAAAACCTATTTCTCAATACTCTAGTGTAATCGACTTCTTGTCAAAGGACAGACTGATCAACATATTATAGTCTCTCCGTTGATGGAATATGCAGATCTTACAGTCTGTTTAATGCGAACGTACACACCATTATTTCAATGCTTTTTGATTTATGATGTTATTCTATTAACATTTAATGGGTTACGTAAATTTATTTTGCCATTCTAGCTTTCTCAGACGGGTTACGTAAACGTTTTCTATTCTGACTTTCTTGTGTCACACAGATTTACGTTTTTGCTTGAATTTTGATTAAGCTGTTTTTTCATTTTTATGCGCATTGGGTTCATTCCTGTTACCATTAGTTATAGTACTATCTGTCTGTTGAACCTACTGTGCAGTTTTGCTTTTTAGATATTATTTTCTAGTAATTTTATAACTGTGAAAAGTTTATAAGTTACATGTCTCAATTTTATCAGAATCCTCTTCACTAACCTTAAGGAATTCTAAACGTGCAAATAAATAACTTAAAAAAATCTGATCTAAGAAAGTGTTCATTTAATAAAAGTCACATTATGGGACATACATGTTTATTTAATTTTCTTAAAAAATGTTTCGAAATGGAACTCAGAGAAAAATCAACACATCAGTTAAATGTTAGCTTATAAACCGGTATTCAAATCATACTTTCGATACATGCAATAACAATTTATTGTAAATCACTAATGGGCAGTACAAGCAGCCACTGGAAAGTTCGCAGACATCGTACATAATGCATGCACATGTGTGACATGCTACTGAATCACTACTATAATTTTAATAACAATAAAAATTATCCAATAATTTCAGCACGTTATATTATATAACTAAACATATAAAAAATTTCAAACCCTTCGAACAATTCTGTATCTCATCGCTTAAAAGTGACGGCTCGAAATGAGATTAACTCGTAGAGACGATAAATAAATCTCATAAAAATCAGAAGTTATGACTTCGTAATGTTCCCTAGCGGGAGAAAGTTCCAAGCAATCAAGTTACAACACAAAGTTCTGAGGTATAGGTTTATTTTAAACAGACTGTATGCACATCTATCGCTCGGTTTCTCCATCCCCTGTATTTCCATCCAGATTCTCTTCGCCCACAGCAAGCCCAGCTAACAAGTCTGCGGTTATAACGAGCGAGACGCGCCACTGCTACCAACTAGCAGACAGTCTATAGTAGATTCCTAGCCACCGCTATCGTTTAGTATTACAGGCACGTTTTGTGCAACGGCGTTCAACCTATATTAATCTCTGGCTACACACCAAAGAAAATAATAGAAAGTGAACCACGACCAAACGCGTTGACCGCTTGATTCAACGATGGCCATCGCGTTAGAAATTGTGAGAAGGTTGACAATCAGCCCCGAACAAATCTCGCAATTTTGATGACGAATGTTAGAACCATTGATTGCGGATACACTGCCACGTAAGAGTTTGGAGGGTGTCAGGATTTTTAGGTTTGTTACAAAGGATGTTTCTCGAGCAACACGTGTTGCAATAATTAATAATAAAAACGGTTGCAATAATACTTTAACTGATAATACATTTAACGTAATATAGTAAATATTAAAAGCTCAATTCAAGTAGTTCAGTATAATTATTGTTTGCGAACGAAATTAATTTGTTAGTCAAACATTTTTTTCCATACCTTAAAATTGAAAATATTCATGTTACAATTTGAAAATCTCTACATTCACCTGATAATTAAAAAATGTCTATAATATGATAATATAAAAATTTATAACATTAACAAATTTCTAAATTTTCGATATAAGTATTATCGTTAGATCGAAGAAGGCAACACTAACGAAATAGTTAAAGACAACTAGCGGTAAACATTGCAAAAGAGGACAAAATTCAAAAATAACTTCTATATTATTAACCAAGAATTCCAATATAAAAAATGACAGAAACTCGCAGGCTAACCGAAAAATATTCCATAACTTCGAGTACAATATCCATAAAAGATTCTCTCTGTTAAAAATCCCCTCTAGACAGATCACGTTCCAGTACCAACTGGTTAAACGTATATTAGTTTGATCGTAACTCTGAAGTAGCTCGCAAATTTTCCATCAACCATGAAGCATTGTTTGATCCTGCCCCACGTGTTCTATCTTATCTGAAACGTCAGTTGAAAAGTTGTTCCTCAACGAATCAAACTCGGAAACTTGGAGAGGTATTTTCATCCGAGATTATCTGATTCAGCAAAAATCGATGGGGATCCAAATGGAACCACGTGTTTGATCGTGTTGTTTGTGTCGATCGTTACCGCGTTAAATCTGTCGTAATTTCGTGGATGGCTTGTCGAGAATCAAAAGGTTCGTTTGAAACGAATCGCTGATGGCGATTCGGTCGGCAAACCGGTGGTGCCGTATAAACCATATAAACCACACGAAACCATGCAAGCAGAGTTTACACTCTAACGCTTCGGTGTGTACGGTTCACTGGGTCAACCTGTGCAATTTTCGATCGTGAAAACATTATAGGCCGTGCTTATCCGAGCGTACATCGACGAGAGGAGAGGAGAGGTCGAGCGTTTCTCCTTTGAGGTCGATGCATAGGCGGCTCAAGAGTCACGTCGAGAGTGATGAACAGCCTTTCTAACGTTTGATTATTCGGCAAAAGGGGAAAATGAAGCGGCAAAGAGGACAGGGGTTGTGTTGTTGATCCAACCTTATACTGATAATTCGAAGGACGACATTTTAACACCTGGAGTGTTAATTATTTGTGGATAGGGGATGACATACATACTTGATCGAAAGGGTTACGTGATCATAAAGGTGATAGTAGCTTTCGGTCGCTGGGGAGTTCTCCGCCGCTCAGACTCTGTTAACCACCTTTCGGTACTTTTAACAATTTTTCTGGTGGTTTTGGCTCATTTTAAGAAAGTTTGATAACAAATAAATAAATCTAAAGCCAATAACATTATTGCAACAAACAAATATAAGAAATAAGGATAAAAAAGCAACATCCGAACTAACCTAACCCAATACCGAAATTTGGTGCCAAATAGATATTTAAATGTCAAAGTTTACATTTTGATATTTGAAAAACTTTCAATGTTCCGCAATTTGTGATTTAATAAAAATCAGTACTTGTTTAATAAGAGAATCGAGTATTGGATATGGATATGATCGGACGAAGAGTATCGCAAAGACCTTTCATAAAAGTATCGATATCTGAAAGGTATACAAGTCGAAAAGCTCTCGAATTGCCTGTGCCACTAAATTTGTTTCTATGTCAAAACTCGAGCCGATAACGACGGAATGAAGGCGAACTAACGAACCCAGTCTGTCGTGTCTTTGTTCGTTATGAAGTTTCAGTTGCTGAGTTTCAATCTGAGTAATTAAACTAGCGGAGGAGACGAGGTTCATAAGAAAATATCTTTTGCCATTGCTTCTTCGGAGAAGTTCAAACTTGCTGGTACTGGCTGAACAAATGTAATCAGAGGATCTTTGTTCCCACTGAAACCTACGCTGAATAGTCGTAAATAAAATAACTAAATTTCTGTACATGAACGTCGTTAACACAATTTCTTAAGTAATTAATGCTGCATGTTTTATGAGGAAGCACACTTACACCTCCAAAACAGATTTGATTAATTTGAAGATCTATCTATTTAAGGGTTAGGTACAAGGAAAAAAGATTATTAAAATATTTTTGTTTAATTTTGACTTCTGTCGTGTATGCAATTTAATATTCCTAATATCAAATTTGTAACAGGTAAATTACTTTCTATTTTAAACAATGACCAATTCCAAGTATCATATTCTAAAATAAGCCTTTCATACATTTTTCCTTAATGTAATCTTCAAATTTTCATAATACTTTTAATATAACAATCGATTACATATTCAGTTGCAAGTTTATTATTTCACGTACAGTTTTAAAAAAGCGAAACTCAGGAAAGATACAAAGAAGATGTAGAAATTTACAGAATACCCAGAATAATGTTCAAGTGTGTATGACAGAAGAGCAACCAACAAGTTACGCGAGTTTCCGAGTGGTAAAAAAGAAGCAGAAAGTAAATTGTGCACCTTAAGCAAATAATGAGGCTCTTCTTCGCATAGAAACGAGGCAGCGGAACAAGGCTGCCTATTGTCTCTCCAGATGATGAACAATTTTATGAAGCAACGAGCATTACGATGCATAAAGTGCAACAAATCAGAGATATAAGTTACACAGCCATCTCACTATAATATTCCAAGAACTTAATGCACACATATTTTTTTCGTGACATTTTCTATTCGTGTTTCATTTTTATATCTTCTCTTAACACATGAATTTTTCCGTAACAATTCGATATCTTTTACTGAATAATTGAAATAAACTACACTTTTAAAACTTTGAAATTAATAAACAAACTGTGATTAAATTTTATTGAATTAAGTACCAAGACTTAAGTACCGAGATTCTCATTATACGAGGTGTATCACAACTAGTGTAGGTCCTTGAAATGAGGTGTAGTTGGCGTGATTCTGAATAAGATTTCCCTTTACAAAAATGGGGTTCGAAGCTTCGTTTTTGAATGATTAAGGAAAAACATGAACCAATCAGAGCGCGATGATTACGTATGCGCAGACGCGAGAGCGACAGCTTCGAACTTAATGGCGGAGTGGGCGTAATCCTCGCGTTCCGATTGGTCCGTGTTTTTCCTTAATAATTCAAAAACGAAGCTTCACACCCCATTTTTGCAAAGGGAAATCTTATATAGAATCACGTCAGCTACCCCCCCACTTCAAGGACCTACACTAATTGTGAGATATCCTGTATTACCGCCGACAAGGATGTAGGACACTACTCTTTAATTTGTAAATTAAAAATATATATTTTTGTAAATTTATAAAATTAGTTCAGAAAACAATATCTTGTAAAATGTAAATTTCTGCGTTTGAAAATGTTGATATTATTGAATTAGAAAATTTCTAACTTTAATTTAAAAGATTATTAATTTTATGTGAATGGTGAAATTACCTTCTCTTTCGTCATTTTCTATACAATAGAATGATAAATCAAGGATTCACAAATAGTTGTTATGCAGAGTAAAATTAGTGCATGAAAAATGATTAAATTTCATTAAATAAGATGGAAATGCATCGGTACATAATGTACGAACTTATCGATATAAATAGTATAAAACTAGCCCGAAATAATTACACATGCGATACTGTATCGTAATACTATTTAAAAAATGTTATCTTTACGAAGTAAAAATACACACGCTTTAACTTGAACTGCACACTCTATATTCAGAAGAAACGTAACGATCTTCACAATCTGTCGCAATAACAGTATCTCGTGAAATGCATAAACTCTCGCAAATATTGGAAATCGGTGTCACAGAGTGGGAGACTGGAAACGAGAAAACGGACATGTGGACGCTCTTTTCATTTCTCTTGGCCGGCACGTGGTCCGCATAGTAAACATTCAATGCATAAGAAGCACGATCGGATATAAATCATACCTTTGTATTTTTGCCGGCAATCCCGCAGAGACAGTTGAATAATTTCTGAAACGCCTCTCTACGTGCCCCGACGCCGTAATTTATGGCGCGTGAGACAACATCCAGATCGCCGATGCATGCGAGCAACATCGTACCACGCTTGAAACTTCCGCTCCCGACACGGTCTTACATTTGCGTTTTATTATTTCGCACGCTCGTTGAACACCACCACCTTCGTATTCGTCCTTTGTACAGGACTCGCTGAAATATTCTCGCGATGCGACTGAAACGAAGTGCAATTTGTTGAATTTTCTCGCGCGAGAGACGTGCAACAATCTCTGCCTTTTTTCAAGCCTTTTGACAATCTTCGCGTTATTTAATTTTGCCACGTTAACTATATCAAGATGCAAGAACAAAGTGCGCGAGGGCAATGAAATATGTGGGGATTCTCACGAAAAACTAGGGAAATATCCGTCATACTAATCAGGACCGAAAAAATCTTCAATGCTGGGAGAATTCAAAATTAATGTGATGACGAATTTTTGTGATGAAGTAACGAAATCAGTATTTTTATTGATTTATGTTAACACATTACTAAAAAGTATGTTATTATGTAAGAATTAGAATAAATTACCTTAGGAATAATAGCTCAATATTTTCAAATAAATGATATTGTTAAAAGTGGTTATGACATCATTTCAATTAAAAATCATTGCGACGTTGTATTAAGATAAATTGATGCAATAAATGTACTGTCAGGATTTTATATGACATGCATTGCTCGATTATAAAAGAGCAATATCACAAAATGTCCAATGCAGGAATTTTTCAGAAGATTCCCAAGTGTAAAATAAATGAATAAATGTTACAATAAAATTGTAACCGGTGTGTTTAAATATTATATTTCATTTATAATTGACTATAATTCCTTAATACAATTAATAATTTATATTTACATTTTAATACATTTAATGCACTGCTAATTGTTAAATGCAGCAAGTAGTATAATTACTAAATTGCCAGATTCAGTATATCTTTATATAAAATTCAGTGTTTAATTTTTTAGTACCCACAAACACAAGTGTTTCTGTTATCCAGGTCCACATACAGGTAACGCGAAATATCCATGTTACAGTCAACAACATTGCAGTTTTTGAATAAACAAGGTAAATGAAAAACTGAAAAAACTCGATTCCACAAATATTTTTTCCAAGCAACTCGCCAGGGATGTAGGAATAATCGTATACGAAGAAACATTTTGGCAGAACTATTACGCATGCTGGCAGCTTACAGGACTGCTGTATCAGGTTGCCAGGTATTACTAGTTGCAACGGCCAGGTCATAAAAATTGATAAGCCCGTCCCCAATGTCCTATGGGAACGGTCCAGGATAACTCGAGACAATCAACGGGCTTATTGGGCTAACGCTTTTGCCCGGGTTAACTGGTGTAATTGCCGTAGGGTTGCTCCCGTTTCGTTTAACTTCATATGCTCCATGGCGATTGTCCCGTGACCATCGATCATCCCAGCTTCTTTCCGCAAATTCTCTGCTTTTCCCGGTGCCGTGTTTCACGACGTAGCTACACCAGTTAGCCCTTAACCGATACTTTCTCGATAATATCGAGTTTCGAGTAACCTTAACAGCACTATCCGCCTCGTGTTTTAGCGGATAAAGTACGGCTTAATCTATCATCGATTGTACCGTAAAGTACCTCCATACCAAGATACATGCACAGCGTTAATTTAATAAGACGGGCTAATGTTGGTTGGTTACAGTCAACCAACTTTCCGAGTTAATTACTTTCTATTGATCGACGATCTTGGATTACTCGACCTCCAATGTGTTATACAGACTGCTCCAAAAGTACGAAAGTTACATATTGCCTTAATCCTTAAGTAACATTAAGTACATATTACCATAATCCTTAATCCCTTGCCCTATAATATTGTAGTCACACTCGTGACGCACACTAAAGTTCATACGCGATAAACCAAACACGTATTCCCACCGCAATTAAATTTTGGATTTAAGTTTAATTTTAAACTTCGTAATTAAGGAACGTTTTAATTTTCTTTATTTATTTTCACATTGTGGAAATAACTAGTTAACTGTAAGTTACGTCACTGCCTAAAAAATTGTAGGTTACAGGGGTAAAGTTTCAAAAATAAAAAACTGATAAGTATGACTATTTAAAACATTTTTAATTTAAAAACAGGAAGATGTAAGAGCTCAAAAATGAAAAAACATGACACTTTATATGTTGAACGACTTGAAAATTAGCAAACATGGCAATTAAACAATTTGTAAATTTCAAAGTTTAAACTTGAAAAATTGCAAATGTAAAAAATGGAATTTAAATGAGAAACTATAATAACACTATGCAACTAATAAGAACCCTATTTCCGCTAAAATTTCCCAACAATAAACAAAATAAGAGAATCGTTGAATCATCTAATAAGCAATTAGAGAAATTTTATTACTTCAATGCTTGAAGATTCGGTGTAATCGTCTGCGAACTTCGCAAAAAATTACCAACTACCATACTTTTCACGCAATTACTCAACTAATTGTAATTATACTTCCGCCATTTAGGCGCTTATTCAAAAATTCTCCACGTTCGCCGTTTAAATACCTCTCCTAATTGCGCCTTTTCAAAAAACCTAGCCAACTTCGGCGTTTATATATTTTCCAGCAATGCTCGCTACGTTACAGACTGCAAGAAAAATACAGCAACAATTGCCGAGGATTCTGGCAGAACTCGTTTCTTACCGTTCAGGACACGCCGTTAATTTTAAATGTCGTAAATCAAGCGGAATAAGTCGGAGCGCGAGTCAGCTCGCTAGGTTGCCTATGTCTCAGGCTATTTTATGGATTCATCTCGAGCTAAGCTAACAGGTTGGCAAGAAAAACGAACAAGCAACTCGCATTCGCGCAGTCATTTTACTTCTCCAAGATTCACGAATATCTCAAGGGCGCTTCTTGCCCTTGAAAGGAGCTACCTGTGTAAAACACTTGCTCTTCAATTGATTTTAAACATACCCATTAGATTCGTTTATTCCATTTTCTACTATAAATATTGGTTGTCGTTTCTCGAAAATTTTTCTGCACGTAAAAATTTCTTGTTAATGTTCAATAGCGTTGATAAACATCGATTAATGTTCCCTGCATATTTTCTTCGTGTTGAAATTTCTTGTGAATGTTCTAATACGGTTAAAAAATTAAGAGGCTAATATTTGATGTTCGAAAATGTAACAGATTTTTATTCGACTAATTCACTAAATTAGTAAGGGCAAACCGGGAAATGTAGGTACATGTTCTTAATTAATTCGTATAGTTTAGACGAAATTTGCCGTCCCGTGCAAACGTTGCACCGTCGGTAGAGACGTCCCTGGTGGTAACCATGTCGACCCCCGCGAAATTGAACGTGTTAATTAAGAAGCAAATTTCTAATAAATTTAATTGAATGTTCAACGAAACAAGCGTCACGCTGACAAGCTTATTAAATTTTACTGAAACTCAGAATCGAGGCGGGTGAAAATGCTCGCGACAATACAAAGAGGGAAGTTATAACGATTCAAGAGTGACCATGATGATAGCCGGACGCTGATTAGACGAGGATTGCCAGAGTTAATGCCCGGGTGAAATTCAACGAAGCTGACCAACCAGCGGTCGGCAGCGGTGCAAAGGGTTGGTTGAACGAGCAAAAGGGGTAAAAGGGAACCATGATGCAATGGATCGGCAAACTGATGCGACTCCATCGTCTACAGTAAATTGATTTACTTGGCAAAGATTGAATTACCGAATTAGAGTCGTGTCGAGCCAACGCGTACCGATCGTTATTTAAAGCTAACCACCTTAACGATGCTCACCATCCTCATTGTGTTTGTATAGAGCAGAATTTTCTCCCTTTTCTTTTTCCTCGCGGGATTAACGTCAACGCTGCGTCGACTGTTTTATGGATACACTTTTAGAAGGGGAATTGGAAAAATGCGAGTTTCGATCGACTACGAATTTCTAGCTCGATCGCGTTCGGGATATCTGTAAAGCCTGGAGAAAATAAAGCGGCACAAAAGATTTACTCCAACGTATTCGACGTCACCGGTGGTTTATGGCCACCGTATACAAAGTGTCGTGCGTGTGCAGGATGCACTTTTTAACGTGAACGCGGAGGGAGTAGTGATATATCGGCACTTTTGTTGCCCATTTCCGCTGCTCAACTTTAAATCAAAGGCAATTTCTTTCTGTTACACGCTGCTAAGCTTCGCTGTTAGATCGTGTTAACCCAGACGTAATCCCTCCGGACATTTTTGTCTTGATCGTGGACTTTTATTTTAACCTTCAGGGAAGCCGATTTTTAATCATGAAATAAGATAAATTTTCAATTATTGCTGCGCACAGCGGGTAACATGTTTCCTGGATATTTATGGGAGACAGAATGGTAAACAAGGCATTGGATATTTATAGGACTTATAGAAGTTACTGAGGACTATAAATAATGTTTAGTTATCGTAGAGATTAACTCTTTTTGTATAAACTAAGCTCCCATTATTTAATATCGTTTTAATACATTATTTTATTGTAAATTGTATTATAGAGTTTTTAGTATTTTCTTTTTGAGTAATATTGTTTTTTAGGACTATTCCAAAATTATTTTCTATAAAACAAATTTATTTAATTATTGGCACTAGTATATTTATTATGATACACGTTGTTACTAAAAATAGAAGACAGATAACGTAAACATTTTAATTTGGAATAAAATATAAAATAAATTAGAAAACTATTTAACTTCTAGTTAATATTACTAGAAAAACAGCTATCTAACTGTGGAAAACACTATATTTATATTTTTCTTTATATTTCCATCTCTCTCCCTTAATTATTTACATCATCACCTACTGACATATGCATCATTTTACAATAATTATCGACACATAATTTTATCTAAAACTGCACATAAAATTTCCATAGTTCCAGAAATAACTGAGTGAACAGCAAAATGCTATAAAATAAAAGTGAATAGTATGGAAACACTAAAGTAAATTTATAAAATATTAACACCACAGAAATTTGTGACAAAATATAGAGAAAAATATCCAATTGGCTTTACGAGTGACATTTTATGTGTCGAAAATCAGTAGCAAGAGATGAACGTTAAAACAAATATAAATATCATGGAAAATATAAAAGTTTAAGCAGCTTATGCTCGACATAAATCACGTGAAACTTTTATCCGGAAGCCAGTACATTATTAGCAGCGGAGGAAGTGAAGGGCTAAAAGAATGGCAGAGACGAATGTAAATACGATTGACAGGAGAAAATGGGGAAGAAAAATGGAAAGTAAAGATTATATGTCTATCTGACTATGTCACTAATCATTCTCTAAAACTGCGAACATGAAATAAGAGTATTTATGGTACAAACAGGAATAAATTACATTCGAATAAAATGTGACAATATAAATAATAAAAAAATTTTTTAAATATTTTCATATATACAAGGTATGTCCTGAAAGTAATGTCAGTGACTTTATTGTGACGCGACTTCACGTCGGACCGCGATTTTTTCGGTTTAAATTGGTAGTACGGGAAGTCAGCTAAATAGATCTCCGCTGCTGAAGGTGCTTCGAGCATCCGGAGAGTGACGACGAGCCTATCCGTGAGAATTGTTTTGTGTCACTGTACAAGTCAAAATGCAGCGCTCGTTAGATCAAAGAATTGCGATCAAGTTTTGTGTGAAACTTGGAAAGACCGCGACGGAAACGGTTGCTATGATCAAGTCAGCTTATAAAAAAGATGCCCTGTCAGATCAGCAAGTGTTTCGATGGCACAAGGCGTTTTTGAAAGGCCGGGAAGAAGGTCGACGACGAGGACCGTGCCGGATGGCCATCCACGACCACCGCAGCCGACAATGTGACTCGAGTGAGGGAATTGTTGAACTCAGACCGACGATTAAGTGTTCGTTTAATGGCCGATATGCTAAATATTCCAAAAACTGAAGTGTATGGCATCGTCACGAACCATATCGGCAGATAATTGGACGTTGCATCACGCTCCGGCCCATACCGCCTTTATCGTCTCCGACTACTTGGTTAAAGTAGGGGTGCCAACGTTTCCCCAGCCCCCGTACAGCCCGGTCATAGCTCCCCCCGACTTTTTTTTGTTTTCACGAGTCAGAACACCCATGAAAGGCAAGATTTTCGGGACAGTAGATGGAACCAAAAGAGCTTGTACGGCGGCATTGAAGGAAATTCCGGAGGAGGCCTACAGCAATGCATTCGAGAGCTGGAAGATTCGCTGGAGCCGATGTATTGACGCAGAAGGAGCCTATTTTGAAGATTTTTAATCATTTGTAACGAGCAGTAAAATAAATGATTTTTAATCGACTTACTGACATTACTTTCAGGACATACCATGTACTATAGCATTACAGTCGTGTTTATGGATATTTATATTAAAATTAGCTACTTATGTTAAAACAAAAATGAAGTATATTTCTAAATTGTAGTAGGTCAAATTTAAGAAACATTTCGATATTCTAATTTGGTCGTGACGCAAAGAAAATTAGTGATTCAAACTGTTTAAAATTTCAAGGATCGAATATGTCTAGTTCTAAATCGAACGCTTTTTGTGAAAATTTAATGAACAGTAAATCTGGATTCAATTAATCAAATAAATATGAAGTTTTAATTTAAATATCATGAAATGATCAATATTGTGCACTGACCATGAGATTGAAATTAATGAAGGTTATATATAACTTTATCTCTTGTGATTATAACTTCTAATAAATTTATAAATTTGGATATTTAGGAACTTTGAAATTCAGAAATTTGAATATTCGAAAATTACGATTTTTATGATTTAAGAACTTGGGAATTGGAGGATTTGGAGACTTGGGAAGATGGAAATTTAGAGATTTGAAGATTTAATAATATGGAAATTTAGAAATTTGGAGATGTAGAGATTTAAAGATATGGAAATTTGGAGATTTGGAGATTTGAAGATTTGAAGATTTGAAGATTTGAAGATTTGAAGATTTGAAGATTTGAAGATTTGAAAATTTGAAGATTTGGAAATTTGGCAATATAGAAATTTAGATATTTGTAGTTTTGGAAATTTGGAAATATGAAAATTTAGATATTTAAAGTTTTGGATATTTAGAGATTTGAAGGATTTAAGATTTGGGAATATGGAAATACAAAGATTTGAAAATTTTAAGAATCAAAGATCTGAAAAATTAGGCACTTAGAAATCTGCGAACCTGGAAAAACTTCTTCACATTACTGTAACTCATTAAGAACAACATAAATTTTCAATTTGTTTTGCAAAGAATATTAGTTACGATACAATAAATAAACGTAAAAATCATATCAAAAATCTAGAAAAGAGGAAAATTCGACTCAATAAGTCTTTCAAGAATTTAATAAAATAGAGCCTATTCGCAGAAAATTGATGCAAAATTGTAAATTTGTCGCGCTTATACGAAACGGCCTGTATAAATTAGTTGAAATACTATGATCAGTCGTTAAAATTAAAGATCATATAAAAGCGAAAGAGGCCTTTAAAAGTACGTATCCTATAGAATAAAAGCGTCCAGCATGCTTTCGTAGTTTTCGTAAAACTAGCAAATTGAGCAGGCAGACGGTTCCAACGAGAAAGTAACCGTAACTCCTTTACTTCTTGTCACTGCTCCTATCCTTTGGTCGAGACGAAGAACCAATCTCCGGCATATCGAACGAAAATCGGCTATAAAACGACGATAAAACGACGATGACGACAAGTTTTTTGAAGTAAGCGGCGACATGAACCTATACAATCGAATGTCAACGAGAATTATGTTTTTATATGATTCTGAAACTCTGATGATATATTTTCTTATAACGAAGGTACACTAGACTAGCCCTTAGCGATCACACTGGGGTATGAAACGACCCCAGCCAATTTAGCTTCAATTTTAGTCACTCTATATTCTGAAGATCTGAATAAATACCTTCTTCGAAATTTTTGTATTTTTACTATTTTTTTTTTCTTAAACTGTTATGTCTTAAGAGTGTTCGACTAAAATTTTAGCTCTTTACATTAATATCGAAAATGTTTTGAACTTTTTGTGAAAATCATTATTTTTTCAATATTCTCACAATGTATAGTACAAAAGTGAGAGACCTTAAGAACTCAAGGAGAAAAAGTGTCATATCCAATATTTTCCAAAAAGTATATATTTTGACACTAAATTGAACAGCTATTAGTTTGACTGCATTAATCGTGCTGGTGGTCAAATTGAGACTGTATAACGGAAACTCTGAATAAATACTTTCTCTCAAATAGTGTTCACATAATCTTGACACCCCCTGTATAAATATATTTTTTTTTTTATATTCCATTTAATATTGTTTTACGCTAAATTCTCTTATAAATCATTTTATTTTATATTCGAGGTATTAGACTCTCTAGAACATTGTTATTAAACTGTTATTAAATTACAGAACAATTACTAAATTTCAATAACGTCTAATTTTCCGAAATAAATGAAGCTGTTTAAATATTACACCTTTTCCAATATCGTACTGAAAGCACGCCTGGTATCCATAAACTAACCGAGTTTTTCAATTACAGTAACAACGATCGCAACCTTTACAAAGGTAAAAGATAACCAAGAAGGAAAAAAATTAACAGCCAGAAATCTCCTTTTCATATAACCAACGAAACTAGTTCGCTCAACTAACCCGGTAGCCCATTAAAACGCAAGTCGGCCCCGTCGTTAAATTTAACGAACCTCAACGCAGTCGCAATCCCAGTCATTAATTTACAAAAAAAGAAAGAATGAAGAAGAAGAAGGAGAAGAAGAAGAAGAAGATAGGAGCGAGAATACATAACCGAAGCTCGTTGTTCAGGCTCATCATCCTCGATATTATTCCGTGAGATCGTAAAATTTTCGAGGATCGAGAACATGCCACAAAACGCGATAGATTCTAACGAGACATTTCAAGCTCGACGCCATATGATACGAACATAAACTTCGTACGTCGAATGATCGAACAGCACCGTGTGTCCTGTGAACCTTCGACCTTCTTTGTTACCGATGTTCGAGCTGAAACAGCTTCGAGACACCCGGTACGTTGGCACTGCTGTTCCAACGGGATCCTCGACGGCGAAATGAGATGGGACAGCGGGAAAACGAGGAGACGGCAAAATGAAATGAAGTGAAAAGAAATGAAATAAAGGTTTCATTATTTTCGCGGGATACATTCCTGCCGTCTTAAGAAACGTCAGCTAACGTGACAAACGACGAAAGCATTCCGCAGGAATTAAACGGGAGCCCTGTTCAACCCCGCGAATCATCTTCAAATAGGTTGTCCTAACGACAGCGATATGAAACAGTAAAACTGTGTTTGTGACGTCGTGTCGCTTTATTAAGGAATAATGATCGTAAAATATTAGATTGCGGATGATCACGCAATTTTCTAGTTAAACTACAGGGGTAAATGGCCAATATCAATATTGTCGAAATTGGCTAACAGTCTGAAAGCTTCTTTTGTCATCATTCTAAGATTTTTCTTTTTCTTTTAGATCTCTTCGAATAAATCGTCTCTTTATAACAAGTTTATGATAATAATTTCATTAGAACTTCGAATGTAAAATGTGTCCTGATAGTTCCTATAGAGGGTAAATAAGAAGTACAAAATAACAAGAAAAGAAAAATTAAAATTCTTAATTCACTATCAACTGCAAAACAAATTCCTGGTGGCACAATAATACAAAAACAATACTACAATATATATTTTACACAACAAATAATATTAGTGAACTAAAATTGAATAAATGACCATATAGAAAAAAAATAATATACTATTACTTAAAATGAATATTTTTTGCTTAATGGAATGTCATCTGAAATAATTTCGCGACTCATATTTGTACACAATGTTCCACACCGCTCCTCGAGAATGTAATAATTTGACAAAATATTTGTGCATCAAATTCCAATGAAATCTGAATTGGATAATGCTTTCTCAATATCGTGCGCTTTCATGTTGAATAGAAATTCCGATAACAAGAAACGAGCGAGAAACGTAGCAGAAAATTTGCAAAAAGGAAACGCTGAACATGAATATCCTCGGGGTAAGCTATGGGGCATCGATATATCGAGAAAGCAAAGAACAAAGGAAAAACAGAAACAACATGCAGCGAATCCAACAATACTGAAAGGAACAGGAACAAACGTTCATTCGTAAAATAGAATTGTTAATTACATGACTATGGGGCTTGTTTCAAGATTTATTTTTAATTTCTTTTATTAATTATTACTTTTTAGGAACAGGTTCGTTTTCCTTTTTTTTATTTATGCTTTCAATGTTTCTGCTGAATTTGGGAAATAAATTCATTGTTCTCCGCGATGTTTATTTGAAAATGTTTATGTTGGTCATTTTTAGGATTTTGTTGAACAAAATTATTACATGAGGCAAAAAGTGATATATTTGTGTATATGTACATTTTTATAACTTTGAAATAGAACAACTAATAACGCAGTATGATTTTGACCACAAAATTTAGTATTCCTTGGATTTTGAGTTTCAAGTATAAGAATTTTTAAATTCCTAAATTCGGACATTTCTAAATTCTAAAATTATCGAATTCGAAATTTCTGAAATTGTAAATTTTCAAATTGTTAAATTTGCAGTTTCCTAAATAAATAAAAAAAAGAATAATAAATAAAGTTCCTAAATAATAAAATGTCCAAATTCCAAAATCCTTTAATATCAAACTTCTCAAATTCTCAGATTTCACAAAACTTCATATTCTAACATCTCCAAATCTCTAAATCTTTAAATTTCTAAAACTCTGAATATGAAAATTTCCAAATCCTCAAAATTCAAAATTTCTAAAATTGTAAACTTGAAAATTTCCTAATATCTAAACTCAGTAATGTTTTACCTAGTAAATTTGAAAATTTAGTAGGTGTTAATTTTCATCAGAAAATCCTAAGATGCTCGCCAGCACAAAAAAGGACCTTCATTTTTCCATTTTCAGTTCTGCTTTGCTATACTCCCAAAAACTGTAATATTTGATAGAAAAATAATTTCCTTTAAAAGAAAAATTATTAATGATTGAACTACATATACAATTATAAACATCATCTTTATTCATTTGACATAGAAATTTGATATGAACTCTGAACAGAGTATCAAATACATACGATAGTTCTGAAAATATATACCCTTATGCACGACGATATTCTACCACTGTCACACCTGTCGATTCTGTCTCTAATCCATATTTATCGCAAAAATAAAAACGTTTAAAGTATGTTTCTATTGTTTTTAACTCAACATGAGTAACGGGGTTTATAGCCCTATTAACAACCAAATAATTAAATTATAATCGATAATTAAATAAATGACAACTGAAATTTAAATTGCAATTCATACTTGTCAAATTAAAAATTAAAGTTGCATCTTTGTTCAAGTTTTTCTATAGACGATTAACTTTTGGTACTTAATTACAAGTTTCTTTCGATTAAAAAGCAATATTTCATTTTTGACTAACTCGTTTCTAGTAGAAGATTAAAATTTATTTTACTCTCAATAATTTTTGTATAAGGAGAATTAGAATTGCGAAATATATAATATTTATATAATATGTAATATATTCGGAAAGTCTCTCTAGTTTGTGTATAAAATGATTAAACTTCTTCAATTAATAATAATTTGATGGACAACAATATTAATACTGAAAACTACTAATATTAAGAAACTCGCTTTTCACTGAAATACCTCTACGTAAAAATATTTCAAAATAGTATTTATATAAATAGATATCAAAACATATATTTCAAATATTAAGTTGCTACAAATAAAATGACCGACCTTAAAACATCAACCACTAGACCGACTTTGATGAGTACCAGAAATAGTATCTCTAATATATCAATTTACAGCTTAAAGTTTGCTAGAAACTTCTCGTAATTATTTTTAGCTCCAGTTATCAGAAAACTGTCCTATATAAGAACTATTTAACAGCACATTTATATCAAACTTCCATGTTCGCAATCAGTCATTTCGTTCGTAGTAACCCAATCATAAAAAGAGTTCGTAGTAACTCTTCACGGAATTAATGTTTCAATGAAAATTTTATACACAATATTCTGAACCATTTGAACAAGTTTGTACAAATATTTGTAATAATTATCTGTTTCAAAAATCTATTTACCCAGAGCCTGCGGTGCAAGGACACCGGTGGCTTTGCTTGATAGAACGAGGGATGTAAGGGGAAGTGACACAAGTATAGTCCAGGGTAGTTCACGAAGAGACGGGTCAGTTTATTGCACGAGATTAAACCTTCACGTGACTGGGGCCTTAGAGACTAGCCCCCTTGATCCTTTCCACCCTTCATTTCCCAGGATGTTCTTTCACGCCTATCATTCATTCAGCACTGACTTTCTTAACTATGCTCCGCTCGCGTGAATAAATTTTCTAATTTTCTAATTACTTCTCATGCACAGTCCAACTGATAAACACACTCGTATACATCGATTATTAATTTTTAATTAGGTCAGTTTATATTTAATTTCATTTTTAGATTCACTAGGAAAGTATGAAGTTAGTATACCCAACTGCAGAATCGTTTCAAACAAGGTCCTTGGTACAAACTGCTTCGAGAATATAATCACAGAAATTTACATTCATGTCCTTTATTTTAATTGCACTATTTTCATTTAAATATGACAAATTATACTTTCTACCACTAACATCTTTTCTTGAACTCCTCAATCTTCATGACCGATTACGAGCGAAATAAAATAAAATTCCAAATGCTTCTTGCTTACCGATGAATCAACCGACGAACAGCGAACTACTACAAAAGACCGATATTTTCGACGTGTCCTTTGACCAACAATTTCGAATCAAGGACTGCGACGGGAAGAGAGAAGTAACGATACGATTCGACAATCGTTAGGCCATGAGTGCAATTCCGACTGCGACAGCAATTTCAGAAATACCATGCTGACAAAGTTCAGGACCGGCGTTTCCCATTCTGAACCACGTCAAAGAGTTACTATTGGTTGCCTCTAATTTCTTGGATCATCGGTCGCGTCCAACTCGATTCAAAAGTGAGAATCGAGCTAGCACGATGGTCCAGGAAGTGTATCGTAAAGGGAACGAAACGATAGAGACAGGAAAATTGCAGCTGATGCGAACTACCGAACGAACGAACGAGCAAATACCGTCGCGTCGGTCCCAATTTCACGGGGCCGTTCTTCCCTAGCAATTTACTATTCAATTTCAACTCAGCGAAACTGTATTTATTTTCCGAACATCAAAGGCTGAAAACGACATTTGTTCTCGAGAAATTAACAAGGATACGACCGCGAGCGCATCCTCTAGCTTCTTAATGAGCTATTACATATTGATAGTGTTCATACGAATCTACAGGGTGCTCGAATTCTACAATTTTAGAATTTTTGAGGAATTTTGGAAATTCGAGGATTTGAGAATTTAAGAGGTGGAGAGTTTGAGAACTTGAGAATTTAGAAACTTGAAGATTTAGGAATTTAAGAGTTTGGAAATTTGAGAGTTTGGGATCTTGAGAGTTTGGGATCTTGAGAGTTTGGAACTTGAGAGTTTGGAACTTGAGCGTTTGGAAACTTGAGAATTTGGGAATTTGAGAGTTTTAAAGCTTGAGAGGTTGGAAGCTTGAGAATTTGGAAATTTGAGAGTTTGGAACTTGAGAGTTTGGGAATTTGAGGGTTTTGAAGCAAGAGAGTTTGGAAGCTTAAGAGTTTGGAAGCTTGAGAGTTTGGAAGCTTGAGAATTTGGAAATTTGAGAGTTTGAAACTTGAGAGTTTGGAAACTTGAGAATTTGGGAATTTGAGGGTTTTGAAGCTTGAAAGTTTGGAAGCTTGAGAATTTGGAAATTTGAAAGTTTGGAACCTTGAGAGCTTGGAAACTTGAGAATTTCTTCACCATATTAGTACATTTATCAAAGGAAATGAACCAAGAGAATGATAAAAATATAAATTCCACTAATTCCACTAAAGTCTGCGATCGGAAAATAGGGATGTAGCTCCATCAAGTGTCGAAAGGGTGCACTAACAGTCCTACAGCAAATTCTATTTACGTGACTCATAGATTTCCAATGAGTCAAGCATACCTACATATTTCGCAGTTGCTTTGTCGTGCAAGATAAACAATTCCCATTCGTATAGTAACAAAATGAACGTTGGGTCCATTCAAACGAACTGGGCTAAGTTGAATGGATCGCGTAGCATCAGGAAGCTATTTGTTCGATCGCAACAATGGACGATCCTACGGGACGGATCCTAAAGAGCCTGCTACGACGTCCGTGACTCGTATTAAGATAAAGGGAACCACTCCATCGACGCTGGAAAGTTACAACGCACGCCATTAAATCAATGTCGAGCAGGAACAAACGAAATAGAAATGGCGGGTCGTGAACGCTAACCCTGCACTTCACGATTGTCGATTTGTTTGTGAGCATGGTTGCGTGACCTATCGATGGTAGCTCGGTTCCATTCATTGATGTTTGACGAAATTAAACTTTGGTGGAAATTGATGTAATGATGTTACGGGAAAAGTGAAATAATTTATCAGATACATTAACATTCGAACATGGTATCGTTCCTATGTTTGCTGTTTCACATGAGCTATACTACTTTTACAGAAAAATAAACCGTGTAGATTAAAAATATATCAACTGAAAAGAGTTTGTTTATACAGTTTCAATCTGCAATAAATAATTCATATTCTTATATAATAAATATGATGTACATATAAATCATCCATTGTTATATACAATAACAAAAATACTATAGAGTCCAAATATTAATGCAACTGTACATGATCATAAAAGTGTTGTTATTAATATACTAACTATATTTCGCCATTTTCTGCTTTTAAAAGTAATATAACCGTGTTAGTCATTTTTGGAAGCTACGAACAGAATTAGAGTCAGGTATGAAACTATTTCGAATACTGGTAATCGATGTTATTATTCAAACGACCATATTTTGAAACAGAAATGTCCTATAATTGCAAAGAGAGATAACGAGAATGCTTAAAACGCAATCAAACTCTTTCTATGATCTGGAATCAACGAAAATACCTTGTGCTCGACGTGGAACGTGACTGACCGAACGGAATGCCAACTACATTTCGGCCATCAACGTTCTCGTTGCATCAAATATAGAATGGAACGATGCTGACCATGCACTAAACTTACTACGAGCGCAACGATGATCATGGGATTTCTGCTCGTCATATCTGTATCCGTGTCAAATGTGAAATAACTTCTTCCCACGGTCTAGAAAATTTCGTTGAAAAATAAATGTCTGAATATAATATAGACGAAATATACTAGCTTCGTTACTTATTGCTTGTTTTTTAAGATAAATACAAATCATGGGGTCAAATCAAATTTCAGTGTCATATGAAAAATAAATTTCTTTGTTTCAAAATCTCATAGGAAAATATCGTAGTCGTTAATCGATTTTAATCAAACTTTTACTGATAGATCTAGGGTAAAAATATTGCAATCGTTTGGATGATTTTGTCGATATTCATTTGAGAAAACATTTAATGTCTGATTCTTTGATTGTAATATTAGTGTCGAAGTGAAAGTGGTAAAAAGTTTTGCAATTAGTACATCAAGAATTGAAATTCTTTCAAGATTAATAAAGCTTCTTGTTGTTTTTATGTAGATATTTTTTCATTTATCTTTTGTCAGTTTGTATATCTACATCTAAGTTAATATTGTAATATATCTACTAACTGTAGTATATTTATACGACATATTCCTCAGAATTTTTGAATAAAAAGAAATACGAAAGGAGCGAGAATAGCATACAATTTGTACCCAAGGCAAGCATTAACAACATCCAATACACTGACGTAAGACACTCTCTATTATTACGACTCGGTTGGATCTCATCCCGAATTAATCCTGTGCATTACGAATCCAATTTCTTTAAAAATAGCGCATCAAAGCAGCCCTACCACCGATAATAAATTTACTGCTTTTAGAATCCTTGGAAAAACGAGAATAGGACGCGATCCTCGCCTCTCGTGGCTTCCTTTATCTCAGAATCTCGATCCACATCACGAAGCACGAATAAACAAGAATGGTCCGGCATAAAGAAATGAAGCCTAGACTTTCGATTACGAAGAAAAAGGGGAAGACAGAGGAGTTTTGGCTGGATGCTGGTAAAAAGCAGCATAAATTCATCAGAGATAAACGCATCCGCTTTTTCCCGGCCCGTCCGTGGAGAAAGATCAGCGAGGCGATAGAGAGAAACGAACGCGACGGAAGTAAACTGAGAAAAAAAGTAGGTTTTCCGTCGGAACAGGGGAAAACTTATATCGCGATATTTCGAAAAGGGGATGAAACAAACTCACCGGAACACGAAAACACTATTTCGTCCTTCGGAGAAAAACAGAAGGTGTCGGAAAGTCTTCAAGCTTTCTAACTTGAAGGTAAAACCAGGTACAGTAAAGTCTCGTTATTTTGCCACAGACGGAGCTACACGAACAGATATTTTAGATTGGCAATATAGGAAGCGTCTTTCGGAGTAGTGCTTGATTATCGAAGCTGTCACTAATTGTGGTTTATTTGAAAACTCGAAAATGTAATATTTAACATCGACCATTAAATGTAATATTTAATATCGACCATTAACTATTGTTAATGTGTATGCTGATATAAAATAATAAATTAATGTGTAAATTGTACAGAATAGTCATAAGTGAATGTGTATATTACATAAAATGATAACAAATTAATGCATATGTAATATAAAATAATAAATGAGTATGCATTATACAAAATAATAATAAATGAATGCGTATGTTATACAGAATAATAATACATACAGTAATTGAATACAGAAATTCATTAACGATTAATCTGTAATTAAATTTCGAACAAGCTTCCAAATTTCATTAAAAACTTAAAAGTCAAAAATTATGAAAAATCCAAATTTTTTCATCATAAGCTACAGTTTTATACATTAGATCGAATGAAAAATAAATTTCACTTAAATTTGGGTTCAAACTGTTCCTAAGATTATAATTTTTGCGAAACAATAACGATATTACACGTCAGCTTTTATTACCATCTCAGAGATACTGTAAGAAACTTTCCGTCTTGGGATCGTTCATGTTCAACCGAGCAACGTTCGCCCTCGTCGAAACAATTCGAGCGAAAGTTTCATTGCTCTATTACCGAAGCAATAGCGATCCAAAAGCGGGAGAGAACGATCGGATCGAAAAGTTTTCGTTTCCCTGTGCAAACCGTCGTCTTGGATGCGTGAAGTTTCGTTAGCAATACTAGAATTTGCGGTGGGTAGTGCTCTGTTCAACGGAGCCGATAGACCGACCAAGATAGGTGGGACAATTCAGTTCGAGCCAGAAGATTCCGTGGAATTGTGTGATTTTCCCACTCATTTGATTCTTGATCCAGAAATGCAACTCGATCGAAGACGTTCTCATTCAAGAAACTCTATGTGAAGCGAAGATCGCGGAAACAGAGAAAGCAACGGAGTCGGTTCAATCTGGTAAACTTTCGGAAACATACTAAAACTGAATTCTAACCATAACATGTTGTGCCTTATACTTAAACCAGATCTACATATAGTTACAATGCTGAACACACATTAGCTATAAAGGTTCCGTTTCTTCAATTACTCGATGATCCGTAAATAAATATTTGTGTATGTAATATTTTGTACATTTTTTACATTTTTATTTATTTTATAAAGTTTGTAATACGAGAGCTTATTTTATAATATTGTTTGCAAACATACTATTCTTAAAAATTAATAGAATTGGAACTGATGACACTTGAAATGAATATATCATTTTAAAAAATGGATAAATTAATAAATTAAGAATGTAACATGTTCAAAATGCAAAAATTTGTTTTTAAATTAAAATAGAATTTTTGTACCATGGGACATATATTCATCTAATGACGACTGTATTTTAATTGTATAGTAATCCTAATGAATTGAAGATCATGAAATATTTGTTAAACTACTGAATTGTTATTATTTTATAATTTGATAAAAGTGATTTTCCTATAAAAATATTTTCAATAACGTTTCACGATAAATTAAATTTAGAAGGCTTTTATATTTTACTGAATAAGATAGTAATTTAAGTATCTCGTTTAAAAAGAATTTGACCTCATTTTTACATTAAAATTTTTGCGCATTGATTATTTCTATTAATAGATGGAAATGGGTTACTCTATACAAACGCGCTGAGCGAGTTAATGACTCTAAATTGCAGCATCGAAATTGCGGAGATTCAATGTCGATTAAATCCGATACATCACAGAAAGACATCAGCAAGCACTTAAAATGCACGAAAATGCAATTCATGGATTTTGTAAGGAGCAACGGTTGAGTGCTTGTCGCTTAGCGTGATTACGAGCTACGTAATGTTTAATCGCTTCGCGCTAATTAATTCGCTCAAAAGGTGGAAACGACTAAATGAATGCCAGACAATAGAATTTCAAGCGCAATAATGGAACCCATTTATGAATGCTATATACTCCATAACGAATATAATTTTGTGATTAATAATCATGGTACAACAATTTCAACGGCATAAAATCATTCTCTCAGAGAAATGAAATTATTATTATTTTATGATTGTATCAACGCGAATTCAAATTTTTTTTAAAGTTGATACGTTGGAGCAATTTCTTGATGCAAATACGTACACGAAAAATTAAAATATTCATAATTTAAAACATTCTGTCCGCACGTTCCACATCTACCATTTTCAAATTTACCTTAGTTTTTATATCTCAAATTACCATACTACCTAACTTTTATTTTTCTTCAATCTCTATATATATTTCTATGTTTATTAATTTAGTTCTAAATCTCTCTAGCTCCAATATATTCTCTAATTTCTATGTGCATCTTATACAATATTTTAAATAAAAATTGTAATATTGATATTATAAATTTGATGTAACACCAGAACGGATGTTAATGCATATTTATTTCGAAATTGTAAACAACGCGGAAAAATAAATAAGTAAATGCTGAAACATCGAGCATGTTCATTTCAACAAAATATTACATTTTGACAAAATTACAGTCACAAAATTTTGTAATATAAAATGTGAAATTTGAAACCAGTTATTTTGCCTGATAGATCTAGTATCAAATTTTGAAGCGTGTTCAATTTCATCGCTCTATTTTATTATTCTTTTACTACCGTGTAGTTAGGTAATCAGATATATGCTTTGAAACATATTTATTTCTTCAAAATGCTATTATATACAAATAATCTCGCGTTATAATTTTATCTTAAATAAAAATGGCTAAATTATTAAAATTATGATACGCACGGTATACTGCATCAGACATTAATCCCGTTGGTACAATTAAACGAGGGAGAACGAGTTAACACACAAGACTAGCGAAAATCAAAGTGGGTAGCAAGATTCTAGAATCTTAGAGTCTAGATTTAGACACTAGGTGTATAGCAGTACTCAGCACGAAACGTTCTACTTTTCCGGCAACTCAACGACCACTTCTCTCCCACTTTTCTCGCTTTCCACTCAACGTTTCAGTCTCAAATGTACCCCGAAAGAAGATATTCGAGCCAAGAGTGCTAGGAGAATCTCGAATGTAGTCGGTGGACCTGCGAATGAAACTCGCATCAGTTTCCCTTGGACGAAACACGCAGAAAATCCCCGGGAAAACTTTCACGGCTAACACTGCCTTGCTGGATGTACGGTGAAACTTGTGAAAACTTATTTCGTCCCATACCTTTGCTTCTAACTGCACATACAGGGATCTTTAACACTTTGATCGTGTGACATAAAACAGAATGTGAGTACGGGACAAATGTCGATGCACCGAAACATCCGAACGTCTCGGAAACGTGTCATGGAAATGTCTTTTTCTAAGTCTTTTATCGTTTCAGTGTGCACTTTAAACTCCTGGCAACTTTACTGCGAGAAAAGTGCCTGCTTCTTTAACTTTTAAGTCACTTTCTGACACTGAATTCTTAACAGTGAAATTCATATCCACTTTTCAGTCATTTGTTATATCCGCCCTCAGAAATGCAATTTTTATGCTAAAAACAGCTGTTATAATTAACTGGTAAAATTGAAAATGTTCTAATTGTGTTCTTTTTAAGAGATGTACGAATTTATTAAACTCCATGTTTTGAGATTTTTGAACATTGTAACGTGAGCACAAAATGCCTTTCGATTATTTCATAGCGATCAATGAAGAGAAAAACAAAAAAATGGTTATGTTTTTATTACATCGATGGAGATAAATAGCAGACGCGAAAAATTGTAAAACATTTTCTTGTAACTGTAACACAAAATAGAATGTTCTACATATCAGGTGTCTACACTGCTATGTTCCCTAGGGCAACCTACCAAGATGTAGATGTTGCAACTGAAATACTGTATTTTCAACCACATAAACTCAGAAGTAATCATTAAATATACATCCACCTTCTAAACATCAGCGAATATATTACTTCTACCTGCCAAACTTAAATTAGCAATTTTAACAAGTGATACAAATCGTTCAAGTAATTTAGGTTATTTTCCTATTGATCTTCGGTGACTACAAGAAGACCAGCTTTTCAAAATAAGAAAGGTAGAAGAAAAGTGCGAAGCTCTTTTAGTAAATGGAGGAAAATGGTGGAAACGAAGGTCCCGAAGGATCCGGTAAATCTTAACCGAAGCAAACTTCCGAAAATTTACGTCGTCGCGTGCACGACTTTTCGCGAAAGAGTCGTCTAAAAGGCCATGCGGGACTTGAGGGACCCAGGTTCACCTCCACAAGGAGACATTAATCTACGTTGAGTCTCCACCGAATAAGTGTTGCTTGACGTGAGATACAGGATTAATGGACAGCTTGTGAAAATTCGAATCAACGTCCGACTGTCATGTTTGGATTGCTGTTAATATTTCAACGTTCCAATCTGTCATCCAACAATTTGACTGACGCTCAGTTTTTGATATACATGAATCTTGCGATTTTGAGGTCATTCGTATATGTAACAAATTATTATTTATGGAGTCATGTTTGAAAACTTCAGTTCTATTTTTAGTTTATAAAATGAACAATCTGAAATTTTTAAATATGCAAAATGTCACATTTAAAAATTTTTGGATTTTTGAATATCTAAATTCTGACATTTTTAAGTATCCAAATCCCCGAATCTTCAAGACTGTCCGGAATTCTGTAATCCTGAGTTTCTAGATTTTCAAGCCCCAAATTTTTTAAATATTTAAACAATTAAACTTCCTATGAATAAAAAATGGTTTTGTAAATATGAAAATTATGAAGACTAATTTACAAACAGTGGTAAGAATATCACTTTCTGTAATAGCAAAACAGTACAATAATAAAATAGAAATAATCAAATGATCAAGAGAATAATAATACAATAATGGAACAGTAAATCAGAGCTATAATACGTATAGAGAAATCGTACAATGTCCAACTGAATAATGAAATGGCATAACAATGAAATAGTAAAATGCTAACGTATTAACATAGCAAAAATAGTAGATCTATGAAATGTAATATTTAAATATTCCAATAATATAATGGTAAAATAGCAGAATAATGAATCAATAAAATGCCAAAAAAATATCGATTTGAAATAGTAAAATAAAAAATTCGTATAGAAATAATATCTGTTGTTTTAAAATATGTAGGCAGATAATATTCACTTAAACAATAAAATTTGTTACTCGTACTTATATAAATAACAGTAAAAATCTCTAAAATTCAAAATAACAATAATAACAACAAACTAACAATAACGTTATTTTAAATATTTTACAAAATTCACTAAAAGCGACCACATAATTAATATATGCAAAACAAACAATTACTAATTGAAAGAAAATATTTAGGATAATTAAGAGCATTTCTGTCGAAGCAAAAGACAAAAGTAATACATTTCAGTTGATAATGTTCAAATCCTAAGTTATTTTGTATTTGACAGTTTAGATCACGATTAGTGTTAGAACAGAGAGCTACACAGAGTGCTCGACCAACGTCTCGCATTAGCGAATGAAATATTAATGGTCCTCTCTGCCCCCAGATAAACCCTAGTTAAATGGCCCATTGTATCACGTTCTCTGCCATCTGGCATTGTGTGCGAAAACGTATTTAGACGTCCAGAAATCAATGATCTGTTACATTGTACACGAATACAACGATGCTACAAACTGAGATATATAACTGCAGTAAATTGCAATTACGTTTTAATTTGAAAGCATTTCTAAGATTACAGGCTTCTTCCTTTTATTTTGCAATAACCTAACGAATTATAAAGATTTATGCAATGATGTACATAAATTGCATTTGCTAGCAGTACTGTTATTTTACAAAATTCGATTTATAATACTTTTCTTTGGATTTGACGATCAAAATTAATCGTGAATATATTAGTATATTATTTATTATTAGTATATTATTTGTACGCAAGAATATTAAAAACGTTATCCTGCTTTATTTCAGATGTCGATGAGTAGTCAATTTCATAATTGTAGAATTGATAAACTTGCAATTTCTAAATCAGTAAATTTGTAAACGGTGGCATTGGAAAATTTAGAAATTTGATCATTTGAGAGAATGTAAAAGTAGGAAAACTTGAAGTATCTATATTTTTAAATCTATACATTTCTGACCTTTTAAATTCCTTAAAGTTTATACATCATTTCTTTAGAAAATTATAATCAAAACTAAATAAAAATATCAAATTCTCAAATTATCAAATTATTGAACCTCTGAATTTCTAGATGACTAAATACCTAAATTCTCAAATTACTAAACTCCTAAATACCTCAATTTCAAACTGCCTAAATGCTCAAATTTTTAAGTTCCGCAGTTCTCAAACTCCCAAATTTAAAAAAATCCAACTTCTAAAAATTTTCAAAATTCAAGACTTTCAGATTTCCAAATTCTCAAGTTTAAAAACCCTTAAACTCCCAAATATCTAAAGTAGAATAATATCTAAATCCTCAAACTACCAAATGACTAAGTTTTCAAGTTCCCAAAGGTTCAAATTCTCAAATTCGCGAATTACCGAGCTCCTAAATTCAACAGTACCAAATCCCCAAAGCAATCTCTAAATTTTCTAGAAAAACTAATTCCTAAAATTCCTGAACTTTTAAATCTTCAAATCTGAAAATTTCATTCGGTATCACAATTTTTTGTCAAATTATTGCACAGCAGGCTCTTCAACGTGCATTAATGCATCGCTGAATCATCGCTGATTTATAAGAGTACTACTCATAAATATCATTTGAATTAAAAGAGAAGGCAAGGTGAAAATAGAACATTGTCTTCATCATACATAAACAATATAATACTTTGTTCCTGTGACAGCCAATGTATTTTAATATGTTTCCCAACTCTCATTTCGTTGACAGAACGCCCCCCGATGAAAGCGGCTATGTATCCCCGCGAGAACACCAAGAAATTTCCCGGTGGATTACCGGGAATTTGAAATTTTCTGAAAGACGAAGGATGTTGCCGCCTTACACATCGCTCGACCAACCAGCCAGCCAACTTTTCACCTTTTACACGAAGCCCGCTTACCGGATTTTTCCATTATGCCAAACTTTGATCGAATCGTTAACACTGACACCACACAGAGATCGATCGCTGCTATATCAAAAGTAGGACACGAAGAATACGTCAAGCAGCTAGGGAAAAATATTACCGAATCACAAAATTCATGAAAAATATAAAAATAATAGATGAACTCTTTATTGTATAGGTTCATAATAGAAATCAGTTGAATAAAATTTTTCAATTTGTTAATTGATTAATTGATGCTTATAATTGAAAAATGATAATCGCCAAAGATTTTCCATAACTAATGGGTTAAAGTCATTGTTAATCGTTGATTAAAGACGTTAATCATCAATTATTAGATGATTAGCAACATCAGTCGTTATCAGTTATTAATCAGAAATATTGTCAATCAACAGCTGAGTGGAAACAGTATCGTCCATCATCAATTGTTGAATAAAAACATCAATCGTCAATCATTGATCATTGAATAAAAACATTAATTTTTAATTATCAATCATTGAATAAAAACACCAATTGTGAGTGATTAATTATTAATCAAAATCATTAATTGTCGATTGTCAATCATTAAATAAAAAAACCTTATCAATTATCAATCATCGGTATGAAACATTTGAAATTAATCAACTGCTAATTTTCAACAGAAATTTAATTAAAATTATAGTTAATGATTCGTGTAAATTACACATGCAATTATTTTGATCGCGCTTATCGTTGCAACTGGTAGTCACGTCATGAGAAAAGCGAAACAAGAAAAGTTGTTTAAATAAAGTGCAATATGTTGAAATGCAAGTAACGTTACCGGTACACGTATAGTAATGTATATTCATATGTGCACACGATACGTTTTTAGTTCTTTCTTTTACCTCTCTATTCTCTTTCATGATATACTGCGATCCAGTTAGTACTTGTATGTGCACGAGATACAATGCAAATGAGAGGAGATGACATTCGGTAGATATTTTAGATTGTTTTTTATTTCCCATTTTCGAACACTTTGCTACGGTCAGCACATTTCTCTCTATTTTTCATTTTATCCGTACGAACATCCACTGCTGGTTTTACTGAACTAATAAGTAAATTACTAAAGAAACTTTCATTCACATTGAACGCAGATGCTTTTTTATAAAAGTAAAAGGATACTGCAGATTTGTCGTCAACTTCTAAAGAAGCGACTTTATGGTTTTATGTTGAATGTTTTATTTTCTGCTGTTTCGACGGTATGGTACATCAAAATGTTAAAAATATTTATAAATCATTAATATGAAATAAAAATATTTTATTTAACATAAAAAAATAAAAAATTTTTAAATTCAATACATTTAAAAACTAAAGAATAATATTTATGATACTGTAAATATTATTCGGATATTTATGAATAAAAGCGTATAAATTATGAATTATTTTATGACATAAAAATACTGCAAAATACGACACGTGATATATTAATAAACACATATGAAATTTATTATCATATGAAAAATAAACAGATAAAACTTAAGGTTCAATGAAAATAACTACACAAATTATTCATAGAAGTTCTTAACTCGAATTAGTTGCCATCTAGCTAAATTATAATTATCTAAAACTAGATAGCTATCTAACTTTCTGTCTTATATTAAATATATTAATATATTTGTGCAATCATCTACAAACATCAAGCTCCAAATCAACACATTACGAGTGCTTATAACGATTTTATGTTTAATTTCCTATTTCGAAACTGACCATCTCATATTGGTCAAATATGAGATAAACTGAAACTGACCAACTCTTTCAAAAAAGTCGAAAGTAATAAAGAACCCATTACCACAGCAAGCCAAGATTTTCCGCCAATTTCTATTTGCAGAGCATCAACAGTAACGGATCTGCGATATTTGCTTCGAGAAAGCACAAAAAAAAACTCGCGATTGTTGAATCTAGAAAGTATCCTTTTCGTAGTACGGAAATCCCTTCGCTTTCGCGTTTAAACCGAAGCATTTCGCCTGCCACGATCACTTTTCGATCCACCATGCTTTTATCTCTCATTTCCCATAGAAAGCGCCTGAGGCGTCACCATGGGGCCGATATGAGGGAACTTTTAAAATTACCCAGACTTCCCAGCCAGGAGATAATATGGTCTATTAAGGATAGACGACGTTGGATCGACGATCGAAGTAAACGAGAAGCAAGAACTCTAGGGATGAAGAGACAAGACTGGAGTGGGGGCTGATTTAATTCCTGCATTTTACTATGGTAAACGCAAAGGGCAAATAAATAATACTAGATGGTTTTATGGAGCTTCTTGCAGATTTTATGGGTTGTTATTTTGGAAAGAAAATTACACGCTCCGCGATAATCCTAAAACGATTGCAAAAATTTTGATAAATAAATAACCGGTACGTACTTCAATATTCTTTCATTTTCAACGTCTTAAATGGCTAATGGGTAATTTTATAAATAATGTATCGAATGTTTCATTAAACAAAAATAAAAATTGAATGGCGTATGAAATACAAGTAATATGAAAACAACCTATTAGAATGCTATTTCATTATTTGTTTTCCATACTATTTAATTATTTATTTACTGTACTAAAGAAACAAGTTGTGAATACTGTTTCATACCACTATATATGACCATGAGATATGCTAGTCTAATTTAAAAGAAATACGTACACCTCTCTTTTTGATCGAAAATATTGTAATAAATTATATTATTACAATTTGAGCAGGTAATTTTACGAAAAACGTGTGAAATGCTAAAAATTTATAGTGGTCCCAATTCGATAGCCAGGGGCTGTAGAACTCGAACGACAAATCAATTTCTATTCTCGTTAAAATTCAACCGTTTCAATCGTATCTTGCACTCTGCGCAGAGTAATTTTTCGACAGACGACAAGTAAAATATGAAACGATATCTCTAAGGAGAACTCAGATCTTGGCCTAACAAATGACAACTGAATCAGGAATCTGAAAGTTAGATCGCGGTTGCTATGAATCTTTCGCAAGTTCGTGTGATCAATGGACCGGGGAAACTTTAGATCCTGCAGGATGAAGGTATGTAAAATTTAACTAGGAAAAGGAATATACGGGCACAGCACGTTGACGGACTTATAACGCTGTTGTGTATACACAGAATGCGAGCAACTTTCTCTAAGAAGCTCTATTACCACGAATATTCACGAGAATGCTCGAGTCAAAACACAAAATTTCCAAGTTTGCAACAATAATCCGCGGAAAACTCGTGGAACTTTTGAGCAGACAGTTCACGAGAACACGCGCAACACTGTTCTGGAAAGTTAAATATTTTAATAATCGCCACGGAGAACGGTTTGTTGGCTTTATACTCACTGAATACATAATTTGTTGGGACAATCATTTATAAATAATTATAAGGTTCTTTGATTTACGCGTAAAAGCATTTTCGTCTCACCACTTTGGAATCAACAGCATGAAGATAGGTCTACTGTTATGGATAATAATATTGATAAAGACTGATAATATTGAAATTCTACCATAGTAACGTGAATATAGGTGGCTAACGTAGAATGTAACACATAATTTTATCATATAATTTCAACTATTTTAATAGTTTTAATTAGGATTACATTTAAAGTATAAACAAGAGTATATAAACTTCAGTTAAAATCTACCTAAACATAACCTAATCTTAATATAACCATAATATAACCTTGATCTAATATTTTACCACAGCAACCCTAAACTAATTTAACAGTAACGGAACTTAACCTTAACCTAATATAACCGTAATTAAATCTCATTCTAACTTAATATACCCATAACTGAACTTAAACTTAAACTAGCACAACCACAATTTAATTTTATCCTACGCAAACGTAACTTTAACATAACTATCTAACATAACCCTTATTTAACGTAACGCCAATCAAATCTACATAGATCCTAGTTTGAGCTCTAAGCCTAATTTAACTTTTTCTAATCTAATATAATCACAAATTTTATTCGATGTTAATTAAAAAACACTCGAATATGTTTACACTAGCATAAAATATATTGAGACATTTGAGCGATAAAATTTAACCTAACTTGGCACACAATTTTATTATTTAATCTAATTATTCTTATCTGAAATTAGGTTAGGTTACATCCAAAGTTTAAATAATAATAAATAGATTCGAGTAATAAACTTATGCATTAAGTTAGATTAGATTACGTTTCAAATTTCACATTTTTACATTTCTAAATAGTGAAATTGTCAAGTTCCCAACATTCACATTTCCAAAATTCCGTATTTCCAAATCTTCAACTCCTCTAATCTAAATTTTTAAATTTTAAAATACCTAAATTTGTAAGCTCTCTGATTTTTAAATTTCTAAATTCCCAGATTCTCAAATTGGACAATTTCTAAATTTACAGATCCTCAAATTTAAAAGTTCATAAATATCCACATGCTTAAATTCCATAATTTTTAAATTTCTAAATTTCTAAGTCTATAAATTCTCAAATGTATAAATTTCTGGAATTCCCAAATAATCAAATCAGAAAATTTCTAAGTTTTCAAGTTTCCATAACTCCCAATTCCGAAAATTCCCAATTCCCAAAATTCCGAATTCCCAAAATTCCCAATTCCCAAAATCCCCAATTCCCAAAATTCCCAATTCCCAAAATTCCCAATTCCCAATTCCCAAAATTCCCAATTCCCAAAATTCCAAATTCCCAAAATTCCAAATTCCCAAAATTCCAAATTCCCAAAATTCCAAATTCCCAAAATTCCAAATTCCCAAAATTCCCAATTCCCAAAATTCCAAATTCCCAAAATTCCCAATTCATACAATTTCCAATTCACAGAATTCCCAATTCACAAAATTCCCCATTCACAAAATTCCCAATTCCCAAAATTCCCAATTCCCAAAATTCCCAATTCACAAAATTCCCAATTCACAAAATTCCCAATTCCCAAAATTCCCAATTCATACAATTTCCAATTCACAGAATTCCCAATTCACAAAATTCCCAATTCACAAAATTCCCAATTTCCAAAATTTCCCATTCTCAAAGTTCCCCATTGCCAAAGTGTCTTAATTCCCAAAATATCAAATTCCCAAAATTTCGAAGTTTGCAAATTTGAAAAATTCCCAATTCCCAAATCCCCAAATATTCAATCAAATTCCATCTCCCCTCTATTAGCATTAACAGTACCGAAATAATGTTATACATCGTTAAATATCGATAAGCTATCGACAAGACCTTGATAATCGATAGTCACACTTCCAAAGCAGGCAATAAAGTGTAAACGTCGAATGCATGCTATCAAATTTACCGTTCTCCATACATCTCGAACGGGTAAACTTGTAGCATACAAGCAAAGAAACATTCGCCGACGTTTGTCTCCATCGTAGCACAAGAACGGGCGAAGTATCGCAGTAACAAGTGACGAGTGTCGACTGCGAGAAGTTATATAAAGGAGAATAAAAGTTCCTTACTACTGAATGCTAGTCTTTCAAAGTTTTTCGCACTTTATGAGACACACGAGCTTTTATGCGAACATGCACGCGTTAAGCCCGAGATAACTCCGAACCGTATCTGCACGCAAAGAAGTGGACGCTTTATAAACTTCAAAGTGCTTGTAGATATTTTCGTGTTAACGTCTGCGTTCTGATAGTGCCGCCATTATTTAAAACATGACAAATATTCTGAATATTTCGCCATAGTACAGCGACAGTTACGTGGGACACGTCGTATATTTTAATGATGTAAATATATTTTTCGGACTATTTGTTCAAAATATTTTTCAAATTACCTTCCGCATAAATCTTCAACTATTTACCAAATGGCGACGATATTCGTAATATGCGGAAACAGTGCAACAAACATGATCAAAGATTATACACGTACTTACGTGTGCAAATATTGAAAGGCGTTGTTGAATACGAATGTTGACTAACGTTTTATCGTAATGATGAACAGATGATTACGTGATAATTAACAGATGTTATCTCAGCGTTAGAAACCATTGTCCAACGTTGACAGAAAGTGCCAATATTGACATTTTCAAACAAACATACTTACGTTACTTTATCATCTCGATATACTCTAATCGACAAACTAATATTAACTGATATTACCCTGGACAAATAATTTTTGAATCGAGACAATAATACAAAATTAAGTATTACAAAGATGCTAACGATTTTGAGATACACTATTATAAGAATATAAAACACATTATGAAAGTTAAATTTGTTTGATATGAAGTAAACGCAAAAAATAATCGAACATTATAAAATATTATGCAATATACATATGGAGAAGGGTATTGTTTACGTCGTGCTAAGTTAATAATATTGAATACGGCTTAGAAACATTTTTTGACCCACTCCGAATATAAGCGAAACTTCTTCCCTGACATGATTTTCCCCGCACATTGTACATTTCTGCAATAATATTTTACATCTGAAAACCTTGAATATTTTTAGTCGGCTTCGCATTATTGCCTTTGGCTAAAAACTTCCAATCGAAAGTTTGGTCGTTGATTCGCGTTCATATCGAAAGATATTTTATTAGAAAAGTTTGCAGGCCCTTGTTTTGTACTATCGATAACACCGCATTGTGCCGTATCCAACATGAGTAACAACTAAAATTTACGAGCTAACTTTCGAGACTTCGTTCAACTCGTATCAGCCACATTAATACCGAACAATACAGGGAGATCATGTGCGAACACGTGTAAAATATAGATGCAAGTAAGTGATCTCCATAAATAGGAAATAAAAGCAGAAGGCATAAAAATGAGAGTACATAAAAGGATACGATTCCGTTACTTTTAGTATTCTGGGATATGTGATATTATTAGCAAATGACTTTTAATAAAAAATACGATACTAAATTCGGACGAGCTCATAACCAGCTGTTCGCACTTCTTAATTAAAAGTATTCTTCTTAATTAAAACAGTGACTCGTTTTACAAAAATGTAACTCTGGTTTCCTTCTGTCTAACTCAACCTAATTCAATGAAACCTTAACATATCTTAATCTAACACGAGTTGACCTAATTTGATATGTAACTGTTTCCAAATTTAGGGATTTGAAGAGTTTCAAATTTGGATTTTTTAAAATTTAGAAAACTTTTAAATATTGCGATTTGAAAATTCAGAGTTTGAAATTTCAAAAAATTAGAAATTTAAGAATTTACAGATTTAGAGAAATAGAAATTTGTAGATTTCAATACTTGAAAATTTACTCTTCAACTCCTCTCTACAATTTTAACAGTATTATACATCGAGGTATCAATAATATTTCTATCCCAATATTTGTCAATGACAGTATCGATAGTTACACGACTAGAACATGTATGTATCCATATATAAAATTGTATAAGTCCTTCAATTTCGTCCGTAAAGTAAATCCAATAAATCGAGGAGTATAAATCCTATAAAAAGAGGAACGACAAACAATAAAAAGCAATGGGCGAGGAACAGACAATCGCAGAATCGGTGTCTAACCTATGAAAGAGATTCATTTTCCAAAGGCTGCTGCAGAAGCAGCATTTTGAGAGGTTCTGCTGGTGGAAACTCGGGGCCAGCATAAACACACTCAAGTTTTGGGGGTAGAGTGCAGCAGCCCGTCACTTGCACGGTCGCCATTCTACAAAGGAACCCTCCCCTTAAGTACTTGAGTACAGCAGGCACCGTCGACTAAAGGAGTTTGTTGCTGTTTCTTGTTCCCCATGCTGCTACTACTAGTGAAGAACTCCTAATGCCCGGTGTAAGTTTAACGTTGGTTGTCGGCTCGTACGAAGCCAACTCGCATTAGTTATTACGTCTTTCGATAAACACTCTCGGACTAGTTTTATCACCAAAAGAAGACAGTTTAAAGAGCTTCCATAACGATTCGAACATTTCAACCAGTTTCAATTAACCTGAAAACGGAGGAACAACTATGGGGTTTGTTGGAGACCTATTAATTTAATACGTTTTATCTTGATGTAAAGGGTGCCATTTTGGCACGTTTATAGGAAATTGTTGATTAAAAACTATGTTATGAAAACTTTCTATATTCTTGAAATTTAACGTGGTTGTCAATTTTTCAAGATATATAATTTTTAAATTTGCATAATTCTAAATCTTGTATCAAGTAATTTTCTATACTTCTTTCCGATATAAAAATTAGAAATTTTTTCGTTTTCGACGCGAATTATTCCCGTATCAAAAAATAATATGCGTTATAATTTTGTAGAATTTTTAGGACTTTTGATTTCATTAATTGTGTCAACTTTAGGAAAAATTGCTGTTGGGATAAAATAATGGTAACTTTGAAAAAAGGGGGTGTATTTTTACTGTAAATATTCTATGGAATTTTTAAATTTGAATTTCTGCAGAATAAAAATGGACCCAAGAATACTTTATTTTACATTTATATCTTATTTCTGCACCTAGAATGCTTTTTCCGATTGTGCCATGAATACTGGAGATCTCATATGTAGCTATGCAATAAAATGATCGATTCCAGAAAGGATCAAAATAAAAAGTCATGTAACGATATTCATGTTGTATGCAAATGGTGTAAGATCAAGAACGCTCGCAAGCGTTCTCGAAACATGCCACAAAACATGAGTACCATAGTAACTACTGGTCTAGACCATAGAACAGAGACCGTAACTGTAAAAATAATCAACGTGTAGCTCGTCTACTTCGCTGCTAACAGCGTAATACCCCTGGTCGTTTTATGATCCTCTTTTGCCGACATTTCAAGCCTGCCAACGGATGCACACACGTAGTGCAGTCCGACCTCTTGTCATGGTTCTTTATATCGACCAACTCTGCACACAAGCGTGACGTAAATTCCGAGCTAACAAAAATTCTATCCAACATGGAATAACCGGTCTCATGTATGTGCATTAAAGTCGTTTACGCGAAATAAAGGTTTCCATCCAGCAGCCAATTTAAAATTCTTCTCGATAACGAGATTAGCTGGGTAACGTTTGAATTTTGTTTTGAAATTTCGTTCCACCGTCTTGCTTTTTCGTTCATGTTGCAAGAAAGAAATTATACGTAAAATAAATTCGTTCCCTCAACAATTTTTCGTTACGCACAACGAAATTTGAAACTTGAGATAGAAATGCGATGTTCGTGAATGTGTAGATTTTTATTTTTTAGGTGCATTGTGATCATATTTGACGAAATACGCTTTTTAAACGAATCTTCCGAAATTTTGTGTATATTTTCTATTAAAGTAGATCGATTCTTTGACACTTTCTGCATACAAAGATACTGGAATAGGAATTTGTGAGTTTTTATACGAAATAAATATTCATAGAAGAATCAATAGATATTCAAATCTCCACATTCCTAAATCCCCGAATACCTAGAGCTCCAAATTTCTAGATTCATAGATTCAAATTAGATTCACCGACTCCAAGATCCTCAAATCCCCAGGCTCCGCAATCCTAGCACTCAGCACCTCTAAATCCAGAGATTCTTAGATTTCAAATCCTTCGAACCTCAAATACTTTCAGCCTTAAATTTCTAAGTATTCGTATCCTTAAATTCTCAAGTCGATATGGTCCCAAATTCCTAGATTCCCAAATCTCTACATCTTTAAGTACATACATCCTCAAATCACTTTATAGCAATTCCTACATTGCTAAACATCACCAAGTGTTTGAAATTTTAAAACGTTCCTAAAAATTATCAAAAGATGGTCTCCTTCCTGTTGATTGCCATATTTTCCATGGAAAAATCAAATTACACTTGACTGTACCTATTCATTTTCACAGTAGGAGTAAACATGTTAAGAATGCAACCTTACAACATCTTTCTTGCTCGGAAGCCAAGAAATTCACCAAAACAGCTAACTCAGCGCAAAAGGCACCGTAGCATTCTCGTATTCATCCACCTCCTTCTCAAAGAAACCTCCATTATACCCTAGTTAACTTAATAAAACACGAAACTCAACGCAGCGTCGTCTACAACTCTATTCGAAGCAGGTGCACGTTTGATGTTAACCTTTGAAAAAGTGGTACATTCTACAAAGAATCCGACGGTTTACAAGGAGACTCGAGATTCTGCTCGCGAGCCTCCATAAAGAATGAAAAAGAATACGCCTTTCGGGTGTAATGCAGATCTCTCCGTAAAAGTAAAGTGTTAAATCTGTTTATACCAAGGAATCTATTCAAGTATTTATACAAAACGTTCTGTCCAAGTCCATGAGGGATTGGCCGGAGACCAGAGACGTCTCCACCCGCCGAGGCACCTATTTTCTATTCCGAAAGAAGACTACACAGCAATGCATACCGAGAATGTGGCTCGTGCATGTATGTACTATGATCCTGGCACCGTCCCATTCCACTAAAAGGAACGTCTAGCACCCTTGAATCTGAGTAGTGCTTTTCTGGATGAACATTATACTTAATAGCAGCGGAATAAAGATTCCGGAAAGCTCGAACGCTAGCCGGGACATTTCGTATGCATGGTACGTGTTAACTTAAAGAACACACTCTGTAGGCAAACATATTTTTTCACGGGAAAGCCGGTGCGAGATTTAAAAGAAAAAACGACCAGGCCTTTTCTTTTCAGACATTTTTACTCATTTTATTCTGAGCGCATGTTTATTATGCAATTCATTACATTTTAGGGAATATCTGTACTCTGAATGGACGATGCACGCATGTATACGTTTGAACTGTTATGGTAACTTTTACGTACTTTCATGAGCTTAGTCAATAAATTTTCTTGACTAAAATGACTAAATATTTATATGTACTTTGAAGAATTAAATTATTAAATATTAAATTATCTATACTGTAAATTAATATATTGTATCATACCTATCACAATGTTAGTATTAAATTTTATATTCACGATGAGTACATATATACAAGAAAATCACATTAGAGATTCTGCACAAAACAATTTCAAGCATCCATTCATTTTGGTACATTTCGCAAGCAAAATGATACTATCGAAGAAAAGATAAAACTAAATGGAATCGTAAAGTTACGTTTCATATCCTCCGAATCTTTCATACGGAAAGCTACGTAATAATGTGAAAAAATGCTGACCCGAGTAGAATACAAATTTGTATTTACGTTAAATTATAGTCACAACAATGCTTTATTTCTTTGGCATTCTCGTAAAACGAGTTTCAAGAGTAGCCATTTTACGAAACGATTCGAGAACCAATTTTCTTCTCGTATTTATCAACAGATGGTTCCATTGTTAAGTCGTTTTCAAGGAGAAGACTGTCACTGTCAGCGAATACATTTTTCAAGCATTGTCATAATCGACAAGCCATCCTTTATACGACCACGTAAAAGATGCTCGATCTTAGCTAACAATATTGGATCTGCCATTACTAAATTATAGATAAGTCGCAGATTTTATAGCAAGTTATACAATTTACAATCTAATAAAGAATATTACCAATTGTTTTCTAAAGCCATTTTTCATTTCATTTATAATTTTGTTAAATAATATGAATACCAATAATAACTGGATTATTACTCAATTCAGTTACTTACGTTTTTCGATTTAATATTATTCATGCTACTCACGTTTATATGAAGTTAATATAACTTTCTGCTACAAACCTTTAAACCTAAACGCAAAAAACATTATCTGTGACCGTAGTATTATTATTTAATTTTTTAGTTTCTTTCAATTCCTTCACATTCAATACTTCTGTATTAAATAAGTTCATTAATTAATATTACTAAATCTTGCCATGTATTTTCGATATTTTTTTCATTCAACTTTACTTCACAAATACAAGTAAAAAGTAAAAAGTACCATAAAAGCAATTCTTAATGGATGCGAAAAAAAAGATTTCATACATTTTTACATGTCCAATAACGGGACCGATTAAAACGATTGAACATTTCTAAAAGCTTTAAAAAGTGAAGATAGCAAACCATTTCGTAGAACCCTAATTTACTGAGAAAATATCACTTTTCCACGTAATGAATTTAGAGAACCGCTAAATAGATGGTCCAAGTTTATTGAACTGTTCACCTTACACCCTACATTTTCCAGGAGCACCCGCTAAATCACTCATCAGCAAAAGTGCCAATAACCTAGATTTACGGGACTGCAGTTTCCCTCCGTTTGCTCTTCAACAAAAGGGCGTAACACTTCGCTCGTGACTCGAATCCCCCTGCCGGTTGAATTATCTATCTTTGGCATAACCCTTTCGAAGCGATCAGACACAGGAGCACTATTCTTCGGACATTTTCCTCTAGCTGGTGCAAGCGAAGAGTGTTACTTCTGTCGACTCTGCACCGAGGGGAATATTGTCGCTGTCAGCGAATATGTTTTATAGCAGCATCGCACCAGGATGCGACTCTAGCAGGTACAACGACTGCGAGATAGACCGAGTGAAAAAAAGAAAGAAAGAAAAAGATAGAGACGGGAAGAAGAGAGGAGAGGAAAAAAAAGATGCCGTATACCATCGAGCTAGGTGGGTATTGGATTTGTAGTAGGGGCCATACGGGCTATAGGCACACCACTCTTCCAACCCTCTACCTCGAACCACCCCCGTCAACTTCACCTCGCCCCGTGTCGAAATTGCGAACCATTTTCTCGGATAGAAGACGTCGCAGCGGCGCAAAGTCTCCTAGCTCCACTGAATGCATTATTCGCACGAGAGAGCAAAGGACTACCGGGTGTCTCCTTCTTACTTTTCCCTTGCCGAATCTCTCTCCTTGCCGATCACGCGGTTGACCGAATACAAAGACGACGCCCAGAAAATCTATTCGCATTTTATACTCGGATTGATCACGTTTTCGTGTACGTCTGCGTCGGAAGTGAAATAAATGGTAACCCTTTCGATACTACGGGGGAGGCTATAGTATTTGGTTAACTGATTTTTCGAAAGCAAAAAATGTTCAGACAAATGTTTCAATTATCAAGTTCTATGGTACTGAAGATGCCTATTTCTCAGATTATCAAATTTCTATATTCGGAATTCTAGCTTTGTAATTACTAAGTTACCAAATTCACGATATGCTAAATTTCCAAATCTTCAAGTTGAAACATTTCAAAATTCTCAGGTTGCCAGATTCCATATTTCAACATTTCTAAATTCGAAAACCCCAGATCGTCAAGTTCCCAAATCCAAAAATCTCCAAATTCTCTAATTTCCCAAAACTGAACAATTTAAAATCTCCATATGCTCAAATCCACAAATGCCTAATTTGTAGATTCTCAGATCCGAAAATTCTTAAATTTCCAAGCTTCCAAATTTTTAAGTCCATAAATCCCTAAAGTCACACATTTTCGCAATATGGCCATTGTTTCTTGTCTCATAACCACGAAACGATGCAAATTGCAACGGTTTATTCTCGAGATTTATTTAACCATATTGGTCAACGTAACGAACACAATCGGCCTCGATTATGGCGTACACGAGAGTTCAGCTGGAGCTCGTAAAATAAAGTGGTCTCGGTTGGAACACGATGTCCAAGAGATTGAGTTGGCCAGTGCCACATGAGGACACGGCTCCTGCGAAACGATTAATCCTCATTGGTTAGAATTTGCACCCTGGCACATACTTTATGACACCTCTGTTCGAAAATGCGACCATTTGTTTTACCAACACCTCTGTGACCGTCATCATTCTTGCTCGCCCAACGAAAATACCCTAGTAACGAGCGTACTTTTTAATGCACCATCCGTTGCCGTTTAATTAAATTAACCCTTTTCAGGATATCTAAAAACTTTTTCAACCGTTCAGTAACATGCTTACGACTATTAATTTTACTGCGGTCTTTTGGGCGCTTTGGACCATTACGAATTTATGCATTCGACGATTTTTGCTAGCGTCGAAAATTTATATTGAAATTACTAATGTGCTTACTTAGCTTTCTTTGATATAGTAATGATTTATTATTTGGGTTCATATGAACATAGATCATAAATAAGATTTGCAAATTTACAGATTTTCAAATCTTTAAATTTCCAAATCTCAAAATTCCCAATTTCCCAAATTCCTAAATTCCTAAATTCCTAAATTCCTAAATTCCTAAATTCCTAAATTCCTAAATTCCTAAATTCCTAAATTCCTAAATTCCTAAATTCCTAAATTCCTAAATTCCTAAATTCCTAAATTCCTAAATACCCAAATTCTGAAATTCTCAAATCCCCCAAATCCCCTGTTGGAGTACGGCCTAATTTATGATAGGGACTAAGGGTTTCGAGGAGTGACGAAAAAAACAGTTTTCTTGGGACTCTTAGTTTCGCCTTGGGTCCAACTTTCACCCACTCTGGCTTTCGTCTTCCCCTTTCACAGGGGGCGCGCTAAGGGCGCATTGGAAGGGAAGGTTGCTAGGAAGCGAATATTTTCCAGTTCAGTTAGTTCCGTAAAAATCATCAACCAGATTAGTTGCTTAAAATCAGTCAGTCAGCCGGATTAGTCGGTTAAAATTACTTAGATCAGGCTACACAGACAGATTTTAGTTAATACTTTACACATACACACAATTATGCACGTATACACGACACCACGCACTAAATACAAATAAATAATTATCTAAGAATCAACTTCGGGCTTTAGATGGCACTACTGTGCAAATATTTTTAGGAGTGGTTAGCACACTCCTTTCCATCCCCAAATTTGCAAATTTCCAAATTTCCAAGTACCCAAATTTCCAAATATCCAAATGTCCAAATTTCTAAATTTTGAACTTCGAGGATTTAAGAACTTGCAAATATCTCTACATTTTCACTCTTCTTCATTAACAAATTCCAATCGAATATAACATGCAGGTAGATTATTTTACGTATCAGATTAACAATTAAATAATTCAAAACCTGTCTTTTATATAATTTCTAGTTATCGAGATGATTGGTTAGATTTTTTCTCGAAAGTCTCACAGTTATCGTAGCTTCTTCTCTGACAGGACGGAGCATACTTTTTTTTTACGGTAGAACGAAATTTCCACGATCACGTACGTAGCGAGGAAAAAAGTCCGTTCTTGTACGGCACGTGAATGAAATTCTAAAAAGTCATCTTCGACAGCGTTAGAGCAGTTTAGACGAGGAAAGGAACCTTTCTTGTCGAGGGATCGACCTAATCGAAATACCTAGCATCGCTGAACTTCCGTTTGTTCATACAACTGCCTTGATTTAAGTATATACGTCAATAAGTTCTTCGTTTCGAAGTTGTAATGACACTTTGGACGTAACGAAACACAGTGCAAATGTGACAGACACCAAATTATGAACATAGAAAATTTTTTTATAAGAAATTTTTGTGACGCATCGTTTTTGTAACTATTCAATTACAACAGTTCAAGGGAATCAAGGAATTGGTATACAAAAATGTAGATAAATAGAAATGAGAAAATACATAAATCAAGTTTAATTAACAAATATTAAAGAAGTCCTTCTAAGTTGTTTTTCTTAAATAATAAATTCATTTAGTCTTTTTAAAGATACTGTGTTTTTGTGTTATTTTAAATATAATAACCTTCCTATATTCCGTCATATCTAAAATTTTGTTTACACGTTTTGCTAAAAAAAACATATTCTTGATGAGAAGATACAGGTAGTATTTGTTAATTAATAACTCATTAATATCTCATTATTCATAACTCATTACGAAGCGAAATATCGTTTATTTCTTCATTTACCGTAAAATGAAGAATGTTCCGATAACTCTTTCATACCACTGTATGCGGACATAAAAACAGTACAAACTCGGTTAAATAACTCGTAACAATCTCAAGGATTATTACACCGCGTGAATTTCCGGATTTTAACAGCCCACTTCAAGTACACGTTCATGTTATAACCCGAACCATTTAAAAGTTGAAGTAAATAACGCAGCCGGTGATAAACGTCGCATAAAATTCGGTTGATTTAAAGAATAAACTCGAATAACCATCAGCTGGAGAGAAAGAATAATGACACCTTTAGGCTATTGTTCTTATTTCTAAGGGATGTAAACAAGTTTTGAAAACAAACGAAAGAAAAAAAATCACCTGTTACCAACGATGCGAAAATGTAAAGACGGTATATTGCGGCCAACGTCCCTTAAAAACGTGGTTGATTTACGTTTACTGTTAATTTATACCATTTCGAGGGGTGATTATGAAAATGAGAGGAAGCATTACCTAACTTTCTTAATTACCTTCCCTTACCTATGAAAGGGCGTTACACGAAAGAAGGCTTTGCAATAATTTATTGTAATTGCCTATGCGTTCACGTTTTAAACAATTTCTAATATCCGCGTTTAATGAGGACCTTGGTCAATCTGCAAGCATAGAATTACTTAACTTCTGAAGTATTAAAGGTTATGACTCGCTGTGTTTAAATAACAATTTTAAAGTGTTATTGCACTATCAAAAATCGTAGCTTTTAACTTAGATTTGTTTCGCGATTTATGAATTTTGGAAATTGTAAATTATTCTGGAAAAATTTATGAAAGTATCGATCAAGTGCAATGCACCTTAATTATATAGAACTATAAACGACACCGTTGCCCTAAATCTTTAAATTCTCAAATTCCTATAGTATTAAATCTTTAAATTCTGAAATTTTCAGATTTTCAAATTCCCAAATTTTCATATTTTCAAATTCCCAAATTTTTACATTTTCTAATACCCAAATTTTCAGAATCTTATACGTCCATATTTCCAAACCTCCAAATGCTCAATTTCCAAATATGTGCAAGCTAAGACTTCCTGAATTTTTATATTACCAAATGTCCATATTTGCAAATTTGCAAAATTACTAATTTGTAAGGTTTTAAATTTTTAAAGTTATAAATTTCCCAAATTCATATTTCTCACATTTCTCATATTTCTGATACTTCTCATATTTCTCAAATTTCTCAAATTTCTCATATTTCTCATATTTCTCAAATTTCTCAAATTTCTCAAATTTCTCACATCTCTTATATTTCTTGCAGTCCTCACATTTTCCATATTTCTGAAATTTCTGAAAACTCACAAACTATCCAACATCCAAATTCACAAATCTTTATTTCAAAAAGTTTGAAGATAAGATAGAAAGTTTGAAAATTCCTAAAGATCTCAATCTAAAACTTCGATCTGAATTTCAAAATAAAAAAATAAATCATATTATTGGTTAGTGAAATCTCGTAATTTTAGATACGAATAACTGCTAATCTTATGCGGTAGTAACGTATTTTATCCGATATAATTCGCGAACAAGTCAACATGTACAATAAACAGCATACTATCGCGTGTGTGCTGATGATAATCGGCCTCTTTGTACATAAGTTTATACTGTGAATTTCTAGAGGAAGTCTGAAGAAGCAAATCCCCAAGATGCAAATTCGACATGCAGATACGTGAAAATAGGTTAAAGTGCTGAGCAAGTTCGAAGTTGGTTCTAAGCAGGAGCTTGTTGAATCCCGGCAAGACCGGGCTTCAGAATTAGACTTAGGTCGATTCGTAGCAAGATCCTGGTAGGATTAAAACAAGAGCTTTATACAGGCGAAGAGGACTTCGGTAGATTTAAAACGAGACGTTGGTTAAATCCAGAAACGAACAGGGATAAACGTGATGTCAGATATTCTTGTAGAGGGATATTACGCGAATTTAACAATTTTCTTTTATCTGAAATACACTGCGAAACTAATCTTTTACAATCGAATCTCTTTGTATGATCTTAGTCGTCCAGTTTTCATTTATAGTTGCACTTTTTCAATATATTCTCCACCCAATAATTTTATATTTGTATATTTTACATATTTATGCCATAGTCAGTTTAGAATGCAAAGTAAGGTAAGATACAGATGAAAGGTTCTAATAACAAAAATGAAGTATTAATCATTGTATTGTAGAATGTTTCAAACTTTTTATAGTCGCACTGTTGACTTAATGTTATGTATCTACAAGGTTTTTCACTTTCCTAGTTTTCTTTTAATTTATACTTATTATACTTGCATAACCTACGAATGAATTGTAAATTTTACATTGAATGTGGCTGGTGAAACATAATACAACGATCTAAAAACATAATTGCGGCGGAGAAGTTTAATTCCAATTTAAAACGTAGCTATAATTCCACGTTAAATAATTTCAATTTAAAACTGAATCCCGCTGTAAGTTCCTCTTTAAGAATACAGAAACGCTAAAGAAGATTAAAAATTATCATCTTACGAGTGAATTTTATCCCTATATGAATTTCAAATATCTCGTAGATTAAGTAAAATATGAAACATTTTCATTTACTACACCCCACTAACGCATATAATCTTGATCCTCCTTGATCCTTTCTTACAAATAGATTGTCATATTTAAATTGATTAAAATTGGTGGTATATGTACGAGAAGTTATATAATTTTGTATTAAGTTCATATTATTTTCATATAAAATTGAAATCATTCCACATTAACTTTATTTTCCAAATAGTATGACTTCAAATAATGAATAGCACAAAATTGTTCTAAACATTTCTTATTTTTCATAATTAGTATTCTTTGCTTTTGTTTCTCAAAACGTTGCGAATTTCACATGATCTCCCTTTTGTTTAAAAAGAGTGTCTGTTTTTATGATATCACAAGGCCAAAAATTTATTATTTTGCAAAACTGAAAAATCATGCAGCAGAAAATTAACCCTTTACAGTGGAAGATATTCTTGCAATTGACAGACATCAACTTTTAAATTTACCAGTTGAAAAGTTCAATGAATACATCACTACAGATTTTGTTAAAAAATACTTATTTCAAAACGTATGAAATCGAATGGTGAGCGTATCACTTTTCGAAACCAAAAGGTAAAAACGTCAAAATATATGTAAACATGAAAAGTTTGATAAATTCTTTTGATGTGATTATTCTTCTACTATTAATTCCACTATTGTCTATTTCACTATGCTCATACATTGCATAACACCATAGATTTGATTAAAAAATACTTATTTCAAATTTATATTAAGTCGAATGATGAATGCTTCCAAAGCAAGAAAATGTTAAAATATTTGAAAACGGTAATGGTGTTATAACCCTGCTAAGTAGTGTTTTAATTTTCATCCTTCGGTATATGAAACCGAAGGATTCCTATATGGAAGAAAGATTTAGTTATAACAGTGGTTTAAGATGTAGAAAGAATTCTGTACGTTATAAAAATACGAAGAAAGAAAGAGCATCAAGTTCCCAGGGAGTATGCCAAGCACGTAAGCGTTGTTTATCGCAGAAAACGTTCCCGGTTGTCTTCAGGTTCGAATTGTTTCGAAGGAAAATAGGGATCCCTGGTGTTATACCCCATTGCCCGGACACCAGATATACAGAGAGCTCGGCTTGATTATGCGCAACACGTATTCTCAAACACAATCCTGCGACACTCGTAACGCAGGTGGAATTCGAGGCTTCCTCCAGGCAGATAACTGAATTAATTAAGTCTCCTGCAAATGAGGAGATACCCATGTAACAAAGGTGAATTAACACTAATTCACATTCGTACATGTGACTCTCCGTGCGCGACGACCTTTCCACTCCGAAAACGAAGGAAAGTAAGTTTTAGACCAAATAATTAAGCCGAGGGAGGGAAAAAGGAGATGAAAATCCATGACCAACTGATCACGAGATGTATAGGAAAAATGATATAACGACGAAAAATTTGTAGCCATTTCCCGTACAAGAAAGTATTGACTAATATTTTATTAAAAAGATCCAGTAATTTAATACTACCGACTTGTATTTTTTTTCTATACAATTTCTATGCAATAGTTTATATACTAACAAGTCAGTAGTAAGCAAGTAATAATTTCAATAGTTCAGAAACCCTGAGCACTGGTGGAAATACTTCAATATTTGATGTGTAGTAGTGTAGGAATCCTGAAGGACCTAATAGTTTTGTTCAGTCATGAATTATTGGCAGTAGTAAGCAAGTAATAATTTCAATAGTTCAGAAACCCTGAGCACTGGTGGAAATACTTCAATATTTGATGTGTAGTAGTGTAGGAATCCTGAAGGACCTAATAGTTTTGTTCAGTCATGAATTATTGGCAGTGTTACTAATTATTGCAGTAATTCATTACTGTGCAAAGTACTTGAATACTGGAGAGTATTGGGATTTAAATTAAGATTAATAAACCTTAATTCATGTGTTGTTACTATTCTACTACTATTTAATATTCCAATTTCTATATCCCCAAATTTCTAATTCTTCAACTTCCTATATTCTCCGATTTCTATATTATCCAAAATCCTAAGTTCCCACTTCTTATATTTCACAATTTCTACATTCCCTTTTCTACATCTCTAAATTGCTTAAATTCCAACTTCATATATCCTCCAATTTCTATGTATGCCAAATCTCTGTATTATCACAGTTTCCAAATCTCCACGTATCTACGCCCATATCTCCACATTTCGATGTTCTACAATTTCTACATTTCCTAATTCCCTATATTCCCAAATCTCTTCATTCCCCAATTTGTATATTTCAAATGTACCTTCGAACTTCGATACTTCTATGCTTCCTAAATTGCTGAATCTAAATGTATTTCGCCATCATTTATAACTTTGCAAAGTGCCCATCGTAATCGTTGACCTGAGATTCCATAATTTTGTTCTGGCTTTAGCAAAAGCGCGAACTTGCATGTCAAAATGAGAAACTAATTCCATTTCTGTAATAAAGTATGAGCTGAGTAGTTTCAGTAACTCGCTATGGAACTCCCTACATATTCCTAAACATTTAGAATTCTAAGACCAATATAATCCTTAACTTCTATGTTATCAGATGACTATATATACAAATTCCTATATTCGCGAACGCTTATATTTCTTAATTTAAAATAGAACTATTTTCTTTTCATTTCTGAAAATTTTAATATCAATCCTTTGATCACTGTCATATATCGAGGAGTTTGATTCTTAATCTTTTACATCCTTATTTTGAACCTTATCTTTATATACTCTATCAAGTATTAATTTTCAAAATTAATAATAATGCACCGTTCAGGCAATATTACGCAGCTATCAGGCATAAAATATGATATATGAAACTGCAAAAGCTTAACTCCACGAAATGTACAAGTATCAAAGTATTAATATTAAAATTTTATTTGAATTTTGAAGCCGAAAGTTTGATTCGATTGTTTTAGTTTTTATTACGAGCATTTCGCTAAAATAATACTACCAGCATTTCAAGTGTATTATAGTACTTCCAGTACTTTTATTTGCTACGGGTAAATTAATCCTTGGACGGTATACAATAGCACATTTGCATGAAAAAGTTAGTCAAAATTATTTTATGATTGAAAATGACTTATGTGTATGATAATTATTTAATTTATGCAATTACCATATAAACTCGCACACAATTGTACAAGGCACTAACTAACCAGAATGTGCTATTTTAAACTGTCCGTGAAATTATCTCTTGAAATGTTCCTTAATCAAAAAATTTTTCAAACAAAAATTACTTTATATCAATTCTCTGTACGTTATTATAAATTTTGTTTTAAAATGTTTATCTAATCGTATTTGTCTCATTCACAAGATCCAGTCAAGAAAATTAAATATTTATGGGAGATATTTAACAAATGATCTAAAATTATTTCTGAAAAACGTAATTATCAGAGATTGCAATTACATTAAATTCGCTAAAGTTCATTTCGCTCTTCCCCACTTTTTTGGGTGAATATTAAACTGAAAAATATATATCCTCGTTTAATTAAAATCGTGTTTCTGACAAACGTCGTAATTACCACCAGTACCCCCTCGGCATGGAACGTGTTACAATAATTATGTTGCTTCGCAGTTTCTAATTTCACTACAGGTGGTATACACAAAACTACAGAGCAAATTCTTGCTTAGCCACGAATGAAATGATAAAATTACAAGTTTCATAAACACAACGTAATGTGGCAAATGAGATATGAAAATAAGTAAGGAAGGTTTCAAAACACTTTCTACCTTTTTGCATAAAATGTATAACTAAATTCCTAATTCATTTGTTTACATAAACCAACAGTAAATAAATAGAAATCAATATTAAAGAAAAATAGCTATCTTTTTAATGGAGACAGATAGAGAAGCAATATAGAAATTTGACTATGAATATTTTTGTACATATCCTATCATTAAAAAACTCAAGCTATCTAAAATTACGTTCTATGTTTATTATAATAAATTACGAAAACTACTTATATATTTTATTATAGTAATACGGGTTCTGTAATGTAATCAACGAATATATCTTCTTTAAATACATTGAAAAAAGATTGTGAAACTCTTTGTAACAAGAAATTCCTCCTATATATTTAGAAACGAATGTGACAGAAATAAAATATTTTTGAAATGAGTACATATAAAATATCTAAAATAAACGTCTAAGTTGCGGATGTTTTCAAATTGAAAATGAAGTGCAAAACTAAATAAAACAAAACATCTGAATTCAATTTGAGTGGTTAATACTTCTAGCATCAAAATTTTAGCTTGTATATTTACGAGCAAGTTTGATAATTGACAAACGCAAAAATATAATCTTGTAATAAATTTCGATATTACAGAACCTTGTCGTGAAATATAACGTACCTTCAATAAAATATATAACACACGAAACAAAAAGATACATATCGAATTAAAATGTCAATACATTGTATTTTCAATTTTCTTTATTCTTGTTAAATTGTTTATACAAAAGAATAGTTTTACTAATATAATTCAATTTATATCCTTCCAAGAGTTAAGAAAGCTTATACTAAGCAATATGTAACTATTATTATGTGTAAATATAAGTGATAACATTTCGTAAATCATTATTGATGTACTCTTGATGTTTTCGATTGAATGTTAAACGATATATATATTTTCATTCTTAACTTCATATACTTTTAATTTAAATACTTTGTAATATTTTTATATAAATAAACATATTTAAAAGTACTATACCAGATTTGTATTATCCAGATAAAGTAATATATGGTACCACTTACTTGTAAACTCGGATGACAGCCTAACTCCAATAACGTGCGCACTACACCAGCATGTCCTTTGTTCACCGCGATATGAAGGGCGGTTTGGCGTCTTTTATTTCTAGCATTTAAGTCAGCTCCTGCACCAGCTAACAATGCCATTACGCCCGGTTCATCCCCAAATGCTGCATGGTGTACAGCTCTATCTCCATCTTTATCCTAAAAACATATCGCAATAATTTTGATTATACTTATTCTTAAATATGTTACCTTTCAAAATTAAACACTAAGAAAAAGTATTTACCTCAATTTCAACATCTGCTTTGTAACGGAGGAGAATTTTTATAACTTCTAAATGGCCATTTTGACTTGCAGCTTGTAAAGCAGTGTGACCAGCGAACACACCGTTTACATCGGCTTCAGGTCTTTTCAGACATTCTTCGCATTTGGCAGCATCACCATTCGCGGCAGTTTTTACTAATTCTTCGTTAACATCACCCGAGACATGAGTTTCAAATAATTTTTTCAACAATGCTGATAGGCGCTCTGAAAAAATATTTTTTTATATAATCTTAGAAAATACAGATTAAATTTTAATAACTAATATAATTCGACTTTTTTCCAGTATTAAAGCTTACCTCCACTGCTATTTCCTGGAACACTACCGTCGCTACTTGCGACTTTAGTAACTGCTTGAGGATTATATGTCCAAGAAGTACTACAAACTTCTACTTTCAGATCGCCATCGTGATATATTTGTAGAACTCTTCCAATTTTTCCCATTGTCTGTTGAAACATACAATAGATATGATAACCCATAAGTTTAAAAAGCTTTACATAGAGATCTCAAATATTTTTATAAAACAATACATACCGGTGCCATTGCTTCGGCCCATTCTCCATGCCCTCGTTGAAGTAGTTTAATTTTTTCTAAATCGTTACATATTTGTACCAAATCTCCAACCGCAAATGTTTGATTATCAGAACTTGAACTAGTAACTGGTACTGGTATTTGCACTTTTGTTAATACAGCAGGATTAAATGTCCAGCGATTACCGCTCGGGTATGATACGACGATATCATGATCCTCATCAATACCAACAACAGTACCAGTAGTGCCTAGACACTCGAACATACCGTCTGTCCAACCACCGTGTCCATGTTGTAATGACTGTACTATTTCTAATTCTAAGTCAACATTAACCTATAAAGTAAAAAGACGATTTAATTATTTGTATTTTTTTAACAACTATATTATTAAATTACCTGATCTCCAATTTGTAATCCATGTGGGCCTGTACGACCTGGACCCTGTTCACCCAATAATGGTAAATGGTCCCTATATACTGTTTGACCTTTGGCATCATTAACAACCTTTAAATCAGCCTAAACCATAAAAAGTTACCAATTACTTAATTGATACATTCAATTCATATTGAATTTTATTGAACTTGAAATTATTTTTAACTAACCATTCCTTCAAAACCAACTCGGTATAAATTTTTGGCACCATTATCCCATATAACATAAGCTGCTGAACGTGGACTTGCTGCTGACCAATCTTGAATTTCATTAACTTTTCCTCTTCGCCCATTCCCACCATCTTGGTCTTCCCATTGCCAATCAACACCTCGTACAACTCTTGCACCAGGAAATATGCCACGAATTGCAATCTGTATAAAATATAAAATGGATTAGATTGTAACAGTGGAAGTAATAAATATTTGAGATAAACAATTAATACCTTTTTACTTTTACGTCTAGGTTCTAGTAATACTCTTTCACTGCCAGGAGTTGCTATACGATAAAATCTATGTCTTAAGTGATGTTTGTCTCCATGATAACAGATAGAACATAAATCATAATTTCCACATTCTGCACATTTCCAACGAATTCCAAAAATCGGTTGCTGTCTACATGTATCACACATTGTTCCATCATGTTTTACCCCTGTTGGAGCTGAATCCAAAATTCGAAGATCAAATGCACCAGAACAACGATAATTAGCTGCTGTACCATTATCCCAAACAACAACCACTTCTTCAGGGGATTCAAAATTTCTAACAGTTCCTACATGACCTTCTCCTCCATCCTATTAAATCAAGAAATTATAGTTTCTTAATATCTGTTAAACAGGATATTAAATTAATAATTTCATAATAAACAAAAGCTAAAACAATTATTATGTTTTCTTTTTGATTATTTATATAAGTTTATATAATATAAATACAAAATTTTCAAAGTTATTCAAATAAACATAAAATGAAGTTAATTAAAGATTATTTAAAATTGTTGAATGTATGGAAATTAACTATAAGAAATGATGTAAATAAAACAAAATATAGTAAATATCTGAACTAAAACAAATATAGTTGATCAAATTATGTAATGAATATTGAGAAAATTATAATATTTCTACTCATATTCCAAAATACATAGAGGTATAAACAAATCTCTATTAAATAATGCCACTTGTAGAATAACCTTAAACGAACATGATTAATTTCATTTTAAATGTTATATATAATTAAAATTGAATGACTTGTAAAAATATTAATAAAAGATTGTCAATATTATACTTCAAAATACATTTGGAATAAATAGAAAACATAGTTCTAATGAAAAATTGTGTTAAATTCAGTTAACCTTTTTACTAACCTGTTTACCCCATTTCCATTCGGGTCCACGGATGACTCGGGCTCCGACACCCTCCATCATAAACCGCATTGTACGAGTACCGGTACTCGCACTAGCCTCCATAATTCATTGACGACGAATATTCTACTGAAAACCCGAAAAATTGAAGAACACGATACTTCTACGCCATAGAAACACTGAAAAATACCGCCATCTTAGCCTAATGTCAAAACATGCTATACCAACCTTTGGTAATTTAATTTTCCTCCGCTTTCTGTTACCAGATTTTAGAAACTTTCATCTGAAAATTTTATATTATATAAAAATTCTTGTCTGTACAATTAAACATATTATTTTAGAAAATTTGCATTGCTTTATTGAATAAAGTTAATGATAAATTATGATACTAAGACCTTGTGATGGTATGACATATTTTGTTGTAACGGTTTTATTTGAAAAATTTGCGCGCGTTTTTAATTTCAACTCTAATTTTAGGAAGAGCATTACTATTACTTTCTACCATACTTATTAGAATTTATAATTTATCGAAAATTTTTCTGTACTTTCGCTATCATATAAATTGAAACAATTGACTAATTTTGTTTGTAATTCAGTAAGACAGTTTTATATATAAAAAGGATAATGTTCAATTATGGCATACGCAGTTTACTTTACATTAGAGAATCAAATATTCATATGTATAAATACTCACAATTAACGCGATAAAAAATTTCTCTTCATTAATCTGACTGCCTTTCATTCTCTTATTTCTTATATTTCAGAAGACGCTTAATTTCTGCAGGAATATGCTGAATTTTCCAGGTACAGAATTGAGCCTCCATCGAACGAACCATCACTTACAGTTTTGAAAACGAACTGGAGGGAATGAAAGTAAGAAGTCACATGAACGCGACAGAATAATAAGCGCAATGCAAACTAATGGCAGGAAAATATTTCGCCTCGCATTATTTTAAACTAAACAAAATTTAAAATACTCATAAATTGAAGTAATTCCATTAAGAATAACTTGTTTACATAACATATTTTCAAAAGATAAAATCTATTTTTCTTCTTTATCAAATACAAAGAATTAAAAATTATATTATGAATAAATTTAACAAATTATTATTATTGTAATTATTTGTAAAAAGGAATATAAATATCATTATACATAAGCTACAATTAATGTAAAATATAAAGTTCTTATTTTACAGCAAGTAATAGTATATTTAATATCATATATAAATGCAAACACAAAACAAATGTTTATTTGGCTTAAGTATACTTTTATATTTTACATGTTATGTCAAGGACGAAATTTTTACTGATTGATCATTTTTGGCACAACAAATGTTATAACAGTATATGCAAATTTGTATCTATATTTTCAAATATAACGACAAAAAAAAACAAACATTCGAAAAATATACGCAAAGTAACGGGTTTAAAATAAAAATATATAATAGCGGTATTTCTATTTCTAATATTTTTAAATCATTTACTGGCAATTATGCTCATAATCTCTTTAATTACTCATCGTTCTTTTTTCATTTTTAACGATGAATATAAATAGTTAGTTATTCAAATGAAAATCATGTAATATTAACGTAAAGAAATATTACATATAGATGAATTAATTATTTAATAGAAAATTCTGTTTTTTATGAAAATGAAATTAATTTTTGGAAGATATTTAAAATAAAAATATTGTTTATCGGCATACAAGTATTAGCTATTTACATTTGGTGTTTCATGCGTACTGTATTGCATATTTATATATATATTTAGAGTAGACCCCTATATGTATTAAATTATTGATATTACAAAGTCATGCAGGAAGTATACATTCTGCTGTAAACATTGATGTACATTCACACAATTCACGGATGTCCGTGTTGTATTTTACAATTGAATAAGTTGTTCAACAATATAATTATAATATTAATCTTCTAATAACATAAAATTGAAGATATCAGTTTATAAAGTAGCCAATTTCTAATAAATGATATTCTTAGTTTATTACAGTTGTTGAAATATTTTACAAACGGATGTTTTTACACATAATATTTCACGCAATAGTTTTTCTTATACCTTTCTCTAGCACTTTTGGCAAAATAGTTTAACGATTTAATATTATGAACTATACAGACAGGTGTTCATGTTTATAAAAAACATGATTTCAATTTTTAAGGAAATTATCGTTTTAAAATTTCCACAAAAATGGTAAAAGAATATTTACATATTGTAAATTATGCAACCAAGCTCTTATTACTTAAGATAGTGTAAAAAGTTGATCAAAAATAAATATTTTGTTTTATCACCTATTATTTTATTATTGCACATTAATTTATGAACTGAAGTCCTATATAAATAAAATAAACTACTTTCATTCTGATGTCTTCAATTTCTGGTGTTAAATCTCTCTTCCTTTTTATTAAAATGTGATTTCATACACACACATACACACACGCATATATACATGTAATAATGTGTGTGCCTATTTATATGTATGCAGGGCGCATCTTGTAACATTATTTACAGTTTCGAACACTTCCAAATAAGATATCAGAAAAAGTTGGTACATAAAATCGGACAAATATAAATTTATGAACTCTTAAATTTTCAAGTGTAGCATGAAAATGTGAAACATAATGGCATTATTGCCATCAAATACTGATTGTTCGATTTGTATAATATTTTTCTTCGTATTTAGAACAATCCTTTCAAAAGAGTAACAAGCATAGATCACTATACTGTAACTATATGATACTGGATGGTAATTAAAAATATGAACAAAACATAATTAGTTATTTTTATATGATACTATTTCACTATTTACTAGAATTTTTAAACAAAAATTGCCGTAAACGAAAGAAAAATATATACAAATTTATTAATTCGTTATTGAGATATGTAATTGTTAACATACAAATAGTACCTCGTTTTATAAATGCATATAGTGATGACATCGTATGGAGATCTAATTTATCCTGAGATGAAAATTAGGTATTGTAAGCTACTTAATTTTACATAACACCTTCTGACAAATTATTTTAAGCAGTTTAAAAATTGTAGATACCATTATATGATACACTCTGTATACATATACATTCACATATATATGTCATAAATTTGTTTATCTAAATTAGATGTAAAGTTTAAATAAAATTTTTTTCTGAAAATATTTAATAAGTTTACAGATAAGTTTTCTATAACTATTACTTCATATGTAATGAATTCTGTAAAGTGTTCATTTTGCTGTTGAATAATATAATGGACATGGTTGCAATGAATAAGAATAGGAATCATAAAATATAAACACTTCACTTTATCATTTGATGAGCATCAATGATTTCTAACACTTCATCAGCAATTTCAGACAGTAACGTGTCACTGTCACCTTTACCTTCGAGTAAGAAAGTATGTTTAAATTTCTGCAAAATAAAAATTTGTATTTACATTTTCTAAAATAACTACTAAATTTTAAAAAGAAAAATAAATATGTTGTTACTTACATCATACTTTAATAAAAGGCACACGTGATGTCCTTTGAGAGAATGTCCATACAAGGATGCAGTATCATAAATTTGTTCCACTAATATGAGATTGCACTTGCTACAAATTGCATTTAAAATAACATCAAAATTTTCAGAGAAAGCAACTAATTTTCTAAGACGTCTATTTTTGCAAATGAACTGACGACTTTTAAGTAATTCTGTTAGTATATCCTTATGTGGAAGATAACCAACCATGAATTTACTGCATGTTAAACGCATACTAAAATCAAGTTTTTCCTGAATTGTATTTTCCTTGTTTTCTAACATATACGTAAGCGTGCCCCTTAACGTCTGAGCAAATGTATCATCTGAGATTAAAATAGTAAATTGTGTTTCTTTGCTAGTTTCAGGAGGCAGTTGGAAAGGCAGTTTTATTCCAAATTCATCTCCAACCTAACAAAAGATCCAGGCCGAATAAAATAATTACATAAAATTAGTTTTCATTTTCATACTTAATAGATCCAACTTTATATATGGTAATAACTTACATTTTTCATTAATCTCAGTGAAGGCGTATCCGGAACTTCAAATATTAATTCTTTCACAAGCTTTTGACAATTATTTGTAATGAGTATTGATGCAATCAAATGATCTGATTCATGAGAAATTTGTTTTAATTCGTACGTTAAAGAAAGCACCTTATTTTTAGCTAATTCTTCAAACGAAGTTGTTGGCTGCACTAAGGTTGTACTATCTGCAGAATTCGTAAAATTGTATTTTAAATCTGGTACTATCTCTTTCGATGGTGTCGATATTCCAGCAGTTTCTTCGTAATCTGCAGACTTTTTCTCTTTTTTACTTTTAGATTTCTTCGACTTTCGATGCTTTGAATCTTCATCCGTTTTCTTACTTTTGTCTTGGCTTTTCGATTTTTTACGTCTAATATCCTTTTGTTCCGATTCTTTTTCACTGAATACTTCAGTATATTCATTAACAATAGGAGATTGAATTTTATCTGACGGAGCACTATCTTCTAGCCACATATCAGTTATTTCCAATTGATTGTCATGACGTCTCTCTTTAACTACTTTAGCTTCTTTAACTTTTTTTTTAGATTTTTTGTATCCCTAATAAGAAAATGTAACGATGTAATTTTTTGTGATATAAATAATACTCAGTTTCAAATTAATAAATTTTTGGTTCAAAATAATTAGTATCTAATATAACATATCAAAATTTTTTTAAACATAAGAAAGAGAAAACAAAATATTACCTGTTCTTTCTTTTTCCCTTTACTTTTAACAGGATCATGAGTCAAATTATTTTCAATAATCCTATGTTCCAGAACAGGTAGCCTTTCATCATCTCTCAAGGGTAAATCTAAGTCAATATTTAAGGCTCTATGTGGATCATTTACATCGACTTGATCATAGTCATCGCTATCACTTAGTTCTGCTCCCGGAGGAAGTTCACCTATTCCAGTGTTTACCATTTGGGTCGGAAAACTATCATCTTGTTCATCTTCTGAAGTGACTTTTTTATCTAAACAATTTAAATAATTGTGTTGTAATACTATAACATGTTATAAAATATATGCAAAATAATATGAACTTTCAACATACTTTTCTTGGATTTCTTCTTCTTTTTGCCATGTATTTTATACCTTTTATGATTGTTTGTAATCTTCAAAGAAATTGGAATATCCAGCTCTGCTACAGGAATGTTTTCAAATTCTTCGTAAATACTTGATGAATTATGATATGAACCAGAATTTTTAAACGTGTCTTTTAAATAGTGTGGATTATTTTGTTGTTCCAATTTTCTCGCTTCGCGACGTTTCTGAAGTTCTTCTGCTGACGGTTCAATTAATTCACGCTTAGAATAGGAATCACTTGTTTTGTCGGTCTTAATAAATATATCATTCATATCTAAGTCTTCTGAATCTGAGCTTTCAGATGGAGGATCATTAATCCATGAGTCCAGATCTAGATCCTCAGGAATCGGCACCTAAACAAAAATAAATAATTTTATAATACGTTTCCATTGTAGCGTTAGTAATAAGGATTTGTTACGAACTTTGAAATAGATATTATATTCAAATATGAATTTATATATGATGAACATATAATAATTACCTTTCTCTGTGCTTTAGGAGCAACAGGGTTAAGTTCTCCTTCAAATGCTTCCATCAATTCTTGTACCAGTCCAGGATTTTCTTTCAAACATTCAAATAAAACCAATGTCGAACTAGATCTTTCTTGAACCTCTAAGTCCCCACTGCATACAAAATCTGCTATTTTATCTTGTAGTGCATAAATCTGTAAAATACAATAAAATTTACACATATCATTAAGGATAGATACATACACATTATTATTAATTATAGTGTATTATAATGGAACAAGAGTAGCAAGATTATGTTACATAATATCCTAATAGTTATATTTATGAAACATAAATTAATTTATTACATAACAAAACAATACAAGTCTATATAAAAAGAACCTATATTTTGCACTACAATAATTAAACAGTATTAACAAATAAATGACTTTCAAATAATATATAAATTCAAGTTTGTTAAATAATAAACATAATTTTTAATTTTCATGAATAATTCTTACCATGATAAATTGAAAATAGATGAATGAATACAGTGACGAAGTAAAAAAAAACTATAATAATATAGGATATACCTGTTCCATAGTTTCAGTATCCCCGTCTTTTTCAGCTTTATATAATGTTGCTGTAGCAAGTTTCAAGATATTATGGACATAAACAGCTTGAATATGTCCTGGTAAGCTAGAAGCTTGTGATCGTAACATTGATTGTAATGTTGCTAGAGGATCTTCGAGTTCACTATTAATTTAATATATTATCAATTATATTTTAATGAAAAAATTAATGTAGATCAGGACATGTTCATAGAATACCTAGAGAACTCTCCACATATCCATGCAGCGGCATATAAAACTTCAGACATTGTTGCTCTTGGTTGGCCTGTTAGAAGATATGAATTTTCTAGCAGTAAGGCACATTGTTGAACCGCATATTTTCGTATAGCTTGTACACGAATTGCTACATCAAGTAATTGAGTTGCTACTAGTGGTCCATGTTTGGTACCTTCCATTCGTGTTAATTCAACCAATACAGATATGTACCTATATATATGAAAAATATTTACAGATAGATAAAAATTGCTTTAATAGACAGAAACGATATATATTTTTTAGTAATTACTTTACCATTCAAAATAAGTAACAAATTGATAATTATTTTGTGAACAGATCTGAATAATTTTCGAGAGTAATTCATCTCTGTATGCAGTGCCTTCTGCTTTATCCATATGCACCATTAATTTTCTAACTATCTCCATTAAATTCTTCTTTGAAACCATTCCATATAATAAATCCAAGGCACGCAATCTTATACTTTCATCTTTATCATCTAAGCATTGCATTATAAGATCTTTATGAGCTTGCACACTTTTAGGATGAGTCTTTAAAATTTTTGACATTGCTAACAGTCCCAAGTACTTTAAGTTCTGATCAGAATCCTCTATCAATATTCTCAATTTTTGAACACATAATTGGATTGAATCAGAATGGTTTGGCATACCAGAGGAAATTGAAATTAATACAGCAATTACTGTATTTATACATTCATATAGCAGAGACATTGCTGATGTACTAAAAATCAATAATATCACATAATTAAAAAATTGTGGTAATTATGCAATCAATTAATTACTTGAATAATTAAAATGATAATAAAATATAACAAGGTAATTTATGTTCATTAAATTACTCTAACAAAATGTTAGACAAAATAAATAATTAACTACATTTTTTAAATTAATAGTAATAAAAAATAAAACTATTTTACAAGCAGTATCAAACATGCAAGTGCAATATTTTTATATATTTATAATCAAAAATACTTTAAATACCTGTGTATCAAATTTGTAAGGGGTTCTATTAATTTTTTGCCAAGCCTAGGTTCTAGAGGTGTCAATGCGCCAAACTGGAAATATAATTGCAGTCTAAGAAATATGGCAGTATTTAATATATGATAAGATTTCTAAACATCATTTACATAATATTTGAAATAACTGCTAACAAGTACATTTTAGAAATAAATACAAGCTACTAAGTCATACTAAGACTAATATCTATAATTTCACTATATTCTGATAACAAAACATAATCAACTAATATGAAAACCTTGAAATCAGGTCAATTAGTGGTTGAGTAAGTCGCCGACCCATTTTCGGCTCAATCAGTGTTATAGTGGAGAACTGAGCACGTGAAACAAGACCAATATTACTTGGCTCATGTTAAAAAGCATTATGTATATATAAATGCTTATATAATTATAACAATGAGCCTATATTTTAATTAATCTGTGTTTCACTTTAATTTTATAAAATTAGGAAATAATATTCACTTACCAGCTTAATGATTTTTATTAACATCCAATTATTTGTAGATGTTGTCATAAGTTTGAAAAAAACAGGTGCTAAACTTAGATAGTTTTTTGGATTTTTTCTTGCCAATTCACAAACAACATTAACAGCAGCACTTTGTACACCACTATCTGGATCTTCCAATTTTTCTTTCAATCTGGGAAATGCAGGCCTCAGTGCTTCCGGAAATCGCAAGAAAACTTTATACATCATTAGCACTGCTTTTTTGCGAAGATATGGTTTGGTAGAAGTTAATAATGTCATGATGTCATTAACCAAATCACGTGCAAGATCTGATGTTATAAAACAAGATAGACCACTTAAAGCCAAACCAGCATCATACTGATTTTGACTGTTTAAATCTTTGCGAATCATATTGGTAGTTAACATCAAAAGCTGCAATAAATTTGATTATTATTAGAAATACTTTCTTTATTTCATATAACCTGTCTTTAGAAATCTGACAAATCTCTATCATACATATATTGCAATAAAGGTAGTAAAATAACTAAATTATTTACCTGAATTTGAAACACATGCATATATAGACTTAATTTCGCTTATTAAAATTACAAAATATCTATCAAAATGTAATACTGATCAAGAATAAACAGGTATTATAAATGAATGATTCTACACATTAAATTATAAAGAGTTGAATAAAAATGGTATTTTTATATAAAAACTGATATTTAATTGTAATCAAATATGAAATGTTTATCAGATTTCCTTAAGACTCATGCATTATGTCAATTTCAAATAATATCATACTTCAGTATCTGCATGAAAACTCTGACTTGCTGCCAAATAGCCAATTCGTTTATACGTAAACTTAGCAGATGACATTACTTCGATTATATTGAAACCAGCCCAACTAATATCATATCCCAACATTTGAAGCTAAATAAAGTTAAAAGAAATTATATTAATGAATGCCATAAATGTAATCGATGAAAGTTAATATATAAACGTTAAACTTACATATGTTAGCTTCGCAACAGCATTTGCTTTAACCGCAACATTATCTTGTCGTAATTCTTGTTTAATTTCTTCAATGCACTGTGCGATATACTTCGCCTATTAATAAGAAAATAATTATAGATACTAAAAAATTGACTGAAATTGTTAACTTGGATGAATAAGGTTATACCCTTATAAGTAATATTTAATACAATGACCAATACATAATTAGAATAATGCATTTACCTCATTTTCTTTATTGTTTCTAATTCCGCGTACCAGATCCGTTAGATTTTTATCGAACATCCGTTCAAAATTTCCTTTTACTTTACGAAGAGCCATAATGGCATTTAAAAAATAAATGGTATATTTCCAATATCGCTTAAAAGGTTTCTTTCTACATTCGTCCAATATTCCGACTAAATCGGATAACTTGCTTCGATTGCATTACCGTATGTTAGAAACCTTAAACTTCAATCATAGTCTTACATTTACATTTTTTGACAGATCGGCGGATAAGAATATCCCATGAAGAATAAACCTAAGAATTATCACAAGTAGATAAACCACTCAACTTTCTATGCATGATGCATACGCAAAATTGTAAACATAAAATTCCTAAGATTTGTAAAATTGCGATTCTGCTAGTTACAAACTGTATGTTTCATTTGATTACCCAATCAAAAAATATTTTATTACATAAATCAGCATAATACCGTATGTATAAAACGTATCAAGTTAGATTTAGTTCAACACAAATTACCAAACACTTATAGATGCGAAGTAATTAAATTAGCAATATATTTGCATATTTTCTACAATGTTTAGTATATTAAACTGCCAAAATTCAGTTTGTACTTCTCAATAAATTTTATATACACGAGATTTTTGCGATATAAGCTATCAAAATTTTCTAAAATCTAGTTACATACGAAAAATGAAGCCATAAAAAATGCGTTCATGTATATTTTATTACAAATAGCTATGTTTTATAATAATTTAGCAAATTTCTTGCACTACAGTTATACTTTAACGTATGAAGTAAGTAGCAACAATCATCCAACATACAATTTTTTTTTGTACCGACTGCTTCAACATCGTTTTTCATAAGTTCTCTAGATCTTTGGCTTCGTAAGTTCATTTCAGATTGCTCTCAACTTTCATAGCAGCTCTGTATATAAATGTGTAAAAGAAGCCATTGAACAAAGAGATAGAAAAGTATTAAATATATTTTGCAGAAGCGTATCATGAAACTGGAAAATATACATTAATAATGTATGGCGTAATATTATCCTCTTGAATTGTATAGAATTTGTATGAAAACTGTGCTTTCTATGAATTCGAGTAATACAATATTTCTCAGAGAAGCTCCACTGCAATCATCTGGGCATCACTGCTAACCATTGTTTTAACATCGTGGCATGTTTTCGCGGTACACAAAAGATCCGAAGGTTGAGAACCTCCCATTTTTGTACGTTAATCTTTTTTTATTTGCTTTCAACAATAAGCTTTTTAGAATAAAACGGATTTTGGCTCAGATATACATTCTCATCTTTTATTACATATACGTTTCTAATTGTATTGACGTATTCGAATACATAGCTTGTTACAATGTATTTGGATTTTTATTCCACTACTTACAATGAATTTTTATTCATTGTTAATAATAATACATGGAATACCATATAATTATTAATATATTGAATGAAGTTTTCAAGCATATATAATGTATACTTAGATTTGGATTTTGTACAGTTTAATGTTTATGTCATGAAATATAACTTTTTTACTTTATGAAAAAGTATGTAAAATAAAAAAGATATTTACACAAAACTTTATCTAGTATTAAAATTGTAGTTTGATATCATTTGTATAAATTACAAAAAAAATCATGGCACATGTTTTTATTTCTTTCAGCAAAAAATGACGGAATACTTTGATTTACCGCTTAATATGGACAGAATCTGCAGAATTTGCCTTACAGAGGGTACGAATTTATCTTCTATTTTTTGTACCGATCAAGAAGTAAATGATTTTTCTGATCTTCCACAAAAAATACAAGTTTGTGGATCAGTAGAAATTCATGAACAAGATGGATTACCTTCATTAATTTGTGATATTTGTATTTATAAAGCAAGCGTTGCTCATGAATTTAGGCAACAATGTCAGCATTCTGATGCCAAATTACGAATGTATTATAATAAACCAGCAAAAATTACTATTGTGGTAAATATAAAATATATTTATGCAGTACATGCAATCTATCAAATATACATGTTCTTAAATATTCTAGGATACATGCACACAAACAGAACCAGAGATAAGAACAGCATTATCAAAAGAGCAAGTTAGCGAAGAAGATTATTTTGTAAAGGAGGAAATGCAAGGAGCATCATCAAATTCTCAAGAATTTATACAAAATAACAATTCATATTGTAGAAGTGAATCTGGTTTAAATACTGGCCAAATTGAGATGCAGAATGAAAAACTTTTTATATGTTCTATTGGATTTGAAACAACTAAGGAATCTCAGAAGGAAGCTTGCAGTTCAGAAAATGATATACATCAAACTTCTCTTATAGAAGAAGGTACTAATGATGTTTCTGAAACTATAGATATACAAAATAAATCTGAAGAAATTCCAGACACTAGTCAAAATATGGAAGAAGATGACAAGAAACAAGAGGATGAATTTCTTGACGAAAATTTATTAAATGATGATATCAAAGAGGAAGAAGTTTTACAGAAACGTACATCAGGTAGAAAAGTTAAATCAGTGCCTAATAAAACTTACAGTGAAGATGAGATCGATGATAATTATTATGATTTAAGTAATGATGGTCAAGATTCTGGAGACTCAAAATTTAAATGTAAAATATGTTCAAAATGTTTTAGTACACAGAGAGGTTTAAAAAAACATTCCCTTGTTCATGAAAAAAAGCATAAGTGTAATATTTGTTCAAAAATGTTTTACAAACAGGAGAACATGGAGAATCACAGAAAGATACATGCATCCAAACCCCTTGCATGTCAGTTATGTCATGCATGTTTTTCTAAGCCTCAAAGTCTTGTGCGCCATTTAAAATCCCATACAGAAAAAGTAAATGACATGATTAAACAAATTAATACAGATGAACAAAAGGATAATAATGAACCGAAGAAAGAAATGAAACTTGAAGATGATACAGATGATGAAAGTGGTACTGTTAATGAAGGTTATAATTTTGAAAATGCACCTGAATTGTACAAATGTGAAATTTGTAGTCAGTATTGTTCTTCTTTGAAAAATCTAAAAAGACATACTCTGGTACATGGTGATAAAAAATATTCATGCACTGTATGTAAAAAATGGTTCTTCAGGCCAGATACTTTAAAAAAACATGCAGAAAAACATGGACATGGATTATTAGACAATTTAGTTGATAATAATAAATTCTTTGATTCTGATGATGACTCTTGTCCAAATACTACAAAAAGTACTGAACAAGAGAGTGAAAGTGTTAAAAAGGAAGAAAGTGATGAAGATGGTTCTGGTGAATATAAATGCCAACATTGTGATAAAGTCATGGCTACGAAGAAAGGTCTTAGGCGCCACGTATCTACACACAAACCGAAAGCTGAACCAGTTACTTGTGAAATTTGTGGAAAGATTTGTGCTAGTCAAGCTCGTCTTGTACTTCATCAAAGGACACATGTACCAAAAGAAAAAGTTCCACGAGAATACTTGTGCCACATATGTAGTAAAGTGTATCCAAGTAACTCTTCCCTCACGTATCATATGAGAACTCATACTGGTATTAAGCCACATGTTTGTAAAACTTGCAATAGTGGATTTACTACAACAACCAGTTTAGCAAATCATATTAGAATTCATACTGGTGATAAACCATTTGTTTGTCATGTATGTAGTGCTGCATTCGCTGTAAGTTCTGCTTTTAGACGACATTTAACTCGTCATACTGGAGAAGCAAACTATTTGTGTAAAACATGTGGTAAAGCATTTAAAAGACTAAGTACTTTAAAAGAACATACTTACACTCATTCTGGTGAAAAACCATATGTATGTAAAACATGTGGAGCAGCATATAGTCATAGTGGTAGCTTATTTGCTCATCAAAAACGTTGTCGAGCTCAGTATGGAGAGATAGTTGTAGAAGAGCACCATCATTCAGTTGCTCATCATATTCATGTAAATAATGTGCAATCTGCAGTACGATCACTTGCTGTGATAGGACAAATGTTTTAAAAAGTTGAAATTTATTATATCAGAAACATGATTTTGCTTATTTATCACAACAGATTATATATGCATATACATGTATGTTTGCTAAACGTATACATTCATATGAACATGTATACGTGCTAAATAAGTACAGAATGGTAGAATGTGCTACATTTCGTATACTATATAAGACATTATTGTAGAAACAATGCAATTGTGTAAATATATGAGCAACTTTTCTTTTTTACTAAACAGTTATTATTTAAATACTCCTGTATTTAAAATTTTCGACTACTGCTTTATTGCAACAAAATTCATAATATATCTAAGTTATTTCAATTTATAACATTTATAAAATTGAAATAATTAAAATAATAATTCAATTCTGTAAATACATGAATTTATTTATGAGGTATCCCAAGTTCATACTAATTGTGAAAGTGAAAGCAGTTGCTTTCATTCCATTCTTGTAAAATGTAAATCACTAATTATATGTTTAATTCTTAAATTCCCAAATTTAAAATTAAAAACATTAATTTTTATTAGTGTTCCAAAAAAGCATCATACCTATCATGATTTTCGGATACCTTGTATATATACTTGTATACATAGTTACATATAGTTTTATAATTATATGTAATTGCATTCAAATAGAGTTGTGTGTTATTTCTAATATTATATGACATTTACACTGTTTATCCTTTTCTTATTGAGAAGTTAATGCTAACACTAGCAGTATTATAATTTATATTTTGTACAAATAATTAAATGTATACATTTATATGGATTGATTCCTACATGTATTATCTTTTATTGTTGCTTTAAATATTTTAATTTTCATTAGTGCATTCACATTATGCAAAAATACATTGATAAAATAAGTATATGTGTAGTTATATTAATCATGTTCTGCTTTGAATTTCATTTAAACATAAAATTTTGTACAAATTGTATAAAGTAATAATCAATATTTAAAGTTTTATTATTTTTGTTCAAATATTGTCGAAGTTCTTTGTTAAATTTTGTGTTTTATTAGTTTTATTATTAGTAATTAATGCATACAATTAAAAAATAATTTGAAGCAGTAGTCTTGATATTTTACTGAAAACATAAAATTTTAAGAAAATATAAATGTGAAAAATAAATGGTAAAAATTAAATACATCCATTGATATTACAAATAAACTTACGATATTTTATTTTTCATTGTTACTTAAATTATGATTTATTTTTAATCCATATTTTAATAGAATCTTACGCGTATGAAAATTTATTACTTAATGGATTTTAAAACTGAGATTGATTTTAATTTGTATTAAATGCATAAAATTCGTGATATATTTCTTAAATATGAATAATAACGAAAATTATAATTAGTATATAATAATTTAGTGTGCCATCCATAACCGATAACTAATAACAATTATGTATTAATTAGAAAAATCTTCATTAGTTTTAAATATATGTGTACATTATGTCAACAAATTTATTTAAAAATCATAATTTTTTATTTTGTCTTCATATTTCTATATTTACATGTATACAATTTTACTTATTTTAAATGTCACATATATAATGTATGCTTATTTGTTTGTATTGTGTTAAGAATTTAGAAAATTCGGAGAAGTTTAACAAATAAATACGTAATAACAACTAAATAAAAGTATTATAAAATAATTAACATTATTTTTTATAGAAAGGCATTAACTAACATTTTATACTAATTCATGGTAATTTGAATCTTTGTATTTGACATATATTAATGAATATTTCAATCTATAACGTACTCATTTAATGTGTATGCGCGTGCATAAAGTATAAATCGTTAATATATTTAATTTATGTTACAATAATAGATGTAATCAAATGTATACATTACTTACATGAATGTACTAAACCACAAAACTAAATAAGAAATTTTATATTAAAAATTTAAACATTGAGCAATAATAAGTAATATGACATACTAAGAGTATGGTTCTTTTTTTATATTTTTTTCGCGTTTTTTCTTAAGTAACTTATAGCGACGCCATATGGATGCCCGAGTTCGTTTCAAAATTTTTGCTAAGTCGGCGTATTTCCGTTTGTCATCAAGATTCGGATTATGTTCTAAGTGATTTAAAATCATCTGGTCCTCTTCAGGTTGGAACCTTAATAATATAAACAAAGTTAAAGATTAGCATTTTCTAAATTAATAACATCATATGATATACTACACTATGGATCTTTATGCTTTTATGACTTATCAAAATCTGTAAGCTATATATAAATGTTACGTTCTACAAAATCAGCAGTCTGCAGTTTACTCGATTTATTTATACTTTGCAGATTGATATATTATCACAAATACATAAATATTCATAATTTACATATAACTAAATATATATTGTATAACAGATTATGATACATTAAAGTTCATATGTGCCTTTACCATTTTTAATAATACAAAAGCTTATATAAAAGTGAAATTGTTTGACTTAAAAAAATATAAAATATATTTGTATATAAATTTTATAATATTATGTGTGATATATTTAACCTTATTGTACGTTTTCGTTCTATAAAATACAGATTTAATTTAAATAAAAAATAACATTGATTTTACTTAAAAATATTTTGTTTTTAATTAAAAAATTTGAAAATTGATACTAATAACATTTAAAATAAGTAGATTATGCTATAAAAATGTTGATAGAACTGATTAAGTTATACAATAGTCCCAGTGAAATTTTATCTTTTTGTTATATGTATCCTATATATGCAAAACTTAATTGTTTGATATACCTATAATTTTGTGGTATATTGATAACTTAAATACATAATCTCTTAAAAAGAAAAGAATTAAAGTTAATATGTAATTATTAAAAAATATAATTAAAAAATTAAAAAATTATATTTTAATGAAAATCCATTAACTTGTAAACTAAAAATTTACTTATATTTCTGATGGGTTTGTAAAAAAATTTATAAAGTATTAATTAGAATCCTATATTACTAGATTAAAATTTATCTAAGGTTATATTTATTTTTTTTTTATTTATTAAATGTTACCTTCTTTGCAAATGATTTGCATATAAGTTCCTGAACCTATGATATACGCTGTATAAAGTTCTATTTGGAAGACCATCTGCTAAAAACTGCACAAATTTCCGTCTTTCTTTTTTACTCCGAATATACACTGTATTGTCTTCTCGTAATTGCAAAAAGGGGTTAACATTATTAGAATTCCAATCATGCAGCTACAAAGACATACTTTTGTTCAATTACCAATTTTGCTATATAAGTTGTTACTATATGATGAACAAACCTTGCAAAATGATTTCCAATTACTAGCAATTATTTCGTCTTCTTCTGGACTATAACATCCTTTCTTAATAGGTGCTATCTTTTCAAACCTTTCTATTTCCTCACGAGTTGGGCAGTGAGACCCAGCACGTAATTCAATTTGGTGCTGCGGTAGCACTGGATTTTTTAACTGTATACATAATGATCTCAAGTACTATAATAAACAACAATTTTTAAAATTATTTTCATATCATATAGTAATTTATACATACATTAGCTGGTTCTTAAATATCAAAATTAAACAATTATTAGTAGGTACATCACCTCTGTCTGTTCTGTTGAAAGTTTATTAGCTTCTTTTAGTTCTTGTACAAGTATACTAACATCATCTAGTTCCATCTTAATATTATTTACTTTAGTCATATATACCTGAAAAAAAAGTGAAATATAATATAATGAAGAAGTACTATCATATATCCAGCACATGATAATATAAAACTATGTATAACTATAGATACAGTAATCATTGTATATAGGCAAAAATGTTATTTCTCATTATCACTTTTACCAATAGATCTTTCACATTTTTCTGTTTAAAATGAGATCAAACACAATATAATTCAGATCATATTTATTTACCATAACTTATTAGAGTAATGTTCTCATTGTAAGCATAACGTTTGAAATTACAAATAAGTATGTTCCGAATTACGTCGTGTTTAGTCTCATTTTAATTAGAAAAACGTTGCAAATATATTAGTAAAAGTTTCATTAAAAAAATCAAAAATAAAAGTTTTATTCTTGCATTAGGACTGTACCACTGATGTGTTACTGTTTGTTTACTTTTAGTTACATTTACTTTCCTTTGCTTGCTATTTTTTTCAACATTCAGCAAAAAATCAGACAATGTAGGACTTATATGCTATATGCAAGTAGTGGATGTGTCTGCTCTTTTCTACATTTGGCAAAACAACAATCAATGTAGGATTTATACAATATACACAAAACTTCTGAGAGATTTGCGTCTGAAGAATGATTACTGTATTTTGCATTCATATTTCTTATGTAATAATCAGTGTTAGTTATTCTGATAAAATGTACCATGATCACAAAACATTTAAACGATGCCACGCTTAAAATATATTATAAATACACACTACTATTACCCCAATATAGTTGATTATACCATACTTGTATACAGTAATCCCATGTAAGTTAAAACCCTGAAGTTGTAGCAATCAAGTAGCAAGCACGTGCAATCTGACTTCTCTAGGAAAAATGGCAGCCAAGGGAAATAGTTCTCTTATAGCCCACAAGAATAGCCACGTATTGACATGCTTTATGCCTAATTTACAAAAAGCATTTTCAAAATCAGGCAAAAAGTAGCAGACAGTAACAGATGATACTCACGTTCAATGTTTTAATCGCCACAAGGGTGCTGCACCATGCGGCGATTTTTAAAAATGTATATCTAATATCAGTTGATATAAATTAATAAAAAGATAACAAATTTTAAGAAAATGATAGGTATGTTGAATGATTCCGACAGTGAAGATGAATTACCCCCTGGATGGGAAGAAATGACAACTGTTGATGGAAACGTTTATTATGTGAAGTAAATCATAATTATTATAATAAATTATATATAAATTCCTTTAATACATACAAAAAAAACTTGTATTTAGTATGCAGAAAATAAAATTATCTAAATAATCTGCATGATTATAATCTGATATGGTAAAAATTTTATTTTACAAGTTATAAAATTGTATGTGTAATTTCTTTTTTAGTCATTACACAAAAGGTACTCAATGGACACATCCCAGAACAGGCCGTAAAAAAATTGTTGAGGGTGGTATGATATCCTTTAAATTTATTTACTTCCATTGATTATATAAATTGTTAATTTAATTTAAAATTAAATTCAATTTAAAACTAAAATATAATTATAATCCATTTTTATATTTACAACACAATGTAAAACATAATTTTCCTTATGGTGTTAACACGAAGTATCTAATAAATATTTAAATGTTTAAAGTAATATTATGTTTCAAGAATTACCATCTGGATGGGATAGATGTGTATCAGAAGATGGTAGAGTTTTATTTATTGATCATGTAAACCGTACAACAACATATACTGATCCACGACTTGCATTTGCTACGGAATATAGAGAATCATCACAGCCTGTACGACAGCGCTTTGATAGTAGTAGCACCGCATTATCTGTTTTACATGGTAGAGATTTAAGAGGAAAAATTGCCATTGTTACTGGTGCTAATACTGGCATAGGTAAAAAGCATTAATTATGTTTGTTCAATATGAAAATAATTTTTTATCATAAGAAAATATTGTGTTTCTAGGATTTGAAACTGCTAGATCATTAGCTCTACATGGATGTAAAGTTATTTTAGCATGTCGAGATTTAAAGAAAGGTGAAGAAGCGATTAAGAAAATACAACAAGAGAGGGACAGTGTAATATGTGAAATATTGCATTTAGATTTGTCCTCTTTACATAGTGTTAGAGAAGCAGCTGAAAAATTTAAGCAAAAATATAGGTAAGTGTTTATGATATATTATCTGTTCCTTCATTGTTTGTCATTAATAAGCTTTCTATTTCCAGAACTTTACATATTCTTATTTTGAATGCTGGAGTATTTGCATGTCCTTATCAACTTACAAAAGATGGTTATGAAACAACATTTCAAATTAATCATCTTTCACAATTTTATTTTACACTCTTATTAGAACAACAAATTCGAAATTGTCATAATTCTAGGGTAGTAGTTGTCTCAAGTGAATCACATAGGTATTCAAAATTGATTAATTATTTAAAGTAGTGCATTAGAATGGAACTCTTTAATTTTATTATAATAATTGGATCTATAATATTTTAATTTATGTAACAGATTTTCATCTCTTCGAACAATAGAAGATTTTCATCAATTAACTCTTTCTCCTCCTGCATATAAATACTGGTTTATGGGAGCATATAATAATTCCAAATTATGTAATATTTTATTTGCACAAGAATTGGCAAAACGTTGGCCTTCTGTAAGCGTATTCAGCTGCCATCCTGGTAATATGGTTTCTTCTTCTCTATCTCGTTATTCGTGGACATTACGATTGTTATTTATGCTAGTGCGACCTTTCACGAAATCACTGGTACGACAATTATTTATTTAGAGTAAGAATTGTTGTAAATTTTACTTAAAATTTGTTTAATTTTACAGCAACAAGCCGCGAGTACATCAGTCTTTTGTGCTACTGCACCAGAATTGGAAGGTGTAACTGGAGTTTATTTCAATAATTGTTATCGTTGCGATCCATCAAACGTGGCCCTAGATTCTGCGCTTGCCACAAGATTATGGTCTGTCAGTCAAGAAATGATTATGAATATTATGAAACATGATAAACTTTGGGAAACATCAACTTTAAAATGAAATAGTTCATTTTTCAAACTAATTATAAGTAAATATGAAAGTATCTATAATATCTGAACCAAAAACGTTTTAATCAGTAAGAAATTTATATTTGCTTTTGTAAAAAAATGTATATAATTAATAAATTGTTTTTATATCTCTGTGAACATAAAGTTTTGTTTTTAAAAAGGACATTTTATTCCCATTAAAGCAATAAATATCAACAAAATTTGAATTCATGCATGTAATTCCGGTCTCTGTAATGATCATGATAGAGGCTATGATACAATTTGATACTTTCAATTTTCAGTAGAATTGTTCTATATATATATATAATATATATATATATATATATATATATATATATATATATATATATATATATATTACATTTATGATAGAGATATGGTAACGCTCTTGGTGGTAAAAATTGGAATTAAAATTTATGTAATAAAAAAAACAAAATGGCGATATATCTGAAAATAGATAAACTTCCAAATTAAAAATGACTTCATAATTATATTTTATTTTGTATATAATATACAGACTTTGAAATTTTAATTTTAAATATTTAATATACTAAAAATCATACACCACATCATTTAAAATTGTTATGAACAATTACGTGCATAAATTTTTGGAATCTACTATTGGTAATATATTTGGTAAAGATATAACTTGTAGAGAGCCAGTATACCGTTGCGACGATTATCAACCAGGTGTGTTAGTAGAATTTGGACGAACCGGTATAAAAGTAGGTATTGAAATCAAGAGATTAACTGAATAATAATTAACGTATTATAATAACGCATTTAAAATTTGTATTTGTTTATCTGTATTCTGTATAATTAACTTATTATATAGGGTGTCCTACAAATAGTCGAAAACAAGAAATGAAAAATTCTTTTAATATGGTTTTAGTTTTGAAATATAAGCGGTCATATGCCTGTCTTTGTTGCTTTTCACTAAGAAAACAAAGAAAAACACATGATTGCGCGGAAGAAAATTGATTGTGTACATTAAATCTTAATGTGAAGAATATGTACTAATTTGTCAATTGTATATTATATTTGGGACAGCCTATATAAATAAAAATATAAATTTTTCTCAATTCTGTGATTGTCTTTTGTTCATTTTTTTATCATTGTGAAGTTTTATAAATGACTACGTAAACTAACATGTCATATCACGTCTGTATAAAGTAATATGAATGTAAAATGTACTAAGCTTTTTACATTTAATTATTAAATCCTACACTATTTCCACATAAATTTCTGTAAAAGCAAAATATAAATTTGGTAAGTGTACTCATTTTCTTTACTTTTATAATATCTTATGCGCCTGATTATAATTTTAATATTTTCGTAATTAGAATATTTTAGATAAATATATCTATGCATTTTGATTATTTTTTAACATACTCATTAAAAATATATTTAAAAACAAAACTTGTAAAAGTATTAACGGTTATTAAATATATACTTACTATAGTTTTCATGAAATTACTAGCAAATATTTAATGTGTTTGTACATGTCGATAATTAAGATTGGAAAAAGATTTTGATATTGTAACAAATAAACAAATAAAAATAATCGACACTATAATTATAATCAATTTCCAAAAAAACAATCTTAATTTCTTTTTAAATATTTCATTATCATGGCGCTATGTGAAATTTGCAGTAGATGTCGCATTCTTGCTAAATCCTCGGACTTCGAAAGTACTTTGCGAGTACCAAATTATTTAAGAAGCGATGGCTAATATTTCTTGTCAGTAGTGTAATGTACTTCGACCTAATATCTACATAAATTATATGTTTAAAAAGAATTACTGAATTTTATATACTTCAAAATGCACCGATCAGTGGTAATTACATATAAAGTTATATAGGTGTAGATTACGTTAGCCCTTTATTTTTAATCCATATCGTATCAGTATTATAATATCATAAATCTACCAAATATTATACCGAGTTTTCTTTATTTCATATTTACTGTAGTGTGTAGGAAATAATGAGTGTTAAAATTTCATAAAATTCCTTAGCCTTACTAATAAAGCTTTAAGAGAATTATGATGAATGCAAATTAGATTAAATTTTCAAAATTATTTGAGTATCGTTATTAACACTCGAAAGAAAAATATAATATGTTTACATGAAGTTGTTCAAGAAATTCTTGATGCCGTGTGGGCTATGCGCTGCTGTACCTGCAATGAAACCTGCTGATCCACCTGGACAACACACTACATCATGTAGTAATGAAACACAAGCAAAGAAATTAATAAAACCTTCTGAATTACCCATTTATTCTGCTGAAGATGGGTATACTAAACAGATGCCATGGTAAAGCGCAAGTAATTTCATATTGATAAACGTTTTACAATAATTTTATTAATTTAAAATGTAAATATATAACTTCTTTAAGATGTCTTTCTCAAAAAAACAAGTCAGATTATGTTTTATAAGTAATTTATAATATAAAAGAGATTTTGATTCTTTATAGTGTAGAATATCCTGCTATTGTGGAAGAGAATATTCGAAGAGTACGTAAAACGGTACAAGAGATAAAAGTTCAAATAGATAATATCTCCTATAATGTTACAAGTACTCTTGAGCAATTTAAATGTATGTATTTATATTCAGATAAAGTTTTTATATTTACATTTATAATAAGGTGTTGGATTTGAAAGAATAGATTATTTAATGCAATTAAATATTAATTGTCTTCAGTCATAGTTGATTATCTTCAAGACGAAGCTAATCTTATGCCACGAATAGGAGCTGTTGGTATTGGTGGTTTATCAGGTTTAATACTGGGTCTTAGAGGAGGCATGTTTAAGCGATTACTGTATACAACTACAGGTGCTAGTATTATAGGGTGCATCTGTTTTCCTAAAGAAGCAAAAGAGACATTTAATACAGTGGAACACTATGGAAATATTACTTATAATTTTATTTATGGTGGCAAGTATTTATATATATATATCATAAATAATATGAAATAATAAGCATAAGTTTTTTTTTAAATATTTTTACATAAAAAGATTTTAGACACATAAAAAATTGATGTACAGTAGAGTTTCAAGTATCTGGATAACATAGTCTATAAAATGTTGCAGTGTTGTTATGCAATATAAATTTCAAAATACCTAGCAAATATAACATTTTATTTACATAAAACTTGAATAATTGAAACTCCACTATACTAATATTATAAATGGCAAACAATATAAACTTTATTGCAGACATTTTAATGTTACTAATTATTATCAATACGAAAATATTTCTTATGTATCTTACTAAACTTGAAATGAGTTTATTATAATTTGTGTAGGTCACAGTCTAATTTCAGAGATTATTTATAAATCTAACTTATTTGAAACTAAACAAAAGACAATTGATAAATATTCTTGTAATATATCAAAATATAAATTAGTAATGAAAAACTGTCAGATTTCATTGTGATGCATACAAATTTCAGTGAAACCAGGAGATGACCAAAAGGAAATTTCATTAAAAGAAATTCCACTAGTGAAAAGTGTGCTTGAATCAGAATATTTTCGTATGATAACTGAACCTTTTAAACAGAAAGCATTGAATACAGCTGACAAACCGGAGGTAGGATGCAACCATAATATCACCATATTGCATCATTCCTCCCTTACTTTATAATATCAATATAGTTTGCCATTTTCTTTTATAATATTACCCAGAATAATGTTCGTGAATTCGATTAAGTATAGCACTTTAAAAGTATTTGTTGCAAAGTGTGAAAATACAATATACCTTATTAGTAAAACTTTTAATTCACTAATCTAATGATATCTTGTTTAAATTCTTAAATACTTTATCTTATAGTTTTCAAATTATATTAGCAAATGTTTAATTATAGTTTTTGGAAAGTTTAATGAAGATGAGTTATCAAAAAGTTGCCCAGTTCCATTCCATCGTAATAATGAAAATTATTCAAAGTCCTCAGTAACATTCAAAGAAATGTCCAACAAGAATTCAAACTTCAAAACACCAGATTAAATAAATATGAATTAAATAGGTATCCTTCATAAATCCACACTCCTTTATTTTGTCCAACATTTCCTTTATATTTATTTAAATTTATTATTTTTATAATTATCATACCAACTACTGTCATGTAATTATTAACATATTTTTTATTTTAGGAAAATACCCCTACAACTAAATCAGAGAAAGAAAAGAAATAAATCATTACATTAAGTAGTCATTGAATATTTTTTAATCTGACTATTATAAAAAGTGTAAATAAAAATTAATAACTAAATACAAAGACAAATTCAATACTATTCTGTATATTTACTGAATACAAATTTTGCATTTACTGACTTCTCCCATTTGATAATTTCTCTGAAACGTTGAAAAGCGAATTAGTATTGCCTTTTGAAGCAATTTGACGCAATTTCGAAATCGATCGAAAATTGTACAGCTACCGCTATCTAGAGGTAAACCGCTAAACTCGCATTATAGAAATTTGCTATTTTCTCTAAAATTAACAACTTTCACATTACGTTACACCGAGTAGAATATTCTAAGACTTCAATAGAAATAAAAAAATGTCATAATGCACTAAAAGTATTTGAAAGAAGAAATCAATGCAAAATTATTAATGTTTATGATTTAGTTACATTAGATATCGCTTTCTAAGCATTTTAAGATCCATAAATTGCAATATTTAAAATTTTTTTGTCTGGCGCTTTTAATACAATATTTTTCTATTCTTTTAATCGTAATACTAATTCTTTGATACTAATATTTCTATTTTGCTAATTCTACCGGTAATCGCTAGACAGCGATACATGTACCATTTTAGGACGAATTCAATTAATATTTTTTGGCTAAATAGATGTTAATATTCTTAAATTGCTTTGAAACATTATGCTAATTATCTTTAGAATGTTTTAAGAGTGTCAATAAGTCAAGAAAGTCAATAAATGCAACAATTTTCACCTTCGTCTGCTATTTTTCCTAATGAAATCGGCTTTGTACTTGAGAGTGCAAGTTCAGGTTAAAAAAAAAAAACAAATTAATAACACGTGCTTATATGCTTACATACATGTGCTGAAACGTAAGTGACATTTGGGTATAACAAGAAAACATTGTCACGTGTATTTTCAACTGAATATTATCTGAAATTATCGAATATATTCTAAAATTTTTATTTAAAATTATCAAAATGAGTTCGAATAAGGCAAAGTTATCGAAAAGTATATTAGAAATGAAAGTAAGTCGAAGAGGTTATACATTTTTAATTATTTACATACTTTATTTGAAAGTATTATATATAGAATTGTTCATGTGATTAATTTAAATATATAATAACAGTTTATGAAACGGACTAAAGAAAAAGTAGAAAGAGAACAGTTTCAAGAAGAAGGCGAAGAATACTTTGGAAATGAACTAACAAAACGTATGAAACAAGAATCGTAAGTTTTTGTTAATTTTTTTAATAAAAATATTTTAAATAACAATCGTAAAATGAATTTATAATAAGTGAATTGTAAAATTCTATTTTGAATGTTTTAATAATTTATGACTGTTTAGTTTGTACATATACTAATTTAAAAGTTTACTGTAAATGATACAGTATACACGTAAACGAGATTAAAATGCTGAATAAAACTTAAAGACCCATGTATAATGAGTTAATATTTCAAGTTGTCTATTTCCTTTTTATTTAAGTGAGAGGTTCATCATTGAACCTAGTTATGCCTTTTGTGAAAACTTAATTGAAGGTAGGTTAAGTTTTCATGGAATGAACCCAGAAATAGAAAAACTGATGGAAGCAGAACAAAACAGTTATAATGCTGTAGAAGAAGCAAAAAAAGAAAAAGATATTTCAGATGAACAAATGGCAGAAAGTTGGAAAGGAAATGGTAAGAAAAAAATGAAAAGTAAATATAATTCTAAATCGTCATTAAGAAGTAATAATGAATTTGAACCATTACCAAAAAAACCAAAATTCTTGAAACCTAAAGACTAATATAAGTAAGAAGTATTTGTAAATATACAATATATGTGTGTGCGTGTACATATATATATATATCATAGTTTGACATGATTATTTTTATATATGTACAATTTCTGCTTGTGTATATGTTACATTGAATGTCAATGTTAACTTCTAACTAATACTACAGCATAGAAATATCAAGGTTCTGATTATAGTGCTCGGTATTCAATGTTTCAATATACAATTCAGTAGTCATTAAAACAGTTTTATGCTATGCAAAAATATAACAATTTCTGTTTCTGTGTACAGTTACAATACACTATTTAAAATACAAAAAGTTGATGAAGATAATAGAACAAATAAAACAAATATAGTATTAATCCACTGATAATTAAACATTGAATTTTTAATAACAGGTTACAGGTGCTAATAAGTTTCATTACTAATTTAATAGTTATATTGATCAAATAGGTGTCTAAAAGTTTCTATAGACAGATTGCCATTACCACTTTTTTTAAATTCTTCTTCCCAAACTAAATCAAAATTGTCATTGGGAAATTGAATTCCAATCCTCTCAAAAATACTTTTCATTTCTTCTTTACTTCGAACCTAGAAAAAGTTGGTAGTAAATAACTGGTGTAATTATTACTGCAGTGTTAGAGTTTTTTAACAATGATTTTAAGTATAATATAAATGAATTCATGTGATATGTACTTTAGAAAGATCCAAATTACTAAGACCATATCTTGTGAAAATATTTGGGAATATTAGATTGAAGGCAGTAGTTTTTTCTCCTGTGATATTAGATGGAATCCCAGCTGCAGAAACATCTAGAAAATGCATTAAAACAATTTTAGATATATTTTTCAATAAAATAATTTTAAGATTATTATAGAACATTGAGTAATTGTACACAGTAACAAATTAGGTAAAATAAAATATGATAGTTATTATAACATATTTGTATATTATAAATATAATTTTTTTATGTATTATAAAATATAACATGTATACATATAATTCAATGAAAAAAAATGTGTTAATAATGCAGATTCATTAATAAAATAGAATTTATGTAAAATAAATATACTAACTTATAATACTTTTTTCTTCTATATTCCCTATTGTTTCATTATATGTAGTACTATAATTTTGGCATTCTATAGGTGTTTCTGAAAATGTTTAAATATAGTTTTCATTTCAAATATATGTTTTTCTTACTTAAATAAAAAAATATTACTCTCTATTTTTGGTAATGTAGGAAAATCATATTTCCAATTTAAAAGATTTAATAATGCAGTGTACTTCACATTTTTCCCTTTGCGTATTTGAAGAAGATCCAATAATGGCATTAAAAGTATTTCATTTACATATATTTTATATTTAGCTAATACAGGAAAGACTTCATTTTCTGGTAATATTTCTGTGTAATCCTATAAACTCGTAATATGTACGATTCGTCATTTATGTACTTTTTAAATACAAAATAATTGATAAGTGATGTAGAAGAACAAAATTAAAATGTTACTTTATCAAGATTAACTAAATCTTCAAAAACATCGGCAAATGGAATTTCTGGAACACGTTTTTTAAGTCTTTGACGTAAACTATTTATGTACTCTAAGTAGTTGTATTGCATTATCTTCTGATCATTATTTGGGGAACATTCATTTAAAATACTCTGTATGTTCTCTCCTTTTTTTTCATTTATTTTACTGGATACTACGTTTGTACATATATGTGTATTTTTCAAATTTCTGAAAAAATTATTTCATATAATACTTAAAAGAAAGTTAATCATATTTAATAAAAATACTTAATTCAATTCATCAATTAATTGAAAATAGTTTAACGATAATATTTGTTACCTTACTTCTTTGATATCAGAACGTGAATCTTCTATAAAATCATCTAACTCGGAATTAATTATTTTATTGACATCAGTAATAACCCATGTTAAAAGTTTCTTTACTCGAGCACCTTCTGTACTAGTATTAGTTGGTTTTCCAAAATATAAATTTTGATCAAAAGGTTTTTTGTAACTGCAAATGTAATTTGTATTTTTATATAGAATAATTACAAATTCATCACTTTGTTATTTCATACCGTCTTTTAATTTGTTCTGCAGGCAAATAACTGTTGTGACTTTTTTTATACATCTCTAAAATATCTTGCTCTAATATATTATTTTTATCCACTTTTTCTTTAAGAAGTTCAGCCACAGTTGCTTCTACAGAATTAATAAAAACTGTTTGGTAGATAATATAAAATTTAAAAGACATTCAATGAATAAGTAAACATAAATTTATAAATTAAACTTTACAAATTTTTTATTATATAAATAAAAGCCGTATATCAAGACTGTATTGTATTAAAAATGTATGATTATACACAGAATAACTAAAATGATTTACCAGACTTAATTTTTTTCCCAAAAGTTGTGTCCAGTGGATTTAATCCTATAGGAAGGTTTGGAACTTGATAACGTGTTTTTCCAATTTCTTTATTCCAATAACTATTCATTACAGTATTTCTTAGTTCTGAAATAAGTGTTTGAAATGGTGTTTCTTCATTTCCTTGTAAGCATTCTTTGATCTAGATAATTATCAAAATACATAAATCAATTTACATACACATGTCTCATACATAAATTTATATCATTTATTGTAAAAGAAGTTAGAAGTTATAGATATCAGAAAGATATAATCTTACACCAGTTGTTTTTTTTAAATTACATATTTTATTTGTATATGATGGTCCAATTTGTCCATGTTTTTCATTATAAGAGAGCATGTTTTTTAAAGCTTCAACTTTATCTTCTAAAGAATATTCTGTGAAACATTCTTTAATATTAGATGTTGCAGTACTATGTTTCTAAAAAAAAATGAATTATGAAATTATAAACAATATAGTAATTTATATAAAATTATTAACAAAATTTAAATTAATAAATTATTAAATGTCATGAACATTATAATGTTTTAATCACTATATAAGTACTAATACAATTATAATGATACAATATAATAAAGATGCATTTAAAAAGAAATTAAATATTTAATAGAATGTATTATATTTTCTCAATTCTAACAAAATTATATTATGTTTGGTTTATAGAATGTAAATAAGTTATTATAATTTTGTAAAGATCTTACGATTTTTTGGCTAAGAGAATTTTTGTTCATATTAATTTTATCTAAAAGTTTGTTTCGATCATTCACACAATATTTATCCATTTCAAAGTTATTAAGATAAATAAATAAGCAATATATATATGTATATATATTATAGATAGAAATATACATTCAAAATTATATCGATTGGAAATTAACCAAAATTATCATTATAACAGAGTGAAGAGAACTGCAGATACATAATACATTGTTTTTTGTTTATTTTCATTTTTCATTAACAATAAAAAAAAAGTTCATATGAACTTCATGTGCTATAAACACACAATAGAATTACAGTTTGGACAAAAATTTTGAAATAATTTCAAGCACAAAATGATGGAAGTACTAAAAATGAATTTCTTTTATAATAAATTATAAAATAATTTATTTTACCTTTTCTTTAGTTCATGTTCCACTAAGTGATGCATGCACTACTAATTTTTTTACATTTTGTATATTTTTCTATTATTTTAAACTTTAAAATTTAAAGTATGTAATCTATTTCAATCAATTCTTTGTATAAATCCATCGACTTCATCGATCAAAATTGCATATTTCCGAAAGAATTGCAAACTGATTTTAATGTATCACAATAGTTAAAAAAAATTTATGTACTTTCAGTCATCATTAGATACTGAATCATCTGTAATAAAAATATATTATTAATATCACAATGTAAATTATAATTTAATATAACTATTATTTTAGTCCATAAATGATTTTTTCATTCATTTATTATGATCTATTATGAGTAGATTTTGGACAATCAATAATTACGTTGGTTTTATAGTTCTTTAATTACACAGTATGCAATAAGAATGTTTTCAAATGCAAATAACTAAATGATAATATATTAATGTCTTTAACAAAATTAATGAATTATCAACTTTGCCAAATCTTAAACAAACAATTTAAGGATAAGTAGTAATTCTCTAAATGCTAAAGTAGATTGTAGTCCTTTTGAGCATATTGGCATTGAAAGAATAATAAAAAAATTAAAAAATTTTTAAATTTTACCATTTGATCCACCTAACGTTTGTATCATTTCAACTTGATGTTTATTTAACAATTTTTTATCCTTTAAAGTATTTAAAATGTGTCTTAGCTTCAAAATTTGATCACTTTTTCTTCGTAATTGTTGTTGTAAAGCTCGTACTTTTTTCCTAGACTCAGATTCTACAAATTTAATCCTTTCCCTTAATCTTATTTTCTCTGGGGAATTATAAATTAGTAAAGGTGACACCATTGTCCCCTTATCCACTTTTGATATCAATGGTTGTGGTGATAATAGACTTTTATCAAGTGAATTAGAAATATCATCCAGGGGAGTGACTGCTTCTTTTTGTAATACCATAGATTGTACTAAAAGAATAAAGAATATTATGTTAATTTAAATATACTGATGTTACTCATAGTTTCCTATTATGAACAGATATGTTAAGTAACCCTTTAATTGTAAGATGATAGTTGCTTAAAAAAAATGTATGTATATCTTTTTGTATAATTCTTGCCAGGTAAATTTTGCAAGTTTATGCTACTCTGCATATTTGTAAAATACATAGCTTCAACATTTGAAGGCTTAATGAAAGTACTTTCAAACCTATATTAATTAAAATTATTTTAAAAACACCTGTATCAGGCGATAATTCAGCTGGATTGATGTCATCAATGGGTAATTCATTTTCATTAATAGGATTAGATAACTTTTCTGTTATAATGGTTTTCTGAAATAAAAATAAGTATAAATAAATTATTATCGTTCAATGTATGTATCTGTTCACAACTGTTAAAAGTATTTATTATTATTCATACATACAGATGGTAATGCATTAGGTCTAAGTTGAGGGTAACAACCTTTTCTATCAAAACATTTTTCTTCAAAGTGAACAGAACAAATACGAGATCTTTCTGAAACCAATAATGATGTGATACCTAATATCTGTAACCATATACTAGGGTCCTTTGGAAATCTATAAAAAAGGAAAAAAGTAAAAAAAAATATAATTTAAAAGTATATGTGAAGTAAAAAAAAATTTAATACCTATGAAATGAAACTTTTACATTATTTGACCTATGAGTATTTCTTTTCCAATTCTGGGTGTCTGATCGGTTCCGACATCCGGGCACGAAACATTGTACCATGTTTTATTTTGAATGTACATAATCAATATTCAAATAACTTTAAACTATATTTTTATTCATTTCACCACATTCTGATTAATAAAATTCTTGTCACGAAAGAATGTAAACACATTATATATAGTGTACTTTATTTAGCGACAGAAACTTTCATACAATATAGTGTTCAACATTCGTGTTGCGCAAGCTGTTAAAACGCATATATCAGTGATATAAATTTTAAAAGTAGTAAATCTTTTAATTTACTGTTTATAAATTTTCAAAATTCTGAATTCTTAAATATCTAAATATCCAAATTTTAAAATATCTAAACTATCAAATTTTTGAAAAAATGATTATTATAACTAAATTACATGATTAAAATATAATGATATACATATTTGAAACATAAAAATAAATATTTACGTCAAAAAAGATTACTTTTAATCGTAATTGCTAAAATTAAAAGTTTAATTTTGAAGTTATCCTCATACTTATTAGTATCGACCTTGATATCGATTCCTAACTATGTATTTTCTCATAACGATTATAGCAATGTTCAAATCATGAAAGTGACTATACATATTTAGTTAATACTATACACAACGATTGTAAGTGGGAATGCACGTATGTCATAGCTGTAGAAAAACCATAATAACATTATTTTAAGTGTAGATTATAGTTGCAATAATGACAGCAGTTAAGCAAAATACAAAACGGTCTAAATGGGCTTTGGATTTTGCTCACAAGTCAGTAACCTTACTTCTTAACTTATAATTCTTGAACTTGAAATATTGTGTTTATTAGAATATGTCAAGTTTCGTCATTTTCACTTAAGTTTATGCTATATATGCTATTATTGTACTGCTACATAATATTTGGAAACTAAATATATCTGTAAAAAGTATAATTTTTCAATAACGTTATACGTATTTGAATAGATAGACAATCTGATATAGGTTATTCTGTGTATTTGTTTATCTGTACAAGTATTCTATTGTTCGATTTTTCACAATATAGTATTAAAATATTAACATATATTAATTTTGTACTTCATTACAATTAAATATTCAATTATTATAAAAAAGTTTATTTAAATAATTCTATTTTTTTGTAGAAATAAGCAAGAAAAGAATGCGGACATTGCTTCTCCACCAGGTTATACACCAGCTGTTGCTTTATTTCATGCTGCAGATTCTATTAGAGAAACAGATTCCAATCATTTGATAATAAAAAAATCATGGGATCTAGCCTTAGGACCTCTGAAACAGGTTCCAATGAATTTGTTTATAATGTATATGGCGGGTAATTCCATATCAATATTTCCAATTATGATGGTTGGTATGCTAATCATCAGGCCAGTGAAGGCATTGTTTGTTCTTCAGCAAAGTAAGTATTATATTAATATTTATATTTGTATAATTTATTTCAAATAGAATAGATTATGCATTCAATTGATTTCTAATATAGATATTAAAAATCAAGGTATTTGCTGACAATAATATTAAAAATAGAACATGTAATGATAAGTTGTGTTATATTAGTTTAATCATAATACTTTAAAATTACTTATTTCAGCATTTAAAGTAATAGAAGGAACTCATGCATTTGGTCAAAAATTTGTATATTTTTTGGGACAATTGGTGAATATTGCATTAGCACTATATAAATGTCAGTCCATGGGATTACTTCCAACGCATGCATCTGATTGGTTAGCATTTGTGGAACCACAAGCAAGGTTGGAATATTCTGGTGGTGGATTTATTTATGTATGACGTAAAATATAGTTAAATTCATGTTATATATGCATCAGAAATAAATAATTATTGTATATTTATGTACACTTTATGCAGAAATTACAGAAACATTCACACATTACACAAAATGTTTTATTAAAAATCAAAAGAACTGTATTACATATTTATATATACATAGTATATTATGTCAAAATCATTAAATAAATTATTATTAATTATTACTTTTTCTTATATTCATCTGCAAATTCCTTTATCCGTTCTATTATTTTACTTGGTTCATCTACCCTGGGTACCTGAAATAAATTTAAAACTGAATAATAGTATTATTAATATATGTACAGATTATTTCAGAAATAGGTATTCACAAATTTGAATTAAATCTAATATAAAATGTTCATTTTACAGGATACGAATATTACTCAGATGTAAGGTACATTTGTTCTACTTGTGGTATACTTTTATAAATTGGTTTTTAAAAAGCTTAATCTATTAATGCAAATCATATATGAAAGTATAATATTTTTAAGAAAGCTACAAATAAATGCTGTTTTACAAGAAGTGTACCCATATGAAAATCATGTATATTCTTATCATTTTAATTATTGTTTTATACATTATTTATGTATAAAGAATACCATAACTAATTGCAAAAAGAAACAAAGGAACAATGATTTAGAAGATCATGCAATCTTCTGTAACATATTTATAAAAGTTTTGAACCTATTTAATCAAAATTTAAGTTTATTCACAAGTATTACAGATTTTTTCAAAATACATATAGAAGTTTGAATCGAATTACTCAAAACGCAAACCTATTTACAAGTTAGATTATTCCATCAATATGGTGGCTATTTATGTAAAATTTCTACGTGTATAAAAGTGATATATGTATTAAAGAATAAAAACTTTTGTACCTATGTGTTACAAAATGATGATCTTTCTTCATCCTTAAGGTAAGAATGATACAAAATTTTGGCCACTTATTTCTGAAGCATTCTGTACATTTCACTTTTATATCCAACCTCAAGAAAATGACAAGTAATTTGAACATACCTGATAATTCTGACTTATGTAAATACCAGCATAAATTCCAACGCTTAGGGTTAACTGTAAAAAAACACAATATTCTAAACATTTTTATAACAATAATAATATTATCATTTATAAAATATTTATTTATATATACCAAAAACTTGAACATTTTATTGATTACTGCTGGTGTGTCCAATATAGTACAAACAATACTCCGTCTTAACAGCTATCTTAATTTAAAAGTAGATTAGTGAAATTTATATTTAAGCTCTTGTATATATGTGACGTTTAATACTCATAAATTCATAATGAAGTTGATGTGTATTGATGTTTCAAATATTTATTACGTTCATAAAATTGCATTAAATTGCTTAGAGATAAAATTTCACTGTCTGGATAATTGTAATCCTGTTTCTATTATAATACTAAATTTAAAAAATTTTTAATGGGTTAAAAATAATTTTATTAAATGCGTCAAAATACGTCACTCAGTTCGTTTAACTTGATCTAAGATTATGAACATGGCGTTTATCCAAAACAAATACTCTCGATACTCTCGAAGCGCTTGCATCAAGGCGGGAATATTTAAATTATTTATAATAAGTTTATAATTAATTAGAATTAATATTATTATCAGTATAATTCACTGTTTCAAGTACAAACATTGTTTATTGTAATACAGGCGAAGAGTGAATATAAAAAAGATATTCATCCTTTCTCTAAATATAAAATTCTTCACGTTGTTGACTAACGGGTTTTTAAAATATTAAAACAAGGATATTGTAAATTTATGTAGCCTAGTATAACAGTTTAGTAAATAAAAAATTATTTTTCTCAAACATTCAATTCTGGCACTTATTTTACTGTTTTTTTTTTATTTATTTGCACTTTCCAAATATAACTTGAATTATTTATATGATATTCTATCAGAATAAAATCATTTAAAACGACAATAAATATATGTGTTAATGAAGTGTTTTGCATTTATATACACATTTTGAATATGAATTAATATACTAAATTACTTGAAGAAGAGAGATGATAAAAACTTATATTTGCATAAATATTTGCAGATTTATTGCGAATTAATAAATGTAATTTTAATAGACGAATTTGGAAGTTGTTAAAAGGATGTAATATTCAATGAGGAATTTAAAAATCTAATAGTACATATACAAAATCTTTAATTGAAATAAACATTTATCTATAAAACAGGATTCGCGAATGTAATAAATACTTCGTTAATTTATAACGTAGAACGATTTTACAACATTCACCTGGATTTATTCGTAATGTTTCATTACCACTCGACCAAGTACATATTTACGTACCGGAAATAATTGCGAGAGAAAGCAGGACAGATCTGAAGAACCTGTAAGATCTCAAACACATACAGGGTGTCCCATCGTATTTGAACACCTCAAACATATTTTTTTCATTTTGACAGTGAACAAATTTCAAAGAAAAATTATACTTTGCTCGAAAAGATATATATTAAGATACTCAAAATATTTGTCCCAAGTGCATTTTTTCAAATTTCGAGGCAATCGTAATTTCTTTAAATGGAACTACATATTTTCATTATTTCAACATGATAGCTGAAACCAATACAAATTCGCCGAGCTGCTCATGATTTTGAGTAAAGAATACACAACATTTGAACAATCGAAAAGAATAATAAATTAAGTATAGCTATTTTAAACAAAAAATTCTCTTGTACATAGTGGTGTACGCTGTAACATTGTAAAAGATGGAAATGAACCAATTTCTGTTAAATGGGACTTCCATAATAAAAAATTAGATGTATTTATGTATACTTCTTTAGTATACTTCTTTATTATACAATACTAAGAATAACAACATACATTAATTTTGTGAATACATGTCCTGTCGTTTACGGAGGCTCACATGATTATTTTGGTTACATTGGCTGCTTACTATTTTAAAAAGTAAGAAAAAGACGTTTAAATATAAATAAAGCAGACATATGCAAAAATATACATTATTTTTTAATTTAATCTAAGTCCTTTTTGAAAAATGAAACTTTTTACGTTGTCATAATTTCTAAATTACTTATGGTTTTTACGAGTTTTAATCGAGTCCTTTAAAAGTGCCTATATCTTCCGATTTTTTCAAGATCGTGAATACACATTAGTTTTAGTAAAACATTAGTTACGTGAATTTAATTCTACAGCGATGTGTGTTTAACGGATTCATTCATGTCACCACGTATTCTATTCTTCCTGCGTACTTTAATCATAATCAGCGAAGAAAGTTTCTAACTCTTTTCAAACGGTGTCATTCGTAAAAGCCATTAATTATAGTCACATCATGGAGGACGTTAGTATTTCGACGTTAATTATTTAAATTTATTCATTTTCTTTTTCATCGAACGAATTACAGCCAGTATACTTGTGTAAATCAATTAATGTATGTTACCTAATATTTGATGTCGTTCTTTGACCTTTTTGGTAACATTTTGTACACTTTGCATTCTATTGCCTGTGTGTTGTATCAACAGCGTTGTTTTCTTTATAAAAGTATCATCTTTAAGGAGTACATAAAATACGTAACAATTAGAAGCTTAATTCATTAAAACTTTTAAAATGTGAAAGTTTGAAGATTTTCAAATATTTAATAATTTTTTCTTTGTATCTTTATTTTTGTTATATGTTAGTTGTAATATGAAAATAAGTCATTTCATAAAGAGTGTTGAATTCTGTGCTATTTTCGTCATTTCAACTACATTTAGATATATTCTTATACTTTTTACACAAATATGTTGTACCACCTCAGGTAATAAATTTTAATATAACGTCGAAATAACCGAGTGCATTACTAATAAGTTTGATGTACTTTTGTGATAACAGCTTCCATAAAATTGTGATAGATGGAAGATCCGGAAAACTGCAGCAGGGTTAACAAAGCACCCAAATAGAATGTTATCAACAATCAAAAGTAATATAAAACTGCAAGAATGAAATTTTACGTAACGTGCGAGCGCCGAAACGTTAAACAATTTTGGTCATCATTTTGAGTATAAATATCTACTGTGTGAAGGTAAATTGAATGAACTCGATTGAAGATGATCAACAAGTGCGTTTCTGTACCGGTATCTGCACGGCTGGTCGTGAAACCATGGAGGGAGATCGGCTTGCATGATCGACCTAGCAAACTCACTGTTGGTAGGTATTCCGCTTTAGTACGCGGACTAACTAACATCAGTTTTGTGGTCGGTGTACTCACGTGGACCTTTCTTTGTCCACGTTCCAAGTATTCATTGTCTTTATTTTTTTCCTTCTTCTTATTTCTCCATTCGACGAGTTTTTGTTCCATTGTGAACGATCCGGTTGCGATCTCGGCCTTTCCTTACGAGCGCATGGGTTCCGCTGCAAAATAAATACCAAGAAGACTTTCATAGTCTACGCGACACGAGAAGAAAACACTTAAATTCCTTTCTACCGAAGGATATTCCTTTAAAGATTGTGCATAGACAATCGATTTTATGTATTTGTTCTTTCTCCAAAGTGGAACTTTACTTGTCAGAAAGTGAATTCTTTCGGCGATCAGTGTACACTCGACACCTGTGTTTCATTCGATTTTTCACCGAACTTGGGAGACAACGATATATTATTGTTGTATGTACATCAGTTTCGACTTAATGATTGATAGCGAAGATCTATTGACGACTGGTTAGAGCTTGAATATGTCAGCAACGATTTCGAAGATTTCAGCCGGTAACGTGGGAAATGGGACGACTGCAATTTGCAATAAGGACCGTGTAAGTATTGTATCATTTCAATAATGAAGAATAAAGCATAATTTATTTTTCTGTGGAACGATCATTGGTGGAGTAAATTTCATTCGTGGGGGAAGAGTTATAACTTATTCGAAAAGTATTATCTCGTACGCGCGATCTCCACATAAAATTATATCTCATGTTTTATTAAAACATAGAATATTTTTTCTTACTTGTTTAATTGAAATAGTGAATTTTATATAACGCTTTAACTCAATATCATTTGAACTGTTGCACATTTAAACTTAAAGACGTTCATTATAATTTGTTATATGCTAAAATATTATTACACAAAATACTGAAGAAAATATTGAATTAGAATGAGATTATTTTTTAATAGGTATCATGAAAAATAATATCGCAAAAATAATATCAATGAAGAATAAAATTTATCTATTTATTGCAATTTTTATGTCTGTTACATTTTTAAGATTAACAATAATATGATTGCATAAATATTAAGTTTAATAAAACAAATAAATATACACTATATTGTAAACATTTTACTAAACAATTTATTTTGTTTGGTAAACTATTTATTTTCATTTGATATTAATTTGCACATGTTTATTATTAGTATATTTTTATTATATTACAAAATAAAAGCATATATTACAAATATAAGTAAAATATTAGCACATTTGTTAGGAACCAATAAACGTTATTTTTAAAATGAGAAACAAATAACAAGTAAGTGACAAACTATCGAATATAAAATAAAATTTAGTAACATTTTATATCGATGATAAGTATCTTGATATTTTTTTTGACTCTTTCCATTTATAATTAGTTTACGAAACCCGCATGTTTGACTTATTACTTTAAATGTATGAGCCATAAAAACTCGATTGCCGCGTACTCTTTCAATGGAACATCAAATTTAATGAAATGGATCCAGCAAAATATAATGGCTCGTCATTTCCGTTATTTGATTGTAAATTACGATAACGTGAATAATAAATACCTGTACGAAAAGAATAGTTGCGACACAGTTGTACGATAATTTTTAAAAGTTTATTTTTAGAAATGGTTCAAAAGAGGTTAATCATATACAACATTAATTTTCAGTTTAAGTCTTTGAAACAGTGAATAATACAATTTTAAGGAACTTCATTTTTAAATAATAACATTATATACAACATAGGTATACATTTCAACATTTTTTCATACTTTCTAATATATACCATGTATTTATTATACAATTTTATGATTTTGCAGTTATAAAAGCGTTCCTTCATACATTAATATGAATTCTTTATACAGTATGAATATTTAACTACATTCAGTTATTTACCGAAGGTAGACACCGATTTTACATTAAGTCATCTGGATACTTGTCAATTTATCCTACAAATAGTATTTTAGCATAAAACCTAACCATATTACAAAACATCTTTTCAGAAAATTGTCAAGAAAAGTTATAACTCTGATCATTTCTTAAATTAGTATGCAAACTAGCTCTACGCTCAATGAGGCGCCACATCGACAATTTGTAAATCAAGAACAAAAACAGTATGTATTAATTCATTTAATTTTAACAAGATGTGAATTTCTTCAGTTAGAAGATTAGAGCAATAATTTCATGACTGAATACGTAGTGTAATTAGTAAATGATATTAAATCATTACATGTGTAATTAATGTAAAATGTTATTTCAATTTTATTCAACATTTGCCTAAATGAAACTTTCCCATGAGACAATTGTTTATGACAATGTAACATATAATATACTTATTTAAAATTCGATGTAACATTTTTCTTCCTGTTTATATGTAATTTTACTAACGCATCTTGAAAAATGCATCATTTTATAGGGTACCGAAGAACGTTTATTTTTTCGGAATAACATCACAGTTACGTGCTTTTTATTCTTAATACTATCAAGGTTTTCTTTCCCGAAACTTTTGTAGTTAATTTGCAGAATAAATAAAATAAAATATATATATAAGTATAGTTAATATGCAGAAGTACAGACGCAAAAGATTTCTTGTCTCTCCTTTTTTAGACACTTCAGTATAATTATCCTAACACTTCGACGCACATTTCGTAAGAGTCATCATAATTGGTCCTTTAGAGATAGAAAAGATAAAAATACAGTAAAAATGATTATGTAAGAAGTTAAGCATAGAAAAAACATTATTTAACTGAATGAATAAAACGTTTAATTAGTGTCGCTTCGGGGAGTAAAAATCGACATTGCTTTTTGTTGTTATTAGATAATAACATGATAGAACAACATAGTTTTCTTATTCTGCTACAGCTAAGCTGCAGCATAGAAAGAGGTTATTTCATTAAATTTTACTTAAAAGTTTTCGAATTTGAGAATTTGAGAATTTAAAAAATTTGGGAGTTTTGTAACTTTATCATTTGGAGAATTGGAAAATTTGGGGATGTAGGAGTTCAGGGTCCTAGGAATATGGGAGTTTGAGGATATGGGAATTTAGAGATTTAGGAATATAGGGACGATGGAATTTAGGGATGTTGGGATTTAGGGATGTTGGGATTTAGGGATGTTGGGATTTAGGGATGTTGGGATTTAGGGATGTTGGGATTTAGGGATGTTGGGATTTAGGGATGTTGGGATTTAGGGATGTTGGGATTTAGGGATGTTGGGATTTAGGGATGTTGGGATTTAGGGATGTTGGGATTTAGGGATGTTGGGATTTAGGGATGTTGGGATTTAGGGATGTTGGGATTTAGGGATGTTGGGATTTAGGGATGTTGGGATTTAGGGATGTTGGGATTTAGGGATGTTGGGATTTAGGGATGTTGGGATTTAGGGATGTTGGGATTTAGGGATGTTGGGATTTAGGGATGTTGGGATTTAGGGATGTTGGGATTTAGGGATGTTGGGATTTAGGGATGTTGGGATTTAGGGATGTTGGGATTTAGGGATGTTGGGATTTAGGGATGTTGGGATTTAGGTATGTTGGGATTTAGGGATGTTGGGATTTAGGTATGTTGGGATTTAGGGATGTTGGGATTTAGGGATGTTGGGATTTAGGGATGTTGGGATTTAGAAATGTAGGAATTTAGGGATTTAGGGATTTAGGGATTTAGAGACTCAGGGATTTAAGGATTTTGCGATTTAGAGATTTAGGAATTTAGAGATTTAGGAATTTAGAGATTTATGGATTTAGAGATATAGGAGTCTTGAGAATTTAAATATTTGGGATTTTGAAATATTGGGAATTTGTAAATTTTAGAATACGAAGATTCAGAATATTTAAACATTTGAAGCTTTGTGATCTAAGGAATTTAGAAAGTTCGAAAGCCTGTTTAGAAATTAAAGTTTAGAAATCTTTAAGTTTCGGATTTCAAATTTTTGAAAATATAAGACTAGTACTGTAAGACATTAGCACTGTTAGTAACGGTAATAGAACTGACCAACCCTAAACAACAGTCTTGCATAAATCAACGTTCAGAATCTGGGTATACGACCAAGACATTACCAATTGTACATATACATACATTCTACATTCTCTTCGAAACACTTGTTACTTCCCGCTGTGTCATTTTACCGCGTTACAAGTTCAATACTCGCTGTTGCTCCATTTTTAAAAGTTCTCAGCCTTTCAGTATTGTTTGCAGCTTATCGAATGCAAATCGCAATAAATTTTCTTTTTTCACGCGTGTATAATTACTTTTTGCGTTTTGTCGAGTCGAAGTCGTTTTAAATCAAAATGTGGTCATTACATTCACTGAACCTACATTTGCCTGTAGAAAGTATTGGTAAAGTGTAAGATCCTTCAAAATTTCTCTATTTATTCGAAATAATTTAAGAGTGAAAGAGTGAAAGTAATAATATAAATAATAATAAAAATGAAAAAATTAACATTTTTTTTCAGTAATATGACCTTTTTAAAATTTCTATTTATACTAATTGATCTATTCAATATAAATATAAAAAAGCAAAGTCTGTAATGTATTATTATATGTATAAAATACACATAGCATGTGAAGTCGTAATGAAAATTTAATTGAAAAATGATTAATATTGAGAAAAATGTTCCTCTGTTATTTATGCCGAGTTTAAATTTAATTTGAAACATTTTGTTTAAAACATTTATAAATATCGAATATATGTAAGTATTTCGGGATTACTAATTTTTCTGTAAGTGCTTTCAACATATGTTTGTGTACCCTACTTCTTAAATACACATCTTTTCCGACGACGTAATCAATTTCAAAGCTATGAATCTCAAAGATGTAATGATTTTGTAACTTGCTTAAAATTTTTATGTAATGTCGAAACGCATGCACTTTAATAGATTCTTATATAGTCTTGGAGAACGTAAGAGGCTGAAAGATTTCTTTTACTGTACGCGGTGTCCTAGATGTTTTCGCATAAACTTTGCCCGTACGATTTATAACGTTCCGGGACAAAATACCTGTTACATCATTTCTCTTATAATAAAATCAATATTTGAAAAATTGATAATTACATTAACTGTCGATATCAAATATATCTACTGTTTTTGTATGATTCAATATAATTGTGATGATTTAGTACACTGATAGGAATACAGTCTCTTAATTTGAAATTTTAAGAGCTTTAGAATCTGAAATTTCTAAATTCCTATGTTTCTATATTTCTATTTTTTCACATTCCTACATTTATAGATTTCCACATTTCCACATTTCCACACTTCCACATTTCCACATTTCCAAATCATTAAATTGCAGAACTTGACAATTTTTAAGTTTTCAACTTTTCATATTTCTAAATTCCCAAACATACCAAGTTTCAAATGATCAAATCACCAAATGCCTAATTATAATTATGTGTGAAACAGCAGTTCATTATTTCCAAAAAATTAAAAGCATTTTCATATAAAAGATATAAATATACGTTTTGTTCATAACCTCTGTGTACAATAGCTGCAAAAATGTCTTAACGATGGGTCAAGGAAGTCCAGTTCTTTTTTTCCTACAACACTTCACCTTACATGTGACATACATCTGTTGCTAAATCATCATCTATGCGAAACAGTCAATGACAACGTTTGTAATTTAAACAAACTTTAAATTATTAAAAAAGGTGAGTAATATATTAACGAAATCAAACGAAGTTCCGATGAATTTTGTCTCGAATAAATCCTACGTTACTTAGGTACTAAAGATGGCGGATATATTAAACAGGGAAAAGTTTTTACTAAAAAGTATTAAAGAGTTTTTTACGAATCGGATATTCCGTTTCTGTAGTTCTATGTGTGGTCATAATGAGATTCTACTAATTACAGCATCCATGATCACTGAAAGCTGTTCGATCAGATTGAAATTTGTATGCAGAATATGTACTTATTGAGAGACTCGAACGTTAGTTATGTATTGTGACTGATTGAAACTTGTTTTTATCAGCTTTCATTTACATTATCATTGAACATTAGTCATTTTTTATTATTAGTCTTGAAAGGTATGTGAGTCCAAAGACATAACACGTAATATCTGATGATTGACGTAATTTATTTCCACCTAAAATATTAATCGTAATATGTTGGTTACCAATGACTAATCATGAATCAATATCATCAAACAACCAAAATCCATTTAATCGAAGTTCAAGTTTATTCACAAGTATTACAGATTTTTTTCAAAATGCATATGGAAGTTTGAATCTAATTACTCAAAACGCAAACCTATTTACAAGTTAGATTATTCTATCAATATGGTGGCTATTTATGTAAAATTTCTACGTGTATAAAAATAATATATATCTTAAAAAGTAAAAATTTCTATGCCTATGTGTACATGATCTTTCTTCATCCTTAAGGTAAGAATGATACGAAATTTTGGTCACTTATTTTTGAAGCATTCTTTACATTTCACTTTTACATCCAACCTCAAGAAAATGACAAGTAATTGGAACATATCTCACAGTTTTGACTTATGTAAATACCAGCATAAATTCCAACGCTTAGGGTTAACTATAAAAAAAACACAATATTCTAAACATTTTTAAAACAATAATAATATTATCATTTATAAAATATTTATTTATATATGTATACCAAAAACTTGAACATTTTATTGATTACTGCTGGTGTGTATAATATAGTACAAACAATACTCCGTCTTAACAGCTATCTTGATTTAAAAGTAGATTAGTGAAATTTATATTTAAGTTCTTGTATATGCATGACGTTTAGTACTCATAAATTCATAATAAAGTTGATGTGTACTGACGTTTCAAATATTTATTACGTGCATAAAATTGCGTTAAATTATTTGACGTAATTTATTTCCATCTAAAATATTAATCGTAAGACGTTGGTTACCAATGACTAATCATGAATCAGTACCATAAAATAACTAAAAAGAACAGGTCGAAGAAAATTGTATCGTACGTAGCATAAATATTATGTCGTTTAATTCGTATTTATATTACATTGACTGTAGATAAAAAATATGTTTTCCTTGAGGTACTTTCTATTATAAATAACAGTGTCTGTCATGCATATGTATATTCGTAGATACCTAACAAATTTGCTTCCACTCTCTTGACATTGCATACTCTATCCGTGATACTACTGGCCGATCACGTAATATTTCATACATGATCGCAAGTGCTAAGTGTTAGTGATGGGACGGAGCACCTAGGAAGTACATCCACAGTTTGATTAATTGAATTCGAACCCTCTATAACTATTTTGGAACATAAAAACAGTAGGCACTTTCAACTAGACTTGACATTGAAATTTACAGAGTGTTTGAGAAATAAATGACCATGGAAGTATAAATTTTATTTTTTAAAGATATAAACAATTTTATATATCTCGAAATTTAACATAGATAACCACTAGTAGTGAATGGATGGTCTAACTCATAAGTAGGTTTGAATTTTAAAGAATTCAACTTGAACTTTCTGAAGGTATTTTGAAAAATAAAAATAGCACTTGATTAAATTCGAAACTTTTATAAATATATTGTCAGAAATTTTATACTCTTCTAAATTATTATTCTCTTCTTATTTTTAGAATTAATTATCGTATTCTTTATGATTATTGAATTATGAAACAATAATTGAAATTATAAGAATATACATAATTTTAATGTGGGTATATTTTTTGTAAAGTAGTAATTATTTTTTAGCTTCCTTAAAAAATTGTGCATCTTTATTTGAACATAAATTTATTTGAATATCATCGATAAAAAAAAAATGGATTGAAATTAAAAACTGTAAATTAACAATTATGAAATACACTGCTCAAAAGAAATATGGCATAGAAAAATTTTAGGCAAAAATTGGTCAAATTTGACTGATGATAACCGAGAAATATCATCGCAAAGTTATGCTCTTTTTTTTTAAATTAAAGCTTGAGATCTCTAATTTAAGACACACAAATACACACAAACAAGGCTCTTGTCAGAGCCATATGATGTGCAAAATCTGTCCAGCAACCTCTCTGAGGTACATGTCGGGTAATGCTAATGTCAGCGGTATATGCCATAAATGCAAGTTCTGTTAGTTTCTAGCAAGAAATGTTAGTTTCTTTAAAGTTCTGTATCTTTGCGGAAAAAAAAATGGTAGCGGTTTTGCATGTACTGGAAATTAAAGATAAAGGTTTGGACTTTATGCTGCTGTAAACAGTATCACCAAAAAAAATGTGGTAAGTCCATGCATTTCGTCAAACTTTGTAATTTTCAATATTGCAAACATGACCTCACATTTACGGTGTTATTGTGGGAGGGATGCATCAAATCTAAAATCAAACTACAGGGTCTTAAAGTAGAGATCTCAAGCTTTAATTTAAAAAAAAGAGCATAACTTTGCGATGATATTTCACGGTGTTATCATCAGTCAAATTTGGCCAATTTTTGCCTAAAATTTTTCTATGCCATATTTCTTTTGAGCAGTGTATAAAACTAAATACATAATTGAAGAAAATGAGCATAAAAGCTCAAAAAAATGTTGCATATACACAACTAAATTAACAAAACATTTATCAACTCTTTTTATATGACATTCAAACATTATCATTGGCAAAGTTTGTGTCGAAACTTGTAGGACACTTGACATACGTACAATAATGCACAGGTATACGTAATGTTGAATCCACGTTATTTACATATCTACGATCGCTGTTTACATATTCTGAATTATTTCATGGAATATAAGATGCATATATGTCACTGCCTCGGCAGGTATAAAAAGTGAACATTGAAAGATTTGCAGGAAAAGGTTATTTATGAAACTATGTGCCATTTTATACCACATTCTTGTATTATCAAGTCTAAAAGTGTCATAAAAAATGTTAAATAATAGTTGCAAGAAATGAGTCATCTCTCTTTAGTTGTCATATTAACAAACATAAATAATCAATGTATAAAACGATTAAACTAGTGTTAATATACATTTAAATGTTTGTGTTTTTTTATTTCCTCTGACGTACTTTAACGACGTGTCTCAGTAATTTATTGCTGTATTGATACATCAATCTTTTAATATCGTTTGTAAGTAAACATTTATCGGTAAAAGACTTAGTTCGAAGAAAAACCTGTCATTCTACAGTTCCTTTCTACCCAACGTCACTAAACGGAATGCAGGAGCAATTTACAGTCAGCCATTAATAAAATAATTTGATATTCTAAAAAATGTTTAAGCATAGTGTTCAACTGTTACGGTTATGGCGAAATGATGTAATAAATTGTAGAATAGAAATTGGTTGAGTAAGAATGCGATAGTCTTATGCGATTACGTTCAATATAAGTAGAAAGTGTGCACCAGTGCGTGTTTGATAGACTTCCACATGTTGGAAACTGTTGTAAAGAAGATCACTAGATATTACGTTTCAAAAGCTTTAAATTCTGGTTTATTTTATTAAAAATAATACTAAAACAATCATAAATTTTCTTTTCCGTATTTTAAAACTTAAAGATACCTAACGATTAACTTTACACGTAGTATTTTTCTAATATTTATATAATACTAATTGCATGATAGCTTTTAGTTCTCTTATATTAAAAATGATATAGAATATCTGAACACATGATCGAAGATACGTGTGTAAAAAGGAGTCATAACATTTTTTGAAAATTGAATTTTTACTGATTCTTTATTTTGTTACATAGTAATTTTATAATTATCTAACGATTAGTTAATTGCAAGTATGTACATAAAAAATCTAGTGCAAATTCTTTGAATTAATCCTGCTACAAATTAGGAATTTATATAACACCGTTATTCATTCGTGTTTGCATTTATAAATATAGCTTTATATTCACATAAATCGCTGAATGTTCTCTTGATATTAAAGAACTTCTCTGAAATACTTTTAATGAATATATTACAGATATTTAGGACTAAATATACTGTACGATTTTCATATAACGGTATACATTTCTTCGCAGCAACTGGGGCATATTAACTGGTTTTACTGTAGTTCCTTTTTCTTATGGAACCTCTTAGTGACCGCGATTTCGTTGGTATTTTGACGAACTCGGATGCAATCTGATGAGAGGAAGCCTTAATTAAATCCTTTTCATTGTAGATTTTATCAAGTATTATGAAAAAGAAAGAGGGAATTCATTACGAAAGTGACAGAAGCCTAACTTTGAGGAAAGAAAGTTAAAGCAATTTCAATTATTACTTATGGATATCTACTTTTATACTAAACAAGATAATTACAGTATACGCCAATAATGGGCAGATCAAGTAAAAAGGAAATTTAAAAATATGAAATTTTTAACCCTTTGCGGTTGTATTAAATTTGATCATAAGTGTCGAAATTCATTTCCCTAGAAAGAGCAGTGATATATAACATGTAAGATTATGAAGGATAAACAAGATTTATTAATTTTTTTGTGGATTTACCATCAATATAATCGATAAAATTGCTCAGTTTTTGAATTCTCGTTGTAACATTTGCATTTCTGGAAACATTTTCATTCAAATGCAACATCCAAAATATTTGGAGAAATCTTTTCTTTCGAAATATATTTCTAAAAAATGGTATGTTTCCAACATGTTCCTCAGTCCAATAATATTTCATATTAGGATCTGTTATAGTACCCATGTTAAAGATCACACCCAAAAAAGCTGTTAACTCTTTTTTCGTCACATCGATCCAATTATTCCATGTTGATCGATCAGATAAGCTCTGCTGTTCTATTTTATTTTTGGCATATTTATTTGTTTCTAGTACAATTGTTTCAAGTAGTGTATCTGTGAAAAAGAGTCTGAAAAAGTCGGTAGGTTCGGTGCAATGTACAAGTACATTAGGCGAACAATCTTAGATCCTTTTAAAAAATTGGTTTTTGGTTGTGGTTGAATAAAGTATAAGAGTAGTATGGTTCCTTGCTGTGGTGGCTGAGAGTAGACATACGACCGCAAAGGGTTAATTTTACGAATTTTTAATCTTTCAAATTTTCAAATTTAGAGATTAAGAAATTTACTTTATACCGAGTTAAATTTTAATACATATGACGTAGATTACGAAAATGCACGTCTTTTCCGTGTTGTAAGTTAACCGCCTATCACGTACAATTACGTCTGTTCTACGTTATCAACGTAACAGTAAATCACGTAAAGTTTTTTTCTGTACTTTCGCGAATACTTTCAGTTTACTTCAGTACGTTACTTAAGTGCGATTATTTTTTTATTGGTTCAAGTTATACTTTGCTTCAATACTAAATGTAATATGTACGCAATACACAATAATGTTTAATGTTCTGTAAGAAAATGTAATATGTACGTACAGGTCATTGAAAGTATCGACTTTTTTACTGCCATAAATGTTCAATAGTTTTACGATTATAGCAGTTTTTAACATAACTACATGGAATAACTACTGGAGTACCAAGGTTGATTCTACAAGTATTACTGTGATCAGAGTACGAAATACATAGAAATATATTTTTGTATTTTGTCTTGTTAAAATCAAAATACGATTGCAGTTTATTTATTAACATTTTAATTCAATAGTAATGAATTAGTGTAAATATTACTTATTTATACATTCTAAAATGCGAAACACACTACTTGTTATTAAATAACTTATTTTGTTAAATAACAAGAAGAAATTTAGAAAATATTAAAAGCTAGTAAAATGAAGATTTAACAAAACCTTGATTTTCTTAGAAGAGAAACAATTTCATCACTCAGGGACGATTGTAGGTAAAAGCGATGCAGATAATCGTCCCCATTCCCATCCCTTTCAAAGAGTTGCACAATTTTAAAGAAATTAATTAGTATTATGAAGTAAAGTGCTTTTACCAGTATTTCAATTTTATCATATTTAATATTGTTAAAATCTATTTCATTTTTCGTAACATATAAATAACATAATTATTTACAGTTCTAGCAGATAAAAGTATTATAAATATCAAATCATAGAAAAAAGTGTTTAGAAATACATTTTTATATCCAACCTTGCAATCTTACTTTATTTTATGTAATTAGTTTGTTATTTATAATTTCATATACTAGCTTTAGAAAAAGCAAACATTAGTTGTAAATGACTTGAAAAAAGTACTGATTCATAGTCCTCTACAATGAAACAGTATCGTTCGATTGGAATATTTAAATACCTGAGGTCGTGATCTCTTCACACGATCAATGACTAACATTTTGAATTTTAATCTGTGAATCAACATAAAGCAAGTTGTATTTTACGCAACAAAACTGTTACGTCTAATATTGGATTAGATCATATTGCTAATATGTTACAATGATATAAATTTTAATTTAAATAACACTTTACTAGATACATAACATGTTAACTGAGAATTACTGTATGTAATACTAACAATATTGTACACATACAATATTCTATGCTGATGGTGGTCAATTTTTGGAATTGTCTATGGTGATTATTAATAATGAATTCATATATATTTGGATGTAATTTATATAATAAATTACTTCCTGTAAAGTATTGATACGCCACATATAACACTTTTTTCAATACAATTTTAATTAAAAGAATTTGTTTGTTTCTTTTCTTATACCTGAAGAAATAATGGAACAGTAAAAAATATGGACACCTTGTATATATCGTACCTTCTTCAAAACTTTACACTATAGAAAGACATTAATTATGCGCTCTAACGTATGATCGTGTATGGTTAATGAGACTTCATTTTATTTGGGTTAGAAATTGTATTTTTGCATATTCATAAGAAAAAGCCATTAGTTACTAATTTGTTTTACACTTTCTTATTTCTGCGAACTAATAAATTCGTGCGAAATTTTAGATATGAATAACTGATGACTTATTGAAAAAAAGTAAATGAAAGCAACGAAAAATGATTACGTAAATTCATTACAAGTTTATAAGCTTTCAAATTGTTAGAACTGTAGAAATTTGAACATTTTCAATGTATTAAATTTTCAAAACCATAATTTTTTAAATTTAAAAATTTGCAAATTTTTAATTGTACAAAATTTTAATTATATTCTTGCTTACAGTAATGTAACAAAAGACAACTGTATTTATCACAGCGTTAAAAATAATTTTTTATTTTTGCTGTAGGTCACAAATTCTAACAGGGGTCATATGTGAGAAATAATTTATTTTCAAATAAAAATCAAATTTAAAACAAAGAAATAAAAATAATATTGATCATAATAAGATTTCACGAGATTGACGAATTAATTGTTTAGATTTATTATAATACAATTTAAAAATATATTTATCGAGCGGTGTTAAACAGGTTCTGTATTGTGTCGCATGGTAGCGTTAGTGTAGGGTTATTGATTAAGTTTTCCTATCAAGAATGAATAAAAGAATGTCAGCAGCAGTGTCTTCTAAAACTCCGTTTGTAAATACCTAAGTATTGTTTAAAAGTGATTTAATTACTAGTGTGAAATTGTGATAGTAATGAATATGTGTTTAATGTACGTGAAACATATATATCAGTTACGCGGCTAAAGAGGGTTTTGCAAAAATGTGTTCTAACGTCTTATCAAACCGTTAATCAAAGTCATAAGTACCTATTTGGGGTGAGTAACAGTTTCCATAATATTAGAATATTAGTATAGAATTTGTTAATATTAGAAAAATTTTAGAGAGAAAAGATATTAAAAAATATTTAACTTAAAAGAAATTTCTAATTTTTATTCATCTTAGTATCTGTTTTAAATTGTTAAATAAAGGTGATTGTAAACAACAGTATTGTACTGTTGTTCATAATTTTAAATTGTGTTATTAATAAATTAATTATGATAAAATTTAAACATATAATGAGTGAATAGAACTAAATTATATAAATACATAGTGAAATTGGGGACAGTTTATTCAGTAAAAGTATTTTTTGTGTATGATTGAAATGAAAATAGATTTAATTCGTGCTTCTGAATTAAAAGGACAATAATACAAGTTATATACAGTTAATAGTCAATATTATATAATATAATCATACAGATATTTGTAAAAACGAGAAATAGAACAAAATAATAAAAATTAGTTTGTTAATATTTTTCTGTAATTTTGTATGAAATTAATTTTCTTATTAACTGTAACATAAAAGTAAATATTCATTAAATATTTACAAATTTTTTAAATACTGGTATGTTGTATAATTAAAACAGTATGTATTCTTTAATGTATTATTTTTAATCTTATATACAAGAAATAATAAAATTTCATTCATATAACACTGTAAGTTACATTGATTAATATAAAACATTAGATAAATCAGTAAATAGTGTGTTGAATCTCCGATTAATAAAAAACAGTTAAAGTAAATATCAGATATAATAATTCAATAAAATTTGTATGAACACTTATAAATGGAATGATATAATAGATGTTATATAATAGCATACTGACTAAGTAGGTAAATGAAAAATAATCGTTAATAAATAGGTATAGCAAATATGAATACAAACAGTGCATGGTGTTTTATAATGCACTTATTACTTATATTCTAATATTTCATACATATGCATATTGTAAAAAAATTCAACTGGATCAGGTTCTAATAATAAGTTTACACATAAGTTGTTTATAATGAACTTGATAATAAATTGTATTAGAATTCATTTAACTATATTTAGTAAATATTAATTGTACATGTGAAAGTTTAATAATAGTATGTAATGCACTTTTTTGTAAATACAATTACCCAAGAAAGAATTTTTAAATATTTCAATCATATCTTATAGTAAAGCTGTTTTACCGACCATTGGTAATTAAAAATTATGCCCAATAAATTTTTTACTGCCCATTGTTCCGACGGTATTAATGTTACAAACTTATGAACAAAGTCCAAAACAATAAATATGTAGATATTGAATATAATACTTTGTTGATTCATGAATTATATTACTGAGTAAAATTTATGAAAACAGAAATATAATCATACATGCTGCTATAGTACTGTTATATAAAAAATGAGAGTCACATTATTTCTCATACTAAAGGATTTCTTAAACTGTTTCATTGAATTAAATTAATTACAATTTAAATCAGATAAACACAAAGTTTATAAGAAGTCAATTTGTTAGGGTTTGGTCGAGCCCTGATTATTGCACTTCGTGCCGTCTAAAGTCTATTGGAGTCGAAGGACCACCCAATGTTTTTACGGATTGAGGCCGTGTAGAAACATTCACAGAATTGTATTAAAAATATAGTTTTTAATAAAAACGTGAGTGTGTGTGTGTGTGTAAACGGAGGTTATGTGTGTGTGTGTTCCAGTGTGTCGAATATTTATAAGTACTAAACTAGTTGTGTTCTATATTCAATGAACTCTGTATTATTCTGTATCTATGCTGTTTTAACTCTGAACTGTTAGTTATCTATACTGTTAGCTATCTGTCTAATTTGTCATCTTCTAGCTTCGTTAACACCTCTGTCCTCCCTTCCATTGCGCCCTTAGCGTGGTACTTTTCTGGAAGGGGAACAGAAGTTCCTACGGGGGAGGACGGCATTCCGGGGAAAATCCGGGATTTTCCAAAATCCTATGACGTCAGTCCCGGTCTGCGGGACCCGTTACTTCTAAGGGCCAGATCGCCCTTTGACCTTCTAAGCTGTGAGATTTATGACATGACCTGTGTCACTGAAGCCAAAAACTCTAAAGACTAGTGCAGCAATAAACAGATCTGCTAAAAACTACAAATTGTCACGTACCATCGTAGTGCTGGCACGTAGATGGTACGGATACTAAATTATGGGGTTCAAAAGTGACAGTTCTCTCGTCATGTCGTAAACCTCATTTGTATGAAACTTTAACACAATTAAAAATACATGACCGAATAAATGATGTATGAAGAATGGACATAGATTAAAATGATACAGATATATATTACGATGAATAAAACATGATTTTTTTTGTGGAATAAAAACGAAATGTCAAAGGTAAATAATTCCAATCAATATTAAAATTTCATATTACAGACACGCAAAAATGTATTACTGTTGATTATTTTGTATCTAAGATGATACTCTGAGAGAAACTACAGGAGAAAGTAGAAAGTATAGACACATTAGCACACATGTAAAGTAATATTTGTAAAAATATTACAGTATATTTGCAGTAGGTCAATATTTTTTAATATTAGTATAATGAATTGGATATTATCAAAATGAATAGTTTGTTAGTCCATTGATAGTTACAGTTGTATATATGTAATATTTTGGTGTGTACTTCATAATTACAACTTTACCCTGTTTTTCTTGCTTATTTATTATCTTACTTACTAGCTATCTTATTTGCTATTTAAGCAAATAGCCTTCACTTCTTTGTCTATCATAATTTACTTTTAAAACAACAGACAGTATTTCTACTTCAATTATTTATTCTTTTACTATTTTACTATTTTATTCTTCTATCACTTTATTACTTCTACATTTTACTATGTTATTATGCTATTTTAATATTTCACTCTAAAATAAGTAAAATTAAAATTAACTCAGATTTAAACTATAAGGGATAGGAATTAGGCATTGTATGCCAATACATTAAAACACTAGCGATTTCCCACGCGGTACCACGTGATCGGAAATTTAATGTTGGTAATCGTGGAATTTTTCATAATCTTTATCTCATTTATTCAGTAATTTGTAATATAACTGTTGCATACTCTGTGTGCACGTACGTGTTTAGAAAATAAAATAGAAATTTTTGGGAATATAATCAAAATATTAATGTTTTAAATTCAATTTTGTAATGCTACATTAAACTTCGAAATAAAATAAATCGTCTAAAAATTTAATGAAGTTTAATTAGTTCTCTAATTATTAGATGTCTTTTGCTAACTGTTACATATTGATATAACATATTTAATTTAATAAAAAATTTTAGTCCATTTTTGTTACTACAGCATTCTTAGTTCCCCTAAAAGCTGGAGTTTAAATTATACACAAAACTGTTCTAACTATTCCGATCAGAGTATTGCCTAATTAACTATTTCAAACTAGCTCAGAAAGTAGTTCGTTCATTAACAGGAAATGCTAAAACTTGCAGTGTTATTTTATTCATTCCTGTTTCATTCTTATCTACCTTTTCCACGAAAACATAGAAAAGGAAACGAAAGACAACTTGTAATTCCAACTGTGTCAGTTTTATTACTTAATAATTGCCTTCTATATTTAAACTACTAGTACCAGTTTATTCTTTTCCTAAATTATTTTTCAAACTGGGTGTTTTTTGTATTATAATGACTGGGGTCTAACATGAGCTTAATTAAGACAATATTTATGTATACTACGATTTTAATTTCGATATATAAACATTGGTACAAAGCATATCTGGCGACCTTGGTTATGTATTAACATTCTTGATTTTGTAAACAAGTGATATAGATCGGATTTGACCATTCACGCGAGAGTACAATTCAGAAATGTCAAATTTAGATTTTCAGGTTTAGAAATTATCAAGTTATAAATTTTTAAACATAGAAATATCAGAATTTAAAATATTTTTTAATTCAAAATGTTGCATGAAACATCACTTTTGTAAAATTTGTATCTTCAAAACTTTAAACTTCTATATCTTCAAATTTTCATATTTCCATATTCTTAAATTTTCAAATTCTCATATCTTTCAATTTCCAAAATTTCACATCTCCACGTTTCTACATTTCAAAATTCACAAATGTTTATACTTTCAAATCTAATATACGAAATCTCTAAACCTCTGAATTCTTAAATCTAAGAACTTCTAAATTTCCAAATACGAGATTGCTAATTTAGAAATTGTTAAATCAGAACGTACAATGGTAAATGTAGTACTCGTTGCGCTCTGCTTCGCTTAAATTTCATGCATCCTTTCATCTTCCTTAACAAAATTACCGATATACCGTCAGATATCAATAAGGCATCAATAAGATACCGATAATCGATAGCCACAGTCCCTACAAGAGCCTGCTCTCAAGAGCAAACGGTATAGCACAACTTGCTCGATAGATTCGTAGATAGATATCTCGAGAAATTCAAAAGCAAATTATATTCGAAACTGATTTATAGCCACCGGTGTGATAACAGATCGATAAAACCGGTATACATATATAGTCCCGTCGAATCGTCCAGGTCGAGAATACAACGCATTGTGTTTTTTGCAGGACGTAGAGAAGGGTGAGCTTCATTCGAACGTAGGCCTCGCATCGTCGATCTGTTCACGGCCGACGTCTTCGTCGCGGACGACGACGTCGGCCGAGAGCAAGGTCGAGCTCGAGGACAAAGTAAGGAACAGCAGCAGGTCGAATGCAGTTAAGAACGCTACGGTAGAAGTGGAAATCGGCCCGAACAATGAACCGATAGGTAAGTAAGTAAGTAAGTACAGTACGAGCGGTAGACGATTGAACGGGAGACGCGACATGGTTGGACGAGCGTTGTCTTGAGTGCAGGAGCGGGGACGCCGGAGACGAGGACGACGGCGACGACAACATCGAAGACGAGAACGCGGACGGGAAGAGGAACGGAAACGAGCGAAACCAGCCGGTGGAAGGCAGTCGGCCGCTTGCTTTGCCGTCTAACGCTCATCATGCTTCTGCTAGCGTGCTCCGCTGCCTGTTTGGCTTTCCTCGCCATATACGCAGGCCCGATATTCCTCGTGGAATTGCTTGTGGTTGTTCTCGTCGCGTATTTAGTGTCCGGAGGACGATTCCGATGGTTCTACGTAGCCGCTAGAACAGCACCTAGGGACATTGTGTGAGTACCAATTCTCTTCGATACAACCCGAACATCCTAGCTGCATGTACATATAAGAGCCGTACACGCTTTCGACTGGCGAGCCATTCTAATCCTGGAACCGTTGAACGGAAACCGGGTCAATCTTCCTGTAACTCTTATTCTTGGCTATTCTTTGCCGGAGCATACTTTTCTTCTCCTTCGTCGTCCTTTATTTTTTAGTCTTCGATTACCGGTTACCGTATGTACGCTCGTTGTGACTAATTATAACGCTTCGAGCACGTGAAACTATTTCAGAAGGAAATTGTGCGTTTGGCGGATGGACGCACGACAGGAATTTCAAACTACCGGTTCTGCCGGACTGGTCAAAACAATCGATATGTTAGGTCATCGTATGAATAACGTGGTGCTCTTAGTCATTTTACTTTTCCTTGCATGATTCGAGATTTTGACATTTTTGTGACGTATGTGGCGTTCCGTTCTTTCTAACCGGTATAATTTTTTATTCGATGAACCAAGTGAAAAGATCATATTTTTCTGTATTGTTTAAAAGCTTGCTGCCAAGTAAAAAACTTGGGAATTATATTTAAAGTGTTCCAGTATTTATTAGCTCTCCATGAACGCGTCACGGTTCGGTTATTAGAAATAAAAGTTGAAACGCATATTTCTCGGAATAACTTTCTTTTGTCTGACGGGATAAAAATAACTAAATTATTGAATCGATCTGAAATGTGTTTCATGTTTACAAATTGTATTTGAGTTTTAAGTTTTGTTTAATTTTGACATGAGTGCCTAGTTGTAATTCGTTGATAGCCGTGCTTAGATTAAAAAGCATTTGATATTTTCTATGAGATAAGACTGTAAACAGATATTTATCTTGTTACGCCTGTCCGAAAATGCCATATCAAATTTTATATTTTTTAAATAGATATAACTAGAAAGTATTTCAAGATGTTTCCTTCATTTATTATACAAACAAAAAAATAAAGTTAGCTGGCTTACTAGAATCTTTGAATTAAAAATTTTATTTTATTTGATAGAATAATTAAAGCTAAAGCAGAGAGTAGTAGCTTTGTACTTTGATTTAAACTGACCCTAAATAGAAGTATAATTAGTTTTTAATCAAACATTAAGTGAAACATTTAGTTTATTTTCCCGAAAATGCATTGGCATAATTAGGTAGGAACCAAAATGAGTCTAGTTCCTCTCATGGTATCTTGTCTTACTGGAAATAAATATTTGGGCCAGTATAGTGTAATTAAAGCATATAAAAGTATTATTATAAAGCGATGTTGAAATGATTAGTACATGACATTTACGATTACATTATTGATCATACATATTTCAATTATACCCCATTTGTCGGTCAGTTTTTATTTGCTATTTTTTGTCAAATAATTGTTACTGTTTTCTATCAAAGCACTGATAAGTAGTATGTATAATTTATTATGATTTTAGTGTAAAATATTTACAATATTGTATAATTATTCTACGATTTTAAATTATCTATGTTTTGCATGAATCAGTATTTATTTTAATAGGCATACTTGTAATGTAATAAACGTAGTACTTTACATGTTTAACGGCAACAGTGAATCATAATAATCGATATTGATCATGTATAATTATTACACATTGTTAAAATAGAAAATTGATGAAAAGACAGCTTCATTATCTCACAATTTCTACATTTTAAATATTTTTTTTGTACATTTCGAGTTAGATTTTTTTAAACGATGAATTTATGGATTACTGTAATATCGCTGATTGAAAATAGCAATAATTGTTGATTTCATGATGTAACCTCTGTGATTAATCGATTTTAGAACATTAACTAATTTTTAATGTGCCCATTATTTCAATTAAATTGGTAATCGTGTAACTGTTTCTCATAAATATGAATACTTATACTTCATAATGAGAATAGCGTATCTGATGCACGAGATGCGAATGAAATTCAAAAAGAAGATAAACTGCGACTTTCTAGAGGTATCAGTATACGCTATAAAACACGTTTGAAAGGAAGGAAATCCTTGTGAATTATAGATGACCCGGTTTCCGACTGACAAACAGCACGTGATATTAACATTTCCTTCCCTGGAAACTAATATTATTCTTATAAAATAATTATTTAATTTTCATTTATATGATGTGAAAAAGGAATCTCTTTTCACGGTACAGTAAATAAAGAAATGAATAATATTTCCATTTATGATGGGTTTATTTACGAATAATTGTGTTTTTCAAGTCTGGAAAATTAATATTCAATAATAATTGTTTATCAATGAAACGTCAGAAAATATTGGAACATGGTTTCCCGCTATTATTCAATTACATTGGCAATTCGTGCATTTGCAACATTTATTACATTTACATCAAATGTAAATTTGGAAGCTTATGTACAAATTTATAATTTTATCTCTTAGAAAATTTGTAATTTCTACAATTTGAATTTTGTGGCAGTCCTTTTTGGTTTTTGAGACATATTATATTGAAGTACTATAAAAATATTTGTTTTGAACTTATTATCTACACACCATAATACTATGTGTAATATTTACATACATTACTATAATATACCCCACTTAATTTCTAGTCTATTCTATCTAAGATGAAAATAAGATTAAAATTGTGATCTGAGTTTAGACCGTATTCAATTGAAGAGTAAGATTAAAAAAAATAAAGTTTAAAAGCAATATGTCTTTATTTATCTAATATTTATTGAGAAGATACATTTCTGACATAACTGTCAATATACCTCACAATTACCATTTAGTTTCATTACGGATTTCGAAATAAGTACACACAGTTTACAAATTCGCATATCTCAAGAATCAAAAGAAGCCGCCGTAAAATTGAAAACGCGTGTCACTTACAAATATACCTTTTACAACATAACTCAAAAGAAAAATGATCTATGTTATGTAAGTTATGTCAACCTTAGCTAACTATTATTTCAGTCCTGTATTAATATGTAAACGTTGAAAAACGTAAACTCTCCATTGATTTATCTGCATAAATATATTTAAAACCTTCTTTAAATGTTTGTTACAGAATGTGTATAATGAATAATGGAGTTGCTATGACGTTTAATTTGTTATGTTTACTATATTTGTTATAACTTACATCACTTATAGGATAAGTAGATTTGTTTGAAAAAAGTGTTAAAAGGAATTCAATAGAAGCCTAATATTATATCTAAAAATGGAACTCATATTGAGATGCTACACTCATATTATTAAAAATGGACCTTCATATTAAGATGCTATACTCATATTATTACAATAATAAAGTATACAAGACAGTTGCATATTCATTAAATCACCCTTCGAACACGTAGAAGCATTTTTATAATATTTGACAACCCCAGTTATGAGCCAAATGTTGAACCTAACCATCTTCAACTACCTATATCTCCCATAGTCTTTAATGCTAATCTTTACATCTCGTTAACGTAATGAAGGAGCACTACACATTGGTATGTAACTCGTTAGTGTTCATTATATCGTCCAATTCGAAACATAGTTCATTCGAAGTTTATTCAGGGTACATAAGGAGCACGTGTAAATAGCACTTAGCATGATTCTACGCCTTAGCATGATTCTTCACTTGAAGTTTAAAGTCGAACTTTTTTTTTACTATATTTCAAACATAAAAAGTGCCAAAGCAATTATAAGTCGCATTTCAACTTCTTGAAGTGATATAGAAGTTAAACATGTTAGAATTTCATTACTAATAACTTAGAGTGGAACGATAACGGAATTCCGACCAGAAGGAAGATTCTACGTGAAAAATTAAGAAAAATATTTGGAACGACGTATTGTATTTTGTGCAACGTTTGTTTTTAAGGAACCAATTTGGAAGATTCGTCATACGCATTTGTGATCTCTTGCTGTTTTGACAAAAACTATGAGGAAGAAATTCATAATTCTATGCATATCTGACGAACTTCCAGCTTATTTTCTCGAAAACGAGGTGTTACGTACAACAAATTCGTAATAAATTTTTTATTTACTTTTTTCCGTATGCACTTTTATTTTAAGTTGTCAGTAATGAAATCTTAAATCATTTCTTAACGGTACGATTGGGTTTCGATCCAAGATCTCTTTGAAACTTTATTTTCTTGACGAGTATTATACGATGCAACAATAATAAAAATTTAAAAGAGAATGTTTTTTTTTTATTTACAGATCTATACTGATCCAGAGATTTAAGAATCATGGTATAGTACATATATAGTACATAAATCATACTACGTATAGGTACATTTACAAATATACGTATATGTATATTTTGTAAACACCATATACAAATATTATAACGAAAAAGTAACTAAAGGTACCCATTTTATAGATATGTATAATTAAATTAAAACTTTCACGAGTTCTACACTTTCTCTTTTTCCCTAGCATCTTACATTTTGGTCCGTAAATGGCGGAGTGTTTTACAAGGTTACATTACTGATTTGGTCATTTATTTCACACATCACATTATTAACAATAATTGTTTGTTTATGAGCATTAGTGATATCAAACATACTGTTGAAATCGATATCTGATCAAAAATCGGATTTTAATTTGTTTGTTGAAATTAGCAATGTCATTTAATATTTCAAAAACAAATATATCGTATACATACGATCGTTATCTACCAGACTTTGGTCCAGAACGAATATGTATATGTTTATTTTGATTTTTAGAATGCAAGTAATCCGTTATATATTTTTTCTAAATTGTTCATGTTACATTTATGAGATGAGTTAAAAACACGTGGTATATCATGTTTTATGTGTACTTAAGTCCAGTGTAGACTTTCTTTGTTTAGAATGTAAATAGGAAATATAAATTTGAAATTGTTGAGTTTCCAAATCTCCAGATATCTCCAGATAAATTTCTAAATCTCCAGATATAAAAATTTCGAATTTCTTAATACCCACAAATTTCAAATCGTTCAATCTGAAATTTCCAAGTTTTTTAAATCCCAAATTTATAAATTTAAAAATTTCAGAATACCCGGTATTAAATTTTTAAATTTTCACACTTCTAAATACTCAACATTCTTAAACCTCTAACTTTTCAAAGCTTTAATCTCTCAGACTTTCCTTTTTTCAGAAATTCAGATTTTTAATTGATAAATAGTTTATATATGACAGTTTAAGTAATATTGATTAATGCATAATTATACAAAGTAGCTTGAAACATCTAAAATTGAGATTTTAGATTAGGATGTTGAAAAAAGACGATTAAAATTTTAAAATAGATACATAAAGTGTTTAACGTCGATATTACGCATACGTGACATCAGGAGTTAAAATGTAGAAAATTTTAAATTCTAATAGCAATGCTATCATTATTTTTGTATAACTTTTCCATGCTCACAAACTTTTCAATGTTCACAACTTTTAATGATGCGTCATTGAATACAGCGGGGCAATTTTTAATTCTATCTTTCTCTCTTATTTTTTCCATAATTTGTAGCAGCCTCTAAAAAATATTAGAAAATTTTTCTGGGATATGCTGTTATGGAATTTTGAAATCTCTTTTGAATTTAAGAATTTGGAAAATTGGGAATTTGATGAGAAGTTAAGAATTTAAGAATTTGGGGATTCGAGCAATTAGAGATTTCAGAAGTTAGGAATTTGAGAATTTATGGATTTCAGCAATTAAGGATTGGAGAAGTGAAGAATTTGAGAATTTGGGAATTTGAGCAATTAGGGATTTGAGAAGTTAAAAATTATAAAATTTGGAGACTTGAAAAGTGAAGAATTTGAGAATTTGGGAATTTAAGCAATTATGGATTTGAGAATTTGGTAATTTGAAAATTTGGAGAATAGAAAATATGAAAATTTCGAAATTAAGTGAATTGCAAATTTCAAGATTCAGGTTTCTGAAATTTAGCGATTTTGTGATAAGAATCAATAAGATGCTTTCAAAATTCCCTAGTATAAACTCGTTTGTCACCAATATTATAGAGATTAGACACCAAAATTTAGTACTTACAATACACATATATTGTGAATATTGTCAACATTTACTAAGGATATATTTATTTGACATTTATAATTCATTAACCATTCATCTAAATGTTTCTTTGTATCATAAATACTATGTAGGATACAAATGACTAATTCAGCATAGTATTGCAATAATACAACTATTTATATTTATTCGATGCTTTCTATATATTTATTAACCATTCATCTAAATGTTTCTTTTTATTATAAATACTACATGGGACCCAAATGACTAATTCATCATCTAATCTAATTCATAGCATTGTACTAATACAACCTCAAATATGTAAATAAGTATTACCTCAAATCAATTATTTCATTTATGTTAATAAATGTAGATTTATTATCACATCGAGATTAATTATTAAAACTGAAAAAGTCCAATTAATTAATTAATTTCCACTTTGTGCAGACGTGATTAGTAAAAACTACGACTAAGTATGTACATTTTAATAAAATACAACTAATCTTTATATAATGAAACGTTGTCGACAATGAAGATTATAATCTTACATCGGGATATCATGAGGTTTCTATTATTACGTAAGACTCATATTATTTACCAGCACCTGTGATAAGATTGATCGTACTTCTGTTACTTGAATCGCTTTCTGCGGTTTCTGGTTGAAAATATACGTCATGTTTTCAACATTTTAGTTAAATTTTTCAGATAGCAAGTGTTGGTATTAAATAATTATTTATGTGTATAAAACTGCGACAAATTTATATTTTAATAGTGATTTTTCTTATGTTTGATGTGGTAGTGTGTTAACTTACAAATTTAGGAAGTAGGAGAGTTGAGTATTTAATAATTTAGTGATTTGGGATTTGGGGGATTTGAAAATTTAGAGATTTGAGTATTTAGGAAGATGGAGTAGGAAATTTGGGAATTCAAGAATTTTTAATTTTGAGAATTTTAAGAATTTTTAGAATTCTGAGAATTTCGAAATTTGAGTATTTGAAAGATAGATTTGGAATTTTGAGAATTTGCAAATTTGAGTATCTAAAGGGATAGAATTGGAAATTTGGGAATTTAGGAATTTGGGAATCCAGGCTTCTGAGAATTTGGAGATTTGAATATCTAAAATGATAGAATTAGAAATTTAGAAATTCAGGATTTTGAAAATTTAGAGATTTGAGTGTTTAGAAGGATAGAATTGAAAACTGGCTATTTGGAAATTTGGAAATTTGGAAATTCGGAAATTTGGAAATTCGGAAATATGGAAATTTGGAAATTCGGAAATTTGAAAATTTGGAAATTTGGAAATTTGAGAATTTAGGAATTCAGGATTTTGAGAATTTACAAATTTGAGGATTTAGAAAGGCGGAATTCGAAATTTGGGAATTTGCCAATTTGAACATTTTCATATTTACAAATCTTCAAACTTAAAATGTAAAGAATTTCAAATTGGAATTTTCAAAAATTATTCCTACTTTCTCATTTCCCAATCCGTCATATTACATTCAACATTTTGACCTTTACATTTGTTTACCTTAAAATCGTGCTTTACTTTATCCTACTTTCATCTCAAGATAAATACTGCAATATCCATTAATGCTGCCAAAAGGCTGACCGGAATACGTATTATTATTTGATCGATGTATTTATGTGTTTAATTGCATAACATATTATACATGCAATGAGAAACGATTATGCATTGTTGTATGTTTACAAATATGCAGTTAATACACTGGTAGTATTTACAAATTATAATGGAAACATACTGGATACACCATCTGTTTACTTTTTTAACTCATTCAAATACATGATACAGCGTACTCAGAAAAAAATGCAGCTGTTTGAGCATAAAATTGATTCGAGAATATTTAAATACGTGCACAGAGCTGATCCATTACGTACACACGTGCGTCATACATGTTGTCACGCAAAATGAGTTATAAATCGCTTTAAAACGATATGCGCTACGTACACGTTTCTTTCATTGCTTTAACTGACCCATTGAAACAGCTAAACGTTTAAACATCCTTTATGGTGCACTTAGATTTAACTTGCCCTATAATTGATTTACCACTGCCTAAGAAACTTACAGTTTTTCAAACATATTTTACACGTACATTAGTATACAGTATTTTGTTTATTTAATGTTTCGTTTTATACACACCAATATGATTATTAGTGACTACTAAAACTATAATTAATGACTAGAAGCATGTGCAGTATTACCTACTTCTTTTTCGACTGTTAAATCCTTCACTGGATTTACGAAATTCGTCAGAAACATTTCTCATTTTAAGTTACATAAATTATTAAGAAACATATGTCGAAATGTTAACTTTTGCTGAGTAACATTGTGGAAGGTAGTTCATGTGTCATCTCTCGTTCATTTTTCTATTTTAGTTCTAATGTAAAAATAAGTGGTTATCATACGTCTGTAAATCGAGCGTTAATCATTTCTTCAGGAAGTTCACAGTGTTTGCGATAACCGTGAATATATTAAAATCCTTGATTATTATTATCTAATTTTGAAGTTACGATTTGGGGTTATGTGTTTGATAAGCTGGCAGCCAGAATCAATGCGGGCTGTGTTGTTTCGTATGCCAATTTATGAAATACGATACATAAGAGACTTGCCAAAATCGTACCGTCTAAGGAATTTTTGATTATATTGATAAATTGGATTACTTGGGTAAATATGATATAAAATGTATATAATAAAGTAAACGATAAAAATTTGCATACAGTATGCAGTACGGTGGTTATCTACCAACAAACAATTTTATATTAATAACATTAAGAAAGAAATAACATTAAAAGAAAACATTAAGAAATCTTGCACAAACGTTTAGCTTCGATGTAATAAAAGAACTACTTTGTGATAGTTTTATGTTGAATCATATCACACTTTCGATGTTCTGAAATCGATCATGATTTTCTGTCATTGACAAGTTTTATATTCGAAATATTTGTAATATGTTTATATATTCTTTTTATCAAACATCAAACTTCAAACTGGCACGTCATAGGTGTTATTTTGCTTCATTTTTATGTCATCAAATCTCGTTTAATTGTCTACATTGAAATTCGATATTTGCACATATAAGCATTTCAAAATAACATTTCATTTACAGTATTTGTTTATAAGCATACTACTACACTTTCATTGAAGTTTGAAAATAAATATTTTTAAAAAAATTGCAGTATGCACGAAATTTATAAAAATGCATTTGCATAATAGTTTAATAAAATGTAGTCTAACTTATTTTATCATTGTCTAATTCTGTTTGAAAATGCTTCTGTATATTTTGCAACAACTCATCAATCATAATTTTCAGTCTATCAACTTTTTTATGTCACATAGTTTCTTTACATGACATTCTACAGTTTTCGATATAAAAAACTTCTTGTCAAAAGATTGATATCTCGTGTCGACAAACAGTACGCACGAATTTATCAACGGACGTGATATCTTATGCGTTTTGCTTCCTGAGTATGCTTTTCTCTCGTGAAAAAAGTTCGCTCGTTTGAAGGTTTTTTGAAACAGATTTGCAAATATCTATACAGAAATGTTTAGACCGTTTTGATCTTCTCACGTTGGAAATTGATTAGCAGATTAGCTTGACTCATACATCGAAAATAATTCGATACTTAGTTATACATGCATATGTAAATAGTTCATACCTCGACTGTCGTCGTGTTTTAACATTGTCGTCACGAAGATTTTCAAATGGTAAAACTAATCGGTGCATTACACACGTAGTTTCTATATTTGATCGACGTGTTACGTGATTTCTAATCCGAATTTATAAAAATTATTCAATTTTTATTACAAAATTTTTTTTGGACAAATCTAAATAATAAGTGAATATGTACTTGTTTCTTCATTATTCACAATAAAATATTTTCTCTTTTAGTTTAAAATTTTAAATTTAGTAATACGAATTCTACGTTCTCTTGAAAGTACGAACTACGATATGTACTTTTAAAAAATTTTTAAATTAATAAGTATTTTTTTTATTTCAGAGCCGTCATAGGATACATTAAGATTCTTTGGACAATTCGTGGACATGAAAGGAAAAACAGAAGTGTTGCTGATGTATTTCGACAAAATTTTAATCGTCATCCCAATAAAGTTTGTTTGATCTGTGAAGATCAGGAATGGACGTTCCAGCAGGTAAACATACAAAAGTAATTCTCAAACAAAATTTTAAAATAATATTAAAATTCATAGGCATTCTTAGTACTCCTAACCATTTCAATTTTTCTATAATTTCATTAAAAAATTTGTATACTCTGAGAAATGATAACAGTAAGAAAATAATCAATTGTTTTTCTATATTACAAAATTAAAAAAGAAAATTGTATACCGTTGCAAATTTACTACATTATCTAAATTATAAATACAAAATTTTAATTAAAAAGGGCAAAAAATATTTTTGATAATGTGATGTGTTAAATGATTTTTGGAACACTAAAAATATACCAAGATTTGATGACATAAAACTATCCCAAAATAGCATATATATCACATCAATTTGAAGCTTAATATCTGTTAAGAATAATCATATAATCATTTCCTTAATTTTTCTATACAAAATTGTTAGTTAAATAATCATCTTATTGCATATTGCTCAGAGTAATGGGTGAAGTGATTTTTCGACATCCAACGTATTCATTTCATCTATAGTTAACAAAACTTTAACTTGTGTCAGTGTTAACTTGGCCCAATGTGTTTACATATTATGAACTCTAATTTTGTACATCATTCTAATCAGTATCAGTCATTGATAATCCTTTCAAATAAATTCTAATCAGTATCAGTCATTGATAATCCTTTCAAATAAATTCTGAGTTGTGTAGAAGATAATATAAACTGATAGTTTGGTATCATTACACGTGAAATACATCGAACGCGTTTTTTCGCGTTATCATTTACCATGTAATTAAAGATCTGACTAGCAAATGTCCTATGACTAAGACATTAACGAATAAAAACTGTTAATTGTGATCATACAATTTCTACGGTGAAACTGAGACAAATAACGTGAGCAAAGTTGCTCTTTATATATCTAAAGAAATTGAGGATTTGTAACCTTTAATAGCCTTGGAATACTTAAACGCACACAGGTCATTGATCTGTCATACAGAACTGTGGAATTATTCGTGCTGTTACTTTCATTTTACATAAAATTATTTTTCACGTGTTCTCACTGAAGATTCATAACTATTAATATTTTATAAACATTTCGATACGTTGTTAATATTAGAGAAAACAGTCTTTTATTTCTATAAACATGTGTGATTCTTATGAATTCATAAGTAGCTATTTATATGATAACAACCATGTGCAATAATCAACAAGTGATTCGTTTTTCCTTTTACAGAATTGAATTTCATGACTGAGAAAGACCATTTGCAGATTCTTCATTAATAGGAGAATTATTTATTAGTTATTACTAATTGTAAGCATGAAATACAGAATAATTAAAGCTCTTCTACCGCACTTCTTAAATAACAAAGCTACTTATCGACTTTTAGTTTCTACTATTTTTTAGTAAAAATAAATTAATATATTATATTAATTGTCTTTTATTGTTTTGTACTTTTGTACGATAGAATATCATATTTTTCATTCAAGAGATATTGAAGCTGTTTATATCCTTAAATATGCGCACTAATAATGTTTGAATGGTCTTCATTACAAAATTGAATTTACCAAAAGGAGCGAGTATTCTAGAATTTTGAGTGAGAACGTACAATTCTGAATTTTATGTACAATAAATATATAGCAGACGTGAATATTTCTATTTGTTGTAATATATTAAATATTTTTAGCTTAATTTCAATAATACTCTCATATAGAGCCGAAATAAGTTGTGTGGAATGTGTAGAGTGTAGAGTATTCACACACGAGACTTTGCTATATGCATAGTGATGCAAAAAAATACTCAGGGCCCTACCAATTCAAAAATTTTCAAATTTCTAAGTTACCAAGTTCATAAATTTTGCAAATTACAAAATCCCAATATTTTCAAATCACCAAATCTCCAAATATCCAAAGTCCCCAATTTTGTACATTTCCAACTTTCAAAATGACCAAATCTCTAAATTATCAAATCCCCTTTTCAAACTTCCAAGTTACTACAAAATATAACAAAATGTATGCCTTACAAAAACTGTGAATAATAACAGTGACGTGTAAATACTAAATACCCTGCATATAAACATAAGGCAGCAAACTAAAAACTGACAGTTACAGTTTTTATTTTTGTTCTTAAATAACTACCCTAATCATGCAAATTTCAGATTAGTCATTCCATTCGGTCATTTCCGTGTTTCTTTCACTACATTTTAGTAGCAATGATTCATTACAATTAAACAGATAACAAAAAATTTTCAGGTGGAGGACTACAGCAATAAAATTGCCACCATATTCAAAACGCATGGATTTCGTAAAGGCGATGTGGTCGGCATACTTTTGGAAAATCGGGTGGAATATGTTTCCCTGTGGCTGGGGCTGAGTAAGCTGGGAATAATAGTACCACTCATTAACACGAATCTTCGTAAAACTTCCCTTCTGCACAGCATCAAAGTGTCCAAGTGTCAAGCACTTATCTATGGTGTAGACTTCAACGATGGTAAGTGAACAAATTTTATAAAACGAAAGTTCATGTAATTACGCATGTAATTGTTAGGTCGTTGAGTACGAAATGAGGGATTTCAAAAGACACAATATCTGATGTGTTTTTGTCTAACTGTATGATAGTCAATGTTTGTTTGCTAATGTTTTACGAGTGCTATTTCAGGATTTTAATTTATAATATTTGTAAATATAACTTTAGAGTGACTTTCAGTGTTAAAAGAGGTTTGAAGATTTGACTTGTTGTAGTAAAGAGTAAATAACAACAGTTTCCTTTCGATGTAAGAAACATTAAATACGATGTTTGAGTATATGCTAAGAGGAAGACTAACAAATAGCACTTGAAAGAATTATTTCCATATGTTACAGACTAAAATATTTAAATAAGTGCTCATAAAACATTTGTAGATAAATAGTAATCGTTATCAAATAGTCAGAGATTTAAAAAAGTGGAATTCATCAAGAAAAATAAATCTCGGTTGAACTGACCGAAATAGTGAAGTTCAACGAACTGTAATTTAGGAAATCGCTCGTGAGAATTTAAATGAATCACCCTTATCTCGTGCTGTTTTCATCGTATCTTGAAAGATTTGATAATTTAAAAATAGTTTAGAATACAAACGATTTAAAATTAAGTGTTCACTAATGAGCAGTACTGATTGTGAGATGTAAATTGGTAGAGTCATTATTTGTTTCAATGAGAAACCTGTTATTCCGCATTAAGATTAATTTGCATAGTCATTGTCATATAACCACAAATTTCAAACTAATATGCCATATATATTCCTTGGAAAATTAGATCAATATATTGTGTATGAGGTTATAGATAATTACTTTACTTTCACCATGTTAGATTATTAATATTATTCTGAGTTTGAAATTAAATTAACAATTGCAATTAACAAATGTAATTAACAATTTAGGGAAATTAGAATTAAATTGTGAAATTAATCGTAACTTGTAAGAAATCAAACTGAAAAATATATGTAAAGAGTATTAAATATCAATTGACGATAATTATTAATTGGAAAGATCCTTAGTTAAAATCAACTTTTAATTTTCAATTAAGAGACAAAAATTGTAATTTAATCCTTAATTAAAGGGAATTTCGTTATGAATAAGACATTTACTATTAATTACTGCATAATGAAAAACTTAATTACGTTTTGAGAATTCAATATCCATATTATTGAAATTTCGATCTGTAAAAATTTGGTGATATGTTGATAGCGAATTTATCTGACGTCGCATATTCTTTATGATAATCTGTTAGTACCAGTTAATTTTGATAAATCCCATAAAACTGCTATTTGATATTCAATGACTACTTACCCATTAGTTATAATTGTTATACGTTTACTTTTTCCCCAAAATATTGAAATTTAACGAAAAACGATATGTTATCTATATAAACGTTATTGATTGTATTTTAAAAATAGATTGATAAAGTGTATTGAAAACATTAATTAAGGTAAATTTATTGCAAATTTATTTTATTTCCGTGTCACACGGAAGAAATATTTATACCCTCGGGAGATATTTAATTTCCGGTTAACCACGCGGGCTATTAATAATTGAACGTGTTGATCTTTATCCTCCTTATTTTCATACAAAGCTTTTTGTTGACGATTAAATGTTATTGAAACTGATATTCAGAATAAAAATACCACTGAAATCGTTCGTAACAATCGTAAGTATAATTTAACGAGGCTTTGTAATTGCATTCGTGAATTAATTGAAAAGTTGTTTTAAATAAGTTAATAATTGCAATAAAGCAAAATATACAATTTTTATCAAATAAACAGTAAATAATTAAAATTAAGTATTATTAGATTTCGTAACTTTAACTGTGTAAAGTGTAATTTTTGAATTTCTAAATTCCTACGTTGGAAAATTAGGAATGTTACAATTTTTATATTGTCCTGCATTTCAATTTGAATATTCCTGCATTTAAAAATTTCTATATCTAACTTCACAAATTTCTAAATTACTAAAATAAGTTTCCAAGTTTCTCAATTTTTAAACTTCCAAACTACAAAGTTCTTGAAACATATAATTTGAAATTAGAACAAATTAGAAATCCCAAAAATATATAATTGACAATGAATAATGAATCAGAAGAGATTTTCAAAACATTTTTCATACTTTGATAAGATTTAAATATTCTAAAAGAATCAGGCTTTTTGCTTTTCGCACAGTGCATAAAAGCAGAACCTTGTATACTGCACATTATTTGTCTTTCCACGGTTACCAGTCTATAAGTGCATTTTGCAGCGGCACTTATGCATCCATGGAGCACTGCAGCATCAATTTAATAAATTAAACGATCGAGTTATTGTGAAACAGTTGGGTTATGCGCTCATACGAACATTACGTACGAACAAAACATGCACATGGTCAAGTACACCCTAAATAGACTGTGCACGCAATATTTTGTCATTGATAAAATAATACTTGAATAATATTACTATAATATTTGACCATTAAAAGTCGAAGGATTCTTCTGACGATGAGGGAACATAAAATCATACAATATAGCTTTTAATTTACAAACTACTTTATTATAAATTACTACAATTTTTGTATTTATTAACTACTTACTGCACTCAAACGAATAAACTCGTATGAGTTTACATTTTTTAATGGGATTAAAAATTAATGGGGTTTATTTTGACTTTCTAACAAGATTTTGTGCACTATGAAAATAAGAAGTAAACGAATATTATCTAGAAAGTAATCTTTTCTTTTTTAATTGATGCATTGAATACTCCTGTTTCTGTTTATTATAATAAACTGAAAAGTGTATAAATTATGATATGCACATTATTTTATCTTAATACATTGTACAGCTACGCGTTGTGTAGTCAAGTTTTATATCGCCACGCATTGCATCGCCTCTCATTATATCAGCACACGTCATATTTCTACATATTGTGTAACCACACAATATATTGCAACGCATTAAACTGTTATATATTATATCGTCATGCGTTATATTGCCTCGCGTTATATCGCTTTGAGTTATATTATCTCGCCTTATATTATCGCGCGTCGTGTAATCACACATTATATTATCATACGTTATATTTTTGCATATTATATAGTCACGCGTTATATTGCCTTACGTTATACAACCTCGCGTTGTATCGCCTCGTATTATATCACCACACGTCGTGTAATCACACATTATACTACCATGCGTGTTATTATCGCATATTATATCGTCACGCGTTATATTGCCTTGCGTTATATCATCTCGCGTTATATCGCCCCGCGTTATATTACCACGCGTTGAATAATCACACATTACACTGCTACTCGTTGTTTTACTACACATTATACCGTCACATATTAGCTATCATCATATATTATATCGCCGTACGTTATACTGCTACACCTTATATTGCCAAGCTTCCCTATAGCGACACGATCACCTCGCATTATATCACAACATTTTGTATATTGTATCTATACAATTTCCTAAAATTTTATTTATAGCATTACATACTAGAGGGTTCTAATTCAACTTTTAAAATGTTACTATTGAGTACCTTATACCCAACATTACTGTCGGTGTACCTTATACCCAGGATTAAAATTGTATCGTTCGTGACCTCTTAACTCGTAAATGAAATGATATTCGATTTATATTGCGTGCGAGTTCAATCAGCGCATAATGGCTGCCATAATGATTGATGCAATAATAGGAAATAGAACTAACTATCCCAGAATTAAAGAAGATTAGGTGTTCGGTTGCGTGGCGTGGTCGATTTGACGTGAGGGCCATTTTATAAACGGTTGCATAACAGAACATACTTACATGCATAGCTACCACGTTTTCACATTATGCAGCAACTATGTAAATAGTATAATAATTTCAATTTTAAATCTTTGTTATAAAAAAACATCGAAGGTATTTTTAATGAGTAATTTTTATAGGAGGGTAGAATTAACGTCTTTGGGAGCTCCACGATGCAAAAATTTTGGAACTTTATGTTTCGAAAGAAAAGTACAGTTTTAAAGTTCTTGAATTGTGGAACTTTAGCATTTTGAAATTTTGGGATTTTAGAATTTTTGGATTTTAGAATTTAAGAAATTTACGAATTTACAATTTAAGAAGTTTGAAACTTTGGAGTTTTAGAATATTGCTTCCTTAAAATTTTAGAAATTCAGTATTTTACAATTTTGAAACTTTGGAATTTTAAAAATCTGAGATTTTGGAACTTCGAAAGTTTAGAATTTTTGGAAACTAGAAACTTTCAGATTTTAGGATTGTAGAAACCAGGAATCTTGAAATATTACAATTTAAGAAACTTGAAACTTAAAAATTCTGGGCCTTAGGACTTCAGAAGTTAACAAGTTTAAACTTCGAAAATTTTTAATTTTCTAGGGACTTTGACAAATATGGTCTTCCCTCGATCTCAAGAGTGCATATTTTTCTTAATAATTAATCTAATCTTTTACTTATTTCTAACCAGTTTCCATTGTACTGTTAAATATTTGCAAAAACAACCTAGCAGTCAATTTTAAGCTACACAATAAAAATGGCCTTATTTCAGGCCTGTAATGCTAGAAAGTTACGAAGAGCTCCATCAGCAAGGAACATTGCAGTCATTGACCCAGAGAAGAAGGTACAGAAATAAAATTGTGAATTGACACGTTTTTTCAGCTTCTTCTTTGTGCATATCGCTACCTGTTCTTTTACGATTCTTATTAACACCTGATGTCTCTACAACAGTGTCCAAGTGTTTGTCCTCGAGTTAGTGATCGTTTCGTTTTGTGACAATGTCGTGCACAAGCTTGGTACTATTGCCCTTTTTAGGGAAAATGTAGGGAACAAAAGCTCCGCTATTTGTTGTAGTATTCAGAAATAATCACACGTTATGCTTTTAGTTTGCACAAGACATTTTCTAATTGAATAAGTAATCCTTACTTAAATAAATGTTTACATAAATGTTATGTGCAATGATAACATTTTTTGGATAAGAGTAGGGACAGAATTTTCCACTTGCTTTTAATTTTGGAAACACCTAGGAAAAACTTAGAGTTAACCTTATAATCTAATAATCTTCATACATTTCTTCTTAATTAGAGCTGAATCTACATCTTTTCACTTTGGATGATCATCGTGATTGGTTTATAGAAGAACGTAGTTCTCGTCGAAAATAAACTGGACACAATCGATTTCTATTTTTAATGAGTCGAATAGATGGTTCGTAGCATAATGCGCGGTATATTAAAAATCCATTTGATGATTATGACCTTTGGAGGCCATACAAAAACAGAAATAAAAGAAATAATCAAATAAGCTTTAAGTCGATGACTGTTTTGTTTCTTGCGGCTACATTTTTTCACCGCCTAACTAACCCCTCATGCTTTTACATTAGGAACGAGCTTTATAATAATTTTTGTAATAATATGATACAGCGTAGCCTTTATAAGTTCCACATATGTAATATTATGTGTCATAATACAAAAATTTTTTAAAAAATGTTAATTCATAAATATAGGTGTATAGAAAAGATAAAATAGCAGTTCAAAATTCATGAGAATGTTTCTTGATAAATTTATAATAGTAAACGGGTTTTTCTGTTGAACATGGAAGACCACGTTCGATCACCTTAAATATTCAATTAAATTACTAAAAAGTTAAAACCTTCTTTTCAGATTTAGTTCAGAAAGTTTATTATTAGAAGATTAATTTACTAATTATTTAATAAATATAAATTCTAATGGTATATAACATATGTAGCATAATAAATGTGCAACGTAAAGGCATATGTCTTGGCCATGTTTTCATTCCTAATTTGGAATAAAGTGTAATGCTATTTTTTGTAGTAATTTTTATCTATCATAAGCTCAACATTTCGCAGTTAACAATCACGTTGAAATTCTAATTACCATTTTATTAGATGCCCAATTTATTTTACTGACTGAGAAACTTTTAATAACTTGTTGAATATATATGAAATTATTTTCATCTGAAAAAGGCAACAATCCGTAAATTTTATTAACGACATTTCGGCAATTACGTATATTGTTTATAATTTTTCTGTCATTTTCAGAACAAGTAATTATGGGATTCTGATTTCTTAAAATCAATAGATATATTAACAAAACTGTCATTATCATGCAGATTAAAAACTGATCATTGTTATTTTATAGTTTTTGCAAACGTAATGTGGTTTTGTAAAATAACAAAGATATTTCGTTTCAGCCCTGTCAGATATTGCAGAGTCGTTGGATCCAAAATTTATATTATATAGAATCGGTAATTTATCGAACTCCAAAACGTCAAAACTAAATAGCTTAAATGACAAAGATTTGGTCGCTCTTGCGGCCGATGTTTCCCCGGCTCCGCCGGTCCTACAAGAAAAAGGCTGTTATCATGATCAATTATTGTATATTTTTACCAGTGGCACAACTGGTCTTCCTAAAGCTGCTGTTATAACAAATTCTAGGTAAGAAATATATGATTTTTTATGTTAATGGAATAGTTCATTTATTACTAACTACAAGATAATATAAAAGTCATTTCCTAATTCCCGATTATTCAAATCTCCAAATCTTTGAATCCCTAAATCTAATTTTTGAATCTTAATTCAGTATGCTATAAATTTATTAAACTAATTGTGAAACTAGATATTACATTGCTGAATTCGTGATATGCATTCACTACATAACTCATCGCCTGATTTAAGTAATAATAATGACCGAACGGGAAATGATTACCTATTGATTTCTCGTTTGTCCAGAATTATTTATTGCTCTATGTATTGCTCGATGTCTTTTACCTTATATTGACCCAGAATATATAGTCCGCAGCTACGATTGATTTCGAAGAATACAAAAATGAAAGTTTATAATTATGGTAAATAATGTTGTTTCTCAATTAACCATTCATGTTAATCTCTATAATAAAGATTTCTAATTTAGCTATTTTTTTCAAATGTCTATGAAATCGAATATCTGCTGCTAAATAAAATGTTTAAATTATAGTAATATGAGAACATTTTCGGAATACTCTTTAATATATAAATAAAACGTCGTTATTAATTGTATTCCTTGCTAACAAAAACTCTATTTTATTAGAAAATGTGTAATTTCAATTTTTATTTTTTTTTAGGTATATGTTTATGTCAGCTGGTATTTTTATGATGGCGAAATTCAGAAATTCTGATAGAATTTATACGCCTTTACCATTGTATCATACTGCTGGAGGTATAATGGCAGTTGGTGCAGCTCTTCTTTATGGAGCATCAGTAGTAATTAGAAAAAAGTTTTCAGCAAGCGCCTACTTTACTGAATGTATCAAGTATGACTGTACAGTAAGTTTCTTTTTTGCTTAACACTTTTATTCTATAAAAGTATAGTTTATAAACTAAGTTATAAGAGTATTCTTAGGAAGACAAAATGGATCCATTTTTGTGAACCTATTGAGGAAAAAGTAAAATTTTATCTAACATCTTCTATTAAAATAATATTTAAAAATCAAATGAAATTAAATATTTAATATTACAGCACATATATAAATTGTATAAATTACTATTACCCCAAAGTAAAGTAATAGTCATAATTTATTTTCTAGGTTGGTCAGTACATTGGTGAAATGTGTAGATATATTTTAGCTGTACCTCCAAAGCCAGAGGATAAGAAACATAAAATTAGGTTGATGTTTGGAAATGGTTTAAGACCACAAATATGGCCCGAATTTGTGGAACGATTTAATATTCCTCAAGTTGCTGAATTTTATGGAGCAACAGAAGGAAACGCTAATATTGGTAAATAATCAATACTTTATGTACTAATGATGGGTGTTTGTTGTTTTTTGAGTCTTCTTATCTTATAAACAATGTGAAGACATCATAATAAAATTTGTTATAAGTTTCAATTTTTAGGACATGTATAATTTTAAATTACAGACAAATTATTATTATGACTTTGGTATTAGCTTTTGTTATTTCTTTTTGTATTAACATATTATATCCTTTTTCAGTAAATATTGATAACACTGTTGGAGCAATTGGTTTCGTATCACGAATAATTCCATCAGTTTATCCCATTTCTATTTTAAAAGTGAATGAGGATGGTGAACTAGTAAGAAATGAAAAAGGTTTATGTCAGGAGTGCAAACCAAGTAAGTATCGCATTTAATAAAAATAGTTATAAATAATTTTGTTCAAATTAATAATTTTGTTCCTCTAAATATTTTTAGATGAGCCAGGTGTATTTATTGGAAAAATTATACCCAATAATCCATCTAGAGCATTCTTAGGATACGTAGATCAGAAAGCATCTGAAAAGAAAGTAGTCTATAATGTCTTCAAGAAAGGAGATTCAGCATTTATATCTGGTATAAATTTATCATAACAATTTTTTTCTTAATATTCACAGTTTAATATTATTAAATAATAATTTTGTTTATATATGTAATCATAATCGTACAAAAATATTTTAATTTTCTTTCTTTTTATTAGGTGACATTTTAATTGCTGATGAATTGGGTTATTTATATTTCAAAGACAGAACAGGTGATACTTTTCGATGGAAAGGAGAAAATGTTTCAACATCTGAAGTTGAAGCTATTATCAGTAATCTTATTAACTATAAAGACTGTATTGTATATGGAGTTGAGGTAAATAAAATACTTAAACATCAATATAATAGAAATAAGTAAAAATTAAATACTCTTGAATAAATTTATAACTTCTCGTTACAAAAGTTATAAGTTATAACTGCTTGTTTTAATTTTCTAAAACTTTTTATATTCTTTATTAGATTCCCGGACTCGAAGGTAAAGCTGGAATGGCGGCAATATACGATGAAAATTCTGAATTAGATATGAACCGGTTATCAGTTGATTTGAAGGAACATTTAGCCTTTTATGCAGTACCTAAGTTCATCAGAATTTTAACAAAGATTGATCTTACAGGTACTTGGAACAAATAATTACTTCTTCCGCAATTGTCTAACAAAAATAGAGTAGATAAATAGAATTTGCTATTAACAGAATTACGCTTAATTTCTACTACATTCGTTATTTTAAAAATATTTTTTGGATCTATTGTAGTATATAAATATAGTTTGAGAATAATATATGTTCAAAAGTCATTCTGAATACTTAGAAAGTAAGTTATTTTAATATTTATTTCAGGTACATTTAAATTAAAGAAGAAAGATCTTATAGAAGATGGATATGATCCTAAAAGAACACAAGACAAACTATATTATTTAAGTGAAAAGTCTGGATATCAATTACTAACTCCTGAAATTTACGAACAAATTCAACAAGGAAAACTTCGTTTTTAAGTTATGCTTTGAAAAGAAAAAGAATAATTATGGGAACAATTTTTGCTGCAACTATTTACAGCTTATCATCTAGGTGAAAAGATGCTTTTCATCTTCATTATATAGAATCAAAAAATTGCTTTATGTGACACTATAATTGAATGTTTCAATTGTAATGATTTTCACTCCGTTATTTTTTAACTTTTGTATGAATTTATATTTCACATAAATTATTACAGTTATTGTTCAAGATATTAACATCAATATTAAAATGAAAGATTTTTTATTTAATAACACGATATAATTTTGTTTTCATGCTTTAAGTCATTTCTATAATATATCTTTCATCTTTAAATTATATTGCATTTTATAAAAAACAATTGTTTTCGTATATTTATAAAAGCTGCAACTAAATGTATATTTCAAAGAAATAATTTCCTCGCAACACATTTTATAAAACGTACATATAATTTGAAAAGCTGTAAATTTATACAAGGTACTAAATTTGGAATTATACATAGCAAAAGTACGCAAGTGAAATATGTATTTTGTAACATGAATATTATTTTTAGTTCAAAATCTAGAATTGTTATAAACATGTTATACTATTGTACCTATATTTTAGTACATATTGTTGTTGTTATACCATTATCATTAAGCATTAAGTACATAAAATAAATTATTGTTAATAGTATATCATTATATAGAAAACCTGTATAGTTATAAAAAGAAAATTTCCAGAATTAAAATTCGGTGGAAAGTACATATATTTTACATGACAAATATAAATATTTTATCACGTTAAAACATTCCATTACAAACTGCTAATATATTACCGTCCGGCTATATTTTCTAGCCATATTATTAAATTTTTTAGAGCATGATAATTTATTTGAATTTTTTATAATAATTTCGATGAAATTATATAACAGTCAAAAACAGTTACTAATTATAAAGTAACTAAACTATATGAACACGATGGAATCGTTAATATTGTAAAAATACTATAAATATTTGTAACAAATACTGTAAAAAGATAATTCGTTCTGAATGTTTAAAGTATTTGTTAAAATAATAATTTATCGTAACGTTTCAATTGATTTGAGCTTTGCACTATAAACATGTTATTGAAATTTTCCTTTTCATTACTGTTCATTCCTACTATTTATTAAACCAAAAATTTAATTGAATTTATTGTTCAAGAAAATAGCAAACTGTATTAATACCAAATAAAACATACACTGATATGTACATAATACATTGATTTAAATATAATATGAATGTATATTATGTGTATGGATATTCTTCCTTCTTTATTAAAAAATTATGAAATACATAATATTAAAATAGGAAGTATGTAAATGATTTTATGTAGGATACATCTGCAGCATAAAAATTAATTATGTGGATGGTAATGTGTACTACATTATGCAGAAAGGTTGAAAGTGAATTAATATAATTAAACATATGTGATTGTAGGAAACGCGTATTACTACAGTGAATTTTAATAACACATGATAGATGCTTCTACATTTTCTCAATCGTTTTAAGTTGACAATACAGCTTAAAAGAACTGCTTATAATTTAAATTGTTTATACAAAATTTTTAAATAATTTGGAAAACTTTATTAATAAAATTTTATTAGAATAAAAATGGGAAACTTGTTTGCACAATTTTTATTTTACAATGTAGATGTGTACTAATAAATATATGTTAAGATAAAAAAATATAGACTATAAACAGAATTGTTTTAAGCGTGCAAATATGATTCATTTATGTGTTAATATTTATAATCAATTTAAAATATGTTCTTCTTAAAGCATTGTTATAATAAATATCTTATTTATAAATTGTAACAAATTTTAAACGTTAATTTAATATTCTGATTTATTACTTAATTATTACGTTTATTAAAAACAACATCTTGAAACAAAATAATATATAATTGAATAAATATGTTTCATTCTAACATTTTTTGTTAGACACATAAATGAAAGCGTATAATTATTTTTTTTTGTAAACGTATTTAATATGTAATTTAATTGCATAACGTTATAATTTGTGAAATGTATAAACAAAATATTTTTTAATTTAATACTTTGTCGTTTCACAAATATCATATATTATAAAATTCTTTCCATTTTAATATAATCTTTACTTAAAGTAAATATAATTGTTTAAGTAATTTCTAGTATTTCTATTAGTTAATCTAGTAATTCAATAATGAAGATAATAAAATATTTCTATAATGCATCAGTTTAAAAAATCTTCCGACAATTGTTAACACTACGAAAATCTTGCGTGTTTTTAAAGTATATTTGTATAATTCCGGTAAATTCTTGTTATTTGTTACATTTTTAAATAAAATTTTTCTATTTTTTACGACGGTTGTTATGCAATACTTATACCATTAATACCGACAGTGTAATTAATTTATGTGCAATTATTTAAATGAATTAAATCGTGATACCTTAAAAAATGCATTTACTAAAGGAGGATATATGAGGTTCTCAATGACGTTCATTGCATAGGATTTTAAATACAATATGAAATTATATTATATATTTACAAAATTCATCTCTTTTTACATTTCAACAAAATTATAAATTAAATACAGAAGTTTTCTTATACGAAGATTTCCATGTACAAAGTATAGAAAAAAAATAATTATATTATTGTAATAATATGTAATAAATAAGTAGAATGCATACAGAACAATAATATATAATAATAGTTATATACTCCATTAAAAATTTGAATTATTTTGCTATATTTGTTTTAAGTAATTCTGAGTACTAATGCTTTTTATTTAGGCCTTGAATTTTCTTTTTGTTTATTTGTGATAATTACGTAATAAAATCTGTAGTGTACATTTTAGTACTTAAAAATATACCAAATTTTAATATAGCCCCATTTGTAGGTTCAAAAAAGATATCTTCTTCAATAGCCCAATCATCATTCGTAATTTCTGAAACATAATGTAAAGTACAACTAAATTCAAGTTTTGAATTTAATGACACAGTGGATGTATCAAATACATAATATTAACTGTTGTCCCAGAAAAATCGCAAATATTTTCTGAGCTATCTAATCATTTACAGAAACATGACAAATTAAAAAATTGAAATGTAAAAATTTTTATCTTACTTGGCTTAACTGGCGATGGTTTTGAAAATAAAGTTACACGTGATTTCTTCAGAATTATCTTTTCCATACATCCCAACTTTACTAACATCTGTCGAAAAAATAATTTTATAAAATTTCAACTGAATATTATGTACAAATTTATTTTAGACATCATAATATATTAATAGTAAATAATATTAAAAATACAATAGAATCGTACACCTATACGTATAAATGTATATTTATTAATAAATTACCTCTGCTAGTTCCCGTGTATGAAATGGTTGTAGAACAGGAATAAATCTATTTTGTAATTTAGATAATGCAATACCCGGGTGCGTCAAGCAATACGACAAAACTGATCCTAACATACGGTCAAGCACTCTACGATTTAAAACTCCATCTATTCGAATCCATGGTTTCATTACCACCTTCACTTCTTGTTTTGTACTGAAACATGAATTAAATTTAAATGGTGCTGTGTTTATATACTGTAATACAAATTATTAGTTAAAAAAATATGTAAATAAGTAAAGATTTATATAATTAAGTACTCATTATATAAATTAAATGAATATGAGAAAGTAATAAAAAGAGAAACTTACTTTAAATCTAATTGTTTGACAGCTCGAGATATATCTTTCTGAGGTAGTAATCGAGTCCTTTTTCTCTGCATTCGTTTCTTCACTTGTACAGTGCTATCGTCATCGCTATGGCTAAACATATCTTTATCGAACTCTTCATCCCTTTGACATTTTGCTTCTGACTTAATATCCATTTCAGTCTCATCTTTGACATCAATTTTTGATAACCCGCTTTCAGATGAACTTGGATTTTTATTGCATTCTTCTGTTAGACTTACATCACTACTTTCATTAACCATTTCTTTTGTATCCGTCAAATATACTGTTCCCTTGGGTACAGGTACAAGTGATTCTTTTTCAAGACGAAATATTTTGTATGAATGTATCAGCCAAGGATCAGCATGGCCGTAATGAATGTATCGAACAGTTGTTACACCAGATCGTAAGAATAAACGATGTTCCGTAAGAAGTGTAGTGATGCGACGTAAATCCTCTCCCAAAGAACTTTCAAATTCATTCTGTAAAATAAAAATTGAAATAAGAACATATTTTAGTTATCTGTTACTACATTTACTAAAAGACATATTTATACTTACTATCAGTTCTTGGATACTAGCTCCAATTTCTTGCTTATCGCGTACAAACTTGTAAACCATTTCAATATTATTTAAACTTAGTGATAAATCTTTGGGCAACTTTTTTTTGAAATCGGAATATGAAATACCGTCTTTAGGAAAAACGGCATACTTATTTATTTCTTGTACGAAATCGTTTGCAGCATTTAAGTTTAATGGCAACAAATCCCGAGGTAATGAAAGACCTCTAAATATTTCATTTTCTTTCGAATCTTGCGATTTCGTATACAAAGAATATAAAACTTTAAACATATTTACAACAAAATATTCGTGTGCATGATGACTATCAGCCGCTGTGAGTTCGCTTAATTCGACTCTCATTCTTAATAAAGCTATCCGAGTATAACGTTTATCTATATCAGTTGAATCGTCGATCTTACAAGAAGAATTTAAATAACTTTGTTCAAGCGGAATATTTTTTAAAATATCACTAACACGAGTGTAAGTATGTTCACTGCTTTTCTTCAATTGCGGAGTTTTAGGTTCCTTACTTAATGTGGTTTCTTTACAATTAGGTTCTAAATCATTAGTATTTAATTTTGCATCAGTCATTTCAACAACTTCATTGTTAGAATGTTTTCCTAAATCTTCATTTTGTACTTCATCGGATACTTCAATCGAAACATTATTGCTTTGTAATTCTTCAGTACTTTTTTCTTGTTTAATATCTACAGTTTCACTGTCTAATTTTGTTCGTTTGTGAGCAGGTTCACACGGATCAAGCAATTGTTTATCATCTCTTGGTCTCTTTTTTTCAGGTGTAATGAACTTTTCTTGTATTGATTCTGTATTTGCTATGATTTCTGCTTCATCTGTATTTATGTTCTTTGACAATGGTTTACAATTATCCTCCATTTGACTACCATTTTTAGATTTTGAGATTTGATCAGTACTTTTTGTTTCATCATGTGTCTTAGAATTGTTAGAAAGATCAACTGCTACTTCTATCGCTGAATTTTCATCACAAAATGTAGAACCCTCTAAATCATCTTTGTTTAATACAATTTTTGTTCCGTCTTGAAGCTTAATTATATTGTGTTCATCATCAATATTACGACCATTTTCTTCTTCGCTATCAAAATTTAAATCATCATAATTCATCAAATGTTTTGCATCTTCAAAATTTCTTTTCTTGCCAGCACATTCTTCTGAAAGTATATTAGTCTCTCGACCCAAATCTAAAAAGCCATTTTTATCTGATTTCACATCAACATTATGTGTGTCAGTATCATCCAATATATCAGCTGTAGAATTAAAGCATTTATCAATGCTACTATTTTGTAAAGAAGGTTCTTTCACAAATTTCAAATTATCTAAACTTGCTAATACGTCTTGATATCTTTGAGCTATCCTAAAATAAGTCTCATCTTTCTCTTTCAATCTTGGATCAAGCATTATAACTTGATCAGGTATTTCAATATCAAAATCCAGTTGATCCCTCACAACATAATCATGTATTGCTCCTACTATACCACCAGTAACTGGCAATACTTCAATGCCGTTGAAATTATTCGATTCTTTCATCTGATTATCTAATTGATTTTCACAATACCGATTACTAAGCTTAAGAAAAACGTCGTATGATTCATTGAAAAGGCTATACGGCCACTTACTTTGGAACTTATACATGTAATTACTACTTAACTGATACTGAGAACTGCTCATTGGCATGTAATTACCATATTTCCTCAAAGCAGCTAAATGATGTTTTCTAATTGACACCATTTGGTCACTTCGAATTTTTGCCATAGCATTTCGTAGAAGCATCTCAGGATATTGCTGATATACTTTAAATAACTGATACGCCCAGGACCTTCTGTCTTTCCCACAACACATGGAACTGTGGATAACAGAATTGATTACTACGAAATGTATATCATTGATGTTTCGAACGTCTTTCGTGAATCCTCTATTACTGAACTGTCTCATCGGATGCACGACTTTGTAAAGTAAATTAAATTCCTGCACTGTATTAGGCACAGGAATAGGTTCTTTAGACTCAACATCTGAGATACCGTAATATTTCTTTGCAGTATAAGCAACAAGATATTTAAATGTTTCAGTAACTTGTCTTTCGTACTCCAGAGAGTTTTTGTATTCCTCTTTGAGTTTATCTATGATACCATCAAAACGTTTCTTGATAAAGAAATTTTGTTTAAGTTCTTCAACTCCTAAAGCAACTGCATCGACGTTTCGTTGCTGTCTGAGCATATATAAAAGCCGTCGTTGACATGCTCTCGACGTTTTATTATAAGATGTGTACGAATATATTCGAAGTATATCTCTAACCGTAGAAAATGTTATCACTTGCCTACGTGGATTTGAGCAAAGATACATCATAACAATCTTACAGACAAGCAAAATTTTATCTTCGTGCGGTTCCCAATCCACTCGTAGTTTATGCATTCGTTGTAATGCCCGATAATCAATTTCATCATACTTCGTTCGCCTTTTACTGTTACATTTTCGCGGTAATACTCTCCTCACGTAGGATTTTTGCTTAGCACTTCGCTGACATGCCAATACTTCGTATTTTTTATGTTGATTTGAGCTCTCCTCAGTTTTAGGTTGTATTTTCTTTCGAAGTTCTGTTACATTTACAGAAGGTGGGCCGCATACTGTTTTCAAACCAGCAAACTCAGTGAACTTCAGAGGTTTAACTTTTATTTTAGAAAGATATTTGTCTCTTTCGTAAACTTCACTTTGCTTCTTCTTCGTTTGTGGAGTAGCACTAGTGATACTCCAATTCCAGTTCCGTTTGAGATGCGCGAAACACGCTGAATCTATTCCTGCAGCACCTTTACGATCACCAGGCATTTTGCCGATATCCAATTTTACAGCTTCTTCGGGAGAACGAGCTACGACTGCTTGTATCATGTCACTTTTTTTACTTAAGTCTTCCAGTACTATGTCTTTCCCTTCAACGGCAAGTCGACCACCTAATGGTGTGTTGATACATATATTCCACATATCATACCAATACTTCTCCACTACCTGAATTTCAGTAAAATTATATTTGGTCACGGGATAAGATTTATCCTGAACCATGTGGTAACTAGGCGCAGATGATGTCGTATCCATTAATTCTGCGTGACGATTTATATAAATAAACACTTGGTCTTTTTCTTTCAACTTTTGCGGTCCAAATTGTACTAATCCAATATAACACAATCTTGTCACCGTTTCATGAATGTTAAATATGTACTTCCGTGCATATAACAAAGAATTGCGAATATCAATTGGTAAATCTCTAACTAAATAATGTTTTCGAATAGGATGATTAATATATTTCTCTATTTCTGGTACTGTATAAGAAATATAATGGACCTTGAAAAATACTGACAATGGTAGACGTAAAAGGATATCACACATTAATGTCCACCCTGCAGGCCAACCTAAAAGGAATATATTATTCTTATAATTCACAGAACATTATCTCATGAACATGACAATATATTTTATTACTTATTTTTTTATGAACTCAAGTATGCAATATAAAAATAAAAGTTATTGTAATTACTGAAATAACATACCAGTATATTTTGGTAAAGGTGGTACAAACATTTTCCAACTAACATCGTTAGTATAAATTTTACTAAATTCTTCTATCAGTTCTTCCGAAATATTAAAATCGTTATTTTTTAAAGCTTTTATATACTCAGTTTGTGAAAGTAATGGTTCGCCCGGATGTTCATAAACTAAATAAAATAAAAAAATATGCAATGCTTGCATACGAAGAAATTTTGGACTATATCCATATTTTCTTGATACTCTCTGTAATAAAAAGAAAGTAAATTAATGACATTCAGTATCTCATTTGAAGATTATTATTATTAGTGTTAAAAATAATAAAAACGGAATAAAATATTTAAAAAATTATATACATGTAAAAATTTAGTTTAATAATTATATGAAGGTGTTTATTTAAGTTTATACTAGCTAAAAGGTAATCAATATTTTAGTTCTCAAATTTACTTATAACTGCCAAATAAAAGACTACTTACAGCCGCAATTTTACATGATGGTGGTAATGTTGTAGGTAATTTAAATGGAGATTTATTACTTTCAAAATTATCTGTTACATCATCAGCATTAGTATTTTTTACATCTGTGTTTTCCGCCATTTTCTTTATCCATGTCTTATGTCTATGACTACCCAATAAATAAAATTTTAGCTTTGCTTGTTCTATAGCTGATTGAATAACAGCACTATTAACATCAATATTTGGATCACATATAAATGTTAAACTTTTCTCTTTCCCATTTGCGCTTAGAACTACTTTTATATTTTTTATCAAATTGTCTTTTGCAAGTTTTTGTAACAATCTTATTAAAGATTTTTTATCAATTTTTACATCATATCCTTCTTTATCTTCTTCTTCGTGTATCATCTAAAAAAAAGTTTAAAATAAATTTAACAAAAACAGGAGATAATATATAGAAATACTGACATATATTGATATCTATCATTAAAATACATTTTTAAAAATACTGTCCTACCTTTATTAATTTTGTCATATCATCAATGACTTGATGTTGTTTAACTGATTCTATGATCATATTAGCTCTTTTTAATAGTCTGTATGTTATATTTGTGAAGTTCTTCTTTTCACAATTTTGCACATCTTCGATAAACCCAAATATTTCATTCTCTGATTTAGCAGTACTTGCAGTTGTTAAAACTGTCAAATCGACTTTTATGTTTTTATAAGCTGTTGCTGATTTCTGTTTCTTTGATAATTCAGACATCCCCAATGTCAAATTATCCGAATTAATATCTTTTTCTTTTACTTCAACTCTACTAACTGTACTTGATACATGCTTAGAGCATGTTTGTTTATATCTATTTGGACGTTTTATTATACGATATTTGTATAATATTCGATTTACTACATAAAATACTTTTTGTAATTCTACTGCAGTTACATTTGACCTTTCTTCTGCTTGGGCATTACAATTAATGTCAATAACTTCACATACTGCATTGCTTTTAGTTTGTTGTATATTTTCCTTTTGATCATTGGTATTAATTTTTTCTTCTTGTTCTGGGTTTATATTTTTAATTATTTTACTTTCTTCCACATCATCAGTTTCAGTTGGAATTTGTTTTTTAAATTCTTTAATTTTATGCATTTCCTTTTTAAACTGTTTGCTTAACTTACTACCTTTCTCATATTTTTTTGATACATATTTTGTAACCCTCTGTCTTCCAAAATCGTTCATATAAGTAGCAACAATGTTTGTTTTAACTAAACTTCGCAAAATCGTCCGTGATTGTAATTTAGTCAACCCCATTATTTTAGATAAACCACCTTGACATACACCATCGTTTCCACCAGCCTCAATTATTTTATTTGCTTGTTTTAAATAAGGTAAACCATATTTGTGGCTTGAGATATCTAACTCTACAAAACAAATACAATAAACTTATATTGATTTAACAATAAAAATGAATAATAAATCATAAATATGAACAGAAAGTTTGACAAATAAAACACCTTCTTTCTTTCAAGATTGATCAAGATATTTTACTAAATTTTATTCATAAAAGATCAATATCAAATAACAAATAAACAAACCTTGTGGTTCATCGTCTTCTTGTATTTCATCTTTATTCCATGCTTCAAGAATATCAATATCTGGGAAGAGCAGCTGCACTACTTTAATTTTCTTTTCTCTTAATGGAGTATTTTTCAACCGCCATTCCTCAGGTTTTGCATTAGGATATAAAGTTCTGTATGGCACCCTCTGTTTAAAAATACAATTATTTTAATAAATATGTACAACTACACAATATCAAATAAAGATAAAAGATATGTAATTTTTTACTCACTATATCTGTCTTTACAACTTTCTGAAAGAACGAAGTTTTAAACAATTTCTTTATTGCATTTTCAATTTGTAGCTTACGTTTTATTTCATCGTATTCTGCAACACAATTAGGTTTTGATTTGAGAATTTTTATAACTTCCTCAGCCAAAAATATTATTTTTGGTTTTCTTTCAACAAAAAACCTTGGAAGATGTAAAAGACTTCCATTGAAACAATGACCACCACTTTTTTGATGATGTATTTGCTTTGTTATCAATTTATGACGTAATAAAAACTTTCTGTGATAAAATAAGCTCTTTGGATCTTCTTTTAGTGCATTAAGACTAAGTTTTCCCTGAGTAACTTCTCCATGATATCGTGACCTTCCTATTCTTTCCAAAAAACAATATTGTATTGCATTTAGCTCTAATATTGGAGATACTTCATCTCCCATTAACGCACGGTTCCTAGCAGATTGCGATGCAACGATAACCAATTTTTGACCATATTTGTTTATAACTTCATCCAAGCTCAGATTTCTTACAAATTCTGAGATCTGTCTGCGAGCATAATAAGTTGAGCAAGATCCTTTAATACCATTAGCAATATCATATATAGGACAATGTGGGTAAATATCTGGTGGCACATCATCCTATAAAAATTTATAATCTTTTTTTTCCTGTGATCTCTGAATACAATCAAAATTTTATTTAAATACTCACTGGCTCTAATATAACACCTAAATCAGGATCTACAAATTGATAACGATCAAAAATTACAAGTGGTTCTCTTGCAGTTTCTAATTCATAAAATGTAAATTCTCTTATCTGTACACATAATGACCATATTTGAATCATAAATGGTTTTGGAAATGGCAAAGAATTATGAAGTCGATGTGACAAACGTAACCATAATGCTAAAACAGAAAAATATACATATACACATAATTGAAAATATGATAATATGACAAAGTTGTTCAAGGTTTTAACAAATATATTTCCATCGACTCAAGTATAAAAATTTAGGCACACTTATATTCACTGTTATTAAATTATGAATATACAACATGACAATTAATAAATAGATATTTGATTGGTAAATATACTGTTAAAGAATAGAATGAACTACTATATCATAAAAAATAATGTGTACTATTATAGTAAAATAGATATTAACATTTACTTTACACTAACCTTCTATGGTAATACCATCCAAACCTTCTAATGAAACTTCGTCAATTATTATATCTACTAAATTAATTGATGGATACGACACCATATTTAATTATACAATAACACATCAATGCAATTATAACACAATAAATTCTTTATATTTCTCATTTATGTACAAATTTTTTTAAAGAACCGGGCTCTTGAACTATCAGTTCTTGTCAGTTCTGCGCATTTCAGCTCTGATTGGTTCTACCATGCTCTGTAACTAAGAGCAACACGGCAACACACAACGCCTTTATGACATTCGGAATGCCACGCGTGGCATACTCAGTGTATTTTTATTTTGTATAGTCACTAAAAGGAATTCCTAAACCCATTGTATCTCAATCGACAGATGAAGAAATTCGAGTTATGGGAATTACAGTATTTTATAAAAACGTAAGAGAGAATAAAGATAATGTAGCAATTAATTTGCTTCTAAAAAGTCGGAGAAAACTGTAGGTTATGGAAGAAAATGTGATGAATACATAAATCGAACGATTGCTTTCTAACGCCGTATTAAACGTCGTTCACATTAGGCTATTTTGACAGGTACTTGCCTAATCTGAACGCCCCCTTATGCAGGGTCGCCGCAGCGCCATCTAGCAGTGATATGCGGAACTACATTCGAAACTTCGCTAATGATATATTACCGTTGAAGTGTAATCAATTAATTACCGACAGAATTCGGACGGTACTTTGTACCTGTTAATCATAGTTCAGCAGTTTGTTGTTAGATGGCGCTGTTAACAGCATTTGTGGCGGTTTTTTTAAAAGATTCTTTTTTTCTTGATGTATTTATATGCGTATTATTTTCAATAATTCCTATACTCCTGGGTGATCATCAGAGTCATCGGTCAAGATAAGTTCTGTTATCAAAGTCGTCGATCAAGAAGAATTCTATTTGTACTTGCGAACAAATGATTAATGTTTAAAGCTATCGTCGTTTGATCAATTTTATTTTAATGATAAAATCGTTCGCTATTCATTCCGTAATCAAATTTTGTAGAGATGACGCGAAGAAACAGTATGTCATCAGTTGATCCTATAAATTCTAATTCGCACACTATACTGTGTCCCATAGATTACAAGTAATTACAAAGAATTACATAAAAATAAATTTGAATACAATAATTCGTAGATAATTTACAAGATTATGGAAATTATGGAAATAGTGAATTACAATAATTAATTTATATAATAATGAGTTACATTAAAATATATCGTAATATACTAATTGACAATCATTTTGCAACATATCTGCTAGAATAAGTTAATAAAAAACGATGAATTTGAATAGTTACAACAACAATTTTACAAATAAATAACTAAAAAATTATTAATTACTGTAAAATATATCGTAATAGATTAATTCATAATCATTTTGCAACATATCTGCAAGAGTAAGTTAAAAAAAATAATAAATTTAAATAATTACAACAATAAATTTGTTAATAAACTACCAAAAAATATAAAATTATAAAAAATATGACGTTAGAATAATTATACAGCAACCAATGAGAGTGGCTGTACGCTATTGGTGGATTACATGATGTCTGATTGGCTACTGTACACTAGCAATCACTCTTGCACTTCGATTTGATCTATTGGTCGATTACGTGATGTCTAATTGGTTACTGTAAACTACCAATCGCACTTACACTTGGAGAGGTCGCCGCTGCTCAGTTTTGTTTTGGAAGTCGAGGAGGTCGGATCGGCCCTGTCAACACTTACCGGTACGAGTCAAGGGTTTACCTTACCGATATTGTGCTTGTTCCTGTATTACCTACTGTACTTTAACAAGTGTTTAGTGTGTTTTAATAAATATTTTTTAATAAATATGCGGGTGTATTAACAAATTTTATGGTGTGATTCTACAAGTGTCAGTGACTTAGCCAGTGTGTTACCTGCATGCATATACGGATATATTAGTGTACCTAGTGTGTTATTACTAGTGTTTAACGGGTTAAGTTCAAGAAAATGGGGTACCCTCCGATTTAACAGATTTATATATCAAAAGAAAGCCCTTGACTTGGCGATTTCAACGGTGGTCATCCCACCCCTTAACTCCCACCCCTCTGCCCCCTAGAAGCCAAAAACTGAAACGTTCCAAAAAGTGATTTTTCCACATATCTCAGCGAGTTTATCATTTCTATCCCTTTTTTTTATACGTTAGGTGAATCTAACCGTAAAAAACCGAACCTAACCTAACCTTACCTAACCTACCTAACCTAACCTACCTAACCTAACCTACCTAACCTAACCTACCTAACCTAACCTACCTAACCTAACCTACCTAACCTAACCTACCTAACCTAACCTACCTAACCTAACCTACCTAACCTAACCTACCTAACCTACCTAACCTAACCTACCTAACCTAACCTACCTAACCTAACCTACCTAACCTAACCTACCTAACCTAACCTACCTAACCTAACCTACCTAACCTTGCCTAACCTACCTAACCTAACCGACCTAACTTAACCTAACCTACCTAACCTTGCCTAACCTACCTAACCTGACCTAACCTACCTAACGTAACCTAACCTAATATAATTGAAAGTTTATATTGCACGTCTTCGACGCTTTGGCTCGATTGGCAGGTTCGGCTGCGGTGGGGCGCAGACCAAGCATTCACACTCACCAGGCAAGAAATATAAATACAGTTCAAAATCTAAACGTATTGGCGGGGGAGGGTCTACACCCCTCCCCCTGCACCCCCGACCCAAACGATATAACCTAACCAAATCTGATTATAAAAAAAAAAGGGATGGAAATAATAAACTCGCTGAGATATGGGGAAAAATCACTTTTTGGACCGTTTCAGTTTTTGGCTTCTAGGGGGCAGAGGGTTGGGAGTTAAGGGGTGGGATGACCACCGTTAAAATCGCCAAGTCAAGGGCTTTCTTTTGATATATAAATCAGTTAAATCGGAGGGTACCCCATTTTCTAGAACCCAACCGTTTAACGTGCTTTAATAATTATTTTTTATTAATTATGGGGGTGTATTAATAAAATTTATGGTGTGGTTCTACAAGTATCAGTGACTTTACTAGTGTGTTTCCTTAAGTGATTGTGCATGTGTATACGGATTTATTACTGTGTTTTATGGTGCGGTTATTTGAATATTTTATTAATTTTTTACTGTTTTAATGTATTTTGTGGAGTGATTATTTAAGTGCTTTTACAAACTGTTTTGGCATAGTGTTACTGGTGCTTTAGTGTACTTTATGCAATGATTATTTAAGTGTTTTGACATATTGTTACTGGTGGTTTAGTGTATTATGTGGAATGATTATTTAAGTGTTTTGACATATTGTTACTGGTATTTTAATATATTTTATGGAGTGGTTATTTAAATATTTTAACAAATTGTTACTGGTGTTTTATTGTGTATTATGGAGTGGTTATTTAAATATTTTGGAATACTTGCACTGGTGTTTTAATGTGTTTTACCATGTAGTTATCTATGTGTTTCGGTATAAATTTGCAAACGTTTTAACCTGTGCCATACAATAATTATTCAAGTGCATCGACATATTTTTTCGAATATTTTATAATGTTTCACTGAGTGACTATACGTTTTGATATACATTTGCAAATTTATTACTGGTTTTTGTAATGTAGTACTGCATGCTTGCTTAACTTGTTTATTAACTGTTTGCGTTTCAAAAATGTATACGTTACTCGAAATGCAAATTGATTGACAGTTACTAAATTGTTGTCCTGCTATGATTACAGGTCACGCTGCCAATCCAATGGACAAACTGCCAAATCCAAACGTTGCCAAAACAATCCAAAGCTGTCCAAAGCAGTCCAAAACAGTCCAAATTTCTGATGCTTTACCGGTAAAGCGATCGCAGTGGCGCAAGTCAGCGATCGGTGAGTCGCATGCTTTATGGTTCCTCCGGTTCCCATCATGTCGTAGGACGAATGGTCCGAAGCGACACGGGAACTGGTTGTATTTTATATTTTTGAGCGAGCATAGTGACCACGACTGTACGATCCTGCAAAATTCGTACAAACTGTTTATTATATTTATTAGATCAGGTCAGGGTTTTCTTGTACATCGCGTTTTAACTTCTTTACAATTTTAAATTAAAATTAGTAGATAGAAGTCGGATGACCCTCCGATTTCACAATAGTTATCGAGTCACTTTTATAAAGTTATAGAGTCACTTTTAATTTTTACGTACGCGTGAAAATTTTTTAAATACATATGTACAAGAAAGTATCGCGAGAAACAGATTTCGATATCAAAGTTTTTTACGAATGTTTGAGTCATTTAGAAATTTACTTTGATATCAGAAATCTGTTAAAAATGAAACTACCGATATACTTAGATTTTTGCAAAGTGATCTTCCATTTTCCATTTTGAAAGTTTTTTAAAGTTAGAGTCAATCTTTGCTGGAAGACACTTTATTAGCATGTTTCTAATCATGTTTTTTAGCTCAGGATTTTCAGCACACATGAAGAAAACTGATAGGTGAAAATACATGTGGCCGTGTTCATTTTTATGCTCTATACTCATGCGCGTGCTTAGATGCTACTCGCATGGGTTAGGGCAGGTGGACACGGTTTAGTTTTAAGATGTTTTGGCGATCGACAAATTGACAGTGAATTATCGACACAAGTTACACGTGTGTGTGGTTAGGTCGTGGACCTTGTGTCGATTAAACTGTAGATTTATTTTTTAAATTTTGCAAAATTCTATTTGAAAATGCATACAAAATGCAAGTCGAGTCATTTGAAAATGCATACAAAATGCAAGTAGAGTCATTTCAAAGTTATATAAATTGATTAAGCTAGAAAATTGTATGAGTAGTTACATATTGCATTGAATATTCGAAAGAGTAGAAAAATGAAATATGTTCAATGTTCACTGTCGATTGTCGATCGATTTCAGCAAAAAGGTATGAACTTAGAGTGTGAATGTTGTATTGAACTCGGGTGTCGGAGACGTCCCGGGACGTACTCCCTAGGATTAGGCTTATTTGCACCCGGGTGGTATGTATGAGAACCGTGGAGTGTGTTTTTGTGAGAATGGACTTGGCAATTTTTTAAATATAGCGATAGGCAGGCAGGTAGCTTACTTCTGGTGTGAATGAGTTAGTTTTAAGTAGGTAGGGCCAGAGCAAGCTTTCACGTTTCTCTATTCTTCTCTCTCACACGTGAGATGCTTGCATCTGGGGGGTTCACGAAAAATCGAGAAGAGAAAAATATTAAATATGAATTTATTTAATATCTCTTGAACTCGATTGTTCGTTCAGGTTTAGTTTGTAAGTCGCAGTCGGGTTCTAGATCCGACTGCAAAAATGAAGTATAAAGTGAAGTGAAGTGCAGTGAAATAAAATATTCTGCTCGGACATACTTTTACGAACAGCGCATTCTGAGAATCGCTGGTCGTATATCTTTTTTATTTTGAGTCATTTTTCTTTCTTACCAAACTAACTTATATAAAATTTCGATTTTGTTATCGATCGAAATAAATGGATAGTATTGCAATTTTATTTCTATAAAATTGTCTGCTATCTTTTTATGGAGATTGATAGCAAAATTGAGAATTTATGTAAGCGTGAAAACTAAGAATGTCCGAGTTACCGTAAAATTTCGCGAGTGATTTTTGTGAGGCTGTGCCGAAGAGAGAAGAGGCTATATGCCGAAGAGCCCCGGTAAAATTGCCAAAAAAGAGGGGAACTATCAATGGCTGTCCATCCTAGGATAGACAGTCATTTTGTCACTATGCTCGCTATTATTTTCTTGTGTTTTACATGTATTTTTTTGAACGATACAAAATGTATCGTTTTGCTCGAATTTTTACGAGCAAAGCCACCCGCGATTTTTATGCCCTTCCAATTAAATTTCGAGATTAAAGATTTTTTCATAACTTCGCGATTAAATTATGAGATTAGAGATTTTTGTATCCTTTCGCGATTCGAGATTTTTATGCCCGCCCATTAAATTTCACGATTAGAGATTTTTGCGTCCCTTCGCGATTACATTACGAAATTAGAGATTTTTGCATCCATTCGCGATTACATTTCGAAATTAGAGATTTTTGCATCCTTTCACGATTAAATTACGAAATTAAAAATTTTTGTATCCCTTCGCGATTAAATTATGAAATTAAAAATTTCTGTATCCCTTCGCGATTAAATTACGAAATTAAAAATTTTTGCATTCCTTCACGATTAAATTTCGAGCTTCGAGATTTTTATATCCCTTCGCGATTTTATCTCGAGCTTCTCGAGATTTGTATACCCTTTCCCGACTTTAATTTCCCCGATATTTATGTGTTAATTATTTTTCTCTGTTTCAGGAATTGATTTTGTAAAAATTTTTTTATTGTTGGGTGATTTTAAATTCGTAATTCTTATTGTGTTTTCTGTTTCTGAATAGGTTCGTTTCACTTCTTCTCGTACAATTTTCTATATTAATAAATTTTTCTATGTTTCAGATTTTAATCCTTGGTAAGTCATTATTCTCTGTTCTGAAATTTCTATGTTAATGAATTCTTGTATGTTTCAGAATTTAATTTTTGGTAAGTTCTGTTGATTGTATTTTACATTTATTCCGAGCTGTGGGAGGAAGGGTGGGCTCGGGCGTAAGTTTTTCGTCACAATTTGTGGCGAAAAACTTACGCATTTTTTAGTGCCTCTTGTTCTACATTGCACTCATCTTTATTGCAATTTTTCAACTTTTTACAAATTAGAATTTTTCAAAAATTTTATTTATTATACATTTTTACTTTTAAAGCATTAGTTTATTCTTGTGAATCGAATGAAACATAAAAGAAAGTTCTTCCAACTTTCTATTCGTTAGATTCATTTTTCTTTTTATATAATTTTACACTATACGAGTGCAATTTTAGAACAAGAGGCACACGTAGAGTCTTTAGAAATTTTCATGTGTGATTGAAATGCAATTGCAATTGCAATTTCATTTCTTTAATGTGTTAATGCTTTTATTTTCAGGTTCGACTTTTTTCAGATATTATTGAGATTTTATTTTGCGTTTTAAGGTACTCGAATCTTTCGTAATGTTTTCTCGGGTACTGAAGTTTTCTAGTTTTATGATGGTTTCATTTCGGTGTTCATTTTGGATTTTTTGAAGATTTTAATTGAGGTTTTGAGGTTTCAAACCTCTTCGTCGTTTTATATCAGGTTTTGAGGTTTCTGAACCTTCTTAGTCTATTTCGCATTTTCACACTTTCAAAGTCGTACGATCTCGGTTTTTAAAGAGTAGGGTTTCGAATTAAAAATGATATTCTTCATTCACCTCGAATTTCCCATGTTAATTTCATTTGCTTGTTTCAGATATTGATATCAAGTAAGTAATTTTTAATGTTTCATGTTTGTCTTAATCACTTTTGTATGTTTCAGATTTTTATTTCAAGTAAGTAATTCATTGATTTATGTGTACCTTAATAATTTTTGTATGTTACAGGTTTTTTTCTTATGTAAGTAAGTTTTGATGTTCCATGTTTATCTAATTATTTTTGTATGTTACAGGATTTTATTTTAAGCAAGTAAGTAAATTTTTCATATGTGTCTTAATTCTTTTTGTCTGTTTCAGATTTTTATTTTAAGTAAGCAATTTATTTTCTGTCTTAATAAATATTTGTCTGTTTCAGGTTTTTATTTTATTTAAGTAAGTTTTAATGATTTATATTTGGCTTAATCACTTATCTGTTTCAGATTTTTATTTTAAGTAAGTAATTTATTTTCTGTCTTAATAAATATTTGTCTGCTTGAGATTTTAATTTTATGCAAGTAATTATTAATGCTTCATGTTTGTCTAATTATTTTTTTATGTTACAGATTTATATTTTATGTAAGTAAGTTTTAATGACTTAAATGTCTTAATTATTTTTATATTTTACAGGATTTTGTTTTAAGTAAGTAAATGAATTTTTCTTATGTGTCTAATTACTATTGTCTGTTTCAGATTTTTATTTCAAGTAAGTAATGTTTCATATGTATCTAATTCTATTTTGTCTGTTTCAGGAATTTGTTTTAAGTAAGCAATTTATTTTCTGTCTTAATAAACATTTGTCTCTTTCAGGTTTTAATTTTATGTAAGTAATTTTTAATGCTTCATGTTTGTCTAATTATTTTTGTATGTTACAGATTTATATTTAATGTAAGTTAGTTTTAATGATTTATATTTCTCTTAATTATCTTTGTATGTTTCAGGTTTTAATTTCAAGTAAGTAATTTTTAATGTTTAAAATTTCGTTTACTTATTTTAGTATGTTTCAGGCTTTTATTTTGTGTAAGTAAGTTTTAATGATTGATATTTTTCTTCATTATTTTTGTATGATACAGGTTTTTATTTTATGAGTAAGTTTTAATATTTCATGTCTGTCTAATTATTTTCGTATGTTACAGGTTTCTCTTTTATGTAAGTAATTTATTTTCTGTCCTAATAAATATTTGTCTGTTTCAGGTTTTTATTTCATGTTAGTAATTTTTTTGTTTCATGTTAGTAATTTTTTTGTTTCATGTTTGTCTAAATTATTTTTACAGGTTTTAAATTTATGTACATATTTTTTAATGTTTCATTTTTGTGTTAATTATTTTTGTCTGTTTCAGGTTTTAATTTCGTGTAAGTTTTAATGATTTATATTTGCCTCAATCACTTTTATCTGTTTTATTTATTATTAGTTATTTGCATGCAGTAGTCAATTTGCATGTATTAGTCATTTGCATGTATTAGTTATTTGCATGTATTAGTTATTTAATTTGCATGTTTCTCTCGAGTCGACTCGAATTTTTCCCTTTTTTCCTATCTATTTCTCTGCATCCTGTTTCTCATCTTTACAGATCAGAAGACATCCTTTGAAGACATCCTGGGAGCATCGTTGGATGCGTGCGTTAGTTTTAAGTCGATTAATATTTAAGTTAGTTTTAAGTGTATGCTTGTGGGCAGGGCGGGTGGGTCCATGTAAGTGCCTCTTCTTCTCAATTGCACTCATCTTCACAATTCTCGAACTTTGCACGCGTTAGCTTGTAGTGTACTTAGTTATTTTTTGTCAATCGTTCCGAACCCAAGTGGATCATTGGGGGTTCATAGCGCTGTGAACACGTGGCAGGGGTGAGCTGCAAGTGCTGGTGTAGCCGCCAGGGACACATCTCTGCGGGGCCGATCGATCGATGTACCATCTCGACTTGCCGCCTCACGGCAAGGGTCTCCTCTCTGCGGTCAGCCTTGCTTCAAACGCAAGCGGGGAGAAATGGGAGATCCTCCGCGGATGTGTCACTCGTTCTTGCCAGTACTTTCGGTTCATCTCTGTCCCGTGGTTCACGTAAGTCACTATGGACTACCCTTTGACCCATGGAAGGCGAGGTTCACTTGGCGAAAAATACTGTTCCCCTTTTTCACAGAAAGTTCTTCTGACTTTCTTTGCTTGTAGTAGATAGTTTTTCTAAGTTTCTTCTCTTTTGTTAGAAAGTTCTTTTAACTTTCTTTGCTTCTAATAAAAAGTTCTTCTAACTTTCTTCCCCTTTGCTTTTTGAATACGTCATAGATTATTTGAGTGCTATCTTAGAAGAAGAGGTACCGTGCGGCGTTTATTTGGGATCCCAAAAAATTAGTATTATGTTAATGTATGTGCGTGTGTGTGTGTGAGTGATACAAGCTCTTTGCTCGATTGTGGTAAAGAACTTGTATGTGCGAACCTATGAGCTAAGTAGAGTCAAAACTCATTTATCCTTCTGATAAATGATGTTGCATTTGGAGGGTGGATGGGATTTGGAGTTAGGGTGGGTCACTATCGTAGTCACCTCCACGTGGTGTGACCTGGTAATCGATGTCGTTTTCTAAATATTTTTCACGAAATTATCTGTAGAAAACGACATCGAGCAGAGAGCTACGATTATAACTTGTCAATTTTATATCTAAGTTACAATAATTCCGAGCTGTGGGAGGAAGGGTGGGCTCGGGCGCAGGTTTTTCGTCACAACACGTGGCGAAAAACTTGCGCAAATTGTGCCTTTTGTTCTAATTTGCACTCATCTCAACAGTTTTTTAACTTGTTACATGTCAGATTATTACAAATTAGATTGTTACACATTAGATTGTATTAATAGCCTATCACTTTTATTGTCAATTGCTCGAAACTTTAAAGAAAGTTCTTCCAACTTTCTTTTTTTACTCTTTTCTTTACTTACTTTTACATTATACGAGTGCAATTTTAGAACAAAAGGCACATTTAGGGCTTAATCATTTTTGTATGTTTCACGTTTTTATTTTATGTAGGTAATTTGTTTATTCATACGTGTCTTATTTGTATTTTTATGTTTCAGGGTTCCACTTTAACGATTCCTGTCTGTTTTAATTTCATTGAGATGTCTCACGTTTTGATATTAATAATTCTTGTTTGTCTTAATTTCACTCAGATGTTTTAGGTTTTTATTTTAACTAGATAATCTTGCATTTCCTTTTATGTTTCCTTTTTCATTGTCACACCTATTTATTTTACAGGTAATGAATAGTTCATAATTGAAGACATCGATCAGCGAGGGATCATCGAGGGATCATCGAGGGATCATCGAGGGATCATCGAGGGATCATCGAGGGATCATCGAGGGATCATCGAGGGATCATCGAGGGATCATCGAGGGATGCGTGCGCTAATTTTAAGTTAATTGTATGCGTGCATTAGTTTTAAGTTAATTGTAATCGTGTGGGAAGGGTGGGTGGGTCCCTGTAAGTACCTCTACTTCCAATTTGCACTCATCTTCTCAATTCTCAAACTTTGTACGCGTTAGCTTGTAGTATACCCACTTATTTTTTGTCAATCGTTCTGCGCCCAAGTGGATCATGGGGGGTTCATAGCGCTGTGAACACGCGGTAGAGGTGAGCTGTAAGTGCCGGTGTAGCGCGAGTGATATTCTTTGCCCGGCGGGGCGGATCGGGGTTGGCACCTCTCATACTCTGATGTGCCCCCCCGATCTGCCGCCATACTGCCAAGGGGCATCACGGTAAGGGTGTCCTCTGTATAAGTCGCGTGCGCGTCAGAAATGGGAAACCCTCCACCAACTGGGGTGTATCACTCGTTCTTACCAAAGGTATCTTCGGTTCATCTTTGCCGTCGTGGTTCACGTAAGCCACTATGGGCTACCCTTTGACCCATGGAAAGCAAGGTTCGCTTGGCGAAAAATACTCTTCCCCTTTTTTGACAGAAAGTTCTTCTAACTTTCTTTTCTTTTAGTAGAAAGTTCTTCTAACTTTCTTATTTCCCTTTGCTTTTTGAATTCGTCATAGATTATTTGAGTGTAATCTTAGAATGAGAGGTACCGTGCGGCGTTTAGAATAAGTTAAGCGTGCGTGCGTGGGATCCGATGCGATTAGTATTAAGTTAATGTATGTGTCTGTGTGTGATACAAGTTCTTTGCTGGATTGTGGTAAAGAACTTGTATGTGCGAGCATATGCGCTAAGTAGAGTCAGAACTCATTTATCCTTCCGATAAATGAGGTTGCATTTGGAGGCTGGTTGGGATTTGGAGTTAGGGTGGGTCACTATCGTAGCCACCTCCACGTGGTGTGACCTGGTAATTGGTATAGTTCTCTCAAGGCTTTAAAAAATCTTCAGAGAACTATACCGAGCTAAGAGCTACGATTGTATTATTACTTATAATATATGTATATATAATTGTATAGTTTTATACAGTCATATATATAACTAACCTAACCCAGCCTAATGTAATCTAACCCAACCTATACATTCATAGTTTACAGTGCAATTATAAGAATTTTTGAGAAATTATGTAGGATCATTAAGGTGCCCTCATCAGTCACCACTGCGTGTACCGGCTAGGTACGGCATTGGCAGCAAGCTGTGATATCAGCTGACGCATGCGCATAAAGCTCTCGCGTGAGATAAAATATCACGATTTCCCAACACTGATCAGAACTCATTTATCCTTCCGATAAATGAGGTAGTTTCAATTGGAAGGTGGTAGGGATTTGGAGCTACGATGGAACAATATTCTAACGCAGCCACCTCCTCGTGATGTGACCTGGTAATCGATGTCGTTTTCTAAATATTTTTTCACGAAATGAACTACAGAAAAGGATGTCGAGCTAAGAGATACGATTTACCATTAAATTATCATTTCATATATTACATTTTCTTTTACGTATGTATCCCATGTATTTATTAAAACCCTGAACTCAAATGACCACTGTATCAAAAATGATGAAAATAAAGAAAAATTTATAAATAACAACTGTGTATTTATTATTACCCAACACACATAAAAGAATAAAAATTCACATATTCGAATAACAACATATATAACAAGGGAACATAAGAATTTTCGGAATTTGACGTAAACTATATTCCAAGAAATAGCACTAAAGATACCTCCGCACAACTCATGTACTCCTGATACAAGTTCCCAAAATTGGTAGGTCGAATTTCAAAAATCGCGCCCGGGAATTCTTGGAATTTGACGTCAGCAAAATTCCAAGAAGTGGCACGGAGGATACCTCCTCGCAACTTATGTTCTCCTGATACAAATTCCCAAAATTGGTCGGTGGAATTTCAAAAATCGTGCTCGGGAATTCTTGGAATTTGACGTCAGCAGAATTCCAAGAAGTGGCTCGGAGGATACCTCCTCGCAACTTATGTTCTCCTGATACAAATTCCCAAAATTGGTCGGTGGAATTTCAAAAATCGCGCTCGGGAATTCTTGGAATTTGACGTCAGCAGAATTCCAAGAAATGGCACACGGTATACCTCCTCCCAACTCATGTTCTCCTGATACAAATTCCCAAAATTGGTCGATGGAATTTCAAAAATCGTGCTCGGGAATTCTTGGAATTTGACGTCAGCAGAATTCCAAGAAATGGCACACGGTATACCTCCCACCAACTCATGTTCTCCTGATACAAATTCCCAAAATTGGTCGGTGGAATTTCAAAAATCGCGCTCGGGAATTCTTGGAATTTGACGTCAGCAGAATTCCAAGAAGTGGCACGGAGGATACCTCCTCCCAACTCATGTTCTCCTGATACAAATTCCCAAAATTGGTCGGTGGAATTTCAAAAATCGTGCTCGGGAATTCTTGGAATTTGACGTCAGCAGAATTCCAAGAAATGGCACACGGTATACCTCCTTGCAACTTATGTTCTCCTGATACAAATTCCCAAAATTAGTCGGTGGAATTTCAAAAATTGTGCTCGGGAATTCTTGGAATTTGACGTCAGCAGAATTCCAAGAAGTGGCACGGAGGATACCTCCTCCCAACTCATGTTCTCCTGATACAAATTCCCAAAATTGGTCGGTGGAATTTCAAAAATCGTGCTCGGGAATTCTTGGAATTTGACGTCAGCAGAATTCCAAGAAGTGGCTCGGAGGATACCTCCTCGCAACTTATGTTCTCCTGATACAAATTCCCAAAATTGGTCGGTGGAATTTCAAAAATCGTGCTCGGGAATTCTTGGAATTTGACGTCAGCAGAATTCCAAGAAATGGCACACGGTATACCTCCTTGCAACTTATGTTCTCCTGATACAAATTCCCAAAATTAGTCGGTGGAATTTCAAAAATCGTGCTCGGGAATTCTTGGAATTTGACGTCAGCAGAATTCCAAGAAGTGGCACGGAGGATACCTCCTCCCAACTCATGTTCTCCTGATACAAATTCCCAAAATTGGTCGGTGGAATTTCAAAAATCGCGCTCGGGAATTCTTAGAATTTGACGTCAGCAGAATTCCAAGAAATGGCACACGGTATACCTCCTCCCAACTCATGTTCTCCTGATACAAATTCCCAAAATTGGTCGGTGGAATTTCAAAAATCGTGCTCGGGAATTCTTGGAATTTGACGTCAGCAGAATTCCAAGAAGTGGCACGGAGGATACCTCCTCCCAACTCATGTTCTCCTGATACAAATTCCCAAAATTGGTCGGTGGAATTTCAAAAATCGTGCTCGGGAATTCTTGGAATTTGACGTCAGCAGAATTCCAAGAAGTGGCTCGGAGGATACCTCCTCGCAACTTATGTTCTCCTGATACAAATTCCCAAAATTGGTCGGTGGAATTTCAAAAATCGTGCTCGGGAATTCTTGGAATTTGACGTCAGCAGAATTCCAAGAAATGGCACACGGTATACCTCCTTGCAACTTATGTTCTCCTGATACAAATTCCCAAAATTAGTCGGTGGAATTTCAAAAATCGTGCTCGGGAATTCTTGGAATTTGACGTCAGCAGAATTCCAAGAAGTGGCACGGAGGATACCTCCTCCCAACTCATGTTCTCCTGATACAAATTCCCAAAATTGGTCGGTGGAATTTCAAAAATCGTGCTCGGGAATTCTTGGAATTTGACGTCAGCAGAATTCCAAGAAATGGCACACGGTATACCTCCTTGCAACTTATGTTCTCCTGATACAAATTCCCAAAATTAGTCGGTGGAATTTCAAAAATCGTGCTCGGGAATTCTTGGAATTTGACGTCAGCAGAATTCCAAGAAGTGGCACGGAGGATACCTCCTCCCAACTCATGTTCTCCTGATACAAATTCCCAAAATTGGTCGGTGGAATTTCAAAAATCGCGCTCGGGAATTCTTAGAATTTGACGTCAGCAGAATTCCAAGAAATGGCACACGGTATACCTCCTCCCAACTCATGTTCTCCTGATACAAATTCCCAAAATTGGTCGGTGGAATTTCAAAAATCGTGCTCGGGAATTCTTGGAATTTGACGTCAGCAGAATTCCAAGAAGTGGCACGGAGGATACCTCCTCCCAACTCATGTTCTCCTGATACAAATTCCCAAAATTGGTCGGTGGAATTTCAAAAATCGTGCTCGGGAATTCTTGGAATTTGACGTCAGCAGAATTCCAAGAAGTGGCTCGGAGGATACCTCCTCGCAACTTATGTTCTCCTGATACAAATTCCCAAAATTGGTCGGTGGAATTTCAAAAATCGTGCTCGGGAATTCTTGGAATTTGACGTCAGCAGAATTCCAAGAAATGGCACACGGTATACCTCCTTGCAACTTATGTTCTCCTGATACAAATTCCCAAAATTAGTCGGTGGAATTTCAAAAATCGTGCTCGGGAATTCTTGGAATTTGACGTCAGCAGAATTCCAAGAAGTGGCACGGAGGATACCTCCTCCCAACTCATGTTCTCCTGATACAAATTCCCAAAATTGGTCGGTGGAATTTCAAAAATCGTGCTCGGGAATTCTTGGAATTTGACGTCAGCAGAATTCCAAGAAATGGCACACGGTATACCTCCTCGCAACTTATGTTCTCCTGATACAAATTCCCAAAATTGGTCGGTGGAATTTCAAAAATCGTGCTCGGGAATTCTTGGAATTTGACGTCAGCAGAATTCCAAGAAATGGCACACGGTATACCTCCTCCCAACTCATGTTCTCCTGATACAAATTCCCAAAATTGGTCGGTGGAATTTCAAAAATCGTGCTCGGGAATTCTTGGAATTTGACGTCAGCAGAATTCCAAGAAGTGGCACGGAGGATACCTCCTCCCAACTCATGTTCTCCTGATACAAATTCCCAAAATTGGTCGGTGGAATTTCAAAAATCGTGCTCGGGAATTCTTGGAATTTGACGTCAGCAGAATTCCAAGAAGTGGCACGGAGGATACCTCCTCCCAACTCATGTTCTCCTGATACAAATTCCCAAAATTGGTCGGAGGAATTTCAAAAATCGCGCTCGGGAATTCTTAGAATTTGACGTCAGCAGAATTCCAAGAAATGGCACACGGTATACCTCCTCGCAACTTATGTTCTCCTGATACAAATTCCCAAAATTGGTCGGTGGAATTTCAAAAATCGTGCTCGGGAATTCTTGGAATTTGACGTCAGCAGAATTCCAAGAAATGGCACACGGTATACCTCCTCCCAACTCATGTTCTCCTGATACAAATTCCCAAAATTGGTCGGTGGAATTTCAAAAATCGTGCTCGGGAATTCTTGGAATTTGACGTCAGCAGAATTCCAAGAAGTGGCACGGAGGATACCTCCTCCCAACTCATGTTCTCCTGATACAAATTCCCAAAATTGGTCGGTGGAATTTCAAAAATCGCGCTCGGGAATTCTTAGAATTTGACGTCAGCAGAATTCCAGGAAATGGCACACGGTATACCTCCTCGCAACTTATGTTCTCCTGATACAAATTCCCAAAATTGGTCGGTGGAATTTCAAAAATCGTGCTCGGGAATTCTTGGAATTTGACGTCAGCAGAATTCCAAGAAATGGCACACGGTATACCTCCTCCCAACTCATGTTCTCCTGATACAAATTCCCAAAATTGGTCGGTGGAATTTCAAAAATCGTGCTCGGGAATTCTTGGAATTTGACGTCAGCAGAATTCCAAGAAGTGGCACGGAGGATACCTCCTCCCAACTCATGTTCTCCTGATACAAATTCCCAAAATTGGTCGGAGGAATTTCAAAAATCGCGCTCGGGAATTCTTAGAATTTGACGTCAGCAGAATTCCAAGAAATGGCACACGGTATACCTCCTCCCAACTCATGTTCTCCTGATACAAATTCCCAAAATTGGTCGGTGGAATTTCAAAAATCGTGCTCGGGAATTCTTGGAATTTGACGTCAGCAGAATTCCAAGAAATGGCACACGGTATACCTCCTCCCAACTCATGTTCTCCTGATACAAATTCCCAAAATTGGTCGGTGGAATTTCAAAAATCGTGCTCGGGAATTCTTGGAATTTGACGTCAGCAGAATTCCAAGAAGTGGCACGGAGGATACCTCCTCCCAACTCATGTTCTCCTGATACAAATTCCCAAAATTGGTCGGAGGAATTTCAAAAATCGCGCTCGGGAATTCTTAGAATTTGACGTCAGCAGAATTCCAAGAAATGGCACACGGTATACCTCCTCGCAACTTATGTTCTCCTGATACAAATTCCCAAAATTGGTCGGTGGAATTTCAAAAATCGTGCTCGGGAATTCTTGGAATTTGACGTCAGCAGAATTCCAAGAAATGGCACACGGTATACCTCCTCCCAACTCATGTTCTCCTGATACAAATTCCCAAAATTGGTCGGTGGAATTTCAAAAATCGTGCTCGGGAATTCTTGGAATTTGACGTCAGCAGAATTCCAAGAAGTGGCACGGAGGATACCTCCTCCCAACTCATGTTCTCCTGATACAAATTCCCAAAATTGGTCGGTGGAATTTCAAAAATCGCGCTCGGGAATTCTTAGAATTTGACGTCAGCAGAATTCCAGGAAATGGCACACGGTATACCTCCTCGCAACTTATGTTCTCCTGATACAAATTCCCAAAATTGGTCGGTGGAATTTCAAAAATCGTGCTCGGGAATTCTTGGAATTTGACGTCAGCAGAATTCCAAGAAATGGCACACGGTATACCTCCTCCCAACTCATGTTCTCCTGATACAAATTCCCAAAATTGGTCGGTGGAATTTCAAAAATCGTGCTCGGGAATTCTTGGAATTTGACGTCAGCAGAATTCCAAGAAGTGGCACGGAGGATACCTCCTCCCAACTCATGTTCTCCTGATACAAATTCCCAAAATTGGTCGGAGGAATTTCAAAAATCGCGCTCGGGAATTCTTAGAATTTGACGTCAGCAGAATTCCAAGAAATGGCACACGGTATACCTCCTCCCAACTCATGTTCTCCTGATACAAATTCCCAAAATTGGTCGGTGGAATTTCAAAAATCGTGCTCGGGAATTCTTGGAATTTGACGTCAGCAGAATTCCAAGAAGTGGCTCGGAGGATACCTCCTCCCAACTCATGTTCTCCTGATACAAATTCCCAAAATTGGTCGGTGGAATTTCAAAAATCGTGCTCGGGAATTCTTGGAATTTGACGTCAGCAGAATTCCAAGAAATGGCACACGGTATACCTCCTCCCAACTCATGTTCTCCTGATACAAATTCCCAAAATTGGTCGGTGGAATTTCAAAAATCGCGCTCGGGAATTCTTAGAATTTGACGTCAGCAGAATTCCAAGAAATGGCACACGGTATACCTCCTCGCAACTTATGTTCTCCTGATACAAATTCCCAAAATTGGTCGGTGGAATTTCAAAAATCGTGCTCGGGAATTCTTGGAATTTGACGTCAGCAGAATTCCAAGAAATGGCACACGGTATACCTCCTCGCAACTTATGTTCTCCTGATACAAATTCCCAAAATTGGTCGGTGGAATTTCAAAAATCGTGCTCGGGAATTCTTGGAATTTGACGTCAGCAGAATTCCAAGAAATGGCACACGGTATACCTCCTCCCAACTCATGTTCTCCTGATACAAATTCCCAAAATTGGTCGGTGGAATTTCAAAAATCGTGCTCGGGAATTCTTGGAATTTGACGTCAGCAGAATTCCAAGAAGTGGCACGGAGGATACCTCCTCCCAACTCATGTTCTCCTGATACAAATTCCCAAAATTGGTCGGTGGAATTTCAAAAATCGTGCTCGGGAATTCTTGGAATTTGACGTCAGCAGAATTCCAAGAAATGGCACACGGTATACCTCCTCCCAACTCATGTTCTCCTGATACAAATTCCCAAAATTGGTCGGTGGAATTTCAAAAATCGTGCTCGGGAATTCTTGGAATTTGACGTCAGCAGAATTCCAAGAAGTGGCACGGAGGATACCTCCGCCCAACTCATGTTCTCCTGATACAAATTCCCAAAATTGGTCGGAGGAATTTCAAAAATCGCGCTCGGGAATTCTTAGAATTTGACGTCAGCAGAATTCCAAGAAATGGCACACGGTATACCTCCTCCCAACTCATGTTCTCCTGATACAAATTCCCAAAATTGGTCGGTGGAATTTCAAAAATCGTGCTCGGGAATTCTTGGAATTTGACGTCAGCAGAATTCCAAGAAGTGGCTCGGAGGATACCTCCTCCCAACTCATGTTCTCCTGATACAAATTCCCAAAATTGGTCGGTGGAATTTCAAAAATCGTGCTCGGGAATTCTTGGAATTTGACGTCAGCAGAATTCCAAGAAATGGCACACGGTATACCTCCTCCCAACTCATGTTCTCCTGATACAAATTCCCAAAATTGGTCGGTGGAATTTCAAAAATCGCGCTCGGGAATTCTTAGAATTTGACGTCAGCAGAATTCCAAGAAATGGCACACGGTATACCTCCTCGCAACTTATGTTCTCCTGATACAAATTCCCAAAATTGGTCGGTGGAATTTCAAAAATCGTGCTCGGGAATTCTTGGAATTTGACGTCAGCAGAATTCCAAGAAATGGCACACGGTATACCTCCTCCCAACTCATGTTCTCCTGATACAAATTCCCAAAATTGGTCGGTGGAATTTCAAAAATCGTGCTCGGGAATTCTTGGAATTTGACGTCAGCAGAATTCCAAGAAATGGCACACGGTATACCTCCTCCCAACTCATGTTCTCCTGATACAAATTCCCAAAATTGGTCGGTGGAATTTCAAAAATCGTGCTCGGGAATTCTTGGAATTTGACGTCAGCAGAATTCCAAGAAGTGGCTCGGAGGATACCTCCTCCCAACTCATGTTCTCCTGATACAAATTCCCAAAATTGGTCGGTGGAATTTCAAAAATCGTGCTCGGGAATTCTTGGAATTTGACGTCAGCAGAATTCCAAGAAGTGGCACGGAGGATACCTCCTCCCAACTCATGTTCTCCTGATACAAATTCCCAAAATTGGTCGGTGGAATTTCAAAAATCGCGCTCGGGAATTCTTAGAATTTGACGTCAGCAGAATTCCAAGAAATGGCACACGGTATACCTCCTCGCAACTTATGTTCTCCTGATACAAATTCCCAAAATTGGTCGGTGGAATTTCAAAAATCGTGCTCGGGAATTCTTGGAATTTGACGTCAGCAGAATTCCAAGAAATGGCACACGGTATACCTCCTCCCAACTCATGTTCTCCTGATACAAATTCCCAAAATTGGTCGGTGGAATTTCAAAAATCGTGCTCGGGAATTCTTGGAATTTGACGTCAGCAGAATTCCAAGAAGTGGCTCGGAGGATACCTCCTCGCAACTTATGTTCTCCTGATACAAATTCCCAAAATTGGTCGGTGGAATTTCAAAAATCGTGCTCGGGAATTCTTGGAATTTGACGTCAGCAGAATTCCAAGAAATGGCACACGGTATACCTCCTTGCAACTTATGTTCTCCTGATACAAATTCCCAAAATTAGTCGGTGGAATTTCAAAAATCGTGCTCGGGAATTCTTGGAATTTGACGTCAGCAGAATTCCAAGAAATGGCACACGGTATACCTCCTCGCAACTTATGTTCTCCTGATACAAATTCCCAAAATTGGTCGGTGGAATTTCAAAAATCGTGCTCGGGAATTCTTGGAATTTGACGTCAGCAGAATTCCAAGAAGTGGCTCGGAGGATACCTCCTCCCAACTCATGTTCTCCTGATACAAATTCCCAAAATTGGTCGGTGGAATTTGAAAAATCGTGCTCGGGAGTTCTTGGAATTTGACGTCAGCAGAATTCCAAGAAATGGCACACGGTATACCTCCTTGCAACTTATGTTCTCCTGATACAAATTCCCAAAATTAGTCGGTGGAATTTCAAAAATCGTGCTCGGGAATTCTTGGAATTTGACGTCAGCAGAATTCCAAGAAGTGGCACGGAGGATACCTCCTCCCAACTCATGTTCTCCTGATACAAATTCCCAAAATTGGTCGGTGGAATCTCAAAAATCGTGCTCGGGAGTTCTTGGAATTTGACGTCAGCAGAATTCCAAGAAGTGGCACGGAGGATACCTCCTCGCAACTTATGTTCTCCTGATACAAATTCCCAAAATTGGTCGGTGGAATTTCAAAAATCGTGCTCGGGAATTCTTGGAATTTGACGTCAGTAAAATTCCAAGAAGGGGCACGGAGGGTTCCTCCTCCCAACTCATGTTCTGCTGATACAAATTTTCGAATTTGTTCAGTGGAATTTCAAAAAGCGCGCCCCAAGAATTCTTGAAATGACGATAAGGTAATTTCATGAAACCTGGTACAAATTCTACATATTTTGTATTTTATTTTTTATTTGTTATAATTTGGGGCAATTTCTGGGGATCGGAATGAGAGATTTATAAGTAAGTAAATAATCAAATACATGTTTTTATTCATATTTATTTTCCAACACTTTTGTACATCAAATGACTTAATATATTTTATTAGTAGATAGATACATTATTTACATTTAATTCTAGGACAGAATTATCATAATAGTATGTACATATTGGTGTGCGCTGTTGTGGTATAGGATCTTGTAGAAAACTAATAAAAATCTGTTGAGAGAATAATGATAATGTAGCATTTAATTTGCTTTTAAAAAGTTATGGAAAACTGTAAATTATGGAGATAAATGTGATGAATACATAAATCCATTGCTTTCTTACGCTGTATTAAATATCGTTCACATTAGGCTATTGTGACAAGTACCTGCCTAATCTGAACACCCCCTTATGCAGGTTTGCCACAGCGCCATCTAGCAGTGATACGCGGAACTTCAGTTAAACGTCGTTCACATTAGGCTATTTTGACTGGCATTTGCCTAATCTGAACGCCCCCTTATGTAGGTTCGCCGCAGCGCCATCTAGCAGTGTCACGCGGAAGTACAATCCAAATTTCGCTGATGGTATATTACCGTAAAAGTGTTATCATTTAATTACCGACTGATTCCGGTCGGTACTTTACACGTGTTCATCATAGTTCAGCAGTTTGTTGTTAGATGGCGCTGTGAACATTATATGTGGCGGTCTTTTTTAAAAATTGTTTCATCTTTTCTTCATTTCTTTATATGCATATCATTTTTAATAAGCCCTATACTGTATGGTAATCATGATAGTCATCGATTAAGACGAGTTCTGTTATCGAAGTTTTCGTTGATCATGAAGAATTCTATTTGTACTTCAACTGTACTATTTGTATCCGTTTATAGTATAACAAGGATAAGAATAGGAAGAGAAAAGAATTTTTCGAAAAGTTAAATTGCGAATGGACAGGTAGAAATGTTACTCTTTAAAAACGTAGATTAATTTTTATAAAATTTTTTTGTATACGAAGTTACAGCATTTCAAAAATGGACAATTTTTCGCTCATTTAGTAATCCTTTAATTTTATAGCACAGTATGCAAGGAACTTAATTGGATGAAAAATATAATGAAATTATTACAAAAACAGTTTTTATTGTTGTCATGTATTGCAGTAATTTAACACGTATTTTTTAATCTTTGTATTTGAATTACATTGTTTAAGTATGTACTCTTAAAAAATATAAAAAACCTAAACCAACATAAAGAAGAGCATCTTCCTAAATTATTTATATTAAAGTTACAATTAAGTACAGAATACTTTATAACATTTGTATAATTAGAAATATTTACGTTCGTATAGCATAAAAATATAATTATTTGTGTTAATATAATTATAATATATTTAAATCTTACCATATAAAATCTTATAAATTACAAAAATTTAAAAGAATACATATTTTATAAAAAAGAGTATCTTTAATAGAGTGTCTTTTAAACTGCTATTACCTTATTTCTTTTCTTTAATTGAAGCTTCTCGTGTTTATCTGTAATAATTTCATTTGCGTGTTTTCTTTTTCTAAATGGTTTTGTATTTTGTTTTAATTTATATAAATTATCGTTGTTTTCATCGTTACTGCTGAAAGATGTTGAAAAACATTCCTTTGATTCTGGTGTTTTATGTTGCAAATTTGTTGTCACTGTCACATCTTCATTTTTATTTAATTCAAATTTATTTGGTACATGAGATTTATTTCCTAGTAAGTCTTGACATGTTATGTCTTTATATTTTGTATGTTCAGTAGTTGTGAAGCTTTTTTGTTCATCAGTTATACAGTCAGTTACAACTGGTGCTGGCAGAAAAACAGGGATAGGAATAGGGATAGGTATGGGGATAGGTATAGAGTAAGGTGCTAGAACTGTAACATGAGGTAACATTGTTGTAGGCAATGAATGAGTAGGAGAATTAATTTGACTAGATTGTACAAGTGTTGGAGATACACTTATTTGATTATGATTCGTTGTTTGTTTAAATTTATGCGTGCAAGTTGTGGATAAAAGTGGAACTTTGCATTGTGTTAAAGATGCAGTTGCTCTTGAAAACCAAGGTGATAATCTTAGTATGTCTTCAAGTGAATTATGATCTTTTTCTTCTTGCAAATTTTGTATATGTATGTCGTTTCCTAAAGTTACAGCATCTTCTTGTTTATAATTACACGAGTTATAGTTTATAACGTCCATCAGATCACAATTTTTCTTAAAACTTTTGCAATTTGGATTATCTTTCTGTGAAATATTAATACTACAATGGTTTTGATTACCCATAAAATGACAGAATTTGTTTTCTTCATTTGCTAGAGCCTGTTCTTTAATGTATTCATTAGCATCGTTTTCACTCATTTCATTATAAAAATTGTTTTTCTTTTCACTATAATTATTAGCATTTTGATGTTTTTTAATACAAATTAAATCTTTCTTTCTTGAAGTTTTTGGACTCAATTCTGATTCTTCATTTTTATTATGTTCCATCTCCTTTGTTTCGTTATTAAGCAAAGGTGGCGATAAATTATAAATTAAATTGTTATCAGTTACAAAAGTATCTTCCGTAGAATTATTCAGCGGTGACTGGCAATTTCGAAACCAAAGTTCCGGAGTTATTAAACTACCTTTTTCTGTGTCGTGAAAAGAAACGTTATTTAAACCTTGAAGCATTAAATGAGTTTGTGTTTCATGACAAAAAATGTTTATTTTGTATTGATTTAAACATTTATCACTGCAAAATTGCAACTGACTCTCACCATCCTGAAAGAAGAAATGTTTCGATTAAAAATTATACAAATAGGCAAATTTCGTTTATCTTTAATGGATTGAGATTTTTAAACTAAAGATTAGTTTTCAAACTTAAAACAGACACAAAAAATTATTTTTATTATTATAGTATTTGATTATTATAATATTTCTATGTTACATCTTTATTACTTAATGTAATTACATTTGTATTACATACCTGAAAACCAACATAGCTAATTGGATTTCGTATATGCCTACACCAATCACATGTTTTTGCTTCCTTAAAAACTGTTTTTTTACCAGCTATAAAGCAAGCTTCACTACAAAAGTGTTCCAGAACATTTATTGTACTATAAGCAAGAGCATTTGTTTCACCTGGTGCACGTGCTTTTATCATTCTACCACACCAAGAACATGTTATTGCATTATCTATAAAACATACAGCAAAATATTAAACAATATGAACTCTAATATATTTTATCAAGTTCATGTAAAATAAACAAAAGCAGTATTCGTTTAGTGTAAGTATTAACTGTACCTGAAAAAATGGAACTTATATAATTTTTATAAGGAAATTTAGATGTGGAATTGAATGTAGCTGTCTTCAATTCAAGTAAAGGGGAGAATTGCCTATTCATAGTTGTAGAACATGGCAATGGTAAGCTTGAAACATCAGGAGAAAAATTGAAAGTATTTGGTGAATCTCTTGATGCTAATTTGGTTGGTATAATATTTTGATCCATTTGATGCATTTGATTATGTCTTGCATTAGATGTGGATGTAAAATGATCCAAGTTCAAACGTTTTGTACAACCACTATCCACTTTATCATAACCATACCAGCCTAATAATTCGCTTATTGTGGTCGCTGCATATTCCTGTAACAGTAGATACAGATTGTTGTAATTGATATAATATTATAAATTTACTGATTTGCGTAGTCTGCGTTCACTATTATTTTTTTAATAATAGAAGAAATTATATTTCGATCAGTTACTTGCTCACTGTATTGATAACATAGTGAAATTATGTAAATAGAATTCTACAATAAATTTGTACAGAAGAATCTCGCTATATGGCCCTAATCGGGACTACAGAAACGGAAAATATTTAGAATGGATCATATAAATCGAAATTTTTCCACAAATTCAAAAATAAATAACTTTACCTGAATTTCATTCTCAGTTTCTTCTTTTTTAACTTCAACCGGTACAAAATTCTTTTCGGTCGAACGATGATCTCCATTGTCCTTATCCAATGATGACAATATTTTTCTTGCGTTTTCTTCGATGTTTTTTACGAAAGAGTTGATCGGTGGTTTAATGTCCATTACCTCCGAACCTTCAATAAAATTTTAAGGAAGTTAGTATTAAATAATGAGAAACTGTATATAGTAACAATTAATAAGGTGAGCGTGTAATAAACCGTATTTTTAAAAGGCCCGCCAATATGATTGATATTTTATTAATTTGCTGTACTCGGTATTAAACACGTCGTATCGATATATAATAATTTTTATTTTCATCTTATGAATAATAAAATGTTCGTATTACTTAATATTTAACTACAAATTTCGTTTTTATTTTATATTTGAATCTTTCTATACCGTATTTATAACACACATTTGCAACTAAACTAAACAAATACAACAGGATGTAATGGAAAAAGAATATGAAAAGATACGAAAAATATAAAGATAATGTTTAAATATTTGCATAAATATAATGCAAATAGATTCTTCATAATTGATTTAATTGCAATAAAAAAGTGTACTTCAAATTTATGAACTTGTTTTCGGTTTGAATGAAAATCGTTTTCAAATTATTATCGCGCCTTCAAAAAGAAAAAATGGTTATTACTTTCATTTCATAATTCCATTATTAATGAACATATTTATACAAAATATATTGTATAATTTATGGTGTTATTCTACGTAAAATTATTTCGTAAAATTAATGAGTTATTTGTTAATCGATTGTAAGCGATACTACGAAAAGTAGTAACAAAATATTATTTGTTATTACAATGTTACCGTAGCAATGACAGAGAATGATACTTAATAATTTTCTATATGAGTTTTGATCAAAACAGGCACACATATATGTATGTATATATTCAAATAAGTATTACTGAACCATCAAGCTGTGCCTAATCAAATTTCACTGATATTTTTAGGCCACTAAGGTAACACAACTTGCGTGAAAATAGATCTCATAAATAACTCGTCCAGTATCTTCTCCTTCTCGTCGACTTAACAGAAAATTTCTTCGCACTTCTAAGAAATTTATTTTTACACGGTCCATACAATCTGCAATTATTATTCGACAATCATATGCACATACAGAAATACGTATATATGTATTTTTAATAATGATGTAACATTCATTTATATAAAAAATTATTGTTTTTCATTGATTGTAACGCGCGTTGCTTGAACGATCAAAAATCGCACTGACAATCGATTCATTAGACATGCACTTTTGATCTACAAGTCACGTGATACAATTTTCGCGCACACTTTGAAATATCTTATTACTCCGCTGGATTAGAACTTGCGATGTCAAATGATTCTTTGAATCAAACTTCGATTTCGATACACAGCAGGACTGGCATAAACAAGAAGGGGAAGAGAAGAAGAAAAGAGAAAGGGATAGGTTTCTTTCGTGTACGAATGCGCGCGCACTGTTTTAACTTTTATGTCCTGTAACACTGAACTTGTATTAATTTTAAAAATAATATTCCAGAAAAATTTTTTAGTTTAATCATATTTGAGATTAATTCGTTACAATAACGTTCAGTATTAAAATAAATACTGACAATAACTATATATTTAAAACCATGCAGATTTTATAATATATAATTGTAAATAACATAAACAAATACAATATTTTCTTTAAAATTAATTGCATAACTGTAGAAAAATATAAGTGCATTCTATATGTGGTCTATATAACTATAAAAATAGAACAAGGTAAACGAAAGTATTAATTAATTAGATCACATCTTAATCTTGGACTCTAGAAAAATGAATGCTTTTTCAAATAATGTGTAATAGTATTGAGCGTTCATTTTTATTTTATTGTCAATTAATATTACTATATCAATAAATTAATAATTCTGAATATAAAAATAATATAATACATTTAAATACATTTTACAAAACATGGTATTACATAATAATTACAATAATAACTAGAAGAAATGTATTCCAATAAAAAGTTTCAAATTTGTTTAATTTCGCCACTACAGTGAGGACAACAAGTTATGTTTGAATCACTTCGTGGAAGAAATATTTGGCCACCAATTGCTACAGCTGCTCCCATCACTGCACTACAAGCTACATCCTGTCTTCCTGACATGAGTAACTTTGGACTCATAAGTAGCTGTAAATAAATAGAAGTTAATACGCTTAAAACAAATTAATCAACAATGGAAATAATATAGATCGTGTAAATAATTCATCTTCTAAGACGAACTTACTTGCTCTGCAGTTTTTTCAGCAACCGTTTTCATCTCTAAACCAGTTATATTAATTTCTCTCTGTAAATTAACATTTTCTACACCACTTAATAACTGAACCTTTAGGATTTCCGCGAGTTGGCAGCAACCTTGTGTTAAATCTATGATATTTGTAGTTGGTAATTCGTGTCTTTTACATGAAGCGGCTCCAACAGGATCGAAGTTTTCACGAAGAATACTAAGTGTTCTAAAACGAAAAAATATATTTATTTTCTTCATACTAATTTAAGAAACTTACAGGAATATTGTATTATTAAAATATACCTATAAGTTTTAAGACATGTATCTCGAATGAGATTACGATCCTCTAAAAGTCTTTTTATTGCTTCTTGAAGATCCGTCGTCCTTTGACCAAGAGCTGCCTTCCATTTTGCAAGTTCTTCAACCATTAAGCTATTAAAAAAAATAAGTAATAATTGTTTGTGATCCTAATTAAATATTACTAAAAGGCCCAACTATGAAATTGATTATTCAAAATATTAAATATATACATTTTCAATTATTTTCATTTACCTACTGGCTAAGAATTTACTCCTCCAAACTTCACACTGACCAGCCAACCATTCTGTCTGTTCTTGATGAGTTGAAAGATGCTGAGCTGAATTTAAAAGAGCCCGAGCAAGTTGTAATTTATCTTCAGTCAATAAATGAACTTTTGTTTCAAGATCTTCTCCTACTGCAGCTACCAGCAAATTCTTCAGTTCCCCATTAACCTAGTTCAAAAATATCTATAATATATATTTTAAATTCGTCAATTTTAAAAATTCCAATGAGTGCATTTAACCACTGTTGCATGATTCTTACATATTGTTATGAAGCTGCTACACTAATTTGTATTTATTGTATTATGTTATATTTCATTAAATATTTTTATATTATTATCATTTTATAATGTTACAAAATTACACATAGTAATTTGTTTCTATTACTAAAAAAATGCATACACACAAGATAGATAAATTTAAATATTCCTATTGAATCAGAAAGCTAGATCTTTATATATTTATGATATATTAAAGTCTCCAAAGCATACATCTGTCTGTATAGTATGGAGATAATGAACTAAATAATTTATATATTAGAGGTACCGAAAAGTAATCGAAATTTTGTTTACTGGCAAAAAAGAAATCTTAAATATTAATTAACAAAATAATTTCGATTCCCTTTTTAAAAAAAATCCTTCGATTTTTCATTGAAAAACTTTGAAGTCATTGAAGAAATTTTGAATACTTTTCAGTATCCCTAATATATTATGCAGACTTCAATATATCCTAAATGCATAAATATCTGCAATCTAAACCACATCATTAATACCTGTGCTTGAAATTTTAATTGATTTTCAAGTTGACTGTTTTCTTCTTTAAGTTTTTGTAATTCTGCTTCATAGACTTTCTTTTCTTTCATCCATTCACTCTCTACAGCTTTATCTTCATTTGATTTCTTAATATCAATAGGTGGAACATCTGTTTCATGAATTTTCATTGCAGCAACCCCAGAGACAGTCACATTCATATTTAAATTACTTTTTTGTAACTTCCTAGTTTTTTTATTGTAAGGAATGATTGGATTAACTGCAGCTTTATAAGGTTCATAAGGAACAAACTTTGGTTCTTTCGATTTCAATGAATTTAAAACATGTTTTTCATCTTTTATATTAATAACATGTTTTGGTACTAAATTAATTATTGGACCATTTGGCATAACAGGTGGTATAGAACTTAATTGTTTTAAGTTTGTTGGATGATAAATAAGCGCATCTCCAAGACGACATTTTGTTTGTTTTGTTTCAGTTTTCTGTGCTACAACGTTTTCCATTCCATCACCTTGTGTACGTTCAGCGCAATCCATTCCTTGTAAATCTGAAAAAACATTCAATTAAATTTTTAATACAAAAAATAATAATATCAGCATTAATGATCATAATATTAACAAATTGATACATTTTTAGACACTATCATGTGCATTATATATTAGTTATCACACAAATTTAACACCAAACAATCTTTTATCATTGTGTCATGTTAAAATTATTATAAAAACAACTTTAGATATTAATATGTAAATAAAATTAAAAGTTATACAACTCTCAAATATGATTGTCCGCACTATATTTTTAGTTTCAGTTAACCAACATAAGGTAAAAGTTTAAATAATTGAATTATTTGTAGAAAAATATTCTAACCTTGAGATTTGGTTTGTGTTCCAATTTTTGTAGAGTTTGAGGCAGTATCCATTTTCACATTAATTTATTCCTAATTAAAATACTAATGTAGTACTTCTTGAAAAAAAGAAATTGTAGATAATACATTACTTTTTATGTGTTCGTCATTGTTAACCTATTATTTATAACATTCACATACAACTAGTGAAAGCAACAGACATGGCAGCAGGACTGCGCGGGAATCAGCGGGAATACAAATATAAAAGAACATTTTTAAATGCGCCTACAACACGAATTCATTTATCGCGTCATTTTCATTCTATATTCTCTACACCATTATTCTATTTTCATTCAAATATAATTGAATAGTAGTACTAACAATAAATGCAACACGATAACAAAAAAAAATATCAAAGAAAAATGTTAAACTTTTCAAAAATTCAGTGTAATACATAAATTATTAGAATCGTGTTCTAAAAAGTTTAATTTTTCAAAAAGCATGTTGCGATCATGTAGTTTAAAACATTAATTAGGTATTAATAAAAATGGTAACCTGTACAAACATTCTAAAACTTATGACTTAAACAGTAAAAAATATTATATGTTTATATTATTATATTATCGTAAAATATAATCTTAATTATTAAGTAATTTGTATCTCTCTATATTAATTTATTAAAATTAATCAAATTAATAATCACGTTTAATAGATTACCAAAATTAATTAAATTAACAAGGAAAGCAATCAATTTAAGAATAAAAAATATGGACGAAAAAACATACAAAATATATAAACGAAGGATTGCCGAAGCAAAATCCGTAATTGATAATAAACCTCCAAAATTTGATCTATCTCATTATTACAAAACAGCTAATTTAGATATCGATGCAGCCAGAATAAAAGTCATAGACGCGGAAAATATAAAATTATTAAGAAGAATGAACGTAATTAATCGAATAGGTGTAAGTACAAAAAATATTGCAGTTCAAAAAATTGTGAGTTTGACGATTTGAAAATTTAGGAAATTAGGAGTTTGGAAATTTGCATATGAAGTACCTTATAGCTTATAGTTTCAGTGATCAATTTTACCTTCATTCCTACCTAGTCACTGTTTAAGTTAATATTAAATTTAACAGGGAACGACAGATTGTTGGTTACCAAAGATTGAATACGCATCAAGATTTGTTGACCAAGAAAGGACTAACAGGACTATTATGAGACAAAATAAAGCTTTATTAAAAAGCATTCGCAATACCACTAGTCAATACCCTGCCGCGGAATTCATAAAAAGTTGGCAAAATATGAGAATGAAATTAATGCATGGCAGAAGGAAAGTTTTTATCTTTTACTAATGATTTATTTACATATTTGTATTTTAATAACAAAAGAAATTTTTTTTCCCAAGAAAACTATTTTTTTAATTCGGTCTGATACGTTTCTTAAATGCATACAGTTCTTAAAATTGAAAGTAATATTTTGTAAATATAGATCAGTACAAAAATCTACGGTTCCATTTGTTGTACCAAAAATGAACAAAGATTACTGCATAGTCAATGATTTATCAATATTGAAAAGTATGAATCCTTCTGTCCGAACGAAATGTTTCTTCGAAATAAAAGTTCGAAGGGAAAAACAAACATTGGGATGTATCCAATTTGAACTGTACGATGACATTGTACCGAAAACGTGTGAAAACTTTGCAGCGCTATGTAGTGGAAAAATTAATGGTTTATCATACAAGTAAACATAGACATAAAATTTAATAATAAACATATGAATTATTGCTTGGCACTATTAAATTTCGTTACAAATTAACTTCCTGCAAATTAAGCAAGCTTTATTATATTTTACTATAAATAAATTAGCAAACACTATTTCAATAATTATTTTGTCTTAAATTTTAAGTAACAGATAATTATATAGCATAAAATTTAATAATAAAAATGTGGTATTTCGCATTAGAAATACACCATTTCATCGAATTGTTTCGGGTTATTGGTGCCAAGGTGGAGATGTTACAAAATTCAATGGTAGTGGAGGAGCATGTATATATGGTGATTCATTCGAAAATGAGAATTACAATTTACGTCATGCTGGACCTGGAATTTTATCAATGTGCAGCGATGACGAAAACAGAAGCAATTCCAAATTTAATCTTACCTTTAAACGTTTGGAAACGGTAGATTCGAAACATGTAGTTTTTGGAAAAGTTGTATCCGGTATTTCAAATATTTACAAGGTATACTAATTACTGTGATTTACTCTTTGATTTTTTACATATACTATACTGAATTCATAATTCAAATAAATGGACACTATAGTGTTAACAAGACTTTCGTGATCTATAGATTGAAGAGTTTGGTACAAAAACGGGAAAACCGATTAAAACAATAATTATATCTAATTGTGGTGTTGTATCGAAGGAATGAGAACATTTATAACAGACAGCAAAAATGATATAACCTTGCCAATTTAGTAAGGTAACATTTATTCGAATTATTACAATTAATAATAACATGGTATTCGATTGTACGAGGCTATATATAAATACAGTAATTCTATTTTGTTTTTATAATTATTGTATGTTACATAATTTCCAAACATGCAATCTATAAAAACTTAAAGATGAAAATTGTCTTAAAAGTCCAAAGTAAGATCTAGATTAATATTGTACTTAAAAAATATTATAATTGTAACAATATGATCTCAATGATTAAAAGCTCTAATTGTAAAAAATATTTTTAAAATAATATTTTATTCTTCAAATATTATTTATGTGAATAAATATAAATCAACAGTTTTCAGTTTCTTACTTTACAGAATTCTGATGTAAAAGTTTGTAGAAATTATTATGTACACTTCTTATTACATTTCATTTCTAATATGTAGTGGATAAACTTCGCTCTTGTATTTAATTGACCTTTTCACAGTAATAAGGCACTTTGTAATAAATTTAATGGACATAAGAAAATTGTATAGAAATATTCAGATATATGAGAATAGTCTTCACTATTAAAATAAAAGCATAAATATAGAGATTTAAATAATGTTAGTAACCGATACATAGTTCTGTTATATTTCTAGTAAACTGTTAACTTTTATCAATATGTTGCAAAATTCGTTTGCTTCGTTTCCAGTAATATGTGTAAACAAAATATAGTAGTTTTAAGCTGGTATTCTTTTAGGATTTAAGTCGTACATACGACGCATACGTTTTTTTAACTCTTGTGGAAATTTATCATAGCACTTTTTACAAGCTGGTTTTAGGTCAAATTCGAAAAATTTGGTTTTTTGATTCATTTTTTGATCACAAAATGCACACGCAAAGTGATGAACACACCATGCTTTATTTAAAGCTGTAAAAACTGAAAAATATAAAATACACAAAATACAATTATTTTGTACTTATATCTACACTATTAATATTGTATATAAAGAAACAACTGTATATTTTCATGTTAAAAAAATAAAAATAAAATTTAAAGAATGTTAAAGCATATTATATACATACCATCTCCAGATATGACTTGATTGCATACAAAACAGAGATTTCCAAAGAGTTGATGGTAATGAGTCTCACAATAAGCTAAACCTTTTTTCTCATAATGTCTATGTCCTAAGAATGGTTTTTCACATTTGGCACAGACAAAATGTTCAACATGCCAATGTTTACCCAAAGCAGTTACCACGCGTTCCTCTATTGGACGACGACACGCCCCGCAAATTGGAATTCCCATTTTATCGTGACATCTCAAACAATATAATTCATTCTAAAAACATTTCCAGAAATTATATTAGCAGTCACAATATATTAGTCATTATATTATATTATATGAACATTACTATATATATTTAAAAACTAATACCATTTCATTAGCAGCATATCCTGGTCTAGAATTAACTTCTCTAGCATCAGAATTAAGTTCTACACCACAAGCTGTACAATTGAAATGATATGGATGATACAGCTCTCCTCGAAAGCGTAGAGGTTTGTCATCAATTACTCCACTAAAAATCATCACATTTTATAATTTTTATATATGTAAATAACATAAAAAATTTATTAAAGTTTAAGTAGAATAAAGATTCATACTGGCACTGGTGACAAATATATTTTCCTAATGCTCCTGCTTTGACACGTGTATTACATGTATGACACAAAGCTCTTCCTTGACATTTAATAAACCCTGCATCAGCCAATTCACCATTACATTCTTCACAACGGAAACATCCTGGATGCCAATTGGCATTCATTGCTTTTATCACACGACCAATGACAAATTCTCCTGCACATAAAAAATTATAACATTTATAATATTATAATACAATATATATTATAATTTAAAAATATTCAAAAGAACATTTATATAAAACAGTTACTTACCACATTTTTCACAACAAGGTGCAAACAAGACATGAAAATCATGTTCACAATATTTATATCCTTCAAATTCATAAAATATTCCTTCTGGGAATTGACGAAAACATTGCGCGCATCTAATAAAAGCAAAAATAATAAATATGTAACTTTGATGTTACTTTCCTATAACTATTTGGTATTACAATAATAAAATTATTATACTTCTATTTTAGACATTAAAGCTAAAGAATATCTTATGCATAAATAAGAAAATAAAATATTTTTTATTTATATTTTGTACAATAACATTTGAATAATTCATAATTAATACTAATAATAATTTAATACTCTTACACAAAACATTGAGAATGCCATAATTCTCCATGTGAATTAACAATTTTTTCATGAGGTACAAAACCTTCTCTACATCGAGAACAAAACATGTGATCCAAAGACATATCTGTAACACTTTAAAAAAAGCCTTCAATAACCTCTTGTTAAATATATGTACGAAATATCTCTTATATGTACAAAATAATTGAAAATATTATTTACAAAATATTTGTTATATTTAATAAATCACAGATTAATTATACTAATATCATAAATTTAAATTTTTCAATAAATTTTAAGTTTTGACAAAAATAAGCCTGATTTATTTCACATTTACTATTGGTCTTAATATGTAGAACAATAAACACATTTAATAAAAATGCTTTTAAAATTGATCAATTTAAAGAACTATTTTAAACGTATTTGGGCGTTTACATTTAAACTATATATTCAAATTGACGTTTTAAATGATTCAGAATAACATTTAAAATTATATATTACCTGCAAATTAAATTTGATAGGTGGAAGCTACTATAATACTATGTTTTGCAAGAGAAAAACTTGTGCTTACCCTGGCATTCTTTAATGATAAAGAACTAATGAAAGTTCACAATTAGCAGTTGTTACCTTATTATTGTAAAAATTTAAAAAATTAACAACGTCATACATTAACAATAATTTTAAAAAATATTTAATATTTTTGTAAAGTAAAAAATGATAATACTTGTCACAATTGTAAATATTTTCACTTTCTTTTATAAAATAAGGCTTTGTACGGAAAATACACACTGTGACAGAATGATTTTACATTGAATTAATGATTCGCTATATATTTAAAATAAAAATTACGTCACCAAATAACGCACCGTCTTTTCAGCAATGATCATTTAACTTCAACGACCAATCAGATCTTGGAAATACAGAATTACCTTTTTTGAAACTTTATTCCATGCGATGAAAGGCAAAGTATAGATTGGAACTGTGTAAATACTCTGTGTATGTATATTTTGTTCCACAGAAGAATATATTCATTTCGCGCAGCTTCATTAAAAGTCAAAAGATTCTCCACTACCAATTCATTATCCTCCTATTGCTTAATTTCTACTTAGCGGTCATGTATACAGTGGACAGGAATACACCAATTCAAGAAAGAAATGATAAAATGTAAAGTATATAAAATAAAAGATCACTGGATATATACATTTAACCTCGTGGTGGTTGTTAGTACACTTGCGCATTGGCTTGATTACAAAACATGTTCTACCAATTAGATCCAACATGCGCAGTATGAACGAAAATTTGTTTTACACGAAGTATGATCTTCCATGAATCAAAATATACCCTATTCACGAAAGAATACAATAGTAACTAGATAACGAAAATTTGTTTTTTCTGCGCATATTCACACTTCCGAGTCTACACATTCTATAATCCATGACACCATCGCATCCAAAGTATATACCCAGTAGACAGAAAGTTTTATGATTTCCAATCCTACTGAATTAAGTATGTTTTATTTATTAGACGAAATATTTTTTATTCTACATTTATTTAAAAAACGGAATATAATATTTCTCTTATCTTCAATCATATCATAACCTACTTTCACTGTTCGTTTATTTTTGCTTACCATGTATATGACCACGAAGTTAAAACAGTCAATACAAGATCATCGTTCTCGTTATTAGGAATTTCCCTAAACTATCAAGCTGCGCAAATTATCGCCCAGTACATGGTTCCTTCTGATATTATATAGAAAATTATATAAATTATATAAAAATAATACTATACTATATATTATAAAACATATCTAATTATCTAAAAGTATAGAATATAAGAACTTAAAATAAAAAAAAATGATATGTAAGTCATATGTATTGAATTTGTAATACACCCAATATCACGGCGCTGCGAACGGCCCACTGATCGATCTCAGAGTAATCAAGGTGGGCACTCTAACCGCTTTCACGTGAATTGTTTGTGCTGCGAACCATTTCTTCTAGCGAAGTATCGACTACGTAACAGGAAAAATGGCATGGTTATGCGGGCGTGCCGTTTTCCAAACATGTAGACGTTCATTTTCCCGTAACGCTGTTATTTATGCACAGAAATGTAAAGTATACATTTTTTCTTCATTTCTTAAAAACGATTAAGCCTAAGCCTTTGCGTTTTCATATTACGTAATTTAATAATACAATTCTTCAATCTCACTCATGCTAGATATGAAACAAAAGTTATGTTTATAATCTTTTCTGTTATAGCTGGGGAAGAAGCTGAATTACCTGATCCAGTGGATCATGCGACAGGATTAGAAAAACGTGAGCTTCTTGCCGCAGCAGCTGGTAATTATGTAAGTTTTTCGATTTGTAAGTCAATAGCTTCTCAATTAATGTCATTTTAAAATGAAAGTAATAGCATAAAATGATTATTCAGTTAATATCGCAAATAATAGGTCTCGTACAATAAACTATTGTCATTCTACATAATTATTTATTTCCATAAATATTCGGCCTTTATATTGTTATTAGTATTGTTGTTAATTATCTGCAAAATACATATATTTTATTTAACATTACATTGTTTTATACGTGTTTTATGTGAATAAATTGTCATGTACGTTTTTCAAATTAGCATTAAAAGTATAATATCTATTAGTAAGAACAAATATATCTAAAACGTATGTACAATTTTATTCTACAAAATATACATGTGTAAATAATTTTTTTTTTTGTACAAGGTAGTTTTATACTACATGAGAATAACTAACTGCAGAGTAAAAGATTCAGAATGAAATTATAATAAAAACATGTGTCTAAAAATTCCTTAAGGATGTAGAAATTAATTAATACCTCATTTTGTTATAGGATCCATATCACATGAAAGCTATAGAAATATCACGTGACAGCACAAAGGATTCTCCTAATTTGATACCAAGTGCATTCACTAGTCGAATTGTAGGATGCATTTGTGAACCAGATTCTTCGCACGTAAATTGGATGTGGTTACATGAAGGTCAACCACGCCGTTGTGAATGTGGACACTGGTTTAAACTTGTTGAAAAGCCACCACTTTAATTTATGTCATTTTTTGTATATTAGTAATTTGTTTAAAACATAGAATTAATACTGTATAATATCGAACATTGTTTTTATTTATACCTAAACTGATTTGGTCTCTGTAAATGCAAAATAAATTATTGTGACAATATTCCAACGTAAAAAAGAAATTAATCATTTTAATGATTTAGAGAGTAATAAAATGCACTTTCTTTTACAAATTATTAATTATAGGATAATTTGTCATGATTATATTTATTATCATTTTTTATTGTAAAACATTAGTTACATTTAAAAATAAGTATTTCAATAATGAATACCATATTCTACAATTTCTTTTGTAGTAGAAAACTTATTAATATCTATTATTTATGTGAAAATACCAATATAGACAGTAATTAATTACTTAACTGTTAATATATAATTTATTTTTGATCGTGTATAATGATTAACTATATACATTGATATACAATTTCACAAAATTGTGTAAATCGAAATATTTAATTACACATATATATTTCATAAAATGGAAATTTATGTGATTTTTCAATATTACTTGTACATAAAATTGGTTTGTTATTATGACAATGATGATTTATTAATTACAATGCTTCAAAATTTATAAAAAATCAATATTTACACATCAAGAAATCAGCATAAAACTATTGCTTCAAATATAATTATGCTGATATATGTTAAATGTATTATGTTTTGCATTTAATATTTAAAATTTATTTCAAGTCCTATAACCTTCTGATAATCTCCGTGAAAGGATGTACTTCTTGAAGTTGTTAAAACGTCAGTCCTTGGTCGTCGAAACAATAGCACATGAGGTTCTAAAAATGTTAAACAATTCTGTTTTAATTATGACAGTATATTTACAATAATGTGTCTGCAATCTTTTTCTTTCTTTTTTCATAAATCCTTGATATATTAAAGGCGTTAAACAATAGTCTAGACATATTATGTAGTTCTTTAATTTTTTACAGTTAATGTATTGTAATAATGTATTAGATTAGTGCATGTGAAATATCAGATTTCAAAAATAAAAAATCAAACACGATTTAGAGAAATAAAAGTATCGCATAATAGCTCTTATGGCACATCAATTTGAAGCTTAAAGTGCATATTTTCACTGTACAAATATCTTGTTAATATTTTAAACTCTAAATGGCTAATTACCATTTACAACAAACAATAATCAATTTCAAAATGTTTGAAGTCTGATACAATTTAATGATATGAAACTACAACAAAGTACCACTTACATTATATTGCTTTAAAATTTAATGTTTCTTGAAATAGCCATACAAATATTCGTAATATAATGCTGTGTAAGTGCTAGTTAATTAACTCATTACACATTATACCTAGTAATTAATAAGTAAATTTTCTGACAACCATGTAGATTATATTAAAGAAATGTCTGAAAAGTTTATGAAACCATGTAACAAATTGTAAGCTTCATATTAATATACTATATGCAGAATATTATAGTACTTTCATGTCATCATATTGTATTAAACTTTTGGCTTTTCCAAATCGAATGCTTCATGTACTTGCTATAAGTCCATATGAAAAGTGGTAGTAGTAGTTTACTTACAAAGTCATTAATACAAAAATTGTAATTTTATGGAAAGCAATATATCAGTTTCAAATGCTTAAAGAATTTTACATAATTTATCAGAAAGTAGCACTTGTCTAAAAGTGTTACTTATTTATTACAAAACAGCAACTATTTAACTCCAAAAGTGAATTTAAGTTTTATAACACAATGTATTAAAAAACTAGGTAACACAAAATTTTATTATTACTTTTCGTAAAAATTTAATTAAAAGAAAAATAATGCCTCTAATATTATACCTGGTACATGCATCATATAATGAACCCAACCTGGACTTTGTTGAACTCCTAAATTTCTCCATTCAGTTTCTGACATAAGATGAGTTTTTGGTACATGTCTTGCTAAATCTGCTGGTAAAATAACATGCCTATAGACAAGGAAACATTTCAAATAAATTCAAATTAATAATAACTTTACATTGAAAATAACAATGTTATTACTTTAATTCATTTTAACTTCTAAAAAAATAATTACAAACAAAAAAAACTTAATATTAATCAGAAATTAATCTTAATCTCGTGAATTTTATAACAAATATATTTTATAAAATACGTACAAGAGAAATTTAAATGACTACTAACAGATAGTTCAACTACTTTCTTAACATGAATTAATTATATTTGTATACAAACCTATATTCATATTTATCATCGTTGTATTTACCGGAGTACTGAATTTGATCGACCGGCATATTTATGTGTGCCCTTTCTTTCTTCTATACAATTTATTTTTGTAAAAATTATATATATATATAAAAATAAACTCCACCTATATAAATACTATATAAATGTGCTTCACAGTTAGACCAATTTAATTTCCGCCTTTTTTGAAAAGCCATAATAGGTTAACAGGTAACACGTATCACTGAAAAATAAATGCGCCATCTGGTGTTAAATTTTCTTCAAATCATGTTCAAAATTTTAACGGTTAAGATTTGAATAGTTATTTAATTATAAAGAAGACAGTTATAAAGAATTGAAGATATTTAGTTTAAAATAAAATGCAAGATTTATGTCCGTTGTGTTTAAAAAATGGATCGAAGAAAAAAATTAAATTATTACAGATTAATTTACAAGAAGCTGTATGGTTATGCGAAGAAGAAAAGGTAAAATTATATTTCAAATTCGTATTTTTGTTTATTAAAACATTCTTTTCCTTTCAGAAATATATTGATATTTTATAACATAACCTTAATATTATTATAATAATAATTATAGAAAGTAAATATAATTTTATATTATACATATTTGTTACTATATTCTCATTTTGTATTAGGTAATTAGTTGTTGTATTTCATTTTTCAGTGTACATGGCCCTTTGGCTGCGAAAATTTTGTATTTTCTCCCAGGTTAGTGGGAAAGATGTGGTCTTGTTATTGGGACGATAATGTGCCAGTAAGATTAAAAGAAAATATATCAGTAAAACCACCTATACGTAATGCATCTACAGCACTTATTAAGGACATATCAACAGAATGCATTAGTTTTATTTTAGATACAAATCCCTCAGAAAATATTAATATTATGACCCATGATGTAAATACAATAGATGCAAAATATAATAATAAGGATTTAAATATTTCTATTCAGGAAGAGCCAAACATAATATCACAGATTAATACAAAAAGGACACATAATGTGCATAATAAAACTTGCAGTAAAAGTACAGATAATCTAAAATCAATTGATAGTAACGTGCAGTTGGATAATGATAAAATGAAAATTGAGAACATCAAAAATAAATGTGAGAATGTATTAAATAAACATATTAAAGAACAAAATGTTAGGTATGCACAAAATACTAATACTATAAATAATGTAAGAAAAATAAAAAAAATTGAAAAGTCAACTATTGATACCTTTAGTGGCAAAACAAATAACAAAATTTCTGTGCATCAAGATAAACATAAAAACATTTCAAATATCAATACAAATATAAACATAGAACATAATTTATCATCACCGCTGACTGATACAGTCCAGTCTATCACTCATTCATCGCAACACAAAGAATTATCAAAGTTAGAATCACCTAAAAATGAGTTACTTAATGAAGCAACAAAAACAAAATCTAATTTAAATGTGACTATGATGAAAATAGATGGTTTGCCACCCATAACATTATCATTTGAAATTCCAGTATCTACACCAGTTTCTGAAACAGTAACATGTAATATAGAACAAAATGATTGCAAAACAAATGTTACAGGACATATGACCCATACCAATACTTTAGGTACAAAAAATATATCCACAAAGAAAAAGATAACTAGTGGTAGACTGTATGAAAAATTCAGTTTCACTGCTATTAAGAAAAAAATGGAAACAAATAATTCCATTGATGTAAAAAGTAAGAGTAATAATGTCCCAAATATAAAATCAACTATTAAGACAGAAGAAATACAAAATAATTTAATAAATAATGTGAAGCAAGAGAAAGATTGTATTGAAAATTTTCATGACAATCAAAGTACTATAAATTATAATAAAAATTGTAAACAAATAACTTCTGTTACAAATGTAACTAATGATTATACATTAAATGAAGTTAATAAGTATGAACCAAATTTACCAAATCAAGAGGATGTATCAAATAGTCAAGAAACTATATCAGATACTACACTAAATTCTACTGCAAATATAGAAAATGTCCTAACAGATTTCTTAATTAATGATTACAGTGTTTCTGAAGATATTAACGACGAATGGATAAATTCTTTGTTAAGCTAACATTAAATATAACACATAATTATTATACCTTATTTAACTAAAATAATACTACAATATTCTATAGTATTATTAATTTATTTTAGTTTTTAATATTTACAAATAAAACAGTATACTTAAATGTTACATATTTAAGTCATGTATATAAAGATGTATATTTAACTATGTGTATCACAAACATTATTTTTATTGTTATAGTAACCACAATTTGTAAAACCTATCCAATAATTTATTTTAGACTTATATGATTACAAACATTTTGTCACTACCTTGCAAATTCTAGTACAAAAATAATTAATTTTTTACAGTCTTGGAATAAATAAAAAATTTGTATATTTTATGTACATGTCGATCATTATTTCCCATCGTTGATTTTAGATATGTAAATAATTTTGAATAAGCATTATAAAGTTTTCATATTATTTACTCGAAAAAAGTAATAAATATTATAATTTTATTAGTACATTTTAAAGTAGATTGCGTTGATTGTGTAAGTTTATATCATACATGTTATAATATTTTACAAATAATACATACATTTCTAGGACAACATATTTAGCAAAATTCACTTTTCTAATATTATCTGTACTATCCAGACAGTCATTCTAGGATGCATATGTTTACGATACATACAATGTTTTTGTAAATATAATAACTAAATGAATATTTTTAAAATCTACAAACTATTATTATTATGTATTTTACAATCTAGAAAATATAAATATTGGTATAAACTATTATAGAATTTATTTAGGAAAATATCATGTTTTAAGGACATTCTGAACTGTGATTAAAACATTCATGATTAAAATAGATTTAACACATTTTTAGTAACCAATAGATCATATACAATTTCTTATACTCCACAAAAGTAAAATTATGCAGTTATTCTTCCAAGTAGTTGTTAATTAACAACTATTTTTGCAATATTACATGGAAGGTATTAATATTCGAAAAATTAGTCTAAAGATTTATTTATATCTATAATTATAGCGAATTGCAAAACAAAACGATAATTTGCCTATGAATAAAAAAAAAACATAATTATATGCGCTGTAAATTCAGCTCGTTTCTTTATCTTTTAAAACTTCTATTTTTCGACCTAACAAATCATATTTGGAATGATTTGGTTCTGGATCTTGATCAGTATCTGAACTACAGTCACTGTCACTAGAATCCTCGTAAGAACCAAGTCCAGGTAAAATTCCAATACATTCCATACCACTAAATAAACTTACTACTTTTTTATCACCTAAAGAATGATCATCGAATGTTTCAGATTCGCATTTGAAACTTTCAGTCATTGACTGTTCGTTTACTTCATATTTTCCTTTTCTCGGTATGTTATTTTCATCGCCTGATGATAATTTGACTACAAAAGAAAATTAAAACCCTATAAATAGTTATAATTTTATTTATAATAAAAATAAAGCTTTAGATATTAGTGAATGGAGCTATGCGTTTAAAATTAATATAACTTATTCTATTCTATAATAAAAATTTGTTCCTTACCTCGCTTTGGTTTTTCTGAACGTTTTACTACAACTCCAGCTAGTAATTTTAATTGTGAAGTACGACTACTAAAAAATCGAATGTACCTTATAGTACCACAAAGTTGTTATTATGTACTTACTGCTAGTTACAATAATACAAATAATACAAAATATTCATATTCATTAAACAATTTACTATAAATTTAATGAAACCTATATGAAATGCCCATAAATATAATAATACCTTACCTTCCAGATGAAGTATTTTTATTAATAACTTGTGGATTTTTTAATTCTTGCTTTAGTTTTTCATTTAATGATCTCTCCTGTAATGAAGCAACAGCTGCTTTAAAATCACGCATCTCTTTCTCCTCTTCAAGATGTTTCTTACGCTCTTCTTCTAATTTAGTTCTATCCACTAAATCCAAAAATTCTACTTCATCATCATCTAAGCCTTTTATCATATTTTCTGAGATTCAAAAATAATTGTGTGAGTTCAATAAATGTATAATGTTTCTTCTTAAATATGAAATTGATATTATATCATTTTTATTTATAGCTTGATCTTTAAATTCTTAACTTACTAAGTTTGTGCGCTTCTTCGTATTCTGCATCTCGTTTGTTTTTTTGTTCTTGTAATCGTTCATATAACGATCTTGGATCATATGATTCTTCTGGCGCTTCTAAAATGAACATAAACCAATATTTATTAAAAATTCTTACTAGGCAGCAAATGGAAAAATATATTAGTTGTCTTTTGTAATGTATGCTTGATAAAATTATGCATATAGAGGGGAAGCCACGTTTAAGTAATCAAATTTCACTAATATGTCCTATGACCAGAAATAAGAAAAAAATATATAATTGTAGATCCATAAGTACTTTATAAACTAATAATAAAAGTACATTTATTGTTCATGTATCACAATGTAATAATAGGTCAACAAGTATTTACACAATCTATTTCTTTTAGTTATATTTGACTTATGAGATCACCAGTTTTTGTATTATTAAGCTTTTATTTATAAGAAAAATTAAATGCAATTATGCATCATAAAAGAGTTAATTCACAATAAGAACTTATGAAAGGTATTAATAATATATATATTGAACTAACACAAGTATAAAATATAAAGAGTGATAAATTTAATATTCACACAATGTCAAGCTTGCATTTAAAATATTTTCAAAAATGCTTATATGAAATACATGAATTTTGATTATTTAAACCATACGTGCCTTATTTATATTACATAAATAAAAATTAATTTTAGTAATTCATATATTATATAAAATGAATAAAATATTAATGTACAAAAAGGTAATAATTTCATAAAACATTTTAAGTAATTTTATGAACTATATAATCAAATAGTAAAAAAACATGAAGTGATATCAGTTGCTCATTTAGTTTATATCTTATTTTAGTATTCTATTAATTAAATATGATTTTAAAAACAATATACAAAATAAATACAAAATAACATCATAACAACCTAATGGCTGATCTGCAGTTCGTACACGTTCCCATTCTTCTTGTCGTATCCTTCGTTGCTTAGCAATTTCAGCTTCTGATATAAATCCTGAACTCATTGTGAATTATGTAGAAAAACCTAAATGTATAATAAAAGTTTTTAATTCTTTAAGGAACTAAAAATAGTAATAAAATAGTAAAGGTAATTATTTAGTTATTAAACTACATGAAAGTAATATTGCTTATTTTAATACATAAAAAGTAATTGCTTTACTACAATTTACATATAAATAAAATGAATCTGTATAATATTTTGCAAGAATATTGATATTATAATTGATTTTATGAGAGAATATTGTCATTGAATGACACTTTCGTTCATTTCTGCATTCGTTCATTCTGCGCATGTTAGCTCTGATTGGTTAGCATCATTTCGTAACCAACAGCAACGCGAATATGCAGTTATAACCATCATAATGCTGAGCGAATATATCCAGTGACTTTTTATTTATTATACCTCTCATATCATCATTTTTTATCTTTATTTATATAATTCTGTCTACCATGTATATATGACAGATAAAATGAAATGTAAATAATAGAGAAGTAAGTTCTTTTTCAGCTTATTCCAGCTGCGTGAATTGTTAATATTTTCTTGTAACTTCAAGTAAAATTTGTATTTTTGGATTTTACTTATCAGATACTATAAGAAGTGATGATAAAGTCAATCATATTTTGTATCACAAAGTAAAATTTAACCAAACATTAAAATAAAATAGTATAAATGTGCATATAGAATAAGCGATGTCGAACATACAATATTTGTAGTAACACTTACCACTTACAGCACTAACAAAAATTATTTGTCAAATTACAATATACAACAATAAAACAAATATATTTTTTAAGTTCTGTTACAGGTTTTTAATTTTCAAAATGTTCAGCATTTATAAACAATCGTTCACTGTTCATTTTAATGCAAGTATTAAAACATTTTATATTTCAAATTGCAAATTTAGAAACTGAAATATATACTTTATAGCTTCAGTATGTTTTTACTACCAATATTTAACACACTAATTTAATAGTAATTCCTTAACAAATTTTTTTAACGGAGATAAATTTAACAATCGTTCTTCAGTGACAAATATTTGATCTTATTCGAAGATTATAAAGGTTAAGTCTTAGATACAAATTTTAATAATTGTTCTTGTACGATTAAATAATGAATATTTTAGTATTAATATTGTAAACAATTAAGTTAAGACAAACAACTTTTTATGTTGTATTAACCTTTCTCGTGAAACTGCACTTCAAAAACCTTATCTGTATGCTAACTGCTTGTAGTTACCGAATTTAACAATTTTATACGCATGCGCACAGGATTAGATAAGTGTTGAGGATATATATCAAATTCTGAATATATGTATATAACTTCGTTGTATAAACTAGAGATTAACTACATTGGTATATATACACCTCATACTAGTTTATAAATATTTACACACTAAAGAAAATACTAATAATCAACGTATTTTTATCAATTTTGTTATGCATTTAATTTATATAATTTATATTTCGCTTCTGAAAAAAAATTTCATTCACACAAAGAAATTACATTTTTTAAAATATTAATTATTATAGATTTCTTAAGATAAGTGCCTGTTGTAAATCCAGTTCTAATTATTTAAATATCAAATATTGGTGAAGTTAGAGTATTTATAAAAAAAAGTAAGACTACTTCCTTGAACATTAAATTTGCAAATTTTCAAAATTTCAAAGTAATTTAAAAAATTGTAAACACTATTAATAATATAACTGACAACAATGAATATTGCAATTAAGCACTGAAAAGAAAAAATATTACGAGCGGGTACTTCAAATATATTTATTTGTTAACAAATTACACATAAGTTTCGGGAAATTCGAATGTTACATCCCGACCAGTTAATTTCTTGTATACAGCTGCGAAGGTATCAACCTATTGAATAAAAGATACATTTAGTAATAATTAAAGATGAAATCTTGTAACCATTACATACTAGGAGAATTTTTATTATAAAATATATATTTACCTTATGCTCAATGTTGGTTTGTTCATTTTTATCCAAATGAACTTTGATAAGTTGTGTACCATCAAGTTTAATTCTAATACGTTTGCCAACAATTTCCACTGGATACACTAAATCTTCCAATAATGCATCATATACTGCAGTCAATGTACGGCTGTAAAAATATTTAATATATATTTTTCAGTACCTTTCTTGATAATGTGTATATACATAAACTGCAATAATATTATTTGCAATATCATACCTTCTTGGCCTCTTTTGCTTATTTTTAGTACGTGTCTTTCTTGTTGGTTTAGGCAATATTTTACGTTCCCCAACAAACATGACATGTTTGCCTGAAAATTTCTTCTCTAATTCACGTACGAGTCTTGTTTGAATTTTTTGGAATGCCTTCAATTTTGGCATAGGTACATATATAATGATACACTACAACAAATATTCATATCATAATATAAACATATGAGTGTTTACATGTATTACATTTTACATTCACAAATTTAACTTTAACTGAGATATTCATTTTCCTTACTAATCATAAATAAATATTATTTTTAATTGAAGAAATGTATGAAAATTAAACTATTAAAATAAAGTACAAGGACTATTGATTCACCTTCTTGTTATTGGTTTCTATTTCACGTGCTTTAGTAATGTACAATTCCCTCAATTGTGATTTTAAATCACTGTTCATTTCCAGCTCCAGTAGAGCCTGGGAAATGCTAGCTTCGAACGCATCGGGTTCGGCTCCACCACTTTTTATTATCTTAGCGTTTGCTGTGAACATCTGAAAAATAAAGGTTAAGAAATTGTTTATATGTTAGTTACAAAATTATTAAGTATTTATTTTACTTTCTTATTACTTTGACTTAAACAAATTTCACTCGAAATTTATACAATACATGAAAATGCTATTTTAAAAGAAAATTTAACAAAGTTTAATATGCTGTCAAATGTCTAAACTACATTGGACCAAGTGAAATCCAACATTATCAAACTTTGTATACGCGATCCAGAGGAAAACCTTAATTCATTAAATATATTGTAATGTCACGAATAACATACAAAGTATCATTCAATTTTTTCCTATTCATTTTACCCATGTTTTTAACTCAAAAATCAAAGTGTAACTCATGTGTACCTTGCCGACATCCGCACCGCGAGAAAAAGATCCAACATCCAGTTAAATAGAAATACCAACCGTTTTGTACATAAAATATCCCTATATTCTATAATTACGGTTTCGTAACTATTTAGTGTACGGCGTGATGTTATTTAAAATCTAAATTTCCTTAATGTTATTGCACACACAATAATCTCCTTTTATATTTAATAATTACTGTAAACATTTATATTAGACTTTCAAATAAAATTACATAAAATTATCACATCTTAACTAACTTCAGAACAGTCCCTATCGTTTAGAACGACCTTGACTACGTTTCCATCGAGGGTCCAAATCGGGTTAGAGTCGGGTTAGAGTCGGGTTGGGGTCAGCGCTTGTACGGTGGAAACGCCAAAGGTTTAGTTGAACTCTACCCTACAAAATTTTAGGGTAGCGTTCAGTTGAGGTTCGGTGGCAACGACAAGAGTCGAGTTCGTGTTGCCAACATAACAAATCCAAATTGCATTGTGTATCACGTGCTGTATTAATCGGTGTAGAAGAGGTTACTATTACTTTTTGTCGGTGATCTTGTAATCTGAGAAATAATTTTTGTATGTTATTTTGATATTCTAAAATTAATATTGCTCAGCTTTATATGTCAGAATATGGTAGTTGACTTTGTGCAGTTGGTAATGTTCAACCCTGCCGCAACTCCAACCCGCGACTCAAACCCGACTCTAACCCGACTCTGACCCGATTTGAACCCTCGATGGAAACGTAGTCATAGACATTATGATTAGCCCTTCGTCATACGATTCATGCACTGTTGGGCATGTACATAGTGCATAAAATACCTAAATAATGGGAAAACATAATAATCTGGGATATGCATGTTCAAGTGTTTTCCCACTAAAAATTAAAAAAATTTAGATTGACTACGTTTCCATCGAGGGTCCAAATCGGGTCAGAGTCGGGTTAGAGTCGGGTTTGAGTCGCGGGTTGGAGTTGCGGCAGGGTTGAACATTACCAACTGCACAAAGTCAACTACCATATTCTGACATATAAAGCTGAGCAATATTAATTTTAGAATATCAAAATAACATACAAAAATTATTTCTCAGATTACAAGATCACCGACAAAAAGTAATAGTAACCTCTTCTACACCGATTAATACAGCACGTGATACACAATGCAATTTGGATTTGTTATGTTGGCAACACGAACTCGACTCTTGTCGTTGCCACCGAACCTCAACTGAACGCTACCCTAAAATTTTGTAGGGTAGAGTTCAACTAAACCTTTGGCGTTTCCACCGTACAAGCGCTGACCCCAACCCGACTCTAACCCGACTCTGACCCGATTTGGACCCTCGATGGAAACGTAGTCATTGTTGAACGTTTGTACCTTAGTAGTTTATAGGCCCACTGGACAATATAGGGATTATTTCATATCTTAAGCGCCATCTTTCCTGAAGGGAAGAAAACAATAAAATAACTAACTAATTTATAAAATCTACTCCGATCAGACCTAACGAACACATAAAGTTATCTGCGGAACGAAGCAAAAATTTCGTCCAATAATTTCTTATAATAATTTTAAACGTACACACTAGTATTTTCAAAATTTTATAGTGGTGCTACCTAACATACTATCATTATTTGTACATTATTTTATAAATTTATTAAGGTGGCGTACAATGCGGTTCTTGTTGAGGTTACATGAATAAAATATTGGTTTTCAAGATATAAATCACAATTAACGCTATGGAGCATTCTAGTGATACAAAAGAAGAAACTGTAAAAGTACCTTTTACAATTTTTGGTGAACCAGTTATTAAAACACGGTGTCAGAGAAATGCTTTTATAACTGGTATCAGTGGAGGAATAATATCTGGATTAGTAGGATTTTTAGTCACGAGTCAAATAAGGAAATCTATGAATATAGCACTTGGTGGCTATATTACAGTAACATTTGCTATGGCATGTTATTGTACATATAAGGAATATGTTATTAGGAATCAAGGAAGAATGTTAAAAGCACTTTCGTATCAAGTTAGTAAGGCGAAGAAATATACAAATTCAAGTGATGCAGATACAAAAGTTGAAAGTACCTAACACCGAAAGTTTTTTATTAAAAAATTTTGTATATATATGTGCATTGTAGGTACGCAACACAAAAAATGTATATAATATATATACATAATTTATAATACTTTTTAGTATTTGTAGGTAAATCATTGTAATTTTAAAAACTACTGTATAATCATTGTAGTATACAGAAAATCATTATCATAAAAATAAATTAAAAGTTTGTTTTCAAGTTTAGAATCTGTACTTTTACTTTTGATATATAAGTATTTAGAAATTGGAAAATTGTATATAGAGATGTATGGATGTACTAAAGTTGAGTTTCAATTCAGTTTAGAAAAGTTCAAATCAGAATGATTAACATCTAAAAATATCTTTGTATAAACAGAGCTTATATGCAATTTATGTTGCAGAGAGGTGATTCTGGAAACTACATCAGAATATAAGTCAACATACATATGTTTATAATTAAATATTACATTTAAATTTGCATACGTAACAGAAGTACTGTGACAATTTAATATGTAAAAAAGATATAAAAAGCAATAATTTATCGTAAAGTAATTAATTTAAATAGCTGAAAGGATTTTAGAAGCATTTTCGCGCTTATTGTTACAAAACATTATCACTATTGTTATCTAGTAGTAGAATGCAGAACTATCGAAACAAAAAAAGTGTGTTCTTTCGTAAAGCAAAGTATTATTTAATTTCATTGACTCTTGTAAATACTCCTACGAGCATGACAGGGTCAGAAAAATATTTTTGTAGTGAGCTTCATACATTATACTTGAAGATTTTTATAATTGTATTTTATGGACTTCAAAATGCTTAGCCATCTAGCGGTAGAAGGTGGAAACTAATGGAACTAAATTTTGAATGGGATTTTTGCATTTATTGATTTTTCTGATTTTACAAACTAAATATATTAAAAATTTGGTATAATATGTCTTTTGTTTTATATATTGTGCACATTATTCTTAATGTTTGCTTTTTTCAATATTGTATGACCATGAAAGAGAAGTCCGTAGAATATTACATTCGTACAGAAATCACCCTCGACTAGGGAAACGTGCAAATTGTCATCTAGTTGCCATATTCTTGGTTTGGTTTTTATTTTCCTTCAACTACAGAAGATGGCGTATTCTTTGCTGAAAGAAAGTGTATATGTAAAGTATTGGTATGATTGATAATAGTGTATAAGAAAAGGAGGTTAGGATTAAATATCATGTGTTTATATTAATTTTGTAAATTATTTTAAACTAACAAAATGGGAAAAGCAAAAAAGTTAAAAGTTTCTAAAGGCGAAACGAAACCTCCAAAAGTTGGATTGGCAAACCAAATAGAAGAAGAAAAAACAGTAAAGTCGAAGAATAAACATAAGATTAGAATTCGTAATGATGAAGATGAAAAGGTTAAGTTAATATTTTATTATTTATAAAATATATAAGTAATACATAAGTAATTTATTACTGTTCATATTACTGCAATTAATTATTTTCATCAATGATTTATATTAATAGTTTCTATTACTGAATATTTTACTAAGTTACAAAATTATACAAAATTTGACTTTTATAACTTTGTAATATACTTTTGTAATTTAAACTGTGCAGTTTGTGGATTCTTCTCTTACCAAAAAGATTTTATCGCAAGCTAGAAAACAACAAATGGAAATTGAAGAAGAAAGTGGAATACGACCAGCATCAAAATCAACAAGAAAATCATTAGTTAAACTGGAAGATGAGTTTAGTGACACTGAAGAACAATCAAGTGAAGATGAGCTTGATGATTCACAATTTTATGAGGATATTCAAATAAACGAAGAAGATGAGCGTGCTATAGAAATGTTTATGTCTAAAGATCCTGCACCAATGAAAACATTAGCTGATATAATATTAGAAAAATTAACAGAAAAGAAAACAGAAATTGAAACTCAGTTTTCAGATGTAGGTTCTATGCAAATGCAAGAATTAGATCCAAGAGTTAAAACAATGTATGAAGGAGTTAGAGATGTTTTATCCAAGTATCGAAGTGGAAAATTACCCAAAGCATTTAAAATTGTTCCTAGTTTAAGAAATTGGGAACAGATATTATATATTACAGATCCAACAAAATGGTCAGCTGCTGCAATGTATCAGGCTACTCGAATATTTGCTTCTAATCTTAAAGAAAAGATGGCACAAAGATTTTATAACCTAGTATTACTACCTCGAATTAGGGATGATATAGCAGAATATAAAAAATTAAATTTTCATTTATATCAAGCATTACGTAAAGCATTATTTAAACCTGCTGGTTTCATGAAAGGAATTTTACTTCCACTTTTAGAATCTGGAACATGTACATTAAGAGAAGCTGTTATAATTGGATCTGTAATTGCAAAAAATTCAATACCAATTTTACATTCTTCAGCAGCCATATTAAAAATTGCAGAAATGGATTATACTGGAGCAAATAGTATTTTTCTAAGAATATTTTTAGATAAAAAGTATGCTTTACCATATAGGGTTATAGATGCTGTTGTATTTCATTTCATTAGGTAAAAGTACTAATTAATTTAAATCGTCTATTTTAATAATCATAATTTAATAACAATTTTGACTTGTAGATTTGAAAGGGATCCTAGAGAACTGCCAGTTTTATGGCATCAAGCATTATTAACTTTTGTACAACGGTACAAAGGCGATATTAGCTCTGAACAAAAAGAAGCTTTGTTCAAATTACTAAGAAAGCAATCTCATCATTCAATTACACCTGAAGTACGACGAGAATTACAACATGCTAAATGCAGAGATGTTGAAATTACTGAACCCACATCAGAACCAATGGTTTATTAAATTTTGATATTATATCAACATTTATCATTTGTACTGTAATTGTTTAAAAAATTGAGCAACTTATTCATTTTCTTGTATTAAACTTTTTATAAATGTTAAAAAAATTGTTAATACTGTACAAATAAGACACGATATAAATATATAAATTCATACTTATTTGTAAGTTTAATTATCAATTTCAACTTCACAGATACTTAAAAATAATAATAATTATTATTCAAGAGAATAATATAATGTTTCAATTTATTAATAAAAACACTTATAACGAAAAATAGTGCAGAATTGAATTATGGCGCTAGAAAAGAGGGCGCAGTATAAGTTCTACCTTCCTTCTTCTCCTAGTAGATGGCGCCAGCAACTTTCCCTAGGCTAGTAAAATGTACAAAATGTCTCATGTAAACCAGTTATAATGCATACTAATACTCGAATATTTACAGTAACTTGTTAGTGACTAGTAGTGTATTTTAAAAATACATAGTTTTAAACTTGATGAAAATTATTTTATATAAATAAAGTTTCAAGTAAAATAATCTATTAAATAATGGCTTGTAAACAAGGCAAAGATTTAGCACTATCAATATTACGAACATTACCAAGAGTAAGTTTAGGTAATATTCGAGATAATCCTGGTGCAAGGAGGCCTGTAAGTATTATATTAATAATAATTTATACTTAAATGTAATTGAAAGAAAAATTTACTTATATCTTATAAACTGTAAGTAAAATGTGAGTAAAATATATTTCTTCTTTCTGTTATCTATTATTTGAATTATGTCACTTTAATTTAGTTAGTATAATGTATTTTATAGTTTTGAATAAACATGTAATGTTTAATTCATAATAATCAGTTTAAATGGAAGATGTTTTTTATAGTCCCAACGTGGTCGAGGTCAACATGGTGGAGATAAACACGGAGCTGGCAATAAAGGTTCAGGCCAAAGACAAAATTTTATGCGCATTGGATATGAAACTGGAAATACCCCATTTTACCTTAGATTTAGTCGTGAACCATATTATAAAGGTCACCAGTAAGTAATTCATTAACTTTATTTTATTATAACCAAAATAATAAAATTGTGTAGTTTTAATGTAAGTACAAAACTATTCCTTTTATTTAGCTTGTTTTCCAAATCTCAAGTACCCATAAGCAATAATTTGGTTTTTAAAACCTAATTATGGTGATTTCGAAATCCAACAGTTGATTATAAATTATATTTTGCTCATAATTATTCATAATATATCATGAGTGATTTGATTTTAGAGTAATTTTAATTACATTTTCAAATTCGAGTAACAACAAATGCTCAGATTTTAGAACATGCTGTTAATTTTTGTCATTGATTCTGAATTATTAATTATTGTAAAATGTTATGTCATGGATGAAATTATTTGGAACACAAAAAGATATAGCAAATTGTACAATTAAACATATGATGCAGTTAAATAATTTTATATATATTACAGTTTAAGAAGAGAATATCCTCCTTTATCTTTAAATCAGTTACAAATGTATATTGACACAAACAGATTAGATTCATCCAAACCTATTGATCTTGTGTCAATAATTAACACAGGATTATATACTTTTAAAATTGAATGGAAACATGCAGGTGTTCACCTTACAGATGAGGTATTAATTTTGTTACATAAATATATTAACTCTAGAATGGGCATCTGGTGTACTTTGTAAACATGAGATGAGTAAGTCTAAGATTAACTGAAATGTAAACTGCAAATTTGATTTTACATTTGATCTTTTAAATTTTAGCTTTTAACTTTTAAATTAATGCAAAAGAATACATAGTATTGATATGCAATACTATAACAATCTTTTATCAATTGGAAATATGACAGTGAACACTGTCAATTCAATATTAATCACTATATGAGTCTATGGAACCATATATGTCCATTCCAGAGTGAACTACAATCTTTTGTGTAAGAAATAATTTGTAATTTCTTTAAAATTGCTTTAAAGGGGGCAGATAATTTTAAAGCAAAAGTAAATATAGAAGTTCAATGGGCTAGTGAACCTGTAATTGCAGCGATTGAAAGAAATGGTGGCACTATTACTACTGCATATTATGATCCTCATTGTTTATTTGCAATAAATGATGTAGATAGATTTTTTACTACTGGTAAATTGTTCGGTTATATTACAACTAAAAAAAATCCTTTAATATAGTAATTAAGATGCATTTAAATATTTAGGAGAACCAATTCCACGTAGGCTAATGCCACCAACAGATTGTTTAGAATACTATATGAGTGCAGCAACAAGAGGATATTTAGCAAATCCTGAAGAGATTTCTAAAGAACGATTAGTTTTATCTCAGAAATATGGTTATGAACTCCCAAAAATTGAAGATGATCCAGATTATGAAATGCTTAACCAACGTAAAGATCCTAGACAATTATTTTATGGCCTTGAACCTGGTTGGGTCATTAGTCTTAAAGATAAAGCAATTCTTAAACCTAAAGCAGAATATCTTAAAGAATTTTATACAAGTTAATTCTTTTGTAAGATGTTAATTTAATAAATGAATAAATGTGAAAATAGTTTATAAAACCAAATAAGTTTATACTTCTATTTAATATTAAGTTAAACAAATAAAAGAAGTTTCAGAAATTCATTTAACGTGATCAATGAAACATACAAACAAGAAAGTTAAAAAGTAGGTTGTAGCGAGTGGGAAACGAAAAGTGAAAATAAAGTATACATATGTATGAAATATGTGTAAAGTCTCAGAAATAAAAAATCGAGCGCAATTGTGGTTATACATTATTTTCAATATTAAATTTCAATAACTGTACATTTTTTAAAGTAACTATTTTTCTTACGAATAACAGTTATACGTAAATGTTATATGTACTACATATCGTAATTTATTGCTTAACTAAAGATAACAATTACTGATTTAGAAGGTGAATATTAAATGTATTCAAATATCTAAATACAAATAATTTATGTTGTTAAAATGTTTTGTTTATCAATATTTCGTAACATAGTGTTAAAGTCCATATTTATGAAAAACATAACCTAAACATCTGGTATTTCTATATGAATAAGAAAAGTAAGTCAAAATCACTGACCTCGTTATCGTGAGCTTCAAGATGAAACAACGTCAATACAGTAATCATTCCTAACGGATGCTTCAATTTTGTTCTTACATTCCATTTTTGTCATTTTTATATGATTACATCCTAACAATGGTATTTCAAGCTGAATCCGAGAACTATTTATTTTTCTTAAAAAGTTTATTTGCCGGTGGTAAGTTAAATATTTTGTTATATTCATTATAATTGTTTCTATTTACTTACTATGAAATTAAAAATAAGTATTATCTCACCAATTCATTGTAGTTTGTGTAGAATATTCCAAAACATTTTCTTGTGTAACTAGTATGTAACATCAAATATTTGTTATTTTATTAATATTAAAAAATAATAGCAATTTGTTGTGGAATTATTAAAATACTATTTCATAACAATAATAAATCTTTAATAAATTTTTAATAGGCATGGCTGGAATGTGTTCAAAAACAACAGTGGCCCCATTAGATAGAATAAAAATATTATTGCAAGCACATAACAAACACTATAAGCATTTAGGTAAAAATAAATGATTGATGTTATTACAATACAAATATTTAAAAATTATATGAAACACAACTTAAATATTATTTTGGTATAGGTGTTGTTTCTGGACTAAAAGAAGTAATCCAACGCGAACAATTTTTTGCTTTGTACAAAGGAAATCTTGCTCAAATGGTTAGAATTTTCCCATATGCTGCAACACAATTTACTACATTTGAATTATACAAAAAGGTAGTTATCAATTTGGTTTTTAATTTTTATACTAAAGCAGTTAAAAAATAATATCAAATTTGTTCTGGGTAAAGTGATTCCACAGAGAGAAGTAACCATTATTAGTATAAAGACATGCTCATAATTTAAAGGTGAGCCTTAATCATATAGATTCATTCTTGAATTCAAATGTCCAAATGTATTTTTAGATAAATATAAAAATATAATAGTATAAAAACCAAAATATTAAAAAAGGTACATAATTTGTGATCAAAGGGGACAACAAATATTTTTATGTTATAGAAATATTAACATACATGTAGAATTGCAAGTTTATTAAGTTACGTTTAATTCTTACTAGTATCTAGGCGGTTTATTTGGGAAGCATACACACATAGATAAGTTCTTTGCTGGGTCTGCTGCTGGTGTCACAGCAGTTACATTGACATATCCATTAGATGTCATTAGAGCTAGACTTGCTTTTCAAGTCACTGGAGAACATATTTATGGAGGGATTGTACATGCAGCTATAACAATTTTTAAAAAAGTAAGCTATAATTAATTTATGTTTTACTATGTATTACTAAAGAAAATGGTTAAAAATATTAATGTGATTTCTATTAGATATATAATATTCAAAGTTTAAATACAATTTTATCAAATATGGTAATAACATTTTATATATTCATAGAAAAATATAAATTCAAAAAATTATTGTCAGTATTAATATGATATTTTCAGGAAGGTGGTATTCGAGCTCTATATAGAGGATTTTTGCCAACTATATTTGGCATGATTCCATATGCTGGATTTTCCTTCTACTCATTTGAACAGCTTAAATACTTGTGTATGAAATATGCACCACACTATTTTTGTGAGAAATGTGATAGAAATACTGGTATGATAAATATAAAGCTTCAACTAGTATAAAAAATTTATATATTTTATAAAAAAATGTGTTAAGAAATTTATTTAATTTTAAATTAAATTTTTATTTTTATTGATAGTTTAATTAAAATGTTCTTCTCAAATTTTTTAAACTAGCAGATAATCTGGAAAAATTATTCTAATTGTTTCACAACTCCTAGATAAAAGAATTTTTCATGATATGTATTAATATTAAATATGAGCTTAACATTTTACATATTGATTATAATTAATAAAATTATAAATATGATTACAGGTGGTTTAGTTTTAACTACATCAGCAAGATTATTATGTGGAGGTATTGCAGGTGCTATTGCTCAAAGTTTTTCTTATCCATTGGATGTTACTAGAAGACGTATGCAATTAGCTATGATGAATCATGCTACACATAAATATAGGTATATATTATATATATATATACTATTCAATTTGTCATTAAATAGAAAGGGGAGTACATAATTCAATTAAATTATAATTTTTTTTTAGTGCTAGTATGTTACAAACTATGAAAATGATATATAAAGAAAATGGTATTATAAAAGGTCTGTATCGTGGAATGAGTATAAATTTTTTAAGAGCCATTCCTATGGTATCAGTTAGTTTTACGACGTATGAAATGATGAAACAAATATTGAATTTAGACACAGGAATGAAACTTTAATTTATTAGATGGATGTATAAAGTATTTTTAATATTTTAATTTCGCACATTTGTAATTAGTAAAATAATCTTTTCACAAATACTAAAATATACTCAATATTATTACAGTTTCATTTTCATACAAACTCGAATATTTTACCGAATTCTTGAATTTAATAATTTTTTAAAATATTAATTAAAGTTGAAATAAATATTTATAATTAAAGATGAATTATTTTTTAAGTATAAAAACGGATGTTTTACTTGCATATAAAATTATATACAAGATGTTCGAACAAAATTTAATTTTTGCATTCCTTATTTATTTATTTAATTTAGCAATAAGTGTATGTATAAAATTGGTAATGTTTGTAATATTTTGTATAGAAAATGTATCAAGTTATTATAATATGTAAAAATTGAAGCAGAAAAACATAATTATAATTGTATACTTTCATTAAAATGTTGTTAAAGTAGAGTCGATAATTTTATCCAATATGCATATTCTGTAATATAATGATAAATAATGAATTTATTATTATTTATCATTATGCTCTAGAAAAATGTATATAATAACAGTCGTAAAGAAGGCACTGCAATTTAAATTTATAAATGGTTTATTAATAAATTATTTGTGTGTAGTTATCTTGTCCTATTTAAATTTATTATAACTTTATTAATTAAAAGTAGTATAAAAGAACCATTTAAAAAATGATCAAATATACTATTCAAATGAATTTTCTGCATAAAAATAAAATTTTTCATACTTTATATTGAAATATTACAATAAATAATAATGTTTTTTGCTGATTTTTAAATTTGAAATATTTATTTTTATTTAACTATTCCTTAATAAATGTTTATTTTTGTACATATTTGGGTATTACTAAAATTATGTAATTTATAAATACGATTTTAATTCATAAAAATTCATCTATTTCTATAAAAACTTATTTTTAAAGTCTTTATATTAGAATACATGTAAATAATTATTTATCCAGTAATCTGACAATTAGTCCTGTTCATTGTATGTTCTGCATTACAGTAGTTTAATGTGTAAAAATGATATAAGACTTCCTAAATATGATAACATTTTTTTATTTCTCTAATCTGTTTATAATGAGACGACATAATATCAGTTCATGGTGTAGTACTGTTCTTTTTGTTTCTGCAACATCTGTGTAAATACAGAATTTGCAAGTCAATTGGATATTCGTAACTTAATATTTTTAAGTTACATGAAGTCTAAAAATGGGAAAGCATGCTGAAAGTTATAAACCAAGTGCACACATGTAAAACACAGTTATTTGTAGCATTTGCTTTGATTGATATAAAGTGCTGCAAAAGATACAGTAAAAAATGTTATCTGAAATTGATATATACAATGGCATATGTATGTAATATATAATCATTGGCGTAACTAGAATTTCTTTCTAGGGTAGGCCAGGTACCATGATTTTACTCAAAGTTAAATCTCTTTAAATCTCTAATATTGCTTAATTCTAATGTAACTTTTATTTATAATTTCATATAATTGTCTTCATTTGTATTGCATATTACATTTCTGCTCAAATATTCTTTTTTTTTTTATTAAAATAAGATTTTAGAAAGAAACGCTAGTTTGCATTTTAAGGCATCTAGGCCCATCCTGAATCTCTACCTAGTTACGCTAATGTATATAATAATTATATACAGGCATAAACTGATTATATTTTCTTGAATTTATTTACAAAACAAATAAGTTTGAGGCATTTTAACTTTCCAACTGAATTTATGCATGTGCATTGGTGATCAATCAATCAGCTTTAAATAAAAGTATATCTTTTTTGATTTACATGAATTCAAGTTTATAATCATTTTGTCAAAACCTGCATGTAGATACATAAAGTCTAATGTTCAGTGTTCAAGTTGAAGTAGAACAGAAAAATGTTGCTGCGCGGTCTTTACAATGAAAGGAATTACGATTTTAAAGTGTCACATTATTATACATAAAACATGATAAACAAAAAAGTTATTAATCTATAAAGTATTATACTGAATCTAATAGCTAATATGTTTGATTGTGGTACTGAAATGTATCTATTTCATATAAAATACTTCGAGGAAACAATAAATATAGCAAGTATAAAATTAATAATACGCGTTCTAAAATCTAGTACCGATTTTTCTCTAAGACATGTTTCTCATTTGTTTTTGTTATAATACTATCATCTGTTCATCCTAAACGCGGAAATTTATTATTTTTTATAACTCAAAAAATATATTTAATATATAATATATAAAATGAAAATGAAAAAATGCTTAGCCCTGCATCATGCAGAAATAATTGATATATCCACGATGTTACGGTTTCTGTACTATTTTCTTTTAGATTTACAGTCTTCATAAACTGCTATCATGTGCATCTATATGTTTCATTTTTTCTCATTTTATTGCTACTACTGTATCGTTTCATTATGCATACGTCAAATTACATGCTTACTTTTATGAAAGCATGTATTCTGTGAATACATCCAATTTTCATGTATACAGTGTCTATATCGACAAATATGAATGATCTGACACAACACATTAAGTTCATTTAACTTGCATTACACATGTTTATTTATCAGAAGCATCATTTTATATCTATTAATTAGTAAAAAAGTCATTGGTAGGTTCACAAGCAATTAACTTTCAATTTAATGATCATGAATGCATGAATTCGTTCAGTATAAAGTGTGTGTTTCACTTAGGAAGTCTTAATAGGATTGATGCAAAAGTGTTTTTTAAATTATAAAAATTAAGACAATTGAGGGATTGTATTTATATAAACATTTAAAAGTTATGTTTGAAAAATAAAAATCGAGAAACACGAGTAAAATAGAATAAACACTAGAAAATGAACATAATCGATGAGCTCGTTTTATTGTTTGTTTCCAATTATGAATAAACATAATTGATACGTTATGTTCTCATTATTACTATAAAAATATGATATATACAAATTATATTTTGATATATTTAATAAAATAACATCGATAACAGTAGCAAAATTAATAGGTGCTATGATTCTGATGAATTATTATGTGTAATGCTATATTACAGTTATTAAAGAAATATACTAAAGAATTTGTTAAATTGCTTATACGGCACGATTTAAATATGCCGATTTTTACAGTTGCATCAACCCTCTTTATATTTCCATTAAGTGGAACATTTCATGCTCCATTCACGCTAATAATTATGTGACACTCTTAAATATAAATTATAATCATTTTGGTACATTTTTTGAAACCTTAAACAACATTATTTCTATTCAGTACATGCAACAAATAATCTTGCTTGTATAAACAGTTTTCAATAAATTAATATTTGTTCAAGGTTTCAAAATAACACCATGCGTATTTCTTTTTCGCGCTACTTATTATGTTCAATCAATGCAGTTTTTTCATTTTCTTTTCCTTTCTGATAATAAAAATACAAGCAGTATAATGAAGGTTGTGGAACTCAATGCTATACGTGAATTTTAATTGGTACGTGTGTACATTATTGTTTGTTTTTTTCTATTTGTATACAATTAATGTTGTGTCTACATGTATGGTGTGGGACACACGCAAAGTATGTGGATGTGTGTTCCGTCTCTCAACAAGACACCACAAAGTGAGTCATGATATAATACTTGAGACTATAATGTAACGTGTGAGGATAGTTGGAACCTCACACTTTTATCGATCATAAATTATGTTCAGTGGCATTGCTATAAAGCCTGAATCATTTCCATACCCCTACCTTAATAGTTAACTCGGGGGTTTGACTCTTTATAAGAAGTAGTCTGGTGTCCGCCTAGTAACGTGTGGTTCTCCACGTCTTGGAGCTGGATCAAATTGAAGGCTAAAAAAATACACAATACAAAGGTCATATTAAAAATATAAACAAAACTAACTCACTTAAAAATCAGTTCTTTATATCTTACAATGAATATTTTAAAGCATCATCTAATTCCATAATTGCAGCTTGATTTCCACAACGATAGCAATAATTAGGTGCTGAGAATATAGTTACAACATTACGATCATGACACCTGTAACAACATATATATGCATAAAATCAAAAACCTTTTAGCAATATATGTATAATACATGATAGAGCATATTATACAGTAATACACAAATATAATACAAACTAAATCATAATTGAATAATTTCAATGAATATACCAATTGTAGCCCTCCATAACTAACTGATGTGCTCGTGACACTAGTGTCAGGCCATTAGAATGATTAAAAGTTTCTGAAATATCTTGTCCGAATGTATACCCTGCCCCACGAGGAGAAATACCCCATCCTCCTCTATCATCTGGATCTGACCACAAAAGATCACACATGGGACCCTAAAGATACAAATAAATATATTTTTTACTCTTTCTTTGCAATTTTATACGGATAAATATAAAGAGATAAATACTAACCTCATGTGGTACTTCTTGAAGACGATCTAGGGCACGTATGTGATCTAAAGTATCAATAGACGGTGATAAACCACCATGTAAACAAAATATTTGACCATCCACTAGTGCAGTTAATGGTAAATAATCAAATAGGTCCGTAAAGAATTTCCATACATTTGCATTGCCATATTTACGTAAACATTCGTCATAAAACCCATATACTTGTGTGATTTGTCTTGATTCGTGATTTCCTCGCAAAATAGTTATTCTTTCTCGGTATCTGACCTGCAGAAATAGAATTGTTCATTAACATAAAAATATGTATTTAATTATTCTATAAAACTAATAAAACAGTAAAATATATTAAATTCTTTTGTTTATAATAATTAATTTTCATATAGTAATTATTTATGTACAACATACCTTAAGTGCAACAAGCAAGGTAACAGTTTCAACAGAATAATAGCCACGATCTACATAGTCACCCATAAAAAGATAATTTGTATCTGGAGACTTGCCTCCTATTCTGAACAATTCCATTAAATCATGGAATTGTCCATGAACATCTCCACACACTGTTACGGGACATTTTACTTCTTGTACATTGGACTCTTTAGCTAAGATTTCCTTTGCCTAAAAAATATATTAATCCTTCTGATATTTATAGTTATAAAAATGAATTTCTACTAATATTTTTTAATTTTAATTATTAGAGATATTTATTACAAACCTAATAATAAATAATATAAAGATTTTTATAAAAAATTAATCGACATACATTAAGGTAAAGTAAATTGAACAATTAATAATTTATTTACTAATAAAAAATGATGAGCAATATATTAATCATATTCAAAATATAATTTACTGAAATGTGTCAAATTGACGTTAAATATAAACTTATTCTCCCAAATATTATTTATGTCAATCAAAAATATAATGATAAATATTAAATTATAATTCAATAATTTACATGCTGTATAATAATTTATTGACTATGACAATCAATTTAATTTTTAATTACTATTGGTATATATACATATGTATTTTGGTTAGCTATTTAACTATATTTTATACTATTGATATATATATTCATTTCATATTTTAATTAATAGAATTGCAATAATATGGAAATACCTAATTGTTGAATTCATATACAATACAGAATATATATGAAACTTCTTAAAGAAAAGAGCAATTTAACAAAAATAAAATTAATGTAAAATCACAGGTTTGTGAGATATTAAATCATAAAAATTAAAGTGCATCTTATACCGGAAAAAGTCTCACAATGTAAAAATAGAATCGTTAGGTGATTCGACAAACCAATTTCACAAATACGAACAAGTTGTAGTAGAAACCTGAATAACAACGAACATGGTCGTTTCGGCGTTCGATTGCAATCGAATCAGATTTTCACCGAAACTTAAAATTTAATAAAATCAGAAGACGTAAATATGAATAGTTTTTATACTGCATATATAAGATATTTAAACGAATCACAGTGAAATTTATAATGACACATCAAACCATGCTCAGTGGCTTGTAAAATATGAGTAAACGAACATAAAATAGCGAAATAGATTTAATTGTGAAGCAAGCTAAAAAAGATACTATATTTGAGGAGCAATATAGAAATCAGCTAAAAAATAGTTTAGGACGAATAAAGTACCTTTTCGCATAGAGTTTTTACTTGGCTTTCTGTTAGTTGTCGGCAGTCATTTAATTGTTCTATCCACTGGTCGAGTTCTTTCAACGATGCTTTCTCCTCCATCGTATGAATCTATGTCAGATCTAAGAATATTCCACACTCTTAGCACATGTAATAAAAGTAAAGCAAGTCTCGTTTTGTAAACTAAATCATTCGGTTTTACTGAAAAATATTCTTAACACAAATATCCTGATCCAGTACACACTCACAAAATGGCCGATCGCGAGTACTGACGGTGACGTCACATTCAATTCATGCGTGCTTCACTATCTATACCCTGAATTATCATATCGACCAATCACGATTCACGTTTATCATATCAGAACCAATCACAAATTAATTTTACTAGTATCGTATGTATGCGATTGTAAATATACTGTAATACTATTATGACTACGTCGTTCTAACAACTGTGATTACGTCTTTTTTAGAAACATCAGCTTTTTCGTGACGTATCAATATGGAATACAATCTAATAGAAATAAAAAAAATTGTTTGAGTGCAAGATATATACTAGAAAAGTATTAGAGTACAAAGCGCTTGCGAAACTTTACCGCGAATTTAATTCATATCATACATGCGTACTTTTGTTTGTTACTATAACAACATAGAAGCCCGCGAAATTTGATCAGTGCAATAGTACCTAGTTCTACAAATACATTGAATATTTTATACCTATATATATATATATTATTTTGAACTCAATTATAAAATGAAATGACTTTTCAGTTTGTAGTTAAATATGCAATTAGTTATCATATAATTTAACCCAAGTCGATCTGACACTTAATAACCTCCGTTATGAAAACATACATACTCTATTTCACGAAAGATTTTCGCCATAGATATTTAATATCTAGACCATGCGATATATAATCAAATTCAGACCTAGAACATGTCAAGATTTAGAAATACTGTTTGATACGTTCATTAATTTGTCTTTTCCAACGGCACGTATCATATTTATTATAAATAATAATGAAATATTTATTGATGTATGTATCATCGGTGTCTTAGCCTTCGCAAAATTCATAATTCAGGTAACATGAGTTTTGTGAATGTGTAGTACATATATCTTTTTTAAGAAAACAATGTAATTCAAATATCAATATTTTTGCTTTATTTGTTTGGGTACTAAGTAAAGTTACATTCAAAAGTTTTAGCAAAAAAAAAAAAAATAAAAGAGAATCCACAAAAATAATTGTAAAATATGTTTTCTGTGATTAGGTCAATTATCTACCTTTGAAATTGTCAATTTTTAAAGAGTAACTTTAAATTTTGACTGATAAAAAAACACGTAGTTTCTCCTTTGTTGGTTGTTCTATAAACCTGTAAAATTCCATTAAAAGTAAAAAGCATAATAGGTAATATATTTCACATAGAAGTACAAATTTGAAGCAATAACTTCAGTATGTTTCCAATTAAATCAATAATGAATACATTTAAAACAAACTTAAATCAAGTATACGATATGAAAATACATGTAATGTTGCATCATGCAATATGTATTTGAAACTGAAGATATAAACACGTCATATTTTGCGAATATTGGTTAAATTCTGTTATCTTCTTATACTTACAATGATAGTAGATATGCAGAATACATGTAAGCATATGGTATCATATGATGTAATGTTAGTATACTATGTCTATGAATATATTATTAGTTATGTAATAAATTTCGAATAAATGACATTAATGAACTCATATGAGTATATTATAAAGTACATATTTTCTATTGTTAATAGAAGATTAGATTAAAATAGTTTCAAAATAATAGAGTGATTCACTGTTTTTCTACCATTTTATTTTTTGCATGAAAAAGTTGAAATTCGTGATAATTGATGAACGTATTTATAAGTATCAAATATGTATTTATGTAATTTTAATATATTTGACATGTACATTGATGAGAGCGAAATTACATTTCACAGTGTAAGCTTATTAAATGGGAGAATGTAAAACATTTAAAATCAATTAAATAAAAACGTAAATTTACTTAATTTATATAAAAACATTTTGCAAGGATTATGAATTTCATATGCAGCAAAATTGCAAGGTAAAATAAATATGTACATATATTGAATATTTTATAAAATTAAAAAATTTAAATAAAACATAATTTGCACTAAATATCTTTGCACTATTATTGCTTAATAATTCATTTGGTATTCTTGTTTATAAAACTAAAACACAACTAACAATATTTATTGAACACTGCAACTAAATTTATGTAATTATAAAAAAAGCATTCAAGATTTTGAAATAGACACATACATGTTTACATAATCAAAAAAGAATTAAAAAATACTCAGTAAATTATTACATACTTATAAAATTCACCAGTTTTGAGTAAAATACTTTGAAATTTTGGTACAATATTAAAATAAATGTTTAGTAAAAATAATATATTATTTTTTTATAAATTTATATTTTTAATTATTAAAGTTGTGATTACTTTTTATCATTTCACAATACATTCACAATGCTTACTAAAATGTAAAGTGTAAGAAAGACAAATACATTTCCTTCTTGAGGAAAATTTTACATCTTTGACCTGCAAGCTTAAGAATATAATTCTGACTTTCCATTTTTCTGAAATTAATCTTTTAAAATAATTTGAAAATGAAGTGAGCTGTAATGTTAATAAACATAATCTAAAAAATGATTGTAGCATAATTTATGTGGTATTATTATAGTATTTATCTGCAAAGTGTTGCATCTAACTGAATAAGCCATGGCAACAATAATTTCATCTTTCTTCTATAATTTGGATCTTTAGCAATAGGATTATGTTCTAAGTAAACAGTTTGTAATTTCTTATTAGCTGTTAAATTTTCTATTGTTGTCCATTCTTCAATTTCATTGTTATTTATCTGTAAAATATATTTCAAAAAATAAAAACATAACTTCAAATCAATACTTTCATAGTCTAAGACAAAAATACACTCCCCACTCGTATATCTATGAAAGTGATAGGATTCCTTATCCTAGATATTCCTCTGCAATATATAGGTCAACAGATATGCGAATAGAGAGTATACTGATTCATATAAGTATCAGTGAACATGTTAATATAATATACTAACCCAAAACTCCTTCAGTTCTTCAAGATGATCAATGTTTTGAATTTTTTTAATTTTATTATTAGCTAAATCCAATGTAGTTAATTCCAAACAACTTAATAATCCTTCAATACATGTAATTCCATTTTCAGACAAGTATAACTGGTCTAATTTTTTTAGTTCTTCTAGATTTTCTATTTTTGTAATACGATTGCTTTGAAGACTTAATAATTGAAGATTTTGTAAACATCCCAAGTTATCGATTTTTGTTATTTTATTTTTACCAAGGAATAAGCTTGTCAAATTATCAAGACCCTCAAGATTGACAATGTCTCGTATTTTGTTGTCACCTAACTCGAGAGTTGTGAGATTTTTTAAATGTGACAAATTTTCAATGCATTGGATCTTATTTGACGACAAAAACAATTTTTGTAAATTCGATAAATTTTCTAACCCTTCTATTTTTTTAATACGATTAAAAGATAAATCTAAAAGTCTGAAAAAAGTAATAATTCTATGTTAATATCAGTTCAAAATAAAATAGATAAAAGTCTTATTAATTTGTAACTTCTTAATTACTATATAAAAATTAATCATTTAGATTATTTAGATTACATACTCTAAGTTTACAAGAGCATCTAAATTCTCTATAACAACAATCTGATTATCCCTTAGCTCCAGTTCAACTAATGTTGTAAGAGTATCAAGATTCTCTATTTTTTTAATTAAATTCCATGTGAAACATAATTTGCGTATTTGCCTCAATGGTTCCAAATTTTCTAGTTTTGTTAATCTTGAATGATTAAAATCTAATTCCTAAAATGTAAATGAAAATAATTATATAAGATAAAAACAAGTAAAAAAATTTTGTAATTTATTTCATTAAGAATTAATACTAAGAAAATAATGAAAACAAACTTCGCTATCAGGATCTATAATAAGAATCTTCTCTGCATCATCATTTTCATTTTCTTCTATAACTTCAGCTGCATTTTCAGTCTTATTATCTTCTAAAACACAGATATATTTTCATACATAATTGACGATTTTAATCGTGACAGATCATATTGTAATAAAAAATTATAATACCATTATTTGCCATTGTCATAAACTTAATAATAACTTCAAAAATTTAATCCTTTTAAATTAAAACTGCGCAGAAAAATTTAATTAATTGTACTAGTTGATACGAGCAGAACATTAAATACAGAACGAGTTACAGTTGTATGCAATTGTATTGGTTCGAGTTTCAAATTGTATAAACTTTACACTGGCATGAGCTTTACGTTATTCAACGTAGCATATACTTGTATGTGTATGAGTGTATATAAACAATTGTACCACATTAAATTTTACAGATATTTTGTAAAGTTCTCTATTTTGTCACTACAAGAAAAATTTGCATACAATTATTTTATATAATTTTTATTAGAATAATTATAATACTATTTGATAAAAAATTACTATACTTCGAACGATAGCAAACTATGTACATTCAAGTGTAAATCTGGCTATTCTGGGGAAAATGGCAGCAAAGGAGAACAAGTTCTTACCACCCACAATACACTCGCGCATTGATACACATTATGCACAATTTACAAAAGGTATTTTCAAAATTGTTAAATAATAAAATTTTAAAACGAGTACATGCCTACTTCTAAAGCAAACTGTTGTGTTGCACATTATATGTTTCAGAAAGATCATTCTAATAAGAGTATCAGAACTTAAGTTAATATTTTTTCATAATTATATTTTGCGTTCTTTCTTACATACTTAACCGAAATACCGCGATAATTTAACATGTAAAAAAAAGAAACAAAAAGCATTTTGGAAGCCTCATTCTTACATGAATGTAAGAATTTTAAACTGCACATTTTCGCGCTTATTATCAGAAAACTGTATTTTGTACTGGCGTCATTTAGTGGTCAAACACGGAACTATCGAAACAAATTACATCTCTTTTTTTTAACATTAGACATATTTATGTTTTGTTGACGCTCGCAAATTGTTCTACTGACAGTGACCGCAGATATAGTTATTGCTATCTACACGATAAAGCCACGTTTTTATGCTAGATGACTAAAGATTTTGTATACAAAATGAAATTTTTTAGCTCTTCTTTTTTGACAATAAGCGCGAAACTGTACAGTTTAAAATACATGTAAGTATAAGGTTTCTAAAATGTTTACATTTTAAAATAACTATTTTATGATAAACTATTATGTTTTACGTCTATTTTTATGTATTAAATTGTCGCAGTATTTCGGTGATAAATGTAGAAAAGAATGTAAAATCCACTTATAAAAATGTCCACTAAAATATAATCTACTAAAAAAATGTTAAATCATCATTCTAAAATGTGAAATACGTAATAAAACAACTTACTTTTGAAAGTAAGATTGTACTTGCAAAAATTTCATTATTTACCTATTTCAAAAATACCTTCAGTAAATTGTGCATAATGCGTATAAATGCGCAAATATATTGCAAATGGGATGAACTTGTTCCTTTTGGCTGCCATTTTCCCCAAAGTAACCACATTTGCACTTGACTTTACAGTTCCTCTTTGCTCGTTCACATTTGTCTCTAGTGTAAACCAATGTGAACCTAGCATTACAATACTATAGCGCTGTAAACATTTGAGCGGGAAGAGTATTCTTAAAGGTATAATTGTGTTTAATACGATCCTAAAAAGGATTGATTTATTTAAATAAAGGATAGATTTAAAGTAAATTTGCAATTAGTTGAAGAAATACATTTAATAAAATGCCGTCGAAGATACTGAGAGATTATACAAAAGCCAAAGGTAATTGCTTGTACCCTAAATATCATTTAACCGTTGAAATTTTAATAAACATTTAAAATGTTTAGCATATCATTTAATTTTTCTATGTTATGTTTTAGACCAGTTAAAACTGTTTTTAACAGAGTTTATGATAGCAGATAGCAATTCTGGTGAAAAAGTATTTAAATATAAAAAGCAACTCGTTAATATCGCTCATCGCGAACAGATAGATATTACAATAGAATTAGATGATGTTCATGAGTTTGATGAAGAATTAGCTATATCTATTGCAAATAATACACGAAGATATGTCAATTTGCTTTTAGAAGTAAGTTTATATATACCTTATACATGTAAATATAAATACATATATTTAATTTTTAATATAAAATTTAAAATAAACTTTTGCTTGTAATGATGAATGGATAAAAAAAAATGATATTACATTTATTCAGCTTATTCAAGAGATGTTACCTGAATATAAAACTCGAACTGTATTACCAAAAGATGCATTAGATGTATATATTGAACACAGACTATTGATGGAAAGCCGTAACGTTCATCTTGGCGAACAGCGTGATACAAGAAATAAATATGCTCCAGAACTTATGAGACGCTTGTATTTTTATTTTCTTATTGTTTTGTGTTTTATCTTTTTATAAGTTCGAATTTACATTTATAATACAAAAAAATATAACTTATATTTTAGTGAAGTATATTTTAAAGATTTTGATACAGCAAAAAGTTATTCTGTAAGAGATATAAAAGCAGATAAAATAGGAAAATTGGTTACAGTAAGAGGTATAGTAACTAGATGCAGTGATGTACTGCCACTTCTTGTTGTTGCTACATACACGTGTGATCAATGTGGTGCAGAAACATTTCAACCAGTAAGATATTAATATTTTTGTTTATGATATGGAAGACAAACTAAATAAGATAAAAATTTGTAGGTGCACTCACTTAAATACATGCCATTACGGACATGTCCTAGTGATGATTGTCGCATAAATAAATCTGGTGGAGTGTTAGATATGCAAACAAGAGGTTCAAAATTTGTAAAATTTCAAGAATTAAAAATACAAGAACATGTAAGTATATATAATGTCAATTAATTATTATTATAACTAATTATTAATTAGTAACTAAATATTATTATTTTAACTGTTCTAGAGTGATCAAGTTCCTGTAGGACACATTCCAAGAACACTGACAGTATATTGTAGAGGAGAAACAACAAGAAAGTGTTTACCTGGAGACCATGTACTTATTACTGGCATCTTTTTGCCCATCATCAAATCTGGTTTTATTGCTAGAGTTGGTGCAGCTCTTTTAAATGAAACATATTTGGATGCACATGTATGAATTTGATTGTTGTACCAATATAGTAATTGATATATTTTAATATTCATATTAGCTAAATATAAGTATCTTGTATGATATAGAGAATTGTTTGCCTTACTAATTCTGAAACTGCTGATGACAGTACCACTGTATTGACTGATGAAGAATTATCTATATTAATGGAAGATGATTTTTATGGCAGATTAGCTCAGTCAATTGCTCCAGAAATTTATGGGCTTGAAGACGTTAAAAAAGCTCTATTATTACTTCTAGTTGGTGGAACAGATAAACAAAAAGATGATATTAAAATTAGAGGTTTATCTTTTATTTAGTTATGATTATAATATAATGCGATAATTATTTTCGCTTTTAATATTAATAAACATATATCGTTTGTAGGTAATATCAACATTTGTTTAATGGGTGATCCTGGAGTTGCCAAATCGCAATTGCTTTCATTCATAACAAGATTGGCGCCTCGATCTCAGTATACAACTGGCAGAGGATCTTCTGGAGTAGGTTTAACTGCTTCGGTTATGAAAGATCCATTAACTGGACAAATGATGCTTGAAGGGGGAGCTCTAGTACTAGCAGATGAAGGTGTGTGTTGCATTGATGAATTTGATAAAATGGCAGATGCAGATCGAACAGCTATTCACGAAGTGATGGAACAGCAGACTATATCAATCGCTAAAGCAGGCATCACAACTCGTTTAAATGCAAGGGTTTCAATATTAGCTGCTGCAAATCCTGCTTATGGCAGATATAATCCTAAAAGAACAATTGAACAAAATATTCAATTGCCTGCTGCTTTATTATCACGATTTGATTTATTATGGTTAATTCAAGATCGAGCGGATCGTAATAATGATTTAAAGTCAGTATTTACGTAAATATATATTGGTATTTGCAGAATGTGATAATTAACTTAGCATACTCTTTTTAGAATGGCTCAACATATAACTTACGTTCATCAGCATAGTATACAACCTCCTACGGAATCGCAAGCATTAGATATGAATTTAATTAGAAAATATATTACGTTATGTAAAACGAAACAACCAGTTATACCTGAAGATTTAACGGACTATATAGTTGGTAAGGGATTTTGTCATAATTTTTCACATATGGAATTTGATTTTCTTTAATATATTGGTACATATTCACTATTATTATTTTTAGAATCTTATGTAGAGATGAGAAGAGTCGCCCGTAATAGCGAAGATAAAACGTTTACATCTGCACGTAATTTATTGGCGTTATTACGTTTATCAACTGCTCTGGCTCGTTTAAGATTATCAGATGTTGTTGAAAAGGACGATATTATTGAGGCGAATAGATTAATAGAAATGTCTAAACATTCTATTAACTATTCTGAGACATTAACGTCAAACGCACAACAAAATCCAATGAACCGAATCTTTTATCTTATCAGAGAACTAGCGGGCGAAAAGAAAACTATTAAAGTATCAGAGATATTAGAACGCTGTACTAGTAAAGGATTTAAACCTGACCAAATTAACGATTGTATCGAAGAATACGAGGCGCTGAATGTATGGCAAGTGAATCAAACAAGAACACAAATAACATTTATTTAAATATTGTATTAAATATGAATATAGTATGACAATGTATAAAATATTACTTTTTATACTCTGATCAATTTTAAAATCGTTTTATATATTTTTTACCTGCTATTAAAAATAAACTTTTTACTATATTACTATAACTGTTTTATGCATTTCCATAAATTTCTTTGAAGTGTTGCGTAAGTTCGTTTGAAATCACCAAGAATCAGTGGATATACCGATGATGCAATATTCATGGAGATAATGAATATTTCATTGTCTATTTTACGAAAAAACAGTCCCTCAAAATTACAAAATGAATCTAATAAACAATAAAAAAAGATATGCTAGATAAAGTTAATATAAAATTATGAACTATTGTAATAGAATTATTTTATTTAGAAACTCATAGGTAAACTGTTTTCAATTATACTATTCTTATAATTTTCGCATATCAGCTTCTTATATTTCCTCATATTATTTCTTATAATTATCATAAACCTATGTATGGCACTTGTTAAAAATTCAGATATAGAAATATGACTCCAAATTTTGTTTTGAAATAAAATAATTATAGCTCTACTTTCGGGATTTTGATGATGATGAACAAATTTTGAAACCAAAAATTGAATCGACAATGTCATGACATTCTTTAAATACCTAAATTTATAAATTCGAAATTTGCGATTATCATGTGTATACTGTCAGTAAATGTTAAAAACGCTAAATACTGTCGTATATGTATAGATGTACAATATTGATTGAAGTCTCTATTACATCCTGGTATCATTTTGTAATTTTATCCAACATAATTATAATATTGTTGTCTTGTTTGTTTCTTCAGTTGTATTTTAAATAAACGAGATCATTTTCTTTATATTTAAAATTTCTTTTAATATTAAAAATATATATCTTAGTAATTGTACCTGAATTAATTTGCTATTACATAAAAAATCATTCCACAATATTTTGATTGTAAGATATTTTAAACAGAAAGCACAATAAATTTTAATTATCAGCTGTTTGAGCAATATAAGCCAGTATATACGCTACATACATTATTCCATTTTTTATTCTACACTTTTCAGGTCTACAATTAAGAATAAAATACAATAATTAAAAATGTATTTTCTATTAAAAAATATATTATTACATTTTAACATATGCAGCGAAGAATACTGTAGAAAAAGAGTAGTATAAAACGTGTTATTAATTAAATCTTATTCTTTCTGTTTTATCTTTTATTAACATAAAACATAGCTTGTTTTGGTTATCTGATTTATACTACTATTATATATACATATATCATACATGTATATACACATAAATATACATACATGATATATATATACATCATGTAACAAAATAAATATATTGTTTTAGACATTACGCTTAGTATAATGGTTCGCATTGAGGTAGATAAAATTAGCCAAAGATATTCATAAAAACGCATTTCTAAACATTACAAACACCAATCTCCTTTAGCAAATTTTATTATTCGTTGTACTTTAAAAATGAATATACTTTTATAGTTATCGTTACTAAAATAAAATAAAAATAATAATAATAATAAAAAAAAAAAAAGAAATGAAAAAGAAAAACAGCAATTTGTTGGCTATTGATGCGATGAATAACAAAGCTGATATTTTTTACAACTTTTCATGTAACATCATTGCTTCAAAAACAACCATTTAACAACTCAAAATATCGTTTATAACGTTACAATTGAGTTTTTCTTTGAATATATAGAAAATTATGTTTGCTTATTAACTCATAAAAAAAGAAAACATTATATTTTAATATATTAATAATCAAACATAATTTACCAAGTTTACAATACCACAATGGAATCGATTTTTTAAAATATCAAATGTTATAAATGTTACTGTACATAGAAAGAAACGTGTTGTACTTGTGGCCCATTATTTTATGGATGAGATTTTTAACTTGAAATATTAAACGTATGTCAAGTGTTTGTAGGATTTAAAGGCACTTAAAATTTAAAAAATTACAAAAATGTACTAATTATTTCATTTAACTCGATCCTTTAAAATTTATCCATTGCTTTTAGTATTTAGAAAAAAAAACTATTTAAAAAAAAATAGTTCTTATTTCATGAAAGTAATTAACTCTGCATTACTGTAAAACAGATTTCGTATCGTTTTAAATATAAATTTAAAGATAATAATGAAACAAATTTAATTTGATTAAACATAGAATTTTAAATGAGTGAAACACGCTTTAACCATACTTAAGCTACTATAAGTAGTTGTATTTTTCTTCAATTAACGAAAAATAGAGATTTGAATATATTATATACTTTCTACTTTTGCTACAACTATAATAATGACTTCATTATAAATATTAAATTTAAATATCATTAAAAATTTCAATCGCATTGATTTTTCACGCATAATATAATAATAAATTACTCTTTTAAAATCAAATATTTCTTTTCTTAGGCACTTGTCTGTAGCGCTAAGAACAACGGAAATAATTTTAAATCATCTTATTAAACGAAATACCCTGCCCTGTAATTTGATCTTTTCATAATGATTAAATGTAGCTTTTAACGCAAATTCTAAATGGCATAAAATCATTTCATATACAAAATCGCATACACACATACATACATTCATTCACTTACGCTTATAACATAATAGTTATTTTTCACGAATTTACTTTAAACGATAATAACATCACATCAAAATATAACTATCTGTAAAATATTAATTTTAATTGATTATATAAAAGCCTTAAAAATATCTATTTTAATTAAATTTTAATTATTTTCATTAATTTTGTTGCAAGTATTCTCTAAGTTACAACCATAAACGGATAATAAAGATTTTCTAATACCAAAACGAAACAATTTATATAGTTCTTTGGGAAGGACTACCATTTCAAATATTACAGAAATATATACTTGTTAATAATAAACTTAATTGTCACATTTAGCATTTCATCTTAATATGTATGATAAAATATACAAAAACATTAAAACAATACTTTAAATGATATAGTAATTAACTTTTACATTATACAATTTACATTATATAATAATCACATACACAAATTATCAAAAGCTACAAAAAAGTATTAAGTAAATTTAATCGAATATATACGTATAGTACTCGTATGAAGTATTATGGAAGCTTGTTATAAATAATAAGCGATCTGGTATTTTCATAAGTTATATATATTACGTGCGACACGTGAAAAAAGGTATTCAAATCTGATAATGTAAGAAACTATGTTTGTGTTCCATACGATATTTACAAATAACTTAAAGTAAATAAACTTTCTGAAAATAAAATTCCCTTTCAAAATTATTTTCATTAACCAATTTTATCACTTCTATATTGCGTCTTAATTAATAACAATTTGAAATAATATCTTGGTAGATTTTAAATAAAAAAATAGAAATTTCTTTTTGATAATATTAACTGTTATTTTAACTACTAACAAGAACTGCATTCAATAGTACTTTTTTGTATGCGCATAATTTTATAACTTTTATTGCGAATATAACAAATATGACATGTATTATAAAAAAAATAAAGTTTTATATACAAGATAATCTGAAGTGTGCATATGTACATAAGTAAAATATCTAATGCACCCACGTTCGCAACACTGATTTATAATAGAACACAAATACTTATCGTGATTAGAAAGTAATACGCTAATTATAAAATATCATACTTATTGTTAGTATAATTATTTTATAGTAACATAAGAATACTAATCATAATTAATTGTTTTCCAATTATAGTATTTAAAATCTAAATGTATATAGAAAAAAGACAATGCATATCAATTGAAAGGTAAAAATTTAAAACAAAATTTTCTAAATATCTCATATCGTATAATGCCTCTAAATTTTTGTTAAAATGTAATTAATTGTTTAAATTACGCAATTTCATATTGTTACTTATGTAATAAGAAAACAGAAAAAGTAACAATAAAGACTTTACTATGTACGTCCTCAAAATTATTGTACAAAGTTTTTCAAAATTAAACAAACAAACTTCACTACATATTTTTTTTATAATATTAATGAACAACTGCATTCACGAGAGCATACAAATGTGCAAGTAACATGCATTCGCGGGAACTGCAATGAGCTAATTCCTAGAATCCTCGATTTAAAAATTGAAAGAAATATAAAAATTTGAACATTTGGAAAATCGTAATAATGGATAAGATGGATTAATGATATACTCACTGAACTTTGAAACATTTTAAATTGGAACCATAAATAAATCTTTTTGAAATAATAAAACATTTATAGATCTATGTGTATACGATATTTCTTTCATATTTTTATTTGTGGAGTTTGATAGTTTAATTTTGGAACACTCCATATTTCATATTCTATTACTAGAATATGAGTAAGTTCACTACTTTTATTTTTTTCTGTTTCTGCTGTTATGTGGAAAAATATTGCGACATTTGGTACATTTTTTGTATCTTATGTAGACATATGCACACATATACAACAAACACTCATCCGTACACATACATTCACGTAAGATATATACAAGATAAACAAAAAGAAAAAGAAGAAATGGGCAATAGGAATGCAGCGCTTTAGCGAGAGAGAATCGATGATACATGCAGTTACAATCGAATGCAGATAGTGCATTGAAGATCTGAAACCTTTTTTACATCTCTTTTTGGCGTGAACTGTACAAGTTCTACTAAAAACTAATTAATAATTAAATCAATAGAAATATCACAGTTGAAATCGAGAACCAAAAATTTATATATATATATAAAATTTAGTATATAAAAATAATTAGATAAAATGATGTTGTTTGTTTTATTTTAACTGCAGGTCTACTTACTTCCTAGCTGTTTACAAACGATTGGAGTTTGTAATAAATTGTAAGTAAATATTTAAAATTGCATAGTACTGATACTATTAATTATTTGTTACATGTTAATTATTTTCAAATCTTCTAAATGTTTTTAGAATTCAACAGTTCTTTGTCCACATTACATATTCTTGGTTCTCGATCTCCATATAAAATATTCTGTTCTTGATTTTTAATAAACATAATATCGTATTAACACACCGCTTCTTCCTCGCATCTTTATATGCGCACGTATGAATATTTTTTAGCAAAAATTCAGGCATATTAAAAATCATCAATACCACCATCAGGAACACCAGCGCGTACTTTATCCAATACTTTGTTGACAAATTCCGTCGAATGATTTGCTATTCTTACTTCTGTAAAAAGAAACATAAAAGATAAGATATGTGTTTTTACAATTACACTTACACTTAAACTATTTAACAATTTAATATAAATTAATTAATAAATTATGTTTAAAATCTAAAAGATATAGGATAATTGAATGAGTTATATTATCAAATTCTGTTTGTAAAAATTTTCTACATTTAGACAATTGATTCAAAAAAGTAATGTTACAAGTTTATAATTTTATGAATTTAATTAATTACAATTTAATTAATTTCTGATTAATATAATTTTTTCCTCAGCTCTCATGTTGAGTACTTTTTGTATAATTATTTACATTTAATTGTTTAAAAATCATATTTTTCTCAGCTCCAATTTAAAATATGTTGTTTTCTTTATTTAAAAAAAGAAAAGAGACAAAAATTTATTTTAAAAAATAGAATTATACTAACTGGTGGCCAATTTACAACACTTTTCCATTTGACGTGTTAATTCTTCTTGATTTTCAGGATTAGGTTCCGTTAATTTTGCAGCAAGTGTTTGTTTAGCCTGAGAAATACCATGGATTAATCGTCCTGCAAAAGTAACAGTTTGTATTTTAATATTATGCTTTAATACATAATCATATTACGTTTATTTGTTAAATTTAAATATTTTTCATCTTATTTGAATTATATATGTATTATAAACGATATTAACATTCTTCAAAATAACAAACATATAAGAAGGAATTATGCAAATACTTATAACGCGATATTTTCGTTTCTTTTCTTAATAAGTCCTTATACTTAAGATAAAACAAGTTCGCCTTTTAATTATTATTATCATTAATCAGTGCAGCCAGAAAATCTTAATTTATTCAGATAAAAATCTAACTGTAAATACTCAACTGTGTTCTTGTTCAAGACCATGTAGTTTTATTTTATTCGCTTCATGCTGAGCTTTTTTCTTCAACCGACATGCTCGAGAAGCAAGTTTATTTTTTTCTTTGCGTGTTTTAGGCCTTGCTGTAAATGGTAATTCTGAAACTGGTGTCATATCATTGATAATACGAGACAGTTTGTCCAATTCACGACCAATACTATACAATTTGCGCGGATTCGGTGTAAGATCATTTCCATCCCCTTTTCGTGCCTTTCCACTATGTTTGATTCCACGAAGTGCACAATGTGGACTAAAAACAGGATCTGTGGCTTCATTTAAAACATGTGGGTCTTCAAGTCGCGTTCTAGCAACAAGTCTTTGTCCTTTCGGTCCTTTTGCTTGAACATTATATTGCCAAAAATATCGTTCCTTTTTATGTTTATTTTCTCTATTTGAATCTACGCTTCCACTTCCTACTCTATTTCCACTGTTCTGATCTTCACCATCACTACCACCTGTATCTATAGAAACATATATTTCATTTTAATTTCTTAATTATTTTTTACCTTAAAACATAGTAAAGTAGATAACATTAAAAATCACATAAAATATAAAATTTACTTATAGATAATAAATTACCATTATCGCTGCTATAATCATCATAATGATCACTGTCATCATCACTATCTTCATAACCTTCATCATGACTAAGATGATCAATGTGATAAAGTGGATCTGGACTAAGTGCACCTCCAGTACTCAAACTACTTGTTGAACCTGCTTCAACAACTCCAAGACTACTAGTACTCAGTAAATGTGGTCTTGGTTCTCTACGAGCCCAAATCTGTTCTAATCCCATTGTCCTGGTTGGTGCAGACATTGACAGTCTAGAAACCTTGGATTTATTATTTGTACAACCAATGTCTATTTGTCTACATGTAGAATTATCGAACGAATTTTCACATCGCTTCATTAACAATTCGTGAAGAGCAGATTGCCCATTAGGCCTATTCATAAGATGTGGAGATGTTGAAGAACTTGCCGTTGAACTTCCTTTAAAAGAATTATTTTAAAACATTATTACCAAGTCAAATCAATTTGTTTAATAAATTACAATATATTATTAAATATTATACTTAATATAGTCACATATCTGGACCCCAAGAGCCAGAGTGCAAGTTGGCATACTTCAAAAACTTTAGAAAAAAGAAAATCATAAATGCAAAACTGAACATTGTTGCTTTTATATTTTTTACAAAGAGAATTTAATGTACTCTGATTCTGAAATCCACATATATTTTTTATTTAAGCTACAATATAAAATAATAAATAAATGTAGCTGTCAAGTGTAACTGTTACGAATTTAACACTTTCAAAAATTATTTTATTTGTAACTATCTCAATTTTGGATTTCTGGTAACTTGATAAAAAATTATGCAATTTCAAAGTGTTACATAGTGAATATAAAACAAACAGATAAAATTATATATAAACCTGCAATATTACTGGTTCCTGGACTTGGATAAGCATTAGGACTAATTGTTTCCAAATTATCAGCAACATTAATGTTTATATTCAGATTAAATCCATGTGCATTTGCATAAGGGAGACAGACATTACGATATTGTGATCCAGATTGTGGAAAGCTACTTGGAGCAAAACCACTATTATCATTAAATAATGGACCAACTGGTTGAGTCGTGTTAACATCCATTTTAAATGGTTGAACTCTTTCTTCTGGTAAGAGTAAATCATCAAAATTTAAGTCACCAAGGAGAGTATCATCATTCGCATTTAATTCAGCAAGCGTAGGTCCTTGAATAAGATCAGCTTTATCCACTTGGAGTATATCATCATCTTCCCATTTTTCCATCTTAAAAAAGTCATCTAACTGATCAGAATCCATTTTAAAAGGAGATTCTATGTGTTCTGATTTATTTGGCCATACTGAAGCTAATGGAGATGGAGAAAACTGGTCGTATACGCCTCTAATATTTCTGTGCCCCCCTGGTATTGGTACCGATGCTGAAGATGGACCCATTTCTTGAGTTGGTTCTTGTTTTATTATTCCATCCATTGAGCTAATTTTAATTTCCAAAAATATTTTAGAATATCCAGATTTTCCAACTAAGAATATAATTTTCAAATTAATTATGTTACAAATTTACATTTATTAATATGTAATTTAAAAAAAATAATTTAATTACTTAAAATTCAATATAAAAACTTACCAGTTTCTTTCCTGTAAGTAAATCAATTACTGTGATGGTATAAAGTACCAATGATGTATGACATCAAATTCTGGATACTGAATTTGTGAATAATTATAGAATACACGATCTTTAACCCAAAATTAAAGTCAAGTATGACAAAAACAAAGATTGAAAACCGTATACGCTCACGGCATTCAATTTACAGTTCAAACAAAGCAAAGCACGAAATTTAAAACAAAGGTTCATCCATTTGCATATTTCGTGCTATTACAGATTGCTGATCGAAATCTACACGTTTACATAGTACACTCAATACCCTCAGATGAAATAACCATGACTTTCGTCAGCAAATGTCTTTCTTAGACGAGGACATTGTCTCGTGAAATTTTCCGAAGTTAATTTTTGACAAATCCGAGTTTCTTTGCACGTGTAAGAAGAATATATTATACAGAAGCAATAAACGTTGGAATCTACTCCTGCACCGCTCTCTTTACCTACGCACCAAAAAATTCATACGATCCAATCGTAAAACACAGTTTGTTATTGTTTTGCCACAAGATTTCGAGACAATATCACTGATATTAACATAAATAGGGAATGATCACATGACAAAAGTCGAGTACCCAACCAATGAAAATATTCAACCAATCACGAATAAACCTTTTATTTGTCGGTTATTTGTGATTCGTGAATTTGGTAACAATTAAAATATGATAAAACGACTAATTTATCTAATAGTGCAAACTCTGTCAATAATAAATAATATTCTGGTAATTGTTACAGATAAGTTAGAAATTTATTGAAATGAAATACAATATTTGTTATAAAAACTGAAATTTAGAAACAAACATTTAAAAATGGTAAAAAAAACTAATAAAATAGAGAATGAAAATGGAGAGGAGAAAATAAGAAACAATATCCATTATTTACATATACACGTCAAACATTATTATACTATATATGTATACATCTAACACACACATTATATATAATGTGGAAAAATATAAATAAATGTAATTGTATAATATCAAGTGTGATATATAACAGAATTTAGATATCTTTTTCTAAAAAGGTCTTGCAAACAAAATTTGTATTACGCGAAAATTACTTTTTCTACCAATTTCAATTTCAATTATTCTAATTAATTTGGGTATTCAGTGCATTCGATATATTCAAGACATTTATCAAGAATTATTATTCGATTGCTTTCTACCTATAGAAGGTATTGAAAGTAACTATGATCGTACGAAAATTGTGTGTATCAGTACAAGTGTACAAGTTCTGTTAAAGCATAATAGTAATATTCAATGTTGCTTTTAAATGCGCATGCATCAGTAATTGCTAAAATAAAAGTGCATATGATGAAAATAAATTATACGTATAGATAAACCAAATAATCTAGTGTATTCTTATATACGAAAGAGTGTAGCATTTATTACAATATTAACATGGCTGGTGACAAAGTAATCGGTGGTTCATCACTCGTAAATAGAGAAAAAGTACATCAAAGTGGTGCTTATAACTTAAATCTGAATTTAGAAGATGAATTCACAGAACCCATTGAGGATATTCCTTGCCCTGAATTTCAGTTTTCGGTAAGATATTACATCGTTATTTTATTAGTAAAATTGTACTGATTTAATAAAAAAATATTTTTTTTTATTTCTTTAGGTAACATTTTATTAATGCAATCACATTAATGAGTGATATGGTATTTCTTCTTCTAAGTTAAATATTAAGGATAACTATAAACTAGTCAAAGAAACAGAATGCAATTTTCTTTTCAACATATTATGAGTTTTAAATATTTTTATTTAATATTGAAATATTATTATAAAACAAGCTTGTTGTTTAATAACTTTTAACTTGCTAACTGTGTAGTTGTTCTTTTGCACATCTAATAATAAATAATGAAATAATAGAAAGTAAAACTTTTTCTGTATTTGCATTATAAAAGGTTTATATGCCTTTTACACGAGCGATGAGTTCATTTGTCATCTATAGTTAAAAATATCCAATTTACATTTACAAAAGTCCACCTTAGAAAGAATACCATTAGGCTAATACAGTTAATTTCTTAATCTCTGTCACAATTGTTTGAATAATAACAAAAAATATTGTTTTGTGCATGTCATTTAAAATATTAGTAAGCAAATAGTAGCCCTTAAAATATTATGAAATATAATAAAATTTTAATTAATTCTGCATCACGGAATAAAAAATAAAATATTAAGATGTCAAGTGCTTTAAATGTTGAATTTTAAGGATCGCTTTAATAGTTCTGTTTCTTTTTGTTAATAAAACACAATAAAAGATTAAATAAATATGTAATAATGTAATCATAACAATATTACATATTCCAAAACAAGAATAAATCTTAAAAATCCAATAACATATTTATAGTTTGATTTAATTTTTCTATGTTAACTTGTAAAAATGATTTTATGCAGTATCCTCGTAATCTTTAAATATTTGTATTTGTTTCAGACAGTAGCTTGTTGTTTCTGTAATGGATATTATGGACCATGTTTTGAAGAACCTGTTTGCGCAACATGTCACGCATTTTTATTTCCGAATGATGTTGGTCTTTTACAAGTTCCCATTTTCAGTGAAGTATGCTGCTTTATTTTTATACATATGTATATACATGTGTATGCATATCATAGAATTTCATTTATTCAGATAATTTATGTAACCATTATTTTAAACAAATTGTTGTTTTAATATTTTTAAATCGTTTCATTCATTTCATAGAAAATGTATGTCTTCGCTTACTAATGATTTATGTAAATTACTATTCACAAGTTAAAAAAACAATAACTTTGTAACAACATCCACTATTTCTATATTGTTATCATTGCTATTTTCTAAAGTGGTATAATATTTATATTAGTGGTTATTTTTTCTTTCTTTAAATTTATGTATCAAAGTGTCATTTTTTAATAATACAAACAAGGTTTAAGTAATCAAAATTTTATTTCAATAAGTGAAATTCAATGAAACAGAATGTATGCTCAGTTGTGTAAATGTATAATTAATATAATATTTTTAAAATCTAGAAAACAGATGATGAAGATTCAGGAAATGATGAACCAACAGAACTCTATTATAACCATGAAAGAAGAGCCAGTCAGCAGCAACAAAATTCTCCACAAAATGCAAATTCAAATGTACCAAACATATCAAATATTTCTAATCCTAACTCTCATACATCTCAACGTATTCATATGCAAAATGACAATATTTCAGCAACACAGAAAGTACACTATGGTATAAATCCATATAACTCTAAAAGTATAGCAACTATTTCTCAAAATGTGCCCCTTGTACATGATACACACTCTGGTAATGTACAAAGTATGGTAAATGGAAATAATGAAACTCACAATGAAACCTGTAAAGAAAAAGTTTCTACTCTTGAGAATTCTCAATGCATAGCAGAAAGGAAGCTGCACAGCATAGTTCCATTTCAGAGAGTTAAAGAATTAGAAAATTATCAGCATTGCCAATGGAATTACAAAGCACATGATGATGTAGGCGAACCTTCAAGATCATATAGTTTATCTGAACGATTAGAAATGTTAACGAACTATAAACATGTTGAACATGAATCTGTTTCTGAACCAAGCTTAGTAGAAAGGTTACCACCAGAAGTGCTGTTAGTTGTTTTTTCCCATTTAGATGATGTTAGTCTTTGGTCAGCTGCAAATGTTTGCCGCAGATGGTGTGGTTTATTATCAACACATGTAACATCGCAACAGTGGCAGCAAAATGTTAAACTACGATGGCCTTTATACAAACCTATTGGATCTGTTAAAAATTGGTACAAAGTATACGATTTTTTGGCTTCCTCAGCACCTTGCAGGACATGTTTGGCACAAACTTGTTTAAGATCGCGATCTCCGAGAATCCAAGAAAATTCTTGGAGAAGAACTCGACTTCATAGCGAATTAAAAAGTTTAAGAAGAGATCCTCCTGAAGGTATTGAGGCAACTCCTTTAGATCAGATGTGTTGCCACTGGCAGGCTACTATAACTGGACCTGTAGGAAGTCCATATGAAGGAGGCTTATTTTACCTTTATTTACAAGTACCATGCAGGTATGTATACAAATATTTTTTTCATTAAATGTATTACAGTTATAGAATATTCAAGCTAAATTGCATGAAATCTTGAAGTTTTGTTTTTGAGAACCTATGAGGATAACAACAGAATCTTTTGTATTTCTATTTTGGTGTAATATATATGACTGCTGTAGTTTTCCAAAAATTGAGAAACATTCACTTTTCCATTTCTATTTGAACTTTAAAATATGGGAAATGGATTATAATATATTTTTCATTTCTAAAAAGGTATTTAAAATTTTTTTTAATATTTACAGTTATCCCTTGTATCCACCAATAGTAAGGTTTCTTACCAAAATACTTCATCCAAACGTTTCTAGACATGGTGATGTTGGTATAGACTCAATACATCATAATTGGTCATTGGCATTAACAATTTCAAAAGTGTTAATTAGTGTTCAAAGCTTACTTACGGATCCATATTGTCAGGTAAATACTGTAACAGATTATTGTTCATTGTGCTTAACTTTTAAGAGTACAAAAGCAGAGACTTATAGATATTCCAAAATTTGCTGTTTTTGTAGAAATTAACGTTCTAAATTTTAATATTTACAGTTCTATATTTAACATAATATTAAAATATCAGAAATTAAATGTAAAAAATTATTTTCATTAATTTTTAGCAAGGGGATATTAATGGATCCTATTTCATTATGTATATTTTAAATTCTACTATTGAAAAGTTTATAAATGCTTTATGATGAAGTAGTTAATAATACTAATAATAGATGTATATAACAGGTTTGTATGGAGCCAGAGTTGGGTGAAATGTACTTGAACGATCGTGAAAGATTCGATGAAATCGCCAGGGCATGGACATGGAGATATGCTATGCATGATGTTGTGACGCCGTCATAAAGAACTCCAAATAAACTGTTTCGTACATGCACATGTATTATTCTTTTTTTAGTTAATATTTATTCGAAGAAACTCGGTAACTATTAAGCTTTGTAGCAGTAAATTAATTTGTTTATATCGTAAGTAACTGCAAAGTAGATACAATTGGATAAACAGAATTATAATATATTATTATCTTTTATATAATTCTACATGAAACCGTTGTTAAATAAGATAGTGATATTAATGTGATTTAATCATGCTACATTTAATGTGCTATGTAAAAATAACTTACAACATACACAGTCTTCTAACGTTATTTACGACAAATAAAAATGAATCTATATACAAATGTACTTTTTCTTTTCTTTAATGTTTTTAAATCTCTTAATTATACTTTAAATAAATAATGTATTATACTCGATACAAGTTCAATTATTGGTAAAACAATACTAATTTGACGATAAAAGTTTTTTACTTTTTTTGAAAGACACGTTCATATTTTATTAACATATTTACAAAAACAAAATTGGACTTTGAAGTATATTTGTCGTGTATTGCGGTATAATGTTAAAAGAATCGATAATTCATGAAATATAAGATTACGATTCATGTTTGCAATTTGATGTAAAACTTTCGCTTTCATAAATGACTTGCTATAAGTATATCGACTCAACATAGGCAAACGAAAACCAATACCACTTTTAATAAATCGCGCGACACTAAAAATATATAAATTATATTTTTCTTATTTTTTATGACTTATTAGTAATAATAAAAAAATATTTCAAATATAACTGAAAATGTTGTCAAACATAACTATATATATTTTTCTAATTTTCAGTTAAAAGGATTAGAAATTATCAAGGAAAGTTGTGGGAAAGTCCAACTATATTTTCTCTCCACTGAATACCCTGTGTATGTACAAAAAATACGACATGTGAAAAACAGAAAAAATATTTCATAAAAAATTCTAATTTTATTAGATATATTTTTCTTTTTGTTACTTTTTATTATAATAATTTACTAAAACTTTTGTGTATAATTTAACAAATTCAGGTTCCATTTCAGCCCAATTTGTTAAATTGTGAAACATGCGGTAAATTTCCTCTTCTTCTATGGGACAACAGGATTGTTCTGTAGTTTCTTCAATGGTTGCTTCTGCTTCTTCACATTCTGAAAACCATTCTGCTATTTCTGTAGAAGAAATTTCTTCCATTTTGATTCTGAAATCCTGTTGTTCACTATTCTCATCCAAAGATGATTGATTTAGAAGTTTGTTCCATGAAGTTTTAATGTTTGCTACTGTTATATCGTTCCATGATTCAAAAATCAAGTCAATACAATCTTTTATATCATAATCAGCATAAAACTGTCGAATTCCACCATCAAATTTTGACACTCGTTGTAGTAATTTATATCGAAACAACTTTTTAAGTTTTTCACTTATGCCTTGCTCCATTGACTGAATAGTTGAAGATGCATAAGATGGTAAAAACATTAATTTAAACTGAAAATCATCTTGTGCTTCTTTTGGAAGCATATGCCTTTTAAAATTGTCAACTAGTAATAGCACTTTCTTCTCTTCCTGCTTTTGCAGTAAGTGTTGTCTCACACTGGATTTAAAATGATTGATATACCAATCTTTAAAAATAGTTTCATCTAATTCATTGTTACTTTCACTTTTATATATTACTGGTAGAAGGTGTTTACAATGTTTTAAAGCTCTTGGATTAGGATACTTATTAATTACAAGTAACGGTAGTTTATGTGTGCCAGTGGCATTTGCACAATATGCAATAGTGATGTAATTTTTTTTCTTATCTTTCATTTGTTCCTCATCTTGATCTAACAATTTTTGAGGAAGGGCTTTCCACATTAAACGTGTTTCTTCCAAATTGTATATATTTTCTTCATCAATATTTTCCTTACTTATCAGTTCTGTTAATTCTTTTCCAAAATTTTCTACAGCTAATTCAGTTTCATCTAGTTTTTCTTTATGGGTGCCCACAGAACGCAAGTTATATCTCTTTTTAAAACGCCACAGCCAACCACGACTGGCTGCAAAATGTGATGAACCACCAATTTCTTTGTGGAATTGTTTTGCTTTCTCTTGCAATGTACTATCAGTTAGAGTCTCTCCCAATGCTCGCCTTTCTATTACCCATGCATGTAACCTAGTACTTACATCTTCATGCAATGATGCTCGTCTTCTTTTCATACCCATATCTATAGCAGTTTCTGAAAGTTTCCGAATTGATGCTGCATTTCTTCTATATCGTTGCATGGTTCTTTTGTTAATACCATATTCAGCAGCAAGTTCACGCAGATTTGCTCCATTGTCTAACTTCTGGAGAATTTCTAAACGTTTTGCAAGAGTAATTTCTTCTTTTCGTGAAGTTCTATTAGGCCTTGTATCAATTAATTTTTTGTCCATTTGAGTGACAAATGTCCGATCTTGTAGAATCTTCTTAAGAGCAAGACGATGTTGAAGAGGTGGTGGCATGGTTAATAAATCAGTATATTTCTTTTCAAACAAATTCTTCGCAATAAAATATTCATTCATCAAAGAATGGAAGATTTACAAAATTGTTATAATCTTTTTGCAGTAAATCCAAATTAAAGAATCACACCCTTAATAATAATAATTTCTATATTATTTGATAGAATTATAGAATAGTTAATAAATACAGTTATAGATTCTGAATTCTAAAATAATTATGCAAAGTCAATGATATGAAACCAAATTTTATTTAGTTAATATCATTCCTGTTTACTGTTGCCTGTTTCGTTCACCTTTCCAAATGACGTCTTCGTAATATTACAATTTAATATACAATAATACAAAACTGGAACATTAACCACTTAACTGTCGTTGAATCTATTTGAGTTTTGCGACAATTAAAAGAAACATTTCTGTAACTAATTCGAGGAAATATATTCCGTTAGAGGCGCAGTAATCAACTGGTACGGTAAGACAAGATATGTCATAATGCCAACTATAAGTTGTAAAATTGTATACTACTACTTATATATAAGTCAAAGACTTTCCATCTACGATGGAAAATCAAGAAATAAGTCATTCATAACAGAGAAAAACTACTTATTGTTGAATTAGCATAGTCTAAAAGGAAGATTTAGGATCCGGGAAGATGGAATGAAATTGGAAACTGACATTGACAGAAATATCTTTTTTCGAATTCAAAATATATTTTGCCACATTTCGCATATTAAATTTATCTGTAATAAAAGCGATCTGAAAAAAGTACAGAATTATTTTAATTACTGCTGCACGGGCTCCAATCCACCGTTAGTAAAACACGTACCACATGTCTTTACTCACAGTCATAAAAGACTATACTCTCTAGATGACAAGCTTTGTTCAGTCTACACGTATGTATTGGCTTTAACTGGTTTTAACATACTCTGTATCCAAAGCTAATGCACATGTGCGCAAATCATATAATGCCAAGCGTGTACTTACATCGGCTGTTCTTTTATTTATGTCAGTATGAATACTTTTCTACATTTTGTATCAAGAAATCTATAATTCTTATATAACTGATAATGTTGACAGAAAGAAAGTAAATAGTATTTGAAAAGTTATTTAAATAAAAAGTTTATTCAAGTATAAAAAAGAAAATTACTTCATTTCATAGCCAAACCGTGAAACATGTAATCTAATGAAAAACCATTTTAAATACATAATTATTTTATCTAAACAAATAACTATTTACTTATTACATATTTAAATAATCATTTTTTGGATTTATTACATAAGTAATACCTAAGTCTGATCATTATCATTTGTTTTTATTATTGTTACATTTATGTTTTATTTATATTAAAAATATTTTAATATGTACAAATATGTTTGTTTACAAACAAAATAAAATTTTTAGTTTATAATTACAAAAATTTGAAAGACATTAATTTCAATAACAAAATGTTAGCAGACAAAAAAACACTTAATATTAATGAAAACACATTTTTATAGAAATAATGATGACTTACATGCAGGTTTATCAATTTATATTAAATTGCAAGAAAGAATAAATAACTACATGTATTATCAAAATTGTAGCTCTAGATACATGTCAGTAATGTTATTCCATTTTTTAATTTAGAACACAGAATGATGAACAAAAATAGTACTATCAGAATATGTTTGCTTTGCAAAATAATCTATTTCCCTTTTACTACATGTAGGATATTTTAAGAAATTGAATGTTAAATATTTCGTAAAATAACATACATTTATATGAATATTTATATACATGTCTACTTACATTTGCTTCATTCAGACTTATCAGAAAAACTTTTATTGCGTTTTAATACCAATATAAAAAAGGCTTATATTTTGATATATTATTAAATTTCATTTTAGGTTGTAAGATATAAAAATACAATATATCAGGAGGCAATATTAATGAGATTTTTAAGAGATGTTTATAAATTTTCATATTATAACTTTTAATGCTATAAAGATAGCTAATTTTGCGCGTTTAATGTAAACTGACTCTATGAAATAATCATAGTTTACTATATCTCATTTTCTGTTTATCTTGATGCCCATAATATTCATTAATAATAAGTTTAAAAAGGAACAAATGAAATACAATAATAAGAAAGCATATGCTAACCCAAAAAAGTGTTGGTAATCCTCCTAATTGGTGTCCATGTTTATGCAAAGCCATTACTAGATGATCATGTGCTGGAGCTGTAAAACAAAATGAAGTACACAAAGAAGACTACGTGAAGTGTCATATTATGATATTATTAGAGACTTATAAGTAATATGAGATATTAGCAAATAAATTTAATATTTGTACCAACCATCATCAATAGCATGTACATGTAAAGCATTTCGTAGATCTTGCATATGTTGGTAATCAGATGTTATATACAGTATAGCTGTTAATGGCTTCGTTAATTTTACCGGAAAAGTCGTGTATGATTCACTCAAGGAAATAGGTGCATCTAAACACCCTGCATCACAGCCAAAATAGACACTATCACTTTTGTCTAAAGCTACTCTCAAAATTGCACGATTATCTTCACCAACAGTTACTGATATATTCAGATGAGTTACATTACCATAACTTATTCTCCTAGAAATTAAGTACCACTTAAATCATCTTAAAATCAACTGATATACTGTCATATCATAATAATGACGATGATGACGACAATAATAATAATAGTGAATAAATAGTATAATACCTGAATAAATAGTCGCGATGTAAATATTGTGGATCAATGTTGAATTCGAGATGCTGATTGCTAAACCGTAAGCTACCAAGGCTCAAAACAATAGCTTGTTGCACCGCTATCGGATCACCAGTCATTAAATGGTGGCAACCTTGTTTTTCTAGTGTTATTAACCATGCTTCTACAACATTATTCACATTATCAATAGTTGATGTATCTTTCCATAAACGTGGTGCATCTCTGAAACATTAAAATAAGATATAAATTGTACAAAAGAATATTTGTACAACTTTAAATTACTCACAAAGTATGATGCCCACGATAACAACCTTCATTCATGATCACATTTTTTTCTACCCCTGGTGTACCATTTGGGGTTTGAGATAATACATAGTATGTAGTAGAATTTATTTTATGACCATTAATAGCACCATTAGCTTTAGAATCACTTATTCTAAGTCCTGTATACCAGTAACTTTGCCAAAGTTTAATATGATCATCTTTTAAATTGTCTTGTTGAATACTAAGTGCTTTTCTCATTGCCTGTCATAAATTATTTTCAGTTAACATATAGATACTGATATTTTAATACTTTCTGATTTACACACCTCTATTGCTTTTTTCTTCGTTGTTTCATAATGGGTATGGTATTCGTCCATAATTATAGGTTCACTGTATTGTATACTTGTTAGAAATTTTAATTTTAAAGAATTCCTTGCTTTAATTTGTAATATCTTGGGTGGAATTTTATAAAGTATTGATACTGCCACAATCTTATTTGAGTTAGGTAGTGGAACAAAACCCGAAATTAAATTATATTCATACATAAAGTCACCCACTTGAATTCTAAACACATAAATATAATTATTAATTATAATTAGTATTATTATGATGCTGTTAATTACTAAATTATGCGTTTCAAGTATATGTTTAAACTTAATAATTACTTAGTTGATTCTGTGTGGGAATTACTCCAGTGAATAGATATTTGAGGTTTTAATGGTACATTTTGAGAAAATGAAAGTGGATTGGTTATTTTTACATCTTGTACCAGTATTGCATCAAATACTCTATGGGCATAATACTGAAATTCTGTATAATATCCTTCTCTCAGACATTGATAGTGATAAACAATTCCATTTGTGAAATGCGTAACTGTAGCTTCACGATAGAAAGCACTTTTAAATAAAGGTGGAAATATTAATGGTTGCCATTGTATAGGTAATGATAATGCTCGTCCTTTTTTTATATATATCAAAGCTTCTGGTACAATAGGAATTCCAAATACTCCATTACCAATATATGGTAAATACTGGTGCTCCTTTTCTTTTGGAGGATTATGAAGAATATTTACATTATACTCTTCAGAATCTGCATGAAATTGTGCTAGCCTTTCATTTATGCATTGATCTTCAAATGCTATAAAAATATGGAGACTAATATATATACATTATTACATTAATTATTCAAGAAACAATTAAACAGATTTTTAAAATAGTACAATATTTATGATAAAGTTAATTGTATTACCTTGTATGGACTCTCCAGTGGAAGAGAAAACCCACTGTGCAAAAGGTGGACCAAAATAAAGTAATATACCAGTACAAATGATGAGTAGTATAAGTATCTTGCGATAGGAATAACTTCCATCAATTAATCGTCGTATTCGTTTTCCAATTTCACGACTATCGAACATCCTTCCAGGCCTCATCATAATGATTAGTCAATTTATACACTTCAGTTTTCGCGCGTCTTTTCGAGCATTCTTTTGTTTTTATAAGATTGTACGGTAACATAACCTTATTGCTTTCACTTTACCTTGTTTTATCAAAAACCTCAACAATTTGAAAAGGACTTTCTATTATTTTCTTTATTCTGTATGTAGTGATAAGTTCTGTAGACATTTATTATGATTCTGTGCACTATGAAACACTGTTATTACTAAGAACTTAGAAAGTAAATGCAGCATTCATGCTAAATTTTCATCGTCACTATTACTGTATGTATGTTCATGTATATTCACACAAGCAAGAAACATTAATTTATGAACTATGACATTTTCATAGCTGAAATTTGTAAACGATGAATGAGGTTGACAGAAATTTATAACGAGTGCTTTAGTAAATGCATTATACAATTTCTTGATTTTTACCTGCATGAAGTTATTGACATTTACAAACATTGATTAGATAATATGCTGTGGTATATCAATTTTAGTTAAAAATTTTTCGCTATGTACACTAAAAAACAAATCCGGTTTCTTTAGGAGAAAAATGGCAACTAACGAAACAAGTCTTTACCACTTGCAATAATATGTATTCGCACATTGACATACATTATGCCTAATTTACAAAAATCATTTTCAAAATCGATAAACAACAATATTTTCACAAGTGCATGCTTACTTTCAAAAGTATGCTGTTTTATAAGCATATTTTATATTTTGAAGAAGTGATTCTAGAAATTGCTTCAAAACACAAATCAACGTTTTCTTATAATTGAACGTTTCATTGTTTCGTACATTTGTAATCGAAGTATCGCAGCGATTTAACATGTAGAAAAGATGTAAAAGATAATAGTTTGTCATAAAGTTATTTAAAGTTATTTAAAAAGTTGAAAGCATTTTGGAAGCCTCATTTTTATATGCATTTTAAAATGTATATTTTCGCGCACGCTGTCTGAAAAACATTTATTACCGCCATCTAGCAGCCAGCATAAGATAGAAATGCAGACAGTACCCATATGAACAGAATCTGTCGATAAGGTAAAGAATTACATGAAAAGAGTGTAACAATTGGCGAAACTTCTCCTTTTTGCAAAAGGAAATGTCTGTGAGTATGATTTTTGGCGATTCGAACGAAAAATTTGTATCATTTCAATGTTATTCCCTATATTATCGACGTGACACAATGTAGTCTGCGAATTGTTCTAAACACATAATCCACATCTTCGGACGCACAGAATATATTGCAAACAGTATTTTAATGTTGACAATATATACATTAACAGTATTCAATATTCAGTAAAACAAAAATATTAAAAAATGTCCATTTTTCAAAATTTTATTTAATTCGCAGCATCATTTTTAGAATACTCGATCGTCAATAAGGAAGGAAATTACATAAAGACTGCGCATGCAAAGTGCAATATTTCGGCACTTTGACGGCGCAGTACAGTCCCTGAGGCATTTAGAAACAAATTTCTATTAGGGTTTGATGCGTTTTGATGCCTAATAAAGTCAGAAACTCAATTTTTGTCGAATTCGGTCCAAAACGGTACATGTGGCGCCATCTAGCGGCGAGCGGCGAAACTACGAAAAACTAAAATTTCGATTTTCTCGAAAACTAGCGAATTTTCAGTACTTCTGAGGGTCAGAAATTGTTCTGTGACCTCTATAGAACCTGTATAATGCCACAAGAATCTCCTAAAAGCGCCAGAAAAAAAAATTAAAAAAAAGGTCAAAACATGGACTAAAAAATTGGCGTCCATCTAGCGGTGAAAGTTGGAACTACAAGAATATAAAAATGCGATTTTCTCGAATATCAGCGAACTTTGAGTACTTGTGAGGCTCAGAAAGTGTTATGTGATCACACGAGAAGCAAAATAAAGCAATAAAAGTTTCCTAAAAGCATTAATAAAGAAAATAAAAAGAATGTCATTTTATGGAGAAAATTTGTGGCGCCATCTAGCGGCGAAACTGTGAACAAAAATGAAAAAACGTATGTCCGAACACGCAGAAAGGAGTCAAATAAAAATTGATTTTCTGAACCTAATAGGCAAAAAAATGCATATCTAATTAAACAAAAATTGCTTTAAAATGTCTAGGGGATCATACTACGTCGTCAAAGTTCCGAAATATTACATTTTATATTTTTCCTTAACGCGTGTACAGACATGTTTTTTCAGTTTAGTTCGCAGTTTCGCCGCTAGATGGCGCCACTAATTTTCTCCATAAAATGATATTTTTTTAATTTTCCTTACTAAAGCTTTTAGGAAGTTGTTGTTGCATTATTTTGCTTTTAATGCGATCACATAACACTTTCTAAGCCTCGGAAGTACTCAAAGTTCGCTAATTTTCGAGAAAATCGCATTTTTATGTTTTTGTAGTTCCAACTTGCACCGCTAGATGGACGCCAATTTTTTAGTCCATGTTTTGGACTATTTTTCTATTTTCTTTTCTAGCGCTCTGAGGAGGTTCTTGTGGCATTATGTATATTCTAGAGAGGTCGCAGAACAATTTCTGACCCTCAGAAATACGTAAAATTGCCTAATTTCGGAGAAAATTGAAATTTTAGTTTTTCATAGTTTCGCCGCTCGCCGCTAGATGGCGCCGCCTGTACCGTTTTGGACCGAATTCGACAAAAATTGAGTTTCTGACTTTATTAGGCATCAAAACGCATCAAACCCTAATAGAAATTTGTTTCTAAATGCCTCAGGGACCGTACTGCGCCGTCAAAGTGCCGAAATATTGCACTTTGCATGCGCAGTAGATTTGACATAAGCGGCTCATGTACGTATCGCAAGGCTGCAACAAAATAATTAATTACTCATTACCTGCACATTATTTATGAACTTTTAGGATCGAACCATGTAAATAATGCATTGCTGTCCATTCTTTAATCATAAAAGTTCATAAACTGTGCTCAGAAAGTGAGTAATTAACGATCTTGCATACTCATTATCGTGTGTATATTCCTCCTACGCGCCGCCCGCGCATGCCGCGGAGGAATAATTTCCGAAAAACCATATCCGCGTAGACTTTAATGCATTTAACATTTTTTTTTCTATGTCCATCTGGATGTACATACGCATGTGAGTGGAAAATTTGATAAGAATTGGTTGAGTGGTGCAAAAGAAAAACGCGGACAAAGAAGTTGCAAAGTCAAGTATAAGAGCTTCGCTCGCCTTCGGCTCGCTCGCTCAATAAACAAATGACAAATCATAAATTAGTATACACATTCTTTATTTTGACCAATGTAGATTTCAAGAAAAGCACTTTAACAAATTGTGTAACTTGTAATAAGAAACTTGTGAAGCAGTTTGGTTTGGTAGTTTTAGCGTTAAATTCATGTAGAATAAAATTTTCGTGATTAGCGACCTAATTCAACGTCGCTTATCAAATCTGTCCAATTAATCCACAACTGTTAATAGACGTATACTTTCGAGACTATTTAGAAAATATTATATGTACAAACCCACAGCAGCACGTTTGTATACGTCGGCAACTATGTTCGACACGACAAGTAATTATTATGAACGTCAAACTGTCAGAAAGATTACCTTGTTAGGGTTTCGTTTCGCAACTTAATTCCCCGGTTTGCATGCAAGAATCTGAATCAGAAACGATGGAATGCGACACCGTCATAGAGCAGCGGTAAAAAAGGAGTAAGATCGACATGGGTCACGTTATCCACTAAAGTAGCTGCGAGTAACTCGTAACGAGAATCTCGTCGATGTCGACGAAGCTCGTCTTCGAAACCCATAATTACCGGCACCGGTGAAAGCAACGGGGTTCGGTGAACAGCCACTTTTTAAAAAGGTGTTAAAGCGTGCCGCGAGCGTGCATGGGTAGGTGTTAATTTAAAACAAACCAAGGGATAGCCAGGATTCGATGTCTAAGGAGCCTATGGTTTTAGCCGGGACACACCTCGATTCTTGTGAACTGGACCACGCGTCCAGTAACGTATCAAAAATGGCAGATCTTATTAACGCTAAATATACCGTATAATGTACGCATTATCTGAAATTGAAAATAACACTAAACCTGTCGGTGTATATTACACACATCATCTGAAATTGAAAATAACACTAAACCTGTCGGTGTATATTACACACATCATCTGAAATTGAAAATAACACTAAACCTGCCGGCGTATAATACTCACATCATCTGAAATTGAAAATAACACTAAATCTGCTGGCGTGTAATACGCACATGATCCGAAATTGAAAATAACACTAAACTTGACGGGATATAAAGTACACATACATTGGAAATATAATACACGAAAGATAAAACACAATATACATTGATTTCTTAGATCCATAAAAAACAATATGGATTTGAAGACAAGCATTGTAAGGAGTTTTGTAATTTAGAAAAGAAATGTTATGAATTGGTCAATACATAGCAATACATACACATCCACAATTTTTCAGAAAGATTATCAATACATATCAATTTTTCAGAAAGATTATTTTTAGTAATTTCAGTGGTAAAATGGGAGATCACGGAAGAAAAACATCTGTAAATTATGTGGGGGTACATATTCTAAAATACAATGTTTTTGAGAACAGTAGTTTTTTGAGAACAACATTTTGACTTTGTTATTAACATTGACATTGATTTTCATTATTAATTCCAATCAAAGATATTCATTTTGACTTCAGTTTTATAACTTTGATACTTATGTACATTTTGAAAATGTTCGTATTGATATTAATTTTCATTTTTAAATCGATTTATTTAAATTAATGATTTATATATATAATTTATTGAATCCATGTATCATAATTTTTTTACCTTGGAGTGCTTAAAAAAAAATGCAATTATAATTGATACTCCGAGAAAATATATGTGTTATTGTTGCACCAGGTTTACCGATATCTCGAGACGTCCCTGACACTGCAGATTTGCTATCTAACATATAATCAACAGGATTTCGAGCAATTTTTTTTGCAACTACCCCGAGGGCAAGATTCTGGATCCTCCTTTCCTTTGCACCTTTATTTTTTTCTTCGTGTCGGTGGAACGTTCTTCTACGATTAGTGACTACAAACTAATTGTACCATCTTCCAACTGAACGTTGAAATTTACAACCAATTTTGGTCCTATATTTGACTTACCTTTCTGCTATTAGTACAGTACAAAATGTAGTAAATGTTTCCTTAAGTGTGCTAAAGTACAGATGTATTATATATGTACAATAAAAACTCTGTTTTTATATTTAGGATTAAATTCTATTATTTGGATAATATAGGCATGGAGAAACTTGGAGATTTAAGGGTTTTGAGTTTGAGAATTTTGGGATTTACGGATATATGGATTTGGGGATTTGGGGATTTGGGGATTTGGGGATTTGTAGATTTGGGGATTTGGGGATTTGAGGATTTGGAGATTTGGGGATTTGGGAAGTTGAAGATTTGGGGATTTGGGAGAATTTGAATTTAGGAATTTGAAGATATGGGAATTAAAAAATTGAGAGATCTAGGTATTTGGAAACTTGAAGGTTCGAGGATTTTGAGATATAGGGACCTGAGAATTTAAAGATTTGAAATTTGTGAATTTTAGGAATTTGGTGATTTGAAGATTTGAGAATTTTGAGGTGTTAGAAACTTTAGAACTTCAAAATTTAGGAATTTGAGAATTTAGCGATTCAGGGATTTGGAGATTTGCAAAATTAGAGATTAGCTATCATACTCCCAAATCCTCAAATTTTCTTTTCCTACGTATCCAAATTTTTAATTTTCCAAGTTTCTAATTTTTGAAAATTTCAAGTTATGCTACCTGAAAAGTTGAAACATAAATTCCACACTTTGAAACATTGTGAATAATATGTCTTTCTCCAAATATAATAATTCGATATACAGTCCCAAGTATAAAACCTAGTGTATCTCAAAAAAATATACCCACCCACTAACCATTCCACATGTATTTAACTTTGATCAACGTATTTATTGACATATTAGGTCTAATAAGATTAATTAGTAAAAGGTAATGAGTCGTTAAATAGATTAGTCTTTTCCGCAAGATATCTACACATTCTTGCGTGTTTGCAAATGTTCAAATTGATAAAGAGTCAATAAATATTTTGCAATATTCTATAATGCACACAGCCCAAATAATTTACACCAGTTCAGTTGCGCGCATCTATTTTGAGACGTCTTGTACACTATCAGAAGTAGCTCGACGTAGTATCGTTAACGAGACAGCTTTGGAAGTCATTAAGGTTCCATCGTTATCACGATCAGAAGAATATACGTAGGTGTAGAGGTCCGTTGTTGAAATTGAAAACAGCATCGTATCACGAGCACCGATCTTCGGACGTATCTAGTCTACCAACCCTCTGATCGCCAGTTAGAGGCGCAAAGTATCGTCGATCTGCGATCTATCGATCTACGAAATTAGCATTCGAGCCGTGAACCCTTTCCTGAATATGGCGCAGGCCACCGACGACTTTCGAAGCAATTTCTCCGCCTCTAGGCTACCAGACCATCTTAGAACGTGCGTAAAAAGCTCGATGAAATCTTTGATGTACGATCTTTGGTTAATTTTTTATCAAATACCGACATTCTTTGTTTCTTCATGAATTTCTTCTTGAGGTCGAAGAACGTGATTTTAATGACTGTTAATACTATTTCTACCTAAAAGGTGCATTACTTTATGTACAGATAAGGAACGTGAAAGTTATAATATCAACAAATATAGCTGAATACTATTACTGTATTACGTAGAATTAGATCACATTTAGAATAATTGTATCTGCAAATTTTATTTTAATAAAAGTAGCAGATAGTTTCAGGCGGTTTTTCACTGCGAGACACGAGGGTAGAGTGTGGTAATATTTTAGAAGCGGGGGCGTGAAACGGATAATTTTCAAAGGAGGTAGAAAGCGATATCCGATCGTATATCAGAGCATAGAATGGTCGGTCGCCTTCAAATTATCGGAAACAAGGGCTAAACTAATGGGCCAGGTCGGACCATCTGGTACCGTACGGCTGGCTGATTCACGCCAATTCGATCACCGTTTTCACGCCGTAACGATGGAACAGATACATGGATTAATAAATTACATTCAGACGTACAGTTACTCGCATTAATATTCAGGTCATGCAGTACTTCCGTCATTATATACAGGAATGTATACATTGTATTCGTATGAATATTTATATATCATACTGCTAATTTTGCAAAAACACGAATTTATTGTAGATTCAAGATATACAAACAATTTCTGTTCAACTATAACATTTTGATGTGTAACACATCACTCAATAAGTCTCCGGTCTAACTAAGAAAAACAAATTTTCTTTTAGAAATTTTACTTTAATCATCAATATACTTTCCTTCCAGTGTGATACATTGATTCCAACGCTCCTCTAACTTTTCAATTCCCTTTATATTAAACGATTTGTCTTTGCCCCCAAAATAAGTTTCAGTTTCCGCAATCACTTCTTCATTTGAACCAAATTTCTTTCCCTGGAGCATTTTTTTCATATCTGCAAAGAGCCAGTAGTCGCTGTGGACCAAATCTGGGGAGTACGGTGTGTGGGGAAACAATTCAAAACGTAATTCATTCAATTGAACCATCGTGTTCATCGACTTGTGACACGGCGCATTGCCTTCGTAAAACAGCAAACGCGGTACCCACTTTGAAAGCAATTTGCACATGCCCAAATTTTCATGCAAAATTGTGAAGACACTACCTTCTGATATCTTCAAGGCATCAGCTATCTCACACAACTTAAGTTTACGGCCCTTTAAAACTATTTTGTGGACATTTTTTATGTTTTCCGGAACGACTGCTGATTTTGGGCAACCAGAGCGTTCAGCATCATCGGTGGTTGTATGACCGCGTTTAAATTTAGCATACCAGTCAATGATAGTCGATTTTCCTGGTGCAGAGTCCCTATAATGCTTATCAAGTCACTTCTTGGCTTCAACAGTATTTTTTCCGATAAAAAAACAGTATTTAATCAGCACACGAAATTCCTTTCTATCCATTGTCTTCAAAATTACGAAACTGGGGGTACTAAAATGACTGTAACTTCTAAACTATTGGTCAGAATACCATGAAATTTTGACACGTACTGTTTGAAAGTTAGTATTATTCGAAAATAACGTGGGTCTGTCACCAGTGTCGCCATATATGTGTCAGACTGGGGACTTATTGAGTGTCGTGTTAATACATTTTAAACAGGATATCACATTCTTACGTCACATTTGAAAATTTTGTGAAAAATAAAGAATTTTTACATAAAATAGGAGAAATTACAATTTGATATTTTTTTGCAAATCTTTTTTGTTTAATAACAAAATCGTTTCAACATATTGCAAATAATTTTGTTTATACATCAGAATGTTATTCTTTCAGTCTTGTTTTTAATTCAACTTTTGTTTTTACTGGCGTTTTCTAATTTTTTTGTTTCATTCGTTACGTAGATTCTTTGTGGGTTTTGTGTCTGGAGATTGTGAAGGTGGATGTGAAATTTTCGGACAATTATATAACAAACATTTCTGTATTATTCGATCTCTGTGATTTGGATCATTATTGATTTTTGAAGGTACTTTGTATTTCGTTATTTTTCCTCTTAAGTACTTTTTCAGAAAGTCTACTTATATCTTCTTCTATCTAAATCATCGTTAATGAAAACTAATTTACTAACACCCTTACTGAAAATACAACTCCATATCACAGTAAATTGTTCATTCTCCACAGCAAAACAAATAATTTTAACACGTAAATGATGGAAAATTACACATTTACTAGAATGTATACTATTAAATTATACAACAGTTGAGTTATATATTTACTTCAACGAAGAACTTATCAATGTGTATTGAAGAAATGCCTTTATAGTCGTCCACACTAGATCATTATTATTAGATGTATATCATTAGATGATTAATCATTAGATATATATAGTACTATACATACAATATTATATGTGCAATTACCTTTATCGTTCACACTTTGTTTACTTATTAATTTAATAACAACTGAATAAGAGATTAGAAATATAATTTAAGATTAACTTGCAAAGAATAATTTTATGTAAGAATACTTAAAACCATCACATAAAAACGTTGAATTTATTCAGAAAGAATATAGACGATCTAAAATTTGATAACTTCTCCTACCGTGTACTTGACCAAGTGTGAAGTACACAAAGTGGCAAACAGCTGTCAGCGAGTTTGTTTACAATCCTAATAACATAAATGTCAAGTTGTTTTACCAGTTAGTCTAAGTAAGCTATAAATGGAAATAACAAGGTTTTATTCGATGTCGTTTTCTAGGCTTTAATTAGTAAAATGTGTGTTTAGAAAGCAATTGAACGTTGATTTGGTAACTGGAAAGGAAGAAGTCTCGATCGGAAATGGTGGAAATAAGTGTGTATCACGTAACACGCGGAACATATGTCAGTGACTGTGGGACAAGTGATTTAACTAGGACAACTCATTTGTCGTTTAGTGCAATTTATATCGGGGTTTCTTCGATCAATGAGTCACCGATTGCAAGCCATCATGTTAAAGTTTTAATGGATCGCTAAGTGGAACCTGTTATGCCCAAACAGTATAAGTTCAATGAAAACAGGATTAACTGATTTTATTGACGGTTACTGGGAATTAATGAATTAATCGAATGAGGTTGTTAAATATTTTCTTTTTTAATTTATGTGAAGATTCGTTATAAATATAACGTCAACAAATATCAATATAATTTTAATAAATTTCAAAAATATATGGTCAATAAATATAATGTCAATAAGTATTATAAATATAATGTTAACAAATATAATAAATATAACTGATAACTATAACAATAAATATGTATAGCAAATATAACTTAAATATGAAAAATACAATTCTATTAATGTAACAAATTCTTTTATTCAAACGAATATTTTTCACTGATTTTTATAATTTTGAGATAATCTCTTCCATGAAAATTTGTCAGTCTTACATTTCTCTAATTTAAATAATAAAAAATAGAATTGAAAAAATAATATATGTATAATTGAAATCAGTATTCATTAAATGAATATGGGTATTCATTAAACACGGAGACACAAGTTTTTAAATTTCTTCGAATAGTAAATGAGTTTCAAGAATCAATGAACAACCATGATGAATGATTACTTCCCTCTTACAAAAACTGGCTAGAACAAAGAGTTCCTGACGAGGAGAAATTGCGAACTACGTAAATTAAACTGCCAGAGAACGGGTGAAAATGGTCTCGTTTAGTTCCATTACATGTCATTTCCACGTACCGTAAGATCTATTGCCTGCAATTAAAGTCTTGGTTTCCCTTCGACAGGAAAGTGCGTGGTGAAGATCGTCTCTTCCTGGTATCGTTTTCACTTAATTGGTGACTGTAGACTGATTAGAGAAGCGTAACAACCGGAAACACGTTTGAATAAGATCGATCGTTTATCTTGCTAGACAACTCGGTTACGGTACTTGATTTTTCATTCATACGAATGACTCTGATTTCTGAAACTGTTTACTAATTTAATTTTAATTACATTTTTAATTACATCAACTATATTTTACGAAAGCTAAAAACTAGAAGGGGCACGCTGCAAAATTTAAATAAAACTTTGAGGTAAGATACAAATCTTTATCGACGATGAAGAAACGAATATTTGTAGAAAGGAAGATATTTTCAGTTTCCGTGACCTCCAAATACTTTGTGGAGACCAACATCCTGAGCAGCATTGCAAAGGTTGCAAGTTTTGGTCTTCACTGATTAAAAAGATGTTATCAGTTTACTTAAACATATAGTATTTTCTGGTAATTGCATTTAATAGTTTTTGCTGTGTACGATCAGGATGCAAACAGCATCATAAAGAATTATACTTTTCATTAGTCAGCAAAAGCAGGGACGAATGTAAAAAGTAACATTGTGGACATTTAGTATCGTAATGTAATGTTAATAAATGTCTTCCTGTAATATATCACACTGTCATTTTTATGAGATTTATCAGAGTTCTTCACGTTCATCGGGAGAAAGTAAGAAAACATAAAAAGAAACATTCATGTTCTATATTTTATTTTTGTCTTTTAACATTAGCATACAACAATTCGTTTTTTAACAAAGCAAATGGAGTACATGATATTTCTATCACAAGTGCAACTAAATTCGATAACTTCGAGGAGTCACGTCATTGTTCCCACCATAATGCATTAGTATTAACATAACCCCAGGGTGAGCTCTCGCAAACTGTACCAGCGATCGCATCTCGAACTGGGACTGTTAATATTCTGAAGTTCACGTCGGTATAATTCAAAGTCGAGAGCAGGAAAACTGGCATTCTGTCAGATATAATCCACAGGACGCCACGATTCACCTAGAAATAGAACCGTATGTTTTAAACATTGCTAAAAAAATTTGTCTTCGTTTGTAATATGTAGAAGGTGATTTTATCGAAGTACGATTAGAAATTCTGAAATGGTTGGACATTTTTAAAACTTTCTAAAAGGAGAGTGATAGATACCAACTACTCGTAATTTTTCCACTTAAAGAATATTAATATGTTCATTTGTTATTATGTTATTATGTTCACTTAAAGTCACGAATTAAAAAAAAAATTGTGCACATTCATATAAATATTTAAACGGCTTTAATACTTATACATTCAAGGCGAGTTGAGTGAACTCACACAACTAAGTTTTAAAAAATATTTCGAGCAGTGTTTACTAGATCCAATCTTTTTTATACGATTTTTGGTAGTATATTGCATGTTGATATGCAATATGCAGTATGTGATTAAAATTATGTACTGCAGATGGAGTATTTAATTGAAATTATATATTGTAAATACGGTATGTAATTAAAATTATCCACTGTGGATGCAGTATTTAAATGAAAATATGCACTATAGGTGCAGTATGTGATGCATTATGTACTACAAATTATGCACTACAAAGGCAGTATAGAACAAAATTAACTAAAATAAAGAAAAGTATTTTACCTTGACGTCAGCTGGGAATATTAAAGCGTCATCATGTTTTGCTACGAGTGCTTGATTTTCAGGAGCATATGGGAGTAAAGAGCTCCAACAACCTACTGCATTTTGATCGATAAGATTGAAAAACTGAAGCCCAGTGTCATCCATAACAGAGGCAGTACAGTGACCAAGTGGTCCTCTTTCTGGAAGTACCTATCATAAATAATAATTATGTTATTTTTGCAATTTGAGAACAAAGTATTTTTACAGTAGCGATAAATAATTTAAAGCAGTCACTTTAATATGTTAGCATTTCTTCCATAATGAAGCATATTTGTTATAATGGACACTATATATCATACTAATAACACTATTTTTATTTCAGGATATCTCTGCAGTCTGTACGATATTTTTTCGTTTATTTGAGACATAATTGATTCGTTTTATGCAACAGGTATAATGGATAAAAGTAAGATTGAAATTTAATATACAATAATTACATTGTAAAATAATAAATATTTCACAACTGTTCCTTCCTTCTTCATAACTCATTACTTTTGCAAAATAAACTTCTCTTCAATATTATAAATTCCTTATTAGAGATCATCAAAATTTAAAGTTTCTAAATCAAACATATGTATGAGTATATTTGTACATCTACATCTGTATAGTCGTTAAAATCAATTTGTATAATAATTAATATGTATTACAAAAAATAAACAATAATTTAAATTTATAATTTTTATCTCAACAGCTTAAATATTAATAGCTTTTCTTTCTAATAGTTTAGGTATAATTTATAATAAATAACCGACAGGATCTAAATATACAAACTTCCACAAACGAACAGAGCGGTCCTTAGAAAATATTAATAACAATACCATGAATTTTCTTACCTGGAACTCGTGATAACTGTCTTGAGACAAATCTTCATCCCTGAGAATCTTGGTAGAAACAGCAAATTCTCTCCTGCTGCTAAGAGGATGGAAGAACAGTGTCCTAAATCCGTCCGCAGTGATTGGAGATAAGCTCATCCCGAAAATCCCTTCCTCTCCCCATTGGAAATTTAAACCGCCAATGTTATAATCACCAGCCAAAGGATCTGGCATGAAATAACTGTGCGTAATGCGCCAAGACTTATTCTGTTCCCAGGAATAAACAATTAAACCGTATCCAAGCTCGTCAGACATGTAGGCGTACGCGTCATCACAGCCACCTTTACCCAAATCGACTGCTATGTTCGCGATGAAAGTATTCTATAAAAAAAAATCATATCAAATCATATTTTTTCACTATTACATTTAGTGTTCGAAAATATTTTTTCATTATTGCATTTTAGGTTAAGTAAAATAATATTTTCAAGCAATTTGGAACGGTTTGAGAAATGTAGCGAGATATTTAAGACGCAATGTTATTTGTTTGCTTGAGTTGTCGCTTGAAATGATTTTTATTTAGTTTCTTTTAAAAGAAAAATTTATATAGTAAATACAAGTTTTCTTCAATTCCAAATTTAATTTCTATTAGATTATTTTGAAGAAAATATACGAATTTGAAAGAAATCTAAATTTTAAGTAACATTTAATTAAACCAAAATTTTTGCACGATTTTCCATAGAAATAATAATAATTTGTATATCAGTAATTTATACGGTTTAATATCTTCTGTTTTCAAATAAAATAATTATCAGAAGATGGTAGTTTATCATTTAGAGTGATAGAGCTAGTAGTGATAGTAGACAAAACTTCATCAATATTTATCACATAAATAATTGTTTCGAATATAAGTAAAACTTAGTTAAGCTACCTAAGCTAAATTAGTAAAGTTTACTTAAAATTTCGAAGAGCAAGAAGTTGTTAATACTGTATTAAATAATTACCATGTTGATGTCCTCAGCTTTAAGCCTGTACTGTCTCAGAATTTTATCAGTGGTCAGATCAAAGACATTCAGAGTGTAGGGACATGCTTGTATGGTGGTATTTCCAATACCTATGGTACCAGTATCCAGTACCCAAAGTCTGTCGCAAATATCTGCGTGTATTCTGCAACAATAGCAACACAATCGCCCATTGACTAACCATCAAGATCATAACTCGTGTTTAATGAACGTCTATTCAAATTGGACAAGTCTAGCATACAGGTGGTTTCACAACATGCAAGGCTTTAGTGATTGACTAGGGATACAGATTACATAGATCTTTTCGCTTCAGTGTTTCTCAAACTGACCTAGCAATAATGATTTTATCGGTTTACAGATTGTATCGATTAGAAAGGTGTTTAAAATATTGAACTACAGAATAAAACGATTATTTTTAAGAACAGGAAAAATATAAAAGGTTACTTTTATATTCATTATTCATTTGTCAAAACTAGTATTTACTTATTGTTAGTATTTTTACTTTTATTGTAAAGTTGCATTTATTTTTGTTCAAATTTTGTAAGTTCCTTGTAGTTTTAGTCTTTCAAACAATATTATACAATATTTAAAAAATGTGTTAATACAATATTGAAAGGATTTATTAATACAATATTCAGTCAACTTTAATGGTACTTCAAATTTGTTGGAAATTTATTTAAAAATTGCAATATGATACATATTGAATTAACAAAATAAATTAAAAGCTTTAGTGTTAGAAAAAGATCAACATTCTCACATGTCTGACGGTTTTCTCATATCGATATTGCGCAAAGGAAGCCGAGAGAACATTCTCACAGGTCTAATACTCCCAATTATGGATCTAATAATTGTCTCATTGATCACACGTTTCACTTAACGAGAACTTTGTGTGATCAAGAATAAAAGATAAAGTGTAGATTGAAATCTGTCCGGTTTTACAAGATTTTATCATCATGACTTTCTCCTTATTCGCACAATTCAATGTATATCGTTCTGTGTCAGAGATTATGAAACCAATGTAATTAGTGCAAGTAATATTTACAGTGGAATAAAAACGCAGTTATGATCTTGCATTATTATAACAATTAAGCTATTGTATTTTATTTGAAACTTAATTAATGTTTTCATAATAATGATAGCAATTTTAATTATATTTCACTTACGATAATAAATTTATTGCAATAAACATTTCCTTAATATTATGCTTTGGTTAATTGTGAATTATTATAGAACTATTAAAGAGGTCTTTTATCTGATAATCTCGGAAATCTAGAAAATTTAAAACTTTATAAATTGAAGGATTAATTTGATTAATTGTAAGTTGTTCTAAAAATAATTGAAGAGATTTTTTATCTGATAATTTTGGGAATTCAGAAAATTTGAAATTTTGGAATTTGAGAATTCTGGAAATCAAAGGATTCGAAATTTTGATTCAGTATAAATTGTTCTACAATTATAAAGATGACCTTTTATCTGATAATATGGAGAATTCAGAAATTCAGAAATTCAGAAATTCAGAAATTCAGAAATTCAGAAATTCAGAAATTCAGAAATTCAGAAATTCAGAAATTCAGAAATTCAGAAATTCAGAAATTCAGAAATTCAGAAATTCAGAAATTCAGAAATTCAGAAATTTAAAAATGTATAACTTTGGAAATAAAAAGGTTCAGAAATTTTAAGGTTTGAGAATTTAGAACCCTGAAAATTTAGATACCTAAGAATTTGCAAATTCTGTGAATTGAACGACTAGAAAATTGTTTTAACATTATTAAAGAAATTTGTCAGAGTAATAAATTAAATTATACGTACCTGTAAGCAGTGGTAATTGCACTTCCACAAGCACCGGCTTTATTTTGCGCCCAGTTAGGATAAGGGGTAAGTTTTGGCGAACCTCCTCGATTTGTGTCCAGTGATATGTAATTTAACGTTGCTGGTATACCTATTTCAAAATATTTAGTATGTTTATATATAAATTATTTGATAATGTATATATTTATATATTTATTTATAATTGAAGGTAGTGCTTTCAATTATGGTACTTCTTAGCCAATTATGCTGATAAAATGAGAGTTCGTTAATAAACGACAAATGTAAATCTGATATAATACTGTATAAATAACAGCAATCATTTTTAATATTCGTTCTAAAACGTAAGTTTTTAAATTTTATACAAAAAATTTGTTAGCTTCAACAAGTTATATTAAAAAGAATATAACAATAACTTGGTCTTTTCTATTGAAGAAATTTATTTAATGAAAAATGATATATTATTGCAAGCAAAAGTTTAACAATTCATTATATGTTGTATACTTGTAACAAATAACAAATTTCCACTGTATTCTTCATCAAAATTACATATTCCATACATGTTATAAACGTGTTAAATGTTATATCATAAGTAATATGATACATGTTACCATATGAAATAATTAAAAAATTTCAACTTCCAACTAAATACTATTCAAGTGTCTTAACAAACCAATTGTAACGACTCTGGAACCTAGGCTCAGATGTTAACAGCGCTCATGAGGTAAAGAGCGGCTTTTACCTACTGAACGACTCGTTTTTGCAAATAACTAAATTTAAAGAATGTGGGATTCGTGTGGTGTGCGGTTAAGGAGTGAAATCCACAGGTCAATCTTTCAACAATTAGGTTTATTCAATAAAACAATGAAAATGATGAATTTAATAGATAACAAATAACAACAAAATATGAAAAGTATATTGGCTTGATTAAAAGAAACTAAATAGACTTTGATTGAATAATAATAATAATGGAAACTCGACAAATTAAATAGTACGTAATTAGAGAAAAATGAACCTAACAAAATGTAATTCGCTAGTTAATGCTTTATGTTAAATCGTACCTAACTAAGATGGAGATGAAAAGCAAAAAAGTTTCTTCGGGAATGTTACACAATTTTGACATTAGAAAGTATCTCGATGTAGTTTCAAAACAAAATCCATATCATGCAATGTACATTGGTACGCTTCATAGCAAAAACTATAAAAATTCACTTGACAGTGTAATGATCAATAAATCGCGTGACCAACAATAAGGTATCGATCAATCTAAACGTAACATGCCTCACCTTCCGATTTTATCAGTTTACCTCTAATACACGTGGTAGCTCCGCGAAATTTTTGCTGGGCGCTAACATGGATAATGGGCTTATTCAAACATTGCCAAATCAGAAATACCAGGCTATAATGATATAAAAATCATTTGACATGTCACCATTGCGTGACGAAAGCAAACTGCATACAGCTGGTGTGCTAACATTTTAAAGCTGAAGGAAATGTCAGCACAACAATCTAAACAAAGTTATTGCGTACTTTGACACTATGGTACGTTATATTTAGGTCGTAGGTTATAGTAGGTTAATTGGAAGTGAATTCACAGCTTGAAGGTGTTTTTAAAATTTGTAGTTTAGGGATTTCGAAAAATTAGGGGTTTGACAATTTATGGAAAATTTAGAAATTTGAATAATTGGAAATTAGGTTGTTTGAGAATGTTTTAAGTATGAGAATTCAAGGATTAGGAAAGTTAAGAATTTTGAAAATTTAGGAACTTGGGAATGTAAAAATTTGAGAATCTGAAAATTTTTGAAGTTTGATAACTTTTCAAGAATTAGGAAACTGAACTTAGAAATTTAAATAGTTGACAATTTTTATATTTGGGAACTTCGAAATTTAGAAATTCGCAAATTTAAAAGTTTTGAAAAAGCGAATTAAAAATTCGGGAAATTAGAAATTTAAAAGAATGTGTAAATTTAAAAATCCGAAAATCTGCAAAAGCTGAAAATTTGAAAACTTAGGAATTCTTAAAAAAATTCCTATGAAAAACATACCTAACATTTTCTAAATAAAACAATTGCAAGAATTCGATACGATTACCATTTTACACTGCAATTACCAAAGTATGCAATTAACTATCTAAGTATTGTACATACACGCACTCACCATAACCTATAAACATCTCAAATCCAATTTAATAACAAACTCTACAAAATAAATTTTACAAAATACGATTCCGAGTTTATTGGAAAAAAAGAAAAATAGTTCACGACTTCTCGTGGAGGGAGTGTAATGGCGAATTCTAAAACAATCAGCTCCACACGCCAGTACCCATTTAAGATTTTCGGAAAGGGTTCATTGAACAGTCGAAATCTATTCTGTCAGTCTGCAAACCTGTGACAGGAACCTTCCTTTCCTGTTCCTTCCTCTCTTAATATTTCATATCCTCTGTCTGGCGTTTCAAGCGAACCTGACGTTCGAAGAAAGAACCGAGCGAAACAAAGCTGTGTGTACACATAAAAACTTGATGTAAAAACAATGCCAACCACGGTGGGCTTTGACGCGTCTGGAGAACTTCCAGGAGACCGACGAGATGCAAAGATTGACGAACAAATGTAAACGAGAAACGGCAAGAACGAGATCGGAAGGGTTGAAGAGAGACGTCAGTGGTGAGGAATGAGAAGGAGATTATTGAAGAAATCTCAAAAGGGAAAAGGAAATGATCGTTAATTTGTTCTTGAATAAAATCATTTTGATATCGATTAATTAATAATTTTTGAGTTATCGTGAAACGAGATGAGCGTATGATGGATTTGTACACTATTATTATTATTACTACCATTACTATTATGGCTATTATCATCATTATTATCATGATATTTATTGGTGTTATGGTTGTTATTCACACTGTCATTAAGAGTAATACTATTAAGCTTTTTATTACTATAATTATTATTACGACTATGGTCAATTATATTACTATTATGATGGCAATTATTGTGATTATTATCAGCATTATTCTCTTCATTATCACGATTATTATGATTATTATGATCATCATTATCACTAAAATGGCTATTATCTCCGCTGTTATCTGAACTGTGTTGTAAAGTATTTTAGAGTCGTTGTGGATATGTGGTTCAGAAATTTTAGAACTTGTTAATTTGAAAATAAAGAATACGAAAGTTGACAAATCTGCAAGTATGGTAACTTGGAAAATTGGAAATTTAGGAATTTGGGATTTTGGGAATTTAATAATTTGGTGATTTGAAAATTTGATAATTTAGTCATTTGGTCATTTGGGCATTTGGGAATTCGAGAATATAGAAATTTGGTATTTGGTAATTTGTTAATTTAGTAATTTAGCTATTTTGCAATTTTGCAATTTAACAATTTAGCCATTTAGCAACTTAGCAATTTAGCAATTTAGCAATTTAGCAATTTAGCAATCTAGTAATCTAGTAATCTAGTAATCTAGTAATCTAGTAATTCAATAATCTAATAATTCAGTAATTCAGTAATTCAGTAATTCAGTAATTTAGTTATTCGAATATTAAACAATTTCAAACATTAGAAAATTGGAGATGGACCAATCTGTGAATTTGAAAATTAAAAAATTTGAGAATCTAGGCAGTTAAAAACTGAGAACTTTAGAACATTTTTAGATTTCCTCATTTGATAGTCTTACGTTTGAATATCTAAAAATTTAAGAATTTAAAATTTTAAATATGAAAGTACGAATACTTGAAAACAAGAAAATTTGAAAACTCAAAAATATGGGAACATTAAAATTTGGATATTCTTAAACTCAACGGTCTAAAAATTTACATATTTTCAGTTAGGTTATTTCAAAATAGAAAAATTCAGAATTAATTTGAAAATTGGAAACTTGCAAACACGATACAAATTTTATTTGAAAATTTGGAGTTGTAATGGTTATAAGATTAATTACTATTATAATATAGTATAATGACTATAACGAAACGTTTAAAACTTGCCAAAGTAAACCGAACACTTCATACTCCGCAAATTCGAGAATTCGAATATTTACGAACATGATAAATAAAAAAACATAGAACATCAAAAATGTATAAACTTTAACATTTCAGTAATGTCATTTACACCTCTGTTTAATTATCCATCTTAAAACCGAGATACACAAGTACAGTAACCACCCTAACAAAGTACAAGGGTTGCAATAAAGAAATATTACGTACCAGCAAAAAGGTCAATAAAACTACCAAAATTTAAATGAGTAGCTAATAAGCTCGAGACTGTAGTGAAAGGCAGCGGTTTCAAGCGCGCGGCTAATAAAGGGTTAAAATACGAGCAAGAACCGAAAGGACCAGTGTATAAGAGAACGAAGGTAAGTAAAAAAAACCTGGCGAGTATCGACAAGAAGAAGGGTTAAGGACCGAAATATGAAAGATCGTACACACTGTGCCCGCTGCATTGTCAAGTTTTTCATTTTGTGCAGGATGGCCTGGCGCGCGCCATCGCGTATAATAAACATAAAGTACCGAGGGCAAAACAGTGGGAAACAAAAGGGCGCAAGAGTGAATAAGCCCATTCACCCCTGGTTCTCTTCTGGGTCACAAACGCTGCTTCGAAGATTTCAGTGGAGGCGGAGACAGAAATGCTCTATTGAATCGCTCACGCGGTTTTCGGCATTTTTTGTCGTCAACCGGAAGTCGACCAGACGAGATTCGAAGCGTGCACCGGCCACGGTAATCTTCCGTGCATTGTGCAATCTTCGAGGCAGCTTCCTGACACCCAACATTTTCTACACGGACTTTCGTTACTATTTGTCCACTGATTAAATAGTTTCGTCCTTAAAAAAAACTCAATTTTCATTAACTCGGTTTCGTTATAAAATCTAAATTGGAGTATGTCCGTAAACTGCGTTTAACTAGTTAGATTGGTCAACGTCATCAACAGATTCAACGTATAGCAATTTGGTTTTCTACGAATTTCTACTGGCTACGAACCAATTAAGTATACGAGGTTGCGTACGGTTCTGTACGGTCCGACTATTGAACTAGGTAGCAGGAAAGAATAGCGATCGGTTAAAAAGTAGTTGCAAAGAAAGTCTTTGAAGGTACCGCGTGTCGTGTAAGGAGCGTCTCCTTTTTCAGATTCTTTACATTATTTCATACATTTCTAATACGGGAAAGGTATGGTCGATGTGCCGCGTACAAGTCTTCCTCTGACCGGTAAGGAAGTTTAATTGAACTTAGATTTAGAAAGTGTAGAGCGATGTCTTCTCTCTAGGGGTAGACATAAGATCACGTATGATCATTTTTTGTGCAGGAGTGACCCGGTATTTATACCAAGAGTTAAAGCAAAAACTGTTCAAGGTTTTCTAACTTTCAAATTCGAAAATTATCAAACTTCTGAATATTCACAAACTAAATATGAAAATTTCCAAATTTCTTAATTTTCAAACACCGAATGACTTTTTAAATTTCAAAGGGTTCAGTATGTAAAATTAAAACATGCTCAAATTTTCATTAAAATAAATAAAATAAAAATAAAATGAAAATGTTATGAGACTTCTCCTGCACTGATCCTTATCCAAAGACAGTTAACATTACACTCGAGTATCCATTACACAAGTGTAATATAGGTCTACATTTTACAGTTATGTGTACAGTCACATATTACAGGAAATTGTATTTTCGACTTACCATTACGCCATCTTGGAACGGTAACAAACAGCTTATTCCTCCATATTTCTATTCCAACGGGCAGCGCATTCTCAGGAATAAATTCTCCCTTCATCATCGCCATTCTTCTGCTGGCTGCATCCGGGTAAGCGAAGTCCAATTCTCTCCAGGAAAATCTTTCCAAAAGTGGTGCCTGACCAAATTGTGTGGACCATTTTTGCAGACCCCCAACACCTTCACTTGCCAAATATAGCAAACTGACTATCACTAACCCGTGCAACATTTCCACAATTCTTCTGGGGTTCTTACGCACCTACAAAGTAAGATAATGACCTGTCAAGTTTCAACACGGTATCACGTAACTGCCGGTTTCTCTTTAGGTTTATTTCAAGAATGTTGATTGATGCTCATTCGTCAAGAAGTAATTGGTGCGAAGGTGTTTCTTAAAGTGGATTTAACCCTTGATTGAAGACCTCAAATTAGAATGGTAAGACAACATTGCATGGGTGAATATCGATCAAGAGCGAATTTTTTCGTAACTTGAGTCTACAAGTTGTAAGGTCTGAGAAATGTACTTATCATTTTACGCGAAGGAGAATTCTGACAAATGTTAAGTACGGTAGTGTGGTTATGGGTGTAATTTTGCTTTGACAAATGTTTGGTTTCATTTTATTTGAGTAGTAGTTAATAATTACTGTGATTTCTTTCAATTTTTATAATGACTTGTTTCATTTTGTAATTTAAGAATTGTTCAGTTATTTTTATTATTATACTCTTATGACTTTCTAATTAAAATATTTGACAAAATTGACCCATATGAAAATTAATATACTATATGTACAAAGTAAGCATCATATTGAAATAGTTAAAAGATAGAATACAGTAGAAAATTAGCAAGTATAGTAAAGTAATAAAAAAATATTTTAAATTTACAAAATTGATAGATACTTTAGTAGTCCACAAAAATAGAACTTTCATTTTTTCAAATTGTGCATCTAACTATAATGAATTATTAAAATGTGTCAAAACATTAACTACTTGTGTTCTACATTCTTATTTGCAGAAGATATTTCCATTTTCAAACTGTTCCATCACTGTACATTTAATATTTATGTTCACATGTTTGTTATTATCGACACGTTATTTGCATAAGCTCATGTGTGAATTTCAGCGTGAAGTTTCAATTCAGTGAACAAAAATGAAAGTGTTGTACAGAAAATTAAAACCTACAAAGATAAGAATCTAAATTAGGGTGTGAAGTTTGTGGTAGGTAAAATGAATCGTCCTTGCACGCCAGTATTCTAATACAGTATTCGAAATAGTTTGCATAATACAGCCCCGGAAATTGTTATTACACTTATAAATCTCGTTCCAACGAGATGTGTGTGCTTGCATACGAACATGTTTTGCTGGATTCCATTTCGCTGGACGATGTGAAGAGAAATGAAAAACGGCACGTGCCTTGTTTCCCTCTTATATCTATGTCAGATCAAATCACTTTCCAAGCTTATGACTGAATGAACTGCGCACTCGAAAGTCATGATTTTTTGATCTTTTGGACCTCTTTATGCATGAATAAACAAACTAGAAAGTCTACGTCGAAGCTTGCGGCGAAGTAAACTGTACCGTATAATTATACATTTTACCCAATTTTCGTTTAACTTAAAGAATGGTATTCGCTGAATGTATATGTTGCAACTTGTTAGAAAGTATAGAGTAACATATGTAATACTTTAATTTTGTTAAAAATTTTTGCTAACAAGGCATTTGCTCATATTTTGTGAGTATTTATAAGTAGCCTGGTAGATTAATTACATTTACAAAAATTAATTAAATTAATTATGTTTGAAGAATTAAAAAAAAAGAAAAGTTAAACAAAAAGTTAAGAAACTAAAAAATTGAACGTAATTTTAAAATATTAAAAAATAAATATTGTTGAATAAAATTGTCAAAGTTCTTGAATATTTATTTAACTGTTGTAGACATTCTAGCAATAACACGCAAAACTTGGTATCAAAATGAATAACTGCTTTACTGATTAATTAATAATAATAACCAAATTTTTCTAATAAATTTTTGCTCTCTATGTGAAATCAAAATGGAAGACAAATCTCTAGATACGACTATTTAAAATGAAATATTAAACCTTCCATTTCTGTCTTTTTGTTATCACGAGATTGCTCATAAATGTTTGCCTAAAACTATCTAATATGCCGTTTGCAGCATAAATTACAAATTATGTAAAAATAGCGTGTTAGTAATTGTTTCCGTATAATATAAATTCTAATAAAATGTAAATAATATTTTCATACGAAAATACATTAAAAAATGTATTATGCATTATCGCATTATTTTTATATAAAAAATAAAAAAATTATTTTTAGATAAAAAATAAAGCGATACAAATATGTTTTTTGTATATATAAATAATATGTCAGGATTTGATACTAGTTTAGAAGTGTTAATTATTTAAAACGGATTTCAGCAATAGATATGCACTCTAAATTGCATGATAAAATAGCGTGCAACCATCAGAGTGTAGAAGCCATGAATGCAATGGAACCGTAATTAAAAATGTACAAATTAATATTAATGCAGTGTAAATAAGGAAAAACTTGCAGAGAAATAGTGAACCTCGTTACTGGAAGTAAATATAACGTTCATAGTGTTCTAAAAACTTGAGGAAGTACAGAAGCAGCAAAAATGTTGCTTCGTTAGGAGCAAAGTATTATCTGTTCGCGCAATAAAACTGAACTTTCTGACGTTAATTAAAATTGTTGCAAATGCTGTTATGTCGACGTAATGTGAAAAAGTGGTTTCAACTATAGAACTGCAAAGAAGAAACTGTATTATAATAAATGTGAGAAAAAAGGAATTCGTTTTGCGAAGATAATATTGACGAAGATAATATTTCCTGGGTAACATTTATAAATGTTAACCTTTAATCTCCTTAATTTAGAAATAATTCAGAATTTAATCTCATTAATTCAAATAGACGTAATTATGTGTATTCAATAATACGAAACATGTTTCAAAAAATTGACTTTTATGAAAAATTAGACAGTTCTAGTTAAAAGGATTAAGATTTTTAAGAAGTTGAAGAGCATATGACTTTCAGATGATCCATGACATTTTTCATTAAAATGAAATAACTCGTTATTGATGCATTACTCTTGTATTTTTATAAATAACAAAAGAATTAGGTAAGTAACAGATGTAGCAGACATATACATGCATAATTATTGTGCTTGCATATAGTATTATATAATTACTATAATATATTTTACTAAATATTTTGCTATAAAATTGAAATGTTTTATTGAGCAAGTATAATCTAATATAGATAGAGGCTTTAATCAATATGGGACATTCCACGCCAAATCGATCACTTTTGGATCTCACCATCTGCGATTTTACTCTAATCCAAATATGTTGAAGTCCATATGAAATTAGTGGGGGTTTAAGTCATTATTTGGGCGGTTTCGAAATTGTTAAGGAATAACAAACCTTCAAAGTGTGCAACTTTTGCTCATTTTGGCAAAAATAGGCTTTACTTACGAATTTTTTTCTCAGAAACTATTCAATTGATTTAGCTAAATTGGTTTTTGTTTTATTCATGAAGGATTGGGCTATTTTAAAATATTTTTTTTTTCACTCCAACAATTTGTTATAAATTGTCGGAAAATTTAAACAAATTCTTTTTTTGCGTTTTTTTCAACGGGGGGCATAAAGGGTTTAAATTAAAAATAAATATGGTCATATTCTTTAAAGCTTCTCCTTTTAAATGGGCCCTTCAGAGCGATGGAGCCTCGAAAATTGACGTCACAAATTGGAAAAGTCGCGGGGTATCTCTGTTTTAGGTAGGCGAGTTGCACGTTCAACTTGCTTTGGAACCAGTGGTACAAAACAATCGATCAAAACAGAAATATCTCAAATTAACAACTGACGTGACTGAATTTTATAATAAAACATTGTTTAAAGTTAGATATTGTTAGTACAACATCTGTTACTATTATTATTACTGAAACAAATTATACTTTCGTTATGCACATCACCAGTACGAAATTGCAGTAAAGAACATTTCTTTTTTAAGAAAAGACATTTCATTTCTCATAGTCATACTTCGAAAATAACTACTTATTTTATCCTCTTGCTTATGGAATTGTAAAAACTGGGTAAAATGACGTATCTCCACGTTCAGAAATTATAATGAATAATAAAATATGAAAAATCATTGTTTCAAGATATCACGTTTTGGAAAAAATCTTAGAGGTATTCTATATAGTAAAATTATTACTTCAGATTTTCCGCAAATTTCCTTGAATTTTTGTTATAACAAATCATAAATTATGAAAAACTATGAATATTGAACTATAATATGCACGGTATAATCGATGGTGATTTTTGATGATAAGTGATGATAATTGAGAACATGGACTTATAAAAATGGAAAACTCTTTAAAAATAAAACAATTAATCAAATAAACAGTAAAAAGGAGTATATATAAGAACCAGTAATTGAATGCATACAAAAATGTGGTGCTTTAATTTGCTATTACCATTTCTGTAATAACTACAGTGTATCATTTCGCACAAGTATTTCTTTCATAATTACTCTATTTTACTTTACTCTTATCTATAAATCGACTACTATAAATTCAATATTTTACGATTATCCTAATTTGATCGGACATCGAACATAATAGTACAAAACTTTTCATCGGCAATACACGATAAATTCGTGTTTGCGTGATGTAGTTTCGTATTTTTGATCGGTGTTACAGTCCGTTACACGTCTTAATTAAGTGATAAATTAATTGCTTTCTACCATTTGTTGCCAATTAATCTTGGGAAGAGTACACGTTTTCCTTTCATAAAGAAAATGAGTAATTGTGAAGTTTGATCGATAATGTTCACAGTTATTGACTTCGGATTATTATCATGTTTCATGGTGTTACTAACATGATTCTAATTGAATGAGTGAAAAACCTTTTAAAGAAATGAGCAATTTGATGCAGGAAATGTTGTATAAAATTGTGTCAGTTAGTAGGCAAAATTACAAAAAAAGTAAAATTAAAATAAAATAAAATAAAAGCAAACTAATTATATTAAAATAAAAGTAAATTTTTGCAGAAAATCGGTCGAAAATTTTTGTAATAAAAAATAATTATTTACTTATTTAGTTTACTAAAGTTTTTAAAAAACCGTAGACTTTTTATAATCATTACGATAACTAAATGAAATATGAAATCTGAAATTTTGTAATAACTAATGTTTGATAATATAATAATATTAAGTGCAATTACTAGTAATTATACAATTACATTAAAAAAATGAATTATTTAAAATTTATTCTGATTTCTAGATGTTCATGTTTATGTCATCTTTTGTGCAATTTTTCACTTTTGATTAGTTCTTTAGAGCGTTTACTAGGAGTAAATTGTGGCTCTTGTCTAAAAGCTTGGGATCAAAAAGATAGACTACAATTTATCTTAATAAGAGAATATCTATACTATTTTATAAGAATTTATAAGAATATCGACATCTTTATTATTTATAAAAATTCATTTACTTATCATTATTTTGAAATTCATAAGTAATAAGATTTTGACTGCGTATCCTTTGAATTTCTAATTTCATTTGTATTGTCAAACTGGAAATTATGCGAATTAACTTAAACAATAAAACATTAGATTTCTAAGAAAACTTTTCAATCATATCTGAATATATTTGAATTATCAATTTTCTTAATTGATGTAAAATTAAGTAGCAAGAATTCCCTTTAATCTACAAACCTATCTAACTTATCAAAACTCGAAGATCTTTTGTACATATTCAATTAATCCACAAATAATAACTGTAGTAAATACCTTCAGAAATAAAATACCAGGTTCAAAAAGAAAGATTTTTCAGCATATCACCACTGTTCGTACAATTCTTTCAATCATTTCCACAATAGATACCAATGAACCAATAGTCCCATCGAACGCACCATTAATTAGTCTCATTTACGTATTATCCCAACAACAACTCAAAATCACGTGTTCCTCTATGAATGAAAAAAATGCAGAGGAACCACTATCTTCTGGACGTATCACAGCAGGACGTACCTCTTTCAGGCAGAAAACGTTAATCTTCAGAAACGATGACGTCGATAGGTGTTTCAGGACCAACGGAAACACGTTTCGTAGAAAGTCTGAGGCGAACAGTGCAAGTAAACTGTTGGATCCTGCAAATGGGTACTGGTATATATGTACTCACTGCGTGTGACACGTGCTCGCCAACAAGCCCGCACTACACCTCTAGTGTTACGCGTGCACGCGATTTAATGTGTACCTGTAACGTGTGCCTGCACCACTTCCACTCAGGGGGATTAAATCTACTCGGGGCAAACCAGAAACAAAGTCGATTTTTAAAGGAAATGAAAATGAAACTACGGATGCGGATACGGAATCGATACCTGCTTCATTTAAAGTTTTAACAACCGCGTATTTTGTAAATTGCTCAATTGGGACATTCTAAGCTTCCTTGATAATTTAAAGTATTTGGTTACTAACTAAATAACTTTGCGCCTATAGTTCAAATATGATTTCTTGTTCTGTATGTAGTAACAGGGAGGGTAGAAAGGATTCTTATGGATTTTTGAAGACTTGAGGGTGGATTAAGAATTTGAGAATATAGAAATGTGGGGTTTTGGGGTTTGAGAATGTGGGAATTTGGGGATTTAGAGATATGGGAGTCTAGAAATTTTGAGGTCCAGAAATTTGAGAACATAGAAATGTGGGAATTTTGGGAATTTGAGAATGTAGGAATTTGGGGATTTAGAGATATGGTAGTTTATGGGAATTTTTGAATTTGGGGATTTTGAGGGTTTGGGAAATGTGGGAAATAGAAAATGTTGAAATTTGTATAGTAGCTAAATATGTTCCAAATATTTCTTCTCTTATCCCTTGAAAACTTACTGACAACCTACCAAACGCCCTGTACAATGCAAAATTTAAATTCAACTTTAAGTTCAATTGTATTTCTATTTACTGAATTATTTTTCTGATACATACATAAAAATTCTAGTTTCAGTTGACTACTATTTGCCCAACTGTTTCACTACTATTTATACTGCTAAAAATGGCACTACTTAAAGGCAACTGATCTTGTGAAGTACTTTAATATTACAGCTTACCTGAAATATTATTTATATGCAAAAAACTAAATTTTTAATATTTAGTGCAGACCATATCACGTATTATCAACCATTTGCGGTGTATGAATACTTTTGCGGTTAACTGTATACTAGATTGCGGTATGACCTAGAGAAAGGTAATTTCCTACGAAAGAAATAGTGAGTAGAACCTTGATTATTTGAACTAACTGCAATAAAACTGACAAACGTATAATTTACAAATGTACAACTGTAATATGCCTATTAATTTGGATTGGTTCTTAATACACCAGTTGATATGTAGATATTCGTACATTCACAAGATGACCATGAAAATATTATTCAGGTACTCGGGTACTCGTGCAAAACTTTTGTACCTGTGCAAAGAGAATCTGAATTTTGATTCATCAAAACTTTTTATAAATTGCATAACTCCGAATTGAATGAAATATGAAGCACTGTTGGGTGTAGTATTTTTTATGAATGATGTATTTTTGTAAGATTAATTACTATGCTGAGAAATTGCGATCGCTTGCGAGTTTAAAAACCACTATGATGGACAAATGTTTGTAAATGTAAGTAAACTGTGAAATAAATTTTCTGGTACAGTTACTTTCCTTTCCGTTTCATTTTCAAAAACAACCACTGATGTTTGCTATCAGAGCTTTCACTCGTCCTTTCTATGCATACTCCAATTTAGAATAAGTACAGTGAGACATGCTTCAATGGATTATTACACAAATATTGTTTAAGTGTAAAATAGATCATATCAGATTAAATGTACTTTTTTTACTACGTTACTTGTCATTGTATATTTATATATACAATTGTATATTAATATAATAATAACTTGAAGTATTTAGCTAGCAATATAGATCAGAATATACAAAAGTATACAACGTTTATGCAACAATCATGATTTAAAAATAAAAAATATTATTTTTAACAAATTTGTATATATTATTGCTCTTTTACGCAACAGAATAACTATTTGTTGTATATGGAATACAAATTCAAGTTTGATAAAAATAGTACATGTAATATTTGTGTGACAAATCATAATTCTGAAGATTTTATTTCATCAAATTAATTAATGTGAGTACATGTATATAATTACACACGAAAACGAAAGTTATTACGCACGAAAATAGCAGGTATTCAACATTGATTTTCTCAGAAATGAAACAGATACTATCTGTGTTGTGAAAATTTTACCCCTTTATCAAAATGACGAAACAATTTTAAATGTCACAGTACATGAAATCTTACCGACAGTGATTACAGCATGTCAAAAATAAGGAGATGATTGGTGAGGTAGTACATAATTATTAAAACATTTCTCATTAAGGCTGTAGCTGAATCGTGACCGAGCTTCAGTTAATTAAATTTCATTTATAATGTAGTACGAATTGATATATATATATTCAGCAAAATCTGGAGCATTTTTTCAGGTAAATAAAAGTGCAATATGTTTCAAAAAATTTATATTATGTTCTATAACAACGCCACAAAATTTGTATAAATATGAAAATTATAAATTTTCATCTGAATATAGCTTCTAAAATATTTAAGATACTAAAGGAACCTTCTTTTACATTCACAATTAAAAATTGTGTAGATATGAAAAACATAAATTTTCTTCTGAATCAAGTTTCTAAAATATATAAGATAATAAAGGAACCTTCCTTTAAATTTATAATTAACGTATGAAACATATTAATTGTATTAACATAAAATATACTTGTAAATTATATAATTATATAATTCATATAACTAATATCATTGTAATATTAATAGTATTGCAGTATTATAATTAACATAATTCTAATAATTTTAATAATATCATAATCATAATGTTATTACAATCAATCATAATATTATTAATAGAAATATAATCGAAATTCATCGAATCCTACTATAATTTTGAAATCTGACATAGCAGTCATATATTTTCCTCCATTACTCATCTATTGTAGTTAGAACAATTATTAGTTACTGGTTTTGTGTCACAGACAAATATAATAACTTAGTAAAGAAATTTCTTATTTTTATTAATTTTTTAATAACGAACATAGTAGCACACAAAATCAATCACTTTATTAATGTAATACCATGTTTCATTTAAAATGCTACATTTAGAATACTAATCCTTCCCCTTTTATTTTGTTAGACATGTCACAAAAATAAGCAACCAAAGATGGAAAATGAATTGCAACAATGATGGTACCATCTATATATTGAACATGCACGTTTTTCTTAACTTTCTCATAGTCTTTAAGGTACTTAATTACCAGTTCCGGATTCCTAAATAACTCCGTGGAATGCTGCTTCTTTTTCATTTAGTTCAGAAAGGAATAGAAAACGTTGTAGCAACGGAACTACGGTTGCGATTAATATCTTATAATTTCATGTGTTAGCATTATACTTTTGTTATCTTTTTAAATATTCAACACGCAAATTGATAGTCTGGAGAATATTCCTCCTTTTATCTCCTGGATAAATGAGAACGTAACTAGGAATTAAAATATTCTTCTGAACGTTCTCTAACTGTCCTAGTAATCTTTTAATAGTAATTAATAATTTTCTAACGTGTCTAATATGGTTTTGTATTTAGTTTGTTGTATAAAAAAAATAATTTCGTTCTGTATGTTTGTATAATAAACAAAATCAAATAAAAATATACTTTTTGTACAATTGCGAGAAAAGTTGTAAGAAAAATGATTTCATATAAATCCTCATTTACTCATTTACTCATTTAGCAATTTTTACAGTTACTGTATTCCAAAAGAATATCAATATGATAACTGGAATTTATCATTGTTAAATAAAATTAACTTCAAAATGTTAACGTGTTCAACCACCTATTCAAATCAGTATTTTGAATAGCTTTTGTTTGAAATACAAAATGGGTTGTACAAATATCCAACATGGGTTGAACGAGCAAATGCGCAATTTATATTCATCTACTTATACTTCCGGTATTACTGAATTGGCCTCGTCGAAAAAGTGTTAACCCTAACGAGACGACGACAAAAATAATAAATTTTCAAAGAGACCTCGTTATCTTCTCGCGGCGAGTGACGTATGAAATTGTATTTAACTCTTTCTCTTCCGGAGCCATGTTTCATTAATCGTAGTACAAGCCCTTCACAAAGGGTGTAATCAATGTTTCTTGAAATGAGTAATTGCCGGAGGCACTGGCCGTGCATGAAAAAACCAGTAATTTCGCTTTAATTGCGAGCAGAACGGCATACGAAACGCTGTGTCGATTGATGACATGTTGCACTTGTCCTTTCAAGTTTTTATGAATATATTATTTTGTAGGTTGAAGGAATTTTTTATAGTTAATATTTAATAACAAATACGTAGATAAACGTATTGAAGCATTACGGGATATTATGGGATATAATGAAAATTGTTAAGAATACTAAGGATCATTAACGTGTAGTTGAAGATTAAAATGGATATTTCTATTTCGTGATGATAACACATCATATTAACATAACACATTAACAATTATATGTTAATATTAAATGTGTCAAACAGCATAAGATAATTAGCCATTTTTCCTTTATCTTCTAGGAGGAAAAATTCCTTTCAAATTATGATAGAATGATTTGAATAGACCTGCTTGAAATAGTATTTGAAATAAGAAATAAAAATATTTTGAAAAATTATTTCCTTACCTTGTAAATAATAATTTTAAATTTAGAAGTCATAAAAGTGTAAGAGGATTAATATACTATAAAAGTAAAAGTCTCAAATTTTACAGATATTTGAATATTAATTTATAATATCATTTTATACACATACATATACGTATACATATACATATGCATATACATATACACATATATATACATATACATATACATATACATATACGTATACGTATACTGTATACACATATATATGAACATACACATATGAGTGTAAATAATTCATAATTTCAAATTTATCTGGACTACATACGACATGAAACTCATGATCACTTTCCCTAACCTATTATCGCTTATACTAACACTGATGTAATGTAGCTTAAGTAGAACAATAGAATAATTTTATTCATTTATGCGATTTAATATAAAATTCTCTAAACATTCTAAAATTACTCCATCAACAGGAATCACCTCAATTTGCATATACCTTCTACCTACACTTTCAACTAAAACATTTTTTTCTTGTACGTTCTCTTTCCGACTAAATACAGCCTTGTATCAACTTGACACAAATATGTTATGTACTTTTTACAGCATTTTGCATTCGTACCTGTTTGTGATTAGTGTTGGTCAACACTTTATATCTGTCATTTTGTGTCCGGATAAAAAATATAATTAAATATTTTAAAAAGTATTTCAATACTTCAAATAAATATTTTAAAGAAAATTTTGTAATATTTGAAAGTAACAGTTTTTAAAATTTTACAATATTTTGAATAAACAGCTTTTAATACACTATACAAAATCAAATGATGTAATTCATATTTATATTTTACGTTACATTGTTGGTACTTAAAACATTTCAAAATTATTGTATTCCATTTCTGTTCCCATTATCAGTTATCACTTGTACTGAAATCATATGCTTTAGTATTGTACATCATATTAAATTTAATAATTGAAACACTATGAAAATAATATTTATGGTAAAATCAATTATGTAATAGAGCTATGTACAAATAATTACTGTTGAATACATTAAACAAGTTTCTGTAAATGTACACTAAATTTCTTATTAAAGTAACATTACAGAAAATAACTTTTAACAAATTAACTTTAGTTTGCTGCTATAATATTAGTAGCCTGATGTACTGTGTTCGAAATAGTATATTACAATTATGTAAGCAAAGATTTTGATCGATTACTGAGCAAACGTGAGGCATCAAAAGAAACGGACACCATTTTTTTGAATTTTAAGTTTTTAATAAACGCAATTACAATATACCTTGTTACATGTTCCGTTTTTAACGCGGTAGTTAACATGTTAGCTACAAAAACTAATCGCTTACGCAGTTAATAATGAATCAACCTTACTATTTCTTCTTCATAGGTTATGTTATTACCACTTTAGAGATGCCGTGCAAGTATACCGTATAATAAATTTGATTTGCAACATGGAATAAGATTTTGTAAATTTTCATGCGCTAATTACAAATCTGGAAAGCATTTTTTATATCGCATGCGAAATAGCTATCGAAACATCGTCAGCGCGTTGGTTATTGTCCAATAAAAGTCGCGAACGAAATTGTACGCCATAAGTTTAACGTGACCAGCTGCGACAAATTATGGAGCGAAGGTGATCGCTGCTCGAAACGTCCCCTGCAATTTGTAACGAAATCTCGAAATCCACGAAAACATGCATGCCAGTACGTGTCGCTCATTAATTTCGTTTTGGCTCGGGTTCTGTCCGCTTTCGCGAGCAAATATAAATCTCCGCTCTCGAGATTGAAATTTTTCGCGGCACGGACTCTCGTTCAGAAGTTTCGGCCAAATTACGATCATTAGTCTTCGACCCCTTCTGATTGTAATGAAATAATTGCCCGGATAGCCGTGGATCGTGTATCTGGGCACAGCTGTCCGATTTTCGGCGATTCGCAAGCGGTTATGGTGCATAATGTGACGGAGAAAAAATAACGATGTAACGAAAGTTCTTCGTTCGCGGGTTCGATTGTGAAAGAATGATAATTAATGCCGCTCGAATGCGATTGGCCTCGTTTCAATTCAATCTGGTTACCGGCTTGTCTTCTTGTACATCATTTGCGACGTGTGAAATTTCCGTTTTAACGATAATGAACGAGAAACGACAACGATCAATCGGCAGAAAATATAAATGATTATCAACGATTATTAATGTTTGACTTTTTTTCATCGAAGCATGCGATGGGGTGATTCCGGTGAAATTTATACTTTGTGAGACTGTGATTCCAGTACTCGATTTAAAGACGGAGTGTTACATAATGTCGTAGTAAAAAGAAACTGCAGGGAATAATTGGAGCAATGTGAAATTTTAACTAATCGAGAAATGCATATTGTCAGTGAAAATTCTATTTATTCATCTTTAGCGTTATAGGCGTCTAAGTTAATGTGTTTTTATTTTATTGTATTGTATTATAATTAAATATTTATTGTAAAATGTTATAAATACGGAGTTTTATTGAAAATTAAAAATGTTACTTTGTTAGTTTCATTCTTACATTAGATTTGTATACATAGCTTCGTTATGATTTGCGCATGCGCTCATTGATCTGCGCAGATGCGGCCATATTTGCCACTGCGCATTCCCATCTAAAAAGAACAAAAATCCTTTAAGTTTTAAATTCCACTGATTTGTATCTTACAACTGAATATATAATCAAATCTGTTCACAAACTGATGTTACGTATTATATACAATATTTTTAAGTAATCTTTCACATCTTTCATAATAACATCGAACATATATTTTTCAAATTATACAATGAAGCAATATACATTATAGTTCCATTTACAATTCTTTTTGTAATGCTTCTCAGACTTCATCTTCAGTTAATGTTTAATTAATTAATTCATCTCCACTTAATGTTTAAGATACATTTCGTACATCCTTAAGATACGGTGTCTTTACACAAACTACTTTATAATCACATCACAAAATATAATTTATTTATCGTTCTTTTTCGCAGAAAAATTTTTGTAAGGTTGATCATAGCTACTTCCAGCGGATATGTTAGCTTTGAAGAAAATGAAACGTCTTCGTATTAAAAGCATATGACAGGGGTGGCCAACCTGCGGCTCGCGAGCCACATGCGGCTCTTTGAAGGATTATTTGTGGCTCTCGATAAATGTACCCAAGTTCCCTTTTCATTTTTGTGCTATTATATTTTAAAAAATTATTATCGTTACATATGTGTTTCAAAATGTCGTTGAAATTACTGACGACAAATATGAAAGACTAAGTGCAACATTGTAGCAAATTTCATTTCCGTCCAAGTTAAGAATAATATGACTCATCGAAAACTGCGCCATCGAAAATTGCGGCTCGCGAAACATTTCAAACTTTGAAAAATGGCTTGGACTATCAAGGAACTTGGCCACCCCTGGCATATGATATTTAAGTTAAATATTACTGAAACCCTGACGATTTTGTAAATGCAAGTGATACTATTTGTATAAAAACAGAATTACAGTCTAGAAAGTAGTTATTTCTCTTTTGCTCGCGTGCTACTTTCAAATAAAAACTTCTCTTAAGTAATCAGAGTACTCAGTATTCAAAATCTTAGGGGATCGCGTGCCGCAGACGAAGAAAAGTAACCTAGACGGTTTCGCATACCGAATGTTTTGCGTCACGCCATGTCGATGATGAACAAACATGTTACCAATTATGTGAAACAAACCGAATGAATATTTCTAAGCGGACTAGCAGCCGGACGGAAAGACTACTGAATGTTCCTAAAGAGTACTTCCAGTAGTTAATACCGTTTAATTACACGCACATTCTTAAACACCGTTACATACAATCAGGAAACTACTTTGTCATCAAGTATTTCCTTAAACGAAACGTTTGAGTACTGAAAGAATTGGTCAAGTTTTTCACAACGATATGTCTTTTGAGGTATAAGTATGATTAGAAAGATAACTTAAAGCTATAGGTAGCGACCTATATAAGTGAATATCTTTTTGTATTTATTTAACGAGATTAAAGTAGAGGTACTTAGCAATGATGTCCATTAAAAGGAAAGGGTTAGAAAAAAGTGACTACTATACTGTTATCTGTTATTATGTTCAAATAAATGTCAAATTATATTTACATATGTATTTTCGTTGTTATCTAATATAAAGAAGTAAGAATTCTGTCGGAGAACATTGAAGTTGCATCAGGTATCAGATGTTTTGAATTTGCCGCCTCGCGATTTGAATTTGGCGCCTCGCGATTTGAATTTGCTGCCTGACGATCTGAATTTGGCGCCTCACAATTTGTCTGACTGCGATTTTAAATGTTTTTTCTACTTATAGTTCGTATTATAGGCTATAACAGTTATTATAAGTGTACCCGCATAAGCTTTCAGTAATTACTGACAAACAATGTCTTACAAGCAGTGGTACGCTAATTATAGAGATTATGTTTCGTTCGAGATGCATTTCTCGCTTTATCTATCAAACTTACGACAGTTATTACCTATTTTTAGTGTATACGAATAATATGTTACTGTATGCAGAAGGGAAAAAATGGACTGAGGAACGGGCAGGTGTATGCGTCTTATTTCGTGTTCCAACTAGCATGTCTTTGAGAGAATTCAAACAAAATGATTTAATTTGCACGTTTGATATTTAATTATTTATTTTTATAGTAAACTTTGTTGCATCTTTCTCATATGTCAGTGTTAAATGTATCGATACAAGATTCTAAGATAATTACTGGCTTGTGATAAATAAACTTATGGTTTTCTATAAACCGTCATTTCAACAACCTAACCGGAGTTTAAAAATCTCATTTCCAGTTCGAAACTTTTTGGACGCAATTAACTTGCTCTAATTACACCTTCATTGTACACCTGTCCACTTTGAAAGCACTACCATATTTTCTAAAGAAAAACTGCATAATTTCCCATACATGTTCTTTAATGCCCTTTTAAGCTCCTATAAAATTATTCACAGTACCTCTGTTTCTGTCAAGTATTGGAATGATACTCAGAAGTAATTATAGTTTACGCCGGAATTTATACCTGCGGAGTATCACCTCAAGGACCCAAAATTTTATTGGTTTACTGCTGCTATTACTTGAATTACTAGTGAGATAATCTGATATAAGACAAGCAATTAAATCGTGATGGAGTTATGTTCAATTAAAGTATAACAGAATGCCGAAAAAGAAGGCAGTAGCTTATCTACAAAAATAATTGTCCACTGAAAGATTTAAAAATTTTGAAAGAAAAATTAAGTTGAATGTAAAAATATTTGTTGACAAATGATATAAATTCATTTATTGTTTCTTTTGTTCTTTCAAAATGTTTTCTTATTATCTTATATGAATGTCTTCATATGTGGATGTCATGCATATAAAGTTTCTTAGTTTTGTACTGAATAAGAGACCATGAAACAAATAAATCTCAAACGTGCTGTTTTTCAAATTATTTCTTCTCAGTTGGCTGAAGTTAAATAAAACCAACCTTTCAGATATTGATCTGAAAATCTGTGTTATTAAATGTGTTATTGGAAATGTGTACAATTAAATTCTCTGAAATTACATGATTAATTCTGATACTGTACAATAATGATATACACATTCATCACAAATATGATTTTTGTATTTTAAGCCAGTGTAATAAGCTGAAGTTACTTTTCAATAATTAGTGGTGGAATTTATTAATTTTACTAGCTTCCAACTGTAAACGTGTGATGGGAATGGAATAAAAGAAAAACGGGTATCTATTATTGTAAATGTATCATTAAAATGTTGTAGTTAAGTTAATTTTCTCTTTAAAAACGCATTAACATTTTTTTACTGCTTACATAATTATCGTGAATGATTCGGCTCGACTAAACTTGCCTCCCTAATCCAATATAATTGTACTATTGCGAAACGTACAACGCAATACGAACTCGGATTAAACACATCATAAACATGATTTCTTGAGTCATTTAACTGGAATCAAATCTCTTCGGAGCCCGTAAATACCTCGAACTTTTGGTACTCACATTCTTAAGCCCTCTTTCCGATTTAATGTCAGCTCATTTTCACCGCACTCGACTTTTTCTTCTCGATTTTTGATAATAATCCTACAGGATCACGTAAAATTCCCTTTTTCTTCACAAGGTCGTTGTCCAAATTCCCGTTCTTCTTTGCTCCTCGTTCTTTTCACAGCTATTCCTTCATCTTCCTCCATCTTTTTTGTCTTTTGCAATTCCTTTTTTTTGCATCTTCTTCCTCATTTGCTTCTCTTTTCTCCCAGTCATTTGCAATACGTCTGCTTCCCTCTGTCGTATCTCCCTTTCCCTTTTCCCTCTATTTACACTTTCCTTTTTCTGCTGTTCCCCTTCTTCCGTCGCATCTTCTCTTGTATACTTGCATTCTACCTGGCAGAAGAGGTAAAACAGCGCTCGTTAACCCGTGCACCTGTGTCGAGTACGAATTTTTCATACGAAGCCTCTGTTTGGCGGTTGATTGCATCGAAAAAAAGAGGCCGAGAGAAAGAAATTGCTCCTGTGCTTCTTGTCATCGATGACACTCAAAATTCGTTTAGATGAAGTGTTCTAAATATGGACTTCAATCTTTGCTTCAGGACTAACTGTCAGGCCTGTTCGAGATTTTTCAAACGCAACACTTTGATACAAGATAAATGCACTGTCGTCCATAACACATTTATCAGTTTTAAATTTCTACTAAAATTAATATTACATACACAATTAGATTAATGTATTCATTGCTTCTTTGGACTGCATTTTGTATCCCGTAATATTCAAAATAATATTAATATTTGTTGAAATTGATAATATTAAATACCAAAAAAATTAGAGTAATGTAGAATTGATTGCTTTCTTGCATTGGATTTTAAATGTTGAAGTCAAAAATTGTAAATATGAAGTCTTAAAGTTCCATATGAACAGTCACAGCACTGCACTCAATTTTCATAATTTTGCGCATCACACGTGAATCGTTTTTCTTAAATAAAACTCTGAAGTAGTGACTATAATAATATTTCATTAATACAATTATTTTAGCGAAAATTGTCTCTAAACTCTTAATACTTATAAGTTTCCATGGTATCAGAAAAGAAAGTGTCAGTTTTAATTCTTGACCCGAGTTGTGCAAGTCTACGAAGTTTTTCAAAATCTAAAAATTTGTAATCATAAAGTGTGATCATTTTATGATTATCAGTTCACGTATATTCGTCGACAACAAGAGAAAATGTTACTGGATACACAGATTTAGTTCGATGACATACAGTTTGTCCAATTAAGTTGCGATAAGATCGTCGGTGTCCTGGGTGGCGAGTTTCAAAACGGCTTCATTAGACTACCCATAAAAATCATTGGGCCGTTGTGAAACGAAAAGAGGACCTGATGCTCGTGGACAGGTTAAAGGGACAGGTGCCGGTGAACGTCGTACATTATTTTTAAAGGCAACAGGTCTGACCCGAGAAAAATTTCGATTTCCATATAAAAGGAAACGGTTAGGCTTTATTAGAAGTGACATACCAATCTCTGAAATTCCGATGCAAGTAACGAACTTATAAGAGGGAATTCGTCCGCACGTGTCCATCACCTGCCGAACACTTCATTTACGCGTTCTTCCCTCTTCGGGGTAATAAAGAGACTATCATAATTATGTGTTGCTTGTAGAAAAATAGCTCACATATAAAAAGGGACTTTACAACCTTCGAAACATCGACTTTATTTAAATTTAGTGCAATTATAGAGTACATGACTGACAACTGAAACATGCAAGTTTACTTTAATTAGGAAGCAATGTATGTTCAAAGTGTTATTTGTGTTTAGTTGATAAAATTACGAGTTACAGAACATCTCGTAAATTAATTGCAAGGTGCGCCACCTTATTAATTTGAGGTTCGAGACTCACGAAATTTTTATACAAATTATTTTTCATTTTTTCCTTTTAATCAAAGAAACATACATTTTTGAACTCTATCAGGAAAAAATTAAATGAAAGAAATTTTTATACTTGTAAAAAGAATTGATTTTATTATTTTGATAGAAATAAAATTTTACGACGAATTCTGTATAGCACGTTACATTTATCTTGTATCAATTAACCTTATACATGTACTTGAAACTTTACTTGCTTGTAGCGGAAGAAATACTTTGGAGCAGGAAACATTTATGAATGACTTTCTTTGTCTAATGATCGTTAACAGCGAATACCCATAACTCAAACAGTTGAACACATTTAGAACAATTACAATGCACTTTCTACTCTGTAAAAGGATCGTAAAACAAACTTCAGATAAAATCAGCAGAAGAAAAGATACAAAAATATTAAGTGTAGCAAGAAGATTATTTGAACAATGAATGATTGTATCGTAGACACTGTAAAAATTTTTTGCCAAATATAAAGATTATTGCCAAATATCTAATCTTAGTGCTAATTATATTGCCAAATAGCATGATTAACATTCCAATTAATGATTTTATTACTTTTTTAGTACGATTTTTTTTTGCATTCTTGGTTACTATTTTTACTGCAATAAGGAGGTGGGTTTAGAAGGTATGCAATGCATCTACATAGCTAAGTTTTTAAATCCTAAAATTCTAAATTTAATTACCAATCTCTCAAATCTTCAACTTTTTAAATTTACAAACTTCTAAATTTTTCAGACCAGAAATTCTCGAATCACTAAATTTTTAAGACCACGAATTTCAAAATTTTCACATCTACAAATTTCCAAATTCTTAAATTCTCAAGTTTTAAAACTCATAAGCTAAATTTACACAACTCTAAGTTTCAAAGCATCCTAATTTCCAAATTCTTAAATATTCAAGCTTCCGAAGTTCAAAATTATTTCATTTCTAAATTTTTAGAATAAAAAATTTCCAAACTTTTGCGTCTTAAAATTCCTAAGTCTATAAATGTTTAAATTCCTAAATTTCTAAATTTCTCAATTTCTCAAGAGACTCAAATTTCAAACATTCTCAATTTCCAAATTGCATAACCTTCATACTCTTAAATTTTCAAATTTCTAATATTATTTTCCTATTCCCATATTACTCTAATTATTTTATTTTAATTATCATTAGATTCGCAAACGCACGCACATACAAGATACAAAAATATTAATAAACTCAACATTTCTATTCTATCTGTCTTCAATCGTATCTCTAATCCTTGCCAGTCACACAGTTTTTCTCGAAGAATTTCATGTGAAATAGTTGACGACTGATGTTTATTCAACAAAAAGCAACTTTCCTGTGCGAAACATTGGTAGAACATGTCCCAATTATCTTGGGACTTTCAGCTTCTCTTCGAACGCTTTCCAATGGAATAATATTCCATTAATGTTCGCGTTTGACAGTTTTATATCCCGAAAGACGTTTTTCCCGCGCGAAATCGTAACATGAAAAATGTAGACTCGAGAGAGAATACAGGCCAATAGAGACGTTTCAGCAAGGAATAATGATATAGGCTGGTTGGACACGCGCCCATGAAGCTTCCGCGGTGCCGTTTATATCCAACCGGTCTCTGGCAACCGGCGTGCAATCTTTTTGTTCCTTTATTCCGCTGAAATGAGATCAAACGGTCGGTCATCGGCGAAATTCGCAGCCGCCGAAGCAGAATTTCGCTGCGGCGGTCCAGCCTAATAAGACATCGTTCGACCATCGATGATACAACAATCGTCGATTCTTGAAAAAAACTAGTATCACAGAAAATTGATTCTAGTAAAAACAAGGGATGGGTTCGAACCGAATTTGTGAATTCTTCAAACTTGAATACGAAGCTCTGCAAATTTTTGAAACTCCCGAAACTTGATAGACCTTATCTTAAAACTTGTGGTGGTGATTTTGTTTTGTAAGGGAAATATCTTGTTTTAAGAACCGATGTCAACAAAATATTTCGAGCTAATATACATTATACACACGCGCTCTGCAGATCTACGATCACGATCGAAGGTCGATTTGCTTATATCCTCGATAACCGATCAGCGAACATTCGTAAACCATACGCAACAAATGTTCAGGATATACAATACACGAATTAAATATTCGAGGCACACCACAAACGATTCATTCGTTGATTTTATACGTTTTCTTATCTGGGTTTTGAGAGTTTCGAATCACGAAACAAGTGCAAAGTTTCGTGTTCTTGAAACTTGAACTTGTGTTTCGAGAGGTTCCGAGGTTTCGACGTTTTGGGAAACCCATTCCTAATATCTTGCCTCCGGTCGAAGAATTTTATGTTGGAATTGTGATAAATACTAAATTTACCAGACATCGTGACTTGCATGAGAAATTTTAGGGGTTATGGTACAATAGTTAATATCTTTAATAAATGATTTCGGGTACGAATAACGATTATGAATGATTCAAACTTTCTTTTAGTACTAGTAATCGTTATCGATAACAAAAAAATTTATTTAAAATTGTTATATTATTACTATTATTTTTATCATTTTTTAATTATTTAATATTATTGGTTATTGCTATTTAAGTATTGAAAATTAGTCATTTTAGTTACTGAAGATTATTATCGACAGGGAGTTTTTTGTTAACGATAGTTTTTCGTTTGTGAAGAATGTTATACTTGTTGGATATATTTTATATGTATACGTATATTTATAGATATATATTTATGAATATATATTTTATGCTAATATTAGATGAATATTTATTTGATTTTATATTTGTGGACAATGGTATATTGTATATTTCATGAGTATTAGATTTATATATGTACATCTATGGATGTTCCAATTTTCATTTTTTAAATTAACTCTTAACAGGACTATATCTAACATTAAATTTACATTGTATGTTTTTAAGTATACTTAGGTGCTGCACAGACTGAAAGAAAGATGCACTTTTTCAATTCTGTACATTCACTACATTCATTAGAGGAAATTTTATCGTAAATTAAGTTTTATATCATTTCAACGATTCGAGGAAGTGTAGCATTTATTGTTATACTTATATAATAAACCATATCATACTTATATAATGAAGCTATCTGCTCATAGAAATTTTCAGTTCCTGTTTCTCATATCAAAATGTGTATTGTTCACTGCATTTTCTAAACTAAATTATTTGTGAATATATTGTATATATACATATTTTTCAATGAATTGAATAATTAATTGCCAATAATTTTGTATGAAATTTTTATTGTAAAAATAATATGTATTTTTTTAAACATTCATTATTTTTGTAAAAGTCAATATTTTTACATATTAATATGCACTTCTGTGTGAAATATTATTCAGGTGATGAAAAATTCCGGATTTCTATTGGAAGACAAAACATGACGTATTTCTATTGCAAGTAGTAATTGCGATTATCTCAAGCACAGTACGCATCTTACAATTAGTAGTATAACACTGCAACTTTAATTGTATATAATTCAAGAAAGCTTCTTTACACTTACATCCTAAATTATACAATACAATTTGCTATTCTACTTATTAACATTTTACTAAATTATTTTTTACTTGTTTTTACTACTTGTCCCCCTAAAAGTGTTAAAGTTACATATGAATTTTGAAATTCAAACGAAGCCTAAGTCTTTGTATTTTTGTACAAAATACTGCTTCTGTCACATATAATTTTTTACTTTCTTCTTATTTTCCTTTAATGAAGTTTCAATTTCATTTTGTTTGTAATAGCTATTAAAAACAAGAAGCTTGTGAAGTTTCATATAAAAAATGATTGATCACGTGTACATGTTACATAATAAACATCCATGAAATTCTTCAAAACTTGATAAATTGATAAATTTAGTTACAAAGTGATAAAAATCTTGAAATGCTTTTAGTTCTCAGAAACGAAGGCTCATAAACCGAAATTGGCATAAAAATAATTTTTTTATTGCATTTAATCTTACTCAATACACGAAGGAACTTGTTACGCGTAATAAATTGTTTGAATATACAACTTTCACGGAAGTTGGTGTGGGTAGATTATATGAAGGAAAATATAGATGTTGTGGTAAACGTGTTATTCGTGTTACATACTGGGTCAAAAAAATCATTGCATATTTTGTACATACGTTTAGAGTTCAACCACTTTGATACAGAATTACAAAATAAGCGTTTATATTACCTACAGGCGTAATATTTATTACCAGAAAACACATTAATTTGCAATGAATAGGATACAAAGTTTTAGATAGAATAATACGAGTATTATTAAAAAGGATGATGATTATATTACGAGGATATGTTAATATAAATTAGACATATAGGATGTGCCATTAGTTTCTCACAACTATTATACTTTAGGTACCTGAAATGAAGGGTAGTTGACGTCATTCTGAATAAGATTTCCTTCTGTAAAAATTGGATTTTAGGCTTCGCAAATTTTCGTCTTTTTATATATTCTAACATATTGCAAATTAAAAACTTTAGTATACTGTAAAATACGTAATGTAACCAGTATTTATGTAATATACTATAACATATTGAACCTTGCAAGTAGACAGAAAATTTTGTGATCAAATAAATTAACAATTACAATTCACAAAAAGAATTATTATTGGTATGAAATATTTAAATGATGTAAATAATGATAAGAAAAAACTGAATTCCTGACTAAACAAGATTTAGAGCATCGAAGGAATTTACATCAAATCAATGATTGATAATATAACATGAAAGGTTAAATTATCAATGTCAAGCATCAACATACTGCATGCAAATCTTGTTTACTATTGCATATATGACCAATGACATGTCGTCACACAGAAATTTCACTTTTCATGTCTGTACAATTTGCATAGATAAAAATGTGCTCGAGTTGTCGCAACGAAACAGGTTTTAGAGCTGAACCAATCACTTGGACCATTTTCAAATTTACTAACTCGATATATACAAATTTTAGTATGAAGTATCATATTACACAATTATAGCTTCCATTAATAACAATAAGTGCTTACTCATTCTCACGTTTGTAGTAACGGTGAAACGTCGAGAAACGGAATAACAGATCGCAATTTGGAGCACGGTGAGATGAAACTCAATAAAAGGAAGACGAAGAAAAGAGTTACAAGGAATCAGGATAATTGAGAGAAAGTGCTAAGTAAGAAAACATTGTGATGTGCCTACATTTGAGATATAAGCTGTCAGAAAGGAAAAATTTGATAAATCGTGTAAACGAATGTGTAGCTCAATAATTCATTTAACCCCTTGTAATCATGGGCTAGTGACGCATTTGCTATCCAAGTATCAGGAACTTTTCTTATATGTTTTCTTCGCTCGAATTATTTAAGTCTAATTATAATTTGCAAATATTTATTGAAGGAATATAAGTCATATGTTTTCAAACTTACAATATATGTTTTCTATGCTTGAATTTTTAAACTAAATCTAATTTTAATTTGCAAATATTTATTGAAATAGTATAAGTCATATATGTTTTCTACGCTTGAATTTTCAAACTAAATCTAACTAGACTACTGTTGATAACAGTGAAGTCTGAGCGTGCGTATATAGATTGATTGTGCTACACCAATAAAAATCAATCGTTCATTCTATGATTTGAAAAGATATAAATAGCATTAGCCTCGAGCTTTTTTTTTCATTTTATGCTGTTAAAAACTTCTATAACTTTGATAATATTTAGTTTGTTTATTTTATCGATTATGCTTCATGTAAATTATGTCAATTGTATTAAGTTTTAAAATTTTTTTATTTTTGTAGATGAAATTTGTGATATGTGAAAATTATGGAATCAATTCAAGCAATTTATGCGGAAAACAATATGAAAAGATAATTTACAACTTATATTCAAAGTAGGATGTATTTAAAAACTACAAATCTCTTGATGCCATAAATCTTCTCCTTTCAACAACGGATGGTTTCCTTTGAATATTGTCAAGAGAACTAATTTTGTCAAAGTGGGCCAATCTCAACCAAATTTTCATCTGCAATGCCCCATGCCATGAGGATGCTAAGTTCAAAATTTGGTTGAGATTGGTCCAGTAGTTTTGGCCCTAGCGTGGGTAATTTCCCTACATTTTTCATCTTATAGTCTTTGCTGACGCTCAGACAATTATAATTTGCAAATATTTATTGAAAGAGTATAAGTCATATATGTTTTCTACGCTTGAATTTTCAAACTAAATCTAATTATAATTTGCAAATATTTATTAAAAGAATACAAGTCATTACTTCATTCGTTTTGTTTGTAGCATCAAAGAGTTATGCATCTGCCGAATAAATTGTGATGCAACAGGTTAAACGTGTGTCATTCAATATTTTATTTTATATGCATTGCTTTTTAAAACAGACTGTATGTTTATTAGGTTCAGCTTAAGAGAAATAATTAAAATGGTCTCCGCTTGATGTACTTTCATATTGCGTAACAGATCAGCTGATTAATTATCCAAATGATCTCGAACAAAAAGGAAATATGATGACTTGGCCATATATTCCAACGATAAGGAGATGAGAAATGAGTATCGAAAAAGTGGAATTTAAAGGCAGAAAGAAGCGGACGGAGCAATGCGATGTAATTAATGGAAAGGGTACCATCAAACGGTGACGAGCGCAACTGGGTGAAAAGAAGCAAGAAAAGTTAATGTACCGATTTATAAAAAGTTTGTAATGCTCAGATGTTAACAGGCAAACATTTTACAGTTTCGTCTTCACATTTTCATGCATTCAGGTTTCTGAACTTTTAAGTTCACAAATATTTAAATTTTTAAGTTTTCAAGTCTTCAAGTTTATAAACTTTCAAACCTTTAAATTAGATTTTTAGTTTCTGAAATCTCTACATTTCCTAGATTATAAATTTTCAGACATTCAAATTGTCTAATTTATTTTCTAACATTCTACATTTCCAGATTTTCAAATTCTCTTAAATCAGAATTTCTTATAATTAGAATTTCTTAAATCAGAAATTTCAGAACTCCAAAGTTTCTTGATATCCAAATTTTCTAATTTTATTTCTGCAATACTCAAAATTTATTTTCAAATACTTTCAAATCCTATATTTCATTATTTCCATATTCTAACATTCACATTACAAATATTAATATTCAGTATGTTACATTTACAAATCCTCAGAGTATCTGCAGCAGTAATAAAAGTGTAGTACCAAAGTTAATATAATTTATCCTACTTCAACTTAAATAACACACAATTTAATTTCGACAGTTTCGAATCCAATTCTGAAATCATATCAAAATGTTATGGAAGGACAATTTAAGAATGTCGTACAAAACCTTAATTTTCTCGGAAAGACGGATTAATTCCATCGAGTAGAAGAAAAATTGGCGCAAAACGTCAGAACGTTCGAACGAGTATCGAAGAATCAAGGAGCATTAATTACTGGAACGACATCGAGTTATTGAGGAAGCAGAGCAAAGGATAAGCGATATCCAGTAACTTGTGAAAGAGAAATCGATTGAACTGAACGGCAACGAATAAGAGTAGAAAGAGGAATGCGGTAGAAAGCGGATAGGAGATAAAGTATGTGGACATAAGGAGTGTAACGTGTGCGAACCTGGACGAGCAAAAGAGAAGGTCATTAGGCGACCGTACATCGAGTCGAATACCGGACCCCGTACTTACTTTAATTATTTCCACATGACTCGCCGAAAATCTCGCGTGGGCCTCAAATGAATACTAATTTCAGTTGGTCCCAGTCAAATTTTAGGCCCTTCACCGGAGAGCTGCTTTCTGGCAATTTATACATAGAATATTCGAGCCCTCCACAATGCAAACTTTTATAAGAGGTTTAAAATTTAAACTATACGAAGTTAGTGCAATTTTATAAAACAAAACTGTATTTTACAAAAGTATTATAGTTAAAAGTATGAGAAAGTCAAGCATAGAAAAGGGAAATTTTTTATTTTAAGGTAATTCGACAAAAGTAAGTTTAATTGTATGTTTCTATAATATATGTTTCTATTTTTATATTTGATACTTTGTACATCGTCTATTCTTTATAGCCAGTGGCCTTTTTGGAATACCATTGATTTTTTTAATTTACTTAGGAAAGTGTATGTTTATTAGAAAGTTGAAATATTCCCAATGTTTCTTTATTAATTCAAATATTTAAGGCAAAATGAAAATCTGATTTCACATGCACTCTTTATTTTCAGTAATAAAGAAGTAAAAATATCGACAACAATATTATGTAGCATTTTAATCGGTCTTTACAAACTTTCTTAACTTGTTAATTTAAAGGCATACTTACGTCTGCCATATTTGTTCTGCACATTAGCGCCCTCTCTAATGGCGGTTTTCTAATAGTCAACCATAAACACGAACCTTCACCTTGTATTTTCCATTGAATTATAATATAGTTATAAATATATTCTTGTGAAGTTCGAAATATAAAAATTTGTATTTAGTAAATAATTTAACTGCAAATCAAATCTAACATATAAAATAAAATTAACTCGCGACATTTAAACAAAAATTGCGTCTGAATAATTCTTCAAAATATTTGCTAAAAAATTCCTTCCCATTTGGACTATTTAAGATTATTTATTTAAACAAAACTTATAAAAGTTTCTTAAAAATAAAATTCTTCTTGTAGCTATAGAATTCCATCCATCAAAATCATTCCATTATTCCAAAATCTCTTTTACGTTATATACTTTATAGTTTCATTATTCAAAACTCATTACCAGTTCAAAAAAAAAATTATCATCTCCCGTTCAAGTTTAAACAGTTACAATACTTTCTCCCAGTAATAGGATCACTATACTTTAAAATCTGTTTTCCTGTCCCAATCACATAGGTGTCCAAAGTTAGAAAGGAAAAAAAATGATCACCACTCTCTGCATAATTTTGCAACACGAATTCTGTGGTATGCGCAGATCACGTCTCTCAGCTACAAAATGTGTGGTCGTGCTCCACTTTGCAATGCTTTCATTAACATCTCCACCTACCGTTCGGCGTACGAGCGAGCAATTACAGAAATTGGAAAGGGAAATAAAGAGAAAGGTGGAAGTTTACCTGTTTATTTGGTCTCGGTCAGAGAACATTGACGAGCCGTTGAAAAAAGTTCTGGTGTCGTAAGTTTGCGAGAGCAGCAAGATGTTAATGTATTTTTATTGGTTTCAGATGATACCTCATTACAGGCATCGGCAACTTTTTTGGTATTTATTCCAACGTACTCATTGAGACAACGAAGATGTCTGTTTCTTGTGCCCGTAATTCCAGACAGTTATTTGTATTTACAAAATGAGGTAGATTTACTAATAAATGCAATTTATGAATAAAGTGCATTTTGTTTAAATAAAATGAAGCATGTTTGGTGTTTTGAAAGTTTTCACGAACATTGTTTCGAGATGGTTATAGTGACATTCAAATATTAACTTATTTTAAATTTGTTAATGTTTCAAGCTCCGAAATATTTAACAAAAATTGTTATTTCGAATTTTAGCGAACTTAAAGTAGCAGTCGGCAAATTCCTTTTGATAATTTTTAACTACCTCTAACACCTCGAAAATTGGATATTCGGATAAGTCTTCTCGCGGAGCGCCTGGGCGGAGTGTGGAATTTGCTTTCTAGCATTAATCAATTCAGCCAGGCGAAAAGGAAGGTAAGAAGCAAAAAGAAGTGACGAAGGGGAGAGAAAAAAAAGGAGAACTTGGCTGAGAACCTGTCGTGCTGACGATACTCTGGCCAGAGCATCGCTAATTATGCAAAATAAATAAAGGCACGTGCACTGCGCATTCTTACGCCCTCTCGCACCCCTGTCTGCCTGGTCCTCCTGCTCGCACGCGATTTCAACGACCCGCAATTATCGATCTTTCTCTGTACAGGAACTAAATTTTAGTCCTATACTCGTGTTTCTTCTTTTCTCGGATCACTCCTTAATTTTTCTCTTACCACTGCAATCCACGAGTCCCTCATATTGATCCTTGCGGCTAGTTTCTCGGCTTTCGAACATATTCATGTGTAATGCGAGATTGAGGTATATGGGATACCGTGATGGCACGTGAAGAATGATTGACGCGATTTGCTGAATTTTTTTTAGAGCATCTTGCTTGCGTTTTGTGACAGACGAGTTCTCATGAAACACGACATGTGGTTTTCAAGCAAAAAGTAAACGTCATTAATAATAAATGTGGGGATAGTCTGTATTTTTAATTTCCTATATTTTCTTATTATTTTTCCATACTTTGAATGTAATTTCTTATATATAAATATTTGTTTTATTCAACTAAACAGTGAGAAATTAAATTTTCTTAAAAAATGAACCTGTTCTACATTTGTTATAAAAAGTTTGTATAAAGACAACTCTACAGTTCCTGCTTTTTTGCAATTTTTCGCTGCTGAATACACAACTGACTGTCAACAATAATTACAAATGATTAATACTATCGATAAACATTGATAAAAACACTGATATTTTGTTTCATTATTTATAATAATTATTACCTTTTATACTGAGAAATATATTTCTAGTTGTAATATTTTCACTGAAACTTTAAACTGTCCTGAAGTTTTATTTAATTTATTTTATTTTAATTTCGTTTGTCGAAAACTAAACTTAAAATACAGCAAATATAACGATATTATTACGTAATACTCTTCTGTGATATCTGATAAATTATAAAATGCTTCAGAACCATAAATAAATAAATATAGGACCATCTATCAACTTCGATAACTTCATAAGTTAATGAATTTAACCTCTCTAGTTAAGCTTAGTTCATACCTACTTTTCGTCTATTTAATTTATGAATATGGTTCAATAAATAATTCAGTAAACAATGCTGAGAACATTTGGAAACCCTATATCGGAATAACGTATTAATATCGTTATATTGCAACGAATGATTGTCCATCTACGTTACATCCAGATAATGGTATTGTTTAGTACCGTGTAACTTTCAGGCCCACATCTTTGCCAATGCGTATAATTGAATGTGAAGCACTGTTTTAAACTTCTCGGATCATCATCAGTAATTAACACTTCTTAATTGGATGTATTTCCACGCCGTATTGTCAATGATTATCTCGGTGGTAGCGCAGTCGTTCACAGAAAAACGTATTATTTAAGAACATCAATCGTTTGATCCCTATTAGTTCATCAGAAAGTCTATGAGGAACCTTTGTTTCGTGCAACCTTTTTACTTAATTATGGGTTGGGAAACGGTAGTTCTGCACTGATACTTCGTTACCTGTGTAACCGTCAACATTCTTGTATCCATTAGCAGCAACCTGATGTTGCGTATTACCTTTTTATACGAAAGACATAGAATTCTGCACGCAGCTGGGTGAAATCGAGTTACATTGAATAAAAGAAATGGAGATAGTGCGTGAAACTTCTACTAGAACTTTGTAACAAGTGTTGTGATTTAATTTGAGCAATCTTGCGTAAACTGTATTTGATGGCTGGTTTGCAGAATTTGCTGCTGTTTGTTACACTTTATAGATACATGATACAAATCAAACCTGTTATATCTGGGGACCTGTTAGTGATATCAGGATGACTTTTTCTTATAAATTTCATTATATCAAGAGATCTTGTACGCTGTGTGAACGAGAGGTACTTGGTGGCGTGGGAATGGAGGGTTACTTCAATTTCTTAAGTGAAGGTATAATTTTATACAGACTACCCTTATAAAATTTCATTTTGGTTTAAATTGTTATTTAACATAGGTTATTATGGGTTATAATTTCATATGAAGATAAATAGTTTAAAGATTATATTAAATTATATTTGTTGGAGCATGCTTTTTTTTAAGTACAACAGCATATGTAATTAGTAATGATAAATTTCATAATTTTCAATGTTTATTGAATCTATGTAAACTATATATTGATATCTAGGTTAATTTTATTTAATTTAGTAGTGAAATATTCCTATTAGCATTCACTTTTATTATTGTTATTAGTAAGATTTGTTAACATACTTACATTCTCACAAATTTTATTTTTCACATAAAATAAATATTCATAACGTTACATTATTTGCATTTAATTGATTTTAAAAGATTTCTATCATAGCAAACTTGTAAAATCAAAGTGAAACTAACGCACTACAAAGGAACAAACTATAAAATGAAAAGAAATTGAAAGAAATACAATTTGTTAAATGTGAAAGAAGTGACAGTCGAAATAGTGCCATACAATTTTAGAGATTTCTTTTCAGCAGCTACGAGAAATCGCAGGATGTAAACCTATCCGAACAAAATATCTCCAATTATATTTACTATCACATGTGCAAGCAAAATGGTGGATGTTTTACATGTATAGTTAGAAAAATGATAGGTACAAACCTCGATTCCAAATGAATGGGTTTTGCCGGTGACGAAAGAAGGGCGAAACCTTTGTTGAAATACAAGGTTACACGTTCCGAAAGACATAATACGACAGAAAGAACTGAAAAATTCATGAAGTCGAATTAATTCTCCCATAACGGTATCGTGGACCCTATCATTCGATCAGAAATGAACGGGAAACTACTATGTCATTTTAGCAAAGTCCGCTTTCGAGGGATGACCGCTGCTGGCTTTCTATCCGTTTTAGAAGCCATTTTCGTTCTTTCGTAATGGCCGAAGCTTTCGACTTCAAGGATGTCTTTTCGGCGGTCAAACTGTATCATTCGGCAGCTAAGTGTTACGTATACAGTATCTTTACGAAAATCAGAACTAAATCCGTACAATATCAATAAAGTCGATTTTAAAAACTGGCTTCTATTTTCAACATTTTGTCACTTTTGAAGAAAATTCAGTTAAAAATCTCAAATAAATGTAGATAATTTTATATTTCTTTTATGGGGTAAATTAGAAAGTGTTCAAATAAAAGATTTTGTTTTATGAAAAATGTATTTTTAAAATCACAAAGCATTTTATAATTTTACAATCGTAAAATATACTGTTACAATCATAAATTCGATTCAAAAATAATGTTTGACTCGCGGTGAAAGGCATCAGCAGTATTATTTACATGTTCCATACATCTAATGAAATAGTTTTTGAATTAATTGCTTCATGTGTGGAAATATTGTTCATAGACAAAAATGAAGGAATAGAGAGACTTAGACAAAGAATGTTAATTTCTATCAAATAATAATTACATATTGCATAATACTTTTATAAACTATCACATTGGTTTGTCTGATACATTTTCGTGAGCTGACAAACTAGTTTGACTGGTACAACATTTTTGTGATAATAATTGGTTGCCCAGCATAACATTTCCGTAACTTAACAACGTTACCATAAAATAACATTGTGGTACAGTAATTTTGCCGTTGATAAAGTACTTAATTTGTACAATTCATTGATATTAGTATTATAATAAAATATATAAAGTGTAATATTGAGTTTAACGTCGTTAGGCGGCCATTTTTTGACTTTCGCCCCAGCGACGCGTTAATTTTGCAGTAGATATCGGCGAAGTACATTGTCTCGGATCGAAACTCTCACGGTCGTGTTTGTAAGCGAAGAAAAGGACTCGTGAAGCGGTCGAAGAGGAAAAAAAGAGTTCTTCGAGGGTGGATCGAGCACGAATTCTTAAAAGCCATCGCCCGATGCACCTGTAGCCTGCACGGTTAGGTTCTGCATTTTTCGCCTCTCCTCTGCATCGGTCCAGTATCCTTTTCTGTCTTCTCTGTTGCATCAGGTTTCTTTTTACTGTCCTGCTTGCTCCGTAGCTGACCAGGCTCGCCTCGTGTCTCGAAATCGTTCCACGAGCCTACTCGTGTTCGAGACAAGGAAGCATTCCTCCTGGAGAAGACGCGTGCCTGGCGTGTGCTTCTTTTCCCCCACCTGTTCGCCTTTAAATTCGGCTTCCTGCGTCTTTTTGACTCTTCATCGTTAGTTTCTTCAACGCTCGAACACAGTTTATTAACCCTTGCACGATCTTTGGGAATTGTTAAGCAAAAAGATCCGTCTGGCTGATATTTCACTCACTTTCATTTTTATTTCAATTACTGTTAGATGTTTGGTCATAGAGGAAGTCTAAATGTGCCAATTTTATTTCAGCAGGTTGCCAAATCTGTCGCATAGTTTTAAGATGTAATCGCTTTAATGTATGTCTGAAACGTATATGAGACAGAGGTAAAATAGAAACAAATGTTTACTAAAAATTATGTATTTGAAATAAAAGTAAATGTTCACATGGACTCTTAAAATAATCTGAAAGGGGGCATGTATATTTTCAGGTCGAAATATTTAAGTTAAAATGCGAGTAAAACAGACTTAAACGCTGATGGAGAATTTATAATGGTCACAAATATGTCTTTTCCAACACCTGCACTGCCTGGATATAATATGAAACCACTTCGTCCAAAGCCCTCTCCATTCCGAAACTTCCCCTTATTTTGTTGAAACTTTAGAGTGGCTCTGGACATTTTAAAATATACTAAAAAGTGGTCTTAGTACATATTACATTTTATGCAGTGATAAAAGGTAAGTAGCTCATGTAGAAAGGTCTGATAATTATTCTAACACAAATTTTACATGAATCACTTATAGGAAAGCAAACCTAAACTAGAACTATTTATGAAATGCAAATTAGTATAAGGTAGATGATAAACATTATCCTAACTGACGATGTCATTTCTAACTTGCAAAATTTGTATAGCTATATTTATTTATATATTCGTATCACATAGAAAAGAGTTATTAAGCATCCTATAAAAACGTTATGTACATAAGTCTTTAAGCATAATTATTTACAAAAATAATTGTATAAGATATTTCATTTTTCATCATAAAAGGTACAAAATCCATAGCGTTTGTTTACAGTACAAAAATAAAAAAGCATTAGAAAAGAAAGACGAGAAGTAACGGATTTGCCAAACAATAATTTCAAATTTGCCGGTCCGCGACGTTATCGGCAGAGTTTCGTGTTGTTCGAGTGTTCTGAGTGAAGTCGAATAGATCCAGGAAAGAAGAAAGAAGATTGAAAGAGGACCATGAACGAAGGTGGAAGGAAAAGGGAGGAAGAACTAAGAGCAGCGTCAGCTCGACTCCCCCTTAGGCAGGTTGGCAGCGACTAAATGATTTACCAAACAATAAATCCTCGTGGAGATACGATCGGATGCAACGCGTACCGAGCCTGGGAACGAGCGAACCGCTTACATCGCCTTACTTGTCCGCGAAAGCTTCTACTTCTTCGATTCCTTTTGGGACCTCCAATCCCCTCTTCCTCTATCGCCGTCTTCCAAAACACTCCGAATTTTCGGAGCATTGTATACACGCGTTGATCCGCTTGAGATCAATCAGCTGTTCACTCTATTTAAATTAAATTTCATTTTACATTTTACTAATTCATTTCACTTTTATTTTACTTGTATTTTAATTGTATTTTATTTCTTTTATCAGAAATAAATCTGATGTGCATTTTATTTTCAATGTTAAAATAAAGGTCTCGCGGTAGTCATTTTAGTAAACATGGAAAATGAAGAGATTTTCATAACAAAATTTTAATGGGTAGTAGCCTGTTAAGTTACGTAAGTGTGGTAAATGTGTTTCAGCGAATTGGGAAAATGAATCATAGCTTTGAGATAATATTAGAGGAAGCTGGCTCGACGGTTATACAATTGTGAACCCACATTTCCTCCGCGGCTAATCTTGACAGCAAATGAGTATTTCATCAGCTTCCATTTCAGTGTAATAATCAAACTCTATGTTTTCAATGAGTTATATTTTATTATGAAATTGTATGGTTTGAATGATTTTTATTTTATTATTAAATTGTATGTTCTGAATGATTTTTATTATTGAGTGAGTTTTAGTGCATACCTAAGTATAAAATTAAACTTCGAATACAAAGTTCCATCACCTACTATAACAAATCCACTCATTATACCCACTAAACGTTTTCAATGTCACAATGTTTTATTTCGTTGACTATATGACTTTGAATTCATTGTGTGAAAATAAATACAACACATATCAATCCTTTTTGAAAGAACGACTTTATTTATTTTAATTAATTAAAGGTTAAACTTCTCTATCTATGGGTTCTTGAGATGAAATGTAATTTGATATACAGACAAAGGTGATGAAGTTGGAATTTATAATTCCATTCTGAAAATTAGCCTAGCACATTGGGAATCACTGCTTTAAAATGTGTTCACCCCCATGGAACAGACTCCTACAGGTATCACTACGTAATCCTGACACAGTGAAGCCACACATTGAACTGCCTTATACGCATGTTCGTAAGAAGTAAGAGAAACGGTACGAACTTGATTTAGTGCCTCCGGGAATACTGCTGGAACCAGAAGAAACTGAATCTCGATGTACCGCGCCAATCCTTTATAAAGTAAGAAAGTACTCCTTCGCTGCGATCCGGCACCCTTCCTGGAATATCTCTCGCACACGTCTCCTCTGCATCTCGATATTTTCGAACACGGAAATATCACGAGTATTGCGATCGAGACCTTAATTGTGTCGAAAATTCTGTTATATTCAAGCGTTTCTACCGCAGCTGAGAATACGCAAATTAGCGCGGCAGAGTTCATGTTCTGAAGTATGAAGACATTCAAGATTGTTTCGAGGAGCTGGAAAAATATCTTCATGGATGTGTCTATTTCCAAGGGTACTACTTCAAATTCGATTACTTTGGTTTTCAAAAAACGGAGTGTAAAATAGGGGTCCATTTTCATTTTTGACGAGAGATCATGGAGATATATTTCCATTTTTAACGAGGGTACAAAACAAGGGTGTATTTTTTACGGTTCCTAGTTTTTACTATTTAAAAGGATAGACTGCGGAGAATTTGATGACATATCTAAGTTCCTTCTTCAGATATTTCAATCCCCACATTTCTAGTACAACTCTTTAAAGGGGTTTCAGATTCAGATTCAGATGATCATTCCTCCACATTCTATATAACAATCATAATGATCATAATTATCACCTAGAAACATTCTTATATCCCCTAAAATGGAGTACAATACACGTTTACTCGATAGTAAACAATATAGCCATAACATCACAGAACTAATAGAATGCCGACCACAATTTCCTACTAAGAGCTCAATCCTAGAAAATGTGAGGGATTGGTGTATTTACGCAACGCACTGCAGGGTTAAGGTAATTGATATTTGGATAGAACTAATATTCAAAGAATGCTAACCACAATTTCCTCTTAAAAGCTCAATCCTAGAAAATGTGAGGGATTGGTGTATTTACGTAACGCGCTGCAGGGTTAAGGTAATTGATATTTGCTCGAAGCAGCGTAATGATACTACAACGTCCCAATAAAATAGTTTCGATCGTTTGCAGCCTCTTCTTCCTGCATCCCACGTCTTCCGCGCTTCCTCCCCCTCCACTTCCGCCACCATTTTCTCCATTCATCCGGATATCTCGCTCCCATTTCGCTTCACGTCTTTGTACATAATGCTCTTTGTATCGTCCGCCTGGAGCAGCAGTGGCTACGGCAGCAATAGCAGCAGCAACGTTGCTCTGTCGGTGCGTTGGTTCGTCCTCCACCCTTCTGCTTCTCCACCTTCGAGCAAGGTGGATCTGGTTGCGTTCGTCGACCCCGACCGATCATATGGGCGCCTCTGACTACTCCTGCACGTGGGTGGCACGAATCCTTGCAGATACACCCGTCCCTCAATTTACGCGGCACTTTTTTTACGTGGTAAATTATAACACTATTTACGCGCTGGTTTTTATGCGCGACTTTAATTTACACGGTCAGAAAATTTTTCTACAAGTTTCAAAAGCGACGTGCAGATGTAATTTAATCGGTGTTGTTGAAGCTAAGGATAGGTGTATGAGATAAGGATAAAAGTTTATGTTGTGTTTATTATCGTATGTGTATTAATGTAACAAATTTTTGGATGTTGAGGTGTGGCACAAAATGGGGGTGAATGCAAACTTACCTTAACCTTAGCATCCAGGTTTCTGTTTTAACATGTAACTGTCTCACTTATATATGTATATTACATGTAAATCATTTCATTATATTATATATTATTTCATTATATAACTACATTCTTTATAACACAATTTTTTGTTATATTTATTGTATAGTTTCTAGCAGTTAATTTTATTGTGTAGTACCTAGCAATTCTATACTTTTCCTTGACATTATAATTTGATATGTATGTATTTCATATTTGTATAATATACGTATATACATATAATAATTTGTCGGATAACATTATCTTTATAAGTTAAAATTATCCATACAAAATAATCTACATATATTTATAAGTTGATCTATGATCACACAAAATACATGTATGAACTCAACAGTGACACCTTAAAAATTTAATCTTGAAGAAAACCAACTTGAACATATTAAAATATTTTTACATATTCAATATAATTACGTTTTCAATATTTATGTATATTCAATAAAATTTGTTTGATAATTCTAAAAATTGATTTAAAAAGTAAAATCTTTTTTTATCTCTTATTTCTGTAAATTTTCCTTGATGTTGTAATTTACTATGCATTTAATTTTGTACATACATTTTCTTGAATCCGTATATCAATTACTAATATTTTTTTAAAAAGTGTTCGCCTAACCTATCTTTCACCTTCATCTTTCTTGTTAACTCTACTCTCGCACTTTTCAAACTAAAAGTCGTACAACGAAAGATTACAAATTTCTTCACTTCGGAACTAGTTACTTTGTAGTTAGAAAAGCGCAAGAATTCGAAAAGAGCATCCACAGCTACCGACAGGGTTTCCGCAAAATTCCACCGGATAATCGGCTATTAAAAACTAGATTAAGTTCGTGCCAGGGCGCAGTTTTAATCTCGATTTAACCCGGCTTTAGCCGCAGACTCGAGGGGATCTGTCGCATTACGGATCGTTTCGGTCGCTAACAAACTTTAAGCCCGAATTAAAATGCGTTCGTGTTCTCCTTTTGGTCCGCGATTGGGCCCTTTTACGGGCGGACCGTGCCGTTTCGAGCGCACCTGAAATCCTCTGGTGTCGAGTTAACACGGATTTAACAGTTCGTGTCGTCAAGTTTGTCGTTGACAAAAGGAACAAGAAACGGAACGTGTCGATTGTTGGGGTGTCGAGTGCGTGGACAAGCTGTTCTATGGTTGGGCGGTAAATCTAACGCTTCCAGGTGACCAGAACACTTAATGATTTGCTGGAAGGTATTAATACTTCGACGAGCCACTTTTCAACGGATTTATAACTCCTGTAATTTCGCATTTCCTTCTTATGTTTGAGCTAATCGGATTACGTTGGGGAGCTGTTATAACGTATCTAAATTACACACGGTAATTTTTTAATTAACATATTGTTCATCGGCCTGAAATTCGTATTTTTCTAAACTTAATTCGTGTTTACTTAAATGTTGATCGACATGAGTTAACGTTCGTCGTTTCAAGGTTTAACACCCTATTTCTATTTCAATTTTTGATAGAGTAATTTATTATTTATTTATGGAGTCAACTTCTATGTACACCAGAGATATAATGTAGGAGAGGATTTATGTCATACAGTTTTGTAATGATTTAGAGCAAATAAAATCAAAAGTTTCAATAATAGATTTTGGGTTATATAATATAAAGTATAGTATATAAAACATGTATGACGCATATCAAAGCGAGCATATAATTAAGAATTAAAGGATCTCTGCTAACTTTTTAGGGATTTAACACAGGATTATTACTTTAATGCCAGCAAAGATATTACGTGTTTATTTAAATCAACCTATTTATTTAAATCAACGAAATAATGGAAATTTTATACAATTTCTATTATTGTCAGATATTAACCACACGTGTCACTATATCACTCAGAAATTACACTTCGAAGTACCTACTAATTTTTCTATTATATATTCCAAAAAAAACGAACTAAATCCACTGATAAAACTATCAATTTACATAATATGCAGAGCAGAAATACGCATAAATCAGGAAAAGGTTAATGTGTCTCTGTGATAGCTACAGTTACCATACCCGTTTTAATTGCAGATTAAATGAGATTTGACATTTACCGGTGTTAATGGTGCGTTAATACTGATGAACATTATTCGTACGCGTTGTCTAATGTCTTTAACACCGAATTAGCCCTTGCCGCACAATTTTTATGCCGGACGAGGAGGTTGAAAACATGTATTAGTCACAGGGTGAACGTTATTCACCCTGCTTAGCCCTGTTGAATGGTTTTGTATTCGTAAATACCCTGTCCCTCCAAGTTTGTTTAGCCAAACCTTATGATTAGTCGCGCTTTTCCTGAATTTGGGTCGGCTATTCTTTTCTAAAACACCGTGCACCATTAAGACGTTGGAAATTAGCTGAAATTTCGAGGAGCTGCAGCTTTAAATTCGAACAATCTTGCGATTCCTGTAGAAATTTGTTATTACGCCTATGACAAAATTGCTTATTTTATTGCGAATTATTGTAAAATAAAAATAGAATTATTTGACTGTAGAGATAGACAGTTAACTGTCTATTAAGTATTAGTATTTTCGTACTAAATGATAAGAGATTGATGATTAGGTTTAATAAAAATTACTTCATGTGACGTGTTCAATTAATATTAAATGTAGTATTGAGTTCTTAATAATATATTGATCAGTAGATTTATAATAATCATGTGTAGATGTAATGTATATAAATATGTGTAATATTTAACGTAAATTTAATATAGTATTTAATGTATGTAAATATACATAATAATTATTAGTTGTAATGTATTTATCGATATTCAACTCGATTTACATTGATTTATATTGATTAAAAAAATAGATAAAAGAAGGGACACAATCATATGACATTTCTAGTTATTCAACTCAAGGGTTGTAAATAATAAATTTATCTAATAATACAATATACTCGTGGATAATTTTGCTTGTGGTTTATATTATTATTAAGTACTATTATTAGCGATAATCTTATTAATAGTAATTGTGAATAACACCTTGGTTATCAGGAGAAAAATATTATTTTTAACAATTTCTTGCAAATGTTCTCATATAGTTTGCTACATAAAAAAAGAGTTAAGTATAATAAAATGTGTCTTCATCATATAACTCTAACTTTGAATAATAAGCTAAACATATCGTCCAAGCCATACTAATAATTATAATTAACTAATATATCAAACAGAATATTTTAAGCACGTCAATTTATTTATACCAATGTATTTCAATTTATGTTTAAGTTTCATGTCAATTTTGTAAATTTATGCTACAATTTTCGAACTCCTTTAGTTTTGAACCACAGAACGAACCACATAAAAATGGAGGATGGACATTAAAGGACCCTCTGCTAGAATGAAGGAAGCAGCTGATGAAGAAAAAAAAAGAAACAAAGGAGAAAAAAAGAAGAAGGAACGCTCTTGCTGACCATTTATCATAAAAGGGATTCTCACTATACGTATACCCGGAATATAAGAGCCACACCCTTCTTCCGGCACCTCAATCTATCGGGCGAGCACGATTTTCAAAGATATTTGAAACCTCTTTCTCTGTTTTTTACGTTTTATTTTCTTCATCGTTCGTCCAGAGTTTCAATAAGCATCCTTAACGACGTCTCGCCACACCCTCACGAAAAATCAGAGCTTCTCCTTCGTTTCGCAAGATCTCTCGGTTTTATTGAGGGAAGTAGAACGAATCGAAATCGTTTGTACATTCCTTTAGTAGACGATTATACAAGTAAGATGAGAATTCGAACTGAAGACAAAATTACTGTAAAAATACAGTACCTCGCGTAAGTATAAATTTATATTATATATTTTTAAATTTGTTTGTAATTATTTGTTATTTATTTTTTAATGAATGAGTTATGATTTATAATTGGCTTTATTTTGAAAATAATCTAACTTTGGAAATGTTACAAATTGAGACTGAACTAATATTTTTGATAGTTGATTGTGGAAAATATTTGCTTTCTATAATATTGCTAAGTGTGAGTGTTAAGAGATTGTAAGATTTATTTTAGTATCAAAACTATATTTAAGTAAACTGTTAAATTTTTAATATATATTTGAATATATCAGATATTGATGTTCATGAATGTTAGATTATTAATTTAATCACATAAACCAGATAATTAATATAACAATGTTAAATTGATATATTGTTAAAACATTACACATTTGTATGAATTCCACATAAATAATATTGTACTACTTTTTTTATGGCTATACAAATAAGAAAATATCAAATACTGTTATATTGCTGTCAATATGTAAATATATACGAATAATTCAATAATAAAAAATAAAATAAGTTATTTTATTATTATATGATGTACGTATAGATACAAATAGAATTAGTATTGAAAATCTATGTATAATACAGAAAAGATAAATACAGAAGCTGCCCCTAATCGTCGGTGACCTGCACAGCACAGTTGCATAGAAGCAACGAATAGTGCACGGCGCATTCAATCTAGACTCTAGACACATCATTCGATTAAATCTTTTTATAAAAAATATATTTTATTTAATAATTTTTAAATAATAGCGCATAAACTCTTTTTATGTTCTTCGTCGTTAAAGTTAACTTGTGACGTTTTAAGTATCGATCTAGCTTTCAGAGTTTTGGTTTTACATGCTTTATAGATACATAGTTTGTGTTAATAGAATATTATACCTTAACGAAAAATAATACATACATTATCTAGATAAAAATTAGCATAAATTGTGGCTGTTGTAATTCAGTAATATTTCTACAATTTGAAGCAATAAATTTGAAGTTCGTCAGTTTGAATGATTTACTTATTCTATTTTATGTTATTAAAATAATAACGGTGTTTCTATCAAAATTTATTCTGTCTCTTGTCAAGATAATGAATGCTTATTTTTCTAATTTGTCTTCAGGTAAAAGGTAAATAACATCAAACATTAGTTGCTCTGGTTAAATTAATGAAAAGTTTATTTTGAACATAAATATTATTAAATAAAAATTTAGTACAAATTAAAAATTTATTGGTTATACAATTTGCAAAGAAGAAGAAGTACTTTTACTCTTGTAAATAATTAAAATCACATACAATTATATAGTTTTTACATACTTAGGAATCTAAGTATCTTTTGAAATATTTCTCCAAATTTAGGAGTATAAACTCTCCAATTAATTTTATATTTTTTCCGCGTGAGAATTTACTTGAAATTTCAGAGCAAAGAACAAAACATCGGAAACGGTCGAATAAGATAATAGAAATGCACCAGATATAGCCGAAAGAAGTGGCGCCAGGAAAGACGAAGGTTCCATTGTCTCCAAGAAGACGAATTTAATCGTCGTCCCTTGAAGGATAAGATCGACAGAGATATTTGGTTTCGAAGACAATCGGGGACTGAACGTCTTAATTAGTACTCCGATCCACGAGCCACCGAAATCGAAATGTCAAATCTTCCTGCTGTGTCCGTTTTCTCTGTTCGAGATTCTATCTTGCAAAGTAATTCCTAAGATCTGAAGAAAGGATGCTAATCATGGAGGACGCTCGTGCTTTATACAAACAATTAAATTCAGGAAACACGAAATTGCTTTAAATGCTCTTCTCTCTTATATATTATTCATTATATGTTTCGTTTTAATGAAGTAAATAGATGTTTACTTTAAATGTAACAATAATTGATTGCTAAGGGAGTTTAATACATTTACAGAGGTATTCAATAAATATTACTACTACTTTCTAAAAACATTATTATGTACTATAAATATTAGTACTACTTAATTATTGTAAAGGGGTTCATAAATTCACAGAAGTTTAAACAGTTAAATTTATTGAAATTAATATTTAGATGTACTTGAAAAGGAATTTCTTTCAAAGGCAGTTTACTAAGGTTCATATTTTTCTAATGAAATATATTTCAAATTTGTTAAAATGTTTTATCACTTTCTTAATTATTACCTGTATTTACATTGACATTTTTATTAAATTAGCAATTCATTTTATTAGAAAATGCCTTAATTAAAGTCCTTGAAGAGGAAATACACAATTTGCGCTGCTGAGCGTCATTGGTGATCAGCCATTTTGTATTCAAAGTGTCCACGAAAAACTGCGTAAATATTTTCTTGAAATTTTAAAGTTTATATAAGACATTGAAGTAAAATATTGAAGTATGTATGAAACTTTTAAGTAAAATATTAAAATTTATATGAAACTTGTAAGTAAAATAATAAACTCTGTATGAATCTTTTAAGTAAAATATTAAAATTTATATGAAACTTATAAGTAAAATTTTAATATCTATATGAAACTTGTAAATAAAATTTTAATATTCCTATAAAACATTTAGATAAAATTTCAAAGTTTATATGAGAAACATCTCGACAAAATTTAAAATGAAACTGTTAAGTAAGATATTAAACTTTCAAGTAAAATATTAAGACTGAGAAACTGATAAGTAAAATTTTGAACTTCAGATGAAACTTCCACTAATGGACTCATACAAAGTGTACAATATCAAAGTTGTGTAGTGCTACAGAGAATTAAGATACGCTTTAACTGTAAATATAATAAATTTTGATGCTGCAGTCATTATAATAAAAATCATTGGAAAGACGCTATCACGGAATGAGAAAATGGTGAAAGGATATCCAGCAGCAATAAATTCTAGGAGCTTGTACCCAAGCGAGACATCCGAGGCATTCTTATCTAATTTTCTTGAAATTGTGTTTTAACAAGCCAATTAACGACATTTCACTTATCTCGGATGGATTGTATTAGAGTTATCAACAATTAGCTTCTTGCTCGTTCTTTCATGAATTTTCTTTCGTTGCCTAATTAGAGACACAGTCCGTGTCAAACGGGGTGATAAATTCAAAATGTTGATTACTTGATTACTTCAATTTGGAAACACTTTGCTTATATTTTCTTTCTCATAATGCAACATTATTTATTTCTATCATTTTGTGTATATTATGCATTTAACTCGTTTTTACTTTTTAACAATAACTTTGGACAATTTTGATATTTAATTACCGACTACATCTAAGTAATTACTTACGAATGACTATAAATATAAATAAAATTAGCAGATATTATATTATACACTATTGCATTTGTAAATTTTCAAATAAATCAAATTCTTGGGAATTTTAGAAAATTCTTAAATAAAGCAAATTATATTATAAAATTACTTTCATAAACAATAAAGTATTTAAACGAAAATTTGTAGAAGAATAAAATATTAAAATTATTAGAAGCATAAAATGTCACATACTTAATAGGAGTACATCTCACATAAGTTCAACATAAAATGCCAAACAAGGTAGGATATAATTAAATGAATATAAAAAATGATTTGGATCTAAAATGTTAATGTAAAATTTATATAACCCTAGAAACATAAAATTACATTTCGAACTAAAACAATATTAACAATATTTATTTTCAAACACAGTTATTCACTATTACCTTTAATACCAGATCGGAACGCGTTAAAATGGCGTCTCTTAGATCCCACATATCACTAATACATTAATAAGAAAAAGTAAAGCTTTATACACGCAAAATATTTAATATACTTAAGCATTTAAAAATAGCATCCAATGCAAGGAATAATAAATTATTAACAAAACTAATTCTTGAGATATTTAATACAGTAATTGTAAACATAAGGTTGAATAAGTATAATAAGCGTAGCCTTCAGACGAAGAATCACGATTTCCGTATGCAATTTTAATTAAAACGTAAGCAACTTTCTTCGATGCGTTTAGGAAGCCTTCAAGGAGGAATCAAGCATGCAAATTTCCCTCGGTTCAAGTTTATTTGTGCTCGCCGCTTTTGCACGTAGGAGAGAGTCGGACGAGAGGAGAATCAGGACGAGATCCTTTGGTCCTTTTGATCCTCCTCGCCGGTAGGGTCCACCCACGCCGAGGACTTAATTCGCTCGATCGGACGTGCCGATTTAATCGCAAACACTCGGACGGGGAGAGAAATGCGTGTTTCTTTTTTCTCTTTTCTTAAGGAGACAATGGCCGATCCGCCGGTGTCTTAATTAGTAACTCGAGATCCTCGGCCCTCCGTGATCAGGACGATCCAATCCTTCCTCCTCGTCCATTTCAATGTCCTACATCTTTATTTTCCAAGTAGTTTATGTATCAGTGTATTATATTTCTTGAACCAGCAGCGTTATGTAGATGCGAAAAGAGGAACTATGATATAGGACTTTCGTTACATCGGTTTGCATAGAACACAAGGACATATTTTATATACATGTTTTATAAGATGTTATACACTTTCTTTTTTATTGATACATTGACAAGGTATGGTTGCAAAGCTGTGTCTTGCATGTATCTCTCAAGAATAAATTCTAAATATTTGGGGTTCTAAATTCTGAAATTTTCATTCACATCACTTGCGTTCAAATTTTAAATTTTGAAGTCTTCTAAATATATTGTATACGTGTAAATTTGAAAATTTTTAGAGAGTTATATTCTGAGAGTATTAAATTTTAAAGTAGTTAAGTCTCTAAGTACTTTAAATTTTTAAACTAAATTCCTAATTTAGATTCTCAGATTTTTGGATTACTAGATCTACGGGTTCTTAAATTTCTAGCTCCTTGTTAGATCCATAAATTTCCAGACTACCAAATACCAAGATTTATAAATTCTTAGATCTTCAATTATTCCTTAGTTTATATTCCTTAGTTTCTACATTCTTGAGCATCTACATTCCTGAATTGCTACAATCCTATGTTCCTACATTCCTAACTTTCTACATTCATAAATTTCTACGTTTCTATATTTCTACTTTTTTATATTTCTAGATTTCTAAATATCTCAATTTCTTAACTTTTTAATTTCTTAATTTCTTAATTTCTTAATTTCTCAATTTCTCAATTTCTCAGATACTAAATTTCTAAATTTCTTAATTTCAAAACTATTAAAAACCTAAATTTACTTTTATCTTACCAAATACCTAATGCCCAAACAGTTCAGTTTCCAAATTTTCAAATTTTTAATTTCTCCAATTAACTACGTGATCCTTAAGTTTTTAAATTTTCAAAACCCAAGATTCAAAATTCAAACCTAAACCCAAATTTTGCATCTCATATCCTCAAATCTATTATTCTACACAATTATTAAATCTCCAGCTCTTGAAATTTATAAATTCCAACATTTCGAACTACCAATATTTCAATATTTCAAAATTTCCAAATCTTCACATTCCAAAATTCATAAATCCCAAGATCTCGAAATTTCTTAATCCCTAAATCTACAAATATGGAAATCAACAAATCGACAAATTCTCACATCCTCAAATTTTCAAATCCATAAATCCATAAATTTCTAAGTTCCCAAACCCACAAATTCTCAAATTCATAAATTTCTTAATTTCCAAGTGTTCAAATCCCTAAATCCCCAAGTCCTCAAATTTCCAAATTCTCAAATTTCCAAATCTTCCAATTTCCAAATCCTCAAATTTCTAAATTCTCAAATTTCCAAATTTTCCAATTCCCAATTCCTCAAATTTCTAAATTCTCAAATTTCCAAATCTTCCAATTTCCAAATCCTCAAATTTCTAAATTCTCAAATTTCCAAATCTTCCAATTTCCAAATCCTCAAATTTCCAAATTTTCAAATCTCCAAATTCTCAAATTTCCAAATTCTCAAATCTCCAAATTCTCAAATCCCCAAATTCTCAAATCTCCAAATTCTCAAATTGCCAAATCCTCAAATTTTCAAATTCTCAAATTTCCAAATCCCCAAATCTCCAAATTCTCAAATCTCCAAATCCCTAAAACTCCAAATTCTCAAATCCCCAAATCCCGAAATCTCTAAAACCGAAAATCCCCAAATTCCCAAATTCCTAAATCCCCAAATTTCCAAACCCGCAACTCCCAAAATCCTAAAATCTCTAAATCCCTAAATACCCAATTCTCAATTCCCTCAATCCTCAAACCCCTCACTCCCGAACTCCCAATCGTTCAAAGTTCCAAATACAATCCACAGTAAAAAACTATTTTGCAAATCTAACTTCATCTATACTCGGAATTGGTTAATAAATTGTCAAGAAAACGGACAAATATTTGCCTCGTGAGAATGAAATCGGCGCCTATGAATGTATCCGTGTATCCGTCTTCTCCGTTTCGTCTCTCAGTACCGACCGCATCGCTGAGCTTTGTCTTGTAAACGAAGCCACGCTGATTCGTATCCGGACGTTGATAAATTCCCCCGCAGAGTTTAGCAGTTCTCCGCTTATCCTTCCTTTCCATTCAGAACAGAAGGACGAATGGTCCTGGCACTGCGCATCCTCGTTCCACCGCCACGAACAAGAGAGGGAACGAGAAAGAGGTCTTCGTGGGAAACCGCTGGAACAATCCTTCGTTCGCTGATCTTCATTCACAAAACTCTCTTCCTCTCTTTTTCTTCACTGTCGTTAAAGACTTACGCCCGTTGTCGTGTGTTTATTATTAACCTATCCAGTTCTGCTCTCACCACACGGTAGCACGTTCGTTTTGTTCCATAGGTTCAGCGAGTTAATTGCCGAGAACTTCGGTTTCGAGAGGATTTATGTTCGCGTGGACAGTCGATGATGAGTTGAGATTATCTACCTGCGTCAAAGTACTTTATACAATGTCATTTAAGATAAAGTCAAGCAACATTCTTGCTTGCAGCTGTTTAGTTATAGTTTTTACAATTTATGAGCTATTTACGTCCGGTAAGATATGCATCTTCGTGCAACAAATGGTATTTTCAATAATACTAATGCTGACGGACACTTATGTCAGCGTTCAATATAAGTGATCTATGGATGAACAAGTTGCTTATATTGTAAAATAGAACAAGTGTGCGTAATCTTACTATGCAAATGCGAAGTGTTTGAAATTATTCAAACAATTTACTGCACATGTCTTGTTAGTCATTCAAATTCGTTTAAAATTAATTGCAATGACAAAGTAGTTCGAAAATATCGCAAAAGGAAGAGTAAAACGAAAGGGAAAATAAAGAGATTAACCTTTCTAGAGAATAATAAAAAAAATGAAGGGAAATCAAGAGAGATAATCATCTTAATCGTATCTCCAAAGGCCCTTCCGCCTTTTTTAATTGCTCAGCTGACTAGTTAAAGGCTAAGCAGCTGATTAATGGATCAATCTTTACAAGGGAATAAAAAAGCATTAAAGTCCTTGGCAAGGCTGAGGATTAAAATGAACGTGCAAATAATTAAATGTTTAATTTACATGTTATCGTTCGGAGATTAATTGATCGATAATGATACAGAAGCATGTTATTAACATGTAAATCACATACCATAGTAGGATGATAAATCAATTATTAAAATAGATACTTATCGTAATCCTGTTCTTAGCAGCGATTGCAGAAGAAGAAATGTGGCGGATTTAATTCAGAAACGATTGAACCGATTTCGGATAACTCTAATTTACCCTATGGAGTGTACATTAGCGAACCTTAAGGGTACTTAATATTTTGTAATTTGCAAGTAAAAAGTTCGTCGTCACTTCGGCCGTTCCTGCTGCATTATATAACATGAAATGCGCGAGAACTTGTTCTTAAATTACAGGACGTGCATGCTCGAAAAGTCACGCTCGCTGTCATGGCGCCATGTACGATGTACTTTCTGCCTGTTCCGTTCGGTTGTCACTTATTCACAACCCTTCTTGTAATTTATTAACAAATGTGTCACATTAAAAACGTCGCTTCCCCTTTGGAACTCAATATGTATTACAGATTTCGAATTAATCGCTGCTAATAAATTGATTCGATTAACGTACGCTAATTTGACGAGGAACGAGAGCAATTCATGCGGTGGCTTGTAAATATTCATGAGTACTAATAATGCAGTTCAGTCTGTTTTAAGTTGCGAATTAATTACTATACGATTAATTAAGTAATTTTACTTCACGCTAAACCTATTATACGATGTACACTCACTTTGAAAGTGACGAGGCTTTAATGAAGACCAACACGGATTTTGAGAAAATAAGCTTGACAAATCTTATAAATTAAAATAAGAAGCTTGCGATGGTCACTTGGTTATTTTGGTGGTTTTAATGTTAAAGTTGACTTGTTCTTATTACTTGGTAATTATAGTAAAGTGTGGAACTAATTGAAGATTTTCTTCTTGAAGTTAAAATACTTCTAACAAAGTTTTGGTAAATCTAAGTGAATCTAGATAGGTAAGTTTATCAGTAGGTATAGTGTAAATGAACCGAAAGGAAACTTGATGTTGTTTGCGAGCATAAAAATTTGGATACGTAGACAATTGAGAACTGAGAATTTAAGGAATATAGAGATTTGAAGATATCGAAATTTGCAGATACAGAAAACTGGTAATACAAAAATTTGAAAATATAGACTTCGTGAAGATTTAAAAATAAAGTGCTATGAAACTATAAAAATTTGAAAAGAATAGAAATTCAAAAATATAAGAAATTAATATTTAGCAATTTATGCATTTAGAAATTCAGAAAAATAACGTTACAAACACAGATATAGTAACAAAGAAAATATAAGGAGTTCAAGAATATGAATTAAATAATACAATAAGTTATGGATAAAAAATTTGAGGATACTGAAATTGAAGAGTTCAACAATGTGTCTATATGAAGAATATTTTTCTCCACTGAATAGCCTGTCTTTAAAGTTAGTTGTGGTTCCGGTTTGTTGGTTTAAGAAGACATATTTTTTCTTCAGTATCCTTAATTGACAACCAAAGGTTTCAGTAAAACGAGAAAGGGTGATTTGTGGTTAGCGGTTACGCGCTCATTTACGACATGCTGCCACAATACGTAAGTCACGCGATCTGCTTCTTAATCTCAAAAATCTAATACGTTTGGTCTGGGTACTATATCTCAGCTGGATAAACGCTTAGCACAGAAGTTCAACGATTATCACGCAAGAAATGATAAAGACAGTAGTTTTTACTATTTTTGTTTTGGAAACAAAATTTTTATACCGATTAACCCTTACACCTCCACATTCAGTTAAAAACAGGTGTAACAATTTTTGTTATATCTGAATTCACAAAATACCCTTTCAATATAATCAAATAAAGAAAATGAAATTCTCTCTCAACACTTGAATATAATTTTTTGTCGTAAACATAAATTTCATTATAATTTTGTCAACGGCTGCATTCTAGTTATAAAAGAACGGATCAAAAGAGCCACAGAACCGTGCGAAGATTAATTCCAAAGCAGCACAATCCAATTTATATTCTTTCATAATAAAAATTCGAACGTTCATTGAAGTTAACTCTGAAATTCTGAAGTAGTATTTCGCAATGTCCTGCATGTTAACGGACAACTTAAATTTAAAATGGCGCGGTTACATTTCATGGAAAACAGTGCACGGGATCCCGTTAAAAGCGAATATACCAGCGACGTATATATCAGCATACATAATGTCGCTATGTACCTTATAAATGAAATAATATGTTCATGCACGTAAATGGCGGCCGAAGATATTTATGAATTACGTTTCGTTGTGGGTGCTTCTGCCCGTCCCATATCTTAAGGTACTTCATATTTCAAGGCGCGTGAAAAGGACACCTGCGAATTTGCATGAAGCAAAAAGACACGCAGACCAATAGTGTCACGTTGTATAAGAAATAACAAGGTTAGCGCGTTGTAGCGCGCTATGTTGCAATGGTAAAATTATAATTTTATTTCGGTTGTACTATGTTATTGTAATTTCTTGTTATAGTTATAATTCTTCTAATTCTTATTATATAACATATCAATTTTTTTTCGGTAAGGTTGTCTTCATTTACGTCATTGATCATCTATGCTTGCTCATCAAGAACATAGACCATTTCTTGTAGTAATATTTTCGGTATAAAATTTTGCAAATTGAAATTCATGCTTTTAATCATTTAGTGCTACCTCGCTGAATATTAACGTGTTGTTCGAGCTTAAACGACATTGCTATCTTTATGAAAATATATTTGCAAAATCAGTCTTTGTCCATATTTAACCATCTACAAATGAAAAACTTCATCATTGACCACCTATGCTCGTTCATCAAAAACATAGACCATTTCTTGTAGTAATATTTTCGGTATAAAATTTTGCAAATTGAAATTCATGCTTTTAATCATTTAGTGCAACCTCGCTGAATATTGACGTGTTGTTCGAGCTTAAACGACATTGCTATCTTTATGAAAATATATTTGCAAAATCAGTCTTTGTCCATATTTAATTATCTACAAATGAAAATCTTCATACTGTTCTCTAAATAAGATACCCTTAAATAAAACCTCCAAAACCACTTGTCGAAGAAACTTGATATACAAATTGAATACATCTACTAACAAAAATTATATAATTTTGACCAACCTAATAGAATCTTATCCTACATCCTATCTTTAATGAACACAGCTCAATAATCAACAGAACTCAAATAAATATATTACGATATTTCTTTATTTGCTTTGCTAAAATAAGTTCCGAATATGTTCGCGTTGCATTAGTCCTCGTACAAATGGGGCAATAACTGTACATCCCCATAAGAATCAGCAGATCTCGAACCTCGCTCGATATTCTCATGTTCGGGCTACATATATCGACAGAAACCGATCGAATGACCATAATAAATATTTCGACTCCACTAATCAAGGGCTTGGTGCAGAGTTCGGATAAAAGATACCGTTCTAATTGGCTAGTATCTGGGAGCATTACATCCGTTAAACGGATCACACTCGGGAATGTTTTATTCCTTTGACTGGCTGTGATTACCGTCGATAGCCAGGAGGGCCAGATGTTCGAGCGGCGATGACGGGTTAAGATTCTCAATCAATTTTTGTTACGTTTCAACTGCCGACGCCGTCCATACGGTCGCGTGGCACATTTCGTGATTCGGGTTCCTCTTTCTTCAACAACCCTCTCCGTCTCCTCCCACGACACCCCTTTCCTACACCTATCTTTATCTATCCACCTATCTTCGTTTCTGCCTCTTCCTTTCGTTCCTTTTTTTATCCCCTTTGTAACATACATTTCGCCTGCTTCTTTTACTCCTTTCTTTTCTTTTCATTTTTCCCTCCGTTCCCATTCGCGATCCTTATCCACGTATCTTTTCGGTGGGCTTTTTCGAGGATGAACGAGTAGACGTGGAAACGAGATGGACAATCGTACAGCTGTTCGCTCGCGGGGGCGCATCTGCCTCCTGTCCGGCTCGCGTGCAGTTCGGGGGAAAAAAAGCAACGTTGGCGCGTAGATTTACCGACCTCTTTAGCCTGCAACAGCATTTTGGCATATTAGCGGGTAGCTTTGGACTCATCTACCCCCGGTACACAGGGGCTGAAAGTCTCGTGGTGTTTGGTAACTTCACAGTATTCGATTCTGTATGCATTGTCATGAGCAAGTGTGGCTTCCTTAGGAGAAATATGATAACTGAAGAAGAGATTTTCTTCTGAGTTAATTTTTAGGGACTTTAGAGCTAAAAAGTTGTTATTAAGGATTCTTGAAAATGAGAAAATTAGAGTACTTGAATATTTGGAAATTTAGAAATTTAGAAGTTAGAAAAGCTAGAAATATCATTTGTGGAGATGTGGAGAATTAGAAGTTTGATAGATTGGACATTTGGAAACTAGAAAAGGGAATGTAAAAATTTAGTTGTTTACAATTGTGAAAATTTAAAGATTTAGGAGTTTGACAAGCTGGAAATTGAGTAACTAGAAAATTTTTAAATATAGGAAATTAGGAAATTAGAAATGCATAGATTTAGAGAATTAAAAGTTGGGAAATTGTTAATTTGGGAACCAGAGAATTTGTCAATAATAAAATGTAGCAGTCTAGAAAGTTGAAGATCTAGAGAATTAGAAGTTTGTAAAATAAATTTGTAAATTGGTAAATTTGTAAGATCGAAAATTTGAAATGCAAAAATTTAGTAATATAGAAATTTAATGATCTACAAAATTTGAAATTTGAAAATTTAGAAATTTAATAATATAGAAATTTGAAGATCTGTAAAATTAGAAGTACGTAATTAGAAAAATTTCCCTATCAAAAAAAAAATAATGATTTCAAATTGAACTTGCAGTCAGTGAACCAGCAATAAATCACACGAAAGTTTACGAGTTTCTTGCGTAGGTCTAACATACAGTTTCGTAACTGTTTTAACAAATAACACGTCACACATTCCAGTCTCTAATTTGACATTTACTGGTAGGTATAAACCTAACGGTTAATGCAATCACAGGGAAAGGTGTACTAATCTCAAATCGGCTAAAGTTGCTAGAAGATAAATGAAAGGAATCGGCAGTTTTAGATAGTAAACAGAAGGTAAACTCAATTTGTGTCAAATACCGAGAGAATTAACAGTAAATATGCTATGTGTAGACAATATTTACTATAAATTTCCAAATCTAATGGCTCGAGTGCAAAATTTTTCATTACTACATTCATAAAAATATCAGCTATACGAATGCTAACGAACACCTGCTTTTGATGATGGCACTTATGTCCTAAAAACTGAAAGGGAGAGTTTCGTCATTAATTCGGTTGAATACAAACAACACTATATCAAGGCTGATAAAAGAAATGAGGAAAACAAGATGAACGTTGATAACTGTTCGGTCAATCACTTTATTCTTCCGTGTTTAACATTATGCCACAAACTGTGTTCAACTATGTGGAGATTGAAATGGTGTAATTACGGTACACTATGGTTCTTTTTAGATATGCAAAGTATGCAAATCAATACTGAGATCTGTACTAAATACTTTTATCGAGTAGTTTTTAATATTCATCAGAAATTAATCTTTTTAGTATATTCTTGTTATTTTGGAGGAACATGAAGGGGTGGGGGTATATTTTATATTTATCAAATATATGGTATGTGCCGTTTATAATAAAAGTAGAGTAACTTTATTTCTTAAGTAAAATTTATTTGCTACGTTTTTTGGCTGTGAACGTAAAAACTTAAAAGATGTAAGAAAAAAATGCGACATTTCTATTTTGGGGGGAAACATCAAATTGATATACTTATAATAAGTACTTTTATTATGAACGGTTTATATTTCTTTTTTTTTCATTTATTTATTTATAGTAACCTCAACCTATATTTCTTATTTAATTTATTTCAACAAAATTATTTGAATAAAATTAATTAAACTTATTGAAAATAAACAGCTTTGCACTATTTTGCTATTTTAGGGAGGCTTCTGCTATTTTTGGGGGTGAACATCAAATTGATATACTTATAATAAGTACTTTTATTATGAACGGTTTATATTTCTTTTTTTTCATTTATTTGTTTATAGTAACCTCAACCTATATTTCTTATTTAATTTATTTCAACAAAATTATTTGAATAAAATTAATTAAACTTATTGAAAATAAACAGCTTTGCACTATTTTGCTATTTTAGGGAGGCTTCTGCTATTTTTGGGGGTAAACATCAAATTGATATGCCACATAGTAAGCTTCGCCTTGAAATATTTATGCTATTAAATTATATCAGAGCTTTTGTATTTCGAAATCCGCCATTTAATATGCAATAATAATGTCTTACATTATGTTATATTATATGAAGTATACAGTTATGTAAAAGTTTGCAAATATATAACTACAATGTAATAATAACTTGCAAACGCACACCTGCAGTTTAGCAATAAGTTTTAAGTACATAACTACCGTTTAGTAATAAATTGTAAGTACATAAGTAATAAATTGCGAATGCACACCTGCAGTAATAAATTGTAAATATATAACTACAGTGCAGTAATAAACTGCAAATGCATATCTATTTAGTAATAAGTAACAAATGCACAGTTATAGTTTAGTCATAAATTTTTAATACATAACTATAGTTTAATACAAATTTTTAATACACAACTATAGTATAATACAAATTTTTAATACATAAAAATTTTTAATAAAAATTTATTAAAAATACAGTTTAATAAAAATTTTTAATACATAACTACAGTTCAGTAATAAACTGTAAATACACAACTATAATTCAGTAATAAATTACAGAAATCCATACAGTTTAGTAATGAATTGGAAATGCACAATGATACTTCTGTAATAGAATTTGAATTCCAAAATAAAAATCAGCAATTGCGTGAGTATAACTGTAAAACAAGGGAAAAGATTTTCGTGTTTCACTTTCCACCCCAGGTGGACTACCAGAAATCTGATCCTTTTTCTCGAATTGCACAGCTATGAAAATATTCGTGGAGTGTTACGTAACCCATTCATAGGTAGGGTTGCTTTCATCAAGAAAAACAAGATTTCTTCGTGGAACACAGCACGTGCTCAAGTGGATGCCACCCTTCTTTCATAACCCTTTTACCCTCTTCAGGTGACCACCAGCATCTGCACACTTTTTCGAATGCTTCATATATTGAACGTAGTATTCATTAATAAGTCTCTAAATTTAATGTAAATTCAGCATGGATGCTTAAAGCGTAAAATTTTATGGGCAATTATACAGGACATAAACTCTTAGGTATTATTATATCAAGGGGTGAAAGAAGGTTAATTTTAAAACTAAAAGTTTCTCTTCTGGTTTAAATTAATATATACTATTATTCATTGAGTTGTCAATTATAAAAAGTTAATAAAAATCTTGCTACAGTTGAACATACTAATTATGTTAATTGTAGGTCATATTAAGTCAATAAATTGATGTATAAATCAATAAGTAAACAAGTAAATAAATATGAGAGTAAATACAGGTAGAAATTGATACGACTTATCATTGATCTTATTCTTATTTATTATTTCTTTATTTTCCACCGTATAAATGTATGATTTATTAATAATAAACATATGATATAAATATATGACATGTTCGCCATACATGATGAATACTGAATACTTCATATATGTTCATATATGTATTATATTATATATGTACTATATGTATGAAACATAACTATAAAGGAAGTATTATATAAAACATAACTGTAAACGAAATGTATATATAAAAAATAGAAAAACAATAAAAGAGAATTATTTTTGAGAAATATTTAGTATAGGATATAATATGAATTGTCTCACGGTTCATTATCAAAACACTTAATCGTCTTACATACGATATGTTCCAGTTCAGGAATTTTCCGAAACGCCGTCCATTAAACCTGTTGACGAGAAATGCCACACAGGAGAAGAAAATTGTACAGGTGATCTCAGATAGTTGAACACGAATGATAGCGGCTAAACCTTTTTCTCTGTCGTTCTAATTACGAGATAATTGTATTAATGGATCGTATAGTCGGCTACTACAAAGACTGAACAGAAAGTGTCTACTTTGGAGGGACCATTCGATTGGGGGGTGGAGCTCCCTTGACCATTCTAAAAGCGACCGACTACCTCATTTTTCTGTTTCCTACCTTTGCCATCCCTATGAAAATTCACTCTTTCCTTCTTTCCGCTACTGAAGAAGCCCAACCGTTTCTTCAAATCAATAAATTAGGTTGGACAAAACGCTTTATTTCGTGTAGTTAGATTTTTAGGTTTCTAAAGGTAAAAGATAGTTCTATTATTTTATAAATTATTATAAAATATCTACAAGGAATACTTTATAAATAGACACTATTTTTTTTCTACAAATTAAATTTACGTTTCATAGAATTTTTTTGACGTGTATTTCTCAGTATTGCTAGTTGTTAAAGGGTTGTTGTTTAACTTATACAATGATGTGTGAAAGTAACGCAACCTTTTATTAAAACCGTAGAAATTTTGTATAATGTTTATAATTTGTACATTTAAATGAAAACGAAGCACAAAAAATTCGATGAGAGACGTAGCTAAAATACTTGATTGTCCTACAGAAAGTTCCAGAAGAAAAAAGCAAGAGCCATAATTTTAAGGTACAAAGATAACCATATGATAATAAAAGCTAAATTTTAAACTTCCACATCAAGCAACAACAATAACAACACTGTAAAAAACCCTTGAAATGCATAATATCTTATTACATCACGAAAAGAAACCCTGAGAAGTTCCAAATACTGCCTAACGCCTCAAAATCGTGAGAAAAACTTTCATGCTTCCATCTTGCTTCCCACAAATGAATATCTAAGAGCCCAGATCAGAAACTCTACTTAAAATCCATCTTATTTACACTTCATTTCAGAAAGATAAACCATGTATATTCCGTTTAATCCTTGAAGAGCAAGTTTAAATCCTTGTTGACCAGGAACACTTAATCCTTGGAGGTAGTCGAGAAATTCCCAACGGGAAATCAATGTCTAATGACTTGTCCACGATTGAAAGCTCGTTTGGTAGCCTAGAAAACGGTTGCTAGTTGTTCGTGTATACAGTAAGGCGGGTACAAAGTAGGTATATATGAACAGACGACCCATTTCGTCCTAAATAAATCGGACGACTTTTAGTCGGTACAAATATTGTCGCATCAATTAAAGTGTCTGTGGATGCAAAGGTTTCCGGGACGTTTGGAACATGGCGCCATGTCCTCGAGACGGATAATTTCGTTTTTCCTCTGTTGCTCCCTAACTCTGGTTGACTTTTTTTGGGAAGGAAGTGAAATATTTAGTCATCCAGGACAAATATTAACGATTGATTTCATTTTATTTCCGTTTGCCGGAAATTATTCTTCTAAATTATTATTCTAAAATACTAATGAGTATTGACGTGTACAGTGTGAACAGTGACTTGCTATTTAAACGCCTCAATTTAGAAATTTTATGAATCGATTGTTTGATCATTTATAAATTTAGGCATTTTGTGTATTAGTACAAGGACTAGTATATGATTTTTAAAGTTGTTACTATAAAGTAAAAATTTAGAAATTTAGTAACTTTATCGTTTGGAAACTGAGAAATTAAACAGTTCAGACATTTCAAAGTCTAATAAAGAAACAAAAAAATTTAGAAATTTCTAATAAAGAAATTTAGAAGCGTAGAATATAAAATTTGAATTTTACAATTTTGCTTATTCGATCATTCAAAATTTAGGAACAAAAATCAGATAATTTGTACGTAGACTTTGCGCAAGAAGGAAACGAAAAAGTGGTGATCTAAAAGTTTAATTTTATTTTCTCTCGAGTATTGACGCTTCAACTTAAAAATGAAAGTACGCCGACAATAGGTGGCACACTCGTGAACTTCAAAAGGTGTTCAGTAATTCCGTCAAGTATCCGAGAGGAAAGGCGAAAAATAGATGAGGAGAGGAGAAGAAAGAAGCAGCAATTCAAACTGTCGCGACTGCTGGAGAGTCCATTAAGCCAACAAGAGTGTTCTTTCCGTCGGAAGTCCTGGAAAGTGGACACTTGGTGTGTGTACATACGTTCAGGACGCGGAACAGGATGAGAAAGGCGGGGTGGTTTTACAATGAAATCCGAAGCGCATTATGAGATGAGAAACAGACTTCATTTTGGGAATGGGACACATCGTGTTTCCTCATTTGTGAGCATCTAACAGAATCTATTGAATACGTGTTAGATTTCATCAAAGTGTAAAAAATTAGAATACTGCTCTATATAATACAACATGGTTTTTTAAGTTCTCCTAAAAAGTGAAAGTGTTAGTTCTTTTATGAAAATATAATATGAATAATGGTATTTTTTTGGTATTTTTATACTATTAAATTATATGAACTTTTGTAATTTGGAATTGGTTATTCGATAGAATTAATGTGTTACTTATTTTTTATTTCAGGTAAATTGCATGATTTTTTCAGAGTAAAGAAAGATGCATTTCTGAACTCTTTATGTATGTAATAACAATAAGAAAATAACAATAAATATACACTCTAGAAAATTTAATGAAAAATTATATAATACTGTAAAGTAATACTTTGAGAATATACAGAACATTGAAATTACGTATAAAAGACAACAAATATTTTTGAATTATTACAAATTGCATTCTGAAATTTTCTATTCGTATATACTTAACAAAACATAATGTCATATACAAGCCTTGAATTTGATCTCGTAAAGTAAAATAGAATTTTAAAATAAAATAGAAATTAGAATTCCACATCGAAAAATTAAAATTTAGCACAAACGATAAAGTCGCAGCTGTACAGCCTTTATCTAGCTCAACAAAATAAATCAAGAGGCGGAAGACGGAAGGAGGAGCAGAGAAACGTCTAGTGTCGTAAAAATCTATCAACGAGCTATCCTCTCTTAAGTTGTTGCTTGAACTTTCCGAAAGCCTTCAAAGGATACCGCTGCAGATTCATTTTCACGTTCTCGTGTCGAAAATGTAAGGACGATATTGAAACGGAGTTCTGGAGAACATTTATTTTATCCTAATGTTTTTCCATTTCTCAGGGACATCATCTTGTTGGAGAAACTTTTCCAAACACATTTTCTGGCGATTCAATCGTTTGAAATATTAACATGATCGATTTTAACTATTTTCTTACCAGTTTTGTATAATTTCTCAACATTTTTCTTAAAAATATATAATATACTTTACAGTATAATATAACAGTTTTGTTAGAAATTGAGTTACCATCATTAATTGCATTGAACATTTTGTATAGTGGGATCAGCTGAATATTTAGGTTAATACGCGAAATTCTTTTTACATAATTTATTGTTTACACGCTACGAATTAGTATTTAAAGAATATTGGTTATAATTGTCAGTTCAAAAGCTCAAATTAGTGAAAACAATGGGGGTTGGTATATTTATGCAACACTCTGTATTTTATGCGATTTACTCTTTGATCACAATGACATTTTTCACTGACATTCTTCGTCCATAACAATTACAGCTGAAAGATATAAGATAATTCAATGCACAGAAGAATTACATCTGAATGATATCAGGTAATTTGATGCACAGAAGAATTAAACGCTCTCCGAGCGAAAAGTGACGCGATTAGGGTTGTCATAAAGGGTCGTTCAGCGCGAAAGCGTGTATATCATTCGCGCTCCTTAAATGTCATCGAAATCGTCGTAAACACGCCCGCTGCGGGCTGTGGCTCATTTACAAACTTTCAATTCGGTCAGCTTGAATTTCAAAAGTTATCGACCTAACCCCGAAGGGCCGCGCAACGTCCATAGATTATTGCGTTCTTTTTTCCAATGTGTCCCGAAGGTTCCAACGAGCCGGTTCAACGGATAAAACCGTCGAACAGAAGAGACGGAGAAGGACAACGAAATGCGGTTGAATCGAAGATGGAAGAAGAGGGAACGAGGAGGGGATGAGTTTGACCAAGCCACGCGACTCTCTTTTCTTGTGGCGGTGCTCGTAAATCCAGCGGTGGCTTTGTAGACTACTACTACTACTACTACTGCTTTGCCTCGTTGCTCAGCCTCAGGGTTGAATTTAGAGATCACGATACCTCGGAAAGCCGCTATTACCGGCGGATCCTCAAAAATTCAACCACTGCCGGCTCCTACGGGGAGATTTTAGAAGATTCTATACCTCAGATATACATATTTAACCCTCCATTCGACGGACGACAATCGGTAATTGCGATCTGGAATCTCCTGCTCTGGATAATGACTTTACTCCGCTTTCTGCTGCTGCTTTATTTTGGATATCGTTTGCGTCTTTTTGAAAACCTTGATTAAACTTATAGGTACATATCTGTCTGTATCTTGATTGAATTTGCAAACTTTTACTTTTATTATTATTAATGGTAACATCTGTAATCTCGGAATTGATTAAAGTTACAAACTTTCATTTGTATCGTTAATGATACACATCTGTTCTCTTTCACTTTCATAACTAATATTCCATTTAATTACTTATTGTCATGTGATTTTATCTGAAAACGATTTGAACTCATTTACATAGTAACTTTATATTATAAATTGATTCATTAAGTTTATGTTTGATAATATTTATTTATCTAATAGTTCATCTATGTTTACTGATTTATTTATAAAATGCACAAACATATTCATTCTAATCATTCATCCGTATTCATTCTTACAAATTTTATAGCGATGGTAAATGAAGTGCATAGATCAATTCAATCTTTCTATAAAATGTAACAAGCAACTAATTACTAAGTGATCTAAACTAATGGAAAAACTAATCAAACTAATTAAGTTTGCATGGTAGATACATTAACACATATACTCAATAATCCTTTTATAAGAAAACTGCAACAATCGAAATATTCTCTGATAAATATGATTAAAACACTTGCTATCATTTTATTATCGCACAAACAGTTTCATTAACTCTATAAACAGTTAAGAAATAATTAAATTCTAGTCACAAATAGTTGCCTCATAATTTTAAGTCAGAATGGTATAAAGAATCTCTCAGAGTTTATGAACACAGCTAGTAGCAATAAATTATAGATACTATTATATAAAACTGAAAATTTACTTCTACCTTATTGATACGTTATCAAACATTCATGGATTAACGCAATCAGCAATAAATTGAATACCACAATTTTTAATTGAGAACTATAACGACAATAACAAAATATTTTTAATGTATTTTGTGTCAAATTAACTGACTAATATACCACATTAATTGTAGGAATTATCTTGTTTCGCACATGTATCAAAAGCAGAATTTGTAGACATAGGAATAATTGAAAAATAACCCCTTTTCAATATTGAATGCTATAAAAATACCATTTAGGCATATGTACACATTAGACCATGTACACATATTTCACCATTAAAGAATATAAATCTGAAATATATATTTAAACACTTATTCACAGGCATGTGTACTAATTTTATGAAATTTGCTTTGTGGAAGTATAAGAACCTAAAAAATTAAGCAAAGATTTAAACCAAATTTTTTCACTTAGATCTAATTTCAAATATTTATTTAGATGTTTTTATTTACAATCCAATTGTACAAAATTTACCCAAGTTAATTGATGTAAATTGCATGTGAACTCAACATAATACGCTGCATGTACTTCTACTGACGTTACGCTCTGTAGACAGACGACCTTAATTGTCAGACTATAATCCGATTAAAGCGTTACTGATTGACGTAGAAAAGTATAACGAACTTTAAAAAGCAACAAATTTAAATGAAGTTCATGTCATTGCCGAAGACTTCGTATTTCTCAGCAATTAACTTAACCTTGGTAGTCACGCTTTTCAGAAACATGGTTGTCATTTGGTTTGGTTTCCACGTTAGTTTCATTTGACACAGTGTAGCTTTTAAACGATTACCGATCTGAAATTACTAGCTATATCGGGACAAAGGAAATATACGATAAACGTTAATATTTGTTAAAGGTAGATTTATTATTACAAAGTCAAATTTCTGTGGATCATGGTTAAAAAGATTTTGTTGAATAATAAGTAATATAACTGTAAAATAATATTTAGTAATTGAAAAGTTTAATGAAATTTATTAACAAAGAATGAATAGTTATAATTAATTAAACACAACACAAATGGAATCTCTTGAATTATAAATCTCGCACGTCTATCTCACGATTTCTCTCAAAGTAATGAGCTCTTCGCTTCGCTCCGATAACATTCGATCACACCAAAAAGACAATCTTCTAGCAATCTTCATTACATGCAAACTTCAATCATACCATACGCAAGCTTCATTCATATTACGCACCGATGCCTATCATACAATTACATAGTACATACAAACACACATACCACATAACTCTTCCACTAAAACTGAAGTTGTAGGGTTGTCATCTGTTAACAGCAAAAGTATCTTTGAGGAAGGGTTAAATTTTGCGAACACTATACTGTTTCAACGAATATATTTGTTATATTTATCCATCCATATATTTGGTATAATTCATTTTCCTTTTCACTAAAATTTCGAGACACATGAACGAGGCTATTTTCTACCAAATAAGCTCATATTGCCATTAACTCTTTGCACTCCTTAATTTCTATTACCTAACAACGCCTTCATTTACAAAATAGACGAAAAAAGGGGCGAAAAATTCTCAATAAAATGTATTGTAATAGTGTGGAGTATGTGACAAATACATTTTTCATTTATTATAAATATTAAACAAATGAAAATGCATATATTCAACCAATCTATTTATCTGTATTATTTATCAGATCCAATAGAAAATTGATGTCGAGCCGCACTTGGCATAGGAGACCAAAAGATTAAAGAATTTTTCATTTATTATAAATAGTAAATAAATGAAAATATACATATATTTAACGAATCTATTTATCTGAATTATTTATAAGATCCAAGAGAAAAGTGATGTCGAGACATACTCGATACAGTAATGCAAAGGATTAAGTTTATAAGTTATTACATTATAGATACAATTTTATTTCGCACGCACTTAATTCACGCAACGAATTTTACGAACGGGAAAAATTGTGAACCAGTTGAAAACTGGTCGAACGTCTAGCGTACAACTTTTTTAACACTTTTCGTCGGAAAAAAAGTGTCCCTGCGCTGACAAAGCATCCTCTAGGCCGCGTCCCAAATTTAGGGCTCGATCATTTAAACCCGGATGATAGACGATAGGAGTTGAGACTTACGCCCCGAGAAGTGTCCCATAAACCATCAAACGAATCAGTGACGGTGAGCTGGTTGGCATGACGGTAACGGTTTTACCTGCGCACCAGTTTTCAGGGGTCTGACCTAGCCCGCTCGTCGATCACGGATATTTGGGCCAGGACTCCTTTTCGATGCGATATCATTCAACGACTTTTCTACCTGCATCCCTGCTACTCCTGTTTTCTTCTTCGTCGAGTGGGGATGAGAAAAACTCGATCTAGATATAACGGGTGGTGCGGAATTCATGTGTGATATCAATTTTGGAACGTTATTTCTGATACCTGGAGAGAATTATAAGTTTGTTAACCCCTTGCTATGCCCGTGACGCATTCGTGATACAAGCGTGGAAAACTTCTTTTATAGTCTGTGTATGCTTGAATTTTTAAACTAAATTTAATTGTGATTCGTATATTCAAGAATCGCTGAATACAAAATGCGTATAAAATTTTAGTTTTCTGCGTTCGTTTTTCGTTTGTAGCTGAATTTTCATTTCAATGAAATTCGCATCGATAATCAAATTCGTGCGTGTATGGATACTTGTAAGATACCGCTCGATTTTGATCGGATCTTTGTGTGTTAAAAAAATTAAATCTATATATTTATTCGTTATTGTTTTACTTGATAATAATTCTTCACAGTACAAAAATATAGTGGGCTATTTAGAATTGCTTTTTCAATATTCATAAATCGAGTTTAATTAACAAATTTTAAAAAGGTCCTTCCAAGTTGTTTTTCTTGAATAATAAATTCATTTGGTATTTTAAGTTACTGTGTTTTTGTGCTATTTTAAGTATAATTTCCATGCTCAGTAGCTGTAAATAATTAATTAGTTATGCTTGACGTATCTGCCGAAGAAATCGCAGTGCAAGGGGTTAACATGTAGAATAAATACGTACAAGAGGTATAGAGGGCGAATAATGTGAGAAGAACTGTACTAAGTTAATACGATAACAGGACATTTAAATCTCTTCAAACAAATTTCCAAATTGCTACGTTCCCAAATTCCTAGATTCAAAAATTTCTAGATTCTCAAATTCCTAGATCAGCAAATTCCTAAATTCCCAAATTCATAAATTTCCAAATTGCTATATTTCAAAGTTTCTAGGATTCCCAGTTGCTACGTCCTCAAATTTCTCAATTCCCAAATTCACGTATTTCTAAATTGCAATATTCAAAAATTTCTAGGATTCTGAAATTGCTACGTCTCAAATTCCTAGATTTCCAAATTCCTAAATTCCTAAGTTCACAAGTTTCCAAATTGCTATATTTCCAAATTTCTAGAATTCCTAAATTGCTACGTCCTCAAATTCTTAGATTTCTAAATTCCTAAATTCCTAAGTTCACAAGTTTCCTAATTGCTATATTTCCAAATTTCTAGAATTCCTAAATTGCTACGTCCTCAAATTCTTAGATTTCTAAATTCCTAAATTCCCAAGTTCACAAGTTTCCTAATTGCTATATTTCCAAATTTCTAGAATTCCTAAATTGCTACGTCCTCAAATTCTTAGATTTCTAAATTCCTAAATTGTCAAATTCACAAATTTCCAAATTGCAATATTTCAAAATTTCTAGGATCCCCAAAATGCTATGTCCCCAAATTCCCAGATTCTCAAATACCTACATTCCCAAATTGCTATATTCCCACATTTCTAGGATCTTCAAATTGCTGTCTCCAAATTCCTAGATTGACAAATTATTAAACTCTCAAGTTCCAAATTGCTATATTTCAAAATTTCTAGGATCCCCAAAATGCTATGTCCCCAAATTCCTAGATTACCAAATTACTAAATTCTCTAATTCCAAATTGCCATATTTCAAAATTTCTGGAATCCCCAAAATGCTATGTCCCCAAATTCCTAGATTGCCAAGTTACTAAATTTTCTAATTCCAAATTGCCATATTTCAAAATTTCTGGAATCCCCAAATTACTACGACCTTGATTGCTACGTCAAACTCCTAGATTCTCAACTACCTACATTCAAAAATTGCTATATTCCATTATTTTCAGTATCTCCAAATCGCTACGTCTCCAAATTTTTAGACTATGATATTCTATATTCCCAAATTGCCACGTTCTGAAATTCCTATATTCCCAAATATACAAATGCCCAAATTACATTCCCAAATTCCTATCTCACCACATCTCTATAATCCCAAATCTAAAAATGACTAAATCTTTATGTTTTCAAAATCTCACATCCCCAAATTCTTAATTCACTCTAAAATCTGAAAACCCAAAGAATTTCTAACAATCAACGATCGAGAGGGTTCCCTCATAACTGTTATCTTTTTCCTAGGGAAACCTGATTTATTCTTAACTAAACATCAGAGAAGACCACCCCTTATATGGGGCTTCTATAAACGGGCGCGTCTAACCTACATTTCAGAGATTTCGTCGGTCTTCCACTGGTTTTCCTATGCTAACAGTGAAACGAAATACAGGGAAGGAAAAAAAGAGGTCAGTCGGTCTCTCTCGACGTCCCAAAATTATTTCGGAGTTAGAATCAAGGCTTAATGCCATTTCGGCTGAGGCTACCGCGTACAGCGAACAATGCACCACACAATGATCCCCCTTTTTCGACCTGAATTTCATCCCTTGACGAGTTTCCGTCACGAAGTGTCTACCTGTGAACTTGAAATTCTGTGAGTTCTGGCTCGTTGAAACGGAAAGGATAGGGGAAGAGAAAAGAGAATCATGACCGTGTTTTCGATCATGGAATACGTAATTAGAGTACCGACTCGATAAGATATTTATTTATTTAAATTAATGGGTGGCCCGTTGGCGCAGACAAAGATTAACATCGGTAAAGGCAGATGATTGAGCATTTAACATTAATTCTGTGGCACACAATTTTTGTAAAATGAAAAAGTTAAATAAGCGTAACACAAGAGAAATTAATGCAATCTGCATAATAATATATCATTTATACGTAATATATATAAATTGCTGGTTATTACAACGTTATTCGTGCGAATGGAAGAAAATCAAATTCTGTTTTATTTAATATTATTTAAAACGGTGAATTTTGTTTTATTTAATATTATTTAAAACGGTGAATTTTGTTTTATTTAATATTATTTAAAACGATATTTTATTTGAGATATTAATATGTGTTTTGCAATTACTGTGTCATAAATTCTATTTTATTTAATACAATATAATAAATTGCATTTTCATACAGAAATTTAAATTGTGTAAAATTGTGTTTGTAAATAATATTGACGTCCACGTTTTGACAAGAAAATCAATTAACTTCTGCATAAATGATGCGAACCAATTCATTTCGTACAAATAACAGGGTAGAATTCGATAAAATTGTTACTTGTTCGTTTTTCGTTTCGTTTCATGACTCGTCGGAATATTAAAAGCGCCATTTTGAAAAACCCTGCACGAAATGAAATAAGCAACTCTGTTTCACTCGGGTATCACACCGTGCTATTATTCAGCGAGTGTTCTGTGAAATTAATGATGAACAAATTACACGGCGAATTTTGAAGCATCGAAACTGTGTTGTGAGACACGCTTCCTTTTCAGGATCCTCTTCGAGGACCCTTCGAGTATGCAAATGGCTGTAACGTTGTTCCGCTTAGCTTTCGTGGAAATAAATGATGAATAAGAAAAAATTGATTACCGTATAATTATGCGTCGTATCGTCGAGAACATCCCTCCAAAAATTTTTTCATTCGCGGTAGACGTCCTTTTTAAGGAAGGGGTGAGTTCGATGGGGAGGGAATATAGATACTGGAGAACCGTTATGGAAAACATTTAGCTGTTATTTTTTCAACAATTAATTTTTTTATCATTTCAGTTCCTTTAAAAAAATATGCGGACGATTTAACAAAAATGGTAATTCAAAATTAATTATAATATGGAAATTTTAGGGTTCTCAATAAATTTATTAAAATCTGCAATAAGTTTATTAAAAAAAATTAGTATATCTACTCGAGTAATTTTAAGGTAGTTTTAATCTTATTAAAGTAACTTTTTATCTATTTATTGAGATCTTTAATAAATTTTAATAAATAGGCATAATCGCTAATACTTTTAAACAATTTTGAAGTAAAAGAATAGTAAAAGAATTTTAATAAAAATCGATTAATAGCTTAATAGAAATTTTATTGATTGTGTTATGGTTATTGCTGCTACGTTATTAATATGACCAATTAATTTGTATGATGTTATACTGATATTACAAAATTATATTAATTAATTTTTTGTCTGAATTGTTTTGTTTTATGTTGTTTTGTTTTCATAGAATCGATCAGCTTTTAATCAAAAGTTTGCTATAACATTTCTAATTTACTTAATTATTTTAAAACTATACTAAATTTTAAATTGTCGATTAGTGTATTACAACAATAAATATAAACAATAAAAATATTAATATATTACACAAAATTTCATATTCACATTTGAAGAAAATAATGTTCCTTCAATTTTGTGAATTTTTTATGAATATCAACGCGACAAAACAAAAATTAGAAAGATAATATACCTGTCGAATGTGGAGTTTTCAAAAATACTTATTTCGAAAGCAGGAAACACGAAATTATGAAATTTATCTGGCGTCGTCCTGAAAAAAGCCTTTCCGGCGATTAGGGGATGAAAATGTGTCAGGAAGGAAATCGACGAAAGTTTCATTTTCCCGTCAAGATTTTCGTCATAATTACCACCGCGATCTACGGAATCCATTTGGGTTTCAAAAGTCCGAAAGAACAAAAAAACGTAGTTTTAAAGTTGTCGGCAACCTTTGAGATTTTTTTTAAAAAGTCTCCCATTTCCGGAATTTTAATATTATCTGAGATTTATGCATTTGTATAAATTCGATTTTGTAACTCACTTAGGGAAACAGTACAGTCAACAATTTTAACAATTTTTGAAAATTTTTAAATTTATGACAATTTCGGTTCTTCGGAAAGATTTCATTATTTCTATGTAATTATTGTCTTACTTTAATGATAGTACTATTATTATAACGAATAATATTTATTAATATAATTAAATATAATATTTAATATATGAACGTAATGAATAATTTTTACTAATATCAATATACATAATATTAATTTGAAAATTTATTATATGTACACATGGCTATATTTTCTAAAGTCCACAAATTTCCGAATTCCCAAAATTCCTACAATTTGAAATCCGCAAATTTCTAAATTTTTACACTCAATAAAATCCCCAAATTTCCAAATTTACAAAACCTTAAAAGTCTATATTTTCAAATTATGAAATGTTCAAATTTCTAAATTTCTACACCCTCAAATCTCCAAATTCTTATATCCACGAATCTTCAAATCCCCAAATCCCCAAATCCCCAAATCCCCAAATCCCCAAATTCCCAAATCCGCAAATTCCCAAATCCCCACATCTCCAAATCTCCAAATCCCACAATTCCCAAATTTCCAAATTTCCAAATTTCCAAATTCTCAAATTCCCAAATTCCCAAATTTCCAAATTCCCAAATTCCCAAATTTCCAAATCTCCAAATCCCTCAATTCCCATATTTTCAAATTCCCAAATTTCCAAATACCCCAATTTCAAAATTCCCAAATTTCCAAATTCCCAAATTTCCAAATTTCCAAATCTCCAAATCTCCAAATCTCCAAATCTCCAAATCTCCAAATTCCTCAATTCCCATATTTTCAAATTTCCAAATCCCACAATTCCCAAATTCCCTAATTCCCAAATTTCCAAATTCCCAAATTTCCAAATCTCCAAATCCCTCAATTCCCATATTTTCAAATTTCCAAATCCCACAATTCCCAAATTTCCAAATACCCCAATTTCAAAATTCCCAAATTTCCAAATTTCCAAATTTCCAAATTTCCAAATCTCCAAATCTCCAAATCTCCAAATTCCTCAATTCCCATATTTTCAAATTTCCAAATCCCACAATTCCCAAATTCCCAAATTTCCAAATTTCCAAATCTCCAAATCCCTCAATTCCCAAATTTTCAAATTTCCAAAATCCCAAATACCCAAATTTCCAAATTCCCAAATTCTCAAATTCCTAAAGTCCCAAATAACCAACTCTCCTAAGTTCCTATTCCTCAAATCCCCAAATTCTCAAATCCTTAAATCCCCAAATTTCCAACTTTCGTAAGTTCTAAATCCCCAAATCCTCAAATCCCTAACTCCACAAATTCCCTATTCCCCAATTCCCCAAATCCCAAAATCCCAGATTCTCCAGTTCCCCAATTCCCAAGGCCTGAAATCCCGCAATTCCTCTCCATAATTTGCGTACCATCTGGTATAAAATTAAACAGCCGGAATGTTACACATTTCTTTAATGTTTCTGCCATCTTAAAGACGCAGCTTGATCGCATTTCAGGAACGAAAGTCGACCTCAATTTTGCGCGATTCTCGAAGAAACGACTGCGCAAAGCTACGTGGACGTCGAGAACCGGGTATGCCTTCTAGAATCTTGCATAAAAAAAAGAATAAAACGATAAAAAGGACACGGCGGATCGAAAAAGAAAGGCAGCTCAGTTTGGTCAATTGATAATTAGCCAGGATAGGGGGAATTCGGTAATTAATCTTTTGCGATTTTGTATTCAAGGCGCGTGTCCCGACGCTAACTGCCGCCTTCTTGATTTATTATTCTTTCTTTATTCTCTCTCGAATATTAATGTACGATAGATGGTTTCATTACTGGTATATCGATGTTGCTACTTCAATTTGAACACAGAACCGATTAACGATCATCATTATAGGATTAAGTCAGTGATATACTTGAGATATAAACTTGCATCATAATGGTTGATCATGTACACTAGAACGATGCTTATCGCAAGGATTGATTTGAGTTTCTTTTAGTGAGATATTTTTTTAATGTGTTTAATATCGGGAATGAGTAATATTGTATTTTTTAATTATTTCTGAATTAAATATTATGGGTATCAGATGTAGTTTTGTGCTTTTCGAGCGAAGAAATACAATATTCTTTTGGGTATATTATAATTTTAGGACACATTTATGTAGCATTCGAATATTATTATAATAATATAATACAGTTATAACTGTATACACTTTTCATGTAGCAATTTTTAAAATAGCCACTTCAGTTCTCTAAAAATGTACTCCAGAAATGTTATCGTTAGATTAATACAGTTGATATCTTGATGGAATAATATTTCTGTTAAGATTGTAAAAATACCAAGATAAATGAATATACAGTATAAAATTGTAAAATAGAAATTACGAATATCATAAAACTTTATATGAGAGAAAATGTAGTAACCTAAATTAGATTGCTTAACCCTTTCGCTACGGTGATTTTTTCTGAGAAATGTGATTATGGTCTTATTTATTATAATAAAAAGTCAGATATTCTTATTTATAAAAAGCAAAGCTAAAGCCTTTCTATACAGTTTTTTATCCTTCCTTTATGTACAAAGGATAATACAAATGACAATTGTTATAACACGCCGTCATAACTCTTTTTTATAAAAACTTTTTAATCGCTAGGAAAAAACTCTGTTGGTATAAAAGTGGGCGCCTATAGGTGCTCTCAGTAATACAAACACAAAATTTCTAAGCGCCTATAGGCGCCCACAGTAGCCAAGGGGTTAAAAAGACTATTCTGCATGAATTGCAGATGTATTCATAATTTTGCAGCAAGAGGTACGGACAATATTAATAAATTTTAAGTACACCTCAGTTAGCTAAAACTTTATTAACACAAATAATTACAAATAATTAAAAAACTAGTTTGAATACAATTTTTCGTAAAATAAAAGAACTAATAAAATATTACAATTGTAGAATTTTCGAATAAATTAAACTAGTGGAATGCCTCGTGTTGTGCGCAGGGAATTAATCAGTTAAAATATAAATTTGACTTTGCCCACCATCCACCCCAAGCTCCCCTTGCGCAGTCCTAAACCGTAAAAGATAGACGGGCGCAGTACATTTTTTACAAAGAATCCTACGAAGAAAGGTCCAATGGACCACTCTTAATGATGACGTAGTTAACATTTAAATTGTAGCAATTTTGATTTGTTCGAAAATTTGTTGTCCAGGATCCGCGATTATCTCATGAAAACCTTGACGACCTGCACAGTCCTAAACCGTAAAAGATAGACATGCGTAGTAAATTTTTTACATAGAGGCTTAACCTAGAAAAGTCAAATGGACCACTCTTAATGATGACATAATTAACATTTAAATTGTAGCAATTTTGATTTGTTCGAAAATTTGTTGCCCAGGATCCGCGATTATCTCATGAAAACCTTGGCCCCTGCGCAGTTCTAAATCGTAAGAGATAGACATGCGCAGTAAATTTTTACAAAGATAAGTAATCAAAGAAAGAGCAGTCGAGGCACCCACAATGATGACGTAATTAGTTTTTATGTGTCCCTTAAAAAGTGTCCCTTAATAAGGGTTTTACTGTACTATCATTGTAAGAGTACACATATATTATATTCTTCTGCCTTGTTTTCGAGCATGCGTACAATGTCTCAGCGTAACTCACCGACATGTTTCTGCGTTATAATACGATTTAAAATTAAATTTGAAAATATTTTTTGAAATTAAAATTTTCAAATGAGACTTCTTTCCCTTGTAAAATTTGTTATAAAGTCATAAATAAAACGAAATGCTAAGTGATTAACAAAATATTATCGACGATTCAATCTAACAAACTAGTTTGCTAATTTGAACCACATAGATATACCAGACTGAATTGTATTTTTCGTAAGTAAAAATATTTATTTGAAAATATACTTACATTCAATATAAAAATGAAAAAAAGCTCCGGAGAATGATTTACGGCTAAAGAGAGCAAATAAACACGCATTTGACTGAATAATCAATCATTGTCAAACTGGCAGTTTATGCACTCGTAATAATCAGTATTATGACCATCAAGGCAACTTAAATGGACCCATCTCCCGCAATGATCGTACTTTTCACCCATAATATACTGGGGGCCCATTTAAATAAGGCCACCTTAATATCTTCTCAAATGTTTTATATGCTATTTAAATGCTATCAAAGAACCAATTTGTTTTAAGTATATTTTTTTTCCAGGAACATCTTCTGTCGGAGGTTTTTAAGATCATCGATGCGTTTTCACATGCAATTGCACATTTTTTTACTGCATTGTATAGTAATTAAGAAATATGTTCAGATACATGTAATAATGTCAAGTTTAAATTATCTTGTACGGTGATTTTAGGTTTGAAAAGGTGTAAGTTTTTCAAGGTTTAAAAGTGTTCAAGTTGTTACGTTTTAGATTTCTTTTCAAATTTGCAAATTTTCAAATTTCAGTATAGTCGAATCTTTCAGTTTTTAAGTTTTTGAACTTACAAGTTTAATTTTTAAGTTATGAAAGTTTTAGGTTTATTCATTTTCAAACTTTTTAATTTATAAATTTCTATATTTATGAACTTTCAATTTATATATTTCATAGTATTCAAATCACAGATCTCCAAATTTCAAAAATTTCTATTCTCTAAATTCTTATATTTGTAAGTTACATTTTTAAATTTCCAGACATCCACTTTTTCGTAAGTATAAATGAACAAATTCCTAAATTGTCTAATTGAATCTATGGATTCTATAATCTCTAAATTGAGAAATTCATAAATTTTTAAATTAACAAATTCTCAAACTCCTAAATCGTCAAATCCAAAAATATACAAATTCTCAAATCCTGAAATCCTGAAATCCTGAAATTCTTAAATCCTCAAATCCTTAAATCATCAAATTTCCAAATTTTTAAGTTCTGAAATTTCTAAATCTCCAAATTTCTAAATTCTTAAATTCTTTACAAATTGCTAAACTCTCAAATTTTGCAAATTTAAAAATGCCCAAATCTCCAAATGTTCAAATCTGCAAATTTCAAAATCTCCAAATCTCCAAATGTCTAAATCTTCAAATGTCCAAATATCCAGATCTCCAAATGTCCAGATTTCCAAATGTCTAAATGTCCAAATGTCCAAATGTCCAAATGTCCAAATGTCCAAATGTCCAAATGTCCAAATGTCCAAATGTCCAAATCTTCAAATCTTCAAATCTCCAAATCTCCAAATCTCCAAATCTCCAATGCTCCAAATTCTCAAATTCCTAAATCCCCAAATTCCCAACTTTCCTAAGTTCCAATTCCTCAAATCCCCAAATCCTTAAATCCCAAAATTTCCAACTTTCCTAAGTTCCAATTCCTTAAATCCCCAAATCCCCAAATCCCTAAATCCCATAATTTTCAACTTTCGTAAGTTCCAAATTCCCAAATTCCCAAATCCCCAAATCCCCAAATCCCCAAAACCCCAAATCCCCAAATTCCCAAATCCATAAATTTCTAAATCCCCAAATCACCCAAATTCCAACCCCTTACATCCAAATTTCCCACAACCTCAAACTTCTACACTTTGAAATCCTTCAATTCCCTAATTTCTCAAATAATCGAATCCCAAAATTCCTAAATTCGCAAACATCATTACATCCTCAATTTGCATTCCAAATGTTTCAATAAATAAATTATGTACCAACTGATAGTATACGCTGTACGTAATTACATATAAAGTTCATTAAAACCACAGAAAAAAAGAAGGAAGTGTTTAATTACAGTTCGTTCCAGCAATTTAATTAAACGCCCCCAAATAAATGAAATTTATAGTTACTGTCCTCTAGTTCCGAACATTTCGACATACGCGGTAAATACTGCTACTTAACCTCAATGTACATTCGTAACGTTTTAATAAAAGAAGACCACATCAGTTAAATGTATATTCTGTACGTAATTACATACGAAGCTTAACAAAACCATACGAAAAAACGGAGAAGAAGTAATAATTCGTATAATTTCTCGTTGCGTGTCTATCAGGTTAATAAGAACGTTACATGCGGTCATGCTTATTGCCGACTGTTACGTACGTATTTATATTATACATCGTTCTCCTCCAATTTTGGTGTTCGACGGGTACTCTGTTCCTTTCGGAGGATACAAAATTTTGGAAGGGGGAAAACCAGAAGAACGACACCTTTCATTATCTCATGCAAGGCACGTGGCTGGGTGCACGACAACTTTCTCGTAGCTGCGTTTTTCATCTTGATAATTATCTCAGTCCCCTGAGGGTGCCCCATGTAGATTAACTTCGGCAAAAACCTGCGGGTAAAAACTGATACGATTATGGTATTCCGTGTATTTATTAAGAATGGGAGAAATTTAACTCTGTCGGATGTGTTAATTATCTACAAAGAATTGAACAAGATTTTTGCTGAGAAGCAGATCTATTTTCTAGGCGAAACTTTTTTTTAATTTCAATTTTAAACTGTAATTAAATGGCACCGTTTTGATAGAAAAACTGATACGATTACGGTATTCCATGTATTTATTATGAATGGGAGAAATTTAACTCTGTCGGATGTGTTAATTGTCTATAAAGAATTGAACAAGATTTTTGCTGAGAAGCAGATCTATTTTCTAGGCGAAACTTTTTTTTAATTTTAATTTTAAACTCTGATTAAATGGCACTGTTTTAATTGGAAAATGTTTTTTGATAGAAAAATTGATACGATTACGGTATTCCGTATATTTATTATGAATGAGAGAAATTTAACTCTGTCGGATGTGTTAATTATCTACAAAGTATTCAACAAGATATTTTTGCTGAGAAGATCTATTGTATTTTCTAGGTGAAACGTTCTTTTAATTTCGAACTCTGATTAAATGGCTGTTTTGATGGGAAAATTGATGTTGATGCAAATTTGAATAAATTCATGTTTAAAGTTTCATTTAGTACAAATTATGTTTACAGTAAAAATTCTCGTAATTTCTGTTTATGTTTATTGAATTTTAAGATTCTTTGCTTGAACTCATGGTGTAACAACCTTGAAATTAATCTAAATCAGAATTCAAATTCTGCGAGGACATTTTTGGTGATTTAGTAAATATTTTCTTTAAATTAATTTATTAAAATTATTTTAGTTATTTTAATTTTAGGATTGTTTACGATAGTTTATTTTTAAGATTATTTTTAGAATATTCATAAATGTTTTCAGTTATTAAAATTGATCAATTTTGTGATTTTATACTAAACATTACTAAATTGCACATACAAACATAATTAAAATATGATATTTATTATGTAACTTACAACTGTTATTCATTATAAAATAATGCCATAAAATAAGTATTTCTTATTTATTTATTTTCATTAAATATTTTTAAATTGGAAACCAGGTAATTTAATTTTACTAATAACTTCTGCTTACAGTAACTAGCAATCATTGACAATTCTCAGAACGCCATCGATTCCAGAGGGAGAAATGTTTGATTGGAAGTTAACTATGTAGTTACAACCATAAGTATAATTAAGAGAAAGTTTGTTTAATTAAATCTTAATTGGAATGTAAAGGTGAAAGCCGTTTCAACCTTTTCATCTGCTTTTTCCGAACTTCCTTTGTTCCGCAGTTGTTAATTTTGTGAGTTAGCTCATTGTGGCGTAAAGTAACAAGTTATTTCATTTCTGCCTGTTAAATATATTTTACGAAGCAATAAAATAAACTTTAAACTTTCATTGTTGTAATATTATTAGTTTCATTAATTTATTATTAATTTTGAAATTTGAAGCAGGAATTTAATGTAGTTTTATTTTGAATTAGATTTACATAATGATTAGTGCTTCATATTCTAATTGAAGTTCTTAATTGAATACGTTTTAAACTAAAAGAAATATCATAATATAAATTGTTTTAAATTGATATTTTAATTAGTTTTAGAATTTTCGTAGTATTAGCACAGTTTTTAAATAAAAAAGTATAAAATTCAAAGAAAAATTTCTCAATGCAATTTTCTCGATGCTTTAAAATTTGAAATATCAAAACTGAAAACTTTAGATCATAAACGTAAAAATTTAGAGAAACATTTCTGTGAAAAGATACAAAATAAAGTATTTGGTTTAATAAGAAGAAATTACTTAAGTTTATTCCTTCAGTATAAATTATACGACTGAAATAATTTATTATTAAGTATGTAAAATTCGTTTTTGCAAAAAGTATTGAGGAAATTGTTTTTCAAATACATAATTGTTTCCTGCGATTAATATTTTTTATATAATTGTAATATTTATAAAAAGCATCCCCGTTGTAGTTTAAAAATGCAAGCAATAATGTGAGACATCTTTCTCTCCAAATAAAAATTTTACATGTTATTAATTACAGTTGCAACGATACAAAATTCTCAAATCCCCAAATTCTCCAATCCCCAAGTTCTCAAATCCCTAAATTCTTAAATCCCCAAATTTACTAATTCCAAAATTTTTAAATTCCTAAATCCTCAAATTCCCAATTTTCTTAAGTTCCAAATCCTCAAATCCCCAAATTCCCAATTTTTCTAAGTTCCAAATCCTCAAATCCCTAAACCTCCAAATTTCCAACTTTCGAAAGTTCCAAATTCTCAAATCCCCAAATCCCTAAATCCCTAAATCCCCAAATCCCCAAATCCCCAAGTCCCTGAATTCCCAAATCCCTAAATCCGCAATTTCCCAAATCCCCAAATCCACAAATTCCCAAGTTCTCAAATCCCTAAATTCTTAAATCCCTAAATTTACTAATTCCCAAATTCTCAAATCCCCAAGTTCTCAAATCCCTAAATTCTTAAATCCCCAAATTTACTAATTCCCAAATTTTTAAATTCCTAAATCCTCAAATTCCCAATTTTCCTAAGTTCCAAATCCTCAAATCCCCAAATTCCCAATTTTCCTAAGTTCCAAATTTTCAAATACCTAAACCTCCAAATTTCCAACTTTCGAAAGTTCCAAATTCTCAAATCCCCAAATCCCTAAATCCCTAAATCCCCAAATTCCTAAATCCCCAAATCCCTAAATCCCCAAGTCCCTGAATTCCCAAATCCCTAAATCCGCAATTTCCCAAATCCCCAAATCCACAAATTCCCAAGTTCTCAAATCCCTAAATTCTTAAATCCCCAAATTTACTAATTCTCCAAATTTTTAAATTCCTAAATCCTCAAATTCCCAATTTTCCTAAGTTCCAAATGTTAATTTTTATTTGATTACAAAATTCTTACACGTTAACGTCCTTTACGGTATTTACAAAGCGACTGACTACGCACACGGTTCAGGACAGATATATACGCGTTTTCTCTCACACACTCATACAAACAGAAAAAGACGTATCGACAATGACTCATCCTTCTAACATGCGGGAATGCTATTAGCATGTATTGCTATATTTTAACATCCCCCCTCAATACATGCTTACTTTTTATTTAATTGTAAGGTGGGAATTTTTCATACTTTTTCATACCCGTATTGTTGACGCAAAAATTATGTTTAACCTTGTTAAGTGGTTTTGTCATTACGTCCGCAATCATTTCTTTAGTGGATAAATATCGTAAATCGAATTTTTTATTTCTTAAAGAGTCTCTAATAAAGTGATAGCGCAGGTCAATATGTTTTGATCGTGCATGAAACATGTTATTATTAGCAAGTAATTTTGCGCTTTGATTGTCATTGTATAGGGTAGCCTTCAAATCAAGGTTTAATTCTGATAATAAGTTTTTTAAAAATATAATTTCTTTTGTTGATTCTGAAATCGACATGTATTCTGCTTCAGCGGATGATAGTGCGACCGTTTTTTGTTTTTGGGTTTTCCATGCAATTGCGGCACCACTTAATTTGAAAATGTACCCTGTAAATGATTTTCTGTCGAGAGCATTGGAACCCCAATCGGCGTCAACATAGCCTGTAATATCAAAATCGTGTTTCTTGTATACTAGGCTTAGATTTTTTGTACCTTTTAAATACTTTACTATGCGTTTAGCTGCATTCCAATGTTCTCTAGAAAAACACGAGTTAAATTGTGAGAGAAATACAACAGAAAACATTATGTCGGGCCTTGTGGCTACAGCCAAATACATAAGAGATCCAATTAACTCTCTATAGGGTAGATCAACTACCGTTTCACTCTTTCTTAAATTGTACAGCACGCTTGGGTCAGCTGGTGTATCAGATATTTGCGCATCGCTCAAATTAAACCTTTTTACAATTTTATCAATTAGATTTCTCTGAAGGAGATGAATCCCATCACTTGATCTACATATTTCTATACCTAAACAATATTTGGCTTTTCCCAGGTCTTTAATTTCAAATTCACGCTTTAAATGGTTTTTAATCTCGTTAAATCTAATTTCATTATTATGCGCGATTAACATATCGTCTACATACAAAATTATAATAATTATGTGCCTTTTGTTTATGTCATAATACATACATGGTTCGATTTTTGAAGCTGTCAGATTTAGTTTTTTAAGGGCCTGATCTATTTTTAAGTTCCAAACTCTGCCTGCTTGTTTCAAGCCATATAACCCTTTTCTCAATCTACAAACTTTGTTACCTTTTTCAATTTGATTTAACATATTCAGTGCTTTAATTCTAATATTTTCATCACTTTCATTTTCTACTATTTGAGTTAAAAAATGTTCGACTAAATCCGGCAGCTTCATATATACACTTTCAGTTAGTTCGCCATTTAGGTAAGCACTCGTCACATCCATTTGCTCGATCTTAAGATTTAATTGAACTGCAATCGCTATTAGAATTCGTAGAGATTCTAATCTTACAACCGGCGCAAATGTAGAAAAATAATCTATGCCGTATATTTGTGCGAATCCTCTTGCTACTAACCTTGCTTTCCTGGTCTTTACTGCTCCACTTTGGTCGAATTTGTTTGTCAGGACTAGTTTTGAATCAATTATATTTCCTTCATCCGGCTTTTCAACGACATCCCAAGTATCGTTTTTAATTAATTGTTTAAATTCATTATATATAGCCTTATTCCAGTCTTCGCTATTTACACCATTTAATGCATCTTTATAGTCGATGTCCGCGTAGTTTACCTCTTCGTAACTGAAAACATCATCGTTTAAACTTTCATTTAATTCATTTTGTATATTTTCATTTATACTGGTTGCTGTCGATCTATATGCTTTCCTTGGTCGGCCTCTTTTGCCTGTCCTCAATAATGTGGGCCTTCCTGGTAAACGTTTTTCCGTCTGGCATTCAATATCTCCTTCATTTTGAATTTTATTTTCGCTTTCCGTAGGTCCTGTTAAAACAACTTCAACTTCTCCAAAAGTATTAGTATCATTATTTTCCATACTCACTTGATTCCCTTTTGTACTTGGATTTTCATCTATGACCTTGACGTCTCTTGATATTAGAATTCGTCCTAAAGACGGCGCCCAAATTCTGTATGCCTTAGATTCTTCTGAGAAACCTACTAATCTTCCTTCAATCGACCTTTCTGCTAATTTGTTTTCTCGGTGTTTCTTCAGGGCATACACTTTTGCTCCAAACACTTTTATGTGATTGATTGTCGGCATTTTACCATGCCACAGTTTATATGGGATCTCACCGTTTAACCCCATTGTCGGACATCTGTTTCTAATATAATTAGCGGCCATGAGTGCTTCTCCCCAAAATGATAACGGCAAACCTGATTGTTTTAGCATACACCTCACTGCTTCTATCAATGTTCGGTTCTTGCGTTCTGCAAGTCCATTTTGTTGCGGCGTGTACGGTGCGCTAAGTCTTCTTGAAATGCCACATTCTTTTAAGTAATTATCAAATTGCTCGTTGCAATATTCCTTACCATTGTCACTGTGAAGCTGCTTTATTCTTTTCCCTGTGAAATTTTCTACCATATTTTTATATTCTTTGAATTTGTTAAAAACTTCATTTTTACTCTTTATTAGGTATGTCTCGCACCATCTGGAAAAGTTGTCGATAAACGTGACAAAATATTTAGCTCCTCCAATAGTTGAAACATTAAAAGGTCCACACACGTCGGAGTGAACTCTATCTAATAAATTTGCAGACCTCTCGCTCGAATGATTGAAGGGTTTTACGGTTTGCTTACTTGCAGCACATACTTCACATGAATCAATGTCATCGAGTGTCTTAAATTGAATATTACTCGCTTCTTTCATAATTTGTGTCAAATCTTTTCCATTTAGGTGGGCCATTCTATTGTGCCATAGCATTAGAGAATCATTTTTTTCTTTAGCGTAGTGCATACTATTTTCTATTCCTTTTCTTAAATAAAACAAATTTCCGATTCTATCGGCTACCATTTTTGTTACATTTTTATTATCTTTTACTAAGGCTGCATATTTTGTAAACGTTACGGTATTACCCCTATCGACTATTCTGGCTACTGACATAAGATTCGATCTCAGATCGGGTACGTACAATACTTCCTCAAGTTTTACATTTCTACGCATGTTATTATTTGTATTGATTTCTAATGCTACGGTACCTCTTCCTTTTACGTCAGTTGACGCATTACTCGCCAAGTTTACGCTATCAGATGCTTTAGACATATTTAAAAAAATACCTTTATCATTGCACAAATGTGCTGTACATCCGCTGTCCAAAATCCATTTTTGGTTATTTATTGTTGAATTATTATCAAGCTTCCCAGTAAAGGCATAATAAACATCTTCTTCATGCGTCGCTTTGTTTGCGCCTTGACCTTCGTTTTTTGTAAATGGATATTTGGTCCTGCACTTTGGTGCTGTATGTCCTCTTTTCTGACACCTGCAACACTTTATATTCCATTTATTATTAGTTCTTATATCATTATTTTTTGTTTTCCAATTTTCTGTTGTGGTTCTTGAATTTTCATTTTCCTTTCTTTCAAAATGTTTTTTATGCGTTGAAGCGACCATGGCATTGGAAGTTCGGACTTCAGTTTTTTGCAATCTAGCCTCGTGTTCTTCTAATATTTTTACTTTTAAAACTTCGGGCTCTGGCAACTCATCTCTAGATTCAATTGCGCATCTGAAATTCTCGAAAGAAGTCGGTAAACTATATAATAACATTATGGATAACAAATCCTCATTTATATCGACATTCATGTATTTTAATTTATCCACCGTATCGAAAAATTTATTTATATGGTTTCTTACGTTTTCTCCTTCGGGCAACCTTTGTAGCGTGAGTTGCTTAAGGAGTGTTGCCTTTCTTGCGGGACCTTTCGATGCGTAAACGTTTTCTAATTTTTGCCATACTGACCTTGATGTCTCGCAACCCTTTAATTGTGTTAACTCGCTCGGGCTAACGCACAGAATGATGTCCGCCTTGGCCTTTTTGTCGTTTCTTATCCATTCTTCAATTTTTGTCCGGTTTTGCTCCGTTTCTTCAGGCTTCTTTATATCACCGCTTACGTACTGCCACAGATCATTTTTTATCAGTATCGCTTCAATTTGCATCTTCCAGGTGTCATAATTGTCCTTGTTGAGCGGTTCAATTCTTGTCGTACTATTCATCGTTTCGTTCCTTTTATTTTATTTCAACTTTGGTTGAATTCCACGTATTTTTAATGCACTCAAAAGAATACAAAGAAATTTTTCTTTCTTGTTTAATTAATTAATTCAGCACAACTGGGCCCATAACCTGTTAATTTTTATTTGATTACAAAATTCTTACACGTTAACGTCCTTTACGGTATTTACAAAGCGACTAACTACGCACACGGTTCAGGACAGATATATACGCGTTTTCTCTCACACACTCATACAAACAGAAAAAGACGTATCGACAATGACTCATCCTTCTAACATGCGGGAATGCTATTAGCATGTATTGCTATATTTTAACACCAAATCCTCAAATCCTCAAATTCCCAATTTTCCTAAGTTCCAAATCCTCAAATCCCCAAATTCCCAACTTTCCTAAGTTCCAAATCCTCAAATCCTCAAATCCCCAAATCCCAAAATCCCTAAATCCCCAAATTCCTAAATCCCCAAATCCCCAAGTCCCTAAATCCCCAAATTCCTAAATCCGCAATTTCCCAAATCCCCAAATCCCCAAATTCCCAAATTCTCAATAAAGTGAGACATCTTTCTCCTCAAACAATAATTTTACATGGTATTAATTACAATTGCAACGATACGAAATAGAAAAAGCTTCAGTACTGCAAGTATTTCTTATGTTACGTTGTATACGTGTAATCATCCAAAAATTGTATGCTCATACGCAGTATACTTAAGAATGTAAATACAACGCACGCTTACCACTATTTTGTGATTAAAGTGTCATTTTCACGTATTTTGGCATAATTACAGCTCTCGCGCAAGGCATTGTAGCCGAAATACCGCTGAAAAAAGAAAGAACCAAGAGAAAGAAGTAAACCTTCACGCAACAATGTTCTTTGTGGAACGCCGCGAAATCGTGTGTGAAAATAATGACCGCGCTGTAATTGTTAAAAAAGAAACATCTTAAACGTTTCAAATAATAAGAAGGGAGATGAAAAAATGTTCCATCGAGCTGGAGATATAACATGAGATGACATGTTTTCGTCCTAAGAGCTAATTTTTTCTCGAGAAAGGTAAATCATTTATTTCCCTTTGTTGAGTCATGGAACGAAAATGATGCAGCGATATTATATTACGTTATGTTTAACCCTTCCTTATGACTTATACAAAAGTTTCGGCACGAAAAATAGATTAAAGGACTACGAGTAGAATTCTTTCTCAGAAAGATTAATTTTATTTCAATTCGAAACTTATACATATTTCAAACTTCAACATTTCTATAAATCATTTGGAAAATGTTGGTAAATACTTTCATTAATAATTTGAAATATTTATGATTCATTATTGTTTTGAGAAGTTTAAGATTTCATTAGAAACATGGTTATGTATTATATTATACATGTTGATATTATGTATTATGTACTTTATACATACATATATATACAATAAATTCGCATTTCTTACAAAATTAAATAAATGACTAAATAATACCATAGCAAATCTTAATTATAAATAACAAAAAATTGTATTGTTCGTTTGACAAATGCAGTGATTTATAAAAAGAAAGAAAATTTCATGAGTTTTTCGTTAAATTAAAAAACTTTAGAGTTTGTGTTTAAGATGCATGAACTTTAAGTTTATGAAACTTGATAAACGATTTTGCAAATAAGCTCAGTATAAAATATTTTATAGAATTGATTTAATAGCTGCAGTTTACCAAATTCTATTATTTAATAACAGAAAAGAAATTAAGTTTTCAAAATTATTATTATTGCGAGTAATAATGAAATTTTTCAAATACCGTGAGAAATCATAAAGGTCCATCTTCTTACCTTGACCGTTTCATGAGAACCGAAATGTTCATAATAAATACGGCTAGTAAACTTACAGGCTCGTTGTTAATTCGACGAATTAACGAGTACACTTATTGCCTGATGTAAAAGCAGCATAACGATATTACAACGGATTAAATAACCATAGATGGTCACGAAAACAGGGTTGACTGGAAAGGTAAGGATCTCTTCACATTAAAGAAATAAAAGTTTATGATTAACAAGATCTTAAGATATATTTATCTTTCGTATCAGTTCAATCAATCGATTATTTATTTATTGATATTAGCTAGGCACCTTTCATATTTAAATGTAAATACATTCATAATCAATGTAAATAGTATTTAACACCTTGGATGCTGGCTACCGTAGAGGCTTAATAAGATTACTATTCTTGACAAGTAATGATAGAGGAAATATGAATAAAATTAATTTTCGAGAAAAAGTTGTTTCATTAATAATTTGACAGATTAAATTATTTGATTATTCAAATTATTTGAAATATTACAAGATCATGTATTTGAATTATTTCAAATATTCAATAACCATATTATTTATATTATATTTATATTATCAAAAAATTAAATAACCCTGCATTTGAATTATTCAAGCAATTATATAATTACGTATTTAAATTATGTAGAAAATTAAATAACCATTGAACAATACAATTTTTCAGATATAGCAGTAAAAGAAACGTGGCGATAATCGCAAAGATTTATGTTGCATTTTACAATTTTATAATAGGTTTATACAATTTTCTTCATATTGCCATTATTATTAATTGATTATTTTAAACAGTAAGTTTCAATGAAAGAAATTCTATAGTTTCAAATAGGACGACCTCAACATCTATTATATTAGAAAATACATAGAAATATGTAGTTTTGAATTAAATAATTTAACAAACATAATGTAACAATTTTAACAATAATAATACTTCTTCAAATTATACAGATTTTACCTGAAACCCTTTCTTACACCACATAAAAGAATATGAAGCAATTTAAACTGAGCACATTATACAAAACACCCCTTGTATACCATTGTAGAGAGAAGGCCAATAGTAATCGTAAGTGCCTTTTAAAATGAATTCAAACATGTGCGAGTACATGTTCCCTATATAAAAATCACTGTTCATTTCACTAATTTTAATATTCACCCAACCATAGAACTTGAAGCGTCAATCCACTTGAAATTAATATTCTGACAAATAATGTCGGAAATGGAAAAAGGTGGAAGAAATGAAGAAAAGAACCAAGTGCGAAAGAAACGTAGTAAAGTGTCCCCAACGCTTGACCACGATCTCGTGGCGAAAATAATGAAAGGTGGCCGTATTCATCTCGTGTCGTTTTTCGTTTGGTTGCTCTCTTTTCCAAAGGGTTCGCAGTACAGCGAGCACGTTTACGCGCGAGTGCGCATGCGCGTGCGCACATGCGCGCGAAGAAAGCGCGGTGGCACTCGTGGCAAGTCGCCCGGATAATTTGAAAGCGATCCGATCTTCCCGGGCAGCTGCCTGCCTTACGCGTAAAATATTAAGGAACTGGATTCCCTACTCCATTACATTAGTCGGTTTATTAAGCAAGATGTTGATGAACGTCTACGATACTTTCTTTAATCGCAGTGCTGTCATATCTGATTATATTCCTTCTTTGAAATTTTGACTGCTTATGTATGCGAGATGCTTAAATTTTCATACGAATGAGTTCATATTATTAATATTAATCTTATCGATGTGCATGTTTACTTTGAAACTAAAAATAGTATAAATACTTATTTCATATTAACAATATATGCAATGATAATATGTACATAAAATACACAAATACATATATAAAATATATAAAATTATTGTACTAGATGTAATTGTTTTAAAAAATGATTTGAACAAGTTATGCAGCATTCAAAGATAAATCAGATATGAATTAAACTGAAGACAAAAATTATGTCTAGACAGAACAACCATTAATTTACCTATTTATGAGATCTCATTTTCTCGAGCAGTTCCATAAAAATTTTTTTTCCTCGGATATCCTGTTTTCTTGCGTTTAAGTAGCAATAAAGTTCACCGCATATCCTTTTGTACGCTCTGCTTTCACTGAATCTACGGTTTGTCGAAACACTGCCAAAAAAGTTCGCTGTCTTTTTTCTTTGTTTGGCAGAGCATCGAATTACATACTTACAAGTTGCAGATGGCGAGGTATCAAGGATACTTTTGGCCTTGGGTTCATGAAGACCGTCATAACAAAATGCACGGTAATAAACTTCATTAATAATACTACATACCCAAAACGAATATAGACAATGACTCTCCTGTACTGTAGAAAATTAGCAACTAGAAAAGTAATGAAAGTAGTAAAGTATAAGAATCTTTAATAATAATATGAAATAGTTCATTTTAGTACTTAAACATTATGACGATATTGGCACAGTTATTCCTCCATTTGTAATTATCTAGAAATATGATTTAATATACAAGAAAATGAATGAATGTCTTTGAGGTTAGGTTAAAATTAGGTTAGAAAGATACACAATTCCTTGATTTGTTATTGTGTAAAGATATGATTTAATATCTAAGTAAATGAATGATTATCTTTTGATGTTAGGTTAAAATTAGTTTAGGAAGATACACAAAAATTCCTCGATTTGTTATTATGTAAAAATATAATTTAATGCATAAGTAAACGAATGAATGTCTCTTGTTATGTTAGGTTAGGTTAAAATTAGATTAATAGGTATCACAATACTTTATAATGAACACACAATGTATTGTATTGTATACCATATAATTGAGAACACATCTTAACGAAGGATTAACAGCTTAATTTCTTTCATAAATAAGTGTTTTCAAAACAATTTCATAGCTGGTGCACGAATACAAACAGGTATCGCGTTACTGAAACCGAAACTAGCCGCTGCTCAATCTATGCCGCATTCACGGATTAAGAAAATTCGTGAGACCAAGCGAAATATTTTCCGATCTGCGAACTTTGAAAGAGCAAACAAGCAACTTCTGTGGATGCAAAAAACAACTGAGCGTAAAACCACCAGGATAAATAACGCGCATCGGTGTAATACTCTAGTCCATTGTTGCTTTGGAAATCGATACCCGGAAAAGGTGCAATGTCGGTTTCTTTTGAAAATTAGAAACCTATTTTAGAGGTCGGGACACGTGCAAGTTTCTTACACGATTTAGATACGGAGGACCTTTTGAGATTCTTTGGTGCAAAGTGGGGACTGAGAGGGAAGCAAAAATGAGTCATTAAGTATGCGAATATATTTGTAAAAACTGTGTTATGTTAATAATTATTGATTATAATTATTAATAATAATTTAAGTTGTTGTTAAGCAATGCTAAGTTAGATAATCTGAAGTTATTGAAGAGTTAAGTAATATATTTATTATAACTGTTATATAGGTTGTTTCAGAAATTGATACACATGAAGTTGGTTGATATTTTTCTTATTAAAAAATAAATGGAAAATAGAGTACAATGTACTTTATTTACAAAAGAGTCATTTCATTAACTTTATAATTAATGTGATAATCAGTAGATAAGTTAATAAATATACATATTAAAACAGCTGAAACAAGAAGTCAAGAAAAAGTAATAACATACTCATATTTGGCTTCAAATGTGAAAAAGTTGAATTTGAAAATTTTTCTGTATATTTATAAACATATAGAACATACATATAAGGAAAATACACACAAACATTCTAATAAACCAGTTATTAATTCACATAATTACGTGCACTTAACAAATATTCTCCACAACCCCACGAATTCTCATTTATATATCTAGCAAACACAAAAGACATGAAATAAATATTAAGAACGCATCGTTCTCTTTCTGCAAAGAAACAAAAACAGACCTATTCGTATTCAAACAATAAAAATTTCCATAAATAATTCCTGCGACTCTAACATATCAGAAACTTCAGCATTTCAGCTTCCAAGAAACGTACATACCATTTTCCCAATACAAAACATGACATTTTCCGTACTTCCGCGCGGTGGAAATGAAAAAGTAACTCATGAATCGTGAAATCGAGATTCATCAGCATTCGATGGCTTTCACGCGGTTTTCCTTGGTCTTTTCGATTTCTTGCGGACATCCCATTGATCCTCGAGTCCTGGATCTTTACAATTCTGTTCCAGGTCGAGAAGAAAGGGTTGGTCCAGGTGCACACCCACGTCGTCGTCACAAATGGACTCGTTCGACGAATTGACGTTTTCCAGTTCCCAACCTTTCGTCGGTCGATGTCTGCATCGATCGAAAATGACGGAGGCGTTTCCTTCGCCCAGGATGTAGTCCATGAAACAGCAAAACTTATTTCTGTCCGGAGATTTTACATTTATGTAATATTATTACGAAACGCTGGTTCGTGTATGCATAACGGGGGCAAAAGAAATTTGCTATCTTCTGGTGGACGATAAATTATCGAACTTACCGATTTACGAACAGTGAGGAGCAATTAAATTTGTCATACAGTTTCCTGCGTTTTTTTAAGCGCGATTGTCAGGGTTTTCAACGAACAAGTAACCCAGAAGCATTTTCTTGTTAATATTTGTGACTGTCAATTAGGGGACAGTGGTTGGTAAAAGTGAAAGTCGTTTAAATTATATTATTCAATGGATTTTTGTACTTTGGGATATGATTTCCGTAAGAATTTAAGGTCTCTTACGATTTTATTTTGCGCAATGATGTACAAAGGAGGTTGCGGTTCGAAAAGTTGGGAATCGAGAATTTGGAAGTTTGAAGAATAGTTTGGATATTTTTATGAGGGAACTTGAAGAATTTGGGAATCGAAAGTTTCGGAAATAGTGAGATTTAGCAATTTGGGATTTCGGAAACTGTGAGATTTTGGAATTTGAGAATTAGGAGCCGGACAACTGAAAATACCGAAATTTGACAATTTGGAATTTAAACATGTAAACACTAGAGAATTATAAATTTGAAGAATTTGAGGATGTAGGAATTTGGTAATTTAAGAATACGGGAATATGTGGATTTTAATATTCCTAAATGTGATAATTTTTTACTTGGGATTTGAAAATTTTAGAACTTAAAAATTAACAGCATTGACGTGCATTGAAACGCGCTTAATTTAAAAAAACTTCTCCACAATTCTCCAGTTATAATACTTCAATTTTTTCTTCTTTAATTAATACGTACAAAAACATAAATCTTCGCAGTAAAATAATAATACAAAACGCAAGAATTAAACAGTTCTCTAACAATTTTAATCGAAACTTTATATCTTTTCCTTGAGGTGTGTATAGAGACGTACCGCCTTCCAATTACGACACAATTAACGATGAAAGCATACACGCTTCGGACATAAATAAAATGCGCCTTGATTCCAGTTTGAGATAATTATTAAGGGATAAAAATCAATTGATTCGTCGACGGACTCGTTCACCTGCATTCGAATCGTAAAGATTCATTCAACGGCAATTATTAGAAGTCTGGCGCCTGCGGTGAACGTCCCTAATTATTCATCGACGTTCCTTTCCCACTGGAAAGTGGATTACGAGGTCCTGCTCGGTGAGACGAGCTGGAGAAGAAAAAGGAACGAAGCCACGTTCCACGGTATCCGTTACACGCGTCCTGTCCAGTTTGTATACATATTGCAGTGACCGTAGGCTAACGAGCTGTATTAATTATTTTCACTCGCTGACCAACGACCTCCTGCTGAGACTTTTCTTTCTTCGCGGTCTCTTGGATCCTCTGATGCTTCTTCAGCGTCTTTCGTCCTGTCGAAAGCTGCACGCGAACACTGTGGTAATATCTCGTAGGGATGGGTTCGAACCGAATTTTTCACTTCTACAAACTCGAGGCCTCGAAACTTGAGACGGTGACTTTATTTTGCAAAAGGAATATTTCATTGTTAGAACAAATGTCGACAAAATTTTTCGAGCTCGCATCACCCTGCAGTTCTACGAGATCTGCTTATATCCTCGAAAACTGATCACCGAACATAAATCATACGCACCGAATATTCAGGATACAATACACGAATCAAATATTCGAAGCACACCGAACGATTCATTCGTTGATTTTCTTATCTGGGTTTTGAGAGTTTCGAATCACGGAAAAAGTGCAAAGTTTCGTATTCTCGAAACTTGAGAGCTTGTGTTTTGAGAGGTTCCGAGGTTTCGACGTTTCGAGAAACCCATCCCTAATATTTTGCCTCCGGTCGAAGAATTTTATGCCGGAATTGTGATAAATACTGAATTTACCAAACACCGTGACTTGCATGAGAAATTTTAGAGGTTATGGTACAACAGTTAATATCTTTAATAAATGATTTCGGGTACGAATAACGATTATGAATGATTCAAACTTCCTTTCAGTACTAGTAATCGTTATTGATAGCAAAAAAAGTTATTTAAAATTATTATATTATTACTATTATTTTTATCATTATTTAATTATTTAATATTATTGGTTATTGCTATTTAAGTATTGAAAATTAGTCACTTTAGTTACTGAAGATTATTATCGACAGGGAGTTTTTTGGTAATCATCGTTTTTCGTTCGTGAAGAATGTTATACTTGATAAATATATTTTATATGTATATGTACATTTATAGATGTATACTTATGAATATCTATTCTATAGTTATATTAGCTGAATATATATTTCATGCTATATTTGTGAACAGTGTTGTATATTTCATGAATATCAGATTTATATGTGTAGATCTACATATTCCATTTTTCATTTTTTAAATTAACCCTTAACAAGTTCACATCTAACATTTGAAGAATGTTACATTTTACGAAAACATGTTATCACATTATTTCCTCATTTTTATTCATAGAATTCATTATCATCGTTTGTTTCATAAAAATGAACCACACAGTACAATAATTAAATTGAAATATGAGATTATCTGCAGCAGTGTAGTAAAAATGTTGCATTAATCAAAGCAATCTTTTACGGTATTTTTATCGAGCCATACCTCTTCGCAACCTTTTGTACAGAGTAAAAAGTATCCATAAATCGGATTTTATCACGTAACTAAAAGCTTTTATAAAAAGCTGTCCTCCGAGTGAAAAGAAGACGAACACATAACGGAAAAAGGAAGAAGCGGAGTGGGGTAAAAGCTACGGAACAATATAAGATTTCAGAACGGGATGAACGGCGATTAAAAAACGCCAGCAGCGTTTTACGTTTTCCCTTTTTTTTTAACACACATCCTGATCGAAATCTCTCGAGATCAGGTAAGAAAGATCGAGTTTTGACAGGGCTGTGACGTAACAATTTGCCGGTGGAATAAAACTAGCGAGAGGAGAAAAGCACTTGAGTTGAGGGGCAAGGAAAGAGGGAAAGAAGGGGCGTAAAGAAAATTTGATACGTTTCCGTTAGAAGCAGATGAATCTGCCTGAAGAACAGACAAATCGGACCTTGTCTTTCCGTAAATCCATCGAATCCGTTAGAAAGCTTCGAGTTTTCTGCTGCTCCTACTACCATTATTTGAGTTAGGGTGAGAGGAATATTTTTGTTGTAATTCGATTAGACGTAGTGTTCTTTTTTGTGGTGTTAGTTAATATGTTCTGTCAATGATATAATTGTGAGGATATAATTAAGTGTTAAAACATAAATTTTTAGTTTTTACTTGATAAGTTATTGAATATATGTAAAATAATAGTGTATCTGCATTTCTTTAGCGTCTGGTAAATATTGGACGTTAAGTGCTTAGTGAAAAAAGGTAAAGAAAATATGAAATAATTTGTTCTATAAATAAGTTAGTGTCAGAAAACATTTTTATTGTCCTTAGTAGTAATTCTTTATTTTAATTATTTTTGATATCTTAAACAACTTAAGTAATATATTAAACATAGAGATTTCTTACGTTGGAAAACTAAACAATTTATAACATATTTTTATTCTAAATTCAATGAAAATTTCAGCAAAATATAGAACACTACATTTTTTGAAAAATCATGAATGCATCTAAGACAATTACAACGCTAAACTGATTTAGCCTACTGTCAATAGTAACTTTTAAATAAATAAGGAAAACAAATAATTAATAGAAAATTTCATTTGAAATTCTTTAAAGTGTTATTTAATAAGACAATAATCGTCCAATAAATTTCAACCATACTTCAGAGCACAAAATAAAAATTTTTCAGCAATAAGTAGTATATTCAATATAAAATAACAATGTACGTTTCCATTTTGTTAAACTTAAATTGCACTTGATAACGTATGAAACTTAATTGGAAGACATAAAGAAATACGTTGCACATATTAACCTAATATTCCTGTTTTGAATATAAAAAGTTATTCTTTAAAAATGCATTCTATAAAATTATACTATTTCTTATCTCTGGGAAAGCTTCAGATCGTGGGAAAATCTTGAAATTCATCACATAGTGCACCAGAAGGCTAGATTTCTGGTTGTATGCGTGTTCGCATACAGATGAAAATGAAGTGTCAGTGGTAGGCCGCAGAATTTTCATATTTTCCCACGATGGAAAGCTCTTGACTAAAGATGAAGTATACCTGCCAACACCACTTCACTGACAGATTTGCATACGCGGAATGAGCCTGCACAAATTATAAATAATATATAAATGAACTAAATATTATATGAACATGTACATGAATATAAATATAAACAAAAATTAAACATGAACATAAAACATGAATATAGAAACAGAACATAAACATAAGCACAATATATAAATAAAAGCATAAAACATATATAATAAATAAAAGCACAAAACGTATATAATAAATAAAAAACATGAACATTACATATGTAATTGAACAAGTACATAAATGGAGTACATGAACAGGAACATGCACATGAACACAGAACACAGACACAAACACAGATTATTGTATTTTGTGTCTATGTTTATGATTTGTGTTTTTGCGTATGTTTTTTATTATATACAACTTTTGGTGTCCATGTTCGAACTTTAGTAATTAACTCAACCATCAACTGCTAATTTAATCAATGTTAAGACGTTAAAAATGTTATTATTTGAAAAAGATAATATTGACAATTAATGACATTAATTACGAACAACATTAATAGTATTCATCACATCTTTCAGCCAGAAAGTTTTGATCTTGCTGGGTGGCAACATCAAGAATACCTTCATGTGGATATTGAATAAATTTTATGATAGCCTGCAGAATTCTACCTAAATCATATTATAGACCCAACAGATTCCTTCAGCCTGACAAAACGTTCCCCCCATTTTTCCAACTAATTTTCCAAAAACTCAACGGCAGGTCCACAGACCAGAATGCTAATTCGCACTATGCCATTCGCACGTAATCAGAATCTCTTCCAAATGAATCAGTGGTCGGGGAATTATCGTACCGAAATCTGCAGCTCGGAGTCGAAAGGAAAGAGAATCTCATCGTAAAATTTCCATAATTCTCACGAAAGGGATGGGGAGTCTTTCCTCGGCGATGTAAAAAAAAGGTACATATAATGAGTGCTGCTGGAATGGGAGAGAAAAAGAAAAAGGTGCTTTGGTATTCCCGTCACGATAGCTTCAAGGGAAGCCGTATTCTTCTTCGCATCGAAGGAACTTTGCATATCTCGGCGGCTGTCGACAAGGGCTGGACGTTAATCGTCTAATCTCGCTCCTTCGCTCGCTCGAGAGAGGGAGGCACGCGCGAGAAATTATTTATTTGCGTCTGGCTTTACGAGGGCCCCGAAGGCGACCAGCCATTGAGCAACTGCCTCGAGAACTTACGTCGAATAACGAAGCGACTTCATCTCAGCCGCCTGTCTATTTGCTCCCTCATTTTCACCGAAAACATGCGCCATTGCGAAAATGAGTCATCGAATTGCGAAAGGCAACATCTTTGTTTGGATGATGTACGAATCAGAAAATTAATCTTCTTATTTGTATATCTAATTGAAACTTCTAATTTGTACGTCAAATTAAAAATTCTAATTTGTACGTCAAACTAAAAATTTTAATTTGTGTATCAAACTAAACATTCTAATTTGTGCAGCAATTTAAAAATTCTAATTTGTGCATCAAACTAAAAATTCTAATTTGTGCATCAAACTAAAAATTCTAATTTGTGCAGCAATCTAAAAATTCTAATTTGTGCATCAAACCAAAAATTCTAATCTGTGTATCAAACTAAAAATTCTAATTTGTGTATCAAACTAAAACTTCTAATTTGTGTACCAAACTAAAAATTCTAATTTGTGTCTAAAACTAAAAATTCTAATTTGTGCATCAAACTAAAAATTCTAATTTGTGCATCAAGCTAAAAATTCTAATTTGTGCAGCAATCTAAAAATTCTAATTTGTGCATCAAACTAAAAATTCTAATTTGTGCATCAAACTAAAAATTCTAATTTGGGTATCAAACTAAACATTCTAATTTGTGTATCAAACTAAAAATTCTAATTTGTGTCTCAAACTAAAAATTCTAATTTGTGCATCAAACTAAAAATTCTAATTTGTGTATCAAACTAAAAATACTAATTTGCGCATTAAATTAAAACTTCTAATTAGTGCATTGAACTAAAACTTCTAATTTGTGTATCAAACTATAACTCCTAATTGAATCTTAAGTTCCAAATTTGAAGCCCAAAGTTAAATCTGTACTTCTTTTATTTGAAACGATCTAATGTATGTTATTTAATAATCCATGTGTTATTAGTGAATATAAGAACCTATCTTAGAATTCTAGCTTAATCAGTTGTATATGGAAATAGACATTATATGATAGTACTACTTATTTATTATAATTCAATGTAAAATGATGTGTATATTTCCTAACTATGATGAATAAGTGCAATATGTATTTGTAGAAATAAGATAAGATATAAGAGCATTTTAAAACTCAAGCATGTGGATGTAACTATGCATAATGCTATACGTTTCTTCGTTTGTATTTTTCTTCACTTTTAAAAATGCTGTATTTTACGCTTTGCATGAATCAGTTCTGAAAGGCATGTTGATATTGATCCAATTTTTTTATAACACTGGAAGGTTTTTGGAGATGAATCCACATATGGCTAATTCCAAAAGCTCCAGAAGATATTAATAGTAAGAATGGTAATGTCTAGAGACATAATGTACATAAAGACATAAGAGTCTCTATGTATAATTCAATCGGTAAAAGTATACCTAGTTGGTTTTTCTGTTATTATAATAAAATAATATTTTGCCTAAAAACGATGAAGTGTGTTCTTCAAATGTGAGACTTAGAAAAGTTCAACAGGTCATCATCTGTCGTGATTAATTGATTCTAATTTGAAAGAATTTAAGTACGAATTTAATAGGTTAAATTCCGACGAAGAATCTAATCCTTTTCGGTTTCAACAAACGGGGGTCCAAACAGCAAGGTTAAATAATGCTTAACAGTAAATTTACGTATTGTACGATAAGTAAGTTCGACTGGGACTTGAATACTCGATTTCGCAGAATTTCCTCGGTACAAAGACTCTTGGTGAAACTGAAACTGACAGTGAAAAACTAGTTTGAGAGTAGGCTGAACCCAGACTGACACAGATAGCCTGAAAATTGAATGAATCCGAAAAGTTCTTGTCGTGGTTCTTTTATATCCGAAAATTGGAGGAAAAAGTGCAGTGGGGACGATGGGAAATTATGGAATCTGCGGAGGTTTCGTGGAAAAGGTTCATGCTTTGTGGTGATCTCAACTATTCTAAAATATTTGAATCTGAGGGTATTTCTAAGTAAGGACGTCTTGAAAATTAGAGGAATAATTACTGCAGTGGTGGAAATTGTGCTGTGTGACTTTTCGTAAGGATTCCTTTTTTTTCATTTATTTATTTATAGTCGCATCAACCACTCATGTGTTATTAGCGACTCAGAGTATACATATTTACAGTTTGTTGTTTTGCTGGGACCTTGAATAATTCACAAATAATTTAGATGGGAATAGTTGAATATAATTTGAATATTGAAAAATTGAAATACACCTATCCTTCAGTTTACGTGGAGTACTTGTTACACGAGGATTCGGTATTTCAAATAAAAATTGTATAAAGTCTGTCAGTATAAAAGAAAAAATTTACAGCGAAGCTAGTGGTATAATATACAGCGAAAATAGTGTTATAATTCATTTTGTAAATAATGTCATATTCTACATCGCAATAATGTTTGCCGCAAAAATAATGTTATAACTTTCCTCGTAAATAATGATACAATTCCTCGAAACTGGCATTACAATTTATCACATAAACATTGTTTTAATTTCCCGCGTAATTAACATTATAATTCACAGCGAAAATGGTGTCATAACTTACCGCGTAAATAATGTTTTAATTTATCGCGAAATTAACGTTACAACTAACAGCGAAAACAGTGCCATAGTTCGTCGCATAAATAATGTTTGAATTTATCGCGTAAATAATGCTATAATTTACCACTAAAATATTGTTTTAATTTATCACGTAAATAACATTATAATTTACAGCAAAAACAGTGTCATAATTTATCTCATAAACAGTATTATACTCTACATCGTAATAATGTTTACCACAAATCTAATGTTTTAATTTACCTCGTAAATAATAATATAATTCCTCACACAATGAGCATTACAATTACCTACATAAATGTTCATTTAATTTACCGAGTAAAAGAAGTGCTACATAAATCAAAGAATAGAACAACAAGAATTTGCTTGAATTCGCAAGCAAGCACTGGATCAAATCTATCACTAGACGCTAGTGAGCGTCTTTTTTCTCTTATCTTCGTTTCTCCCCTTCCTGAGGGCAAGGTGGTGACACCTTGACACGCGCCATCTAAATGTACGGTGGACTTTTTCCTCTTATCTTTCTGCGCAAACGTTTCCTTTTCACGCTTCTTACACTGACTATCTCTGTCGTAAATTTTTCCCGCTTCTTCCTCGTTTCTTCGGTATACACGTTTGTTTTTGAAGCTTTCCGTTTTCAAGGGTATAAAAATATTTGGAGTGAGAACAATACATCGCAATTATGTATAGTCAAAAACAAAAGCCCTTAGTTTTCTTCGGAAAAATGTTGCAATCATAATAAGAGTCTACAACTACTAGGGACCTAGTAGGAGTCGACCAATTTTATGGGTTTTGTAGGATTTAAAATATTCGGGAACAGATTAAGAATGATGGAACGTGGAAATGTGGTGAAGTGGAGACTTGAAGACCTTGACATTTGGAGATCTAGGGAAATTGCTAGCTAGGGATTTGATGGTCACACAATTTTGGGACGTTGCAATTTAGGGATCGAGAAATATGAAAATATAGGAATTTAGGAATTTCGGGATCTAGCAATTTGGACGCTTAGGAATGTGGCGTTTTAGGGATTTTGGTGATATAGGAATTCGGACATGTAGCGTTTAGGCATGTAGGAATTTGGGGACATAAGGATTTGGGTGTATAGAGGGATGTAAGGTGTATTTGGGGATGTAAGAATTTGGAGCTGTGAGAATATAGGGCTTTGGGAATATAGAAATTTAGGGATACAGACCCTTGAAGATACATGGCTTTGGGGATATAGAGATTTGAAAATACGGGAATTTCGGAATGTAGGAATTTGAGTGTATGAAGCTTTGAGAATATACATAGAAATTCGGAGCCACAGGGATTCGGTGAAATAGGGATTCGGGGATATAAGAATTTTAGAGTATAGAGAGTTTGCGAACCCAGGAATTTGCATTATATTGAATCCTGACCTATGATACTATCCTCCCACATTTTAAAAGTCGTACAATCTACTTATTCACCATGATTCATTCCCAATAAAATGATCACAACAGCGTCAAATATGAAACTTTTTATTACAAACAAAAAAATTATTCCAATATTTCCAGCAATACTAAGTATTTCTAAATAATTCCGTTTAATTTATGGGCATACAGATGTCCGTATCCGTTCGCAGCTATATTTAAAGATAATCCAACGATCCCCCGTCCCACGGCAAATACCATGAAGCTGTATCGGCGGTGAACGTTAACGCGTTAGTATTTACAGATAATATTTGCAAAGAATCGATAGTTTCATTGGAGATACGGATAATGCGCGCGTGGGTGTACTACGAAACACGTGTTTCTTATTCCCGATGCATCCCTCAGGAAGGACAGCTCGACGAAGCGCCAGTTGCACAGCTCGGCCACACTGCGTGTGGGATTTACTAATTTCTGGAAAGGACTGGAATGGCACGAGACCTCTATCGGGGATCCTGTCACGAATGTCCGATGGCATCTCTGGTGTACGGTAGCTGTTGTTTGTGCACGCGACACGAGTAATGTCATACCCATGAACACACCTCGGGACTGAAATTTCAATTTCAGGGTTGCCTGCGTTCCAGAATAATGCAGAGTTTTCAAACGCGACCGATTACTGGATCTTCGGAGACACTTTCATTTTTTGAATTGCAAAAATTATCATTTTTTTAGCTTCTCAAAGGGCACGCGATTCTTTGAAATGATCTTGAAACAGGGCCTTCAAGTATGTTGAAATATTGACATATGTTATCAAGGACAAAACCTATGTATATGTAAACTTATTTGTCAATTTTTTCATGTGTAATCAGTTATCTTCAGTTTTATAGATATTTCAGAAAAGCTTTGGTGAAATTTATGTTCAAGTTACAATACAGGGTGAGTCCTCTGACATAACGTATTGTCATGATCACACGCCAAACGTCATGCGTATACACAAGTAGTATTTTTTAAATAAACCTCTGAAGGTTTGCGCATATAATGTCGATTAATTAAAATGAATATCTATAACACTCAAGTTATAATTTTTTAAAAAATTTGCTTTAAACTTTGAATATTAAAAATAGCCATACTAAGAGTACCAGTATTTAATTCTTGAACTGAGTTCTACTAATTATTTAAAAGTTTGAGTAATAAAATCATACATAAAATAAATATATGTCCTAGTACATACGAATGACTGTGTACTTCCCTGAATTTGACCTTTCCTCAATCCTTCTCAGTCGAACGAACGCGTGCATTCGAGAACCTTGAATCCATGATTTCTTTGCAGGAGGAAGACACACAAGAAAATGATGAAATCTTTTAGCGGCTTCCAGCTAGTTTTCCGATTCAACGACTACGTGTGTACTCTACTTTACGAGATAGCTCCGACAGATATAGCTGGATCTCCTATGACCGCACGAATAAGAAAGAGAGAAGACGACGAAAAAGAGGAGATCCGAGGTAAACTCTGAAAACAGGGAAAGAAGAGAGAAGGAGCAGATAAAAGAAGGAAAGGACAAGAAGTGGGAAGGTATGTAACAACGAACCGATTCAACGATGAAGCCCTGGCTCTTACACCTTCTTCCCTGTCCCTTCGTTCTTCGCATCACTTCCCCGGTTCTCGCACTTTTTTTTTCTTCTCGTGAACAAACATCGTCCGGTATCTACACCCGCGCGACTAGAGCGGCAAGTTGCGTGAAACGAGTGTGATAGCACGTGCCTTTACGCTTGCGTTATATACCGGTGTTACACCGCTCACGATACGACTTTTATTAGGTGCTAAAGTGAAAGTTTATGACTACAGTAACTCTAATATAATAGAGGGTGTCTCATTCCCACTGGCACTCGAAATGTGACTCACACTCGCCACTCGGTTTAATAGAACAATTTGAAATATGTACTTTTGGTGTATATTCGGAATAATATATTCACTATAGCGTAGTATAGGGGTTTTAATCCACTGGTCCTCAAAAGGTGACTCACGCTCGTTGTTCGGTTTAAAATAACAATTTGACATATGTACTTTTGGTATATGTGCTGAATATTACATCTACTCTAGTACAGTACAGGGTGCTTCTCCTCTGGCACTCGAAAGGTGATTCATACTTGGCATTTCGTTTGATATAATAATTTGAAATTTTAGTAAGTATGTTTAATAGTATACCAACTCTATTATAGTACAGGGTGTCTTGTTTAATCGACTGGCACTTGCAAGATGACTCACACTCATAATTCGGTTTGATATAATCATTTGAAATATATAACATTCTGTAAATATATAGAATAAAATGACTACGCTATTATAGTACAGGGTGTCGTGTTCAACTCATTGGCACTCGAAAGGTGACTCACGCTCATCATTCAGTTTGATATAACAAATTGAAGTGAGTATCTTTGGTAAGTAAGTGGAATGAAGATACCGGTGATTCTAATAACCTTGCAATATGTTCTTTAAGTCATAGCTTTTAATAATTTTTTTGTTATACGTATAGTATGAAAGAAATGAATATATGAAATCAGAGAAAGTTATTGATCATGATTGATTTGCAAATTTGAGAATTGGGATATTGGGAATTTGGAATATTGGGAATTTGGGATATTGGGAATTTGGGATATTGGGAATTTGGGATATTAGGAATTTGGGATATTGGGAATTTGGGATATTGGGAATTTGGGATATTGGGAATTTGGGATATTGGGAATTTGGGATATTGGGAATTTGGGATATTGGGAATTTGGGATATTGGGAATTTGGGATATTGGGAATTTGGGATATTGGGAATTTGGGATATTGGGAATTTGGAAATTTGGGTATTTGGGTATTTGGGTTTTTGGGGAATTGGGTTTTTGGGGAATTTGGGAATTTCGACAGTTGGAAATTTGAGAATCTGGGAATTTAGGAATTTGGGAATTTGGGAATTTCGACAGTTGGAAATTCGAGAATTTGGGAATTCGGGAATTTCGACAGTTGGAAATTCGAGAATTTGGAAATTTGGGAATTTCGACAGTTGAAAATTCGAGAATTTGGGAATTTAGGAATTTGGGGATTGGGAATTTCGACAATTGGAAATTCGAGAATTTGGAAATTTGGGAATTTCGACAGTTAGAAATTTGAGAATTGGGGAATTTCGACAGTTGGAAATTTGGGCATTTGGGAATTTGAGAATTAATAAATTTATAAATTCGGAACTATTGAACTAAAAAATTTGAAAATTTAAACAATTACAATTTATAAATATATTATTCTACTAAATACAGTTCTCGCAAACAGACAAGTCCCTACAATTTCTTAACTTGAAAAAACATAAATCTTAGAGTTTCCTAATTTCAAAACTTAAAAAGTTTGCAACCACGAAACCTTACAATCTACCGAATAATTCGAAAACATTCAAGTTCATAAAATCGCTCTCTTCAAATTACAGTCAACTGAAGATTTCTCCTTACATTAACAAGAACACTTCCACCAAGAATACTTAACCAGAAGAATCCTAAGTATAATTCGAATATGCCTTATTTCGCTACCTCGAAGTTGCAATAGAGTCACGAAATGCATAATTTCAAGCACGAGAACTACCAAATGGGACCAGGTTAATCTTCGATTGGTTCCTTGTACAAAGTGATATTTACGGTGTTCTGGTGGCGTCGACGTTCGTACATTACGGCGCTGAGTGCGTGAGCTCAAACCATAATCTGTCCAACGCGGTTTCGCTTTGGTACGTGAGAAGTAATTGAAGGGTGTCGTGAGCCAAACTTCTGCACGGGTCAGACATGTTAACGATCTTTCGAACGAACGTTAAAGATCGTTCCTGATTTCACCAACCTCGAAATTGGAGTTCCTTTTTGGCGACCTTGACGTATTAGCTCGTTTGCACGTTTGAATAGCCAGTTTTTAGCCAAGCTTCGAATAATTGCAGCATAGCGTCAAATTGTCCCGTTACTTTACTGCCCTCTTTGTATTCGTTTTATTATCTTGTTGGCCGTTTTATTGCGAATAAGTGAAACGTTATTGCAAGTCGTAACGTGTAAAATGCTGTATGAAATGTTCAAAGTCGAAAACACGCGCCTAAAGATTTAACCACTATATTTTGTGCATGTTCAAAAAAATTGATTATTGATATTTTAGTCGTACATCGTTGAAAACGGTGTACAAGTAATACTGATTGATAGGAGAGTTTTCATTTTGATATATTTCTTTATCAGAATTTTATCAGAATTCGAAGCTGAATCTGGACAATGTTTTAGGTTATACTGTTCTGGTTTATCCACTTTTTGCTACAGAACGAGTTTCGTCATGTTTGGATGATTTTAACAGGGACCGGGATTCCGAATATACGGGGGATGATCCCCTGCAGACGATGATTTCACGGTCTAATGAGTGTAGAACAACAGCTACGGTGCAGATTCGACCTTTATTGGAAACTGAATAAATGAAATTGCTTTAGGAAATGTTTTTACCGCTACAGTTTTCGTTTTGGTTTTAAATTTTCAGGTCTTTGAATTCTCGTATTCTTAAATTTACAGATTTTCAAATTTCTAAAATTTCATATCGTTAAATTCTTGAATTTTCAAATTTCTTTATGGATTATTAAATCATTAAACTACCAAACTTTTACATTTTGAAATTTTTGTGTTAATTATCACGTTGCTACATTTTTAAATTCCTAAATTTTTTAATTCTATAATTTTATAATTCACATATTTTCAAATTCCTATATTCTCAAATTTTCAAGTTTCTAAACTTCACAGTCCTTCAACACTTAAATTTTTAAATTCGAATAATTTCAAATTTCTAAACTTTTCAATTTTTTTATATTTTTTCAACGTTAGAAAAATTCAAAATTTTTTAATTCAAAATCTCATAAATCTTTTTTATCGTCAAATTTATCGTCAAACTACAAATTGATTTCATTCGCCGAACGAACGGCCATGTTTAGTGATCCGATGCTCGTAAGATTTCTTTTTAAGAAGTTTTTACGTGTGTCCTCTTAAAATGAACCCCTATTTACCGTAAAAATTCAATGACGAAGTATTAAATTACATTGCGTAGAATTTTTTCACTTTGCCCCAATTTTGAGGATCGACATCAATACCGACTATAATTTACCAGCAAGAGAAAGTTCCATTTGCAAAAGCAAAAAAACTTAATTGTTAACCACTATATTGTAAGTTTTCTACATAAGTTTCGATAATCGCGGTCAAGTGAGCTTGAATGTATGGATTTTCGTCGATGAAAATTACTAAAGGGTGTTCGTAATTTTAATCGATACGTTATTAACCACCGTCCCGTTTCTCAGGCGTCCGAATCTCATTTCCATAATACACATTTAGGGAACAGTCCGATCAAAGCGTTGGACGGATACTGAAATTATTATTATTATCGAAGCCGGCACGCGTTTCCTGGTGAAGCTGTGCTCGTGTTCGTGACTCGTGCAAACGTTTAAGTAGCGTTCGACCGGCACGGTCACCTGCCTTCACGCTGGAGTGACTTGTAAATCACTCCAGCAAAACTGGGGTACGTGCCGCCACGGCAGACAAAGAAGAAGCAAGAAGAAAGAAGGGAAAAACCGATGCTTAATCGGGACAAAACAATGCCGTACCCCTTGTCACTGATTTATCACCCCGTTTCGTTCGACTTACAATCAATTCCGAGTTACTGAGATTATTTCGAGTAAATAATTCTGGTAATGCAATTATTATACTGCTGATATTTATTCAAATATTAGGTGGTAAAATAAACGATATTGACACTTTGCTCTTGAAGATATTTTTACTTTTTCAGGTAACCTTAAAACTTTCTAAATAGAGTTTGACGAATCCTTTTAAAATTATTATATTTGTGGGGGTAGTGTTATAGTACTAATAATATTAGTTAACGCTATTTGTTTCATTATGTTCATACACCACTTGTACCACATTATAGATCTCAGTAAGTACTTAATACTTATTTCAAATTGGAGAGTGTGAATTACATTTCGTATCTAAAGGTACATAGGACTTGTACAGAGTAAGAAAAACTTAGAAAAGGTCGAAAGATCAATCATTCTTGATATTGTACGAACATTCTTATATGTTAACACGATCGATTTCATGCCTTATATCATTGTATTTCATATTTACCTCAACGTATAAACCGAATTCTGAATGTCGTCCAATTTCTACAGCTACATCATAACAGAATATTTCATCGTCGATCATTATCCAGTAAATGCAGATCTGTTTAGTATTACTGTGCTCAAAATATCAGACTAGTACTCTAATGAAGAAATGACAAATATAGATTTTATACTATCGTGCTGATAGAAGTTTACTGCATGATGTGTTCGAAAAACTTTTCTAATCAAAGAATTTTCTCTTAAACGTTGTTTTAAAATCTTTCCAACGTGTTTATGAATGAGGCTGATTTCGAACTCGCCACTGAAACTCTGGTAGACCTAAATCTGTATCGACGCCATGTACGGAAAATCGCATTTTAAGGATTACAGAATAAAATTCCGGAATTAGCTTAAGAAGAATATCTGATGCCGAAGGAATCGGTACCACTCCTGTTTGCAGAACGTTTTATAAGCAGTTACTCTAATCACATCATGTCCAACGAATGCAAGCACTCGCTTCATCAGACTATCGCGCAGGATTTAATGTTAACAGTGGCTATTCATAAAGTGTATCGAATCCGAAATTCGTATCTCACATTTTATTTGTCGGTGCTGCATTTATACGAAATAGAATTACAGGTATACATAATGATCACGTATGGGCAAAAGACTTTACACGTTTATTCGAACAAACGACACAATTTTTCATCAAATATTTGGATGGATATAATGGGGAGTCACCTCATCAGACTGTAAGATTTTCAAAACGAATTTCACGTATGACTTATTTGAATTTCTCGGTGATTACATTACTGCCGTATTTGAACGAAATGCCTTTGGCATGCATGATGATATCCACCTCTTTTTGTGCATAATGTGAGAGAGCACTTAAACACGGTGTTCGATCAAAGGTGGATTGGACTCGGTGGACGAATTACATGGACCCTGCGTTCCCTCCTTCAAACCCTTCAGACTTCCCTTTATGGCAATGTTTGAAATATGTATTCTTCGCTAATAAGAGACTTAAAAGAATTACTTAACGAAATCTAGCATACTTGTTCAGTAATTTAACAAAAATGTGGAATTTTCGTGAAAGTTCGCGACTCTCTAAGAACATAGCGTGCAAACGGAAGGATATGCAAAACACTGTCTATGCCGAAAAGCTGATAGTTAATCAGGTTACTTAAAAATTGCTTGTATTTCATAAATGATTAACAATTCGATCTACGTACGTGTACCGAGACTTTTCATTTCGTATGTCACACATGCCATTTAAATATTAAATGACTCTTTCTGAATACCCTGCTTATATTTTTACTTCACACGTACTTAGCATATTTCACGTAAATAACAGATGAACATTTCACATTTCCAATTTACTTTACACACTTTTCGCAAATCATATAATATAATCCACAATACATTAAGATTATAACTGTAACATAAACAACTGATAAATTTCTATTATGAAGAAGACGTTTAATTTGAATTCAGCAATTGAGAAAGCTTTCGGGTGTTCAGAAATGGAAACGGTATTATTGACTGTAAGGTAACACAGATGTATGGAAATATTAATTTAATTTCATCGTTTTCAAAATACGTTTTTCATTCGCCTGAAACAAATCCGAGTAAATTGAGGGACGAATCCAAATCAAGATTTGTCAAACGAAATTACTTTTACACTTCATTCTTGCTGTGTAACCTTACCTTTCCTTCTACGTTCTTCGTCCATTATTCTACACGACAGATAATTACGTGTCCTGTTTCTGTATCGTTCGCACATTCATGACTAACAACGATAATTAATTACGATGGTCGTAAATATTTTCAGAGGTGCGCTACAAGGGTGTCAAATATGTACTTATTCATATATCGTCCTTGACATTGTGAAGTGGAATTGTACAGGATTATTCAAAATAAATAGTAGTATTCCAAAATCTGTGTGTTTCTTAAGTACATAAAATCAATATACTGAATACTAGCCATACTAATTCAAATTTGAAATCTTTTGAAAAAGGTCCTTATAATATTGATCTCACAAGAAGTATGTGTTTTTACTGATAAGTAAAACTTGATAAAGTGGAGACTTGTCAAGTCTCAGGTGGAGACTTATCAAATAAAATTTTCTCAAATATGTATCAAATAAAATTCTGTTAAATATATAAGGTTTAACAAGTAGAATTTTGTTAAATATATGAAGACTTGCCAAAATTTTATTAAACAGATGAAGTCTTGGTACCCATAATTTAGTTAAATATTTGAATGTCTATCATTAAAAAGATTGAATATAAATATTGTTTACTGCAACTGAAACTAAAATAACAGTTTTGTCATGATTTCGGTAGTCAAAATGTTAGTGATATTTTTCTTGAACAAACCTATACTTTCTAAGGTGTACCAGCTTTATTGCAGAGGTTGGTAATGCGTATACACAGGATTCTTTTGTCGGTGCACGAAGTCGAAGCACGCGTGCTGCACGTGCCCTGTTGCAAACGTGACTCGTTCAGCGTTTCGTCTTATATTTAGTGAACCGTCTTATTTTGCCCCATTGCACCCTGAAAAACAAAGCCGCCGTGCTCTCTTGCTGCCTCACGGCTGTCCAGGCTTGAAATTGCACCGCGCGAATGTGACCTAAATATCTCGTTTAATATTCCTCGCGATCGTTCGTCGCGTTTTTCGTTGCTGCTTGTATGCGCGCCTCCCTTAGGCAATTGTTCTGAACTTTTTGAACGTGCCTTTAAAAAGCCGTAACAATTTTATGGGTAAAAAAGAAACGGAGGGATGCTGCGCTGATATTCCCTATTAGCGCCTTTCCACTTAATAATGCAGTGACGTGTCACAAAGTTAACGAGCTTTGAAAAGCTACTTGACGAGTTTTAGCTTGTTCAAATTTGTTTCGCTTGTTGCCATAAGGGGTTTTATACCTTTCGCTATTAGTATATTTATAACCTTCAAGATTTAATTTTGTAGAATAAGTAAATTGTTAAATTATTAATAAATTTAGCTTATAGCGACATCTTACAGTATTAGAAATGATGTACGATGTTAGAAACAGAATAATTGAATATTGCACTTCCGTCTTGTCGTTATGAAAATGTAAGCGTTCGTGATATGTTTGATTTGAAGAAAAAGTAATCTCTGTTTAAATGGTTAATCTTTAAGTTAAAATGTTTGTTGTTTGTGTTCTTTATTAAGTAATTTGTTCGTGTTCAAAAGTGTATTATTAGTTTTTTTATTTTCCATAATTCTGATTATTTAACATAAATTACAAAGTTTTGTAGGTTATGTTGTTGGTGACCATATGTATCTTACTAATTAGATATTAAGAAATGTTAATAGTTATATTTTGAAAATATTGAAAGAACCTGTGTACTGGTCCTGTTTGTACACTGGTTATGCTAGTTTCTATTATTTTTAAAATTTGGTATTGTAAACAGTGTAAATCTTCGATAGGAGTCTGCAAAATAAAGGTGTATGTATTTTACTTGTTTTGTATTTCAATAATTAAAATTGTCACATTTATATAATACATGACTGTAATTAAACTTCTTACATTTTTATAATATATGATCGTAATTATAACATATAATTGTAATTTAATTTCTTGTATTTTTATAATATATGACAGTAATTAAACTTGTTGTATTCTTATAATATATGATTGTAATTAAACTTGATACGTTTGTATAACATACAATTGTAATTAAACTTGTTATATTTTTATAATATATGACTGTAATTAAACTTGTATTCTTATAATATATGATTGTAATTAAACTTGATACGTATGATTGTAGTTAAGCTTGCTACATTTTTTTAATATATGATTGTAAATTAATCTTGTTAAATTTGTACAATATAAATATAAAAAGCTTAAAATAATATCCAGTTTGAGTTGACCTCACCTAAAATATCTCCACTATTTTTAATAATTAAAAAAAATACATAAGGAAACTATTTTGCAAGTTCAGTCAAGTATAATACGTTGACCTTCCAATGATCTTCAGATATTCCGTAGTAAAGATACTTGATGAACGTTCAATAAATGCATGGAATGCCACATTGCCCGAATAACTGAAGTTCATTCTCTCATCGGAATTTCCGTCATAGATCAATGATTAATCAACCTCTCTTCTTCGTCCCTACAAAAAGGATTCATTGAACAATTGTTTCCTTCCCGACAAATATAATCGTAGGTTAGGCAGAAGAGTACAGGGTTTCATACTTGCAGAATTTATTTCGCTATCAATTCGATGCCTGAAGAAACAATGCGAAAGTTCGGCATCAGATGGCAGAGCCATTGAACCAGACGATTCGTGGACCATCTGGTGGTCCACCATAGCATACGGCAAGCATCCGATGTATAAGCGCACGAAAAAAGTCCAAAACCCGATACTCTGGATATAAGCCCATAGCAGTTTTAAGATAACTAACAGACCCGACAAGAGGAAGACAGCTGTACAGGATAATCCGCGTTAGTACGAATGAAAATAGCGCAGACAGGTTGATAAACAACGATAAAACACTTACGAGATTTAGATTCTGAGGTGTCAGATTTAGATCTAGATTTTGATCTAGTTTAGATCTTTTTAGGTCAATTTGTTAGGATCTAATTTTTACTAGATTCAGATTGATATATTCAGGTTGATCGAAATTGCTGAACTATTATAGGAATGACGATAGGCAAAATCATGATTCTCAGAAAATTTTATGCTGTGCCTTTCTAATTTCTTTGTTTCAGAAATTTGAATAATAACGTTTTGGATGTCAATAACATTTATTTGTAGTGCCATAGAATATTAATTTAATTAGGCTAAGCTTGGCAAATAAAATGAAGCTTACGTATATAATATTAGTTTATTATTAAACGATTGAATTTCATATTTAAGTATGAATAACCGTGAATAATTAAGAAATTAAATTTGAACTGTCCATTAAAAGTATTCTAGTTAAAATAATATTTTATCAGAAATTTAATTGTAACTGTTAATTTGAAAAAATCACAGTTAAGCAATATACTTTTTGACAAAAAATACACATTAATTTAAACATGGTTCGATTAAGAATACTTTTATTTCTAATTAAGAGGGTCTTCAGTTAACGATTGAAAGTAAATCAGAGGCCTTCAATAAAAATCACCCGTTAATTCTTAACTTACCAAGCTTTAATTAAAAATACTATAACCCTCGTTTAAAATATCACCTAATTAACTTACATATTAATTGTCCATTAAGAAGTAATCAATTATTAATTATAAAGAGATCGTATAGTAATGTAATAATAAAAAATTTCATCCTATGTGGAATATTCAGAACTCCATATCGAGTTTTTTAATTACTCATCACAAGTTTCAAGATGACAAAACACATTTATTTTTGCGTAAATAGTTTTCGCGGTGTAAAACCATCTTGAGACCTTGTGCTAGAAGAATAGAGTAGCAAGAAAGAGAAGACTGTAAACAACCTGACCGCCAGCCACATGTCATCGAGCAACCTACACGCAATGAAGAAACGCGAAATGCTTTGCCTATTGGTCCTTAGGAGCAAAGAATAATGGGTGTCGTTGTTTTCAGCAGTGAAGGTGATGTTCGTGAAAGGTAGTTCGAGGCGAGGTCTGGCAAGAACGAAGAGAAAAAGAAGAAGTCGAGCGAGGTAAGTACCTATTGGGTAATATTTATGCCGTTTACGATCTTTCTGGACGCGAAGACGAGACGAAGAGAAAAGGACGGCGAAAAAGGTTGACCATGCCGAAGAGAATTGTAAAACCATTGCGGTGAACAGCGAATTTTACGGTGTAACCCTGTAGTCCACGCGCTATTATTATCTATTCGATGGATTGAAATTGGCAGCCTTTTAAAAGGTACTTTCGCTCTTATTTTCGTCAGCTTAGAATGATCGATTCGATTATTATTTTTGGCAGAAATAGTTCAAACTTACATAATGTTGATAGTATTTGATATTTTAAAAGATTATGGTAAATTTTAATTTTTTAATGATTACTATACTTTTATTGTAGAGAGTTTATATACAAAAAAGTCTAACATGATTCGGTGATGTAAAGTTACGTAATTGGTAATGAAACTTAATGTTCAAAGAAAGTGGTGATATAATCTTTTTATTGCGTGAAACTCAATAAAAAGATGAGAGTCAGGTTCTTTTAGAGTATTCTACGTTTATGTTAAGATAAATAATTATTTTGTTTATACTGAATAATTTAATTGAAATGCAGTGTAGATGAGTGTAAGGTTTGTTAGTATAAAAGAATTTATATGTAATATGTATTTTATGTTAGATATTTACAAACGGAACACTTTTTGTTGTAATTTGCTTATTTTTAAATTGTCAAGTTGGCAAACACAAAATTAAAAAATTAAAAACTTAATAAATTATGAAATTAGCAAATTATAAAATTAATGAATTTCTGAAACTCCTCAGTTTTCTTATTTTGCGAATTTCCAAATTTCAAGATTTTTAATATCTTAATTCCTGATATGTTTAAATTACAAAAATTCAAAATACTTAAATCGCCGAATTTTATACTTGAAAAATTTAGAAATATTCAAATTTCCAAATTCTCAAATTACCAAACTTGCAAATTTCATAAATTTCTTTAATTTTCAAATTTTTTAATTTCTAATGTTTTGAAACCCTAAATTCCCAAATTCTCAAGTTTCCAAACTCTCTAGGTACCAAACTCTCAAATTCCCAAATTTCCAAGCTTCCAAACTCTCAAATTCCCAAGTTCTCAAGCTTCCAAACTCTCAAATTCCCAAATTCTCAAGCTTCCAAACCTTCAAATTCCCAAATTCTCAAGTTTCCAAACTCTCAAAGTTCGAAACTCTTAAATTCCCAAATTTTCAAGCTTCCAAACTCTCAAATTCCCAAATTCTCAAGTTTCTAAATTCTCAAGGTTCCAAACATTCAAGCTTCCAAACTCTCAAATTCCCAAATTCTAAAACTTCCAAACCCTCAAATTCCCAGTTCTCAAGCTTCCAAACCCTCAAATTTCTAAATTCTCAAGTTTCTAAATTCTCAAGGTTCCAAACTCTCAAGCTTCCAAATTCTCAAACTTCCAAACCCTCAAATTCCCAAATCCTTAAGTTTCCAAACCCTAAAAAGGTCCAAACTCTTAAATTCCCAAGTTCTCAAGCTTCCAAACTCTCAAGCTTCCAAACCCTCAAATTTTCAAATTCTCAAGTTTCTAAACTCTCAAGCTTCCAAACTCTCAAATTCCCAAATTCTCAAACTTCCAAACCTTCAAATTCCCAAATTCTCAAGTTTCCAAACTCTCAAAGTTCGAAGTTCTTAAATTCCTAAATTCTCAAGCTTCAAAACTCTCAAATTCCCAAATTCTCAAGTTTCCAAACTCTCAAGCTTCCAAACCCTCAAATTTCCAAATTCTCAAGTTTCTAATTTCTCAAGGTTTCAAAATCTCAAGCTTCCAAACTCTCAAATTCCCAAATTCTAAAACTTCCAAACCCTCAAATTCCCAGTTCTCAAGCTTCCAAACCCTCAAATTTCTAAATTCTCAAGTTTCTAAATTCTCAAGGTTCCAAACTCTCAAGCTTCCAAATTCTCAAACTTCCAAACCCTCAAATTCCCAAATCCTCAAGTTTCCAAACCCTAAAAAGGTCCAAACTCTTAAATTCCCAAGTTCTCAAGCTTCCAAACTCTCAAGCTTCCAAACCCTCAAATTTTCAAATTCTCAAGTTTCTAAACTCTCAAGCTTCCAAACTCTCAAATTCCCAAATTCTCAAACTTCCAAACCTTCAAATTCCCAAATTCTCAAGTTTCCAAACTCTCAAAGTTCGAAGTTCTTAAATTCCTAAATTCTCAAGCTTCAAAACTCTCAAATTCCCAAATTCTCAAGTTTCCAAACTCTCAAGCTTCCAAACCCTCAAATTTCCAAATTCTCAAGTTTCTAATTTCTCAAGGTTTCAAAATCTCAAGCTTCCAAACTCTCAAATTCCCAAATTCTCAAACTTCCAAACCCTCAAATTCCCAATTTCTCAAGTTTCCAAACCCTAAAAAGGTCCAAACTCTTAAATTCCCAAGTTCTCAAGCTTCCAAAATCTCAAATTCCCTAATTCTCAAGCTTCCAAACCCTCAAATTTCCAAATTCTCAAATTCACAAACTCTCAAATTTCCAAATTCTTAACTTCTCAAATTCCTAAGTTCGTAAATTCACAATTTTCGAAATTCCCAATATTCCAAATTCTCGAATTGCCAAATTCCCAAATCCTCAAATCCAATAATTTTCAAATCATTAATTCCAAAAATTCCTCCTCTCCACCCTCAAGAATAGTCTACTTCACCAAATCCTCCACTAGCACTCAAACTTTCAAAAGTTCAATGAATAACTAATAAAAAACATCGAAACTATAACACAGATTATAACAACCTCTACATAAACGTTACTCTATAACAAATATAACTCTACACTGTACTTATACACCATACTTCGTGGTACAAAAATATAATTTTGTCAACGAATTTTTACCATTCCTCTTCAGTTCATGGGAGTCCATAGGTGTCACGTGGTGCAACCGTTGAGTTCTTTGCGAGAAAACACCATATGGCGTAGGTGATGTTGTTATTGCCAGGTTCTTTTCGAGTCGGTAATTACGCGACGCGGTCTCATGCAAACGCGAATTAAGGGAGCTTTTTTTCTCATTGAAAGGGTGCGTTGGGCAACGACCGAGGGTGGGCTTTTATTGCGTGCCAGACTGTGCCACGCAACCGAAAATGCGTGGGAATAAAATGCCTTATTACAATATCATTACACCAGTTTCTCTGGTAGGTTGTTAAAAAAAAGAAAAGGACTAAATGAAAACATGGGGCGAATTCCACATGTGAATCATCCAATGCATAATTGTTAACGGTTTTGAAACATGACGATGTTAATATATTTGTCAAATTATTTGCAGTGTGTTACAAAACACCTGTGTATGTTTTACAGTAGAGTTTGAAATATATATACATAATTATTTGTACATATTTATATGTAGTTCGTAATATGAAATCTATATATACAGGGTGTTACACCCTTTGCAATATAAAATTTATATATCTATATATTCTACTATGAATATTTTTAAACATTTCTAAAAATATGTAAACATGTACAACTTGTGTCAATTTTTATTAGTTTATTGTCATTTTTTACCTGTTTGCATAACAATATTTAAGCACAGTACTTTCGGCAGAGAAACTACTTAAAACTGCATTAACATTTAATAATGCTATTATAATATTTATTTAAGAGTAAAAAATGATTAATGATACTAATACATGATTCATTTAACAATGATAATTATCATAATATTTAAAAGTACAGTTTTGTCGCTATAACAAGGATTTCGACTGCAAAGAGTTAAAGTGTCAATAATTGAGTCCTGTACCCTACTTATCCTAATTTATTTTGAAACATCCTGTACTGACGCGCAAACGTTAACGCCCAAACATTGCAATGTAGAGCAAACATTCTTTAATTTCCTATTTAAGCAAAGGTAGCGAATTCCTGACGAAAAAAGCCATTCACAATGGAAGATTATCCTGTTTTGACATGTACACAGTTGGTGGCGGTGCACAATCATGGAAATCCAGCATCTGTTACTTCGCCTCTCTTTTTCTTTTTAAGGGAGGAACCTTTCCTTCAGGATATTCGAGATCCTCATAACTCACGGTGGACAGTTTTCGAAAGGGTTTCTGCGGGTACGAAAGGGTGGTCGCGTGCCCGCATCACCTGCACCATGCAAAAATCTGTGGAAAAGCTCGGAAAAAAAGCTTGAACTGTCCTCGCAGCTGTCCGATCGTCTAGATGTCTTATTCAAATAACTCGCCGGGAAAGAGGGGTAACCGGAGAAAAGGGATGATTTCGCGTTTCCGGAAGGCTGTTTTCCCAAAGTCCGAATGCATCGGAAAGGGTTGAAGGCTCGAATAGAAGCATTATGCGTTATCCGTGTTCGAGAAAAGGCTCGTAGGTGTAGAAAGCGAAGTTCACGTATGGGTGCTCACATCTGCCACTATCGTTACATCGAATTTTTCTCTTTGGAAGTAGCGATTGTGGTGGCTTATGTTTCTTCTCTTTCGTACCAGCCTGCGAGTACGCAGACGCGTATCAAGGCGTCACGATGCCCCGCGGTTTTCTTGTGGCTGAAATTCTAACGTCACTTTATTGCTCTTTATTGTTCATTTTTAGCTTCTGCTATGACGCGTTTTTAATGGTAAACTAGTATACATTTCAACTCGAGTATTTCGAAGTTGTCAGTGCTTAGGGTGTTCAAAAGTTGTCACTGATGAAGATGTATCTGTTCACTTTCATAAAATAAATAACATCTTTTCTAAATATCTACAGAGTAAATAATTAGCAAACTATAATTCAAAATTGATATTACATTATTCGTTCCAATAATGGAAAGCTATATTAATTGATGAAGGGGAGAGCTATATAAGTATAAAGTACAGTTCAATCAGATATAATTTATTGCAAGTTTGGTATAAATTAGTTAGGGCCATCATTGACAAAGAGAAGTGTTATGTGAACATAAGATGCAGTTCTATCAGACATAACCTATTTATTGCAAATTTTATATAAATCAGTTAGGGCCATCATTGACAAAGAGAAGTGTTATGTGAACATAAGATGCAGTTCTATCAGACATAACCTATTTATTGCAAATTTGATATAAATCAGTTAGGGCCATCATTGACAAAGAGAAGTGTTATGTGAACATAAGATGCATTTCTATCAGACATAAGCTATTTATTGCAAACTTTGTATAAATCATTTAGGGTCATCATTGACAAAGAGAAGTTTTATGTGAATATGAGATGTAGTTCTATCAGACATAACCTATTTATTGTAAATTTTGTATAAATCATTTAGGGTCATCATTGACAAAGAGAAGTTTTATGTGAATATGAGATGTAGTTCTATCAGACATAACCTATTTATTGTAAATTTTGTATAAATCATTTAGGGTCATCATTGACAAAGAGAAGTTTTATGTGAATATGAGATGTAGTTCTATCAGACATAACCTATTTATTGTAAATTTTATATAAATCATTTAGGGCCACCATTGACAAAGAGAAGTTTTATGTGAATATGAGATGTAGTTCTATCAGACATAACCTATTTATTGTAAATTTTGTATAAATCATTTAGGGCCACCATTGACAAAGAGAAGTTTTATGTGAATATGAGATGTAGTTCTATCAGACATAACCTATTTATTGTAAATTTTGTATAAATCAGTTAGGGCCATCATTGACAAAGAGAAGAGTTATGTGAACATAAACTGTAGTTCAGTTAAACACAACCTATTTATAGTAAATTTGGTATAAATCAGTTAGGGTCATGACTACTGCGTTTAGCAGCTTGAACAAACAAAAGTTTCTTTTTTTCATAACACGAACCTTGATTTTTTTGGTGCTCCCCCTCTTACCAGACGAGTGAACGAATTGAATGCAGGTATCGTTTAAATAGCCATTACTGCCCGATTGTAACAGTTTGAAGTGCAGACGATTGTGTTACTTGAAATATAATTCAACGAGTCGTTACCTTCATTTATGTACTCCTTCGGAGTAAAATGTTTGCGTTTGACGCGTTGATACAACATCCCTTGAAACGTCTTATGCCTTCTTAAAGTCTTTTTGTAAGAGTGGCTACTGGATTTTATGAATAAAGGAATGCAATTAAAGGGTATCGTGATACGAAGAATAGTTTTAATCCTATTCTTCGAATTGATTTATAATTGACTTTATATTTACTTTATTACTTCGGCGGTACTTCAAATATTTATTACGTACATTTATAATTATTTATTACAAATATTTATTATTTTGTGTTTCTCTCATAATATAAATTACTTTATGGTTTACTTTGAGTAGAATTTATAAAAAGTAGGATTCAATTAAAATAAGATGCTAGTACAGATATTGTAATTATATTTATTAGAATTTTATGTTAATTTTAATTGCATATAAATTGTATCTACCAGAATTTTATATTACTTCTAATTATCAAAATTATGTCTATTATAATTTCATATTAATTTTAATTGTATTTAAATTATATTATAAGTTTGTACCTAAATTGTATGTCATAATTTCATATTAATTGTATTTGTACTTGAAGTGTACCTAATATAATTTTGAACTAATTGTAATTATATTTATCGCTATACCTTTGACTTGTGTATTTCTTAAAAATTGAAGAATTATGATTGAATATCAATTTACAAATTTGTATTTTAGTTTTAATAAATGTGTTAAATTTACTATACCCGAAACCATCATATACATATTCCAAACTTTTATTCAGGGAGGTATATGTTAATTCCTCAAGTTGCTTTAATTAAAACATCGAGCATATATGAAAAACGTATATACACGACTGTAAATGTTTATTAATATACCACATTTACTATTTTATTAAACTGATCTGCATAAAGTTTATCGTTTGGAGTAATATACTAATATCTAAGTGAATTCAAAATACAAATTATATGATATTTTTTACTAACATTTTACCACAATTACAGTAGTAGAAATGAGAAATATTTATGTCCTCGTATTAGACTTTAAGACAGTATAAATATTTGACATTGAAGAAATTGAATGTAATCAGACTAGTAAATAAAAAAATATTTTATTGAATTACATATTCGAAATGCATTCTACTTATTGCGACAAAAATAATATATTAACATATTAGTAATATGTTACTCAAAATATCGTATAATGTGTTCTAAATTTGTCTGCAAATTGTCCACAATATGGTAAAAAGAAAAAAGTGTTCCTATTAGTAAAACCTTAGGCGAAAGTATTTTCCCAAATTTCCTTTACTAATACCTATTGCACATTCCATATCACAAAACTCTTCTCGTAAATTTTCTTTTGTCACGTGTCTATAAGTGGGTGAAAAATCATGCGTCGTTAGAGATAACACCCTATATATCGATAGTTTCGTACGAAAGTGCTCCACTGCCAACGGATTAACAAATTTCCAGAAAATCGTAAAAGTCAGATTGAAATTGGTTACGATACTGAGTTCCTGTGCAAGTATGCATAGAATCAGGTAAGGTGGGTAAAGGTATGAGATCGCGTGCGGGGGTGGCCAGGTGTAAACTCCCGCATTGCCGGGAAAGCGAGGGTAAGTAGAAAAAAAATATGTTCCGGCATACGGTTGGACGTTGTCATAACTGTGGTCAGTGATAAAAGCAGATCAAACAAGCTGAAATGATATTAGTCGTCCGATAATCGGGAATATACTAAACGTATATTTGGATCGACTCGACGTCTCGATTCTTAGTCCTCAGATTTCATTCATTCTTTAGATTATGAAAAAATAATATGTAAGACTCTTATCGCTTCCCTTTTTCATTTTTACCTCAAAGGATTATGAAACATTGAAAAATGAAATTAGTGTATGTGAGTACTCGTGTGTACATGTGAGTGCATATCAGAGTTCTGCATTTTTTAATTGTTGCATTAAAAATTAAATATCTTATTATATTGATACTGTACTATCTTATTGATAATTAAATATTTTTTAATTTAGCAATAATGCAATTATTAAATGATTTCATAACTAAGAATTGAAGGGTAGTTCTTAATCTATAATTACAAAGTTAAAGATCAGAAGTGAACTCAAATTAAAGACATCAGTTAATAATTAACTTTAAATTGTTAAATCTGAAAGTTTAATACAGTCATTTCTCACACACTCACACACCCAGTCATCATGCATAAACATTTCACTTGTCATAACAGCTCCAGTGAAAAAAATAAAAACAAAAGGAAGTAATGTTCACAATTTTTCGAATTACGTTTTTTATAACAGAGTACAGGATATTTGTTCAGCGAAGTGTGAACAACGCGTTGCAGTTCCGTTCGAAGGGTGGAAAGCTATCAATCGTATTAGGAACGATTACAGGGGTGTGCACACGTATTGTCGTTATCTCGCACAGGGTTGTTGAGCGGGTGTTCATGGTGGTTGGTTATCGATCGAGCACAAGGATAAATACTCGTGTATCGTGGGACAGGGAACCACCTGCAGGGGGGCAGGTGATAGACGCAATCAGAGTCGGGCGCCAATCTCCGTCACCCTCTTTTCGTCCTCGACATTTGTTTCTCGAGTGTGTATCGCAATGTGGATTTCCGGTGATTCATTGAATTCGGGAACACATGGACGAGATTTTAGATAACAGAGGAAAACCAAGCTTTTGGTAGAAACAAGTTTGCACGCATGCTGAACATGCCAAGTCGCTAAAATGTGAACGTGTTATTAAAAATTCTAGATCCAGATTGAACGAAGTTGATTTTATGCGAATTCGCGCGCATGTACTTGACGTAAAAGAGTCTTGTTCAACAACGTTGCTATAATTGGAACCTTGTGAAGAATTATAGCTACATAAACTGAAGATTTCTTCCGTGACTATGTTACGGTTGTATACGACGCCATATTTTTGCGATGGTTTAGGACCTTGATTTTGGAAGATGTTCTGTACTTGTTTTTTGTAGAGGTTTTTAACAAGGTTGATGTCTTATTTACTGTTTTGCACAAATTTTAATTTATTTCAGTTTCATCCACTAGAATTTTGGTTTACTTCAATTCTGGAAATTTTTATTTGTTTCAGTTCTAGACTTGACATAACTCTCATTATAAACGCATAATAACATAATATATAATGTAGGAATGTAAAATGTAATTATATTCAATTTTTGAACATACTGTTTTTTTTGTACATTCAAAGTATATTTCGTATTGATATATCATGATAACACATATGTACTTCGTATTGCGCAATGCAATTCTTAATAAAGTGATTTCTGATAAAAAAATTAAACGGATAGCGAATTAAGAAAAATCCTATATTACTCATCAGGATGAACACGTTTCCAGTGTCCAATGAAAAAGTAAAAAAAATTGATCATCTCTTCAAATACTACAGCTTTATTGACCACCCTACATGAAGATTTTACCTTGAAGTTATCATGAAATTCCGCTATAAACTATTCGAACAATCCGGTACTATAAGAAAGAGGAGAATCCACGGGGACAGTAGACTAACGCTAGACGTTGCTAGACCGGTCCCAGATAAAAAGTAACCGTTCACTTGTGCACCACTGACTGGTGTGCGCTTCAGCAGTTGTTGGTTGTTTCGTTCACCAGGTTAGTACTGTCGATCGATGTAGCCGAGTCTCTTTAACATTGTTACCCTGCTCCTCCTTCCTCTTGTACTGTTTCTTTATTTTGATCATGCGGGTCTGCTGTTCTGCGTGCCACAGCTACATATATAATACACGTACAGCCTATACCCACTGGCCTATAGCAGCTAGCCTGGCAACCTGCTTCAACGGTTCTCTCCTCTTTTCCTCCCTTTCTTCTTCTTCCTCTTGGCCGGCTATAAACGCAGGTTTAGGTCTATCCGCAGTGACGGCGTATCTTTCGGTCCACTCAGGATCATTGTCCTTTAATCCTTTGATCCTTTGATCGCCGGGGACCGGGCGGGTCACGAGCAGGACGCGATTCGAGTGACATGGGACACCATGGACGCAAGAACACTCTGGCACGTGCTTCAACCTTTATCTATCGGACACGACGATTTTTTACGGAAGACACAATGGAACAATCGAAGTAGCGAACTTTGATTTAACTTGGTAATAAGGACCACAAAGACTTTTGCGACTTTTGCTTTCTTAATATGGTGTTCTTTTTGAAAGGTTAATTCTTTCTTATGTTTTGGCAATTTATTTTTACTCGTTTCAGTGAAGGAATTGAGAAATCTTTCGGTAAATAATTTACATGAAATAGATGCAAACATAGACATATGAGTGTTCAAGTTTGGCATATGAATATTTTAACATTTTCTTATTAAAATATAATGGTCATTCTACAGGTTCATTTTAAGTTGCAGAATTTGTTAAAGAGGTCTTTTCGAGATCTGTGTTGATTTTCGTCGAGATAAAGAATTAATGTACATTATTAATTTATTAATGTCTACATTAATTTATATATTCATTTCTCGTTTGGTTGTTCATTTTTCAACTTCATATTTAATTTTAAAATAAGTGTGCATTCATCGATGTGCATAAACCTATACATTATGTGTACAATGTTATAGGTTTAGGTAAAAAATATTTATTCCAGACTGTCATAATAAATCAAATGGTCGGTCACCTTTCAAGTATAAAACATTCAGTCAATTCATACATGAAATATTTCCTAAATTAATATATGAAATATTTCTTAAATTAATGACAATATTCTACGCCCTCGTGGGTTCATATTAACCCTTAAATGCATATAGTTGTATAAATGCAACATACCAGTTTTAATCTTATAAATTTTATACAAAATGTAGGAAACCTGCAATGAGTAGTGTTGCAGATATGCCACGTACCAATCAAATACACAATAGCGTCATCTGTTCGTTTTAATTTGAATCAACCGTTTTCAAGGTATTTTGTTAGTTGATAGCTTTTGGTAAAATTAGAAAATCATGCATTTAAGGGTTAATTTTCCGTAGATCATACGTTCAATCCATATAAGCATCGGAATATCCGATAGAGTCGATCCGCTAATACTGCGAATGGAATGATAATTTACTCAAATCGTGACAAAGCAAAAAGGAAACGGAGGGACAAAATGATCGCTTACACCTGTAATCTTCGAACGGATCTCTTTCGTGTCTGCGAATCCTCCCATCGACTGCTATCGCGTTATAAGAGAAGTCGGCAGGACGAGACACAGAGAGATACTAACTAATGATGCGGCTACGTTATGCGACAGATACTCATGAATTCAGTTTGTTGGTCCGATGATTTTTCGTGGCGGGTAGATGTGGGCATAGGGGCAAGTCGAGCTATCGAAGAAGGCAGCCAGCCAGTCAAGTTAGGTGCTATGGACTATCGTGTTCGAGCAGCCGAGTGACCCGACACCGTGCGCCTACGGCAGGTGCTTGCCTCTTACAGCCTTTCTCGCTGGTGTCGGCTCTTCTCGTGCCTTTAATGCCGTCTTGGTAAGAGCCAGACCCAGAAGAAGTACCCTCGGCATCTGCCTCTCTCTCTGGACAGGGCGCGAGAGTTCGAGATCGTTCGGAACGAGTGGGGAAAAAGAGGATCGGAGCCACGCGCCAACTATCCCCTCTACGTTTCCTCCTCCTCCTCTTTCTACATACGACGTTCTATGCTACCTATGTGCTAGATGTGTACAGACACCGCTACTCTCAAGGTACTTCTGATTAACTCATTCGCTGTCACCGTTGCGACACGGAGTGTCACGCGTCGATGGTGAGCCGATTACGTGTCGATTGACTATAGGCGCAAGGTCAGAGACTGAGCCTGCACCTTCCGCGATCAAAAATCACTTCACACGTCGCTGAACGCGGCAGACAGCGTGTGTGAGCAAGGTAATTTGTGGGGAAGAATACTGGAGTTTGAACGTTTGCTTCTTTTTAACAAAATAATCGTGAATTTTCAATGAAACAAACGTGAAAACACATTCTTTTTTTTAATAACACAAACATAACAATGCGTTTCTTTTTAACGAAACAAATGCGAAAATATGTTGAAATAAACGAATATTCATATGTCATGTAATAATGTATTTCGAAGTTATTAAAAATGTGAAAAAGGGCAAACCTCGAAATAGTTCATTTTTATAATGAAAAGTGTATATTTATTTTCATAAAAAGAATCAGGTAAACAAATGTTATATTATATTATATTATTCTTCTTCTATGCAATGAGCACATGAATGATGCAACTGGCACGTCACTTCCTTTATAACCCTAATGAAAATAATGGATACAATGAAATTCACTTTTTAAGTTAGTACTATTTCTGTAATTACGAGATAAACATTCTGTATCGTCATCGTCACTAGTATAAATTAACATCCTCTGATACATCGTTTCACACAAAAATATAAAAATAATAATCGCAATGAAAATTAAAGCATTGTAGATATAATATAATTTTGTTCCTCAAAATATTGTGAGGAACAATTATGGAGATTTTTATTGGATCCTCAAGTAAGCGATTGCTGTTCAACCTGTGACATACAGTCGATTTTAACTCCCTGCAAAACAGTGTAAATAATCTGAAATCTTTTCAAAATACTTAAAGCAGCAAAGTGCTGTATACACACGGAATGAGCTAACAATAACAAAGCTTGACAAGGAACGGTCAATGATTAATACAAAAGAGATTTCATTTCCGTATCCACGAACGAAATAATTTTCGAGCTCCATTTCCAGCGTTTCCTTCATCCGGTGCTGGTTGTTTCGCGACGAAAAGGACGTACGGTGGCTGGCCACATCAAAATCGAGAAACGGTACCGACAAAAAGCTCGAGCATGGAGCACAATGCACGCCCACTCCGGCATTATTTTCAATTCCATGCATTCAGCCATTGAGCTGGCTCCGGAATCGCTATTCCTTCATTCGGAATCGGCTTTCATTATTAAAACCACAAGCCAGCGAGTACTCGTACGCTGGTGATCACTCGTGTGAGTACTCGTATAAAGTCTTATATTATTCGCATTGATAAATGATCGCCGCCGCGTCATGGCGAACAATGATGCAGAAAACGTTTGCCGCCGACGCTACAATCAGCCGGATGCGAGCGACGCCACTCGCCCGTCCACTTCTGGGGCCCTTTTGACCCGGGAGCTGTCGTATGGGGTTCTTCAATCACCCCGGTGAAACTCAAGGACGAAAATGAATTGTTTAATCCTCTCGTTTCTTTGTGTTTGTTTTCTAAATTACAAATGGATGAACTCTGAATACAGTGACTGAAGGATTGCAAATGGACAGCAGTTTGAAGTTTTAAGTTTAAAGAACTGTAAGATATATTGAGTTGATTATGCTCTTTTATAAACTTCACAAACTATTTTGTAAGCAATATCAATCAACGATGTATTTGTATGTAAATATTTGTAATATCATTATCAACATGTATTCAATTATTAATCAATGCATATTGTACATATTATTAATACATATTATATACAAATATTTGTAATTTTATTACAGTATAAATGTTTATATACGGTAATAAATATTTTATACGGTATGTTGAGAGGAAGAAGCCGGTAAGCGACGTTTTAATTATACGTAAATTTTTAATAATAACGATCTATAAACGTATTGCAAGGCATCCATGGCACAGGTACGCGTTTATAGTTTGCACAAATTATTATAAAGTCAGTTTTACCTTATTTGCATTCTCTTACGATTTCACGAACAAGACGCTGCCGAAACATCTGGCGACACACGAATGCGTGCACATAAATCAGTAATTAAAGTATCATTAACGAAGATCTTAAATTAATAGAATCCGCTCTTAATTTTTTTACAACCTGACATTACAAAACCGTATAAAAATATAAGCTTGCGTGTCACAGCTGCGAAACCTATCATGATATCGTCCTTGAAATTCAAGCACAGATGAGTGAACAAGAAAATATTGGTCTTAAGGACTGTCTATAAATTTTTGCCATTAATCTATTTTCCTTTGTCAGTTAAAATAGACAGAGCTGTTACTAAGGCTGTTTTTGTAAATTAAAACAGATGGAGCTGTTAAGAAGACTATTTTTACAAGACAATCAAAGCTGAAAGGCTGTATATAAATTCCAGCGCATAAAGATATTAATAAGATTGTTTTCATAAATTAAAACAGGTGGACGTTTGTTACAAATTTGTAACAAGGTTTGTTACAAAAAAGGAGGATAATTAAATTAAAAGAAACGAGTTGCTAATATATTATTTAACATTACGTGGTAAACATTGTATCAAGTTTCCTAAAGTACAAAATAGTAAAATTATACCGATCAAACCTTGAATGAATACATGTCGAGTGTTCAATATTTGCTACACACGCTATCACCACAGTAATTTTGTCCAAGATAGTTAATACCTATATCAATTATAGTGGTCACCGGAGTGGGAAATTTCATGTCGATGAATTACGAGAAGTCATCTATTTTAATTAAGGATAAACGAACTATCATCATGCCTAAAGATGAAAAGATGAATAAAAGGATGAATATGAGTTCGAGCTACTCTTGTAAGACAAGTGTCATATGTTATTTACATCAAACCAGTTTATAGAATAATTCGAGGAAAGATCGATTACCTTGTAAGATCAGATTACATTTATTTCTGTCCAATTAAACATTAGTTATTACTAAGATGACGAGGTTTCCGAATAATGATACAACTTCTGATAAAAGGAATTTATCAAATTGTGCTACAATTATGTCCTATGCATGTTATATATTTTATCATTAATCTCTGCATGTTCAAGGATAAAACAATTATATCCATTAGTGTCTTAAGTGCAGTACAAAATTTTTCGTTATTGGGCTTTTTATTTCTTTTATTAGCAGGTGAAGTATTATGTGACTCAAGTGCATACAATTTAAATCTATACGTTCATAAAGAGTGTCTTCTTTTTTTACATACTTTCGTTTACTTTTTACTTCCACGTTTTCGTTTACTTCAAAATAAATAATTATATTCATTTTCAATTTGCAACCCGGTGGGCACCGAAATAATATTACTAAGGCAACGAAAAGGTTAACGAAGAAAGAAGTGAAGCTTATAATGAATGTCTTAATATTTTCACGCAAAAAGTGCGTTCACGGTGCGTTTATGTCCAACGGAACAGGCTTTAAATATTTTCTTCAGATTATTTACTGCAATTGGGAAGCTTATGTTCACTCATGATCGTGTAATGAAACGGTACCCTGCTGTTTTACGTAGATTTCCAGGAAGTTTATTAAGAGATTTTTAATTCAATACGCAACGTCCTTCCATTCATATTTCTGACATTGTTTGTTTTTATTATTCAATTTCATGTTATTCGAAGTTTCTTGTGTTTTAATTAAAACATTTAATCCTTCTGTTCACTTGTAACAGAACGTATAATGTTTAATGAAGTAAGAAAACATTAAGATGGAATAATATTTAAGTTTATTTTAAAATAAAATTTTTTTGTGCAAACATAATTCAGTCGTTTAAAATACATTGTATATATTTACATATTTAAATAAATTTTTTGAACGTATATTACATCAAATAACTTATTTTTTGTTGCTCATTATGCACTATTTTATTCTCTGTAAATATATTTTTTGTAAAAATATATCACGACCTATTCCATATTTTATTACGTTAAAATTGCATTTTAAATTTGTGTTTGTAAAATTTTTATTACGAATATAATATTATAAAAAGAATTCTTTCCTTGCCATAAATATCAATAAACCGCAGAAAAGGTCGTGAAATTCATTTCCAACAAAAAGCAAAGAAAAATTATATGAATGAGAAACATGATTGTGCCACGGGGACTCGAACACAATAAAACGGCAGTAAATTTAATTAATAGCGCATTAAAAAATTGTACACGTAATCAAGGGAAAAATCATGACCAAAAGCATCCGAGTTCGTGTTCTACAACATAGCTTAATGTTACAAAAATTCCGACGAGAACTATTCCGTTTTACCGAGATCCGTTAATCACTGTAAAAATCGGTTTTGGCGTATCCGATCATAAACTCTTTTCTTTACACCTTGTATGTTTCCTTTTCTACACTCGCGACGAGACGAGAAATTCCCGTGATGTCCAGCTGCGTTCAGACACCATTCAATTTCGAGATTATGGGTGGGTTAGAGCTTTGGCTAATTGAATTAATGAGAGTTTACGACACGCTGAGCTTCGTGTAATTATCGTTTTCACGTTTGCCTTTGAAATGTCGGTCGCTGGGAATTCGTTTCCAGCGTGTTTTTTTGTTTCTAATGGACATTGACGACGTGAAAGTTAATGAACTTTCATTCGTATAATAGATCGTTTTACATGAAATAGCAAATTTCGAAGTATTCGACATAATTTGATAGCCCAAAGATATTTAATCTGACATTATTAAAGTTACATAAAAATAGTTAAATGGTTAACCACTCTTTACATCCAAATTTTAATTACACAGTCTCCTTTAAATTCGATTACTCATACTGCTCTATAAAGCTTTGTATCGTAATTTACTTTTATACCTTGATTGTTTCACCGCTTCTGTCATTAAATGACGAAATGCAATAACTTTTTTAATACCTTGAGAACCTTGGCATTAGCAAGATGTCCAGAAGAAGGCAAGATGGCGGTGACTTCAAACTGGAATAACAAAACATCAGAAGGTTCACCTGGTATCGTTATTACCAAATTTTTACAGGATATTACAAAACACATCAAGCTGTACGTCAGATGGCCCGTGTTAATTAAGCCACCGTTGTGAAAAACGGTCTCAGAGAATGGCGGTTCGTCGCTCCCGGCGAAACATCGTAACATGGGGTGGAACGATAAAATACCATGATTTAGTTCGTCAGTACACCATAGAACGTAATTTTCTGCCCACGTGAAATTGCATGTTTAATCAGTGTTAACAGGGAATGTTTTCTTCAATCTCGACTATTTAATACGTTATATGACATAATACTTAAAAAACATAAGTCACGTTTAGAAAAGATTCAGAACTCATAGTTTCGAATATTTGTCAAAATATTACAAATGAATTAAACATAAAAAATATTGGATTTATTAAAAATAAATTAACAATTTGACTACAAAAGCCATTTATACCACATATGTGAAATACTGTATCAAATAAGACACCCTTAATAACTATAGATCACAAGGTCAACAATTTTTGAAATGTAAATATTCTTTTAATTAGCATAAATACTACATAATTCATCTATGAGTCAGTCCTCATAAAACAGCAATTGCAGATCTATTTTATTACACGGGTCCTACGCTCAAAATATCAGATTAGTACCTTAATGAAGAAATAGCAGATATAGATTTTATACTATCGTGCTGATAAAAGTTTACTGCATGATGTGTTCGAAAAACTTTTCTAATCAAAGAATTTTCTCTTAAATGTTGTTTTAAAATCTTTCCAACGTGTTTATGAATGAGGCTGATTTCGAACTCGCCACTGAAACTCTGGTAGACCTAAATCTGTATCGACGCCATGTACGGAAAAACGCATTTTAAGGATTACAGAATAAAATTCCGGAATCAGCTTAAGAAGAATATTTGATGCCGAAGGAATCGGTACCACTCCTGTTTGCAGAACGTTTTATAAGCAGTTACTCCATTTCACATCATGTCCAACGAGTGCAAGCACTCGCTTCATCAGACTATCGCGCAGGAATTCAATGTTAACAGTGGCCATTCATAAAGTGTGTCGAATCCGAAATTCGTATTTCACATTTTATTTGTCGGTGCTGCATTTATACGAAATAGAATTACGGGTATACATAATGATCACGTATGGGCAAAAGACTTTACACGTTTATTCGAACAAACGACACAATTTTTCATCAAATATTTGGATGGATATAATGGGAAGTCACCTCATCAGCCCTGTAAGATCTTTAAATCGAATTTCAAGTGTTACTTATTTGAATATCTTGGTGACTACATTACTACCGTACACGAGCGATATGCCTTTGGCAGAAAGATTATTGATCTGATACATGCATGATGAAACTCCACCTCATTTTGCGCGTAATGTGCGAGAGCACTTAAACACGGTGCTCGATCAAAGGTGGATTGGACGCGGCGGACCAGTTGCATGGACTCTTCGGACCCCGACTCAAATCCTTGCGGTTTCCTTTTAAGGTAATAAATATTTAAAAAGCAAATTGTATTCGTCGGTAATATATGAAAATAAACTTTTCAAACCACATTTTCCATTGATTGGATTGTTTCAAAAGATAATGTAATCACCAGCTATTATTTCAACAGTTTCGTATAACGTTCCAATATTTTTCTTGGAAAAGACAGATTTAGATGATCAGCCACCACTATTAACGAACATTGATTATATTGAAACAATCTGACTCTTTATAGCATACCATTTTTCTTTTCTTATTATTAATGAGTTTGAAGTTGAAGTTTTCACATTGTGTAACATTGTATAAGGGCTTGCATATAAATTGTTAAACTCAAATCAAATTTTGCGTCCGACATTTAAGATTTATAGATATATTCTTTAAATAATTTTTGAGACAATGACCACGGAATCTTTGCACTGCCCTATTACATATGTTATTAACATTTAAATATTTTTTTATTGTTTGAAAGAATAACGAGGGACCTTTTTCTTGCGTATTATCATGCTATTATATTTTTCTGAAGTTATCGTTGCAGCATCAGATTTGTCTGAAATATTAACATTGCTGTTTTTGTATTTATCACCTATAATTTTAGCTCATGCTTGTTTCCAATTTCCATAAACGTTAATGTATTTTCTCTAACTTTAATTATTAATTGTTTAATATCATTGAATTTCCTATTATTCTTGTTCCTGCAAATGGAATTCTAAATAAATAACTATTAACCCCTTGGCTTATAATATCGAGTCAGACTCGTGACGCTCGTTACAGTTAAAATATGTCTATAATACGAAGATCGTTAAATATATAATATACCTAACATTTCAACGTTCTTCATTTATCTTAACACTGCAGTAATAATTAGGCAGCTCTGACTAACGCAACTACCGAAAATTGAAGGTTAAGGGGTTAAAATGAACGTACACATGAAAGTGAAGGGGATAGTCAAGAAATGTTAACCATTATCACTTCTTAAATTTCCTTTTGTCAATAGTACCTGTTGCAAAAATTTAAGAGTCACTTAAACACAACTATAAGTAGAATATCAATATCGAGAAGAGAATGCTCCAAAAAAAGCACGACATAAAGCGCCTCAGAAGTTCCAAATACCCGCATGCGCAACAGGTTCAAACTTCCTTTCATCCACTATGAACTTGCAAAAAGTAAAACTGAACCAGTCAGCTGTTGCATTGCACCAGACGCTGCTTCATGATGAATACATTGTAACAAGAATTTTAGTAAATAGTTAACTGTGCAAAAATGTATGAGTAACGCTTCAGGTGTTTTTCTCGCAAATAAACGACTCTTCATCTCGCGATATTTAATCCCGTATTCCTGCGGCTGGCGTAGTTTTATCACATCGGTGAAGATATCGTCCGAGGTGAAACGGCGCCTCGAAACGCGGGAAAGTACGATGACGGAGTTTCGCGTTAATGAGTGTTGGCGCGCGCCACTGTATCAGAGGGGGACGTTAGCGGTCCGTAAGCAAGCGCACACGCGTCAAAGGAGGACAAGAGGGACGAAGAGGTTAAACACGGCAAGGAGAAAGACGAGAATAAAGAAGCGGCTCTCTCGTACGCACATACGAAACGGCAGCTGCAGCTGCGAGCTGCCACGCGCCCTCCGCCGCTCGCTCGCTTCTCTTCGGATACCATTTTACAGGTCCGCTCCGCGACGTTGCTTCCCTCCTCTTCACCTTCCAAGTTCTTTCCCTCTTCACCGGTGCCTCTTTTTCCCCTACTTTGTCCACCCTGTGGCTTTTCTCCTCGTCTCGCGAGCGCCACCCGTCTTTGGTCATCCTTGTTCACCAGTCGCGGTGACACGCACGCACGCATACTTTCGCAGGGTCGTGCGTCCAAGAGGACCACCGGACTCGTCACCTGCACCTCAGCAGACTCCCAACGGTCCTACGGCCACCGTCGACACCTTGCCTAACTTCTTTCAGGCCCCGGGGTGGGGACTGCCAGCGAAATTCGGAGATTGAAATCGATTCGACGATAGCAGCCTGATAATGCTTCCACAAACGCGACGTTTCTTGTACACCGGCAAATATTCCATAGACGAGACCTTTCCGAATATTGACCGGAGCAGCTTGGACCGGGTGTAATGAGCATGAGTACACGCGAGGCAAACGTATAAATGCTAATCAAGCTATTGAAAACATTTATAAAATGTACACTCCGGATGTAGAGAAAGTGAGAAACGGGGCTCTCGAAATTTCGTAATGGGAACTTTTATCTGGGAGATAGGGAACGTTTAGGGTGACCATCGCGTGTTCTAAGGAATGATTAAACGTCGCATCTGATATCGACCGCACGCGCGAACAACTTGACGATAAATTCAGTTGATCGTTTCAAATTATATTCTGGAATGTTTCTATGTTACATTCCAATAATTTAAGTTGAAGGTTAGAAAATGAATGACTCTTTTTGAAATACGAGGTATTCATTTACGATTCATCATTTTTGGACTTTCAGCTGTATATGAAAGTGTTTAATTCTGGAGACTAATTCCTTGTCCTATTTTGTCACACTCGTGACACCACAGTTGGAATATGCTAAAGCAGACTCATTTTCATAAACCAGTATTTTCAATGCAATTTTTGGGATTCGATTTTAATTATAATTTGTACAGTCAAGGATCGAAGACAAAACGTGCTTAACGTTTTAATCTTTTTTAATTACCTTGATATTGTAGCAATAATTAACTGTGCATGACGCACCTGCTTAGAAAGTTGTAGATTAAGGGATTAAGGGATGAGTATTTAGAGAATAAATGGACGTTACGTATAAGAACAACACCAGCAGTAAATGTTCATCTTCAGTAAAAAATACGAAATACAAACCTATATACAATTTTTGAACTTTCATGACTTTCATAACACCTGCAATCACATTTTTCTATTCGAGCTTAAAAATCATCAAATCCACCTTGTTTGTGCCGTTTGCGCACCTGCTTATTCGTCTTAAATTTCTTGAATTTATTATAACATTTTGTTTAAAGGTAGAGTAACTTGATCCAATATCTGCATTTTTTGTTGATTTTGTATTTTGCTTTAAGAACTGCCTGCAAAGGATGGTTCACCGGAACAGGTTTTAAATTTTCAGTACAATTAGAGGAGGATGATTGCAATACGGGAGAGGAGCAAAACGAACACTTCAAGGATGACTACATTTTTAACACCAACTAGGACCACTGCACAATTTATAATTGAACTATTTTTTTTAGTTGTTTGAAGGACAAATGTACGTGACCGTCGTTATCTTGGTTGCCTACGGAATTACGTTGATCGTAGTCAAAGAAATTCAAAAAATTGTTGTAGGTGAAGAGTTCCAGATATCGAAGGATTCAGACGAAGGTTGTCGTTAGCTACGTTATCGTCTGTACGATAAAATAAATAAGACATTGTATGAAACAGTGTGAGAATTGTAATTATAGCTAAAATCGTATTTTGATATATAATAAACAAAATTAAATACAGAAAGTGTTTTTCTGTTTGAAGAATACAGAAACAGCCTTTTTTTATGTGATGCATCAGTAAAAATTTCTTTTCTTGAACATCTTCCTACGAGAATTAGAAAATAGATTTTTAAATAAAAATTGTACAATAAAAATGGGTAATGTGGTGTCAATTTTCTTTTTGTAGTTTCGGATTTTTTCTACAGTTTTCATAGTTTAGGTTTTTTCGAAAATATTCAGAATGGTATTTACAAACTCACCCTGTATATCACGGTCATTTTAATTGGAATTTTAGGAATGCCTCATAAGGAATTAAATAAATATTTTTAATAAGTTATTTGGTGTAAAAGGGAACATCATGTATTATAAATACATTATTTATGGTCGAAGTACCAGGGAGATTTCAAGGTTATATCTCTTTTTGAGACGAATTCAACAAGGTATTACACGCTGATTTTATTTTATGGATGGTTGTAAAATAATGAAGAACCGGAGGAACTGGCCGATCCGCTACTCGTCAAAGTTGCGTTTATTCGTATAACGAACAGTTGATATGCATCGCCAGATTTATTTGTAAATGATGATCATGATTTTATTTGAAGAATTATTTTTCATCATTTGCGAATAAGTTTTAGCATTGTTCGAAAGTTTGTTTAATCTAAAAATTTTTGGTAAAATTGGTAAAAATCATTTTGGTACTTTATTTACTGAAAATGTGTTTATGTTACAATATAAATGTTGTAAAAAATTGCAAATTTTATAAATAATGTAAATATTGAAAATATGATAAATTTGATACATATTATAAGTAGTGTGAAAACTTGAAAATTTTTATTTTTACATCACTAAGCTCCCAAATTTTTCATTTTTAAATTTCTTAATTTTTAAGCTTTTCATTTTTCAATGTTCCAATCGTGAAATCTTCAGATTCTAAAATTTTTATATCTTCAAATTGGTAAATTTTAAGATTCGTATATTTTACAATTGTTCAGTTATGAGGTCTTCAAATTTTTTAATTTGTACATGTTGAAACGTCCAAATTTTCAAGGTTTTACACTTTCACGTTCTCCAACTATGATATCTTTGAAGATATCATAAATTGAACAATTTCTGAAATTTCCAAATTTTCTCATATATAAAAATTCCTAAAGTTCCACATCTGCAAATCCACCAACGTATATCAAACAAATCCTAAGCTTGCACCAACATAAATGCGAGATATTTCATACGGTGATCAAATTTGCTGTCGGTGTTCCTATCATAGCAGCCACTCTCTAACTAAACGATAATGACACCTGAGCTGTAAAAGTTCACTTTTATCGCTATTTTCAGTGATCTTCGGTGTATTTTTGGCGTGAAGAGATGTGCTCTGACGTAACATGCGACAGTAAACGAGCTCCCGAGTCAAAGACAGGTGCAGGTGTATCGAGCAAAGATGAATTCTGATGCACGATATTTCTTTCGCGCGTGCGTGCCCGATCATGGTCGAGCACGCCCCCATCTTCTTTCTTCTCCATGAAAATTCCAGTCTTCCGGGAAACAATTGCGAATCATGAACGTCACACTTTAAACTCGGATCGAAGTAAGTGAGTAAGTAGTGAAGTATGTAAGTACGCAGGCAAGTAAGCAGAAAAGTAAGTACGCAAGTAAATAAGTATCTGTACAAATGAGTAAGTACGTAAATAAGCAAATGAATAAATAAGAAAGTAAGTGAGTAAGTAATTAAACAAAGAAGTAGGAATATAAATAAGTCAGTGAATAAGTAAGTCAGTACACAAGTAAATAAGCAAAGAAGTAAGTATGTAAGTAAATAAGTATCTAAACAAATGGTGAGTATGTACGTAAGTAAGAAAGTAACTAAGTAAGTAAACAAAGAAGCAGGAAAATAAGTAAGTCAGTGGGTAAGTGAGTTAGTATGCAAGTAAATAAGTAAAGATGTAAGTATGTAAGTAAATAAGTATCTAAACAAATGAGTAAGTAAGTATGTACGTAAGTAAGTAAATGAGTAAGTAAGAAAGTAACTAAGTAAGTAAGAAGCAAGAAAATAAGTAAATCAGTGAGTAAGAGAATTAGTATGCAAGTAAATAAGCAAAGAAGTAAGTATGTAAGTAAATAAGTATCTAAACAAATGATAAGTAAGTATGTACGTAAGTAAGTAAATGAGTAAGTAAGAAATTAAGTAAGTGAGAGAGTAAGTGAGTCAATACACAAGTAAATAAGTTAAAAAGTATATGAACAAAGAAGTAACTAAATAATTAAGTATGTCAGTTAATAAGTAAATTAGTAAGTAAGTACATGTGTAAGTAAATAAAGACGTAGAATAATAAATAGGTAAATAAGTAAGTAACTCAGCAAACAAGCAGGAAAGTAAGTAAGTAAGTGAGTAAGTGAATAAATAAGTAAGTCAGCAAAGAAGTAGGAAAGTAAGTAAATAAATAAGTGAGTAAGAGAATACATGAGCAAGTGAGTAAGTAAGCATGTAAATGAGTAACTATCCTTGTTACTTTTTCGTTCATTTTGCCGAAAAGCAACACGTCACGAAATTAACATTTGTATACTGATGTTTTGACAAATTGTTCCAGAAGTGAAAGTAGCGAACGATTTGCATATTAGTACATTACCGAGAAAGGGGGTATTAATATTTGGTACGAACGTCTGTTAACTGACAATTAAATTAATTGGTCATTCATCGTTAATAATTGACATGTTAAGCTATAACAACTGGACCTTGATAATGTTACATTCCTTACCGTATAACAAGATTGTTTGTTGTTGAATTATGAAGATTCTAATTTTCCAAATTTCCTTGATTCGAAATTCTAAAATTCCAAAATTCCAAAATTCTAAAATTTCAAAATTCCAAAATTCCAAAATTCCAAAATTTCAAAATTCCAAAATCTCAAAATTCCAAAATTCCAAAATCTCAAAATTCCAGAATCTCAAAATTCCAAAATCTCAAAATTCCAAAATTTCAAAATTCCACAATTCTAATATTCTAAAATTCCAAAATTCCAAAGTTCCACAGTCCCAAAATTCCAAAACACCGAAATCTCAAAATTCCAAAATTTGAAAATCCCGAAATTCTAAAATTTCAAAATTCCGAAATTCCAGAATTCCAAAATTTCAATATCCTAAAATACAAAAATTCCAAAATTCTAAAATTCCAAAATTCCAAAATTCCAAAATTCCAAAATTTCAAAATTCCAAAATTTAAAAATTCCAAAATTCCAAAGTTCCACAATTCTAATATTCTAAAATTCCAAAATTCCAAAATTCCAAAATTCCAAAATTTCAAAATTCCAAAATTCCAAAGTTCCACAATTCTAATATTCTAAAATTCCAAAATTCCAAAATTCCAAAATTCCAAAATTCCAAAGTTCCACAATTCTAATATTCTAAAATTCCAAAATTCCAAAATTCCAAAATTCCAAAATTCCAAAATTCCAAAATTCCAGAATTCCAAAATTCCAGAATTCCAAAACACCTAAATACCTAAATTCCTAAATCCCTTTTCTAAACCTTTGAATCCTTAAATCCTCCAATTCCTCAAATTCTCAAAGCTCCACGTTTCTGAACCTTTCAGTACCCCAATTTCTAACTTCTTAAATTTCCAATTTCCTACACTACATAAAAATTCGTAAATATAATATATTTTCAAAATTTTAAGACAAGTTCAATAAGCAGCAAATGATATAATCTTATGCCATTTCCTTATTATTACACCCTTCTCAAACACCATAATAGCGGTCATTACATATTCCTCTAATAAGATACGAAGCTAATATAACATTGAGCCTAGTCATTACTGATAAGATAACACAAAATGTAGAGAAATTGCGTTACAATATTTTATTACACCCAGTACCAATATAAATCAGACAACAGGTGTATAAGTAGCAGCAGCTGTGAAGATGTGGTGATATAATAATAAGTCATTTTCCGTATAATTTTGAGTTCGCACTGTTTGATTATAATACGTTACCCGTAAGCGGCAACTGATTATCCGCACGAGCAGTTACAATAACTTTTTACCAAAAAGAAGGTTCAATAATAAGTAAGTATCGAAGATCTCGGAGTATTGTAACAACAAAAGTGATGCATTTTTCTCGCCGTGGACAAATAAATTGGCAGATAGACGAGAGAAGGTCGCGGGTAATAATGGACATTACAATCACGAATGAATAATAGATGTATCGTTTTAAAAGATTGACTTGTTTCCCTTCGAAAATCAAATACTTCCAGTACATTCAAATCGAAGTTTATTCGAGAACATGACGCTTCAGCGTGGCAGCTGCTCATCGTAATTGGTACCCTCTGAGGCCCGCATCTACGAAGTGTCGACATGCATTCTGCATCGAAAATAAGAAACCAATCAAAGGAAGGAAAACGAATGTAGCCACGCGTCTTAGCTTATTTTAACCAATTAAAGTCGGCGCAAAATACTCTAGCGTGAGGGAATGTGTGAAATACATTCTTGTTTTTAATATGAGCTACTGAAATCGTACAGCATCTTTGCTGAGATGCATTTACTTGTCTCGTGAATAATAACACGGGAATCGTACGAGTATCGATTACTATTCTTTCATTGTACTTTTATTTAATATTTAATTATCGAAAGTAGGGAATATTTGAATCAGTTTGAAATTATAGAAATTTTTGAGATATCAAGTTTGAGATGTTGGGAGTTGAGAATTTGGGAGCTTGAGAGTTGGGGAGTTTGAGAATTTGGGAGTTTGAGAATTTGGGAGCTTGAGAGTTGGGGAGTTTGAGAATTTGGGAGCTTGAGAATTGGGGAGCTTGAGAATTTGGAAACTTGAGAATTGGGGAGTTTGAGAATTTGGAAGTTTGAGAGTTGCGGAATTTGAGAATTTGGGAGCTTGAGAGTTGGGGAGTTTGAGAATTTGGGAGCTTGAGAATTGGGGAGCTTGAGAATTTGGGAGTTTAAGAATTTGGGAACTTCAGAATTTGGGAGTTTGAGAATTTGGAAATTTCAGAATTTGGGAATTTGAGAATTTTGGTGTTTGAGAATTGGGGAGTTTGAGAATTGGGGAGCTTCAGAATTTGGAAACTTGAGAATTGGGGAGTTTGAGAATTTGGAAGTTTGAGAGTTGGGGAATTTGAGAATTTGGGGGCTTGAGAGTTGGGGAGTTTGAGAATTTGGGAGCTTGAGAATTGGGGAGCTTGAGAATTTGGGAGCTTAAGAATTTGGGAACTTGAGAATTTGGGAGTTTGAGAATTTGGAAGTTTGAGAGTTGGGGAATTTGAGAGTTTGGGGGCTTGAGAGTTGGGGAGTTTGAGAATTTGGGAATTTGAGATTTTTAATGTTTGAGAATTATGGAGTTTGAGAATTTGGGGGCTTGAGAGTTGGGGAGTTTGAGAATTCGGGAGCTTGAGAATTTGAGAATTTGAAAATTTGATAATTTAAGAATTTGAGAATTTGAGAATTTGAGAATTTGAGAATTTGAGAATTTGAGAATTTGAGAATTTGAGAATTTGAGAATTTGTAAATTTGAAAATTTGAGAATTTGAGAATTTGTAATTTACGAATTTGAGAATTTGAGAATTTGAGAATTTGGGAATTTGAGAATTTGAGAATTTGAGAATTTGAGAATTTGAGAATTTGAGAATTTGAGAATTTGAGAATTTGACAAATTGGAAGTTTGAGAATTTAGGACCTTTGAGAAGTGGGGAATTTGAGAAATTGGGAATATGTGAAGTTGGGAGCTTGAGAATTTGGAAATCTGAGAATTTTTTAATTTTCTGATATTTCAATACATGTTGCATTGATAAGATGCTCATAATAAAACACTCTTCAAAACGACATTTCATTAATATAAAATAAATTAATTGTATTGTACTTTGTCTCCAATAGCAATCTGTCTACTAACATACTAATCACGTAAGTTGAAATTGGGTAAATGCGTATACAGGCTATTTTTATTACAGTATAAGCGAAATTTCTCCATTTAGTATGTTTGTTTCCTTGTTTTGTTTCACTATATTCCCTTTTATATTTCAGCTAAGAGTACTTGTTTGCAGTATAGAGTACTTGCATAATGCAGTAAGAAGCATTTTATAGCAGATTTGTCAATAATTCTGCTCTTGCCCCATTGCACATGAAATAAAGTTTCAAAGTATTTAACTTCAAGTTACGCTTTTACCCCATTTCCGGGAAAAGTGTAAAGTAGTTGACATTTTAAACAATTTCCTATCAAAATCAAAATGTACAAGGAAAATTAAGGTCCCAGTTAATATTAATTAAATAATAGTAATTATGCAAAGCGTTCGATATCGACAGCGTTAAGTATTTACATAGCAGACTGAAAATACTTACGTTTAAATACCAACTTTACAAAAATCAGTCTGCACTTACCCCACTTCACCTTAAGTAACAATATTATTTAATAGTTACAGTACACTGTCCCATTATACTATTAGTTATTAATAATATCATTAAAGAAACTCGTAGCTGTTTAAAATTCAAAATGTCTACCTATTCAATTATAAATAAGTTCAGTTAAATAATTTAATAATGAACGATACAAATAACTAAATATTTAATAATAAAAAATTCTAGAATTTAAAATCTTAATACCTGACTACCAAGATGGGATTAGATTCGATAAAAATACAATTCTTAATACCTTCAAATGTAGATGATAATGAAGTTAATGTCCAATATAATTGCAAAAATATTTTAACCGTCTCTTACCTGACTAAGACATTAAGCCGTCATTCTTTGTTGACAGTTTGATTAGTATAACAAGAAACCAATAATATTCTTTGCACAATACGCGCAAGATAATAATGACTAGTTGCAATTTTTTCGAAAGCTAGAGTACGTCGTGAAATTACCCGTGCCTCGAAGGTTTATTTGGACTATAAAAGTTAAAGGTATAATTGGCGCGACTGAATAAACTTAAGAGCCGTTTTATTGCATTAAATTGCGCCTGCGTTTAATTTTTTTCCCTGTTTGGAAGAATTCTGCGATTACAGGACCAAGTTACTGGTCTCATTGAGAGGGAATGAAAAGAGAAAGCAACGTAACCGGTGATCCTGAGTTTTACGTGTCGTTCAATCTTTACGTGGATTCTTGAAACATACAGGATGATTCATAACGCGTCGCAAGGTGAGAATGATAGAGTTTGAAGTGCAGCGGATTAGAATAACTAATTGCATATTTTGAGCGCACTTAATAGAATATATGTAATGTAAAAGAATATAAAAGAAAACATACGAGAGCATGTATTACTTGCGCGGGGATATTTCGCGGACTACAAGACGTTTGAAGGCGAATTGTAAAACAAAAGAAATGATACAAAAATGCGCACTCTATTGACTGATTAAGGAACGCATGTAGATCTTATTCTAATTGAAAATAGTGAAGAACTTTTCAGATATCAAATTTTAATGTTTGAGAGTTTGAGGAGTTGGGAATTTGGGAATTTGGGAATTTTAGAATGTGAGAATTTGAGAATTTGAGAATTTGAGAATTTGAATATTTAGAAATTTGAAAATTTGGTAATTTGAGAATTTAGGAGTTTGAGACTTTAGGGATTTGAAAATTTGAGTATTTAGAAATTTGAGAATTTGGTAATTTGAGAATTTGGGAGTTTGTGAATTTAGGAATTTGAGACTTTGGGGATTTGAGAATTTCAGAATGTGAGAATTGGAGAATTTGAGTATTTAGAAATGTGAAAATTTGGTAATTTGAGAATTTAGGAATTTGAGAATTTAGGAGTTTGAGATTTTATGGATTCGAGAATTTGAGAATGTGGGAATTTTAAAATGTGAGAATTGGAGAATTTGAGTACTTAGAAATTTGAGAATTTGAGAATTTGGGAATTAGGGAATTTGAGAATTTAGGAATTTGAGAATTTAGGAGTTTGAGACTTTGGGGATTTGAGAATTTGAGAATGTGAGAACCGGAGAATTTGAGTATTTAGAAATTTGAGAATTTGGGAGTGTGAGATTTTAGGAATTTCAGAATTAAGGAGTATGAGAGTCTGGAGATTTGAGAATTTGAGAATGTGGGAATTTAGAATGTGAGAATTGGAGAATTTGAGAACTTGAAAATTTGAAAATTTTCGAACTTGAGAATTTGAGGATGGGGGTGTGATGTTTTGAGGATTTGAGAATTTTCAGAATTGAGAATTTAAGAATTTGGAAATTTGGGAATCTAGGAATTTGAAAATTTCTATATTTGCGAACCTGAGAATTTAAAAAATTTGGGGATTTGAAAATTTATTAATATAAAAACTTTCAAGTGCAAAAATTTCAAGTTTCCCAAAAAGACTACTTGTTGTAAAATTCTAACTTATTATAACCAATGAAGAAACTACCCTAAAATCATATATTTCCTCACAATGTAAATTTTCACGTAAAACAGTAATTTTTAAAATTACTTTTTACTTATATGATTATAACAATCCTATACATTAAATTATCAGCTGATTCTATAATCCAGTTTTGTTTTTATTATTTTTTCATATAATTTATATAATTACACGAAATTATTATTTCAAATAATTTATTTCAAGCCACTAGTCTCTTTAAGTTTACAATATCCAATCAAATATTGCCTCAAAATTAATGTAAATTTAAGCCTAGGCCTTCTATTAGAAAATATCTTCAAGTAAAATAAGTATAATAGAAATTTTTGAAAACGGTCCTAAAAATCCCTGTATGTAGAGTATCACGACCCTAAATGGGCGCAACTGTGAAGCAACATATCTGCTACATATGAAATCGACAACCACGTCAGGGTGGACTAACGAGTACAGCAAATGTCGCCTTCCTTCTATTTAAAAATATGAATCTCAATAATAAAATGAATATATCAGAAATTTCTGTAAACGGACCTAAGAATCCCTGAATACCGTAATGGTAGCATCTATGTATCTGCAATGTGTGAAATCAACAAGCACATCTCTGTGGACTAACGAGCGTGGCAGATGTTACGTTCTTATTTAAATTAATTATCGGTGTCACAATAATTGCCTCGCGTATACGTTCGAAGATATAACAGCTTAAAGCAATTTTCAATTTTCGATAACAGTCAGTGGTTCCGGAGAAAACACCGTTTAAGACTCGAATAAATTAGAATTAATTCGAAACACATCGAATGAAATTATCGTTATCAAAGAAACGTAATTTCTTTTTCCCTAGTAGTTTTCAAGATTTCAGCACGTGAGTGTCACCGCGTGTAAATGAAGCTATTCGATAAAAGCACGAAATAATAAAGAATGTGACATTTCCAGCAGCAGCTTCAACTTGAATGTATCTATTATTCACGAAAACTTGACATCACTTTCACAGCCTTGAAAACCCTTTTTCTGCTTCGTGAGTAAATTTCGAGCGAAGTCCACCTGCCGTTTTGTTTCCAACCGGGTTTCTTGCGTCCCCGTACTTACAGAGCAGTCTCTTTCCCGTTCGAATCATGAATTACTCCCTAACGAATTGCATTTTGAATTTTTGTGTTAGAAGTTCCTTTTATTTATAAATCTTCGTCATCGATACATTATTGTTTGCACTCTTTGTATCAACTTCTTTGTACAAGTACAATTTTTCTTTGAACAATGAACAAATAAATCCATGTAAACTTTCCTGAGTTTTATATATTTTTATAAATTCGTTGATAAAATAACAATTACCAAATCATTAATACAGTCGAGCTTAAACATTCAATGAAAAATACAAAATATTTTTAATAATTGGTTATTTTATTTACTTTTTTATGTCTGAAGAATTTAATTTTAATTTTAAATGATGTTTCAGTAATTATTTTATAATTTTTAAACGAGAAAAAGTGACATAATATATACCTTTATATTTCGGTTTACTATTAATACCTTTATATTTCGGTTTACTAAAAATTATTGAGTGATTAAAATTATTTCAGTCTATAGATTTATTATTTTTGAAAGATCGTTTTTTCATGTCAAAATATTGAATTATCTGTATACGCACAGAAAATTTATTTATTTACAGAAAATTATTTATTTTATTTTGATTATTGAATAATGTCTGCTAACTATTCCATGTTCAACCCCTTATATTATCGTAATACTAATACATAATGTAATATAACCATACTATGAAACATTATGTCAATACATCATAACTATAATATATTATACTCCAATATATCATAACTGTAATACCTTACATTTTAAAATGACAATTTTTTAACTTTACAATACACTGAAGAGTCTGTAATTTTTTAATAAACCACCTTTTATTTTGAAACACTCTATACATCATAGAAAAATATATTTCGTTCATAATCCTCCTAATACCCAAAATAACATTAATTTATTACCTACAAATAACTTTAAATAGGTAATTTAGGGGTAAATAGAAGAGGTAATTTAGACAAATAAATAAAGCAGTTTAATTCAATAAAATTAATCGTGCAAGAACATTAAAGACTTAAAATTAATGAAGATATAGAAAAAAGTGATCAGGTGTTGTAAGATCGTGCACTCACACATTTATAATCATATTATTTATTACCCCTCAAGATTAATACATAGTATTTCAATTAAACGCAGCAACGATGAGCAACCCAGCTACAAAGTGCTTTAACTCAAGAAGGCCAACTTCATTCTTAAACATTCCTTTGAGTACAAGAACGCATTAAATATTCATAATAATAAGTCACATGGAGAATGGAATTACTTCGGTAAATTACTACCCTGATGACAGTGATATCCAAAAAGAAATCTATCTCATCGTCTTGAGTCTTGACGATAGACTCTTGTCCACTATCCTTCAAGAGATAATACTTTTATTCCGATCTTCGATGAACAGTCTACGTTCGCATATATATGTTACCTGCAAAACGCGATTTTAGGATAAACTGGTTTTTCCTAGGCCAAACCAGTTCATCCTATATGCGATAGGATTAACTAGTTTAGAATAAATAGTTTTTCCTAGGCCAAACCAGTTCATCCTATATGCTTAGTCTAGGCAAAACTAGTTTGGCCTAAAATCGGGTTTGACCGGTAACATATATACAGCAATTACTGGTAATTTCGAAGTAATTCATAAATGTTGATTAAAAATCAACTACAACGGTCCAACCAACTTCATCAACTCGTTCTCGTATTTTAATAAAGAGAGATAAGATGGCTGTGGTATCGAGGATACGAAAGGGAAAAAGAAGGAACACGTAGGTGCTAAAAACATCGATAATCTCGGTAAGTAATAACGAAGAACAAACCCCAGGAAAGAACCCTTGGAAAAAGGTCGTGGTGCCAAAAAAGGGACAACGGTAAGGGCGGAGAGGTAGGGAGAGAGATAAGTGCGAATCGAGTTAAGTGAAAGAGAGCAAGGAAAGTAGGAAAGGAACGAGAAGAGGAAGAGAAGACCAGAAGATTTTCGAGATAACGTCGGTATAGTGCATCTCACCAGAGGTTCTTAGCGCCGGTACCTTGTTAATTACACCTCAACCGATCGTAATTATGCCCCGGTGGATAATGAGTCGATTACCAAAGATGGGGTCGCATGAAATCGAAAAAAAAGAATCATTTCTGCGTCGCCGCCACTACTTCGTCATCCTTGGACAACTTGAAGAACTGTATTCTTGTTTTAGAACACTGTTTTAATAGTATTTCTTATGTTTTCATTTGTAGCATAAATACAACTAAAGGATCGTTTTCTTGCAAAAAATTGAATTATAGGTTTGGAGAGAGATTATGTGTCACTTGATAGACAGTTAAATTTATTTGATATTCTTCGCTCAAGTTTTGTTTTGTCTTCTCGTTAGAAATTAAGTACAGTTGAGAATAAATATGACTTCCGTAAGATATGTAGCAAGGAAGAGAAACGAGGTTTTGCAGTTGTTCATTTTTAGGGGTTTTTGAAGGTTCGGGTGCAGAATAAGGGGATGTATTAATATGGAAATCGGGGAATTTGAGGATTTAGGGATTTGATGGCTTAGGAATTTAGGGACATAGAGAATTGTAGACATAGTTATGTGGGATGTTTGGATCTTGGGATTTGGAGATTTGGGGATTTGGGGATTTGGGAATTTGAATATTTGGAGTTTTAGAAATTTAAGAATTTGGAGAATTGGGGATCTGAGGATTTGGGGATTTGGCGATTTGAAGATTTAAAAATTAGAGATTTGGGAAATTAGGAAATTAGGGAATTAGGGAGTTAGGGATTTGGGGATTTGAAGATTTGGAGTTTTAGAGATTTGGAAATTTGGGGAATGGGTGGTTTGGGGATATGAAAATGAAAAAATTTAGAGATTTGGGAATTTAGGAAATTAGGGAGTTAGGGATTTGGGAATTTGAATATTTGGAGTTTTAGAAATTTAAGAATTTGGAGAATTGGGGATCTGAGGATTTGGGGATTTGGCGATTTGAAGATTTAAAAATTAGAGATTTGGGAAATTAGGAAATTAGGGAATTAGGGAGTTAGGGAGTTAGGGATTTGAAGATTTGGAGTTTTAGAGATTTGGAAATTTGGGGAATGGGTGGTTTGGGGATATGAAAATGAAAAAATTTAGAGATTTGGGAATTTAGGAAATTAGGGAGTTAGGGATTTGAGGATTTGAAGATTTGGAGTTTTAGAGATTTGGAAATTTGGGGAATGGGTGGTTTGGTGATATGAAAATGAAAAAATTTAGAGATTTGGGAATTTAGGAAATTAGGGAGTTAGGGATTTAGGGATATGAAGATTTGGAGTTTTAGAGATTAGCAAATGTGGGGATTTGGGGATTTGGGAATTGGAGATTTGGAGATTTGGAAATTTGAAGATCTGGGAATTCAAGAATTAGAACATTTGGCAGAAAAAAAGAATAGAACAGAAAGAAGAATAAGAAAGAAAGAGAAATAAGAAGAAGGAAGAAGAAATTAATAAAAATTGCAGTTAGTTTCATGTGTCTTTTATTAACCACCATTGAAATTAATCTTTTTTTTATCATTTTACTGTTGAGCAAGTTATTCTTTGAAATTGCTGATTTCATTATTTGAGCGATGTTAATATTAAACATTTAATTGCAATGTATACTCTGTACAATTTTTCTATAAATGCATTTGCATTGCTCTATCAAAGACAGAAGCACTTTGAACTATAAAATTTCATTCCTTTTATTGCACAAATAAATAAAATTCCCCCAATAAAATCGTATATATATTTACCTTATTACAATTTTACTAAACTATAAAGGGAATAAAAATTTGTAATTTCATAGAACATTCAAAATACAAATTTCAGTCAGTTTTTCTTAAAAGTAAAACATTCTACAATTTCTGATGACTTTCATACAAAATGATCATTACAATGTACGAAGAGAAATCTTGCATGTTACAAAGTTCTTTACACCCTGTATATTTCATTATTACCAGCCGTGCGTGCTGGTAACATCAGAGGCGTTCAAAAAGAAAAGAATTATTTAAAGGTTTTATTACTTTTGATCAGCAGGTCCAAGGGTCAGTGTGAACCTGGAGAGGTAAGGTCATAGGTTATGCACCGATGAAGCATAACGTCCTTGTTCGGGAGACCTTGACATTTGATGACCTCTTAAGATAGACCATCCTTTCATGAAATCAAGATAATCTTATACTTTCCTTTTCGACTAAGGAAATTGAAATTCTTTGTTTGGGCATTTAAGAACTAATCCCAAAGTAATCGAAATTGTGTATACTTGATTACTGAGCTAATTATAATTAATCCTATTCTTTGTATATTCATTGTTATAGTGGCGAGTATTTGCAACTTTTATAGTCGACATTTTTGTATTATGTTGACAATACTTTTATTCTATCAAGAAAATTCTGGTACACATCAATTTACTCGACGATGGTATATTTTATTTGTTTCACATTTTTTACTTTTTATTTTTCACTTATTTTTTCTTTTGTTTTTTTCGTTTATGTTTTCATTTATTTTTTCTTTTATTTTTCCATTTATTTTTCCATTTATCGATTCATTTATTTTTTCTTTTATTTTTCCATTTATCGATTCATTTATTTTTTCATTTATTTTTTTATTTATTTCTTCACTTTTTTTTCATTTTTTTCAATTATTCTTTCATTTATTTTTTTCATTTATTTTTTCTTTTATTTTTTCTTTTTTTTTCAATTATTCTTTCATTTATTTTTTCATTTATTTTTGCATTTAAGTTTTACACCATATATAATTATGCAATCCAGTTCATACAATAAGTACAATAAGTTCGAAAAGTAATCGTGCTCTCATTGTTTCTCGTATTTTAAAGTTTCCTCGCATTCGGTGTTGACTTTTATCAGGATGAAGGATTAATGTGTACAGTAATTTGTGTTCTATCGTTCATATATTTATTTTTAATTTCAAAGAAAGTGCAAATAAACCGGTAGCTCCAATATTTTAATATAATTTGTTACATACGCAATTACAATACATTTTCTAGAACTTCAATGTCATCATTCAGTTCACTGACATATCATCTGCGTTATCTTTCCATTCTGTCCTCAGAAACGGTCATTAAAGTAGAAACACCGGTGAGTCAGTGTCTTGCTTTAATCTCGGTACTTGTAATTAAAGTTATCCGAGAACTATCTAGAATATCTGACATTTTTCGGTGAGTCCGTCAAAGGCCCCACACAACCGTTGACAATTTAGATAACACCATCGAAAAAAAACAAAACGGAAAAAGAACTGTACAGATTCTCTTGCTAGATGGACAGAAGCGAGATTTTTCTTAAAGGATCTCCCTTCGGGCTATGAGCGCCTGAAATCCGGGAAGTCGTAAAGCAACCAAACAACCATTGCCACGAAACCCAACAAATCTTACCGCGGTAAAATTCAACGCGATTGATTGAGAGGAAAGGAAAACACGGAAAGGACATTTCACGTGGTCCTCTTATCTTTGCGAAAGAGCTGGCCGCTCTTTCGAGCATGGTGACAGATTCAATGTTTATTATTACTCTTTCAAGTATTAAACTTTAGATAATTATATAGTGCAGGACAAAAGTATTAGTACACTTGAAATATAGAAATAAAAGCAACATTATTTTCTATATTATTAAGTATATTTAATCATATATAACTGTACATTGTATACATATAACACTTACAGCATCGGATGACCTAAAACTGAAGGTAATAACACAGACGAAATACAGAGGTGAAAGTGTGATGTTGTGGGGATGTATTGCTGCTTCTGGAGACGGCAATTTAGTAATAATAGATAAAATAATGGATAAACATTTATATTTAAAAATTTTAACAGAAAATTTACAAAATAGTGCAGATGAATTAGAACGAATTAGATTTATGAATTTGATGAACTTTATTTTCAGCAAGACTGTAACGCGAAACATACAGCCCATATGTATAGTGCGTCAGTGGTTGCTAATACCAATACTCTCCATAGGTTAGCAACTCCTCCACAATTGCTCGACTTAAATCCTATCGAACATGTATGGGCGAAACTAGAAAAAATGTGCGAAAACATGATATTACGTCGAAAGAACACTTGAAAGAAATATTAAAAAGAGAATGGTGTAATACAGAACCTGACTTGGTTAAAAGTTTGGTGTTGTCAATGCCCGATATATTACGCATAGTGATTCGCCGGGAAGGTTATCATACAAAATATTAATTTATAAAATTCCTGCTCAAATAATTGTAGCAATAATTAAGTGTACGAATACTTTTGTCCCGGCGATTTCTTACAGTCTCGTGAATTTCAAGTCATTTCAAGTTACTACATGATGTTATTGCCTTTGGTTTTGAGTCATTTGTTGCTGTAAATGTAATGTTTAGTATATAGTTATATATGATTAAATATACTTAATAATATAGAAAATGTTCTTTTTATTTCTATATTTCAAGTGAATGAATACTTTTGTTCTCCACTGTACGTGCAGAATATGAAATAAAAATAATTTGGTGAGAAATTTTAATTTTTTCGTTAAACTATGAGAGTTACATGTCAGTAATTAAAATACATAATTAATCATATTATTATACAATTTTGCCTTTTTCCCTATATTTTTAATTGTGCTTCAAAATGAACTACAAGTAATTATGAATTAATAATATATATTATGAATTAATAATAAAACAAGATAAATATCATATAAGATTTGAAAGAATGAAGACGACAGTATTTACAATGAAATACTGAAAGTTACTCAACCATCTTAATGTAATGTTAAATAATTCTCCGATCACGCGAACCTGTCGCCACTTCACCGTTAAAGTGAAGCACAGATAATAATAGAAACAATTTTATGGCCGATTGAAACGTTGAGAGTTACAGCTGCCCAGCGGCATCCAAGATTCGTAGCGGAGTTGTCTTAATTCAATTTCGCGTCGGTACATCGTTACAGAGGGTGGAAAAAAAACATTCTTATCTTTCGGTCTGACGCGTAAAAACACCCATAGCTTCTTGTCACGAAATAACGATCGATCGACGGTTGACTTGTACACACGCTTACCGTAGCCAAGATTTATCGTACGACTCGTCGAGTCCTCTCTGTCCTTCACGTAATTCCGAGACTCCTTTTTTCCCCCATGGCAGATCATTCGGCCAGTCATTTTTCACGTGAACGAACAAAGGCAATGTCACGAAGGACGGCACATGCTCCTCCAGGACTATCTGGAAGGATCTGTCCAAGCTCTTTTGGTATTCGTCAAGGAATGCGTCACTGCCGTTTCGGGCGAAACTTCGAATTGTGATCCTCGATTCTTCTGGCTGAATCGTTTGTTCGCCGTTATTGAACCTATTTTACGATGCTGCGTCTCTTCTGAACGATCGCCATTGACGAGATCGAAAGTTACCAACACGATTCATTGTATGTGACGACAATCGGAATGGAGAAAATTTAATGCAGTCGTGCTCCGACTTACGGTTTACGCTTAACCTCTTAACGGTGGCGCTGTTCAGTTGTTACATAAATACATCCCCTTTTCTTTTCTATAATCTGAATTTTCAATTGAAAATACTGACCAATGATCTTTAAATACTTATCGTAGGAAACAATAAATTATATCAAAATTTGATATACTAATATATTCAACTGATTTCTTAACACAAGGGGTTGGTGTATCTTTTCAACGAACTGTGGAACCTAATCGTTGTTAACTTACATATGTATAATGATCGAATAATAATTTACTGCTTTTGTACATCAGAGAAGTACTTTTCTAGTGTATCTTCTTTTTTAATTTCAAACAGAAAGAGTACAATCTCTGATCCTATAAGAATTTGTACGATCAAGGCATGCTAAGTGCAGAAATCTAACATATTTATTTTCTTTACTTGTATGGACGCTGTGATAATTAAATAGCTGCGAATGAACTGCCTGGAAGATTATAGGGTAAAGACAAAAACCTTTCGATTAATGTATTATAAAGTACTATACGTTTTGCTTTAATGACGAGTTAACTCGCCACCCACAGTTAAGTGGCAACACGAGTAGCATTAAATCGTAATATCCCAATTAAATGTTGCACGACACAACAATTGTTGTCGTTTAACCAACCGATGTCATTTACAAGATGAGTTAAGGAGAACGTATTTCTCCTAGATTAACCGTTAATTTTCCTCTTCATTCAGCATCATGACAGGCATTATTATCAAAATGATGCTCCGCTTACCAACAAAAAAGTCTGAATGAGTCAGCCCATAAATCGTTCACTAAGTGGTCTTGGTTAGCCGCTATTGATTATGAATACCTTTGAAGATGATCAAAGATCGGCGATGAAATGTTACTATTTGCTACCTTTACGAAGGTATCTAATAATGATAATTGTACAGTTTAAAAAATGAAGAGGAAGTTTTTCATGTTACATGTTTTGTGGGAAAGAGGTTAATATCGAAGGTCCCATAGTTTAATATCGAAATATTACTATAATACTGTATCTTAAAATATTTTATTGTAGGATCAAATTATTTTGGTAGGGTTAATAATATAAACTTGATAAATTGTTTATCATGAATTTATTAATGATAGCTACATATCATTAATTTACATTAAATGTAACTTACTCATATGTGACAAAATTAATCGTGATAGCTATAGCCTGGTGCACGAAGGTGATCCACATTCGCGACAGACCAAACTACTTGGATGTGAAATTAATTTTGACGATTTAAAATGAAAAAATGATGTTTATAAAATATTGAAGGGACTCTGTATAATTAAATATTATTTCCCTGATCAAATTACTTGAATTCGAAATTAATGATCTAAAATTAAAATTAAATTTCATTCTTTGTAAAAGGATTACAAATTATTTTGTAAAATATCAAACGGAAGCTCTGTAAAATTAAATATTATTGAACTAATCAAATTACTTGACTCTAAAATTAATCTTGGTGGTCTAATATTAAATAATGCAGTATACTCTATAAAATATTAAATGGAGGCTCTCGATAATTAAATATTATTGTACTGATTAAATTACTTGGTTCTAAAATTAATCTTGGTGGCCTAATATTAAATAATGCAGTATACTCTATAAAATTTTAAATGGAGGCTCCGTCTAACTAAATAGTAATTAAATAACGAAACAGCTTGATTGTAAAATGAATCTTGATGATTAAAAGTTAATGAATAACGTACATTTTAGAAAATATTAAATGGAGTCTTATGCAATTAAATATTATTGTATTATTTACACGATGCAGCTTATTAAGATCAAAAATTAATTTTTAGCAGGTTAAAAGGAGAGCATATTACTACCTGCAGTAATAATGAATCAATAATAACGATATCAACGTTAATTTCAGCGTATTCTCATTAATTTTTAAACATTAAATAATTTTTAGCCCCTTGTACATCAATATTCGAAAATAATAAGCAATATATACGAACTGTTACGTTACATAATAATGTCATTAGCTCGAAGGTATGTTCTGATTAATAATCATCATTAAAATTACGCAAAGCAATTTTAAGTAAGACATTAATTAACAAGATAAAGTAATCTGAAAACCGTAGACAGGATTTAATGAAGTATTCTTGATTGAAGATAGAAGGGAACTGATTCATTATACGTCCATACAAATTGTATCATAATAATGTAGTGTACGTACATACGCTGATACAAATGTGCGTATGTACGAAATTACAAGGTTACGTAAGAAAATTGCATACCATATTTAAAATCTTGATGTTCCAAGCAAAAGATTGCGGTTCACTTGTTACGTCATTTTAGTGTAATTGTTAATTACATGGTTCAATCAGTGATAGCTTACAATGAAATTGTATCAAATGGTATCAATCCCATGAAGTTGTACAAACTTCCATTTTAAAGTACCGTATAAGTGTGTCACGAATTCAATACTTTCATTCTAGAATTTTTTATTATGCAGCGTTGTGATTTTCATGTGTCAAGAATCGAATTTCAATAGAATAATATTACTACTTTATATTAATGATGGTAAAACTAAAAAAATGCACATTTTTTTAGGAGAGAGCTTTTAAAATTGATATTTTTCAAAAAACTATTACTAGCATTATTAATTATTATGTATGAATATTAGTTGTAACAGTAAAACTGTTATAAATATTCCATTTTACCTGATAAAAATAAAAATAAGAGATTGACAAAATAAATCTGATACTAAAATAAATTTCACTTTTATAGTTTGTACCGCAGAGTAAACTAGAGGCGACACTTTCTATCGGCACCTTTGATCTCCTGAAAACGCTGTCCCTTTAAATTGGTTGTACAAACAAGCGGGAAATTTAAATCAAGCAAACCTACTTTCATGTCAACCTCCAATAATTTAGCATATATTTATAACACATTTTCTGTATATTACTAATATTGTCTTTTAAGGTATTTTTATCAATTTTACGACGTTGAAAAGTTGAAAAAGAAAAGAATATACCAAAATGATTGCCCTACAAAATATATTTGAAGAATATGTATTACGGAAATGATTTTCACAAATAACTTATAAGAAAATGAAAGACCACAAGAAATTGCAGATGAATGTGTTACGGAGATATGACAAAATATTTATTACAAATAAATTACTGGTGAATATGCAAGTTTAAACTATTCTTTTTCGACCGCCATACTTTTACATTATGCACATGTGCACCCCTGATTCTTTTGATTTGGGCATTTAAATTGGTTGTGTCCTCTGTTTCTCTCTCGGAGGTGGGTTTCCTTTGTCTAGTGTTGCCTCTTGTATCTCTACTCTTTAGTTCATACTTTGACTACATTTCGATACTCCATTGGTAGGAATTTTGAAACTGTTTACAGGTTCTATTAACATCTTTGACATATCCTTCGTTTAAGTTTAAAAAGTTCAGTTTTTTAAAACAGTTTGTAAAAAGCTCAATAGTGTAACACAGAATCTAAATATACAAAAGAATCATTAAAATGTAATTCAGTTTCTTTCTGTGTAAAATATATTAACCCTCTCCAGACTTTCCCACAATTCCTAAAATTGTAATAGAATTGATACATCGCGTAATATAAGTATAACGAAAGTGATCACGTAAAACTAACAAGTTGTATATTTGGAAATTAGTTATAAAAGAAAATAATCGTCCATATACAGCCACGTAATTCTGGTCTCGCGTGATTCGTGGAAAAGTCAGCGGCAATGATAAAGTCGACAAGGACGCACATGCGGTGAAAGTGACAATGCTACAAAAACGTGTCGAGGATCATTAATCAGTGTAGTAAGTACTCGAGTGATACCCAATGAAGCGGGAAAATTGTAATCATTTTGTGCTTAACGCTTCAAGCTTGTGTGGTGCGTTAATATAACCTCAAAACGAATCAATTTAGCTGCAACGGCATCGTGCACCAAAGTTCATATTATTTCACCAAATATTTTATCAAAGTTTATGTTTACAATTAGAACGTTTATAACAAACGTTAATATATTTTTAACGTTTACAATTACAAAGTTGACAATTACAATTAATTAGAAATTATATATGTATAATAGATATATTACAGTGCATTGTATAAATATATTATAAAATGTAGGAATTGTGTAAAATTGTATAAAACTCACATTGTTTTTATTGATCTGAGACTTCAGCTAAAAATAAAAAATTCGGTTTCCTATCAAAAATTCCTACCAAAAATTCAAATCATTAAAAATACAAGGGGTTGGTATACTTATGCAACACAGTGTATATTATATACCATGCATGTCAGTGTACATTAAGTTCTAAGGATCGGCAAAATAGTTGTTTTAGTAAATTTATTTAATTTAATTCAATGTTTTATTTTGCTTTCACAATACATTAAATTGTTTCATACGAAAGAAAACTAAATAGCTGCCTGTACGAAAGAAAAATTAAAAATGTGTAAATTTTGTGAAAATTCGATATTCTCTATAATACAACAAAATGGTTAACAGATTAATATTTAATACACAGAAACTTATCAATAATTGCTCATTGAGGAGTAAAAAACTTACATGATTAAGATTTGTTAGACAATTTAGTAGGTGTAAAACTATTAATAATCCATGTTAATTTTTATCAAGCTAATGTGTGCAATAATTTAAGTTCTATCGTTCATTTCTCAGCTTCGTTTTCAGTATCAAATTAAGTGTACATCATACGCTGATAGTGTTAGTGTTAAGTGACAGCTGCTTGAAGTTTTCATAAGTGCCTCAAGTTTTCCTCAGATATAATAAGAAAATTCGGATAGTTTCTACTAGTAGAAACAAATAACAGTATGTTGCAAAGCTCTCATTAATTTAAGTTGAATTTTTAATAAAAAATAGACAGATACGCGATTTAAACTAACTATAGAAAGACCAGTTGTTCCATTATATCCAGAGTTCACCACAAGAGCCTCGGTACGTTGAGCTCGGTTGAAATTCGCGAGGATCGCGTTAAAAATAGACGTTCAAACTGGGATATCCTCGTGAATGTAATCTGAAATGCGATAAGTGCGGCCACGTTTATACAGCGACGAGCTATTACGTTCGTACATGTGCGTCGATCCGCGAGGACGCGTTTTCAGTGTCGAAAACGGTTTTTACGAACGGCAAGCTGCAACGTAATCATCTGTTCGATTACAAACGACTTCCTCCCCTCTGACACGCCAATAAATTATCAAACTGTTGCCGCTATAATAGCCCGTCGTATGCGTGAACCTCTGCGCGCAATGATAAATGATATTCCATGGAAGGACACGCACGCAAACCAGATTCACACCTTCTCCATTATTCAGCGCGAGAAAAATCCTGTAGAATCTATTAAACGGCGGATCGCAAGCATGCTTTACGGGATAATTAAAGTCGCCTCGACGATACGATCCGTACCTGTGGATTTACGGCTCCGTGATTTTCTCTTTTAACGTAAGATCGGTAGGTTCGCGGATACCAATTATTTCAATCTTCGCTATTCACTCGACGCGAAGGTAAACTTCTTTCGTAACAATGCCGAGTATGGTCGCCAAGTATGAACGGACGTGTACACTCGCGTGACTTTGCACGGACACGCATATTCGCGATACATGGCATCCCTATTTAATTGAACGTATCCATCGTCGGCAAAGTTGCGAATTCTTTCGGGATACACCTTGGCCCAAAAGATTATCAAAGACGTGTATCGAGCATGTGAGGAATATCTTACATGATTTCGTTATGTACAATCACCGATCACGCAGCTCGCTACATTGTGCTGTTTGTATTGGAAAGATTTATCGCTAATATGTATGTTAATGTGACCAATCACGAGGCGATTATAATCTCGTGAATAAGACGCTACGGGCAGATTTCGTGTGTGCAGATGCGTGCTCGAGAGGAGTATGTACAGGGAAGAGAATATTTTTGTCCAGTTTGGTACTTGAGGGTTTGGGAACTGTGGAATTTATAAACTTGGAAAATTGGGAATTTGGGGAGTTGGAAATTTGTAAAATTGAATATGTAGGAACTTGATAGTTGCGGATTTAATTGGACAACTTAGAAATTTAAATGTTCGGAAATTTAGAAATTGATTTTATGTTTGTCTTAGTGGAAAATTTATACGTTTCAATGAATCTTCTAAATACGTTACATTAATTTTCTTCGTACTGTCTCTCTCAAATATAAATTAATTCCCTTTCAAATAATAACCAGAATAAAAGTACTAAAACCATAACGCGTGTAAAAACGAAAATTATAATCTTACCAGCAAAGCCAATCCGTAACGAGAATATTTCGTTTCATTGCTTAATTAATTCACCAGCTGTTCGCATAAATTCTTCGAACAGTTTCGATACGCATCGACTGCGTTCACAAAAATCAGTTGTTGGTTTCCTTAATGAGACTGAGAAAAAAAAAACATTAAAACGGTGTCAGGAATCCGGTGGTATTCAAAGGAATTCAGTGAACCTGCAACAACATATGCGAAGTACGTTGGTACCTTACCGATATCCCTGTACCTGTCAACGTTTAGGGAACGCATTCACGAAAGCGCCATATGTATCGTCGATTATGTTATGGATAGTAACCCCACATGGTCCTCCATGAAGAAGGTGTATACGAGCGTAAATTCTCTCCCTCGACCCCCCTTGAGTCGAGTGGTACCTGCACATTATATTGCATGACATATGCCAGCCGGTAGTGGAATGCCGACACGTGGAAATCGATATTTTCAAGATAGATATACCTACTGCTTATTTTCTACGTTTTATGTTAAAGCACGATTTAAAGTGGTTTGATTGTTGCAACCTCATCACTTTGTTTTCTGATTATCAAGCTTTGATATTGATTGTTATTTTATACAGGGCCACACGTTTAAGCAACCTTACTGAATTATGACAATATAACGTAAAAAAACTTCAATCCTATAATCAAAATCTTTAACCTATAATAAAAAATGTTGTGTACATAATTTTGATGGTATTGAGTGATATTTTGTTGACTATTATTTCTGGAATTATGTGTGACGATTTTTATAAGTGAAAAAATATTCAGGACACTTGGAGAGAAATATTTTATTACTTAGGTTTTGAAAAGAAAGCAAAGGAATTTGAATTTAATTTTTTTAACAAATTTTAAATTATTCTTTGTAAATGAAAAATAGAAGGGCGTGTGATTTAAAAGAAAATCTTTTATTTTAAGAAACTTTTCCTACACCAAAGGAGCGTTAAAAGTTAGTGTCATTAAACATGGAAGTGTTATAACAATACATAGTTTTTATAAAAAACATGGTTTACAAGAACATAGTTTTAAAATTACACGAATTGTTACATTTTCAGATAGTAAAGATAAAATTTCCTTTTCAATGTCACGTTCAGTTTCGAAGCTAACTCTAATCAAATTTACTATGAATCTTGAGAATTCAGAAAAATGAAAGAAACAAGTTAGAGTAGCGGTATGCAGTTCATACTTCATCCAAACTAGAAAGATTCTAATCTCTATGATCAATGGTAACAATAATCTTAGGTTCTAGGGTAGCAGCCCGGGGCAAAAAATCAAAATCATATCCGATACGAAGACGGAGAAGTAAGGTAATGCGCGGTTTATAGTAGAAAATTCAAGTCGACTGGCCCGTGGCACCGCTCATCCCGCCACTCAGAACGGTAATTAATTTCACGATAATTAACGACGATGTGGCCAGCTATCCTGGCCGCCGTGGTCCAAGAATATAATTATGGAATGAATTCCCTGAGTCAAAGGTTCAAGGTAATAAGGCTATTACCAACGTTCTGGAAAATTTACTTTTTCCATTCTCTCGTTCTTCACTGATTTGTTCTTTTGTTCTTCGTACCTTCCTTATTCTCTCTTTGAATCGTTATCTAATCCTACATAGGCAATTACAGTGCTTCTGAGACGATATTTTTGTTTTCATATTAACACTAAAACTACCAAACCGGTCAAATGACCGCTCTACAAGTTTCTTATTATAAGGTACACATTTTCTTAAAATATATTTTATGAAATCAGAATTGATTTTCATCAAGATAAAGAATAAATGTGTGTACTAATTTATGTTTCATCGTTTGTTTATTCATCTTTTAACTTCATTTTTGATTTCAAATTAAGTACACATTATATGCTGGTAGGTTTAGTGTTAATAAAAATGTTGAGGAGGTTAATTGTTTGGTTCGGAGAGATTAATATATCTAAAAAATCTTTTTGAGTTTATAGTTTTCAGTGCGAGTTAGTCAATATTTTTTTTACTGGGATTACATATTTATGTCACTATTATATATATTTTTTTTAAATAAAATATAAATTTCATGATCATAATACTAACCATAAGTTAATTAATTATAATAGTTTCAATTTTATCGCTAAACATTAACATACACATTAACTTTTTTTTTACTTAAAACTAATATCTTATAATGAGAAATTTGTTAATCGGTCATTTGACTACTTTGGTAATTTTAATATTAAGCTACAAACAGAATCTCATTCTAATATCGTTGTTAGCCTTTATACAAACGAATCAACAAACACAATATTTGCATATTACACAACCATAAATTCCCCTTATAAATATACATCCTCTCCGATAATTTTAAGCTACCAACAAGACGTGCTTAAAATATTTTCATCAAGCCACTCACGTGAAAGGGGTAGTTTCCTTATATCGTATAACCACAATCATTTTCGATAAACATATATTATTTTATGCCACAAACAGAATATTTCCCTTAGTATAAACGATTCATCGAATGACGTGACATTTCAAGAAAGCCATTTCGAACGACTTTGTACAAGAGAGCGCGTGAGCGAGATAACAACGTTGGCTATCATTTTCGTGGAAATGAAATCATCTTGCGGGAAAAGGGCCGGTAATGATAGCTCCTTAAAATTCAACGTAACAAAGTGGCAGCCGAATATCGTGTGTCGATGCCTTTGTACCGTCACCAGCGAAAATTAGTAGCCGGTGTAACGGGACCGCGAGTGGTTAACTCGCACAGGGGCGTTATGTACCCTGAAACTGGTTGCTGTGCCGAGAGAAGCTCTACGAACGATACAATAATGGCGGTACCTGTAACTTTGCGGTCGAAAATTTGTCGCGCAGCGAGAATTCGCGCGAACGAAGAATGCCGGACAGGACTCGTAAATCTTCGTCCTACGTTCTTCTGTTACGGTCCTTCAGCAACGAATCCTCGGCTCAGAAAGGACTTCTCATAAGCTCACCGAGTAAACTACCTGCGGGGTAATTGACCCCGGACAGAGATCTACGCTATAAAGCAGGGATGTTCTACATTACAAAGTCCCGAAAGATTTACGATTAGTAGCCATGCACGGTAATTAATTTTATGGATGTACGTGGATAAATTAAGAACATAAATTCGAAAATTTATGTAGAGAAAAATTAGGAAAATTATTGAGACGTTTCTGTTAGAGTGTATATTAACTTTCGTCGGGATATACAATTGTATAAGCAAATTTTTATGTAAAATTTCGAATTTATGTCTTTAATGCAGGATTCGTGGACGTTTTATGACCAGCAGTTCTCGGTTGAAATTTAAGGACAAAGTAAATTAATGGATAATGTGTAAATTTGCTTGTACTATTGTCTATCTTCATGAAAGTTTATTTGCGACAGAAGGTTCTTAATAATTTTTGTAATTTTAGTGGAGTATAAGTAGTATTATTCTTACGGGTTGCGTAAATACAGTGTCAGAATAAATGTATTGTACTAACAAATATTTTTTAAGAGGTTTTAGTTGTTATGTGTTTATTTAAAAATAGTATTATAAGGTTAGTTATTGCTTATTTATTATATACAAAATAGATTCAGATGATAGTGCAATGTGTCTATTTGAACAAGAAGGGAACATTGATATGTTACAAAATTTGTGTGTCAAAAATTAGAATTCTAGTACTTAGAAATTTGGGTATTTAGAAAATTGAAGTCTTAAAAATTCTAGGATTCATAAATTTGGAAATTTAGAAGTTTAGAAATTTAGAAACTTAGAAACTTAGAAGCTTAGAAACTTAGAAACTTAGAAACTTAGAAATTTAGAAGCTTAGAAGCTTAGAAACTTAGGAACTTAGAAACTTAGAAACTCAGGAACTCAGAAACTTAGAAGCTTAGAAGCTTAGAAATTTAGAAACTTAGAAACTTAAAAACTCAGAAACTCAGAAGCTTAGAAGTTTAGAAATTTAGAAGCTTAGAAACTTAGAAACATAGAGACTTAGAAGCTTAGAAGCTTAGAAGCTTAGAAACTTAGAAACTTAGAAACTTAGAAACTTAGAAACTTAGAAACTTAGAAACTTAGAAACTTAGAAACTTAGAAACTTAGAAACTTAGAAACTTAGAAACTTAGAACCTTAGAAACTTAGAACCTTAGAAACTTAGAACCTTAGAAACTTGGAAACTTAGAAACTTAGAAGCTTAGGAATTTAGAAACTTAGGAATTTAGAAAATTTAGAAATTGAGGAAATTAAGAAATAATATTTAGAAATTTATAAAACTAGAAACTTGGTAGATTTTAAATTAAAAAATTTTGAAGTTTTGAAGCTTATAAATGTAAAAATTTTTAAATATGAATGTTTCTCAGTTTGTCATTCTGAAATTTTATAGATTTAAAAATTTTAAAGGTTAAGTATAAGTAATACTGTGCAATACCTAAATTTGAGTAGTTATACTTAATGAAATTTTAACCTCGGCGTTCCATCCTCATTTTATAATATTCTTCTAAACAGTTCTTTAAACACATAAATATTTAAGAATCAATAATTTGACAGTGTCTGTATTTTGAAGTTTGTACATGAATTTTCAATTATTTTCTTTCATTAATTTTTGTGTTTTCTCTTACGAAGTAGTAATAGTAAATCGCCGTTATTTTAACAATAGTTGTAATTTAATATCCGTAATGCATACTGAAACTATATGTATGTAAATTAGAAGTTAATTATAATGATTAAGTCTCGATTTCACCCTAAGTATACGCGCTTATGCAGTAAAATGATAAAAAATTTGGGCCAGCCGGTTAAAACGTTCAAAAGCAACGTAATGTCACCGTACCACATAAATGCAATTTGAAATTAACAAAATAAAGTCGTATACTATAAATGGAAACACAAAAACAATGCAGACAGATGTTAACATTATCTTCATAGTGAAGAAAAATATACAAGTTAATTTCTTAACATCACTCTAAAATGCATATTGCAATCAGTATAACAAAAAATTTCGACTGATTGAATCCTCGATTACATGAACCTCAATCAATATCAAATTTAATTAGGAACCCGGTATCAAACGTCAGCTCGAATGCATCCTGAAATTCGTGCCTCAGATCCTCGTTATCGGATATTATCAGTTATATACACATAACTGGGTACAACTTGGTTGAAAGTGTCAAAGCGTTCTTTATCTATCGAAATCCAACATCAGACGACATTCGGGCGTCAGATATTTATCACAAAGTCCATCCGCGCGCTCGCGTACGACGCACGCACGCACGCACAGAGAAAGAACGTCCAGTGGCCCTCGAGTGCCCCTTACGCGCCACTTTTTCAACGGAGAAAAAGATAGGCACACATAGACGGAAAGAGAAAGATAAGGTGAAAGAGATAGAGAAAAAAAACAGAGAAGGAGACAGAGCGCCGGCAAAAGGAAAAAGGGAACGGAACAGGGCATATACCTGTTCCACGCGCATGCACACACACGCACTCACACAGATATGCTCGTCCACGCGCGGCTGTGCGCGCGCACATCCTCCCCAGACATACTCCCCTTAAGCGCACGAGGCCTGGCAAGCACGCGTGCGCCCTGGTACACGCATGCACGCATGCACGCACGCACGCACGCGCACGCTTCGTACAGAACGAATAAAACTAGCCGATTGGTGGGGAGAGAGTGGATGGATGGGGGTCGGCGCGCGCCACGACTCGAAGGTGGGGGGAACGGCTCACGTCTTGCACCCCCTGCTCTCTTCACCACTATCGATGTGCTCATAACGCTGCTGCCCCCAACTTCCCTACCACTACTTGGGCCCACATATCCTCCCGTGCCCCCTTTACCCCACCGGCGCGGCTCCAGCCGTCATTCCTGCGTAGCTTCTTTTCACCCGCCACCCCCTCCTCCGAGCGTTTCTTCTTCTTCGTCGGCACGCATCTCCGTCTCCCTTCTTTCTTTATCCGTACCCTCCTCTCGCTTCGACTTGCCCGTGGTACGTGCGCGTGTCTTTCTCGACCAGCTCGCTCGATCTCTGGACCAGCTTTTCTTTCTCCCGGTAACTGTTCAAATTTCAATCCCTGAGACACCGGCCGGTCGGTGGGGATGTGGACCCTTCTTACGTGCATGCCAGTGTCTCTCACACGGCCACGAATTTTCGGAGATCGCTGCAAGCCGATCCTGTATCTGCTGACACGTGCAGCGTACGTGGACCGTGTTTTGGGCACGGTCGATGTACTGTGCGCGTCTCGTAAGTTGGCGGTCGGAAGCAATACTACTGCCATTGGTCTGTCCGCCTTCTTATTGGACGCACGGGGTGCGTATGTAAAATCTCACCGTACTTCACTGAATCATTTAAACAGTCCTCCCTCCGATTCAAACCTACAGCCTATTCTATAATTTGAATTATTTTGATGTTGACTATTAGATTGTTTAAATTCTTATAGTTCATTCAAGCTTATAGTACATCAAGCAACTAACAAAAAACCATAGATGTTAATTTAAATGTTAATGTAAATTATGATTACTACATTTTTACAGTAAGCTGTGTACTCTAAATTAAATGAAATAAATATTATTACAAAAATTAAATGGAATAAAAATTAGGTTAAAAAATGTATCATAACATTTAACTTCCAACTTGAAAGTTTCGACTTGAGATTAGGTAGAGCGCGCATAGCGTGTTACGGTTTCTAAGAAACCGAGAGCCACGACGTAAGTTATCGGGCCGATAACGTCGGAGGGTATCATCTTTAAATATCCGAAATCAGCAAATAGATTCGAACAGGCATGCAAAAACACGAGGGCGATTCATGAAGAGATGAGAATCTCGGGCGTTGTAGGGCCTTTGGATAGGTAGCGGTGGGGATCAACAGGGGTATGAGGCGCAGCAAGCCGATAGGGCGGGAGGGAGGGGGAGAAGATGGGGGTTTAGGGCCCGAGATCGAGTATGGGGCCCGGTGGAGGGGATAGGCGCGTGCCCGCCCTGGCTATATAAGGCCTCGAACCCTTCTTGCCAAGGCATTTCGGGAGCCAGGTCCGTACTGTCAGCATCGAGGGTGTGGTTCAAGTTTTCAACTGTCTTTGCTCGCGTAACAACTCGTCTCGTTTCGAAGGTTTTTATTTCTCTTCGTACGCCGGTTCGACGTATAGCGTGTACTTAACCGAGGTGTCACTGAAGGAAGGGGGTTCGTTAGAGAGGGTTCAGCTGTCGTAGTAAACGATCGGCAGCCTCGTACTTCGAGTACATCGGGGATCCTATTTCTCAAGGTCATCTGGCACGCGCTGCCGCGCACTCCTGCTCACGTAGTGGGGGGGAATCGGATCAGTGATATGACCTTAGTGGGAACGAAGGAGGGGAACGTATTACCCATCATGTTGAGCGTACAGCAACAGCATCATCACCATAATCTTCATGGTTCTACGACCAGTGCTCAGACCCATCGCGGCAATGTGATTGTTTCGACGAATAGTATGCCGACCAACGACATCAAGATCCAGCAGCACGGGTGTAAACGATCGAAAATCTACAGCCAGGCGACCGGGCCTTATGGCACGGTTCCTCATCAACCAGCTTCGGTGGCGAGGCGGAATGCACGCGAACGGAATCGTGTCAAGCAGGTGAACAACGGATTCGCCACGTTGAGACAACACATACCCCAAAGCGTGGCGCAAGCGCTCGGAGGAAGTACAGCCGGCACACACGGTGGATCTAGAGCTGGCAGTAAAAAACTGTCGAAAGTAGAAACGCTCAGGATGGCGGTCGAGTATATCAGGAGTCTTCAGCGGCTTCTCGAAGAGCACGACAGTGGTTCGGATTTGACCAGCGTATCGTCGCCCACCTCCTCACCGCCTTCTTCGACGTCCTCTGCCTCGTCCACGTGTAGTTCCAACAACGGTCTCGGAGTCGAAGCCAGTCATCACTCGCCAGAGTTAAGACTTCGCAGGAATGCTAACAACGAGATCCGACATCATAATTCCGACTTGCACCGACATCAACATTTGAGACAAAACCCTAGTCCAACTTTCGTGCCCGCACCCTGTTCCGAGGCTTCCAGTTCGCCGACACCGAGCTTTGTCTCCGAAGCGTCATCGGCTGGCAGTCAAGGATACGGGACTTCGGGAACCCTTTACAACACGCATTCCGATGGTTACGATAATTATGAACCCATGAGTCCAGAAGACGAGGAACTGTTGGACGTCATCTCCTGGTGGCAACAGAGTCAATGAAAGGACCGATGTCTACGTCGGCTCCTCGTTGGTTCTTTCTTGTCTTCACAGGTTGGTGTTGTGATTATACACATTTATACTTAACACTACTAACATGTTTCCTATTTGAGTCATTTAGTATGTTTTCCTGTGGAACTACTTCTACTGTCTAATGATACGCTGTTATTTTTAACGTTTATAAAAATTATTTACCCGCTTTTTCTTTGTATAAGTTTGTTACCAATTTTCTATAAGGTGAAACCGGTTAAAAGAAACGTTGCATCATATACAGGGTTCTTTTTTTCTTGTAAACTTTCTCACCTCCCTCGCTTTAGAACGGCCGTAAATTTTGCCTGTGAGGTAACATCCGCGTTACCAAGGAAGTTCAAAGAAATTTCCGACCAGATTTGTGACCTTGCCCCGTCACAATGGCGCGCGCGACCCCTCGCTGAAACTCCAGCCATTCAAATCGCAGACTCCATTCAAAGGGGCAGCGAGTCTACATTCGAGAAGCGACGCTTTTGTGCTGGATTTCTTTCACTGTGCCAACACGTCCATGTGTGTGTACCGGTCCTTCTACCGTTTTTTCATCCCTCTTCACCCTTCGACCTTCTCAGTTGTCTAATTCGTCTCCTCTGAAAATTTTGCCACCTTCTACAAGAGTTGACAACTTTCAAACATTTCCTTCCAGTATATTATCTTCGTGACTTCAAGAATTTTAATTTATACATCTCAAAAACAATCATTCTATTAAACAATTGATTTGAAAATATTTCTTTTTCTATAGTTTTTATGTAATAATCGTGTTATGTAACAATAGGATTTCCACCAAGGAATTAATGCTTGGTTTTGCTGATTTGTGCAAGAATTCAGCTTCTAATCTTGATGGACGTAACTTTTCTCGACCTCCCTTTGAAACCTAACGTTCCCGCGCATTTTTCTCTCTTACTTTATTTTTAGATTCCTTCATCCCTCTCTGTCTCTTTTTCCCTCTTTGACAAGAGACGATTTCGTCTGCTGCGTTTAACCTGAATGCATCTTTCAGGATATTTCAGTCCCCCTTTTGTGGGTTTTGAACCGGTACGCTATTCTTCTGTCTCTCTCTCAGCCTCCCCCTTCCCCTTCCGTCACCATCGATTTCTTCTTTTTCGTTTTACCCGTGAAGAGAGCGTCCCTTCCAGTAAAACTGCCCTTACCTGAAATCATCCCCTGTTTCACGCACTTATATACCTGTAGCGTCTCCTTACCGACCTTCGGAGTCCTGATTTTCAGTCGGGAATAAAATTATAAACTGGTATCGTCTGGAAATATTCAGCAAACGTACAAGTTGTTGCTTAAATGGAATCAAATTGTAACAGCGTTTTTAATGGAATATGACAGTCGATGATCTTTAAGATGACATTCTACGTTAACCTGCAATTAAATTTTTATGATTTTAATCAATTTTGTTATTCATAGCAGAAATGAAAAATTTGAGCTTTAGTCGAGATATGCATTTATTTAAAACAAATATAAATTTCATAACGTGCAACCTTTATTAAGGATGACGAATAATTTTTGTATTATTCGTAGAAGGAAAATTGATAGTGTATCGAAATTTGCATATATCTGGTCTATCAAATAAATTGTGTCAACCTTTTCGCTACTTCTGAATCATATGCTAAATCATATAATAATCTGAAGTATCAAAATAATGTTCAGTGGTGTTAATGTAATTTCTTTTTCTGTTGCAGAATTCTCCTGAAGTATGTTAGAAGAAGGGACCTAAGGGAGCCGGCAACCAGCGGCTGTTCTACTAACTGTGATCTAGTCATATCAACATTGTACACATGTAACTTTATGAATCGACAAAGTCGCGTTTTGTTTTTGTCGATAGTTGTGCTGGAGACATTTGACGCGTAACTTGTCCAAAAAGTTTTCTATTATTGTTCTGTAAGGGTGTCGTATCGACATCCAGGTATCCTCGAAGGATACAGCATTCCAGAGTGCCTTACAAGGATTGTTGATGTTTTATCGAGTACTCGACAAAATGTCGTGCAACTCGACAAACGTACAGTTCGCATCGACATTGAAATCCTTGGTTAGTTTTAAGAGGACATTATGTTCCAGTATCGTACGAGTATTTGAAAGAACTGATTTGTTGTAAATTTTATGAATGTTATCATTGCAAATATTAAGGATTCGCTTGATGTCCCGCAAAGGAATGTTTTAAATATTTATATCGATTCAGTTATTCGAACGAATTCTCACGGACCGCAAGCTGTGGGTATTGTTGTAATATAATGATTTGTAATATTATTGTAAATGGTTATATATGTATATTGAACAGAATCAAAGCAGATGAACTTTTTATCCGTTGATACTCAAAATTCGAATAAAATTGAACGGAATTTTATCGTGACGATGCTTCTTGTAAATAAATATTAAAAATAATAGTTCCTTAAATATATCGGAAAACGTTATAAACAATATTGAAGAAGCTTTATTATTTTTTCCTATTTTATGTATACCGCTTTAGAAATAAGGAAACGATTGTTTCATTCACAGAATCCACGTTTATTATTCTTATCCTTTTCTAACACCAACTTTACCGTTATAAAGTACAACTTTTGACGCATGAAATTATTGGTCACAAAACCGGTGTATTTTTTAAACAAATTTCTTTATATTTTATATTAATATTTGTACCTTTAAGTTTCAACGTTAATATTTATTTTATATTTAATTATCTCTTATTTATATTTGCAATAATAAACTCTCACCATGTAATATTAATGTACCTAAAACTTTAATTCTTCAATATTAGTATCACAATTATTTTATTTAGATTTATAGTAGTCACAAATCAAACTTTGCCTTCTCTGCAGTCTCAATTTTATTACCTTCTCAAGGCAATATGAAAGCGATATAAAATAAAAGTTGACTTTTACAGGGATTGCAAGGTGATTTATTTCGGTGTCAATATTCTGTCGAAAGTTTAGTTACACCTGACATCACGGTAGGATCAGGTACAACCATGATTATCCGGCAAGACCAAAAGGTCCTTGAGGAATACTCATTGTTGTAAACTAACGGTACCGAACACCACCAATGAGTTTCGATCGTGGAATCGATCTTCTTGCTGTTCAATAAACGAATCGCAACGACTGGTGACATTTCGGGTTCAGGTAGATTCGATTTTCTAACCTTTTCCTAACAGTCCCGACGGTCCTAGGTACAAATACCCTCTGCAGGTACGATTCCTTCTATCGTGCAGTTTTGCCTTGCTAGAGGTGAGTCATGCAAGAATATTTAAGAATTTAATGTTATCAAATTCTGACACTTTAATGACAGTAGAAATATATGCTCCACAACTGAGAGTTTGATATTCTCGAATTTAAATCATAGAAAATGTATTCGCGTTTTTTGAGGGGCTGTGAAACAGAAAAATGGAGAAAATCAAATTTCTAACATAGGAGAGATGACATAGTTCCTGTATTCGATTTTCTTTTTATAAAATTTGTCTCTTTTCATTTAGTTCATTCTAAAACAATTGTTAATCATGTAATTGTAGGAAATCGAACCAAACTACTGAACTGTAAAAACTAAACTAATAAACTGATAAATATACTATTAAACTGTAAAACCGAAAAGAAAATAGCTAAATTATTTGAAATGTTTCTAAATTGAGTAATTATATAGGTTGTTACAAATGTGGAGAAACCGCATAAGAACTGAATTAAGTAATTAATAAATATGATGAGCACTTTATTTTCTTAAATTTATAATTTGAAAGAGTAACCTGATACAGACATTTACCTTTCATACACGTTGTGCTTTCACTATGTGTCCATAAGCGACAAGGAAGACAATTTTTCTTTCGAGTTTGAAGGATAATATTTACCCGTGGTATTTTTATGAATTTAGTACAATAATCATTTTCTCTAATAATAAACTTTTTGAAGCTGTATCTAAAAGTGAGATAAACGTTATTTTTTAGAAAATGACGAAAAACATGAAAGTTACACGTTTCTTAAATGTAAACCGATTGGACAGAGGAACACGGAGTGAATTTCGGATAGTTTGACTATTAAATACAAAATTATTGAATGCAAATAATTAATTAGTTATTAAGCGAAGCAACGTAGATTATATTTTTGGTTTTGCATTGAAAAATGTAAGAGATATTGTAGTATTCAGTAAATGAAATTAATTTTACTAATTTTATGACTGTGTTATTAATTGAATGTATATTGAAATTATATTATTGATCGAAAAATATTATTTTGTTCACGTTTCATATTTTTTTTTCAATAAGTTTTGTGACTTCTGTAAATTCTGTAAATTCTGTAAATTCTGTAAATTCTGTAAATTTTGTAAATTTTGTAAATTCTGTAAATTCTGTAAATTCTGTAAATTCTGTAAATTCTGTAAATTCTGCAAATTCTGTAAAATTTGTAGATTCTATAAATTCTATAAATTCTATAAATTCTATAAATTCTATAAATTCTATAAATTCTATAAATTCTATAAATTCCATAAATTCTATAAATTCTATAAATTCTATAAATTCTATAAATTCTATAAATTCTATAAATTCTATAAATTCTATAAATTCTATAAATTCTATAAATTCTATAAATTCTATAAATTCTATAAATTCTATAAATTCCATAAATTCTATAAATTCCATAAATTCTATAAATTCTATAAATTCTATAAATTCTATAAATTCCATAAATTCTATAAATTCCATAAATTCTATAAATTCTATAAATTCTATAAATTCTATAAATTCTATAAGTACAACATCAATATAATTTTCTTTATGCAAGAAAATATGAAATTGGTAGGTAACAAGAAAGAAAGCAATAGATTATAAATGAATTTTATCATGCATCGTTTATAAGAATCAGAATCGATATGATTGTGAGTTCTTCACATTTTTATCAGCCTGTACACCGATATTTTGTTACTTTTGATAAGAAAAGTAAATGTACGACACAAATCGGTCATTGTGGTTCAATATAAAGGAGTTCCTTTGATTGTAGCGATCACTTTTAGAAATATAATTTTATTTAAATTACTTGCTCAATGTAATATTTGTTTCGTGTTAATGTAATTATTCACTTTGTATACATTTTTTCTATAAAACTCAAACAAAATTGCATAATGTATAAGAAAACTTATTTAAATTTTTAGTGAACAGAAATGAGATGCGTTATAATAAATTGAGCTTCAAGTTTCAATCAGTGTATACTAAAGATTGTTAATAATTGTTAAGAATTAATATTAAATCTGTGGAATACTTTTTGATAATAGATTTTGATATTTATATGAACTTAATATAAATTGAGCTCTAAGTTGCAATCAATGTGTGGCAAAAGTTCAATATTCAATCAATATTAAATCTGTAGAACACTTTTTGATAATAGCCAATCTTTGTTTAGTAACTAATCGCATTTAATTATTGTTATTTTAATTTATTATTTAGCTAACAGACTCAATTGTTCTCGAAATGATATTATTTGGAGTATTATTTCAAATAACTTTTCATTCTATACTATAATTATTTCTATTTCAAAATATAAATAATTTTGAAATTTTAAGTTGGATGAAAAATAATTTTGTTCACTTTATAGTTGAAAAATAAAGTATGCGAAATAAATGATATCTTCGTATTGTAAATTATGAGATTTAACTATATTACATGCAAGTAGCACATGTAACTTTGCTAAATAAGTTTTGTTAAAGTTAATTAAGTTTATTAAATATTGTCTTTTGTATTATAATATGTTACCTTTGTAGAATTTATTTACTCATATTTCAAATCTGTATTTCATATGTTTTATAACTAGTAAATTTTTATATTCTTAAAGTATATAAAATACAGATCTGAAGTACAGGATTAAAATATTTTTATTTCGTGCTTTAAATGTTATATTATTAACAATAGATCATTTGCTTAAATTTCTTTTCTTGATTTAATATACAATTCCACTCCAACTGTATATTAAAACAATTTATATTGAGACAGTACTCAAAATGTAGAATGAAAATATTTTTACTTTGTGCTTTAAAAATTATATTATTAAAATAAAAATATTTTTATTGCTTAAATTTCTTTTCTTGATTTAATATAGAATTCCATTCGAACTGTATATTAAAATAATTTATATTGAAACAGTATTCAAAATGCAGAATTAAAATATTTTTATTTTGTACTTCGACTGTCGCATTATTAAAATAAGAATATTTTATTTCCTTAAATTTCGTTTTATATTTAAATCACAATTCCATCTGAACATATCCGATTAAAACAGTACTCAAAATGTAGTATTTCCAGTTTCCAACTTTTCCTGTCCCTGCACTAATAAATCACCGCTAATGATTTCATCGAAAGCAAATCATTCTTTCAACAGGCAATCTCTATTTTCTTCCTAATATACCTCTGTTGCACATTGATGACTCGTAATCACAGTTACTTAACAAATCATTCCTAAGAAAGCAAATCTCCCGAATGATTTTTCAGGATGCAGACCAGCAATCATAGACCGAAAACGATATAATGCATCCCTGAAACGTTTCCTTTCGCGAGGATACGTCTTAAAAGTGCAGCAAGGAAGGCGGAGCTCTCTGCCATTATCCCTGTCGATGTCCTTGCGGTTTTTGAGTAAATAGGCAGCCGGAATCACAGTAATCTTTCTGTCAAAAGTTTCGTTCCCTGATTTTCGGAACCGCAAAACATGCAAATCGAGAATTCCCTGTAATCGGTTCGAATTTTTGTACTTTTTTAACATAGTCATTCGATTCGTCAGAACGATCCTTTTATTATATCTCTTATGACTATATGCGATCCTCTTTATATGGCTTGTTTATGTTAGGAAAAGTAATTTTATTCTTATCATATTTGCACAATTCGGCATTCTTTATTAAATATAAGTTTAAGGATTTTCAAGATGGCTGTAATATTTAGAGTTAATTATTTTTAGAAACTGAAACATTTTTCAGTTTCATATAATTGATAAATATTTAATATAACTGAGAAATGTTTTGAAGTACACAGATTCCTATAAATATACAATTTCCTAAATTTTCAAAGCTTTTCAAAGCTTCAAACTTCACAATTGGTTTTCAAGTTTTAAAAATTTCAGACATTTAAATTCCTAAATGTCCAAGTATTATAAAGCCAACCATTTACAAACTTCTAAGTTTCTAAATATTCGAAAATAATAATTAATATACAAGCTGCCTCACCACATTTTGCCATCTAGCTTTGCGTCATTATTATAACTCATAGCAAATAATGTTATAGATGAAGTTGAATGGTTGTGAGAGGGGCATATGCTGGTGGCATATTTTGTTTTTGTAGGTGGACGTGTAAAGGACATGAAAGTCATTAATGTTTTTTTTTGAATGGAATCATATATTTTTTATTGCATCAGCTGATGCTCCTTCATATTCTTTACAAGAAAGTATTAATCTATTTATGTGAAAAAATCATTAGTTTAGGAGATATTTTAATTGTAATGTCTATTTACAGAAAAGGTTCAATGTGGCGACCATTTGCATCAGAACACTTTCTGAATCGAGAAATTAATGACTTACTAACATTCCGTAGTGTATGATCTTTCTGCATGTGTAGCACTTTTCCCAGCTTCAAAATAAACTGATAACATGTCTATCTTTTCTTCTTTAGAATACTTCATTATGAAGTGATAATTCACCGTATCGTCGTATTCATCGTATTAGAGACATAACAGAGACAAAATTTCACTGTTACTGCCTAACAAAAAAATAACAAAAACTCACAATTCGTTTGGTGACACGTGACCTTTGAAAGCATGTAGAAAAACATTTACTGTTCAGTTAGGACAATTCATAATATTGACCAGAAAGTCACAAATTCCTAATAAGTTAGAATTAAAATATCTCCCAAACTAATGATTTTTCACACAAATAGATTAATACTTTTTTGTAAAGAATATGAAGAAGTATCAGCTGACGTAATAAAAAATATATGATTCCATTTAAAAAAACATTAATGACCTTCATATGTCCTTTACACGTCCACCTATAAAAAAAAATACCACCAGCATATGCCCCCCTCAAAACCATTCAACTTTATCTAAAACATTGTTTGCTATGAGTAATAATAATGATGCAAATCTAGATGGCAAAATATGGTGAGCTACCCCGTATAGTAATTAATAACATAAATTTCGAAAGTAATAAATAACAGCGAATTAAATGAAAATTGATTATAAAGAAATGTTCCAAGCAAATCCGTGAGGTCATAAAAATTGTCGAAAGAGCACATCTGACGCGTTAGAAAAAAATTCATTAAGTTCGTGATCGTCATTATCGCATGAGTGGATTAGCCACAAGCGTAACGTTGTAAGCACGCGTTACTTGGAAATCTCTCGAGGTGGAGCGTTCCGGCCAAGTAAATCCTCTTATCCGCATCGATGACGCCGAACCAGACGAGGAACACGAAGAGAAACGCGAGTCAAGAAGAAGAAGAGTCCACGAAGACGTACGCAGAACGATCGAATCGCGGACTTGCCTTACCGGTGCAACGAGTTAAAAGGACGAGGTTCTTCCTTGAGGGTACATTAACCATACGAATACAGATCCGTCTAGCCAGTAAGGATCCTCGTGAAAGAACAACCGACGACACACGTTGTGCCTTGTTACTACCTCGTCGTCCCCTCTTAAGGCCACGTTAAATTGGATTTAAATTTCGAGATTTATAACACGCCCGTGAATCCTTTTCGAGGAACTCTGCCAGCGATTCTTTTAATCCTTTCGACGCGGCGGAGCGGTTCTTGCGACGTTCAATCTTCAACGGAAATGAAATTTCCGAGGATACGATTGCAATTTGTGAATTTAGTTTTGTTAACAAGGATGATTAATTTGGTTCTTTGCGGTGATTGGTTTTAGATTTCATTTATTATATTCAACATATATTTTCTGGTAAGGGTAAGTGTTTTTTGGAGGTACGTAAGAATGTATTCGTACGAAAATAATAATTTTTTAAGAACATATGTGTATAAATAGATATCTATAATAAATATTAAGTACATTAAGTATTAATATGTATTTTATATATTTTCAATATTAAATAATATATGTAAGTATTGTATTTTTATATTATATTTTTTGTAAAATATCAGTCATTCGGTGTTGGTCTCTCTAGGTTTTCAAGTAAGTCGGTTTTCAAGTGGAATGCATTTATCGAAAGATTGTTTTTATAATAATTTTTATTTAAAATATTTATATTAAATTTTATAATTATATTACCAAAAAGTGTTTTCGTTGTTATATTATTAATTATACGTTTTCTATCAAGTTTATTTAGTAACTAAGTAATTTGTATTTAATAACGTATTTTACGAAAATTTGCAATTATACTTGTTAACAAATACCTTAACATAGGCAATAATCCTTAAGATGGTAAATAAAGTATGCAATTGTGATTTTTTAAGGTTTTAATAAATACATAATTTTAATTGTTATCATTTTTGATAAATTGAGATAAACAGTGGTCACTAAGTAGGACGTGGTAATAATGGATACATTAATTTTAATCCTTTTCGTGAAAAATCTTGTTTGCATTACTGGAAAATAGGAGTTCTGGAATTTGCTGATTTGGAAATTTTTTAATTATATAATTTAAATTTTGAAGAATGGTTAATTTGATACTTTTGAAATTTTTTAATTTGGCAATTTGGTATAATGGAAACTTGAAAATTACAAAACTTGGAAATGTAATTTGGAGATTTAATAATTTCAAGATTCGGAGACTTGGATCTAGTAACTTATAAATTTGTAAGTTTGTAAATTTCAGAATTTGTGAATTTATGAATTCGTAATTACACTGGAAATAAATCAATAAATATAATATTCAAAAATAAGTGAATGATTTAAGAAATAAGAAATACGAAATAATTTAAACGATATTAAAAATAACTTTTTAGATTTCCAAATTTCAAATGATCGCATCTCTAAATTTAAATACTTAAGTATCCAAATTAAATACCTTAAATATTTAAATTCCTTTTCAATCTTACACCGCATAAATTCCTTTCGAAATATTTTAACCACTTAAAATAAACATCTCTAATGAGATACCTGTTAAAGTATATCCTCTAAAATTCAAAAACCAAAATATTTCAAATAAAAATTTAACATTTTCACAACACTCACATATTTCCCGTATAAAATGTTTAAAATAAATAATTTCCACAAGAAACCTTCTGATAAAAGAAGTAGAAATAATTACACTTAAAGCTTTTTGCAATAAAAAATCGAGACTGTTTAAGATTTATTCCCAAAATAAAATATCCTTGAAACAAAACAAAATTTTGAGAAAATCAATATTTTTAAAACAAAACAAATTTTGTCAAAAAAATTATTGTAAAAATTTCGTTTTGGACGAAAAATAGTCCAAGAGCTATAACTTGCCCCAACCTGTTAATATGCTGTATAAATTTGGCCTGAATCTTCGCAGACACGTAGTATTTTCACGGACGGTGGAGTACGTCGACGCGAGATCGTAAATGTCTTCGTGGTAACGAAACGACCGGTCAAGTTCGCCAACGGCGATCTCTGTGATCGTCAGCATCTCGATTGTATCTCATGCCGGCATATTTCGCGGTCGCACGTCAAATTTCTCCCGAAAGGATAGGAATCCCGTCGTGTTCCCCGAGGAAACTGCCCTTCCACGACCACCCACGATATTCGTGGCGAATTTGTAAAACGTGGGGGCACGAGCTCGATCTCTTCCCCTTTCTGACTCTTTCCATCTTCTTTTTTTCCTCCACCCTCCTTTCCTTCGGAAAACTCGTTGTTACTGCTGGTAAATGGAATCGAAGTGGAAAGGAACGAAGACCGCCCGCGATGATCGCTTACACTGCGTTCTGTGTTACGATTCGTTTTGTGAGTCGCCAGGGGATACTTTTCATGATCGTTTCCGGTCGTCGAGATGACGATTTTATTAAGCCTGACGATGTGTCAGGTATTCACTACTGGCATTCATGCGCGGACGAGTAGCCATATTTGCGAAGTGAGGAGATTTGAAGTACTCTATTCAAATTCAGGAATTTATGAAATCTTCGATTCGATGTTTTCTGTGTTGCAAAAGATTTATGTTCGGAGTTTATGAATTTTGGGATTCTTAAATTTGAAAAATGGTAGTTTAATATAATGGTTATTTAATGTCGCACATGCAAATTTCCAAATTTTCGAACCTCCTAACTTTCAAATCTTTACATTTTCACATTTTCATGTGTGTAAATGTATAAATTTACAATTTTACAAGCTTGCAAGTTTACAAGTTTACAAGTTTACAAGTTAACAAGTTAACAAGTTTGCAAATTTACAGGTTTACAGGTTTACAGGTTTACAAGTTTACAAGTTTGCAAGTTTGCAAGTTTACAAGTTTACAAGTTTACAAGTTTACAAGTTTACAAGTTAACAAGTTTGCAAATTTACAGGTTTACAGGTTTACAGGTTTACAAGTTTACAAGTTAACAAGTTTGCAAATTTATGGGTTTACAGGTTTACAGGTTTATAAGTTTACAAGTTTACAAGTTTACAAGTTTACAAGTTTACAAGTTCACAAGTTCACAAGTTTGCAAGTTTACAAGTTTGCAAGTTTGCAAGTTTGCAAGTTTGCAAGTTTGCAAGTTTGCAAGTTTACAAGCTTACATGTTTACAAGTTTACAAGTTTACAAGTTTACAAGTTTACAATTTTACAAGCTTACAAGTTTATAAGCTTACAAGCTTTCAAGTTTACAAGTTTACAAGTTTACAAGTTTACAGGTTTACAGGTCTACAAGTTTACAAGTTTACAGGTTTACAGGTCTACAAGTTTACAAGTTTACAAGTTTACAAATTTACAAGTTTACAAGATTACAAGTTTACAAGTTTACAAACTTACAAATTTTCACAAAACAAATTTTCACAAATTTTCACAAATATACAAATTTTCCTAAATTTACAAATTTACGGAAATATACGAATTTACAAATTTACAAATTCACAGATTCTGAAATTTACAAACTTACAAATTTATACAATTTGTTGTATAAATTAATATATTTAGAACATTTAATAAAAATATATTTTTAAATATTTCATGAATATTCTTAACTGCAAAATGTTTGTTATGACAGTTGACATGAAATGGTATATGTTACACTTAACAAATAACTGACAAATGGACATAGGCCACTTTCAAAATAAACGACTCATGTTTTGTAACGTTACATTGAAAAGTATAACATGAGATATAAGAATAGAAGAAAATAATCACGTAATATTACTTGGTCTATGTATCTATCTGTTACAACTCCGAGTAAGACGTCAAGCCGTGTCACTTTCACGCCGAAGATAAACCTCCATGAAGCGTTCATGATGCAGACCAGTAGATAACAAGATCGATACTCTAGTTTTTATCATACAGTTAGCTAGAATCTCCCGCAGTGAGCAGAATTCTCATAAAAGAGACGTGTCGACCCGTACATTCTCTCTCGAACGGAAGACAAAGGTGAGTCTTTTGTAAACAACGTCCCACAGGGGACGATCGAATTTCAGGAGATGACCGATGACCCACTCGTTTGACATTAGGCCACGATAGCCTAAAAGATTCCCAAGAATCGTGGCAGCGTACGGATAAAATCTCTGAAACGATTCCACTCTAAGCCTGCCTCGTTACCGACGAAGCTGCTGCTGTTTAGATCGGAGTGCCAGTGATTTAAATGACGAAGATGAAGATTATGGCGAGCACATTTGTCCTGGGCGACAATAAATGTCGTGTTCGCGAGGTTATAGTCTCTTACCAACGTTTAGGGATGCATCTGATAAGCTTCGTTTGATGTTTCACTCCGAATGGTCACGGTACAACCTTCTCTATGTTTCTTTTGTTGTAAATGACATTTGAATTTAGATTTTGATTCTTTTTCTGTTATGGTTACACAATTATTATAATTATTTTAGGGATTATAATTCTTTATTTTATAAGATTACAACGAAGCATATTATTATACTGTTACAAGAATCATATACTGGCATTTAATATTAATAATGTATTATTAAAATTTGTTATTTTATTAATGAAATAATGTGCGGGGTCTTTTTTAAAGTTTGTAATATACGATTTATTTTTTATATCATGTATTTTATGGAGAAATAACAGATGCATTTTTTATGTTTTTATTATATAGAGAGTTTCAAGAAAGATACACAATGCAGATTTTTCCTGACAGAAATATAAAATCAATTTTAAAAATTAAGTTGATAAGTGAAATATATTAATAAGTAATGTTGTATTGTGTACTCATTAATAGACAATATTATGTTACAAGTTGAATACTTCACTATATGTTCTCTTATTAAAAACATTAATAATTAGTTTGCATTTCACAAAGTTTTTTGTTCTTACAAAAAGCAAGATACATTCAGCACTTCTTCATTATACATAAGATGTTTCAAAAAAATATGCAACATTCTTCTTAAGGAAAGTAATAAGAAAATTTCTTGAAGGCTTTAAGATATAAGCAACAAAAAAATGGTGCAACTATCGATGAACAATATTATCCTTAACACTAACTATACCAAACTGGTTCACTCATTTTCTATTTTAAATTACAAAATGTTTAAAAATATTTTTCTCGAAATCTACATTGATTCTTACGCAGAAAAGAATTAATCTGTATATTCAGTTTATCGTTCGTTTGGTTATTTGCTATATTTCTCATTTCAAATGACATGCTCGCATGCCAGTACGATTAACAATAAAATGTTTGTATGGACATGTGTATTGAACATTAAATTTCAAATTGTATCACGGGTAATACTTTGTCTTAGATCACGTCGAACAATATCTGTAAGACATTGACGTGCAAGAACTTAATATTTCATCCGCGAAACACAAACAGATGCAAGGTAGAGAAAAAGAGGCAGCGGTTTGCAGGAAATTGCAAGGGAGTAACTCAATGAATGGCGGAACGATTTTGTGAACGGGAGGAAGTTCGTGCAGAGTCTGTGTCTTCCTAGTAGAAAACTAGCAAGATGACCAAGGCATTACGGCATAGCTCTTCGACACGGTATAAACTCCAGCAGAGCCATTGTCTGTCGCCCGAGGCGACTGTTCAACGAAGAGCGAGCTTCATTGTCAAGATCCCGTAACCCATGAATGGCCGGCTATCTCGTTTAACTTCAATTACCATGGCTTCCCTTTCATTTCGTTGCTGGAGTAGGGATACGGCGCGAATATTCTCTCTTTCTTCCCTTTTTTTCACCTTTGTAAGTAACCTAGACCTTTGTTGCGGAAAAGCCATCTTACGCTTTGGATTTTCTGGCCTTATTAAACTCTCCTTTGGGCGAAAGATCTGTCTCTGGTTTTGGTATGCAATGCGGTTCCGTTATTATGCAAGGTTCTTGACTGGGGTGGAGACAATTTTTGTTGAGAGTGAAGTGTAGGAATGTTGGAATTTGGAGATTTGGTAATGATGGGATTTGGGAATTTGGGGATTTGAGGACTCAGAGATTTTAGGATTTGGGAATTTGGAGATTTGGGGGTTCAAGAATTTCAGAATTTGGGAATTAGAGATTTGGGGACGTGGGGATATGGGGATTTGGGGATTTGGGGATGTGGGAATTTGGGGATGTGGGGATTTGAGGATGTCGGGATATGGGGATATGGGGATTTGGGAATTAGGGATTTGGCGATTTGGGAATTTGGGGATGTGGGAATTTGGGGATGTGGGAATTTGAAAATTTGGGAATTTGGGAATTTGAAAATTTGGGAATTTGGGGATTTGGGGATTTGGAGATTTGGGGGTTCAAGAATTTCAGAATTTGGGAATTTGAGTTTCAGAGATTTGGGGATTTGGGGACGTGGGGATATGGGGATTTGGGGATTTGGGGATTTGAGGATGTGGGGATATGGGGATGTGAGGATTTGGAATACGAGGATTTAGGGATGTGGGGATTTGGGGGTTCAAGAATTTCAGAATTTGGGAATTTGGGAATTTGAGATTTGGGGATTTGGGGATGTGAGAATGTGGGGATGTGGGGATTTGAGGGTTCAAGAATTTCAGAATTTGGGAATTTGAGATTTGGAGATTTGGGGATTTGGGGATGTGAGGATGTGGGGATTTGGGAATTTGAGGATGTAGGGATTTGGGAATATGGGAATTTGAGGATGTAGGGATTTGGGGATATAGAGATTTGAGGATGTGATGATATGGGAATGTGAGGATTTGGAATGTGAGGAGTTGGGGATGTGGGGATTTGGGGATGTGGGAACTTGGAGATTTAGTGACTTGAGAACTTAGAGATTCCAAAATTTGAGTATTTGAGAATTCTAGCGCTTAGAAACTTCAGAATTGATCAATTTAAGAGTTGAGAATTTGTGGAGTTAGAGATCTTCAAAATTTGAAAACTTAAAGATTTCAGAATTTGGGAATTTGGGCATTTAGGAATTTGGAGATTTAGAGATTTCAGAATTAGAAAAATTAGGAATTTAGAGATTTTGAGAACGTTGAGATTTAAGAATTTGTGAAGAATTTATAATGACAACGTAGGAATTTGAAATTTCAAAAATCTCGAATTTGGCATATGTCAGATATAAAAATTTGAAGATCTCAGGTTTTAATAATTCGGAAATTTAAGTGAATATTTGAATCTAGATTTCCAAATCCAAATGTGGAATGGATTCCACACATCCTAACATACAATTACCCTAATGTATTTCACAACAAGTAACAAGAGAATTAAATCAACATCATTTAAATACAAGGTATGCATCTCGTAGAAATTTCAAAAGCTCCTTTGAACAGTTGCTCCAATCAACTCTGCATGTTGCTGTCGTCCAAACATGTCAGAATTATTAACGATGAGAAAGCGTTCGAAAGAAAACAATAGATCTACTGTTGGAATATCGAGTATCCGGTGGTAGATGAGTAGCAACCGCGGGGGTCCAAATTTAACGATGTTCAAACTACAAGGCGTTAATTACTTTCTAATCACTGTTTCAAACCACGTGTAAAAAAAAACAAACCAAGAGAAAAGGATCTAACTTCGTTTTTCATCGTACCTTTCCTCGTTCTATCAACCTCTCGATCTTGATTATCATTTTTGCTGATACGAAACCGGCGTATCACTGTACCGGATGGAAGAGAGTCAACCTTGACACACGGACCACCTGGTTCTCTTCCTGGGAGGTCGCAAAAACTGGATATATTAAACAACCGTAAAGAAAAGGTATACTCACAACGGTTGATTAAATCACATTCTCCTCTTTTAAAGAATTCTAAGTGATTCCTAATGATACAATAGTTCAGTTGTTGATCAGATCTAAGTGAGCTGCAGAACGATTCTCGCAATTAATAATTGATCATGCATGACGTTGATTTTACATGGTGTTCAATGTGTACGTTAATGACATTGTAGAAGATGTTTTTAATAATTTTAGACGGGAAATTTTCATAGTTTACGTGATTATTTTGCATCAAGTGATACATTGTGTGTATTTGGCCAAAGGTTTCATCTTCGATCGATGAACCTAAACTCGAGTTCATTCTGATATAATAATTAGACAACAGATATTTGTGCAAGTGTACTAAGGCAAGCATGTTAAGCTAATCGTCCTTTATTTTATATATTTTGTACACTTCATGTGTTTTGAATGTATAAATTTTGTATGTTGCGTTTCTGCTTAGTTTATGTTATGTATATGTATTTATCGAAAATTAGGTTATGTATACTTTCTCTGTTATAAATGTATTTTTTTATAAAATCTATATTTTTCACTTACACATTTTGCTGATATGTTCTTAAACTAATGTATGTTTTTATTTCTTCACAGTATACAATTCTCAAATATTAATTATTTTTTACTGGGAAACAATATAAATTTCTTTGTCATCTTTGTCATAATTTATTACACCATTTAATCTCTCCGTAACCTTCATGACAATTTTTACTGAAATTATTTATATTTCCACGATTTATTCACTTAACAAATCCAATGTTACAATATGTGGAATATTAAATACATTCTGTAATTATTTTGTAAATCGGAAAAATGATTTTATTGTAGATGATGAATTTTATCAGATAAGTGATGTTATTGTAGATGATGAATTTTTTCAGATAAATGATGTTATTGTGGATGATGAATTTTGTCAGATAAATTATAGTACTGTAGATGATGGATTTTATTAGATAAATTATATTATTGCAGATGATCAATTTTATTAAATAAATGATATTATTATAAATGACAAATTTTATCAAATAAATGATATTATAGTAAATGACAAACTTTATCACATAAATGATATTACAAATCACATAAATGACACTATAAACTATAAGTCTATTCCGAATAGTTTAAATAGTTATATTTTGTCCCACGAAAATATCAAAATAATGAAATTAACAGGATAGTGTCGATTAAATTTCAATTTTTTGCGCGGATGTTCGAAGGTAAAAACGAACCGAGGTGAACTGATCTTCCTAGATCATTTTCCTACGTCTGCAGGCGGCTGTGAGAAAGTTCTAAGGCAGGAAGTGACTACAAATATTTGCCTAGCTAGCCGTCTTTTTCGATTACACCGGGATTCACCTTGACTGGAGCTCGATTGTACTCGTGTGACGCAATAGTTTGTTTTATTCCGACTGAATACGACTACGTTTTGAATAAGAATTTCCAACTTCTAGGAATTTTGAACAAGTTTTACGATCATATTGATCAATGTTTCTTTGTAATTCGTAACGCCTTATCGACCGGAAGTTATTCATTATAATGGGTATAATTTACAAACATTGGTATAATAATGTTGTATATGTTATTTGTATAATCACAATATAATCAAAATTAAATGTATATATAATCACATATAATGTATTATAGTCATATTGTATACAATCCTGTTATACATATATATTTGTTACAGTAATATTATAATAACAGCATTTGTTATAATAGGATTTGTTAGAATAATGCTAAAATAATATTTGTAACAATAATGTTGTACTAATGTTATAATATTATTTACAGCAGAATCAGTTACTTTATTATTTTCAAGATAATATATATATATAAAAATAATTATCGATGTCCATACTTTTTTAAATAATTTTTAATAATGCATTCAAGGTTCTATCTTTATACAACATTTTTCCTTATTTTGATTTATGAAATATGCTAATAAAATTATATGACAATTAAAATTATATAACATTATATGTATCGAACAACTAAGTAATCCGTCACTTCGTATTTTTGTTATAAATTTTCAATAAAGTATATGAAACCCCATGTTGACATAACATTTGTTTTTATTTTTACGTTAAATAAATATGTATATGTTTTAATATGTTAACAACATGTTTGTATGTGCTTTTCATGTTAAAAATATCTTCATGTTTATATTTATTTTTTTATATTAGCGATATGTTTATCCTTATTTTCATGTTAATAATATGTTCATGTTCATTTGCTACGTTAATATGTTTATCCTTATTTTCATGTTAATAATATGTTCATATTTATTTTTTATGTTAATGAAACTCTGCGGTGAAAAACAGGAAAAAGTTGTACTTTTAAAACTGTTAGTAACAAAGAAAAGAAGAAGAAGGAACATGGTTAAAAGTAGGGGCTCAAATTGTTGCACAGGTTGCATTACGAAAGCAATATGCCAGAACAGAGCTAATAAGTAACCGTATAGAAGCCAGGAGATCCTAATACCAGTCAGAAGATTAAAAAAGCCACATGGATTAAAAAAAAGCAACGAAGCCCAGTGATCTACCTATGAGAATTAAGAAGATGCTCGTATCGCAACAGAGCCAAAACTGCTCCTTCCTTTTTATCGTTTTCTACTTTTTCCATTCGTTTTACGGCCAACTTTCGTTCATCGCCTGTGAACACGCGTTGGATCAGCAAATTTTTGCATGATCGAAGCACCAACTAATAAGCGAGATACTTAGTCTTTAGATTCAGTACACTGTAATCTCACGAGAGCGTAACAAATCTATCACGAAGGTGAACACGTCTTCGACATTTTTTAAATAATTATTATTATACTTTATTAAAGCATGATAATAATACTGTTAGTATTACTCTATATGTTCTAAAAACACCTTATTTATGAAATTTGTTCTTTTCAGTAATGTCGTGCAGGTACATATTATCGATATTTTTAGATGTTGTAGTATTTTTGATACAAAGGAGAAGGAAATGATTTTTTCGTAATAACAAGCAAAAAAAGCTGTATAAAAAAAGTGTATCATTATGAATATTTCAGTATACTATTATCGATTGAATTGAATTAAATTATTAAAATATTTAATTAAACTGAAATGAATTAATTGAATTGTTGAATCAGTTACTTGAATTAAATTGAGTAACTGAATCAATGAATTAGTTTGAATTCAATTATTGAACCAATTACTTACTTTCAATTGCATTATTGAATCGTTCACTTGAACTGAATTATGAAATTATTTACTTGAATTTAAATTGAATCATTAAATCATGTAATCAAATTTAATTTATACACATAAATTTTTTTATTCGTGTTGCCCTAAAGTACATATACAAATCTCAATTTAATTTCAATTTTAAACTGCAATAATTAAGTTAATAAAATAAATTAATTTCTCAAATTTGAAAATGAAAAAAAAAATATTTCACAAGTTCTAACTTAATTTTTATATTAATTAGAGCAATGTATGTTAACATATAAGCTTTTGTAAAAACCTTTTGTACAATTATCTTTAAGAATTTTAATAATTGTACTTCAGTATTCTCTATAAAATTATTATCAATAAAAATATTAAAAAATTAATTTTACAAACATGTTTTGTGTTACAAATTATATTGATATATAATGTGATCGTAATTTAGTAGATATTTTATCATGTAGACAGTATCTATAGATCTACAAGACTCTTCAGAAATGTTCAGCAACATACTTATCATTTTATTTGACACTTTGGCTGCCACGTTATCTATGGATAATACTCAAATTTCCATACGAATCAATCTAAGTTATTAAACATTTGTTTGTTTAACTAAATGAATACTCGTATTAATTATTCATTGGAACTATGAACAATAAATAAAGAAAATATTATGAACATGTTTGGAAAGATGTATTAATCATAAAAATACCACATAGTCTTTCCAATTACCTCAGTGTGGCAAACGTATTAAAAACAAGTTGAATTATTATTACTGATATTATACAATAAACTCCATCTTATCAATCGCAAATTAAAGTGACAATCTAAAGCCATAAAAAATCCCTCCATACAAAAAGTTTCAGATCCTCGATTTTCCCCTCGAAATCGCCAACTATTAAAGGAGTTTTACCGGATGGTTTTAACAACGCTAACAGAATTATTCCCCGAAAATATTTATCTTTGCCGGATCACCCTCACGGAATCTTTCAAGTTTCGATCGCGGACGTCGAAAAGAAGAGGAAGAGTAAAGAGAATAGGATCGAAGCTTGCCAGGGTTGAAGCAGTAACAGTTAATCCGTCGATGAAAGAATCCAAGAGTGAAAAACGAGATCGCAGAATCCAAACGACCGTATCGAGTTTTCGTAGGCTCCTAGGAAAATATTATCGCAGGAAATGTTAAAGGAGCGAAGTTGAACGCGATTTTCAGGGCAGAAAAGTTTTTACGACGACCTCATCCCCTCTTTCCCTCCTACAGGTATAGGTCGACTAACTTCGCCTCGTTTGGAGCCCATTCTTCCCCATTCAGCTCTTCTGTCGTTTTCTCTCGAGGACAATCCATGGTGTCCCGGGGTCTCACGCCTCGGCATTGACCGCTACCATTCACTGCTTCATTCTCTTACTTCGACAGCGACTCTTTGTCACCCCCCTCAGAGATACGGGGTGCTACGGTGAAGCAAGGGGAGGGAGAGTCGAGGAGAAACTGTGAAAAATAAAGAAAACCAAGGTTTGCGGTGGAAAAATGAGAGACGTGGCTCGAGCCGCGGAATTATGGAGCTCAGATTCCGCAGCCCCATAGAATTCACGTAGAATAAGATTCGTGGTATTCTTGGTGTCGATGCTACAGCCACTTTGCCAAAATCACGCCCTCTTTCTAACAATGACATGAAGATTTATTGAAAAGTTTCTCGTTTTATTCTCTTCTGTATTCTTGCGTCTGGAGTGTTTTATGTACTGCTGTTAATTTTGACAGCACGAAGATATAAATACATTCAAGGAGAAAACATTGCATGATAATTTGACTTATTAAATTTACTTATTAATAATTATTCATAACTCTTATTGTTTAGTAATAAAATTGTAAATACTTCAAAGTATATAATAGAGTCAAAAAATATCAGAATCATATAATTTAACATAATTATTAAATTTTCAAATAATACAGAGTAATTTTTACGAGTAATTTGTGATAAAAATAATTAAATGATTCTAATAAAAATTGCTCCTACAAAGGAAAAGAAAAAAATTACTTTTTTATGAGAAATAAAAAATTACTTTTTCTAACAAAAATAATTTCGCGTTCATTATGTAAACGTTATACAAACGCTCTTTGCATTCAAGGAATATTATAGATTTTTGATCGGGAAGAATTTTGTTTGAACGTTGTGCAAACACATTATCAGAGTGTGAAAAACAGGAATGGAACATCAGTTCGGTATTTGCGATCATTGTGATACCATTAATGGAGAAGCGATATCTGTATTGTTCAAAATGTACCAGTCATTCGATGAGTAATATAGAACTCGTCAGAGATGCAATTAAATCTGAATACAGATTGTTGTTTTGAGATACTGTACGAGCCAATCGCGAAAATACATATCAGATATCTATCAACTGATAAAATTATCTACCGAATTAGCAACATTGCAACTGACTTGTAAGATGGTAGGTAGTTATGATTATAATTTTTTACGATAAAAGGTATTATATGTTAACCTTGTTTATAAATATATATTTTAATTTACTTTGTAAATTATTTATAACATGATGTTTTAAAAAGATTTTTCAGTAAATGCAATACGAGATTTCACGCTATTTCAAATTTCTTTTGGTGAATGAAAATGCACCTTATGGTTGTTACAACATATGCATACATACTTATTTAAATAAATTAGAAAATAAATCAGACGTTGCATGTAACGTCTGCAATTTTACAATTTTACAATTTTACAATTTTACAATTTTACAATTTTACAATTTTACAATTTTACAAGCATACGATTTTACATATCTATATGTTTACATATCCGCAAATCCATAAATTCTGAAAATTTTGTGTTGGTAAATCTTCACATTCCTAGAAATCTGAAAACCCTCCAAGTCTCTAGATTTTCATAATTGTTCTTAAATCTCAAAGTCCCTAAATTTCTAAAATTCCATGTCCATATATTTCTAAATTCCAATGTCCCAAACTTCTACATCCACAAATTTCTAGATCCTTAAATTCATAGATCGTCATATCCAAGTCTTCAAAAACCTCAAATCTCCTAAATCTCCCGAATTTCCAAATTCCCAAATTCCCAAATTTCCAAATTCCCAAATTCCCAACTTCCCAAATTCCCAAATTCCCAAATTCCCAAATTCCCAAATTCCCAAATTCCCAAATTCCCAAATTCCCAAATTCCCAAATTCCCAAATTCCCAAATTCCCAAATTTCCAAATTCCCAAATTCCCAAATTCCCAAATTCCCAAATTCCCAAATTCCCAAATCCATAAATTTCTAAATCTGCTTATCCTCAAATCCAAAAATCCTAAAATTCTCAAATTCCCAAAGACCCAAATCCCCAAATTCCCAAATTCCCAAATTCCCAAATCCCCAAATCCCCAAATCGTCAAATTGTCAAATCCCCAAATCCCCAAATCCCCAAATCCATAAATTTCTAAATCTGCTTGTCCTCAAATCCAAAAATCCTAAAATTCTCAAATTCCCAAATACCCAAATCCGCAAATCCCCAAATCCGCAAATCCCCAAATCCCCAAATGCCCAAATCTCCAAATCCCCAAATCCCCAAATCCCCAAATCCCTAAATCCCCAAATCCCCAAATTGTCAAATCGTCAAATCGTCAAATCTCCAAATCCCCAAATTCCCAAATCCCCAAATCCATAAATTTCTAAATCTGCTTATCCTCAAATCCAAAAATCCTAAAATTCTCAAATTCCCAAATACCCAAATCCCCAAATTCCCAAATTCCCAAATTCCCAAATTCCCAAATTCCCAAATCCCCAAATCCCCAAATCGTCAAATTGTCAAATCCCCAAATCCATAAATTTCTAAATCTGCTTGTCCTCAAATCTAAAAGTCCTAAAATTCTCAAATACCCAAATCCAAAAATCCTCAAATGCCCAAAACCCCAATAATGTAAAAATCTCGAAATCCCCAAATCTTAAATAATATAAAAATCTAGAAATCCCAAAATCTCCAAATTTTTTGTGCGAACACTCTTTGCATTCTTACATTGCTATTATTTATGTCATTCTCCTAATTTCGTGCAGGGCAAACTTCTACTATAAATCCTACGAAATGCAGTATTCGATATATTGAAATAACCATCCAATATCTAAGAAAAATGAATCTGACTCTAGTAAAAAATGACCTTGAGAACACATGTCAAGAGGTGGCTCCCTCATTCCTCCTAATTACCAAAATTACAAATACCCATATACACGAAACTCGGTTCGGCCGCCACTGTGCATTTTTTATCACATTTAGCCGTAAAGTACTATATTTAAGATCGGCAACCCTAATGCTACGCTACTGAGATCGCGTTCGTTCCCGTAAAAACCACGTGCTCGATTTTCGGTCGAAACGAGCGAGAGAAGCAAATTCCCGTGGTGTATTTGTGTGGTATTCAGCGAGTGGATCCAAAGAAGAGGCTCCGACAATTACGAGTACCTGGACGAGCAGCAATGAGCAGCCTGCTCCGTGCTCCTCCCGGAGCGTACTCTGCGCGAGTATAAACCGGACAGGTTTCGGCGGCGCAATTATTAATATAAGAGAGAGAGGATGCTCAAGGTGGTCCCGCTGCTGGAAGGGCACGGGGCGATTTTTCTTTTTTCCCTTTCCTTTTTTCTTTTCTTCCTTTTCTTTAATCGAGTTCTCGCGTGTTGAATCGTACGCGGCTATGTATACATGCACACGTGCGCACGCGAACGTATCATAATTATAGGAGAACCGATTAATGGGTGACTCGGTACTTTCAACAGGAAACGGTTTGTCAATTACTTATCTAATCGCCCCGCTTTTCGACTGTTCGTTACTTCTACACTCTTCTGTCGGTTAATTGTGATTTAGTGCGTGTCGCGAATCTGGGAATTGATTGAATTTTCGATTTTGGAGACAAGTTTGCTACGAATGAGATACGATTCTTGGGAAAGGGATATTTTTTTTTAGGTGGGTATATAAATTGTGATAAATGAAATTCTGAAGTTTATTTGTTTCATAAACTTTTCTTTTTGGTTTAACATTCGTCAGAAAATGTCCACCTGTCGTTCTTTGAAAAACAGAGTACTTTTATATAAAAAGACTGATCTAAAATATGGAAAAATATTTGTTGGTTTGTTTATAATTATATTATATTTGTTATCAGACAAATAATTTGTTGATCAATATTTGTTGATATTATATTGACATACGTAATGATATAATATCATATTTGTTTATGATAACAAAAGTGACAATTTCGATTAATGTTTGTTTGTTTCAGCAATTATTCATATAAATTGGTAAATACACTATTGTTGATAAAGTAATAGTTAGTTAGTGTCTTCTACGATGTTACTTATGAGTATATTTAGTACATCAAGGATAACTGATGTTAGTAATTGTATTTATTAATTTTTACTTATTCACAAATTCATACATTAATAGACAGGCTAATAAAGTTCATATTTTGTTTACGACAAACAAATTGAAAATTTTGTATAATACTTATAAAATATTTTCAAGAATACCCTTAATTTTTTTTCAAGAACGAAGTTATGTATAGAAAAATTTTTTGATTTGTATATTTGCAAAAATTAGCTTATCATTTATTTTGTAATGGTAAGATAATTATATTACGTATACGTACGTCGAAAATTAATAGTGACAGTATAATTATCTCATGTGTAATAGAGTGCGATTTAAAGTGAATAAACTATTTCATTTTATTTTATTTAAAATATTTAGTGTATTTCTTTTTATGTATTATTGAGATGATTTAGCAATATTTTTATTATGATGATAATTTGTTATTTTATATTTTTGTAGTAATATAAACATAAATGATGCATATGCACATAATTTTGATGAGATTTGTAACTCTGTTTTAAGTAGTATTTATTATCAGCTTCCATTATTAATTACTCTGTTTTATCTATTGTTCTTCACCATCTACGAACTTCATTTATGATAAAAGCTTGTAGAGGACCTAAAAACTGGTCGAAAGATTATTATAATGAGAACAAGTGGAATATTCTTGTAAATTAATCTATAAGGTTAATGATCAGATAAAGAGTATATGGAAATAAAATATTACAATAGATAAAATAAGTCGGTGTATATTAGTTTCTCGAATACATCAATTTTTTAACTATTTTCTTAATTACTATTATTACTATTTGTTATAACTTTTTTAAATTTCAATCTTCATATTGAATTCTTTAAAATAATTTTAATCAGTTTTTCGAATGAACAAAATTAAAAATTGTTAATCCGATTATTCAAACTCGAAACTTAAATTATCAAACATAAAATATTCAAATTTTCTAATTTCTAAATGCACAAATTTTCGAATTTTCGTTTTTAAGGTATCATATGCCTAAATTCCAAAATTTTCAGTTTTCTAAATATGCAAGTTTCTAATTCTGTAAAGTTCCAAATTCTATATTTGCATATTTCCAAATCCTTAAATTTAAAAATTTCAAAGTATCAAAATTTTGTAGATTACCAAACTGACAAATGCCTAAATTTCAATATTTTTATGTTTCCAAGTCCCAAATTAAAAAATTTCTAAACGTCCAAATTTCAAAATGTCGAAGTATTCCAATCCCCAAAATTTTCCAAGTCCTAAATGCCTAAATGCCAAAATTTCCAAATCATCATATTCCAACTTTTTGAATCTCAAATTACTAATTTGCAATTTTCCAATTCTTGAATTCCGCAAATCTGCAATTATCCAATTTTCAGATGATTAACTATCCAAATCCTCAAATTTTCAAGTTTCCAATATCCTATATTTCCAAATTTCTGAAGAATTTAATTACCAAACATCCAACTTGCGGATCTGGAAATTTGCAATTTTCCAATTCCTGAATTCCTTAAATCTGCAATTATCCAATTTTCGAATGCTGAACTATTCAAATCCCCAAATTTTCAAGTTCCCAAAAACCTATCTTTCCAAATTTCTAAAGCCTAACTTACACATCTGGAAATTTGCAGTTTTCCAACTTGCAATTCATCATTTCCTCGATTCCTCAAATCTACAATTCCCCAATTTTCAATTTTCAAGTCATGAACTTTCCAAATCCCCCAATGTTCAAATTCTCAAGTTACCAACATCTCATCTTCCTAAATCTTTAAACCATCAAATTACGAGATCTCCAACTTGCTCAACTCTTAAATTCTTAATTTTTCAAATAAAAATGTCCATATTTCAGAATTCTTAACCTCCACCCCGTGCAGAACAGTGTGCTCCGTCAACCCTACTAGTACGAACACAACCCTGCCGGTATGAACACAACCCTCCTGGTAAGAGTACATAACCGACGAAGAGAAGAATAGAGAGAAGATGATGATTTCGTTCGCAGCATTCTTGAGAAGGACAAGGTGGATCAGCCAAATATGGACCAGATGAAATTACAAACGAAACTGTAGTATGTTCTGGTAAGTGTACGTGAATGTCGTGAGCGTACGTGCGCACACACTTTCCACGTATGAGAGCCTACTGGCCCCGTGGCACACGAACCTACAAACCGAACCTGCCACTCTCGATCGTTTTGGGCCTGACCAGAACAAACCTTCGAAAACCTGTAGTTCCCTTTTTCGCCGTTCTTTGTACGCGTGTGCACTCACGGCGTGTACACTCAACAGCAAATCTGCTTCCCCTTGGGAAAAGTATAGTAATCGAGAAAAAATCGAATTAGTACTGATTTGGTATTTAGAGAGGAGTTTTTGGAGATTTTGTAATTTGGGGATGGGTTTAGAAGGTTTGGAGAGTTAGGATTTGGAGATAGGTTTTAGAGAGTCAGAAATTTTGGAGAGTTGAGATTTGGTGAATTATGGGTGCTGTGTGAATTATGGATGAATTACGGGTATTAGGAAACTGTTGCAAATCTCTAATTTCCAAATTTCTGTGTTCCTACACTTCTAACATCTTGTACTCTCAGAATTACGAATTTATAAATTTTTCTGTACTAACATTTTGATATTCTTAACTTCTAATATTCGGTATGGTGCCAAACTTACAAATTCGCATATTTTGCAATTTTTATGTTCTACAATTTCTATATTTGCAAAGTAAGCTTTAAAATTGTTGAGATTTCAAGATCTTATATTTTTAAATTCTTACATTTCTTAATTTTGAAGTGTCTAAATTTTACAAATTCTCAAATACCCACGTTTTTATATTTTCCAAATTATCAAATACAAAAATTTACAAATTTATACATTTACAAATTGATTAGTTCATAAATTTACAAAACATATTTACAAATTTACAAATTTATAAGTTTACAAGTTTACAAATTTACAAATTTGCAAATTTACAAATTTACAAATTTACAAATTTACAAATTTACAAATTTACACAAATTTACACAAATTTACACAAATTTAAACAAATTTACACAAATTTACACAAATTTACACAAATTTACACAAATTTACACAAATTTACACAAATTTACACAAATTTACACAAATTTACACAAATTTACACAAATTTACACAAATTTACACAAATTTACACAAAATTACACAAATTTACACAAATTTACACAAATTTACACGAATTTACAAATTTATAAATTTACACAAATTTACAAATTAACACAAATTTGCAAATTGATTAGTTTACGAATCTAAAAATTTGCAAATTTATCAGTTCACAAATCTTAAACTTATTAAATCCCCATAATTCGAAATTTCGAAGTATCCCACACATAAAACATTCCTAATTTTCTGACATTTCACAATTCTAAATGTAACATTAAAATTACTAAACATGTGATTTGACTGATTCTCAGATTTCCTTTCTTGATTTTCAAAATTTATTATGATACCTTCCTTGAAATCCCTATTGGTTTTCATCGAACTCAAAAATTAATATGTACATCAATTAATGTTTTATTGCTTGTTCATTTATTTTTATATTTTGCTATTTAGGTCCAATTTTAAAAGTCTCCAAATTGCAAAATAGCAATTTAAAATAAATTGGTAGCAATACCAGGGGTTTGAAAAAATTATTTATTCAGATTTTCACGTAATTTTTCATTAAATAGAATATGTATTATATGTATAAAGTACTTAAAATTGAAGTGAAATTAGCTAAAGTCATTTTAACATCAGCATAACCATCAAGAATTAAGTGTCTACTCTCTATTTCACCGTGTTACCTCACGCATAAAGTTACAGCTTCACTTAGAAAATACCTACTTCAAATCATATTAAACTTCACGTTGCGTGAGAAACACCCATTGAGTATACAGAGTTAATAACCTCTAATATCGATGCAAATTGAAGCTCCATATAAAAAATAAAAAGCTTCCTAAAGAAGTCTGATTTGCTGTTGACTGTACCAGCAAATAAACAATACCTGTGTTCCGAAACCCGCTGATTCTGTAACGAGGTTGCTGAACTGTTTCACCGCATCCCGTTTGTATCCGAAGAAAATTAAAAGTCGGTTTCATGCCGATCGTGTGCGAACTTACAAGAACGTGGTTCGTGCTCGAACCTCTATCTTTCTTTCATTTTTTTGCTAATTGTTAAGAGATCGGATACCATTATACCCGTTTCGCGGTAATTTCCGTACTTTGGCCGCTTTTCGAGAAAGTCGATAATCTTTACCAGCGAGAACAGAATTCTCGTGAAATTGTGTCTGTTCTTCGGACATTTCTTATGATTCATATTTTCGAACGTTCCTGATGCGCGAAGAGATACTTTGCGAATAATGGCAGCCGTACTCTGCAATGAACGAATTAATTATGCAATAAGTGTTGAGTACCCGGTATTTTAATAGATGTTGTATACTTTCTTTAATTCTTACAAACCTACTTTCTTTCTGCGGCCAAAGAAACAAACTATTTGACAAATAGTCAAGCAAAATTTATAATATTAATTCATCATATGAATTGATACATGATTTAAACATGATATAATATAATTCACCATATTGAATTAATAACATTAATTCAATAAAAAATTAACAAACAAATAATATTGAAATTAATTAATAATATTAAATTAATTAAAAAATAAAACAAATTAATAAAATTGAATTTTTTACCGAAGAGTTATTGTACACTATATTCATTTTCTGACATGGGATGAAAAATAGAGAAATGGTAGTCCAACCAGGCTGCATAAAATTCGCAATAATATAAATGATACCAACCTTGCGTTACTATTAAATATGAAGGATCAAGTAACAATAAAATATTTAATAATAGGATGTTCAAGTCATGGCTACATTCATACCTTATCACAAAAATAGAAACAAATGTTTGTGACACTTGTGATATACAGAATATTATTGAACACATATTAGTAACTTGCTCTAAATATAGTATGAAGAGGATGTAACATAACTTATCAAATGTACATAATTAAGAAATGTGAAGATTCTGAAATTTGGAGGTTATAAAACCACCCCCTTATGATACCCCTGGTACCACCACAGACCACCTAGTCTTAGTGGTTACCACCACAAACCCACCAATTACCAATCACAAGAAATTCGTGGTAAATTAAACAATATACAGTGCCACTCTTTAGCCGCAACCCTTCAAAATCTACTGCCGTAGCCTCGCGTTCCAATCAGTCCCACAGACACGTGCATATTAATATTTTGCTCGTTTTTCTGAAGATTTTTCGAGTTTCAAAAAGAACGGCAGAAACAAACGCAAACTTTCGAACGCACACGAGCACGCGTGACGAGTTGTTGATGCAGCGTGGTAACAGTTACCGAACATGGTATACACCGGTTCTTCTTCGTTTTCACCGCGTTCCTGTGGCTTCAATGTAGCCACCGGACGATGTACAGGAGTTGTAGTACTCTTGGTACCGTTGTAATCGTTGCAAGTACGAGCAAACGACTCGTTTCGGTCGTGCCGCCAAGTACGGTAGCGTTTCCTCGATGATACTTTTTTGCGACCGCCGGTCAAAGAATGTTGTGACGCGCGTGCCGTCGTCCCTCTTCGGCGTATACTCTTCTGGGTCGGTGGGACCCTTTCGTTTCACTCGTCCTTTCTTGCGAATAGCATCCCGCCGAAACATTTCGACGATAGACCTTATTATTCGGGAACGCTTACCCTCCACGCCGCCACTTTTTTCCGATACGGGAAAAACACCCGTAAAGGTGGACCGGTTTTTTCAAACGCATTACGACAGTTTCGCACAAAATTATATTGTGCTGTTTTTAAATGGTTATGCAGTTACGAATCCATTATTGGATGTGTAATATTTAAAATGTGTAATTGGATGAACATAACGCTGTTTGGGTGAAAATAATTTCATAGTAGATTTTGTTAAATGCGAGACTACATTCTATTTTTTTATCAGGGAAAATGATGTATTTGGAATAATTATTTACACGTATTAATTATTGGTAATAACATTTCACAATAATAATTATTATTCAGAATAATTGACAATAATAACAATCATTGAGAAAAATAATTAAGGACTGTAGTTAGTATTTTCAAAAAAGTTTTAAGAGATCTATTCTATAAAATTTACATTTTCTTAATTCTTCCACCAGACCAACTAATGATGTTATTAAATCAAACTTTCATTTTTATAATACACAGAAAAGTTTATGTTTATATAGCTATTGTGTAGAATGATATATTTATGAACAATTAGTAATTATATATAATAATTGATTAGTTTTCTGTCTGTTATTTTGTGTGATCTAAGTTTTAAGTAATTTCTGCTTATAAAATTTGTATTATTTCGATTGTGTTATTATTAATACAAAATAGTAACATTTTGTCTAATTTATTAATTTATTAACGAACATCGTAGTATGCAGTATTAGAAATTATTATAAAATTCTCCTTGTGTTTGTCTCCTTTCACAAGTTATAAAACACCCCGTGTATGAATTACAATTTCGAGAACATAAACTACAAAAAACTAACGAAATACAAACCAGTTATTTAAACAGCGGGTTCATAAGAATTTTAAATCTATTGTGACGTCACAAGACGCGCATGCGCAGTTGCTTGTTCGCCACGCGACCGCCACGCTTGCTATCTTGAAATTTTATCTCTCTTCCTCCTACGTGCGTTCTCACCAATTTTCTCCGTCTCCTTTCCCCTTGCCATCATGAAATACCGATTAGTATCTTGCTTCATCTGCATCCTCTCTTGAAAAGAGCGTCTCCTCTTCCTTTCGTTCGTTTCCCCGTTGCACTTTCTCGACCCTCCTCCTCCTTCTTCGTCTCCTCCCTCTGATCTTCTTCCTCTTCCTCTTCTCTTTCTGTTCTCCAGAGCGCCGTCAGATTTACTCGCCTTCTCGAGCTGTTTCTTTCAGTCTCGGACGCTTGTAGTACTTACTCCAGGCAACGTACATACTCACGCTGCGTGGCTCCATTCTATTCACCTTCTTCTTCGTTGTTCTCCGCCAATGATGGGATACGTATGTTCTAGAAGGATTTACATAGTTTAAATTGTACCCACTGGCGGACGAAAAATTTGCATATACGTTCGACCACGATTCGATGTTATCGGATAATCCTCGCGTTTCGTGGATTTAAATTTACGCGCGAACTTTTCGCGGGCCATTCAAACGATGCGAATGAAACAACCGAAAACATTGGACACTCGATCTTTAAATTGTACGTTTAAATTCTGCTCGTTTATACTGCGCTTTTTATGTAAAACGGGAATAAGTAACACGAATTCGAGTATTCGAAGCGTTCCAAATATTCGGTGTATTTAAATTGTTGGAAAAGTAGTAGAAATATTAAGAGCATTATAAGTATGAATATTACAAGTATTTGTATTTTATAACCTTGGAAGTTGTTCGAATTCGAAAATTTGACTAAAATTTTATTTACACACAAATTTGTTTTAACATGTTACCTTTGTAACTTAAATAGCTTTGCAATTTAACGAGTTGTAACGATATAAATAAGAATGGCAACACACATAGAATAATAGAACAAAGGTTACAGTGTTGTTAATTCCGTATGAGACGATTGGGTTTGCACTCTAAATATATGCTAATTGCACGTGTAATTTCTGTTGTGAAAAGTGGATGATTCCCCGATGTGCAACAGGTGTGAGTACCGTAGAAATTAGTTTAGATCGTAAGAAGGAGCGCAGAGGAGGTTTTGAAACGTTTCGAGGGCGATCAGTGGCCATCGCTAGAACGACGACGGCAACGGGAGCGGCAGCAACTTCTCGGGTTCCCACCGAACCCGGGTTCTTCGTCTCTGTCTGACCCGGTCCGCGTGGCCGATCCTTTTCTTCCAGCGATGAGCCGGTGTATCGTGAAACGCGCTCCCGAGGCGGCTCCCTTTTATTTTCTCGACGTGCGTGCACCCTCCGTTCAGCGACTGAAACACTGTTGCCTCGTGAAAATAAACGAGCCGGAGGTGGAATCGGCAGGAAGAGAAGCTACCACGGAAAGAAAATAGGCAAAGACACGCGCGTAACTCATTTCGCGCAACGCCTACTTCGCGTATCTTTCGCAATCCTGGTTGCAAACACGTATGATTTAGTGATAATTTAATCGGCCATAGTATAGCTGATACAAATGATGATCTATCACAGACTTCATCGCTCGTTATAGAATATTATTAAATCCAGTTTTGTAATAGTGTTTGTCAACTTGTTTAGAATGAAACAGTTGTATGGTGGTTCTGGGATCTTAGTATCTGAACATTTCAGACTATGTATTATATGCAGAACGCCTGAAACGCACGAGATAATCATATGGGCTTTGTTTATAGGTTATTCGTTCTTTGAAACAAAATTGAACTTGAAAAATTAAGAACTACGCTTCAATTTACACTGAACAACATTGGGCTGATTCTGGTTATGTATTATTAGGCTAATTATGGGAATTAATAGAATTAATTCTGTTCGTCTTAATTTTGGTACATTCATAAATTCTATGGCACTTTGAATCACTTGTTAGTCGAGCTTTTTCAATACTTTATTAGGTTATATTTTTCTGCTGATATATTTTGTATGTTTTATGTACTATATTTGTCATATCGTGTATGTTTTATATAATGTATTTTACAAATTATATGTATTATATTTTACATTATGTTACATTTGTACTGTGTTTCTTCGTTGCTTTTCTTATTTAAATTTTAATTTTGTGTCTCATTTGCTCTAAAATATGAAACTGTAAAGCATACTATAAATATTCTTTCCCCACGTTATATTTTACACTATGTAAAAAACGAGTGCCTTAAATGAAAATAAAAGGGAGTACGATAGATGCATACATGTGAACGGTGGGCGTTTCTATTGTGCACTAAACGCGCATGCGCCGTGAGTATACTGTAGTTAGAAGTGGGAGAAAGTTCAATATAAGTTCCACAAAAAAAGAAAATACGTTTTGATGGTATAGTTATAATTTCGAAAAAAGTTTCATGCACCAAAGTATATACCGCGTTATATAACCGAATAAAACGATTTTAACAAAGTTGGCACATGATTCCAAGAAGAGAATTCAATGGTTTTTGAAGGCATCTCAACGATCAACCTGTCTTCGAAAAAGAGCTGCTTCACCGATCCTTTATTTTCAGTGTCCACGTATACCTCTCGGTTAACGATTGAATTATTATAGCGTGATGAAAATAAGTTGCTGGCGAAGTAAACTGGAAAGTTGTTATACCCGAGGAAAGTGAAGTTAATTTCACGTTACGTGAAACTCGTCATAAAGGAATATTTGCATACCCTATGTGATTCAGAAATAATTTCGTAATAACCGTGTATCAAACAAAGATGCATTGGTTTAAGAATATCGTATTGTTAAGCCGAATTCGCACGTTCATGCAATCTGAATATACTGACAATGAAATGTGTACAAATATTCACGGCTGGAGTGATTGCGCGTGAGAACCCGGGGTTGAATTGATGTAGAAACCAATTTCGATACAGCTGAACAGTATTAAAATAATTTTTGCTTTCGTGTTTTTTCAAGGAAAAATTTATTGTAGGTGAAGTGAACATATCAAAATTGTACTATAATTATTGTATTTTGAATTTGTAATACAATTACGATTTCAATTTATTTTCAATTATAGTATAATTTGTTAATATTATTTGCAAATTGTTGGAATTAGAGGAATTACTGGAATTATTGGTATTATTAGTGTTATTCGAGTTAGTAGAATTATTACAGTTATTAAAATTATTTAAATTGCAAAAATTATTCAAATTTCTCAAGTGATTTAAAATTAGTCTTAAAACAAATTAGAGAAATGAGAAATTGATCATTTTATTATCTTTTTCTTTACATAAGTTTGTAATGTATAACTTTTATTTTATTGGTGATGCTGATTAAATTTACAAATCATAAGAATAATAATATACAGAGAAATTTTCAGTAATTCATAACGAAACGATAACACCAAGATGAAATCAAGATAAAGTATATTTATAATATCCCTTATCATTTTAATAATTTTTAATAAGAATTTTAGTATTTAATAATTATTAAAAATAAATAAGTTGTACAAAATAATTTATTTTTCAGTTATGTAATACTATACAGAGATATATTACTATACAGACCAAACTATACGGTCTTAAATAATAATTACAACCATCACAGTTTATTTTTTATCCATTTATTCATATTTGCACAATCGAGAAAATATCTGCACACCCGTTATATTATTAATAACATTAACCTTCGATGCCTATAAGGAAAGTACCAAAGCATAATATCTCCAGAGAAGAGAAATTTTTAATTAGTGCAGAACGAGCATTAAAGGAACACCTGAAGTGACACACTTACGTGTGTTGACAAGATGTATCGAACCAATTTACGATGAGTTTAATGGGACCCACGATCGATCATCACCTTTTAATTAATTATCAAAAATACAAAACGTTCCGCAAGCACTTCGATTTAATCCCATATCCTATATATACTTTCTTCTTGTTCTCAAAGATTATTCCTGCTTAATAAAAGTTAACAAGGCAAACTTTATTTATATTAGTATTTATTTCTATAATTGTAAAAATAAAAAAAAAATGTTGAATTATTCGTTTTAGTCCGCAACAAAGGCAGTCCTGATATATTGGAAATGATAGACTGTAATTTTTCCATGTTGAATAAAGTATTTCATATAAAATCTTAGATAAAGTATTGACAATTTATATACATAGAAAATGGTATTGTAAGTTTATTATTCTCTGAATTTTTATATTTGATTCATTTCTGACCGTCTATATCTGAAAGTATGTTTCCAGAAACAATGTACATGAAATTTCAAAAAAGTCCGTCGGAAATACCGTATCATTGTCGTAGGTTATGTAATGCTCACATGACTTTCTTTAAATGCAGCTTTCTTATTAGGTCAGAAACCGGAGGTTAAAGAACGAAAAAAAACTTGTGTTCTGTCAGCAGGTGATTTCGGCGGTTCCTTTTAAGGGAGTTTTCGCGAACAGCGAATCGATATTTATCAATTGATCGGCAATTTCGATCGATGATCACGGAACTGTATTCTCCATGTGTATAATATATGAGGGAGTTTATGTCTTATATTACAAAAGCGAACTTTCCAAATTGTTCGTGGTACTGCATGAACAAACTTCGTCGAATATTCCCTTGACATTTTGATTTTTCGTGTTATTCTTAATTATTTCATTTGGAAAATTAAAATTTGGAGAAATTTAAAAATTGCTTTTCTATGTTATTATATAATGGTAAAATTTAATGGTTAAATTATATAGTTGTTCATCATTTAGGAAAACTTTTTATGTGAAATAAATAGTGATAAATGTATTATTAATCAAATTTATTGTTTGTTGTAACGAGTGGATGATGAAAGTGTATTATACATATAATTATAAAGTAGTATGATCAAAATATGACAATAAAATTTTCTCATAAGACTGAAGTCCGAGGTTTGATGCTTTTCAAATATTATACTTGTATATTTATAATAATGTTACTTATGTACATTTTTAATTTCTGATGTTGAAATGTGGTCCCGTTATTTAGAACTAAATATTAAACAATTTATAAAGATTTTAATGATAATGGTATTCACAGTGGTTAAAGTTTATTGCATGCTGCAATTTATGTAGCATATGTACAACTCTATGAAACTGAGGGTTGAAATAACCGACTAAATGTTAAAACTATACAGAAATTATAGACAAGTAGTTAACTGAATAGATAAGTACCTGATAAACTAAACAGACAACCAGTTGTTGAATTGAATAAGTAATTATTTGATAAACTTAATGATCTAGTTCATAAACTGAATAGCTAAATAGTGGATAACCAGTTGATGAGTAGATAAGTAGCTAGTAAATTAAATAGAGAAACAATTGATAATCTGAGTAGCTAAATGGTGGATAACCTAACTGGACAACCAGTTGATGAGTAGATAAGTAGTTGGTAAATAGAATAGACAAACAGTTGATAAACTAAATAGCTAACTAGTGGATAACCTAACTGGACAACCAGTTGATAAGTAGATAAGTAGTTGGTGAATCAAATAGACAAACAATTGATAAACTGAGTAGATAAGTAGTTGACAACTTAAATGGACAACCAGTTGATGAATAGATAAGTAGCTAGTAAATTTAATAGACAAATAATTGATAATCTGAATAGCTAAATAGTGGATAACCTAAATGGACAACCAGTTGATGAGTAGATAAGTTGGTAAATTATATATACAAATAGTTGATGAACTAAATAGATAAGTAGTTGACAAACTAAATAGAGAAATAGTCATCAAACCAAATAGATGAAGCACCAAGAAAATACATCAATCTGCAACAGTAAGTGTTACGTAGGAAAAAGTTTTCGTTCACAAAGGGTTAATAATCTGGCATCCAGTCGAGGTCGGTGTAATTCCACGCGAGAATGTCCACTCACTTTTACCATCGGGACCAGGCCCTCAATATCTGGCCCTGTTCGTTCGACGGTGTATCATTATGAATTCGCGTGCGCTGCCCCCGGTCATTCTCGTCTCATCTCGAGCAGGTTCTCCTCTTCTTTTATCTGCTTGGCTCTTCTTCCTCCTCGTCACTTCCTGCGCGCGCGAGCACGCACGCGCACGCGTATACAACCGGGCGTGTCTTTTTTTTTTCTCCTCTTTTTTCCGGGCATCTCGTCTTTTTTTTGGCACTCGCGGAGAATTGACCCGACGCGACGTCCAGAAAGAATCCGGACAGGTATCAAACGCCGTTGCTCCGATCGCGCGGGAGCTTCGCCAACGGACCAACCATCAACGAGCATGCTTCAATTCGATATAATGACCGAGTAAGATGCAATTATCGAAAGTATATTGATGGAACAGTTTTGAGCAATTGTACGCGTGGAAAGCTTTGTGACTACTTGGCTGCGCTTAAAATATGTGGAGTCTGCGTTCCATTTGAAATTTATGTGAATGTACATTTCCACCTACGTTTGAAAGGTTGCTACTGATTATTGATATATTATTGATATGTATGTGGACATTATTGAAATATTAATGTATTGACTCAAATAGAATGTAACGAATATTTTTGTTACTCAAAGGGTGATGTAGCTTTTATTTCAGGACACTGACTCGTTCAGTTTAGCTACGTCTGCTATATAATTTTTAAACATAACGCTTCCATGTGTATTAGTTGTAGAATGTATGTATTTTAGCTTGATGTAAAATTAGAGTAAGTGGAATAAAAGTAATGTTACAAATTGTGTGCATTTTGGAACGTATGGATTACGAGGTGTGGTTTAAACGAACTACTCTTGAAATAATCTATAAGGAATATAACACTAAATGTTCTTCGATCAAAATGTTAAAAAATATTCAAGATTAATATTCATCTAAATCAATTGCTATACTTATCAAATGTCGTAACCCTCTGAATTATTGTATTGTTAAATTCTCTCACAATTTCATACACCAGAGAATTTTACAGAATGTTAAACCCGAGCACGGTTTCACAGAATAAATGTTAACTCATTGTTAGAAATTGCAACTCGAGGAGAAACAGAAATTCGCGACTCGATTTATCAGGAAAAAAAGAAGCGATTTTATCTGAATCCGCGAATAATAGGTCCCTTCCGACAGGAGTATATCGAACATAGAGAGAAACAGCGGACATGGGATACCAGATTCAAAAGAGCCGTTTGGATAGAAAATAATGGGAGGCTGTTCGATTCTTTTGTGTACCTTATTTGTTAAATTCACCGTTCTGTTCTTCTCTGGTTAGTCGAGAACCACGACGATAGGTTGATCTTTTTCTAACCGGAGATCCTCAGCCTCGATAAATCCTGGATGATCTAAGGAGTCGTCGATCTTCCTTTGAGCGCTAGTTTCTGTTTCTGTCATTGAATTCAAGGCTTAATCTTACCGATGGTACTCAGATTAATCGTTCGAATGATCGATGACTCAATTGTAATTGTTGAAGTGTTACGTTTATACTTTTCTATTGTACTTTCGTACTTTTGAATTACCGTTGGCAACTGTGTATTTATTTCAAATATAAGTCAGACGAAAAAGCTTCTTAGCAATTATTAATGCAAGTTTACATTTTATTCTTACGGACGAAATCTTCAATTTATTTCTGAAATTATATCATTGATAACACGATTCGTTTATGTTATAGTACAGTATTAGTTATTGTATCAAATTTTGAAATTGTACTTATATTATATCACATTTTGAATGTATACGGTGTCACCTGTAACGCTACTCATGATTTTTCGCCCACTTGCAGCCTCCTTACGACAAAAAGTTTAGAACAATATTTGCAGGGTATGAAGTGCACAATAGATATTAGTAAAGCAAATGGTGGCTGCAAGAGGGAGAAAAATCGTAGTAACACCCTGTGTATTACATGAGAACCCACCACCAGCTTCAATGAACTCGAAGCTGCTGAGGAATCTAGAAACTTCAAAATAGATTAATCGATACATCGTCGAAAACAAGTATAAAGTGTACAAGTGTCTCGTTACAGGTTGAACATCAGGAATTAATCATAGAAAACAATGGAAGAACAACGTGGAAGACAAATTTTCCTTTTCATTCAGTGGCAACCTTCAAATAGCGCCTTCCTCTGGTAGGAAGCGTATGAACATAGCGAAGATCCTTTCCAGCGATAAATCGAACACACTTTTAGTATGTACGCCGAGGAAAGATGAGTGTAGACCCAGCCAATAAGGTTCTACCAACACCATCTTGATAATAATATCCCGCTGTTAGACAATTTGACAACGAATTCGTCTTCGGGAGCTTCAACCACCACTTTTGTGGTCAGTTTTTGTGGCTCGATTGTTTGCTGAGTTCACTATTTTAACATTAGCATGTGTTCTTTACAGTTTAGAGTCTACACTGTAGATATTGTATTAGATTATTAAGACTGCTGATGTTAAATGAGTGTTTAATTTTAAATTGAGTATGAAATAGAAAAATAAATAACTGAAGCGTCAACTAATTAATACTGTTATTTTTTATTTCAAATGTAATAGACATTTTGAAAGAAACATAGCAATAAAATTTCGTAATATAGAATGTGATATTTAAATAAGAATAAATATTATATTACAGCTTTTAAGTTAGTTATAAATTTAGAATACAATAAACTTGCTTTGTTAAATTATAAATTGAAATTAAATTAAAATTGAAATTAATAAATTAAAATTAATGCAGAATTAAATGAAATTAAAATTAAAATTAAAATTTGAAACAATTAGGAATTGTATATAAATAAATATAAATATAAATTTATAATTTATAATTTGCAATTTACAATTTGTAAATTTACAAAATTTGCACAAAAGCGTTTCAAAAATGTTTAAATAAAAAGTTTTAAAAATGCTTATTTTATCATATTCACTACTTACTTATTCAGTACCGACTGCAGTTTAAAATAAAGAGTAAAATGTAAAACCATTTAAATATGAATAATTAAAAAGATTATTAAACATAATTAATCAATATATTTTTAAAGGAAACTAATATTTAGCAAATATAGTTACACTTTCTTTATTTGAGAAAAATTGCTTGCACCGCCTATGAGATTGGAATATCGACTTCTCAGATGCATTTCCGTGCTGTCTTCATTCAGGCGCTGTAACTTTCTACAAGTTCAACACAAATGTTGTCCGAACCAGTTTTTACATGAAGCAAAATTTATTACGATCGCGTGAAATTACTGCGAACCATATTAACATTTCTGCAATTATTATGCGACGGTTTCATGATCTATGATCGCACGAATTACAACTGACACGTGAATACATTGCTAATTAATCGCTCTTGCAAATTTTTTTAATAACGTGTAAAGTCCCAATTTTTTATAGGATTATTAGTAATGCGGTGATTATTGAATATGACAGATTAATATTGCTTTGAAATTTTTTGTAAAAAGCTGTGGTATTGATGAAAGTACTGCAATAACTAATGCGAGATTAATTGAGTAACTTGAATCAGTTAAACGCAAGGATAATCGAAATTGCTTTGAGTATTTGTAGATTTTAGAGTAAAAGTTAGTATTATTTGTTGTGTTATTACTAACACTGACATTAATGATTGTCAATGCGGTTAACTTTTGTTATATTGCTGAAGATAGGTTATGGCAGCCGGCATTATGGAAAGAGTGCTTTTTATGCAGTGATTAAGAATTGACGAATACAACAACAAGATAATTTTCTAGTTTCAAGATTTTAGAACAGTAGAAATTTTGATTTCGAAAATTTATGATTTTGGAAAGTTTTATACTTGAAAAATGCGATTTGCAAATTCTTAATTTGATTTAAAAATTTGGAATTTCTAAAATTTCTAAGATTTAGGACTTTACTTTCTAGGATTCTAATATTTAAAAGAAGGAAATGTTTAAATGTGAAAGTTTGAAAATTCTTAAATTTGATAGTTCAAGATTTCTAGAATTTCTAAATTTGAAAGTTTAGAAATTTGGAGTGTTGTACATTTATGAATGTGGTAGTTTCTGAGTTTGATAGTTCGTAGGTGCAAACATTTTTGTATTTTTAGATTTCTAAATTTCTAAATTTCTAAATTTCTAAATTTCTAAATTTCTAAATTTCTAAATTTCTAAATTTCTAAATTTCTAAATTTCTAATTTACAACTTCTCAGATTTCCTGATTTTGTAATTTACTAATCCTCTAATCTTCTAATTTTTTAGCCTCCTAATCTCCTAGTTTTCTAACCTCATAATTTTCGAGTGTCCTAATGTCCTAATTTCGCAGCGTCCTAGTTTTCTCATTCTCTAATGTCCCTGCTTTGTAATTTTGAAATATCCGTGCTTCCTAATTTCGTAGTTTCATTATTTTCTAATTTCCTAATTTTCAAGTATTCTAATCTTCAAGGTCGCAAATGTTCATTTTTATAAATTTCCAAACTTCCAAATTTCATATTTCCTACTTTCGCATTATGCATCTTCCACAATTTTCACTTTTGCAAATTTTCAAATTTCGTAATTTGAATTCCCAACTTAAATTATTCAAATTCCAACTTTTCAAATGTTAACACATCAAACGCCACAGTGAAAGTATGCCTATATGGTCAGACACATAACAACATAAATTACTACAAAAACCAGTTAATTCTTCAATTCCACATTTTAATTATTCAGAACAGCATTCGTTGAACACTGAAAGTTAGTTCAACCCTCAACGGTCACACTTCATCAGAATAACACACCTGGCACTCTGGACATTTAAGACCCCAGGTACTATAAATGTTCTTACAAAGAAGCTACTCATTATTTAACTTTAAAAAAAATTATAAACAATCATTTAAAGTTGTTTTAACATATTTCACAACTGACTTCAATAAATTTAAATACAAAATGTAAACAGAAATTCTGAAACGTGAGAGAATTAGAAAAATGACGCCTTTCACAGAAAAATTCCAAACTTCTTTTGATTTTAATATAAAGAGCTAAAATTTTAGCTGAACACTTTTGAGATGTTTGAGGAAACAGTTTGAGGAAAAAAATAATAAAAATGCCAAGGTTTTACAAAAAAGGTATCTATTCAGACTTTCAGGATATAAAATGGTTAAAATTGTAGCTGAATTAGCTGGGGTTGTTTTATACCCCAATGTGTTTGTTAAGGGTTCATACTTATAAGTTTCATTATACAATCGTTACAGATTCAAGAGAAATAATACGTAGTTACATTAAAAGAATGAAATATTATTAACCTAACCCCACAAAACACATCCTAACCTCTAAACTAAGAAACTAATGCTTATAAATATACACACAATTAAAAAAGAAAGAAATAGAAGTATACCATACAATTCTTATTATGCAGTCATTACAGATTCAAAAGCAGTAAAACTTGAACTAAAAATTAAATCATTTTCCTTCCTAACCTCAAAAAACACGATCTAACCCCTAAAACAAGAAAGTTAGAAGTACACGTTAACAATAAATGCAAGTTTCATTACGCAATCGTTTTTTATTCAACAGAAATAAAACACAATTACACAAAAAAAAAAAATGAAATCAATTCTTATCCTAACCTCAAAAAGCTCATCTAACCTCTAAAATAAGAAACAAACGCTTAGAAGTACACGTTAACAGCACATAGTTTAAGGGAAATTGAGTGAGCAAGGTAATTTCAACGATTTCTCGGGATCGCCGCAATTCCCCGAGGCATCTGCATATCGTGCAGGTCGCAAAAGCAATTCAAACGATTATTTCGGTGCCACGTGCCTCGGACCTCTCCCTCGTTCGAACGTCCCTCCCGGTTCCCCCTCGTTTTCGTTATCGGTCCTGCGGACAAGGATGGCCGACTTCCACACGTGACACGTGAGAAAAGGACAAAATTACAAGACGCACCTGTCTATCGCGAAGGCAAGGTGCCAGGCCGAAGGCAACACTCGCTCGCGCCAACCGCGATACCGAGCTAATGAGCCACGGCGAAACCGCTATACGTTTTCTCTGCCAGCACTCGCTTCTATACAGGGTGCCCAGTAATTGGTGCTAGAATCCTAAGGGGTTGATTCCTATTCCTAAATCTCCTAATATTCCAATTTTCTATATTCATAACCATTCATACTCAATTTCGTATACAGGGTGGCTCACAAGTGGTGTAAAAGGAAGCTGACTCTGAGTTTTCTTTTGCAAAATGGGGTTTAACCTTTCGTTTTTGAATTATTAACGAAAAGAGAGAGTATACGAGAGGAAGTCGAAGCAGTAAAGGGGCAGGGTTTTGTTGAGAAAAGAGGCATTTATTCTAATGATAGAAATATGATGTATCTTATTTTTCTATATAAACTGCACTTCAATGCATTTTTCCAACGTTTCACAAGTTTTTGCATTCCGTCGGAAAAAGTTTTCGGTTGCATCTGCAATCAGTTAAATCCGTTTAGATTTTGAGTTTCCCTCGTAGATCAATTTCCAAGTTACGAAATTATTTTTGTACTTTCAATTTGGAAACTTCTCAAACTTCCAGATTTTCTCAAACTCCCAAATTTTTACATTTACAAATTTTCTAGCATTCAAATGTTCTTCCGAATTTCGAAACTGTTTATTTCTTGAAATTTGCATGTTTAAAAGAACTAGTACTAATAATTACATGCATCAATGTATAACGTTTCTGAATTAACTCTTTCACTTATCACATTTGACTATCACACTCATGACGCACAGAATAGTTCAGATACAAACCCAAATTGTATTTACAGACTGACTTAGATTGAAGTTTAATACTAGTTATAATTTATATAATTAAGTTTTTCGAAATATACTTTTGATTTCACCTTTTCTTATTAGTCTTAACTGCAGCAGCTCTGGCAACTACCAATAAACTAGGTTAGGTTAATCGACTTAATCGACGAATAGAAATTGTCATCTTTCTTGCCATAAGCAAACTCTGTTACAAATATTCTAAACAATCTTCGAGTTCATTTTTCTTGAAAATCAAGTCTTGTAAGACATCTTGGATATCTTTGTTGATTTATTATAATTTTTGTTGGATAAGGTGAAGTGGGGTAAGTGCAGACCGGTTTTTGTAAAGTTGGTATTTAAACGTAAGTATTTCCAGTCTGCTATGTGAATACTTAACACTGTCGATATCGAACGCTTTGCAAAATTACTACTATTTAATTAATATTATCTAGGACCTTAATTTTCATTGTACATTTTGATTTTGGCAGGAAATTGTTTAAAATGTCAACTACTCTACACTTTCCCCGGAAATGGGGTAAAAGCGTAACTTGAAGTTAAATACTTTGAAACTATTTCATGTGCAATGGGGCAAGAGCAGAATTATTGACAAATCTGCTATAAAATGCTTCTTACTGCATTATGCAAGTACTCTATACTGCAAACAAGTACTCTTAGCTGAAATATAAAAGGGGATATAGTGAAACAAAACAAAGAAACAAACATACTAAATGGAGAAATTTCGCTCATATTGTAATAAAAATAGCCTGTATACGCACTTGCCCCGTTTACGAACTTACCCCACTTCACCTTATTTTTGATTTTGATTTTTTTGTTACGTAAAATCATCCTCTTTGATGTACCATCAGTTGATCACCCTGTATATGCACATACGCGTAAGCGGCGTACTTTAGGAACAGCGATGGATTGGCACACCATCGAGATAAAGACGGAAACCGCGAAAGTAATCCTCCAATTTTATCTTTTTTAATTACTTTCGACTGGCCAACAAACGATGCCTTCCTTTTTCTCCTCGCTTTTACTCGTAATGTCTCGGCGGTCAGGCAGTCGATTAACCGACGAGAAAATCAATCCGAGTGTCCTTGTCAGATTTTAACGAGCTTTCGCAAGCGTAGGTCATATTGCTACCAATGTCACTATGTACGGTCGAAAAGTTTGATTTCTATGGGAACGTGGGTGGAGAGAAGAAAGAACCAGTCGTTGCTTCTCAGTTGAAATATTTTCAAAATGATAGAATTGCAAGTTTTTAAATTCTAAAGGCAGCGAATTCGTATATTTCAAAGCTATAATTTAACAAATTTTTAGGTTAGCAAATTCATAGATTTCGAAGTTACATTTTTAGAAATATTGAAGATAACAAATTTACAAATTTCAAATTTATAACATTAGAAATTTGGGAACATGAGAATTTCAAAATTGGAGCACTTAGAAATTTGGGAACTTGAGAATTTCAAAATTGGAGCACTCAGAAATTTGTAAGATTTAAGAAGTCAGAAATTCAGAGATTTGGAAACTGGGAAACTTGGAATTTTGGAAATTTGAGTGCATACGTTTTTAGGGATTTAGAAACTCTAGAATTTTTGAACATGTAAGGATTGTAAATGAGGAAAGGAAAGATGGAAATTTAAAACAATTTAATTTCTTGCATAGTAAAATTTTACAACTAACCATATGATTAATTTCCGAAATTTATTATAGTAACAATAAAATACAGAAATAAACTAGTTAAGTACCTAAGTTAATTAGTAAATTCTATAAATATTTTCGCAAAAAAGAATCGATTTTTTCGCTCAGTAAGCAAAAGTTCTTTAAAAATTTCTGTAATACATATTTTCCGTGAAGGATGCTTCCTTTTATGGATCCGATATTGAAAGATTCAAATCAGTGATGACAATTCGTCACGCTTTTGATCTCTCATTATTTTGAAAATATATCAGGGTTACGATATTACACGGAGCAAGATGTTGGAATTAAGCCATCGATATTAAGATCTCGATGAAATCCAGGCGGTCATGCAAGCCACGAAAACACGAACTTACTGTGCCGTAATAACAATCATTGAACCTTAAGGGGCCTGTAAGTACAAAATACAGCCTGATATTCCTGTAATTGACAGACATGTGGAACAACGACCCAATATTTAGCGAATCGACGCCCAGTTATCAAAACTACTTAAAAACGCCATCTTTTACCACTTGAAATTAGTGTTAAGCGCTCAAATACTTTATTTTTAGACAAAAATAGGTTTTACAAGTTTTATTTATTTTGGAAAATTTAGTGTGCAATGATGGAGGTCTCATTTTATATTGAACGTTGTTAAATAATTGTTAAATTTGTTAAGGTAAATACATGTTGATTTTTTAAAATATAGTCATTGAATGCATTAAATAAGAATGAAGAAAAATAAAATAAGGAAGAGGTAAGAATGAAGACATAAATAATTGAGAAGAGTAGAAAAATAGTAAGGAACAAATAATGAAGAATAACTCAAAATTAACAATAGAGAAGTAAATAACAATAAGGACAACGAAGAAATAGTAAGAGAATAACAATGAAAAAATTAAACAAAAATGACAACAAAGAAATAAATAACAATAAGAACAATGGAGAAATGGTGAGGAAATAACAATGAAAAAGTAATAAAGATATAACAATAAAAATATAATAAAAAATTGATAATCAGGAAATAAATTTCAAGAACAATGAAGAAATAAGAAGGAATTAACAATATTGCTAATTCAACGTTACAATTGAAATTTTATATAATTTTATAATTTTGTGCAATTATAAAACTATTCAATTAACAATTACAATTTAATTCCACGTTAGTAATGTATTCAATCATCAATTATAAGTTAACTGTTTAATTATTATATGAGTAATTAAAAATTCAAAAATTTTAGTCCGCTCTTTTCTTTGTTACTATATTAAGCTGCTAATTTTTTTTCATCCATTTCAGTATTAAAATATTTAATCTATCCTTACCTATTTTATTTCTATAAAGTGTCATAAATTATTTCTTTATATGTATTCAAACATTCTATACTTATTTTTATACATCCTCTTATACATTATTTTATACACCTCCTTATGCTTCATTAATACAATTAATATATCTGGCTATTTATCAAACTTAATACTACCAGTGCTACCAAATTATAAATAAATAGATATGCAGTATGCACTGATACACCCTTTTATACTTCATTGATACAATTAACATATCTAGCTATTTATTTATCAAACTTTACTATCTACTTAACTATTAACTATCAATGTTACCAAATCACAAATAAATATGATGTATCGACACACAAATACTCAAATTCTAAATATGATCAAATGAAAAAACCTTCCCCTTAATATCCATCCACCCCATGTTCACCAACCGTTTAGAACGCGGTACCTCGTTTTACACCAACGTATTTACCGCCGGTGTTAAATTAAGAAGCTGTCTTTCGGTATCACGAGAAAATGACATAAAAGAACGAATCAAACACGAAGAACTAATGGTCCGAGGAGTCAATTAAGGTGAATTAAACATCACCGAAAGAAGTGGAAGTTGATCGGAGTAGCAACATGAAAGCGTTTCTATGCCGCGTGTCGTTCCACTCGTTTATTGTCTTAAACGACACGACATCGTAGATTAATCGAGATCGTCGTTGGTTTTTCTCGTGCACAGGTAAGAAAAGGACGGACGAAAGTGGCTACGGTAGCACGTGCACTGGGCCAAGAGCAGAGCAAGATGAAGGGTAAGACAAGGGAGAAGGAGGGATGAAGAACGACGGACATGGTGGCGTGCGAACAGCAGGTGCACGACCTCTTCATGAAAACCGTCGGCCTCCTCAAACCTCTGTCTCCTCTTTCCCTCTCGTTCCACTGTCGATTTCTTTCTTCCTCAATGATCGTTCTCGTTGCTCCGTCGTTCTCGTGCCAACCACTTCCGAATCTCGCCGTAATTAATGGCACCCGAAAGAAGCGATCCCCGATGACACTGCTACGAATGATTACAACCTTCGGATGAAAACTGTCCACCATAAACTGATCTACAGTGTGATATTTCAACGATCTGTGGGAAAACATGTAATATACTCAACGTTATTCAGGAAGTAATCTAAATATGGAGAACCTGTTTTATTTCACGACATATTGCCGAGTTTGTTAAACATTTTTCAGACGTGTCGCGAATCTATAGATGAAACATGTTTGCTTTATGATGTGAAGCGGAAAGAAAGTAATTGGTACTAATTATTCACTTTGTATTTTATAATTTGAAATAGTTCATTTAACATCTTAACGTACAAGCTATTTGGCAGTTGCATCAGAGCTGTTAAATTAAAGTAAATAAAGAATGTTGAAATGTTAGACATAAATTCATATGTCAGATCTATACATTCATAACACATTACTCAATAAGTCTCCGGTCATATATGTGTCAGACCGGGGACTTATTGAGTGATGTGTTATGTCCCAAGTATCTAAACCCCAAATTCCAAGATTTCTGTGTACCTATACCCTCAAATCGATTCCTATACATCTATGCACCAATATCCCAAGATTTCCACATACTGCATCCCCTAATTCCTATATTCCCACATACATATATTCCCAAATCTGAAAATACCCAAAGTCCATGGTCGCCAAATACCTATATCCCCAAATTCCATGGTCTCCAAATACCTACGTCCCCAAAATCCTTGATCACCAATTCCTAGTTCCATAAATTCCTATGTTCCAAATATCTGGAGCCCCAAATCCCAAGATTTCAATATACTACATCCCCTAATTCCTATATTCCCACATACGTATATTCCCAAATCTGAAAATACCCAAATTCCATGGTCGCCAAATACCTACATCCCCAAATTCCATGGTCTCCAAATACCTACGTCCCCAAATTCCTTGGTCAACAATTCCTAGATCCATAAATTCCTATGTTCCAAATATCTGGAGCCCCAAATCGCAAGATTTCCGTATATCTACATCCCCTAATTCCTATATTCCCACATACGTATATTCCCAAATCTGAAAATACCCAAATTCCATGGTCGCTAAATACCTATATCCCCAAATTCCATGGTCTCCAAATACCTACGTCCCCAAATTCCTTAGTCATCAATTCCTAGTTCCATAAATTCCTGTGTTCCAAATATCTGGAGCTCCAAATCCCAAGATTTCCGAATATCTACATCCCCCAATCCCTATATTCCCATATACGTATATTCCCAAATCTGAAAATACCCAAATTCCATGGTCGCCAAATACCTATATCCCCAAATTCCATGATCCCCATATCTCCAAATTAGCATCCTACTATATATCCATCTGTTTACATCCTCCAATTTCTATTTTCCCCAAATATTCTGAATAAGGGTTAACATTCGTTGCTGAGATTCAGCCACAACAAAACATTTACCACTATAATTGAAAAATATGGCGTAATATTCCGAAGAAGAGCAGAAAACATTAAATTGGATTAATTACAGAAGAGATACCTGTGGCAAAGAAAGAAGCGAGCGAGGAAGAAAGTGGAATATCACAAAGTGGGGAGTCGAACAGTTAAGAGAAGGGAAAGAGAAGCAGGGCGCGTGCCATTGCTTATTAACTTTTTTTTCCTTCTGACGTATATATTGGATCTTTTTACTCGTTCGTCTTCTTTTTATCAACGCTTTCGCAACGCTTTTGCGAGGCACAGAACGAAGAGGGAGTAAGCTGGGTAAATTCGATTTCTTGCCTGGCTTCGACTGCTCAAATTCACATTACAAGGACACCGTTTTAATGAAAATTTATGTCGTCAGACGAAAGGCACGCTTAACGGTCGAAACGATTACGGGTTTTGCTAGCGGCGCAAGTGAATTTGCCAAAGTACATTAATAATTTGGTTCATTTATTCTTGCTACGTTTCTCTTTATGGCTTGTCGGCTTGATCATGCTACAAGTGTTCAACGTTCTTATGTATACTTTCTACTTTGTGCTGTTTAACGGAGTGAAATTTACTTATATCGAACGCAAAAATTTCACCTTGTCGTGTTTCATCATTGCTGCACTATGCATTTGGTTCTATCATATATATCTTGTATTTTGCACCGCTACCTGTTTTATACGTAGGGTTACGACTGAAACACTTTGTCTCGACCGAAATATTTTATCGATCAAACACGTTGACTGCCACTGAAGCAGCTGACAAGTTGTTTGTGCAGTATTTTTATTTTTAACGGGTATTACCAAATATTTTCACAATGTTTTATGACATTTATTATTCGTACTTCTAAATAGTTAATATGAGTAGTTTTAATGAGATAAGTAAATAATTTTTAATAGTATATGAAAATTTTTATTAGCATATAATTTGTATGAAAATGTAAGCGTCACCCACATATGGGGGATGTGACAGTCAAAGTGTGAACTACGCATTTTTTGTACATTTCTGTGAATCTCTGTAATATACAGGACGCTTCAAAATTCACGTTGTCATGTTAGAGAGAATCATTCTACTTGAAAAATATTTTTTAGTACATACCTTTGTTTTTAAGATATTTTCAAGGAAGTGATAGAAAATGAATTCTTTGAAGTCGAACATTGTTACTGACAATCAGCCATTTTATATTAAAAATGTTAATGAACAATTTGTATAGTTATTTGCATTAAACTTCACACTTCCTTTTACCTATTTAATATAATAAGGTTTTAACAGAAACATTTGGTTCATCAAACTTTAAGTTTATACTTCTTTGTAAAGTCTATGTTATTATAATATACAGGATGCTTCAAAATTCGTGTTATCAAGTTAGATGAAGACAATACTACTTGAAATTCATTTTTTAATACATAGCTCCGCGTTTAAGATAATTTTAAGGTGTGCTTAATAGGCTAATGAAAAGTGACTATTGAAATTGACAGCCATTTTATGTTAAACATGTTAGTGAAGAATTTGTCCAATTACTTTCATTAAAAATTAAATTTCAAATTCACATAATTGATTATATAAAATAAGTTCCTTAAAACCGGTCATTGTCATGCATTTTACATTAAAATTTGTATAGTTACGTTCATAAAATTTTTAATTCCAAATTGACATACCATAAGTGGTTTCAAATGCGCTTTCTCAATAATCCAATATTAGTTACAAAACATTTTACCAACTCTAATCTATGTTTCCAATGTTATTCACCTCAAAATTTCTTTTACTTCAATTTCCTATTGAACTTGAATAATTTTATTGTTTTGAAAAATTCTATTAATTAGCTTTCAATTAAAGATAGGATATTTTCACTTGGATTATCTTATTGTGTTATAGTATATCTGAGATTACAAATTCTTACGGTTTCCGATGCTGGGTACAATATTTACGGGAGCATGTTTATCGTACAAAAACAGAAACGGGTGTACTTATTTTTCTTCATTTAATTCACTTCTTTCGGCGTCTCTCGTTTTCCCACTCTCGGCCGCTCGTGCGCGCGCGCGGACTTTTTTCATGTTTTTATGCACTGCTCGTTTTTCCCTTCCGAAATATAATTGGCGGTGCGATGCACCTGTCTTCCCCTCTCTTTCAACCCCCTCCGCCCTCTTCCCTCTGCCTTCTGACCGCTTCTTGTACTGCAACTTCTCTCCAGCTTATCCCACGATACCACGACTTCCACGTATTCCGGCGCGTGCCACGTTTACTCGAAATACGCTTACACGATGTGTGCAGGCACGCTAGCAGAAAATTAGCGTCATAGAAAAACTTGGAAACAGTCATCAAGCTGAGAGACTCGAACAATTATAAATGTCGAATCCACAAAAGTTCATTATCTAACTTGATTTTATTTATTTTGTGTGGATAATGGGAATTATGTAAGGGAAATTTCACTTTGTTTATTTTTAGGCATACATGGTCATGGCTGAGAGATCTGAGAATTTTAGTATATGATTTCACATGTAGGATCTACAAATTTTAATACATGATTTCAGATGAGGGATCTGAAAATTCTAATAAGTGACTTCATATGTGGGATCTGAAAATCCTAGTATGTGATTTCACATGTGGAATCTGAAAATTCTAGTATGTGGTTTCATATGTGAGATGTGAAAATTCTAGTATGTGACTTCACATGTGGAATCTGAAAATTCTAATATGTGATTTCACATATGTGGTCTGAAAATTCTAGTATGTGGTTTCATATGTGGGATTTGAAGATCCTAGTATGTGATTTCACATGTGGAATCTGAAAATTCTAGTATGTGGTTTCATATGTGAGATGTGAAAATTCTAGTATGTGACGTCATGTGTGGAATCTGAAAATTCTAATACGTGATTTCACATATGTGGTCTGAAAATCTTAGTATGTGACTTCATATATGGGATTTGAAAATCCTAGTATGTGACTTTACATGTGGAATCTGAAAATTCTAATACGTGATTTCACATATGTGGTCTGAAAATTCTAGTATGTGGTTTCATATGTGAGATGTGAAAATTCTAGTATGTGACTTCACATGTGGAATCTGAAAATTCTAATACGTGATTTCACATATGTGGTCTGAAAATTCTAGTATGTGACTTCACATGTGGGATCTGAAAATCCTAGTATGTGACTTCACGTGTGGAATCTGAAAATTCTAGTGTGTGATTTCACATGTGGGATCTGAAAATTCTAATACGTGATTTCACATATGTGGTCTGAAAATTCTAGTATGTGGTTTCATATGTGAGATGTGAAAATTCTAGTATGTGACTTCACATGTGGAATCTGAAAATTCTAATACGTGATTTCACATGTGGGATCTGAAAACCCTAGTATGTAATTTCATATGTGGGATCTGAAAATCCTAGTATATGACTTCACATATAGAATCTGAAAATCCTAGTATGTAATATATTCTTTTACATATGTCTTAATTAAAACTAAAATTTCAATTTATAATTACAAAACCCTCCAATTATCAGTTCCATATTAATTCCTAAATAAATACATTAAATTGCAAATTTAATTTTTCGTGAAATAAATAACCTAATTATTTATTCAACAACCTGGTTTCATATTTGTCAAACAGATGTTACGTCCGTTTTATTATAAATCATTACTTCACTTTTACATTATATTATTCGTTAGTTATACCACATGGAATACTTGTGGTATAACGTATGATATACTGCTTCGAGCATTGAACATCAGTTATAAATGTGATACAGTGTTGTATTTCATATGTATATTCCCAACAATCATGTATTAAAATGTAATTCGAAAACGTGGCAGTGTAGATATATGTGATTATGATTGAATTAATGTTAATATTAAATAATTATATGCGAGCGACCGTTCGTGCGTGCGTATGCATACATAATTCACGGTTTTGTTCGTGGATATGGGGAAACGGGTCTGCGGTCTGCTTGAACCGAACACCATGTCGATGCTATCACCGAAATAATAACGACAACGCGACTTATTTATTACATCTATCCTTCATTCAGTATGTTATTTCTTTTGTACGTTTGGGGATAGGAACAACCTACATTCGAGAGAAAGGAAAATTAATTACAGGCCAACCTTATCTCTTTTGAAATTCCTGACATTTGAATTTTTATGCATTCTACCTCATACTATCAGACGTAATTTTCAAATTTTCAAACTGAAAATTTAAAAGAAATGATAAGGAAGTTGCAATATCTTTTTTATAAAATAAGAAATTTTTATGTAGAGAATAGGAAAAATAGACTTCATATTATAATATAACATTAAAACAGTATGTTCTATAATAATATTCAATAAGTATGTTAAACAATTTTGTTAAAATACTATATTCAATATTATGTTAAAAATTTTGATGTGTGATATTAAATAATATTAAGTTAAAATACTATGCTAGATATTAAAAAATATTCTGCATCGGCATCATTCAAGAAAGATTCTTCCTTATCAAATGTAAAAGACGAAATACAATGTTTATAACAAGTAATGATAGTGTTCATGAGAATCGAATGCAATGAACAACTAATTTGTAATGAATCCATAAGAAACGTATCATCTCTAAGATATTGTATCATTCATCTATTAATACTAACTCAGATGATGACTTATAAGCCTACAATACATAAGCATTTGTAAATAATTCTATAATATTTATTAACATCGTTTTTCCTAAATACTAGAAAGTTAGGTGTTCATCATTTATCAGATCAAGTTTATAAAATCAACTAACCTCATCATATAATTCAATTAACCCCACAACCGGAGTTTGTTGACATATCGATCTCACTAATCCAAATATAATAAAAACTGCAACATAAGCTCAACTAAAATGATTTCAAAAATGACACCTGTATACCTAAGTGAACGCGTAAAATACGCAAAAAGTTAAGAAAATCTCAATAGTTTATTTATAAAAATTAGATATGTCAAAAATTATTCAACTAGCTCTCCCGTGCATTTATCCTATTTTTATCAGCTTCATCTTCAATTCTTTTTAAAGTTAGTTGCAAAGGGTTGAACAAAGACTCAATTAGCATAATCGGCGTAATCTACTGCTTCTTTTCGCCGTGAAAATGGTTACGAAAACACTGCAGAAGTGTGAACTATGAAAAAGCGTTAATAGCATGACTAGTTGTTTCGACTAGATCGAATCAAGGGACCATGCGAGTATAGTCGACAGAGTTCGTGAAAACGGGGAAAAGCAGGGTTCATTAATAAAATCTGTATAGTTTATAAAAGTTAGATCAGAAGTTAGTGAACCAACCTCGGTTTCTAAGACTTCTCTACGCAAGAACATCAAAGAAAGCTTCCACAAGTCCAGTAAAAAGAAAAAGGAAAGTTCGCTGTCAAACTCCGACGAAAGGTAGTAGAACCTTCGTAAGAAATAGGTATCGGCATGACACGATCGAATCTGGACAATAAAAGATCGAACGAAAGCATCGGCCAATCGTGGAAATAAATCTCCATATCTGACACGAGGCGGAATAGATCAACGCTTTTCTATGAAAACCCATGGAAGAATACTCTTTCAAACGAGCGGAGCGGGAGGGGTGATAGGAGAACGATAGAAAACGAAGAGGGAGGGGTAAAAACGGCTCGGAGGAGAAAAGAACCTGATGATTTCTACTTCGCCGTGAAAGAAACCCTGCACGAGCCGTTGAGGGTAGAGAATGAAACGCCGTGAGTGCAAGAGAAAAGACAGGGTGACAGAAAAAGAGGAGAACGCTACTGGAAGAAGCGGTTCATCCTTCGTAGCACGGGGACCGTCTCGAATCCGTCTCTTCAAAGAGATTCCTTCGAAGGAAAAGAACCCTCATTGAAGCTGATGCCCATTTTCAACTACCTTTCCCGCTCTTTCCGTTTTGTAGGAAATTTATCGATCGCGTTCAATCGATACCGCAAGGACTTGTGGTCGATTTCTGATTTTGTCTATGAAGCTCCTGCAGTACACTCTCGGATAAAATTTTCGCTCAAAAACATACATTTAGGAATTTTTTACATTCTTGTTTTCAAGCACTGGCTTTAGATATAGATACGAACTTAAATTCGAAAATCTTGAAAAATTCTTGAATTTTCAAATTATTATATTGTGAAATCTTTAAATTAATAACATTTTGGCTAACCCACTAGAATGTGTTCATAATCTTGGAATGTAGAAAATATAACGTCGCTAGAAGAAGACTAAACATCACGACCAACCTCACTGAAGCAGCCACATCAACAGCATATCAAGACACATTATTAAAATTCTGTAAAACTATAGGAATCCTCAGCCAACTGTAAAAGAGTGATGTCAGATCATCCACTTCCGACCATAACCCTATCCCCCTAAACTGGTCAACAGTCGCTAATAACCTGGGTAGTTGATGTGACTTTAAACCAATATTTAAAAAAAAAAAAATAGAATGTGTTAGGGATAGAATATATTACTTTCTGTTATACTGATAGATCATCGATTTATTTGACAAACATACGAAGCGTGTATTTAAGCTTAAGATTAAGGGTAGCAGAATGAAGGATCAGGGAAATTTCGTCAGGTCGAGATTTCTCCCTTTCGTTTGATTTAATCCGCAAGAACGATGCTTGCGTAGCTGAATCAACTTCCGCTTGTTGCCTGACGATATTCTTCGACGGCGATTTGTCAAGTTCGGCTGACTACCGAGCTTACGAGAAACGAATGTTGAGAAAGAAGATTACAGATATCAATTTTGCTTTCCTTATTTGTGCCGGGCAGAGTTTTCAACGGCCAGCTGCCGGTTGCCGTAAAAAACTTCAATCATCATGCTCGATAAATGCAAAATCGGTTGCAACAAAGATATCACTGTAACATAAAATGATAATTTACAGTCGTGCCGGTCGATGTTTCTTCGCAATCCCGTTTGAACGTAACAAGAGTGCTATTACATAAAATACCTGGTTATCGAGAAAGTGATACAAATGTTGGTGAAATGCGTTGTATCTTTATTCGAATGTATACATTAAATTAAAAATACGCGTCGCTTGAATCAGATATTCCCAAACTTGTGTCCCCTCGGAATTCCCGCGGGTGTTACAAATTTTAACGAAAGTTTTGTAAATTTTGCAATTTAGATCTTTACAAGGCAGGAAACTTTTTTAAACCGCAGGTGCGAAAAGTGTTTAAGAATGTGGGAACAATATTTTATGCTAAATACAGTGCGTTGCATCGGTATACATATCCTCGCTGCTTTTATTAATACTTTCGACTGAAAATTACTGTTAATATTCTTTAAATACTAATTCGTACTGTGTAAACACCAAATTATGTTAAAAAGCTTGCGTGTATTTATGTAAATATTCTGTTTTACGTTTTTTATGTAGATAAAGATACGAAACTTAATTTATCGTACTTTTAACTGTACTTTTAAGACAATAATGCAATTATTCAGTTAATCAATGTATCTAATCTTATCAATATTTTTATGGATCTAGTTTAGTGTTTTTACAAGAATTTTGTTAAATATCTGTGGGACTTTGTGGTACAAAAAATGGCGGGATATGTATGTACGTTACTCTTTAAAAGAAGAATACCTTATCTTAATAAAAGTATACCAGCTATTGTACTTTTAAGACAATAATACAATTATTCAGTAAATCTAAGTATTTAATTTTACCAATGTTTCTATGGATCTAGTTTAGTGTTTTTACAAGAATTTTGTTAAATATCTGTGAGACTTTGTGGTACAAAATGGCGGGATATGTATGTTACTCTTTGAAAGAAGAATGCCTTATCTTAACAAAAGTATACCAGCTACTGTACTTCCAAGACAATAATGCAATTATTCAGTTAATCGATATATCTAATCTTACCAATATTTTTATGGATCTAGTTTAGTGTTTTTACAAGAATTTTGTTAAATATCTGTGAGACTTTGTGGTACAAAAAACGGCGGGATATGTACGTTACTTTTTGAAAGAAGAATGCCTTATCTCAACAAAAGTATATCAGCTACATCATTTCGTACACGTTTTACTCATACTAGTACAGACCGTGTAATGCGGTATATACGTCCATACATACATGTACATATATACGCTCGTCTATTGAACAAACGATCGAGTCTGGACGAAAATAAGAGGAGGAACGAGAAACCCTTTTGAGTTGTATCGGCGCATAAAATGATAAATTAGGTATGCATACGCGACTAATGCATACGCGACTAATGCATACACACGCAGTATGGAGGCATATCAGGGCGAACCGGCAAGGGCTAATCTCAATTTGCATCCCCGAATTTCGACTTGATCCAGAAACCTGACTGCTCCCCTGATTTTCGGTATTCAGGTGGCATATGTCGCCCCTACCAAAACTTATGGTCGAAACGTATGCCAATAGGAGGACCGTGATCCGGCATAACTGCACTGATCTCATACGTCGACTCAGTGATTCTCAATCGACTGCGCTTTGATTGTAATTTTTACGTAAAAATTGTTATAACCAGTGTTAAACTAAAATCCGTAACATACTTCACGGATAAATGTGACAGAAAATGGCTCAGATTACAAACATAATTTTTTAGTTATGTAATTAATGTTTCTACGTTTAACATTATAACATCAAATGGATCATTTAATACATTCAGAAGTTTTCTTTTTTAAATTGTAAAATTTATTATGGTGCTCCTCTTGAAATCTGTGTTGGTTTCTATTGAGATAAAAAATTAATGTGTACATTATTATTTGATATGTATATTAATATTTTACTAAGGCAAAAAATTAATGTGTATATTAGTAATTAATATGTATGTTATTATTTTACTAAAGCAAAAAATTAATGTATACATTATTAATTGATATGCATATTAATATTTTACTAAGGCAAAGAATGGATGTGTGCATTATGAATATGTACATTATTAATTAAAATGTATATTAATATTTTACTAAGGAAAAGAATTAACGTGTACATTCATTTTCTATCAAAATAAAGAATTAACCCCTTCGCGTACGACTGATTGTGAGTCGTATTTGTGACGCACACCACAGTTCAAATATAACAAAAATTCATCATATATGTCTTACTATTAAGTCTTGAGTTTAATACCATTTACAATTTGTACAATAAGATTGGTAAATTGAAAATGTGTCTAACTCTTCAAATTTCATTGTTCATTTCAGTATTGCAACAGTGATTACTTAGCTCTGACTATTGAAACAACTGTCGAAATTTAGGTTACGGGGTTAATATTGATGTTCCATCGAAACCAAAAATTAATGCGAATATTTACAACTTTATTGTGACATCAATATATTATATAAATATCTTTACAGCTTATATCTTTAACGTTAACGCCCCTCACAAGTATGTCATATTTCAGAAAATTCGTTCACCCTCAATTTTATTGCGTTATGTATACACATCGCGATCGTAAAAGGGATGTTCCACGTTTACCGGGTAACTTTCTGTTACTCCCGAACCGATGGAAGAGTAACGTGGACTCAATCAAAAAGTTCGCCGCTGCATAAAAGAACTGTTACAATCGATTAACATAAAGAGATGGTTCTCAGCTACATCTGACAAAATGACAGGGTGCACTTCAGAAACCGTAAACAATGGTATACCCGTGGTGTATTATCAATCACATGGATCACCGTTCGCGAGAGTAACGATGAAATTTCATCGTGCGGTATCATCATTAAGCAATCGCGTGACGGTAGAATTGTAAAAATCACAGTGGCCGTTAATTGCTTGAAAACCACTGGCCTCGTGCGAACACGCATGTGCAGGCACTCGCTCAGATATATGTATAAATGGAGGGTTGCGTGGCACCCCTCACGCACGAGCGTGCTAAACAGAAGAGGACAGACGCGGGGAAAGAAAGAAATATGAAGTGGAACGAAAGCGAAAGAGAGATAGAACGTTAAAACCGAGAGAGAGGGAGAGAACGAAAGGAGCGCTGGTGCGAACGCACGGGGTCGAAGACACAAAAGAATAACGTCGCATGCCACGGGACTGAATCCACCCCTAAAATTCACCCTCCTGCGCTTCTCTCACGTGTGCAAGGTTGCTTTAACATTGCAATGCACGATTTCAACGAGGGACTGCAAGTAAACGTGCAGCGCTAAGGAAAGAATGGAACTCGTTTACAGGCAGTTTATCGATTTTTGGCATCGACGAATTTGTTGCTCCGCTGGAAATTTAAATTACTGACCAGTTACAGGTTGTTAACTGAATTCTGTTCAATTTTTTTTACCGGTAGATTTATTTTTTCACGGTATTTTGTCACATACGATAAGAAAATTGGCAAAATAACATTTGTTTTGGACTTTTTGAAAATTTAAATAGAACTGTAGAATGCCAAAGTATTTGATAATTTCATCGAATGATGCATTATAACATTATTTTTTATATCAAGTCTAATACTAATTTTTCATTGAAAAAATTAAATGAAAGTTAGAAAATAAAATTTCACTTAACAATGAATGACACAGGGCACGAAGGGTTAAATTATAAAAACGTTGAACGTTTAAAGAAATTTTTCTTTGAATATTTTCATGCCACTCTGTCAATGTGTTCATTCTTGCGAATAAATAATATAATATTTTGTTATATTTTGTTTAATATTTTTCAATTAAATTTTGTGTTTTTCAATATTAAGAATGCAATTTTTTTTTCAACATATTACAACACTAAATCACATTTACTATTGAAATATTATTACGCTAAGTAAAACTTCATATAGAAATTTTATTTATAAATTAATTATTTAAAATTTGTGGAACAAGCTTATAAAGAAATTTAACAAATGAATTATTACTAAGTAAATTACCCACTTCAGATTTATAAAAATCCATTTCACAAATACTGTCATGAGGTTAATAAAGGCAATTTCATATGACCAAATTTTTGTTAAAATTACTCGACTAATACCAGCAAAAACTATTCACCTTCGTTCCTGATAACTTACCGATAACTCTACTCTCTTACCTAACATTAATACTTATTACGTTATTATATTAATGCCTAATAATAAGCAACAACATCCGAAAAATACAAGAAAATTTCAGACAGCTTCTGAGCACAGAAAATAAGTTGTCCAACTGATGTTCAAAAAGTAGAATTTTAATTAGCACCCTAATGTACGTTCCATAGAAAATAAAATTCCACAAGTGGTTGTCACCGAACGAGAGAACCACTGTGCACGTGGCTGATGGGTGCACAGGGTGGTTGGATGAGTCTCAGGATATTTTTGGGGTGGGCAACAGGCGAGAGCACTCTACGTAGAGGGTGCCTCGGGCTTTTTTGGATCGGGTCGCTGAGCGTACGATTGAAAGAGGACAAGCGAAAGGGAGGAAGAGAGGTAGAGAAGGAAGGAAGGACTAAAATCGAACGTGGCCAGGTCTCGTGGATGGAGGGGAGTTGGAAGGGAACAGAAACCATCTGCCCGCATATGTTATGCTCCATGGATATTGGAAGCAAGCCATAAGAGAGAACCGCTCATTGGAAACCAGGAACTGACTATCTGTCCGGCTAGTAAAAGGAAGTAGGAAGCCGTGAACCCCCCGGGACTAGGAAACGAGTGTTTTCGTAATTAAGAAACGTCGTTCGAAGAAAAATTGGGAAATTTTACACCCGTGTCGGTTCGTGACTTCTTCACGTAAACTCCGAGCAGGATTATGTTATTAGGTTAACGAGATCATTATATATGGAGCGTGCACGATCTTTAATCAGCGTTCTTCTGCAGTTTTTGTAACCTCTTTGAACCAGAAGTTAACATCGAGGTAATTAATAAGTTTAAAAATTAAAAAGAGTGAAGTTCCACATAATATTCTTTTAGCTTTTTAAAATGTGGATACCCTGAAACTATTATTTTAAAAATATGTAGATAGCGGAGTTATAGTCGAGAATAGTAGAGTTATACAAAGTAGAAATTTTGATGTTGATGAACTTTCACTGTGATTGTTCAATTAATTATTTAATGAAAACAATAATTGTGTTTTCGATGAAGCGTCGATTCGATTGTCGCTGAAGTACCGGTTAATTTCAGCGAATCCAGGTGCAAGCCACTCTCACCTGCGTAACATCGAGGTACCTGCAAGTCACCACGTACGAAAGTGCATTTCACTATCGACGTCGTTGGTGAATAAACAGCCTTCAAATCAGTGCAAACGATGGGGACCCGTTAATGACTGTTGCATAAAATGCAACTCCTTTTATTTTCTCGAATATTTCGTTTACGTGTATTCTGAATTTACGTAGAGCCAGTTTTTCAATCGGGACAAAAACAACGGTTTAATAAAACGTTGCATCGTCGGTGAGCCTGGTCTTATGTGTTATACATCTTTTCATTATACACGATAGAGAATTATAATTCTGACATAAGATCCCTGTTTTTTGCGTCCAGTTATTAATTGAGCAATATACTTTTCACGTGGACCACCTGTTTAATTAGTAGGTAATTAAGTAAATCTGCAAAAAATTGATGTTGTGGTACAGAATTTATTTCGAGACATCTTTTAATTCTTATATTATTATATTTTTTACTATAATTTATTTTTAATTTAAAATTAGAAATCATTCATTGTTAGTACTGTTGCTTTGAATTAGTATAACAAAGTAAAATAAAATTGCACAATAATAAATAAAACATTCAGTTAGTATAAAATAAAAGTTATAAAATAAGTGATTATGATATACAAATATATAAATAGATTTTTATATGAGAGTAATTAATTATAGATATTATATTAAATTATTTATGCGAGTAATAAAGGGAGGCACAAAGCTACATAAAAATATAAAAAGAAATAAATACAAGTATTTAATAATTAATCACTAATCAAAATTTTGTGAAATAACAAATATTTAATAAATAGGAAATATTTTTACATTAAAAGGAGGTAGGTTAAAATAGAAATTCGTTACTACGTAATACCCCACAATTGCGTTGTATAATAATAATGATATTATGTGCAACGAGGGGGTTGTTATTGTGCGTCATTATACGTGCCCTTGGGTGCCCTACGTATTTCCATATTTGATATATTTAGAAGGGTGGAAGTCAAAGCAGAACGTAATTTCTTCGCCCTTTGCCAAAGGATTGAATCTTAACGATGCGTGGAAAATTTATAAACAAGAGTTGTTAATAATAAAGATATGGAAAAATTAATTACACACATATTTTTATACATGTTATTGAAAATATAATTGAGGTAGAACAAATATGTTACAAGTATATTACAAAAATGTAATAAAATATGTGTTTGTAGTAATTAAACTGCAATTACTTATAAAATTATTCTGATTGTTAAGGTGAATAATTTTATTATTTTTTTAGAACTTAAAAATAGAGATATTTTAGCAGAACACTATATAAATAGGAATGAAAGGGATGTTTCAAGAAAATTAAATAATTACAATTAACAGCATACGACTGCGATAATAAGCATATTGTAAGCTAGTAATTATTTTTGTATGTAATAATTATATATTAAATTGTGAATTTCAAAATAAGAAGAATTTGATGATATGAAAGTAATATAATAGTATTTATTTCATATGAATTTTGAAGCTGAAATTTTGAAATTTAAAAAAATGGAAAATTTATAGTTACAGAAATTTAGTAATCCAAAAATGTGAGAATTCGTAGATTTCAAGAATCAAAATTTGAGAATTTGGACAATTCCGAAATTTGTAAATGTAAAAATTTAGGAATTTGAGTCTTTGAAAACTTACAAATTTTAAAAAATTTAAGAATTGAAACATGCACTAATTTGCACTTTGGAAATTCCAAAATTTGAAAATTAAAAATTGCATAATACAGATATTTCATAAATCCAAAAATTCATAGAAATTCTGAAAATTTGTAGATTCAGAAATATAAAAATTAAAAAATATGGTGATGTTCAAAATTTGAAAAATGAAAAAATTACAGAATATCGAAACTTAAATTAAAAAATGAAAAAATATCGAAACTCACGAATAATTTTCAAGTACATACATTCATCCTTATCGAAAGCTCCCATTGCCATACTTCTCCAATACCGTAACCGCGCGTTTAATTGAAGTATCCCGCGAAACGCGATACCGTGTTTGAGACCACGGGTCGTTTAAATATCTGAAAGCATCCAGCATGCATTGTCGATCATATGTTTCTTGAATGACCAAGAGTAGCAACCCCTTATCCCAGCGTCTGGTTCCCTTTAAACTTTCCGAAAGGAAGGACGATCATCGCATTGTCGTGAACCAAACGAGATTCCGTTTGGTGGAAACGGTACGCCAAAAGGCAGCTGGTCTCACGTCAGACGTTTCAGGCACACGAACGAAGCGTGTCTGAAAGGCTCGTCTCTCCCTTTCCCTCTTTCTTCGTCCTTTCCCAGCGACGTCTGGTCTAACGTCTTTCTTCAACGCGTGTAACGAGGATGTTCGTTCCTCGTCTCACCTTCTTATTCCAACCGCAGGAAAGTATAGGTGGTTGAAAGAAGAGGGACAACACGACAGCCACGCTTCGGCCACGCGACTCCAATCGATACGGGAGTCTCTCTTTCTTGTACCGTGCGGTTGTAACTCGTAAGTGGACCCTGCGGCACTAGGTGATTCTCGATAACAGTTGACTCGAGCCTTCTTCATGGTAAACCGGATGAAATACCGTTTCTTTAATATACGTTGAAATAGGAACGCGCGTGCGCTGCCGACATTTCGGTCCCGCATTACTAGCAGCTGACCCATTCGCATTCACTCTGCAGAAAGATAACATTTTCGCGAACACTCCTTCAGGGCTGTTACATCGAGTCTAGGCTGCTTCTTTAAATTGTGGTGTATACAGAGTGTTTCATAATATGTACACATAACGATAAATTTAATATAAGTAACATATACAGCTTTCATAAACGTCACAACTTTCATATCGTATCTAACCTTGTTTTCAGTGGTACACATTCTTTCGATAAACTTTTATTCACATTATAAATAAGCAACCTTGATAACTATCATGAAAACACTGTTGCTTCAAATCTAGTCCCAGTAGTATAACAAATACTGTGCTCTTAAGGTCAGTTTGAAAAAATTAGTAGATAGATACTTAATACGTAGACATAATCTCAATTATGAATTTAGTACACATTGATGACAAGAATCTACCATATATATTTGACCTATCTAACTTTGCTTATCATTTACAGTAAACCTTCCAATGATCCTTTTATCAAGTACAATACTTCAGTCAATCAACCTTGATAATTATTAAGCACTGTTATTTCAAATCTAAGACCACGTAGTACCAGAAATGCAATCTTCTTAGTAACAATTTAAACTATTAGACCCTCAAGACATAAACACATGGACATAACCTCAATAATGAACTTAGGACACACTAATAACAAAAAACTTTCATTTAAACATTTAACATGCCTAACCTTGATTCTCAGTTGCAGTAATCCTTCCAATAATCCTTTCGACAGATTCTTCATTCAGCAATTCATAACTAACCTCCCTATCATAAAAAGGCGGGAACTGTGTGATAATACAGCCTCGTTAAAGACAATTCGAAAGAACTATTACATGTTCAATCCAAAATTATGCATCCTATTTTATTTATTCATAATGATGTTTTATCGCTCGCCTAGGGAGACAGTTATTAAATGAGCATTCCTTAATAAGTGGATGATCAAGGGAGGCCACTAAAGACGAACGCTGGATTTTGTGAACATAACCAAAGTCTTTGGTTTATAACGCAGCAGTTGTAAACTTTGATATACTCCGGTAGTATACTTAAAAGGGTTGCCAGCGAATTCGAGAAACACCTGGCGATTTTGAACGGATCAGAAGATCGATGATAAGACTTTTAGAGGCTTGCGTTCAAACCGAAAATGGTCACTTCGAGTAATTTCTGTGAAGACAGGTGAACTGTAGTGCAATACAAGAGTGGCTTGGAAGATGGCAGTTCATTATAGTGGATTAAATAGAAGAAACTATAAAATAATTTATGTGTCTTATGTTTTTATTATTTCTTTGAATCCACCGTGTGTGCTCATATTATGATACAATCTTTATAGCATACGAAAGTATTTTTGTATTATTGGTTCTACTGTAGTTTGTTTCTTGTTCCTTGATTGTCATGATAAAAATGGGCGTTTGTGTCGAGACTCATAGAAACATTAATTACAAATATATTAGTACTATTATAAATCAGAGAATATTTATAATTACTACATAGAATCAATATTATTAAGTGTACACAGTATCAATAATTATGTGCAATAATTATGCATAATATTTTTAATATTTAATATTATAAAACAAAGAAGAATGAGTTTTGTTCGTGTTACGATGACACACATAAAATATTATTATAACAACATAATACATAAAATGCCCTCCTTATTCTCTAATACACAGCTTAAAGAAAATTTGCATTAATATAAATACTACGAGTTTCACAAATTATTATTATCAATTACATGTAATCATAAATTTATTGTAAATATGCCATTTTTCTTGACGAAAAAAGACAAAGTATTGAATGAAAGCAGATTTGAAACTCGAGTTTTAATCCCTAACAAAGTTCTAAAATCTTCATCTCCTAAAGTTAAAATAAAAAATTTGCAAAACTGTAGAAATGCAAAGGATACGGGTTAAAAGTATCTGGAACGACTTTCAGCAGGACCATGAGATCTGGGTCTCTTGATTATTGTCATTAGTCACGTACCCTTGCAGAATTTTGTCGCACATGCGTCATGTTTCTTCGTAGAAGCCTGGCTTTTGCTTCGCGGTGGTATTTTCGTTGGAGGTGTAAAAAACTCGCGTTAGATCCGTTGGTGCGGATTAAACCGTATAGTTCCGACTGCACCGAGCAAAAAAGGAAGCTTCTTCTGCTCCTTTTGCGGTCGAACAAATCCTGGGAGAGGAAACACTTCAGATTTTTAGCTTCTGCGTGTTCCAGTTGTTCGATCCAATTATTTCGACGGAATAAAATATCACGTGCGCACCTAATTCGTACGAAGTTCACAAACTTTCATGTTTTCGTATATAACATTTTGGTACACATTAATGTTATTAATATTATTTGCTGGAAAAGATTAGTATGTAATAATATATAAGCTGTAAAGAGATAGTAATATGTATTAGTGCATACATATGCAGTAGAAGAATATAGTATATTAATACATACGAAGTACAAAAATATAAATATATATTCATATGCAATAAAAAAAAAATAGTAATATATGTTAATATTCATATGTGTAGGAAAAAGTTTATTAATATAAATATGTATGCAGTAAAAAAATATCGACATATTTTAATATGAATGCAGTTAAAATGTATTAATATGTATAAACATACATGTAGTAAAAGAACATATGTATCAACATATAATATACATATATATGTTGACTGAACATATAATATACCTATATATACTTCAATTTTCCTAAAATTGAATCATTCTTTAAATAACTCTATGCCCTATAAAATATTAATATGTTAAAGTATTAATATTATATTCACAAAAATTCATTAAACCTAGAATTTTTAAGTCAGATTTTCTTAGTGCCTTTTTTTTCATCAAATCACGTCTTTCGAAATTTGTTATGTATACAACAATTTAATATTCTACGAATTTTCTCGTATTTGCGAAGTTTCTAAAAAGACAAATTCTTTTCACACAGCACACAATACCTCATTCGAAAAATAAATGCTTCAATTTTCCCAAAAGCTCGATCCGGTTTTCATCGATTCATACCCTGATTCGTAACGCACTTCCACACAATTGTGTGCACTTCGTTCTACATACCTACGTAGGTGCGTTCTATTCAACTAAGAAAATATAATTCTACCCTCCCTTTTTCCCTTTGGTATGAACCCTGAATACCTCTTACATTGTGCAAAATTATACGATCACCCAGCTCAACTTACTCCCCCTTTCTACGAAACTAAACCGTTTCGTTTGATCCACGAATTTTTCGTTGTAAACGATATCGTTTTATTCCCCTCTTGCGAGACAAAGCGGAAAATACGATTGGTAAATTACAATAATATTATGAAACTATACAAAAGTACATGTTATTAAATTTTTATATAAATAAAGGATTTAAGTAAAATTGTTTCTAGGATAAATTTTTGTGTATTTAGTGTAAGATATTTATTTTTAAAAATACAATGCTTACGAGTAATGATCTTCATGCGAATCGAAGGCAACGAAAAACGTATGCGTAATGGATCCATAAGAAATGCATCTCTAAGATATTGTATTATTCATCTATTAACACCAACTCAGATGATGACTTATAAGTCTACAATACATAAGCATTTGTAAATAATTTTATAATATTTATTAACATCGTTTTTCCTAAATACTAGAAAGTAGGTTTTCATCATATATCAGATCAAGTTTATAAAATCAACTAACCTCATCATATAATTTAACTAACCCCACAACCGGAGTTTGTTGACATATCTATCTCACTAATCCAAATATAATAAAAACTGCAACATAAGCTCAACTAAAATGATTTCAAAAATTACACCTGTATACCTAAGTGAACACGTAAACTTTTGATACGCAAAAATTTAAGAAAATCTCAATAGTTTATTTATAAAAATTAGATGTGTCAAAAATTATTCAACTAGCCCTCCCGTGCATTTATCCTATTTTTATCAGCTTGATCTTCAATTCTTTTTAAAGTTAGTTGCAAAGGGTTGAACAGAGACTCAGTTAGCATAATCGGCGTAATCTACTGCTTTTTTTCGCCGTGAAAATGGTTACGATGGAAAGCACTGCAGGAGTCTGAACGGTGAAAAAGCGCTAATAGCATGACGAGTTGTTTCGGCTAGATCGTGTCAAGGGACCATGCGAGTATAGTCGACAGAGTTCTAGGCGAATATAAGAGGGAAAAGAGACGGACAAAGCGGGGCGGAAAGGGGGTGGGCCGGTGCGGGCCCTTTGTTAGGGCGCGTGCCCTTGCACGTGTGCAGGACCAATGCCTACGCACTTCTATTACGCACTATGTGACCGTTCAGAGGCGGTTTTCAGAAGCTATAAATTTTTTTTTCTAAATCACCTCTGCTATTACTGCGAAACGGCGCTTCCGTGTCTTGCCGAAGGAACGTGTAAACTTTGTATACTATAAATCCTCTGTAATTTATTAACCATCAAATTTAAAATATCTTCTTTGATTTTTACTGATGAAAAATTTCTAACAAGTTAGAAATTTCTTTCTAACAAGATACGTACGTTCTGTTGACAAGGATTCTTATTTTTGTATTATATATTTTTAAATTGATATTCATTTAAGAAATATTTATTTTGCAAGATATTAAACAGTTTTTGGACGTCAGTGTTTTTTTAGGTAAAGTGACGATTGTAATTTTTGAGTAAAATACCTGTAATAATTGTTGGTAATAGATAATTTATTTTGGTTGAATATATTTATCGCTTGTTACTAACTTTTACTAATAATAATTTTCGCAATATCATAAAAGCTTGTTACTAATATTTTTGATTATGTAAAAATTACTAATATAATACCAACTATTCTGACTTTAATTGTACGTACAATGTCAATATTATTATATGTATAACTTTAGTGTATCACACTATTATAGCAATATTTTGCAGCTCAATTTCACACAGCTACATACCAAATGTAAGGACAAAATATAGCGCAAGTAACTTTATTTTACCCAAAACTACTATTCTTAGTAAACATTTACGGTACTTGTTAAGAGCTTTAATATTTCCGGAACATATTAATTCCATGCGTGCGAAATGGTTTACACGTGGCATTAGTTAACAGAACGCTTTAATGGTCGTAGAAATAGTGATTTATGAATGTAGAGTCCGAATAGTAATCTTCTTGTTTCCACATAACTTGCGTGAGAAATTAAGTTTGTTGAAACGAGGAACAGAATTCTCAAACCCAGTTTGTGACATTTTTCACTCGTTTAATACGTAAATAAATTTTCAATACCAATGTGAAAATATTTTCACATAAAAATTCAATTTTTTATAAAAATACAAGTTCAAATAAAAATACTGCCTCTGTAAAAAAAATTGAAGATTTAAAATAAATTAGATTAATTTTAGTGTCGCTATTTTCAGTTAAATTAGTCGATTATTACATGTGACTATATTTCTCGTGTTATTTTATTTATTTTAAGTATGAATTTTTTTAATGACACCTGAAATTATTACAAGATTACTTTAAGGTATAATGTAGTAGTTAACGTATATTTATTATCAAAAATGAGACAAAGCTATTGTCCTTGTATTTATATTATTGTCCTTCAGTCATCAACATTTAACATTCAGTTTCACATATCTTGTCCACTGTATCAAGTTCACATTGACTAGTGTACCAATTTTTCGCCATTAAAAAAGGATCCACGCGTCGACCGAAGATCGAACAATATCGCCTATAAAACTGCATAATATGTTGATCTCGGGACCCGCAAATAAACAAAATTGAACAATTTCTAAAGAAGACCGACTAATTCCCTGCCATCGTGAACGTCGAAGGTCTGGCAGCTCGTGTAAGGAAAAAGGAAGATACCCCGAAGGTAACAAGCAGTCGAATAAAAAGGGGTCTTTCAATAAATTATTATCATCCGGATTTACGTATCCAGACAAACGGACTCTCGAGTCCGAACGGCGTTTCGCGGCTTAAGGCCTCGTTTACACCACGTGTATATTACGGAATTTCGGTATTAACCTCGAAGTATCAATACAATTATTTGACTGTTGTGTGCTTCCGATATCTTTATACTCTTGCGCAATTTCGGTTTATCCAACTCGCACGAAAATTCATGTTGTTGCCTTCCGAGCTACTCTTGTAGTTCACACAATAACACCGGGGGATATTAAAGTTCGTCGGTGTGCATAATCCTCAGAAAATGCAGCATCGTTTCTGGTGCGCTCGTTTTTCCCCATTGCATTCGCTACGACCAGAGATTAAAGATTCTTCCGCGAGGAGGGTCCATTGGATACAACTCTCTATATATTTTGTATTATATATTCGTCGGGGACCCCATTTTCGTACTAGGGTCTACTTAGCCTCCCTGCTTTTCGTTCGCACAGTGAACTAGATCTAGATTAAATCTCTGCGTTGATCTCTCGGCGATACAAAAAGTAACTGGCTGTTGCACGAATTTTCTGGTGTACTGTGCCAGGCCTTTGTTCGTGCGAGATAAGATACACATAATGTTACAACGTTTTAAATTCTTTTTACGTGGCTATTTAAATATAGTTTCAAATGCATAATGAATAAACAAAGTTAAACATTAAATAAATTAAACTAAACATACTAAACATTAACAATATTTTATTAAATGTAAAGCAGTAATAAAATATAAATTTGATGAAAATTATTTTGAAGAGTGACGGCAAAAAGATCTGCTTTTTATCTCATTTTTTGGTTCTCGAGCTTCAAACTTCTTTTCATGTTAAATACTACTATGTGATGGTATATTAATCGCAGAGAAAAAATACTTCAGCATCATCATATACATACATGTATCATGTATAGAAATGCTTCATAAAGTGTGAATATAAAGATTATATAATTGGAATAATTTTCTACAGTACCTAAGTGTTTTCTTCATTTTCAATCAAGTAAAGATGGTTCAAATATAAATTGAGTATATCTAAAAGAAAAGTGTAATAAACCTTCATTTTTATGTACAGACTGCACAAGACATTTCCATAGAAAAATTGAAAGTTTCAATGGAAATTAAAAATAATTTGCATTAAATTCACATTTTACTACTATTTTAATATTTTCGTACGATTAAACATAATATTATGGAAACAAAGAATGTCTTTGATTTCTAACTTGCATGGCATTGACTCTCATAGTCATGCACATGAACAATATAAAAAAAACTGAGGACGTCTGCATTTCTCAAAAAGTGATGCAAATATAAAGAGTTGATATAGGCCTCATATTGCTAATAATATGTAGGACAAGTCTTTACTCTTCCATTTTTTTGAAATTATTGTGTGCGAGGAAATCTGGTCCATACCTGAATACCTTGTATACAGGGTGTCTTTGGATTAAATGATCAAATTGCACTAATATGTGGGATGTCAATAAAATCTATGTGTGTACATTTTTTACTGTATAATTTAATCGATAGTGTGTTCAGAGATGCATATTATACTAGTTACTTTAAAATTGCAAATATTACTACTATCTCATATTAAAATGATCTATATTACAATTTTTATTGCTATTATTTTTATGTTTGATATTAACCCCTTGTCATACTTTGATGAGTCACAGTGATACACTCACAGTTCAAATATAACAAACCTTACTAAAATTTGTAATGCTCTTCAACTTAAAATTTAGGTCCAACTATAATTTGCATTATCAAAGATCGCTGAATGTAAAATATTCACATTTTAATTTTTATTGTTTGTTTAAACATTATATCCATGAATAGTTTGTTTCGACTGTTGCATCTGGCAAATACATTGTACGGAAAGGGATTAATACATGTATGGCTTAACATATATACACGTGTATACATGTATGTATATAGTGTGTACGTATTTTTAGATACATATAGTCGCTTTCAGAATTTATTTCTGTTTCTATGTTACAGTACATATTTCATTGATCAAAATGCATCAAAGTACAGTATAATAGTTTCTATTGAAAATATTGATTCAGAGTAATTAAGGTTCCACTACAAATATGTTTGATTTTCGAACATTTACTCGTTTACTATAAACGATATTATTACGTTTCTAACTTTACACGTTTATGTACTAGGTAGTTATGGTAGTTTGTACCATTGTTTGATACCACTGTCTATTGGCAATCGGCACATCCAGATTTGTGTACCAACTTACCAGATACATACAGTAGCATCATACTTTATCTACAAAAACTTACTACTTCTAATTCAATCAAACTGTCCAATTATTTCATCCGTTACTATCTAAGAAAAATTCATTTTCAAACGCATAAACTATTCGCATAAATTTTGTTGTCAAACCCAGTCACAAATTATTATAATGAGAGAACTGTAAGAGATTGCACGTCGTCCGTATATTTCACACTATAAATTGAATCGTGCCCCATTTCCCCCTCTATTATACAGGGTTGGGTTACGCTTTCAGCCTTAGGTATACAGAATATAAACTGGATCTAGGACAAATCCCAATGAACCTTTCGTTCCTGTCGTACAGTTACGAACCCTTCGATGAATTGTGAGAAAATTTATTTGACGCTCCTCTTCTTTTTTTTTAAATTATAACTTACTAGTAGTGACTGTTATGCTGCGATTTATTACGATTATTTATTTATAAGATGTTGCAAGAATTATTAGGTTCTTAATTTAAAGGGTAGATTTAGGTTTTTTATTTAGAGGGTAGATTTTTAAATATGGAAAATGTGATATAATTTTGTGCTTTGAAATTACTTCAAAACAATTATTATGACATGTCATTTTCTAAGAATTTAATTTTTAAGAAAAACTGCTGTTGGAAGAGTTCATTAATATTTTTAATATGAAATGACTGATTCTTTTTTAGAACAGAAAAATGAACTAACTAAGTAAATATACTTACGTTAACTTTAACTACAGCGATTATTACTTTGGTTTGTTATTTTGTAGAGTCTGTTTACAGGCAAAGCTACTTTTGAATCATCCTATATATAAAAGAACAACAAGTATAAGTTATACTTTGTAAATAGAAGAACTCATACGTTCTTTGTTTCAAAAAGAAGACTATCTTTGTATAAAAGATATTAACGAAAGGTTTGCGTACCAAAAATTGTTGATTTTTCATAAAAGAACGAATCAAAAGATTGTTTTTATATATATTTTCAAACATAAATAAATAATTAAATATAATTAAGTATAACTTGAATATTTGCTGATAATCAACACTAAATTATAAATTAGCTGATGCATTATTTCAACGTAGCAGCCATCTTGTTTCGCATTAAGAACATTGATGAGGTAATCACATATTGTAACCATTTCCTTTAAATTTTAAGCTTCAAACTAATATGTTTTAAAGGAAAAATTGCGATCATTATATCAAATCATAATTAAACTTTCTACATTTTAAAATTTACCATTTGATCTTAGTACTTGTCCATTTCACCCCTCAACGAACGTAATACCAGTCTTCAATGTAAGAGATTAAGTTGTACTACTTAAAATTGAAAGCAGTCTCAAGTATCTTGCGTAAAGAATACATAAAAATTTCTAAATATGGTTAAACATTTATACTAAGTATAAATGCTATTTTAAGCGTGGCAAAGTACCGGCCTTTGCGAGTGCACCGCCCCGAAACACGAAACTTCCGTGGCGAACAGAATGTCACACTTCCTGTTCTGCACTATGAAACACAGAACACAAAAAAGAGATTTAATGAATTCGTTGCACTTTCAATTTCGTTAACAATCATGTTTCGTTCGTTTTAACATCGTGTTTCGATCGATGTGAGACAGAAATGAACGCAATACAGGACCTTCCAAAAGTGGTGGCACTTTAAGGGTAACTACATGAAAATATAATAAAAAAGTTGCTGCACAGAATTTTATTATCAAGAAAAATTACTTTGAATGACACTTACAGATGCACTGTTAGATTTTCGAAAATTTAAGAATATAAAACAAGTTTGTTTATTTTACAATTTACTTTTGAAACCTTTATTCGTTTCGTTGAATAATGAATTATGTTCAATGATGATTTAATGTAAATAGCATTAATGTGAACAGTATTTAGATACTATTGAAAATTGCATGCAATGTTTGTACTATTTTATGCAAATTGAAAATATAATTATCGTGAATTTTTACCAAAATAATACATTACGTTACTTTATATTACTTTCTCACCCTAAGGTTTTGTTAAAAAATTATTTTCTTTGTTTTCACATCAGAACTTTTTCTCTACAATAATTTCCTGGAACCGAATGTAAACATTCACCACAATTTACTGCCCGTTCGATTTGATTTTCAAGTACTGGCAGATGCGCTGGAAAATTTGTTTTCCGTTCCGTTCTACGCAACCGTCATCGTTACACAAAGGGATGCACGAAATCGGATCAACGAAATAATCCTTTCTATTTGAAATCTTTTTGGCGAGGGAAACGCGAAATGTAAACTCGAGTAAGTATGTATACAATCGCTTCTGTGACACAAAAATAGAGATCGCAAATCGCATTTCTTCCGTTTAAACATCCACTCTCAGGATTTACATAATCTGCGATTGACAGAAAAATCAGATTATGCGTACGGTGAAACTTCCAATACGATTAAACCAGGTACTTTTATGATGGCTGCTTATTGAATGAATTATGTGCTTTTTAATCTGGTTAAGGTGACAGTTATACGGTATACGAGAAGCAAAAATAGTAGAAAAAGAAATTTTTATTTGTTTGTATTTAAATACAAAATGCGAATAAATAACGAAAATTTTAAAGATACGCATGTGAACAAAACCGAGATATTCCAATTTAGTCTACTATCTATGTTACAAGCACTGCTTTGGAATATATTACACGTAAGGTCAACTTTATCTGCAAAGATATACTAAACATTTAAACTTCCGTTCACTTATTTAGATGTCTGAAGACTAAACATTAAAGGACATCCTTTGTTTTCAATGTATTGCTACGAAAGTGTAAAAATTATTTTTTTAACTGTTTGTCATACAATTTTGTGGAAATGGTTTATGTTAGGATATCGACGTATAAACGTGGAGAAAATGATCTGAATTAGGGTAGAAATATATACGATTTGATGTGGAGTCATGTTAAGGATGTCACCCTAACGATAATAGCATAACACTAGGTTTCAGGAGAAAAAACATTGAGTAAAGCAGATAGATATTTGTTACAGTAATAACAACTTTTATTTTACATACATAACCCAGAGCTAGTTAATTAATTCTCGGTAACTGTATTCTGCAAATATTTAATATTATAATATTTTCTTGACATATCAGTTTCGCTGATCTAAATGTGACAAAAACTACAACATTCAATTAAAGTGGTTACAAGAATTATGTATACCTAAGTAACCTATCAAGTTATTTTCTCAAAAAATTTCCAATGTACAAAAGTTAGTCAACTCCGTCCCCTAAATTACAGAAAATATAACTTTTGTTTACATTTTATATCACCGTATTTAATGGCAATCTACTGAAGGTAGCCTATGTTTGCACTACGCCCATTACCAATAGTTGAAGAGCGCGTGCATACGACACTGAATCTTTCCCGATGATCCATCAAACCACCCTCGCAAATTTCCGGAACATTTCTATTACGCTGGGATTCACTATCGCGCAGCTCTTGAAATAACAGGGTCCGGTAGTCAAGGATCAACGAGCATGAATGTACAACTCGGTCGCGTTCTCATCGCTCGGCAATAGGTTCTGGTAGATCGTGCGTTCGCGTACACGCAGCCGCATAAAAGCATAGACGTATACGTGTTCAGGGAACACGCAACTGGCACACGCGCTCCCCCGGCATATGGTGCGCACGGTCCCCCTTTTCAATTCCGGGGGAGCAGAAACGAGGGGGCTGCGGCGCGTGCTCAAAATCCCCACCATTTCTTCCTCTTCGCACAACACGCGTTTCCCCCCTCTGTTCTTCCATCCCGTTTCCTCTTTCGCCGTTGCAGCAGACGAACCAGCCCTCGGTCTCGCTCTACGGTGCGGCAAAATGTTGAAACCTAACCCATCTATCGGATGTCCGCGCTCATTCTGAACGCAGACGCCATGCGGTGCGTAGCACAGAGGTCTGATCAGGAACGGGAGCTGAGTTAAAAAGTGACCGATGACGGATACCGAGCGACCATCGGTGTCAAACCAACCCCGATAGCTCGAAGGAATTCGGCTGTTCACTCGGTTGGATCGTGAAGTGTGTTCGAACGTGAAAATTCTGTGCCGAGAGGGAGTAAAGTGAAGCTTCCAGATCTTATCGTTAGAAAATTACACCATAGATCCCGGTGATGTAATTGGAGTCTGAGACTATTCAGTTGCTCCCTTTGTTTGCCCGGGGCAAGCATCCACTACGGCGCGTGCTTAAAGCCCCCACCGTCTGCTCTCTACCCCTTTTTCGCTCGCCGAGCGTTCTGTGTCACTTCGTGGCGTGGTGAAATACCGAACGGAAGCGTTTCGATGCGAGTTCTGGAAACCGAACGCCATGCAGAGCGCGAATCGGTGGCTATACGGACGATGCCATTCAGGTCGGTAGCAAATGTTGGGTGTTGAGAGTTTGGATGAAGTTACGTGATTCAAGACTGACCAACTTGTAACAGTCGCTTCGGATCATAATTTGGAGAAACATTAAACTCTTTTACACGATCAGTGCCTTATATTTTGAAGAACGAGTGACCTTAGTCGAGCGACGAAAGTTGCTCGCGAGTGCCTTATACAATCGAAATAGATGAATCGATTCGTAACAAGTGTTAAAACGTGAACGATGGTTGTTTATATCGTTATAGTTCGTTAAGGTCGTTTAGACTTCGCTGTTCGAAGTCGTTCAAGTGCTTTCCTTGTACATAGAAGCATTCAACTGGTGCTACACGATTCCTTATAAAATATTGTGATAATACGATTCGGAGATATCGATTCTAATTGAAATAACACGTTGAAACGTTTCGCAAACGAACGAAGAGGAACCGAATGTTGACGCTTGAATTTTTATTGATTTAATACTGTTAAGAAGTAACTGTTTGAAGATATTCCGAAGAATAATTTCCAAGGAGTCGACGACCGTCGCGGAGAAGAATAGACGGTGACCTCACGCTTTACTTAAGCCGTTGTGACCGACAACGAGACAATTGGATCTTGGTTCGGGTCATCAGCTTCATTATTTGGTAGAGAAAAAGGCCCATGGTCTATCGAAAGTTTCTGAGATCGTAACAATCAAAAAGTTCTTGTTATATGAATTAAAAATTTCTTTAAGCACGAGCTGTTGTACCTGTTAAATTGTAAGAATCCCTAATGTATTTAATAACTTTATTATAAAAGTGACCCTTCAATGTTAAAATCAAGGTACAAACTTCGTTACAAATCTGTACATAATCGTTCTATTAAATAAGTCCAAAATCCAAGTGATATTACAGAAGATACCACAGACAATTTGGTGATCTTCATAAATCTTCGCAAGATATTCCGACCCAGATCTAAACATCAAAACCAATACTCGTCTGATCATCTATGTCGATAATCATCCTTGTCTTCGAGGGGAGACCGCGTTTTATTTATAAGTCCATCAATTAGATTTGTCCTCGAAACGCATTAGAGTCGATAAACAACGAGTCGTCTTTGCTATTCTCACGACACAAATTATCTTTATGTTCGCCACGATAGATCGTCCGTTTCATATCGTGCGTTAAACATTTCACCTCTACAACAAACGTCTCAGCCGTTTCGTTGAATGACACATTCTAGCCCAAAACGATCAAGATGACGACCATGGGTGTCACCGTCTTCTGCAACAGGGTGCAGATCAACGGCAACGATCAGGAGCAGCTGATGCTGCTGCGGACGTTGCAGGACAACGAGAGCAACATAATCGGCAATCAGCCTCATCTGATAGTCGCAAAGAACAACAACAACAACGGTAATACGAACCCGTCGATCGTTTTACCGCCCTACGATCCATCCAGACTGAAGAAACACGGGAAGAACGGTCAGCCGCCGCCAGTCGCCGTTGCCCGAAGGAATGCCCGCGAGCGTAATCGCGTCAAGCAGGTGAACAATGGGTTCGCGACTTTGAGACAACACATCCCGAGCCACATCGCAGCTGGCTACGGTGACAGAGGCAAGAAACTGTCGAAAGTGGAAACCCTGCGAATGGCTGTGGAGTACATCAGAGGTCTTCAGAGGCTGCTGGCCGAAGCTGACGGGATCGAATACGACGCCAACGCCGGTGCCGGGCAATGTATGCCCTCACCTACCAGCAGTGTCGTTTCGTCGAGTCACAACGGATCCGGGGAGCGACTTATCCTCGAGGACGACGTTCTCGGCGCTGAAGAGGAGGACGGCGAACAACTGGAGGAGGACGATGATAATGGGAAGCAGAAAACTACGTCTAGGTAATTTTTTCTTTCATCTTTCCTTTTCGTTGAGTAACGAAATGATCAAAGGAGGGAGAAACGAAGAGCTTGAATGTTTCAACGATATTGCAGATTGTCGCCGAATCGAACTACCGTCGCATCGCCACACGATTATTACGCGTCCTCGGTGGGCGACGAAGAGAATCTCGAACCGAGAACCGTATCGAACCCGCAGAATTTTTCACGACTGTCCCCGAACTCGGTGGCATCACCACCGTCGGAGTATTACGGGCAAAACGAGGAGAACCTGGAACCTCAGATCCTCTCGCCATATAGTGGCGCCGGGGACAGTGAAGAGGGTGCAGCCACTGTTTATGCGGCGAGCCCGGAAACCTTTTCTGGGGCTCTATATTATAAGCAGGAGATCACTGAATCCGGTGAATTCATGGACGTCGTCAGCTGGTGGGAACAAGAGCAGGGCAGGCTGGTTCATCAGCAACACACCCAACGACTTACGCACGTGTAACAAAAGGTTGGTGTCTTATGCTCTACTGCTATCCTTTTGTGGCTTCCTCTTTTTTATGTGAAACGGTTGGTACTTTGCAAAAAATAAGCAGTTTATACGATTCGTTATATTCTAAATTTAAAAGTTAGCAAAATATCGTAACGTTTTATTGTAAAATGTACTTCAATGTGTTAATTGTATCTGACGATTCTCACACCTTTGGTTCAAAGATTTATGGATCCGTATTAGGTAGATATTTTATGCTTCAGCAGTATTCTTCTGTTTGATCCTGTTTATTATGTGAAATTGCAAGGAATAATTGGTTTAATAATAATTTGGTAACTGTATTCCAAATTGAAGACTCAGCAAAATTTATCATTATACTTTTAAACGTTATTATTACGTTTGAGTGTTGTAACATGTTCATCACATTTATTGCTATTCACATCGACAACTATCAGTTTTTGTTAAGTCTCACACACGTGTAACGAAACGTAAATATTTTATGCTGTGGGAATATCCTTCCGTGACTTCCTGTGTTTTATACGACACAATTGATATTATGAAATTGTAAGAAATAATTGTTTTATCCCGTTCGTAGCTATGTTCAAAATTTAAAACAAATGACAGTTGTGCCACTGCTGTTGAAAGGGTAGCTACTTTCAAATAGTGCACACTACGATGCAGTGCTCCCTTAAAATTTTCAATGAATTGAATATCTACGTCCAAAAATGTTACTTTCAATATTAATGTACAATTCATTATATCAAATTTAAACAACAATAAAATAATTTATCACTATATCCTTCAAATTTCAAAACATTTAAGATTTTGAAGTTTATTGTTCAAGTTACATTCGGAGTTTATCAATAATTCATCAGAGTTCATCAAGTTACAACAAGTTCATCATTGATATTAATTTATTGTCATTTACATCGAAGTATTTTTGTCAAATACTTAAAAAGTTGAACCTACATTGTGATCGAGTTGAACAATAGATCTCGCGTGACAATGTTCGTAAAGTTCGCACGGTCCCCGTGAAGAATTTCTTATCGAAGGACTTTTTAAGTAGCTTAGGCTGCCGATAGACACACGTGACAGCTACTCTAAGGAAGCGTCGCCAAGTGGAAACCCGTGTTCACTGTTTCCTCTTGAACACGTGCTCTCAAAAATAAACTTTAGGCGTTGTAACCACTTTGCGAAAGTGCGTGTCGACGTGACACTTGGACGCATCCTACGTTTGCGGGTTGAGGGAAAAGCATCTTGGATCAATAGAAATACAAGTAATCAAAAATAACTTCGTTTTGCAGACTTGTACATATTATGGGCTTAGAAAGTACAATTTACTGGATAACTCTATACGGTAAACTGCACAATTTGATCATACCGATAATATTCATATATGACCATGATCATACTTTGATTCTTTGATCAGTCTATGAACACCATGGTAGCTAAATAATTATTACATGCTTTAAACATCCACATACATTTAAATATGTAAGTTACATTGCGAAAGAGACAACTGTTACAACTACTGTTACATTAAATTTTACATACCAAAATTAAGCTAAGAATATTTACTTTTCGTTCAAATCAACAAAATGTAGAAAATTTATGACCTTCTATTTTGTGGTCTTGAAAAATAATTTCATTATTTCGTTTAATTTTTAATTTTCATTTGTACTTAAATAGTATAAAACACTGTTGTACTAAATGGCGGATTTCGAAGTGGAAAATAGCATAAATTACCACAGTGCATACACCATAAATTTTTGACTTTTTAAAATCTTTCCAGAACCTGAAAATCTCTGACTTATAATTGAACTAAACTATTATTAATTGCTATAATGTATTCTCGTGAGTGTCGTGTATGATTAACTCTGTATACTAGGGTTAAAACGTAGGTTCCTTCGACGTGTGTCCTGTGCAGACTGGTATTTATCTCCCGATAAGATTACACAAAAGTGTCGATACGCCGAGGAAAAAGCTGTTTTCTTGAAACGAACACGTGTCAGAAATTTCAAGTTCACGCTACCTTGATGGCATTTTGAAACGCTGCCACCGGAGGCAGCATCAAAAGCACCCACGAACGGAAGTGGTTCACGGTTTTGCCATATGTTAGGTATCCTCTTCGAAATATCTCTCGTCCAGACCTTTCCCAATCTTCGTGGCTTCCAATTGCTCGGCATTGATCCGTTTCCTTTTGGTAAGATCACGCACATGCTCCTCTTTTTCGGATACACTGCGCTCTACTTTCTCAGATTTCATTATCGTTGCTAGTATTTCTCATAGAATATCATTTTTTAAACAGTTGTAGCTCTTCAATTTTTAACAAGAATTTTTAAATGCTTCCTTCGATTTTTATTAATTACACAAATCAGAATGTGACAAATTATTTTTGTTGTCAAAATTAATATTGTTGTAACATATGCATAGACATGTGTACATATATGTACATTATTTGATAACAGTTTATCATTATATGTGTACGATATGTGTAATATCGTAAAGATATGTATAATAGTATTAGAATTATCTGATAATAACAGTAGGTTTATAATAACAGCAACAAAAAGTAACAGTACCTAAAATAACCTTATAATTCTCATAGACAAAAAATGAAATAAAGAATGTAATTTTTGAAATTACAACAGTTTCTTGCCACGTGTTAATAATTGAAGTGAACAAGTTAAAGTTGAGAAATGTTGAATAATTGTAGAGTACATAAATTGTGACGGAGTTCTAATTCTTCTTTGGTAGTGGTTTAAATTGGTTGTACTTAGCGAGACAGACGCTGACGGAGTCGCAGCGCAGAAATCGAAAAAAAGTATCGGCAGAGCGTGCAGTCGTTGAGCCACAAATAGAAATCATGATTTCCTTAGAAACGTGCGTAACCCACGTGCCACGCAGCCAGTCAGATATAATATTTGATGCATGTGCATATATCGGCACTCGAGACGACCATACGGCGACAGAGACTTTCCTTAACATATGGGCGGCGAAGTAAGCGGCTTCGTTGAAAAATGAACGCGAAAACAGTTCAAAAACTACCGTTCGTTTAAGTCCGGATACAGTCACTTTCGAAATGAAATTTATGGTCAAAATATTAGTAGATGCACAGAAAAATTGATAAACAATAGTTTAATAAACTATTATTAACTAATATAAATGTAAACATAACTAATATGAATATGCAGTTTTGTATATTCATGTCGTGTAAATCATTATCTGATTTTACTTTAACCAATGATCAAATGAAAATTTGAAAGGTGTATTTGTTTACTGTTAATTCTAAATTATTCATCTAAACTATGTTAAGTACACAGATTAGTATGTTTGTTACAGTGAAATTGTATATAATATATTTTTATGCTGATAATTTATACAATCACTTTCATAAAATCTTAAATTTTAAATTATTAAGTAAAGTAATAATAAATGAATAATAACAGAATAATCTTACTACATTTTTAGGTTATGTGATCATGTCAGACATTTTATGGTTTGAAATCTCCCATTTGCTACACAACAATTTAATATTTAATAATAGAAAGGTATAACTGTTGTTTCTAATGTTTAGAAACGATTTTTCAGCCATTTACAATATAATAAAACAATGTTATAAAAATTTATGTATGTTGATTAAATAATTTACAAGAAGAAGACATTATTCTTCTAGAACTTAGAAGAAAGATGAAAACACAAAATGTATTTATTTACCAAATAACTACAGTTATATAATAATAATTATTCTCCCTAAGAATCTATTATTATTAAATTATTTTTATCCTACATTAATAATGTTATAACATTGCCTGAATAAAATTTAAAGAAAAGTTGCAAACTTAAAATAAAGGTTTACTTTCAAATTCTCTACAAAGTTCAAGATTGAATGATAGTAATGGAAATCAATCTTATAAATCTTTCATGACGAATCGCTAGCTTTCTGAATTGTATTATTTGTCTTCGAACACCCTATGTGTGGCTACGGTTTTTGAAGACGTTCGAAGACTTCAGTTTTGTTGCCATATGGGTAATAGCACTGCGATTAAGAAATGTTGGCATAACGTTTACCATATGTCAAATAGTACAATACATTCGTGAAAAGACCCAAATCATGTTTTCCTGTGTGTTAGGAAACGGACACATCGTGTTGGTTTTTCGATTTTTTAAGCACGTTTGGTAAATCGATTCTTCGATTCTTTAAGCACGTTTGGTAACTCGATATTTTCATTCTTTAAGCATGTTTGATAGATCGATTTTTTCTATTCTTTAAGCATATTTGATAAATAATTACATGTTGCCGAAATTACAAAAAAATTGAAGAGCAATTGTGAAATGATGGATATCTATTTATTGTTTTATTAATTTATACTAAATTATGTAGTGTTTTCTGATCTTTTGGACATACATGTGGATGTGGACATCCACTGTTATAAATTTGTACTTTTTATATTTAATCAGTTTGTTCAACGCATTATTCTTTATATTTATTTACTCTAACTGGTATAAATTGTCTGGTATAATAAAAATCATTAATTTTGTAGTGTACGATTAATGTCATTTTCTATGATACAATTTAAATCTCTCGTTAACCCTCTATTATTATACATTTTCGTTTTCAATTTGAAAAAAGATATATTCTCGAACTCCTACAGAAAATAAAACAGGAAGAGAACTAAATATTTTCTTAAATATTTAAAAAGAAATAAATATTTTCTATTGCAAAATTTTTTAAAAAGGAGACAATATATTTTAAACTTGCAATATTTTGAGAAGATGCATGAAACAGTAATCACAAGAAAGAAAATAATTTCTACCCTTTCAATACCTAATTATGAAATTTGCCTCTCATTTATGTTTGACAAAGTACAAAACTTTGACATCATGTTACTTTATGCATTACATTCATACCGCAGAAGACATAGTACAGAAATATCGAAAATACAGAATTGCAGCTATTAAAAAGCGCAATCATCAAAGTATTAATGAAGTCACATTAAAACGCCGTACACGTCGAATACGCGTTAAATTCTTCCATCAACGTTAACTTTCACGATACTTGCAATTTAATTTCCATTTAGGTCGAAACTGAAATTATCAGCACGACTGCATTCTCGCAGCTCTTGCAATTACTTCTTCAATTATCTTTAAAATGAATTTCCTCCAACAGTACAAATTACAGTCGAACTTTGGTAATTCGGAACGTCAAAGAAAGTTTTGAAACTTTCGATAAAATCGAATTGTGACAGGAAAAAAACGAAAATTTTTGATAAAAATGATTTAACAAACAAAAAGTCTATAGAAGCTTTGTACGATAAATACTATTTGTTAAACGAAGGAAGAAAAGTTCAATTTTTGAAAGAGAATTTTTTGTTAGAAGAAGGGGAATGTCAAAGCATTGATTTTTCATATTTTATGACATACTGAGTGGTTAGTAATTAATGGTACAAACGGAAAAATAATTACATGAAAATTGATTTCGACAAAATAATTATAATAGAAAATTTATTTAAGAGGAAGATGAAAATTTCAACAAGTTTTTTCTTAATTTGACAGTTAATGTTTGACTTCAATTATCTCGAAAATCAAGTCTTGCATGACAAAATTTTATTCTACACTTTCAATTTATTTTTCTATGTAAAATCAGTTGTGCCACCCTATATCTATAAACTTCACGTTGTAGAGATAGCAGCAATGGAAATTCGACTTCCAGAAACTTTGACTTCCTACGTTTATTCAAAATTCAAATGACAGTGTCAAAATAACGCACTCGTACACGTGGTAATTAAATTGAGTTAAATGAATTTTCGATTTATAAAAGTTTTCACAACGAAGTGAAAAGGAATAAACAAAATTTAATCTTCGTAAAGGCTCGACATTGAAACGGTATCCGGGCTTTCGATGACAAAACGAGGTTTCACGTGTTACTTTATTCGTGTGTCGATGAGAAAATTTTGAAACACCGCTGCCGTGGTTCTCGACGAAAGTAGTAATAAGATGTGTTTATCTTAGGAAGTAAGAAGGCTGGCACGTTGGGCCGACCGAGTAATTCTCGACAATTATAAAGTGAGGTCATCTACGAAATTTACGAGACGCGTCGCCGCGGCAAATTAATTTAATAAATTCCTTCCTTGGCTCCCGGTCACGTTGATATCGTCCCGTTGCTCGCGAGCCCATCGGCCTTCTTTTGACTTTTCTCTCCTCTTCTCTTTTTCTTCTCCTCTCTTCTTCGCGTCTGTGGCGACCGAGTAACGAGTGCAGAGAAACTTTAACCCCCGTTTTAATCACGATTATTTCTCTCGAATGAACGCACAAGCCGGAAGCTGGTTCGATCAAATTTCTTCTTCATACTCGATGATTACGCGTGGATTGTAACGAAATTTCTTAAACGGGATTATATTAATCCTCGTAAATTGATTCTTCGTTGCGGTACGTTGCAAATGTGCTAAAATGGCTGTCTTTTTATTCCGTGCTGTTTGAGGTTATGTTGTTTTAAAGAAGTAGAGGATGATGAATTTTTATTATTTGCAAAATTTATTTTTAGTCCTAATTTCTATTGACTATTATATATTTATTTATCACGTTGGTAAATAACGAGAAATATCTAATATTTTTTACGTAATATGTAATTATTATATGGAAAGTTTAAGGTCAACGTTGACTCCACAAATTCACTGTTTGTGTCAATAATAGATTTACGTTATTTACAAAAGTACGTGTTAACTACAAAAATGTTATTATGAAAAATGAATAATTTAAAAGTATTTGGAGATGTTTTGATTTCGTGAAATATGTTAAAAGTAAAAGAAAACTAACTGGACATAGCGTTATCTCGATATATTTTATTATAATAGTTTTCGTTAAGTTTAAATTGAAAGGAGATTCAGATAAATTATATGTTAACATAACTACATTGTCTTTGTTTATTTAGCACAAGGTGACAGTAATTAACATCTGTGAAATTTATGCAAACTTATTATTACTACCGTAACAATTATGTGTTTAAGTTTCTCAATCATTTCGTGATAAATCGTGAAAACCGATTTCAACTGAACGAAACAATTTCATTAAAAATATTATAGTAGTCATAAGATATTAACAAAGAAAATTACTCAAAACACGATGTAAATTTTTGAATAACTTTGGGTAATATATATGCCCTATTTATTTATTAAATTTTAATATTTTAGAAAATGAATGAAAAATGTATTTAAAAGTTGATCTACAATATTGTGGTAGGTAATAAATAATTATTGAAACGATTGCAAATAGAGAATATATTAAACATATAATAAATACCAGAATATTAAACAACATGTGCTAAATACCAGAATATTAAATAATATATAATACATTCTGGAATACTAAATAACATATATTACATACAGGAATATTAAATAACAGCAAAAAGTTGCACTTACTTAAAATGCAGGAATTATTATTGAACAACCTTATATTATTAGTTCGATCCTTAGCAGTTAATTGACTGAATTTTTCTGCGACGACACTTAACAAATAACCCTGTGATTACATTTGCGTACGATGGTTACAAATGTTGCCTTTTACGAAAAATAAATGCTATTATAGCCGGAAATTTGAATGAAATTGTGACACGATATTAATCTTTCGCGTCGAAGGAACACGATCCATTAAATTTTACCGTTGGTCAATAATCGTGCTAATTTGTTCGACAAAACTCTTTTTATATTGGTCGATACATGATCGCTGTAAACATTTGATCCTTCTGTTCATTTTTAATTAGGGAACGAAGGCTGAAGGTGTTGAAATCAATTTTCTGTTACAATAACGCTTGCAAAGTCTATCTTTATTTTTTTTTTATTTTTATAACTTGGAGTTTTCGAAACATAGTAATTTTTGTATCTTTTACAAATTGTTAATGATATTTTGTAATCATTTTGAAGTTTAACTTGCTTTTTATAAATGAAGCAGAAAGTTTAGAATCGATTGAATGAAATTTAACTTTGAAAGACAAATAGTGAAAAATATCATAAAGATTTCAAGTTTTTGAATGTTTTTAACAATTTACTTTTTTAACATTGCAAAATATTTTAGTAGATAAATTCGTATTACTCAATTTCTACGTTTGTCATAATATAAATGTGTTAATAAAGATCATTAATATATTTTTTTTTTTAAAAGCGTATTATTCATAAATTAATTAATAGCCTACTGAGTAACACAATACATATAAAGTAATAATAAATTACAGAGATCAATGAGAAAGTACCTTTGGACTATATTTTTACATTTTATTATTACAAATAAACCCGTCAGCCTATTAATTTAAATACAGTAATTCATTTAAGTGGATAATTCATATAATTGCTTACCCATGTAAATTAAAATAATTCATAAAATTAATTAAAACTAAAATAACAAAATTAATAAAAGTACATATTAGTAAATGAATAAATCATTCGTTTAAAACTATAATAAACAAATGAAAAATCCACATAAATTCATTAATTCGTTGCAACAAATTCAAAAAGAAAATATACTAATCTAAATATTCCTGTTTTCATAATCATCAAATTAATTGATAAATTATTTACATTGCAATTGACTAATTTAAATTTGAAAGTACAACACACGATTAAAAAATATAGCAAGATCTGTAATACACTAAAATGAACCAGAAAATGCAATTAAAGTAACCAAAAATGATAACGTATAAATGTTTTATTCGTGTAATTATTGCGTTGTACACATTCTCGTTTCAGTGCACGAGAATCGTGGATATTGTTCTCTTTAAGAAATTAAACTACGTGCTAACCATGCACATTGTTCGTTATTCGTCTCCTTCGACTTGTTCACGAAGAACAAAAGAATTTAAAGCTTTGTCATGCTGGTAACCCGCATGTTCGCTATCTTATCAATAAACATTACCAGCATGGCAATGTGCGTTCACATTGGCGCCGAGGATTAAAGCTTTTTCGCTAAAAGATCTCACAATTAGTTATTTACGTATTCTCATTGCTCACTGTGTTTTCGAAATGTCAAATTACGTATTAATTGCTAGTGACAATTTTATTATGTCGAAAAAAATTACGCAAGTTATTTCTTATGTTAATTGTTGATTGCAGTAATAATAAAAATGATAATACAACTATTATGGTACTGTAAATTTATAATAAATATTTTTAGATAAAAGTAATATTCATATGTTATTGACATCTATTACCAAAACGATACTAAAAATTTCGAATGCAGACATAAGCTATAACATATATTTCTGTATTAATTTGATAACTCAATTTATGTATTTTTTTCAAGCTTTCTTGATTATGTATTGTTTCAATATTGCATAGTAAGACTACTATTAATATACCCATGTACATACTTATACACATGTGTACATACACACATGTAATTTATTTTCACGCACAGTAACTACATTTAAGTACTGCAGTTAAGTATTGTAGTACATTTAAGTATTGTTTCGATATTGCATAGTAAGACTACTATTAATATACCCATGTACATACTTATACACATGTGTACATACACACATGTAATTTATTTTCACGCACAGTAACTACATTTAAGTACTGCAGTTAAGTATTGTAGTACATTTAAGTATTGTTTCGATATTGCATAGTAAGACTACTATTAATATACCCATGTACATACTTATACACATGTGTACATACACACATGTAATTTATTTTCACACACAGTAACTACATTTAAGTACTGCAGTTAAGTATTGTAGTACATTTAAGTATTCTAATATTGTTTCGATATTTCATAGCAGGACTACTATTAATATACACATCTATATACATATGCACATATGTACACATACACATGTACTCTAATTTATTTTCATACACAGTAACAACATTGAATTGCATTCAACCTGTATACTCGTCATGGCTGATTTTATTTATGTATCCCGTGAGAAATTTTTAATACCGCAGTTAAGTCGAAATCACATAAAAAATTTCAAAAATTTAATTCCTAATGCCTTCATTTAAATACATGTAGAAGCTTTTAAATAGGTCTAGGACTTGAACATGTTTAACTAGATTATCATTAATTCCAGCGTTTCTTGCCCTGCTGTGTTTTCTAAAAATATCGGGTTCGTTTGATCGGTTCCCTTTTGACGCGATAAAATACGTGAAATGAAATTCCAGACGTTTTCCCGCCAAAGAAGTGTTCTATGTTAGCTGTTCTGCGTTCTAAAGCGTCCTTCTTCAAAATGTTTCCCAGTCACGCCCCTCTGCTGATAAAGTAACGTCCTTACAGAAGAGTGCTTTTCTCATTTCTTCTCGTTTTATCTAGAACCGATAGGACTCAAGGACTACTACTTAATGCATAATCAAAACACATTCTGACTTCGGTGTAACGAATGAAATTAGCAATTAAGAGAATCAATTATTGTTTCTTGATCGGGATTCTCTTGCAACTTTTAATTGCCCTGTATTCGATTATCTGGTTTCTTCGAATACATAAATTTTAATACGTTTGTCGTTAGGTTTAAATGGTTCTATCAGATTATTGTTTATCGTTTTAAAAGAAAGAAAATCTGACAACGCTTGATGACAGGGGAGTAAAAGGTAGCTTTGAAAATTGAACTTGTGATATGTTCATTGAAAATGTGGAATGTAATTAAAGTTATTATATAGATCTTTTATCAATACAAATTGGGAAATTTTCAGAAATTTTCGTATTAATTATTATGGGTGAATTTATATATTAGTCTGCCTTACATAGTAAATTCTAAGTGTTGTTACTTACAATTTATTTAATGTATATCACTATGATGTTCGAAATTGTAATTAAGACCGTATTTTTGACAAACAATAGTAATTTACAACATAATAATATATTCAGTATATATGTTTGATACAATAATATATTAAATATATAACCTTTGATGACATATTAAATTATATTATTTAAGTTAAATTACATTAATTTATATATTATATTATATTACTTAATATAATTATATATTGCTTTATATCATTTGCTATAATTATATGTTCACATTGTAACATTTACTACAATTATATATTACATTAAGATTATTTACAATTACATTCCAGTAATTTTATTTCGTTATCAAATCTATAGTATAACGATCGTAGAATAAATACAAACATATGTTACCTAAAATATAAAAAATTACAATAATTGCTATTAGTACAAAATTTACAATAATTGTTCATAAAAAAATTTAGACAACGTACACAATTACTAACTAAACAATTTTTCCAAGAATATTAGTAGTACTTCTATACTCAAATAAATAATATATTTTTGGCATTTCACCGTACAATAAAAGTTTCCATATATTTTCCTGCGTCACATGTACATTTCCCACGATCTTCGAGAGGTCATGACAATGTGTCTGCAAATTTCCGTTTCTGTATTTAATTCTTGCTGATCCAGGTAAATAAGGATGTCCACAATAGCCAGGTGGGACAATGTCCTAAGGTTACACAGAATTCATCTTTCGTCTCCCTTGGAACCATCTCGAAATCATTCGGATTGAACACGGAAACTTATTTTCTACTATAAATCACGAAGGGAAAGTTTCGTGGATTAGGTTAAAATAACAGTACTTGGCTGGAAAAAGAATTACTACTTGTAATAATTTACAAGTAGTAATTTACCATTCTTTTGTTCTTCATTTTCATATCTTTCTGTTTCTGAAGAAAATTAGAAAAGGTAAACAATAACAGGCTGTGAAAAAAAAAGGATACATTATCGAGTTACAAATAAACCCAAAATTATATAGAATTACCAAGATTTAACAGTCAAATGTTAATATATGTGTCGAAATAAGAAACGATGTTATATAAACTAGATCTTTTAATGATGCATTGAAAAGTTATGGCAATAATACGAAATGAAGGGAACAGTAGTAAAGTCACGGTTATTACGATGTGATACAGAAACAGATCAGTAATATTTACGGATACTCTGTGTAAGAAGCAATTAATACTTGATCGCAAAATGTCCACCATTTTTGGTAAAACAAGGCCGACGTCGGTAAAGAATAAAATTTATTACTTTGCGAATTAGTAAATAATTGTGGTATTTCGTTACGAAAAAATGAATTTATCGATGAGTCTGGTACGAGTCGACTTAAATAATAAACATAGCTTATATAAACGGAGTAAACAATATTGCTGATCTCTTTCTGCATCGCATCGAATTAACCACGAGTTTGTTACTGCTCTTATTTCTTATTACTGTAATAACTTTTTAATCAAGCTTTAGAAGAGCTATGTTTATGTAACATTTCTTTCTTAGTTCGACCTACAGAATATACTAACAATTTTTGACCGCTGAAACATAGGACATCCTGTATAATTAAATAGTTATGTTATCAAGCAAGCTCAAAATTATATTGTTAAATATTACTATATAAACAGTTACGATAATCATTACTTAAAAATTAACGGACAAGTGGTGTACAAAACGTAGATAAGATAATCACTATGAGATACTTTTTTTAAATGCGTACGTTGCTCAGAAAAGAATGTCCCTTCTTATGAACTGTGAATGGCAAAAATATTTAAATTCCTATCTCAAAGGAACAAAATGTTTTGTTGCCGGTAGTAGCTTATTTCGCATGCATAAAAACTTGTACGATTTTATACAAATTTGTAAATGTCCTGTTACAATGAAATAACAAGATTCTATAAGTAAACTTAACTTATAATAAAAAGAGAGTAAATGCTCCATTTTTTGACATAACCTTGCAATATGCAAATAACTAGTCTTTATAATCTAGACTAGTAGAATAACGGCAGTATTTGCAATTTAAGAAACGTATAATTAAGAGATACGCTGAAAATACAAATAAAGTGATACTTTAACTTATTAATTTTTTTATTTATATTTCTGCTGTTACAGAGTCAACGTAAAACCTTGGATATAGTACTTGCTGAAGTGATCTCACGAAACAGGAATGAGGAGTTGCTTCCAAATGAAATTTCCGTCGATTTCAAGAAACGATATCGTTCGTTAACACAGCAGGATATCGAAAACCTGTACTTAAACACAAAGTACTTCGTTACATGTAGAGAGCACTGCCTACGACGTCTTTCTTGTTCAGTATCTACTGATTAATGCATCCAGAAAATTGTTGTAAAAAAATATTTAGTTGAAAGAATTTTTGCAATTTAAACCGTGGAACAAATTAATTTTCTATATCAAATATGCTTGTTTACCCTTTTTGCTGCGAATTACCTCTTTAAATTGCGAATTACTATCCCTTTATCTACTCTTAAAGAAACACATAATTTTGAATAAAACTTCCGAATCTTCTATGTAATACCCAACTCTGCATTTGTTATTATCGTTCAATATTTATTCCCAAGTTTGCTGAAAAACTAAGGTTTACTTAAAATAGTAAAGTCGTCTTTATACAATTACATAATACACTTTGCACAAATTAACTTTTATGTATAGTTATATTTGTAAAATAAAATATTATGGTGTTACAAAATGATATTAAGACCGGTATTCCAAAAATTGTATTCACAGAAAATTATTCAGCAGGAATCAATTATGATCGCAGCGAAAGGGTTAACCTATTAACAAAATTACTTTTATGCAAATAATTTGCACAAACTTTTCTTACTAATCAAAGGTACAAAAATATCAGTACGCACGTTAGGTTTCTTACGCTCTTTGCTAAAATGCAAATTAATCCGTTTACCTCGATAAACATATCAAGATATTCGTTACGAAATACATGAAATTGTATCATGAAAAAGAAATTGTATTCTTTCCTTTTTTTTGACGTTAAATTGTAAATCTTATGTTTCTTTAATTTTCAGATTAAGTGGAAAAAGCTGAACAATTTATAATTTAATTTGCAAAAATAGAGACTTTTTAAATTAGAATTACTGCGTTCTAACATAAATTAATTTAGTCGAAGCAGTATTGCAAAAACTAAAGTTTTGAAGCTCTCAAAAATGTATCCATAGCCACAAACATAAGTTCGTCTTTTATTTATTTAAATAATATTATTATAATATCCATTAAAATAAAATTTTCAAGCTTAAAATAATTCTTTCTTGCGATACAATTTCAACAAACGTTTCACACTTATAATATTTTAATGCCAAAAATGCATAGCTTAATAAACACTAAAAATAATAAAAAGTTTTATAGTTTAATACAAATTTTAAGGTATCTACGAACGAGAAATTTTGTAAATATCTTAAAATTGAAAAGGTAATTGTTCTCATCGGATACAGTCACGATCTACATTATTGTTAAAAAGAAAATTTCGTGATAATAAAATTCCAAATCTGAAATAGAGAAGACAAGAAGCAGTGACTTGAATATACTATTTAAATGAGCAATAAATGCGCTGAAGTGATCTGACGTGTCCAAATTCTTTTTAATAACGTTAATTAATCGAAAGGCAATACAAGATGTCGGAGGTGGAAAATGGAAGGATCTGTACATACAGTGAGTGCCTTAAGTAACGTTAAGACCAATCAAATTAAACTGACAAACCTATTTTTTCTACTTTGTAACTTTTTATAACGAATATTTAAGAAACATTTTTCGCTATTTATACGTACAATGTCGTCCATTATGCGATTAGGAAGTAATGTAAAAGCAATACGCTTCGAGAAAAGTAATTTCGCGTGCCAACGAGATACAAAGTGTTATTCGTATAATTGTATTATTATTTAATCGATTAACGAGTAAGTTGTCGGTCAGTACGCGAATTTAGACAAATTATTGTACAAATCTCTGGTTCTCAGTCGTTCAGTATTAGGAGTACATAACCAAGAACGGATTACTTAAATCAAAACTATATCACGTTGTTATGAATTTTACTTTCGATTAACTGCGTTTTAATTATAGAGGAAGTGGTAGTAATATGGAATACCCGTTTTGAAATTTGTTTGAGAATAATTGAAGAGAGATGTCCTTAATAATTTTTAAGTATTCATGAAATCGAATGTGCTGCATAAATTAGTGGTATCATACTACTAGGGCTATAGGTATGAATACTTTTTCTAGAGAAAATATCAGTGTTAAGATTGGGTAATATAGACTAATATTTTACAGCGTTTACACATATGTACTTCTCATATTTACAGATATGTAATTCACATATGTACTTACACATATGTAATTCTCTAAATCAGTATAAGTCCGCAAGTGAGGTTATGTAAACGTGGTATCATTGGTTCATGTTTACAATCACCCCTGAATTTAATCACAAATACTCATATTCTTTATTTAATTTTGTTCTTGGTATTTAAAATAATGACTAAAATTTCAGTTGTTTATTAATAGAATGTTGAAATATGAGATAGCCTATATTACTATCACTCGTGACTTATATTATTAGAAAACCTTAATTTCATCTGGATGTATTATTTCAGAAAAGAATATACCTCGGAAAAGTAGTGTACTTCAAATCGTTGTTGATAATTATAAAACGCACAATCTACAATCACAACTTACTTTCTTATTACAGAATAACTTAATTCCGTTTTCCCGAAAATCGTAAAGTAAAATGTAAATAACTGAATACAAATGCTCACAAATTTTTGACATACAGCACTTAAAATTTTCACTAATTATGTAGAAAAATTTAACCTAGATGAAAGGGCAGTTAATTTGAAATGTAAATATTGCAAGCTTTCATAGTTGATATTATTGTATATAACTCTAAATTGTTTTGCATAAAATGAACCATATTATTACCACCGCCTCTGCTGTTACGAATACGTATATACAGTGGATTACAAAATTACTGAAATCATTACACTTTCATATTGTACTTTTATGTTGATACTTGAATAATCGGCAAGAAACAAAATACTTAAATAACCAGCAAGAAACATTTTACTCGATCGACTAAAAGATGGAAGTCACTACAATTTTTTGACCACATTAAAATTTCTAAAATTCTAACAATTCTCTGGTGACTAAAATTTTTAAAACTCTGACAATTCTCTGACAATTTAAAAATTTTTTAATGCTGACAATTCTCTGATAATTCTAAAATTTCTAAAATTCTAACAATTTTCTAACAATTCTATGATTTCTAAAATTCTAACAATTTTCTGACAATTATAAAATTTCTAAAACTCTGACAATTCTCTGACAAAAATAATTTATAAATAAACATTGCTAGGTTTATTATAATATATTATTTTGGAAGTTATGTGCACGCAATTTTGTAAATAAATGAATTGTTTCATATGCAACAACCTAAAATAATAAGTAATAGTTGAAATCATACTTGAATTCATACTTGAAACAATTGAAAAGTATTATATGTTCAAAAAAGTGAGAAAAATGTTTGAAGTTCATACAAAAATTGTCTGATTGTTTAAGTATTAAAATTCTTTTTGTATAAAAAAGCATTCAGTCTGTCAGAAAAGCTTCCGTACCCCATTTAGCATTATACAGGGTGTTTCGCATAACCTCTAAATATTTTTTCTATGTTACACAAAAGAAAATCAAAACTCTATGCCACATAAAAAGAAATATATAAATAATATTTGTAACAAAAATCTTCTGGCTGATACATTTTCTTCAAAAGTGTGTAAAAAATATTGACCGTGTTATTACAGACGGAGAAGATATTTAAATGATTTATTTTACGCGAAAGACCCTCTATAACTTTTCCACACAAAGTTATTTTCACTATTTATATTATTTTATTCTAAACGATTTTATTATTAGAACAAATAAAAATTGTTCATACCTATTTATTAATATTGAGAAGAATAAGAAAGAAATGATATTAAAAACGTGCTGTACGGAAGAATTAATGATATTTTTATAATCGATCTTTCTTCCGTTATACTTTTGATAAATTTATTTTATTCTAAAGCTATGTAAATTATGTTTTATTGTTTTAATAATAAATAGCATATCTGTTAATAAAATAATGTAAATACTACGGAATTAAATAAGTTCGAATAAGTTTAATGTACGGACGCTTCTTCGATTATAGTACTTATCATTTGACATACACGTTATTATCGTGTATTAGTCTGTAATTAGACTATTGGATTTTTCCACGAACTTTAATTAAAGTTTGACTCATCTCAGGTTTAATTTGTTCATTCGTTTTACCAAAGTCTCTTATCATACGAACTCAAATTCTTTTGTAACCCATTGTGTATCATTATAATTTTCTTTGTACTCGGTACATTTATTATTAAGATAAAAAATACGGATTTGTTGTACATTTTTTTCTTAGCCTAATGTACTTGATTATTTTTATTAGTTTAATCGAAAACTTGTAAAAGTAAGTTAACGACGAAGCGACGTTCTCTCGAAATTTAATTGTTTATAAAGTACAGAAACGTTTATGCGATAATGTAAGAGAGGGAATTGCGTGTGAATCGTAAATTATTCGACAAACTTGTGCGAAACGATGAATAAAACTCTGTAAATACAAGTGCCTTGATTATGCCTACAGTGAAAGCTTTTTTCTACTTGTATCTTCTGTAACAGTTTTTACGAAATATTTAAAATACATTTTATTATTTATATTATCTATTGTTGTTTATTTACCATATTCCGATTTATTATGGTTCAGAAACCACGTTTTATCTTATTTAATACTTATTTGTTAATTTAATTTAACGAAGGATTGATTTAATGAATCTCCACTTTGAATGAGTTTTGTACATTTTATGTAGTTTGTAGTTTGTATTGAATTTATTGCTTTGATAGACTTGATAGATTTGATAGATTTGATAGACTTGATAGATTTGATAGATTTGATAGATTTGATAGATTTGATAGATTTGATAGATTTGATAGATTTGATAGATTTGATAGACTTGATAGATTTGATAGATTTGGTAGATTTGATAGATTTGATAGATTTGATAGATTTGATAGATTTGATAGATTTGATAGATTTGATAGATTTGATAGATTTGATAGATTTGAGAGACTTCATAGATTTCATAGATTTCATAGATTTCATAGATTTCATAGATTTCATAGATTTCATAGATTTCATAGATTTCATAGATTTCATAGATTTCATAGATTTCATAGATTTCATAGACTTCATAGATTTTATACATTTCAAAGATTAAATAGATTTCATAGATTTATAGTAAGGTGAAATGGGGTAAGTTCGTAAACGGGGCAAGTGCGTATACAGGTTATTTTTCGTACAATTTGAGCAAAATTTCCCTATTTAGTATGTTTGTTTCCGTGTTTTGTTTCACTATATCCCCTTTTATATTTCAGCTAAGATTACTTGTTTGCAGTATAGAGTACATGCAGAATGCAATAAAAAGCATTTATAGCAGATTTGTTAATAATTCTGCTCTTGCCCCATTGCACATGAAATAAAGTTTCAAAGTATTTAACTTCAAATTACGCTCTTACCCCATTTCCGGGGAAAGTGCAGAGTAGTTGACATTTTAAATAATTTCCTATCAAAATCAAAATGTACAAGGAAAATTAAGATCCTATATAATATTAATTAAATAGTAGGAATTGTGCAAAGCGTTCGATATCGACAGCGTTAAGTATTTACATAGCAGACTGAAAATACTTACGTTTAAATACCAACTTTACAAAAACCAGTCCGCACTTACCCCACTTCACCCTACGTAGAAAAATGTATAATATGTATAGCTAGAAAATTAAGAAAAACGCTCCAATAGACCCACATTAGGCACCAATTGTAGCGTAGTCAAAGAAAAGTATTTATTTAGTCCACCTTTTACTCCATCAGCTCCGATCCGTATTACGCTACGATAAATTTTTGCATGCTAAACCTTGCTCTGCTCGTGAAACCACAGACTCTCATTTTGTTTGTAAAAAGTCAATTAAATAAATACTTCCCTTTGACTACGCTTCAAACTTTCATTTCATGAATTACACTTTTATTTCACTGTGAAAGAACTAACCTTCCAAATACAAAATACATTAATAAACAGTTATGTAGTACCTTTTTACAATAAAGTAGGAAGTGAAGTAATTCTTATTGAATATCTCTTCTCCAATTGCGCTCGTTATAAAATAAGTTCTTTAATTTACATTAATGCGTTCACTTCAATTGTTGAACTCTCGATTTTGCTGAAGCAAATACAGAATACTCCATGCTCATTACTATTCCATTAAGAAATAAATGCATTCTACATTAGCATTTGGCCCCGCTAAATATTTGACATTTATTTCCGTGACAAACAGTATATTCCGTTTTCACGAATTTAAAATACATGAAACATGAGAATATAATGCACTTTATACGAACACGCAATATAATCTGCATACATTGGTATACATTTTTTAAACGGTCCTGAACTCTTCAGAAGCTCTTTCTTCAGACACTTTTTATCGATCTTTATAGCTGATGTAGTGCGAATCATTTACATAATTCTTTTATTATGTTGATTGCATTCAATTCTTCTACCCTCTGCAATAATATATTTTGCCTGGTTTCGATCTTTTAAATTATCAAACTATCAAACATCTCAAACTTTTAAATGCTTAAATTTTCAAGTTCTCGAATTTCTAAATAATTCCGAAATTTCTAAATTTCTACATTTCTAAGTTTCTAAATTTTTCAGTTTTACAATTTTTCAATTTCCGAATATCTGAAGTCCCAAATTTCTAAATTTCCAAATCTCTAAACTCCCGAATTTTTCAATTCCCACATGTCTAAATTCTCAAGTTTCTCAATTCCCAAATCTCTGAAGTCCCAAATTTCTAAATTCCTAAATCTCTAAATTTTCTAATTTTCTAAGAATCCAAATTCCTAAATTCCTAAATTCCCAAATTCCTAAATTCCTAAATTCCTAAATTCCTAAATTCCTAAATACCTAAATTCCTAAATTCCTAAATTCCTAAATTCCTAGATTCCTAAATTCCTAGATTCTTAAATTCCTAAATTCCTGAATTCCTAAATTCCTGAATTCCTGAATTCCTAAATTCCTGAATTCCTAAATTCCTAAATTCCTAAATTCCTAAATTCCTAAATTCCTAAATTCCTAAATTCCTAAATTCCTAAATTCCTAAATTCCTAAATTCCTAAATTCCTGAATTCCTAAATTCCTAAATTCCTAAATTCCTAAATTCCTAAATTCCCAAAATAAACTTCGTAATTTTCAAATCCCCAGTATTCAATTTTGGAAGTTTCCTACTTTCCACATTTCCAGCCCTTCAAATTTTTGCATAAAAATTTTCAAATACTCAAGTTTCCAAATGTTTAACTGACCAAGTCTCTAAATTTCCAAATTCTGCCGTTTCCTATCCATAAACTCCTCCTTAAAACTTATTCAATCAAATACTACCGTCTTCAAAACATATATTACAACATCAGCAAAACTAGCTCTTCACGCAACATTATAAAACTAACTCTGCATTTATAAAAATCCGAACGCTTTCATGAATCTCCATCATTCAACATGAAAAAAAGCAAGTAACTTCACTAATCATAAAATTATTTTCTACAATGCGTGTCTACTGGTAATGAACAATTGAGTTGGTCAGGAAGTTGACGTAGCAACGGTAACATTATTAAAGGTAAAATAAGGTGGTTAATTTGGCGTCCATCGATAACTTCGTAATTTCGTGAAATTAGTCCCGCGCACTCAGCCTCGACAGGGGAAAGTTCGTTCTCTTCGTCTCTCTTTAACTATTCAACCTTCACCGTCTTTCCTTTTTTTTTTCATTATCCACGAGGGTCAATTTCCGGGCACGTTCCACGCAGGGGGTGAAGCAGGTTGCTACGTCATTTCCGGAAGTGCTTGTTTCCACATCGGTGACCGAACGGTGATCGTTATAACCGTCTTTTTACCCGTTTACCCCTTGCAGTACATTTTAGTAGCATTTATGGGCGATCGTAGGTGGTAGGTTCAACAAAAATAACGTAATCAATTAAATTGTATATGTAGAGTGATCCAGAATTTAATAGCTGAATTTTGATGGTCAATTAATACTACAATTTCCATATCGTGGACATTTCAGTATTGTTATCGAATATTGTTGAAAGTAAATAAATAATTCATTCGATGTATTTTGATATATAAAGTAGAGATTTGTAAAATTTCATTGACACAAGAAAATTATATTAAACGGGTTACAATTACACGACGGGTTATATGAATATATTGGTGAGATTGAATAGGTTAAAATAACAGTATTTGGCTGGGAAAAGAAAGAGTACTTGTAAAAAGTAGTAATTTACAATTCCTTTATTCTTCATTTTTATATCCTTCTGTTTCTGAAGAAAATTAGAAAAGATAAACAATAACAGGCTGTGAAAAAAAAGGATACATTATCGAGTTACAAATAAACCCAAAATTATATAGAATTACCAAGATTTAACAGTCAAATGTTAATATATGTGTCGAAATAAGAAACGATGTTATATAAACTAGATCTTTTAATGATGCATTAAAAAGTTATGGCAATAATACGAAATGAAGGGAACAGTAGTAAAGTCACGGTTATTACGATGTGATACAGAAACAGATCAGTAATATTTACGGATACTCTGTGTAAGAAGCAATTAATACTTGATCGCAAAATGTCCATCATTTTTGGTAAAACAAGGCCGACGTCGGTAAAGAATAAAATTTATTACTTTGCGAATTAGTAAATAATTGTGGTATTTCGGTACGAAAAAATGAATTTATCGATGAGACTGGTACGAGTCGACTTAAATAATAAACATAGCTTATATAAACGGAGTAAACAATATTGCTGATCTCTTTCTGCATCGCATCGAATTAACCACGAGTTTGTTACTGCTCTTATTTCTTATTACTGTAATAACTTTTTAATCAAGCTTTAGAAGAGCTATGTTTATGTAACATTTCTTTCTTAGTTCGACCTACAGAATATACTAACAATTTTTGACCGCTGAAACATAGGACATCCTGTATAATTAAATAGTTATGTTATCAAGCAAGCTCAAAATTATATTGTTAAATATTACTATATAAACAGTTACGATAATCATTACTTAAAAATTAACGGACAAGTGATGTACAAAACGTAGATAAGATAATCACTATGAGATACTTTTTTTAAATGCGTACGTTGCTCAGAAAAGAATGTCCCTTCTTATGAACTGTGAATGGCAAAAATATTTGAATTCCTATCTCAAAGGAACAAAATGTTTTGTTGCTGGTAGTAACTTATTTCGTATGCACAAAAACTTGTACGATTTTATAAAAATTTGTAAATGTCCGGTTACAATAAAATAACTCATTCTGTAAGTAAACTTAACTTATAATAAAAGAGAATTAGTGCTCCAGTTTTTGACATAACCTTGCAATACTCCATAATCCAGGCTAGTAGAATAACTATAATATTTGTAATTTTCGCAACAGTTCTCATTGCAATGATAAAATTACAACAGTAACCTTGTTGTTTCGCTTGATGTTCTGTAATATGTGAAAGAGTATTCTTATTATTGCACACTGAGAGTCTTTATGACGCATACTTGTATTTTCTAACGTATAAAATTCAAGTTGTATTTGCTGAAAAGTGTATGATGAAAATTTGTGAAGCAAATATACAGGAAAGGATAACGTCATCGTATAATTAATTTACAGTAGCAGGAAGATTTACATATGAACGAATTTACTATGTACATATGATCAAGTATATAAAAGGAGGGCTTCTTTTCGTTCGCGAATTTGCAAGACCATAGTTCGATGTGTATAGATATTTTTCAATATAAAATTACCGATAATTTTATGGTATCTGTAAACTCATGAACTTGGAAACCTAAACGCGATTATGGCGGCAGTTACAACAGTTACTACGTTTTGGCAAACCGCTGTGTATTATTCTCTCATTGCAATCACCACAACGTTGTTAGCTGTATATTTGTATATTGAAAATCTACGAGTTGTCAGATTTGGAAATAAAATTCCAGGTATGTATACAGTGCAAATAAAATGGTAGTCTACAGGGGTAGTTTGCAAGATTTTTTATTAATTATCACAGTCGCAGTAAATTAAATTAAACAAAATTGTAATTAATTTTATGGACTTTAATATAAAGTTAAACTAAGTTATAGTTAATTCAATTAAATTTAGTTGTGTTTACTACAAAACTGTAATTAATTTAATCAAGTTTAATATAAAATTTAATTAAAATTGAACTAAATTAAATTGTATTTCATATAAAATTAAATTAAGTCATAATTAATTTGATTGTACAGTAAATTCAATTAAACTGTTGTCATTATGTATCTTTTAGTTCATAATGTATCTTTAGTATAATTTCATTTATGGGTTACAATATGACACTCCTAGTTTATAAATTATGAACGACGATGATGTTACATTTTATTCGAGTTTGCTAAAAAATTTAGTAACAACGTATTGTATCAGATTTTTCCGTAAACACTTAATGTAACATAGCGAGATGTATAAATTCTATTTAACGACGAATATGAAGTATTATATTTTACGTTGCATTATTTTTTCAAATCTTTTCAAAAGTATGCAAATTTGGATTGATGCGAATTTATGGATTGATCACACTTCTAAATGTTTTAATTTCTAATTTTTCAATGTATAAATGCCTCACTGTTTTTCAATAAATTTTAAATGTTGCTGTAGGACCAAGAAAAGTTCCAATTTTGGGAAATGCATTATCAACAGTCGGTTTACATCCAAATACGGTCTTGGAAACTCTCCTCACATACGATGTATACGGACCTGTAATACGAGCTTTTCTTGGAAGTAAATTAGTTATTTTTATGTATCATCCTCGCGATATTGAGATTATACTCAGCAGCCATGTTCATATAGACAAAGCTGATGAATACAGGTAATATATATTATTATATTTATATGAAAATATCTTAATTGATATACTGAAACATACAATACATTACTGGCAAAACCCTGTTGCCCTGCCTGTGCACATTTATTGACCTCCGTCTATATAAAAATGGATTATCTGTATGTAACCTAGAATCTATAATTCGTTGTAGAAAGATGTTGAAAAATAAAAGATAGTTTGTACTGATGAGATTTCATTGTTTGTGTTGGTATAAGTTGATGATATACATTTATTATTAAGAACTCGCTCTGTAATTGAACTAACTTAAAGTCCATTTTTTGTAGGATTATCGACAACCACCTCAGGTACATACCCACCAAATTATGTCTGTCTATGATTATTATGTATCGAATTATTTAATTTTTATTCGTTTGCCACGCCCCTTTTTGCCCCGCCCATTTTTTATATACCTAAAAACCTTCTCCATGGAAAAATACATATGTGTGCCAACTTTCACCGTGATTGGTCAAACAGTGTCGAAGTCTATTAATTTCGTACAAACTTCCATTTTTATATATATGTATAGATTTTTATTCTCTCTTTTATAGATATTTCAAACCATGGTTGGGAGATGGTCTACTCATCAGTACAGGTGAAAAATGGAGAACTCACAGAAAGATCATAGCACCAACGTTTCATTTGAACGTACTAAAAACATTTGTTCCGTTATTTTATGAGAACAGTAGAGATTTAGTTATACGTTTGCGAGATCAAGTGGGAAAAGAGTTTGACTGTCATGATTATTTATCCGCAGTCACGGTTGATATTTTGATAGAAACCGCGATGGGTTTAAGGGAAACTGAGAAACATAAAACTGGTTACGATTATGCAATGGCTGTAATGAAGTAAGTATTAAGTTAGTAATTATAAAAGATTAATACAATTATAATAAATTTAAAATATTATATCTTAATAAAGAAGATAAACATGGTACTTTATAACTAATAAAATTATTCATAAGTAAACTCATTACAAATCGAAACATCGATCATTGTTGCATTTAGTATAAAATACAAAATGTTTCTAGAACTCCTTCAAAATACATCTCAGAGTGCCCAAATAATATTTTTGCATTTTCTATTTTTTTTAAAGCTTGAAAAACATAATTTAACCCCTTAGCCTACAAGGATTTCAGCCCTTAATTTATAAGGTGTCTTCGACAGCCTACAAGTTTCATTGTGCGTCAGTCAGAGCCGCCTAATTATTACTGCAATGTTAAGATAAATAAAAAATGTCGAAATGATAGATATATTTTGCATTTACCAATCTTTAATTATACCAACTGCAATTGGTTTCATACTCAAATCTCGATTTTTATTTAAATAAGATTTAGTTTTGTCAAATTTGAACTCTAACGTGCGTCACGAATTTCGATATTGTAGGTCAAGAGGTAATACTGTAGTTTCGAGGTTCAAATTCAATTATTCTATTCACGTAATAAAACACTATAAGTATTCTATAATATAAAGTGAAGTGGGGTAAGTGCAGACTAGTTTTTGTAAAGTTAGTATTTAAACGTAAGTATTTTCAGTCTGCTATGTAAATACTTAACGCTGTCGATATCGAACGCTTTGCACAATTCCTACTATTTAATTAATATTAACTAGGACCTTAATTTTCCTTGTACATTTTGATTTTGATAGGAAATTGTTTAAAATGTCAACTACTCTGCACTTTCCCCGAAAATGGGGTAAGAGCGTAACTTGAAGTTAAATACTTTGAAACTTTATTTCATGTGCAATGGGGCAAGAGCAGAATTATTAACAAATCTGCTATAAAATGTTTTTTACTGCATTATGCAAGTACTCTATACTGCAAACAAGTACTCTTAGCTGAAATATAAAAGGGGATATAGTGAAACAAAACAAGGAAACAAACATACTAAATAGGGAAATTTCGCTCATATTGTAATAAAAATAGTCTGCATATGCACTTGCCCCGTTTACCAACTTACCCATTTTACCTTAATTTTACTTCATTTGTTCAGAATGTGCGACATAATTCATCGACGGCAATACACCGTGCGTTTGCGACCCGATTGTCTCTTCAACCTCTCAAACTTGAAGAAGCAGCAAGAAAAGCTGCTGAGTGTCATCCACGGTTTGACCTCGAAAGTAATTCAAAAGAAGAAACAAGAAGCTTTCCAAAGTATTGGCTCGAATGTCGAAGGGAGGCAGAAGAAATCGAGCGAAGCTGAGTCGATTAAACAAATTTCACAAAATAGCGAAACAAAAACAAATAACGAAGGTGTAACGAAAATGCACTACGCGAGAGATGATCTTGATGATATCGATGACAATGATGTTGGCGAAAAAAGAAGACTTGCTTTCTTGGATCTTATGCTTGAATTATCAAGGAATGGAGCGAAACTTACCGATGAAGAAATTAAAGAGGAAGTTGATACCATAATGTTTGAGGTAACGATATAATAGTTGAATAAATAAACTAATATTTACGACGTTTACTTTGGTTTAAATCCATTTATGTTTAAATGAAGATATTTAAGAGTTTCAATAAAGAGATATTTAAGATGTTTCAATAAAATTAAAAATATACATAAAAAATGTCAATGTATCAGATTCTTGAAGTGTATCCAAAAGAGTTAAATTTAAAGAATACAAATTTTGCATATTTCATACAAATATAATTCAAAATGTAACATTCCATGACAAGAAAAATTGTTTCATGTGAAAGAATTTATTTTTTCTTTTTTTTTTAATTGAACTTTCAAATTTTACATTATTTTGGATCGTAATAATTTATGAACATTCAATATAAACACATGGAGTTTAAACATATGAACTGTTGTTCGATCGACAATTTTGCGCAAATGTAACAGCACCTTGAACATAACAAGAACATACGTTTAATTTTGGATTAAAATCTTGTGAGAGAATGATACTTAATATACTTACGAAAATATTTATTACAATGTATTTATTTTTCAGGGTCACGACACCACGGCTGCTGGTTCCAGTTTCGTCCTCTGCTTGCTTGGAATTCATCAGGACATTCAGGTAAGTATAAAAGAAGTATATATCTTTGCAATTTCTTTTTTTAAATATACAAATTTATTTAACTAACGTTACGGATAATGCATACTTTGAACACTGTACAGATTGATTCGTGAAAGTGTAGTTATTTCAACGTTGTTAAGTAAGCTATTAAATCCTGACGGTCTTTCGGTTTCTTAATTCCGGTGAATACCATCCTTGTGCCTGGAATGAACTGCTTAGGGAACTCTAAATATTCGTTTAAATTTTTCTCGTCCCATACGATTCCTTTGTTTTTCATCGAGTCAGTGTAGGTGAATCCAGGACTAGCTAAATTTGTAATTTAACGTAAATGAGTTAGTTTGAGTATATTCAAGAGATACTAAATAATTTCATGTAAATAGGTGAATGTATGGAAAACATGTAGGTTGGAAATATTAACTTTGTTCTGGAGGTATAATATGATATTGGTTTAACAAAGACAAAATAGCTTTTTCAATGTAATAAACTAAATAAATTGCTCAAAACGTTTGTTTAAAAAAATAATATGTAGTACCTTACTATATTAAGTAATATATAAAATATTTAGCATATTTAACATATTAACATATTAATAATACGTTAATAACATATTAATATGTTAATATAATATATAATATGTAATATCTAATATATTAAGGGGTTTCTAAACTGAGTTTCTAAATAAAGATCCTCAAATCAAAGTTTCGAAATAGTTACATCAATAACGCCATTTTAAAGAACACTATACAACTATGAAATACAAGTTGCACAAGTAATAAATTTTTATATATTATCTACCGTTGTTTTATTACGAAACTAATTAGCTCTCCATATTCTATATTCTTTATACATATACATTGTTACATTTAAATATCTTTGCTTTTGCATTATGTCAAACAAAACCGCACTTAATATATTTATGTAAAAAGTGAAAACCATTTCTAGCTGTAAAAAACTTGCATCTTTTAAATAAAATATATAATTCTATACAAATTAAATTTCGCGCTACGAATTTCGTTGAAAAATGGCGCAATCGACTTAATCTTATCTATTTCTCTAAAGTACTATTCCTAAGCGCCGGCAAATGCAAGCTGCGCCACTCGTATGTTCATAAAATGCACCTTTGCAGGCGCAAATTGCCTAAAACTTGTGCAGCTATTATTATTTACCCCTCAAAACCTAATAAAAATTATTCCCACAATAAATCTTCCATGTTATTTCATGAGTAAATCGTACTTTTGTCATAAATTCACGATCTATAGTCAATAACCAAGTTTTCTCTTACAACTATAATTTTCTAAATAAATTGAACCATTAAAAAATTGTTATAAAATAAGTAAAAAAATAAAATTAATAAACAGAAATAAGAAATTACAAGAAACGAATGTAATTACCGTTCAGTATTATTATATTATTATCAATTTACGAAACAGAAGCTGTGCAAATATTTATTTAAATTATGAAGGTTCTATTTATTTAAATATGAACACAAATACAATTATATTTATTTATTTAACAATTATGAAGGCTGAGTTACTATAAGTAACTTTCTTAAAAGTCTCTTAAAAGTTACTTAGATAACCTCTAACATCAATAAACTTATAACTATAATATAAACAATATTGGAATATACAAAATAATGATTAAACGAAAAACTTGCATTAATGTACACTTCTTTTTCGATGAACATTTCTAACATTTAATATTTGAAAAAATGAGATATACGTACTACCACATTTTTTGCCAACTATTCCAAAAAGATTTGGACCTACTCTGTGTTTTCCATCTTTATTAGAGGTATGACACATTGCACACATTTTCATAAACAACGATTTTCCATTCTCTGCATCTCCCATACTAAAAAGAGCTTGTACTGTGTTAAAATTTTACAAATTACTCGGTTAATGATTGAATGTTATTAATTTATCCTGTCTGAAATCACGTGTTGATTAACTGCTTGAAGTTCTTTGTTAAGATGGATTTGTTCGATAACATTTCTCGTTTGACATTAATGACGCCTGTTTTCATTTGTTTCGTTTAAATTGTAACATCATTTACTATCTATAAGGCTATTATTTTCGTGACTAATTATAAAAAAAATTGGAAATTGTCTTTGATCTATGAAGACTTTATGACTAATTTACAATTTTATTTTGTCTTCGGAGCTAAGTGTTTATAACTTTGCGATATTTATATGTACACATAGTTTTACTGATGGAAATTATCTCACAGTCTCAACAATCCAAAATTTCAAAATTAGAAGACTTCAAAATCCTAGAAGTTCATGGTTCCCAAATTTCAACGCTCTAAATTCATAAAATTCCAAGTTCACATATTGGAAAATTTCAAATGTTCGTCGTTTTAAAATTCTCGTGATTCTATATTTTTATAGTTGCGTAAAGTATCAAACTACGAAGTTATTTTAAGAATTCAAAATTTGGAAATTCCCAGTTTCCAAATTTCGCAGATTTAAATCTCAAAAGTTATAAACTTTCAAAGCTTAGAATTCTCGCAATTCCAAAATTCCCAAATTGCAAACTCCCAAAGTTCAAAATTCCTAAGTCTCAAAATTAGTAAATTTCCTATTTTTATTACAAATAGGAACAATTTTAAATACTGAATTCCATACGAAGTACAATACTTCCGTTTCAGGATCGAGTTTACGAAGAATTAAATGAAATCTTCAAGGATTCAAACAGGCCTTGCACATTCCAAGATACTTTAGAAATGAAGTACCTCGAAAGAGTCATTTTGGAAACTCTGAGACTCTATCCACCAGTGCCAGCAATTGCGAGATTGTTAAAAGAAGATGTACAACTAGGTAAACTTAGTACAATAATCAGATTACAGGTGAAAGATTGACAAAGAAAATATTAACTTTTTTCTCATTTTGTACTATCGAGATATTTCACTTTCTATCAAAATTTACTTTGCAATTAAAATGTTTAATTAAATTAACTCATCTATCAAACTTCTCAATATAATTTGTTCAATTTTCGAATTCAACTATCACGATACAACTTAATCTTAAAAAAAACTCTAGCTTCATTTTTGAGACAAAATCTCTCTGTCTCATATTATTTTTATAGGAATAATTTTTTATACCTTCTATAATTGCAAGATGTTAAAACTATTATAAACTAGTATGTAATATCTTGTGTTCCTCGATAAAAAAAAATGTTATGTGTCGAATTTGTATTTTTTTCAGTCACTGGGAATTACGTGCTACCAAAAGATTGTACGATTTTAATTTCCCCATATAAGGTCCATCGTTTGGAGGAATATTACCCGAACCCTGAAGAATTTAATCCTGATAATTTCTTGCCGGAACGAACGCAAAACAGGCATTACTATGCGTTCATTCCTTTCAGCGCAGGACCCAGGTGAATAAAAAGCAGTTTTACTCGAAAAAATCTTTGCTAATTCACTGACTTTGTAAACTTGTGTAACACATTTTGAAGCATTTTTAATTCGTTCTGTGCCACTATCATAAGAAACATTTTGCGATGGATTATATTCAGAGTATACGATAATTTTGCATATATAAATTTTCGCAGTAATTTTGATAGTTGAAAAATTGTCTTTAAAAGTGGCCTAAGTCCAATCTGTTATTGATAACGTCAAAAACTGCGGATTTTCAAATGTCCGAAGACGGTGACGATGGTAATTACAATGAATTATTAATTAGTGAATATAATAATTAATTAGTATTAATAATATATACCACCGAAGCACGACTTCTTCAAATCCCTCCCGCATACACAAAATGTAGACAAGCAGTAAATTGTTATGTAATTTATATAGTTATAATATTTCCTGAATCGCATAAATTGTGTTTCTCAAGTGTTGTAATAAAATATAAAATAAATTGAATATTGTTTTTTCAATTTGAAGCGCTTCAAATTATAACGAATGGACTTGGGCTGTTTCCAATTTTATGACAAATCTAATTATTAATTTTGAAAGTGGCTTAAGTCCATTCTTAGTAAGAATACACGTACTATTCACTTAATAATTGCTATTATTTTAATAGGAATTGTAAATTTTACTCTCTTAAATGAACTTCAGTGTGATACATTGATATTCTATACATATTTAATTTTATCGAAAGACAAACTCTTAAATATCTCAATTTAAACAGAAATGGACTCAGGCCACTTTCAAACGCTCTAATTTGATTTTGCGGGATTCATAATAACCGCTATTATATTTCATTATATTACTAATTTATTTAAAACACGTTTTCTGCAGGTCATGCGTGGGAAGGAAGTACGCGATGTTGAAATTGAAGGTTTTATTGTCGACGATCCTGCGGAACTACAAGATCCTGTCGGATCATTCAGAAAAGGACTTCCGGCTGAAGGTTGACATTATTCTTAAAAGGGTGGACGGCTTTCGAATAAAAATCGAGCCACGAAACAAAACCAGTCAAGAGATTCTCGTTTAAAATCGCGTTCTTGCTCGCATTTCACTCTGACTGCAATAAACAATGCAAAATTTCGTAATTTTATACGTATACAATTGAAATTCTTGTTTTTTATATAGAATGAAAACATTTTTGTTATTTTTTATGATTCTTATACCAATGTAACATTTTTAAATACTTTCAGTTTTTAATGTTTGTATATTATGAATTAATGGATTATCAAATAAGTCGAACTGAGTCGTTGCGTGAAAATAATAGAACAATAGTCACAAAGACTTGTTTTGGTTACTTCTGAATAACAATGTTTCACTTTTCAATAATTTTGCCAAATTAATTATTAAAATTATTTAAATAAAATATAATACAGTTTATGTCATTCTAATTATGTAATTATACATATTTGTTATATAATTAATTATGTAAGTATTAAGTTTTTTGGAAAAAGCATTTATTATAATTAAATGACTTGACAATATAAATAAATTCTGTGTTTTGTTTTATAGTCTATAAGTACGAGCACTATGATACTACTTAAGTTATTAATATTGTGATGAAGATTAAAAAGATAGAATTTTTTAATATGGACTTAAGTCTTTTGAATTAAGGTAAAATTTTGTTGCAATTAATTATTAGTAAACTTGGACTTTTCAAACTATAATTTTATGTGAATACATTTTTAATAATTTTTTATTTTCGTTACTTTTCGCGTTATTTTAACGTACAAATATATGCTTAGAAATTTTCAATAAATATCCTTGATGATACCATCAAGGAACTATTAGGGAACTTATTAATTTCTGATATCAAATATTTAGCTGAAGTTAAAAATGTTTAACTTGCAACTAGACTATTATATACTATTATTATACTTACTGTTCAATGTATGCTAACAGTAAGATAGTATAATATATCATTACTGTATAAGTAGTTATTTTAACGTACAAATATATGCTTAGAAATTTTCAGTAAATATCCTTGATGATACCATCAAGGAACTATTAGGGAACTTATTAATTTCTGATATCAAATATTTAGCTGAAGTTAAAAATATTTAACTTGCAACTAGACTATTATATACTATTATTATAGTTACTGTTCAATGTATGCTAACAATAATATAGTATAATATATCATTACTGTATAAGTAGTATAATATACTACATCACTATTATTGTGACGTGGTATTTGATACCCATCACACTTATCAAAATTATAACCAAAGGTTCATTAAAAATATTTTACACTCATTCCTTTCTTCAGTAGCTTCAAGGTAATAATTACAACAATTCCAGTACAAAACATTTATTCAAAATTTCGTTTATGTTATTAAATTATTCACTTATATACATTCAATATATCACTGTTCACTTTGCAAACTTCTCCAATCGCAACTTTTCAAATATTTAATTAGTAAAAAAATGACGGTACTAATTTCAACTGATTCGCTCGATAAAATATCTAAATTCATTATTTATCATACTAAAAAACAAATTTGTACGTTTCTTCTGTCGCTGTATTAACCCTTGCATCACGAAGTCCGATATTTCTTAATTAAATATTTTCAAACTTGAATTTACTTTTGAAATATAATTTATCATTTTCTAAGTTTATCATTTCAAATGATTTCATAAGTTTCATACTATCTGTTTAAATACTTTTTAAATGTATGACAATCTTTCGTTTAAAAATTTCAGTGTCTGAGAATTAAAGAAATGTGGAATATTTGATCCGCCATTCGAGGGTTACTTTCTGCTGTCCAGTACTTGCCAATTTACAGTAGCTTTCATTCAAAGAACATTCATACTTTGGTAAAAGCATCGTCAAACAAGTATTTTGATCTTCTATTTGTACAAAAGGATTCCTAATGTTAAATAGTAGAAACGTGCTTTACGCACAAGGTCTTTCTCCTTCTCTCTCCGTTAGCGTCAATCTGCAGAAAGGGAACCGGAAGTTTGGGCGGCAATTTTATCCGCTCGTTCCTTCCCCCTCTTTGGTAAACCTACTGAAAGGAACTGTATTGCCCATGGAATAACGAACAGGACGTTCATTAATATAAGAGCGAGCTGACAGACCACAAAGCTGTTGGTCCAGTCCTTCAACAACCCTGAAAAACGATCGCTTACACTTTAAACTCCGATTATAAAACAGGATATATTAGAAATCGTAGAGGAAGGCGGAGACGAAAGTAACATTTTTTATGTTCAGTCTATTCGTTAATCATTAACGCTAAACCTACCAGCGTTCAATTTATACTTACTTTGAAATTAAAAATAAAATTGAAAACTAAATAAACGAATGACAAAAGGTAAATTAATATAGATATTAATTCTTCATTTTTAAATGGAAAATTACTTTAACAAATTAGGTTATCTTATAAGACTTATAATAAGAAACTTTGAACTGGTCATTTTACTGCTTTGGTAGTTTAGTGTTAACGGTATAGAAATAGAAGTGCGCAATAAAAAATATGTTTATCGGTCTAGAAAAATAGAAAAGTAACTAATAGCAAGTTATATGATTTCAGAATATACATTTAATGACTATACGTGAATTTTAATATTGTGTACAAATTTTGATATAATATAAAAATTCACCTTGTTATTTATTTTTTCTATAATTAAGACATTCTTTAGCTTTAATATATTTTCTATATTTAATAGTAGTATAAATTTAAATGTTCGTCTTAAGTGAAACATTCTTTAAAATTTGAAAGTTTCAATTTTAAATTGATTTGACTTGAAAAAATGAAATTATGATAGTTTACTTACCAACGATCGGACCACATAATATAGAAGTCACACCGCTAATACCACCATAAATTCCGTACGCCGAGGCAAATTTATCAATACTGATATCTTCTATGATGGCCAATGGTTGGGGAACTAATAACCATGATCTAACGATTCCGATAACGGCTATCATCGCAAACGTGCCTACTAAAGTTTCACTGTATAACAGGTAGCCTGTAGAAAGAAATTATAAATAAAATTTAAACTTGATCCTCGTTGTGTTTGCTTGATACAAACATTACATCTATCCTATGATTTACACTGAAGATAGGTTCCTCAGAAAACTACTTTAATCATCAGAAAACCATTTTAATAATCAGAAAACTATTATTGTCAATTAAACCAATAAATTTAGTCCAAGTTAAATCGTGTTTAATCTCAATTTTAAGAAAAAAAGAATGTTAAAAATCTATTGTATAGCATGAAGCAAACATGTTTCATCTATAGATTGAAGCCTTGTAGGTTAACTGCGTTATATTGTACTAACAACAAAGACAATGTACTGCATTATCTATATGATGCCATATTATTAACAAAGATAATGTATTGTATTAACCCTTTGCAATCGTATGTCTGCTTTCAGCCACCACAGAAAGGAACCATACTGATCTTATACTTTATTCAACCGCAATCAAAAACCAATTTTTCGACAGGATCTAAGATTGTTGGACCTAATGCATCTGTTAATTGCACCGAACCTATCGACTTTTTCAAACTCTTTTTCACAGATATACTACTTGAAACAATTGTACTAGAAACAAATAAATATGCCAAAAATAAAATAGGACAGCAGAGCTTATCTGATCGATCAACATCGAATAACTGGATCGATGCGACGAAAGAAGAGTTAACAGCTTTTTTGGGCGTGATCTTTAACATGGGTACTATACCAGATCCTAATATGAAATATTATTGGACTAAGGAGCATGTTGGAAATATACCATTTTTTAGAAATATATTTCGAAAGGGAAGATTTCTCCAAATATTTTGGATGTTACATTTGAATGAAAATGTTTCCAGAAATGCAAATGTAACGACGAGAATCCAAAAAGTGAGCAATTTTATCGATTATATTGATGGTAAATTCACAAAAGAATTAATAAATCTTATTCATTCTTCGTAATCTTACATATTATGTATCACTGCTCTTTCAAGGGAAATTAATTCCGACTAGTACGACACCCATGACCAAATTTAATACGACCGCAAAAGGTTGACTATGTTAACAATACGAAAACGTCAAAAGTGTAAAATTACTATATCTCGTGTATTTAAATTACTCACCAGCTTTTGCGAACGCCATGCAGATCATGGCGATGAAGAATAAGTATTTCGCTTTAACCTTCACAACCAAAGTGAAAATTGCAAGCAATACTTTGGATACCAATTCTGCAGCTGCACATATAGTGATTGCTAGAGCTGCCTCACTTTTCGTGTAACCACTGTTAGTTATCATCAGTGGTAATAAACAGGAAAATATGAAATCACTAGTTAAGACAAAACTGATACCCAAACAAATGTTCATGAAACCGCAATTCTTCAACAGTGATATCTCCAGAAGATCGCCAAAAATTTCTCTGTATGGATGAGAAAAATATTTTCATTAGTTCAATATGTGCAATCTACTGTTTCGAGTATTTGGGAACTTGTAAATTTTGTAAATTACGTATTTGGAAACTTAGAAATTTTTAAACTTAGGAATTTGAAAATTTGTGGATTTGGGAATTTGGGAATTCAGGAATTTGGGGATTTGAGAATTTTAGAAGTGAATCATTTGGCAAATTGGGTGCTTGAGAATTTGGTAATACATGATTTTGGGACTTGAACATTTGAGAAGTTAGAAACTAAAAAACATGGGGATTTGAGAGTTTGGAAATAGAAGAATGTGGAGATCTGAGAATTTGAAGACTTGAAGACTTGAGAATTTGAGAGTTTGGAAATACAAGATTGTGAAGATTTGAGAATTTGGAGACTTGACGACTTGAGGATTTGAGAGTTTTGAAATTTGGGATTTTGGGAATTTGAGAACATGGGGACGTGAGTATTTGGGAATATAAGAAGTTATCAATTTAGGAACTTGTAAATTTGAGGATTTGAGGATTAGAAGATTTGAGAATTTGAGAACTTGATATTTGAGAATTTGGAAACTTGAGAACTTGAGGATTTGCAAATTAAAAATATAAGAATTTGGGAATTTGGATATTTGAGACTTTAGAAATTTTGAAACTTTCCGAATTTGAAAACTTGAAAATTTACTGTACTTGTGAGTACTGGAGTATTTGTAAGTTGGTAAATTTATAAATTTGAAAACTTGAAAATGTACTGTACTTGTGAGTACTGAAGTATTTGTAAGTTGGCAAATTTATAAATTTGAAGAATTTTATTTGTATAAAAAATGATAAATAATAGAAACTGTAATACATTTACATACTGTAATTGACTTTTCCCAGCCTCCTCTTCCTTCATAGATACTTGAACTCCTTTCTCTTTTCGTTTCTCTTTGCTTTTTTCCGAATGATGCTGCCTTATATCTCCTACACCACCAATGCCTGTCACTAAGTTAACCAAGCTTGATGACGAAAATGTTGACAACCGTCTGGTTAACAGCTCACGCATTGATCCAGACTTCATTCGATTGCGAATTCTATCTTCTAATTCAGAAATTGATGCTACTCTCTTTGCAGGAGCCTGCGTTCAACAAAATATAATGATTAGCACTAAACTTATTATGAAGGGATAGAAATTGAACCTGTATAATATTTGTAGTAATAAGAAACTTACTTTTAATGATTCAATTAAAAGCGGAACCTGTTTAGCGCTTTCACCCTTGAGACTAGTTAAGCTACTCCATCTTGTTTTCGCAGGGACATGAAGAAAATCGCTAAAACGACGATCTACAACTACCATTCCCCGGAATTTCTGTTCTTCCCTCTGACGTGCCCTCTCGGCACGTACTTCTTCCGGTTTTTTTGCATGCCACTCGACCGGATGCATCATTGTCATACCTGCGATGCAGTTTAAGCTCATGGCTCCTGTCATTAACGCAGTTCCTATAAAATCACGAAAAATTGTATATTATAATATTGTTTTTGTATGAACAAATATTTGGACTTATTTTGAATTAAAAATTTTTCAAATTTTGAGGTTTTCATTTCTTTAACGTTTGAATCACAAAATTTTCTAAATTGTCAAATATATAAATTATCAAACCTTTGGTTTACAAGATTCAAGATCAAGCAAATTCAAAAATTTCTAAACTTTCTAATCCTCAAATGTCCAAATTTTCACATTTCTAAATCTTCAAATATTAACATTTTTAAATTCCCAAAATTCTGAATTTTCAAATTTCCAAATCCCAAAATTCAAAAATTTCTTAATTCGTAATTAAGTAAATCTTTGCTTAAATCCCTTAGTTTTCTAGTTTTCAAATTCCTAAATCACAGGATACCGGAATTCCCAAATCCCATGTTCTTCAAATCCCTGAATCCTACATCTCAAAATCCTGAAATCCCCAAAATCTCCAAATCTTCAAATCCTCAAATCTCAAAATCCTAAAATCTTGACATCTTCAAATCCCAAAAGTCCCCAAATCCTCCAATTCTCAAACCAAATTTCGTGATCTCCAAATCCGCAAATCCCCAAATTAAATTCCAGAATATCCAAATCCTCAAATCTCAAAATCCTAAAATCCTGACATCTTCAAATCCCAAAATCCCAAAAGTCCCCAAATCCTCCAATTCCCAAACGAAATTTCATGATCTCCAAATCTCCAAATCCCCAAATTAAATTCCAGAATATCCAAATCCTCTAGTCCCCAAATAACAGACTTCTCAAATCTCAAAATCTCCAAACCTTAAAATCGACAAATCTCATGATTCCCAAAAATTTCGATTGATATAAAATGGAGTGAGTAAATACTTGCCTCGAAAACCATACGCTTTCATCATCTTTTCTATGCATATAGGATAAGCAATTCCACCTAAGCCCACAATGACTTGAGCCGCACTCATTACCTGTAAAATAAAAATTTCCCTAAAGAATGAGGAATATAATTATGTCGAGAATTGCATTTATGTACCGGTGCTCTTTTCTTCACAAAATAAGCGTTGAAATTCGTGTTGCAGATGGTAACGATCAGACCGAGACCCAAGCCTTGGAGAAAATTTATGAAAGCCATCTCGTACACGTTTGTGACGAAAGCTAGGCCCACATTTGGTACCGAGAAAAACACTGCACCAATCACACCTACTGGCCTCATCGAATATCTTTTTAGTAATGTGTTGGTCATTAAACCTGTAATGAAACATACGATTATTTATATCTGCTTTATGTCATCAAAATTTTGTACTCATAAGGTTTCAGGGGGTAAATTATGTGTGCTGAAGATTTGGAACTTTTCGAAGTTACGAATTTTTGCATTTACAAATTGTTAAAATGGCACGTTCTGAAATATAAAAATTACAAAGTTTACAAGTGTGGAAATTTTCATGTTTAGGAATTCGAATATTTGTGAAGTTACACGTTTTTAGAATCAGATATAGGAATTTTCGAACACATAATTTCCAAAATTGAATATTCATTTTAGATACTTGGAAACTTGCAAATTCAGCAATTTCGTAATGCAATACATTGTGCAAAAACTTTGGACATTCCATACTTTTCACACATCTACAACTGTATTATCTATTTATTCTATTTCTATTCTATTTAGTCTATTGAGTTGTATCAATTTTCTTTTGTTCAGTACATTTGACATTATTCATTATTATCTCTTTCCTTAATCACAATCGTTATCAAAAATGTCTACTGTTTTCCTGCTAATTCCATCAACCATTTACGAACAGTTATTATCACAAAGAAATGTTATCAGCAGTTGATGTACTGGTGAAACTGTTTAGCAATGCATAACAATTAGCACTTATGCAATTCGAAATGATACAATGACGCGTTATCACTATTATGTTCATATTGTTTAGATATAGATGTGCATGTATCCAGAAACAAATATAGTCGTGTTTGCTGTGTAGAATATTTGTAAACACGTTCACGAGATATTACTATTCTTAAACTGTATAATTAATTCCAATTATTTCAAATGAAAGAAAAATGATGCAATTAGAGTCTCTGACCATCGAATTATCGCTATAAATTTTCAGCATTTTTCATGTTTTCCATAAAATTGAAAGGTCTGTTCAAATTGTAATAATTTATTAGCTACTAACATAACTACTACTGTACACAACATTATTGACACATGTTAATATCTTGTGTTTCCACCCTTTGCTTTGGTCACAGCTTCCGGCATGCTCTGTATACATCGTATGCTTTATATCTTCATTATTTTCCCAAATATCTGTAATTCTTTTCAATTCAGATAATGTGGTTAGGGAGTTGTAAACTAGTCTTTTGGAAGGCAGACATTTTTTATGGCATTCAAATTTCACCTCACGTGCTATCGATACTTGGCCTAACGACACGCTCGCACAGTTAATCACTCATCACCCACATAATTTATTATCACGATAGTAACAAAATGCTATGTATATGTCGTTAACAATGTATTTAGTAATAATTTACATGGCCTAAGACAATTTTCCATATAATGTTATAGGCATAAATGTGAAATTTTCGTACGTGCTCCTAATTCCATGGCCATACAACTTAAAAACTGCAATGTAAAAATTAATTTATTGAAATTGAAATATTTAGAATAGAGTAAAATATATGAATTTTTGATCACTTTATTTTGTTTCACTGTAAGAAATTACAACTAACAAAGCCGGGGCAATTTTCCATATATGACATAATGTTATAGTCATAAAGGTGATATTTTCGTATGTGGCCCAAATTCGATGGTCAGGTTAAGTGCTTGTATAAAAAATGTTCAAGTTTAGAGAGAAGTATAACGTATTTGACTGAAGTGTAGTATTCATTATTCATCAGAAAGATCAATTTCAATGAGTTAAAATATAAAAGATAATTTTTAGTGCAATCAGTGTTTATGTAAAATTGTCAAGTTTAGAGAAAAGTATAACGTATTATTTGACTGAAGTATAATATTAATCATTTATCAGAAAGATCAACTTCAATGAATTGAATTACAGAAGATAATTTTTAGTACATTCAGTGTTTATATAAAACTGTCAAATTCAAAGAAAAGTTTAATTTGTCTCGTTGTTTAAATAGTTAATACAAATGTAAGTATTTAAGAAGTTACCAATTTCAATTGTATTCAATAGCAGATTAAGATAACATTAAACAATATTAATAATATAAAATATAATTTAATGTTAAAACATAATATTGCAAACGTATTTAATATTGTGTACTTGAACATATACGAGTATATCTTAATTACCTTCTTTAAATTCTTAACGCTGTATGAAATACAAAATTTTTAAATAAAGTAAAGAATTTTGTATTCATGGATCGTTTGCAATAATAAATTGTGTATGTTTTCATTCTACTCACATTTCTTCAAATATTGACAAGATGTAACATTGTGCGTGACAATTTGAAGACAAGAGATTGCAACATGTTACTGAATTTTCATCTGCATACGTGATTTGCACTTTCTAAGACTCAGATATAGTACTTAATAGACATTTTCGACGCAAATAGACGCAAGGTATATTTGTTCAAATTTGATAAGTAAAAGCGTTTTATTGCGAATCATTAATCAAATCATTTGAAATAATTAAAATGACTTTGTAGATTATGTACGTTTGTAGATTCTATACTGCTTTATTGTATATTAATTTAATTTGTATATTAATTGTTATTTAATTGTACCTTCACAATTTTCCGAAGTATTAACATTCTATAGAAAATTCTTAGAAACTTGTGTCAGTATAAAGTAAATAAATAAAGTGTCAATACTAAAATATATATTTTGTCATAATTCTATAAATATCAAAACAAAGAACAAATAAGTAGTGAAGGAAATAACGATTTGTGATCATTTTAGTATTATTAGTACTCAGATATCCATTTTTACCTCAATGATATAAGTGTTTTAAAAATAACTCTAATAATGTCTAACATTTTAATTTAACAATTGTACGTAAATTAATCTCTCATTTTGAAACATTTCATTGTGTATAGTAACATAATTTAGAAGGACAATATTTACTTACCAGCGATGGAAAATGTTACCATAAAAATGGAATTGAAAAGTGTCATCGCTGTACCAGCCTGACCTGTTGCTTCAAGAAAATCACCGAATATTATAGCAAAAGATGCTGTCGGTCCAAATGTTGTAATCTATCGACGAAATAAATCAAACACTATAAAATCTCATTAAATAAAGCATCGTATGATTATATTAAGCATAGTATCAAAATTAATTTTGACGTACCAATTCATCATTTATGATGTTCAAAGGATTATTTTTGACTAATTGTGATGATGTACAAATATAAATTGTGTTTGTATAATCGAGATACTAATTATGATAGATTAGAGAAGTAATTTACAATGTGTTCTGAGAAATCAGGAACGATCGTATGCGTGTTGTAAACGCAATGGAAAAGTTCAATGCAGGAGTTGAAAATTAAAGAGATGTAAAAAATAAACTGAAACGTGTTTGCATTTTAAAAATAACCGTATTTGAGCTATCATCTAAATTGGACCATTAATGTAGCTTATCGTAAAGAAGAAAATGTGAGATAATGTGTGTTGCTTATATACTAAATTAGTTACTGCGATCACAATTGTTATGTAACTATTAATGTTCAAGCTTTTGAAAGGTTAAATTACTACATTTTAATTAACTGTTACAATCATCAGTGAATGCAAAAATAAAATATTTTAACATTAGACTAAAGGTCTTTCATCTATTTTAGATTAACGAAATATGTAATGTAATATTAAATGTTAGAAGAGTAACTGCTGTATTGATTTAAAAAATCTAGCTTAAAAGAAATACTCAATTAAGTATTTTAGTTTACCAACATTGCATAGATTGAACCTGTATTATATTAATATAAAACTGAAAAAAATAAGTTTCTAAATAAGTATTAAAACGTGTAACAAAATGTTAGATGATCTAATGGATTTTTAACCTTTAGCAGTCACACTGGAATATGAAACTACCCCAGCCAATTTAGTTTCAATTTTACTATTTTTTTCTCAAACTGTTACATTTTTAATGTAACTTTAATATTTAGCTATAATAAAATTTTAGCTCTTTATATTAAAATCGAAAAACATTTTGAATTTTTCTGTGAGAACCATTATTTTTTCAATTCTTCCCGTTTCAGAATTTTTGTTCATATGCAACGTTTCAATTTACTGAAATCAGCTATGAATTATATTAAAACAACCTTCAAAGATTATTTATAATTTCTTTCAAATTAAAATAAGTGACTTAGTCAGTAGAAATGAGTAGCTTTGTAAGAAACATTTTTACTGGCTGATGTCTTAAACGTCCGAGTGTGCCACCTATATTATTATAATGAAATTAAGGGTTAATATTAAAGGTTAATATACAGAAGTAACTTAGTCAGTACAAATGAGTAGTTTTGTAAGAAACATTTTTAGGGACTGATATCTTAAACATTCTATTGTCTCAGTTATGTTATTCTAATGAAATTAAGGGTTAATATTAAAGGTTAATATACAGAAGTTACTTAGTCAGTACAAATGAGTAGTTTTGTAAGAAACATTTTTAGGGACTGATATTTTAAACGTTCTATTGTCTCAGTTATGTTATTCTAATGAAATTAAGGGTTAATATTAAAGGTTAATATACAGAAGTGACTTAGTCAGTACAAATGAGTAATTTTGTAAGAAACATTTTTAGGGACTGATATCTTAAACGTTCTATTGTCTCAGTTATGTTATTCTAATGAAATTAAGGGTTAATATTAAAAGTTAATATACAGAAGTGACTTAGTCAGTACAAATGAGTAGTTTTGTAAGAAACATTTTTAGGGACTGATATCTTAAACGTTCTATTGTCTCAGTTATGTTATTCTAATGAAATTAAGGGTTAATATTAAAGGTTAATATAGAAGTGCACTATAGAAGTTTACTAATTTTAGAAGTATTAGTATTTGATATTACTGTAAAATAAATACTAACGAACACTACAATCATGGCAAAAGCAACGATCCATCCCCAACCACCATCGGGAGCTAAATCTTCTAACGTGATTTCATCATCATCGTCATCGTCTTCTTCTTCCTTGTGCGGTAATAACGCGTTGTTTTGAAGCTTCTTCTCGTCCTCGATAAAAGTATTCGTTGTCGTTCCCATTGTTGTCGTTCCATTGGGTTTGGCTACCGTCATATTTTGCGTTCTGTCTAGACACATCGTAAAGATATCTCAGAATTAACCGAACTCGTTTAATAAATCAGTTACCTTCTGCTAGAACAACCATATCTGACAAAAATGATGCATTTAAAACTTTTTAGTTATACGAATTAGCAGTAGACTTTTGTTCATAGTGAACAAAACATAGTTGTTAAAACATAATAGTTGCAGAAAGTGTTCGTAATTTTAAACAACAATTTTATTGTTCAAAATCAATTGATTTTGTAGTATCGTAATTTGTTAATTGATTTGAATTTGATTGATTCTATTGACTAGAGAATACTGTAAATTAGTGATAAGGCTAATAGCTTGTAAATAAATAATTAATCTATTAATAATTTAATAGTTAGTAGAAATTAATTGGTAAACCTTGTAGACTATGTCCAGTTAATTTGAGATGAATAAATAATTACCAACAAAACACTAAATGAATAATTGTTGTGGTAGAATTTCACATAAATGAGTTATTATTTAATATATCATGATTCTTAATTAATAAATTTTTAATCACTTTTTAAACATCGCACTGTAATACGAAAGTGCAAATTCATTCAATAAGTGTATCAAGAACAGTGTTTGGCGACGTTTTATGTGTAAATATAATAAAACTAACTTTCTTTGAAAAATACTTTATAACGTTTGCTACATGAATTTTGTTTTATACACAACCTGCTATGATTATTTGAACAAAAATAAATAAGATCGATCACACAAATGATAACTAATGAATGATAAATAATAACTAACTAAAACTGAGTATACATATTAGCTAACTAAAATTGACTATAAATAGTAAATACAACGATATATTCATAAATAATAAGTTGAATAGAAACAACAAAAGGTAACGATACATTGTCAAAATTGTGCGTAAAATTTCTTAATATAATTAATTATTATATTCAATCAAAAAAATTCTTTTACTGTGATAAAATATAATGCATTGACTCTTCAATTATTATCGTATATTATAAAAATATATTAGAATAATTGTATACAATTATTATGTATTAATAGATTATTAGAATAAAAATTAATGCAAATTTGACCGATCGAATAAACAGTAACTACACCATAAAATTTACATACGACATATTGATAAGTAAAACCATATAAAACAAACATACAATTTTTTATCAAAGTTCGAAACTTAATATAATTATTATGGTACCTAAATAGACAAAAATACTCAGCTAACCAAATATCCATGAAGCAACAAAACTTACTTACTCGTGAAAATGTGGAACGTGTTAATTTAACTCGAAAAGAAATTCCAATATCCTCGTAACAAATGAACAATAATACTGCACTTCCGTAACAGCAAGAAAGTACAACTAATTTATCCTAATCGAATATTAATGATTCAATAAGAACGTTACCAGAAGAAATTACGCAGTTTCTTCGTGAACAACAAAGAGGAGTTACAATTGAAATTAATTAAATTTTATACCGAACGTGACAGTCGGCTGGATCGTTTTTGACTGAACGAAACGGAGTACAAATAATTTCGAAGATTCTCTTATCTATGTACACAATGTCAGTGTACTAAGTACCTATTCTTAATGAAGAATGAAATATTGCTACCGCAGCATCTGGAATTAGGAAATCATCTGGGGAAAAAACTGTTCAGATTGTAAACGATATTTTGCAACACTATGTATAGAACTGATTAAATCACGAGTCAGTGACAAGGGAATAATAACAGTTACTTGTGATATTCACAGATTAACTTATATGTTTCCTACATTTACTTTGGAAACTTACTAACGCTGTTTTACTTTGGAAAAAACTGCTTTATAGTATATGAGAGTTATTCTGTTAGCTTAATATTATTTTCAAAAATTACACTAACGATAAGTTTCTTTCAGCATAATATGAAATAATATATAACTCTATAATTCTTATTACTGTCATTTTTATTACATGAAATAATTCACATTGTTATCATTTTTCAAAGGTTCTTAGCAGAGTTCCAAATAGCTACTAAAGATTCTAATGTAATCGACAATTAACGTTTATAATTTTCAGTTAATGAAATAGTAAATTGCAATTGAGAATTGCATAACTTTTTAATTTAAACTTAATTATCAATTCAAACTTCTCAAAATAAAATTAACTTCTAATCATAAGTAATTTACTTTCAACCATTATACAGAACTTAATTTTAAATTTGATCAATTTGAATTGAAAGGTGAACCTTAGTTTCCAGTCACTCAAGAAAGTTAAAAGTAAAATATAATTTTCAGTAAGAAATTATCAATTCAAACTTCACGAAATAAAATTAACTTCTAATCATAAGTAATTTACTTTCAACCATTATACAGAACTTAATTTTAAAGATCAATTTGAATTGCAAGGTGAACCTTAGTCTCCAGTCACTTAAGAAAGTTAAAAGTGAAATATAATTTTCAGTAAGAAAGGTTTGATTATCGATTGATTCGATCAGTCCATGTTTGATTCGATCATGAAATATTTGAAATTCGATCGAAATGTTTGATTCGATCAGTCGATATTTGATTCGATCATGAAATATTTGAAATTCGATCGAAATATTTGATTCGATCAGTCCATGTTTGATTCGATCATGAAATGTTTGAAATTCGATCGAAATGTGTGATTCGATCAGTCGATATTTGATTCGATCATGAAATGTTTGAAATTCGATCGAAATGTTTGATTCCATCAGTCGAGGAATAACGTAATTAAAAGTTTCAATGCATTGCTCAAAAGTTGTTGATTACGGAAGTGAATTTATTCGTAGAGTATGAGATAATTGTACATCCAAGATTCTATGTAGATGGAATACTTTATGGATGAACTGAATAATGATCTCGCTGCTATAAATATGTATCGTAAATTTGCATTCATAATTTATACTTTATGCTTGTTCTGAGAACAGCTTTCTCTCAATGTACTGAGAATTATATATTGCTGTTATGCATTTTACTCGGAAGTTTCAGTAATAACAGCATATTGTTATCTTGCTATAAAAATATAAACTAATGGAAGATAGAATATTGTTTCTTAAAAAATGATCTTTTGATATGTCATATTTCTTTTTCCGTGATTTTAGTTTTAGATATTCTGTCCTGTTTGATCAGATCTTAGAATTTTTCAATTTTTCAGTTCTTCATTTTTCTAATTTTTTAATCTGGTTGGATTTAATGTTGTCTTTTTCACTTTTCGATTTTTCAAGATATTAATTAAATTCTACATAGTAATTTCTAGCTAATGATGTCTACTTTATAATTTCGCAATTTTCTAGCTTTTTAAGTTTGCACATAAAAAATTTCTTCCTAACGATGTCTATTTAATAATTTCACAGCTTTCTAACTTTTGAAATTTCCAAATTAATAATTTCTATCTAATGATGTCTACTCAATAATTTCACAGCTTTCTAACTTTTTAAATTTTCATGTTAATAATTTCTACCTAATAATTTCACAACTTCCTAACTTAAATTTCAAAATTGATAATTTCTACTTAACAAGGTATACTTAATAATTTCACAACTTTCTAACTTTTAAAATTTCCAAATCAATCATTTCTACATAATGATGTGTATTTAACAACTTCGCAACTTTCTAGCTTCTCAAATTTGCAAATAAATAATTTTTACCTAACAATTAGTCTATTTAATAATTTCATAGCTTTCGAACTTTTTAATTAAACTTTTATTAATTTTCATACCAATAATTTCTACCTAACAATTCCACAACTTCCTAACTTAAATTTAAAAATGAATAATCTCTACATATTTGCAATTCCCAAATTGTTTTTATTGACTTTTGCTCCACGAACGAAAAGATCTTCTAAACAGGAATATTGCATTATGGTTCATAAATCTTATATAAAGTTATCTGAATTAGATACCATTGTAGAAATGGAAAGTAGGTTATCTATTTTCAGGCGTACTACGTTTACACATATTTCTATATGTATTTTTTCTATTTGCGTTTCATGGAAAATTTATCCATAACCAAAATATTATATATGTAATAAAATAATATTTCGAAGATTATCAGCTCATGTAATGAAATATTGGACATAACTAATTTTTGTACTGACCCTAAAAAATACACTACAATTTTCGCAGAATGTGCGTGGTTGCAGTTCTCAAGGCGTTATAAAGAACACAATAATAGGTGTAAAAAATAAAAAAAAGTAAATGATAACCATTTAAGTTAACAGACTTAATTATAGCGTAATTACATACATTTACATGATTAGCTCTCGGAAAAAGAAACAATCTTTCAATTACTTTCGATACATAGTTAGTCTCCTTCATACATTCTTTCAGCGATTAATCAATTAATTGATTAATTTAAAATTGACTGCCATATAAAAATATTACTACTTTCACTTATTATTAAAAGTATTGCTATTTTTATTTACTATTAAAAATATTGCTATTTCTATTACTATCAAAAGTATTACTATTTTTAGGTTAATTTGTTATCCAAGAAGCGAGTGCTAAAATATAAAAAAAATTATAGATGCCATAAGTGAATATGTATAAAAATAATGGTAAAAAAACATACTTTTGTATATAACATTACAGAAATTTGTTCTTACAATTATATATTATGTATATACAAAAATTGATTTTCAACTTTTAATTTGGAAATTCTTTTATAACATTCAGTAAACATTTCTCACAGTTGATGATACATGTGCTATTGTTTAACAAGTTTGCGAAGGTTCAAATTAAAAAACTTCTCAAGTTGTACGGTCTAAACAAAACAAGGCCAACATATGGATCAACAATGACCAGCATTCATTGACGGAAATTCAATGTAATATTTTATGCACGATAAAAAAATGTCGGAATATATGTTTAGACATAATAAAAATATTTAAAAAACTAGAAAATGTATTGATATTCAATTATAATCTGTAATATTATTTTGAACCATACAAGTATTGGATAGAACTTACTTATTTAACAATTGACGCATACAATTTTTCAAACTTTGAATTTGCTTTCAAATTACTTCTAAAAAGGATGAGAAGCAATTACTATAAAAATTAACGCAGAATTAAATGTATGAATAAGAAGAAGATATATTTGGAAATTATCTATAATATAGAAACGTCATTTTTATTTCATATAAATTGAAAAAGAATGTCACCGTTAAAATTGATAGCTAAAATGATTTTGAAATGAATCTACAGAGAATTTCATAAGTTACTTCAGTACGATTTCATATAAATTGAAAAAGAATGTCACTGTTAAAATTGATAGCTACAATGATTTTGAAATGAATCTACAGAGAATTTCATAAATTAATTTAGTACGATTTCATATAAATTGAAAAAGAATGTCACTGTTAAAATTGATAGCTACAATGATTTTGAAATGAACCTACAGAAAATTTCATAAGTTACTTCAGTACGATTATCGCGTTCAGTTTGCTACAATACTTTATAAAATCAAATACTATCTAATGTGTCATACTTGATTGATGGAAATGGAAAATGAAGTTTCAAGTCAATAATCTGGTGTACTTCATACGCTACTAATAAAACTGCACTTCTCGACGCTTTCAGCAATCTAATTAACGCGTTCCGAATACGTTTATCACGTTCCAACGTGATAAAATACAATACACATAGACTCTCGAACACGTGATAAATCTCCTTCACGGGAAACATTAATTGCTCATTGACATCGTTTAATAACGTATGCGTTTACGCACTTTTCTTCAATAAAGAATACTAAACCTCCCATTCTTCAAACATAGAATACTAAATTTCTAAGGATTTATTTTACTGAGATAAAATTTATAGGAATACAATTAATAGAAATATATAAATTTACAGAAATGAATTTAATAGAAATATGTAAATTTATATCAGCATATAAGTTGATAGGAATTAATTAAATAGCAATATATAAATTTATTGAAACTAACTAAATAGCAATACATAAATTTCAAGCAATTAATTAAGTAGTAATATATCAGTTTATAAAAACAAATTAAATAGCAATACATAAATTTCTGGAAATTAATTGAAAAGTAATATATGAATTTGTAGAAATTAACTATATAGAAAAATATAAATTTATTGAAACTAACTAAATAGCAGCACATGAATTTCAGGAAATGAATTGAATAGTAACATATCAATTTATAAAAATTAATTAAATAGCAATACATAAATTTCTGGAAATCAGTTGAATAACAATATATAAATTTACAAAAATTAATTAAATAGGAAAATATAATTTTGCAAAAATTAATATAATAGAAATTAAATTAACAGAAATATATAAATTTATTTCATGCAAGTACAATCTACATTTAAAGAAATTTATTTGACACCTCCTAAATTTTCTGTTAAATATTCACGTTTTTAAGTATTCTTGTACGAAGTGATTAATCATTACCTCGCTCCACTGACACCCAATTATTATACAGGCAGCTATTTAGATTCACGAGCAAATAACCGGTGATCAATTGTATTTTAAAGATAATTCTTTGCAAAAGTGTACGAATGTTGATGGCAATCAGAGTACATTTATTATGCAAAAATAAATTTACTTCGAAACAGCGACCAGTTTATACCGCAAGTAATTTAAACCAATGTAAAAAATATTCTTAGCGGTCGTGTTAATTAATCCGTGTGATATTCGTTTACTACCGGTGATACATAGTAATAAACACGTAAGCTGCTTTAAATAAAACTTTCAAGATTACTCTGCAAATGACAGAGTTTTCAACTGATAATATCTACTAATCAAATCTTTCTTGTTTTCACCAATTTTTAGGTTATATACTGAATATGTAGTGTTCTAAACTTAAAGTCAAGCCTTATGATCATTTTTCATAGTTCACATTTCATTACTTATCTAGTATTATAGATTTTTTAAATATTATAGATTATAGTTTATGTAAACTATGTTAAATGAAGATGAAAATAAAAGTGATTAATAAATACACATGTGTGTAAACTGAACGATAGAATGTTTGTTCCTACTGTTAGCAAGAATATAAATTAATTTTGAATTTAATTTAATTATTTATTAAAATTGATACAATGTGTAATTAAACTAAATAAATTTGATTCAAATATTTTAATAAATTATCAAACACAATCTACTTTAATTCATATACAATTCAATTAAAAATACATCTAATGCAATTTATAAAATTATTTATTGAACTCAGTTGTTTGCTGCAATTATATACAATCATATGTTTAAATAAAAATTGTATAAACCTGTTGAAATCATATTTATACAATTTATTTATTGTAAGATATTTAATAGATTTTCTTAAGATAACTGTAGATATCAAGATTAAAAAACTTGATTCGTTTTATTGTGAAACATTTAATATATTCGCATAACTGAATCATTTTTTCTTGATAATGAATAAATATTTATGAGTTTGTATCAAGGATAAAGCTTACTTTCATGATCACTAAGTCTGTGAAATAAGAAGTGAAACGGTGATAATCACGAAATTATTCCCCTCAAAATAAGAATACTATCTTTTTGTTCGATTATAAATAGGACATTGTCTACCTATGTTATCAACTTTAAAGCGTATAGTTTCGCGAGACACACGATAAGAATAATAAATAATAAAAAGATAATGAAGTTCTTGAAATAAGGTTAACGATAGCTTTTTTTGCAAGGCAACAATTCTGTATTATTAAAATAATAAATGCAAATAATTTAGACTGCACTCCAATTATTATTAAACTTTTTGTTAAAATAAAAATTTATTTTTGTGGAAATAAAAATTGTAATTATTTGCAGTGTAAAATTGTCTACTGAAATAAACATAATTATCAATAACGAATATAGAGAAATTAGGGTAATAGCAATGATAGCAATAATAAGAACAGAACCGATAGCGTAACTGATAAAGAATTATCAATCTGAACAGTTTTAGTCCTCATAACTATTCACATAAGATTGTATGCACTAATTATTAAAAATTTTTCCAGCCATTTAAACACAATTATATGTTGAGGTTGCAATGTTATTTCATATTATTTGAAGATAATGAAAAATGTGATGAAACTAATACCAACGATGATATCGAGTGATAATTTAGTTTATTTTCAAACTGAAAATACTGCGACCCTTGATAAATAATAATGATATAAATAATGCTGTTTGTGCGATCTAATGGGTCACAATTTCTTTCTGTTCCTTTCTAACCTAAATTAGGAATAGGATCTTGATCTTTTGAATTTAGAGGACATTCGACACAACCTATTTAATTATCTAATTGTGTCATTAGTTACGTTAAATTAAGTAGTAGAGATTGCGAATTGGGGTAGAAGGAAAAAATTCTGTAACTCTTTTCTAAGGGTAAAGATTTTGTCTCTCAAAATTAACCCTTCGTAAATGTAAAACAGAAAATAAATAAGTGTTATAAAAATACTGTAGATTGCTAAGAAAATCATAAAGAACAAATAAATAGAAATACAATGATATGATATTTAATGACTAATATAATGTCGATATTGTATATTAAGAAATTCTGCGACTACATGTAATACATCGTTATCATCATATGTGTAATGACGTTCAATATATCAAAATTGTCATATGTGTTAAATTACACGTTTACGTTACATGTTCTATTGACTCTAGACTATAAATGTATACTACAATATTTCTCTTCATAAACTTTTTAATTTTTCGAACAAAATTATCGAATATTTATTCCTTATAAATATGCTTATTATTTTTGTTTACTTATACAAATATACATCAAAATATTATTAAATAATATTCAATTAATATTTATATCATAAATTGCAACTAAATTTTATTATCTGAACTTCAATTTTAATGCTAATTTCCTGAATGTGACTTTTATGGTGTACATGATTACTCAAAAATGAAACTATCCTTAGCTAAATTTTGTTTGTATTTTAATTTCACATGGAATTCATCAATCACCGACAAGACTACAAATTCTATTTAATATTTTTTGTTTATGTTTCACCCTAAAATTTATATTATGCAAAACTGCAATATTGAAAAGGGAACTAATGTTGATCCAAATGATTCATACTACATACAGCTACTATTATAAGAAATGGGAACAATTTCTTTGTTCACGGGGTCACAATTTCAACACAAGATTGCACATCTCACTAATACAATTTGCTTATAACCAAAAAGAAAACTAGTTGAAAACTATTTGAAAATTAATTTTATCCTTTTTAGAAGTCTATATTCCTTCATTAAGATCATTCCAATGTGCACTATTTATTTCAGTAATGCAACCCTCGAAACTCTACATATAACCCCTTGCCATACCTCAACGAGTCTGACGCACTCGCACTTCAACTGCAATTAATCTTACTCGAGTTTTTAATTCGCTTCAATTTGGAGTTCAAGTCCAATAATTTATACAGCCAACAATTGCATAATATCAACATAACTACATAATATTTCAATTTTTTTCATTTACTTTAATATTAAATCTGTGTTTAGTTAATTCTGACTGACGCACCTTGCAAGTAAATCATAAGGCAAGGCTCCTCAAGAGACTACTTAATAGGCTCCTCCCTCTTAAAAAATGAACCCCCAAATCTTAAATCATTTAAAAAAAATGTCTGCTTTCCACAGTGAACCTATTCAATTTCGAAAAGACAAAGTCGAATGCACTTATTAGTCTCAACCCACCTGTGATCAATATCAACACAAAGAACTTTACATGTCAGTATTTCCTCCGCATCAGCTATCGAAGCCCAAAGAGAAAATAAGATGGAGAGATCCCTCGAAAACTATCGGCTCGTTATCAAGCAACATGCCAGTATGGATCTTTCTTCGATGTTAATCGATTCTAAATTCCCAAGTGAGACAGTGGTCGCGAACCGTGTTTCCATCAATCGCACACGGTGGCAACGCTCTGACATTGACACGATTTTTAACCTTTGTCGACGTTGTTGATCAACGGACTCATATCACCAGGATCGTTCACCGTCGTGCACCAGGTGACACTGGTTTTCGCGACGACACTGTAGCTAAATTCGTCGAAACCACGGTTGAAAATGAACGATGTCCACTCGCGGCGCGGGTAGCCGACGGAAATCAGCGTGAATTGTGTTTGAACGAGAGTTGTGGAGATATCGGTAATCGCAACTGTCTCTGGTTCGAGCTTTCTTTCCTCCTTCGTGCTCGATCCTCCTCTAGTTTGTTTGCGATAAATCGTGAAGTGAAAAAGAACGTGTACTATGCTACGCCGTCATTTTCACGCGTGACGTTGCCCGATTCTCATCTTGGGTCACTTTCGCTCGCGAATGATTTTGAGAAGAGGAAGAAGGGGGCGGAAGAGGAGGAGGAGGTGATGGAAACGCAGTTTTCTTAGGGAGAATCAGCTTGCGATTGATGGACTGTTTGTCGCGCTTTCTGGTAGCATTTTGAAACATCGGGGCCGATAACCGCCATATTGATAGTGAAACATCGACAGCTGTCGATGTGCGTATGCATCTTCAAAGTCGAGTGCAACTTATCGCATCAACGCGTACATACGCTCGTTGAATAGCCGTTGTTGACACTGTAAGTAATCATTTTTTTCCTTGTTTTTCGGCTTTCGTAAAATCAGCTGTGTTCTGGACACGCACTATTTACGGTTGCGATGAGAGGATGAATAATAGACGCGGTCTAAATATGCTCTACCTTTTATTTCTTCGTTTTATCTGTATCTTTGTTTATGCTAATTAATCAATGTTGACATAACAATAGAAAATTATCGCTGTTTATACAGGGGAACGCCCACTAAACGTGACAACTGAATATTATCGGAAATATTGTCAAAATATTTATGAACGTTTCAAAGAATTATGTGGAATATTATTTACAAACATTTCAGTTAATAAGACATTAAAAAGTCATTTACATTTTACTTGTTTATTTTTATTTCATTATGATTCTCTGTTTTTGTTTGGATGATAACAATTTTTGTCTTATTAATTTTATGAAGCGTGCATTGTGAATAAAAGAATGTTATCTATAGTAAAAAATTTTATCTATAGTGTTTGAGTAATTTCATGTAAAAGATAAATTAGTAAAAAAAACTTGTTGGTATTCCATAAAATAAAAAATAAAAATTTTGTTTTAGGGATTTCTATTTTATTTTACAATTTTATTTTTTAAAATTAATTCTTGTATGTTAGGGAATTTTTACCAGTGATATTACTATCGTATTGCTATTGCATGTGATATGTAATTTAAGCAATTTTAAAGGGACATTTATCAGTTATGTTTATTTTGTCTATACAAACAATTCAAATGAGAACATATGCAGCGCAGGTATCATGATATTTGTATAGGGAATTGATTATTCGAATAATTTCACTTCCCCATAGAATCCCTCGTGTTTCAATGTGGATTAGGTCTGGAAAATTAATTTGAATTAAATGTCAGTATACTAAGTACTGAATGCTTTCCTAAATATTTACAATTCTACAGTTCCTAAAGTATATTAGATTTGAATTAATATAAAGGATGTTTAGTTTAATAGTCATGAGTTTTAAAATACTTATAGCCAAAAATTGTACCTTCTTCGATTATCAGTAAATTGTTTAAGTAAATCTTGCTGTAATACCTTTTTTCATACATACAATACGAACTACATATGAATTCTAATTATTTAACTTTGAAACACCCTGTAGACTATGAAATAATCTCCGAAAGTTATCTAACAAAATTTAAGTTATCTAACTTAAGTTACTAAACGTAGTAATTACAATAAATTGCTCTAAAATCAAGTATATTATTATTCCTATATATTATTGCTAATATACTAATCAAGTACATTATTAAACGCGTTGTAGAAATTCTTTTTTACGAATTGAACAATCGTTCTACGCTTGAAATTTTCCCCTAGATATCCGTTTTATCTTTCAAGATCGGTTTCATGCGGTTAGGTGTCATTGGAGAAATATTCTTTCCCTCTCAAAACACCTCATAGTTGTCTTCCAATGAAAGAATTCTATCCTCCTTGTTCTCCATTTACCGGATCTTAAACCAGCAAACTCGTATTTTGCTTTTACCATTTTAAATACGGGTATTTAGGAAGAAGTTGCTGTGAACAACTTGCAGGGGGTTGTAACGATAAGGTCCTCACAAAATTAGTAACTTCGTAGGAAATCTGTTTGGAACAAATTTGCACTTCGTAAATTTATATTTTCATAGATTTTTGAAGATCACCCCCAACTTACTATTTATTAAATATTTGTGCAAGAGATTGTTATATAGAATATAGCATTGAACTTAGAAAAATGCTTAAAATATATTGTTCAGTCCTAAAACGCCACACATTGATTTTTATTCATCTCTCCAGTACTTGAGAACACTTTTTTTCAACTTCACCCTTTTTATACCCTACGTACAGGGTTTAAGGTCTTTTAACAAAAAGTATTGGGCAAAATTGAAAGAACAAACCTTTACCTTTAGATTGTGAATCTTTTATGTATAATAAAAAATGAATTTTGAATTCATTTTGAATTCAAACTCAACTCAGTTGAATTTTGGTTCAGTTGAGCAGAGTATGCAGATTATGTATATAATTTTTATTAATAATAATTTGTACATTACCATAATTAACGAGTTAGCTATAATAAAATACACGTACAAATAACATGAGTAACATTTTGTACGGGCAGTATAAATAAAATATATAAAATGTATATTACCATTTCATTTTCACTTACATATGTCAAAATGCATATATGAATAAAAATGTAAACCTTGAAATATATATTGCTAAATAGTAAATAGCATATTGTACACATAAATAATAGTAAACAATTTATATACACAATTAATTGGTTATAAAATATTTTTCATTCTTAAGATATCCGTTTTCTCTGTATATTATAAACATTGCAAACTATAAAACGTTTTACGTATAAAAATGAAATGGAAAATTTACAATGAAAATTGATATTAATGATAACGATGGTTAAATCGATAACGATGAACCAAAATCCGGCACTGATTCTTCAGCATTTCTGACACTCATGATCTCAGGAATCGTTTAGAAGACGCATCGAGATCCAGTTCGTGGAAAAATATTCTGAGTTTTTTCTTCTTCCGATAATCTTCCATGAAAGAAAAAAATTGTAGGCTTAGGTAACATATAATTAAACTTCTTACTCAAAATTGCTGCAATTACAGTAATCGAATATGAATTCACTCGTTTAGTTTCGTTTCGGAATGGCAATTCGTTATACAGCGGAAAATATACAATTTGTATATGTTTGTGTAAATTAAAATTGAAAACAAGAGTTACGGTGACGGGAAGATTAACGATATCTTTTTTCCGTTAACTCCTTTATAATTATCGATAATTATACGTGAAATTTTGTTATTTCGTACCGTATGTTTTAGGCAGCTAATTAATTTTACTAATTATGTCATCAATTTTGAATGTTTGAAGTCATTTAATTTTGAAGTAATTTAATATAGATTTGCTTCATTTATTTATTTATTTAGATATATTTAATCGATTAACTGAGGAGATTGATACATAGAGAAGAGTAATATATTTTTATATTTTTCTATCTTAAGAAACAAGGAAAAACTTGTACAATAGAATGTTTTCAATAACAGCAATCATAGAAACTTGTGATTGTTTCAAATTTTATACGTGTGAAACTCTTTTATTGGAATATACAGCTTTTATCATTGCATGAAAAATTAATTATTTTACGTAATAATGTATTCACTGTTACATGCGCAGTTCAATGTTCGGTGTTTTCGCGTTGAGATGAAGCGTTCTTAGAATTATTGTTTCAAAATTTATAATTTATTTATAGTTTTAAGTGATTTGAGAATTTAACAAATTATAACGAAAATTTATGTGATTTATGCAATTTTAACGATTTTTCATTTATGTAATTTTAGCGATTTTTTTTATATCTGTGTCAGACATGTAGAAATAAATTATGGAATGTCATAAGCAAAAGAAAAGGATTGAATTGTGAGATTTGAGAGATTCATTCGTGTACACAGTAAAACTAATTTCATAAGAAACGAATCTTTTATGAAGCTCTCCAAGCTTTCAATATTTTTAACTGCAGAGATCTCATACGAAAAAAATTGTTTTCTTCTTTCACACTCTGCAAACTAACTGCAAACAGAGAATCTTGAATTTAAATACGACTTCATTGAATAGATTGTTGAAACGCTGTGAGAGGAAGAAGGTTCTTATAACTGTAGTCGTTTCAATATTGGAATTCATTAGCTATATTGATATGAGTGCATTAAGAAACGGTGTTTTCACATCTACATGTACATATGCATTTCCAGACATTTACATTAACATACGTGTACTTTTTACACGCCGACGCAAACGTCTTATCTAGTCTTTTAGTAGATCATTAACTTATCTAATTGCAAAAGAATATTAACTAAGTCATATGAACTTCGCTTTTTCTGCAAGAAATTTCAAGCATCGCAGACATTTTTATCCAAACCTGTATAATTGAAAATCTCTGTAATACCTCATCTTTGTTTAAATACTGTAATAATTTTCGCATTAAAAAGAATACACGTTCTACTGGTTTCATAATTATAATTCTTGTCAGCATTACGTCTCTAAGTCGTAAAAATTAACACATTTACGTTACTGAAGCTGCACATAAAAATTACAAAGAAACGTTCATAAATTCCACTTCTCGTATTTTAACCAATCTTACATTTTTAATTTATTATTCTATAAATTTATTTCGCGTTAACAGTTACTTCAAATAAGATTCAACTGTTGTTTCTCCAATATTACAGCCTTGAAATTTTCTAGAAATGAATTATATTCTAACTAACGTTCACTCTAACTACTTGGAATAATATTTTGATTTGGTACGATTTTAATTGTTCTCGGAGCTGTTATAATTATTCCAAGGAAGTAGTGATTCATAACTTCAGCAAAACGTTCATTCGATACATGTACATATGTTATACAAGCTCAAAGAACATAGCACTTATCTCAGTACTTTTTTCAGACCGAATAAAAATCACAAGAAACTTGCACTATAATTTAATTTGCTACATTCATCACGTTCGATCGCCATTTTTATATACAATCGATACACATCGTATGCTTTTCTACAAATTGTTCTCCAAAATCCACTGCTGCGTTTTGAATATTTTTCCTAAATTTGACTTCATACATGTACAGGTACAAAAGTCACTACATTTTCAAGTGACATTTGACTGACGCGCTATTCATGGTAACTCAACTGCTTACAATGACAGTTTCAATATTTAATCGCTCTACGATGCAAGAATAAAGTAATTGACAATGACAAATGAATGAGGATTCATCTAATTCAAAATGTTGCACTTAGAAAAGTTTTCAAGGAAGTATTCTGCTATTATGTACATTTTAAGACTTCATTTGATTGAAAGTCTAAATACACTGAAATCAATGTACATTTTCTTTAAGACTTCATTTGATTGAAAGTTTAAATACACTGAAATCAATGTAAAATATCAGAATGTATTTTATAATGGATTCTCGAAGCCTGTTAATGTTAAAGTCTGTTAAAGCTGCCAATTAAAGTATACTCAATTTTTGAATTTTCTTCTTCAATAATTTCTATTATTATTCCTTTCTGAAGTACATATATGAAGTACGTACTCCATATGATTTTCACGGTTATACTTTATTATAATCACAAGCTCCCAGCTCGAATTAATCAAACAAATCTTCTGTTCTGTTTACTCATACATAAAAAGCTCATAAATATTGAACAAAATACTTCCAGAATTCGATTTCCATTAGTCCAGAGATTCCGAATTAGACTGCATTTCTCGCACTTTATATCAAGTTTGCATACAATGACGTCGTATCATCTAATCGAGCAACCATAACGGTCGGCAAATTTAATAGCTGTCTGAATATTTTTGCAAGGTCAATGTTTACGATTGTCCCGTTCCTCTTTTATACTCAACAGCGATAATTATGTGACATCCATATATTAACGCACGCCATCGGAGTCTATAATGCGTCGTAAAAGTGAAGTTTCTTTCACTCTCGGATAATTTCGACTCGATGTTTTGGCGCTCGCTGGACAGTAGTCCAGAAAAAAAAATAAGGTGACACGTATTTTTCCGTGAACGGAACAAAGAGAAGCTAACGAAGAACGAATCGGTTCGTCGTAGAATGACAGTGCCTTGCCAAGCATAATCGAAGCCAGAAGTGAGGGAAATCGCGGAGCCGGTCTACCGGGAGTACGTATCGGATCATTGAGCAGTGAATGAAGAGGCGGTGACCAACCTATACCTCGCGACATGTGATAATCAACCACGATCACGAGAATCTGGCCTTTCGACGCGATACTTTGCGAATTCTTAAACGTACCATTCGTTGAACTCGCTCCTATGCTGGTGAACAGTGCGAACACAAGATGATGAATCCTGGAGAGGTTAAGAAAAAAGCGCCCGATGGTGGCTGGGGATGGTTCGTTTGTCTGGGAAGCAGTTTGATTTCGGTAAGTTTTTTTTTTTATTTTTATTTGTGAGTTTTCTATTTAAAGTTTCGGTATATCGCTTTTCCGGTTGTAGATAACTGCTTACACGATTGCGGCTGTTTTGTAGCGTAACGATAGGTGTTTTTCGCGCTTAGTATATTTGAAAAAAGTAGTGTATTAGCGTATTCTGTGGGAAACAAGTTAAATTACTTTTAGTATTTTATGTGTATTTGATCATTTTAGTTGATACTTTGAGTAAATTTAGTTTAGTTTGATTAAAGTATTTGATTCGTTTTGATTGATTGTAAATTCTGCTTATAACCGACTATTTTACGATTTATTTGAAATTTAGGAGACTTTGAGTGAAGAGAGTGTTTAATCATTTATTTTACTTCATAATAATGAATTTTGACTAAGGAAAATATTTTAGTTTACTTGGAAATAAATTCTTTGGCCAGAAGCAATATCTTGCTAATTTATTTTATTTAGTACTGACAAGTGCACTTCCTCACTAAACAGTATTAATTTATTTATTTATTTATATATTTTAGTTAATATTAACAAACATCGATTTGAATAAAATAATTGATTTATTTAACGTGAAAATAATAAAATTCAAACTCACACTGAAAAAACTATTTATTTTACTTGTTAATAATAGATACGAGTTTAAACAGAAGAAAGTATTCATTTATCTTGATAATGAAAAATACAGATTTTTGCTCAAGAGGTTATTTGATAATTTATTTTACTTGATAATAATATCAGCTATCAGAGAAATTTCTTTCCGTTTTTACCAACAGAGATTTTAATCCAAAATGTGGATCGAACACTTTGAAAATGTAATTTTCGTGGTTACTACTTTTTCTCTTAAAGCATATGCAGTTTGATAATTAAGAAACATAAGAACTTTATTGAAAATCTAAGTACAGATACAAATGTTTATAATAGTAAGTAATTAATAGAAACAACTATTTTTACTAGAAATCTGTTTTAAATAATATTTTATTCCTTTGACCTCACATCGGTCATTACAAGTACTATTTATATGCAAGAAGAAAAGTAACGAAAAAGATGTACGAGAAAACAAATACATTTTTATTCAAAGAACAACGTTCGCATCATGTTTGCTGATGAGTAAACTGATGAATTTTAATGAGCTAGTTTTTCTAGAAATAGTTGTGTATGTATATTTGCGAACAGTAAATGTGTATATTAAATGTCTATATTAGTATTATTTAATATTATTAATTAATTAATATTATAAATTAATATTACGTATTATAAAATGAAATAAATTTCTCTGCTGGCAACAACGAGTAAACTTATTATATGAATGTACAGTAAATTAATAATATCTAGTAGACAATAGACATCGTAAATTTTCGTGTTTGTCAAATATTACGAAAGATGCGTTATTATGTTCCAAATGTTGCAAAAATTATTGTCGATTATCTGACACTATCTAACACGAGAGTATCTAACACTAAACATTTTCTTTCCGTCTAAAATATATTTTAAAGTTTCAAATAAAATTTCATAAAATATTTAATTCAATTAACCAATATAAATTCAAACTAAAAAATGTGAATTTTAAACACTTATTCCAGAAGTTTAAACAAACACTTTAAACTAATAAATAAAGATAATTAATTCAGTAATTCTTCAATTTATATAAAGATATATTGATATCCCAATTTTGTCAATTTGATACAGTAAAGAAAAGAGTTTCTCAAAATATTTGTATTAATTATTTCAGATACTATTTTACCTAAGATATTTAAGATTTTAACACATGATTTTGTCACATTACCATGATTTATCTCGCGCCACTATATTTTATTGTACAGTAATTGAAATTTAAAGACGTATAAATTATACCGAAGAACATAAAACTTTACGAATCATAAATCCTACAAAATATATGGTTGTCCAGGTGTTAATTAACGGCTCAGTTCGCGTATTCTCCACTCAATTAACACATTAAATGCTGCAGTGCGTCAGACGCATGTATATAAAGCTGCACGCTATAATTATAATCACTATTAACGTATAGGGTTATTTCATTTTTATATTTATACATTTTACTTGCTATTTTCTTTGCTTTCTCTTTTCTTCAATTATTTGATTATACTTATAAAATTATATATAGATAAATTTATATTACTAAACATGATCCACACGATCCTCATGTTCACACATTTTCAAGAATTATAAAATAATACTAACTCATTGAATGCCTAATTTTATCAAAAAATAATTTTGCATGAACTGTAAATTTATACGTCAAATATTTTTATAGGTAAAATTGAAATAAAAAATAAGTTTCAAAAATGTAAAAACACATACTATACACATTTTATTAAATATAGTTCTATTGCAAGTAATGAAGGAAAAAGTATGTCGTATAAATCCCCATTTGGAGATTATGAATGAGTTAGTTAACAAATTACATGCTGTCTTATATTATATTCTTTCTATTAAAAGCAAGGGAAACGTTCTCTAAGTACCGATATAATTTAAAATTAGACTTATATAATCATTTAGCTCAGATCTAAGCTCCCTTAAGTGTTTTACCTCACTGAGTAAATAAAAATTTTGATAATGTCGCTTTTTACTAATCCTTACTTAAGTATTGTGTACTCTCATTTTTCCATCATTTTATACCTGATGTCGATTATGATTCATCCATTATAAGAAATCGTATAAGCAACGTATATAAAACAGAATATACGAGCGATTATGAACAATAACAATTCTTAAATAATATTGTAGGATGTTTATTTTTAAGCTGATTTATGTTGACTTTTAAATACTTTATTTTATTTCATTTATTTATTGCATTTTACTATTAATATTAATATTATTAATTGTACTTATTAATTATTAATAGTATTATAAATTATTATTTATTATTAATAGTATTAATACTATGAATTTTATAAATATTGTAGATATAAAAGAATAATTAAGTTCCCATAAAAGTTACAATTATTATATAAAATTTGCAAGTTGTACAATATTTTGTTCTTTACGAGTAAAAGTTTAACTAGAATAATATAAATAATTTAGTAAAAAAATTCTTTTAATTGGAAAATGTTCTTTTCTTGAATTTTCTTCAGCTCTCTTTGAGATCGTTGGATCCTTCTTTCGGTCTCCTTTTTCACGATCCTTTGGAAGAACTTGAAGTAGACTCGACAGGAACATCGTTAATAATGAGCATACTCGATGCTATCGTTAATTTTTCAGGTATTTTAATTTCATATATATAAACAATTTTCCTGTGTACATTACCGACCAAAGGTACAAATTCACATCATTGAAAGTTATATTCTATAACTCTGACTGCAAAACGTTATTTATAATTCTTTATAATTTTGTAAAGAGCAGATAATTTATAATTTAAAGAGAATATTCTGAATTGCGTCATTAGGATCAACTGCTTTGTTTTTCTGTTGTTACTGTAACTGTGTATTGCAACAATTATGTAATTAATTGTTCTACTCAGAAATCAATACAGGGTGTCTCACAACTCGTGTAACCTAACCTAACGTCCTCTACCACCCCTTAACCTCCTGGAACGGAGTGGTAGAGGACGTGATTCTGAATAAGATTTCCCTTTGCAAAAATGAGGTTTGAAGCTTCGTTTTTGAATTATTAAGCAAATATATCAATTCTTAATAGGCATCTTCCTTAGGAACTTTTTAATATTTCATTACATAGAATAATAAGAGAATATATTACTTAATACGTTAAGACAATAAAGTAAAAGGTAATTTATATTTTATTAACATAGATACTTTCATTATATATTTAGTAAAATGATAATTTTAATGTAGACGTAATATTTTCATTCGTGCAGTAATTTACAGAACATAATTTCAATTTTAATTTCTAATTATAATTTACAAAAATATGTAATATTCTAACTCAGTATGTAATTACTGTACAAATTTTGATACATAAAATTATGAAATGTGTCAATTTGGATGATGGCTTTCTTCAAAGACTGAAACATTGGTTTCCTAATGAAATAACATTTGATTATATAATTTCAAATAAAAAAGGAGGCTCATAACACTCTCATTGTTATTAAATTTATAATATTAATAAAATTATACTTTAATTCATAATAAAATTAAATATAAACAGTTAATCTCTTCCATTTATATATTCGTGTATCAAGATGTCAGTAAGGTTACAACATTGTAGGTCTTTAACTTAGAATTTTCTGTTCGTCAGAAATAATTTGCTTTTACTATTTTTATCACTTAATATCGCAAACATAATTATCGCAAACTTGTCTTCCGAGTTTTTACTACTAACACGTGAAGATACTCTGAATCGTTCTCTATATTTATAGTAATCGTTTGCAGAAGATAATTATTTCGCGTACAACACCGAATATAATACAATAGACATCTTTTATTACTTCCATTCTAAATTTTTATTGAAAAAATCTGCCACGTTTTTTGGTCGGTAATGTATCGAATTTTGCAATTAAACTTTAATTTATTTGGACACTATATAAACAATTTACGTTACGTAAATTAATTCTTGTATTAACATTTTTGTAATATCTACGTTACATCTAGAAAATATGTTTCAAATGAAATTATTCTATCGAAATTTGATCGTAAATATTTAGTGTTAATATTCTTGTTTAATTTAGGTCTATTAATAGGACCGTTGTTGAAGAAATATTCTTACAGACAGGTAGCCTTTTTTGGATCTGTCTTGAGTTGTACTGGATTAATACTTACTTCAAGAGCTAACAGCATGATTCACATCGTTTGTACTTACAGTATTTTAGGAGGTATGCGTTCGAAAATATTCATACAATTTTAATCTATAATTTTCTATTCCATCTTCGATATTTTACATTATTTATTATTTACTAAAACAACAAGTTTTATTTTTTAATAAAAATCTTTCAGGAATTTAAAAAAAAAGATCAGATATTTAGCACAAAAAATTTATTGATTATTCACAGTTCCTTTTTATTATTTGTTTTTATTTAAATTCTTTAAATTCTTTAGATGTTAATAAAATACAATTTTAAAGTGGTTCACAAACTTATTTATATTTGTTTACAACACAAACTTTGTTTAGAAAAAAAGATTTTATTTATTAAAATTTATGTTTATTAACATTTATAATAGGTTTAGGAACTGGATTAGCGATCGCATCAGCTTTCGTTGCGTTGAATACATTTTTTGATAAAAAGAGAGGACAAGCTGTTGGTTTTTCTATGGCAGGCACAACTTTAGCTATGATGCTGGTACCACAGGTATGGACATTTCTGAATCACTTTGTTTTCCTTTCTACGTATTTTTCTTTGTTTTCTTAGTTTCTTTCCCGCGTACATACTATTTTCAATATATAAGAAACGAACAAAAATATTGAACTTATTAATGATACAAATGATTCGACCATCTTGCTCATAAATTATTGTCATAACGGTATAACATCCTGGTACAAAATCGCTTAAAAATAAATGTATATCGAATATTGTTTATAATATGAACAACTATAATTTGTCCAGTAATATTAATGTATATTTGTTAACGAGTATTTTTATTATTATCAAACTTTATATAAGGTGAAGTGGGGTAAGTTCGTAAACGGGGCAAGTGCGTATACAGACTATTTTTATTACAATATGAGCGAAATTTCTTCATTTAGTATGTTTGTTTCCTTGTTTTGTTTCACTGTATCCCCTTTTATATTTCAGCTAAGAGTACTTGTTTGCAGTATAGAGTACTTGCATAATGCAGTAAAAAGCATTTTATAGCAGGTTTGTTAACAATTTTGCTGTTGCCCCATTGCACATGAAATAAAGTTTCAAAGTATTTAACTTCAAGTTACGCTCTTACCCCATTTTCGGGGAAAGTGCAGAGTAATTGACATTTTAAACGATTTCCTATCAAAATCAAAATGTACAAGGAAAATTAAGGTCCTAGTTAATATTAATTAAATAGTAGTAATTGTGCAAAGCGTTCGATATCGACAGCGTTAAGTATTTACATGGCAGACTGAAAATACTTGCGTTTAAATACCAACTTTATAAAAACCAGTCTGCACTTACCCCACTTCACCTTACAGCCTTCTTAAGTTTACAACATTCTTAATTTTGCATTATTTTTTTTCTTAAACTCTACAATTTCTTTTTTAATAATTACCTATTATTTATCATACATATTTACTCTAATTATTTTTCCTTCCAAACAAAAGTTATCTCTTCTTGTATTGTAGGATTCATCTCTAAAAATCTTTAGTGTTCATTCACCCCAATGCATTTTATGTATGCAGCATTCTGTTACTGATTAAATAATTATATTAATATATTTATAAAATCAATTTTCCTGTTTTTGTGTAGTTAATACACATTCTTTTAAGTGCTTATGGATTCCGTGGAGCGATGTTGGTAATTGGAGGATGGGCGTTACATTCGGCTGTTGGTGCCTGCTTACTTCGTCCACTCGATGTTCGAGATGCAAAAGATATTAAAACGGTAACGTACAAATAAAATACATTCATGAGTTTATTTCGAAAGTGGCCTAAATCAATGTATCAGTTATTTGTTGTTAACTGTAGTAACCTGTACCATTTGATGTTAACTGTCATAAAAACAATTTGCTATTAAATATTTGTTATATTTTGAAATCGAGCAATGCGCACATCATGTATTCATCATAATTTTAAATAAGTTTGAAGAATGTTTACGGATATTTTTTAGGGACTTCGTTGAAAGTAAATATAATAATTTATAAATTAGGTATATTTGCTTAAAAATTTTATTTCAAAATTCTGTCATAATGTAACAATTAAATAACAGTGTAAGTCTCTCTTCTTACGTTAGTATACATCAGATTAAATTTTCTGAAAATGACGTAGCTAATCAAATGAATCAGTCAAGAAAAAACATGGAGATATTTATAACACTTGAAATTAATACTGATCGTTACTCTTCAAATAAGAACAGGTCGGGATTAACTGTAATCACATTTTATGATATATACGCGTAATCGATACTGTTAATCTTTTACAATCTTAGCTGTATACTTCAAATTTTCTTTACTTATCTATTTCTTCAGATGTATTAGTAAATTTCTATCCAAGCAATACTATTGTACATAATTCTTACACTATACTATACATATAAATATCTCTTTTATTACAAAACTTTATCTTGAAATAACAATGTCTCTAAATTAACTGCATCAAGTTATAAAATAATATTCACTCATCAAATTTCTATATTTTTACAATATCGACATTTCATGTAAAAAGGTACCCAGATATAAATGAATCATTTATTTTGAAAGTAGTGTAAGTCTATTTGCATGAATGTACATTAGTTTAGATTATAGTAGTTATTAAATCTTATCGACTTCAGTGATTTTTAAATATACCGAACACTTTTCTACATATCAAAATTGACCTCAATTTTCGAGATATTAAAGTACTTTTTAACGCTGCGTAAATTACTTCGAAGTCATCGAAATTAATAACATGTGCTTTAAAATAAACAATTACAAAAATGAGTAATCTCTAAATTAGTACATATTTAACAGAGTAGATAACAATAATGACATAAAAAGTTAAACCGTCAACAATAAAAATATTAGAAATTTAACAAGTTTCGTGAAACAGATAAGTTAGCGTACTCTTCGAACTGACATGGATAAAAATTATTTAACAGCGTTCTAATTCTATTTAGAACACGGAGCAAGCTATGTTATGGTGTCATTACATACGTATACACGCAACTACAAGGTGTCTCACAACTAGTGTATGAAATGGGGGGTAGCTGACGTGATTCTGAATAAGATTTCCCTTTACAAAAATGGGGTTGGAAGCTTCGTTTTTCCTTAATAATTCAAAAATTCCCATCATCATCATATTATAACGCAGAAACATGTCTGAGTTACGCTGAGACGTTGTACGCATGCTCGAAAACAAGGCAGAAAAATATTATATGTATACGCTTACAATGATAGTACAGTAAAACCCTTATTAAGGGACACTTTTTAAGGGATACATAAAAACTAATTACGTCATCATTGTGGGTGCTTCGACTACTTTTTCTTTGATTACTTTCTTTGTAAAAATTTACTGGGCATGTCTATCTTTTACGGTTTAGGACTGCGCAGGGGGTCAAGATTTTTATGAGATAATCGCGGATCCAACAAATTTTCGAATAAATCAAAATTACTTCAATTTAAAAACTAGTTATGTCATCGTTAAGAGTGCCTCATTAGACCTTTCTTCCAAATTTATATTATAACTGATTAATTCCACGTGCATAGCACGGGGCATTCCACTAGTTTCTATAATCAAATTACATATTGATCAATGAGTAAAAAAATAGCTGAGTCGATATAATTAACTTATACATATTTTTTCATTGACATGTAATTTTCTCAAAATAGATAAAAATGGACTTACACCACTTTCAAAATATACGATCCTCTTAAATACTATGATATAGTCATTTGTGAAAGCTTATATATGTAGGCTACACGTAAATTAATAGAACTCTTAACAAATATCATGAAAATTTCAATAAACTGAAACAAAAACGAAAATAATACATTTTTACACCTGTACACATTGTTATAAAGTATTAAACTTTCCCCTAAAGTATTAATCAAATTTAATTTTAAACAAATCTGAGGTCTCTAAATGGCAGCTTATTTATTCAGGACATAGATCCACCAGAAAGTGAAACATTGCTGAAAAAAAATGGCGACACTACGCTGAAGAAGATGGAGAACGGTGTAGAAGTTACAAAATACGACGTCATAAAGAATAAAACGAGTAAAGAAATCAGTAAACCAAAAGACAATTACATGGAGAAAATAAAAGAAACTTTCGACTTGGATTTGCTCAAAGATGGAGTATATCTGAATGTTGTTATCGGTTCGAGTCTTTATTACGTAGCTGAGTCAAATTTCAAATTGATGACGCCATTTTTTCTCTCCAGCATAGGTAAGTACCATTTTGAAACGTGAAACTGAAGATCTGTACCGTAGCAAGGGATGTTATTAAGAAATATTGAAATTCTCGTGAAAATTCATCGACTAATCGTTTAAATAAATTTAGAACTTTTTGCTTGTGTTTGTTATTAATTGAAGGAGATTAAAATTCTCGTGACAATTATTATTTGTTTTTATATTTCATTTTCTGAAACATTCCACAGATTTTAATGAAATATGCGAATAATCAATTTTATGTATTTACTGTTCTCTTTTCTTCTTTCTGTCTTATTTTCTATTTAATGAATGATATATAGCTATAACAAATCGGCTTTTATAAATCAAAAATTGATTTTATTCAAATTTCGAAGGTTACTCAATTTTTCTGCTTTCAGTAATTTCTTAGAAAACTTGAAATGTTTCGCAACTTCACCTCCATATAAAAATCGCAAAACCGGACGTGTATGAGAAAAATTGGCGTTTTACCATCTTTTTATATTATTAGTAAAGATCTGATGAATTTCTATTATTTAGCATCCTAGCTACGGCACACAGTGGAACGAAACCCGGGAAAACGCAATAAATGATCAAAAAGTCGATCGTGGAATATTTATTTCAAGTATAATAATATGTAGAGTAACAGAAAACATACTATGAAATCGCGAAATCACTTGTTATATTATAATATGGAACAATGTAATGAATTTCGATATACTCGTGTTAGATAAATTCCCAAATACGAACTTCTATTCATTTATTTATTTATTCACGTGTGGGTACATCAATTATAAATCTATGAACTTAATGCAGCATTACGCAATAGGTTTCACTGTTCCCGAAGCCCCTGGCGCAGGAAATTATCGAAATTTTGCTCTGTAATAGATACGACGTATAGAATCCACATACAGAGGTAAAATAATTAAAACTGGAAAAAATAAATCATAACGTATCAAAATGCTATAAACTGGGTTAAGGATAGTTAAAATATCTGTTTAAGTAAAATTTTCTATTTATCAAAATTGTATTACAAGAACGAGTTTTATTTAAAATTGATTACAAAGTGAATCTGTTAATGCACGACATAAAACACATAATTCATACAGAATACTAAACATGCCAAAAATATTCAGGCTACTAAAAAATGAGAAATATACCGAGTGCAAGCAATAATAATATTGAGGACTCTGAAAACTGTAAGAAGCATTAACAGTAAGATGTGATTTACTTTCGATTGTACTTAGAATATCAGATACGGTTATGTATATACATTATTATCATAATATGATCGACATATGATAAATGCTTGTGCGTAAGCATTTTCGCGTATCTACACGTGCTACTTTACGTGAATGATGCTATCTCGTGAGCACGTGATCAATGTTCATATAGTAGAAACCGAATACTCACTTTTTAATCACTTATATCTTGAAAACGGAGCCTTCGATTGCAATATAATACAGGATTTATCGAGTTTCGTATTTGTACATCCAGTAACTACCCAATAGCATGTTTGTAACTATCTTGGAGGGAATTTGGAATTTTGGAAATTTAGGAATTTGCCAAGATTGTAATTTGAAAATGAAAGAATTTGATTCAATAAATAACAAATTAAGGAGTTTGAAGATTTAGGACTTTAAAGGTGTAAAGATTCGGAAATTTAGGTACCACGTGGTTCAAAAATTTAGGAATTTGTGATTTTGATAATTTAAGGGTAGGAAAATTCAGAACAAAGGGAATTTAGGAATTTGGAAATTTTTGAAATATTAAAAAATTGACAAATTTAGGAATTTGGAAACATTGGGGAAATGGAAAATCGGGAAATTAGGGAATGGAGAAATTAAGAAATTGAGAAATTGGGAAATTGGAACGTTGGGAAATTGGGAGATTGGGATATTGAGGAAATAGGAAGTTGGGAAATTGGAAGATTGGGAGATTGGAAGATTGGGAGATTGGGAGATTGGGAAATTGAGAGATTGGAAAATTGGGAAATTGGGAAATTAGGAAATTGGGAAATTGGGAAATTGGGAGATTGAGAAATTGGGAAATTGCAAGGCTTGGGAATTGGAACGTTGGGAAATTGGGAGATTGGGAAATTGGGAGATTGAGAAATTGGGAAATTGCAAGGCTTGGGAATTGGAACGTTGGGAAATTGGGAGATTGGGAAATTGGGAGATTGGGAAATTGAGGAAATAGGAAGTTGGGAAATTGAAAGATTGGGAGATTGGAAGATTGGGAGATTGGAAGATTGGGAGATTGGGAGATTGGGAAATTGAGAGATTGGAAAATTGGGAAATTGGGAAATTAGGAAATTGGGAAATTGGGAAATTGGGAGATTGAGAAATTGGGAAATTGCAAGGCTTGGGAATTGGAACGTTGGGAAATTGGGAGATTGGGAAATTGGGAGATTGAGAAATTGGGAAATTGCAAGGCTTGGGAATTGGAACGTTGGGAAATTGGGAGATTGGGAAATTGGGAGATTGGGAAATTGAGGAAATAGGAAGTTGGGAAATTGAAAGATTGGGAGATTGGAAGATTGGGAGATTGGGAAATTGGGAAATTGGGAGATTGGAAAATTGGGAAATTAGGAAATTGGGAAATTGGGAAATTGGGAGATTGAGAAATTGGGAAATTGCAAGGCTTGGGAATTGGGAGATTGGGAAACTGGGAAATTGGGAAATTGGGAAATTGGGAAATTGGGAAATTGGGAGATTGGAAAATTGGGAAATTGGAAAATTGGGAAATTGGGAAATTGGGAAATTGGGAAATTGGGAAATTGGGAAATTGGGAGATTGGGAAATTGGGAAATTGGAAAATTAGGAAATTGGGAGATTGAAAAATTGGGAGATTGCAAAATTGGGAAATTGGGAAATTGGGAAATTCGGAAATTGGGAGATTCGAAAATTGGGAAATTGGGAAATTGGGAGATTGGGAAACTGGGAAATTGGGAGATTGGAAAATTGGGAAATTGGGAGTTCAGGAGTTTGGAAAATTGGGAAATTGGGAGATTGGAAAATTGGGAAATTGGAAGGTTTGGAAATTGAGAGATTGGGAAACTAGGAAATTGGAAAATTGCAAAATTGGAAAATTGGGAAATTGAGAAATTTAGAGGTTGGAAAATTGGGAGATTGGGAAATTGAACCTTGATCTTACCAAAATATCCATCTTCTAGAAAACGTCACATTAATTTGCTGCTTAACTTGCTACATTCAATTTAGATGTTTTAATTATTTGAATTAATTAAAAGTAAATGTAGAATACACAGATAATGAGTGACATAAGAAACATTACCAAAACATTAAAATTCTAACAAGATCGATTTTTCGATGATTTGTTGCGTTTTTTCGGGTTTCGTTCCACTGTGCGGCATTTTTTAGGATTTCAGTAGATATCTCGAAGGAAAATAATGGTCAATAGGAATGACGAACGGAGAAATTGCTTCTTGCTTGTCGATAACTGCATTCACCGACATTCTTGCCAGACTTATATTGCCGACCATCTTTGACAGATTAGGTTTTAAGAAGAGAACCGTATTCTGGATATTTTGTATGCTGGTTGGAATTGGACGATCTAGTACGTATTTTCATTTTTCTTAATTTTCGAAATTTATGATATGTACATATACTATTTATACTATTTACTGGGAAGATATAAGCTTTCGCAGATTTGTGAACAAAATTTGTCACAATCCGTTGTTCTGTATAAGTATTATAATTACAATGACAATTATTGTTTACTTGAACAATAATTTTGGGAATGTATTCAAAATGCATTTACTATTATTTATAACACAGTTGAAATAATTGAAAGTGTTCAGCAATCGCTAATTTGACAAATGAAACATTATTTCAGAGGAAGAAAGCTGTTAAAGTATGAAAACATACAGGGTATCTCAATTAGTGTAGGTCCCTAAAATGGTGGCTAGCTGACGTGATTCTGAATAAGATTTCCCTTTGCAAAAATGTAAAGAATCGTCCAAGATTTCTGCTTTTTGTCATATTTCTATTTTGTACCTACTTTGAATTATTTCAGCAAAATATATTAAATATTATTTTCCAATTTCTTGACACTTTATTCGATTTTAATATGATATCTATTGTTGTGATGAATTTTAAGTATGTTAATGGCAAAATAATTGTATCGCAGATATAATATAATTTCCATGAGTTATTTATAAAGTCTTTACAATTTTTTCAATGTGTTAAAAGAAGAACATTTTGAAAGTATATAACTTTTTCTTTCTCTTTTCTCTTTCCAGTTATGGCAGAGCAATCCAAAGGAATAACCTTGATAATAATATTTGTGGTAATAGGATTCTTACGCGGAGCCACTTTAGTAAATTTGAACCTCAGCGTCTCGGAATGTTGCTCCTTGAAAAAGTTACCCAGTGCTTTCGGAATATTTATGGTTTCAAAAGGTTTATTTGTCGTAATGATGAGTCCTATGATAGGTAAGTACAATAAATCGATGTATGCAATTATTGCAGTTAAATAATAAAAATTATAAGATTTTATCACTTACTAGGAACACCTACGTTTGATCAATTATTCAATCTTAAGTTTGAGGGCATAGTAAATCTCGTATTCGCGAAAGAAGCAAATAAAACTAATTATAAACTTTTAAATAATATGATGTACGATACAAGAACTTAATTTTATTATAATTTTAACGTAATTTGGAAGTGCAAAGTTAAAGACGTCTGCAAATTACGTGAATATATAAGATGTTTCAAAAATAAAGTACTGTTCAAAAGTCATTGATTCAAAGAACATTACAGGATGTGAACATTTTCTCTTCATACCCATACTTTTTCTATATCGAATAAATAAGTTATGAAAACATTGTAAAGATTGTCAAATAAAACAGAAAATAATAGTTTTAAATAATTTTGTTATTGAAAACTTTGTTATTGAGATTTTTCATATTTTGTATATTCAGCTGTGCTGGTAATGTTATCGATACATTCCCGATAATATCTCCTGTACTTTTATTACTTAAAATGCTTTTTAAATTTTTCCTTATGTTCGATAAGGACTAATAGTTCAGATTAGATAATCGTATGAAGAGAAAAAACAAAATTTAAAAAAATGAAACTGGATATTCCATACATTGAATGACACTTCATTGAAACAAAGCAATTTCTTACTTATCAACCTTGAATCTCTTAGTTAAAATACACATAAATAAATTTTATCAAAACATGACGAAAATCGAAGTTAATACTCTAATTAAAAGAAAGTGACTTAAAAGTGATGTAAAATTGGTATTAAGAAATTCGATATCCTTATAATTATATATTTTATTTGTGCATATACCGGGTGTTGCCTATAACGCTACTCACAATTTTTCTTCCACTTGCAATCACCTTACGAAAAAAAGTTTGCAACAATATTTGCAGGGCATGAAGTGCACAATAGATATTAATAAAGCAAATTTTGAAAACAGTTTGTTCTCTTGGCAAAGTCAAGGTCACCTTGGGTTTTTTAAATAGGAACATACATTTTTTTTATTCATAGCTATAAAGGACATCGAGACGAATTCAAGACACATATTACATGATATTTTTATTAACATATTACTCGATTTACAGAAGTGGAAATGTGAAGTACTTAGCTTTTGACTTTGGTAGTGCAACCATTATTTGATTCCAAAGAGATTACTGAATGTAAACACGCGACTAGAATGTAAGAAAAATACATATTATTTAATTACATGTTCAAAATGTATGCCGCCTTCCATCACGTAATATTCCGGTCTTTTATTTCACATTTCCACTTCTGTAAATCGAGTAATATGTTAATAAAAATATCATGTAAGATATGTTCTGAATTCGTCTCGATGTCCTCTAAAGCTATGAATAAAAAAATGTATGTTCCTATTTAAAAAACCCAAGGTAACCTTGTCTTTACCAAGAGAACAAACTGTTTTAAAAATTTGCTTTATTAATATCTATTGTGCACTTCATACCCTGCGAATATTGTTCTAAACTTTTTTTCGTAAGCTGGTTGCAAAAGAGAGAAAAATCGTAAGCAGCGTTACAGGTAACACCCTGTATACGTTTGCATATATTCAATAATTTTTATATTTAAATATGATGAATAAAAACATTTTCTGTCGAAATAACAAATAATCTAATGAATAAATATTTTCTTTTGTTTTGCAGGATACATCAGAGACGTGAGCGAAAGTTACGCAGTTTGCATACACGTTATGACCTCGATGATAATGGTTACATTTATTTCGTGGGGTTTCGAATTTGTGTACAGATCTCTTAAAAATAGGAAATCGATATTAAGTGACAAGGCGAAAAAAGAAGAGGTAGAATAAACCTTAACAATTCTCAACGAAATTTGTATAATAAATCAAGGAAACTATTTTTCATATTCGAACATGAATACATGAGAAACTCTATATTTATAAGTAATAAATAATTCCTTCGATAATCGATTCATTTTTGTTAATATACCGATGTAAACCATTTACATTAACATTTTGATTCAATTATAAGTTTCTTTCTGATTATTTTTATATGTATTATTTATACAGTGTAAAATAAATGAGAACGATACATATTTGAAAAGTCAGTTTGTGTCCTCATTTTTGATAATATCCTACTATTTTAAGGAATCTGGCAACAACGAACAAATATAGGAATTTGAACACTTGGGGATTTAGGAATTTAAAAATGTAAAAATTCGGATATTTAAATATCATGTGGTTAAACAGTTTAGGAATTTGTGATTTTGAAAATTTAAGAGAAATTTTAGAAGAAGGGAATTTAGGAATTTTGAAATATTGGAAAATTAAGAAATTGGGAAATTAGGAAATTTAGGGATTTGGAAATATTAAGAAGTCGAGAAACTGAAAAATTGAGAAATTTAGAGATTTAGAAGTATTGAGAAAGTGGGTAATTTAGGGATTTGAAACTATTGAGTAATTAGGAAATTGGGAAACTGAAAAATTGAGAAATTGAGAAACTGCGAAATTGAGAAATTGGGAAATTAGGAAATAGGGAAAACTGAAAAATTGAGAAATTGAGAAATTGGGAAACTGAGAAATTGAAAAATTGAGAAGTTGAGAAATTGGGAAACTGAGAAATTGAAAAATTGAGAAATTAGGAAATAGGGAAAACTGAAAAATTGAGAAATTGAGAAATTGGGAAACTGAGAAATTGAAAAATTGAGAAATTGAGAAATTGAGAAATTGGGAAACTGAGAAATTGAGAAATTGAGAAATTGAGAAATTGAGAAATTGAGAAATTGAGAAATTGAGAAATTGAGAAATTGAGAAATTGAGAAATTAAGAAATTGAGAAATTGAGAAATTGAGAAATTGAGAAATTGAGAAATTGAGAAATTGAGAAATTGAGAAATTGAGAAATTGAGAAATTGAGAAATTGAGAAATTGAGAAATTGAGAAATTGAGAAATTGAGAAATTGGGAAATTGGGAAATTTAGGGATTTGGGAATATCGGGAAATTGAAAAAGAATTAATAATATAATAAGATCTAGTACTAATAACATAATAAGATCAAAAATCAAACATTTTCTGTTTAAATCTAGACAAAAAATAAGCAATCCAAATAATTTTCTCTAATATACATTATTTATAAAGATAATTCGAATCTAATTTTCTGTTGTTCAAATATAATTTCAGTAGTTCATTTATTAATTTCTGAATTTGGTAAGAAAACAAAAGCAAAGATAATGCAAATTTGTAACCAGTAGTTAAAAAACTCGTGAATGAACTTATTCTTAATATTTTCCACAATTATTTTTTATCTAATCTAACAAATGCTAACTATACTCTACAAATGAATTTTACAAGGTACTCTCATAATTCTGACAATAATATCTATTAGATATAAGTGACGCATGAAGTTATGATAACGTGATAATATTGATAATACTACATTTTTAACTATAGAATATAATACTCACTAACTATATAAAGAAACTACATTTATGTCAGCATGTATCATTATTTTGTGAATATTTACTAATATCAAACAGGTACAAATGTATCAGTTGCACAATAAAAATAAAAATACTACTATTTTACTTGTATCTATAACGCGATTCGATTTCCGTTTTAAACACAAGTGTTTGACTTGTTTTGTGTGTTGCATCAAATTGTAAATGAAGCAACGAACGAAAGACCAGACATACTTGGCCTGGAGTCGAGTCACGAAGCCGGTTTTTATCGGTCGACTTCCCTTCAATTCAGCCAGTCACGAATAATCCACAGCTCCGATCGGAGCACACATCTTGCTCGTTTTTAAGACGTAAAAATAACACGTGAACGTCTCGAAAATGTGTTTGATAAGAAAATACAGTGTTTTCAAGTGATCAAGTACAATAGTGTATCGTGATATCTTGTAAATCTTTCATTAAGCGAAAAATAGCGTGAAATATGATTAAAAAATATGACTTGAAGCGATGAAACATTTGTTCGAAGAAAAATGCAGTAAGTTTTCGTCGATTTCTCAAATTATTATCGAGATGATTTTCTTTTGTGTTATTCTTGTTTTGGAAAGTAGAAAATGAGCATTTATCTCGATGAGTCAATTGCGTTTATTAATAGCGATGTTTTTATTCACACGTGGAACGTAACGTTTTACGTTTCAAGACACTGCTTATTTTCGAAGCTTCGATACTTTCTTTCAATTAATTTTAATTGATCAAGAATTTTTCTTGATGAATGTGCTTACTTCGTATGTATTGCGGCCAATTATTTTTCGTAAACTGTGATAATTTGATGCTGAATGATACGTTTGAAAAGTTTCAGATGTTTTTTGATATTAAGTTAATGTGAGACAAATTGCAATTTCTAACAGAGTTTAATATGTCACGTATTGAAATCAATTTTATTAATTAGACTGAAGACATGATGTACTAAGTTATTTCACAGTTGGATTAAAAATAAAATTATTAAAAATTATTGGTGAACTAAATTCGATTTTGTTATTGTTAAGTTAAAGAAATACCAATCAAATTAAAATACTTGCATTTGTGATATGATAGCTAAACTCTTCATGAAGCTCTTAATTATTTAACCATTAAGCTACACCAAACATCATTAAAGACAATTAGTAAATGAAATTAATGTCCTCAATTAATAAATTAAAGTATGTGTATGTACCTGTTATATGACAGTCAATTAATAGTCAATTTTATTTATAAAACATTAATGTCTGCATATCAAAGAGACCTAACACTCCTAAGTTTGTGTACTAATAATATTTAAAATTTCAATAGAAGTAAAATAATAAAAGGAATATGTGGAAATAAATTATAATAAAAGTCGAAAATGAAAATAAAATTTTGAAGTGAATGAATGGATGGAATTACTAATTAAATTTATATACTTGAATTCACTGTATGATATAGTATACTATAGTAAGTATATCATATTCATTATAATATCACGTTATATCATATGACTATATTATAGTAATACTATACACTACTATAATATAGTCATATGATATATCACTATATGATATTACCTTATAAAATTAATTCATTACAAAGTATTTGGTTATATGTATAAACAGCTAAATGAACTCTTTTATAACTAAACACAAGACTTAATGTTAGTTCCTTATTATAAAACTTAATATTTATAAACTTATATAAAGACTTATATAAATTATAAGTAGTAAGTATAAGTTATAATTATAATATATAAATTAATATTTATAAATTAATAGTAGATATTTAGTAGATATTTTACAACAATAAAATAAAGAACATCGTATACCTTATAGCCGAAAGTAACAATTGCATTAAGTATAGCCAATTACAATCCAGTATATCCAATTGAAACGCTAACAATAAACGATCATTTTCACTCGGTCAAGCATTTACCTACTTGAACAAGCGTTCTCTCAGATCATTAAACCTTTATTAGACGGTCGGCTAAAATGGGGTACATATATAGAGTATCTTATTCTTTGCAAGTGGAGCACGAGCGATGTCTTCAACGCATCGTGTTCGCTGTTTTGATGACTATCTGATAATGGATACTAATTTGATCGAATCGCAACGAAATAAAACTAATTTGATCGAACCGTAATGAAATAAAAATTGGATTTAAAATTATTTCTAATTCTAATTAATTAATACTCTATTTCTGAAAAAGAAGTTAAATTATTTTGTTAGTTGCGTTTAATTGTTTTCTGATACATTGAATTGAAAGATAATAAAATGTTATGCGTGTTATTTAACATAACTTTAATTTGTTTGTGGCTATCAGTAGTAGAATCATAGACAAAGTGACAGGGTTGCTTTTAAGGTTGCGTTTCAAATTATGAATTTGAAAACAAATTTTTTTATAAAATATGTAAACATTTCTTTGTATATTGATCTGACTGCGCACATTGCGCACCTTTCATTTTTGGCACCATATAATGAGTGTAAAGCATCAGCATGACAGTATATCGATTATACATATGTATCGATTAGACATCGATGTATGATTCGGTTGTTTTTGAAGCGAGCGAAAAGAGTGATCGTTTTGAATCGGTTGCGAAGACAATTGTAATAAATAAGTGATTCGTTCGTTATTAAGATTTCGTGAATTACGATTGTATTTTGAACATTAAATCCTGATATTATATTTTAGTTCCGTTCTTTCATTTTTCGTCATCCTCTTACAAATAGTTATTTTCATTAGCATTTTAATTGCATTGAATTTGAATACTCTTCAAGTTTATTTACCTTTAACACAATAAATTTGTTTAAGAGTTAAGTTTAAATTAAATTAAAAGTTTTCAATCTCACAGAAGAAAATTCAAGAATGTACTCTTGTACATTTCAACACTTTACGAACAAAATAAATAACTAGTAACTATAATTTACTTACACACATTTTATTGTTAAAATAAGGAATGATTTTATTTTAAAACCTGTTAATACAACTTTGGTTGTTCTTGTTTCCTGACACATTCATATGAAATTAATAGTAATTAAAAAAGCAAATGTCAAGTAATATTCTATAAAACATAAATGCATACAATTCAAACACTTATAATTAAAATATTTCAACAATTTCTGTGCTGTATTTTAGTCAAACTTTATAAATGTATAAATTGTAACATAGTGTATATTATAAATAATTTTATAAACTCCATAAATGTTTCATGAAAGTGTTTATAAATATACACATTAGCGTATAAATCTAACAATCGTAAAGTATGATTTGGAAATTCATAAATTGAACTGGCAAATATACAAACACTGTTATCTCCTATTACACTGATTTTCACATATGCTGACATGTATATAACCTTAAATATCGTTTTCTTACAGCATCCTAAAATTTGTTTTATGACTTAATTCCGGTTAGATTAGTAAATAACTGATTTCAGAAGAATCTGTTTCCCTTCTTTTTCTTATGAGTATGCACAAAGTAATAATTAAACCCAACGTTTAATTACCCGATGCAGTCATAAATTACATTTTTGTCACGCTAAGAACATTGACCTTCTTTACATGTTACATTTGTTTCTTTCAAATACTATACAAGATTTTCAAAATAGTATAAATGATAGTATAACAGTATAATAGTTAAATAAATGAATTCCTTAGTGACATTGTAGTTACACTACGTCAAGTTCAAAATTAATATAATACAACAGAGAACTTTCAATGTGTGTACATAAAAGCTATACATGTACATACGTATTTATCAACAGTCATCAAGTTGTCTCGTATTTCAAAAATGAATCAGTGTTGACCAAATGGGACTTCATTTTCAATTTTAAAGACTTAAAAATTTTCAAATACTCAAGTTCTCATATTTACATGCACAATAAATATTCACTATTTTATTTACGTAAATTGAACTAATTCTAACACTTAATCAGTTTAAATATTGTAGTTAATTTTACTGTAATTATTAAAATGTATTGTATATATTTTACTGTCATTATCAAAATTAATTAATGTATTGTAATTGTTAAAATGTCAACGTTCTGAAGACATCGCATGATTTTTTATGACACTGTTGCTTATCTTATCACGCACTACTTCCTCCTCTTTAAATATAAAATGTACACGTGTATAATTGCATGCATACATATCCAAAAGAAAAACTACATAAACATTATCTTTTACTTACTGTGAATGAATTACGTAACTACACGAATAGATTTCAAACATTTCACGATAAAATTAAATATTTTACATAGAATAGAAGTTCGAGTATGAAAACTAAGAATAAGATAAATAAAAAAATTAACAAAACACTTTCCATTTTGTAATAAAATTAAATAATTTATGCACAATAAAAATTTAAGTTTGAGAATCAAGAATAGAAGTAAATGAACAAATTGACGAAACACTTTACAACAACGAAAGTTAAAAAAATAAATAAATTGTTGAAAGTGAAACATGATTGTTAAGTTAATCATATGCGTCGTTTATTCATACTTTTAATATCTTACTTATATTTTATATATGTATATAAATAATGTATTCACTCTTTTATAAACGCTTAAACTTTTCTTGTGTTCCATAATTTTCCTCACTTTACGTAATGAACTAAAAAAAAGATTGCTAATAAAATATTAACTAGTGTCATAAATATTACAATTTATTCCATTTTTCTTACAAAACCATTTTACTTCACAAATTTACAAAAGTGTAATAAATACAAAATTTTAAATGTATTTAAACCTTTCTTTAAATTACATATATCTTATATGTAAATATATCTAAATATATCTTACATATATCTTTAATAAACAATACTTGATCTATCTTTAATCAGATATCTCCAGTGAGAGTACTTGAAAAATTTCAAAACAGAACCTCTTATTTTTCACTTTTGTATTTGAATAAAAACACTTGAAATGATATTGAAATAAAATTTATATATTCATAACCTAAATCATTGAAAAATTTAATACAGAAAATAGTTTTAATTACAACATTGAACGTATGATAATTAGATTTCTACTTTATCGATCGAACACAGATAATTTGAAAAATGGCGCGCAAGCATTTCAAATATTTAATTCATGATATTTCAGAAACTTTTATCAGTCAGTTATCTGATATTGTTTCCACGTGACTGAAGTTGACGAAGTCGAATATTTCCATTTGTAATTAAACGAACGATATCTACTAACACTTCGAGCAAGCAGACAATTTATAACTTGCAAGTGGAGGTGTAAACATAAGATAAAGAAAGGGTTCTCAAGAAATACACGTTTGTTAAATACAAGAAATCTTAAAAACAAATTATTGTTAACTAATGACAGTAATAAATTTTACACTAATTTTTGCACTAAATGTAATTTATACACATTAATTATTATACTGAATTTTTATTATACTGAGTTTCATTATTACACTGAAATTATTTACACGTGAATTCTTCATATAGGTTATTGCTATTCTTGCCATTTAAATTACATAAATTTTTAAATATATTTCTTAACACATATATTGCATTAAAAGCTATAAATTTAGAAATGAAATAGTTAATAAATTAATTAAGTTTAAAACTTGCAGTCGTTTGCAATTTCTATCATTACCCAAAATATTATTATCAATAATTATTAGCTTTAATACTATTATTTCTAATTGTCCAAAATCATTTCAATGTCAATTGAAATTGTCAATCATTTCAACCATTAGAAACCATAAAATCCATAATAAAATAAATACAAATATTGTAACAGCAGAAAAATATTTACTGTCTTCACATGTTTACACAACGCTGAAAAATAAATAACCTCGATACACACAATGAAATAAAGTTTTTACACAAATTAAAAATAAATCTCTTATTATTCCATATGATTCACAAAAATTTTTCTAACAAATAATTTTGCAAACTTTAAAATTAGTTTCATTAATACTAAAATAAGCATTCAATCAAATCAATCTAAAACTCTGTAAAACATTAAAAATTGGCAAAATATATTACAAAAAATTCGTTCACTCCCTAATATCAAATAACTTAACTTTCCAAATCATGCAATTGAAATTTATTCTCCTCTAAATGCAGGAGCACAAAATCCTTTCGTTCATTGATACAAATTTTCTCAGTCTAAAACTTCCAACTCGTCGACGAGTTAACGAAAGCATATTTTCGATGCAACAACAGAGAACAATGTAAATGTTATTCAACACGTTGACTTTCAAATTGTATCACACAGTTGCGTTCGATTTCTCTCGGTGAGCTACCATACCGTCAACAATTCATTGCAGATGTCTTCGTGGGCGTACGTGTCTAACACTAATATATCCACGCTGCCTGGTATCTTATCATTTGCCCAATCCCGGCTTCTATTTAGTCGGCACGTTAAGTTTGCAGTCTGCCATCGGCTCCAAGACGAAACGAAGGATAAAAAGAAGCAGCACGGTGTCATTGTTCACGAACAGGCTCCGATAAAATGTCGTCCAGTGAAACAGATAGAGGTTGGGCATGGATGATCGTCGTCGCTGTAACAATCATTAACGTGAGTTCCAGAGTTTTTCTTGCTTTCTACAGATAATGTATTCGTTTTGTGGAACGAAACGATATTCATGTATCACTAATGCATGGACATGCATATGTAGGCTATTCATTTATCTAAGGAGATGCTCGATGCACACGTGCTCCTCTGCACGTAGTTTGAAGCATGTAATTACAGTCGAACTATAAACTGCATTTTGCTCATTCCTTATCATTTTGTTACGAAAACTATGAGTCGGGATTAAGCTTACTTTAATTCGAATTAATTGCCACTATATGAGTGCATTATTTTCTGTAATTCAAATTTGGAGTCGCAGCTCTGCTAATAAAAGCTTCTGTAAATTGAACATTTATCGCTGTTACCTCTACAATTTGAAGTTAAATATAGTGATACTGAAAATGGTAACACTTTCAATGGTAATATCAGAGATTTTACGTTAAGAAAATAAGTTGAAAGTATATAATGAAATTTTGTCGTACAAAGCTTGGTTTTTGAGAAAATTAAATTCAAACATTCGTCAAAATATTTGTAAGAAAATTTGTTCACAAGTAAGATGATAATTTCAGCAATTTGTTGGTGAATTCAGGAGTAGATGTTATAAACTAATATATGTCAATAGAATTACTGTTTATCTTTTATAATGTATTTATCATACTTTACACTAATTCATTGTTTGACTATAAATTAAAGATATTAGCTCTTCCATTGAAATGTGAGTTATCGATGTTTGTAGTATTTTCGTAGTATTAAGTACTATTTTTATTTTTTATGAGAAGAACTTGAAAGTGAGTACATATCTTTTTTGCATGAAGTGTTTTGTCTTGTTTACACTTCATAATTTCAGGCAGTCTGCCATGCTTGTTTAAGAATCTAATTTTCATTAATACTGTCAATTATTAAAATTCGTAATCGAGTTTCACACTTTATAATTCCATGTAGTATGTCATGCCTGTTAAATAATTTAATTTTGATTAATAATTTCAGTTACTAAAATTTAACTATGAATTTTAATTTATAACGAGATTTGATTTTAATTGCTGTACCTGTTATAAATATTCAATGAGCAAAAATTTAACATTTTTATAATCAGAATTTCAAAAAAATCACATATGAAAATAAAATTCTATTTGATGTGATAATGTATTGCAATAATCAGTACAACAAAAGAAGAATTAAGTTTTTAACTCAACGTGCTTACGTGTCCACAAGATTAGATACGAAAGGAGTCGGAAGTTTATGGATCGAAATAATGATTGAAGTATGTAATTATATTGTAGTTATGATATTTATGACTAATCCTAGAACAATAAACAGCACAACGACTTAGTCGATCATTCTCGTACTTTTATAGACTGAAGAGATATCTTTTAATTGAGAAATAAGTGTAGCTTTTTTTATTTGCTTTCATTTTCAAATAAATCTGCTAATTATTTTATTGCCTTCTTTAATTCCTTGTGATGACACTTCGTGTTCTAATATGCTTTTTAATTTTTTCATTTTTCCAAACTTTGCTTCTTTTTGTAATTTTTTCACAGAGCGGAGATAAAATACAAATGTTTGAAAAGAAGGAATTTGACATTTGTGTATGCTTAATATTATCTTATGCAAATTTTACTTTATGCTACATCACTTATTCCTTTTTTTAAAGTGCTATAAATCTGCTTTCATGCTTTTGAAAAGTTTGGTAAGCTCGGTGTGGAAAATATATGAAGGAAGATATTGAGGAAGATAAAAAATATTGAACAAAACAAATACTAGTCTATTGGAACTTCTCAAGGAGATTGTAATAGACAGAAGATTATATTGAAGATATATTGAAGATTGAAGATTATATTAAAATATGAAACATTAAAAATGAAAGATTACCTGAAATATTTACATACTAGCATATTATATTTATATTAATATGAAATGCTATTAAAAGTATATAATAGTCTCTCACCATCAAATTATGACCACTATATATTTTCAGCATTTTCCACATTTTCCATAAAATTAAAAAGCCTGTTCAAATTGTAATAATTTATTATGTTCCAACTACTACTGTACACAACATTATTAACACACATTAATATCTTGTATTTCCACTCTTTGCTTTGGTCGCAGCTTCCGGCATGCTCTGCATACATCATATGCTTTATATTTTCATTATTTTCCAAAATATCTGTAATTCTTTTCAACTCAGATAATGTGGTTGGAGAATTGTAAACTAGTCTTTTGGTAGGCAGACATTTTTTATGGCATTCAAATTTTACCTCACGCGCTATCGATATTCGGCCTAACGTAAACGCTCGCACGGTTAATTGCTCATCACCCACAGAATTTATTATCACGATAGTAACAAAATGCTATGTGTATATCGTTATCGACGTATTTAGTAATAATTTTGCATGACCTAAGACAATTTTCCATATAATGTTATAGGCATAAATGTGAAATTTTCGTACGTGCTCCTAATTCCATGGCCATACAACTTAAAAACTGCAATGTAAAAATTAATTTATTGAAATTGAAATATTTAGAATAGAGTAAAATATATGAATTTTTGATCACTTTATTTTGTTTCACTGTGAGAAATTACAACTAACAAAGCCGGGGCAATTACAACTTGAACATACTGATTTCCAGGTGGCGATACTTCCAATTCAGCAATGCTTCGGCCTAATCTTCAGTGAACGTTTCTATTCTCTCGGTATTACTGCCACACAAACATCTCTAATTCTTCATCTGAATGGAACGATAACATGCAGTTTGGGTCTGATAAGCGGCCCCATGATGAAGAGATTCACATTTCGAGAAGTAGCTTTCTTCGGTGGTTTGACTGTCGCCGTTGGTATCTGTATAACGGCGTTTGCTGTATCTGTTCCTGCCATTATCGTATCTTATTGTGTTATCGTCGGTGAGTAATCAGTACCTCGAAGACTTCTCTTTTTTCTCCCTTCATGAAAGTAAAAGAAACCATAACGCGTTTGAATTTATACAATTGACGTGATGAACGTGTAATACAGATGAAATGTGCAATATTAATATTTAAAAAAGTTTTATGGTATATCAATATTTTGAAACACCCTATACAGTATTCGTATTCTGAAATATCCTATACAATGTTCATATCTTGAAATACAACATATGATGTTCATATTTTGAAGCTCCCTGTAAAATGTTTACATTTTGAAATACACCACATGATGTTCATACTTTGACACATTCTATAAAATGTTCATATTTTGAAACTCCCTATAAAATGTTTACATTTTGAAATACACCACATGATGTTCATATTTTGACACATTCTGTAAAATGTTCATATTTTGAAACTCCCTATAAAATGTTTACATTTTGAAATACACCACATGATGTTCATATTTTGACACATTCTATAAAATGTTCATATTTTGAAACTCCCTATAAAATGTTTACATTTTGAAATACACCACATGATGTTCATATTTTGACACATTCTGTAAAATGTTCATATTTTGAAACTCCCTATAAAATGTTTACATTTTAAAATACACGACATGATGTTCATATTTTGACACATTCTATAAAATGTTCATATTTTGAAACTCCCTATAAAATGTTTACATTTTGAAATACACCACATGATGTTCATATTTTGACACATTCTATAAAATGTTCATATTTTGAAACACTCTATAAAATGTCCATATTTCAAAATATATATTATGATGTTCATATTTTGAAACACCCTATAAAATTTTTATATTTTCAAATACACTATATGATGTTCATATTTTGAACCACCTTGTGCAATATTCAGATTTTGAAAAGTTTTATGCAATGTCAATATTTTGAAACATCCTATGCATTATTCATATTTTGAAACGCTAATATTTTGAAATATTCTATATCAACTATAAATTAATGATAATAAATAATAATTTATAGGTGTGGGTCACGGAATCATGTTCCCAGCTACTAGTTTAGCCATGAACACGTACTTTCGAAAGAAACGTAACCTGGCTATGGGATTTTCCGTAACATTAACTGGCTTAGGACCTATTTTAATGCCCCTTTTAATAGCCAAGCTATTGGAATATTATGCTACTACTGGAACTCTACTGATACTTGCTGGTGTAGCAACCCACTCATTTATCGGAGCGTCATTGTTGAAACCGTTCATCGAGAAAGAAGTGAGTTGAAACTGCATTAAAAGGTAACTTTTAATAAGAGGACACTGAACGAGTTACAACATACACAGTTTTCATCGATACAAACACTAATATTATCAAATAATTATTTTATTTAAATAAAACTGATGTATGCTTAAGTTAAAATTCATCGAAACATATAAAACATATACCTTAAAAAGTATATTAAGAAGAATTTTATCCTTAATTAGTTTATTATCTGGGAAAATCAACAGACACGGCAGTGTTTTAAATGTTTGATCACGATTACTAACTTCAATAAACTTCGCTAAATATTTTATCCTTGAAATGAGCGCAAATATGTCCGCAATAGTTCGGTGTCTTCTTAACTCATTAGCTGCGGAAATTATCTGAATCGTTATCATTTTAAGACAATATTGATCGTTCAATTTTATTTACAATGAGATGTCTCTAATAAGCAATCAATATACAATGGAGGACGAAAGATAGTTCGAAACGCAAACTATATGTGAAATCGTTTACAAAGGAGTATTGTATTTTATAAAATTTAATCATTTTCCGTAAATTGATGTATCGTATGAAGTAGAAACAAGATAATCGAGGTACTAATACTTATATGCGAGTGTAGTTGTTTTAAATTTTCTTCTACCACTATTTTTAGTACTGTAAATATTTTAGATTAATCATGATCGACGCAACATTGTTAACGCTAGGTTTTCGGACATTTCTTATATACCTATCTCTACAAACACGCGTTAGTTTGACGCATGAACGAATGCATATATTTAAAGGAAAACCACTTAGAAAGCAATATAATTAAACACAACAAGTAAGAAATGAAAATATGAGATATATTTATAGAAAGTTTTTATTATTCAATAATATTTTAGTACATTACTTCAATATTCTACATTCATATTTTTACTTCCCTCTATCCTGCGAACTGCGATTTGTACTGCGACGCCGGGTCCGAACCCGGCATACCGACTGAGCCGGCCGCGTGCGACTCCGGACTAGCGAAGTCCGTCGTTTATAAGGTATTGTCGGTGCATTCATATTTATTATTGTTGTAATTTTTGCATGGGTAAAACTAATTTACTAAAAATTTTATTTACATTACGATCGCGTCAAATTGACGCACATCCGCAGAGATAGATATACCACGTAGCAAATTTCAATATTTCAAAGCTTTTGAAGAAAATAGACTTCCATATATATTTTCCTCGTTCAATGGATAAACGTCAGTACAAGAGATAAAATAAAAATGCGAACGGTTTTTGTAATTTTCCTAAAAAAATTCCAAATGCGTCAAAATGACACGTTCCGTAAACTTAGTGTTAAATCAGCATCATCACTTTTTTAGGGTTCCCATGATAAATATGACATTGTCAAATCAAAATTGTCAATATTTCAAGGTTCTCATGATCGATATAACATTATCATATGAAAATTGTTAATGTTTCGTGGTTCTCATGATATAACATTGTCATATAAAAGTTGTTAATGTTTCAAAGTTCTCATAATCAACATATCAGTTCAACATTGTTAATAAACATTGCAAATCCGGAAATATTAAAAATATGCAGCTATTCTTTCGTTATAGGAAATTCAATGCAATACAAAAATTGTAAACAGCAATAGGAGCCCTATTTTGACTAATAACGTACATACATGTATTAATGACTAGTAACGTACATACATGTATTAATGAGATACATAATTTCATCCGAATGTTGAATTACACCTAATAATTAACAAAGTAAAAATAATTAGATGATTTTAGCGATTCTCTTCCGTAAGCTAATGAGTTAATACTTTAAGCAGAAAGCAACGGTTAACGTTCACCGTCAGATGTGCTTTCTAATAGATCACAAGTATAACAAAGGGCAATGACATCACGGCATCTTCCGCAGAATACAACGGCAGTAATGCGGTAAAACGGTCCAAAGAATTGAAACCCGAAGAAACCGAAATAAAAAACGGAACTGTTAATTGCCGTTTGTTGAACGAAGATACAGAAAAACGGACAGAAGAATGCGATGAACATTCGTTGGAAAGCTGCCATGACGAAAGTAAGAAAGAAGAGAAGAAGTCGGTACTGTCGAAAATATCGAAACATTTGGATCTGGAGCTTTTGAGGGATAGCCGTTATGTTGCTGTAATTTTAGGTAATTTTAACTAGAAAACTATTTAAATGAGATAGCTTCTTTGTAACGCTGATAGTCTTTTACTTGCATTAAAAAAAAGTTTTTGAACAAATTTTATTTCTGCGTTCGAATATCGATTGATAGAAAAAGGCGCAGTCAAGAGCAAATTTGGTTTCCCTAGGAAAAAGTTTTAGAAATCAAAGAAAAATTTCTTGCATTCCATTTTTAGGGATTTATGAAGATTTGAAAATTTTGGAATAAGTTCAGAATTTTGAAGTAATTGGTTTGGCAATTTCACAAGTTACTTTCGAATTCCAGAATACAAAATATATTTCTGTGTTAAAAATTATGTTACTATCTAATTTAATTATATTACCATGAAAAATAGTATTCGAATCTTGTAATATCCTGCATCAAATGAAAAATTACAATTCTACGTAAAATGAAATAAATTATTTAATTTTAAAACGAGTTCCTTATATTAAACTGAACTGTACAATTCTTCAATTCGTTCTATCATAATACGATTATTCAATTTCGTTTACGATAGGCATGGGAGTGTCCATGGTTGCGGAAACCAACTTCAACGCCATGATCCCATTTGTCCTTATGGAACTTTCTGGACTCGACAGAAACTCAGTCGCGACCATAATGTCGATCCAAGCCATATCCGACATCACTGGACGACTTTGCGTCCCACTGTTGGCGCAGAAAATTGGCTGGACATCCAGAAATCTTTACGTATTGTCATTAATAGGATCCACCCTTGGAAGGACCAGTACGTACAGCAACGTAAAATTTTCGAAATGAGAAATCGATCCCTTCACGGCAACCAATTTACGATCTGCTGGGTGGGTTGATTTCAACTTTATAGTTACTATCGTGAAGCCAATAAAATCGGTCATTGAATCTGTCGAGTCATTTACAAATGAACTTCGTTTGTTATCATTTAATCATGATTGCTTTAATTCTATAATTCTTCTACAATTTAATAGACTTTTGAATAGTGCACTATAATTTGTAAAGTATAAATATTTTCTTTATTTTTCTATATTTTATTTTTCGGTTGTAAAATGATTTAGTTTTTTTCTGTTCAATAAGTATATGAAATATAAATATATTTTGTACGAAGCACCGGTTATATTCAATTTGTTATAAATGATTCTAAAGTGGGATTATCTGTCACTGAAATTTATGCTCGATTAACACTAAACCTACCTGCGTATAAAATTAAAAATGAAGTTGAAATACTTTGAAATACTTTAAAATTGGAAATGCAGTTGAAATATATGATAATGCATGAATTAATGTACGCGTTAATTTTTTATCATTATGATCAATACAGTTTCAATCACTTTAACAAATTTTGTAACTGGAAATAAAACAATTGTAAAACAGCCATTCGACCACTTTGGGAGTTTTAGTGTTAACTGTGATCAGCTACTGCGTTCTAAAACTAGATCACGTTCTATATAGTTACACATATTGTGTATAGTTACATATTTTCATATAACGAAGAATCAGTTAATTTTTATCAGAAATATTAATGCAATGTTCATGTAACAATTTTCATAAAATTTTAAAGTTCATCTACCAAAATTGCTATTTTTTGGTCTTGTATCAGATCATATATTTCTATATTTCGAAATTTATCACTTACTATGCAACAACTTACTAAAAGTTATTGCATATTTTATTGGCAAAGAAGAATTGAACATTGTTTATTTGTTTTAGTATTGTCAACATGGGGGAATACGTACATCGTGGTAGTCGGCGTTGCACTAATTATTGGAGTTGCAAAAGGAACGAAAGCTGTTTTTCAAGCTTTAATAATTCCTGACTATGTTCCTCTGGAAAGATTGCCAGCTGCGTCCGGAATGCAAATGGTTTGCAACGGTATTCTGTCTATTATCATAGGTCCAATCATAGGTAAGTGAATCCTTTTACAATCTGTTCCACAAAAGCACGGACGCGATGTCTGAGTGCAAGTGAATCTTTTCTGTAAAAAGGATGTATAGAACGAAAGTACATTTAAAGAACTAATGGATCATTCCACGCCAAATCTATCACTTTTAGACTTCACCATTTGCTCTAATCAAAATATGTTGTAGTCCATGTGAAATTAGTGGGGGATTTAAGTCATCATTTGGACGGTTTCGAATTTGCTGAGAAATAACAAGCCTCCAAAGTTTGCAATTTTTGCTCATTTTACGAAAATAGGCTTCAAACCGAACTAATCAACCGACTTAGCTAAATGTTTTTCTTTTTGTTCATAAATGATTGGGCTATTTTAAAATATTTTTTTTAATTCCGTCAATTTGTTATAAAATGTTGAATTTAAACAAATTCTTTTTTGCGTTTCTTTTTAATGGGGGGAGTAAAGAGTTTAAATTTAAAAAAAATATGGTCATATTCTTTGAAGCTTCGCCTTTAAAATGAGCCCTTTAGAACAATTGTCCTCTTGAAGTATCCAATGGTCTCTGATTCTTTTAAACCAATATTTCTTTCACATAAATATTTGTAACAATTTCATATGTTTTAACCGACTTCGTTTCACTTTAATAGAAGGAGAAACTAAAAGACATTTTAATAAAATTTCAAAGTAGTTTCTGCCGAAAGAGAAGTTCGGAATAAAACAAGTATAATTTAGACGAAGCAATTTATCTTCGTAGTGATTTATATTTCTACATTTCATATTTGCATTTCAGGTTTAGTGCATGACTGGATGATGAGTTATGTCGGTGCTCTTCATTTCACTTCGGTTTTAAGTCTTTCCTGCGTTATCTTATGGTACATGGGAGGACTTTGGAGGTTTAATAAAAGCACCGCGAGTCTTGAGAGAAAGAATGAAGCGGCAGAAATACAAGAAGAAGTAAATGTTTAATTTGTAAATAGTTATGTAATTTGACTGAATATAAATATTGGTGTGGCTGGGTAAAGTCCTAGTTGGAACTGGTTCTCCAAAATGCACATTGCATCTCTTCAGCAAAAATTATTGGAATAAATAGAAATAAAGCTTCCCTCATAAAATGTTATCTTAATAAAAATAAAGATTTCTATAACGTACTTATTAAATCGTGACAAAATTAATTTTATTTATGACAATTTATTTAATTGACATTTATTCAATTTATGACAAAATTAAACAGTAAACACTTAATATTTTAAATGAAAGTAGGAGACCTGGCCCTTTCTAGACCAACCCAGTCGTGCCAATTTATGTAAATAAATTTTCATCTAATATTATAATATCTTCAACAAAGTATGAAATTATATATTTGAAAACAAATTAATTGACGTCTTCCTACAGAAATAGTATTGAAATTTTATTACAAGTTTTGAATTATTTTATTGTCTGCAAATGGTTTAAAAATGAATTATACTAATTTTATAGCATTTTATAATATTTGCGAACAATTGCAGCATTGTATATTACGTATTGTATACAAATCATTGCAAGTTTTTATTGTTCAGAAAGTATTTGGTTTATTAATATTCTTCATATACAGAGTATTACCTGCAACGCCACTCACGATTTGTCTCCACTTGCAGCCACCTTATGAAAATAAGTTTAAAACAATACTTACAGGTTTCGAACTGCACAATAAATATTAGTAAATCAAATTTTGAAAATAGTTTGTTCTCTCAGCAAAGTCAAAGTCACCTTGGGGTTTTTGAATAGGAACGTACAATTTTTATTATTTATAGCTTTAGAGGACATCGAGACGAATTCAAAACACATATTACATGATATTTTTATTAACATATTACTCGATTTACAGAAGTAGAAATGTAAAGTAAAAAGCCGAAATATTACGTGATGGAAGGCAGCATGCATTTTGAACATAAAATTAAATAAAATGTATTTTTCTTACATTCTAGTCGCGTGTTTACATTCAGTAATCTCTTTGGAATCAAATAATGGTTGCACTACCAAAGTCAAAAGCTAAGTACTTCACATTTCCACTTCTGTAAATCGAGTAATATGTTAATAAAAATATCATGTAATATGTGTCTTGAATTCGTCTCGATGTCCTTTATAGCTATGAATAAAAAAAATGTATGTTCCTATTTAAAAAACCCAAGGTGACCTTGACTTTGCCTAAAAAATAAACTGTTTTCTAAATTTGCTTTATTAATATCTATTGTGCACTTCATACCCTGCAAATATTGTTGTAAACTTTTTTTCGTAAGGTGATTGCGAGTGGAAAAAAAATTGTGAGCAGCATTATAGGGAACACCCGGTATACACACAAATAAAATATATAATTATAAGGATATCGAATTTCTTAATACTAATTTTACATCACTTTTAAGTCACTTTCTTTTAATTAGAGTATTAACTTCGATTTTCGTCATGTTTTGATAAAATTTATTTATGTGTATTTTAACTAAGAGATTCAAGGTTGATAAGTAAGAAATTACTTTGTTTCGATGAAGTGTCATTCAATGTATGAAATATCCAGTTTCATTTTTAAAAATTTTGTTTAAAAACTTTGACTTTGCTAAGAAAACAAACTATTTTCAAAATTTGCTTTACTAATATTTACTGTGCAGTTTATACCCTGCAAATATTATTCTAAATTTTTTTTCGTAAGGTGGTTGCAAGTGAGAGAAAAATCCTGAGTAGCATTACAGATAACACTCTGTATATGTCTGAAATATTTTTGACTGAATACGAATTTGAAAATTACATTTTTTTCTTGTAGCTCCAATTTTTAAAAATCTGATTTAAAAAAAAGAAACGCAGATTTTTAATTTGGAAATAAAATATTCTCATAAAATTATATTTATATTTCAAAAGTAAAATCTATGGAGTTGTATCATAAAATTGCATTTGCGTATTTGAAAAGAAGAATTGCACGTGCTTTTTACAATTTGTTCAATGAACGTTCTTTGTACCATATAATCTTTGTTATGTTATGTTTTCTTAACGCTGTGCAACTTCTGTATATAACATTTCTTCATGTCAAATACGGGAAATATTACAGATACATGTATAACTGATTATTTCTGTATCTTACGTAATTTAAGCGAATCAAAAATGTGAAAAACTTGTGGAAAATAATAAATTACTTTAATTTCTTAAAGTTGTTAATTGTTAATTATTTATTGGAACATTCACTTTCGAACACTGCACGAGATGTTATTTTTTAATGTAACAAATACCGTGTACTATGTGTTATAGTATATATACTTTTACGTATGTTTAATTTTACTATGATATTGTGAAAGTAACTAATATAATAAAATTGAATTAAGTATTTGAAATACTTCAGTTTTTATTATTTCCTTTACTTAATAATAGTTTATATCTCCGTTAGCAGCACGTAAATAGAAATTATTTTATCATGAATTTGGGAATTTGGGAATTTGGGAATTTGGGAAGTTGGGAATTTGGGAATTTGGGAATTTGGGAAGTTGGGAATTTGGGAAGTTGGGAATTTGGGAAGTTGGGAATTTGGGAATTTGGGAAGTTAGGAAGTTAGGAATTTGAGAATTTGGGCATTTGGGAATTTAGGAATTTGAGAATTTGGTAATTTCAGTATTTGGGAATTTGGGAATTTGGGAAGTTGGGAAGTTGGGAATTTGGGAATTTGGGAATTTGGGAATTTGAGAATTTGGTAATTTCAGTATTTGGGAATTTGGGAAGTTGGGAATTTGGTAATTTCAGTATTTGGGAATTTGGGAAGTTGGGAAGTTGGGAATTTGGGAATTTGGGAAGTTGGGAATTTGAGAATTTGGTAATTTCAGTATTTGGGAATTTGGGAATTTGGGAAGTTGGGAAGTTGGGAAGTTGGGAATTTGGGAATTTGAGAATTTGGTAATTTCAGTATTTGGGAATTTGGGAAGTTGGGAAGTTGGGAATTTGGGAATTTGGGAATTTGGGAATTTGGGAAGTTGGGAAGTTGGGAATTTGGGAATTTGGGAAGTTGGGAATTTGAGAATTTAGGAATTTGGAAATTTGGAAATTTGGGAATTTGGGAATTTGGGAATTTGGGAATTTGGGAATTTGGGAATTTGGGAATTTGAAAATTTGGAAATTTGAGAGTTTGGAAATTCGGAGAGATGAGAATTTTGCACTTTTGAAATTAAAGCATTTGTGGATTTAAGAATTTGAAAGTTCAAAAAAGTGGGAATTTAGTAATATTTAAATAACGAAATATAAAATTTTTGAATTATTAAATAAGAGAATGTGTAATTTGGAAATTTTTTAATTTGTAAAATATTTGAATTTTCACATATACAATTCTACAAATTCACTCTGTTCTTAATACAAATCAAAATAATGGTGTCCAACATCATCCTACATAACATAAGAATACCAAAATTCTGAATATACGCATTAACATTCAACTCATATATTTATAAAAAGTAAAAAATTATTCAATGTTTTCTAACATGATATATCCTTGTTTATGTTTTCCTACAGAATTCGCATGAATAAAAATCAGGAATGATGCACGCATTCCGTTCATGTGCTCACTTGATGAACAGCTTTCTTTTCTAGTTCGAGGCGACGATGCAAAAACCAGTACATGCGTTCACCAAGCTTTGATCGTAAACTGGTATTTCGCCGACTAATCATCGAGCAAAACGATGCTCCAATAGTTTAATGTTATTCATCTAACGGAATAGTAAGACTATAATGCTACTACCTCAATACTATCCACGTTATTAATGATGCATTTCTGAAAAAGAGAAAGCAACGTGGACTCGTGTAAACGATATTACGCTTCACTTGTATGATGTTCTTGTAAAATTTTGTTCCGTGTACGATATTGTATAAACACAGTGCCAGACAAATTATTATCACATAAATTATTCACGTTTGACGTTATTCGATAGCGTTTATCTTAATATTCGTATCGTACAAGAATTTTATTAGAAATTCTTGGTTACATTTTACAACTCGGTCTTTTCCTTTTTCCTTGAAATGTTTTTGGTTGGGAATAATTTTGTGAAATGAGTTTATAACAGATTGAGTTGTTACGCATCATGGAATATTATATATTATTAATTTATCGTAAGATTGTACAGTGTATCATAATATCAGTATTAACTTTTAGAACTTTGTTGTTTAATATATTTTCTGAAATTGTATGTATTTATATTTGAAGCGTAAATGGATAATTTCAGCTATGAAAACATATGTTTAAAGTGACAATTTTCTTCTGACATAATTGAACAATATTAAAGTTATAATAATAATGTAATAATATTAAAGGTTTAGAAAATGCATAAAGTATCTGCAATAGAAACTTGAAAATCACGAACTCTTTATCTTTAGTGTTTAAAGAAATAAAATTGCAATGAAAGGAAAAAATATAAAACAGTTTAGTACAAAAAATTTATTTGATTATTTTATGAAAATCAAAATGGTGGAAGCACGTACACTGTTCGCCTATTTAAAAGAATATTCATTATATGAATCTGTTAGTGTATTTATTTAAATACTATAATTTTCATTGTAATTTATTCTATTTAACGTATTTAAGAAAAAGTATATTTTACATTTTAGTCTACACTGTTAGTGTATCTTGTTTAAATATTTATGTTTTTTATTGTAATTCTATATTATAATTCTATTTAATGTATTTAAGAAACTGTTCATTAAATGAATCTGTCAGTGTACCTCACTTAAATACTTGTTATTTTTATTACAATTTGTAATTCTATTTATTTAAACCTATATTATAATTCTTTTTAATGTATTTAAGAAACTGTTCATTATATGAATCTATTAGTGTACCTCACTTAAATACCTGTTATTTTTATTGCAATCTATAATTTTATTTATTCAATCCTATATTATAATTCTATTTAATGTATTTAAGAATCTGTTCATTAAGTGAATCTATCAATGTACCTCACTTAAATACTTGTTATTTTTATTACAATTTGTAATTCTATTTATTTAAACCTATATTATAATTCTATTTAATGTATTTAAGAAACTGTTCATTAAATGAATCTGTCAGTGTACCTCACTTAAATACTTGTTATTTTTATTACGATTTTTAATTCTATTTATTTAATTCTAAATTATAATTCTATTTAATATATTTAAGAAACTGTTCATTATATGAATCTGTCAGTGTACTTCACTTAAATACCTATTATTTTTATTACAATTTGTAATTCTATTTATTTAATCTTAAATTATAATTCTATTTAATGTGTTTAAGAAACTGTTCATTATATGAATCTCTTTGTATACCTCATTTAAATATTTATAATTTTAATTGCAATTTTAAATGTGAAACAAATAAGATACATTTTAATACATTATCTACTAAAAGGAAATCGTATTTTAAAGTTAACATTCCTCTTTCAGGTTGCTTGCATAATTACCGTAATCTGTTAACGAAAGCGTTACATTTTTATCGTATTTAGGTTTATGTAGTGCGTTTACGTTGCACAAAAGCAAGAAAATTCAGTGAAAGAGACGCCAGTGACAGTAGTTTCGAGGTTAGTAGCACACGCGGAAAGTTTCGTTGGAGGTATTAAACAGCATTTATGGTCATACTACTACTGCTTTTTTCTTTCGTAAACAAACGGTAAAGAAACAGCGGAGATGAAGTAACAAGAAATCGTCTGTTTTCAATTCTCTGAAAAATTGGGGAAAATTTTATATCTTATCGAAGAATTTATCGTTCGTATTAGCTTTCGATTAATTCGATACACTTTCTGTGATGGAAATAATATTAATTTTTCTTCTCTCGATGTTAACAATTAAACTGTTTCATAATAAATGTAACATACATATAGCACACATATACATGTAATGTTTAAGTATTTAACTTCGAATAAAACTTTTCGATTTCATGGAGAATAGAGTATTGTTAAATGAAAAGTATGGAAAGAATATTATTAAATTACGAATTTAAGTAAAATTAAAAATGTAGGTAATTGTAAAGAATTTAAGAAATGTAACATTATATTGTAACATATAAATAATTTTACAAAGCTTATGAAGTAACAAAATAAATAATTTAGTACTGTTTTGCAGTTAGTCTTCCTATCTCTAAACCAATTTTTACAAATTTGTTTTTCTATTAATTATAAAAATACATTTACCATAGAAACCTTGGAACATAATGTTCCTAGCTTAATAACATCTTCCCTTAAAATTTATATTTTGTTAAAATTTGTACACTTGTACAATTATACTATCATACATTATTGTAGTATAGAAACAGTACTATAATAGAATAATAGAAATTAAAAAAATAGTATAATAAAAATTATACTATCATTATGATAGTAGAAAAATAGAATTACAACAAACAATATGAAACTTGTTTACAATAGTACATACTTTCTACGAAATATAAAAGAATATAGGGGGTAACTAATATTTTACTTTAATTTACAAATCACATATTGATAAACATCACGCATATGGATATAGTAATTATTTAAAATTGAAACTATCGACCGACAAATCATGTTTTAATTAATTGCTTCAGGCTGTCTGCGTTTTCTTTTGCACAAGAATTTATCCGTTTCGCAGGTTGAACTGCAATCACAACCAGACCTAGTATTTCAGATCACGTAAACAGAACCGTACTGCAAAAACAAGCAACAAGTAGCGTCACATAAGAAAGGATATTGAAACAGTAGTCTTAGAATTAGAAACTCGATCAAAAGGACAAACGATTTACTTAGAAAAATGAAAATGGATAATATTTAAGTTACAAGTTCATTTCGCTGTTTATTCCAATGAGGAGCGTATCATTTTGTGATGACTTGCTGCCATTTTGCTTTTAACCTCGCATTACAAATTAACTCATTTTTCAGTACATAATAATATTTTTACTGAAAAATATTTTTACGTAAGAATCTACATTTTTATTGGTAGAAAAATATGTGTATCTAAATATTTTTATAAACAAGATTAGTTTGTTTGCATTAAATAAGTCGTTTGATGCAAGACAAGCATGTAGATTTAAAATTTAAAGATGAGAAAGTCTCATACAATTTTTGGGTTGTGACTTCTTCAAAAAGTTCAACTAGAAATGTTACGACAATTTTGGAAAGAGTGAATTAAATTACTTTTCGTGAAATAATACTTTGTAGTATTTCATAGTATTTTTATTATTGGAGACCTTATGACTGATTTTTTTGGAATCGCATTGAGAAATGTGCACTTTTTTCTATCAAGCTTTTTATTACAAGCACGAAATTATTTTCTATTGAAAAAGAGCTCGCTATATTAAATGTGAAAAAACACTTATGTGACATTTTTTATAAAATTCCTGCAATATTATTTATTTGTCAGATGCATCATTTAAAATGAACTATCCATTGCTAGAATACCACAGCAAATAAAGAAAATTGAAACGATATCTATTATGTATTCATCACTTTTGACTATGCAAATTATAATTATACTTGAACTTCAAACTAAAAGTTGAATTACTACTGAAAATCCTACTAAAACCTTTTACATTGGAACTGTGTGTCAGTGTCATCAAAGGCAAGCGAACTCCGAATTAACGTGTCATAAAAGTTTTGCGGTACATTTATGACCTAACAGCTTTCGATATGCAGCAACCCAATATCAAACCAAGTTTCCAAAAGAAACTCTCCCAGTTGCAATCGAAACGAATACAAATTTATATTCCACAGAACCAAATATGAAAGTTCAACTTTCAACGAAAGTTCAACAGCACAGGTTCAAATTTTACGCAAAGAATTCTGTCCAAGTTCAAATTCCTAACCCCTGCCATATGACTCGTGGCACTCGATTATGACTTGTGACGCACTCACAGTGCAAACGCGATAAATACTCGTATTATTAATATACTTTAATTGGAAGGTTTCAGTCCAATTATAATTTGTATAGTCACAGCTCACTGAATATAAAATCGACGTAATATTTGAACCTTTTTTATTTGCTTTTATATTATAGCGGTAGACAATTAGAGCTATCTGACGCACCTAACAAGGATCAACCCTAAAACTTCCAAAGCAGTCAAATGATCGTTCTACAAGTTTCTTAAGTTAAAAAATTGTTATTCTTGAAATCTATTAAAATATTGATTTTGTTATTACAGAAATGTGTCAAAATAAAAAATTTAAATAAGTTTTTTAAGTTAAAAAATTGTTATTCTTGAAATCTATTAAAATATTGATTTTGTTATTACAGAAATGTGTCAAAATAAAAAATTTAAATAAGTTTCTTAAGTTAAAAAATTGTTATTCTTGAAATCTATTAAAACGTTGATTTTGTTATTACAGAAATCTGTCAAAATAAAAAATTTAAACAATTTATGTTTCACTTTCCGCTCAATTATTATTCAACTTCGTTAATTTAAGAATAAGTGCACAAGTCAAAAGATTTAGTGTTAAATAATTTCAAAGTGTTTGAAACGGTATAAATTTTCATTCGCCACCAAAATTGATTCATTGATGCCGAAAGGCGTTGTATGAATCCCATCGATTCGTATTGGCGAAAATTGATAGTTCCAGTAGGGAAGAGCTCCAAATCGCCTTTCTCCTAATTGATCAGAGAAGAGGTCCGTTGCGCCAGCAGCTCTCGCTACGTCACTGCGGGGCCCCGTGACACACATCAATGGGCCCAAATGTAACGGTATCATCCGCAGTGACCTACTCTCTGGACGCCTCGCTCTTTCTTCACCGTTCTTTCCTCGTCTGCTTTCTTGCTCTCTCTTGGTTCTCGGTCAAGCGAACGTCGAACGCGAGCTCACCAAAGACTTCCCCGGGATGGCTGTACTTTTACCAGGCGAATCCTTGGCGTCGCGTGCGACACCGGCTGATTAAAGCCAGTAATGAAAGCGTCCTCCTCGTGCGCGGAGGTGCTGTCATGTAGCCGCGAACGTACGTCTGTCGTCGTCCTTTTGTATGCTGGCAATCCGCCCGTCAGTGAAAACGAGTGTCCGGTGTACCACAGTGATCGACAACCTGTTGGGCCATCGGTCCTAAAGTACATCGCAATTAACGTCGAACGCGAGTTATGAATGTAATAGTGCATCTCGTCATCCAGGTGAGTCTCCGTTCGACTTGTGGACTGTTTACACTTACGGTCACTGAAAATTGATCGGCGGTCTTCGTAATTCTATATGAACGTGACAGTTTTATCATTCTTGGTCAGATGTTTATAAGAGTTGTAAAATATGACTGTTTGCTTTTATGCAAGAGATTTGACTAAATTTATGAAAAAGTGAAGGGTACAAAATGTGGAGGTCACTGAAAATTATTCTTCCTCCCTCTTGTTCTTCTACTGGCTTCCTCCCTCTAATTTTCGATAAAAATTGAACTGCATGAATGTGACAATTTTATTATTTATAATAAGATATTCATAAAACTTGTAATTTACTGTAAAATATCACTGTTTGTTTTTATATAAAGAACGTAGAGATTTGGTCAATATTCACGAAAAAATGAAGGATACCAAATGTGGAGGTCCCTGAAAATGGTCCACTATCTTCCTCTTCCTAATTTTTGTTGAAATTTGAATTGCATGGACGTGACAGTTTTGTTGTTCATAGCAAAATTTTCATTAAATTTGTAATTAATAGTAAAATATCATTGGTCGCTTTTATGTAAAAAAAAGAAAACAAAAATTTGTCCACAATGTGTCGACATAGGTCAAAATGAATAATTGTACGAAATATGACAGTCATTGGAAATTGTTTATGATTCATTTTGTTAAAAATATTGAACACATTCCTCTGCTTTGTTCCTTATATAGAACAAATTCTCTGTTTTTTGTTTTACAGGCAATAACTTGTTTTATAATACTGATTCATATTTTATTGTAAATTGCAAAAAGGTCATTCCCATGCAATTAAACTTTTCGCTAAAAATAAAACGTCCAAAGCAATATATAATTTTCAGTAATCACCACTGTATTCAACAAATACTATTGTCCATCGATATAATAAAGGTTGGCTAAAATGCTGGATGTGGACTGAATTGGTGATGGATACATATCGAATACAAACATTTCGATAATTATATACTACAAGAGAGTCCCTCGACCATACGGACGTGTTCTGAGTAACTTTTTTTTAGTAACATAACTGTTGATCTCAGAGGATTGTTGAAATACTCGTGAAAAGAATTTATTCGAATAAACGTAACCCAAACCAATATCGAATCCCACATGCAAAGCAAACTAGTAAATGGGATAAAAATTGTGGGAAAAAATGATGGTTCTAAATTTGTTCCTTCACTTTAACCTCAGGAAACAAAGTGTTACGTCTAAGAATATTCCAAATGACTTTAATTTTTGATATTCCGAATTAGCAATGTAATATCGAATCCAAAAATTCCATGGTATACTTCTTGAAACACTTCCACAATTGATACATATCTACAGAATTATGAATATTAATTGATATGAATATATTAACATACGAATGATTACACGACTTACTCCAAAGGTTTGACATATTTCAATTATAACAATTGAAAATATTTATAATATTAATTGCAATAATTAAATATTTGCCAGAAAGTGTTTACACATTGATATTTGACTTTTCCAAGAACAGAGTGGAAGATGTGAAAATTACAGTTCATTCACGAACGTCATTAATCAACTCATTACAAATTAAAATTACAAATTAAAAGAAATATCTTACGAAGTAAAGTTACAATTAAAACGTTACAAATTAGATAGCATTAGTAGGTTTTTATTATAAAGTATAAAAATAATTCAATAAAGTATAAATTTCAAATATGCACTTCCTCTGTGGTTTAAAACTTTTCATGATATTCTGCGCAATTATGTAATTATTTTTTCCTTGTACAGGTGATCACATATCAGCTCGTACAATGTCAAGGAGGTGGTGGACCCAGTACATTCGGATATGACGCATCTTCAGCTTGCAGCAAACCATATTCGCGTGCAGGACGCGCACGACTCGCAAATCTGCCTTGCGATTTTCGACGTCAAAATTGGTGCACGATTGCCGGAAACTCTTATCCTTGGTAAACGAAAGGAAACTAATTCCTCATTAAATAATACTATTATACTTCGGTTATCAATTACATACTAAACACATTGTGGTGTGACAATTAGCTAAATCACAGAAAATCACTCGCTGAATTTTTACAAGAGAAAGTGTTGACAATAATTAAAATTAGAAAGAGTACAATTTATAAACTGTCTTATATTACCTCTACTATATTTACTGCGTCGAATTGTATCGGTAACAATTGCATTATTACACTTTGATATGTTTAACATTGCGTACCAGAACTATCAAAAATACCTCTTCACTTCTAGAATAAAAACTTCTTTTTCATTTCATAAAATTTGTTGAACTGCCTTTTGTGAAATCTGTGTTGATTTTTAACAGAAGAAAGAATTGTTGTTTCATAGTTTATTCATTTGTTTTTTTTATTTTGAGTTTGAAATTATGAATGCGTTATGTTCTTACAATTTACCATTTATCATTTTATCAATTTATCATTTATTTATTTGCTTTTCTGTTTTTAATTTTAAATTATGTATACAATATGCCGGTACATTTAGTGTTAATATTAGAACATGAATACACGATAATATTTTCAATCACAAGAATATCATATTGCATCAAATGAATATCATGTTATATTAAAATATAACTATTATTAATTGAAATTTCGTTAAGTGCATAACGTTGAGAAAGAGCCCTATTTATTCAAACAATGGTTTTGTACAATCCAGCGGTTCACTTCTCAAATTATATTTAATTATTTTATAATCATAATTACTCACCTTTTACGAGAAAATTCGTCACACAACATTTGCACATTTTATCGTTATGAAAAATTGTATCACCCAATAGGCTTCGATCATTTCACCGTCCTTTGAAAAAGTATGTCATATTTGCCGACAGTACAAAGCTAATCGACAAAACATTCAAGGAAGCAGCGTAGAAGTTTCACTGTTCAATCAGTGATGCTATGAATTTTAAGTAAGAAACAGAATGTGTTCAATTATTAAAATCGTGCGTGACAGAACTGTAAAGGTATCAGGAAACGACTTTTACTTTCGGTGGTACGCATGAAACGCACTCCAAATAATATGCTAATGATACATTTTACGGAAATATATTCAAAGTTTTATGTTTCGAAGATTCTAATATTTCTTTTACTCGCAGTTACTTCTATTTGGAGAATTTGCGAGATTTACAATTGTGTAATTAGAAGAATTTGTGATTTACATTTACGTGACTAGAAGAATGATGATTTACTAGAAGAATGTAATTTACTCTTATGTGATTAAAAGAATTTGAGCTATTTACATTTACGTGATTAGAAGAATTTACAAGATTTACTCTCATGTAATTAAAAGAATTTATGTGACGTACATTTACCTAATTTAAAGAATGCTAGCTTCTTCCACTTAAATCAGTGTAATTAATTTTGTATTTTATGTCGATATAAACATATAGTTCGATGAAAGAAACTAATCGAAATTTATACCATGGTAATTATTTAATTTCAGGCATGCAGTTCGTCGTTTCGTACAAGAAAATCAAGGTTTAATGAGACGCATGTATGGAGATGAAAGGCACATCAACGTATTAAAAGCAGAACTCGAGAAGAACGATATCGAATTAAAATACGATGAATATTATCACCATTTCTCGGATGAACACAGGTAAACTTTGCAATTATAATATACATTCACTCTGAAAGTCAAGATTATCAATATTAACAGGAATTATATTGAAGATTAATTTCAAATATATATTAAACGATATTAAATATTGTGCAAGTATTAGAAAACGATATTTAGTTCTAATAAGTTTTAGTTTTGAACACAGAAGTAGAAAGAGTGAATGTAGAACGAAAAGCAAAATAATACTTTATTTGTGTCATATTATTAGTAGATGTGATTAGAATAACAAAAAAGTTACATGTCCACATTTGTGTCAAGAAGGTGGATTCTTACGTAACAAATATCGCGTGCAGTCTTTCCAGTCCTACAACATAAAATTTTATACACAAGTTTATTTCAAAAACAAGACAAGCCTATTATCTGTTACTCTGAAATATTTCTGGGTTCACATTTCAATTAATTTAAAAATATGGAGTATTAATAGACAAACTTTGTGTATTATGTGACGTTGGATAATGCATGTTTATGCAATAATGTTTAAATCTAGCTAAAAGAAATGAATTATTATACCCACATGGATTTATCTGACTTTCAAAATAAACTTCCAAAAACACCCTGCAATTCAATCTTGCTCTGTTTAGAAAATACCAGTATATGCACGATTACGAGTACTTCGAAAGCGACAGCGACTACGAAGGCCGAGGCTTCACAAGCAGATCCTTCAACGAAAATTCTGCAAAACGACTAAACAAGTTTCCAAAATTAAGCGAATACACTAGACCACATTTTCGACCGACCGAAAAATCAACCACATCAACAGCGGCGACACCTGCGCCCATCACCTCTTCCACAACGGAAACGTCTTCTACTTCGATCACACCACCTTCAACGACGGTTTCAACAAATACCACGATCGAAAACACGAGGGAAAATACGACCGAAGAGGCATTAGCCTTAACGGTGACAACGTCCCACATGATGAAGGAACAGAATTTCAGCATCAATGAGATACCGGAACAGATAGACAGGATCGACGAGGAACTCGAAGAAAATGACGAGGTTGCAGAAGTGTCAGAGACCAGTCTCGATGAAACTACAGCGAGTTTACCGGGTACCACCGAAGTACCGGTTGATTCTGATAATAGCGAAGACCTGTATGCCACCCCAAAAGAAACAACCGTGCAGGAAGAAATTTCTGGCTCGAATGAGCAACAAGAATTTAGACCACGACCGGAATATCGACCCGCCGGTAAACCGGAAAGTTCGAACATGGAGGGACAACTGTATCAAGATGTGGCCGCGAAGGATCAGCAAGAACAACCAGTTCTCAAGCTTAGAGGAGTGTAAGTTTCGATTGTTTCGTTCTGTTTAATTGTTATTTGGGAAAGTTTAAAGGTTGTAGTATAACTGTAATTATAATACTGTATAACAATAATTTTGTATTCGAAAAATGACAGGTTAGATTTAATGCTACAATTTAAAGTATTTTTTAACTAAATATAAAATGCAATAATTAGAAATAAGTATTTTTTAACTAACTCTGAAAAGCAATCATTTGAAGCAAATAGTTTTTAACTAAATTTATAATGTTATACTAAAGTGTATAGATGTGACATGTTTCATTTGCGTTTGAATCAGAGAAATGAATATTTTGTACGTTCAAAACGTTCTTTTTCAATTGTTTGTTTAGTAAATCATGTTTGATAATATATTTAAATAAAATCTAGCAACTGTTGATTAATCATATGGGCGCAGTCAATGGCATTTGATGAAATGAATTATTTTCTTGTGTATAAAAGTAATATTTCTTTTTTAGGAACGCGTGTCCTGTGAAGGAAGAAGTGGTAGCACCATTTTGGGCAAATAATACAAGAGGCGAAGTACTAGCTCTTTTGAACCTTTATCCCTTTGAACAGTACGTTCACTGGGAAAAATGCACGTGAGTATAAGAAATAGGTCTAATAATTACTTTTAGAAAAATTAGATTGCACTGTTCATATTAGAAGAGCTTCTTTGCTAAAATATTAGAGATACACAAAATTATTTATATTAAACCTACATGATATATAAAATTTATTATTTGTGAAAACAAATTCATATAATTTAATAATTAATAATTCATATTATTTAGTCTGAGCATATGCATGAGCTTTCATTGTGAAATTATATTAAAAATGAGGGATTTCCTTTTTTTCCAACCGCCATTTTATTTGCCCAAATAAAATTGACCAGCATTTCATTCGTCTAAATAAAATTGACTGCCATTTTATTTGTCCAAAGACACGAAAACAAACAGATGTACTGCCGTGATGGATGCAGATGCGAGCAACAGTACAGACTTCACAGATTATTGGCCTACGACCCGAATAACGAGTGTCGTGGCATCTTCAGCGATTGGTTCAAGTTTCCAAGTTGCTGTGTTTGCCGTTGTTATGATTTGCCCTTGGAATTTCGTGTAACGTCGCGCTCTCCTCGCAGCCAGAAACAACGAATCAAAGTGAAATCGCCTCGAACCCGATACACGTAAGGTTCCAATCTTAAACCAGATATTTTATAAAATTTGTATCGCAACGTTATCGTGTGATACTGGGAGTTTTAAAAAACACGAACATAATAAATCTAGTATAATCCGAGTTCTATCAAAACAGTCTTGTATATAATATTTTATAACGTGCATATGATAATAAATAATGTTCTATTTTAAATTACATTTCTATTGAAATGTCGATAGAAATTTTTCGAATATGATTGAAGTTGCCATGACAGTTTAGATTTTCGGTTAAAAATAGTACAAGTTTTTAATGTAACAGCATAGTCTCCTATAAATAGTTTGATATAAATAAAGTTTGACCCTTTGCGGTCGTATTAAACTTGGTCATGGGTGTCGTACTGGTTGGAATTAATTTCCCTTGAAAGAGCAGTGATACATAACATGTAAGATTATGAAGGATAAACAAGATTTATTAATTTTTTTGCGAATTTTCCATCAATATAATCGATAAAATTGCTCACTTTTGGATTCTCGTCGTTACATTTGCATTTCTGGAAACATTTTCATTCAATTGTAACATCCAAAATATTTGAAGAAATCTTTTCTTTCGAAATATATTTCTAAAAAATGGTATATTTCCAACATGCTCCTTAGTCCAATAATATTTCATATTAGGATCTGGTATAGTACCTATGTTAAAGATCACACCCAAAAAAGCTGTTAACTCTTCTTTCGTCACATCGATCCAGTTATTCCATGTTGATCGATCAGATAAGCTCTGCTGTCCTATTTTATTTTTGGCATATTTATTTGTTTCTAGTACAATTGTTTCAAGTAGTGTATCTGTGAAAAAGAGTTTGAAAAAGTCGATAGGTTCGGTGCAATGAACAGGTGCATTAGGTCCAACAATCTTAGATCCTGTCGAAAAATTGGTTTTTGATTTCGGTTGAATAAAGTATAAGATTAGTATGGTTCCTTGCTGTGGTAGCTGAGAGCAGACATACGACCGCAAAGGGTTAAGTCAAATCTTGTTTCGTTGGAAGAAAAGTTAAGAAAAATGAATATAGTTGATTCAACCTGGATTTTCGAGATCTTCGCAAATAATTTAAAAATGAGGACTATTGTAAACTGATTAATACATAGACATTAAAGAGAATTATAGTAAAGATCTAATGGCTCCAGCCTAGTCAACAATGTTAGTCCTTACCATTATTCATAAAGGGAGATACATTTTTTATATGTAACCTATTTGCCATAGCCATTTCGATTATTTGTACATATGTATGATCATTAACAAACATTCTGAAATTAATGCAAAAATAAGATACACTTATAAATCAAACACCAATTTGTTCTAATATTTGTATATAATTTTGTACATGTTAAGAGATATATTATAGTCACAGCGTTTTAATCAACTTATTAATTTTATAATAATTAGTTGCGGATGAATGAATAAAATGTATGAAGCTTTCCATAGTTATATTCTTGCATCTCTGAAATTAATCAAAGTTTGAAGTATAAAAATATTCAAATTGACAATTAATCGTCAAATGTTTTCGAACAAAAAAATATTGTGTAATATTTATTCTACTTGAGAAAATAAATATTTATTTTATTTATTGAAATGAGTACTTTAGCAATAATTATTGAGTTTAATTGATTTGTAACTACTGATGAAGGAAGCAATATTTTGTATTTGTATTTTTGCTGAAAAATATTGTGATTTCTCGAGGTTTCACTAACAACAGTTAGTAACTTGTTATTTAACATACCGAATCGTATTTCATAGTGTATCGAAACGAAGAATTACATAACGATTAAACATAACATAGATGGAAATTAAAGTAAGAAATAATTTAATTAATAAAATACTTCACATACGTTAACACTGAAATGTTATATTTTAATATAGGTAATTGTGTATCAAATGTTTGTTACATTTATTTAAGGCATTTGTTAATCATACATGGATAAGGCTCGTGAATAAAATCGTATAAGCCATGTTTTTGTTATATTTATCGTTAAATAATTTCTTTCTAATGGAACTTATGTAATCACCGACTACTTACATTTAATAAACATCGGTAAAGAAACAGTTTTTGTTGTTGACATACTAACTTAGATGATATTTTCTAACATTTGCAAAAATACAATTATTTATAGGAATATATTTTTATATTATCATTCACACATTTTGTACCAAAAAGTTGATGTCGAAATATAACCCATTTCTCGATTTTGTAATTAATTTTGTATTGAATACATATTTGTATTTCTGTGACCGCATATGTAATGACATGAATATACAATAAAAATAAACTTTTGTATTATAAATGCAAATCTTTAATTCAACTAAAGATCGTAATATTAATATTTTGTGTAGACCAGAAACCTTTACCTCTAATTACCTGTAAATTCTTAAAAAAAATTTATGATTGAATTAAATTTTGAAATATAATTAAACTTGTAATTGTACAAGTTCCTAAACTAATCAAAGGCATTAAATTTTTAATGCCTTTCGAAAAACATTTTTCTGCCCCAAATGCACTGTATAATATAGAAATTTTTCATGAATAATATTTTTCAATAACTAGTTTTCTAATCCTTGTTTTCTTTACCTACTAATAAATTGTTCGTTTGCTAGATAATTACGTAGATAGATTTCAGTGTTATTTGTAGTAACAATTTGAAAGTTCTTAGTTTAGAAATTCGAGGATTTGGAAACTTTTTTATACAGAAATTAGAGATTTGAGAATTTAGAAATTTTGGAATTGAAAAACGTACAAATTCAGACTCATGACAATTTTGAGAAAGGAGAATTTGGACTTTTAGAAATTTAGAAATTAGAGAATTTGGAAATTTTTAAATTACATTTTCAAGTATAATTAAACTTATAATCGTACAAGTTCCTAAACTAATTAACACCAGGCCTACGAGGCTGGTGTTAATTTTGACGCATTTCGAATTTGTTTAGGAAAATTACAAAAACCGTTCGCATTTTTATTTTATCTCTTGTACTCACTTTTATCCACTAAACGAGGTAAATATATATTGAAGTCCATTTTCTTCAAAAGCTTTGAAATATTGAAATTTGCTACGTGGTATACCTATCTCTGCGGATGTGCGTCAATTTGACGCGATCGTAATGTAAATAAAATTTTTAGTAAATTAGTTTTACCCATGCAAAAATTACAACAATAATAAATATGAATGCACCGACAATACCTTATAAACGACGGACTTCGCTAGTCCGGAGTCGCAAGCGGCCGGCTCAGTCGGTATGCCGGGTTCGGACCCGGCGTCGCATTACAAATCGCAGTTCGCAGGATAGAGGGAAGTAAAAATATGAATGTAGAATATTGAAGTAATGTACTAAAATATTATTGAATAATAAAAACTTTCTATAAATATATCTCATATTTTCATTTCTTACTTGTAGTGTTTAATTATATTGCTTCTTAAGTGGTTTTCCTTTAAATATATGTATTTGTTCATGCGTCAAATTGACGCGTGTTTGTAGAGATAGGTGTATAAGAAATGTCCGAAAACCTAGTGTTAAACTCTCAAGTAGGATCTGTCTTTAATGAATTTTAAATAAGTATATGTAAACGTGCAATTTATCAAATAATTGCAGTCATATAAATAAACGTTTCGAAAGGATTAATAAATATACGAACATGATAACAATATTCATTTGAATGATTATTTACGCATTCACTGATGAAACTTTTACACAAGAAGCATGTTATTGGGAAACATCGATTGATAAACGACACTTATAGGATTTATACAAGTATATACATATTGCTTTAGTCATTTAATATAGTCGGCGACAGAAATGGACGTCTTGGTTACAACCTTCGTGATCGAGATTAAAATACAAGGGACATTTCGTTTGAAACAATATCTTTCGAATTCAATGTCTCATTTTATCTATGAAATGTTCATTTTGCTCTTTATATTATGTGTTTCAAAAACAATTCGGGTAAGTACAATCTATTGAAAATAAACGATATGAAAAAATTATGCTCAAAACAGGTTTCATGGATTGTGTTTTATAAAATGTAGAAACGAGTTGAACTTTATTGCATTATTGTAACAGATTTTATTGAGAAATTTTAATATTTGAAGATTCTGAAAAATTTATGTTATGAGAAATTATTGAAGTTACTTGAAAAACAAGAAGTTCTAAAATTTGATAAATTTGGAACTTTAAAAATTTAGTTATTTAAGGATTTGGGAGTTTAAGAATTCGAATACTTGGGAATTTATAAATTTGGAAATTTGGCCATCTTGGAACTGGAAAATTTAGGAATTTGACAATTTGGAAATTTGAGAGTCTGAAAATTTAGGAAATTTCATAATTAGAAAATTTGAAAATTTAGAAATCTGAAAATTTGGAAGTTTGACAATTTTGGAACTTAAAGGTTTAGGAATTTGCAAATTTGAAAATTTTAGACTTTGTAATATTGGAATTTGGAAATTTGAAAATTTTGAAAGTTGGAAATATAGGAATACAAGATTTTAGAAATTTAGAACTTGAAAATTTACGAATTTAAGATGTTGGAAACATAAATTAAAAAATGTTGGAATTCGAGAATTTAGAGGTTTATAAATTTGGACATTTGAAAATAACAAAATTTGTAAATTTGAAAATCTGAGAATTTGGTAATTTGAAAACATGTAACTTTGAAAATGAACAAAATTTGCAAAGATCAATGAATAACACAAGTAATTAGACTCCATATTAATAAATTCATAACACAAATATATAATAAACATTTTCTACAATTTTCATCGAAATCGAATAAACGACATAAAGATAATATCTACGTTTATTTTAAACAGACTGTATTACAAAAAGCCAGGAGAATATGTTTTTGCCTGCACACAACAAGGTGGACTTGAGAAAATAAGAAAACAACGTATTCTGCGAATAAACAGTAGAGTTTATTGCTGATTACGTACGATTGAAACTATAAATAATAAATAATCTAAGGAATAATAACTTAACATCCCGTAGGGAATTTCTTATTCGAACGATTTCTCGATATTCATCTCTGGAAGCATATGAAAAAACCGTGTCACCAAACGAAATTAAAAATAATGTTTTTTTTAAGATTCACTTAAAATAATACGAAACCTTCTCTTTTTATACAATACATAATACATTACGCGCAAGTATCATATGTACAATTACATTTATAAAACGCAATATTATATTGTTACAACGCTATGAAACGATATTGTGCTCGATATCGTAGAAATAACATTATATTAATACAAAAATTATTTAACAAAAATTACTTACAATCGAGCTTCGTTTCTCGACTAAAAGGATCCTTTAGCGAATGATTACTTTCACAAAACGATTTTTCCATCACGATACAGAGCTTTGTATTTATCATCCTTTTATATTTTAGAAGATATTAAAATACTTGCTATTTTTTTTCTGTTATATGGTCGTTTAGTATACATTCTTTGATCATATTTAATTTAATTTGAATATAAAAATGGAGGAACAATATAAAATAGGAGGAGAATATTTTTTAAGGGATTGAAGTTTAAAAATTTTTTTATTTGAGGATTTGGAAATTTGGAAATTAAAGAATTTGGGAATTTAGGGATTTAAACTTTGGGGTTTGGAGATTTTAGGATTTGCAAATTTGAGAATTTAAAAATTTGGAACATCGTAATTTAGAAATTTGGGAATTCGGAAATATTTTAACTTGTAAATTTGGGGACTTGGACACAGAGAATTTGAAGTTTCAAAATTTGAAAGTTTTTAGTTTAGAAATTCAAGAATTTGGAAATTTTTTAATACAGAAGTTTAAGGATTTGGAAAGAGAAAATTTGTGAATTTAACAATTCGGAAATTTTTACTTTAAAAATTCAAGAATTTGGAAATTTTTAATGTAGAAATTTGGGGATTTGGAAAGAGAAAATTTGTGAATTTAACAGTTTGGAAGTTTTAAGTTTAGAACTTCAAGAATTTTGGAAATTTTGAATGTAGAAATTTGGGGATTTGGAAATTGGAAATTTAAGAATATAAAATTTCAAAATTTAAGGAATTAAATATTTGGAAAATAAAAAATTAAAAGTTTGATCTCACTGAAATATGCAAATTTAAAAATTGTATGATTTGGAAATTTGAAAATTTGGAGATTTGGCAATTTAAGAATTTAGAAGCATGGGATTCAAAAATCTAGAAAATCTAACTAATGGAAATTTGAATATTTGAAATTCAAATTTTAGAAATTAGGGAATTTAGAAATTTGAGGATTTGGAAAGTGGAAGTCAGAATTTGGAGACTTGATAATTTAAAAAGTTGAAAATTTAAAAACTTGGAAATTGAAGAATGTAAATGTTTGGATTCAAGAAAATTTTGGGATCCGAAGATTTGGAAATTGGAGAACGTAGACTTTTGGAAATTTGGAAATTTGAGAAAAGTGGATATTTGGAAATTTTGAAATTGGAAGTAAAAATTTGGAGATTTGATAATTTAAGAACTTGAGAGTTTAGAAACTTGGAAATTGAAGAATGTAAATGTTTGGACTCGAGAAAATTTTGGGATCCGAAGATTTGGAAATTGGAGAATGTAGACTTTTGGAAATTTCGAAATTTGGGAAAAATGAAAATTTAGGAAAAGTGGAAATTTTGAAATTGGAAACCAAAATTTGGAAATTTGATAATTTAAAAACTTGAGAATTGAAGAATATAAAAATTCAAACTCAAGAAAACTAAGACTTGATTTGAAAATTCGAAAATTTGCACTTTCCGAAATTAAGTAATTACATTTGAAAATCTGAAAATTGAAAAGCATAACAATCGATATTGAAAGAAGTAAAAATTGCAAATCATAAATTTGAACTTAGAAAATTTAGTATCAGCAAGTATCTTAATACTCTTCAACCATAGTACAATACTACATCATAAATATTTAACTCTCTGACGGTCGTATATTTCATGAGATTTATAATTCTTGTAATTTTGTATTCGTCTTTAAATCTAACAGAAACTTATCCTTAAAATTATACATAAAACGTTCTGCAACGTTGATCGCAAAACTAATAAACATACAGGTGTATTAAATTCATAAATACATCAGTATATTTGATCAAATCAATCGTTTTCGACGGAGAAATTAAATAAATGCTTGGCAGTGAATGCATTTGCTAATAAAACGTGTGTAGCAAGATTCAAAAATTTCCAACGTAACCAATTTCAATTTCTACTTTATTTATTATTAATAAAAACTATCAAACTATCGTAAGAAATTCTATTATTACAACAAAAAGAATGTGAAGAATTTTACTACGAAAAGCACAGACATAAATATTTTGCAAAATAGCTTTATATAATATGTTATAACATATGTTATAACATAGTTATTTTTATATAACATGATTTTCACTGGCTCATTACGAAATAAGATATCAAAAAATGGAGAATATTTTAAAATATTGTGAAATAAACGTTTACTAATATTTCTATCGTAAATCAGAAATAGGTTAGGGACTTTTGTACCTTGCAACTTACAAATAGTGTATTCTAATTTAAACGGTATACATCGATTTACTACTCAACGAAAGTTTTGCTGATAAAATAAACGACTGATTGATCACCGATCGTCCCGTAAATCAGTCTAACCTTACACGTTCTTAGCAGCTATTTATGCAATACTATTTCAACAACGCACTACCCAATACGCGATGCGTAAAAATGTAGAAATTTGATTGTCAACGGATCAAAAAATTCTTTCTCTGTATTTATCTGTTGCACAATTTGAGTCTCTCTGAATCTTATGCACGTTATCGATCGAAAAGTAACCAAAAATGGTTTCAAAATATTCCTCGTTTTGTTTAACTCTCCATGTAATAATTATTTCAAAATTCATTCGCTCATTTCTAAGCCTACAATTATAATTATACAATTATTTTAATTATATAACTGTATAATTATCATTTTAATTATATAGCTGTATTATTATTATTTTAATTATATAGCTGTATAATTATTATTTTAATTATATAATTATAATTGTAAGTATAACCGTAAAATATAGTTGTATGATTATAACTGTAAAATTATATAGTTGTAACTGCAAAGTTATATAATTATATATAATTGACGTTATAATTGTACAATTACATAAGTTACATAACTGTATAATTGTACAATAATATAAATACAATTATATATAAATTTATAAAATAAACAAGTATCAAAATTCATAAGTACCATCGTAAAAATTAGAAATACAAATCTTCAAACATTCGGAGAGTTAAAATCAATGAATGTTAATTAATACTTAAGTGACATATTTTACGGAATACTTGCAGTTTCAAAATCATTTCAATTACGATGTAATTAACGAATAATCAGGCAGAAAATAATTTGGGTTTAGAATGAATGATGCTTACGCATTAATTTTAAACTATTGCTTCTAACAGCCGCTGTATTTTTCAATATTTTCAACAACTTCGAGTAATTATCTAAGCGATTCTACAGTAACCGAATTTTTGAAAAATTTTCAGACTACCGAAAGTTCACTATCTAACATTCGCGTATAGGTACCTATAGTTGCTTAATCGATAGGACAGAATAGATCTCATGGTTGTCGAGGTAACGGTTTTACCAATAAGAGACAAATAAGACACCCTGCATGCCCTATTAATAAAATATAATGTTTAGAAAGTTAAATTTCTCGTTATCGCATTAATGATCCAAAGACAAATGTAAAAATATCGAGCTAACTGATATCAAGGTTTCAAGATATCATCGCAACGTACTGGCTGATAAGAGAATATTCTTAAGGCTTGTGCAATAATATATCGATAAACTGTTGTATAAAATAAAATATCTTCCTTTTCTACCTGTTTTTACGAGAAACATATCTAAATTGTAAAAAGATGGAAGACGGTTGGGACGTTTTAAAATACGGACGTATAAAAGTGGAAGGAAATTCACAAATTGCAGTTTATTTTAATAATGAAGACTCTTTATCTTCTTAATGAAAACACTAACTTGTCTCAAACAGTCATTACTCGAATCTATTACATAACATTTACCTGTATTTTTCACGTATGTGTCATAAAGAATATTTTGTCACGCACAGGATAAATGTTATTCGAAATATAAAAATCGCAAATATTTCTCAACAATTTGAAAATTTCGAAACCTTTTTCAATATCTCATTATCGACAATTAACCCTTTGCGGTCATGTGTCTACTCTCAGCCACCACAGCAAGGAACCATACTAGTCTTATACTTTATTCAACCGCAATCAAAAACCAATTTTTCGACAGGATCTAAGATTGTTGGACCTAATGCACCCGTTAATTGCACCGAACCTATCGACTTTTTCAAACTCTTTTTCACAGATACACTACTTGAAACAATTGTACTAGAAACAAATAAATATGCCAAAAATAAAATAGGACAGCAGAGCTTATCTGATCGATCAACATGGAATAACTGGATCGATGTGACGAAAGAAGAGTTAACAGCTTTTTTGGGTGTAATCTTTAACATGGGTACTATACCAGACCCTAATATGAAATATTATTGGACTAAGGAGCATGTTGGAAACATACCATTTTTTAGAAATATATTTCGAAAGGAAAGATTTCTTCAAATATTTTGGATGTTACATTTGAATGAAAATGTTTCCAGAAATGCAAATGTAACGACGAGAATCCAAAAAGTGAGCAATTTTATGGATTATATTGATGGAAAATTCACAGAAGAATTAATAAATCTTGTTTATCCTTCATAATCTTACATGTTATGTATCACTGCTCTTTCAAGGGAAATTAATTCCGTCAATCATGATCTTTAATACGACCGTAAAGAGTTAATATTGTAACTGTTAATTATATGCTATTAGCTAATGAGACATAATTTTTCTCAAAATAAAATTTCTGTTCTGTCGACAGTTTTTCGTATCAAAATCTGAGTACGTTCTAATATTCGTCAAAATATCAATAATTTGTTCATAACACGTTTTACGTCATACTTAAAATTTCTCAGGAAAGTTTAAAAGTTGTAATACTTCAGACTTGTGATAAATAAAAGATTTCATACAAAAGTTTATCTATTTCTAAATTCCTACATTTGGAATTGTTTCCAAATTTGTAAATTTATAAATTTGAAAATGTATTGCTGTTTTTCGATACAGATAAACTTTCATATAAAATATTATTTGTTTAAAATTGCACGTGTAATTAAGGCACGGGACATGTTAACTTTAAATAACATTTCAAAAATTAGAATGAACTCTTCTCAACCAGTAGCAATGCGCAGTTACGTAAATTGTACACGAACAGTGAGATACAAATACAATAGGGAACGCATAGAAAAATAGCGGATATAATGGCATTGTTAAAACGATTGAATTTCGACGGGAGCCACACAATATCGATATTGCGAGGAGAAATTCGTTATAGAAAATATAAAGAATACTATTGAAGACTAGTCGCGAATATTATTTGAACAAATCATTGATCTGGATCGTAAAGAAAAGGTGGTAGTAATACACACTATAATTTTGAACTATATACAAACTATGAAAACTTCAGTGAATTAGCTATAATTTTTCGTAAAATTTCCGAAAATAATTTCTTATCAGTAGAATTTTATTGTACCAATGTTGTTAACATTATAATAATGAATTATAAATTCATAATAATATAATTAAAATATAAATTCATTATAATAATAAATTTTTAAATTACTATGTACCTGATTATTTGAAATTTAACAAATAAATTAAGTTTTACAAATTATTTTAATGCGAAATAATATCGAACTACTATCTGATTTCAAAATTGAAACAAAAATTTGTAACTTCAAGTTCATAACGTTTATGTATTACATTTCGCATAAAATTTCTAAAAATTGTTCTTGTTAATTATTCCGACTTGTAAGTTACCAAAATGAATGTATACTGCCACCTCTTCCATTGTTCAAACTTGATCACTGGTCTCTGTTACTACGTAATATATCACCATAAACGCTTCAATGATCATTAATAATTAATGCTTGCTCTGTAATCGTGCACCAACAGATGTGCATGTTTAAGGATATTTTTACGACTGTTTCGAGTGAACAGAATTTTAGTTAAATTGTCAAAGAGTTGTACAAGGGTTGCAAGTTTCTTAATGTTCATTAGTCAAAACATGTTTCTACAATTTTTAAACAAAATAATGTTGAATTATTTTAGAGTTTGAAAGCTACAACTTGTTTGAGTGTGTTTGAAAAATTGAGAATGTATTTGTGACAAAAAGAATGTAGACCGTGTAGATAAAAATAAATATCGGCTCAACAAAGGGGAAAGAATGAAAAAACAAGAATAATAATATTACGTGGATATTATGAAAGAGAAATTAATACTAAATCGAGAAATTGCGTGTTCGTATACTCAAGAATTTCTCTCTTTATTTTACCTAATTAATTAGAGTAAATAATTCTCCACGTAAAAGAACGAAATAGAATGACTATTTTCTGAAAGGTCGAAATTAATGGAAGATATTTCTTTCGTTTGAATTCCATTCACTCGAAAGGGAGGACGAATATTGCACACCTTTTGGTTTTTCACGTATTTTCACCCACCAATTATGTATAACACAGTCAGTCGAAAAAGTTTCTGTATACCTATTTAAAAGAGATTTAACATTATATAATTTCTACATAAAATAGAATGAATTAATTTACCGTATTTAAAAATAGTAGCAGACTAAATAGTATTAATGAAACTGAATTAATAATTTTTGTTGACCATAAATATAAAATTTAATATTACTAGAGCATAACTTTCTTTATGATTTTAATAATGTAAACGATTTATTTTCTTCTACCATATCCTCTTTAATACCTGCACGTTATTTTAACTTTAGATTTTAAAAGTATTCTTTAAAACTCAAAAACTTGAAAGAAAAGAATATTCTTTAACAATAAATAATAGAGATATCAATGATTTTACAATTTCTTATTAAAATAACTTGTACAAATCACTGTTAATTTGGTTTTGTATGAAAAACTGATCCTTCTATCATCTTCTACAATTTCAGTACTCACAGATTAGCTAAAAATTTGAGTAACATTCTTAAATTACTGTGAATTGTTTCTTTCCGTTTTAACAAATACACTTCCAAACAATATAATGTAATTATTTGAAATTACAGAATGAAAACGCAGTATACAGAAACTTTTTCGACGAATTGCAGATATTGAATGGTTTCGAACCACGTGCCTGTGAAAAATATTTAAAAAGTGCGTGGTTAATTATATGTATGTATATATATAACATTTATGTATGTATATAAGTATTGCCGAAAATATGAGTTCCATACTATGTATGTATATGTATAATAGTAATGTAGAAGGATTGTGAAATTGATATGTTATCGAAGCAGTAATATTATACGTATCACAGTGCTGTGATTGAGAATAATCGTAATAAACGTTACTCTGTTCTCTCTCTGATACTGCTTTTACCTGTTTTACCTTTTTTTTTATAGTTTCGCTTCGTCCTCGACCTATCTTAATTTATTCCCCTTTTGCGCTCGATTTTGACGACAACAACTTTTCATTTCTTATTTTCTGACAGAATTATTCACGAACGCGTTGAAACTGAGAGAGAAGACGTAAAGAATGCGCTTTTCAACCCGCCATGTATGAATCTTACGCGTTATACATCTTTCTTTTATGTAAGGTGAATTATAAAATAGTGTTCAAGTGAAACTTTTATTCAAATGTAGATAGCAACATTTCTTTAATAATTTCTATGGATTCATTTGTTACTAAAAAATATAACCGTGCATTTGAAATCTAAGCATGTTTAAAAAACAAATTTAATAATGCTAATTCTTAAAATATTGCATTTTATGCAATTATATCTTCAAATTGCATCAACCTTTGTTATTTATTATATACAATAGTTGACAAAATATGAACATGAAAAATAAGATTCAGAAAGAAAATTGCTGGTGGTTTCACGGAAATAATTTCAGTTTTTAACAAATCAATACATCCTTGTTTGAAATTTATGTAAACGTAGTACGAAAAGTACAACAAATGGCTCTTATTATTCTTATAAAATTTATAACATGTATCAAAATATAAAGCTATTGACATAAATAACAATTTTCACACTTCACCCTACACATGTATAACGTCCAAGATTCACATATGTATACATATGTTTATAGATATATATATATTATCCGTATCTTCCCTATTTCTTAAAAGAATAAGAATTAAATATCCTTTCCCGAAAAATATTTCGTTCTATTAATTCATTAGTAAATTCCTAATTTTAATTTCTAGATTGTCCACAGCTGCTTTTAAAACTATCTACCCTGGGTACGAAATACAATAATTCCTTGTTGATCAGCTGCCAGGTGTGCTTGGCACATTTTGACTCGTCTACGTTTCCTTTCTCTTTTTATTTTTGCGAAATTCTTATCTATGATTTCGCAGCGTATCAAAAAATGTATACATCTACACACCCTTGCGTACGAATAAATTTAACCGTACTCCTTATGAATTAGCATAGTATCCCTTTAATTTTTGGTCTCACTTTGATAACTTACGCCTAAATATTGTCTCGTTAGAAAACTAAATTTCTGTTTCGCAAAAAAGTAACATTTCACTTTCTTTTGTTGTCCTTCGCTCTCATCTCACGCTTTCTTCACATTAAAATACGAACAAATATTTGTTACCCGCGACATTTATAGGAGTTTGTGTAAACAACGACAATTCCTTGATTCTGAACAACGAAATACATTATAAAAATGATACGTTTAAGTATCAAAGTGTAAACAAATTTGTATCTACATTTGAATACTCTGAACGACATAACATAAAAAATTTTAACGTTTCAAATACAATTTTTAAATTACGCCAATAAGAGGCGTAAAGAAAAGTAGTTTTCGTTATATTGCAAAAATACTTCTGAACGTAGATACACAGTGGTACGTATTAGCCTTTTAAATGACTGCACTTGTAAAACGCCTTAAATTCGTTTAGAATACACGATCGCAGTATAAATTCGTAAAAGAATTCAAACCTTAAGAAGTAAAGAAAGCAGTAACGTGTACCGTTACATGTTATTTTGTTACAAGCGTTTAATATCAGGTTAGTTTGTGTCGCTGTTATCTACTCCTATTATCGTTCTTAAATATTTACAAAATTCAGTAATGGCAACAACGCGAGCCATCATTTATCAATTCCGTATTTCACAATTTGTTTCGATCTAAAAATATTAAAAAATAAAATGTTAACCCCTCAAACCGGCTACCGTGCATTTTTTTACGAACATATTATAAACAATTTTACAAATCAATTGTGACTAAAGTATCGCTTAAATCTAAAGGATCCGTCTAAAAGCTAGAAATTAATAATCAACTAATTCGTAAGTTCTTCCTTTAAGTAAATTATATACAAATAAGTAACCTTCTTTTTTAATTTATAATATTACATCCTCTGTACACTAACCCTAATCACGCAAAATTATTCTGTACAACGAAATGATCTGAGGGATTAATAATAGCAGCCAAATGTGCTTGGCTGAAACTTATTCGCTAATTAATTATCTTTACATTCATCCACCAATATGTTTTACGGGCCACGGTACGACAAATATTTTTGCTTGCTACACCAATTCATTTATGGTCTCGCACCAATTACTATTAAATACTTTCGTAATGTTTCATTGATTTACTGAAAAATTACGATTGATCGAGGTTCGAAGCAAAATAACAAGTTGACAAGCTATTTCGTTTGCTGATAATACAACTCACAATTTGCGCAAAACGTTCAATGATTTAAAGAGAAAAAAATATATATGCGAAATTGTTCAAGTCACTCTATATTGAACTTCTTTTTTTTCGGAAAATGAAATAAAAAATAACAGTAAGAATTACTTATCTTGTAAAGGAAACAAATGCAGAATTCGAAATGTGACATGAAATTGATGTGAAATCGACTAGATTTCATTGTAATGATGCTTCTTAATTATTATAAAACTGTAATATTTAAATAGTAAGATTTTTAACATGGAAGTCTTGTAGTTTTGCAACATTTGTAGAAAATGATATACAGTTGATGTATAACAGTTGATGAACAAAAACGTAGTCAAAATGTTTTTAAATACTTGCTTAGATTTCAAATATTTAAAGTATTATAAAACATTATATCAAAATACAACAAAAATTTGTATCAGGATCAATATGATAAAACGTATTATTAAAAAAAGGAAAAGGAAGATTGCAATATTTGTATAATTGCATCACAACCAAAATGAGCGAGAACGACTGAAACAACCATTGTAATAAACCACAAACGGAAGAATCGAAATCTTTGTCTAATTTCGAGACAACTAAGAGACCATAAATAAACAAACTTGTAACAATTTTGTACAATCGTACAGCGTAAGGGCCCCCTGGTGGAATTTAGATTGATTTCCACTGCGGTTTGTGGGGACCCCCCCTTAAACGTCAGGGAAGTCCTCTAGGAACCCACAGGGCTTTGCTTTGCTCTTCATCTACTGCAGCTTTTACTTGCGTACAAATATACGCAACATTTACTCCCGCAGGAATTACAGCTAAAATAAATGAAACTTAAATCAGTAATAACAGAAAATACTACGTAAAATATAAAAGAAACCGTTAAATCAAACTTTGATATTAAAAAAAAAATGAATTCTCACCAGAAATGTAGTGCCTGTACTCGGCTTCCAATTTCAATGCCTGTTCATACATTTCCTTGGCAGCCTTGGCACTAACTTTATCACTTGGATATCTCGAATCTTTTACTTCTTTAATTTGTTTCGTACTCTTAAATTTAATCAACAAAACAATAGGATAGATCTGATGTCGATGGAGTCGCTCGATCGACGCGATTGACACATCCAAAATACAATGAGTATTCTATAAATAAATATATTCATATAAAATCTTAATAATAGAGCGTAATAAAAATAATTCGAAAAATTATATATGTTTTATACGATCTACTTTTAGATAGTTAACCTAGCATATCTACGTAATTATAAATAACTGTGTCAATATTGTACACACGTTGAATAAAAAAATATCTTACCTTCTCGCAAATGTCCTTGACAGCTTGTACCGTAGTACACTCGAAATAGCTTCCTTTTTTTCTGTAGTCTACATAAAGCGAGTCACGTAAACCCTGTTCGAGCGTCGCCTGAGAACAATGCATAGCTTCTGCAAGACACCTAGTAAATTGCCCAGGAAATTCTTGCAACAATTTCGTTACTACACATTCACTTAGCGGCCCGATAATCAGTACTGGTCTTAAAGCTGGATCTGTATAAAAATAACATTACGAATTCAAAAATTTAAATCAGCAGCCATTATGAAGATATTTATTTGCTATTATAAATACTCACAATCTAATCTTTCAACGCGTTGATAACTTGCCGGCAAGGTTTCTTCGTTCAATGTCCCGCTATCACTGTACCAACCTAAATTTACCCCGGTAAGGTGCGACAATTCTTTACTGTCCCTACTAGACGAACGCTGATGTTTCTTTCTACGGAAGAAACTTCTTCTTGCACTGGTACTACCTCTTCTAGTTGTATCTGTTTCCAAATCACCCAGTGATCGTCGCAAAAGTAATTCTTCTTCGACCCTGATAATTCAGTTCTCATTAAATATACAAAGTATGTAAATTCTTTATATTAAAGCTTCCTTCGACTTACTTGAATTTACTTGGAATTATACCGCACGTTTGTCTTCTTCCGGTCTGATCGACCAACCAAGCTCTCCAATGACCAGGCGTACCATTGAACATTGTATTATCGACGTACAAAATATCGTCTTTATTAAACCTAAGTTGTAGGCTGTCTCCAACTTCACCTACCCGATCGAACATTGCTTTCACATAGAAACTGTCTCCAGGCTTATCCTTTACTTCGTTATACCTTTCAGGTACGTATTGAGCGATCAACGTTACTTTATCCGCCGGTCTAGCTAATTCCAGAGCCGCCTGTTCAGCAGTTGCTTGCCTGAGATCCACGCCATTATATTCTAGAATTCTATCACCGGTACGCAGTCCTGCTTCTTCCGCGAGGCAGCCTGGCTGTACAGAATGTACGAATATCCCAACACCATTTCCACCCACCAACGAAATACCAAGATTAGAACATTTTCTGGTCTCGATAAACAAGTATCTCGGTTCACTCGGTGGTGGACTTTTACGATTCTGGTCTTCCTGGGTTGGGCTTCGTACAGTGGCATTTTGTCGTTGCAACGTGGTTGCTGCTTGGTTGAGCTGTGCGCGTGTCAGTGTGTTGGCGGTACCGCGTAATGTGTCAAGTGTTACTGAATTACGCATATTTTCCAACGTTGCAGAATTACGAAGTTCTGGTTTCCTAATATTGATATCCAAAGACGCTGACGCTCTAATTTCTCGTTCCCTTTCTTGAGTACCTCGCACCTCTAAGGAAGCAGAATTTCTGATATCCCTTTCCCGAATCGTACGAGGCGGTTCCAAGGTATTCGACGTTTCACGCATAATAGTTAACGTATTGGAAGTATCACGTGTTGTACTTAAACTACTAGAAGCGTCACGTTCAGGTTCCGAGGTTTCCAATGGCTCTATAGTTGTCTTTCTAGGAGCTTCGGGACTGTTACACGGAGTTGGAGACCCACTACGACTACCTCCTTCGGCACCGCCAGCTTCTGATGAACTCGAGGAAGCAGATCCTTCCTCTAATTCGTTGTATTCTAGTAAAGGAAAAATTAATCGTAAATACGGTGTTGCGCCGAAACACGAACCATGCAATGATCACATTTAACAAGACTAGTGCAAGAAGATTCATAAAGTGCAGCATGTGATAGGGACAATCTACATGTTCTAATAAAATACTGTACTTACTGTCTGGACTATACTGCACCAGCATCGTAATGGAATTACCGCACTGGCGCAACACATTGGCAGCAAGCTGATAAGTAGCGCTTCTCATATTGATGCCACAGACCTCGAGCAATTGATCACCGATCTGAAGACCGACCTGGGAAGCTAGACTGTGCTCGCTAACGGTAGAGACAAATACACCACCGCTTTCTAAGCAAGAAATTTGAATACCTAACGGCTCGACCGATTTGTCTATATGAACTCTACGAAGTTCCCCAGGTGCAGGCCTAGGTTGAGAGTAACAATAATCTGGCATGCTGGATCGTTTGTTGCTACTACTTCCTCTGACGGTTCCTCCGGAACTGCTTCCACCGCCGGTGCCCGGACTAAGTACTTCCACATGGAATGTTGGCATCGGGCTGCCTCTTTCCGAGGTTCTTTCTATACTGCCGGTGGACAATTTACCCACGCTGCTTTTCGACGTCACACTAGGATTTGACGGTATTCGAAAGCGTTGATTTTCTTTTTTTCTCGGAAAAGTTCCACCTTCGTAGCCTAGCGTGTACGCTGGCACGTCGTACGTGGTGCCGATCGGTGGACCGCGAGATTTGTGATAATGCAAATCTACAGAGGGTGTGTGCAAATGACCAAATCCTGTTTGCGGACCAGGACTATACGAAGGTTCGAAACAATATGATCGTGCATCGGGAAGTCCTATCGACTCCCCGGACTGTGCAGACGGCAAAGACGGCGGGGATGGGTATCTCGAGGGTAACGAATTCTGTTGATGGGGGTGTGGATGCGAATGCGTATAGGGGGGAAAAGAAAAGTTACCAGTCAATTGCTGTCTTGGGCCGCTGGTCGACGATGTTGAGGATCCAGCCCCCGAATAGAGCTGAGATTGCGCTCTGTTATGCTGCAACGTATCTATCTGGCTGTCATTGCTAGGGGTATACTTTTGAGCTCTCTTCTTCGAGAAATATTCTACATCTTTTCCCGTGTTACCGGATTTCACAGAAAAGTCGATACTCGTTTCGGACGGTGTCAGCGTAGAACTGAGTCTATTTTCCGTGCTCTCGAATTCGGTTGCCGGTTTCTTATCTATCGGGATATCTTTGAACTGCACCACTGGAGTAAAGGATTTTTGACTAAATAACGGTCCAGTCTTAAGGAAATTTGGTAATGGTTTTTCAAAAGACTTATAAACTGTATGCCGATTGTTAACATTCGGAAAACTGGTTAAGGGAATCGGGTTGGAAATACGATTATAACTTTCATACTTTGGTGGATTAAGGAGTACACTTAAGGGCAGCCTTTCTTTTGTCTTACGTGGATGTAAAATAGTACCAGTACCATTTTGTATCAGAGGTCCACCTCTAGCTTTCGGCCACGTACCTCCATTTTTCTCAACTTTCTCAGTTCCGCGTCGCTTACTTCGTTTCAATACTCCGTTATTCGCTTTCTTGTGATAGCTCTCTATTACGGAATCTAGTTCTGCAATTGCATCCTGTTCTTGTTCGAAAGTATTTGTACTGGAATTACGATGTCTCTTCTTCTTCTCCTCTCGATCTTTGCTATGTTTACGTCCCCGTACTATATCGATTTTTTCTCGGATGTTGTCCCAAGCATTGCTAATTCCACTTGGCTTTTCGCTGCTAACCGACTTTGAAACTTTATAAACACTTCTATCACCGAAATTCGTTGCAAGATATCGTCTATCGTAATCATCCGATGCAGTTTTTAACATCATTCTTTCTTGTTCCGTTTGAGAACAACTATTTACCATTTTCTGTTTTTCCGTTCCAAAACTTCCATCTATAGTCATAGTTTCAGAACTGGTTGCTGAAGGTAATGGTATTCCTTTCAAGGTTGTAATAGTTAGTACATCTGTACTAGTATCGTTTAAAATTGTCATTGCTTCGTGACTGGAATTAATACCTTCCATTGCTTTACTATTAATCTAAAAGGAGAAACATCAAATTATTACACGAAAAAAAAGAATCTGGTTAACAAAAACGACTACGTACATTTAAAACTCTATCTCCTACAGCAAGATTGCCATCCTTAGCAGCTAGACTACCAGGAGAAATTTTCGAAATATACACTCCAAGTTCCAAAGAAATTCCATGAGGAACAGAACCAACAGGTAATTGCGTTGTCCTTAACGATCGTCTGGTTAAACGCCGTCTTCTTACCGTTAATGTAGCTGATCCCACCGAACAGGTACGTAGAGTTTCCATAATTACACGCGTGGACACGGATGTACAATCCACGCTGTTTACTCGCATAATACAATCATTCACTCTCAATTTGCCATCAACAGCACTACCTGACGTTATTTGAGCAACATAAATTCCTGTGTCGTTCGGATAATATGGACTGTCCCGTCCTCCAACCAACGTTAATCCTAAATCACGATCGGAATCCAGGCAAAGTCGACTAAGATCCAAATGAATAGTAAGAATTTCCCAATCGCTAACGTCTGTGTCGATCGTCGAATCATGAGTATGCGTTAAACCTTGCGCAAATTGACTTGCTCTTAACGCATGATCGCCAGATTCTATCTTCTCTTTGAGATCCTTCAATTCCTTTGAAGCTTCATTTCGTTGCTTTTTAATATCATCAGAATCACGTAAAGCACCCGCTAATTCTGAAACTGCACGATCACGTTCCTTTCTTAATCTATCACATAGTGTCCTAATACTTTCTCTTTCTAAAACTATTTTATCTCTTTCACTGAATGCCCAATCTCTTCTTCGTTTCGATACCTCTGCTTCTTGAAGGGCTTCTTCAAGTTCAGCTTGCAATTTATCTACAGATTTTCTGAGTTTGTCCAATTCCAAGTTTGCTTGATCCAAGTTATCCATACGCTCCTTATCTCGTTTTGTGTAATCTACCGTGCTATTTTCCCTTTCGGCTTCTTTGTTCGAATTATCTCGTTCGCGATTGTATGAGTGTAATTCCATATGATTTTTATAGTCTCTTTTTGAACCTTCAGAATAATCACCGAACTTCTGACGTAATTCGTTACATTGTTTTAATGCTTCGTCGCGATCTTGCAGAGCGGACGAAATTTCTCTTCGCAAAGTTTCGATTTGGTAAGATAAAGCTTTTTTCTAAAAACGGAAACCTTAAAATTATTCACATATTAATATAATATATATAATCGAAAATCAATATAAAACTTGTATAAAGGAAAAATTAATGAAAAAATTATTACATTAAATTATCTCTAAAAATATTATAACCAAACAAAACTTTCTTACAATACATGCACGTCACAGTGACGTCATTTGTGTGCCACTGACGTCACATTTATCGGAAAAAACTTGGTATTTTTATATATTTATTAGTTAGTTCTTCCTTCTTAATTTTCAAATGTTCAAAATTTCAGAAAATTGATCATTTCTTGTCAACTTTCGAAAAGAAGAACTAGCCATTGGTGAAAATTATTCGCGCCATTATTCGACCAGTAAATTATTAAATTGTTAAAAACTGAAGTGAAGAAAAAGAAAAGGAAATTTTTTATTCGAAAATAAAATAAAACTATTAATAAATCAAAGAAGATAATTAATTCAACTTTACCTCTTCTATAAGTTGCTTATTCTGATTTTCTAGATGCGTGATTTTTGTATATGCTTGTGTGAGATCATCACCTAATTTTTCCATTTCCTTATGTACTGTATCACGCTCGCCCATAATTAAACTGTATTCTTGTAATGCAGCATTCCTTTCTTCTGTCAATCGTTTCATATCCTTACTAGCCTTCATGCGTAGCACCATTGCATGATTGATTTCTTTAACTGCTTCTTCATGCTGTTGCTGCACTTTTGCTAAGGCTTCACGATATTCATTTCTTTCTCTTAATGCTATGTCCCACTGCCTAATCGCAGCAGTACATTGCTGTTTCAAACCATTCCTCTCACGAACTGCACTGTTACGTTCTTGAACAACTTCTTCATACTGTTTCTTTAATCTTACTGCTTCTTCTTGTGATAGTTCCAACTATATTTAGTTAGTATAAAATTGTTAACCAATATAGTACAAATATATGAAATTTATTTATGTGAGAACAGAGCTCAATTTGAGCTTAAGAAAAATATCAAAATATATACATTTACACTTGCCTTATTAACGGCCGACGAATGTGACGATATTAAGTCATCGTACCGTTTCCTAAGAGCATCATATTCATCTTTAACAGCATCATATTTTCGAAGTGCAGATAAATAGTGCTGATTCATTGTGTCACTATTACTAGCATCAGAAACAAGAACTTCTTGATTCTGACATCTTAGATCTGATACTTCTTTCTGCAACGCCTGAACCTCCCGGTCAAGACGTTGCTTATCATTCACTAGATCTCCATATTTGCCCCGCAATGCGGAACTTTCCTGTGACGTTGCCTCCAACTGATTCATGACTGCTATATGTTGTCCTCTATAGTATTCCAATTCCTTCATAGTATGTTCACACCTACATAAAAATTATTTTATAAATAAACACAATCATTAAAATTGTGTTCATTTTAAACAAAAAATAATCTAAAACAGTAGCACAATCAAAAAAGCGATACAACTTTAAACAAAACCAGGACAAACCGTCTTATGGTATCAGAGTGTTTATGCCTAAGCAGCTGAAGCTGATGCATGGCTTGATCACACTGAGCTTGCAAACCATCATAATCACTATGACATTCAGGACCACCAACAGGACTTCCGACACTGCCATAGCTTCCACTATCTCTTTCTGCATGCCGCACACACAAGTTTTATCCAACAACACAAATTGCAAAATAATGAACAAAATACAAATATTGCAAATTTAAATAATGTGCTTGCACAGCTTTTATTAAAAAAAAAACTATTAGTGCAATACAGTTGTGCATTAAAATTAAAATTATATTTAATATCTATATATTAAAAATGATTGAAAAGATAAAATACATAATTTATTTAAAAACAAGTGAAAATATTGAAAACTATGGTACCAATAAATTTCTGCAAATATAATTTATTTAGTTGAACTAAATTCTTAGATTTTATATACAACACAGGTATGATTACACAATATATTTTAGCTAACATAAATATTCATATATTTTAGGTATTATTCTTACCCATATTGAGTGCTCCATCTGCAAAAAAATAATAAACAAAAATATAATAAAATGTAACTACAATAAATTTTTCATTGCAAACATAAAAGTGAAACGGTTATATTTATATAGTATTCACTGTGTTGTTACAATTGGTAGAACAATATAATCAGAAGTTTTGCTAGCTTTCACCAGGAAAGAAACTCTATGTCACGCATGTAAGCATCATGATTCATTGTTTTTACCAAAGTGAAATTGTAAACACTGTTTGGATATTACCTACATTAATGTAAACTTCAAACGTACAATAATATTTATTTAACAGATTATGTTACTTATCCAATTAATGAATTACTTTTGAATTTTTATGGGCAAAAATAATTTATTATGTAATAATCTTTATTAGATATAATGCTAATGTGTATGTAAAAATATCTTCTCTTTATATTCATTAAACAGCAAAATACTGTTTCTTTGTATCAATGCGTTTATGTTCAAAGGATTAAAATAAAAATAAACCTTTTCAATATCAGTTAGTTTATTGGGTCAAACTTTCCCATTTAGTTTAGAACTTCAGCAGAAAACAACTGATGCGAACACATATCAATGCATAACATAGGAAACTAAAGATTACACTTACCACTACTTCCAGCACTATCCAAGGAAGACGCACCAGAAGCCATGCTCTTGATTCACCGAGGATCTACCACAAATATTTCTCTAGCAAGGTACGTGCTAGGTATTGCCTGGAAAGTATCCATGCGCTGTACTTCACGGAAGAGTGAACCCTTTGTGAATTACTAAGAAGTAGCCTTCGGGATGACATTACGGCTATGGTTTAAACGGTGCATGGCGCTCATCAGAGGGATGCAACAGTGCACCTGGCACACATACACACAAAGTAGCTCTTACTCCAATACAAACACGTGCCTTGTAATATCGAGACTTTTCATGCATCACTTTTTTCCGCGCGGTTACTGATACGGGAGAAACAACGAGTGGACGTATGTTTTCTGAATGGACGTAATAAATTAATCTAGGTTTTGCTGATGTGTCTTAATCTCGAAACCGCGTCGCATCCGTTCTTTTCTCTTCTGTCAATCGCGAAGTTATTGATCCTCGTTTAAGGACAAACACAAACGAGTAAAGATCGCCGTCTAGCTCGTTTCTAACAAACTGAAAACTTCTTATCACTGTAAAAAAAAAGAGCCAACAAGCCTTTCAGCGGTGATCTCGATCGTGCACCTCTTTAAATAATCCATTAACTGGCTAGACAACACTAAAATCGCCACAATTCTCACTGATTTCGGTCGTTCGAATCGTCGTGAACTGCGCACCGTTCAACCCGAAGCGGCTAATGTCCCGATATTAACGATAATTGATCGCTCACCTGCTGCACCAGCGAACCTGACAATTAGCCATTTTCATTCCGCCACTACAGTCTGTTTCGTATTGTCGATAATAAACATACTTTGCGGTGGAGCTTGTTATCGAGACTCGTGGCGCTAGTGTCACAGATGAGGTTGTCTGTGATCGTCGCTAAGTATTCAAGTTTGCTATAAAACTCATTAATTTGACCAAAATAGCATAATAATATGCAAAAAGCAATAAAGAAAGTTGTGTATATTGGACAATTATTGTATTTGTACGATTTTTAATTTTTATCACTTCGCGTTTAGAAAACAGTACTTTCAGAGTCATCTGCCACCAAGCAAAAGAATCAATGTTACAGAAATTCGCTTGTTTTTCTGAAATAAACGAATTTTGCATTTTACCACAAACGAGGTATAGATCACTTGCGGCATTTTCTTTGTTACACTGTTGATTCTGAAATTAATGTTTAATACATGTTCTCGAATGAAGGTTTGAATACAGAATGAATACTAAACGATTTTGTTTTTAAAATAAAATTGAATATGCCAAACGACGATAGCTTTAAACATTTATCATTTGTTCACTAGTAAAAAGAGAATTCTTCTAGTTCGACGACTTTGATAACAGAACTCATCTTGACCGACGAATCTGATGATCACCATAGAGTATAGGAGTTATTGAAAATGAAATGCATATAATTACATCAAGAAAAAAAAGGAAACAATCTTTTAAAAAAACCGCCACAAACGCTGTTAACAACGCCATCTAACAACAAACAGCTAAACAATGATGAACACGTGAAAGTGCCGACCGGATTCTGTCGGTAATTAATTAATTACACATCAACGGTAATATACCATCAGTGAAGTTTCTATTGTAGTTCCGTATATCACTGCTAGATGGCGCTGCGGCGAACCTGCATAAGGGGGTGTTCAGATTAAGCAAGTACCAGTCACTCTAGCCTAATGTGAAGGACATTGAATACAGTGTAAGAAAGCAATCGATTTATGCATTCATAACAATCTTGTCCATAATTTACAGATTTCTTTAACTTTCCAGAAGCAAATTAATTGCCACATTATCTTTATTTCCTCAACAGATTTTAATTAGCTTTCTACAAGATCCTGTACTAGAGCGCACTCTAATATGTATATTTTATCATGATAAATCCGTCCTAAAATTAAGTGATAATAATGTATCAATCTATTAAGAAAATACATGTACATTAACTTATATGATATGTAAAAGTGTTTGAAAATAAATATGAATAAAAGCATGTATTTGCATTTTTACTTACTCATAAATCCCGTCATTCCGGACCCCAGAAATTGCTCCAAATTTAAAAAAATTGAAAATAAAAAACAAAATATTCAGTGTTTCTACCGGGAGAACATAAGTTGTGAGGAGGTATCTTTCGTGCCACTTCTTGGAATTTTAATGACGTCAAATTCCAAGAATTCCCGGGCGAGGTTTTTGAAATTCCACCGACCAATTTTGGAAATTTGTATCAGGAGAACATAAGTTGTGAGGAGGTATCCTTCGTGCCACTTCTTGGAATTTTAATGACGTCAAATTCCAAGAATTCCCGGGCGAGGTTTTTGAAATTCCACCGACCAATTTTGGAAATTTGTATCAGGAGAACATAAGTTGTGAGGAGGTATCTTTCGTGCCACTTCTTCGAATTTTAATGACGTCAAATTCCAAGAATTCCCGGGCGAGGTTTTTGAAATTCCACCGACCAATTTTGGAAATTTGTATGAGGAGAACATAAGGTGTGAGGAGGTATCTTTCGTGCCACTTCTTGGAATTTTGTTGACGTCAAATTCCAGGAATTCCTGGGCGAGGTTTTCGAAATTCCACCGACCAATTTTGGAAATTTGTATCAGGAGAACATAAGTTGTGAGGAGGTATCTTTCGTGCCACTTCTTGGAATTTTAATGACGTCAAATTCCAGGACTTCCTGGGCGAGGTTTTCGAAATTCCCCCGACCAATTTTGGGAATTTGTATCAGGAGAACATAAGTTGTGAGGAGGTATCTTTCGTGCCACTTCTTGGAATTTTAATGACGTCAAATTCCAAGAATTCCCGGGCGAGGTTTTTGAAATTCCACCGACCAATTTTGGAAATTTGTATCAGGAGAACATAAGTTGTGAGGAGGTATCTTTCGTGCCACTTCTTGGAATTTTAATGACGTCAAATTCCAAGAATTCCCGGGCGGCGTTTTTGAAATTCAACCGACCAATTTTGGAAATTTGTATCAGGAGAACATAAGTTGTGAGGAGGTATCCTTCGTGCCACTTCTTGGAATTTTAATGACGTCAAATTCCAAGAATTCCCGGGCGAGGTTTTTGAAATTCCACCGACCAATTTTGGAAATTTGTATCAGGAGAACATAAGTTGTGAGGAGGTATCTTTCGTGCCACTTCTTGGAATTTTGTTGACGTCAAATTCCAGGAATTCCTGGGTGAGGTTTTCGAAATTCCCGCGACCAATTTTGGAAGTATGTATCAGGAGAACATAAGTTGTGAGGAGGTATCTTTCGTGCCACTTCCTGGAATTTCAATGACGTCAAATTCCAAGAATTCCCGGGCGAGGTTTTTGAAATTCCACTGACCAATTTTGGAAATTTGTAGCAGGAGAACATAAGTTGTGAGGAGGTATCTTTCGTGCCACTTCTTGGAATTTCAATGACGTCAAATTCCAAGAATTCCCGGGCGAGGTTTTTGAAATTCCACCGACCAATTTTGGAAATTTGTATGAAGAGAACATAAGGTGTGAGGAGGTATCTTTCGTGCCACTTCTTGGAATTTCAATGACGTCAAATTCCAAGAATTCCCGGGCGAGGTTTTTGAAATTCCACCGACCAATTTTGGAAATTTGTATCAGGAGAACATAAGTTGTGAGGAGGTATCTTTCGTGCCACTTCTTGGAATTTTAATGACGTCAAATTCCAAGAATTCCCGGGCGAGGTTTTTGAAATTCCACCGACGAATTTTGGAAATTTGTATGAGGAGAACATAAGGTGTGAGGAGGTATCTTTCGTGCCACTTCTTGGAATTTTAATGACGTCAAATTCCAAGAATTCCCGGGCGAGGTTTTTGAAATTCCACCGACTAATTTTGGAAATTTGTATGAGGAGAACATAAGGTGTGAGGAGGTATCTTTCGTGCCACTTCTTGGAATTTTAATGATGTAAAATTCCAAGAACTCCCGGGCGAGGTTTTTGAAATTCCACCGACCAATTTTGGAAATTTGTATCAGGAGAACATAAGTTGTGAGGAGGTATCTTTCGTGCCACTTCTTGGAATTTTAATGACGTCAAATTCCAAGAATTCCCGGGCGAGGTTTTTGAAATTCCACCGACCAATTTTGGAAATTTGTATGAGGAGAACATAAGGTGTGAGGAGGTATCTTTCGTGCCACTTCTTGGAATTTCAATGACGTCAAATTCCAAGAATTCCCGGGCGAGGTTTTTGAAATTCCACTGACCAATTTTGGAAATTTGTATCAGGAGAACATAAGGTATGAGGAGGTATCTTTCGTGCCGCTTCTTGGAATTTCAATGACGTCAAATTCCAAGAATTCCCGGGCGAGGTTTTCGAAATTCCCCCGACCAATTTTGGGAATTTGTATCAGGAGAACATAAGTTGTGAGGAGGTATCTTTCGTGCCACTTCTTGGAATTTTAATGACGTCAAATTCCAAGAATTCCCGGGCGAGATTTTTGAAATTCCACTGACCAATTTTGGAAATTTGTAGCAGGAGAACATAAGGTATGAGGAGGTATCTTTCGTGCCGCTTCTTGGAATTTTAATGACGTCAAATTCCAGGACTTCCTGGGCGAGGTTTTCGAAATTCCCCCGACCAATTTTGGAAATTTGTATCAGGAGAACATAAGTTGTGAGGAGGTATCTTTCGTGCCACTTCTTGGAATTTTAATGACGTCAAATTCCAAGAATTCCCGGGCGAGATTTTTGAAATTCCACTGACCAATTTTGGAAATTTGTAGCAGGAGAACATAAGGTGTGAGGAGGTATCTTTCGTGCCACTTCTTGGAGTTTTAATGACGTCAAATTCCAGGACTTCCTGGGCGCGGTTTTCGAAATTCCCCCGACCAATTTTGGAAATTTGTATCAGGAGAACATAAGTTGTGAGGAGGTATCTTTCGTGCCACTTCTTGGAATTTTAATGACGTCAAATTCCAAGAATTCCCGGGCGAGGTTTTTGAAATTCCACCGACCAATTTTGGAAATTTGTATCAGGAGAACATAAGTTGTGAGGAAGTATCTTTCGTGCCACTTCTTGGAATTTTAATGACGTCAAATTCCAAGAATTCCCGGGCGATGTTTTTGAAATTCCCTCGACCAATTTTGGAAATATGTTTCAGGAAAACATAAGTTGTGAGTGGGTATCTTTCGTGCCACTTCTTGGAATATTAGTGGCGTCAAGTTGCAGGAATTCTCATGTTCTCTTGATACTCATTCTCTCTTTCTAATATGAAAATTTTTATTCTGTTGGGTTTGTTAGGTAACAATAAATACACAATGATTGTTGAAAAACTTGTTTTTTATTTTCACCACTTTTGATATAGTGCATAACTTAATTAAACCTATTGTTTAATCATTTCATTTCTATCTTGTGGAACGGCTGTGCTCTACACGTGGAATTAATCAGTTAACCTTCACCCCCTGCGAAGTCCGACGCCGTAAAAGATAGACATTCGCAGTAAATTTTGACAGAGTAATCAAAGAAAAGGCAGCTGCAGCACTCTCAATGGTGACATAATTAGTTTTTACGTATCCCTTTAAAAGTGTCTCTCAGTTTCAAGAATGCATCAATTTGATTTGTTAAAACAGTTGCGCATGATCCGCTATTATCTTATAGAAACGTTGCCCTTGCGCAGTTCTAGATCGTAAGAGATAGACATGCGCAGTAAATTTTTACAGAGCAAGTAAAAGAAAAAGCAGTCAAAGCGCCCACAATGATGATGTAATTAGTTTTTATGTATCCCTTAAAAAATGTCCCTTAATAAAGGTTTCACTGTACTATCATTCTAAGAGTACACATACATTTTTCTGCCTTGTTTTCGAGCATGCGTGCAACGTCTCAGCGTAACTCACGAACATGTTTCTGCGTTATAATATAATATCAATTAATTTTCACCGCCACACTTGATATTTGTTTAATCTCTCGGTTAATAATTTAAACGAAACAGTATCGTTGCTTAATACTTCAAGGAAAGGGAAAAATCGACAAAGTATGAACAATGTAATGAAAATATATTTAATGTAGAAGAATTTAACATCTTCTGTCATTCGTATCTCGGTTATCTATTTAAAAACGAAGACAAGTATAAACCATAAATAAAGTATACAAAGATAAATATTTCTTCTTAAACATTTACTACGAATACATTTTTATTTACTATTTGTTTTTGTCAAACGTTTGCAATCAATTGGATTTTTATAAACCAAATAATTTTCTGAAAGTTAATCATTCGATGATTATATCAGCTAATAATTAAATTTTAGCATCGTTCGCAGGCTAGAACAAATGGTAAATAAATATGTATTTACATAATTGTTTAAAACACTTTGTAAACAATATAATTTCTCACTTACAAGACGTGAAAATTGGTATACGTTGATTTTTATGCAATTTTAATTACATAGAACTCGAAGGCCTCGAAGTTACGATTAAAATAACTTTTTATTTAATAATGTGAGTAGCAAAAAATTCAAACTACAAAATTGTATCGTTTTAAACAACAAATTGTTATATTACATAAATTTGTCTTCGACAAATTAATTTATTTTAAAAATGTATAAAAAAGTTATCATTCTTTTTTTAAACAAAATGATCAACAGTTAAAAGCAAATAAATTTTGTGAACATTTATTTACACTGTTAAAACGATTTAAAAAAATACAAATTCCTATTTTGAATTATTTGTACCTAGTAGCTTCTGAGATATTTTAAAAATAATTTCACCTCAGTTATATCTACTTCTTTGAAGTAAAAGATTTACCAATAAAAGAAACTCTATAAATATAGTTCTGCATGAAAATTGCATTAAAATACACGTGTTAAGTAATGTCCATAGCGCATTATCTTAACTATTCTTTCCTGTTTTAATTCATAAAATGCCGTTCTAAATGTAAATGCAAAAAAAAATGTGTACATACTGCAAACATAAATAATTAAGTGTATACGCAAACGTACATGTATTTATTCGCCCATGCATTCATTACAACGATCAAAATCTAAAGAAAACCAATGTAATTTTGTGCTAAAGTAATGTGGTCGTTTTAGAAAAAAGCGACATGACGTGAAAGTGACCTTCAAGTCTAAAACGATAATTCAATCGATATTTTAACCCTTGAAGAACGGAGGTCAATGACACAACGATATTACTGTGTCTCTATGATCCACCGTTCAAAGATTAATTTTAATAAATCGGTGAAAAAGTTTTATTGTCAGTATCGATGCCTTCATCTTCTCCGTTAGAAGTATTATGTTAAAAATACAAGTACGAAAATGAATGTCGCTTTGCCGAACAACGTCAGTTTCTATATGATACTTTTAACATAAGTGTATTAACTACCTGATACAATTTGGACTAGATTCACGATCTTCAAGACGAAGAAACGAAGTATGATGCATCATGTTTTTTGCATCTACGAAGTCATGACCTTTTAACAAACTGGCCACATCGTTTTATTCTTAAGAATTACTCGCAGATCACTGGTATATAAAATATTTTCTTGTACCTCTACATTACACCACACAGTATACCGTGGTAATACGAATACAAATAGATAGTATATAAAATATTTTTCTGTCGTATAAATGTTACAATGCAAATTTAAGACATAGTCTCTTGCAGAGGAAACATATTACAATCACGTAACTGATGGGGACCGAAATGGGATTGGCTCTCCTCACAAAATTTTAAAAATTTCTAAATTCCTAAATTTTCAATACTTCTAAATTCTCAAATTTTCAATACTTCTAAATTCCCAGAGTTTCAAATCTTTTCATTTTCAAACTCTCAGACTTTTAAAAAGCTAAATTTTGTATTCACAAATTTCTAAAACCTCAAGTTTCTAAGTCCTCGAGTTTCCAAATTTCTAAATTCTCAGAGTCAACATTTCTAAAACTTACTTGATAGCAGTGGGACGTAAACACTAACACAACTGTATAACCCACCTTAAAAATTTCAGTTACGCCCATGCATACATGATTTATTAGAAAATAAAAGGCAAAGGATTCGATTGATATTAAGAGAGCTGCAGATTTCGATATGTTTGATCAACGTAAAAAATCTCGAGTATTGCAAGACGAATGGAAGAATAATGTTATTTGAAAAATCTCTAAAAATGAAAGGTGTAGGATATAAAAAGCTATATTCTTTGTAAAACACACAGACTTACACTAATTGTAAGTATCTTCGTTATCATACATTTACTCCCAAACATTATCTTTGAGGTAGCGTTATTCAAAATCGGTGTATTTCCTCTTATTGATCAAATATATCATTCTATATTATGTAATAGGAATTGCAATGAGTAGAATCAGCAATTCATGTAATATGTTTAAAAAATTCTTTTCTAAGAATTTGTCCAATACGTTATAGAAGACTAATTACAAAATGTAATAGAAATAGTTGGCTGCCATGTCGGTTAAAATGTTGAATATTTGTATTAATGTCCATTTTCGACATGGTGGTCAACGTCATACCTATTACGAATATAATTATATCTATCGACCCCTTTTACTCTTTCCATTCCTACTTGTACTCGTATTAATCTATGCTAAAAGTTGTGCAGGCGACGAACTCTCCAACGGACTTCCTATTTTCGAAACAATGAGAATTTATCGATTATATGTTACGTATGAAAATAAAAAATTATTGACTAATATCTCGATTTAATTAGACAGAATAACGTGGACGTCAATGTATACCCAATGGCAGGAATCTGATAGCTACGTGAATATTATGTTACGAAAATAGTTACTGTCGTAATGTGTATTTATAAAGGTACCACGATCGTAAATGGTAAAAATATCAGCGAGTATCATTCTAAAGAAAAAAAGGAACTAAAGCCATAACTTTAAATAATGTAACATTTAATTGCTTATTGATTAACTTAAAATCTATATGTACGAATTGACCTATGTGTAAATACAAGAACGAGCGTTTGAGGCAGTTAAAATATACAATGAATATTCTTTAAATCATGAAGAAAATGGTTATTTAAAATGCTTAATGGTCGATGAAAGAAATGATCGTTATTCTAACTATACATACGTTAAATGCTAAAGGAATATACATATACTTAACATAATATAACGATGTAAATCAATCACGAATGTATACTTCAAACGTAAGAGTAAGAAAAAAGAAACAGATAATAGTAAACGTGTACGCATAAATATAGACAATTTTATCTGCCTCAAAACATAAGTGTAATGATAAAATAGTCTCAAGGACGTTGGAAGTGTACGTAGCCGTAATTATATCTGAAGCACCAAAGACAAATTCGAATTACAATTTCGCAGATGAAATTCTGAATTTAAAAATAGTGTTCTATCGAATGTAACAAGATCGATCCTATGAATCTTGACAAGGTACGGTTTGAGGTGGCAACGGCGGTGGTAACGGTGCGTTCTCTTCATGAATCATCATGAGTTTACCGTACTTCACCATTCTTCTCCTATGTTTTTGCTGCAAACAAGCAAAAACTAATTGGTGTAATGAAACCGTTATTGAACGCTAGTTTCTCCCAACTGTTAAAAAAACATTCAACTGAAATACGTATAATACCGAAACACTTATGTTTTGTTATAGTAAAATTATTCTTTCGTCATAGTACAATTCTCATATCATTTTAGAGGTATATCTCGAAGAAAAGTATCACGACATTTGTATGTCCTTATTCGTGTTGTTTTACGTAACAAGTACCACTCGGGTATGAAACTCTGAGACTACTGTACCATTTGAAACTTACAGTAAACTTTATTTTAAACGTGTTAAACTTTATTTTACCTGCGAAATAGTCCCCGCCGTCCAGCTTCCGTTGCTGCTTCCACTGTCGCTGCCGCTGGATGTGATTCCATCTTCGAGAACAAGTTTCGTTTCGAATCCCTCAACCTCCAGGTCTAAATAAAGACGACCCAGTTGGTCGTTCACTAGGAGGGGTTGATTGAAATTTTTTAAGGCGTCTAAATCGGCTTGAAGTACTTCGTTCAAAGTCTTTGGGTGTATTTGATACTCGTAGATCAATTCTGGAGTTAATTGGACACCTTCGAGCCATGGCGGTTCTTTTCGTCGCTTACCATAATGCTGCTTCGCGTTGTCCTAGAGTAAATGTCCACCGGTTAGAATTAGTTTCCCTACTTAATGGCTGAAAGAGACTGCGGATAGATTTCGTGCTGTTCGATTCATCGGTAACTTATGACATTTAACAAAATCATAATATTTATTAAACGAACGAAATTGAAGTAAAAATAAAAGTGAAGGAGTAAAATAACTGTAATATAATCTTTCGAGCTGGAATTTGAATTATTGTATGAGGTATTGTATTGTGCTCTTGTTACTTCAAGAATTAAACTCATAACCAAGATTCGTATTCTATCCGACAGCCAACAAATCTGTACATAGTTCTTTATCCATGTTGTATAAAATTACAATATACACTTGCCTCCGGTATATATTCCGCCGTTTTCTGATCCGGATTGCAGCTACTGTCGCTGCTCTTGTACAGAAAACTGCTGTAAAAGCTTGACGAACTTGAATCGTCTACATTATAATCGCTTTGCCTGTGGACCGTCTGATTTTTTGGCGTCGATGCGTCCACCAAGCTAGAGCAACCTCCATCGTTGCTTATGCAGGAGGAAAACAATCCACCAGACGATAATACCTAACAAATATAAATATATATAGTACCCTTAGTACCCAAACAGTTGGACATAATTAATATACGAGTTCAACCGAATTGATCATTTACTTTTTCAGAAGATTCAAACATCTCCATGGTGCTACCCGGTTCTGCTTTGATACTGGTGGCTTGACTCGCAGGCCGTTTCCTGTCAGAGCACTTCTTAACCGTACATTGGTTGTCTTCTCGATTGACCGTTGTCTGCTCAGGAATTAAAAAGGGTCTGTACATCATCCCTGCCGGTGGAACACCTACTACTGGTGGGTAAATGACACCAGCCATCGTTGTCGTGACGTACGAAAGTGGTACAAACACTGGAAAATAAATTCGTTAAAAAACTCTTCTTCACACACTTGTTTCGTATGTAATAGAAATAGGAATAAATTCTAATAGGTAGAATTAGCAATCAGAGAAAACATACTGTAAGGATTTGGTTGCGACGATTGCATTGATTGTTGCGGACTTTGTTTCTCCTGTTGAGACGATAAAGTCGTTGGGTCACTATGTTGCGGAACAGGGACGTAATAGACTGGTATCATCTGAGGCAATATTGGTATTCTCGGTATTGCTTCTGAATTAACACTAAAACAGGCAGGATCGTTTTATCACCGGTATTCTAGAGACATGTTTCCGTTTCATGATAGGAAACTCACTTTTGTGATACATTTTGTGGTTGAGCAAGCGGTGGATGTGGTACAGCAACCGATAAAGGCTGCCACAAATTAATATTAGCACCCTTCTGAAGTACAGTTGATTGATCGACGCTCATGCTTGTAACTGTTGTGGTGACATTGGTAGGAAATTGGCCCACGGTGCTCGTTTTTGAAATCTCGTCATGCTTCGAAACCTGATACAATTAAATTGTTAAGGTCATTAATGCAATCGAATACGATACGATCAAACCTTTAGTATGACTTACTTTGAAACTATCTCCCTCCCAGCTATGGCTTCCGGTTCTCTTGATACCGTGGCCTTGGTTGACGAAGTGAGAATTCGTGTCCACCATTTTCTCGGCGGTCTTGATCCGTGAATCCTTGAGCTTGTCATTGTTCTTAATGCTGGAACGCAATTCGCGATGCTTCTGCATCATCAACTTTTCCATATCCTCGTTGTGACGATTGAGCAACGATTCCGTCAACGTTGGAGGTTTGAAGCTTTCCGTGCTGGTTGTATTTGAAGTGTTGCCTCCGCTCGCGGAACTCGTTTGATTATTCGAACCGCTACTCAAGTTTTCAGCGCTTCCGCTACCACTCGCACCGCTTCCGTTTATGGGTGACATGCATTTTCTCACTGATACAACAATGTCACGTTAAAATCATCGATATTGCAAAATACAAATGTTATTTACACGAAAGCAAGTGATTAATAAATTCCATTTTTTGCCGCGTTAACTAACCGACGCATTATTTTAAAACTTGACTAAAAGTGTTAAAATATGGAGCTAATAATTTAAAAATTGATATTGATTTGTGTACAACAACTGAATAAATCTGTCTCGATAACATTTTGATAATTATGTTTTGTCTGTCACTTATACATTGTATAAGTGATTTATAGGTCTTACCTGCAGAACTCGGACTCGTTTTTCCACCTTCGTCGTTGCTGGAATTAATATTCTCCTCGTCGCTGCCGTACATCGTGGCAACCGGAGGTTTACTCTTAAAGAACCTCTCAATATTTTCGTTGTAGTTGAGCTGATTGTAACTTGGTGGTGTCTCGGTGGACGATTTACTGTCGAAGTACTCGTGATGGGGCGAAATCTCACCGAGCATCACGCTGTCGTGCTCCTGTAACAAGGGATTGCGTGATCCCTTCACAAGTATATTGTAGCGGCTTAGAAAGATTTGTCACTTGGTTTCGTCACTGACAATAGTTTTTGCAAATTTGCGTTGCGTTATGCTTGCGTCGAGCTTTCGATATTTTGTTAAACGTTTCGCGCAGACGGTGGCTGTTAAAACTGTGCAAGGGAATGCTCTCTGCGCCCTAATGTAAGTCCTTCTGCAATCTTGCGACCGTAATGCTATATTTACACCAAATAAGCGACCAATCGATCGATTAATACTTCTGCACAGTAGCGTTACTTCAGCCGATTACTACTACATACCGTCAACTTTCCTCCATTTTACCGTCGTCTCCCTTTGCCACCCTTTTAGTTTGTTATATTATGTGACTGAAGAATATCGTCAATTTTTTTTAAATTTCTGTCATGTTCCAAGAAATGTTCTCAAATTACTACTCGAAATTCTTGAAACATATAAATATACTACCCCCTCTTCTTATACCTTGTTAGTTTCAAAACCTTGTAAGTAGAAAGATACACTGGAACCCTATTCACGATTATTGCACTACAATAAATTATAGATGCACTTGAAGTGATGTATGTACAAACTAGAATCTAACTACGGACTAATAAATATTAAGTTGTGTCAGAAATTTCACCCTAGTGAATAATACTCTAATACAGGAAAAAGTGATGTTCAGAGAAGAAGTTCAACGTCAATACCTTCGAGGAGATAGAAGAAAACGATTATCCAAGAGTTGTAAAAGAATGCATTTAATGGAAAACACGAAAAGTGATTCGAAGATAAGAAAAACATTGGACAGAGTTACACTGTAGTTCGATGAAGAAAACTGGAAGAGTAACGTTTGACACACTTTTTCGAAAGCCAACCATCATACTGATATTGCAACAGTTGCGTGAAAAAATCGTTTTAAAGGGAAATTCTCAAGGAAAGGGAGAACTGTTTCACTTTTAACAAGAAGACAAATGTAGCATCACAAGACCTTTGAGATCAGCGAATACAGTAACGTATTTATTTGTGTCTAGTGAATACTTTACCTATGTCTGTTTTTTTGGAAAACAGAAGCGATATAAACTTGCAGTCGAGATTGTTTTAGAAAATCAAGTAAGATTGGACCACATAGTTACGAGTAGTAATAATGAATAAAAAAAAAGTAAATAGACTTACCAACAATGTGCCTACAAGGTTTCGAAATTGACGCTATCCTTCACAGGACTTACACAATTTTCACTTTGCCCTCCGTCCGTGTCTATGTACAAAACAACTTGATAGGTTTGTTTGTCATTGAGCCTTTAAGTCCTTACTTACTTAGACTAGCTACGATAAATGTTATAGTAGCTGACGTGCACGAATACCCTAATTAATGAAATGTGACTTTACTGTTACTTTTAGGTTAATCATCCGATTAGACGTGACACCAGGCTAGAAAAGGTTTAATCAGTTGGTGTGTTCCTTACTCACCTTGCACCGTAGTTTCAAAGTGTTTAAAAAATTAAATTCTAGATATATCGTTCGGAAGCAATTAGAACTTCATTGTTTACAATTTTACCAATGAAACGAAAAAGATATATTATTGAATATATATTATTTAATTCGATAAATAATTCTTATTTTAATTCGTTATATGATCCGAATTTCTGATTGCTTCGTGAAAAGAAACATCGACGTAGAACTTGTCCTTATTAACCCTTCACCTAATTGTTTGTACTCTACTTACGTCATATTTTTCGAACCAAGGGCGGAAAAAAGAAATTTTGCGAATTAAACTGTTTTAAGTAAAAATTGTACAAACTATGTTACAACCCTTTAGGAACAGTCTTGTGAACAATTTCTTTTTTCCTTTGATTCTGCCGGTAATGGCATAACATATTTGGTACAATACAAAAATTTCGGTCGAAAGAAAATATGGGAAATTAATCAAATGATGCGAACACTCGTACCACGCACTTATGTACTACGTAATTATCTTCAGATATGATTAGAAATTCAGAATTAAATATAAGACCATCTGTTGCAAATATGTAAACAGTTCTATAAAATACAATTCACTGCCTATTGCTTTTTCCAATAGAAACTTAAATATGAAAACAACGAACATAAGTCGGGGTACAATTGTGTTTATCAGACTTGAACAAAATAAATGAAAAGAAAAGAAAAGACAAATTGATGAAATTTACGCGATGAAGAAAATAAAATACTGTACCAAAATACGTTGCATAGTGACACCAAAGACGTGTTTTAGATAATATCTAAGATATACACCTTCCATAATAAATTATCATAAGCGGAACGCAGGTAAATACGGTACTGTAAATATACTTGTAGCATACCACCACAGCGCATCATAGCGTACTACTAGCACAATAGATAACTGTCGGCGATACTAAAACGAGGCTAATAGTCACCGAAAAACTCCTGTCGTCAGTAGCGAGAGCATCTTTGCCGAGACCGGGTGTCCTCGTTTCTTGCAGTAGGTTTTCCATGAAGGACGCGAGGTCCTTGCACCTCTTTGACACATCAAGCTCGGTAATGTCTGACTTTCTTTGGATGTTCTGCGCAGACGTACGATAGAACAAAAGAGAAACAAAATTGGGGATTGGACAGAATTCTTTTGTTAGGGTTAGATGTTTCATGATTAACGTTTTACTGTTTGTATGTCTCTTTAGCCTTCTTATAATTTCGTTTGTTTCGGTGTCCTATTGAAACTGAATTCATCCTATAATAAGCACACGTAGTTTGCCCCACGATATTTGTTCACTGATCTTTGTTCGTGACCTTAACACGTTCGCGACGACCACTACGTTCGAGGAAAGACCCGTCGCAAACGTGTTAAAATGATTAAAGATAAGTGTTACTCCTAACTGAAAAGAATACTGGGAAAACGTGTATATCTATGTGGTAGAATTTCTATGTGTTTCTATCGGAAGACGTGCATAGTAAGGTACAGGAGAATCATTTCCCTTAATAAAATTTACAGAAGCTATAAAAATAAATGTTTCCATAAAAGTTTAGTTTCCGTAATATTGTACAACAGAACAGTTTTTCTCCTGTATCCATCGTCTCTAAATTCTCTTGCCGTCTTCAAAATCGGTGAAGCTAAACTGGCTAACTGCACATTTTCAGTGTTTACCTTACTCAAACAATGTTTAATTCCTTCTTGTACACAAATTGTGCTAACTATACCGCTGGTTCCGTATGAAGGGAAGACATACCTCGTCGAGAAGTGTACGTATCTCTCCTTGTATGATTTTGGCCTCTTTGAGCACCTCCTCGCTAATGTTAGCGAACTGGCCACGTTCGTTAGCGCGTTGCACGCGAAAGATATCAGGATTCGCTGGACCTTTCAGTACTCTGTGCTGACCTACGACAAACTCTAGTTTTTTCGTCCAGGGATTGATAAAGGATGACCATTCTGTCTCAAGGACGACGTAGCTTCCGTTCTGCACTCCGAACCTGTACGGTTTCGATCTGAACGAGGCACCTTCGAGCTTGATTACCTGTTCAACGATATAAATGTATATACACGATTAATCAGAGGTATAAGCATTGTACGTCGTTCGACGTTTTGATTGTCGGGACTCGCTTGCTCGCACTTTATTTTGCTTTATCATTCTCAAGCGTATACTCGATCAAAACCTAAAGAATTTGGTTCTTTTTCTGAGGCGCATGCTCACAGTCTCATAGATGTCTTTGATGAAAGGCAGATCCTCGGGATGGTAGAAGTCAAATAATGAACGACCAACCATATCCTGCGGTAGATAGCCAAAGTATTGGACTACGTCAGGGTCAACATGGGATAAATGGCACGTCGCGGTGTGGCGGGTCGTGAATACCGAAGATATGATTGTTTCTTCTGGCGCTGCGGATAATGATAATAGAACGTTACAATCACCCTATTTTCTACGAGCTACATCCTTCGCAATGAAATTTTTATAACATGGTACGCGATACAAAAGCGAGCAATTAATAGATGAACCTGTTTGAAATTTTTTGATAGTTTTATTAAATTCGAACAGACTCCTCTAGACATGCACAATTCAGCTTTGACATGGCACTGTAATTGTCAGAGATTATGCAAAAGGCAATCTGTTTTCAACAAAAGCGTTAATACCAAGGCAAACAATTGATAAACTAACAAAGCAAAGCTTAACTCATATCATTGTTGTTATCTTTTTGATGACTTCATATTTCGTATAATCTATTTCAATTACAATTGTATTTTAGAGCTTTAATTTACTTTGCAAGATTATAGTAGTTATTAAATCTTATCGACTTCAGTGATTTTTAAATACACCGAACACTTTTCTGCGTATCAAAATTGACCTCAATTTTCGAGATATTAAAGTACTTTTTAACGCTGCGTAAATTACTTCGAAGTCATCGAAATTAATAACGTGTGCTTTAACATAAACAATTACAAAAATGAGTAGTCTCTAAATTAGTACATATTTAACAGAGTAGATAACAATAATGACATAAAAAGTTAAACCGTCAACAATAAAAATATTAGAAATTCGACAAGTTTCGTGAAACAGATAAGTTAGCGTACTCTTCGAACTGACATGGACAAAAACTATTTAACAGCGTTCTAATTCTATTTAGAACACGGAACAAGCTATGTTATGGTGTCATTACATACGTATACGCAACTATAATAGTTGTGAGACACCCTGTATAGTGCGCATGCTGCTGCAACATGCAACTTCATTTCGTAGTATATGTAACAAGCAAAGCATTTAATAGTAAAGCTTTCATGATGTAAAATGATGAATGGATGGTTAGTATTTAAACTGAATAATCGAAACAGTGGTCTCCAAACAGAACAAGAAAACGAAAAAAACTGGCCGGATGACAAGAAAACGAATAAATGAATAGACGAGAAAGATGATATCAAGTCAGGATTCTCTTAGTAAACATTTTTAATTTAATTAAAAAGTTACCTCCTTAAGGCATGTCGCCGTGGAAACCACCGAGTCATATAGTATCGTCGAGGAGATTGGACTAATAAAACGACTCGATTACTTTAATCGACACAACGAATCTGTTAACAATGATTTTCAAACTTGAAAGAAGAAGGAAATTGACCGAATCATTTTGTCAGTCGACTCTCCTCGAAGATCTTCGATCGTACTACCTTTGTATGCAGAATGAACAGGTTGGGCAGTAACCACCAGGAACATTGCTTTGTGTTGTTGTTCAGTCACACGATCTTGAAAATCTCTAAATGACAGTGTCAAATGGAACGGTAGGTACAAGTTCGATCTTGCTTCTGAGTGTTGATCGTTCATTTCATGAACAACCGTTGATTTTGTGTATTTTCGTAATCCGCAAAATAAACTTGCTCTTCTGCCGTTAATACCTGACGAAGAAATTGTCACTGATGATCTCGAAAGGAACCCTATATCAGTACGATATTTCGTTGAATTTAGCAAACTTTTCACTTTAACGAGCGTTTAAAATGGCGTCTCTTATAATAGTTCATTCAAACCTGAATGTATTTACACTGAGACTCGAAAGGTTTGATATTTATAAATATGGAGGTTGCAAATTTTCAGAGTTAAAAGTTATAGGTGTCCATATTTATAAACATGGAGGTTGCAAATTTTCAGAGAAAAAATGTTATAGGTGTCCAAATGTATAGACTTGCAAATTTACAAATTTGGTAATTTGTAGAATTAAGAAAATTTGAAGTTTTCATTTATTTGAAAGGTCATTCTAAACGCTCGTGTGGACCCTGGCAAAAAGTAAGAATTACAATTAAAGGATGTTGAGCGATACCTTTCGGTCTGTCTTCTTGAGGAGAAACCATTCCACTTGTGATTTGATCAGCCAGTGTGGCTTTATCCTTAGGGTGTACATAATCGATGAAAGAGCGACCAATCCAGGCATCCTTGGGGTATCCTAGAGCTGAGCATATGGAGGGAGTCGTGTACAACACGAGGCCGTCGTGCATTGAGATCACCGCACAAAAGCTCTCCTATAGATACAATTTAAACGTGTTAGACCTTCTATACGGTACATATGTTAAGTTTGTTTATAAAATTCTTTATTGGCACGTAGATGATACTGAATATACAGCCATCAAGATCAGTATTGCGAAAATAGCTCGATGACTTGAATTATTATGTAAGTTCATAAAGAGAACTAGTCATTACGTCCGTTTTCGTTTTACTCGACCATACATTTCGTTTTGAACATTACCATGAGAGTTACAAATTTTGAGATTTATCGTAAAACATGTGGGTATATCTTCGTGGTAGGTTCATGAGTTTCAATTAATTATACACGGAGAAAAGAGTTATACTTGTTCTTATCTCGATCGAAACTTTTATGTAACTATAAACATTTAATATTCGGTAATGGTAAATTAAGTGGGGATGTTCGGGTAATTGAATGTGACAGACACACTGTCGAGTCAAATCGATTGTAATCGATGCGATTGGTATACATTTCAATTTCAAATTAAGTAATGAATAAAATTTCCAATTTATTCAGTTATTTCCAAATTTTTAAATTTAATAATTTCATGTTTACAGCTTGCAAATTTTCAAATGGTAGAAGTATTTAAAAATATTAATTTAGAATTACCAATTGTACAAAATATCACATTTACAAATTTACTTTACCAAATTAACCTGAATGTAGAATATCAAATAACCGTACATCCCTAACAAAAAGAGATAATCTCTTATTCCATAGTTACGGTGCACTGATTACTTCATGCAGTGCATATTATCAAGCACCTCTCTGATTAGTAAACCTTCACCCTGATACCAAGACATCTCTACTAAAATTACTTGTTAATACAAGTACAAAGAGAATTAAAGAAAAGATGTTCACTAGCACCTCGTTTAGCTAGCAAAGTCAATAAATCTCTTTTCTCCATGACTGCTGAAACCCCGTAACAATAGTTCTACCGTGTTACACCATCGTACAGAAAGCCATACCGAATTGCGGTAGTCGAAAAAATTCTGTAAAATGTAGCAATATGGGAAGCAGCCGAATTAAATAGCAGAATGCTACTTCGAGTATGCCCAATACTGGACCTCCCTAAATGAAGAGGTCTCCTTCGATCGATCACGATCATGCGAGGCTCGATTGACATTATCTGTTTCTACGTGTCCTTGTACCACAGTTACCAATTAAGAAAATTCTATTCCCCTATTGTTTTGTAATGAATACTAACATTAGCTTGAGAGATGGAATCATCCAGAGGAATCGTACGGGAAGCAAATCCTGCTTCTACATCTGCGATGGTATCGCCGTTGTGCTCGCCAGGATCCGTTGCATCCACCAATTCTACAGTAGCTATTTCTTCTTGTATAAACCCAACAAAAATTCTCGTCGTTATATTGTGTTCTTCTTGGACACTGGGTCTGCTGATGGGAACCGAATGAGCATTCATACCCAAATAGCGCGGTCACGTTTTAGGAAACATTTCATGGACATCTGGTCTTCGGGATATAATGGGAAATACGTCTCAAGTATTTAAATATTATTGGATCGTTCTAAGAAATTTGGATGTCCGAAATTGTCGGAAACAAATCTCTTTCGATCCACTACACGTTTATTACACGTGTAAATCATTTTAATTTCTAAACAATTTGTGATATCGGATTATGACTTGATGTAATTTGTTACAACGGAGAGTTTAATTTATTACGGGAGAGTACAGTTTAATTTTATACTCTAATTCATTTTTACATACTAAAATTTACACTTTTTTACGTCATTTTATGTACATTATTGGCCGATATAAGGCTTGAATGCATCTTTCTAGGTATCTCCAAAATTGAAATTTTACTGGAAGCGTCTTTAAGTTTAATTTAGGTTTATTTGAACATTGAATTTTCTGGACATACGCAGAATAAAAAGTTTCAAGGAATTATTATAAATACTTGTAGGCGTATATCTTTTGGTAGGCTACGTTAAAATATGGTTGATATAACAAAGGTTAATGGATCTATCTTGTAGAAGTCTGAATATAGATTTCCTAGAAGCAAACTTGATCTCCGAACCAAATGAGAGAAAGGATACGTCTAAGAAATGTATAATACGTAACACGCTATGTGGGTAATGGATTGCTGAAGGATTAGGAGTTGTTTCCTTAGTCCAACAAGACGACAATATCGTGAGAACATTTTGAGTTACTTACGGAGTAATGAATTACTAGCTCAAGGTTATCCTTCCAATAAAAAGTATGAAAAGAAGGAAAAGAAACATCTAAACCTAGAGCTCTATTATTCCATAACACGTAGCTGGTACCAAGGCAATTTTTACTTCTCTACTCTCGTTTTCGCTTCGATCGATTTATTCGCAATATCGTTTAGAACGTTGGATAAACGTAAGGGTAGAAACTTTGCATCGCTTCACGTGAAATCACATGCTATCACTTTGTACATGACAGCAATGTAATATCGATAAAAGATTTTAAATATTATTTAGACCTGTGGTGACCATTTTGCGCACCTTCAGGGCGGCCATTTTGAACACCTCATTGGGTGGCCATTTTAAGCGCCACATGTGCAGTATAAAACTGAAATTGAAATTTAATGTTTTGAACATTATTACAATTTTGAAATCAAATGAAACAGAATATATCTCTATAAAATTTTATTAATTTAGTACATAATGATCTTCTTTCATTGTTCACTACGAGTAATTGACAAAAATATTTAACAATTTCGTTTTCAGACTTTTTTGCTTCTTTCAAGAAGTACATACTTACATTTAAAATTTATCTGTTATTCTCATATATTCTGATGTTCGGCTCATGTTTTATGAATAACACGCGAAACAATTTGATAACATGTGATTTCACGATACGTAATATCAACGTGTTTCTGTCTCAACGATACACGGATGAGTTACTCAAAATAGCGAATTTTCCAGTCAAAGATACAACAACCCATCGTGGTTACACTTGTAAACTAGAAAATGAGGATCGTTGTTGCATAACGAATCTATTCTCGCGCATAAACATGCCCTATTGTAGAATACGTTATTGACTCGTAACGGGTAAATCAGGTCCAAGCTCGTAACAACCGGCGAAAAAAGCCTACGTGAGAATTGGTTGCTTGAAATGGATTATTAAAAATTATGTAAATAATTATGTAAATGGCAGGTGCTTACACGGCGTTATATAAATTACGATTCAGTTCGAGCGTTGCCATAGTAAAACCAAGCTTGAGCTTGAATTATTTGTTCTGTTGGGATACGTACTGTACATAGGGATTACATAAAATCCATAGTAAGAGAAATCGGTTTTAACATTAGAATATTTTAAGCACGTTATTTTCTGTGACAGCTGTCCTACACAAAAGGAACTACATATCACACATATGTATACACATAGGTACACATATGTACACGTATGTGCATCGTCGAGCACCGTAGGCTTCCCTAGGGATGTATAGGGTAAAGAGGTCCTAACTCATTTTAACCCCTCTTAATTTTCAAATTCATCAATTTCCTAATTTAGAAACTTTCTAAATTTGAAAATTTTAAAGATAAGAAATTTTTAAAAATGATGACAAAAATGTATTAGCAAGATCATCGAAAATCATTCGTAACACGATACCGACGTTTTAAACAATTAAAAATCAATTAGGTATTATTTATTTTAGAAATAATAAAAGTTATAATAAGCTATCGTTAAAAATAAACGTCACCACGAACAGTTGTAAGCTTATCTCTGTATGCAGATAGGTATAGTAAAAATAGCAAGATTGTTACAGAATTTCTATATCTTTGTAATTGTGGTAATTAAATGTTACACAACTCTAATACGCGCAAACCTGATTTATGGGTACGATATTCGTTCGGCATACTTGCGAAACTTATCGGTTAAACCAAACATCTATAATTAGCTGACCGTTTAAATGCTAACTATGAACTTGAATCTGCTATTGCAATAAATCCTTGGAAGCCTCATTACGGTAAATGTTACATTGAAACAGAATTCTATGAATAGTCTTTTATGCGCATATGATTCGAAGCGTGAAATAATTAAATTAAAGAGTTTAAAAAAAATTAAAAAGTTTGCAATTTTTTCTAATTCTGAAATTTGGGAATTTGAAGATTTGGGAATTTGAAGATTGAGGAATTTGATGAGTTGGGAATTTGAAGATAAAATACAAGAATTTGGAAATGTAAAGATTTGGGAATGTGGGAACTTAAGAGAGTGAAGATTTGGAAATCTGGAGATTTAGGGGTGTAAAGACTTTTTAACATAAAGATTTTGAAATGTGGAGATATGAGAATTTGAAAATTTAAGAATGAGGGGACTTCAAAATAAAGTTTGAAAGTTTAGTAATTTTGAAGTGTGTAAATTTATGAAGTTGCACAGTTAAAATTTCCAAAATGAAAGACAATGATCCTCTCTCCCTACACTTGTTCCCAACAAAAGGAAACCTACGTTGCACCCAAAAATACGCGGTATAATCATACAACCTCCAACTGTAAGTCATAAAATTATATACATCACCAATTTCAACGACAGGAACGTTATGAACGTTCTTTCATTGAAGCTAATAATAAATACACATTACGCAAGCAACAATTGGTGATGTAAGTTGAGCAGAGGGGTTGCTAAGATGAGGGATAATCGACGTTTCACCAGAATTTTGTTAGAAACGCGTAGTTTCTCATTGCTTTGTTCATACTAAACAGAGCCGAGATTAATTGCCAGGGTAACAATAGAAGTCATTACTCCAATATCTTATTTAAATACCGTTGATCTACGAATATCAGCAAAGATATTGTGCAATCTGTGTTCCACCGAATTTCGACAGTCGGGATTATTCGCAGATCCTGTTTTGATCATAACAATAACTACATACGAATTATTTTTAGCTTCGAGCAAAGAAATGATTTGATCAAAGGTTTAAAACGGACTAAGGGAACCATCAGGCTGGGTGGGAATAGTGATGGTTCAAAGCCTTTGATTACATAGTAGGCGGAACCTAACTGAAGGAGAGAGTGCACGAAACCAAATCACGTTACAAAAAATTCTCAATTTTTTTTCTAATTTGACGAGGACGGTCACGTAATTTCATATCAACAAAATTTCTGTACCATCGATAAAACTTGCTGATTGCATTTCGCTCTAAACGCGGAGCAAGTAGTACGAGCAAACGATCGATCGGACGGGAAACAAACTCGATATTTATCTTTACCTGTTATACTGATTATTATACTAATAATCACGTAGATTATTATACTGATTAGCGATCGACTGATTAGCAATTCTTTCGATCAAATTTTATTGTCCAGTTAACGTGCACTACTCCCCGTCTATCGTAGATCACAACCAACCTGGTTTCTTTTCAACTACAGCTTTCGTTGGCACGGCGACATTATAAGACATAATTTCCGCCGGTGTGCCGGCACTTTTCAGGGTAATATCTGCCTCATTATTTACGGCCAAACTTGCCTTCGACTTCTTCTTCTTGTGCTCTTTATCCTTTCTTTTGCTGATTGGCTGCGGTAGGGCTTCATTGCTACGTTCATATAGGCATCGCATATATTTACAACATGTAACGATACTTCTGAACCTTATTCTAACGGACAGATCCAATAATTAGTACAGATTACGGGTTGTGATTTTGAAGGTTGTTTAAGGATGTTTGTTTAACAAAAAAGATTAAATGAAACGATAAGCCACGTGGACTTTTTAATGAGTGTCAAGCGACGATTTCATTATTCCATATTATGAATTGATAATTTAGAGAACATAATTAAGGCAACGAGTTCAAGTTAAAAAATTTCTCAAGTTTTCCAAATTTTTCAAATTTCCTGATTTCTAAATTATCAGATTTTGAAATTTTTACAAACTCAAATTTCTTAATTACAAAGTTCCTGAATTTCCACGTTTATAAATTTTAAATCCCCAATACTCTTTTCCAAATTTTCAAGTTGCCAAATCCTCAAAGTTTCAATCTTCAAAAAACATTTTCTAATTGGTCTAAGATTTCTAGATTCGAATGTACCGAAAATATTTCAATTTGTGACACATTCTCGAATAAAATCTGTCGGGTTGTGCACCATTTTTAAGGAAACCTTAATCTCATGAGATATTTGCAGGGTAAATATTTCCAGTGTCACTACTGTCTCTTTTTTATAACATTTCACTGGTTTTCACATAATATTTTTTAGGTTCTATGTTCTTCTTTTCTGCAAAATCTTATCGAGGTGTTCTTAAATAACCTTTAACAGAACATGTCAATTTATGGCGATAATGCGATGCCGGAAGTGCCGATATACCTTGCACACTTTTGACGAGTAAGATAACTAAGTATATTCTAAAAATAAGTATACTTTTTGCTGAGTTAGCAACCAGAAATGCATGCGAACATGAGCTGCAGGTGAATTTGTAATTCTCACACTAGGTCATAAAGAAAGTGGTATTTCTGTGTAGATAAAATTACAATAAAATATTTATAATTATCGTTAATTGACATTTGTACCGATTTTAGTCGGAACAGATCTAGAATTACATCAGAGAACTTTCTCCAGGAAAATCATTGGCGATAAAAAAAGACAATACGTAACAAATGCTTGGGGTCTAGTCGTGATTGTGTTAGTTGCATAATGCAGAGAAAGTACATTTCTCTAAGGATAAACCGTGCAAGCTTTCTCCTAGATAAGGCCAATCACTTCTGGTATACATTACCGGGTTCAGATTCAAAGTTTGAAACTATCAATTGTGTAACTCAAACCAGTTCAGTATGTCTTCTATACCTTGCAATTGAAAAGTAAAGATGTTGAAAGGAGTAACAATTATTCAAAATACAATTGAAATAAAAGTATCAGTTTTGTTAACGAGAGCTTTCTGTTTGTCACTTCACACATGTGATTTTAAATGTCTCCTGGTTTTTCGATTATATTACATTTGTCGTGCCAGTTGCCAAGAATCTTTGCGATATTCATTCTATGAATCAGTCTTCCTTTCTATCAATATCTACGTACTGGGGGACTTTTATTCGCGTTACGATTTGTCCTCATTGTTTACTCGATGAAAAGCCTGTCGTGGAACAACAGTCTGTCTTAATCAAAAATAACAACTCTGTTTTTTATTTTCATCGCTACGTCCATCGATGAAAAGACGACTTTAGAAGCCAGGTTCGAATATTAGTAATTAAACGGTATTGGAATTTATAGCTAACGCGTTTAACATCTTTAGAAACAAAAGAATCTCATAATGAGATTTATAAATCTATCTACCAATATAGAGTTTTATTCGCGAATTTAGACATGTATTTCAATTTTCCGAATTCACCGCGCCACCTGCGCGCGCAGATGCGCATAGCTATAAACCAATTACGATACAACGCGCCAATTGTACTCTATATTAAAATAATGAACGTAAATAAATTTCTTTTAAATTTATTATGAATGCTTTATTAGTTCTTTGTTCTTCTAAATTTCGACTGAGTTTTGAATAAAATGATGGTTATGGATTTTACGAGTTATAATTAGATCGTCACAGCCTATGATTATGCAACAATTCGCGGAGATATGCCACGTAGGCGACGACGCGCGTACCGACATCGCGGGCACGTGGCACGACACATGCATCAATGTTTACAGCTGCGAGTAGTGTAGTCCGTGTGTGCTTTCTCGTAACTGAATGTAATCGTTCGTACGTGATAAACGTATGTATGTACGCGAACGCGACGCTAAAAATCCACGTTGGCTAACCCGTGTACGTACAGTGTCACCTTCGCAAACGTGATAATTACGGAACGGACGAGTTGCTCGCAAAGACCTGTAACCGGAAATAAAAAGCGACATATCTCATTGTATTCCACGATGTGGATGTTTGATCCAAAAGAGAGAGAAAATAAAGAGAAAATTGATAACCCATTCGTTCCTGAATATTCATAGATTCCTAGATGGCTACTTCATAGATTCCGAAATTTTTATAATCAAGACCTTACATTCCTAAGTCCTTAAATCGTACGTTCTAAAATCTTTAGATCACAAAATCTCTGGATGCTTAGATTTGAGGTTTCTAAATGTCTAGATGGTGGATTTCTAAGTCCTTAGAGCGTAATCCTCCAATCTTAAGATCATCAAAACCCTAGATACCTAAATCTTTAAACCACAAATCTCAAGATCCTCAAATATGCAAATTCCCAATTCCTAAATCTAAGAATTCCTAGATTTCCAAGTTCCTAGACCCCCATATTCCTAAACTGGTAATTCCTAATCTACAATTACAATACATGTATGCCTAATGCCTCACATCCATATATCATCAAATCCCTATCTCACTAGGAGATAAATCCATAGATCGCTGAATCTCTAAGACTTACTTAAATCTCTAAACGTAAAACGTACATGTACTCATGTCAGAATTAACAAAAATGTTACATACATTTTGTTGTAGATATTAATATTTATGTAAGAAGGTATAGTAGTAATAAATAGTCACTGTCAAATTATAATACAAAGTAAGACATTCTGGCAAAGTATCTTTCACATGTGGTAGTCAACTCATGTTAGCATGCAATCTCCATTCAGCTGTACTGATAACAACAATTGAACATAGAGTATGAAGCTATCTTAAACCGCTATCGGGTTTTGCAGTAATATAAATAGACCTTTGTTAGCCGTTGATTAATTGTGTTTTTTTATTTACAGTTTTAAATTCCAGGCTATTTTTAAGACGTAGAGGAACGTGGTGAAGCCACGTGTTGCCTACACATTGAAATTCGTATGCGCTACCGAGTACTGCATAAATGCAGTTTGTCAATAAATATTAAAAGTATCGATAATGTATTTTAGATCGATCGACTCCATTACGCGAGTACACGTCTACGATGACAACGTGTTATGATACCTTTTCGGGATTGTTATTAAAATGATTGTCGACTAGAAAAGTAATTTAAACAGTACATTACCTGGATTCAAATGTCGAAGGGCGCCTACCGCAATAACCGCTACTTTCGGAGCGGTTGCTGTTTCTCGAAATTGAACTGCCACTGCTGAAACATACGTTCATCGAACATCGTTAATCATCGGTTAAATATACATAGTCAAATCAGTTAAATATAGTCAGATGAAAAATCCAAGATAAACGATAAAAAAAACTTAATCACTTTACACTGAATTCTTTTTTTACTTTTATGGAATATTTGCATATTGCAAATGTACATTTGCAATAACTTGATAACATTGTACACAACATTATTTGCTACAAAAATAAAATATATGTTTCTTGTTTTGCAGTTATAATAATTTCGTCATCGCCTTGTGATATTCATATTAATGTCTGACAATTGACTGCTTAAACTACTGACGATCCACACCTTGTCTGACCTTGGTGCTCTAATACTACTGAATGAATGAGACCAATCGTATTTTCGTTTCTTTGTTCTCAGCTAATTAGTATTAATTACCAACGATTGTCCTGTGTCGAGGTTTATATGAATGATTGTTTGAAGAGGACACATATTTTTAGACTTAGTAACGGAAATAAAATGGTCACTTCCTGCAAAGTACAGAGTTACATTTCCTTGAAAATACTGCTACGCTTTTCCTCTGATATTAATTTGAGGCTTTTCAATTTCTACATTTCTAAATTTGTAAAACTATAAATTTGAGATCTGAAAATTCGAGGTGTCTAAATTTAAATGATTGTAACCTCGAAATCCCAAAATGTGAAAGTTGAAGATATAAATTTAATTTGAAATTTTTATACGTGAAAATATAAAATATCTACTCTGAAAAATTCAAACCTAAATTATAAACCGAAAAAATATAAAATAACTGTAAAACATAAACCTAAATATCTGAGGATTGTAAACTTTGTATACTTGAAATTTCTGAAAGACTGAAATATTAAATAGAAACCATTAGGAATAATGACAAACAAGATTCACACGTTCGCGTGGTTAATGTCGTGAGAACGCATCTGAGGACGTACCGTGTAAACAAATTGAAGAACTTGATGGTTAAATGCAAAATCGTATGCATGTTCGTACACACTGTAGAAACAACAGATCCTTCGAGTTTGTACGCTTCACTGGCGCACGGTAGAGTCTAGAAGCAATCGGCAAAGGTGCATTTCTCGAACGACAGGTATGGCGTCCTCGGCCTATTGGCCGATTAAACCGCCGTCGAGAAAGTTACGCGAACTGCTGACACAAAATCTCCTAAAACCATGCAGTGGAAAAGAGGAGAAAAAAAGGATCGATCACATGTTCGACAAACGTGACCACCAGGAGATAGGCCCTTACGACATAGTCTTTCTGGCCTTTCACTGTCCTCATTATTTCCGAGGGAACGAGCACGGGGCCCCTGCATTTATTGCACCTCGTTTAGTAGCAAAAATTATTGCATAAAGCCTGTTTCACGTTCGTAGCCCCGTGACTATAAACGTCGAACGGGACCGTGGTCCGACTATCGATTCTGTTCAGGGCTTTGCCTGGAATTATGCCAAGGAAATGGTCCATTAACGAATCAAAAAATGATTGATGCTTTGGATACGATCGTAAAGATGGACGGTTAGGGAGACCGTAAATAATAGCAGCAATACGTAACGAAGGTGGCTGTGAGAACTTTCGAATTATTCTATCTTTGAGGAATCTTTAGGAATTTAGATTATTTTTCAAATTTTTCACTTTGAAAATAGCAAATTTTCGAGTTTAGGAATTTAAAAGTTAACCGAGTATTTGGATACTAGGTGGAGTTTTGCAAGTTCGCCCGAACCCTCCCGATCTTCCCTGAGTTCGCTCGAATATAATCCACCCGCAAAAATTTAAAGTTTCTAAGATTCCAAATTTGAAAATTTAAAGTTCCTAAAATTGTTGATTAAAACTTGTGAATTTGCCAAGCTGAAAATATCAAAATATTAATATATATTAATGGACGAGATATTAAGTTCGTGATGCCCCCCGCTACATTCAACGCATAAAACTTTCCGCTTAATATCTTACATAACATTATATTAACGCGATACAAAATTTTTATTTTTAACGAATCTATTATGTTACATTTGAGATGACAATTTCAATATTTAAAATTTCTATAATGATTACAGACGTAATGTTTATTGAAATTTTAATATAAACTTGTTATTCTCGTAAAACTAAACATTTTGATTTCTATTATGTGTGTAAAGATGATATAATGAGTTCAATCCAATTCAATTATGCAACTAATACGATGAAGAGAAAAAAGCACGTTTGATCAACGTGGTATAACGCATATTTCCCAGTAAATCACGTTTTGGTATTAGTGGATCTCCTAACGTGCAACACGTGAGATTTAAGGGACCATTCATAATCACGGATATTCAACGTGCCTGTTACGATGTTTTCTATAAATAGTATTCACGTCAATAAAAATCATGACAGATTCCGTACAGATAATGTAAAAATCATGACAGATAATGTAAATACAGAAAAGGTACTACATTGCAAGGTATCCTTAGATTTCTAACTGCAATGCTAGTAAATATTATAAATTTTTATTATTAGAAATATGTACTAGTGAAACGGCCCGTGCTATGCACGGGAAATTAATCAGTGAAAATTTAAATTTGACTTTGCCCACCATCCACTCCAAGCACCCCTTGCGCAGTCCTAAACCATAACAGATAGATATGTGCAGTACATTTTTTACAAAGATCTCTACAAAGAAAGGTCAAATGAACCACTCTTAATGATGACGTAATTAGTTTTTAAATTGTAGCAATTTTGATTTGTTCGAAAATTTGTTGCCCAGGATCCGCGAGTATCTCATAAAAACCTTGACCCCCTGCGCAGTCCTAAACCGTAAGAAATAGACATGCGCAGTAAATTTTTACAAAGAAAGTAATCAAAGAAAAAGTAGTCGAAGCGCCCACAATGATGACGTAATTAGTTTGTATGTATCCCTTAAATAGTGTCCCTTAATAAGGGTTTTACTGTACTATTATTGTAAGAGTACACATATAATATTTTTCTGCCTTGTTTTCGAGCATGCTTACAACGTCTTAGGGTTATAATATGATTATTAGAAAACATTAGTTCTGTATCTATCATGAACTCTATTTAGGTATTTAGTAAATAATTAATAATGCAATATATTTAAGAAGGTACTTCATCTTTTATTTTAGATCAATCTAAAGGATCTTTAGATCACTCAAGTAATTTGGTTACCTCGAGGAGGCTATATACACCACGATAATTATATTTGTTAAATAACATTCTTTTAAGATTATTAACCGAATAATACATTTGTAAAGAACAAATTGATACTGGAAGTAGTGTTGTGTAAATTCTCTGACGTATTTAAAATTATTTTAACCCCATCAACGTTGTTACACTTTAAGAACATCTGTTACGTCTGCTACGTTCGACGTTTCATACGTCAGCAGTTATAAACAAATCTTTAGAATTTATATACCGATGTATAATTAATACTACGCTTTCATCAAGTGAATTCAACCAAATCGCACACAATGTCCCTCTGTAATTATAGACAATTGACTTTCTTCGTTGCATCACAAAAATTAGTTATTAACGTAGAACCTCGAAATACATTCTGCACAAGGAACTACAGCTACATGAAAATTTCAAGGCGAATTTTAATAAAAATTGCATAATGCAGAAAAAATGATAGATATAAAAACTTTCATTGAATGACTTGACGCAATGATGATAAGGACGAGGACGCGATACACCTACGGGCAAATGGCGTATATTTGCCAGCGCTGATAAATAGCCAATCTTTTTAATTTAAACATTAGCGTATTCCATAATTTCTGTATTTTTAAACCACTGAACTTGACAATTTGTAAGTTTTAAACAGATATATATTTTTTTATATTCGAAAATTTGTGGATTTGTAAATTTTTACATTTTTTAATTTTTGAATCGCTGAAGTTTTAAATTTTCAAATTTTCAAATTGACAAACTTTCAAATTGACATATTTTCAAATTGACAAACTTTCAAATTGACAAACTTTCAAATTGAAAAATTTTCAAATTGACAAATTACCAAATTACCAAATTACCAAATTACCAAATTCTCAAATTTCCAAATTACTAAATTACTAAATTACTAAATTACCAAATTACCCAATCACCAAATTTTCAAATTTCCAAATTCCCAAATTCCCAAATTCCCAAATTCCCAAATTCTCAAATTCCCAAAATCCCAAATTCCAAAATCCCAAATTCCAAAATCCCAAATTCCAAAATCCCAAATTCCAAAATCCCAAATTCCAAAATCCCAAATTCCAAAATCCCAAATTCCAAAATCCCAAATTCCAAAATCCCAAATTCCAAAATCCCAAATTCCAAAATCCCAAATTCCAAAATCCCAAATTCCAAAATCCCAAATTCCAAAATCCCAAATTCCAAAATCCCAAATTCCAAAATCCCAAATTCCAAAATCCCAAATTCCAAAATCCCAAATTCCAAAATCCCAAATTCCAAAATCTCAAATTCCAAAATCCCAAAAATTCCCAAATCCCAAAAATTCCCAAATCCCAAATTGCCATCTCCCAAAATCCGCATCTCCCAAAATCCTCATCTCTTTAAATCCCCATCTCCCTAAATACCTATTTTCGAAAATCCCCATCTCCTTAAATCCCCAAATCCCAAATTGCCATCTCCCAAAATCCGCATCTCCCAAAATCCCCATCTCTCTAAATCCCCATCTCCCTAAATCCCTATTTTCGTAAATCCCCATCTCCTTAAATCCCCAAATTCCTAAATTCCCAAATTCCCAAATTCTCTAATTCTAAATTTTCAAATCCCCAAATCTTCAACTTCCCAACCCCCACTATCTCACCTTCTCACACCCCACAAATTCTCAAAATACCTACACTCCCAAATTCCCAAATTTCCAACCTCATACCTTCAAACCTAAATAACGTCGAAATTTCGCGAATTCGTAAGTTTCCAGTAAGTTAAGAAACCACCATGACTAATCACTTTCAACAAAGCCGTAATCGGTGATCACGCAAACGCCTTGCATTCGACCGACCTCTTTTCATCGGGGTTTCACAACCCGCGCCTATACCTAGGTGTATCAAATGCGAACGTGGAAATGCAACCGAACGGCATACTTCGTTGAGAAACTAGTTAGCCTTAACCGTAGTGTTCGAGTTTCTATCTTTCTTGTTTGCCGTACCTTTCGTTCTACCTCTCACCTACATCATCCGACAAAGCGTGTCAATGCCAAGTATCCTGCACGAATGCACCTCCTAACGGATGCTGGATGTCCTGTCGCATTGCGAGCATCAAATTTATTTAATACATCCATCCATCATTGGGATGTGCATCATCATTCAGATGGATGAGTCAAGAGTTGTTCATTCAATTATAGGTGTAGTTTGAAAATGGAGCCTTGGCTCTAATATTAAACAATAATTAACACAATAATTAATTAATTAACTCGAAATTTCAAATTACTTGGAAAATTACTCGTTATATACGAAGCAGTGTCAGTATTCAATAGTTGAAATTTTATAAGTTATTTATTGACTACTTGTTTTAAAAAAAGAATTTAGATTATTTTGGTATAAAAATTTAAATAAGATTTGAATAATTTTTTAGTTACATATGTGGTGTATGAACGATTCGTTATGATCTAATGTAAACGTTCGTTAAACGTTTGCGTATCGACGCTGCGCGAGGACACGTAATTGAACAAGAACAGACGAATGCTTCTTAACTTGCATTTTCTTTCATTATCTGTTGTGCTTCAGTATCGTTGACAGTACTTGCATCGCCTGATGACTTTTACCTTCCGTAAACGAGGTATCGTATACGCGCTAAATTACGTAAACATTGGTGAAGCCATTCGTAATGTTATTAGTAGAGCAACGGTATAGATAGAACCTTAAAACGGTAAGAAATTTCCAAATTTCTAAATTTTCAAGTATTTGAAATCCTAATGTTCTGAAATCTCAAAATTCTGAAATTCAAGATTTCGATATTCCAAAATTTTGAAATTCCAAGTTCTAAGTTTCAAGATTCCAAAATACCAAAATCTCGAATTCCCAATTTTCTAGATTTTCGATTCTAAAAATTTCAAATTTTGCAAATTTTAAGAGTCCAAAATCCAAAGTTCGAAAATTCTAATGTCTCAAAATGAAAAAATTCTAAAATTGCAAATTCGCAAAATTCCACTTTCAAAAACAGAAATTTTTCACAAAGCATTAACTTAAAATATTCTAAAATGCAAGAAGTATAAATAAAAAGTATACTCTATTACTACAAAACTTTTCGTATTTTAATATTTAATACGATGCATACTTTGAAAACCTCTGTTAATACAGATGACGCACCAGATGTGTCCTATGATTTTTACTTAATAAATCGATGACGCACATATATTGCTCAAAGAGGTTGAAATATAATTATCGAAGAATACAATAACATTGTATTAGCATTAGAATCAATACTTGTTTGAAGTTAAAATTAAAAATAAATAACAAATGTGCGTAATTAGGAAATATGTTAGGAAATATGCATATGTAACTTGAACGATACCTACTTATAAAAATTTCGATAAAATGTCGAAATAGGGTGTATCTATCGATCAAGATTAATGCTAGATTACGGTCGTAACTTGAAATCAGTGGCGCTATTTTCAAACTGATTCGCAGAAATTCAGTATATTCTAAATGACACGCGATAATTAATCGAAATAAATTTAATACACACCTTCTTCGCGATTGGCTATTGCTGCAGCTATTAGAACATCCAGAATCTGACACCTTGGCATTCTTAGTGGATACTTCCTCCATCGTTCTTTTCCGGATTTAACGTTTTAAACGATATCCGTCAGATCACAACACTGCTGTTAAATTAAATGAACTCGAAGTTCGCGCATTATTTTTATATTTCGTCGCTAATTAAAATGATTGTAATCGATAGAGAAGTCGAAAATAGATTGTCTGTATCAACACCAAGCAAAGGTACAAAAGTTTATTTTATTAAATATATCGAATTCACCATTAATGATCAAGTTAATAAGTGGCGCACCACCAGAACAATTATAAGAAATTAGTAAATTGAACATAAAATTTATTTTCACTAAATTTCCTGGTAGTACCACCACGGTTACAAACACGGTTCGTTTCAAACGACGATATCTATGAAGACTAAAACCGCACCGTACATCGTATATCTTTCACGCAGAGCGACTGTTCCGCATCACGCAGCACGTTCGGTAACACGTGAGTTGTTGCCCCCTCTATCGCGTTGTTAACCTATATCGATGTAAAACGTGCCCCACTTAAACCTCTTGAACGATGAATGCGATTAAAATAGTCTCCTCCACGTAACTTTACACTTCTGTTCCAGCGCAGAAATCTACTGGCGCGAAAATTCTATTTTGTCGACGATCGTGACATCTACTGGTTACTTTTTCGGTACATCTACTTGAAATATGAAAGTGATATAAGTTAGTGATGGGCAGACCAAATGCTCGTCAGAGAACGCACGGGCACTGATGGGCATAGTGCAATAAAAAAATTTTTAACGAAATAATTGGTTATTACTTTTTTATTTTTAACGAAATATCAAATAACGAAACTTAAAAATGTTTGATATGGCAAAAATTTTTAAATTTGATCGTTTGAAAATTTCGAAATAATTTTTTGAACATTTTAGACGATAAACGTGGTGATATAACGCATGTCTATACAATATGACACTATAATGCGTGGCTAAATAACAAATGGCTGTACAATGCGTGATAATACAATAAACGACAGCAAATTAATAGGATTAATTAGGCTGACAGAAACTAATTATTTAAAATTAATAACAGGATGAAATACATTGTACATTAACATTCAAAAATAGCTTAGGAATAATTATAACATGATGATATTATTTTTATATTAAAAAACTTTTTATTGCACACTGTATCAAAATATGAAAAATTTCAAAAAGTAATAAATTACAAACATCATGTATCTCATGAAAAAGAATTAAATGTATAAATATGTATTTGCAAATACAATCATTTTTTATTTATGATAGTTATAGTCTAATAATAAAAAAGAGAAACTATATAAAATTATAATTTATTGTTTGTATTTTATATATACAATATTGGTAGTATCTTACTCTGCTATAATATCACAGTCATCAGGTACACATCTTTGAATCCATGAGGTATCCTGAAAAGTGAAAAGAAAAAGCATGTCAAGAGAGTAAATTATACACGTGTTAATCAGAGGACATTCTGTTTAGTGTAACAAAAAAAATAAGTGGAAATCAGTGTGAGGTTTTGAATACTTAATGTGTATTTAATATCATCAAACAAGTCAGTTACAGTCTCCTAAAACATCATTGCGTATGGTCATTGAGTAAAACAGTCTAACACATGTACAAAAGTGTCCATCATAAAACGTTCATGTTGTGCGTCAATAACTGGTACTTGACGAATTGTAATTATAGACGTATTAATTGTCTAAGAAAACGTATTTCGCTTAACGAAATTCAAATATCAATTTTCTATATTAATTATAGAAAATAATATGTCGATATATTTTATTCAAATATATCTGTTTGCATGGACATATGCAATGTTAAAATATTTCCAAAACAAGATGTATCCGAATCTCATCGAAAATCTGAACAATTACCTTGTTTTACTCGTGTCTATAATTATTTATTTATATGAAATTTATTCATATTTGCATGAAACATAACGACCACATAACTTAATATAATGAAAGTTTTATTAATTATTTATACCTGCTCAATATTAATAAAATAAAACTTACTATACACAGTCTATCACAGAACATGATAATTGGTTTTTCTAACACCAAATAAAAAATTGATGAATTAATAAATTTTATTATATTCGTCTTTATAAAAATATAACTTTTCTTAATATTTTTAATATATGAAACCATATTCTCGAAGTACTAAAAGAAAATATACCGTTTTGCAGAATATATCTTGTTTTGGAATTTCAGTTCTGTAAAATTTACTATTATTACGAGTTATTACCATAAAAATATTTCTTGGAACACATACAAGAAATAAATTAATTTACGTTTTCTTTCATATAGAATATAGCTAATAAAAGAATAGTACAGAACTATCGAATATAGATTATAAACAAAAAATTTGTTTTACTAACTATAAAGCACAGGTTTCGAAGCCTGTTGTAAAGCCTGCGCGAATAGTTAAAATTGATTATAATATAATTCTTGTTTTACAAATAAGAATATAAAATATTGCAAAATAATCTTACTTGAATTCCATCTTTCCTCAAATATTTTCACTTCTCTCAATTGTTAAGCTACGAAGAATTTATTTTTTTTTTCGTAAAAATTTGTCTAAAAAAAACTTTCACTTCAACACGATTTTGATACAAAAGTACATGTATAGAGAAATACTCTTACCTTTGACTAATACCTGAAGTACATTACCATAAATAAATGCTTCAAGTATATTGCACCGTACAACTTCCTTACGTTAAAGGAAGAAGCTCGAAATTTAACTAGTTTTGTGTGTTTTACATATTCATAAATTGAATATTTAAGATCACTTTTCGCACAGGCCTCTTAAAATAATAAAACCAAGAAGTCAGGTGTGTGTGTAACGACATGTAAGGATAAAGTAAAGTATCGTTAAAGTTTCAGTAACGTTGAAATCGCGAACGTAAGCGATAGTTAAAAGTAGGTAGTTGGAGTAGTTTCCTTGGATGCGGGCCCGACGTGGTCAAGTGAGTCTTAAAATTCGTCTCTTTTATTGCGTGCGTCCAGCTTGTGTATACCAGTCAGTCTGTGAAGACAAATAGAAAAATTACATTTTCTCCTGTTTTCTAAGTAAAGTAATCGTCAGTTACACGTCAGGGTGTTAATATTTATATTCCTCTCTTTTTCCCTCCTTTCTTTTTTTCTCTTTGCCATGTGCTCAGCGATTTACTTACGAGGTATACGAAAAAAAGATTAATTTTCGTCTTCGTCCATTCGTAACCGTTTTCTGCGATCTTCACCAACGTTGCGCTCTTCTGCTTCTAGTACTTTCAGTCGAGATCCACAAATTTCTTGCCCGTGTAGAACCTATGAAACGCGTTACCAGTTTCTAACTTAATTATCTTCAATAATTTTACTCCTTTAATTGATTAATCTTAATAGAAGAATACAACTCAAAAACAAAATAAATTAAATTTGATAATATAATGCACCAAAACATACCTCAATTGCTTCATTTGCACTTTCTACACTAGCATACTTTGCATAACCACAATTTTTCCCTGGAAGCATATAAACATCTATCAGGTTTCCAAATCTGCAGAAAGCATCCTTCATGGCGTATATAGGGGGCACAGGCGGTCCACATACGATGAAACACCTTTTAGCAACTTCTGCATCTATACTAGCCATTGGTTGTACAGGTGGTAACTTAACACACATTGAATGTTCTAAACCTAATTATGTAAAAATGCAATTATATAAAAGAACTATTTATTACATATTGTGTAGATAAAACAATTCCTTACTTGGTGCAGTTAATCCTGCTGCTTGAATTAAAGAAGTAGCTTGAGCAATTGTTTCAGCCAAATGCGCTAGATCCGTTCTAGCACTAGCAATTCCACCTGTAGAACTACCAGCTTTTATCGCATTTTTTGGTGGAACATTTGATAAATCTGGCTTAACTATCATTCTATGTCCAGGAGGATATTCGAAGCCATGAAATTTTTCTCTTGCATATGCTGCTGCACTGGGATTAGAATATACTACAACAGCTTGACCTCGTGGCATCCTGTATCTTACATCATTTTTTAAGTGACAATAATCCAAACCAGGTACGATATCAAACAATTTCCATAATTGATCTTGATTTAATGCTGGATGTGCAATTACTTGTAAATGCGTATAACCTTCAGAATTAGGATAATTTGTAGCAATTTCTAAACTAATACTGCTTTTCCCAAAATTTGATGAACTATAACCTCCGCTTGTACCATCGTAATGGGAGGATAATCCATTATTGTATTTTACATCAATATGTTCTGGTTTAGGCTTTTTTGGTTCAGCAAATACAGCTTTATATTTTCTATCACATTCTTCAAATGCTCTTGCTGCACTAGATACTTTTTTAAATTTAACATAACCAAAACCTTTCGATTCATTTGTATTTCTGTCCTTAACTACAGTTGCATATTCAATAGGTCCAAATTTTGAAAATTCTTGCTGGAGTTCATTGTCAGTCATTGACTTAGGTAACACACAAAAAAGACGAACCCATCTTTCTTCTTCATTTGTTTCCCTTACAGAACCTTGGTCACGGCTGAAATAAATAATAAACTTATATACTTGTAGCATATAATGATAACTGAACTTGGTGAATCATATTTTTATACAATATTTAAAATCTTACTTCGAAGCAATCATTACTTTAATAGGTCTTCCTACGGATCCTAACATTTTTCCATTCATTTCTTCAAGAGCAAAAGCTGCTTCTGATGTTTTTGAAAATTTAATGTACGTAACACCTGCATAAACAACAAATATTACTCTTTGAATATTTAATTTACACGTATGATGATTAATTGTTATTAGTACAAACAAGTGTGGGCAAACTTCTTACGATAGAAAAAATATTCAAAAATAAAATAAAAGCTTATCGATTTGTTCTGTAGTTGAGAGAAATTACCTTTATTTTCACCTGTACTCCGATCTTTAACTACCCAGATATCTTCAATTTTTCCAAATTTTTCAAACGCCTTCCTGAGATCATCTTCTTCCAAACTTTTGTGACATATAACAAATAAACGTGAATTCGGTGGATCATCATTTTTAGATCGTAAATCCGTTTGCGAATAATACGAATCCCTTTCCCTGTGATCGGCCATTTTGTAAATGAACGCTGCAGACTATATCGCCCGTCTACGGTCAACGAAGCTTATGCGCTTCAGGGACGGCTTAATAGGGGTTTTATGATATCAATTTTCCAATGCTATTTTTTGCATCGAATAACTAAAAATATAAAAAGTTTAAAATTTCAATTCTTTCTTAATATTAAAAAGAAATTCACTTATCTAACAGTACAAAAAAGAAATCTGCTCTTAAAATATTAATATCATTGATTTGTAAATAACATTGTATCATAATAAAATGATATTTAAAAATTCAAATGTTTGACGGTGTTATTGCTATTTATATCCGAATATATAGATTGTGTTATGCTGGAGGACATCGCGGATAAAATAAAATGAAAATATTGCATTAGTTCAATATTTACACAATGTACACACATATATTTCAAAATTATTATAGAAATACCATAAGAATATTATTGTAAAAAATTATATGGGGAAGTCACAAATGCATGACTTTGCCTATTAAAACTTCAAAACTTCTTTACAATTTTCTCGAAAAAGTGTTTTTTAACTGACTAAGGTAGAACCTTTGGAACTATATGTACTTCTAACATTTCGATTGGCAATTAATTAATTAGTAATTTTTAAATTAACATGATTTAAAAATGCTGAAGATTGTTTGTACACGTTTTTTAATTTAAATGTTCGTCTACAGGCTACTGGATTCAATGGAAACAAATCTATAATTATTTGTAAAAATATTGTGACATACATGTAATATATGTATAAGTATATTATTTCAATAAAATTGTAAATTTTCTTTCGTTATTTTTTTTTGGCATATACAAGTTAGGGGAGTTATCCAAATTATGATCAAATTGAATACGTGACCTATATAAAACACTATGGCAGCCGGTTAAAGTATAAATAGTGAACTTTAAAAATATGAAAGTACTAAAATTTTATTTTTTAAGAAATTAAATTCGCAAATTTATTATTTCTTACATATTAGTTTACTTTTGTAAAAATCAGGTAATATTTTTGCTATGAAATTCTGTGATATAACCTCTATGAATCAATATGTAAATGAGTCATTACTATTTTATTAAGTGTATTTTATAAATGTTAATGCTAGAAATCATATGTATTAATTTTATTGTAAAATATATTAATCTTTTTCTCTATTTTAGCATACAATCATCATGTTTGATCAAAGTATTATTGGAATATGTTTCTTTATCTGCTTAGCAATAGTTTTTAACTTCTCTTTGCACCGTATAGAGGAGGGTCATGTTGGCGTTTATTTTAGGGTATGTGGTCATTAACGAATATAAAATGACATAATCTGTAAAAATGTATACATATTAATTATATAACATAGGGTGGCGCATTGCTGCCTCAAGTAAGTAATCCAGGATTTCATATGATGATACCATTATTGACAACTTACCGTTCAGTTCAAGTTACTTTACAAACAGACGAAGTAAAGAATGTACCATGTGGTACTAGTGGTGGTGTAATGATTTATTTTGATCGTATTGAAGTTGTAAATGTATTAGATGCAAATAGTGGTAAGAATCTTATCACCTATTTATATAAATGACTAAGTTATGTTATTGTGTTTCAATAAATTGTTTGTGTTTATATAGTTTATAATATGGTGAGGAACTTCACAGCAGATTATGATCAAACATTAATATTTAACAAAATCCATCACGAGTTAAATCAATTTTGTTCTGTACATACACTGCATGAAGTTTATATAGACTTATTTGATCAGATAGATGAAAACTTAAAAACTGCTTTACAAAAAGATTTGAATGATTTAGCACCTGGTTTAAGTATACATGCAGTGAGAGTTACCAAGCCAAAAATTCCAGAAACTATTAGAAAAAATTATGAATTAATGTAAGTAAAAATGGTATTAACATGTAAATTACTGCATAGATAGTTTGATTAAATAGTATAATTTATATTTAGCTATGATAATAAGTTTAGTATCAAGACTGATGTTTGCATGTGATTATAGGGAAGCAGAGAAAACAAAATTATTAATATCTACACAACATCAAAAAGTAGTAGAAAAGGATGCAGAAACTGATAGAAAAAAAGCTGTTATTGAAGCAGAAAAAGAGGCACAAGTCGCAAAGATTCAATACAGTCAGAAAATTATGGAAAAAGAATCTTTACAACGAATGGCATCTATTGAAGATGAAATGCATTTGGCAAGAGAAAAGAGTCATTCTGATGCTGAGTATTATCAAATGAAAATGCAGGCAGAAGCTAACAAATTGCTTCTCACTAAGGAATATTTAGAACTTAAAAAATATGAAGCACTTGCACGTAATACAAAAATTTATTATGGTCAAGATATACCAAAAATGTTTATGTATGGGGGTTGCTCAAATGATCCTAGCATAGGTTCCACTGTAGATGTGCAAGAGTCTGTAGTGCAATGAATATGTAAACTCTTTTTGTCTCTAATACAATGGTCATTTTAGCTAATTCCAGTATATAATAGATATTATTACATTGGTTGTAAAAGCGTTAAAAATTAATAATTGTATTTAGATACTTATTAACAGTTTATTTTAAAGAATATGTATATCCATAACTGTCCTCGTGTCAAGTCTCGTTAAAGTTCTCGATTTTTCTAATAAAGCTATTACTTGTATGTATATTAATACTATTGTATTGAGATTCTACATTACATCTACATATATAATTTACATTAATTCTCGGACGATAGATATCGTGTCAATTATAATCCGATCTAATTAGGATCTAAATATAAAACTGTTCAATAACATGTCGACTAATATAATGATAAACCTACAAGTTTACAAAAAAAGCGTTTTATTAATTGGAAAATAAAATGTTTGAAAATGAAAATACTATAAGGCATAAAATTATATTTAAATTATAGTTTTCACAGTGGATGATGTTCCGAGAATTAATTGTAATGCAACATTATAAATATTGTATAGTTTCTTAAACAATTAATAAATTGACTTTGTATATCGTATACATTAAATGTATAATAAGTCAAAATAAGTCATTTGATCTGGTTTTATTTAATTTAAAAAAATAGCATTATTATTCAATTAAATTCAAATTTCTACTTCAATTTAAAAAAATTGAAAATTATAGATGTAACTATTTTTCCTAGGGAAACTATTATGTTCGTTTATTTTTTTACTATGGTTTAAATATAGTGCGCGCGCATCTGTATACGCCTACCGCATGACAGTCTGTCAAAAGTAGTGTTTAGAAGTATTAATATTCACGGTTTATTAAATTAAATTTATTTATAAATTAATACTTGATATCCATTATAGTGAATATTAGAAATGACTGCGGTAAGTTGAAAAATTATTATGTTCACTTGTGCAATAGTAGCACCACATGATATGAGGTTATGTATAACTAATTTAAATGCTCTAAGGATACAATTTTTATACAAGTAAATCTATATTTTATTAAAAAGGAGAACAAAGTATAACAATTTAATACAAGTATGTTATTTATAAGAATCATTTGTTCTTTATTATTTCAGGAATTAAAGAAGTTTCTTTATGGACTTCTAAGTAGTGTAGAGGGACTCCACAGTATACTGATAACAGATAGGGATGGAGTACCTGTTATATCTGTAGCTGATGAAAAAGCACCAGAATTAGCTATGAGAGCAAGTTTCTTATCTACATTTGGAATGGCTACAGATCAAGGAAGTAAATTAGGTCTTGGAAAAAATAAAACTATTATCTGCATGTATAGTAGTTATCAGGTAATAAAATATTATACATTGATTATACAGTATATTATATACTGTACAATACAGTATATTATTATTTTTCATGCATACAGAAACAAGATAATAGGATACTTTTGTATAGACATATGTATTCAATTTGGTTTGCAGGTGGTTCAAATGAACAAATTGCCATTAGTTATTAGTTTTATTGCTAGTCATAATTGTAATACTGGGCACATTTTATCTCTAGAAGGTAAAATCGATCCAATCCTGAGCAATTTAAAAAATGCAGTAGTGGAAGCCTGATGGTTACCTGTCGTACATTATGGGTGATAAATACCAAAAGGTTTACAGTTAAATTTGGTGAACACTTATAATGAACACAGATATAAATAATCCTAGGGGTTTTATTACATTATTGTTTGTCTAGTTTACAAAAAATTCAAATTATAATTTTTTATATTTATATTTCCTTTCATTATTGTTTTTATATATTTTAAATATTAGAAGGGAAGAAAGTATCTCAAACATTTTATAATATAATAATGTGAAATGAGAAGAAAAGATTTTAAAGACTATACAAATTTTTGTAATGAATAGAAAGCAATTTTTATTATACAACATCAAAGAAGCATTTCAATATTTTGCAATATGTAGTTTATGTTAAAAGTGGTAAAAGTAGAGTATAAATATTTAAAGAAACGTTACTAAAATTTTACATGTGTAAATAGTATAAATTTATGTAAAGAATGGGTGATATTAAACTATATATTATATGCGATTATACCAGTAAATATTCTTAAACATACAAAAGTGTATCATTGTCATTACATCATTTCAAGTAAATACACAGTAGTAGGTTGTATAATGAAACTTTAAGTTTTAAACATGCAAACTTGTTAATTATACTTCATACACTAATGGCTTACCCTCTAATCCATTGAGAATGTTTTGTGCTGCAGTAATTGACATATCAATTGTAGTTCTCATGGTAGCAGTGCCCAAGTGTGGTATGATCACTGCAGTGCATTATATATAATATATATAATTAATGTACATACAATTTTGCTAAATATTTCTATGATTATATAATAAAAGAATATTATGTAAAGTTGTAGAATATAATTTCTAATAATAAATTATTAACCAAACTTAAAAATAGTAATTCATTGTTACCTTACACCATTTTGATAAATAAGTTAAGCATACAGAAATCTGATATAAGATTTAAGAGCAAAAAAGTGTATACCTCACTATAAACATGTTTTCCTACTGTATAGATTTACAATTATTACAATTAGTGATACTAACCAGCATTAGGAAGTTTAAGAAGTTCGTGATCAGGAGGCAATGGTTCGGGATCAGTGACATCAAGGCCCGCCGCAAAAATAGTCTTATTACGAAGTGCTTTAATCAATGCTTCCGTATTTACAACTTTTCCACGACCAATATTTACGAATACCGCTGTTTCCTTCATTTTACCGAACGTATCGTCATTAAACATTCCCATGGTTTCATTCGTAAGTGGTGTAGCAACGATTATAAAGTCGCTTTGTCCAAGGAGCTCGTCGAGTGATACAAAATGGGCGCCAAGTTCATCTCCTACGTAAAATTGAAATGAACACAATTTATTGAAACATTTATGGAACTATTAATGTGTTCTACTTTTGCGTACAGTACAGTCTCGTTAAATAACTCTACATGGAGTTGCAGAAACCTATCTTTTTACTTTCCCGCCAAGATTATGTGCATGCGCAGAAATGTAAGTGGCGTGCACACTTCACGAAAATTTCCAAAGTGCAAATTTCTTCAATCGTTCTGGATAGCCTTACTCTAAGAAGTCAAAGCTAAATGGGGAAGTGATACTTAGCGAAACTTTATTGTACTTTAATTATAAGTATGTACTGTATGTACCTGCTTTCTTACGAGAATGACCAGTATAAACAAAACGACTCACGTCGAATCCTTTCAAACGTTTAACAATAGCTTGTCCAATATTGCCTAAACCAACAATACCAACTGTCGATCCTCGTAATTCGTGGCCTATCATCCATTGCAAATTATTCTTCACTTCACCTCTGCATTTACGAAAAATTTATATACATGTATTAAAATGTAAATCGTCGTAAGGTAGTCTTATAGAAATTGTAGAAGTATAGTGTATTCTTGCTATATGATTCTACAACGACTTGTCTTACACGCGCGAGAATACACTATAGTCATTTCTTATAAATAAAAATTGTTTAATGTCTTTATTGAATATTAATGTCATAAAATTTGAAAAAGTAAAAAATGTAAGTTTTTTTGAATTACTGTTCGAGTTTTAAACGTGCTTCATGAGCTCGTCTTGCTGCACTCAATGCCAAGAGTATTGCCATTTCTGCAACTGCAACCGATACGGCTAGAGGTGTATTACCGACTTTAATACCTCTTCTTTTAATTTCAGGAACGTTTAAGTGATCATAACCAGCTGACATTGTTGAAACTACTTTCAGACTGGGTCCTGTTATAAGCGAAAAAATAGTGAGACTACAATTTTCGAAAATGGGTCTCAACCTATAGTTTGCAAAACCTTGATTTGAAGAATCTACTATAGGATTCTATATTTACCTACAGCATTAAGAAATTCATTGTCGACGTGCATGGGTACAGCAATAAATATAGCATCATGTCCTGGAAGAGCTTGTAACACATCTTTGCGGCTACTTGTAAGAGCATGAATGATCGTGACATCACATCTAAATGGAATAGGGCATTAAAATGTATGTTCTGATACAAATATATAGTAGTAATTAAACTTTTAATAATTAAAAATCGTAAACATAAAATCATTAAATGAATGTTAATTTCTACTAAAAAATCATACTCTTATGTTAATATTAATAAAAAATCAAATTTCATTATAATAATATGCTTACTTTGTACGTAATAAATCTATACCGGCAGAAGGCACATCGCCACATGTGACTAATACACGTGGTTTCATTGTAAAGTTTCGGTGTTGTAATAACACCGGCAAGTAATTTCTAAACTTACTTGCGATACTCCATGCATTATATAAGCGCATGATCTGATAATGCGCAGGCGCCATGAAACATAAAGATAACTGATATTACTTTTTTGCAATGTCTAAGCATAGTCTCCATTACGATATAGTAAAATAGTAAGGTTGTACGATTAATAACATTTTAGTCTCGATTATGCGAACTGTAATCCAATCTATAATGTCTAAACAAATAATACTATAGGTAAGATTGAAAATAATACATACTTTTTATATCACTGAGAATAATATACAGAAGCAGGTATCAAAATATAGCACGACCATTCATATGAAACTACTACTTCCTACATCATATGCGTTCCTGTTCGGTAGAGACGCTACTTTCTTCCAATGACAGACAAGTTACCGCATGTCCTGACAATGTCTGCCTTGCTTTTTATAACAATAAGTGTATGAATCCATACTTTATATTCGTAAAACACGTGTTCGTAAATAATTTGTATTGCAAAAAGATTATATCACTATCTCGCTATATATGAATATTTGTTTCATACTTTCTGATATGTGATTACGTATGTACAGCGGCTAACAAAAGTAAGTAAACACTTAGAGCTTGTGTCAAAGCAAATATGTAAGTTCAAAAAACAAATTGTATATCTGCTGAACCTACGTGAAATAATCTATATAATTATGCTGATAAAATGTTCATTAGTGAAGGATTTCCTCATAAAAAATAATAAAGATTCACGGTATGCAACGAATACACGTTCCAAAAGTAAGTAAACACGACCGGCATTGCTCGATACCTTTTTAATGCTTGCAATTTTGCAATTTATTTATAAATGACTCTTATAGATTATTTCATACCGAATCTGAATTCATAAACTGTTTCTTTGTAGTGATTATCGTTTTCAAAAAAATTTGACTTAAAGGAAAATTGTAAATTTTCAACTTTGGAAATGTTTCACAGTCTTATAGTTGCTTCTATTCATTTTATTTTTATACCAAACTATTCTGCAAATTCTTTTGAATAAAATGATATGAATTGTGATAACATTGCAATTATTTAATTATGTTTAAATGCCAATGGAAGTGAAGAAGAAATCCAACACTCGCCGATGTCTACTGATGTTTTTTAATTTATTTCAACGACTAAGAGTTTCAGAAAAATTCTAACCAGATCAAACGAAACAGTAAATATTACAGTTGAAAAAGGTGCACAAGAAAGATAAATCGTGTTATGTTTTGAGTACATGTGTCAAACGTTTTGGAAAATTATTAGCACGAAATCCGAAAAAGGTTCGTACAAAAAAGACAACGGTCAGTGATGAGTATCACTGCTGTTACTATGTGAAGTTGTTACGTTTAGTTATTCTTTAATTATGAATGGCCGATATCCTATTCTTCTTTGCATAACGTGAATATGCAGTTACTGTACATACGTAATCACATATCAGAAAGTATAAAACAAATATTCATATATGACGAGATAGTGATATAATCTTTTTGCAATACAAATTATTTACGAACACGTGTTTTGCGAATATAAAATATGCTGACTCATACACTTATTGTAATGTACATACATATATAATATTCGTAATTAATATTAATTCTTAATTATTGTAAAATGAAATGTTACATTATAGTAAAACTTTTATCGTGTGACAAGCCTGATAGCATGACAGAAACAACTATTATTGTTAACAATAAATTGTATGATATGAATGCAATTACATGTTGATAATTATTTATCATAATTATTGTTATCGTGTGGGATACGCATTTTTAATAGTTACTTATTGTTGGAAATATAGATTAATATAAGAAACAATATATTACGCATTATAGTTAAATAGTTTATATATTTCTAAAATAGTTACATGTGTATTATTAGTAAATTAACTCCAACTCCTTCAGTGATTCTGAAACGCAAAGTATCAGGGAAACACGTGATCGAGTTGTATTATGTTACGTGCTGTGCGCGTAAATATCATTTCCGTTCCTTCACATATACGTAAAATAAAGCGCATGGAACGAGACTGACGTAACACGTATACATATCGTTATTACATTTAACAAAATTCCTAGTTAATATAGCAAAATGTGATGGAAGCTACATTTTAGGTGTTATAGAAGTATATTATTCGTTTGCAATAAATGTACCTTTTAAAATGTTTGTAATAGGAAACTATAATAAATGGAGGTAAAATTATAACTGCATAGTAAGTACTTCCTTATCGACTATCTATGTCATTTTATGAGAACAATGTGTAACACCTCGTCTGTGGTGTAAGCAAGATTTAATGTCTCGCATAGTAGGAAAGCATAATCTATTTTAAACATTCTACAATCTTTAGACTTTGTAACTTCTTTGTCCGCGTTTTTCTTTTCCAACACTCAACCAATTCTCGTCAAATTTTGCATGCACATGCGTACGTACATCCAGATGGACATAGAAAAAAAATTTTAATCGGACTTGCCACGAACGGATAATCACCGAAAAAACTGATCCTAAGAAGTGAGGGTCCGAACACGCATATAAGGAAAATAAAAAAATGAATATTTCGGCACTTTGACGACGTAGTATGGTTCCAGAGGCATTTAGAAACAAATTTCTATTAGGGTTTGATGCGTTTTGATGACTAATAAAGCCAGGAAATCAATTTTTGTCGAATTCGATCCAAAACGGTACAGGTGGCGCCATCTAGCGGCGAGCGGCGGAACTACGAAAAACTAAAATCTCGATTTTCTCGAAAATTAGGGACTTTTCCGAAATTCTGAGATATACAAATTGTTCCTTGTCGCCTACGGAATCGAACGAATATAGTTATATCCTGTTAGGACCATTATTAAAGAAAATAGAAAAATAGTCCATTTCATGGACTAAAAAATTAGCGTCCATCTAGCGGTGAAAGTTGGAACTACAAAAATAGAAAATTTCGATTTTCTCGAAAATTAGGGACTTTTCCGAAATTCTGAGATATACAAATTGTTCCTTGTCGCCTACGGAATCGAATGAATCTAATTATAGCCAGCTAGGACCATTATTAAAGAAAATAGAAAAATAGCCCATTTCATGGACTAAAAAATTAGCGTCCATCTAGCGGTGAAAGTTGGAACTACAAAAATATAAAATTGCGATTTTCTCGAATATTAGCGATCTTTGAGTACTTGTGAGGCTCAGAAAGTGTTATGTGATCGCATTAGAAGCAGAATAAAGCAATAAAAGTTTCCTGAAAGCTCTAATAAAAAAAATTTAAAAAATGTTATTTTATGGAGAAAAATTGTGGCGCCATCTAGCGGCGAAACTGCGAACTAAACTGAAAAAACCGTATGTCCGAACACGCGTTAAGGAAAAATATAAAAAGTAATATTTCGCAACTTTGACGACGTAGTATGCTTCTTCAGACATTTTAAAGCAATTTTTGTTAAATAAGTTATTCATTTTTTTGCCTATTAAGCCGAGAAAATCAATTTTTATTTGACCCCTTAACGCGTGTTCGGACATACGTTTTTTAGTTTAGTTCGCAGTTTCGCCGCTAGATGGCGCCACAAATTTTCTCCATAAAATAACATTTTTTTAATTTTCTTTATTAAAGCTTTCAGGAAACTTTTATTGCTTTATTTTGCTTCTACTGCGATGACATAACACTTTCTGAGCCTCACAAGTACTTAAAGATCGCTAATATTCGAGAAAATCGCAATTTTATAGTTTTGTAATTCCAACTTTCACCGCTAGATGGACGCCAATTTTTTAGTCCATGAAATGGGCTATTTTTCTATTTTCTTTAATAATGGTCCTAGCTAGCTATAATTAGATTCATTCGATTCCGTAGGCGACAAGGAAAAATTTGTATATCTCAGAATTTCGGAAAAGTCCCTAATTTTCGAGAAAATCGAAATTTTCTATTTTTGTAGTTCCAACTTTCACCGCTAGATGGACGCCAATTTTTTAGTCCATGAAATGGGCTATTTTTCTATTTTCTTTAATAATGATCCTAGCTGGCTATAATTATATTCGTTCGATTCCGTAGGCGACAAGGAACAATTTGTATATCTCAGAATTTCGGAAAAGTCCCTAATTTTCGAGAAAAGCGAGATTTTAGTTTTCGTAGTTCCGCCGCTCACCGCTAGATGGCGCCACCTGTACCGTTTTGGACCGAATCCGACAAAAATTAATTTCCTGGCTTTGTTAGTCATCAAAACGCATCAAACCCTAATAGAAATTTGTTTCTAAATGCCTCTGGAACCATACTACGTCGTCAAAGTGCCGAAATATTGCACTTTGCATGTGCAGTGGAATTGATATAGGCGGCTTATGTACGTATCGCAATGTTGACACAAAATAATTAATTACTCATTACCCGAACATTATTTATGAACTTTTATGATCGAATCATGTAAATAATGCTGACCATTCTTTAATCATAAAAGTTCATAAACTGTGCTCAGAAAGTGAGTAATTAACGATTTTGCATACTCATTGTCGTGTATATTCCTCCTACGCCTCGCCCGCGCATGCCACGGAAGAATAATTACCGAAAAACCATATCCTCGTAGACTTTAATGCAAAATTGAATTTGCTCGCGCTTATGTACTTGACTTTTCAACTTTTTTGTCCACGCTTTTCTCTTGCACCACTCAACGAATTCAACCAGATGACACGGTTGACTATTTTTGCTTTGGCGTAAAATTTACTCGCTCGCTCAACATTGTTAGGTTAGGCGCGGAGCACCTAATCAAACAGACCTAGTAGGTATACTTATGCGTATACATATACATAGTTGTACACAAATAGTATAACTACGTATATTGTTGCTGTCAAACAAACAGATATACATTATATTATATTCTACAAAAGCAAAATTTATATAAAACAGAAGTATAACTTTACATTTACTATTTTTAATTAAATAATAGTACTTGCGGAACCTAATGACATTAAAGTAAGATATTTTGTTACAAACTGAGCTGTAGTAATTAACAATAAAGAAGTAATTAACAATATAATCTTCACATAATATGGTTTTCCCATATAGAGCTTAAAAATTTGTAAAATTGTAAATTTTTTAATTTTCTAATTTGGAAGTTTAAAGGCAGGGCCCGGCTAAGTGTCCTGTTTGGAAACTGCATGTTTTAAATGAAAGTAGTAAAATTTATGATATGTCTAAATTCTGAACTGCAATTACAAATATATTTTAAAGTATTTACATTATATAATTTTATCTCTGTACAGAATAAAAAAATTCTGTTGAATCTTAATTTGTACCGTAAATGTTACGTTTAAATCATCTGTCATGTTCTAATCTTGGGATCTACGTAATGACCTCTTTTGTGGGTATTACCAATATAACAAATAATTCACTATGATTTTAAATTTTATGTTGCGTGGTATGATGTTTCGTTAGTAAGATATATAACAAAGATTATTGTAAAATAAAGGCTTTATTATAATTTATTATATTTGCATTTTAATGAATGTGCTGTGTCTGCATTTATCTGAACAAATTGTATGGTCATGGTTGGTAGCAATACGGCTTCAAAAATACGATTTCCGATCTGAACTTAAACACCTCTCGAAATTTACAGACAGACAGAACCGTTCAAAGAAGACTTTACTTATCACGTTTCGAAAGTGTACTTAAACTTGTGCTAACTCTTTATAATATTTTTTATAGTCTATATTATAAATGATTTTTACAAGAGAGATTTCGAGGTTATGAAGCATTGCGTTCATAACAAATTCGAAGCATGTTCCACATTTGATAAAGGATTAACTTATACAACAATAAATAATACGAAACTAGTAGTACATTTTAAATACAAGAATATAAAATGAGGTGGCTTCCGCGATATTTTACACTTCCAATTACAGGCTTATCTTTAACATGTGTTAGTATTGCTTTAATATATGTATTATATAAAAAGGTAAGTTCAAGATTAAGCATTTACAAACTTACCTATTTTTATATAAAGTTTGATTTTAATTACTTTGATTCAATAGGGCAAAGAAGATGCAAAGTCTCAAAGAAGTAATATTGAAGTTTCAAGACGAATTACAATAGAATGTAAAGTACCTAGGCAACATGTACCTGCTGTTATTGGAAGAGGCGGTTCAACAATAAAAGATGTACAAAATAAGACAGGAACGCAAATACATTTTAAAGAAGATAATATTGAATGCCCTGATCGTGTTTGCCTTATAAAAGGAAGTCATGAAGCAACACAATTGGCTGAAAGAATGATTAAATCCATAATTGAAAATCAACCAATAATTGAAACATATGAAATATATGTACCTCACAATGCGTGCAGAAGGATAATAGGAAAAGGCGGTGAAGTTATTCACCAAATTCAATCAACCTCCAGTGCAAAAATTACTGTTGAAAGTGGTCAGGGTTTCTATGATACAAGTATGTTTATTTATTATACAAATATTTATTATTTTATTTTGTGTCTTTATACTTTCATAATTAATACTAATATTTTATAGATGCTGAAAGGAGGATCATGATTAAAGGAACAAGTGAACAAATTGCTGTAGCTGTAGCACTAATTGAAGAAAAAGTTCAAGAAAAGAAAGAAGCACATATAAAATTAGAGGCTTCTTCTGCAGCAAGATTGCCTAGGCGTAAATTGTCTCCTCGTAACACCTCAGTCAGTACAAGTGAACAACTACAAACACCTAAAGTTGTATCAGTCCAAGGTATGTAATGCCTCTAATTTGAATAATACAATTATGAAGGTTCATTAATTTAAACTAATTGTATATTATTTTCAGATTGTGATACTGCAATAGAAGTATATGTATCAGCAGCAGAAAATCCTAATCAATTCTGGGTACATCTTGTTGGTCCTGGAAATACAGCTTTAGATAAACTAGTTTCCGAAATGACTGAATATTACAGTGATGAACAGAATCAAGAAATACATGCATTAAAAAATGTAAATATGCAGTTATATATTGTACTTTTGAAGACAAATATTATGATTATAGCAATTAAAATGTTGGCTCATTATCGTGACTATATTATTTATTTCAGGTAACACTTGGCCAAATTGTTGCTGCAAAGTTTAGCTTTGATGAACAATGGTATCGAGCCGAAGTTACCTCTACGCCTGAAGATGGTCAATGTGAAGTATGTTTCTTGGACTATGGAGATCGTGAAGTGGTCCAATTAGATTCTATATTGGAACTTCGAATGGACTTTTTAGGTGTACCGATACAGACAATGGAGTTTTCCTTAGCCAACATTAAACCAAGGTGAGTGAATTGATCCTATATTATGTACATGCTTAGGTTCATTGATAAAATATGCCTGTATATTGTTTTGATACCTAAATATTTATAAAACGTACAAGATATGTAGGTCTTTGTTTTTAATAGATACAAAATTATCATTAATACATCTTGGGAATTTACAATTAATTATTAATTTACCTATATCACAAAAAAAAAGAAGGATAAAGTTAATTACTTAATTCACTATCGTCCATATTACTTGATCTTGAACTGCCAATACCAGCTTCACAAACTTCATTAAACAATTCTGGATTCACTTGTTCCATCATTTTCCATGCTAAACTTTTGTTGAGTATAGTTATGTTTTCCTCACAATATGCTAAACTGGCTCTTTTCAATGCATCACAGCCAAATTCATCTGCAACCAGAAGTCTGCTTGCTATATTTTCTGGTGTTATGGTTTCAATGAGATTCCTTTCACAAAGCTCCTTTAATCCTAGAGAATGGAATATAAATTGTTTTATAATTGGCATTATTTCAATTGTTCCATATTGTAACATACAGTACCTTGTAAACAAAAACGTTCAGCAAGAGATAAAAGTTGAGGAGCCAAATTATCAAGGTTATCAACATGATCAGTGTATATGTATCTTAACAATTCTTCAGCCACTTCTTTACTGAGATCCAACAATTCTAGTGAGTATGTGTAGCAGTCCTGAAATGTTACAAATACATAATATTATAGTAGATTCATTTAACAGAAAATCTGATATGTAAAATGATATAGAGCAAATACTCACACTTGAAATTAACAAGCCCAGTTAGAAAAACATCACTCTTAAAAAGTGTAATAATGTTATAAATAATATACAGGGTGTTCAGAGATTTACTAGCCAGCGTTTTTGTCCGAACACCCTGTATATGTTTCTTTGATTATGTTAGTTTAGCATACAAAATAAATGCTACAGGAATAAATTCAAACATTATTTATTGTTCTATAGAAGATTCCATAGAGGATCAAACTCAAGTAACAAAAATTGTTAATTTGTTAATGTGTTTGTTCGACATAAGACAGATTATTTCTAGCATTTCGCAACACGGGTGCAGAGTATCGCCTGGCACGTACGCTAAAAGATCTGTTCTCCTTAGAAATCAAGTTTCCTTCTTGTGGTTCTGACGTATTCGATACTTCTGTGGTATTCGTGTTTGAGTTTTTCCGTCCATCGGATTCACGTATGGGAGACATCATTTCTGCCAGAACGTGACTACGAGCAGCTAATATGCTGCTGTGAACTGGAATCTCTGTATTATTCAAACCGCCACATGATAACTTGGTATCAGCGCTATATGGATGTTTCAACAACTTAGCCATATCCTATGACACAATTTTATAATTAATTTTTTTTTTAAAGTTTAACTTGAAAATTGGAGACTTTGCAAATGTAAGAATTTAGAAAGAGGAGTGTAAGAATTTGGGTCTTTGCAAATTTTATCATTTAGAAATTATTTAATTTAATAATTGAGTTAGTCTTTAATAAATGTATTTCACATAGTGAAACCAAACTATGTGAAATACAGTAGTAGACTAGTTTCCGTGAACAAATTTAAAATTTGACTAGTAGCTAACGTCAAATATTCATCGAGTAAATTTAAAATCATTCTTTGAAGTATATACCTGCGACAAGTTATGTTTCTCGCTTTCGCATTGTATGATCTGTATCTTGACCATCAATGTAATTTCCCCGTTCTTCTTTAAATGCCTGTCGACGATGGATAAATCCCTATATCCTAAGGAAATGATATCTAAACAAGATTTTAGCTCGAGTACTGTTCTGCTAACATGACAGTATTCCCAGTGTTTAACGTCGGCATTGAAAACTGCAAATTGAAATCGTATCTTGGCTTGTTCCGCTTCATCTACGGTGCAGCTCAACATGTTCAGACACAATACCACCGGGTTTATCATTCTTTTGCCTGTCACCAAACACCGTACCATTGTTTCATTTAATAAAATCGATATTTATAATTGTTTCGGACAAGGATAAAAAAATATATACATTAACTGGTCAGTTTGACCAGGGTCGTGTACATTTTATTTGAAACTATGTAAGAATTTTAACTAATTCAAATACTTCGTTATTTTACGAACAGTATAAGAATGTTGATGTAATTCAAATTATTTTCAAATAATTTTGCATAAATTATTTATGTGTTGAAAATTGTAGCAATTGTCCTTACCGTCAGGATTTTTCCAAAACCTGATGGAAAGATTCCAGGTACTGTGAATGCCATTCACGTTCACGTCGAACGATGGACTATCGATGAAGCTTTTCTTTAAAATAGACTTCTTGTAATTTGGTACAGTCCATGTGTATTTAAACACAATGTCAGAGACTGTTGGCACTAGTAGCTCCATTCTTTAATAGCCTCACGTAAATAAGAAAACCTGAACGAGTGAAGAAACAATTCATCATTTGATAATCAAATTAAATTTCTTTCGATTTGTTATATGAGTTATTAACGCATGGTGATCTAACATTCAGCCTTCAAGAATTTGGGGATCTCGGTAAATGCTCATATACGTGAAAATGACAATATAATAAAAGACTATGTATTTTAATATTTAAAACTTTTAACAAGCTGGCTAATATTGTTCCTGCATAAAATTATATACTCGTTAGTACAAATTAATGAAAATTTTTAGTCGAACGTTGTTAGGAAGAAACAATGCATTTCAGCTTTTCAAATTCTTTTTGCTTCAAGCATTGCTTTTCATGCTCTGCTATGACGCAGCACTTTTTGTTCATTTTATTTCGTCCGTTTCACAATTCACTTTCGATTCTTTCCGTCTGTCTAGCAGCAAATGTAATTCTCGTGGTGCAGTATAATTGCAGCGTACAGTCACGATAAAGCTTTGAGAAAGTGCGCAAAACGCTTTGCCGATTGTTAAACTCTCGCGTTGCACATGCACCGGCAAAGTTTTCGGTATAAATCGCAAGTTCAACGGTGGAACACGAACGTTTGGCAGAGTGCCAGTGTACGATCTTAATTTATCTTTATTTAATACGGTAATTTAAAATATGAATAGTTTTTATTTGCATATTTTAGCAACGCCGATGCTGTCTTCCTCGAAGTGTACGATTTGGTAAAAAATTTCGAACGATCGAGTATATCGTGTAAAATTTAATTGCTGGAGATTTACATTTTTAGTTTGAACATGGCTTTGGAGAACGCGAAATCAATAACGATATGAGATATTAAAACTCATACATGAATTTATCGCGAATAAAAGCTCGTTAAAATTGCTGGTGACAAATTTAATCGAGGTTTTGGTGCACAATCGATGGTTTCAATCGAAGATTTTCTGTCAACGGAGATCTGCTCTATACATATTATCAGAGGTGAAATTGTAAAAACAAAGAATTGGAAATGGCAGTACTACAAAGGATTCTATCTATCAGTTGAAAGTTTACAAATGTGGAAATTGGAAAGTTTGGAAATTTGAAAATTAGTACCTTTTCAAATTTGCAAATTGTTAAATATAAAAATTTCTATTAATTTGATATCATATGCAAAAGATTTAATTTAAGATCACCGCGAATAATTTCTTAAACCCGGAAAGAGGGAATCACAGTTATTGTTTATAATCCAGAAATCAATCTTGTGTATCGTGTATAAGATCAGAATGGGGATAAATTCTTCTCGATAGTCGAATGGGAATTTAATCAATCAATCTGACCGAATAGCGCAGCTCGCATCGCGTGCCTCGAAACAGCTAATCATCGTTGCAACCTCGAAGATAATGCACACACGATGGTTTTCGAGTTGGAATTACCGCGGTACCTACGGTGTTCGGTTACACGCGACACAACGAGGGCAAAACCGATGAGTACCTCGTTGCCAAAAACCCGCAGACCACTTCTGAATGCTTTCTATTTCCGTTGCAGTCAATCTCTCGTGCTTCCGTCAACTTCGATTTTTCCCCATTTGAAATGGGATCTCTTTGTTTTCCTGCTGTCAAACCTCTTAACTCGATGGATATCGTTTTAATTCAATTTCGGTTCGAATTTGTACGTTCTTTATTTTGGTATTTACCTTGTAATGTATAAAATTACGCGTTATTTAGATATGCATTGTGTCGTTATATGTTATATTGTGAAAAGTTGTATCACGCGTTTTATAGCTACGCATTATATCCTCATTATTTTTATTACCATATTATTATGCGCTAATATTGCTACATGCTATATCGCCATACGTTGATGTTGACATGCTATATTGCTGTACGTTATTTTGCTATGTGTCATTGTTACGCTTTATGCAGTAGCTACATGCTATTTCGCTGCACGTTGTATGACCACGCGTTAATATCTTCACATGCTATATCACCACGCGTTATATTACTACGTGCTATATTACCACAAGATATATCACCACACGGTATATCACAATGCGTTATATCACCACGCACTATATCACCACACGATATATCACCTTACGCTATATCACCATTTGTTAACATTGCCATGCGCTATATCACCATTTGTTAACATTGCCATGCGCTACATTGCCATACGTTAATATTACTACGCGCTGTATCACCACACGCCATATCACCGCGCGCTATATCACCACACGCTATATCACCATGCGCTATATCACCACACGCTATATCACCATGCGCTATATCACCACACGCTATATCACCATGCGTTATATCACCACGCACTATATTACCACACGATATATCACCTCGGGCTACATCACCATTTGTTAACATTGCCATGCGCTATATTGCCATGCGTTAATATTGCCACGCGCTGTATCACCACACGCTATATCACCACACACTATATCACCACACGCTATATCACCATGCGTTATATCACTACACGATATATCACCCCGCGCTATATCACCATTTGTTAACATTGCCATGCGCTATATTGGCATGCGCTATATTGCCATACGTTAATATTGCCACGCGCTGTATCACCACACGCTATATCACTGCGCGCTATATCACCACACGCTATATCACCGCGCGCTATATCACCGCGCGCTATATCACCATGCGTTATATCACCACATGATATCTCACCACGCGCTATATTACCACACAATATATTACCTCGCGCTATATCACCATTTGATAATATTACCGTGTGCTACATTGTCACGCGCTATATTACCATGCGTCAATCTTGCTACGCGCAATATCATCCTGCGTGAATGTCACTGCCTGATATATCACCATATCTCAATATCGCCACGCATTAATATTATTATGTATTATATAATCTACACGTATAATGTCTGCACACATTGTATCGTCACGCGTTATATAGCCAAACATGTCATGTGACATCTCATGTACTTATTTGTTCATACGAGATTGACATTTATTGAGTAGATTAAAATGTTATGAGGTATATCAAATTTGGCGCAATGATTTGTTGCTACATAACAAATGAATACAGTCCAGTCTCCAGTATGGATGACTAAGACCATCTGTTTGACCACTAAGATTAAAGAGTGAATTGACAAATGAAATAATTGCGTTGGATGATTCTTAATTGACGATAACAATGATATACAAGACAAATGCAGGTTGACCAAGATAAATCATCTCTACGTTCTATATTGCTGGTAGTAATAAGATACCAGAATTGCATGGTTTATGCAGTTTATTTGCAACTCAATATAACGATGAGTTGATATTCGAGGAATTTACTCATCGAGTCAAATATTAATTGACTCCATTTTTGTGATACATGCGAATCAAATGACAGTGCAAAATTAGAACGATGTAAAGGCGTTTAAGATTTTTATCTCCACATTGTCAACTTGCATTACGATGCTAATAATCATAGAAATACCAGTACGGTTTTTTGTCATTTTTCGTTTTTGTTCATAGTACACGATCATTCCAAACGTGATGTATTCAAAATACAGCATGTAAAGCATTGTTTGGCAACAGTGGTAAGCTTAGTAACGTTCCTGTTTGACATTCAAACTGCACCACTCGACACTATTTCGCGTCGAAAAGCCACGAAAATACACGTCTACAATGAAAATGCGTACTTACGTGCATACGTACATACGCGTCCGGTATAACGTTCATTAATGCGTCTAGCATAAAGTGCATCGAGTTCAGCTAGACTTCTCACGAATTCAGTTTTCTGCACTGTGCACACCGTGTATCATACGTGTTCACTTTTCTCCATACCATGAATAAACACCGAATGAAGATAATTTAAATTCACTATATATTTGCAGTATACGCTCGATTAATTGTTTAATTACCGATGAAATTAAGAGTTTCAAGTCAATAATTTTATCTGATTGTTTTTTGTTGTATTGCCACCGCAGTGTTCGTATTTAGTACTATACAAAATAATCACCGGTACTTGTGCTCTATTTTATACCTTATCCTTCTGCGTCCCTCTTTTTTTAACGAGGATATTGTTCACCACGAAGATCGTGAAACGACTGAGACAGTGTGACCATTACCGAGAGACTATGCTCATCGTCCACTTCATCTTCTCGCACGTGTACACTTGTGCTGTGCAGTTTATAAATGGAACAAGATGCCCCGAAACTGCTTAAACCTTGGTAAATGGGGGTGCTTCACGCACGTGTTCTTTGTTTCGTGCAACGATAGCTCTATCACCTTCGAGTTCCGGCTAAATCTCGGTTCGGAAACAGGGTTAACGGTAATTGTACCGAAGAAACGAGAGTTACATGAAATGCGGATAATTGAGTCGAGAAGAAAGTAATTTAAAAATCGAATCTGATACCTGGAACCTTTTTTACCGTTGCCTGTAATGGTAATTAAGCAGAGTTAATCTCTACGTTCTTTTAATTTCAAATTTTCCAATTTTTTCATTTGCAAATTATCTTATTTGCAGATATTCAAATTTTTATATTTTGCTGTCGAATTTATAAATTTAAAAATTTTTTAATTATGCAATTTGCAAACATTCAGATTTCCATATTTATCGAACATTAAATTTCCTAATTATCAAATTATACAATTTTCCACTTTGCAGATACTCAAATTTCTAAATTTCTTATGACATATGAAGACTTCATATGAACACTTATGAACATTCTTATTCTGATATATACTACATTCTTCAATTTAGTAATCTAGTCACAAGTATATATTGTATGTGTACACATTTCTGAATCTGTTTACCGATTAACGACCACAATTCTTGATAATGTATAGCACCAGTATTTACATGTTTGTTTGTTTGCACTCTGGCTCAATCATTCGGTTACAGTAACACGTGTAAAATTAGTGCGAGGAAAATCACTAATGCTTAATGCATCATTGCACGAAAATCGTTCAAATATTTTGACACAGGTTCAAGTACAAGTGAAATAACATTTCACGTAAACTCGATAAGAAATCTATTACTTAAAAGTACTACGCTTATATTCAATAAAGTATATCGAAAGTAAAGAAATTATGTTAAATGTGTAACGAGACGAAATAACATTTCTGTGCATACGATTCTCTTTCTGTTGCCAAATTGTTGACAAATTTATTACGCTAAATTCCGTAGTAACTTCGCAATTTGAGGGTTCACCACGGCCAATATCTACGTGGAAAATTGTCCAATGTTTCATTAGGCATGAGCAATAGCGAACAATAAATAATCGTAAGACTCCGAGTTCAGATTTCATGGTTGTCGATGTGTAAACACTAAACATGTTGCAATGAAAACAAAAATCATGATATTTACTCGTAGAAAATTGAAGGAATTTATAAATGACCGAAGAAAGATTAACTCAAATAAAATGATACATTAGTTAGTTACATCAATAATAAAATAATATAACACATCACTCAATAACTCTCCGGTCTAACTAAGAAAAACAAATTTTTTTTTAGAAATTCCACTTTAATCATCAATATACTTTCCTTCCAGTGTGATACATTGATTCCAATGCTCCTCTAACTTTTCAATTCCCTTTATATTAAACGATTTGTCTTTGCCCCCAAAATAAGCTTCAGTTTCCGTAATCACTTCTTCATTTGAGCCAAATTTCTTTACCTGGAGCATCTTTTTCATATCTGCAAAGAACCAGTAGTCGCTGGGGTCCAAATCTGGGGAGTACGGTTTGCGGGGAAACAATTCAAAACGTAATTCATTCAATTGAACCATCGTGTTCATCGACTTGTGACACGGCGCATTGCCTTCGTGAAACAGCAAACGCGGCACACACTTTGAAAGCAATTTGCACATGCCCAAATTTTCTTGCAAAATTGTGAAGACACTACCTTCTGATATCTTCAAGGCATCAGCTATCTCACACAACTTAAGTTTACGGCCCTTTAAAACTATTTTGTGGACATTTTTTATGTTTTCCGGAACGACTGCTGATTTTGGGCAACCAGAGCGTTCAGCATCATCGGTGCTTGTATGACTGCGTTTAAATTCAGCATACCAGTCAATGATAATCGATCTTCCTGGTGCAGAGTCCCTATAATGCTTATCAAGTCACTTCTTGGCTTCAATAGTATTTTTTTTTATAAAAAAACAGTGTTTAATCAGCACACGAAATTCCTTTCTATCCATTGTCTTTAAAATTACGAAACTGGGGGTACTAAAATGACTGTAACTTCTAAACTATTGGTTAGAATACCATGAAATTTTGACACGTACTGTTTGAAGGTTAGTATTATTCAAAAATAACGTGGGTCTGTCACCAGTGCCGCCATATATGTGTCAGACCGGGGACTTATTGAGTGACGTGTTATGTTATGATTAGTTCGGTTATATTAATTCAGATATATGTATATATAAAATAACTTAGTAGAAAAAATTAGTAGAAATTTTATTAACTCCCTCGTTATCGAATGCTTTATGTAGGAATAAGATAATTGTCAGAGTTAATTTTTAATATGTTTTAATTTTCTATGATTCAGAGAAAACGAATGGAGCAGCGAAGCCTGCAAGAAGTTCGAAGAACTCACTTGGTTAGCTCAGTGGAAAGTCTTGATAGCCAAAATCAGAGGCTACAAAGAACGAACTCGCAGCTATAACATATCTCGTCGCGCAGGAATACCAATTCCTTGTGTCGATCTTTTCGACAAAATCGACGATACGGTACTTCATGAACAATATTTAATAATTACTAGTTTGTTCTCGACTTAACAATTAGTAGTCTATTCTCGAGTCAGCAATTGGTTTGCTATTAATCCTTCATTGCATAACTTCATTAATTTCACAAAATGTAATACCGTTTTGAGTTCTCAATAATTTTGATAATAGTAAAATATCGTTCATTTATGTTTGCCAATTTATATTCAGTTTTAATCTTTTGTCGGACTCACGCAGTACATTAATATCGGTCAAGAGTTGATAAACGAGGGTTTCGCCGAGCCAGAAGAAGCAGGGTTATGGGAAGCTTATTCAAAGTTGTCCTTATCTAATCGAAGCCACGATGTGTCGAGTATCTCAACTTCTGCATCAACTTCTCCGTTGACGAGACGAGCTCAGAGTCCCGAAACACCCACAAACATTCTACGTAAATTGGAGTCTGAATCGCCACACTCACCCATCACCGATCCTGAAACACCCGTCTCGACGATGCAGCGTAATATGGAAGTAATCGATCTTGTAACACCACAGGTGAGACTCTATATACTTCAATGTCTGTTTAAACTTTAAACGTTTGACGGCAAAGGAAACTTTTTGATCTCTTTTATCATTTAGAATTTGGAGTTTTCAGGGCGCACGTCTGCTGTGAGATTATACAGGGTGTCTACTTTCAATCCCTCCACGAATTTGGCAAATGAATTACTTATTCACTTTCTCAAAACTATAAATCTATAAACGTAAGTTCTGTTTAAAAGAGGGTACTGTATTTACTTTGAAATGTACATGGAGTTGGTGTAGTTTTATTATATGGCTTTAAACAGTGTAGAAGAGGAGAATATTATAGAAATATGGAGCAACATAAAAATATTGTTTTCAAGGACATATAGTTTGTTTATCAGTATAATTGTCAGAGTATATTGAAGTAAGACACCCTGTGTATAAAAATATTATGAAGTCCTCTTTTTACCGAAAAGTTTGTGGAGTTCGCAGACATGGTCGAACAAGAAACGATTTCTTCCGTGTAATAGCGAAACGGGATCGAACGTGTAATAGAAAGTACATTGACATCCGTTTTTCCGTCTCGCCACGGAAAGCACGCTCGCTTGCGGTTAACCGTTAAATCCTCGAACACAACCGGGTCATTAGCAGCCTCTGTATCGATTTCTTTCAGAGACGACACGGTGTACCGATCGAGTTAATCGATCTTGCGACGCCGGTGAAGGACGAGACGAGTCGGTTCATCGACAATGAGAAGAAAGTAAATCGAGAGGACGGGGGCGGTGATTATCTACGAAACGGAAATAGCAATCAGCGCGACAAATCTTACGATACACACTTGAAAATTGAAAAATCATCGAAAATCGCTCCGGCTGGATATGAGAGCGATCTCTCCAATGACTCGGACGAATTGGAATTGGGGTAAATAAATGAAACGACAAAAGAAGCTAGATACCCTAATGTTGATTTGTTAGCCATTTCCTTTAGCTTTATAGACATCGAGATCAACCATATAGAATTAGTTTTCGAAATAATATAACTCACAAGGTCTCGTGTGCTTTGCGTACTGTTCTTAGCGTATTGGAGATTGTTTTTTTTTTCTTTTTATTTAATACGTTTCATGCCACGTAAAACAGAGACTTAATAGATTTAAAAGTTATATTTTATTTAAGTTGCAAGTGCTTACTTTTACATTGTTTCTTCGTTTCATGAAAAGTTTGTTAATTTGATTGTAATTAAATAATCAGAAATTAAAGTTTCCATATAAAATTGTCAAATTAAGTATTACTGTTTAGTTTGTATAGATTTAAAAAATTCAACTAAAAACTAAATATTTTTTGTTTCTGTTTACAACGCTTTTAATAAACAATGAGTCTGTAACTTACGTAGCACGGAATGTACTAAATTCTAACTTTGTACACTCGCTTCTTTTACCTTGATAAAACCGTGTATAAATCTACATTTTGTAGTAAAAGTAGTACAAAAACACTTATTTAAGAAGTAAACTTATTTAAAAATACTTACTCAATATAAATTTAATAATTTATATTGAAGATTGATTGTCCGGTTAGAGTTAGAAATGAAATACCACAATGACAATTGTTTTGTACGATTTGTCTTGTGAAACTATTACATTATAAAGGAGATGAATCTTTTTAATATAATAAGAGAAATGACTTTGAACAGTCAGTTGGTCTCGAACAGAGTGATACATTTATAAAGTTTTTTGTACGAGTGATTTTGATCGTTGACACGCGTTTTTTATCACACAGCTTTTTATATTATACATCAAAGAGCGTTGTGAATTGATATTGAATTTCTGGTAACTTTATTTCATTGTTTTTTTGATATTTAGAATAAAATTCATGTATTTTAAAATTCGGATAAGTGATAACGATAGGAAAGTAGTCATTCAACATCTATCTAGAAATTATTAGGGAAAGCAACAGCGCAAAAGTTTGGCTACTTTGCTCAATAAAGATGTGTTTAATCTGAAGGAAAATATTGGAAACGATGGACGATGTCAATGTCAAAATAGCGTGCAATTACTAATTATAAGAATTACTTTATGGAATTGTCAGAAAGATTTTGACAGTATTTTTTTATTCGCGTTTATTTTGAAAAGTGATAATTTCAAAGGTGATAATTGCATAGTGTGATAATTAAAAATTGTAAAACAAAAAAAATATGAAATTATAAAACTCGTAAATTTAATGAAATCTGTATTCATCAAAGCCTTAAATATTGTTATTATAAATACCTTTCATGTTCTTTAGGAAATTTGTCGAATTGGATATCGTCCTTGATACTTACTTTTATTCAATCAATCATTCCTTTATTTGTAATTCAGTACTATAACAGAACTTCTACTACGAATCTATCGAGTTTCAGTGAACAAACACCAATGAAAACGAGAAGATATTGACTGAATCTTGTTTACGTCCGCTTAGTCGTTTAATCTCGTTTCTGTTTTGCCACTCCTTGCAAGATACATATTCAGTTTTATCGATGACCTACTATAATCGAGTGAATCTCTAATTATTTTCAACGAAACCTGTCGAATAAACTGCATATGCAATAGCTACTAGACATCTTTCTTATTGAAGTTTCATCAACAGACTTTTTAATGCCATATATTACGAAAAATAATTAGCGAGCCTTTGATCGCTGACAAGTTGTACTGTGATTAAAAGAATACGAATTTCCTTTCAAATATTAGTTATTGTTGAATTGTAAAACAATTTGCGAAACATAAATAAGATTTTAAGTATCCGAATCAAGCGTTCGAGGCTTAAAAATTGCTCATCTTGGGAAAATTTGAAACGATAAAAGTTAAGACACGTTAAGAACAATTGAACGAAGCACCGTAAAATCCCGAATATCTTCCTAATACTTCCATATAGTTGTAGTGCTACACTTTAAGTCGTACCTCGTTTCCTCAGTAACTATGTACTTTATAAAACAAGCTGAAATTTAACACGCTGACTGCCATAAGAGTCGGTGGCCTAATATTTTATTCGTTCAGTTGAAAAATAGAGGATCCTCTTTCAACAGATCTTTGATAAGTCAAGTTAGACGTTCTCTAAATCAGTGATGGACAAAACTACCCGCTGAAATATTTACGATTTCTGAAATTAAAAAGGAAATCTAAAATTTTAAGAATTTGTTTACCGAAAATTTAGAGAAGTTTTAAAATTTCGAAAAGTCATAAAAATTTTATAACGGTAGAATGCGGATAGAATTGCCCATCGCTCTAACTGTCTCTATTAAGAGAAAAAACCTAATTGAACTAATGGATACGGCTATTTTCTACTTTTCTACCAGTCAACGTGTTAAGAGACCGTACGCGTTAAATCGCTTCGCGCATAATCGCTTTCTTCGAAAAATAGCGCATAAAAAGAGAATGTAACTATTACGATGTAAAATGTCGAGGAAGACCTATGTACATAGTGGGTCGTATATTTTTATAAGAAAAGAATAATCGAAGAGAAATATGTATCATTTAGTAATTAATCAGAGAAAGATTCTTGATGTTTAACAAAACTCGTTATTGTTACTTTTAGTTATGTTTATTCTTTTGTTTTCGCGTTATTTTAAGAACAGTTGATTGATCGACTGCGACAGACACGCAAATCTGTATGATAATATAGATTCCAAGAATACATAGAAGCTTCGTTTATTTGATGTCCTGCATGAATCTGTTTACTTTCATTAACATTACTGGTGATGGGCTGATTTTGACTTCGAATATTATCTTCTAGATTTAAGGTTTTTGAAGATTTTGGTCTTGAAAATTTAAAAAATCTTTAACAGCTCACTGATTGTATTAGATGTTTGTACCAATAGGAAGTAATTAGCATAACATACATTTTTTATCATATGCTTAAATTCTTTGCAGCAGTCTATTACAAAAAAATAGTCAGCAATTACTCAAAAAAATAATCAGTAAATTTTGTAAGACTTTCGAGATTAACATTTTCGAAAGGTGTAAAGTTATAGTATTTTTATCTATTATCAACGAAGCTTTAAACAGTATTCAGAGATAATTTCTGTTCTGATTGCAATCTTAACTCATAAATAAATTCATTACAGAACGAGATATTATTTCTTTATTTATTATAAAATAAAAATGTTCTAAAAACGCCATTGTGCTTAATAACTATCGAAGTGCAAGAAAGAGAATATTAACCCTTCTTCACAATTGGTAAATGTAAACTTTTAGAACTTGGTTTAATAACACGAAGTTTCGAATATAGTAATTATATTAACACATTCGCTACCACGCTCGCATATGAACGCTTGAACTTCCACAGTAGTCCCACGATGAAAAAATTATCTTAATTATCTAATTACAAATTCACGTATGCTTGAAATATTAACAATATCCTAATAAAATTTTCAACAGCTTCAGCGTTGTAGCGAATGTGTTCTACAAATATTTGTAGAACTATGGCCGCCATAATGAAAGAAGGGTTAAAGCGCCCATCACTATTTTAATAATCGCGATGTGATCTTGTGTTTTCTCGATGATAAAATGTACAACATAAATGAAGATTCTAACGAATAAAATGATCGTTCTCTAAAGTTCTATTTATCTGTTCACCTCTAACGGAACCCTAAATCGTTTCCTTTCACTTGATCCATCGTGTTGCTTTCTCGGATTACGGCATCGTGATACCAGACCAACGATTTTTCGGGGTTTCTTGTCCACGAGTAAAAGTCGAAGCGTAGACAACCGCAAAAAGGAGAGGACAAAGCCCTCGGTGAAGAAGAGTAGTAGTGGTAGTAAGAGGACGAGGAACAAACGATATCGGAAGTTGCTGCACTGGAACAGTGAGTACAACTTGCTTGTCTGTCTACCAACAACTGATGCGTATCTGTTTTCACTGTTATCCCTTTGAGATTCTATGTCCAGTGTGACTGCTCATCGATTTCTGTTCCAGTAGACATTATGTTCATTGTCATTGACCATTGAATGTATGTTTCACTATAGATTCTCGCTATTTTGCCTACTATTCGTAGAGTAGTAGAGGAGAGGTGTTGTAGAGGTGAAGTTTTTGAAATTAGGAAGAGGGTTTTACCTTTTAGGACATTTATCAAGACGTCAAATGAAATATAACTCAAATTAGGGAATTCCCAAACTTTCAATTAAAATTTACAAGTTATTGAAATTGTCAAATTAATGGTAGTCAAATCAAATCAAGTAGCGAAAATTAAATTAAATTGTCAAATGAGCGAGCTCATAAAATGAATTGAATTCGGAGAAGAAACAAACACTGCCTAAGTTGCGTTTTATTGCTAGATACTAAACAGGAATTGAAAAGTTGGTTTTATATTGGTCACCGCGATAATCATAGCAGAATAAAGTAAATATCGGGTAAGAAGCACTTGAAATAATCGTTGTCGCTTGGTGGTGTTCAGTGATCGGGGAAAATGAGAAAGCTGTGGCTGAGCGAAACGTATAAAACGATGTTAGTTCGACCACTCTCTTCAGTTCGTCTAATATCTGACCTATCGACGTCAACGAGCAGACTTGCGATGAATAATTCGGTAAATTGCTATTTCTCTTAATTATCGTATCATTGTGATCTGTTACTACGTTAGAAAACAATAGCAAGTTTAAAACGTTAAAACGATATCTTACACTTTTGTTGTTTTTATAAAAGTGGTCTGAATACTACCATTTTCATCTCAGGACATATGGTCAAACCTGTTAAATATTTCAAAAATATAACATGCTTGCTTTATGATCTAAAATTAAAATAAAGGTAACGTTTGCTACAAAGAGTTTGCTATGTTCATTTTTTAAAGCATGGTCTAAATATGAAGAAACCTAAAAAATAAAGTATTTCAAAATGCAAACTCTGATATTTAGATTTCTTCCTCTGAATATCTGAATGTGATTGTAAATTAAAAATTGGTAAAAGATGTCAGGGTACAGATCTTTGCAAATAATACTATATAGCTCGAATGGATACAATGCTATATTTAAATTTTTTGGAACTACACTACGTGACTTAAGATCTTTCAACATATTTCAGTCATGGAAGTCGATAAAGTGTAAATAATTATGATCTTAAATTTTTTCGAATATCTCTGAAATTAAAGCCGAGCGACGGTTATATCTACAGAGAAAATTTGTTCAGAACGTCCTTGATAGCATATTTCAAGGTCATTGAAATCGGTGAGGTGTACACTTTATAATATATTTTTTAATGCATTAACTGATTCAATTTATCGATTATTACAAAAGAGTATTAAGCTATTTAATACAGTTTAGTATAAATAATAAACTCGTGTTAATCTTCAGTTTATTTTGTCAAAAATATTTTTCGAGTTTTAAAGACATTTTAAATTGAAATTTTAAGTAATTTAATTTTGTCACGAAATATATTTACTTAAGTATACATATTTGGCGGTAAATAAACAGTGCGTGGGATAATTGAAATTTTCCTGTTAAATTTGTCCAAGGATGGGTCTTTGTAATTGCAATCCGTTACCTTGACCTTTTTCGCGTATCTCTCGGGTCTGATATTAAATAATTACGCATTCGTGCTTGAAGTGCCTCATCGAAACCTGCATCGTTACTCGAATCGACGGGAAGAAAATTATTGTACATGGAACGAACCATCTTTCCGATGTCGTTAACAAATAGTTCAGTAAAATTAACTTGAACGCAACCAAGCACTGCAGAAGTTTAATTAAGTACCGTCGATCGTTGTCACTGAATTATCTTTCATTCCGAAAGAACCTTGACTTCTTTGATGTCTTAAAGTTAAATATTGAGAAACTAAAATGCAGTGGAAAGAACACAAATTAGATTCTTTTTACAATTATAATATATGATTATTTTACAGATTTTGAAATTTTGTAGAGAGATACGTTACGTGTTTTTATTTTAGAACTTTGGAAATGTAGCAATTTGGGATGTGCAAAATTTTTAATCTAAAGATTCCAAGGTATGGAAATTTGGAAGCTGGAAAATTTGACAATTTGAGAACTCAGAACTTGTTTAGTATAGGCATTTGGAGATATGAAAATTAGAAAATTTACACATTTAAAAGTTTGACAATTTGGGGATTCAGAACTTGTTTAGTATAGGCATTTGGAGATATGAAAATTAGAAAATTTACACATTTAAAAGTTTGACAATTTGGGGATTCAGAACTTGTTTAGTATAGGCATTTGGAGATATGAAAATTAGAAAATTTACACATCTGAAAGTTTGACAATTTGGGGATTCGGAACTTGTTTAGTATAGACATTTGGAGATATGAAAATTAGAAAACTTACACATTTGGAAGTTTCGCAGTTTGAGGATTTCAAATTTGAATATTTACAAATTCTTAGTCTGAGAATCTGAAAAATTGACAAATTGAGAACTAGAGAATTTGACAATTTCAAGCTTACAAAATTCCCTAAAACTGAAAGCAAAGGAAACCTCTGTTGCAGCTTAATCCAGTACTCTCTATAATACTTGAATATCCTTTACAAATCATGATACCAAACTTACATAAAAATTAGTCTACCTGATTCAAATTTTAACTAACAAGGAGTTAAATATCTTATACTATTTCAGATAGTAACGTTGCTTCTGCTATGCGGCGTTTATGGTGTTTTGGCCGGGCGTCGCTACATCGCTATTCCAATCGATGGTGTCGATGTGATCGAACTGAGTCCCGTCTCGATACCTGTACCCAGGATCACTCGACAAACCGAGGCATATATACCCGTAGAAGTTCCTAATGTCTCTCAGGAGGAGCTGAAGAATCCTCGAGCTGAAAGATCGACCGCTCACATCTTGGATTACGTGGATTTCGGTGGACAAACTAACTCTAATGGCGCATTCAGTTGGTACGCTGATTACCCAGCTCATCATTGATCAACCTAAATCGATAGACCCTACAAACGAATGTACGAATCTACGAATTCGAATTTCGAAACTCAAGGAATGGAAATGTTATACGTATACTCAATCATTCTATCGTTTGATGAATTTTCACCCAGATCCACTAATTGACTATGGTACAATGATTATGATCGAATTCATACTTCAAGCTTCTGTTATTAAAAATTTCTGATATTTGCAATTTGTAATATTTAAAAATGATTTCTTGTTCATTTACGATGGAATGTTTCTTTTTTATTAATTAGTTGTAAGTTTGAATATACTGCCAAAACTGTATGGATACAGAATTCTTTGTTATTTTAGTTTGATAAGGAATATTATACGTTATACATCGTTATCGCAGTTATCGTTTCAACTGATTACTGTTTGAATAAAATATAAGGAATATTGTTGATTTCATAACCTTGCTTTAACGAGTATTCATGTAAGCATTATTTAAATGATATACGTATGTACTTGTTATTAAGATGTATACATTGTTATATTCTGCACTTATTATGGAATGACTGCTTTTAGTTATTGTTACAATAAAATTGATTTTTGAGAATTTTTATTACTAGTTATATTGATATTTGAATTTGATAATATTGAACGTTATATTATATTAAATTGTGTGATTAATATAGGTAATTACAATCACAACATTTTAATCGACAAAATTGCAAATTCTTGAAATTAGTCTTTGATTGAATAATCAGGGAAAGCCTATAAGTTATTAACACTTTAATGGCCGCGCGCCTACGCAGTCAAACGTTGCCAGGGGTAACATTTCTAAAGAATTCATTTTAACAAGCTCGATGTAAATTTATGAATTTATTCAACATGTGCTAACATACACATAAATCAAAAAGTAACAATTTAATAAAAAATTTAATAATACACAAACAGTTTAATTTGTAAAATACGGTAGCTTTGGATACGACACGTAGAGCCATTTGCTCTATAATTGGTGCACCAATGTAGTGTAAAATATAAAATTAAAAACAGGGAATAAAACAATAATTACCTAAGATCAAAGAGGTAGCGGTGAAATAAGAGGCCAATAGCAATATCCACATTCATAATTCACATATTGTGTGAGTGACCACTAAAGTGTTAATAAATACTAAATATCCAGTTTTTACATTCTAAAACCATAAACTCTATTTATTCTAATATCCTAATCACAGTAGTCCATTAGTTTAATAACAAAACATGTGGTAAGCATTCAAAGTTACATATGTTCGAATATGTCTGTCTGAGCGTTACATATGTACACGCATTACCATCATCGAATCAATATACTCACCTCGGAAACCACTATTCCAATCGAATATATTTACATAGTCGTAACGCAATTGCTATGCATCAATTTTACTGACAACAGCAAAAATTTGAAGAAAACACAGGAAACAAGGATGGATGGGATTTCCATGTACGAATTCTATGTAACTTAAAAGTATTCAGAGTAATAATATTTTTATTTTTCCGGTATATCATACCCATTGTTACAATACAATAAATAGCGAGAGAACGACAGTATCCTTGTGTCTCTTATTTTTTTTGTTTTGTTTTACGTTAATATCTATAGCTTTTTTAGGTACAATGATAACAATCTCGTCGAGGCGAACATCATTCCTATCCGAGGCGGAATTAAATTTAACGAGCCAACGATTTTCACGAATCACGAATCCTTTAAGTACCTTTATATCTCAGCCATCTCGAGAGCCGGCAACAAACGGTGAGAAACGATAGGATCGATTGGAACGCTCGTTATTATTCTCGTCACGCTCTTCCTTTCGATCTCGTTTCGGTTTCCTCGCTCTTTTCACGCTCGTTTTAACTCAAATTTTCACGAAATCGACGAAACACGCGACGATCATCCTTAGTCATTATCATTTGTAAGTACCGGTGGATGCAGGAACGACTTCTGGACAATTAGGCTCTTTTTTTTATAAAATCTATCAAAACAATGTTTCTTCAAATTCAACCTTCAGTGCCACATATGTACAGAAAACACACACATATCTATACATATGCATAGAAAGGTAAATGTTTTCTATTTTTTAATGATTTTGATACATGCATAAGAAGATTCAAGTTATGTAATTTCGATTATAATAATAAAATTATGAAGAAGAAATCTCGTACTTCTAAATATTACAAATAATTATTAATCCGTAAAAAGTTTATAACATGTCAAAAATTAAAATTCATAAAGAGATACTTTTTTAAAAAACTGATTTTTGACATTGAAGCCTTTATTGCATCCAACAGCACACTTTTAGTCAATGAAATAGATCGAGCGTATATAGTTGTTTTTCTATGATAAAAAATATTTCAGGAACTTAAGAGAGTGAACAATATTGTCAGCAGATTTTCTTAAGTAGCGGATATGAATGATTTTATGAAATCCAAAATACACAATACAACCAACAGACTAACCCTTCGTTGACTTTTCCAGTTTTATGAGAAAATACATTTCTTAGTCCTTTGAAATAATAATTAGAACATAATGACATGTTTTTGCAACGAAGGGTTAACTATGAATAATTTTTGTCGCGCAGAACAGGTCGAGCTTACGAGAATCTCAATTATACATACGAAATTAAGTTATAAATGTTACAGTAGGGGAAACCTCAGCGAAGATTTTATATTCAAAATTTGGCGCGCGATGTGACGCGATTTCGAGAGAAGTCGTTCTGATCTTGAACCGAATCGACTCTGAAGAATTTAATTTTAAAAATTAATAAGTTTGTGAATTTCATGTTTAGAAATTTCTAGTATTAGAAATTTTCAAATTGCCAATTGTATATCTCCTATATATCTTCTAGATATATAATATCTAATATATTAATAAGATCTTTTAATTTTCAATTTTAGTAATGTATAGAAGTATTCCCTCAAGTCCATCCGATTATCTCCGACTTAACCCGAAATAATCTAGCTATACAAAGGGTTTGTACACCGAACTTGCGCGACTTTTTCCGATCCAGTTAGAGCGCGAAATATAAAATACACCCGTAAAATTAAAACTAACATCATTTACCATATCTATCTTCTTGCATATTCACTTCTTTGTTATAATCTTGAGAGACGAATTTTTCTGAACGTTAAAGCAACAATGATCGATTTGATGCTTGTTCTTTCACATAATTGCTCGTATCCTGTTCCGCACTAAGGCCTCCACGTAAATACACAATCATAGCTAGAACATTGACGATCGTTGAAACACTCATTATTTCTTAACGTTGTGATTTTTTTACGGCGTTCAGGTAGATCGTTTCGCGCGAAAAAAACACGATGTTTGTCGCTGGTCATGGCGTTACATTACGTAAACGTATCGTGGCTTAGAAACGTTTTTCTATGATAACTATGAAATCACTCCACTTTGAACGCATTTTCGTTTGACAATCGCTCGCAGGAAAGAGAAATAGGGTAAACTATATAATGATTGGCACTTTAAACTCTATGTTTAAAAATTTATTCAATGAATTTGTATTTTACGTCCATAAACTAAAACCAGTTAAGTAAAGATTTATAATTATGAAATATACTATAAGTACAAGAAATTGATATACGATAATTTTACGACGGAGTATGAAATTTTATACAAAAAACATAATCCATGGCTTTTCCAAATTTGACAATTGAAAAAAGTTAATTCAAGACATAATGTAATAATTAATATAGTGCCAAAATTGATATAGCTTACCCCACATGATCGCGTATGTACTTAGAAAAGTAGATGAAAGTATAGTAAAAAAATTATTCCTTCTTTTTGTACTCAATGAAAACATTGGTCCATTTGTACAAATTTATAAAAATCAAAGTAAACGTTCTCATAACGTACCGTTTAAAATTTGAACATTCATACGTGCAAATTTTTCGTACGTTCCAATACTCAAAAATAAAACCCCAATTTAAACAGAACAGATGCTTTGTGCGGAAGTGAGTCGAAAATATAAAATGAAGGAAGTTCTACTTTCGAGGAAATTGAAATACCGAACGTTGTTCCATTTAACAATGGAAATTGAACAACGTTGCATAACTATTTTGCAGCGCGTTGCCATAATTTATCTGAATCACAAACCCACGACGCAAAACTTTGGAACGGGGATAAAGAAGTATCTTAAAGCACAATCGCGAACGTAACGCGTTGTATTGAATGTATAATATAACGAGAGCTATAAGCGTACGGTGGTCGAACACGTTACCGTTGTACTTAAATGGCATTAAATACGGCACTGAGGCACGTGTTCGTCTCGCAGCGTTGAGCATAAACGTATTAGGTGTGTCGTGGAGGCAGATTTATAAGTCGATGCAGTTCTAACGAGATTCAACACGGAAACGAGCAACTGAACGTTTTTCTTGAGATTCTACAAAGTTAAGTCGGCGGTTCCGTAGATGCTAGCGTGTGTCACAGAAGGGTGCTTACTCTGGATTCTACGTTTATTTCTCAATTTTCAGATTTGGAAATTTCGAAGTTTGGTTATTTGAAGATATTGAAGTTCTGCAATTTGATGAGCTGAAAGTTTGATACTATAGTATAGAAATTTAGAAATATGGAAATTCGAGAGTTGGGTATCTTGAGAATTTGGAATTTTGAGAATTTGGAATTTTGAGTATTTAGAATTTTGAGAATGTGGAATTTTGAGAATTTGGAATTTGGGGAATTTGGAAATTTGAGAATGTGGAATTTTGAGAATTTGCAATTTTGAGAATGTGGAATTTTGAGAATTTGGAATTTTGAGAATTTGGAATCTTGAGAATTTGGAATTTGGGGAATTTGAAATTTTGAGAATGTGGAATTTTGAGAATTTGAAATTTTGAGAATTTGTAATTTTGAGTATTTAGAATTTGGGGAATTTGGAATTTTGAGAATTTGGAATTTGGGGAATTTGGAATTTTGAGAATTTGGAATTTGGGGAATTTGGAATTTTGAGAATTTAGAAATTTGGGAATGTGGAATTTTGAGAATTTGGAAATGTGAAAATTTGAGAATATTGAAGTTTTGAGAATTTGGAATGTTGAAAGTTTAAAATTTTGAGAATTTGATATTTTGAGAATTATGAATTTGAGAATTTTTTAAATTTGGCAATTACTAATTTAGAGAATTCGAAAGTTCAGAAAGTTGAATATTTCATGACTTGAACATTTGTAAACTGAAATCATAATTACTGCCTTACAATTAATCTAAAAACCTCTGAACGCAAATATCATATTTCACAACAGGGGCGGTATAATTTTGCAAAATTATTCTTATGGTCCCCTATAATTTCCGCTTCATGAAAAATAGAAACTGCGATCAATCTTCTAGAAGCATAAAATTCGCGCATAGAATTACTTTAAAAAAAAAAAACCGTGATCTCAGTAATCGTTAATGTTAACTTTTCAGACTTCTCTATCCTTCTTTCGAACAAAAGATATTACGTACAGGTAGATGGTATCGTTTCGCATAACATAACTAAATTTACTCGTAGTCACGCGAGATAGGTTTCGTATCCACGAAGTTGTTGGCCGACGTTAGAACCGTGCGCCTCGTGGCAGCTGTTGCAAGAATAAAAAAAAATGAACGGAATTAATTGCAAGGCTTTTTGCTTCTGACATTATAAACCATAATAACATCGTTGATAAAGCTACGTTATCGTGCTCGTTTCCACAAAGTTACACATTTTAACCTTTTACTTTTGTATTTAAATGCCATCGCACTGCTTTGAAAATTTCCTTCAGCATCGCTATCTTGATAAAAGGCAAATTTTTTTGTTAATAAATTAAAATATTTGAAAGTAACATGTTTCTTATACTGATATTACTGTATGTATTTTAATTCGTATTCATTATTTTGTTCTTTACAGTTAGAAATTGGTAATTGCAATTCTGTAGGTATTATAATGCATGACATTTAGTTTTCATTATTATCAAACAATTTCTTCTCAAAATAAGAATGTCTGACTGTAAATCTATTTTATTTAAATGTAGGTGGTACATGTAAGTAAAGAAATATGATTTATTTTAACAAATTTTTGTTTTGAATGACACACTTGATGCATTTATTGTTACGCGTATTTATATTCAAAATTTGGCGCGCGATGTAGCGCGGTTTCGAGTGAAGTCGGAAAAGATCAGTTCCGATCTTAAATCGAATCGACACTGAAGAATTTAAATTTAAAAATTAATAAGTTTATAAATTTCTGGTATTAGAAATTTTCAAATTGCCAATTGTATATCTTCTAATTTTCAATTTTAGTAGTGTATAGAAATATTACGAAGTATTCTCTCGAGTTCATCCGATTATCTCCGACATAACCCGAAATAATCCCACTTGTTTTAAACGACATACCTAATGCATTTATTGTTACGCGTTAACATACCGGAACGAATTCGACCCACAAGAAAATGAACGTGAGCCAGGTACAACAGTTTGCTAATATTAGCTAAAAGCGTGGAACCGATTTTGCGTATTAATTATCGCTATCTTAATAATCCATGGAAAATGATACGAGTACAAAATTATTATTGTACTATAAAATCGTAACTCTGCTAACTTTGTGAACTACAACGATCTACAGCTATTGGCTGTGAGCGAACAGCGCAAGACGAGATAATTGCGGTTTAAAATTAACGCGGAATTAAGACAGACATAAATCCCGAAATATGGAAGTTTAAAATAAAATTAAGCCTCTGCTAATACGTTGCTAATTTTTTATCCTGAAAATGATAAGAACTGTAATTCTTATATTGAGAAGTTTCTACATGATCAAATTTTTAAATTACCACTTCAAGTTTTTAGGTTAAAAAATTGTTAAATTACAGAAGCCGAGAACACAGTTGGTATAATCTTCTCATACATGAATTTTTTAATTAACGATAAAAATTCCAAAATACTTTCAGAACTTGTACTGCTCATAAAAAACAGTCTCTAACATCAACAAAAATTATGTACTAAGTTGTCAATGAAAGTAGAGAAAAATCAATTTATCAAAGGTTCTCATATGTGATCACAATGAAAGAATTAAAAAGGATTAATTTAACCCCCATAAGTCAAAAAAGAGTTCCAACTGAGAAACTTCGTATTTAAATTTTCCCTTAATATTGTAGCCATTCCTTTGCAAAGAATTTAAGTCTTTACGTCACGATTAAAAAATGAGTAAAAGTATCCAGATTTCGGGATTTAACGCAAGATAAAGATACAGGTACTAGACACTATGCTTAAGAAGCAATCAGAACGTCGATGATTCTTCAACCAGTGATTTTCATCGTCCTATGCACCAATCTTGCACGATAAACGTGATTCTCTTTTTTTTTCATAGTACATACATAAATTCAATTCCAGTTGAGTAACTTACGTTTCCTGGGAATCGAGACGCTAATGGTAGATTACGGACGACATTCGTCCTTGATTCTACCGCCGTTATTACTCTTCAAATTATGACAACCAACCGCGAACGGGCTCAGAAGTTACTCCATACTTTCTATGCATATGCAATGAATCGCATATACTAAGCGGGATACACCGTCACAATATAAAAATAACTCTACGTTTTCCGAGCTTCCAGATCGATCAAGGGTGCGAGTGAAATTTGTTGGAAAATCTAATCAGAAGTTCACTAAATTTCATCTTTCTAATTTGGCGAATAATTTCGGTGAAGAAAATCATTTTCCGAAGTTCTTTGAAAATTAAAATAATCGAGATTCTTAAGGGTGTAGACAATTTGTGATCGAAGATGGCGCTTGTTAAAAGTAAAAATCACTTTCGTATAGAACATGATTAGTTAACACGTTAGATGCTCCATGTTTGGTATAACAGAGTAATGTAGAAACAACCGTGTGTAATATGGCACACTATAATTATTTAGGATAGAATCGCGTTTTTAAACCCAACCTTTCACTTATGACCTTGGAATTATGTTGAACTTTTGAACTTTGGGATCTTTGAACTTTGCAACTGTTTGTACTTTGAAAATTTGCGACTTTCAAAGCTTTAAATCGTGCGACATTTTCGAACCATAAATTTCCGAAATTTGGAAATTATGAAACTGCAATTTTGGAACTTTGAAACTATGGAACTTCAGAACTTTGGGGTTTTAGAATTTTGTAAGTTTGTAATCTTGTAACTTTGTAACTTTATAACTTTGTAACTTCGTAACTTTGGTACTTTGTAAACTTGTAAATTTGTAATTTCGTAATATTATAACTTTGTAACATAGTTTGTAACTTTGGTATTTTGAAAATTTTGAAATGACTGGAATTACGACACTTTAGAATTTCTGAACTTTAAAAGACATTTACCGATCAAGCGGCAACGAACGTGTTAACTATGAAATTTTATAAAATCTGATATACTTAACACAACCTCATTCGAAAAAACAGTCAATTATCTCTATCGAAATATAAAATTTCTCCATTAACCCACGAAAGTCTGTGATCACAGTTTCGCACAACATATTAAATAAATTAAAACACTTGCAAAAGATCCAACTGTACCGATAAAGTCTCCATCATATTTCGTTCTAGTTTCGTTCTCCCAACAAATTATTTGTCTACTTTCGATCAACCATTTCTCAACGAAACGAAAGAATATTCGCAAGTCGCGCCAATTCACATTCCATCTATCGCAGTCAATTAACTCGTTCAGATTCACAAAAAACTTAGCGAATCATCCTCGACAACCAAGCGAGTTCTTAATATAACAATTTATTCGTCGACGAGCGAACGACACTTCGTATTAGACGCCATTTGACCTCTTTCAAGGAGACGAAGACGCTTGGATTTAACCCTAACAACTAGAACTCCGTTAGTTAACTTACAGTGAGGATTCTTAAAACTGTACTGCACAACGTTATCATGTCACGTTAACACGTTGCGCAGAGAGATACAGACACGAACACATACACGCGTTTAAATATGTTCTTCCACAGCGAGTTAGATATACACAGCTCGAATTGTACATAATGTCCTTATAGCCTCTTAAATCTTTCTAATTCTGTCCGACGATAATGTACACGCGCAATGTAGCCTCAGTCTGATGATATTTCATCTTAATTCTCTGTTCACACCTGGGTAATCGTACCAGGTCGCATCAGCGTCGCTCATTTTTCCTAAGCCTAATTCACATTGGTAGGATCAGTAACTTGCCTACGTATCTTTCACGTTTTTATACCTTTTACCTTGGTTTACATTGATAGAGTAAATGGGAAGTTGCTTGCCTGTGTAAGGTATTATTCCATTTTTGGTCATTTTAGTTCACGGTTTTTATTGGTAGTGTAACGGTTAGTGGAAGGTTAGTGATAGACTTTACTACAGTGATATAGTGGTTTACTTAAACTTTGGTACTCTAAGAACTTGTTCAGTGGTTCATATTAATTGGTAAGCGGATCCTTACTAGTATGCTTTATCGTTTAGTATATCAAATTGGTCCTTATTGTCTAATGGCTTGGAAGTATTGAACTTTGGGTCTTTAGAATTTTGGAACATTTAGAATGGCAGAATTTTTTAATATTTCAATTCTGAAAACTGTTGGGACTATCAAGGTTTGAATTATTGAAAAAAGTAGAAATTACTACACCACAAATAATTTGTTGCTTAATCACGACCATTTCCAAAAATGGTCATTTAAAGTAAACCTTAATTTTGTATTGTCATATTGCAAAATTATTTATTTGATATATACACAATTAAATAAATTTTTCCTGCTAGAGCTAGCATACTACCATTTATTCAACCAACCACTTGCCTGACCGTTTACACGATTATAATAAACGGATTTCTTTTACCAGCTTTATACCTTATCTAATAAACCAATTATCGTTCAACTGCTTCCAGCAAGTTTTATTTAAAAATACGTTAGCAAGTTACTTGCGCTAGTGTACTACCACTTGTCCTAACGATGTAAACCAGGCTTTAAATTCGGCTCGCGTTTTTTTCCAAAATATATAACGCAGATACACGAAATGCGAGAATACGAAAGATTTCGTACGCACAATTTACCTTACATCGAAAGAAACTAATGAATTCTATTACGATAAAACCCCATTTATCTAAACGCATAAAACCAAGATATGTTGTTAGGATAACACAGTAGTTCACGGTTTCTTTCTTACATGAGTAATATCTCATTTTACTACACAGTTCACGCAAGTACTCATTTGCTGTTATGGAATGTCCACAGTTTTTACCGCGAACATATAATCAGGTTCAGCTTGCGACGATGGTGTCATTAGTGAAGCCAAAAAACAATATGGCGACTAGTAAAGACCTTGTTCACGTGCAAACATATACTTCTTCTTAAAGTATAGTTTATATGCCTTAGAATGTTGTTTCAGTAATGATGTGTTTTTTTTTTTTAAAAGAAAGGAGCGTTGTTTATTAGAAACCTTGTCCTAAAGAAGACGCATTAGAAAAATAGGCGGAAAAGTCGAAAAAGTCGTGAAAGTTCGGTGTTTATTGAAAGGTTGTAAAAGTCGTTTTATTTTAAAAGTTCTGTGTTTTTGCTAAATAGTGTTAAAGTTAAGTTTTGGTTTGTTAATGTTTGTGTTAAGGTTTTTTCCTTGTTAAATAATAAAAAGAGTTTTCTTTTGCACAAAACCATATCAAAACGGTGCAAAACCATTCTTGTCATTTTAATTCCTACAGTAAACACTGAGTACAAATACTTATATGTATAGTTAATAAGCCGAAACAGTAAATAAAACACTAGATGTGTACATGTAGATTTATACTCCCTTGTATGATGCATGTTGATGATATACTGGATTAGTTCATTAAATATCACGTGACATTAAAAACAAGACTATGTCAGTTGAATACAAACAGAGCAACAGAATTTTCAAGATAAGATTATTCAAGTTTCATAAAATTTAATAGTTCTGCTATTAAAGTTATTATAATCTTTGTTACAGATTAATCAACTTTATACAAGTATTTGTCTTCATTTATAAAACATTTTAAGACTAAGACTCGTAAATAGAAATTCAGTAGAAAGAAATGTGTGAATATGGCTGTCGTGTAGCATGCGTAGTATACTCCCTACTTCAGACGCCATGTTGATTTCCTGGCTTCATTTCTACATTCTCTTCCATATATTTAGGAGCGCCTGATTATATGATGGTGGTCTTTTAAATCAGAGACATAAACTTTGACCGAATTTACAATGCATTTGGCTGCTCATCGTACACAATGAGGGTCGATACGAACGAAATAAAATTCAGATAAATAAAGTTTTATCGTATTTTAGAATCGTAACCATTCGAATTGGGGTATGCTTTTCACTTCGAGATCGTTGATTATCACCGACGAAGCTTTATCACGGGTTGACATTTTGCAGCTCGAGTCGCAACGAGGAATCGATATTGTCGCTTTCAGTAACACGTTCACGTGACAGGATTTGCTTGTAACGGATGCTATAGACAACGAGACGATTCTGTTCTATAAAGCGAATCGGAGGTTGATACCATATAATGTCATTTCGTGGCGAACTTTGTTGAACTAGTACTTAAACTGAACTTGAAGACACGACGCGATGATGTTGATTGAACATCTTTAACTGATATTGTCGTTCGTAATTAGATTTGGTAGAAGGAACTTTAATAGAGTTTCTATCTCGAGTAATTAGCTTTCTACTTCCTTTCTGAAAAAATATCATTTCGAGTATTTATAGAAATAAAAGTATCGTACATTTTCTTTTACAATGAGAGTGTACGATTTTGGGGACGCAAATTTTGCGAGGGACTTCAAAAACTTTCAGTACAAAAATTGATAAGTGGTAAAGTTTAAGACAACTTTGCTAACCTGAATATTGTGATCATATTTCAAATATCAGACAAGTGTCAAACATAAAATATCTATCAAAAAAGCGTTTCATCTCATCCAAAAGATTCTTTTTTCGAATATTACTGAAATCTGTCTACGTCAAAATCTAAAAAAATATATCTTCAGCATCGTCGAGCAGTAAAACACCCTCTTCCTACTGTTACAATTAAAAGAACGCTTCCAACGTGTTTTCTTCTTTGCTCGAGTAAACCTCACAGTCTCGAGAACGATACAAAAATAGCCTCGTATACAGAGCAGTTTTCTCCTAATAATGTATCACATACACTGCAAAACAGACGTCAACGTTGTTTGTTCGGAAGGAAAGGGTGCGAATTAATTGACAATAGCGAATCCTTCATTGCGATCGCGATGACAAGAGACAGCGGCGATCTCCTCGTTTTTACGTTCATCAAATTCGCATTCAGTCGATCGTGAGATTCGGTTATCCATCAGAGATCCATCGGTATGATTTTGTGCAATTATTCGAGTGACATGAAATCGTGGCTCGAACTCGAGCGATAATAATACTGAATACTCGTTACCAGGTGGACATCGTTTGCAAAGATCGATAACTACAGATACGTTCTACGACACAAGAACGCATGTCTGACATTTAATCATTCGCATCGATTCTCTTGCAATTTTTCGTTAATTAGAATTTACGAACGAGCACTGCTTCAAAGTGAACGTTGTTCGATCGTCCGCGATACGATCGGTGAACTTAATCATAAAAGTTTAGAACACGTGAAAGAAGATAAACTATCGGGTGTAATTAAAAATGATTAAACGATATTTTCGTTCGGAAATCGTAATAAATATACCCCGTTGCGGGAGTTTTAGAAACGTCTGTTTCTGCAGAAGAGTCTACTCTCCGCGGTGTTAAGTAGTGTTTCGTAGCTCGTTACGGTGATAAAGAAATGTCACGTACCCGTTGAAATCTGCCGGGAGGTCGCATACATACGTGTCACCGTTTCGATTCACATGGTGTACTGAGACAGTAGAATTCGAGGAGTCGTTATGTTTCTCGGTGGTTCGGGTCAAGTGGTGCACCAGGCCAGGATTACCTTCTTGAACGGCACGAAAATCGCGCGATCGGGATCACTGAAACATAAAAGACAATAAAATCATGATAAACCTTTCTTAAAACAGGGCTCTCCTTGCAGGCAGTCCATCTTGAAGATGGCTCTCTCTTATGATCTATCAAATTCTTAAAGTTATAAATTATACACTCTACTAATTTGTGCAATTGTACATTCTGAATTCCCAAGTTCGAAAAACACATTTCTCCCAAATTCGTAAAATTATACAGTCTAAATTTCCCGGCTCGAAAAATTGTAATATCTAAAAATCCAAATTCGAAGATTTAAAATTTGTCACTATCTAAATTCCTAAACTGAGAATTTGAAAATTCTACATGTAATCCTCAAAATTTAATTTGAGTCAAAATTCGACCCGTTCCAATTTCCGACTTCACCCGAATATATTTTTAAAATTCCTCCACGTTTCAATTTAACCAAGAGCAGTCTTCGAGTACATCAAGAGCAGTGAATAATTTACTAAGACTACAAATATTTTTCTATTTCCTAAAATAACAGTTGTTTAAGACAACAGGAAATTATGCAGCGGAGTTTAGAGGCTAACTCTGCATCATTTTGTGAAATTGACCCTACACTGGATTGCCCTTACGTTGTTGAGCAACGCGTGCACATATGTACCTATGTACATACATAGATGCATGTACACCTATGCAGGTTACGTGCAAAGTCAGAATGAGAGAATTGCTTTTGTCACGCAGCTCGTACAAGACGGCTTGTTACTTGGAAAACACGGTGCAATTACGAAATTAAATACTAATCCAGATTCGATTTAGAAAAGGCTCTCGCTATTTGTACGACGGCGATTTAATTGATAACTCTTTAAAGATATCGTGACACGTCGTTTTGTTTCGCGTATAAACGAGAAAGGAACGCCTCTCGAGTTAATTCGCTCGTATCACGAAAAAATTATTTTCTGTAACTGTAATTGCTGAAAGTAAAATATATTTGATAAGAAACTTTCTGTTTAAAAAAATGCAGAATTACATATCATTTCATCTACCTCGAAATGAAATGCAAATTTTTATTAATTCTTGAAAGAAAGGTGATTTAAAAGGAACGGATATGCTGTAACAGCTCATATAATTTTATATTCCTTTTTATATCGAAAAAGCTATTACTAACTTTCTAAGCAAATATTCTGTACTTTATTTTCATAACACAACAGAACGATAAGTTTTTAAATCAAAACTGCACATTAGAATAATAAAAGAAATTAAGAATGTTGTAAACTAAAAGGTTATAAGTGAACTGTTAATAAAGTATTTAACACGTGAATTGTAACTATCCATACACAATAAGCGTTAATAGAATTTTATTTTGAAAATTCTATCGTTGCATCGTTAACATTATTTTCGCTGCGGTAACAATGCAGAATTGCAACAAAGGCAGTGTGTTAATGAGTACTGCTAACTGTGAAAACGGGACCAACGTTCGTTCGATAAAAGACCTGGTTATTGTTCTAGTGGCGCAACGAGGCTTGTTTCATAGAAGTCGTTCACTTTACGCATGAAAAACGGTGTATATTCCGTAACATTAAAATTTAATGTCGACGACGAACGAGTCTTGACACACTGCCAACAACTCTCGTTACATAGCTTATGACTTTATTTCTTTTCCCTCACATTTCATATAATCCTGAGAAAATTATGCTTTCTTGCAGCTGTTTCATTTAAATTGGAACAAATATATTGTACCAACATTTGTTGCGTATTGTAATACATTGCTTTACTTTATTAATGATATATGTTTGCTATGTTACATTATATTATTTGTTACTGACCATAATAATATATCAATATTTAATTATAATTGCAACTTATAATACTGACATAAATAGTCATAGTTTTAAAGAAAATTAGTTTGAACATTCTGAACTGCTAAAACTATAAGAACATTGTGCACATGTGAAACTACCATAGATGTATACTTGTGAATAGAATGTATGCAGTATGCATACTTGTCCATAAAATGTATGCAGTATGTATGCATACTTATGCATAAAATGTATGTAGTATATATGGATACTTGTGCATAAAATGTATGTAGTATGTATACTTATACATACATGTGAAAACTGCCATAGATATCTGCACATGTACATTGACTTCTAAAGAGTCTTACAATCTCGTTACATCATGACAAGATTATACTCGAAGAGTTAAAATAAAATATTGTGCTAAAAATACAATAAACCATTTCCGTATACATATATACCCTTGTAAGTAAAAATACTCACCAATCGAAGAATCTTCTACCATGAAAAGTGCCATCGGAAGAACCGTTCAAATGTGGCAACTCCACGCCTACATGGGTCTCCTCGCGACCAGGTACAGGTCCTACGTATCTGACTCGACCTTGCAGAACTTTGCCTTCCGGCGATATAACCTTCACGAGATGATCCGGCTTGAGATCTCTTGGTATCTGTGAAAATAGTGGTTCCGAGAACATAAACAAACGCTTGTTTAACATTGAAACATGATACAACTGTGTTTGTCTTTGCCAATTAAGTCAAACATCGACATCATAACTAACTGCATCATCTTGTCTAATTTGTGTCTCGACTATGAGTTATAACTTGGTCACAAGCTAATATATCACAGAAGTTAAGTACGTTAATGTATATTTTACTTGGCCGTTACAACTGTAGCGATTAAATTTTACCAAAGCTATATTTTTCTTAATCATTAGTTTAAGGTATATTAACTGTGGTATTACAACCATAGTATTTATTGTAGTACCTGTAGTATTTATTTATTAAAATGAAAATGATAAGGATAGATTTCCGTTTTCGATGATGACCATTTTCAACATGTGTTAAACTTCAAACATTCATAGAAACTGATTAGTTAATTGAGGTGCTATGATATAACGTTATCAAGGAGTCGAATGTGATCGAATTAATAATCTAACTATAAATCCAACTATATAAACCTAACTATCTTACTGTGAAATATTAGTGTTCCAGAATTAAATTAAAGTTGAAATTTACCTTTGGCAGGTACGGTCTAGCATCCTGCGGTGGATGCCAGTCGCGAATGAGATCAGGCTCGGAGTAGCGTCGGGTGCGTCTCCGTCTGGCCGCCTGTTTATTCCAATAATCCGAACTGACGCCGCTACTGGAGATCGTCAACATCGAGTCGATGCTTCGTCGCAAATAATCCTCAGCCTCGTCGATCAACGACTCGGTCGAATCGCCGCTGTTTTCACCGGTAGCCAAATCCGATCGTAAATTCGGCAAGCTTCCACGCGTCATTGGACATTCTGTAGACAAACATATCGCCCATTGAGAATCTGATGGCTCGTAAAATACCTAAGTACGTATCTCTTCCGCTATTCGGAAGAATACAACGTATTCGTTGCCAGGATTACTGTCCGATGCTATGAAACGTTCGGATGAATTACTAGAATGACCAGGAAATGTGTTGTGTCGCGCATTATCTGGATATTGCAGTTATAGAAATTGCAATTGTTTAAACTACCAAATGTGGTATTAAATATATAATTCAAGATGTTATATATAAACTTTATTAGATCAATTCGACTCGATTCGTTCTATTCGGCACCGCTCGCTAGACTGAGAGTTCGCAACTTCGGGCGCGGTCGGAAATCGCTTCGCGAACCGAAACCCGACGACACCCGCCGATTCGGCGGTCTCCTTTCAAAATTTAATTGCTACACAAATTTGTATGATTTCAATTTTAACTTATAGGAGAACCGATTTAATCTGATAACCTTGATCTAACTTCACGTGAACTTCTCTGACCCTAATCTAATGTGAAGACCCAGACCTAACCCTAATTTAGCGACCTTGATATAACTTTAACCTATGTTAAAACACTAACAACTGATCTAAGCTAATTAAAATTAACCATGATTTAATTTGATACTAGGTAACCCACAACGATCTAACTCTAGCACGATTTAATAAGATTTAATTTAAATTTGGCATAACCTCACGCTGACGAAACATTTCAACTTCACATATTTTCGATCTAAAGTTATATTGATTTAATCCCGTTCTAACCTCACTCCAATCTAACTTTTCGATGTAGCACACACGTATTTTTTATAGTATATATAAATTGTTACGATTTAGTGTCAGAATTTTGCTTAATTTTATTACCAGTTTCCCGACATTTAATATATTAATAAATTTCAAGGGAGAGTATTTTAATTAACAATTACCCTTCATTAAATCGGAACAGAAAGATAACACAGCGACAAGTCCGCGTAAGGTAAATCAGTTACGATTGAATTACTCGTTCCTATCCTCTAAGGTTACGTAGAAACCTGAATCTACAATACGACTTCATGCGATACAAGGTTGCACCACATGTTAATTTAAAACGATCGGCTTTGTAATTCAATTAATCGTAACTAACGCGGTCCCTTCACACGTTAGCTCCTTAACAAATCAAACTGCAATGTATCCATTACACAAAATTACAATTACTCCTTTCAATTTTCTTTATATTATTTCAAAGTTTATCCAAAGGATACCTCTTTTCCGTGCAGTTAAGCAGAAGGATATTCATCTTAAACAATATCTTACAATCCCAAAAATAAAATGAAATTAACTGCAATTATTTAAATTGAATTTATATCCAATCTGATGAAGCGCTATAGAAATCAATATTTTGACATCTTCGTCTCTGCAAAACCGTCGATAATTCATACAATATTCAACATGTTAAATTTACTAGGACATCTAGTGAGCTTATCAAACTTCTATTTCAGAGTTTAATATATAAGATTCATCGAATAAACAAATTACTGATAACAAGATGTCACTATACCTTGGAAAGTAACCTTCGATCGCGTTCTCTTGGGAAGGTTTTTAGAAGTCTTCGAAGTGGTCGCTGGAGGATGCACGTGCGTAGGCGAAGAAGGCATGGAGGACCAAGTTGGTCTCGGCGTAGAAGTAGCTACCGGCACTCTCCAGGTATCAAAGGATGCCGCAGTTGCTCTCCATGAGTGCCTCCGTGATGGACCACCGACAACCTCCAATCCCGGTGATGGAATCGATGTCAAAGAGCCCCGATACCTCGACGAATAGAAGTCCGTGGAAAGACGACAGTCGCATGGACTCGGCAGTCCTGTGCCAGGATTGCAACGAGGCCACAATCCAGCTGGGGATCCTAGGGACTCGCGTCGATGAACGTCCGGTGTTCGAAGACCGCAGCCACGTGAACTGAAACAAGTCTGAAAGGAAAACAGTAGTGAAATTAAACATAAGACTTAGGGAATTTAAAATGTTTGGTTTTTGGAAAGAGAATTTGGGAATTTGAGGAATTGGGGGTTTAGATACTTGAGATCTTGGGAATTTGGAAATTTAGGGAATTGGGGATTTGGGGATTTGGAAATTTAGGGAATTGGGGATTTGGGGATTTGGGGATTTAGGGATTTGGGGATTTGGGGATTTGGAGATTTGGAAATTTGGAGATTTGGAGATTTGGAGATTTGGAGATTTGGAGATTTGGGAATCTAAGAATATGGGAATCTGGGAATGTGGGAATTTGAGAACTTGAGAACTTGGGCGCTTGGAAACTTGGAGAGATGGGAATTTGAGAATTTTTGAATCTAGGAATTTGAGGATTTAGGAATTTAGAAATATGACAATCTGGGAATTCGGGAATTTGAGAACTTGAGGACTAGGGAACTTGGGGAGTTAGGAACTTAAGAATTTGAGAATTTGGAGATTTTGGAATTTAGGAATTTAGGAACTTACGAACTTGGAAATTTAGGAATTTAGTAATCTAGGAATTTGACAATTTCTGAACTTGTGAACTTGGAAGAACTTGAAAATATCAGGACTAGGGAATTTCAATATCAATCAAAATTGAATAAAAATCAGCTCGTGTAAAAATATCCTCAGTTAACATCGTAACCTCTTCCCATTAAACAAAACAACAGAAACGTTGTGGAAAATGATATCAATTCTCGACGTAACAGGCAACGAAAACCGGTAATATAGCAAAAAAAGTAAAGCGAAGGCGGCAATTAGTCATTCAAGTTGACGAAGAGACCGTAGAATTACGACGAATACAAAAGTGAATCGCATTAACGCCGTTCCTCCGACCTTCTCCTACGCACATTGCGAAGCGTTTCCGTGTACACGTAACATACGCACACCAATGAAAGTGATATTATGCGTTTCAGAAACAGACTCCTGTGAACGTTCTAATTGTCTTTTGCGTAATGGGGGATCATTTAAAAGGCTTCTAGCTAACTTTCTGACGGAGTATCTTCATTTTCTATTCGTTCCATTTCGATTTAACCTTCACTGTACATCAATGGTGTTGGACACTGCACAAAAGTTCAGGTTCAATTTTCTCTTTTACTAGATTTTCTGTGTTTGGAGTAAATTATAATTTTAAGAAAAACTTTTTTGAATGTACGAAAGAATATTCAATCATTTTTTATATGTAAAAAGAAATTGTTTAAACGTGATATATGTTGTTAGATCACATCACATGTGTACGATATGAAAGTTTGATACTCTGTGTACAATAAAAGTTAATTTCGACTTACGAGGCTCTAAAAGTCTAGTAAAATGTATACGATCCAGCTGCAACCTTTAACTCTGAAATAACAATGACCAAATCCAAATCTGCACGCTTAAATTTTCAAATGTATGAGTCTCAGAATGTATCAGACTGTCACCTACTAATAGTAAAATGGTAAACTGGTAGAATATTAAAACAGTAGCATAATACATAGTGAAGTAGTGGAATAATATAATAGTCATTTAACAGCAGAATTCGATACATGGAACTCTATTTGATCCCTAATATGGAGCATTAAGATACTAAAATGAAATAGTTATAATTATTTGCTAATTACTAAATCACAAAGATTCTAATGATAACTCGAATCGTACCTGTGCGTGTGGATCGTGGCAAAGATGATCGGCACTTCTGGACAATTCTGGCACCATGCTGGTGAAACTGATATCCGACAGCATCACTCTCCTAGCTTCCCGTGTCTTATCAGACAGTCTGAGTCTCCCTGGGACACCAGTCGGCAGAGCAAATTTACTTGGTAACGTAGTGAACGTATGAGCCACTTTGTGCGCAAGATAACTCTCGGACCTCCAGTGGGCCGGAAGTGCGGAAATGTCTGTCTGAGCACCGGATTCTCGTCTTGCTCCGCTAATTCTGTCCATCACCGGCCTCAATGGAGCTGCACTCTTTCGACGACCACCAGCTAGAGCCTCTCGGTGGATAATCGGTCTGACAAAGTAGAAAAGCGTACATGCCTTTTAACAATTTGATCATCATATTCATGCTACCAATTAATAATAGATGTCAATATAGAAACTCTGATTATTTGATGTCATAAAAGTATATGTATAACACCTTTGATACATCAATCGATACAAATTTTGTGTATGAAAATTTAAAAATTACATGATCCTTAATAAAAAATGATCAACTATTAAATATAACATACGATAGCAAATTATTGCAAAGTAATAGATATACCAACATAAAATTTGAGATTTAACAAGAACTATGTGATATTGTAGTACTGTTCAAAGTTACAGAAAACAAATGATTTGCTTAGCACCTCTATGCGTGTGGAAGGTTGCGTGTTAAATGATAGTAAACGTTAAACTTGCAGTAATGGAATTTCCTATGAAATTACGTACAACTTTGAACAATTAACGGCTCGCCGTTGGCTTCTGAATGCAATTACAGCGTAGACCGTAAACAGTGACCTCCCAGACTGATCTAATTTTGCAATTACGAAGTTTCCATATTCACGACTATATTACACTAATTATGAATTCGATTCTTCTAATTTTAATTCAAGAATTTATTAATTCGAACAGAATTAAAATAATTTACTACATTTAAACGTGATGTATGAAAAATTTACACAAACAGAACGCTTTACAGTAAATGTACAGACTCTCATTATATTGCCATGAACAGACTGTGGATGCAGAAAATTATTCGTAATTTACAAGTAATAAACAGAATGGCTATCCACCTACACTGTATTAATTTACAGAGAACACAATTACAGTGTTATTTCATTTTATGCATATCAGTCACCAGGAAGGTTCACATATAACGAGTTGTAGCATATTAAAGAAAGGGAAAAAAAAAGAGTTGGAGGTAAGTGAAAACGTTTTATAGCTGTTAAGTACTCAGCAGCTAATTAAAGTACTTTCAGTGAATACATGCATATATTGGCGTGAGAGTCTCATTGGGGAAAGAATGAAGTGCACTACGTGACGCGAAATTCTCCGGGCCTATTCAAGCAAACTATTCTCCTTTCTCATTTTTTACTAGCATCATAACTATAAATTTAGTCAAATGAAAGTATACAGCGTTCCTTTTAAGACTACCTAAATATCTTCTCAAATTGTGATGATGTTAAAAATGTTTTTCGCATTCTGTGCATCAAAGAATTAGTATCGAACAAAAATATTTTTCAGGGTCATTTTTTCTGAGATTTAAAAATTTTCGATTTGTTTTTACAGCTACATATTTTTTTATTGTATTGCGAAGTTGGTCGTTTCAAATTGATATACTACTGCACACATTGTGCTCTCATAGAAACATTATATAGCTGAATAACTAGGTACATATAAAATTTGAAATCAATATATTTCGAAAATCAAGTATAATTTAAAAGAAACCCACGATGTAATACTATACTGTATGATTTGTAATACTATATACGAATACAGCATGTGTACTGTAATTTCGAAAGCGATATCCGCATCCATTCCTTCTTCTTGCGACGTCCTTGCACTAGCCACATAAACTCTTGAAAATAAAGTAAAAGCATTCTTTTTAAAAAAGAAAGCCTCGACGAAAGTCCGGTGCATCATAAAGAAATCGATACGCTATCGTGCAACGTTAAAAAGGTGGCCATTACCTGTAGGCGGTGGGTGGCGCGGCCAAAGTGTTTCTCCTGACAGCGTGTCTGGTAGCATGTTCCGGCTCTTCAACGACTCCACACTTGCTGATATCAGTTTCGACCAGTACCGAACATTGTGACCACATTTTGTTCAACCTAGAGCTAGAACTCTCATCGAATCTATCAACGCTTTCCTCGCGATCGATGCTCGAGCTCTGCGACGAGACGGCCTCCTCCACCGAGCTAGTTTTCTCGCCATTGCAAACCAGAGACTCGCCCTCGGTCGATTTCGTGTATTTCAGCATCACCGGTTGACCGGTGGTTACAGGTTGTTGCCAAGATTCGGCCTCCGTTATCGATACCAGGTCTTCTTGCAAGCCAAGGTCGCGACAAGTATCATCCGTAGTGAATATCAACTCGATATCATCCAGCTCTTCGGACTCGTTCTCTGACTGATCGTTCGGTTTCGGCTGATCGGTGGACTGACGTTGTTGTGACTGTACCTGCGTGTCAGGGTTGTCACTGAACACCGAATTGTCGCCATCGGAAACAGACTTCAAACTCAGGTCCTCCATATCTTTATCCGGCACCTCCAAATGGTCTCCTCGCGCTTCGTTCCCATCCTCCTCTTCGAGGTCCTTAGACAATCTGTTAGCCGAAGTAGATGCCAACTCGTTGAGGACACTGCTGTCTGCAGCTTCAGCCAAGCTGTCCCCAGCTGCTAGCGTTAAAGTTTTAAGAGCAGGATCCTTCGACATAGCGCACTTCTGATCGATGGATAATGATCCTTCTACGCTTCTGGTTGTCTTCTCGACTGTTTGAAACTGCAAATCGTCGCCCTTGTTATTGTTGTTATTGTTGCTGGTAGTCCGTACTCCGATGATCGACTTAGATGCTTCTGGCACCTCTTCCGCGATGACTTTGTCCCTGGACGCATCCATGAATACGCTTGCCTGCTCGGACAGACTGATACAGTTTACAGGGTGAGAATGGCAGCGAGAATGCTACCGCCTGTGCACGTTACACGTGGTTATTAATAGGTGCATCAAGAACGGGATGCGTTCGTTTTAATTAACGCTAACGCTATGGAGCATCGCTATTCAGCGGCACACATTTACTAACATAATGTACCGCTGTTAGCATCAAGTAAACAGGCCACTTAACACGATCATCGAAATTATTTTTTCGAACTTTAAATTCAACCATTTTTTAAATGTTCAAATTCCAAAATTTTCCAAATTTTAGGCTTTCATGTTTACAATTCTTCAAATTTGCTTGTGAGCAATTTTTCGGATAATTACTAGAATCCTGCATGATGATGATCTATGTTATACATCTCAATTCTACTACATATACAGCTCATATGACTTTTATTGAATTTGATTTAGCAATAAAATGAAGGAACTTCGCAACAATGTATATCAAATGAACATAGAACGCCGAAAATGAACACGAAGTGAACAAACGAAATCTTAATTCTTGACAGAGACAAGTTTCAAGACTCACTCTTTAGTATCCTCTACTGCAAGTGGAAAAAGACGAGATTGGGCTGGCGGGCTTGTGGCAGCATCAGTAGAAAACTCACTGTTCCTGCTTAGGATCTTTCGCCTAAGGACGTGATTCTCGAGAGCGAGTCTCTCAACGACGTCAACGTAGCTTTCACCAGAAAAATCACCGACGCTCTCCTTAAGACGGCGAAGCTCTTCCCGCGAGGAATCCAGCGCGGAACGCAATGATATCACAGTCTGACACACAAAAAGAATATAAAAGAATATTTCAAAATATTTAACATACAAAACAGTATTTTGAATAATTCAGCATTCCTCAAATATTTTATCTATGCTATAGTGTATTGTTATAACCAGACATATTAAATTCCTAGATTTCTAAGTACTTTGATCACTATACGCTTCATCCCTTTAACTCCTTATCCCTAGATCCCTAAATCCCATCTGTACATTCCTACATCTCCATATTCTTAGACACTCAAACTTCTGGATCACTAAATGTGTAAATCCTGAAATCTTCAAATCCCAATATCTTAGGTCCATAAATCCTTAGATTCAAAATCTTTACATGAAAGAACCCATAACCCAAAACTCCTAGGTCCCTAAAACGTGTTCAATGTGCACATACGTATATTGATTGAAAGGGAAATCATAATTATAGTTAAAAATACCATATAATGAGAAATTTTGTTCTTTTAATTTTGCCAAATGTATTTAATTACCAAGATTTCGTTTATGTCGTCAATATGTACTACATCAAGCGATCCTGTTATTAATTTCACATTAAAAATTGCGAAAGTCTTTGAAAATTCTCTTGCCTCTTGGCAGTTGCAAAGATAAGTCATCCAAATGTTTCCTTTCGCCTTGTTTAATTATTAAAACGGAATGTTCGTGTTGTAAATCTGTAAATCGACGTAAATATCCGTGATTACAAAGTTAATAACACTGTTTCGAGGTAAACCGACAATTTATACGAAAGATTTACAACACATGATTCAACGGAATGCGAATTTAAGCGAAAGCTTAATTGCAGATTAAACGTACATCGCGAACATTCGTATAAAAATCTTAAGATGAGAATGAATGAATTTTCTAAATACAGAAATACCAGTTTTATAGTATTCAAAAACCCTTTTAAATTGCACGATACGAAATTGCTTATAAAATTAATGCGATTTATATCTACATTAAAAATCGGTAAAAATACATTGTGCGAATCGCGTTTATAAACCACAGTAATCAAGAGTTAGGCATCATAATCACGAGTACGTGACGGAGACTGTGAAGATGATTATACTGCAAGTATCGCAACAATGTTATAACGTTGATTCTTGTTCGAATGGTTATAAATAACATACATCCCTTAATTCGATTAACCTTGAATTTGTTCGAAAGAAAGTAGTATCACAGACCATTTAAGGTCAAGGGATCACGAGGGTAAAGAGTACAGCGAAGAATGAATAGCATCGTCGTACATGAAATCGATGGTTGAAGGATGTATAAAATCACCTGCTTCCCTTCTCCACGTAACTGTGTCATTTAACCAACAAGTTACACGTATTCTTTAGATACATTTTATCTAACTAATATTATCCATAGATCTATGAATTATTGTTCACAGTTCCCCATATATCCCTAGGTCCTAATAACTATACATCCCTACACCCGTAGATGTCTTTAGATATGCCTAGATATTTGAGGAGAAGGCCAGATATTCTTAGATATCCCTAGATACCTCTGGAAATTCCTAGATGTCATAAATATACACATACGGATATCTGAGATGTCTTTAATAATCCCTAAATATCTCTAGATATTCCTAGATATCTCTGAAGATTTTCAGATATCCCTAGATGTCTAAATGCCTAGATATATCAATCTATATATACATATAGATGTTCTTAAAGATCCCCAGATATTTGTAGCTATATCCATGCTGATTAAAAAATTTCAGACAATTTTTAGTAATGTAAATAATTTACTGAATGCACCGATTTTTAGAAGATTAAATCGTATACATAATAACATAAAGTGTATCTCTTCATCATGCATAGATACTGTCAGTGAAGTGAGATATAATCAAAAGATACAACAATGTATGTCCATCTATGGATTAGTACTGTATTATTATACCAGTTCTATTTCACTAAAATTACTATACTATTATAGTAATAGTTTGCTATTCTATTTAATCACAAGAGTTGGTACAATCTCATTTCAAAATTTTCTTCAATTATTTTTATGTTAAAATTAAAATGAAATTCACCACCGCCATATATAAACAACTATAAGACTGTAGCCATTGTAATTTCTTTACATTTTTATACAATCTTTTTATTTCAATTTAAAATGAGCTATCATTAAAACGAATTATTATTTTTAATAAAATATCGATACCACACGTGTAAATTAAAAATGAATATTGAATAAAAGATTTTTATCAATTTCCACAGTGAATTCGATGTGGAACTAAATAATCACCTTAAGTTAAACTGTAAATCATACGTCAGCAAAAATCTAACCCCATCACCCAAGGGTTGATACGTAAATAGTCCAAACCTGATGCAAAGCTCTCACGACGTCCAGTCCGGGGATTCCCGGGGATGGCAGGGTAAGCTGCAGCCCCTGATGGTGAGACTGCCGACCAGCTTCAGCTTCCATACCTCCTCCTCCCCGCCCGATATTTCCAACGAGATCTTGTCACCGCCACAGGTCATGCCGAAACTTCTTTCCTTTTTGTCCGTTTGACCACTTCACTCACGATTTCACTAATCCTAATCGATCACCGTCGATGCTGTCGTTGTCGCACTCACGAAACAATAAATGATTCTTCCATACACTTGACAAGACTTAAACCAGCCCTCACGAACGACTTCAATTCATCACAATTGTCAAATCTCACTGTTTCGTAAAATGACAGCGCTATAAATAAAATCTAGCATGTTAAGGGTAGTTAATACGCGTTGCATTTTATCTGTCACATGATATTACGTATCGAATTGATCGAATAAAAATATAAAATAACAAAAAAGTATCACATGTTCATTATTGGTTTAAATGGTAGTTCTCGATATCTGAAACACCTTTTACGTGCTACTTCTGATTATTTTTTTAAGTGAAATTAAGCAATTGAAATTTTTTGGATTTTAAAGTAAATTATCTTCTTAAATTAATGACGTACGCGTCAATTTATTTTTATTGTCTCATCAGTTTATTAAGACTTGGATATAATGCGCAAAATAAGCGTTGTTACTAAATAAGTTATTGACAATTTGTAAAATAAATAATAGTTGAATATAAGATTATTGGAAACTTACTTTTCACGTTAATTTTCAACGACGTACTGAGATCGTTATAAGAATCAAATGTTAATTTAGAAACTTTTATTTTTTATTAGAAAATGACGCCGTGAGTACTGCGCGTAATACCATACGGATTGATTTACTTTTACACACGCACTTTATCGTCCACGGTTGAGAATACACTACTGACGAGAACAACATTTACGACGGTGGTTGAACAGAGTTTTCCAATAAGCAGTCATCGTTAGAACCACTAAACGATACTAATCGATACGCAACAATCGAACGATTTATAGATAACGCTTGAGCACGATCGCCAAGCATTCAAAATCTATCAACTCTATTATAATTATACTTCCTCGAATACCGATTATCGTTTAATCTGTAGCTTTTCTTAGCATACACGAATCGTCAAAATTGTTTGATCAAATGGTTTACGTTAAATAAATCGTTCACTTGTACTTTAATCTTGATTCTTTAAAAAATTACTTTCTTTTTTTAAGTACGACGCGGCAGAGTAATTTTCATACGAATGTCAACAATATAGCTCGAGCTGTCACTTGCTCTTTAATGCAGACGACGGGATAGAAATACAACCCAATTATCAGGCTAGCCAACATTGCATACTCCCATGATAAGGAGCATCTTCACGAGAGACAAATGACGAATTGTGATAAGCGATGATTGTTTTATTTTTTTAGCATACTTGATGACAAGAATATAAATATTTAATTATCAGTTTTCACACGAGATACATTTGTTTCTGTCCATGTATAACAATCAACAAATTTTATATGTATGTAAGATAAATTGAAATTCACTGTTGCTTCTTAACTTTCATTTTTACTTTCAGGAAATTTATGTACATAATTATAAACTATTAAATAAGTAATTTAGTCGTTGATCATTTACAAATCCGTCTTTATTATGTATACTGTAAAACGTGAACGACGAGGTAGAAGAAAACCCCCACCACTAAAATGTAAATATTTACTCGAAAACGTTTTGTTCAATATTTTATTAATAAAATGTTGTAATTACGTATTTAATTTCATAATACGAAAATAATTGAATTTTTAAGACAATTCATACTTGAATATTAATAGATTTGTGTCAAAATATTCAAATACTAATGAAATTTATATTGGAGTATTCAAATATAATTAAAATTCGCACCCATTAGAATTCAAACTCAATTTGCAGATCTGAAATTCAAATAATTGAATATCAAGTATACTTGAGTATATTCAGATACTCTGTAGAATTTAGATTTAAAATTCGAGTTATTTAAAAAATTCATGCAAACTAAGCATAATACATTATTATAGTACCTGGTGGAACCTCCCTTCCCTATATCGACATTTTCCCTAGGGAAGCCTACCATGCTCGATACTCTTATATACAGTAGTAGATAATACGCATATATACAGTAATCTGTCCGCGCAAAGTTCGGTTTTAACCGATTATACACATGTTGGCTGCTATTAGTGACGTTAACATTACACAGTAAATAATTCCAAATAAAAAAAGTCAAGTAGTACAAAAAAACGTTTAATAAAAACGCAAGAACGTCGTGATGAAAAATATATTTTAATGGAAGGAATAATCCTATTTTGCGAGGATGGAGTGTAGGACAAATTTAAAGAGCACTCTTTTTATAATTTTTATACATATAACTGTATTAAATTGTACTCATTTATCGAGAACGTATTTGAAAGATGTGTCGACTAGCAATGGTGAAATTGTACCACGAATTAGCTGGTTATTTAGTAATTCTGTTGACACTCCCGTTAGGGTTAAGAGAGGAGTTATAGACACTTTACCCGAAGACAGTTTATTAAAGTCTATGAATTCTAAGTGTCGAAACAATTTACTTCATCTCTGTAATCATGTAGGTGGAAACAGTGATGAATTGATGTTGTTAGAATGTATTCAGAACTTTAAGGTATAACTTACGATTACTTATGTTTAATGACAATATTTTATAATTAAGAGATAATATTTAAAACAAGTAACATTAAATTATTATATTTAACTTACAATTGTTTTTATTTTATAGCCAACTGAAGTATCCGGCATTGATGATGAATGTCGTCAAGCCATTTTTTCTTACATCTTAAATATTACCAATAATTATAACATAGAACGTTTAGCTAAAAAAACTTGTGGTAAAGAGTTAGATCTGACAGACTGTTCTGCTTCTGATAAGAAACATGGTGCATATTTATCATGTTTAATTGATCAAAGAGAGAAAGTAAAAAATCCAGAATGTATTGCTTACATTCAACGATTAGAATGGATAGCATTTAATGATTTCAGAATTACAACATTTTCTTCGGACTGTGCAGACGATGTTAAAAAGTTTAAGTGCGATAAAGTACAACCTTACAGAGACATATCACAGGGACAAATATTGGCTTGTCTGCAAGAACATATTAATGAACTTCAACATGATTGTCAAAGACACATATTTCATGTATCTGAAATACAAGCTGAAAATATAAATTTAGATCGACAGCTATACATAGCTTGTGAACAAGATCGTACTAAATTTTGTCCAGGCATCAGACCTGGTAGTGGTCAAGTATATAAATGTTTAATGCAACATAAAACGGATAGAGCTATGACAGCTATGTGCCAAGAGCAACTTACAAGAAGAGGAAAATTAATAGCATCTGACTATAGAGTTAGTAAAGGATTAGTCAAAGCTTGCAAAGATGACATTAAAATTAATCATTGTAGGAGACCTCCACCTGAAGATAAAAATATATTTGGAAATGATGATAAAAATAAAAGACCTGCAAATGAAGATAAAAATATAAGACTCGCACGTATTCTGCTTTGTTTAGAATCAGCCGTAAAAAATGGAAGTAAAATTGATAGAGACTGTCAAGCTGAAATGTTTGATCACAGGAAACTTCTAATGGAAGATTATAGATTATCTCCTGAAATAGTTGATGGATGTGTTAATGATATTACAACATTCTGTAATAGCCTTGAAATTGGTGGTGCAACAATTCACTGTTTAATGGAACACACTAGAACTAAGAAAAGGAAATCAAGAGTATCTAGCAGATGTCAAAGAGCGGTAATAAAATATTTGTATACATATTAACATATTGAAGTAATAATAATATTAACGATAATATATTAATATTAACAGTTAGAAGACTTAATTATGGATGCGGATGCAGGAGAAGATTGGAGAATTGATCCTGTATTACGAGAACAATGTCAACCTGTTGTTAATTTAGCTTGCAGAGATGTAAGAACTAATTATTCAATTATAGATTGAGAAAAAAATAACTAAAATTTAATATTCAATTTAAATGTAGGTACGTGGAGGAGATGCCACAGTTATATCTTGTTTAATGGATCAACTTGGTACAGATAGAATGACAGAAGCTTGCGAAACTGCGTTAGTTCAAATACAGTATTTTGTAGCTAGAGATTTTAAATTGGACCCTCAATTGTACAGAGCATGTAAATTTGATGCAATACGATTGTGTCATGCAAGAAACGCATGGGCAAGTGATGGAAAGCAAATGCATCCAGAAGAGGGACCTCTTGTTTTACCATGTTTATACAGACATGCATATCATCCTCAAAAAAATATGACTGTAAACATTTATGTATTCTTATCTTAAATGAACATATTCATTAGAAACAACCACTTATTTTCAAACTGTTTTAGTTAAGAACGGAGTGTCTTGAAGAAATTAGACGCGTTATGAGACAAAGAGCAGTAAATGTTGATTTGCAACCTGAGATTGAAGAAGTATGTCTTAATGAATTAGCATCATTTTGCTATGACAAAACAGCGAAAGGAGAAGAAATACTGTGCCTTCAAGACAATTTAGATCGGTAATAATATGTGCGATTCATTATATTAAACTTCATATATTTATACTTATTTTGTTCTTTATATTTTTAATTCTTTTGCTTGATTCGTAGTTTGAACAAAAATTGCAAATTAGCAGTGGGCAATTTTACAGAAGAACAAGCCGAACGCGTTGAATTAAATCCTATCATTTCGGCCACGTGTCAACATATCATGGAGCGTCATTGTGAGGTACGATAAAACTTTTAATAAAAATGTATTTAAATACCATGTAACATTCTTTATATTACTTTAACAGGAAGTATTAAAGTATGGTAAAGACGAAGGAGACATGATGGAATGTTTAATAGAACATAAAAATGATCTAGATGTACGGTCTGATTACAAATGTAAAGCAGCAGTGGAACATTTTCAATTAATATCATTAAAAAATTACCATTTTACTTATAAATTTAAAGAAGCTTGTAGACCATCCGTCAAAAGATGGTGTCCAAAGTAATTTTCTTAATATAATTTATTAAATTTATGATACAAGAGTTTTAGTAAAAACAATTTATACATTTGTACATTATTTAGGTCTAAAACCAAAGCAGATGTGATAGAGTGTTTGAGTGCAATTGTACAAGAAGATATAATGAAAGATACCCAGCATCATATACCAAAAGAATGTAGACAACAGTTGAAAGCACAACTTTATCAACAAAGAGAAAACATTCAGTTTGATCCTATCTTACAAGCACAGTGTACAACTGATATTAAACAGTATTGTTATAACGTTGAACCAGGAAATTCACAGGTATTGTATACACATATTTCGTTCATTGAGCATTTTTTCAATTTTTATATCAATGTTAATAAGATTATGGTTATTTTAGATTTTGGAATGTTTAGCAGCACATAAATCAAAGTTATCTGATGCGTGTCATAAACAGTTATTTAAAGTAAGGAAACAAGAATTTCAAGACAGTTCAAGTGACTTTGCTTTATTAAATACATGTCGAGTTATGGTAAGACAATTCTGTCACGATGTTAGTCGTTCTCAAGCATTGGATTGTCTCAAAAAGTATAAAGATGATCCAACATTTGATGATAAATGCAAAAATATTGTTATTCGAAGAATGATTGAACAAAATACCGATTATAGATTTAATAGTGCATTGCAAACAGCATGCTCCTATGATATTAATAAGCATTGTAAGGAGGTAAGAATTAAATTTAAAAAAAGCAGGTTTCTAAACTCTTTGCTCCTAAATATTTTTTGAATATATTATACTTATTTTTAGGTTTTATTGCATCAACCTACCGATAAAGAACTTGAAGGAAAAGTAATAAGATGTTTAAAGATTAAATTTCGAGAGTCAAAACTCACAATAAAATGCGAACATCAAATGACTAATATACTTAGAGAAGCAGCTTTAAATTATCATCTAAATCCGTTACTGGCTACAATGTGTGCGCATGAGGTATTATTATTAAAATATTTCTCAAATATCATTTTTATAACAAAAACTTTTTCTTAATATATTCATGTTAATATTCATTATTTGTTTCAAACAGATTGAAACAATTTGTAGAGCAGATGAGAATGATCCTGGAGCAGTAGAAGAGTGTTTAAAAATGGAATTTAATGCTGGTAATAGAGATATGAAAGAAGAATGCCGTCTTGAAATTGCAGATTTAATAGAACAAGCAAGAGCAGATATCAATGTAGATCCTTTATTACAAAAAGCATGTGCTGTTGATGTTAGTAAATACTGTAGCGATGTTCCGCAGGGTGCAGGAAGACGTATGTTAAACATTTATAAAGTCAGTATGTTAATAATTTACAATTATCTAGCAGAATATTTATGCATTTTAGATATCATGTGCCTGCAAAATGTATTAGAAGATAGTAACAAATCTTTACAACCGGATTGCTATAAAATGTTAACCACAAGAATTGATATGTTCAGAAACGCGGCCAAGGTAATAAGTTTTATTATCATAATGGAGGCATTTTTGTAGAAAGTACTGTATTTGAACATTTTATTTCATTTGAAAATTTGCGACAAGTATTCTTCAATTATATTTTATAATTATGTTATGACTTACATGAATAAATTTACTTCTAGTTAATTGCGCCAAATTCGATACAAGAACTTTATTCAACTGTAAACCGATCTCCTGCAAGACGATACTTCATGATCGTCGCGCTAACAATGATTGGTATAATTTTCATCATCGGTTTATTCTGTGGCAGAGTGACAAGACGGACAATGATCATGAAAAATAAGTGATAAATTAATGTGAGAACAGTCCGTCCTCAGTAATTTTCGATCATCGTAAATAAAGAAAAAAAAAGAAAATCAGCATGTAAAATAAACATCGAAAGCAAGGAACACACAAGATTAAAATGTTGACCTTCCTACAAACATCAAATTATGCAGAAATAAAACAAAAAAAATAACATTTTATATTTTTTTTTATCGTATATAAACTTATAAAAAAAATAATATTTACATATTACATGTCCATGATTCTACGATTTATTATTGAAACGTACTATCATAAATGTAAAAACTGTAAAAGTTGAATGAATGGAATGTATGATAAACTGGAAGTGATCTGCAGTTAAGATGGATTTTAATAAAGAAAAATATATATATATATACATATGAAACATATTATAGAAATAGATATATATATATTATAAAATAATAAATTGAAACAAGGAATGAATTTTTATGTCAATATTCTATACATTTGTAATATATAATGAAAATTTGAAAAAAAGAAAAAAATGTTTACATTCTGTTTAAGACAAAAACATTATCTGGGCACAAATTATGTACTTTGGTCTTCCATTTTAGAACATTAGAACATGTGTGTATTAGACGCTGTTAGGAATGATTTATAATTAATGAACTGGGATGGATATATGTAATATGCACATGATATAAAACAACAATATTACACATTTTTTCAAGAAATTTATGCTCAATTTATAATAATTAGTACTATTTAAACTTTTTATTAAATATGTTATCACTGTATTATAAAATATAAGACCAAATATTATATCATAAAAAATATGTTATTGATAAAATATGGAGGTAAAAATACTCAGTTGTAGATTACATTGTTGTCAGTTATAAAAAGTAATAAATTTTCTTTCTACCTGTATCGTAGAAAAAAGTGTGAAAAATGTAACCAAGATATGATAATTTTGTAAAAAGTTAAAAGATTTGAAAAAATTCATATTTGGATCGATTAACATAGAAGAATACAGTTTGAAATAATGCATTTATCAAAATTACTAAATATTTAGTATTGTTCATTTCGATGTATTTATGTAATTAGCACTTATTAATAACTGTTTCCATGAAAATACGGGAAATCAGAGTCAATGCATGCATATGTTCTGTTTTTGAAGAAATTAAAAAAAACTGCTATTTCCTTTTAAAAAATAATGCTAGATACATCCTTTAGTTATGAGTGGTTCTGAATAGAATTGAGGATGTACAAGGTACGGTAATATAACGCAAATCTACTGTATTAATATTATTTTTGCTTGTGTTAAAGACGAAATGAAATTTTAAAAAAGTAGAAAACCTAAATTGCACCTGAGTACATATTATACAGATATTATATATATATTTATGAAATTCCTTCAATAGTATCATGAAAATACATGTTATATCAAAAACCAGCTATTATACGATGAACAGCTTGCACACTTCTACATAACGGCTCTGGCAATAACGCATAATTTCTTTTTACAGCAAATGGTTTTCATTATAATCATATAGAAAGATTCTATACAGTACTAATTGCTACCTGAAAAGGAATAGTTTCGAAGCCACGGAAGTCTGGTTTCGTTTTTAACGATTCTAATTTTCGAGTTCGAACGCTGCGCGCAACGGTCGCGTTTACAGTTTTCCTAAAGACCGTAAGGCGACGCAGCAGTCGCATACAGTGCAAGAACCAGCAAAACATTGTTCGCAACGTTGTTTGCGTTGACGAACAAAATTGCACCTTCGGTGAGTGCGTGATAAATATACATCGTTCAATCGCGCGTACCAAGTGCATAGCTTTGTTACTCATTACGAAACATTATTGAAATCAGTATCGCAACCAATTCCAGTATCATCGAATCCATGCATTATCTTGTCTGAATAGCAACACCAAGTTCATTACCGAAAGATTGATGTACGTTGCTCGTCGAAGGACACCTTACGTACGCGTTTAAAAAGCGCAACAGTTACGACAAACATTGAATTGCGATGAACTGCGCAACGACATAGGTGTGGCGCGCGAAAGAGAGCGTACATGCACGTATCGGTAGTCCGTACGTGCAAGTGCTTCTTTGGAATGACGGCGGCGAGGAATTGGATTAACTTTCTCCAGTTACGTTTCGGTTTGAAAAATCAATCGATCGTTTTAACGTAGTGTCAAGTGCGCGTTTATATTACGAATACAATAAATTTGCATCGTAAGTGAATAATAACTTGTTTTGCAGAAAAAAAATATTTTCGGTGTTGTTAGTTTGCGAGGTAAATATATTTGGTGTCGAATACACCGTGTGGGTGCGTGTGCGTGAGCGTACTCGTGCCCGTGCCTGCGCCTATGCGTCTCCGTTCGTCGAGTTGTGGTGATCTTCGCAGAGGTGGCGGCGGTGGAGACAGTGAAGGTGGTGGCGGCGGCGGCGACGGTGGCAGCGGTAAAGGTGGCGGTGGTGAAGGAGACGGTGAAGGTGGCGGCGGCGGTGGTGGAGGCGGCGGCGGTGGCCGCGACTACGTTTGGAGGGAGAGATTTCGTACGTCGTGACTGAGTGAGTGAGTTGGTGCGTGTGCGTGCTGCCGCGCGTATACGCTCTCTCATTCTTGGGATCGTGTGCGCGCGTATTGTATATATATGTATATTGTCGCGCGCGCGCATTAACGGAATTCACGATCAGACACGCAGGGACTCTCAACAAATGTTTAAATGGACGCATCGTCCATTATCACCCAAGTGTCACGGGATGACGAGCTAGGCCAGTTTAATAATGGGAAAGGTAGGTGCCCGTGACAAATATGGCTAGCCGCCTTACATCTTTTTCCCCCGATTTTTTTTTATCGTTTTTCTTCCAGATGCTGGATGGAATCTGCACCTGTTACGGGACTACACCGCACTCCTCCTCACCTAGCTTCACCTCTCGCCCTGTTCCCCTCTCCTGCTGTTCGCCTGTACTTCGCTTTCGACGTCTCTTTTCCTCTCGCCCTCGTTTTTGCCTGGCCTCGCCTCGTTTTGCTTTACCTCTCCTCGTCAGATCATGCTTACCCCTCTCTCCGATCTTTTCTTTCACCTAAGTTTTGCGTGTATCTTATTTTATGTACTATGTTAGTGCACAAATATTGTATGTTCACTTTCTGTGAAATTGTAGTCTTTTTATATATGCAGTTCTTAAGTATCTATGCTGTATAAAAGTCACATTTATGTCCACTTTATACAGTTATTAAAAATAATATTTTTGTTTACTATAATTTCTTTAATCTATCATTCTGATTGCATAAATGTTTATCACATGTAGATTCTAATATTTATTACATATATATGTAATATATATTACATATCATCATTCTAGTTCTTAACTATTGTAACTTCATTTTTTAAAAAAGGGGTTAGTTAACCAGTCCATATTATATTTTGTTGATATAAAAAATTCAAATTCATTATTATATAATAAAAATTCTATTTAGAAAAGCTACAAATATTTCAATGCAATTGTTTTACTACTTTTACGCTTCTGTAATTTAAAATTTTGTAAACTTTAAATATAGTTTTCTTAGTTTACAAATAGGTATAGATAGAACAGTTAAACGAGAAAAGTATTTATTTAATATAATGTAAAGTACCACAGAATCTTTAAACATGTTTTCCTCAGAAACTAAAAGTGAATATATAATATTTTTGCACTGAATTAACAGTATGTCATTTTAAAATGGGTTAACACTGTAATAGCTTTAAAAGAACAGTGTTTTTTTATGAATTTATCATGAGATATATGTTACTAGCTAATGTAGTTCATTTTTTATGTAGACTAATTTTGCATATAATTTAGATATATAAATTTTCCAAATAAAATTAGGTATTGAATTATACCAATTTTTATTTGAAATTTCAATTAAAATTATACAAAGGAACATTTAATAATGTGTTAGCGTATTGTAATTTATATATTGAATGAAAAATTTAGTTATTTACATGTATATATGTTTGCTGAAAACATTTTAAGTTTTTCAACAGAAGAAATATTGATAGTATTTATTGATTTACTAGTATTATTAATCTTTAGTTATCATTCTTTTATTGTACATAAAAGAACAAAGCAATATGATTTGCTAATATTTTAATTCACAACTTTGTTGAATTGTAGACAATACTTTGTCCAAAATACATATGTTTCTCACATAAAACTAATATTTTCTTAGTTACAACTTTGTCCAAAATACATATGTTTCTCACATAAAACCAATATTTTCTTAGTTACATTTTCTGCCTTTTTACAGGATTTTTCAAAGAATCGTTAAAATTTAATGCTATTTTGTAGTATCAAAATAGTATACATATAGCTTAATACATACCTTCCTGAATATTGCCTCTACAAATTTGTCAAAATTACAAGAAAAATTTATTCAATATTTTTTGGGCTGAATTAAGTATCAATCCTTGCCAGCACTGAGTAGCAAGAAAGAGGTCTGATAGTCTATCTTTCTTATCCTTGAGCACTGACAAGGGCTTATAGGCCAGCTACTTGACCAGTTTGAATATACTTTAAGTATCAATGGTGATCTCACTGATGCCATAAGTGCCATGTATTTAACATTGTCTTTTAAAATAGATACAAAGGCCACTGTACTGCTCATTAATAAATTTAAAAGTCATCTTGTGAACCAGTTAAAATTTAGTATAGTTATTGAAGGTTAATGAATTCATTTTGAAAAACATTAGCCAACAATCTAAACAAAATTCCATTTAAAAAAGCAAGTTAATTTTCACATATATTAAAGGAATAATACAATTTCTGTATAAACAATTTTTTGTATTGTGTATGAAATTATGTAATACTTATGTCACGATAAATTCATTTTTATAATATTTTAATAACATTTGTGTTTTTTATCTATGTAATGTTTTTTATGAATGTTTATACTCATATAATATGTTTGTACAATGTAGCCCAGTTACCACAAGAGAATGAAGTGGTCAACAACAGTCCAGCAAGTGGCAAAAAGCCAAGAGGGCGTGGACTTTTGCGATCTCTACTTTGTTGCCTTGGTAGAGGACGTGGAAGTAGTTCAAAAAGTTCAAAAACAAGCTCTTTGCAAGGCGATGGACGTGGTTCTCCACCACCAGGGACTGGATCCCCACGGTTCCTTCTCCCACCTGTCAGACATCAGGATATGCACAAAAAGTGCATGGTGATTGATTTGGATGAGACACTAGTGCATAGTTCTTTCAAACCAATCAACAATGCCGATTTTGTTGTTCCTGTAGAGATTGATGGGACAGTGCATCAAGTGTATGTTTTAAAGAGGCCTTATGTGGATGAGTTCTTGCAGAGAATGGGCGAACTGTACGAATGTGTATTATTCACAGCAAGTTTGGCTAAGGTATATTAAAAACAGCTTTTTTACCACTAATAGTTTTGTGTTAGAAAAAATATTTAAAATTTTTTATGCTTGCAGTATGCTGATCCAGTAGCAGATTTGCTTGACAGATGGGGAGTGTTCAGAGCAAGACTGTTTAGAGAATCTTGTGTTTTTCACAGAGGAAATTATGTTAAAGATTTAAATAAACTAGGGCGGGATTTGCAACAAATTATTATTGTTGATAATAGTCCTGCAAGTTATATTTTCCATCCAGATAATGCGGTAAGTTTTACCAAAAATAAAATGAAGGAAGCTGAATGTACAAATTTTAAAAGAAATTCATTTTTAGGTGCCAGTGGCATCATGGTTTGACGATATGACAGATTCAGAATTGTTAGATTTAATTCCATTCTTTGAGAAACTCAGTAATGTGGAAAATATTTATACAGTCTTGTGCAATAGTAATCATCCTTATAATCAAGTACCTACGGCTGTACAGAATAGTCCAAGCCCCGGGTCAGGTTCACTTGGTGCTTCCTAGCCCTACCTAAATTCTGGCCAAGTAGCCAGTATTGTCATCGCTCAATGCACTCTAAGGAGAATTTTGACTGGAATATTCCATATTACCCATTTGTTATGTGGCAGTGGAAAATTGAGTGTGGCTCACTAAATGGTGGATGCAACATTACTTGTTGAGGAAAAGGAGGTGAAAATCCTAAGTCCTCCTATGCACTGTTTATTTTGATACAACATAAGCAACAACTGTTTCATTGTTGACTTGAGTTCTCTTTTCTAATAAAGAGTAATATAGTATGCTGTTTATGGTATGCTAGATGTAATGAACTGAGTATATTGATCCAACTATTAACATACAGGTAATTGAGAAACAAAAATCACAAACAGTTCAGTTGATAATAACTCTTCCAATCACACTGAAATGGAATAAACTTTAAATATGATCCATGTGCGTGTTTCCGTGCTCGGTGTACTTAAGAAAAGGAACAAATGGCAATGGTAATAGTAAATGTGAAAAGTGACATACGTTTTAAATTGGGTAAGTGCATAGATTTGTGCTTACGTATAATTTTAATTCAGATAGGGTACCTTATGCATTAATTACACGAGAGAAAAAAAAGAAATATATATACATATATATATAAATGAGAGCGCTAAGTGATAAAAAGGGAAGAGATACCTGATCAAATAGAGTCTTTTGATGGGCCATTTTATTTTACGCTTTCATATTCTTATTATTTACCGACAAATTCGTACTGTTTTTATTAACATCAAATTTCAATGGATTCTTCTAGCATAACTACAAATATTAAGCAATATGATAATTAGTTTTCGTATAAATTTTATGAGGCTAATAATTCCAAATAATTACAGAAATTAGTGCATTTGTAAACGTTTTTTATCGATTATAATTAAGATCGAAACATCTTTTTTATTACCAAATGAAACAAAATATTAGATCTAATAATGTAAAATAATGATGAAAATGCAAGAAAGATTAATAATCTAACTTTTTTTAACGATTTTGTACGGAAAAAAATATTTTCAATAAATAGGATTTGAAATACGACAATATTAAAACGTTAACAAATCATTTAAATAAGTAAAATAGAAAAGAAACAATGATGTTATGTTTCCATCTTTTGATGGTATTTTACTTTTGTTCCAAGCAAATGTTAAAATAATAATATGGAAATTACATAAATTGGAAGAAGTTTCGAATATATTTAAGAATTTGGTAAATGCATATCATTCTCTCCCTCCAGATAATTTTATGATTAATGAAGCCTTATGTTAATCCAATAATCTATTAGAATATTATTAACAAATTAGAATTATTTAAACATAATCCATCAAGAATAAGTAGATGAAAACTTCTTTACGCGTGTAAATATGTTTACTAACAGATAGCTATCAATTTTGTACGCTTAATTCATACATAACAAATGTACAAACTGCATTATACTTCCATATTCAATCTAATTGTCGTTATTCATGCTTTTTATTTTATTAGTATTGTTACTGGCGCATTATTATTAATGATATAGTAAATTCAATTTTATTATATCGCCACAATCGGTTTAGTTTCAGATATCATATTTTACTATGAATATTATACATTAATCATTATTTAGTTGTTTAAATGGACTGTAAAGAAGCAGAGGTACGGTTAAATAGATATATTTTCAGAATATTTTCACACGAATTCTCCGTTCGTATAAGTCACTCGCAGCTATTGATGTTTATCCAATTATAATATTGACATATTTTCATGCTATCTTTTACATAATACAATGTCAAGTTCAGTAAATTAAATTATAACTTTTACCTTGAAATTTCAATATCTCTTCTGTCTTGAAATATGGAAACTAATACCTTGATAAATACTAACTTCTTTATTTCAGATTCTATATTTTAGTAGAATTTTAATAAGTATTTTAATGAAGGCATTTGTTAAACTTGTGGTAGATTCATTTGCATAAAATTAATGTCCCTTTCAAAAACATTTGTTTAACATTTGTAATAATCTAATGTAGTATATATTTAATAGTACTTCATTATGAACTTTTCTTATTCTTACTTATATAACATTATGTTTATAATGTCTGTTATTTATCATAGATCAAAAAACGAATCTGTACCGTGCTGTAAATTATCGTTTCAGGAAGAAAGGGTTAGGGTATACAGAGATAAGTATATTACATAACAATAAGTCGTACACATATTGCATAATATTAAGTGGCTTCCAATTTCATATTTCATGAAGTTTTATGTTAATTATTTTCTGATTGTATTTTAAACAAATCATTGTTATGCAAAACCATATCTAACTTATGCAAAAAACAAAACTGATAACAATGATCCCATTGCTCTTGCAGTGGTTAATTTTTGTTTTTATCAAACCATTTGAATGTATGATGAAATGAATGAATTATACAAGCTAATCATACAGCTGTATATAAATGTTGAAAATTGATATTTAGAATCTAACAACTTATAATTTAGAATTATATTAGCTGTACCAGCGTCACTATATTTATGTTAATTACTGATATTTAAGATTCAACCTGTTACGAAATGTTTGTACTTAGTAAATGTACCTCGCTAATCAGTGCTTGACAGAACTCGAAATCTCTAGATACATATATTTGATTTAACGAAGGTTTTTTTAATATATGCGTAGCAGCCAAATTTTTACTTGAACTCTCGTTAACATGCGTTTCTAACGAATGAATTGAACAAATTTATTTTAAAGATGAAACGGATACAAACGATACCGAAGATCACGATGTATTTTCAACCTAACATTAACAAAAAGAAACAAAGTATCGTAGTCATTTTCGCTTGTACAATGCCCATCGAAATGACTCTACGAGCTGTGTGGTGCACCTTCTCCGGAAATACGTACACGACTACTGGATAAAACAAAAGGAATTCTCTATTTTGAATCTGACACTCGTTCGCTTTTTATCCGCGACGTCTTTTATAATGTTCTTTATGTCTGCCACTTGAGAGCGATCGTAAATTTCATATACGACGTACACGAGCGATTACAATGCGAAATATACAGTCATGTGGCAAAATCCTAAAATCATCTTTTTAGTTGTTTTGGTATCGCAGGAACGTTTATCAGTGATAGTGCACGATAAAGAATTTCGAACATGGAATATACATCGTCAATGACGTTGCTTCTCTTTCGAGGGATCCCAGGAGATCCGGGGAGAGACGTGTAAATTTCCACGTTGATGTTGTATCCGAAACAAGATATCTTTCGGATTCAATATTACAATGTCATTGCGTCGAACGTTTCTACAACATTATGTGCACTCGTGAGCACGGTATGCTTTCCTAAACGAAATGGCAATGAAAGAAAAACGGATTCCACCGCTTGTAGATTTTTCGTTCATTCGTTTCCAAATTCGTAAGCTTTCAAATGTAGAAATTTAGAAATTTTTGTTATAATTATTCGAATTTAAGAATTTGGAAATTTGTGGACTTGAAAATTTAAAGATTCAAAAATTTAGAAATTTGAGAATTTCAAGATTTTGAACTTTGATAAGTGGTGGGGGATACATTTATTTTTACCCAGAGGAAACCTACATTGTGCACGAGTATTCATCATGTTGTGCTTCCATGATTAATTAGTATTAACAAACCAGTGTATCGCTTTTATCGAATGCAATTTATGTAGACGTTTCACGAACGTCTATAATATCTGGGCCTCCTTGCACAATAGTTTATCAATTAATAATATCTTTGAATTTAGAAGTTGCAGGTTGCAGAGTAGGCTTCCATAGAAAAAATAGTAACAGAGAAGAATATCAAGGGAATTATTAAGCACGGTAGATTTCCTTATATTAAAAAAATTTCAAATTCCCAACTCCAACAAAGACCAGAATATTCTTTTCCTACATAATCATTATTCCTAGAGAAGTCTACTACGTTTGATACTATACCTAATTATGCCAATGTATGCTATGCATAGAACTACGCAAATGCACGATAAACTTTTTATAAATCCATTTAGCGCCAGCATTGATTATTAATATTTCACAAGTTTTGAAATACTAATATAATAATTTTCTGTACAAATTAAGGTTTTATTTCCGCTTATGTAGATCATATAAACTCATAATTTACTATATAATTTGTAGTATACTTTAAGTCAAATAATTTTAATATTGTTTTATGTACTGAATGTGAACTGCAAACTACACGTGGACTCAAAATGTCAAACAATCACTTCACGATTAATTTATAAAATCTACTTATAGAAGTGCGCTTGTTTTGTTAATAACTTCATTAGTTCATTAGCGCTGGTAATCGGTAACTTGTGACCTGTAAAATTTCACTGATAATATCAATTTGATTGTACAAGAAGGCCCTGATAACATGTACATGCGTTTCTTTTGTCGTGTTTTTAATATTTCCAAGCATTTTGTTTTGTTTCCTTTTTTTCTTTTAATTACTGCTATTACTATTATTATTATTATGATTATTATTATGGAGTTGTAACATGATTGTAGACGCGCTATAGTAGAACTTCGAGGATGATAATGATGGGTCTGTTGCATGAGTCCGAATACATGATTTGTTTAGATTTATTATGAGAAATTGTGCGCCGAGAAAACTGTTAGCGTGAAGGCGTAGGGGAAATTATCGTGATACGTAATTAGGTATACAATATATTAAACATAAATATAAATATATAAATACGTAGGTAGACCAATTTGAAGAGTGCGTAAAATTTTGTACAGACACGACGGTGTCCATCGTATGATTCTCGCCAAAATATAGCGTGATCGTAAATGTCAAAAATGACCATTTGCATTGATTTATACGTATACATATACTGATTTCTAAAAACTTGCGATTAAGTTTCATTTTATATAAATGTAAAATTAAATTAACTTTTACTGTCTATAGAGCTACGTATTTTTGACGGAAATCATACACACACGATATACCTGTGTATATGTAATACAATGCGAAAGTACAACAGTTATTGTTTTTATTTGCAAAGCGAAAATATCAATGCAATATTTTCGATTAAATTACTTAAGCATCGTTCGACGTGTTCTCGTATATCGATGATCGATGACTTTATAAGAACATTATCAAAACATGTTTAAACGAATCTTCTTTTATACGCTAGCATTACGATCGGTATCTGGCGTGCGTGGCGTTAATCAAATGCAAAATTGTTTAATGATTCAAGGTGAAGGAAACACCGGTGTTATTCTTATTACATTAATTTTAACCCTTATTAGAGATATATACAGTACCCTTAATATGTAAACGTAAGTCTGTCGTGTCCGATCGATGAGTACTATTTTTTTAAAAATCTGAAACAATTTATCTAGTATTTTCAGATGTTCTAAATTAAGAGCAAGTATTTATTGATTAAAATTAGAAGATACTTAAGTTTGCAATATGAAAAGTAATTGTCAAGGTGAAGGTTATTAAGTAGAAAATATTAATTTCTTTTTGTATTGAAACAAATTTTATAACCATACGTTTTTCAAAGATCTACGTTTACACATTAACACGTTCAATTCTAAGTAGATGTAATTCGACACAGCGAATGCATAAAAAATATTTTCAACATTGGCGTAACTAGTAGGGTCCAAATTCTCGAAAAACAGATCATCATATTTAATATGAAGAATTAACATTGTAGGTAATAGGAAGCATGATCTACCCTAAAGAAAAATCCTAGTTACGCGAATGTTTTTCAAAACAATTTCTAGAAAATACATTTTCATACTGCCCTGATCTAACATAAGTATCATCCCTGTATTTTTTAATTTTGTGTATGTTCGTGCGATTTTATAGTCCCTCAAAGATCGCCGTCTTTGTGCAATGCATTTTAAAACGCAGTTAGAACTGAAGGTGTTGAGGATAAATTTTAAACGAATATTATTAGTAGATTTGGTTTGAACTGGTCACAAAGCGATTTGATGATAATGATCGTGTTGTAACCGCAATGAGTGAGTCGCTAACATTTTTCTCTGTGCAGGAATTGTTATTTGAAATAGCCTTGCGAATATGTATAGGTCATACGTATAATATACCTTCGAGGAAAGGAAAAAGGAGAATACATGCGCATGTGTGCGTGCTTTGTATGTATGTATGCTAGGAATAACTGCGAGCGTGATTATAGTTTTTAAAGAAAAAAGAAAAAAAAAATACTAAAACAAAGTGGTGAAAAGACCGTTCGCCGAGCGATGGTCGCAGAACGGAAATTGAAACTTTTTTATATACAACTATGTACTTTAAGAGATATAAAACAAAAAAGGGAATTAAGAAGAAGAGAAGAAGAAATTCGAAACTTCAGTTATTGCGCTCAGAACAATTAATTTATTGCACTATTATTATTACATGCATTGTACAAAATTGATCAAGAAAACGAAATGGAATTATTAGAATTCGAAGTGTCTCGTTATAGGAGTGGCAACCCCGAGAGAGTGTGAAAAGAGTGAGGAGATTAAACAGAAATAAACAGAGTGAAAGGTACGAGTGTGGATGTAAAGAAGAAGAAACAATTAACGATATTGCCTTGATTTGTAAATAAAACTTAATTACTTCCACTAATGAAACCTTCTATGCAGATTCTGAGCGGGCTGCAATTTCGCTCATGCAGGCTCACCCCCTTCTATTTCGTATGTTTTTTACTAAACCGCGGCTGATTTTAACAGCGAACATATTTTGTACAGTAACGAGACATGTATATATATACATATACATGTTTATTTATCTAATATAAATAAATATATGTATATATAATATATAAAAGATGGAGGTGAGCTCTGTGCGTTGTACCAGAAAAATCAATTAGACTGTAATATCTCCCACCCCTCTGACATGTCCAGTTTGCTCTGTGATTCTGTGTTTAATAAAAAAGAAGGCAAAAATATATATATATATATTATGTATATGTATGAATATATACATGTATACATGCGTGCATATTGAACCTCCATTATATCTAGTTGAAATTGCTGTTTATTCTTGAAAGACAAATTTTCAAATTATACAGTAATTTGCTCTGCGCCCTTTATTACCTTATTTGAAGATATTTCATATTGCTTGTTGGAAGTTTAGAAATTTTATAAGTTACCATTCCAAATTCTTAAACTTCTGTTTTTAAATTTTCGTTCAGTGGAATATTTGTTACCTCATTCATTGACTGGTAACAAAAATCAATCCTTAAAAGAATAATGTTTGTGGATGATCATATACTACAAAGGTGAGACAACAGTGATATTCATGACGGTCTACGTGGAGGAGAATCCGTCAAACCAGCCATGTAAACCGGAGACATAGCAGGACTACAATATATTTAGGCCACCAGTTTGACTGTATGCGGTTGATCTTGGAATTGGATTTTTCTCTAGCATTCCATTCATATATACAGAATATCTACTTATAAAGTTTTACTATATATGATTTATTGTACAGAAAAATACAATGATTAACGTATAAGATACTATTAATTAGCTATCCACTTGAATGTGATAGAAATAAATTTGTTTAAACAATAAACAAATTTAAGAAATTATTCAATGATAATATTTAAAAGAAAAGTATTTATTGTAATCTATAATTTTAATGTTACTGATAAATCACATTTGTTCAAAGGTGATTAATTCAAATTTAAATCAAACAGGTTTTTATTATTCTACTGCCGAAGTCAAATGAAAGGTTTTTTTTTTTAAATTAATGACTATAGCGCCATATGCATAGAAATAACATTAGCTTGAAATAACAAAATAAATATATACAGCATATTTATTTTTATATATACAATATTACTACTCTATTGAACTTCTGCATTACTACGCACATAACAATATGTTATACGTACAAGAGTATCAATGCATATTGATATATATACACATATGGAAGAGATCGTATGTTTGTATTTGTACTTCATGATTAATATTCGTTTAAAATGCAATTGCCATATTATTTTTACTTATTTTTAAAAATGATTCAAATTTGTTTGAAAACATGATCTTATAACACTTATTTTACACGTGCAATAAGTTTTGTATTCTTAACCTTAAAATTTCGTTTAACCTTATCAATTGAATTTGTTAGAAAATGTAAAAGAAAAACTAAAAATTTAAATAAAGAAACAATTTGAAGACTTTTCGGTAAATATCTTTTATTTTATTTCTTTTGAGTATAATATAAAGTAAATATTATCAAAAATTAAATCGTACGATATAACCAAAGGTTATTGTGATTAATATTTCTGTTGTGAAGGAAACATGAATAATTTGACAGATGCACACTGGTTTCCTTTAACGTCTCAAGGAAATATTTATTCAATGACAAAGTTATGCTCAAATAGTGGCTACAATAAAGTGTTAGTGGCTTCTTTAAAAAGAAAAATATATTCTTGTGAATATCATTTGATGCCAAACCTGCATTTAAAACCATTGATTAAGGAATTACTCTTTACATACATTCCCAGTTTGTAATCTTATATTCTTGTTTATTATCAAAAAACATAAGTATTTTATTTTTGAATAAATATTATTTTTCATTAGGCGGTGCTGAAATTATATCTATTGATGCTTACAATAAATCTGACAGTGGCGATGGATTTGTGATAGGAATAACTATTTTGAAAGCAAGTACAGATACATCCATAGAGAGGTATTTAAATATATATACAGAAGGTGCTATAGATGGAGAAGGAGATGAAGGCAGTTCAATTGAAGCCATAGCACAAAATTGCCTTATGGTAGAGTTAGCATATACACCATATCATTTGTATCATACTATATTGCCACAACAAAGTTCTCACAATGAGGTAATTTTTTAACATTACAATAGTTTTTCTAATATTGCTTATAGTAGTGAATTACAGAAGAAGGGACAATGTTATTTGTTATTCCTTAAATTTAAAGTGTTAATATAACATTTCCTAAGATTTTAGGTTGTTTGGTTACTATCTGGTAGTGATTATAAAATTCATATGATTAGAGAGGATAAATTGAACCATGGCTATAGTGAATCATCGATCGAAAAATATTTTCCTGAATTGCATGATATCCAAGGAATTGCAGTATGGATTAATATTTACTACTATGATAATTACAATTGGTATAATATTATTATAGTTATGTACAATTTGTATAATTTATCAGTTATAATACAACTGTATTAAATTATTTAGGAGACTGACTGTAATTGGTTGTGAATGTGGTTTAGTTGTAGTAGCCATAGTTAATGTTTTAGAACTGAAAATCTGTCGAACTTGGAAATTAAGGTATGATAGGCCTATTTCAAGTGTATGTATATTTCCACAACAGAACAATGTCATGAAACCTTCTTTCATTAATTCTAAAGGTAAATATTGCTAAATTAATATACTAATTGCTCACAAATTGGTATTCTTAAGGAAGCTGTAACCGTATCATCAGAATGGATTGATATTTTTAATTGTTACAGGTCCAAAGTTTCCTTTAAGCAATGAAACAAAATTGAATATCCTTATTGTAAATACAAGTAATGCAGTTGTTTTCATGTAAGTGTATAAGACTTTTATCATGTGTATATGTATTACACTTCATTTATTTAAAATTTCATTAGGGATATTTTAAATAATGGAATGGATGAAGACATAATATTAAATGGTAGTGAAACATCTGATTGCATTTTATGCTCTTGTACTGCTGACATAAATATGGATGGTCGAAACGAAATACTTCTAGGAACTTATGGTCATGAAGTTTTAATATTCTGCTTTGTAAATAGTACATGGGAATTGATCATTAGAAAATTATTTGATGCACCTGTGCATTCTATATGTTACATGGATATTACTAATGATGGAATGAAAGAACTTATTGTTCTTACACAACGTGGAGTTCATATACTACAGGTTGTAAGACTTATTTATGTTACATACAATAAATAAATAATAATATTCAACTTGATATAATTAAAATTGTAAATTACAGCACAATATTGTGGATGTAAAGGATAAGTGGAAAAAGCGATATCGGAAAATGCTTAAAGAAAGTAGAATATAATTTTTTAATGTTATGAAGAAAGATCAAAATAAATGTCATTCTTTAGAATTAATGTGAACAAATTTTTGTATATAAAATTGAAGATTATAAAGCACATTTGACATTATACATATAAGTACATGTGTATAATATCAAAGGGAAGAATAAAAATAAACTTATTTTTGTTATTACTATAATTGTAAAACTAAATAATATAAATAAATATAATTACGTGTTGAGACAAAAGTCACTCTAAATAAAATAAAAAATATCCAAACAGATGGCTAATAAAGGACAGAAATGAATTCAGTATAAATTCAAAATTATTTTATAATTTTTTATTCAAAACTGTCATTTTTTATATGGGTGGCATGTAACTTCATCTGCGACTAAATGATATATCCCTAGGTTCTCCAGAGCTTTTCCAAAACTCCACCTAAGTTTTTGCTAACCTTTTCTCTAGACTTTTTCCTAGGTTCATCCACTACTTCTTCCTAGGTTCTTCCTAAGATTTCCCTAGTTTCTCGCTAAGTTCTCCCTAGATTTTTCAAGGACTTTCGTTAGTTGTATACACCGGTGCTCATGAGCCCTTTTGTGGGCTCTTGATCTGTCCATTACTGATTTTATCCAATAATTCTGCGCATTAACAATTCAATAAATGCGCAGTTCCATTGGTTCTTCAGTTAGTATGCTTCATAATGCATCGTATCTACATTTCGCGGAATCAATGACGTGACAAACGGTTCAAAATAGTCTGGCACGTGCTCGAGGTGGAAGGAAGATTGTCATACGTATACCTTTATGTGGTGCTCACGCTCGTAACAACACTGATGATCGATATATTACATTGGATCTTGACTAACGTTGCAAAAGGATTTAACAGCTTGTTCTGTTCTTTTTTCTATGTAAATTAGAATGACAAGTAAAAAAGGACACACCCTCCGAATTGAATCAGAAATCGATAAAAACCGTGAAGAAAGAAATTGGAAAAAGGTTATAGAATTGGCGGAACATCTGAAAGTACAATACCCGAGCGATGGTATATAAACATTTATCATGTTACGAATTTTAATTAATAATTTTTATATACTTTAATAACATTCTTTTTTTAATATTCAATGAAATTTCGTAAAAACGAAATGTCATATTGTTAGTTTCGTAACCTGTTTATGTAAACGGAAAAAAAAAGAATGTTAAGTCACGTTGTAGATTATATGAATAAAGGCCACTTGTCAAAGACCAACTGTCATATATGTCATTTCGTGTTTTATATTTTAGTTTACAATTCGTTTTAGGATAACAGTAAGAAAACGTATTATCAGTTGAAGATTATAAGTTTAACCAAATACTGATAAAGTGCCTAAGTAATATTATATATGTTTTATCCAAAAAAAGTCCATTACAAAAATTTTATTATTGATTAAGATTTCATTTTTATCATGTCTTATAATATACTTTATTGTGTTAACAAATAATTTCAATTTCAGAATGTTTAGCAAATTTTTTATGTGGAGAAGGCAGATTAGAAAGCTTTTTGGAACAAACTCCACCTATAGATGCTAATATTGCAAAAGCAAGAAATGGATTGGCAGAAACTAGAAGATATTTACTTTTGGCAGCGAATGAAAAGGACAAACAGGTAAATTTTTAAATGAATAGACCATAAGAATTTATAGTCTAATATGTTTTCCAAAACAAAATGGTATAATTGTTATATCATATTTCACATCATAGGCTTTAGTTGTATTAGATGCACATCTATTACTTGGGAAATTGCATTACGCTATGGGGATGTACGAAGAAGCTCTCAATCATTATCAACAAGCTGAGTTGCACACACTTACGGAAAAACCATTACCTTGCAGAAGTCTACGCATTATCGCAGAATCATACGCAACTAAAGGTTTGCATCAAGAATTATTTAAGTTACTTAATACATTGCTAATATATACTAGTGCATTATTATTTCTTGTATCACATATAACAGCTTGCCATTTAAATAAAGGAATGGTTTATATTTACTATAGTTTTGGTGTTTTACATAGTTCACTTAACAATTGTTTTTTTAATACTTCCGTACTTTAGAATATTAAAGTTTGTGCTGAATTTGAAAATATTGCACTCAATGTAGATGTTCTAATGAAAAATTTAAAGGGCTGCATATTTTTTTTTATTGGCAGTCCATACTAAGTATAAATCTTCTCATACACCAGTCTGAGGTAGCACCAAATCTACAAGCTGGTATTTATACAACGTGATAATTTTTTGAAAATATTTGCTACCTATTTAGTATCATAATCAATATTCAACTTAGAGAAAGAAAGATTGTTTACTTTAGACACAGAAAAACATTTATCCAGCCGAAGACTGCGCATTATAGCCGAGTCATACGTAATTAAAGGTTTGTATTTTGCTTCATTTTATTTTTCTTTTTTTGCAATGTGAAAATGAAACCCATTCATCTCTTTCACCTATTTTAATGTTATGCTTGGTTGTAATGTAAAATATCTTAATGAAATACTTTGTTCAAAGCTCTTTCCAGTGGTATTTGAGATTATCTTTAGATCAAAATTCTATTCAAAATAAAACGTTGTAGCTGATACTCTATAAAAGATGCATATTCTTAAATACTAAATTAGGGTTGAAAGATAAGTAATTATTACATCAATTTATTGTAAATAATTGTCTTTTATCATAATATGAAAGCTAATATTTATTTATGGTTTTAAAATTGTATAAAAGAGGAAGATATTTATTTACAGTACTGAATTAATTTGTTCCAATAATGGTAACTATAATTTCTGTTTTCTATAAAAATCATTTACTTGTGCTTTGCTTTAATTTGCACTGCAAATGCATGTCTAATTAATATTTTACCACTTTTCTCATTATTCTGGCTTGCAATACATTTTCGTTTTAATTCTATCTTTTATATAAATTCTTCAATTAATGGATTTTAAACATTTTCACAAGAAAGATATAAATATTATGAGACGATTTTTATGCAAATTAAATAAAGAAACAATTTATATACTTGTATTATCATTAACATACGTAAAATATAATTATATTTACATAAATGTAAAAAAAGAAAGAAAATTTGTTTACATATGTTATACTTATTTTCTCTATGTAAAATTTAATTACATTCGATAGTGTACATTGCAAGATCGAATAAATATTATTAATAATTTTTTAAGAATGTTTTCATTTACTTGGTTTTTCTTTTACATTATAATAGGTCTTTGTCTGGAAAAGTTGCCACCAAATTCCAAGTCAAAATACAAGATAGCAGAATGGCAAGAACAAATCATCAAGTGCTATGAAATTGCTGGAGACTTAACATTAGTGTATTTACAGGAACAAGACAAACTTGCAATGCAACACCAAAATGGCACGTCTGTCGTGAATAGTAACAATGCAGGTGACGTAAATTGATTTTCAGCACATTGTATTCAATCATATAATGCTAATTGGATTCTTATTCCATAAGTTGTTCCTGTATGAATAACATTATGATAATTAGTGGTAGCTTCCAATGAATGAATGAATAAAAGATAATATTCTCTGTTCCGAATTAGTTGTTATAGCTGTATAGTTCTCTTTTGATTATTGATTGCTCCAATTATTAAATAGAGTTATAAGTTATTAAACTATGTACTCTTAAACATGTAATCTTAATTATGTGTTCGTTTTTTTTTTGCAGGTGATTTTATAGGGTTCTTGGTGGAATGTGACAAAACTTGAAATTTGGGTTTTGTTGTTAATACGTTAATATCATTTGATCAACAGGTACAAATTCTTCTCAGTCTTCATTTTGTTCTACAAAACATATTGGACCAATTTTGGAAACTGCACTTCAAAGGGCACCCATATTATATATTCAAACTGGTAATATTCAAGCTGCTATAAATCGTTATAGGTAAATAACTTTTGTATTGATACGTATATAAATGACAACAAGGTAACAGTATTAAATATTATTTAAAAAACAATTTAATCTTTAATTTATTAAAAAAAGTTAATGTTTATAAAATTGAATCATTTATAAGGGAAATTTTATCTGCCGTGGAGTCTACTACAACACAAAGTCTTCGAGTTACATTAACGAGACAATTGGCAGAAGTTTTAGTTCGGGGAATAAGTGGTGCTGAGTACAAACCTCCGGAACCACCGAGCGATACAACTGGTAATATTATTAATACATTATTACTGTTATAGTAAAATATGGATTAAAAATGAAACAATCAAATTAGAATTTAAATAATGATTTTTCAGATTCACCGTGGAAGCCAAAAAAATATTTAGGACTTAATATGTTTGTACCAAGAAATGAGTACGAAGAAACAATTTTATTATTATTAATAAGCGAAGCTATGGCAGTTAGAGACGCTGTACTTAGTCAATCGCCGGAATTCAAAGAAGCCAGAATACATGCTTTCGAAAATGCCACAGCGGTATACGATCTTCTTACTGTAGTTGTTGTGAGGTGGAGTCAAGTGGACTTATTATACGAGGTTGATATAATTAAATAATTTGCTTAATGTTTATATTTTAATATCGTTATGATTGTTATTGTTTATATAATTACGTTAACCGATACAAATATGATATTCACACTGGAATTAATTTTACATTCTAATAGTCATTTGAAAGAGCAATGAAATTCTCTCATGAGGAAGCACATGTATGGACTCAGTGTGCACTATGTTTAATTAGTATGGGCAGATATATGCATGCATATAGGGTTTTAAAGGTGGTAGCGAGATTATCACCACAAAAAGTAATGCCTTGTCTTTTAGTTGCAAGACTGTGTTATGAACAATTAAATATGGTAAGATATAGATGTACATATTATATATAAATAATATACTGAAACATGGGCGTAGCCAGGGGAGAGATTTGTCCCAAGAGATAAATTGTATGAATTAATATTTAAAGTAACCTGATTACGCTTGTGCACTGAAAATATATTTGGACAACAAATATGGATAGAAATGTCTATATTATGAAATTATACATAAAACAGATACGAGAAGGCATCGAATGGAGTCAAAAAGCACTTCAAAGAGAAACAAAAAATTCGCAAGGGATGCAGTCCAGATGTCATCTTTATATTGGTATTGGTCACAGTATTCTTTCTACAAATACTATAGTAAAAATGGATAAAACTTATCATACTAAAACAGCTTTAGAATGTTTTCAGAAGTACGTATAATTAAAAATTGCAATAAGATGTAAGTTGATTGTTATAACATTGTGCATTTATTTAATAGGGCACAACAATGTGATCCAAACGATCATTTGGCTGAATATTATTTGGCTCATGAATATGCCATAAATAGACAAATTAATGATGCAATGATTCATGTAAAAATTGCATTGAACCTTCGAGCAGAACACATTCCATCATTGCATTTATTGGTATTATTACTGTCGGCTCATAAACAATATTCAGAAGCATTGCATTTAGTTAACAGTGTATTAGAAGAATACCCGGATAACTTGAATTTCCTTTATGTAAAAGCGCACCTTGAATTACGAAGCATCGGTGGTGAGCAAGCATTGTTTACCATAAGGCATATGCTTTTACTTTGGAAAAATCTCTATGAAGACCAAACGAATGCTAATTGTAACGAACAGCATAGTGAAAAACGCAGTGAAACTAGAAGTGTCTTTCAGTTATACGCTTCTGAAATGTCTGACAAAGATTCCAGTATGTGTTAAATATTTTTTTCTAATCTATATTTTATAAAGTTAAATCATTATAATCAATAATACTTCAAATAGGTTCTGTACATGCACAGTCGTTAGCTGCTTCAAGAGTAGAACAAGCTCTCTCTGAAGTTGCGTCATCACTTAGTTCTTTCACACCAAAACCAGGACCACAAAGAGCATGGCTGCTACAATTACAAGTGTGGTTATTGCTCACCGAAGTGTATCTAGTTTTAGATCAACCAAATGGTGCAGTTCTTTCATTACAAGAAGCTACAAATATTTTTCCATTGAGCCATCACATTATGTACACTGTAAGTTTATATATATGTATATTATAATTATATACTATTTGCGCTAGAAGCCTATATTGCACTAAAGTATTCAAATAGAAAAAAAGACACAATTTTATATTTTATACATACAACCATATTAACATTTCTTTTCATTTTAGCGGGGTCTTTTACATGAACATAAATTGGAATATCTGGAAGCAAAGCAATGTTATCAGAACGCAGTTTCGATTAATCCATCACATATAAAAAGTTTACAACATTTGGTAACGTTTATTTATTAAAATATAATAACATTTTTATTAACAGTTTGTTTTTGATTTGAGATACTATATAAGTTGTTTAGTGTACAATTATTTAAAAACTGTTTATATTATTAGGGTCTAATTTATCACTATTTGGGAAGTCAGAGGTTGGCCGAAAAAACATTGAGAGATGCTGCAAAAATTGATCCAAATTCTCATCAAACATGGTATTAAAAAATCGTTTCAGTATTTTGATTAGTATTTTAATTTTGAAACAATTTTTATATTATACAAACAAAATTAATTAAAATTGTTATAGGTATAATTTAGGGAAGGTATTGGAATCATTAGGGGAAGTAGAAGCAGCAAGTGATTGTATGGCAACAGCATTGGAAGTAGAAACCACAAATCCGATATTACCAATTCTTTCAATACCAGTAACTTTTGAATGATTCAACACTTCAAATATAAAAAGCAAAAAGAACATTCGAAAAAGCCACGATTTATTCTGCAACATTGACATTTCTTTACCCTTGTGGTAATAGTACCTGCTTATCTCTATACTGTTACATTATTGTATAAATAAATGGATTAATTAAAAAGATATTAGAACTGTACAAATAATTTAAGAAAGATCACTGTAAGAAATTCTAATAAAGAAAAGGCTATGAGACCAAATAGGACTCTGATATTTTTTCTTAAGTATATATTTATTTTTATAGAATCTTTTATTTTGTTAGAAACATTCCCTTAGAATAAAGGTTTTGTTAAAATGAAATTCGATTATTTTATCTTGTTTTTATTAATATGTATAGCTGGAATCCATATATTAGTTTTTTTAAATGTTATGAACACTGTTTTATAATCCTCTTATGTTTTATATGTATTTTTATAATATAAAAAAGTTAAACAAAACTATTGACCATTTTATAAGATATATCTGTACGTGCGTTTATTATAGTAAGAGTATTTTTATATTAGGTATTGATTGAGTAATTAAAATTTCAATGTACTTCTATTAACAGTTTTTAAAAATATAACATGGATATAAACTGAAATACTACAAGATGGTTCACGAAATTAATAACAATTACTTCAATTGTTGTTGTCACTTTTTTTAACATTGAATCTATCGAATCGGTGAAAATGCCGTGTTGAAGATTTCTTATTTTAATTACAGAATTCTTCAATCTTCATTCTTCGAAGTGCATAGTGACTTTTATAAAAGTAAAAGATAATTGTACATACTACTTTATACATTGCTTTTTATTTATTTATTATAATACTCTACTTTCAATTTTAAAATAAATGTGTGTCAAATGCTACATAGTGTCGCAACATTTTTTTAACGAACGTATTTCACATATTGGAAAATAATATTTAAGGAAATAACCTAAAATTTAAGAAATGAAAATAAAATACGGTATAAACTGAAACGTATATTATTGTTATTCCGACATTCAAAATATAAAACAAGACATAAAGCGTTATAGAGCTTTTTAATACGTTTACTGCGGACTAAGTACTGTCGATTTTTACTGCGTAATAATTTAATGTTAATATTATAAATATTGGTATTAATAATGTTAATTGAGCGTAATGCGGATGCGCAGTACCTGCAGTGAACGATGTAATTTCGAAACAGTTTTTACTTTAATAAGAATCCAATATAAAGGAATATGTTCTTTTTCTGTTACATCCAAACAAAACGTAATTTACTAAAAAAATGATACTAAACTAAATTTAATTTGTGATAAATTTAGTATTATTGGAAAAGAACTGCTATTTTCTACGTTACGTAAAAACGAATTGTGTACATAAAATGTATTACAAAAACTTCTTTTAATTGCATTATATTACAATAGTAACATGTTCATAAAATGCACCCGCAATTTTTTAACGAAGTATTTTTTACAATGAAATATTATTTAAAAGGTTTATAATATATTTTACTTGAAAATTACACGAACTTACTATTGATTTTCAGGAGTGTTAAATTTCATTTTAGCAATTTTTTTGTAAACTAGTTATTATTGTTTATAATGTCAATAGTTAAAATTACGTAAATACGTTTAAAGAATATCGACGTCACAAGATCAGATAAACATTTCTTTTCGATTGCACTATATCAGTTAAAAGTACTTTATAATCAATCCATATTTTTATATCGAATTCACCGTGAAAATAAACAGTCAAATACCATTGTACGTTTCGTAGGTCTAGAGTCTAGATCACAATTGACTGGGAGTACGTCGATCGAGGGTTAAATTAAATACCAATTAAGTACTGTATCGATGAACATAAGGTACAAAATTAACATTTTTTTACCGTGACACCTATTAATTTCCCTTCCTTACCGTTAATCGTGAACGCCGCTGTGCGCTTCTCCATCCCCCGTTCTATCTCTTTTTAACGAGATTACGGAGTTTCCCTATCCTACTCTATCGCGTGTCGCATTGCGCGTTTATTGGCGCGCAGGCTCACTGCAAGCTATCCAAAGAACTTTTTCGAAAACCATACTTAAAAGCATGCTGGATCTCCGAGAGACTGCGTCACGAATACATATTTTCTCCGTTCTATCAGTCAGAGCATCGATTTTTCCCGGTAACGATATCCGAAAACAGATTCGCACGTGGTTATACCTGCGGTACTTCGTACCGCGTCACGTTTAGCGCATCACGCATCTGCAGAGCTTACGGCTATGCGTAATACAATCGACCAACTATTATATCATCTTACCCTTTTTTTCTTGTTCTTTTCATACTGGTCGAACGGACCCTGCACAGATAGGGCTACGGTATACTGCAATTCTAACCGTATAATACCATAGAATATAAAGGATATTTTAGATTAGACTTTGATTGATTTTAATTACGTATAACAATTTTATCTGGATAGAAAAATGTACGTCACACGTAATAACGTTTATCTATTTTTCTTTTCTTTTTTATAGGTAAGAGCAGAGAAAATTCATCTGCTAGCAAGGCACTTTATGTATCAAATACGTGGTTTACCAAGTAATTATCTCCTGAAATATGCTGTAGAGTAGATTCCCAAAGTGTGGGTTCTATCCCACTGGTGGGTCGCTAGTTGACTTTGGGTGGGTCGACAGAATTACTGAAACTTAAATAAGCATTAAAACGATATTTTCTACTCAATTTTCCTCCATTTTGATATAAGTGGGCGAGTCACAAAAAATGATTATTTTGGAAAGTGAGACTTTGGGAATTTTTTAATATTGGAATTTTAGAATTTCGAAACTAGGACTGCAGAATTTTGAAATTTTTAATTTTAGGACTTTGGAATTTTGGAACTTGGATACTCTGGAACTTTGGGTCTTTGATAAGTAATGTATTACAAGTGAGTGGGTCGCAAAAAATTACCGTATTGGAAAGTGGGTCTCGGCCCATAAATGTTTCGGAAGCCATGGTATAGAACACGTCATAAGATATGTAGCTATCAAATTGACGTCAAGTGAATGACGTTTTACTTGAACAAATAAAACAAGCATTTTTCGTATATCAATATAAACAATTTTTGTACTTCAAATTTCTTGTTATAAATTTCGCAAAATTTATTTATAACTTATCTTTTCAGATGTTAAATGATTTAGGACAAATATTTATCGTACAATTTTACTGAGCAGACAATTAAAAATTATATTTTCAATATATGTTTATATTTTCGCTAAACTGCCGCATAGGTTACAGGAAGCTGCATTAGTGGACGATGTACATAAGTACGTCTCTGTGTTACAATTTCCTTTGATAAATTCAAAGCGACCTTGGTATACTTTCAAAAAATTGGTGTGGAGGAACGGTCGCTTCCGTTAGGAACCTTCATACGTGAACGTTCTTTTTTGCCGCACGCATGCTCATCACTTATTATTGATATCGCGAACATCGTGCGACGCCGTTACCGCATATCGGTCACGGCCACCGGTGAAACTGTTAATTATCTATTAGATACGAATGAAGTTTACGAATATCAATACTTATCATAATTTCGGATAAATTAACAAAGATACTTAATCGCGTCACGCGTCTATAAGTAACATCATGTTACATTGTACCACACGATACCCTTATTAAACTTGAATGAAAAAGTATCTTTATGGTTGTAAAATTATCTATTTATTCAACTTTCAGTTATCTGTGTTCGACGTAACTATAACAGTTGCTATCAGTGTAGCTATAATTTGGCTAAGGCAATTGAGAGAAATATTACATTAGTTTTATCAATCAACTCAAAAAGTAAAGAAATGTAAAATTACTTCAGATCATGGCTAAAAAACTTATCTTAAATTCATTTATTTCTATTGTTATAAATTATGCAATGCATTTTTCAACACGCGTGTGCAACGTGGTGTTGCATACTGAAGGGGTTAATAACTGCGTGTAACCGCAGAGCACGCAGTTTACGAATCTGCATTTTTTCTCTTCATAAATGTTTTTGATGGAAAGGTATTACTATAATTAAAATTGTACTTCTAACCCTTGCGCCTCTATTAAAACTTTAATATTAAAATTTGTCAGTTATAGACACAGTTACGGGGAAACGAATGCTGGACGAAGATGCGACCGATATACACAGTATATTATAAAAAATAATCGTTACCATAAAGATAAAAATATGTAAAAAATGTTTGTTTTGAAATAAAACGGTTTGTTTTCAAAAATAAAAATTTATGACTCATGTAACGTTTAATTGCAAATACAACAACAACAATTATTTCATTAGACATTTCCTTCTTCCCTGTACAGAGAATCCTGGACTCGTCATTCACATTTTTGTATCACGCGTCATACAATGATCGCATTCGACGTAATCAACCAATGTAAATTCTTGAATCCAACTGTTATTCATTTAGTAAAACCTTCGATTTTTGTTATGTGTCATCAATTTTCTAAGATACTTGGTCATTCCCACGATTGATATGAGTAATACGAAACTCATTTAGGCATGTTACCGTACTGGTTACAGGAGCACTTTATCCTGCACAAATCTTGTAAATAAATCTTAATCAGATTACATTCAACAAGTTCTTTTGCTGAAATTATTTTTCAATTGTACGAACGGATATAACGAGAGTTTGCTATAAGTGTTTTCAATAGATGCTTGCTCGGTGCCCCTCTAACGGCAGCTTTGCATTTTGTTCTAATTGTTCTTGAACATCGCAGATTTACGATTCAATCATTCGTTAACGTAATTCCAGAGATATTCAAAAGCATTTTAAGATGTTTTATACACATAGTCGGTAAGCATTAACCCATCGTGACCTAATATCATCCAGAGGGCAAGGTATAAAACCGAGTCGAGAAAGTTGCACTACTTCTCTGAAACTGTTGGTTTTCTATCCAACTATTATTTTGTTTAAACGTTTGATTTGAAACAATATCTGGAACGATTTGAATCAAAAGTCGATCAGAAGAAAATGATCTCGCGTTTACGTTGCTAAACGAACGCTACCATTAAAGGGGAATGCCACTCTTGAGGTAAATACATAAAAGATGGTTCTTGTCTAGATCTATAATTCTAAGGTAAATATAAGATACGTAAATGGTCCTTGTCTAAATCTATAATTTTCATTTAACATGTTTATTGAAGTATTGAATTTAGAGAACAATTAAAATCGATTTTGAGTACTTTCAAACAATTGCTTAAACGTTCAAGAACCCGAGGGTTCCTTTACCTTATCCAAGAGGTTTTAAACTTTATGTAGCCTTTTTAAATTGCAACTATTTTAGGCAGCGACGTGAAAAGGACTTTAACAAAAATTGTTATCAAGAGTAAATAAAAGCTACCCCCTAAGGGGTTTCCTCGTTTGGACAGCCAATTGTTCAGCCAATTTCATGATTGATTTTCTGGACGACTAAAAGAGTTACAGTGTTGGTACATCAAATGCATTAGTGCATATTTTAAAATTTTCAAATTCACGATCAATATCGATATAAATTATCAATAAATATTAATCTGTGTTTCCATTAGACTAAAACTTTTAAAGATTGAATTAACTTAGAAAACGAGAATAGCCGTTTAAATAATAGAAAAAAATGAAGTAAAGAGGAGTAACGGTAGAAATCTGTAATCGTAGACGTATACGAAAGCGAAGGTAAAGAGAAGAAGAGAGAAAGGAAGAAAGGAAGAGAAGGAGTAGAATGATAACAAAGATAGATGTAAAGAAGAAGAATAAGGAGAGCAAGATCGAAGAAGAAGAGTAAGAACAGAGAGACAGAGAAAGAGAGAGACGTAGGGCTAAACGCAGCCGAAAAACGCACTCGTTGCATTCGAGCCATCTCTCGCAGGGAAGCCCGGCTTTGACCCGGTAGCCGGCGGCGGCACAGTCCGCGCGGCTGCCTGACGCATTGCAGGTGCGCGTTGGCCAATCACAGGCCTGGTTAGTTCGCCCGGACTTGTCCTGTAAACACGACCGCACCCACCCCGCATGTAAAGCGGATTTACACGGTTGTCCATGACGACCGTTCCGTACATCGGATGCCGTGTCGTTCCTACTTCTTCCCATTTGTCCAATTAAAAACAACTCGTTTTTTTCCAAGCTTTTCACAGAGGAGAAGCCGCACGGAACTATCTGTCGATCGCGTAGGAAACGACGCGGCGCATCGCCGCGTGAACTCCCCTTAACCCCCGCCTCAGCGGCTAACCAATCAGGAGACGCCATCGGCCGATCGGCCAAAGGTGGGGGCCGCGTAGTGATACTTGACCGAGACAAGCGGCAGAGAGGCTCGTACACCGAGAGAGAACGGAGGACTCCATTGCTGTCCCGAGTGTGTTTCTCGTCGGCTGTGTCGTATTGCGTGTCTCTGTCCGCGCTTTCGTGCACGCAAGTTTACCTTCCACGTTGGCCGGAGATTGTGAATAAGTATCCCTTTGTGTCCAGTGCCCTGAACGATAACTTGAAATCGTCGAGCGTACCGAACACCGTAGAAACGAGCCAAAATGGTAAGTACCGATCCTCTTTTTCTGATGCGGACGTCGTGAGCCACCGGCCCCTCGCCCTCGCCCTCTCGCCTTAACGTTCGTTTGCCGCATTGACGCGCCGAGTGCACGTGCAACTGACCGATACGCATTTACGGAAAACCGATTTTATTCTCTCGTTTATTCTTTGCCATCGAAATATCTCGTACAACGTTTTTTTCTTTTATACATACGCACTGTCGCGATATTACATTCGTAATGGCCGGTATGCGGAGATGGACCGACTATCGATCCGTTCCTCCTCCAGCAGCAGCTACGTTCGTTTTTCCCGATTCTACGATATGCCGCGTATCCAAACTTGATAAAATTCGCTGAATGGGCGGATCAAAATTTTGAAATGTTCCGATTGAACGTTATGATTGTTGACGCGATAACTTTCAAGATCTAACGTCGTTCGTGATACGTTGTATGTCAAGTATCGATGCTAACGTATAACGATAAGTTCGAATATCGAGTTGCGCGAAGAAACATGAAATCGTCAATTCAAGTAGTTTTATCGAATTCAGGCGCCTTATCTGTAGATTATCGAACTTGTAAGATAATTACTATCATATGTCTCTGGGTATTTCATGACTTTACTATCGTTAATATCAAATTTTCGTTTTCATTCAGGCAGATTTCGTACTCAAAGTCGGTTCTGAATAAAAACGCTACGAATTGTGCGAAATATTTAAAATGTATCGAATTTACTGTAATAGTATATGTATTCCATTCAATTTCTTGCTTCATAAATGTCTTTTTATGGTGTTTTTTTCTTATTGAACATTTGAGACCTCTTGTTAAAATTTTTATCGTATAAAATTTTCATGAAATGTTAAAAGTAAAATAGCTGAGTAAAAATAGTAATTTCACATCCTTGTTTATGAAAGTTCTATTATTTATTTATATTTTCTTTTTTATATAATTCCTAATATAGCGAATAGTATTCGACACTCGACCGTTACATGGTATACCTCGCTATTGATTTTCGCGGTCTCTCGCCGTTGCACCAATTTCCCGTAGCCCTTATACATTCCCACACCCAACCTTCGATTAGTTTTCATTAACACTGATTTTTCACGAAATACGAAATAAATTCGATACTCTGCCGTATTTTTATACACAACATTTATAGAACCAGCTACAAAATATAATATGCCTTTTTTTAACTTTAAATTGCAATTTTAATTTTTGAGATTCCGTTTACATAAAAAAACTATTCAATTTAAACATTAAAACATTCCAATATTGACTTTCAATTGTTTCATTGCACATTGGAAAGTACATATTCGACGATTTTTCCGCCGTATAACCTAAAATGTCGTCGTGTCTTTACTATTTCACTTCTTGAAATCGTCTTCTTATACACGAGAATTAAGATTGAAATGTAAATAAATCTTAAACTGTAATAGAATAAATGTTTTTTTTTTTTATTTTGAAATAAAATAAGATTATATCTTCTTATCCATATTGTTAGAAAAAAGCAAGATTCATTTGCTCCAATTATGTATATAATTTTTTTTCATAGACATTTGTTTTTAATATAGATCTAAATACTCAATAGATATTTTTGTATAAAGCATATAGAAGAAAGCATAGTATGCAGTGCATACTACATATGTACATTTGACCTATATTGTGAGGTGTTTTATTCTAGAAGTTATACTTGATCTAAAACAGCTTTATACATTAATTAATTCATGATTATTTATTTGTATCAAATAATTTTTTATATTTGTGTAATGTAAATATTTAATCATCTATTTTGTACAGAAATTTTATAAAATGTAATTGAGTTTTTATGTAAAATGTTTTATATGATATAAATTTCTTTTACTTTTTGTTAATATAATTTTATATAATGTGAGAAATCAGGCAAAGAATTTTATTTATAGTGTTTCATCTTTTTTTTGTGTAGTGCAGGTAACAAGTAACCAACTCCTATAAATTATTGCTTGCACTATACCAATATTTGAAAATAACAGTTATCAAAATAATTGCATAATTATAAAAATTAAATTATATGTACGTGACATTCATACTTATATAAAATTTATAAGCTATTAAATATATAGTATATTTTAATGTAATTGATTTAATGAACAAAATGAGAATTACATATTTTTTACTAACATGAATTTATATGTATATTAATATTTTCCCTATATATGATAAATGCGTAAAGTAACATTAAAAGTGTAAAATAGATATCATACTATATTTACTTTGTATTTGTGTTAGAACCTACATAGTGTAAAATGTTAAATGTATCAATTACTATATTAAATGTATTCAGTATTATAAAACAAATATTTTTTGTTTAAAGGCTGACCAACTCACAGAAGAACAAATCGCAGAATTTAAGGAAGCATTTTCGCTATTCGACAAAGATGGAGATGGTACCATTACAACCAAAGAGTTGGGTACAGTTATGCGATCGCTAGGTCAAAATCCTACAGAAGCAGAGCTTCAGGATATGATCAATGAAGTGGACGCAGATGGTATTTGCTTTAATTCTATTTTATAATTGCTTTATTGATGGTGTTTTGTTATTGTTCGTTATGCAAGTTTTGTATTCATCATACTGCATGTAGCGCTGTTAATACGTTACTCTAATAATATGTAGTTTTCATGTTCAAGATATTTGCATAATGAGAGAATAACATTTTGTGTATGTTTACTAGTAATTTGTTATTAAAAATATTGGAAAAAATCTGATTTCAGAAAAAATCGAAATTAAAAATACTTGGAATTGTAGGTAATGGCACAATCGATTTCCCGGAGTTCTTAACCATGATGGCTCGCAAAATGAAGGATACCGACAGTGAGGAGGAAATTAGAGAGGCCTTCAGAGTATTTGATAAGGATGGAAATGGTTTCATATCTGCAGCGGAACTCAGACATGTTATGACAAATCTTGGCGAGAAACTCACTGATGAGGAAGTAGACGAGATGATTCGGGAGGCTGACATTGACGGCGATGGCCAAGTTAATTATGAAGGTTGTATACTAAAATTTGATATATATCTTATGATTATCTTACATTTTGTACCTTTCAAATTTTGTTTGCTCGATACTTAGTAAGATTCCTAGTTTTAACAATGCAATTATAGTAAGAATTATAAATGTTGTCTTTTATCTGTTCAGAATTTGTCACAATGATGACATCAAAGTGAATGCAACATGTGTAATGGAAAAACTTGCAACTTGGAGTGGTGTTGACGTATTAAAATAAATCAAGAAACAAAGAAAAAAATAATGTTAACAAAATGCGAATCGACCAGAACGTGAAAAAAAATCTTATATCTGGACGCAAAGATGTCTATAAAACGCGAAAAGTCAACGTCCAACATGCGTTAATCATCATTAACGATAAGTAATACAGGGCAATTGTTTAATTAAAGAGTTATACCACTAAAATCATTATCTCTAAATACACAAAATACTTAACCACAGACAACATGAACATAAACAGTACAGTTTACACACGCACGTACACAAAATATTCAGCACACGTACAACGTACTCATATAATATAACAAAAGATGATTTATTTCCATATAAAAGAATATAATTAAAAAATGTTAGATATATATATGTATAAAAAAAGCAGACGCGCATGTTTGTTGATGATAAAAGTACATTCGTAATATATTATCTTGCTTTCCTCTCTTTTCAGCCTTTTCCTGTTTCTTCTTTGCATGAATCTACAATTTATTTCATATATATTTTCATTATAAATTTCGTTCCTTTTTTTCATAATCAATTCGCTGACAACAAAAGTGTGATCGATAAATAAGAAAACGGAAAAGTATTAAAAGAAAGGAAAGATTCGTGCATGCTGTTTAAGACGCATTGTATAGATTCGTTTATTGTTCGAGGTGAATTTAAAATTCATTGCGTTTATATCTCGTTCAAGAAAACGTACTTATAACGTACGTCATCGATACAGCATTTGTCGTAGAAAAATTTTATCAGTAACGTAACATGTTTAAGCGTTTGTTTTATTTTGCCAAAGAAAATTTGAAGTGGGCATCGTTTTCCAGAGTTCAACTTTTGGTTTATCGATGACTCCGTACTGGATTCTTTATTGCGCCCTAATGAATAATTTAATTCTTCTAATAACTGAAAAATATTATCAAAGAAACAAAGGCTCGAGGTGCGTAATGCAATCTCGAAACTTCTATTTTCGCGTACAAGCCTTAGAGGATCCACGAAATTGAGTTGTATTGAATTCTTAGTAAAAAAAGGAACTTCTTTCAAATTTATTATATCTCCTTGAAACCTATGTACATGACACGATGTTACACGCGTACACATACAACAAAAGAAAAGAAAAACACATTTCACCAAGTGCGTTCTGTATCCAATTTCATTATAGCCTCTTCTTCATAAGAACACATCTAAGTTTGTATCTTGTCTCTAACTGAGAAAGCCTTAAAGACGCGCGCGCGCGTTACACAACGTCGACACCACTTTTGTTGAAAATCTAGAGAAATCACAGAGAGAACATAGGGATGAGGGATTAAAAAATGGAGGCAAGTCACAGTGATCGGTGCACTATATTTTCCTTCGCCCAGGGGTGCGTACCAGTCTCGCAAGCGGAGCAACTAAGAACCGGAGAGAAACTGGTGTGATTTTGTGCGATTCGTACGATAATGTTACTTAAGAACTAAGAGTAAAAAAGAACAAAACACCGAACGGTGGAAACACATGCGTGTCGGTGGTTCAGTCATAATATATATGTAATATATATTATATATACATATATATATATATATATATAAAACTAATTTACGAAAAAAAGGAAGAAAAGAAGAAAGAATTCCTCCACAGTCCTTTATTATTTAATATTGAAGTGAACAAAATGAGAAGTACTTGTATTTCTGGTGACCTAGATCGCATTGATCATAAAAAAGACAAAATAAATGTATCCTCATTTTTAGGTCACAACTACTCAATTCGTTTCCTTCATTAACCAATGGACCTCTCGTTTCAGCCGTTTTTATCTCATCGTCATTTTTCGATGGCATCTAGAAATAGTTTGCCGACAAATGTATATGTAATAATTCACTGTCAACAAGATTCGCGTTTAACATATCTTAAACGAAATTTCATCGATTCGAGAGCCTTTCCATAGAGATACTAAGGCGCACGAATCGCAACGACAAAAAAAGAAAAATAAAAAAACAATTCTTAACTATTTTACTTCACTTGCGATCGTTCTGATAGCTGTTATCGTTATTGTGAACACAAACGTTAAAATTTAGTGATTTACGGCGAAAATGTTCTCACTTTGTAAAAATGAAAAAGAAAAAAAAAATGAAAGAAAGAGAAATCGCGACGAAGTCCTTTTGTAAATGGTGATATATAGATTTTACTCGAAGAACATCCCTACTTAAACTGCTTAACAAATTATTGCTCGTTTCATCGATATCGTTGACAGTTAGTGTTTAAGTCTAAGTTAAAAAAAAGAATATATTCCAATATTTAATATTAATTTTATATTCGTGTCGCAAAGTTCTACGTAGTCTAAATTATATAATTTTTCCCGTATTTAAAAGTGATTTACGAGAGTTCTTTAATAACGAGCGCCGAGAGCCGATATTAAGTTTAAAAAAAATAAAAAGTCAGTATTTTGCATCTCAAGAAAAGAACCGTAGCTTGAGATATAATATGTCGTTAAAAAAGAATCGTCATCGTGGTCTCGTTTCTTTAAAGATCGTTTCTCGAGACGTTCGTTTATTGCAAATAAAATAGTTGAAATTCTATTCGAGAGTAACTCTTGTTCTCAATCTTTCCCTCGAAAAAAGTATATAAAATATTCAAATGCGATATTTATGAAGCTCCGTCGTGACGCGAATAAGAAATTATTTATTTTTGATGTTTATCTTTGAAAAGTAATTCCAATAAATGTAATAATCCATTCGGCTAAAGCAAATTCTATACATTTCTTTCTCCTGTACTTGAAATATGTACGTTCATTATTTCTATTGTATGTGAGATAATTAATTCTCCGCCATATCAAAGGCATACTTCACCTATCGTGCGTGACGAAGCGATACAGTTTGTATAAAGTGTTGATATTAAGTTAATAAATTGTTCCCATATATTAAATGATCAACTGATTTTTAATTACTGTAGTAAAAGGAAGATAACTATACTCTCTAGGAGTAATTGATTTTAGTTTCACGTAATTCGTTTATATATATAATTTATAACTATTTTGTTTTAATTTTTTATAAAAAATAACAATCGTAGTCACAGATATTAATTCATAGATTTTATAGTTTTTTATAAAGTTGTTATTATTATCAATTTTAATAATTTAGAAAAATTAGTTTATTATTTTAACTATCTAGACTAGTAATAGGTAATTCCAATACTTGTCGGAAAATTCATGGATGCGGGTATCCAGCTATAAAGAGTGCAAGAAAGAACTTTTTTATTAGATTATTACAGTAAACTTTTTTAGTGAATTTTTTCACATAAACATTTCCGCGTACAATACTAGTATTCCTGTATTGTAGCACATAGAAATGCAAGTAGATTTTAAAGTTACAAAATTTTAAATTGAGAAGCTATCAAACTGATTGTGAGATGTTTAAATTTTCAAATGTTGTATGGAAGGACCTCTATATAATTTTCAAATCTGAGAATTTCCCGCTCCCACAGCTAGGTCCATGGCAATATAACAAGAGTTTACCGTATTCAACGGTGCCTGGGAATGCGCGTCCGTCCTCATGTGTGTAGTTGCTTGTCACTAATGTAAAATACTTTTTTTTGTTAGTTCTGTAGTACTCGAGTAGGAAAATTTTAGTTCACAAGATGTGCGTATAAAAATTCATTTTTATACTTTTACATATCTTAACAATATGAAAATTATATTAGTGTAACTGAGTTTAAATGATATACCTAAATTTCAAACAATTTTTAACTTACAAAAAATCGATCTTTTCACACCATTTAAGAACTATACACAAAATACACTAGATACTTCAAAAATTTATTCTTTAAAAAATTTTAATTGTTATTAAATGTATACAAAATTAATGTAAAAAATAGTATATTTTTAACATATCCACTGAAAGATATGTTTTATAAATATTTTACATATATTTACAGTGTACAACCTTTGGGCAGAATTTTAAAATGTAGGCATACTTCCTGCAGCAAATTTTTTAATATTCTTGCCTGATTTTCAGATTTCTGAAAATATATTATGTATTATGATACATGCTAAAACAAGATCTTGTTAAAAAATCTTGCAAATGTTTAAAAATATTGTTTTCTTAATGAAAACACTTTGTTTTTAACAACAAAATTAATAGAACTTACCCCATCAAGTGTAACAGTTGGAATAAAAGAAACTTTTGGTGTTAAAGCATTTGTTAATTCTCCATATTTAGCCAAAAGTTCTTTGCCTTTTGGTTCAAGAAAACATTTTAAAATATAATTATAATCTATATTCATTTTCTTAGCACAACTTTCCATGACATTTATTGGTTTTATATTATTTTTAATCATGCAAGATAAGTACTCTAACTGAATGGAAGAATTTTTTAAAACATCTATGGCACATGCATGGATCATATTTGCTTCACACTCTATAGGACCATGCTGACACATGAATTCATAGCTATGATCTGTTTTTATGGTCTGTAAAAATTTGTTAAGTTTAAAATTGTTATTATTTTTATACTTTAGAAATATAAAGAGAGTAAGTTATAATTTTGATAATTTAATATGTTTACTCTCAAGGATCTAGAATCCTGGATAGTGTGTTTTGGTAATATATATCCGAGAATAAGTTTAACGTAAAATTACAAAAATTTGAAACTTGAGTTATATAGAATAACTTTCTCATTAAGCAGTGGTAACGAACATCTTAAGAAATATTTTAGTATTGAATGTCTTACTCTAGCTTTCCCATAAGGTATTAATTCCACTTGCACATTATCTGGAATTCTGTGATATGTTGACAATAATTGTTTAATGAAGAAACTACGCGAGTCTGGACATAGTGCCTCATAGTATACAGCTATGTGGACTTTTTGTTTACTCCATTCATCTTTCCAGCTTAATGTTACCAGATGGTTGTCCTGAAACTGTGCTATATAAAACTTAGCAGGTATTCAAGAAAATTGTATGAATATAATTAACAATTCTTATGTATCACGTTTTTATTGCTAGACATTAATATTTAGTATTGGGTATTAAACAGTAATATATATTTAGATTCAGTAATTAAGTTTTCCTTTATGATTAGTCATCAAATTTTCAACTTATTTACTTCATTAAATTTACGAATATTTATAATCAATAGTAAAAATATTATTAAATCTTTGATGACATTATTATACAATACAATCGAGAAAGTAAAAAATTAAAATTCGGTATGTTCCATAAGATTTACATAGGCGTATATATTTTTACCTTCTATGCCGGATTTCTTTTGTGTTAAACCCAACCAAACTTTTGATGACTGCCAGAGAAGTAAAACTAATATGATAATAAATAATATTCTCCATCGAAAATTTCGAAGTCCCATTATTTATTATCGTAACAATAAAAACTAGAATACCATGGAATAAATTTTCTTTATGATGTAACAATTTCAAACGAATAAGAGAAATCTCAGTGGTGTCACATCGCAGTACACGTAGAACTAATATAAATGCTTTAACATTTTCTCTGACCTACTTCTTTCGAAATCTTGATTTTCCTCGTTTATAGTATTAATGAAATACTCATGAAAAGATAAAATTTAATTAATATTTCCTTTATTAATTATTACGTTGTAACAGTATTCGAACTTCTTTCTTGTAGGTGCATCTTCAAAAGTTAAAAAATTAATTTATGTGTATTTAAAAAGTTAATTTTAAAATATTCATAACTGTCTTAAAAAATTATTAATGTTCTTACATTACAAAATTAAAAAAAATATTAAAGAATATTTATGAAGTTACAAAATAACCTTAAAATTAAGGGAAAATTTTAATTATATGTATAATACTAAAATAAATTTATTTTAATTTTACATTAAAGTCACTTTATAAGTTTAATTTATTGTATATTACTTTTAAAATATAAAAGTTAGTTTATTATCCTTACTACATTGGTACATTATAAATGTTAAGTAACTAATTACACTAATATTAGAGTAGTTACAAATATTAGTTTTAATTTTTGTTCATTGTAGGTGCAAGGAAATGAAATTAACATTCACGGACGATTGTTTACAATTATTGTAAAATTATTTAAAGCAAGTACTTTTATTTCAAATTAATACAAATATTGTTAGTAGGAAAGTATTTACATTATTTAAATATTTTTAATTACATCCAAAGTTTTCAAGTTCTTCTAAAAATGTTTTACATTTTCCTTTAAGAATTTTAACTCCTTCTGTAAATAATATGGCTGGTGGTAATGTTCCTACAGATTCAATGGTAACTGTGAATAACAGAACAATGTAATTAAATTAAAGATATATGTAACATTTAATTAAAGAAAAACATAAATTACCATTTACTTACAAATAATATGATTTCGTACTCTACTTAGTTGTACACATCCTTTAAGATCTTCATGTTGAAATACATTTCTAGAACAACTATCATAACGAGGGTTTTTCACCCTTGCTTCACGGGAATCTGGATCACCTGGTTTATTTTCAATTACTTCTATAACACCAATACTGAAGCAATTTTTTAAACGATCGGCCATTTCTCCTCTAACTGGCTTTATTAACTGTATATCTGGTAATAATCTATATGATGCTGTAGCTAAATTAAACACAAATAAGCAAATAATTATATTTATGAAAATAATTACATAATTACATAATACACCAATATTAAATATAAGTTTTTATATTTTAACTTACCTACAGGAGAAAATTTAGCATGATCTTTTCCAATTCCTTTAATTGCATGCATAAAAGCATGAATTTCTTGACCTGGCCTCATTTTACATATTAAAATATCATTTTCTAAAACCCCCAATTGCTCTGTTCCTCTTGGATAAAGTTCTGCTTGTCGCCCAATTGGAACCCATTTGATATCTTTACTATACACTATAAAAATAATGTTACTCTCATTTATATATCCTAAAATGTTTAATAACTTTTAATTCTCGTTAATTATGTACCATTACTGTTCCTATACATATCAGTTATTCTTCGAGAATCTTTGGGAGCTTGAGGGTTCCAGGTGCATGTTACTTTGAGTTCGTATCTCAGTGTATCTTGATCACTAACTTCATCTTCATCCTTAGCAGTGGATGAAGGATAGTCAAATAACCTCGGGTCAGCTTGAAGTGGTATTAGACCCAATCTTCAAAATGATTTAGATTTTTTTAGAATATATAGTTTAAATCTAACTTCTACTCTCTCCACATTTATGGACAAGACATCTTGCCATATAATGTTGTCTTATTCATTGTGTTATTCACATGAAGTGGTTAAATATGAGTAATATTTACCTATGTGCAAGAACTTCATCCTGAAGTAAGCTTGTATTATTTACAATATAAACTTTTTCTATAGCCATACTTGGTACTTCACTCAAAAGTACTCTACGAAAAGCATTGGCTAAACCAACCGGATAACCAATTAAATCAAACTCCAATTCCCTTTCATCTTCAGATTCTCTGACAACCTGTATTTTAAATTCCTGAAAATAACAAAATAATAAAATTAAATTGATTATTCAAACAAGAAATTATATAGTTCAATAAAAACATTAAATACAATAAACATCTTACCTTTTTGAAATTATGTAAATTCCAGTCTTGTGACTGATAATTGGTATACTCAGAAGCCTAAAGATAAAGTTGACATTAATTATTTTTTTGTAATTGAATTGAATATATTTAATATGTATTTTATAGATCCTCACATTAGGTATACCATATTCTTCAAGCATAACTCGAGATTTCCTGTTTTCTTCCATAATGAGACACTTATTGTTAAACTAAAGTTACACTTACTGATTTACACTTGCCGCAAAAAAGCACGTGTTACAATTATGATTCGTTCAATAAGAAAACATACGGGAACATGGTTAGTTTTGCATAACTCGACTAACTTCAGTAAGTTCATTTCTACCTAGCATTTGTGTCAGATCTAATGAAAGTTTATGACGACGAAATGGGAAGTTCTAGCGATCTTGTTTATCTTGAATTGTTTTAGACAGAAAAGGCGACAGTAGATATTGGGATTCTAGTTCCGATTTTTTCAGAGATATTCTTCATACAATACTTTGGAGCCATACAAAACCCGATTTTGGAATTGAAAAAAAACATATTTTTTATACAGTTCTTAAACTAGACCATTATTATGTTTTGTTGATAGTAAAAAACATATTGAAAATAAGTTCGAAGTATTGTATTCAAAACTTTTTTAAGCGTAATGAAATTCACTAGATCGAGCGGTGTGAAGTTCGTCGAATGTTCTCTGTCTACTAACTGTGTTTTTGGTTAGGAGAGACAAGGACGGTAAATAGGATGCTACGACAAAACACACATTCTCCCAACCAAAACTCCTCTGCGAAGAAGTAATATTTCGACAAAATTTCTTTTGCATACTACTCTCAGAAGTTTAATCTAGGTCGGTACGGAGGCCGTTTTTGTAAAAGTGGGACGCGAAAAATTTTCTTCTATAAGAAATGTTAGTTTTCAGTTCATAAAATTGTTTTGGACGAAATTGCAAAATCGGCCTCCGTACCGACCTAGATTAAACTTCTGGGAATACTATGCAAAAGAAATCCTGTCGAAATATTACTTCTTCGCAGAAAAGTTTTGGTTGGGAGAATTCAATACATCCGAGTCGTTTGAATAACAACATGGCCGCTGGGATATCGCGCTGCTTGGTGCTGACTGGGTTCAGGTCTGGCTATACGTACATACATATGGCACCCCAGAGGGTACCGCTAAAAGGGCCCACCATTAAAAAACAGTTTGCATCAAAACTAATAGATGATAGCAATCGTATCATGATATTCTATTTTCAAATGTATTATGTGCAAACACAAAATATTAATTCCAGAAATAATATATAATAAATTAGTTATGTTTTATGTTTTTTTAACAATTTTCCCGATCTTTTCTATGATATATAATTATTTCCTTTTGAACGAATAGGAAATTATAACGAACAAATAATGAAATTAACACACTAATAAGTTAACGAAGTGATATCATAAAAATAATAGTAAAAAATAAAGAGCAATCTTTATGGAGCACCAATCTACGACAAAGTTTGAAAATCATATATGACACTCGGTTACATCTTGCTCTTCATTCACTTTTCTATCAATTATTGCGAAGTGAGCACGTTTAAAATATTTTACTTCTTTATTTTATTCTTTCGTGGCCATAGCCGATACAGAACTGTCGTCAACGACACAATTCATTCTGATGACACACTCATTCTTTACTGCGAAGAAACGTCTCTTTGGAAGGGGAATTGCATTTGTACACAACACATGAACAGTCATAACCTGCCTCACTATTTCGATTTTTATTTTCATAATACGTAATTAATATTGTACGTGATTAGGATCTCTATTACATGTATTAAATATTATTGTACATGTATACTATTAATTGCAGATGTTTTATATCTTGTAAATAACAATTATTTAAAAACACTGAATTTATTTTAATATTATTACTGTTAAATAATCAGGATCGGAGAAAATCAAAAACTAATAACACACTTCCAATTACAAATTAATTATTTAATGTTAAACACAAAGAATACACATATTAACTTCAAGATTAATTAATAATGCTGGGATAACTTTCTCATACATCAATTTACACCGCGCGCGTTTTCATTTTACGAACAAGGAGAAGGAAGTGCATTTTTCAATTATTTTTTTTATGCATTTCTAACGAAATGCATTGCTCGCACTGCAAGATGACGCCACATGCTATATTTATGTGGGGACTGAGGTTCGCGAAGGAGAACCTGGTGTAGGAAATGACGTACGACGACTTTTCTCGCTATTTGCAAGAATTGTACTTTTTATTAAGACGCGCACGTGCTGACTCTTTTTCTTTCGTACAAGAAGTGGAAGAACGACGTTCTTCTTTTTCGCGCCGCGTTCCTTATAAACTAGTCTTACCAACTACTATTTACAACTTAACCTAAGAAATAAAAAGTAACTAAAAATAGGAACTGTCCAGAGGGCGCATGTGACGCTGTCGGTACAGTCGCCACATCACTCCCCTCCGAGTGCGTTAACGCGCGAATGTAACTCTTTTTTTTACATAAGTCTTTGGTACGCTATTTCTTTCAGTCTCGGTAGTTTCACAAAACGCAGGTTTTAATCTATTGACCGATACATTGATTTCACTTCCTTTATAATCAATTTTAAATATTCGATCGGTAACCCTCTGCACTACTCTAAATGGACCTTCGTAAGGCGGTTCTAAAGGTTTTCGAACTGCGTCTATTCGCAAAAATACGTGCGAACATGTATATAAATTTTTATGAGTAAATGTCTTTTGAGTGCTATGGTGCGATATTGGACTTGGTTTAATTTGTCTGATATGTTGCCTAAATTTCTCTAAAAATATTTGCGGATTTGTAGTTTCGTCTTGAGCCATGAAAAACTCTCCCGGCAATTTTATGGGAGTGCCGTATACCATTTCCGCCGCAGATGCTACAATATCGTTTTTAAAACTAGTTCGGAGACCCAGTAGGACCGTGGGAAGTATCTCGACCCAATTTCGTGTCTCGTGACACATTATCGCTGCCTTAAGTGACCTATGCCACCTCTCAATCATACCGTTTGATTGGGGATGGTACGCGGTGGTCCTTGTCTTATTACATCCGATCAGTTTGGCCAGGGACTGGAACAGCTGGGACTCGAATTGCGTCCCCTGATCGGACGTAATGGTGGCTGGGGCTCCGAATCTTGTTATCCACGCCGAGTACAAAGCCGTTGCTACTTTATCGGCTGAACAGTCGGTAATTGGCACTGCTTCTGGCCATCTGGTAAATCTATCTATAATCGTAAGGCAATATTTATAGTTATTAATTACAGGTAAAGGTCCGACTAGATCTACGTGGATATGTTCAAAGCGACCCTTTGGTATCTCTATCTTCTCGGGTGCCAGCCTGTTGTGACGATGGATCTTACTTATTTGGCAAGGCACGCATGTACGGGACCACTCGGTTACGTCTCTGTTCATTAAAGGCCACATAAAACTTCTAGAGATTAATTTTTTGGTGGCTCGCCCACTCGGGTGCGACAAATTATGAACATTATCAAAAATTTTTCTTCTAAGTACTTTTGGCACGTAAGGTCTGATATTATTTTTTATCACGTCTCCATACAAACATCTATCTGAACCTTCTACAAGTATTTTCTGAAGATTCCATTTGTTGGAGTTCGCGGATATTATATCTTTTAGTTCGTCGTCTTGCGACTGTGCTAGTATTAATTCTTCCGTCGAGATGACAACTGGTAATTCTATTGTTTGTATTCTAGAAAACGCGTCGGCTACAATATTTTTGTCGCCTTCTACGTACACGATCTTTGTCGTGAATTGGCTTATGAAATCCAATTGTCTTAATTGTCGCGGGCTAGCTTTATCGGCTTTTTGCTGAAATGCATATACCAACGGCTTGTGATCCGTTTGTATATGCATCTCTCTGCCTTCTACAAAGTGTCTAAAAAACTTTATGCTTTTGTAAATGGCCAAAAGTTCTCTGTCATATACACTGTACTTTACTTGTGTCTTATCTAATTTCCTAGAGAAAAAACCGAGTGGCTCCCATTTACCGTCACTAAATTGCTCCAACACTGCCCCTACTGCGACGTCGGATGCGTCTGTGCGCAGCGCCAACGCTGCATTCTCCTTCGGATAATGCAGCAAGGAAGCGTTAGCCAGATGATTCTTTGTCTCCTCGAACGCCTTTTCGGATCCATCGTCCCAACAAACTGGCCTCCTGTCCCTTTTCTTAGCTCCTTTCAGGAGCTTGTGCAGAGGGTCCAGCCATTCCGCGGCGTGAGGAAGGAACCTACGGTAAAATCCGATTACGCCTATGTACCTACGGAGATCCGCTAGCGTCTCCGGCTTCGGATAATTTTTGATCGCTTGGATCCGCTCGTCCAGCGGAGCGATTCCCTTATTACTAACCTTACATCCTAAGTACTCTACACTAGTTTCCGCGAATTTACATTTTGAAATATTTATTACTAAACCGTTTTCCCGGAGCTTGTCGAACAACGCGCGCAGATGTTTCTCGTGTGTCTCTAAATCGGGAGACGCTACGATTATATCGTCGATATAACATTGACAAAAATCAAGACCACGCAATATCGTGTCCATCAGTCTTTGAAAAGTTTGGGCGGCGTTACACAATCCGAACGGCATTACTGTGAACTCGTACAAACCAAATGGGGTGATTACCGCGGTTTTTTCTATGTCCTCAGGTGCTATAGGTACCTGGAAATAAGCTCGCGATAAATCAATTTTTGAAAATACCTTACTTCCGTCGAATCTATGCGCCACATCATGTATATGTGGCAACGGATATTTATTCGGTTTTGTAATGCCATTCAGACGGCGGTAGTCCCCACAAGGTCGCCAACCGCCGGTCTTTTTCGTAACCATGTGCAACGGACTCGCCCATTGACTCGTTGAAGGGCGGCAAATGCCTTCTCTAATCATTTGCTCGAACTCTGCTCGAGCTATTTTCAATTTCTCGGGAGGCAGGCGTCGCGCTCGCTCAGCGAACGGGGGTCCGGACGTGACTATTTCATGACACACCTTATGTTTTATATTTTTGTGTACAGTAGGTTTAGTGATATCTACGTATTCTTTTAACAACGAATTAAATGTATTGCCCCTGTCTACTGTAGATACTGATGGGACATCGGTTCTGCGGAGTGTCATATTTCTGTGTATTTGAGTATTGTTGTCTAATAGTCTTTTATTTCTAAGATCTACCAATAAGTTGAAAAAATGTAAAAAATCCGCCCCTATTATCGGCTTAGAAACATCGGCCATTATAAATCGCCAGGGGAATTCTCGGCGAAGGCCTAAGTTTAGAGATAATAATTTTTCGCCGTATGTATTGATGACTGCCCCGTTTGCCGCGTATAATTTAAACGAGCCTACCTTCCGATTCTTACCTCCCAATGATCGCGGAATTATTGAAACATCTGCGCCCGTGTCGATCAGAAACTCCATCCTGCTCCTGGTGTCTCGGATGCTGAGGCGATATTTCTGCTGCACGTCGCCAACTGCCTCGACTTGGGACGTCGCCTTTAGTTTTTTTCTGGTCCACGTTTGTCCGGACCTGTCCAGCTGCACGGCTTCCTGCATTTCCCGGACTGCTCGGCGAATTTATGGTGGAACCAGCACAACCCGTTCCGTTTCGTGCTGTCGTCCCGGCTGGCGCTCCTCCTTCTGTAGAAATGCTGTTTGCTGCGATTGCGGTTTCTCCTGGTCAGCTCGATCTCCACGCGAGACAATCGCCTCGCGATTGCCGCCAATTCGCCATCTTGGTGTCCGGGCCTGTCGTCCCGCGTTGCGTCCGCCATTGTGTCCCGCTTGGCGTGGGTGAAATCGGCAATGGCCGACACTTCGGCTGCCGAACGCTCCATTGTTTTATCGGCGACTTTCGCCAATCTTTGTAGGTCCGCATCATCGATTATAGACAGGATCTCCTGCACCCTGCCCGGAAGCCGCTGGATCCACAGCGCGCGGAGTGCGCTCTCCCCAACGTTCGCCCCCGCGAGCTGGCTCATCTCCCTTAGGAGCTCGGACGGTCTTCTGTTGCCCAGTTCGAGGCCAGATAGGAGATGTCTTAAGTTAGCTTCGTCCGACCTGGCTAGCCTTTCTATCAATGCGCGTTTTATGTCATTATATGTACTTTTATCCGGCGGGGCCTCTATTACATCTAGTACGATCTTCATCGTGTCCTGATCTAAACTTCGGACTACCGCGGAGCTTTTTACAGTATCGGCTCGCACGTCGTATGCTGCGAACTCTCTTTCTAGCATGATAAACCACAAGCGCGGTTCTTCTTTCCAGAACGCAGGAAGCTTTACGTTCCGAAATTCACTTGCCTGTATCTCATGCCGCATGGCGTCCACCGGAGCGTCGGTTGCACTTCCTTCCGTACTCATTTTTTCTCTCCTTTTATGAAAATTCACCAGTTTCGGCACCAATTATGTGGGGACTGAGGTTCGCGAAGGAGAACCTGGTGTAGGAAATGACGTACGACGACTTTTCTCGCTATTTGCAAGAATTGTACTTTTTATTAAGACGCGCACGTGCTGACTCTTTTTCTTTCGTACAAGAAGTGGAAGAACGACGTTCTTCTTTTTCGCGCCGCGTTCCTTATAAACTAGTCTTACCAACTACTATTTACAACTTAACCTAAGAAATAAAAAGTAACTAAAAATAGGAACTGTCCAGAGGGCGCATGTGACGCTGTCGGTACAGTCGCCACATTTATTTATAATTTCACAATTACAAAAGAAAAAAAATGAAAAACGTAACATGAAAAGAAACCACCTTCAGTGGGATCGAACCTACGACAAACAGGATGCACAGATTACGAGGCAGGACTCCTCACCTCTCAGCCAATTGTTTACTTGGAAAAGTGTCTTACGTTCCGACACATAACGGACTACGACGTAAGATGTTACGCGTACATCGATGACTTTACTCCAATAAGATATTGCAAGTACATATAACTGAAATTACGTCGTGTTTGGTCTCATTTTAATCAGGAAAATGTCACGAATATGATGAAACAAGTTGTATACAAAATAGATCAAAAATAAAAAAGTTAGCAATGCATAAGCATTGCAAACAATTGAACAGACTTTTGATCTTTGCCGACTGCCACGACCGCAGTGTCTCTTTCTTCTTCACTCGCTATCCTCCTCTACGTCAGAAACTTTTATCGTCAAATCTAAACCAGTAATTATGCTTCAAATTATATCGTGTTTGGTCTCATTTTAATTAGAACAACAAGACGAATACGATGATCAAAGTTTCATTCACGAAAAACCAAAAATAAAGAATTTTGATTTTTGAATGCAAAAGACAAAACACGCACGAGTCTTTCTTGTTTGCCGACCAATTCAACATTCTATCTGTCTTTCTTTTCCATTTGCCGATCTCTTTCACGTTAAAAATTTTAATCACCCGAAACACATTACATATTTCCTATACCTGACCTTTGAATATTTTTCTCTTGCAGGAATAGTATTAAAGCAATCACATAAATTATTTTTGTATATAACATTCTTTTATCATTAAATCTATATCTATCTTACAAAATATGTAGAGTTATGGTAATTATTACAAACAGTGCATTTTATTAAAAAAGTCTTTTTATTATGCATATGCTTTATTTATAAATTTTTGTCTCTTCTATTTTCAATACAACTAACTATTTCGTCTCGTAGTAGCAATCGATTTTTCTCTTATATCTGCGTTATTTCTTCCGAGGAACGTGCAAATGTATATACATCTTATATTTCATGCGATACGGTATCTTCTTCGAACCAGTTTAGCATATATGATTTCAGACTAAATAATAAACAAATTATTCATAAATCTTGCGCCGAACGTCCATCGCAGCCAAATTTTGAATCAGTTGTACGTGAAAAAATGACTAATTTGCTGAAAAAACAAACTAACAACCATAAACGGTTATTAAAAATATATTCTTTTATTTCCATAAAATTGCAAAAAAAAATTACATGTGCATACATCCGCATATAAAAATTTTTTAAAAATCGATGCCGCGGGCGCCCGCCGACCTTGCTACGGCACCATCGTTTCGCCGCGCGTGCCAGAAAACGAATTTTGCCTCGCCTCGTGAAAAGAAAGATACGTTGGAGAGACAAGGATCTATCTATCCTTGTCTATAGCTTCCCAGTTCGCCACCAGAGGTCCCCATTATCGGATTTTGGCTTTCTTGAAAATCATGGCATTACGCTTAAATTAGATTTTATGAACCTAAAAATGCTTAGCCATCTAGCGGTAGAAAGTGGAAACTAATGGAACTAAATTTTGAAAGCAATGATATACCTTACTTATTATAAAATGCTCTAAAGCCTTCTATTGTTGATATTAGGAACATTTTACTGTTTAATGTATTTCATATTTTTTCCATTCATTCTATTATATGTATATATTAAATATTTTTCAACTTTATTATGTTAACAAATACAAAAGTTAACAGAATTATTAAATTTTTTGTCTGGTAGTTGTAACTACAATTTTAACAAATAATACGTTTCTGTAATATTTTAAACAGTTTATTTTCTGGTTGAGTTTATAAATAGTGCTGTATTTTGAAATATTTGATCGTTGCTCGCAACTGATCATGCCTTGCCTCCTTTTTTTACCACAGAGTACATACTGAATTTCGCGATAATATCCTTATGATCTACTTTCCAACACTATTGTGTAATCATTTTTTAGTATTTATGTATCATTTAGTCCAAAGCAGCAGCACCTGAAATAATTTCGATCAATTCCCTAGTAATTACGGCTTGTCGAGTACGATTGAATGTTAGAGTCAATTTATCTATCATTTCTCCTGCATTCTTGCTAGCATTATCCATGGCTGTCATACGACTAGACTGTTCACTGCAGGCACCTTCTTTCATAGAATAAAACAATAAAGAAGCTAAAGAGAATTCTAAATAGCTTTGGACTACACTTTCATCAAGAGAATCATATACAGTTAGTTTAGGTGCACTGGCTACAGCATTTTTATCAAACAGCGGTAGTTGATCAACAGAATATGATACTACAGATTTGAATCGATTGTATACAATTCGGCCAGAACCAAAAGTATATCTGTAAACATTATAGTAAACATTGTTATAAGTCATATTTTACGAAATAGGAGAAAAATGATTGGTTATAATGATTTTTATAGTACTAAATAGAATACATACCCACTATTTAAAATTTCATTTGCAACTTTGGCAGAATCATTAAAAGTAGGTGGTTTACGACCAACTTCAGATGCAACAAAAAGTATATTGTTGGCAAATAAACGTGATAAAATTGCTCTTGATTTTTCTCCAATGCATACAATTTTTGTATTTTCACGTTCAGTAGCATCTGCTAAGAGAGAATCTCTAATATTACGAGAAACTCCTGTATGCACAGCACCACACAACCCACGATCGCTTGTCACTGCTACCACAAGCTTTTTTGGTTCTTCTGGTGGTGCTTGAATTTCAGCTTGTTCATAAAATTCTTTTGTACCAACACCAAGCGGACGAGCTTGTTTTAAATCACGTTCTGCTTTATTATATTTGGCAGCTGACACCATTTTCATTGATTGTGTGATTTTTTGAATATTTTTTACAGACTTCAATCTTATAGAGATAGCTTTAAGGGTTGCCATACCACGTTGTTGTTGCTGCTGCTGCTGTTGTTGAGCAGCAAGTCGTACAATAGTTCCCATATGATTTGAAAACATTTTGTAATTGAATATTATCCCTGAAAAAGTATATAAAAATATATCTTTTACTAAAATTACTTTTACCAAACTTGTTCTACAAATTGTATTCAATTTCAAAGTCAATGATCAGTTATTTTAAATATAGGTATGCATAAATATATATTCAATTTATGCATTGTACATACTTAAACACTTAAATAATAATATCAATTGTTATATTTAAATTATTTTTCAGAATTACATGGAAATAATAAATAAAATACAAGTTACATGTCTTTTTTATAAATAATTTTTATATTATATATTTGAAAAATTATTTACAGATATTGGTAGTTAATAATTCAACTATTATGTGTACTACTATACTATATATAATTTATACTTAATCTATATTTCTCAAGCTATACTTTAAAATTTTACTTACATATACATCTTGATATACTAATCAATAATATTTTACTTTAAAACAATTTACAATAATGTTAATCTAAATTATAATAAAATATATTCAACTTATTACAAAACAAAATTGAAACAAATATTAATCATTACTAATAAACAATACTTGAACAATAAGTATAACTTACCAACATAGTGGATCGGAATTTGAAAAATAAAATAAATTATGTAAGACATGATTTCAAGAAATTATAAACTAAATATGTAAAACAATAAATCGTATAAAATTTTGTATTAAATATATTATTAATTTAAAAAATAATCTTACTTTTCGTTTTCACCGATTAATAATTTATTCCATTATATTCTATAATACAAATAAACTGAAATTGTTGCAGTATTTATTAAGATGCACTTGTCTGTCTCATTGATGTTTCATTATTAACTCTATTATTCAAAACTTAATATACGCGTAGTTTAGGAGACAAAAACAGCAAACAATATCAGTACAATTTCATTTTTAATATAACATAACTGATTATTATAAACTATTCTGGACATTATATCATTTATATAATCACAATGGATACCGATACTGTTCACTTAGAGTTGCGGTGAACTAGTTTTGTTACACATGTATTAATTATTCGTTATATTACATATTAATAAACTTGGAAAGATAATTCATTTTCTATTTAGTATAGTAAATAGAACTCACCGCACAGCTTAGAAAAATATGATAAAAAATAGACAAACTGTGTTGTCCGGGACAGGAATGATCACAGGACACGACGTCCCATACAGCCGAATGTGATATCTAGGTATGTACATGTATATTCTATGGAAAACGATCAATAGGCCCTCTATGTATTAAAGTGTCATACTAGGGAATTTATTTTGTACAAAATGAGTAGTTTAGTTTCATCCTCGGAAGATGGCGTTTGAGCCTCGTAAGAGCTTATTTAGCCACTTCAAAAAACCTTATAAAATAAGTATGAAACTAGAAATATAGGGATAAAACATATCCTGGAGGTACTATTGCAAAACAAGATGAGGTAAATCAAATTTTGAATCTTCAAATTTGATAGTTAAAAATTTTTTAAACCTAAGAGTTTTAATTAATCTAATTTTGTATTTATTAATGCAACACATAGTTCGACACATTATTTAAATATAAATACTAATTTACACGTCGTGTAATAAGAAATAATGTACGCTGTATTTCAATTCAAATTTTAACATTTCATTGGCTTTTTAATATTAATTTAATAATAATTATTTTTAAAATAAAAATAATTAAAGTTTTTGTTTCACAGAAACGAAAATATTTGTTTTATATTACATATTTCACTGAAGTATGTATATTTATATAATATACCAAGTACACATATATGTATATACACATATTTACATGTTATCAGAGACATTTTCACAATTACAAGTTTCTTTCAAGTATTATGTATATGTATCTTTGTTTATTACAAATAAAAATATACGTAATTGACAATATTCACAGATATGCATGAATTTTTTATAGCTTTGTGGCTGAATTAATCTGCTTTTTTACTTCCTCGTGTTTTCCATGCTACTAATAGATTCCAAGAGAAAAACAAAGAAAATGTATGTACTTGTGAAGCCAATAGAATAAATGCATACCATAATAATCCATATGGTAGGCCCTAAAAAATTTAATACTTATAAATTTCGAAAATTTTTAATACTATATTTATGTTACACACTTATTTTTTAATAATACAATGTTAAGCAGAAATTGTTATATATTGTATGTGAATGCATACCTGCCAGAAATGAATTTCATCTGACTTTCCAACAGTTAAATATTTCCATACGTCTTTAAAATAGTATATGACTGCATAAAGCAATGGACCATATCCTAATAAAATGATGCCTATCATATATTGCCGTAATGTTTTAACTCTGTTTCTTTTAATAGCAGATAGTGCAAGGAAGCTTAACATTAAACTTGCGCACCAGATGTATTCCCACCAAAGAGGCTACCATGAAGAAAATATTAATTAATAATCATATTTACATAACATTTAAAAAAGTTCATCTTCCCTTACACTAAAAATTTTTTCTCTTAAATTGTAATAACAGAAAAAATATTTTAATTTTAAATGAACTAATATACAACTATACTTATATACATTTATGCACATGTGGAAACAAATATTTTTAATTTACCTGAGGTACTTGCAATTCTTCAATTTCTAAAATGAATATGTCCAAATGATCTAAAATATCAGCTGATAACTTGGCAAGCATAACGAAGAAAAGAAGATAATGAAAAAATATGCAATATTTCAGTCTTGATTTATTTGTTGCACTAAAATAAATACATATTAAACTTAATAATAAATAAACGATAGACGTGCAAGACTTACTTTTAATTATTTTCGAAATACCATGTTGATTAGAATTTGGTTATTTTTAATTAAAAAAAATTAATATAAAGCAAAGATCAGTATTTTTATATTGTCTTAATTACCTGATTTGATAGTGACTAGCGATTTTTTGTCTATGATTAAAGTCACTTCCATCTGTACCCAGAGCCTGGGACAGTGTTACTTTTGAAGCCATATTTCGAAATTATTGTGACTAAAATATGTAAATCACTTTTCTCTTTCAGTAATAGAAATTTATAAACAAACAATTTCGGAGCTGTAATTTAAGATAAGCTATTCGGTACTTCATTACCAACTATTTAACTATTTTTAAACTTTCAGAAGCCCTGTTCGTGGCCTCATGGGTCACGAATCTCTGCAAATATGTCACTTTTACTAGGTCACGTTTTCATTTGACAGAAATTCGGGTTGGTTGTTGTTGATTTACATTTTAAATTGCATTTATAAGCGGATATTTTTAACTATCGTGATCTAATGATCTTCATTTAAAAAAAAATAACACGTAACTCAATAGGTTATATAATACTATTTCCAATTGATATAACTAACACGTTAAATAATACAAAAGTTACTGTTATGATTATTATTTAGATATCATCAAAATATTGAATTATTTTATTTTAATAACTATTGTTTAATATGTACCATTGATGATACACAAAACATAGAAATGGTTATTTCTTATTATGATAAAATAATAATTTGTTTATTAATTGCATTATTTAACTAAAAAATTTATATTTTATTTCACGTAAGAACAATAGTACTAAGCACCAAATTTTCATTCATTCTGCGCAAGTTAGTTCTGATTGGTTCTGATCGCTTGTAACTAAACTGACGCGCATACGCGTTTGCAACATTTATAATGAAAAATATATATATACCTGGTAAGCAAAAATTTTATATATTCCCAATGTTATCATCTCTTACCTCTGGTAATATTTTTTTGTTTACCGTGTACATAAATAATGAAGTGGAAAATAAATGATGGTGGAATAGTACAAATGGAAGAGGTGGTTATCTAAGTTAGTCGAGTTGCGCGAATTATCACGGTTCTCTCCTCGTGACATAAAATATTATGCAAGGTAACATAACCTAAAAAAAGTGCACAATATTGAATTCTGCTTTAATATTACAATACAGTATTATATGAATGATATTATAAACTGTACAATTATAATTATATAAAATGTAATTTTTATACCAATTATTACATAAAATTTTGTAATAATTATGTACATTATATATCACTGAGAATTAATAAATCTGTATAATTATTGACAATAAAATACATTACATAAGGCAAGAAAATAGCATAAAATACAACAACGAATATTACAAAGTATTATTAAAAAAGTAATACCTTTTTTTAACAGAATGAGTTTCGAAAAAGTAAAGGAGGTTATTGAAGAAGGAGACGTAGTAATTTTATATTTAGGACCCAGTAACATGCATTCATTAGAAGTAAAAACAAAAATAGTAAATAAAAATGGAGAAATGGTTGATAATATTTTCCAAACAATATATGGAGCACTTAAAGTTTTTTCTTTAATTGGACAAAAATATGGTACAAAGGTGCAACTATCACGTGGATGGGGATATGTTTTACAACCAACACCAGAACTTTGGACGTTAACAGTTCCTCATAGAACTCAAATTATCTATAGTCCTGACATCAGTCTTATTATATATCTAATGAATTTAGTACCAGGAAGCATAATCATTGAAACAGGTTTAATAAATGTTATTATCAATTATTTTCTAACATATTCAAATATCTTATTGTTGAACATAATGTAGTTTTAAATTATACTTATTATTATTATTATGTAATATTTTTTTGTTTTTGTATCTTGCTTATGCTCAGGTACTGGAAGTGGCTCTCTTTCACATGCACTTATTAGAGCAATTCGTCCTTACGGTCATCTCTATACATTTGATTTTCATGAACATCGTGTAAATATTGCACAGACAGAATTTGAAAAACATGGTCTCAGCAAATTTGTAACTATAAATCAAAAAGATGTTTGTGTTGATGGGTTTGGAGAACAATTAAAAAATAAAGTAGATGCAATCTTTTTGGATCTTCCACATCCATGGTTAGCTATTGATCATGCATTATATGCTTTAAAAGAATCAGGTACAAATTATATTTAATGTCATTTATTTTTGAGTTTGTATTATATTTATGTTTTTCTTGACTTAAGATATTTAAAAAATTTTATTTCTATTATTAGGTGGAAAGCTTTGTTCTTTTTCTCCTTGTATTGAACAAGTTCAAAGAACTTGTGCAAAATTAACATCAAATGGATTCATTGAACTACAAACATATGAATGTTTACAAAGGGAACTGAGTGTACAATATAAAACCCTCCCTATATTGGATTTAGAATGTTTAAAACAGGAGGTTTGTAAAATTTATATGATATACAATATACAAGAGTAATATAATTAAAAAAGAAAATGTTTAAATATTATTTACTATATTTTATTTAATTTTCATATAAAAATATGATAAGTATTATAATGGCATTAAATGGCATACATTCAGTTTTAATTTCTAAAATAACATTAAAACTTTATAATGCTAATCTGAATTTTTGAATAATATTTTAGCGCACAGACAATGATGATATGGCACAACAAAATAACAATGAGAAGCAAGAACAAACAAAATTTCTTACTGTCACGCATGCTCGTTCTTTACCTGGCCATACAGGATTTATTACAATTGCTACATTACCTCCTCTTTACGCGCGAAAAACAGATCTAAGTTCAGAGTCGAAAGACTGATTAAGTGTTAAGATATGGTAAATTAAATTCAAACGACATGATTTCAGTGTCATGAAACACAATAACTTATGTTAATGACATAAGCACTATAACTTAGGTAACTGATGACTATTACTAATATATAGAATAATCTTATTAAGAATTTTATACATCTGCTTTGTTAGGATTCCAGGATAAATAATCGACTCGCGTAGCTGCTTGATATTCTTTTACCAAATATTCAACGACTTCTCTAGAATTATCCAATTCGTCTAAATTGTCTTCAAACATTTTTTCTTTACGAAATTGTTCCAAGAATGCTTCCCGTTTCCGTAATTTATCGTATTGTTGTAAAGCACGGTCAAATAACTGAAATATTTTGTTAAATGTATTAATGAGTATGTTAAACATGTTGTTTTTTCTATTTAGATAAATATTTTGGAAAAGTGATTTTGTGTTTTTAATATAAAATAATAGTTATGACTTACTGATGATATGTTAGTATGATTAGCTAACATTAAACCAGATACTCTGTGTGTGCTTTGTATATAAGGGGATTTTCTTGATAGAGCTACTTGTATACTAGCAGGACCCCAGGGTATAAACTGTGCTAATTTTCTTTCCCTAATTCTTTGTAATGATTTGTGAACTTGCGTTGGGTCTACTTCTCCCTATGAAATATTGCACTTACACTTTAGTTACTATTTGAACATTTTTACTACCTCAAATTATATAAAACTTACTTGAATAATATTTAAGATAGATATATAACAATGAGACGCATTCCTATCCAATGCTGTAGAAACCATCATATTTTTTGGTTGCAATAAACGTCTCATTACATCCAATACAGAAGTTTTTCTTACAGAAGCACCCTGTTTTATTACAACAAATTGTATTTTAATAATTGAAACTTAAAATTTAATCGTTTTTCAAAATATTTCTTTAAACTGTAATATTTTATAAATGAATTTTTTAATTTATAAATAAAAACCAAATTATTATTTTATATTAATTAAACACTTACTTCTTGATCTGTGGTGAGTGGGGTATACCCTGTCATGAGAAAATGTAAACGTGGTGTTGGAATTAATGGAGCAATTAAACCAACTAAATCATTGTTCATGTAAGAAGGATATCGAAGTGTAGTTGTGCTCACAGACATTATAGTGGAAACAAGTTTATTAATTTGTGTAAAACTAGGATTTTGAATGTGCAGTCTATCTGAAGCAATTCTATTCAGTGCAGTATTATCTAAAACAACAACACAATCTGCACATTGTGTTAATCTCTTCAGAGTTAATAATGAGTTGTATGGTTGTACTACTACATCACTGAAACAAATTTTTTTATTATAATTAAACGTTATTATGGTATAATATATTTCAGATAACTACCTTATTTCATCTTGGTTTGGAAAAACACTATATGTTTCAATCAATTTCTTTGGAAATCTGTCTGCCAAAGATTCGAGCATAAATGAACCCATGCCAGAACCTGTACCACCTGCGATGGAATGGCACAGAACAAAACCCTGTAAATATAGCAACATGATAAATATTTAAAGGAGAAGTATCAGTCAAAACATTAATAATCTTACTTCTAAACTGTCGCTTCCATCAGCTTCTCTATCTAAAATATCAAAAATTTCTTCTTGAAGTTTCTCTCCTTGATGATAACCAGATGCCCAATTGTTTCCAGCACCACCCCCATGTTTTGATAAAAAAATATTCTCTGGATTATATAACTGGTATAAAACAGGATATACTCATTTATTGTACAAAACTAATTAATTAAAAAAATTTATAATTTTAATAGTTGAAACATTTATAGTAATGTATATGTCAATAGAATAAAACATACCTTTGAGTATTGAGAATTCATAATTGTATGAATTACTCTAGGTTCTAAATCTAATAATACTGCTCTTGGTATATAATGTTCATCATCTGATTGATAAAAAAATACATCTTTTCTATCTGTTCCCTCAATCGCATAATCTTCTAAAATTCCCTCTGGACTAATACCATGTTCTGCACACAATTTCTTCCAAAATTCAAATCCAACTGGGAACATGAAATTAGGAACTACATTAAAAAATTTGATATCTACATATATCAGAAATTGTTACATTTTTAATACATAGAGAATATTTCTAAATACAGTAGTTTATTTTGTAATAAAACATTATGTATAGGTATAAACTGATATTCAATCAGTAAAAAGAAAATGTTAAAAACGTTAAATATGATAATACAGTATTTGGTTATACCTGTTAATCAATAATAAAAGGGTAAACACTTTATTCTAAATGTTAATAACAATTACTTACTTTGATTGCCACATTGGCCAAGTTGTAAGGTTATCACTTCACAAGGCATTTTGAATTTGTTATTTATTTTTCTCTGATGATAGGTGACTTTACTTTAATTTTACGCGGGTTGGAGCTTTAGTTTGACTAACATTTTATATACATTTCATATTATCATAAATATTTTGCCAACAAATGAAAATACCACTTTTTTTCGTATTCATAAAACAAATACGGTATAAATAATATGTATATGGCACTGAAACAAAGAAGAAAAATCGTATACTATGCAATAATTATTTCGGTCCACATCAAATCTAACTTGGATCATACTTACCGAACAATAAGTTCATGTTCATACTGCGCATGTCAGCGCTAATGGTACGATTCGTAACCAAGAGTAACACGCATGCGTTGTATAGTCCATTCCGCAAGACAATTTGCATGAATTTTCGTTCGCCTATGCATGTTGGCTCTAATTGGTTCGAGTACTGTTGATAACCAAGAGCAACGCACAACTATTTTACGTACTATTTTTTATTTTATGTACTTTTTATATTATTGGTTCTTCCTCTTGTTCATACATTTTTGCTTAGTATCTATTATGACTAATCAAGTCGAAGACAAATCATAGTAATATAATTTTAATTGGAACTGAATCTACTGAAGTTAGCGGAGATCTGCAATTTAAATATGTTTCTTGTTGAATGGGCTATAACAATGTCTATTACACTCAGTGTTTAAAAATGTTGTTCTTTTATTTCATATATCTCCTATATTCTGTAATATAGAATATATATCATTATGTTAGTATATGTAGTTATGTAAAGATTATAATTTTATATCATGTTAGAGTTACATAGGTACCATAATTGATACACAATATTATAAATATTTATTTCAATTATAGTAAAATCATATAAATTTATATACAGTAATAAAAATCATGTTTTTTGTATCAGTTATTATTGTTATTATGTTTAAAAAATTACTTATTCGTTATTAATTTATTTATATATATATGTATAACATATATTTAATTATAACTTATCCTTCAATTAAGGAACTCTGTGTTTATTAAAATGGCAGAATATTAACTGGTATGACATTTGATAAAAATATTATATAACATCTAATGATATTGGCATTTGTTGTGATATTGAATATTTTTACATACGAATATAAGGTCCTAAAATAAGGTACCGGTATAAAATACGTATTTTTATGATGAAAATAAAATGTAGATGCATAACGCACAGCGAAATACAATGATTTCTTATAAATATTTCGCAACATTAATAGTCAAATATCGGGCGTTGTTTTGGAATATTTCAACTGTTGGCTAAGAAGATTATCATTTGTTCCTAAATCTTTTGATGCTCGTGCAGATAATTGCGAAATGCTCATCAATTCCTTTCTTCTTTCTAATCTTTCACGACAAGCTTTTACGTAGCAGCACATGCATATAACGAAACAAACCTATAAGTAACATGATGATAAAAATCTCAGTTTCATTCTTCATTAAATTACGTTTTTCCAAAAAACTAAAATTCCTAGATTTGACTTTACCGGGTACAAATGGATGAAGTAAAATTAATAATATAGAAAATTTCTTTACCTGTAATAACACTGTACATAGCGCAAGTAAGAAAATATGAAGTAAGATTGATCTAGTACGGTTCAGTACTATATGTTGGCAACCTCTTGCATACATCGTAGTACATACACCTTTATTATGGCTAGTATTTGCAATTGACGTCGTATCACAACAAGACCAGGGAATTGCATCTTGGCGATGATAATCAGTTGGTCCGTTTATTCCACAGCACTGCAACTAAAACAGTTGAATGAAAATTTAATTCTAATCCTAATTTTTATAATTCAAGCAGTTAGTCATCGTTGAATAAATAATTGTATTTGTCCAAAATATTCGTGAGAAACCCGTAGGTAAAAATTGTTCACTAGCCATATAAATGGCGGTCATATAACGAGAGTTCACCACATGCGTTAATAAATTATTACAAAATTTTTCAGAAAGAAATCTTTATTTATAAATTAATTAATGGAATATACCTTGGATTGCATGTGATCCCAAACAGATTTATCGTCTGAAACGGCACGTTGGAATATCTGTTCAATATCTGCAGCTGGTAACAGATCTACCTGTTCATGTCTAATAAGCGTCCAAATTCCTGCACTCGTATTGGTGATCGTTATAATAGTTAGAGCTATGGAAAACTAAATGAGAAAATTTCATGATGTTTTATCGTATATGAATAAATTGATGAGTTCGAAATTGTGATCCTCTTTTCGTTTTAATATTTCTAAGACTAGATATCTATCAACTTTTAACTGCTTATATCTCGAGTACGAAACTTCAAATTACAAAATGGCACACGACTTTTTAAAATAGAAATATTTAGGAATGGTTGCATTCTAAGCGAATTTAAATCTGAATATATATATATGAAAAATGGACATGAAGTATCGATTTAATATAAACAATAATTTAAGATTTCTTACAATTATGACTTGACCAGTATTCGTGAAATCTAAGAATTGCCAAGCACACCAGCCTATCATACACGTTATCAGACCCATCAATAGCAACGTTATCGCTGAACCGCATACATTACTGGGAGTAAGGAATGAATATTCATATAGTTGATATATGAAATAACTTGCACAAATGCTCTCTATAACACCGCACACCTATAAATAAGAAAAAGGAATTTTTATGTCATTCACGAAAACAATATTCTCAAGACATAACATTCGGTAACAAGTACAATAAATAGTTGCATCGAATCTTAAAAAATTCTGACTTCTGATACTACTGTTGAAGATTTTTAAAATTCTCCGATGTTAGCAACGGTTATAGCTCTACTGAGCTTTTATTTGTGTTTAGTTTCTAAAAGAAAAAATAAATTATAAACTAAATAAACAACTACTGTAACTGTACACGCTTTCAGCGCATGGTTGTAATAAGTGCGCTTACGCATTATCTTTGGTTACACAGCGTGTTAGAACCAATCGGAACCAACCTAAACGAAGTATTTAAATTTTCTTATAAATAGCATTATATTATTACATTTTACTCTTTTTAACTTTTAGTCATTTATCGCAAACAAAAATCATGTTCCTTGTCTTTATATATTTTAAATAATTTTGTTTGATTAATTGTCATACATTTATCTATATTGTGTATTTAAAAAATATCAAAACATGAACACGAAAAAGTAGTACATTATTTTGCGAATTATGTATCGGTTAGACAATCAAAGATTAAAATGATCTCTTTTTGTACAGTAAAGTTATATCAAATGTATCATGTAATCTGATACTATCGATGTGGTAGATAAACCTGTTATCGATAACAAGGACTTATGGCTGTATGTGAGAAACTGATACGAAAAACTGACGATAGAAATATGCGCGCATAACAGGTGCATTAATGTTTGGCAAGTTATAATATTTATAATAGTAAATATTTATCTTTGCTTGTTAATATAATTAAATTAACAATGCATATTTTAATAAAAAGATTAATGTAAAGAATCAATCACATCAGAATGAATACTTATCTTTAACTTCGATCGTTCGAACGAATATTTTATTTTTTATTGTTTAAATAAGAACGATAAAATGTAATGCTATAAAAGAATTACTGAACTATATTTGAAAATAGGAAGTTTGAAACAAGGAAAAAGATCATTAAAAAATCGAAATCATGCATTAACAAGATAGTTGGCGGGTGTCCAATTCTGCAAGAAATCGGAGACTGGTCACCAACTGCTACGCTCTTAATAATAGAATGACACCAAACAACCAAAAAAATCACAATAATTTATTGAATCAATTAACTTGAATTAAATTAATTATTTTGATTATAATTTCAAGTTTTGATCCGTGGCGGGTAAACAATGGAACTTGTATAGAGTCAAGGGAATAATATGCACTTACAGCCACGACAATAGCACCACCGATGAGTAAATACCGTAAACAAATAAGCGTCCGTGCCATCATAAATTTGAGCGAATAAAGAAGGAATCACTTGGACAATATAAACATACGCGTAGTTATCGTAAACTAAAGAAAAATGAGATATGTTCTGATTGGATACCCGTCACCACGGTGACCAGGCGTGCACCTTATACCTATCGTCATTGCTTGTTGTACTGAATCGTAGACAGCCGGTTGCCAGCTATTCCCCCTATCGATAAATTTTATATTGCAATATATTCTTGTTGCGACTTCTCATTTCTATAATATAGTTTTATTATTTTCAGAGATACTATAAACTAAAATTAATTACTTGATGAGAATTTGAGCTCGAACTTCTTTTCAATAGGTCTTTGTGTTAGATGACGTGAAATATTGACATTGTACCAAAATCAAACTATAATAGGAATCATCTATCTAGAAATGAGTGACCGTGTGTCCTGTTTGCACAAAAGATGAAAAAATGATTAAAGCTCGCTGGAAACAACCATGGTAGGGAGTCTACTGAAGTTAGCTGAGTCTATCTCAACATCTGTAATCGATGTTGACATTATAGTAAATGCGCGAAATTAGAGTCACGAGTTATGTTTTTTATACGACATAACATTTTTAAATTAAAATTGCACTGTAAAGTATTGAATCTTGTAAATATTAGCGAAAGAAGGAGTTAGACATTTCTTTCTCCATTTTTATCCCTAGTATGATAATGATAATAGGTCTGAAATTTTATTAGATCAGTGAAACGTTCTTTCATTGATAAGGTTTCATAACAATTAGTTTAAGCTACGTTGTACAGTATATGACAGTACGAGCAAAGCATGGTGGAGTTACGATGGAAGACCGTATTAGTACTTCACATATTTTTTATTTCAAATACAGTTGCTTCAATAGGAGACAGATCACAATTTTACAATTTGTGCCTAGCAAAATGTCGTGACAATAATTGCAATACTGGTATATATTTTGTTCAATATATTACATTTATTATGATAGAACCTTTAGATATTAATACTTATACTGGATAAAGTTGTTGTAAATCTAATCTTTTATAAGTAAAAAATTAATTATTCTTCAAGTTTTGCTTAGGAGAGGTAACATCATATTACTTGTGTCAAGAATAGATTTTGGTTATATGTGCTTTGAAAATATTTAAATGGTTGTGTTATTACATACTTTAATAAAACATTTTATATTAATATTTTAATTAATACTTTACAGATAAAAATTTTAAAGTTGAACCTCCTTTATCATTAAGATTGCTATTTTGGTCTTGTAAAGAAGACTGCAGTTATAGTTGTACTTGGGAAACAGTTGATTATTTCATTTCTCATGGTTTGAAAGTTCCTCAGTTTCATGGAAAGGTATGCAATTTTAAAGAAATAGCAATAAGTATTATATTTTACAAATAATATGTCATTTTTATTGCAGTGGCCATTTATTCGTATTTTTGGATGTCAAGAACCTGCATCTGTTATATTTTCTATATTAAATTTTTATATTCACATTACCATGTATTGGAAATTTAAAAGAAAAGTTGATTCTACTTATCCTATGTTTTATATATGGTCCTATTTTAGTTTGGTATATATATCTTCATACTTTTTGTATAATATGATTTATTTTATTATCATGTAAATATTTATTTTATTTTTATAATAATATCAAGAGATATAATTTTAGATATGTATACATGGTTGGTTTTGGTCATCTATTTTCCATGCTAGAGATACTTCATTTACGGAAGTAATGGATTATTCTTGTGCATTTATTATGGTACTCACGTTATTGTACTCTATGTTGTTAAGGTAATCCATATAATATGGTGGAACATATTGTTAATCAAAAATTTAATTTAATCTGCATTTTTGTTCTTTTAATTTCAGAATCACATATCAAAATAATAAACTATTTGCTGTGATTACATGTGGTTATTTAGGTATTTTGTATACACATTTATCTCATTTATGGTCTGGCTATATCAATTATGATTATAATATGAAATTTAATGTAGTTATAGGTAATGTAATATTTATTATTACTTTAATTGAAATGATATCAAAATTGTAAACATAAAAATTATTACAGGATTTTTAACATTCATTTTAACAATGGCATGGTGGCACCGGAATCGTAAAAAGTTACATTATATTTATTTAATTGGTTGGTTTAACATATTAACGGTCCTTGTTACTATATTGGAAGTGGCAGATTTTGCACCAATTTTTTGGATATTTGATGCTCATTCTTTGTGGCATGCTAGTACAGTTCCACTGGCAGTTTTGTTATATAGGTATGTATAATGTTATGAATCAAATCAAAATATTTATATTCCGCTTAATCTCCTATTTATATTTAAATATGTAATTTTTAGATTTATGATAGCAGATTGTTCTTATTTGAACACATACTACAGCAAATTGACATTAGATATTGATCACCATATTCATTAAAAATTTCATTAAGTTATATTCATATGCTGCTCTTTTAGTTTTGTGATTAATATATTTTAAATAAATGTCGATTATTTACAAATCTTCATTCCAATAATAACATAGTATCTCTTTATTGAATATTAAAAGGATTACATTATAAAAATGTATCATAAAAATACAAATTATAAAATAAGGAGTATATGTCTTCAATTTTTCTTAAAGTACTTGCTTATAAAAATATAAATAATATATTAAAGCATAGATATTTCTTACAATTTGTAAGCGCAACCTGTTTGTATATAAGTTAAAATTAAATACAATTTAATTATGTTAATATATAATTGAGAAATGAAGTGAACTATAGAAATATAAAAATATTTGTTATATATTCCTTTTATAAACAAATTTTATATTTAAAATACATAATTATATTTTATTAATCAAATGATGTTTAGCTTAGAAATAATATTAAAAAAAAAGATTGTCAGAACATATATTTCACTTTATTTCTCAATAGTGTAAATATATTTTACTAGACACTATTTCATTTTTGCCAGCAGTACCAAATGGGTTGCTGATAGATATGATGCACACTGTTTTAGTATTAACAACGTAATTGTAGTCACATTTGCTTGCTGATGACTGAATACAACATAAAGTATTGATTGCATTTAACCGTTATTTTACTTAGTTACAGTAAAAAAGAGATTGTTTTTTGATATATTTGTTTATATTTTTAATCACATGTAAATTATGTAAAGTGACAAACATTTTGAGTTTCTTATATACAATTATTATCAGTACATTGTAGCTTATAGTAATTCTGAGGAATGTGTATTATTATAAAAGTAATAATACAAATAATATGTAATATTTATAATGATTAAACAAGCATCTGTTTAATAAACCTATAAATTTTAAGTACTTCCTTATAATTTCAAATTCTTATGCAATTTAGTATATAACAGTTTTTATATACATAATGCATAACATTATTCACAAATAACAAGATGATATTATAACATCTTAAAGGCACGTTTTAAATTCGATATTAAAAAAAAATATGATGAAAATATTAAATAGTTTAATGTTGTTCAAAAGTAAACGTGGAAATCTAGTCAAAATAAAAAAATGAGAAAAAAAAATAACTACAATGTGAGAGTAAATCTTAGTAGATTACATATATCATCAGTTGTAAGTCTTGGTAAGTCAATTACTTAAAAAATTAATCTTTACAATAAAAATTGGAGCAAACAATGCAATAACTTTTCATAATTGTAGCCTCAGAAACAATAAAAACAAGGAATATAAGTTATATGAAAACGATGCAAACAGTCTTGAACAATTTGAGTATAAAAAGGAATAATTTAAAAATTTACAAAATTTGAATATACGTAGAAAAATAAAGGCTAAATTGGAGAAATTCAAATAGGGGAGAAGAAACCTTTAAGGTTAAAAAAAAATGGAAATAAAACTTTAGAGATGAATAAAAGGGACAAAAATACGGATTATACAATACACATTCCAAAGACAGAAAAAATGAAAAGGGAATTTATATATATGAAAATGAGAAGAATCTGGAAGAGCTGACATTTTATGTTTTTCTTAACAGCAACATAAATAGCTACGGATAAGTTAACATATCACAATATGGATACAAAACTTTTTGCATTTAAATACTTAAATGTTACACGGTATATTTCTTTCCTTCTAGGTGCTTAATATTTTAATATTGTTTACTATAAGTACTTCAAGCATAAGTAAATATGACAATTTAAGTATTTGTGTTGTGGCGTTTAGCGTTTGAATAATGCTTCACTTTCTGGATTATCATCTTTGTGCTTTTCAAGATTTCCTGACAATGTGGGATCTGGTCGTCGCCTTTTAAAGAATCCCAATTTTCGAAGAACTAAAGTAAGTAGAATAAGTAGTACCAAACCTGCTACTACTGCTATTGTGATTACCCAAATTGGAACTGGTTCATCTTGGTGATCAAGAGGGTTAGGATATACAATTATTTCAGCCTGTGAACGTCAAAATGTTATACAAATTTTAGAATAGAGATTAACTTTACGTCTAAAATTAATAACAAAAAATACTTACAATTGCATAATCATCTTTCAAATTTTCTTGTTGTATCACAATATTGGGTGGAATAACTATTTTTGCATTAGAACCTATTCTTACTTCATCTACTTTTGGATAATCTTCTACTAAAGTAGAATTCCACAATCTGATCAAGAAAAAACAATATGTATATATATACACACCTATACTTGTTTAATATAGAATAGTTAAATTGTTACCTTGCTTTAACAGTTATGGAAGCATGTTGTTTCCTTTGTAAATTATATATGAAACATGTAATATCAAAGCATTTTGCAGTTCCAGCTTTACAGTTCTATAATGTTTATGTAAAATTAAATAAATTTGTTTAATAGGACATTTACATTCCATTGCTTGAATGTAATAATTGCTATTACTCACCATTGAAACGACTTGACGTCTATGGCCATCTTTACCAATAATAGTTCGTGTATTAACAACTTTTTCGGTATCACGTTTCGTTCTCATGTGATTCGTATGATTATGTAACGTAGGAGTAGACAGTGTAGACTGGAAAACATCAATATCATCATTGATATTATTCTGCAACTTTAATGGATTTACCACATGTCCTGGTGGTAGTATACATTCACCAGCACCTGATACTAACAATAAAAGTACAATTTATAAAATAAATATATATTGTTGTAGAATATGTCAGTATAAAACAATGTATTACCTTGTATAGTTGGCAGTTCTTCTAAGTATAAAAGCCATTTACCATGGGCTTTATCATTTGCGACTTCATAAGGCCATGAAATACGTACTTCTAAGCTACTTACTCGCCATGGACCTTCATTAAATACTTCATAAATATAAGAAACTTTAGGCCCTACTTCATTTAAATGTTTTATAGCTGACTCTCCTATAACTGGTCCACCATAATAGGGCGACTGAATTTTCGTGGTCCTACCATTTTTGTAATTTATGCATGGTTGTAATTATATTTTATAATATTTAATCATTGTTATTATAATAAATTGAAAATAAAAAAAAAATACCCTTTAATTGATAATTCAGCTCGTTTCAACACCATTGCTTGTAATGTTACAGGTTCTTTGTCTTTCATTTCTTTTGAAGTCGAATTTGCAAATATTACAAATTCCAATTGCGACTTATTATCTTCTAATCCTTTAGGGTCAAATCTTACTTGTATATTTACCAATTTATCTTTCTTGAATGGGTTTCCGATAGAACATGCTACTAAGCTACTATTATGTATATTGCAACTTATAGAATCATTGCTTTTACTAGCAATATAGTTTAAGCTTGAAGAATGTATAATAAATAATTGTGCCTCGTATGCAGATTCTCCAACATTAGATACATTTACATCCACTACAACTTCTTCTACTTCACCTAGCAGGAGTTCGTAGAAATTTTGTTTCACAGAAGAAGCTTGAAAATAAACACAAAATCATGTTTAATACAAATTTAAAAAATATATATATATTATAATAATTATAAAAATATACCTGATAAATTTAGTCGTGCTAGAACTTGTAAATCACTTTCACAAATATCATTATTACCACAATCTTTTTGAAAGGTTGCATCAAATACACGAGCAGCTTCTTGTTGGTTTAATATAGGAAAATTTTTTATGTCAGGTAAAGGTTCACCTTGCTCAGGCATAATCGGTTCTTCTTGTATTAAGGAATAGTTTAAACGAAATTTAATAGGCGATTGAATATCGCGTGTATTTTCCTAAAGAAATTTAAGTACTTATAAAATTTTTAATAAATGTGTAAATATTTAATGAATATATTGAATTTGATCAAAACATCATTTCTGATATGTATATTAAATACCTTTAAATAAACTGTTTCTTTCTGGCAGTGTTCCAATTTTGTCATGTCTAATATAACAGTACGATTTACATAATGTAAACGTGAATTTCCAGCACCAAACCAAACTCGAGAGAATTTTTTAACACCAGTATATGTTTCAGCTTCAATATAATAATTTAGTTTTAAATTTTGCATGTCTTCATTCTTTACAAGGGATTCAGTTTTGCAACAAGCTTCAAATGAAAAGCTGCAATAATTTAATAATACTGTTTGTAAAGAAATAATTATGAAACCTTCATTTTCAAACATTATTCAATTATACTTACCATGTATGATTTGAACTTGAATCTACTGGACAATCGAGTTTGTTTGGATCAATAGGTTCTATCTTTTCTTGATAAGTGCCATCTTTTTTTAAGTACCGAATATAAGTAGTTATATCAATTATTTTCCTTGATCGAAGAAGTGCTACAGCATCGTTCTCATAAGCACCAACTAATAAGTCAGAGTATCCATTTTGATCCATATCAATTCCACCGCTTAATGAATAACCGAATGTTTGTAATGGTTCAGGCATATCTTCAGCATGTATTACCTGAATGTGCATAAATCATACTTATCATCATATTGTAAGGCAGAAACATGTCCGTGAGTTACTCTGAAATGATGTACGTATGCTCAAAAACAAAGCAGAAAAATATTATATGTGTACTCTTCCAATGACAGTACAGTGAAACCCTTATTAAGGGACACTTATTAAAGGATACATAAAAACTAATTACGTCATCACTGTGAGTGCCCCGCCTAGTTATCCTTTGATTACTTTCTTTGTAAAAATTTACAGCGCATGCCTATCTACTACGGTTTAGGAATGCGCAGGGGGTCAAGGTTAAATGATTAAGATTCCGGGCATAGCAAGGCCATTCCACAAGTTGGTAATTAAATGATTAAACAACAAGTTCTGCACTATATGAAAAGTGGCGAAAATAAAGAAAATTTATCAACAATTCTTGTGTATTTATTGTTACCTAACAAACCCAACAGCATAAATATTTACATATTCGAAAGAGAGAATTAGTATCAAGAGAACATGAGAATATTTAGAATTTGACATCAACAAAATTCCAAGAAGTGGCACGAAGGATACCTCCTCACAACTTATGTTCTCCTGATACAAATTTTCAAAATCGGTCGGTCGAATTTCAAAAATCGCGCCGGGGAATTCTTGGAATTGACGTCATCAAAATTCCAAGAAGTGGCACGAAGGATACCTCCTCACAACTTATGTTCTCCCGATACAAATTTTCAAAATCGGTCGGTGGAATTTCAAAAATCGCGCCGGGGAATTCTTGGAATTGACGTCATCAAAATTCCAAGAAGTGGCACGAAGGATACCTCCTCACAACTTATGTTCTCCTGATACAAATTTTCAAAAATCGCGCCGGGGAATTCTTGGAATTGAACTCATCAAAATTCCAAGAAGTGGCACGAAGGATACCGCCACACAACTTATGTTCTCCTGATGCAAATTTTCAAAATCGGTCGGTGGAATTTCAAAAATCGCGCCGGGGAATTCTTGGAATTGACGTCATCAAAATTCCAAGAAGTGGCACGAAGGATACCTCCTCACAACTTATGTTCTCCTGATACAAATTTTCAAAAATCGCGCCGGGGAATTCTTGGAATTGAACTCATCAAAATTCCAAGAAGTGGCACGAAGGATACCGCCACACAACTTATGTTCTCCTGATGCAAATTTTCAAAATCGGTCGGTGGAATTTCAAAAATCGCGCCGGGGAATTCTTGGAATTGACGTCATCAAAATTCCAAGAAGTGGCACGAAGGATACCTCCTCACAACTTATGTTCTCCCGATACAAATTTTCAAAATCGGTCGGTGGAATTTCAAAAATCGCGCCGGGGAATTCTTGGAATTGACGTCATCAAAATTCCAAGATGTGGCACGAAGGATACCTCCTCACAACTTATGTTCTCCCGATACAAATTTTCAAAATCGGTCGGTGGAATTTCAAAAATCGCGCCGGGGAATTCTTGGAATTGACGTCATCAAAATTCCAAGAAGTGGCCCGAATGATACCTCCTCACAACTTATGTTCTCCTGATACAAATTATCAAAAATCGCACCGGGGAATTCTTGGAATTGAAGTCATCAAAATTCCAAGAAGTGGCACGAAGGATACCTCCTCACAACTTATGTTCTCCCGATACAAATTTTCAAAATCGGTCGGTGGAATTTCAAAAATCGCGCCGGGGAATTCTTGGAATTGACGTCATCAAAATTCCAAGAAGTGGCACGAAGGATACCTCCTCACAACTTATGTTCTCCTGATACAAATTTTAAAAATCGGTCGGTGAAATTTCAAAAGTCGCGCCGGGGAATTCTTGGAATTGACGTCATCAAAATTCCAAGAAGTGGCACGAAGGATACCTCCTCACAACTTATGTTCTCCTGATACAAATTTTCAAAAATCGCGCCGGGGAATTCTTGGAATTGAACTCATCAAAATTCCAAGAAGTGGCACGAAAGATACCTCCTCACAACTTATGTTCTCCTGATACAAATTTTCAAAATCGGTCGGTGGAATTTCAAAAATCGCGCCGGGGAATTCTTGGAATTGACGTCATCAAAATTCCAAGAAGTGGCACGAAGGATACCGCCTCACAACTTATGTTCTCCTGATACAAATTTTAAAAATCGGTCGGTGAAATTTCAAAAGTCGCGCCGGGAATTCTTGGAATTGACGTCATCAAAATTCCAAGAAGTGGCACGAAGGATACCTCCTCACAACTTATGTTCTCCTGATACAAATTATCAAAAATCGCACCGGGGAATTCTTGGAATTGAAGTCATCAAAATTCCAAGAAGTGGCACGAAGGATACCTCCTCACAACTTATGTTCTCCCGATACAAATTTTCAAAATCGGTCGGTGGAATTTCAAAAATCGCGCCGGGGAATTCTTGGAATTGACGTCATCAAAATTCCAAGAAGTGGCACGAAGGATACCTCCTCACAACTTATGTTCTCCTGATACAAATTTTAAAAATCGGTCGGTGAAATTTCAAAAGTCGCGCCGGGGAATTCTTGGAATTGACGTCATCAAAATTCCAAGAAGTGGCACGAAGGATACCTCCTCACAACTTATGTTCTCCTGATACAAATTTTCAAAAATCGCGCCGGGGAATTCTTGGAATTGAACTCATCAAAATTCCAAGAAGTGGCACGAAAGATACCTCCTCACAACTTATGTTCTCCTGATACAAATTTTCAAAATCGGTCGGTGGAATTTCAAAAATCGCGCCGGGGAATTCTTGGAATTGACGTCATCAAAATTCCAAGAAGTGGCACGAAGGATACCGCCTCACAACTTATGTTCTCCTGATACAAATTTTAAAAATCGGTCGGTGAAATTTCAAAAGTCGCGCCGGGAATTCTTGGAATTGACGTCATCAAAATTCCAAGAAGTGGCACGAAGGATACCTCCTCACAACTTATGTTCTCCTGATACAAATTTTCAAAAATCGCACCGGGGAATTCTTGGAATTGAAGTCATCAAAATTCCAAGAAGTGGCACGAAGGATACCTCCTCACAACTTATGTTCTCCCGATACAAATTTTCAAAATCGGTCGGTGGAATTTCAAAAATCGCGCCGGGGAATTCTTGGAATTGACGTCATCAAAATTCCAAGAAGTGGCACGAAGGATACCTCCTCACAACTTATGTTCTCCTGATACAAATTTTAAAAATCGGTCGGTGAAATTTCAAAAGTCGCGCCGGGGAATTCTTGGAATTGACGTCATCAAAATTCCAAGAAGTGGCACGAAGGATACCTCCTCACAACTTATGTTCTCCTGATACAAATTTTCAAAAATCGCGCCGGGGAATTCTTGGAATTGAACTCATCAAAATTCCAAGAAGTGGCACGAAAGATACCTCCTCACAACTTATGTTCTCCTGATACAAATTTTCAAAATCGGTCGGTGGAATTTCAAAAATCGCGCCGGGGAATTCTTGGAATTGAAGTCATCAAAATTCCAAGAAGTGGCACGAAGGATACCTCCTCACAACTTATGTTCTCCCGATACAAATTTTCAAAATCGGTCGGTGGAATTTCAAAAATCGCGCCGGGGAATTCTTGGAATTGACGTCATCAAAATTCCAAGAAGTGGCACGAAGGATACCTCCTCACAACTTATGTTCTCCTGATACAAATTTTAAAAATCGGTCGGTGAAATTTCAAAAGTCGCGCCGGGGAATTCTTGGAATTGACGTCATCAAAATTCCAAGAAGTGGCACGAAGGATACCTCCTCACAACTTATGTTCTCCTGATACAAATTTTCAAAAATCGCGCCGGGGAATTCTTGGAATTGAACTCATCAAAATTCCAAGAAGTGGCACGAAAGATACCTCCTCACAACTTATGTTCTCCTGATACAAATTTTCAAAATCGGTCGGTGGAATTTCAAAAATCGCGCCGGGGAATTCTTGGAATTGACGTCATCAAAATTCCAAGAAGTGGCACGAAGGATACCTCCTCACAACTTATGTTCTCCTGATACAAATTTTCAAAAATCGCGCCGGGGAATTCTTGGAATTGAACTCATCAAAATTCCAAGAAGTGGCACGAAAGATACCTCCTCACAACTTATGTTCTCCTGATACAAATTTTCAAAATCGGTCGGTGGAATTTCAAAAATCGCGCCGGGGAATTCTTGGAATTGACGTCATCAAAATTCCAAGAAGTGGCACGAAGGATACCGCCTCACAACTTATGTTCTCCTGATACAAATTTTAAAAATCGGTCGGTGAAATTTCAAAAGTCGCGCCGGGAATTCTTGGAATTGACGTCATCAAAATTCCAAGAAGTGGCACGAAGGATACCTCCTCACAACTTATGTTCTCCTGATACAAATTTTCAAAAATCGCACCGGGGAATTCTTGGAATTGAAGTCATCAAAATTCCAAGAAGTGGCACGAAGGATACCTCCTCACAACTTATGTTCTCCCGATACAAATTTTCAAAATCGGTCGGTGGAATTTCAAAAATCGCGCCGGGGAATTCTTGGAATTGACGTCATCAAAATTCCAAGAAGTGGCACGAAGGATACCTCCTCACAACTTATGTTCTCCTGATACAAATTTTAAAAATCGGTCGGTGAAATTTCAAAAGTCGCGCCGGGGAATTCTTGGAATTGACGTCATCAAAATTCCAAGAAGTGGCACGAAGGATACCTCCTCACAACTTATGTTCTCCTGATACAAATTTTCAAAAATCGCGCCGGGGAATTCTTGGAATTGAACTCATCAAAATTCCAAGAAGTGGCACGAAAGATACCTCCTCACAACTTATGTTCTCCTGATACAAATTTTCAAAATCGGTCGGTGGAATTTCAAAAATCGCGCCGGGGAATTCTTGGAATTGAAGTCATCAAAATTCCAAGAAGTGGCACGAAGGATACCTCCTCACAACTTATGTTCTCCCGATACAAATTTTCAAAATCGGTCGGTGGAATTTCAAAAATCGCGCCGGGGAATTCTTGGAATTGACGTCATCAAAATTCCAAGAAGTGGCACGAAGGATACCTCCTCACAACTTATGTTCTCCTGATACAAATTTTAAAAATCGGTCGGTGAAATTTCAAAAGTCGCGCCGGGGAATTCTTGGAATTGACGTCATCAAAATTCCAAGAAGTGGCACGAAGGATACCTCCTCACAACTTATGTTCTCCTGATACAAATTTTCAAAAATCGCGCCGGGGAATTCTTGGAATTGAACTCATCAAAATTCCAAGAAGTGGCACGAAAGATACCTCCTCACAACTTATGTTCTCCTGATACAAATTTTCAAAATCGGTCGGTGGAATTTCAAAAATCGCGCCGGGGAATTCTTGGAATTGACGTCATCAAAATTCCAAGAAGTGGCACGAAGGATACCTCCTCACAACTTATGTTCTCCTGATACAAATTTTCAAAAATCGCACCGGGGAATTCTTGGAATTGAAGTCATCAAAATTCCAAGAAGTGGCACGAAGGATACCTCCTCACAACTTATGGTCTCCCGATACAAATTTTCAAAATCGGTCGGTGGAATTTCAAAAATCGCGCCGGGGAATTCTTGGAATTGACGTCATCAAAATTCCAAGAAGTGGCACGAAGGATACCTCCTCACAACTTATGTTCTCCTGATACAAATTTTAAAAATCGGTCGGTGAAATTTCAAAAGTCGCGCCGGGGAATTCTTGGAATTGACGTCATCAAAATTCCAAGAAGTGGCACGAAGGATACCTCCTCACAACTTATGTTCTCCTGATACAAATTTTCAAAAATCGCGCCGGGGAATTCTTGGAATTGAACTCATCAAAATTCCAAGAAGTGGCACGAAGGATACCTCCTCACAACTTATGTTCTCCTGATACAAATTTTCAAAATCGGTCGGTGGAATTTCAAAAATCGCGCCGGGGAATTCTTGGAATTGACGTCATCAAAATTCCAAGAAGGCGGCACGAAGGATACCTCCTCACAACTTATGTTCTCCTGATACAAATTTTCAAAAATCGCGCCGGAGAATTCTTGGAATTGACGTCATCAAAATTCCAAGAAGTGGCACGAAGGATACCTCCTCACAACTTATGTTCTTCTCATAACTTAACCCAGAAAAGCCAAATGGACCACTCTTAATTATGACGTAATTAGTTTTTAAATTGGAGCAATTTTGATTTGTACGAAAATTTGTTGCCGCGATTTGCAAAATTTTTAGGATCCGCGATTATCTCATGAAAACCTTGACCCCCTGCGTAATTCTAAATCGTAAGAGATAGACATGTGCAGTAAATTTTTAGAAAGAAAATAATCAAAGTAAAAGTAGTCCAAGCACCCATAATGATGGCGCAATTAGTTTTATGTATCCCTTAAAAAGTGTCCCTTAATAAGGGATCATTGTAAGAGTACACGTATAATATTTTTCTGCCTTGTTTTCGAGCATGCGTACAACGTTTCAGCGTATCTCACGGACATGTTTCTGCGTTATAATATAATGATGATATGATAGGGTATAGAAAAAATACTGGTAACGTAATAATACCTGTGAAGGAGTTGTAATTATTCCATTTTTTGAACCAAGGTATATGTATATAGTTCCTTTCTTTTCATAAGGTGCTCCAATAGCAATATCTTCATATCCATCTTTATTTAAGTCTCCCAGATTTGTCAAAGCAAACCCAAATCTATAAACAATTTATATTACGTTAATATACAATTATCAATGTATATAAACACTTAAAACAATACCTTGATTCTTCACGCCCAACAAGTTTAACAGGTTTACTTTTTTCACCTTCCTGATAAGTTTTCTGTAATGATGTATACACGTATACAGCACCACCTTCTATCTTACTAAAGTAAAAGGGTGCTGCTACAATAAGATCAGTAATTCTAAAAGTAAGATTAAAAGACATGGTAATATAAACTTGTGCATTATCCAAACAAAATACATATACATTTCATAATATATTAGTATAATAATTTATGTGTAGTTTAATAGTTATACTATCAAAGTGAAATGTGCACACTTGCATGTATTATATCGAGATGTATATTTCTAAATTCATAGATCCCTGTATACTTAAATTTCTATATTCGTAGATGTTACTTAATCTCTACATCCTTAGCTAATTCGACGCAAAAGGAAAAATGCTGTACCTGTCTCCGTTAACATCTGCCGAAGTTATTTCATACCCAAAGCTTGAGGCAAACTGTTCACCATCCAAAATAAAAGCAACATCCATATCTGGTTTTAATTCACGTCTTGTAAGTAACACAACTTGACCAGTACCATTTGAACGTGGGGCTCCAGCAGCATAAGCTAATCCAGTACCAAAGAAATTACCGACTGCAACTGACATCCCTGAGAAATTATTTTTTAATTTAATTTATTTGTTTAATTTTTGTAATATTTTAGTTCGTCAGATATATTTATACTAATTTAAAATAGATAAAATGATTCTATATAGTGGTGTATTACCAGGTATATACCTAAATAGCTATATTTACTGACAGGAGAGGCATCTTGCATTGGAGCATTATAAACAGTGTTATCTCTAGTTAAAAATTCATCTGAAATAGTGAAGAGGTATAGAGTTCCTCTCCACGTATGTGGACCTGGAGTACCAATAACAACACGATCTTCCGAAGTTAGTACACCACTGGTTCCAGCTTGACAATACCCAAATTGTTCATGAGCTCTAAAATATGGCCATAAATCTATGTTTGTTTTATAATATAAAATACAAAGCAAAAGTATTGCTATTGAAATCAATACTAAATATATTTTATAGTAAAATATTTTAAATTACTTGTTGGTAGGTTTTCCAGAACAAGGCTTTTTTAAATCTTGGTATTTTAAGTCTTGTGTTAATATGTAACACTGCCCTTGTCCCCATTGCGAATCTGCTGTTTTTACAATATGTCTGTGTGCACAAACCTAGAAATTTATTATAGAGAATAGTGTTCAATTTAATTACATTAATATGCTTATCAGGTACATACCATTACTTTGCCACCAATACCTTGACTACGCACTGTTACTCCCAACCATTGATTATCTTTGATTTCATCATTACCTGGTGGTACTAAGTCATCAGATTCAAAGCCTAAAATGTTAAAAAACATTTTTATAAACAATTTCTAATATATGTAATTAATCATTATAAATGTATATAATTTATATTTATTATTATTATATATATTATTCTTCTTAAATATAGAAATTTGTATTCAATGCCATATCCTATCTAAATGTATTGGTATTAATATATTTTGTTTATAAATTTTTATTTAAATTACTATTATTTAATAATTTTTTATTGTGTCAAATGGTACAATAATTTCAGTTCTTTTACTATAATGTGTATCCATTATGTTTAATAAATAATTTTTGTGTGATATCCCTACATAAAAAATAGGAGGTAAAAGAAGAGAAGCAAGTAAATGTTTGTAGTTGCATCAATTATGAAATAAAATTTTTGTTAATTAAAAAAATTAAAATAAAATGAGGAAGGAAAAGGATTAAATTATTGCAATAGAAATTTCATGCTGCAACATATATGCAATATGCATTAGAAAATTTGTTTAGAATCTGTAATAAGCATTATGTTATTCATCATAATAAATCAAGAACCTTCTGCATTATACACAAACTATTCTAAGTATGCAAAGTTGGCCAAGCATTTTGTAGTTAGTAAACATATTATTGCAAATTAAATATCATAAAATGTATTAATATTTTCTCATTTACATAATGCAAACTGTGTAATAATCAAGTCATATAAAAAATAATTGTAACATAATTTAAGAAAATATCATGCTGGTGTAAAAATTAATAAAATAACTTAATAAAAAATTATGCAAAATGACAATAAATGAAATGCCTCAAAATAAAAAAACTGTTCATTCAAATAACTCCATACAACAACTTACTTGTATTATACAGACCCCCTTCTTCTGCTGGTTAACCAACACATAATTTAACAAAAAAATAATCTTATTATATGTATTTACGTAATACAAAATAAAGCATGATAACTAATTGATTTTATGGAACAACATAAAAAATAACATGCACATTAATACATATATCATATATAAATATAATTAAGTTTTTTATAATCTTAATCATAGCTTTTATATTAGATTAACACTTAATTACTAAACTTTCTTAAACACAGACGTGCTAAATATTTCTTACAATTAAAATAATATTCACAGAATTACTTTAAAACATTCTATGAAAAATGAACTCATTATGGAAACTTCAAACAATTAATATATATTGACAATAATATTGTCAATATTAAAATATTGTCAATAAATATTGAAATATTTGAATACTGATTATATATATTAATCATTTTAGGTATCAATTAAAATATTTTTAAACTAAATCCTTTAAATAATAAAAAGAAAATTAATAATATTGTAATTAATGTGTTTGAAAGCAACTCTTTTATAACATACTTAGTCGTCCATCTGTGATCACTTGAGTACAATCCATTTTGTGTGTTGTCAAAGGACATTGCCATAATGCACCAGACCTATTAGTTGCTGGTTGTTTATTTTGGTCTAAAGGAGCACCAACTAACATCCTGCAGAATACATGGAATTGGAAGATTTTAAATGTACTACTTAAAATAGGTAAACACGGACAAAAATAGATAACATAATATTAGATTACTTATAATAATTAACACATAATATCTTTAGTTGTATGATATAAATGTTTTGTAACACATTATCTAATGTTCATATATGTTTTATCTTGGTTTCATAAAAAAATAAAGCTATAAAAAGCATATGAAATATCAAGAAAAGCATGCAATACATGTTGCAACATATTAAATTAATGAAATATTGTCGTTATGATATAATATTAACAATGATTTTAATGAATTATAATATATTGGTTCACAAGCAATATATACCTACCAGCTTTTTGGTTTTTCTTTGTTATCATCAGAAATTTCTTGATGTTCAGCTACAGAATAGCCAAAATAAGAACCACTTAATCCTTTTTTTATGATAGGTATTCTTGGTTCTAAGTTAAAAGTGTGTCCTAAGTATATATTCAAAATAAAACAAATTAAAAGATAATTTTTCATTTTTTATTAACATTAATTGCTTTTCCACATGTAAATAGTTAAATGTGATTATGATATTTGTAAAAATTTCACGTCCAATTTATATTTTTATCCATAAAATTATTTTTATAGATCTTTTTCGATTTATCGCTGTACCATTCATCCACACCTTTCAAATATGCACACAATTCTTAGGATCCACCCACGCAATCAACGCACTAAGAATAATCAGAAGTACACTCAAGTGCAAATCTGGCTTCTCCAGGGAAAATAGTAACCAAAGAGATGGGATTCCGATCACCCACTACTGCACCAACATTGGCACGCATTATGTCTAATTCACAGGAATCGATAAATAATGATATTTAAAGTAAATTTCGTTTTGTAACAAAAATTAATAACAATTTATTGTAAAATAATTGCTTCCAAAAGTTGAAAGCATTTTGCAAGTTTCATTTTCACCTGTATTTCGAAATTTACTCGCGCGCGTGTGCTGAAAAACTTAACACAGAATTCTATAAACATTCATGTGGTTTGAAATTTTGCTTGTCAGGAAAAGCTAAAAGATGAAGTAATATTTATGACAAAAAACATTGCTGTACATGTTAAAAATGCATTATTTTAAATATAAAACATTTGCATCTGCATTTTGTATTGTGAGAAATATGGGTAAAAGTATATTTTTATTTTCTAACCTTCTTTTTAGCTGTTAACCTCCTCAGCATTTTTACATAATATATCATTTTTTGTTGAAATATATTAAATGTTGGTTAACTTTTTAAAATTAATTTAAGAATCATGTTTTAGCTACTGTTAAAAGATTTTATCGAAGAACAAATATTTTATCCAGTGGTGGAAAATTTGAAATTACACTCGACCAAAGAAAATTGAAAACACCGCAAGGAAAAATATTACAAGTGGATAGTAAACCACTAGCTTTAGCAATAGCTGTAGAATGGGATATGCAAAAAGAAATTATTGACAAAAGCAGTATGCATTTGGTAAATTTGTTTTAAAAGAATACAAAATAATATGTAATAATAATATATTTAATTAATATAGTGATATATTTATACTGATTTTTATAGACAGCCTTAAGTAATACTGTAATTGATAATCCTAACAATCATACTAAGCAAGATATAGTAAATTATATTGTAAATTGTTTGGAAATGGATACAATATTATTTCATTCAAATGTGGGTATATTATATATAATCTCTTTTTCATAACATAGTTTATTTATTAAACTTAAAAATTATATTATAGGATAGTGAAGAATTATATAAATTACAAATTGAAAATTGGGACCCATTGGTACAGTGGTTTTGTGACAATTACAATGTAAATATGATAAAAACTCAGAGCATACAGGCTCCTACAATATCTCAAGAAACAAAACACATATTGACAAGGCACTTAATGTCTTATAATTTTAATGCAGTCTATGGTAAATGATTTTATTAGCAATATATACAAACATACTCTATGTTAATACTGTTTTACTTATAGGTTTTATGTACGGTGTAGATGCAATAAAATCTGTGATTCTTACTTTAGCTGCAGCTGAAAGAGTAATTAGTATAAAAGAAGCAGTAAAACAGTCTCGTTTAGAAGAAGATTATCAAGTGTGTAAATTAAACTTTATTTTAAGTATTTTAATATTATTTTTTAATTTATTTTTTCTTCTGTCATATAGACTTCTCACTGGGGATCCGTAGAATGGTTTCATGATCAGAATAAGTATGATTTACAAGCCCGTTTGGCTGCAGCTATCCTATTTGTGCATTTGAACTCTTATTCTGTAACGCATCAGCCAAAAAATGCTAATGCAAACGTTAGTTAATAAAAAGAATATGAGTTAAATGTTGTATGAAAATTATAAAGAAGATACATTAAAGTATAAGATAACAATATTTTGACTAGTCTGAAGTTTGACAGGAGGATGATTCAATGGAGGATAATGCTTCTACTGGTATGGAACAATCAGAACCCATCCATTCTTTTGTACAAATGCAACTGAAATAATTAATATTTAATGAGTAAATGAGATATCAAAAGTGTGTTCAATTTGGGAAGCTTACCTATATGTTGCACCATGATTTAAACATACTGCTCCATTTTTACATGAATGACGAATACACTCGTTCCTATGACATTCACCAACACCACGACCTGTTGCAGGACTAGAACTGGTTATTGGATAAATTGCACTTTCTGTACGTAGTTCAATGTCAAATATGCAACCAGAAAATCCAGTATGAAGAGGCAAATCATGGGGTAAAGAATCAAAATTTCTTGACTTGTGTCCTCCTAGAAATCATAATGTCTTGTAAATTGTATTTTTTTATAATATATTTAAATAATTTATGCAACAGATGTTTAACAAGTTTAATTGTGTACTCGAACATTTTAAAATGAAAATCTTAAATTGAAAAAAACGGACCAATGTAAAGTATTGGAGATACATCGAGTCGAGTCATAGATCCGACTACTCGTCCAGTTACATTGCCTATGCCATCCACTGCAAGCCACGCTTCTCGACCTCTTCTTCCAACTTGAATCGTGTATGCTATATAATTTTTACTTGCAGTTGCTGTCATTGCAATAGCAGTCAAAGGAACACTTGTAAATATTCTACGAACACCTATAAAATATTCTTATGAAGTGAAATAAAAGAACTTTTGAAGTTCAAAAATTTAGACCTGAATCTAAATTCGTACAGTCTTATCACGTGTCATAAGTGAGACTTCGTTGTAAATGAAAATTTTAAATATCTAAAATATTAAGATATAATACCTGCTCCTAAATCCCAGGTTAACATTATGTAGCCACGAACATATGTTATAGAAAGATGATCTGATAGATCCCGACGCGATCCACTTTGTCCTAAATAAGCTATCAAAGATATTTGTTCGTTAGAACGTGGTATGAGCTTCATTTTTAATTCCATGGTATCTTTTATGGAATTTGAAACACCATATGCAATGTATGATGAAAATCCAGGTACGATAACCGAAAATGATGGTCGACTTATGACAGTATCTAAAAATTGACGATAAAATTGTCGTACACTCTCGAATTGTATTATTTAGCATAAATTACCTTCTTCGCATAAGAGCCCGTGAGTTCCTAGTGGGCATACACATACGAAACCTGTACCTGGTGAGCTGATACAAGTTGCGCCCATTGCACAAGGATTTTCATCACATGATGATCGTTCGCAAAATGGGCCTGTATATCTGTTTAGATAATACTCTATTTTACACTATTTTGTAACATCTGTTAATACATTCTAAGTACGAATTGACAAATTATCTTACCCAGGGATACATCTACAACGTACTGTACTATTTACTTCTTCGCATGCACCAAAATTTTGACAAGGATTCGATAAGCATAGGAAAGATACACAGTCTTCAATTTGAAAAGTTTCAATGGAATCATGAATGAAGTGACGAGGTGCATCATTAATCTATATTAATGATGAGAAAAGCAATTATAAATTCTTCTAATACCATGAAATGTAAAACAAAACGTACCTTCAGTGAACTCATACAACCAGTAAATCCCATGGAAACATGAGCAAAGTGGTGGGAAAATACCATTGGTATACCACCCAAATGTAAATTAGCTAATCGTGGAAGGCTTCCATGTAATGGCAAGATTTGCTCACCGCTAACAGCTGTTGTTTCATTCACTAACAAACGAGCTGAACATTTGTTAGTTTCATTTTTCATAAAATATTGAAACCTGTACATGTAAAATAAGTATACATCAGCTGTGTAACAAGTATATAATTATCTATGACTAGCTTACTTTGTATCGATGTCAGTTTCATATCCATTATCAATAGGCGAGTCTATTTCACCAAGCAGCATGGTTTCAAGTCCGCAGGAGAATTGAAATTTTAAGGAGCCATATTCCAAGTAAACTAAAGCATACTTTTCATTATCGAAATAAACGTGTAATATAATACCATCCTTAAATTGTGTTCTAAGCCGCACGAAAATCCTTAACGTTGCATTATTGCTATTCGAAATTTCCACCTCAACCTGTTGCTTCGCATATGATTTACCGTTGAAAGCTGCTCGTGTTATACTTGGACCAGTTTTACAATTTTCATGTTGAGAGCAGTTACACTACAAGCACGTGAAAAAACTAATGTTATTTAGAAGTAAGAATTGATACATGTACAAGTGATACTAATGTGTTATAAGAATCAAATGAATCGCAAAGCAATAAAATTCTTTAATACTTGCATCACTATCATTGCGTGTAGGCGGTACTGGTGAACTTGTACAGAAAACTCCATGGCATCCAGTAGTGCTTTTTGGAGTTGTTAACAAAGGTTTTGAGAATGGTTCGGTAATTGTAGTATCTTCTTCAAGTATTGACTTCACAGAGGTAGTAGTTACAGATGAAAAGGTATCGTTCGTGAACCAGAACGTAGAACTTTCTAAACTTGATTTCGTTGTTTGCGGGAAAGTCCATTTATCTATGAAAGAGCGAAATGTGGTTTTTGGCACTTCTACCATTGGTGTGCTTAATTCTGAACTTCTATTTTGCCAAAACTCTATGGAAGTAGAGGACGATGTGGAGTAACCATTGCTTCTTTCATTTTCTGTTGTAGCCTCGGTGACTCGTTCTACGGACGTAGATACTGTTGGATAAGACCTAATAGTAATGAAAATATATTAAATATAATTATCTATTTTTACTTGCAGTAGTTTAGAAAGTGTTTTTCAATTTTACCCTGTGTACGAACTATATCCCACTGTACTACCCGCTTCAGATGTGGTACCATTGATGGATACGGATGTCCTTGCAGCTTCTTCTTGATAAGTAATTTCACCAGCAGTAGTATTTTCATTACGAAATGATTTCTGTGTGAAAAATTCCGTTCCAACTCTCATCGTTGAAGGCATCGAAGAAACTTCGCTCAAAACAGTAGAAAGAGTTCGGGACTCTGATGAAATTCTTTCTGCCTCAGATGTCTCTTTATCCGTCACAGAATACATCGAGGTCACATCGTTAAGAGGAGTAACTTCTGTACTAGCAGTACTAGTACCACTACTACTAGTAAAAACGCTAATATTGTTTCTATCTAAAGTCGAAGGCGTAGTTTCGATAAAAGGGTACCATCTCGTGTAAAAATGACTACTACTCTTGACGGAAGTCGAAGATTGAGCAGTCGGGGATGTAGTCAGTAACGAGGACATATCGCTTTCAGGCAACGTTGATGATTTTGGTGCAAAAGATGTAGTAACAGGGATTTCTTTATCGCTACTAAAAGTTTCGCCGAAAGTTGAGAAAGAAGTCGTAGGAAGATTGTATACGTTACAAAATGGTCCGCTATAAAATGTTGGACAAGCACAGGTGAAACTATTAACACCATCGATGCAAGTACCACCGTTTTCACAATTAGCGAATTTTGATTCGCAGTCGTCGTATTTTAACTCGCATAATATACCATGATAGTCTGGTACACAGTAGCAAATTGGTCGTTCGTCTTCAAATAAGCATACCGCATCGTTTCTACAAGGATTCTCTTTGCAGGGTACAATGGCTTTATCGCAATCTTTGCCTGTATATCCTTATAGAGAACACTCGAAATTAATATGATATTTACTAAAAGTTGTCACCATTGTCTTGATGATAAATGAAACGTACCGAATAAACAAGCACAAGTATATGAGGAAGGTATATTAATACAAAGACCACCATTCTTGCACGGTGATGTAACACATTCGTCAACGTCTTCGTCGCATAATCTACCTGTCCATCCTTTTTAAAAACAATTAATGATAAAGTTAACGGGTTACTTTAGTCAAAGGTTAAACCTAATACCTTCAGGACAGCGGCAAAAGAAAGAAAATCCAGGTCCCTCCATACATTCACCTCCATTTTTACATATCGTGTCGTTACAAACTGAAGCATCGATTTCACAGTAATCACCTGTAAGAGAAACTTATAAAATAGAAGAAAGACAATTATAATACCCTCGTGTTCTACCTGAGTATCCATCGGGACATTGGCAGGTAATACCGTCATAATCCAGACAAGTTCCATTATTCAAGCAAGGGTGGTTTGAACATTCGCTATATGTTTGTTCACAGTCTATACCTGCAAGCAGCATTCTATTATTAGTTATATTTTATTATTTTGGTAATGTTAAAAGTATAGGGTACCTGTATCAGCTTTTATATTCAGTCACAAAATACAAGCTCTTGTGTAAACTCTTGTGTAAAAATTTATAATTGTTTTCTTATTTTTTTTTTTGTATTTAACATTGATGGTATAAAGATACACCGCGGAACGATATAATCCGTGGAGATGCAATGTGTGGATATAACAATGGGAATAACTATAGAGTATACGGTATAAATCATGAAATTAAAATGCACAAATATCTAATATATAGCGATACTAATATCAAATTTATTCTTTGTTCATTCATCTAAAATATCTAATTATTATTTATTTTACGATTAAGCAGATCTTGAGTTTTAATTTTTTATCATTAAGTTGTAGAGCGATAGCGCTCATCCATTTTATCTTCTAGCGGTAGGTCAGGTATTTTAAGCACGAACATCATTTCAATTACACTCTGTGCTAACATGTCAACGCGTTGCTTTCGCACATGCAATACAGGAGGTAAACGAAGGAATCATAAATTACCTACAAAACCCTCTGCACAGGTGCAATTATAGGCTGCAACAGCATCGTTGCACGTTCCTCCATTTAGACAAGGATTAGACCAACAATCGTCCCAATTGATTTCACAATTGATTCCGGTATAACCGTCGATACAATAACACGAATAGGTGCTGTATACACGTGGAATAACAAAGTTAATTAAATAATTATGAACAACTACTCGTAGGAAAAAGTCAAAAAAATCAATTATACAATCGCGGTCTAAGTTTCCCTTGATTTAGAAAAAAGAAGAAACAAGAAATTAATCATTATCTTTGAGTATGACTATGTTAACTTTTCTGTAAGATATCTTAAAATTAAAAGCGAATGATGAGAGATCCTTCCTCATCTCTTATTCTTAACTAACGGAAACTTACATTACATTCGAGTGTTCAAAAATTTCAGATGCCTCGAGAAACAAATAATTAATTTTATGACATAAAGACTGATTTTTAATACCTGTTTATATCTTCTAAACAAATTCCGTACATACAGGGATCTGTGCTGCAATTTAATCCTTGCGAAAGATTAACTGCTAAAAGTAAGAATGTCACCAAAATATGAATCCTATTTTTCATGGAGTTATCAGTCAGCTTCCTCTTATAACACATTCTACGTGAAAACGGTATAAATCTATCATATATAATTACGATAGATTTCAGAGAGTTTTTATATAAGTAAGGCACATTGGTCCACAGTATTGATATTCAATGATCAATCCTTAAATAATAATCAAATATTCATGAATTATTGTAGTTTTGAAGAATAATACGTTCATAATACCATTTCGATTATATGAATTATTGACTTGCTTCGTACGAGGACTAATGAATTTCTTCCATTCTACCTGTAGATTCCGACGTTTCAGTTACTTTCATTTATTCTTACATCAGGAAGAAAACGCGAACTAAGAATATATACGAGACTAAGAACAGTTTACACTGTTTTAAACGGTATAACTATCCGGGTACAATATACATATATATTATGTACCTGTTAGTATACCTGCTATTTGTTGCAGGTAGTCAGTTACCTGGTAGTCTTAGCAACGTTAAAATATACAGACGCTGAAGAGAATCTGATACGCGTGCGTGAAAACTTGCTTCGTCAATAATAATCTTCATTCAATTTTGAAAAGTTGTATGCTCGCGATCCACGCGTTATAATGGCGAAAAAATGACAATGTTGACAATATAACGCGAGTCTTGAAAAATGACATTTAACAGTTTCTATAATACAAGCTATTTTTCAAATTGTAATTAACAGATAATACAATAAATAAAATTAAACTGAAAACTACTCACAAGGAGTCTGGTATCGAAATGTTAAGCTAATTATTAGATTTTATGATAATAACTACTTTATTATTCTAAAAGAACATAACAGTATATTTGTTTCTTTTACCGTTTAAGATGCACTAAATCACGAGTGTGTAATTGATGTAAAAAGCAGGGAAACGGGTATAAAATCTCTAATTCTATTTTAAACTGAAACGCCGCACAGCAATAGAGCATAAAGCGATATAGTACTGCAGTTTCGTTTAATAATAGTACTTATTCAGTAACATGTGAATTTTCATCGATTAACCTTCACTTGCATATCTATCTCACATCATCATGATCATCATATTAACACGGATGTAATCAAAAGACATATATATATAAATACAAATGTATTATATAATGTGAACATTTTCTTCACCATGTTGTATATATACGCATCGAGAGAAGAGACTCGCAGACATTGCATTGGCTACCGCCCGCGAAGAAGTTCATTCCAATTTTCTTCACCTATTGCACATGAAAATTTGCTGAAAAAATCATCGTACAACATGAGTTTGCAAGATATCGTCGAACCAGAAATGGTGGAGGAATTGCTAGTGTCCCATTTGAAAGAAAATAATATATCTTGCGAGAATCCACGAGCTTGGACTATTCGTTATTCGAATTTGGGTGGCCGTGGCATGTTCGCCACTCGCGATATAGCGGCGAATGAATTGATTTTCATAGACGCACCTTTGATAGTCGGGCCAAGGTGCGTGGGCAAACATTTAGAAATGTGCGTGTGCTGTTATAAGAGCGAATGTCCGTTATTTCCATGCGATCGGGGCTGCGGTTTGCCAATCTGTTCACTAGAATGCGAAAATTCGCCGAAGCACGTGAATTACGAGTGCAACTACTTAAGATCATTGGTACCGACTTGTGGGACCGATTGGTCTTTGAATTTGTTACTGGCAGTGATACCGATACGCGCGCTCTTCATGACTGAGCAGCAACGTAAATGCTTGGCCGCTCTTCAATGCGATCAAACTCTCACTTCTCAATATGAGGTACGCTATTCCTTTTTTTTTTCAAAAATTTAATTAGGAAAAGAATTACATAAAACTTCCAAAAATGATTTATTTGAAGTATATACTTATACACAATTCTTTCTTGAATTACTATTCCATGAAAACAGAAATATATTCCTAAACCCAATCCATAAAATTAATCAATAACTTTCTATGGGAAGATCAATCTTTTGCAACGAAATGTGGAAAAGTCCCCGAGCGAGGCAGATGTGGAATTAATGAAACGAGTGTGTGGAGCATTTAACTCAAATTCATTTGAAACGGTTAGCGTACTTGATAAGGATCATTCGACCAGTTTGCGTGGACTATATCCCTTAGGAGCGCTACAGAATCACAATTGCGCACCAAATACCAGACATCATTTCGATGAAAATTATCGACTATATGTTAGCGCTACTGTTCCAATTTCCGCTGGAGAAGAACTTACTATGTCTTACACGAGTTTGTTCTGGGACACGACATTGAGAAGACAATTTTTAAGCATCACCAAACACTTTTCCTGTACGTGCAAACGGTGCAGCGATCCTACGGTACATTATTACGTCCAAACATTAAAATTTTTAATAATTTAGTAATTATTTATTGAATAACGTGAATATGATTAGAATAAACATTTTTAGGAATTAATTTCAAATTAAATTGAGACTCCAAATTCAAAGATTCAGTATCGCCATCCAGTGAGCCATAATTAACATATTGCTTTTACATAATTTTCTTTATTTTAGGAATCTGGATCAATGTTATGTGCACTCTTGTGCGCGTTTGACAATTGCTCAGGGAATCTGTTACCTCGAGATCCTCTTAGGATTGGAACTCCATGGGTCTGCGACATGTGTGGGAAGAGTATCAACTATCGACAGGTATTTGAGTACAATATCTTTCGACGTACTGCTACTTTTGCATGAACATTTATGTAATTTAATAACATCCACCGTCTGGCGGTTGGTTCGCGCATTATATCGCTGCTTCTTGTATTGTCACATTTTATATCGTTACATACTTGACATTACGTTTTATCACCACGCATCACATCAACATATGTTTAGAGAGACGTTATCGTATGTGTATTTAATTTGCGATTTCGTAATTTAAAAATAATACAACATGCAAAGTGTTTGGCTTTAATAACTTTCAATTTTTGGTACTTTGTTTTTTTATTAGATATGTTCGATCCGTTCAGGTCTAGCGGCTATAACGGAAGAAGCACTGTACAAAAGTCCGCGAGAGATTTTCAAGTTTATGCAAAAGGAACTTTTTCGTATAGTTCCTCTGAGTAATTATCTCATTATAGATATGAAGTTTCGAATTATTTCGTATTATGGTAGAACTGAAGGTCTCGAATGGGCAGGTATAGTTAATATATTTATATAATTTATAAAAATACGGTGTTTGAAAATGACTAATTTACTCGGTGAATTTTTTAAAATTTTAACAGATTTAACCGATGTCGAGTTGGATACAAAATCAGAATACTGTAACGATTTGCTTTCTATATTAGATGTTTTAAATTGTGGCGATTGTAAAAAGAAAGGTAAGTTAATTCTAAAGTAAAAATGATATAGAACATATTTGTGGATATAAGCAACAGTAGTACAATAATATTTCAGGTCTTATTTTGTACGAGTTGTATTGTACAAACCTTGAAAAATTTAAACGACTTCGACAAGAAGACACTGCAAAAATACGGGTAAATTTTTCTGTAGACGTATATTTGTATTATTTATTTGTTTACATTGTATATTTACATTATATATCTCTTTAGGCTGATGAAAATCAACGTTTGTTAGAGAAAGCAATGATTATATTGCAAAACGATGTTGTTTCAGCTGCAATTATTAAACATGATCAGAAATACTTTAAACAATGTTAACTGTTATTTAAAAAGTAATACAAATAAAAATAGATATGTTCTGACAACACAACGATTCAATTTTCATGTTGGAGTCAGTAAAATATTTCAGGAAAATTAGTATTATTGAAAGTGAGTGATTTAGTGTTAAAGTTGAAAAGTATCGAAATTTTAAAAGGTTAATTTCATAAAATTTCATTAAATAAAAAAACAAATACATATAAACAAATTACATTCATCGAATGTACATGATTCGTTACAATGTTCAATTGTTATGATTATGATTTTGCTAAAGAAATTGTACAAATATTGAATAATATATAAAAAGATATTAATTATGGAAAATTAAAGAACTAGCGATTAAGAAAAATGTATCAATTTAATTTCTTTTTACATTGCACCACTAATATCTAGGTTGGCTACAGCGAGTATCTAAATAGCTGAACCAGACTAGCAAGTAACAAATTGATGCACTTTTGCTCTATACTGAATCGTGTAATACGATGGTAAAGTGCAATTTTGGAAGTCATTTACTATATACAGAAGCATTCTCATACAACTTGTTGTAATAAACATTTTGCTTCTTCATATAAAGATGTACAGGGCTTCAAAACTTCCAAATCATAATCTACGTCTTCATCAATATTTACATTACTACTCCTACAACAAAATAAAGTTATATAATGTTTTATAATGTGTTATACTGAAAGACTTTTAACAACTATTAATTTTTTAAAGATTATTTACCTATATAGAAAATCATCCACCGTAGGCAGCATATCGTTATTTAAGTCACGTAACAAGCGATTTCGAGCAAGTGCTGTGTGCATAAGTGCAACATCGTGAAGAAAAAATTCCGAATGGTCTGTAAGTAAAAATATATTAATCACGCGAATTTGAAATAATTTTCCCCGAAGTTGTAATCGATCAAACGAATTACCGTCTGTTCCATATTTCTTTGTTAATTTCTTTATTATATCTTCTCCTGCGTATTTTGCTGAAACACCGATTCTAGCCAAGATTGCTTTACATTGCCACCGATTTTCTGAACTTTGATTACATGGTGTAGTTCTTCGAGGTTGCGTCTCTTTAACAAGACTCTCCCAGTCAACTCCTAAAGCGTCACCTAAACCTTTGCCGCTTGTTTTTATATCTTCCTCTAATTCACCATCGGATATTTCTTCAAAGTCCATAGTTTCCACATTTTCATCCTCCATATTTCTATTAATATAATTATATATAAATAAGCGTATAACAAGAGAATAACGATATAAAAGAATTCAAGGCTGGCGCCAACTGTGTAGCACATGCTAAGTATTCCACAGTTGAGAATTAAGAAGACATTCTACCACTTTTTATTGTTTGTGTTAAAATCTCGTTAATACTTTTGATCTTATAATTTGCACCCTCTCCCCCCTACGCTTGCTTCATCAACCCTAAAAAAATGAAAGATAATTTTAATAAAAATTACCTAAACGACATTGGTTCAGCATTATCTTTTCCCTTTGTATTAAAAACTGTGTCTTCAATAGTTTCTTTTGGAGATGACACATCAGTTTCTTGAATGGTTGATTGGCCATCCCGTTGAGTACTATCAGGAGATTTCTTACTTGCCCGAGTTTTATTTGCGTCAATGTCCTATTAAACATTACATATATAGATAGATTAAATGAAAATTCATTAAACAAAATGATAAAAAAACAAATAGAAAATACCGTTACATCATCCATGTTTAATATATCATCTGGATCATCGCTAATATCACTTAGATCACTTTCAGTATGAAGAGTTTGTAAAGACTCATCAATACAAGTACGTTTCGATTCTGATGCAACGATCTCTTTAGTTTCAGGTTTTTCCTTTGGTAAAACTTTTTTTTGAAAAGTGTCCGCAGGTTTCTCGCGTGTCGTAGATAGTTTACCTTCCGCAAGTTCCATTAACTTCTTATTGATAGGTTCTTCTTTCATACTGCCATATAAAGATGCTTGTTTAGAACTATGAACCGAACATTCGTCTCTGGTTTCAGAGCTATTATAAGTTCTTCTTTTACTATAAAAAAGTTGAAACAAACATCTTGTTAATATATAAAATGTTATAAATAAATAATACACGCCAAAATGTAGTCGTATGTTACATACTTGTGTGACGTAGATTCTCCTAATTCTATTTCTTTAGATCGATCATTTCTATAATGACCACGTAAATGTACAGGTTGGTTATCCCATTTTCGACCATCATTTGATTTCCAATCTGATACAGAATTATCATACCGTGAGCTCCAGTCATCGTCATGCACTTCTGATCGTGGAAGACTGTCTCTACTATCCCATAAAGTTCTCACTCGCCACTCCCTCTCTTCCCAATCAACAGGTCCATAAGCTCGTTCTCTGTTATGTTCTACGTCACGATGATGACTGTCCCAATCATCATTAGCAACATTCTCATCGCTAAAAATTAATTTTATATTAAAATCTTATTATTAAGCAAATTTAAGAACATCAGTTCACTATGGTAGGAATAGTATACATATATAGACATAGTCTCACTATATCATCTTAAAATAAAAGTAAGAAGATATGTATTGCCATTAACCCACCGAATTGATGTATTACTTCTAATTTTTTCTCCTGGATAGAGTGGATGTCTATGATGATGATGATGATGTCGATGATCATCAAAGGATGTTCTATCACCACTTTGAACAACATATCTAGATTCCCGAGATCTTTCTTCACGTATTCCACGTCTCTCGTCAAATGGGCTATCATACCTCCTTCCATCAACAGTTTTTCTTCTATCATCTTCGTGGACATGATGATCACGATAATCTAAATGCGAGGATGCTTCCTCTTGTTCGTCCCAATGTTCAGATAAACGTCCATAATTTCTATTATAATTTCTATCGATTTCAATTGTACGTCGTGGACTACCCTCTCGTCTTTCAATCAAACGATCAACTTTAGTCGGTGTAACGCGTGTTTGATCGTGTTCAGATGTGTGACTGCGGTCATATCTCGTATTGAATCGTCTATGCCTATCTCGATCGTAATGTCCAACATCTAACCTTTCAATTAAATTATCTCGCGATGTTGATAATGTGGCAGGTGCAGATGAAGATGACGAAGATGCTACAGATGACTGAACGGCAGGTATAGATGATGCTTGTGTTAATGGTGGGACATTATGCACACCTTTATCAAGCAAAGAAACTCTATCAAGAGATCTTTCTCGAGGAAAACGATCTCTGGGTGAATTCATTCCAGTTTTACGAGTGGACGCATCTTTGTCTACAGTATTTCTATCATATCTATTATCAATTCGTTGAGATGTTCTGTCACGATCTGTAAGTGTTTTTGTTTCAGATCGCTCTCTTTCTCTATCAGCCCTACGTTCTCGGATACCATTCTTCTCAAAGGCATTATCCTTGACTATTATTCGTTCTTTATCCCGGCTATAACGCGAATTCTTATCTGGCGTAAGACCTATTGACGTTGGTACTAAGGGCGGAACATCTCTGTCCCTAGCTTTTATTGCATCCTTTTCCCTTTCACGATCGCGGTCACGGTCACGGTCACGATCACGATCACGATCTCGGTCACGATCGCGATCACGATCTCGATCCCGATCACGATCTCTATCACGATCACGATCGCGATCTCTGTCCCTCTCTCGATCGCGATCGCGTTCCCGGTCTCTGTCTCGATCACGATCCCTTTCCCGTGGTCGTTCGCGATAACGTTCTTGCAATTCTTCTTTGTCTTTATCACGAGTATCGCGTTGGTCTCGTCCAAGTCTTGAATGGCCACGCTCGTCTCTGGTATGATCTTTATCCCGTCGTTCTCTACTCTTCTGGCGTGTTTTGTCAGCTAAGTAAGCTTTATCGTCAAACTCTTTGCCAATTCTTCTATGACCTTCTTCTTGATTTGATATCTGTCTGGTCTTATTATTCTGTTCAGGTTTTCTTATGTCTTCTCTGTCTTTAGTTTTATCGCTCTTGTGATATTCACGATCTTTCTTTTCGGTATCTCGCGATCTGTTCGTAGAAACTGGTCTATCTGGAACTTTTGACGGAGTAAGCTCTCGTTTAGATCGAGATGATTTTTCAGGTGTACGGCTACGACGAGCTTTCGTCGAAATTGTATCTTTCGAGTGTTGATGCTTTGATCTTTCTGATGTTGGCGGTGTTCTCGAACGTATTTCTTTATCTTTACCTTTTAGTTTCAATCTTTCGTCAATTTTTATTTTCTCGTCTATCGTACGAGTTTTGTCCTTGTCCTGTTCTTTGACTTTATCAAAAGGTTTATTTTTAGTACTGTCTTTAGATAATTCGTCTACGTCCCGTATTTTCTTATAGTGTCTTTCCTCTTTATCCATATCTCTGTTTTTCGTTGTTTTTGGAGATTCACTTCTATTTCTTTCTTTAACTTTAGTAGATGTTCCATGGTGAGGTAAAGATACGGAAGAACCTAATACAGCTGTTGTAGGTGTTACAGCTGTAGACACTTGTACTGCTGGTGATCTTGTACGAGGAGTGGAAGAATGTTTTCTTGATGCTGAAGAAGAACTGTACTTTTTTACTGACCTAGCAGTAATTTCTTTTTTTGCAGAATTGCTGTCAAGCTTACGTTTCTTCTTGACTGATGGCTTCTCATTTTTTGTTCCAAGCCTTTTCAATTTTAATCTAATAACATGAGTAAGTTTTGGTACAAATTACTTATTCAGAATAAATATTATTTAAATGAAAATAATATTTAAATGGAGATCTCAAAGTTTTGTTTTACATTGTTTTTCCATAATTTTCAAACATGTGATGTGTTTCTTGTGTTACATTATCTTCTAATGAAATATCTATAATTTACGTATACTGAAATAAATGTTGATAAACAATATAAATAGGACCTATAAAACCATGGTTTACTGTTAAGTTAACTTGGGCCAAAATATATTAATAAATTCATATTTGAGATTTCCATTCAGTTATTCATAGTACTAATAACTAATGAGAATATAAACTATAACTTACTTCCTCCTTCTTTCTTTATCTTCATCATAATCTGTAGAACCACTGTGATGTCGTTTAGATTTAATCTTTTTAACCTTTTTTCGTGAATCAGATGTTGAACTGGAAGAAGAATCTTCGCTACTAGAACTACTACTACTGCTAGATGTACTTGAAGTATGAGAACTAGAGGAAGAAGTCATTGCCTTTTTCTTCTGTTTCACTTTGTCCTTCCCATGAACTTCTTTATCCTTCTTCATTTGTAACTCTAATTCTCGTTGTAACAGCTGTCTACGCCTTTCCAATACTTTCTCGTCTTCGTACTCCAAATCTGTTTGATTCCACTCTTCCAAATTTAAATCAGGACTATGTGATGCTTTTTTTACGATCTTAGAAGTAAGCCTTTTAAACGGATCCTCAATAAGCTACATATTGATAAATACATATGTAAATATCTATCTTCAAATGAAACAATAATACATTTTTAATACTGAACTGAATATTTCGTTCTGAAAGGATAATAAATATAAATAAAACTTACTCCTGTTGTACTTGCAATAGCATTATCCTTTTTGGCACGCTTGGATGGACTTATTAATGTGTGAGTATTTGCATATCTAGTTGCAATATCAAGAAAACAAAAGGTTGGTCATTTTAACTTACATGAACAGTAATTCTTACTTTATTCTTTAAATAAGCTGACATAATCATTCGTCAATGTAGGAACTGGACATAAATTTCATATTTTTTCTTTACAAAATATATTCACTTTAAAATTATGCTTACTTGCAATTCTTTCCATACGAACAACTGCCATTCAATGCCCAATTTCTGCAATAATCCGATGTATTCTGGCCGGCAGTAACTGCAGGTTTGGTCCCCAACCTTTCAAATACACTTGGTCGACGAGAGTCTGTATTACATTTCGTAGGGTCAACCGTTATCTTCCTTATGCTTGATTTTGACATATTATCACCATAAAACAATTATGTTTTCACAATGGAAGCACATAACTGCAGCATGCAAATATTCATTTGCTATGGAATCACCATCGATTGAGCATTTACAAACATAAGCACAATTCTTAAAGAACGGATGAAAAATTAAGAAACAAAAGTTGCTTCTTGTATATCATGTGGTTATTTTTCTAGTAATCATTACAATTTTCCTATTTACACTTATTTTGTCCTACATATCTTGAAAAGCTAACCCTGACATATTCCAACGAATGTGGATAGGATTCATGCACTAAATGTACATATACTATGCACACAACGAGAGATCATATTTATATTCATTGTCCGACAAGCTTTCGTTCATTTTGCGCATATCAATTCTGATTGGTCCGATCACCTGTGTAACAGTGTAACCGTAACCAATAGCAACGCGCAATCACCTTTCTTATTTTTATGACACCGTACGAATGTACCCAGTGGTCGTTTAATTTGTAGATGTTTATATCACGTATGACTAATTGACTAAACTTCTTATTCACACCTACATGGTTTATTAACAGGTGTTTGATTTACCAATCAAGTCAGCATCTTCCGTTACAAATCAGTTTGTAACACATACATATATAATTGTGGTTTTAGGAAACTCAATTAGTAAATATTCCAATTTTTTGCATTCTTAAATTTTATCCGTTGTATATGTATACAATGAAGTAGAGGCGTAAAATAGCGGCGTATCAATAGCTGGTGGGAAACCAATTGAATTTAGCTACGTTGTGCGAATGAAAAATGATCCCTCATTCAACGAATAATAGGAAACGACACTGTGAGTACCATGAAGTTATGAATAAAATTCAATACAATATTACCAACTTACGGTAAGGTCCCGTAAAAGGTCTGTTCAAATGCCACTGACATATTATAAAATGCTATATCATTTTTGCTGTGAAATATAAAATATATAGCGGTAAAAATTATATTATTAATAAAATAAAAACTTATTCCTTTGATTGAAACAATATTTACATATAAAACATGTACAAAATAGATGAACTTAAAATGCATGTTATCTAAACGTTGTTTTTAATTTCTTTTAAAGTAAATCATGAAATTGAAATAGTATATTTATAATTTATGTTCATATTACTAATAATTAACAGAATAAATACATACCATAAATTTATATGTAAAATATTCAAGTATAAACGGTTCATAATACAGATTGTCATTTCCAGTATTTTAAACGTTTCTCTCACGTTTAGGCGTAAGGTGTACTGTATTTTTCCGATTTAAAATGAAAATATTAATTATTAGATATCAACCTGTTTACTAATATACAATTCTTAATTACTTTTATTTTTTATTCGAAAACCAGAGCAGCATAATTAATGTAAAAAACATAGAACACCTGTTTTATTATATACTTATATACCACTTTATACATTTCATAATAGAGTATTTTATTTTTATATTGTTATATGAAATAAGTATCATATTGTTTATTACTCGACAATATCATTACATTTAAAATTTTTGTTTAGATCTATAATGGCACATCAATGTGGTTGTGGAGGAGCACATAACGAAGGAGAATTAGGAGTACAATATAATTTATATGAAAAAATTGATATAGAAAATGTGGAATGTCTGAACGAGTGTGAAGAAGCTAGCGGTGCTACTGTGTTTAAGCCATGGGAGAAAAGATTGGATAAAAATAAAGTAACTATGTTTATTTATATTAAATATACAGAAGTTGAAGTCTCAAAAGTATACATATATTATGTAATCAAATGCATATTTTCCAAACTTTAGTGTATCATAAGTGCATAAACATTTGTAATGTAATATTACTTAATACAAATAGTTTAATAACTATTATAAAATAGTTTATTAATTAATCTTTTCTTTTCAGTATGTCGAAAGTGATGTGGACAATGAACTACTATTTAATATTCCGTATGTTTCTTTTATTTTAACACATTTTCAGCAAAAATAAATAAACACAATATTTTTTTATTCAGTTTTACAGGAAACATAAAATTAAAAGGTCTTATTGTCATTGGAGGTGAAGATGATTTTCACCCAAATAAAGTTAAATTGTAAGCTTCCTCACTTTTTACTTTAAATATATCTAAAATATTACTTAATATACAGAGGTGTAATGTGTTCTTGTTTTTATATATAGATACAAAAATCGACCACATATGACATTTGATAATACAGCTGTAGAACCTGAACAGGAATTTGAACTATGTGTAGATACACATGGAGTGCATGAATATTCTCCTAAGTACATAAATTACATACAATATTTTAGTACTAATCACTGAATAAAGTTATAATATAAATATTTTGTTTCATTTTTATTTGATAAAATAGAGTGGTGAAATTTTCATCTGTACATCATTTAAGTCTACATTTTACTGGTACCGAAAGGAGCGAAAAAATAAAGATTTACTACATCGGATTAAAAGGAGAATGGTCACCTGGGCATCAACACGGCGTTACTATTTGTACTTATGAATTACGTCCGATGGTAAGCGATCATAAACAAAATGATCACGAAGATATTGATAGAGCAATTAGTTGATTTAATAATAAAGAGTTAATTAAACTCTGTTATTTATCCTGCATTAAGAAAGAAAATTATTCTAAGGAGTAATAAATATTTATATTCAAATGAATATTTGTACTTATTTATACCCTTACAACTATGTATTATTTCTTAGGTGAAAATTAAAAATAATTAGATCCATAAAATTTTCTGCTTATAATAAAAACCATTGTAACTTATGAAAACAAATAAGTTGCTTAAAAATTTCTTCAAAAATTTTATCATTATTATAAATATACATTATGTTTTTAGCAATTTTTAATTCTTTTTTGGCATTATATGTATGAATGCAATGAATGTATGAATTTAATGAATGTATGAATGGCTGAACATCTGTTGTTATAATTGCAAACTGAATATCTTCTAAACCTTGAAAGCTAGAAAAAAATTGAACACAAAAGGAGCCGTAATATAACGTTAACAGTTTTTTTCCGGATGGAATTGCTTTGAACAATTGTTACTCGAGTTGTTATAATTTAAAAAATTCTAAATACTTTTTCTTTAAATCATTCTATCTTCCGCGCACTGTGACTGCACATCTACGAGTTCTTCGGCGGGTATTTGAACTGTCCATCACTGTACATCCTAAAAACCGTATAACTAAAGGACTTATACCACAAGAAAGATCACAATGATTTAATTTCAAAATTAAACAATATTTCTAATTCTATATATATATGATAGTTTAGTGCAATACATATGGTATGTTTCTTCGCACATTTCCCTTCCTTTTTGTATAATGAATTTTCTATATGATTGAAATTAACGCATTCCTTTAGATCTTCTCCCATCTCCCCTTCTCTTCTCCGTTCCCTTCCACTATATGAACATCAACATGACGTTTCGATACTTGTTATTGCGGGTAACATTCACCAAGTTCGACAATTGTAACTCCATGGCACACGCGACTGTTAGCTCCTCAGCCGAGACAAAAAAGCAAGATAAAAAAAATGGGAAAAAAAATTTCAAATGCGACTCAATGGATTGTCAGATAACGTCAGCTATCACAGACCTTTCACCCCCAGATGGGGGATGGGGCTATTTTGTGGTGTTTGCATCCTTCTTAATTCACGTAATTGGTAAGCAATTAAATTTTTCTAAATCTATTGTATTTCATTTCATTTTTTATAGTTCATTCATTGAGATGTTCAACCTTTCCATTACCCCTTTCAAATTTCGTTGTTTATTTTATATTCACTATTGTTTTTCAAATTGATATCACACAAAAGAAATTATTATATTTCCTTTTGAATTGTGATCATGTTTTATAACTTGGTGTTGAATTTCTGTAACTAACAATCAAGTAAAATTATACATGAATTTAATTTATTTCTATAAGCATATTTTTTTTTAAAAAACTTTATCGTCGTTATGCTACCATTTTGATTACATTTTTGACACGTTAATCGCTGTTAATGTTATATAAATAAATGCTGCAACAAAGAGGAAAGAAGGAATTTCGTGAACGGTATTGACCCTGTGATAAGAATAGTTTAATCTTTACGAAAAAAAGCGTTTGAAACATCGTTAACTTGATTTATGGTTCGAATATTAGTAAATATTCATTATAAGTCATTTTTGTTTAATCACGTAACAATGGAAAAGAAATCTTATTACATAAAATCCTTAAGGAAACAGTCAAAAGTTTGAATAATTCTATATTAGATTTTAGACTTATCGATTTCATTGACTTCATCTAGATTTAAATTCCATATCTCTCGATTATATTAATAGAAAACAGAGCAAGCATAAGTAATAAAAAGTATACTTTTTAAAGTAGATTTCCTTGTATAAGACCAAACAGTTTTAAAACGCTTTTTAACATTTTTATTCGAACATGTAAAAATTGTGGATATAAATAAATTATGCGTATACTGCAAAATTTTGCATAATTTTGTTAACATAGCAAATTTATAAACTTTTAGATAGAAAAGTTTAGGTATTTGGAAATATTAAAATTTGTAAATGTGCGGTGACATAACACGTGGCAATATAGAGCATCAGGAAGTAGAACGTAGCGATATAACTACATACTGCACGTGTGAATGTTTTCAATAACATGGATTCTTGCTTCAAACTTTTATGGGTCAAGTGGCATTTTCTGAAACAGTAACTTTCTGCAATTTATTCGATTGTAATTTTCCAAAGTTACAAAATTCATTCATTAACCGCGTATAATAATAATTTCATTAACTTCAATACAAAGTTCTGCAGTTCAAAAATTTCGAGGTTCTAAACTCCAAAATTTCAAAATTTCAAAAAAATAATCGAATATTTTCATTAACCACAAGTAGTTGCAGCCATAGAGTTACACGAGACTGTTTCTTATTTTGTATACTTTTTATTTCAATTTCAAAACATAGATACGGAAACATTTTTAAAAAATGGATGATATATGTTTAGAAGATAGTCAAGAAATTTTATTGTAAGCGTTGCTGATTTATAACGCATTTTCAACGTAATACAGCATTTTTAATCAGAATATTACCAAACACGTAAGCTAAGATGCTTCAAATAAAACGATAAAAAAAGAAACATATCAGCATATACATGATCGTTCGAAAAACACGAACGTCCTTGCAGATATATTTTCTGCTTGCGTACACATTTTCAGTTTCTTCCTGTTAATATTTGTAAAAGAAAGTCGGACATTGTAACGAAATTTTAGCAAATATAAATTACCTTTGATTTTATAATAAAAGCTACTTGCAACATATACGCGTTACCACCACCATCGTATAACATTATTAATTTTACTCAAAATTCCTGATACATAGATCTTGATTATTTGTCGACATACGATCACACATGACTTATAAATGTCACACAGTTTAAAAAAATTAATTGATTTAATAAAGGCCTTGGAATTACACAAACACTTAAATGATATACTTATTTTATCTAAGTTCCTTTTTTTGTTTCTTATCTGTAATATATATATGCATATAAAAATAATATTCTTTCTACATGCTCATTTCTTCTAATCATAGACATTTATGTAAATGGCACAGCAACGTTTGCGCCGAGCAAACTAAGTACCTACACCATGTTCCTAATTTTAAATTTGCAATTTTTCAAGTCCATTTTCAAATTTCTATATTGCTAATTGCTATAACCACATCCAAAAATTAATGTCGATATTTGTCTCAGAGATCCACAAGCTTTAACGATGGTTCTTGTGTTAAGATGCTGTATTCAGATACAAATAATTGAATCGTATATGTGTTGAGAAAATGATAAGAAAGTTATTGACATCAATTCGAACGTATTCATATGTTTAAAAATGACCTACGAAAATATCTGTGCATTTAAAATAATGATACATATTTGCGTATGTAGTTTCTAGTTCGATAAATTTAACGGATATGATTTCGCAACAAGAGAGTGTCCGCGATTAAGTCATTTTATTGTTCAGTTATTGCACTTTGCTCGTGATTTACCATATGTATCAAAATATACGCACGCCTACCAAAGTTCTAATTAATCATGCTTGCTTTGTGATATATCAAATGAAAGACTACGATAAGAAAAGTACTTCTCATACAATAACGATCTTAAGTTTTGTAACACCTATTTTAAGGTGTAACTTCAACAAAAACGAATTGAAATGTTATACTTGTTCGATCAATTACTTATAATCGATAAATAAGAAAACCTTTCAGTATTTATTTCACTCTTTTTTAGATCAGAAAGTAAATTAGATATTGAGTTAGAATGTCTTCAGATGCTGTTATTATTATTTTAAAATTATCAAAACTTAATACTTATCAATCACATTACTTCCGATCAGTTCTGAAAAATTTAAATAGCTGATTGTATTTCTTCAGACAAAAAGAAAAGGAATAAAGTTGCTTTCATGAAAACAATAACTTGTAAATTTCAATGATAAATTAATAATAATAATGTAATTTTTGTGTCATTTTAGCGGACGGAGTTACGTATTCTTTCGGAGTATTTTACTTAGAATTTTTGTATTATTTCGAGGAGGGAAAGGGTACCACAGCATGGATCGCTTCGATATTGGTTGGGGTGACTTTATGTTCTGGTAAATGTTTCATTTTTATAAGCTAGATAAATGTAGTATAACGTCCGACATAATTAATCATTCATTTAGGTCCAATATCGAGCTTATTTGTAAATAAATACGGATGCCGAACAGTGACCATTGTCGGCTCAATATTAGCTAGTGCATGCCTATTAGCGAGTGTGTGGGCACAAAATGTTATAACACTATACTTTACAATCGGCATTGGAACAGGTGATACATCTTTTAGTTTTAACACTAATAACATTCATATTAATCTTTTTGAAAATGGTACTGTTTAATAATAAAAAAATTGCACTTATTCACTAGTATTTTGCTACTATCAATATTCGTAAAATTTACTTGAAAAAAAATCCTTTTTTGTACAGGTCTAGGTTTTGGCTTAATCTATTTACCCGCCATTGTAAGTGTAACATGTTATTTTGAGAAATATCGTTCTCTCGCTACGGGTATTGCTGTATGCGGTTCTGGATTAGGTACATTAATTTTCGCTCCATGTTTAAAATACTTTATAGTAGAATACGGATGGCGAGGAGCGATTATGATTTGCTCCGGAATCGTTTTAAATTGCATCGTACTAGGTGCACTATTCAGGCCACTTGAAACGAATAAACAAAAGAAGAGAAGTTCTCCAGAGGTACAGGATTCTTGTATGTATTATTATACGAAGCCCAATAACAGTATAATGTATACATAATGACCTGAAAATAGTGTACAATAAAAAAAACGTAGATTTTTTACATAAGAACAAAATAGAAATTTCTTTATAATTTCAAAGAATTCACAGGTTCTGTTATGCATTATTTTTGGGACACTTTGTATATTGTATAACATAAAAGACTACGTTAAAAAATTGTAAAATATATATTTTTTTTGGAACAGTAAAGTTTTATGTGTGTATGAAGAAACACGATACCGTCTGACATATCATATTCAATTTACAGAAAACTCTACATAATTCTTTAGATCAACAATTGAAATGTTTACCCAAAGGGGAACATAGTACAGAACTTTATGCCATTAGTTTTAAGAAGGAAAGAAATAATGTTGGTGTAAGAAGCCTGAGTCAACCTATTTTAATTTCAAAAGATATAACACGCCAAGACAATTTGGAGAACATTCATAAAGAGCAGTTGGTACTTTTCTTATCTATTTAATTGATCCTATTCATTTATACGAACAAATACTCTTAAACACTGTTAAAAGTTAATTTAATACAACTAAAAAATTGTGTACTTCACAAATTTTATTCATTAAATACATTATCGAAAAATATAAAATTTACATTACCAAAAATACTTTTAATTTTAAATACTTTTTTCTATTTACAGACTAAATTTAACACAAAGATATAGTGAAGAAGTGTTTTCTATTTCTGAATCGTCTACGAGTTTGTCTACTAAAGCAGAATACATGAAATCAAAGAACGGACAATTTAAAATTAATAATAAAACAAAAATTAATACGCTTCAAGAGATATTAGATATCTCTTTACTAAAAAATCCAGTATTTTTATTATTTATCTTTTCAAACTTTTGCACCAGTATTGGATTTTATGTACCATACGTGTACGTATTGGTATGTATATATGCCTTTTTGTAAAGCTAAAAAATCATTTCAAATTTTCATCATATAAACATTGCAGTGAAATTTATTTTTTTGAACATAAATAAAAATTTTAATTCTGAAACAAAAGTTCTATAGCTGTAAATAATTAGAATTGTAAATATTTATGTAGCCTCAAGCTGAAGAACGAGGGATTGATAAAAACGATGCTAGTTACCTTCTTGCAGTAATTGGAATTGCCAATACCGCGGGTCGTATAATCTTAGGATATGTATCAGATAAACCATGGGTCAATCGGTTACTAATATATAATTTATGTCTTACAATATGTGGTATCTGTAAGTAGTATCTGTAATATTCCAGTAGAATTTTTAATTACTTGATACTTACTAGAAAATATTTATTATTATAACATTCGTGTATTTAAAAGTATAAATTATAAAGGTATGTTTTGTTAATAGTATGCATGTTTTGTATTTTTACAGCTACAATGCTTAGTATAATATGTACATCATTTGTATGGTTCACAATTTATGCTTCCATATTTGGATTCACATCTGGTGCCTATGTTGGCCTTACATCTGTAATCTTAGTAGATTTATTGGGTTTAAATTATCTTACAAATGCTTTTGGTCAACTTCTATTATTTCAAGGTTTCGCATCATTCTTAGGGCCACCTATTGCAGGTATATTTATTTGTATTTTCACAACAGCTGCGGTTAAGAAAAATTCAATTTTTTATTTAAATTTATATTATTTAGGATGGCTGTATGATATGCTTCAATCATATGATCCTGGTTTTCTTGCAGCTGGTAGTATGATTACCTTTAGTGGATTAATATTATTTTTTGTACCTATTATACAACAAAAAACTAAACACAATGTAAGTAATAAAAGAGTAAAAAATACAATAAATAATGAACCTGTTTAAAATAGCTCTACAAATAAATTAATTCTTAAGTATAAATTTTATTTTAAACATTTCAATATTTTAGTTTGTTAAACATAATTATTTTTAAACATATTAGTACTGTTCATGATAATTCTACGTAATAATTGGAAAAATACATATTAAAGATCAAGTTTTATCCTAAGCACTTAAAGTGAAAATGTAAACATTTATTTATAACATTAATTACTATTATTTAAATATTTGTCACTAATCACTCTTATAGATACTATATTGAAATTATATGTAACATTTTGAAATAAATCTGTAATAATTAGTTGCTTAAATAAATTATTCGCTGCTATTATTTATGGTTATTGGAAACAATTAAATGTAGAGAAAAAGGATGTATAACTCAAAACATGTTTACTTACATAAAAGATCATTCTACATAAATTACAAATATTTATATAAATACTATAGTATATATAGTACATCTTTGATTTATAATGATTTAACATTATTTCCTATTTATATAACTTTTATGCTTCATATTACTCCCAATATGTTACACATACTTTAAAGAATTTCATTTACAGTGCATGCTTTACTTGCGTGCTTGGCTAAAAAATAAGTATAAAAAGCTTAATTTAAAAGAAATGTACTAGTACACAATTTTGAATATCAAGTTTGAATTAATAAATAAATTTATACCGTTTTTTTTGCTAAATTTTCCAGTGAACATACTATATCATCTGTAAGATATCCATGTAGAAAAGTATTTATTTCCCGTACTGTTTCAGGTTTTAATACAATATTTTTAGCTACTAAACGTTGAAGCACCTAAAATAATAATCAAAAAGAGACTTAATAAATCACTAAGCACAAATATTATTTTAGACTAATGTATTTAAAATAATATTAAAATAACAGAAATAACTAATTAGAAAATATATCTTACCTTTGCTAACCACTGTTTGTTAGATGATAAATCAATCATTGCATCCTGTAATTGTTTATCCATAGACACAAACACTTTTCTATGATTGTAATCATCTGTAGTATTTTCTAATAGTTCAGTACTGATCATTATAAAACTTTCTATGTCATTTTTAAGAACTGAAGCTTTCCTGAGCTCATGACTATGTATTTTATAAAAATATTTATCTGGATGAGATCGCACTATAAAAAGCAGTGACTATAGATTATTTTATTCTATATACATATTATATATTTGTATTAAGTATTTCACTTACTATATATTGCTGCTTGAATTGTTCTAAATGTCCTTAAATACATTAATAAATAAGCATTATTAACGACGGTTTTATCTACTTTGTATTTTATTAATAATTGTCTAGTATGTTCTGGGGATCTTACAAATAATATTGATAAAATGTAATCAGAAATTGTATGAACACAAGGTGGTATGTTAAACTCTGTGATCATAATAGTAAGAATATTTAAAATACCTGCAAATAAAAAGAGTATGTTTTTCATCAATATTAGGCAAGAATATTTATCGTTATATTTATGATATAAGGAACATTTGTACATATTTATTTTCAAAATGCATACCATCAAAATCACAGTTCAGTCCGTAATTGCTTAAAAGTGGCCAAAAATAATGTGCTTTAATTGTATAATGAGGTTTACATGCTCTGAGTAGAGCTAAAGATACATGACTATTTTTTGATAACGAATAATACAGTGCAAATGATAACAATTTCTTATATAGTTCTATATTGTGGTTAAAAGAATTACATATTTCAATAATTTTATTTGGATCCTGAAAACATGTATATATTTTAAAGTATAAATTAAACAAAATTCATAATATAAAAATAAGATTTCTTACCAAATTTACATCAATTGCATATCTTAGAAGTAGTTTCGTATTTGTATATTTGACATAGCTTTGTGAAAGCATATGTGAAAATAAAGTTGTAACTATATTTACTTGACCAATATTGAATATATCCATTATAACTTGCATTTCTGCATTAGAAATGTTTAACGTATTCTTTAAATACTCATACATCTAAAACAGAAAAAGAATTCAAAAATATCAATTGTGAATTTATATATGACATCATAAACACATAATGTTTTATATGATAATTCTTACAGCATCAACAGATTCTAAATGATTATTTGCAGCTAATGTGTAAATCACCCTCAAAATATGTGTATTAGTAAAATACATCTTACGCGAATGACAATCTTGTATTATTTCTTTTATTTTATTAATGTCATTTAATTTAGCATAAGTACACATAACAACTGCATATGTATCTGCAGTTGGTTTTATATTTCTATTTTCCATAATATATAGAATATTATCGACAGATTTAATGTTCCTAAAAAATACATTAATTACTAAAATATCAATCTGCAACACAAATAAAATATGTTATTACTACTAATATTATTATTAATTGCATATACTTACCCTAATTGAGAATAGCCAACCAGTAATGTATTAAAAATTTGAATTAAATAATGCCAAGGTATTTTCACAAAGCCAGAGGTCAGAAGTGACATAGCTTCATTAACATTCCCTTTTATACAGTAATGCTTAATACACATATGATAAGTAGCAAAATTTGGTAAAATCTCGTTATCTTTCATTTCCATCAATATGTCAGGTGGAGAAAAATTGTAATTATTATCTATGTAGACTTGTAACAGTGTATTATAATGTACTACATTGAGCTTGAAATCTTAAAATACAAAATGAAAAAATATATCTTAAATTTTATATTAATATTAAAATTACTAAATAAAGGTACTTTATTAATAAAACATACTGCATATGGCTAAATTAATCCATAAAGATTCTACAAGTTTCATTTTTTCATGTGGTGAAGAATCATTTATATTATTACTCCATTTTAATAGTGAATATACTTGGTTCGGAGTTACATCATCTAAAATTGAAATAATTTTGTTAAACTTACTAAACAAATATTATTAATACGGTTGTGAATATTACCATTATTTAACATTTATTGAATTTAATAAACAGCCTATTAATAAAATAAATAGTATTTTTATTATTTTCTACATACTCAATTTTATTATTATTAATGAAAATAAAATGGTTCGATATACAATTATAGTATACATACTTTGCTTTTTTATTTTCTTTATAATGTTTTCATATTCATACTTTCTTATTTGTTTGTATTTTAATATAGCAGCGCGTAAATATTTATATTTTGTAAATATATCTGCGTCTGTATTGATAATCTGTGATAATGTCCTAAAAAAATACTTATATTTTTATAAAATACTAAACAAATACCTTAAAGGAACTAACCTTGTTGAAATAATCACTGGCTTAATACAACGCTGAATTATAAAATTTATCTTTTTTTTATTTTCACTAAAAACAACAATTTTTGAAAGATATCCATGATGACTTATACATCTTAATGACATATTTGTTTTGAGAGTTATAAACTTTAATTCACGTGGTGGAGCCTTTATTTATATCAAATAGTCTCTTCTGCCATTTCCGGAAAATAGTTCCGACAATGGTGAATACTTATATAGGGTGTCCCATTGAATTAGGTTTAACCAAGCTTTGGAATCAAAGCAATGTAATAATATTGTTCTTATATTATATATATAAGAACGTTTTAAATATAAATTAAATGTTTAACTATTAAAAAGAAGTAAAATTTATTAATGCATTTTTTTAGAGACGAACGTGTAACAAATATCTATTTCATAATTGCTTTTAATAGAACTATATAGTACATAATTATTATACATAATTTATATTTTCATAAAAAGTAGCATCTAAAAAATGTCATTTTCACAATAAAAACAAATGCAAAAGTTGTTATGAAAAATAGTTTTATTAATGTTGGAATTTAACTTAATTTATTAATTTCATTATTGATCATTTTCAATTTAGGACTTATAGTTTTATAAATACATGTACATATTTTGAACATTTTAGTTATTAGATATTATACCCAAAAATAAAATTTACTTATCCTTTAAAATTTTTTGTAACGAGAAACATAAAAAGTGAAATAGTCTTACAAGTAAAACATTTATATACTGAATAGTTTACACAGTTTTATATGCAAAATGTAGAAAATATAATGATTTAAAGAGTATATAATTAATTAAAAAATAAATAAAATCTCATCGAAAATTAATGATAACATAAGAATTAGCCTGCTACTATTAAGCTATTACTAACTACATTAATCATTGTTAGCAGTAAATGAAACTATATTACATTTATTCAAAACTTTGAAGTATGTTTTTCTTATTGTTACTCTCATTACATTATGTTAAAATTGTCTAAAATATTCAATTCACAAAAGTGAAATTGTTTTTACATTTTGCATTAAAATATTATAATAAAGATTCTGATAACAGTTTCCGTTTTATAATATTAACATTAAACTTTATAATTATTTTACAAAAATTCGTCACACCAATCGGAAAGGCACTGATAACAATCATTAGACTGCTTTGCATTAGCTGAACACACATCCTTTAACCATTCTTGAAATAATTCCCTGTCTTTCTTCAAGACCAAATATTGCCCAAGAACTACGTATGCCTGTATATTTTAATAAAAAAAATTTATATTAATTTTTTAATAAATATTTAATAAATTCTATAAGTGCTTTTAGCTTTATTTATATAAATAATATTATTGTAAATTCAATATTATTTACTATTTTATTATCATTATGTTGGAAAAAAAATTCAATTAGAAAGTATAAAACAATTTTTTCAAATCGTACTTATAATTAGAAATTACAATTATTTAATATTAAGATATTTTATACTTTATCAAAGCCAGCAGCTTCTAATCTACGCCCTAGAACTTCTCCAACTCCAGCAAGGTCTGTAACAGGTTTATCACCCATTGGCTCTGCAATAAAGTTTTTATGCTTTTGCGATGTGCTGGACATGTTCCTTCTATAATCAAAAACATTCATTACTATGTACTAACATTGCAGCATTAAATATCAATTATTTATTTTCATAATGAAATATAATAATAAAGCAAAAAGTACACTTTTAATTTATATCTGCAATATCATATTTTTGATACATATATTTTTTAATGTAATACTTAAAAAATTAAGTAGTAGTAATATTTTTACAGGATACGTACATTTGTTAATTTACTTTTATAAACTGAATTCAAAATTTTAATATTAATAATTGATTTTGAGAAAAACAGTTCTTATTTATATATAGTTTAAATTCCTACTAATATAAATAATGTATTCCTAATTGTTTAATGATTTACAACACAGCAAAAATATGCATATTCTTGATAAAACGTGCATGAATAACAGAAATTTCCTAAACAACACTATTTTCCTACACGTATACGTACACAACAGTGATTTATATAAAAATATAGAATAGAAACCCTATTAACTATGGCGCTTGTAATGGCTGATTTCTATGTAACAGCATAATCGGATTTTTCATGAAACAGAATATATATAAAATTTCATTCATTTTCTAGGAAATAATGAAGATACAATATTTGAAATATGTTTTTTGATATTATAAAATCGTACAAAAGTTTCATATTGAAAACTAATTTTATGTTTTTTTTTTCATGTTAAAAACATTTTCTTTTGTGTTGATATAAGTATTGTTAACTTCAATTATATAATAATTTCATAAAAGACAAGAAAATTTACAAAATTATAATATTGTATTAACTCGCAAATCTGACATGCCACATCATAAAGTGTCGACACCGTCGATGTATTTATAACCAGAAAGCGTTTCGTTTCTTGTCTGTTCGTTTTCGAAATTGGGTTATTGTTGAAAAGATGGAGCAGTCAAGATGTGAAATACAAGTTGAAGTGTGTACCGCCGTTAAAGTGTGTTAAATTTTATTCTAATTCTTCACAATAACTTTGTAAAGTTCAAATTAGTGTGAATATTAATAAGACTGAGAAAGTAGTACAATTTTTGACATATATCGTGCTCTAATCACGGAAGAGCCATTATGTTGTGTCAACGTAATCGACGGCAGCACTGACGCCTCTTCAGTAATTAACCAAACAAAATGGACACCACGATAACGATTAAGCGAATATTCGTGCAATAAATTTATATGGAATACCCAGGAGAATGGGATTAACATATACGTTACAGTGAGTCTTAATTTAATATTTTATTAATCCTAACCATTGATAACAACATTTACAAAATTTGTATAAATTGCTTATGTCTTCTAATTTAACAATATTGAAACTTAATTTTGACATTTCAATTTAGAGCTAAAGTACATTAGTAAGGTATGTTACATATATAACATTAGTTTAATATAAAATGAAATTTTTAATTTTCTTTGAGTTCAAATACTAATTTGCTTTATACTTGTAATTGTCTGTTGTTATGAATGGTCTTCTTGCAAGTTCTTATAGAAACATAAATTCTTTATTCTACTTTTATATTTGATATTTTAAAATAAAATTTAATTTGATGATACATGTCGGATTAATTCTATTACATATAGTTTGAATTACTCGATGTAATTTTTATTACTTTGTTTTATTTTTATTAAGCAAAAGAACTGATTACAAAGCTTCATTATTATAATAGATATTAATGGTACACTAAAATTAATATGTATTAAATTATTCTTTCCAATACAGTGGATAAATTTACCACTATATTATTTATTGTATTAGAATCTATTTGAATTTAAATAGTGGAATTTGGAACATTAATTTTGATAAAAATTTGTTATTGTTGATTTAAACAAGGTAAGCATAAAATCATTTGTTATAAATAATTAATAATTTATATGTTGAAATAAAATACAAAAAGAGAATCTACTTAATTACAATTTTTATTTATTTTTCATTTAATCGTTATTTTTTTTTTCCGTAAATAAAAATCATCAAACATTCGTGATATATTTTAAATAGTTCGCTTAAAACAATTAAATTATATATAAACAATGAAACAAATAAAAATGTATTATTCATTACTAATTAGTGGAGTATATAAATTACGTACAATGCATCAATTCAAACTCTATTTTTCCCACATTTGCATATCAACAACAAAAATTAAATATAATGTTAAATAAGGTTATGATTCATTAAAGATGTCGTATATATACGTACATTTAAGCTTATACTTAGAAGACAGGATTGGTTAATCGAATATCCTGCCCTGGTATCCTACTTTATAAGGTAAAATCTGATTGGTTCTCTTTGTGGTATAATTCGGACTCCGCCTTACTACCGCCAATTGCGTTGTGTGTTTTTACCATGATACAGAATACTTTATGTATTAGGAATATAATTCTTGGAAGGATGCAGTGTTTGATCTTTCTTTTTCTCGCCCTTTTTCTTGCTATTTTATCTTACACATTCACAGAGAATGTATTATTTATTTGTATATGTATATATTACATCTATATATTTTCTCGCGTGTGCATGCATATATTCGCGCGAAATTTATGGTCTTCAATGTTTTACAATCAAGTCATAAATGTATATTGATTACAGATATTTTAAATATAGTGTTTATTAATGTAAGAATAAAAATTTTGACGTTTAATTTTATTTAATTGATTTATACTAAGTTATTTCAATTTATAATTCAGACTTTAACAAACTGTTTATGTATGTACATATATACATACATATATAATTGTAGTATTAAATATAATTTTTAAAGAATGCTTTATTATGTTAACTTCGCGAAACAGACTACACATTACATCTACGTATAAATAAATATTAGTTGTTATAAAAGGTTTCAAACGTAATTATTAAATTCGCTATTGTTTTTCAGTTAATCCGAGCTTTGCGTTTCTATTATTATATCACGATCGAAGTGGTGCCAGAACTTCTTCCAGAAATTCTTTTAATCGAATTTAAATACATTTCCTCAGACTGATTTTTAAACATTTAGTAGCTCCATGATTAAAAGTAAAAGTGATCAGTTATCATATTAATAACAATTGTATTTATAGTAAATTTATCTAATATCATATATGTTGATCATAAAACAAATTTGTTCATTTTAAACAAACACGTATTCTCTAAAGTGATAAAATACATAATTTAACTTCCATTGGTTTTTTTCTTACGTATCATGTGTGGACATTCGGGTGTAATATAGCCTTAGTTTAGATATACTTTTGATTTTGGGGGGATTAAATATAGACGTCAAAAAAAAAAAAAAAATGTTCTATATCTATATTCTTTAATTTTCCATATGTTCTAATTTACAAATTTCCAGATTTTCAGATTAGTAAATCACCAAATCGTCAAATCTACAAATCCTCGAATTTACAAATTTTCACTTTTTTAAATTTGAAAGTTAGGAAATTTGAAAATTCACCAATCAAAAAGCAACGAGTGGTGGGGTTTACTTCCCCTACATCGCCATTTTCCGTAGGGGAAATCTACCGTTCTCGTTACTGTACCATGCTCAGGCGTTTATAAGTAGTGAAGAGAGATGCGCGCGCCACCAGGTGGTGCAGTGAGTGAGTGTGCGCGCATGATGTGAAAGGTAGCTGTGTAAGTTTCTACAGATGTCATCATGTTTAAGTGGTGTGTGTAGCGATCTCCATCGTGCAGAACAGGATAGGATAGGGTAGGGTAAGAGAGAAGAGTAGTTTTTCGTTGTGAACTTTGATGGGAGGGAGTGAACGAATGTTGGGAGGGGGAAGGGGGGGGGGGGGGGCAAAGATGTGTAGAATGATTCGGACACGCTTGCACCTCGACGGTCCGTGCCGCCGCAGCCGCAGCCGCAGCCACCGTCGGTGAAAACCTTGTGTACGCGCGCGCAAACAAGGGTGGTTTTTCGATAAAACATTAATATATAATTATATTTGTCTAATAATACAAGTTTTTAGCCGCATTTACACGAAATATACGGGAGAACTGTGAATCGTACAAAGTGAAGTGACGCTTTGGTGCTTGAATATCGAGCGTCGCGGTGGCCGCTATGAGTTCTCTCGGAAGCCCAAACGGAAATCTCTCACGATAATGGCGTACTTTCCGACGATCCGTGCTTTTTTTTCTACGAAGTTATTTCAATTACTTTTGTCATTATAATATGCTTATATTTTGTTCGTGGTGCATTCGAATTTCTTGCGGATTCAACGAGAAATAATCGGGAATAAAATACACTCGAAATAAAAGTGTGAGAACTTTCTGTACCTATCTTGCAATTTCTTCTGTTCACCCTTGTAATGTACTTAATGTGTGTATGTGTGTTTTAGTTTATATTCTAACGAATACAAGAATATTGTTTTGTACGGTTAGTGCCACTGTTAGTGATCATCAGGTTCGTAAGGTGTTTTTTTCTTTTCGATTTTTTCATTTTATGTTTATGTATCGTACATATTGATATTTCGACGATTTTATAAATCAATTTCTCAATTCTACCAGCGTGTCAATTAGTACCGTGCCATAATACCATATTGTTACTTTCGAAAGGTACTGGTTAATTTACAAGTTGATTAACAATTCATTAATTGTAATTTCAAATTTTTATCAGCATGTTTAAACAAATTGAATACAAAATAATTAATATATTTTTGAATGTCTAAAAATGTGAGTAAAAACTACTAGATTTTTTAAATAATATATTTTAATTTACTACATCATTTAATTGTTGTAAAGTTAGTTATAATATGACGAAGTATTTGTAATTCTTATCTCGAATATATAACTAAGTAACAATCATTCTGTCATTAGTAAATTTGTGAAATCAAATTATATTAAATTTAGTCTTACATTACTTTTGGTTAATATGTATTACTTTGATTTTTTTATACGATTAGGTTATGTTAATCTGATTATACTATAAGAATGTATGAATATGTTCAGTGTATAAAAAATGTTGAATATATTGTAAACAGAAGTAAGTCTATGAAAAATACGCTTTGTATGATATTCACATTTTTAGAAAAATAAATGTAAATATATAAATACTTACTCAATTTTAACAATTACATATATCTTTTATATCAATTATTATGAATTTAAACATCATTTCTAAAATAATTTTTATACAATATAAATCATAATGTATTTTTTATTATTAAATATCTTATAAAACATTATATTTAAAGTGACATCAAACAAGTATTACAGAATCATATTTAATACAATATTTCTATTTCTCAAATTTCTAAATTTAATAAACAGATTAGGATTATTAATAATGTATTTAGCGTGTGCTATTTCTTATAGATATATTTCATTATTTATAATCATTGATATTATCGATTATTTATCAATCATTTATTTTAGGGTGTTTTACTACAATATTTTTATTAGTATCAAAATATTATAGTACAATAATAGTTTGCACACATCTATATATGATATTATAAATGAGGACATGTTCCAAGGGGGAAAGGTTATAGCGATTATGAGAAATTAAGCCATAAGCGTATAGCTTTTCCCCTTTGGCATTTGTCATTATCATCATATACATTTATATTAAGTTATTTAAAACTAATATATATAATAATTGAACAAATATCTTAGTGAAATATGAAAGTTCTAAAATTTATATCAAGTTATTTGTACACGTTGTTTCAGGCAAAAAAGACGCGAATTAACAATGGGCACGTTAATGACTAAAAGAGAGACTATACAATATTCTCTTAAGCCTGAAACAGAGGCGAAGAGTCCTGCAGCATAGACATGGACTCGTACGATTTGTTTGGTGAAGATGTTAGTGGCTCGATGCTTGATGCTCTTCCTGACCTCGGGGGGAACGATCATTTTGACCCTGCAGGCACAACTAATTCTGTGGTAGTATCTAGAGATGGTCCTAACCCTGGTGTTAATGGAGGAGGGAGTTACATTAGTCAATCTTATATATCTCAAGAATCTACGCTTCAAAAACTAACTTCATTTGGTGGACCTGAATTTGGAAGTTCTAATCAATTGCAAAATCCATCGCAGCGCAATATGTTTAATCAGAATCTTGGAACATTTGACAGCAGTGCACCACAGCGTGCTATGGTGCCAGGAGCATTTCAAAATCAAGCTCGAAGTATGGCACCACAACATAGAGGACCTCATCCTGGTAGTGGAGGACAATATCCTAATTATAATGATAATATGTATTCTATGGAGCAACAGCATTCAATGACTAGAGCAAATATGTCCATGGATCCAAGTATGCAAGGATGGCCAGGTAGTGGAAGTGCTTATCCACAAATGCAGAGACATTATAATCAGATGGCTCCACAACCTGGTACTTATCGACAGCATATACCTCCACAATATTCTCATCAACAAGATCAAAGTGGAGTTATGAATCAAAAATTACAGCAACAACAACATTTTGGTAATCAACAAAGCATGATAGGAAATATGGGTGTACCGCATCAAGCGATGCAAGCAGGTGGAACAAGCAGCGTTTATCAACATATGGTTGGACAACAACAACATTATCAGCAAGGGAACTCTGTGACAATGTATCAAACATCTCCTGGATATCCAGGCTTTGCTTCTACTATTCATCAACAGCAGCAGCAACAACAGCAACAACAAAATCAACAACCTCCACAAAGGATGCCACATCATCATCCATCTCATCCAACCCATCAAACACATTCTTCACATACTCAGCAATATTCTCAACATTCGCAACATCCTAACACGCAACAGCAACCAATAGATCCACAATATTCTCATCATGCCTCTTCAATGTATAATCAACCTCAACATTCTGGACCAGCAACACAGTTTGGCACTGCTAAACATGCTACAAGTCCGCAGTATCGTGCAACTTTTCCACAATTATCTCCTCAAATGTCACCTAGGCCTCAGATGTCACCACGACCACCAGCAGTACAACAGCAGATGTCTCCGAGACCTATTATGTCACCAGCTAAACCTAATACCTTATCTCCACATCCACATGTTCAACTTCCACATCAACAATCAAATCAACCTGGTGCAATAGCTGCATCACCTTGTCCTCCAACTTCGATGCAAATGAATCCATCTCCACAACAAACTACGCTTCAAGCATTGGAACAAATGGTGATTCCAGGTGTTACTCCAACAAATTCGAACGTTTCAAATCAAGATTATAATCAATATCAAGCACGTCCAGCAATGTCACAAACACCGAATATTTTATCTCAGTCTACTGCACAAAATTCTATGCAACCTATAACAGGTCCCAGAATGCCAATGCCAGCTCAATGGTCACATCCACAACAGCAATCACAAATAAGGCCAAGTGCAAATGAAGATAGAAATGTAGTGGATGCTCCTCAGCCTCCAGTAACTGAACAAAGCACACCAATATTTCCAGTAACTGGAACAGAAGCTGTACACAGTGTTGCAGAAACTACAACAAGAGATTCTACAGATTCTGTTCATAATCCAATTGAACCAGCAAAACAGGAAAGTGAGGTATTGCATCAGAATGTTCAGGAACCACAGCAAGATGTGCTTAATCAACAAACAGAACCTTTAATGCCAAGTAATTCTCAAAATAATTCACCTTTGGAGCATACAGCTGGAAAAATTTCTCAAGAAACTGTACAGTCATTACCAGCTTCTTCTAGTACAAATGGAAATGTTGATTGTCCAAGTATAACAACATTACCACAGCAACAGCTACCACAAAATCAAATTCAAAATCCTGTTTCAACAATTGAAAATCAGAGTAAATGTGATACAAAGCAACATGATCAACATTTGGAGATGAACTCAGTAAATGGTCCATCGACTAATAACATAACTCCACAGTCTCAACAGCCTGCAGTTAGCAGTCAAGCAACGCAACAACAACAGCACAATCAACAACAACAACAACAGCAACCTATTAATTGTCCGCAGCAACAAGTACAGCAAGTTCATATGAATCAGTCTCAGGTAGTATCGATGCAACAATCTCCAGTACAATCCCAGCAACCTTTGCAGCCATCGCAACAACCACAATTGAGTCAAGTGCAGCAACTAGGACAACAATCTTCGCATCAGCAAGTGCAACAAATAAATACTTCTCAACAACAAGCACCAATTGCTCAATCTCAACAATCTACATTAAATCAAACACAACAATCACAATCTCAAATTTCTCAGTCTCAATTAGCACAGCCATCACCATCTCAACCAGCTCCAGTTTGTATACCACAAGTACAATCGACTCAACCATCTCAACCGCATATCGCGTCACAAGTTGGTATAGTGCCTCCAAATGCACCATTAATTTCACCTCAAATATCCCATCAACCTCAATTACAAGCTCCTATACAAAATACAACTTCTCAGTTACCAAACCAAACCAATCAGGTCCCTCCCACACATTTAAATGGTCAACAAATTCCTACAGTTAATCAGAGCAGTAGTATAGTACTACCTCCTCATCAAACTGCAGTGTCTGTGCCAAATTCCCAAACGTCTCATCAAGTACAACAAAATTTTACGGAATACACAAATATTCCGAAAAATAATATGTTTCCAAATGAAATGATAGTGGGTTCTGGCCAACAGTATCCTTCTAGTGGTGATATGGTTACTGGTAGCACTATGCCAAATATGTATAATATACCACCTAATCCAACATCAACTGGAGTTACATCTGGTGGTTTTAGTACTTCTTGTACTCCAGTTACGCACCATCAAGAAAGAGCTGCTTTACAACAGCAGTTGCAAGAGTTGTACTGTATGCCTCCAGCTACTGAGAATCAAGAAAAAATTGTTGCCATACAAGAAAAGTTACAAGCTTTACAGCAACATGAAAGTACTGATCAGTGTAATGGTGGGCCTCAATGCATATTACAAACACCTATGTTTACAACAGCTGTTGTTGATAGTCCACAAGTAAGTATTTAATCTATCATGACATTATTTAATCTATTTCGTAAAAAAAAATGACAATAAAACTTTTTAAACGTTTTTTAATAGGTTTCAAGTACTACAGGTCGTGGCCGTGGTAAAGGTACACCCAGAGCTAAAAAGAGTAGAAAGAAAGCTGACAAAGAAGCAGCTGCTCCTCCTATTGTTGCTCAACAACAGCCAGAACAACCATTGTCAGATAATCAAGTAACTCCCGGAGATAGTAGCAATATTGTTGATAGTGCTGCAGATTCCGAGGACATCAAACCATCTTCTGGTGACATGGAAGAGGAATGGAATAAGAGTAGAAAATCCCGACCTCCTAGGAAACCGCGTAAACCAAAGGAACCAAAAGAACCGAAAGAACCAAAAGAGCCAAAAGTTAAAAAAGAGCCAAAACCACCAAAGGAAGCAAAATCACCTAAAGCACCAAGGAAAAGAAATAAAGATAAAGATTCGACAAAACGTAATAGGAAGTAAGTTACTTTATTTGTTTTTTCGTATATGATATTTTATAAAAGCGTATTTTATAAAATATATTGTATCTTCGTAGAAAGACTAATCAATCTGAATCAGCTGATGATGAAGTTGCACAAGAAACAGAGGAAACTGCTGTTTCTGATTCAAGTGCAATTAAAGAAGCAGATGTGAAGTTATCTGAACCGTCCATTCAAGGTGATCAAGAGCAAGTAGATTCTTCAACTTCCGAGCCTATAATAGTTGAAACAAAAGATCAAAGCAAGCAAAAAGCGGAATCGGAGGATAGTCCAACTGATGATAAGAAAGAAGAAAATTCAGATGCTGGTACAAATGTAGAAACTGTTACGCCCAATAAAAAGAAAGCTGCTGCTCGTAAAAGATCTGTTGGAAAAGTTTCAGTAGGAAAATCTCCTAGAACTTCAAAGTATGTTATTTAAAATGATTTTTGATTTTATTTATTTAAAACGAGTATAATTTGTTAACATGTTATTTTCTGCAAATATATGTGTTTATTTTTAATATTTATACAATTGTTTTAGGAAACGAAAAAGTCGAATAGCACCCGATTCTGATGGAGAAGAATTAGCAGCAACACCTCCACCGTCACCGGAAGCCGGGGATGATAATAAAAGGCGTTCTGCAAGAAATACGCATCGTAAAAAGTATGTTGATGACGTAATGCTTAGATTCTCGGATGACGATGTACCTATACAAGATGCTCAACTTGCGAAAAAAGTAGAGGGTGTAAACCCAGCAAAACCTGTCTCTGTTAAAAAAGAAAACGAAGGTGGTGAAGTTGGGCCTAATAAGCCTAATTTTGTATATATAGTATGTATTACGTTATATTGTATTGTTTTGAAATCCTAAATACAAAATTTTAAATATTAATAATTTTTATGGCTATACAGAACACAACAGATGAAGATTCTATGGTCGTGCAACATATATTGTGTTCTCGTATGGGAAAGAGAGAAATTAAGCCAACGATTCCAGAAATAAAATCAGAATCATCTGATGAAAAACACGAAAAAACTACACCTGATATAAAGAATGAAGAAAAAGAAAACGAAACGCAGGAAGAATCATCCGAGAAAGAGTCAACTTTGGAAACAGTCAATAAGGATGAAAACGTTATTGAAAGTTCTGAGGATAAAAATAATGATGATAATGATATAAAAGATAGGAGTAAGCACGAGGAAAAAGTTGTAGAATCTAAACAAGAAAATATTGTAAATGATGTGAAACCTCAACTAACGGAAGTTGAGGAGTACTTTGTTAAGTATAGAAATTTTTCGTACTTACATTGTGAATGGAGAACTGAAGAAGAGTTATATAAAGGTGATAAGCGAATTCAAGCAAAATTAAAAAGATTTAAGCAGAGACAACAACAAAATACGAATATCTTTGAAAATGTAACTATGGTTTTATAATTATATATTTTATCAATTGGTTATAGGCAATTAATTTTATCAATTATTTATTGTCAATTATATTATTGATTGGTTAAATTTGTACTATATCTTTTGATTATAAGGTAGACAAGTATAAATGATTATCAGAAGGTAAATATTGACTTTTTCAGACCGAAGATGATCCGTTTAATCCAGATTTTGTAGAAGTGGATAGAGTACTTGATGAAGCAACACACACAGATCCAACAACTGGAGAAACTTTAAAACATTATTTGGTTAAATGGCGATCTCTTCAGTATGAAGATTCTACATGGGAATTAGAAGAAGATGTTGATCCAGAGAAAATAGCTCAATTCATAAGATTTAATAAACTGCCTCCTAAAGATCAATGGAAGGTAATAAATTATAAGTTATTTATAAATAATTATTTTCAAAATGAAGTCTATGATAAACATTTATAATTCACGTATTTAAAAATCTATTTAGCCGAAAAAGAAACCAAATGCATCAGCATGGGTAAAATTAGAAGAGTCACCGATTTATAAAAATAATAACAGTTTACGGCCATATCAATTAGAAGGTCTTAATTGGTTACTTTTTTCCTGGTATAATGGACATAATTGCATTCTTGCGGATGAAATGGGTTTAGGAAAAACTATTCAATCTTTAACTTTTGTGGATGCAGTTTACAAATATGGCATTCGTGGACCATTTTTAATTATAGCGCCCCTTTCAACCATTCCAAATTGGCAACGTGAATTTGAAAGTTGGACTGATATGAATGTTGTAGTATATCATGGATCGTAAGTTTTACAACTGCATTTTCACATATTTGAGACTAAAACACTTTTTCTTTACGATATACTTTACTATTTACAGTGCAGCGAGTCGAACAATGCTTCAAGAATACGAAGTTTATTATAAAAATGAAAAAGGACAACAAATTAAAGATTTGATAAAATTTAATGTACTGATAACTACATTTGAAATAATTATAACAGATTTTAATGAATTACGGGGGTATAATTGGAGACTCTGTGTTATAGACGAAGCTCATAGGCTGAAGAATAGGAATTGCAAATTGCTTGAAGGTCTTAGACAGTTGAATTTAGAACACAGAGTTCTTTTATCCGGTACACCTTTACAAAATAATGTCAATGAGCTTTTTTCATTATTAAACTTCCTTGAACCAGTACAGTTTTCCAGTAGTGAAGCATTCCTTAAAGAATTCGGTAATTTGAGTAGTGAAAGTGAAGTTCATAAGTTACAACTTCTTTTAAAGCCAATGATGTTGCGTCGACTTAAAGAAGATGTGGAAAAATCATTAGCCCCAAAAGAAGAAACAGTAGTTGAGGTAATTATAATTTAACAAATATTATTATACCTATTATATTTTAGTATAGTAATATATTTCTCTTTTTAGGTGGAATTAACAAATATTCAGAAGAAATATTATCGTGGTATCCTAGAAAGAAATTTTTCTTTTCTTGCGAAAGGAACCACGTCAGCTAACATTCCGAATCTTATGAATACAATGATGGAACTAAGAAAGTGCTGTATTCATCCATTCCTACTTAATGGCGCAGAAGATCAAATTCAGTTGGATTATAAGACTGGTGAAAAGGAAGATTCAGAAGCTTACTATCATGCATTAGTAAACAGCTCTGGAAAAATGGTTTTAATCGATAAATTGTTGCCAAAACTTAAAGCTAGTGGGCACAGAGTATTGATATTTAGTCAGATGGTGAAATGCTTAGATTTGTTAGAAGACTATCTATTATATAAAAAGTAAGTTACTGATTTATAATAGTATTTGTTGCCCGCGAACTTCTTTTCTTTATTTCCGTAGATGTTGATAACAAAATTTTTATAATAAAGTATGAGTAAAATTCTCAATGAAAGACATTTGTTTAGGTATCCATATGAAAGAATTGATGGTCGAATTCGAGGAAATTTAAGACAGGCTGCCATTGATCGTTACAGTAAACCCGATTCTGATAGATTTGTTTTTCTTCTTTGTACAAAAGCTGGAGGTCTTGGTATCAATCTTACAGCAGCAGATACAGTTATTATATATGATAGTGATTGGAATCCACAAAATGACTTACAGGTTTTGAATTTAATATTATTTGGGAAATGTATTTTGCATCTTTTCTCTTTTTATATTATTTGATTTTTCAATTGAATACTACTTAATAAATAAAGTAGTTATTAGAATATTTTATTCGTTGTTAGATTAAAAATACATTAGCTGAGTACTTTTTATGCAGGCTCAAGCTCGATGCCATAGAATTGGTCAACAAAAGATGGTTAAAGTATATCGTTTGCTTTGTCGAAACACTTATGAAAGAGAAATGTTCGATAAAGCTTCTTTAAAACTTGGATTAGACAAAGCTATTTTACAATCAATGAACACCAGTCAAGGAGGCAAAGATCCTAGTAATAAACAATTAACTAAGAAGGAAATAGAAGATTTATTAAAAAAGGGTGCTTATGGTGCTATTATGGACGATGATAACGCTGGGGATAAGTTTTGCGAAGAAGACATAGAACAAATACTTGAGCGAAGAACACAGGTAAATTAAATAAATATGTATATTGTGTAATTTAGATTAAACTATTGTCTTCGAGTAATATTTATTTGTACAATTTTGATTGTGCAGATTATTACGATAGAAGCGGAAAAAGGCTCAACATTTTCTAAGGCTAGCTTTGCGTGTTCCTCTAATCGATCGGATATTAATATTGACGATCCAGATTTTTGGAAAAAGTGGGCGAAGAAAGCAGAAATCGATACAACAGAAAAAAAGGAAGAAGATGAGTTAGTGATATCAGAACCAAGACGAAGAACGCAAATTAAACGATATGGCCATGATGAATCTGTTGTTATGTCAGACCTCGATAGTTCAGATGATAATAGCGACGATGAAACAAGTAGTGGGTTAACAGGTAGAGGTATGTTCATTATTTGTGCATGTTAAAACACAATACCATTCTTAGCATTATTACTTCATTGAAATACCGTTACCTGACGTGGATTACTGATCTACGGTAATTACTAAGGTATTGGGGGACATATTTATATATTTTGTTTGACATGCATTTTTAACAATATTTTCTATATAGTCGATTCATTAATTTAATAAATTATTTATTTACGACAAGTTTTTATTTGCATACACAAAAATATGCATTACAATGTTTAAATGATTAAACATACATAAGTACCTGATATATAAATACGAGTAAAATTAATTAAAATATCATTTATTACTACTACTTTATTTTTTAATTAAACCACTAACATCTTTATACATACATATAAACCATAAACATGCATGTCCAATGTAATAGTCATAATCGGAAATGCTATACAAAATATTTAAATAATTGTTCTATGTCAAATAAAGTATAGTCTATGTTCTTTATTACGTGTAGTTCCAAAATTATGTCAAATTGGAAGATTCGTAATAGCGAATAAGTCTTAAACTTCATCTTTTTTCCTATTTTTGTGTTATCTGATAATTAATTACATAATTTTGGAATACTCTGCAATGCATGACAAAGCATACCTGTACTTCTTTTCGTGACACATGAAATCTTTAATTTTCTGTTTACACAATAAAAACAGAAGATATATATGTTGTCGAATATATGTCGAGACATATCTTCAGATCTTTATATTGCTAACTTATTATAAAGACATAAGTTATCATTACAAAGAATGTGTATAATTTAATTTGTTTATTAAGTATTGCTTCACTTGTATTTGCAAAGTAGCGGTTTGTTCCTCTCTTTGCGAACGCTTTATAATGTGTCTGCACTTAACGTCGCTTAATTTACCAGTTAATTTACCTAATAATATTTAATTTATTTTTGTTTCAAAGGAAAGATATTCTTATCACGATTGTTTACTTAAAATTGCAAGTAATATTTGTTTATAGCAAATACACGATTTTAGAAATATTTCTATTTATGTGTGTGTTGTCTTTATATTGTATCGTTATTGCAAAATTATTTATATTTCTGTATTGTGAATTTAGATTTATTTAGATATATTTGTTATTCTTCTACATAACTTATGACGATGAATTTAATAAACGTGTCTGTGTTTATCATTATAAGGTAAAAAACGAAGAGATAAATTTAGCAAAAAGACTCGGAAGTTCTGTGACGAGTATGTTCCCCGAGAAGGTGAAGTGGTGTACGGTAGCTGGGCAAGAAGTGAATGCTTCAAAGTGGAACGAGGTTTACTAACTTTTGGATGGGGACGATGGGAAGAAATTCTTCAACACAGCCAGTTTCGTCGAGGATGGCGTGAAGTAGATGTTGAAGATTGCGCTCGAGTAATTTTACTATACTGCCTCCGATACTATCGTGGTGATGAGAAGATTCGTAACTTCATTTGTGACCTTATCACGCCCGTGGAAAATGGAGAAAAAGTTAAAAATGCGTGCGTGAATACCAGTGGGAGAAATAATAGACAAAAGAAAAAAGGGCGGATTAGAGAGGGCAGAGAAACACGTGGATCAATGGTTAACGGAGGTCCAAATGATCCTAATCATTGGAGTAATGCTGAGAAATATGATGGAGATATATTTCTTGAAAGTAACTACAGGAAACATTTAAGTCGTCACGCAAACAAGTACGTATAATAATTGATATATACAATTCTGAAGATTATTGTCAACAAATTTGTAGATACAGTGGAGTCTCGTTAGATGGCCGTGGATGGGACTGTAAGACCCAGTACAAAATTGTGGAATGGATCATATAAATGGTACTCTTTCCATGAAGCGTTTCATTGTCAAAATTTTGCTGTCAGCGATATAGCTTCCGAATTCTAAATTTCAAAATTTGTGAATTTCAAAATTTTTTCTAACGGACTATGTAAATGGAAACCATTTGACGAGACTGTACTGTATAAAGTCAATGATACAATAATGTAGATAATCTTTTTATTATGTACAGGGTACTGTTACGAGTACGAATGCTTTATTATATCAAGCACGAGATTATTGGAGATTTAGTCCAACATATTTCTGATGGTGTTCATGTCAGGTTAGTGATTTTATGAACTTGTATTTACTTACAAACCATTATTCTCTGCTCAACCAACTTATCATGAAATATCATGCACTTACATGCTTATATAAAGCTTTATAGTTGCATGTGCGATGTATTTGTTTATCCTGGGAGCTGTAAATGTATGAGGAATGCTCATAGAGCTACATTGTTCACTTTGTAACTCTATAAAAAAAACCATTAATCACTTATCCTACATTACTAATATAAAAATCATCCCAATCCTGTTCTATAAATATCTATACAAATATATACACACACAATTTTTTTCAAATACTATAACCACTTTATACGGCTTAAAATGGTCAAAGATGGTCAACTCAGCAATGGTCAATGGTAAGAAACAATTAAAAAGCAGTGCACTGTATTAAAGGGGCAAACAGAACAGGAAGTTTAAAATTTATTATCAATTATATTTATTGAAAAAAGAAAATGACAAATATAAATAATAATTTCTTAAGTTTATTCAATAAAATAGGAGGCTTCTCTACATTTATTTAAGAATAATTACTGTGATTCATGATAGTTATTGAAATTCATGGAAATATTCATGGAAAATTTGTATAATTTTAATATCTAATTGGCATACATAAATTGGCAAATTGTAAATGAAACCGCCCTACAGTGCGTTGCGGATAAACCCTCCACAGTTGACGGAACGACCGGCGAAGTGGTGGGACTTGCAAGCAGACAAATCCTTAATAGTTGGCTGCTACAAACACGGCTACGAGAATTACGACCAGATGAGGATCGATCCCGCGCTTTCTTTCATTTCAAGCTGTCCTCCCCCTTCCCAGTCTCAGACTATGCAAAATAAGTAAGTAATTATTCTCTTTATGCTGTTTTTTATATCCATGTGTCACTGCTGTTTCATTCTAACATACATTCCTTGCATGTTGTTTAAATTTGCTTCAGATAATGCTTCCGCTGAAATTAATGTAAATTTTCCTTTTCATTTTATTTGTAATTTAATAACAAAAATAATTCTGTATATCTATTTGTTATAAAGTATCACCTTCTATAAGCTTTTATTTACAGCGAAGAAAGATGATGTGTATATATATATATATATATACATATACATGCGAAACAATATTCAAAAAATCCTTAACAGTCTTTTTCAAACGAATATAGACATTTTTATTTTTTTTTTTAAATTTGCTTATTTTGTTTGAAATTGCAAAAAAATTTGCTTGTGAAAATTATAGGATTGAAAAAATATTGTATCCACTTCATATTAGCACAAGTTAAAACTGTTACCACATTATATCTTAGACTATGAAAATAAATCCACTAATAAATTGAAATGGATTATTTTATCTATCATTAATAGCATTAAATTCATAATAGAACTACCACCAACATTTCAAGGCGGTAAATGTACAAATGTTCTTAATTTGAATATTGAGTATCTTCAAATTATAGTCTCAAATTAACTATTTACAGTATATTGTGCATTTTTCTAGAGATGTGTGAGTAATTAAATATATACCTGAGCTGTCGAGTCAGGTTCAAAAAATTTAAATGAGGTTTGTCAGTGACCAGAAGCACCGGGCATCAATCAGGTTGCCTAATTACATTCGGAGGAAGTTGGAGAAAATTCAATTTAGTCCGACTTAATCCAACCAGATTCGAATAAAAAATATCCGTTACACGCACAACCTCATTATTTTCAGAAATATATGCGCATTAGAAATATTTGTTTGTAGAAATTAAATCAGTTGTAAAAATAATTTCTGACTTCATACATATGTATGATTAAAATATAATTTCAGTTTAATCGTTTAAAATTTCAGTAGTAGCAGCAGAGATGATACTAGCTTAGAAAATGATATTGAAGACACTGAATCTATTGGAATGATGAAAGATTTAAAGGATTCTGACAAATTTAGTCGGGAAACACCTACTGACTCACCTGCTATATCTAGTAAGGCTGATACACCTGGACCAGAACCTAGCAGCAGTCATGAAGGGAACGACGGCATGTTAGATGATGACAAAGCTTGGCCTTCAGTCGTTGATCTTAATACGCGCTTACGTCGTGTCATTTCTTCTTATCAACGAAGCGTAAAGAAGGAAGATGTAAAAGTGTTGCAAAAATCTAAAACGGGAATGGAAACTGAAACAACTGTAAATCATACTGCGCCAATAAATGAACCACCTTTAAATATGCAAGGTTGGGATTTACAACAACTTGCTATGTATCTTTTGGTGAGTTATAATATTTAATATACAATACTTTGAACATAGCTTTCCCTACAAACTATCGTGTTCACAAGTGTATTATTTAATTATAATAATTTCTAGATCCTAATCTTGTTTTTTTTTTCATTTCATACAGAAAATGGAAAGAAGAGAAAAAATGGAAGCTATGGTGAAAGAAAGAGAACGAACTCGTATCGAAGAACAAAAGACAAAATGGTCCCGCCGGGAAGAAAGTGAATTTTTACGAGTTGTTTCTACATATGGTGTAAATTATGATAGGAAAAAAGCACAATATGATTGGACTAAATTTAAAAGTATAGCTAGATTTGATAAGAAGACAGATAATGATCTTACGGATTATTATATGTCTTTTAGAGCAATGTGTAAGAAGGCCTGTAACGCTAAATTAAATGATGAAGATGGTATGTTCATAATTTTATTAATTTTATAATAACTATATAGCACATATTCTGTTCAGTTCATCCTTGATTTTCTGCAAATTAAATATGATTAGTAATTAAAGTAATGTAGTATACTTTGAATGTATATACAGTATCGGATACTTTTAAATACTAGAAAAGATTATAAATCGGAAATTGATATTGTAATACTCGCATACATTTAAAGAACATATATTGTCGTAAGCATATCTATAATCAGACATTTGCTGTATAAAATTGAGTATGTCAACATAATAGAAAATGATTTGTAAATATGTTGTGTTTGTCATTATAATACAACAAAATGTAACTTATACATTCAGTACTATTACTTTACAATTAAGTGTTACGCATATTTGAGGTCGTTAAAATATTAAAACATGTTGTACACATCTCAGATTTTTCAGACGTTCCTGTTGATCATCTTAGTCCAGCAAAAGCGAGACAAATATTAGATCGTGTGGATCTTTTAAGTAAGATTCGCGAGGAAATTTTATCTCACCCTCATTTAGAAGAACGACTTTCATTATGTTTACCATCGGGTGATACTCCTGATTGGTGGCAACCGGGAAAGCACGATAAGGAATTGCTTCTCGGAGCTGCAAAACATGGTTTAGGGCGCACCGATATAACTATATTAAATGATCCTGATTTCTCATTTCATAAACTTCTAAATAAAAATATATATAGCAATATCCAATCGTCTAAAATTACAGACAAATCTGAAAAAGCAATTAAAATTGAAAATAGAGAAGACATATTGAAATTTGATAAAGATGAAATACTTGTAAAGTTAGAAAAGGGTGAGGGTACTTTAAAGATAGAAAAAGTTGGTGCTAAGAAAGATAAAGATTTAAATATTATGGACAAAAAAACAGAAAATACAGATTCGGAAAAGAGTCAAGTAGAATTAACTATAATTAAAGCTGAAAATAAAGTTGAAGAGAAGCCTATTAGCAATGCATTAACTATTACAACGATTGCAAGAAATACGCCGTCGGATAAGGACAATACTATAAAAGTAAAAACTGAAGAAAAAAGCGAAATAGTAATAGAATCAATAAAAAATGAAGTTTCTAAGACTGATCAAACAGTGGGGACTAGCAAAGCAGACGAGATAAAAGTAAGTAATGTAACTGGAAGTACTGAAGAAACGACAACGACAATAAAGACAGAAAAGGAAATTGAAACTAAGGAAAAAGAAGTACCAAAAGTAGTTGAAAAGGAAATTCAAGATGAAAAACCGAAAGAGACTCAGGTACAAGATCCTCCCAAAGAAACAAATGAAAAAAGCTTAACGGAACAAAAAGATATTACAGAAACAACGGAGAAATCAGCTGAAAATAACGAGAATACAACAGATCAAAATGACAAAGCTACTGTAAATTCTACAATTATGAAAGAAGAAGTAGATACACAAGAAGGAAAAGTAACGGACACGTGTAAGGATAAAGCAAAAGTATGTAAAATCGAAGATAAATGCAATGTTCAAGCAGCAGAACTTAAAGCGATGTTTCCTGATTTGGAAGTTATTCAACCTTTGTCGCGATTGACGCAAATCGATACATTTGTTCTTCGAGACAAAGCAATAGATTATAACGAACCCACAGTTGTGCAACTTTTATCACACGCTAGTAATAATCCTGTGAAATGGCCAAAGGTAATTAGAAGATTGGTTAACAATGAACATAAAATCTTCATATATAATGTTAATTATACCATTCAAAATCAAATTCATTTTCTGCATTTACGAATATCATTTTTAATATTATATTGCATTTTCATGCCTTTATTTAATTTTTTCAGGAGCATGCGATTGAAGCTCGTTTGATGCATATTGTACACGCAGTTGAACATAAAGAATGGCCTGTGTCTGTTAACTTCAGTGCTGGTGATGAATCAGATATTCCTTCAAATGAAAAAGAATGTTCAGAAGTTATAACTATAACTACTGATCACGGAATGTCACGTAACATAACACCCAGCAATAATATATCACAATCTAAGAAACGCAAGAGGCATATTGCTATTGATGTAGAAACTGAAAGAGGTATTAAAATATACATAATTATTCAATAATTATGTTATTTTAATTAATAGTTTTTGTATTTATTTTTTATACTTTTCCATTTTTAGCGAAACTCCATGCATTATTAAATAGTAGCAGCCATACGGTTACTCAGTCACCTGCAACTTTGAGTAAGCCTACTGTGTTGTCTGGATCTAATACGTGGGAAATGAATGATGAATCACAGTCTGAAGAATCGAGACGTTCGACACCGGTTCAACCACCTCCGGCTCATCAACAAGCACGAACACCAAATATACCTTTCGATTTGAAATATACAGTTCCTGGAAAACCAACTGTAATTCCTGGAACTTCTAGTACTTTAACACCTATTGATTTATCTGCTGGGTATGATCTTGTTTAATTTTTTATAAACTTGAACATAAGACTATATTTATTTTTATAATTATTTATACAGATAATGTATCTATTTTAGGTATCCAAAACCAAGTACTGATAACAGTAAAGACATTATGAACGAGGTTCAGGATTTTTCAATGCCAAATAAAAATAAACAAATTAGCAGTAATAAAGGAAAATTAGATAGTATGTTAGATAAATTAATGAAAAGAAAAAATTGTGTATGTATATTTACCTGAATTATTTACTTTTTTTTTTTAAATTATGTAATATATGAATCAAAATTTATATATCTGTTCGTTCCACAGCCTACGGATGAACCTGTAATGGGAAAAGAGAAAAAACGTAGGAAATTGGATGAAATAGTACTAGGATTAAGTGCAGCAAAAGAACAGCAAAGCAGTCACTATCCTGAACATAGTAAAAAGAGTACAATTACACCAAATGTTACTGTCACACCTACTTCTGCACCCATGGGGCTTCCAAATCCTCCAACGAGTACCCAGAAACCATTTTCTATTACTGTCACTTCAATTCCTTCTTCTCGTGCATCGAATTCAACTTCTGGATTACCTCCTCCTTCTTTACATTCGCACAAAGATAGTTTCTCTGCTTTACTTGTTCAAGCAGAGCAACAAAATCGCGAATATAAGAAACAACAGCAACATCAACAGCAGTCACAACAGCAGCAGCAGCAGCAGCAACAACAACAACAACAGCAGCAGCAGCAACAGCAACAACAACAGCAACAACAACAACAGCAGCAACAAAATTTTAATTCAACGCATTCGTCATCATCAAGTGGCCATAGAAAGAGTTACGAAGCAATGATTGCAGACATTAACAAAGTTGCTGAATATTCGTCTAAAATCGGCTCATATTCGCATGAGGCTAAAGTGAACAAGTGGTTAGCTGAACAAACTGCCATGTCTGAACAATTAGGTGCAGAATATTTAAATGCTCCTAGACGACGAAGGCCACGCGTTGATCCATCCTTGCTAGATTGGAAGAAATTAACAGGCGAAGAGAATGTTGCTGTCATTAATAGATTAACAGGAAAAAAGGTTCGAATACGAAATTTGATACTATCTGAATAATATTATTGAATTCATATAAAGTCTAATACAATCATTATATTTGATATTATTTAATTATATAGTGGAGTCCCTCTATATGGCATTGGCACTACAAGGCTGCAGAAATAAAAAATGTTGAGTGGCACTTCCTCGGAGTAGCACTTAATTCTTAAAGATTTATCGCTGTTAGCGATATAATTAATAAATTTTACATCTAAATTTCAAAATCTGAGCTTTTTTAAATTGCTAAGTTCAAAATTTTGAAATTTAAAAATATTTTTAATTCTAATAAATAGATGCCATATTGTGAGACTATACTGTATTTATAAAGTGTGTGCTCATACTACATTAAAATATACATATTTTAGGTTACCGGTAGCAAAGCACCACAATTAAAACGATTAGGTCAATGGTTGATTGAAAATCCAATGTTTGATGTAGATCCAAAATGGGCAGAACTCGTAAAAGAACGTGGGAATTTACCACACGATTTGCAAAAAAGATTATCAGGAAATGATAGGAGCAATGCCAATAAGGGTAAGAGCCCAGGAAGACCTCCTATGATGCCAAGCCCTAATAGCCAGCAGTCTACGAATCAAGCTAATTTAGCAGCCACATCGATGGCTTCAGGTTTAAATTTCCCTTCGTTGGGTAATTTAAATAACTCGCTTTTATCTGGACTTTCTCTTGGCAATTTCGATCCGAAGAATAATCCTCTTCTTATGCCGTTCGGCGGTTTACCCAATCTGGGTGCATTGAGTGGATTAGGCAACCTTAATAATCTAAGTAACATGAGTCTAACGAATTCCTTATTCGCGAATCTTGCTGGACTCGGTTTACCATCTTTAGCGGGTATGGAGGCTGCTCTGGGTGCAACAGCAACTAGCACGGCAGCTGAAACGAATCCAGTTGTCAGTTCTGTCAGCAGCAAAAACACAAGTTCTACTAATATCAGCAGTGCTGGTAAATCATCCCGAAATAAACTAGAACCTCCTACGAGTAAATCTTCGGTGCCTTCAACTTCATCAGCATCATCTACGATACCTACAACGACACCATTCCCTTTCTTTTTCCCAAATCCCAGCTTACTATATACCCCATTGGGTTTGGGTGGTTTGAATCCATTCTCGATGCAACCTGGTGGAGTATCATCGGCCTATGAAAGTCTTGCTCAATGCGGACTTCTAAATCCATCTACTTCAACTGCGTCAACGGTGCGTAAGCCTACATCATCGGCAAGTAATGCAAGGCAACGCGATGCGATCACAGAATCGACAACTAAACGAAAAGACGCCGAAAAGAAAAACAGGTATTCTGTTGATCCGGGAATAACGTTACAGCAGTATACGGATATGACGTTGCATAACGAAGAACGGCGTAAAATGGAACAAGAAAAGAGAGAAAATCTGGAACAGAACGATGTGGCAGATTTGTCTGATCGACGAACCGAAAGAAAGAACAAAGAACAAGAGATGAAAGAGGCTTTGGAGCATTTAAGTAGAACTAGCGCAGAACTTTTAACGAGAAATATTGAGGATCAGCGATCGAGCGAAAAGAGAAGTCGGAATGCAGACCATAATCAATGTTCCGAACAACAGGCATCGGGTATGCTTGAAATAACTTTGGAACCTATTAGTAAGAAACCCAGAATCGATATTGAAGTTAACACCAAACCTGTAACGACCACGGCAACTACGCCAACAGTATCAGCTGATGTGTCAACAGGTGAAATTGAACATACAGCACGATCATCGGCCGTAACGGTTAAGCAGAACTCGGTAGAAGAGACGAATACTTCTAGCGAAACATCTTCAAATGTTAATAAAAAAGAGACTGATGAAACCGTTACTACAATAACTACTATATCGACACCAACCATTACGGTTACAGTTGCAACTACAGCTACGCCTGCATCTACACCTACACGTACGCCTACACCTGTATCTACACCTGTATCTACCCCAACATCTACATCTACATCCACCTCTGTTGTTACACCTACCTCTACGACATCGATAACAACAAGCTCAGAAGATGCAACCACGTCGCAACCGAATGCCAATAACACGAAAAGTGATACGTCGAAAGTTTCGTCAGAAGTTGAAGAAGATAATAAAGGTACTAAAGGAAAAAAGGCGCGAAGTGGGAAACGGCTGAGCGCAGAACCTCCTCCGGAACGAAAAAATCTTCGTTCCAGTGCTGGAAGACAAGCGAGAGCTGCAGCGGAACGACAAGCAAGAATGGAGGGTGAATTACAATCTGATTCACAGGAAACTCACACAACGACCGAGTGAAGTGAAAAGAAAAAAAATAAAGTGAATTCTAAATAGTACTGGTGATGTTAATAATCAAATCTTCCGTTGTGACGATTATTTTTATCCTGCAGTATATTCTGCGGTATTCGCACAACGATTTCCAGGAAAATTGTCGGTTTATAAACATTTAAATATATAACTCGATGAAACGACAATTATTAATTAAACAGAAAGCACAAGTGCATTCAAAGAACTTTAAATATGAGAAAAAAAATAAAAACATTTATAAAATTTAATTTTTCCTTCCAGTTTATATGGAATGAAATGGGACAAATAATTAAATAACGAGTAAACAACATACACATTACCATTACTATCATTATGAATGTATAACATGAAGTTGTTGAGTATGAAGGCTGGCAATAGTATTTTATCATTCGATATATTGTGTGGTAATTAACTTTTAATTATATAACATTACAATAACAAAGTATAATTTTGTTAAATTTATTATTCTTTATGATCTTTATTGATTTTGACGAGGGACTGTTTTATATAACTGCTGTCTACTATTGCGTAGTTGCGCAAACACTTCAAGGATTATTCAGACATAAGATATAACCATAATGTAGTAAATTTAGTAATAACTTAATTAAAAAAAAGAAAAAACAGTGTAAATATTATATACATTATGCCTAGAGACCATAAGTGATCGTGTACTTGGAAAAATGTATATAACACAGTGTACTTTTAATTACATTAGGTAATACAATAAACAGCTTTTTTTGTTGTTTGCAAATGCCAACATTAGAATTCTTGTTTTAATAACTGTACGTACCTTTATCGATGAGTAGTTGCGGTTATGTATTAACGGAAACATCGCAAAATTTTCGTGAACAATAATATCAATAATAGGAAACATAACAAGTTTAAAACATATTTTAGTGTGTAATTTTGAAATACACTTTCTTTTAATTGTATTTCAAGAAATATGAAAGTACTATAATACTAAAAAAAATAATACATGATTGAATGTATACTTTAATTTTTATAAATATACATTTTTTTTATTTATAAATATATATTTCAAAGTATTTGTTTTTCACATTTAAAAAAAATTATGTTGGCTGAGGTACCATACGTAAATATCCTTTTCCTGATGGTAAAGGTATGGTTTTAATATTATCATATAATTCTTTAGCTTCATCATCAGAAACAGTTGGCTGAATCATGACATAATCTCCATCCTAAAATTACAACAAACATTTTGTTTAATACACATACGTCACTTTAATTTATTTATACATTTGTACATACAAACCTTCCATTCAACAGGAGTTGCTACTTTATGCTTTTCTGTTAATTGTAGTGATTTGATCACGCGTAAAATTTCACTATGTCAAAAAAAAAATAATTAATAAAGATATATTACTAAGATTAAAAATCAATTAAATATACACAAAAGAAAGTACTCAAAACTTCTTCCAGTAGTTGCAGGATATAAAATTGAAAGTCTCATTTTTTTAGCAGGATCAATAATAAATACTGCTCTAGCAGTCAAAGGAATACCATTGCTATCAACTTCTGCAGGATCTAACATTCCTAACAAAGTTGCAAGTTTCCGTGTTTCATCTTCTATTATTGGATATGGAAATTCTTTGTCGGTTACATCAGCAAAAGCTTTTATATCCTAGAAAGTAAATTATTATATTTTGTGAGCTCAATTAACATGCTTTCTAATGTGATAAGACAATTTCTAATAACAAACATTCAAAAACATACTTCTATCCATTTACAGTGAGAATCGACTGAATTACATGATAATGCAATAACTTTTACTCCAAGTTCTTTGAATTCTGGCATTAATTTTAACACTCTGGCTAATTCTGTTGTACATACTGGTGTAAAATCATTTGGATGGGAAAACAAAATACCCCATCTGTAAAATATAGTCTATTATATCACAATTACTAGATGTCTTCATATACATATTTTCATTTAGCAAGTTTGTACATTAAAAAATATCAAATCTTTAACAAATGTCAAAAAACACATTGCATTTTTATAAATTCTGTCAGTTGAAGAAATGGAACAATTGAATTTATAAGCATATGACATGAAAAAATAAGTATATTTATATTTGAATAAAATATCATTTAACAAATAATTGTTACTTGAGAAAAATTAGAGATATAGTAGAGACATGATTATATTTACAGTTATTTATAAAAGCAATAAATTAAATTAGATATTTAAATTGTTTGCTTACGAGTCACCTAACCAATCGTGAAAATTAATTTGTCCAATTTGTGTATCTGCTACAAAATTTGGAAAAGTTTCACCCAATAAAACCATGCTCTATAATTTTAAATTTATTTTTACAAATATTTATTTATGATATATTCCTTTTATGTATTAAAAACAACAAGCAATAATCACTGTTATGAAAATAGGTACTTTTAGTAAGAGGAATACTAATTCATTTGATGTTTTATAGCTTTGATTGGTTACTCTGTAACGAAGAATAACGTGCAAACGCACCAATGATAAAGTAACAATTTTTGTTTTTATATAATTTAGTAATCTTTTATTTAGTATATTTTCTCATATTATATAGGATGCTAAGAAATAACCGTATTTGCTTAGGATCATTTAATGCATCATTTAATCTAATCTTATACCGTTTTTCAACATGATGCATACAATTACTATAATTCTATAGTTCTGCATTTCTATAATTTCGCACTTATTGGCCAGTCATATTTATTTTCAATACTTAATTGTAGAAAAACTGTAGATCTAATTCAAACATGGTATTATATTTTTTTTTAGATTTTTGTTCTATTGCATGATGCGGCAATTAACGATAATTTAATTATATATATATATATATATATATATATATACATGAGGATATAGAATATAGATCTAGAATATAGAATATATTCTATATATATATATATATATATATATATTATAATTTCTCTTCGTTCTCATATTTTTGTCTACCATATATATGACTACGTTTCCATCGAGGGTTCAAATCGGGTCAGAGTCGGGTTAGAGTCGGGTTGGGGTGAGCGCTTTTACGGTGGAAACACCAAAGGTTTAGTTGAACTTTACCCTACAAAATTTTAGGGTAGCGTTCAATTGGGTTTGGTGGAAACGACAAGAGTCGAGTTCGTGTTGCCAACATAACAAATCCAAATTGCATTGTGTATCACGTGTTGTATTAATCGGTGTAGAAGAGGTTATTATTACTTTTTGTCGATGATCTTGTAATCTGAGAAATAATTTTTGTATGTTATTTTAATATTGTAAAATTAATATTGCTCTCCTTTACATGTCAGAATATGGTAGTTGACTTTGTGCAGTTGGTAATGTTCAACCTTGCCGCAACTCCAACCCGCGACTCAAACCCGACTCTAACCTGATTTGGACCCTCGATGGAAACGTAGTCTAGACTACAAAACAAGAAGTAGGTTGTGAGGCAATACCGAATTGGCGCTGAAAAACTTCGGGAGTTTTCTGAACACAGTCTATTAAATCAACAGAATGAAATGTCTTGATATACACGCGACGTCCTAAGTAACAATTATATTGTTTCGAAATTATTATTGCGGATTTTAAAATGTATAATATAGTTTTTCGATGCATTGTCAGTGCTACAGTCAAATTATATTCTAACACTGTTGTTCAACCATTACAATATAAATATGTATTTGAGGAATTCAAGTTTTCTGTACCAAAATATTCAATATTACCACGAGGTTTTTGTACAAACAAATCATATTTAATTCAGCAAGAATATGATAAGAAGTTTGAGGAAGAATTAAATGAATACCTGAAGGATCCTCAGAATGCAGCAAACTTTGAAAAATGTCAATTAGAAGTGGAATATCTTCGAAGTTCAGTAGATAGAGTACCCAAATCTTTAAAAGCACAAAATTGGTTACATTTACTTAAATCAAATTTCAGAGGGCAAAGAAGGTTGTATCTTGAATTAATTTCAAATCATGAAATTATTTAACAAATTTTATTTTGGTAACATAATTCTTTTTATATTACAGGGCATATCTAGCATATCTTTGGCAAATAGAAAAAAAAGAGGAAAATAGAATTTTAAAAAAAGAACAGAGAAAGAAATTAATTATAGAAAAAAGAAATGCAGAAACTAGTGAAAATAAATATAAATTGAGTTATAATACGATGTTTCATCGTATACGTGAGCAAGCAATAATGCAGTTCTATAATGGTAGATTAATAAATGCTATGTTATGGGCTCCGACGATAGTGTTTGATCTTGGATATGATGAGTATATGACACAAAATGAAAAACAGCAATGTGCAAAACAATTATTGTATGCATTTTCACAAAATCGATTGCATGATGATCCTTGCAACCTTTACTTTTGTAATACTGATCTAAATAGTATAACTATGAAACAATTACATAAAACAATACCAACATTATATGATGCAGATTTTCCATTAAATATTACTACAAAATCTTATTTAGACATATTTGATAAATCCAAATTAGTATATCTTACTCCACATACCAGAAAAGTTTTGACACATTATGATGCTGATGCTATTTATATAATTGGGGCTATGATAGATAAGGTAATTACTATTTCATTTTTATATATATATATACATAATTTTTGTATTTAAAATGTAATTAGTTACCCTTTTGCACCATTCAAGTATAAGTGACTCAAAATAGGAATTTAATATTTAGTAATTTTGAAACAACTCTTTGAATAATACATTTATTAGTTCAAATATTATTTAATTCTATTTCTCATGAAGCATATGAATAAAGTTATTGAAACTTAATAAAAATTTGAATGGTTCATAATGGTTGATAATGTGAAAATTATGTATCCATATAATTTATTTTATTTTATACATATTTTAACAATTGTAGACAAATCATGAACCATTGTCAATGCAAAAAGCTAGAAGAGAAGGTATTAAAATGGTTAAATTCCCCTTAAGTGAGAAATTACCATGGGGGACAGGATCTATAAAAAATCTCCCACTGAATCAAGTACTTTCTATACTGTTAGATTTAAGGGTAACAAATAATTGGGAAATAGCACTACAGCACATACCTAGAAGAAAGCTTAAGGAAAATAGACTAAAATCCTTAGAGAGGCAAGTAAGGAAGAGAGAAGAGTTAATATCCTCTCTTTTGCAGAATGTATAATGTTTTATCAGCGAGAATATTTATAACTTCAAATAAAATCTTAAGTATACATTAAAAAGTGAATTTTGTTAAACCATATACAATTTATGTAGATGTAAGTATATTTATTTATTTTATTAATTTAGGTATTGAACAATCTTTATGAAGTTTCTAAATTGAAAAATATGCTTCTCCGTGAAACATACAAATTTGGCTAACAATATTAATTAATAAATATATTATATTAATTATAAAGTTCATGATAGATTATACTATACTGAAAAGAAAAATTTATTAAAAAGATGAAATTATATTTACATATAAACATTTTCTTATAATATACTGTACATTTATTATAGAGATAGTGTATGTTATTAAATCATAAATGAAAGAAGTATATTTTTTCTAATATAAAAAGCTATTGTAAATATACATATATTCCTGAAATTATATTTCACATATATTTATACGTATAAATTATGTTACAGTCTTGATCTTATGTATAAGCAATATAAAATTAACTTCTTGAACTTTAAATCTTAAATTCAAAATGTATTAATGGTTTCGAATAGAAATCAATGAAATATTCACTATATATCAGAATTGGTTACTTGAAAACTTCTTTTAATGGAAACGCGTGGATATTGTTGGCGCCATTCTTGTATCAAAAAATCATTAATACCTTCGCAAAAACTGAGATCAATCATTTCCAATCTTGGACAAAATAATAAAAACCTGTAACATATTTCGGGTGTAAGAGAACGGGCTCCTAATAGATCCAATTGTTGCAGTCGTTTACATAGAAAGAGCGGTTCTAAGTCACGATCCGTTAATCCTCTAAGAGCTGCTAAAAATACTTTTTCCAAGTACCGACATGAAAACAATAATGCTCGTAAAGAATCGCCAGGAGCACCCATTCCACCGCTATGGACACATATAGTCATTAAAAAGTATTAAATCACTTCTATTTGTATGAAAGAATAAAACAAATATTTTTTCAGACAACATACCACCATCCAAAATCCACTTCGCGAAGATTGGTACATTGAGACAGAGCTTTAACTCCATGTGGAGTTAAAGTTTGTGCTTTCCAAAAATCTACACTTTCCAAATATGGGCAAGAATTTCCTAATTCAACTGCAACTTCATCTATGTTTAAACGATCATGCATCCCTGCTAAATTCAAATGTCTCATCTGGGTATTTTTCTTTAAAATAGAACATAGTGTAGAAGTTTCAATACATGTCCTATAGAGTTCTAAACGTTCAAGGAATTTCAAGTTTTCAAGATATGAGAATCCTTCGTTTGTTACACCCATGCAATTGCGTAAACATAATTCTAAATAATACATTATACTTATGATCAATAATTTAAACACTTAAAAAGATACATTTACAGTAATATTTGCATTTACCTTTTAAGTTTTTACAGACTTTTGAAATTTCAAATATAACTTCATCATTTACAAATTGACAACAGTTTAATCTTAAATGTGTCAAAAGAGTTCCAGACATGTGAAGAAAATGTATAAATTCTTGATATTTAATCAAATTATAGTTTCCACACCAAGAAAAATCTAACTGTTGAAGATAGTGACATCTAGGTGCTAAACAATTTAATGCAGATGTATCTAAACAATACCAGTAAGGTTTCAAATTAAGACTTGTATACAATAAAGCATCTCTTGCAATATTATTAAAATGTCTATTTACTCTACATAAACGACATAATGATTTTAAGTCTAAATTGTTTAATATCTTTAGTACTGTTTCATCCTGTAAAAATAAATAAAAAGTAAAGCATTGTTACTTAAAAAAGAAAATTTACATATTCTAAAGAATAATGAAATGTGATATTTTACTGGAAGTGCTGAAAAACTACCACATGGTTGATTGTTTGAATCATTTAGAGGTAACAAAAATCTTTCTTTAGCAGAATTACTTTCTTCATTTAATGTATGTGACAATGAATGATTAATGTCTTTAATAAGTTTTGGAAAATCTTCTTGTAAAAATTGCTGCAAACTATTAAATGCTTCTTCTATTGGAGGAACAGATTGATAATGTTGTCCTATTTTAGATATTAATTTGCCCTTAGACATATTATCTATAACTTTACTGAAAAAAAAATATTCATTTTATTATTCCAGCATTACTATAAAATACTAATATTCATTTACCTTTTAAAAAGTCTACAATGCTTAGAAAGCACTTTTTTAATGATCGTTAAATCTTGATTTGCCTTTAAATAATCAGATGTTAGATTATACATATCATCATTACTTTGTTTAAGATAACCCAATTCTTGTGAAAGATCGTTTAAATTCTGAATATGTAAATTGTTAGGTACAATTAATTCTGATGTTCCAATAAGTAACACAGCATCCAATTCAGTGTAATAGTCTAATAAATTGTGATTAAATTCCAGTCTTATCATTTTTGTTTTAAAATTGCATGATTGTAAATATGGAGAAAATATTCTTGGCTTATGTGGTACAACTTGAGGAAATCCACTCCATAATTGAAACCATTTGCCTCCTGAATTTTGAGCCCAAATTCCAACTATGCTTCCAGGATTGTAAGTTTCATATATTGATATTCTAATTGGATATACTTCTTGATAATATTCTAGATCTTTTTGATATGAAAAAAAATATTTTAATTTGTTTACATATATTAACCATTTGTAAGCAAATTTTTTCTCTATAATAATATACAATCATTTGTCACATTAAATGTTTAAGATTTTTTTTCAATAAAAATAAAAATTCAAAGTAAAATTAAATTTCACTTGTAGCTGGCCAATGACCCAGATTGCCAACAAAGGGTTAAAAAATTAAAACAAAATATTAATAGTTAATATTACATAATATGTACCTATGTAATCTTGACTAATAACATCCACATTATTCTGTGGCATATAATCCATTAATCTTGAAGGTGCTTTGTCCCACCATTGTCCATATGTTCTCTGTAATAATAAATCACTTTTTGTTTATTAAAGTTGTAAGATGTATATTATTTTGATTAATACCAATTATGGTTTTATTTTTACATTAAAAATTTGCAACAAATAAATTATATAAATTATATTTTACGAATAAAATATAATATCCAAATGAAAAAAATTTAAATGTTTATAAAAATTTATATGCAAAATAGTTCAAATTACTGATAAACACTATATTAAATTTTGGTTTCATACTAAATTGTCACTTGGGTTTACTTTTAGTATTTTATTTTACAAAAATTAACATACATACCATAACAAAAGCTTGCGGAAAATCTCCATAATCAGGAAATTTACTGGGATTTCCAGCAATATTGTATGCAGTATATGAAATACTAATATTACTTCCATACTGGGAACTGAAATCGCACACATCTTTAACAAATTGCTCTACAAACGTTACGGTTTCTTCTTTGTCATCAATTTTTTCTCCATTTATTGATACTACTTCTACTTTTATTTCGTCATGTGATATCATGTCATTTACAATTTAAATCGAGAATGTTAACCTCAAGTAGTAATAGGTTAACGAATTCACTAAATTTTTATAAGCTTATAATTTCATATGTGTTAAAAAGTTACCGAAATGTTAAATGATTGGACAATTAATTTCATATAGAAAAGTAAATCTTCGTATCGTTTTCCTTCTGATACTACAAACGTATGTGTGACAACTTTTCCAGTTTTTCACTCATGCAGACTGGTGCAGACGAACGTTTGGTTAGAAGCTTTTAAAATATGTATTTATACAGACTGGGTGAGCGTTCGCAAACGGGTAGATAAAAAGCATAAGTTTATTCATTGGCGTACATCTAACTTAAACTATTATACGATGGACACCAATATCCATATTTATGTTTATTATAGTCTGAACAATGATTCAACAGTACAACATATTTGTTGATCGATCAATTTTCGATTGTTGCGTATTTTGACACTGATTGGTTCATGCACGTTTAGTGTATGGCAGCAATGCGTTTATGATGTTTATGACACTGAGAGTAATATATCCAGTGATCTTTTTATTTTGTATGTTTCTTATATTGTTATAAGTTCTTTTTCTTTTTCATATATTAGTGAAACGCTCCGTGTTATGCATGGAGAATTATGACTTTGCTCACCATCCACTCCAAACTTCAATTCCATGATATTAAATCCCCTGTGCAGTCTTAAACCGTAAAAGATAGACATGCACAGTAATTTTTTTACAAAAAGGATTAATGCAGAAAAGCTAAATGGAGCACTCTTAATGAAGAGGTAATTAGTTTTTAAATTGGAGCAATTTTGATTTTTCTGTGGCGTACTTGCTCAGTGGGAGAGAATAAATTAGACTGTTTTACGATTATCCGGAGACTTTTATTCGACACCTCTGTACACGACGCATGCTCGTTTTATTCTATTGTTTTTTTCCGACTTTTTGAGAAGGTTGGGGGCGCACCGTCTTTTACCAAGCTTACCAACTACTATATACTGTTGCGATTCTTCTTGTTGAATTTAGGGATTTTGTTGGCGAGGTTCAATTTTCAAGAAGCGCTTGGGCGCTTGGTTTAATTCCGCGATTTAATCAAACAACAAAAAGGAAAAATAAATAAACTAATTGGAACTTGAAATGAATTAAATAAACTAAACAACTAAATTAAACTTTTTGAACTTCTTTAATAAACTTTAACAAAGATTAACTTTTAAACTAATTTAAATGAAACTGAATTAACAAAACGAATTTTAATATATTGCTCTACTAAGTGAAGAATACGTGCGTTACTTTCTAGCTCTGAGAATTGAATTGAATAAATCAGATTTCTAATTGAAAATCAAGGATAATTATGAATTTGTAATAATTATCTAATTTGACTTATTAGATAAGAGTTTTTACAAGTAGTCTTTGATTTCAGCTTACAATTTATCAAATACACTCTGTGTTCTTCTTCAACTGCACCTTTTTACAATCTAAATTTTGCGCGTTTAAAGTTACATATTTTGTCGCTAGATGGAGCCGCTTTTACATTATGTGTGGTGATCATCAGAGTCATCGTCGATCAAGAAGAATTTCATTTTCAAGCCATCGATAAAGAAGATTTCTATTTATATTTGACATTCAATTTTATTGTTCAATTGTATATTTTAAAAAGAAAAACGTTCGCTATTCATTCCTTAATCAAATTTAAATTCAGCAACGCGCATTTCAAAATCAATATCAATAAATCAGTTATTTTTGAAGTTTTAATCTATTAACTAATTTTAAATATAGAGACGCATTCTCTATATATGTTTCGCTTCTTCTATGTTCATACAGAATTAAATTAGCAACGAATCCCAGCATACAACAATACAAAACTTACAAACTAGTGACTATAAGGAAAACTTAACTTAACTAAAACTAGATGGCGCGACTATACATTTCTGGGCGACTCTGGTCGCTACATTTCGAAAACAAGTGGCGCCATCTGTCCGGCGAACAGGCTGAACTATACTCGACGGGAACACGGCTTTCATCAATTCGCGTATTCCACCGCTAGGTGACGCTACATGTACCGTATATGTGGCGACACCTACTTCCGCTCAACCATCCCGCCGAAGGGTGCATTTTTCTCCCGCGTAATTTTTCTATTTTTTCTGGAAGGGGTTTTCCCTCGGGGAGAGAAACTTACTTCCCTGGAAAGCGTGCTTGCTAGTAGACATGTCGCATCGCAAAGTTTATATTTAATCCTGAACCATTTTTGTATTTATCTGTGCAATAGTGAATTAATAAGAATATTATATTGTCGACATTATAAACAATTAAGACAATTTTAAATAAACTCTTTTCAACCTCTTTTTATTTATAAATCAAGTGAATATTTTTATTTGATTACCTTTAGTCGATAAAGTGGGAGTCCTGCTTTGATAAAGGCCTCCATATATACACTACCGCTCAAAAGTATGTGGACACTTACATTTTTTTGAATTTCAGATACATATTATGTTTTTATTGTTAAGCAAAATCGTTCATAAATTCTAGTATTAATATGAATGTGATGTATTATAATATTACGAAATTATCAATTTATTTATTCAACTTTCTGAAATAAATATATGTGTTATTTTGCGTTGCGCGCGTAGAGTTTGTGGGTCTTTTCTCTGGCAGTTTGCAATGATTGCATCGCTTAAGTGAGGTCTGTTGCCTTCTCAAGACTAATGTAAACATTTGTAAACATGATTATATAGCCAGGATGCCACGAAAATGCGAAAATTACATCACGCGGTGGATATGTTAACGAAAGGTAAATTTAAACATATTTCATCACTATCGGTAAAATATTTAACAAATTATTATTACAATATGTTGTCTAACACTGGAGGAAGTGGAATATATACACGATAAACAAATAATTCAAAGATATCACAATGTTTTCGGGCATCTAAAAAAATTGAAGAAGTGTCCACATACTTTTGAGCGGTAGTGTACATAGGAATTGCCTTCTTATATCATCATATTATACCACAGAATCATGTCCGAAAGTTGCGCTGAGACGTTGTACGCATGCCCGAAAACAAAGCAGAAAAATATTCTATAGTACTCTTACAATGATAGTACAGTAAAACCCTTCTTAAGGAACACCCTTTAAGGGATACATAAAAACTAATTGCATCATCATTGTGGGTGTTTCGGCTACTTTTTCTTTGATTACTTGCTTTGTCAAAAATTTACTGCGCATGTCTATCTCTTACGGTTTAAGACTGCGCAGGGGGTCAAGGTTAACTGATTAATTTTCCGTGCATAGCGAGGGTGTTCTACAAGTTAATAATTAAATGATTAAACAACAAGTTATGTACTATATGAAAAGTGGCGAAAATAAAGAAAAATTGATCAACAATCATTGTGTATTTATTGTCACCTAACAAACCCAACAGCAAAATTTCCATATTCGAAAGACAGAATTTGTATCAAGAGAACATGAGAATTTCTGGAAGTTGATGTCGCCAAAATTCCAAGAAATAGCATGATAGATACTTCTTCATAATTTATGTTCTCCTGATACAAATTTTCAAAATCGGTTGCTGGAATTTCAAAAATTGCGCCTTAGGAATTCTGCAAGCGGCACGTAGGATACCTCCTCAGAACTTATGTTCTTCTGATACAAATTTTCAAAAATCGCGCCCTGGGAATTCTGGAAATGACGTCCACAAAATTTTAGGAAGTGGCACGAAGGGTACCTCCTCACAACTTATGTTCTCCTGATACAGTATCGATTCGTAATAAGCAACTTGCTTGGGTCTGCCGAGTTGCTTGTTACGAATCAGGTATACTATTCCGCTTGTTTTTGTTCCCGAGCGCGACAACGGTAGTGGTAAATTATGACTACGTTTCCATCGAGGGTCCAAATCGGGTCAGAGTTGGGTTAGAGTCGGGTTAGAGTTAAGTTGCCTTGCCTGTTTCCATCGGATCAGAGTTACGTTGGGGTTGGAGTTGGGTTGAACATTACCAACTGCACAAAATCAACTACCATATTCTGACATGTAAAGCTGAGCAATATTAATTTTACAATATCAAAATAGCATACAAAAATTATTTCTCAGATTACAAGATCACCGACAAAAAGTAATAATAACCTCTTCTACACCGATTAATACAGCACGTGATATACAATGCAATTTGGATTTGTTATGTTGGCAATACAAACTCGACTTTTGTCGTTTCCACCGCACCTCAACTGAACGCTACCCTAAAATTTTGTAGGGTAGAGTTCAACTAAACCTTTGGCGTTTCCACTGTAAAAGCGCTGACCCCAACCCGACTCTAACCCGACTCTGACCCGATTTGGACCCTCGATGGAAACGTAGTCAATAAAGTAATCGGTGGAGGAACGATGTTATTCTTTAGACAAGGACAGAACATAACATTCTTTCTCTTTTTAATACTAGTAGAATTTCCCGAATGGAACATGTCTATGTATAATATACTGGATTCGTAACAAGCAACTGGCCAGACCTGAGCGAGTGGCTTATTACGAATCAATGTAGAATTAGATGAATGGACGACAGAATCGCTATGCATCAGAGTGAGAAAACAATATATATGTTCTGTCCTCTTTCCACTAAACTGTTCGGTCGATCGTAAAAATTTATGACCTCTTCGGTTTCGCGGACCTCTCACTCTTTCTCGGACCTCTCACTCAGCAGCCGATTTCAAATAAAGAAGAGGGGATAGAAATTTGCTTGTTACGAATCAGTACTGCACATGTTCCTATGCATATTTATTTTCCAACACTTTTGTACATCAAATGACTTAATATATTTTATTAGTAGATAGATACATTATTAATATTTAATTCTAGGACAGAATTATCATAATAGTACGTACATATTAATGTGCGCTGTAGTACAGGATCTTGTAGAAAACTAATAAAAATCTGTTGAGAGAATAAAGATAATGTAGCAATTAATTTGCTTCTAAAATTTAAAGAAAACTGTCAGTTATGGAAGCAAATGTGATGAATACATAAATTGGACGATTGCTTTCTTGCGCTGTATTAAATGTCGTTCACATTAGGCTACTTTGACATGTGCTGGCCTAATCTGAACGCCCCCTTAGGCAGGTCTGACGCAGCGTCATCTAGCAGTGATACGTGGAACTTCAACAGAAATTTCGCTGATGGTATATTACCGTTGAATTGTAATCAATTAATTACCGACAGAATCCGGTCGGTAAATTAAACGTGTTCATCATAGTTCAGCAGCTTGTTGTTAGGTGGTGCTTAACAGCATTTTATGGTGACCATCGGAGTCGTCGTCGATCAAGAGGAATTCTATTTTCAAGCCGTCAATAAAGAAGAATTTTACTTGTATTTGATATTCAATTTTACTTATGTCCAATTGCATTTTAAAAAGCAAATCGTTCGTTATTCATTCCATAATCAAATCTGAATTCAAAACGACATATTTCAAAATCAATTTCAATAAATCAGTTATTTTTGAAAGTTATAATTAATTGACTACTTTAAATATAGAAAAACATTCTCTATAGAAATATAGGGTTTGTCTCCCTATATTTTAATAATCAATAAATAATAACTTTACAAAATAACTGATTTTATTGAAATTGATTCTGAATTTTATTTAAATACGTGCTCTTGAATTCAGGTTTGATTACAGAATCAATAGCTAACGATTCTGCATTTTTTAAAATTGAACACGACGAAACGACGACAGCTTTAAACATTAATAATTTGTCAACAAGTACAAATAGAATTCTTCATGATCGACGGCTTCGATAACAGAAGTCTTCTTGACCGACAATTCTGATGATCACCACAGAAAACTAAAAATTGCTCCAATTCGATTATAAATAATCACAAAAAATTACATAAAAATAAATTTGAATACAACAAGAACAGTTTGAACGCTATATTGTATCTCGTCGATGATATAGAATATAGAGAATGAGCTCATTTGAGATCAAAGTTTTAATAAATATATACGATACGTACATAAAAGAAAATGTAATAAATGAAACGATAATTTAATGGTAAATCGTAGCTCTTAGCTCGATATCGTTTTCTAAAGTTAATTTCGTGAAAAATATTTAGAAAACGACATCGATTACCAGGTCACACCACGAGGAGGTGGCTACGTTAGAATAGTGACCCACCCTAACTCCAAATCCCTACCACCCTCCAATCGCAACTACCTCATTTATCGGAAGGATAAATGAGTTCTGACTCTACTTAGCCCGCTGGCTCGCATATACAAATCCTTTACCACAATCCAGCAAAGAACTTGTATCACACACACACACACATACATTAACTTAATACTAATCGCATGGGATTCCACACACACACGCTTAACTTATTCTAAATGCCGCACGGTACCTCCCGTTCTAAAATTGCACTCAAATAATCTATGACGAATTCAAAAAGTAAAGGGAAGAAAGTTAGAAGAACTTTCTGTCAAAAAAGGGGATCAGTATTTTTCGCCAAGTGAACCTCGCCTTCCATGGGTCAAAGGGTAGTCCATAGTGGCTTACGTGAACCACGAGACAGAGATGAACCGAAAATACTGGCAAGAACGAGTGACACATCCGCGAAGGGTCTCCCATTTCCCCGCCGCTTGCGTTTGAAGCAAGTCTGACCGCAGAGAGGAGACCTCTGCCGTGAGGCGGCAGATCGAGATGGTTCATCAATCGATCGGCCCCGCAGAGATGTGTCCCTGGCGCTACACCAGCACTTGCAGCTCACCTCTGCCGCGTGTTCACAGCGCTATGAACCCCCAATGATCCACTTGGGTTCGGAACGATTGACAAAAAATAGCTGAATATACTATAAGCTAACGCGTACAAAGTTTGAGAATTGAGAAGATGAGTGCAAGTTAGAATAAGAGGCACTTACTGTCCAGAGCACGAGAGAAAAGTAGCGGGACGGGAACGGGGCTAGAGGGACGAAAAGAGCATCGCAGTGGTCGGATTGTAACGTTGCCGCCTATTGTCACACGCATTTTCGGCAACAACACGCTATTTGTCGAGGCGCACACATACATTAATCGGTCGCGTGACGCGGAGAGTGGGTCAGATATATGTAGAACAAGCGAGACAGAACGAGCGATACGTTGAGCGGCATTCCATTGTCGTAGTGTCCAAAAGTTTTACGCATCGCGTAAGAGGAAAAAGGTAGAGTTTTTTAACGTATAGTAGCAATATCTGTTTCTATACCTATGTAAAACCACACCATTACGGATGAACGGTGGAAGCTACGCGTGAGTCGAAAAGTGGGGATTAGGTGGTCCTAGCGGCCTACCCTCTTTGCCCCGTTCCCGTCCCGCTACTTTTCTCTCGTGCTCTGGACAGTACAGGGACCCACCCGCCCTGCCCACACGATTACAATTAACTTAAAACTAACGCACGCATAACATTAACTTATAGCTAACGCACGCATCCCTCGAAGATCCCTCGATGACCCCTCGATGATTGATGTCTTCAATCTTCGCGTATACGCCATTCACACATTTACTCATTCATACTACAATATATTACAATAGACGGAGCTTAAAATTACTTAAAGTTAGCGCATTAGTTGATGAAATCCCACGAAGGAAGTCTTCAATGATCACCTCTTCCTTACCTATAGACTAATTAGGTGTATTAATAAAAAGAGGAAATAGAAAAGCAAATCCAAGACTAGTAACATTATAATGTTTAGGCATGCACAATTCATGCTACCATGCAAAATTCATATTAACATTTTCGGAATAAAAGAGAAATACATCTCGAGTTGACTCGATAAAAATACGCAAATAAAATTACAATATACTTGAGAAATACTCAATTACTTACAATCAAAATCTGTAACATAAAAATATAATTAAGACACATATGAATAATTTACTTACATACATAAAATAAAAATCTGAAACAAACAAAAGTAATTAAGACAAATATAAATTATTTCATTACTTGCATAAAATGAAAATCTGTAACCGACAAAAGTAATCAAGACAAATACAAATTATTACATTACTTACATAAAATAAAAATCTGTAACAGATAAAAGAAATTAAGACAAATATAAATTATTTCATTACTTATATAAAATAACAACCTGAAACATACAAACATAATTAAGACAAATATCAATCATTAAAAGTTACTTATTTAAAATTAAAACCTGAAACATACAAAAATAATTCAGACAAAAATGAAACATTAAAAATTACTTACATAAAATTAAAACCTGAAACATACAAAAATAGTTCAGACAAAAATGAAACATTAAAAATTACTTACATAAAATTAAAATCTGAAACATACAAAAATAGTTCAGACAAAAATGAAACATTAAAACTTGCTTACATAAAATTAAAATCTGAAACACAAAAATAGTTAAAACCAACATGAAACATTAAAAATTACTTACATAAAATTAAAACCTGAAACATACAAATTTGATTAAGACACATATGAAACATTGAATTACTTACTTGAAATAAAAATCTGAAACAGACAAAAATTAATTAGACAACCATAAATCAATAAATGACTTACTTTTAATAAAAATCTGAAACAGACACAACGTATTCAGACAACCATAAATCAATAAATGACTTACTTGAAATAAAAATCTGAAACAGACAAAAAGTATTTAGACAAACATAAATCAATGAATTACTTATTCGAAATCAAAGCCTGAAACAGACAAAAGTAATTAATACAGAAAATCGAAGGATCAAGGGATGAAATCTCCCTTTATTCGAAACGAAACTTTTCAAAAATCGAAATAGTAGATTTTGAAAATCTCAACTCCGAAATAAAAAGACGAAGAGATTCAAAAACTTCAAGACTCGAAACAAAATCACGTTGAAAATCTTGATTACAAAATAAAAATCCGAGGAGATTAAAAACCTTAAAACCAAAATGAGATGACGAGGAGATCCGAAGACTTCGACGCTCGAAATGATATGCACGAAATGAAAGAGAAATTAAAGCATTAAAAATCAATGAAATAATAAAGTAAGACAGGAGAGGAAATAAAGCAGAGAAGAGGTTTGAAAATTTTGAAGCTAGAAATAAAATCAGATAGAAAATTAGAGGCCCTACGAGTGAGTACAGGATGCAGGACACACACCATTCGCACACTCACGCATACTGTAATACATTCTAAATGCCCTACATGTACCTCTTATTCTAAAATTGCACTCGTATATAAAACTTTGAAAAAGAGCAAAGGGATATGAAAGAAAGAAGAACTCACTTTTAAATTTGGGGAAATTGAGAAAAAATGACAAACTATTACTACAGTATAATATGTAAATTAAAAAATTTTGACAAAAATGAGTGCAAGTTAGAATAAGAGGTACTTACAAAGTGCGCAGGCTTTTCGTCACAAATTGCGACGAAAAACCTGCGCCCGAGCCCACCCTTCCTCCCACAAGCTCGGAATTAAAAATCTAATGCACTCAACATGACTTACCAAAAATTAAATGCTGAAACAGACAAAAATTTATTAACATAGAAATTTGAGAAGAGAGAACAATGTAAGATTTACCAAAAATTAAATACTGAAACAGATAAAAATTTATTAACACAGAAGTTTTAGAAGAAGGAACAATATAACTTACCAAAAAATGAAATCTGAAACATACAAAATTTTATTAATCTATACAACAATCGTAGGAGTAGAAGTGAAACGACGCTATCGAGAAACAAAAAACACAATCAAAATTACGAATTAAAAATCAGTCAACAATAAAACAATTTATTCAAAATCAATTCCTGAAACAGAGAAAAATAATTAACATATAAAATTGTGGGAAATTAAAATCGCGAAGAGATATACAAATCTCGAATTTCGTAATAAAATCGCGAAGGGATATACAAAGGGATATCTCGAATTTCGTAATATAATCGCGAAGGGATACAAAAATCTCTAATCTCGAAATTTACTCGCGAAGGTATAAAAATCTCGAATCGCGAAGGGATATAAAAATCTCTAATCACAAAATTTAATCGCAAAATTATGCAAAAATCTCTAATCTTGAAATTTAATTGGGAGGGCATAAAAATCGCGGGTGGCTTTGCTCGTAAAAATTCGAGCAAAACGATACATTTTGTATCGTTCAAAAAAATACATGTAAAACACAAGAAAATAATAGCGAGCATAGTGACAAAATGACTGTCCATCCTAGGATGGACAGCCATTGATAGTTCCCCTCTTCTTTGGCAATTTTGCCGGGGCTCTTCGGCATATAGCCTCTTCTCTCTTCGGCACAGCCTCACAAAAATCACTCGCGAAATTTTACGGTAACTCGGGCATTCTTAGTTTTCACGCTTACATAAATTTTCAATTTTGCTATCAATCTCCATAGAAAGATAGCAGACAATTTTATAGAAATAAAATTGCAATACTATCCATTTATTTCGATCGATAACAAAATCGAAATTTTATATAAGTTAGTTTGGTAAGAAAGAAAAATGACTCAAAATAAAAAAGATATACGACCAGCGATTCTCAGAATGCGCTGTCCGTAAAAGAATGTCCGAGCAGAATATTTTATTTCACTGCACTTCACTTCACTTTATACTTCATTTTTGCAGTCGGATCTAGAACCCGACTGCGACTTACAAACTAAAAGGCCTGGCCTGAACGAACAATCGAGTTCAAGAGATATTAAATAAATTCATATTTAATATTTTTCTCTTCTCGATTTTTCGTGAACCCCCCAGATGCAAGCATCTCACGTGTGAGAGAGGAGAATAGAGAAACGTGAAAGCTTGCTCTGGCCCTACCTACTTAAAACTAACTCATTCACACCAGAAGTAAGCTACCTGCCTGCCTATCGCTATATTTAAAAAATTGCAAAGTCCATTCTCACAAAAACACACTCCACGGTTCTCACACATACCACCCGGGTGCAAATAAGCCTAATCCTAGGGAGTACGTTCCGGGACGTCTCCGACACCCGAGTTCAATACAACATTCACACTCTAAGTTCATACCTTTTCGCTGAAATCGATCGACAATCGACAGTGAACATTGAACATATTTCATTTTTGTACTCTTTCGAATATTCAATGCAATATGTACATGTAATAATTTTAACTACTCATACAATTTTCTAACTTAATCAATTTATATAACATTGAAATGACTCTACTTGCATTTTGTATGGATTTTCAAATAGAATTTTGCAAAATTTAAAAAATAAATTTACAGTTTAATCGACACAAGGTCCACGACCTAACCACACACACACGTGTAACTTGTGTCGATAATTCACTGTCAATTTGTCGATCGCCAAAACAACTTAAAACTAAACCGTGTCCACCTGCCCTAACCCTTGCGAGTAGCATCTAAGCACGCGCATGAGTATAGAGCATAAAAATGAACACGGCCACATGTATTTTGACCTACCAGTTTTCTTCATGTGTGCTGAAAATCCTGAGCTAAAAGTCATGATTAGAAACATGCTAATAAAGTGTCTTCCAGCAAAAATTCGCTCTAACTTTAAAAAACTTTCAAAATGGAAAATGGAAGATCACTTTGCAAAAATCTAAGTATATCGGTAGTTTCATTCTTAACAGATTTATGATATCAAAGTAAATTTCTAAATGACTCAAACATTCACAAATAACTTTGATATCGAAATCTGTTTTTCGCGAAACTTTCTTGTACATATGTGTATTCAAAAAGAGTTCGCAATACAATTGAAAGTGACTCTAAAAGTAAACTAGCACGAAATCGGAGGGTCATCCGACTTCAATATACTAATTTTAATTTGATTCGTAAAGAAGTTAAGTTAAAACGCGATGTACAAGAAAACCCTGACCTGATCTAATAAATATAATAAACAGTTTGTACGAATTTTGCACGATCGTACAGTCGTGGTCACTATGCTCGCTCAAAAATATAAAATACAACCAGTTCCCGTGTCGCTTCGGACCATTCGTTCTACGACATGATGGGAACCGGAGGAACCATAAAGCATGCGACTCACCGATCGCTGACTTGCGCCACTGCGATCGCTTTACCGGTAAAGCATCAGAGATTTGGACTGCTTTGGACTGCTTTGGCAATGTTTGGATTTGGCAGTTTGTCCATTGGATTGGCAGCGTGACCTGTAACCATAGCAGGACAACAATTTAGTAACTGTCAATCAATTTGCATTTCGAGTAACGTATACATTTTTGAAACGCAAACAGTTAGTGAACAAGTTAAGCATGCAAGCAGTACTACATTACAAAAACCAGTAATAAATTTGCAAATGTATATCAAAACGTATAGTCACTCAGTGAAACATTATAAAATATTCGAAAAAATATGTCAATGCACTTGGATAATTATTGTATGGCACAGGTTAAAACGTTTAAATTTATACCAAAACACATAGATAACTACATGGTAAAACACATTAAAACACCAGTGCAAGTATTCCAAAATATTTAAATAACCACTCCATAATACACACTAAAACATCAGTAACAATTTGTTAAAATATTTAAATAACCATTCCAAAATACACACTAAAACACCAGTAGCAATTTGTTAAAACATTTAAATAACCACTCCATAAAATATATTAAAATACCAGTAACAATATGTCAAAACACTTAAATAATCATTGCATAAAGTACACTAAAGCACCAGTAACACTATGCCAAAACACTTAAATAATCATTGCATAAAGTACACCAACACCCAATAACAGTTTGTAAAAGCACTTAAATAATCACTCCACAAAATACATTAAAACAGTAAAAAATTAATAAAACATTCAAATAACCGCACCATAAAACACAGTAATAAATCCGTATACACATGCACAATCATTTAAGGAAACACACTAGTAAAGTCACTGATACTTGTAGAACCACACCATAAATTTTATTAATACACCCCCATAATTAATAAAAAATAATTATTAAAGCACACTGAACACTAGTAATAGTACACTAGGTACACTAATATATCCGTATATGCATGCAGGTAACACACTGGTTAAGTCACTGACACTTGTAGAACCACACCATAAAATTTGTTAATACACCCCCATAATTAATAAAAAATATTTATTAAAACACATTAAACACTAGTAATAACACACTAGGTACATTAATATATCCGTATATGCATGCAGGTAACACACTGGTTAAGTCACTGACACTTGTAGAATCACACCATAAATTTTATTAATACACCCACATATTTATTAAAAAATATTTGTTAAAACACACTAAACACTAGTAGTAGTACACTAGGTAACGCATGGACAAGCACAGTATCGGGTAAGTGAACCCTTGACTCGTACCGGTAAATGTTGACAGCAGAGATCCGACCACCTCGACTCATGAAATACAACTGAGCTCATTTGACCTCTTCAAGTGTATGAGCTATTGGTGGATTACAGCAGCCAATTAGACATCATGAATTGCACCAATAGATCGAATTCAAGTGTATGAGTGATTGGCAGTGTACAGTAGCCAATTAGAGATCATGTAATCCACCAATAACGTGCAACCACTCTCATAGGAAGTTATTTAATTATTTTAATTATTTGATGTTATAATTATTTTAACGTTAATTTTTTTATAATTTCATATTTTTCGACTGTTTATTAACAAATTTATTGTTACAACTATTTAAATTTATTATTTTTTCTAACTTATTCTTGCAGATATGTTGCGAAATGATTGTTAATTAATACATTACGATATATTTTATTGTAATTAATAATTTTTTAGATATTTATTTATAAAATTGTTGTTGTAACTATTCAAATTCGTTGTTTTTATTAACTTACTCTAGTAGATATGTTGCAAAATGTTTGTCAATTAATATATTACGATATATTTTAGTGTAACTCATTATTATATAAATTAATTATTGTAATTCACTATTTCCATAACTTTCTCGCGCGAATATCTTGTAAATTATTTACGAATTATTGTATTCAAATTTATTTTTATGTAATTCTTTGTAATTACGGATAATCGAAGAGACTCAGTATAGTGTGCGAACTGGAATTTATAGGGTCAACTGACAAAACACTGTTTCTTCGCGTCATCTCTATAATTTTATCCGCTTGTACCGCTAATTTTGAAAGATCTGATGTTTCAGAAATAGCTAAGATTATTCTTATATTCGACGGTATCTGCTCTAAAAACAAATTTCGTAAAACTGTATCTGAGCACTGACCTGCTGCTAAGTGTCTCATTCTCTACAGAAATACTGAAAGTTTCCCATCTCCCAATTCATGTTCGTGCAAAAGTTTCCTTAGTTTTGACACATTGGTGTCTGCGAATGCACCTGTTATTCTATTCTTTAAAGTTTCAAATTTTCCAAAATCTGGCGGCGTTTCTAAAATATCTGATACGATTGGTAGAATTGTTTGCTCTGTCGGTAATTAATTGACTACATTTCAACGGTAATATACCATCAGCGAAGATATCCGCGTATCACTGCTAGATGACGCTACGTCGAACCTACGTAAGGGGGCGTTCAGATTAGGAAAGCACATGTCAAAATAGCCTAATGTGAACGACATTTAATACAGCGCAAGAAAGCAATCGTCCGATTTATGCATTCATCACATTTGCTTCCATAACTTACAGTTTTCTTCAAATTTTTAGAAACAAATTAATTGCTACATTATCTTTATTCTTTCAACAGATTTTTATTAGCTTTCTACAAGATACTGTACAACAGCGCACACTAATATGTACATATTATTATGATAATTCCGACCTAGAATTAAGTGTTAATAATGTATCTATCTATTAATAACATATATTCTTATAACTTTTGATGTTCAAAAGTGTTTAAAATAAAAATGATTAAAAACATGTATTTGCATACTTACTTACTTACAAATCGCGTCATTCCGATCGCCAGAAATTGCCCGAAATTTTAAAAAAGAAAAAATAAAAAACAAAATATTGAGAATTTGTATCAGGAGAACATGTATTATGAGGTGATATTCTTTGTGCTTCATGGAATTTTCATAACGTCATTTTAAAAATTCCGGGGGCGCGATTTTTGAAATTCCACCAACCGATTTTGAAAATTTGTATTAGGAGAAGATAGGAGGAGGTATTTTTTGTGCCACTTCTTGGAATTTTGATGACGTCAAATTCCAAAAATTCTCATGTTCTCTTGATACAAATTCTCTCTTCCGGATATGTAAATTTTTTTCTGTTGGGTTTGTTAGGTAACAATAAATACACAATGATTGTTGATCGATTTTTCTTTATTTTCATCACTTTTCATACAGTGCGTAACTTGTTGTTTAATCATTTAATTACTAACTTGTGGAACGCCCTTGCTATGCATGGAAAATTAATCAGTTAATCTTGACCCGCTGCGCAGTCCTAAACCGTAAAAGATAGACAGTAAATTTTTACAAAGAAAGTAATCAAAGAAAAAGTAGTCGAAGCATCCATAATGATTGCATAATTAGTTTTTACGTATCCCTTAAAAAGTGTTTCTTGATAAAGATTTTACTGTACTATCATTGTAAGAGTACACATATAATATTTTTCTGCCTTGTTTCGAGCATGTGTACAACGTCTCAGCGTAACTCACGGACATGTTTCTGTGTTATAATATGATATAATTCAAATGTAAAAAATATTAGCTTACATTTTGACGTAGTTCCCAGAATCGCATATCTAAAACGTAAAGTTTGCAACAACGTAGTTTACTTATAAAAGCAAATACTTTTTTGTGATAATTTTATTGTTTAGGGTCTTCAAATTTGCACTTGAATATACACAAATTATTGTAATTATTTTCCATAAAGAGATATGAGGCTATAGTAATAAAAATAATTTATGAGATATTTCAAACTATTGATACGACAAGATCTTTGGAACTGCTCGTGATGTGGGATTGAAACTGTGCAGTTAGAATTGTCACAGTTTTTAGGTAAGGGTCTTGGAGCGCACATTAACATGTTGAACATCACGCGAGTTCTCAAGAAAATTTATTGAATAAATAAAAATTAAGTAAATTTTAAATAAATTTTCAGTAATTACTTATAACAATGTAAATTTTTTAGTTTTATATGATATTTTACACTGTCAGCCAGTGGTGGTTAATGCGTCCTAAACGGAAAAGTTCAGTGTCCGCCATCGATGGCTGACATGGCCTAAACGGAAAGTTCGGTTGTGTTCAAGAAAATGGAATATATAATGCATGTTCTCGCTGAGATATGTGGAAAAATCACTTTTTGGACCGTTTCAGTTTTTGGCTTCTAGGGGGCAGAGCGGCGTTGAAATCGCCAAGTCAAGGGCTTTCTTTTGGCATATAAATCAGTTAAATCGGAGGGTACTCCATTTTCTTGAACTTAACCGAAAGTTCAGTGTCAATCACTGGTGGCAGACGTGCTCTCAACGTGTTAAGCAAGCAAGTGTTACATACACAACTGTATACTATTTTGTAATAGTCTTATATTTCCACCTAGATTTAATAAAATTTTATCTACTCCTTTCCACTTGTTAAAAGGTTTTTGTACTATGTTCGTGTCCAAATGACTACACAAATTTGCAGTAGAAGTTAATTATAGAAATACATTCATTTTGGAGTACCTATTTGCTATTGTTATTTCAATTATGACTCATATTCTTTTAGCTAATGATACAATAGTTTCTTACAACAGATAGCAACATTTAATACCCTCTTATAATACGGGCTTTATGAATATTTAATGGAGCTATGAATATTTAATACTCATACATGCATATGACATTATTGAATTTTAGAATTTGAAGTCGATGTAATTAACTGAAGTACATTGCACTACCTGAATTTTTAAACATGCAGTAATCGTCGAACCGTGTCTACAAATTAACTTATGACGTATTTAAATGATAGTATACACAAGTACCACGTTCCAGCTTAATTAAAAAAACCGATGTGCGACAAATGTGAACAGAGAACATCGATGCGTACAGGTGCCGGTATAAAAAAAATTTGTTCAAAGGCTTGACAGTTTTAGCTGAAACGTTAAACTAGAAGCATATAAAATGCCCAGATTTCTTTTGACTTTGTTTGGTTTTCTGGCGATTTTCGCAATTGGTAAGTAATTAAACGGGAATAATTTTGTTTGTGATAAAGTAACGTATCATAAAGTATATCTTCAATTATTGAGAATTTATCTTTTTCTGCACAGTATATAGATAAGAACAGATTGAAAGTTTAGAATTAATTCACTTGTAACACTTGTTTCAAATGAACTTGTCAATTTCTATCTTCAATTAATATACACTGCTCAAAAGAAATATGGCATAGAAAAATTTTAGGCAAAAATTGGCCAAATTTGACTGATGATAACTCCGTGAAAAATCATCACAAAGTTATGTTCCTTTTTTTAAATTAAAGCTTGAGATCTTTACTTTAAGACCTTGTAGTTTGATTTTAGATTTGATGCATCCCTACCACGATAACATCGTAAATGTGAGATCATGTTTGTAACATTGAAAATTACAAAGTTTGATGAAATACGTGGACTTGCCACATTTTTTTTGGTAATACAATTTACAGCAGCATAAAGTCCAAACCTTCATCTTTAATTTCCAGTACGTGAAAAATCGCAACCATTTTTTTCCGCAAAGATACAGAACTTTAAAGAAACCCTTGCATTTATGGCATATACCGCCGGCATTAGCATTACCCGATATGCACCTCGGAGAGGCTGCTGGACAGATTTTGCGCATTATATGACTCTGACAAGAGTCACGGAAACAATTAATTTACAAATGTAGAATGTTTATATGCAATATGATGACAAATACATACGGAAAAATTAGATATACGACAAATTAATTTGAAATTTTTTATTTTATGAAAATAATTGTTAGTTTATAATTTTAACACGAAACGGTTGATACTTCTATTAGTGCAAACGTCGAATTAATCAATTTGTAACTTAGAATTATACATTACCAGATATCTAATATCTAAATGTTTATATATTTTTTTCTTGCTTTTTAAATATAAACTGTATTTACTTTTTAATTCATTTTTTCCTGCTATTAATCGCGTTTAAAGGAAATCTTTATTATTTTGCTTTTATTTGATACGTTTAAAGACTTTGTTTTGTGAATTTGTTGCTTCAAATTTTTCATTGAAAAACACTTGTATACCATTTACTCCTTTGTGTATGTGATAGATTATTTTTCGTTTGCATACAGACTTTTATGTAATGTACAGTATTTTTTACTTATATAGCCTTCATTAACCAGTTGCAGGAGCAGCGGTAGTTTGTGGCCCTAATGAAGAATATACTAAATGTGGTAGTCCTAATCCACTTACTTGCAAAAACCCCATACCGTGCAATTGTCTTGAGGTTAGTATTCAACATTTTTTACAAAACAATATTTGTGGCGTAAATAAATTATTTTAGTGCTGTATATGTATTAATTTATAATTGGATCACTGCTTTTATTTCAGCCATGCGTTGAAGGATGCTTCTGTAAAGCCGGTTTAGTTAGAGATGACAACGGAAAATGTATTTCAGCTCGAGACTGTCCGAAATCAAATCAATAAATAAAGCGATAATATGTACCTTGATGCTACAAATGGAATTATTTTAATAATAGATTCAATGTGCTAAAGCAGCAACAGAAATTGGTCTAACTTATAAACTTAGTAATTCTGTAACACGTTTATTGGCTAAATAAACTATCATTATTGCATAAAGTTGTATATGTTTTTAATATGTTCTTTCTGTCTTTAAAATGCGTTGAATGTAAATCAAAACGGGTATGTTTCGTACAAATATACGAAAATTAGAACGAATAGCACGAACATCACGTTATAAAATATATTTCAATAATTAAAACTGACCTCACTACAAATGTATATGCTTTCGCTGTGTAATTGAAAAGATATTTTTCATTGCGGAATTCTGTGCATACGCTACTTTTTGCGTTGGAAATCTGAACGTGCTAATATTCGTAAAAAGTTATGAAATGTGTGCCATCACATGCCAAACTAAAATATGTAGTTCCTCGCAAGATAAATGGAACTCTATACAAAACATATTAACGTAGATATTTTATTTTAAGCAGTAACAATAGTAACTTATAACATCAAACCATATGTGACGCAATATGCACGACAGGTAATATTATGCTGCCAATGGTATTTAATAATTATATAGACAATTTAACATAAATAAAATATTAAATTTATATAATGTAGGTATAATCGAGGTTTAACCCTTTAGTTACGGTTGCCGACTATAGTCGGCGGCTGCGATACGACCTGTGTGAAGGGGTGCCGTCTATAATAATCGGCGTTCGCGCCGAAATAGGTGTGTTGCTTGCAGCATAGAATAAACCAGAGGCGACACTCTCTGTCGGTACCTTTGATCTCTCGAAAACGCTGTCCCTTTAAATTAGTTGGAGAAACGAGCGGGAAATTTAAATCGAGCAATTCTACTTTCATGTTAATCTCTAATAATTTGAAATATATTTGTAATAAATTTTCCGTTGAAGTCGGCGGAATACATCGTACGCATGAGCTAATTTGAAATAATTAATAACACATTTTCTAAACACAATTTATGCACTTTTATCATAAAAGAATGTTCAGTGATTCCTCAGCTACTTTTTTGTATCATATTTGTCCAGATTTTTAATGAAAGTAATTAGTTATTAACTAATAACCTAAGACCAGCCACCGTGAAAAGCGGTATATACGAGATCATTTTGAATAATTAATTACACGTTTTCATAAATAAATAAAGTTCATAAATATTGTTCGGATAACGAGTAATTAATTATTATGTGTCAGCTTTCTGATATGTACATGAGCCACCTGTGTCAATTCTACTGCGCATGCAAAGTGCAATATTTCGGCACCTTGACGACGTAGTATGGTACCTGAGGCATTTAGAAACAAATTTCTATTAGGGTTTGATGCGTTTTGATGCGTAATAAAGCCAGAAAATCAATTTTTGTAGAATTTGGTCCAAAACGGTGGCGCTATCTAGTGGTGAAAGTTGGAACTACGAAAACCTAAAATTTAGATTTTCTCCGAAATTAGGCAATTTTACGTATTTCTGAGGGTCAGAAATTGTTCTGTGATCTATCTAGAATCTGTATAATGCCACAAGTACCTCCTCAGAGCGCTAGAAAATAAAATAAAAAAATAGGTCTAAACATCGACTAAAAAATTGGCGTCCATATAGCGGTGAAAGTTGGAACTACGAAAACATAAAAATGCGTTTTTTCTCGAAAATTAGCGAACTTTGAGTACTTCTGAGGCCCAGAAAGTGTTATGTGATCGCAATTAATAACAGGAACTTTTAGCAGGGGGATTAAATGCAGCAGGGGGATGCCACAGTGCTCAACTAACGCCGACATTCGAGACGCCAAACTCCCGCGAAAAAAAATTAACAGCGTTCAAGGAAATTCGAATATCGCGAATCTTATTAAATGTCGAAAATGCCTGCCGTTGGAGAACTCCGTTCCGCGTCAAAAGCAACTGTTATTACTTTTGAACACTGAATCTAACATTATAATAATTCCATTAGTAGAATCGAGAGCATATTTAAATAGCTATCTTATATGTAGCCGACTTGACAGTGTTCTTGAGGAATGCATGTTCCGTTAGCATCTCTAAGTAAACCGCTTTTGCAGAAGCATCCCTCGGTGCATTCCTGAAATGGAAACAGTGTTACGATTATAAATTAATGAATGCTTTTTATATTTATAACGCCACAAATTATGGATACTAACATCAATACAATATGGTGCGGGATTCTGGCACGTAGCTTGACAAGCAGGACCACAATCCTTATATTCTTCTTGAGGGCCACACTCTGCTTTGATTCCTGCAATTTTTTAACAGACGATATGTAAACAAAACTTATTTTAAATTATGTAAAAGCCTGTAACGCAAATAAAAAATAATTTATCACATACATAAAGAAGTATGTAGTATACAAGTATCTTTCAATAAAAAATTTTAAGCAACATATTTAAGAAACAAAATTTTTAAACGTATTAAATAAAAGAAAAATAATAAAGATGTCCTTCGATCGCGGTTAATAACAGAAAGAAAATGAATTAAAAAATAAATTCCTTGAAAATTTTGGTGTTCATAATATACTACATTATCAAATATCCTATTTTCAATCTAGCAAGGTTTCTGGATTTAAAAAGCCAGTTTATATTTAAAAGGCAAGAAAAAATATATGAGCAATTAGAAATTAAACATCTGGTAATGTATAATTCTAAATTACAATTGTTTAATTCGACGTTCGCATCAATGAAGTACCAACCGCTTAGTATCAAAATTATGAGCTAAATGTATCTATAATTATTTTCATAAAATCGAAAATTGCACATTAATTTGTCGTATATCTAATTTTTCCACGTGTGTATATCATAATAGTACATTTATACATTCTACATTTGTATCGTCCAAATCTTTTCAACATGGAGAAATTTCGTGTTTCAAGGAGTAGATGAATTCGATTGAGGAAGAGGGTAAATAAAAATTGTTTAGTCGTAATTGAGTCTTAAAAATCATGATAGTTTATTGGCTCGAATGATTCGAATTAGGGGAAAAAGCCTTGCGGCATAAAAAACCCCTTACAAAAATATGTATTCGTTAATGATTCTACGGTGAAAATGTGTACGAGTATATACGTTGTGTGTATGTTGAGTTGATTATGGTTCGATTTGAGGAGAACAGGGTCTCGCTCAATGTTGTTCGATTTGCGTGATAATTCACGTTGCGTGAGATTATTCACGATGATCGGGTTGAGGGTGTAGGACTCACTCGAATAATGTTGATGTGTACGTTTAACCACCCTACCGTGGCCTGTTCGAGGGTGTAGAGCTCGCCCGAACAGTGTACAGTGTATGTACGTTTAACCACTCTACCGTGGCCTGTTCGCGGGTGTAGGACTCGCTCGAACAGTGTACAGTGTATGATTTAACCACCCTACCGTGGCCCACTCGAGGAGTGCAGGGTCTCGCTCGAATGGTGTTGTGAATGATTTCCGAACCTCCCTGCATTGGTTATACTACGTCGCGTTACGCAGAAACTTCTAAGTCATGATTGACTTCTTCGACTCTCAATCCGAACCGTGCAAGCTTCAACGTTCGACTGTGTTTTTCCTTTTACGAGGAATCGCCTAAATACCCTCGCGTTTCCGAAGGTAACGGTTAGGAAGAACTCTACGCTTTCGTTCGTTAGAATTGTTTAAAAAGAGAGGTACAGCTGTTAGCTGATTTATGGCACGCACGTTTTTACAGTAAGACTGGTTCGGATAGAATTTGAGAGACAAAAGGGTCCTCGGTGACCTGTATTTCGAGGTATGAACGGTTCACGGCGGTCCGCGCGCCGAACCACTTGAACCCTGTTATAAATCGTTTAACCGCGGCAAAGGTTTCGGTTCGCGGCCGAACAACATTTTTAAATTAATTGTTGCCCGTGCAACAAATTAATATATATTAATTGAAGATAGAAATTGTGGTATTCATTTGAAACAAGTGTCACAAATGAGAAAAAATTAATTCTAAAATTCTTATGCGTATACAGTGCACAAAGAGGTAAGTTTTTAATAATTGAAGATATACTTCATGATACGAGGTTACTTTATCACAAACAAGATCGTTCCCGTTTAATTACTCACCGATAGCGAAAATCGCCAGGAATGCAAATAACGCAAGAATAAATCTGGACATTTCTTTGTATGCTGCTGGTTTAACGTTTCAGTAAAAACTGTCGCATCTTCGGAGAATACTTCTTTTATACCTGCAACTACACCAATCTATGTCCTCTGTTCACGTTTGTCACACTCCAGTTTTTTTGATGAACATAAAACAGGATAAATACTTGTGTGTGCTCCCATTTAAGTACGTTTTGAATCAATTTGTGTACACAATTTAACGATAATGGTACGTTTGAAAATTCAATAGGTATATTCCACTTTAGTTAATTACATCGACATTATTTTCTAAAGTTAAACAATGTTATATGAATGTTTAAATATTAAATATTCACAATTACATTAAATATTTATAAAATTTGTATTATAAAGAAGCTATTAAAAGTTGCTACCTAGTGTAATAAACTGTTGTAACCTTAAATGAAGTAATTTTTTTCATGAATAATGATGCGCGTCATAAATTATGCATCACACTTGAATGATTATATGCAACAGGCTGTGACAAAGTGGTTACTTGTTTATGTATGTCTAATTTATTAAGTCATAATTGAAATTACAACAGAAAGTAGATAGTCCTGTATGAATGCATCTCTCGAATTTAACTTCAATCCGGATCGAAATTTTGTACAGTTAAATGAACGCAGTGCGAAAAGCAATTAACAAGTGAAAACAAGTAAATGAAGTTTTTTAAAATCGGTTGATGTATAAAAATATTACAAAATAGTATACGTTGCATTTGCCCGAACAAATATACTCTGCGATACTCTTAAAAACTGTGACTATTCACCGTAACTGCTCAGTTTCACAGTACGAGCAGTTACGAAGACTTGACCGTACTTCGTATCAGAAGTTTGAAATATTTCGTGAATTATTTATAACTCTGTAGTCTCATATCTTCTTATGCAAAATATTCCAAACAGTTAATGTATACTCAAGTGCAAATTTGGTTGCCCTAGAGAAAATAGAAGCCATGGGTTCCTAAATAATAAAATTATCGCAAATATTTGCTTTTATAAGCAGCCGATTATTGAGCCGATCAAAATTTTGATCCGGATTGAAGTTAAATTCGAGAGATGCATTCGAACAGGAGTATCTACTTTCTGTTGTAATTTCAATTATGACTTAATAAATTAGACATACATAAACAAGGAACCACTTTGTCACAGCCTGTTGCATATGATCATTCAAGTGTGATGCATAATTTATGACGCGCATCATTATTCATGAAAAAAATTCCTTCATTTAAGGTTACAACAGTTTATTACAAAAGGTAGCAACTTTTAATAGCTTCTTTATAATACAAACTTTATGAATATTTAATGTAATTATGAATATTCAATACTTGAACATTCATATAACATTGTTTAACTTTAGTAAATGATGTCGATGTAATTAACGAAAGTGGCATTATCACTGAATAGTTTTTGGTGAACAGAGGCATGTTCACCAAAAAAAACTGGAGTGTGGCAAACGTGAACAGAGAACATTGGTGTAGTTGCAGGTATAAAAGAAGTATCCTCCGAAGATGCGACAGTTTTTACTGAAACGTTAAACCCGCAGCATACAAAAAAATGTCCAGATTTCTTCTTGCGTTATTTGCATTCCTGGCAATTTTCGCTATCGGTGAGTAATTAAACGGGAACGATCTTGTTTGTGATAAAGTAACCTCGTATCATAAAGTATATTTTCAGTTATTAAAAACTTATCTTTTTGTGCACTGTAAATGGATAAGAACTTCAGAATTTTCTCATTTGGACACTTGTTTCAAATGAACACCTCAATTTCTATCTTCAATTCATATACATATATTAATTTGTTGCACGGGCAACAATTAATTTAAAAATGTAGAATGTATAAATGTAATATTATGATATACACACGTGGAAAAATTAGATATACGACAAATTAATATGCAATTTTCGATTTTATACTAAGCGGTTGGTACTTCATTGACGTGAACGTCGAATTAAACAATTGTAATTTAGAATTCTACATTACCAGATGTTTAATTTCTAATTGCTCATATATTTTTTCTTGCCTTTTAAATATAAACTGGCTTTTTAAATCCAGAAACCTTGCTGGATTTAAAATAGGATATTTAATAATGTAGTATATTATGAACACCAAAATTTTCAAGGAATTTATTTTTTAATTCATTTTCTTCCTGTTATTAATTGCGTTCAATGGAAATCTTTATTATTTTTCTTTTGTTTAATATGTTGAAAAATTTTGTTTCTTAAATATGTTGCTTAAAATGTTTTATTGAAAGATACTTGTATACTACATACTCCTTTATGTATGTGATAAATTATTTTTTATTTGCGATACAGGCTTTTACATAATTTAAAGTATGTTTTGTTTACATACCGTCTGTTAAAAAGTTGCAGGAATCAGAGGAGAGTGTGGCCCTCAGGAAACATTTAGGATGTGCGGCCCCGCTTGTCAAGCTACTTGCGAGAATCCCGCACCGTATTGTATTCAGGTTAGTATCCACAATTTGTGGCGCGATAAATATAAAAAACATACAATAATTTATTATCGGAACACTGTTTCCATTTCAGGTATGCACGGAGGGATGCTTCTGCAAAAGCGGTTTCGTTAGAGGTGCTAACGGAACATGCATTCCTCAAAACCAGTGTCAAGTCGGCTATATATAAGTTAGCTACTTAAATATGCTCCCGATTCTACTAATGGATTTATTATAATGTTAGATTCAGTGTTCAAAAGTAACAACAGAAATTGGTACAATTTGTAAATTTAATAATTCTGCAACTCATTTATTGGCTATATAAATTATCATTACAGCATAACCTTGTATATCTTTTTAATATATCATTTCTGTCCTTAAAATGCGTTGAATATAAATCAAAATTGGTATATGTTTCGTGCAAGTATACGAAAATTGGAGCGAAAAGTACGAAAAACATCATATTATAAAATATATTTCCATAATTAGCGTTGATCTAACACTATAAATGTAAGAGCTTTTGCTGTGTCATTGAAAAGATATTTTTCATTGGGGAATTGTGTACACGTGTTACTTTTTGCGTTGGAAAACTGAACATGCTAATATTCGTAAGAAGCTATGAAATGTGTTCCTTCATATGGCAAACTGAAATATGCTGTTCTTCGCAAGAAAAATAAATCGTGCAATTTTTTATAAAACACATTAATGTAGATATTGTGTTTCAAGCAGCATCAGCCATACGCGAAGCTACATAACGCGACTAATTCTGAATCTATGACACCAAAGTATTCCAATTAATGTCATTAATTAATGTAATACTGAGCATTGAAAGAACATTTTCTTTACACGCCAACCTTAAATTTATTTTTGTACCCAACAATTATCAAGTTCGTTGCAGTGCAAGTAATTAAAATTAATATTCCGGACAATCTCCATGTTTGAACCCTTAGAAACACGTTCTTAAGGTCGAACTTCGGAACTTTTCTTGGATTAATTTAAGCTCTCAAGTTATAGTGGAGTTCGAATATAAAGGAAGTGAAGCAAAAACTTTAAACTACCACGTTCCACCTTGATCGAATATTTCTTATCGAACCTTCTCTTAAAGTCCCTCCTTCCTTCTCACGTTTTGTTCAATTCTAATTTAGCAGATGAACTCATTACTTTTAAATGAGATCAATTCATTATGTCACGTTAATAGATCGTTCTGTATGATGAAATACAACATTGCAATATAATTAAAATTCAGACTATAATAGAATACTAAAATTTTCTTTACTTAAAAACTTATAAGAAGTGACAGAGAATGACCAGTTTTTTTTTTGGCACTATCTTTCGATAATGTTAGGTCGTTGTCGAAGTGCCTATACTGACAAAAATTAATAAAAGCCATAAATAAGGACGTTTAAAATTATTTCAAAATGCAAAAAATAGATTCATGCCAAAGTGCAATAGTGAGTTTAATGATAACTTGGACGTGGCGGTTTCACTCCTACGCTCATCGCCACTAGACGGCGCATAAGACCGAGACTTGACTTCCTCGCTAGTACACAACGAGCTTTCCTATTCATTCTAATAGTTCCTGTCCATTCCTTCTGTACATTCTCGTGCCTAAGGCAAGAGCCTACTACGATACCTTACTGACAAGTCTACTAGCAGGTCCCGAACGAAACGCTGTTATTAATTGCTTCTTAGAGGTTTTACCGTTCCTAATCAAGAAACTCTTATTACGCACGCGTTCATGCAGCTTGACTTTATTACAAGGACTGAGCATATATAGAGAAACAAAACAATATGAAATATCTATCGTATATACATTATAGATGTCGCTTAATAAAGTAAGGTAGATATACATATACAATACATATTGATAGCAATTACATTTATCCTCTTAACAAACGCTCTCTCCCTCTCCTTCATTTACCTAGCCCTTCAACTAGCTAGCGAAAAAAGATATATTATTTTTTAATTATTGGCAACGCGTATTCGGTCAAGATTCTGGGCTAATTTCCATGCTGTACCTTATGATCCTCTTACCAAACGATGCAATATTTTCCGCACGCAGTGACCAGATCCTTCTAAAATGCCCTTATCGGTTCGCAACACCATGAGGTTGGGTCATCGGCCATGAGGCGCGACACGTTTGCCAATTGTCAAAAATAGTGCATCAACCTCTAATCCTACCGACCGCGACTCTTAGAATTCGTCGCGGGGTCCTTGGCTATTGGTTACCACCGATCCTTCGCTTAATGAGATACATAGGTTCATGCCATCAACATCTTACATTTCCCAAAAACCAGATAAATATCCGGGATATATATTTCTTTATTGAAATACACTTCTATACTACCTACTCCTTTGTGTGATACATTATTTTTCGTTTGCATTTTTTATAATGTATTGTATGTTTTATTTGCATATCTTTTGTTAGAAGTTGCAGGGGAACTAGATTGTTCAAAGGCAGGCTCTAACTTAGTACATAAGGAGTGTGGCAGTATTTGCGAACTTTATTGCGACAACCTTTTCCCGAAGGGATGTTCTGAGGTTAGTATCCATAATTTGCGGTGTAACAAATTATTTTAGTGTCATGTATTAATTTATAATTTGAACACTATTTCTATTTCAGCCATGCGTTGAAGGATGCTTCTGTAAAGCCGGTTTGGTTAGAGATGACAACGGCAAATGTATTTCAGCTCAAGACCGTCCGAAATCAAATCAATAAATAAAGCGATAATATGTGTCTTTATGCTACAAATGGAATTATTTTAATAATAGATTCAATGTGCTAAAGCAGCAACAGAAATTGGTCTAACTTATAAACTTAGTAATTCTGTAACGCGTTTATTGGCTAAATAAACTATCATTATTGCATAAAGTTATATACGTTTTTAATATGTCCTTTCTGTCTTTAAAATGCGTTGAATGTAAATCAAAACGGGTATGTTTCGTACAAGCATACGAAAATTAGAACGAATAGCACGAACATCACGTTATGAAATATATTTCAATAATTAAAACTGATCTCACTACAAATGTATATGCTTTCGCTGTGTAATTGAAAAGATATTTTTCATTGCGGAATTCTGTACATACGTTACTTTTTGCGTTGGAAATCTGAACGTGCTAATATTCGTAAAAAGTTATGAAATGTGTGCCATCACATGGCAAACTAAAATATGCAGTTTCTAGCAAGATAAATGGAATTTGTATTTTTTTACAAAACATATCAGTGTAGATATACTGTTTGAAGCAGCAAGTATAATAGTAGAATTCAGGAGCTTGGGAGATTTTCTCTTGTGCGGTTCATTCTGAAGCAATTCCTGGGTAGATGAGCATTAAAATCTTCTGTAAAAGTAAAATTTCTCAGGTCTTTCGCATTTTCCAATGTATACATTCTAAGTACTATGGTAGATATTCAAACGTGCTTGCTCCATTCACTTTACTTTTTTGCCAGTTGACCCAGCTGTCTGATTCCGGCAGGTAGTATCCCTATTGCAGATTTTCATTTGCGGCACATCTGGTAGAAGGTATCCATGATATCTTCGTTTGATGTCCTCAGCACTGTGAATATTTCTTCAGATGGATAGGCTAGAATGGGTAGTAGACTTTTTTGTAAGAGCCTCCGTGAATTTACCCTTTTCCCCCAAGTTTCTTCTTTTTCACGTTTCGAACCCTGGAGCCTAACCTCGTTCCGATGTGACCGACGCACTCACTTTTTATCATAGGTAATTTGTCGCCATATGGATTCATATCTAAAATAGCTTCGGAAATTGTTGAGTCTCTATCTTCGATGTAATTTTCATACTTCACGTCGAACTTCTCCTCCAATCTTATCGTTACAAACATTTCTTCGATAGCATGTACATACTTTCATTTTGCCTTGGAGTCCACATGACTTTCGGCACTACTCTGGTCTGCAAACTATTTATTATAGTCAAATCTATATTTTTTATTTTGACAATATGTATAACCATTGTAGTAATTGCTTTTAATGATTAATAAAGGGACATGTTCAATCCACGCACGCCGATTTCGATGAAACTTATGTTAACGTTGCATACATTTCTTATGAGGATTTAGACTGTATAAAGAAAATTTATTGTTCTGTTATAGTCTGTATTTTAAGCACATTAGCATAATTAGCTTAATTAGTTTAATAAGCACATTAACTGTTATATTGTCATATTTAGTAATAAAAATATATTTTTTACGAACGTCAATCTTTAAGTATATTTCTTTGATGTGATACTCTATCCACAGAACTCAGTTCCGTGGAACTATTTCCAAACCGTGTATCGCAATTCGATAAGAAATATTCGATCAAGGTGGAACGTGGTAGTTTAAAGTTTTTGCCAAAAATAATTCTAACAAAGTTTTGAAGTTTGACCTTAAGAACGGGTTTCTAAGAGCTTAAACATGGAGAACGTCCGGAATATTAATTTTAATTACTTGCACTGCAGCGAACTTGATAATTGTTGAGTACAAAAATAAATTTAAAGTTGGCGTGTAAAGAAAATGTTCTTTCAATGCTCAATATTACATTAATTAATGACATTAATTGGAATACTTTGGTGTCATAGATTCAGAATTAGTCGCGTTATGTAGCTTCGCGTATGGCTGATGCTGCTTGAAACACAATATCTACATTAATGTGTTTTATAAAAAATTGCACGATTTATTTTTCTTGCGAAGAACAGCATATTTCAGTTTGCCATGTGAAGGAACACATTTCATAGCTTCTTACGAATATTAGCATGTTCAGTTTTCCAACGCAAAAAGTAACACGTGTACACAATTCCCCAATGAAAAATATCTTTTCAATTACACAGCAAAAGCTCTTACATTTATAGTGTTAGATCAACGCTAATTATGGAAATATATTTTATAATGTGATGTTTTTCGTACTTTTCGCTCCAATTTTCGTATACTTGTACGAAACATATACCAATTTTGATTTTTATTCAACGCATTTTAAGCACAGAAATGATATATTAAAAAGATATACAAGGTTATGCTATAATGATAATTTATATAGCCAATAAATGAGTTGCAGAATTATTAAATTTACAAATTGTACCAATTTCTGTTGTTACTTTTGAACACTGAATCTAACATTATAATAATTCCATTAGCAGAATCGGGAGCATATTTAAATAGCTAATATATGTATAGCCGATTTTACAGTGTTGTTGAGGAATGCATGTTCCGTTAGCATTTCTAACTAAACCACGTTTACAGAAGCATCTCTCCGTGCATCTCCGAAATGGAAACAGTGTTCCGATTATAAATTAATGTATGGCACTATACAAGTTATTTATTACGTTACAAATTGTGGATACTTAATTGTTTATTATGTTTTGCAGCAGATTATAAATAAAAAGCCCTTATATTAATTTAATTAGCACATGAAATATATTTCATATCCTTTAATTTAATACACGGTCGCAAAATTGTCACATATGTCGGATACGAACATTGAAAGCAATGAAATATGCAGACAGAATGTTGCCTGATTTATTATAATAATTACTCATAATAATTACCCCATGAGAGCTTCAAAAATTTGATTTGGCCTCTTCCAATATTATCAAGCCACGGTTAATTACCGCCAACAGATAACCTACATGGCAGCTGCGGACAAATAATAATTCCACGAGTGGTTCTGCAGCAATAAAGTAAAAGAATATCGATAAAATTTCATGTCACCATGTATTAAACAGTTGTAATTATGAGTGCACTCATACTCGTAGAGAATTTGAAATGTTCGTTTTTATAAAATCGATGTTGAATAGGTATTTATCCTAATTAATTAGTTGTCACAATGTAAGCATTTATTGACCAAATATTTCGAGTTGAAAATAGCATCAGTTTAGGATAAAATAATTTATTTTAACAATTATGTGGTTTGTATATTCGGGATCTATTATATTAAAGATAATCGCACCTCGAATACATATTTCAGCTACTATTACGTAAAAACATAATTGTTTGGGCTTGTTATTTTAGAAAATCTAAAATTGTATGCATTGTAAATTTACATGTGCAGCACAGGAACAAGGACTTATTGTTAGTGACGAATAATTTATCGCAGTTTGGAAAAACAGCATTTCAAGAATTAAATGGCTTTAGCGGTGCCGTAAATCTAGCCGTCTACTCTCAATAAAGATGGGTCATGGGATGCTTGACTTCAGGATTAAGAGTTTTGGGACTTTCCAGCCGCGTCACTTGTACTCTACCTGAGAGCGACCAGGACTTTTGAGGCGTGGATTTTTTAAGCGAATGGCAGAAAAGATGACCGCCTCCTTCCTCATCAAGAACGCAAGAAATAACCCAATCAGAGAAGTCACCCCTTATCGATAGTCCTCCAACGAAGTTAATAAAACGAGTGTTTTTCCGAAAATGAAGCAGAATTTTTGTAACCACATCGTATGAACTTGCGACACAATATTTTATCCAGGCGTACTCCTGTGAACCTTGAAACTTGTGCGAGCGAACTCTCGTATAAGTAATAAGTAGCAATTCATTTCCATACACTCATTTGTATTTTTCAATTTCATAATTGTCAGTGAAATTACAAGCACTTCTTACACAGTGCACTGTGGTATTTATTTCAAATTTCCTGGTGCATAAACAATATTTATTGCATATTTTGTATAATATAATTTATACCAAGCACATTTCTATATCTTCTTCAGCGCATGTGTGATTGATAATTGAAGGAATACTAATTTCTACGAACTTGAATGACGGTTTAATTCACCGAATTCGCTTAACGCTATTGCACCTCGTTAAACGCAGAACATGTACTGCTTCCTAGAATGTCTCTAAATGGTTTCCAATACTTTACACGGAAGACATTAAATGTTGCTTAAGGGGTTAAGTGGGCACACGTTATAAACTGCTAATCTTTCTACAAGATAAGCTGATCATCGATAAATTTAGGATGTTCACATGTGGAGATATTGTCACTCTCAAGTGTAAACAGTATTGCTGCCTTAATGTTTCACGGTTTGAGGCCTCTAAATGAAAATTTCATGTAATTCTACTTACTTGTGATGGTGTATAAGTGTATATGCACATGTTCTTAATAGCAAGTTCAGTTCTTAATAGCATTTATTGGTCAATAAATGATATAAAGTTATTATTATTAACACACACTACAAAGTATAGCTTTGTGATCGGTAACGTACGTCTTTACAAGTCAAATTTTCAATTTAATTTTAAAAGCAACGAGTCCGTATTTTCCGCCTACAAAAAATTTATGTTTATTAATGTTAGCTATTTATCAAGATCCTGCGATGTTTCATATTAAATGCAATTGTATGTTGCATGCATATAAGCCACGCATATTCAAATTAATTACTGGGTAATCGTATTCATTCTTTTATTAAGCAAATATATGTAGATTTACGATTTATGAAGAATTTAGTTAATTAGTCGAGTAGGATTATTCGTAATGAGCCATAATACTGGCTTTAACAGTTTAAAAGATTTTTAGGATTCATAATAAAAGCAACCTATTATATGATTAATGAAATTGAGTATTTTATACGTCTTGTGTAAAAGCAACATATGTACGTTATAGAAGAAAGGAGAAATCTCTTAATAGGCTTTTGATGATTTAAATAAGAACATTTCGAATTTTTTTAGGAAAATTACAAAAATCGTTCCCATTTTTATTTTCTCTCTTGTACTTACTTCTATCCATTGAACGAGGTAAATATATATTGAAGTCTACTTTCTTTAAAAGCTTTGAAATATTGAAATTTGCTATGTGGTATAACTATCTCTACGGATGTGCGTCAATTTGACGCGATCGTAATGTAAATAAAATTGTTAGTAAATTAGTTTTACCTATGCAAAAATTATAGCAATAATAAATATGAATGCACCGACAATATCTTATAAACGACGGACTTCGCTTGTAGTCGGGAGTCCAAATTGCAGTTCGCAAGATAGAGGGAAGTAAAAATATGAATGTAGAATATTGAAGTAATGTACTAAAATATTATTGAATAATAAAAACTTTCTATAAATATATATCTCATATTTTCATTTCTTACTTGTAGTGTTTAATTATATTACTTTCTAAGTGGTTGTTTTTCTTTAAATATATGTATTTATTCATGCGTCAAATTGACACGTGTTCGTAGAGATAGGTATAAAGAAATGTCCGTAGACCTAGCGTTAAACTAATAGTTTTATGTATGCAGACGAAGAATTCTATTTTAATTCATTCTTTTTAATAAAGCTTGACTAATGTAATTTACTGATCAATATTTTTAGGCAATATAGATCTTTTATTGCATATTTAACAATTATTAAACGTTTATTCCTTTCACAAACACATCATATTTATTTTTGCAACAAGCGAGATTTGTATTAATCATTTAATCGTTGAAAGCAATGTTACTTTAAATAATAAAAATGTTCACAATATTGTGTAGACGAAGGTAGAAATGAATGATAATTTTGAATGACTTTACACTTATTCAAAGAAATACGGATAAAAAGAATAATGAAAATTTGTTGAAGAAGCCATTTACGAGATAAGCGTATTTGCAAGGTGTTTAATGATGAAATATGCCTGTGTAGTTTAAAAACATGTACCACGTACGTCAATGCTATGTACGCAGTGGATCTTCAAAAAATATTTTGAATTCCTGAAAACAAGAAATTCATGACTAATGTCATGTGCAAACTTTGCGAGTGTAGAAAGTATAAATTGGGAAATTTGGGGATTTAGGGATTTGGGAATCTGAGAATTTGGGGACTTCAGAATTTGGGGATTTGGGGATTTGGGAATTTCGGAATTTGGGGATTTGGGAATTTGGGGATTTGGGAATTTGGGGATTTGGGGATTTGGGGATTTGGGGATTTGGGAATTTAGGGATTTGGGGACTTGGGAATTTGGGAATTCGGGGATTTGGGAATTTGGGGATTTGGGGATTTGGGGATTTGGGGATTTGGGAATTTAGGGATTTGGGGACTTGGGAATTTGGGAATTCGGGGATTTGGGAATTTGGGAATTTAGGAATTTCGGAATTTAGGAATTTAGGAATTTCGGAATTTGGGAATTTGGGAATTTGGAAATTTGGGGATTTGGGAATTTGGGAATTTAGGGATTTGGGGATTTGGAGATTTGGGGATTTGGGGATTTGGGGATTTGGGGATTCGGGGATTTGGGAATTTGGGAATTTGGGAATTTGGAGATTTGGGAATTTAGGGATTTGGGGATTCGGGAATTTGGGGACTTGGGAATTTGGGAATTGGGGAATTTGGGAATTGGGGAATTTGGGAATTGGGGAATTTGGGAATGTAGGGATTTGGGAATTTGGGAATTTGGAGATTTAGGGGTTCAGGGATTTGGGATATATAACAGCTAAGAAGTAAAGTAGTACGTATTATGTATTAATCCTTTCACTGCGGCGCGATTTTGGAGTAATCCATCAACAGGGACGACGCGTCAGACGCATGTTGGTCGCTGCGCCGTGCAGACCAGTTACCATAACAGTATCCGGAAATTTCATACTATTCGTAGGACTTAAAAAACAATCATTGCAAATTGTTGAAAATAGTAAAAATAAATACAGAAATATGTCGGTAATTTGCCAATAAGTCGGTAATCAAGTATGTATATTTGTCTACTATCTATATGATATCGCTCGTTTCAATTAGATCCTCAAATGTTAAAATAATATAATATCTATATAATTATTCTTTACTGTTTTTTCTGCAATTACGATATCGTACACGTATATTAAAAGATCTTGTGTTGCATTTAAAGTTACCTCCTTGCTGTTTCTCGTTTTAAAATAAATTCATTTAGTGTTCAAATTGTGTTAATTGTGTTGTCTTATATTTAATAGTTTTCAATATTATATTATAAATCTGTACTCCCATTTCCATCACAAATTAATTAAATATATCTATTATTGATTTATTTTAAGTGGCCTTTTATAAAAATGTAGCAAAGCTACATCACATTCTTTGCATTCATACCTAGTTTCTCGACGAATTTTGTGTTTACTGCATACTGTACATTTTCGAGCAGGATTTTTTTTTTAGAAGATGGATTAAAATATGTGCTGGGAAAATGCCTTTCAATAAGACGTAATGGGCGTATATTTAGGTCTCTTGTATACGAGGTGCGATCATTAAGTTCACGGACTGGTCCCGTATATGCAGATATAGTTACCTTTTTCAAATTTGGCTGTTATCCCCTTCAATGTAATCCCCTTGGGCAACTATACACCGATCCCAGCGCTTCTGCCATTTTTGGAAAGCTTCCTGAAAGTCTTCTTCTTGAAGCGTGTCAAGCACCTCCTGCGATTCGCGTTGAATCTCGTCCACCGTGTAAAACCGCCGACCCATTAGCTTCAATTTCATTTTGGAGAACAAAAAGAAGTCACAGGGTGCCAAATCTGGTAAGTATGGAGGGCGACGAAGGACGATGATGTTATTTCGTGCACAAAACTCTTGTGTAACGAGTGCTCTGTGTGCTGGCGCGTTGTCGTCTTGGAGCACCCAATTCAGCTTTGCTCAAAATTTAAGGTCAAGATCATTTGTACCTCCCCAAATGACATCATCATGATATCGGAAATTTGGTTGATGGTGATGCGTCGATCTTCATGCACAATTGCCCGAATTTTTTCCATGTTTTCGGAAGTGTTGCACGTGAGTGGCCGCCCGGATCTCTCGTCGTCTTCCAAAGATGTCCTGCCATTTTTGAATCGTGAATGCCACTCAAAACAGCTCGTCCGACCCATTACTTCATTCTCGTAAGCCTGTTTTAACATTGCGTGCGTTTCGGTCGCCGATTTCCCGAGTCTCACACAGAATTTAATGTCAGCTCTTTGTTCCAATTTGGAGTTCATCGTAATTTCTCAGCGGAGCGCGCGCGTATGCTACTATAAAATTGTATAACACACGATTTAATGAACATATCGCTTCCAAACTTCGTGACATTTCTCTTGAAGATTGTTATTCATATATTCTGCGAGCGCATGTCAATTGTGTGAACCGTTTGGTCACAGCAGACACAGTCCAGGAACTTAATGATCGCACCTTGTATGTATATCGATAAACATCTAGAACAATATTTACATCTTTCGTGTATATCGATAGACTTCGCAGGACGTATATATACGTCTTTCGTAGCGAAAGGGTTAATAGTGATACGTTTAAAAAATAATGAAATAGTAAGGTAATTTGACAGGCACTTTGCTCAAAGATTATAGTTATTTATTTGATGATAAACTACCGATAATACACTGAAAGTAGTAATCGTTGCAAGTATATCTTCATACAGTATACAAATATAACGTAATAACCCATATTTACGTAAACGATAAACACATATTACTCATCATCGACAAATTAAAGACAAACGAAGCAAATATGAAGACGGGAGTAAGTATAAAATGAATGCTACTTGAAATAACATGACACTCGAAGGAAGAATTCAACGAATAGTGTAAAAATATAAAAAACTACAATGACCCGTTTTCTCTTTGCGTTGTTCGTCGCTCTGGCAGTTTTTTCTGTTTGTAAGTACAAAGCATACTAAAATCATATTTTCACTACAACGAGCACATGAAATGTTTCTTTTAATTGTACTTTAAAAATCTAATGTGCTTTTTATGATTAAGTTACTTTTGTCGATTAATCATTACTTATGAATATTATTAAAAAAATATTAAGAGAACTGCATGTTTATTTTGGTAACAATTCAATTATTGAGTATTATAGAACAAATATTTGCTTAAGAAGCTCGCTGTTATTTTGTAGCTGATATACGATACAGCGTTAAATACGTATATATAATCTGTTCGTAAATAATGTTTAATAGTTGAAGTCTAATCTAGAAATAAGTATAGAAAATAATGAGTAAGGAATTATACACTAAACTGTCATTTCATGTTATTTGATTTTTTTGAAAATGAAAGTGACATGAATATTATGATTATGTATGTAATTAAAATGTTGAAAAATTATGATTATGTAAAGATATGGTTGAGGAAAAAATCTTGTTCAAAATTATTATTACCAAATTCAGAAATTTTAAATCTTTCAAGCTTTTAAATTTCCAAATTTTCTAATATAGCTTGGAATTTTCTAATCTTCCAAATTTGTACGCTTTCAATTTTTTAAATTTCCAATCTTCAAGTTCATATTTTCTCGAATTTCCAAATCGCCAAAAGTTCTCAATTTTTTAAATTTCTCAATCTTCGAGCTTTTAATTTCTCAAATTTCCAAATGTATAAGTTTTCAATTTCTTAAATTTCTAAATCTACAAAATCTCAATTTTTTAAATTTCCAAATCGCCAAAAGTTCTCAATTTTTTCAGTTTCTAAATCTTCGAGCTTTTAATTTCCAAAATTTCCAAATCTCCATATTCTCAATTTCTCAAATTTCCAAATCTGCATATTTTCAATTTTCTAAATTTGTATATTTCCAAGTTCTCAATTTTCAAAATGTCCAGATTTCCAAGTTCATAATTTCAAAATGTCCAAATCTCCAAGGTTATAATTTTCAAAATTTCCAAATATTCAAGTGCCTAAATTTTCAAATCTCGCGATTAAAAAATATCCTCATCTCCAAAATTTCAAAAAAAACAAATTTCTAGTTTCCCAAGTAAGTATATCCCTAAATTTCCCAATTTCTGAAAGTCGAATTTTCTTTTTAAAAACCTTCAATTTCTAAATGTCTTTATCTTCAAACTAAAAAATTTCAAGTATAAGATGTCTAGCACCTTATCGCAGTTGACCTTCCACTACTTGTCTATTTGTATCACTAATAAATAAACATGAGTTGGAAATTACATACGAATACGTACAAAACTCGCGGTTGTTAAAATAATTTATCCAATTGCCCTTGTAATTTATCAACACCAAAACTGCAAGATGAAATTCTAATGAATCGTTATCAACTTGAAACAGTGACTTTGGTTGACGCGCAATGCGGCGAAAATCAAGTTTGGGATAATTGTGGTAGTAGCTGTCCAACGACTTGCGAAGATTCTGGTCCAAAAACATGTATCATGGCGAGTATTTTTGTATCCTACTATTATATCATTTTTCATGTACTGATGTATGTCCCAAGAAATTACAACTTTTATCAAGAAACCGAAAAGTCGTTTCAAAATCAAAGCAATGGATAAAAGACGAAATGTAGAAAGTTATGTTATAAGTACATAACTTAATATTATATATATTGTATTATTTACTGTATTATAATGTGTAATAATATCATTATATCTGGAATAATATCATTATATTATACTAGTAAAACCTGGCAGACGTTGCCCTGTCTGTCCATATTTATTGACCTCCGTACATATAAAAATGGCTTATCTGCATGCAACCTAGAATCTATAATTCGTTGTAGAAAGATGTTGAAAAATGAAAGATAGCTTGTACCAATGAGATTTCATTGTTTGTGTTGGTATAAGTTGATGATATACATTTTTTTATTAAGAAGTCGCTCTGTAATTGAACTAACTTAAAGTCCATTTTTTGTAAGATTATCGAGAACCACCTCAGGTACATACCCACCAAATTATGTCTGTCTATGACAGGGGTCGGCAACCTGCGGCTCGCGAGCCATATGCGGCTCTTTGGATGTGAAGCTGCGGCTCTTTAGTTCCATACGCAAATATTATTTATTTTATCAAAAAAAAAAAAAAAAAAAAATTTAAAAATCGTTTTGAATCGATTAACGAGGATTAGGCACCGATTCTATCTCTCAACCACTTGTACTCGCTTTTCACCGCATCCCTCCGCCGTGACACGCGTCGTCGCTGTCGTCAACTGTTAGTGTTATAAGTAAATGTTTAATTGTTTTAATTTTTTACTTAAATAATAAGTAATTATCTAATAATGCCATATATATTATCTAATTTGTTGTGAAAAACACTACTTATATACGAATAAATAGATATTTTTTCTTATGAATAAATAGATTAGTTTTCTTTTATCAAAAGACTTTATTTATGCGAGTACTATTTATTGTTGGCAAGACAAAATTTTGTGGCTCTTTAAAAACTTTGAAATTTTGTAAATTGTAATTTTTGACTCTTCCGACTCAAAAGGTTGCCGACCCCTGATCTATGATTATTACGTACCGAATTATTTCATTTTTATTTGTTTGCTACGTCCCTTTTTGCCCCGCCCATTTTTTATATACCTAAAAACCTTCTCCATGGAAAAATACAAATGTGTGCCAACTTTCACCGTGATTGGTCAAACGGTGTCGAAGTCTATTAATTTCGTACATACAAACTTCCATTTTTATATATGTATATAGATTATGAAGTTGTAATATAACTTCAAAGTGAATGATAATGATACTTCAAAAATGTCTCTTTCTGAGTACATAGGTATAAATATGTATATCAGAAAATGTACATTTAGTATACATCCACACATATATTTAGTATGTTTAGTATACATGTGGATGTGTGTATGCATGCATATGTGTGGATATGTGCATATGAGTGCATGTATATGAATAATTATATCGAATGTATTGTACAGTATATCTGTTTTAACTAACAGATTCAAATATTATACACAAAATCAGATGAAGGTTGTATGATAACAAGGGAACATACCTTGTCAACCTTAATGCATCCCGTGAAGGTTGTACCAAGTTTCTGGGTTAAATGGACAGCTTGTACTATACCGTACCCACATGACATATTTATCTCGTGCATTTAATCCTCTTATCGTCTAATCACATAAATCGTAAATTTATGTTTCAGCAATGTGTTGCTGGCTGCACATGTAAGGAAGGATTTGTTAAAAACAGTGTTGGAGCTTGCGTCTCGCCATCTCAGTGTTAATTGCCCGCAGAATAGGTTATTTTGGATATGACTTGATTGCTTCCCATAAAATTTTCATTTTCGGTCCGAGAAAAGCAGAGTATGCTTACAGTATGCTTATGTAATAGTTAAATAAACTATTTGGTTGAATTGCATGGGAATGTAGTATTTTCTTTTTCACTTTATTGTTAACATCTGGAAGCTTTCGAAGCTGTTTATAAATTTATATTATTATAACGTAGATATCTACATTATTCAATTAAGTAAAATGTGCTCTTCAAATCAGCTTTGCAATTTTCATTTTTAATTTTCTTTGCATTTTTGCGACTTTGTCTGAAATATAATACATATACATATTCGACGTGAAAGAAATGAAAACGCTTGCTAAATTATGTATATAACAGATTTGAAAGAAATATATGAATGTGAAGCAAGAAGGTTTATTACTGTGAAATAAATAATATATTATAAATTATATTTTATATAAACAAATATATAAATGTTTGATAGTTCGACATAATTAGTCGAACTATATTTAGTTTACAAATAACAAAACTATAAAAGCTATTTATTATAATAATAAATAATACGCTATAAATAGTACAATGAATAATACACAAATAATAAATAGTAATGAGAATTATTATGCAAGAAGGAAAATTTAAGGATTGTTCTATAGCTACATCATGCAACATAATTTATTTACAACAAATAAGCACATAACAAGTGTTATATAATTACTAGTTGATATAGTAATATTATAAAATAATATTATATGAAACTTGTTGATATTTATCACTTGTAATTAACTTCACTTGGAAATGAAATTGAAACGTGTTATTTTTTATCTACCGAGAAAAAACCCTTTAACAAGACAAAAGTAGGTTTAGATACAAAAGATAGGAAAAAAATAGGAAGGTAAAAATTATAATTACCACAGTAAAATAAGAATTTCAAATTGGAACACGCAATACAGCAATTATCTATATCTACCTAAATAAGCACACATGCAGGATTTAATAATAAAGACTATACATGCAAAACGTATAAATCGCTATACATAAACGTTTGCTCAGGGCTACTACAATAAACAGATTTCTTATCAGTCTATTATTTGTATCCTTGATGTCCACCATTGTTCATCGTAACTAATACAAGTTTATTTAGTTTACGTGGTATTTTATTTGTAATAAACTACATTGTGAACGTGACTCTCTGGTGTGGCGGTTTACTTACACACGCCACTGTTCTTAATCTTCGTGTATCATTTCTCTAAACCAGTGATTCTCAACAGTTTTATACGGCACCATCAAACTTGAAGCATTTAAGGTATATCTTACACATAACAATTTAAAAAGAATTTCTTTACACTATTATTTATGTATTATCATTTTGAGAACCATACTAGAGCAATTGAAATTTTTATTAGATAGTGTTTTTATTTTTAACAAATCTCAATACGGGTATTTGCAATTACCATTGCAACCTAATGGTAAATGAGCAAATTTTTAATTACATAAGTGATATTGTCGTATTCACATATAGACGGTTGTTGTTACATTTTTATTTGGTTTCTAACAGAAAAATCAGACAAAAAAATTATGATATGATTATGTATCATAGAGAGAAAGAAAGAATCCTTTAGATAAAAAGATCTATTCCTTTACCACAGAGTAAACCAGAGGTGACACTCTCTGTGGGCATCTTTGATTTCTCGAAAACGCTGTCCCTTTAAATTGGTTGTACAAACGAGTGGGAAATTTAAATCGAGCAAATCTACTTACATGCCAACCTCTAATAATTTGGAATATATTTGTAATAAATTTTCTGTGTATTACTAATATTGTCTTTTGAGGTATTTTTATCAATTTTACAACGTTAAAAAGCTGAAAAAGAAAAGAATATACTAAAATGATTACTCTACAAAATATATTTGAAGAATACGTATTAGGGAAATGATTATTACAAATAACTTATAAGAAAATGAAAAACTATATTCCACAAGAAATTACAGATGAATGTGTTACAAAGACATGGCAAAATATTTATTAAAATAAATTATTGGTGAATATGCAGGTTTAAACTATTCTTTTTCGGCCGCCATACTTCTACACTGTGCACACCCCGATTCTTTTGATTTGGGCATTTAAATTGGTTGTGTCCTCTGTCTCTCTCTAGGACATAGGTTTCCTTGTCTAGTGTCGCCTCTTGTACTCCTACACCTTTACTCTACAGGAAAATATTGTATTTTGAGAATTAATTTAAATCACAAAAGAATTAAATTGTTAGTTAATATTTTGTACGTTAAGTCTAAAATCCATTCAAGGTAAGACAGTTTTCTTTTAAGACAAATTCTGCTTCTTTGATAACCTGACTATACGCATATACATACGAAGTAATATCGCTGTCATGCATGTCTTGCCGAGAATTTTGCTCTTTAATGATTATATGACAAATTTCTCAGAAGTAGATCGAGAACTGTGTCGTCTCTTTGAATAAATGCACACGCAAAGCTGCAAATTCTCACGTTTCCTAGGTACTTCAACCCGTCCTTCATTCCTCATTTTAAAGCTCTGCGAGAGGCTGCTGGAAAATCCGTTAATTTCCACCTAATACGTGCTTTTGGCACAGAGTACCTTTTGAAGGGATCAGAAACTCTTAATCTACAATTCTGTGTAAATTCGATCGAATTTCCTCGCTATATAAGGAATAACGCAATAAACAAATTGCAAGATGTTCCGAAGTGTGACTTTGACATTTTAACGATCTTTTGCGTAAAAATATAGTTTCAAAGAGCTTATGATCCTTGGCTCGCAAATGGTTTATAGTTTATGAAATATTCAACAGTGAAGTTATTATTACAGTATTATCTAGCTAATAAGGCGTAGGCTTTATCTTTTTGGCGTGACCATTGAAACAATTTTATGGAATATCTTTTTACTATTTTCCAGTTTCTTCAGTTCTTCTTTTTCCATTTTGTTTTAAGATTTTAAGTGACTTTCCGACATATCTTTTAAGATAGATATGTACTTTGAATATACGAAGTATATAGATAATAAGTTTTATAAAATCGGTGACATTGTACAAATTTTAAGTGCCATTTGCATCGAATAAACATCCTGTAATTAAAAACTGTAAGGACTTTTCCATGGTTTCATTTGAACTAAACAAAATACATGAACGTAATAAAAATTCACTTCATGTGAAATAAACGAAATAGCATAAAATAAAATATAATGGATACAATAAAAATAAACCCCATTTAAAATAATTAATACACGTTGATAGAATAAAAATCCACCTCATATGTAGCACAAATTTATAGACAATTTGTGTTGAAAATACACGAAACAATCTAACGGGAGTCCTCGCATGTCACAAAGATTATGAAATTATAAATTGTAAGGGTAATATGGTCTCAATTAGAAGGATAAAATATTTACATTGTAAGCATGATTTTTTACCCTTAAACTCAGAAACAAAAAATAAGTAACAAAGTAGTCAGAAAAAGAACATGAGATGAGCAAGAGTAATGTGCAGAACTAAAAAAAGGTAGCGACTGTGAAATATAATGGGTATTTTAAAAAATATGGTGGTGGTTCATCTCAGTCACGGAGTCTACCTCTCAAAATTACCCTAATAGCAAGAAAAGGTGCTGAGTTGGCGTTTGACTATCTGGTTCACTATTAATAAACGTTGCACATGTGTCGGTGCACATGTGTAAGCGAAATGTTCAGTGACATTGCTGCAGGGTGATTCGATTGCAAGATACAAAGAATGCCATACGTCAAACATATCGTTTTACCTCTCTTTGACAAGTCATGAAGGATAGACATTGTCAGCAGTGCTTACGGTAATGGAGAGGATTGTATTGTGACAAGATACACCCTAGATTCTAGATTTTAGAGCCTGGAGTTGATAGAGCAAATAGGAAGCACGGCTGAGTGGCATATTTGACAGCAGGAGCTTTGTATCTCTTAGCAAACGAATCAGTTCGTGTTAAGAGGTTTCGGCCAAGAGGTTTAATGGTACTTGCGAGAATATAGTACGAATATCCGACGTTCTGCAGCGGTTCTCAATCGTTTAAAAATCTGGGTTACCACGATCGGCATGCTTGCGTGTTATAATTATTTGTTATAAAAAATTTTCATTTTTTCTGATTTTCACGGGTTTTCACATACAGCTACTTTTCACCTTTCAACCAAAATTTGAAAATTTTTACGTTTTCAAATGCGCAAATTTTGAAATTGCTATATTCCATATATATGCGAATTTTTTGATTATTAAATATCTAACTATTCAATTTCGCGAATTTCTAAATCTCTAAAGTTCATTTCTTGATATTTTAAATTCTGCAAGTACTTATCAAATTTTCCAAATTCCCTAAATTTACAAATTTTATAGAAGTTTAAATTCTCAAATGATTAAATAAAGAAACTGCTAAAGCATTAACTTCCCCAAATGTCCCACATATCAGAAATATTACAAATGTCACAAGTGTAAAAAATATAAAAAATATTAAAAATTTTGAAAATATCAAAAATATCAAAAATGTTACAAAAATTACAAAATTTCCCATATACAGTACATTGGTATTAAATAAAAACCACTTTAATGTAAAAATGGTTATACATTAAATAATCAACTTTGACTACATGCTCCTCATTTAATATTATCGAAATTAAAATATTTTTTGCATTTTAACAAATATTTTAAGGAGGTTACATCTAAATGAAATGACCTGTATCTCTTATTAAAAACAAAGGAATATTTCTTTCTATTTCAAAGTCTATGATTTATTCTGTTGCAAATTCTTATTTTTTCAAATTCAAATAAAATTCCAAAACGACCGTATTAATCTTATTATCCATATGTATACAACGTAATGCGCTTTATTTCACTCTCTTCGGCTTTGTAATTTTCAGAACTTCAGATAAGACCGTGAAAACAATGACTGTATGTTTAATGGTGGTATGAAAAACATCTTTGTTTAGTGAGGTTTATATGCAGAATTAAATAATTGATCTGAAATAACATTTTCATTTATTACTTAATAGGGTCGTATGCAGACTCGGTACCAGAACCGTTATCATTTAAAACAATTATTTATAAGTAGAAAATTTGTAGATTATATAACATGATTTCTTTACCGTATTTGTGAACATAAAATGCTAATAAACTATGTATAAAATAGTAGAAAATACAACCAATTTTGCAAAATTATTTATGGTGAGAATCTTGGATTGCGAGTAGAAGATGAATAAAAAGAGATATATGAGAATGATTCTTCTCGTGATTTTGGTAAATTTGTAAGAGGTAGACCATTTATATAACAACCCGTAATTTTTTCGTTGCTCTAATGTGGAGAATATAAGAACGCAGAACATATTTCATACGTCACACACCCCTACTATTTTATACCGCATGCCAACGCGTTGGGGTAGGAAAATAATTATTGTATTAATAACAGAAAGTTTAAAATACATATTTTTATCAGGAATTACATTTTCTAATTTAACACGTTGACTACCACGTCATACATACATTAGTGATAGGTTAAGTTTCTATACTAAACACGCGTATTATTAAAAACTTGTTCACCTAATCCAAAATTCTCGCATTAATTATATGGATCTATGGAAAATATAACAAGATATTATGAAAATAATTGATAAAAATTATTAAAAATTAAAACACTGCTGTATTGAATTGAAAATTGCTTCAAGGGTGGCAGTCAATGTATTAAGGAATATTTATAATTTTTCTGCTAGTAATTTTCTTATTTAAATTATTATTTAACTATTTTAATTAATCTTTTTCTAAATTTTATAAAAATTGTATGAAAAATTAACGAGCTGTAGATAATTATCTACATTATCTATTCCTTGTAAAAAAATTATATATATTTATTAATATTAATTATATATAAATTTTTAATTATGTCCTGTATGTATGTACTTGATACATTTAAATGTATGTTTTAAAAAAATTTCTATTATATGACTTAATTCGAAATATTACATTACAAACAAAAGTGAATGAACCGTCTACTAACAAACTGTTGATCAGACATTCATAGTAATCTCGTAACGATTTATTCAAAGGCATTCATGGAAAACAATGTTTCCGAGAACCAATTCACGTAAAATTAAGCAAACAAGGATTAATTCACTCTAACAGGAGGCAATAACAATAAAATTACACAGTATTTTTCCCGCAGTAGTATGCACATATCGATATTAAAATTCGGTAATAAATTTCCTTATCGCGGAAAAAGGAAAGAATGATCCAAAAATCAAATACAACGATAAATGAAACAAAAGCGGGATACACGTATTCAATCTCCTTGTTTTGCCCCGGATGACGTTATTTTTACAGCCTTTTAAATCAAACTCAAACAAGGCGAATGTATCGAGACACAGAATTAGTATAAAAGCAATTTAATTCGAACTTTTCTCCACAGATCCAACGGAACAACCAAACGAATAATATTCGATCAAAATGTCTCGCTACGTTCTTGCTTTACTTGCCATTTTGGTAATCGTTTCGGCCAGTAAGTAACCAAACTTTTAATAATATTATCAAATATTCTCATCGTACAAAGTTTCATCTCTGTCATCGAAACATCGATTGTTACATTCACTAAGTTCGCAATCCACTTTAGTACACTTCTTTTTTCTTATTCACTTTCTTATAGTTTACTTTAATTCGCGAATGTTCGCTTCGATAGTTTTACTTCGATTTAATCACTACTAATCAATTTAATTTCAACGGAAATTAATTCAATGAACGTCATTGAATCGAAAATTTCAATTAACGTGTTACAAGATTGAGTTTCATTGAAGATTGAACGGATATTAATTTAACACAATTTTAAACAACGTGTTTAAGTGTAACTTTCAAGATTAAATTTAGTTCAAAATTTCATATTTGACGATTTAAATATATGTAGTAAACAAATTATTTAATTTTTATGAAGTTATAATTGTTATAACAGGTATAAGGTTTTAATTTTTATAATTAGTGTTTCAATTTAATTTTTATAATTTTATTGCAATAAAATTCAAACTAAAATACTTGATTTATTTCTCAGATAAAGTAAAAAGATTTCGCAAATAAAAATCCAGGCTTTTGTGCCCAAAATTAATCAACTAAATAAAGAAATTTGAAAAAAATGTGGAAATTGAATTTGGCGGAAATATTTTCACTATTTGAACTCGAATAATTTTAATATTTATATTAAAAACCTTTGATCCGGAAAATTTGCCTTCTGTTAATTACACCGATTTCATTTCTGCTGTTTCGTAAAATTTTTCATTTTCATTTCAATTAAAAATTTTGTTCATTTCATTAGATGATAGAACACTTTAATTAAAAATAAATTCATATTCATAACGATGCAATGAAAATAAAGTTTTTCTATGAAAACCATGTTTTTTTTAAAAATTAAAGTGTCTTTGCGTATATTTACATAAGAAGTGCGTTTAAGTTTGAAGTAGTCACTAAAACTCTTTATAGAGAATTTGTGTTGAAAATATACCACGAAACAATCTAACGCAAGTCTTCCCATATCATAAAAGTTATGAAATTATAAACTGTAAGGGTAATATGACCTCAATTAGGAGGATACAATATTTACGTTCCATGTAAACATGATTCTTTAACCTTAAACTCCGAAACAAAAAATAAGTAACAAAATAGCCAAAAAAAAAAACATAACGAACAAAAGTAATGTTCAAAACTAAAACTAGATGTATTAAACGCCTAGTATTAACCAGTAAAATGACGAAATTATTGAATAATATGTGATCTAACGAAAGATTTAATAATTTTTAGCTGCTGCCAGTTCAAATTCGCCAGAATGCCCGCCAAATGAAATATGGAATCAGTGCGGTAGTGCTTGCCCCCAGACTTGCAAAGAGCCTAAACCTCGTCCATGCACACTGGTACGTATCTTCTTTTTATTATTAGTAACATAAGCAAAACTTTGGTATCATCTCTATTTGGTATTATCTACCAATCTGCGTTAATTTAAATTACTCTGTTAATTGCTGACTTATCACCTAATTAAACTTACATGGTCGTTACTACTCGTTGAAATACCTGTTCATTTGTTTAATAGTATCCACTTAAATGACTTGTTTATTTGCTTATTAACGCAACTAAAAGACCTGATTATTTATCAGTCAGTTAAATGACTTATTTGTTCAGTAATAGACGGTGAAGAATTGTTTATACGAAAGAAATTATCAAAATTCAAAGAACTTAACTTTTAACCTTCCCTAAATATTTTTAGCTTCTTTTCTTTTTAACGAATGATTGAGTTTATAACGAAACTTAGAAGCAAATTTCATTCTGCAATTTGAAAAAAATAAAATGCAATTTACTTTGAAAGTAATGTGCAAATAGGGTGTTCTAAAAAAGATGCAATCTAAAAATTGTTGAAAATTTATTCATTATATTATTGACTTGTATTTTCATGCTATTAAATCATGCCAAATTTTATTAACGACTTGGTTAGGATAACTTTCACACATGAATTTTATACATGAAACATTAAAGAGGAGGTTAGGTAATTATTTTCAATAAATGTAATTCGTTTCTGTTCTTTTCATCAACTTTCCACATTTTGATCTGCAATATTCGCTAAAAATGCATGAACTGCAAATAGATGTTAGGTTAGAAATGAATGACCAATTAGTAGTATGTAATAATAATGTGAATAGCAGAATCGATATTTCCATCACTTTCTATATGTAAAATTTGGAAAGCAGAAAATTTAAACGCGAGTTTAAAGCTGAAGGTTTCAAAATCTTGTGATGAAGAGAGGAAAATGTTTTTAAATATATGTGCACCTATTTTCTGATATCGTAACAAATTTCTGGTATCTTGATACGAAGTTTTATTTTACTGCTCGTAAACTATAATCATTGTTTTTTACTATCACTATGTGAATAATGCAAGCAGAAACTTATAGAACCCAAAATATCATAAAAGCAATTGAACTATATTTTCTGCTGAAATGTAGAAATTGCTTCAATTTCCAATTCTCAAATAATTTTTTAAAAGTTTACATTGCAAAAGGACTGATTCTTTTGTATAATCATGTTGATAAAAGTTTCATTGTTTCCGGCTCATTTCGTACACGTTATTTTTATTGCGTTTTGTTTTTACAGCAATGCGTTCCACAATGCCAATGCATGAAAGGACTGCTTAGAAACAGCAAAGGAAAATGTGTTGAACCTAACGAATGTTGTTAATTTGACACGATACAAAATGATTAATCTTTAAATCTCTACTTCAATCTTAATTACTTCCATGGAAATTTTCTTTTGTAACTGAATTTTAATTATATAAGGTTTAAATAAATATGCACAATACAGTATTCACATACAAATTTCAATGATTTTTCTTCCTATTCTCATCCTGTCGTAGTTAAGCTTAACCCCTAATTAATTAAATCTATAATCTTTTTAGTAACCATTTTTGCTTGAATGCACGATATAAAATGAACGAAGTCTTAATTTTTATCGCATGCGATCATTTTAATTAAGGTGTAATGGTACAATTAAGAACAAAATTCTTTGAGCTTAACTCTTTGGAGCAGCCCTATTCAGTTCTTTGAAACCTTGGGAAGCTACAGGAAACTTTAGCTTCTACTCAGGGTTTGAAGAGGTCATAAAGTTTATGACTGGCTTCATATTTTCGTTCTTCTTCGAAATTTACTCTGTTTCATTTCACGGTTTCTCTTACCTTTTAATCGGATATAATGAATTAGCTTGTAATTCGATTGATCAATATGTTTGATAGTAACATACAGTAGAGAACAAAAGTATTCGTACACTTGAAATATACAAATAAAAAGAACAATATTTTCTATATTATTAAGTATATTTAATCATATATAGCTGTATACTAAACATTACACTTACAGCAACAAATAACCCAAAACCGAAGGCAATAACATTATGTAGTAACTTGAAATGACTTGAAATTCACGAGACCGTAAGAAATCATCGGAACAAAGTATTCGTACACTTAATTATTGCTACAATTATTTTTAGCAAGAATTTTATAAATTAATATTTTGTGCGATAACCTTCCGACAATTCACTTCACGTAATATATCGGGCATTGACAACACCAAACTTTTAACGAAGTCAGGTTCTATATTACACCATTCTCTTTTCAATATTTCTTTCAAGTGTTCTTTCGACGTTATATCATGTTTTCGCGCATTTTTTTCTAGTTTCGCCCATATATGTTCGATAGGATTTAGGTCAAGCAATTGTAGAGGAGTTGTTAACTTGTGGGGAGTATCTGTATTAACAACCATTGACGCCCTATACATATAGGCTGTATGTTTCGCGTAACAGTTTTGCTGAAAATAAAATTCATCTAATTCATAAATCTAATTCATTCTAATTCATCTGCCCTATTTTGTAAATTTTCTTTTAAAATATTTAAATATAAATGTTTATCCACTATTTTATCTATTATTACTAAATTGTCGTCTCTAGAAGCAGCAATACATCCCCACACCATCACATTTCTACCTCTGTGTTTCGTCTGTGTTATTGCCTTCAGTTGTGAGTTATTTGTTGCTGTAAGTGTTATGTATAATATGCAGCTATATATCATTAAAAATACTTAATAATATAGAAAATATCGTTGCTTTTGTTTTTACATTTCTAGTGTATAATTGTTGTATACAAGACTTACTCACGTTAATATTTATTGAAAGTACGAAGAACTTTGCAGTTGTATTAAAAGTGCAAAGAGTTGTCCCTTGATAACGGTTGTCCCTTGATAAAAAAATCAACAGATTAATGTAAAGGAACGGTAGGTTTAGTTTGTACCTGTGTACTTAGAATTAATGAATTTTACATGTCATAGCCGCGAGGGAAATATTTGAATCCCATGTGTCAAATTTTGGATGTTTCTGCTTTAGAGGTAATTCGTCTGAGTTATGCATTAGACGAACGAAGCGTTTCTGCTAAAACAGAATGTTAATAAGCTCCATGAAAACATCTAGTATTCATAGAATGTAAATGGTGCATTATTTTTGGCACTCGCGTTATTTAAGTATTTTTTATGCATGGCACTTTAAATGCCCGAAGATGTACTTGTTACTGCGTAACAAATATTATACAAATTTGTAAGTCGTTAAAGTGACCTGTGACCTCTCAAGGTAACAAAAATTAACCATCCAGGTAGGGCAATTGAAAAACATATTTCGACGAAACCTTCTAAAATCATAAAGTCAAAAAGTTCAATAATATACATGATTACCCTTACAGATGCCATAAAAAAGGTCACCGGTTTACACACCTAGGAAAGTTAAAAAATTTACAATCTCAACCGCCCTAAACATAGAAGCTCCAGAGAACTTACCTGAGGCTAACGGTAGTCCCCGCCAAATGTATGTCATTTCCCCAAACTCAAGAAAATTTCGAATCACCAATCAGAACCGTTGTTAGAAAAAGCCCCCACTATAAGAACAAGTTAATGTCCATAGAAAATTTTGCGAGAAAGCTCAGATACAAACATATCAGCATACGAACAACATTAAAATAATCTTCTACATGCCGTCCGATAAAATTCACAAACTTATACTTTAAAATATTCATAGTTGTATTAGTAAATATAATAAGTGTTACATGGAACTTTATCATAGTATTCATTATCCAACATTTTCAAATATTCACTCGCCGTGAAGTCTGCGTGTGAAGTGAGCATTTTCGAAAGTAGCTTTCAATATAAAAATTAACTATTTTGCTCACGAGTCAACAGTACTCTTGCAGATGTTATTTATAAAAAGTTTGTGAATGCGTTGTTTAAGATAAGCCATTTACATAATTGAATTTTTTAATGACAAGTTTCATGACAAGTTTCTTCATTCGGTTAACTCTTAGACAATAGAATACTTATTAAAAAATCTTTGTCTCAAATCAGAGTATTTCTGTTAAGAAAACTTGTATTTAAAATTGTTAGTAACAAGATCATTTTCTGTTAATTTAATTTTTATTGTAAATACAAAAGGATGATTCTTTGGGTAGAATAATATATAGATAAGAGATTAATAAAATTAAAATTATTGCTTCAAACTAAATTAGTTTGAAACAACGATATCTATGTTGTACTCATGTGATCGGTAAAAATAATTACCATAAAATTTTATAAAGAAAGAAAAATGATATAAAATGTAAACCATTTGAATTTTAGTTCTGGACTGAGCTGAAAAATTCTCCTCAGACTGTTTCCTAAGAAATCAAAAATAAAATTTGTATTATAGAAACAATAAATGTTAGTATTATCGAATCTCATGCCTTCATATTTTATTTATAAGCACCCCCTATTTGCAATCTTTTGAAGCTGCGTCTCTGTTATACGAATTCCATAGGAAAAAATTTCATATTTATCGTAAAAACAATAGGACACTTGTCGAACAGAGAATAAATATATGAACGTCTATACGTCACAATTTATCAATACACTGTGTTTGATCATTTATAAATAGTGAAAAACTCTAAAGCTTAAAATCTAAATGGTACATGAGTGTTCTAAAAATATAACAGAGATATATATATAAACCAAACCATAAGAAATATATAAAATATGCAGCAAAGGTTTGAAACTATCGATAATAATTTTTAATGTTCCATACTGGTTTTAATATTGAACATCAGGAATGTTCGAATATTAACACCGAATGGCTATGATTAAAACCCATATCAAACGTCCGAAAAAATGCCGAAGAAATTTAATTTCATAACTGCCAAATATTTTATTATATGCATACAGTATATGTAGTTACATATACTCCGTCAATTTTAAATAAATTTTCCAAAAGTATAGCAGAATAATCTTTGCACTTGAAGGTAATTTGTTTGCAAACAGCGACTTTAAAACTTACTGGTATAAAAGTTAAATGAATTCTTTTCAGGTTATTTCTCCTCTAATAATTTTCACTATTGTTTGTTTCACTTTATAGAATCAAATTTTACTTTATATTATAGAATCAAATAAAACATGCTTCTTTCAAATTATTATATTAAATAAAATTGTGATTGAGTCACCTCTTGAGCCCGAGGGGTGAAAGGGGTTAAAAATATTTCAGACAAAAATTAATAGTATTTATACCATTATCTTGAAAACCTCCGTGAAAAGTTTCACAAAATAATAATTCCATGTTTCAAAATCATATTCTTAAAAATCGTTCATGTATATCATCCGTTCTTTTTAATAAAAATTTTCTTTCAACGTGTATTATCCTTTTCTAGATTCTACTTTCCTCTACATGAAACTTTAAAAACCTGAAACTCGTTTAAAAAGGTGACTGAAATATGTCTAACTGAATTTATTTATTTTAACTGAAACATGTTTGCTTCCGCTTTGACGCCTAGGTCACGCTAAATTCAGTGTCGTTTAAAGATTAACCTCGCGTTATGGTAATGTTAAACACCTACCGCAAACGTGACCTCTAAAGAATTAAGTCAATTCATATATTTCTCATATTTCATATCCCTTTTGTTACTGGCAATAAATGTTCAAGTGAAGTCGGAACAAGGATAAACTGAACCCCGTCTGTCTTATATAGATTTATGGCTTGTACTTGTGCTGTTTTCAACCCTCCAGAAAGCTTAAACTTGTCACGTACGCAAGAACGCCCGAGTCTTTTTCAGAAAACAGCGGTTGTCATTGAGAAACTCTTCTTGTATAGTGAAGTACACTTTCCTTAGGAAAGTGTTTACAGTTCCTTAAAATTTATAAATAATTCTAATATGCATAATTGTATTAATTTTTGACAATTATGATAAACCTTGGTTACGTAAACACTCTACGCAGTACACTAGTTTGTCTAATTTTATAGAGGTAAGAAGTATTTATTTTAATTTCTCTGTTAAAATGTTCAATGCAAGCTTTGAAAATGAACATTTTAAAAAATATAATTGTTACTAATTGTACAGTGCATTTTCAAGCGGAAATTTAATAACGAGGGAAGTTATTAAATAAAGTACAGTAAAATCCTAAGTGAAAAGTTTCATGTTTTTGTAAACTTAAATTTTCTATGTACACTATACATTTTCAAACACTGGGGTTCTCCATAATCTCGATACCCCCCTTTCGTTTTGGTGCGTCTGAATAATCGCCGAAGATGAATGTTTATGTCTCGCGAATAAATAAGGGCGAGGGGTAGCAAGTCACCCAATGTAGCCAGCTAATGTAATGAACTTACTGTTCTAGCAATTTCTGTGAAATAATTTCTATGTCAGCGTACGTGTCACCCCATTTTAAAAGATAAAGATCGTCGTTTACTTTGGACAGGTAATATTTTTTACGGAATAACTCTTCTCTTATCGTGAATGGTTTTAATTTGTACACTATGTGCTGTCTATGAAAATTATTCAAATGAGAAGCGAATTTTGGTGTAGGTTATCTGACGTTAATGGTTTTCTTGATGGACAATGCGTTTCTTCATAATAAAATACGTTATTTGATGACACTTTTAATATTCCAAACACACAAGTTACTTCATTCAAATTGATTGCATAGACAAGTCATTGCATATACGAAGAAGACAAGACATTACATAAACGAGACAAATCGATTTTGTAAATTCCATCATGAGGCTCAATGATTGCAGAAACGAAGTTTCTACGTGTACGGCATTCACCAGTAGACTTCAGTGATAGATATTTCTGGACAGCAATATCTTAACGTATATCTAACGTAATATACCTATACCTATTTTATGTACCTATCTCTACGAACACGCATCAATTTGACGCATGAACAAATACATATATTTAAAGAAAAACAACCACTTAGGAAGCAATATAATTAAACACTACAAGTAAGAAATGAAAATATGAGATATATATTTATAGAAAGTTTTTATTATTCAATAATATTTTAGTACATTACTTCAATATTCTACATTCATATTTTTACTTCCCTCTATCTTGCGAACTGCGATTTGGACTCTCGACTACAAGCGAAGTCCGTCGTTTATAAGGTATTGTCGGTGCATTCATATTTATTATTGTTATAATTTTTGCATAGGTAAAACTAATTTACTTACAATTTTATTTACATTACGATTGCGTCAAATTGACGCACACCCGTAGAGATAGTTATACCACATATCAAATTTCAATATTTCAAAGCTTTTGAAGAAAATAGACTTCAATGTATATTTACCTCGTTCAATGGATAAAAGTCAGTGCAAGAGATAAAATAAAAATGCGAACGGTTTTTGTAATTTTCCTAAAAAATTTGAAATGCGTCAAAAATCCGTAAACCTAGTGTTAATAAAGTCGAATTTTGGGAAGTGCAAGTTTAAGGCAAACGCTAATGTAAGCAAACAAAATGGCCTCAAACAAAGAAGTGTTATTCTACGACGTTAAACAATTTTGTTTGAGATGTGTCACGTATTGTACGATAGTGTTTTATATTGTCAGTAGCGTAATCTTAGTCAACTTAGTTTGCATACAAATAACGCAACATTTATCACAACTGAAAATGTATGTCTATTCTAAGCGTCTAGGACAGATGCCACAGTTTCTTCTTTCTGTGCATCATGTTGCAAATAACCGATTTGTCTATAAGAACATTACAGAAGTTAGAAAGTCAAGAACCATGTATTCCGAATTATTTTATGTATGATAGCAGAGATGCAGAGTATGCATATTAAGACAAAATGAAGTTGTCTGCAAAACTTTTAAGAGTAACAAATTCGCTCTTGTTCAATTAGCTTAGGAATAAATCATGCTATTCATATGAAAGATGTGATACTTTATTTTGATCTTTTATTACACCGTGTTGAAAATATTCTGAAACTTTCGTATTTAGACAAAGATAAATGATTTTCAGATTTCATACTTAATGAAGATATTTTCTACAAGTAGAATTTTCTATTGTATTTTCTCAGGATGTTGAAAATTATATTACAGTTATATTGTAATTTTTCTTTGAATAAGTTTGTATAAAATTAGATATTTGTATTCCCTTTTTCTTTTATTTTCACTTGAGAATCAAAAACATATTTTTCTTTTAATTTAAACAATCTTGTAATAAAGGGTTAATATATTATTATATAATAACGTGGCATTATTCTAGATATGATATCGTTCCTATAATTACGTTTCATTCTTTTAAATAACGAATAAATACACTGTAAAAAATGTGCAAATTATTTCATACGTAAATGTGGAATTACAAATGGAAGCACTGAAGCCTTATTACTTTGGGAAACAAATTCTAATAATAATTATTGAATCCATCAAAGATATAATAATACATAATAAAATCAAATATTCAAGAATTGAAAATATAATCTAACAATATGTATTTGTTAAGACAGTTACTCAAAAATATAATCTAATATACGACGCTTTTTACTAATATATGAAATATGTATGTGTTTTGAAAAAACAAGCAAAATAAAGGATATCCTATCTAAGAAATTCATATAATCTCGTATGATAGATCGTCCGATGTATCAAATATGTCAATGAATGTAGTATATCACAAAGCATAGAAGATACAATGTGGTACTCTTATGCAACCGTATGCAGTAAAGAATTTCAATATCGGTTTTCGACGATTTCGAAATGAAACTATCAAAATTCTCTAAACTAGTGGTTTAAATCTGAACGAATAAAGAGAATGAAAATTATATCAAAACGTAATTATCGATCACAAATTGTATTTTGTTTACGTCTTTTAAAATTTAAGCTTCGAAAAATAAGTAATTCGCTTTCATAATTATTAAATTATTCAAACCGATAAAATCTTTGAAGTATCCATTTAAAAAAGACACTTTTCGCAGCACAAATTTATTATCAGATCAGAAAAACCGTGTTTAAATTACTCATTGTCAGTAACAAGCTGCTGGGTAATAAGTTTCTGAATAATTACACACCAAATGGTAACTGGAGGTGTTCGACGGAAAAGGATTCTCCATTACGGCTTTTTATTGAAGTTTAAAGTTATCCAGGCAGTTTCCAATAAAGTTTCTGCTTCCAGTTAAATCTGTACCTCATATTCTTAGCTCTACCTGAAAGTCTTGAGAGATATTTTCACAGAAAATCGATGTTAACTTCAGCTTCCGTACTATTTTTAAAAGAGAACTGAATTCGTACGATTTCGATTCGTACGAAAAGCTCTTTTTGCAGTATGTTCTTTATAAAAGAAAATTGATAACAATATCTTTTCAAAATCAGAAGTAGAAGGCATAGAATTTAAAAAAAAAAACTGAATGATGAACGATGATGAATGAGATCGTACATTTTGAACTTTTAAATATAATTACAGTTGCTAATATTTGGGAAAATTGTTTATTTTTTATTCTGAATGATATTAAACAAATTTTGTTATTTCATATGAGACGTTTAATTATTACATGTTTATAGGTTAGGAGACGAATCTTATAGTATAAACATAAGTATATTTGTAATTTTCAATTCTCATTTTGTAACTTATTAAATAAATTTGTCAAAGTAGATGAGATAATAAGCAAATAATTTATGTAAATTTAGTTTCAATATTTATATGACTCTTATCTATATTTTTAACTTCGAAATTATTCGACATATAGGTGTGCAAATACAGATTTAAATTTACATTAAAAGAAATATGATAATATCTTCCAGTATTGATTTTTGGTGAACGAAATTCACGCTGTCGCGGAATAACATATTCTCAATATGAACGTTATCCAATATATGATAATTTCTAGAATCAAATAAAAATATTACAATTCCGAATATTGATCGACATATTACCATTTAACGTCAATAAATTAATAATGGAAGTATATCAAATTAATTTGAAAACAACATCACTGAATTTAATCGATTTTAATAAAAATAAGGTTTCAATAATTTTTATAATTTCATATTCAAATTTTGTGTATAACAATACAAAAAACTTTTGGCAATTTTCTGAAATATCAAAGTATCAATTATGGCATCGTTTACCACCCTTAATGCAAGTTTATTTAAAATACTTTTTCATTATAGCAAACAGTAATTTAAGTGACACGAATTATCCAATATGGCTGCATTACGCGGGAAATTCAAAACAGTTCCATAAATAAAAACGTATCCCCATTGCTGCCGTATCTACTCTGCATTTCCAGATGCTACGTTACAATTTAAAAGAAACGTAAACCTTACCATCTCGTACAATTTACAAGCAGTTTTGTATGCAAACAATCAGATCGCAACTGAAATTCAGTATTGTTGTTGAACGAGCAATCATAAATCACTTTCAAATGATATTAGAGATGCTTCGAGCAATTAGTCATCGTTCACAAGCACATCTTCAACTCGGCCGTCGTGAAAACTGTATGTATGTACATATATTCTACGTTGTTACTCTTACCGGTGTTATACAAAAGTACCCATACACAATGCATATTTGTGGCTCCGTTCCAGAAATGTCGAAGCTCCCCTCACTTTTCGTGATAAATCAAAGGAACTGTTATTCGGAAATCGGAAGATGAAGCCAATAATGAAGTTTTAAAGTCTAATCAATCATCGGAAGAGAATTCTGGCTTTCATCTTTTCGCTGTCAATCAAAATTAATGCATAGATAAATGATCATGTGACGTTGCTTGGAAAATGCGTCGTTAAAAAATCCAATTAAAATTTGTTCGTTTTAGAACTTTTATATCGAGTTATAATAAAATTGTGACGCTATAATGTTTGTTTCCGAGTAATAGCTTTAACGAAACTTTGTACCTGCAGGGTGTTTTACTGTAATTGTAACACTGTAATATCTTGAATTTTCAGAGAAAAAATGTTTTAAACAAAAATTGCAAGGTTTGGAAGAGACACGTGAATTAAATGAAGTTAACTTTGAATCCAAATAATTTTTTTTTCACCGATTTGTCAATAAGTTGTACTAAATTGTATTTAAATAACAATATCAGGCTTCACGTTGTACAGCAATATTTAATATAAAATTGTGAACCTTTATGGAAACATATTTATAAATTTTCGTTTTAAATAATTGAGCATAATTCACCGAAATTTGGAGAGTATTAAAACTTAATTAAAGTAGTTTTAAACATTTTAATTAAGAATTAGAGAGTATGTACTTCACGTATTAGAGAGTGTATACTACTTAAACTAAAGTTTACCTTTGGATATAGCGCGATTTACTGCGGATTCGATTTTTCAAAGCGAGACGATCCTAACCCACTTCCCGTCTGTTTGATTATCACTCTGGAAATGCGTCTACTTCCATTTTAATACGATCGTTAAATTACTCCATAATTCATCTCTCGTCCGCTGCAAATTTCTCCAACACCGTGCTGCGTTGCCCAAAAAAGATGAAGAAATTAGGTTGACAATTTTTAATCTGCTTTATAATGTCATAATAAGATTTATCGGAATCGAGCACGATATTAGCATAGAATGATGTTATTATTCAACGATTAAATACTCGAGTAATTTAAACAACTTCTCATCAAAGGATCCACAGTTTTAAAGGATTATCTAAAATTGTTCATTTTGTTCGTCATTGCTGTGATATAAGAGAGCTGCCATATTAACGGGGTACTTTTCAAATAAAATATTTAAGATAAAAGAAATTTGTAATTTTACTATTTATCAAGAACTTAATCAATTTTATAAAAGCATTGGCAAAATATTTTGCTGAGCACTTCATCAAAATTTATGGCTGCTTGATGTGCAATAATCTAACACATTTGAAGAGCAATAATTTTGACAATAATTATTTCGAATTTATTTAACGTAATGAAATATTTTACATGTCTCATTTTCTAAAAACTCAGATTAAAATTTTAGGAACAGTTAGAAAGTAATTTTGGTTCTTTTCTCGCAGATATCAGTAAAAAGGTTTCTAACTGATTAAAAGTAATAATCAGTGTAAGTTTGTGCTGAGAAAAGAAATTTTAAAGTTCAATAATGAAAATTCCTCAGAATCAAAATATTCTGATTTATTTTATTCGCAACAATCGCAGTTTTACATTTGAAACACTGAACAATATACTTCCGTTTCTTTATCGAAACAAAACACGTCTCTACAGTACGATTGTAATGATGCAGAATACCATTTCATTTTTCGATTTAATCTATCTATTAGCTTATAAAATTAATATAATAATAACGCTATTTAGAATTTTTACAAAATTTTTTTCTTTCGGTTAGTCAATTACATTTTTGCAGCGCCGATCATCGACAATGCCCACGACATTCAACGTGTTTGCTTGAAAACATTTAGGCGACTATCATAATAGAATTTGTTAAAGGATTAACAGAAACAAACTTGTAAACTCTTTTCAATATGTCTAATATACACGCACCAATTTAACACTCTTCGTTAAAATTATAAGTTCGTTTGATTTTTAGCTAGCTCACTAAAGTGTTACGGACAACACTATTGCTTTTCCTTATTGCAACATCGCGTAATAAAAAGAAACAATACTATGAAAGTATTATATATCTGTAACTATAAGCTATCTAAAAATAAACAGAACCTATAACTTTAGTTGATAGTGTAGACATTAACCTCTTAGGCTGAATTTTAGCGCTGCTTCTCTGTACGGCAGAGTTCGACGCGAACTACGCGTAAACAGCACTACAATGTGACAATGCTGTTCTCCACGCGAGTACATTGGAATGAAGTTTTTGATGATTAAATTATAATTTTCTCCAAAGATATGAAACATATACTTTAACTTTGATGATTTACTTTTTTAGAAAATTCACAAAATATGTAATTTCCAAATGTTTCTAATATCGTGTATTAGTGCAAAAAGGCGCTCCCATGGTGCCTAAACTACTTGGTATCTTTTATTTACATGTAATGTACTTTTCTGGGATTTGTTAATACTCTTATAAAACGTGATGAAGGCAAAAAAAGCGCGAATCAAAATATATGAAAACGATCATTCAATCGAAACGGTGAGCGAGTGAATCTGTTGAGTGAACCATTATGGCGCTATGTAATCCACGATGACATTCGCGAGAGCCACTATAGTGGACCGTCGTACAGAGAGATGGTATTCGCGGAAGCCATTATAGTGACGCGTCGTGCCTAAGAGGTTAAAGACATGAAAAGACACTCAAAAGTATACACGTCTTAAGATCGCTAAAAAAAGATGTAAGTACATAACGGTGTGTCTTGATTTACGTAATAAATTTGTGCACGGGACAATTGAAATACGACCTTCAATTTTATTAGTCATAGAGGAAGTTGAAATTGTCCACGCAGGTTGATCTCGACGAGGAACACTGTGAATCGTTATTCACTTTAGGTAAATGAACCCTGTCGGTAGATGGACGCCATGTTATTTTTAAGAAGAAATCGTCCTGCTCGTTGCCGGTTTGTAGCAACGGAACGTTTGATCTTGGATTTTCGCTGTAGGATACACTCTGCCTGTACTAGACACGATCTTCCTCTTCCAGCAATCTCACCACCTCTGAAAATAGAATCTCCATGTGAGTTTAAGGTTAGCATCAATCTTCCGTTCGTAACATGTGTACACAGTCAACAGAAAATCCGGGGACATAGAGAGAATGCGGTAATCAAGGAGGAAGAGTCTATGCGATGATTTTTAGGGATCTTTTGAGATTCACTTTGTTTATGGTTTATAGGAAATACTGGAACTTGAGAATTTTAGTATTCAGCGATTTGAGGGTTTGGGAAATTACAGAAATAGAGATTTAGGGATATGGGAGAAGAGAAATTTATGGATTTAAGAATTTAGGGACATTAGTACTTGAGGATTTATGAAAATTGTAATTAAGGGATATAACGACTTAGGAATTTGTAGATATAAGGATTTGGAGATCCATGGTAATGGAAATGTGGGGACGTGGTCTACGAATTTATGGATTTAAGGATTTACGGACTGCAGGAGTTCAGGTGCTATGAAAATTGAAAAGGGATATAATGTTCTAGGCATTTGTAGATCTACAAATCTTAAGCTTCCATTTCCATCGATTTGAGAATCGACAATCTACAAATTTAAAGATTCGAATAATTACAAGTTTGGAAATTTCAAAAATTTGGGAATTTAAAACTCAAGAAATTTTCAAATTTAGAGAAGTGTAAAGTTGGAAACTTGAAAATCTAAAAATATAATTTACAGGTAAAATGTTGAATATAAAATAATGATACTCTTCACTTCAATTAAGATTGCAATTAGCATTGGATGTCTTTAAACATTGTATGTCAACAGTAATCAGTTAACGTTGGACTCCTTCGGGCATTGATCATAAACAAAATATGATCACACGGAAATGAACAGTGGTGTTGTACAACAGGATATATTTATAACAAGACCACCTGTTACATTTAGCGTACACGTATTTGTTCAGGTTGCTACCAGCTACAAATACTTCAATTAAATCGAATCATTCTTTCGAATACCTAACATTTATTTTCACGTGACTTCTAAAATTTATTTTCATGCATTCTTCTATAAAAATATAAAAACAACAAAAGCTACAAAAAGATATCTTAGATTATGGAAAAACACAAACCCTATGTTCTACAGTTCCATTAATGCATAAAATCAATCATTTCCAAAATTCTGATACTCATTTTACTTTACAATATAGATACACGAACAGAAGGTAAAAATCTTGTGATAATTTTTTAAATAAACGTTGATCTGAAGAATATCCAGATAATTCAGTGTTGATAGATTAAACAGTTATATAAAAATGGAAATGTTTTAAATAGAGAGAAAGAATATAACGTTAATAAAAATTATAATAATATTATAAATACTTTTATCATAATATTAACTTACTGTCAATAATTTGTTTTCAGTTCAAACATTAACTTAAGATTGTTGTAATATTTGTGATAAACTGAACAATAAATTAAAATAAATTACTCTGTAATAAGGTTTTCGAATATCAATAACGTTGCTAACAATTGTGAGCATAGATTTAGAAAATCAATTAAAAATAACGTTTTTGTACGTTGAACTTTAAAGTATTTTAAGAAAATCAGATATCTGTATCGCTATAGGAGGAAGTTATTTTAAAACGGAGATCAATTTATCGGACGATTTTATTAAAAGTCAAGCATTGAACTGCAATTATTTTCAACGGATTCCTAAAACGGAAACCTTTTTTAATAGACTTCAACGATGAATACGAACTACGATTAAAACGCGTGTCACTGGAATCGCAATTAAACTTTAAACGATAAAGGTTAAAGTTTAAATGAGCCTTCCGATGTCAGCTTTAATAAAATTCGACAAGATTTGGTGTAGGAACAGAAACTTTACCATGTGACTCCAAATACGTTGATAACATTAATTTGAAGTGAAAATCGATGCTGTTATTCAAGTAATTTTAATATTAAAATACGGATTTTATAAGAGTAAAATTCTCCACTATAATCTAGAGAATTATTATTCGATTAGTAACTTTTAATTAGTAATTAGTAATTGCAGTATAACATTCTTGCAATTTTCGCAAACCATGTCTGACAGATTTATCGTTCCCTTTTTGTATAACGTTTTCCACTTTTTCTACATGAAACGGTTGAGTGTGATTGCATTTACTGTGTAGAGATTCTTCACGGTGATTAATCACTTTCGGCGGCTAACAAGGTAAAGTGTTATAGAAAATTGATGAAAAGCAAAATTAATGACAGTATTCTAGGTAATTTGTTTTTGTTGCAAACTGTATTCAATCTGTTTCACAGCACACTTTGCAATCCTCTAAAGTTGCAAACTTTTTCACGGCGGCGCATTCTTGGAAGTTGCAGAGGCAAGTTTATTGTGCGTAAAGTTCCGGCAAATTCCTAAAGCAAACGTCTAAACATTTCGACTAAGTACCTCAGAAACTCAAAGGCACAAAACTATCCTCGGAAGTTAATTAGAAAATACACATGAAACTATCGTCTGATCTATCGTATCGTTTGTACGTTCTGAACTTTGATATTTCACGAATTTGCAAATGCGAATAAGTTTTCAAACTGCTAATTAACATATTTCCGGATAAACAGACTTCGAATATAATTTAGGGAATATTTCAACGGCTGAAAATTCAGGTCTTATTTTGCAATAAAAAGAAAAATTCTTCTAAACTTTCCTTTATTTGCGTTACTCTTGTTTGCCCTTTGCGGTCTGTCTACTCTCAGCCACCACAGCAAGGAACCAAACTAATCTTATACTTTATTCAACCACAATCAAAAACCAATTTTTCGACGGGATCTAGGATTGTTGAACCTAATGTACCTGTTCATTGCACCGGACCTACTTGAAACAATTATACTAGAAACAAATAAATATGCCAGAAATAAAATATAACAGCAGAGCTTATCTGATCGATCAATATGGAATAACTGGATCGATGTGACGAAAGAAGAGTTAACAGCTTTTTTGAGTGTAATCTTTAACATGGGTACTATACCAGATCCTAATATGAAATATTATTGGACTAAGGAACATGTTGCGAACATACCATTTCTTTAGAAATATATTTCGAAAGGAAAGATTTCTCCAAATATTTTGGATGTTACATTTGAATGAAAATGTTTCCAGAAATGCAAATGTAACGACGAGAATCTAAAAACTGAGCAATTTTATCGATTATATTGATGGTAAATTCACAAAAGAATTAATAAATCTTGTTTATCCTTCGTAATCTTACATGTTATGTATCACTGCTCTTTCAAGGGAAATTAATTCCGACTGTACGACACCCATGATCAAATTTAATACGACCGCAAAGGGTAAATAAAGCTAGGGTTTCAATAATTTTTGTAATCTCATATTCAAATTTTGTGTATAACAATACAAAAAACTTTTGGTAATTTCCTGAAATATCAAAGTATCAATTATAACATCGTTTACCACCCTTAATATCATGCAAGTTTATTTAAAATACTTTTTCATTATAGCAAACAGTAATTTAAGTGACACATATCCAATATGGCTGCATTACGCGAGAAATTCAAAACAGTTCCATAAATAAAATCGTATAAAACGACCGTAAAGGGTTAAGCATAACAAATGTTTGAAATAAAATTTCTTTAACTGAAATTTTTTTAACGAGAAGTTTTATTAAACATTTCGAAATTCAAGTTTTAATTAAAATACCTAAAAGGAAGAAAAGATGAACGTATGAGTATCGTATGTACAGCATCATTATCACTCTAATAACGTAACATAACCTAACAAGGTGCGGGTCAAAAGTTCGTGAAATGGCTGATATTCACGCTTGAATTTTCTAGCTGAAGGCGTTCTAATGACACAGGAGGATATACAATTGTTAACATACATATGTAGATGTACGGTCATAGCTCTAAATAAGCACGTATTTCAAGAGAAATGCGTTTCAGATTTAGTATGGCATCAAGAGTTGCATAGTAACGAGGTTATAATAGGATACCGTAATAAGGCGATGCAGAATTTTAGTTTTTTGTACCAGTACCAACGTTTCTCGTAAATTTAAATAACCTGATCGAGAAGTCGTTACTTTTTCCGCGCGTAAAAATTTCATAATCTTATTTGGTTCGATGTAATATCCGACATTACTATTTTCGTATTCATATCATGTTTGACTTTGTTTCTTGTCATGTACGTCAACACATTCCCTGCGGGTATTCTATCGTATTTCGAAGTTGGCGAAGTTTGAATCTCTGTAGATGGTTGAATTCAAAAGTTTTATTCGGTGCGCAAGGGTTGAATAGGCATGAATAACGAATAAATCAAAAGTGAACTTAAATTTATTTTTTAAAATAAGAATCTTGGTTTGACGGATGAATGAAAATATAATATTATTTGTTACTGAATATTTAAGATTTAAAGTTATTTGCTATTAATGTAGAGTTTACTTATATGTTGCATGTTCGATGACTTTGTATTTCATTGCACAATTGAAGAGTGAAAATAAATGAATTTCCATACCAATTTTCGAGAGAACTTTTTTAAAATTTACTTATAAAATATTTCAAAATTTATGTTTATAAAAACTGAATAATTGTGATAAGGTTTTCATCTATATTTCCTGACACTGCTCATGTATAGTCTTTAAAAATGGCACTGCAATTTATAGAATCATTGCGAATCTCACATTCCTTAATAAGTAAAAAAAAAAAACCAATGAAAAATTTCCCAAAAAATTGATTAAGAACAATTATGAGTTATCATCATCTACTAAATATTATAATGTATTATAATGTATCTACATATGTATATTATAATGTATCTACATATGTATATTATAATGTATCTATGAGTATGTATGTATGTATTTATGAGCTGACAAGTATAAAATTATTGATTTAGTAATTCATGAAATTAAGAAAAAATTAAGATACGGTACCGGATCTGGCAACCAAGGAAGCTTTTCCAAGATACACTGTCGTCTCATTTCCACTTAGTTCGCTGTTGTTTCCTCCTTGAGCCGCATTTTTAGTAGATGCCGTAGCAACATCGCTGTTTCTACATCCTACTCTGAAATTCAAGCAGATATTTTGACGTTAAACAATGGCAACCATAAATTTATTCTCGTAACATTTTATCGATTCAATGTCGTTATCAGCGATATTGTAAATTATCTGCAATAACGCCTTTGTAAGCGAGAATGAATTGCTGCAGCTGTAACATATGTTAATCATTCACGATAAAATAATTCGAGCGGCTGATAAGAAAAAATTGTCGAACTTTATAATAGATGAAATCGGAAAAGAGATGTTAATTGATTTTGTTACAAATGATATTATAAATATCGAGTAGATTGTTGGAGCAAAATAAAATATTTAATCATAAAATTGAAATTTTGAGATTGAAAGATGGCATTAGAAATACTTAACAGAAAAGGGTAGATATTTTTTAAATAACAGCAAAGATGAAGTATAATAAATATAAATTATAAAAGAAGAAAAGATCAGTCAGCTTCGATTAGTTTTTGTTAAATTATTTCACTAAATTTCATATTACGCAAATCAGAGCAGTGGTTCTTCAGCGCCAGCTTCTGTAAAGAAGTAAATAAAATCCAAACAAACCTACATTTCATATTAATAAACTTCGAAAAACATCTGAAACCAGGATTAACGTTACACAACATTTTTTATATAAGTCGCTACAAGAAAAATGTTAACAATTATTTTCAATAAGAAAATAAACTGAATAATAAAACAAAAGTTATTTGAAAAATTTGTTAGCATAGTAATTTATTTCCTCAATCGAATGTTCTTAACAAAAATTATTTAAGAGATAATTTGATATTCTAATTTGGATTTAAGGGAAATAAATAGTAGTTATAAGGTATAAATTTTTCAAGAAAAGTAAGTAGTAGAATTTCTTGTTAGAAAATAAGTATTAAACAAACTCCACAAACGAGTATCCTTAATTATGATGTTAAAGAAATATTTGATTAACAATACGCGCTCCTTGCGCTCAAGCGTAACTTATCCCTAACTGTAATAACCAATATTCGCTTCTCCGATACTTATACAAACTTCACAAAATTACCGTAACTTTTGTATCAAGCATCTACGACTTTTTATACAAGTTTAATTCAGTTTCTGTTACGCGCGATGGGTAAAATATAAACTGTTTACAGTTATTTACGAAGGTTGTAAATCTTCGTCGACCCATGGCGTTTCCAAAACCTGTTACAGTCGTGGAATATTTCTAAAGTTAATATTATGAAGTAGAATTTTATTGTAAAGTAGAGTTTATATAGTGGCTCAGAGTCCTCCACACTGGTGTGTCCAGGTCAATGAAGGATGTAGATCATCATCCCACTAGTTATACTGGTTGTTGTGTGTTGATGTAGTTGATAGTTACAAGTTAATCTAAGACTGACTAGTTGCCTCTAAACAGCCAGAAAAGAAAGCACAGGAAGAAATTCAGGACGTGAAGGCGTTGCCAAAAGGGACCAATCAGGACAGATTGTTATTTGTAAAAAACAGTGATTGGTGAGATGGTTCGACGAATGGGATTGTAAGATTTTAGCCTTCAGTCCAGGGTTGTAAATAACGTTTCGTTAATAAGGTGACCCAAACAGTTAAGTGATTTGGGTCCTTCAAAAGAACTAAATAATGGGACACATTGCGAGACTGTTGAATGACCGAGTCAGGGTGCCTGGTCCGCCGAGTACGCAAGGATTTTCGTAAACACTGCACACAGCAAGGGTGCACAGTTTAGGACTATGGACATAAACTTCTTTAAGGAAAGATATATTGGCGTTATAAAGATGTGCTTTTCTGGCCTGTTAAAAGGCTATTGTCAATAGTTAAGAATGTCAAACTGTAGAGACATCCATGTGGTCTTGAAGATCCGTTTGAAATTGCAAGAGTAAAGGTTTGACAAAATACCCATAAATATTACGCTAATTATATTCCGAGTGCTTCGGAACAGTTTCTAACAAAAAATCATTCGTTTTTTATCAGCCTGTTTCTTTACTGCAGGTTGTATGTTATTGTTAACTATGTGAACAATGAGTAGGTATTTTCACGCCATACATAAAACATGAAAAATGTACATCAAGCAAAACTTTCCAATATAACTTCAGTTACCAATTTTATTAAAGGTAACGAAAAGTTTTCGGCCGAGATCGGAAGATGCTGAATTGAGAAAAGTTACTAAAAAATGATGAATCAAAGCTTGAAATATTGGAATGGTGCGTTTACGAATCGAAAATGTTATTATTTCAGTTATTATTTTAACCCTTAACGATCACACTTCTGGGACGTTTCAACATATTTTCCAGCCGAGTAAAATTTCCCAGCTTCAGTAAAAAATGTTGAATATGAATAAAAATTCAGAAACGTGAAAAAATTGAAAAAGTGATTTCCGTAAAAAAATTCATAATTTTTTTTTTATTTTACTATAAAGAGCTGAATACTCTTGAGATATACAATTTGAAAAAAAAAAATAATAAAAATAGTTGATTTCAAGAAAAGTAGTTATTCAGATTTACAGGATATAGAGTGGCTAAAATCGAAGCTAAATTGGCTGGGGTTGTTTCATACCTCGGCATGGCTGTTAAGGGTGAACGGAAAGTTATTATCCTCGTATATTTACGCAGTATTTCACATTAATATCCATGCAAATCGATATTTCAACAGCTATTGTACACCTTCATTTCTTTTAGAAAGGTAAATTATCGACCTCGAAACAATTAAATTTCTTTTGAATAACAAATATTACACCACAAACCTTGAGAAACAAGGTTTCTTGAAAATATAAATGTTTTCTTTTAATTTTCTCTGTTAGCATATGTTTTCCATCGACCATTGTATCATTGGTTACAGTTTGTTTCAGAATTTCACGATACATTTCCGCTGCAGTATTGTGAGCCACGGTAGCATAAAAATCAGGGATGCCAAGAGGGAGATTTCTCAAAGGAATATGCTTTAGTAGTTTGTCAGGATAATCGTGTAAACAGATTTAACCTCACATTAAAGAATTCGTATAATTGGTAACAAGAACCGCAATGCGATATAAAATCATGAAGCGTTTGAGCATAAAATCACGTTTGTATCTAAAGGTGTATCCAACGATGATAAAGCTGAAAGAGACCGAAAGTTTTTATCAAATAGACCCGATGTTTCAAACTCGGTTCAACGCGAAACTGAGGAATCACTCAGTCGGAGAAATCTCTTTTGAACATGTGACATGTTGCGAGAGAATACAAAATCGGGGACTATTAAGGACTAATATGGTTTCATGAATTTAAACAGGCGTTTGACACGATCAGGTAGAACTTTGCGTAAAGAGAAAATGGGGACAGTTATAAAACAGTTGCTGACCATCGAGTTAGGACCTCTATATGTATATTTTCAGCATTTCACACGTTTTCCGTAAAATTAAAAGGCCTGTTTAAATTGTAATAATTTATTAGCTACTAACATTACTACTGTACATAACATTATTGAAACATATTAATATCTTGTGTTTCCACCCTTTGTTTTAGTCACAGTTTCCGGCATGCTCTATATACATCATATGCTTTATATCTTCATTATTTTTCCCAAATATCTGTAATTCTTTTCAACTCAGATAATGTGGTTGGAGAGTTGTAAATTAGTCTTTTGATAGGCAGACATTTTCTATGGCATTCAAATTTTACCTCACGCGCTATCGATACTCGGCCTAATGTAAACGCTCGCACGGTTAATCGCTCATCACCCACACATAGTAACAAAATACTACGTACACTACCGCTCATAAGTATGTGGACACTTACATTTTCTTGAATTTCGGATACATATTATATGTTTTTATTGTTAACCAAAATCGTTCATAAATTCTAGTATTAATATGAATGTAATGTATTATAATATTACGAAATTATCAATTTATTCATTCAACTTTCTGAAATAAATATATGTGTTATTTTGCGTTGCGCGCGTAGAGTTTGTGGGTCTTTTCTCTGGCAGTTTGCAATGATTGCATCGCTTAAGTGAGGTCTGTTGCCTTCTCAAGACTAACGTAAACATTTGTAAACATGATAGCCAGGATGCCACGACACGAAAATGCGAAAATTACATCACGCGGTGGATATGTTAACGAAAGGAAAATTTAAACATATTTCATCACTATCGGTAAAATATTTAACAAATTATTATTACAATTTGTTGTCTAACACTGGAGGAAGTGGAATACATACACGATAAACAAATAATTCAAAGATATCACAATGTTTTCGGGCATCTAAAAAAATTGAAGAAGTGTCCACATACTTTTGAGCGGTAGTATATACAGGGTGTCCGCGCCAAAGTGTTACACCTTAATATCTCATGAACTATTGATGTCACGAAAAAGTGCTTATATGGAAATTGCAGGGTAAAAGAGGCCCTATGTTTTGGCAGAAGCAAAATTTTTTTATTGTTATTAATGTAAAAGATATGATGGTGAAGTTTCGTTTTTTTAAATGGAACTATATTTTTTTCTCGATCAGGTGATAGTGCTTTTCAAGACGAATTCATCAAGGTTTTATGTACTTACCCGATTTTTATTAGTTTTCGAGATATAACGCTTAGAAATTTACTGATTTTCAGCAGTGACATCTCGGTTTGACGAGTAAGTCATAAAAACGTTCTTATTGTTACGGTAAGTGCCGCTGGTTTGACTCTGCCTGCCGAAACAGATAGGCGGGGTGTATGGTCAAAATGGCAGGTCCGAAGAGTAAGAAACGTGAAAAGTATTGTCCATTACGGTTTAAGTTTTCCGTATCGAAGATGATATTAATTGTAATTTGGAAGGTTGGGACATTTATTTAAATGTTTCAGTACAAGGTAGGTATAAAGACAATTTAACAATATAACTGACTTGAAAAATAGAATACACAATGCATGCGTAAATATCCCGTGCGAAATTATGGAAAACGTCGAGAACGAATTTGTAAAACGTATACAAACTTGTATTTCAAATAGCGGAAAGCATGTGAAATAAATTTTTTGCATATTATTTTTTGTTAAATTGTCTTTATACCTACCTTGTACTGAAACATTTAAATAAATGTCCCAACCTTCCAAATTACAATTAATATCATCTTCGATACGGAAAACTTAAACCGTAATGGACAATACTTTTCACGTTTCTTACTCTTCGGACCTGCCATTTTGACCATACACCCCGCCTATCTGTTTCGGCAGGCAGAGTCAAACCAGCGGCACTTACCGTAACAATAAGAACGTTTTTATGACTTACTCGTCAAACCGAGATGTCACTGCTGAAAATCAGTAAATTTCTAAGCGTTATATCTCGAAAACTAATAAAAATCGGGTAAGTACATAAAACCTTGATGAATTCGTCTTGAAAAGCACTATCACCTGATCGAGAAAAAAATATAGTTCCATTTAAAAAAACGAAACTTCATCATCATATCTTTTACATTAATAACAATAAAAAAATTTTGCTTCTGCCAAAACATAGGGCCTCTTTTACCCTGCAATTTCCATATAAGCACTTTTTCGTGACATCAATAGTTCATGAGATATTAAGGTGTAACACTTTGGCGCGGACACCCTGTATATCCTTATCAACGTATTCAGTAACAATTTGCATGACCCAAGACAATTTTCCATATATGAATGTTATAGCCATAAAATGATATTTTCGTACGTGCTCCTAATTCGATGGAACTGTACCTCTCGATTCGTGGAATTTATTGGATTAAAGTTGAATTCAAAATGGTGCACCCTGAGTAACTCTCTATGTACTATTTGAGCCCTTGGAAGTTGAGCTAAAGGGTTAAGTGTTGTTCAATAGAAGCTAAGTGGTGTTTTATTACGGTGATACATGAGCACATGTCACAAAGTAGCAAGAGAATGCCTGATACGAATTTCATACGTTTTCTGACATTACCCTTTCTGTTTTTTATTTATTTCATGCGTTATATTTCCTTGCATACAACGTTTAAAAATATTAATTTTTGCAGAAGTAATTTATATAGGTAGTTTGGAGAGAAGTCAAAAAAATTTGATTGTAATAATGGTTCACTAAAAAAATCGTAAAAAGTTATGAAATAAAATTATGTATTTTTGTCGAATTTAAAAATATGTGTAAAATAAAGTAACTACTCCAGAAACTGAGTTATATGATGAGTAATATGATGATGACTAATGAGTTATATGAACTGATATTTAAGATATTAGGATAACAAGGTTTCTCCTAATTTTAACACCAGATTTACAGAACCCAGATTTTAGATATCTTGTTTTAAATGACAGGAGTTATTGCACTCAAATTAAAATTAAATTTGTAAATAATATTATTCTGTTTAAATGCATATTGACTGTTAAATTAAGTTTGTAAATAATGTTATTCTGTTAAAATGTATTATATTAACTTTTAAATTAAATTTGTAAATAATGTTATTCTATTAAAATGTATATTAAACTTTCTCGAGGTAAAAAATGATTGTGCAAGCTGTCTTACGTGTTACTCCTTATTAATTAATTTGTTTATTTTCTTAAATCCAACGTTGAGCAATAAATGTCTGCAAATCTAGTATTAAACAATAAATGTCTGTAAATCTAGTATAAAGCAATAAATGTCTGTAAATCTAGCAAGAAATGCCCTTTAAGCCTTTTAAGAAATGCCATTAAGCAAGAAATGCCCTTAACTTTAGTGTTAAGCCACGAGTGTCTTAAATCTATTATTCAGCAAAAAGTGTCCTTAAATCTAATATTAAGCAATAAACGATTCATAAATCTAATGTTGAGTGATAAACAGATTTTATAAATAACAAGTATGAAGTTATACTAACTTCTAAAGTCATCTTGTTTCGGATTGTACCACCAGTTTTACCCTATCCCTGTAATGGTGTTTAAAGGACGTGTGAGAGATCAAGAGTCAAGTAATACGATAAGTCAATTTAATTACCTCCAGCAACGGTGACAGTCAAAGAGACTGAGGAATGCTTGTCGAAACTTTCTGTTCATGAAACAATAGGTAATAGGGTTGCAGCAACTGGAAACATAGGCGAGTAGCTGCACCAAACTAATTCCGGTGCTCCCGACTATAGAATAAACCAGTTGCGGAGCAAAAAGGTACCACGTATTGATCACGTGTAGTGGCGCCCAACAGATGAAGAACTCCAACACTATTACAAATAGCATTCTGATTACCTGAAATTAATATACACATCAAACGTTTCATCTATTGTTTCATTAATGCTTCTATCGTCCTACATTAAAAACAAGATGTGTTCGTGTAAAATATAAAAGATGTTCCTGAATTGATGGCACACGAGAAAGGAATTTTCGTTCATAAACTTTTTTGTACCTTAATTTTTAATGCAAAATTGTAAAATGAATTCAACTTTGTTTAGAAAGTGATGTATTTTCATTTTTGAAAATAATGATAATTATTAAAAATAATTATAAATTATAAAAATAATTATAAGTAATTATTAAAAATAATTATAAATTATAAAAATAATTATAAATAATTATTAAAGAAACGTGTAATTTTATTTTAAAAAGAAAACTTGTAACAGGAATTTTTATGGTACTCTTTGAATCATTTTCTTTTTATATTTTCTTTGTCGTCTTACATTAAAACAAGATGTTTTTGTGTAAAATATACACGATGTTCCTGAATTGATGACACACGAGAAAGGAATGATTTTAAAGAAAAATTTCATAAACAATTTTTTTGTACCTCACTACTTTTTAACGTGAAATTGTAAAATGAATTCAACTTTGTTTAAAAAGTGACGTATTTTCATTTTAAAAAATAATGCAATTATTAAATGCACTGTAATTGTTTTTCTAAAAAAACCTTGGTTACAGGAATTTTTATGGTACTCTTTGAACCATTTTTTTTCCTTGGTATCGGTAATAGAGTTATAACCTGAGGCAGTTACATAAACTGCCCTCTGCGGGAAACTAGTAAAAGATACCGTATTTTCCATTTTTATTTCCGAGAAAATAAAAGTGAAAAATTTTTGAAGATTTTCATAACAAAAAATGATATTGGAAAAAAAAGATTGTAACAATCTTTTGGTTCATTCAACAGTTAGAGGATGTTATAAGTTATTAAATGTAATTACGAATATCTCCGAATTGTTATTGATCAGTATCCTCTATAATGTTGTTTATGTACGTGTGTATTATAGTTCCAGGTGAATTCATTACGGTACACATTAACGTATCGACAATATTATGGAGAATAATAATACTGTTTAGTGGTATTGATAATTACTGCTATTGATAATTACGTTTATTAATTTCCAACATTCAGTAGAAATATTCAAATGCATTGTGTGCTGTATTCAAAATTATTGAAAAATATTTTGAGCCTTTAAATTCAATTTTCCGAAGATAAAATCATATATGTCTTTATTATTTTTTATTTTTCCGTATAGAGTTTCATTACTATTCCTTGTGCAATGAATACTGAGACATCCTGTATATGGCTAAATACTTTAACGTTGCTTCAAATATATTGCAGATGAAATTGCTGATATTTCTAAGAGTGAAACGCAGGATGTATAGTTTTTAATTTTACCAGAGAACGTTTTATCTTTTCTTCCTTTCCAATACATTTCGTTTCTACATTTTTATGTGAATGCAATATTATATTCTTTGGGGAAGTACAAAAAACGAATTTTTGAAAGCGCATCCTTTTTAATATGTTATACGAGAAGATACAAATTTCGCGAATCCTTTAAATTTCATAGTGAAACAGTCAGCAATTTCGCGTGAAAAAATTTCAAGCGAAATAACCTGCACGATGAATTATCGCGCCGTATATGGAAAGGTGAAAAACTGCCTTCCAATAGTCGATATAATCGTACCCGGTTTAATCTACTTTTAAATAACCATTAACAATGTATCTGTGGATCAACCCCGTTATATATCCAATAACTCTTTTGTATCGCGCTCGAAATCGTCAATAATCCAAGCAAAATAGAACGTTCCTGCATAACAATTTCCAGCAAGATGCATTATTGCATATGGTTTCAACGTACTAAACACTGCGACAAACGCGTATATCTCAATATGTATTGATTTTACGGCAAAAATAGTTATTATAAAATTTGTAAGTCAGAAAATTTTCTATAAAATAGGTCATGCGAGTTTTTTTGATAGGAGCAACCGTTTTCGTGTACGATACGAACTTTTCAATCCTTACAGATTCGTTCATTTTAAATCTTCTAAACATTACGACAAACGCGTATATCTCAGTATGTATTGATTTTACAGCAAAAATAGTTATTATAAAATTTGTAAGTCAGGAAATTTTCTATAAAATAGGTCATGCGAGTTTTTTTGATAGGAGCAACCGTTTTCGTGTACGATATGAAGTTTTCAATTTGTTTATAATTTCAAATCTTCAGTTGCCATATTCTCCATTTCTTCGGAAATTAAATTTAGATCAACTTAATCTTGACGATGTTTTCAAAATAAATTATTTTATAATTTTCTTCAACAATTCAAGCTTTCGAATTTTTGTTCAATTATACTTTATATTCAATTTTCCCTTTCTTAGCACGTATATGACTGAATGTAAACGCTAAAAATTATTTACCTCAAGTATACGTTTATTTAAATATGACACTCGATCAAGTTATTCATTCAATTAATTAATTCAGGCATTATTGGGTTCTTAAAATAAGAACTAATTATTACTAAAATTACCAATTAGTCAAAATGAGTGTTTCAAACTTGATATTTAATATCAGAAAATTTGGTAAAATGCTCATAAAAATAAAATATATTCATATTAGAAAATTCTGTATCAGTGGAAACTCTATCATACTTTGTTAAAATAAACTTAGTATACGTCAATGCAGCAGCATTTATTTATTTTTAAAATTAACCGTGCATTTAACGTCGTAGAGTCAAACGTGTTACCGTTTAATTACTATGTTAAACAGTGCAAATAAAATTTCTACAGTGTGGTAATGAAAGTGTCGTAGAAAAAATTATAGGCATACATCGTTGAAAGGTGCGAAATATATCACGTTCGAAATGTTCACCTACCTTCTTTTTAGCCTCGATGCTCTTACCCATGTAATTGCTACGTATTACGTGTTGTCTGGAGAAAGGACAAGTTGAGTTTTGTTTCTCACGGACGGAATTGTCCTCCGTGTTTCTGGACAGGCAATTGCTTCCATTGCTACGAACCTGCTGTCCTGATTCATGAGAGAATTCCGATCCTTGACAGTTGCCACCTGGATCCCTGGCGATCCTCGTTCGTGGAACTCGTCCCTTTTCACGAAAATTTATGTGTTATCTTCAATTAGGAATAATGTACTATAATGTTTGATGATACTAACGTAAGATAGATACACACAACTCATTCTAACGGTCATAGTCATTTCGTAAATAATAATTCTGCTGAAATGAAGACTAAAGCTTTTGTTTAAAAGAGGGCTTACTAATGTATTAATGTTTGTATTGAAATAAATGGTTCGCAAATTACAGCCGGCGAAGAATAAGATTGACCATAGACTTTTAAAAGATTTTCATATTGTTCTTTATGATATTTGTTACTCGTATTTTTTGACGAAGTTTCTTCCCTGTACGAACTTCAGACTAATTCTACTTACAATAGCAATTCCCAATGTATGAACGTGGGTGCATAATTGCATCTACCTATGTGAAACTTTATTTAAATGTTCATTATTAAATTATAATTGCGTAGAGAAGATTCAGAAAAAAATATATAGTTCTCTCAATACTAGACACAAGTTTACCGCGTTATAATAATTTTGTATCGGCTAGTAATTGCAAACATTTGAACTATTAAGTGCCCTGAGACAACATTTATCAGTGATTTCATCAAACAGTGGAAAAATGAAGATTGTCATTGCAATTATACTAGTGTTTAAAATATGGTATGCTGGAAATAATTTGTTGAAATGTTCGACGATACATAACTTGCAATTTATAGGTTAAGTACTTCTGTTGGAAATTGTAGTCGTACGTTTTCATATGGAAATATGTAACTTTGTCAAGTCCTTTACATGTCATGATAGAAGTGACATTTATTTTATTTTAAATTCAAGAATTTATTTCTGCGAAAATAATATACATGCTACTGCAGTTATAAGAGACGGGTAATGGTGTTTATGTATTATAACCTATAATTGTAAACTGGTGTATTATAATCTGTAATTATAAACTATTATGTTTATCGTCATCGTATCGATTCACTATTAATCTATTTGTCATATAAATAGATTGATGTATTCAACTGCAAATCAGATATCAAGTTAAAAATTAGATTTGTAGCACACAAGAAACGAATAAGGTGAAGTGGGGTAAGTGCAAACTGGTTTTTGTATAGTTGGTATTTAAACGTAAGTATTTTCAGTCTGCTATGTAAATACTTAACGCTGTCAATATCGAACGCTTTGCACAATTACTACTATTTAATTAATATTAACTAGGACCTTAATTTTCCTTGTACATTTTGATTTTGATAGGAAATTGTTTAAAATGTCAACTACTCTGTACTTTCCCCGAAAATGGAGTATGAGCGTAACTTGAAGTTAAAATACTTTGAAACTTTATTTCATGTGCAATGGGGCAAGAGCAGAATGATTAACAAATCTGCTATAAAATGCTTTTTACTGCATTATGCAAGTACTTTATACTGCAAACAAGTACTCTTAGCTGAAATATAAAAGGGGATATAGTGAAACAAAACAAAGAAACAAACATACTAAATGGAGAAATTTCGATCATATTGTAATAAAAATAGCCTGTATACGCATTTGTCCCGTCTACGAACTTACCCTACTTCACCTTAATTCTAAGATAGTGAAAGTTCCCGAAAAATCGAATTGAATCGCGACACGAGAACATAGGATTGTATGAAAACATAGGACCGAGAACATAGGAACAAAGCACATTATGTGAAGCCACGAGGCGCGAACTTAACAACGAACTTATTGATAACGGCGGCCACGTATAGCAACCGGCGAATATAAAACAGAGGCGCATGACAGGAGCCAGCCTATTTGGCAGTCTGAGAGAGAACACGAGGTAACAATCGGCTCTTGGATTAGCCTAGGGACTCCGGCAGGAGAGTTCGGCGACCAATACCTGGACTCCTATTTGGAGAATAGCTAGTAGAGAAACTCCGGTAGAAGAGTTCCACGAAAATGGACGTCTCTTCGGAGAGTAGATAGAAAAGGAATTCCAGCAGGAGAGTTCGACGAAAATACGTCTGCGTTATAGTTGATTAAAAGAGAGCTTCTGGTGGGAGAATTCGGTGAAAACACCTGTCCGCCTGGAGAATAGTAAAAGGTTAAAGATTCCGGCAGGAGAGTACGAAACCTTTCTGGACGACTGCCAGGAGAATAGGGGGAGAGTGCGGGCGCTTGTTCCTGGACAACATGGAAAGTTCGGCGAACATTCTTGGTCCGTCGGTCGAGGAAGGACAGAATATCCCCTGGACGCTTCCTGTAAAATACAGAAGAGTACGGGATATTCCCGGTTGCCCGTTCGATATGGAGGTTCGGAGATAATACCGGGATACCATTCGAACGGGAGAGAATGGAATTACTCCTGGAGGCCTGGTTAAAGAGACAGTTAAGTAAGTAGTCATGTTGCAAAAAAGAAAAAATTATTCTGCGTATAATATATATCCTGTACAACCCTTGTAATACATTCTGTATTCCAGAAATCCTTATTCCTTGAACTTCGTCGACTTAACCTAACGAGAGAAAATCATGGCTACAAGTATGACACCCAACGTTGAGGTCCAGAGCTACCCATCCGAAGGATGATAAGTTTATCATCGGCATCTATCCAGTTATCTGGATCCCATCTAAATCCTGTAAACTATCTACTGCTCTCAGCCGATAGTAGACGGGAGCTTCGCGAGATGTACCATCATACGGACGTCAAAACTATCATTCAGTCGTTGCATTCATTTCAACAACCTCCATTTTCAAAGACAGCGAGCACATTTCGGACGACAACGCTGTCCGTGGTCTGCTGTTACTTCTGAAAGGTCATGCAGCGACATGGTGGAAAGGTGTCGAATCCACTGCGAAGAATTGGTAAGAGGTGATCGAATTGATCCGCGCTACCTTCGCACGAAGACCTGCATCCCAGATCTACATAAAAGTCTTTTGAACTGTTCAAGACACCGAGATCCCGATGGATCTTTTTATCACTAAGAACAGAGCATTTCTTGCAGAATTGCTTGATCTACCCACAGAGAACGTGCAGCTGGACATGCTGTATGGACTTTTGTTCTACCTACGTGAGCGGATTCCACGAGAATTACATCTTTTGCGGACTTTGTGAATCGAGCACGAGAGATAGAAGCACTGAAGAAAGAGATCTGCAGCAAGGTCACTCCATGAAGAGAGGAATTGATCAGCGAAAAGACCAACAGCATTGCGGAATCTGCCGAAAATTTTGTTATACTACGTTCGATTGTCGACACAGAAAATTGTTCCGAGTCGCTCGGAATATAAGTAGTGTAATATTTATGGGTATTTTGTTAAGCCCAAAAACGTTTCATTTTCTTGCATTTTTAAATGGATATTTAAGACCACATGTACGTCTCCACAACTTGACGTTCTTAACCATTGACAATGGCCTTCTAACAGGCCAGAAAAGCACATCTTTCTAACGCCAATATATCTTTCCTTAAAGAAGTTTATTTCCATGGTCCTAAACTGTGCACCCCTGCGGTGTGCAATGTTTACGAAAATCCTTGCGTACTCGGCGGGCCAAGGCACTCTGACTCGGTCATTCAGCAGTCTCGCAATGTGTCCCATTACTTAGTTCTTTTGAAGGACTCAAATCACTTAACTGTTTGGGTCACCTTATTAACAAAACGTTATTTACAACTTTGGAGTGAAGGCTAAAAATCTTACAATCTCATTCGCGGAACCATCTCACCAATCAGTATTTTTTCACAAATAACAATCTGTCCTGATTGGTCCTTTTTGGTAACGCCTTCACGTCCTGAACTTCCTCCATTGCTTTCTTTTCTGGCTGTTTCGAGGCGACTAGTTAGTCTTAGATTAGCTTCGTTGAAACATACTTACTTTTGTCAGTTTTACATTAACTTTGTCACTATCAACGACTTCAACATACAACAATCATTACTACTAGTGGAATGATGATCTACATCCTTCATTGACCTGGGCACACCAGTGTGGAGGACTCTGAGCCACTCTATAAATTCTACTCTACAATAATAATTCTACATATAATTCCACTACTGTAACAAGTTGTGGAAACGCCAAGGGTCGACGAAGATTTACAATCTTCGAAAACAGCTATAAAAGTTAATATTTTGCCCAACGCGCGAACAAAATTCCTGGCTCCAAAACCCAAGAACGAACATCTAAAGATGGATGCAAATAATGGGTCTGCTTGACCATCATTGAAATGCTACGGTAAAATTGGATTCGTAAGAAGCAAATACCCGTATTGCAATGTTAAGCAAATAACACCCCCGAAAGCTTCTGCTCTATCAACATGATGGTACAGCCAGGACTACGGCTTACTATCACCACCGATATCGTTGGAGAAGAGGTTCACGTTTATTTGGATACAGGAGCACAATGCTGCGTAACCATCCAAACTCTGTCTAGCGTCGTAGTATTGTAAAGTTAGAACTCAAACCGATTATGGAACAGATAATGACGGGAAAAACCTAAACTGTTTTAGGGCACCATATTTTCCGGACCGTAGTAAGCGTAGTAATCGTCATGTAAACTTGTCTCTAAAGATCAGAATTTTTTTCAAACTAAAAAAGTAGTTGAGGATCTCTGATAAAACAACGACCGGATTACGAGGGTACCTAGAGGAAATAGCGGAAGAATTCGTGCTATACCACTGATCAATCCAATTGGAAACCAGTGGAAATCCTCCAAACGAAAAGCTGAAAATGACTGGTTAGGTATTGAGGAACTATTTGACAAATGTCTTCGTGCGAAATGAAAATATTAGAACAAAAATAATTTTATTCAGAAAATATTTGGAATTAAAAATATTCTGCAGCACGTATTTTTTATTTTCATTCGTACAATTTTAAAATGTAATCTTTCGGAGATTGGACGACTGTAATCGTTCATCGTACTCAGTGAATGTTTAACGACGGATTGTAGTCGCCTAAAGTAGAGAAAAAGTTCATTTTCATTGTCTGATCCTTCCAATCTTTCAATTTCTTTGTTACTATTTAATATCAGAAACATTGATTGAAAGTTACTGATAAAAGTTTACGAATGAGTCTTACATGTATGCTATAAATATTTCAAGAAATTGACCTTCATTAATATAATCCAAAGTTATGTTTTTAACGCTGGAAAATTTTCAGACGAGTTTTTCAAATAGCAGTGATTTTCGAAAATAAGATAAGGATAATAATTAATGAATGAAGTGAAATGTTGAAAACAGTTTCTGTTAATAAAAATTTTTATATGAATAATAGAAAAATTCTATTAGATTTTGAAAGCTTTATCTTGTCGAATAAAATATTAAATGTGCAAATAAAATCAGAAGACGAAAATAGCATCGAACTATATCCTCCAATATTGAAAGATTGTTTTTGGTCGTAAGTATGTTTGTTACATATTAAAATGTTAATTATGAGAAAAATTACTTTTTGTTCAAAACTTATTTGAAATATTATCACAGAGTCCAGTAAATTGAAAAGCACTTTAAAATGCCAATAATATGAATTCACTTAAAAAAGTATGTACAAAATCAATTCATATACTTTATCATCATCGAAGAGAAGAAACAGAGATCACACGAAGATATGTAGTGATAAATTGCGGATCATTCCAGCTTAGGGCATTCTCTGTTTCTGTTGAAATAAAATAAGGTTTACCGAAAAAAGAAGGTCGTTGTTAGCTTGAAATATGTGAACCGACGGAATCCGTTTGGACTGTTCTCTTAGGAGAGATTTCTTTCGAAAGAAAGCCTTTACCTCCGATTTGCGAGAGATTCTTCGGAGTTTGAAAGATCTAATTTGTCGTAGATAGTAATAGGCCCTTAAAAAGTTCATTCGAATGTCTTTCATGAGTCGAGAACGAAATATTAACGGTAGAGTTAGAATAAAATGGTGAAATAAATTGAATAAAATTATAAAATAATTAAATAAATTAATAGAAGATCGTAAAATAATTGAATATATCGAATGAAATTATAAAAAAAATAAATAAGATAAATAAAGTTGTAAAATAATTAAATAAACCGAATAAGGTTGTAGAATAAACCGGACAAGTTTGTAAAAGAATTAACTACATCGAGTAAGCTTATAAAAGCTTTAACCTTATAAAAGAAGAAATTATGAAATATTTAAAGAACCAAACAAAGTCATAAAATAGTTAAATAAGCCTAATAAAGTTGTAATTATTTGTATACCTAATAACTAAATAACTGTATACGTTGAATAATAATTGTATATGTAACAATTATATAAGCTAAAATGCATTAGGGGAATTTATAAAACATTGTTGATATTCAAAAATTGCTACCCTTTAAACAATAATATAAATAAGTAGCAATGCATACGTCATTTATTTAATACATATTTCAAAACTGTAAATGCTAAATTTTGAAATATTTTTTACTTAGGCTAAATGTACGATATGTTAGAAAAACGTCTTCATATTAGTCTTCCTTCACCGTGTTGCATCGAATTATCGAAAATTTTGCTACTCGATCATATATTAGGAGAACGAATATAGAAGGAAGGAAACCACGAGTCGGAAATTACGTTCTAGTATAAATTGACCTTTATTGTTTGAAATTCTGTAGCACCAATTCGCATACGGCTACGTTTGCAGCATCATCAATTGATGACCTCCTATTTGGGTATTGGAAAATACGTGTTGCTTACCGAACGATTAAATTAACGACTAAATTATACTTCCTATCGTTATTTGCTATAACTATAACGGTAATAAAATTGTTTACTTCGAAATAATAAATGAATTTAGCAAACAAGAAACGTATTTGCGGGAGCAACATTTTACAATAAAATCACTTATTTGCAACAAAATTATGGTTTTGTAATTTGTACGTAATTTAAAATACAGTTAAATACGGTTGCTTTGTTTATAGTGTAGCTTCAAATCTATAAGCTAAATGTACAATGATATGCGAATATAAGATAATTTATTATACAAATTAGGGATCTCATCGAAAAAATGGATAATACGGTTCAGAAAATTTTTCTTCTTGAAACTTCAAGGTTTACGGAACGCGTCATTTTAATGCATTTCGAATTCGAAAATTAAATTAAATTTACACTAATAAGAAGGATTGTAATTAGCTATAAAAGCCCTGTTAATACAGATTTCTACATTTCTACTACCACAAATATGTTTAAACAATTTCGTAGCAAAGACTTCAATAATTTTCATCAATCGAAAATTTCATTTCATAAAATACAAGGTAAACTATATGAATACATAAGTAAATCTTAGCCTTCTATTAATAAATTCACGCTAAAAATATTCTGACGTAAAACAGTTTCGGCTTTCAAATTTAAAAATTTTTACCATAAATCATTAATGTAATTTCTGTATGTATTTGGAACGTCGTTTACTTTCTTCCTGTCTTTTAAAATTGACTGTCCTAGTCACCAATCACAATCAATCATGAGTTAACGTGTGAAAAATAAGTTTCCTCACCTTAGACGATATTCCCTGCGAAGCGCCATGGAAGTATCCATGTGAAGAGGAAAATCCTCGTCTTAATCTAGAGGATGCGCCACATGAATTCACTACAACAGTTGTGCCTGAATCATCCTTGTCGTACGTCGAGTTTCTCACGGTCCCAGTGGATTCTGTTCTATCGACTGCAAAACACATTCATTGAATCAGAATTACTGGAAATAGTATTATTACGTCTTAAGAGCTTAAATGTTCGACAGCGATTAAAATACGGGGCTAGCATACGAGGTGCGATCATTACGTTCCGGGATTGTGTCTGCTGTGACCAAACGAATGACACGATTGACATACGCTCGCAGAACATAAGATCTTCGAGACATATGACACGAAGTTTGAACGCGATATCTTCGTTGAATCCTGTGTTATAGAAGTTTACGGTAGCATATGCACGCTCTCCTTTGCGAAATTACGATGGACTTCAAATTGGAACAGAGGGACATAAAAAAAAAAGAAATATGGAAAATTGTCGTCCTTCCTCACCCTCTGTATTCATCAGATTTGGAACCCTGTTCTTTTTGTTTCCCAAAATGAAATTAAAGCTCAAGGGTCGCCGATTTGACACGGTGGACGAGATTCAACGCGAATCGCAGCAGGTGCTTGACACGCCTCAACAAGAGGACTTCTAGGAAGCTTTCCAAAAATTGCAGAGACTCTGGGATTGGTGCATAGCTGCACAAGGGGATTACTTTGAAGGGGATAGTAGCCAAATTTGAAACACGTGACTTTATCTGCATATACGGGACCAGTCGCGGAACTTAATGATCGCACTTCGTAAATGATTCATTCTAAGCGAAAGATATATGAAAAGCATCACAAGCTCACCAAGTTTATATACCCTCTACAAATGTTCAATATGTACCCTTCGGTGACACGCGTCCAGACGATCATCGAGTACATTCCATACATTTTATAGTTCGAGAATTTGTGATCTTGGAAATTTTTAAATTTGAAAATTTATGTTTTGGGGTGTTTTTAGATTTGAGTTTGCAATTGCTGATTGCTGAAGATTGGTATATTTTAGAATTTTTTATTTTAAGAAATTGTAATTTTAAGGATTACTATATTTTATACATTTCCAAAATCCGAAATTCCATAATTCTAAGATTCCATACATTTGGGAATTGGGAAGAAAAATGTGAACAATTATTTCCGATTGTACGACAGCCATGTTCAAATTTAATACGATCGCAAAGGGTTTTTGCTTCACAGGTGGATTGTAAGTTACTTTAATACTTGAACAGGAAATGGGTTAAAGAAGTTAAGAAACATTATTGCAGAACGTTACCAGGGATAATAATCTTTTAGCAGTGTTAATATACGATAGCATTTATTACTTTTATGATGTCTTCGAAGGTACAGCTACACATCATTGTTTCGAATTGATTAGACTTTAGTAAATGTTATGGAGGATGGATTGGACAGGGAAGATGCATAGGTAGACCCATGAGATCATCAGATTTTATAGTCTCTGCGAAGAACAGTGAAAACAATCATGCGAGTATTGTACGAGAACCAACCTGCAACAAGAATTCATATTTTGTGCCAGGTTATTAATAATATGATTAGCACTAAATATGATCTCAACTATTATATCATGACAATGCAAACTTGCAATCTTGTTTTAGGAAATGCTAATGATAGTACTAATTAATAATAATAATAATTTGAAATTTCGGAAAATATGGCATTAAAAAAAAGATTATCATACTTCGAAGTAAAATAATTCAGTTCTTCTGACATTTTTGCGTATCATTAAAAAACACGTCTGTAATATAAAATAATGAAACACCTTGTACAATAAAACACGAATGATTTAATTTTCGCTTTCATCAGATTTCGGATAAATATGTGCCTCATAAATATAAATTTAATATAAATATTTTATAAATATAAATGCCTCATGAATGTATTATAAGCATTTTATAAATAAAAGGGTAATATACAATAAAAATCCCATATTATGAACAAAGCAGAATCTTATATTATGTTCCCAGTTTAATTAAAGGAGCTACGTCAATTTCAGAATAGTTCAATAATATTTCATTTAGATGCTAATAAATAATATCGAAGACGTTCTAGGTGCGATTAAGGTAATTGAATTACTTTGAAAGCAGTTCATTTGTGTTTCATTTAGATTCTAATAGAGTTCGTTAATAAAAACACTCGAAGCTGATACAGAAAATGATCAATTAATTTCTCATTAGCGCTATACAAATCTCGTTTCAAGATGTCCATAAAAACTGATAGCAATAAAAAGGAAATTAATGAAAATTTTCTTTATTAATCCTTTTTAAATTATGAAGGTTGTAATGAAAAAGGTTATTGAAGTATATAAACTAACCACACTTCAGTGTATGTTGAAACAATTATCTGAAAATTGAGATAACTCTTACTTTATCAAATTTTCAACTGTTATAAAGCGAATGCACTTTCAACGGTCATAAAGCAAATTCATTTTCAACTGCTGTAAAGCAAATTCATTTTCAACTGCTGTAAAGTAAATTCATTTTCACCTGCTGTAAAGTAAATTCATTTTCACCTGCTGTAAAGTAACAACGATATTTTCTCAGAATACCTGAAATAATTTCTTTACTATTGTACCCCAGTAGTTTTTCACGTAGAATTGCGAAATAAATCCAACTGGGTAAAAAATAACGTATTTCCGTTTAAGAAAACAATGCAATTGTAGAATGCACACGCACCACTAAACTTCTAAAAAATCTTGCTTCCACGGGTATATTCATCTTTCTCCAGTGACATTTTCCTGTATCGACACTGGTAACGAGATAACATGATACAGTTGCGTGAAACACCGTGTATAGTTATTTATTACTGGTAAAATTGATTGTCTTTATTGATTTACTTCTTCAAGCTTAGTTTTGTTACACATTATATGATGGATTTTTAAACATGGAAATCTTAACATGATTTGATAATAATGGGATTGGTATGGGATTACCTTTTAACTTTTAAAAAGTAAAAGGAACAACAATATTCAGTAGTACAAGCAGTAACAGCCGTCAATATCTGGTTACAAATGGTACTTCAAAATAGCAACAGACGTATCGATTTGTTGTACTATAAAGTTACGAATGTCAGGAAGTACACCCTTTTGTTGAGCTCAGTGTATCTAAAAGGAACTCAGCAAATGTCACATTTTTCTACCATCGACAGCACATTTCATGAAAAAATTCCACAACTCAAGTCTTCAGAACAAAGCGATTGAAAAGTCCTTTTATCACATGACGTGCATACGTGGGTGTGAATGTACATTGGCACGATACTGAACTTGTTACCAAAGGGCTATCGCATAGAATATTCTCTCGTAACTCCCCACGAAGCTTTTAGAAGTGGCCGGAAATTGGATATTCGCCATTCAATAATAGTATAATCCGAAAATTGGTTGGTGCATAGAATTCTCTAATGATGAACAACCCGATACCAGAAATCGACACGCTATTCAAATATCGGGTTCCGGCATCAAAAGCGTAGCCAAATATCGTTTAATCGGTATAGTATTATCCTTTCAATCGTTCTTAATTTACCCATTAAACAGTTAACAGTATCACCAAAAAAAAAATGTGGCAAGTCCATGCATTTCGTTAAACTGTAATTTTCAATGTTACAAACATGACCTCACATTTACGGTGTTATTGTGGTAGGGATGCGTCACATCTAAAATCAAACTACAGGGTCTTAAAGTAGAGATCTCAAGCTTTAATTTAAAAAAAGAGCATAATTCTAAGTGGTTGTTTTTCTTTAAATATATGTATTCGTCCATGCGTCAAATTGACGCGTGTCCGTAGAGATAGGTATATAAGGAATGTCCGTAAACCTAGTGTTAATGAAAGTTAATGAATTCAGTGTGCTCAAATACAAGCCGTCGTCTTGTGGAAATTACGATGACCATGTCCTAACGCGATATGTTTTCTTTCTATTTCGGAAACCTACAATGCAACAAGTCGTGGGTCGATATAAGGCAATCATCAGCATTAACCGCAAAACTGAATTACTTCAGAAGGAGGACAATGCTATGCATTTGGTGGGATCAGGGTGTTGTGTATCATGAAACCACATGAAAACGGTTAATACTGATCTCTACCGTCAACAAGTAATCAGTTTGAAGAATGTATTGATCGAGACGTGTCCAGATTGAACTAGAAGACGCGGAAAAGCAATTTTGCAAGATGACAACGTTACATCAAACGTAGTTAAACGGTTAGAAGCACAATTTCTGTACTTGCTTAAAAACTCTTGAATCCGCCATACTCATTAGACTTGGCTCTTTCAAACTACCACTTGTCATTAATGACTTACATACTTCTCCAGTGAGGACGTGTATGTGTGGATAAAAAAGCAGTTAACAAACAAAGATAAGATAATAACAAAGTAATAAGAACATCAGGGATTTCGCGGCTGTAAACGTGTCAACAATTTTTTGGAGAAAGTACAATTTGAAGAGAAAATGATAAAATAGTTGGCGATGGTACTTTGAATAAAGTACCTTAAATTATTTCCTTAAAAAAAAAATTAAGAATTACTAACCGATACACCTGGTAATTCTGTATCTCAAAAATTTCAAGAGAAGTGCCACAAATAAACTAATTTAAGAAACTAATTTAAGAAAGGAAAAGAAAGGATGAAAATTTAATTTTTACCAGATTTGCAAGCGTGCCGAAATTAAGTTGCAAACTTCACAAGGGTCTAAAGAAATAATGTCTAGAAGAGTCCAAAGGAATAATGTCATTTTTCTGATTTATCTTATTTACAGCAGCTTCCGTCGCTCTTGATAATATGTAATTGTCAGATCGCAGTCTGCAGCCTCGAGCTGACAGACAGAGGTTGTATTAAATTATTTGGTAAAACTCGAACTTCTCGAAAGCGATAATCCTTTATTCTATTCTATAGCTGGATTGAAACTTTCAACTCGTAGAAATGAACTCGGAAAACTACTGTGAAGACTGATAACTTGACTGAGTGGCTAGTCACAACGAACTGAGATTACACGAAAATAAAGTGCCTAGTACTTTTACGACTGCTGGAAAGCTTTTACAAATCGAACCGAATCAATCCTATGTGCACCATGTCATGGTCTTGGCCGGTGAAAATTCTGTAAAATGTATCGGGTATTCTGTAACTGACACTGTGTGATCGAAAGCGTTTTATTAATCTTCGCTGAAAAATTGAGAAATTTGTTTATTCGTAAAGCATAAATTGCTTAATATTTAAATTTATAGTAGAGAAAATTTTCAGATTTTTATGTTTCTAGGTCTGCAGATTTTCAAATTAAAAATTTTTAATTATAAACCATATGTAAATGCTCTAATCTACAAATCCTCAAATTAGAAAATTCCAAGATTAGAAAATAAATTCACAAATTTGCAAATACTTCAATTTTTAAGTTTCCAAACTTCCAAATTTGAAATTTCCAAATTCTCAAATTTCCAAATTCTCAAATTCTCAAATTCTCAAATTCTCAAATTCTCAAATTCTCAAATTCTCAAATTCTCAAACTCTCAAATTCTTAAATTTTCAAATTTTCAAATTCCCAAATTCCCAAATTCCCAAATTTTCAAATTCCCAAATTCTTAAATTCCCAAATACCCAAATTCCCAAATTCCCAAATTCCCAAATTCTCAAATTTCCAAATTTCCAAATTCCTAAATTCCCAAATACCCAAATTCCCAAATTCTCAAATTCCCAAATTCCCAAATTCCCAAATTCCCAAATTCCCAAATTTCCAAATTCCCAAATTCCCAAATTCCTAAATTCCCAAATTCCCAAATTCCCAAATACCCAAATTCCCAAATTTCCAAATTCCCAAATTCCTAAATTCCTAAATTCCCAAATTCCCAAATTCCCAAATTCCCAAATTCCCAAATTCCCAAATTCCCAAATTCCAAATTCCCAAATTTCCAAATCCCCAAATTCCCAAATTCCCAAATTCCCAAATTTCCAAATTCCCAAATTCCCAAATTCCCAAATTCCCAAATTCCCAAATACCCAAATTCCCAAATTTCCAAATTCCCAAATTCCCAAATTTCCAAATTCCTAAATTCCCAAATTCCCAAATTCCCAAATACCCAAATTCCCAAATTCCCAAATTCCCAAATACCCAAATTCCCAAATTTCCAAATTCCTAAATTCCTAAATTCCTAAATTCCCAAATTCCCAAATTCCCAAATTCCCAAATTCCCAAATTCCCAAATTCCCAAATTCCCAAATTTTCAAATTCCCAAATTCCCAAATTCCCAAATTCCCAAATTTCCAAATTTCAAACGCTAAATTTTCAAATTACAATATTACAAAACTTCCAAGTTTTATATTTCCAACTCTTCAAATCTCCAAATCTCAAATGTTAAAATTTTAAATCTCCACATTAACAAATCCCTCAATTCTCTATGTTCCACATTTTTAAATCTCAAAATTCGATCGTTTATATTTTATGTTAAAAAATATTAATATCAAACATTAAAAAATCTTGCAATTTAAAATATATTTCAAATTTGTTTATAGAATATGTATTTCACGTTTAAACAGGAATTTCTCATCAGGTATTGATTTTAACTGCCGACCAGTGGTTAGTTTCGTACCCACATGAATAGAAGGTTAATATGATCTTCCTAATAAAATATCTCTGTATGATCTGTGAAACGAAATTTTGTTCATGGTCAATAGTATATTGCTCAAAGCATATCAAATGTAAAATAATAACACAATCAGTCATTTTATAAAAATCACCCTACATGTAATTTAAACGAAATGGTTTCTGCGAATTTTCGATAAAATATTGTAAAACACAATTGTGGAGTGAACCGAATTAAAAATTTTTACAGATATTTGCAAAATTGTATTTATTTATGGTGAGGTAGATGAAAATTAGACTTTGTCATTTTATTAAAGACTTTAATGAATGTGTCTTACAATTCAAGTAATAGAGTTATTTTTATGAATTAAATGGGTTATGAATTATTATCCGTCATATTAATTAATGGATTTGCTGAAAAGCTTTCTCATTTTTGTCAGTAGAGGATGTTAATTTCATTTATAGTTTGAAAAGAGTGATAAAAAGATAATCCACCATACTGATCCGATAAAATTTAACTTCCTTTATATGAAGATGAACTTTCAGAATAAAATAAAATATAATTTATTACGGGATCAATTTTATTCTCAATTTTAATTTTGGTACTTGAGGTGGAAAAATATTAATGACACTCAATAAATATTAATTGTACATTTTTCTCGTTCAAAGCATACTACGTGCAAACCTGACAATCTCCGATTCTCACTTCTTTTAACATTCATAGCAATTTATAGAATATTTCTTTCATACCAACTTCACTCACTCAGCATACTTACCAACCTCATTCATATAGACTACCGTCCATAAGTATCCGGACACTTGGTTTCGTTACATAAAACATAGTTGAACTTTGTACGAAAGGTATTTAGGGTTATTATATCATTTGTAATAATTATTATTATCTTTTTTGAGGTATCATAACGTAATAGAATTAATTTTTAAGTACAAATTATACAATGAAAGTGTGAAAGTAAAATTCATGTCCAGAGGTACAAAGTCCAAATTTGTGAACCTAATGAAACGCTTTCGATTCTAAAAAAAATTTTAATTTCTACTGTGCTTCATTTCTATGGTGCAGAACGTATTCAGAGGGTTCTTCGATATGTTTCAAGTGTTTGTAAACTGTTGGTAGATATTTAGGTTCCTTCAATGAAGATAAGAATGGAGGTAACGCTACGCACTCGACACTTTCGGTTTAGTTCGTCTGTAGCTTCTTTTCCATCGAGCTATGAGTTCCAAACGAGAATTACCAATCAAAAAACGTTCCAGTATTCTGACCTTCGCAGAAAAAAAAATCGATTTCAGTTACTGTTGCAGATACTTGAATAACTTTGATGCAACGCGAATGCATATTTCGCTTGTGTCCGGATACTTATGAACGGTAGTGTAACTTGTTTACCAACTTATTACATTGTAAAAACAACGTGTATTACGTCGAATTTTTACAATAAAATATTAAAATATGTATTTTCATTAATTTAATATGAAATACTGCAATGTGTTCTGCTATAGAATCAATTTTACGTTAAAAAAATATAAAATAAATGTTATTTTTAAAATATTCGTAGCTCCCTTTTTGAAGTAATTTCATTTCTTATGAAATACATATTCATTGAAACAATAACATTTCAACGAATCTAAATGAACTCCTAAAATTAATAATATAAAAGAATTTCAATATTTCGTATTGAAAACACAAAAATAATTATATTGTTATTTTATTGAAAAAATTCGTGTCCATAGAAATATTAAAATAAAAATATAATAAAATCATAACTAATTTTGTAAGCAAATAAAAATTTTAATATTTCACATTAAATTCGTAAGAATATTTGTAAAAACCTGAGTTATATTATAGTTAATGTGTTAAGCAATTTAATTCTATAATACGAAAGTATTATCATGCCAGAGCTTATCAGGTTTTTTAATTAGAGTGTAATTAGCAATTATGATGGACTTTTATTATAGAGATTGTAGAATTATTACAGGATTTTCGCAGAACTCGCATTTTTCTCAAATGACTTTTTATGTGTCGTAAAACGTAGACCAAAGATTCCACAATCGTAATGTACAAGAAATATTTTTTATGAAAAATAGAATTTCTACAAAAATTTCATCATTAAACTGTTATTCACTTTTATTTAAATCTATGACAGTGATTTTGAGGAAACATTTTATTTCATATTTTATTTGTTTGTCTCAATTTGTAGATGCTAGACGAAATTTTAAGAGAAGTTTTATAATTAGTTTTATAGAAGTTTTATAGCTGTCTATATTATAAAATAATTTTGTCAAAAACACTACAGTTAATAAAACGATATATCTTCAAACGCTTTATTTGTATAAAATTGTATGAGATTCGAAAAATTCTAACCATTAATGTTGTGTAGAGGTGAATGTAACAATATGCATAAAAAGATGAAACAGTGTTAACAAAAAAGTCGTTGAAGTTGTCTAATGTCACTAAATAATAATTAATAATTAATAATAATAATAATAATAACAACAATGATAATAATAATTAATAATAATAATTAATTCTAATAATTTTAAAATAACTTTTTTTTATCAACAATTCAAACAAATTTCAGATTTAATTTCCTCTTTAGAATAATATTGTATGTATGAAGGATTCTCACAGGATCAGTATTGCTATTTTCGTCGAAACTTCGGAACTTACGACGTTGTGGACAAGAGGATGATTGCCTTATTTCCTGCCGCAATCCCCGCCAAAGTTTCACGGCGATCAAAGAATAAGCCAGGCTCATCACGATTAAAGGGACTAGGAGGAGTGTTCCATCCAAGAACAAATTGTAAGCTCGTTCGGTTCCGACGCTCGGCCAATCTTCTCGACATTTACGTCTGCCTGAAACAGTAGACACGAAATATCCTTCAAACTTGCCAGAGATGAATCAAAGTTCATAGTATTTTCTACAGAAATACAAGGAGTCACTTTGGATTTATGAAATCTACCTATACGGATTGTTAAGTTTCAATTATTTCGTGTCATGTTGAACACTTTTGAGTATTTAACGGAATATTAGTAAAGTTGAGACCATCCTTTTTGTTTATATTATATCTCATTTTTATATTGATTTTGTATCGGAATATTTTAGAAATTCATTCGTGTATTGGGGTTTTCAATTTTTATGAAGTTTGCAAATTTCATAGATGTAACTGAAGAGAAAATATTGAAAAAGTGATGTACAAATAGACAAATCTGAATTCCATACATTTACAATTTATTTCGAACATTACGTCATCACATACATGACCACATGCACCACTGATCACGTACATTTCTACAAATGAACATTTAAAAACGTTTTGAAAAAATCTCTCTACTTCGAAAAGTGAAAGAAAATATTTGTTAAATCTGCAAACTGTATTATTTCCTGAAACAGAAAACAGTGGAAGTTGTAAATAATTTGTCTGTATAAAACATAATGAAACTAAAATCTAACTTCGCACTTGTTTCAGTCTCTGTTTTCTGTTGTACAAACTTTCGTTCGTAATTTTGTGTGTACTTTATAGCCCTATCTCGGTCAGTGGCATCAATGTTGCTTGAAGCGCTACGAAGTTAGAGCCGGAAAATTTACATCGTCGACGTGCAGAGTTGAAGTATCCATAACTGAAAACTGTAATAATTCTGCAAACTTTGAACATTTTACTGGGGGAGATTGCTTTATTTCCACCATCTGTTAAACACAATTCTTCCGATATACTATAATATTTACAGTGAGAATGTATTTTCCTTCGAAACTTTCTTCAAATGATTTTGCGTTCGTGTGGTTGTGAGTTGAGCTTCAAATAGAGATATACAGAGATTGTGGGCGGATTATGGTGTTACTGTGATTATACGCAGCTTGTTATGCATACCAGATTCGCACTAATTCGCCCACTACCGTGTAAACATTATCATTCCATCCGAGCATCTTGAACTAAGGCAGCTAACGTGTAAAACATGATTACTGTGCGTTCACCATAAGATGAGTTCTAGGAATCCAGAGAGGTTTCTCTCGTTATTAAAGTTTCGGAACTTTCTAAGTAAGGCTTTCTTTCTTATTTCTCGATTTAGTTCGTGTGAGTGACAGCTGTATTTAATCGTGTATCCTTGCCGAAAATATGTGGGAAATTATTTGAGGATTAAATATGAGGATTTTAAGAGAGAAGTATGCTTTTCGCTTTAAATCACAACTGCATCTTCTTTGGTATTCTACTATTTTTCATTTCAATTTCATTCTATTTTATAGTATTCTAGCATTATATTTAACCTCGTAAGCGCGACGCGCCATTATGTGGCTTTAGTGGTTACCATCTATTTGCACGATGGTCCACTATAGTCGCTTTCGCGAATGTTATCGTTGATTACATGGTGCAACCAGTTACGAGCAGAACGATTTCTTCTTAAAAATATCATGGCGCCCATCTATCGACAGGGTTAATTTACCTAAAGCGAATAACGGTTCACAGTGTTACTCATCGATATCAACCTGCGTGGACAATTTCAATTTCCTCTATGACTAATGAAATTGAAGGTCGTATTTCAATTATACCATGCACAAACTTATTACGTAAATCAGGATACACCGTTATGTACATCTTTTTTTAGCGATTTTAAGGCATATACTTTTGAGTGTCTTTTTATTTCTTTAACCTTTTAGGCATGACGCGTCACTATAATGGCTTTCGCGGATACCATCTCTCTGTACGACGATCCACTATAGTGACTTTCGCGAATATCATCGGAGATTACATAGCGCCATAATCATTCACTCAACAGACTCACTCGCTCACCGTTTCGATTGAATGATCGTTTTCATATGTTTTGATTCGCACTTGTTTGCCTTCATCACGTTTTATAAGAGTATTAACAAATCCCAGAAAAGTACATTACATGTAAATAAAAGGTACCAAGTAGTTTAGACACCATGGGAGCGCCTCTTTGCACTAATACGCGATATTGGAAACATTTGGAAATTACATATTTTGTAAATTTTCTAAAAAAGTAAATCATCAAAGTTAAAGTATATGTTTCATATCTTTGGGAAAAATTATAATTTAATCACCAAAAACTTCATTCCAATGTAGAGAATAGCATTGTCACATATTGTAGTGCTTTTTACGAGTAATTCGCGTCGAATTCTGCCATACGGAGAAGCAGCGCTAAAGTTCAACCGTGCCTCAAAGGTTAATAGATGTATTACACATCTCATTTTCTTTATTACTAACTCTTTTGGATTCTGCTTTTTTGACAAGACGCCACGTCGTGTTGCTTTTAAGCAGTGTTATTTACAGTTGCATGAACGAGTAGCAAGGCCAACCTGTTGATAGCAGAAATGCATTAATACGTATGAGAGAACGGAAATAAAAGTATCACACCTTCTCCCTGCTTCCACAAATATTTTTAGACAATGTTTTTCATAGTTGCATGCGCACAATATTTGTTTTGTTCTGTTGATCAATACTAATAACATAAATCGCATGGGCAATTAAATTGAATTGATACTTCAGATCTCTCTAGTGAATTTTTCTCATTTTTTTCTTGTTGATATTTATACAACTATGAGTATTAAATCATTTACCTGCTACAGCGTTCTTAAATAGTTTTATATGTACTTACAATTAGTTTCAATAATTGTATAGTTTATAGGTTATGAGACGTTTACCAAAACGTGGTTGAGCACGAAAGTAACATGTTACTCTGGGGACGAAAAAAACTGTAAAAACTGCACCAAGGGTGATGTTTTATACAAGTTATAACCGCAACTGGGAATAGATAAATAATACACAATACTAAATAAACTCTCCAAGCTAGCTACGCGTTCCATTTTTCGTTATTTAAATGCATGATTATTGTTTTTGTCGTTACTTCAAATATAATATGTTTATTTAAACGTTTCTTTTTATAGTTACTTATAATAAAAATCTCATGCTGCGTTAGATAAAGTATTCTTACTTTATTCTCTACAAAATGATTAATGTTACTTTTGTCCTAACGGATCAGGAAAGTAAGAATGATAGTAACTGCAGAAAAACGTCATAGCTCTTTGACGATTTATCACAAAGAAGCTTTTAGATTAAATAACAGATCAATAAACTGAATATAATTCTGGTTTCTCTGTTTTTAAAAGACGATTAGCAAGTAGGTCAAATGAAAAAATTTTATTTCTCTCCACTTTCAACTCTGTTCGCTGCAAGAAACTGTCTGAGAAGATACGAAGAAGTTACAACGTCGATTCATTAAATTGAAAGGTTCATTCGGAGCTACATAGGTACTTTTGGCAAGAGCGAACAATTTATATGTCATTTACAATAACGAGTTTGTAAACCAATTGAAGTAGACTTACGTCGAGTGTCGACGTTACACTTTTCTTGTATCTTATAGTAGTTCAGAAAAATAAACACATTTTAAATTGAATATATGTAAGACATATTTGACAATTTACATTCTGTTATGATGGCCGTTACAAAACTACCATGCAGTCACGCACAGCGTTGATTCAGTGGAGGACAAAAGTATTCGTACACTTGAAATATGGAAATAAAAAGAATAATATTTTCTATATTATTTAGTATATTTAATCATATACATATAGCTGTATACTAAACATTACACTTACAGTAACAAATGACCCAAAACCGAAGACAATAACATCATGTAGTAACTTGAAATGACTTGAAATTCACGAGACCGTAAGAAATCGTCGGAACAAAAGTATTCGTACACTTAATTATTGCTACAATTATTTTAGCAGGAATTTTATAAATTAATATTTTGTACGATAACCCTTCCGACAATTCACTTCACGTAATATATCGGGCATTGACAACACCAAACTTTTAACGAAGTCAGGTTCTATATTACACCATTCTCTTTTCAATATTTCTTTCAAGTGTTCTTTCGACGTTATATCATGTTTTCGCACATTTTTTTCTAGTTTCGCCCATATATGTTCGACAGGATTTAGGTCAAGCAATTGTAGAGGAGTTGTTAACTTGTGGGGTGTATCGGTATTAACAACCATTGACGCCCTATACATATAGGCTGTATGTTTCGCGTTACAGTTTTGCTGAAAATAAAATTCATCTAATTCATAAATCTAATTCATTCTAATTCATCTGCCCTATTTTATAAATTTTCTTTTAAAATATTTAAATATAAATGTTTATCCACTATTTTATCTATTATTACTATATTGTCGTCTCTAGAAGCAGCAATACATCCCCACACCATCACATTTCTACCTCTGTGTTTCATCTGTGTTATTGCCTTCAGTTGTTAGTCATTTGTTGCTGTAAGTGTTATGTATAATATACAGCTATATATAATTAAATATACTTAATAATATAGAAAATATTGTTGCTTTTATTTTTATATTTCAAGTGTACGAATACTCTTGTACTCCACTGTAGTTTCATTTATTTACACTTTATAATAAATGAAAAATATATTTGTGACATACTCCGTTGTAATACATTTTCTGAGAACCCTCTTCTAATTTGTAAATTAAAGAGTTGGTAGATAAAAGAAGTTAAAGAGGGTAAATCTCTTCGTTACTTCGGCTTAGCTTATAAAGCGCACACAGTATATTGTAGCACAATAACGATGGCGCTTTGTCAGAGGAAGCATATTTGAAATATTGTTGGTCATCTAGAATACCGAATTATCTAAAATCCTACGAATTTGTAACACTCAAAAAACAGAAGTGAGTCCATTAACAAGTGACATTTGCAGAAAATTAATTTGTCGAATTTACTGAATAATAAATTTTACGTTCCTGACTCAATCCACAGAGAAGTAAAATGTCGATTTGCAAAAAGCAGTCAGCAAGTGGTATTAAATCAATGCATTCGTGGCTGGAATACGTCAAATCGTCGGAACAAATTATTCGATCGCATTTGCATATTAATTCGACAGGTTAGTGACAATTTCGTGTATACTTCGGGAATACAAAATGTGACAGGATATTTTAGGTTTCGTGTTGCTAATTTGGAACACCGCAGATTAATGCAATTCGGAATGTTTCGACGCGTACCAATGCTTCCGTTTCGTGGTTAAAAGTAGAGAAGCAATGTTTCGTGCGTGAAACATGGGTGTAGTATGAATATGGCGATTATGAAGCCGAAAATTACTCCTGCAGTTACGACATAGATTGATATTCATTTGATATGATTGTTGATATATAGCGATTTTAGCGTCTGATTAAATTACATAAGGATATAATTCATGTCAGCCGTTTGATATTTTATTTTGTAAAATGAAGATAAATTGGGACATGGATATTATAAATAATTTCGTTGTAAAAATATCGTTGCTTTATGTCATTTTTCAAGGACCAAAGGTTCAGATAATTTTTTATTTTCATTATTACTGTTGGTTTGAAATATGGTATAATTGGGTATTTCGAAAATATTTATACGTTTTCATTAAAAATATTTAGAAATTTCTAAATCCAAAAATTTAAAACTATTAAATCTGAAAATTACCAATAGTCACAATTTCGTAATTTACAAATGCACAAATTTCATATTTGAAACTTTAAATATGTAGATCCACAAATTCTTAAATCATCAAATTAAGAAATTAGAAAATTCTAAAATTGAGAAATTCTCAAGTTTCCAAATTTTCCAGTTCTCAAATTTTGAAATTTCTCAAATTCTCAAATTCGTTAATTTTGAAATTCCTAAATTCTTAAATTTCCAAATCCTCAAATTTCTAAATTCCCAAATTCTCAAATCCCCAACACGTCTCACACTCAAAAATATTGAAAATAAATTTCAAAATTGATCGTTTTCTCTATAACATGATGCATTATCTCTTCCGTCTTACGTTCTCATCCTTAAATTAAACTAAAATAAAGTCCGAAATAAACTCTAATAGTATTTAAAGTATACAGTATTTTTCTATACATATATTACTCAACGTTAAACGAAATAAATATCGTGTACATAATAATTGGCACAAAGCTGAAAAGGATTAACAGAAGAATCGTTGTGTCACAGTTAACTATATGAATTAAATTGGACTCTTGATAAATGCTGTTAATTATACAATTCTGCACAAGATTCTCGTTAACGCATCAGCTTGCTACTCATTAATTAAATTCCGTCTGCACTGTAATGCGGCATAATATTCGGGCAATAGTATTACATTTTCAAAATTTCTCTTCATATTGAAATTACAAAATGTTCCAATTATTCTTGTTTCGTACGTTTAATTCGGTTAGTAGCAACCGTATCGCCATATTTTAATGGTGCACACGGCAGTTACAATATTTCATTAAAATGCACTGTAATTAAGACATAATACAATGTTTCTATAAGTCTACATAGTAGATCACAGCGTTAGCAACTAGTCATATGACTAGCATTTAGTCATCTGAATTATGATAATTATATTTAATACAGAAACATTATTCAAATGTTTCAATTGAAAATGCAATTTCCCTATTAATCTTTTTAACCCTTTGCGGTTGCATGTTTACTTTCAGCCACCACAGCAAAGAACCATACTAATCTTATACTTTATTCAACCACAATCAAAAACCAATTTTTCGATGGGATCTAAGATTGTTGGACCTTAATGTATCTGTTCATTGCACCGGACCTACCGACTTTTTCAGACTTTTTTTCACAGACACACTACTTGAAACAATTGTACTAGAAACAAATAAATATGCCAAAAATAAAATAGAACAGCAGAGCTTATCTGATCGATCAACATGGAATAACTGGATCGATGTGACGAAAGAAGAGTTAACAGCTTTTTTGAGTGTAATCTTTAACATGGGTACTATATCAGATCCTAATATGAAATATTATTGGACTGAGGAACATGTTGCGAACATACCATTTTTTCGAAATATATTTCGAAAGGAAAGATTTCTCCAAATATTTTGGATGTTATATTTGAATGAAAATGTTTCCAGAAATGCAAATATAACGACGAGAATCTAAAAACTGAGCAATTTTATCGATTATATTGATGGTAAATTCACAAAAGAATTAATAAATCTTGTTTATCCTTCGTAATCTTACATGTTATGTATCACTGCTCTTTCAAGGGAAATTAATTCCGACCAGTGCGACACCCGTGATCAAATTTAATACGACCGCAAAGAGTGAATACTTACTTGGTCCACCAGTTATCTAGTTTTTATGTACTTTTTGTACTTCTTGTTTGAATAAGAGGTCATATGGGTTCTTGGATTCGTATTGACTTTAAATATCATGTTATGGTAATGAAAGTATATGTATTGCTACATTTAAAGAAACTGCAATGATTCTGAAATCTCGAAAAAATGACCTTGAGAAAAATTTGTTAACCACACAAGTATATACACAATAATATAATTGAATTACATAATTGAATAAGTATATACATTCTTGAATTAATTGTCCATTAATATAATTAGAAATTTGGTGTCCGAGGAATTCATATTTAAGGAGTTTTCGATATCTATTTGTACGAGTGCTTTACAGTAGTGCAAGCGAATTGATTCACAGCACGCAAGAAGTCCAATGCTTACCTCGAATTATACCGAACATCATTTTTCAAAGAATCTAATACAACTAAAAGCAAGGAAACTAATGTACAGCAATAGGAGACTGAGTTCGAAATATTTATCGAGACAGCTGACAAAGAGTTAAATATTTGTACAATTTGTCTTTTTACTGAATTTTCGACTATAAAACGCACGAATGAACGTATTCGAACACTTCAAACGGCATGAAAGCTGTCTGATAATCCCAATTCACTGAATCTCGATTCATACATATAATCCGGTATGTTTGCAGTTGAAATTGCAACTCGGATTATTGGCTTTATTTAGATATGATGAAAAATCGCCTTAGCAATATGTAATGAAAATTCATACGGAGATATAAATTATGTCAAAAACAAGAATCTTTTTTTATTCTTCTATAAATCGGGAAATTAATAAAAAGATTATATTTGATTATATAAATAATACAATTTTATTTATTTATGTTATACCGGTATAATATGATTGACCCTTAATTGCACTTCATCAAAGTAATATACATATTTAGCATACTGAAAGCGTTCAAGACCCCAGCCATTAAAAATATTTCTTACAAAGAAGCTATTTTAACTTAAAGAAATTATAAATAGTCTTTGAAAGTTGTTTTAACATATTTTTCAGGAGATTTCAATAAATTTGAAAACGTTTAATATTAAAAAAATTCAGGAATATGTGAAAATGAAAGAAATTGTGTTTTTCACAGAAAAGTTCATTTCTTTTTATTTAAATATGAAGAGGTAAAATTTTAACTGAATACACTTGAGATATAATAGGAAAAAATAGTAAAAATACCGAGATTTCAAAGAAGGTATTTATTCAAATTTTCAGAATTTAAAGTGATTTAAATTAAAGCTAAATTGACTGGAATCATTTCATACCCCAGTTAACACGTTCCGTGCCACGTGTACCACCGGTGGTACACGGTAAACTTGATCGTCAGGCCACGTGTACCACCGGTGGTACACGCAGTCATATTTATTCAATGTGCTGAAAACATATATTTTATTACAAATATAATTCGGTAAACTATATTTCTACCTAAAAAATGATGCATTATACAAGATGCAGTATAGAACAAAACGCATAAGTTTATTTAATTGTTATATATACAATAATTAATAATTACATTTAATGGTGCATTTTGTTGAAGCAAGGGAGGCATAAAGACGGCTTTTTCGGGCAATCGCTGTAAAACGTTATTACTCTTATAGATTTTGTCTTGCTACTTCAGTACCGAATTTTTTTACATTTTTTTTATAGCAAGAAATGAAAATAAAATAATAAAAGAAAAATAATAGTAATAATGAAGTAAATAATAGAAACTTGTTTTCCAACAGAAACAAATGAAAAACAAAAAATGTTATCTCCGTATATTTACCTACTCCTTCTTTTATTAAATAATTTATTTTATTTCTCTCGTTTTTTATTCAACAAATTCGAGTGCAGCAGATTTTTTACTAACCGAAAAGTTTCGAACTGACTGACTTTTGCACTCGAACTGATCGCAGCGCCACGTGTACCACCGGTGGTACACGATGTGATAACTGCTCTAAACAAGAGAACTACTTATGTATTGATGATATAATGAAATATTGTGTGATAATATATCGATCTTTAGTCAAAATATCAAATGGCCTGAACGACAAGTCAGGCAAAAATGGCTTAGCACGGAACGTGTTAAGGGTTAATACGGCTTAAATACGTTACGTTAAATACGTTAAATGTTAAATATAGTTGACATTATTACTTTCTGTGATCGTTCTCTCTAATTCAAGTGTGAATTTTTCCTATATTCCCACTTGTAAAATATGCATGCAAATTTCAAAATATATTTTAAATAATTCGAACGAAAATTGTATAAATTAAGAATTGCAAGATGTATCAACCTACAAAAAATAAAATATATTATTAATATACTATTTCAAAATTTTATAAAAACAAAGGAAAAATTTCAAGTGAATTTAAACTCCTTCGTTAATTTTTGTAGCCAACAATAGCGTGTACTTTATATTTCAGTATATATTATTTTACATAATCACATAACCTCTTCTCGTTAACGCATCCCGAAACTGTTCTCCACAATTTAAGTCAATTTTCAAACTACCTAGATTAAAAGTTTTCATAACAAAAATTGAAGTATACAACTGTTTAACAAATAACGAACTGTAATATCCACAACGTTGCTAAATTGAATTGGAGATGGATTCAAACCTATTAATGCATACATCGTTTTCAAAGGTATGGCTTACTAAACTTTGTTTCTAAACTCCTCGTTTCAGCACGACGCATATGTACCTGTTCGTAATAATTTTCGCTGTATATCTCAGTTTCTATCGCGATACACACCGCAACATAACAGCTCACAGATAACATCAGGGGTCGCAGATGCACATGTGACCCAACGTATATTTCGGAGATAAGACCACAGAAATAAACGTTTTTGTACGTTTTTGATCATTTATTTTTTTACAATCGCAAGTAAACAATTTTATCTTACGATTTTACTGATTCATTTAACGTTTGAAAAATTTAACGATTTCGCAGGAAGAAATTAATGGAGACTTTAATGTAAATTATGATACCTGGGATAATACGCGATGAATGTGGGGATGCAAGAAATTTCCAGCGACAGTTGTTTTATTGCTTTGAATAATTATCGTATTCCATTCGGAAATTATTGTTTCACTGGAGAGACAATAAGGGAGTAAAAACAAATGAGGTTGTCGATGCTGTAGTTAATAAAACTTTATGTATCGAATTGATTGATAGCTTATAGTTCGGAAATGATTAAAAAAAATAATAAAAATAAATGAAGTAAATGCGAAAGCTAAAAGTACAGGTTGTTTATAAAATTTATTAACCTTCAAAAAATGACCATATTGGAAAATGATTGCTTCATCATAAAGACACGTGAAGGGTCAAAATATGTGAAGTTGTAAATGCTAAAGCTAGTGTAATAGTTATCATCAGTTATTATCAAGCTGACTAATTATTTGTTGAATTATTAATTGACAGAAAAGTGAAATGTTTCAAATGTTTAAAAAATTTCAAGTGTTTCAAATGCTTCAAATATTTTAATTCTACCAAATGTTTCAAGCGTTTCAAATGTTTCAAATGTTTCAAATGTTTCAAATGTTTCAAATGTTTCAAATGTTTCAAATGTTTCAAATGTTTTAAATGTTTCAAATGTTTTAAATGTTTCAAATGTTTCAAATGTTTCAAATGTTTTAAATGTTTCAAATGTTTCAAATGTTTCAAATGTTTCAAATGTTTCAAATGTTTCAAATGTTTCAAATATTTTAAATGTTCCAAATGTTTCAAACGATCCACATGAGCCAAATATTTCAAGAATTTTGAACCTTTAAATATTTCAGAATCTCCAAATGCTATAAAGGAAGAAATTATTCAATTATTTATTGACAAAACATAAAAACTATATATTATTATAACACTATTTTCAGTCATATTAACTATCAATGATTTTATACAAACGCCTCATTCAGAAACATAAAGCAGTTTTTAAATAATTGCACTTATAGCCCCTTTCGTTTTCACTGGACTACTCACTTTGAAAGTGGTGTATCACAACAAATTTAAATTCACGACGGCGAGAAACGCACAAATGTATTTCAACTAAATGTATTAGAATTAAGTCAATGAGAACGTCAGTGAGAACTGTGACGTAAAGTTTCCCCGTGCACGTAGGTCTTCGAGACATGGAACTCGCCATGCCTGCTGCTCATGACCAGTCGCCCCCGAAAACTCCCGCTAATTTCATTGAATCGTCTGTATACTTTTAAATTTTTGTCTTGTGCTCTGATATTCCTCGTTCGACTAGTTCTATCCGTAACAAGTGGTGTAACTTCATTTACAGCCTGTACACGTATATTATTTTAGTTAAAGTCTTAAAGAAATTTTTATAAAAAATATTACAGGTCGGTAAATTAGTAGAAACATTGCCAGACTTGATATAACCTATGTTTGTTGTGAGCGACCAGTAAAGTGTTAATTATAAAGAATATTTAAATGATATTTATAATATATACCTCCACGTATGTCCTGAAGTTGTGAGAAGACCAGAATCGGAGCATTCCATGTAAGACTGGCAGTCCAAACCACAGCTATCATTTTGTACGCATGAAATTGCGTTTGCCATCTTCTGGATTTTAATGGCCTGCAAATGGCGAAGTAACGTTCCAAGGAAATAGCGACGAGTGTCCATACCCCAACAGACACTGACACAGCTGTAACATAATCAATAATTTTTTATGAATGTAAGAAACAGATATTGTTACAGAAATGTTTAGTCATGGGTAGATACTGTTATCGGCGGATGGATCTATTGTGCTTTACAAATTTCAACTCACTGTCGGCAAGTAATTAGTAATTAATTATTAACCCGGAAGATAACGAGAGACATAATCGATATTATGCTGGGTTTATGAGGAACATCATTGTTTTGTATTAGTTTTTGCTGTTAAGGCTTTTATGTTCTTAAGCTGTCAAATTTTCAGGTCCTAGAATTAACAAGTTTTCAAATTTTTAAATCTTTAGGAGTATAAGTTTCAGAAATTTCAATTATGTAAATTTTCAAAGTTTAAAGATTCGAAAATTTATGGAATTGTACAAATGTTTAAATCCCCAAATTCTCAAATTCTCAAATTCCCAAATTCTTAAATTACCAAATTTCCAAATTTTCAAATTCTCAAATTCTCATATTCTCAAATTCTCAAATTCTCATATTCTCAAATTCCCAAATTCCCAAATTCCCAAATTCCCAAATTCTCAAATTCTCAAATTCTCAAATTCTCAAATTCCGAAATTCTCAAATTTCCAAATTCTCAAATTCTCATATTCTCATATTCTCATATTCTCAAATTCCCAAATTCCCAAATTTCCAAATTTCTAAATTTCTAAATTTCCAAATTTCCAAATTACCAAATTTTCAAATTTTGAAATCCTCAAATCTCCAAATCCTAACAACCCAATACTCACTCTCCTGTAATATGATACCAAAGAATTATTTATTTGAACGAACCCATAAAATTAATAGCCTCTGAATTAAATCAATACTCAATTGCTCAAATTCAAAATATATCAAATTTTTATATAAAACATTTTTCAATTTGAAACATGTCAAAGACTGTAAATTTCTCAGAGTATAAATTATTCCAATTTCTCCTCACTATTCTAATACAATGACTACTTATGGCATCAATAAAAGGAATAGTATTTCTGAAAGTGCAGCCTAAACATACCAATTGCTCCAATTACTGCATCTCCTAATGGTGCCATTTATATTCTGCAGTAAACCTTGTTTTCCGGTACGTCCTTTTTAATTACGTATACACGAATAGATTTCAAAGAAACGAATGAATATTCTACGCGATAAATATTGCTTGTTCCATTGGAGAATGCACAATTGCTGCTTAAATTCAGAGATTGCACGGTTATCAATAAAACAGAACAAGAAAATAAGTGATCCGCAATAAACGTCAATTTCATCAATTAGAAATTATAAACTGTGATCACAAATTTTTCTGTCGATTACATTTATAATAATTAATTACGAAATTTTGTAATTTGAGAGGATGATACGAAACATGCACTCAAGGAAACAATTAAAAGAGGCTGCAGGTAACAATAATTAATAAGTTTATATTTGTTTCCTTTAGCCGGTTTCTTTTAGTTGTGAGGGAAAAATATTGAAGACTTCTTTTTTTATATTTAATATATATTTAATAATTAACAGATGTAATTTCAATATTTAATTCGTCTTACTCAATGTATCAATGGGATATTTTATTCAAAGTACAATCTTTTTAACATTCATACTAACCTATAAAATATCTCACTCATACCAACTTTATTCATTCAGCACTCTTACCAACCTCATTCATATAACACTCTTACTAACTCATTATCAAAGAGTAAAGATACAACAAGAGGCGACACTAGACAAGGAAACCTACCTCCTAAAGAGAAACAGAGGACAAAACCAATTTAAATGCCCAAATCAAAAGAATCGTGGATGCACATACGAGGTCTGCCCCAAAAGTATCCGACCTTCCTTCATATTTCCTAGCTGGTGTTATCCTGCGTCATCAGGTTGGTGGCATCCTTCGAAGTAGTCCCCATTTGATTGTAGAATACTCTGCCAACGACCTTTCTACTTATGGAAACAGTCCTGGAACTCGTTTTTCGGAATAGCCTTTAGAGCGTTCATCGTATTAGTTTCGACCATTTCTTTATCGTCGAATCGGTGTTCTTTGAGTGGCATTTTCAATTTTGGAAACAACCAAAAATCGCAGGAAGCTACATCAGGACTGTACGGAGGCTGACGGAGCTGTATGACTTTGTGCTTTGTCAAATATTGCTGCACAAGATTCGATGCATGCGCTGGCGCATTATCGTGATGAAGAAGCCAATCACCGCTTGACCAAAACTGAGGCCAAAACTAGTTTGCGGTATTCCAAGATCACATTCTAGTTCTCGCACAGTCAATCGACGATTTTCGTTGATCGCAAGTCGCACACGTTCGATATTATTAAGTTTTGTTGTCGTGGAAGGCCGCCCAGAGCGTGGGTTACTATCAACAGATGTGCGGCCATCTTTGAACCGCTTATACCACTCTTTGATTTGTGTGTTGCTCATATACTCATCCCCAAATGCCTTCTTCATCATATCGATGGTTTCCGCACAACTCTTTTCGGGTTTTAAGGAAAATTTGATGTAAATTCGTTGCTCCGATCCTTCCGTCATTTTTCACAACAGCAGAATGTGACGAACGTAAAAAACGCTTCGTAAAGAAATGCACGTTGCACATGAACTAGGGCGTCCCGACGGAAACTACGATATCGTGGGAGTTCGTAAAGCTTTGCAGTTGATACTCATACCCGGCAAATGACGCTAAAATTGTCAGGTGCGAAGAAATTAAAGAAGGTCGGATACTTTTAGGACAGACCTCGTATGCATAGTGTAAAAGTATGGCGGTCGAAAAGAATAGTTTAAACCTGCATATTCACCAGTAATTTATTTGTACTAAATATTTTGTCATATCTCTGTAACATTCATCTGTAATTTCCTGTGATATATAGTTTTTCATTTTCTTATAAGTTATTTGTAATAATCATTTCCGTAATACATATTCTTCAAATATATTTTGCACATCAATCATTTTGGTATATTCATTTCTTTTTCAAGTTTTCAATGTCGTAAAATTGATAAAAACACCTCAAAAGATAATATTAGTAATATACAGAAAATTTATTATAAATATATTCAAAATTATTAGAGGTTGACATGAAAGTAGATTTGCTTGATTTAAATTTCCCGCTCGTTTGTATAACTAATTTAAAGGGACAGCGGTTTCGAGAGATCAAAGGTGCTGACAGAGAGTGTCGCCTCTGGTTTACTCTGCGTCATTATGTTGTCAAAACAACCTCGCATTAGCTACACATTTTGCTGCCGGTAAAATTATTGGAAACATTTCCTGCTTTCTCTAATTACAATTTATTATTTCAAATTGATATACTCTTACAAATTTGCAATATAATAGTCTCCTTTAAACAAATTCGTAATGTAGAAAACATCTTTTTATTATTATCTCTGAGGATTTAAAAATGTATTTCATTAGGAAATAAAAAAAAAATGGTAACAAAATTATATAACATAGTATAATTGTATAACAAAATGCATTACTTTTTGAATTGATTTTTGGGGGTAGCAGAACGGATGCGGGTAATAGCACCAGTGTAAACTCGGTATTCGGTGTGCAGTGTACGTAAAATGATTTAGGGTTATACCGCTGACAGGTAGCCCGTTTGCTGCTTTGATGAATTACATAGTAACTATAGCCCTACCCCAAGATAGAATGTGCATCGTAGATCGTAGATTTTAGCCATCGTATACCATGATCGGAACTTTGGCAATTTAGCGATACAAAGCTGCTGCCGCAAATATGTTAATACGATTATAACGTAATTTGATTACATCTCGATATTTGATATCGTGTATCAATTATGATGTGATTTGAATTACACAGAAATTACATTGTATGATAATTCATTTACGATGTAACTTGCATTACATGGTAATTCAATTGTAACTTGAATTATACGGTAATTTGGTTACATAACATAGTAGTTACATTACATCAATTTAATTACATGACATAGTAGTTACATTACATCAATTTAATTACATAACATAGTACTTACATTACATCAATTTAATTACATTACATAGTACTTACATTACATCAATTTCATTACATTACATATGATTCAACTATGCTGTAATTTATACTACATGATTTAAATATTTCCATTCAATTGAAATTTCATTTTAATGAAATTGAAATCAGTTGAATTTTCATTTCAATGAAACTAGCAAAAATAAATATATGTATTGAGAAGTCGATAATCAAGTTCGTGTGTTGATCGATTATTTGTAACATACCGCTCGATTTTGATCGAACATTCGTGTGTTAAAAAAATAAAATCTATATGTTTCTTTGTTACGTTTTTCCTATTAATAATTTTTCACACGTATAAAATATAGTGGGTTATTTATTAGGGGTACCGAAAAGTAATCAAAATTTTGTTTACTGGCAAAAGACATTTATTTACTAAAGAAATCTTAAATGCTAATTAACAAAATAATTTCCATCATTTTCTAACACTTTTTGCCAGCGTAAAGGCAATTGTTCGATTCCCTTTTTAAAAAAAGTCCTTCGATTTTTTATTGAAAAACTTTGAAGTCATTGAAGAAATTTTGAATACCTTTCGGTACCCCTAATATAATTGCTTTCTCAATGTTCATAAATTAAGTTTAATTAACAAATTTTAAAGAGGTCCTTCCAAGTAGTTTTTCTTAAATAATAAATTCATTTAGTCTTTTTTAAGTTACTGTGTTTTTGTGTTATTTTAAATATAATAACCTCCATCACAAATTATTGTGATATTCCATAATAAATTATTGCAACTACAAATGTAATTGACAATTTCTTCTTTCAAACGTTAACATGGTTTCTTCGCACATGTCCACTCTCTTAATTTGTAATTTTCATTCAATTGTATACTATTATACTCGTGTTCTGACTGCACCTTACTCTAATCATTCTGTTAGTATAAGAAAACTCATTATCAGTCAAAATATCGTTTATGTCTTCATTTACCGTAAAATAAATATTCAGAAACCACATCGCTATAATTCGGTTAAATATTTTAATTATGAATCGATATAATTGAATTACTTTGTAAACTCTTTCAACTATGTTATTATAATTCATGAAATAATTTAATCGCTCTACTGTATAACTACAAACATTGCATCAAAGGAATAATGCATTAATTTTCGCTGCTTTTATGAGCTTTTCTACTGTACATGTACATATATTCATCGCTTTACACGTTGTTAAATTAAAACGGTATACGAGTAATATAATTAGTTTTTGGGCCAACGAAGAACTTTTTAATTCATTTTTTACACATGTGAGTTTTATTACTCTCTAAGCATTTACTTTAAAGCTTTCGATAGTAGTCCAATATTTATTTTCTAGGATCAGTCTAATATTTATATTCTAGTTTCTCATTAGAGAAACTGTCAATGAGAGTCGGCAGTAATTTTTTTTGTACAAGTGAATTATAATTTATTTACTATTTATTTCATTACTAAATACTTTAAGGTATATCTACCAAAAACAACGAAATATCGTTAGAGTAATCAATCAAATTTGTTGAAAATAAAATTATTACTCATTAAGATTTTTTATAAATTTCAAGCCCATGTAATTAATCATATTAACATTAATCACATGTGTCAATCACATGTTTAACATTTATACTGGTATTTTTGCTCGTCCAGTAGAACAGTGTTATCTGATCAAATCTTGTTCATTCACTCTCTTTATTGAATGATCCTATACGCATACAGAGATGCGTGCAGTTTCAAATGAAAATCTAGAACACTGTAAACATACATGATTATACATATGCACGCATGTGTGTGAATATTCAGTATAACAGAATATCTGAATATTCCAATATCCGATAGCTTTATTATTTCAACGTCCTATTACACCAGTGAAGAGTTCTCCTGTTACATATTTCCTTTCCTGCCAGGAAATTGTTGCTTACGTTAAAAGCTAAATTAACTATAACTAGAACAATGTACTATTATTATACATTTTGCAGTATTGTCGTTATTTCTTTTACAATGTACTTCCTTTGCATTCATTCACAATCTGTTTTAATTTTATCTCTTTTGGGATTTCGGTTAACGTAGACCGCAATCTTGCTTGCATAACACATTTTCTGTGCCTGAACCCAGAATTTCATCATTAATATCTGTTGAACTCATTTTGCTGTGCCAAAATATTGCAATATTGCATAATCTTACATATTGATTTGGCAATATTGCATATGGTGCATATTCTTAACGTTTACATCAAAATGATATATTTATTTTGTCAAAATGTTAATTTTCATTGAGATAAGGAATCGTTGCATGAGTTAGATTACGTGTCCATTATTTTTATAATTTAGTTCCATTATTTTTATAATTTAAAAGTGCACATTAAACGTCTGCAAAACTAGAGTTAAGACATTAGACGAATTAGACTAATTGGTTCTAGCTCCTCATTTTGTAAATGTACGAATGTACTCCGGTGTATATGTACTTAATACAGTAATTACTTAATAATGCAATAACAAAATAATATAATAATCTAAATTAAAAATAATATAAAATATAAAAAGCGATAATATAATGAATGTGTACAGTATGACTGAGAACGTTAATGTATTCCTCCTTTTTTATTAGAAACGACTGACTTTTTTCAAGCAATCCCTCTTACAAATCCAAACTCATTTAGAAGACAGTGAACAGCAGAGCTACCAATTTTCAGTCGAAACTTTGATGAAATTTCCAAATGAATGACCGCAGATGTTCGATGTCAATGTTTTCAGACAGGTGATGTATTACGTCATTCATTTGGTATGTAGTTTCACGAGATTTATTGTATCGAATTTTATTGTAAAAAATACGCAAATTTTCTATGAATTTCACATGTGTATCGCGTGCATAATGTATGCAATTTATTCGACGAGAATTTACTCATTTCAAATCCACATTTAATGGAAAATAATAATTAAAACGTACGATTAACACCGTGAAATTAATTTTATTGTTTCCACTAGTGAATTTACTTTTTTTTTTATATAAATTATTATTAATCGAAATTTGTTAATGATACAAATAAATTAGATGTTTCAACTGAGATAAAAGAAGTACCATTGATAGAAGAAGCTGTTATTTCAAAACTATGAAAGTCATTCAAGGAAAAAGAATATTTCGTTAAAAATAAGAACATGGTTTTCATTATCAAACACCACCACGCAAAGGAGACAATTTTAATATTCTTTACAAGCGAAAAAGTTGATTATACCTTTTATTAACTTTCATGTTCTGTTGGATGTTATACTTTCCTAGTTTTCAGTTCCTTCTCAGAACAACGTTCGAATGAATCAAACGTTTTAATCAAAACCTCGTTTATGTTTTACAACCAGTTTTCATCAAAGATGAAAACATCGTTTCAGGAAAAAACGCCTTAATTGCACCGATACCTACAATCTTCCGCTCAACTACCCACCTTCAATTTGATGCAAATTCAATGTTATCGCAATTTCAGGCTACAAGCATAATTAAAAAGAACGGCAGTTTGAAACTTTAATAGTAAGTTTTAGATTGTTGTTTTGTACAGAACGATTTACTGCGTTACAAAGTAAGTCTCGCTGTAAAATTACAAAGTAAATTTTGGTTTCTTCTGAATTGTACAATAATTGTGTAATTAAGAAACTTCAATAACTTTGTATCTGTTGCTACTGGAATCTCTTTAGGCTACAATGAGTTGGTAGCATAACTCGTGGACCCAACTTTTAGCTGTCAGTTTGTGCGTATTTTAAAACTTTGAAATCAACTTACGCTACAGTCACGAATTTAATAAAATTGCATTCATATTTCAAATCAGGCTGCTGTAAAAATTTAAATCATGCTGGCAGTGTAGTTATACATATTTACTTTACAAGCATATGTGGATACAAATTCTTCATTCATATATAAAAAAAAACGCAATGGAGTAGCATTTCTTGAATAAATTTGAGAAACTCAATTCTTGAAATGTTATCTTCCACCATATCACGTACAATGCATTCTTCTAAAAAAAGAAAAATAAAGTACGAGATTGCAAAATTTTATAAGAACATAATAACGTGAAATAAGTGTAATCGTTGAAATCTTTGAATTGAGGAAGAAATAAATGTTTCTTAAACAAATTGGAAGGTCTCTACTTAAGAAGGTACTTTTATGTTTGAGCTTTTCGCGGTTCAAGAGATTTATGCTTCGCATGGCAGCTTTAGGTTCTCCATGGCAAACGTTACTCAAAGAAACGATGCGGTTTGCTCCTCTTGAAATTAATATTATTACACGGAAGACTGGAGTAAACAAGATTAATGCAGAAACTTCCGCTATCAAAAGCAACGCCTATCTTTTACAATGAATTACAAAGTTATAGCGCAAAGTATGAACTCTTCATAGCATCGCCTTGCAAATGAAGATAAGAGAATGTGACGTAAACTGCATTGCTAATTTTTGAATCAATAAAACTGCTGAAAATATTTGGTCTTCTTTTTTGTGATTATAATTTTTTGTTGTATTTGCGTAAAATATGCTTTACGATAATATATCATTTTTTTTAAAATACATTTTGTAAATAGAAAATATGTATTTATTGGTATTAATTCGGAGAGTTACGATATTATATAATTTCTCTTGAAATAAATTTTGAAAATAGATCATATGTATTTATTGGTATTAATTAGAAACGTTACGATATTATACAATTTTTGGAAATAAATTTTGCACATAGAAATTATTTATTGGTATTAATTAGAAAAAATCAAAAATATATTTATTCTTCAAAATTGAAAGAAACATGCAACGAAGCGTTAGTATTCTAACCTAGAATATTCACGGACTGACTTTTGAATAATAACTCTGAGGTTATGCTGCGGTTAGGTTAAGTTTACGAGGAGAAGGTGCATGGAATCCTCGTTTGAGGATTTAACACATTTAGAGTGAAACATTAGTAGCAAACTATGGTGCTATTGCCTTCATTGATCGTTGTACACCAGGTCTATATTTTATCAAAGCAATAATGTCGAACACAAGAAGTACGCTAGGTATTTGCAATTTATGGAAGAAGATATTACAACACAGTTCCCAAATTAAATATCTCATTGTACCCTCTAGGTGTTCTATTAATTGTTCCAATACAGTAAGCGCCTGGAACTGGAGATAATACTGGTAAATATTTTTATGTACGAAAATTTAAGAATATTATTTATTAAATTAGTAACGTACTAGATAGATTTTAACACTGGGTTTACGGACATTTGTTATACTATCTCTACAAAAACGCTTCAATTCGACGCATGAACGAATACATATATTTAAAGAAAAACAACCACTTAGAAATCAATATAATTAAACACTACAAGTAAGAAATGAAAATATGAGATGTATATTTATGGAAAGTTTTTATTATTCAATAATATTTTAGTACCTTACTTCAATATTGTACATTCATATTTTTACTTCCTTCTATCTTGCGAACTGCGATTTGTACTGCGATGGGTCCGAACCCGGCATACCGGCTGAGTCGGCCGCGTGCGACTCCGGACTAGCGAAGTCCATCGTTTATAAGGTATTGTCGGTGCATTCATATTTATTATTGTTGTAATTTTTGCATGGGTAAAACTAATTTACTAAAAATTTTATTTACATTACGAACGCGTCAAATTGATGCACATCCGTAGAGATAGGTAATACCACATAGCGAATTTCAATATTTCAAAGCTTTTAAACAAAATAGACTTCAATATATACATATTTACCTCATTCAATGGATAAAAGTCAGTACAAGACATAAAATAAAAATGCGAACGATTTTTGTAATTTTCCAAAAAGAATTCAAAATGCGTGAAAATGACCATCCTGGCTAATGTCATGAGCAGTCATGACAATCCATAAACCTAGCGTTAAAATAATAAAAATTAGTTACTGCATAATTCTATTAAGACAAGTTTCAAAATTGACGTAGAACTTTACAAAAATGAATTCACAATTAAACATAGAGGGCGGAAAATAATTGCGTGATGAAAATAGCACATTTTTTTCCACTTCCACAAATATTTTTAGACAATATGTTTTTCATAGTTGCACGCGCATGATATTTGTTTTATTCTGTTGACCAACACCGATAACATGAATCGCACGTGGCGGTTAAACTGAATTGGTAATTCAGATCACTCTAGTGAATTTTTTCCATTTCTTTCTTGTTGATATTCATAAAACTATGAGTATTAAACCATTTACCTGCTACAGCGTTCTTAAATAGTTTTATATGTACTTACAATTAGTTTCAATAATTGTATAGTTTATAGGTTATGAGACGTTTACGAAAACGTGGTTGAGCACGAAAGTAACATGTTACTCTGGGGACGAAAAAAACTGTAAAAACTGCACCAAGGGTGATGTTTTATACAAGTTATAACCGCAACTGGGAATAGATAAATAATACACAATACAAAATAAACTCTTAAAGCTAGCTACGCGTTCCATTTTTCGTTATTTAAATGCAGGATTATTGTTTTTGTCGTTACTTCAAATATAATATGTTTATTTAAACGTTTCTTTTTATAGTTACTCATAATAAAAATCTTATTCTGCGTTGATAAAGTATTCTTACTTAATTCTCCACAAAATGATTAATGTTACTTTCGTCTTAATGGTTCACGAAGGTAAGAATGATAGTAACTGCCGGAACACGTTATAGCTCGTCTATTTATCACGGAGAAGCTAAAGGTTCAAATGATAGACATACTTTCTTATGACAAAATTCCTATACCTTGAAGAGATTTTAAAATAGGCTAAAAATGTTCTCGCTCTCCATACATATAATTTACAAATCAATATCAATTATTTATTAACGAAATTTATGTTGCTTTTTTATTCAATGTCAAATGCTTCATATAGACTTCATATTGTAAGCGTGTGGTTTGCGCGCGCGCGCGCGTGTGTGTGTGTGTGTGTGTGAGTGTGCGTATCCATCGCATGGTGCGTCGAGAAGGATGAAGAAAGTTCTGGAAGCGTGGCGACCGGAAAACGGGAATAAACAATCGAGAGCTAGGACTTCCAGAACTTTCGATATGAAAAAATAAAAAACGCGAGGACGCGCGTCTCGACGCATTACGTTGTGAATCGCAATCGAAACAGCTCGTAATTCTCCTAAAATATTCTGTAATATTCAATAATTTCTTGAACTACATTTATCTTTCTCTTACCGAAAACATTTTTCCGACCAGTTAGCGAAACACGTGTCAATTGACACGATAAGAAATTGTATTTGAAGCCATGTCAGTCAGAGTGCAATAGAAAACGACATACTCGTAGTCGAAATATCGGGATTTTCTATTATACTGCGATGAAAAATGTATGAAACTTTCATTCCAGGAATATAAATCTGATGTTTGCGGAAATCACTGCCACGTGGAACAGTGTTAAAATTTCGGACACATCGATTATTCGATTTACCAGAAATGAAAACAGAATTATTTGCCATACATATTGTAGTTTTTAAAAGTTTGTGTACTAACAAAAATATGATACTGAAGTAACTTTTTAAAGTTTAATTACTGCAAAGACCATTTAACAATTAACTCAATTATTTGCGTATAATAATTTTTAAAAATTTGTGTATTTACGAAAGTATGATATTAAATTAACTTCTTAAACTAATAAGTGACAAGCTTCGAGTAACTTTTCATATTTTTATTTATATCGTATTTTGTGAAATTGTTAATAGATTATGTAAATTTTTATACAATCATTACTACTCTGAAATTCTGACCCAGTCACAACTTAATAAACTCTGAGTCTGGTTACAATTGATAGTTCGTGTTATAAGTTGTTCGATTCGTGTTATAAGTCAATTGGTTTCGTGTTATAAATGTTCGAGATATGTGCTAATTCTTTCCGTGTTGTAAGTGTGTAAGATTCGAGATATTACTGGATTCTTTTCGTGTTTAGCTACGTGTTATTCGAAATATTGAGTGATTCTATTTCGTGATTTAGATGCGTTTAAGACAGGGGTCGGCAACCTTTTGAGTCGGAAGAGTCAAAAATTACAATTTACAAAATTTCAAAGTTTTTAAAGAGCCACAAAATCTTTTCTTGCCAACAATAAATAGTACTTGCATAAATAAAGTTTTTTGATAAAAAAAATCTAATCTATTTATTCATAAGAAAAAATATCTATTTATTCATATATAAGTAGTGTTTTTCACAACAAATTAGATAATATATATATGGCATTATTAGATAATTACTTATTATTTAAGTACAAAATTAAAACAACTAAACATTTACTTATAACACTAACAGTTGACGACAGCGACGACGCGTGTCACGGGGGAGGGTTGCGGTGAAAAGCGAGTACAAGTGGTTGAGAGATAGAATCGGTGCCTAATCCTCGTTAATCGATTCAGAACGATTTTTAAATGTTTTTTTTTTTTGATAAAATAAATAATATTTGCGTATGGAACTAAAGAGCCGCAGCTTCACATCTAAAGAGCCGCATGTGGCTCGCGAGCCGCAGGTTGCCGACCCCTGGTTTAAGATATTATTGAGTTGTTTTCCGCAAAAGTAATTGTCAACGTTACCTCGGGATCGATGATTTGGAAGGGGGTGTGTTTGTTCATTGATCGTGATTTTAAGAAGTTAGCGCCCTCGTACAAGTAATGGTCACCTCTGGAAGTAGCCGCGACCAAGGGGTGACGCATAAGGGATTCCGTGATTTGGCAAAAACCCGTAGCAAGTAATAAGGTGAAAAAGCACTCGGACCCTGACTACGATGGTTGGAAATAACGGAATCGGAAATTAAACATGCTGGTCCCAAGCAATAAACTTGGGTTGCCGACGCGAAAGTAATTCTGTCCACCGAAAAATGGTCAACGGCTTCATAAACTTATTGCCGGTACGGTCAGTTCGAAATTCCCGGTTTATTGCCTTTTAAGATATGAAAAATAATTTCAATTACCATTCTTTAACGTTTAAGTAATGTTACATTTTCAGTATCAAAATTACTCACTTAAAATCATATTATTTCTATTTCACATTCTATTTACACTTCATTGGTGTATGCGAAATAATTTCTCTTCAAGCGTGAAATATTTACTGGAATGTTAATAAATTTTACTAAATTTCTCTCGGTTGAATGCTTTAATATACTTAATTGAAAAAAAAAGCAGTTATTTCACGATTGGCTAAATAAAAAGAACAATTATTCCGATTCACCACCCGATTCAATGATTTCATTAAATTGCAAATCAATTTACGTCTGCTTCCATGTACTCGTTCACTGCATACAGATAGATTGCGGCGACAAGCGTTATAAATGTTAACAAAATCAAACACTACTTTTAATTTTGTTTTTGAAAAGTGAAGTTAATTGAAGGTGTATAAAAAAAACAATCCAGACGCGTGGCCACAGAGATGAAATTTTTAATAATAACCATATTTCAGTGAGCTAGAAATTTTTATTGAAACGTTGCACACATTCACAGAAGTTGTTCGAACGATTAAACAATTTTTGTACGATGTCAAATTTGAACAGATTACGTAACACATTTTTATTGACAAATGTTCGTGGCGGTGTGGTGAAAATTGGCAGATATGAACTAGGTAAAGACATATGAACAAAAGTATATTTAAATGTAGAGTTTGGCGCAGATAAAAAAATACAAATATAAATTGTAAGCTTCTTTAAATAAATCGCATTGATGAAATACCTTTTTGAGACATTAATTTGGTTGAGAAATACATTAAAAATGTGGATGAGAATTGATGATGCATACATATTTAATTTACAATTAATTATAACCAAATAACATAGATAAAATGTCGTAATCAAATGACATAAAATCTGAGTCCAATAAATTTGCAATATAATATTCACTCTTACCTTTCATTCAGACAAAATTGAAAAAATGACGGTTTTCATAGAAAAATTCAAAACTTTTTCAATTTTAACATGAAGAGCTAAAATTGTAGCTGAGCATTCTTGAGATGTAATAGTTTGAGGGGAAAAAAAGTAAAAATTTCAAAAAAGGTGTTTAATAAGATTTTCTGCATATAAAGTGACTAAAATTGAAGCTAAATTGGCTGGTCGTTTTATACCGATGTGAGCGTTGAAGAACAAATTAATGAAAGTTCAGTTTATCAGATATTTTTAAAATGTCTCAGTATCAACCCCTTGTCATATGATTTATCTGTCAGATGCGTCAGTCAAAATACTTGCTACAATATTAAAAGAAACAATGAAAGTTAGGTCCATTTATATTCAACGATTCTTGGCTATGCAAATTGTAATCGGACTTCAATATTCTTCAGACTCAAGGGTACTGAAAATTCGAGCGAGGTTTTTATACGAATGGAACTCGATAAAGCACGGCAAGTGGTTTTTGAAACTGATAAGTTTTTCGAGTGCCAGCCTTCGTACAAAGGTTAGTGATTTTTTATTTAGAATGACACGGGCTTATATCTGCAGAAAGAATTTTAATTATATGTTTAAGAACTGCACCGATGCAAATTGATAAAATATGACAGAATTGAAAATTTTAGTGATGCGAAGTAAAAATATGAAAATCTGCATCTAATATGTCATTTTTCAAAGTACATTTTTCATGCATCTATTTGTATAATCTGTCACACGCGAATTCCCAGGTGAACGTTATATATACTACAAAAATCGTACGAAAGTTGGAGAATCTTGTCAACTTGTATTTCTTGAAATTATACTCTTTAACCTCTTAGGCTGAACTATAGCGCTGCTTCTCCGTATGGCAGAATTCGACGCGAATTACTCGTAAAAAGCACTACAATATGTGACAATGCTATTCTCTACATTGGAATGAAGTTTTTGATGATTAAATTATAATTTTCCCTAAAGATATGAAACATATACTTTAACTTTGATGATTAACTTTTTTATCAAATTCACAAAATATGTAATTTCCAAATGTTTCTAATATCGTGTATTAGTGCAAAGAGGCGCTCCCGTGGTGTCTAAACTACTTGGTACCTTTTATTTACATGTAATGTACTTTTCTGGGATTTGTTAATACTCTTATAAAACGTGATCAAGGCAAAAAAGTGCGAATCAAAACATATGAAAACGATCATTCAATCGAAACGGTGAGCGAGTGAGTCTGTTGAGTGAACCATTATGGCGCTATGTAATCCACGATGACATTCGCGAGAGCCACTATAGTGGACCGTCGTACAAAGAGATGGTATCCGCGAAAACCATTATAGTGACGCGTCGAGCCTAAGAGGTTAAAGAAATAAAAAGACACTTAAAAGTATATGCCTTAAAATCGCTAAATAAAGATGTACATAACGGTGCATCCTGATTTACGCAATAAGTTTGTGCATGGGACAATGGAAATACGACCTTCAATTTTATTAGTCATAGAGGAAATTGAAATCCACGTAGGTTGATCTCGACCAATAACACTGTGAACCGTTATACACTTTAGGCAAATGAACCCTGTCGGTAGATGCACGCCATGATATTTTCAAGAAGAATCGTCTTTGTTACTAGTAGCGCTATGTAATCAACAATGACATTCACGAAAGCCAGTATAGTGGCGCGTCGTGTCTAAGAGGTTAATCACAACAAATAATAACTTTATAATGAAGCATTGTAAGGATTTGTAATGTTATAAAGCTAACTATAAAGTTAATCGAAGTCTGAATATGTCCACATCAAAGCATATTTCGTTAGCGAATAGTCGAGTTATAGATGGCTTCAACTTTAATCCTTACTGAAATTTCCAATCGCTTTTTGTAAGTCTTCTGCGCATCAGTTACATACCTTTATAGTAACAAAATCAATTTCCTGATATTAATAAAATGTAAGTATTAATTGCCTCTAATTTTTGTTAGACGATGTATTTCATTTTGTGATGACATTTTACTCTTTTCCTAGCGATTAGACTTGAAACAATAGAGGTAGCCGTAATATACAGATGACGCAATTGAAACGGAAACTCTCCCGAATTTCGTAAGAGATAGTAAAAACTGTTCAAAAAAATGTTGAATGGTATAATAATATCCAGTTCTCTGCGAATTCCGCTCCTTCATGAATGCAAAGATGCACCAAAAAATGCAAATGCATGTTTTAAATGGAATTACACATTTTTTCTTACTCGCATTCTCAGAACATTGTCCATAAATGATCATGAAGGTGCAGAATTGAAAAAAAAAACGATATTTTTTGCGACTACATTTCTTGGAAGCTCTGTTCACATGTTACCCTTCGTGACATACTTTCGCCAAAATAAAGGTGGTTTCAATGAAAGAGAATATTTGGCGCTGTTTAAATATAGATAGAGCACTCTACAAATATATGTAGAAATCCAGGGGATTTTCATTTCCCTGAATAAAAATTGCAGGGCCATTCATATTTGTTGACTGATCAATGCTATGCAGACACTGCAACTATCACGCAATAAAAAGAATGTGTTTCATATTGCCGTAAAATGTAACAATTACCTTATAAATTTTTCGTTCATACTTTATTTGTTAACTGTGCTGGTCTATAATAATAATCTAGTATAATTTTAACAGCAGTTCATAATTCTAAAACATAATTGTACTTTATAACTGCGAATGTTCCACAAAAATTCCTCAAAAATCATGGTAAAAATGGACGATAATTCTGTATGAAGAAATAAGTCAAAAGGAAGAATAACTTTCTCATTTGTCTTTGTTTTTACGGAAATTATATTTGAAAATTGTTGAAAATATTTTATTTAAACATATACGTTTACTTGTTTCCGTATCAGATCATTGAAACAGACTTCAATCTATATTTTTGAATCAGAAATGTTTCTTTCGCGATTTATTTATATTTACAAACAAAAATGTATCTCGACTATGTTTGTTCTTCAATTTATCGATTTAAAGCACAGGTATAAAATCAGCAATGTTATTTTATTGAATACCGATAACGGAGCTTTAATAATTGGCGACCTTATGGCAATAGTATAGTAGTTTGTTAAAAATATTTGGGAATTGTTTCAGAGTAAAGTTGATATTACGTTGTACAGTATTTCATGGATGTTTAATACGTGTAAAGCGTAAAACGTGTAAAACAATCCTTACAGAATGTCAATCAAGCTTCCTTTGAATTACAAAGTAATTTTATTTTCGTAATAGCCATTCTATGTAACAATCATTTTAGAATCATTATTGTATGACATTTTTAAAAACATAGGAAATTGATAGTATTAAATTTTCGATTTAAAGGAAATATTAATAAAGTCATTTTAAAATGTTTGTTGCAGATTATTAATTTTATAAAAATTACTCTTATATAACGAATTATTCTTGATGAAAGTTATTTTGTTAAAATCCTATAATACCAATTTAGTATAAAATACCAAATATTTAGTTTGCATTTTTTTATTAATTTTTACTGTTTGCGGTAATTTATTAAATACCCTTAATTTTAATGTCATATTTAATTTATATCGAAATTCTTGATTTTCTTTTTCATTTATTCAACTAAAATTCTTTTCGTGTATTTCTCGATAACGCTTTTCAATCAAATTTCTTAGAACTATTAGTACTGAATTTAATTCAGTGTTTTTAGAGACTACGAGGATTTATCTTCGTTAGATGGAAATAAAAGTTGTGTTCTGTCGAAGAAAAGTTCCACTTCATTTTTCAGTAAGATGCTTATTCCCATTAGTTGATTTAAGATGGATAACTGTACAGTAGACATAGCTTTAATTCTACATATACACTCATAAAATATGGGTAGAAAATTGTAAATTTCTTCTTTATTATTTGTGTCGAAAATAAGCATTAATAAATAATTTTAATTTGATATTTTTTAAAGTATTTTTAAATAACTTCGAACTGTAATTGAATACTTTTCGTGTAAAAATCTGACGTAAGTAAGAAAATTGTACTTCAATATTTAATATAACATTTTGATACATTTCTTAATGTTTATTAGAATAAAATAAATTTTGTGAAGTTCTCTTGCAAAATTTATCCTTTTCTATTGTAAATAGAACTGTTAAAAAATTGAATAGAATTGTTAGAAATGGATTTGAAAACCTTGAAAAAAAAAATAAAAACGTTATCTTGAAATATTAATATTATAATAATTATTTCAAAAATATATATTTTTATGTATGACCGATTTTGGCTGAAAATAATGTAGTTTTATTTTCAAATTCAATTAACGAGTTTCTAAATCATTTACAGCTAAAAAAATTCAGTTCTGATGTTGAAATTAATTAAGAAAATGAAGTTAATTGAAAAAATCAAAAATTTAAATTTAGATCAGATATTTTTAGATGGATCCTCTTTATTTCAGCTGACATGATATTCGAAAGGAAAATAAATCTTCTTCGACACAAAAACTGGCGCAGATAGTAAAATAATATGGACAGTTTTCAGTGGAAACACTATCTACGGAAACTCTCAGTTGCGAAGATGAATAGTGAAGAATATCAAGAAATTTTAAAATCACATTTCCCCACTTATCTGAAAAAATAAGGCAAAACATTATTCACGCTTTAACGGCAAACGCTTTTATTCGCCGTGGCACACAAATATTCTTTAAGACGCTCAACACGTTCCCCGAATATAAATGTACCTATTGAGAATGTATGGCGAGTAATAGCGAAACAAAATCGATACAATTGTAATTGAAAACCTCGTTAAGAATGTGAAAATCCGAATATCCCTGCTAATTAAATATAATAGAACTGCCATTAATTATTAAAATGATGTGTGTCAAATTCGTAAATAAATGGTCTATTTTATGAATTATTGACACTCAAATGTTTAATTAAATTTTACGATATTTTATTCTTTTGTTAATTAAGATATTTAATATCCAATATTTTAATATTTCTTAAATTTAAATATTTAATATTTAAACATTTTTCTAATGGAAATATTTAATATTTAATAATATATTGATAACATTTTGTAAATTTAAATATCGTGTATTAATCTAAATTTAAACGTAAACATTCAATCACATTCAATAACATGACTTAAACGTAAATATTTAAGTAACATTTAATAATATGTGTCAAATATAAATGTTTAATGATATTTAATCATATGTTTTAATATTTAATTTTCATTTGTATCGAACATACAAACAGTACTCTCCATAAAAGGAACAATTTATTGATATAAAATTTATAAAGCCTTAATTAAGTATTAATCTTGATTTCATACGATACTGCAAAACGAAAGAGCATTATTTGTAGCAGTAACCTAACTAAGAATGAAATTAATTTATAATTTTGCCTAGCCGAATGAAAGGAAACCGGGAATTTTAATGAGAATTAGAATATGCACCTTAATGTGAAATAAAGTGTGAATTTTAATGTAAAATAAATAGTGAATTTTAAAGTGAATCTAAGTGTGAATTTCACCCGAGAGATGAGAATAAATTCGAAACGTTATTTTAATCATTAAAATTTGTCTGACACCAATTTTATTTCGGTATGTATAGCGTTTCCTTTGTTTCGTGAAACTTAATGCTATTCGTGACTCGTACTGATCGTACTCCACGTGCTTAATTTTACTATAGAATAATATATCCGTTTTAACATCTGCGTGGAAATGAAGTTTTTACAATGGTCATAAACCTGTCGACGTTTTATTATTTTTTTCTCGAGTGCTCCACTGCAAGGAACAGTGGTTGCGTGTTTCAGTCATGAAAATTGCATGAAATGCAACGGATAAAAATCAAATACGACACATTTTTTCTCTCGACTTCGAAAGATTTCATAGAATGTACCTGTTTAATTTACTCAGGTAATATATTTAATTTTTGTCAAACGATTTTAATTTTTATTCACTGTTTTGAAATCGACAATTCTGAGAGTATTAACATCAAACAAGATTTTCTCAGAAAAAATTTCATTTTATTCTCAAATGAATGTAAATCTTAATTAACCTACGGTAATTATATCATGTTATTTGTAGAAGAGAGAAACATAATTCAATGTACAGATGTCAATCCACGAGATGATGTGTGATTGACCCAAAGTTAAAAGCTCTACCTACACCGTGAACATTAATTACTAATTTTCTATGTTTCTACATTTATTAATTTTTGTATTTCCAAATTGTTAAATTTCTTCAATTTTTTAAATTTCCCACATTTCTCATATTTTAAAAATTTCTCATATTTTTCATATTTTTCGTATTTCTCACATTTCTCACATTTATCTGTTTCTTACATTTCTCGAATTTCTTAAATATCTCAACCTTCGTTGCCAAATTCGAAATTTGTCAAATTCGAATTCCTAAATCCTTAAATATTCAACTTCCTAAATTTCTCCATCGCAAAATCCTATATTCTCCAACTCATAGCCCCTAGATTTCAATATCCGTCAATTTTCAAATTCCAATATTTATGTTCTTAATTCTCTACGTCCTCAAATTCCTAAATCTCCAAATCCCAAAATTTCCATATCCGTAGTCCCGAAATCCCCAGGTCTCCAAATTCTAAATTATTTTACTTCCAAATTCTATATTCTAAATTATTTAAATTCCGAATCCTAAATTCTAAATTATTTAAATTCCAAATTCCAGATTAACTTATTCCTAAACCCAAATATCTTCAGTCTACTATATCTCCAAATTCTTAAATCACCCCCAACATTTTAAGTTCTCAAAAATCCCTAAAAAACGATATGGTTCTGTATAAGCGTTTCATTTCCCTTAGGGAAGTCTAATTTGTTCCCGATTGCACAACAGAATATCATATTAAAGTGTAGTAGATTTATATCTATATTATAACAGGGATGTTCTTTGAGAAATAACAGAGTAAACGGATGATACCGTCACACAGTGTTTACAGAGGATATACCTACAGATGTCAATCCACGTGTTGGCGCGTGAGATCGAACCAAAGTAAAAGAAGCTCTATCCCCACCGTGAACACTTCCAGCGTTAAATTTCGGAAAATAATAATAATGGCAATAATAACTACATCACGCAATTCGCACTGTCTCACTCTCGAGACGTTTGCCTGTCATTATTTTTGGCCTAATTGCTGTGTGACCTCTCGAGCCAATATACCGTCGAAAATACGTGTGGGTCGTCCATTTTTCTATTCCGACCAATTAGAGCCTCTTCTGAACATCTGGGTCATCTATGCGCCAACTCGTGGGTTGGCATTCGTATGTAGTTTTTTATATACATCACGATGTACTTAGTCAAACAAGTTATAATATAAATCTCGTCGTACAATTAATAATGTAACTATTCGAGAACTTGCAATGTAATAACGTAACTTTGATAAATAGAAGGAAGTGTAAACTCATTATTATTTGTTTACAAAAAGTTAATTTTAAAGGTGTGTTCGTTAAGAAGTGTTCGTTAACAAGGACAATTTCCTGCATAACGGTGCATCTCACCTGTCACGGTGTCACAATGTGTTTTCATCAAACAGGGCTTTCCTTGGTAAGCAATTTACTTTATTAGAAACCTTCGATGCTGTAGCCATTTTATTTTAAAGGGATAGTTAAAAGTTGTGAAGCGATTTAAAAGTTTAATAAACCCTTAATGTTGCTTTTCTTAGTATTTATTGCAGAGCTTTGGGAAAATGAAATAATTATGAAAGCCTTCGGTATTCCACCGGTGGGTCACGCCGCCCCTCAGAACAGTCAAGCGTGACCCACCGGTGGGTCACACTTAATTGTCCCGTGGGGCGACGTGCATCACAGATAAGTTTTCAAAAAATAAGTTTATTTTATTTTTTGTCAACATTATAAACAAAAATTGAGTATTATAACTTTATGCAAATATTTTTCATATTTGCATAAAGAATTATTTTTTTACTTTTAGTGCATGTTAAAATCGGTTTACATTTTTTATCTTATTTTGATTTAAATTAATAACAATTATTTATTTATAAGCATGCCAAAACTGTTTTGATCTCGTATTTAACGCGTTCGAAGCTTCAAAGAAGTAACAATGTCGCCCCGCCCCACGAAGAAAAATGTAAAAATTCGCCCCGGCTTGAACATGTTAATATATGCAAGAGACAATTTATAATTAATTTAATGTACGTCACTGAAACTCCTTCGATTTCTGAATCCACTAATCAACGATTGCGTGTTTGTTTTAGGACTTTGTAAAGTAAAAGCATACACACGAACAGGCTATCGATTTCAGAGGCTCTACAAAGTAATGTTGGAATGCAAATATCGGTATTGTAAACGGATATTCTGTAAAATGATAACTGGAAAACGTTACCGAGAAAGTAGAGATAAATCGGACTGAAAATGATTCGTGCTTTAAAAATATTTGTGAAATATGATTGCAAACAGTTTCATTTATAACTTTTTTAAAGCGAACATATCTGTTGACCGTTATTTTCATTATTATTTAACTTGCTTTATTATTATTGTCACTTATAAAAATTCAACAATGTACTTTATTTTAGAACTGTAAAAATCGTTCTATGGAAGCTTAAGAAAATTGTAATAAAGGAAAATTTCATTTTGTATCACTATTGAGGTTGTTATACATTTAATTTGTTATTGAGTAAACTACTAAATTTTTCTTCGCTATTTTTTCATATTTGCATAAAGAATTATTTTTTTACTTTTAGTGCATGTTAAAATCGGTTTACATTTTTTATCTTATTTTGATTTGATTATAATTTGTATCTATTGTGTATAAATTTAGTTATTATGGTTTAGTTACTTTATTTATTATTATTATTCTATTTATTATATAAAATATAGTTATTTTATATTTTATTATTATATGGTTATTACATTTATTATTATAAGGTTTATATAGTTTATTTTATTTATTTTGGTCATTTTATTTTATTCTTCTTTTATGTTTATTCTATTCATGCTACAATTTTTGTAAGTATATTGTTCTCTTATTATTTAAATATTACAAATGCATTTTCTCTGTATTTAGGTTATTATACTCGCAAAATAAATTTGTATCTGCAGCTATGTTACCGTAATAAGTAATCTGAAATAAATATACAAGTATTTTAACGTTCATTAAAATTAATGAACTCTAAGTGTTACAGTTTTATTAATGAGTGTCTGAAAACTTTCGAACCTAATTGTACTTAAATATGAACAACACATTTATAAATTAGCCCCTGCAGAATATTTGAGGAAGCAAAAACATGATCTTGGCAGTTTATAAACCTTCATTTACTCTCATTATGTTAATAATTCAGCGCGTCTAACCGTAATGAAGGTTCCTCATTAAGGAGACATAGCGAAGGAAATATTTCAAGTTAATATAAGAAAGAAGCCTCATTTTTAGACTAAATAGTGCCTAATTTAAGTAAAGAAATGGAATTTGTTAACTATATACGTTGCGACGTTTTAAAGTAGCTAATGAATCCAATTAATTTTGTAACAGAAATTTAAATAAAACTATTTTTGACCTGCATCTTTTCAGGAAGGGAAAGTTTCACTAGTTTTATATAATTTCCAGATTTGTCAAAGACCTTTCTGCGTCTTCTGAATATTTGTTTCCATCACGAACAAATGTATAATTGATAAATCAAATTGTCAAATTCTAAAAATATTTTAGAAAAGAGTTAACCATCTGCCGTAACCCTCTGTTGTATTAAATTTGGTCATGGGTGTCGTACTGGTTGGAATTAATTTCCCTTGAAAGAACAGTGATACATAACATGTAAGATTACGAAGGATAAACAAGATTTATTAATTCTTTTATGAATTTACCATCAATATAATCGATAAAATTGCTCAGTTTTTAGATTCTCGTCGTTACATTTGCATTTCTGGAAACATTTTCATTCAAATGCAACATCCAAAATATTTGGAGAAATCTTTCCTTTCGAAATATATTTCGAAAAAATGGTATGTTCGCAACATGTTCCTCAGTCCAATAATATTTCATATTAGGATCTGATATAGTACCCATGTTAAAGATTACACCCAAAAAAGCTGTTAACTCTTCTTTCGTCACATCGATCCAGTTATTCCATGTTGATCGATCAGATAAGCTCTGCTGTTCTGTTTTATTTTTGGCATATTTATTTGTTTCTAGTACAATTGTTTCAAGTAGTGTATGTGTGAAAAAGAGTCCGAAAAAGTCGATAAGTTCGGTGCAATGAACAGGTACATTAGGTCCAACAATCTTAGATCCCGTCGAAAAATTGGTTTTTGATTGTGGTTGAATAAAGTATAAAATTAGTATGGTTCTCTGTGGTGGGTGAGAGCAGACATGCGACCTTAAAGGATTAATTTATGAAATGTAACTATTTTGTAAAAGTGATATCTTATGGCAATATCGGGAAAACTGTTGCATATTGTATTTGTTTACAAATGTACATTACATGAATCCGTGTTTACGCAGGGATCATAACTGTTAATGTTGCTGTTGTTTACCGTATTCTGTATCTTGAACACATTATAATTCAATTATCATGAGCAATAACTGACAAAATATTGATAGGAAGCAGATTCAATAATTATTCTGATAATATTTTGATATTAATTACATTCAGGTGTTATTTCTCTTAAGTTACAGGAATAAATAACAAAGAGAATGTAATTTCATACTTGAATGAAGTATGAATAATTAGTATGAAAAATCTAATAATAAGAAGTAGAGTTTATACTGTTTATAATACATTATTTATATTGTAGAATTTAACAATTCAAATATACATATTTACTTTAAAATTAATTAACGATGAAGTTCCTAGATTATTATTTTTAGAATCACTTAAAGAAACTTGAATTCGCTAAATTTTGTACGGAACATAAACTGTATGATAATAGAAAAGTGTGACGAGGAATTCATTAAGAAAATACTTAATTTTTTCGTATAACGCAAATATCATTAATAGCTTGAATTAATGACTCACAAGAAGTCATTAGCTCGCCCACGGAAAAGATACATAAAGAAAAGAATAATGTATCGAAAAATGAAAAAATACTTAATTATAAGGTACATACCTTGAAAATAAGGTATGAGCTTGCACATAGTAACGCCAAAGACAAAATTCTTTAGCACTTGTCCAAGAAGAGTGAAAGGTATGCAGAAAACGCCGAGCAGCAAATCAGAAACTGCCTGAAACACAAAATCAATAAAACGTCGAATTTTTTGAATAGTAGCAAAACACACTTCCTAACCTATCTCAGATCTGAAATTATGTATTTTACTACAAATTTTGTGATATAAATAAAAGTGAACAAGTTTAATCGTTGATATAATTTCTATTATCTTCATAAAGGGGAAGGTGTGTTTCACCCACACAAATTAAAATAAGAATATTTTATTCACATAAATTCTTTTCAGAAAAATAGTTTTTATCCGCCTCAAATTCTTTTTATAAAAATAGTTTCTAGACTCGCAGATTCTTTTTATAAGTACAGTTTTATTCGCACAAATTCTTTTAATCGTCTTCCCAAATGCTTTACATTTTACATTTAATGTAGCCATGTATTGTATCGACCGTATTAAACGTTGTTTCAGCATTTTTGATGTCATCAAAGATTGCTTCGCGTAGAAAATTGCTGACTGCATGCCTTAAAAATAAATAATATGGCGATAAAACGAAATTCAATGAATATAGAGCAGGGATCTCACAACGTATTACATTATAATTCGAGAAAAATGAAAACAACGGGATGATATACTGCTTTCACCATACTATTTTAATCATGTTACTTTAATACAACATAAGATCTTGGTCATCTTCTATTTGCAAGCAATATTCATGATAATAGCATGATATTGGAAAATAATGGGCATAAGTAAAGTTTATCCTTTATCGAATCCTGATTCCATCTAAATCCATTAATACTAATGTTGGTAAAATGAAATTATTTAGGTTAATCACTTTCTGAGTAAATTCTATTTATAACCTATAAGATCACGAAAACTGTAATTCGTCGGATATTGATTATACGAGTTCCATTTTAAATTCTATAGTCATGCTATCATTTTATACTTACCCTCGGCACTTTCCCCCAAGCAAAAGGTATTTTAATTTACTTACAATATTTATTCGACAATTGGGCTCCGAACAAATTGTTTTATTCTCCTTATTGTACTCCGTTTTATTCCCTTCGTAACTGTTTTTCGAGGATACATGAAAATCTTATATCAATTTCTGCACCCTTTTCCACCCTCAAGAATCCTAACTTCGCTTCCTGCCTCGTCAATCAACAGTATACGAAAAACACCCAAATCAGGGTCGAAATGTTTGCTGTACATTACTTGAGTCAATAAGAAACCAATATAAATTTACCAATTGATATAAAACTTCGTAAAAAAGAAGTTAGAAGAAAGCTTTTTTCATTGCCATTTTTTAAACGGGTTATAATGTTTGTTTCGTTATACTTTTATATAAAATGTTTCTCCTCTTTTATATTCTGTTTTATATGAAGTGTTATATTTGAGGAATTATGAGTATGTGAAATACTTATGTAGCGTAGTGTGCACACATGATTTTGAGGTTAGCTTTCGCGTGCTGAATTTCGTCCTCTAAAGAACGTTTTAGAGAACATTTCAATGAAAAAGAGATTCGTATAAAAGACATTATTGAAGGTGCATATTAAAAGTGGGAGAACAATTCCAGGTGAAAGGCGAATACTTCAGAACGAATAAGTCACGGAAATCGAATAAGATACAAGATCAGTCAAAAGTACAAAGAGTACAGAGAAATGCGAATACGCGATCTAATCACACGGAGACGAATAAGAGAAAAGGTCAAACTATGAAACCAATAACCTGAAAAGGACGGAATAAATATTCACAGGAGGAAGCTAGTAGCGAAAGCTGACAGTGAAATGAAAAAACAATTCGTTAATCCCAAAAAATATCAGATATATCAACCGACTCTGAGTTTCTATTAACCCTTAGTGAAAGGTATTTTTAATGTACCAACTTTAGGACTTTTAAGTTTGCCGAATTCATTTAAGATTACTATTTCTCTACTATTTTTACGCCATACTATACAGTTGAATATTTATTTCCAATTTTTTGAAATGCAAAGGGTTAGGTTTCGCTCCATACGTTTAATATATAATACGCTCTCTGAGATTTAAAATGGAACATTACAAATTTATCTTAACACTAAAACTGCCAAACCGGTCAAATGACCGCCTCACAAGTTTTTTATTATAAGCTACACATTTTGTTAAAGTACATTCCTTGAAATCAGCATTGATTTTCATCAAGATAAAGAACAAATGTGTGTACTAATTTATGTTTCGTCGTTTGTTTATTTATTCTTCAACTTCATTTTTAATTTCAAAGTAAGTATACATTATATGTCGGTAGGTTTAGTGTTAAAATAGTAAACTTGTTAGCAACTGTATCATAAAATATTATCTAGAAAGTACTTGAGAACTGGTGCAGCCGCTTTGCAAACGACCTACATCGAAGAACGTCTTAATACCGTTTTGATAAAAATGTACATGTGATTGCGAATAGGAATCGAAGCAAGTTGTAAGAAGATTATGTGGAATTAGCGAGAGGGAATGAAACGGTTGAGGATACAGTGATATACAGTAATCCCTGCTTAACGTTCGCTGGTTTAGAACGATGTAGTCAATAATGTCTCGAGTGATATGGTGTTTCAGGAATTTCTGGGGTTTATCCCTCTCTACGCTTCTCTCAAGTTGCATCTATTATGAGTACCGCTTGTGAGTGAAGAGTATTGGAAATGTTAAAATGTTAAATGTTAAAAATTATTCATTTAAAAGGAAAGAGAATTTTTTAAGAAGGTATTAGGGAGTGTTCGCAGTAACTGGTGGCACTAATCTTGCTAGTCTACATTACTTACTAGGGAGTGTATACAGTAACTGGTGACACTAACACTAAAACTACCGACATTAAATGCTCGTTTATCGTAGAATGAAAAATAAAATGAAAAGGGAAATAAATAAATACTTAAGCATCAAGTAACATATAGAACTAGTTTTCACCTCAATAAAATATGACAGACATTTCCATAAAATCACGACAATAAAATTTTGTAATACAAAATGAGAAATCTCATTTTGACTGGTTGGTAGTTCTAGTGCTAGTCTTCCTAGTAGGTCAAATTTTTGCGTTCCTTGCTTTGCCTGTAGCTCTTTTTTAATTTTATTAAAAAGTGGCAGAGCTACATCTTTCCTTTCTTTCCGTCCTCATACAACGATGAACTTGGTGCAAACAAACCTAGAAATGCAAAAATTCTTCCTACTTGAAATGCTACTAGCAGCAGTTACCGGCAAGCGTAGATGGTTCCTCAAAGACCAGGTTTATGACATGCTCCTCTGGGACCAGAGTTGAATTCGAGTCATGAGTCAGCGTTGTAAGCCATGTGACAGGCATCGAAATTAGCAGACTGTACAGAAATTACCACAAGCCAAGAATGAGAAAAGTTTTCAACCCCTATGTTACGGATAGAACTAGTCGAACGAGGAATATCAGAGCACAAGACAAGAATTTAAAAGTATACAGACGATTCAATGAAATTAGCGGGGGTTTTCGGGGGCGACTGGTCAAAAGCAGCAGGCATCGCGAGTTTCCATGCCTCGAAGCCCTACGTGCACGGGGAAACCTGTGGCCGTATTCGTCGAACATCATGAGTGTTTCGGCATGAAAAACACCATCGTAGCACGGGGGGTAACCAATCCGCTCGGGAGTGGTGGTGCTCACCAAAACACCGAGGGCCACTCTGCTCGGGAGAGGTGAAAACCCGAGCGGGGGCGAGGTTGCTTGCCCCGCGTTCCGGCTAGCTGTCTGCGGGATCGGTCGCACTCGAAGACAATAAATAATTAATTTTTCTAAGAAATGTACACGTGCGTGGTGCACGTGGTAAAAGTGGCACGTGGCACATGCTCTGAAATTCCAAGTAAAACGCCAATTAATAAGTATTTGATCCACCGCGAAATGCCGGCGAACCCTGGTGCGCACTTCGGCAGAAAAGAAAGACACTCCTCGGCGACGTCTCCTGATGCGTAATTTTCCAGAAACGCGTACAAAGGTGCGGACCGCTCTGTTTGATGGCGGTTACCGGTAAGTGCCGGTGCAACATCGGTATCGACGCGCGGCGTGGCGGCGCGGCGGTTCAGCCGCAAAGGGCGGGCGGCATCGCGAGGTTCGACGGTTCAGTCGTAGAGGGATGACCGCGAAGCCAAGGTCGACGGAGGGCACGTGGCAGATTTCGAAGAAATCGGGTGGTTGCTAGGAGACGTCGTAGAGGAGTGAAACATATAAAATAAGCGAGGGCACCGGGGCCCGCACTTCACTTTATATTTTGTCACTACGGGATTTACTTCGTATTTGTCATTACGGACTGTACTTTATATTTTGCCATTGCGCGTTTACTTCGTATTTGTCGTTGCAGACTTCATATTTTGACATTGTGCAAAGACTTTCGATGCTTGGTCAAATTGCTTTGTCTATCACTCGCCATCGGACTAAATTATAATACGTTTATTATACGATAATCGAAATAAATTGTGCGTTTTCACCGTCATAAAAATTTAGTTTGTTCTGATACACCCTAAAATTATTTGAAAGTCTGGTAGGGGAATGGTTCGCTTTTTCCAACTTTGGAAAGGCAAATTTTCAGCAACGAAGAACTGCTAAGTGGTGTTACATTGGATACGCAATTTTTGTATACCTGGAAGGGACTTTATTAGTCACGCGTTTAATAAATTACAGTACGCTCATATCGATCCTTCGTTAAAATCATAATCAATTCGGGCGTGAGCACTATTCAGGAGATAGTCATCAGCCTTGTGAGTTGCGACAATTGACCTAAAATAGAAGACTAATTTTGAAGTATTTTGGGAACGAAATATTTATGAACACGGATCAAGGACTAAGTCACCTTGATCATGTCTGTGCAGATATGTTTATTTCATTTAAAAGTTTCGGTTTATCCAATATTTCAGATTGAAAATTTTTCATGTCGCAAAGGAAACTTTTGGTTTCATTAACGTGTCTTAAGATCTTGCTCAATATAAAGTTTAACATTTACAAGGGGAAGATAATACTGAAAAAGAGTAATTATTTTCTGCTTTCATTGCAATATGAAATATTTGATAAATATCTAACTAGAATAATAAATCAAGAGATTTGCAACGAATAATTTTGGCGAGAATTTGGTGGAAGTGTTATTAATCACAATTTCTGCAGAGTACGTGCTTCCAAATTATAAATGTATTAAGAAGGAATCAAAGCTGTCGTAATTTGCTCCTTTAGCGTCTTATTGTTCTTGAATAACCTTCCACAAGGATTTTCATGAAATATTGCTCCCATCGCTACAACGCAATAAATAATAGAGCATTTGAAATACAACTTTTCCCAGAATGAGAAAAATATTACGACAGAGAATGGGAACAAATAAAAGTGCACAATATTATAGGAAACCTAGTACACCGACATTGCATTCCCATATGGGAAGAGATTTATGCATCCTGCACACGCAAGATAGATTTGAAAATTTCTCGATTTAAAAGTTTGACGATACGAGAATTTCTGAATTCATTCGTTTGTTATTAGAAAAATTTGGTAGAGAATTTTAGAGCTGAAAAATTTCTGAATTTTAAAAACCTGTGATTTTAAATTTTACATGTAGTAAACTTCTTAAAAAATAAATTTGGAATAAAAAGATAATTTTGGAATAAAAAAATCATTTCGAATAAAAAGATAATTTAAAAGGATCTTGTGAAAATGAAATTTACGTCACATATCGACGAATTCCCCAATATTTGTTTTTTAAATCAATCGTTCCGTTGCTAGGATTTAACTTCTAAAATGTTCTTGTTCCATTTGATTAAAAGCAAATCCAACGTTTTTTCGAGCATTCCTTGGACGCTTTGCAACAGGGACGTACCAATACATTTCCATTGTAAATGGGTACACAGCGTAGAAAGCAATTTAGCACAGGTGATTGAATGAAATGCAAACTGTGTATAAATACGACGGTGTTAGTATAAACAATGCCGGATGAAAGCTGAAGCTGAGCAAACGCAAGGAATTTAAGCAAAAATCAAATACTGTATTGAATTTTGATAGCGATCTTAGTAGAAACTGCAGCAACGTACGATCTCTTTTTGAAAATAAATTTTGTGAGAAACTAGTACTAACATTGTTAGTTAACATTATAGATATGTTTTGATAAATCACATTATTAATGTTTTGATAATTACATTCTTAATAATTGCCTTAATAATTACATTCTTATTACACGCGGAAGTCATATTTTCGGATTCGTCATTATGTATAAAATATAGAAATAAAATAGAAATATTTTGATGTCTAATAATTTTATAAAAAATTCATTTCATCCTGACTTTAGTTCTACTTTATAATTCGCGTATATAAGCAGATTAATTTTTATGATATACTGCCAAAACCCGACAGGCGTTGCCCTGTCTGTCCATATTTATTGACCTCCGTACATATAAAAATGGATTATCTGCATGTAACCTAGAATCTATAATTCGTTGTAGTAAGATGTTGAAAAATGAAGGATAGCTTGTACTGATGAGATTTCATTGTTTGTGTTGGTATAAGCTGATGATATACATTTTTTTATTAAGAATTCGCTCTGTGATTCAACTAACTTAAAGTCTATTTTTTGTAGGATTATCGACAACCATCTCAGGTACATACCCACCAAATTATGTCTGTCTATGATTATTATGTACCGAATTATTTCATTTTTATTGGTTTGCTACGCCCCTTTTTGCCCCGCCCGTTTTTTATGTACCTAAAAACCTTCTCCATGGAAAAATACATATGTGTGCCAACTTTCACCGTGATTGGTCAAACGGTGTCGAAGTCTATTAATTTCGTACAAATACACTTGTTTTTATATACACATATAGATTATCGTTCCATAAGAAAATTTTATAAATGCAGGGTAAATTTGTATATAGGCACTGTTTAAACGAAGTGATTTTTTAAAAAATTGTTTTCATAGATATTTGTTAAAGAAAGCACAAAAATTACAAATTCACAGAACTGTTCCGTAACGTCGACTTTCATGTCTACATTTCTGATCCCCAATTCGAAGGGTTATTCTCAGCCCCTAGATATGAACCTCACCACTATAAAAGAGTACGTGTCATGTAACATATCGAGGTTTACATTGTATCCGAGTTTCATCAAAATCAAGAGGACACTTGCTTAACATTTCTTCCCCGACCTAACCTTACGTGACGGGAATGTGTACATTACATGAGCAGGCCGAAGTCGGGCTTCATTCGGATGGCTACCTCTGTTTTGTATTCATCGAACGTTGCTTCATTTAGCTATTATTTGTTTAGAAATCTCGCAATTCTTAATGTAAATACACGTAGAATAATTCTGTTTGGCTATTACATATTAAATAACGGAAAGTACAGAAAATATGATGTGATTCGATTGCAGAAAAATTGAGGTAAGTTAATAAACTGAGCTGGGTATATTTGCTTTATGACATAGGGTTAATGTAAACGGAATAGAAATGTTTTCTTCGAATTACATGTTTAAAATACCGGTAAAAATATTTACTTTTAGAAACGTGGATTAAGGGGGTATTTTTAAAATAATTAAAAGGAAAAGTAAAATTGATTATGTTTATAAAGTAAGCTTAAACACTTAATGATTAATTTACGATAGTCATAGATGTATATTTTTTTATTCAGCACGTGTAATATATATTTGAGTATGGGACATAAAATATGAAGTATGTAATATAATATATAAAATATGAATGTAAACTATGAATTATAAAGTATGAAATACAAAATATAATATATAAAATATATACATATATAATATAAAATATTAAATGAAAAATATAAACTATAAAATATTAAATATTAGATATCACATATCACACATCACATGTCGAATATTGAACATCGATTGTCGAATGTTATATATCAAATATCAAATATCAAATATCAAATATCAAATATCAAATATCAAATATCAAATATCAAATATCAAATATCAAATATCAAATATCAAATATCAAATATCAAATATCAAATATCAAATATCAAATATCAAATATCAAATATCAAATATCAAATATCAAATATCATATATCAAATATCAAATATCAAATATCAAATATCAAATATCAAATATCAAATATCAAATATCAAATATCATATATCAAATATCAAATATCAAATATCAAATATCAAATATCAAATATCTAATATCAAATATTAAATATCAAATGCAAAGTACCAAGTATGCAATAGAAAATAGAAAATAGAAAATAGAAGATAGAAAATAGAAAACAGAAAATAGAAAGTGTAAGATGTGAAACATAAAATACGAAATATAAAATATATCTCTACTGTGTGATATTTATCAAAAAAATGTACTTAAAATGAAGCAGAAAAAACCAATATAAATAATCTTCTGTATTTCTATACAAATGATAAAAAAATCCAGCAGCCTTCGCCAAACAAAGAATATAAAACGGACTCATAAAGGGCACTTTAAAATGCATCTATCGCGTGTATTCAGATAGTGAAATGCTGAAACAGGACAATAGAAAATACTTCATTCATCCGTGAATAAAATAAAACATCCAAAAACAAACAAAAGCTCTTTCAACACGAACCGATAAAAATAAACTAACGATTTCAATTTCACTTACCAAATTCAACAAATAAACGTTGGTCACTGTTCTCATCCTCTTGTTTCGCGCCAGCGTAATTAACACCAGCGAATTTCCAATTATAGAAAGTAGAAATATAGTCCCGTATAATGGTATAATTAAAGTTTCCAGAAGATCAGCTTGTCCTGATTGCGTAATGTTTGACAGCGTAATGTTAACAGTGACAGAAGTCATCGTCGATAGCTGCGGTATATTGCTGACAAATAGTTGATCCATGTCAGATTGAACACCGTATTCGTGTTTTAACGCTTTGTCCGAAATGTTGTGATCCGAAAACGACATTTCAACTTCATTTACTTCCGTTTTTTGTATCAAATTTTCGTTACGAGTTTGAACGAAGCGGAACTCTCTCTCTTATTTTTGTGCACTGCATAATGAATGAAGAACTTTATTCTCTTTGATGTCATTAAGCTTCCGTTGTTTTGCGAGTTGTCTTTGTCGCATCTGAAAAATAAATGAGATAAGGTTAGAATGCTGCAATTTAACCTTTCAGTGCAAAGGGCGTATACGTATGCACATGTGGCAATTACGTTTTTGCTAAACACAATTATTCTTTTACTAAATTGACGGACTTTTATATACAGTATGTCCACATCTAACAAGGGAACATATCCAACTCCGACACGCCGATTTTGATGAAACTTATGTGAGATATAGTCCTCAAAAAAATATTTGACACGTATCTTTTTATCGGCAATCGTGCATATTGAAGGGGTGAAAATAGCCCTCGAAGTTGGGGGTGGAAATCATATTTTTGGGAATATCTCCGGAAACAAAGAAGATAATTGGATTCTTTTTTTTGTAAATTGTTGGTCTTTTAATAAGCAATTTTTGTGCGAAAAAAATTTCAATAAACTTTATTTGTTTAAATAATATTTTGAAAATTTACAATTTTTGTTTAAATTTTTGCACTAAATGTTGATCTATTTTTTTGCAACTCCGTGTACGTAAACTATAGACAAAAATAGGGGATACGTGTCTTTGGAATTTGTATATTTTATATACAACTATATTATTAGTTATAACTCCTTAATAAAATATTTAAAAGCAAATGTTCACATAATATTTTTCTCTTATTTTTGCGTGTAAGACACGCTGGTAAAGTCTGGCTGAAAAAAACTGGGACACCCTGTACATATTTTTATACATTCAGATATCTGCTTTAATGTTACATAAAATATAAATGAAAAAGAATATTTTTATATAGCATAAAACAGATATCTGAATGTATAAAATATCAATATTTTCAATACTTTCTTGTCTTGAATATATGAATTTTCCTTTTCATAAATATCTATTTAAAAGTCCATGGTAAATTTTTTACAGAGTACTACAGTCAAAAGGGTTAATAACATACTCAAAGGAAAATGTAATTTTGTAATTGTAATTAGATCTTGCCTTAATTTAAAGAAACTTTTTTTCAAATTTTGAAAGCTGAAAGTCGTTTGAAATGTAATAGTCTCCTCTTTCTAAATTTACAAATTTTTAATATTGAAAATTTTAGTCTTCAAATTCCTCAATTTTCAACTTGTAAAATTTTGGCGTTTCATGTTTTGAAATTTTCGAATTTTCAAATTGTAAAATATTCAAATTCCTACACTGTTAAATTCTCAAATTCCAACCTGCATTCTTGAAATTTAAAAAGTTTTGCTAATTCTCAAGTTTTTAATTCACTAAATTTTCTAAGTTTCCGAATTACAATATTTCCGAATGTTTGAACTCTTCAATCCCCAAATTCGGAAATTGCCAATTTCTTAAATTTCGAAATTTCCAAATTCTCAAATTCTCAAATTCTCAAGTTCTCAAATTCTCAAATTCTCAAATTCTTAAATTTTCAAATTCTCAAATTCTCAAATTCTCAAATTCTCAAATTCTCAAATCCTAAAATTTCCAAATATTCAAGTCCTTGAATTCCTAAATTCTAAAATTTCCAAATTCCCAAATTTCCAAATCCTTGAATTCCGAAATTCTAAAATTTCCAAATTCCCAAATTTCCAAATCCTCGTATTCCTAAATTCCAAAATTCCCAAATTCTCAAATCCCCTAATGCCCAAATTTCGAAATTCTTGAATTCCTAAATTCTAAAATTTCCAAATTTCCAAATTCTTGAATTCTCAAATTTCCAAATCCTTGAATTCCGAAATTCTAAAATTTCCAAATTCCCAAATTTCCAAATCCTCGTATTCCTAAATTCCAAAATTCCCAATGTCCCAAATTCTCAAATCCCCAAATGTTCAAATTTCGAAATTCTTGAATACCTAAATTCTAAAATTTCCAAATTCACAATTTTTTGAATTGCCAAGTTTCTTAATTTTTAAACCCTCAAATTGCCAAATTCCTAAATTGTTAAATTCCGAAGTTCTCAGTTTATCAAATTTCTAAATTCTCAAATTTTAAATGTATTGAGGAAGCAGCCAACGTGGACGTTTAAAATATCGGTTGTTTGGCGCGTATACTAGTAGCGCCACGGATCGCATAAAATAATCGACGATCTTCTTCCTGTTACCGGTCCGCGTCCCACTGCACGTGCTTCTTCCGAGCTGTTCAGTCGTAATAGTTATGTGAAACTTTATGTATCTCTTAATTCGTTATTTTTCTCTTTCTTATTATATATTTGCAAAGTGTAACTCTGTCTACATATATGTAAATTAAATCTATAAAGATGGTGGCATTTATTTCAACCTATAACCAATAATAAAATGTCACTTTTCCAAATCCCTAAATTCCCCAAATCTTTCAAACTCTCATATTTCCAAAGGTTCAATTAGTCCAAACCCGAGATTCCGAATTTTCAAACCAATAAGATACTGGTAATCGATAATAGCGCATCTGTGCCTTACCAAACCTAGAGTACGACTTTACATATCTGTGCACAACTGTAACATTTGCAGCAACGCGCACTACTTTCATGTTCTATCGATTCTTGGAATCGTTCTTGCATATTAATGCATTGATATACTAATTCTTCAGGGTTACCATTCGAAACATGCGAACTGTGTAGATAGTACATGTATCTCTTGATTAATCCGTTGTCCTGCAATATCGTGTCATGCTCGTGACGCACGCTATACAGTTCATACGTCATAAACCAAACTCGTATTTTCACCGGAACGGAATTCTAAGTTCGATTTTTATTATATTAGGTTGGGGAATAAGTTCGTAGAGTTTTGACATTTTCTTTTTTTTACAGCGACATTTTGCAATTTGCAAAAGGTTATAATATTCATGCGATAGGGCTCTTTCTGCTCTACAAAACTGTGTTAATCGTTTTTTTCAGTAGATTCATTCGTCATTACTATTGAGGCTCAGAAATGGAATATCAAGAAGGTAAAAAGCAGCATTTTCGACACCTGCCCTTTTTCGCTTTCCATCGCGGCCAAAAAGTTGTGAAAAGTTGTGAAAAGTTGCTGAAACAGGTTTAATGTATACAGAGAACGTGTCATAGATGAGTCGACAGCACGGAAATGGTTTGCAAAATTCAACCTAAGGTTGGGCAAGAAGTTCGTAGGGTTCACTTCGTGAGGCACCCAGGCTCCCAATTTTTCGACAAATCCCATTGAATGGAGATGATTGAGAATAGTTTTGTGGTCACAGTTCATTTTTTCGACCAATTCACGACTAGTTTGAGGACCATCCTGCTTCACAAGTGCTCGGAGACGCTTTTCGGCGAACTCAGAAGGTCTTCCGCTGTGGGGCGGGTTTCCGATGTTAAAATCGCGATTTTTAAATTTTGCAAACCATTTCCGTGCTGTCGACTCACCTATGACACCTTCTCTGTATACATTGCAAATATTCCGGGCTGCTTCAGCAGCTTTTTGGCCGCGATGGAAAGCGAAGAAGGACAGGTGTCGAAAATGCTGCTTTTTACCTTCTTGATATTCCATTTCAGAGCCTCAATAGTAATGACGAATGAATCTACTGAAAAAAACGATTAACACAGTTTTGTAAAGCAGAAAGTGCTCTATCGGATGAATATTATAACCCCTTGCAAATTGCAAAATGTCGCTGTAAAAAAAAGAAAATGTCAAAACGCTACGAACTTATTCCCCAACCTAATATTCTTTATAATCAAATAACATTGAATACGAAATGTGTCTAAGTTTGCATGTATCTGTGAAAGCGAGTAAACAATTAGTAGGCACGATGGCCAGTGTTAAATACTCCCCGAAGAATTGTTTAGTTTTATTTAGATTTAAGTGATGTTGTGAATAACGAATAAATATGGTTATTTTACAGTGAGAACATACATAACCCAAACTTATACAATTTCACTTAAATCTAAATAAAACTAAACAATTCTTAGGGGAATATTTAACAACCAGAGTAGCTTTAGGACCATCAGAAATCAGGGACTCTCAACGTAGATTGGAACCGAGTTGGTAGAACTTTTTCCAGGACCGTAGTAACGACGCGTTTTAACGAGTTTGTTTGTACTAAAAATGTAAAGTGGGGATGCATTCCGCATAAAACCTTGGGGAAAGCACGAGGACGACACATTTTTTTGGCGGTTTTTAGAGAAGAACGTGAAGAGAAATCGGACGATAATATTATATGTGTAAGAGCAATTGTACTGTAACGAATAAATCAGAGACTTCGGATAGAATTGGGACCTGGTCACTTTCATCCTCTCGCCAAATGATTTCCAGACCCTTCCAGGCCCACAGTACTGGCGAAATTGTTTTTCCCGAAAATGCGAAGTGGGGATGCTAATAAAACCTTCGATCAAACCTGAGAACATTTTATTAGCGCATTTTGGAAGAGACATTTTTAGAGACCGCGAGGAAAGAATTCCGACAATAATGTATTTTGTAAAATTAGTTTCTGTGTGTATTATTTAGCCATCCTTACATATGTAAAACTGTTCCGTGTGAAATATAGGCCTCCTTTGTCTTCATATTATAGCAATAATTAGTAAACTGTGAATGACGTATCGGCCTATTCAGGCAACTAGAAAATTGTAGGTTATTGGGTTAACTAGCGCGGTATATCGTACAATTTAACTCGACATCCTAAGTATACTCGAAATGCAAATTCAACAACCTTTACGTGATGTACTCTAATCGGCTCAAATTCCTGCGGCCTTTGTGTGTATTATCGAAGTATAATAAAACGATGATACAAAGGAAGCTATGATTTCATGCGCTTGTTATAGACGTAACTTTATTTAACGTTACTTTTGTTTGTAAAAAAGTGTTGGATTTGACAAGTTTCGTTTTCTGAACTCTGTATAGATATTTGATTATGTAATATTTTTTAGAGAACACCTTCTTCGTTTTTTTTTTGTTTTGCTTGCTATAAAAGTGTCTTAAAAGTCAATATTCTTGCGAGATCAGAGCTCTATAAAAACTATGTAGCATAACTTTTAACGCTCCAAGTGTCAGGCACCACCGATGTACGACGTTAAATTACTCAATTATATTTAATATAAATATTGTAAACAAAATTATATTACTTCTGAGATGAATAAAAAACTTTAATATTATTATTTACACGTCATTGTAGCGTTTAAAATCCGACCCTTAAAAACTTGTGATAATGAGAATAAGTTGTTGATTTTCACAATTAAAAGTCGGAACGTCAAGGGTTAACAACAGTTAACAAGGGTTAAATTGGAAAATTATTTCTTAGTAAAAATTTCGTGATATTATAATTTTGTTGGCAATTAGATGTGTAGATATTCCTTCAAATTTTGACTATTTCTTTTTATTTTCCTTAGTATAACTTAGGAGCAGAATGTTCTTAAGTTATGCTTTTATTCGCTTTCAATCGCTGACCTTCCACATCACAAACCATCCCTCAGACACTTTTGTCAATTTTTCTTGGGACTTTGGTCCATTTTAAAAAAGTTTGTTTCTTTGACAAAAAATCGTCTCTGGCACGGTCTGACCTGCATATTTGTATACGTGCTTGGGGTGGCATTTTATAGTATTTTTATTTGAATACATATATGCAGGATGTTCGTGGTAATAAGAACCAGCGTTTTCAAAGCAGTGTATTACCAATGATAATAAGATACAGTGGGGATTTCAATAAAAGGGAAGAGGTAAAAGTTACACTACATTTTAGTTGCAATACAATGATCTACGAATGAATGAATGATGATCTAATGAATAATGAAAGTAATCTTCAGTTTCTTAAGTGGAATATTATGTCTGTTGTAAATGAATCGAAAACTCTTTAATACTGTATTTAGTGCCATTATAAACACAGAGAAATGACATATTGAAATTTTTTGTTGAAATACTTATATGAAAGATATACATATTATTGTAAAAATCCTTCGTGCGTGTATGTGTACAGTCCCTAGCCATTGATAAATTTTCACTATAAATTTTCAACATTTTACACGTTTTCCGTAAAATTAATAGGCCTATTCAAATTGTAATAATTTATTAACTACTAACATTACTACTGTACATAACATTATTGACACATGTTAATATCTTGTTTACACTCTTTGCTTTGGTCACAGCTTTCGGCATGCTCTGTATGTATCATATGCTTTATATCTTCATTATTTTCCCAAATATCTGTAATTCTTTTCAATTTAGATAATGTGGGTGGAGAGTTGTAAACTAGTCTTTTGGTAGGCAGACATTTTCTATGGCATTCAAATTTTACCTGGTGCTCTATCGATACGCGACCTAACGTAAACGCTCGCACGGTTAATCGCTCATCACCCACACAATTTATTATCACGATAGTAACAAAATGGTGTGTATATATCGTTATCAACGTATTTAGTAATAATTTACATGACTTAAGACAATTTTCCGTAAGTGACATAATTTTATAGCCATAAAAGTGAATTTTCGTACGTGGTCCTAATTCAATGGCTACGGACTATACACATACAGTACGTCTCTCTCTGTTTATTTAAATATTCTTATTTTGAATAACACCAGAAAATGTAGCATTTAAGAGACTACATAATACAATATAAATGATATTCTTATAATTGGATGCGTGAAGATCACCTTTGCTTCCTTAAATAAAGTATCTAATTTCTACGATCACTTTTGATAGATTTACGTATTCCGAGTAAAATACGAAAGTAATCAGGTGCATTTGTCTTCAAACTTGTCATTGCTGAAATATTTGAATTTTTTCATGAAGCGTATTCGAAATGTCGGCAGCTGTGCAGCGTCGCAATCTCGAATTCGTTCCTTAATGAAAGTCACAGATTGAAAATAGCAAAGTATCTCGGAGACGGTAAGCTTTAGGACAAATGTGCCTTGGTACCTTCATACTCTGAATACGTAAACTTATCAAACTTGAGCGTACAAAGTTCGACGACCCATTTAAGCAAATCTAACCTATAGCTTCTGTGATCCTCCACTTGCAAGAGTACCATTTATATCACACTGTAGAGCTTTTTAAGCCCTTCAAATTCTGTATATAACATTTCCTCATATTTCTGAAAACGACTAAGATTTTTAACCAGGCAGGGTTTGTGATACACACTACGAGGTGCGATCATTAAGTTCCAGGACTGGTCCCGTATATACAGATAAAGTCACGTGTTTCAAATTTGGCTTTTTAGATTTTATCCCCTTCAAAGTAGTCCTCTTGTGCAGCTATGCACCGATCCCAGAGCCTCTGCCATTTTTGGAAAGCTTCCTAGAAGTCTTCTTGTCGAAGCGTGTCAAGCACCTGCTGCGATTCGCGTTGAATCTTGTCCACCGTGTCAAATCGCCGACTCTTGAGCTTTAATTTCATTTTGGGGAACAAAAAGAACAGGGTTCCAAATCTGATGAATACAGAGGGTGAGGAAGGACGACAATTTTCCATGTTTCTTTTTTTCATGTCCCTTTGTTCCAATTTGGAGTCCATCGTGATTTCACAAAGGAGAGCGTGCGTATGCTACCATAAACTTGTATAACACAGGATTCAATGAAGATATCGCTTCCAAACTTCGTGTCATATGTCTCGAAGATTATTATTCTTATGTTCTGCAAGCGCATGTCAATCGTGTCATTCGTTTGGTCACAGCAGACACAATCCCGGAACTTAATGATCGCACCTCGTATATACAATAAATGTAGGTATATCGTAATTTCGTCAAAATTTTGAGTTTGTTTCGTTAAGAAAACGTATGTTTTTTTTTATAATTTCATAAGATAAAACGTATTGCTTCTTTGTTTTTATCAGAGATCAAAGTTAATTTATTTTTATGCCACTTTCATAATATCTTTGTACTTTCAATAATAAAGTACGAATTTATGCAACATTACTCAGAATTGTTCAAAGAACGTGAATTTTGATATTAATGCAAATTTCAGGGCCCTTTATGTTTTATCGTACTTAGTTAATGTATAGATTACGGAACAAAAACGATCATTATTTATAACCGTTATACTATAAATACGGTATATTAATGTGTCGCTAATCCTGTCGCTGCTTTTAGCGTCAGGCGTTTTTCTTTCAATTTCGTGCTCCCTAAATTTAATGTACTAGAAAATATTTGTCTGCTTATTAATAGTTGTATATTATTTATAACAACTTGAGATCTGTTTTATAACACACCTGAATTATCCGAAATTAATGAATCAAGCTAGTTTTATAAAGTATATTAAATTGTTTGTTGACGGACACATTCTGAGTGTTAATTTTCAACAAAATAGCAACACTTGTAATTAAAAATTTTTAATTAAAATTTTCGAATTTTGTTAAATAAGAAAATTTTCAACTTTCTCGTTGCCTTGTTTTTGAGAATCTAAAAATTTATATACAGCTTTTTAGTGAAAAGTCATTTATTAATAGTACAAGTTTCACAATACCAATCATATTATACTAATTTATAAGAATGTAAAATTATTAAAATTTAATTAAATATATTCGACTAATTGAAGATGCATTGGTGGTAAATACAAGTTTAGTATCATTTCTTGAGCATTTAACTTGTTATCAAATATGTAATTAGAAACCTTAATATTAGTTGAAAAATGAAAACAGAACGTATGTTGAAAAATAACTATGTACTAACAACAAGTGTACAAACGTCAACAAAAGAGTAAAGTATTCAATCGCGTTAAAATTTGAATTAATAATTAATATTTTATTTGTATTAATAATTTGTAGTAATCATGATTCCAGTCAAAAATAGAATATTCTACATAATATTGTGAACCGAATCAATCCATTTTCATTTATTTACAAAGTCGTCAGAATAATCCTATCTGAATTTCCTGTCGTTAACCTTCGAAGTAAAAATAGGTGCGACTGATCATTTGTCTTCTTAACATGATTACCTCGAGTTTGACGTATCGATCACAGTCAAAATATACTAACTCATTTATTTTCTTTAAATAATGTATTCTGAAAAGATTGAACGCTGTCGATTCGTCTATCATTATAGGAAAACAAATGTCAAAGATATTAAGAAACTTGAACTTTGGATTAAATAACATTTTAGGGAAATCCATCGATCAATGTTTTGCGACAGATTATAAATTTCATTCTGACGTAAAGGAGAAGCACCTTTGGAAAGTTATTCAGAAACGATAATGTTACAAAAGTTTTAAAGCATCGATATTAATAAGTTCCGTAATGAATTCCAAATTTAGACAACGTTGCTCAGCTGAAGTCATTCGACTAAAATTTTGGGATCGATATGCTATTCCAAATTTTGAAATTTAGTTTTTTGATATGATGCGTATATTCGGTAATTGTTTAATCTTTCAAGTCGATATTAATTTGTTAACTTATTAAAATTTATTATTATACTTGTCAGCAAACGCTTCAATTAGACAACAATTTTTTAAACAGTAAACGAAATATTTGTAACTTTAATAACTGAATAATTGAATAATTGAATACTTGAGTACTTGAATAATTGAATACTCGAATATTTGAATACTCGATTATTTGAATACTCGAATAATTGAATACTCGAAAAAGTGAATATTTGAATAATTGAATATTCGAGTGATTGAACACTTGAATGATTGAATACTCGAATAATTGAATACTCGAAAAAGTGAATATTTGAATAATTGAATACTCGAGTGATTGAAAATTCGAATAATTGAATACTGGAATGATTGAAAACTCGAATGGTTGAATAGTTGAATAATTGAATAGTCGAATAATTGAACACTCGAATAGTTGAATGCTCGAATAATTGAATACTCTAATAATTGAATAATTCAATACTCGAATAATTGAATAAACTAATAATTTAATAATTTTTAATAAATTGCCTTATTTATCAGTTTCAATTAATTTAAATAAATAATTCATCATTAATGGAAATATGATTGTTCGTGGATATATCTACCTCACCTATAACGAAAATAGCAAACAGAACGAAACGAGAGCAAGCAAAATAATATTTTAAAACAATATCGTACGCATCTCAAAATATCTGCCATTAATACGTGAAATATTGGTTCCCTATGCAGCTGCCACCTGTTCGAAACAGATTCGTCGAATGTCAATTTTACAATTTTCAATTACTTATATCTCGAAAACAAAGCACATATTCCGATTTCTTTCCGGCAGATCCATAATTCTGTAGAATCTGACAGACTGACAAATATCCTAGCATAAGCAGACACCTCGAGGAGCATGCGTGCGAAGAAATATAATTTCGACAAAAGCATAAAAGAAGTTATAGGGCAACATTCTTCGTTCCATAGTATTTTATTGCCGCATGAAATCATCATAACAAACAATCGTACTTTATCGCATACCTGACAAAACACAAAAAGCTTAAATTATTACACGTTTGGGAAAACTATCTCTTTTATGAGCAATAAAAAATCGCCGCAGAATAATATTTCCTTCTCACCCGGTTCACGTTTGTGTAATACAATCGAAAAGAACGATGAGCTTCCTGAATAGATACGTTTTTGACAACTTCGTCATATTTAGACGGATAGAGATGTCAACTCACGAATTGGCGCGCGACACATTTTGAAATAACGCAGTTCCGTAAAAAGTGTACGAAAAACATCTTACTTTTTTCACTTCGGCATGGAATTAGACATCTTTCAACTTTTCAGTTTTTCAATTTTACATTTTTCAAATTTTCTAATTTTTACATTTTAGATTATCTGTCAACTTTGAAATTCCAATATTTATGCTTTTAATTTTCTAGGTCCTCAAACTCCTAAATCGTCAAATCCCCAAATTCCCATACCCGTAGTCTCCAAATCCCCAGATCTCCAAATTCTAAATTATTTTCCTTCCAAATTCTATATTTTAAATAATTTAAATTACAAATCCTAAATTCGAAATTATTTAAATTCCTAATTCTAAATTAACTTATTCCTAAACCCAAATATCTTCAGTCTACTATATCTCCAAATTCTTAAATCACCCCCAACATTTTAAGTTCTCAAAAATCCCTAAAAAGTGATATGGTTCTGTATAAGCGTTTCATTTCCCTTAGGGAAGTCTAATTTGTTCCCGATTGCACAACAGAATATCATATTAAAGTATAGTAGATTTATATCTATATTATAACAGGGATGTTCTTTGAGAAATAACAAAGTAAACGGATGATACCGTCACACAGTGTTTACAAAGGATATACCTACAGATGTCAATCCACGTGTTGGCGCGTGAGATCGAACCAAAGTAAAAGAAGCTCTATCCCCACCGTGAACACTTCCAGCGTTAAATTTCGGAAAATAATAATAATGACGATAATAACTGCATCACGCAATTCGCACTATCTCACTCTCGAGACGTTTGCCTGTCATTGTTTTTGGCCTAATTGGTGTGTGACCTCTCGAGCTAATATATCGTCGAAAATATGTGTGAGGCGTTTATTTTTCTATTTTGACTAATTGGAACTGTAAACACCTGGGTTAGCTTCTTCATGCGCCAATACGTGGGTTGACATCGGTAGCTATGTTAGCAATAATTTTTATGAAGCAACGTTAAAACTTGCATCCTAAAATCTCTAATAAGGGAATATACGCAAGTATCTGTTACCGATTTTGACAAAAGTTGTTTGTAAAATAGTTTTCATAAAAATATTTTACACGCATTCTGTCAGTAGCAACATAGGAAGGTAAACCTTGAATAAAAACAACCTTTCAGTTTGTGACAAGCATGATTTAACGTATATCGTACACTATTACATATGACATTTATATCTACCCTTACATCACACACGATTTTGCAGTTTTAAATAACCAATTTGATCGCCGGATTCGCAAAATTATGTTAATAATATACACAATTTTTTTAATTGATAAATTTTAATCTTTCCGTGTGGAGAGGTATGCATATACAAAATACGAATTTATTAAAATCTTGATTTTTGCGTCATAAAAAGAGTTGTATCCGACATATTATCCTGGTCCGTGACGTGCGTTCCTATTGGAATCGCACACTTGGCATATCCGAGTGTTAATTAATTTTATCTGGAAAGGATCAGTCGTTCCATTTTCATGATTCAATTATTGACAAATTAATTTCAAAAACGAAAATTAACAAAAAATTCAGGTATTTCAGAAGCGCTTTGTTTGATCAAATGGAAAAACGATTGCAATTTACAGACAACGAATAAAATAATTTTAAGAAGAAAAATACGCCGACTTCGAAATGCATTAAAAAGTATAAAATAATTTCTACTTCCTAATGAAGTAATTTCTATTTCATTCAATCGTACAATTACGTAGCAGATATGAATGAAACCTATTTACTCGTTAGGTAGTATATTAAATACATTTCAACCTTTTTGGAGGCGGCGCAAAATTAAAAGCTTTCCGTTAGTTATGCACAAGGAAAGGGTTGTCCAGAACCATGCCCCTGACAACATATTAAAGGGACATTAAAATCGTTCGAAGTTGATTTCAAAAGTTAATAACAATTTTTCGCTAATATCTCGAAAACTAAAGCTTTCCGTCATTTATGCATAAGGAAAAAGTTGTCCAGAACCATGCCCCTGACAACATATTAAAAGGACATTAAAATCGTTCGAAGTTGATTTCAAAACTTTTCAACAATTTTTCGCTAATATCTCGAAAACTAAAGCTTTCCGCGAAATTTGTATATGAACAAAATTGTTCAGAATCATGTCCGCGATAAGATATTAAAAGCGCACTAAGTCGAGAAAAGTTTATTTCAAAAGTTGCCGGTTGTCTTGCAATAACAATACTTTGCAATTAAAAAATGAAAAATTTTTTGATAATGGTAGCAATGGGGAGTCAGAATCTATCAGATGCAAAAGGTTTTGTTCCGATCGGTCCACCCAGCTGGGCGTAATCGGTGAACATACATAGAAAAAGAAAAAAAATACTGATCGAATTGAGTAACCTCCTCCTTTTTCGAAGTCGGTTAAAAAGACATTTCTGCGAATAAAAATGTGAATTGTAATATTAATTTCACTCGAACAGATCCATGTTTTGTTGTCTAGTATTTTTTTGGTATTTGTTGCCTAGAAGATTAAATTGTCCTAAGCTATCTTGACTGTTATCAGCCCTCACCCTCGTCATAGAACTATTCGAGGAATCGTTCAATGGTACGAAACGCGTCCGATCATTGGACAAATGTGATATAAATTTCCTTAACTGTTCCAGATAGTGCAAGATTCTTTCAGAGACTTACGAAATGGTTCATAAAACACGTTCATGTATCTTTGTGCTATTGGATTCGCAAAAGAAATGTGTGGAAGCTTAGGGCAATCAATGATTCTCGATAAATTTAACACAAAAGCTTGGTACGTTTTCGAAAATCAGTATTAACGATAGATTTTAGTGAGAATGTAGAGTAAAGGTTTCATAGCTGTTTGGGGGACCTGTTCGTTAATTATTCACGGTTGAGCTGTTAATATCAAAGCTTTATCAATAATTTGTTATCGTAAAGCTAATATCAAAATATTCATACTATCCTTAATGTATTGTTAAGTTAATTTTGTTAGTTGAATCTAATTATCGTTGTACGAGCATTTAAAGACTGATCAAGGATTATTACATTAACATGATTTAATAATCTAACATAATATCTGTGCCTGTTGTAGTATGTTAACAAACAACAGTCTTGTGAGATAACAATATGAAAAAAATTTTATTTACACTAACAAAAATAAAAATACTGACATTTATTAATTGTTCATTTTTATTAAAAGAATAAATAAAATGAAATATTTTTAATTTGTAGTATTTTCAATAACCTTTAAGTACTTTTTTAAATGTTACTTTAAAAACGTTTCGTGAATGAAGTATTTGCAAAATAGTACGATTTAAAATAAAATAAATTATTTATTATTTAAAGTTTGAAGTAATGTTTTATTCAGCTCTGGAATGTAAATTTATAATAACTAATGCCGAAATTATTTCAATATTCATGTAAATACACCTAGAGACAGTTATAAATTTGCAGAATGAAAATTAAACGAGAATTGAAATTAAATTCAGATCGTCACTGTTGCATTAACTGGAGAAACGTGCATTGAAAAAATTTACATTCATTGAAGCTATGAATTATTGAAAGTCACACATTTCAGTTTTATTATACATCGGTTACACTTTGACTCAAATGTATGATTCAATTTATGGGAGATTTCTCGAAGATTGTATCGTGAATGAAATAGTGGTATCTTCCTTTTAAATGTTACATCAAAACATCGATAGGTTCCCGTCAAATTCTTCGCTGCAAATAAAACTAATGCAAGGACCACTTAAATTTATTGAAATTAAATTCAAGAAATTTTTGAAAAATAACTGTTCTTTATTCACGATCAATCATGACTGCAGTTTTGGTCTTTTAATAAAATATTAACAATTCGAGCTGGTCATAGTTTCAATACTTTTACTCAGGGTGAAGCAATAACTGTTATTAGCACCTTAAATATCTTCGAGTCTATAAGGCTCAGAGGAAAATTAGTAGAATGAAAATTGTACAGCAGGAAAGAGTCTATCACATAGTTATAATTTTTGCCCAAGTGGAGGCTTTTTAGAGATGTGAAGACCATCTTTGTTTTTTTAAATAGAACAGTACATTTTTGTACTTACATTCTCATAGAATATTTCAAGGCGAATAGACGGATGTATTAAGAAGGTCATTGGTCTGGGTTAAGCCAATTGCGATGAAAAATAATTTACTTTTATGAAATGGTCAAGCACCGTTGATTTACTTAGCTAACAGTAATACGCGACTACATATGTTCAGCATACGAACGGACTCCATCTCTTACAATTTGACGACATTCCCCAGAAACAAAAACCATATCTACTCTTTCCGCTATTGAATAACGTATTTCAGAAACTTGAGATTCACTTCGCTCGGTAGAGATTCTCGTAAACGACTAATCATAGTATGTGCAGATGAATTGTACAGCGTAATTCAATGCTTATTTCTATTCAACAACCCATAACAAGAGATTTCGAGGTAGAGATGAAGTAATATAAGCAACCGGAGACGGCAAGGATTCGACCATTTCCTGAAAGTAAATTATTTTCCATCATAATTGGCTTAACCCAGACCATGAATGATCTTCCCAATGGATCATTGTATTCGCCCTGAAATACTATATCAGAATGTAAGCAAAAAACTGTTCCATTTGAAAAAACGGAGATGACTTCATATCTCCAAAGCGCCTCCATTTGGACAAAAATTATTGCTATACAATAGACTCCTTCGTACCGTACAATTTTGGTTACTTTAATTTTTCTCTGAACCTTATAGATTCGAAGATATTTCAGGAGCTAATAGATATTGCCCCATCTTATAAAAGATAGTGCTTCAGATCGTACTGCCTTAACACAGGTCTTCACTCGATTTACTATTAAAAATTTTTTCCTCAAGTCTAACATGTCAAATTATTTTTTGCAGTAATTTATTAAATTTCTCAAAAATTATTAAATATTATAAGAATCGTTTTAAAGTATTCGATTCTTTTGCATTACCCCTTTTTACAATTATTCTGATCAATTAAATGAAACTAGGTTTTAAATTTTCTAATCAAGTACAATTCTTCACCGATATATCAAATATAAAAGCAATTTCATGTGGTCGTATCAAAACGAAAAATTGTCTCCATAAAAGTGGCTCACAAACAACATTGACTTTTCACGTGCTATCGGCAGTTTACTTTCAGGCATTATTAAACTAGATCCTCCGTGTTTCTTTATACACAACCAACTGGAAAATATCGATGAATATAAAAGACTTTGCATCACATTTATTTCCATACATATTACGGAACTGCAAGTTTCAAAGAGTCTGATTCAAAAGCCGCCGTAGATTCCTCTAACACTACAACTGTTTACCACGAGTAATTGAACAACATCGAAAAAAGTTCTTTGAGTCCTCTTGTTTTACGATTGAAATATTATCAATAAATGATTTTGATTTGATTTTGCTTAAAGGAACTAGCGTTCTTCGCTACCGTATAATTTCAACACAGAAGACAGTTAATCGATGATATTTCCAACATTGTGCTTAGAAATGTAACACTTTCTTAATTTTAAACGATTAGAAAAAGTTAACACGCGTTTAAAAAATTTTATAGAATGAAATGTTTGAACAGTATTCATTTTAACGTGAGTAAAATAATAACAAATTATTACAGCGAATTGTGAGATATTAAATTTCTGTAAATTATCAAAACAGAAAAGTTATAACACAAATAAGTGTACAAAAAAAATAAAATTATCCAATATTCATTTGATCAAAATCATATTATTATTTTATTATTAGGCTTTTTGATCCATTTATTTATTCGGAAATTTATTTTATTTGTAAAGTATCAATATGAACTTTTGATTCACTGTGTATGAAAAATATGAGCAAACATGCAAAGAATGTTCCAATAATATGCAGACTGAACACGTACCTCGAATTTTCATATCAATATGGAAATAAGCAAAATTAATATGTAGTCACTCTAAGGATTTGTGATTTGAATATGATATGAATTGTAAATACTGTTCGGATTAGTTACTAAATTATATATATAAATTATAAATTAGAATATTTATAGACACTCTATGTTCATGTTGCACGAACGTACTGTCAAACGAAGTTTATCCAAAAATAGTTTCAATTTTCGAAAACTGCTTGTGGAAAGTGTTAAAATAAATTTTTCTTTCAAGACGCACAGGGTGCGTCAGAGTCTTCGAGTAATTAAAAACCTACAACAATGTATGCTAAAATGTTTTGGCGTAAATATTTTTATAGAAAAAGAATTAAATTGAGTAGCCTTTGACTAAATTTTTGATTAAGTAGCATTTATAGAAATTTTTTACAAACTCGCATTGCAATAACCCTTTTACAAAGTAAAATATTTGTAGATTTTGATGTGTGAGATTGGATAACCACAGGTAATGAATTTACACTGACAAATAAAAGAGTATTACAGTTTTTACTTTTGTACCAATCATCACATGTACACCTGTATGCCAATTAAAGCTGTCACTCCAAAGGTCGGACAATATATCAAAATTTGAAACCATTTCCGTATAACAACGAAAACATTCTTGCACAAAAAACTGATGAATCAAGCTTGATTTTTTCAATATAAATTTAGGAGCAATTTACCTCAACTACGCTTTGAAATTAAATTCCCAAACGAAAGTACATTCAAAAAATAAGAACAAGATCAAATTTTCATGCTGTGAAAGAGCAAAGATTCGACTCTATCCTCCGTGGATTTATTTTATTTCGTAGCATACTTTTTACGAATAATTCTCAGTGCGACGAAACCAAAAGTTACAAACCAAACGTTGACCACTTAAAATTATGTAATTATGAAACTTTATTAAAACTCCCAAACAGTTACAATTGTCAGATATTTACAGTGAAACCGCACAATCACACGTAAAACCACGTGATTTTCATAATGGCTTAGACTTACCCGAACAAATAACTATAAGTTGAATACGACCGCTCTATTTTACACTCTGTAATTAATTAACGTCGCGCGATCGAGTACCAGAATCAATTGAATCACTCGGTACAGCTCTCGATGTTTCCATTAAATCGCACACTTTCAAATCCCAAAGGAACTTTCGAAACGGAAAAAGTTTTCACCACGCTTTCAAACTTTCGCACGTATCACTTATTAACTGTGTTAAGCTTCAATTTTCCGTTCCGCGACGGATAAAAATTGAACGATATTCATTTTCCACGGGCACTTTGCACACCGTTCGTGAAGTTTTCTCGGGAACGGCATAAGTGGCGGCGCTTGACGATCTGCGCGGCAAAAGTGGTTAAAGTCAACGCGTTTAGCGACCGACGCCATGAACATGAAGCGCACGCGACGAATCCTGGCCGCCTACTGAATCCAGGACTACTTTGAACCCGGCGAATGCTCCTCGCTCTCTGCTCTGACCAATCCTAGCTCAGCAATCAGTTTTCTCTACGGTCCTCGCATCAACATCAATGACGAGCTTGCTATAGTCGCTATAATTGTTTCCTACGGATCCCCTGTCGATGCGTAATAACTTGAACGCGATTAAACCATCTTACGCGGTTAAGCAGCCTTCGAGACCTCGAAAAACATTCAATAGTACTTAGGATGCTAAGGTAAATAGTATTTTAGGGTATCAAGGTGAATGGTACCAAGGTAAATATCTTGGGGTATCAAATTATACCTAGGGAACTAAAGTAATACTGGACTGAGGTATTAAGGGTACCGAAAAGTAATCAAAGTTTTGATTGCTGGCGAAAAACATTTATTTACTAAAGAAATCTTAAATGCTAATCAACAAAATAATTTCCATCATTTTCTAATGCTTTTTGCCAGCGTAAAGGTTCGAGTCCCTTTTTAAAAAAGTCTTTCGATTTGAAAAACTTTGAAGTCATCGAAGAAATTTTGAATACTTTTTGGTTCCCTTCATAAGTAATAACGATTTAAGCACTGAAACAGTTGGAAACTTAGTTTTAGTTTTGGCAAATACTATTTTCAAAATATTGTCACAAAATATTGTTCAAAAGATTAGCTACTTGATGTCATATTTATTATTCATAATTCCAAGTAGTTACGAGTATTTCCAGTTAGGTGAACAAATCTCTTGCGCTATTTGTGAGGTGCGTCAGAACTAATTATAGCTACAATATAACAGGCGAAGAAAGTTGAAATGTTATGATAATTTGGTATTATGCCATCGTTGATTATGCAAGTTATAATTGGACAATTCCAAATTGAAGCGTATTAAAAATTCGGGTGAAATTGATTATAGCCGAAGTGTGACTGCGTCACGAGTCAAAATAGAGCAACAATTAATAATATAAGCGATGGATACGTATGGAAATTGAAACGTCACCTTTGTGGATGAAACGATTGACAGGTCAGATAAAACGCTGTACAAAGGTAAATAATACTTCAAATAATACCTTAGGAAGGTAAATGATGCATTAAATAATATCTTATGATAATGAGGTAAAAAGTTTTTTAATTACCTTAAGGTAATAACATAAAGAATTGCTTATACGTATATCTCAGAGGTAATACGTTAAATAATATCTCAAATAATACCTGACAATACTAAGGATAGTAATACCTTAAGCAGTACTACAAATAATACCTTATGGTACTAAGGTAAATAATACCTCAAAGCACTAAGAAATCAAAGTTTCGATGCAACATTTAATTTACAAACTGAATTTGTAAACTCAGTGAAACTGAGTGCTAATCTAGTGAAACTCCTGGTGACTCAGAAATTTCAATTATAAAGTGGGAAAAATCTGTGAATGATTTGTTTCAAATAATTCATTGCAGTCTGAAAAGTAAAATGAAATTAGTTCCAATACCTTGCGTATACCACCTGAGTTAATAAATCGACAACGTCAAGAATCGCATTGTAAGAATTGCAGAAGAATTTCCTAGAACTGTAGAATATCCGATGCCATAGAAACCAATACTCTTCTGTAGAATACTTCAATAACAATATCCCTATTCACATTAAATTTAACGAACACAAATACTCTATCCGATTATTAAACGGGATCAAAATCACTCGCTAAAATGTGCTACGAACCCAAATTTCATATCTAATATTTCATTCACTGCTGAAGTAATTATAATTTTCCATAGTAATCACATATGATCAAAAGAAAATCCTCACATAATTATTGAACTAAATTATCAATACCGTTTCTCGTTAAATGTTCTAATTAGCAGCATCGGAGATCACTGTCGTACCTAATTATCGTCGTTATTGGAGATCTCACAGTACTTCAAAATTAGCTATCAGGCACTGCTTATTTCTATGTGAATACTTTAATATTTGCATAATATATTTTTGAGAATATCGATATGGCGATGGCGTTAAAGTTCACTTTATGTAATGTGAAAAAGCACTTAAACTGAGCGATCGATCAAAAGCGGACCAGTTGCATGGTTCCTTTGAACTTCCTTTTGAATATTTCACAAGAAAATCATGTCGATAAGTGACCTAGAAGAACTACATAACCGAAATCACCGGCTTTCAAATAATTCGATACGAATGTGGAATATTGAAGAAAGTTATGATTCTAGAGGAAGAAAATATCGAGCGTGGAAATGGAAGGAAGTCGTTTGAAACACCCTTTACGAGTGCTGCAAAACCAGTATCGAGTGAATCGTGATGTCAACATACAAATATGTTTATATCTTCGTTGAGCTTTCAACATGTGTTACTCAAGGTTTCACTTGGTGCACTATGTCCAAAATGCCACAGATATTGAATGATCCTTTCTGAACTTCTTGAATAAATACAGTCAGCTGTATTTCGATCCATAAAGCAACGGGTAAAATTACTGTTAAACTGTTGTTAAGCTGTTATTAAACTATTATTAAACTGTTGTTAAACTGTTATTAAACTGTTGTTAAACTGTTATTAAACTGTTGTTAAACTGTTATTAAACTGTTGTTAAACTGTTATTAAACTGTTATTAAACTGTTGTTAAACTGTTATTAAACTGTTGTTAAACTGTTATTAAACTGTTGTTAAACTGTTATTAAACTGTTGTTAAACTGTTATTAAACTGTTATTAAACTGTTGTTAAACTGTTATTAAACTGTTGTTAAACTGTTATTAAACTGTTGTTAAACTGTTATATAATTATTGTTAAAGAGTTCCACCTGCAATGAGGCATACATTCAAGTAAATTTTGTTTTTGGTGCATATCTTACTATTTGCGAGTTTCTGTATTTAAACAATGTCTGCTAAAAATGTTTTATTAGCTGGATATCTTTCTGGAAACCTTCAGTTATTAGCAGAGGTACAAAAACTGAGCGTGGGTTACAGGATAAATTACCATAAATAAATATTTTTTAGACATTAGTATGCGTACCGGTGCAAAAGTTTAATTTTGTAAAATTTAAAAAGTATCTTGTATTTTTCATCGATTAGATGTATCTGAAATTCGTACTCAACATTCGCTGAATAATGCTTTCAGCGGTTCGAAGGATAAGGATTTTTTAATGATGTGATCCCTCAGGGACTGTTGCTCCCCTTAGACCTTCTCTAATCCTTATGCAAAATTTGCTTGCGTTTCGTGTATGTGCGTTTGATCTTCTATGTATAGATTACAAATTAATTTTTGTATTTTGTAATGTATTATAATTAATTTTGTATTTTATATTGTATTATAATTAATTTTGTGTTTTGTAATGTATTATAATTAATTTTGTATTTTGTAATGTATTATAATTAATTTTGTATTTTGTAATGTATTATAATTAATTTTGTACTTTGTAATAACAACTTATATATTAGTTATATAGTATATTATGTAGAACGACAGGTAAACAATTTTTAAAAAAATAATATTGAATATTTTTTATCTGTCATACTACTTTTTCTTCGTACTTTACTTCTTTCTCATACTATTCTTTATTATTTTCTTAAATATGATGTTAAGATTATCACTTTAGGTATTAAAGTACAGGTATTAATACTTGCAAAGTTGATATTACGTTGTACATTAACATCACGTATTCGAAATACATTTTCTAATAATTTTCGCAACTAAAAGTCACATAGATTTATCGTTGAAAAACAAATACGAATAACAATATTTTTCAACTATTTCAGTATCAGTAGTTTTTGAGATATAGAACGAAATACGCTTTTCAGTTTCAATTTCAGGAGTTATTTTGACCTCTTCAATGTGAACGATTGCTGATAGAAAAAGAATACCAGTCAAATTTTTTTTTTAATACCATATCACACTGAAAGCGCTTTAAAAGCGGAGTCTCATATCTCTTTGGTATCTTCTATAAAGTGTTTCACTGTCGTTCAGTACATAGCGTTAGTGTTCATATCGTTTAACACGGTTAAATATATTTCGAAATGTATTATTATTCACATTACACTGACAATCGATCATTTAATATTAATGAAGAGCTTGTGCATCTTCTGCAAATGTTTAGCTTCAAATTTATGCGATATATTGCTGTTTTAGGGTGCTATTACATCAGTGGATTATATCATTACGATGTTATTAAGGCATTAAATCACATCACTACGATATTATTACGTCATTAAATCATATCGTGCAGTAACCTCGTATTCTACACACCTGGTGTGATGAATTACTGAATATTAATGTGTATCTTTGATATGTTGAGTATCGTAAGCCTACCGGGTAATATGTTGTAGTAGTAAAACCATTAGGAAATAATAAATAGTTTCGAAACTTGAGGATTTTGTCGTCAAGATAACAGTTAAAATTATTACACTATTAGCATAATGTAATAATTCAATTTCATGATATTGTGATTTAGGTCTAAATTATGTTAATTGCATGTACTATATTGTATTATATTGTATTACATTGTATTACATTGTATTACATTGTATTACATTGTATTATATTGTATTATATTCTTTCTTTCTACAGTAAAGATTATACATGGTCGATAATGGCCTATTGCGATATAATTTCACACAATTTTAAAACAGAAGTTAAAAATTTTCTGAGGCAACATCCCCGCTGATTTTAATTTCCGCCACTGATTATAACCCTAGCTAACAAACATTTTTGCATTTGACATTTTTATCATAACAAATAAATGGTTACACTCGAGTCAAGATAACGCCATAAGCTGAGTAAAGATAAACCACCGAAGGATAGGCAACAGAAGTTCAGCGAATATCGATACTTGAAACTTTAAACAATCGTTCCGAAGCGCAAACACACATGTGACTTGTGTTCTTCTTTCTTAAAACCATAAGTTTATCAAGCACATACATACTGCAGAAAATTCGACACGGTATTGCTAGAATGAACGTACAGTTAAACGCAGAAGTGTACTTTTAAAATTTCAGTATGTTTAATACGTTTAATAGCTTTTAATTTAAATTGAATCAAATGCTCTCTGACTCTGGATCAATGAATATCAAATGATCCTCAGTGATTAACTTATCTCAATAATAGTGAACAGTAATTGATAATACCGATAATATTGAACGGTTACTGATTGAATTAGCGAGATATATTATTGACTTTATCTGTGAAAGACTCATTTATTTAATCATTGATCATGTCGAGTGTTCGATTAGTGGCTCAACCATAAGAGGACGATATATTATCTTAGCTACCGTGAAAGTATTTGTGGTTAGATTGGAATGGACACGAGCCTTGTAAGAGCGAACACGTGAGGAAAATTAGAAGAAATAAAATTGTTGAAATTCACGAAAATCAAACGGTAAAAATTATATTTGTGCTTTAGTTATCTATATTCTCTAATGCGTTATTATTATTTGATATACCATATTATATTTCGTAAATAAATATACATATACAGGGTGTCTCACAAATACTGTAGGTCCCTGAAATGGGGGATAACTGACGTGATTCTGAATAAAATTTTTCTTTGCAAAAATGGGATTTCAAGCTCTGTTCTTGAATTATTAAGGAAAAACACGGACCAATCGGAGCGCGAGGATTACGCCCACTCCGCCATTAGACGCGTAGTTATCCAACGCGTGGTAATCCAACGCGTAGTAATCCAATGCGTAGTAATCCAACACGTACTAATAAAGCGTGTGGATATCCAACGCGTAGTAATCTAGTGCGTGCATATTCTACGCGTAGTAATTCAACGCGTAATAATGCAAGGCGTGGTAATTCTAAGCGTAGGAATCTAATGCGTGGTAATCTGACGCGTAGTAATCTAGTACGTGCATATTCTACGCGTAGTAATTCAACGCGTAATAACGCAAGGCGTAGTAATTCAACGCGTAATAATGCAAGGCGTGATAATTCTAAGCGTAGGAATCTAATGCGTGGTAATCTAACGCGTAGTAATCTAGTGCGTGCATATTCTACGCGTAGTAATTCAACGCGTAATAATGCAACGCGTGGTAATTCTAAGCGTAGAAATCTAATGCGTGGTAATCTAACGCGTAGTAATCTAGTGCGTGCATATTCTACGCGTAGTAATTCAACGCGTAATAATGCAAGGCGTAGTAATTCAACGCGTAATAATGCAAGGCGTGGTAATTCTAAGCGTAGAAATCTAATGCGTGGTAATCTAACGCGTAGTAATCTAGTGCGTGCATATTCTACGCGTAGTAATTCAACGCGTAATAATGCAACGCGTGGTAATTCTAAGTGTAGGAATCTAATGCGTGATAATTCTAAGCGTAGGAATCTAATGCGTGGTAATCTAACGCGAAGGAATCTAATGCGTGGTAATCTAACGCGTAGTAATCCAGCATGTGGATATCCAACGCGTAGTAATCTAACGCGTGGATATTCGACGCGTAGTAGTCCAACGCGTAATAATCCCCTCGCTCTGATTGGTCCATGTTTTTCCTTAATAATTCAAAAACGAAGCTTCAAACTCCATTTTTGTAAAGGGAAATCTTATTCAGAATCACGTCAGTTACCCTTCATTTCAGGGACCTACACTAATTGTGAGACACCCTGTATAATTTAAGTCTAATAGTAACACTTGTAGACTTCTAACTAGCTTTACTTTAGACTAACTTCTGAACATAACTTCTATACTTAATAATTACTATCAATGCTAGCTATTGAATTATCAAATTTCGCTGATTTTACGCTAATAAAATTCCAAGTTAATTTGAAAAATTCGACCAGTATCTCTAAATTTTTCAACTCACATATGCAAGAAAGTCATTAAATAGCAAGAACGAAGCGAACTATCGTCAATAACGACTATTGATAATTAAACAAAATTTCAGTCGTACATAACGTTCACAACCAAAATCACTAAATCATTATCACCACAATTTTTTAAGTTTGCATAAATCACATAATTTTTAAGCTTGTATTACAATAGTTATGGCCTCTAATAACCTTGAATATACAACTTCGTTAAAAAGAACATTACAAATATTCTTTTATATAATAAAACTACAGAATTTCTCCTCAAAATCATATTTTAATTTTTAATGTTTTATACAGAACGTTAAAAAATGATCAAAAGGGGATGTACTTTGTATTTATATGTTATGAACTCATGACAAACTGGGTGAAGCTATCAACTTGAGACGATAATGACATCGATCATCCATCCACTTCAGTTTTGCGTGTAAGTAAAATCTTTGATAGATTCCCACATATCCGTGAACTTCACGACTGGATATAATTTGCTGTTAAGAAATATGTTCGTAAGAGATTATATCTCAAGGGATAAACCCTTTCAGAGTTGTTATGTGAAAGGGGGTAGGAAGATTTATGACGGTGCTGTTGATAAAGTGGAGCTTGATTAAGTGGAAGATCTCAAGTGTAGTAAAGCCTGGGACAATTCGACCCATCCGCAAGTTAAGAACCGTCATAAGTTAAGGAAATTGAATTTTAATTAGCAATTATTCAAAAGTAAAGAAATTGAATATTTTACTATGTATATTTTGCTCTGTTAAACGAACATTTATATTTTTAAGATTGTTATTAAACAAATACTAATTATTTTGGTAATTTCATATTTTATATAACATAGCTGAGTTGACTTCTTGTATCAAGGTAGGGAAATTATGGTTGTTTTTAGTACATCAAAAAGCATTCCGTTACTTAAATATTTTGTTCCTGTATTGACCCGTTTTCGCGTGATTTTCGAGATCGAACTTTAGATGGTAAGGTACTTAGAAGGGACTCCACTGAACGTTGCACGATTTTGATAAAACTTTTATGCTGTAGAACTTGAAAAATATTTTACCCGTATTTTTAACAAATTTTTCAAAGTCCACTTATGTCATATTATTAATCTTTCAAAACGGGGAAAGGTGATTCAGAAATTTAGGGAAGTAAAGTCTGGAAGTATGAAAATATGGGAATTCGAAGATTTGTGAATTTGGGTATTTGGGACTCAGAAATGTGAAAAGCTAGAAAATCTTATTTACATCTGAGAAAATTTTGGAAATTGAAAATGGTCTGAAAATGTAATAGTTTAAAAATTTCGAAATCTAGAAAGTAGATTTGAAAATGTGAATATCTGGAAAATTAGAAATTTGAAAATATAAGAGTTTAATCATTTACAAATTTAGAAAGTTGGAAATTTGAAAATATAAGAGTTTAATCATTTACAAATTTAGAAAGTTGGAAATTTGAAAATATAAAAATTTAGAAATCAACAAATTTTTTAAATTTGGGCTTTGAACATTTTAAAAGTTTGCGAAAGGAGTTAAGCTGTAATAAACTACAATAAGCTATAATAGATATAAGTAAGATGAACGAATGTAACTTGAAAAGTTTCTATGAAAGTCCCTAGTATACAGTCACGATGACATCGATCATTCGCGCGTTAAAAAATTTATTTCTTAATAAGTACAACATGCTGTACTGTAACGAGAAGTAATAAAATGCTAATGGGATTATAATAAAACAATGTTATTGGAGAGCATAAAAAGAACTTCAATTTATGATTGCCAAGATCAATACTTACAGCCGTGTACAGCGTATGGCGAATGAATTTCTTTCATATCTGATATTATCTACCGAAATGCTAAATTCTGGTCCATTTTTAATAATTAATTGTACTATAAAAAATTAAATTATATTCAATAATTGCTATCGCGATATTGTTACATTTTTTAAAAATATTTCTTCTGCAAAAAAGATGACTTGAAAAAAATTAAAGTCAAGAAATCCACAACGACACAAGTTCATAAGTCATTATTTCGAAAAAATCGTTCTTTAATTAATAAAGAAAATCGAGTCTTCTATTTAATAAGTAATTGTTTAATATGCAGTGATGGCAATGTGAAGCTTTTGTGCAGTTTAAATTTAATATTATTAATATTAAATATTGTTATAGTTTTTAGAGACGTATTATCTGTTTTATTACCGAAGTTCAGCATTTCTTTGTGACAAAGTGAAATGGAAATATCGAATTAGGTTTTTCTACGCAGTTGAAACTACGTTTTGTAGGAAGTCTATTGTGGAGTTCTATCACTTGCGTGTACTGTTGCTTTTCAACAATAGTCAACTAGACGAGTCTCGTCATGTATACAATTCGAGAACAATTGATTAGCAATCTCGTCCACCAACGATTTTGTCTGAAAATCTCTCTAACAAATAAAGAACTGAATATACATAGAACATTGACCATTTTAGAAAAGTATTTTAAAAGCATTCAAATACTTTGAAGTATCGTGGAGAAATAAATTTTCTTCATTGAGAAAAATTTGAAATAACTAAACTCTGTAAAATTAAAAGGCCTGTTCAAATTGTAGTAATTTATTAGCTACTAACATTACTACTGTACATAACATTATTAACGCATATTAATATCTTGTGTTTCCACCCTTTGCTTTGGTCACAGCTTCCGGCATGCTCTGTATACATCACATGCTTTATATCTTCATTATTTTCCCAAATATCTGTAATTCTTTTCAACTCAGATAATGTGGTTGGAGAGTTGTAAACTAGTCTTTTGGTAGGCAGACATTTTCTATGGCATTCAAATTTCACCTGATGCGCTATCGATACTCGGCCTAACGCTTGCACGGTTAATCGCTCGTCACTTACACAATTTATTGTCACGATAGTAACAAAATACTATGTATACGAGGTCTGTCCCAAAAGTATCCGACCTTCCTTCATATTTCCTTGCTGGTGTTATCCTGCGTCATCAGGCTGGTGGCATCCTTCGAAGTAGTCCCAATTTGATTGTAGAATACTCTGCCAACGACCTTTCTACTTATGGAAACAGTCGTGGAACTCGTTTTTCGGAATAGCCTTTAGAGCGTTCATCGTATTAATTTCGACCGTTTCTTTATCGTCGAATCGGTGTTCTTTGAGTGGCATTTTCAATTCTGGAAACAACCAAAAATCGCAGGAAGCTACATCAGGACTGTACGGAGGCTGACGGAGCTGTATGACTTTGTGCTTTGTCAAATATTGCTGCACAAGTATCGATGCATGCGCTGGCGCATTATCGTGATGAAGAAGCCAATCACCGCTTGACCAAAACTGAGGCCAAAACTAGTTTTCGGTATTGCAAGATCACATTCTAGTTCTCGCACAGTCAATCGACGATTTTCGTTGATCGCAAGTCGCACACGTTCAATATTATTAAGTCTTGTTGTCGTGGAAGGCCGCCCAGAGCGTGGATTACTATCAACAGATGTGCGGCCATCTTTGAACCGCTTATACCACTCTTTGATTTGTGTGTTGCTCATATACTCATCCCCAAATGCCTTCTTCATCATATCGATGGTTTCCGCACAACTCTTTTCGAGTTTTAAGGAAAATTTGATGCAAATTCGTTGCTCCGATCCTTCCCTAATTTTTCACAACAGCAGAATGCGACGAACGTAAAAAACGCTTCGTAAAGAAATGCACGTTGCACATGAACTAAGGCGTCCCGACGAAAACTACGATATCATGGGAGTTCGTAAAGCTTTGCAGTTGATACTCATACCCGGCAAATGACACTAAAATTGTCAGGTGCGAAGAAATTAAAGAAGGTCGGATACTTTTGGGACAGACCTCGTATATCCTTATCAACGTATTCAGTAATAATTTACATGACCTAAGACAATTTTCCATATAATGTTATAGCCATAAAAGTAAAATTTTCGTACGTGGTCCTAAACCGATGGGGAGGACTGTAATATTTTTCTATTTGAAGACACTTATCCTGTTTGAAAAACTAAGTTAGTACAAAAGCACGTACAGATTTTGGCTGACAGTCACAGAGTAAGTAATAAATAGATTATATACCAGGTTTAACCAGTCGATTTGCGGTCGTTAAACAATTAACCTGTCACAATAATCCATAAAACACGGTATCGTGAAAATCGTGAAAAAATCCTTTGAGCTTAATGGAAACGTGCCTTCAAAATAATCGATGCATTCTGCGTTCTCAGCTCGCGAAACAATAAATAGTTGTTCCGACATTGCTGATTGCAAAAAGAAAACGTTTGAATACCGATTCCAACGAGATACAATTGGTTTTCAATACGATGTCGTGAAACCGTTTCATAAAAACACCAGGCAATTCATGAAATTCCACGAAAAGGCGATATCGCAAAATCACTTCGCTTCGAGGGATGATTGAAGCCACCGTCGGCTGAAATATTATAACAAACTGACTGGAATAGCGAGCTTTCGATTTTTGAAGACTCTTTTACGCTTCGAGAATTCGTTCATTGGCAAAGAATTCATACTTCTTCATAATCAGGTATCTTGACGTGCATCGTGTAAAATTACGAAACACTTTACGAGAACGTAAGATTGCATTTGATTATTATATTTAAGAAGTAATTTACGTTATTTGTAATCGTGTTATTTTTTATTAAGGTGAATGTTTAATAATGTCAATATTTTTTATTTATTTTATTGCCATGCGTTGTCGGTAACAATTCATATGCAAAATAAGTGCAGTGGAGAGTTTTGTATGGATCTATTGAAATATTGTAAAAATATGGATGATACAAAAAAATATTTCGTATACAAATTTCATATAATATACATACGTGACTCTGTAATGACTTTAAAACGTGATATGATCATATAAATATTTTTAATTAAAATTGCATACTTATTTTTATACTGAGTCTTTAAGGCAATATGAACAATAAAGTATTAGGGTGTATAACAAAAATTATTATACAAAATTAAAAAAGGATAATCAAGAAACAAAATTAAATTGAAAAAATATTTAATTTCTAATTCATTAAGTTTAGAAATATAGTTATATTTAATACAATAGATTGTGAGATATTTTGAATTGAAAAATCAGATATCACATGCGAATACAAATTTCAAAAGTTGTTGACTTTTTTGACATTGTATATTAATTATACTCTAATTTATCATTTTTATAATTGTTATTATAACTACAAGTTTATAATTTTCTTAGTTTCACAATCTTATAATCTTATAATTTTTTAATTTTTATAATTTTATAATTGTATAGACTTATAATTTTCTAATTTATTTGCTTAATGTTGCTATGCAGCTATAAAAAGAATAATATTAAAATAAATAATTGACACACTAAAATAATTAATACAATATTTACAAATATCTAACGTAACCTAACCTGAACATATGTTACAGAAGTTAAAGATACATCTTTATGCCTACTTTTATTCGACTTACACAACAATCAATCAATAAATACTGAAAAATAATATTAACTATCAACGAATAGAACGTTATATGTATACTCTACAATGTTTACTTTCACCATTAAAAATTTTTATTAAAAATTCAGGATTGTAATGGAGGAAACTCAAGCGGAGAGTGTTCAGAAAGGGGTGAAATCGCAAACCCAAAAACCGGTGAGTCAGTTTTTAGTTCCATGATCAAACATTAACAGCAATAATTTTAATCATATTGACCTAATTTTCGTAATAAAGTATCACAACTTTACGTAATAAATCACGAGTTCACGTAATGACTTATTACAAGTTTACGTAACAACTTATTAACAGTTTCAATACTGTTATAAAATGTTCGGCACAGTTTTCCAAAACTTCGATATCTTACACAAGCTTGAATCAACCTTCCACACAAATTTTTGTTTCAAAATAATATCTATATCTAAATTTATAGCGAAGCGACAAAGGTGCTCGATTTTTTCAGCTGTTCAAATATTGTTTAATAGTTTTCATAAAGTAGAACGACATGTTTAATCTGTGTGAATGCAGCTATCGCCGTGAGCGGTTATTAAAAAATATTCAAAATAAAAAAGTGGCAGAGTTTGAAAGAAATATCGGTTTTCTTTTGTGACACGTTCGTATCGGATAATATACGTTTGCATCGTGGAAACCTATTGTGTGTTTGATGATGCAGACAACTGCGTCATTACCTTCCATTGCAAATATTTTTCAACTACAGAGAACGCTTTCTAATTTGCACCTTATACAAACGAGACAAAATGAATCCCTTTATTGCTTCAGAGTTACCTTGTGTGCACTGAAAAAATTATAAGTACACATCGGTGATAACTATTGCACACATTTTCAAAATTTCAAATTTTGATCACTCACTTTTTAAAGCTGTAAAAATATGTCCCGAAGAAAAATGATTCAAGTCGAATGTTTTAACGATTCAAAATTTTTTAAGTATTATTTTTTTGCGGTAAAAATATGGAAACTTTCATTTACGTAACTTTATGTGTTCATTAAAAGTTCTTAATGTTAAATGAAATGCAGTTTTAGTCATTTTCAATGTGTATTATGTGTGCGATATTTCATAACTGAACTTTTCATGTGGGTGGAATTCTATTGTATATTCAAAGACTTGATGGACATTTCAGAATTATCCACGGAAATTCTAAAATGTTCAAACTTTTATATTTTGAGACTTTTAAACGTTCGCATATTTAAATAACAAAGGCATCAGATTTTTTTATGCGCAAGCATGAAAATTTTCAATTTACCAAATTTTTGGGTCGTCAGAAATTTTTATTTTATAATGATGGTATTAATAATGTTTAAATCATTATTTCTCTAAGTATTGAAATTCACGAATCTCTAAATATTTGAATTAAAAATTTTAAAAACAACAATTTAGAAATTACGGGTTTATCAATTTTTAAATTTCCAAATTCCAAATTGAAGTTTCTTAATTTTATAGTTTTCAAGCTTTGAAACTTTCAAATTTCCAAATTTTTAAATTCCTATTTTAAGTTTCTTAATTTTACAGTTTCCAAGCTTTCAAACATTCAAATTTGCAAATTCCTATTCCCAGTTTCTTAATTTTACCGTTTTCAAGCTTTCAAACTTCCAAATTATCAAATTCTTATTTTAAGTTTCATAATTTCCAAATTTTTAAGTTTTTAAACTGCCATGTCCATTAATCCTCAAATCTCTAAATTTCATAAGTTCGAAATACAAAATTTTGTCCTAATGTTTCAAGTTCACAAATATCCAAATTTTTAAATTTGCAAATTCCTCAATTTTCAAATCTGTAAATCCTTTAATTTTCGAACCTCCAAATTCTCAAATTTCCATATCTTCAAGTTTCAAAATTTAAAAGCACTCAAATTTCTATATTTTCAAATTATCAATTTTGAAACCTTCGAAACCACAGAATTCTTAAATTTCAAATTCTCAAAATTTCGAATTCTCAAATCTCTCAGTTTCAAAATTTCTAAATTACCCTATCATCAAATTACAAAACACCCCATTCTCTATAACATAAAATCTCCATCTTGTAAAATTTGCAAATTTCCAAATTACTCCATTATCAAATTCCAAAATCCTCCACCTTCTACATTATAAAATCTCCGTCTTGTGAAACTTGCAAATTTCCAAATTACACGTCACCAAACTGCAAAATCCCACAACCTCTGCATTGTAAAATCTCCATCTTGTAAAATTTGCAAATTTCCAAATTACCACGTCACCAAACTGCAAATTCCACGCCCTCTACGCTATAAAATCTCCATCTTACAAAATTTGCGAATTTCCAAATTTCCCGATCACCAAATTCCAAAACCTCCACCCTCTACGTTATAAAATCTCCACCCTGCAAAATCTACAAACTCTCCAATTATGCCCAAATTGCTCAAATATCAAATCTCCAAATTCCCAATTTTTCACTTTTCGAAACACCAAAATCGTTAATGAATGATTTGTACACTATAAAATCTAATTTCTTAACGTTTAGAAAAATAGTATGTATACAAAGTACCTTAAAAAGCAAGTACATCGCGACAAAATATTTTCCATAACAAAAGTAACGGTGATTAAGATTTGCTTTTCAACGAAGCATTCACAACTTTTCGCCATGTACATGCCTTTTTTCGTGATGTGCTACAGACATGGAATTTCAATTTAACAGGCTGTTGCGGTACCAACTCGTTTCGATGAAATTCACAGTTCGAATCGTTCTGCAGTGCCACAGGAAGTAATCAGAGATTTACAGCCGATTGCGTTGCGTACTGCGTCAAGTAAGTCAATTAATTTGTCATGGGAAAATTTATTAAATTGCTGCGAATAAAATGATGAGTTTAATTTGAAAGCTTTTAACGGATGCAGCTTTATTAACAGTTGCATTTTATGGTTTTGTTTTAACATTAACATTGTTTCCTTAAAAAGCGATGCAATTACAAAGATTTAAACGGAATTCTGGTTAATTTAGCTTGCCTGTTAAATGTTAATTATTTAACGGTTTGTTCGTAATTATGTACGTTAATTGTGGTTGATTTCAATGAATTATCATTTATTATAATAGAATTGTTTTGGAGATTTCATAAATGCGTCATTTGGTATAGCGAATATCAAGTTTATATCAATTTGATTTCCAATTCATTTTAAATTTACTTGAATTAAATACTATTCTTTTTAAGTTATTTTCACTTGGTTGGTCGAAAATTAAAAAGCAACAAATGTTTGTGTAATTAGAAACAACGAACTTATAACTTAAACAAGTTATAAATTCAGTGTCACTAAACGTAAAGGTTTTTTTTTAAATTCAGCAACTGATTGAAGAACATATAAGATCATGATATTGACATTTTGTTGATGTCATGTTAAAGTTATTCCTGATGAAATTAATATGGATATAACCTTAATAATTAAATTTTATATTTTATTTTTAAAATATAACATATGTGGGTAAATAATAAATTTTGTTTATTCCGTATGATAGTAATAAATATTTTGTAAAAGTCTGAGCTCACTTTTTCGGAATTAATTCTTAAAGAATCTTATATTTTCGAGATCCTTGGTACTGATAACTACGTAAATGAACGGAATAAAAAACAAATTTCCATGTGAATTACCTTAACTCGTAATAAAATGTAATAGTCTTGATACGTTTTCTGAATATCGAACAAACGTTATCGAACCAAAGCAGTCGATAGGTACTTTAATTCAAGCGTGAAATTGTATGTCTGAAGTTCCATAGGAAACGTTCGCTTGCCGTCAACCAAATTTATCGAAACGCGAATGTTCGTTCTTGGTAAAATTATTCTTTTCCTAAAAATTGTCTGAAAATCCAATTGCTGCAGTGTACTATTTACTTTAATTAATTGAGCTATTCAGTTAATTGCTTCGTTCTCTGCAAAACAACATTAAATATATTATATATCCATTTTATTTTCGGATTTTAATGGCTATTCTGTGTCAGCTTTTGAATTTAGGTGTTTTCGTAATTAATATAATTATACTGTTATTATCAGAAGCAATATAAAATATTTACATATGTCATAAATGTTTTTTTTATTATTCTATTACTGTTACTATTATTCTATTACATTTGCATCAAATTTTTATAATTATCATTATTTCTAACTTCTTGGCATTCAAAATTTTACATATGTGTACAGTGCACCTGGTCATCGAATTAAGACCGCGTACGAAAATTTCATTTTTATGGCTATAATATTATGTCATACCTGTATATCAGCGGTGGCCAAGTTCCTTGATAGTCCAAGCCATTTTTCAAAGTTTGGAATGTTTCGCGAGCCGCAATTTCCGATGGCGCAGTTTTCGATGAGTCATATTATTCTTAACTTGGACCGAAATGAAATTTGTTACAACGTTACAATTAGTCTTTCATATTTGTCGTCAGTAATTTCAACGACATTTTGAAACACATATGGAACGATAATAATTTTTTAAAATATAATAGCACAAAAATGAAAAGGGAACTTAGGTACATTTATCGAGAGCCACACATAATCCTTCAAAGAGCCGCATGTGGCTCGCGAACCGCAGGTTGGCCACCCCTGTCATATATGGAAAATTGTCTTAGGTCATGCAAATTATTACTAAATATGTTGATAACGATATATACATAGCATTCTGTTACTATCGTGATAATAAATTGTGTGGGTGATGAGCGATTAACCGTGCGTGCGTTTACGTTAGGCAGAGTATCGATAGAGCGTCAGGTGAAATTTGAATGCCATAGAAAATGTCTGCCTACCAAAAGACTAGTTTACAACTCTCCAACCACATTATCTGAGTTGAAAAGAATTACAGATATTTGGGAAAATAATGAAGATATAAAGCATATGATGTATACAGAGCATGCCGGAAGCTGTGACCAAAGCAAAGAGTGGAAACAAGATATTAACATGTGTCAATAATGTTATGTACAGTAGTAATGTTAGCAGCTAATAAATTACTACAATTTGAATAGGCCTATTAATTTTACTGAAAACGTGTAGAATGTTGAAAATTTATAGTGGTACTAATTCAATGGCCAGGGGCTGTAAAATTATTCATTTTTTAAAGAGATCATTTTCATATTTTGTAATGCATATTGAAATTCACGTATGGAGTATAAATTCATATAAACGGGGTATAAAAGGAATTATGAATGGAAAATAATCTTTATAATACCATAAAGGAAATTCGTAAATGACCTGGTGCATCCTGTAATTAACGCAGCAATTAACGACTTATTCAATTGTATATTTAAAATCATTTATCTCTGTGCGAAAGAGATTGCATCGCTGGTGTAATTGGCAGAGACCGCATAAAAATAAAATTCAAACTGAATAAATGGTTTTTAGCACTCAAAGTGAATGCATATTAATTTCAATTATTCAATAAATCGTTCTTAATAAATTCCGTATCACGTTGTAATAAATTCATTTTCATGCAAATATATCAGTTATTTATAAATTGTAGCGAAAAAAATATCTTAACGTGCTTTTACTCCGTTTCGACATAAAAAACACTTGGCCGTAATATTTTATGCTGAATGTACTCGTCATGTATGAACTTTTCATTTAATGACGAGTATACTTTCTCAAAATTCGTTTTTTGTTTAAAGTAAAATTTGGATTGAATAGGAAGCATTTATAATTTGAACACAGTGTAGAATAATATTGAAATGATCGTTAATGAACAAAATCAATAACTAAGTTAATAAACTGACTAAAAAAACTAAAGTTGATATACAAAACTAATTATTAATATTTTAATAAAAAGTTAATAATCAAAATGCAACCACTAAATTAATAGACAAAAACACAACGAAGAAACAATAAGAAGTAATTCGAATACAGAATGAATATTTTATTTTTAATATAACCTTGTTATAAAATGACTAAAATATTTTACAATTATTGATAAAGAATAACGCGTTTAACGAAGAGGTGCAACCACTTTCGAACATTTGAATAGTAGTGTATACCTCATGCGATGAAACAGTTAAATATTAATTCAAGCTATTGTCATTATCAAATATAATACTCTAGATGCTGAATAGCATGGCATGATTCAGTGAGAAGCACATTGAGCAATGCATATTATAAATGCCCTGCGACTGCTACGATTTGTTTATCGTTTCGCTAGCTCGCATACGAATTAAACGGTTGGCACTCAATCAACGATGGGTATCGAGAATCAATATACTGGTATTATGTTTCATGAAAATTATCATCCGAATACGTAATCGACATATATCACACGCATATTATCAGTCGAAAGCACTTTTAACGAGGCTGAAAGAGACAATGTCTTTCTGTTATAATAACAATAAAATTAGTGGATTCGAAACAAAGTTTTACTGTTTCGAAAGCAATAAAATAATTGAAAGTGAAACAATACCCTACTTTAATAATAGCAATAAAATAAATGAAATTGCATCAATAGCTTATTTTCAGAACAGCAATAAAATAACTGAAATTGAATCAATATCTCGCTGTTATAACAACAGGAAAATAGCAAAAATTAAAATGATATCTTATTGTTAAATACTACAAAAAATAACTGAAATTGAAACAATATCTTGCTATTGCAATAACAGTAACTTGATCGAATTTAGTAGTAGGTTTAAGGATATTTCTTATATACCTACCTCTACGAACACGCGTCAATTTGACGCATGAACGAATACATATATTTAAAGAAAAACAACCACTTAGAAATCAATATAATTAAACACTACAAGTAAGAAATGAAAATATCAGATATATATTTATAGAAAGTTTTTATTATTCAATAACATTTTAGTACATTACTTCAATATTCTACATTCATATTTTTACTTCCCTCTACCCTGCGAACTGCGATTTGTACTGCGACGCCGGGTCCGAACCCGGCATACCGGCTGAGTCGGCCGCGCGCGACTCCAGACTAGCGAAGTCCGTCGTTTATAAGATATTGCCGGTGCATTCATATTTATTATTGTTGTAATTTTTGCATGGGCAAAACTAATTTACTAACAATTTTATTTACATTACGATCGCGTCAAATTGACGCACATCCGCAGAGATAGGTATACCACATAGCAAATTAAAATATTTCAAAGCTTTTGAAGAAAATAGACTTCAATAAATATTTATCTCGTTCAATGGATAAAAGTCAGTGCAAGAGATAAAATAAAAGTTCGAACGGTTTTTTTAATTTTCGTAAAAAAATTGGAAAAAGTGACTCGTCCCCTAAACCTACTATTATAGCAGTAAAATAATTGAAATTGCAGTAATATCATATTGTCACAACAGTTGCAGTAACACATTGTTAGCAACACATTTATCAACATTTTCCAAGAAAACATCTTGCGACACACATAAAGTTTATGTCGCATGAAAGCATAAAAGTTTACGTAAAAAATCGTGGAACTTTGCGTAGCTCGGTTCTAGCATATGTCTTGTTTAATTTTCACTCTTTATTTTCATATTTCTGTCATATACACAGTATTTCAGTGACCGTGCTTAATTTCTCTCGAAAAAAATGAATCGAAAATATAGAATGAAACTTCTTCGTGTGTATCTTCATTATCGAGACAATTGAATTTTAAAATTTTTTCAAATATTTGTTTAAAAATGAAATGTGTTGTTTGGTAGAGAAAGTGGCAGTTAAATATTTCCTTAATTTAAAAATTAATAAATATTGAAGATACTTAACCGTGAAATGTTTTTGATGACCGTCAATATCAAGTGGTACATGTTACCAAACTTGTTAACAAACGTCTGATAAATGTACTTAGATCATTTTCAAAATAAATAACTCAATCATACCATAAGAAATTATAATTATAACGACTAAATTAATTGGAACGTTATAATAATTCCAATTTATCTGCATCAGGTTCAGACAAAGAAACACCCAGCACGAAAGATAAAGAGAGACCTCCCGAACCAGTACAAAGAAGATCAAGAACTGAATCTGTCAGACAAGATGCTAGGAAATTGAAAAGTGCAACACTAAACAGAATGGGAAGAATGTTTAGACAACGATCACAAACTCCTGTTTCTAATAAATCTCCTCCAAACACGAAAGAAGACACGGTAAGACTTTCAATTTATCAAGGGATAAAAAGTTTGCAACAGATATTAAATTCTTTAATCCTTTACATCAAAAGTATCGAATTGGTTGAATGACCGCTCTAAAAGTTTCTTATTATAAGTTACACAATTTGTTAAAATGCTTTCCTTAAAATATGCATTGATTTTTATCAAGATAGAGAAGCAACGTGTGCATTACTTTGTCGGTTGTTCATTTATGTTACAATTTCATTTTCAATTCCAAATGAAGTTCCATTACATGCCTGTAAGTTCAATATTAATATTTTTTGTTACGATACTTTATTAGAGTACATTAATTTATTAGACTTATTTAGAGTACATCATATCCAATAATCAACCTAAAAATAAAGGAAATTAGAGAGATTAAATTACATAAACATACTGCATGCTGGTCTTCGTTATGCATAAAATAATATAATTTATAAATGCAATTATCTTGATTAACAAAATATTTGTTATTCGAATATTCATGATTTTAATAAATCCTTCATGTATTCGCGTACAAACGGACTAATTATAATAAATTACTGCTTCTTCGACACAGAATAAGTATCGTTTGAGCAATTTTGTAGAGTAACCAATATTCGGGGAAATAATTTATGGATTGAAACAGGTCACATCGATTCGGAGAATGTAGAAGCCATAAAATATCGAGATAAAAATTTTTGTTTGGCAGTAACAGATATTTTTTATCAATATTAAAAAAATCCTTACTATTGCAAATATTTGAACAAATATTTGATGAATAATTTTTATAACAATATTGATTATTACAGTTAATCACTGCATTATTACAACACTTGTATTGTGATAAATTATTGCATGAGTTGATTAATTTTGGCAATACTTGCATGTTCATTTATGTACCCTATTACAGAAATATATGTATAGGGTGATGAGGAAAAAATTATAGAATATTTTACTCTGTGTTAAATTTTTATATTTATATTATTGTTTATGAAACGAAGATATTCAGCTTTTAGAATGAAGTGTTACACATTTTTTAAATGCACTCATATTTCAATCAATTAAGACCTATCTAAGCTTTAGAATCTGGGGAATTTCGGATTCGGGGAATTTGGGATTTGGAGAATTTTTGATTCGGGAAATTTGGGATTCGGGGAATTTGGGATTTGGGGAATTTGGGAATTGGGGAAATTGGGATTTGGAAAATTTGGGATTTAGGAAATTGGGAATTGGGGAAATTGGGAATTGGGGAAATTGGGAATTGGGGAAATTGGGAATTGGGGAAATTGGGAATTGGGGAAATTGGGAATTGGGGAAATTGGGAATTGGGGAAATTGGGAATTGGGCAAATTGGGAATTGGGGAAATTGGGAATTGGGGAAATTGGGAATTGGGGAAATTGGGAATTGGGGAAATTGGGAATTGGGGAAATTGGGAATTGGGGAAATTGGGAATTGGGGAAATTGGGAATTGGGGAAATTGGGAATTGGGGAAATTGGGAATTGGGGAAATTGGGAATTGGGGAAATTGGGAATTGGGGAAATTGGGATTTGGGGAAATTGGGAATTGGGGAAATTGGGAATTGGGGAAATTGGGAATTGGGGAAATTGGGATTTGGGGAAATTGGGAATTGGGGAAATTGGGAATTGGGGAAATTGGGAATTGGGGAAATTGGGAATTGGGGAAATTGGGAATTGGGGAAATTGGGAATTGGGGAAATTGGGAATTGGGCAAATTGGGAATTGGGGAAATTGGGAATTGGGGAAATTGGGAATTGGGGAAATTGGGAATTGGGGAAATTGGGAATTGGGGAAATTGGGAATTGGGGAAATTGGGAATTGGGGAAATTGGGAATTGGGGAAATTGGGAATTGGGGAAATTGGGAATTGGGGAAATTGGGATTTGGGGAAATTGGGAATTGGGGAAATTGGGAATTGGGGAAATTGGGAATTGGGGAAATTGGGATTTGGGGAAATTGTGAATTGGGGAAATTGGGAACTGGGGAAATTGGGAATTGGGGAAATTGGGAATTGGGGAAATTGGGAATTGGGGAAATTGGGATTTGGGGAAATTGGGAATTGGGGAAATTGGGAATTGGGGAAATTGGGAATTGGGGAAATTGGGAATTGGGGAAATTGGGAATTGGGGAAATTGGGAATTGGGGAAATTGGGAATTGGGGAAATTGGGAATTGGGGAAATTGGGAATTGGGGAAATTGGGATTTGGGGAAATTGGGAATTGGGGAAATTGGGAATTGGGGAAATTGGGAATTGGGGAAATTGGGATTTGGGGAAATTGTGAATTGGGGAAATTGGGAACTGGGGAAATTGGGAATTGGGGAAATTGGGAATTGGGGAAATTGGGAATTGGGGAAATTGGGATTTGGGGAAATTGGGAATTGGGGAAATTGGGAACTGGGGAAATTGGGAATTGGGGAAATTGGGAATTGGGGAAATTGGGAATTGGGGAAATTGGGATTTGGGGAAATTGGGAATTGGGGAAATTGGGATTTGGGGAAATTGGAAATTGGGGAAATTGGGATTTGGGGAAATTGGGATTTGGGGAAATTGGAAATTGGGGAAATTGGGATTTGGGGAAATTGGGAATTGGGGAAATTGGGAACTGGGAAAATTAGGATTTGGGGAATTTGGGCTTTGGAAAATTTGGGATTTGGGGAAATGAAAAAAACATATTCAACATTCCATAATATTATATGTATTACAATATTATTTCTACAAATTGATAGAACTACACAGTGTGTTACCTGTAACGTTACTCACTATTTTTCTCCCACTTGCAGCCACCTTACGAAAAAAAGTTTACAACAATATTTGCAGGGTATGAAGTGCACAATAGATATTAGTAAAGCAAATTTTGAAAACAGTTTGTTCTCTTAGCAAAGTCAAGGTCAGCTTGGGTTTTTCAAATAAGAACATACATTTTTTTATTCATAGCTTTAGAGGACATCGAGACGAATTCAAAACATATATTACATGATATTTTCATTAACCTGTTACTCGATTTACAGAAGAGGAAATGTGAAGCATTTAGCTGTTGACTTTTACTAAAGTGTAACCATTATTTGATTCCGAAGAGATTACTGAATGTAAACACGCGACTAGAATGTAAGAAAAATACACTTCATTTAATTACATATGCAAAATGCATGCCGTCTTCCATCACGTAACATTTCGGTCTTTTACTTCGCATTTCCACTGTATATTGTATTTGACGTGGCTGTATATTGACTTGATTGACGTCTCTCGTGTTAAGAGCGCAACAATTAATTTATTGTTTATTACTATGCCTTCCTTCTTTTATGCAACCCAATTATTTTTCAGAATAACAAGCTTTTATACTACAAGATGACTAGCTGTCATATGCAAGTTTATATTTTAAATAAAAGCTCGTACGAGTAAAAATTTATAAAGAACAAGTTAATACAGATATTTTTTAATATAATGAACTAAAAATCGAATACTTAGTAATAGATAATATTATGCTGCAATTCGAATGATTTATTAATTTTAATGAAGAAAGAATAATATTTGCAAATAATTAATAATTTAAACCAAACTTGTGAATAAACTAAATAGTCTAATAATCTAATCTAAATAAGAATTTTTAAATTCTTTCACAAAGTCACAATAAATTTCCATATTACTGATAATTATAAATTTCACCCTCCCCAATAAAATTTACAAATAATTTAAATTGTCGTACTTTAAATATCAATAAAATGTGCATATAGTTATTTCTGACAAATTTTAACTTTTAAGTGGATATAACATAAATGTCTTCTTGCAATACTTTTATATAATGATAGCATTTTGTGTCACGTGTGAAAGTGCAAAGTTTCTAGAGAGCAAAGTTGACAGAGTTTAGAGTAGATAAATGTTTAGATACTCTGCGGAAACTCTGCTTGCCTCCTCGGATAGGTTAACTAAAATCTCAAGGAAAGACTATTTTCTTATCGCATTAGCATTAAATATCAAATTTCTATCAACTTATAGATTTGTTAAAACTAATTCACCTATGCTATTTTAAAGTTAATATAATCTTCTATCATTTAATTGTTCCCAAAAAATAATTCAAATAAACTGAGATAATGAAAATGTTCATTTCTTAAAAAATTCTAGTCATTAAGCAAATTATAAAATTTTCAGCAGCAAGAACCTAAACACTGTATATCTCTTTCGGTCTATATAAAATTATAGATCAAACATACCCTCTGTTCCCTCTAATTAAAATTTGTTAAAGGAACACTATGCACCCATATATACTTTCTTGATGCTTTGAATTAAATGAATCTAATTCTGAATCTGCAATTAAAATTCTGACAGAGAAATGATACTCTGTACCTAAGTTTACGGTAATTGATAATTTGTTATTTTACACTAAAAAAGAATATTTATGATAGCTTTGTTTTTTGTTTACTTTTATGAAAGTTTTACGTTGTTACCTTTATATGATTGTCAGCTTTAATTTAATGGGACATAGAAGGAACTTGTAACATTTTTAAAATATTGTATAATGTTTATTTTGAATTCATCCCGATATTCTCTTCAGTATAGTAAAAAATATGTGTTCCCATTCCACCACGATTTCGCAACGAGAACAGACTATTTTCAAATTTTTTTTCAATTGTTATTGTGCACTATCCTGAAACTTTTGTTACGAACTCTTTTTCAACAAGCTGTAAGTGTGTGAAAAATCGTATCATATTTCAGATAACACCCTGTAGTTTACGATTGTCTTCAAATACACAGGGTGGAACAGTAACTGCTATTGCAATAACTTTCAATATCTTCGAGTCTATAAAGCTCAGAGAAAAATTAGTAGAATAAAAATTATACAGTAGGAAAGAGTCTATCACATAGTTATAATTTTTGCCCAAGTGGAAGCTCTTCGGAGATGTGAAGATCATTTCTGTTTTTTTAAATAGAACAGTATATTTTTTTACTTACATTCTCATAGAATATTTCAAGGCGAATAGACAGATGTATTAAGAAGGTCATTGGTCTGGGTTAAGCCAAGTGCGATGAAAAATAATTTATTTTTATGAAATGGTCAATTACCGTTGATTTACTTAGCTAACAGTAATACGCGACTACATATGTTCAGCATCCGAACAGACTCCATCTCTTACAATTTGACGACATTCCCCAGAAACAAAAACCATATCTACTCTTTCCGCTATTGAATAACGTATTTCAGAAACTTGAGATTCACTTCGCTCGGTAGAGATTCTCGTAAACGACTAATCATAGTATGTGCAGATGAATTGTACAGCGTAATTCAATGCTTATTTCTATTCAACAACCCATAACAAGAGATTTCGAGGCAGAGATGAAGTAATATAAGCAACCGGAGACGGCAAGGATTCGACCATTTCCTGAAAGTAAATTATTTTCCATCATAATTGGCTTAACCCAGACCATGAATGATCTTCCCAATGGATCATTGTATTCGCCCTGAAATACTATATCAGAATGTAAGCAAAAAACCGTTCCATTTGAAAAAACGGAGATGACTTCATATCTCCGAAGCGCCTCCTCTTGGACAAAAATTATCGCTATACAATAGACCCCTTCGTACCGTACAATTTTGGTTACTTTAATTTTTCTCTGAACCTTATAGATTCGAAGATATTTCAGGTGCTACTAGTTATTGTATAATAAAAAGGAATTTTATTCCCTATATAATAAAACGGAAGTATACACTATAAAATAAAACCGAATTATTAAATAAAATAGAAATAACGTTAAAATGTTATGGTACAAACTCGTTATCAGTCGAGAGTGGATGACTAATCCATTTACCTGGGTTGCTTCTGTAAAGATAAATTATATTTGACAGAGTACGATGAAATCAGCGGAGAGCTGTGACGAAGTCTCGCAGAAAGAGAAGAGTAATTCGTTGGGTAGAATGTTCAAGCTAGTGGATAAAGATGGTTCACCGAAAAAACTGTTTCATCCTCGAGCAGGATCTCTGAGCCGTATTTTGCGCCGACATCCCCATAATGACAACGACAACGAGAAGAAAGCCACAGAAGATAACACACGTGGGATTTTCTCGAGGATGCTGAATCAGTTAAGAGGAAAGTAAAAAAAGCTTGATACTTTTACAGTGCCTTGTATGCGCATACCAATATACGTATTAATAATCTTTTTATGGAAGACAGGTGGTTTAACATCTTTCTGACGCATTTGAGTTTTATAACGTAAAGTCGATTTATGTATATACGTTTGTAAATTTTTCGCGAGTCTACAAATGTTCCGAATTCTTGTATTTCTGAATTTTCGAATTTTGAAGTTGCCAAATTTCCAAATTCCTGTATTAACAAATTTCTATATTTCCAAATTTTCAAATTTCCAAATTTCCAAATTTCCAAATTTCCAAATTTCCAAATTCCCACATTCTCAAATTTCAAATTTTCCAAATTCCCGAAATTCCAAATTTCTCTGATTCCAAATTCCAAATTCCCCAGATCTCAAATTCTCTAGATCCCAAACTCCTCAAAATCCAAAAATCCCAAGACCCCACATTCCCCAGATCCCAAATTCCCCAAATCCCAAATTCTCCAAATCCCAAATTCCCCAAATCCCAATTTCCCTAATTCCCAAATTCCTCAAATCCCAAACTCCCCAAATCCCACATGCCCCAGATCCCAAATTTTCCAAATTCCAAATTTTCCAAGGCCCAAATTCCCCAAATCCCAATTTTCCCAATTCCCAATTTCTCCAATTCCTAAATTCTTCAAATCCCAAATTACCCAAATCCCAATTTTCCCAATTCCCAATTTCCCCAATTCCCAAATTCTCCAAATCCCAAATTACCCAAATCCCAATTTTCCCAATTCCCAAATTCCCAAATTCCCCGAATCCCAAATTTCCCGAATCAAAAATTCTCCAAATCCCAAATTCCCCGAATCCGAAATTCCCCAGATTTCAAATTCCAAAGGTGCCAAGACTCCAAGGTTCCAAGTTCTCAAATTCTCTAATATTCTAAGCTTTAAATTGTCAAATTTTTATATTTTTATATTATTTTATATTATTAAATTTGTTAATCTCCTTAATTTCCAAGTTAATCTCTAAATTTCCAAGTCTCCAAATTTCTAAATTTTCCAATCTTTTAATCTCCAAATTTCTAAATTTTAATTTTACAAATTCTGTAAAGCGCAAAAGTCCAAACAACCAAATTTTGAAATCCCTACACATGTTCTTAAGTTTATATATTTCCAAATTACTATATCCTTAAACTATTAAATTTGCAAATTTAAAGTTTAACCTTTTCCACTACTTTGAATTAAATAATAATTTCTTAAAAACACCATTCATAAACTCCTCTTGCACTGAAAAATGTTATTCTATAATAAATTGATATTTCTCGCGTATCATTTTTAGTCTTTCTATGAAGAAGAGTGTGCAGGATTTTTCGGAAATGCCAATATCACTTTTGAATACGTCACAAATAATTATATATGTATGAACTCATGATATGAGTAGAATCAATATAAATTTCCCAGAATTTTTATTACGTACATTTTTCTCGATTTACTGTAGGAAAAAAGATATTTAGTTGATTGGATTGCTGAACCGGGATTCGAAACCGGATCTTCCGCTTGCCAGGCTACTGCTCTTCCAATTTAGTTATCCTGATCGTTAACCATTCTCTCCTTCTCCTTAAGGAACACACACAGCTCCTGGCTCTATTAACTCAAAAAGAGAAAATCTTACATAAAATCGGGCCATAAAATATGAAAATTTTTCTCAAGAGATACTTGTAAAAGTTTGCGATACAGATTTTCTGTCAAATCTAAAAATGTTTGGCTTATCTAACATCGTTTCATGTAGGACTCTTAAATTTTAGGATAAAGCGAGAAGTGTGTCAAAGAATATATGCAAAATTAATTTTCCCTCATAAATTTAAGATTTGAGGAACTAGAGCACCAATTATACTAAAATATCTGTAACACTAGAATAATCAATAGGTAATCAATAGAATATACATAAATAAACACATTACAAATATCAGTTCTATATCTTTGTTGTACTATAAAGACAAATTTCGAGTACTTTTCATCGAATATATTTCGACCTTTCAATAATGTATTATAAATTGTTGTTGATTTAGTTTATAGAATTTATAAAAATGTAGAGATAATCCTATCGACACAACATTGCCAATAGTTCTTTCTGTGTACTTTACGTACTTAACGTTTCGTCTCCACATGAGCCCAATCATTTTCAATTGAATCTCAAGTTGACTATTGTGATGGCTAAAATAAAATATATCTTCCATTGTATGTGCACGACAAAGGTTTCGATGTTCCAGCTTACTGTCCACTTGCATTATAAAATCCAATTTTCCGTTTTCGGTCTGAATCACTTATTTGCACATAGGATGAAAATGAACAATTTTGATGAATCAAAACTGGAGTATATTATTTATCTAATTACTTTAAAACCCTCGTCAAAATTATTTGAAACCTTGATCATTCATCATAAATGAATGAGTCATAAATTTTGTCTATGAATGCACACTTTTAAAAACATTTTAATAAAATTTAACAAAATAAAAAATTTATTTAGGAGGATCATTAATTATGTTTCTTTTGACTTTCTAATTAATCATTCATCATTATATAGATTTGATTTAATTTTATTCATAAATTGATATTCTAGTGAGTCACTTGCTGTATCGTCATTTTGTCGTTTTATTTTTGTCACCGTATACCCAGAATACTCTGCAGAATTGATATCTTGGATAACAAAACGGTTCGCAACCTTTTATTCCGTGAACGTGTCATCTTTGTGACAGAGGAAATCAGAGAAGCAGAAAGATCTTGTTATACCATTGAACGCTGTCCCTGCTTTTCTTTTTTCTTTCCGACTAAATAAAGGATAGATTTTCTCGAAATTGCGTTGCTCGCTCTGTTTAGGAAAACAATGCCTCGCAGGGTGTTTCGTGTGGTGTCTCATATACTGTTACCAACTTTTCCCCCCTTCAAAAATTAGGAAAAATTATAGCGAAGTGTTCGGTTTCCTTTCATATTTGCCGAAGTTTTTCCTGCAAGAAACGGAGGAAATATGATACAAATATTCCTTTTATTTTCTGACATACGTATCGAAACAGTTATAAATAAATCACTTTGGGGAATTTTGCGAAACACGCTGGGACAGTACGGATGTCAACCCACGAGTTGGCGCGTGAAGAGGATGACCCAGATGTTTAGAAGAGCTGCGATTCAAATTGGTTCGAATAGAAAAACGGACGACCCACACGTATTTTCGGCGGTATATTGATTTTCGCGGTCGCACACCAATTAGGCCAAAAACAATGATAGGCAAACGTCTCGAGAGTGAGATAGTGCGAATTGCGTGATGCAGTTATTATTTTCATCATTATTATTTGCCGAAATTTAACGCTGAAAATGTTCACGGTGGGGATAGAGCTTCTTTTACTTTGGTTCGATCTCACGCGCCAACACGTGGATTGACATCTGTAGGTATATCCTCTGTAAACACTGTGTGACGGTATCATCCGTTTACTTTGTTATTTCTCAAAGAATATCCCTGTTATAATATAGATATAAATCTACTACACTTTAATATGATATTCTGTTGTGCAATCGGGAACAAATTAGACTTCCCTAAGGGAAATGAAACGCTTATACAAAACCATATCGTTTTTTAGGGATTTTTGAGAACTTAAAATGTTGGGGGTGATTTGAGAATTTGGAGATATAGTAGACTGAAGATATTTGGGTTTAGGAATAAGTTAATCTGGAATTTGGAATTTAAATAATTTAGAATTTAGGATTCGGAATTTAAATAATTTAGAATATAGAATTTGGAAGTAAAATAATTTAGAATTTGGAGACCTGGGGATTTGGGGATTACGTGTATGGAAATTTAGGGATTTAGCGACTTAGGAATTTGGGGACGTAGAAAATTAAAATCATAAATATTGGAATTTGAAAATTGACGGATATTGAAATCTAGAGACTATAAATTGGGGAATATTGGATTTTGCGATGGAGAAATTTAGGAAGTTGGATATTTAAGAATTTAGGAATTTGAATTTGACAAATTTTGAATTTGGCAGCGAAATTTGAGATATTTAAGAAATTTGAGGAATGTAAGAAACGTTATAAATGTGAAAAATATGAGAAATGTGAGAAATTTAAAATTTAAGAATTTGAAGAATTTAAAAAATTAAAGGAATTGAGAACTCGGAAATTTAAGAACTAAAATATTTAAAAACACAAAAGTTTAGTAGTATAAAAATTTAGACATTTATCGAATTAAAAGTTTAAGAGTTGAAAAACTTTAGGAATTTGTAGATTTGGAAATTCACGAATGTATGTTATTTACAAATATAAAATTTTTTAGAAAATTTGGGAATATAAAAATTTGGAAACTTACAAATTTGAAGACTTAATTGTTCTATAATAAAATTAAATTCTTTCAAACGTTATAAGTTCCGGAATTGGAAAATCTGTAAATTTAAAAGTGTAAAAATTTGAAAAATTGTACAATAGAAAAATTGGAAAATTGAAAAGTTGAAAATACAAAAACTTATCACTTCGAAATTAAAAGTATGAATATTCAAAACTTAATAATGTCAAATTCCATACGTATTTTCGCAACCCACGTTGTATTCGAACTACGTTTCTGCACACTTTCAGTCACGCTTCATACGTTTCGATTTTTTAAATGTGTACAAAATGGTTAACTAACTCTGTATTCTCTCCTTTTTCGGTACGAATTGTTGACGTAGCACGAAAACACCGAATCACGAATTTTATTCGTCAAAATGTTTTTCGCTCACCTTTCATTCGTTATTTCAAAAAATTCCAATTTACATCAAAACATTTGATGTCCGTTTTATATCAAAATGTGGCCACACCCCCTTTGGCCAGTATTCATGAAACGATAGCAATAAACGGAGCAAAATTTGCTGGATGTTTTTACTAACGATGTGCAGGTCGTCCAGACAGTGGAAATTCGCTGACCGAACCGAATATAAAAAGCCGTAACAAAATGAGCTCGTTACCTCCGAAGGTGCCATTGAACTCGAGAACAACTAATTTATCTTCGTCAACAACCACTTCATCTCAAGCCGCAGGATCGCCCCAGAAATTGTCTAATTTCGAGTATTCAATTTAAGGTTCACAAAAGTAATCATCTATTATCGCGATTGGTCTATTGCTATAAATCTTCTCTCCTTTTTGAGCGACTCTTTCATTTTCCAGCGAGAGCATTTGCATGGGCGTACAATGACGCAAATACATAAATTGCTATCCTACTCTGTGATAACGAGCGTTTCATCCTGCTGAAAATCAATTAATAAAGATATTTTTAAAACTATTAATATTTATTGTAGAACTGTTTGTATAGTAAAAGAAAGAATTACTGAAATGAAAGTGTTTTGCGTCTAATTAATTTTCCTTTATAGATATGCAACTTCAATGTTCTCTTATAAATTTAGGTCTTTAAATTTAATGCCTGAACAATTAATATTGCGAACGTTATATTATCTCGCGTCAATAGCAACAAAAAATTACACGTTATTTTTTAGTATCGTTTATAATTTAAATATTTTAGAAGGTTTCTGGAGCGAGATGTGCAGTAATTTTAATATTTGTTGAAGAGAAAATTTTTATTTTACTATAATTTTTCGTGTAACAGAACACCATGCATGGTCAGATATTATATTACAGACCCGTGTCTAGTTAACAATAAATTTTATTTCCACAGCTTACAATAAATTTTATTTCCATAGCTTTTCCATAGCTTATTTTATTTCCATAGCTATTTGATAAATGATATATTTTAAATGGAACAAGGTTCGATTTTAACTAATTAGAAAAGCTGCAATAATGTGAAAAGAAGTGTTGAAGCAGAGATGAAAGGAAGAATGGGATTAACGCCGAATACCTAACAAAAATAATTTGAACAAACGTTATAAATCAAGAAGGATATAAATACAGAGTGTCTCGCAACTAGTGGTCCCTGAAAGAGGGGGTAGCTGACATGATTTTGAATAACATTTCCCTTTGCAAAAATTGGATTTAAGGCTTCGTTTTTGAATTATTAAGGAAAAACACGGACCAATCAGAGCGAAGGGATTACGCATGCGCAGACGCGAGAGCGACAGCGTCGAGCCTAGTGGCTGCGCATGCGTAATCCCTTCGCTCTGATTGGTCCGTGTTTTTCCTTAATAATTCAAAAACGAAGCTTCAAATCCCATTTTTACAAAGGGAAATCTTATTCAGAATCATATCAGCTACTCCCCATTTCAGGGACCTACACTAATTGTAAGACACCCCGTATAGTATAAAATAGAAGAAAAAGTTTACTTATTTTTAAATTAATTAATTGAGTGCTTAAAAGTGGAGAGTAAATCAGACACCCTTTTATTGGAAGAACCATATTTATTATACACGCATACGTCTTTTTGCTTCTTTTTTCAGAGACAACCTGTGTCCCTCACTGTACATGTTTTCGAATACAGACTATGTTTTATTAGTAGCGTTACGACAACAGAATGGTTTCACGAAAATACTACAAACTGATTCATAAAACCATCCCAATCGGTTGTCCATGCAGCTGATACAAAATTGTATATTTACAAAAAAAGAATGATATAGTTACGTGATACACATGCCTTCACTGACGCACACAAATCTTAACATTACTGTTGCGAATAAAAAACTGTATATAACAGAATATGCTTGATGGAAGTCCGCTATATTTAATTAATATTCGATATCTAACTTTAAGACTGGAACTCTATTGTGACTCGAATGTTTTTGTATCCTTTGTGATATTCATTAATTTTTGGTTTGTTTCCTTTTCAAATCATGCAACAGAATTTTTTCGTATTTACTGTTGATACTTTCGGTATCATTTGGGTTTCCAAGTTTCCAAATTCGAAATTAATTTGAATTATTTTGAAAGAAAGGATATATCGACGATTCCAAGATGACAGATGTCAAACTATGAGTGTTGACCCAAAAGAAGTCTAACCTCACCGTGAACTTTTCTAGCGTTATTTTTCGGCAAATAAGAATAATAACTGTATTATGCAATATGCACTATCTCTCACTCTTAAAGATATTTGCCAACTGTCACTGCCTTTTGCTTAACATTTTGACTGCCACATCACTCGCATATGACGCTTAATCTCCAATACGAATGTATCATCTGTGTTATTAAGAATTTGTCCACTAACCTAATTGGAAATGTTCGTATAAACTATTTGAAACTATGAATAATAAATATAACTGTTATGTGAAACAATTATATTTAATATTGTGAGAATATTTAGTAAGATTTGTTAGAAACAAAAATAACATCTAATATTATTTTCAAATGCTTTTGTGTGGTAGTCAACGTGTTAATGTAGGCGTAACCGATCAAATACCGCTGAAAATATGTGTGAGGCGTCCATTTTTCTATTCTGACCAATTAGAGCCATAGCTCTTCTGAGTCAGCCTCTTCACGCGCCAACTCGTTGATTGACATCGGTAGCTTCTCTAGCAATTTGGAAACTTGCACGGACATTTTTCCAATAAAATACATAACATTATTTTATTGAAACAAATGAGCTAAAATAATTCAAATCCAACATTTTCGGTATCCAGTTTAAAGTTTCTTAACTAATACAGAAATACGAGTTAATAATTAACTAATTAATACGATTAAACGTATTAAATAATTAACACGATTAAACGTATTGAATAATAAATATTTCGATGCTTGTATCTATAAAGTTTTTACACAACGTTCCATTTTTTACCGCAGGCGACAATCAAGCACATTTTGATTAAAGCAAACGTATACAATTTGCGCACGGTATTTAAAAAATATAAAAATTGTCTTTCCATTTTTGATATATTATCTACAAAACCGCATTTGTTTCTTATAATTAATCTCTCATACGACGGTATCCTGTATTTTCGATATTTGTGTTTAAATGGTGGACTAAAAGTAATTGGCACGAATTGATTCCTGGAAAATCAATCAGCTGTTAGAAGAAACTGACTTCAATCTGTCCATTGAAATTCACTCGTGCTTCACGGTTTATCACAGAATAACATGTCATTATATTAATAATACTAATTATGATAAAAAGAGAAATAATCCTGTATTCAATTTTACAAACGATCGATTTTTATACAAAAGTTATTAACCTATATTATATGTATGAAAATTGTGCATATTTTAGCTGGCGTTAAAAAGTTACAAAATTCGTCAAAATCAGTTTTAAAATTCGTCAAAGTCAATGGATAATGAAGTCCGGGGTAGAAAGACATTATCGTTCGAATTTGAAACGAACCCTGCAAGTTTCATAGATGTCATATATAACAAGTTCAGCAATTGTTGCGTAATAATATTAATCATCCTTTTACAATTATTAATCCTTGGTGTATTTATTTCGTATCGGTAAATTGCTCGATTTTATTGTATTTTAGAATATAATATATATGCATAGATCATGCGTTTTTTATTTTAAAATAAACAATTGTTACATGTTAATTGCAAAAGTAACACATTAACTTTGCAGGAGATTTACCCAATATTTTGATATTTTTTAAAATGAATTTGTTAATGAAACTGCATTCGTAAAGGAACACAAATGTTTTATTATTTTAACCATTATTCTTCACTCATTGTGTTACTTGTACACACATTAGTATAATGTTTACAAAAGCACACTTACACAGGCAATAAGCCGTTCCATTCGATTACTTGTGCATTACGTGATAAAGTGCGTCAAATAAATATATAAATGTTGCGTGACATTTTTGCTCCATCAACTTTGTTTTAGAAGAGGACAATTTTAAATTGAATGCCGGTTGACGATATGATCAAATAATATTTTTAATGTTTTTTTTTTTCATAATAAGATGTTTGTAGGATTTTTGTCAATTTGTAAAACCGAATGAATCTGATCAAAATAAAGTTATAGATGACATGATGTAAAAAATCTCAATTAAATCTCGATTAAATGTTAAATTAAATCTTAATTAAACGTTGTATCAATAGAAAAGATATTACCATATAAGAAAAAGAATAAATTAAGAATGTGATTGCAATTGAGAGGTATTTGTTCTAAATTAAACAATTAATTGTCTGTAAATGTATACTAATAAAATTAAATTCGTAAAATTGAAAATAGATATTAAATATCGATATAACTCAAATATTTCATAAACTATCACACAATTTGCGTTCAAAAAATTATATATAATTTAAACACATGTTTCCAATATTTTCGATGGCATTTTTTTGTACATATCGTTAAAATATTTAAATACGTAAATACCCAATAAATTATTTCCATTAGAAAGTTATCCGTTAAATATAAGTAGTCTCATATCATCATAATTTGCAAAAGAGATAAACAAATATAAAATTATAAATTCAAACGCGGAAGTTAACGAGTTTACAAATGAGCTTCAGTCACACTTTCAAAGGAAATTAATGCTTTATAAAAATGACAGACATTTATTGTAAATTTTATGAACACTTCAAATTTTACCGTGCAGCAGAAATTATTATTATAGTCATTTTTCATTTTGTCAAAATCCTTACCACTGTGACAATAGTAATATCTGCCAATGGCGATAAAAAATTAAATGGATATTCATGATTGTTTAAAAATGACCGAAAATTATTAGGGACTGTGAAAACATTGGAATACTTTGAAAAACTGAAACATATTTGGCTTATAAATGTAAAATATGTTGAAATGAAAAAACATTACAAAAATTTAAATGTCGTGATACCAAACAAACAGTATTATTATAATAAGCATTCACTGAATTAGTATAATACATTGCTTCGTTAAAGAAAAGTGCAACTGATAATTAACATTGTAACAAATTTATTTCAAAAATTATTCTAGACTACTTTCATTTACTTTTGTAATATTTCAAATATTAATGCGTTGAATATTAGATCACTGATAATAAATGATTTCATTATTAAAGTCCGAATAAAGTAAATATTCATAGAGCGTTCTACTAAAATCAGACATCAAAATTATTTTTGTTATAAACCTTGAGATGACATTTAAAATGACTTGAAAACAAATTTTTCTATCGTTACTGAATACATGTACGAAAAATACATGTCATATTTAATAACAATACAAATAATTTAAATACTTGTGTTAAGAACATTACATACACTACCGTCCATAAGTATCCAGACACTTGGTTTCATTACATAAAAGATAGTTGAACTTTGTACGAAAGGTATTTAGGGTTATCATATCATTTGTAATAATTATTATTATCTTTTTTGAGGTGTCATAACGTAATGGAATTAATGTTTAAGTACAAATTATACAATGAAAGTGTGAAAGTAAAATTCATGTCCAGAAGTACAAAGTTCAAATTTGTGAATCTAATGAAACGCTTTCGATTCTAAAAGAAATTTTAATTTCTACTGTGTTTCATTTCTATGGTGCAGAACGTATTCACAGGGTTCTTCGATATGTTTCAAGTGTTTGTAAACTGTTGGTAGATGTTTAAGTTCCCTCAATGGAGATAAGAATGGAGGTAACGCTATACACTCGACAGTTTCGGTTTAGTTCGTCTGTAGCTTCTTTTCCATCGAGATATGAGTTCCAAACGAGAATTATCAATGGAAAAACGTTCCAGTATTCTGACCTTCGCAGAAAAAAAATCGATTTCAGTTACTGTTGGAGATACTTGAATAACTTTCATGCAACGCGAATGCATATTTCGCTGATGTCCGGATACTTATGTACGGTAGTGTATATTAAAAATTTGTATTGTCACCCTATTAAAAAATGCAAGTATTTATAATATACTTGAATAGTAATTTTTAAAAATTACAAAAAGGATCAAAAAACCATAGGAATCTCCAATAACATAAAATTCAGAAAATTACTTAATTGAGATTTCATTAACTATAATATTCATCGTATAAAAAGATTAAATTAGAAGTAGTGCAACTTACGCGAAATTACCCCCAAACTCAATGCGTTAATATTCGCATATTAATATTCACAGCACCCCATAAATAACATTTAATATGACGAATTTATCTGACAAGTCCTACGAGAATTTTTTGCGAAATTATATTTGTATTGAGTCCGAACGAAATATTTGCCGAACAATTTTTCGACGAAATCGCTTCGACGAATACAGCAAGAGAATAAGTACAGTTTGTAAATAAACATGGATTCATGATTATTCAGCAATACGAGAAACATCGATAATATTCACACGCATACACGTACAGCATAGTATATAGCAAAGAAGTTCGATGGATTGGAAACTGCAATTGTTCGGTCAATGTTTGCTCTCCCTTATCGATCCGTTAAATAACAACTATTTCGCTTATTTTCTAAAGATACGTTTACAACTATGTTCTTATAGTATTCAGTACAGTGTATGTACATCTTATACCAGAAAAGATCCGAAATGTCAATATACACGTCTTACAGCTCTAGAATAATCTATTTGAGTTTGGCAATTGATTGGCAAATTTTCTTGGTCGTTAAGAACCATCGCAAAGCGTTACAAAAATAATCATTGACGATAATATCAATTATACAGTTTCGTTTGATAACAATGTTCTTCGATAACGTACATGCAATTTTGAGTATATACTTGCGATCAGCCACTCCATACAATACGAGTTTGACGAATAATATTTGTTAATAAGTTGAATAATTTCAACTTTTTTTGGTTAAAAAATTACGTACTTCAATTTCATTTGTTACAATATTACTTAGGGTTTCCAATTTTTTACACATTGGTGGACAGAAATAAGCATGTGCAGTAAAGTGTATAATATTATTAAAGATATACGAAATTATTTTTTTAATACATTTCTGTTCACTCTTTTAAATTATGAGGTTTTCGTGACTAAACTGCTGTTTCAATTTTCAAACAAATTATAATATTAATGATTCAAATTTATAGTTTCAAAATGTTCTAAAAATAATTTTTGTAAAAGCTACATTCTACACTTTTGTAAGTAGAAATTTATGCAATTAACTTCAGCTATGAATATAGTTTTCTTGATTCACTGTATCGTATACAAATTAAATAAACCGACTCTACGAAAATTATTTTTATATGTCAGTTGTTATAAAAAATATAAAAATCAATATTATTTGTCTTTTGCAATGCTTAACAAAAATACAAGGTCATTTAAATGAATATAAATATTGTGGATATGTAAGAGTTTAATTTCTGAGCATCTAAGATTTTTTATTTATTTTTTATTTGCTGGCTGAGACTTCTTTTGAATTATAGTAAATTTTTACTGAAAGAAGGTATAATAAATGGTATTTATAAGAAACAAATCATACTTACTTTCCTGTATGTCATATTATCAAAAATTAAAAATTATACAAGCTGCCAGTATGAATCAAGTTCTTCAATTTACCCGCGAAATTTAAAATAGATACGAACGATTGCCAGCACCATATCCCACTCTTCCCATGCATATCTTAAGCTGAACTTTTTATTTATAGTATAACTTAAAGACTTTACATAAAATGATGTAACTTAAAGACTTTAAATAAAATAATACAACTTAAAGACTTCAAACAAAATAATCTTAAAACTTTTCGGATCCATTTAAATCTTCATTGAATAATTTTAATTACATTGAGAAGAATGAAATAGAAATTATGTAAATAACTGAATCAACTGTCTTCGTTTACTAAATTTTGAACTGAACCGCTGCAGAAAACTCCCGTCACAGCTGCTACCAAAGAAACTAAAGACGTCGATAAAGGTTCTGGCCAAATGTCTGAAATAAAAGTAGAGAAATGAGGACATCAGGGGAAATGATCCACATAGATTGTTCTTAGTTTAAATTTCACAAGATTTTAAAAGAGTTCAAATGTTACGGGAAACGGACATGAAGATTGTCATTAATACCATTACAAATGACTTGTAACCTCGTTCTCCTATACTATTGTACTTCCTCGCTATTCATCAATCATCTCATATAATGGTTCTATTCCATGTATATCCTGCTGTCTCCCAATTCCCCTTCAAATCCTAATCACTCACACAATGTCACTTCATGACGCCTTCAATTGTTGCGCAAGAACCTCATTCTTATTTCAATTTTTAATTCTGCTAGATTCGAACCTAGGTAAAATAAAATTATAAACTTTATTATACACAATAATAAATTAAAATTGAAATTGAATAAAATTAAGATTGACCCACTAAATTTCTATATCTTTCAGTAAAAATTATGTAATAATGCATCTTGCATGAATGCTGTCTTATGTTCTTACCTCAGGCTTAATAAATGCCTCGTGATATACTGGCTTGCATACTAGCATCATTCTTCATTACCAAAGGTACGTTATAAAATTCAAATAGACACCAAAAATAAAATTCAATTTAAATAAATTAACAGTTATTTAAGACTGCCTGACAAGTATCTTCAAATCTCTGTAAAATCCCCTACCTTTAACCTTTTGCTTTATAACATAGATTTGTAGGGTACAATTCAAATGTGACAAACATAAAACGTACTTGCACAGATGAGTTTTCAATGCTGATTTGCATAATTAATCGCTAAATCTAAAATGTACCTAATATTTCAACTTTTATTATTTTTCTTAAAATTGCAGTTATTCTAACTAACGCAACTGCCGCAAAGATCATAGGTTAAGGGGCTAACATCATGCCACATTCGTGACGCAGGCAACAGTTCAAATACGGCGAACCTGTTTCGCAGTTTTAGTACGAATTTTAAATTTAATTTCAATTATAATTTACACAAGAAGCGCTAACGGCAGCTAACATTTCAAGCTTCTTTGCCTCAACTCAATAGAAATGATTAATGAACTGATTTAACGAAGAAGTGGGTTAAGCGGTTAAATTGTACACGAAATTTTAACTTCCCTTTAGTCAGACTTTACACTATTAAACTGTACGGTGTTAGGTAATAATTAAAGTGCAATAACTGAACGAAGTTGTATAAAGTTAGAACAAAGTAATAATTGATCAAAAATAAAGCAATTTTTTGGTGCTCGTTTAATAAACAAACAGTTTAATAAATGATAGATTTCTTCTTGACAGAATTTAGGTGTTATTTTCTTTCCTTTTTATATTAAACAAGGACAAATAAATATTCTTGGATTATTTTCCTTTAGTAACATACCCCAAGGCGAATGCCACCGAATAAATTTTAGAAATGAATGCAAGGTTTAAGGATAAGATAAGTATCAAGGCAATCCCTTGAAATAATGTAGCACAAAGGAGTTTCTATAATAGTCTCGTTTAACCAAGGTTTCCTATTATCCCAAATGCTTTGAACCTTATATTGGATGGCGGAATTGATTTTAAATATCGATTCTTTAAAGAAATAATGCGTCCCTTAAGAGTATCGTAGACAGCCAATGGCTATTTCCATTTCGTGCCAACGTATACTGTCAATTTATTTTTAACCGTGAAAGAAAATGATTTCACAAACTCTTTTTGTATTATCCGAGGCTTCTATTATCTGAAATATCCAGAATAATCGAAATTCGTATCTATATACTTATGGACAGAAATTTTGAAATAATGCTTAAAAAGTTTGTGATAAACGTCTTGCTTTTACACTTCGACTGTTGAAGGAAAAGAATATGTCGTTCTTAGAATGCATGCATGATGTCAATTCATGAGTTGGTGCGTGACATATTTTGAAATAAAGCAGTTACTTAATCCCTTGCACTATGATTTATTTATCAGGTGCGTTAGTCAGAACTGATTAATTGCAGTTATACTATTAAAAAAAATTTGAAATGTTAAGTAAATATGTTATTATACAATCGTTGACTATGCAAATTATAATTGGACTTGAACTCCAAATTGAAGCGTACTAAAAATTCAAGTAAAATTGATCACGGCCAAAGTACGAGCGTGTCACGAGTCAGATTCATCAAAATAGTGCAAAAGGTTAAAAAGTGTATAACAAACGTCTTGTTTTTTCACTTCCGTGTGTTGGTAAATAAAAGGATAGTTTTTGGAATATTTTTCATTGAGGTAAATCAGAAAATTGTGAGATATGTAGCAGTGTTATAGTTTATTTAAACTATACTCATAAATTACCGTGATGTCTCTGGTTTAGATTAGAGAAAAAAGAACGATTGTGGATTTAAAAGTGTGGTATACAAACTAGAGAAAAGGAATTCGGTTCTCAACTATTTTTAACGAATAACAGATAGAACTTTTTGATTTATTATTGTTAGGATAAGTTAACTGCATTTCAGAACAAAAACGCGCGTGCTTAAAATGTGTTATTTAAACCAAGTTTTGGACATTCTCGTAAATACACTCCTTCCCTTCGTGCTAATGATACTGGTGCTTGTGAAATCCCTACTAATGACCAACGTACCTACTAAACCAAACAAGTAAACGTGTGTAATTAAACCACAATTATTTTCCAATACCAAAGAATTCAAGTCAAATTTAAAATAGAAAAAGAGAGAATTAAAAAGAGATAAGACTTCTAAATAGGAATGTAGAATCAAACTTTAATTTTCATGTAACAGGTACAGGGTCATTTACATTATCACCTACCTACTATGTAGATAGTATATGAAAATACAGTAAGATGAAGTGGGGTAAGTGCAGACTGGTTTTTGTAAAGTTGATATTTAAACATAAGTATTTTCAGTCTGCTATGTAAATACTTAGCGCCTGTCGATATCGAACGATTTGTACAATTACTACCATTTAGTTAATATTAACTAGAACCTTAATTTTGTACATTTTGATTTTGATAGGAAATTGTTTAAAATGTCAACTACTCTGCACTTTCCCCGAAAATGGGGTAAGAGCGTAACTTGAAGTTAAATACTCTGAAACTTTATTTCATGTGCAATGGGGCAAGAGCAGAATTATTAACAAATGTGCTATAAAATGCTTTTTACTGCATTATGCAAGTACTCTATACTGCAAACAAGTACTCTTAGCTGAAATATAAAAGGGGATATAGTGAAACAAAACAAGGAAACAAACATACTAAATGGAGAAATTTTGCTCATATTGTAATAAAAACAGCCTGTATACGCACTTGTCCCGTTTAAGAACTTACCCCACTTCACCTTATGTGAAATATAAAATATGTGAAATACAAGAAGGTTTAATCATTGTATATAAACTATTGTATACAAATGTTTTCTGTAGCTCTATTATGTACTCCATATGTAATATGCATTGTACATAAGGAAACATGCATACACTATATGCATACATTTCCTTTTCAGTGTGTGTACAGGTGCTTCACCAGATGTACAATAATCTCGAGCCACTATAATCACGTTAGATAGTGATGCATCAAAATGACTCTGCATCCGTCTAACAAGTCGATTACAGAACATCCGTCTTCCTGGGATTAAAATCAAACAGGGCGGGCGCGGATTGGTTGGAATGTATGGATTCATAAACTCAAATTATCAAATATTTGAATTATTAGATTTCTAACTTATCAAACGCTAGATTCTCTAAATTTTGTTAGTTGCAGTATTTCAGAGATGAAAGATTTCCAAATTTTTTAATTCCAAAATTCCTAAATTCTGAGATAAAAATCTCAATTTTCTGGATTTTCAAAATTCTGAATTTCCAAATATTCAGATTTTCGAATCTGCAATCTGCGAAATTCCAAAATCTCTAAATTATATGGAATTTTCAGAATCCGAAGTCTCACAATTGCTAATTTTGCAAATTATTAAATTTCATGATTTCCAAACTTTCTAATCACAAAATTTCTCAGCTGTTCAAATTCAAAAGTTTACAAAATTTCTAGTCACCAAATTTTCAAACCCTGAAATCCCCAAATTTCAAAATTTCCATGTCTAATTCCAAAATTTTTAAATTTTTTAATCACCATATTCTCACATATTTAAATTCAAAAATTTCCAAATTCTCAAATCTCCAAATCCGTAAATTCCCAAATCTTCAAATCCCCAAATCCGTAAATCCCCAAATTCCAAAATTCCAAAATTCCCAAATTTTATAATCACCAAATTCCCATATATTCAAACTCCAAAACTTCCAAATTCTCAAATTCCCAAATCCGTAAATCCCTAAATCTCCAAATCCCCAAATTCCATAATTCCCAAATTTTCTAATCACCAAATTCCTAAATATTCAAATTCCAAAATTTCCAAATTCTCAAATCCCCAAATCCCCAAATCTCCAAATCCCCAAATTCCCAAATTACCAATATTTCCAAATTGTCCAATTGTCCAATACTAAAGCATTCCGCCTTAAAAAAAATTTCTTTCACCATCCCCAAAATCGTGGTACAAACTATAATATCCCAAACATAAATATAAAAATCTAATAAAATCCTCCAACGCAATTATTACTTTCAAATCAAACATAAATACACACACTACTCAATGAAAAAAAAATTACTAATAATTTGTTCCATATTGTATATTCTCAACCAGCCTCCTCCATAGTACAAATTGTACAATATCAATGTTCAATTATTAATATCATTTTAAAATATACATATCACAATACTTGCAATAAACAGACCTGAAAGAAATCATCTGAAAGTAAAAGAAATTCACACAAGGTTCAACAAACATCGACTCGTTTTATTACATTGTCTCAAGCGTATAAAATAGCAAAAAATTGCATTATTCGAAATTTAAGGTAAACACTTTAACCTTTCGATTATTTGATCGAGATATTATTTACATCAGACTCGATGGAATGGCTGCCACATCAATATTGATATACACGAAGCGATGGATCGATAAAAGAACATCGACTCGAGCGGACACTCTCGTCCCTAATACGTACTTAAGCGATATACAAACATTCGTCCAAAAATACAGTGCACAATCAATTTCGAACACCATTCTGGGTGTTTTGTGTTCCGGGAAACCCGATGGAGAAAATTCGTTTGACCCTGCTCAGAGTAATCGGTTTCCCTATCGCTCTTAAACATCTAAACATTCGCCCACGTCTTTATTACCTGGTCGTAAATACAAAATTAAGTACACGTCTTTGTATCGTCGAGAAAAAAATCTGACTCTAATTGTAAGTACTGAATACGATATCGTTCTTTTCGTTCTGCGTGCGTCATTGTACAACGTTATTGTTAAAATCTCATTTCTCACTTCGAGTGCTATATTCGCTGCAAAACTTTCAATTTAACAGGCTCCGTAATGACAAATCATAATTTTCGATAACAGTAATAGCAATAAATGTTACACGAAATAATTCTTTTAATTCGTAATCTTTGTGTTATATTTTAAATCCCTTGCTGATTTTGTTCTGATTTCTGAAGTTTCTTGAGGGATTCTTGAATACTTTTATCAGTTGAGTAACTTGATTGGATTGAAATTTTTTAAAAATAATCTGCTTGTAATATCTCTTCTTTCAAATTATAAAATTTATAAATAGTGGATAAAGATATTTATCGTTTTACTTTTATTTATACACGAGAATGAACTTAATTTCTATATACTTTTAAGTATTTGAATATTAAAAATTATGAAGAACGGATTCAGAGAAAAAGTTAATAAAGACGATTAAATAACTCAAATATTCAGCTAATAAGACCTGAATATAATATATTATTTCTGTAGTTTGTGACAAAGGAGGGAGAACCGGTATTATTCTGAGAAGAACTGAATTTAATTGCCTTCCGGATACTACGGTTATTAATATTAAATAGAAACATGAAGTAAGTTCAGTGCGTTTCACGCGAACACAGGTTGAATATTTTTATAATTATAACCAACTAGTAAGTTAGTCGTTGACTGAAGTCAACGATTAGGTTTAAAAGACCATGTTTTTAAATTACTCATTTAGATTAAATTAAATGCGTTTCTGCCTAGTAAAAATGTGTGTGGTAGTGTAAGTATGTAGTTATTTGTTAATATTGTTATTGTTGTTGTAGTGAAGCAGGAGAATCTACTAAAACAAAAGTCAGGAAGGGGATCTCACCACGTTCGCTGCAGCCAGACCACTTCGTGGCTTTATTATTATATAGAGATTGTATACAGCGTTCATCTGAACTCTATAAACTAAAAGGAAATAATAAATAATTTTAAAGTAAACATAGAAGATTTTCATACGAAAAGAACAAAAGAGTTATTTCAAACGATATTAAAAATTTATTCAGCATTGCAATTATAACCTATTTACGAAAAACTTTCATCTCACTCGAAATTTTTATTTAAAAATCTCTCGATATATTCTTCACAAAAATTATCCATAGTTTCTCTATATTTATTTATTTATTTAAAATTTGTATTTGAAGATTAAACAATTTAGAATTCGATCAACAAATCACAATTTAGATCAACCATTTTTAATATTGTTAGGTGTTTCAATTTGTTTCACTTGTTTTTTTAGGAACGAAAAATTAACAGGTGAAATATCTGTATCCGAAATCACGCAAACTGTTTACATCGCATATCGTGTAACACTTTACAAATTTACCCTCGTTCATGTTTGCTCTGCAAATGTAAACTAGTTGCTTAACTTCCGCGGCTGACAGTAAAGTTTGCAGAGCTTTCGAATGCGGTGCTGTAAGTCGTACGGTACAAGCAAACGAACGACGCGAAAGTAGCTTAAACAATTTTGAAGCAGTGAAGAAATTCTTTGAAATGAATTGTAAGAAGCGGGGACTCGAGTGGTAAATAACATTTTTAACCGACTTCGAAAAAGGAGGAGGTTACTCAATTCGATCAGTATATATATTTTTTTTTTTTTTCTATGTGTGCCCGCCGATTACGCCTAGCTGGATGGACCGATCGGAACGAAACCTTTTGCATCTGGTAGGTTCTGACTCCCCATTGGTACCATTATCAAAAAATTTTTCATTTTTTAATTGCAAAGTGTTGTTATTGCAAAAAAACCGGCAACTTTTGAAATAAACTTTTCTCGATTTTAGTGCGCTTTTAATATCTTATTACGGACGTGATTCTGAACAATTTTGTTCATATACAAATTTTGCGGAAAGCTTTAGTTTTCGAGATATTAGCGAAAAATTGTTGAAAAGTTTTGAAATCAACTTTGGACGATTTTCATGTCCTTTTAATATGTTATCGGGGACACGATTCTGAACAACTTTTTCCTTATCCACAATTAAGGGGAAGCTTTAGTTTTCGAGTTATTAGCGAAAAACTATTGTTACTAATATATTGAATTCTGCGTATGCCTCCGTGTCTCTGGTAGTGTATGAGTCAACATGCAGTCGCCGATTTTCTACTGTTTCTACGAACACGTCTTGCCGGCCGATAAAAAGTGTGAAATAAAATAATTTTTAGAAAAAAAATACGCCGACTTCGAAATGCACTAAAAAGTATAAAATAATTTCTATTTCCTAATGTAGTAATTTCTATTTCATTCAATCATACAATTACGTAACAGATATGAATGAAACCTCTTTACTCGTTAGGTATTATATTAAATACGTTTCAACCTTTTCGGAGGCGGCGCAAAATTAAATAACATATTCAAAATAATCTTTTAATTTTGCGCCGCCTCCGAAAAAGTTGAAACGTATTTAATATAATACCTAACGAGTAAAGAGGTTTCATTCATATCTGTTACGTAATTGTATGATTGAATGAAATAGAAATTACTACATTAGGAAATAGAAATTATTTTATACTTTTTAGTGCATTTCGAAGTCGGCGTATTTTTTTTTCTAAAAATTATTTTATATTCGTGGCATTCTGCTAAAAAGATATTAGAGAAAAGCTGTTTAATATGTGAATACCTAAAGTTTGAAAGTTATAGAGTGACTCTATCCATCAATTTTTAATATAGAAAATCAGACGCATTGCAGTCGCCATTACTGAGAGTTAGTTTGATATGTTGATGTATTCTAAAAATATTTTGTATGAAATGACAAACAAAACCGTATTCTGCAAACTGAACTTGGTAAACTTATTTAACTTGGTTAAAGAATTATAATTTATACTTCGTCTTTTGAATTATTGAATTTTTGTATTTGTTAGATTATTAGAATTTTGTATTTATTACCTTAAGAGCTTATTTATTAGTTTAAGAACTCTTTGTTTCTATAATTGAATAAATATAAACAAATTCTGCTGCCTTGAATTTTCCACGCATTTTATTAACCGTGTAGCGAAATACACATCTCGTTTCATTAGCTTGGTGTATATTATATTTTCACTGTAATTTATGACATAATTGAAAATAAATGTAAAATAATAGACGATAGCTTTAAAAATTTAAACTTGCATTTAACGCTGTCAAAGATCATTTTTATTCTACAAATTTGTACTTGCTTGTAAAAAATACAGTTATGTAAAAAACGACATCAAGTGATTCAGAAAATGAATTAAGTACCATTTTACGAAATGAATAAATGTTCAATAATTTACTAATATAAATTAATATAAAATATTAATAATTTACAATATTTAAAAATTGCATTTATTTCTAAAGAATTATATTGATGCAATTAAAACATATTTAGCTTAAAAATTTGACGTGTCGCCATGGTTTTCATAATCCGAAAAGACGTTCATAAAATATTGCAATATTTGAAACTTGATATCAATAATCGTTTTCAATGAATACGGAGCGTGTTAAAATTACAAAATGTTATTTAATAAACACAGTATTTACCAAATTAAGTACCGTTTTTGTAAATATAATTATAGTAACCTAAAGTGTATTTTTAGAATTTTCTAAAATAACGTCACATTGAATTTCTCAATCCATTGACTGTGTGATTCTCGCAAAGACTTCATTGACTCGCAAGGAATGTTAAATTCGTAAGAAATAAATAATTCATAAATACAAACGAAATTCGATTGTTTAGAAATATGTGCACTATGTAAATTTTTAGCTAATGTTAATTAATAAATAGATCTTTATTAGCAATTAGTTGTATTGAAGCGAAATGAAATATCGTTCTTGTTTAAAATACAAAAATAAAATTGAAGTATCTATTCTCATGAAAATTATTATTTAAAATATTATTTAAAACACGTTGATAAAATGTTTCACTGCACAAGAAAATTTGAGAGGTTAAATGTTTCACTGCACTGTTTTAAATTTTTAAAAGTTCATTAAACTTTGGCAAGGAAAATTAATTATTAATTAAGATCCCCTGTCAGAAATTACAAAAGCGCTCTTACCTGCTTTTATACAAAGTGTTCAGTTTAAAGTAGTCATTCAAATAGTTAATTCTTAATTTAGAAATAGTTGCTATCATTTTCCATTCACTGATGTTGAAATTAAATCTAATTATAAAGTTCTATGAAAGCAATATAATTATATTTCAGAATTATATTTTCAACCTCACGAAAATGTTATTACTTACTTTTATTATAAAATCCTCGAATATTACAAAACTTAGTAAGTTCAAAAGTATTTACCCATCTACATTTTTAAATATTATATGATATGTGTCTAATTTTTCTTTGGAAGGGCCGAAATCTTCTAAAAAAAAATCCCAGTACAAATTTGTGAAAATTATTGAAATTTGCTGAATAACCCTTTGCACCCTCATTTTTTTAAATGATGAATCAACGACTACAACACAATTTTGTAGTCTAAATTTTTGAAAACCGTTTGAAAATAAAATTATAAATTTATTTACTTTCATAAATTAGAAATTTATTTATTTTGGGTTTGAAAAACTTCTGAAGTGTTTTTGGAAATAATTTTATACATTCTTGAAATGTAAAATATATTATTTATTTATTATAACTGTCTAATCGAGTGCAAAGAATTAAATTAGAGGGATCTCAGGATATACCTTACTCTAAAATTTTTGTACATTTATGCAATCATTTCATATTTCGTAACATTTAAATTATCTGACTGTTCTCTACAACTTTATTAATCGCTTTTATTTTCTGTATCAAAAGATTTCTTCTTCGTACATGTTTAAATAAATAAAAAAATAAACAATATTTAATACTTCAAATCTATCCTAAACTTCTAAATAAATTACCTTAAACACATCATGCCACTATAATCGTTCAGTTTCTCTCACATCAAACCTCTATTTTTTCTCTTTATCGATATACTTTAATTATTTCGTGTTAAAATAACCGTCACGCGCGATCATTAAATATAAGAAAAGAGAATATCGATAAAGTGAACGTTTAATTATAATTTCTAATACCATTATATCAAAATATCATCGAACAGAACTTTTACTGTATTATTATAAGAAACGAATGATTTTCACATACATCGATATGCTGAACGATGGACAAATACTTTTGAATGCCCGACTAATGTGACGAATAGCAGTCAAAGGATTAAGGAAATTATTTACGGAACATTTATATAAACGTTGACAATGACGAAGAACGAACTGTTTATATTTGAAAGAACCGCTACCTCGATCGAATTGCTGGTAAAATGAAACATGTGTACACGGATCGTCCAGGTGATTTTTCATGATAAGTGATATGATTTCTACGAAGATGCGAGTTTTTTGTTCCCACTGACATGTTTATCCTATCATGAAAAAGGAGGGCCTCTCGTTTTTATCCGTCCCCTTTGCTTTTTCATTCTAGGCAAATGATTTACATTTAACTGACGTCTCTACTACAGCCCTTGGACGGATGGTTGCCACACACGAATGTAATTCGATTAGCAATTTGTGCTTGTTGATTAAATTATCGTTGGATTCTCAATAAATCGAGCAAATTATCGGGCAAGATTCGATTATTAACACGCTGAATGCCGGAGTAAGCGAATTATTTTCTTACTTTTTCTGAGGTTGCTGAGCCTACTTGAGAAGGAAACAATATTTCTTAATAATGATATATTATATTGCAATATACTGAAATATTATACTGAATTATATTGAAATATTATGACTGAATTATACTGAAATATTATTTAATGATGAAGGCGTGGGAAATAAATGTGGAAATTCATATATTAAATGAAAAAGATTTTACTGAAGGAAATAAATGATAACCAAGATTTTCTGGAAGATTTTTTTAAACGCGGTTTAAATATTAATCTAATACATAATTTATCAGTATTAGTAGTAGTATGAAATTAGCTGGTGTATTGTTATTAATTAAAATTTTGTAGAATAATTTAGAGCAAAAATGTCAATATGTTATTTCAATAAAAATTAACCTCAAAATTAGATGAACATTCTCATCTTTTATAACTTGAAGCATGATATGCTTCATCAAATATTTTTGGTAAATATTTGATGAAACAATACACAAACTTGAATTAATTAAATCTTAATTAAATCGCGTATCATTCAAACATTGGTAATATAGCGACCAAAGTTAATCAGAATTCTATATTAGTTCACCGAATATTAATAGAAATCAATACTAGTTTTAATTAGATACTAATAAAAATCCAAGTTAAAATTATATAAAGTGACACAATTAACTATAATAATCATTATGGAGAATTGCGATGGTGAAACTTCAAACACCAATGACAAATATTCAGCAAATAAATAAGCAATAATTAAATATATAAATATCAAACAACTCTGTCATTCGATCATTAACACTAGGTTGACAAGACGCGTCATTTTGACGTGTTTCGAATTGTTTTAAGAAAATTACAAAAATCGTTCGCATTTTTATTTTATCTCTTGTACTGACTTTTATCCATTGAACGAGGTAAATATATATTGAAGTCTATTTTCTTCAAAAGCTTTGAAATATTTTAATTTGCTACGTGGTATACCTATCTCTACGGATGTGCGTCAATTTGACGCGATCGTAATGTAAATACAATTTTTAGTAAATTAGTTTTACCCACGCAAAAATTACAACAATCATAAATATGAATGCACCGACAATACCTTATAAACGACGGACTTCGCTATTCTGGAGTCGCACATGGCCGGCACAGCCGGTATGCCGGGATCGGACCCGGCGTTGCAGTACAAATCGCAGTTCGCAGGGTAGAGAGAAGTAAAAATATGAATGTAGAATATTGAAGTAATGTACTAAAATATTCTTGAATAATAAAAACTTTCTATAAATATATATCTCATATTTTCATTTCTTACTTGTAGTGTTTAATTATATTGATTTCTAAGTGGCTGTTTTTCTTTAAATATATGTATTCGTTCGTGCGTCAAATTGACGCGTGTTCGTAGAGACGGGTATATAAGAAATGTCCCTAAACCTAATGTCAATAAACATATTTTGTATTTGAGAGGTTAAACTCACTTTTCGCACAAACTATGTAATTGTTTTCGGTCTATAATCAGAATTCTTTATAAAATGCAGATCAATTCTCCCATTAAAAGGTCAAACAGCTAAGAACGAATATCATTCCAGAAATAACTGGTAACGCAATCATCCTGACCCAGCTACAGAAATAAAATTTGTAAAATATAGAAAGCATATCCGGTAAAGCTCATGGATAAACTGAAACCCACATACGCGTTTCACGTTAATTTAAAAGCAGTTTACTTTTCGATGATTGAACGCCGTTACGTTTCCAGAAATTACTTTTGAAGTTCAAATAACTTCAAAAGTTATTCTGATGTAACTTTTTAAATTATTCAGATGTAACTTTCCAAGTTTCTATTATGCAGAGTGCCTCAGAAAAAGTTAAGTATGGAAAGATAAGTATGCCGTTCTTTAATGTTGGAACGATGAACAATTTTCTCTGTTCCTGTATGAAAAATGAAAGATTAGAGGATGTTAAAGTACGTTTTGATTTGTTGGTACAATTTGAAACTTTTGTAATAAGTATCTTCTCTGAGATGTACATTTTCGGCTGCAATTGTCATCATCAATTGCAGATTTATTGAATTGCTGAGGATTTTCAAACTATCACATGTGGGGTATTGTATGGATCATCAGATTGATTAGACTATAAGTACTAATAATTATCTTTGTTGGGATGTATATTCTATAATCAATATGTGTTGCTGCCACAAAATGTATTAAAACAAATTCCATAAAAAAAAAAACACAAATTCTTACTCAGATCATATCAATTCAAATTTAACTGCGTATATTATTTACATCTGAATTAAACACATGCAATTGTTTTGCCTCATTGTTATTTATAAAATACCATCAATAAAATGCTTGAAATAATAAACTGATTTAAATAAAATATTTTCAACCCAGGATTTGGGATAATCTCTGCAATTGGAATAGTCGATTAAAATGTAACACTGAACTGATTGCGATTCAAATGTTAAGGGAATACATTTACTGAATTAAACACAAGATAAAATTATTTTATAAAATACAATTATTTGAAATAACGAATTACGTCGAATAAAATATTTCTAACCTTGAGTGCAAGATCAAACAAAGATAGTACTTCTTCCACAAGTGAGAGTAATTTGATTTCTATAAGGCAGAATAATAAGACTTCTGAGATTAAACTTCTAGTGGGCAATGCTAGGTACATTTAGTTTGTAAAAGTTTTCTTACGTTATTTGAAGAATATAAGTAATAAAGTATTTCATATAATTCATTTCAAATAAAATTCAACCCCATACGTGGAATCCAGCAGAAAATATCAACTCCAGTCATGAGATTATGAAGATAAAAATAATTATCAATGCTTTTGCCCAGTATCATTACTTTTGCAAGTAACAGAAATAGGTGTTAGTGACATTATTTGGAAGTATGAAGCTCGATTTTCTTGCGAATCCAACGAATCAATCGTGGCAACCCAACGCGGGATACGCATCTTACAACCCTTAAGATATGCAACCAGGACTAATCTACATCACGGTAGGTACCTAAACGCGAACATCGATCGTTTCGATCAATCGACAATGCCTATCAAGAAAGAAATACCCTCAAAATTCGAATGTGTCATTAATTACGGTAATTATTTTCCGAAATACCAAAAATGCAGAATCTTTCGAAAATCTCGAAAAATAATCACCGTTAGAGATGTTATTTTTTTAACGTGCTTCCGCTTTCTAAAATCAGCTGACACGTTGACTTATTTATATTTAAAGGATCAAATTCGCAATGTCACATTAAAAGTTTGCTTTGCCGATATGTGAACAATTTTGGAGAACGTAAGGTAATCGATGTTCGTCACTGCTATTTAATCATGAAATACATAGTATTTATTAGCAAACACTTTCTCCTTACCAATTATCCTGCAACTTCTAATAAAGCTATCAGATCTATTCTTCCAGGATAAGCCATACACTTACAGCTTCTTTCGTGTAAATTATTTTTCACTTTGATCATTCTTCATCATTCTTCGTTTGACAATCGTCACTTCACAGTTTCTGCGCAGAATTCTTTCGAGACATAAAATGGAGTGCGAACGAATTTTAAATACAAGAAAATAGGTAGCCAAACGCTTCCTTGACAATTTATAAACACTTCGAGCCCTTATTTTCAATTCCGATGCAAGCATCGATTGTTTCAGAATTTTTTATTGGTTCATATAATTATTATTTTATGGAAATATTTTGCTTTATTAGAAAATCCAAGAAATACGCAGTCGAGAATGATTCATACAACTTCTAAAGTTTTAACTCTCAAATGACGGAGCTGTCTCTCGTAATTTACGACATCGAAGTTCAATTGTTCTTGTCATTATTGTGTTAAATATAATTTCACTAAAAAATTTTAACTTAAAAGTAAAACAGTTTCGACATGGATAAAATATTGCGTCGTAATTGAAACAGCTTCGCCATTTGTCAGTTGATAATAATTACATCCGTTAGTAAATTGACAGAATACAACCATTCGAGGATTGACAAGTTTCCCGAGTTAAATGTTTTTAATTATAAAAACGTTTTAATACCAGAACGTGCACCAATTCGATATTGCATGCAATGCTTTATTCAGCGTAATTTTTCATTTATCACAATATACGCAACGGAAGGTTTTAAAGTAACAATTCTTATGGGGAAAGGTTGCCAAATTTGGACCACCACTATTTAAAATCTAAAATGATAAAATAGTTTCAATTTATAGGAATTTATTAAAAAATATATTCTGAAAGAGGAAAAATATAATTTATTAAGATTCTATTGTTAATTAAGAAAATTAGTTTTCTAGGAAAATTTCTGTATTGTAAAATATGGAAATATTTGTGTATTGTAAAATACAGAAATTTGATTGTTGAATTATTGTATTAGTGCAATTAAATTCAACTGAAAATGTTCTATTAAAGAAGTATATATCAAAAGTTGGGACTATGAATATTTGTGAATATACGCATCTGAATTATATAATTTGGATTATGAAATTGAGGATCATGGAGATTTGATAAAATAGTAGTATTTGGGAAATTTTAGAATATAGATGTTTGATATACAAAATGAGGAATATAGAAATTTGGGAATATAAAAATATGGATGTAGATATAGTGAGTTAGGAATATAGAAATTTGGATATGTAGAGATTTTGAAATATGGAAATTTGGGAAACATCAAAATTTGGGGATTGTAGAAATTGAGAGAAATTTGGAAATGTGAGACTTTAGACATATAGGATTTGAAAAATGCAGAAAGTTGGAGATTTAGAAATTTGAAGATATAAAAATTTGAGAATATAGAGACTTTGACAGAGTAACTTAGAAATATAGAATTCTGAAAATATAGAGATTTGGGAAATGTGGAATTTGGGAGGCACAGAAATTTGTGAGTATAGAAATTTAGACACATAGAGATTTGAAAATATAGAGTTCCTGAAATGTAGAAATTTGGGAACATAGAAATTTGGGAATATAGAAATTTGTAAATATGTACATTCAGAAGTATAAAATTAGGGAATATAGAAATTTGTAAATTATCAAAATTGGAGAAGACTGAGATTCGAAAACTACAAAAATTGAACACAGATTTTCCAAAATAGAAAAATTAAGGAATACAAAGATAGTGGTATAGAAAAAGGAATATAAAAATTCCAAACATGTATAAAAATTTGAAAAATAGACATATTAAAAGTACAAAAATTACAGATATAAAAATTGGAAATTGTTGTTAATATATTTCATTAACTGTCACAATACAGTTATACATAATAATCATTATATTAATCAACTATAAAAATAGAAAACCAATTATGCTAACATATCAGCAGCTCTAACGTACATGTAGTCCAATTATGGCAACCTCTAAACTCCTTTGACCATACACAATATACTTAAATATCCTGTACACTTAAAAATTAAAGTGATCGATATAAACTGATATTTACACTTTTCCTTCTCCACTCATTACGCCTTAATTATATATACTAATTCAAGTCTCTTACAATTACAATTTCCGTAGAAACGTTTCGAAATGTTAGAAATTCTAAAAAAATTTCAAACATCTTTCAAATGTTATCAAAGCCAGAAAGTGTTTATAATTTGAAAAGGGAAGGAATTTCTCTCCTAAAGTTTGTCCACCTACGATACAAAATCTGGGAATTCTCGTTCGCATAAATTCTCTCCAGAATGAGTAAATTACCTTTCGAGCCACACTTCCGCTATAAAGCATTAGTGGAAATGAATTATTGTCGGCTGATTTACCATCCACGTGCTGTCAAGACGATCTCGAACTCTTCCCGTGTACAAAACTTCTTCGTGAGCTTTGGCGTCGTTCAGTTCACAGTTTCACAAAACGTGAATGAAAACTAAAACTGTTATCACTTGGGCACGTGTCGCCCGCCACGAGGAAACTAACTAGAAAACAATCACTTCTGGAATCATGGTTGAAAAAAAATTCATCACAAGTCTTTCTAAACAGAACCAGACACATTGATTCTTCCTCAGCTCCAGCTTCCGTTTATTTGTTTGAGTTCTAAACACACGGGCCATCGAATGCCACTGTCGTCCTTCAAAATACCTCTAAATGATCCTCGTATTCGTTGATCCCTGAACGATATGAGGTATTCGAGCATCACATCCCTGATTCCGCTATTCCTTCGTCGTCTGCAAAGATACACGATATCAAGTAGGAATTCCGAGAATCAAAATGGATGACGCGTGAATTAGGATCAAATCATGCCAGGCTAAATTCGTTTGTGAAGCAGATCGATTAGATGCAGTTACTACGTTTCCTAATGTTCTCCATTAAAATAATGATGGCGACTTATTAGTGTTTGATCGATTTTTGTGAGTAGACAAGATGCGTGTGAGTATGGCTTTCATTATGGTTATGATTTTATAGCGGATTAGTAAATTAGTGTTCTGTCGTAATTGAAACCTTTTTAATGTTGATTAGAAACTAGTTTTTTTGTTTATCCAGTGTGATTTTGAAATTGAAGTAATATATTTTCTAGGAGTCTGTTAGATAAATACATTTATGATATATGTATGAATAAATTATTTAATACATTTTAATGTTTTGTTACAATGGTTTTGTTTGATTTTCATAGAGTAAACGAAAATTTCTATGATTTTTTTATTTTCATATTTTTTAATTTTTATAAAAAGTTTGATGTGATTTGAATAATTGTATCATGTTATTTTATGGCTCGTATTTAAAATTTTTATAGCAAACTAACGACCTGTTGCGTCAGTTGATTTTTATGTTTATGAGTTATACATACCTAAGTAATTGAAATAAAAATCAAAATTGGTTAAATAAAGAATAAGAAATTTATTACTTCCATTTTCAAGTCAAATAGGATGAAAAAAATAAACAGTTTCTATTAATCTATTAAATTATTTACTAACTGAATTAAAATTTAATTATTCCTGAACATTGTATTGGTAACACTGTTTTATGTTTTCTTAGATTGCAGAAATGTTTATAATTAAATTTGCAACAAGTTCATAAAAAATAAATATGCAGTGTTCATGTACTATCAAAAGCTAACTATAAGAAAAAGAACTTGTAAATTTATAAATCATTGATATTGCAGAACATTATGACCTACGAACTCATGAACAATTATCATGCCATGCAGTGAAGTTCGCTTAACTATATAACGACTGAAATAGTTTATAAATAGTCCTGTAAAAATTAAATACTACAGCGTTACTCTAAAGTAAATAAATGGAAATATTATAGCTTCAAAATGTAAAATAAATGAGAACCTGTAACCATCCAAATATCTTTTTATGCAAAATTATTGTATAAAAATATGAATATGTTAATGTAGCACTAAGAAATAGAGCATTTTCAATTTTATAGAAAATAGAATTAAAAGTAATTATTCTATGAATTTTAGTGTAAACTTATTGACGCTGCAACAGTAAAGTAATATTTTATTATTTATTTTGAAACTTGTCAATATCAAATTTTGATAGTAATTTTTTCTACTAATTTTTGCTAATAAATTTTTTCTAGTAAATACTATTCTAATATTTTTTCTGTGATACCTGATTTGATTTTTGATTTTTAGCTATTTTATCTTACTTCGATTAAATAACCATATGCAATAATAACTCGTTGCTTTACATTAAAATTCATTAAAAATATTTAAATAGTTTTAATATATCTTATATACTGTTAATATATCGTTATTAAATTGTCATATTAGCAAATGACTAGTTTTAGAATCTAACATATTTGACTCCACGTTAATTTTGCTTTTAATATCAAGTTCTTGAAAAACTCAAATATTCTAATTCACAAAGACATTTAAATAGAGAACACACTTCGTAAAAATATTTATCACTGTAACATTTACATCACTTTATTTAAAAGTATTACATTGATTATTGAAACAATCGAATCAAACTTATTAAATTACATCAAATTATGAATTTCGAAGTAGAAAATCTAAACGTACCACAAAAACTAAATTAATTCAAATAAAAATACTGAAAAGCATATCAAAACCGACAACGATTTATAAGATAACAAAATTCATTATTAATTCAATAATAATTAATCATTAACTAATTTCGTGATATTTCTGAAGTACATTTATATTTGTAAATTTTATTTTATACTATACTCTCAAATTTCACGATATTTTGTTATATAACATTATATTATGTCATTCAAACTTCACTATATTACTTAAATTCATATTTATATTATTTAAATTTCATTATATTTCACTATATTGCATAATGATATATTACATTATACTGTAATATACTATACTACATTATACTTTTTGTTTACAGAAACAGTTATTATATTATATTTTTTTCATGTATTTTATGTATGTTCACGCAAATATGTTCACGTACACTACCGTCCATAAGTATCCGGACACCAGCGAAATATTCATTCGCGTTGCATGAAAGTTATTCAAGTATCTGCAACAGTAACTAAAATCGATTTTTTTTCTGCGGAGGTCAGAATACTGGAACGTTTTTCGATTGATAATTCTCGTTTGGAACTCATATCTCGATGGAAAAGAAGCTACAGACGAACTAAACCGAAACTGTCGAGTGTATAGCGTTACCTCCATTCTTATCTCCATTGAGGGAACCTAAACATCTACCAACAGTTTACAAACACTTGAAACATATCGAAGAACCCTCTGAATACGTTCTGCACCATAGAAATGAAGCACCGTAGAAATTAAAATTTTTTTTAGAATCGAAAGTGTTTCATTAGGTTCACAAATTTGGACTTTGTACCTCTGGACATGAATTTTACTTTCACACTTTCATTGTATAATTTGTACTTAAAAGTTAATTCTATTACGTTATGACACCTCAAAAAAGATAATAATAATTATTACAAATGATATGATAACCCTAAATACCTTTCGTACAAAGTTCAACTATGTTTTATGTAACGAAATCAAGTGTCTGGATACTTATGGACGATAGTGTATGTTACACTTCTAAATAAAATGACGTAAATATCATTGATTAATAACATTATTAAAAATATAAATTGTAACGAAGTAAAAAAATACTTCTGCCACCGATTATGTTCCTTTTGAAGCTTGTATACTAATTTTGAAACAGTGTGTTCGTGCAACGTGCACTATTAATAATAACATGCGACACGCTGTTCAAAGAAGAAAGAAAGACAAGCGAAAGAGAAAGAAGCCAGGATCGAAATTACCATCGACGCAGGAATCGCAGTTTGAGGGTCACCTTTCCTTTTCATCTTCAGCAGGACTGTTTGCGTTTTCAACGGAGCTTCGATTCTTGCCTGGATTCAAAGGGAGTACAAGGTTGCAGAAGGGAAGTGATTCGCTACGTACGGATGTGACACAATTTACCAAAAGCAACATCTTTGCACGTGACATAAAATCGAATGTACCCCGTCTTATAAAATCAATATCACTACCACCACCACCATCACCACTTGATCGTTCAAAGAAGATCGGTATTTTTAGTCGATAGAGATTTATTCACAATTTTTGACTCGGAGGTATAGATACAAATATGTCGTTTTCGAATGTAATTTTAGTGATTTGGAATATTACGGAGCAAGAAGAGGAAACTTGCAAGTTTACAAATCACTGAAATTAGGGAAGAGAGAACAAAGAACGGATAAACATTAATCATGAGTGATGGGTTTCAATATATGAAACGTTTTGAATATCGTCGAAATTTCGAAAGGTTTGATATCGAGAGGCTTTAGAGCTTCAATGAAGTGTAAGTTACGTCTTAATAATTTCGATATTATAAACTATTATAACTGTATTGTATGTTTGTTCATACATTGTTTGTATTCTTATTTTTAGATTTTACTGTTGATTACATTTATATTTCTAGGTTTTATTATTTTTTATATTTAGATTTTTAGGGTTAATTATTGACTATATTTACATTTTTAGGTTTTATCGATGACTATATTTACATTTTTAGGTTTTATCATTGACTATATTTACATTTTTAGGTTTTATCGGTGACTATATTTACATTTTTAGGTTTTATCATTGACTATATTTACAGTTTTAGATTTTACTATTGACTATATTCACATTTTTAGATTTTATCATTGACTATATTTACATTTTAGATTTTATCAGTGACTATATTTACATTTTTAGATTTTATCATTGACTGTATTTACATTTTTACATTTTATCATTGACTAGTTTTACATTTTTACACTTTATCATTGACTATATTTACATTTTTACACTTTATCATTGAATATATTTACATTTTAGATTTTATCATTGACTATATGTATTTACATTTTTAGGTTTTATCATTGACTATGTTTACATATTTAGATTTTATCATTGACTGTATTTACATTTTCATATTTTATCATTGACTATATTAACATATTTAGACTTTATCATTGACTATGTTTACATATTTAGATTTTATCATTGACTATATTTACATTTTTAACCGACTTCGAAAAAGGAGGAGGTTACTCAATTCGACCAGTATATTTTTTTTTTTTTTTTTTTTTTTTTTTTTTTCTATGTATGTTCGCCGATTACGCCTAACTGGGTGGACCGATCGGAATGAAACCTTTTGCATATGGAAGGTGCTGACTCCCCATTGGTACCATTATCAAAAAATTTTTCATTTTTTAATTGCAAAGTGTTGTTATTGCAAAAAAACCGGCAACATTTTTCTTTTTTCTATGTATGTTCGCGCATTGCGCCTAGCTGGATGGACCGATCGGAATGAAACCTTTTGCATATGGTAGGTGCTGACTCCGTATTGGTACTATTATCAAAGAATTTTTCATTTTTTAATTGCAAAGTGTTGTTATTGCAAAACAACCGGCAACTTTTTTCTTTTTCTATATATGTTCACCGATTACGCCTAACTGGGTTGACCGTTCGGAACGAAGCCTTTTGCATCTGATGGGTTCAGACTCCCCATTGGTACCATAATCAAAAAATTTTTCATTTTTTAATTGCAAAGTGTTGTTATTGCAGAAAAACCGGCAACTTTTAAAATAAACTTTTCTCGATTTTAGTGCGCTTTCAATATCTTATCGCGGACATGATTCTGTACAATTTTGTTCATATACAAATTTCGCCGAAATGTTTAGTTTTCGAGATATTAGCAAGAATTGTTGTTAACTTTGGAATCAACTTCGAACGATTTTAATGTCCTTTGAATATGTTTTTAGGGGCGTGGTTCTGGACAACTTTTTCCTCTTGCAAAATTGACGGAAAGCTTTTGTTTTCGAGATATTACAGAAATTGTTGTTAACTTTTGAAGCCAACTTCGAACGATTTTTATGTCCTTCTAATACGTTATTAGTAGCATGATTCTAAACGAGTTTTTCCTTATGCATAATTGACGGAAAACTTTAGTTTTCGTGATATTAGCGAATAACTATTATTATTATGATTAGTGGAACGCCCCGTGCTATGCACGGGAAAGACAAGAAAGTGCAATTACAATGCACTGTACCAAAACACTAACTAAGCTTTGCCGCTTTGACACACAACTTATGCAGCAAGATGAGTTCACGTTGACGTTGGTGTATTATTCCCATTGTTTGGTACAGTCTCCCTACCGTTCTAACAAACATTTTTTTTATTTTTTAGTTGCAAGGATTATTTTTTCTATGCATGTTCGGCGGTTTTTCCTAGGTGGGAGGTCCGATCGGAACAAAGCCTTTCGCATCTTGTGGAGTCAAACTCCCCATTGATACGATTATTAAAACTTTTTTCATTTTTTAGTTGCAAAGGATTATTGTTGCAAAAAAAGTTGAAAAACGAATATCCATGTTGTCTTTTACTTAATTATGTTCATGGCATTTACGCAGACAAAAAAAAAGCCCGGAAGAACTGCCTCACAGTATCCTATACAATTCTTCCCATTCCACTAAAAAGCGTGAAATAAAATAATTTTCAGAAAAAAAATACACCGACTTCGAAATGCACTAAAAAGTATAAAATAATTTCTATTTCCTAATGAAGTAATTTCTATTTCTTTGAATCATACAATTACGTCACAGATATGAATTAAACCTATTTACTCGTTAGGCAGTATATTAAATACATTTCAACTTTTTCGGAGGCGGCGCAAAATTAAAAATACCTCAGTAAACGTTGCTGCCAATAACCAGTTGATTGTGGTATGGCGTATTGGAAATTAATAAATCCCGAGAAAGAATACGAACCATTATAGATATATCTGGTAATATACGTAAATGTAATGACTGCATCTCCATTTGATCAACGTTTCTGATATAAATGAAATTGAATCGACTTCGTTCGCGTGTAGAAGCCATGGATCTAAGAACCTATAAACGGAGCCCACGACGCGGGAATTACCAAATTTGCGACAGATGGGCTCTAGCTTTATAGTATATGCGGCGATCAAGTCTTTCCGTCGCATACTCTATGAATATAGCCCTTTGCGGACTACCGCCGCATATATGCGTTCTACGTAAATCATCAAATTGGCCGAAGAACTCATATATGCGTTTGGCGAAAACAGTTGATTGAGCCGAGAAACGCGTACATGTGTTCATGCACGTAAATCTGTGCATGTACATATAATATGTCCAGAATTTGACTTGGAATGCTATGAACGAAAACCGCGTTTAGGCAGAAATATACGCCGGCAATTTTTAATGACTATCGCGGCAGGAGCTCGGCCCCACGGTTCACTTCGAACCGTCCCGTCCGCAAAGGGCTAGATAGACCATAGTTACATTTTATACGCATTAACACCTACTTCGCGGCGTGCTGTCGAGTTATATGTATAGAAAAAAAAATGGCTATACAAGCTTTGCCTATGTTCGGCTGTCCAAAGGTTGACATGCTCAAAAAAATCTTTTAATTTTGCGCCGCCTCCGAAAAGGTTGAAATGTATTTAATATACTGCCTAACGAGTAAATAGGTTTAATTCATATCTGTGACGTAATTGTATGATTCAAAGAAATAGAAATTACTTCATTAGGAAATAGAAATTATTTTATACTTTTTAGTGCATTTCGAAGTCGGTGTATTTTTTTTCTGAAAATTATTTTATTACATTTTATCATTGATCATATTTACATTCTTGAATTTTATTATTGATTACATTTGCAGTTTTCCATTTCATTATTGATCATATTTATATTAATATTTTTCTGTATTGATAATATTTATGTTTTTACATTTTACTATTAATTACATTTGCATTTTCAGAAATTATAATCAATTATAATACATATTTTTAGATTTTATTATCAATTGTGTTTACATTTCAAACTTTATTTAAATTCTACATTTTGAAAACAATACCTGAAATAATTTATAGACTGTGACCAGTTGAAGAGTTAGTTAATTCTTTTGTACTTTTTATTAAAAAGTAGATATTTTGAAATATTCAAAACTTTCGAACTTCGCGATATTGAAAATTGACGAGAAAAGGTATCGAACGCCCATCACCACTGCGTGTAAATTATTATGATTTTTCGAAGCATCTGCAAATTTTGTAAATACTTCATCAACCTTGAATCATATAATACATGCACTACTGTTTCCTGTTTCGAACAATTTAATTCAAACACAAGGAAAAATGCACTTCTCACTCAACAAATTAACGAATATTGAAATCTTTACTTAAATAATATTTATTCACTTTGTATTTCACGATTTCAGTGTCAATTATACGTGAGCTTTCCTAAAGTGGATATTCATTTCACAATTTAATGATAATTAAAAAAAACTGTTGATTTTTCTGTTGTCACATTAAAACAAAGTTGCAGCTCTTTATTTGAATAATTAACATTAAATTTGTAAACAGTTCATTAAGAATTTGTTTCTTTTTATACACTTCTTCTGCTAGTATTAAAAAGTTATACCATGTGTAAATACTCGAAAATGTAATTGTATAAAATATACAAAATTTGTGCTGTATAAAGTAAAAACACATATGTATAAGTCTATTATAAACTCACACTTTATTATTAATAAAATTCTAACTTGTGTTTACTTCTGCCGAAATTAGAGACAAAATTTGTTAGTTTATACAGGTCCAACATTTCTTTTTAACATTTTTTCTCAAACCAACTTCATTTTTCATTGCTATAAAAATATAACGGTTAAACAATTTATATTTTTTGTCACAAGAAATTTTAAGTATCTCAACTTCAGTTCTTTATTTGAAACAGTGCTTTCTATTAAAAGGGTACTGTTAGCATTCGAAGATTTGGCATTGGCAAATTTACAAATTTGAAATTTGAGAATTTGAAAATTTTTGGGATTTGTGAAGATAAAAAATTTAGGAATATTTGGTGCTTTGGAAATTTATTAACTTGTGAATATGAAAATTTGGAAATTTAGTAACTGGAGAGTTTGAAGATTTATAAATATAAGAATTTATCACCTAAGTTATTCGCATTAACATTTTAAAGTAACATAATTATTTCGTAAATATGTGAAGAAATTTTTATTTTTCAATATCAAATAATAGAATTTATTTTGTCAACAAATACTGACACTAAATGCTAATTTTAAACAACTCGAAAAACCAATAAATGATGGAAATGACACTTGGAAAGCACCGCTCAAAAATATCACCAAAGACTGTTACTCTACGCACATTTCAACTTGTATACCACTCTAGAAAAGCTCTTTCGCAAAGAATCAAATATAAACTCGCAAGGTTATCTTTCAAGATGATAGATTCTATCCTAATACTCAAGATAACAACAACTGAAGACGTTCACCAGTCAAACTCACCTTCGAACCCTTGATTGTCATGAATTTCCCTAGGTGGTCCAGTCATATCCTGGCCTTCCAACACCGCCAGAAGGCACTGATGTATGCAGATGTACTGTTGCTCGGTTTGGACCATCCAGACACGCTCTTTCCTCATTGCCCAAACTATTCCGAAGATATCCACATACTTGGACACCAAGATCTGCTGAAGGATTCGATCTAAGGTAATGAAAGTACCGCTGCGACCCACTCCAGCGCTACAATGAACCACGATTGGTCTTTGATCTGGACGAACTCTTTCCCTAAATGCTCTCACGAATCTGGCTAAGGTTTGAGGTGGACTTGGGACACCGAAATCTGGCCACGTGGTGAAGTGGAAGTGCTGAATGACCCTTTTAACGTCACCCTGTTTCGGAAAAAATGTTATTACGTATCGATGAATATTGTGAAATAAAATTTTTGTTGAGTAGGTTGTTTTGTACAGTATTCTCTCCGTAAATGTTAAAAAGATCTCTTCCGTAAATGTTAAAATTCTATCCCCACTACTGGGGGGATCCCCCTCGAAATCAGTCAAGAATAGTCAACCGTGACATCCGGTTGAATTGGTTAAGTGGTGCAAGAGAAAAACGTGGACCAAAAAGTTGAAAAGTCAAGTACATAAGCGCGAGCAAATTCAATTTTGTATTAAAGTCTACGGGGATATGGATTTTCAGTAATTATTCCTTCGTGGCATGCGCGGGCGGTGCGCAGGAGGAATATACACGATAATGAGTATGCAAAATCGTTAATTACTTACTTTCTGAGCACAGTCTATGAACTTTTATGATTAAAGAATGTTCAGTGATTCCCTAGCTACTTTCTCACATCACATATGTTCACATTTTTATTATAAATAATTAGTTATTAATTAATATCCAACACGAAGTCGGCGGAATACATAGTACACATGAGCTAATATGAAATAATTAATAACACATTTTCTAAACACAATTTATGCACTTTTATTATAAAAGAATGTTCAGTGATCCCTCAGATACTTTCTCGTATCATATTTGTTCAGATTTTGAATGAAATTAATTAGTTATTAACTAATAACCTAAGGCCAGCCACGGTGACAAACGGTATACACGACGTCATTTTGAATAATTAATTACATGTTTTGTGGATATATTTTGTGCACTTTTATAACTGAAGAATGTTCAGCAATGCATTATTTACATGGTTCGAGCATAAAAGTTCATAAATAATGTTCGGGTAACGAGTAATTAATTATTTGATGTCAGCATTGCAATACGTACATGAGCCGCCTATATCAATTCTACTGCGCATGCAAAGTGCAATATTTCGACACTTTAACGACGCAGTGTGGTACCTGAGGCATTTAGAAACAAATTTCTATTAGGGTTTGATGCGTTTTGATGCCTAATAAAGCCAGAAAATCAATTTCTGTAGAATTCGGTTCAAAACGGTACAGGTGGCGCCATCTAGCGGCGAGCGGCGGAACTACGAAAAACTAAAATTTCAATTTTCTCCGAAATTAGACAATTTTACGTATTTCTGAGGGTCAGAAATTGTTCTGTGACTTCTGTAGAACCTATACGTTGTCACAAGAACCTCCTCAGAGCGCTAGAAAAGAAAATAGAAAAATAGTCCAAAACATGGGCTAAAAAATTAGCGTCCATCTAGCGGTGAAAGTTGGAACTACAAAAATATAAAAATCCGATTTTCTCGAAACATAGCGAACTTTGAGTACTTCTGAGACCCAGAAAGTGTTATGTGATGGCATTAGAAGCAAAATAATGCAACAAAAGCTTCTTAAAGGCTTTAATAAAAAAATTTAAAAAATGTCATTTTATGGAGAAAATTTGTGGCGCCACCTAGCGGCGAAACTGTGAACTAAACTGAAAAAACGTATGTCCGTACACGCGTTAAGAAAAAATTTAAAAAGTAACATTTCGCAATTTTGACGACGTAGTATGCTTCTTTAGACATTTTGAGGCAATATTTGTTGAATAAGTTATTCATTTTTTTGCCTATTAAGCCCAGAAAATCAATTTTTATTTGACCCCTTAACGGCGTGTTCGGACATACGTTTTTTCAGTTTAGTTCACAGTTTCGCCGCTAGATGGCGCAACAAATTTTCTCCATAAAATGACATTTTTTTTATTTTCTTTATTAAAGCTTCCTGGAAATTTTTATTGCTTTATTTTGGTTCTAATGCGATTTCATAACACTTTCTGAGCCTCAGAAGTACTCAGAGTTCGCTAATTTTTGTGAAAATCACATTTTTTTTTTTTGTAGTTCCAACTTTCACCGCTAGATGGACGGCAATTTTTTAGTCCATGAAATGGGCTATTTCTCTATTTTCTTTAATAATGGTCCGAGCAGGCTATAATTACATTCGTTCGATTCCGTAGGCGACAAGGAACAATTTGTATATCTCAGAATTTCGGAAAAGTCGCTATATTTCGAGAAAATCGAGATTTTAGTTTTTCGTAGTTCCGTCGCTCGCCGCTAGATGGCGCCACCTGTACCGTTTTGAACCGAATTCTACAAAAATTGATTTTCTGGCTTTATTAGGCATCAAAACGCATCTAACCCTAATAGAAATTTGTTTCTAAATGCCTCAGGTACCACACTGCGTCGTCAAAGTGCCGAAATATTGCACTTTGCATGCGCAGTAGAATTGATATAGGCGGCTCATGTACGTATTGCAATGCTGACACCAAATAATTAATTACTCGTTACCTGAACATTATTTATGAATTTTTATGCTCGAACCATGTAAATAATGCATTGCTGACCATTCTTTAATCATAAAAGTTCAACGACTGCGCTCATAAAGTGAGTAATTAACGATTTTGCATACTCATTATCGTGTATATTCCTCCTGCGCGCCGCCCGCGCATGCCGCGGAGGAATAATTACCGAAAATTCATATCCCCGTAGACTTTAATGCAAAATTGAATTTGCTCGCGCTTATGTACTTGACTTTTCAACTTTTTTGTCCACGTTTTTCTCTTGCATCAATCAACCAATTCAATCGGATGGCACGGTTGACTATTTTTGCTTTAGCGTGAAATTTACTCGCTCGCTCAACATTGTTAGGTTAGGCGCACAGCGCCACAATCAAACAGACCTAGTAATTAATTACGCCAATAAAATCAGTAATAATTAAATTTCATAGGAATGGAACAAGTGGCACCATCCCCGGCGAACAAAGAAATTTACACACATATGAAAACGGAACCCTTGATTATGAATTATTAACAATTCAAAATGGTTTGGTACAGTTAAAAAATATTTCAAAGTTTATACTGCGTGGTCTTGTATTCGCATACTATAGTGAATTAAGGTAATAAAATCAATATTGATTGAATCTAATGGAAAATGAGGTGATCATCGGAGTTGTCGTCGGTCAAGAGGAGTTCTATTTTCTAGCCGTCGATAAAGAAGAATTTTATTTGTATTTGATATTCAATTTTATTTATGTTCAATTGTATTTTTATAAGAAAAATGTTCGTTATTCATTCCATAATCAAATCTGAATTCAAAACCACATATTTTAAAATCAATTTGAATAAATCAGTTATTTTTGAGAGTTATTATTAATTGACTATTTTAAATATAGAAAAACAAGCTCTATAAAAACAATATAAATGGCGTCATTTAGCGGTGGAGTATGGGAACTAATTAAACTACAGTTTCAAAAGTGTGTAGTTCAACTTGTTCGCCGGAGAGATGGCGCCACGTGTTCCATTTTAGTAAAAATTCAATTAAAATTAATTTTTTCGGCTTAATTTGTTGTGATATGTATCAAATTACATTGAAGTGCAAGGCTAATTAACTTCGAAATAATTTGATTTTACCAAATCATTATCAATTTTTAACAATTTAGAGAAACTTTGGAAAACCATCATACTCCTATACTGACCAAATTTTTCTTCCAATATTAGGAAACATTATATTCGTATAATAAAGAAACAGAAGATTATTTTGTTAACTATCAAAAATATTATAACTATTGCAAATGTGAAATGAATAAAAATTGTAGATGTTACATCACTTACTCTGCACAACATGAACTCCGTGATGCTCCAGTCTGGATAATGCGTTTCGTTCAATATCGTAACGCAAATGTCTCCGTAATAAACTGGTAGTGTATCCATCGGCCAATAATGGTCACATTTTTCTCTGCCTTTTTCGATGCACCTTGTTAGCATCACAATTGCTCTGCTGTTGCTTTCCCAGACCATTCTCCAGAAATCATCACGTGTCGAATGTAGAGGACCTTGCGTGACGATGAACTCCCTTGGAGAATTATGACCCTGTTAAAAACAAGACATGAATTAACAAATAACGAAATATATTCTTCTTCTTCATCTCTTCATTTAATTTCAATTTTTAATCAATCTACGAGGTGCGATCATTAAGTTCCGGGATTGTGTCTGCTGTGATCAAACGAATGACACGATTGACATGCGCTTGCAGAACATAAGAATAACAATCTTCGAGACACATGACACGAAGCTTGGAAGCGATATCTTCATTGAATCCTGTGTTATACAAGTTTATGGTAGCATACGCACGCTCTCCCTTGCGAAATCAAGATGGACTCCAAATTGGAACAAAGGGACATAAAAAAAAAAGAAACATGGAAAATTGTCGTCCTTCCTCACCCTCCGTATTCATCAGATTTGGAACCCTGTTATTTCTTTTTGTTTCCCAAAATGAAATTAAAGCTCAAGGGTCGCCGATTTGACACGGTGGACGAGATTCAACGCGAATCGCAGCAGGTGCTTGACACGCTTCGACAAGAAGACTTCTAGGAAGCTTTCCAAAAATGGCAGAGACTCTCGGATCGGTGCATAGCTGCATAAGGGGACTACTTTGAAGGGGATAGTAGCCAAATTTGAAACACGTGATCTTATCTGCATATACGGGACCAGTCCCAGAACTTAATGATCGCACCTCGTATTTACTTCTCAAAAAAAATATATACATACGTGTATAGTTCTATGATAAACATACACACATATCTCAAAAAAATACACTTATGTGCACATAGAAAGAAATAATGAAAGATCTTGCGAGCATCTGTTAAATTAGTATCTGAATCAGTTGTATTATCTTATTGTAGATGTTGTTTTTATAATGACCCCATTATTTGTTGATATTGCAAATACAGTGTTTTGAAGCTACGTCCGTTGAAAATTCTTGTTGTCCTTTGCAATATTAATATAAAAATTTCATTAAGATCTTTGTTCAAAACCTAGATTTCAACCAATACTTAAAATCCACATTTTTAAATTAAAAGATAATTACTTCTGAAGTTCAATGTCTGAAGTTAAAACATTATATTGCTAATATCAAGTTAGATTATAGAAAAATTATATTGTAAAAATTGAAATTACAGAGAAATGAAATTAAACACTAAAATGAAAATTATGATGGCATTGATATTTGACACCACTACGGAGATCAATTTTCTGTAAGTGAAGCAAATAATTAATAGAGAAATTGAACATACCGGAACATAGTTGGCGTTGATATAATCAGATCCTTCTTCATCATCTACAGGTTGAAGCTTAAATCTGCTATGATCATAGGGCAAAATATTCGTAAAACGATTCTTTGGCCTATTGCAAGGTAAATCCGCTGCTGTACATGGTTGATCTCTTCCAATGTGCTTTAACTCTTCGAATTCTTCCGAAAAACGAAAGTCGGAATCCGCTGACATTGTTCTGTAATGCTCTGCGAAGTCCTCTATTTTGATTGGCCGACTAAACAGAATAAAATAAAATTATGGTTACTTGCATCTAAAATACTATTCAAAGTTATTTTAAAATAAATTTAATTTAGGTTTTTGATTTCATCGTGGAGCGTTTATTAAAATAAGTGTTATCTACAAAAAATTCTTTATATATTTATGATTAATTCATAATTAATATTTTTATAAAGCTCATGAAGTTCATAAAGTTCACAAAGTTCATAAAGTTCATAAAGTTCATAAAGTTCACAAAGTTCGTAAAGTTCACAAAGTTCATAAATTTCCTAAAGTTCATAAAGTTCACAAAGTTCGTAAAATTCGTAAAGTTCATAAAGTTCACAAAGTTTACAAAGTTCACAAAGTTCATAAATTTCACAAAGTTCGTAAAGTTCATAAAGTTCACAAAGTTCATAAAGTTCACAAAGTTCATAAAGTTCATAAAGTTCATAAACTTCATAAACTTCATAAACTTCATAAACTTCACAAACTTCATAAACTTCATAAATTTCATAAACTTTATAAAGTTCATAAAGTTCATAAAGTTCATAAAGTTCATAAAGTTCATAAAGTTCATAAAGTTCATAAAGTTCATAAAGTTCATAAAGTTCATAAAATTCATAAAATTCATAGAACCCATAAAAATTATAGCATTCATCAAATTCATCAAATTCATCAATGTCATCGATTTCATCAAATTCATCAAATTCATCAAATTTGTCAAATTCAGAGTATGAATTTTTAAAGTATTATAATACCGTTTGATTCATATATTAATATTTCATTCACATATTAATGGCCACACATTTTGCAACGTCTAATTCTCGCAATCATACATAGTTGCTATATTTTAAACAATATTTGAAAATGTCAAATAAAATTTCGCTGTAAAATTACTAATTTTTACACTGTAAAAATTTGACAGAATACATAAGAAGAAGGTGAAAAACAATATGGTTATTAAAGCAGTAATTTGTCTATGAACTAATTTGTACAGAAATCCTATTGCGAATAAACTGTAATTTTATTTTATTTTAATTGTAATTATAATTTTATTTACCTGGTCTCAATTACGCTGTCTGGTAAAGACAAGTTATCCGTGGTCCGTGTTTCAGTTGTTTTACGACCTTGACTTCTTCTTCTTCTCACCAATAAGCCGATACCGAGTAGAGTTAACAAAAGCACTATTGGAACCGTCACTCCGACAATGATGGCCGTGTTGTCTTTATCTGTTGACGTACACATAACAATATCATTTTACTTTGAAATTATCCAATTTTAGTCAGCTAATTTCAAATCCACCATTTAACAAACTTAATAACATTTTATGTTTCAAAGATCTTCATTACATAATAAATTATAGGATTGTGAATATTACTGTCTTTCACAATAAAAATTGTAATAAAAATTGTAATAAAATTATAGGAGAGCCAGGACTAAAGTACTCTTTTCCCCGCTTCCACAAACGTTTTTAAACAACTTCTTTTTCTTAGTTGTGCATAATGTTTTGTGCCGTCGAACCATAAAGTGAACATGCGGTGTTTAAACTGAATTTCTAATTCAAGTCACTCAAACAATTTTTACCATTTCGACTTTCTTGTTGATATTCATAGTTCAACTATCCATATAAAACCAATCACTTTTTAAAATAATAAGTTTTTTCTAATAAGTTAATTTCTATAACTCATGTATAGTTTGTAGTTTATTTCGGTTTTGAACAACGCGGTTAGGAACGAAGCTAACGCGTTTCTCGAAACGAAAACTGTAAAAACTGTACCAAGGATGATTTATACATGTTGTAACCATAACTAGGAATCGATAAATAAACCACATACACGATACCAGTTATGCGTTCTATTTTTCGTTATCTAAATATATGGGCATTTTTATCGTTAGTTCAAATTTAATATGTTTATGTGAGTGTCTTTGCTGTTTCTTATAATAAAAATCCTGTTCTTAGAGAAAGTGTTTTTACTTAATTTTCTATAGAATGAGTTACCTTTGTCAGGGAAGTAAGAATGATAGTAACTGCGGAAAAATATTATAACTTTCCGATGATTTATCACGAAGAAACTTTTCGACCAAAACAATAGGTACATAAGCTTTTTATGGTACAATTTTGATTTCTATAGCTTTAAAATGTTAAACCAAACCGGTCAAATGACAGTTTCACAAGATTTTTATTATAAATAAAAATACACAATTTGTCGAAATGTTTCTCCTGTTATCTGTATTGAGCTTCGTCAAAATAAAAAATTAATGTGTGCACTAATTTTGTTTTTTCGTTTGTTTATCTACTTTTGACTTCATTTTTCATCTCAAATTAAGTACACATTATACGTCGGTAGGTTCAGTGTTAACAAATAGGCTAAATGTAAAAAAAATAAACATGTAAAATGTAAAAAATTACTGTAAAAATTGTTGTGCTCTATACTTGATAAAAATATGTATACATTGAAACATGTTAGCTTACCTGCCAGCAGCAATCCTTAGGCAGACATGTATACGAAATAACGAGGCATGAATTTAACAAGCTTCCTATAGCTATAGCTCAGACAAACACCACGTATTCTTTTCATAATATAAAAAAAATATCAAGAAACCATCAAGCTTATAAAGCTCTACACAGAATGCTATTTTAATTTCACAAAACATCGAGTTACAAAAGTTTCTACATATAAGCTTCTGAAGTAATAAAAATAAAATAGAAGCAAAAACTCAAAAAGTATCACAGTACAAAAATTGTATTTTTAAAGAAGAGTTAAACTCTTTCTAAGTTTTGTCGCAACATCTTATGTAAATCTGAACAAAGTGAAGAAAATGTATTTTTCGCTTTATAGAAATATGAAATCTACTGAGAAATATGAAAAATACATGTTCATCTCGTCCTCTTTCCATAAATTTGAAAATTTCCTAACAGAACCGATTGGAACAATCGTTCACATCAAGATTTTCACATGATCTTTCTCACCTGTTTGAATTGGGAAACTGTAACTGGTGTCCGTGAATTTATCAGGTGCTGTAAACGCTCGGACTTTTACTCTGTAGGTGGATCCAGACTTCAGAGGCCCGTTGCAGTATCCTATTTTGTTGTCACAATTTTCGCTACCGATCGTAAAGTCCTCCACGGATCCATTTTTGAATGGATAATAAGGTTCCATCACCTGGACAGAAGTGGAAAATAGTTGGATTGGTTGAAAAATTATTTCGGCTTTATCAGTAAGATTGTATTGTTCAATTATATTATTAACACTAGATTTACGGACGCTTTATGGTCCCTTTTATTTAAATTTACCTAAAGTAGAAAAATAAATAAATTGTAGATGATATGTGAACTGTCTAAAACATTGATTCTTTTGCTGAAAGTTGATGCATTTTTACAAAAATTTCTTAACAAATTCTGTCATCTAAAATAAACCTATTAACCGTCATTTTTACGGATTCCGTAAACCTAGTGTTAACATTCGTATGTTATTCATATGTTCAGGTATTATTTCATGTATCACTATTAATTCATATGTTCATGTTATATTACTCGTATATTATTCATGTGTTCACGTATTATTTCATGTATTACTATTAACTCATATGCTCATGTAATATTTCATATATTATCATTAACTCATATGTTCATGTATTATTTCATATATTATCATTAACTCATATGTTCATATAATATTTCATATATTATCATTAACTCATATGTTCATGTATTATTTCATATATTATCATTAACTCATATGTTCATATAATATTTCACATATTATCATTAACTCATATGTTCATGTATTATTTCATATATTATCATTAACTCATATGTTCATATAATATTTCATATATTATCATTAACTCATATGTTCATATAATATTTCACATATTATCATTAACTCATATGTTCATGTATTATTTCATATATTATCATTAACTCATATGTTCATATAATATTTCACATATTATCATTAACTCATATGTTCATGTATTATTTCATATATTATCATTAACTCATATGTTCATATAATATTTCATATATTATCATTAACTCATATGTTCATATAATATTTCACATATTATCATTAACTCATATGTTCATGTATTATTTCATATATTATCATTAACTCATATGTTCATATAATATTTCATATATTATCATTAACTCATATGTTCATATAATATTTCATATATTATCATTAACTCATATGTTCATATAATATTTCGCATATTATCATTAACTCATATGTTCATGTATTATTTCATATATTATCATTAACTCATATGTTCATGTATTATTTCATATATTATCATTAACTCATATGTTCATATAATATTTCACATATTATCATTAACTCATATGTTCATGTATTATTTCATATATTATTATTAACTCATATGTTCATATATTATTTCCTATACTAATATTAATTCTTACGTTCATGTATTATTCCATACATTACACTATCCATATATTATTCGATTCATGTATCAACACTTTCTTTTTTCTTTTCGACAAATGCATACATGACTTATTACAGGACTAACATGTCAAAGTACCTTATTAACTCTAAAACTACCAAACTGATCATTTGATCGGTTCACAAGTTTCTTCCTTTAAATTAAAAAATTTGTTAAAACCTTCATCTATGTTGTTATGTACCAAAGTTAAATACATTAACGTGTATTTTCAATTACATTTAATGTTTCTCTTATATATAACAACTACTTATTTTTAATATTTTAATATCATAAAATATTATATTTTTGAAACTTTATTTTTAATTTCAAATTACGTGTACATTATTCAATGACAAAAATGTTTGCTGTCGAAAGCTACTTGCATGATACATCAAAGTTAAACTACATCTGTATACACATTCTGTATATTCTCAATTATTACATTTAATTCTATGTAAAAAATATTAAATTTCTTTTAAATTTCTCATTTTTTCATCACGAATTTTACATCGTAATAAAGCAAGATACAATGCGAAATTACATAGTACGTAGTATGTACTAATTTCCTGTTGGCTACGTTAAACGACGTTCATTGATTTCTAATTAGTGTTCGATGTGTGGATAAGTAGAATTACTAAGAACTGAATCATTTTTTGAGGAAATGAAGGGTAATATTGAACAACATCACGTAAGAGGTTTTTTCTACATCCATGTCTAGTACATTCTTCGATCAAACGTGTATTAATTCACGTAAGTACTCTGTTAACTCGCTTATTTGTGATATATGTTCTATACTCGTAAAATGTTTCCTAGAGACAGAAAATTATTCAAATGATTTTTCAAGGACAAACGAATGATTCAAGCCACTGAAACAAGGCGCGCAAACAATCATGTGTTGACTTAATTTCGTTGTTTATTAGGAAGAGGCTGTAAATAATTTTCAAATTATCAAAGCAAATATTGTTGGCTCATACGTGCAATGCTAGCAGAACTGCATCGTATGAATGATTTAGGTTCTCATGTGTATCAAGGTCAATTTAATGAAACCCTAAATTGTACTGTTATAAAATATACCGCAGTTACGACATTTCGTATAAAAACTTGAAAATTATTAATAGAAAAATAAATCGATTATTGGTGAACCTAAAAGTTTCATGGAACAATATGAAATAATTATTATCTAGCCAGTAATAATTGATACTATTAATTTAATATTAATATTTAATATTAGATTTATCACCTGTGCAATCAACTTGCCGCTTTTTGAAAAAAAGCTCTGTACAACGTTCATTGTCCAATTTGATGCTCATATCAATATTTTTAAACACAACACCGTGCACTTGAAGACGTCACTAATCACTACAATTTGCTAAATTAAATTAACATCGTGTTCCTCTTTCGTCAATTTATAAATTATACATTATTTTATAATTAGAAATGAAGATAATATCATTCATTATATTTTCATTGTTGTTGTTGAACTCATTTTAAATTGATTTCTTGAACAAGTATGTATTTTGTACACATTAACATTTCACTGCACTATTTAATGTTTTATTGCATGTTAGATATAAGTGGCACTTATGGTACAGTAATTTTCTATTATTTTCATATACTCAGTCACTTCACAGATCATTAAAAATCTGCATATATAATATATTTTAATTTTATTGATACATGTCCCTACTAAATTGCAACTAACACATTTCTTTATATTTCTTTATGTTAAATTTTTGATTGCACTATTTTTTTTCTAAAATTTTATTACGAAAATCATTCAATGCCATACAATATTTCCAAAAAAAGAACAACGCGAATTTTACACTTGCAATATTTTTAACAAATATTCCTGAGGAAATATGAAAAACTTAAACCTGAAGATATTCCAGACATCAAACTTCAAAATACTTAGCAAATATATTCAATTACTAAATATTACTTCAAATAATTAAACTACCCTTTTTAACACGTAACCACGTATTACAATTCTGATTATTTAAAATAAATTTTCAGAAACAATCTGAACTATGTGACTATGAACTTCCACAAATTTTTATACAATTCATTCAAGCCGAAAATTTCGGCTATTCACGCTATTACTTCACACCATCAAAACATAAAAGCTTTCAAAACTTCGACACATTTAGCAGCGTCCCACGGCCATTACAACTTGCAGATCCAAGAACGCGAATCGAACTCTGCGATTAACGGACAAACTGTGTTAAAAGGATGCAGGTATTTATGAAATGTCCGAATAGCACAAGGATGACGTTCATTTGATTTCTACGCGTTTTACTGTTACGACAGTTCACATAATCGTTAGTGTGTCCTCTAACGACGACCAGAATCGGTCGTGTACCGAGATCAACTGTTGACTGCACGTGGCGTACACGTAATGCAACAATTGCAGCGAGCACCAATTGTTTATGCGTGGTCTTGAGTACACGTATTTTCTTCGTTGTTTGCGTTATTCGCTCGTGATCTTGCAAGTTAACGAGCCACTTGCCATGATACATTGCATTCATTATTTTACATCTCTATTGCGAGATCGTTCAGTGTGCCGATGACGCATTGAGTTCGATTGAAAAAAGAAAATTACATCTCGACGCAATTTAACAATATTGAAGAGCCTTCCTGCAGGATATACTTGATATGAAACATTGAAAATCGATAAAAATTAATGACCAATTGCTGTTAATAATATGAAGAGGCTGTAAGTGGTTTCTTGGGAAGATGATTTTCAAAATAAATTCAAACTTTGAACTTTTAGTTCAAAACACTTCTGGAATATTTAGGTTCTTTTTTTAAATCATCTTGTGTAGCTTTAAAAGCTTTTAGTGTCAAATAATACCAAACGATTAATCCATTATCTATAAATTTTTCAAGGGATGAGTCAGGGTTATGTAATTACTACGACAATAGTAAAACAAATAAGAAAAGTTAAAATGTTAGATATTTTGGATTTAAGAATCCTTTAATATGGAAATTGCAGTTGGTATTAATCTACAGGCTCGTAGTGTAAATAGAATTTATGTTTGTTGTATCTGTAATGGGCGTCACGAACGTAACTTGATATTACACCAAAAGGTTAATATCCTGTGACGTTATATTAAAAGTTTATTGCCTCGATTTGCATAATATATCAATATCAAAAAGTCTTTGTAAACGTACTCAAATATTGTCGAAGTAAAAACAAGATTAAACAGTAATATTAATTCGATTGTTTTTAACAAGGAATTGTTCATTTTACAATTCCTTTTGAAATAATTTATTGCAATAACTGAAAGTTTCGTATAAAATTTCGTTCTCAAATAAACTTGTTAATGAACAGCATTTAATCTTTATTTATATAGAAGATAGATAGATGAATAACTCAGGTGACACCATAAGCGAATCACCTTGTACGTATATTACTTAACATTGACATTGACCTAACTAAAATTTCAAATTTACTGCTTTTACTGAATTCGTACTTCCATATAATAAAAATTTACAACAAATTAATAATCCAATATAAACAGGAATACAGATAATAAGGTTTGTATAATACTCTCAGAGATATAAATTTAAAGATTTCCATCCAAAACCTATGATTTATTAAGTTGAACCTATCAAGGTTACCAAGGCATTGATATGGTAAATTGTACAAATGACAGTTCTTGTACACTGTTTATTGTACTTGTTGTACTTGTACTTGTACTTGTACTTATTTCTACTTACGAGGTGCGATCATTAAGTTCCGGGATTGTGTCTGCTGTGACCAAACGGATCACACGATTGACTTGCGCTCGCAGGACATATGAATAATAATCTTCGAGACATATGACACGAAGTTTGAAAGCGATACCTTCATTGAATCCTGTGTTAGACAAGTTTATGGTAGCATACGCACGCTCTCCTTTGCGAAATCACGATGGACTCTAAATTGGAACAGAGGGACATAAAAAAAAAAATGGAACATGGTCGTCCTTCCTCACCCTCCGTATTCACCATATTTGGAACCCTGTTATTTCTTTTTGTTTCCCAAAATGAAATTAAAGCTCAAGGGTCGCCGATTTGACACGGTGGACGAGATTCAACGCGAATCGCAGCAGGTGCTTGACACACTTCGACAAGAAGACTTCTAGGAAGCTTTCCAAAAATGGCAGAGACTCTCGGATCGGTGCATAGCTGCACAAGGGGACTACTTTGAAGGGGATAGTAGGGGATAGGGGAATTTGAAACACGTGACTTTATCTGCATATACGGGACCAGTTCCGGAACTTAATGATCGCACCTCGTATAGCAAAATCGTGCATGCATTTATTTGATCAATACGAAGTATTTTACCTGGTAAGGTGGCCATATGCTGTACGCCTGCACGTCCCTCCAACTAGGCATCTCCAAGCCAGAAGCATTTTTGCTATCATCCTCCGCCACGATGATGGTGTACGAAGTCACAGCTCCATTCTGTTCGCTGAAATAGTTCTTCCTGAACCGTATCTGAATCGTGCTGCTGCTTTTGCAGACTTCAGTTGGTACCACTTGTGTCGGTGGCTTTGGAGGTGCCAGTATAGGCATCTTTTGTTTCCACACTGCTTCAGGTCCGAAACCAATTTTCGTCTGCGCTTGGATACGGAAGATGTATGTTTTGCCAGGTATGAGGGATTTGATGATGCCACGGTATTCGTTTGGTCTGAAGTCCTGCATCTGAGTATGTGCTGAACCCTAATAATAGCGAAAACAGTCATCGTTTCAATTCGATCAGAGTTTATTTACATGAGTAGTAAACCGCAGTAGAACAGTAGAGTAAGAATAATAAGTAGCAATTTTGAACATTATCTTCTGTAAACTACTCGGTTATTTCGATTCGAATGTTACTGAAACAAGTTGGTCAGTTAGAACTAAATAAGAAATGACTGACACGTTCAAGTTTATAGATGTTCTTGAAGAACATTATTCAACGTTGTTATTTAAAACTGTTTAATGTCCAATGAATTACTGTTACCAAATTATTTTAGAATATTTTTATGTTGTTAAAGTGACACAAAGTTTATGTACTTTTAATACTCCTCATTTTCTATAATTAATATAATCGTTTTGCATCACACTATATATGTATGTAGTAAATACTGTATATCTTCAACTTTCATTAACTTTCACATTTCAAACTGACCGACATTAATATTTTATTATAATTTCACTAGTTTGTACGTATCATTACTATTTTTGTATATTATCAATACTGTTTTCATTAATTTATGAAATACAGTATTGCCTTGAAACAACAGCTTCGAGCTTCAAAATTAGCAAATTTCTATCCCTACTTTGATTGAAGTCAGCTGCCGAGTGAGAAACCCGAAACTAATTTTTATGTTTGACCGAACAGTTTGGTGAAAGGAAGACAGAACATGTATATTGTTTTCTCACTCTAAGACATAGTGATTCAAAAAACAGCAAGCCGACCACTACCTTTGAAATAAGTAACTGGCCCGAACGTGTTGCTTATTTCGAAGCAATACCTCGTAATTGGACTTACCTCCAATCCATAAGTGATGGTATATTTTCTGATGATGCCATTCTGTTCCTGACTAGGCAAAGACCATTCGAAGCTGATGTCACTGGGCTGAATGTCCGTAGGATGGAACTTCTCCACCTTTCCAGGGTAAGATTCGCTGGTGGTGAAACTGGCGCTCAAAGGATTCGATATCCTGAGATTTGAGGATGCTGTGCCGGAGCGTACCACGAGAGTGAACGTGTAATTCCTGTGTGGTTTCAAGTCGGAAATGGTTATCGAATTGAACGACGTGATGTTCTGAATGTAATTTCCTTCTGTGTTTATGTATTGGACCTCGAAGGCGTCGTATTGACCACGTGGAATGTCCCACGTTAATGTGATCCTTGTGTCGTTGATGTCTATCGCCTGGATCGCTGTTATCGGTTCAGGATCTGAAAAATAATATCGGGATAAATAGAAATATTTTGGTATACTGAAATATTTTCGTATACTGAATTGTCAACATTTTTAATTTTAATATTTTATAAATAATTAAGACTAGCATCTGCTTGATTCTTTTATTTCTTTTTCTGCAGAAAATAAAATTTTATAAAATAATCAAACATAGTACGAAATATTCTTTTCTTTCAACTGCAGTTATTATTCAAAAAATTAAGTATATAAAATAGTAAAAGCTATTCGGTAAAATTTTATTCTATTTGTATTAATGCAAAGATAATTCTAACTTTGTTCGTTCGAATTTTGAGTTTGTACATTCCTTGCCCAGGAACGAAATAATCACATTAAATTTTAAATAATAATTTATGGAACCTTTTAATACTTAATGTAAAGAAGATCGAGGTAAGATGATCAGAGTTTTTATTTCTCTTGATATTACGAGATGATTTTCTTGGAGACGCCATTTATGCATATGAGTTGGTAATATATTATAATTTAGCCTGAGGTAGTCAGAACACAATGCAACCGGAAATTCTAACGAAATCATGATTTGTGAATGTAAATAAGAACTTGACATTATAAATTAGCGAATAGAGGCAATCATATATAATTAATTTTGACACTTATGCAAGTGCAGAAGAAATATAGTGGTTTAAAAAAAGGTGATCTATATTATATTTTAATGTTACTTATATACATAGTTTTATAAAATGGTACACTTGTTACCTTACCGTGAAATATTTCATTTGCTGTACAATTTATTTTTGATATTTTACAGATATTTTCTTAATACAATTTTGCAATGCAATGGACCCACATTAAAAACAGATGAGTTAAGTCACGTAACAGAGGAGAAAGAAATTTTCGATGCCATAATGTGTCCAGAATGTGATGAGATATACACATGTATACATATGTGAGATGTACATATGTACATATACATGGGAGATTTGTATACTTATACATCTATAGAGATGGAGAGGGTCTATACCCTCCTTTGAAGGGATGAATGCAAATTTTAGTTTAACTTTCAACTAAAAATAACAGTAAAATTATTTTTGTTTGTGTACATATTTTTGTTTCAGAGACATATAAAATTGTTGCAATATGATATCTTTTTCGGATAAAAAATAAAATATCATTTCAGTTATTTTCCTTTAATATGATCATCTTACACCGATTTTCTCTACGTTTCTAAAACTATATTTCTTCACCGAATTTCTAAAAAATCGAAATATGTCGTCTTTTTCAATATGAACATTTTAGTGAAGAAAAAGTATGTTCCATTCTATAAATATAAAAATGAAATGATTGAATCAGTATATTATGTCAATTGATTATATTTACATAAAGATTTAATTTAAAAATAAAATACTCGCTAAGCTATTAAAAAAATGTAGAAATGTTTAATTAATTAATATTATTAAAATTTAATAAATTTCAGTTCGTTGTATAGTAATCAAAGAGTCTACTTACGATTTTGCCATTTTATTGAAATAATATTACAATCGTTAAAATAACGAGAAATTTTGAAATACCGATCTATCGATAAAAGAAGTATATTACCCTTAATTACTACTCGTTAGAGGCGATTATCCTAAACAACTGTCTAAGATACTGTTTCTAAGATTATGTTAATAAAACTTGTGAAATGTCTCGAATATCACAAGCTTGATTTTCAACAACCAAATACCACGTTCTTAAGTGGGATTTTATAAATGTGCACCACTTTGATGCACATTTTAATAAAGCAGTCACACAAATGTCAACAAAACGAAACTGCACAACGTGTATTATATAAACAAAATATGCTATTTAATTGTATCGAGTTTTACGCGAGTTTATTTTAAGTATATGTACAATTTTTATATTACAAGTTTTGCCATCTTTGACAAAATAACTTTTTTTATATCACTTGTAGAAAAATTTTTAACATACTTTATCAGACTAAAATTAACTCTATTTTTATGTACTACTAATTGCAAGATTAAAAAGTAATAATAATTGAAATTTATAGTAAGGATTAAAACACTTTTTCACTAGTAAAAGATTGTTGAAATTTATTACTTCGTAATGTAAAATTAATATCAAATTGAAGTTTTACTGCATATTAAAGTCCTACTGAAAATTAAAGTTCACTTCTTGTTTGATTTGATTTAAGTTGAAATTCAAGTGATAAAATTTTCCTTTATAGTTCGTCAAATTGTAAACATTTATTTATGTCTGAAAACGTCTGTAGTTGATACGTAACAATATTCGCAGTCTTGGCATATATCTGAAAGTATAGTTTTTTACCCTCAAAACAAGCTATAGTGTATTCAAAAAATAATTTTAAACGAATTTTTTCAGAAGCGGATTTTAACGAACTATAACCATTTACCGAAATACCTCCATTCTCATGATTCCATATTTTTATGTATATGATTGAAATTGTTTTTCAAGTAATGAAATGTAATAGTAAACAATTATGGTATTCAACGAAAAAATGAGATAATACACAAAACTAAAGCACATTTGTTTATGTTCCAATGTAAATAATCACATGTGCCGTTTTTATTTTTTAAGATAAACGATTTTTAAGATTTACGAAGTACTTCGTTTAATTATTATGAAGAATGTTCTGAACGTTTACCGAAAAGAATACCGTGTAAAATGTAAATACTCGATCGATTTGACATCCATTTTAATAAATTTATGTTTACTTGAATATACATACCCGTGCCAGAGGGACGGCGAAATCGAAAAAGGTCATAAGACTAGGACGCAATAATTTGATGCCTGAGAAACTCCTAAACTTTTGGATATTTTCATTACTTATTTGTTCTAGCAGATAGTATAGAAATAATTCATGACTACTTTTCAATTTTCTACATGAAATGCATTTGATGTTACAAAACATGGTTATAAAAAACATTTCAAATGAATGTATTGCCTTTATTTTAGTCACTGAATACAGATATGAGTTATTAAAAATGTAATTTGTTTTTAAAACACACAAGAGCTGTATATATTTTTTTATTCATTTTATTAATCTTCAATAAACTTTTTAGATACATTTAAACTATCATTTATTACTGAAAATACAAATAAATCTTTTCTCTTATAACAGATATTACATTAAATGATACTCGCATTTCACAAATAGTGGATAAAAGACTCGAGCAATAATACTTGCTATAGTAAACATCTTTAAATAAATCATTTTGAAATTGTATTTTTATTATAAGATATTACAAATATCTCTACTATAACTTCCTGTAAAGTAAATAACTTATTAGGAATAGAGACTCAAAATGCAATATAGTATCCTGAGTAAATTTTATTCGAAAGAGTCAGAGCGCCACATATTTTAAAAAATCTGGTAAAAATTGAATCTTTTAGCTTCGTATTCAAATTTTCAAATTATATAAATTCCTCTTACATAATTACCATAAAATTGATTTGAACAATACAGCACTTTATTTCCATAAAAAATAATGCCTTTGGCCCAAAAATAGTTCACGTATATAAAATATCATTTATACATATGTCTTATTGCATTAACAATTTAATTAATACCTTGCAAATACCAGTTGACAAAGTTTTAGTTCGAATGTGGACATTTTTCCTGCCACTTTACCATCCCTCGGCCGGGTTGCATTAACACCAAACCTACCTGAACTCCAAATTAAAACTTGAGAAGTAAAGACGAATGATAAAACATAAAATAATGTATGCGTCTTGATGAAGATCAACACAGAAACCTCGTAACTTCGTAAGGTAAAGTGGGGTAAGTGCAGACTGGTTTTTGTAAAGTTGGTATTTAAACGTAAGTATTTTCAGTCTGCTATGTAAAAACTTAGCGCTGTCGATATCGAACGATTTGCACAATTACTACCATTTAGTTAATATTAACTAGAACCTTAATTTTGTACATTTTGATTTTGATAGGAAATTGTTTAAAATGTCAACTACTCTGCACTTTCCCCGAAAATGGGGTAAAAGCGTAACTTGAAGTTAAATACTTTGAAACTTTATTTCATGTGCAATGGGGCAAGAGCAGAATTATTAACAAATCTGCTATAAAATGCTTTTTACTGCATTATGCAAGTACTCTATACTGCAAACAAGTACTCTTAGCTGAAATATAAAAGGGGATATAGTGAAACAAAACAAGGAAACAGACATACTAAATGGAGAAATTTCGCTCATATTGTAATAAAAATAGCCTGTATACGCACTTGCCCCGTTTACGAACTTACCCCACTTCACCTTAACTTAAGAAAACTGTTAAACGGTTTTGGTTTGGTAGGTTTAGTGTTACATCCCATAATCGTCCTCCGTCGCGCAATACTCACAAAGTCGATCCTGTCTGATCAGAGGTCTGCTTTCGACATTATCGCTGACTGTCCAAACCGTCACGTTGTAGAGTTTACCAGGTGTTAGGCCAGTGAACGTCACCTTGGTGTCGGTATCGTTGACCAGTCGTTCTTTCGTCGTGTTGTTCTCATCGCTAATCCGGAAACGATACAGATCGAACTTGGACGATTGGATCGGTGTCGGTGTGTACCTTAATGTCAACGAGTCGGGTTGATCTCGATCGACCACCACAACGACCTCCGATTGGATCAGTGGCACTGAATTCGATACAATCGTGTTTGTTCTCTTGCAGTTTCTTTTATTGTCCTAACGTTTCTCTCTTTATCCAAGATAATTTCAAATCCATCTTTCGATTTTGTGTAAAGTTATCAATTTTATGAACTTATTAAATTTTCATATTTTGTGTTCATGTCTTGCTATATTTTTGTACTTTTTATAGAACTGATGATGCAATTAGATGAATTCAGATTATACGTTAAAAAAATAGCGTTTGTTTATATGTAACTTCATTTTTGAGGACACTGATTTTAAATATTTGCTTTTCATATATAGGCTTGTAATTGTAAATAGACATATTGTAATTTCGTTTGTAGCTGAAATTATTGCAACATTGTTCTCTAGAAATTTGGAGCAATTTTATTATTTACTGAGATTTAAGATAACAATTATTATTGTAATACTACTGTCTTCTCGTAGTGAAATTTTACAAACAAAAAATATTAATAATTAAATAAATATAGAAAAATATCCCGATAGCTCAATATTAAAATCTAACACTATTCAATTTATATCTATGAATTATTATAGTTTCATGTATAATGTGTCTCGTGTATAATACATGTTATAAAATTGAAAGAAGAAAGAATTATTGAAAATTAAAATTAAAAATTAAAGTTAAAGAATTATATTACACATAGACGTGTGAATATTATACATATATCATACATGCAATAACCTAATTATTGTCAACGATTTTTTCAGTCAAGTCTTGAAAACCAAATATTTTCTTTCTCTACATTCTTGACGTTCAATATATGTTCAAAATAGATTTTCTCAAAAATGAAGTTATGTATAAATAAATTTTACACATATATTTTCATCATATTTTTTTAAGTGTAAAATATTTATTATTCTACTTGTACCATCAGTTACATAATTTCCTTAAATACAGACATGATTTTGTACGACCTTCGAGCTATGATTCGAGAAATGTTTAAATTTGCCTGTTTTGACTGAAACCTAACCTTATTTTTTCTTTGAAACATAGTTTTTTAATAGAATTGTAATTTTGCTCTTAAAATAAATAAAGTTATATGAAAATTGCAAAGACACGCTCGAAAAGTGCTTAATACCTCATGCAAATGTCTCCTACTATTTATTGCTTATTTATTTTATTTTCAGTTTACGATTTCTTTGAAAACTTCAAGAAATTCTTAAAGAAACCCTTTGAGAAATTAAAGAAATCGTCTTATACTTTCTACAAATCAGATATTCTCTTAATTTTTATTTTACTTCTATCTGTATGTAAGAAAGGAGTTTATAAATTGTATGTTGAAACCTCTTATCCTAAAATCATTAAATAACATATGCTAAATAAAGTGATATTCCAAACTCACAGACAGTATTACATATAAAATATAATATATTTAATATAACATATAAAATTATGTTTCAAAGACAAAAGAAAGGACACGAAATAATCAAAAAGTTTGCCACCCTGTGTCGATTCAATTTCTTCAAATCAAATAGTGATGAAATATTTTACGAAACGAAAAGTCGACTAACAAAAGTTTAAGCGTCTATTATACATCACAGCACAACACACAGAAATTAGTATTCTAACAAACGTGAAACTTGCAACCAGATAACTCTTTAACACGTGTTAGCACTAATGTTTAGATGGAGCTCGTTAATGAAACACTTGGATTCGTTCGAAAAAGAGAAACGTAGCTACGATATATATGAAAACAATCGGTGATGATTACTTACTTGTTCTGGTTGTTAAATTGGTTACATCGCTAACCAAATTATAAGAAACGGTGTAGATGGTAAAGTTATATTGAACACCTGGCATCAGGTCGCTGACCAGCACCCTTTGCACTGCGTTTTCGTCAAAAACGATGCTGGACACATCGTTACTTTCCGTGATATTTTTTGTACGTAGATCATCGGGATTTTCGACTGGCCACCATCTTATTACGTACGTTTCGATTCGACCTTCTGGCCTTGGCCATTCCAAGGTCACGTTCGTGGAGTCAATGATCGGTGTAATGTTGAGCACTGGATTTGGTCCTGAAATAAATTTATAAATTTATGAAATATTATAAATAATATTCATTTTAGATTTCTAAATTATAAAAAATTTATAGACAAAGGTGGAAAAATTCTACTATTTATTGACTTGGAATAAGCTAGTGTTGATTATTAGATTATGGCAAAGTAGATCGATAGAAATAATACAGTAGGAGTATTAATAACTCATTTTGGGGCTGAGTTTGCTTGAAAGCGATTAATACTTATTTATTAAAAGAGTAAATTGTAATAATATAATTGTAAATTTAACGTATTAATTTGTAATATAATTGTAATATAATTGTAATATAATTGTAATGTTAACATAATTGTGATTTCAACATACTGCATTTGAAGAGATATTGTACCTATATTTTCTTTTCAAAATGACAGTATTATTTTATTCATTACCAACTTCAAAATCCTATTATAATTTTGCAGAAATAATTTAGATGTTAATAAATAAATAATACTACTTTTTTAAGTCGTACGTATTCCACAGAAAATATCATAAAGATAATATTTTCATTACTGTAATTCTATTTACAGCATTGACGAATTTACATTTTTAACATAAATTATATGTTACATTCTAAGTTTAATTTATATATTTTCGACATCTATAATTCAATGTTATATGTATTCAATTTTATTTATAAAAATAAGAAATATATATAATGATTAATTGATTTATTTTAAAAAAATATTAAAAACATGTGTTGTCTCAGATCTTTGGAAAACTAAATCCTAATTAATCGAGAAATGGAGTAACATTTATTAACAATATTAACTATATCTTTATATAAGTATTATCGTCAAATCTGAAACTTTAAATTAACTTATCACAACTACTATTTTACAATGTTTTTCTCAAATCATGTTATATTGTGCAGAATTCGAAATCTGTCATTGAACATGTAACAGTTTAATTGTATGAATTTATTTATTATTATAATTTATTATTATAATATAGTATATTATACTATACATTATGCAATGCATAATATTTCTTACAAATAAAATTCAAAATATTTCATTACTTACGAACAGTGTGATTAACTTGAAGCGGATAAAGGCTCTCCACTGTGTAACTCACAGTGTTCACTTGAATCGTGTACTTTTCTCCAGCAGTCATATCCGCAACTTCCGCTTCCGTTTCTCGCACACTAGGTAATTTCACCCATCTAGGATCGTCTTCGGTTCGATATCTAATCGAGAATTCAGAATACAGAGAATCTGTAGGAGCTTCCCAGTGAACGACGACGGTGTTGCTTGTCACCCTTTCGATGCTTAGATTCTTTGGTGGATGTGGTACTGAAATTATACGAAATGATATCAATAATTCATATAAAACGATATACTTATTACATTTGTTAAAACGACAAGTTTTAATATAAAGTTCAGTTGTCTTATTTTTATTATCATTCTTGATTATCAATTCTTTACTGTTGATTCTCTTGTTTGTTGTGTAATGTGCTTTTCTTGTTGTTGTGTAATATACAAAATGTTGTTGTATAGATACAACAAATTAGAATTCAGTAAAATAATATATATCGATCACAGGAAAAAATTCCTTTAAAATATACAAGTTCAAATAGAAAGTACATGTAAATAATCGTATATACATAAACATAAGTAATACTCTTCATACTATACATATACTTATTATATTTTTTACAATTATACTAAAAGTTTGATGTTAGATCACAACCATATATTTAAACTTAATATTAATTTATTAATATTTTGTACATTTTCAGATGTACATATATTATTTGGTATATTTATAACACTAGGTCCAACGATGTTCGCTCGGGAACGTACCGCTGTCAACCCATGAGTTGGCGCGCGAAGGGGCTGACCCAAAAGAGTTACTTCAATTGGTCAGAATAGAAAAATGGACGTCTAGCAGACATATTTTCAGCGGTTCTATTGGCTCTACAATAGTAGAGTCGCACTCCAATTTAGCTAAAAATAATAACAGTCGACAAACGTCTCTTAAGTGAGCGATAGTGTGATTTCAGCAGTTATAGCCATTATTATTCTCATGAGTGATGCCCACTTAGACGTCGACCGATTGACGCGTCCCGATTGGACGGTCCCGATTTGACGCGTTCCATTTCGAAGCTCTACCGATTGGATACATTCCAATTCGAAGCTGTTAGATTAGATTAGGTTAGGTTAGGGTAGGTTAGGTCCATTCGGCACTGCTTCGAGGCGGAACGCGTCCAATTGGTAAAGCTTCGAATTGGAATGCGTCGAATCGGGACCGTCCAATCGAGACGCGTCCAATCGGTCGACATCCAAGTGAGATTCGTCCGACCCCCATTCTCATTTGCCGAAATGTAACGAAGTGTTTACAATAGAGATACAGCTTTTTTTACTTTGGATCATGCACCAACTCATGGGTTGACATCTGTACATCTTTGGTATAACAACATGAACATTAGAACCACTTACAAACGGCTTGAAGATAATCATGGGGTTCGCTCCTGAGTCCATGACTGATAGCGAAAACTTTGACTTGGTACGCAGCACCCGGGTACAAGTCCCCCAAAACGATATGTGACTCCGTTGTAAGGGTCGTGGCACTCTCTCCCGTGTCATTTCTGTTAAGTGTCACCTCAAATTTCTCTTGCCTCGAATTTACATCGCTTTTCCACGAGATATTCAGTCCTGTTTCGCTGGGTTTTAGATCCTCGATTATCGGACTCGAAGGCCGTGTGACTTGGTACAAAACAGTCTCGTTTGACTCAACCTTGTTGCTGATGGCTTGCACGATTATGGAGTAATTTCTGCCAGGTAGCAACGCTTCTAAAGTCACCTGAAAACGTATCAGTATTAGATGATTTACTGGAACAGTTCTCACGCAGTGGATTTGTTTGAAGAGTTTTTGATTCGATACGTCATTTAGATTTAAACATACGGTCATTCGTGTTAATATTTGGACACCACATCGTCTTTGAATGTGCTAGTTCGTGTGAAAAAAAATTTTTCGTGTTATTTGAGAAATTCTTTCCTTAAACGGGTCTTCTTTTATGTTCATTACAATATTTGTTTCATTTTAACCTCGTGTTTGTGGCTAGTGAAGTAACTAATCAAAAATTTGTACGATTGATGATGTTCTGATAATAAGTTCTTAAAATTAGTTTAAAATATATATTCTTCAAATTTAAAATATATGTTCTTAAAATTAAAATTAAAATTAAATTAAATGGTTCTTAAAATTAAATTTAGCCCAAACAATTTTCATATTTTAAAAAATTATTTATATGTGTATTAACTATAATATTGTGTCAACAAAATATTTGTGAATATATGTTATTTAACATAAAAACATTTCCCACGCTCTTTTACTGTCACGGATTGCTATAAAAATGAATGACTCGAATATAAGTGAAAATATAAGATGTGATAAATATTAATATCATATAAAAATGTGTTAAGTATTCATAAATTGTTTTTTAACGAATCGTAAACAAGCTTCTGCTGACATTTTCGAAAACAAAGTATGATTACAAAAATAGGAATGATTAATGGTGTTTTTTATTTTCACATGTACCTTATCAAATTAGGATTTCCGTTTTAGACATTTATGACTTATTCTGCATTTTAAATGTTGTTGCAAAAGATATTGTGAATCATTCACAATTATTTGCTTCTTCGATGAGATAAAATACTTGGAACGATAATATCTTTTTTCTAACAATAGGTTTTCTAACTTTCGAAAATTTGAGGTCATTGAAATTTTATTAAAATGAATAAATGCAGGTATATTCGTGTACAATTAATATTTTTAATCGTAAGCTTTGTAACATCAAAGTTTAAATCTTTCTTTAAAAAAAAGTGTGCTTTGCAAAAATTAAGTGATGTCCAATTTCAAAGATAAATCCAGTAGATAATTCGTAAAAATAAATCCATAAATATTTGTTCGACAAAATAATTATTATTCACGCAATATTTAATTCGATTTGACATTTTGAAAAAATGATTTTAAAAGAAATATTTCTATTATTTTACGTTATCTATGTATTATCAAAGCTGAAGACGTCATTCATTCGCATTTTTAATGACTCACACTGCGTAAATTATGAAAATGGCTTAATATCATCTCGAATATTGGAGAATTCATACGATACGTGACTTTATACATCTGTAGCAACACTTACTTTTGTCTTATCAGTTGTTAGCGTGTTGCTATCACCGCTGATCGTTGTTTCTACTTCGTGGTATTGAAGTTTGTAGCTGTCCTGAGTACTCGAATTTTCAGGATGCCAAGAAACCTCCACCATTCCTGTTTTTTCGTCAATCACAGCACGGAGATCACGCACAGGTAGTGGTTCTAAAAGAAAGATACACCCGAATTAACATTTGTTAATTGAAAATTTATACATAAATTCAAAATAAAAAATTTTTATTGTGAAAGTTAGAGAATTTGGAGATTTGATGATTTTACAATTTGTGGGTTTGAAGATGTGAAGGTTTGAAGCATTGTTGAATTTTGGATGTGGAGATTTGAAATTTTTGGAACTTGAAAGTTTGAGAATTTTGGAATTTGGGGTTTTGCAGATTTGATAATTTGGTGCTTTGGTAATTTAGGAATTTGGGGGTTTTGCAGATTTTATAATTTGGTACTTCGGTAATTTAGGAATTTGGTGATTTGGTAATTTGGTAATTTGGTGATTTGATAATTTAGGAGTTTGGGATCTGGAAAATTAGGGATCTAGGGAATTTGGGATCCTGGGAATTTGATATCTAATGAATTTGGGATCTGGGGAATTCGGGATCTTGGGATCTGGGGAATTAGGGATCTAGGGAAAATGGGATCTGGGGAATTTGAGATCTACCAAATTTGGAATCTAAAGAATTTGGGATCTTGGAAATTTAAGATCTAGTGAATTTGGAATCTAGGGAATTAGGGATCTACGGAATTTGGTATCTAGGGATCTTGGGAATTTGAGATCTAGTGAATTTGGGATCTGGAGAATTTGGGATTTAGGGCATTTGGAAATTCGATAATTTCGTAATTTGATAATTTGGGAATTTGGAAATTTGGAAATTTAATAATTTGGAGATATATGAGTTTGAATATTCGTTAATTTTGTAATTCGCTAATACGTGAATTTAAAAAATTGAAAATTTGAATATTTAGAAATATGGAAATTTGATAAGTCAGTAATTGAAAAATTCAGAAATTCAAACATTCGAAAAATTTCAGAAATCTATAAATCCGAAAATTTTTAAATTTTAAAATTTCGACGTAAAAAATAGTTAAATATCATCAAACCTTCATTCATATTAGTAATTAATACTACCCAAACAACAAATAAACTCACTCAAAGTAACGTCACCACTGACTGGCCAACTAGTGACTTTTCCAGAGACAGTCTTCAAAATAACTTGATAAGTTTTCCCTGGTTCCAGATCTTTGAACTCCCATTTAGTCTCATCATCCTTGTTTCTGGTAACTGGCGCTAGTCTTCGATTACCTCCCAACGATATTTGATACTTATCGAATTCGGACATTCCATCAGGTGGACTCCAGAAAACGCGGAAGGAAGTGGAAGTTATCGAAGACTTGTCAAAAGTTACGTTTACTGGCCTTACTGGCACTGTTCGATATTGGGCCGTTGTTGGGGCTGAAGTTTCATCCTCGGACACCGTGTGCACGGAGATATTATAAGCTCGACCTGCAATAATAAAAAATTAATATTCTTCTTTGGGAATATTTATTCGGCTTTCTCCCAATTCATGCTTATCGTTACTAAGAATCTTGCAAAAGTATTTGAGGAATTCGGCTCCACTTTTCGTCCGAGATTTTAACCCTTAACGGCATACGTCATCAAAATACTTGACACACGGAACGTTTAAGACCCCAAGCACTAAAAAAGTTCTTTACAAAAAAACTACTCATTATTTTAACTTGGAAAAAATTATAAATAATCCTCGAAAGTGGTGTCAACATATTTCATAGTTGATTTCAGTAAATTTAAACGTTGAATATGAACAAAAATTCAGAAAGATTCAAGAATAAAAAAATGACGGTTTTCACAGAAAAATTCAGAATCTTTTTCGACTTCAATATGAAGAGATAAAATTTTAGCTGAGCACTCTTGAGATATAACAGTTTGAGGAAAAAAATAGTAAAAATACGGGGCTTTCAAAAAAGGTATTTATTCAGATTTCCAGGATATGAAGTAGTTAACATTGAAGCTAAATTAGTAGGGGTCGCTTCATATCCCAGTGTGATCGTTAAGGGTTAACCTTTGCACTCTTATATCTGGTGTGTCTCGACATTTCTCTTGGATCTTATAAATAATTCAGATAAATAGATTGGCTGAACATATATATTTATAATAAATGAAAAATATATTTGTCTCCCCTTTCTTGATCTATTTTGTAAATTAAGTTGGTAGTTGAAAAAGAAATTAAGAGGGTAAAAACTAATTCCTCTAAAAATTAACAAATTTACAAGAACTTCTTTTCTAGAATTATTTGCAAAATAAGTGAAAGAGATGCCGATTGCTTTATCAGGAGCAACAAATGCGTTGATAACAGATGTTCAGTTGTCGTCAATATTATTAAACATTTACAAACTTGATTTCGTACTACAATGACAGGTGAATTTGGACATATAAAATTTTCATACGCTTTGATAAATAACTTACCAGGAACTAGTCCCTTGAAAGCAGCTTGCGCTGGCCCAGGGGGTTCGCCTTCTTTTTCCACATAAAGAACAGATTCTATGGCATCGGGAGGATCTATACTAACTTTGTAATGGGTATAAATCCCTGGAGGATAAGGTGGCTGCCAAAGGACCAACAAGGTCGTTTCGTTTCTAAACCATACGATAAACTTGCCGGGTGTGTTGGGTTCTGTAAAAATTAGAGAAATTTGAGACTTGCATGTATCATCATCATTATAAATTCAAAAGTAAATGATGTCTTTAAATGATTATAGCTAATGGTAATCTTAAATGATGAGTGATGTATTTCAGTTTAAAATCAATTGTATTAAATTTATTTGTAGAATTATTGAAATTATTGAAAATATTGGAATTGTTAGAATCATAAAAATTAATAAAAAATATTAGAATTATAGAAATTATTGGAAGTATTGGAATTATTAGAATTATTGAAATAATTAAAATTATTAAAATTATTAAAATTATTGAAATTATAGAAATTATAGAAATTATAGAAATTATTGAAATTATTGAAATTATTGAAATTATTGAAATTATTGAAATTATTGAAATTATTGAAATTATTGAAATTATAGAAATTATTGAAATTATTGAAATTATTGAAATTAATGAAATTATTGAAATTATTGAAATTACTGAAATTATTGGATTTATTAGAATTATTAGAATTATTAGAATTATCAGATTTATCAGAATTATCAGAATTATCAGAATTATCAGAATTATCAGAATTATCAGAATTATCAGAATTATCAGAATTATCAGAATTATCAGAATTATTAGAATCATTAGAATTATTAGAATTATCAGAATTATTAAAATTAGTATTATTATTATTATTTATTTAGAATTATAAACATAGTATTATCTTTATTTAATATAAAGATAATCTAAATTTATTTTATTCATCATATAATACAAATTGACCATTAAAGAATTTAATTTGTTTATTATACTAAAACATTCGTTATCATGATAAACTTTAAACAATTACAGACTTTTTGAATACATAATTATTTTCTGAAAAAACTATTTATTATTATTTCACGTAATAAATGATTGAAAATGTATTATAAGGAAGAACTGTTGAATATTGTAATTTCTTCGCTTCAGTTATAAAGTTTAGAGACTTTCAGCTCTGAGTTCATTTCGTAATTACCGGTTATGAAAGTAAACAGAAATTGTTGAAAACATTACGGTGATATCGGCTGTATAACGGTACGCTTCTAATTGGCAATTCATGAATTCGTAATAAATAACGCAATATCGGCTTTCAATTGACAAACTACTTCAACTACGAACTCCAACACAGACAAAAATGTCTGCCAAATATACGGGTGCTTCATGAAATTTCAAACTTGTTATGAACCAACTGAGTTTAGTCTATATTTTCCACTTTTATCCACTGAGTTTCATATAATTGGTAGATAACATTAACGGAAAAAGAATAATTTTATGTCGATTGCAAGATAAGTACAGTATTTTTAAATCTCTATACATATAAATTAAGTCACACATCTCTATTTTTACAAGTTTAATTCTTTCTTTATCAACAAAGTATATTAAAGAAAAAAAATACAGATTTTTTAACTAATAAAAAATTACCGAGAATATCAGTTTAAAATAATTTTAAAAGAATGCAAATCCGCGTCTCATAAATCAAGTTTTACTAGTTAAGTTGCATATTGATGTATCATAAATTACCACAGTAATTTTTTCAGACCGCAATTTAATAATTTGCGTTCATAAAATGTAGAAAACTACGGAGAAAAAATTTTAAAAAATACAGGTAAAAAAATAGACTTTAGTGCGACTCGTGACGCACTAAAAGTCAAATGCGACAAACCAGACTAACATTTTCACCGCAACTGAATTTATTTTAATAATTCTAATTATAATATCTACAATCAAGAATCTCTGAATGCAACATACGCCTAGTATTGTACATTATTTTATTTATTTTAACACTGTAGCAATTAGTCACATTCGAATGACTGTCCACAAAATTATAGGTTAAGTGATTGAGCGCATTTCATGGGTAGACGCAAATTGTCAGAATGATGGATCATGTTCACTTACTCGTGGTGAAATTTCTGCTAGTGTAAGCAACGCTTTCTTTGGTGTCCAACACAGTGAAAAGTTGCAGGGAATACGTTGCCCCAGGGATGAGATCACGAAGCAAATAGGGAACCGCATCCGCTGAGATGACGCTTGTTTTTGGATTTCCGGTGTCGCTAAAGCTTTGCACCCTCAACCGGAAACCGGAATAATTGCCCTGAGCTGGCGGTGCCCAATAGACTATCGCGTTCTTTCCATTTCGCACCGAAACGGTCAGGTTCGAGGGTGGATCCGGTGCTGCAAAGTAAAATTCATTCAATCGAACGAAAACTTCTACCTCTTATTCGGAGTAATTTTTTTGTTAGATAAAAAGGTGGAAGCTTCGTGTTCTGTGTAAATTTAAGTGCATCAAATGCAACGAGTATACATATGCACATGAAAAATATTAAATCCTAAATAACAAATCTCAAGCAGATAGGAAAACGTTTGCGTATAAATTTTACAATACCTCAATAAAATTTAATATGATTCAAAATTACAAAAAGAACAAAAAGTATAATTGAAATCTATTTCAATAATTATCGAATTTGATAAAATATTAAGAAGTTATCGCTAAATTCTTAAACTATCAGTCATCAGAAATTATATAATCGTTCTAGTTATTACAAAGTTAGACCATTGAACCGAATTAGTAGTAAAATAGAAACAAGCCTGATTGAAAATAGAATTATCTTTGATTTAAAAAATTCAAATGTAAACAAAGTACAACTCCAAATTCCAATAAAGCATTAGTCTATTATGCAATATAAACGATGACGTATTTAAGTGTTTAAAATGATAAAAACAGCAAGTGGCGATCTTTGAACGACAGCATAATTGAATTCAGTAAATGGCAATGAGAATATACATATGCACGAGTGTAAAAGGTTAGTCATTCTTGAATAAACATAAATATTCAAATCTTTGCTGAAACCGTCATTACGAACTTCATAAATTGAAGTCACTATGAACTTCTTCAGTTGAAGTCAATAGTGTCAATCGTTTTTCACGACGTATTTACTCGAGGCTTTGATCAACATGGTAATCAATTGATAAATTTACCTGTGGTAATGGAGGCAGTCCATGTGAGCCAGTCATGAAGGGTGCTATTACTATAATACAACCAAAATTCGTATTTAGTACCAGGAAGCCCATCTTTGAACTTGATGACGTCACCGATGTCGACGGCGGCTATGGTGGTGTTGGGTGGTGGATAACCAACGGGAGGGCTGTAGTCTAAACGATACCATGAGCCGCCTTGGCTCAAATTCCCTGGTATTTCGATAGCAAGATCAGCCGAGTATGTGACCTAAATACAAAGAGAACCAAATTAAAATTCGCTCGTGGTTCAGATTTATTTAGAATCGTATAACTTCTAAATAGTAGAATTATAACCGCTTATTTACAATTGTTTCAGATATTGTTTTGGGTAAAAATTTGAACAACTACTGAGTTGTATTTTGTGATTAGTATATCAAAATAAAGATAGATTATTTATATTCTATATATACAATACATACAATATTGTATACCTGTATATATTGTATACACCCTGATACAAAGTATAAGGATTTGAGTATGTGAATGATTATAATGTAGAAATTAGGAAATCTAAAAATTTAGAAATATACTTTGGGAATATAGTGATTCACTAATTTAGAGTTTGGGAAATGTAGACATTCAAGAATATACAAGAAATTTCAGAATATAGTGATTTAGGAATATACAAATTTGGGAATATAGTGATTCACTAATGTAGAGTTTGGGAAATGTAGTCATTGAAGAATATAGGAATCTGGGAATATATGTAGTGATTGCGAAATGCAGACATTCAAGAATATACAAGAAATTTCAGAATATAGTGATTTAGGAATATACAAATTTGGGAATATAGTGATTCACTAATGTAGAGTTTGGGAAATGTAGACATTGGAGAATATAGGAATTTGGGAATATATGTAGTGATTGCGAAATGCAGACATTCAAGAATATACAAGAAATTTCAGAGTATAGTGATTTAGGAATATACAGATTAGGAAATGTAGACATTCTGAAATATAGAAATCTGAGAATATAGTGATTTAGAAATATGGAGATTTGTAACTATAGAAATTTCAGCTGAGAATACTAGAAAATATAGAAACTTGATAACACACGAATTTGAAAATACAAAAATTCGGTAATACAGAAATTCGTTAACGTATTAAAATTAACGTATTAAACGTATAAAAATTTGAAAATACCGAAATCTGAACAAACAGAAATTCGTATAAATAAAAACTAGAAAATATGGAAGTAGATGAAATAACACGAATAGTTCAAAGTTAAATCTCTGACGCAAGCTATGAATAAAATATGAATACATTTCTTTATAATATTACTTATCACACTAGTCCATTATTATAATTTAAACCAGTCTAAATAACCACAAAAAATTTCATCTTTTAATACTTTAAATGCTTATAAAAATCTCCAACGAAGATGATTTATAATCCCAGAAAATGATCGCTTAAATCATATCGCCAAATGTATTACATTCGTATCAGTGGGTAGCCAATATAAAAACTCGTTACGGTAGAAATCAAATTGTATCGGTAACCTCTTTGTGAAAGCAGTACATATTGTGCTTGATAAAATCGCAGACGTCGAAACGATCGTTACACAAGCATGTGTTACGTGTGTGGGTTACACACACATGAAAAATGTGGCATTTCTATGTTACGATATTACGTATCTGGATCACGATACAGCGACACGCGACCAGACGAGGCCGCAGTCAATGGCAAAGAGGCATAAACCTTTGTGGTATTTATAGTACACATTTTATGGCACTATGATAAACATCCATTCTCTAAGTTAGAGAGATTATACGCTAGAATCCGGATTATTGGAGATGACCCTGGATAAAACGAATCAGTACGATCACATTATTCAAATCTGATTAAACTCTTACTTGGTCAAGGCGTCTTGCATAGTTAATTTAATCAGGAATATCGGTATTTACTATGTCACATAGGATACATAGGGTAACTTTAGAAATTTACTATATCCCCATGGGGTCTATTTTAAATCATTTTTAGAACATAGAGTGTAGGTGAATTATTTTTGAATAATGAGTAATTAAAATTAAATTTTAATATTACATTGATTCATACTAACAGTTCAATATTGTTACTGCTGACAAATATTTGAAATTCCCCATAATCATTAAATATAAACATAAATAAATCCACATAAAAAATGTATTTTAACCAATTAATGTCCTATAAATTCTGCCTTCTTGATTTTCACCTTAAGGGGGGCAATACCTATAGACAGATGAAAATAAGCTGATATTTGTGAATTTTTTTGTATAGGACACCTTTGTTTTGCATTTTTGAAATTTCAGGTATAATTTATTATAACTATTACCTATTACAGAATATTTTCTGTTTTGCAAAATATTTAAAAATGCCGAAATTATGACAATCTTTTCTGGAAGTGTTTTGGCGCGTCTCGTGAATCGGCGTGGGTTCTAGCTTTAGATATATTGGTCTGAAGCAAGTTTGCAGACAATGTTTCGAAAACTAACATTCACAGTTAGTAGATGAACCTCAGAAATGTGCAAAATATGTAAAATTCAAGGAATGGCGCGCTTTTGAAGAAAAACTGAATTTTATTGAAAATTTTTGCAATGTTTTGCAATAAAAAGGACTTTAATGTTCAATTTATTTCATACATTTAGGTTCATATGTTAGATAGTATTGTCATGGATATGTGCAAAAAATTTGAGCGCGATTGATAAACTAGTTCTTGAGTTATCAGTCACGCCAATTTTGAGAACGCAGTTTTGAGAAAAACGCGTTTAAAATTTCAGTCCTCCGCACTGAACAAATGTATATCCGCGGCGGTAATCGGCCATAACTTCAAAAGGGCTTCGCATTTCACTTTAAAATGTTGAGACAATATTTTTAAGATGTTACACTAACATTTTGTAGGAAAAAAAATTTTGTAATTTTTTAAGATTCCAAAGGTATTGCCCCCCTTAAATGAATCACAATTTATAAATAATAAAATTATCTCTAGAACTACAAACTGTAAAATCCAATTCAAAATCCTAGATTAAAAGAAATGACTACATTTTGTAATTTAACAAATTCAATAAATCTCAAAGAATTTGAGATTGAAGTTTCATGTAATTTTTATGTAAATTTTTCAGAGAAACACAAATTACGAATTCAGTAAATAACGCGAAGTTAACTCACGATGCAAAGAGATTTTTATTTTGTTTTTCTACTCTCTTGGTCGACCGTTAGCGCGGCGTCGTTAAAAGTATGAAACATCAACGAAACGGCAGAAATCCTTTGAAGAAAGAAAATTGAAAGCGTTACCCTCGCGCCAGAGATTTCTTCTAATTTCGCTTGTCAGGTCGTGGAACGCGACACAAGGGTGCGTAGGAGGGTGGCGTGTTTCAGAAACGAGCACCCATCGCTCGATGTGAAACTTTAACGGTCTGAAAGTCTCTCTCGAGCCACGACCGCGTTTAATCACTGGAAATTCGCGTGGCAAATAATTCGTAATGCAAGGCGAACCTTTTCGTTATCCGCAGCGAGATTCGAGACTGAAACGTTATGCTATTTCTAGCAATTCAATTAGAGATTTGGGTAGATAATTGCGGTACATGCAGTTTTGTGGATGCAGAAATTTGAAAAGACGGAAATTTCAATATAGTAATTTGAAAATGTGGAAACCTGAGAAATATAGTAAATCGAGACCTGCAAATAATATAGATATTTGAAAATATATAGATACCACAGAAATTTAGAAACATTAATTGCTGCAATACATTAAAGCATCTAAATTGTACAATAAGCTGTAAACATACTGTGTGTTGCTAATAACCTATGCTTGGTCTAATACGACTATAAATAAATCAATGAAAAAAAAATTTAGACGAACAATAATTTGAATACAGAAAAGAAATGTTGAGACTTGAGAAATGTAATAGTTTGGTAATACAAAAGTTTAGAAATATAAAAATTTACAAAATATAATAATTTAATGGTACATGAATTTGGTAATATAATTATTTGATAATGTAGGAATATGGAATATGGACATTTGCAAATTATGGTAATTTGATAATATGGAAATCTGGAAATATAGTGCTTTACGAAATACATTAATTTAGTTATGTGTAAAAATGGCGACATATAGAAACTAACGAAATAAAGTAATTTGGTAATATAGAAATGTGGAACTACAGGAATTTGGAAATATACATGATTGATCGATTGATTGATTGTTTGAACTATGGGCGTTGACTGATGTGGTCGTTGACCCCAAAAATATAGTCATATGGTAATGCAGAAATTTGGCAATAAGGATATTTGCGAAAAATAGTACTTTGGTAATATGGAAATTATAGTACTACACCAACAATAAAAATACACTAATTTTCATAATTTGGCAGTATATTTGGAAACCTAATTTATGAAATGCAGCAATTTAATAATATAGAAATGTGGTAATATAAACATTGATAAATATGAAAATTTACGAAACATAATATGATAATATAGAATTTTTCTAAATAATTACAAAATAATAATAATATACTAATTTTCATGATTTCGTAGTATATTTAGAAACATAGTTTATGAAATACAGTAATTCAGTAATATAGAAATGTGGTAATATAAACATTGGTAAATGTAAAAATTTACGAAACATAATTTAGTAATATAGAAATTTAGAAATCTAAAGATTTTGAAACATAGACAATATTTTAATGTAACAAGAAATTCTATTCATTATTAATATGATTTAAATACTACATCCACAAAACGAACTCAAAGAATTAAAAGAAGTAAATCTACTTTCCATATTTTTTTACTTGATCAGTATAATTAACTATAACTAATTTACTCCTGAAAGAAAGAACACGTTTTTCGTTTTAAATAATTACATTTTTTATCCTACCAAAACTCATCTCGTGACGAACTATAGTTCGTCGCAATATAGCTAGTATATAGTATAGCCAGTAATGCGTTCCTTGCTGTAAGGGAGGCGAAAAATGGTTCTCATCCATCCGCATCTTATAGAAATGATATTCAAAATGTTTCGACGTTGTTAGTAACACAGTCTGGAGGAGTTACACAGTTATTCCATTATTCTTTGTACAATTAGTTCCGATGGTAGATGGTGGCGTAACGATGGCCGTGGGGGTGCACGCCAGATGGAAAGAGGAGGGACGAAGAAAAGGGATGGTGCGAGAAACTCGCTGAACTAAAGGGAGACGACGAAGGGAAAAGGGATCGATATGCACATCAGCGTCGCGACCGGATGTAGGAAGAGAAACTCGAAGCTTTCCGCGCCCATAGGGAAAAGGGCGTCGGAAATGTTTGGAAATGGAAAAACTTAGATAAGTTGTCCTAAAGACCTAACTTGCAGAATGGGACATTTGGATGCCGTTGAAGCCGGATTTCCGATGACGGAGAATTCAACGAATCATAAAATTGAAATTAGAATAGCATTTCAATATCGCGCTGGTACTTCGCGTTTCTCAGTTTTAAAGGTTACGCCACTGGCCTTAAAATGGAAAGTAACAACTGCTTTTTGCGGGAATATAAATAATTTTGAATACATTTTCACGTGTATTTATTACTCGAATCTTTAATGTAAAATTTATAATTATACTATATAATACGAATAATACTACTACTAATTGTAAGAGTAGTTTACGAAATTGACTAATGGAAGCTCTCTTGGTACAGAGTCATAAAAATTGCAATTGTAATCTAAAATGAAGAGTTGGAATTTGTAATATTTTACATATTATGTACGTTATTTCATTCGTTCGAAAAACAAAACATTTTTCGCTCACATTGCAATTGTTTGCAATTCTTTTTTAGTAGTACTGTTGTCTATAATAAAGTCATGTCTGGAATAAAGTCATCAGTTGTTAAAATTGATGTTGACACACCTCATGCGTCTTGTGTTGCATTATTAAAATTTTCAAAAGCAAATAATTTTTGTGAACAAACTTGTACTTTAATTAAGCACTCGTTTATCGATGAGTGAGAACGTAAAAGAGCACAAAATTTCGCAGCAAAATATTTTTCCAGAATGCTGCTTTCAAAAATACTTATTACTGTTGAATAAGTAGTTTACTGTTGAAGTTTACTGATAAAAAATTTCAAGATTACTGTTAAAGAATTGTATATTCATTGAAAGGATTAATAAACGAATGATTTAGATTAGTGAGAGAGGTATTTTCAGAGTACCATATTTTCTATAGCGTTATCTGAACAAATTCCTTTGTACTTTATTTATTGAATGAGCATAGTAATAATACTGAACACTAGAAGTGTTTTATGTTTGCCTTTGTAACGCAAAAGCAAGGACAAGCAATGCAGCAATCTGTTCGAGTAATATGATACACTGTAACCTAAACAGAGCATGCAGTCGAAGCAGTTTGTTACTGCAGCTAACCAACATACTGCGTTGTTTGATCACCTTCATACTTTTGCGAGAGATTATTATTAATTTAGTAATAGGTATATGAGAAATTCCAAATATTGAATACAAAATGGGGGAAAATGTGAGGAAAGAATGTGTAAGTTTCATGAAGAACTAGTTATGTCACAAGAAATAATATTATTCTTATACAATTACATATATAATAATATTATTGTATAAAAAAAACTCCATTATTATATTATAAGACAATACTGTTATTAAAACAGAGATATTGCATAGTAAATTTTTGTAAAACAAAAGTGTTGTAAAACATATTTTCCTAAGTGTTTCTTTTCCTGAAATTAAGTTTTAGAGGACGACTTTTAAAATGGCGGACCTCATGAGAGACAACCAAAAATTAAGAAAATCAAGTTCGAGAATTAACATGTTACGAAATTAGTAAAGAAGAACGGTGCAAGGGTTGCTTGAACCTTAACAAAAAGTCGGTCAACTAAGAAAGCGAATGTAGCAAATATTTTCTCACACTTCAACATCACACGTTGTTGATAGCAAGTTTAACCATATAACGTTCCAATAAAATGCTTAAAATTATTAAAATATTTATTATGGACGTTTTTGGTCCTATTCCAATTTATACAATAAAAATGATAAAACTTTAACTTGTTTTAACTTTATATACTTTGCATAAATTATACAGTAAATAACAATACAAAAACTTAATAAATTATTCATTAGTAAATAATATAGTGTATCATCAAATTTACAGATTGTATAAATTATATATTTTGCAGAAATTTTTCATACTGAAAGTTTTTTCAGTTCAAAGAAATATAGTGTCTTAGAAAGTTTGAGTGTATATTATTATTTATTTGTTGAATTTTAATCAAGATTATTTCGAAGCATAATTATGGATCATAACTCGTAAACATTCAACGATCGTAGACATATAGTACAATTTATTAGCAACGAGCAAGTTTTGAAATAACTTTGATTAGCATTTAATCGATAAATAATTTCATAAGTAAATAATTAAGTTCAGAATAGGGTACTTAATATTTAACGTTTAAAATATTGCTTTGACTACTTAAAATTCTATTCTTCGTAGGCAAAAACAAACTTGATCAAAATTTATTATATTTCATTCTCAATAAATCAGAATGGGATTACGTACCAAAAAAAAGAAAAAGAAACACTATTTATTTGTATTAATCAAACTGTTTTGACAGAAATATCCCCACAGCGAGAAATCAATTTTATCCACCTAATATTTGTGAAATAGATTATAAATTCGAGATGCTTTTAAAAATTGTTGGTTCATAAATTTACTTTGTAATAATATTCCAATAAACATATTTTAAGATTATATGTCGAAATGTCCTTTCTTATAAAATACAAAAAATTTAATAGGCGATATCGATCCCCGATATTTAATTGAAAAATATATAAAAGAAACTCAAACAAGATACTCATAAAGATGTCTTATTGTATGAAAATATTATAATATTAACAGTGTCTCATAAAAGAAGATGAAATAAAAAAATTTTGATATAAAATAACGCATCACCCTAGTGTCCCCTAATAAACTTAACAAATTGCAATAAAACAAGTTCTAAAACTGCTGTGCTCACAAAATGCGTTCTTGTATCATTAACACGAATATTATGTAATTTGTGTCATGTACTATTGTTTAGATCAACGATTACTTCCTCGAGTTTTAATTCCTTGAGAATATTCTCACGCGACGGAAGCCATCTAATTTTCTTTGGACTTCCGAGACACGCTATGCTCTGGGGTAGATTAAATCGCGCGGGATAAAAATACAAATGATATAGCCGAGTGCACCACGTGCGCCCAAAGGATCCTGGAATTCTGACGTCATTTGGAGTAAAAGAAACCGCTTCGTTCTGTGAACATTTTACTCTTTTTTTCCCTTCGTGCGTGCATTGCCACATTTAACCCCTTGCTTTACGACTATATCCTATTAGCGAAATAAGTACGAAAAAACCGGAATGTGTACATATGTAGATTACTACTTTCTTGGGTTAAAGACATTTGAAGACATCAGGCAGGATTGTATTTATTGATGACATCAGGATGATAACTTGAGGTAGTGTCGTTAAGATAGCGTTTAGGGTTTGGACGAATAGAAGCATGGGTGATTCTCAAGTTCCAAATTCCCCAAATTCCAACTTCGCAAATTCCAAATTCCACAAATTCAAAACTTCCCAAATTCCAAGCTTCCTAAATTCCAAGCTTGTCAAATTCCAAGCTTCCAAAATTCCAAGCTACCAAAATTCTAAGCTTTCCAAATTCCAAATTCCCCAAATTCTAAGCTTCTCGAATTCCAAGCTTCCCAAATTCCAAGCTTCCCAAATTCCAAGCTTCCTAAATTCCAAGCTTGTCAAATTCCAAGCATCCCAAATTCCAAGCTTCCCAAATTCCAAGCTACCAAAATTCTAAGCTTTCCAAATTCCAAATTCCTCAAATTCTAAGCTTCCCAAATTCCAAGCTTCCCAAATTCCAAGCTTGTCAAATTCCAAGCATCCCAAATTCCAAATGCCCCAAATTCTAAGCTTTCCAAATTCCAAATTCCCCAAATTCTAAGCTTCTCAAATTCCAAGCTTCCCAAATTCCAAGCTTCCCAAATTCCAAGCTACCAAAATTCTAAGCTTTCCAAATTCCAAACTTTCCAAATTCTAAATTCCAAATTCCTCAAATTCCAAATTCCCCAAATTCCAAATTCCCCAAATTCCAAATTCCCCAAATTCCAAATTCCCCAAATTCCAAATTCCCCAAATTCCAAATTCCCCAAATTCCAAATTCCCCAAATTCCAAATTCCCCAAATTCCCCAAATTCCCCAAATTCCAAATTCCCAAATTCCAAATTCCCCAAATTCCAAATTCCTCAAATTCTAAGCTTCCCAAATTCCAAGCTACCAAAATTTTAAGCTTTACAAATTCCAAACTTCCCCAAATTCCAAGCTTCCCAAATACCAAATTTCCCAAATTCTAAATTCCTCCAAATTTCCCAAATTTTCCCAATTTCCTAAATTCCACAAATTCCCCAAATTCTTCAAAATCTCCAAATTCCGCTTTCAAATTTCTAAAGCCCCAAATTCACAAATCCCATAATACCTAAATCCCCAAATCCCCAAGTCTCTAAATTTCAAAATCCCTAGCTCCCTAATCCCTTTGATCCCCTTATCATCATACACCTAAATCTCCAAATTTCTAACTCCCAAAATTACCAATCCCTATAATAATCCCCATAAATCCCTATAAGCCTTCTAAAACCCTGCAACAGAATAAATATTTCACAGTATATGTAACAATTAACCAATTAAATAGAAACAACGTACAATAAACTGTATTATAAAACGAAATTTCACTTTTACAGGAAGGTTAACTGAAAAGTGAAAGTAACGGAGAGAAGACGCGATCCGATTGTAGTTTCTAGTGACTCATTTCAATGGCTAACACATATCGAAGTAAACCGGATTCGTAGATCAATTATTATGTAATTACAGAACGTTCAGACATTTGCATCTTTCAACAGCCGAACGTGATCAGAATTTTGCAAAAATAAAAAAAAAACGTAAGAAACTATTTGTCACATAGAATAAATAATTATAAAAACATAATAAAATAATTGTACAAATCGTACGATATCTGTTCACTTGTCTTTTTGCTTAAATATTCATTTCTCATAAAAAAAAATTTTATCCCAATTTTCATCGCAAACCTACATATTTCATGTTAGATATTTTTTAACAAGTTACACTTGTAATTTTAAGATAATTATAACATCACAATTTGAATGATAGTTAATCCTTAACATAGTATTAATTTATCCGTGTTTTATCGTCACTTCGAAAAGTCTAATTTTGGTTTTAAAAACAAGTGTTCCACGTTACACGTAATTATCCAGCATTCATACCATAGTACATTCATCCGACATCGTCGTCAATAGCTAATTTACACATTCGCGATGCAATATTAAAACTCCATTATGAAGAAAAAATACGGGAAGGGCAATTACATTCGTCGTCAGAGTACAGAAAAAATTCTCAAGCATGAAATTCACACAAGGATGCATCTGGCGTCGCAGAAAACTCGCGCGGTATGCATTTCTAGTGAAACGATTAAAATTTTCTTTCACGCGTACCTCGATTGAAATTGCATGTCACGCGACATCGACACAAGTTTTTCTAAGCTTGCTCGTTTCCTGTATGTAGTTCGATCGTAACAGAGACGTACGTGATCCCTGTGGACACAGTGTGCCTCGTTGATTTATTATATTTCTCCCGTCTGCTCTATTTTCGTGCCGCATCCTGTCTAGCTAGGCCAGGATGTACTCCAAGCCCACATCCGGATGAGAGTACGGGGTCGAGTAACACTTGCACTTGCCCTTGCTATATTACATATAGTACAGTGCATTGCATAAATGTACCCTTCATTTTTATTAATCTGAGTTTACGAGTAATAATGATGCTCTGCAAGTACTAACACCGTGTGTAAACAAGAAATCGTTTGACAAGAACTTGGTGTGTTAACACGAATATTCAGCTGGTTTACGTAGAAACTAGTTTTTAGACGTTTCAGAAATAACTGTTTAGGAAAACTAACATTTTTCATTGTATTTTCCTCAATATTGTTTCATGTGTCAGTATTGGAAGTTTGAAAAAGTCATACGAATCCATCTTCCGAATTTTACTTAGTTCTCCGTCTACTTTTATTTTCGAATCACGAAATAGTATTAGAGGACGACCTGAACGCTTCTCGACATAATTACTTCTTTTATTAACATAATCGACAATACCACTTTGGAACGACCTATTTGTTTCGCAGTATAACCATAACCTTTGCCTTCAATGCGAAAAACATCGACCGCTTTTTCTGTCTGAAAATTCTTCTCCGCTAGGCACTTCACTTTCTAGTCTTCATAAACGAATCTTGCGAATGTAAAAATGAAACGAATGATCATACAAATTTTGTTCATTTGTGAAGCTTGATTGATGTCAACAGAAAGAAAATAGGTATTCCTTTTCGCTTGCTTGGAGGCTCTTCATCCCCAGATTCTAACCACCTTTTGGCACTTTTGACAATTTTTTTGGGTATACTGACCCATTTTGAGAAAGTTTGATCTGAAATGTTAATACTTAAAATGAATTAAAATCTAATAATTCTGTTGATTAACTGAATTTTGTAACTTTCCTTGAGAATCTCAGATGAGAATTATAAGATTCAGAATCACCATCTTGTTAAAAAGTAAATTTTGCCAAATATATTTTCTGCTAATTGCATGAACTGTTTAAAATGTTAACATAATTAACATCAGTTGTTTTTCCATCATTTTTCTTAGAAAAGCAGTGAAAAATTATTAACGATGCATCGAACATTTTTCCTTTTTATTTATGAACTCAAATTTTAATTTTGCAAGTCATAAATTTCCCTAACATAACTTGTTTATAAATCGTTTAGTTGCAAACAAATATTTCGTTCTATATTTTAACATTCATAAAAGATTTCCTATTCTCTGTACAATTTTTTAAAACGTTGTCATTTATTCTTATCATTATTTTTCTATTTTATTTACATTTGAAATTTCTTTTACTGCTGAAAGTAACAAGAGAAGAATATTGTTCTATTATCATCAGTAATATCTAAAGTTGTCTTTGAAGCATTAAATTCATTTAAACTAGTAACAGTATCATATCTTTTGTATTTATTATACATTTTATTCGCTCTAAAAATTGAGATTTCATATTTGTTTCCTATTTGTTGAAACATTAATACATTTTCTCTAGTTACAACTATTAAGTTTAATACCCCTGAATTTTCTATTATTTTTATTTATATGTGCAAATAAAGTTTCGTATAGTTTTTAAAATGAATATAATAAAGTCCTATATAATTATTAGAATGAATATAATAAAGTTCCATATAATTATTAGAATGAATATAACGAAGCCCCATCTAATTATTAGAATGAATATAACGAAATCCCGATCAATTATTAGGATGAATATACTAACTGAATGAATGAATATAATAAGGTTAAATATAATGAAGTCCCATATAATTACTGGAATGAATATAACGAAGTCTCATATAATTATTCGAATGAATATAACGAAGCCCTATGTAATTATCAAAATGAATATACGCATGAAAAAGAAAAAGACAATTAAGAGAAATTATTTACGATTGCTATTTGCAATTATTGTACACTACATTTCAAACTCACACACGTCCATCACTCTGGTTCTACAAAATTTATTAATTGCGTATCATACGAATATACGTAGTCATTAATATCATACGTATCAGTCGAATAAACTAAAGAATATCTATATCGAGAACTGAGAAAATCCTCTACATATATTCTTAAAATGACATAAAATGTCTGTTACGCAAATTACAAAAACACATGTGACAGTTTTCAATTTTCTTTTGTCACAAGTAGAATTTTATTGCATTCGTTAATTGGTGAATCCTTTTAGTATAGTTATTGATAGTATCCATTTCACAAAAATATATAAAAAAGAAATTAAAAGATGTCGATAATTAGATTTCAATCGCAGTTCAAACCGTCCTCGATCAAACAGTAAAATTAATTCGTATTATTAATTTTATTGCATTCGTTAATTGCTAAAGCCTCTTAGTATAGTTATTGATAGTATCCATTTCACAAAAGTATATAAAAAAGAAATTAAAAGATGTCGATAATCAGATTTCAATCGCAGTTCAAACCATCCTCGATCAAACAGTAAAATTAATTCGTATGCGGTTTTATTAGCATTCCTCTCGTATCACTATCCATTGCAGATAAGGTTATAAAGTTTGGTATAATTGTATAACAATCGAGGAACTGTAATCTGAGTACTGCAGTGAAGTAATATTATAGAGAAAATCATTCGAAAATTAAAAAGACAGCATGAATTGAATGGCCATCACGAGCTATGGCCCTTTAACGATCGATAGCATCAAGGAGTGTTTTTCGCCACGTGAAATGCGCGTGACGACTTTAACGATTGTCCGACTTCGTTATCCGTTTCGTTATTATCGTCGGATCATTCAATTTCGTTAATCGCTGTTGGTCGGAGCAATTAAATCGCCGTTTACCGTGAAAATGCATTCAAACTGCGAAATAAATTGCACAGGCTGATACGTGTACTGCGATAAAACAATCCGAAAGTTGGCTATTAATCATCGAATTAAATATTAGGTCGTTGCATACCGAACAACGGTTTCTGAGTAAAGAAAGTTTGACACAAATTAATGCCACAAAAAAATTCCAAATTAATTTGAAATTCGATGGAATTGTTCGTTCTGTCGCTACTTTTAATCTAAAATCAATGTTCGTTTATTTTAGAATTTTTATCTTGTTTTAGTTTATTATTATTTTTAGTTTGTCGCTTATTCTTTAATTTAGTTTACGTGGTTCATAATAATTTGTATTAGTTTAGTTTACTGTAGTAAATAGTATTTGTAGTGTTTTGTTTAATTTACTACAAATTAAACAATTTATAGAGTTTAGTTTAATTTAATGTAGTAAATAGTACTTGCAGTGTTTAATTTAATTCATTGTAGTAAATAATATTTGTAGTGTTTAATTTACTACAGTAAATAGTACTAGCAGTGTTTAATTTACTGTAAAAAGTAATACTTGTAGTGTTTAATTTAATTCACTGTAGTAAATAATATTTGTAGTGTTTAATTTACTACAGTAAACAGTACTAGCAGTGTTTAATTTACTATAATAAATAGCACTTCTTACTTTACTGTTTTATTTAATTTTTTAATTTAGTTCAATACAATACTAGTTTACTCTACACATAGTATAACATGAATTTACACATATATTTATAATTTCTGTCGTTAATAATTGAACAACCAACAAGTTCGACTTTTTTCGCATAATTTTCCCCTGCATTTTGCCTCATCTCGAATTCCAGCTGAGCCCTCGTCCGATTAGTAAAATTTTCACGAAGGCAAGGACTTTCTCTCTGAAATTCAATTCAAAGGGATTGCGCGTTCCTTGTTTTTCTCGAGGATGTTTGTCTTTGACAAACTCGAAACCTTTCCTTTACGAGGACTCAGGTATTCAATGCAGAACACCATGTGCAGTTTATTTGGAGATTCGAGACCCATTCGTGAACCAGAAGCAAACTAAACGTTATCGAATTCTTGGTACCACCGTGGATTTCAAAGGAATGAGAAGGTAAACAACATGTAAAATAACCTAAAAAATCTGTAACGTGTTACCAGTTATATTCTTAGATATTTGTGATGTACTTTTTTTGGTATGTTTGTGCTTTTACTGTGTTCAAAGGACGACTAAATGATTTTTCTAATCGCGTGTAGCATTATCTTAGGTATGATTATGAGGGTTTGATCTTGTCATTAGGGATTGATATGAATGTTTAATACTAACTTTTTGCGAAAGAATTGTTTTTTGTTTTATTATTTGTTCGAAATGAAACAATGTAATATTAACAAATTAGAAAGGAATGAATATACAATGTTAGCAAATTAGAAAAGAATTAATAGTATTAACAAATTAGAAAGGAAATAATATACATAATACTAACAAATTTAAAATGCATTAATATATACATAGAATTTCTTTTTCTTTGTCATAGTATTCAGGAAATAGTTTGAAAGTATGTTTCATCTGTTTGCATTGTCCATTCATTTTTACCACGTGTATATTAATGAAAAATGTCGAAATCTATTGTTGAATCATTCGTTGTTGCAAGATCTATGCAAACATTACGCAATAATTGACCAATGGCAGTATTAACAACGACCTTCATCCGGTCAGAGGATACCTGTGAATTATATAACTATGAATGGTACTGAAACATCGAACGTAATATCGCGAAATGGAGGAGACTTCCTGTTCCGAGGTGTTCAAACAAATTAGTGTTTAAATATATTGTATGACAGCAATACCATCGAAAGATACCTTCAAAAAAATTGATTTATTCTGAGAAGGTCAAAAATACTTTGTGCACGTTGATATTTTTATTATATAAATGAAATCTCTCAAATACAATTTTAAATATTCTTTGAACAACCATCGAATGAAATATTGTTCGAACTTAAGATTTAGAACAGTAAAATAATATTACAAATTAAGGTTTGGAGTTGTAAAATACTATTCTATATTAAGATTATTTTAAAAACTTCTAACAAATAAAATATTTTATTTCCAAAAGTAGTTTTAAAATGAAATAGGTTATTCGTTATTCACTATTCGAAATATTTTATTAAGCTCCAGTTTTATTGCTAGGACAAGAATAAATTAGTATATGAATTATTTTCATAATTTTGTAAAAGAAATCAATACGTTGTGTCGTATACAATAGAAACGACCCATTACTTTTGCATCAATTCAAGACAATTAAAATGATAAATAACAATTTCTAAAGAGAATGGTTACATTTGGTGTGTCCTATATTGTTGTATTTCTTACGGTATCGATTATTAACAGTGAGGTGCGTCATAATACTGGTAGCAACTACTTTCGTAATAATCACGATTTGAACGTTCCCGTTACAAACTCCTGGTAAATTTCCAAGTAGAAAGTGTTATACTTACATTAAACTACCAGAAGATCAAAAACATTCTAACGTACGACATGTGACTAGTAAGTAATAAATGCTGAGACTAGATTTCTAGCGATCAGATTACGTTACGTGCATCGGAATTGGGTTGACAGAAACTGCCGTTAGATGAACGAAAATAATCTAAAGAGTTTCAGAAATGTCACATTATTCTTTCGTTGCTCCACATTGTTTGTAAGTATTATGTTTCTTTTGTGAATACAGATGATTAATTTCGGAATTAATGAATTATTAACTTGAGAATTTTTAAATATAAAAATTTGGAGATTTGTGAAGTTGGGGAATTTGGGGAATATGGGAAATCTGGGGAATTTGGAGAATTTGGGGAATATGGGAAATCTGGGGAATTTGGAGAATTTGGGGAATTTGAGATTTGGGGAGTATGGGAAATCTGGGAAATTTGGAATTTGGAGAATTTGGAATTTGAGGAATTTGGAATTTGAGGAATTTGGAATTTGAGGAATTTGGAATTTGGAGAATTTGGAATTTGAGGAATTTGGAATTTGGAGAATTTGGAATTTGGAGAATTTGGAATTTGGAGAATTTGGAATGTGGAGAATTTGGAATTTGGAGAATTTGGAATTTGGAGAATTTGGAATTTGGAGAATTTGGAATTTGGAGAATTTGGAATTTGGAGAATTTGGAATTTGGAGAATTTGGAATTTGGAGAATTTGGAATTTGGAGAATTTGGAATTTGGAGAATTTGGAATTTGGAGAATTTGGAATTTGGAGTATTTGGAATTTGGAGAATTTGGAATTTGAGGAATTTGGAATTTGAGGAATTTGGAATTTGAGGAATTTGGAATTTGAGGAATTTGGAATTTGAGGAATTTGGAATTTGAGAAATTTGGAATTTGGGGAATTTGGAATTTGGGGAATTTGGAATTTGGGGAATTTGGAATTTGGGGAATTTGGAATTTGGGGAATTTGGAATTTGGGGAATTTGGAATTTGGGGAATTTGGAATTTGGGGAATTTGGAATTTGGGGAATTTGGAATTTGGGGAATTTGGAATTTGGGGAATTTGGAATTTGGGGAATTTGGAATTTGGGGAATTTGGAATTTGGAGAATTTGGAATTTGGAGAATTTGGAATTTGGAGAATTTGGAATTTGGAGAATTTGGAATTTGGAGAATTTGGAATTTGGAGAATTTGGAATTTGGAGAATTTGGAATTTGGAGAATTTGGAATTTGGAGAATTTGGAATTTGGAGAATTTGGAATTTGGAGAATTTGGAATTTGGAGAATTTGGAATTTGGAGAATTTGGAATTTGAGGAATTTGGAATTTGAGGAATTTGGAATTTGAGGAATTTGGAATTTGAGGAATTTGGAATTTGGAATTTGAGGAATTTGGAATTTGAGGAATTTGGAATTTGAGGAATTCGGAATTTGAGGAATTTGGAATTTGAGGAATTTGGAATTTGAGGAATTTGGAATTTGAGGAATTTGGAATTTGAGGAATTTGGAATTTGAGGAATTTGGAATTTGAGGAATTTGGAATTTGAGGAATTTGGAATTTGAGGAATTTGGAATTTGAGGAATTTAGAATTTTAGAAATTTGGAATTTAGAAAATTTAGAATTTGGGGAATTTGAGATTTGGGGAATTTCTGAAATCTGAGGAATTTGCGATTTCGAGAATTTCTGAAATCTGAGGAATTTAAGATTTGAGGAACTTGTAATTTGGGGAATTTGGGGAACTTGTAGAATTTTTGAATGCAAGAATTTTGGGAATTCTAGAATTTAATTATTTGAAAATGTACAAGTTTAAAATTTAAATATAAAATTTAAAAAATGTGAAAATGTGATACTCCCATCCTACAATCGCCCACCTCTCTCCATCCCCAATACATAAATTCCCAAATAAATCCTTAAACCTCTCACTATTTCGCCCTCCAGGACACCAACTACAAATACCTAAAGACGTGTTGCGCATTTTCCGAAGCATTTCATGCTTAATTTCGCGTATAAAGGTCGATTCATAATATGCAGTTCTTTCATCGCGTTTGAATACCGTCTCACGGCAATATCATGGTCGGCGATATTTATGGCTATGAATTCTGATGGAGAACTATTGCTGGCATGTACACGGCATGCCGGAAGCGGTGAGACAGACGTGGGAAAGAGGCGCACCGCAAATCTATAATGCCGTTACTCAACCGTAACATAACAGGCTGCACCAGACAGGGAGTATATTAAAAACGATATCAATTTCGCCGTCCTGTCTGTCACCCACACCTTGCTTACATTTTCTAACGGAAAACCTGCAAAATTTACGTTTCTAGGTAACTTGGTGAATGAAGTACCTTTGCTTTATGTCTCTGTATCAGCTAAATGAGTTTAGGTACCTCTATCATCTTGATAGAGAATATTTTAATGTCATATATGCGGATCAAATCATGGAATGAATATAAGTTATGGGGATTTTTGTAGACACTGGTAAAAAGTTGAAACGTTCCGGTGTTACTTTTTTTATCTTATGTAGTTTTGATCAAGATAGTTTGATTTCCAAAAATGTGTAAAATGCGATTTCTCCTGGGGGAATTCGAGATTTGGGGAAATTGAGATCTGGGGAATTTGGGATTTGGAGAGTTTGGGATCTGGGGAATTTGGAATTTGGGGAGTTTGGAATTTGGGGAATTTGGTACTTGGGGGATTTGGAATTTGGGGAATTTGGGATTTGGAGAATTTGGGATCTGGGGAATTTAGAATCTGGGAATTTAGAATCTGGGGAATTTGGAATTTGGAAAATTTGAAATTTGGAGAATTTGGGATCTGGAGAATTTGAGATCTGGAGAATTGGGAATTTGGGAAATTTGGAGTTTGGGGAGTTTGCAATTTGGGAAATTTGGAATTTGAGGAATTTGGAATTTAGGAAATTTGGAATTTGAGGAATTTGGAATTTGGGAAATTTAGAATTTGGCGAATTTGGAATTTGAGGAGTTTGCAATTTTGAGAATTTGGGATCTGGTGAATTTAGGATCTAGTGAATTTGGGATCTGGGTACTTGAGATCTAGTGAATTTGGAATCTGGGGAATTTGGGAATTCGGGAGTTTAGAGACAACAATTAAGAAATTTAAAAATCGTGAAATTGGAGATTTCGTAATATTAAAACTATTTTAATGGAACCAAAAATTAATTTAATAATCCCTTTGTACATTAAATAAAGATTATTTCCAGTTATTAAATTTTGAGTTTTACCAGAAGAAGTTTCCCTGCGACATGTTACAGTTTTAAAGTATATTTGTTCAAAGTTGGAATATTGTTACAAAGTAAAATGAAGCCATTTTTTCCTTTCTTCTGTATTCTTCTATTTTTCTTCATCGTTTCTGAGATAATTCGATTCTTATATTTATTAATAACTTGACATATGAATTCGTCACTCAAGATATTAATAATTAATAACAAAAATATTAGAAGTAAAACTATTTGTCGTTAAATTTCTCCGTATAAAAAGTAAAATGTAAAAGTATCTAAGTAACGTCTCAGAACTAGAATTTTAAACATACTCCATATTTATCAAAACCCATATAACATCAACGCAATAGAAAGTTTGTTTCTTTCTCCTCCACCAATTAATTCGACTACCTTTGTACAAAACTGTAGTACTTAACTACCAGTGATTCCCACGACGATTAACGCATTAACGAACAAATATAAACATACAAACGCGTTTCTAAAGTCAATGCTTCGTGGCAACTACCTTTTACCTAACAACGCGTGGTAGAAAACGGCTTTATCGCGAAAGTTTGCACAATGTTACTCTCACGGGATAATTTTCAACGGTAGGATACATTTGCACGCAATCGTTTGGATTCGATGAAAAGTATTTTACGGTCGATCGATGAACAACCGTTTCTATCCGCCTCCGCTCTCTCGAATTGCGGTTAAAGCTACGTCCGCAAAGATCCGTTACCTCGTGCATAATCGTGTGAGTACACAGTTCCGACACGTAGAAATGGGCGCATGTGGGCCCAAACACAATACCTACAGCCAGAAATGAAATCACTGCATGTTCGAGAAGTCACTGCTAAATTTCAAGATTTCTTGATTTCTACAAGGTGAAGTGGGGTAAGTGCAGACTGGTCTTTGTTAAGTTTGTATTTAAACATAAGCATTTTCAGTCTGCTATGTAAATACTTAACGCTGTCGATATCGAACGCTTTGCACAATTACTACTATTTAATATTAACTAGGACCTTAATTTTGTACATTTCGATTTTGATAGGAAATTGTTTAAAATGTCAACTACTCTGCACTTTCCCCGAAAATAGGGTAAGAGCGTAACTTGAAGTTAAATACTTTGAAACTTTATTTCATGTGCAATGGGGCAAGAGCAGAATTATTAACAAATCTGCTATAAAATGCTTTTTACTGCATTATGCAAGTACTCTATACTGCAAACAAGTACTCTTAGCTGAAACATAAAAGGGGATATCATGAAACAAAACAAGGAAACAAACATACTAAATGGAGAAATTTCACTCATATTGTAATAAAAATAGCCTGTATACGCACTTGCCCCGTTTATGAACTTACCCCACTTCACCTTATTTACTGATTTGCTAAAATTTTTGTTTCTATGTGTTGGTACTGGAATCTCTCTAGGCAACAAATAAGTTGGTAGCAACTCATTTATATTTCTATTATGCATATTATTCAGTAACATCTTTTTTCTGTTTAATAAACTATTCTTTAATTGACAATTAATACATGTAATTCTATGTGTGACTATGTTTGCAAGCTGTAGGTTGCAGATGTGTAAATTTTTATATTTGTAAATTAATGTAAGAAAATTTGAAAGCTAACATTTCGTATGTTAGAAAGTTGAACATAGACTATCGACGTTTGTCAATGACCCTTGAAGGGAACCGTTAAAGCAATAAACTATTCGGAGGCTAGACTGACGAAGTCCTCAGACTAGAAGTGTTCTTTTCGGAGTATTCTTGCTGTAGCCGTCTTGGCGTGAACAAGGTGATTACATTACGAGAATATACGTTTATTTTTATTTTACGCCCACGAAGAGTGTTCATATTTAATTTACATTATATGTCAGTCATTTCTTACCTTAATAAATTAATAAATTTGTAAATTTGTATATTTGTACATTTGTAAGTTGATTGTATTTATTTTGTTAACCCTTTGCGCTCGAAGGTAATTTGACTGTTTACAAACAGCAACCGTAAAACTTAGTTAAAAAGTTAAATGAATTCTCTTCAGGTTATTCTTTCTCTACTAATAAGTTCATTATGTTTATACATCACACGTGTCATATTATAGAATCAGTTAAAAAATGCTTATTCCAAATTGTTGTATTAAATGAAATGGTGACTGAGAGTCACCTCTCGAGTGCAAAGGATTAATTCTAAACAAGTTTGAAAACGCACAAATTTTTTAAATTCATGAATTCATAAATTGAGAAGGCTGTACATTTGTAAACTTGAAACATTAAATAAATTTGTAAATCTGTAAATTTGTAAATTTCTAAATTCATAAATTTGTGTAAATTTGTGTAAATTTGTGAATTTGTTAATTTGTAAATCTGTAAATTTGTAAACCTGTAAATTTGTGAACTTGCAAACTTGTAAATTTATAAACTTGTAAATTTGTAAACCTGTAAATTTATGAATTTACAAACTTAAAAACTTATAAACTTGTAAATTTGTAAATTCAATAATTTAAAGATATGAATCTTCCTAAAACCAGAAATGTTACGTCTCTACTTAAAAATATAAATTTCAAGGCTAAAAGTATTCAAGTAATTTTATTAGTACTTGACAGAGAATAATTGACTTTGAAAATTATCCTAAAATGAAAAAATTTCACCTTAAAATCAGATCGCCTTGAAAGTCTTCCAAAATTCTGTCATCTGTCAAAAATTTTATCGATTCACTCTAATAAAATAATTGAAGTCACACCAGATAATTCACCCTGTATATTTCCAAACCTAACCTAACCAAACCGTTACTCCAACTGCAAAAACCCTCCTTCTTCAAAATAATATTACAAATATAATCTATACCCGGAAATTCTTATCTTACTTTTCTAATTCTAATTGATTCTTATTTTTCCTTACGAAACCCGTCATTTATCAAACATTTTAATTATTGCGAATCAAATAATTCTTTAAACTTCCTGAATTCGTGATTTTCCTATATTTAAATTATACATATCACGTTTTCTTCCTCCTATTTATATAATAAAACCATGTTCCAACCTTGTCAATCATATTTGACATTTATTTACATGAATTACTGCGTGTTACCATTCTTTTTAGCACAAGCTGTTAGCGGAAATAAACCAGACTACAGCAGCCAGTCTACACTTCATCAGAACTTGAATAACTAGAATTTTTATTTAAAAACTAATTAACTGGTAGTCGTTAAAAATTGTGTGGCTTGCCCTTTTCAAGAATTGCACGGTTGAAGTAGCTTATTACGTAATGTTTAATTACGCAAAACCAAAAGTTGCGCGACTGCACACGCCTTGTTTGTCGAATAGACACATTTCTCTCGCCAAATGCCTCGGAAAAATGGCCGTATTTGTCGCGTTGTTCCTTTTTCGATCAACTGTTCCTAATTGTATCTCCTTTTCTCGTTAATACAGCAATCAATATTATTATTTCCGTGAGATGTTTCAAAACGTTCTGTTGAACACATTTTTTGTTTCAGTTCATGAGACTGGACAGACAACTGTAAAAGACTGTCAACAAACTGTCAACAAGTAAAACAATGGTAAAAAATTGTCCAAATTTTTGCTACATATGTACGCATATGATAATAATAATTCTTATGCTATACATGTATATATACTTAAATAAATAAATTGCAAATATGTAATATAAATAAGAATAAATATATTAATCTATATAGTAATGTGTACCTATGTAACAAGTTTTATTATAATATTAAATTTTAACAAGTTTCATTAAAATAGTTAAATATAAAAAATTCCATTAAATATTATATTGTAGATACTTCAGAGTATGATACTATCAAATATTACTTTGTTAAACAATCTTTCGTATTTAACATTCACAACACAATCCTCATCGTTAACAACCTTCCTTCCTCTCTCAAGCAGATTATCCTTTCCTGCAAAATCGTATTTCATAACAAGATATTCTTCGAAAACATTATTTATGAGTACACTTCCATCCTAACCTAACACATCGCACACATGAATCAGGATACAGATTATTAAAACGTACATTTTATGAAACAATTTGACGTAACATAAGATTTCACTTTTTCGATAAAATATAGCTAAACTCGTAATATTAATCCTACAAATATTAAACTCAAAGGGTTAATAGAATATTTTTTTTATCAATAGAATCGAAATCATGAGACTGATCAGTATCGCCAACGTTTCGATAGATTTTTCTGTTTCGCGAGAATTTATTGGTTGCATAAAGCATCAGATTACACAAGCCAACAAAAACTAATCGGACATCTGGTAAACAGGAAGTTAGATCGCTAAGCGCGTGCAGATTTTATCCAATGATTACCAGTTAGATTCAACTGTTGTCAGGATGTTGCATCGCCAGATTAGATTGTTTCAAGGAACGATGACTATTGCTGGAAATTTCGCGCATTTGAGATTCATCGAAATCACATTTTTGCGTCCTTTTCTGGGAAGATTGCTATTCTTGCGGTTAAAATCGATGCACACTAAACTTATGACCTAATCTACGGAAAAAGACGTGAAATAGAATGTTTCAAAAATATCATGCGTTGAGTTGCTGCTTATCGAATTGCAGATTTTGAAACGTAGAAAGTCTGACATGATTTAATGCTACAAAATACGGAATAGTCCTTGCAATGTATTAAATTACATTTTAAATTGTAATGAAAATAATTTCATGGAAGTTTTATTAATAATTGTAACTCGTAATAATTGTGAGGGATTTTTATGTAATAACGGAGTGGCCGCCATGTTTGATTACTGGGAAAATTGAAGAAGTTTGATATTCGAGAAGAAATCAATAAAATAAGGTTTATAAACGAAAATACAATTCATGAAATAATTCATTTTTAACTTAGATTCATATATTCGTACATAAATATTAATATTGATCAGTTCTCCCTTAAATATACAATGATAATACATCGTAGAAGTAAACAATGAATAATATTTCAACGCAATATTAGCAAATATTTAATTCTCACTAGCTTATATGTCCATATCGAGTAATATGGGCATATTAAACAAACACAATTTAATTATATAATTACTGTAATTTTTTAATTACTTTTTATTACATATTTGATGCATAATGTAAGACCTGAATTAAAAAAAAAATTTTATCTGCTATTTAAAATCAAAGAAACTTGCAAAAAACCAGAATTTAATATTTTACTTCATTTCTAAAAAAATTTATTTCGTGTTTAAATCACGTTTGATCTTTGAAGAAATATTTTGAAAATATTTGTTTAACACATTTTATATAATACCCTAGAAAAAGATAATCTGTTTCAGAGAACCATTTTTGCATATAATGCAATGATTCACAACAGCGTCACGGTTCGACTATAAATCAATTATTATGGTTCTTAACCACGGTATTTCAAGGTTTAGCAACTCTCGAAATTATTCAAAATTTTGAGATGTTTAATACTGTTAAAAAAGATTGTAATCAGGTAGCCTTGAATGTTTTGAACCGTTGCAGATATTGCGTGTTTGAATTAACAAAGAATTCGCCAGAAATAATAATATCTGAATAAAGACATTTCGAACAAGGAAAACGAAAGATATTTATACAAGACTTTTATACATTTTCTTTATCCAATGTGCTTTCAATTTCTACACATTTTTAATCAAAATTTCAGTAGCTTATCATGGTTTATAAAATATCTTTCAACTGTTGTTCATAATAAATTCAAATCTTTAAATCTATCATCCTTAATTACAGACGTTAACAAAATTAAAATTGAAGTCACTGTTCTAATTGAAACATTTTCTAAAAAAATATTTAGCAATTAAGTCAAACTTTTGTAATAAAAGAGATTATGTATTTTTATTAATAAATATCGATTTCTTTAACAAATCTATCTGGAATATGTAAAAAGTACTGCTTTTTATAAACAATATGTATTAATCACCCAAAATAACTAAAATTCTTCCAACAACATATGTATTTATTTCATTTTTACAAATGCAAACAAACCATGACATAGTTTCAGTAGAAGAGAACATTCTAACTATAATTAATAAAAAATCAGACATGAAATCTAAAAGTAAATGATTTGTTAAAATTTGAAAAATTTGATTACTAAATTTAAACAAATCGTTTATTTTTAGTTTTTGGAAAATTTGAAAAATTTGATTATTAAATTTAAACAAATCATTTATTTTTAGTTTTTATTTAAATTTATAACCTCCGAATTTAGAAATAAATCCCCTTCACTATATTAATAATATACATATGTATATCCCTCGTTCGTTCGCAATAAAAAGGGTCCTTTCAACGAAACTTTCAGTTTATTTTTACCTCAACGGGGGATGAACTACCTGAGAAAAGAAAAGGGTTCGCTTTGAATCAATGGAAAACCCTTGGCCACGGAAAATCAGGGATGAACATCAGAGTAATCTGTCGGAGTAGGGAAGGTAAATATACTATGACACAAACAACCCTAGCAAACAACACAAATGTACTGCCTTATACAAATGTTTTCGAATATTTCTGTTTGATACTCGGTACGTCTGAAATTTTCCTTCACTTAAAATTTCTGAACTAGAAATATTTAATATGACGTCATTTTATTTAGAGTTATTTAGGATTATTTAGGATCATTTAGTGTTATTTAGTATTATTTAGTAGTATTTAGTATTATTTAGTATTATTTAGTATTATTTAGTATTATTTAGTATTATTTAGGATTATTTAGGATCATTTAGTGTTATTTAGTATTATTTAGTATTATTTAGTATTATTTAGTATTATTTAGTATTATTTAGTATTAGTTAGTATTAGTTAGTATTAGTTCGTATTATTTAGTATTATTTAGTACTATTTAGTATTATTTAGTATTATTTAGTATTATTTTGTATTATTTAGTATTATTTAGTATTATTTAGTATTATTTAGTATTATTTAGTACAACATACAATTATTCAGTATAATTTAGCATTACATTTCATCATTCAGTACTATTTAGTATTATACACTATCACTTGGTGGTGTTTGGTAATGCATTTAGTAATATTTTGTATTACTCAGTATTATTCAGAATGATGTACCTTAATTAACATTATCTAGTATTATCTAGTATTGTTTAATATTTCCTAACATAATTTAGTATTACTTAGTAGTATTCAGCCTTATTTAGTATTTTTTAGTTTCACTTATTATTTTTAAACATTACTTAATATTATCTAACATTTAAAAAGTAATATAATACTCTACATTATCGACAATTCTCAAATTAAGTAAAAATCAAGAATTTTATGATAATCATACAATTTAACTTCCTCAACGCAAATTAACATAACCTAATTTTCTTTAAGCATATTCCTAATACGACAAAAATACAATTTATAATCATAAACGATACAATAAAATACTTCATATATTAATAAGTAAAACTGACATACTACACGTGAAAATTTGTTTACTGTGCATCACACATACACCACTCTGAGAAATTGCCCTAATGCTTGCCCCTCTAGGTATAAGATAACCCTAACACGAGGTTTTCGCGGTACATTAACCAATAAAACACCCATGTTCCCAACGTAACGCATTGTAAGCGTAACGTAACGCCTGACTTAAAACTGACGGTAGTGATTCGCGACTCATTCCACGAACGCAGTCTCAACATTGAGTGCTTAATTTAGTACGCGGTCATGAGCCCCGAATTCTGGGCCAATAATGTCACGGCTTTCTCCCAATTCATGCTTATTGTTACTAAGAAACTTGCAAAAGTATTTGAGGAATTCGGCTCCACTTTTCGTCCGAGATTTTAACCCTTAACGGCACACTTCAACAAAATACTTGACACACGGAACGTTTAAGACCCCAAGCACTAAAAAAGTTCTTTACAAAAAAGCTACTCATTATTTTAACTTGGAAAAAATTATAAATAATCCTCGAAAGTGGTGTCAACATATTTCATAGTTGATTTCAGTAAATTTAAACGTTGAATATGAACAAAAATTCAGAAAGGTTCAGGAATAAAAAAATGACGGTTTTCACAGAAAAATTCAGAACCTTTTTCGACTTCAACATGAAGAGATAAAATTTTAGCTGAGCGCTCTTGAGATATAACAGTTTGAGGAAAAAAATAGTAAAAATACGGGGCTTTCAAAAAAGGTATTTATTCAGATTTCCAGGATATGAAGTAGTTAACATTGAAGCTAAATTAGCAGGGGTCGTTTCATATCCCAGTGTGATCGTTAAGGGTTAACCTTTGCACTCTTATATCTGGTGTATCTCGACATTCCTATTGGATCTTATAAATAATTCAGATAAATAGATTGGTTGAACATATATATTTATAATAAATGAAAAATATATTTGTCCCCCCTTTCTTGATCTATTTTGTAAATTAAGTTGGTAGTTAAAAAAGAAATTAAGAGGGTAAAAACTAATTCCTCTAAAAATTAACAAATTTACAAGAACATCTTTTCTAGAATTATTTGCAAAATAAATGAAAGAGATGCCGATTGCTTTATCAGGAGCAACAAATGTAGATTTGTTTCGTTAATAACAGATGTTCAATTGTCTTAAATATGTAATTACGGAAATTGACTTAAATAAAAACTTTTTCGATTTTAGTGTAGAGAGGTAAAATTTCAGCTGGACACTCTTGAGGTATAACAGTTTCAGGAAAAAAAAATAGTAAAAATATCGGGGTAAGAAAGGTATTCATTCAGATCTTCAGGTTATAAAGTGGCTGAAATTGAAGATAAATTGGTTGGGGTCGTTTCATACCTCAGTGTGACCGTCAAGGGTTAAATACCTACTGCAATTAACGCTGGCCGTACCAAACCGATTAAGTGACCCGTCCAAACAGTTCTTATTTTCAATCATAAAATTTGATTGTGGTTTGCTTGAAATCTCAGTTGATTTTTATGGAGATAAAGAAGAGTTTGTATATGCACTCAGTTATATTTTATTGTTTGATTATTTATTTTCCTACTTTTATTTTATTTTCAAAGTACCTGTGTATACCGGTGCATAATGTTAAAATATGTTTACTACGTGATGACTTAATTATGCAGTTCAAAGAAATAAAATATATAGTGTCATTTGTAGAAGATGGGATATTTTTTTAGAAAGTATGATAATATAGAGATAAAACAACTTATTACTTATTGATTTTTAATTAAAAAAATTTCAAATTTAAAAATTTATACATTTTCACAGATGTTCAAGTTTCGAACTTTAAAAATGAAAATTAAAAATTTTTAGAATTTGGAAGTTTGAACGTTTCAGAGTCTGAGAATTAGCGAGCTTCGAAATTTAGAAAAAATATATAAAAATGTAAAAATGTAGAACTTTAAAAAAAGAATTAGGAAAATTTTAGTTTCGGGATTTAGAAATTTGGAAATTCGAAATTACGAGAATCTGAGAATTTGAAAATTTGGAGTCTTGCAGATTTAGTGATGTAAAAAAATTGAGATATATGAGAATTTGAAAATGTAGATTGGGATGTAGAATTTCAAAAAGTTAAAATATACAAATTTAGAAATTTGGGAATTAGAGAATTTGAAATTTGAAAATTGCTTAGCTGGAAAAGGGATTTTTAAAATATGAATGTTTAAATCTTGCAAAATTTGAAAATTTGGAAAACTAGAAAATTGACAGTTTGAATTCTGAAAATAAGCAGTGCAAATTATAATAACGCAATCTCACATACTGAAACTTTACACATCATGCTGTACACAAATCCGAACTATAATGATAATTAAAATCAAAAGCAACTCGCACGTTAACCACAAATCTACAATGATATAACTCCTCCGACATTTTACATGCATACATATGCACTCTCCTTGTGTGATATCAAAGTAACCCGTTTCACACACATCGTCATTGATAATACAATTATATCTAAAATTTAAAATGCTGTAACACTGATAAATTGTTGAAGACACGAATTCCAACCTACACATGTTTTCTCATTTCCATATTTCGAAAAATGATTTTATTCATCCTCTTTGTTCGTCCTGTATGATTTTTCTTTTACAATATATTTTAAATATATTTAATAAATAAATTTTGCAATAAACTTACAATATATTGAAAAATACTGTAAATTTTTCAATACATCAAGAGATGTTCAATATCTTGATAGAAAGTTACTTTTCGTGTTATTGCTTAAAAACATCACTATTTAAGAACACCACTTTTTTCGATGATTTCAAAGTTTTCTATGAAAAATCGAAGGACTTTTTTTAAGAAGGGGACAATTGCCTTTACGCTGGCAAAAAGCGTTAGAAAGCGATGGAAATTATTTTGTTGATTTAAGATTTCTTTAATAAATAAATATTTTTCGCCAGCAAACAAAATTTTGATTACTTTTCGGTACCCCTAATATTTCATATAACTAAATGTTACCATGTCATATTTATGAAATTGATTAAATTTTTCCAGTTGTGTTACGTAAAATTTTCACAAGAATCTCTATTTAATAAATATTAACGACGGATCGCTCATTAATACATTCTGTATGCTCCAAATAAAAATTATCGGCTCTGACATATGAAAACCGGTTACGAACTATACTGTCACCGGCGACATCATTTCCGTAAATAGTATCTTCAGTTTAGTATCTGTGGCGTTTTTACCGTTCAGATAATAAAATATCGAAAGTGGAAACTACTGTGTATTCGTATTATTTATCTCCAGTTTGAAATCCATAAATCAATGAATCTCCAAGTATCCTATTTCTCAAATTTCTAAAACCAATTTCACGACAATTAAAATGTACCAAATTTATTTTTAACTGTTCATATATGGAATTTTTAAAATTCTATGTTTGTAAACTTTTTATATTTCTACATAAATATCCCAAAATTTTCTACATTTCCGAAAGCTCAAGTTTTTCAAATTTTCAAATTTGTACATACCGATTCGCAAATTTTCAAATTTCCGAATTTTCTGTATTTTCAATTAAAAAATTTCTAGTGTGACATACCAAAATTTCTTAGATTTCCGAATTCAGAAATGTCGAAATTTCTTAAATTTCCAAATTCAAAAATATTGCAATTAAAAAATTTGCCAGAATCTCTCAAATTTGTAAAACTTGTATTTCCAAATTTTCACAATTTAATATTAGGGGTACCGAAAAGTAATCAAAATTTCTTCGATGATTTCAAAGTTTTTCTATGAAAAATCGAAGGACTTTTTTTAAAAAGGGAACAATTGCCTTTACGCTGGCAAAGAGCGTTAGAAAGTGATGGAAATTATTTTGTTGATTTAAGATTTCTTTAATAAATAAATATTTTTCGCCAGCAAACAAAATTTTGATTACTTTTCGGTACCCCTAATATATCCAAATCGCCAAATCTTTCAATCTTAAAATTTCCAAACTCATAAATCCCCAAATTTCCAAATATGCAAAGCTCCAAATTTGAAAGCTATACAAAAATTATAATACGCAAGGTCTCTAAGCATTTTAAAAACTTAAGGTCTCTAAACATTCAAAAATTATTTTACTATATAACTATAGAATTATAATTAATAAATTTACTTTTTCAATCAAATGATCCTCCTATACAAAAGCAATTAAAAATTTCATTTATTACATAATCTATATTAACATATTTACAATTCAACATATATCACAATACATTCACTTCACTAATACACAATAAAATATTAATGAATAAAAAAACTGTCCCTCCATAAAAATTGCAAGAAACCAAGGACAATTTGCAAGCATTGCTAGGTATTCATATTCAACGTTTCGAAATGTAGAATTTTTATTATTGCCAGACATATATTTCATTTGTGAAGAATTTCGACATAAATCATACACATCAATTGCACAAACGGTGTAAAGTTGAAAACAGATCCAATGCAAATACAATAACGCGAACACTGTCGCTCATCCGTAAAATCAGCTCTCTACAGCAAAATTGAAACAGATGGCTGCTATATTTTATTGCCTTATCTGCTGTATCGTATAGTCGAGTTAATTATAATTTCACCTTGTTTGCCAAACCACCGTAGAATCGCTTCTTGCTTTTATTTTCATGAATTATCATCGTTAATCGATCTTGGAATAATGAAATGTTGAAAATCAAGGCGTACGTTCAAACATTTACCATTTAAAGATGTGTACACAGTTTATAAGACTCTTTGTGTTGGAAAATAAAAAATGTTTGATGTTCACCAATTTTCTATCAAGACTCCATAAAATGTGTTTCTTATTATAGTACTTTAATTTTAGTTTCCTTCCTTCTTATAGTAATTTTGTATACAAAATTTATTATTTTTTATACGACTTTTTAATCGAGGTATAGATTGATTAAAGTCAAGATATTTTTGTTAATATTACAGTATGTGCATTAGAAACTTTTCGTGTCTAAAATGTATTTGTAAATTTTAGAAATTATGGTTGTACAGATTAGCGCAACTGACAGATTAATTATTTGATATAATTAACTATAATTAGTACGAGAAGAAGGTAATACAGAAATTTAAATCTTATTAATACTAATAAGAAGTTATGTTATCTGCTATTTTGTAGAAAATACTATCTATCAAATGTTGGTATCAAATATTTTTTATAGAGATATACAGATTAATTTTTGTAGAATTTTCATTCACATCATATTAGTGATGATTAACTTTTATTAACAACAATTTTAAACCACAATTTTAAGGAAATTACTATTAAAATATATTTACAAATTACGTTAAAATATCTATGCATAAAAGATTACATAAAAGGCAAAAAGAGTATAAAATTAGTTATTGAACGTCCTCCATTGCTATTTCACAAGTCAAAATCACTAAATATTCCTATCAACAAAAGTGAATACTTTGCCCAATTTTCTGCACTTCTAGTTACCAACAAAGCGTGACCTTAGAGCATGCAAAGTTCTGCAATTTTTTTTGTCCTTCAACTTATGTCCGTTGTCTCGTATTCATTTTTGCATTATTTTATACCGATCTTTATTCACTTTCACTTAACCTAGTTACTGTTCACTGACGCACGTAAATAATCCACTAGTTCCCGCTATAATGCTTTACTTAGATATTTTGCGTGAGGATGTAATAATAATGAAAATCCGTTCATTTACATACGAACATGTTTGGAGAATTTGTAAAGAGATGACTTACAAATAACTTCACCACCGAAACTTTAGTTTTAAAAATACTTAACAAATATTTTTAATATTTTTAATGTATTATAGTAATGTTTTGCGGAGACATATACTGAAAATGATTTTATTATTAGAAAAAAGTTTATGTGTTATAATTAACCGGTTAGCTGTACTTGACGAATATGTAACCAAGTTACGCAAATACTGTACACTTTCAAATACAAAAAAATGCAATATTACTTTCACTATACTGCAAATATTAAATATTATAATTTTAGCATGTTTAATATTTTTATTAGTATTATTACTATTTATGAGGATACTGTTTAATTAATGTATACTATTAATTTTTGATATATGTACATACATCTCCAGAGATTCTGGTTTCCAATTCTTTTCAAAAGCTGAAGATAACATCTGTTACTCCCTCTAAATGAATGCTTAACCTAACCTCTAATGTACATATATTAACTTTTATATTATTATATATAATATTATTATACATAATGTCATCGGTTATATTATTATGTATATCCACTATTAAAAAATTTGTTGTAGTTACTATAATCTGCTTTAGATAACAAATAAATATAGAACATAACTAAAGCTTAATTAACTATTATAGGTGTATTTGTGTCTCTGTCTCAAACTTTCAATTTTCAACAAATATCACACTAACATCAGTAATAATACTAATTAATACTAATAATACTAATATGATATATAATATAGATGATAATACTGTATTATATAATATAATACAATACTATATAATATAATATAGGTAACAATACTAATATCAGCTAGTAATATTTTCTAACATCTTCAAATACCTAATATCCGAATTTCGTTCAAACAAAAAAAAATAGTAATAACATATTCTTGATTTTGCTAACTTAGAACATTCTATTACGCCATTGCCACGTGAAAGAACTAAGATTAAACTCCATTATTTCTTTTATTTAGTATCAATTGAGCGTATCTTCGCAATGTACACAATGCACCATAATTTCAACACTCAGTTCGGTATAATAAATTACGAATAAAGAACTAAATGAATGAACAAAAGAAAAATCTTTCGAGCTGAAAATCATTGTGGCGGGCGTAGCCCGTCGTTCGAGCGCGATTTCATTTGCTGCGAACCACATTGGCTATGAAGCAACTTTCGCCAAAGAAACTTTCCTTCAGTCGATAAGCGACAATATACTCGGTTCTTCGACTGCGAAGTTTCGTTCCATTCAGAAGAATATTCCGTAACTTCTTATCTTTTAATCACTGAAAGATTGCATTTGCTTCTTTTCGTGAATGGGATTATTATTAGAATGAATGTACTTTCACAATATAAGTTTCTTAAAGGTTTTCAGGTTTGTATTTGCAGAAGAAGCGAGGAATATACAATAAAAGTAAATGAAGAATGTAAAATATGTTTGAATGATCGACAGCGGACGTGTAATGGTGCTAGTATTATTCAAAATGGACGTAGTTTCAGAGTATGAATCTCTTGAAAATTTTCTTGTGTGAATGATAACTTTATTAGCAAATTATGAATAGTATTTCAAAGCAATTGAAGAACGGAAAATATTTTTTACTGGTTAATAGGAAACACGCAATGATGCTGTTATAATTGAAAATTGACGTAGTTACAAAATGTGAATCTCTTAAAAATTTTCTCCTGTAAATGACAATAACTTTATTAGCAAATTACGAATAATATTTAAAAGCAATTGAAGAACGGAAAATATTTTTTACTGGTTAATAGGAAACACGTAAAGATGCTACTATAATTCAAAATGGACATATTTAGGCAATATGAATTTCTTCAAAATTGTCTTTTGTCAATAATAACAACTTTATTAGAAAACTAGAAACGATATTTAAAAGTAAATATTCTAAACATGTTCTAAAAATAATAAGCAAACTAAAAAAGATTATTTCACAGTGAAAGTTATCAAGGGAATTAATTCAATGTATATATATTTTAGAAATTTTACCGCATCTTATTAGAAGAAAATATAAGCATATTTTAAAAATATTAATCTCTTGAAAATGTTCACCTCTGTTTGGTGGCAAATCTATTAGCAAACCGTGAATAACATTTGAAAGTAAATGAGGAATATGAAATATTCTGGACTGACTGATGAGAAGCTGGTAATGAAAGAACATTTTTTTGTGAAAGTGATGAAAAGCATTATCTCACGTGCATCATACATTTTACACATTTTTGTGTTTCTGTTGTAAACATTATTGTAAAATTTCTTAGATAGAAGTATCTTAATAATTATTAAAAGTGTTATATATTTCAAAGGTACAATACCAGACTATATAATAAACTGTAAACCAAATTATTAAGTCGCTAATAATCCAATCAGTGGTTGATGCGATTATAAACACTAATGTAAAAAAATAAAGGAAATATATATTTATTTTCTTTTTAATTCCATGCTTGAAATTATTAAAATAAGAAAGCTATTGCAGGAAAATGATACATAAGAGAATTGTATTTCTCAAATTGAGTACCACAACTGAATAACTGATCGATCTTCTTCAAATTTTGCAGAGATACAAAATAAACTAAATTATTTTATTTTATAAACTGAAATTTCAACATTGACAAATTTTTATTTAATCGCCTGACAGAATCATTTTACAAATTTCGACTTTATACAATTATTAATATGTTAAACAATTGCTTTACTTCGTTCTAGTTCACAAGACAGCCATTTTATAGATTAAGATCGTCCTTTACCCTACAGCAACCGCCATTAAAAGCATCTAATGAAAAAACTATCGTAAATAAAGTAATGATATAGATAATTGTACAAAAATTACAATGTACTATCTTGAAACATGTATGTACAATTTCAAAATCCTCAAGCAATAATAACTCAATAAAATTTTATCTCATAAATCGTTTAAAATCGTCGGCTTCGAATGGAAATAACCTCTTAAATGATGCATTTCGAAACATAGAAAGTCTGTCATCATTTAATGGCGTAAACGGACCGCAAGATAACACTAATGTCATATTGATTTATGTGAATTTTGATAAAAATTATTACATAATTAATTCTCATATATTTTTCCTTATAGATATTTTTTTTTAATTAATGTTCAGTATTTTATGAGTAATGGTATTGGCACAGTAATAATAAACTACTAGCAATAATAAAATATAGTAAAAATATAGTAGTAACAGTAATGGTTATAGTTTGTTTAAACGACGACAATAATTTTGAAAAATTATTCGTATTATAAATAATGCGTACATAAAAATGTATGTATAATACTTATGCAAATAGTGATATGTTTAATAATTTGTTATCAGAATACGATTATAATTATAAGTTTCAAAATATGACTTATGGAAATTAAATTATTAAAAGAAATAATTACAAGGTATTACAAGTGGATAGATATTTTTAGTCTCCTGGTCATAAAATGAATTTCAGTTTACAATAACTGTTAATAATAAACTTTTCAATAAACCGACAATAAAAAAGAATTATAAATATTTAAGTATTCTGATATAACAAAAATTGAAAACAAAAAACAAAGAAAGTATTATACCAAATCTTCTATCTAATCTTCTTCTAAGTATTCTGATATAACAAAAATTCAAAGAAAACAAGGAAAGTACCATACAAAATCTTCTATAATAATAATTTATAACTAAAAAGTAACTCATTATTTTTGCGTACCTATAACATTTATATTCCAAGTCTCTTTCTTAAAAATCCAACATATTTTAAAGAACATTCCATTATCACAATAGTTATCTTGCATTGTTAACAGAATTATTAATTAGATAAACATTTCCTTTTCAAGCGTTAATTTCTGCAACTAAACTAAACCACAAGAAAAGCGAATACAGCGTCGAAAAAATTCCACATTTAATTTGTCACTGTTACAACTTTTCGATGTTTTATCAGAGGGCGATGCTAGATAAAACGAGCAGCCTTCGTTGCAACACGGGGAAATTAAAATCGATTACGTAATTAGGTAAGTGTACTTAATAGCCATGCCGCGTGACGCGTTAAGTATTCAAATTAACTAGAATGTGGAGTTGGCAGAGATCAATTCCAACAAACACGTTTATTACGCCTATTTGGGTAAATCTACCCTTACCAAAAACGTGGTAAATGTGAAGGAGCATGAAGCTCGATATACGAAAGAGATATAAAGACCTGGAATGCTCGGTTTGCGTCGCACAAAGAAATGTTTCGGAGAGTGTCAATGTACTCTGTGCAATATACCAAAAGAGAATCGTAATACAGAATGTACTGTGTCAATATACTTTGCGCTGTGTCATTAAAGCGAAGCCACTTCCTAACAACTTAATTTATGACCTGACAATGAGTTTATCACGGTCGGGCTGCAACTATTACTAGCATTTCATGTAATGGAGAATTTGGAAATTTAGAAATTGAAAAATTGAAAAATTGAAGAATTGAAAAATTGAAAAATTGAAAAATTGAAAAATTGAAAAATTGAAAATTTAGAAATTTAGAAATTGAAAAATTGAGAATTTAGAAATTTAGAAATTGAAACATGTAGTACTTTAGAAATTTGTTAATTCGATGATTTAAAAATACGAAAATTGAGGAATTAGAAACTTCAAGAATTCAAAAATATGTATATAGATATAATCATCTAAGAATTGAGTATAAATCTAAGAATTTAAAAATTCGGCAATTTAGAGACATAAGCGTTGAGAAATTCGAAACTTTTCTAAGTTTATAAATTTAGAAGTTTGGGAGTATAAAAATATGGAAATTTAAAAATTCAAAAATTAGGAATGTAAAACATAAAAAATTTGGAAACATACAAATCTGAAAATTTAGAAATTTGCAAATGAAAAATTCGAAAAATTGACAAACTGCAAACTAAGAAATTCAAAAATTCGGAAATTTGTCTGACCTGAGAGACGTAAAAATTGATAAATCGAAACATTAAAGTTGAAAAATTGATAAATTGAAAAACTGTAAGATCGAAAAATTTGGAGATTGAAAAACTGAAAAATTGAAGAATTGAAAAATTGAAAAATTAAAAAATCGGATAATCAAAAAATTGAAAAATTGGAAGATTGAATAATCAAAAAATTGATAAATCGAAAAATTAAAAAGTTGAAAAATTGACGAATTGAAAAATGGTAAGCTTGAAAAACTGAAGAATTGAAAAATTGAAAAATTAAAAAATTGAAAAATCGGATAATCAAAAAATCGAAAAACGAAAAATCGGATAATCAAAAAATCGCAAAATCGAAAAATTGAAAAATGGAGAAATGGAAAAATGGAAAAATTCGAAAATTTAGGCCAATTTAGAAATTGAGAAATAAGGAAATTTGAAAATTCAGAAGTACAAAAATTTAAAAACAGAAAAATTGATAAAAATAAAAATTAAAAATATAGAAAATGTACAAATTCATGAATTTATCAATTTATTTGTCTGATACAATGAAACATTGTTAATGAATTATCATCCTCGTATATTTTCCCCACCTTTCAATTCCTCTCGCACGTTATTAATTCATTTAATGAATTCAGATTAAAATTCTGTTGAATACGTTTCTCTACATTTGGTAAATACAGTGGCTTTCATTAAAATTAATGTTATTTCCATGTATATTCATGAGCAATTACATTAAAGAAATATTGTTATATAATACTTCTGATAAAGCGTTTAATTTATTTGATTATAATGATAATTTTACTTATCTGATATAATTTTTATGGACATGGAAGAAAAAGACAGAATAACTATACATTCTATCTTCGTAAAAGTATTCGAACATCTTTTATTCATTATAGATATCTAATTAGATGATACCACGATAATGTACATAAGTATACATTATTTAACAAATGATATAAATGCGATTCATCTTGAAACATCAAGAGTGGCAGAAAATTTTTAACATCTTTATAAGTATAAAAATGTTTTGTATAACAGGTGTGAAGTTATAGAGAAAAATTAGTTTTATACTTGAACAAGAGATATCGTTGTAAACACACTGTGTTAAGATATTAATTATGAAAGCCATACTTCACGAAAGATGATAAGAAACACGAAATTCACCAACAGAAAACTGTTAAAAGAATTAAAAATGACAGAGTGTAATTATTCTTCTTAATAGCCTTACTATTTTAAGGATTTGTAAAGAAAATACTATTCGCCGAGTGTTAAAAAATAATGGGACAATATTTCATAGAAAACTTGAACGAAAGAAATTGTATGAGGTGATTCATTTTTGCTAACGAATTCATTTCGCGAAAAAATGTAAATGACGTAATCATTCTTGACGAAAGCAAATTCAACATTTTCGAATCGGACAAACGTCATATTACAAAACTTCCGTTAAAAGCCCTGTGCGCAATATTCAAGAATTAAAACATGTTCCAAAAATATCAATACTTTATAAAACCATGAATTATTCAAAATTACACTTTTTCTTAAGGTAACGGCGCATTATGTGTTAATTAACTGTACTTTCTCTCGATATATTCAATTTCAGCCTTCGTTGCGTAAAGAAACAATACACAAATTTTGTTCCGATGCCTTGTTTACCGTAATTGATAATTAACTGTTTTATATTAAACAAACTGATGAAAGAATATGATTATTTTGATCAAACTTTCAAATTATGATATACGTAAATTTAAATTAATTTTACTAGTTCTTCGTTTAATTTTATATTGTCAAATTTCAATATTCCAAAATAAATATGTATTAATAGTATTCGTAATGACTTACAGGGTGTTGCCTGTAACTCACAATTTTTCTACCAACTGCAGCCACCTTACGAAAAAAGCTTAGAACAATATCTGCGGGGTATGAAGTGCATAATAGATATTAGTAAAGCAAATTTTGAAAACAGTTTGTTCTCTTGGAAAAGTCAAGGTCACTTGGGTTTTTTAAATAGGAACATTTCTTTTATTTATAGATTTAGAGGACATCGAAACGAATTCAAAACACATGTTACATGATATTTTTATTAACATATTATTCGATTTACAGAAGAGGAAATGTGAAATACTTAGCTTTTGACTTTGGTAGTGCAACAATTAGTTGATTCCAACGAAATTACTGGATGTAAACACGCGAATAGAATGTAAGAAAATTACACTTTATTTAATTACATGTTCAAAATGTATGCCGCCTTCCATCACGTAATATTCCGGTCTTTTACTTCACATTTCCACTTCTGTAAATCGAGTAATATGTTAATAAAAATATCATGTAACATGTGTTTTGAATTCGTCTCGATGTTCTCTAATGCTTTGAATAAAAAAATGTGTGTTCCTATTTAAAAAACCCAAGGTAACCTTGACATTGCCAAGAGAACAAACTGTTTTCAAAATTTGCTTTACTAATATCTATTGTGCACTCCATACCCTGCAAATATTATTAACAAATTATAGTTGTATCCATTTTCTAGGTTAACTAGTTGTTTAATCAAATTTTAGGCTATCTGGTTAACTACATTTTTAATTATATTAAACTTTTCTTTGTAAGGTGATTGCAAGTGGGAGAACAATCATGAGTAGCGTTACACCCTGTATAACATTTGATAACAATATAATAAATATAAAAGTAACGCACCTAAAAGGTAGAAATAGAATAAAGAAAATTATTTACAAATTTAAAAAATAAGTATAAAGATTTTAACGAAATTTCTGTCAGTGAATAACATAATTTCCATAGAGTAATTCAATACTACGCTTATCTTCAAGTGCAAAGTTACATCAACTAACAGTTATTAGTAGACAGCGGATGTTTATGTAAGTATGGTCTTATCAAATATTTCCTTTATTTAGGTGATTAAAACCATTATCTTAATTCGAATATATTGCACACTCTAAACAATTTACTTCGTTTACTTATACGTGCTAATAAAGTTTACATTTTTTCACGCCTTGTATGTTATAATTACGTAAATATCTGCAGTCTATTTAGTAACTGCACTGAATTAATTTGCTACGATATTTTTAGCTTATTTACAGTTATATTTTCTAGATTGACTAATTGTTTAATCAAATTTTAGGCTCTCTATTTAACTACATTTTTAATTAAATTTAAACTGACAGAATCATTTAAATAACTATAAACGAGAACTGTTGTTTCCTAACGATAACATGGATACATTTTTATTTGTTTAGTTTGACAAACTTTTAGTAGTCGAACTTCATATAGCAAATTTTGAAACAATTTTATACAGGATCAATTTATAATTTATAGTTGCATTTAATTTACTCTTATACATATAAAACAAGTTCAGAAATGTGACAATTGGTCTCTTACTTTTGTAAAGGTTACAAAATAAAATTAATGTTAGCTTCAAAGAAAACATGATGATCCCCCACCAAAAATAACATACCAATAATGCATATATATTCTACATAAATTCACGGTTTATATCATAAATATATATGTATATATCATGTCTTATTTACAATGAAACGAATATGAAAATAGTTGATGCATCAGAATTAAGAGTACAATGACCACAAGTGATGCAGCGTCTACAAATAGTACATCTACCCTATATAATTTTTGCAGTCGTCAATTTCCGTAAAATAAAAGGCTACGTTTCACGGAAATCCAGCATGTTGGGTAAACGAGCAGATAAGAGAACGCTGGTAACTCATTGGACCACAAATTCAGGGGTCAATGGGCATCAGTCTGCGGGGAGACATTCTCGACAGCTGGAAAAGTCAAGCCAGTTTCGCAACGCAGCGACAGAAATGGGCCACGCAAAGAAGACTAGATATTGACAGTGTTCCCCTTCACCGACCACGAGTCAGATTTGCAGTGAACGCTCGTAAACTATCATACTGAGAGAATAGCAGAGAAATACGTTAAATTCTTACGAGAGTCGATAACTCTTATCTAGAGACATTTTTAACTGCATCGTTACGTTCGATGTCGCAGAAGCTGACGAATAAGTGTAACGAAATTTACTTTATTTTATAACAATCTACATAAACTTTCAAGGCGATCAGTTATGAAAAATAATTTGTTTGTATAAAAAAATATATTATCAAGGATATGAGAATGATCGTTTTACATGTTTCTTATTTTAAGTTACAAAGTTAAGGTTATCTTGAAATCTATGTTTTCATCAAAATAAGGAATGGTCTTATCGTTTGTTTACTTAGTTTTAACTTAGTTTTTATTTTCAAAGTAAGTATTGTAATCGACAGGCTTAGTGCTAATATCAATATATCAGTTTTGATAAATGGATGTCATGTGGGTATTCTGTGTATTTGAACTTCTATTTTAATTTGATAACTAATCTTTTAAATCAATAATACTGCTGATTCAGTATTCTTTATGATTTTAGGTACAAATTAGAACAAACGGTATGGAATTATTGATAATACTTGATCTGTTTTATACTGAAACTTTAAAGCTTTTTCTAATCTGTAGTCCTACAGTTTTAATTAATGAATTTCGAAATTATTGCAAATCACTGCTAATAATCTGAATTACCCTCTGAAATGTAGACAAAACCTGCTATTAGCATGGACGTTATCTTGCCAAATCTTAATAAATCACTTTCTAATGCTGACAGAAAAGATTTAATTAGATATAAGAAGAATTTCTACGCATTTCTATTCCAGTATATCGTTATGAAGGTATTTTTTCGGTTAAAAGGATCCTTTTATTTACATATTATCTTTTTAAAACTACCTTAAGAAATTAAGATAGAAATTAATACATACAAAATTGTAACATACTAAAATCTCAGTTTTCTGTTACAGATTTTACTCCTTAATAATTGTATTCAACTTCAAATATGTTTATGCTTGTTTATGTATTCTTTCATCCACAATTTTAATACAAAGACTCCTTAACCCCTTCCCGTGTTATTTATTTATCGGATGCGTCCGTCAAGACTAAATTCAGGACTATAACATTAAAACGACGAAGAAAATTAAAATGTACATATTTTATATTCAGGGATAATGAACTTATAGTTGAACCTAAATTTCAAATCGAAGAGCATTCAAAATTTGAGTAAGGTTTGTCACATTTTAGCTGTAAGTGCGTCACGAGTGAGACTCATCAAAGCACGAGAAGAGGTTAATACATCAACCCTAGATATTAATAAAATTAGGAGTTAGTCTAATATTTTGAAGAAGTCCAGAGTTTGATGTTCTTTAAAAGAGTCTCTTCTCGTTAAAATCAGATACGTTCGAAAACGTACGACAGAAACGAGGTTTCGTATGTTTGTTCGCGCGTGTTCAGACTCAGTCGCAGGAAGGTATTCCAACAACACGTCCTACATTCATACGATTATCCATCAGCTCACGTCCTACTCACCTCGGCTAGGAGCGTCAGGAGTAGTAGAAGAGTGCCGCTGAGCCTGGACACAGGCGACGGTGAATCGATGGCCACGTTCTTCATCCTTAACAGAATCTACTGACAACGATGCAATTATATTTTCCTCGTTTCCTTTTCTGCCCTACTTCCTCTTCGATTCACTCACCGTATCACACAAACACTTTCGGTCGTTAGAAATGCGCGCGAGCTCACGCTCGTGTCTCTCGATCGATCGACGACACCGGATCCCGTATCACGAGGAACCGCGTGTCCCAACCTGGATACTTCGCGACGACACCTGTTCGCCCGATTGACAGGTACTATACTGCCGGTAACAGCATTGACGATCACTATGGAGCCGTGAAAGAACGACAGCTGCCATATCCGAGCTGGTTCGAGTTTGGCTACCCGGAACACTTGTACGCCTCTCCCCTCTGTGTTGTTCCGGATACACTGGTAGGAATGTTGCAAACGACAGACAGTGCTGTCTGAACACGTTCTTCCTGATGGTCTACTTCTCTGTACACTTACTTTTCACCGCTAGAACTCAGTCTTTTGGGATACCCCCGAATGTCGGTGCAAATTAGCTCTATTTTTTCCTCGTTCTGTCGTTCATTAACCTCTTAGTTCCTCTTTTCGTCATGACTGTCGAATATGTGCAACTGGTTCGACGGTTTCCAAATGGAATGTCAAGCTAGAAAGTCGATGAACGACGACCACACGGACGACATGCTTACACGGTGAATTAAATCGCTACGAAGAATCAGAAATTATCGACATGGTTGTTGGTAACCTTGCAGGGGGCCATTTCTTCTCTTCAAGTGCAATCTGAAACTTGAAGCATAGAATAGCTGCCGGTTGGTAGGATTCTACCTCCCAGTGAGTGTACCCTTCCTTGTCAGCTCATGGAATGGGATAACGACCCGGAGGGATACTACCCTCTAGACGAGTTAACGAACCGAGTGAGCCGAAATCGAAGATGCCACGCTTATTAGACGATAAGATTCCCTGAAAGCTGTTAATTTGTTTATCAGCTGGGTTGAACCTTAACTTGGTCCTTTGTCGATCTAGTAATTATTTGTACGTTCGGTAGGTTATGTTCGAGGAAATGACTGGAATGTACAAAGTTCGTAAAAAACGATAATAAGAAAATACTTGTTAAATGAGGATGACTCTTTTGTTTGTACGTCTGATTCTTATGCGGTCTCTAAAACGGCCTGCGTTAATATTGCTAAATTATGTAAATAGCGTTGCGGAACGCTGAACGGATTTGAATCATTTATCCATATAGTCTAGCATGATTTCATTTCCTCCATTGTCTTTGTCTCTTTGCATTTATAAACGAAATGATATTGCGAAAATCTTCACGATACACGAACGACTGTCACTCGGTTCTGCATTGTTCCCGGAATATCAACCGAAACGTGCCACTACGTACGATGTGTTCCAACGTCAAGGTGAAACGGCAGCCGCACCAAGCTATCAGCACGAAAGCAAAGCACGTTTTATACTTTCGTTCGATGCGGTCGTGCCTACTGACAGAAACGAGTTCTCATTCTTTCGCTGGCTGTTTCGCCACGAGAAAGGCCATACCGGCCAAATCAATATGTCAATAACAAGGTACCACAAGATTCGACGTGAAACGAGCAAACTGTTGAACAATATCATACGTTCAGCCCTCTGCACATACACAAACACACACACCCATTTGTCCTATATCACCAGCGGAGCGGTTGAGGTACATCCGTGATCACTTGACGAAGAAACAAAACACGTTTGTCATATCACTCGGAATACACTGTCTCGAAACTTGGACTCCTTTCTCCGAACGCCAGAGATCCGGCACTGGGGCAACGAGGGCGAAGTGACAGCCAGGATCGTTGGACGCGCGGGTCCTTGCCACGAAGACAGACAACAACAGGGTCAACGTTAAATCCTGCGGCAGCAAATACGCGATTTCGTGCTACGGGAGGTGCACTCGGTCAACTGGCGCGCTTTCATGACGCCTATCCCGGCGCAACGGGACCTCGGCTGCTCTCTCGGCACTCCAACTCGTGTCTCGCCGAACCAGCAGCAGCTAAATCGCTTGCCTTGCCTCGTCCCTGGCCTCCCCCACTAGCTGCTAACCTGACTGCCTTTCCATTCCATTCGTTTCTTTCTCATTCTCTCCGGCTATCTCTTTTCATCTTCTGAACAGTTGGCTGTCCCGGTCGGATACCCGGCGCAGCCGCCACCACCTCCTACTTCCCCACCTTACCCATCCCCTACTGTGAACCTAGCTCCGAGTACCCCTACCACTTTCCCTGCTCTGTTGTTTCCTCCCTCGATGCTCCTACAGCTAGACTCTGGTCACAGTGCTGCCTAGTGCAGACCTAGGGCCCCTATACCCTTTCGTCGGATACGGACCTGCTCTCTGACGCACACTTGCTGTACAGTCTGCGAGCAGAATTTGCATGTGCCTCGATTTGTCCGCGTTACAAAGGCAAAGAAAAGTGGGAGAATTAATATGGGGGCCTCTCTTGTGAACGCTACGAGTTGGAGTCTAACCAAACCGCACCAGCAGACTCATTGGAGTTGCGCGTGTATAGACCAGGAGCCAGTAACGTAGCTTGCTAGAGAGATTCGAGATGACGTCTGTGGTTTGTGACTCGCCTGTTGGTCCAACGATGGGTCTTTCAAGGAGATTGCGAATCGATGGAATAGACGTTGCTGTTAATGATGCGGATGTGGTGATTTGATAATGTAGATATTATGAGATTTGGCATGTATTGTGATCAAGTGGGAGAGAGTTAGGCAAAGTTGGATTGTTGTATATATTAAAATTGAAATTTTCAAGTATTTATTGTAAAATGTATTTTTTTTTTTATTTATATTAAATGTTACATTTTGTTTGAAACGTATTCTTTTAGTAGGTATATTTTTATAGGATAAATTGCTAAATTATGCGGTTAAACTTGAATAGTTAGTATTATAAATTCAATGTTTTTATATGAATGATATTAAATTCTTTCCTGTTGGAATTAAGGTGAAATATATGTATAAAAAAGAATGATATAACATGCAGACGCCAAAAGTTATAATTTTATTTTTCACCATATTTTGGCCGAAAGTAGAAGGATCGATAAATTCAAAATACAGAGGATGTAAAAAATGGGCGTATATCTAAAAGAGGAAGCACTTCGTGTAATCTAGTAAATAACTCTTTTTTAATTTAATTATAGGAAACTAAAGAAATATTGTTTTACTGACTGTTTATATTTAACTATAATGAAAATGTATGTTCAATTTAATAAACCAGTATAAAAAAGTGTATACTAATTTTAATTTAGATAGAAATCAACGTGCTTTGAAATTCTGCAAAATTGAGTAAATTGAATATATAAGTTGAACAGTAAAATAAATAAATAAAACGAACAATGCACAAGCTTTAAAAAAATGAAGATATCAGACACTTTTTAAAGTCATGAGATGCTAATGCATTATTCTCATACACCGTTATTAACTGTATCTGAATATAGAACGATCATATACAGATTAGTACAGTTTCATTAATAACTAGCTGAAGTTATATAACTGTTTAATATAATTAACATAGTACTAACGATTTAGCGTATCATAGTTAAGTACGTTAAAAATTGACTGAAACATAAATTAGACACGCGCCTAATTCTAATATTAAAGATTATGCTGTAAAGTCTTCGACAAAATCTAATTATAAACTCTCACTGATTTACCATTACGGAATCTCTATTAATACGTGGACACCCAGGAAACAATACCCCTCACTGATTTCACACAAGCATTCTACTTTATAATGCAGAATTCTTGGAATATGTCTGAAAGCTTAAAACTGATAAACATAATTTCAAAATACAAGTGTACAGTATATGTTTATAGGAATTCTATAATTAGTTGAGACACATTATTTCTATAACTACTAGTTGTATAATATACCTGTTAGTATAGATATTAGTTTTGTAAAACATATGGCGATATTAAGTTCTAAGCTTGTAAATGTGTTTTCCTTATAAGGTCACACTTCAATCAGTAAAATTACTCACATTTTAAAAACACTTCTAGAAACATAATAGTTGTAACATAAAAATACAAATTTCAAAAAGTCATTGTTCCAAGAATAATAACACGATGTGAGTTTCTTCGAAATCATTTCCAAAGGTAGTTCTTTCAACTGTTGAATTATAGTCTACCAGGTAGAATTACCTGGACTTTCAACAAAGGATGTTAAAACGAGTCTGCAAAACATGGATTCTAAATGATATTGTTATTTACCTGTTACAACACACGTTTTCAATTCTACTTCCTGTCATTAAACTGTTCCTGCACAAAGAATTTTTCATGAATAAATTAAGGTAGGCATAGAGCTGAATCAGATTTTTTGTGATGGAAAAATTGTTCGAAAACGTATGAATTTGTACATGTACATTTCATTGCTTAATATATTTTGTACATTTATATATACAGACATTTATACATTTAAATTTATAGGTTTATAAAGTTAAGGTATATTTATAATAAAAATATGTGATCACTACGTTTCGAACATTGAAACTTACTGCATACACAGAAAAAATAATAATAACAACAACGAAATATTAATCTACCAAAGATCAAATAAATTATTGTTCTTAATTTAAAAATTATTAATATCGATTTTCTATTTTACTTTCTGTTTAATGAAAACTTTCAAGGAACACGATATTTGAAAATCCAAACATGTTTGAAACGCAGCAGTATGATCTTATGCTGCCACCATCAGTCTTTTGTAAAAAGTCCGAATTCAAAATTCAATGTATATACTGTCTATAACCAAATGGAGGCATTATTTAACAAATTTTTAAAGCTTTACACGAATACATAAAATAATGAACGACATAAATTCATTCAAAATAAATATTTAAAAGTATTAGAAAAGATGATGAAAAACAGTGTTCAATTTTAATTTAAAACTTCATTTCTATATCTCGACTGTCAGTATCTCCATTTATTTTATACATATCCTACATACGTTATAATTTATACCTTAATATTAATATACTCAGAATGCTAATAAATCATAGTTAAATTAATAAATTAATAATCGATACATTCACTCATGGCCAAAGTCATCGATGACAATTTTCAAAGATTTAAAATGAAATGAATTTTCAGTAAATATAAAATAAATTTATTGCACGATAGTTGAAAAAGAGAAAGATATGCTACATATTTTTCTCCCCCAGTTTGCGTCTATTTGTCCCTATAGTAACTAACGCTTCATGAATACCATGCGGAGTCCATATTATAGCTCAATGTTTCCCACTTCGTCGGCCATATTGAAACGTCACGTTTACGCATGCGCAGAACGCGCCAAGTGGAAACAGTGCGCGTGTTTATAAAACATGGTGACAGCCACACCTTTTTTCTTCTTTTTCTTAGCACATTACTACACATATACTTTTGCTGTCGCGTTCCTCTTCTGAAGTGAGAGTTGCTCGTTTCGTGTACGGACATATGGAACATGTTTTGCACTTGTATCAATATAATCTACCTCCATAAGCACCGTGGCCCCCACTAAGAGTAGCTTTCCGTCGGCGTTTGCTCTCTACTCTCTGCTCCTTATTGCTAATCCTGAAACGGAAGATTGCTGTTATTCCTGAACCTGTATTTTTGTTTTCGGCTCTGTATATGTATAATTCAAAAACAGAAATGTTTTCAAACATCATGCGTCATGGTAAATGAAAAGGAAGGCAGTATAAATTAAATACCATTAAAAATGTTAAATATTTTTGTATCGCGTTTTGATTAAAGCGTAAAGTATAATGTCTGAGAGAACACTTTTTTATTAATGCATTCGCAGTGACAGTAATACTGAAGATATTAAGATTAAATGAGCATGCAAATAAATGATTATATTGTAGAATTAACAGGTTAAAAATTAGTTTACTTAAGTTTTATATTACCCTCAATTTTTAATTTTTTGGCACTCTTTGATAACAGGTGGTTACAAGCAGTTAATTAAATAGCAAAAATGCTTGTTAGTAGCATTTTGCAAAGTTCTAAGTGAACATAATTTTTGAAGTACTGTAAATATTTGTGGGTGAATACAGTATACTGAAAATATTATTCATTAACAATAGTAAGTAGTATTTTGCGAAGAACGAAATCTTAATTTTAATATGGAAGATTACAGTATTTTGTTTTGTAGTGCTGTCAATACGGTCGTTTGTATAAATTGCAAATAATTAAGGGTAAAATAAATTCGACAAATATTATGTAGCATAGACTAGGTGTAAGATAATCATTGACACAATCTGTTTGTATGTCGCACGAAGATCTTTAGAGTTTAAACAATCTTTTACCATCTTCGTGTCACACCCTACTGTATCGGTTGAACTGATCACGCATTTTAACAGAGACAAGATATGTAGTACTCGCTCGCTTAATGCACGATGTTCCAAAATTCTACAATATCAATATCTAAAAATTCCAAAATCTTAACCTTCGGAAATTTCACACTCCCAAAATTAAAAAATTCTAACGTCCCGAATACAAATTTCAAAATTATAAAATTACAAGCGAAACTTTGGAAAACCACCATACTCCGATATCGATCAAATTTTGCAAATAAGCTCTTTTTTGCAAAAGAAGATATCCGTGAGAATGGTTTTTGGTGACTCGAAAGAAAATTTTTTGCCACTGTCATGTCATTCCCTATATTATCGACGAGTCACAGTATAATATGCAAACTGTTCTAAAGACATAATTCGCATATTTGGACTAACGGAATATATTACAAACAGCATAAAATCAATGTTAATAAATATATAATAAATACATAGCATATAAATCAATGAAATCAGTATTAATTGGATTTTTAGGAAAATTGAACAAGTGGCGCCATCTCTTCGGCGAACAGGGTGAACTACACACATTTGAAACTGTAGTTTAATTAGTTCTACTCTTCTACCGCTAGATGGGGGTACATTAAACAGAAATGTGGTGATCATCAGAGTCGTCGGCCAAGAAGAGTTCTATTGTAAAAACCGTCGATTAAGAAGAGTTCTATTTATATTTATGAACAAATGATTAATATTTAAAGCAATCATCGTTTGATCGTATTCAATTTTATTTGAAAAACAAAATCGTTTGCTTTTCATTCTATAATCAAACCTTATTTCAAGAACATGTATTAAAATTAAATTCAGCATCAATTTAAACTATTACTATCTATAGGTTGCTAAAAACTTGATCTCATTTGTCTTCATCCCCCCAATGACACACTTGAGAGAAATTTTTACTTAATTATGAGTAATTAAATTAATTATCAATTACATGAAAGATCATAAAATTTTTATTTTACACTTTAAGATCTTTATTATACAATTTAAGAAATTGTTAGATATTAAAGAAGATTATATAACGTGTCATATAAAATATAAAATAAATATTTAAATAAAGATTATTTCATTACAGAATTATATTTAAATAGAAACATGTTAAGATTAAATGAGTATTCAATTTATGTATGACATTCTCATTACATAAACAATACTTTATTCTTAATTCTACGTCATTACTGACATAATCATTTTTTATCATTTTGACAAGGTGACAAACAACTCATCCAACCTACTTTAACATATTCAATAATGTAGAGTAAAGCTTCAATTAGCAACGGTACTAATTACATGTTGATCTATGCATTAATGATCATGTATTTATTAGGAATCATGCAGATACTTTAACACGTTAGCAAGAATCGTAAAGGATGACATCATCAACAGATTCGTTCCATTTCGTCAGTGGATACTTATATGCAGGTAGTTTTATTTGCATGTATATAATCGAATATCTCATAAATGATATAAAAACACTACCGTTCATATACATTCAACGGTATGTTAAAGGTTACAACATTTTTATTTCTGTGCCAGCAATATTATCCATATTACCATCCTGCATTTACAATTTTTATTTCATTACATTATATTAATTCGGTATTAAATATTTGAAATTTATAAATCTCTGCATTTGAGTACGTTAAAATATAACTAATAATATTTTAGTTAATTATTATTCGTATTCTTTATAGAGTTTTTTTTTAGAAGTTAGTTCTTTATCTAACAAATGTATAATACTGATTATTAAATTTTGATATTACTAACATTTATTAATAATCTGTTAAATATTTTATTGTGAAAAAATCCAGAGCAATCTTACAATTCTTTCTTTAAGTAATTATTGTCAGTTAGGTTAGGTCAGGTTAAAACTAGTAAAAGCGTAATAATATTTTAGTTACTTATCATTCATTGACTTTATAGAGTCTATTAAAAATTAAAGTAGTTCTTTACCTAACCACAGTTTAATACTGATTATTAAATATTAATATTACTAACACTTATTAATAATTAATCTGTTATTAATTTTATTCGGTGAAAGAATAATTTTCAGATCATTAATACAATTTTCATGAATCAATTATTATGAGTTAATCTACCTTTCTTCGTGAATGTCTTGCGTCGCTTTACTGTTAAATTCTCCTGCAAGACTCTAATTTAATTTAACTTGTGAAGGTTTTATTAAATTGCATTCTATTACTCTGCCTACGGAGAACTGAATTGTCTGAAAATATCCATGCGTGAACGATTTCTTAGAGTCATCGATTATTCGTGTTTCGTTATTACCGTAAATAACGATTCTAAAGGTAGGACTGCTATAACGTGGGCGAAAGAAAAGAAATATGGCACAGACAGGGACGTAGCAATTATATTGAAAAAACAATTTCCTTCTTTAATTTTACCGATAATATTCAATTAGAAATTCACAGAAAGAAAACTTGATTGCACTTTTTGGTATATTTCAGTAAATCAAACATCTTCTGCGTTTCAAGTATAAAATCTAAAATCGAATTTACTGCATACCTAATTAACTTCTGAAGAATTTATAATGAATTAAAAAATTTAATTAAATGAATAAACACTGATTAATTTAAAGAAAAATGTACAAGTTTCCTTTTATTACTTTTATTAATAAAATGAGACAACTAAGACTATGTAGAATAAAGTAAGACAAGATATAGCAAATGTTTATATTGTATGTACAATAGCTTTAAGTACAACAATATAGAAATCATTTATTTCAAATTTTTTATTCGAACTTTTAGGATGCTGAAGAAAATTAATTTAAAGTGTGTACGTTTTGTACGGTCGTTAAAATAGTATATCATGTCGAAAGAAACTAATTTTTTTTAACAGCAGAAAATGTTTTAGAGAAACATTAGAATTTGTCCGTCCCTGTATATACGTAGGAGTAAAGCGACTTCTGCGAACGCACTGACCGGATAAACTGCGCTCGCGCGCTTTTCTTGCTCGTTCTTCAAACGTACACTCGCAAACCTGTTGGATGCTGGCACCTCTAATGCACTCCACGTCATTTCCAATAAACGTTACGGACTATTTCCCGATTGAAAAACATCCTATAAAGTACTTCGGTGCTAAATTCAGATTTTACTGTAACGTTTGCAAACTATAATTGTTAACACCGTGTATTATGTTCTTATCGATAAATTCAGAATACAATTTGAGAAACGAGGAGATATGTTAATTTTATTTAAATTTTATGTTATATATTTCACATTGCAATCGGAAATTAGCCACTTAACTGACGTGTGTAAAACTTTACTTTTGTGTAATATAAAATTTGTGAAAATTATAATTGTTCCTTATTTTTGACAAATTTTTCTTAACTTACTTTGAAAAGATTGTTTATTTAACTATCTTACACAGAAGTTTAATTTAGTTGTTTTACACAGAAGTTTATTTAAAAAATAATTGTTGTAAGAGAAATTTTAAAAGTCATGATGTAGTATGATTTTAATAAAATAATTTAATATTTTAGATATTTTAACCAAGAAAATCTGCATTTTGAATAACTTATATGAATGATGAAAATTTTATGGAAACACTAACGACAATTGTAGTTGTGGAAGTTTCCCGCCAATTGTGAATATTATATTGTGTAATAAAAGTAAACTTTTCAGAGGTGTAATGGATTATGTAAAAAAAGAGTACATGGAACACTGTATTGTGTTTTTAAAAAGCTAAAAGACGATCATAATAAAATCTACATTCGCCATAAGATTCCAATTTTTTCCTTGAACTAAGACATTCTAATGTTTAATATTATATATTATAAATACTTCATACATAAAGCCTTTAATTCCAAGTATAAAGTATTTCTGTCCATTTAATCTGAAGATACAACTCTAAAACAAGTTACCATTCATTTATTTTCAGTGTAAACTACCCTTGCCTCAAGGCTAAAATGTTTCAACACCTTAAATCATAAATTCCCATACAATAGAATTTTTAATTTCAAATCTTCAGCATTCAAATCCACTTACTTTAGAAACACTTACTTTTACTCCACTTACTTTAAATTTGTTAGAAAAATAACAAATTTAAACATTTCACGATCTTTGGATAAAAAAAAGAGAAAAGGTCAAATTTTTATCAATTACCCCACTTTCCCTTATTACAGGTAGGAAAGTGATAACCTTTATTTTGCATGCGTCCTTTATTTTACATTTCTACAGTATAAAAAATGTCGACGAGAAGAATTTTTGACAGCAACGTTGAACTGACGCGATCGACGAATCAAGCACCTGACTCGGAGAATGCACTTACGTTTGTCCTGCGCATGCGTTCTCGCTGGTCCTGCGCATGCGCACTCGCTGGTCCTGCGTGATGATGCGCACTCGCGAGCGAAAAGCTTAGTAGATCGAGTCAGTATTGGACGGGCACTCTGCGGTGTCACGTGCGCCGTCTTTTCGATTTGCCCGTTCGACGGTTGATCCGTTCGACGCGCGAAAATTGTCGACGAAACGAAAAACGAAAAAGCCACACGGTGAAACGAGCGGTGCGTCATCGCCAATATTGGATTACCCTTTCTCGCGAGGTAAGTCTTCGTTCACAATACAAGTATAATTTGAGATGAAACCAAATTTGAGAGATTCGATGCGATAACTCAAGGTTATTGTTACGTTTTGAAAGTGAACGTAGAATTAAATAGAAACCGACGTATCTGTATGTGTCAATTGAAGGTAAACGAAGGAAGTTATATTTTTTTTATAGGTATGAAATGAATATCATTTGCATACAATCAAAAATTCTTTGATAATTTTATACTTTGTTGGCACTGGCAACTGACATTGGAGCTCGAGGTAATGCATAATTAATATTGTAAAAGTATTCTTTAAGAGGTAATAAATCGTGGCTATAAATTGATATCCTTGGAAGAACACAGTCGAGGCTATTATAGATTATAATTAATGTACTGTGAAAGGTATTTTACTAATTGCTGTATCAGTAACCGAGAAAATTTAATAACGTTACATGTCAAACTAATTAGGTATTAATCAATCAATTAAATATTTAAACTAAGCAAGTATTAATTTTTTTATATGCAGATTATTGCTCGAATTTCTTAAATTAGAAATTAACAGGGACGTGTTATGTGTATATTTACTTGTTATTTAGAAATATGAAATTTTATGTAAAATTGTGTACGTAAATGATTATAAGTGACTCGTAGATTATTACCTGATGGGAACATAAAAGAGGTGGAAACTCAGATTCTACTATAAATGTAATTAGCTGCTGACAGCTGTCAATCATTCAATCACGACATGCTTTCCTGCATAAAGTCGTGGAATTGTATTTACTACATGAATTATATTAATGAAATATTAGAATAAAATGAGACGTAAACATTTTGTTGATAGTCTTTTAATTCTCTGTTACATCATTTAGGAACGTAGCAAAATATACAAAACGAAAAAAGTATCTACTGCTGTTTTAATGTATAGGAATTCGATAGGAAAATGGTATTTCTTGATGTTGTATAATCAATAAAATTTGAGTATTTTATAAAATATTAGAAAAAATAAATATCAGACGATAGTATCGTGATTAATAATATTATTCATAATTTTGTAAAATAAATAAAATGTTATTTATACGTTTTCCATAAAAAGCTTAGTGCATGTAAAATATCACAAAAAACGTAAAGTTAATAAACAGTACAAATTTCAAACTCGTAAAATTTAATTTGCAATAAAAATCAATCGTTGCAAAAATTTCTTGAAATACAAAAATAAAAATTCAGTGACAAAGATTAAGAAATGGATTGTTTATTGCAATTTTGTTTACGCACGGACTGTCACACTTTAAACAATGAACATGAAAGTACTGTGTCATTTAAATTGCAAAATATGCAGTTCTTTTCATTTTCAAATGAAATCTTTCTCAACGACATTGACGTGAGATTCATTCGTATCGCAGTCATTCATGATATGTTGATAGTAAATATTTTACACGAGTTATCTTCATTGATTTACTCAAACAGTTACATATTATAAATTATATTATTTCATAATTTCATCCGAATGAACTATTAATACATCAGAAAAATAATACCGTGAAGATTTTTTCTATTTAATTCTTTTTAATTAATTTTTTTTGTTCTAATAACAAATATTAATTGTAATCTACATGTTAACGAAAGTTTCATTAATTGATTCTGTCACAAAGCTTTTTTGATATAAATACTTTTCTTCATAATACAGTTCTAACGTTAATCGATAAATATCAAATACAAAAATTCTTAATTAACCTGCTTACTTAAATAGATATTAAGATAATAAAAAAAAACAACAAATTTCTTTTTTTATAACGTTTCACCAATTTTGTGGGTATAATATTAAATACATAATTTACATCACCCTTACTTACAATTTGTTCATTCAGTTGTGGTATCAATTTTATATAACAAATTAAAAAGTATATTTAGATAAAACTTAAAAATAATGTTATTTTAAAAATGAAGTTATTTAAAATAATAGTTATTTTAAAAATAATGTAAGTCGTGGTTATAATGCAAAAGAAGCGTTACATAGCTGTTATATAAAATATATAAAATATACATATAAATTACAACGTGTACCGAGTTGCCAGAAGTGAATAAAAAAACCTGAATAAACTAAAAATTCTTCACTCTCAAGAATTAAACTCATCCTCTTCAGAGCCACCCTGTATTGCTTCCAGTTAGTTAAGTCTACATTTACGAAGAATTGCTACAAACACAGTAGCGGTACCGTGCAGCAATTAATCTTGGTGCATTGAAAAACTCTCGACGCGTTTGAGAGGCTGCTCGAACAGTGGTCTTCGTTATATGAGTCTCTCAGAAGCCAAACCAATCAACTTCGTGAGCTAAAAAGCATTAAAATTGTTTCTTGAAATTTATTTTAACCTATTAACCTGGAAAAACTCGTCATTCGGGCAAAAACGCGTGTAATTCAATCATATGCATTCTTTCCTAACAAGAAGCTCGAAGAAAGTAAAGGTGATATGAATTTAATCATTAATTAGAGTAAGTTGATTATTTAATAGTGAGTAAGTTGATTATTTAACTAATTGTATTTTTAATTATAAATGTTATGTTATTGTAACATATTGAAATAGTAAATGAAAGTGTTTTCAATCTTCCACGGTGATCAACATGACGGTCTCTGAGGCTTTGCGTTAAAAAGATCAGAGAACCTGAAAAGAATAGTTCTATTTTAGAAATTAATTACGAATATGTGGTATGAGTTATAATTTAACCAATTATATATTTATGAACCTCATGTTATTGCAACGTAAACAAATTTTTTACGATGATCACATGAATATGGCAGTCTCCGAGGCCGTCAGGTGTTATGGAACAAAGACTCCATTTTGGTGTATGAAGGTTAAAAATGTTACAATGTATTTTTAACTAACATTGAGAACATTCTAATATATTTTAGTATGATTAAGAGTAAAACGATTACTAATCACTGAATAAGTTTTTTACTTTGCAATTTTGTTGTTTATTATTTACGTTAATAGCAATATTCTTTATACTAACTTTTTGTTTTTAAGTGCATGATTACTTTTATCGCATACATCATTTACAAAATTAACTTATATTTACTCATCTGTTATAACACGTTGTGAGATATAAGATTTTTATTGAGAAATGATGAATTTAACAGGTTTGTAAAATATGTGTACAAACATACAAATATTTCTGTAAATGTTTATTATAATATATTTATTTACGTTATTATGTAAGTAGTTGAAGCATTACGTATATTATGTACATTATGTACGTTAGTTGAAATATTATTTGTATGTTCTTTGTATGTAAATATACAATATATTATTTATATGCAAAATACAACAAACGTATACATAATTTATTTATTGATGTATAAATACAGAAATATTATTCATACGTATAAACACAAATATTTATGATTAATATATTTATATATAAAAAAAATTAAATGTGTAGATTTCGCATTGTAATACAACGTACAAACGAAAACAAAAGTACAAGTGAACATATGCATAGAAAGTGATCAGTTTGGCTTCTGAGAAACATGATAAATTGTTCGTTTCACGTTTCGTTTACAAAAGCGCTGAGGAAACGCAAAGAAATATTGACGAGAATTCAATTCAGGCTGTTTAAAAACGGCAAATGGCACAAAAGCGAACGCGACAAATTTTGAGCGCCGTGAAAGACGAGTCGCGCTTATTTTGCAACTGTGACTCATTGCGTTTTCAATTCGGCGCTGTGCTTCTGTGTGATGTTTTTCGTGTTTGCTTTCTACATTTAAAACACACCGTGAAAGCATCCCAACTTTCTGATAGTTTTATGTCCTGTTTTGAACATGAATGCCATGCATGGCGGCATTCTTCACAAAGATGTCCAACTGCAATAAATATTTTGAGGAAAACACTTTCTTATAGGTGAAAAAGTACAGATTATTTTTACGAAAAAGAAGCAGCAATTATGAACAAAATACAATGGAAGAAATAAACAAATATATATTAACATATTTAGATATTTATTATATATGTGTAATATACCGACATAGTTATCAAATATTTGTATATTGTCAGCAATATTTAATATATTGCTTAGTATATACATTGCATATACTTAATATATATCTATGTACACGTATTACATATTTACATACGTTAAATATTATAATTCATACATGTGACACGAAGATATTAAACATAAATAGAATATAATGTTAAGTTTAGAGTAAGTTTGGAACAAATTTATGTAACATTTTCAATTACATTACTGATAATGGAGTTAAACGTCGAAAAAATTCTTCTGACGAATTTTTTTCATCTACTTAACCTTATTAACATTGAATTAATGGTTGTAATCATAGATATCTTGCAATACCTTTTGAACCGATTTTTGTAGTTTTGTCAAAGGGATCATTTGAGAGAAATAAAAGAAACTTGAAATTATTATTGAAAATATTTCTTATAATTATTTATTGTGTTATCGTAAATGAAATTCATGTTGCGTACGAAAATACGCATTAGATATTATAATTAAATTTATAAACTAGTAGTTGTCATTCATAGACTGCTTTGCAGTAGTAACAATCGTAATTTCAAGAACATTTACACTTTCGTAACATTTGTTGTTGGTTGAGTAACATGTTTGATAAAAGTGCCAGGAATCATATCATTCACTGATTCTGGATATTTTGCAACATCGTTTCATTCGACCTGTCGATATACATATCTCAAAAAATTGAGAACTGTGTCCACAATAATTTAGACTAAAGTATGGACTTGCAGAAAAAATAAGTAGCTTGACTATCACCTTCAAATTTTATTTCATTTTTAATACACAGAATTATTCAAAATTAAATGCATTCAGAACTTCTTCGTTTATTATAATTCGTTTTAAATAAAGTCATAAATTCCAAAACATGGTTTTTACAAAAAAATAAAACACAAAAAGAAATATCAGAAAATGTTAATAGAAATTGATCCCTCAGCAACAATTTATCTCTGAGAATTTTGAGAAATATTTCACACATATTTTTGTATCTAAATTTAAAAAGTGAAAGAAAGTTTGAAAGATTTGAAATAATTAACGAAGTGATTGAATTATATGAAAAGTTACAAGAGAAGCGAATGCCAATTGTTACGCGTAATCCGGTAAGCAGATGATGGCGGATGACTGGGCGGAAGGTCAAATCCTACTTTACATCTTCGTATATGTTTAATCCTCGTTAGGTGCGTTTCAGAGAACATTCGTTGTTAGAACGAATCATTATATCTTGAGTAACACTTGAATCCAAGAAAAACTGTGACACTGAAATCCTGTCGCTTCATTGGATGTTCTTTATGCTTCGCTGACCAACGCTCGTAAAAAACAAGACAGTAAAAAAATAAATGCAAAATTTTTCCTTAAACTCTTTCTTCATCGTTTACCTATATATCTTTACTAATTTTAAATCTGACCTAACAATTTTAAAATTGACCTAAATAATTAAATTGAATATTTACTTTTTATTTACAACTGATTTTAATGTACAATTATTTACAATTGACTTGATTTACAACTTATTTACTTATTTTTATTTGTATGAATACAAAATGTTCAGTGTGTTATGTTATGTAACACATTTACAACAAAATACAACGTAGGCTTAATAACTCATTACAAATTCATGTTTGACAAAAAACAAAGTTATAGTATTACGTGCAGAATGTAAATAATCGTAGTTAAAATGTATGTTTACGGACAATTAATTTTTATGACGTACCGCCAAGGTTGATACGCATTAAACATTATGAGTGCTCGACAATCTGATAAGTATGTCATTGCATATATTAAATACAAAATATGAAAGGAGACGTAGAAATAATGCGTAATTTTTCAATATCGTGAAAAAGAGGACGGCAGGTAACGAAAGCAAGCACAAAAATAGGCATTACGCCAAAAACATACCGGTTTACTGTTTATAAAGCCTCCCACTATCGGGCAGTGTTCCAAAAATGAACACAGTTTCGCCAATTTATTTTTCCTGTAAGTATAACGTTTCCTGCGATATCTGTTCCTATAAATCCCGATGGGTTAGTGATCAGTCATGTTTATAAATCTTGAAAACGCTTATATCATACTCGAGAAAAGTTTTATATGCACGATAAACCTTGATAAAATTTTTATGAACAATTGTACAACATTTTTTTAAATATTACCAACAAGGTGGGAGAAAAATTATTAATTATAAATTAGAAAATTATGTAAATATAATTTATAAAATATTTATTAACAAATTTTTTAAATTGGCACAAGTATGTAGAAATTCTATGTATGTACATTTACATTAACATTTCATTTCTGTTCATTCTTTTAAGATTATACATATATTAGTAAAAATAATTTTACTGGATAAATATATTTTAATATAAATTCTTATTAGATAAATATTGTTTTATATTTGAACAGTAGTTTTATGAAAAACAGTAATTATTCATAAATTATTTATATAAATAATTTAGTGTAATTACTGCATACACTAAAGAGCTTTTACTTTCAAAGAAAACTAGGTTCATTCTAGTAATATTTAAATTATTTGTATTTGTAAACACTCTTGCGTATACTTATATTTATGAACATGTTATTATATTGACTGTCAAAAAATAAAAAATTACAAAATAATAAACAGCAGCATTGAACTATAAAATATACATAAACATTTAATTGTCCAATTATATCAGCAAAGGTTACGTCCACTGCTTCAGTCGTTTGAACAAAGAAATTCTTGGATTTTCGCGTAAACATGAGGATTAGTAGGAAGAGGAAGATTTATTAGTAACAAACGTAGCTAACAGATTTTCTCCATGGCTGTTTTCACCGATCACTTTCGTAAAAGTTTGTCTGAGTTATATTTGTACGAGTTAAACAAAGAACGGTAGATCAGTCACAGGAGAAAAAAGGGGAAAATAGAATGAAACCGTGGGCGCCAGTTGGCCGGGGACTATTGCCACCCACGCGATGTCAAATGTCGCTTTAAATTTACACCAGCTGGCCTATGCTTCCTTTTCGATCCCCCTGAATCGTGTTTCTCGCGAATTGGAACAATAATTTTATTTACATAAGGCTTATACGCAGAAAAATTGAAAATAATGTGTTCTGGTGTAATTCATTGGTAGTTCGAAAGATGGACCCGCCATTTTGTATTACGGAGAGATAAACTGCACAGTCAATTACTAAACTTATTGAATATTAAATTTATGAAAGTTATTAAGCTCGTTAAATTTATTAGATATTAAACTTATTAAACATAAAGCTTATTAAACTATATTAAACCAAAGATGGACCCGCCATTTTATATTATGGAGAGATAAACTATACAATCAGTTACTAAACTTTTAAGTATTAAACTTATGAAACTTACTAAGCTCATTAAACTTATTAGATATTAAACTTATTAAACAATAAGCTTGTTAAACTATATTAAACCGTAAATTGAAACAACATAAATACTTTTGCAACACGTTTATGTCATCAAATCAGACTTTCTACTGTTCTGAAAATTATACAGCGACTTAGTATAGTAAAAACCTAGTACACTTCTTTACGAATAAACGTAAATATATAAATAAAATTTATGATCACTTTGTAATGTTTTTCTCGCAAATATTTTTACTGTTTTCACGCAAAAAGGAAATAAAACGGAACCAACGATCGAGCGGACTCGAGTAGACTGTTGCTAATCTTAGAATCAAATCAACCGGTCATCATCATTTTGATTGGTACAAAGGCCTTGAACGACAATGCACAATGTCACTACCACTATGACAGTCCATTAAGGATCTGACATGAAAGGTCATGGTATATGCAATATCGGTTTAACTGCATGCCTTATAATGTCCAGTCACACATTATTGTACCATGAGATGAGTCACATCCATGGAATAATTAAATTTTAATGAAAATTGCAGATGTGATTTCTGGAATTAGAAACTTTTGAGGAACATTTATGTACAATGTTTCGAATATTTTTCTACGTTATAGTGTTTGAAAAATTATTTTTTATTGCACTGTGTTGTAAGGGTGTGATATGACAATTTTGTACTTTGTCAAACATATAAATGAGTTATGCATTTAATTACTAGAGATGTTATTAAGGATGTTTGTTATCGTTTGAAATTACAAAATTTTTATTTTATTTTTTGCATACCATTGCGAATTGCACAATGTAGTTATATGTATAATGTACATTATACATACACATTATATGTATAATGTAGTATATTACATTATTTGTTAATTCATGTAAGTTGTAATACTTATTTAATTTTTTGTATCTGCAATATTCCATCTTTCATTTCTAAATTAAAATTTCATTATTTATAAAATTTCTATCTTTCCGTGTTATAAATTAATATCACGCATGTTATTGTACGCATATATACATATATGTGTAGAAAATAATCAACAAAATTTTTGAACATACTGAAAATTGAATTAAAATTTGACAAAAGTTTCTGTATTTTAGTGACACACAAAAAGCTTTCTGAAGCTCTTTAAAAGTCCCCATTCTTGAAACTCTATTAATTCTAATAATGAGATAGGATTTCACACGATTTGAAGTAAGTAATTAATAAATTGATACCTTGATGAAAATTATTTTTAATTTTAACACAACTGTCCTGGGTGCAATAATAGTATAAAACAGAAAATAAACTCAATGCATAATAGAAATCGTTATTGAATCTTCTTATTGTATTAAAATCGAAATCTGAAAGATTATAAACTTTTAAATCAATATTGTTTAAATACAATCTTAACGTTACTCATACTTGAACTTCATAAAAGGAACACTAATCACTGCTGACAAAATCGTTTGGGTATGAAATGATTTGCATACTATGCCATATAATTATATACACGTATTTTAAATTAGCATACTTGTGTGTCTTTAACAATTTAAATAACGCGCCTTGATAACGACAATAAACAATAAAACTGTAAAACAGTTTGAACGCTAAAATACACACTCAATAATTTAAGAAATTCCTAAAAATTTATTAGGGGTACCGAAAAATAATCAAAATTTTGTTTGCTGGCGAAAAATATTTATTTATTAAAGAAATCTTAAATCAACAAAATAATTTCCATCACTTTCTAACGCTTTTTGCCAGCGTAAAGGCAATTGTTTCCTTCTTAAAAAAAGTCCTTCGATTTTTTATAGAAAAATTTTGAAATCATCGAAGAAATTTTGATTACTTTTCGGTACCCCTAATATGTATGTGTTTCTTTCAAACATATGAAAGGATTATTTTAAATACACTTATTTGTGTGTCATTATTTAATTCTTTTAATAATATAGCATTCTTTAAAGCATATTTTGTTCTATTCTCTGCTATTCCACCGTTTTCAAATTTTTTAATAATATATTGCATTATTATAAAAATTCTTGAAGACAGTATTCTCAATTCTAAGTTTCATTTTTTATCCTTCCAGCAAGAAATTAGAAATTCCTTAACATGTAAGCTCGTTTCTTCCTTTATTTACTATAATGTCGCATTTTTATAGTATATCACTTCACTGAAGGATATTAATTCACTATTTTTTTACTACATTTGATGTTTTGTAGCATTTAATAGTATTTTACGTTTTGTAGCATAATAAGATTAAAAAAATTGAAACAAATGAGATTAGAATATCTATCTATAAGAAAAGAGGGTTCCTCTTCTTATAATTTATTAGCTACACCAATAGTTGTACATCAAACTAGATGAACCACTATATCTAATTAATCCTTGATTCTTGTAGGTTTTGTAAGTTTATAGGCACATAAAATAGGTACATTTTTGTGGGTTTCTCTTAAACAACCTCCTTCCAGAACATAAATAACATATTCACAAATGCACAATAAACTAAATCCATTTATCTACTTATTTCATCCAAACAAGCTACATGTTCCAATAACTTTATGATCCACCAAATTTTTCAAATTTTCAAATAAACTAAATTCATTTATCTACTTATTTCACCCAAACAAGCTACATGTTCCAATAACTTTATGATCCACCAAATTTTTCAAATTTTCAAATAAACTAAATTCATTTATCTACTTATTTCACCCAAACAAACTACATGTTCCAATAACTTTATGATCCACCAAATTTTTCAAATTTTCAAATAAACTAAATTCATTTATCTACTTATTTCACCCAAACAAGCTACATGTTCCAATAACTTTATGATCCACCAAATTTTTCAAATGCAATTTATACATCTTGATAGAAGTCCACTAATAATGTCTACAACATAAATTAAGGAAGACGTTCATCATTTTAAGGGTAATTCTACCGTTGATCATTAAAAGGGATAACGAGCAGAATCGGGAGGAATAATTAAAAAATTTGGAAGTTTAGTCACGACCTAAAAAAAAAGAAAATCTGTATGTGAATGACTTGTAAGGGGAATACAAATTCTAGAAACTGTCCGGGTATACGTTTCAAGGTTTCAGTGGCGATCATATGTGTGTCTTTTCTACAGACGATTCTCGGAAGGCCTCCTTGGCCCCTTTGCCCCATTCGCATTGATGTCTCCGCCGGAATAAAACAACCGATCGTTTGGCATTTACCAAGGAAATGCTCTCCAGATTCTCTAACCTCGCTCGAAATATCCTTGTTCGTTATTAAAGTGGTTATGCAAACAATAAATTATACGAGTAGAAAGTAGTTCCACATCGTCGTTTCACATGGCGCTTCAAGTAGACGAATAATTTTTTTTATTGTTTTTAATTATTCCCCAATTCTGTAGACGTATTTGGTACTTTCAGATGGTGAACGTGGGTTATTGTTGTCCGACGTATCCTTCGATGGATATAAATATTGAATCACATAGTTTAATATACTTAATTGTATTGATTACACTTAAGGTATTTAAATAAAAATGTTATTTAAGTGGTTATTTTACATTAGCTAGTGTATTCAAGTATTAGAAACAAAACTGTTTACGTATCTATAGTATTAGGTAACGTTACAACAAATAATAATTAGATATTATTAATTATTATTTATAGTAGTAGATATAACTTCTAACATTAAATTTGAAATACTAAAAGCAGTAAACTTGTGAAAATGACCAATTTAGAAAATGAAATAATATTTACAACAAAGCTAATTCAATTATAAAATACAAATGTGTGCAATTAATTAGTATCATTACCCTAAACATTCATTGAAATAATTCATCTTATTGTGACACACAATAATGGCTTACCCAAAATTTAAAATAGCTTTTTTTAAATCTAGATAAGAAGATACTGAAGCAGCAGATTTCGTGTATCATACGTTTTGAAAGATCAATATTTATCCTTTTATATATTCTTGTTTGCTCTCTGGTAATTTACATTCACGAATTGTAAGAACTCGCATTATTTTGTAAAATAACAGAGACCAAATTTAAAATGTTTTCAAAACCAATTGTTGTGCATTCTAAGCTGATATATTAAAATTAATGATATTAGTGTGAAAATATTATAAATACATTTTTAAGTAATGATATCATAAAAGACTTATGAGCAATAATAAAAATTGTGCTAGCATATTTAATTCAGAATTGAATGCAAAATTATAAATTAATAATTGCGTACACTCATTGATAACATCCAGTTATTAAATTAATCAAAGAATTTAAATTTGCACTTTCATTATTGTAAAATGTTTTTACAAATATTATAAACAATGTCCAAACTGAATTTTCTTAAAAACAAAGCCTTAAAAATAATTTTGTTATTTCTATTCATTCTTGCATGAAGATTATTACTTAATCCCTTATACCTTGATTTTTTTAGCACCTTATGTATGAAATAATATCTATAATATTTATAACTATTTCAAATTTGCATTCTTTAAAACAACCTCTTTATTACTGTGCTCACGTACTTCAAAATATTTTCAAAAATTGTCTATTTTGCTGAATATTTTTAAATATACTGAAAATAGGTGTATAGGAAACGAGTAAAATACAGCTTCATTTTTCTCCAAATACAAAAAATATAAATGCGTTCCGTAAGAGGAGGGGTAATAAATCTTCGTTTGCAAGTTTCTATCGAGAACGTCAAACACTACACGCGCCCACTTAGTTCGAAATGCCACCGTTCTAACCCACAACTTACTTCAGTGTCGCCGATAAACCGGCTTCAGGTGTTCACCGCGAAAGTTCCTACACCACACCTTTAGATCCAGTTCTTGATCTCTTCGAATCTGTCATATTTATAAACGTTACACTTCTATAAATAGAAATTTACTATGTTACCTATACTGAAATTTTGTTGGTGGCAGAAAACAACCATCACGAAAGCTTTCTTAGGACCAACCCTTATTTTACTTTTCAACACTTTCAAAAAAGTTTTCATATTAAATTTAAAAACGTTAGAAAAGTATACAGAGATTGCTATAAAATTAGCCTTGTGTTTAGACATTTTCGTGTTTGACTTTTCAAACCTGATTTAGGTTAACCTCCTACGGCCTAGCTTAACCTGATCTACTATAACCTAGCTTAACCTAAGTTGAGCAGATCAAGTTAAACTGTAACAGAATTGATGATACAAGATTTGAAGTGGGACTAATAGGTAAAAATAAAAATTAGACGTTGCGATGTATAAACTGGCCATGTATGTATACATGTGTGCTCGAGTTCTAAAATGAAATGAGTACAGTGATGCAGAATAGTACAGTGTATAATGATACAAAGCTACATATTCACATATGTAAGCAACAGATTAAATTAATTTTTGTCAAAGAATTTGTAATATTTAAAGGAAATTCGTGACGTAATGGAACAATATTTCTTAACGAAAATAAGTTCAATATTTTAGAACAAAATGAATCTCATTCTTCTTTAACAAAACTATAAACGGAGGTGTAGAATAATAATTATTCACATATCATCTGATGCAGGTCATGTAAGAGTTACACATGACCTAATCGATTTTAATCGTTCGTTAAGAATTCCAGTAAAAAGCCTTACTTCGAGAAAGATTGAATAGTCTATTACGAGGTCACCGCATAAAGCTTACATAAGAATTAGCTTTGTTCTTAAATAAGATTTATCGAGGCTGCACTTATTTTCGCGTCGCGTCACGTAGCATTTAATTGACGCAATGATTTTACTTTGGAAATCCTAATCTTACCAATGATCGCTTCACGTAACGCTCACAGAAATAGTGTATTCGTAATTTCTGTGAATCCTTAGTATTTACAATGTATTATTAGCATTGACTGTATCAAAGATTTGAATATCTCAATTTCGAAGAAAATCGAATCAGTTATTGATTTTATTCATTCACTTCCGCTTATTGCATATTACTTTGAAATACTAATCTTGTTTACTGCATAATTACCTTATGAATTTATCTGTTCGATGATGCGTTAAAAGTCCAAGGAAAACTATTTATTTTTATAAATAAAAATATTCTTTGAATAAAAGCACGTTCAATAGAAAAGATTATTATGTAATTTAAGGAGTAACATTGTTTTTATCGTGATCCACTTTCAGTTGCTTGTGAATCATAAATAAATAGTACTTCATATTTTTCAAACATTTGAGCTAAAATGAAGATTTCAATTTGCTTGATATATGATTCTCTGTTGATTTGTCATTTCGAGTGTTACATAAGGTAATAACTCAATCACTTCCAGGCCATTACAGTAAATTGCCATTTATTTATTCTGGGAGAAAAAACAGCCATGTAAGTCTCCATGTCAGTAACAGTATGAAGCCTTCGATAAATTCTACTCACACGATTTTTTCAACAAAATTTTACTTCAGTACTGTAAAATGAACTAAATAACTGAAAGTGGAAAATCATATTCTATTCTGAGAACAGAATCGCTTCAAGGCTCTCAAGAAAACACCATTGCAAGAATTTATGCAAATCGAGGAAAACTGGATGCAAAAATCCTGCTAAAAAACACTAAGAAAAAATTATACATTAATATCAATGCCTAAAACGAAGAACAGTACTGTATTGTCAGATCTAACGTGTGTACAATGTTCAAAAATATGTTCTAAATGATTAAATTCAGAATACATTATCGTATTTCTATTTTCCTTGATTACTGCATCTTTGATAAGAAAATAAAGTTGTTTAGCGTACTTAAAAAGCCTGACCACAAATACTTTTCGTTCTAATTATATCTTGTTAGGCGTACGACCGCGTTAACGATCAAAGCGGATAAATCATTAGCGATTAAGTTGATCGCTTTAATTAAGTTTTCATTTCTTTATTAGGTCTCGTGAGGCAGGGAACTTCAAAAAGAGCGCAATGTCAGCTGCAGTGAGGGAGAGAACGACAACGCACACCAGCAGAAAGATCGTGAGTCATGGCGGTCCTATATCTGGACAGATCCAACCAGCGACCACGGCCAACAGCCTCGAAAACAACTTAGGTAAACCTTTAAATGTGCCACCAGAGGTGTAACCCTATCCTTGGATCATTCTTTCTCGACTGATCTTCCATGTATATAGTGTTTCAGAAATAAGCATGCGAACTATAACTTATTGATGTTGCAGGGTGATCAAATTATTATACTAAAAATATTCTGTATTTTATAACATTGATAGAGTTAATAACTGTTTGAGATATTCTTATTGCAATATTACATTATTTTTTGACAAAGTATTTTGTATATGAGACAAGTAGTACAGAATGTGTACATACATGAGTGTACATATATGATACGTGTATTTGAAAGCAAAATTTGAACACTTAAAGTCGTACACTGCATTATATTAATATTATAACGTTATAATTGCATATTCTTTATAACGTCGTTAATATTTCGTCACCCTTTTTTATTTAAAATCGTAAAAATACAAATTTCATAACATGATTTAAGTTGAAGTCAGAGGTTTTGTCCAATCAAGAATAGATGTTCGAAACGTTCGAAAAATGTTATCTATTAACACGTTACTATTATTATAGCTTATTAATAATATCAACTATTAACATTTTGACTGTCACATCACACATATGTGGCTTAATCTTCCATATGAATCATCTGTATTATTAAGAATTTATCCAATAACCTAATTGAAAATATTCGTATTAACTATTTGAAACTATGAATAATAAATATTGTGAGAATATTTGATAAGATTTGTTAGAAACAAAAATACAATCTAATATAATTTTCAGTGATAATAATAGTGTTATATTCGAACGACACCGAGTATAATGGCCGACTACGCATGTCTTTTGTTTTGCGTCTACCTTCTGTCTCTAGCTTTCGCAAAACGCCATCGTTGGTGCTCGTTATATTGCGTTCTAATGTTCTTTAATATAGCGTGTTCCTTATAATTCTACGATTCTATCACTCATCTTCTAAAATCCCAGCTAATAATTGTTAAACTAATTAACAGAGGTGCGACTTTTATATTTATGAGAAAAAAATGTCTCGAATATAATTTACGCATCCACTGTAAGAGGACAGAGGTTGAAGCTTAGGGTAACTACTTAGGAGTGCTGTAAGATGCTGTACTATACACTATAAAATCAGCTCTGTAAATTCAAAAAAATGTCCACTTTCCTTGTTTTTTGACGTGCTTGCCTATTTTATATATATGACAATTGTAAACAATTGAACATATGGGAAACCTTTAATTTTAACACTAAACTTACCCTATATTTTACCTACCTTTATAATTTAACAATAAACCTACCTACCATATAATGTGTACTTAATTTGAAAGTAAAAATGAAGTTAAAAAATAAACAACGAAACATAAATTAGTACACATATTTATTCTGTACCTTGATGCAAATCAATGCTGATTTCAAGAAATGTATTTTAACAAAATGTGTACCTTATAATAAGAACCTTGTGGAGCGGACATTTGACTGGTTTAGTAATTTTAGTGTTGAAAAAGTCATACATGACATGTGTGTTTCATTATTCTGTCAGAACTCATCTTCTAACGAAAAATTATAAAAATTTTGTATACAAATTCTTTAACTTTTGGTGTAAAAATAATAATTTTAATTAGCTATTGAATGAATTAGATTTTATTTAGAAATTACATGTTGTAAATGTTATCTAGTTAATTTAAAGAATTTCTTCTGTTTTAAATGAAATTGATGTTACAGAGGATGTTATAAGAAAATAATGATCAGTAATCGATAATTGATGCTGAGGGTTGCATAAGCATTTCTATCAATATGAATGACGAATGAATTATATTTAATGTAGGACAGCAAGTGACATCATCTCTGTGTATTATATTAAAATCCTATTATACTATGACCTTTCGTAAGAGTAAGATTAATGTTTAGACTAAAAAATGTATAAGATAACATAGTTATCCAGTTACTAAGATATTAATTATCAAGTGACGTCAGAGTTCTTAAAAAGATGTTAGAGTTTCTTACGCATAAACGAAAATACTACAAAGTTCACTCGCTCTTACAAATATTTTGATGAGGGCCTCAATCACAAAGTTTTGTTTTAATTTGCTTTCATTACTTGCATCATTTCATCCGATTTATATTTGCATGCAAAAATACATTAATCATTAATTATCAAGTGTAATTTGTCGATTTATAATCTTATGTGTAGTAATCTTCCATTAACATATTATTCATAAATTCATTAAGTCAAGAAATTTAAAATTCATTCGCATTATTTTACGTTGATTATAATCAGTTAAAAAAGTTTGTAACTTATGAATAAGTGTGATAAATAAATAATATTGTATTTTATTTAGAAAAATGGAATAACATTTTTTATTATAACAAATGGTAATATAATCTGTTGCCAATCAATTAAACGAAAATGAAAGTGAATATTTTATAGAATTGAAATGATTTATTTCTAGGCAATCGTAAGAATAAAGTAGTAATAATCAATTGCTCTATCGACTGCAATAATATGTTTGCAATATATTAATCATTAATTGAACATTGCTTCATTTCAAATGTAATTTAATTTATAACGTTGAACAATAACTTTTCTTTATTAAAAATTTATGTAAACTGCAGCTAATTAGATCCTCAACAGATATTTAATTCTTCCAAGGACGCAACTTAAATTTGATTAAAACTGCAGAAATTTAAACAGAATCAATATTTGACATGATACATATACGTGTATATTCATAAAATCAATTTTCTCACAGCACATTTTAAGGAGAGATAGATAAATAAACGGAAAAACATGAAATAATATGAATATTAATTCTTCACCTCAATAAAAATTATAGATTTCGAGAAAAATTTCTTAATGTATTTTATAATGCAAAATAAAAAACTTGCAAATCATTTGGTCGATTTTAATATTAAAATTGCAAGATTCAAAATAAACAAAAGGACATATTTTATATGATTTCAGATGCTCTTCTCGAAGACTTACAAACAAGTGTCTCAAGAAGCACCACCCCAAGTCGAGGCGTCAGAACCCTTTCGCCACAAGTTGAATACCGTGTAGCTGCAAATCCCACCAAAGTGGTCTCCGAAGGCAGGTGAGTAAATATTACAATCACAAAAAATTCTTCATGAAATTAATGCAACATATTTGGAATACTACTTCCTTAAACACAAATAAAAAATTGCAGCATAGAATGAAAATCGTAAAAACCGCATAAAATAGAAAAACTGATAAACTTTCAATTTCAAACACCCAATAATAAGAAAAAACAAAAAAATACAAAATTTTGGTCTATCTGAGAAATGATATAAAGTAACAATTTTATTCGTAGATTAATAATAAATAAATTTTTATGAAAGCATATTATAAGTCTTCGAACTGACTTGCAGTAGTACAACTTCCAGAGATTCAACACATACTGTGCATGCACATTCACATATGAATAACATTAATTCTCTGCTTTCAATATTTAGCTATTTCTCGTGAAATAAACGCATCGATACGCTTACAGATATACTAAATCAACATTAATGAATTAGCAACATATAGAAATCTAAAATTTCGTGTTACATTTTGTGCTACCAAAATCGACAGGAAACTATGAAAATAATATATGAGTGACTAAATAATTTACTCCAATTTGACATATTTTTAATCAAAATAATAATTGCAATGATTTAATATTTACTGATTAATGTTTGCAAATTAATATTTACTTCTGTGATTGAGTGAAAAATGTCAAAATTACGGTTTGTGATCAAGCCGTATATTCGTTCAGAAAGTTAGCGACATAGTCAGCAATTAGCAAGTTATTCATCTCTGGTATTCGTGGTATTACAAATTAGATAACGTTAGTAGAGATTTTCAGATGGTGCGAAGTATCGAGTTATCTACAGTATTCCAAATATGAAGCGTTCTGAATATGTGCTAAATGGAAATTATAACTTTAGACCAATTTCGCCAAATCGAACAATGACGACCACCACAGAGAAATATGTGAGCAGTGGACCCAGTGGAACACCTAGTGGTATACCTGGCTTGGAATTCATCGACTCAGAATTGCAAAACGTGAGTTCATTTTTTTATTCAAATTTTTAAATCTCTAAATTTTAAGATACTCAAATTTCTAAATTTCAAAAATATGTAATCTCCAAGTTTTCATATTTCCAATTTCCATAATCTCACATGACCTAAATTCTAAAATTCTAAAATTCTAATATTTCTAAATTATTCTATACATTTCAAATTTCCAAATTCTCAAATATTTGAAATTTCCAAATGTCCAAATGCCCAAATTTTCAAATTCGCAAATTCTCAAATACTCAAACACCCAAATTTCAAATATTCAAAATTTCCAAACTCTCAAATCCTCAAATCCTCAAATTCTCAAATTCTCAAACTCTCAAATTTTCAAATCTAAAAATTTCCAAAATTCCAAATTCCCAAATCCCCAAATCCTCAAATCCCAAAATTTCCAAACTCTCAAATCCTCAAATCCTCAAATTCTCAAATTCTCAAATCTTCAAATTTTCAAACTCTCAAACATCAAATCTAAAAATTTCCAAAATTCGAAGTTCCCAAATTCCCAAATCCCCAAATCCCCAAGTCCCCAAATCCCCAAATTTCCAAACTCTCAAATCCTCAAATCCTCAAATTCTCAACTCCTCAACTCCTCAAATCCTCAAATTCTCAAATTCTCAAACTCTCAAACATCAAATCTAAAAATTTCCAAAATTCCAATTCCCCAAATCCAAAAATTTCCAGTCTTAAATTAAAAAATTTACCAATAAAAATTAAACATGCTAATTCTCCAGTAAAAAAATAACATCAAAAGAAAGGACCTCCATATTTAAAAGCCCTCAGACATTACGTTCAAACCAGACGTAATAAAAATACCCCATCTATAATAACGTAACACATAGCGTAATTTAATAACAATTACGAGAAACTAAGTGGAGCAAGATTAGTACCTGCATACATCATAACTCAAATTAATTCCTATCAAATTGAAACGTATATTAAGTACATCATAAATCATTAAAAAAGAGGACAACGCGTTTGCAAACAAATAAGTACCATGAACGAAGAAAATTGTAACACCACGTGAAATCTAAAGAAAGCAACAAGTATCGAGAAGCTAGAATTATAATTTAGAATCGAGCATCGAATTCCGTTCACAAGACTCCAGCGACAGAAACGCGCTATCATAAATCTGGCATCGTAGCATATATATCAGGCATTAGAAGATCATGCAAAGATGCAGAATAGCTGTTACGCGTAATTGCAACGTTTCTTCGCTCGTACAGGCTATAATCTAACATTTAATGAAAATGTAGATTGGTTACACGTGCAATTTACTGTGTACATCCAACGTTCTCCGGATAAACTTTCAGCCCTTCAGGTATGTTAGGACACAGTTCTGATTTGCATACGAAATAACAGCTTCGGGTATGAAAAGCAAAATCTATGAGATAAGTTATTCGTTTAGAATTCCGGTTTAACCATCTCGGAAGTTACGAAAGGCTAAAATTAACTTCGATTCCTTTTTTTAACCGAAAAGCGTTCCGCGGGATTTTAATCAACAACATGACATAAGATACGGTATACAGTTGTGCTCATAATGTTCTGCGTAATGGTGCTGCAATTAAGATGCAATTCTGAATAAATGTCTTCCATTATGCCGAGATAAAATGTGACAAAAGTCAATATTAAAATTACAATTTTGGAAACTTTTAACTAGTTCAAAAATAAATAGTTCCCAGTTCTTTGTTTCACGAATGTTGTGTGTATATAACACTGAATAAACGTGCGATTAAAATTTGGTATAGTTTTAATTTGACAAGGTTGATAAACAAAAAAGGCCTAATATTAAGCTTTCTTACTTATATAATGTTATTATACAATCACTGATATTGTAGATTTTATTTTATGATATATTTCAGTATTGTTTTAAATTATTGCTATTTTTGTTTTATGTAATTTTTCAAAACAAAACTGCTGAACTATAGTAATACAAAATTATTTAAGTTTTTCTTTTTATTATTTTGCTTTTATACATAATGTTAGATGTATCCTGTTGTATATTATCAAGCAACTGGGTTTTGCTAATATCATATCATATCACAACATTATAAGCTAAAAACACTTATTTATTTTTCCTCCAATGTTATTACAAACACTATAATATTTATTACAAACTTTACATTTTCTCATACACTGTATAATACTCTACATACACTTCTCACTTTGCATTAAAATTTTTTAAGATTTGGAATAGTTTTCAATGGTATGATTATAGAATCAGAAATGTAATATTAAAATAGTATAATATGTATTTACATTATGTTACTAAGCATACAAATATCACTTATATTTTAATTACGAAACGTTACAATGTATCTATTTACACACTTATATATTTGCAAAATTCTATGTTTGAATGAATGGATTTAAAATATTCGAAAAATGTATTAATACAATTATTTTACCAACACATTTTTAATAATTTAAGTCAATCGTAATATAAACAACTTCGATTCCTTTTTTTTAATCGAAAATTTATAAGCGTTCCGCTTAAATTTTAATCAACAACGTGACATAAGATACTCGGTATACAGTTGTGCTCATAATGTTCCCCGTAATGATGCTGCAATTAAGATGCAATTCTGAATAATTGTCTGACAGTTCCAGACAGTCGTTTATGGAACCCGTTTTCACTTATGAGAATTTAATGACCGATGTTTTATTCTTTTGTAAAATCAAGGTGAAATGGAAACATCGGAGAAAATGAACGTTGAAACGTTTGTTCATGAAATAGATGTTCATTGTTCATATAATGTAACTTTGTTCGATGTCATTCTGTTGCAAGATCGATCGCTTTTTCATTTTGTTCCAAATAATTTCACAAAAATGATTCGTGTGAAATTAGACATTTGGTTTTGGATTTGTTGCAAAAATACAATCCTTCAAACTTTGCAGTTTTTATCCATTTTTGTATAAAGTAGACTTTTACCTATTTTTATATAAGTAGACTTTCATCTATTTTTATATAAATAGACTACTTTTGTACAAAGAGATATTGTGCATCTGTGTTTATGAATTTCTACTTTTATAAAAATTGTCCGTAAATCTAGTGTTAACTTTATTTGTCAAAATTTATTATTTTATGATATATCTCTACATTCGATATACAATAGTTGAACAGACCAGATAAATTAGATATTTCTATTACGTATTTAACGCGTATACTGATTACTGTTTTACATAGCCACTTAAAGATTCATCAAGACAAATCAAGACCTAATGACAAAATATTTTGAAACTTGATTGTACTACTAATATGCTTGAAAGATTTGAAAGGTAGCACACGATTGCCTACGTAACATGGTCGTCTCGATGAAATATTCATTGGCCCTGAGTGTACAGAAATTCTACGTGATTCAAACACTGTTACCGATCCGCCAACGCATCTTGCGTACCACGTTCGTTATAATTACGGTCTTATAAGGAGAGTCGTCTAGCTACAACCCACATGTTTCGCGTTAAACGTATAGTGATTCTTCGTTTTACAGACCTACACTACCGTCCATAAGTATCCGGACACAAGCGAAATATGCATTCGCGTTGCATCAAAGTTATTCAAGTATCTGCAACAGTAACTAAAATCGATTTTTTTTTCTGCGAAGGTCAGAATACTGGAACGTTTTTCGATTGATAATTCTCGTTTGGAACTCATAGCTCGATGGAAAAGAAGCTGCAGACGAACTAAACCGAAACTGTCGAGTGCGTAGCGTTACCTCCATTCTTATCTCCATTGAAGGAACCTAAACATCTACCAACAGTTTACAAACACTTGAAACATATCGAAGAACCCCCTGAATACGTTCTGCACCATAGAAATGAAACACAGTATAAATTAAAATTTTTTTAGAATCGAAAGCGTTTCATTAGATTCACAAATTTGGACTTTGTACTTCTGGACATGAATTTTACTTTCACACTTTCATTGTATAATTTGTACTTAAAAATTAATTCTATTACGTTAAGACACCTCAAAAAAGATAATAATAATTATTACAGATGATATGATAACCCTAAATACCTTTCATGCAAATATCAACTATGTTTTATGTAACAAAACCAAGTGTCCGGGTACTTATGGACGGTAGTATACGTACAAATATGAATCACATAAGTCTCTGCAGGAATGTTTGAGTAAATATTTTTATGTAAAAAATTTGTAATAGTAATTTAATTAAAACGACCTATAAATAAAAAATGCGGGATGGAGAACGTGATCGTTACATTAAGTATAGTCCTTAGTTTTCGAAGAATATTATAAATAAATATTTTTATGTAAAATTTCCTTGTTTTTATAATAATAAATCAATTTAATTAAAACATCCTATAGGCAGAATATATAAAATAATAAACGTGTACGTTACATTACGTTTATTATTTCAGTCTTTGAAGAATATTTGAAAATAAATATTTTTACATAGAAAAATTTGTCGATGTTGGTAATAGTAAACTAATTAAAATTGAACACTCTCTAGGTATAAAATACAGCAACTTTATTAAAATATTAATATTAAACATAAATAAAAAACATTATTTCTATGAACGAAAAAAATAATTCATACACCTATGTGTTCGATAAAGATCATTATACATTCAATGCATATACAAGACTCACTGAACATAATTCATGAATCATTCGATGTTGTTCATTCATGAAAAAAGATTCATTGATTATTTATAATCTTGCTCTCACAACAAGATCTGACATTGTCAGTTTATGAATGGTAGAAACAAATTAATAAATAACTGACTTTTCATAAATCAATTTTCAGTCGTGTTTAGGAAACATTCCTCTGTTTCAGGTACAACCTGGTCAAAGTAAAACGATTGCTTATAAACAAGTGTCGTATCAATATAACAAGAATCTTGAGGGAAAACCGATCGGTAAGTTCTTTGGTTATTCACATTTATAATCTAAGGTTTTATTACTGATAGTTGCAAAGAGAGGAATTACAAAAATAATTCGTGTAATAAATGTACGATTATAGCTAATAAGAATAAGTTTCTTTTTATATTGAATATGTGGCTGGATTCGGTGTTAAATTAAGTCTTTTAGGGGCTCTAAATACTTCAAATATTTTACAAATTTGATAATTTCGAAATTTAAGAATTTCAACATTTTAGAATTTTAGAACTTTAAAATATTAGAATTTCGGAATGTAGAAATTTGGGGATTATATGATTTCAGAATTTTGGAATATTAAAACTTTAGAATTTGGGAATTTGGGAATTGGGGAATTTAGATATTTAGGAATTTGGGGATTTGGGGATTTGGGAATTTGGGAATTTAGATATTTAGGAGTTTGGCAATTTAGATATTTGTGAATTTGGGGATTTAGGAATTTGGGAATTTGGGAACTTGGGAATTGGGGAATTTAGGAGTTTAGGAATTTGGGGATTTAGGAATTTGGCAATTTCGGAATTGGGAAATTTGGGAATTTAGATATTTGGGAATTTGGGAATTTAGGAATTTGGGAATTTGGGAATTTGGGGATTTAGGAATTTGGCAATTTGGGAATTTGGGAATTGGGGAATTTAGATATTTAGGAATTTGGGGATTTGGGGATTTGGGAATTTGGGAATTTAGATATTTAGGAGTTTGGCAATTTAGATATTTGTGAATTTGGGGATTTAGGAATTTGGGAATTTGGGAACTTGGGAATTGGGGAATTTAGGAGTTTAGGAATTTGGGGATTTAGGAATTTGGCAATTTCGGAATTGGGAAATTTGGGAATTTGGGAATTTAGGAATTTGGGAATTTGGGAATTTGGGGATTTAGGAATTTGGCAATTTGGGAATTGGGGAATTTGGGAACTTGGAAATTTGTGAATTTGGGAATTTGGCAAATTGGCAGTTTGGCAATTTGGTAATTTGGGAATTTGATAATTTGAGAATTTTAAGATTTGAAAACTTGAGAACTTGGGAATTTTTAAATATTAAAATATCAGAATTTGGAAATTTACTGTAAACAGAAAATTCCCAAATTCCCAAATTCACAATTTCCCAAGTTCCCAAATTCCCAAATTCCTAAATCCCCAAATTCCCAAGCTCCTAAATTCCCCAATTCCCAAATTCCCAAATTCAGAAATTCCCAAGTTCCCAAGTTCCTAAGTTCCCAAATTCCCAAATTCCCAAATTTAATATTTCACTTTTTTTTTTAGTTATTTCATATTAATCCTTTGCGTTTGAGGGATGACGCTCAGTCACCATTTTATTTAATATAATAATTTGAAATAAGCATTTTTTAATTGATTCTATTATATGACACGTGTGATGCATAAACATAATGTAACAAACAACAGTGTTTATATATTTTTTATTATTATACCTAAATCTTTAACACTAGAACTACCGACATTAAATGCTCGTTTATCGAAGAATGAAAAATAAAATGAAAAGGGAAATAAATAAATACTATAACATCAAGTAACATATAGAACTAGTTTTTACCTCAACAATATATAACAGACATTTCCAAAAAATCACGGCAATAAAATTTTGTAATATAAAATGAGAAATCTGAAACCAGTCATTTTGACTGTTTAGTAGTTCTAGTGTTAAAAAAAATAAATCTTGACGTGACGGTTATTTTACGGTGCTTCTGTCATCAAATCCATCTAACTTTCTATTCTCGAAATCGGTAGTATGCAATATTCATACTAAAATTCATACGCAATAACGTAATGCAATAAAAGGAAAAGGGAGGAAAGAGAAGGGATCGATGAAGGAGAATGAGTTCCAACGGGAAGTCAATTTTTGGTAAAAAGTATCGGATACGCCGCTACAAAACCCTCAGGCGTGTTTGCAAGGAATCGCGCGCAAGCGCTGGCGCGTTTTAAACGATCGTGGAAGGAAGGGGAGCTGGTCACTCGTGTCGCTCCTTTTAAGGCGCGGAACGGCCTTGCAGGTATACGGTTAATTAACAATGAGAACGACAAAACGAGGGAGGTTCGTTGTCTGCTGTGAGATCTTTGGAAAATTCGATTCGCACACGTTCGATCGAAATCAATCGATGAAATGGACGCTGAAATAAATTCCTTTCGTATTACTTTCTTCGATCGGTATAAATATTTTTCTGTTCTTTGAAAATTTTGTAAAAACCTATAATTTTAGTTTGAAATTTTAGTCAAATTACACTTATTCAATTTATCGTTTCGACTTATCGGAATTTTTGAACAGAAGAGGTTCAAGAAACGAAAATCTGTCATGCAGCTTTGTACGATTTTCTAAATAAACCACTTAGAAAAACATTCAATTTTTAAATGTGAATTACTATTAAAAAAACATGGAAACTTATATGATTTTCTAAATATAACCACTTAGAAAAATATTGAATTTTTAAATGTGAGTTAATATTTAAAAAAAAAAATGGAGACTTGTACGATTTTCTAACTGTAATCATTTAGAGAGAAATTTAATTTTTCAATATGAATCAATATTTAAAAAAGATGGAGATATGACCCGTTTTTAACGTCTTGTAATACAGGGTCAGTAGTTGGTGCTTCCACGAAGAAAATTGAGCAAAAAAATTAGGTTGAAAATATCGAATAAAATTCCGTCACGTAAGGCTTGGTTTTCGAGAAAATTGAATTCGATGTTCGTCAAGATATTTGTAAAAAATTCTATTTAGAAAGATGACAATTTGGAAAAGTTCAATATTAAATATTCGTCAAGATATTTATAAGAATATACTGTTTAACGAAATGACAATTTCTAAAAAAGAATTTAATGCATACTATAAATTCACAGAGAGCGAAAGAAATGATTAAAAAGAAACAAAACTTTATAGAGGTTCTCGAGTTATTGAGGGTTGTCTCATTGAAGTGTGCTCGCTTAAACATCTTCAATTATGAAGATGAATAAAATTTTATGGGTGATGAATAATCAAAGTAGTGAAGTATTAACTGTTCACCCCTCAGAAAAGACATTGATCTACGACCCCGGAAAATTTTAAGAAAATCAATATCTTCAGGTTGGAAAATCTTGCTCATTAGAAACACAAGTATTATTAATAATTTCTTATTAATCTCATGAATTTAGTAATTTCGCTAATTTGAAGTAAAACTTCAAATGGACTCATTAAAACTTAAATGGACTTTCAACTTCAATTTAGCCGCCATTTGCAAATATTCAGTTTTTCTTAGCATTGATAAGATAATGGACAATCACAGTGATCTTCAAATAATTATATCAATATACATTCAAAAATTGCTAGTTAAAAATTGCAAGGTCCAACTTTATCATTTTTTACATATAAGAAACTTTTATATTAGTTTTCAAAAGTCCTTAGAAATATTGTCTCTAACAATAACAATAAGATAAAGTTATAACATAAAATACTGTTTAACTCTTCTAATAAAAATTATTCTACGATTACTTCGAGTAAACAATCTGTACAACAAACTTACGCTTTTCCTTTCTTTCTATAACTACCCTAAAATAATTTAACATCCTCGAAGCTCAAGAAACTTACTAAAATCTTATTTGCCTAAAGAACCACATATTTCCTTATTTTCTATTTTTTATCTTGCTTTAATCTGATAAAAGACGTAAGATATCGCTGCAAACACTGGATGCATGTTCAGCAATTATGGAAAATGTACAACATTGTCGTGGATGTTGCGACTACTGAGATTCTATGAGATTTCATTGAACTATGAACGCAGGTAACACGGCAACGCCATTACACGTAGAAGATTTCCGTGCTGGATGTCTCTCTATATGGAAGTGACGTAGCGGTCAGAGTGTGTGTTCTTTGCGGTAACACATGATACACAAGCGTATCCATATTAGGGCTGCGTGTAACAGACGGTTGACCCGATTTCTCTGTCCCTCTGGTTATACTTGAGAAAGAGGAAAATAAAAATGGAAATGTCAAAAAAGAAACAAAATATCAGCGACGTGAGCCAAGGATGATGATCGTCATTGAATCAGTGGGTGATGGCCGTTGTTTCAATGAAATGATCAGATTATCCTTAAAGTCTTTCTGATAAATACGAAAGAACTCATTTTTAGCTTTTTATGTATTTTGAAAATACTTAGTAATAAATTTTCTTGTTCGTTTGGCACATTGAAAATACTTAACAGTAAGTATACAATTAATAACGTAACGATAGGAAATTAAACAATATCTTATGGCTTTTGTAATTAAGGATAAAATTATTATACATATATAGGATATTTCGAAATCATACGAAATTTATTTCTCTTATTTTTTAGATAATAAATGTAATAAAATCTGTAAACTATTATAGACTTGTCTTTGTTTTGTTTTATTTGAACAGATCTTTTTGCTTTAGTATTGTCTAGATGGATACAAATTTCAACGATCTCTATTACACTATTATTAATATACATAATGACATATGTATATATGATTCATATATGTAACAACACAATATAAAATTGTAATGTCAATTTATAGATTAAAGTAGGCTATCGAACAGCAAAATTTAAGAAACATTTAGCGATGAATTACAGTTACATAATTGTAAACTAACAATTGACTGAATTGCCTTTTCTGAAATTTGTCAAAAGTTAAACATCATTGCACTATAATGCACCATAAAATTACGTTTTACATAACATTACAAATAAGACACTAAAAATTTAAAGGTAAATATTTTATGTTACAGATTCCTGGACAACTCCAGACAATGCATTGACCAATACTGGTACAGCATTAATGTAAGTACAAATCGTTTAACAAAATATTTCTGGTCTAACATTAGAAACGCCTGAATAATCGCCAAGAAATCTATACGTACATTGTGCATTCTATTATAATAGAAGATTTAGTTGCAAATTTCTGACATCTTTAAGGTCCGAACAAAACGCAAATACTTATTACAAATATACATTTATTGCGTAATACCTTTTAATATGAATTATGAGATCGAGCATATCATTAGTTTTATTTAATTTCTGAATATAATACTTGATTAGATAAAATTTATTTTGACTTTCAAAATTAATTTACAGCGATGATATTCGAGAAAGAACCTACGAAGAAAGCACCATTCACAGTGGTTTAGAACCAGTTACTAGAACAGTCAACAGAGAATTGGTTTGTATACTATTTTATATTGAAACGACTAAAATCAAAATGGAAAAATATATGAATATATATTTTAGATGTATGGCGATACTACTACGTCTCGTTCGAAACAAACCTCACCCTTACCAGGTACACAACAAAGAGACGTGAAGTACATTCATGAATCTTCGAGTAAGTCTGAAGCAAAAGTATCAAAAATTATTTGCTAAAGTATTTATTTTGAAATTTAATACTCGTTAAATCAAAACGAGGTAACTGGTATAGTAGCAATAAGACCACTGATCTTGAAAAATATCTAACTTAATGACTGGTACTGATAATAATTTATATCATCATAAATATCGTAAAACGCATAATTTATATTTAATTTTAAAATTGATCATACTCTCAAAAAGATTCACAGATAAAAATAATAAATTCGTACAATTAAATCTTTGTTAGAGGAATATTTTCTTTTAACATCAGATTTAGATTTGCCGATCCAAAAGAACTTTATAAGTACATGATACATTAGAAATCTAAAAGTGGACCATCTAAAATTTGATAAAAAAATATCTGCTGAATGGACATTCTTTTGATCATAATAAGAAAAAATATATTTTTCGCGATCATAGCATCTTGATGAATGTTGTAGGTTACCAAACAGAACCAGTACAAAACACACTAACCACAGTACACAGCAGCGCCCAAGAATATGGCAACGTGGAGTATGTGCCAGTTCCATCGCCAACGCCAGCGATACCGATTAACTTGGCACCGGGTCCCAACACGAAAGTAACAACCACCATCAAAACCTACACATACGAGCTACCAGGAGCGCCAGAAACGTATCTGCCAGGTAGCAATGTACCAGGAACTGTTGTGCTACCGGGTGATCAGACTATCACGTACACAATACCGAAAGGTTCAACCTCCGCCACGGATAAGATGGTCACGTATCAAACCGTGACTGAAAATGTTCCACCTAGAACACCAACTAGATACAGCAGTCCATCGCCAGTGACGGACATCACCAAGAAATCCACAACCATACACCAGGAAGCTAAATTCTTCCGCGAAGAACACCACGGTAGTCCACCGGTGCAACCAGTAACTACTTATCACCCTGGCTCTCCTCCGTTGGAAACCAAAACAACAGTAACGCGAAACGAAAAATACTATCAAGTAGATGGCACCTACCCCAATGGACATCCACCAGGTGATCGACCAGATCATCCGAGTGGCCCGATAATTTACCAGAATCAACCGCCTATCATAAACGAGACTCACACCACCATAAATCGGTTCGAAGAACACTATCCTAGCAGGCCACCGTCTAGTGGACGATACCCGACACCCGATAAACCGGGAACACCGGTTAATTATTATACTACATCGCCGCAGACCACCTCACCGCAATCCACCACGACCGTGTATAAATTTTCGAACACGACCACAACTGTACCGCCGAACAAGAATGCTGAGGACCACGAAGTTTTGTTACCGAAACCCTTCCCAACCGGTGGCGTTCAGGTCTATCCTTCCAAACCTGCCACCAAGGAACAGAGTCCTCCTAAAAAACTGGAAGATCTTATGGCGTCATTTTCTGATACCGAGGTAACTTTGTTTTTTAATATATTGACTTGAATGAAAAGTTAAATTTTTCTGAGATGATATTTATTCAATTTTTGTGTTAACACTTTCTTTTATGACAAATGTATATATATATACATAGGAGTTAATTGAAACAAATGGAGCTTTTCAATAAATTTCCCAAAAATTTTCTGCAACTACAACTGTAAAAATATAATAAGAATTGTCACTTCTATATATGTATGATAATAAAATATAAATTGCAAATTATTTGACAAGATGTTTCTTTGTTTAGCGTGAAGTATTAGAGGACATTGAGAAAAGAGAGAAAGGACAGAAAAAGGATTTACCCGCTGTTAAAAAGGAAGTTGACTTTATACCTCACACACCACCCAAAGTGAAAAGTAAAAATGTCGCTGGACCTCCGGTTTATTATCCTCCTGGTTCGGCGGAATTCACTAAAAAGGAAGAATACAGTAGCGGCATGTCTCAATCTGGAGTAAGTAAACAAACTGATATTTTCAACTGAAAATCATTTAATATATAATTGTATAAAAAAATATTAATAAAAAGAAATTGGCATTCTATTTAAAAAAATTGCTACAAGATATTTTGACTAACAAGTGCTAGGGATATAATGCAGTACTGCAATACAAGGAATTATAGTTGAATAACAGTGATTCTACATATATATATTATTCAATTATTCTCTTTTTTATTTTGTAGGGACGATGGGAAAAAGCTAAAGGAAAATATGAATATGAAGCATCTAGTAAAAGCAGGACAAAGACCAGTAGCGGTGGCGGTGTTGTTCCTGTTTGTCTACCCCTTTGTTGTGCCATGCCATGCGTAATTATGTAACTTAACTTAATCAATGTTAACCTGTTAATCGATTAGATAACCGACTAGTTATACCGTACACGAATCTCTATCTAAATTCATCATATATCTTCCATTATGCCGAGATAAAATGTGACAAAAGTCAATATTAAAATTACAATTTTGGAAACTTTTAACTAGTTCAAAAATAAATAATTCCCAGTTCTTCGTTTCCCGAATGTTGTGTGTATATAACACTGAATAAACGTGCGATTAAAATTGATATAATTTTAATTTGACAAGGTTGATAAACAAAAAAGGCCTAATATTAAGCTTTCTTACTTATATAATGTTATTATAAAATCACTGATATTGTAGATTTTATTTTAGTATATATTTCAATATTGTTTTAAATTATTGCTATTTTTGTTTTATGTAATTTTTCAAAACAAAACTGCTGAACTATTAGTAATACAAAATTATTTAAGTTTTTCTTTTTATTATTTTGCTTCTATATATAATGTTAGATGTATCCTGTTGTATATTATCAAGCAACTGGGTTTTGCTAATATCATATCATATCACAACATTATAAGCTAAAAACACTTATTTATTTTTCCTCCAATGTTATTACAAACACTATAATATTTATTACAAACTTTACATTTTCTCATACACTGTATAATACTCTACATACACTTCTCACTTCGCATTAAAATTTTTTAAGATTTGGAACAGTTTTCAATGGTATGATTATAGAATCAAAAATGTAATATTAAAATAGTATAATATGTATTTACATTATGTTACTAAGCATACAAATATCACTTATGTTTTAATTACAAAACATTGCAATGTATGTATTTATACACTTATATATTTGCAAAATTCTATGTTTGAATGAATGGATTTAAAATATTCGAAAAATGTATTAATACAATTATTTTACCAACACATTTTTAATAATTTAAGTCAATCGTAATATAAACAAATATAAATAAAAGTCATAGCCATGATAGTAGGTGCCTTTACTCACGATTAAAAACTTTTTGTAACTATAGAATAATACCGTGAATTATGGTGCTATAATAATGTTAATGATACACAAGAAGTATAAATATAATACAGACTCATTACAATCATGAGCTCATGTATTATGAAATACATAGATAAAAATAATATGTTTAAATATGTGTAAAAATTGTGCCATGTCAATATATCAAATGTGTGTTGATGAATAATAATTTTTATGTTAATAAAGTGTCTGCTCCTTCTATGAGATCATATTTACTTCCCCTACATCGGCATATTCTCAAATAATACTTTCATTAATACATAGTGTACTTTATTGTAATAAATTTGAAGATATGACACCACTTTTCATTTTTAATAAAAATATACAGCATACACAGTAGCGACACAGAATATTGTATCCTGAAAAAATGTTATTATTGCATCTAATTACAATATATTCAAGACTGAAATTCAACCTAATCTACAGTTAATCCTGTGAGTTCAAGTTTTTTGCATTTATGTAATAAATTAAATGTTTAAAATTGATTATATTATCCTTACATTTATAAAGCTATCATACGCGTATGAATCTGCCTCTGCATCCCAAATACATCTTGTACCCATTTTTACCCCAGCACCATGCTTCTCACCCAAAACCACATTTACAATATATTTGTAACGTTTGAAACTTAGTTCTAAAAGTATATAGAACATTATTTAAAATAGGTATACTTTTAGTAAAACTAAGTGGCTTTAAATTTTGAAGACTTGTTTCAGAAATGAAATTTCACCTTTAACTTTTTCTCTAATTAGATCTGCTATATCCTTAGTCCACTGAACAGCTTCTTCAGCGTCATAAGTCTTTGTAGAAAGCTGATCGAATAATACATTATGTATAACTTCTTTAGCGCTTAAAGGTTTAAACCTGTATTCAAAGTATTTGCTACTTTTATATCATAATAATAAACATAATGTTAAAAAATGATTACTATAATAACGATCTTATGAATACATTTTGTTTGTTTGAATAAATCAGTAACATTGATCAATAAAACTACTAAATGAATACTGTTAAATTAAAATGTATATCTTTTTAATTGTACAATTGCAGGGTATATTTAATAAACAAATTTTATAATAAATAAAAATAAAGACACTTGATTCAATCGGCCTAGAAAAATTATGGAAGAAAGCATGACAAATATAATTTATTAAGAAAATTGTACAGATTCAGAGTAAGTTGTTAACATACTTAAAAAATGATAGTTCAACATTGCAAAATAAAAATAAAATTAAATCAAAGTACTTCTCGTGTAGTTGTGGACGTATTTGATAAATCTGAGATGTCACAGCTTCTGCAGCTTCGAGAACTTCTACATTCACCTGTGCTTTTTCTTCTTCTTCTCCTTTTTCTGCGGGAGCTTCACTTTCTGGTGGAGTGGACTCTTTACTCGCAATATTTTCTTCCTCCTCCATTGACTTTAATTTTATGAAATCTCTTTACAAAAAGCAAAATTCTAGCATATGGTCAGGTTATACGAGCTGCACGTTAAAATCAATTCTGAATATAAACGGTCACTAAGACGCTGTTTCCATGCAACGACATAGCGCGAAATTTAAATCGAACAAATTATCGAACGTTTCAAACGCTGAAATTTATTTAAACATTATACCTTAAGATGTTAATAGCACAATTGTTCTCATATTTGTTATTAAAATTAATCATTAAAGTAATTTGTTACTAAAATTTGTTAGTCCTGTTAAATTAAAAATAGGAGAGTATTAAAACACATAAAAATCTGTCTGAGTAGAATAAGTATATTTAATTTATAATTACAACTCTGTAAATTATTTATTTCGACTAATTTTCATAAAGTCGTAACATAATCAAAATTCCCACACAATTGATGCGTTCCCTACATTTGTTTGAACTACACAGTTCAAAATTGTAATACGACACAAAACTAGATTTTATATGTCAAGAAACGCACATTATAATCATATGTATTTCAATCTTGATACGATGTTTACTTTTAAACTTGTGTCCCCATACATCTCACATGAAATGTATTAGCGTTCTTGTATTTAATAGAACGGAAGATACAAACGATATCCTTATCGCTGAACGCAAAACAATTGCAAACTTCGAACAGTTTCGGTTCAAACATTTTGAAGTACAAAGTATTCCTATCTGATCTTTGCTTTTAAGCCCTAACAAGGTTTACAACAACACACTACAAAGTTTTCATCGTCAATTACACGATATTGGTAATTCTTATAAGTGACGATGTCCATCTCCCGTAGTTGATTTGTGTGTTCGTAAATTTTTCGGATTACTGGCGGGAGACTTGGGATATTTGCAGCTGCAGCAATTTCATCGTAATATGCCCATTGTCTGTCCTTTAGCTTACTAATATGCCTGAGCTGTAAAAAGAACATAATTTTATATATTGGACAAAATTCTGAAAAACTTTACTGTTTGTACGCTTTGTACTCTTTACTCTTTACTGTTGTTTAGCTTTAGTTTTCAAGATTTCAAGAACAAAGTTTTGACACTGCTTATAAATTAAAAATGAAATCTTCATTGGTAAATATCTTGAATATGATCTTTGTTAAACATCTTGATCTTTTACAAATAATATTGCGTCACATGAGAATCAAATATTTATACAAGTCTTCTACGCGTGCTCTAGTGATAATCAAGATGTAATTTATATATTATACGTACCGGAATACCCTGATCGAGGAGAGCCTTTTTCTCAGCTTCGTATTCTTGGCGCATCTTCTCGCAAGAAGGTAACCGAACGCGACCCTCAAGAATACCCAAGATATATTGAGCCTGCAGATGAAACATGGGGAAAGGAATGACAAGTCCTGGTAGACCCATTACAAATAAATTCGGGTAATCGGTGTGTATCAGGTGCTTGTACATTGGCTCGACGTGATTGTCAGTCGTTGTTATTCCAACTTTAGCTGACACAAAGGGATACGTGAATTTATAGCCTAGAAAGGTCATTGCAATTTTAGTATTAATTAACACTTGATTTCAAAGGTCAGGGTCCTACCGATGGACTAACTCCATTCTTCAACTGTAGTAAGATCCAAAACTTTACTTTCTCTGTTGGATTAAATTTAATTAAAAACAAACTAGCATTAAATTATTTTTAAACGACATTTTAATTTAAATATGTTCAAGATCTATTATAAAAAACTGAAGAAATGAAATAAAATTTTATCAACTTTAATGACTTTGGACCTCGTTGCATGTAATAATAATGTTTTAGTTCATCAAAAAAAAGAATAAAATCGTGTATTAATATTTTTAATGATCCAAAAGTATGTGATAGAGATATTTATGTTGGTATACGACTCTCAGCAGAGAAAGTGAATTAGATGTTTCTTTGTTTACTTCAGGCCTGAAGGGAATTCGACAGGGCCCTGACAATGCTCATTTACTTATGTATAATTAATTTTGGGATACCTCAAGCACTTATATGTACGAAGGAGATCAAGTCATTTTACCGGTGCAATATATGAAGCTGTCTACTTCGGCCGTGGAACCATCACGGAAGATGAAAATGTTTCCTTGGATCGATTCGATTCCGGGCCTTTCTTCCGTGTGTTTCAATATTCTTGAATCCACCGGATCCGGTAAATTGTGGCTTAAATATATCTGCGACATTAAACAATTCTTAGTTAAAATACAACTCTTATAAAAGTGTTTATTATAATAAAATATTAATGGTCCTAATTATTTGTCACATAATATAATTAAGTTTAATATTTTTCTTAAGTGTAACATTTCTTTTAGTTTTTTTCAGCTTCTTGTGTCAAAGAAATTTGACTTTGTGCTTAAAAGGTTACGCTGTTTAATAATTATTTTTCTACAGGAAGTAATTTGTGCAAGTTCAATGTTTAGTTGAATAAAAAAATTAGTATTAATTAATTCTATTATACTATATTAATTGAAATTAGGTGGAATTTATAGCAGAGAAGAATTACAATATTTTTATATCTATATTTTCTGTAAACAGCACAAATGGACTCATTAATTTATAAACATGATAAAAACATTTTGTGATAAATTAATTGCGAGTAATTTATTCGTAAAAGATAATAAGTATTTACTTTTCATACATAAGCTTCATTGAGCTTCAAGTTGATTACAGAAACGTTTTAAAACGTTCTATTTGCAAAATTAAGGAAAATAAAAATGATAAAATAGAAGAAATAGGAATTTGTTTTGTGCAATATTTTGTGTACCTTTTCTGCATATTGCGAGAGCTCAAGAGCGATATCGATACCAGACCAAGATGCACCGAGGATGCAGACTTTCTTTCTGGCGTACACTTCCGGTATCCTGTACTGATGACTATGTATACATTCGCCAGGGAAACTTTCAATACCAGGAATGTGTGGAATATGACCTACAGTGTAATGACCATTACACAAGACCACAGCGTCGAACGTTTTAGTTGTTTCTACTTTGCTTTCCAAGTCCTGGTAAGTGACCATCCATATTACTTGGTCGTTTGGCAATTTTTCTGGCTCCACGTGTTTTACCAGTGTATTTAACTGAAAATTAATATTGACTTAAAATAAGTGAATAAATTAATATTCATAACGTACATTAAAAAGAATATTTTATCATTTTGCAATTTGTATATTATTTTTCTTTGAAATAAAAATGATTGAAAATTGATTATCTAATTTTACGAATAGTTTTATGTGCTAAAAGGATAAGTATATGTATACAAAACGATTTGCGCAAATGAAATTCGTTTATAGTTATTGTCTGCATTTGGTTCGAGGTAGATTTAAACAAAAAAAATATTGAATGATATAAAAATACGTTATAGTATTCTTCTAGAGAATATAAATATAAAAATATAACTTGAAAGAATGCAAATGTACTGCTTCTATTTAAACATAATTGCATACTTTCTTAGATAAGAAAAGAATAAGGTACAATATGTGTAAAAATAATCACTGTTGAGATGATTGAAAATCGTGACAGATATTGTATATAAATTTTCGAAGAACTATAATAGATTTTGAAATACCCCAATTTGCAAATTTTCGAACTTCTAAATCTCTAAACATTCAAATTTCCAAATTTTCGAAGTTCTAAGTTTGTAAATTTCTAAACTTCTAAATCTCAAAATTTGAAAAAATCTCAAAATTCGTAAATCTCAAAATTTCGGAATGTCAAAATTCCTAAATTCCTAAATTCCTAAATTCCTAAATTCCTAAATTCCTAAATTCCTAAATTCCTAAATCCCTAAATCCCTAAATCCCTAAATTCCTAAATCCCTAAATCCCTAAATCCCTAAATCCCTAAATTCCTAAATCCCTAAATCCCTAAATCCCTAAATCCCTAAATCCCTAAATCCCTAAATCCCTAAATCCCTAAATCCCTAAATTCCTAAATCCCTAAATCCCTAAATCCCTAAACCCCTAAATCCCCAAACCCTTAAATCCCTAAGTCTCTAAATCCCTAAAATTCCTAAATTCATGAATTTCTAATAGCGCAAACCTCACAATTTTAAATTCTTATATTCCCAAATTTTGAACTGCACAAATTCCCAGATTTTTAAACTTCCAACTGCTCAAATTTTCGAATTTCAAATTTTTGAAAAAACCAAAGTTTCAACTATACAAAGGGTAAAACTTGAAACCTTAAACCTTTAAATTTCCAAATCCCAAATTTCTAAATTTCAAATTTACTTATTGTGGCACAACTTTAAAAAATAAGTTCTAGCATCTTATTTTTTATGAAAATTGCACAGAAATTTTAATTTTATCTGTATACGTTTGAATTGAATTTTAGATTAAATTTTACCTTTATATGAGGGTACAGGTTAAAATGTTTTGCATAATCCCCGAGGTACTCTCGAATCACGCTGTGATGAACAAACGACGGCCCTTCATCATGCTTCATTGGAAAATCAGGTATTTGCATTATTTCTCGGGGGAGATTTGTTCTGCAATAAAGTTGAATGAATAATTAAACGTTAAATATCAAACGTTGCAACAATTGTATTTTCAACTTATTAGTCAACCTATTAAAGTTAATTGCCTTTACCTAAATCAACCATGGAACACCAAATGGAATACTGTACTTTTAATTTAAAATTAATAATAATTTGATCTATTATCGTTTGATATATCAACTTGCATAATCGCAATGCTAATTACGTTGATAGAGTGATTACAAAATGCAAGAGTACCGCAGATAATATAAAATAACATTAACTGACTTATGATTTATGTTATCGAGCTTCATATGCGCAATAAGTAATATGTGCATAATTTAATGGATAATGATGCTTTCTTTAACCTTTAGCAATATTGCAACCGTAGCATACCCAGCAAATAACCATAATCGTGTACGAAATATCAGTGGAAAAATATCGTGTTATCGAAATAAAGATTTTTTAGGTTTTGAGTGAACAAGTGTACTTGGAAAATTCTAGTTTTCATTTTGCTTGTAATTGTGGATACTTAAATGATGTTTAAAGATTTTTAAATTAGGAATATGGGGTGGTTTCAATATTTTTGTGAAAATTTTATTTTTGTATTTTATTTATGCTATGCTATTTGGGGTGTTTATGGCAACGGCAGCAGTTATGAATATTTTGGAAAAAATAAGGAAGAAGAAATTTTACTATCTTCTCATGATCAACGTAATGAAATTTTCTTATTTTTGTAATAAGTTTGAAGGAGTGCATAGTTTAATTGTCTTAGGAAAATTGTATTTTGTTTGCATGATTCTTTGGAATATTCCGCGTAAAAAAGTATAAGTAAAAAAAGTGATATGATGTTATCAATTTTTGTATGAAATATTTCATTATTAAAATATCTCATGAATCTTTAATTTATTTTTAACGTTATAACATCATTTGTATTTTTCATTATACCTGAATACCCTTTTCAGCGAATTATTCCAAAAAATCGATTCGTGCAAAGAACAATATCCATTCAGAAAATTGAAGGTTATATTTCTCGAAGAATGTTGCAAATATAAAAAATTGTATCTTATGTTGAATGCGAAAAGTTAGTAAAGCAGTAAATAAAACATGTTCCATTTTTTTCACATGTTTACAAGAAAAACGTGAACACCGTGTATGAAGTACAATTCAATGGTCAAAGTATTTGCCCTTATCTTCTATGACCTTCTGGTTACGTACATTAGATGCTTAAATCAACACTTAATCTATTAATTTACAACATAACGAATATACGTAGAATAAAGTGATACGTCCACAATATAATAATATAATAGAATTTGAAAGGACTAAAATAATCTTTTATGCAAAAAACTTTGAAATTTGATTTCTACAAGCTGGATATAGTAGTTGAATATAACAAATTGAAGATGGATGTACTAGTTTAATATAACAAATTGAAGTTGGATGTACTAATTTAATATGATAAATTCAAGTTAAATGTACAAGTTTAATATAACAAATTGAAGTTGGATGTATTAATTTAATGTAATAAAATGAAGTTCAGTGTACAAGTTTTACATATCAAATTGAACTTGAATACACTAGTTTAATATAACAAATCGAATTTGAATACACAAGTTTAATATAACAAATTCAAGTTGGATGTACTAATTTAATATGATAAATTCAAGTTAAATGTACAAGTTTAATATAACAAATTGAAGTTGGATGTATTAATTTAATGTAATAAAATGAAGTTCAATGTATAAGTTTAACATATCAAATTGAACTTGAATACACTAGTTTAATATAACAAATCGAATTTGAATATACAAGTTTAATATAACAAATTCAAGTTGGATGTACTAATTTAATATGATAAATTCAAGTTAAATGTACAAGTTTAATATAACAAATTGAAGTTGAATACACTAGTTTAATATAACAAATCGAATTTGAATATACAAGTTTAATATAACAAACTCAAGTTGGATGTACTAATTTAATATAATAGATTGAAGTTAAATGTACTAATATAACATAACAAATTGGAGTTAAATGTACTAATTTAACATAACAAATTGAATTTGAATATACAAGTTAAAAATAACAAATTAAAATTGTATGTACTAATTTAATATAATAAGTTGAAGTTGAATATATTAGTTTAACAGAACAAATTGAAGTTGGATGTACTAACTTAACCCCTTAACTTAAACTTTGGAAGGCAATTGTGTCATTCACAGTTCACTAATTTTTGCTACAACTTGAAGACAAATAAAGAAAATTGAAAGTTAATCACGTTATGTATTCAATGATGATTGATTGTAAAGAATATAATCAGAATTGAACGCAAAATTCAGTTACGAAATTATGAGTCAGATTTGTCATGCATGAACTACAAGGTGCGTCACGAGTGTGACGCGATATTCTAGGGCAAAGTGTTAATATAATATATTGAGGTTAAATGTACTAATGTAACATAACAAATTGTAGTGAAATGTACTAATTTAACATAACAAATTGAAGTTAAATATACTAGTTTAATATAATAAATTGAAGTGCAACATTGAATATCATTTTGATCAACGAATTTAGTTGGAATCAGAAAATAAAATTCTATTATAGTTTTCAGCTGTGTACGTATATGCATATCTCCTCCATCTGAAATTCCGATAAAAATATCTAATAATCCTTCCAGCATCATTTTCCTTCAATAACTTTAAAGATCCCTCACACACCATATAAAATTGTATATTTCGCCATTTCCTATACACATTGACGATACTTTTAGGCGACCTTCCCCTTCTGAATCATTATGATTCCTTTTTGCAACATTGCATTAAGGTCAACCTCTAAGGCAGAATCGCTGCCTTCGATGACTACGCTTACATTTACAAAAAACAGTGAAAAATGGCAATTTATCATATCATACAATATCGACATCACTGTTTCATTATGACCACATTAAAAACAAAGTTCCAGAAAGTTTTCTACGTTTCATAACACCGATTGTTATCTTGCAAATATTATTGTAATGCTTATCAAACATTTGCCAATGAAAATGACGCTATTCTTGCGCAAAACAAACGAATTTCGGTTCAGCTTCCTATTTGTCATGCGATCGAGCAATTTATTGACCAAGCATCGAACTCTTTTAGCGTTTCCGGAATCTGTTAATAAAAACGATCACATTTCGTTACTATGTCAAGGAGCGTATCACGTGTCAGCAGTTTATCGCAACCGACTAGACTGAGTAGAATTCAACCATCGTCATCACTATACATACTTACAAATGACACGTAAACAAAGATTACTGAACGTCCTACATTTTATGGAGACGAATTATCCCAATTGCGAAAGGTATTTACTGAGCTCTGACGTTTTTTTAATGGAGGAAGAACTTTAGGAGAGTGATAAATAACGAAAAACTGAAGTGCACTTGGGAAGAAACGATATTGGAGATTAGGTAAAATCGGTATAGTAATGAGAGGGTGTGAGCAACGGGATTTGGGGAAATTGGGAATTTGGAGTATTATGAATTCTGGTGTTTAGGTACTCGGGTCATACTTGTTTAGATATGTGGGAGTTTTGAATTTTAGAAATTTAGTTATTTAGCGATGTAGGACTTTAGACATTTATAAATCTAGGAATTTAAGTATTTAGGAATCTAGGAACCTAGGAACCTAAGAATCTAAAAATTAAGGCATCTAGAAATCTAGGAATCTACAAATCTAATAATCTTATAATCTAATAATGTAGGAATCTAGGGATCTAGGAATCTAGGGATCTAGGGATCTAGTTATCTAGGGATCTAGGAATCTAGGAATCTAGGAATCTAGGAATCTAGGAATCTAGGAATCTAGGAATTTAGGAATCTAGGAATCTAAAAATTTAAGAATCTAGGAATCTAAAAATTTAAGAATTTAGAAATCTAGGAATCTATAAATCTAATGATCTAATAATTTAAGAATCTAGAAATCTAGGAATCTATAAATCTAATGATCTAATAATTTAAGGATCTAGGGATCTAGGGATCTAGAGTTCTAGGAATCTAGGAATCTAGGAATCTAGCGATTTAGGAATCTAGGAATCTAAAAATTTAAGAATCTACAAATCTAGGAATTTACAAATCTAATGATCTAATAATTTAAGAATCTAGGGATCTAGGGATCTATGGATCTATGGATCTATGGATCTAGGGATCCAGGAATCCAAGAATCTAGTAATCTAGGAACCTAAGAATATAAAAATTTGGGAATATATAAATCTAGAAATTTGGAAATTTTGAAGTTTAGAAATTTTTAAATTTGTAATTTTGGAAATATAAAAATCTGAAAGTTAGGGAAATTTGGGTATTTGAGGATTTTAAAACTTGACTACCTGAAAATTGGAAATTTGAAAATTTAGAAATTCTGAAATTTGGAGATTTTGAAATTTAGGAATTTAGAAATTTAGAAATTTAAAAATTTGGAAATTTGAAAATTTACGAATTTATAAATTTAGAAACTTAGTAATTTATGATCGACCGCTACTACTACACACAATTTGCAAACAAACACGTTACACTTCAGCTAAGCATCAGTGTACAAAACTTTTCTATTAACAAATATACTATTTGTTGCAGGAGGCAACAAAATACGTAAGCCCGTCACTGTACACACAGAGAAAATTACAATGATATTCTCTATATATCTTTAATTTTTAAGTTCTTCGAATGACTTCATATGTTCATTGTTATTACGTCCAGTTATCGAACCACGATTCTTTCATTCACCCGATGACGTTCACAAAGTAAAAGTGTATCACGAGTATTGTTGCTCTTCGAGGAAGATAAGTGCACTCCTTTTTCTTTAGTTAGTACATCGAAAATTTGTTGCTTGAGTAGTTATCAGACGTTATCGAGTACATAATTCATTAACGTCGACTGTACGTCTGTTTATTGCTGTAATATCAAGGATAACTGTGTCATTTGTACGTAAAGAATCATTGTAATAGTTCTATACAAAAGTACTATCAGAAACTAAATATTTAATGTGTGCAGTGGTTTTTTATCTGAACAAATGTTACTACATGTGTATTTTGACAAAAGCTTAATAATTTCTGTAATTAAGAATTAGAAATTTGCTGGGAACTTCATTTTGATGTTAATCGTTGTGTTAATTGTTTCAAGTACTATCACAAAATCAATCTTCAAAATAATTATTAAAACGTTTATAATTAATGTGTGTAAGGTATCGTATTATACTTTATAGTATAATAGTATTGTAATAATAGTATAATTAGTATAATAGTATTTAGTGTCATGCTATCGTATGCTGCTTAAAGAAGATATACTACATGAAGGTACCACATTTCTGATACCCCAACAAAATTCCACAATTTTTTATCATTTTTCTATGGTAAAATTTGAATTGACAAATTTAAACTTCATAAGTCATCTTAGGTTACGCGAGCAAAATTTATATCATCTACTAACATAATTTTTAGCCAATTCAATATATTTTTTATTACAGTTAGTCGCAAAGTTTGGTCATAGTTTTTCCCAGAGAAAAAGAGCTGACAATCCATGTCCACGATACATCTGGGTACATTTTTCCCTATTTACAATTGAGTTAACATAAAATCCACCAGAGTAATGTTTACTTACTTTAAAGTTAAATATAAAATTGTAATAAGAACAACTGAACAATAAGACCTAGATAAATATACACGTTATCTTCATAAAAATCAATAGATATTTCAAGAAAATTTTGAAAATGTTCATAACCCTTTGCACTCGATAATTTCCTCTAAGAGGACATTTTAACACTAGAAAGACTGAAACTTTGATTCATTTTGACTGCTTTGGGGCAATATAGGTATAACACATATATATATACCGGAAATGAAGGAGGGTGGAGGTAACTACAATTATTAATAAACGCATTTATATGTTGTACAAAAAGTCACAAAATTCTAAGAAGCTGTGTTATTCTATACACAATTGTTTTTCTCATTGAAATTGAAAAGCAGTCAAAATGACTGCCTTAGGCAATCTAGTGTTAAATAGCAAAATAAATCTGCGAATGCAAAGGGTATAAATAAGAAGTCTGCAAAGCGGTCATTTAACCACTTTGGTAGTTTTAATTAAAGATACAATTGAAGAAGGATAAATAACTTGTTGCTAACCTCAGATTCTTATACATGCTGCTATGAACAGGTAATCCATGTTTGTCGACATCGGTTTCGTCCGTATAGACCCATGTTCCGCCAATCTGATCGGTTTGTTCAAATAATGTGACACTGTACGTGTCTAACCTGGTGGCTGCATGGCGAGCAACCACTAATCCGGCCACACCACCACCGATTATGGCAATTCTGGTTTTACTGCTTGGCATATTGTCGACAGGAAACCCCTTCAAATCTATGGAAAATAAAGTTAATGAAGCGATAGGACGTTTTTGCGATAGAACCTCGACTTGCTTTGGCAATTTTAAAAGAATGCTGAAATTGCTGGCTTGCGTAAGTTTCCAGGTGAACCGGGTAATGTCGAGTTGATCGAATTCTTAATGCACTGGGTGATTCGGAACGAGTAATAAACCTTGATACATTATTATTGTCGTTACTAATTTTTGTTAGAGAGCTATATGTGAACGTAAAGGTACATTACCTATTAGTTGCAGAAATAATAAATTTTTGCATAATAGATGAATGAAAGATATCGACTCTTCCGAAAATTAAAGTTAAAATTAAATTATATTAAACTAATAGGAAAAGTATGACCGAAATGGGATCAAATAAACTTTCGTATATATATTTATATTTTTATTTTATTAATTCTTTCATTGCAATATTTATATGATTGCTACATTTGTTAGCTGTGCTGATTGCTGAGTTAATATTACCGGATAAATTTACTTGTTTGGAAACTACAGTAAAATTTATTTTTACCACCTCAATGATTGATGTATTCAGGATTTTTTTAATTATGAAAAAAGACTTTTGAAATTTAATGTAGGAAACTAGTAATAGACGAATTTGTGATATTTTAACCATTTAAATAATAAGGGTAATTCGTAACGTTGTGTGAAAAATATAATTACGTTTCGATAATTTCATTGATAATGAAATGAACAATTTGTTTTACATTATAAAAAAATTTCGTAATATATTATTTTGTGTAGCATTTCTACAACACATTGCAAGAAGGGATTGATCATTCCATTTCTTCCGTATAATAAATAAAAAAATCGGAAGTGCAATCATTGGTAATTATTTAAAACATTATGACTTAATATAATTTGCAAAAAATTATATGTACACATCGAGTATACATCGATAAAATTTTATCAATTATATTCAATAATATTACCCCGTTTATTATATTTAAAATTAATATTTATTTCTTATGATATTAAATCGATTATGTTATACTTGGTTTTAGAAACTGATTCGTTCTCTTTTTCTACCCTGAAGTAACATAGATGGTATAATTTCTTTGCTTGACATGCATGGTTTCTTTTTAATTTGAAGCCAAGTAACATTTCACGTGATAGCTTAGGCTGTATTTCTAATCGTGATCACAGTAGGGTTATTTGCAATTTTAATTACATTCGAAATTGTTTTTCTTTTTTATATGGCAAACACGTCAGTTAAACTGTACAATTGTAGATAGTTGAATAATAATTTTTAACAAAATTCTGTATGATATTGAATTTCTTCGATTCATCCAGCAGAAATTTGCAGAGTTTATCTAGAATGATTAGCTAAAAAATAGTCAGACGAATTAGAGGAAAATAGTCTGTTAGGTGAGCTTAGAAATGTTTAAAAGAAACGTTTATTAATTGATTTGTAATATAACATCCTCATCGTAAGAAAATGTACCGGCAATAATTAATATCAAAGTTTTCAAATTAATATAAATATAAAGTATTAATATTACTGAGCACACTGGGTGTAGAGTGTATAAGAGAATATTTATTAAAAAATAATTGTTACATATGTGGTATGATATTTAGTGTATTATTATTTGTCTCAAGTGGAAATTTAATAAGTGTATTTTAATTTAATGGATTTTCATGTTAAGATGAAGCTCATTAATTTCTTATTTGTAAATCTAACGATACAATTGTTAATTAATTGATGACAGAACTCTGTACTATTAGAAATGTCATTTCTTTTATTATTATTTTATATGAACTGCATCAAGTTACCTACTCTTATTGTTTCTATTGAAAGTGAAGAGAATCATTCTACCGAATAAGTTAAGTTCTACATTTACAAATAAAATCAATGTTGCAAATAACTGTTTTTGTTCACAAAAATAATTTCCAAAGAATTATTTCCACGCAAGACATTAAATATATTACATAAATGTACATTATTATTATCTTTCACTAGATATTAAAAAAATGACAGTAATTGAACAGATGAGGAACGACTGCATCGATTTTAATAACCTTCATATATGTCTGTCGAAATTTTTATTGTATAATTATTATACATATATATAGTATACAGAAAACACCCAGCTTGATTTTATATGTACTCTATTTTTTTCTGAAAAAATCTCGAATAAAAAGATTTATATATTGCAAAATTCAGGAAGAGTTATGTCCATCTTAATTCGATAAGGTTAACCTCGACATTAACCTTGCTGCGAATCACTGTATTATAAACTTCAAAAGTTAAAGACTCATTGAAGAGTACTTATGTTCTATATAGAATATTTGTATAAATTGCAAATAGAAAATGTTTGTGTTTAAAATAACAGAATGAAATTTGATTAGAGACGTATTAAACTTTTCTTACGCCTTTAACTCTTTGGGGCACGGTGGGATTAAAAGTGTCCCGCCTTTTTGATGTATTTCACGGCATGGTGGGACATTTTTAGTCCCACCATTTTTAGTCCCTACTGCAAGAAATCTTGCAGTAGCTGCATGTGCATAGGTTTATATTTCGCCTTATTTACGTAAAGCAGTTGGTAATGTTTTCAAATAATGTTACAAATGTATTCATTGTGTTAGCAACATTCAACATGCAATTACCGACTGAGCAATTGTTATAAACGGAAGGTTAATTGCACTCAAATTTTTTTCTTAGTTCCATCTTAGAAATCACAGAGGTAAGTTAATTTCTATAAAAATTAGTTCTTCATAAGCGAGTAACGATTTTTGTAATATAAATCAATGGTTAAATTTGTTTGCAAATGATGAAAGTATAGTGGGATTTCATTTGTCCAACCATACAACTTGTGGAGTAATACAGAAAACAATTTTTCTTTATTGTTTATGTTGTATATTCTTAAAAATTTAATTAATTGTTACTATTTTGTTATATTTTTACATAATGTTCTACCTTTATTAATAAAAATATACCAGTTTTGTTTCATTTAAAACCCAATAAAATTCCTGTGCAATATGGGTCTATTTTTGATCTGAAATCCTGTGCCTCAAAGAGTTAAATTACAAAATGTAGTAGTGAAAATGTTTTTGCACGTGTCTTTGGCACGACCGAAAAATTTGGGGTTCTAGATATTTGGTGACGTTGGAATTTCAAGTTAGAAACGTTTTGAGACGTTGTGATTTGGAGATGTGAAGATTTACAAGTCTGCGAATTTGGAAATCTGTGAATTTTGGAGATTTGAAAATTTGGAGATGTAGAAAATATTGGAGATACAGTACAGAAATTTATTTTGGGACGCCAGAATTTTTGGGGATCTAGAAGTTTAGGAATCTACAAATTTGGGGATCTAAAGATTTCAGGACTAAGAAATTTGGGGACATTGAGATTTAGGGATTTGAGGATTAGGAGATGTAACGTTAGAAGCATTTATAATTTTGGGGGACCAAAATTTGTGGGGATCTAGAAGTTCACAATTCTACAGATTTGAGGATCTAGTGATCTGGAGACCTTGAGATTCGAGCATTTGAAGACTTGGGGCTGTAACTATAGAAACATTTATAAATTTGGAGTTCCAGAATTTTCAGGAACTTAAAAATTTAAGAATCTACAGATTTGAAGACCTAGAAATTTAGAAATTTAAAAATTTCAGGACCTAGAATGTATGAGGTTCTACAAATATGTAGACCTTCGGATTTAAAGATGAAACAATGTGTGAGCCTCGAAATTTGATAAATCTAAAATTTTGAGATCTAGGAATTTAAAGATCTTTGGTGATTCAGAAATTAACGAATAGAGATATTCGCAAATTTGGGTAGTTAAGAAAATTTCAAAAGTACAAAAATTGAAAAATTTACAAATACAAAAACTTGAAAATTTAGGAGCCAAAAGTACTAAAACTTGGAGATTTAAAAATTCCCTTTACAAGTGTATTCTTCTAAAGGAAGCTTAGTTTGTCCTCGAGTATACACTACATTATAAACATAACTGTACTTATTTCCAGAAAGAAGACTAAGCAAGGGTAAAACGTAAAAGACAGGAAAATATTAACCAAAACATCGTAAACATGTCAGACAACAAGATAATCAAAGGTAAACTAATTACCAAAATTACACATAATAACTCTATCAGTGGAACCCACACTTTTAACTAGTAGTGTATTTCCACAGTCCATAAAATATAGGAAACAAGTGATAGCAACGTCGTCCTACATACGATTGTTTTCACACTTCTATCACTAATCAGAATAAAAATTCACTTGCCAGCAAAAATGATTTCCTACATTATAAAATATTCAACAAGATAACGTTACATAGAAAAATTAACGAAGTTTATAAAACAAGCGTTATCGAAGTTCATTAAGAGGTTTAAAAAATCATTAAAACTTGTATCTCGTCGAAAGAATTCAAAAAAACAATGACACACGTTAAATGCACGTCCCTAATCACACGCGTGTCCGATAAATCTGACGCAATCAGTATTCAAAATTATATCGAAACATCCACTAACTTGATACTTACATCTCTCAAAATTTTAAGCGATTCTTCTCAGACGAATATCCGAACTTTTGTAACACCGTAAACTCGTCGATCGTCTGAGATATTCGTAAAGTCTGAAGAGATATTCGTAAACTTAATAACTTAAATTCCGATAACGAAGAATGACAGATATTCTTCACAGACAGAAAATTGTTGAATAATTAAAATCGTTTCGTGATAAGCAGCGAGTAACGATAGAGCACAAGTTGCGCGTGGCGAAGATAAATATACGTTAGACGTCAGTGACAATGAGAACGATGCACCAGAAGAAAACTAATCCCTGCCGGCTCGTTCAGAAGCTGAATGAAGACTGTCCATCCGAAAGCGAGCAGTTTCTTGCAACAGCCAACTTCCCCTCCGAAGATCGCTCTTACGGCTTACGTAAACGCGGGAAACTTTTCTTTGTATAAGTATGCCTGTGAAATTAACAAGTTCAATCATTCATCGTATTGATTTTCAATGTATCGTATTATTGTTATAGTAAGAACGAAGTAATGTATGATAATTTGTTATGCGTTTAGGTATCTTTGAGGTAAAATCTGATTGTGGACAATTTCATATGTGGGAGCTGGGTGTGGTTGGGAATTTTAATGATATTTTTATTTTGAAGGTTTTTGAGTGAATTCCTATAATTTTAAGGCTCAGGATTGTTATCGAATTTGATATTTTATTTTCAAGTTTTTGAACTTTTGTATTTTTATAGGAACGGATTTCTAAGAGTTGACAATTCTTAAATTTGAAGAATGTAAGTTTCTAAATTATCAAGGTTCTGTTTCTTGGCAGTCAAAGGTTTCTGAACTATAAAATTATACAATTGGCAAATTAATAATTTAGTAAATTATCAAATTACTAAGTTTAAAAATTGAGAATCAATTTTCCAATTTCTGGAGAATTAAATTTCCACGTTTCTCGATGCTTAAAGTTGTGAATTTCCAAATTACTAAATTATAAGTTGGTAAATTCCTAAATTCCTAAAATCCTAATTTAGCGAGTTATCTAATTCTCAAACTCCCAAATTTCTAAAATCCTGAATTCCCAAATTAGCAAACTACAGAATTCTGAAATCCACAACTTCCTAAATTCCAAATTTCGTACATCCCTAATTTTCCAAATCCCTAATTTCTCAAATCTCTAATTTCCTAAAGCGCAAATTTCACAGGTCTCCAATTTCTCAAATCCCCAATTTCGAAAATTTCCAATTTCCCAAGTCCTCAATTAACCAAATCCCCAATTTCTCAAATCCCCAATTTCCCAAATTTCCAATTTTCCTATTCCTTATTTTCTAAAACCCCAAATTCTCAAATCTCCAATTTCCCAAAATCCCCAATTTCTCAAATCCCCAATTTCCCAAGTCCCCAATTTCCCAAATCCCTAATTTCTCAAATTCCAAAATTCCCAAATTTCCAATTTTCATGTCCCTTATTTTCTAAAACCCCAAATTCTCAAATCTCCAATTTCCCAAAATCCCCAATTTCTCAAATCCCCAATTTCCCAAGTCCCCAATTTCCCAAATCCCTAATTTCTCAAATTCCAAAATTCCCAAATTTCCAATTTTCATGTCCCTTATTTTCTAAAACCCCAAATTCTCAAATCTCCAATTTCCCAAAATCCCCAATTTCTCAAGTCCCCAATTTCCAAAATCTCCAATTTTTCAAATCCTCAATTTCCCAAATCCCTAATTTCCCAAGTCCCCAATTTTCCAAGTCTCCAATTTCCCAAATTCCCAAAACCCTACTGTCCCAAATTTCCAAATTTCCAAATCCCCAAATCCCCAATTTCCTAATTCCCCTATTTCCCAAAACCCCAAATTCTCAAATCCCCAAATCCTCAAATCTTAATTTCCCAAAATCTCCAAATCCTCAAGTCCCCAAATCTCCACCAATTTTCAAATTCTCCAAATCTACACCACATAGAAAAAAATTGAGAATCAATAGATTTAATTTAAATCAACTAAAAACATTTCATCAATAGCATAAAAACATCATTTCGTCTTGCATCAATGAATTTTTAATTGACTCCCTTTGTTATCGCTCAGGAATTACAGTCGATAGTGGTATAATTTGGATGATAAGATACAATAATTAACATTAAGCTAAATATTTAACGAGAATATAATGACAGTTGATAACACGTGTTTCTGTGATGTTTTGATTTCACTTTGAGAGTGACGAAATTTCACTTTTACGAGGAAAAGCGTCGCGGATTGAACTTTCGTATTCACGCTATACATTTCTTAATCTGAATTTGTTTGTAAACGTAATAACTGTTTATTGCTTACAATTTATAAGGTGTAACGCAGATATTTTTTACGTGAGGATAAAATATATTCTTAATTTATTGATAGCATGTGAAGCTGTACGATACCGATGTCTGATGAAATCACAGAATGCTGTGAAGTCAGTGGCCAGCTCGAGAGTAAAAGCAAAAATACACATTTGATCTACACGGGCGGCTCGAATGATGAAAATTCAGTATCTTGAAATAATCAAGGTGTAATTTGAGCGCGCAATTTTATGCAGATGCATTTTTTCGTGGAAAAAAATTTATTGCATATTCTATGTTTTTCTTATATGTAGCTTGTTGTGCTTTTATGGTTCTGCATTCTTTTTTGTTACATGTAGTGACAGTTTCAAGTGTACAATATAGAGTTTTCATTTAAGAATATAAATTAGTAGTTTGAAAAGATATTAAACTATGAATATAATGTAGTGAAATGTAGTAGTAAAGGTAGTTTAGGAAGATAGTAAACTGGTGATATAAATTAGTAGTTTGAAAAGTTACTTTTTAGTACGAAGATAATCGAAAATGGTGAAATTGCGTACATGATATACATGATCTACTGCAACGTATAACTGATGTGGAATATATGTAGGGTTCGTGTAGTGTGTATGAAAGTTGTATATAAAATTTAAATGCTTTAATATCCAAACTTATACTTTATTATAAAATACTGAAAAGACCCTGCTTGATGTACGGAATCAGTGGCTGATTAATAAGTGTAAATAAAACAAATTGAAATTAGTTATTGAATAAATATATGTATAAAAAAGAAATTTCATTATACAGAGTAAATAAGAATCTTTTTGATAGCAGGGTAAGATATTGTAAAAAAAATTGTAACACTCATATGAAGCAATTGAGTAGATATTAAAATGAAATATTATATCAAAACAAAGAGTACGAAGTTTATTAAGATATGATATTGATTCATTCATGAATTATAGCACGTACTGAATGCAAAATGAAATCAATCCACACTGTCTTTTACAGAATTGTATATTGTTTATTTATACGAAGACACCGACAGAATTTAGTTATTAATTATTATTAAATTTTTTATATGCTACAGCGGGTTATATCTCATCTTTTTATTGAACTTGATGTCTGAAATTTTTAGTTAAAAATTAAACTTACGTTTTGTGTAATTACAAGCTCTTTAAATTTTCTTTTATATCATGTTGATATTTACCGATTAACCTTATACGTTCAGTATTTATTAACAATATATTTATTGTTAGTTTCCAGATAAAATTCGACGTAAAGGAAGGAGAAAAAGACGAAGAACAAATATTATGACTTTTATCAAATCATCTTATCGATACTTAAATATTACCATACGCCATTATCTGCCCCTGCACGTTCCATAATATTGACAAAAGGCAATACTAAAATATTTATATAAATATTTATTAATGCTGAAATATATATTGATCGTCTGAGATCCTTTTTACCATACAAATTTAAAATATTTGTATTATAAAAATATAATAAATGTAATATATAATGTGCACATTCCTCGATACAGGGAAATTCAATATCTAATATCTAATAACAGATCTAAATTTAATATTTAATATCCAATATTAAAATATATGTATATTGATCGTCTGAGATCTCCTTTGCCATACAAATTTAAAATATTTGTATTATAAAAATATAATAAATGTAATATATAATGTGCACATTCCTCGATACAGGAAAACTCAATATCTAATATCTAATAACAGATCTTTTAATATTTAATATCCAATATTAAAATATATTTATATTGATCGTCTGAGATCTCCTTTGCCATACAAATTTAAAATATTTGTATTATAAAAATATAATAAATATAATATTTATCCACACAGAAAAGTTTAATAGCTAATGTCTAATAACAGATCTAAATTCAATATTTAATATCCTATTTAAGTGAATTAACCTATAAATATTTTGTAATAATTCTTATCGCTTGTCTCATATTTTATCTTTCCGTCAGCCTGCGAATAAGCAATTAATAATAAAACGAGTAGCTTCAGAAAAATTGGTAAAATGATTACACGTATGATCATGTTAGAAAGAGAATGTCTTATATGCAGAATGCTGCGAAGAAAATTGTAAGTTTCACCATGAACGTTGCGACAGAAGAAAATTACACCCCGTGTTAGATTTTTTTAAGTGTCACTAGTTTGGTGATCAATAACGACAATTATATAACCAAGTAAAAGTGAACATTGATGTTACTTAATTCTTGCAACTATCTTGTTCAAACAGGAATTTCAATTTTTTCAATATAAAAAATTACTTTTCACTTTTTCTTTAGTCCTTGTTTTTTAAATAAAACTTTAAAAGAAGGACGTCGCATGATTTGCATTAATGAGATTAAGGAAATTAACGCATTAATTTGAATAAATTATCAGACTCAGCTTACTTTTGTCAAGATTGTAGATTTTTTATCAAGCAATAATTGTGAAAATTGTAATTCAACACAAAGTGCAACATTAAAATTATACAATATATTCGTATATGTATATGAAGGAATTTCAATTTAGATAACTATGTTTTTTCGTAAAATAAGGCATTATTCTGCTTTACTGATGACCTCAAATTGTTTTAGAGGCACGATAAATTGATAAAAATGAATTTGTAATGAGCTGGAAACTTTGTATTCGAAAATTTAAAAAGTTACATGGTCCTCAGAATACCTAACCATCTAATGGTGAAGGAACTAATAAGATTTTTAGGGCGAAACTTCAGAAAATCGCAAATAATCTCTTTTTTGCAAAAGAAGATATCTGTGAGAATGGTTTCTGGCGACTGGAAAAAATTTTTTGCCATTCTTATATCATTCCCTATATCATCCACGAGATACAGTAGAAGTGTGTGAACTGTTCTGAACACATAATTCGCATCTTCGGATCTACCGAATATATTGCCAATAGCATAAAATCAATACTAATAAATACATAACAATTATATTATAATCAGAAAAATCAACATTAATTGAATTTTTACAAAACTACAGGAATTGTCTTCCTTTATTTTATAATCAATTAATAGCTTCATAAAAATAACTAATTTTATTGAAATTGATTCTGAATTTAATTTACACATATATTCTTGAAGGTTTAATTACAGAATAAATATTGAACAATTTTGTCTTTTAAACAAAATTATTGGAACGATCCGTGCTATGCACAGGGAATTAATCAGTAAACCTTGACCGAAAAAAGTCAAAAAAGTCAAATGGACCACTCTTAATGACGTAATTAGAATTTAAATTAGAGTTTTGACTTGTTTAAAAACAAGTGGCGCCATCTGCCCGGCGAACAGCGTGAACTACACTCGGCGGGATCACGGTTTTCGTTAGTTCGCGTATTCTACCGCCAGATGACGCTACATGCACCGTTCACATAGGAATAGTCTTCCTAAATTAATTAAAAACTTTGCAAAATAATTAATTTTATTGGACTTGATTCTGAATTTGATTTTAACACGTGTTCTTGAATTGAGGTTTGATTAAAGAATGAACAGTGAACGATTTTGATTTTAAAATAAAATCTTGCCACGGAGGAATAAGCACCGAAAAAACTGATCCTCATAGACTTCAATGTAAAAATTGAATTTGCTCGCGCTTGGAATTTTCGTTATTGGAAATATTGCAAAACACCCACCGTTAGATATTTAACACATACATTGTAAAAACACTATTTCCGGATAAATACAGAGTTTTATACATATATCTTCGTTCAAAAAATATTCTTCGACATATCAAGACCAACTTGAGCCGTCCAGGTTAAGGGGTGAAAAAATTTCACTCTGGGCTCAAATACACTCCTGGAAATTAACGGTCAATTTTGAACTTTGACCTCATGCGCGGTAGCAAACCGTTACAAATAGTGCAATTTTTTTTTTTTACTAAAATACACTTCAGATCCAAAACGGTCTTATATGTGTTGTCCTTATTAAATACAAAATATAAAATTCTATTACAGAACATGAACAGACAGAGTATGAAAAGATATAAAACTACAGAGTATTGCATATACAAATAGTGCAATTTATAGACTAAAAAATTGGCGTCCATATAGCGGCGAAACGGGTGAAGTAAATCTAAAAAATGAGGGTCCGAACACACATATAAGGAAAATAAAAAAATGAATATTTCGGCACTCTGACGACGTAGTATGGTTCCTGAGGCATTTAGAAACAAATTTCCATTAGGGTTTGATGCGTTTTGATGCCTAAAAAAGCCAGAAAATCAATTTTTGTCGAATTCGGTCCAAAACGGTACAGGTGGCGCCATCTAGCGGCGAGCGGCGGAATTACGAAATACTAAAATTTCGATTTTCTCCGAAATTAGGCAATTTTACGTATTTCTGAGAGTCAGAAAGTGTTCTGCGACCTCCCTAGAGCCTATATACTTTCACAAGAACCTCCTAAAAGCGCTAGAAAAGAAAATAGAAAAATAGTCCAAAACATGGACTAAAAAATTGGCGTCCATCTAGCGGTGAAAGTTGCAACTACAAAAATATGAAAATGCGATTTTCTCGAAAATGAGCAAACTTTGAGTACTTCTGAGACTCAGAAAGTGTTATGTGATCGCATTAGAAGCAAAATAATGCAATAAAAGCTTCCTAAAGGCTTTAATAAAGAAAATAAAAAAAATTTCATTTTATGGAGAAAATTTGTGGCGCCATCTAGCGGCGAAACTGCGAACTAAACTGAAAAACCGTATGTCCGAATAAGCAGTAAAGGGGTCAAATATAAATTGATTTTCTGTGCTTAATAGGCAAAAAAATGAATAACTTCTTCAACAAAAATTGCTTTAAAATGTATAAAGCAGCATACTACATCGTCGAAGCTGCGAAATATTACTTTTTATATTTTTCCTTAACGCGTAAACGGGCATATGTTTTTTCAGTTTAGTTCGCAGTTTCGCCGCTAGATGGCGCCACAAATTTTCTCCATAAAATGACATTTTCTTTATTTTCTTTATTAAAGCCTTTAGGTAGCTTTTATTGCATTATTTTGCTTCTAATGCGATCACATAACACTTTCTGAGTCTGAGAAGTACTCAAAGTTTGCTCATTTTCTAGAAAATCGCATTTTTATATTTTTGTAGTTCCAACTTTCACCGCTAGATGGACGCCAATTTTTTAGTCCATGTTTTGGATTATTTTTCTATTTTCTTTTCTAGCGCTTTTAGGAGGTTCTTGTGACAGTATATAGGTTCTAGGGAGGTCACAGAACACTTTCTGACCCTCAGAAATACGTAAAATTGCCTAATTTCGGAGAAAATCGAAATTTTATTATTTCGTAGTTCCGCCGCTCGCCGCTAGATGACGCCACTTGTACCGTTTTGGACCGAATTCAACAAAAATTGATTTTCTGGCTTTATTAGGCATCAAAACGCATCAAACCCTAATGGAAATTTGTTTCTAAATGCCTCAGGAACCATACTACGTCGTCAAAGTGCCGAAATATTGCACTTTGCATGCGCAGTAGAATTGACATAGACAGCTTATGTACGTATCGGAATGCTGACACAAAATAATTAATTACTCATTACCCGAACATTATTTATGAACTTTTATAATCGAACCATGTAAATAATGCATTGCTGACCATTCTTCAATCATAAAAGTGCACAAAATATATCCACGAAACGTGTAATGAATTATTCAAAATGACGTCGTGTATACCGTTTGTCACCGTGGCTGGCCTTAGGTTATTAGTTAATAACTAATAAATTTCATTAAAAATCGAACAAATATGATACGAGAAAGTAGCTGAGGGATCACTGAACATTCTTTAATCATAAAAGTTCATAGACTGTGCTCAGAAAGTGAGTAATTAACGATTTTGCATACTCATTATCGTGTATATTCCTCCTGCGTGTCGCCCGCGCATGCCACGAAGAAATAATCACCGAAAAACCATATCCTCGTAGGCTTTAATGCAAACTTGAATTTGCTCGCGCTTATGTACTTGACTTTTAAACTTTTTGTCCACGTTTTTCTCTTGCACCACTCAACCAATTTATAAATCCCGTCATTACGATCCCCCGAAATTGCCCCAAATTTTAGAAAATAAAAAATAAAAAATAAAAAACAAAATATTGAGAATTTGGACCAGGAGAACATGCATTTTCATAACGTCATTTCAAGAATTCCCGAAGCAAAATTTTTGAAATTCCACCGACCAATTTTGAAAATTTGTATCAGGAGAACGTAAGTTGTAAGTAGGTATCCTATGTGCCATTTCTTGGAATTTTGCTGACGTCATTTCCAAGAATTCTCATGTTCTCTTGATACAAATTCTCAAAACTCTCTTTCGGATATGTAAATTTGTAGTCTGTTGGGTCGGTTAGATAACAATAAATACACAATGATTGTTGATAATTTTTCTTTATTTTCACCACTTTTCATACAGTGCCTAACTGAATTAAACTTATTGTTTAATCATTTAATTATTAACTTGTGGAACGCCTGTGCTGTGCACGGGGAATTAATCATTTAATCTTGACCTCCTGCGCAGTCCTAAACCGTAAAAGATAGACATGCACAGTAAATTTTTTACAAAGAGGTTTAACTCAGAAAAGTCTAATGGACCACTCTTAATGATGACGTAATTAGTTTTTAAATTGGAGCAATTTTTATTGTTCGAAAATTTGTTGCCCAGGATCCGCGGTTATCTCATGAAAACCTTGACACCCTGCGCAGTCCTAAACCGTAAGAGATAGATATGCGTAGTAAATTTTTACAGAATAATCAAAGAAAAAGCAGCTGTAGCACTCTCAATGATAGCGTAATTAGTTTTTATATGTGTATCCCTTAAAAAGTGTCCCTTAGTAACGATTTTACTGTACTATAATTGTAAAAGTACACATATAATATGTTTCTGCCTTGTTTTCGAGCATGCGTACAACGTGTCAACGAAACTCACGGATATGTTTCTGCGTTATAATATGATGATGATTGAAAACGATCAAACTACGATTGCTTTACACATTGATCATTTGTTCAAATTTGCAAACAGAACTTTTCTTGACCGACGGCTCTGATAACAGTACTCTTCTTTACCGATGAATCTGATGGTCATCACAGGACCTCAAAATGCTCAGCCATCTAGCTGTGAAAAGATGAAACTAATGAAATCATATTTGAAATTCGATACATTATAAGATATTGATATTTTGGACTTATTACACAGTAGAATGACCACTTCGGAAAATGTAGCAAAACTTCGGAAAACCGTCTTGGTCCGATTCTAACAAAATTTTACAAATAAACTTCTTTTCGCAATAAGAAACATTTGTGAATCGGTTTTTGGCGACTTGAATATGTTACCATCTGCTTATCATTTCTCACTTCTGAAACTCGAATGCTCTATAAAATATTGTACTTATGAAATAAAATATAAATTTGCAAATTATATTTTATTAGTTATCAATGTTATGCTTGTTGATTAGATATAACGCCTACCATTTCGTGGATATACTGATAGAGACCCGTTCTTTTGGCAACCATTTTTCTCATGAAAACCAGATTTGCTCTCGAGTACATTTCTATTTTGTTCCGGTTTGTGTATGGTTATGAAAATGTATAGGGTTATCTCACTCGTGGTTAAAAATCTGTCTAGGTTGTCGACCTGCATGAATCTCCTTTCACGTGCAGCAAAGTATACCTGGCGAGCAGAAAGTTTAAGAACTTATAATCCTTATTGATCGCTATATATTTCACTCATTAATTGAAACATTTATTTATATTGCTGAAAAAATATAATAGATACACTAACTTCTGTTGGTCTCGAATTTCTACTGTGGATAATGACGAAGAGATCTCATGATAACTAGCTACCGAATGAATTACTCCTTCACGAACCGCTCACTAACAACCCGCTTTCTAATATATTTCTGTACACAATCAGATGCATTACAAAACATCTTGTGTTGAATGTCGAAACATTTAATTATTCTTAAATTGCTAGGTTTTCCAAAGTTCTCGAATTATTCAATTTCAAAATTTCCAAAGATCCAAATTTGAAAATTCGCCAACCAAGAATGAACGGCTGATAAAACTTTTTCTTTTGCATTACTATTTTTATCAAGGAAATCTGCCGCTTACTCAGTTGATCAATTGTAAAATAATCGATCACGATTTTTTATTTTTTGTTTATTCCCACCGTGTATTTAACCACGAAGCAGAAGCAAACTGTAGAATGGCATCTGCCTCGTGGTGAAGAATCTCCCTAGCCTATCGAGTTGTGTGGATTGAGGTTACTTTTTCGTAGAATGAAGTAGAAATCGAAGCCATAACGGTTCAGTAATTGGACATATCCGTTTATCTAGGAACTTTTCGCAACAGTGATATATATATGTTGTATGTATACAGAAAGAAAACTATTTATGTGATCCGTTTATGAATCTGCTGGTAGTACGGACCACGAAGAAATAGTGACTGATTTTGTATTAACCGCATGGTGTATAGTTTAAAATTGTATATATCACTCAAGTATGATATTTCTTGCACAGTATATCAAGAAGCCGTTTATTTTGAATACAATGTAAATGAACATTTTAGGGTAACATGCTTGCCGACAAGTGTAAGTCGTTATAATATCGTTATATCTGTTATAATTTTACGGGGAAAAAATTCATTTTAGGTTACTAAACTGCACAAAATCAATGTACGTGTTGCTTTTAATTCAAATTAAATGCATGGACATTAATATAGTTTGCTTACTACATAAATTTCTTGTATAACCCAGAAACGAATATGAGTTACCGACGTTTTTTCGAATAATAAAAATTCGGTGTCCTTTATAGTATAACTTACTTCCACTGATGCGAATAATATTTCATTCTTTTGATCTATTTTATTATACAATAGATTAAAAATGATTTGCAGTGCATATGTGTTTTTAAAATAATTGTATCTTTACTTTATAGAAATCTACCACAATATGGCAGAACAACAACAATCACCACCTGACTTTAAACGTATGTCCTTAGATAAGATTATTGAAGCGATGACTTCAGATTTGGAAAGTTCTAATGGTCATTATGTTCACTTTGGTATAAATCCGCAACAAACTACAACCCATAATTGGGGAGATTATTCTTCAAGTCAAACAAGACATTATATTACTAGCCAGACTCCACATTCTAATCCATCCACGATGCAACCAATGACTCCAATGAATAGTCCTTTATATGTGCACGACATGTCAAATTATGAGTCTACGGCTGATTCAATTTACTTTCCATCACAAGCAGTAAATCATTTAGGTATAAATGAAAATAATGACTTAATTGGTACAATAGATGTTGGTGGAGGTAATTATATTAATGTAATTTATGGAAATGCTTCACAAATCATGGCAGAACAATGTCAGCTTTCAAACATAACATCCTATAGAAATCAAAATATCATTGGTCAAGAATATGGTCTTTTTAACGATCGACATATTACAGTACCATCTGAAATGCCAACTCAAAATTTTAATGGAAAACAATTGATTGATAATTTAGTTGGTAATTGGGTACCAAATCAGTCTGGTACATATAGTCCTTTCGGTAGTTCTCCAAATGTAACTCCAGTACCACAGTTGAATGTAGACGTCAGAGAACCTGAAGGATTACCTAGAAATTCAATAGAATCTCAATATAAGAAACCTCGTGTGGTAGCAGAAGTAAAACCTATGCGTCCATCTTATTCTGATGTTTTGACAAAATCTGCACCAACACCTCCATCTCCTTTAACAGTTCAATCTATAAAACCAAAAACAGAATCCATAAATAAAAAAATTTCTAATAAAAATTCAAAGAACAAATCTAAGTCTGCTGCATTAAAGAGGCAAAATTCATCTGGTAGTGATGATCACAATTCTCCAAAAATGCAAATACCACGAAAAGTTTTAGAGAAGAATAACTCAAATCTACCAAGACGCTGGGTATCGTTAGACAATCTTGGCTCTCCAACTGAATCTCATGAAATAAACACTTTTGATAGATCTACTCAATTTGAGAAGAAAAAAGTTTCTAAAACGCCAAAAAAGGCAGAGAAGGGAGAAACACTTAATAATTCAAAAATTCAAAATAATAATCCTAAATCTACAGGAAATATTCTCAAACGACCTATACAAATAAATAATAATTTGAATACAACCAATACTTCCAGTCAAACTGTTTCACCTGAAAAAATAGAGAAAAATCAACAAACTGTTAATAAAATAAATAAAGAAGAGAAAAAAGTTACCAAGGAAAAGAATTCAAAACGTTTTCAAACTGAAAAGGCACAGCAAATTAAGAAAGCACAACGAAATCGTAGAAGAGAGAATAGGGAATCTCCAGTTAAAGATTTATGTAAAAATTTAAATAAATATGCCAATCGCTGGATTAAAATCGGTTTAAAAATATTTCATTGGCTACTGCACTTGGTATCTGATGTAGTTAGTATGAGTGCCAATCTGATGATTCAACTGTAAGTAAAATTTAATATAAAAAATATTACTATTCACATTTTACAATACCAAACAATATTTAACAAATATAATGGGTACCCATTCAGTATATCATTAGACACCTAAAGTAAAATTTTATTTGAACCTGAACTGAATTTTGAACTGTTAGTATTTAAAATATGCTGTACACTGAAAAGTATAAAGTAGCAAAATAGTAGTATGTATAATAATACAGTAGTAAATAGTAGTATAAGTAGTATAGTAATATAGTATAGCAGTGGAATAATGAAATAATTAAACGGCAAAGCAAGATTGCATCAGAACTCAACATACATAACTCTGATCTCGAGCAAAAAAATATTAAAGTGAAACAATTAATAATAAAATATTAATACTTTATACATATCAAATAATTTTTCAAGTAAATTAAATAATGTGTATTATATGTTTTAGTGGTAAATGTGGATGGTATCATACAATATTATATTTAAAATATTCATGGGTATACATGGCTGTAGCATTTTCTAAAATACGTATTTTAAATGCTGTTGGTAAACAATTAGATGATTGGTTTGGAAATAGTAAATTTGCATTTTGGCGTAAAATAAAAGCTAAAAGTGAAGAGAAAGAAGAAAATAGTAATTGGATACGAGGTGGTCTCGAGAGTAATATTGCATTACCTAGTACTGGTGAAGAAGCTATGAAAAGATTATTAGCTTGCAAAGGAAAAGATCCATATAGTATACTTGGTGTAACACCAACATGTTCGGATGATGATATTAAAAAGTATTACAAGAGACAAGCTTTCTTAGTGCATCCTGACAAAAATAATCAACCTGGTGCTGAAGAGGCATTCAAGATACTCGTACACGCATTTGATATAATTGGTGAACCGGTATTATATACGTTTTATATTTATTCTTATAAATTTAAAAAAAAAAGTATGTCTTTTTACACTATGATAATTATGGTTGCATTGCACTTTAAATATTTTAGGAACGAAGACAAGCATTTGATCAAACTAGACAAGTTGAAGCAGCTTGGGGTGAATTAAGCGATTTGCTCTCTCAACTTCATAGAAAGATGGAACAAGCGGCAAATACGATAAGATGTACAAATTGTGGTCTAAGGCACAAGAGAATTCCTACACAACGCCCTTGTTACGCAGCACGATTTTGTGCTCAATGTAAAATACGCCATAGCGCAAGAGAAGTAAGTACTAAAATGGCGTGTAAACCAAATATTTCTCGACTGTACTTTTAATTAGATTGGTCAAATTGATAGGGAGATATCTGGGCAGAATCTCGTTTAATGGGTTTTCTTTGGCATTATTATGCCTGTATGGAGGGTGCAGTGTATGATGTTACTGATTGGGCAGCTTGTCAAGCTGGTAATTTGAAACATCTGAGAGCAAATACGCATAGTGTCCAATATAGAATTGTCTTAGGTCAGCGGCCACCGTCGCAAACAAACGTCAATAATAATAAAAAACGTCAACAAATAGACCCAAATACAAGGTACCATTATTTGGAATAATTATAATTAAATTTATAGTATATTCATATAATTATAAAGTTTGCTAACAAATATACAATACTTCAAATTGTTTTTTATTTTGAACAGCGAAGCAGATTTTGAAGACTTTTTAAATAATTTGTACAATCATAGCAAGACCGGAACCTCAAGCACATCAGCAGATCAAAATTCTTTTAGAGGGGACTGCAAGCGCCGTAAAACTAAACGTAAGAAGTAAAAATTATGGCAAGTTACTTCCTAATTCTTTAGTATCTTTCGTATATAATTATACAATAATATACATACTTCTCTAATGACTTCTTATATTTTTTCTTCAATATGAGTATAGATAACATTCAGTGACTTTAGCACAATATTAAAAATACTGAATAGAGCAAACTTGGAAAAATATATGTATGTAATTTTTGCCTCCAAAAACAATGATTTTACTTTTCTGCAACAGAAGTAGTTGCAAAACTTTTAGAAGTGTATATATTTATTCGAAACTGATGAAGAGTAATGTTTATTTAATAAATATAAACTGAATGTTCATTTAAAATTAAGACAGTTGTGTAAAAAGTAATCATTTTAATCATTGATTTATGTAGGACAACAACGTGTACTTTTTTTAATGATTATAATTAATAAAGTATACCTCTTCAGTGTATTTTAAAATGCAAAGATTTATAATTAATATAAAGTTGAAGATATAACAAACATACCAGCAGTGTTAAAGTATATTGTAAATTACAGTTTTAAAAGCAAGACAAGAAAAATTCTTAAATTAAATAAGATGAGAATCTTAAATATAAATTATTTCCACAAAATTAAGAACACAAAAATTCTTGATGAATCAAATTATTAGAGAGGAAACTTTCAAAAGCAGTTTAATACCACTCAAGACAAATTAACTTTCAGTAAAATTAATTAATTCTAAACATAATACTCAAATAGAAGTGTTAGAATAGTATTTTAACATAATATGCAAAATGAAGCTGCAGTAAGTAGTTTTAAGGATTTGTTTCTTAATTTAGAAAAATCGAAAAGCAATGAAAAAAGTTCAGAGTCATTTTATCCGAAAATTCCTCTAATAACGTGTCAACTTCTCATAGATTACTGTATATCAGCTAATGTTATCTATAAACTGTAATCATCATGCAATATAAGTGGAAATTACTTTTAATTATAAGTTGTATTAATTTTTATAATATCTTCTCAATTTGTTCATTTTTTCAATAAAAATTGAAATGTTAGTTCTTGTATATAGATAATATGTACAAGTATAATCAATATAAGAAACATTGATTAAAATTGTTTAAATATGTTTATTATTTTTAGAAGGTAAAAAGATATTAGAGAAAAATTGTATACAAATGACGATTGCGATGATAAAAAAGAATCTTCTTGAAATTCTTGTTCAAAAATATTAAGCTCACTATTTTTCCTTCAAATAAAGTATATTTTCTATCAAATTTTTGTAATACAGGTCAAATTATTTCAAAGGAATGCTGTAATATGTTCTTGTGACTATTTAATCTGAAAATATTTTCTTATACCTAAGTCGATTATTTAATTAGAAACAGCTTAATAGTCAAACTGGATCAACATTACAATATAACAGATACTCAACATATAATTAAGTCATCATTTGTAACTGTACAAATTCAAACTGAATTATTTTATTAGATGAAGTTAAAACAGATTGTTCTAGAGTGCTTCTCAGATGAACGGAACGTCCGCGCATTTACTGACCTTGAGACGTTCACTAATTGCCTAAAACAGACATGATCAAGTGGTGGCTCGTAAGCTACAGTATGCTGCTATCCTTTCTTCTTCTGTTGAGTAATAAGAGAATAATCCTGATCATATCTACTATTTGTTCATCCTCCGCTCTTTATTCATGAAGAGTAGCTTGCTAATATGCAACTCAGCCTCCAAAATTGGAAGGGAATTTTAATTTATAGGTGATAGGGTTTCATGATTTACTTGATAAGAGTAATAAATTCAGTATACACTACATCATTCGCCATGTCCTTATTAAAGTTGCACACTCTATAATAACACAGCGGGCTATTTCGTACATAGTATGCTTTCGATCTTACTTCTACTTCTCATCCAGAAACATCTGGACTTCATCCTGAAATAATCGAAGATATTCGCACTCTCGGAGGAATTCTATCTTGGTTTGAGATCTTTTGCGTCTTTATGTGGAACGTCCATATTTCTGCATTTTCTATAATACATCTCATCGGTAGGAGAAGTTGAACTTACTTCTCAAATTATAGAACTTTGTAACAGCTACCGGATGTTAGAATATTTTAGTATGATAAGTATGCTTTAGTATGTTTAACAAAGTGGCAGAGCACTACAAAGAACAATATAACATGTTTTACATGTTATTTAGCAGAACAAACTTTTTCAGTTACTTTATACATGTTCATCCTTTTCTTCAGGATCTTCTAATTTATCTAATGATTCCAAACTTTTAGCTGTTTTTATAAATGTATAATTTACTGGAAATATTTTTATATCCATAAATGAAATTTTTTTATTTCCTTTTACATATTACAATTGTTATAGAAATTATGAGACTTATTAACATAGTATGTCTCCAACATTACCACACTGAGCAGTGTGTGCTTCCATAAACAAATCATTTAATTGAATTAAATTATATTAATGAAAATATTTGCAGATTAGATGGTCACAATAATATTTTATACTATATGGATACTGTAGAAATCATTTGTTTGAAATCATTTAACTTTTTCTTCAGGTATTTCATTCTAAGTAATAAAATTATTTAATGTTTTTATTTAATTGCTCTATTTAATGTATTAACATAATAACAGTATCTCTTGTGATCTCTGAACATTTGTAATTGGTAGTATGAAAACTAGATGATTGGCGTACATGAAACAAGACTGATTTTTTCTCTCTGTATTCATAAATTATATACTAGATAGAACTTTTTGAAATAATTCTTTTTATGTTTAAAATATTCTTTGACATTTCAAATTAAAAAAGAATGAAAAAAATTTTATTTTTTAGATTCAATGCAAATATTACAATTACTAATTAAATTGAAAACTGAAAGTAATTGTGATGTAAAAATTTCATTCTGCATTATACAAAGTAAATTATAAATGATAGTAGAATAATTTATAGAATAATATTAAGATATCTATAGATATGTATCAATGTATATTATTTTAAAAGTTTATTTATGTTTTACTTGTAAAATAATAATGTTGTGCAATTCTTTGTATGTGCAGATGAAATTATATATGTGTATCATACAAGTTTTAGGATGAAGATACATATTACACATAAAACTTACAAATTTTAGTATAAATATAGTAAAATATTTTTAACCAATATCTTGCTATCTGTTACATGAAAAATTAATAAGATTGTCTTTGTGCTTAAACTCATAATAAAACGCTTTTATGTAATTTGTAGTTATTTTTATCTATTCCTGTTAAAAATTTTCTTTTGTATGTGCACTGAATTATTTATAAATCAATTTTAAATTAATTTATATGCAAAAATGTTGTTATTTTTACATTATATAATTACAAAAAATTTGCAAACCAGAATTGACATTTGTAATTATTTGCAGCATCTTTAATGTTTTTATTTTTATAAAAATAACATAATATTGTAAAAATGAATCATTTTATCTTCCATCTTCAATGCTTTATGATGGACAATAAACTTCATGAATTTTGAAGATGTTCATTTTACAAGATATCTTGAAATATAAGCTTGCATATCATGTATGCACTTATTGAAATTATAATTATAGCTAATTCAATATATCATAATTTAGTTATTCATGTAATATTAATTCAGATAAAAAAACAATAAATCTTTTAAAGTCAACCTTATTCATATATTTTCGTATATTTTGTTATGAAAACTAAAATTGAACATATACACTGTAAAATATTTGTACATGTAATCATCTTTAATATAACAATGTAACTTTATCATAAAAATATGGAAAAAAGATGTCAGTAATATGTTACAAGGCACAAATATTAAATTAGATTGAGTTTCAGTCAAACACTCCTTCTAAAAATACAAGTGCATCAACATTATCAATTGCTCTTTCTACATCTCTCTTTTGTATTGTCTTTTTTTTCATTTGTGCAGTATACTTATATGATTCTTTAGTAAGGGAATCAATAAAAAGTTCCTGTAATAAGAAACAAAGTCAGGAACATGAAATATTTATGACAAAAATAAGAAGTTAGGCTTTATATTTACTATATTGAATTGTGTTACATTTTGTATTCAATCTTATACATAATAACACTATTCAATTTGCATTTTCATATTCGTAAAATCCATTTTTTAATATCACTATAACTGACAAATATAATATTAAAAACAATATAATGTTTTCCATTCACAAATCAATAAAATAATTATTAATTACCGTAGATTTTGTAATTAAGAAAACTGCTTCTTGGTTAATCATGTTTACTTCGGGATCCATTTTTATAATTGTTTTTATTCTACCTAGTGGTAACTTCACTAACTTTTCTTTTTGTTCTTCATCGGCTCGGATATTTTCGACTTCTTCTTGAGAATCTTGAGAATTTTCTCCACCAATACTGTTATTACTTTCGTTCAATTTTTTTTCACTTGCACTTCCTTCGCTTTCAAAATTTGCCATATTTGTATCCGTTTATATCTCATTCCACAGGAGCATACATGAGAATACCAAAAAATTCCCGCAGTTCTAACGAAGTACAAAATCTTTCCACGTGCTGCTTTTGCTTTCGTGACTATATACGTAACGAGGAAAAATCATTGCGCTTTTTTGTAATCTATCTTGAACTCATGATTTATGGTCTATCTCGAACGGAGCACTATGAAGTTCAATGTTTATTATTTAATAATTGTTTACAGTAAATTTAATTGTACGTTTACTTAAAGTACAAATTATAATATTTAACCGGAATTTGATTATATTCTACAAACATAAATTTATCTAAGAGAAAACGGATCCTCAGAACTTGCTGTCAATGATTGCAAATTACAACTATTGTTAAAATCAACCAACATGGAAAATTATACCAAGGAATATAATTTTTTCGTATATATAAAGGAATATAATGTTACAGTTTCAACGTTATGAGATTTAACAGTTTGTTTTATTTATTTGAAACATATAATCTAACTAATTATATTGCTTAATGATAAAATGAGTAATCAATTACAAACTTCAACTAGTTTGCAGAAAACTGCAGTGTCTAATTCTCAAAAGAAAAATTCCAACTTCAGTGTTAAAAGAAAATGTTATGAATTATTTTTTAGTTGTTTTAAAAACGTTCATAAAAGAGAATTCAATGAAGATATAAATCATCATTTTAATAAATATGATTATATTGTAGAAAAACTAGTTGTTAAACGTGTACCATCTATCTTTCTTGAAATATCTGTAAGCGCATCAGAAACAAATGATGAAAATTTTATCAAGAATATTCAACCATCATTAGTAAAAATGAATACTGTGGATCCTAATAAATCAAAATCTCAGCCATTAATACATTCTTCTAAAGATTCAAATGACAATACAATACCTGCAAACGTTGTTAATAACTCTTTGAAAATTGATTCAAACATAATTATACCAAACAAAAGTAACAACAAACTTGCATCACCTATTAACCATGATACTAGTGTAATTGAACTAATGAATTCTTTGACAAGTTTACATCCTGATTTGAAAGAATGTGAAAGACCACCTAAAGATCCATGTCCTTTAATCACACCTATAAATGAAACTGAGTTATCTGGAAATACTGAGAAAATTCCATCAATTACAAGATTTTCAAGTAATAGCAATGCAAGTCAAAAGCAAGAAATGATGAAATCCAAAACTTATGTTTTAGAGCCTTTTTTATTACAAAAAGGTTTAGAGCTTTTCATACATTAGCTACCTTCAAGAAACTTAAAGTTAATTTTTATCCATTTCCAGAATTTGGAGATGTAAAATCTCCAGTTATGAAGTCAAAAAATAAACAGAGAATTTATTATTCAATACATGATACATATTTCAATGAATTTCAAGATAATTATACTTGTAATAAGAAAGAAACATTTGTTGTTCAACGTGATCAAGGTATGCTCTATAGCTTTAAAAATTTTGCAAGATTTTTAATAACACAAATCAAATGAACACAGACAACTCTACTGAGAAGTTCAAACAAATTCTAAATAAGTTGCAACAAAATCAACAAGTTTTGACAAATGAATCTAAAGTACTTGGTAAGAGTATTACAAACAATAATGTATTAGATACAACATTAAGATGGAAAATCATTGTGAAGCATTTTAAAACGAAGCAATCAAATATATATAATTCATCTCTGAAAACTAATAAGTATTTCAGTGTAAATTAATGTATTTAATTTTGTGTATGCACAACTGATTTATAACCATTTTTATAATAAATTTAAATTATTGATTTATTTTCATAAACAGTTATAAACGTTCATCAAATCAAGATAGACTTTGGTTAAGATCGAATTGACTTTGGAGGCCTCATACGACGAAACTGTGAAACCAACAATCCTTGTTTCTTTTACATTGTATTGTATATTGTAGAGGAATGACAGGGGCAGCACACATGTTAGGGTTGGGATAAAATGCGATTACATTGTTCACAAATTTTGGAACAAAGAAGTATTTCTTTATGCTTTCTTTTTAAATATTCTTTGTATAGTTGTACAAGATACAACAGAATCCAATTTTATAGTTTGAATTCGAAAACTTTATGCATATACAGTTTTGTATATTTACATACTTTTGGTTTTAATAAACATAATCTATTTTTTATAAACGTTTCTTAAAGCTGGTATATGTTTTTAATAAGACTTGTCTACGTTGCTATATACGTAGTTTTCATTGCAGCTAGTTTAAAGTTCAATGGTCTGTTCATATTGTATATTGATAAGGTATAAATGTCTTTATTTCACCTGGAATGAAATAGAAAGAGGTAGACAGAGAAATTCAATTGATGAATGCGTCATACTGAAGCGCTTGATGTGTGGAGGTGCAGAAATTGGTGGAGAAAACGTTACGCTTATTAATCAAGAGAAATACGTTTAACAAGGGAACATTAAATTCATTTTTGTTCACCTTGTATGTAGCCAATATAGTGAAAAGAGTATTGTAGTGGACAATGTTATATGAGTAGTGGGATCCCTACTGAAGTTAGCTGAGTTTGTTGAGTATGATCTTTCGTTGAGTATTAAAAGTTGATAAGAGCAAAATAACACATTATAGAATGCTTGGAAATTCGTATACACAATTACAATTCTTTAAACGTTTTATTGTCTAAATAATACATACTGAAAGAATAAAACTTTTACGTTCAACTAAGCATCGATCATCATACGTTATTTAATTATTTAGTAATTACCTAAGTATAATTTTGTTACATTATATTCGGTATTATTGTGTAATCAAATTTATTGAACATGAAAAATATAAATAATATTGAATTCTAAATTTTGCGTTATATACAACATTTTTAAGAAAATTATGTACGGTGTGTTTATTATATGCGTGCATATAAATTTCGTAAAAAGCATGACTTTAATACGTCATGAATATTCAGTTTCCTTAACAATGAATTAACTCTCAAACTACTTTTATATATCTTTTATGTATACATCAAATTTTTGTTATTATTTAATCTATTATTATATATAGAAGAAAAATATTTGTTTTCATGGCGAATTTTTAGTTGAATTTTGTTATCAGTTTCCACTTATTGATTAAATTAATCGATGAAAATTTTATTCACTGTATAGAAATCATTTCTTTCTAGGAGTTAATGTCTATACGAATTTAATTTAACTATCGGATTTCACGACATAATAAATAAATACTCTGTCGAAACCAAATTTATCATCAGTACTGTATTGTGCTGTATCCATCTGTCTATGAATAAGGATCAACAGCAGTTAGCAGCTGGTAGCCGCAATAATGTCTGTAGTGGATAAAATTAAGCACTATCAGCGAAATATTGAAAAATGTGATGACAATGAGGATAGAGTATGTATTGCTGCACTAATTTTCGTCTTCTACGAACATATAATGATGAATACAGCTTCGGTATTTTATTAATGTCGTTGGGGTATAACCTAACGACGACGTCTAAACAAAGTTACGATCATGCCTAAATTAAATCAGTTATTGTTAAAAATTGATCATATATATCACAAAATAAATATATACATATATATATATTTCAAATAAAAATAAATTTTTGCAATATTTATTCCAATGTATTTTCATTTTGCTTTAATCCTTATATGAAACCAACCCTTTGGAGAAATTATTGTCTTATCTAATTATATTTTTACTAACCTCAGTACCAATATACTTATGTAAAAATGTTGGATGATAAAAAATATTTGTTTTTGCACAGCGAAGACTAATTCGTAATAGGCGTCATTATTAATTGATTTTATTTTTTCCAATTTCTTAATCCTTTGTTTGTGATTGTTTTGTTTTATGAAGTAAAAAATTGATTTTAACATATCTTTTCTTAAATACATTGCAGATACTACATTGCATTTCAAAGTTATCTAATTTGCCAGTGACGGTGCAACATTTACAAGAAACTGGTGTAGGACGTACAGTAAATGCTTTAAGAAAGTACGAAGGTGGAATCGGAGATGCTGCTAAGGCGCTTGTTGCAAAATGGAAAACAATGGTTGCTAATGAAGAAAGCAGCGAAGGTGAAGATGAAGATGAAGCATGTGTCCCTGATGTACCTGAAAGTTACAATGATAATCGAGAATCTCCCAAATCTGAAGAAAGTGCAGTGAGGTAAATTAAATTTTATTCTTCTTACAATCTATATATTGTATTCTTAAATTATGTTTGTTTTTAAAATTTTATGTAGCTGTATTGTATTGTATGTAATTTTAGACTTCATATATTAATTTAATAATTTATAATATATATTGAATTTGTTTCAAATATCTTTTCAGACACAAAAGTGAAGGTAGTGGAAAATATATGCATAGGCATAAGACAGAAAAAGCTGAAGTATCACATACATCACACAATAGTAAACATTCTTCTAAGCATGAATCAAAAGTAAAATCTGTGGAATCACAATCGAAAAGTAATTGTGATACCAAAATTTTAGATAATGATTTAGAAAAACAGAAGAAGTATGATAAACATAAACATATTCATAAACATGAATCAAGAAGTGATAAAAGATCTTCAAAAGATAATAAAAGTGCCTCTAAAAATGATGATACGCATGTTTCTAAATCACACAGTCATAACAAATCTGATAACTTAGAAAAATATTCCAATAGGTCTTCCTGTAACAGTAGTTTATCTAAAAACAGTGAAGAAAATCATAAAAAACGTAAAAATGATGATTCAAATACTTCAAGGAAAGAAAGTAAACGAAGAAAAAATTCAGAAAGTGAGAACGAAGAAAGCAAATTTGATATATCTTCTAATTCTGAGAAGCATAATGTTAATTCTGCACTAGGCATAATTAAAATAAAAGAAGAACCCAAGGATAAAGAAGTATTAAACAAGCATGAAATTAAGCCTGAAATTAAGCATGAAAAGAAAGACTCGCAGGAGAAAGTAAAAGGAAGTTCTAGTAAACACAGAACTGATTCCTCTAGCAGCAAGTTAAAAGAAAGTGGAGACAAATATAAATATAAAAGCGAAACACACACATCATCTAGTAAAGATGAAACTAAAAAAGTTGATAGTCATTATTCTAATAAAGATTCTTCAGAATCGAAGTATAGTAACAGTTCCTCTCATGACAAACATTGTGATAAAAATAAAGATAGAAGCAAGAAAAAGGAACACAAAGAAGGAAAAAGTAAACATGACAGTAAAAGTAGTAAAGAATCAAAGCATTCTAAACAGGGATCAAAGGAACCAAAGGAATTAGTGAAAATAAAACAAGAGATGAATGGTGATGAAGGAATAGATTGCCACTCTGGTTAGTTTAAAAATATTACTTTCACCGTAACTAAAAAAGACGGTTAAACGTTTATTTTTTTAAAATTATAATTGCGGAATAAATTTTGTTTATCGCTATATTAATTTCTCTAATTCGTTTCGTGTTATATAAATTGTTTATATTTGAAATACATATAAAAAAAATTTTTTTTACAATTTCTAATAAATGGTAACACTTTGAATTTATATTCACCAGTATATTATTTTATGCACAGGAGCTAGTTTTGCAGAAGCGCTTGGCATGTGCACAATGGCTCAACTATCTAAAAAACGTAGTAATAATTCCCCAAGTTCAAGTTCAGCAAAAATAATCAAACCAGAACAGTCAGTCACAAATAACAAAAAAACAACAAAAACTGAACCAGCAACCGAAACTTTACAAGTAATCAATATCAAATAGTTTTAATTTATGAGAATTGCATATATAGTTACATTATTACCAATCTGCAAATTTTGAATAAATTTTATATATTATAAGTATTGACTAATTTTTTTTTTTTATAGCCACCATCTCTTCTATCATCATCTGTAAAATTAGAACCTTTGAATGTAGATTTAGCATCTACACTACCTGAAATTAGTCCCAATTACAAACCACTGCCATATGTCAACCCTATTCATCGTAAAGAAGAAGATAAAGCTCTTACAGATGTGATGTATGTTAAAAACCAAAGGTATGTTTATAACATTAAGTAATTATATGAGAACATAACGGATATATTTCATTAATTCTAAAGTATTTATTAATACATAATAATAGTTGGGCTCCCGTCGCCGCAGATTTATTTGATGTCTTGAAATTGTAATACCACAAAAAAATAAGGATAAAAGTATATTATAAAAGTATAATGTAATGTGTACATTATATTTTACTATAAGTTTATTTAATGATAATTGTGGTAAAGTTATATTTGTCATTTAAAAATCATGAATCAATTTATTAATATGTGTGCCCTGTATATGTGTATTACACGAATATCATGTCGCATTATCCGCACTTTAATGAAACTGCATTAAGTTTTGCAGACTTTGAGAATATAGTAAATAAAAGAATTTTTACTTTTAGGACAAAAGTATATTCGGGAAATAAGTCTGGTTACACCACTGTACCAACTCTGTTTGAGTTGTGCACAAGAATATTAATGGACAATATCGATGGTAATTTTTATAGTATTAATATGTCTAATACATATAGGTAATATATATTTTAGAAATAATCTTAACTTGCAAAGGGATAATATTCCATATTGTTTCTCATTAGATGTTTGTTTTTCACATTCATACAGAGTAACATATTGTTAAAGATTATATCATATTTTTTAGAAATAATTACTTTAAATAATTTATTTATTTTCTACGCGCAGCACTTGAATTTACGGGTGGTGTACCTTTTGATATACTAAAACCAATTTTGGAACGTGCAACATCAGATCAATTATTTATGTTGGAACACTACAATCCTTATTTAATTGAAGATACAGACGTATTGTGGCAATTTCATTGTAATCGTGAATTTAGAAACAAACAAAGAGAAGAAATGGAAACATGGCGTGAAATGTACATGGTATATATTTTTTGAAGAGACATTTATTTATGTTGTGCATTATTCTGTAATATCTATATAATAATTGTATAATTTACATTGATTTTTATTACAAAATAGCGTTGCCTAGATGAACGAGAAGCAAAGTTGAAAGCACTTACAGCTAATATAAAGCAATCAATAGACAAATCTGTTCCAGTAAGGTCTACCAAACTAGCATATGTAGATAACGTTGTCAAACCTCCAAGAAACATTCTTAAAAAGCAGGCCAAGTATGGCACTGCGAATTGTGTACCTAGTACTGCATCTACTTTAAAGAAAAAATTAATTAGTGGCGGAGGAAATCCCGCGGATGCAACAAACATTGCTGTTCCACCACCACCTATGTCTCGTGCTAAGTCATGTGAGTATTTTGTATGCAGGATAGAAAATAAGTTAAATTTTTTAAAAATATATATATACTTTCGAATATTTAAAAGTATTTATGATTAGAATGTGTATTTATTTTATTAGCATCTGGTGTTGTAAAGAAAACTAAAGCACCATTGATGGCGAAAGCGTTGCAATTAATAAAAGGACGTTATAAACGGTAGTTCATATAACGGTGAGTCATATATCATTTTACAATTTATATTATATATAATATAAATAAATATTTTATAACAGTTTATACTTCAGATTTTTTTAATATACTGATGTAATAATGTATTCTAAACAGAAATATGTTTGTTTGGAGTTCACATGCTGCTTCAGATGTTTAAAGATGCTAAATAGATCAAAATAACTGCTTAGTGCTTTCATATCTACTGTAAACATAATCAGTTTTATCAATTGTACAGTAGAAGAGCACAAGTATTTGAGTTTTGAACAATATATATAGAAATCGGAAAATTTTTTTACAAGGTGAAAAGAATTGTACCAAACTTCGGACAAAATTAATTATCGTAAAGTCGGTAATTAATGTGTCATTAAGGACACCTATATATACTAGTAATTGAAGTTTACATATATACAATTCCAGATCAAAATATTTCACACAGTCATTGAATTTATTTTTATTTGCTGTGTGTTTCATTTTACAACTGACATGATTATACTGCTTGATAATGACCATCCGTATATTGTATAACGTAGAAATACTACGTACCTAATTAATGTATCCCATTTGTTGCTGTGATTCATTGATTTCCTTTAGATTACATTGTAAATAATTTTTGTGAGAAAAACTAGGGCGGTATATAAACAGAACAAATAAATACATATACTAGAAACTGAATAAAATTATAAAAATTGCTAATATTAAGAATGTAATACACTCTTTACATTCTTTGAGAGTCACGATTAAAAATATAATTAAAAATATTTCGAATGATTGGCGTCATAGATCCGTGTAAAGTTATTTATAAACAGTTAATGAAATATCCTGTGTATTGAAAGATACTTACATTATCATAAAAAAATTAATTAGAATTAATGATACTTGGAAATTTGTAACACTGAATTATTTTAATAATTAAAAGTACACAGTAAATTTTAAGAAGTTGAAAAAAAAATTAAACAAAAATGTGCGTAATAAGTTACAGAGTTCTAAATCACTGGGATGGTTGAAATGTAATTTATTCGATATATAGGAATATGCTATAGATAATTCAATGTATCGTATATTAATATTTTTGTACATTCTTTTCGATGAATTGTCAATAGCTAAACATTCTATAAAAATAGGATTATTTTGTTCAACGCGTGATGTTTATATGGATATGTAGAATTCATTAATTCATTAATCTGAAACATTGATTTTTGTATACTTCATGCTGTATATGTTGTTATTTTTATTCGTTTAAATGAATATGCAGTTCAAAGTTTAAAAAATTTTATTAATTTTCAATGCATTTTCGGTATACAATAATCAGATTAAAAAATTATGATTCTATTAAAGAAAACGATAAAAATTAATAATGAATTATGTTTAAAACTATCTTTGTAATAGTATACATCAATGACACGTTACAGAAGTAATAATTTTCTAAAGTTTATAGTCGCATTTTATTCGTTTTATAGTAATACAAATGTATGTTCGAAACTTTTAATTATGTTTTATACGTAAATTGATTTTTTCCAGTCTTTAATACAAATTGCATTTGGATAAATCTTTTTTTGTGCAAAATACCTAAAGTAACATTAATAAAATGTCACAAATTGTATTATACATATTTATTGAAATCAATAAAATGATATTTCAAAGCAAATATTTTACGTTTGTTATAACCAGGAGAAAAGAAGTTGAAAGTGAACATTTAGTTAATTTAAGATCATTATTGTTACATTTGAATTTCTTACATTACGTTTTACTTGACTGTTGAAGTTCAATGTTTAATCCTGAAATTATATGTTTAACCTCATAAAGACTAAATGGAAATGATGTACATGATCAATTCTGTATACAATCACGTTCAAGTATACTTTTCTTAGAGCATATCAATTTAGATCCCCTGTAAAATATTTTAATTTTGTATGTAAATGTGTTTCTAAGAATTAACAGATTGCGAAAGTGGAAAACTCTTACATTTGTGTAAAAGTATTTAAATATTATGTGTTTGTAACAGCTTATAACGATTCTTGTACCTGCCTTGTTTTCATAATCATGATTTTATGCTAATATACACTGCGCAATGTACAGTGATGTTCATAAATGAAGTACTTTATATTTTATTATTACGTTCAATAATTTGTCATCCATCTGGCATTTATGAGAAGAATTGAACATTGCTTATTTTATGAACTTCTTGTACTTATTTATGTAAAATGAAAATTGGAGGATGAAAATTGGAAATATTCGTTGAACGATATTATCAAGTAAAATGTTTGCAGTGTAAATATAAATATGTGCTCAGGATGTACATTATACCGCATATAATTACGATTATTTAATATTAATTTGATTATGATTAGAAATTTGATTAACAAGTCCTTAAAATTTATATTATTTTTGATAAATTTTCATTCTTCAAGCTGTCAAATTAAATTTTTATACATTAGAATACAGATTCGAATGACAGGGAAAAAACCAGTTCAGTTCTAATAAATGTTGATACACATATTTGCATTGTTCATCAACTTGATGTTAGAAAGTTTAATATGACATTGTTAGAACGTATAAGTTGCAGTTATAAGTTGGTTAAATTTGAGGAAGATTTTTGTTGCAATCAATGTATAGCAATTTGAAATATAGTATTTTCATATGATAAAATAATAAAAATTTATAAATTCATTTTCACGAAAATATAACTAATTTAAAACGAAACGATACGCCGATTATTGATAAATATGAATTATTGTATGTATAAGTATTATATAAATTATTTCTTAATTTAGTGTATTTAATTAATATCAATAAAACGTTTCTCATAGTATTTTTGAATGCCTTATTTAATTATGGTCTTTGTTACAAAATAATTTTATGATTTCGTATTTGCATTAGACTAATTTTATTTAAATACTTAATCGTTTAAAAAACTCTATGGAATCGCATTCAACGTGTTATCATTTATAAATTGACTGCCATAATTAAATATGTTATAGTATAATACGTTCTCATTATTAAAAATATGTATAATTTCTGAATTTTTTCTGCCTTATTAGCATAACTGTTATATATTACCATAAAGTGTTAAATTGAGTATTAATTATCTGTATTATATTTTTAATCATTAGAATTTTAATATATTCTACTACACATATTATTATAAACTGTTTAGTTAAAAACTTAATAAAATGAATCATTAAGAATATTAAGAATATTAATTGATTTATATAATAACATCTCAGTTTGTAATTTCACATTACCAATGTATTTTCACTTTCTACAAAAATATTTATACAAAATATTTTCATTTCTTTAAAGACATACAATTTCTCATGAAAAAACAGTTACCTTAAGATTCTGAAGCACACCTGTATAAGACTTGTGATCACTAGATGTCATCCCATTTTCTTGCAGAAACGGTAAGTTTTATTTGAGACATTTTTTGAAACAAGCTATACTTTGGAAAATAATTGCGAATCTCATCATATATTTATTGAAACCAAAATCAGAAAGAAAATATTTAGTTATTCATTTTTCTCCTAAATTATTAGATTGTACAAATGACTTAATACTTTCGTGTACAGAATAACGAGTTATGTCAAAAGTTGTATTCAAAAATATAATTGCATTAACGAACTTGATTTTTACGTTTACCCTACACGTTCATGTAGAAAAACTTTCACCAAATAATTCTCCCTCTGAAATCATGCAACTTTTGCCTAAAATACTTTTTCAAATCGTTAGTATTTCCTAAAATATTTGAATGGGTTAATTTAAACAAAACATCCCGGGTACATGTAATACAAATAAGCGTAGACTAATGTTATTTTTATTTTATTAAAATAAGTAATTACGGGAATGTTAACATCTATTTTAAACGAAGCTGGAAACAGAAATGTGTATGAGTTTAATGAACTGAAATGAACTTGTGGCATGGTCAATAAAAACAAACTTAATAGTAAAATTCATTTGTATTAATAAATTAATTTTTATAAACGTACATTGTTTATCGAAATAAGTTAGTACGTTACTGCTATTTCATATCATTGTGTAAAAATAAATAAATATTACTATAAATATAATTATTAAACAGATACATTTGATTACAATGACATAAACATTGTTTTAAAATGGAGATAATAGCATTAATTGGTTGGTCGGTCGCATCAATGCCGCTAACCATTCCATTCAAAAATAACGTGAGCGATCATTAAGTACATAGTTACTGTTGCAGCACTTGTCAGCATAATAGGAAAACCCACTCTGAAGCAAAAATTATTTGTCGAATGTGATTAATTAATTTAATGTAATGTAAGCATAAATTAAAAGGCGAATTGAATGTGCACCCATACCACGACTTTCTCAGAAAATAATGTAAATCGAAAATGTGCAAATCAAAATTATCCTCAATTAAACTTGTAAATGTAATTCAAATTAAGTCGCTCATTAAAGTGTTTGGTCTCGTTTTAATCAGAAAAATGTAAAAAATTTATTGTGAATGTTTCATAGTAAAAAAAATAAAAATTATAATAGTTCTATTCTTGTACTGGTAATGTCAAAATGTTTATTCTTATTAGTTTTCTTTTTCTTAAATCTACTATTTTAAAAATCGTGCCTTTTTAAGTCACTATTATATTTTCTATTTTTCAATTTACTTCTAGCATATTCGATACGAATATACATATTTGAAAATTGTGAACTTACTTGAAGAATTGCATAAAACTGAATTTATATCCATGTTGCTCAGCAACACCTACGCAAACTACGTTGGCAGTAGCTCCAATCAAAGTTCCATTTCCTGAAAATAGATTCATCCATTCAAACACATAAATAATGTTAAAAATTATTTCCATCGAACTTTTAAAATTTAACACGTTAACTATTTATAAATGCCTACGGTTCATTTTAGTCATCTCTAAAGAATTTAGAAACTTTCTTACCTCCCATACAAGCACCAAAAGCTAACGCCCACACTAGGGGTTGTAATGGCAGTCTGAGCTCTCGATTTTGTGCCAGATTAGTTACAATTCTTATCATCATTGTTGACAAAGGTACATTGTCTACGAATGCACTTGCAAAAGCTGATACCCAAAGTAACAACAATATAGCCACTGCTAATCTTGATTCCTCATTGACCGACAAGATAATTTTTTCCGTTTGTTCTCCTATCCAAGCGATGAGACCTAACCGCGAAAGAGCCTGAAATGTGTTTTATTTTAGTGAAAATTGATGAAGTAAATTATTCTAAATCAAGGAGCATATAATAAACTAATAATAGAAACATTAGAACAAGTTAATATATATATAGGTAATTTAATATAACAAAATTATCTAGATATTGTGTGTACATAAGCTTCATCAAGACAAAACATTTAAAATTTAATTTTTAATTGTTTATTATGATAGACTATAAGTCTGATTATGCTTGACTGTTCAAGAAAAATGTTTTTACTAGGAAAAATATGACAGCCAAGGGATAAGAAGGTCTTAAGAAGGCTTTAAAGGATTTTTTAAGATTTTTTAAAGAAATTAAATATTTTGGATTGAATTCAAAATTTGGGGACAGAGGAATTTGAGTAATTTGAGATTGGGGAACCTTAGGAGTCTGTGAATTTAAAAGTCAAGAATTTTGAAGATATTTGAATTTCGGAAGTTTGGGATTTAAAGATATAGAGATTTAGAGATATGAGGGTAGTCAATCCGATTAAATGGACGTCTGTAAAATAAATAATAATTTCGATACATTTTGTAATAATTTATCAGTTAATGGATGTTATAAATTATGAAGTTTAAATATTAATATTGTTAAAGTACATTATAAATCATTATTTGTTATATGTACTAATAATACAGCGAAACGAATGTAGATATGATAAATAAGCGCGAAAGTATTAATGTCATAAAAGACATCAATATTATTTGTTGAATTCACAAAAGAATTGTCGAAATTATCAGTTTCATTGTTTTAAACAAATCTTTTCATAAATATTTTGAAAAACATTATTTTACGTATTATGCATTATTTATTTATTTTCATAGTATAGTTTAAATTTAAATATAAGTGGTCATTAAACGTTAGTAAATCTAGGGTTAAGAGTTCATCCGTACACTCTATAATGTTTCTGACAGTAATAGTGATAAAAGTTTTGTACCTCCATGAGGACGAACAGTGAGGCGAAAAATAATAAAGTGCTCCATTCGACACGAGCCATAAGACCATCTAGATCTTCGCTGTCCGCTAAAATTAATAATAAAAGGACACCAACTAAAGCCGTCAATCCCAGTGATAAATGCAGATTGGGAACACTGTGTAAAAAGAACAGCGTAATTACGAAGATTAACGCGAAGCCAGATTTTACAAGTAACCACTTATCTCGAATAGGATACTGCAAGAAAAAGTGTAAATGTATTTTAAAAAAATATAACACACATTTAAAAAACATTAAATATGAATATACGTGCGTCTAAAAATTATATGAATTTTCAAATAACACAAAATAAAGTACGTGTATTATTCTTTCATTAATATTTTGATGTGACTTGATATTTTTAGAAATTACTGGACTTACCTTTTCTTGAAGTTCTTCAAGTGTTTCTTTGTACCTATCAAGTGTTACGCTGCCTGTCACTATCCTTTTTTTTAATTGTGAAACTAGTCGTTGAACTTTTTTCAATAAAGTTTCTCTCACTAAACATTCATCCTTGCTGTAACTGGACAAACTCGCCGCGGCTCTTTGCCAAATTGCAATTTCATGCCTTAATTCCTACAATAAAAATAAAAATCGCATGTACCTTATACACTTTTGTCAAATACGCTTATTTATTCAGTGGACAGTTGTTATATCGCGCTTGATGCAACTCGGGTAAGTCGCAGAAGCGTAAAATTTTTTTAATTAATGCACAGAGTAAAGCGTGTAACTACATCTATTCTGATTAATAACGATTTCAATAGTAGTATAAATAATTTTAGCATTAAAAATTAATTTTTGTCTAAAGAGAAATATTATTTAATGAAACATTATTATTTAGAATATTAATTAATGATCATTGCGTCGGATTATATGTATATCGATGAACTTAGACTTATTATCTACAAATAAATCAAATAAATTGACTATTATCTAAAGTCAAAAAGTTTGACTTTTGCTGTCATTTAAAAAATTTGCTCAACTGAAAATACGAAGAACGATAATATAATGAGAATCTACTACGATAGAGCCTATAGACAATTTACTTTACGAAATAAAATTTTAATTTAAAATGTAGTGTAAGATATGTATGTATTAAATGAAATATTTTAATAAAATATTTTTAAGAATGTGATTATATTTTGAAATTTTTCAAACCTGTACATCCGGCGGTTCATCGAATCGAAGGACCTCCACATTTCGAAAAATATATCGTAGCTGAACATAGACTACGATTATTACTAATGCAACGCCGATGCTCATGTGTATTGTAAATGTGCTGAAATCGACACCCTATAAAATAAAAGGACAACAAATTTACTAAATTAAAATATAGAGATATTGTGAACTAGAAAAACAATGGAGTATCTATTGAAAAGGTTTGACACAATGCAAAGTTGGTTTATTTAGTTAATTATTATATTAATAAAGGACAAAATGTAATGAAGTATTTTAGTTTAAAATAGTTATGAACTAATTAAATCAATAACTTAAATATTAGTATGGCAAAGTTATGTGCATTTACCGTATTATAGACACAGCGAATAAAAAAAGATAGAAAAATACTTACACTATTAATAACTTCACGATTAGAAGCAATAATTACGTTTGGTGGATCGCCTATCGGTGTCATAGCACCACCGATATTAGAATAAATTACCATTGCTGTCAATATTGGCACCGGATTTATTTCCATTACTTCGCATAATCTGATGGTTACCGGCGTCATTAAAAGGACCGTGGTAACATTATCTAGAAACGACGAGACAAACGCTGAGAAAAAGCAGAGTGTACCTATAAGCGGCCATAATTTTCCTCCAGTTATCTGAAAATATTAGTTGTAAATTTTACATCATTTAAGTTTGATCATAAAATATCATTATATTTCACATAATTGTTAAAATTACTAATATCGTGAAAGAAAATGAAGTAAGGTCTTGTTTGAACTTCCACATATTATATGCATATACATACGTATGTATACTTTATATGCTGAAGAATCGATTTGTACATATTAAATAATTTACTGCAATTAGGTCTTTCTAGAAAATGCGAAATTATCGAGAATCTTTGTAATGCGTACACACATGGAAGTTCAGGAATTTGGTAATTTGCAAATTTAGAAATATACAAATGTCAAATTTTCTTATTTTTCTATCTTCAAATTTTATTTAATTTTCTAATCTTTGAATTTAGCAATTTTAAACTTATGATCTTTTAATATTTAATACGTAGAAATTTAATTGGATAGTAGTTTGAAATTCAGAGATTTGGAAATTTGGAAATTTAGAAATTTAGAAATTTAGAAATTTAGAAGTTTAGAAGTTTAGAAGTTTAGAAGTTTAGAAGTTTAGAAGTTTAGAAGTTTAGAAACTTAGAAACTTAGAAACTTAGAAACTTAGAAATATAGAAACTTAGAAATATAGAAATATAGAAATATAGAAACTTAGAAATCTAGAAATATAGAAACTTAGAAATCTAGAAATCTAGAAATCTAGAAATCTAGAAATCTAGAAATATAGAAATCCAGAAATCTAGAAATCCAGAAATTTGCAAATCTACAGTTGCATGCCCCATGGAACTAATTTGCATGTCTTGATGTGTTATAAACTTGTAAACAATCTCACTATAATTTCAACCACTACTATAATTATTCAAATGCTTTCAAAACATGATAAAGCATTTACCTTACAAGTATAAAATTACCTTATAAGCATAAACTGCTAGCCAGTCAAATATTCCTGTTTCAGCGACAACAGCGACCAATATCATCATAGAGAACAATAGCATTAATGTATCAAAGTCTATCCAAGATATTAATTCATCCATACTTGGTCTCTGTAAAATACAATCATTTTATTTTACAATAAATATTCAATTATATGTATTGTTTGCTTAAAATACCTGATTCAAAGCCGCTAGTATTGCGATCGACATAATTGATGCTAACATGGCCGCCAAAGTTCTGTGCACGACCTAGAACCATTTATTGTGATTTAAAATCATTTTATAAGAAAATAATATTGATACATTGTTTTTTAAAAATTTGTCTTCGTTAGGGATGGCAGAACACAGTGTATGCCTCCTGTGTTCATTAATACTTATTTTTCTAAGTTTTATATAAAATAAGTTAACATCTAATACTGATTTTATCTATGAAGAAACTGTGAAAGGAATAATTGTGACTATGAAAACAATTTAAGTTAAAATTTCAAAGATATTAAACTTTCCACTTGTTTGCAGTATATCGATTAATTTTTTAACTGTATTACTTTCTTGAAAAAATTTGTTTAAAAATATTCGTGAACTGAATCGATAACGAAGTTATTCATTATGTACTCGAATAAAATTCAAGCCGCATTTATTATGATAACGATATAATTAGTGGAAGGTTGAACTCTTTTAAAATTTTGATTTAGGTCCATAATCACCGGCATAATTGTATGCTGTACCACAGTTAATTTGCATCAAGAACTGATAGAAAGAGTTAACAATCCATGGACTGAATTAAACCAAAATATACATGAAATTCGTAGAGTATTAAATTCAATCTCTCCACAATGCATGACCGGATTAAACTTTTTGGAGGCTTCGGGCTATTAACTCAATGGAGGTCTGGTTCGTAGAAAAATGGAGCGAGGTGGGGATAAATTTACGTAAATATGAAATGAAATTTGTTTTGTAATAAATTATATTTAATATTTCTCAGTATGCAAACTCGCGTGCAAGAGTTTCTTTTAACGCCATTGTTAAAACTCATGTAATGTTGTAATGATAAAACGAATTTAAAAACATACTACTAACAATAAAGTTTTTGAAATATGGTACTTTTTGAATATTTTTTTTTAATTGTAATGAAGGACATATTATGATTTGTAGCATGGATCATTTTGTATACTAAGAAATTGTTACAAATTACTTTACTTAATTTCAATAATTATTTACTAAAGATTTCGTCGATTTGGACAACCTTGAAATATTTTATCAGAAATATGATTTTAAACAGTTTTTACTGTACATCTCACTATATTTTTGTTTTAGTTTCTAAGATAAGGAGAAAAGTTAAAAAGGTTTATTTTATTGTATATGTATGAGAAAATCACTAGTACATATTACAATGAACACCTTGTATGTAAGGATAAGTTGTTCAAAATAATGACCTTGACAATATATCTGAAGGTCATTGATATCAATAAGAAGCATCCTTTTGTAAATTGAAACCTTTACGCCCCTTATTGAAAAAACGCAAAAAAACAATTTGTTTAAATTGTACAACATTTTATAATAAATTGAGCGGATTGAGAAAAATATTTTAAAATAGCCTAATCCTTTGTGAATAAAACAAAATAAAATTTAGCTAAATCGGTTGAATAGTTTCTGAGAAAAAAATTCATAAGTGAAGCCTACTTTCACGAAAATGGGCAAAAATTGCAAAAGTTGAAGGCTCGTTATTTCTTAACAAATTCGAAACTGGCAAAATGATGACTTAAACCTCCCCTAATTTCATATGGACTACAATATACTTGGATTAGAACAAAATCGCAGATGATGAGGTCCAAAAGTGATCGATTTGGAATGACCCTACCTTAATTTCTAAATAGCGAATTATAGTTGTTATATTTTTTTTGAAGTCATATTAAAATAGATTAAGAGGAAATGTTAAATACCTCGAATACTATTAGAATGTATAATCCTAATAAAACAATTGCAGCATACACTATGCCTTCATCCTTGTTCATTGACGAGACGTCATAGCTAATAGAAATAGCAAAACTGGATTCTAGGTTCGTTCTTAAATTAATATAAACCAATCCTTGGTTTAATATCCTGTGAAACAAAAATTTGTATTTTACCATCTTGAAAAAATGTTAACACCTGTAAAACATGATAAAGGAGGGATACAAACACAAGGAAAGATAATAATTAAAAATATTAATGAAACATACTGTTCATTGACATTTTGCAGTTCAAAATTCTTTTGATATCTTTGCCCAGAGAAAACATCCATTAAATTTTCTGGGAGTATTGGTAACATCCATACACTGCTTATGTTCTGTACAGAAGTTATAAATTTATATCAACAATAAAATTTTAACGAAAAGAATTTTTTTGTATATCTAACTGACATTATTTTATTTAGTTTCGAAAAAGTTCGCAAATTATCTTATATCATTTTGCTCGAAATAAAATGAGCAAATTTTATTTTTAATAGCTGATCGAATTAATATGGCTGTTAATTTACAGTCAAATATATAATGTAAGAAAAGTAATGTACTACTCTAGTAAATAATAAAAGTGAATTTTACATCGAAATTATTGCCTTTAAAATTTATGTTGATTAGATATGTTATATTTCTCGCAGTGAGTGCTATGAGTCCTTTAAGTATACAGATTCCTTATTTTTAAACATCCTGTATAATGCCTTGTAACGCACGAAGAAAAATAGATTCAATTTCGCATGCAATATGCTTCATAAATTTTAAACTACAAGTATTACTATATCAGTAATTCATCATTATAATTTATAAAAATTAGACTAACTTTTTCCCAAAAACAATTTACCTTGATTATAGGTTGTTCTGACAAGGATTGAATCGTACTGTTTGTTTCGTGGATTAAGAGTTCTAGCCAAACCATTAAATATCTGTCGGATACATTCGCAGTATCTTTCGCAGATTGTACAGGCGGAAGTAACGATCCCTCTATTGTTACTCCAATCACTTTGCCAGAAATGTCACCATGCATTTTGTAATCTGTGATTGTTTAAGGACGATTCATCGTTGATATTCATTTTCATATACAACATAACAAATTTGAAATAATAAATAAATATATTTTCTTTAATTTACAAATTAAAATATTTAGATTAAGCTGGTGTCTCATTAGTATTTAACAAATTTTTACTTCGAACTTTTTTCATTCTACATTATTATTTTCTTCACACACATTTTATACATCAACTTTTATACATCGACTTTGAAATACATGCTCAAGCTTATTAATTGCAAAATTAATATTGTACACATGAGCATGTATTAATTTTGAAATTAATATTGTATACCACCTGAGCATGTACTCCAGTTATACTGATATAATTAATTAAAAATAAAAAAGGATACTTTTCGTTAGCCCCTTTGGTATCGAAATCTGGTGCATCGATTCAAATCTTTCGCTTTTAATTGTCAGAATTAACTGAAATTATAAAATAGTTAAAGTGATTAATTAACCAGAGGAAAAATTTACTACACTTCTTTTTATTAAGTTGAAACTGTATTTCTTCTCAAGATTCTTTCTGTTTTTAAAAAATATCGTAAAATTACCACACAGTATCTTTTAACGTTTTTTTTTTTTTGATAAAAATTTGTAATATTAAAGTTTCAACAGATATTGTGCTGTCAACATAAGAATTAAAAAAGTAGTGAAACTTTTGTACACTTAATATGTGCACACATTTGAATTTTAAAAATGTACATATTAAGAAGTTTAATTTAAGTATGCTCCAATAAAATTTATATAATAAACTTACAGTAAATACGATCCAACAACAAGTCAGTAAAATCAGCTTCGTGTAACGATAAAATGGTTTCTGTTTAGTTTCATGGGGCTCTTGTGTGATGTCATGTCCATCTTCATCTTTCGAGTCCACTTTTTGCATTCTAAATATTCATATGAAATATTAAATCAATATGGTATTATGAAAGATTTTAAATAGAATGATTCTAATAACTGGGTTAGGCAATAAATTCAATTTTTAAGAAAAAATCAATTTATATTTATTTGAATTTGTATTTGTATTTTTTTTCAATAAAATTAGGTATTTGTTCTTATAATAAATAAATAATAATTAGTCAAGAATTATTACATTTTTTAACATTTTAACCGAGATGTTTTGAAGCTACAAAGAATCGACTTTTTCCGATATGACAAATTAACAGAAAAATTAATTGGCGAATCGAGTACAATGAAATTCATGTTTCATTTATTGTCAATCACAGTATATTTGTAATTAACATTCGACGCGAAAACAAGTTATAAACAAGTTGAGATATTGATTTCGAAATATAAAGAGAATTGTATACATTGAACATATCGAATGAAGGGAATATTACCTGTTTAATAACTGGAAATAATACCGGTTCATTTTCTGTTTTAACAAAAATGAACGGAAAAATAAGCGGTTTATTTGTAAATATGGTTCTACCTTTGAGGCAAAAATCAGCAGTTATTTATAAATAGAACATGTTTACTCTGTAACGTATTCCATAACCATAGCAAGAGGGTTTAAAAGATTTGAGGCTAAAATAATAAAAATGAATAAATTTCAAAAATTCAATTTTTTAACTTACCTGTGTTGTAATGCATTCTGTGCTCCACGAGACGTGTTCATAACTAGGCAGTCTTCCTTTGCACCATCGGCAGTTCTGAACAATAAAAATGAAAAACTACTATTAGAAACAATTCCGGAAAAAGTTAGAAGCTAATACATACTTAGCAGTTAAACTTAGAAGTTAACACTAGAACTACCAGCATTAAATGCTCGTTTATCGAAGATCGAAAAATGAAATGAAAAGGGAAATAAATAAATACTAAAGCATCAAGTAACGTATAGAACAAGTTTTTAGCCCAACAAAATATGACATACATTTCCATAAAATCACGACAATAAAATTTTGTAATATAAAATGAGAAATCTGAAACCAGTTATTTTGACTGGTTGGTAGTTCTAGCGTTAATAACTTAGCGAATTAAGTCAACGCATATAATATGATTAAAAAACCGTAAATCAGATATTATATGTATCATAATCAAATGCACAAAAGTAAAATACACAAATAACTCTATAGTTTCAACACAGACTAAATTGATCTTGAAATACATTCTCATGATCCTGAAAAATATAATTTGACTACATTGGGCTACAATTTCGAAACAGAAAATTCATCCTAATCTTTAAAAATCTATCCGGAATATAACGAAAATCAGAACCATAAAAACTGTACCTTTTTATGTAATAATTACTTACTGTCAATAATTTACTAAATTACTTTTGAAAATAATTGCAAATATTTGCAAAAATAACATCGACAGTCGGTAAGTTAGATCGTAAGATAAAAGTCAGGATGATGTCCTGAATAATGTATTTCAAGGTCATTGTGATAGTTACATTTGCATTCAATATGATCGGATAATTACTAACGTTCAATTCGAGCTAATTTAAGTTATATAATTAATTACATGATATACCTATAATTTAACCTACATGATAAATTGTGTTCATTAACACTAGAACTACCACGAATGTCAAAAATGTTTCAGGTCTTACTTTTCAAATTTTGTGTAGTTTCTTTCATGGAAATACGAGGTGTGACACAAAAGTAACGAGACTAGATCTGTAGCTTTAAAAAGCAATGGAATTGGCAGCAATTGTTTTTGTGGCATCATCCCACATGCCTCCTCTATCCATGTTGCCAATTTCGATTGAATCGGTCATACCATTTGGAAGTATTGCGTTATTTAGTGAACACGTGCAACTGTATTCTGCCGGAAAAATGTCTAACGTAAAACCCGAACAGCGAATAAATATCAAGTTTCTTGTAAAATTTGTTGAAATCTTTTGTAACATGTGATGAGACATGTATTTTTACCTATGACCCAGAAAGTAAGCGCCAGTCAATGGAGTGGAAGTCTCCAGGATCCCCAAAACCCAAAAAAGCACGCATTTCAAAATCAAAATTCGACATTAATGGAATTGTAATGATTGAGTGGTTTCCCAGTGGTCAGACTGTTAACTAACACTATTACATTGAAATACTAAAAAGACTTAGTGAAAAAATTAGGAAAAAAAGGCCACAGTTGTGAAGCGATGGATGGCTGTTGCACCAGGACAATGCACCCGCTCACACGACACCGTCTGCCAAGCAGTTTCTGACCAGTAAAAATATTACTGTGATGGGGCATCTTCCTTATTCACTTGATTTGGCTCCATGCGACTTTTTTTTATTTCCTAAAGTTAAATTTTGCTTAATGGGAACCCATTTCACCTCAGTTAAAGAGGTTCAGGCAGAAACAGAGAATCTCCCGAAGGGACTTCCAAAAACCTTGTTTCAGAACTGTTACCAACAATGGTAGCACCGAATGCAAAAGTGTGTGAATGCTGAAGGGGACTACTTTGAAGGTGATAATGTCACGGAGAACTGATTCTGCAGGTACAATGATTTATCGGACTAGTCTCGTTACTTTTGTGTCACACCTCGCATGTGTTATTTGTAAAGATAAACAATGGACAACAGTATTGCGTATAGATTCTTCATGTTTCATTTTTATTTCATCATTTTGCTATTTCATTTTTAATTTCGTTTCATTTCATTTTTAATGTCAGCAGTTCTAGTGTTAAGTAAGTAATTGTTCGTAGGAGATACAAACCGTTCTTCTTCGTTATGGTGAACTCGATCGTATTCCCTTTGAAAAACTGCCAAACTGGGATCCAGACGTATCGGCGTCGGTAATTGATTCCAAACACGGAGCACCTCTTCCGGAATTTGACCTAATATTATTGAACTGGCTATAGATGATGCTGGAGTTCCTGCAGAAATTAAATTAAATTGCAATATTGAAAAAGTATTTAAGGATGTAGAAATATAGGAATATAGGAACGTGGAAATTTAGAAAATTTAAGAATTTTGGAACATAGAGATTTTTACTTCTGAGGAATTTAGAAATTTAGAAATTTTAAATTATACTTTTATATTCTCAGATTCTCATATATTCAGAATTTTGAATTCAGAAATCTGATTTGAGAAATTGAAAATTCAGAAATTCAGAAATTTAGAGATAATGACTTATTGAATTTTAAAATTTATGTCCTTTCATAGTTGAAAGTAGAGAAATTTAGAAGTTAAAAAATTCTGAATACGAAAATATAATTAGAATGAAAAAATCTACATATTAGAAGTTAAAAATTTAGAAACTCTACTTACAAATTTGAAAATTGAGAAATTTGTAAGTTCAGAAACGAATTTCCGAATTATCAAATTTCCAAATATCTAAATTTGAAAAATTGGGGATCAGATTTTCTGAATACGAGAATTTCTCTCAATAGTGAGAATGTTTCTCAATAAAGAATTACCAGTTTTCCAAACATGAAAATTTAGAAATATGTGTTGGTAAATATTGGCTGTTAGAGATTTAATAAAACACCCCATAAAATGTATTAAAGTATACCTGGTGTTCCACGGCTGTATCGAGATCCTCTTCTAAGGAACATCGGTACTTGTAGTCCAGTTTCATCGCCGCTGCTTTCGGTTTCAGACGTCTCAATTATGAAAGTTGACATGCTCCTGAAGTGTTGAGATGCTTCTGATTGTTATTTATATCGCTTAAATAAATAATTACGACAATCAGTTAATTGTATCCTTTTTAATAAAGCTTTGACATTGAGTAATTTCTAGATTAATACAAAATTTTTGATATGCGAGAATCCGTTACTACACACATATCTGTGTATAAAGTCCATGCAGATCAAAACACTTTTTTTCAATTTATTAGAAAATTCGTAGCATTTGCAGAAATCATAAAAGAAAAGCATAGTAAGACTTGCAATAATCAGTATTTCATGGAATTGCAGAGTAATATACGCAGGGTTTTTAACGACACGAAAGAATATATAAACGTTTATTAAAATATACATATAACGATATAACGGGCGTAACGGAAATTCTAATCACACACAATAGTTCTATTTACTTGCTCTTTTTTACACTCGCTAGGATGCATCGATTTAAATTGACTAACGTTGCCTGATGTTTACCTGTTTACGTATATACAATCAGGAGTTTAGAATGTTCGAGACGTTACGATAGAGACAAAAGAATTTTGAATATCCCGAATTTGACTTGAATTGATGATATATCAACGTCTTTTTAATTTTTATATGTCGTTACTATACTTTTTAGAATTATATCTGGTTTTCTAGGACAAAAGCAGTAATGGCGAACATTGCTTGACAAACAGTTTACTATTGTTTTATACACGAAACACTTCGGCAAATCTACATAGAATAGCAAATCTGAGAAATATGGTAAAAAACATTACAAAAGATTCAAAAATTTTAAAAGATTTATACATTTCAAAAGTAACATATACATCTTATAGATATGTTACATTCTTAATCCGCGGTAATTATATACTGATCGTAAATTTGAGTATTTGGAAATATGAAGTTAAACATTTGTAGATTTCAGGATTTGGAAAAGGAGAAATTTTGAAAATTCGGAAAGTAGTTTTTGGGAATTGATAAATTTCAAAACCTTGAATTCGGGAATTCAGAAATTTAGAAATTTAGAAATTCAGATTTTTAAGAATTTGGATATTTTCAAAGATGAGAATTCAAAAACTTGAAGTTAATATAACCATTACATCTACCCGCGTTACACGTACAATATTAACTAAAAATAAATATTTTTTACAATGTTGTATTTATAGTAAGCATAAAATAAATGTAACAGTACCAAACAGTGATTATAAATTGTAAAAAGAATTTGCAAAAATGTTTTGACTTGTCGACAGAAATAAGTTTACGAGCGTAAAAATTTATATTTCAAAGATTGTATTATTTTTCACCGATTAACAATGAATGTTACTTACCTTGTTCGACTTTTAATAACACACTTGCACCATAATTGTATGATTTTCACTAAATATTGTATATTTTAGTTTGGAACCGGTGGATTTGGTCTTGATCAGGAGGAATAGAACGGAGAACTGCGATTGATGTTCTGCTTTTACCTAGCTATTTCGTTTAGGGGTCATATTCAACGTTAATGTGTTTATTTTGTATTTGATTTTGTACTTTATTACGGTTTTGTTTCTAACCCACCTATCGTTTAACTGTGAAATCATTAAAATACAATGATGTGTTGTAAAACTACGTTTTATTTCTAAAATATCATTTGTAGGATCACAATAAATATTTCACATCACATTTTATTAATGATTTGTTAATGTTTGTATTATTCAATTATATAAATGATATCATTCAAGCATAAGATATGTACATGTATAACGAAAGTAAATATTACGAATACAATAACGAATTCATTTTTAATTAAATGTTTATAATAAAATGCGCGTTGAAAATGATGAGTTTTCGAAATTTGCGAATTTAGGAATATGTAAAATGGAAAATTTTTAATTTGTAAATTTCTAAATTGAAAAATGTGGATATTTAAAAATCTGTAACTACTGAATCTCCATATTCATATTTCTAGTTTGAAATTCGTGAACTTTGAAATTGACAAATTCGAAATTCCTCAATTTTTGAATTTAAAAATTTGTGGACTTAAAATCTGCAAGTCAAGAAAATTAAAATTAAGAAAACACGATTAGAAATTAAGGAAAATGAAATTTTTCAATCTTTAAGTTTTAAAGTGTGTAAATTTGAAATTTCCATACTAGTATTTACAATTAAAGATTAAAACCTTGTGACAATTATTAAAATAATTATTGACTTTAAGCAGATTTAGAAATTATTAATTTCGAGCAAATTTAGTTGTTGAAATCTTTATTTTTTCTCTCGCAATTATTTTATACAATTATCACTTTCCTTTAAATCTTCAAAATTTGTTCCTTAACAATTATCTGCAGTTTTAAATGCACATTGAAGCATTGTTCAAATGAACTTATTTCAAATATAAATTACGTATTATTATAGGCAGATTTCAAAAAGCTCCAGAAAACTGCAAGATTAAGTACCAGTCCAATATACTGTATGATGAATATTTTGAAGGGTGCTGGTTCTTTTCGAGTTGTTCTGTCCAACCTACTATAGTATTCCTTAATTACATTTCTTATAGTTAGCTTAATTTTCTAACTTAAGAAAATTGTAATAGAAAAAAAATTGACATCATGATTTTTTAAGCACTTTTAATATTTTGATAAACAAAGTTCCATCAGTAAAAACTAAACGGTGTTCAATTGGTAGCAAATTGCAAATATTTAGAGTGACACTTTGGAAATTTCAATGATTATAATTTGAAAACCTCTATAAAATTATGATTCTGTACACTTCCTTTCAATTTCATTTATTTTCTGTTCATTGCCTTTCAATTTCATTTATTTTTGCATTATCTCGAAAATAATATATGAAAGATTCTGAGTGAATGTAACAATTATCATAAGTGCCACTCAGCCAACTTCTAAACTTTATAAACTAGTCTTCCTAAAATCATAACCTTCTGATACACTATTCTGAACCTTACAAATTTTCTAGATAACATTTTTTTTCAAAACTTGTTTTTCACGAGATGCTACATCCCTTTCAGACTTTTGCCACATCTTGTTGTAACAGATCAAGAAATGAATTTGACTAATTCAATTATACAAGTTGATGACTAGATATAAATTAACGGTAACTGTTACAGTTGCAAAAATTCGAGTAATCTTAAATACAGTTTTGAAATTCAATCTCTTTGTAAAATTCTTTTAGCCAAATTATCAACATAGCAATTATAAATGTGGACGCGTTCACTATTTTCATTATGTACTAATTTTATTTGTGACATATAAATACGGTTAACAATTAATTATTAATTATCCCTTAAATTGAAATATAGGTCTCATTATCAGTTGACGGATAAGAAGTGTAATTACTTTTACGTTGACCTAATTTTTGTCTCAATTATTATTAGAAGTACTTAAATATCTTCCTCGATAATTAATGTATATCGAAGTTCAACGCCGCGACGCGTTTTTCTTTCGAATATAAATAAGTGTTGTTCTGTATTGTTTTCAGTTTTTATCCAAAATAAAAAGATTTTATCTAAAAATGTTTCTCCTAAAATTCTTTTGGAATAAAAACTGAAAGCATAAGAAAAAGGGAGAAATTAGGTTAAGGTTTATTTTAACCTAACACTACTTCTACACTGCTTTTTTAAGGGAAACCTACATTGCTCCCGAGTGTATATCTATTCTAGGAGTATTTGTAATATAATAGTGTAAAATGCGTACTTAAAACTGGCTATTTCACGAGCGGTAAGCGTCTGTGGTCTAATTCTGTATAGAAGCGAATAAGCAGTGAATTTACCAGCTTCGATTGCGCCGTCTATAGTTCCTGGCCAATTGGTAGCATATTCGCTAGATGCAAAGAAAACCCTTCAAAGAAAAATTCATCATTAGTATAATGATATAGACTTTTTCAATTTGATTCATTACTTGTTTATCATCCTATAAACACTATTTTGTGTTCCAACACTATTGTTCAAGAAACGGTCAATGATCGCTCCAGAACTTCGTAGAACGTTCCTGTAATCATTTTTGTTTTCAAATTTGACGAATGATGTCTCGCGGCTACCCTCCCGCACCGCACCACTCTCCCCGAGGGCTACGAGGCGGGAAGTACACAAACGGAAGGGAAGCGCGTCGGGACATCGTCAAATTTGAAAAGAAAAACGATTATAGGAACGTTCTACGAAGTTCTGGAGCGATCCTTGACCGTTTCTTGAATAACTATAATTTACTGTTATTGTTATTCATTTTGTGAGGGTCTCAATTGTTATGATCATTTACCTAAATACAATTGCTACACTTGTCGTTTATCTAATCGTTTGAAAATATGTCTGCAGAATATAAACCTAAATTAACATTATTTTGCCACAAACGAGAAAACTAAATTTGCAAACAATATTTGCATACTGTTACAAATATTATTGAATATTTTTAATTGATTCTATTGAATATTACTCAAGAACTATGAACAAGTAACAGTTACACTCAAACGAAAAGGCCATTCAAAATAATATCCCTAACAACACATTTCGAGGTTATGATAATTAGCGAGCAACCATTTTTCTATCCATCGATAATTTTTACACTACTTACTTTTGTACCTTATAATGATATAATAATAGCCTTATAGCAATAACTTAATAATAAAAAATGAATTCTAAATTTTCGTTGACGTGAATATTTCAAACATTCGCGCACCTTCCAAACGCAGTACCCGTATGCAAACTGACATGATTCACTAATGTGGGCATCAGAACACTCATAGGACTACCACCTTTCATTTCACCATTCAAAAAGTGATCGTATTCTGTATATTGCAGATATTCCGAGGTTTCCTCACTTTTGAAACACTCGTGTAACGTATCAAATAATTCCTTTCTACTTGTTTGCGTGGAATTAGGTTCCGCAAGAAATCCAGAAAGCATAGAGTTTTCTGATTTGCTGTGAGTTACATTGTAAGCAATATTTAGATTGCTGTTCAAGTCCCATGTAGTTACGATGTCCTTTATAGAATCATTATTCGAATATCGATTTTTATAAACAACGTTGAAGAATATATTCTTGCCAGGTGTATATAAAATTTGAGTATTTAATAAACACTGTGAGGATGGTTCGATGGCAATGCGATTATGCTCTGGTGGAGGCACTGCTATCACCGCTAAGTTGCATCTGTAAGAAACAATGGTAATAATTGGGTTAATTTATTATTTTGGAATATATGGGGCATATAACTTGTGGTACTATTAGATAGAGGCTACTTACAAATATAAGTCGAAAATATAGAATAAAGTTTTTTTCATTCGGACCTCGCTTTTGGAGAAAATCGGCTTTAGAGATCTACTCGATACACGTACAGACAGGAGTGAAAATTTTCTGGTACGTGTGAAGAACTTTACAAATTTGCAAATTTGGGAACCTGGGAAGTTGGAAATTCAGAAGTTTCAGAATTTAGGAATTTAGAAATTTGGGAAATTTAGAAATTTAGGAATTTAGAAATTTAGGAATGTGGAAATCTGGAACTTTGCCAATTCAGGGATTTCAAGATCTGGAAACTTGGAAATTTGGAAATTTAGAAGTTTTGAAATTTAGAAATTTGGGAATGTGGAAATCTGGAACTTTGCCAATTCAGGGATTTCAAAATTTGGAAACTTGGAAATTTGGAAATTCAGAAGTTTTGAAATTTAGAAATTTGGGAATGTGGAAATCTGGAACTTTGCCAATTCAGGGATTTCAAAATTTGGAAATTTGGAAATTCAGAAGTTTTGAAATTTAGAAATTTGGGAATGTGGAAATCTGGAACTTTGCCAATTCAGGGATTTCAAAATTTGGAAATTTGGACAATTGGAAGTGTGGAATTTTGGTAATTTAAAAACATGAAAATTAGAGAAATTAAGAAAATTAGCAAAATTATAGAATTCCAAAATTTTTAATCTTGAAAATTTGTAGTAACTCACCATCCTTATAATCATAGATCACCGAAGTTCAAAGACCACAAATTCTTTACCTCTCCCTAAATTATGAAGTCAAAAATTCGTAAAAATAAATTAGTGGTACATCACTTCCTTCTCGAATGCCGCGTTTTTCCAAAGGAAAAGCAGACTTGCTCATGACAGTACATGCACCGAGCAGATTTCAAACGAAAAATGTTTCGAACGAAAAACTGTTATTCTCTATTTTTTACTTATTTGTTTTACGTAGAATCAGCCCTTATCCGACTGCACCTCCAGTTATATGACAGCCTCTGTAATTTTATATTATAGGTACAATACCTTAAACTGCTTTTTTCTGTAAATACATACACTCGATCATCGTTGAATTTAACCTCATTAACTGTCTCCTGGTATCGTATTTTACCGTTGAGGCGTAAAATATTTCTTAACAATTCCTGAGCTATTTTAATTACACCACCCTGTATGTGACAATATCAGTATAATTACAAATTTATATACAGGGTGCTCAGAGATTTACTAGCCAGCGTTTTTCTCGTAAACGATTGATACGAGAAAAAAATGAAAGAGGAAAAAGTGATAGTGTTTTTTATAATCAACATAACGAAGTATATAAATTTTTCGTGTTTATACTATTTTTTGAGAAGTGAAGGTAAATTTAAGTTTTTTAAGTGGAATGGTATATATTTTTTATATCATATGAAAGGGCGTATCGAAACGAATTCAACGACGTAGCATATCATGACCTTGAGACCCATTCAGAGTCAAAAATAAACGAAATATTTCAGATATTTCGCATTATTGTACTTACAGGTATTTTTTACTGATATGTTCACATTTCGTGTTCAATGTGGTTTCTATTAGCTAGAAAGGACTTTTGGTGGTTTTATGTTATGATTAGGTCATGATAATGGTGTTATGACAATGTAGAGTAATGACTGTTCTTTACATACATACAAAGAAAGTATATTTACAGAAGTCCTAACAGCATTTTACTTCAAATGATAAAATGATACCTGTATAAAAAATCGATTGTCGTCACCAATCGTAATCCTCAATCGATTGAAAAGACCTGAGGCGCCATTTAATGTAACCAGCAACCAAAGAGCGGAAACGTCATTGAGGTTTCGCATGGCTGCAGAGAATTGCAAATAAAATACGCTTATATTAATTATACTTGAATACTTAAAACCTTGAAAACTTGAGATATTTGTAATACTACATTTTACGGAATATTTTGTTTAACAATACATAAACGTACTAGTTTTATTGAACAAACAAACGAACGTACCACATGTACTGCAAATATATGCTCGACATAGCAAACGTGCGAAGGAAAAATAAACATATTTGCGTAACATGTCTTCCACGCTTGTTTCAGCAAGATGAGCTGTTTCATTATCAGTATAATTGTTTAATACAAGCGACAATGCTTCTGTTTCAATCTGAAAGAACAAAGCACGATAACTATTAGAAATGAATCATGTTTCAGATTTATAAATTTAACCATAACGTAGTAGCTTTATAAAAACTGTTAAATATAAGTCGTAATAAAACGTTAAAATCTAAAAAATGTATAATTTTTATGGGTACACTCGTGTGCAACGTACTTTGCAACGCATTACTCAATTTTATTGATTAATAAAAAGGTAGAAAGTACGCGTGGAAATACACAATTGTACATGTTCATTATTTATTAAATTTATATAAATAATTTTATGTCATTCGGTAAAAAGATATATATATAATAAATACATGTACTATATTTCATAATAAAAAGTATAATAAATAAATGCATTACATTCTATAATAAAGAATATAATAAATAAATGGATTATATTATGTAGTAAAAAATATAACAAAAATTTATTGTATTCCATAATATAATCTACATATTGTCATTATAGTAATAAAATATAACAATATCTTCGTATTAAAAATAAATGCAAAAAGTACGAGACTTTACAAGAAATGATTTAATACTTTTTGTGTAACTTTAAAAGTACTTTGCATAAAAGAATAAACTACAATGAATGTTTTGTTACCATGTCAAGAAAGGAATAAATTTCAGCTCCATAATATTTAGGTAAATTCCGTGATGGTCCAGATTTCGAATACAGTATTTTTTCCCTTGTATTAATAATTTTTCCTGGTTTGACATTTATACGCAATGATTCTATCAGATCAGTTATATGCTGTTGCAAGAAATTAGCATGATAAGTTTGGCTAAGAACTTTTGGTAAAATGCGGCCTCCAACTTCATCTATTTTCAAATGTAAATAATGGATATTAGCACTAGAAATTGTATTATTCAATTCTATTAAATTCTTCGGATTATATTATATTATATTATTTATATTAAATTCACTATATTAATATAAGGCTATGATAATTTATTTTGTAATCATACAGTTACGGTAAATTCAGGATTTGGGAATTTGAGGGTTTTCGGGGACTCGGGGATTTGGGGAATTTGGGAATTGGAGAATTTGAGAATTTAGGAATTTAGGAATTGGGGAATTGGGGAATTGAGGAATTGGGGAATTGGGGAATTGGGGAATTGGGGAATTTGGGAATTAGGGAATTGGAAAAGTTAGGAATTTGGGAATTTGGGAATTTGGGGATTTTCAGGGATTTGGGGAGTTGGGGAGTTGGGAATTTGGGGATTTGGGGATTTAGGGATTTGGGGAATTTGGGAATTAGGGAATTGGAAAAGTTAGGAATTTGGGAATTTGGGGATTTGGGGATTTGGGGAGTTGGGAATTTGGGGATTTGGGGATTTGGGGAGTTGGGAATTTGGGGATTTGGGGATTTGGGGATTTAGAGAACTGAGGATTTAGAGAATTGAGAATTTGGAGAATTGGGGATTTAGAGAATTGGAAATTTGGAGACTTGGAGATTTGGAAATTTAGAAACTTGGAGAATTGGAGATTTGGAGATTCAGGGATTTGGGATTACGAATTTCTAAATTTGAAAATTTAAACCTTTCAGAATCTGAAAGTTTACCCTTTTAAAAATTTCTGAATCTAAAAAGAACAATATTAACGCCGAACAATTTTCAGTAAATTTAGTTAATTCTGACACACACTGTAGTTCTTCTGAATCTCTCCCTGATTTCATTTTTATTAACCTACAATGTTTGATGAATGAAGTTTAAATTAAAAAATAAACTTTAAATTTGTAATTTATTAAAACAATATTAATATCAATTGTATTAAAATTTGTAAAACTTCTAATTGTTTCATATCGCATATTTAGATAATATCTTGTCTTATAAAAAATCTACTCTTATTTCAATGAAATTAAAAAATAAAGATACTTCATAATATTTTCACTGTTGTCTTTCATACACTAATATTACCAAACTTTCAAAATTTCTTACGTAAAATAATAATTACTATTTTCCTCAATTATTAAGACATCTAACCCAGCTTTCTTTCTCAGAATATTATATGCACATGTAAGGCCAGATAGACCAGCGCCTATAATAATAACATCAAAATCGTTCACATCTTCTTTAACAAATTCATGATCTGCAAAGTCAGCTGCCATATCTGTTATCGCATAAACTATTTTCGTTTAGATTAAAATACACCGTTGTTCATTTTCGTCGTTGTATTTGAAGTTGGCAACTTAACTTGGATTAACCTGAATGAAGTTAATCAGAGTGTTGCACATAACATAAAAATATAAAAGTAAGTAAATTGTAATTTTTATAACGGTTTGGGTATATACATAATCAAATGTAGTCACCAATAACCTAAGAAGGTGCATGTGACCTTAAGTATTCAATTAAACAAAAAAATTATATAATACATAATTATGTATTTTGTATTATATAATTATATAATTATATAACGGTTAGGTTCCACTAATAAAGTCATAGAACTCAGCCTATATCTATATTTTTGTTATATTTCTTTTTTATAGAAATCTATTTTTTTCTATGTCTTTTACCTATTTTGCTTTTGCACAAAATCACTCATTACTCATACTTGTATTCTTGTCCTATTTTTCTTTCACACAATATCACTCACTGTATATTTACATTCTTGCTCTATTTTGTCTTACATATAATCATTCTCGTATCTATATTCTTGTCTTATTTTTCTTTTACTCCACATAACCCACCGTCCATATCAATATTCTTGACCTATTTCTTCTCTACATAGATCCACTGCCCACATCTACATTCTTGTCCTATTTTATCTAACACAGAATCACTCCCCTCCATCTATATTTTTGTCCTATTTTTTCAGGAAGAATCACCACCCATCAGTTACATCTGAACTTACAGCGATTCCGATAAAAGATATCGGATTTTTCTCTATCTATTACTTGACAATTTTATCAGAATGACACAACGGAACTTTCACAAATTCCGATACGCAACAGCTCAAAAATAACGGTGCTGCCATCGTCTCGAAACAGTCAGCCCCTTGATAATTCAAGTAACTTTTAACTGCAACCTTTATAACTCCCGCGATGGCCTCCTCGGCTTCCCTACCCTTCCGGTTCGTCCTAGAAGCGTTACTTTCTTTCGCCCCCTTTACGACTGCTCGACTCTCTCTTTACGGAGCTGTACATCTTAAATAATTGATCTTAACGTAGTTGCCGGTGTTTTTATAACTGTTTTATCGCCCGCTGTTGCTGCTGTGATATACATTATTTAGCCACCGGTTTTTAAACTTAAGTCTCCGGGCATGGAGGTGTGAAAAGACTGAAGAACCATCGGGGATGTGTCCGCTTCTTTGATAAAATTCTACTATGCTGTTTTATCTTACGTTCAATCCCTCGTCCCTTCCGGGTAGTTTCATTTCAATAAAGAAACAATTACATTTGGTATTCTTCATTGGTGCAACTTCATTGTTTCTGGAATAGAATTTTAGACATTCTTCAGTTAATTGTTATTAAGTGCCTGAAGATTGAAGCGGCTGCAGCAAATTAATAATTTGGACATCGATTTATTGTGTGTGGGAAGGTAATAGAATTTATGTGGAGATTTGAGAATTTGGAAAGGGGATTTAGAGAGTTAGGTATTTGGAGATTTGGAGATTTGGAGATTTGAAGATTTGAAGATTTGGAGATTTGGAGATTTAGGGATTTGGAGATTTGGAGATTTGGAGATTTGGAGATTTGAAGATTTGGACATTCGGAGATTTGGAGATTTGGAGACTTGGAGATTTGGAGATTTGGAGATTTGGAGATTTCGGGATTTCGGGATTTGGAGATTTGGTGATTTTGGGATTTGAAGACTTGGAGATTTGGAGACTGGAGATTTGGAGATTTGGAGATTTGGAGATTTGGACGTTTGGACATTTAGAAATATGGAGTTTCGGGATTTGGAGATTTGGAGAATTGAGGATTTGGAAATTTGGGGACTTAGAAATTTGTCCGTTTGGATATTTAGAGGTGTGGGAATTTAGAGATTTGAGGATTTGATGAATTGGGGATTTGGAAATTTTGGGATTTAGACATTTAGAGGTGTGGGAATTTAAAGATTTTGAAATTTGGAGAATTAGGGGCTTGGAGATTTGGAGACTTTGACATTTAGACATATGAGAATTTGGAAATTTTGAAATTTAGAGATTAAGGGTCAGAAATTTAGAGAATTAGAAATTTTGAGATTTTTGGTTTTGTTAGAATCTTACTTTTCTTAAAGGTACTTTAAGAACATAGATATTTTATAATTAGATTTATAAATTTGAATTTTTAAAAATTTTTAATTAAACTATTCAGACACTTGAAAATTTAACTATATAGTAAAGTGGACATTCGAAATTTTTGAACTTTAAACAACTGGTTCTGTGAGAATTTCAGAATTTAGAAATTTATGAGGTATTACTAATTTGGACTTTTGAAAATTTGCGATTTTGGTAATTTAGAAATCTATTTATTTTTAATTACTTCCCTTACATTTTAAAGTTCCATAAATTCTTCAAAATGGCGAAGGAGGATTACACACAAAAAGATGCTCTTGCTGCAGGTCTTTGATACCAGCGCTTTGTTATAAGTTGCTAGCGAAAAGTTTTGCGTACTAAAATTAATTCAGGAGGCAAAGATAAATTTATTATAAATAAACTACTTTTATTTTTACAAAAAGTACTACTCTAATGCTATTTATTAAACGATGAAAATAATGGACTTAATATTTAATGGGACAGTAATAATTAATATCTAGGGCATGCCTTGAATATTGTTTAACTCGACATTTTCAAATTTTAATTAATTTAAAACTTTTCCTCCACGAACACAAAATTGTTTCATCTGAAAGTAGAAATTTTACTCTTCCATATAGATATATTTAATTACATCGTCTAAATGTAAAAGAAGCCATAATTATCTTAACTGCTTCCTCAACCATTTGACCCCCGAGTGAATTATTCATACAATATTGAGTTATATGAATAATTCAAAAAATGAATAAGTTTAACCTCATAATCGTAACGATAAGTTAATATCCAACTCTGTCCGTGTCTCGAGATCATTCTTATCTACCCATGTCAAGCACACCGAAATGATGAGGAATCAAAGGGACTCCAATCCCGGTATCAGCTTTGCCGAAGATATGCAGCAGGTTTCGGTGCAGGGCGACACTTCCGTCAAAAATGAACTTTCCGAATGCTGAATGCAACATCGTTCTCTTCTAGAAAGCACTTTGACAGAGCCCCATGGGTACATTACTAGGATTGCCGCCACCAATTGAACTCCCCTGACTCGCCGAGAGGCGGCCGACTACGTTACTCCCTTATGTCTGCAAACAGAGCCGCCCGAGGCAACACCGCCGTTCAAACACCCAATCGTTTCGGCCGATTCACAACGATGAAGCAACTTGCAAATTCTCCATTGTTAACGTCAGTTGACTCAGCCGCGCATTGGCTGCGCTGATCTGCATAATAGGCATTAACCCGGAAGGATTCAAACTTCGCTGTCGGGATAACTTTTCAACCTAGCCTGATTAAGTCTCCTCGTCCTCGAAACTTCGACGGTACGCGTTGTTACTTACGAAAGCAAGTGATTAACTATTCTGCCGGAACTTTGGCTCAACTTCCGCGGACGAACAGTATTTTCCGGCTTGTTCAGCTGGCTCCGGTCGTGACAACGATCGAACCGATTATTATCATCTTTTTCCTAAGATGAGGTTTTCGTAGAATTTTATAGTTTCGGAGCATTTTCCTGTTCTTTTTTTTATTCAGAGGAATACAATGATCTTCAAAGGTATTTTAGATGCGGTTCCATTGTGCCAATTCATGACATTCGGTGGTGAATTGGATTCTTGTAGAAGGGTGGTTGCGGTAACACAATTTTTTCGGATACAGTAAAAATTTCAGAAAATTAGAAGATTAAAATGTATTGTATTTTACCAGCAACACTTTACTGTAGCTTAAAATTTGTGAAGAAGAAAGTTAAAAAATAAAAAGTTAATTTAATAGGAAACATACAATAAAAGAACAAATTCTAGATATTTGATTTTGAATGTCAGAATGTTATGGCAGTATACAAAGTGTTGGCACATCCACAAATACAACTTATAAAAATATTTTTTCTCAACACCAGTAAAAACACCAAGAAATGATTCCTTGAAATTTGACAATAATGTGTCTGAATATGGTACACCTAAATCTGTTACCTGAAAATACCAAGTGACATAAATATTTAATGTTCAACTGAATTCAGCAATGGTTTATTGATTAATTAACAAGCATAATATAAAAGATAATAATGCATACTAACTTTCTTAATGGTGGTAACAGTGTGAGAGCACGCTGAATAAGTAATAATCATCATTTATAACCGTCAAGAGATGTTTCCAGCGGGGTGTCATAAGGTCAATAGTTCACCACATCAACACTAGATGACATCAGTTATCACGTTCGTTACTTTGAAACAGTTTGAACGCTCTAATTCTTGTTGTCACTGTTTTCAAATTATTCACCATTTTATGAAAAATTTATCTTAATAATTGCAAAGTTGTTTAATATTTTTAACTACTTTCATAAGAACATGAATATATGTTTCTGGGTCATTCGAATTTGATACGTTTATAAATCTATGGAATAATGTAACCATCTTGTTGTGGAACCTTGTTCCAGTACGTGAGGCTTAAGCAATAAATCAAGATGGTTAACACAGAAATAAGTTTCCAGTAAAATTATTTTTCCCCTGTATACATAAGAAATATTTTCCTTCGTGCATACTTTCCGTGCTTCTTTTTCTTCTGTATACACAAGAAATATTATTTTCTTTCGTATACACTTTTTGCATGTTTATTTTCCTCCAGTATGGGATCTTAGGCCGATCTCCGTTGCTCCGAAAGCGGTAACAGATCACACACTATCAAAATCTACTTCCCAACCGAGAGACAGTTCGATTTGTAGCAAAGGTAGCCGCGAATACACACGGCACATTCTGCTCATAGTCCCACTTTATACGACCGAAATTCCCCAGTAAGATGCAGGAGGACACAGGGAAGAAGCAAAGGTAACGGTGAAGGAGAGGTCGGGATCGCGTCGCGGGAGGGTAGGGTGAAGGGAGGAATTCGTAATATAGAGGGCCGCTCTACGACCCCGTTGGGAGGAATTCCGGGGTACGTTTTAAATTGCTGCATCCCCAACCTCCTTGTTTATGTATGCTACCGTGTTTCTTATTCTTGTGCGGCAGCGAAGGAGAGCGCGCGCCGCCCCTAACTTTATGTGCACAGTGCTGGCATAAGTATGCAATCTATGCGTCGGTGTGACCGTATCCCTGTCTGCGTGATCGTACATGTGAAAGCGAGAAGGTCCATGTACCACGGCCAAGGGTGTGCTAGTGGATCCGCACACGTGATCGTGCCTCGAACCCTCTACGTGTGTGTATTCTATGGTGAAACGTGGTCCTACGTTTCCTCGTGGCGGCCTTGTGTTCTCCAGCCTCTCCCCTTACATCTAACTCCACCTCCCGTTTTCTCTCGTGGATTCTTTTCGTGTTCCGAACCTGCTATGCTTTTTCTCCTTATTCCCAACTTCAGCCCGGCTACAACCGACCCGCTCTTACTCCCACCTTTCCGGCCTCAATTGCTGTAATCTATAGCCTATGCTCGTGGATTTAACCGTGGAATTGAGCCACGGTGATTTGTACGGTTTATTAATATTGCACGATATCGGGGATGGAACTTGGCCATGGGTTTTCATAGATTTTCAACGGCACCCAGATGATTATACGTACATACGTACGTGAACGACCGGTGTATCGATTCTACGGATGCGTAAAGCAACTTCTAGCCCGTGTAATTGCGAACCCGAATTCCGTGGAAGACATGCGGGGAAAAACGTAGGGGGAGATACTCGTTAATGGGTAATATTGGTTAGGAACCATCTAATCGGAATCGATGGTAGAGCCGATATCGAGTGATCGGTATCACCAGTTTTTGACAGAATTCGTATAACGAAATTTAATTTGAAAATAATAAGTGTTATATAAATAATAGACTTTAATAATAGTACATTATTTTGTTAATGTAGTATTCGATGTGTATTTATAAATGTATAGAAGTTGGGACAAAATGGAAACTCTTTGTATATTAGTATACGTATGGTTCAGAAACGACATTTTATGTACACATACACAGTAGCAAGTTTTCAAAGTATGTTGCATTTAATTCTTTTCAATTGTTTTTATGCATCGTAGAGAACATTTAAGGAAAGGTGAGTGTAGAGGAAGATTAAGATTTAGGATGACGGACATTTAAATGATTTAAATGAATTAAATGTGTAATATCGAAGTCCAATATTGACTATTGGGACATTCATTTTTTAGTATTATCAGCATTTCTTAGTACCATCTTCCAGTTCTTCAAAGTCTCAGATTTTCACATTCCTAAATTTCTACATTTCTACATTTCTACATTTCTACATTTCTACATTTCTACATTTCTACATTTCTACATTTCTACATTTCTACATTTCTACATTTCTACATTTCTACATTTCTACATTTCTACATTTCTACATTTCCAAATGTCTAAATTTTAAACCTTCTAAATTCGTATATTTCAAAATCTTCAATCTCCAAATTCTTAAATCTTCAAATAGTCAAGTTCCAAATGTCCAGCCTTTAAAATCTGCAGACATCCAAATTATCGATCAACAAATTTCTGTCACGAAGAAATTATCAACATTTCAAAGCTGCCAGTAAATATTAGAAATTCTAGAATATTGCAATATTATGTACTATCTAATGATGCAAGGTCTTTATTAACCCCTTGTCTACTGTGGGCGCCTATAGGCGCTTAGAAATTTTGTGTTTGTATTACTGAGAGCACCTATAGGCGCCCACTTTTATACCAACAGAGTTTTTTCCTAGCGATTAAAAAATTTTTATAAAAAAGAGTTATGACGGCGTGTTATAACATTTGTCATTTGTATTACCCTTTGTACATAAAGGAAACATAAAAAACTGTATAGAAAGGCTTTAGCTTTGCCTTTTATAAATAAGAATATCTGACTTTTTATTATAATAAATAAGACCATAATCACATTTCTCAGAAAAAATCACCGTAGCGAAAGGGTTAAAATACTATGAAGTTTTACTATGTGAAAATTTTACCAATAATTTCTTCATTATTTTAAAACAAGAACAAATTTTTATAACCTTATTGTTACGATTCATTATATTTGAATTTAATACCGCTTTTTTAGATTTTATCGCTCTTTTTAAATACACGTGTTGCACCTTGCATCGTGAAGTCTGAATTTACAAGAACTCGTCAAATTCTTCCTCGATTTCTTCTTAAATAATAGTCGAATGTAATTCGCAGGAAGGGGCGAGAAAACTATAACTGATAGAATGTATCAATCTGTACATTAAATATTTATCAATACCTGGTACGATGTGGTTTCATGGGCTTAGATTCATTTATCTTATAATTCTTGTTACTGAATAAAAAAGAACATAGATTTCCCAAATAACTGTATCAGAAAACATAATTCGATCAAAAGATGCTTACAAAAAATTCATTTAAAAAAATACAAATTCATAAAAATTATTATGATACTCGATGTATAAAAATTAATAAAGTGATTATCAATAATATCTATTAATTTGAAAGAAAGACGTGTTGCTAGTATTGAATATTAAAATATTAGTTTACACTAAAAAGAGTATAAATCATACATTAAAATATGTTAAGTCTTCTTTCTTTAAAAACAAGTTTTGAAATCCGCTTTTAGCGGAAATAAACTTTTAAGATGGACAAGTCGGAAGACTTTTTAATTAGTTTGGAACTTACAGGCAGTTGCAATGAAGCTTGAGAAGAATATCACTCCATTAAAGGGCGACATAATAAGTTCAATTCTGGAAGTGATTATTCGTTCACAAGGAAGTGGATATTCGTGAAAAAATAAGCTATTTATAATATATATAATAATTTCACAATTTTACAATTCTATATGTATACAACACAATCAATATACAATTACATATTACACAAATGATAAAAATATACAATTACAATTACATTTATAATATTAGGAAATAAATTTTAATACAACATGTACTGTTTTTTAAAATTAGACAGCTTGTTAAATAAAATTGTGTTATCTATAGAATAAATATTATCTGTAGCTTCAATTAGCAGCCATATACTTATGTTACTAGTGATTATGGACACGTATAATTTTGTTTTAACACTTCGTCTTGCTCTGACAGTTATTTTATGTTAGTTAAACAGAAAAAGTAATAATAACGAATATTATTAATTTCTATTTTAATTAACCGGGAAACCGTAAATATTTTAATGGATATTATCTGCTCTGCATTTTTCAAAATATCAATATTAAAAAAATAGTAATAAAACACGTTAAAAATTTTGCGAAAAATCATAGCGTTACTCATATGTATAATATATGATCTTCTGCACACCCCTAACATGAAACGTTACTTGCGTGTTAAGTTTGAAGTTGGAACCCTTCTTCGTTAAACGTACGCGTACAACGTATCATTCTATTCTGACAGTCTGTCAAATACACTTATTACATTAATTAGAAAAATGATACATCACGGCCACGTAATTTTAGGTTAACTTTCATTTACCCCGGTTTTGAACAACTGTGCAGTTCAATTTTTTTTAGTGTAATTATTAGCTTCGTTAATACGAGACTACGAATTGCAATGTGCAACTGACAACTGTAACTATGGTACGATTACATGCATATGATACAATTTATTTCATTGTAATTAATACCTGGTCTGCAACATGGTCTGCTTTCTTTCCGCAATGAACATAAATCCTCAAATTCATATCCTCAATCCTCAAATCCTTAAATTCTTTTTAGGAAGTTTCGAATTTAAGAATTCACCAATTTGGTAATTTGGTGTCTCAGATATTTGAAATCTTCAAATTTTCTAAATTTCGTATGTGAGATATATGGGATATCTATTACATTTATCTACGAAATTCAGATAATTATTATATAATTAGAAATTCCAAAAATTTAGAAGTAGAAGATAGCGAGTACAGTAACACACGATGAAAGTTAAAAATGTGATGAAAGTAACACATCTTTTTCCCGCTTCCAGAAATATTTTCGGACATTTAATTTTTCATACATGCATGTGCATATCTGTTCCGTTGATTGACTAAGCCATAACGCGAGCATTACATGGTTAAACCGAATTGGTAATTGAGATCATTCAAGTTTTCACACACATACAATCTTTAGCTGCATTCCCCTTTCTTCTCGCTCTCTACTTGGGTGAAGTCTCGCTCTATTTACGCTATCACTAAGGTACATCAGAACTAAAGACAATTATATCCAAAGATACGAAATAAGAAAATTGAATTTTAATTTTATCGAACATCAATGTGGCCGTTTCCAGTATCCATCCACAAGTCATCATAGAAGCATGTTGGATCGAATCGCAAGAATCCTGCACGTGTTAGCATTCTTCTTTAAGCTCGGGAATCAATTTGGCGGCGAGAAGGAACGATTGCCCGTTGAGGAAGATTACTGCGTTCCGTCGTTGGAGGCGATGCAAGGCGTAGAAACAGCCTAAGCATCACGGAGGTACGAACGAAGAGATCGAGAGGCGGCAGTAAACCTACTAGGCGTAGGTTTTGATGGCAGACAGCGGTGGTGAGCCGGTGGTGGACCGAGGACGAGGGGCAGCTGGGGGTGGTGGATCTGGTCGGAGGGAAGGTTTGGATACCTTGTTGAGGATAGGCTGCCGGTGCAAGTAGGTTTAATATTTGATACCGCGGGCTGGTCATCCTGCCGAGGCGATAACACAGGCCCCGCGGGAACCTTCCTCCCAACATCCCTCGGAAAACGACTGCCGCCAAACTCGTAGCCCTCTTCTCTCCTGTCCTCTCCATCTCTCGGTTTCCTACTCTATCTAACGTGTTCCATCTCGTGTACCGTTGCCCTGGCCTTCTACGCTTCTCTTCGCTGACCCGTCTGCTCGGGCAAACCACACCGCCGCCGCTACTCTTCCTATTACCACTTCTTCTTTCCTTCTTTCTTCGCGAAATGAACGATTGCCCTCCTGGCCCGATAAATAAACTTGACTCTACTTAATCTATGTGAAATCGCTTATTTTGATCTGTATTATAACATGAAAAATACTGCTGCGAAGTCTTTTTATGGAAAGCTTGAATGGATAAGATTGTCATTTTGTAAAATCATCAAACATCCTCCGGAAAACGACTGATATCAAACTTGTAGACTTTATCGTTCTCTTCATCTCTGGGTTTCCTATTCTAGCTAACGTGTTCCATCTCTGAATAAACTTGACTGTTCTTCGTCTATGAGAACCAATCGTTTATGTTGAGAGATATATCGCAAGAAGTAAGGTCAACATAAACGATTGGTTTTTATAGATGAAATACAGTCAAGTTTTTGAGAGACATATCACAATCCTGATTAATATCTTGAGAGACATTGGCGCAAAGTCCTTTGAGGCCGATTTTGAGTGGGATAAATTGTCTTTTTGTAGTTACATACTGGGTGTAGTTAGTAAGTTGGTTAGTGTATTAGGAGGATAGGTGTTGCTTTCGAGTATTAATTTGTTAAATGTGTAATAACACCGTTGCGTTTAATAATGCATTCTGAGATTTATATGCAGAGTAATTTTGAATGAAGTTTCCAAACTTTGACAGATGATTCTACATTACAATAGAAGGTTACAACATTTGTAATAGAAGATTAAACCTTTTATATTTAATATTAGGATAACTTTTTGTACATAACAACCAAACAAGCACAAACTAATCGCTATTTGCTATTATTCTTAACATTAAATGTGAAGTTGGTAACAAGTATTGCAATCGCCATTTTAGTCACATTTGTAACAAAATTAACATAGTACTATATTAAAATTATACAAACATATGAATGAAGAATAAGTTTATGACAACTGCTGCTTCTTTATTACAGTTTCTTAACGCAGTTATTTATGGCAATTGGAAACTTCCACAGTAAACCTTGCTCGAATGAAAAGAAGAAAAAATGTCAAAATCAACTTTTGTGTCGGTCAGTTGGAAGCTGAGAGTCAAGAATAGCGTGAAACGGCTTTATTCGTTTATTGGATCGACGAAAGTCCTGGAGCCTTGTGGGAGTAACAGAGGGGATCTGGGTTACGAAGGGTCCATGACATCTTAAAAATTCATTATGAAATAGCTCACACAAATCTGCACTTACTACGAAGACATGACCGATCAAGTAGCGGCCCAGTTAATCGCTAAGACACACAACTGTCTCAGAATTTCAAATATACATGTACATATACTTGGTTAAAAATACTTATTTCTATAAAGATTTTAATAAGTCGCTTTTTTTTTTATTTCAATAATTTTAGTTGTGATGTCAAAGTCATTTAAAGTTTTAATTTTTTTTTGTCTCTTATTGTCAGATGATGATCCTCCCATTCAACATGACAAAGTATTTTATCCTTGTTGAAAATGTAATTAAATACTTACAATTTTCTTCATGAAGATATGTGAGTAATTAAATTCTTTAAATAATTGGTTTAAAGTAGGGGAAGAACAATTGAATGAATTGACTTTTAAAAGTAGTAATAGTCTATGTTAATTTCTCTCCAATGTTAACTTTAATGTGAAGTCTAAAGTAAGTTCCTTAATTTTCCCGCGAAATTTGAAATACATTTGTACGATTATCTACAATGCATTTCTTATGCGCTCTCCCTTAAATTTCCAGATTCTTTGCTTAAGTTTGATGTGAAATTTGATAAGTGTTGGATATGCTTATCATACTCACTAAATAGAATTGGTGTAGGTAAATTACTATTTTGATAATATTAAATTGCCAAGTGAAACTATTTTTTTTTTAAATCAGCTTAATTCTATTGTAAGATCAGAAAGTAATCGAAAATATAGCTGAAATTTATTGAGTTCATTGGTGCTTTCTTTGATTAAAATTACTAAATAAAGAATATTATTAAAATAAATAATAATCTATAGGAGATAAAAATTACGATACTCTATAAGAAATAATAAGGTTACGATAGAGTTTAGATGCAAATAGAACTTGTAAACATTAAATATTTAACATAATACAATGTAAAATTAATTTATATATAGTTTTATTATTAATTATAAGATTGATTAAAAAGTACTTTAATAAAATAGACTTTATTTAACAGATACTCAGTTATTCCTGCTTATGACAGTTTATTTTAAAATCATTCAAAAATTAAAAAATTTATATTAAACGAAAAGTAGAAAATTTCTTTAAAAATAAATATTGACAATATATTATACAACCTTTATTATTTTATAAACATATTTTTGATATTTCCATATTATTTTTCATTTCAATAAAATACAGCAATATGATTGTTAATATATAAAATGTATTATAAGTTCAAGAATGTATACGTTATTGTAAACATAATAAATTTTGCAGTAAATATAATTAATTATTTTTCTCACATTCATTTTATTAGTAGTAATGAATGATTAATATACATATAAAGGAACAAAATACATTTTGCAAATATTATTCAACTCTAAGAACCGTATTTCAGCTGTTATTGTAGCTTCGAACAATGGTAATTGTTGATTATTTAATATTCGTTAAATATGTTTTTACATAATTGTTAGTCACTAGTAAAATATTCAAAAAGCCATTATTCAGATGAGACATAAAAGAGAGCTTTAAATAATAATTATTTGAAACGACATGGTTTAATCACAATCGAGCAACAATACCAGTAAATCAATTACTCTCCTAAATAATATGTGTATTGGTTTTTCTTTAAATTAAACCGCACAAAATAGGGACCCAATATCTATGTCAATGAAATTATTAAATTTATTATGTCGTTGGAGTTAAAAATAATTATTACTAAATAAAATAATTACGAAAAATATTTAATAATAGCAAAGAAATGGTGCTTCGATATGAATAGCAAGGTTAATTAGAATTGCAAAGTTTTAATTTATGAAAACTGACTGAAATATATTTTACTAACCTAAACGTAACCTAACCTAATTTAACCCTCGGTTAAAAATTTCTTATTACCAATAAAAGATGACATTCTGAACACATCAAAGAATTATCGAAATTGCAAATGATTATCTTTTTCAAAATGTTGACTTTTCAAATACCTAATACAAGCATTTTTAATAAAAAAATTTATATGTTTGTAGTTACTATATTTATGTATCACTTATATTATGACTAAAAGCGTTTACGATTACTGCTTTAGACATATTTACTGTAATTTATAAAATAGTGAAACAGAAATATAGTAGTATAATAACATAGTTATATGGCAAAATTAGATAGACAGTCAAGTAGTAAAATTGAAAAATGATAAAATAACATTAGGAAATAACAAAGTAACAGTAAAATTATTCAAAAAGTGAAACACTAAAATATTAAAATAGTAAAATAGAAGTATACTAGAATAGTAAAATAGTAAGAAGGGTGAATATTATAGTTGCAGAGTAGATTAGGGTAGTAGAACCATAAAGTAGTAAAGTAGTAAAATGACAGTATAGTGAAGAATGGTTAAATAGTGTTATAAAATAGTAGTATACTACAGTAATGTAATGTTGGTACAGTAGTCTAATAAAAGGTTAGTATAGTTGTAGAGTGGAATTATCGGAATAGTGAAGTGGCAGAACACGAGTATAGTGAAACAATAAAATGATAGAACTGTACTGTAAAGCAGAAATTAGAGGATTAGTACTGTAATACAGTAGTATAATGGAATAATGGTACAATGAACAAGCAGAATAATTAAATACCAGGATAAAAACAGGATGGAATAGTGAAATAGTGAAATGGTAAATTGACAAAAATGGTACCACAGTACAATAGTACAACAAATTTAATTTTACTCATGTATTTTTTATTTTAAAATTATACAATTTTTAATAATATTTTGTATCAAAAGGATTAATAAAAAGATTCACAGGAGATTTATTTACTTACTATTTTCTCAAATTAGTTATATAAATTATCGTCTGCAATTAATAGTTTTTATTCAAATCCATACTTTTGCTTTAACATATTGTATGAAGAAAATTATACAATTCCTTTTCGTTAAAATAATAAAGCAAACGACATTCTAACATATTTTTAATAATATAAATTGCTGTACTCCATAAATTACATATCATTACCATTAATTACATATATCTATCTACAACAGGTAAAAATTCAAGGACTAAAACTACATCATAAAATCGTAAAACAATTAACACGAAAGAAACGTTTCACTCTCCTTCATGTACTCTCCATATCAAATTTTCCTTCTTTGACCTCATGTCAAAATTCAGCAACAAAAGGACATAAACATACGACTTCCCGTAAAAATACAGCGAATTTCAAGTACCGGTAGTTTTTTGGAAACTGAACCACTGCGCGATCAAACCAATTCTCGAAATCGTGAACCGATCGAAACCGCTGATCGCAGAAGGAGCGCAGGGTAGGCAAAAAGTTCCGCGAGTCCCGTAGATTCGCGGCAAATCGAAGATAAATGACGAGCAGTAGTAGCAGCGACCTTGGTATTAAGCCGAAGGGCAATCGTGGCCGACCAGTTTACGACGTAACTACTAATCCAACAACGAGAACCGTGCGAGAGATTTCGCGGTGGTCGAACAAAAGCACGACGCGAGGAAAGAAAAGTAGGTAGACAATACGAGGAGAACCTTTGACGAGACAAGGTTGCGCGGGGCAAGGTTCGATAGGAACAGGAGTGGTTCGGTGAGGTAGTTGGTAAGGGCGTGTAACATTGTGGCGGGGGATGAAAGGGGGAAAAGAGAGGAGAAAAAGCGCAAAGGACTGGAGCGTGTACGGAGAGAAAAGGAGACAGAATGGTCAAAGGGAAACGAGGGAGGGTAGAATGCAGGAAGGATGGACAAACGGGTGGTCGCGGTTAGAGACACCCATGTCGAGCACGAAGGCAATGCCAAAGATGGCCGACCTGTATACCGTTAGGGGCGCAAGCGTGACCATGCTAGACTCCGCCTATGCACGATCTACCCCTTCGTTCCGGTTGTTGCCGGTTCAGCCTGTGGCGAACAACCCCTCTGGTTGTGAGCACGCGCCGCTCGGCAAATCTCCTGAATCACCACCACCATCCCCTGTTCCGTTGTTTCCCTCTTCTTCCCTTACTCCCGCCATCCCTCGTGGAAGAGTTCATCTACGGGCCACTCTTCGGCGGCCAGTCAGCGCCAAAAAGTGCAGAGCTTCAGGACAACATCCGCGCACGGTTCTACGTGGTTAATCACAACACTTCGAACAGTGGACAATTTATGGTTTCGAATTTTACCGTTTTTTCATTTCGTGAATTGTGATCATCTCAGTGCGAATCGATCAACGTTGATTCTATTCTCTGGAAGTTATTCGGCACCCGTGGACTTCTTTCGAATCAGCTGCTCCTCAATAGGCAATCATTTATTCATATCGACGAACACCGGTGCTGTACTCTCTCTTTCTTATCCCCCTATCCCTCCACCTCTCTCTCTCGCTTTCTCTCTGTCTGTCTCTTTCTCTCTATCTCTCTCTGTTTCTCTGTGTCTCGTTTTCTCTTGTGAAGTGCGAGGTCGCTGGATTCGTTGGAACGAATCGAAATGTTCGATCGGCATTATTAACCCGATTCAAACACGCGAGACGCGTTCAAGATGTAAGGATCCACGTTATCCTGGATCGATCGTAACGAAACGGACTGATTGATCGACCACGGTGAGATGATAAGATGAGTGGTGGCTCGTAACAGAAAAGTGTGCACAGATACTTCTGCCACGGGTACGTTACTATCCCGTTGGTGTATCGGCGTTCTTAGTTCCAGCGATTTGATGAAAGTGAAGGTGAAAGTACTTTTCTAAGCTAGTGAGGACATACCGAATACCTGTTATACAGATGCGAACTGATACGAATACTGATGTGAAGAAGAAGAAGAAGCGCGGTTGCCGTAACTGGTATCGTTTCGTTTGAGGGTGCCGGTTCTCGACTGGTTTAGGTCTAAGCCCCTCAGCTTAGACTTAACTGGCTGCAAGATGATGTACTCACCGGATAAGATGATGGGGAGCAAGGGACTCCACGGGGCACCCATCACTGCCCCGGGCTGTTTCCCTTCGGGACGATATTCGCCGCCGCCTTATCGTGCTGCTCCAGATCCCATGCCGCCACCCCCACGACGCTGTATGCCGAATCCTACGGTGAGTAATCACCATTTTCTTCCTCTCGCGATTACCTTGCTTTGTTATTCTGAACCTAATCGGCGATTCGTTATCCGAAAAGCAATTTGAAGATAAAGGGGGTTTGTATTCGTTGCTGTGTAGTGACTCTTTTTATATTCTTAATATTGTGTAACATCCTTTTATTGTTATATGATGAAGCTTACGGTGAATCACTATTTTCTTCCACTCGCGATTACCATGCTTTGTTATTCTGAACCTAATCGACGATTCGTTATCCGAAAAGCAATTCGAAGATAAAGGGGGTTTGTATTCGTTGCTGTGTAGTGACTCTTTTTATATTCTTATTATTGTGTAACTTCCTTTTATTGTTATATGATGAATTTTACGGTGAATCACCATTGTTCCATTCATGGTTAGGGAGGTTACCATGAAAATAATTAGACTTCGTTAAACGGGGAGGGTCAGAAGTACCTTGGTTAAATTTTAACGATGATCGTGTAGTGATTGTTTTTATTTGTGTTTGTAGAATCTTTTTTTGTTACTAGTCGAGAAAGATATTGAAATGATTGTTGGATAAGTTTGATAATTTGTTTCATTAGGAAAATTCTAAATGAAGATGTAACTAGAAGTAAAGAACAAGTAAAATATTAACGTTACGGACAACTTTGAGTATTTTATTTATACTAAACGATTATAAGGTGTTAGCATAAGTTGCCGTCGCTTTCGTGGTTTGTTTGTCACAGAGAAAAGTAGAAGTATTGTGATATCAGTTGGTGAAGTGGCCCCCCCATGACTTTTGTATTTCACAGATAATTATTTAGTAGTTCTCTATTAAATATGTTATCTATTATGAAATCTGTGTTTTATGCACCACGTAGATAATAAAGTAATTCAGCACATAACTGCAAGTAGCTTGTTTGGGTATCTCTTTCTCAGCGTGCAAAAATGAAAGCGTCTCGTTTCGAAAATAAAAAATAATTTCTTCAGAGATTTGTTTGGCGGTATATTTTCGATGACGTTGATATTTTGAAGTAAGTTCATTGTAACTTAAATATTGTTATGTACAAAAAGAAATAGTGTCATATTGGTACCCACAGTAAAATGAGATTTAACCCTGCGGGTTATGTTGATACTATTTCACATAAACACATGGTTAGAATTGTTAACATTTTTGTGAAATAATAATAGAAACAATGCAATCTGAATTTTAAGTATTTAAAAATGGCGACGGAAACTTTAGAAAGCTTAACCCTTTGTTGCATTGCGTTGCAAATACGTTGTACAATTCATGTATACAAACATAAATTAATTATACTATATTTTACTATTATTGAAATCATCAAAAACATCTTTTTTCTGACTACAGTATTGTTATTGGTATAACATTGCAAATTTTCATGGTTACACAATTTTATAATACAAATCTATAATACAGATTAATACTTATTTATTGTTAGTTTCTTCTAATAATTCAGAATGAAAAAACATATTTTTTCTCAGAATTAACAAGATCATGCAACGGAAGGTTAATGCATGCAAAACAGAACTATTTTTAATTAATATTTAATTAAACAGCATCTACCATAAAATTTTCATTTAAGAGAAAGATAATGTGTGCTGAAAACAGTTTGTGCAAATTTAAAACTTGTACTAGAAATTCAAGTACTTTAAACTTTCTTGAAGTGTAATTTTATGTAACAATTATTTTTCTACATTGTTTCTCAACTTACAGATTCCATTAGTTAAAAATTAATATTTTAATTGCAAAAAGTCGATTAACACATTGACTGCTATGTTCGCCACCGGTGACCGACGCTATAGATTTAATTAAATTAATTATGCAAAGAAAAAGCAACTGAAATCCTTAGTGCCTTTAATATTAAATCACACGTATATTTTATTAAATACAAAAATTGAAAAATTAACCTATCGCATTTTTAATAGACCGTATTATAGTATGTCTGACCACATACATTACAATTCCACTGTGGAGATGAATATGTTACCCGATACTTCGATCTCGACGTATTCTTTAAACTGTTGTATATCAGCAAATAATTCTGTCATGGACAAAAAACACGTGACAGCTATTATATGACCAGAGACAGGTTTAAACTATAGGAAAACTATCATATGATAAGAGACAGGTTTAAACTATAGGAAAATGTGGGAAACTTCTTACACAACATTCTTTGCTTTCGTGGCGAGTTAGAGAAAGAGTTTTGTCAAAGAAGCATATAAATACATACGTTCAAAAAGCATAAAGTATATTTGCATATATTTAGAATATATTTTAGAAATTTACAATAAATATAATGGAATGTTTATAATAAATAGGTTGATGATTTTGTTTGTGAAAGGATACTATTCGGAGAAAATTAGCAATAATGTGGAGGAATACATAGGCTACTATAAATAGAAATATTAATGTCGTAAGTGGGATGTCTATAAATTATATTTTTGTAGATAGAAATTGTATAAAGGAGCTGATTGCGTGTCGATATTATGTCGGTAGAATTGCATTCGTATAACCACACTTTTCAAGTGTAAATATTTGGATATTTGGAAATTTGGGAATTTGAAAATTGGAAAATTTGGAAATTCCGAAATTTGGGAATTACTGATTTTTAGAATTAGGCAATTTGGAAATTCGGGGGTTTGGGAAATTAGAGATTTGAGAAATTGGGGATTTGAGAATTGGGGGTTTTGGGAAATAGGGGAAATTTGAAAATTCGAAAATTTTGAAATTTGGGAATTTGGGAATTGGGGAATTGGGGAATTTGGGAATTTGGAAATTTGGAAATTTGGGAATTTGGAAATGGGGAAATTGGGAAATTTGAAAATGGGAAAATTGGAAAATTTGAAAATTCGGAAATTTGGGAATTACTGATTTTTAGAATTAGGCAATTTGGAAATTTGGGGATTTGGGAAATTAGGGATATGTGAAATTGGGGACTTGGGAAATTAGAGATCTCTGAAATTGGGGATTTGGGAAATTAGAGATTTGGGAAATTAGGGATTTAAGAAATTGGGGATTTGAGAATTGGGGGGTTTGGGAAATAGGGGAAATTTGAAAATTCGAAAATTTTGGAATTTGGGAATTGGGGAATTTGAGAATTTGGGAATTTGGGAATTTGGGAATTTGGAAATGGGGAAATTGGGAAATTTGAAACTTTGATAATGAAGAAATTTGAAAATTTGGAAGTTTGGAAATTTAGAAATTTAAAAATTACGAAACTTGAAAATTTGGAAATTAAGAAATTTAGAAATGAGAGAATATGAATTCCCGAAAATTTGGGAATTTGAGTATTTAGAAATTATAAGTTTTGGAAATTTAAGAATCATCATAATCTTAAAAATTTTAAAAGACCTTAAAATTTCAGTATTACCATACTACAAAATTTAGAAACCCGAAAATTTCTAAATGTCTAAAAATTTGGAACTTTGATATTCTCAAATTTTTTAAATTCATTGCAACACATCCATCAATTGTTATTACAGTATAATAATTCTATCACTATTATTCAAATAAAAAATACTAATTATTAATACAAAAAAAAAATGATGTCAACAATCAAAGATTAAAAACAATGAAATAATAGTTACCGTCGATTATTATTACAGTACTTACAACTTGACTCAACTTCGTATCACCATATTATTCACTTTTATTGTATCGAGTGTCGGTAAGAAATCTGTTGGGGTAGCAACACAAAAGACTGCGATTAAAGTTTGCAAAGAATGCTACATTATATATGAAGATTTGCGGCTGCTGTATTCCGATACATTTAGATGCTGAGACGACGATAAAAACATACATTTGCGTTGGGCAAAAGTTTTCTCTGTCATATATATTACACTTTACGTGTACCCATCGTTTATCTTACCGACGCTTTCTGTACTGTTTTCTATGTTTACGATTTTTATTTGATGCAGAGAATACATTTGTATGTAATTTTTTCGTTACTAGAAAGGCAAAATATTTTTAAGAATTTTTTTGGAAAAGATCATTTATGTTGCTTATTGTTAGACCGATAAGTATAGTTATTACATCTTGCTGTTTATAAATCGTTTATTATGCTATATTATTAAATGTTAAATTCTTTATTATTAAATGTCTGTTATTATAAGCTTTTTTTACATCCTGAACGTTTAAACTCTCAAAGCTAAAAATAATATTTATTGTATGATGAAAGCACAACATTCTTACAAACAATACAAATTTGTAGTAAGGTGAACATTTCCATTTTAAATTAAATTCTCGTATTTAGGAATTTTAGAACCTCAAATTTTTTCAGCTTTGTAATTTTTAAACTTATGACTTTGAAATTTTTTAATAATGCGTCTGAAGTTTTTAAACTTTAAGATTTCAAAATATTGATTTTTTATTATTTTGGAATATTTGCAAGCTAAATGGGTGTTTTTAAACTGACAATAGATATAGAAAAATTGTTTCTTCATTTTAGTTTGTGGTTTTAGAAAAATGTAGAGAGAATAGAGGAAGTCTAACGTCAGAGTAAGAACGGTCTAGGGAAAGTTTAAGTACGAAGAAAGAACCTAGGGAGAGTTTAAAAACAGTCTGGAAAGAGTCTGAAGAGCTTAACCTAGATATTCTTTCCCTCCTACACTTAGTCTTAACTAATGGAAGCTTATGTTGTACTCAGTGCACCATATTTTCAGTACATATTCTCTAACGTATGTATCTGAGTGTATATTCTGTTATAAAGCAGGGAAAATCGAAACAAGTTAATGCAGTGAAAATCTTTGAAAATTATTCATACGTAGCTTGATCAGAATAAAATATTCGAAACTTATTTAATTAACTATTATGTACATGTATACTTCTATATACACTGACGTTTGTAGTTGTGATTCAACAATCAACTTCTTCATGAAGAGAAAGTAACTAAGGGAAGGAAAAGTAATATTTTTTATATTTGAATTATTTGATAATCAAAGGCACATAAATCAGAATTATAAGAAAGAATGTTTATTGATTTATAGTTTAACTCAAATTTAGCTTCTTCGTGATACGTGGTCGAAGAGCTGACATTTTTCTGCAGTTACTGTCATTGTTACTTTCCGACCCATCAGAACAAAAGTAGTATTAATTACTTAGTTGAGAATTAAGTAAAAATACCTTTTCTAGCGAAGAATAGGATTTTTATTATAAGGAATAAAGTAAAGAAATTTTTACATAAACGTATTATATGAAGAGAATGCGAAAAATGAGAGGCTTAGCTTCGAGCATTTATTTTGTTTTGTATATGTGGTTTATTTATCTATTTCTGATTACTATGACGTGTATAATCACTCTTAGTACAGATTTTACAATTTCTTTCGTTTCTATGGTGACATTATTTTTATTCCCAACCACGTTTTTCAAAACAGAAGTGTAACCTACAAACTATACACGATTTATTGAAATCAACTATAGAATCTTGTACAGATATTATCTAAGAACATTCTGACAAGTCATTGATTTAACACAAATAGTTTGACTATGAATATCAATAAGAAAGTCAAAATGGTAAAAATTAACATGTGTGATTTGAATGACCAATTTAGTCTAATCATTGTATGCGATTCATATTATGGCTCCGGAGCAAAACAGGTATTACGCACATGCAACCATGACAAAAGTATCTAAAATTGTTTGTGAAAGCGGGGAAAAAACACGTTACTTTTATACTCCATTATTTTTATCCACGCTCACATCAATTTGCGTTGATCTTCTAATTCGTTCAAAAACAGCATGTAAGAGTTTATATCCTGAATTGATTTGACATTTCATCGAGCCATTTTAAGATACGGTACATTTAGTTGCTTTCTCTATATAATTCATGTTGTTATGTGAGAATATTTTAACATGGTTTCTTATGAAGAATGCATCTGGGTCGTATACTAATTTATATCTATTTTCAATTGGATCCTCGTATTTCAAAAAATGATTCGAAATAATGTTGGAAATTGCGTTTAAAATTGAATTTAAATATTCTATTTAAAATATTATACATAAAGTTGAACCTAAGATGATCTAATCTGATTTTGTCAAACATAACCTAACCTAACTATTTTACTATACTCGTCCAGAAACTATTGTACATAAACCTAAATGAAGAACCTAAGAGTAAAATAATCATAATCTAACTCGTATCAAAATTGAAATTTTACAATAATGTACCAGAATTTAATAAAAGCTATTCATTATAATATAACAACAGGAAAAAATAGACTCATTGTTAGTCCTGAAAATTAAGACACAAAGAAAATAGGGAAAGCTAATCGAGTCTATCCTTTTTATTAAAACAGCAATAAATCAAAGATCAGACTACAGATACAAATGTTTTTCAAAAAGATAAATCTCATAATATAAAAATGAAAGGTATACTTTGCAAATTGTGTATAATGGAAGAAAGTTAATCAAATTTATTTTTCAAGTATCTGCAATTCCCCTTTTGGCGATTGTGATCACTTTTCTTTGGACTTCAAAGAAGTCCTTATAGTAGAACAATTAGGTTAGGATAGCATAGGCTAGAATTTTATGGAGTGCAATGCAAGGGGAGGCTTTAGGCTTTAGATTTTGAACTTATACTAACGAAATTTCTAACACTAAACTTACAGACATTTGATCACTTATATTCACATTGAAATAAAGTAAAACGTAGCATAAATTAGCTTACCCTATTTATTTCTACAAAAATCGATGTTACAACAAAGGTATAATTTAAAATAGATTTTAAATTTTTACCGGTTTCGTAAATCTATTAAACTACAGTTTCTGTTAAACTGAAACTTGAGAGAACTATATTATATACTTTTTCCCCGCCGAAGGTAAAGCGATCGAATAAGGTTTGAAAACCACAAAAATTGCGAAAAGTCGCTAAACTTTCCCTCAAACTTTGATAACCCTTCCGTAAGTGATCGTTGGTCAAATCGGAGGGAAATATACACCTGGTTCGGTTATCTGTGTCGTTGGAGATGCTCGTTTCACGACGTAACCGAGGAGTAGCATCTAAACAGAATCAATCGGAGCTCATGTCGTGTTCCTCTTTTCTTCTTCTTCCACATCTTCTGACAGGTTTCTCACTCTACCGAACGTATCCATCCGCAACACGAATCTCTCTGCAGACTGATTCCGCGTCCCTCCATGAAGCTTGAAACGATGGCACACGTCGAACCGACTGGCTCACCCCATCACGATCTTTTTCCTCTGCTATGTCGCGGACCGCCATAGTCTTTAGTTTATTCATGTGACGTAATAGGATAAAAACCGTCGCTACGAGCTGAGTGCCTAGATGAGATTACAGCCGTACTGTTACGGCCGGTAACGTGAATCCGATGTAATCGCTCCTTCCTACGATTTTTTGGCTATCTTTCCCATCATCCTTGCGTCTCTTTTATTTCTCCACCTTTTTTCGTTCGTGCAACAACCGCCCTCTTCTCGTTCAATCCGTACTCCAGACATCGGATTTATTTGCTGTCGTGTTTTTTTGCAATAAATTCGAACGATGTTCGAATTAACATACGTTGCGAATACGTGCTGATTTGAATGTTGAGGAAGATTTTTTCATTTCTGTGTTTAGTATGAAGTCTGCTGAACGTGTCAGGTTTGTGACGTAAATTAACATTGCAGTGCTATGATTTGCACTTGAGGTTCCATTCTGAGTGGGGATTCAAATTATTATATTCAAAAAAAAAAATTTTATATTTAGTAAGCTTAATTGGTGAAACAGGACAAATATTTTTATTACATTGTGACAATATTGGAAAGTTTGAGAATAGTAGGGAGTATGAGAATTTGGAACGTTTTGAACTTCAGGATTTGGAAATTGCGGGATTTCAGAATTTAGGGGTTGGAATTGGTAATTTAGGGTTTAGGTCATTTGTGAATTTGAGGATTTTAGAATGCGTTAGAGTGTTAGAATCTGAGTGTGAATATGTGAATGTGTTACAATCTGAGAATTGAAAATTAAAAAATTCGGAATTATTTGCAGGATTATATCGTTGTAATAAACTAGCACTGTATAGTGATTTCTATATTTAAACGAGAACACTTTAATTATTCCAAAGCTATTCCTCATCAAATAAACTAAAATGTATAACATAAAGATTATTCGAATCCGTCACATTTCTGCTATGATAATTTTATGTTTCAAAATCGATCATTTGCCATGATAGAACGTAATATTTTCGACATAAATGATTCATTTCACTATTCGACGAAATGCGTCCAGAAAATCCTAATAGGCATTGGGTGGTCATAAAGCTTCATGCAGAGTCGATCGCGTGACGATCGTTAACTAGCTAACAACGTTAATTGTTCGTAAACGTGAAACGTGTGTCCTATTTATGGTGTTAATTATCTATGATAATTAATACAGCTCCGCATTACGAATTCATCGAACGGTTGGTAATTATTCATGTTTCGATGACCGTCGTTTCACGCGTTCACTGTTATGTATCTTTTGCTTGATAAGAATAGTAATCCTATCTTCTGATGATTTGTCATATCTTTTATAGGATAACTGTATTTTTTCTAGTAATGTTATACATGCACAGTATATGTGTATCTACAGTATATGTGTACTGTATACATTATACAGTACAATGTGTGTATACAGTATTATACAGGATAGTGTATACGTACAATATTATGTTATATAATAAATATGCAATATTGGAAAACATAATACAATATAATATATGTATAGAGCATATTGTACAGTACAATATATATTTGTAATGTTATACAATTCAATAAATATACAATATTAGAAAATATAATAGAAAACAATATAATATATAAAGTACAATATGTAAATAATATTATAAATTATTATGCAATATAATATATGTACAATATAATATAATACTATAAAGATTAATATACGAACTTCTAGTGTGATTTCTAACGTGATGCTATTTTTTAGCTTTCTGATAAAAAAGTTTACAACAACATTTGCAAAGTATACTACAATAGATATAAGTAAAAAAGCAATTCCAAAACAGCTTGTTTTCCCAGTGAAATTGAGGTCACCTTGACTTTTACAAATAGGAATACTTTTTTTTGCTTTATATTCCTATTCAAACAATTTTAAATAACCTCGATTTCGCCAAAAAATTTCGAAATTCCTTTTACTGATATCTGTTATATACTTCATACTTTGAAACGTTAGTTTTAAACCTTTTTCTGTCAGTGCTACACGTGGGTGAAAAATAGTGTCGCGTCAGAGGTAACACCTTGTACATTGTAAAAACAAATATTCAATTCGATTAAACCAGAAACGAAGCACAAATGCATTTTTTAAACATGGAGTTGCATATTTATTTACACGGTGCCTGATACATAGCGAGTAAAATAGAAAGTATTTATTAGAATAGCGCGTGAAGAAAGTCAATAATTAGTCAGACCTTTTAATCTTGCGTATGAAATATCTCACTTTTGACTCGAAAGTATTTCATGGATTATTTTGATTATTTCCATATTATTGATATTGTATTATATTATTGTTGATATTATTATATTAAATTATTTTTATATTATTGATAATATATTGTACCGACATTATTCATATTATTATATTATATTATTTTCTTGTGACATTGATGTTACGTTTTGATAATTACGTAACACCTTTTTGTCCTAAAGGAAAGGATTCGATTTAAAAATAAAACTGCAAATGCAAAATTGTACTTGTAAAAACACGATCGCATAAACTTTGGATGTACACCTTTTTTCCCAAACACATTTTTGTAACTTCCAGTAGACACAAACTTAAAACTAGGTTTGCAGACATTTCGTATATATCTACTTCTACAAGCACGCTTCAATTTGACGCATGAACAAATACATATATTTAAAGAAAAACAACCGCTTAGAAAGCAATATAATTAAACACTACAAGTAAGAAATGAAAATATGAGATATACATTTACAGAAAGTTTTTATTAATCAATAATATTTTAATACATTACTTCAATTTTCTACATTCATATTTTTACTTCCCTCTACCCTGCGAACTGCGATTTGTACTACGACGCCGGGTCCGAACCCGGCATACTGGCTAAGCCGGCCGCGTGCGACTTCGGACTAGCGAAGTCCGTCGTTTATAAGGTATTGTCGATGCATTCATATTTATTATTATTGTAATTTTTGCATGGGTAAAACTAATTTACTAAAAATTTTGTTTACATTACGATCGCGTCAAATTGCCGCACATCCGCAGAGATAGGTATACCACATAGCAAATTTCAATATTTCAAAGTTTTTGAAGAAAATAGACTTTAATATATATTTACCTGGTTCAATCGATAAAAGTCAGTACAAGATAAAATAAAAATGTGAACGGTTTTTGTAATTTTCCTAAAAAAATTCGAAATATGTCAAAATGACGCGTCTCGTAAACCTAGTGTTAATGTATTACCTCAATTTTCAACGAAATTGTCGATCATTTGCAATAATAAATCAAATTTTACAATGAAAAATTGAAGTGAAAGATAACTCTTTCTCCATTTTATGAAGTCTTTATGGTACTTTCTAAAAAATCATAGTACCGTTTTTTTTATAGAGAATGAATGCTATCTATCATGATAAAACATAGTTAATGTACGTGATAGCGAATTCTACGCTTTCAGTATCGCTATCATCAAATAGGATTTCTGATTGTATATTTGAAGAGAAACGATTTTTTCGAAGATAAACAATCAATCAGCGATCTTTCGAAGAAGGAAAAAAGCAGTTTAACTGTAGCCGAATAGATGAACTAAATGTTGCTCGGAAAATGTAGCATCGATAAGTGTAACGACTCTTGAGAGACACGACGGCGACGTGTATCGATTATTCTCCCACATTTACCACGTCATCAGACATTAACCATTGAAAGAAAACGTCTTTTCTTCATGAAATATTGAAGTTTATCGTCTATACAAATTGGTAGAAATTAAATGTAATCTTCATCGTCAACTTTGTTATGTTCATCCTAAGTCTTATTTTTACTTTCTTGATGGACATTGTGTCGTAATTTTGGATTAATATTTTGGAAGTAGAAGTTTTCCAACTTTGGATTAGATTGTTTATCAAAATTTTAATAATTATGGTTGATTAGTTAGGAGTAAATTTAGGGACTTTATAGGAACAAATTTTTAATTTTACAAATTTTCAAATTTATAAATTCTCAAATTTACTAATTTTCAAATTTACCAATTCTCAAATTTACCAACTCTCAAATTTATAAATTTTCAAATTTTCCAACTCTCAAGTTTATAAATTCTCAAACTTACCAACTCTCAAATTTAAAATTCTTCATATTTACCAACTCTCAAATTTACAAATTCTCAAATTTACCAACTCTCAAGTTTATAAATTCTCAAATTTACCAACCCTCAAATTTATAAATTTCTTAAATACATTTTACCAATTTTCAAATCTTCAAATGCGCACATTTGTTCTGTGTTATAATAATGTTATTCCTCATCATAAACAGCTCCATAATATTGAAAAACAGTGTAAATATATCCCATCATATATAAAATACCTTTAAAAAATCCAGCAACATTTTACATTTTCAGAATTTCAGTAAAAACATTTTAACAATTAGAAATATTTTATTTCCACAAAGTACCATTCCATAATATGGTAATCACACGTAACATGTACATACAAGTTTCGCTGAAAATCGATATAATTGGAAGCATTTCATGCTTCGTAATAGAGTTTAATAAAACGCATTAAACATAATTAACTCTGAATATTCAAAGCAATTGTTCGTTACCATTTTATTATGCTAGGTCCGTATACGCTCGTGCATTGTATTTTTGCAACGAATTGCATTAATTGAACAACAAAATTAATGTATCTTGTACAAATATTTTATTATTCTTCCATCAACAGCGTTTGTAATCATGCACACATAATAATCAAAGTCCACAAACGAATTGTTTGTTCTTTTCGTTTTCGGAAACCATTGCAATATTCGCAAATTATTTGAACATGGTAATTTTCTTTCATATTTACTGATTTCGAATTCAGGTTAACGTGAAACAGCAATGAGATCGAGGTTCAATTGTAAATTAATTATTTCCGAGGCTATTGTTGTGACTGTAACATTCAGACTGTCTCGAAAGAAACGCAGACATAACCATGCATTTTTAAACAGTACTATATATACATTTTATGGATCCGTCTGATTGAATTCCAATTCAATTTAACTCGATTTCATGTCGAGTATTATATCTTTATATAGAATGTCTTATTCTTTTCGACGCAGCGGCAAAACGGAGCCATTTTATGCATAAATAATTGAGAAGCTTAGAATACGGATCGTTTAAGAAAACTAGTCTATCTAATTTTGTTTGTATATTCGATATCCACATTCTTATACAAAATAATTAGTTTCTCATATTTTAATTTTGATAGTTTTCAGTTTCTTGGTTATAATTAAATAGGAACAAATTTTGAGGTTATGTGTCGTTGAGGGAAATCTCAATTTTCGAATGAACAGTAATAGAATTATGATTATAGAATTATTGTATTAGCTTACAGTTGAACAGCTATAGTATTTATGGATATGCAATCTCGAAATTTATATTTAGTAATTGAGGTTTACGATGGAAGGCTTGAATTGACTAAGCTTGAATGAGCTTAGAGTGAAGAATGGGGTACAGATAAATCTCATTGTTTCTATTCAATTGTAGAATATTAGTAACTGATCAATTTTGAATAAAAGTGAGGTTAAGGGTCTCGTAACGTTTAGAGTTGTACTTTACTACGATGTAAGCTTATTTTTTACAAAATTATCTTAAATTTTGAAGTTTCCATTTTCAGGTTGGAAAGTTTAATATGCTCAATGTTTTTAAATTTTTAAATATTTATCGTCTCATATTCCTACGTTTACAAATGTTCAAATATCGAAAACAAAATTTCTAAATCTCCAAATTTAAAAATTCTCAATTCTTAAAATTTTCAATTGTCTAAATCCACATGTTGTGAAACAAACAATATCAACTTCACCTAATTCAAAATGTGACTCAAAATGTTTCATTTCAAGTTTAGTTGAGTTTCAAAATGTTTTTATTTAATGTATTGAAAACATTTAATGAATTGTGTTTACAACTACACTGTAATTTCATAGATTTACGATCAATCGAATTACACTTCAAGATTAAATTAAATGCATTATGTAAATTATCCACAATATGATATACCGAAATATATCAACGAAGAAATAAGATTCACATCGATCCTCGACAAAGTGTCAGTATGCTACAAAACCATAAAGTTACCACTCACAAAATATTTCATCCATTACAATATTGAAGATTTCCTTGTATTTTCCTGGAGAAACGTGCAAGCTATTGTAACAGACACAGATGAGCAAATTAAGTCGCGTAGAACCTGCTTTGTTAATTAGCTGGAATTTGAACAGTGCTTCCCTTGTGTAATAACCAACCTTTCTACAAAGAGTTACTATTCTACATAGATATCCTGTAGCCTGTAGCCTGATTTCCAGAATTTTCGCGTAATTCAATATTTGAATAAGCTGTACGTTTCTACTTGGCCTAGCAGAGAATCGTTGCAACCCTGTGTACACCGAATGACGTCAGGTTATACCGTTCCTTTGGTTAGAACTACTTTGTACAAGTATACTCTATTCATATTGTATACGCGCCAGACATGTAAGAGCTTCTGTCGAGTACGAAATTTTTGGAATTTCTATTTACCGAGGAAGCATGCAGTCAGTTTGCATCGCTCCTATCGTTAGATTCACTATTTCGAAAGAGTAAACGGTGTATATTGCATAAACGTCAGATATAATACGACGATTCTGAGTTGGGACAGAAATGAAATTGTTTTATAAGTTTATTTTAGACGGAAGTGGAAAATCAACTGTGAATAAAATCAACGATGAATTCTTATAAAATTTTAATAGTTTTTTAGAGATTATTCATGGTCTCTTATTATTCAATTATTACTTACTATTATTACTAGTCTTTTCATTTTTATTTCTTTTTATTTTTAGAATCTTATTATTTAAAATAATGAAGATAATATTCTTTGTCGAATATCATCTGCCTTTTTAATACTTACGATTTTTATAAAGGCTTTTAATTTAAAAATAAGTTTCTTTTTATTGAACTATAGCTTCGGTGGTAACATTGTACATGTCAAACAATACCAACTTCTCCGGAACGAAACACATGGGAGATTGGGAACTTCGTTTAACGAGGTCACATTCAAAATTCCATTTACGAAACCTAATTTTCTATCGTCCTAAAGTAATGAAATGCGTATTGGTCGATCACCATTTAAGTTCATTTTTTCATGTATCCTAATAAAACATGCATTTCCTAGAAAAGAAGCTGTAGATCCATCGTTAAGGATTCTCCACTTTCAATGAACTAACTATAATCTCCACCTTTATTAACATTCATAAATTTTTACCAAAAAAGTACATTACTGTGTGAAGGGAAATATTCAGAAAGTTAAATGTGATAGTGCAATGTTCAAAATATATTACACATCGAAACGTTATGGTTCAAAGGAAATTATTTCTGTATTTTCAATCCACATTAACTGATTCACGTTTGCATAAAATGAGTAGTATGATAAATCATCCCTTGTATACAAAACTAGAAGTGCATCATTCGAATATTAATGCAAGTAACAGTAAGTGACATACCACAGATGTGACACATGACTACATACTTCACTAACTACACCTATTTCAAGCTGCATTCACATCCAACATCAGCAAAAACAGCAACAAGGTGGGTAACTGAATTTCCGACTACATTTCCTTTTCGGAAATCTACATTTCCGACACAGCACACGCAACCAAAAAAGAAAAACTGAAGGTGAAATGATCAATTTGGCTCCACACAAGGGTACATAAATTTACCGATGATAAGCATCCACGGATGACCTTTTTCAAACACGTTCACCTTTCTATCCTGTACACAGGTGCGCACTTGTGAGTGGCACAGGTGTAGGTAAGATATCGATTATGCAATCTCGTGGTCTGCTACCCCCATACGAACAGTAATGCACGAATACGCGGGCATCCCTTCTGGCACTGTACGTTACCCCAATACATGCATATCAAACCGAGCCCAGTCTGTCAAACAGTCCTGACGTTAATTATCGCCTTACTACCGCTATACCAAACCACCACGCCATCCACTTGACGCACATGCCACTTTTTCAAATTTCCCTGCAACATCCCTTTTCTGATGCTTCTTACAGTTTGTTAATGGAAGTAATGATGGACTGCGTTCGCAAGAATGTGGTGCGTAGAGGAGATATGCACTTGGGGATACTGATGGGAAGTCTCTGAGGGTAGCAATTTGGAAGTTTCTTAATTTCATTTACTATAAAATTATCGTATGTCTAAATTTTTTAATCTGCGAATATCTGAGTTTTCAGATTTTCAAATCTATAGATTTTGAATTTTGAATTTTTCAAAATTCTTCAAACATGATTTGCTGAAAAAAAATACTCGTAAATCGAACCTGCTATACTTCCTCTTATTTTTCCGTAAGGAATTACACGATGTCTACTTTTACATGTTATTCGACCGGACCCTGTATAATATATTACAGACGCAAGTCGGTCACATTGCAGCAGGAGGGTCCCTGATGTGGAGGAACATCGATGCGAGGTAAACGGGGTAGTAGCCAGGTCCCATCGGTGACGAAAGTACGTGGATAGTGCATCGTCTCACGAACTGTTCACCTACGTTTTCGCGTGTACGTGTGGCCCACAACCATAGAACAGCCGCGGACGATCCCACACAGGGGACACTGGGGACACATAACGCTCCCCACTTACATCCAATCACTCCTGATTTATATTTACTACTCGCTTGCTTCCCTTATTTATCGTGCTTCACGCGCGGAGAACAGGAACGTTAATTTGCACAAATTGAAAATTATGGAGCGCAACCGAAGACAACAGTCCATCGAAGGAACTCCACGAAGAGGTATCGATGTTCTTTTCCAAATTAGTCATTCCGATTTACTATTCCTGCGGCGTGCCTCAAACTGGACTTAATCGGTGGCTTTTTATGGCAATTCGGTTATACCTTCAGCGGAATTGGATTAACTCAACTTTGGGATTCGAATGATTGAGGAATTGCAAGGAGGGCGTGGAATGAAATGAAAATCGGGATGAAATGTTTTACAGGGAGGTTGAAGAATAACTTTGTCTGTTATCTTGAAATGAAGAGATATCTTTGTCCATAAGCTACATTTGTGGTTGATAGTAAACGTAGACATAGCAGATCGAAAAATAATTTTAATGATTTACTATTTTGAAATGAAGAAAATTTTTCGTCCAGAATTTGCTACCTTTGTGGCTGATACTAAATGCAGTTATGGATCGAAAAATAACTTTGATGATTTACTATTTTAAAACGAGGGAAACTTCTGACGAGATTTGCTACCTTTGTAATTAATAATTAAACGTCCTGATGGAAACTTTTATACATTCCAACTTCTAAAAGCACGTATTTCCAAATTTCTAAATCCTGTATTCTTAAGATTCATAATCTCAAGCTTCCAATTTTTCAAATCTGAAAATATCAAAATCTTTGTATGACAATTCTCAAAAAAAAATACCTCCATTTTCCCTGTCAATTTTATACAATAACTGCTCAAAGTGTTCTCAAATATGTATATATAAGAAAAGTAATTAAAGTCCAACAATGAACAGTAAACCCCTAAAAATCTAAGAATGAACAATAATGTAAATTTATGTTCACGTATTTTGAAAAAAATTGTACGTTCATTAGAAAAAAGAGTAAGTGAGGATAAGTAGACAGGAGATGGAACCGATTAGACAAAAAATAAGTATCGTCGAGTAGAACGAAGTGGAGGCTTCAAGTGGTATTTGCTAATAGCAGGTGCAAGAATAGGGGGAGTTCGGTCACGCACATATGTTCGAACGATACTTGCTAATGGGACTTTTGTATCGACACACAATAGAACACATGCACAACCAATAGATTTCGGTCATGCGACATGACTGTTCCACTTGTGATATGTGTGTGTTGCTGTAATCAAGCATTTTCTGACAGTGTTATATTTATTTGATACTTGACTTTATTACGAGTAAAAGACGTTGTTATATTATATTTTATTATTATTATAAAAATTGATGGTTTAAATAACTGCAGGTCACTCATTAATTATTTAAATGTAAATATTATTATTACTATAGTGAATTTTCAAATTTTCAAATGTCTAAATTTCTAAATACTTAAATTGTCATGTTTCCAAATTTCCAAATATCTAAGTTTTCAAACTTCTAAATTTCCGAATCTTTGAAGTTTCAAATTTTCAAATTTCCAAGTCCTTAAACTTTCACATTTTCAAATTTCCAAATTCCTAAATTTTTACATATTTATGTTTCTGCAAATTTTCAAGCTTATAAGTTATCAAATTTTCAAATTCTCAATCTTGCAAATTTTCTAACCTCCAAATCTCAAAATTCTCAGATTTATAGATTTTCAAATTTCCAAATTGTCTATATTCTTAAATTTTCAAACATCCAAATCACCAAATTTCTGACTTGACAAATTTATAAATACTCAATTTCTAAAACTATAAAATTCCACATATCAACTTCTCAAAATATGAAATTCTACATCTATAAATTTAAAAACTCAAATTCCTCAATTCTACAATTCCCAAAACTTTAATTTCAGAACTTTCTTTTGCTTGAATGTTTAAGACCACATCCACCTTGTAGGATACAAGAAACGTTTGTATTACTTAGAGTCGATTTCTAGAGCAAACGATATAGGTCACCTTCCACAAATTCTCAGATTCCCCTCCTTAAAAATTCTCCAATTCCCAAATTCCCAAATCTGCAACTTCAGTCCATAACGAATGCATTACCACGCAACAATCCCTCCATAAATCCTCGAATTATAAAACTTCCAAACTCATAAAGTCCCAAATCTATTTTCATATTTTACAAGTTCCCGAACTTACAGAATTGCAAACTTCAGAAAAGGAATTAATCGCATAGAGCGTAAAATACTTAATCCTTAGCAAATGGTACTATTCGATATATAATTTATATTCCATTAAACAGTGACTGCAAGGGGTAAATCTGTTAATACGTTCTAACACGTGTGTAAATGTACATGATTAATATGCGCGTATTAGTCGGGTTTTCAACATTAGGGTAGAATATTCATTGCCGGTTTGAAACAGGTACATGCGGCCTTAACAGAAAGGGCGAACTTCCGCTCGGTTCTCGGCGGTTTAACGCTCTTATTATTATTTTTATTAGGGAGCCGCAATATATAATGCTATCAGCCCACAGAAGGGCGGGCACGCAGGAAATAAACCTAAGTGTATAATTACAATAATACTTACCGAGATCCCTTCGTGGGTTCTCTCCCTTTCCTCAACCCCTTTTCTTGTTTCACCCTCACCGAAAACCTCGTCGTCTCTCACCCACGCTCGTTTCTCGTTCTCCCTATGACTAATTGTTGGACTTCTTCTCTTTTTTCCTTTCTTACCCGCTTTCATCGTGTTTAATCTGTTTCTTTTTCTGTTAATCAACGTGTCTACGTTTCACTCTACCTAAATTCAAACTGTCTACACTCTCTTTTGTACTGTTATTACTCGAGATTTTATACGAGTGTAAGAACTGGGTAAGTAGATACGTTTGCAGTTTTGCTCTTTTCTTTCGAAATAATTACTGGTGAAAGATATATTTTAGATTTTTTGGGGAGCTGAAAATGTGTATAATATATTAAAACTCGTTTTTTCAATGAAGAGTATTTACTTCGTTGCGGGGACAGTTGATACTGTTTTAAAACTATTCTACTGTTTTGGAAATGCTATTTTGATGCAGTTACAAAAATTTCTGAGGAATATCGATTTTTGTATTTCGTGCAATTTCATATTTCATTTGGAGATGGATGAAAGTTTCATTCAAAGACACAGATGCATTGATGCACAATGATTCACCTGAAGTATTTTTATAAGCAATATGTTAATCTTCATAAAATACAGAAGTCGAAGAATTTTCAAGAATTTTTGTCCCATTTTGTTCCATTTAAATTTTGTAAAAAATAATTACTTTAACTTCTGTATATTTAGAAGTGGTCATAGTAAATTTTTCAAGAGTGCAAATTTCTGTACTCTACGTTCTTAAAATTTACTAAACTACTTTATTACTTATAAAACTTTACATTTTGAACAGCTACTCTTACATCAGAACCTCCATTTTCTTTTTCAATACGTCTCAGCAAAATCATTTCATTTACCTTGCATACATATGCATATATACATACATACATATACATATACACATACACATACATACTTGTACATATACATATACATATACATATGCCTATACATATACATATACATATACATATACATATACATATGCCTATACATATACATATACATATACATATACATATACATATACATATACATATACATATACATATACATATACATATAAATATACATATACATATACATATACATATACATATACATATACATATACATATATACATATATATGTATACATAAAGCTTGCATCATATTGCAATTAAATGCAGTATTTGAATATTTCAGACATTCTAATAATTATTCAAATTTCACCCCCGAATTTCATTGATTTAATTCCCAGACCAAGTACCAGCTATGTGATTCTGTTTACATTACGGGTTGAAGTGATAGTGGATGATTACAAAATATAAGCAATTCGTTGGTGTATACGTTCTAGCGAAGGGATAGAGGTTTGTACGTGAGCGAAGTGTTAAACGCGAGAATTGCCAAGTTGCGATGGAGTTCAGATGGGGAATAGTCGGTACTCCTGTCTACTCCGTTAGCCTGAGCTCTTCCTGCAGATCAAATGGCATCCTGTACATATACGAATCCTATCTCTTTACTTATATACAACATATGTAGTTACATACATACGAACGGGTCACACGTGTACCGCTTTTTGGATAAGCTGCCCTTCAATATATTTTATGTTGTGCGAAACGTAACTGTCAATGTGGACAGAACACTCTTTTTGGAAAGATTAATTTTAAGTGGTATTAGTTGCTATGAAATTAATTTTTAGATATAATTTTAAGGCATTCTTGTTGACTTTCATAATAGGAGTGTATTTATGGAATATATATGAGAACAACTACTAGAATGTATTGGTAAAACATGTGTGAGAATACGGAGAATATATTTATAAAACACATATGAGAACAGTTAGAATATGTACATTCGTAAAATACATATGAGAACAATTAGAATATGTACATTTGTAAAACACATATGAGAACAATTCGAATATGTACATTCGTAAAATACATGTGAGATCAACTACAATATATTTGTACAACACATATGAGAATGATTAGGATATATTTCTAAAACACATATGAGAACAGCTAGAATATATTGGTAAAACATATGTGAGAATACCTAGTATGTTTGTAAAATCATATGAGAACAATTAGAATATGTATATTTGTAAATATTCTAAATTAGAATATGTACAACACATATTGGTAAAACATATATGAGAACAACTAGAATATATTTGTAAAACACATATGAGAATATCTTGAATATATTCATAAAACACATGTGAGAATATCTGGAACATATTTATGAAGCACATATGAGAACAATTAGAATATGTAAATTTATAAATCACATATGAGAACAACTACAATATATTTGTAAAACACATATGAAAATATGTAGAATATATTCATAAAACACATGTGAACAACTAGAATATATTGATAAAACATACATGAGAACAATTAGAATGTATTTGCAAAATGACAAATCATCTGACAAATAGTAAAGGATTAATCAGTAGCCAGTAAGAAGAACATGATCAAATGATCTCGATTGAAATCGAGTTTTTTATCTGTTAAGCAAATCATCTAGTAAAAGATCGTGCACACGTTTCGCGTTCAGACATTACAGAAACAATCACGGAACACTCGAAAACGGCACCCTTCGCCAAAATCAAGGGTCTATTATTATGACCATATGTTTATGTCACGATTGTATCTAGATGAAGAAGGGGAAACGTGCTCGAACCGGATGGGTAGTCGTACACCTGCTCACACACGGCGACACATGCGTAAAGAAACAGAATGCGTGGTCAGAGAGAACCTCCTTCTCGGATATGTGTCATTCTTCAAACAAAATAGCATACCGTGCCGTTTATTGACAATTATTCCCGGTGTCGATGTTTGCCGGAAAGAGCCCGTAGGTACCTCTTGTCGACCCCTTTTTCACCTTTCAAGCCGATCGATTGGCCAACTTTATTTTCATCGCTTTTACAACACCGTTTTCCATATTTCACGCTATTTCAGCATCTCGTATTTCCGATTTTATTGGTTGCTATTTAAAGCTTTTAGCGAAAACGCAACGCTAATGTCATTACATAAAATGCGAGATAACGCGTAATGTGATGTAATAAATAATGAAGTGCTTTGCTAAATATTTAGAAATTATCTAGTTACTTTAAATATTAATATTTTATCAGTTATTTTATATACGACTATTTCATTAACTATTTTTAATTGTAAATTTACCTTGTTTTGAATTTTTCATTTTAATCGTTTTAGGTTAACATTGTTTCTAGTCATAAGTTTCTATCGTTTTAAATAGTCTATTTAAATTGCTTAAATTGAAAATTTAGATTGTTTCAAATTGTAAATATAAATTGTTTTAAATCGTAAACTTAAGTTATATTAAATCGTAAATCCAAAGTGTATCAAATTGTAAGTTTAAAATAATTTACAGTTTAACCTTTAATTAATGACTCTGTAGTTTCTAAGTAACAACTTCATTCATTTCTGGTCTTCAAATAATCTCATTATACAGCATAATTTATTACCATGAAAGATGAAAAGGGAAGTTCTATTATTTAAAAAATAACCGAGATTGAAGAAGGTAGCAAACAGTTCTGAAATTGTTATAAATCGTTACTGCTATGTATATTATAGATATTAATTATTATTGTTAACAAGATATGAAAGTGTTTCTATAAGTTTTAATGGTGGTACCTTTGAATCACACTATGTGGAAATGATTTATAATAATTATCGTGTATGTTTACTGTATATTTTTGGCAATTTATGTTGAATTTAGATTTTCAAGCTCCCTTTGCTTAACTCATATAAATTTTGCTAACAATCCCCTTTTTAAATTAATTAAATCCATTAATCTTTCTGGTTATTCTCTTCAAAAAATGGAGAGAGGGTAAAATCTGTGATAAACTTGAAATGAACTTAAGTCTATTACAAATACATTTAAAAATATATAAAATAGTTACGTGAATAATAAATAAATTATATAAATATAAATTGTGTGAAACAAATGTTACAGATCAAAATGAAATACACAAAATGTTAAAATTAACTCTTTGGAGCACGGTGGGATTAAAAGTGTCCCGCCTTTTTGATGTACTTCACGGCATAGTGGGACATTTTTAGTCCCACCATTTTTAGTCCCTACTGCCAGAAATCTTGCAGTAGCTGCATGTGCATAGGTTTATATTTCGCCTTATTTACGTAAAGCAGTTGGTAATGTTTTCAAATAATGTTACAAATGTATTCATTGTGTTGGGAACATTCAACATGCAATTACCGGCTGAGCAATTGTTATAATCGGAAGGTTTATTGCACTCACATTTTTTTCTTAGTTTCATGTTAAAAATCGCAGAGGTAAGTTAATTTCTATAAAAATTAAGTTCTTCACAAGCGAGTAACGATTTTTATAATACAAATCAATGGTTAAATTTGTTTGCAAATGATGAAAGTATAGTGGGATTTCATTTGTCCAACCATACAACTTGTGGAGTAATACAGAAAACAATTTTTCTTTATTGTTTATGTTGTATATTCTTAAAAATTTAATTAACTGTTACTATTTTGTTATATTTTTACATAATGTTATACCTTCATTAATAAAAATATACCAATTTTGTTTCATTTAAAACCCGATAAAGTTCCTGTGCAACATGGGTCTATTTTTGATCTGAAATCCTGTGCCGCAAAGAGTTTATGAAATTATTCAATAGTTAGAATTGAATTTATACAAAACTGGCATTTATGAGAAATACACAAAGTATTGTATATTTTGCATTGGCTCATTATATTACTAATATTTATATTTCTACACGAAGGAAGTAAAATAATATGTTAAAATTGAATTATTTATGGTAATGATTTTCGAATACATGCATATGAAGTTAACGAGACTTGATTGTACTCTTGTATCTTCAACTGAAGAATGGTTTCTTCAAATTATAGGTTTTGACTCTGTTATTTCCTACTTCCGTGTACTACAGTGTAACTATAGTTACAGTTAGCACACCGCATAGTATTGCCTATGCTTAGAAACATCAGCATATAAATATTATACTTTTAAGTTACTCTGACTTCTATACTTATTCGGACCTTATTGATTTGTAATTATGTACTTATATATCAAAGTTGCTACTATCGCTTGTACTTTAAACTTCCAATTTTACAAATTATTATAATATCAAAATTCTATAATGTGAAATCTAACTTGTTTTCATTTTTGTATCATCAAATCTTGATAGATTGAAGATCAGAAAATTTACAAGTTTCATGAACTTACAGTTAGAATTTTTCTATCACTAGGTGTACAAAAATTGTAGAGTCGTATATAGGAATTTTAATATTATGTATATTGCGTTACAGGCTTTTTTTGTTAATTACGATTTTGTGACTGTCGAAAAATTGTAATGGTACGTCGAAAAGTTCTGTTTCGGCACGGAATGTGTTAAACCCTATAAGATGGAGCCAGACTCGTGACGTTACAGTTCAAATGTGACAAAAATAAATCGCATTTGCATAAAGATTTGAGTATGATACTACAATTTTAGTTATTATAATTAAAGATGGTTAAATCCAAAATATAGCTAACACTTCAGCATTCTTTATTTACCTTAACTTTGCAATAACCTAACCTTACTTGATTTAAAGTAATCTAACCTTTGCAGTAATAAGTATGCAGTTCTGACACCTGCCCAAAAAACGTGTAAGCTAAGGGTTTAAGATCCACAAGATACATAATAAAATTCCGATATTCGAACGTGATAAATCAGTGGCGGCAACTTATCTTAAAAGCAAGGAGAAAACGGAGTCCGATATGACGCTTTATAAATGAAAGTCTTTTCTCTCTGGACAGAAGGAGATCCTTCTGAAGGAACGCGGCAGAAGTGGTTTCCGTCTGTTGAAATTAGCATCATCCCTGGTTAAAGCAATATCGACCGTGATATGTCTTCCGCAGCGTCTATTCTCCCAGTAGCGGAGTTTCACCCCGGGCTCTTAATGCAATTATCGTCAAGCCGAGTTTCGAGGACAAATCGACGTTTCAATTTTCTTAATGCGCTCATCTCCCCGGTGGGATATTGGCGTGCTACCGCCCTTCTTGTTCCCCGAAAGATGTTGCCATGGCACGTGAAGAGTCGTCCGTCCGTTTTGCTAGCCCCGAAATCCTCTTATTACAAGGTTACCGAGCACCGGATACCACGTGACACGTCGCCGGACGAGTGTTGCCGTCACGTGTCGTCGCGTGGCCGCCACGCGACTAACCTGCTACTCACTGTTTGCTCTCATCCTTCCTTAAGTGCATTACTACCATTGCAATTATAGTCCCACTGAATTTACGTGTCATTCATTCTCGAATTATTTCTTACTTGTCACCCTAACCCTACGATTAATGTAGCCCCTATGCTGTTTTTGTAAGTGGGTCAATAACACGGCTCGTTTGTGTTACACGTATAAGGTTATCAAGTGGAGGATTCCGTAGTCACATAAATACAGTATTTTTTGTATAGTCACTTTCGTATTTTTTTTAATATTTTCTTGTGTTCAAGAATTTTATTATTGTACTGACACTGGACGGGGTGGTATAAATTTCGAATTGTTAAGAAATATTTTGCTAGAAAATACAATGGTGATACATAACTAATATTAGTGAAGTTGCTGCTGCAGAAAATTTGTAGTCCCTGTTTGAAAATTGTAGGGAGACAAATATATATGAAAGGAGTTAAATATGTATAAAAGGAGACAAATGTGTATGAAAAGAAAATTTATTCTGAAAGACCAAAATCAAATATTTTTTACTTACTATGTTATCGATAATATCAAATGGAAATAAAAGGTAGTTTAAATATATAAAAAATTATGTTTTATAGTACAAGAGTTACAGTAACCACATACACAAGTACCTATTCTATAGTTCGCAGTAAAGTTCCACATTTAAACTAGAACGTTTTATCACACGCATGCGACTTATCCGATTCAGCCTCGACGGATTTCCACTTGTTCAAATCGATGTAGCACACTTTATCAGATACATGCTACAATCAAATTGAACGTACTCAAAAATTCATCGATGATTTTCATCGCCTTCTTCATCAATCTCTTTTAACAGGCTACGTCGAACTTCGCATCTATAATATCTCAAACAACTATCTGTAATATCTCAGATTTTACGCGGTGTATGTATATCTTAATATACATCAATTCTGAATGAAACACGCATCTTTTTTGTCCTCGTAATCAGGATACATCTTAATAGTAAAAAGCCAAGTGTTTCGCATGACTCATGCAACCTTGCATTGTATCTAACGGTAAAAAAATTGAGAGCAGCAGACAATTATTGTGTATCGAGTCATTTTTTAAGTCATAGATTTTTCATTATACGTGAGAGAAACTGGGACATAGAAATGATGGGATAAAGTAAAATATTAACCTTGCCATATTTCGAGTTTGACGCACTCGCGCTTCAACTGTGAGAAATCTTACTCGAATTTCTAATTTTTTTCAATATTTTGTGTTTCAAAATTGTAGCTGTGATTCGATAGTTCTGACTGACAATAAGTTGACATAATACAATTATGTCAATTGACATAAGGCGAGGCGCTAAATTGCAATTTGCAACTGGATTTGTAGATTTGGGGATTTTGGTATTTAGCTATTTAAGGATTTGGAAATTGGGGAGGTTGGGAATTTGGAAACTGCGAATTTTGGTAACTTGAAAATTTGAGGATTTGGAGACTTGGAAATTTAGGAATTTAGGGATTAGGAGATTTGGAAATTTAGGAATTGGGGGATTAGGGGTTTAGGACACTAGGGGATTGGGGAATTTGGGTATTTGAGAATTTGACAATTTGGGATTTTAGATATTTGGGGATTTCGGAATTTGGGAATTTAGAGATTTGGGGGCTTGGAAATTTGGGAATTTAGGGATCAGGGGTTTGGGGCACTAGGGAATTGGGAAATTTGGGTATTTGTGAATTTGAGATTTTAGATATTTGGAGATTTCGGAATCTGGGAATTTAGATATTTGGGGGCTTGGAAATTTGGAAATTTAGGCATCAGGGGTTTGGGGCACTAGGGAATTGGGGAGTTTGAAGATTTGAAATTTGGGTATTTGAGAATTTGACAATTTGAGATTTTAAATATTTGGGGATTTCGAAATCTGGGAATTTAGAGATTTGGGGGCTTGGAAATTTGGGAATTTAGGGATCAGGGGTTTGGGGCACTAGGGAATTGGGGAATTTGGGTATTTGAGAACTTGACAATGTGGGATTTTAGATATTTGGGGATTTCGGAATCTGGGAATTTAGAGATTTGGGGGCTTGGAAATTTGGGAATTTAGGGATCAGGGGTTTGGGGCACTAGGGGATTGGGGACTTTGAAGATTTGGAATTTGACAGTTTGGGAATTTAGATATTTGAGGATTGGGAAGTTTGGTAATTTAGAAATTTGGGGATTTGGAAATTTGGGAATTTATAGATTTGGTACTTCGAACTTTGGGAATTTAGGTATTCGGGGTTTGGTAGACTAGGAGATTTGGGATTTGGGGATTGCAAAATTTAGACATTCAGGAATTGATTTGGAAATTGGATAGATGGAGTATTTCACTAAACCTACCGGCGTATAATGTGTACTTAATTTGAAATAAAAAATGAAGTCAAAAAATAAATAAGCAAACGGCAAAACATAAATTTATACACACATTAATTCTTCATCTTGATGAAAGTCAATGCAGATATCAGAAGAATCAGTTCAACAAATTGTATAATTTATTATAAGGATCTTGTGGAACGGTCATTTGACCGGTTTGGTAGTTTTAGTGATTTGGAAACCGTGTAATTTAGTAACTTGGAAATTTGAAGATTTGAAAATTAGCGAATTTAGGAATTTGAATATTTGAAAATTTGAAAAGTATCTTACAATTAAACTCACTTGCTTGATCCTTTCCTACAACTACATATCATTGTAACATTTAATAACTGTTATAATTCATGCATATTAATTAACAAATGTATCAGCAAATGTATTAAGAAATATATTAAATTCAATATCTTACTTCATATCCCACGTAGATTAAACAAATCTCAAAACAACAATGAAACATGTGAATTTTTTAAAATTGCAATGTAAAATAATGCTCTAACATTTCGATAATTAAATTTGGTATCGCACGCTCTTAATCAATCCAGTAAAAAAAGGCCATTGAAAGGTTCCTCTATTGCCTGGTACTACTTTGCGAAGCAGGCAAACAAATTCGCAGTCTGTAACGAGCGAGGCTTCTGTAAAGGCGATAAACAATTAATGAGCTAGCCTGCAAGCAATTTGATTTTGCTTATTATTCGGTACGTGGCTACTGCGTACAAACACTAAATTATTCAAGCTTTCCATCGTTAGCATATATTTGACGCGTACGCTTTCCCGAGTGCCATAAGCTCGTTTTAAGATCAGTCATTGGTTGACACATGATCAACATGGTACAGGATTAAAAGGCATTTTTAAACAGCTCAGAAATAGATAACGCTGATTACATACACAAGGTGCGAACGTGAAACAAGGAAATAGCTTAAGGGTTGCGACCATAAATTGACACTAGAAACACGGAGCTTAGTGAAGTTATGATTTTCGTATTTTTTAATTGAAAAGTTACTTTAGCTTAAAGTCCAAGAATGTTAGTGGATGATTGAAGAGCTCTGATAATTTTATTCATTGCTTAAGTTCAATTTTTTTAAATATCGAGTTTCATTTATTTTGGATTATGGATGATCAGATTGTTATGATTGTTTGAAGTTACCACTTATAGTTTGGATAAAAGTTTATTAAGGATTTTGGATATTTGGATATTTAAGAATTGGATGGTTTGGAAATATGAAGATTTGGAAGGCTGAGAATTTGAAACTTTGGGTTTTTTGAGGTTTGGAGACTTTGATAATTTGTGGATTTTCGGATTTGAAGAGTTTTTGAAGGTTCAGATGGAAGAACTTGAAAATTTCGGATTTTGGGAATTTGGAAATTTGGAAATTTGGAAAATTAGGAATGTAGGATTTGGAAAATTCAGAGATGCGGAAACCTCAAAATTTTGAAATATTGAAGTTCGGAATTTAGGGGTTTGAAATCTAGGTATTTGGGAATTTGGAAGTTCGAGATGTTGAGAATTTGAGAATTTGGGAATTTAGAAAATTACGAATTTGCGGATTCTGAGATTTATAAATTTTGAAATCTTGAATTTTACAAATTTTGAAGTTGGGAAATTTGAAATTTAAGAGTCCAGCAATTCAAAAATTGTTAGATTTGAATTTTTAAAAATTAGAGAATTGTTAAATTTGGAAGTTTGCATACTCACAAATTAATTTACACGTTCTCTGACGATCAGTTGAAAGTTACTTATTTTACAGTTCTCTTTGAAAAATACAAGTAAACAACAACAAACTCATAAATTGCCGACACGAAGTAACACTGTTGCAAATGAGCAACGACAACACAAAATGCAATCTCTCACAAATATACGTTTCACTCCATACAGATGAAATAAAACAGCATTGCTGACGTATCAAAATAGAGTAAAATCAATGTATGTACTAAAAGCAATACACAAACCATAATTGAGTATATTAATTTATTCTTCATCGTTTGTGTTTTTATAGTTAAACTTCGTTTTTAATTTCGAAATAAGTGTGCACTATATGTGGCTAGGTTTAGTACTAATTAACTACTTATAACTTTAGTTGTTTAGTTGATTTAGTTATTTAGTTATTTAGTACAGGTTAAATCCGTTTAATTATTTAAACAATCATCCATTATAACATTGTATGTTATACACATAATTAAATGTCGTATACTTCATTATGATCATTTTAAATTTATATCATCTATTGCATATCTTATGAGATCAATATAATATTAATGCAGCATATAATTATTTCTACCTTCTTTTAGTCACTGTTATAGTAAAAACTATTTAGCTACTGATGGTATTACAGTATTTAATGTATTAACCCTTAACCTCTGCACTATTTTAACAAGTCTGACCGTTGACGCACTCCAACATCAGTTGTGATCAATTTTACTCGAATTTTTAATATACATCAATGTAGAGTTCAAGTCCAATTATAATTTGCATCGTCAACAATTGCATAATACCGAATTGACATAACATTTCAACTTTCTTTGTCTGTTTTAATATTGTAGCCGTGATTAATTCTGACTGACGCACCTGATAAATAAATCATAATGCTAGGGGTTAGCGCTCACGTGTAATGGGGTAACAACTGATTATCAAAAGCAATTTCACTGGTAATTAATTACCGAAAAAATAGTTTTTTGTAAGTGAAGTTATAGTTATAACCTAACCTAACCTAACGACTGATTATTAAAAGCAATTTCACTGGTAATTAATTATTGCAAAAATAGTTTTCTTATAAGTGAAGTTATAGTTATAACCTAACCTAACCTAACGACTGATTATTAAAAGCAATTTCATTGGTAATTAATTATTGCAAAAATAGTTTTCTTATAAGTGAAGTTATAGTTATAATCAAACTTAACCTATCGACTGATTATCAAAAGCAATTTCACTAGTAATTAATTACCGAAAAAATAGTTTTTTGTAAGTGAAGTTATAGTTATAACCTAACCTAACCTAACGACTGATTATTAAAAGCAATTTCACTGGTAATTAATTATTGCAAAAATAGTTTTCTTATAAGTGAAGTTATAGTTATAATCAAACTTAACCTATCGACTGATTATTAAAAGCAATTTCACTGGTAATTAATTACCGAAAAAATAGTTGTTCGTAAGTGAAGTTATAGTTATAACCCAACCTAACATAACGACTGATTATTAAAAGCAATTTCACTGGTAATTAATTACCGAAAAAATAGTTTTCTTATAAATGAAGTTTCAATTTTGTTAAATTCACGTATAATATTTTCTATGACAATACAACAATTATTTACACAATAATTTATTGTATATGTAAGATTTATCAAACTTTATTTTATCTCTTCTTTTGTGGTACAATATTAGAATATTAGAAAAGCAAAATTAATACTATTATTCGTAAGCGTTGATTATCTGAAAATAAAGTAAGGTTATAATTTCAACCCTTAATTATGACACTTCATCAAAATATTACAGAACATATTGGGACCTTTAAGACCTCAACCACTAAAAATATGTTTTACAAAAAAACTATTCATTATTTAAGCTGAAAAAATGATAAACAATCTTTGAAAGTTGTTTCCACAAATTTCACAGCTGATTTCAGTTTTAAAGACTGAATACGAACAAAAACGAAAGTATTGAAAAAATGGTTTTTGTAGAAAAATTCAGAATTTTTTAATATTTCAATATTAAGAGTTGAAATTTTAGCTGAACACTCTTGAAAGACATAACAGATTAAGGAAAAAAAATAGTAAAAGTGCTGAAATTTGAAGAAAAGTATTTATTCAGATTTTCAAGATATAAAATGGCTAAGAAGTTAAATTAGGTGGGGTCGTTTCATACTTCAGTGTGAATATTAATAACGATATGCGTAAATATAAATTCTCTTTTGTGGCAAAATGAATGCATGAGAAGTTCCGGGTGATAGTTGAGATCGATAGAAAAACTATCGCCTTTGACACGTGTATAAGAGTTTGACCTTTTCATCAAGCAGTCATTCGACGTTTAGTGCAGTACCTGCAGCTAAATTTAGGTTCGAAGAAAGAACTTGACTTGAATGTTAAGTAGAGTCGTTCTTTTCCGAAACGTCATCTGAATACGATCGATGAACTATAACATTGGTCATTATATTATACCTTATCGAAGTACGAAAACCTTCAAACATTGTTGATTGCACTTGACTAGAAATTTTACAATTAAACGAAAAACTTGTTCGACGTTAGAAGTTGCTTACTTTATATATTAGTTTATTATGCCTAACAATGTTAATCGTGGTAACTTTTCCGTTTCACGGATTTGGAGGTTGAAGGATTTGTAGATTTGGGGATTTTGGTATTTAGGTGTTCAAGGATTTGAAAATTGGGGAAATTGGGAATTTGGAAACTGCGGATTTTGGTAACTTGAGAATTTGAGGATTTGGAGATTTGGAGACTTGGAAATTTGGGAATTTAGGGATTAGGAGATTTGGAAATTTGGGGATTAGGGGTTTAGGACACTAGGGGATTGGGGAATTTGGGTATTTAAGAATTTGACAATTTGGGATTTTAGATATTTGGGGATTTCGGAATCTGGGAATTTAGAACTTTGGGGGCTTGGAAATTTGGGAATTTAGGGGTCAGGAGTTTGGGGCACTAGGGAATTGGGAAATTTGGGTATTTGAGAATTTGGGTATTTGTGAATTTGAGATTTTAGATATTTGGAGATTTCGGAATCTGGGAATTTAGATATTTGGGGGCTTGGAAATTTGGAAATTTAGGCATCAGGGGTTTGGGGCACTAGGGAATTGGGGAGTTTGAAGATTTGAAATTTGGGTATTTGAGAATTTGACAATTTGAGATTTTAAATATTTGGGGATTTCGAAATCTGGGAATTTAGAGATTTGGGGGTTTGGAAATTTGGAAATTTAGGCATCAGGGGTTTGGGGCACTAGGGAATTGGGGAATTTGGGTATTTGAGAACTTGACAATGTGGGATTTTAGATATTTGGGGATTTCGGAATCTGGGAATTTAGAGATTTGGGGGCTTGGAAATTTGGGAATTTAGGGATCAGGGGTTTGGGGCACTAGGGAATTGGGAAATTTTAAGAATTGGAATTTGACAGTTTGGGAATTTAGATATTTGAGGATTTGGAAGTTTGGTATTTTAGAAATTTGGGGATTTGGAAATTTGGAAATTTATAGATTTGGAACTTTGAAGTTTGGGAATTTAGGGATTCGGGGTTTGGTAGACTAGGGGATTTGGGATTTGGGGATTGCAAAATTTAGACATTCAGGAATTGATTTGGAAATTGGATAGATGGGGTATTTAGAAACCGTATAATTTAGTAACTTGGAAATTTGAACATCTGAAAATTTGCGAATTTAGGAATGTGAATATTTGAAAATTTGAAAAGTATCTTACATTTAAACTCACTTGCTTGATCCTTTCATACAACTACATATCATTGTAATATTTAATAACTGTTATAATTCATGCGTATTAATTAACAAATGTATCAGCAAATGTATTAAGAAATATATTAAATTCAATATCTTACTTCACATCCCACGCAAATTAAATAAATCTCAAAACAACAATGAAACATGTGAATTTTTTAAAATTGCAATGTAAATGAAGAATTACTTTAAATCGCTATGTAGTATTGAATGTTTATAATCTGAAAATTGACTACTCATTAATAAAGTTTTTATCCATTAATGATTTAAAAATATTATAATCTAAAACCTTAATTTCATTTCAACCTTTAATCTTACCTATTGTATCGCGCTGTAAAATACACATTAATGTTTATTTGTTTATGTCAATGTACATTACCACGTTAAATTTCAGTACCGAAATATATAAGTAACAAAAATTAACATGCATAAATAAAACAAGCAAGAAATAAAATCCGCCATTTTACCTCCGCCACCCTTAGTACATATAAACGCAGAGGTAAAGAAAGGATACAACTAAAATGGACGAAACGAGGGAGAAATAAAACGTAATTGTAGGAGAGTAAAGAAACGAAAAGTGAACAGGTAAATTCAGGTAGGACAGAAAGTGGAGAGAGTATTTTACCGCGAGTATGACAAAGTAGATGGGATTATATGAGTGAGTGTATATGGGGTTTGAGTAGGTAAAAGCGGACCACCATTAGAGGAACCCTGCGATCGCCATATACGGTCGTTACCACGGCCGCAATAATGACGATACTGCGTGTTAACTAGATAGAACTAACATAGATAATCACTTATGATGATTAGCTAGTTTTTTCGCGTATACTGTTTTGAATAATCACGTATTTTACATCAGATATACGTTGTTGGGACAAAATTGTTATATTATATTTATTTGATCTAAACTGTTATACATTCAAGCATATTTGACTCGTTTAGAAGTTAACTGGTTAACTCTATTTTTAATATATTATATTTTACAATTTTAGTTTCCAGCAGATGTTGTTGAAATGAAATTTAACAAATTGTTATATTATATTTATTTGAATCAAACCGTTGTATTTAAGCATAATGTATTTAACTCGTGTAAAAATAAACTGGTTAACACCATTTTTAATATATTTTTCAATTTTAGTTTCCATCACATGTACGTTGTTGAAACGAAATTTAATCCAAATTGGTATATTATATTTATTTGGTCCAAACTTATATTTAAGCACAATTTATTTGACTTGTTTAGATGTAAACTAGTTAACTCCATATTTAATATATTTTTCAATTTCAGTTCCCATCACATATACGTTGTTGAAACGAAATTTAACAAATTATTATATTCAATTTATTTGATAGAAACAATTATATATAAGCATAATTTATATTTGAAACGTTTAGAAGTAAATTGGTTAACTCTATTTTTAATATATTTTTCAATTCTAGTTGTAATATGATTGGTATTCAATTGATCAAAAAATACGTACATAAATTTATTTATCAACAGGTGGCATAATTGCATATGGTTCATGAATAATTATTCATATGCAGATGAACGCATTTAATATATATTTGGAACTTTGATGTACAGTATTGAGTATAGTTTAGTAGGGAAAATTATGATGTAGAATTTGAGATTCAAACAATATTTATATCTTGCCATTAAGTAATTTGCAAATTTCTAATATGTGAAACGCTGAGGATTTGAATAAATTTGAAAATTGTTTACTTTAGAGATTTGTGAATTTGAAAATTATCTACATTAGAGATTTGTGAATTTGAAATTTTAGGAATTTGTAAATTTCATACATTAGAATTTGTAAATTTGACACTATTCTAATTTGTGAACTTGACACTCTAGAAATTTGTAACTTTGATATCTTAGAAGTTTGTAAACTTGACACTCTTGAAATTTGTAAATTTTCCACTTTGGAAATTCGTAAATTTGACACACTGAAAATTCGTAAATTTGACACTATTTAAATTTATCATTTTGGCACTCTAGAAATTTGTAAATTTGATATCTCAGAAATTTGCAAACTTAAAACTACAAAATTGTAAATTTTCCACTTTAGAAATTCGTAAATTTGACACACTGAAAATTCGTAAATTTGACACTATTTAAATTTATCATTTTGGCACTCTAGAAATTTGTAAATTTGATATCTCAGAAATTTGCAAACTTAAAACTACAAAATTGTAAATTTTACACTTTAGAAATTTGTAAATTTTACACTTTAGAAATTTGTAAATTTCAAAGTTGGTATTTCTGAAAATCTAAGAATTTAAGAATCTGAGTTTCCGAAAATTCCCAAACTTATCAATATGAAAATTAAAAAGTCTTAAGATTCGAAAGTTAGAAAAACTTAGAAATTCCAAAAAATATATCCAATTTTAAATACTCCGACAAAAACTTCCATTACTTCAAAAATAACTGATAAAGCAACCATAAAAACTAATTTTTAAACAGTAAGTATTATTGACGTTCTCAAAGTAACCTGACCAATAACGCTCGTTACATATGAACATAACATTACGCCTACGAATACACATATCACATACATACATAATAATACATGAATCTCAATGAAGTATACAGATAAAACACATCTCCGAAACAATCAACAAAATCCACAGAATGGCAGTGTTTTATTGCGGAAGCGTTCAATTACACAGCATGTAATAAGTTTTCGATCGACAGCAAAATTCCGTCTGGGAAATCTACACCCGTTCTTGTCAACTTCTGATGATGGATGACGAACGATTACGCAAGAATATCGCTCCATCATACTTAAGAACAATTCATTGCACTTGGCAACTTTATCACAAATGTCACATCAACCACAAAATAATCGTTTACGAAAAATGAACTCAAATTTCAAATCTCTAAAAAGCTCACATTATGTTACCAACACAAACCTTACCATAAAATAACTTGGGCAAGAATAAATTCTAAACCGACACGCACAAAATTCATTAACAATTATTATAACAACAAAAAAGTTAGAACAAACTTACAAGATCTTTGTATTTGTTAAAATTGATCACCATTAGTATGGCACAAAAGTAAAATACGGTAAAAGTTGCTGTTCCATTTTTGCGAGATCCTCGCCGCAAAAATCCGAGGCACATTACAGTACATTCGTGTGAATGTTCCTCATCTACACAAGCCCATTCATGCACTGTGTAAGTATGACCCGAAACCTTTGCAGATGTTCTGTACATAAGCGTATAGCATTCGAAGAGTCAGGCTAACATCAACGATCGAAGAAGGTTCCTGGAAGAATGTTCTTTCTGGCACAGTATCAAGAACCACGGGTCAACCAGCATGAAGGTTGATCAACGATTTCTGGCATGGATAGAGTTTTGTTTCGTCGGAGTCTTAAGTCCAGATCGGTATATGGTCGGCGAAGGATAGGGGAATGGGCAAGTTGAGCATGGCGGCTGAGTATAGTGTGGATGGTTTGGATCGATGAGGGTGAGCGGCTGGTCTGATTGGCGGGGCTGCGGGGGCGGAACATCACGTAGCCAATGAGAGTATCTATCCCTCGGTACATAGTGATAACGAAATCACTGATTTTTACGCTCCGGCAACCGTCAATTTCGGCTTAACTGTAAATACCATAAAGCGAATCATCATGATTTATGGATCGCTCACGCGCCACCCCTTGATGCACCATATAAGAATTCCACTTTTGCGAAGCGTGCCGCAGGATGCTTGTGGATAAACTTCTTTTAGAGCAGGAAGTTTTACTTCTGTATAATCAAATAGTACTTTATAAATAAACGATTTTGGGTGTCGAAGTTGCAGAGTCTCTAATCGTTTAGGTACATTAGACTAAATCAGTTGAGAATGTTTCACAAATTTATTTATATTCTTATATGGTTTTGAAGATCAACGAAAAGAAAAAAATACAATTGTCACAGAAGTGAATGATCAGTCGACAGTGATATTAGCGACTTATGATTGTAATTGAGAGTCGTGACCATACTATGATTATTATCCACTTATGATTAGTAATAGTAACTTGTTATGAAAGGACACGTTGATGTCAGTAGCACTCAATGTAGAAGGTTATATAAGAGTGTTAATCATAGCAAACAATTCGTGGACAAGTATTGAATTTGAGTTACATTACAGCCAAATTTTGATTAAACTTTAACGAAAGAAGTTTAAGAAATGTTAGCTAGCGACGGTTTGCGTACTCAAAATACAATATTTACTGCAAAAGACTGGATGAGAGGACGTTTTCGTGATAATGAATTTGTACTTCCGTTATACGAATATTGCGATGGTTTTGTCGTCGAAATAATATTGATCTAACGGCATTTTTAATGGACGGAATCCGAGTACAATATGTGTTTGGTAGAATAATAAAATTCACCTGAACGTTTGAAATAAGCTGTAATATATTATCTTATTACTAACAAATTACAGTAAGTTTTACAGTATTGAAAAATGATTAAACTCTAACATGTTGAACCAACGACTTCTGATATTAAAAGTCGAAATACTTTATATACCACCAGATTATGCAAAAAAAGAGAAGAAAAGCTGAAACAAGAAGTTTGACTCATTCTGTTTTCTGACAAAACAATTTATTTTTGTTAAATGTTATGGATCTAATAGGCAGAAACTTTGAACCTTCGACCTTAATCTGACATATAAGATTGCATCTAATATGCAACACGTAGTTTCAAAAGCTTATGAAAAATTGAAACGTTATCTTCATTAATTAACTTCGTCTTTCTATTAACGAAAGAAAGATTAATTCAAGAGATTTTTCATTACTTTTCATTAAAAAGTGTAATTTTCGCAATGTTACATAATCTTTCCTTTTAAATATTATTATTTTTAACCGACTTCGAAAAAGGAGGAGGTTACTCAATTCGATCAGTATATTTTTTTTTTTTCTTTTTTTTTTTTTTTATTATTTTTATTTTCTATGTGTGCCCGCCTATTACGCCTAGCTGGATGCACCGATCGGAACGAAACCTTTTGCATCTGGTAGGTTCTGACTCCCCATTGGTACCATTATCAAAAAATTTTTCATTTTTCAATTGCAAAGTGTTGTTATTGCAAAAAAACCGGCAACTTTTGAAATAAACTTTTCTCGATTTTAGTGCGCTTTTAATATCTTATCACGGACATGATTCTGAACAATTTTGTTCATATAAAAATTTCGCGGAAAGCTTTAGTTTTCGAGATATTAGCGAAAAATTGTTGAAAAGTTTTGAAATCAACTTTGGACGATTTTAATGTCCTTTTAATATGTTATCAGGTGCACGATTCTGAACAACTTTTTCCTTATCCGCAATTAAGGGGAAGCTTTAGTTTTCGAGTTATTAGCGAAAAACTATTGTTACTAATACAGTATTCACTCCGTAAATGTTACTTTTGCCGGTCTCGATTGTACATTTACGGTAGAGGTCCTACATTCTTTGTAGTGTGCCGAACGTAGAAAGAGACAGCCATACAAAAGACAAAGAGGGATAGAGTTTCGAGCGTTCGGCAAACATGAAAGACTCGTGCGTGTTGTGTCTTTTAAATTAAAAAATTAAAATTCTTTATTTTTGGTTTTTCGTCAATGGAACTTTTACCATCGTATTTGTCTCGTTTTTCTGATTAAAATGACACCAAACACGATATGATTACGATCGTAATTACTTATGTAACAAGCCATAAAAGTTTGGGATGTAACATTTACGGTAGAGGTGCGAATTCCTTCTAAAGGCTTGCTATACAAGTAATTATGATTTTAATTATACCGTGTTTGGTACCATTTTAATCAGAAAAACGAGACGAATACGATAATCAAAGCTTCATTGATAAACCCCAAAAATAAAGAATTTTGATTTTTGAATTTAAAAGACAGAAGACGCACGAGTGTTTCATGTTTGCCGAACGCGTCAACTTTCTGCTTCTCTCTCTTTTCTATTCGCCGTCCTCTTTTATGTTAAAAACTTTAATCACTCGTTACACACACAATTGTTAACGTAATTATATCATGTTTGGTGTCATTTTAATCAGGAAATCTAGACAAATACAAGAGTAAAAGTTTCATGAAAAAAAAAATAGTAAGAAATAAGAAAGTTACAATCTTTTCCTTTGCTTGCATTAGTATGTGTCTCACCGATATTCAATCCTCGTCGTTTCGGCGACCGATCCTGTTTCATTCTTGACTGATTTCGAGGGGGATCCCCCAGTAGTGGGGATACAATTTTAACATTTACGGTAGAGATCTTTTTAACATTTATGGAGTGAATACTGTATATTGAATTCTACGTATGCCTCCGTGCCTCTGGTGGTGTATGAGTCAACATGCAATCGCCGATTATATTTACCAATTTTACAATTAATAAAAAAAAAAAATTGAAAAACGAATATCCATGTTGTCTTTTACTTAATTATGTTCATGGCATTTACGCGGACAAAAAAAAAGCCCGGAAGAACTATCTCACAGTATCCTATAAAATTCTCCCCATTCCACTAAAAAGCGTGAAATAAAATAATTTTAAGAAAAAAAATACACCGACTTCGAAATGCACTAAAAAGTATAAAATAATTTCTATTTCATTCAATCATACAATTACGTCACAGATATGAATGAAACCTATTTACTCGTTAGGTAGTGTATTAAATACATTTCAACCTTTTCGGAGGCGGCGCAAAATTAAAAATACCTCAGTAAACGTTGCTGCCAATAACCAGTTGACTGTGGTATGGCGTATTGGAAATTAATAAATCCTGAAAAAGAATACGAACCATTATAGATATATCTGGTAATATACATAAATGTAACGACTGCATCTTCATTTCGCAACGTTTCTGATATAAATGAAATTGAATCGACTTCGTTCGCATGTGGAAGCCATGGATCTAAGAACCTATAAACGGAGCCCACAACGCGGGAATTACCAAATTTGCGGCAGATGGGCTCTATCTTTATAGTATATGCGGCGATCGAGTCTTTTCGTCGCATACTCTATGAATCTAGATAGACCATAGTTCCATTCTATACGCATTAACACCTACTTCGCGGCGTGCTGTCGAGTTATATGTATAGAAAAAAAAATAGCTATACAAGCTTTGCCTATGTTCGGCTGTGCAAAGGTTGACATGTTCAAGAAAATCTTTTAATTTTGCGCCGCCTCCGAAAAGGTTGAAATGTATTTAATACACTACCTAACGAGTAAATAGGTTTCATTCATATCTGTGACGTAATTGTATGATTGAATGAAATAGAAATTATTTTATACTTTTTAGTGCATTTCGAAGTCGGTGTATTTTTTTTCTTAAAATTATTTTTTAGCTTCCATGTACAATTTTAATGTGAAAAAATGATATACAGAGCGAAAATAGTTTGCACAGTGGAAAATGAATCAGTAATGTAATGGTGTTTGATAAATACGACCTCTATGTTAGATTTCGACCATTACGTGACGGATAATAATCACGATGTTGCTATAACACAGTCTAGCTTTATATCGATTGGAATAATAGTTTCAGTATACCTTGTATTATTGACCATGGAATTAGCATGAGATTATTAATCATGCATGAACAAAGATAAAAGCGTATCAGTAGCAGACCGTGGGAAAATTCAACGAGTTCCATGCACATTTTCTCGTTTTAGCTTCGAGAAGAATAGTTGTAAAATTCACTTTTTATTATAACATATACATTACAATTTTTTGTATCTACTTTACTACAATTATTGTTACGGATGACTGAAATTATCAAAAATTCTGTTCTTCAAAGCCAAATTAACCCAAATTTCTTTTCTTTTTAATTAAATTTTTTTTTAACGCAAGAAATTTGTAAGTGTACTTTTTTTAAAAAAAATGGTGTTGTATTAGTTTGACTTTTTAAGCAATTTTTGACAATCAAAAATTTAATCAACAATTAATTTTTAGTCGATTTTATTATGTATATTGTACAAATTTTCTTTATCGTAACCTACAGAAATTTTTGTCTTTTCTATGAAATTAAAATAAAGTAAAAATAATTATTTATGTAGAAATAAAATGTTAACTTGAAGATAGAAACTACGTGTACTTCTGACCTTCCTTAATGAAAGCTAAGAATGAACTTAAGTTTCAAAAGGCGAAGAAAAAGCGAAAAAATTTATATATTAACTAACGACTCTTAATTCAAATAATTGTTGTTACCGCTATACGCTACCACTATAAATCGATTTTTACACACATTTATTTTGAAGTAAAAACTTATTAAATAAAGACTTGAAATGAATTTTTAGGTTAAGATAGCAATCGTATAGCATCTTAATTTACACAGAAATATAATGTGTCAAATAATAAGAAAAAGAACAAACATAAAAATCTGGAAGTCATCGGCAAACGAAAGAGATTCACAAAATTATATTTGTTTTACGACACGAATCAAGTGAAACGATATTTCTTGGACAGCTTAATCGTATTCTGCGTTAAAAGCAAAAAATCACGGGGTAAAGAGTTGACGGGGACCAGGAGAAGCGTCTGCAAATCAGAATACTGCATTACGATATTTCATAAATTCCCTTTAGATGGCTCTTAGGTGCTTCGTGCTTCGTCAAGATCTGTATTTTCCATTTGAAATAATAATGACTCGAGTGAACATAAATTCTCTCGACTGCTTATCCACTCCGTGTTTGGTATAATCGAAAAACTTGCTTATCAAATATTCTCATGTAAACTAATAATGTTGTGACTTGCATCCCTCACGGTCAGGCTAGAGTAGACTAACTCTGTCAATTTCAGGAACAAAGGGTTACTGTTAGAATCTTTTATTGTCACTGTTTTATTTGCAAAGATTTTTGTCAGGTTTTGAGATAACTATTTTACAGTTTTTGTTTTTTGTAATAGATAATAAGTTATAAGAAGACTTATAAGATAAGAACTTGTAATAGATAAATTTATCTACTTCGTTTGCTTTATATAAAGTATTATGTATGTACAGTCAAATGTGAGTTTCAAGGTTTAAGGTTAACTTAGCAATTTATTAAATAAAGTATATTTGTAAAGTATGTTTTTATAAAATAAGTATATAATTCGCTTAGAGAGTGTACACCTTGATTTATAAGTAGACAAAGTATGAGTAAACAAAGTATCAATTTGAAATACAACAGCTTTGATTGCTTTATATTTCAAAAAACTGGGTTTGCATTAAATTTTAATATAGAAGATTACATTAAAAAATGAAATTGTTTAAGAAAATGAAGTGCAATCTAATTTGAGCCAGACTGAATTAAGTTTTATTTGTTTGCATTTTTGAAAAAGACGGAAGCTGAAAGTGGCAATCGAGACTCTATTAATTATTCAATATTATACAATTCTACTAAAATTTTATATTTAAGAATTACTTGAACGAATTTGCATAATGTAGCTTCAAAATTTATTACTATACATTATTCATTTTTACAATTAACACAGTAATGATTTATACTATAAAATGTTATAATTTTTACATTTCATTAAAATTAACACTGAACCTACCAAAGCAGTCAAAATGTTTAAGTTCCTTATTTTAAGTTACAAAATTTTCTTTTGATGTCTGCATTGATTTTTATTAATACAATGAACTAATATATTAATTTATATTTTCTAGTTTACTCATTGTCTAACTTCTTCATTTACTGTTTATTTATTATTGAACATGTATTATCGTTTATTTATTATTGAACATATTGTTCCGAAGCGCTCGGAATATAATCAGCGTAATATTTATGGGTGTTTTGTCAAACCTTTACTCTTGCAATTTCAAACGGATCTTCAAGACCACATGGATGTCTCTACAGCTTGACATTCTTAACTATTGACAATAGCCTTTTAACAGGCCAGAAAAGCACATCTTTATAACGCCAATATATCTTCCCTTAAAGAAGTTTATGTCCATAGTCCTAAACTGTGCACCCTTGCTGTGTGCAGTGTTTACGAAAATCCTTGCGTACTCGGCGGACCAGACACCCTGACTCGGTCATTCAGCAGTCTCGCAATGTGTCCCATTATTTAGTTCTTTTGAAGGACCCAAATCACTTAACTGTTTGGGTCACCTTATTAACGAAACGTTATTTACAACCCTGGAGTGAAGGCTAAAATCTTACAATCTCATTCGTCGAATCATCTCACCAATCACTGTCTTTTACAAATAACAATCTGCCCTGATTGGTCCTTTTTGGCAACGCCTTCACGTCCTGAACTTCTTCCCTTGCTTTCTTTTCTGGCTGTTTAGAGGCAACTAGTAAAATTGCCTCTAGACTAACTTTGTAACTATCAACTACATCAACACACAACAACCAGTATAACTAGTGGGATGATGATCTACATCCTTCATTGACCTGGACACATCAGTGTGGAGGACTCTGAGCCACTATACAGGGTGTCCGCGCCAAAGTGTTACACCTTAATATCTCATGAACTATTGATGTCACGAAAAAGTGCTTATATGGAAATTGCAGGGTAAAAGAGGCCCTATGTTTTGGCAGAAGCAAAATTTTTTTATTGTTATTAATGTAAAAGATATGATGGTGAAGTTTCGTTTTTTTAAATGGAACTATAATTTTTTCTAGATCAAGTGATAGTGCTTTTCAAGACGAATTCATCAAGGTTTTATGTACTTACCCGATTTTTATTAGTTTTCGAGATATGACGCTTAGAAATTTACTGATTTTCAGCAGTGACATCTCGGTTTGACGAGTAAGTCATAAAAACGTTCTTATTGTTACGGTAAGTGCCGCTGGTTTGACTCTGCCTGCCGAAACAGATAGGCGGGGTGTATGGTCAAAATGGCAGGTCCGAAGAGTAAGAAACGTGAAAAGTATTGTCCATTACGGTTTAAGTTTTCCGTATCGAAGATGATATTAATTGTAATTTGGAAGGTTGGGACATTTATTTAAATGTTTCAGTACAAAGTAGGTATAAAGACAATTTAACAAAAAATAATATGCAAAAAATTTATTCCACGTGCTTTCCGCTATTTGAAATACAAGTTTGTATACGTTTTACAAATTCGTTCTCGACGTTTTCCATAATTTCGCACGGGATATTTACGCATGCATTGTGTATTCTATTTTTCAAGTCAGTTATATTGTTAAATTGTCTTTATACCTACCTTGTACTGAAACATTTAAATAAATGTCCCAACCTTTCAAATTACAATTAATATCATCTTCGATACGGAAAACTTAAACCGTAATGGACAATACTTTTCACGTTTCTTACTCTTCGGACCTGCCATTTTGACCATACACCCCGCCTATCTGTTTCGGCAGGCAGAGTCAAACCAGCGGCACTTACCGTAACAATAAGAACGTTTTTATGACTTACTCGTCAAACCGAGATGTCACTGCTGAAAATCAGTAAATTTCTAAGCGTTATATCTCGAAAACTAATAAAAATCGGGTAAGTACATAAAACCTTGATGAATTCGTTTTGAAAAGCACTATCGCCTGATCGAGAAAAAATTATAGTTCCATTTAAAAAAACGAAACTTCACCATCATATCTTTTACATTAATAACAATAAAAAAATTTTGCTTCTGCCAAAACATAGGGCCTCTTTTACCCTGCAATTTCCATATAAGCACTTTTTCGTGACATCAATAGTTCATGAGATATTAAGGTGTAACACTTTGGCGCGGACACCCTGTATAAACTCTACTTTACAATAAAATTCTACTTCATAATATTAACTTTAGAAATATTCCACTACTGTAACAGGTACTGGAAACGCCATGGGTCGACGAAGATTTACAACCTTCGTAAATAACTGTAAACAGTTTGTATTTTACCCATCGCGTAACACATATATTATTGTTTATTTATTATTGAACATTTTCAATTTCAAAGCAAATGAGCATTATACACCATCATACCAATTGATCAAGTTAAATTGTATTATTTTTGTTTTCAATTTATAAAATCAATTTACACAATCAATTGAGATTTGAATGTTAATTGGTTGTTTCAGTCGAATTTATTGTTAAGTTAAGTTTCGATTAGATTGACCAAACGCAACGTCCAGCATCGTCGAAAATCTGTTATATATACATATATGAGTACCTTCTTCTCAACAATGTTGACTTTTGCCCCGGGTTCCGCAAATTCTAGCGACGGCTCTGCTTGCCATATACGTTAAACTTCACCGCAGCAGTGAACGTGTTAATATAACACTATCTTCGATCTCTCAATAAATTACAAAGTTTCCTGAAGCAGCTCAGAGGAAACAAAGTTCATGGAGATGCTGGCACTTGAAGACACCTCTTTGGTTGGGACTTTGTACATGCTATGATGCGCAATATTGATAAATTTATCCGGCTGTGGGAAAATTCTTGAAATATACTAAAAATCCCATATTAACACATTGACTCTCACATTATAGCAATTTACAATTGCATTTAGTAGTGTTTTAATTTTGAATACATTTTTTCAAATATTTTCGCAATATCTTATTACATTTATTTTCAATAGATCCATGTAATTAACGCGAGGATTTTCGATTAGGAAAGTGCATAAATTTTTAACAATACACATGTTAAATCAGTATAGAAACTTAAGTGTCATCCATATGTATGTGATGTGGCAGTCAACGCGTTAAATAGTACAACTTGACAGAGTTATACGTATTAATAGTAAGTAAAATTTAACTAAAAGATGCTACTTAACAAAATATCATGGCTAATATAAAGAATCTAAAATCCTAAATTCCTGTATTCTCAAATTCTATACATTCAAAAATACAAAACGTTCAAATCCTCAAAATTTGAAAATTCCTAAATTCTCAAATTTTATAAATCTCAAAATTCCAAAACATCTATAGCCCCAAAATCCCAAATTCCTATAATCTCTAAATCCCCAAAAAACCAAATTCCTATATTCTCCAAATACCCCAAATCCCAAATTCCTATATTCTCCAACTCCCCCAAATCCCAAATTCTTATAATCTCTAAATGCCCAACCTCTCAAAATCCTATATACTTCCACTCTCCAAAATCCCCAAAAATCTCCAAAATCCACAAAATCTCCAAATTCCTCAAACTCCCAAATTCCCATATTCTCCAACTCCCCAAAATCCGAAATTCCCACATTCTCCAACTCCCCAAAATCACCAAAATCCTAAATTCCTATAATCTCTAAATCCCCAACCTCCCGAATTCCTATAATCTCTAAATCCCCAACCTCCCAAATTCCTATATTCTCTAAATCCTCAAAATCCCAAATTCCTATATTCTCCAAATCCCCGAACTCCCAAATTCCTATATTCTCCAACTCCCCAAAATCCCCAAAATCCACGAAATCTCCAAATTCCTCAAACTCCCAAATTCCCATATTCTCCAACTCTCCAAATTCCAAAATTCCCAAATTCCCACATTCTCCAACTCCCCAAAATCACCAAAATCCTAAATTCCTATGTTCTCCAAATTCCCAACCTCCTAAATTCCTATAATCTCTAAATCCCCAACCTCCCGAATTCCTATAATCTCTAAATCCCCAACCTCCCAAATTCCTATATTCTCTAAATCCCCAAAATCCCAAATTCCTACATTCTCCAAATCCCCAAACTCCCAAATTCCCATATTCTCCAACTCCCCAAAATCCGAAATTCCCACATTCTCCAACTCCCCAATTTCCAAACACCCAAATTCCCAAACGTGCAAATTCCCAAACATTCAAAACCCCAAACTTCTAAAATCCAAATATCCAACTTCCCAAATTCTGAAACTTCCAGACGTTCCTTTAAAACCCACACAGTCATAATATTTCCAACACAAAAGTGTCCAAATATCAATGCGTGTCACTGTGGGCACGTGAAAAATACTGTCGCGGGATGACAACAAAAATCGGAATGTCAAGATTGAGGAGGGAAAGCACGTCCGAGCGATGTTTAGAACGGTTCAAGCGAATCTGCTGAATAATAGAGAATGGTAGACAGTAACTGTAAGGGAGCAAGTGTCCCCGATTATAACAAAAGTGAAGGAGCGAAGCACGGACTCATTTGTTATTAACCAGCGTAGTGGAGCGTCGAAGTGCAGAAAGACTTGGAACACGACTTCACACTTTGACTCGCAGCCCTCGGTAAATTCAGTTAATTATCAGTCAAACTTTCGCGAAGAGAGCTTGCTCCTCGAATACCTTCACGTCTTCCAACGGAGAAATTTTATTTCAATTACCATCTGCAACACTTTGCTACTACCAATTATCCACGGCGCAAATTTAATATATTTTTCAAACACGCGAGTGTTATATTGCATTTTATTCGTGGATTCTTGTGTAGAGTTTATTTATGTAGGGAATGTAACATAATTTGTGAGGAAATATACAATTTATTGTAGGTAAAGTAACATGATTCGTGAGGTAATATACAATGTATTATGCGAGGTTGAACGGAATTTTTCGACAAAGCGATAGTCTTTTGTTTTATTCGACGTTTGAATATCATCCAGCATTGTATTAAACTATATTTATATCAAACTTGTACTACGCTCACATTAAACTTATATTAAAACCTATATTAATTTAGGATTTGTGGAAATTGGGGGGTTGGACATTTGTGGTCTTGGGAATTTGAAGGGTTGAAAATTTAGGAACTTTGGTGGTGGGATTTTTGAGAATTGAGGGATCTGAAAATTTGGGGAAATTGCAGATTTGAAGGTTTGAGAATTCGGGAATGTGGAAGAGTAATTACTGAGAGTTTGGGGAATTAGACATTTTGCGGAGTTAGAAATTTAAGCCTCTGGAAATTTAGGACATTTGGAATTTTGAAAATTTAGTAACGTGAGAACTATGCCGGGGTGATTCTTGAAAATTTGGAAATTGGATAATTTAGGGAGATGGAAATTTGGGGAATTCGCAGATTTGAAGATTTCAGAATTTGGAAATAAGGGAGGGTAATTGTTGAGAATTTGGGGGATTGGAGATTTACGGAATTGAAAATTTAAGCCTTTGGAAATCTGGAGAATTTGGAAATTTGAAAATTTAGTAATGTGAGAATTAGGAAGGTGTGATTTTTGAGAATTTGGGAATTTGAAAATTTGAGGAAATTGCAAATTTGAAGGTTTGAGAATCTGGGAATTTGGAAATTATAATTACTGAGAATTTGGGGAATTGTAGATTCACGGAATTGGAAATTTAAGCTTTTAGAAATTTAGAAAATTTAGAAATTCGAAGGTTTGATAATCTGAGAATTAGGAAGGTGTGATTTTTGGAGAACTGGTGATTTGAAAATTTGGCAGTTGGAAATTTGGGGATTTTGCAAATTTGAAGATTTGAGAATCTGCAAATTTGGAAAGTGTAATTATTAAGAACTTTGGACATTTTGAATGCATCTATCTTTGATTGCACAGATTATCATTACAGTTGAAAATGTTAGACACTTTGAATTTATTGATTTTTGATTGTGCAGATTATAATTAGAATTGAATCCATAATATAATTGCGATGAAAATACGAGTCCGATTTTGAGTTGACCTCAATTTGAACGCCATCATAGTGTGCGTCACGAATGTGACTCTAAAGTATTAAGAATTAAGCAAGGTATGTTAATATTAGTAACAGGAATAACTAATATCATTAAATACAGAAACCTACTTTCAAATTCACATTTAATTTCTGGTAATTTGTACATTCAGTTCAGTGTATTATTTCAAATATATCAGCACGTATGTTAAATATGTCAGCATATATGTTAAATACGTCAACATATATGTTAAATGTGTCAAATATAATCACATACGATGTGAAATACTGTTACTAAAAATTAAAAGGCAGGTTTGGTCAAGTTTTAACTACTTTTTTCTAGTCTAAATATTACAGATGTATTAGAAATTGCAGAGAAGGTAGAATGTAGTCAGAAAAACTAATCGAGGATATGAAGATAACTAAAGAGAAAATGTCTGTAAGACAGTTAGAGATACATACATGTATATTCTCCTTTTAAAAAAAATACAAAAGAATCAGAAAACGTAGATATTTACAATTAAATTCACCCTAGTGAATATACAAATAGTTGACAATATTTATTTCTTTTACAAAGAATTTGGAAGAAGTGGTAGATAGTTCCAATATAACATGTGGTCAATAAACACATGGAGAATATTCAAAACGAAATAACACCGCAGAAATTATGATTTAAGTAAGAATTTTATAGTAACAAATTCTGTTATTTACAATTTAAAAACCTTATTTTCAGTTCAGAATTATTATTTATTGCAAATTTAATAATTTTCTCATCTATGTCACTAAGAGAAATTAGATATTGCTCTACTGGGAGGATAATTTCTTTCAAATGATCTTTCTCATTTGAAGTTTGTAATTTTATAACAATACGTGCTTTTGTAAAAATATTATGAATACAATAAATACTTTCTTGTCTTTACCAATACAACTATCACATTTCTTCGTTATGTAAAATGAATTATCCTATATTGTACGTATTTAACTACCCTTGCAGTCACATGAATTTTATACATATTTGTCTGAAATTATGATTTAAGTAACAGCTTTATAGTAACAAATACTGTTATTTTCAACTCAAAAACCTTATTTTCAGTTCAGAATTATTATTCATTGCAAATTTAACAATTTTCTCATCTATGTCATAAAGAGAAATTAGATATTGCTCTTCTGGGAGGATAATTCCTCTCAAATGATCTTTCTGATTTGAAGTTTGTAATTTTATAACAATACGTGCTTTTGTAAAAATATAATAAATACCTTGTTGTCTGTACCAATACAAACATCACATTTCGTTTTTGTAGAATGAACTACCCTGTATTATGTTCAACTTCCCTTACCCATTAATTTCATACATATTTGCAATTATCATAATTTGCAAAGAGCTATTTTTTTCTTCTATGACTTCCACTCGAATAACTTTATTTCCCGTGACGACTTCGAACACGCGATTCTCCATAACGAAATATTCGTTTAAAGAGTGTGCAACTTTGTTCGAATGTGCGTGCATAGGTCGATCGATCGCCAGGGCGATCCACCGTGCCCTGTACAATTTGCGAAACGGAATTTTGCGGTTGATTTACAATCGTCCGGGCACAGAGCTTCCCTGATAATCAAACGGCAGTTCCCGATTGGATTTGTAGGATGCGCTAGCGCTTGTCTGGTCAATGTACAGCGCAGCGTCGCGACGCACCGCGTCCATGCACCGGTTATGCCGAATCGAGGATACCAAGGAAAATCAATTAGCCGGGCAAACTGTTTCGACTGTGGCTGTTTGCTCGCTCGAGAATCGCCAATGTATTTTCCTCCCGAAACCTGGATGCGTATCCTGCACGTAGGTAACGCACACAACGATCACGATCCGTGTGTGCGATGGTGTATGTATTTACTACGGTAAATCGAGGGGGTGGGCGCTGCGTTGCACATATTGGAACACCCTTGTAACTCTAATATCACTATGAACGCGTGTGATTACATGAAGGCACGCGTGAATATGCACACTGCCTGTAATGAGAATTCGAAATTGTTCGGGGAAATTGAAATCCTTCTAACACACGTATGACGGTTCACGATTTATGTGGGATTTGTTATTGGCAGGTTTTGTTTGTTTCTGAAATGTGATATGTGATTTGGGGAATATGAAATTGGGAATTTGGGGATTTGAGATTTTATAAGTGGAAATTAATATTGGTACAAGTGTATTTTATGTAGATAGTGTTAGACAGTTGTGGTACTTGTAAGTTATTCTGATTTATTTATTTGGTAGGAAAAATAGAAAAGTGATATTAACGGTGGTTTGTAAAGTAGTTTATAAAATATTAGGAAAATGGATGTAAGTTTTGCATGGATAGTTTTTTCTGAAAATAAATTTAATGGACAAGGTTGGTGAATTGCTCTTGGGTCCTAAATTCTAGATTTCCAAATTCTAGATAAATCTAGATCAAATAATAGATCTTCAAATATTATATAGTCAAATCCTAGATCTACAAATTCTGCATTTTTAAATCTTAGATTTCCAAATCTTATATCTCCAAATTCTAGATGATCAAATCCTAGATCTCCACATTATACATCCTCAAATCCTAGATTACCAAATTGTACATCTCCAAATTCTAGATCTCCACGTCCTATATCCTTAAATCTTAGATTACCAAGTCCCACATCTCCAAATTCTAGATCACTATATTCTAGATCTCCACATTCTATATTCTCAACTCTTAGATTACCAAATCCTATATCTCCAAATTCTAGATTACCAAATCCTACATCTCCAGATTCTAAATCTCCAAATCCTACATCCTCAAATCCTAGATCTCCAAATTCTGTATTGTCAAATCTTAGGTTCCCAAATCCTGTATCACCAAATCCTAGATCTCCAAATTCTAGATCACCTAGGTCTTCAAATCCTGGGTCTCCACATCCTACATCCTCAAATCCTAGATCTCTACATTCTATATTCTCAAGTGTTGGATTACCAAATGCTACATCTCCAAATTCTAGATCACCAAATCCTAGATCTCCACATCCTACATCCTCAAATCCTAGATCTCTACATTCTATATTCTCAAGTGTTGGATTACCAAATGCTACATCTCCAAATTCTAGATCATCAAATCTTAGATCTCCACATCCTACATCCTCGAATCCTAGATCTCCAAATTCTAGGTCACCAAATCCTAGATCTCCACATCCTACATCCTCGAATCCTAGATCTCCAAATTCTAGGTCACCAAATCCTAGATCTCCACATCCTACATCCTCGAATTCTAGATTCCCCAATCCTACATCTCTAAACCCCATAATCTCCACATCCCTAAATCCAAGATTCACAACTCGCATAATCTCAGAAACCTATTTCCTCAAATCCCCATATCCTCACATTCCCAAACCCCAAACTCCCTAAATTCCCAAATTCCACATCTATTCCCTGCACCCCAAAAATAAACGCCAAATAAATCCCAAGAGTTTCGTTCAAAAAGAATTAATTTAGTTATATATAATTAATTGATTGTGTCTCGTTACGAAACCAAATTTTCCAGCTATAGTCAAAGGCATTCAGAAAAAAGTGCGCACCCACTGCTTGAATCAATTCGAAACAATGTACAGCCAACTCTACAGCTACCTGTGTACACGTTACGGTTGTTGCCCTGAGGTTTGTATTTACACTTGATACAGTGTGTACAGCTTCCGGCAAAGCACACGCAATGTATCTCTACACTAACACGTACACGTGTCTATGCTTGCGGATAGACGCGTTGATTGATGATACACTCACGAGAGATATGTTCATCACACATGTATGTGAACGCAAAGTTTGATTCACGGATACATCATTTAAAACTGATGAAACTATCTTTTTGATTTTTATGCTTTGTTATAGGCATTTGTAGACAAAATCGTGTATGTACTTACTAGATACTGGATGTTGGTAAAAAATGACAGTTTTATCTTTTAAACTATAAACTTTATTCAAGATTCTGAAGGATATCTTGACTTAGATATTCTTGTACATTTCTACATGTTACTTGGTCTCTCTATAAAATAATAAACAATTTGACAAGTATAGTAAATTTGATGAAAGATTCTTTAGGGCCTAATGAACCTAGATCACATGACAGATTTATGTAATCTACCTGAATGAACGTCAAAAGACCAAAATTTTGATAAACTAATTGTCGTCGAAACAGAACGAATCGTTTATATTAGCCGTGACTTTTATAATGATCACTACCATCGGCAACAGTCTAACTCAGAATTGCCCGACACTTTAATGAGAACGAGATTGAATTACCCAGTTCTGCGCGAATTCTAAAATGATTCATTTAATTTGTGACGCCGGCGTCGCGACGCCGGAATGGCCTGGTTCCGTCAATCTTAGCGTCGCGCTTTAAATATACATATTATGCGATTGCTGGAAATAAAATATGCAGACCAGATGAATATTAAGTTCCGTTGACAGATACACTATGCCGATATGCATGAACTTCTGTCCAACCAACTGCTTCGAATGGATCGGTCAGGATCCTTCCATGCTTTTATTATGAACTTTAATCTACGTGAAATATTTAGAAATAATCTTTTGTAATGATCTTACATATTCTATAATCCTTTGTACTCGAAGATATTTTCGCTGTTGGCGGATAGCAACTGTTTCGGGTTGATTTTTTTTTAATTCTGAGCGGAAAGGAGTGGTTTACCTATGGGAGACTGTTCAGATATTATGAGCGTTAAAAGAAATATATTTGTAAGGTATTTTTGCTGACGGCAGAACTCTGATATTTTCTCATCGAAGAGTTTGATGAACTATTTCGAAGTTATTAATTGCCACTATTGTTTGTCTATTTTTATACATCACGTGCAGAGTATATTAGTTAAAGATTCACATATTTTTAAGTAACATTAGTTAAAAAATATTCATCGTTTTTCATCTCGTTTTATAAATAGAATGACCTTTCGTATGCAGAGGGATAATTCTGAATATGAAAAGTTTGACATATAAGAAAAATTACCGATATCAACTTATGAGTTGGCGCGTGAGGTCGACCCAAAGTGAAGGAAACTACAGTTACCCACTGTGAACACTTCCAGCGTTACTTTTTGGTAAATAAGAAGATTGATTGATTGATTTTTGTTGTTTGGACCTTGACTGCTATGGTCATTAGCCCAAATAAGAAAAATAATGACATTTTGGCAAATAAGAAGAAAAATGACCTAGTGTCAATAATAACATTTGGACAAATAAAAATAATAATAATGTTCTACCGTCGAAAATTCTTGTGAGTTGTTCATTTTTCTATTCTGATCATTTAAGGCCGTTGCTCTTCTAAACACTTCAGCCTCTTTACGCGCCAACTCATGGGTTAACATCGGTAGGTACTTAGATAAAATTGAAACGTGTCATTGTTCTTAAAATCATTTTCAATATTGTTGTAGTGACATATTATTATTATATCAACGAGAAATGATGATACTAGAAATATATCATCTATATTTTTGAAGACTGATAATTAAGAGACTTTCTATAATTAATTTTTGATGATTAATCAATATTGACAGTATTCAAGAAAATACTTTTTAGTGTATTATGTTAACTGATCCATATTAAAGCATAAATAATTAGACTTGTTTCTATTTTACTATTATTATTATTATTTCTATTTTAATATTATTGATGATTCATAGTATTTATACAATTATATGCGGAGGTAGTATTAGACATATTGAGGTTAGCCTGTATTTTTGGACAAAATTGAATTAATAGAAATTACATGATCGGTTTGAAAATGGATGTACATGCAAAAACATCAAGTATCAAAATGACTGATCTATTATTTTATTTAACGTTTTTCGGTTCATATTAGTATTGAATGTGTCTCGAATATTTTATGATTCGAAAGACTAACTTGGAGATATAAATAGTTAAATATGATCGATCAAAAATCATGAATTTATTCCCTTCATCATATTTATGAAAATTAATTTGCTATTACGTGGATAGAAGCGGTACGAAATAACAAAAATAATATAGTCATTAAAATCGACTGTAAAAATATCGATTTCTAAACTAAAATTTAGTTGGTTAAAAAGGATTAAGTAACAAGAAATATAATTTCTCACAACTTTTTACCAAATTAAAAATGATGAAATATCGAATATCCAGATCAGTCAATCTATTTTCGACGTCTCATTAATAATTACAAAACACAAACGAGGTATTTGGATAAACTCTTGAAAAAGTATTCATTGCCGGATGCTATTTTGCATTTGACATGTTAAATTCCAAGACGTCAATCACAGAAATCGAAATAGATTGTTTTCGCTTCCGTTTTGAAATATCAGTATACAGGAAGTCGCATTTTGTGACTCTTTTGAAAAACCATCTATAAATATGAGACTTGTACCGATTTTTAGTTTAATTCATAAGAAACTTTCCTTGAAATTCGAAACATAATTGAGAAGCAGAATAACTAGATAAATATCTTTGCAGACCATTTTATTTTATTTTCGGAAACTTAATATAATATAACATGGCAATGTACCGAAAATTATTATGTTGACATAATTCGAATTTCTACATTTTTTAATGAGTAAAACTGCTCTACAAATAAGTGGAAACTGCTATAGAATTTTTATTATAGACCATCAGTAGAAATTATGTTAGCCATAAAAAATATATTAATAAAATATTAAAATGCATACACTCTATTTCTATAACATAAATGATGTAAAAAAATATTTGGAGGAAATTTTGTGAGTGCATAAAGTATCGGTAGAAAGTCGAACGCTTAAAAATCGATAGTTTTCGTTTTGCAGAGTCGTATATTGGAAGATGCCTCCATTATGTGTAATTCCTGGTCACCAAGGCATAACGTAAGTACTATTACTATATACTCTTTTTACTCACAATCGCACTTATACTAGATCAAATTGAAATAAAAAAGGAATGTAGAAATTTTGGGGTTATACAATTTTGAAGATATAGAAATTTGAAAATGTGACCACTTGGAATAAATTGAGGAATACGAAGATTTAGGAATATTTGGGGTACGTAGTATATAAAGTGTGTATATGCGTGTAGATGTACATATATGTACATATGTACCGAATAGAGATATGTGGAAGTTTGAGGAACGTATAAGAGTTCTGACATGATTCTGTACAATTTGAAAGTACAAAAATTGTTATTTGGGAATATAGAAATGTGAAAATATGGAGCTCGACAAATATAAAAAGCTAATATCTAGAAATATGGGAAATGTGAGATACCCTGATTTTGGAACTCAAAGATGTGAAAACATGGAACTTGAAAAATATGGAAAATGTAAGATACCCTGATTTTGTGGGCCAATGATCAATCCTGATTTGGAACACAAAGATTTGACAATATGGAGCTAGAAAAATATAGAAAGGGGACATCAAGATTTGAAAGTACAAAAATTTGGAAACAGAAAAAATTTGAAGAGAATAGAAAGTTCGACGAAGTCTTGCAAATATAGAAATTAGGAAAACTAGAAAAATAATAAAATTCAAAAATACAGAGCCATGAGTGCTTACTGTAATAGATATGACTAGAATTACACTAAACTATGAAACTCTTAATAATTTAATAACAAGCATAAAATATTTCAGCAAAAGTACTTTTAGACATCGTGAGATCGTGATATAAGCATTCTGCCATCGTGTCAATAAATAAAATAAAATTTTAACGTACTTTAATTTATACGAGTGTGCAAAAATAAATCCATACGACGGTTTCCTTTTAATTATGAAACAAACACAAACAACAACTGCTCTGTGTTTTTCAACTTAAAATTGTAGTAAGCCCAACGTAAACTAAAGCTTGAAATATAAGCAGCCAAGGATAAGCGTTAATGAAAGTAAAAGAGAATAATGCCATATTCAGGAAAGCCGGTTAAGCTGGAAAAGCTGAGGCAGAGAAACGCGAGGACAGGTCGGGGAAAAAAGGGAAAAGAGAATAACTCCGAACACTGTTGCTTTATACCAAGTGCTCCATAATATTTATGCTTTATGAAGCCACGTAGTTATGGCGGCTTGGCTGACATAAACTGGCTAACTCGTGGTTACGATTATGGCCAGTGGTAAATTGATTATTTAGATATACGATCAGCTCATGCAAGATAGTTTGAGTACCATAAAAAGGAAACTATGCTCTTATACTATTTGCAGATGCAAATAGTTGCAACTATTTAGTAATTATTTGTGTTTTTTATGAGAGAAATACACGCTTAGAATTAACAAGTGCGATTGGCAGTAAACTTGGATTTAAATTTTGGGTTCAGAGTTTAAGAGATTGAACGTTATTTTTATTTTCTGATTTGGTACACTTTTCATGTGTATGTGTGCATCTTACAAAATTTTTTGTTTATATGCAATTGTCGATTTTATATGTGATATTGTTTCAAAATTCTTAGTGCTGATGGAGGCAATTTTTTGTTATCCTTAAATTTTCAAACTTACAGATTACAAGTTTTTAAATTTCTAAGCTTTTAAATTATCAAATTTGTTAAATTTCTAAATTTTCAAATTATTCAACTTCTAAAATCCTAAATTGCTAAATTATCAAATTATTCAACTTCAAAAACCCTAAATTGCTAAATTATCAAATTATTCAACTTCTGAAACCCTAAATTGCTAAACTATCAAATTCAACTTCTGTCTTTTCAATTTTCCTAAAATTTCAAAACTACAAAAATGTGTATTATTAAAACACAATGTTCAAACAAAAGATATATATAATTATAATAAACTGTTTAAACAACAAAATGTTAATATAAAATGTCTGAACAGAAAGAAAATACATATATCATTAAAATAAACAGTTTGAAGAAATATTATCAAAATAAACTGTTTGAATGAAAAATATGTATTATGAGCGTAAAATGTTTGCACAGAAAAAATGTCTGAACAGGGAGAAATATATATATTAATGAAAGAAACTGTTTGAACAAAAAAAGAATATATATTATTTAAATAAAATGACAAATATATATTATTAAAGTAAAATGTTTCTACAGAAATAGAGATATGCATATATTATTAAACTAAAACGTCTGGACGAAAAGGAATATATTATTAAATTGAACTGTTTGAACAAATGAATAATACATAATATTAAAATATTATTCTTGTTGAACAAAGGAAAATATATATTATTAAGATAAACTGCACAGAAGAGATATTAAAATAAACCATTTGATCGTCAAGAAAATGTATTTGAAGTGAAATGTCTGAACAGAAAAAAATAGTAAAATAAACTATTTAAATAGAAGATATTGTTAAAATACGCTATTTGAGTAAAAGGAAAGTTTATGTTATTACGCTAAAGTATTCAAACAAGAAGAAAAGAATTATTTGAACATAAAAAGTATATTATTAAAATAAACTATTTAAACAGCAGGAAAGGGTAAATTATTTAAATGACATAAAGGGGTATATTATTAGAATAAATTATTTAAACGACAGAAAGGGGTATATTGTTAAACTAAACTACTTAAATACCAGAAATAGATATATCATTAAAAATGAACAATTCAAACAACAGAAAACTATATACAATCAAACTGTTATAAAAGAAATAAAGTATGCACCACAAAAATAACAAGTATAAAAGAAAATTGCGTAATTAGCGAAAATTCAATTTCATGTCTGTGTTGTTCAATTTTGTTCTTCACCGTATATACGGTATTAGAGTTTCCATAGCTACTAGTTGAGCGATAATTTAAAATATGACCAGACGTTTCGTGATCCGCCATCATTAATAGATCGTTAACCTTGTTATCCAATAAACGACATCAATAATTTGCAGACGACGTCGAATGAACCCGCGGCGACTAGTTAAGTTTTGCGGCAGACGTCGCAGGAGAATTTTCAACCGATGGAAAATATCGAGCAAGATACAAATTTGGATCGTTTCTAAATCGATGGTGTCGGTGGGGTCGACTGCTGTCTGTGTCACAAGTGAAACCGAATTTGATCATGGCAGCAGAGCCGCGCGACGGAGTGAATATTCTCGCTACTCTAGACAGCAGCTACTCCGCCATGCAAGTGATAATTCGTACAGTCTGCTCATTTTCGTGTCAGATGTCAGATTTTCTGGAAGGATTTACTTATTCATGCGTCAGACTGCCTCGCAATGTAGGTTATCGGACGAAAATAACGTAATTGTCCCAATTTACGATATCCGTTGGTCGTCGGTCCAAGAACGGCTCTGCTTTTAGATTCGAGTTAACCGTAGTTTTAATCGCTGCTTCCATCCATTATGTATTTCCAGTTCGATTCGCGAGATATTAGCGGTTTTTACTTTCTTTCGCGAAACATTATGTTGTTATCTCATGCACAATTTCTATTTTTATTTGCAACTAATTTCTTAATTAGAAGAAATGTACTTACTTAGATGGCGTATATTCGTCAGTTTCCAATTTGAAAATTTTATAATTTATCTTGAGAATTTTTAGCATTCGGAATTTTTGCGTGTCATTAATTCTGAATGTCCGAATCATTACATTAGCAAGTTTTCTGGCTATTTTTAGATTATTTGCAAACTTTACCGTATTTTTGAATCATGAAATTTTAGAAGTTTTATGTTAAAATATGTTCGAATTACGGAATTAAAAAATTTTTAACGTATCATACGTTTAAATTACGAATTTTTAAATTATCAAACTCGTAAAAAACTCGTCGAAATATTTGGAAGTTCAGAAACTTAATTTGAAAAATTGGAAACTTGAAAACATTGAAAATTCGGTATCTTGCGAATTTAAAAAATTGAAAATTTGAACATGTACTAATTTGAAGAATTAAAAACCTAGAATCTTGACTATTAGAAAAATTGAAAATTTGAAAACGTACTAATTTGAAGAATTGAAAATCTAGAATCTTGACTATTTAAAGAATTGAGAATTTGAAAACGTATTAATTTGAAGAATTGAAAACCTAGAATATTGACTATTTAAAAAATTGAAAATTTGAAATCGTATTAACTTGAAGAACTGCAAACCTGGAATCTTGACTATTTAAAGAATTGAGAATTTGAAAACGTATTAATTTGAAGAATTGAAAACCTAGAATATTGACTATTTAAAAAATTGAAAATTTGAAATCGTATTAACTTGAAGAACTGCAAACCTGGAATCTTGACTTTTTAAAGAATTGAGAATTTGAAAACGTATTAATTTGAAGAATTGAACACCTAGAATCTTGATTATTTGAAAAATTGAAAATTTGAAATCGTATTAACTTGAAGAACTGCAAACCTGGAATCTTGACTTTTTAAAGAATTGGGAATTTGAAAACGTATTAATTTGAAGAATTGAAAACCTAGAATCTTGATTATTTGAAAAATTGAAAATTTGAAATCGTATTAATTTGAAGAATTGCAAACCTGGAATCTTGACTTTTTAAAAAATTGAGAATTTGAAAACGTATTAAGTTGAAGAATTGAAAACCTAGAATCTTGGCTATTTAAAAAATTGAAAATTTGAAACTTCTGTACCACAACCCTTGCCGCATTATACTCTTGTTAATCACTTTATACGTGTAGACAGGAGAACATTATGATTATTTAATTTTATTTCATTAATTGATCAATACCCAATTGATTCGTTAAAATTTCACACAACAGTTGCCTATTGCGTGACAAATTTTGATTTGAATATTTCGGTGACTGATGTATTGAAATCAATAAAACAAAAAGCATGTTCCTATTATATTTTTTATTCACCAGCGTTAAATTCTTGATCGCTGCTATTTTGAAGCTCGGACTTGTTTCCAATTGTTGAACCGTAATGGAAAACAGAATTGCACTCATTATATAGTCATGAATGTGTATGTTGCGTTCGATTGCATCGAACTGTACCCCGTTCACCTTAGCATTCGAATGTGTGTATTTCATTTATGCAGTTTAGTTCATTCTGACAATGGCGGTTTACCGTTTTTTCAATTCCGAAGATTTTGCATAATAGATAAAAGTGGATTGCATCATGGAATGACGGATTGAACGGTGAAAAATTTTGACGAATGTTTGGTGCGGTTGTTGCCGTACCTCTGTCAGTTACCGGAAAATTACGAAGATTATATTTCTCGTCGTACAACAATCGAAACGAGTCTCGATTGCCTTTCAGATGATTACGAAACTAGCTAATATTTCAACATTGTTTCACAAATACCGATGCTTGGAAATAAAATAAAAACTTCGTTTATTTCTGTGGTTATGTTAACATTTTTGATACTACAATTGCGGTGCGTTTAGCACTATAACTACAAATATGAATAAATGTTTTACAAGTTCCTTTTTTTAATATACAAAATTTAATGCAATTTTCTTTCATCTCCGTTCTTCAAAATATTTTATCAAAATAAAGAATTAATATATTCTCCTGCTGGTTTACTTATTATTTTTCATTTTTAATTTCGTAGTAAGTGTACATTGTTCACTAGTACGTTTACTGTTAAAACATGAGAAAATTGATATTGGTAATTTACAAAGTAAAATGGAATGTACAAAATGGCGAATGTTAATTTTTGCCTTTTTGGTAGTACAACTCGATATTTGTTGTTACGCCATCTTTTCATCGGTCGGTACTGCAGTTTACCGCAATAGTACGTATTATACCACTCACTATGTAGTCGCTGATTATATATACAGATTAAAACAATAGAAAAGTAAGACTTTGGCGTATGATACTTTGTTTTTAGCTAAAAACATATAATGTTTATAATCTTTTACTGCAATTATGTACAGATTGAGGCACCTATGATATCTTCAAATTTCTGTAATGAAAAAACTACAAAATTGTTCAAATTTACTAAACGAAATTTCCATAAAATCTGTTCAAATTTACTGAATAAAAATTCTGCAAATTTGCTGTTCAAATTCACTGCACCAAAATCCTATAAAATTTTTTGTTCAAATTTACAGTATGAAAGTACTGCAAAATTTATTGCCTAAATTCACCGTATAAAAGTTCTGTAGACTTTGTTGTTTAAACACATCATATAAAAACTGTATAAAATTTGTTACTCAAATTGAGTCTACGAAAATTGTGTAGAATTTGTTATTCAAATTCATTGTATGAAATTTGATATTTAAATCCAGCGTAATTTTATAAAATTTCTTCCTCTTTACTGTACAAAAATTTTATAAAATTTGTTGTCTAAATTCACTGTATACAAATTTTATAAAATTCATTGTTTAAATTCACTGTATACAAATTTTATAAAATTCATTGTTTAAATTCAGTGTATAAAAATGTTATAAAACTCATTGTTTAAATTCACTGTATAAAAATTTTATAAAATTCATTGTTCAAATTCACTGTAATCAAATTTTATAAAATTCATTGCTTAAATTGACTGTATAAAAATTGTATAAAATTCATTGTTTAAATTCACTGTATAAAAATTTTATAAAATTCATTGTTTAAATTCACTGTATACAAATTTTATAAAATTCATTGGTCAAATGTAATGTATAAGTTACTGCAACATACTTCAAAATATGTTAAAAATTCACTTTAGAAAAATTCAGTAAAATTCACAATTCAGATTCACCATAAAAAATGATTTACTTCAAATTGATGAGAAAGGTATATAGATTTATTCACCTAAATAAATTATGAATGTTTAAATTTGAAATATTCCACAGTAGTCAGGTTGATTTAGTAGATCGTATCATGCATTACGTTACGAGCTTAATCATTCCCGTTTTCTCGTGAACAAACCTCGAGTAGATAAATTACACAGACGGCTGTAGGGCGCGATAATTCAATTGTAATTGGCTAATCTTTAACGTTTCGGAGTTGGAAGAGGTGTTTAACGGGTGGGTTGGCCGCAGGCAGCTCGGAAAAATGACTCTATTAACCATGGGGACCTACCGAATACAGCTTGAAGGGGGACCCTGTAGAAACTTTGCTAAACAACTGCACGAGGTGCTAACTACAAGGCTAACAAGAGCAATTTGTATCCGTTGCTCGGCATTGCCGTCACTTTTCTCATCTCTGCCCTTTCTGGCTGGATTAAGTCCTGGAAAAACTACCCTATTGTCTACGGGGTGTCTTACGAATTAGAAACTGATGAAAATAACGGGAGGTTATAATAACTATTTGTTTAACATCAAAGAATCATGTTATTACTTTATAAGAGGGGAAATACTTTTCGAGATTGTCCATGGAAATTTTGGAAATTCGGGATTTGGAGAATTGGAAATTTCGTACTTAGAAAATTTGAGATTTGGGAAGTTGGGGATTTTGAATTTTTGGAAATTGAGAACTTTGAGATTTGTGGAAAGTATTGGAAATTTGGGGATTTAGGAATTTGCAAATTTGTCAAAAACATTGGTAATTTTTACATTTTGAGGATTTTGTGATTTTTGGAAAATATTCGAAATTTGGGAATTTTTGAATTTTGAGATTTGCAGAAAATATTCGAAATTTTGGCATTTGGGAATTAGGGGATTTAGGCATACGGAGATTTGGAAAAAATATTGGTAATTTGGATGCTTGGGAATTTGAAGATTTGTGGAAAATATTGGAAATTTGAGAATTTCTGAATTTTCAGATTTGTAGAAAATATCGTAAATTTTGGCACTTGAAAATTTGGGGATTTAAGAATTTTTAGATTTATAGAAAATATTGGAAATTTTAGTATTTGGGGATTTAGAAATTCGGAGTTTCGTATTTTCGAAGAAATCGATATTTCAAATTTGTATGTTCTTGAAATTTGAACATTTGGATATTTCAAAGTTCCTAAAATTTTGACATTGACGTCAAAATTGGGGTTGTTGAAAATTTCAAGTTTAAAACTGAAAATTTCGATTTTTCTATATACGTAAATGTCTAAATTTGCAGATTCATCATTTCGAAAATTCCAAAGTTTGCAAAGTTGTAAATTTATCAATTTGCTAATTTAGAAAACTGGAGATTTTTAAAGTTGAAACAGACGGAGTCAAATATAGAAATTTACAATCCAAAAATTTGTAAATCCATGAAGTTTAAATAATTGAAAATTTCAACAATCTGATTAAATTTATCAATTTACACATTCAGAAATTTGAAATCTAAAAATTTGAAAATTTCAGCAATAGATTATTTGCAAATCTAAAAATGTGAAAATTTAAAGATTCAAAAATTTGCATACATTACAATCAGTAATTCTTTATTTCCTAACTAAATAATTTCTATTACATTTTATTAATTCTACAATAACCAAAAAACATTTTTGCGCAAATCTTCTATACATTCACTATACCTTCATGTACAGACAAGCAATTCGCTAGAACAAATTGTCTTAAACTAGAAAGCTTTCTACTATTCTTCAAGAGAGAACGCAATTTAGAATTTATTGCCCTGTTAATTCTCGTTTAGGTAAAGCATTCGTCTGCATGAATAACTGTTTCCGCCACGTAATGAATGGGCTACGTACACTCCAGCTTTAAAAGCATGAAAGGTATTATAACGTGGACGCCGCTTTTCAATGTGATTTTTGCAGATTAAATTAAAGAAAATTTTAAATCTAATAAGATGGATAAAGATTATTTTTCACTTATTGTTACTCTTATTCTTTCACATTTTTCTTATATTTTCAACTTTAGTATTGGTACGCACTTTGCAGGGTTAAAAATAAATTTCAAGATTCAATAAGGGAATTCTTATTAGACGTTCATGAAATTTTATTTTTGAAGAAGAGGTGATAGCAATAGTCAGATTTACTTTTTGTAATGATTGAGAAATTGTTTAAATTGGAACATTAAAAGCGGTGAAATTTCACAGCCAATTAATTCTGGCGACTTCTTCTTGAAGTCTGGCTCGTTCAATAACTTGTAATTATATTCTTTGTGAGTTTTCTATATTCTCTATTCTTAATATGATAATATCATTATTTTGTCGAAAAAGTGCAGATGAAATTGTGGTTAAATGATACATTACGTTTCATCTCAACTACTAGGTACTTCTAATTTGCAATTTGTAATTTGGGAATTTAAAAAATTAAGATCGGGGAATTTAAATAAATGAGAAAATTAATTTGAAAAATTTGGGAATATGGAAATTTAAAAGTTTAGGTTTAGAGACATTTCGGAATTTGGTAATTTAGAAATGTAAAGATTTAGAAATTTAAGAATTCAGTGGTTTGAGAAGTATCACGGACATTCTGGACTTTCGAAGCTTGTTTAGGGATTTTAAAACGTCATTTTCAATCTTGGAAAATTGAAAGTATAATAATTTGAAAATTTGATACTTTAAAAATTCAAATGTTTGTAAATTCAGCATTTAAAAAATCCTTACGTTTGTAATTTTTAATGTTTAGAAATTTGGAGATTTATTATTAGATACCTATGAATGCACTTCACCCTTATTTGTTCTGACTTCTAACAACCTGTTAATATCTATTATATTGTAATTCCAAAGACTGTTGAAAAACAGACCTAATTCAAACACTTACAAACTCCATCTTTTTCAACGCACAGAAAGTTTAAAAAACGCAATATTATTTATTTAAAATAACAATATATTACAATGCATACATGTATTACTACAACCAACCCCGTGTAAAGAACATGTAAATGTTATAAATTTTATAAATGTAATACAAATGTACAGTATGTGAATGTCATAAATTTATGACAATATATCAAAGAGATATTTGTTTCTTTTTTTTCCTCCGAAAGTATTTCAAGGTATGTCGAATTGTACAGAGAAAATAATACGTCATTTACAGAATTAAAAACAGAATACCGAGTAAGCGGTAATTGCACGATAAAAAGGAAGAAAAGTACAGAGAGAGGAAGTTGGAAATTAGAAAAGAGCAACGGTAGTTCAGCAACCTACAGACAAGGCAGTATGTACACGTACTCGACGAAGACACGAGGAGTTCATAAATAATCGAAGCGTTGAAGCACGGCGGCGGTTTTCACATGAAATATTGATCGGCCGATGCGGACATTACAGTTTATAATGAAACAAGTGGATAGCGAATCGTTTTTACCTTCTCCTTTCTGAACGAAACTGTTCATGCTTCAATAAATATCGCGATAAATACGTTCTTTTACGTTATTAATTAAAAACTCTTATTTAATATAAAATGTATGGATAAATACGTTTAATGATTCATGAATACAAAATATCTGGGTTCAACAAAATTATGTATAATTTTTATGCGTGTAGTATTGTTCCCCTTAATAAGTTTAACAATGTAGACTGCTACTGGTAATCGTCACAAATAACTAAATGAAACTTTATTTTGAATTGTATTATTGTATCACAAAATATGTTAAATGCGTATATTTTGGGGAGACATTTATTTAGTATTTACTCTTAATGTTTCTTAGTGGTAATTATGTAACTGCATGATATTTAAAAAATTAAAAACTGTGATTGGATTTGGTGATTATGCAGAATAGGGGTGTAATCTTTGAGTTTGAGGACCCTGAAAGTTGTCATTTGATCTGTCGCTTATTTTGTTAGAAATTTAATATTATAATTTTTAATAATTTTGTTAGATATAAATGTTTGCACAATAAGAAAGTATTAAATATTATAAAAATTGTTTACTAGATTTATTGAAAGTGAAATCACGATTTTCTGTGATTTTATGATGGAGCTCAAAGAGCAATGATATCATAAAGATACATTGTATGTTTACATATGTATCTTATAGATTTGAGATTATGTATTAGAGCCAAGAAATTAATATCAAAATATTTTGTCAAAGATCGAAAATATTAAATACTACACTATGATTGATAAGGAAAATGTATTTGACAATTTTGCTACTATATTTCTGTAACAATATTGGAATAGTTATTGTATAATGCGTAGAATCCTTCAATATTAAAATAAGTATCGTATAAAAATACAAGTTCAGCATAGTAACTCTCAAAATCGTACAGTTAAAATTCCAACACTCTATAATTTTAAAATCCGTAAATCCCACATTCCCTAATATCCAAATTCTTCAAATGTTCCATGCAGCAAGTGGTAGAGTTCTCTCTCCCTACATCGCCATTTTTTCCCTAAAATCGCCTACCGTATTCCGTCGCATTGAGGTAACACAAAAATTATTAATATATGAAATCTTAGGAATTTTATTATATTCCGTGCTAATTTCTTCTACGAATCATAAATTCTGTGTTATACAATTTTCTATGTTTTCAAAGCATAAAGTCTGATTTTCGAACTGTTACTGTTTCACTTTCATATCGATACATTTCTGTTTAATCTTCACACAACATTTCTTCATTACATCATTTTCATTTACGAATTGAAGCTTTCTGGTTCGACGAAATAACACCTGTGATATCCTGTCCATAAATATAATATGTAATTCCAAAGCAAAATGTTTCGATAAGTTGTACAAACGAATGGACGCGAATCGAGTGAAAAACAGTGTTCAATTTTACATGAATTACAGGATATTTCGAAAACGTTTAATGTTTGACTTACACTGTTTTCCATTACCGGATGAGAAACGATTCGACGATGGGAATTGATTGCAACGGATTCATACAATTTTGATGAAACCCTATGCCACAGAGGATTCCGGTTAAATTGTTTTGACAATGAATCTACCTTTATTGATATTTAATAAAGCAACGGACACATTTTCCTAGTGATGCCAAGGAGAGAAATCGATACTGCTGTTTCGGGCCGTTCTATTTTTGAAGATCGTCACCGGGGAACCGAGACTGATTAACACTTTAAAAAAGCTTGCGGTCTGTATCAACAAAAATTACACTGTAATATTTCACACCTTTTAATTGTGTTAAATAGATGATATCCACAAAAGTTCGAATTCGGTAACAAAATTTTCTTCAACTCATTATTAAACTTTTGTTTTAGTCGACACTAGCAAAACCCAGCAGACGTTGCCCTGTCTGTCCATATTTATTGACCACCGTACACATAAAAATGGATTATCTGCATGTAACCTAGAATCTATAATTCGCTGTAGAAAGATGTTGAAAAATGAAAGATAGTTTGTACTGATGAGATTTCATTGTTTGTGTTGGTATAAGTTGGTGATATTCATTTCTTGATTAAGAATTCGCTCTGCAGTTGAACTAACTTAAAGTCTATTTTTTGTAGGATTATCGAGAACCACCTCAGGTACATACCCACCAAATTATGTCTGTCTATGATTATTATGTACCGAATTATTTCATTTTTATTGGTTTGCTACGCCTCTTTTTGCCCCGCCCATTTTTTATATACATAAAAACCTTATCCATGGAAAAATACATGTGTGCCAACTTTCAGCGTGATTGGTTAAACGATGTCGAAGTCTATTTATTTCATACAAACTTCCATTTTTATATATGTATAATTTCAAGTCAAGGGGTCAAAAATGAGGGATATTGAGGATATCTGGGAACCGAATTGAGTATTGTTTTTGGGGATGTTTGGAATTACTGACGGAAAATACTCCATACAGTCCTTGTTTATTTTATATTGTTTTAGTTAAGACAGGCAAATATTCGATTACCAGAAATGTGCAAAATACTTCGACAAATAATTTCACAATTTCATACTAATATCAAATACTTTCACAATCTTAAATGATGTTAAATAATCTTAAATGAAAAAAACTTAATAACAAAAGCGTGTAATGAACGTTGCACCAGATCGATTGAAGGTTCAAAATTGATATACACAAATAGAATAACGTTGGTTAGAAAGAAACTAAAACATAACGTATTGATTCCGTACTTGTAACCGAACATCTAACTATATGCTCTGTTTTAAAAAAGTTTGAAATAACATTATATTATAGTTGTTTCTATTTTTCTCGTATAATGTAACGATGTTCCTTGCACGGCAGCCGAACCTTGCAATGTGCTGCGTGTGACAGATGCAGTTGACGCGAAATGTCCCATATAATATCGATTGCCACGGTATAGAAGTATACGTGAACAAAACGAAACCATAAATTTGCTTTCCAACTGATATTCACGTGTCACCCGAAAGAAAGTTGCGTTAACCCTTTCATGTTTCGTTGTTCCATTATTCTCGGCCATTACCGACGCAAGGTTTCCGAAACTAAAACTGTTTTACTGAAATTCTTTGATGGATTTCAGGAAATATTTTGAGTAATACAACTCATATTTTATAGGGTAGATCAAGGTAGATGTATTTTCAGTTTTAAGTTATTGTAATTTTTGTTCAAGTTAAATACATAATCTGTGGATCCTTCTTTTTATGTATTATAACTAAAAATTTCAAAATATGAAATAAATTAGTGAGTATGAAATACATTGCAAAATGTTTGGTCAAATCAAAATGTGTTTACCTCAACATGGAGTAAGTTGATGCTTGTGAGGCATACATGTAAAATATTTTACTTTAACATTTTAATAATTATTTCGAATTTTTGTATCTTTAGTAAAGTCATATTTAATTTCTGAAGAACGCAAAATACGTTCCTGCGACTTACATTTTAAATTATCCCTTGAAGTTTATTATTTTTGATGCTTTTAATAGGCCATTTTAGTTTTTCAATTCTATGCCATATTCTATACATTAAAATGTTAGGTTATGATCTCAAAAAAATCAACAATTAATGAAATATTCTTAAGATGAAAGTGAAATTATTACATGTATCTTATAATTTTTTGTCAAGAATGTTTACAAGATTTATGTGAGAGCACATATGCAGTTCCATTACGAAAATATTTACAAATTTTGTTATATGCGACTGTATTTATTTGTGCAACTGCAGATCGACGTTTCGCAAAATTCTAAATAAAAAAGCATTTAGATCAATGGTTTTTTCTAACACCAGTAATGTCAAACATTATCAATATATCAATAATATTTGAGGTAGTGATAGTTATTGGATCACCCTGTAATTCGATAATTAACACGTTGCTGCCACGTGACTCGCCGACGGATCACGCAATGTCGGTTCCACGCCATAATGCTGTGTCATACACTTCCTGGATGTCACATTATGTCTTTTATCATACTCTAATCGTCGCATCAATCAAATGTAAACTATTTCGAAATTTTTTGAAATATTTCTAAAACTGAAATTGTGCTGAAATTATATCTTAGCGGTGTCAAAATTCAGATACAAGACTGTAGAGTCTAAAATTTGGAGCTTTAGCAGGTGAATCATGTATTGGAGAATTGGAAAAAGCTGCTAATTAATTATAGTGAAATGGTTTAGAAACACAATTTTATAGGTGGTCAATTTTTAAATTTGTAAATTGCAATTAATGTTAATTTGTAAGTTTTAAGTTATAGTGCATGGAATCCTGTACTAGAGGATTGCAAGAATGAGTTTTTATTAATTATAGCAAAAAGGTTGAAATTAAAGCACTTGTCAGTTTATAAGTGGTCGATTTTCAAATTTGTAAATAGCAATTAATGTAGCAATGTATATTATACGTAATAGTGCACTAAAAATATGGTAATACTTGTAAACAAATTATAACTAATATCTAATAGCTAATAATAATATCTAATGTTACTGTTACCGTACTGGTTACTATTGACTGTTACTATTACTTTATTACTTACTTCACTACTTGTAGCTAATAACTGAATACATTTTATTTTTTTTATTAATTTATTGATAATTTTTATGAATCTGATCTATTTATTCATGAAATGAATTTACGAGATTATACCATTGAAGGTATTTCAATTACTGTTACCTTTAAATGGTTTTTGACAGACGAAGTATGCTGGACCCTATGATCGTCCAACGTTAGTAGCTCTTCAACCCTAAAATGGACAGTATCCCCAGCTACATTTGACAAGCAAACGAATGTGATTAGCAAATCTCATAGGTCACGCGTAGCCCCTTCTCAAACAGAATTAATCCAACACCGTAGTTCACTGACCATAGTTTTCACGTTAACTTGCGTAATAATTACCTTAATCTTTCATTCAAACATATAATACAAACCTAAAGATCTTGTTGCAATTTGATCATTATTAAAATGCCATCACTAAGTGTATTATAACAATCACATATAATTATTAATTATTAAGTTTATTGCTCTCATTTTCTGAATTTTATAAACAAAATAAGATACGATCCAAAATTTCTATTAGCAAATGGTCTCCACATAGCTCAAAATCTAAGAAAAGTGAATGCAAGTACACATATATCTGTCTGAACCCTATTTTCAGAACATCGATCTCGCTACGTTGATTCTCCATGTTTGATTATTTCGAAACGAGTTGTACTCGAAATTTTTTACAAACTCCATCCCCAAAACAAAATAAGAAATACATATACGTTGACCGCAGTTTTAAGTGTACTACATAAAACCGTTTCCATGACCTATCAAACCACATTCCTCTTTTAGAATCTGTCACTAACTTAATTTAACTATGTCACCTACACGTATCTTTTTCTGGATCATCCTTTAATTCCAGCCGGACCAACTTCCGTGACATTCAATGATATCAACGACGTAACGAGATATTCTTGAAGCGATTTAAACTCGTTTTGAAAAGACGTTTCTTTGAGAATTTCGTTGTATCAGCTTCACGTACGATCTTTGATCCTTCAATCAGTGTCACGAGTCGCTTTTAACGTTGCAGGGTGACTTATTCGGGGGCTTGAACAGCGGTCTACAAGACGGCTTACTTTCGAGGGCGGAGGCTTTAGCTGCGGATTTAGGAAAACACAACGCAGGCACCCCAATGCCTTTGAAGCACGACCCTGTTTCCGTTTATCACCATGGAGCCCACATGCCAGCCCCGCATCCAAATAACCGGCCACATCATCAGGTACATTCACACCTCTTTGTGAGTCTACATTTTTACCATACTAATCTTGTATAAATGTTTCTAGCAAGTTTTTATGAGTCAAGAAATGGACCACCTTAACCAGTTTAACAAATGTTTGGTAATTTATTCTTACGCGATTAAAATAGTTTTGAAATTTGGTTATTAAGGCAAGATGTTTGTGAGAGAGTTTGAACATTTTTTAGATAGTTTAACAGATTTATTCTTACTAGATTAAAATACTTCTTTTGATCAAAATTTGTTTATGAAGGCAAGACATTTGTGAGAAAGTTTAAACGTTCTTTAGACAGTTTAACAAATGTTTGGAAATTTATTCTTACGGGATAAAAATATTTCTTTTGATCAAAATTTGTTTATGAAGACAAAAAATTTGTGAGAAAGTTTGAACGTTCTTTATACAGTGCTGTCCGAAGTAATTATAGAGAATAAGCTGACTAATTTAATTATGCAGAATGATTTGATTCTGATCTTGAAATCTTTTGAAGCCTTCAAATATTTGACATTAGACTACTTCATCAAAGTCATAATTTTGAACAATTTTTTCCTGTACATGTAGTAGAACATGGTCTTTTTGGATATTCGTCAGAAAATACTTTAAAATTGTATTACGGACAGTATTTTTTGTTTAGTAGAGTGTTATATAGATATGTCTTGTTTATGTATCTTGAAATTATCAACTGTGGTAGTATATTCATTATGAAAGTAAACATTTCTTGTATACCATGAATAACACAGGGTTTATATATGTATGTGTACATTTCTGATTTAGATTGCACTAATCATGCAATGCAATGACAATTGCATTTACACGATAAGAGGACGAGTTTGTATAGTGTTTTGTTACAATAAATATAAAAATTACGCAGTTAAGATAAATTTTGTGGTTAACATATTTTTGTAAATATTTTGAAGATAGTATGACTGCTATATGTGTAGGAAAGAATTGTTCAGAATTATGATCCTGCTAATATATTTTAAGGTTACTCAAGAGGTGGTTTCCTAATTTTGTATCTGGATATGTGATCACTATTCAGAACCGTGGTTAGCAGATTTCAATTATTTGTTATTATTATTGTACTTTGTTTTAGTTATACTATTCTTTTATAATTATTTTTATTAAGAAATTACTGAAAGAACATGACTGTAAAATTGCAATACTTCAAATTGCATAATACTTCATCAATAAAGTATTATGATTAGGTATTGTTGAAATAAAATATTTTAAAAGCAATTACTTAAACTTCATATAAAATGGAGTCATGTACTTTTCCTATATTATTGTTGAAATAAAGGTAAGTAGGTATAAAGTAAATTATACAAAAATTGTTACATTTCTCATTATTTATTAATTTTTTATAAAAAATAATATTTTTATATATTATATTCGTTGCTTCTTCAACTTCATTCCTGTTTTTCATTGCTAACTCAGTTTTACCTATTTTATCTTCTAATTTTCTTCTTGCTTCCGTCTTTATTTATTCTCATTTTATTCTTTTTATTTATTAAGTGCCTTTGTCGCAGTTTAATTTAAGATGTACGTACACATTACGTCACTGACATTAAAAGCTTTCACTTTTTCTATTAAATATTACTTGCTCAACTTAAAAATAATAGGAGAGTTAATATAATTGTCATGTTTCATATTTCTATGCCATGAATTTCAATATTTGATTAAAGCATTATTTTAATGATATAATAAAAATCTGAAAAAAATATAAATTTTTATACTCAAATGTTTGTAATAGTAATGTAATATTTTCAATATTTTTCTATATTTTCTGATTTGAGTCTGTTTCGAGTTTCACAAATTGGTGTTATTAACTTTGCGGTCATATAAGTCGACACATTTGTTGTCATGTATCGCTGTATAAATATTTGTCATCCATTTTTCTTGTAATAGAAATACAATAAAAAAATGTTTAGATTCACATATTTTTTACTTCCAGTTTTTTGCACATTTATTTGTTTTTATTTACAAAGTGTTCTTAGTATGTATATAATTAGATATGACAGTGGCATATGATTTTATTATATTTCAATCCTAAATTATTGCTTTATACAAATAATATTCATACAGTAAAACTCCCTAGGGAAAACTCCCTAGAATGTATAAAACAGGCTAATTTTTGGTTCACAAATTTTTAAATTTACACATTTCATACTTTTTTAATTTATAAACCTTTAGAGTTCTGAGAACTTTAGAAACTACAATTTGGAATTTTTAAGAAATTCGTAAATTTAACGATGTGAAAAGGAGAAAATTTGATACTTTATAAATTTGAAAATTTGGGACTTTGGGGATTTAAAATTTTGAGAACTTGATGATGTGATAATGTTGAAGTTTAATAAGTTTAAAAATTCCAGTAATAAGAATATAAGATTTCAAATAATTGATGTAATTAGAATTTTGAGAATTTAAAAATTTGATTACTTGATATTTAAAAACTTTTAAATTTGAAAAGTTTGAGAATTTTTAAATTCAATAAATTTAGAAAGTTTGCGAATTTTTAGAACTGTAAACATATGTAAAGTTTGAAGTTTGTGTTCGAAAATTTGGAACTTGAAAATTTAATAACACTGCAAATTCTGAGAAGTTTAAGAACACTGAAGTTTAAAAATTTAGAAGACTACAAAGCTTTAACAATGTTTAAAAAAATTTTAATTAGAAGAAAGTGTTTTTATTACAATTCCCAAAAGTTCAATATTTCTATAACTGGTCAAGGTAGTCCATCTCTTTATTAAAATTTTAACAAATAGATTTGATCACAAGAGAGATTCGCACAAATACAATATCTGATTACTTGCAATTTTATGAATACTTATACATCCATATTTTTAAGATAAATAACTTCTTTACCTACATGTACCCTGCGATATTTTCATAATATGTATATGAACATAATTATACATATTGATTTTGTTTTTTTAAATGTACTACTGATGTCACTTTCAATTATATTGACGTTTAAGTATTCTGTCAAGGACGATATTTTAAATATATTTGCATACAAAGTTTAACATTTAAAACAGGATACCTAAATATCTTGCTTACTTTTGAGCTTAGAAAGAAATGCATTGTATTAAACTTACTTGAAATTTTGTTTATTTCTAAAGTTGTTGTCTAATCTTAATTTCTAAAGTTACGCAATCTTTGCTTATTTTGCGTTTTCCATTTGCATACATATAAAGTATTTTAATACGAATATAATGACCTCTTATAAGGGTCATTCAAGTACAAAAAAATGACCTAACAGTACTCCTCAAGAACTGTGCTCAGTTCTTGGCACACCGTCTTCTAATTACTCACAACAATCACCCAGAATAGAAGTAAAATATATTTTAAGAACAATACAATCGGAGGTAACAGTAATCTGCATATTAACTCTTTTTTACATTGTGAACTTTTTACGTATTTATGTTATTAACTGTGCTTATTATTTTACTATGTACATTATTTTGATAATTTGATTTAATACTTAGCATAATTTTGTTTAGTACTTGTTCGCGCTTGAATACTCGATAGTGGCACTTTCGATAGAAAGAAAGGACGATAACGTTTGAAAAGAGTGGACTATATTATTATTTACTCTTGTGCATGAATTATTCAAGGACAACAAGAAACTCTGTGTCTGACTGTTGGAATACCACTAGCTGTGGCTGCTAAAAATCCTCTGTTCGCCAAAAAATCTAAATTCGAAGAAGTAAACTCCTCGGAAACGTCCCTCCCAGGCCCTAATAATTCGAACGTAAAGGTGGGGTTGAAAATTCTCCTGATTTTTTGCCATGTGGCAAGTAACGGTAAAATGTGCATAGTTTGGTATTTTCAAGGCATGCCACATGGTTTATAACACATGGTTTATTTCGGCTCAACTACACAGTATGTCGGAAAAGTAACGGGACTTTTTAAATTTAAGGAAAACTACTAGTGCCTTCTATTAAAACAATATGCTATCTGAAAACAGTATTCTGCCCCAAGAAACCAAACAATCATTATTGGAATCGAGCAACGAATTGTAAACTTATAGCTTTTAATGCGACAGGACCTTTCGTCACCGTGTCACAAAATCACAGGCAAACACAACAAATCGCTCGCGTTGAATATTGTGAGGATCTTATCAAAACAGCCAAACAAAACTGTACATTCCTGGAATCAATTGTAACTGGTGATGAGACTTGGTGCTTCAAGTATGACCCTCGGACAAAGCGCCAAAGTGCTACGTGGAAATCTCTAGGTTCTCCAAAATAAAAAAAATTGCGATTCCAGAAGTCTCGAGAGAACACAATGTTAATTTGCTTTTACGATTCTAAAGGAATTATACTTCGGGAATTCGTTCCACAGGGACAAAATGTTAATGGCGAATAATATCTGGGTGTTATGGAACATTTGTGAAAGAGGATTGTTCGTGTGAGGCCTGAATATCGAGCGCCGGGAAGTTGGTTTCTGTTGCATGATAACGCACCGTGTCACAAAACTGTCGTTGTTCGTGAATTTTTGGCGAAAAAACAAGTCTGTGTGCTCCAACATCCTCTAAATTCGCCTGACTCATCTCCACGCGATTACTTTCTTTTTCCAAACATGAAATTAGCTATAAAAGGAACGTTTTATGTCACTGTTTCACAAGTTGAAGCAGCTATGACAAGGGCGATTGAAGCGATTCCGCAAAACGACATAAAAAATGTTAACGTTGCTTGAGCATGCCCAGCGGAAGGGATGTATTTCTTCTCTTCTTATTTATGAACTCCTCTCTTTTTATTTAAAAAGTTCCGTTATTTTTTCGACATACTGTGTATGTGATTGTATACATTATTGTACGCCCGTATGTGTTTCCATACACGTTCGAATGAATTACGATGCCGGATAAGTGGCCTCGGAGGCACAACAATTTTATTAAAACTTAATGTTGCTACCAACAATGGGATTTATCGATGAAACAATTATCGCAACAAAGTACCGAAACATCGTCCTGAAATATATAAAATATAATATTCGAATGCGATTATAACACGCAACGAATTCCAACGAACCGGTAAAACCACCGGTAATAATTAATTAGGCTTGCCAATTAATTACGATCTATGATTAATTTCGCGATTAAAAAATTCAGCAATCCGTCGGTTCCTTATTAATACCGTTGACGATGTACGAGTAATGATTTTTAATTTTGATTAATAAAATAATTGTATATATTTAAATGAACAAATTTAATATTCGGTTTCAATGTCGTTTCATTTATGAACAATGAATAAATTTATACATTTCGCTTATGTGTTCAATAACGAGAAATTTTCATGAAATAAAAAGTAAGTATAATTTGCCTTTCGCATAACATAATTGTATTAATTAAATTCAGTAATTAAAATTAACAGAATTTTTATTTTTTATATTTGACATTTAACCTCTTCATTTATTTTGTTGATAAAAGCAAAATAGTAATTTGAAACACACATTGAAAGTTAATATACTAGTTTCTTTTAAAAATTAATATATTATTAAATTATTTATTTTTAACATAAAGTTGGATGTCATTAACAATGTATATATTGCAAAACAATTGTACTATTCTAACTATAGTACTTAGAAACCAATTCAAATAATAAACGTATTTCAAATCATAAACAGATGAGAATATCATTAACGACGTACTTTATCTTGCATACAAATTGCAATATTGTTAATTCAATTACTTTCAAACTAATTTAAATTTTAAACATCTTATTAACTATAAACTAATTCAAACATCAGTTATAATCTATTATAACTTGCACACAAACCGTAACATTATTACTACAACCCCCTACAATTTAATTTATATCGTAAATAAATTATAAGTAGACAAATTGTTATCTTATAATCGCATTTAATTATAAACTAGTTTAGATTTAATATTCAAAGGCAAATTTGAAAATCAAATATTAATTTTATATGAACTAGGATATTACTAACGATGTAATGCATCTGGCGTACAAATTTTAATAGTATCGTTAGAATTACTTGCAAATTAGTTTTTGTTATAAATTAATAGTCGGTGATAAACATATTAGAATAATATTTGGAATGAGAATAATATTAAAATAATTATAATTTAACTCGAATAATGCATTAAAGTCATAAAGGGTTAAAGTGGCTCAAATAAGAATATGTTTAATTGCAAGCAAATTCAGCCTCAATTTGCTTCGTGTCATTTCGGTCTTCTTTATGATAATTCAAACAATCTGAGGCGGATGAGTAGATGATAGGATAACAGTAGGGTGAAGTCACCAATGTGCAGCGACCTCGAATGATCTTCTTGAACGTAGGGGTGGATTCTCGTATATTATTTCGCCACTGGGACGATTCGTAACGCGACACGCGGGGTGGAACGCAATCAATTTTCGTGGAATTTTATTTCTGTTCTGTCAATTATGTTTTATGTGCACCAAAAAAATTATACCTAACAACAACAAAACAAAATTTGAGTATTTAAAGATGCTTATCCTTGAACATCCAAACATGTCCACATTCAAAATGTAAATCCACATATTTGAAATTTAAATATTCAACTACTCATCAATTTCAAATTACAGTATTCAAATATTCGAGAAATTCGAAATTTTTAAAAATTAATATTTACACCTCAACTAACCAAAAGTCAAATTAGTGCATCCCTTTCAAATCTCGATTAAAAAATACTAATAATTTTAATTTGCTTCGCGAATCAACAAATAAATCAAATGGGATATCTTCGTTATACTAAATCATTTCCGTCGAGCACTGTCACTTGAAAAAAATGTACGAACACTTTTTTACTAGCTGTATCTACGACCATATCGTTGCGTTGACACGGTTAAAGATCCTGTCGATAAGAGAGCAAATGAAAAAGCAGGTAGATCGATCTCGACAAGAATCGGCCGGCTATTAGTCGCGAGTGTATTCGCTGGCCATGAAGTGGGTGTATAGATCCCGGTTCTGGCTTCCCGCAGTGCGGTGGCACGAGCACCCTTCTCCTGCTTCACAGTTCTCCCTCTCGCTCTTTCCTGCTGATCTCTCTAGTACAGATGGTCAAACAGCAAGTGTCCCATAAAGTCTGTTTTTATACGCGAGGTTGACGAATTCAATAACAGCGGTGTCCTACCGGCTTGCTTAACGCGCAACGTATTACGTTCACGAACGCATGTAACGAGTTTTGTATCATCGACAGAAACGAGGGGTGAGCACATTTGAGTAAAGGAGAGAAATCATGAGCGAGCGATAGGCCGTGCAATCGAATGAGAGCGATAGAGACACACGGAAAGGAGGAGAAAGAGAAGAGAGAGAGGAAGGGAATCGACTAACCCTACCGTCGTGTCAACGTAATGATGAAATATTGCGGGGGTCTCTAGAGCCCAGCCGTATACGCCCCTGGGCTAGCCCCTCGCTCATCCTATATTTGCCACCATCCTTCTCTAACCCTGTCCCTTCTTTCTCTTTCCTACTGCTACCTACCAACCACCCATACCCCTGCATTTCTGATGTAACTATGCTATTCCAGAGCACCCCTGGACCGAAACCGTGCCATCCAGTTAGCTCTCGCTATACTCCATATTCTCGTGAGAATAAATGTTGCGTGTACCGACGTATTCGTACGCATACGCGTCACGCCCTGTGTACCTACCGTATCGCAAATGTCCCGTAGGCGCATGATCCTGCAAGAGTCGGAATATATTTTCCGCATTTCGCCGATTTATACGCTGGATCCTTTTTTTATGGCCTTCTTTGCGGGACGGGAATTACGACTACGTTAGGAAATCGTGGTCGGAGGATAACCGGCGGTTTTGCGATTGCAAGTTGATACTTCTCTACGGTTTATTTTATTTATTAATCATATATCGTGGGTTGTAAGCTAATAATATTTGGGGATCATCAAATTTGTTAATAGTACGCAATGGTGTATACTGTTATACAATTATGTAATTAGTGCGTAGTATGATCTTAACATGTCTTTGTCATACAGAAGACGTACTAGATATTGTAAATCTCGTATAAAGTAGTTACCAGTAGTTATCTCTCCTATAAAGTAATTTACTGTAAAATAATTTCCTAACATAAAATAGTTACAATGTTTCACATCAAGTGTCCATACAACCATCATACAACACAAATAAAATTTAACAATACAATAAAACAAGATACATAAATTAACTATCACAAGGATATTGGTAATACCTTTATATAAAAAAGTTGTATCTAATAAAGAAATATACGATTCCAAAAAAGTGAATGTGACATTGAAATTTCCAAAACCCCTAAAAGATCTTCCTTTTATATCGAACAACTTTAGTTAACAACATTTTCATGTATCCCTTGAAATAATGGGGATAAAGTGCTAAATTTGATTAGATCACCGTGTGTATTTGTTTATTCAACAAGCAGCAAAGACTGTAACATAATCGCTGGAATATCTGTTAGGTTAGGGGAGAGGAGGTTGCACGAGTAAGGGCTGACGTCGCGTCGGTTTCTACGAGGAAAAATACGAAGAGAGATCATAAATAATTTGTAAGGGGTCGTGCACACCGTGCCGGCGACGACGACCACGGCACGTGCTGCATAATTGTGCGTGCTAGTTTGTACACGTTTCTTCTTCGCCCTTGCATCCTTGTCTAACCTTTTTGTGTACACTGCTCGTTTCACTCGTGTCTTTCTTTTAATAGCGGTAACAAGTGCAATTATATAATCTGGTTATGACATAATCGCCCCTCGATTGATTCGATCAATTATTAAGGGCTACACGACTGGAAACGTTTCATAATTTCATGTATTTATTTCATTATGAAAAAACATATACAACGTCAACATATTAGACTTAAAATTAGTGTTTATTAGTTTACATACTGAGTCTGTCATGATTTAATAACATGAAAGTAGGTACTGCGAAATCATGTGTTGAATAAATACTTATATTTAATTAATATTTAATATTTAAATGCAGACTGATAACTTGATAGTTAACAATACTATTATGGCAGATGAGTAACATTACCCAAAAGTAAAAGATTATATTTATTATTTTTTGAACTTCACACCTAACCTAATCTAGCCAATCGAGTACTTGTATCTATTATAAGATTATTATTATAAGATGTACAAAATAAAATACTAGAAAAGAAATATCATAGATCTGCTAAATTCTTCGAATTAAATTATGATTTTTTAGTTGTATAAAATAATCCAAGATACAGATAGAATCTATGGTTGTAGTAATATGACAACATTTACATGCAATCAAATTTTCCGAATACATCAAGTATTTATTTAGAATGTCACATAAGGACGTCATGACTGAAAGGATTAAAATCTATTTTTCACGACTTACGTGACCGAAACCGTTTGCTGCGAACTGATACGCAACAATGTTTCACAAACGAAATACAATAGCAATAAAATACTATCATTTAATAGTCGAGAATATCTATAAAATGCTGGAACCTTATGCCATAAAGATCAGATATGTCCGAGATGCATTAACAATTTGCAGTTACGTGATGTAGTAAATTGCTCCACAACTCTTCACAATTTATAACACGACCCCTCGATCTGTCTGTTGCAGATGAGCCACCCGGGCATGGAGAGTCTAGACATGCTGGACCCAGCGAACTCGATGACTACATTAACGCCAATGTCGGAGAACACGGGCGGTGGTCCTGGTCATCACGCCGGTATCCATGGTCCTTCAGTTTACGGAGGTATGAACGGAATGATGGGTCATCATCATCACCACGGTAACCTAGGTGGCGGGGGTGGTAGCGTGCCACATCCGGCCCACCATCACCCCGCAATGGCGGCGGCTGCCGCTGCAGCTGCAGCTGCAGGACTGCATCCAGATGCAGACACGGACCCACGGGAACTGGAGGCGTTCGCCGAAAGGTTCAAACAGAGACGTATCAAGCTCGGTGTGACGCAAGCCGATGTCGGCAAAGCTCTGGCGAATTTGAAGTTGCCCGGTGTCGGAGCGCTGTCACAGTCAACGATATGTCGATTCGAGTCATTGACGTTGTCCCATAATAACATGATCGCGTTGAAACCGATCCTCCAGGCGTGGCTGGAGGAAGCGGAGGCTCAGGCGAAGAACAAGAGACGAGATCCGGATGCACCGTCGGTTTTACCAGCCGGTGAAAAGAAAAGAAAAAGGACCAGCATAGCCGCGCCCGAGAAACGATCACTCGAGGCGTATTTCGCCGTACAACCACGGCCGTCCGGCGAGAAGATAGCCGCGATCGCGGAGAAACTCGACCTGAAAAAGAACGTAGTCAGGGTCTGGTTCTGTAACCAACGACAAAAGCAGAAGCGTATGAAATTCGCGGCTCAACATTGACCCGAGGGTGGCTTGTGACAGCAAAACTGACCGTATCAGCTGCCCAGTCTCGAGCCTAAACCAGAACCCTTGACCGAGTTTCAGGGATGGCCGTAAAAAGAAACGAGGAAGATGAGGAATGGAGGACGCGCCATCGCTGCGAGGAATAAACCGTCAGTCTGACTGAAATATCTACCTTGGACAGTTGTATAGTTACTGTACTGATGGAGCTCGCAAGAAAATTCTCGGTTTCAAACGGATCGCACACGATAGCTCGATACTGTGGCAACGATAAACAATAGTCAGACTGTCACAGGCTTAATATGAATATTTTGTGGTTACTGCGCATGCGCGATGTGCTCGACGCGTCTACGAGGGAATTTTCAATTGACTCATCGATTCGCGAGTCTCTTCCTCCTTTGCTACTCGTTTGTGAGTAATATCATTTGTATGTTTATGTGAAATGTTGCGATGCTTTCCTGGTTCTAAGCAGTATGACTTGATAAGTTGAAGGAATGATCATAATAAGGTGTAAGAACTATTTTATATTGAAAGCGAGTCACGTGTGTAAAGTCATTCCAAAGATTCGTACTGTATTTTGAAGGTTTTTAGCAATATTCGAAATCATTCAATTTTATGACACTATAACAGTATAGAAACTTTCTCATTTCTCATTTAAAACTGTTCGTTGTTAATTTACAAATTTTATCTTCGTCAATTAAAAATTGTGGGAACATACGTTATTTGTGATTAGGTTATTCTTTTCTATGATACAAGTACATATAACGTGAGATGTCACAGATGGATATTCACTTTCTAAATAAACTTTTTTTGTTTCTTAATACATTATATGCAATTTGATCTTTTCTTGGTTGTGGTATTTACATTCAATTAAACATTCGGAAAAATTCAGTCCATTTTGTGTGAGTTCAAACGTATTTGAGATGTGAAATTTTTTTAATTTAAAAATTTGAGAATTTGTAATTTTTGAAATTTAGCAATTTGTTAGTTTGGAGACTTCGGTATTTAGAAATATTGTAAATTAGAAAGTCTGAGGATTTGGTGATTTGAAAGTTTGAAAATTCGGAAATATAGGATTTTGGGAGATTTAAGAATGTGAGGATTTGAAAATTTGAGAAATTGGGGAATTTCAAAATTTCAAAATTTGTAATATGATATTTTAGAACAATTAAATCGGCAATACTCAATAAACCTATTTTAAACCCATTTCCAAATTTAATCTGAGATATAAATTCAAAGTTTAAATCTTCCTGAATCTGGTCTGAATACGTCTCTTCTGCACATCCAGAATTATCACACAAAGTTGCGAATTACATATTTTATTTATTTTCTAAATAACTATAATCTGATAAAATTGTGTTATTAAACAGTTATATGGATGTGGACATATAATAGGGGCCAAATAGAAAAATGTTATATGTATTCATATAAATATAAATGTGTTGAAATTCACTTTTTACCAATCGTTACCAATAAAAGATCTTTCCCAATTGCCATTTTAGCAATGATAGATTAGTCCTCAGATTATTCTTAATCAACCAAGTCACGTTATTTGTGCATCTCATTCTTTATCTAAAAATATATTGTAAAAAACATATTATGTCGACACGAACTTTTGGAATGACCCCCAATTATTAATTTATTGTACTGTATTATTTTTTGCAGCTGTATAAGCAAAATAACATAAAAAATTCATACCATAAATTAATACGAAAACGAAAAAATAATCAAATATTCGAAGTAAAGACAAATCTACAGCTTGCAACTGAAATAAGAAAGTGTATTTGCGTTATGAAGTCGAAGATGCGTTATATGTTGCGTAGAATATCATATAAAACGACATAAAAAAGCTCTTGCGGAAACCCGAGATCAAATCATCTGTAAAGTGAGATAGAATTTGTGAAGCATATCAGCTACGATCGCGATAAAACAGTTTACGAGCGTACTCACCCTCGGACCGAGTCTTGCGAACTGGAAATCGTCGCCGATGCCGATTTCATGATCGCAGACTATGTAAAAGCGTTACTAAATTTGACATTATACAACAGTACATTTCGTAATTGTTGGATTTTAATTTTCATGAGGTCCAGTGCGTTTATGTTTATTAATTTGTTAATTTACTGAATGATATTCATTTCTATGATATTTATTAATAATTTTTATAATATTTATTGGTTTTTTCAGAGAAAGACTTCAGAGAAAGATTAAATCTGACACAAAAATGTGGCGATTTCAAAGTATTTTTTGCTGATATTATTAAAAGTTGGTCCTTTTAAGTTTTTAAGTAAATCAACTTTCACGTTGGATATTTACAGAACATTATGTCCCTTTTATTGACTACTATTATATTTTTATATAAGTAGAAATTGTTTTCTTGTTATTTTGATGTTAATTAAATGTTTCTAGTTAATTTGAACAAACTGGTAAGCTTATGGCTCTTTTTATGAAATGGACCACTTCAGAATTGTATACATATTTATACTTTTAGAGTTCCTTAATGTGGGGACAAGATGAGTCACGTGAAGTTGACACCTGTACTCATGGTTTCTCTTATCCGCGATTGATTGCACAAAATTACTCATTGCAACATTCATTACATGAACACAATTAATCCTTGGTTTTTAATTGGAATATTTTCTAATTTTTAATGGATACAGTTTTGAAGTTAGACAACTTTTCCAACTTGTAAGTTTAAAAATTTGAGAATTTTTTAATTTTCATCTTAATAAAAGAAAAACAATTTTCAAAACATTAAATAAGATACATTTACATTCAATATTCTACGCTTTTATCGTAAAATATCAGTTTATTTATCATTTTAAGAAAATGGAACAAGTAAGTTACTAAAAGGGACGTGTTCGATAAACAAGTACATTTACCTTAAAATTTATTCAAATTAGCAAATTAAACGATTGCATGAAATACCTCTTATTATATTTAAAATGAAATACTGTGATTTCTAATATTATTCAGACAAACGATTTTTCGAAGTCCATTAAATCGCAAACAGCGTAACCAGGAAACAATAGTTAAAAAAATTACGCAATCTTTTCGTGGCGACAAAGTGCAGGGAGGATTCTCGCGAATGAAGAGGAGTCAGTTGAAACAAAATAGCCAAAATAATCGTCGATGCGTTTTGAAAAGTACAATTCGAAACATAAAATATAAAAACGTATTGTTATAAAAATCGACGCGCGAGTAACGTCGCGCCGAAGAAATAAGTGATATTAATCCTAACAAAGACACACGAGACGGTGTAAAAAGTGAAAAAACTAGAGAAAAAGAGAGAGAGAGAGAGAAATGTATGCGTGTGAGAAGAGTAAAAGTGATTACACTGATATATTCAATACTGGAACGAATTTCATGGCATTATGCTTATCGTTTCGTTGCCTTCAATAAGTTCCAAATAAAAACTTAAAACCGGCTATAAACCCGGTACATCACGGAGAAATATTAATCAGAAACTTTTCAACCTTCTCTCCTGTACAAATATTTCGATGTACGGTTATGTAATCACATCCCACGCAATTTCGAAAAATGTAAAGCAAAAACTTTTTCCGTAAATATTTGAAAAATTCTGTTGATTTTCAAGAAGATTGAAAAATGAAAAATATTAGTGGGGGTGTGTTTACATCACCGTGTACACGAAAAGGAGGTTAAACGAATAAAGTTGCAAAAAGCTCGTTAAGTAGCATCAAAACATGTTTATCGAATTATTAAAGAGAGTTCCAGTGCTGTATATAGATTAGCGAAATGTGCGAGATGAGGGAGAAAGAGAGAGGGTGAGAAAGCAAGACAAAAAGAAATATTAAGAGGACGTGTTACGTAGTGATATTGGACAATCAGTGAAAAGACTGTACCATATCATATTGAAGCAATACTGTAGTATTAGTCGACGAATTAATTAACTTTATTTGTATTTCCCGCGATCGATCGCGTGTTCCCTGTGTACCGGAAGGTCGTCTCGGTGTAAACGGAAACGAAAGTACGCTGACACCATTCGATACGACGCTATCACGAAACGAACCAATATCAAACATAAATATTTTCAACGAACGTGATCGAACGCATTATAAAAGTAAAGGGCAAAAAAAGACTCGAGCGACATTAGGGGAGGGGGGACGCGGTTGATCGGTCATCGATCACTAAGAAATTGATTCCTCGATTCTTGATGAACTGCTCGTACTCCACGACCAAACGCGATTTATTTTTCTTTCCTGACGATTTCGTTGGCAACGAAATCCGAGAAACGAGATCCTCGATTGTGCACGAAAGCTGATCACGGAGTCGACAGGAAACAGATCCAAACGATATTCGACGACGCGTGATCACGCTCGAATATCCGTGCATCGAGCAATACCGCGAGGATGGGAAAAAAGAAAAAGAAATTACGATACATCGCTATAATAGTTGAAAACTAAGCGAACGGTTGGTAATCGTTTTTAAATTGTATATATACATAAGAGAATAGGTATTTTCTAGAAAAATAATAGTCTATTGTCATTCTATTAGGTAACGAACGAAAAAAAGTTCTAGTGCAATATAGAATCTAATAACATTTATTATTATTCTGTTCGTTATTAATCGTTATTTTGTCTCCGTCTGGCTCGATGGAGTCAAAATTGTCGCTCCTATCAGACGTCTCAGATTTATAGGTACGTTTCGAGGAATGATGGATATTCAGACAGTGATGTAATGTGATGCAATAGGAATGTGTAAATGAATTTAAAACGTGACATTTTTAAATATTTTGCAACTGAAAATAATTATAAATTCCATTGTGTAGTATTACTTTGGTTTGATGCATAGTGTTGACACTTTAAAGTACCAGTGGAAATTTTGGAAGGATTAAAGGTAAAGGTATGAAAAATAAAAGATATTGTTATAAATAAAATTTGTAATATATAGTTAGTTTGTTTATGGTATGTACTTGGTTTTTGTGTACAGTTTTTGAATTAAGTTCTAGGACTAGGGCTGAACTGATACTAGGAATATTTTCAGTAATATAACATTATGTAGATTACTAAATTTTCAAGGTTCTATTCGTAATTTTATAAATTGTAAAATTAAAAATTTTTAAGTTTCCAATCTCCAAATTCCATGATTTTCAAATTTACAAATTTATCAATTTACAAATTTACAAATACCTCAAATTGCAAGTTCCCCAAATTTCAAACTTCCTAAATTCCAAATTCCACAAATTCCAAATTCTCCAAGTTTCAAATTTCCCAAATACTAAATTTCTTAAATACTAAATTCTTCAAATACCAAATTTCTGAAATACCAAATTCTCCAAATTCCAAATTCCTCAAATTCCAAATTCCCCAAATTCCAAATTCTCTAAATTTCCCAAATTCCTCAAATTCCAAATTCCCCAACTTGCAAATTCCCCAATTTCCCCAATCTCCCCAAATTCTCCAAATTCCCTAAATTTCCCAAATTCCCCAAATTCTAAATTCCCTAAATTCTAAATTCCCTAAATTCCAAATTCCCCAACTTCCAAATTCCCAAATTCTAAACTTCCCAAATTCCAAATTCCCCAAATTTCAAATTCCCTAAATTCCAAGTTCCCTAAATTCCAAATTCTCCATATTCCAAATTCCCCAAATTCCACATTCCCCAAACTCCACATTCCCCAAATGTCAAATTTCCAAATTTCTAAATTCCCTAATCTCCGCATCTCCAATTTTACGAATTTCCAAATTACCCAGTATTACATTTCTAAATTTTCGACTAAGAAAGTTCTAAAGTCCATGCATTTTAAAATTTCTAAAATTGCAAATTTTCAAATTACTAATTCCTAAATTCCTAAATTCTTGAACTTCCAAATTCTTAAATCCTCAATCTTCCAAATTTCCATTTCACTAATTTTCCAAACCCCCAAATTGTGGGACTCAAAATCATTACAAATTACAGTAACTAACGTTCATTTCTTAATTCCAACAAATAATAACCAAGAAACAATTACATACAAACCACAATTGCAACTAGCAACCAAAAAATAAATAACTGATTGCAACTAATAACTGATTCAAACTAATATACTCATTAACTACCTAATCTATATCTCCACAAAAACACACATTTTGCCGAAATTAATCTGATGAATTTCAGAATTTAATATTCCAATTTATAACTTAAAACAGCATACTTGTGAACAGGTAATTCAGCCCGTCTGATGGCTTTATCATTAAACATTTATAAAAATGTAATTACGGTTTAAGACGGTATGTCGCGCCTCGAATTAATTTACTGAGATTGCAACATTCGACATTAACGTCTGAATTATCCATCACTGATTTAGAGCATCGTCTCACTCATATTCGAGACATTATTCTTTCATCGATCGAAGATTATTTTGATGGTCTGATGATGGTCGCGTGTTGCCAATAACAGAAACCACGGACGGCGTGCAAATTAGTTGAAAAGTGAACCGATTTATCGCGATCCTCGAAAATATGACCCTCGGATGGACTACTAAGATAGGGATAATTCAAATTTAATTTTAGCGTTTCTCATTTTTACCTTCCACATTTTTCGAAATACATATTATGTTTGGAATGTATAAAAGTCGTTCGTTCAAAAATTTGAATGACTTATTTTAGTCGGAGCACCGTTTTTATAGGGTCGGGCCACGATTGATCCGGCCTCAATGTTCGCCAATTAATTTTCATGATGGAGTTATAAGAATAGAGCGCGTGAACTATATACTGGATTCTAAGTGAATTTGAAGAATGGAATAAAATGGAGACGTTGCGAGACATTACGAAACTTTCTAGGTTCACAAGTTTCGGAACTTTCAAGTAAATTAAAAAATTAGAAAAATTCGAATTCTCAAATTAGAAAATTCTGAAACCTTAAATAACCTTCCAAATTCTTAAATTGTTATTTCTTTGTATTCTCAAATTTTCTAGCTTTTAAGTACTTTTAAATTTTCAGATTATCAAATTATATTTTTAAAGTAGTAAATTATCGGAACCTTGAATATTCAAGTTTCCAAATATTCAAATCCTAAAATTTTTAAATTTGTAAAATCCTAACGTTTCCAATTTTTGAATTTCTAATTTGTCGAATTCCAGAGATTCCAATTTTCTAAATTTTCAAATCCACAAAATTACAAGTTCCAAAATTTACAAATTCTCAAATCTACAAATCCTTGAAGATCTAATATCTCTAGTTTCCAAATTCTTGACACTCCAAATATCTAAACCCCGCAATTTCCAAATCTACAAAATCTCAAATCTTTAACGTTCCACCTCCCCAAATCCCTACATCCCTGAAGTTCTAATATCTCCAATTACCAAATTCTCAACATTCCAAATATCCAAATCCTTGAAATTCCCAAATCTACAAATCCTCAAATCTCTCACGTTCCACATCCTCAAATTCCAAAACACTGAAGTTCCAATTTCTCCAGTTAACAAATCCTCAACATTCCAAATATCCAATCCTTGAAACTTCCAAATTCACAAATCCTCAAATCTCTACCGTTAGAAATCCTCAAACCTCCAAATGCCTAAAATTCCAATTTCTCCAATTATCAAATTCTCAACATTCCTAATACCTAAATCCTTGAAATTCCCAAATCCACAAATCCTCAAATCTCTCACGTTCCACATCCTCAAATTCCAAAACACTGAAGTTCCAATTTCTCCAGTTAACAAATCCTCAACATTCCAAATATCCAACCCTTGAAATTTCCGAATTCACAAATCCTCAAATCTCTACCGTTACAAATCCCCAAACCTCCAAATGCCTAAAATTCCAATTTCTCCAATTACCAAATTCTCAACATTCCTAATACCTAAATCCTTGAAATTCCCAAATCCACAAATCCTCAAATCTCTCACGTTCCACATCCTCAAATTCCAAAACACTGAAGTTCCAATTTCTCCAGTTAACAAATCCTCAACATTCCAAATATCCAATCCTTGAAACTTCCAAATTCACAAATCCTCAAATCTCTACCGTTAGAAATCCCCAAACCTCCAAATGCCTAAAGTTCCAATTTCTCCAGTTACCAAATCCCCTACATTCCAAATACCTAATCCTTGAATTTCCAAATCCACAAATTTTCAAATTCTACAAATCATTGTATCAATATGTGTGTTCACGCGCTATATTTTTATATTTCATATAAAATTTCTATGGATAGCATTTCAAGGCAGAAAACGATCATATTTATTTTCATTTCTCGATTCTGTTTGTCTCCTTTGAAAAATACAATGTTTGCAGTACAAAATTATTGTGATGCTTCAAAATACATCAATATTATTTACGTAGTTTTCGAATGAGAATATAGAAAATTAAATTAACGATTGAATCAATTATGACTTTTATGACGGCGTGACGCCATGTTGATTTTTCAGCCATTTGAAGGGGCAACCATACATTGCGATATCGATAAATCCGTTGTATCGATCAAAATACCGATCAAACACGTGTTTGTGTCTTGTTGAGATTTCGTGAGATACTCACACAATTTATGAATTCATAAGAGTGGATAACATGTTGAATGTTTCATCGTTAAAGGGGTATATACACCTAGAAATTTTAAGAACTGTATTCTCATGAAATGGGTGAACAGCAAGTATTTGTGTTAATAAATATTGTTAATGAAAATAAAGAGAAAAGTACAACTTGGATAGAAACACTCACAGTTCGAGATCTAAATAAGACTTGAATAGTTTTGTAATTAAACAAATTTCAAAACTGTACTTTTTAGTTTGTATATTGTGCATAGTGTCTTGCATGTTTTGCAATGTACATATGTTTTTTCTACTTTGCATAGTTAATATGCTTTGCATAACGCATATTTTTTGCATGTTCCTTATGTATTAAAAATCAAGTTGGAAATAATCAAATAAAGTACTAATGACTTATATTCATTTCAATTCTCAAAATTACAAATTGAATGTAATAAATAGCGAGTGCATAATATTTCTTTCATCTTAGTGTTACAAAAAATATTACATGATAAGTGGTATCAAAGGTACAACTTGTTCGAAAAATATTTTTTAATCATTCTGGGTGTATACTCCTATAATTAATAATTTCTAGAATGGCATAGCTAAAAATGACAAAACTAATGAAACCAATAACATATAACTCATTTATTAATATATAATAGTTACGAGTAACCGTAATTAAATTTATCATTTTTCTATTCCAAATTTCTATTACATCAAACGTTAATTTTATGTTTCTTCTTTTTAAATTTGAAATTAATGAAATGTGAACATGTTATCCTCCTCAAATATAATTTTAAGAAGGTTCCACATAACTGATCCAAAATTCAAATAATCAGAATTGTACAATATTTGTTTGCAATAATTTCTTTCTCCACAATACGATGACAAGTCCATTTAAAAATTTGTTTTAATCAAGACATTAGATTCCTCATTCAAGTAGGAGACTCTTGTAAACGACAAAACGTTCTGCAGACATTGATGACAGGGTAACAAATCATATCACAGTATGATTTTATCGGTTATTTATTATCATAATGTACAGTACTAAGCACGGTGGACTTCCCTAGGAAAAGTGGTAAAATAATGGAAGTAGGTCTACCACTCTCGTATCAATAAAGAAAATTCTATTTATATTTTACTTTAATGTTCAAATCTTCCTGATGTTCATATATTCAAGTTTGTCATATTTAACAACCCTAGAAGTACCCTAAATAATTGTTTTCTTCATTAATTTTTAAACATTTAAATTACTTAATTTGCAAAATTTTTAAACTTGAAAATATGTGAATTTATAAATTTATTTTCAAAGTTAAATAACTTTTTGAAACTTCAAAGTTAAATAATTATAAATTTGAAGATTTGTATCAGACAGTTTGGTTATTTGATAATTATAAAATTTCTAAACACGTTTCAAATTTAAATGCTTGTGAATTTAGAAGTTTGTGAGTCAGACAGTTGGATAATTACGAAATTTCTAAATTCTCTTCAAATTTAAATGATTGTAAATTTCAAAATTTCTTAATTTTCATATTTGTTTAATTTACGTATTTGATATTCGTAAAAATACAGGCACGCATCTATAAATTTATAAATTATTAAAGTACACATTTTTCGATTACCAAATTTGAAGCTTTGTAATATGCTAACGTCTACATCTGAAAATCTTGATATTTTGATCTCGAAAATTTCAAACTAAAAAATTTGTAAATTAGAAAATTTTGAAAGTTAAAAACTTGCAAACTAATATATCCCTTTTTCTTATTTTCAAATTAAAAATTTCTACGTCTCCGAATACACAAATTTTCAAATTCGTAATTTCTAAATTCCTAACCCCCTAAATTCCAAATTTTAAACTCACAAGATATGAAAACTTGAAAGTTTTGGAAACCCGGTTAATTTAACAATTTTCAAATTTTATAATATAGTACGCGATACGAGATATGATCCACTTCCCTATATCGCCATTTTCCCCAGGGAAGCTTACTGTTCCGTTGCTGTCCGATACGAGTAGGTACATTGTATCGTGAACTTCTTTCTCAAGATCCACGACGATCTTCGAAAAAATTATGCGTTCAAAGAGGAACAAGGAAAACATTAAACTTTTTCCACAGTATTTTGCATACGTGTACATACAATCACCGAGAAAGAAATACGAAAGCAATTTCTGACGATTTGAAACAGTGTAAATAATCGTTCGAATCTTTTCACATTTTACGTTCTGCAAAGTGAAGAAATAAAGCTAGTCCTTAATTACATTCCATAATACTACAACAATCGACAAACAGTATTGTCTGTTTAAAATATCGTCCTTTTCTAACCTAAGAAAGTTGAACCTCTTTCTCGTGTATTCTACGTGCCAACTATTTCGAAAGAACGTTTACAAAATGGTAATAAAACCAACTCATTATACTCACAGATGCATGTACAATTCGGTATGCCCTTCACTTTAGCGATAAGGAAACATTCTTCAACCCTTAACAGTTGAGGGTTAGGTTCACGAATTAAGGCTTATTTCGCGAATAGAATGGGTACCAATGTACATACATTCTACATTTACAATAACATGGATAATCGTAACATTATACGTAGGATGATCCATGGAAACTAAATAACAAATGTTTCTTCTGTGGTTGCGGAAAATATTTGAATACATTGATATTTTCAGGTTTTGTTGAAAGATGAGAGGCGTGAAAGCTTTTTGTAATTTATGTAGGTGAGGTTTGTTGTAAATATTGCGAGAATTTGTTTATTTATATTGTCATTTTATGAACATGTATTGCTAGTATTTATTGTAGAATAAAATGTATATTGGGATTGGTGTATGTGGCGCGAGCAATATAAGTTTAAGTTTTTCAAATTGGGGATTTAGACATTTGGGAATTTGGAAATTGGGGAATTGGGGAATTGGGGAATTGGGGAATTGGGGAATTGGGGAATTTGGGATTTTGGGATTTTGGGATTTTGGGAATTTGGGAATTTGCGAATTTGAGAATTGAGGGATTTGGGGATTTGAGGATTTGAGGATTTGGGAATTTGGAAATTTGGGAATTTGGGAATTGAGGGATTTGGGGATTGGAGGATTAGGGAATTGGGGAATTTGAGAAATTGGAAATTTGAGAACTAGGGAATTTGTGAACTAGGAAATTGGGAAATTTGGGAACTAGTGAATTTGGGAATTTGAAAGTTTTGAAATTTGGGAATTGAGAAAATTGAGAACTAGGGAATTTGGGAACTAGCAAATTTGGGAACTAGGAAATTGGGAAATTTGCGAACTAGCAAATTTGGGAACTAAGAAATTGGGAAATTTGGGAACTAGGGAATTTGGGAATTTGAAAATTTGGAAATTTGGAAATTTGGGAGTTTGGTCATTTGGGAACTCGAAAATTTGGAAATTTATTAATGTGGTAATTTGGTAGTCTAGAAATTTGGTAGCCTTGTAGTTTGATAGTTTGCTAGTTTCATAATTTGGTAATTACTTAACATCATAATTTAATAATTTGGCAATTAAATAATTGAATAACATATTAATGTGGTAATTTGACAATGTGATATTTTGATATTTTGGATATTAGCAAGTTTAGGAATATAGGGATTCCAAATTTTCCACTCTTTAAATTTACAAGTTTACAAATTTTCAAGTTTACAAATTTTCAAGTTTACAAATTTACAAATCCACAAACACACAGATCCACAGATCCACAGATTCACAGATCCACAGATCCACAAATCCACAAATCCACAAATTCAGAAATTCAGAAATTCAGAAATTCAGAAATTCAGAAATTCAGAAATTCTGACATTCAGAAATTCAGAAATTTACAAATTCACAAATTTACAAGTTTGTAAACTAAATGCACTGGTCTAAAAATATAAAAATTAAGAAATTCAAAGTTCTTAAAGTACTAATTTTTGAGCTTTGAGATATTTAAGTTTACATTGAAAATTTTCAATACAGAATATTAGAAGTTTTATAGTTTAGGAATACAAAGTATTTCAAATTTCAATATAATACAAACAATAAATACTAAGAACGTTAAATTAACAACTTAACGCTAATTTTTTTTTTAATCTTTCTTTTGAAATCGCAGAAATTAGGTAATAATATATTTACAAATCTCTTTTATTTTAAGTATCACTAGGTCCTATTAAGATAGGTGTGCAGATACAGTGCACTTGTTGTTTCTGTTTTAGTAACCAAAGTAAAATACTCAATGTACAAACTAAAATGTGAATTATATAATCAAGATTAGTTATCACGTATCACAATCCTCGCAACTAATAATTTACCTAATTTACCGAATTTAAAAATTACAAAATCTCTGAAATTGATCTATTACCTATAAATAGGAATGAAGAAACTAAAATTTTTGTATATAATTCTTCCTTTTCATATACAATCCTTCTAAATAATATTAACCGAAGAAAATTAATGAAAGTAACATTAAAAATGTATGAACTAAAGAAAATCAGTATTTATTTAATTCTGAAAAATTGGTTACATGGATCATCCTACGCAAACACCGTACTAAAATTTTCCCAGCCATAACAAAACTACTCGACGAAATCGTACACTTTGATTAAAAATTGCAGTACTTTCTATACATGTTCCTTTATTTTAAAAGGGATCGTTTCTGTAAGCAACTAACAATTAACAAATATAACCGAAACGTACTACGTTGACCCGTACAATTATAAAAGAAATTTGTATAAAGTACTACGGGAACTGCTAATTAGTAGGAATAATTACTATCAACGATTAGATTGAATGTTCGTAACGAATCTAAAGAAAGCCAAAATGAATTGTTAAATCTAAAGATCTTACTCATAGATGTATGCGTGGTCAATCTTCATAGGTATCAGCGGAATTGTTTAGCGGTTCGATATATTTTTGAACAAAATACGCTTAGTTGATTCTATTTTTCTTGTTTCGCGTTATGTGATCGATCGTGAAGGATCTATTGTAGCAATAAACGGAACGTGGAATAAAAACGAAAAAAAAGTACTCGTAGGTAAATTTAATAAAGAAGTAATTGATCCTATTTTCGTTTCCGCCAAATTCGATCGAACCTTCATATTCTCCGTCATCCACGATGTTCGTGTATTTTTATAAACCATGCGATTGAAAAAACGAATTCAGAATATGCACCTTCCACGCGACCTTGAAACACATCCTGCCTCAGGATATCGAGTCAAACATAGATAGATCACGAATTAAACACGATTGATTTTATTCGTAAAAGTCTGTCTTTGTTGTGAATTCGAACGGTAGTTGTAAGCATTGGAGGATTATTCATTTTTACAAAGGTTCATTGTATAAAAAGAAAGAGAACGCGATTTGGTAAGGGACAAAAATTCTGTAATATATAACTCGAGATCTAGCAGTATATTATATTGTAAAAGTATCCGACTACCATTTACGAGTAAAAAAAAAAACATAACTGATGAACGACATAATAATATTATAAAGACATATCATAAAATATTAGTTTAATTGCCTGATACTGTAGAATTTCTATGTAAATATGTTGCGTGCAACTTGGAGAGCAACGTTCCGAGGCGATATGTAAATTGAATGAATTATTTGAGACAGTTAGCAACACGACCAAAAGTTAGCTAAGTAATTCTCGTTTAATTCGATGTAAGGCTTTCATTCGTTCTTATTCGTCGTAGATATTTTCACGAGTTTGTATATAATCGAGAAAACGTAAATGTCTTTGTAAATTGTTATGTAATAATTGATGCACTAGTTAAACCTATTCGCTTTTTGATCTACATAGATTTATATGTTGAGATTAAGCGCGTTCTTATGGGGAAAATGGATCATTTCTATGGTACAGAGAAGTTTTGTAAATCTGTCGAATTACAGCAGTGTCCGAATGTGAGGTTTGTGGAAATAGGGATCAGTTTTATACACATACAAACAAAGATACATACACACTTTGTATGTATACTAATAACAGTTTTTTAGATCAGATATGGTCTTTGCAACGATACAGCGATATTGTGAATTAAATATTTGTTAAATCCTATTTAGTTAAAACAAAAATTACTTGACAGAAAATTAAAAATTATCTAGTAGAACTTTTGTTATTTTATTTCAATGTATTATATGAAATAATGATGGAGGACTGGAATGTTTAATGAAGTATTTGGACCAATGATGTGAGTTGTGGGTGAATCAATGAAATGTGACCTAAGTTCTCTTTAAAATTATTCAGATTTAAAAGCTTCAAGTTTAGTAATTTGGATATTTACAAATTTTTAATGATCGGAATTTAAGATTCAGAAATTTAACGATTTTAAATGAAAAGTTAGGAAAATATGGAAGGTTGGGAATTTGGGTGATTTGGGAGGTTTAGGAATTCGGGATGTTTAGAATTTGAGACAATAGAAATTTGGGATGTTTGGAATTTAGAAAATAGGAATTTGGGACATTAGAAATTTGGGGAATTAGGAATTTGGGAGATTTAGAATTTTTGGAAATTTGAGAATTTAGAAATTTGGGAATTTGGGAACCTTGAGAATTTGGAAATATGGGAATATGAGAATTTGAGAACTTAGAAACTTCGAAATTTGAAAATGTGAGAATTTGAAGGTTTAAAAATATAGAGGATTAAAAATTTCAAACGATCAAATATTCGAACTTGAAAAATTGTTAGTTTCGAAGTTTCAGAAGATATAATATATAATATTCTTATATTTGTAAATTCACAAATTTTTAAAATACTAAATCTTCAAACATACAAATTTGATGAACTAAAGAGAGAATATAGAAATTTTTTAATTGGAAAATTATTCAATATAGAAAGAAAATGAATGTTCCAAATTTAGAAATAAAATAAAAGTTCGAAATTGAGAAATAAAATGAAATTTATAAATTTACAAAATTAAAAAACCTTCTCTTGCACGGTCAAGTCGTAGTTTCAAATTATCTTCTAAACTGCTATTTAACCAGATGTTTCGTTCTCTATAAGGAATTTTTCGTCGCAAAAATCATAATTAATCATAATTAATCTTCAAACGATTTTAAACGCAGACGAGAGCAAACACGACTAACCAAAGACTGTTGAAACATAGTCATTTTGTACCATCTTTTCAGTTCGGAATACTTGTTTACAGTTTTAGATTTAACTACAATATTCTATAGTTTCATCATGACAATCTCAAAATTGTAAAATATAAAACGTAAAACATTAATTTTTCATATTTCAGTAAATCATCTACTTGTTATCGCTTTATTGATAATATCAAAGCTTGACAAAGAAAAGAAAATGGTTTCAGGATTATAATTTTGCGACATCCAACAGAATTTTTGCCTTACATCTGGGCACTACTGTACATAGTGTACGATGTATAGTTTCTAATAGATTTTCATTTGAGATCTGATAGATCGAATACCATTTTACGAAATGAAACGACGTCTACGAATAAATTGTATGTTACGTGTACAGACTGGAGAAGTAAGATTTTCTTAAGCAGAAAAGCAACGTTTCTTGAGTACACCAAATTGCGCGCAATGTAAAATGAAACGAAGGGAAAGTAATTTCCCTTCATACTGTACATATCATGTGCCATAACTTATTTACTATACTTTGTGTCCAACTTTGTTCCAAGTACCTACTCAATTATAAATATTATAGTATAATAAAGTAAACCTTGATGTTATTGATAAATTTGTATGCTTCTATTCTTCCTTAACACGTTTTAGAAGATATGCTACGAAAAATGCGGTTGGAGGAAGAAATCGGTACGTAAAAGATTTTAGGTTAAATAGTTTTGTTTCAAAATTCATATATGCGTATAACTTCAAATTTATTTTAGTAATTTTTATATTTTTTTTTTTAATTGTTAGATAATGCTATAAATAAGACTAAGTGCTATAGTTAACGATTTTATATAAGTAGAGTAAATATTCAAGCAGGATTACAATAATTTTATGAAAATTTAAAGTTACATACAAATAGAGTAAATACTCAAGCAGAATTATAACAATTAGTGAGTCTTATTTTGAATAATTTTATGTAAATTTAAAGTTACAGAAATTTCATTTGCTCCACTTCTGTTAATTACACATAGCTAACTCTATTCCTTCATGATAAACGAATAAGTAAACATTGTTTGTAACTATTCTGTTCATTATTTAACTGAGCTGAGACATAAGAGCTTCTTATTAAACGTTGCACTGTACCGGCGCTTGGACACTTGATCATGATCGCGCTCAGCTGATAGGCTCGAAGCTATCACTCTCACTTCTGGGTGCGCGTAATCCTTGTGTTCTGATTGGCCCGTGTTTTTCTTTAATAATTCAAAAACGAAGCTTCAAACCCTATTTTTGCAAAGGAAAATCTTGTTCAGAATGATATCATTTACCACCACTTTCAGGGGGTAACACTAGTTACGGGACACCCCATACATCTATAAGTTTAATCAAATTAAAGCGCATTTGATTTAGAATATTAATAGTTTACTATCAAAAATAAAAATCATTGAAAATGTAAAGAGTTGGTATATTTATGCAATGTATTGAAGTATACTCTTGGATTTTTAAAAGCATCATACATCAAATCGTTGAAAATATAAAGTGTTAATATATTTATATAATATGTTGAAGTACATTCTTGGATTTTTAAAAGCATCATAAATCAAATCGTTGATAATATAAAGTGTTAATATATTTATACAACGCATTGATGTACACTCTTGAATTTTTAAAAGTATCATACGCTTGTAGATTTGAGGTTAACTCAAGAATTAAAAATCGACATTTTGTTCTTCAATATTGTTAAAAGTTCTCAAGTTACGAGTGTTAAAAGTTTAGAGGCAATTTTTGTTAACGAAGTCGTAACTTGAATAGTGTGACAGAGATCAACGTGAATCAAGCAGCATTTTATGGATGAAACTTTGAAGTTTTATTTAAAAGGCAGTTATGAACGTACAAGATGAGCAAAGTTATAAAATTTTATTGCGATGAATGACCTGCTTCGATTAAATGAGTATACATTGCAACAAAACGTTTTCGTGTTCGTTTATTCTGTACATCATTCAAATGAAGAATTAGGGGTTATGTTTTTGAGATATTAAAGAAATTCTTACAAAAATTAAATATTTTTCGATAGGTAGATAAAATCTTTTTTTAATTACCATTTGCGATGTTATGTATAATATTTTCAATTGCTGCAACGTGTATTTTGTAATAAGGATTGGATTTTTGAGGTTATGGCCCAAATTTTGTGCATTACTGGAAAGGTTTAAGAAATTATGAGGAGTTTGTTGCAAATTCCACTTTTATATTTTATATTGCAAATTATTCTATTATATTTCTGAAATATAATGTGACATGCTTGATGTACAATAATTAATTCACTAATAGTAAAACAGTAAAATAGTACAAATAGTAGTTTAAGTATTAAACTTAAGTTAAATAAATTTATTCCATTCAATTATCCCGTTTTGTCCACAAAAATTAAATGAAGAACCAAAGTGAATTTAATACTTTCAACTGTACCAATGTTAAAAGATCTTTCTTTACTCATCTGACTAAATATTAGTTTAATACGGCTAATACGGTCCCATGCAATATTTTTATTGAACCGAATCTAAACGCAGACACACATCGCATGTCGTGTCACTATCAACTATTGTATGTAATTATAAATTTATAACGTGAACACGAATAGGCCGTTAAAAAGATTATTTATCCAAATCAGGAAATCGCACTTCAACGCACGCATCGAATAAAATAGGTAATGCTACCGTCGCGATAAGCGATTTCTATTGAGAGATTTCGTGACCCTACCTAGAAACAAAAAAGGATATTCGGTTAATACTTTCTCATTGATTAGGTTAATATTCTTCCCTTTTTTTTTAAGTGTATCGTACAAAATTACTGTGGTTGATCGCTGTTTTTAATTATCAAAATACATGCAAAAATTACGAACAAGTTACTAACAAAAATTACTAACAAAAATTACTGACAAAAATTACTGACAAAAATTACTGACAAAAATTACTGACAAAAATTACTAACAAAAATTACTAACAAGTTACTAGCAAAAATTAAGTTGATGATCTACACCTTACACCATAATGAAACATCATCTACACCATCGTCTTTTGCATATTATTTTACTTATTAAATAAATTAATAATTAATCGAGTATTTATTTGCAATAAAACAGAAATTTTGTTTAAAATTAAATACGATATTCTGCACATGAAATGAGAAAGACTGAGTCCTCACTTCACTGATTTTTAATTGGTTGTTTCAATATTTTGTGAACCCTTTCTGACGGCAACTGCTTGCAAATTGAAATAATTAATTACAAAATCTAATCGATAGCATCGAAATTCCTCAAAATACAAAGTGAAGAGAATGAACGAAATAGGAAAAGAATGCTTATTTTATACAGAATTCTATTTAGGTGTTAAAAATAAATACTATAAGATTTGTCAGTGTTCCAAGTTTGAAGCAAACCGAATTTAAAGTGGTTCAAATTTGGAGAATTCCGAGTTGTAAACATATGGTGTTTTTATTTTAAATTTGATGCTTTGCAAGTTCAAAGAGTGTCAAGATTGAAATGATACAAGTTTGAAGAGTTCTCAACTTCCAACGATTCGAGTTTCAATCATTTCGAGCTTCATGTGTTTTGGGTTTGAAGTATTTTGAGTTCGTAGCATTTCCAACTTGAGACGTTCCAAATTCAAAGCAGTTCATGTTTAAAGCGTTGCAAGTTACTGTAGTTTCAAGTTTTGAGAGTTTCAAGATCCTGGTGTTTCAAGCTTCTGCGTTTTCAAGTTTAAAGCGTTTTGAATTTTCGCAGTTGTAGGTTTGAAGCTTTCAAGGTTTTTGCAGTTCCAAATTTGAAGCTTTCAAAGTTTCTGCAGTTCCAAATTTTAAGTTTTCAAAGTTTCTGCGGTTCCAAACTTGAAGTGTTTCAAATTTCTGGAGCTCCAAGTTCGAAGCTACTAAAGTTTCTGCAGATCCAAGTTTGAAGCCTTCCAAGTTTCTGAGGCTCCAAGTTTGAAGTGTTTCAACTTTGATGCATAGAATGCTGTAAATTTGAAATCTTCTCAACTTGATATATTATGCATTTGAGATATTAGTTCAACTTGAAGAGTTAGTTTAAAGTGTTTCAAGTTTAATGTACCTCAAATTTAAAGCCAAAAATACTTCAGATTTAAACTTCTAAAAATCGAAACTGTACTTGACAACATTTTCGTCTATATTTTATCTGACTTTCAAGTAGAATCTCAGTTGTACGCCCAGTATCTGCAGTGATAATTCATCACACACCAAGGTGTCTAAATCTACTTTATCTTCGATAATAAAATTTGCTAAGGTTGCAATGAGGTTACCTGTGATTGAGCATAAATAATTTTAACTAAGAACGTGTCTCAAGTACTATTCGATTGATTGATCACTGTAATCAGTCAATCAGTATCGGGCGTACGAGGTTAATCGCTTTACTCTACTTTCATACCGAGATTTTCTAAACACGCAATATGAATTCATAAAAAACCACGTATGTGTAATTTTTTATACGTGTGACTTTTTGACGCAGGACATCTACACGCTTCGTTAATTCATCTATGCAAATAAAGTCACAAATAAAGTATGCAAATTTTCAAGTCTTCATTCTGAAGAAAATTAAATTAACTGAACCTTAAACTTTAACCAACTTAAATTTAAAATTAAATTAAAACTATGAGAAAGTTAAATTATGTTAAATGTCTAGTCCCGCAACGGAAAAACTACATGAGTCCCTAAGCTGTCTACTGCCAGTACTCTTCAAATAAAGTGGATTATTCACTATTATGGATAATAGATAGCCAAACTTTTCTTAGAAATGCGACCACTTCTCATATCCCGCCAATAAGCAAAATATTATTTCAAAAATAATCCAGCACGTCCAAACAAAAGTAAGGGCCAAGGGGAACATACGCCAACGTATCTCCAGCCATCAAGATCGGTTTCGCTAATGGTTTCCGAAAATTGAAGTGCCGAGATCAAAGTTCAGACAACAGCGGCGACAAACAAGCGCTTTCCAGCTTGCACACGACAACCTGTTCCAGTGTCAGAAGAGAACTCGAGAAGGAAAAAAGCCGCGAGGGAAACGAGTTTATAGTATCTGCTGATTAATTGGTACAGCATGCAAACACCGTTCAGTACCTAAGGCTTGTTTGCTTGTGTACACACTGCTCATAAGGATGGCGGAGTACACGGGGGTCGTTCAATACGAGCCTACGCGGATACGACACGACCTGTGCACTCAGCCTCGAACATGTGGCAGGCGTGCCTAACTCATGTAGCTTTTGTGTTACAAATCATGTTTACATTATCGCTACACTTGCGCGGTTCTAACCGGCATACTATGCGTTCTCGATGACCCAATAGCCTGGGGAAAACTCGCAGCCAATTTACCTTCAGGGCCCGTTTGATTAGTTTGATTTTTGGATTCGTTTTGACCCAACGATCATTTAGGGGATGAATGTCCTGGTAGCTAACTGTCGACACGGTGAATAACGATCTTGAATGTTCGTTTTGTGAAACGCGGTTAGAATTTCGGTTTCTATTATGTGCTGCTTATCAATGGAACGGCCATTTTGTTGTTACGGCTCGTTTAAATTATTGATACCACTTGCAATTGTTGCGGGGAGAAATGGTTTGGTATAGAAACGGTTGTACACTGCGAATCGCAGTCAAGAATTTTAGAAAACACTTAAAAGATTTTCTCAATGTCTGATTCATAATTTAAATGGTAAAATAATATTCCATTTTTTAGCATACATCCGAGACTCAAGAAGTTTGGGACTTTTAGATTATGCTTTGAGATTCTGCAAGCTTGGAAGTTTCCAAAGAACAATTAATTTTGTATAAATTCTGTCATGAAAACATTGAATCCTAACTTTGCTAAATTTACAAAATAAACGGACATAGAATTACTATATGTACTTATTACCTTATAAAAATGCCATTTCACCCTATAAAAATAAAAACAGTAACAGTTTACATCGCTGTAAATACCAAGCAATACGTTTATATTAAAAAGAAAATGTCGAGTGTTATAATACGTTAAACGACAAAATCTTAGAGTTTAAGATCACGTACCGATGCTAATAAAGCTGCTCATTTTCCTGACCGAGTAAATTGACGTAGTGAAACTGTAAAAGGAACGAAAAGAGAGTCGAAAAGAATAAGAAGAATAACCGTAGTTGTAAGTTTCCCCGAATACCCGGGGACATTACAGCGATCTCATCATAAAAGTTATTGCGATACAATGACCAACTCATGTATGATGCACCGCTCGTGGAATTATCAAAGTTGTGTGACATTGTTCGACCGCGGGACACATGGCCCGCCATACAAAGGGCTCTGTGACACGCAAAATTGACTAAGGGAAGGATCTAAAAGGACGATGTAACCGAAAGAACAGAGCAGAAGCGGAAATAGAAAATGGCGAGGGTACAGGGGATAGGCGGGCGGATAGAAATGGAATGAAAATAAAAGAGGGAGCAAAAGAAAGAAGAGGGTGAAAGGAGAATGGGTAACAAGAAAAGGGGGAGAAAGAAAAGGAAAATATCCAAGATGTCGTGACAGTGAGAGGCTATATATAGGAGAGTACGAGACCGGTGCAGCGGATATAACGGGCAGGACGCAGGAGTTGCCGACGCGAGACTCGAGCTATGCCGGTGAATTATACATGACAGAGAACACAATCACCCCTCTCGACCTTTCTAACTCGCTCGAAAACCGTCACTTAGTTTCCAACTGGCCGTATGGATGCCGATACTCGACTATCTCTTCGCACTTCTGACAGCTCGACCTGTCGACCAACCACTTTTTCTACGAACCCTCAATTTTCTTACATGCCCGTACCATTCTTTAAGAAATCGGTCTGGAGATCCCCGCTGACTTTAATTAACCCTCCTTATAAAAAGACAACTCATAAGTACTTGCATAACTATGACTACCATGAACTATCATAACATAACATAAATGTAAACATAAACCAAGGTTTATTAAATCTGTTTAAAGAAAAACACATATCAATTATAATTTGTTAATATAAAATATGAGTTTAAACAATCTACCATGACCTAACATAAACGCAAACATAAACCAAGGTTTATTAAATCTATTTAAAGAAAAACACACATCAGTTTTAATTTGTTAATACAAAATATAATTTTGTAAATTAGCTTGTAGTTTTATGTGGTTGCATATGAAATTGTTTGGGAAATTGTTTGTTCGAATTGTGGTATGGAATGGGAAGGAATGTAGGTGAATTTTATTTGGTATTTGTAGAATTTTTTTGTTTGGTGCCTTGTATAATGATGAATTATACATATACAATTAATGATCGACTTTAATGATCTGTCGGATCGTTCTTAATATGTGTGCAAGTTTCAGAGTCTATTACATGATCGTAAAGCTTAGATACTGCATTTTACGATGAGCGTGCTGTTAGTGAAGTTACAAACGAAAAAGCAAGATGGCGTCAAGAGTGATAAAGGATTTGTGCGCATGCGTCAATGTATGTTCTACATTGTATTATAAAATCAGAAGTACATTCACATTAAAAATTTGATAGTTGAGAATTAGTAGTAGTTATTAGATAAATTAAGTATTATACTGTATTTGAAAATGGATTCCTAAGAAATATGGTATTTGGAAATTTGAAAAATTTGGGGTTTAGAAATTTAAGATATTTGAGATTTGGAAATTTAGAAATTTAAAACTTGGGATTCGGAAATTTGAGAAATTTGGGATTTAGAAGTTTCGAAATTTGAGGTATAGAAGTTTTCGAAATTTGGAACTTGGGATTTTGAAATTTGCAAAATATAGGATTTGCAATTGTAAAAATTTGAGATTTGGAAATTTAGAAATTGGAATTATAGAAATTTAGAAATTTGGAATATGAGATTTGCAAATTTGAGAAATGTAGAATTTGCAATTGTAGAAATTTAAGAAATTTGAAATTTGCAAGTTAAAAAATTTGAGATATTGAAACTTAGAAATTATAAACTTGGAATAAAACGATTGAACCTTTGTTACTTTTCTATTTTTATTAAAAAATTTTATTTATATTCTTTAAAGTGATTATTCATTTAAACTTTTATTATATAGAAATATAGTAGCGCCATATTTTTTTAAATTAGCAGCATTTTCAAGTATTAATGAATAAGTATACTTATGATGCACACTGTAGTGCGACATTCTAGTACCTCATTGCATTAAGTAATTAAAACGCAATTGAAAAATTTAAAAATCCATCGCATTTTTGTCACGTTCCACAAGGTTTATGAGAGAAATTATTTTAAAGAAATTTAAAATGGATCCAACTGGTTCCAATCGTTTATTTTTCAACTAACGCTGATATAGCTGCTGCATGAAATTTTCAGCACGAGCACATGCGAATAGAATAAAAATTAATGGTTCAAAATCGTCGAAAAATTCACTGGTTATGCGCATTGATTCTGTTCAAAATTTAAAATGTTTACAAAGAACTGTCTTAATAAAAAAAACTGTATTAATAAATAACACAGAGTGACTAAATAATTTTAACTAAAAAAATGTGCTTATACAAATTATGTACATTAAGCTAGAACGGAATATGAACAAAATTAATTTTTACACATTTTTATTTTTATTATTCGATCAAAATTGTCTACTATAATGATAAACAAGCTTTTTAAAATGTCGCAAACCATTTACTCAATTTCATCGATCTTATTTTTTGCCTCATTTTTAATTCCCAACAAATAACTATTTCACTATGTAAATGAAACCCATCATAATTTTTTCCATCCGGCAAACTGTATTTCATTTTGTTCCACAGAAATGAAATTCAAGTTCCAAATTATTTCACGGTATTCTTTTTATCACAAAAAAGCAGCTCGAAAACATTTGTTTGCAAACCATAAATAAAAATACTGGCTAAATATGTTTTTCACGTTTGCGTGTATCACACATAAACATTACCCTTTTTCTATGGTGCACTCCTTTATCTCCGGAAGATCTATGCTTTCTCCTACGTTTTATTCTTACTGTTGCTCTACTTTTTAATATCGTAATAGAACGCAAGTAATGTTTCTATATTTCCCATTTTATATTCCATTTTCCTTTTACTGCGTCAGTTAACTGTTAAGTACTGGTGCATGGTCAAATATGATACTACTTTCAAGGTTTTATGATTTCTTTACTGGAAAGCTGCTGGCGATGTTATATTTAATGTAAAAGGATATATTATTACTACTTTGTATATAAACAGATGCTTTAATATGTAAAAATTTTGAGCGAATGATCAGATCTTGTATTTTAAATTTCTAAATGACTATACATATGTGTCGCAGGGTTAGCAGTAGTGAGTGACGATTAAACGACACGTGGACTTCCAATAAATGAATATAAGTGGACTGTAAGAAGTGACTAACAATTACAGAGTATTTGGTTTCGACTAGAGTTTATTTTGCTATGTACTTGATGACTATTTGAGAGTCCCTTTTACATTTTACAGAAGCTCAAAGCGGGTACAATTTTAGCGACATTGGGAGTTTAGTGACTTGTTGGTTTCTAATTTTCTATTGCTTTAGCTAAAATTGGGGTGGAGATGAAAATGCAAGTAACATATGAAGTGAATCCCATTTTTCACTAAAGTGAACATAACAAGTAATAAAACCAAGCAATACCTTGATAAAATTGCAAACGAAAGACTCAACTGCTAAAGGTTCACAACCAGATGTGACTGACAATAAAAAATACTTGCCACAATGTAATGACTTCTTGTGTCTTATTGTTGCTACGGGTAAATTGATTTGAAACTACAAACGTGAAGAAATGTGAAAAATTGTTAAATTACTGTATTGTTAAAAACTTGTATTGAAATCTGGTCTTCCTACTGCAACATGCATTCTAACAGTAATGATGCAGTAATTTCAAGTAACGATTAAATTTTCTCATGTATCGGTCATTGATTTTATTATTTCCCGTTATTACTGTTATTCTAACCGACAAGTAACTACATTTCTGGTAATAAACTGTTAATTCTTGTTCCGATACTTAAGCGAGAAAGAGTTCGTTCGACGTAGACGACGCTGTTTCGTGTTTTTACGAGAGCACTAATGGTGTCGAAACACCCTCTCTTGCGTTGACGAGAACCTACCCTCGTTTCTTCGCCGGTCTTAATTGAAAAAATATGAACTTTTTTGTCGTCGCCGGAGAGCACTTTGTTCCCCCTTAATGCCACCGCTGTCTTGCCTGCCATGTTATTATAAAACATTGTAGTTTTGAGCGCGAAAGATTAAGCTCGTTTCTTCCACAACTGCGGGGGAAAATTGATTTAAGCTCCAAAAAGGAACAACCATGTACTCATTTACAGATAGAATTTAAAATTCATTATTTAATATCCGACAATGTACAACCCTTTACTTGTCTATTTTCTTTGCATACTATTTTCTCAGAACTTTGTCAAAATTTGATTCATCAATTTTACAAATTTTTATCTTGCCTGTTTTCTTCACGTATTATTTTTTTATAACTTCGTCAAAATTTGAATGATTGATTTTGCAAATTTTTACCTTGTCTATTTTCTTCGCATAATATTTTTTCGAAATTTTATCAAAATTTGAATCATCGATATTGTAACTCGTTTTGTTTTCAAGTCCCTCGAATGTAAATACGAAAGAAATCGGATGCGATCACATAAAAGATTTCATTAAGATTAAAAGACCATTATAGCAACATTTAAATTTCGTTCAAAAATTTATTAATGGATGCAGGGCATTATTAACTACATACGTAACTACGTACCATATTGTTTAAGAGTTTTTAAACTACCTAAACTTTTAACAATGTTAAAGATCACTTTTGCATGATTTATTTTTAAATGTATGATTATACGCATATTATTTTCCAGCGTCAAAATTTAAGGTTACATTTATTTTCTTCTTTGGATGATTATTCTGTCAAGATAGATGTGTACGCAATATGCAACATGGTAGAGGTACGTAATATGCAACATATTAAAGGTACACAGTATGCAACATGTTGAAGCTACGTATTATGGAACATGTTGATGGTATGTAATATAGGACATGTTGAAGGTACGTAACACGAAACGTGTTCCACATTGAAAACGTGTTCCACCACAATATCGCATAGTACTATAAATTATACAGTCACGAAAGTCTTTGTATATCCTGTGGAAAGGTCATTCTGAAGGAAATAGGTAATTTTATGTAATCATATATTTGTTAACATGAGATAATATTAATTATCTTATATAATCTTGTAATCTTATATAATATTACATTCTACAACAAAACAGTAAAGGTTATTAAAACATGGAAATAACTTTGAATAAATGTTTCATTAAAATTAACTTAAACGACTACCATTAATAAATTGTATTATTTACCATATATTTTTTTAAAGACTGACTTCAAATGATATTTCACTTATTTTGATACACCTTATCACTTACTCAAAAACGTTCCCAACCTTATCGTAATTGGCGGCTTAAAGTGGATTACATTTTTTTCATGTCCAATCAGAAGAATAAGGTTAAATCCCTTTATTCTTACTCATCCGAATTCACCGTACACGAAGCTACTTTATTATTCACCTTGATCTTATCAATTTTTTTATTTCGTTTAACATGGACACCTGAATTAATAATATTAGCCTTTACCCTTAAGTACTTAAGATAGAAAGCTTTGATCAAGTGTTTTAATTGATATCGTCGAATAACATGATAGTTTATATCATCGTATACTCAAAGTTTATTATTTGATTAAGTATTTACGGGACATTTTACGAAATTAAAAATCTTAAAGCAAAGGGAAGATTCTTTTTTAAGGACACATTTTTTTACAATACACAGAGAGTTTGTTTTTGAGAGAAATATAATTTTTGTGCATTTGTACAGTGATGTATTTGTGAATTTTTGTGACTTAAGGCGGGTAAACCATGTTGGATTTATATTTATAAACTTCGTGGTGACATAACAGTACTATAATGAAAGTTAAAATTTGATTCAAATTATAATAACTCGTTCACGTGATCCCATAAATTAGCCATCTTTGTAATCCTCTAAATAATAAAAAATTATTTCATTCGCACAAAAACCTCGCATACTTAACACAGGAATCGATTAATATCTGCAACATGAACACCCTTTAAGAGTAACACTTTTGATTCGAGGTACAGAAAACTAAAATTTCACATTTTAACCCCTCTTCGATAAAAAATATATTTTAGATAAGTACAATGTTCAATGTCTTTCAATATAACCTTAAAATTTCATCGACCTTTCTATCGCGATTAATTTATTTCCAATATTAATTCGACCGAATTAAATATATTTTTCAGCCAACCGACAGTATTATATTCAACGAAAATCGTATTTAAATATAACTTCGGCCGAAGACATTTTGAATCGATAGCTATTAAACAGGATACAAAAATCATAAATAACTAACCCGGTTAAATGAAGTTTCATGAATAAGCAATTACAGGACTAATGAAAGTTTAATTTCCAGGCAAACCGTGTTGGATAATTATTGAAACGACATTTCGATGTTAATCCCAAATCCCAATTGCCGAAGCGTTTAAGCGAAGTAGAACATGGCAACAAAAACAACAGCAAGTCTCCGCTAATCAAAGTGTCTGCCTTCGCTTAATCCTAGCTTAGCGGAGACTTAAATATTCCTTGTAAACTTCCGTCCAATGTCGGGGATTACTAAGTGGAGGGTCTTGTCTTCGACTTAGCTGGAAAGTGTCAAGCTTCACTGTAACGGGATAAGATCGACCTGGAGTTGCCATTTTTCACAAACGTACTTGCCTATTGTATTAGCGTAGATTCTTGATCGTCAAACTGTCTTTTTCCATGATAATATACACTACCGTCCATAAGTATCAGGACATCAGCGAAATATGCATTCGCGTTGCATGAAAGTTATTCAAGTATCTGCAACAGTAACTAAAATCGATTTTTTTTCTGCGAAATTCAGAATACTGGAACGTTTTTCCATTGATAATTCTCGTTTGGAACTCATATTTCGATGGAAAAGAAGCCACAGACGAACTAAACCGAAACTGTCGAGTGCGTAGCGTTACCTCCATTCTTATCTCCATTGAGGGAACCTAAATATCTACCAACAGTTTACAAACACTTGAAACATATCGAAGAACCCTCTGAATACGTTCTTCATAGAAATGAAACACAGTAAAAATTAAAATTTTTTTTAGAATCGAAAGCGTTTCATTAGATTCACAAATTTGGACTTTATACTTCTGGACATGAATTTTACTTTCACACTTTCATTGTATAATTTGTACTTAAAAATTAATTCTATTACGTTATGACACCTCAAAAAAGATAATAATAATTATTACAAATGACATGATAACCCTAAATACCTTTCGTACAAAGTTCAACTATGTTTTATGTAACGAAACCAAATGCCCGGATACCTATGGACGGTAGTGTACGTCACGGATCAATCTTAGGATCGTTATTATACTGTTTATTAGCTTGTACTTGAAGGTAATTTTGCGGTTGGCAAAGATAGATCGTAATTTTAAAGCTTTTCAGTTGGAAAGTTAGATCAACTTTTAAGTTATTTTTCCATTATTATATTGAACAGTAAATTTTCCTGTTTAAAATAAAATATACGTAAGATAATTTACTAAGCAATTAATTAAAAATTGTTCGACTCGACATAGATGTTAGAAGTAAATAAACAAATTTTGTCACAGTGTAAAGAGCAAACATGACATTACACACTGTAGTCAACAGTAAAAATGCACAGGAAGCCTGTAAAAGGTAATTTCGTAAAAATGATACTTGCAATTATTGCGTTGTACCAGTGACTATTGCAAAAGGGGTGGAGAACGACACCTTGACTGATGGAAGAGGCGAACGAGGGTGGCAATTCACTGCGACTGGTATTTGACACGCGAGACCGAAGAATCGCCTTCTAATTAGTCGCAATACATAACATGACACGCATGCTACATAACAGTGAAAGTTACATAGTTACTATTTAGAAGGTCATCAAAGAGTGACATCACCGGAAAATTAAAGAAAACAGAACGTTCGAGGCTTTGTAAATCGATCTAATGAAAATGAAATGAAACCTCATACATGTGTCAAAATAGAGATTTCAAAGAAAAGGAACACTTAGAACTATATTTAGCTACTCATATTATTTAAAATAATATAATAATGAATAATGTGGGAAATTGATGTTTAGAATTCAATTTTGAGATCACTGTTTTAAAAAAAATTAAAAACTTCAAAGTTTGAAAATCCACAAAAAGACTCTACTTTGAAAATGTACAAAATTGAGAATGTGAATTCAAAATAAAAACTAAAAAGCAGCAAAATACAAGAGTTAAAGAATTTGCAAATTTAGATGAAATTTGGAAAATCAGAATTTAAACAAATTAAAAATTGTCTTCACTAGAAATTCATAATTTTGGAGGATCATAAAGATTGAATATCACTCCCACGTCCACAAAAGTTTCCGAAAAAGAAGTACGAATGCAAATAACAGAATTAGCACTGCATATTTATGAGAAAGTAAAGGTTCAGTGGCAGACTGCAGAGCAGCTCAGCCAGCAGAATTGTTTCGTGATTCTCAAATCAATTACGTGCATGGTCCCACCTCTGTTACAGGTTATGTTCGGCTGTACAGAGTCGCGACACGGTCGTGTAGAAAGCGTATTGTTGTGCCACAGAGAGACGATATAGCTTCGAGGAAGCCCGGCTACCCTTGCCCCGGCTCACTCCCCCGGCGTGTGCCTGGGCTGCACACGTTAAGAGAACGGGAGAAGTGTGTATGTTTTGAGAGCGGTATTATATCGAGCATAAAGAGCGGCCTCGTCCCAAGGGAATGTAGCGTGTGCGTGCTTGCATGCTCTATTCGCGACCCCCCAACTTGGGACAAACCCCCTTCTCGAACGACCCTCGCCGTACAACCTCCTCCTCAACCCCTTCCAACTTTCCTCGCTCCTCTACAAGCGTCCCCCTTTCTCGTCAGTGCCATCACACTGACTCTCTCTCTGTTCTCTCTCTTCTCGTTCCACCTTCTGCACCCTCGAAATGGAACCGAACAGGTTGATAATCTCCGTATAATACAAAAACTCGTTCGGCCACCCTATGTTGATGCAGCGACCCCCTCTTGTATTCTTCTCTTAACCACTTCAAATCGGCCGACTATAGCTGCGTCCCTGTCATCTTATTAACACTTCTTTTTCGCTTCCTTCTGAGATCTATGCTCGTCTATGTTTGTGGTCTTCAGATATTTTAGAAAATCCAGTGTTTTTAGTAGCAATTATTGAATATTTTTTAGACTTGTCATCACCTTGTTCATACATTATGTACTTGCCATTAGGTACTTATTTAAAGATATTTGTTTTGAGAATTTTAGAATTCGAGTCTTTGAGAATTTAAGAAATCATGTGTTCTTAATTTTCAAAAATAAAAGAACGGTAAAATAAAACGAAGTACTATACATTGTTACTTTTAAGGCAACAATGAATTACAACAAATTTTCTAGGTATAAACGATGATTATATCATTATTTACCACTTAAATAACCTAAGTTGGATTTCAAACGAAACTTGAAAAAGTATTAAAATAAATAACAGTCCAATTAATACAAATGATAAGAACTAAAATTAAACTAAAATTAAGACGATAAAACCTGGATAAAGCAATGTTTAAACTACCAAAAAAAAAAAGCCAGCCTTAACAGTATGAAATATCTGAATATCCACCCTGACTTTTCCAAGTAACTCGCGTCAAAGCTCGTTGAGAACAGAGATATCCTAAAATATTAAGAGCAGCGTATTTTCATCGATCAACGAAGAGTTTTATCGAACTGTGTCACATTCCAGAAACCGTAATTCCAAACTTGGCCTGCTTCTAATAAACGCAAGAAACTTAGGGGACCGACAAAGTAGCAGGCCATCGCGTGTTTGTGATTCCGCTTCGATTTCGCGTGATTCAAATGACGTTATTACCAAGTAAACAATTGTCCGACTATAAAGTACAACGTACCAAGTCTATTGAACGAGTCCGATTGCTAACCGTACATAAAACTCGAAGAAATGGTCAATTGAAGCGGCGGCGGTTTACCCAGGGAATTGCTAAGGGTCGGTCAGCCAATACTCTTAAAAGATTAACGCGTTCCTTTTCTAGGTAGTGACGTGACATTAAAAGAAGAGAAACTATGTTGGCTGCCGAAGTAGTTGCCTGCTCGACCATCCAGTGGTACACTTGATTTTGCCGTCTGATTCGTTGATCTACTTTGTTGTCCAACCTGGTGCAACGGCAGCCTTGGCCAAGGTAGCCGAATGTTCTGGCGCAGTGGACCCTTTCCACTTTCCTACAAGTCCTTCAGACTTCTTCTGCTTCTCTTACTGTTTCTCCTTAGCTCGGACACTGTCACGTTTCATCCTCTGATGTCCCCTTTTGCTAAACGTTAACACATGGACGTCTTTTCAATTCTCCTTTTCTTAACCTTTTCCTTCTCCTCGCGATGCTTCCTCCACTCTACCCTCCTTTTTTCTCCCTCTCTATACTCTCCTGCACTTTGTCTACCTTTGAGATTCCCTCCCTTGCTCTCTTCTCATATCCCTTGTACTTCCCTCGTCCGTCCCAGTCAACTTGCTTCTCTCCGCCGCCTGTCGTCTGTCTACACAGTTAAGTGCCTTGCTTTGATTCCCGTTGGCAAACACTGTAAATTCCTATTGACCTGTCTGCTGTCACATTATCGCGTTAAATTAGTCGAAAGTAACATGTATCGACTCGTTACGGATCCATTTATATTCGCAACGGAATGTACGTTCTTAAAGATAACCCTTACTTGATCATTTTGTTGCAAAAGGGTTAATATCTCAAACTTTATTTTTATAGAAATTATAGTACCCATAAAACATGTATTAATCTTAACGTATTTCTCTGATATATTTCTATTTAAGTATGAAACAACTCTCCCCTTCGACCAGACTGCTCTTAGTAAGCTGCTGCTTAGGAACATTTGAAGAAACAGTAATTATAAAAATTAGGTTTCAAAATCCCTGAATACGAACTGATCAAAAGTGTTTAGTTTCACATGAAATTCCTTACAGTTTGACTTCTAATAATTTTGAGTTAGGTTAGAATTTAAGTATACCCTGGATGCGGCTATGAGGGGTTGGTACAAAAACATAATTAAAAACGATGTAACGTTAAGGGGCGTAAAATGTACAATTGTAATACGTATCGACGATGACTATATACGTTATACACGAATCTCAGAAAGTTAAGGAGAAGACGGAGCATAACGGTACTGCGTGACAGTGTCTCCTAAATATTCAAGCGGAGCAGGTACCTAAAACTTGGCAGCTTTATCTCGGCATTACTCGAAAATTTATTCATATATAATGAACGGCTGAATAATGTAAGAGGTTAACCCCTTGTTCTGCCTCCACAAAGCCTACACGAGGAAACTGGGAGCTTGAATACTGCAAGGAAGAGATGGAAGAGTAAGAAGTAACAAACGCGGTAGCAGATTATATTTAACAGCCTGCGTGGGGTCTTCAGATTGGGGGAGAAATATATTTTCCATGGAATTATGTTGGGATACAATGGAATTAAGTACACCATATTTGATTATTACCCTTTTAATCCTGCCACGGACCAAATATTACGAATCGCGATTGAATAATTATCGTTCGTTTTGCGTACTGGTTATAGGTTACGTACGCTCTACATGGACCCATTTTCTGAAACTCACCAAATATGATGACATACTTTCTACTAACGTTACAATATTAGAAATGTTAATGTTAAAAAGTTACAATGTTAGTAACGTTGAAATTAAAATGTTAAAACCTGATGTTGATGTTGAAGTATTAAAACGTTAGTAACATTGATGTTGAAAAGCTAAAAGTTTGAAAAAATAATGCTAAAAATGAAACGCTAAATGTCTTGAATATTCAATTCATTTTTTATAATTATAATTCTTGCAGTGGTACACAAATAATGTTATTTATTAACTACTTTACCAATTAAACATTTATAGCAGAAAGAAGGTAAATATTTATAAGAGAAAAATATATTTAGCCTTAAATTTAAGGTCGTTCAAAGACCGCTCATTTAAATAGAAACAAAATTATAAAAATAAATGAATAATAGATAAGTAAGCTAGCTTATACGATTCTTTATCTTAATAAAGGTTAACATACATTTTCACGAAAGTTTCTTTAAATAATTTTCGTAATTGAAAATAAATGATTTTGATGGATTCCATACATGTGAATAAAAATCGGGACATGTTTGGAAATAGGACATTGATCTTCCGAAGGTCCATTCGAATTTTATAGATAGACTATAAAAGGTATAATAGGGTAGAAAAGGGCGGCAAAATAAATCCGTTTCCGATACCCTTTGTAATTTGAGATGATCGGCTTGCTTCGGCCGTGTTGGGGCTGAAACCGGTCTCTTACATGTGTCACCAAGAAGCGGCCGTGATCTGTGATGTGATCTGTTGGATGAAAAAAGGTTCCGAGAGGACCAGTTCAAGTGGATTGTAAAGGAACAGAGATAAGAGACGATGCTCATGGGAAGAGGAAATACATTGGCTTTCCGATCAGTGAATATACTAGCAAAAATTGATTATCCAATTTTTCTGTCTTCTCCGTGAAAAAAGAACCGTTGCGGAATATCGAAGAGAAAAACGGAACACGGTGTAACTTAATCAATTATTTATATTTCGAATTTACAACAACAGATGTAATATAAACATAAAAATATAACGAATAAATATTTTATTACTGTTTCCGCGCAATGTTTTGTGCTGCGCGAACAACATTTAATAAATATGAAATATGCAAGGTGGAGTGATTATTATTTAAAAATTGTTGCATAGCAAATTTTATTGTACATAAAGTTGCAATTGGGTATACATATTATAGCCTTGCGAGATCTTGACTTGTATTATTGATCAAATAAGCATGAAATATCTGAATATCCACCCTGACTTTTCCAAGTAACTCGCGTCAAAGCTCGTTGAGAATAGAGATGTCCTAAAATTATTAAGTGGGCATAGAGTTTTAATGTTACAGATTTCCGAGGATTTTTTAAGATCTTAAAATAGGGTTGTTAGAGAAATTGTTCGATGTTTGAAAGTTTGGAGATTTCGTTGTTTAAAAAATTGAAAATTTCGCATTTAAAAATTTGAATCCTTGGAAAATTAAAAATTTTAGAATGTGGAAACTTGCTAATTTGAAAATTCTAATAGTTAAGAATTTGCAAATGTAAAAATTTGAAAACTTGAAAATTGGAGAACTTTGAGACTTTATAATTTCGAAATTTTGGAATTTGGTAATTCTGTAATTTGGAAATTTATTGACATAATGTTCTGGAAATTTGAAAATTAAAAATTTTAAGGGTTTAATAATTTAAGCTTAATCAGAATAGTAGTACATAGTGTACTATTTCACTGAGAAGTAGAATTACTTCGTCACTGATCAGACATATTTACCTTATCTACTTTGGCTCAAGAATAAACTTCGCATTGCAAATTTTTCAACCAACGCGATCAATACAATTACTGTAAGCACAAATATTTTACAAGGAAAAGTGTATTAAAAAATTGCAATTAACTTTGTAAATAAATGTTTTTGGTAAAATATAATAAACTTTAGATAATACGTATGTCATTGACAAACTATCAAGAATCTAATTATTAAATTATTCGTCTTGAGACGTAAAAATTACACAAAAAAGTATCATAATTAGATGAATAACTCTTAATATCGTACTTTTAATGTTTGTGATAAACTTAATTTAATCTAAGGTGCATGTTGATTTTCATTTTATAACTAAATGCGTTAGAGTTCGTCTCAAAATACATTTATTACTGCTACTTAAGTTATAGAAAAATTGACTAGAAGTCTAACAAAGTACAAATCATCTGAAATACTTCGCTCCAGTTGTGTAGGTAAACTATCCACAAAAGTTATTAAACATAAACTGTTTTTATTCAACAAAATATTAAAAATTCGTCAAACGAAATGAACTTTCACATTGACACGTATACACATCGATTATAATTAACCGGTTAAGTGGACATTTAGGTGTTTCGTTTTCCATAATTCACCGTGTATAAAGGGAAACAATTTGTCCAATGTCATAGGAGGTAATATCGAGCGATATAAGAGGTCAAGATCTATACGAGAGCTACAATGAAACAAGCTAAGCATATTTCAGAGACGGAGAAGGAACGAATAATGGCGCTCATGGGAAGAAGAACAGTACGTGGCTCGCCGCGTACGATATAGTCGGGACATAATGGTTGGGGGTAGCAAGGTTGGCGGGGTTGGAACGGGGGGTTGAAGGCTACAGAGATCGGTACAAAGCTTGCTAATGGACGTCCATTGCTCCCGTCAAAGATACGTCTACTTATCAGCTTAATGCGCACGCATGTAAAACACAAAAAAAGATATCCTGAAATTAGAATTGGAGTAATGCAATACTCTATTCTAATTTTGAATATCAAATTTTATTTATCTATCATATATGTTTTCCGAAATCGGTACATTAAAAATCATGGTAAATTGTTATTATAGTTAAAGTGAAGACATGAATATATTATGTATCATATATCATATGTCATATATTACAGAGCGTATATCATTTATTATACAATATTATTGTATTATATTTATTGTATATCATATGTCATGTATTATACACATATCATATATTATACATATGTCACATATTACATATCACATATGCATATATCATATACCATATACTGTATATGATATTACTGCTACCTAAAAGGTTATTTAATCCTCATGCAACCATGTCAATCCCCAAATTCTTTTTTAAACATGTTATCAAGCAAAAAACAACAAATATATTAATATAAATTTCATTACAGTTTTGTCCGTAACTGCATTTGTTCCCAGATAAAAAAGAACACGGTGTATTAAAAATATAAATCAAATTAAATTACCTATAAGAGTTAGCTCAACGCTTAAGAGTTGAGTTATTCAATCATATTAAATAAGTGTTTTGTCCTGATAATAACCACAATTATTTTTACAATCCTATCACTATTCCGCAACAGTTTAAACAGTTCACAAAATTACATAGAGCACATCGATACCGGGATAAATTACGCATCGTTAAAGCAAAGGAGCGAAAATAACAAGACAGGAAACGTAAATGAATAACAACAACTAGTCGAAATTACTCGCTTCCGTGCAAGACCGGATCAGTTTCGAACCAGTAATTTGAATATCAAATTTCCCTTTACCCAACCGTGAAATAACCGAAATGAACTCTTTAATCACCGTTAAACTGAAATATCTGGCACGATAAGCGTCGTCTGTTCGAATTCAAAGTCAATCGGGGAAAAATGTGCTTTGAAACTTCATTGCCGACCGAAGTAAAGTGGTTCGTTCAGGAAAGAAACGGAAACAGTGGGCGAGGAGGTGGAAGAGGGTAACCGGGAGTAGCGAGTTTAAAGAAGAGAGAAGAAGGGTCTTGTTTGAAATCCCCGAGACGATGGCAAACGGCAGACGAGAAAAGAGACAGAGAAAGGGAGGAAGGCCGCGCACGGATGCTGCGTGCTTCTCCATTTTGTCTTAACGTGGTGTATGCGGTTGCTAGGCAACAGCCCTTACGCTCCATTCATATATAATTCAGCAGCCAATGCGGGCCACGCGAGTCCGCACCCTCGCTCAGTCATTCAGCTCCGCTCCGCTCTGCTCCGCTCTGAAACGTTGAAACAGTGCCTCCAACGCGGTTATACCGCGCACGCACCTTCGCGTGCACGCATATTCCTTCTTCCTCCTCTCTTCCCTCATCCTTCAACGGAGTCGCCTCTTTTCCTTTCCTTTTTACTCATCGCTCCCGCTTATTTTAACCTTTAACTTCTACTGGAACCTCCCGTTTCAACCCCCTCTGTGTATCACCGACAACGTTCACGGTCTTGCTTTATGCACTTCTCCACGGTTTACAATCTTGGACAATAACTTGTTCCACATTTTCTTTCGCTTTCTTTTACATCTTATACGCTTTATTTGTCGGATGCGTCATTGTCCACTGCTGTAATATTAAAATACGGAAAGGAACCGCCATTTTGTATTCAGTCTTTAAATGGAAACCTCAAATTGAAGTGTATTAAAAATAGTAGGATTTGGCACGTTTTGTCAGTGAAAATTAGACAGTAGTTTTATGTTTAACTAATCTTGAAAATATGGTAGTTTGTTATGTTTATTGTTCATAGCTGCAAGTAGTTAATACAAGTATTTCGAATTATGTAAGTACATTCTTATTAATACAGGTGATAGATTAGAAGTGCCACCTTAAATTTATAACCTTTTTCGAATACAACTGATCAGACACTTTTATGTAAAAGTCGTAAGATATTTGCAAACGAGATTTAAGTTATAACTTATTTATGTAAACAAATAAAAAATGACCTCTTACATTCTTGTCTTCACAATCTTATCAGAAGCTAACGTGACACGATTTTTAAAATAAGCAGCCTAACATTATACATATTTTGCATTTCTCAATAAACCCTTTCTTTCATTACTCTTTTGTAACCTGTATAATTTATCCTATAACCTTCATGGGTTATTATTAAAAAATACCAAAAGTAAAACAGGTAACACAAGATCATGGATGACACGGAAATAATCAGAACGAATGATTAACAAAACTCCGTGTTACTACGAATTCATGATGGATGACGAATAATCAGAACGAAAGCAATGATTAACAAAATTCCGTGTTACAACGAATTCATGATGGATGACGAATAATCAGAACGAAAGCAATGATTACCAAAATTCCGTGTTACTACGAATTCTCTTTCGAATTAATCTCGATATCGAATTGACCGACATCGAAGCGTTCGCGATTGACAGCGTTAAAGGCATGATTCGAATTGGAAATGTTAAAGGCTAACTCTGTGCCGCGTGTTAGAGACTTGTCATTGAAAGGATGGTCCGACAAGCAAGGGGTTCAATACCGATGATGCTCGTGTGGGGTCGAAAAAGACTTTAATCCGTGCGTCAACAGAGGTATTACCGTGCATCGGTGGCCCAACTCCTCTTCTCATCCCTTCATATTCCCACCTCAGCTCCCTTTAACCCCGACCATTGGCTACGGTATGGAGCCTAGCGAGCGAAGCGAGAAGTTGCCGTCCCCAGCTCACTCGCTTCATGCCGTATTCATGGTTCATTATCATAGCGAATCATGGCCCATCAGCTTTTGATTGTCCGCCAGCGTTGTTAGTCCTAACTAATGCGACTGCAGTGACCACGATACCAGGGAGGACGTCCAGAATGTTGAATTAGAGGATAAGCATCGCCCTGCCCACACGATTATTAGCCACGTCTTTCCTGACTTTACTCTTTCTTTTAATTCACTCTTTTTCACCTGCTACAAATTTTACGATAGTTTTGATTAATTCGCTCAGGGAAACTGCTGGTAAGACTTTACCGTTAACCTGAAAATTTTTTACACGGGATTTCACTCGTTTTGGGATGCTCATTGCGAATGTTTACGCTTTTGGGGAGATATTCGTGAAAAATTTGGGAATCGTGTGTGTGGTACTCGAGCATTTTTTGTAAAAAGTAACTCTTATTTTATGTGCAGTAAAGGGTTAGGGAGCTTGATGCGGTTTGTGAACGGAGGACTTATTTCTGGATCGATAGTCGAAGTGAAAGCGGTAATCCTTGTGCTTAGAAAGTCATTCTGTATATTTTTTATGTATAAACGAAAGACGTGATCGTGTATCAATATTCGAGGCAAAGAAAGCTGATTTGGAAATTTAGAATTTACAAATTAACAAATTTAGAAATCTAGAAATTAAGAAAATTTAGAAACATTGAACTTTAGAAATTTAGAATTTTCCTTTTTATTCATATGCTTATGAGGCATTTTGTGAGAAACAATTTTTAGTTTTTCCCCTAATCAATGCTTGTTTTGCAACATGCGAAAAATATTCATAGAGAATTATTCAAAAATGAAAAGTTTATTACAAGTTGTTGGGACTTTCTGTTGAGGAAATTACCTCGAACAAATCATTTCATAAATTCATAATTTATAATGGTTCTCAAAATTAATAATAATTAGTGATCAATAATAATGAATAATGTCATGTGTTATTATATTTATATGTCGAATATTTATCAGTTCGGTTTCTGCACAACTACAATCTTCTTAACCGATTATTTTTTTTTAGTATAAATTCCTTTCACGACACAAATCTACCCCGCACTTTGTAATTCGCTTATAACAAAGTATAATTCAGTTTGTATGAAATAACAAGAACCATTTACATACATCGTGAAATCTTCTGATTTTACCTGTATACGGATCGCGTGGCTTTAGAAGTAGGATCTCATTTAATATGGAAAATCTTCCTTTAGTATCGTGTTCGATAAAAGGATGTTTCCATAAAATCAAACAGAAAATTTTCTTCCCTTTTATACATTATGCTGATGTATGTACATTATTCCGCTTATTCTGATTCCCTCCATTCTCTTTGAATACAGGTTTGTGTATTAAACGCGACGTGACGTTTCAAAATGGCACCCCATCGCACCGTGCATTTATCAAATATAAATATAAATGAACAAAAACAGTAAAGAAATTAAGAGATTTCTAAATAGTTAATAGCCAGAAATTAAATTGATAAAATAGTTTGTTATTATAGAACATAATTGAAGTATGAAGTGTAATGTATAGAAATAAAAGTAATTTGGTAGTATAATTATTTATATTAAGAAATTATTTTACTGTTTATAAATATTAGTTAGTTTATTGATCAAATAAATTAGTTCAAGATGTCGATTTCATTAGAAATATTTAACTATGTACAAATAAATAAATATGTGGGTTATTTTAATAATAGAAATTCAATTTGCGAGGTGGCATACAGTGCAAAATAAAATATTATGTCTTATTTTTATGTTTATAATAAAAATCACACTGTAGTAAAATTTCTATTAAAATTGCTATTTTATTATCATATTGTAGTGGTGTTAGTAATAATATTTATTAATAATATTCTATCATCTGACACTAAGAAATCATTACACCCTGCTTTGTTATAATTTTAGTTCCAGGGTTAATTTAGTTTTAGTTTAATTTTAATTTTGGTTTTAATTTCAGAAACAATGTATGATTATATGAATTATTCAATGTACATTCTCTCTTTCAAACTTGTAAATTCTAACAAATTTTCTTCCCCATAAGTAACAAACAAATAATACAAGATCGGAGCATTAATCTGCAATAAAAAAGAAAATATCCAAATATAAAAATGAAGATGAAAAAAACGATATAAAATTTTGTTTTCGAAAACAACTATTTTACCTAATTTACCTAAAGATGCATAAAACCAACATGGCGTTTCATCATGCATAAAGAACATTTAAATATGTTAGAAACTTAAAAGAAACTTAAATATGTTAGTGACGTATGATTTCAAGTGATCGTTACTCCAAATGACTCAAATTAATTCATCTACATATAATTACTAAAAAACAGAATCATAAAAGTTTGATAAAACCCGCTCTCGTCTGTGAACGGGTTAAAACATCTCTTTGCTTCGTTAGTAAAATAATTTTAGCGAAACGTTGTAAAGGAGGGAAAATGTCGATCGTACATCGCACGTGATGTACCGTGTGAAGTTGGCTGGTTAGACGGTCTAACTAAGTTGGCACCTCGGACGAACGCCAAACGACCTTTTCCTCTCTGTCTCCCATCACTGCACCTTGACTCCTGCTCGACCACAGTTTCGCATTAAGTATTCACGTTGAACCCAATTTGCGTGCAAGGAGCGTTCTAGGAAACTGAGACCGCGTTACCATTTCCAATTCAACGAATATCCGAAGAAGAGCGATTCCGAATACTTTTTTTTTCAAGAAATTATATGCCGGTTGATTTGCCCGGTTTCGGTAGACGGATGATAGTGAAAAATTAATTAGTTTTTATTTTGGCTCGTATGAATAGGATAGATTTTAACGAGGAAACAGTTTTAGAATTATTTTTATATATTTTATGTATATTTATTGGATACAATCAGGGTCGGAAGTAAGTGTACATTTGGGGGCAACGTAGACTTCTGGATGAACCCACATATGTAAATTTACACATTTTTAGATTTTCATATTTGCACATTTTTTCATTCATCAATTTTCTAATTTTCAAGCTTCCAAATTTCCTAATTTTCAAGTTTTCAAATTTTCGAATTTTACAAACTACTAAATTGCAAGACCCCTGTTGTATTTAAATTTTCACATCCCTACATCGTCACATACCAGATTCTCACACCTCCCGATCCCCAAATCCGTAAATCTCCAAGTCGGACATTTCTAAATTCCTAAATTCGAAAGCTTCTAAATCTCTAAATTTGAAAATGTCTAAAGCTTCAAACTTGAAAATAAGCACATCAGAAAATATTAAATACAATGCTTTGTTAAAGTATCTTTTTTTTATGAAATTGTTAAAATTTAAAATAAAATGAATTTTACACAATGTACATTTCAGAGAGACTAAAAGTCGATAACAATTTCCACTACTAAAAATGATATAACCAGCTGCAATTTCAGTGTGATTTCAGATGCAAGAGGGATCGAGAGCTAGGATTTTCCTCGTTCATCCCACTCGAATCTGCACTCGAAGAACATCCCTAATGGGAACAGGCAATGGGTTGGGATGGGTTGACAATCCTCTAATTACTTTAAAGTAGTTTTCGATCCTCCAAGTACCGTTACGGTAATCGAGGGTTGCAAACTAGAATTTCAGTATCTTTAAACGAACTTTTGATCGTGCATTTCGAACTCCGAAATGACAATAATAATTAATCTTCGTATTTTAAAATTTTCCCTACAATAGAAATTCGATTTATCGACAGAGGGGAGGTTTAGAAGAAACACAGAACGATTGTTACCAAACGAATCAATCAATGAACAATTTTTATACATTATCTATCATTATATATCAATTTTATCTTCCCTTCATCTCAGTTGTTACAAACACGCAATTGTGAACGATTTTTTTTAATACGATTGTAACGAAGAGTAGGGTGATGTATGTAAATACGTAATGTATTTCAAATTTCGCGGGCGAACTAAAAAACTTTACCTACCATTATTGATGATGAGTTTCATTTAGTTTCGAAACCTATGAAAAATTCTGAACTTAAAAAAATATGCACGTGTGGAATTGGTAAAAATAAAGAAATACTGAAGTAAATATTTATGCAAATTATAAATGTAACTCTCGTTTATATAATTTATAGTTCATATTCATTAAAGTTATAAATTGTGATTGCAATAAATTAAGATTAAGGTATAATTCATATAAATTATTGAAAGCAAACCTAAAAACCGACAAATAAAATATTTTAAATACACTCTCAATATTTAACCGTGAACTACATGAATAATTAATTGTGTAAAATAAGTAATTTTCGAATAATCGACATAGTACGTGTAATTCGTATTTCAAGAGGTAGATATCACACGAATTTATGTTTAACGGGAGCATAAAGGTGTGACAAGAAATGAGTTCCGAGACCTTGACTTAAATGGAGGCGAGCGTACGGGTAGTTGCTGCTACTCGTTGATTATTTATTCAAAGGGTATTACGGGCTCCACTAATTATAATTTATATCGTGGCAGTAACAACATCACATCGACCATACAGCTTCAGATGTGGCACCATATACAGGAAAGTGCCGGGAAAACTTTAGGAACATTGTACACGGTAATTGCAGCTTTGTTTATAAATATCTTCCGACGCTTTATGAATACATCTAACGAATAAAATGCAAAATAAATGCAAAAAAATTCTTTTTTTAACGCGCTACAATGGACACTTACACTTTACATTCTTTTTTACGAACACATACTTTTTGTATAGGTAAAATAGGAAATCCTAATAATTACAATAGCACCCATTTAAATTTTCATAATTATTCTGGTCACAAATCTGCTTTGGCTGAATAAGCAGGTCAACAATGTTCTAAACATTCTAATGTTCTAAGAAAATCTTAACAATCACGTAAATAGCACCCATTCTATATTTCATCAATTTTTTAAATGAAAGTCTATTTTATGACTCATATGATTAACCGGTTGGATGACCCAGGTACTCATTGTTGTATCCTTTACTAATTTTACTAAATTTTTATGAAAACTCCTCTCCATTTATATAACTTATCGACCATTACAATAAAAATTGATGCAAAGCTTCAATGCAGTCTCGTCGAGATGAACCTTCGATCTGAATGTAAAAAATACCTTTACTCTGAAGCTGCCCATTGCCCATGACAGGGAATGCTTAAAAGAAAATACGGAATTTAACAAATTTGCCTTTCCCGAAAAAAAACGGAAATCAGTCTCAACGTGGAGCTTGATTTCGATCGAGCCCCACATAGGTAGACACAGAGAATGTGACAGGCACGAGAGCCAGGAACATGCACAACCAATCAGCGGTTTTTCCTAGACTGGCTGTCATTCAGTCAGCCAAGTGGAAGGACAGGAACGGCTTGTGGTTCGGCTTTGGCATTATTCATTATGCAGCTCACAACACGCCGTCACCTGCCACCGCAGCCCTGCATATACAGTCAGTCTGCCATTAACCACACACGCGTAGCTGCTGTATTAGCTACGTCTAACAAGAATTTTTTCAGTTAACCTTCCGATTTCCCGTGTGTTCAAACATTTCGCAATGTTACAACGCCAAAGACTCGTCGCTCTACACTGATTTTCAACCGAAACCGTTTTAATAGTTTACCAGGCCTTTTCACCGAATGTCCCTTGCAAATTTTGTTCGTGCTTCGTTGTTTTAAGAATAACCCACTGCCATCGTGCGATTATCGATCTATGATCGTCTGGATACAATTCCGGTTAATTTCTAATACGATCCCGGCTATCTTTGTAGGATTAATCTGACATAACCTTTTTTCGTAGACACTTGTCTGGCAGAAGGGTTTGTTTATAAAGTGCACATATTTGATGAAAATGGATGCATTTATCTTCAAGCTATTTTGCAACGAACAAGTGTAATCAAATTTCAAATTTTAAGTTCTTAAACTTCCAAGCTTTTACATTTACAGATCTAAAAATTTCGATATGTTCAGATTTCAAAAGTTCTCAGATACCTAAGTTGTGCAAATTTCTAAATCTCCAAGCTCTTGAATTCCCAAATTTCTAAATTCTCAAATTCTTAAATTCCCAAATGTTCAAATACATAAATAAGATCTCGAAAATTAAGTGTCGACCATTATTTTTCGTTGGAGTTCTCAAAAATCCCCAAAAATCATACTCAGAGTATTCAGTCCCCTTCCTCAACTCTTTACACCATCTCTAAAATATTTCTTCCAACAGATATAACATCCGAACAGTATTTCTCACTCGTTGACTAAATCACGGTTATAAGTTGATTGACGTCTGAAAGAATGGTAATCCACGAAATAGATAGAGGTCCAGGGGGAGGATGTATAATACGTAGAAACAAGAGTCGGTAGCTTCCTCCACTGACAGCATCCCGATTATAGTGGCAATATGTTTATACTAGACTGATAATGAATTCATGCTGTGCATAGGGCAACCTACTTGTGAACAGGTTGCAGCAGCATTACAGATCGGATCGCGCAGATGCTCTTTTGTCGGCAGATGAGTGAGAGCCCTAGGGATGACGGTGGATGATATCAGATCTGTCGGGGTCGAAGTAAGAATCAAGGGAATCGAAGGATATTCGTTTGTGTGTATGTGTGTGCGAAGTTTTAGTGTGAACGAATTCGGTCGAACGTGTGTGGACGCAACCGGGAGATCCCACGGGTCCCAATGGGGAACCATCCTCGGGGCTTAATGACAATTCTGACTATTCTATACCGCTCAAACGCTCGTTTGCGCTTGTTTGTATGTATTATGATCATTTGTAGTTAAGCGGGTGTACCCACACTGGCCTAATCACACGTAGCTCTCCTTCATGACTCCGTCGAGCGGAACGAAGCGGCACGAAAAACATACGTCGAGCTTTATTCACTGAATAAAGTAACGCTCGTATGAAAACAAACGAGATCGAGTCACTTTTTTTAGGCTCAGACACTTTTTATGGAGCGTTGTAAAATTATTGGCAGAGGAAGTGATAGTAACAGTCTGATTTTTTGGTCTGACTGCTACAAATGTTTGTTGAACATTTACCCTTTGCACTCGAAGGTAATTTAAGTGCAAACGGCAACTTTAAAACTTACTAGTTAAAGAGTTAAATGAATTCTTTTGAGGTTATTATTTTTCTACTAATAATTCCCATTATTGTTTGTTTTACTATGTTTATGCACCACATGTATCATATGAAAGAATCAGTTAAAAAATACTTATGTCAAATTAGTGTGTTAAATGAAATGGTGACTGAGAGGCACCCTTCGAGCGCAAAGGGTTTACCATGTGAAGTTTATGTTTAACAACATATGGAGTAAAAGAAACACTTTTATATGAAATACTTTTTGAAATTGTATAAAACGTTTATTTGTATTGCATTATTATATTGTATGATTAAAAGAAGGTTATAAGTACGGCTTCTAAGAAAAATAAGGTATTGGAATATTTGAGCATTCGAAGATTTGAAATTCGAAAACTGAGAGAAACAATCTGTTGTAACAGAACTTTGAATCTACAAACATGACAGATTGAATCGAACAGTTTATACTGTTCTTAACTTATTTATTTATTTTTATTAGATGATATGCTTCTGCAGTATGTCTACATATAAGCAACAAATAAGACAATTTTCTTTCAATCTTGTTTCTCCAAGAAATAAACAGTTGTGGCTGCTTTTAATTTTGTTTAAAAAATGTACTATAAAAATACTTGTGTATCGAATGTCATAATATTCCTTTGTATGTGAACAAAAATATCAGATACTTGATACAAAATTAATGTACATAATGACATACGAAATGTGTTCGCAGACAAAAAAGGAAAATAAATTTTATCAAATATTTTTTGCAAAATTAATATAGTATTGTACGTCTGCAATAACTGTACGGTACATTTTAACATCTTCCTATTTTGAAATCTGAAATAATTGGTTCTTATATATTTTTATAATTAAATATGTATCAGAGAAATCGATTTTAAATTTTTAGAGAAAATCGAATGTAATCAAAGGTTAAAAATTTTTAACTTCGATTTTTGTGGATTTGCAGTCGATGGTAGGTTCTTTAAGAGCTTTAAAATAAGCTGATATTCGTGAATTTTTTTTGTATAGGACACCTTTGTTTTGCATTTTCGAAATTTCAGGTATAATTTATTATAACTATTGCCTATTACAGAATATTTTCTGTTTTGCAAAATATTTTAAAATGCCGGAATTATGACAATCCTTTCTGGAAGTGTTTTGGCACGTCTCGTGAATCGGCGTCGGTTCTAGCTTTAGATATATTGGTCTGAAGCAAGTTTGCAGACGATGTTTCGAAAACTAACATTCGCAGTTAGTAGATGAGCCTCAAAAATATGCAAAATATGTAAAATTGAAGAAATAACGCGCTTTTGAAGAAAAACTTTGAATTTTATTGAAAATTTTCGCAATGTTTTGCAATAAAAAGGACTTTTAATGTTCAATTTATTTCATACATTTAGGTTCATATATTAGATAGTATTGTCATGGATATGTGCAAAAAATTTGAGTCCAATTGATAAACTAGTTTTCGAGTTATCAGCCACGCGAATTTTGAGAACGTAGTTTTGAGAAAAACGCGTTTAAAATTTCAGTCCTCCGCACTGAACGCGTGTATACCCGCAGCGCTAATCGGCCATAACTTCAAAAGGGCTTCGTATTTCACTTTAAAATTTTTAGACAATATTTTTAAGATGTTACACTAACATTTTATAGAAAAAAAATTTTGTAATTTTTTAAGATTCTAAAGGTATTGCCCCTCTTAAGTCACTAAATTATTCTGTGGATTATCCAAAACAGAAGGGTACAAATTTTTATTTCTAAATATTTGAATATGTTTAAGGTGCCATAATAGCATCTTATTGATAAATTGCCTCTTCTCATAATTTTCATTTTATTTCCGCAATATGTGATACCAAGATTTTGGTTTATATGTAGTACTCAGATTCTTAGCAATAATTGGAAATTACAAATTACTTTGCTCTTCTATAACCTTAATTGCTGTTCATTGTCGTTCTTTCATTTAATAAACGTTTTGCAATTTATTTTGACACTTTCGAATTTCCAAATTTACAAACCTTAAAGACTTCCTATTCAGGAGCTTAGAAACTTCTACATTCTCGAATAATAAAATTTTAAAACTTTCAAATTTAGAAATCGTCGAAAACTTTCTTTGCAATCTTTAAAAATCCTCAGAAACTCTAAAATTTTGAGAAGCTTCATATTCTTACTTCTACATGCGAACTTTAAAACTCCCAAGTGTGGAAATTCAAAAATTTCCAAAATCATAAAATCTCAAATGTGCAAATCCATCAATTGTGAGTTGACAGACTTTCGAATTTTCATACATATAACTTTCCGAATCACAATTTCTCAAAATATTTAAAATCAGAAATTCTAGAATTTAACTCTCAAGTCATCAAGTTCATTCTATATCGCCAAATTTACTAAACGTTCACTCTTACAACCCGTTTTTTGGGAATATAGCTAATGAGTACTATATTCCCTGCGTTTAAAGAACAGTTCTCTTAGTACCATCTAGCAGTAAGAACAGACATTAATGAAACAGTAATTTTCTTCCTCCTTATAAAGTCATATGTCATTAGACATTTTTAACTCAATACAACGTGTAAAAATGTTGCCATATAAATAAGAAAATAAATGATAAATTGTGGAAATCGTAAAAGTAGAAAACCAAAAAACTGCTCTTTATGGATTATGGTGCTATCTTGTGGCAACTGAAAGCATTCATGGCTGACGCTTCTTAATTTCGTTTCGTGTTATCATTTGATTCCTCCGAATAATTTTAAATTCTGTTTATAAATTGTTAATAAATAAATACTTACATTTCTGAGCGAAACTTCAGGAAATCGTTATGCTCCGATGTCGACCAAATAAACTCTTTTTTGCAAAAGATATCTGTGAGAATAGTTTTTGGACACTGGAAGGAAAATTTTACGCCATTCTTATGTCGTTCCCTATATCATCGACGAGACGCACTATAGTGTGCGAATTAGTTTTAAACACATTATCCGCATCTTCGAACCCACGAAATATATTGCAAACACTCACAAAATCAATATTAACAGATATATAATAAACATATAGCATATTAATCAATAAAACCAATATTAATTTTTACGGAAATGGAACACGCGACGTCATTTCACCGGCGAACAAGATGAACTACATACTTTTGAAACTGTAGTTTCATTAGTTCTCGCCTTCTACCGCTAGATGGCAACACATAAGAGAGAAACTCTTAGGGTAATTAGGATTAGCCTAAGAACGTTTAAAAATTGATAATAGTTTGGTAAAGTCATAACAAATCGTAGTTAATTGGTCTTGCTTATCTTATAGTCAATTAAGCTAATAAAATCAACTATATTAATGGAATTGCACCGAAGACGATACATGTTGCGCCATTTACCGACAGTGTATGGGTACTAATGAGACTACAGTTTCAAAAGTGTGTTGTTCACTTTTTCAAAGGAGTGATGGCGCCAATTATTAAATAAAATCACGTTTCATAGAAAAAGGGGCTTTTTCTCCCAGTTGTTTCAATTATTGAGCGAGCGAGCGAAGCTCTTATACTTGACTCTGCAACTTCTTTGTCCGCGTTTTTCTTTTGCACCACTCAACCAATTCTCGTCAAATTTTGCACGCACATATGTATGTACATCCAGATGGACATAGAAAAAACAAATTTTTATCGGACTTGCCACGAACGAATAATCACCGAAAAAGCTGATCCTAAAAAGTGAGGGTCCGAACACGCATATAAGGAAAATAAAAAAATGAATATTTCGGCACTTTGACGACGTAGTATAGTTCCTGAGGCATTTAGAAACAAATTTCCATTGGGGTTTGATGCGTGTTGATGTCTAATAAAGCCAGGAAATCAATTTTTGTCGAATTAGGTCCAAAACGGTACAGGTGGCGCCATCTAGCGGCGAGCGGCAGAACTACGAAAAACTAAAATTTCGATTTTCTTGAAAACTAGGGACTTTTCCGAAATTCTGAGATATACAAATTGTTCCTTGTCACCTACGGAATCGAACGAATCTAATTATAGCCCGCTAGGACCATTATTAAAGAAAATAGAAAAATAGCCCATTTCATGGACTAAAAAATTGGCGTCCATCTAGCGGTGAAAGTTGGAACTACAAAAATATAAAATTGCGATTTTCTCGAATATTAGCGATCTTTGAGTACTTATGAGGCTCAGAAAGTGTTATGTGATCGCATTAGAAGCAAAATAAAGCACTAATAATTTCCAGGAAGCTTTAATAAAGAAAATAAAAAAAATGTCATTTTACGGAGAAAATTTGTGGCTCCATCTAGCGGCGAAACTGCGAACTAAACTGAAAAAACGTATGTCCTAACACGCGTTAAGGGGTCAAATAGAAATTGATTTTCTGGGCTTAATACGCAATAAAATGAATAACTTATTTAACAAAAATTGCTTTAAAATGTCTAAAGAACCATACTGCGTCGTCAAAGTTGCGAAATATTACTTTTTATATTTTTCTTTAACGCGTGTTCGGACATAAGTTTTTTCAGTTTAGTTCGCAGTTTCGCCGCTAGATGGCGCCACAAATTTTCTCCATAAAATGCCATTTTTTTTATTTTCTTTATTAAAGCTTCCTGGAAATTTTTATTGCTTTATTTTGGTTCTAATGCGATCACATAACACGTTCTGAGCCTCACAAGTACTCAAAGTTCGCCAATACTCAAGAAAATCGGATTTTTATATTTTTGTAGTTCCAACTTTCACCGCTAGATGGACGCCAATTTTTTAGTCCATGAAATGGGCTATTTTTCTATTTTCTTTAATAATGGTCCTAGCAGGCTATAATTATATTCGTTCGATTCCGTAGGCGACAAGGAACAATTTGTATATCTCAGAATTTCGGAAAAGTCCCTAATTTTCGAGAAAATCGAGATTTTAGTTTTTCGTAGTTCCGCCGCTCGCCGCTAGATGGCGCCACCTGTACCGTTTTGGACCTAATTCAACAAAAATTGATTTCCTGGCTTTATTAGGCATCAAAATGCATCAAACCCTAATAGAAATTTGTTTCTAAATGCCTCAGGAACCATACTACGTCGTCAAAGTGCCGAAATATTGCACTTTGCATGTGCAGTAGAATTGACATAGGCAGCTCATGTACGTATCGTAATGCTGACACAAAATAATTAATTACTCATTATCCGAGCATTATTTATGAACTTTTATGACCGAACCATGTAAATAATGCATTGCTGACCATTTTTTAATCATAAAAGTTCATAAACTGTGCTCAGAAAGTGAGTAATAAACGATTTTGCATACTCATTGTTGTGTATATTCCACCTACGCGCCGCCCGCGCATGCCACGGAAGAATAATTACCGAAAAACCATATCCTCGTAGACTTTAATGCAAAATTGAATTTGCTCGCGCTTATGTACTTGACTTTTAAACTTTTTGTCCAACCAATTCAACTGGATGACACGGTTGACTATTTTTGCTTTAGCGTAAACTTTAGCGTGAACTGTCACTCGCTCAACATTATTAGGTTAGGCGCGGAGCGCCTAATCAAGCAGACCTAGTTATTAATGAACAGAATAACAGGTGTATTGGCAGAAACCAATGAGTCAAATTTAAAGGACACGGACATGAATTGGGAGATGAGAAACCTTTAGTATTTCTGCAGGGAATGAGACACTTAGCAGCTGGTCAGTGCTCAGATACGGTTGTACGAAGTTTGTTTTTAGAGCAGATACAGTCGAATATAAGAACAATCTTAGCTATTTCTGAAACATCAGATCTTTCAAAATTAACGCAATAAGCGGATAAAATTATAAAGATGACGCGAGGAAACAGTATTTCATAAGTTGATCCTATAAATTCCAATTCTCACACTATACTGAGTCCATTCGATTATAAGTAATTACAAAGAATTACATAAAAATAAATTTGAATACAATAATTCGTAGATAATTTACAAGATATTCGCGCGAAAAAGTTATGGAAATAGTGAATTACAATAATTAATTTATATAATAATGAGTTACACTAAAATATATCGTAATATATTAATTGACAAACATTTTACAACATATCTGCTAGAGTAAGTTAATAAAAAACGATGAATTTGAATAGTTACAACAACAATTTTATAAATAAATATCTAAAAAAATTACTTACAATTAATTACAATAAAATATATCATAACAGATTAATTAATAATCATTCTGCAACATATCTGCAAGAATAAGCTAAAAAAATAATAAATTTAAATAATTGCAACAATAAATTTGTTAATAAACAATCGAAAAATATAAAATTATAACGAAATTAACGTTAGAGTAATTAAACAACATCCAATAAGAATGGTTGCACGCTATTGGTGGATTACATGACGTCTCATTGGCTACTGTACACTACCAATCACTCTTACACTTGAAGAGGTCGAATTTGATCTATTGGTGGGTTATACGATGTCTAATTGGCTGCTGTAAACTACCAATGATTGTTGTACTTGAGGAGGTCAAACGCGCTCAGTCGTGTTTCGGCAGTCGAGGAGATCAGGCGAGCCGTATCAACACTTACCGGTACGAGTCAAGGGTTTTCTTAACCGGTACTGTGCTTGTCTCTGTGTTACCTAGTGTGCTTTAATAAGTGTTTTGTGTGCTTTAACAAATATTTTTTAATAATTATGGGGGTGTATTAACAACTTTTATGGTGTGATTCAACAAGTGTCAGTGACTTTATCAGTGTGTTTCCTGCATGCATATACGGATATATTAGTGTACCTAGTGTATTATTACTAGTGTTTAGAGTGCTTTAATAAATATTTTTTATTAATTGTGGGGGTGTATTAACAAATTTTATGGTGTTATTCTGCAAGTGTCAGTGACCTTATGTGTTTCCTTAAGTGATTGTGCATGTATATACGGATATATTACTGTGTTTTATGGTGCAGTTATTTAAATGTTTTATTAGTTTTTTAGTGTTTTAATTTATTTTATGGAGTGATTGTTTAAATGGATTTACAAATTGTTATTGGGTATTAGTACACTTTATGCAACAGTTATTTAAGTGTTTTGACATACTGTTACTGGTGCTTTAGTATATTTAATAGAGTGGTTATTTAAATATTTTTGCAAACGGTTACTGGTGCTGTAGTATACTTTATGCTACAGTTATTTTGAATATTTTAACAAACGGTTACCAGTGCTTTAATGTATTGTATGCAACGATTATTTAAGTGTATTGGCATACTGTTACTAGTGCTTTAGTGGATTTAATGCAATGATTATTTAAATATTTTGACAAACTGTTACTGTTGTTTTAGTGTACTTTATGCAACAGTTATTTAAATGTTTTTACAAACGGTTGCTAGTGTTTTAGTGTACTTTATGTAATGATTATTTAAATGTTTTTCCAAACGATTACTAGTGTTTTAGTGTACTTTATGTAATGATTAATTAAATATTTTGGCAAACTATTACTGGTGTTTAAAGTGTAGTTACCTACGTGTTTCGGTGTATTTTTGCAAACGTTCTAACATGCTCTCTAAAGTAATTACCCAAGTTTTTTGACATACATTTTCAAATATTTTACAATATTTCACGTTGTGACATGAACGTTTGCAAATTTATAACCGACTCCAGCATGCCTTTATGTTTGTACATCTCGAAATCAAAAGCTTATTACAAGTTTGCACAAGTAGTAGTCAAAAAATTTGTATATTATCAAAATGCAAATCGATAAACACAGTTAATTAACCGTTGTGATTCTTTTATGATTACAGAAGGTCAATTGCTAAACCGCCACATCCAAATTTGATGAATGCAGCCAAGCAGCCAATCAACCAAGCAGACAACCAACCTCTAAGATGCAATGCCTCCCACGTGCTGTCTCAAATGCCTACCGGTAAAGCGAACGCAGTGGTGCAAGTCAGCGATCGGTGAGTCGCATGCTTTACGATTCCTCCGGTTCCCATCATGTCGTAGGACGAATGGTCCGAAGCGACACGGGAACTGGTTGTATTTTATATTTTTGAGCGAGCATAGTGACCACGACTGTACGATCGTGTAAAATTCGTACAAATTGTTTATTATATTTATTAGCTCAGGTCAGGGTTTTCTTGTACATCGCGTTTTAACTTCTTTACAATTTAAAATTAAAATTAGTACATAGAAGTCGGATGATCCTCCGATTTCACAGTAGTTTTCGAGTCATTTTGATAAAGTTATCGAGTCACTTTAAATTGTTACGTACGGGTGAAAATTTTTTAAATAAATGTACAAGAAAGTATCGCGAGAAACAGATTTCGATATCAAAGTTTTTTACGAATGTTTGAGTCATTTAGAAATTTACTTTGATATTACAAATCTGTTAAAAATGAAACAATCGATACACTTAGATTCTTGCAAAGTGATCTTCCATTTTCCGTTTAGAAAATTTTTTAAAATTAGAGTCAATTTTTGCTGGAAGACACTTTATTAGCATGTTACTAATCATGTTTTTAGCTCAGGATTTTCAGCACACATGAAGAAAACTGGTAGGTCAAAATATGGTTGGCCGTGTTCATTTTTATGCTCTAAATTCATGCGCGTGCTTAGATGCTACTCGCATGAGTTAGGGCAGGTGGACACGATTTAGTTTTAAGATGTTTTGGCGATTGACAAATTGACAGTGAATTATCGACACAAGTTACACATGTGTGTGTGGTTAGGTCGTGGACCTTGTGTCGATTAAACTGTAGATTTATTTTTTAAATTTTGCAAAATTCTATTTGAAAATGCATACAAAATGCAAGTCGAGTCATTTGAAAATTATATAAATTGAATAAGTTAGAAAATTGTATGAGTAGTTTTAAAATTATTACATGTACATATTACATTGAATATTCGAAAGAGTACGAAAATGAAATATGTTCAATGTTCACTGTCGATTGTCGATCGATTTCAGCAAAAAGGTATGAACTTAGAGTGTGAATGTTCTATTGAACTCGGGTGTCGGAGACGTCCCGGGACGTGCTCCCTAGGATTAGGCTTTTTTGCACCCGGGTGGTATGTGTGAGAACCGTGGAGTGTGTTTTTGTGAGAATGGACTTTGCAATTTTTTAAATATAGCGATAGGCAGGCAGGTAGCTTACTTCTGGTGTGAATGAGTTAGTTTTAAGTAGGTAGGGCCAGAGCAAGCTTTCACGTTTCTCTCTCCTCCTCTCTCACACGTGAGATGCTTGCATCTGGGAGGTTCACGAAAAATCGAGAAGAGAAAAATATTGAATATAAATTTATTTAATATTCTCTTGAACTCGATTGTTCGTTCAGGCCAGGCCTTTTAGTTTGTAAGTCGCAGTCGGGTTCTAGATCCGACTGCAAAAATGAAGTATAAAGTGAAGTAAAGTGAGGTGCAGTAAAATAAAATAATCTGCTCGGACATTCTTTTACGGACAGCGCATTTTAAGAATCGCTGTTCGTATTTTTATTTTGAGTAATTATTATTCTCACCAAACTAACTTATTACATATTGCATAAAATTTCGATTTTGTTATCGATCGAAATAAATGGTTAGTGGTGCAATTTTATTTTTTTAAAATTGTCTGCTATCCGTTTATGGAAATTGATAGTAAAATTGAAAGTATATGTAATTGAAAAATAAGAATGTCCGAGTTACCGTAAAATTTCGTGAGTGATTTTTCGTGAGGCTATGCCGAAGAGAGAAGAGGCTATATGCCGAAGAGCCCCGGCAAAATTGCCAAAGAAGAGGGGAACTATTAATGGCTGTCCATCTTAGGATGGAGAGTCATTTTGTCACTATTCTCGCTAATTATTTTTTTGTATTTTACATGTGTTTTTTTGAACGATACAAAATGTATCGTTTTGCTCGAATTTTTACGAGCAAAGCCACCCGCGATTTTTATGCCCTCCCAATTAAATTTCGAGATTAAAGATTTTTTCATAACTTCGCGATTAAATTCTGAGATTAGAGATTTTTATATCCCTTTGCGATTCGAGATTTTTATGCCCGCCCAATTAAATTTCACGATTAGAGATTTTTGTGTCCCTTCGCGATTACATTACGAAATTAGAGATTTTTGCATCCCTTCGCGCTTCGAGATTAGAGATTTTTGTATCCCTTCGCGATTACAGTACGAAATTAAAGATTTTTGCATCCCTTCGCGATTAAATTTTGAGATTCGAGATTTTTATATTCCTTCGCGATTTTATTTCGAGCTTCGAGATTTGTATACCCCTTCGCGATTTTAATTTCCCCGATTTTTATGTGTTAATTATTTTTCTCTGTTTCAGGAATTGATTTTGAATAAATTGTTTGATTGTTGATTGATCTTAATTTCGTAATTGTCATTGTGTTTTCTGTGTCTCGATAGGGTTGTTTCACTCCTTCTCGTACAATTTTATAGGATAATAAAATTTTGTATGTTTCAGATTTTATTTTTTGGTAAGTTAATGCTCTCTTTTCTCAAATTTCTGTCCTAATAAATTTTTGTCTGTTTTAGTATTTCTTCTTTGCTAAGTTCTGTCGTTTCCTCAAATCCGCAATTTTCATTGCGTTTCGTATTTTTTGAAATTCTTGTATGAAATAAAGAAAAATTTTCCTCCTCCTCCCACAATTTTTTGTGTTAATAGAATTTTGTCTGTTTCAGATTTTTATTTTACGTAAGTAATGAAATAATTTATATTTGTCTCAATAAAATTTTATCTGTTTCAGAATTTAATTTTTGGTAAGTCCATTCAATGCATTAGTTTTTTAATTCCGAGCTGTGGGAGGAAGGGTGGGCTCGGGCGCAGGTTTTTCGTCACGATATGTGACGAAAAGCTTGCGCAAATTGTAAGTGCCTTTTGTTCTAACTTGCACTCATCTTGACGACAATTTTTTAACTTGTTAGATATTAGTTTGTAGCAACAGCCTATCGTTTTTATTAACAGATGCTTTAAACTTAAAAGAAAGTTCTTCCAACTTTCTTCTTTTACTCTTTTCTTTACTTACTTTTACATTATACGAGTGCAATTTTAGAACAAAAGGTACATTTAGGGCTTTAATTTTATGTAAGTAATTTTCAATGTTTCATATTTGTCTTAATCATTTTTGTATGTTTCAGGTTTCAATTTTATGTAAGCAGTTTATTTATTCATATATGTCTTCATTGTATTTGTATGTTTCAGGTTTTTATTTTAATGATTCATGTTTGTCTTAATTTCGTTCAGATGTTCCGGGTCTTATTTTAATGAAGTAATTGAATATTTCTCAAGTATATTGTATATTTTACAGGTGTATTTTTATTGAGTCGACACGAATTGTGCATGCCTAAACATTATAATGTTATTAATATTGCATTTGTTTCTCCGTTTCTTCTTTTTATTGTTACGACTAATTATTCTGTAGGTAATGAATAGGTCATCATTGAAGACATCCATCGAGGGATCATCGAGGGATCATCGAGGGATGCGTGCGTTAGTTTTAAGTTAATTTTATGCGTGCGTTAGTTTTTAGTTAAGTATGCTCGTGGGTAGGGAGGGTGGGTCCTTGTAAGTACCTCTCATTCTAACTTGCACCCATCTTCACATTTCTCAATCTTTGTACGCGTTAGCTTGTAGTATACCCACTTATTTTTTGTCAATCGTTCTGCGCCCAAGTGGATCATTGGGGGTTCATAGCGCTGTGAACACGCGGTAGAGGTGAGCTGCAAGTGCCGGTGTAGCGCGAGTGATATTCTTTGCCCGGCGGGGCCGGTCGGGGGGAGCACCTCTCATAGCATGATGTGCCCCCCTGATCTGCCGCCATACTGCCAAGGGGCATCACGGTAAGGGTGTCCTCTGTATAAGTCGCCCGCGCGTCAGAAATGGGAAACCCTCCGCCAACTGGGGTGTATCACTCGTTCTTACCAAAGGTATCTCCGGTTCATCTTTGCCGTCGTGGTTCACGTAAGCCACTATGGACTACCCTTTGACCCATGGAAAGCAAGGTTCGCTTGGCGAAAAATAATGGTCCCCTTTTTTCACGGAAAGTTCTTCTAACTTTCTTTTCTTTTGGTAGAAAGTTCTTCTAACTTTCTTCTCTTTTAGTAGAAAGTTCTTCTAACTTTCTTTTTTGCCCCTTTGCTTGTTTACTTCGTCATAGATTATTTGAGTGCAATCTTAGAATGAGAGGTACCGTGCGGCGTTTAGAATAAGTTAAGCGTGCGTGTGTGGGATCCTATGCGTTTAGTATTAAGTTAGTGTATGTGTGTGTGTGTGTAATACAAGTTCTTTGCTGGATTGTGGTAAAGAACTTGTATATGCGAGCCTATGAGCTAAGTAGAGTCAGAACTCATTTATCCTTCCGATAAATGAGCGATTTGCAAATGGAGGGTGGTAGGGATTTGGAGTTAGGGTGGGTCACTCTCTAACGTAGCCACCTCCTCGTGGTGTGACCTGGTAATCGATGTCGTTTTCTAAATATTTTTCACGAAATGAACTTTAGAAAACGATATCGAGCTAAGAGCTACGATTTACCATTAAATTATCGTTTCTTTTATTACATTTTCGTTTACGTATGTATCGTATATATTTATTAAAACCTTTAACTCAAATGAGCTCATTCCCTATAATCTATATCATCGACGAGATACAATATAGTGTTCAAACTGTACTTACTGAATTCAAATTTATTTTTATGTAATTTTTTGTAATTACTTACAATCGAAGGGATTCAGTATACTGTGCGAACTGTTTTGAACACATAATAGTTTCATATTTTTCGAAAAGTTTCATTCTTATATGTTGTTAAAAACTCAAATTTACGCGCGGTTTTTTAAATAGTAACGTCATCAACGAAAATGGAACGCGCAGCGCCATCTCTCCGACGAGCAGGATGTACTACACACTTTTGAAGCTGTAGTTTAATTAGTTTCATCTTCTACCGCTAGAGGGCGGTATAGAAGACATAAATGTGGTGATCATCAGAGTCATCGTCGATCAAGAAGAATTTCATTTTCAAGCCATCGATACAGAAGATTTCTATTTATATTTGACATTCAATTTTATTGTTCAATTGTATATTTTAAAAAGAAAAACATTCGCTATTCATTCCTTAATCAAATTTAAATTCAGCAACACGCATTTCAAAATCAATATCAATAAATCAGTTATTTTTGAAGTTTTAATCTATTAACTAATTTTAAATATAGAGACGCATTCTCTATATAAATGTAGCGGTCATCAGAGTTGTCGGTCAAGAAGAATTCTGTTATTGAAGCCCTCAATCATGAAGAATTCTGTTTGTACTTGTTAACAAATGATTAATACGGGCTAATAACCATAGCAGTTGACGCCCAAAATAATAAACAACAACAACAATAAATGATTAATATTCGAAGCTATCGTCATTTGATCATATTCAATTTTATTTTAAAAGCAAAATCGTGCGCTATTCATTCTATAATCAAACCTAAATTCAAGAAGACGTATTAAAATCAAATTCAGAACCAAGTCCAATAAAATCAGATATTTTGCAAAGTTATTATTTTTTAATTATTAAAATATAGAGAGACAAAACCCAATATAAAAGGTACATGTGGCGTCATCTAGCGGTGCAATGCGCAAACTAACGAAAGCCATGTTCCCGCCGAATGTAGTTCATCCCGTTCGCCGGGCAGATGGCGCCACTTGTTTTCGCAAAATCAAAATTGCTACAATTTAAAAACTAATTACGTTAACATTAAGAGTGTTCAATTTGATTTTTCTGGATTGAGCCTCTTTTTAAAAAATTTACTGCGCATGTCTATCTTTTACGGTTTAGGACTGTGCAGGGTGTCAATGTTAACTGATCAATTTCCCGTGCATGATGAAATGAAAATTCAACACTCATATTATATAGCTTTATCAGTTTTATCAAATCTATCCATTCACGAATGTCTTTAATATCAATAAAAGTACAATAACTGCAGTCCGAGTTCTGACAATATTTATCTGTTTCTTATTAGATATTGTAATTATGTTGCGTTATATAAGTTGTGTAATTACGTTAAATTGAATCATTTTCAACCAATTCTTTTTTTCAAATATATGAGAATTATGTCTGATCGAAGCTGTGATTAATAGTAGTAATTTTTCATCAGTTAGTAACTACGAACCACTTATCATATAAAACGTCGTAATATAAATCTCTAGCTACTTGTTTTTATGTAAAAAGACAGTAAGTTATGGAAATGAATTCGCTGAATAAAGATTTAATTGAATCTAATCTGTTGAAATGTTTGCATATGTAGAAAATGAGTTCAAGTCGATATGATTTATATAAATCCTAAGGCTGTCGACATTGTCGCATTCTATTTTCATAATTAAGTGCTCTTAGCATTTCTGAAAAACATCTCTTCTAGATTATAGTTTCAACATAAGTAGTTTCATTACGAACAACAGTAAATTGTCAACAATTCATTGTCTAAAATTATAAACAGCAGTATAGTGATTCTGCGAAACTTCTTCCCGTGCTTATTATATTTGCAAACGATATGTCTCAAGTTTTCCTATTTTGCAAATCATCTTATGCTGATGATTTCAAGATCGTTGACAGTACCGATTATCTTTCTTGGGACATATTAATTCAATAGTACTTAGAATGACAAATGGTTGCACAGCTAATAAATTAATTCTGAATACAGATGAATGTTGTATCATTACACTTGTCATAATATATCATAAAAGATATATCGTCACTTACTATAAACACATCTCTCCTATATAATAAACCATTTTCATAACTCAAATTTACCTCCAAAATTTACAACCTAAACACTTTAAGACTTGACTAATCATAGTAATTGATTAAAAGCCACTGGAGTATCTATCAACAATTTGGATCCGTTTCACATCGTTTCATCCGAAGAGAATGTAACACAGATTCCTAGTGCAACACAAATTAGTACATAGTTGCAATTGTGAAACAAAACTGCATAGCTGCAAAACAACGACGCCTATTCCCGTTTCTTGCCATCGCTGATCCATTTTGAGATTGGCCCTACTTTGTAAATTAGAAAGGGTACACGTGCCATTCCACTTATTCAAGTGCTCAGCGGTCTTACAGACTGGTCAAACAAAGTAGAGAATTTTCGAATTGATGTTCTTACTTTATGTCACCATAAATTTCTTCACGTTCAACTCTAAAATAATGTATTTGCTTCTCATTCGGGCATACATGTGTCTGCTATTTGTGAAAACATACAATGGATCAAATAAATATTAGCACATTCGAATTTTTGTAAATGTCTCTAGTTATTGAAGTATTTTATTAACACCATGCATGTCATTTTCTACCTTTCAACATACATGGCTGTATTCCGAAAATGGTATATATGGTGTTAATAAAATGCTTCAACAACTGGAGATATTTATAAAAATTTGGACACGATGTTTGTTTTATTCAATTTGACATCTGACCCTGGCCATCGAATTAGGACCGCGTACGAAAATTTCACTTTTATGGCGATATTATGTCATATGGAAAATTGTCTTAGGTCATGTAAATTATTACTAAATACGTTGATAACGATATATACACAGCATTTTGTTACTATCGTGATAATAAATTGTGTGAGTGATGAGCAATTAACCGTGCGAGCGTTTACGTTAGGCCGAGTATCGATAGCGCGTTAGGTGAAATTTGAATGCCATAGAAAATGTCTGCCTACTCAAAAGACTAGTTTACAACTCTCCAACCACATTATCTGAGTTGAAAAGAATTACAGATATTTAGGAAAATAATGAAGATATAAAGCATATGATCAATGTATACGGAGCATGCCGGATACAAGTTGTGACCAAAGCAAGGGGTGGAAATGCAAGATGTTAACGTGTGTTAATAATGTTGTGTACAGTAGTAGTTATGTTAGTAGCTAATAAATTATTACAACTTGAAGAGGCCTTTTAATTTTACGGAAAACGTGAAAAATGCTGAAAATTTATAGTGGTAATTCGATGGCCAGGGGTTGTACAGAATACATTTTATTAAAATAATAATATCATGAATATAAATAAATTACAGTAGTATATCATCGTGAGTTCATACTAGTTTATACATTATTTATATAATGTACAGTAGTGTATCATGTTAGTAGCTAATAAATTATATCATTACAAATTGAAACTTCACTGTTACAACATTTTGATAACGAAAAATGAATTTAATTAATTTTCTATAATTTTTATGAAATTTTCCATACAAATGTGATAATTCATAGTTTACTACGTAAATGATGATCATTTTTAGAGATCAATTTCTTAATAAATGATGATCATTTCTTAATAAAACACACATTTTTTGCATTACATTTATTATCGTGTACATATGTACATCTTAGAATCAAAGAAGTGCAAGTGACGTTCTTCAGATTCTTAAAGTAAAAACAAGAATATTAATCATATTGTCATTATGTTTATAATCTACGTAAAAGGCCATCAATATAAAAGTTTCAAGACTTGAAAAATAAGTTACTGCGTAAATCAATGAAAAATGTTTCTGCGGACGAAATGCGAGTGATTTATTTAGTAAATTACAATATAAACACCGAACTCTCTAATTATCACCTTTAGACCTTACTGCAATTCATACTACTTATTTGTCACCAGTTGTTTTTAAGTATCTAGAAAAAAACAATCATACGGTCAGAATCATTATGTGAATGACGAAAATTTCTATGAATCGAACGCGTAAACAGTTTTAACACACATATAGTATCTTAAATTGATATTGATATTCGTAATAGAAGTATTTACTAGTACTAATATGTGTGTACCTAAAGTAATAGCTAATGTAAAGAAATATAATGCGTACGTAACATATACCTAATTATAGTAATGTATAGTAATGAAACAAATTATAGTAATACTAACATATACGTAATTGTTAGTAACGTGTACCTACTATAAAAAAATATAATATGTCAAAAGAATATAAATAAAATTTCTTTCGTTAATATCTGAAAGAAATACAAAGAATATCTTGCTGTATATTTTTTTCTATTTTTTCTTTTCATAAAATATCACAAGAAATATAGCGAGTGCTAAATGAATGAAAATGCAATAATATAGCAGCGCATTATATTTTCTGTATCTTCATTAACTCATAAATTAACTTCTTGCATTCCGAAAGATTATTTCGCGATTTAAAATGTCCCCTCAGAGGGGACAGTGGAGTACAAAGTGTTAAGACTTGAAATTTGCTAAAAATGTGCAAATATGCGTTTTACTGGAGGTCCGATATTAAATACTGCTCAATTTTTATAGAGACTAGAATTTTTCTAGTATATTTAAATTTTCTAATCGATTTTCTTGATATTTTAAAAGTGCCACTTGTATTTCTATAATTCTAAATAACTGTCACTCTAAATTCTAAATTCAGAATAACTAAAATTCTATATTCAGATTAATTATAACTATAATTCTAAACAATTGTAACTACAATTCTAAATTCTGAATAATTATAATTATACTTCCAAATAACTGTAGCTATGATTCAAAATTCTAAACATTATTATTATGATTATAAATTGTAAATAACTAATTGTAAAATATGTGTTATGTAACTAAAATATTTAACTAGAAAAATCAAATAGAATCTGTAAAATCATAAACGTTCATCCTATCAGAATAACAATTATGGATACACAATAAACAAAATTATTATTTTCCACAAATTCATAAAATAAATGTAAACGTGAAACAATTAGGAACTGCTTATTACATAAAAAAATAAAGTGCGAATGTACAATATCGTTATGCTATCAGTCATTTATGCAGGCAACAAAGTTAACAGTAGAAAATGGAGCTGAAAATTAAGATATACGTGGTCAATCTCTGTAAAGTAGGCTACGAATACGGATCATGATTATACAATATATGCGTGAACACTTGTAAGATCGTACGGTTGCTTTCACCTTTTTAATTGCATTGTAAAAAGGAAAGTGAGATGAAGTAGCAAGGACACATTTGAAATCTGAAAAAGCAGCATCTGCTTCGTTGGTTACTATGAAGTTACTAGTGCTTCAAGTTTTGTATAATTAAACTATTAAATTAGATGCTATGCTACTATTTGGCACATCTTTATTTCTATGGGTTATTTGGCTTATGGGTTATTCTATGGGTTACTATTTAAAAATTATTACTAATCATTTATAACAGGATTCAACAGGATGCAAATGATTCATATGTTTGATTAAATTACTCAATTCACACCTGGAATAAATTAATAACTTAAGAAGTGATTTTTTTTTCTGATACAAAAATAATAAATTACATTTGTTGAAATTATGTTTGCAATTTTACAGAAAATACATAAAAAAAAGTTTTGAATGTCACATTAAAATTAGAAGTATGACAAAAAAAGAAACTTTCGCTGTTACATACAGACTCTCCCTGTTTCGTCTTTTTATAGGGTATCTCACAATTAGTGTAGGTTCCTGAAATGGGGGGTAGCTAACGTGATTCTGAATAAAATTTCCCTTTGCAAAAATGGGGTTTGAAGCTTCGTTTTTGAATTATTAAAGAAATACACGGACCAATCAGAGCGCGAGGATTACGGTGCGCAGACGCAAGAGCGACGCCTTCGAGCCTAATGGCCGAGTGGGCGTAATCCTCACGCTCTGGTTGGTCCGCGTCAGCTACCACTCATTTCAGAGACCTACGCTAATTTTGAAACACCCCGTATTTTACCAGCTGTGAAGACACTCTACTCGATTTAATACAATTTCAAATAAGTATTTTCTACCTAAATCTGTAATATAATACATTTAATAAATAAACATAGTGAAATAGACAATATAGGCAACATACAGAAATAACTACAAAAGAATTCAGCAAACTTTTCACTTCAAAAAAAGTAAAATAGAATAGGTATTTATAATAAAATACCTGTAAAAATTATGACGTACTTTTATTTTCAAATGACTTACACTATTATCATGCATTTTGTGTTATTTTTTTACCATGCACATATAATTTACATCTCAACTTATCTATTACGTTTTAACTGTACAGAAAATGTAATGTATTAAATTAAAGATAATGAAAGAATTGCACTAATGTTTTTTCAAAATCCATATATCTGAATTAAATTTTCGTGAACCCTGAATTTACAACCCCATTTAGGGTCGCGTTAACCCATGTCTCACAATATTACACACGATGCACTCACGCTTCAACTCTAACAAACTCACTCGAATTTTCAATACACACAATTTGGAGTTTCAGTTATAATTTGCATAGTCAACGGTTACTGAATTCAAAATTGACATAACATTTCAACTATATCAGTTTTAACCTCTTACAATATCGTTTTTCACACGGGGCGCACTAGCGTTTCAAATCTGTGACAAATCTTACTCGAATTTTGAATACGCTTCAATTTGAAATTTAACTCCAATTATAATTTTTATAGTCAAGGACTGATGATTGACATAGCAATTCAACTTTTCTCTCAATTTTAATATTGTAGCTGTAATTAGTTCCGACTGACGCACCTGACAAATCATACGGCAAAGGGTTAATATAGATGTGATAAGTTAATTCTGACTGACCTGACAAATAAGGCAGGGGGTTAACTTCCCACGCTTTGACGAGCCTCACTGACGCACTTACAGCTCAAATGTGACAAACCTTACTCAAATTTTGAACCTACTCTTCAACTTGAAATCTAGGTCCAACTATAAATTGCATTATTAAGGATCCCTAAATATAAAATACTCCCATTTTATTTTCTTTATTCATTTTAATGTTATAGCCTTGAATACGTCTTTACTGACGCATCTGATAAATAAATGGCACAGGAAGGGGTTAAAGAAGTTTTTAAATCACGAAGAAATTTTTACCTTGCATCGACGAAGTATCTTAGTCAGCAAAATCGAACGAGGGGTCATTCATTTTGCGAAAGAGAATCCGGTATGAGACAAGGTTCGATGTGTGCATGTGGACAGTTCCCGACACGTACGTTTACCTGGTGTCCCTACCACCACTTTCTTTGGTCAGTTGGTGGGTACCGTGTTCTCGTTACCGTGGTCCACGCTGCACCGCTGTTCCACTATCTCCTCATTCACTTCGCGATTCGACAAGATCGAAGAACACGCGGGTATAGCTCACCTTCAAGCTGGAGCGAGCTTTCAGTAACGGTCGACAACGATTTGCTCGACCGTAACCCTTATTGGTCAGTGCGCGTCGATCAACACCATTTTAAGTCATCCAACATTCTACACAATTTTGCAATGCGAAAGTGATCCTGACGGAGCTGCCCTCAACACACCATCAAAAGTGATCTGATCTTTTTTTGAACTTGAAAATTACAAAAGTTCTATTTTCAATAGAAGTTCCATAGCTTAGGTACAGTTTTTTCGGTTACCTCTTGTGTCACGGGTCATAATGTATTAATCGAGAAAAGTAGACAAATCGGAGAGTGCGGTGATTAAGGAAGGATCTGACAGCTGACAGTAACGAATTAATCGTAGAACGATAACCAGTCGTTGAAAAAGAGCGATATTGTGATCGGGGGAAACGATCAAATAAAGCGGGACCAACAAAACCGTGCGTGTGCCACCTTGCCGATAGAGAAACTTGCCTCGCATGCTTTTCTTTCTTCCACACAGTCACCTCGACGAAACTGTTTGTGTTACATAAAGACGGATTTTACTGGCCAGTTAATGAACCCGGTTGTGCGAGCATGTAGGGAACGTCTGTCGGTGATCTTACGTAAGTAAATATGAATTTTTATCTGAAAGTGCCGAAGAATGTGGACATTACGCAGAATCGAACGTTGAATAAAGATCGTACGTAATACCGTGACCGACTACTGACGCCCTTATTGCTTTACCAAAGATAATGTTTGGTCTCTTTGATTGGAAACCAAATGGAGTTACAAATCAGGGACATTACTGACAGGTATCCTATTGGAACGTTCATCGATCTTGTTCGGTTTCTAATTGGTTCTCCGGTGAATTCGATTAAACTTGTGACACTGATTCCTTTATTCGATTAAATGATATAGTTGTAAAATTACACCGATTTCTTATTTTGATACTTTTGATTCTGATCTTTGGATATTTTATTTACATGGAATGTGCAATTAATTTTTAATATAAGAGTAATGGTTTTTTAGTCAAATAAATTGATTGGATTTGTCAAATTAAAATTTGGTTAAAAATTTGATTTGATGTGTCAAATTAAAATTCAATTAAAATTTCTTCGATGGAAGAGAATATGTCGATCAAGAAAATTGAGAAGAAAGTATCAATCTGCGCTTGTTTGCAGACAATAAACGGTTCATTGCAACGGTAACTCGTTTTTTGGAGAATTCTAACACAAATTTAGGTTTCAATTATTTACAATTGCTATCAATATTTAAACACCTGGATCAAAAATAGAATACGATGCAAATTTGAAGTTTGAATTTTTATGTTTATTCAAATAAAATTAATTAATTTAATTAAACTTAATAAATTTATATATATACAAATTTTGAATTTTAATGCATATAAGTAATATTGTTTTGTCATTTTTATTTTTATAGATTTGTTAAGGTAATTCTTGTATTAAAGAATAATAATATTTTTTTGAATAACACATCATTTTCAAATAGTCATTATATAAATTTAACTTCTGCAGGATCAAGTCTAACTTCATCATGATAAATTATATTATGACTCTATTAATAATATTTAAAAATACTTATCAATATTAACATTTCAGCAAAATTTAGTTAATAATTCAAAAGTAAAAGTTACACATATATTTTATCAGGTTTACAATTTGATTAATTGACGGAATATGAGTTGAAATAAACATTGCACAACGTTTCACTTGTAAGTTCATAAACTCTTCATGAATGTTTGTGGTTTAATTTTAACAGATTTTTCTTCCGTGTTTATGTTATACACGTTTATCCCTTTTTCCTGTATTAAAGTTTTTATAATTCATTGATGTAAGTACCGATTATAGTAAAATTCATTAAATAACTGAAGAAAATAATTTTCTTCTTTGTGAAGGAGGAAACGTGAAGTGAAAAGAGCATTATCAGAGTTGATTTCTAAAGAGCTTTAATTCCTATATTTCTGTCACTAAATTTTTTATATTGTAATCTTGAAAATGTTTCATTTTTATATTTTTAAATCTTCCAAGTTTCTAACCTTTGAAATTTGTAAATTTGTCAATTTGTTAATTTGAAATATTGCAAATTTGTAATTTTGTAAATTGGTAAATTTGTAAACTTATAAATTTATTCTCCAATATGTAAATTTGGAAGATCGAAATTTAAAATTTTAAAAATTAGAAAATTATATACTGGTTGATATAAGAGTTAGTATTTCTTAAAATTTAGAAATTCGAGAATTTATTAATTTCGAAAATTTGAAAGTAGAGAAATGTTGAAATCTGTTAATTTCAAAATTTGAAGACGAGAATTTAATAATTTTGCATTGGTAGAAAATTATAAAACCTTGAAACTTAGAAATGTCAGAGATTGAGAATTTTCAAAGTTAAAATATTTCGAAGTTTGCAAATTAGAAAATTTGAAAATTTAAACAAGCAAAATTTAAAGAAATATATTGTAAAATTGCAAAATTTACTCCAATTGCTAATTACTTCAATTGAGTTTTATTAAATGTAGACATAATGTTAGATTTTAGGATGTTTTATAATATTGAAGGTTTGACATAGCAGTAATAAAAAGCCAAGGAACCATTACTTGTCCGTTTTAACATTTGGTAGGCACATTGAGCCCAGGGTTGGCGTAGTTGTATTTCTTTTTTTTCGGTACGTTTAATTTGAAAAGTCGAGGCGATCCTTAGGTTTACTACTGTTACGATAATTTGTAAGTCGAGGGCCGAATGGGTCACCGGTCAACAGTTTTAGGCCGGATGACCTCCGCAGGGGAAAGTGAGAATTTCCAATTTCGGGAGACGTCACACTTTTCCCACCCCGTGTTTTCTCCCTTCTCGGAATCTTAAAAAGTTTATAAAATACCCTGTACGAGAAGATGCGAGAGAGTCTCCGCTTAGAATTTTACTTTGAAACATTAAACCTCCTCCGTATAGTTATTCGTTTAAATTGTTGTCGGCCTCTAATTGTTTTTTTCCTACCCTTAACCCGGAAAAGTCTACATAAAAGTCTATCAAAAATCATTTTATTCATTTCACTCGACACCACTTGAGTTTAAATCTTATGTTAGCCAATGCGTTATATACTCATTTCTATACAATTAAACTTGAACTTTAATTCAGAAAAGTGAAATTTCGGCCAAAGGTGATACATCGTGTTAGATGCAACAGGTCACGGCATAATGATCTTTCACCTTAACGGCTTTCATACGGTTTAAATAAAATTTGTTTCCATCGATGAGCCATGCATTTTTACTTTTAAAGCAATATGAAACTGCATTTCTGCGAACAGAGGTAAACGTGTTAACTCAAATAGCGACGTCTTGGAATTTGTTAGGTCATCGTTAATGTATCGGGAGGTGCAGGAAAAGCTCGAGTATTTACTTTCAGTCTATGAATCGTTGCAAAAATAAAGGTTTAAATAAATTATGCTACTGTGACTGACCTTCTTTTAACACTTTTTCTTGCTATTGGAATTTATAATAAAAATAGTGATTAAAAATGAATGATGAATTAATATAATAGCAATAATGAAGTAATAGCAAATTCAATGTTAAATTTGAAGAAACTAAATTTTAAGGGTTATAACTGAATTGAAGTATAAAGTAAGTAACTCATTTCGGTACGACCACTTTTCTATTTAAACAAAATAGGTTTAATGTAGTATAATATAATCTACATTTCTAAATTCTAAGAATCTATCATATTTCTAAATTTCTACGATCTAATAATTTACATATTTTTGAATCTCTACTTTCTTCTACAAATTCATAATTCTTTAGGGTGTCCGCGCCAAAGTGTGACGATATTTCATGAACTATTGATGTCACGAAAAAGTGTTTATATGGAAATTGCAGGGTAAAAGAAGCCCCATGTTTTGGCGGAAGCAAAATTTTCTTATTGTTATTAATGTAAAAGATATGATGGTGAAGTTTCATTTTTTAAATGGAATTATATATTTTTTATTCGATCAGGCGATAGTGCTTTTCAAGACGAATTCATCAAGGTTTTATGTACTTGCCCGATTTTTATTAGTTTTCGAGATATAACGCTTAGAAATTTACTAATTTTCAGCAGAAACGTCACGATCTGAGTAGTAAGTCATAAAAATCTTATTGTTGCGGTAAGCGCCGCGGATTTTACTCTGCCTGCCGAAACTGATAGCCAAGGGTCTACGGTCCAAACGGTAAGTTCGAAGAGTACGAAATGTGGAAAGAATTGTCTATTACACTCTAATAATAAGTTTTCCGTGTCGAGGAGGATGGATAATTCTTTCCACGTTTTGTACTCTTCGGACTTACCGTTTGGATCGTAGACCCTTGGCTATCAGTTTCGGCAGGCAGAGTGAAACCCGCGGCACTTACCGCAACAATAAGACCGTTTTTATGACTTACTACTCAAATCGTGACGTTTCTGCTGAAAATTAGTAAATTTCTAAGTGTTATATCTCGAAAACTAATAAAAATCGGATAAGTACATAAAACCTTGATGAATTCGTCTTGAAAAGCACTATCGCCTGATCGAATAAAAAATATATAGTTCCATTTAAAAAATGAAACTTCACCATTATATCTTTTACATTAATAACAATAAAAATATTTTGCTTCCGCCAAAACATGGGGCCTCTTTTACCCTGCAATTTCCATGTAAACACTTTTTCGTGGCATCAATAGTTCATGAAATATCGCGCTGTAACACTTTGACGCGGGCACCATTTTCAAATCTATACATACAAAGTTTAATAGAAATGAATATTTTGTATTTCTAAATTCTAATAATTTCTATATCTCTAAATTAAAAAATTTTATATCTTGAACACAATTTTTATATTTGTTTGATTTTACTTCCAATAATTAGTAATTAGTAATTGATAATTTTAATAATCATTTTATTAGGGTAGATCAGATCATGAAACAGTTTCATTCATTTCCTTCGGTATATTAGTTCTAATTAATTAGTACGCATTATAACAATCTGCTTGATCAAGCATAAATGTTTTGCAATTACTTAATCTGTTACAGGAATAAAAAATTATGCCTTTATTGATGCATGAAATTTATGAAGGTTAAATTTCATTGCTACTGTATTATGAGACCACAAGCTTTACTCTATGATTACACGGTACGCTGGCTTGAAACACTGAAACTAGGTATTATTTGATATTTAGGGCAAGTTCAGTTGTCTAGCAGCTTCAATCGATTATTCTCAAAGATCCAATCGATGCTCTAAGCTATGCTGGCAAGGAAGAATACAGAATTTTCGCTTTTAACGCAATACAGCGTAACGAAATATTCAAATATATTTTTTCTATCTGCTTCGACGACTTCGAATTTTTTTCATGGTTTAGTAATTATACACTTTTTCAACTAAAAGGAGTTTAAATACGTATCTGCATAAAAAAGATTTCCTTTCACTCGCTTGAAAAATCTGGAGGAATTTTAAAATAAAAATGGTTAATATTTTGAAATTAAACTTAGGGGCTAGTTATTTTTTTTTTTACAAAAGTTATTTTTTTATTTACAAAGTTAACATCTTCTTTTCATCTATTTTGAATATATTCATAAATGCGTAAATTCTAAAAATATAAAAGACTACATTGTTAAATTAAAAAGAAAATTAAATTGTTCAATTTCAATTGTTAAGTTATGTTAGGTTTTTTAAAAATAAGAATAAATTCACATCAAATTCCAGTACTTACAATGCAAATAACCTAAGTGAAAGTTACATTAGAAATTTTTGAAAATACCGACTTGCGAAAACTGTAAAATCAGTTTCCAATACAACACACAAAGTTTTAGATACAATCGAATTATTTAAAATGAAAGCAATTTGGAAGTAACAAATGCAATCAAACCATGATTCACTCAGAAACGCGTTTCGTAAAGATATCGCTTTCTCCTTATGAACGTAAAATCTTTATATGTTGAAATATAGTGAGCATATTTCTAAAATAAAGCAGACAAGTCTAGTTAACTAGAATGTGACTATTTTAATTTACGATAGTTTGCTACCGTTTTATTATCGCAAAAGTTTGCAATAAACAAGCTGCTATGAAGACATTGTGGTTCTTAACCCTGCAACTCCGGATGCTTTTTGTACCTTTTCTTTTGAATTTAATTTTAACTAATTTTTATCTAATCCTATTACCATTTTGATATTCTAGTATAAAAGATTTTTTCTGCATTTATTTTATTTTTAGTGGTATATAAACCACAGCTGTTATTTGATTATAGCAAAAATTAGTTTATTGCCTATAATAATACATCCACTGATGAAATATGGGGTGGTTATTATATTTAAAATAAAACAAAAAACGCAGTAACTTTAAAAAGATTAAATGAATTTATTATTTAAGAGAAACGACTTGTAAGGACCTTGTTCAGCTTGACGCGACCTCTCTCCGTCACATTGCACTTCCTATCAAAATACAAATGCAGACAACGTTTCGAAAACTAACATTCACAGTTAGTAAATGAACCTCAGAAATGTGCAAAATATGTAAAATTGAAGAAATGGCGCGCTTTTAAAGAAAAACTTTGAATTTTATTGGAAATTTTTGCAATGTTTTGCAATAAAAAGGACTTTAATGTTCAATTTATTTCATACATTTAGGTTCATATGCTAGATAGTATTGTCATGTGCAAAAAATTTGAGCGCGATTGATAAACTAGTTTTTGAGTTATCAGCCACGCCAATTTTAAGAACATAGTTTTGAGAAAAACGTGTTTAAAGTTTCAGTCCTTCGCACTGAACACGTGTATGCCCGCGGCGCTAATCGGCCATAACTTCAAAAGCGCTTCGTATTTCACTTTAAAATTTTAAGACAATATTTTTAAGACGTTACACTAAAATTTTATAGAAAAACAAAATTTGTAATTTTTTAAGATTCTAAAGGTATTAATTTCAATTAAATTAATAAAAAGATTGATTGTCATTTCTTGCGCCATGAACAAAAAAGCATATGAAAAATTTGATCGTATATTTTCTACTTATTCTTTCACGTAGATGCATCCTTTTCTAGATTCAATCACCAGGCCGGAAACGCTCTGTATTTATAACGAAAGAATAGAATAAAGATATAATTATGTTGTCAGTTTAGAAATACATTTTCTCTAATGTATCATTATGAAAATTCTGACATTGAACAGTGGTTTCACACGCTCGAATAATGTCTTTGAGGAAATACATTTCCGGATACCTTCATGCAGTTCAACTCGTTGTTAAAACCAGTTGGTATTTCTTTGAACGATCACGAAGTTCCTTTCCGACCTGACGCTTTTTATAAGATAGTCGTCCATTTTGCAATCCTAATTAATGTGTACAAGAATGAAGGAAGTTGTATGATATTACTATCATTTTATATATTTCCGTTTTCCAAATATTTTTAAATTTTCATCTCTCAATTACATTTCCTCACAAAATTATAAGACACCTACGATTTTAGCCAATATTTTATTAATACTAATCTTTTTGGTAAAGGTTTTCGTTATTAATCCAAAGAATCAAGTAAAGTACAAACATTTTCATAATGGCAATGTTGTCGAGTTTGATTGAATTAAGTTTCATTAAAATTTCCAATTTCTTATGAAATAGGATATGACAAATGTATATGTGTATGTATAGTAATCATGTGTACAATAATCACGTTCTATTTATCAAAAGAAGTTAGATACTCAATCTATTGTTGCTACAATACCTCATGTTTATACAACACATTGAGAATTCATTACAATTATTAATAGACCATTATGCAAAAATAATGTAACAGAAAAGAGAGTAAATAATACCTCCTTTCATATACCTATCATCGCATCATTCAACGCGTATATGATTAGAAGTGTCGGTAGATTCTAATTAAGATAATTTTTTATCATCTTCATTGATTTCAATTGTCCGTGAAATCAAACCAATCTCAAATGGAAATTGATCTAATGGAGTGATTATACAATATCTCAATGGGTAATGACAGTAAGTGTATCATACAGGATTCAAAACGATTAACTGATTTCTTGGTCAATGTTTATCATATTTAAATTTGAACAATATATAAATTTTTAATCAATAGCCGATTATGATTATCATTGTAGTAAAGTATAGGAAACTTACGTTATATAGTAGTATTACTAATGAAATTAATAAATCCGAATTTCAATTCAATAAGTTATAATGAACAGTTTTTCAATTCTTCAATTTCAAATATCAAGATTTTTAAGTTAACAGCCGTCCACATTTATAAATTTTTTCATTTGGAATTCCAAGATTGAAAAGAATTCACGAGCGCAAATTTGAAAGGTTCCCATGAAAGTTCAGGTACTATTTAGGCTAATGGACATCTGCTGATCAAAGAAAACATTGTTTGTCTTTTAAATAGTCCGCCTTAATATTCCTTCAAAATTCTAATTTGTAACGATGGAAATCATAATTTTGGCAGAAGTTAAATCTGCCGTGTAACATACGATAAGTTTCTCATTCCACGATATTTGACGCAGATAATAAGAGATTGAGATAAAAGTGATTAACGTTACTGCACCGGGAAATGTTAAGTTAACTCTGCTGGAACAATGATTAGCATCTAATAAGTGTAAGTGTAAGCGCAGACTAGCGCTAATGAATTCAACGCGCGTGTATGTATACGTTATTATACCATCAACTAATTCGATGTATCGAAATACATACTTGCATGCAACGATCGAAATAATTCAGAAGCCATGAATAATACAACGTACTTTCCATATAATTTTAAAAGGAAATCTCGATCTTGGCCAGCACTGCAACGCAGATACAGGGAGAGTTGCGGTATTGAGGGTACTTACGAAACGCGTTTGCTTTCTAGAAAAAGACCATTTTGTTTCCTATTGCATAGGGGAATAAATGAATTGCCCTCTGATGAAAAGAATCATCGATTATACTGGTGTTTCGCAATACATCAGACATTAGAGGTCAGCGAAACTGAACATATTTCGACAATTGATTTATCATTGAAAGAAGAAATCAATAGCCATTTGAGAATCATCGATTAGCGGTTGACTAATCGATTGAATCAGAAGATTTTGATGGACACATAATAACTGAATGATCGACAACAAATCGCCATGAAATTTTTATGAGAGGAAGAGATAATATGTAGCTGATAATTTATTCTTTATAAAATCTGATTTTCTTATATACCTATCTCTACGAACACGCATCAATTTGACGTACGAATGAATACATATATTTAAAGAAAAACCACTTAGAAAGCAATATAATTAAACACTACAAGAAGTGAAAATATGAGATGTATTTATAGAAAGTTTGTATTATTCAATAATATTTTAGTACATTACTTCAATATTCTACATTCATATTTTTACTTCCCTCTACCCTGCGAACTGCGATTTGTACTGCGACGCCAGGTCCGAACCCGACATACCGGCTGAGTCGGCCGCGTGCGACTCCGGACTAGCGAAGTCCGTCGTTTATAAGGTATTGCCGGTGCATTCATATTTATTATTGTTGTAATTTTTGCATGGGTAAAACTAATTTACTAAAAATTTTATTTACATTACGATCGCGTCAAATTGACGCACAGCCGCAGAGATAGGTATACCACATAGCAAATTTCAATATTTCAAAGCTTTTGAAGAAAAAAAAAAAAAATATACTGATCGAATTGAGTAACCTCCTCCTTTTTCGAAGTCGGTTAAAAATAGACTTCAATATATATTTACCTCGTTCAATGGATAAAAATCAGTACAAGAGATAAAACAAAAATGCGTACAGATTTGTAATTTTCCTAAAAAATTGGAAATGCGTCAAAATGACCCGTAAACCTAGTGTTAAATAAGTGACAATGTCAAGTTGTTGTTACTATAAACCGTGTTGTTATGCTATAAACCGTCCGACAGCAAAATGGTGTATTAATAGCTTCAGTTTGTCAAACCACATTTCCTCGTTGCATCAATATGCAAAAATCAGCGTCGCATTTGAGGACAATTCCGCACAAATCGCGACCTTGGTTTCACTCGCAATCGCACAACAATCGACAGGTTAAAAAGTGAGATTAAACATTTGAATTTAGTAACAACATGTTGATGATTCGATGTTGCAATTCACCGAGCTCGATTTCTTGCGGCTGCGTGACAATTTTCCACCTGACAAAAAAGAAACAGACGACCTCCTCGGTAACAGTACCAGCAAATCATTCTGTGAAAATTGCACAACGTTTTTCCAAGTATATTCAACTCTTTATGAATGCTGCGAAACCAATCGATTACCATCGCGTCATGCCTTTTTTCTTCTCGCAAACATTATATTGTAATTAGCCGTACCGTTAGCGATTACCGCGTTAACATTCGACCACAAGTTGTTACCTACTTAACACTTTGACGGTCAGCGACGGGTATTCATGACTCTGATATAACTTTCGCCAGCAATCTTTGATTTATTTTTGTTTACTGTATTGCGTAGTAAGAGCTCTCAATTCTATCGATCCTTTCTCTTCTTTGGTCTTGATCAAATTTTTATGTTTATTTGTAAGTTTGCAAATTTGAACATTTGAACATTTTTAACACTTGAACTGTGGATGTGGTTTATACAGCATATGCTGGTATGGTATGGTATATGAGCAAGATAATTTTTATTAATATCAAATAGCAACTGTGATTGATACATAAAAATAAAACAGTGTCACGCCAAATCGATCACTTTTGGATCTAACCATCTGCGATTTTCTTCTAATCAAAATATGTTGTAGTACATGTGGAAGTCATCATAGGTTTAAGTCATCATTTTTCCGGTTTATTTATGGCAAAAGGATTGTTTTTGAATTCCTTAGATAATTCAAATCCAATCAAGCAAGTTTAACAAATAAGCTAATGTTTTTATTTCAACGCATCGCAGAGAGAACAGACGTTTATAGAATACAAAAAGAAACATAAGAAAACTGAGTTTGCGGTTTCTAATCGAAACCACAAACGGTATTTGTACCTTTTCTCGGATCAAAACCACAAAGTCGGGATGAACATTTTCGTGTTGGTTACCTTAACACGTGGAATGCTAATTTCAATACCGTTCTTTTTTTATTTTATCTGGATTCCTGTATATAACGGATACATTTAAAGGAAAGGAGAATTGTATCAAGTTTCTTACTTTTTATTCTCTATTTAATCAGAAAAATGTCAAAAATCGATAAAAGTTTCACAACATAAAACGTTATAAAAGTTCAACCCTTATGACATTATCAGAATATTCGCATTTACCATTTTCTCTAAAAATTATTATAAAAACTTATGTTTCAAATTCGCAATTTTAAAAAATAACTCCTAATAATAAATTTGTTATTTTAACATCTGTGAAAAAGGGAAATCGTGTAAATAAAGTGCCACGTGCATCGGGATACTGAGTCACGTAGAGTTAAACAGTGTAAGCATGGATTTGGTGAAATTGTTCTAATGCAATGATTATTCAGCTGTTCAAGTACAGCATGCTGTATGATTTCACTTCTTTCGGAAACGTCCAAAGATTGTGAAAGCATGATCTGGTTTTAAGCTGTGCAATAACAGTAGGAAATGTGCGTCGTGTTTGTTTCTATCCCCTCTGCTTGAGCACGAATGGAAAGTGTAGAATCATGATTCCCCCTTCATGAAACAGGTGGCCTGTGAACTCTGTGTCGAATAGTCCATTCGTCCTTGCGGTCATTATATTTCCGCACAACTGGTTGCTAACGGGGACGCAAAACGATTTCAATAGTAATTTCCAATGAATAGTTGCGATCTCATAGAAATTCTCTTTGTTTTCACTATCTTGATTGAAAGTTGTTTCACGTGGTGAATAAAAATTTTCTTTTCTTCAATATGAGAATGACTTTATAAGAGAATGATGATGACTTTCTATGAGAATGACAGTGATAGTTCGATATTAATGGAGATTAGGTTATTATTATATTACAGAGATTGTACAGTTTTTGGGGGTACAGAAATGAGAACGAAATAGTTTGATGAAACATAGACGCCATTGTTGGGAGCAATTACCCTTTCCCTCGACAACTTAAAAGTCGTTCGTTCAACTTTTTAATATAGTGTTATTATACTGTCGTTATATTATTAGTATTGTTATTATACTGCTATTACATTATTAATACTGTTATTATACTCGTATTATATTATTAGTACCGTTATTATACTGTTATTCTATTATTAGTACTGCTATTATACTGTTATTATATTACTAGTGTACAGTTATATTATTCTTATCATAAATTAATTTTACATGATTTAAAAATTATGAAATATTCCGAATTTTCGAAAACGAGCTCCCTAAGTTATTTAAAATTTTAGTATTATAAAATGCAATTTATAAAACCATGCAGTGGTTTTGTTGCAATTTTAATGTAAGAAATCATGCTCAAATTTGATTGAAAAGTTCATATAATAAATTACATTCAAATTTTATCTACACTGATTAAACTAATATCTTTTTATTTCATCTTTTAAAATTAGAAAAATATAGTAATATAATACAAAGAGTAATATAAAGTATTAAAATATTTTACAGATCTTAGAGTTTATTAAAATGAATTTCAGAGATGTATATTTCTAATGTTTAATAATGAAACTATTCATAAAATTGTTTATAGAGTATTTCAAATTATACTAGGACTATTTGATTTTATTACTTAAATATGATATATTATATGTATGAAATAGTGTATTGTGTATACATATAGTATAAACAATGTGATTACAGAAAATACAAAAATAAAATTAATTCTAAATTTTACCTATGATTTTCATTTAAGAGTAAATTGTTTAGTTAATTAAATAACATTTGCTTTTAAAATATATGCAGTTAACATGATACATTTACAACTAAATTGTATAATGAATATAAGATAGAGCGTATTGCGTACAATCACGCTTATTACCAAATTTCAGAAACTATTTACGCTCCAGATACGTAAAAAACGACGGACCTCAAATGCGACCATGCATTACAACTTTCTCTATAATATTCGGTACAATCAATGCGTTTCAATCACAATACGGCGCATACGGCATTAATATGCATTGCAAAATGCTAACAGACTTCGTTTCGAGAGTATAAAGGCTACAGTACATTGAATATCCCAGGTTTTTCTTGCAAAACCGCATCGAAATGTTCTGTACAGTAATTGCTAATATGGAATAACACATACTCGTACACCGCAGTAACTATCAGTAAATTAATAACGAAATATATCGATGACGTAAAATATTTCGAACAAATGTTAACAACTAAATTTTTGTGGAAAGTGTATTACTCATTGCAAGTTCTGGTGTTTAGCTAGTTCTCGAAATTTTTATACACTATTAAAGTTAGTTTTTAAACAACAAGTCGAATCAGGTAAATTTTATCACAAAAATAAATTATAATGTTATATTTATATGAAACATGATATATCCTTAAACATGATTGTTTTTCAATATTCGAAAATTTACCTGTAAATTCAATTTTTCCTCGAAATAACATTATTACAGATTCCAGCCTCAAAAATTAATAAACATCAATTACTTAAAATGGATTTTTTGCTCAATATGTGAGCTACTGTTATATCCCTCAGGTTACGTGCTGCGTTTCTGGATATTTTATTAAACGATCATTCGAAATATTATTTCATATTTTGCATAATTAATTAAATACAGTACATTTAATATGTTGCATTGGGAAAAATGTAACATGTAAACACTGCTCGAAATCATTTTCGTACAGATTGGACAAGCAATTGTTAATATTAATCAATTTTAAAAATGATTTTAAACTTGACAAAATATTTGAATCTCCATTATACACTTTTTTCATGGTATTTTGTGAATTATAAATATAGGAATCGGTGTCAGGAATAATTATGTAGATATTGTACCCTAATTTCTGAAACCTAGATTGTTCAACAACATTGATTTACTTAATCTTCCGTTAACAGTGCCTCATTTTGTGGAATGGTTGCCAGTACATTGCACTTTTCGCATAAAAATTTTATTTCTCGTTTTTGAAACTTTCACCTTTACTTGGTTTTATTATACATTCTTCATTTCCTCCGGTGTTCCATTCTTAAATTAGTAAAGCAAAGAGATAGCTTTCTCAAAAGTACGTCGCTAGCGGGTTATAAATTGTTCTAGCTGTTCATATAGCAAATACGCTTCGTATGCATACAAGGATTCAGGAATTTTAGAATTTGAATACCTCAAAATTTTTTATTTTTGATATATGGTATTTGATAATTTTATGATTTTTGAAATATGTAAATTTAGACATTAAGAAACTTTGAAAAATCGAAAATTTACGAATTTGAATATTTAGAAATTTACAAATGTATACATTTCAGTATCTAGAAATTGAATATATACATTTGATAATTACAAAATTTCGAGGTTTAAAAGTGTAAAAATTTAAGAATTTAAACATTCAAAAATTTGAAATTGGAAAGTTCACGTATCTAAGTACATGTAAATTAAAAAATTTAGAAATTGAAAACTTTTCAAAATCAAAAATACAAAAATTTCACATTTTGTTAAATTATAAAATCTAAATTCCTATAAATTCAAGTAAAAAATCTCCGATACAATTGCCCATCACTGATCTACAAAATTGAATGACAGTGAATGGAGTAATAGACGCAAGTGGCACAACAGCAGCAATGATTTCGTATACGCGTAAAAGCACACGCATCTACATATGTCCGACAACGGAATGCGCGTTTATGGCTGACATGTCTGGCCATTAAATATTTCTAAAGGCCTTGGAGCAATCTAACGTAACTCTCTTCTTTAATTTATCGAGTTTTGCAAACTTCGGCGCAATCGTATATTGCTTCTGCTACGTAATGTTTGCGTTTGCCAGCTTCAACTGGCTCTTTGTGATTCGATAAAACCAAGAATCATTAATGTAGTCCCTGGTCATTGAATTAGGACCGCGTACGAAAATTTCACTTTTATGGCCATATTATGTCATATATGAAAAATTGTTTTAGGCCGCGCAAATTATTACTAAATACCTTGGTAACAATATATACATAGCATTTTGTTACTATCGTGATAATAAATTGTGTGGGTGATGAGCGATTAACCGTGCGAGCGTTTGTGTTAGGCCGAATATCGATAGTGCGTCAGGTGAAATTTGAATGCCATAGAAAATGTCTGCCTACCAAAAGACTAGTTTACAACTCTCCAACCACATTATCTGAGTTGAAAAGAATTACAGATATTTGGGAAAATAATGAAGATATAAAGCATATGATCAATGTATACGGAGCATGCCGGATACAAGCTGTGACCAAAGCAAGCGGTGGAAATACAAGATGTTAACGTGTGTTAATAATGTTGTGTACAGTGGTAGTTACGTTAGTAGCGAATAAATTATTACAATTTGAGGAGGCCTTTTAATTTTGTGGAAAACGTGGAAAATGCTGAAAATTTATAGTGGTAATTCGATGGCCAGGGTCTGTATTCAGGGACATTCTAGATACTTATATGCCTAATTACCTGTATTCCTAAATACCTACATCCCTATATTCTTATATTCTTCTATCTCTACTGTACCTACGTCTATCTCTATATCCCTATATCCCTAAATCCCTATATCTCTACATTCCTATATACCTACCTCCCTATATCCTTACATCCCTATATCTCTACATTCCTATATACCTACCTCCCTATATCCTTACATCCCTATATCCCCACATTCCTATATCCCCACATCCCTATATCCCCGCATCCCTATATCCCCACATCCCTATATCCCACATCCCTATATCCCCACATCCCTATATCCCCACATCCCTATATCCCACATCCCTATATCCCCACATCCCTATATCCCCACATCCCTATATCCCACATCCCTATATCCCCACATCCCTATATCCCTACATCCCTACATCCCTATATCCCCACATCCTTATATGTCTACATAAAAAATCGTGACTATCTGTAAAAGAGAACATGATACCAAATGCTGTTGCCGTTACTGATTTGAAATACAAATTTTCAAGTTCAAAGAACATAACATGTTACTGGTAGCTGTATGTTTTGTAATGAATTACCATTCTTGATAAATAACTTAGATATCAGAGTTTCCTGATCTACATGTTCTTTTTATTAGATTGCATCATGTTTACTAATCTGTACACAATTTACTTCTACAGTTCGACACGAAAAGCAAGGATAGAAAAACTCGTTTGAAATGGTAATATTCTGTGATAATGCAACTACGCGAAAGAACGCGTGCTAATTAATCAACAAATTGATTCGTTCTAAATAAAATAGGTCAATAATTATACGAATGAAGTAATGAAAGCATAAGAATGTAAAATAGAGGCGGGAATTGAAACCGGTTTAGCGAAATGTAATTGAATGATGAACGTCTGAAAAATGCAAATTGATATATTAGTGCAGAAATATTGCAGATAAATTTGTTCTTGTTAATAAAGAAGAAATGGAAAGAAATTAGATTTCACTTATTCGATAACTGAATAATTATACTAATTCCCACACTTGAAGTTAATATTATAATTGGATGATTAGGTTAGGTTAGGCTTTCACACTTAAAATTTTCACGATTAATATTATAATTAGATGGTTACGGTACAATATAATATTTAAATATTAATAACAGATACATTGAAAATTAATTAATTTCATTATGTAACTTTATTTACGTGTTACATTTATTTCGATAATAATTTTAAGATCGATTTTATACATCGTGTCATAACATTTATTACCATTTATTATGCAATTTATTGTTGTGAATTATAAATACTAATAAATTATTATTGCAACCCTGTTACGGTCTTTTGTATCTTTCTCAGTTAATAATTTGTTATTTAATACCTTTAAAAGCTTGCATTATTATCAAATGTTATATTGAAATTATTATTACTTACTTTTTCTCTGTGACGTATTTAAATTTTATTATTTACGATCGTATTTATACACAAAATTGTTGTAAACAATTGAAGACCATAGTAAGACTGAAAAGTAATAAAATAAAAATAGATTTATATTAGAATTTAGTTTTTACAAATGTCAAACTCCTAATTAACACAAGTACCATTTTGTAATAGTTTTATTTTATCAAATTATGCTAGATTTCTGTGACTTTTAAGTTAATTATTGCTTATTGTAATTGGTATCCAGCTATTTTGTTTTAAAAATATTAATAAAACATTTGTACAGTCATTTTCAGTGAACCTCAAGCTTTAACTTGATGTAACACGTGTTATGGTACCTTTATGTCATCAAGTCCTCTCAGACTTTCGATATTTCAAAATCGTCCATTTGTTATGTACACGGTTTTATAAGAAGTAGCCAATTTTTGCGGAACACATTAATGAACGGATTACGTAGTCGGTTTTGTGAAATTTATATTTATTTTTATTTTTACTTCAATTCGGTGTAACCTAACTGCTATTTTCGGGTACTTTCTTTCTTCTTTTCGGGTCATTAATCTGTGTCAGACTCCCGAAATTGACCGTTGTTTTCTGTAATTAGAAACCATTAATTTCAAATTAAAGATATTAGCAAGGTTTCACACAATCTTATTTATTATACTTTAAGCTGATGTATTGTGAGTACTATTGTGAAATACTTTTATGTCGTCAAATCTGTCTGACTTTCAAATCCGACTGATTTCTAGAATCTGCCCTTTTATGTACAATCTAATATTTCGAAAATAATTCGATTTCATATTACTTATAACGTAACAATTATTAATTACAATAATTATAACCTAACATTTTTGTATCATCTTCTATATTAATACAATTTTAAATATTTCATATTATTCTTAAATTTTTAAGTTCATTAAAATTCAGTTTGAAAGAAATAAAAAACAGTTTAATTTACAAAGCCACTGCTATGCGAATATAGAAAAAAAAAACGTAAAAAAAAACTACAAATTGTCTCAAATAATAACAAGTACATTTCTGGATGTATCTGTGTCAGTAAATAAAATGGCTGCTCTATATTTTCTATAATGAAAGTCTGGAACGTTACAAATGACCATACAATTTATTAATATCTTAAATGTACTGCTTTATAAATGTATTATATTCTTAATAATTGCAAATTATTTCAAAACCAAATTATATTCTTATAATTTAATATACTGGTTAAAATATCATTATCAACAACTATGTTGTTAATATAGATTATCTATTAATATGAAACTTGTATAATATATTTTATAAATATATTATATTCGTAATAATTGCAAATTACTTCGAAGCCAAAGTATATTGTTATAATTTAATATATTTGTTGCTAGAAGTGTATCTGTTCGTAATCTAAATTATCTGTAAATATGAAACATGCATTTATTGCATAAAAATGATTAAATTACGTCACTTCGTTGTTTCTTAAACAACCACGCTAATTCCGCGTGCAATCTAAATTCCGTGAGTAATACGATTTTGGCAACGTTCCACGACAAAACTGAAGTTTCATTAACGTTACTGCAGACACAACAGAATGAGTTGTGACATTGACCGTGTATAATGCGAGCTATTCAGATGTGAATAAACTTGCGGTGTTATTAACCTCGGTGTCTTGCTTACCTATTACGGTGGTTAAATCATTCTTACGCATGCTTATAATACATTCTCTCACAATTATTCATCGCTTCATTCATTTTGACACCATGTTCAACAATCACCACAGGAGCTAGCATAACATAACATTCTCAGTTTCTGTTGCTATTTTTCTTTTACACTTTCACTGTGTACTATATATGTACATTCATTTCTAGAAATTAACTTTATTGGAATACTATGAAATATGTAGTTAAGATTTATTGTAATAAAATTATACAACTTGACTGTTCAGGTTTTGACGTTTTGTTTGATTCAATTTTAAAAATAATATTTTTAAACTTATATTACTTATATGTATTCTATTAACAAGCCTTTTATATTTATTTAAAGGAATTTGTATAATACTGCAAATTCGTATCATTCTGAGAAGGCGCGATAAAAAAATTATAATTGAATTCAAATAACAGATATGCAAAAAATTCTGTTTTCTGCATCGATGAAAAGAGAATATAACAGTCCACTCGTGAAATAATTTGTACTCGTGAAAATAGGATCTGTTGCACTCAACAATCTTCATCTATCACCTAATGAGATTATATGTATATGCCTTTCGTGTGAAATAATTAAATAGTTTCTACTGTACGACTACGTACAACGTTGCTAGATACATCATTTTCCTCGAATATTAAATACTAGAAACGTGCATACAAGAATGCAAAAACTAATAATATAGCTTCAAATGAAGGACTTTCGGATACCATAAAAAAAGGGGAAAAACTTAACAGTTCACGACACGCATATAATTAGTATAGAAGATACCTGGTAAATAATGATGAGATCTTCCTGTTTGTTTTTGCGCCTATTTTTCTTCTAAAATAGACATAAAAGAAAGACAAGGCCAAGATTGAAATAAGAAAAGTTGTGCATACGTTGTATTTGCTGCACGGACATATTACTTTACCAATGCATTCATAAGTTATTAATATACTGTATACGTATCATTATTCACATCTAGCAATTCATAAACATTGTAGCATATACTTCCAAAGAAACAAATTATCCTTCTTTGTATAAACAGTTAGGTACGTGTAAAGCCCTTGAAATGTATATTTTGACGCATTTCGATTTTTTTAGAAAAATGATAAAAACCGATCGCATTTTTATTTTATCTCTTGTACTGACTTTTATACATTGAACAAAGCAAATATATATTGAAGTCTATTTTCTTCAAAAGCTTTGAAATATTGAAATTTACTATGTGGTATACTTATCTCTACGGATGTGTGTCAATTTGGCGCGATCGTAATGTAAATAAAATTTTTAGTAAATTAGTTTTACCCATGCAAAAATTACAACAATAATAAATATGAATGCACCGACAATACCTTATAAACGACGGACTTCGCTAGTTCGGAGTCGCACGCGGCCGGCTCAGCCGGTATGCCGGGTTCGGACCCGGCGTCGCAGTACAAATCGCAGTTCGCAGGATAAAGGGAAGTAAAAATATGAATGTAGAATATTGAAGTAATGTACTAAAATATTATTGAATAATAAAAACTTTCTATAAATACATCTCATATTTTCATTTCTTGTAGTGTTTAATTATATTGCTTTCTAAGTTTTTCTCTAACACGTTGACTGCCACACTGAAGTAATTGAAATTTGCATCCAGTAGTGTTTTCATTTTTAATAAATCTTACGAAATATTTTCACAAACTTGTTATAATTATTTTCCATAGATCCATTTAATGAATGCGAATATTTTTGATTTGGAAAATGAAAAAATTTTTAATAATACACATGTTAGATTAGTATAGACACTTAAGTGTCACCCATATATGGGTGGCCTGGCTGCCAACGTGTTAAATACATGTAAAAATTCGTCTACCTCCTGCCAAAACTATTAGCACCTGTCTCTGCCTTAATGTCTACATAGCCTAATATGGAGAACACTTAAAAATTTAATATCTGTTGCTTTTATATATACATTTTAGACATACTAATGTAATATATCAGATTGGCTTCGTAGTATCGTACAAAAAAATTACTGTGTAAATTTCGAGGGACCCTCGCCGTTGATGCACATTTCTTGTAACGATCATGAAGGTCTGGGTTTCACCCGCAATTTACATGCCGAAGATACCCACTTTTTCTGCGAAATCCCCACTTTTGCTCTTTTTAACGTTGCATGTGTCGTTTTCTAGACAGAAGCTATTCAACCCTGCGAAAATACCAAAACGAGGAATTCGCTCTTGACATTTTGCATCGAACATGCCACTGTGTGGTTACTTTGCAATCTTTATATTACACGTTAAGTTTACCTTCTTCCGCAAAAGTACGAAGACTTACTATTCTTTATTCTACCATTATCCATCAAAAGAGTATATCAGATAATATATTTCAATATACTTGCATTTATTTTCATTATCAATAAAAAACGCAAAAATTCATTTGATGAACAGCGTGTCCTTAATATGTGGTAATGTTTTAGTATATAATACATGTTTCATATTAATAAAGTTTTGGTCCTGACTATTTTTGTTATTTAAGTGGACTTTGGTTCTTTTATTTTAATATTTTTTTGGTTATAGCAGTAAGTCATATATGAAATATTTAATATTTCTTTGGTTATAGCAGTAGTTATATTTCAATGAGAGTTGATTACCTACTTCAATTATTTCTATGTAAAGTATGATTTGTATCATCTTCCATTTGAGATCTCATTCCGAATTTAAATTGTTTGAGTAGAAATTTATAACGCCAACTTTCAGTATGTACTCAAGTTAGTGAAATCGCTTGGGTGAAATCAATAATTTCGAAATTATCCGGAACACTGCACAAATTCTAATATTTCTATACTCGATCTCGTATTTGCTTTTTACTTCAAATTTAGAAACGTTTGCTTATCTTCTCATTCGGTATTTTAAGAACTGTTCGAAAAAGAATTAATACATTGATATTTGAGCTTTCTTCTTGACCTAAAAATCTACATAAATCGTACTACATTCTTGTACCTTTAGTTTCATTGTACCGTTCTTTAACTATTATTTTAAATACATTTTTTCTTTTATACCAAAGAATGAAAGTGTAATGAAACTTAATTATAAGTATAATGGAAGAATAATGATTTCTCTCGAATTTTTCATTTATACATATGTTCAATAATATGAATATATTATTCACTTATACATATGTTTAATGATATATATATTTTATTCATTTATACAGATAACAGAAATAACAAAATCAACCAACGTGTATAAAAATTATACAATTACTTAGGAGACAATTAATATGTGAATTTCATTGCATTTAATGTAATTTTTATTGCACTTTATTGTAACATTTAACTAATTACAATATTTTATTTCTATTCGTTGCTCATAATTCTTATTCAGTTATTGTTTCCTATGTTTGTATAGAAGAGTGGATGATTTATTTTGAATTCCAAACTTCAAGTGAAAAGTTGTCAAAATTCATTTCAGTGCAAACGCACCTGGACTTAATGTTTGCTGAATAGCATTTCACTACTTTATATCATGAATATTTGGTGCTGTACCAATATTGGTTTAACAGTTTAAGAAATCATGCTATTTCTATATAACTGACATATATTAGGGGTACCAAAAAGTAATCAAAATTTCTTCGATGATTTCAAAGTTTTTCTATGAAAAATCGAAGGACTTTTTTTAAGAGGGGAATAATTGCCTTTATGCTGGTAGAAAGCGTTAGAAAGTGATGGACATTATTTTGTTGATTTAAGATTTCTTTAATAAATAAATATTTTTCGCCAGCAAACAAAATTTTGATTAATTTTCGGTACCCCTAATATATGTCAGAACTTTTTTTACTTACGGTTCATTTGTTAATTTTGACTTACAATCTCAGTTTTTCAAATTATGATGATGAGAAATTTTGTCAGTCTCTACAAAGTTGAATTACAGCGAAACATATTACACTCGTGTTATATTGTCATATACAGAGATATAACAGGGCAAAATTAATTTAAAAAATATATCAAATTAACACATATCAATATGTTAACTGAAACTTTTGGCTAAAATGTCTCACCGTTTGATATTATGACTCCCCGTAGATCGCCATGCGTCACGATGATGATGGAGCGTGAAAGTCCATGTAAAAGTACAACTAGATTTAAAGTAGAACTAAGGCAATAAAATTAAAGTTTACTCTCAATATTTCTGTTGAAATTATAAATATATTCTATTGAAATTATAAATATACTCATTTATAATTTCCTCATTATACCGCTATATACCTCATTTTACCTTTTTGTGTATTATACAATTATTGACAAAATATTTGCCAATCGAATATTTTGGAAAAAATAACAAAATGAATGTTTAATGCAATTGGTAATTAATTACTTCTGTGACTGTTCATACTGGTATGACAATTATGATGCTACTAAGATTTAGAAAGTCTTCAATAATGAAATAGAAATAAATATTTGTATTTCACGTAAAGTATGTTTGGCTGATTAACAGTTTTTCGAAACTACTTTCTATTTTTCGCAAACTATTTTTTAGGTTGTAACTTGAATCTGACACCATGCTATAAATAATTTCCTTTAAAATTTACAATGCATCTGCAGATTACAGGTATAACAACTTACAGTTGTAATCTACTCGATGACAATCATAATTCATATGTAAATGAGATATGAGATGAAGAAATGTAATAAAAACAACTCACATCGTTATCATACTAATATACATCAACGCTCTCTTAATAAAAAACATAGAACACTTCGTTATCTCCTTTTTAAAATTGTTATTAACTTACAAAAATAATTTATTATTTAAAAAGTTATTTATTCAAGATAAATTAATTTTGTTGTTTTGATTCACCTCCACTCATACAAGTTTCTTAAATGTCATCTTTTCTTTTAATTGTTAAATTTGTACAACACACTAGTATTCACTATAAATAAGACACGTACGTATTGTAATAAAAAATGGAGAGGTTATTATATTTAAAATAACACACAAACGTTGTAACTTTAAAAAACACTAAATGAATTTATTATTTAAGAAAAACGACTTGGAACAACCTCTTTATAATTTGTTAATTAAACTTGATTTATGAATATTAAAAAGCAATTCTAAATAATCCACTATATTTTTATACGAGTGAAAAATTATTATCAGAAAAAAACAATAACGAAGAAATTTATAAATTTTTAACGCACAAAAATCCGATCAAAATCGAACGGTATCTTACAAGTCAACGCGCGAACTTGATTATCGATTTCTCAATATATACATTTATTTTTGCTAATTTCATTGAAATGAAAATTCAACATATTGAGAACATTTAAAAATGTAATTATAAGCAACTGAATTTATAAAACAATTAGAACGAAAAAGGTTTAAGTAAAAAATGGAAACTAGAAATTAATTTAATTATTTTAATACTTGCACAGCAGATGCAGCGAAAGTCACAAATGCGATGAAACAAAATCAAACATGATCCAATGCTGTGCTTTTACTTTAAAATTAAATGTTTATTTATAATTAGCATTGTAATTCCTCAATTTTTTACGTCAGTGTATATTATGTTGTTATAAAATATTATGATCATACAAATAGATTTAAATTTTGTTCTCTCTTGAGATTACATCTGGCATGGCGAACATTTTGTTCCCTTGAGAATCACTAGATGACTTCTGTATAAATGTATGTGACAATCCATACACTATATTAAATTTATAACCCATCAAAAAATAAATTTAATTAAAGAATTGTTATACTCTCACTCTATAATATGTACACAGTATCTCATTTTAATATCATGACATATTTTCGTTCAGAAATAGTCACCTTAAACTTACATAACACAACATGATATTATAGCATAATGAGTGAAATGGACATACTACTTTCTCACATACGCCACGATGAATGTAGTACATGAGTAAATACTAGACGTACTTGTGTTAAGGAGTAGTGAAAGTGTAAGTGTTGCTGGTTTCTTTTTATTTCAATTTTAAACTCTTCAGGCTGTTTACAATTTCATTTCGCTGAACTTTTAACCTTGCTATATTACAGTAACGCATTCCATTCGAAATAACTTTCAGTATTTCGAGAAAGTAATTCCGGCATTTTTTCTTTTGTAACATCAGACTTTTTTGTAATTTTGTGTTATTACATATACGTGTTTAATGCATATGTAGTTGAGTTTTGTGTTACATAGTACGTAGCCGTATGCTTGAAAGGTTAAACGGTGCGTGAAAACGATCAATTGCAACCTTTCTCAATTTTAGATGTTTACGTGGTACTTTGAGGAGAGTATATTGTGATAACGAAATTATTAGAATATTGTAATTTGCTACAATTTTAATTGTTATTATTAATAAAATATAATAAATTGTGGTACTGTAATAATTATAATTGTAACAAATTGCAATGTTGTAATAATTACAATTGTGACAAATTGCAATACTGTAATGGTTACAATTGTGATAAGCTAACATATTGTAATAATTACAATTGTAATAAATTGCAATATTGTAATAATTAAAATTGTAACAAAATACAATACTGTAATAATTACAATTGTGACAAATTACAATACTGTAATAATTACAATTGTGACAAATTACAATACTGCAATAATTACAATTGTGACCAATTACAATATTGTAGTACTTACAATTGTAACAAATTGACGAAATTAAAAAAAATATTTTAAAATAGTACAATCCTTCATGATTAAAACAAAAAAGAATTTAGCTAAATCGGTTGTGTAGTTTCTGAGAAAAAAATTCGTAAGTGAAGTCTATTTTCGCAAAAATGGGCAAAAATTGCAAACTTTGAAGGCTTATTATTCCTTAACAAATTTAAAACCGGTGAAATGATGACTTAAACCCTTCCTAATTTCACATGGACTGCAACATATTTTGATTAGAGCAAAAGATGGTGACGTCCAGAAGTAATCGATTTTACATAAAATGTCCTGACTGATTTTTCGATTCTTTTGTCCTTTGCCGTTTCTCCCGCATTCTTTCGCACACACGCACTCACCTACGCTAGTTCGTACTCTCTCTCATACGTTCATGCATGCTCTCTCACATTCTCCAATTTGCACATTCACACATACTCGACACTCACACATAATCCCTCATATCATATATAATTATTAACAAACGAGAAATTAACAACTATTACATACTTTTTAATTCAGTAACGTAGAATATAGAGGGTTTATCGAAGTTTTCGGCATCGCAAGAAATGACCGTACAGTATCGAATCTCCGATGCTGGCAATGATGTAATCAATGGAGAATCGATAGACCTTAAAGACACTTATGTAATATAAAGGACAAGCAACTTTCTTTTTCAGACAGAAAATTATACGAATATAAACACTTCTACCGTTCAGAAACCGTTTCGTTATTACGTATTCTTCATCCTCCGTTCATCGAGGATTAATTAAAAATAAATACAATCTTTAACCATAAGATATTTCATAATTCAAGAAACCATTATTTTAGTCTTTTACATAACATTACGTAATTTGTTGGAAAATTATGTTAACCACATGTATGTTACAGTTACATGGAAATATGTTTATAAGGAAGAAATATTTTTACATTATAAAAATATATATGTTTATACTCGTTCTGTTATTCTTAAAAAGCACATATAATTAAAAACTACGTTCTTTTCTTTGAAACAAATATAATTCCTTCACTCCACAAAAACTACGATTTGATCCACAATTTCGTTCAAAACACGGTATGCATACCAACGTCCATAGCATTATACTTGCATAAACGATCTATCTCAAATTTCAATAAAATAGTCGTTCCAATTTCATTAATGCATGCAATAAACGTAGGAATCCGACAAGCATCGAAATTCTGAAACCTGCTACGTTTCATGACTGCAATCATTTATTCGCGAAAGGAAACGATAAGGTTTCAAAAAACGTAAACCATTGAAATAAAAGAACTGCTGCTCTGGTTTTCCAGTCATTCCTACTACGTCAACTTAGTGTTAACTCAAGTATTAAATACGCTCATCAAAGATAAACATATTAGTAATTATATGGTGGATTTTGTGGGATAATGATATCTCTCTAAGGTAGTAAATAACATATTTATAACTAAATTACTATACTTTCATTATGTCGTAAATATTAGTGAAAATGCCATATAGTGGGGAGGAATAGTTAAAAGATAGCTGCATATCATTGTATTAGGATTTAGTATGTTGCACGTGTTTTATTTATATATGTATTTAGAAGAAAATTAGCAAATTTCAAATTTTAAAACTTGTAGATTTAAAATTTGAAAATTTCAGGATGGGGTGTGTAATAATCTGGCAATTTGAGGATTAATTATTGCAAATTCTTGAATGCAATAGTTTGAAAATATTGAAATTTTTAAATTTAGAGGTTTGGAAGTATTTGCTAGTATGGAAATTTGGAAATTTGGAAACTTTGCAATTTCGATATTAGGGAATTTGGAAATTTTGGAATTTGGTGATTTGGTATTTCGGGAATTCAGAATTTGGGGAATTTGGAAATCTGAGGAATTTGGAATGTAGAAATTTGGGAATTTTGGGAGTTTTGGAATTTGGAAATTTGGAAATTTGGAACCTTTGAAATTTTGATATTAGGGAATTACGAAATTTTGGAATTCGGTGATTTGGTATTTCGGGAATTTGGAATTTGGGGCATTTGGTATTTGGGGAATTTCGAAAGGGGCATTTGGTATTTGGGAAATTTGGAAATTCGAGGAATTTGGAATTTAAAAATTTGGAAATTTGAGGAATTTGGAATTTCGAAATTTAGGAATTTGGAAATTTGGAAATTTGGAAATTTACAGTTCTCCAGAAAATTGGAAATCTAAAAATTTCAAAAGTTTGGAATTTGAATTTTCGATAATTTGGAAATCTAGTAATTTAGAAATTTGAAAATTTGAGGAATTTGGAATTTCGAAATTTAGGAATCTTTGAATTTGGAAATTTGGAAATTTACAGTTCTCCAGAAAATTGGAAATCTAGTAATTTAGAAATTTGGAAACTTGCACATTTTTCGTACCTAAGTCAAGAATGTAGAAATTTGTAATAAATCTAGAAATTTAAAAGTATTAAATACATCAATTCAACAATAACTGAAGTGAATGTCAATATTAAAATTAAGCAAACAAAGTTTAAATATTTACAGAGATAAAAATTCTTGACTAAAATATTTTCAAATCTAAAAATTTGGAATTTTAGATATCTAGAAATAGACCTATTAAATTTGGTAACTATAAAATTCCGCATACCGAAATTAAGTATGCATAAATCTCATACTAACGCTATCTCTAATGGTGATTCTAATTTTTAATTGACAAATTTCATGCAAACGACGAGTTTCCAGATACTGGTACAATATTACTTACACCTTGAACTCAAATTTCGCAAGAAACTGCACGAGCCGTTATTCGGCAACTTAAAATTTATATATTCTCAGTGCTCCACCTTTACTTTCAGCTAAAAGCTACTACGTTTCAGCTAATTCGATACATTCGATAAAAATAAATTCCAACTTCTACACGCAGTAAGTCCACACCTGAAGCAAACACAACCAAACACAACCACAAAGTTCATTTTTTCTCTGCATTCCACTTTATCTCCGTTTTATCTAACGTAATCAAATCATATAATTACAGTGCAAATAATGCAATTTAAGTCACGTGTATTTATTTATCTGTTTCAGAAAACGACAGCAAATCTGGACATTTCGATTCAGCGCACGGAGTTCAAACAAAAATTTTAGAAGGACGTCGTGCATGAAATAAAAAAGCGACATTGTGTTCGCACGTAGAAGACAGAATACTTCAGTTGTATTAAGAGCCAGGAGGCGAAGAGGAAAAGCTACGGGAAGTAAAAGGAAAATTAATCCAATTAGTTTGCAAACGGATAATGACTTTTGAAAGTGTTTCAAAAACTGACCACGTGCATTCTCGAAAACCATGCTGGGAGAAGTGACGTGATACAAAATTTCTTAAATGTAACACATCGTAAATTAGCTGTAACAAAATTTGTAGTGCAGTGGCAAAGAGGAAGAAACGTCCGATTAATTATACAATTAACGTTTTCAATCTAGTCTGCAAGATAGTTCGCAAAAGACAGTAATACGAAAACACGGTTGCGAGAGGATTGAAGAAATTTCAGATAATATCAGGATATTTAAATTGAGAAGAGAAAGCGCTCAAGATGAAGTTCATAGGGTCGTTGTTTGGGATCAGGTCGCCCAAGAAGATGGGCAAGGAATATATGAAAGTAGGAAGAAACGCATTATTCGGAGTGAAAACGAGCCAACACGATGGCCTCTGCACGGACAAAGTCCCTAGACCTTTGTCGTTTCTAATTTCGGAGAATGGGAAGCTTAAACATGGTGAGTTTTCACTTTATTTTGGCATATGTGGTCTTTTGTTATCTAAGGGGTATAGAGAGGGATGCAGGGATTTAGAGAAAAAGGAATGTGGGAATGTAAGGATGTAGGTATTTAGGAATACAGGTAATTAGGAATGTAGGTATATTAGGTATAGGAAGGCTAGAATACAAGTAATTAGGAATATAGGTACTCTAAATATAGCTAGGCTAGAATACAGTAATTAGGGATATAGGTATACTAGGTGTAGCTAGGCTAGAATATAAGTATAGAGGAATATACATAGGTATCTAGAATATAGGTATACAAGAATATATGTAAGTATATATAGAATACATATGTAGGTATACATGGAGTGTACATAGAATACACATATGGCTATACATGAAGTATACATAGAATATAATGTAGGTCCCTGGTCATCGAATTACCACTATAAATTTTCAGAATTTTCTACCTTTTCCATAAAATTAAAAGGCCTGTTCAAATTGTAATAATTTATTCGCTACTAACGTAACTACTACCGTACATAACATTATTAACACACGTTAATATCTGTATTTCCACCCTTTGCTTTGGTCACAGCTTGTATCCGGCATGCTCCGTATACATTGATCATATGCTTTATATCTTCATTATTTCCCCCAATATCTGTAATTCTTTTCAACTCGGATAATGTGGTTGGAGAGTTGTAAATTAGTCTTTTGATAGGCAGACATTTTCTATGGCATTCAAATTTCACCTAACGCGCTATCGATACTCGGCCTAACGTAAACGCTCGGCACGGTTAATCGCTCATCACCCACACAATTTATTATCACGATAGTAACAAATTGCTATGTATATATTGTTATCAAGGTATTTAGTAATAATTTGCGTGACTTGAGACAATTTTCCATATGTGACATAATATGGCCATAAAAGTGAAATTTTCGTACGTGGTGATTCGATGGCAAGGGACTATAATATCGAATCAATTCTTACCATTTTATTCGACTGTTTTTCTTTTATTTAACCTACTTGTAGTATCGAATCTATCCTTACTATTTTATTTGACATATTCTCGAAAGTGAAAGATAATTATATACTCAAACGAAGCAAATGATGCTCTTATCGACGTTTCAAATGAATGAATTCCATAACTTTTTGCAAGTATGCAACTTTGTATCGTTCAATCCTGGAGTCACTATAATTACGAACACGTTTAAATAAGAACCGATCATTGAGCATTTTGCGATCGAGTTGAAATCAACATTCCTGTGTAATAAATTTTCTTTTGGTATCAGAATATCTGATACATGTGTATTTCTGCAATCTGATGTTGTTGAAATATTATTAACTTCTTGAAATTATCCATTAAGATTTTATATATCACTTTCTTCATACATTTATCATAAAAATTTTGTAATTAGTATATCTTGAACATAAATAAATAAAACTCGTACATTAAATATCTAAAATTTTCACGAAATAAATTAAATATCTAAAACCTTAAACTGTAAATATGAATTGTGGATATTGATTCAAAAATTCGTTTTAATAAAATATTATTGCTATATATGATTTATTTGTCAGATGCGTCAGTCAGATCTGACTAATGTAGCTACAATATTAAAACAAACAAAAAAGTAGAAATGTTATATCAATTTCCTATTTTGCAGTCGTTAACAATGCAAATTATAATTGGACTTGAAATCAAAGTTGAAGCATGTCAAACATTCGAATAAAATTAATCATAGCTAAAGTACAAGTGCGTCACAAGTCAGACTCGTCAGAAAAGTGCAAGAGGTCAATTTGCATATCTGCGTATTTTAAGAATATTGAATAGTGTATCCGGTTCTCTTATATCGTATATTTTACATATTGCTTATATTAATTTTTCGACATACTATAAATGCATAAACTATAGTGTGCTCAATAATAATCTCACCAACCTCGAACAAAACTTTTTCCAATTTTCCAGATAATGTAAAAAATTAACCGATAAAATCAATTTGATAAGCGTGTTAAAAATGATCAGTTAATATATTACCGTGAAAGACCGAAATTGGAGAATGTCGACTTTCACCGGTGAATGTCAACATAGACCAAATACGTCGGTGAAAAACCGAATATTTTATTACATTCTTGTACATTCGGACCCTCACCGGTGTGTCGACAATCACATGTATGCTCTGATGGAGGTTCAAAAGAGAGGAGCCGACAAAGAGGCGATTGGCTCTCTCCCGCCAAATCCTATGTTCTCCTGAGAGTCAGTCAGCTTTGTCAATCTTATGCAAGCTTTGATAATGCGAGCAACGTTTTCTTAATTTTTTTTCCAATACCATAATTTATACTGAATGGATACTGCAGTAAATCGTGATCTTTTTCTTGAAAAGTCAAATGCATTAATTGCGGGTAAACGAGAAGACAATTGTTTTTATTTTTCTCAAGAAAAGTACTCTAAAATACTTTCTGAAGTAGTTTCTACTAAAACTAAGTGCAACATACCTTTGGATTATAGACGATTAAAACGTTTTGACGCTTTAAAAATTAATGATGAAAGGAAATTAATTGTACCATTAAAATCAGGGGAAACGAATATACGGTATTATGTTACCAATGAAGAATTGTTCAGTATACTATATGAAACTCACACCAGAATAGACCACAGAGGAAGAACACGTATGCTTAAAATGTACTATGTGTTTTAAATTCTTGGTCACTCCTCTCAGAAAAAGAGGCGCAAAAGTTACGTCACCCTTGTGACCTTTTATAGCGACTGAATTACGGAGAAGAAAATATAAATCTCCGACATGTTCAACATTCACCATTAGTGCATGGTAAATGTCGACATTTACCGGTGTAAGTCAGAAATAAGGGTATTTAGCAAATATTTCGGACATACACCAAGCGACTATGTGAATGTCGACATTTACCGGTGTAAGTCGACATTCTCCAGATTTCGGTCTTTCACGGTAACGAATATACAACACAGTATTTCTGTACAAGGTGAATTAATTATTGACATCTCAATGTTTATCAAGAATATAAAAAATACAAGGAAAACAGGCTTCACAAATACAACGAAAAGGGTTTTTTCTATTGTAATTTACTACCTTGATTTTTTAACGAAGTGGTACACTGTTTCATAATATGATCCAAAGTACAGGGCTATTCATAAGAAAGTAGATGAGATGTTACGAGGCTCTTAACTCTGTCATTAGAGTATTTAGAACATAGTATGCTTGTTTTTTATTAGTCATTAAAGCACTGAATAAAATTAACTCACGGTACTCTGCGAGAAGTGCATAAAAAGTACACTAGAATTAATAAGATTATTTGCTGCGGAAAGAGAAAGAAATATTTTCATATTTTCATGTCATTTTTGAGGAATTTGATGAAATTTGTGGTTGTGGACGATCTTTTAAATGTTGATTCTTTGTTACTTATATTTTATACTCTTATGAATATATTTTTAATGTTAGAAACAATTAACTTGAAAATTAATTGGGTTAAGGGATTTTAAGACTGTCTTATTAATTTCATTTTTTAATTGAATTAAAAAATTTAAAAATGAACTGAGTTAATTTTTGTAATAATCTGAGTTAATTGATTTTAAAACTAACTTAACTAATTGATTTTTCTATTAAACTGAATTAATTGATTCTGAAGCTGAATTCATTAATTGATTTTTAGGATTGATCAAATTAACTGATTTTTATAATTAATTTAGTTATTTGATTTAAAAATTAATTTAATTCATAGATTTTTAAAATGATTTTTAATGAATTGATTTTTATAATGGTCTGAATTAATTGATTTGAAAACTGACTTAATTAATTGATTGTTAGGATTGATTTAATTAACTGATTTTTGCAATTGATTTCAATCTTAAGTAATCGATTTTAAAACTAACTTAACGTATTAGACAGTTTCCTTGTTTTCACTGTGAAATCAGGAAGAAATTCCTCGGTATACTGGAGAAACGAGAATTATCATAGGTAGTTCTGGTTTTTTCTATGTGAGGAATACGTTTGTTATCTGCTTTCAACTAAGAATCCATTCAACGAATAATCTCGATGCAACGTGTTTCAATGAACTTGAAATCATCATAACATTTGAAATCTAAATTGATTAAAATCTTACGGAACTAACGTACGTTGAATATTCAGAGAAATCGACTGCAAATAAAAAAATAGTCTCGTTTAAAAATTTATTGCTTCATAATAATTCGAATAATTTTTCTTCCCTTTCACATCGTGCAAGTTCTATGTATAACATCTTTTCATGTTTTTTATAAAATTAATTAGTTATTATTATAACTGGTCATTATTGCAAATGACTTTTTAATTATTTTTACAAAGTAAATATTTAAAATTTGTATGCGACATATTTTTTAAAATAACAAACAGTTCTTGCGTTTGTTAAGTATTTAATGAAGAAGATAAATATTGTTACGAATGACATCTTAATTATTTTTACAAAGTAAATATTCAAAATTTGTATGCAACATGTTTTACAAAATTACAAGCAGTTCTTGTATTTGGTAATTATTTAATAACAAAAAGAAATATTGTGACAAATAATCTCTTAATATTAATACAAATAAGCTCTTGTTTACTAGTATTATTATAAATAACCTCTCAATTATTTTTACAAAAGAAATTATGAAAAAAGAAATTACAAATATTTAAAATTTGTATGCAACACATTTCTTAAAATTACAAACTATTTGCTAACTACACAATGAAAAAAAGAAATCAAATTAATTACATAGTGAAAATTTTTAATTAAAGACTGCCAAAGGTTTCCAAGCGCATCGACATGTGAGAGCACCTTAAACACACTAGGAAGATAATCGAAAGTGTACACAACGTTTACTAAAACACATATAACCGTTCATTAGATAATTCAATATTTTAAAGACCACCGTAACGTGAGAATTCGTTCATTGTCCTAAATAGTGTTAGATAAACCAAAGTGTGCAGGAATTAAATTCCATCGACAGCATCGATTTAATCCCTCTCTCAAGTTCACCGAAACCTTTCTACTTTTCCATATTATACACAGCTGTTGCAGAGAGTTTCTCCCCGTTCGATTGAAAAGTTCTGAGAGAACGGCACGTAACTTATCCGTGCTGTGTGGAACAAGTCTTCGTAACTGTAAAGTGTGTTGGTGATAGTCAAAACATAATCAGGATGATACGTAACATGCAATAAGTGGGGCAACCTGTTCTCTATCGCTTGTTCCACTAGCCTACTGCACCACGACCTCCGTCACTGAATTATTCCTTGAGCAGGTATTGTTTGTATACACCTTCATGCAAATGTACAGTCGCGTGCATAACTTTTCTTGGGATGTATGCAAACATGGTGGCGATCGCTGATCTTCAGGTGGATTGAGAAGTTGAGATATTGCGAAGTCCATTCATTTCTAAATATATAAAGTCTCTAATTTCTTCATAGACAAATTCCTGGATTTACCCTTTGCGCTCCTATGTCGAGTAGCTCGACATCACATTTCTCTTGGATCTTATAAATAATTCAGATTAATAGATTGGTTGAATATATGTACTTTCATTTAATTACAATTTATAATAAATGAGAAATGTATTTGTCACATACTCCACACTGTTACAATACATTTTATTGAGAAACCCTTTTTTGATCTATTTTGTAAATGAAGGAGTTGGTAGGTAATAGAAATTAAGGAGTACAAAGGGTTACATATCTCTATGTCTCAAATTCCTATGGTTTCTTTTCCACAAATACCTAGATTTTTACATCTGCAGATTCGAAAATTCCCAAGCTTCTTTATTCTCAAATCCCTGTGTTCTAATATTTCTAAGTGTCCAAAGCAAGTTTTTTTATTTCCAAATCCCTAGATTCACATCCCTGACTCCCTAAATTTACAAAGCTTTCTCTACAAATTCTTAAATTCTTATATTCTCTATTCTCACATCCCCAAATTAATAAATTCTCAAGTTTCTTAATTTCCAAGTCCCTAAATTCTTGTATCTCTAAATGTTCAAATTTGTAACTTTCTTTACTTCCAAATAACTAAATTCTCATGTCCCCAACTCTCTACATTTTCAAGTTTCTCTATCCCCAAATTTTTAAATCCCTAAGTCTCAAAATCCTTAGATATCTCTAAGACTCCCAATTCCAAAGTTTCTTTATCTGCAAGTTCTCAAGTTCACATATCCCTAAGTCCTAAATTCCCCTCATATGTTATCTCCAAATCCCTAAATATTCACATCCCTATGAATCTCCTCAAATCCCTAGATTCTCGTCTACTTAATTCCTCAAACCCCAAGATTCTCAAATTTTCATATTCACAAATTTCTAACTTCTCAACTTCCTCGGTCGCTTAAATCTCTAGATTCCTAAATACTAAAATTTCAAATCTTGTGCTCTCAAATTTTCAACCCAGCTAAAAGTCTTCCACAAATTTTTGCAACACCGCAAATGATATTGTAATGAAATAATTGTATCTTGTTTATAACGAACAATAGTTGATCACGAATAGATTTTTCTGCTCATTTATTAAGATCTCAAGGAAATAATGTATGTCATTGTCAAGTTCAAAATAGAGAAGTTATAAATTTAACTGTGACTGTAGTCATAAATTTAACTGTGACCTGTAAGCTATAAAACTTACAAACGCTATTACAATTACATCTAATACAACAAGCACAGCATACAAAAAGGGGCTTGTAAGGAAGTGATGGCATAGAAAGTTACGTATCAATGTCAGGAATGCGTGACACTTAACCGCCATTAGAGTTGATCGTTAAAGACTTTGAAGCATCAAGCATTTTGTCAAATTAAAGCCAGATTTCAATCTTTATATACTATTTGTTACAGATCAGTGTTCTTATAATAACTTAAAACAAATATTCATTATTTTTTTAATAAATGAAAAAAAAAATGTCGAATAAGCAGGGACCAAAACAAATGCTTTTATTCTTTTTTTAATTCTATTCAAACTTGTAGCATTTAAAAAAAAATATTTGTTCCCGCAAAACTTTTATGAAAAACGTTTATTAATAGCTTGCGTACAAGAACGTGAGTATTAGCCTTGCACTTGTTGTCAGTAGAATGTCCGTCGTTTTCATAACGTTATGGTCTACCTCGCAAGTGATGAAATCGCAGATTAACGAGTCAATTTTGTAATGTCGTTTTTTACAAAAGTTTTTCAATGAAAAAAAGTATTACGCACTATGAAGAATTTTAACATTTCATTACCATTTCGTAAATCTCTGTTTCGTTATTCGAGAGCTCTCTTGTTAAAATGTATTGGTGTGTATAAACTATTACATTATTTTTCTGATGACAAAAGTAATCGGCATTGATTCAATGCTGATTATTTCTAATAATATTATTATTGGATTATTTGCAATGTAAAACTTATATGCAATTTGACTTATACGATAAATTAAAATAGTTTCATGTTTCTGCTGTAACGCATAATCAGACAAACTGAATATATAATAATGTCCATGTCCATACTAAACTTACATTAACAAAAATAGACGATGCTTCAAAATGCACACACACAAATATAGTATTTACAATATTTATTAAATAGATACAAATATATTTGCTTAGCATACGACATTTTATTTTTATTTTCATCTCTGGAACACGTTGCTGAACTGTACACCAAAAGAATCTAAAGCACCTATACATATAAATGTTTGATTTCAAATTACAAAAATTCGTAAACTTTCATAAAAGAGGAATTTATATTTGTAATAACAAATTAGTATTTTCTAAATGAATGTGGTATGACAAATCGCTAATTTGCATCAAATCATCATTTAAAAAACACGTTCACGTTAGAAAAGTAATTGTGCTTAATTTAGGTTGCTTGCTTCTATGCACAATTTCTACTTAACAGAAAGAACGTTCGCATTTATACTGCCAGTTGTGAAATTCCGAGTTAAAGCTGGTTGGTTATAAATTGCGAGATAAAAAGTTACTGTATTTACATACGAATGAGAAAATTGTTTTCTTCTATCGCTATATGGAACAGCTTTAGCTGAAAGCTGTATACAAGTTCAAATTTCATCGAAATATGGCGGTGAGAGTTAAAGATAATTCTTATTTTCTTGCTCAAGAGAATAATTCACATTTAAAAATATAAATAAATATAAATATTCAAGTATAAAATATTTCGGTATAAATATACAATTTTTTTAGAAATAATTTATCTACTTTCAACAGTTAATGTAACCTCCCTGACTACTGAACCCAAAATGAGTTTCAAAATGGCCGATTTATTTTAAACTAGTACTAATTTTAAATCAGTTTTCTGTTATATTAATATTTATTTTAAATGAATTTTAATTCAAACTTATTTTAAATTATTTGTTTGTTAAACTACAAAATTTCTTAAAAGGCATTTTTCGAGATCTGTTCTAATTTTTATCAAGAAAACTAACACTAAACCTACCGATGTATGTACTCTTACTTTTAAATCAAAAACAAAGTAAAAAATAAATAAACAAACATTAAAACAAATTACTACATCTTGATAAAAGTTAACAGAGATTTCAAGAAAACTACAAATCTTATAATATTAAAGTAATTTATTCTTCCTAATTTAAACCGTGAATCTTGTTAGACAGTCATTTGACCATTTTGTTCTAATATTAACATTACTGTACATTTCGCCATCCATTTACCTTCCTCGTTTGCTTTCAATTTCAAATAAAAATAGAATTTAGTGTTAAATAAATAATATTCCATGTACAACTTATTAAGCATAGAAAATATGAAGAAATGCAAAATTCCCAGCAAAACGAAGAAACTGTATAGAACAGCAAGTTAGCGTTGCGAAGTACCTCGTATTACCCAAAGAACATCAAAGGTGGATGTTGTATGTTACGGTTGTTATCTCATCAGCACTGTTACTTCATGTCCATCGGAATACGTAATATCGAAGACGTGACACAGCCTCGTCGACCGGTCCAAAAATGTCTGCCAGATTATAATGGACCGTGCTTCTTTCAGAGTTTCTCTGAACGGCCGAGAGTGAAAGTGATCTCAAAATGCCCGTGTACATGTGGAATCTCGTTGGTTTCGGTGTACGAGCGTCGGCTTATACTTCATAAATAGCAACTACGTTTTGCAACTTACCGGGTAAAAATGTTTGGACAGGTGCGGTTTTGTAACCCTGACTGCATTCCAACGGAAGGGTTTTCCAGTAATCGATTTGCGACGAACGTTCGATTTCGACGACATTAGTTTTTTCTCTCGTTGACACGGGTGAAACACACGTCATATCATCGAAATTTAGGTCAGAAATTTAAAAGATCACACTGTACTGGTTGATCTACTTGACCGAACGTGAATATGGCGTGAACTTCTTTTTTGTTTAACACTGACATGCTGAGGTTATTTATAGAGAGATTTGCAAAATTTAGAATTAATATTTTGAACCAGATTGGTGTTAAGCAATAGCAATATCCTTAAGCAAGAATTCAGAATATTATTATTAAATGTATAGAAGATATAAGAAGAAGAAGAAGATATACATTATAATGTATTCAATAATGAGATGTATAACTTCAAAAATGCTTGAGATGAAGCACACAACAGATCATGACTAGGAATGTTATTCATAAATAATAAAAATTTTGTTGAAATTGGTTAGCTTTTTATTTAAAATCATGCAGTGGGTGGAAAAAAGACAAAAATTGTTAAAACTGTTCTTTTCTAATTATCTTACAAATGGTCTAAAATGGTATTTGTTTCAAGATAGCAGTTGCTCTAATGTTATTTTATGTGTTCGTATTCGCTTTCTGCAAAATGTGAATGAAATGGGTGTTCCAAAAATCGTATTTTCTCTTAGAAGAAATAAATAGAAGTGTACTATACTTTCACGTTATCTACGTTTCAAAAATTGAGACCTAACAGTTTATCCATGTCTAACAGTTCTAAGTACTATACTAAAAAGTACGTACCAAAGTACTATACCAAAAGAAGATACATAAAAATAATCAAAAATTCTGTGAATGACGGAAACACAACATTCCAGTTACATATCTGGCAAATGTCAAGGTTTAAAAAAGAATTCTCCATGTAATTAAAGAGAAACAAAAATCTACTGAAACGGAAACGTGAAAGTTAATTCAACGATGAAGTCGTTTTTCGTTAACGTATTTTGTAATCCTGTATTGTTTAAATTTCACGAATCAGGAAATGTAGAGCAATTCTACGTGTGCGTAACAAATGAAATATGAGCGAATTACCGGTATACAAGAGTTCCTTGAATATGTACAGATTTTTATTGCTGTCGAAAACCTCCACACTTTCTACAGTCGGTTTCTCAATATTTTGTGATAAACCGTGTATGTTTAAAACAGACGGCAAGTAAAGTAACTATACGAAATCACTACTTTTCAACCTGGTTACTGTATATGGAAACGGCAAATTTCTCTCTTAAATTTAATGTGAGTCAAGAATTTCGAACGTCATTTTGATTTGTTCGATCGGAACTGATGTCATATCGATTTATAGTAACCAAAAATAGAAACTTTATTTCCCTATTATGCAATACGTAGTCCGTCCACTTTTATGTGAAGATATTTGTTTAAAAAATATTCTACAAATGATTCATCATTTGTTATTTCATCCTAATTTGCATTGAGCATTGCAAAAATTTATTTTGTTTCCGTATACCTGTCACAAGATTTAAATATTTCTTGCGAATTCTGGTTATTATGAATGCATAACCGTTCTAATGATGCAATATACGTTATCTAAAGATGTGCTTATCAAGGATCATTAATCGTGGATGCGATTTGACTTGTCGATGTTATTTTGTGCAATTAATAGACCAATCAGCATGAAGAATTATTGACAATCAACATGACGATTATTCAGCAAACGATTCGAAATATAAAGTTCAGAATGTTGCACAAATTACTGCGAATATCGTACATTCGTTACGAAAATGACATAACTCGAAAAATTATGTTTTTCAGTAGATGCGAAAAACTGTTTATGAACATTGATATTAAACTAATGTCAAATGCAGAAGTCGGCTCATTAATTGTTCTAACTGGGAGCTAACTAGTGCAGAAGTATAAATTTCATGTAGACTGCTCAATTACTTCTTAAGTTGATATCTAAACAATACTATTTAACCCTTCTTCGAATAACTTAAATATAACACGATGTTTATATAGAATTTAATTTGTATCTAAAAATAATTTTCAAATATACTCAGTTGTGTTCGTCAATAAATGAATACAAAGTTTAACGCGTACACATCCACATTCATATATTTTTCACAATTTATATATATTGTCATAGTTTTATCTGTGGATTTGTATATTATAGTTTCTTTTATATGTACAATAATATCAGTTACAGATTACGTTTTCAGTGAAGCACAAAAGATTAAAAATCACCATACTTTATTATATAATTAACTGTTCTATTGAATAATACGTTTTAAATATTTAAAAGTGTTCAATGTTATAAAAATTTCCTTAACTTTTTCCACAAGGTTTATACAACACGTTTCACATCTTTTAATCATTAAACAACATATAATCAATTAAATACGGAAGTATTCCTGTAAATTTTATTTCATTTGATTGTATGTGAGATTAAACGAATTGTATAAATACATATTGAATACTCATGTATAATTTAAAAAGTACCGGAAATATGAGTCCGTCCAGTTTGACCGTGTAAAATTTGTTTATAACCTAACATTGACCGTATAGATTTATAAAAGATTTCCATAAAGATTTATTCTTCACTGTATGAAAATTATTTATAATTATTACATTATTTAATTTTCCAAGCTATTACAATATAACTCCACATACTGCATTTTATTGTATAATTAGGAAAAAAAATAATTCAATTAACATACCTAAATAGTAAATTTATTATTTTGCAACAACGTGAAACTGAAAATAGGATTTTATGGTCCTAAAATATTGTGCTAATTAAATAATTATGTAACAGAATAATTTAACATAGATTTTAGCTTGGTATTTCTCAAGGTAACGAATTGGCATACATAAATACCATGTTGTTCCTGTTACGTTTGAAGATAACATGTCTTACAAAGTCTTAGACGATTTCAGTTTGCGAAATAATATTTATAAGACTGATTACGTGTGAACAGCTTTTCGTTACCGATTAAAACATACGTATAAAATTATAGCCAGAGACGCGTCGGCGACGTCCTTCTTCAGACAACCGGATAACCTTCTTCGTGAAAAATTTATGCAATTTTCGTCATTGAATGGAACAGTGACTCGGTTCGATCTTCGAAAAATTTTAATCACAAAGGCACTTCAAGGAGTATCTTTTCAATCTGATTTATTGCAATCTTTTGTAGAAAAAAACATGCATCCTCCTTGATCAATAATTTAACCTCAATGGGTACTTGCACCACACGAATTGTAAACTTTAGGTTATTTTATTTTTCTAAAGAGATACGTCATTTGTATTTGTTACTCGTTAAGGATGTAGGAGAAGACTCTACATAAAATTTCTCCTAGATTTTTCCATGACACTAAGTTTATTTAGGTTCATATAATTTTAAAATATTATAGCAAATTGTATGACGAATAAAGTATGTATAAAACTGGTTGAGTATTGATATTTAGAATTGTAGAAAAATTATGAAGATTTAGAATGGGAGGTTAAAATTGACATTTAAGGGCAACTCACTAATATTTATACTTTCTAAATAATTTAATAATAGGTACGCTAATTGGAAAGTACTCATAGTAGTTAATAATAGGTACACTAATTTTAAAGTACTCATAATAGTTAATAATAGTCACGCTAATTGTAAAGTACTCAATAAAATATAGTTTCGTATATAAATTAACAACTAAATCTTAATGCACATATTTCTATTACATTGCCATACTTCATATTGTGAGTTGAAGTTCCTGTTTGTAAAAACTTACCTCCTATATTTCAATTTTAAAAACTTTCCGTTCGTATAATTCATCTATGGCGATATAATGAGTCTATACGTAACAATTTGAGTTTTATTGCAGGTGGGTCTAGAAATGACATCTAAAACAAATGATTTCTGGTTCGAATAGTACTGATGTAACTGAACACTATTGTTTTCCAAATTCAGTACATAATTTTGCAAATGAAATGACGTGAATTTAATTAGCAATATTATATAATTATAGTGATGAAAAAATTATAGCAGCTTTTATAATTTCACAATGGAGGTGAAATAGTGATTTTCAGACCGTAAATAAACAATAACGCAACGTATTACTTTCGACGTAGCCATCCAGTTTTTTTTTCATTTTCACTTGGTATCTTTTCACGTGTTTCGTCAAAGTGAATTGCATGCGAGAGATTTAGGGAAATCACGCTCCTTCTGTATAAAGAGCGCAATTATAGACGAAAATGGATCAAATTCATATTATTCGAAGGATATAGTTTCAAAAGAAAGAAGGTTGAAACGTTCAATTATAAACTTTTTGAAAACTAATTTTTAAAATCAGTTTGCTATCGTGCAATAAATTTACAAATAAATCAAAGATTCTAAAATGTTACTTTAGAGAAAAAGAAAGAGAACCGTATTTTTTTCGGATTGTGACCGTAAATAAACGATATCTTCCGACCGCAATAAACTGTACATTTTAAACACGTTCTTATCGAAACATCTTTCTCCCGCTGGCGGAAATAAAAGAAGAATAACTGCTTATAGGATGTTTTCTATTACATCTTTTCCTTGGGAAAATACCTACATCAAAGTTGACAGTAAAATACCAGTTCCTCACATCCTGACATATACAGCGATTACATCCTCACACATACTTTGGCCATCGAATTAGAATCTTTACAAATTTCCAGCATTTTTCACGTTTTCCGTAAAATTAAAAAACCTGTTCAAATTGTAATAATTTATTAGCTAGTAACTACTACTGTACATAAAATTATTAACACATTTTCGGAATACAGCTAGTGTATTTTGAAAGGCAGAAATTTGAATGCGCTAATATTTATTTGATTCATTGTACGTTTTCACAAATAGCAGACACATGTATACATGTATCATAAAAGTGAAATTATCGTGGTCTTCGATGGTCAGGATAATATTCGTAAATAGATCAGTAGATTAACAGTTTAGCTGATTTCAGAGTTCATGTCAGAATTTCGATTAGAAGAACAAAAGAAGTTTCATAGTACTACGAAGATGAAAGATTATCTATTTGTTTAACCTTCAAAGTCGGTGAAAGTTAATTAATGATTATATTTTAGCTTCCTCATGCTGCAAATCACTCGAGATGTGTAGCTGAGCGATAATATCTTCACTCGCTTGACAAGTAAATTAATGTGCACCAATTATGCGAAGTATAAATGAAGTGAACGTAAAGTCGTTAAACCTCTCACTGTACATTGCACGTGTGCGAAGAATTTTTTATTTTACAGAAATAGTAAAAAAAAAACAATAAGATTATAAAGTGTATTAGTAGAAAGTTCAAGTGTAAGTAAATAGGAAAAGATAAACATCCGTGATACTAAGAAAAGTCAGACAAAATTAATAATTTATATTAGTACTGTAGTAATCATAAAAATAATTATTTTCGTGAATTATACTATCTTTGTCGATAAATAATAGTAACATCAAAGAAATATTATCAATTTTCTGTCATGTAAAAAATTTATCAAAAATTGTCGTTATCCTGTTTAAAAATCGAACCTTAGAACAATATACAGTTGTAACTATATAAAAAGGGTTGTTTTTGGAACACATTTTTATTTTGCAATAAAAGCATGTTTGTTTTCCCATAGAAATCATATTCCTTTTACAATAAATGAAAAAATGAATGATAGATTGTAACGGGTTCATTTATTAATAATTCAATTAACACAGGGTTTACGGACATTTCACATATACCGATGTCTAGGAACGCGTCAATTTGACGCATGAACGAATATATTTAAAGAAAAACAACCACTTAGAAAGCAATATAACTAAACACTACAAGTAAGAAATGAAAATACGAGATATATAGTACATTATTTCAATATTCTACATTCATATTTTTACTTCCCCCTATACTGCGAACTGCGATTTAGACTGCGATGCCGGGTCCGAACCCGGCATACCGGCTGAGCCGGCCGCGTGCGACTCCGGACTAGCGAAGTCCGTCGTTTATAAGGTATTGTCGGTGCATTCATATTTATTATTGTTGTAATTTTTGCACAGGTAAAACTAATTTACTAAAAATTTTATTTACATTACTATCGCGTCAAATTGACACACATCCGTAGAGATAGGTGTACCACATAGCAAATTTCAATATTTCAAAGCTTTTGAAGAAAATAGATTTCAATATATAATTTACCTCGTTCGATGGATAAAAGTCAGTACAAGAGATAAAATGAAAATGAGAACGTCATTTTTCTAAAGAAATTCGAAATGCGTCAAAATGACGCGTCCCGTATACCTGGTGTTAATTAATTTCCATTAATTAATTACAAGATTGTAGTTAGAACAGAACCAAGTTAAAGTTTCAACTACTTTTTCACAGCACTGCGTCCATTTGTTCAGTATTCAAGGAAAATTGAAACATTGAATTAACATTCGGTTCAAGTATTACAAATAACTTTGCAAAAAGAAAAAAACATAATATACCCCATATAGATAATTATGTCGTATGACAGCAACAACACCTTTCACATATTTTCTTAATAACAGCTTGCAAAATAATTGTCGAACAGTTAACGTAAAATAGATCCGAGACCTTCCTCTTTACACGACCTTTCGATCAGATGTATGACAGTTAGATTTTTTTCTCTTTTTAGTTTATTTCGAAACCTTGAGCAACTTACATAGAAATGTAGTGCTACACCGGATGGAAATACCTGAAATCAATCGTTAGCAAAGAGCGAAAAATGTTGATGACCTAGATTAACTCTGCAGCAATCGGATAATAAATTTTTTAGAACGATCTTCGCAATAAATGCTATTCACGAAGTGTGAGTTCCCATTTATTCGTAAATTATGAACTAAATGTTTGTCGCATAAATTATTGAGCAAGGTAGATAGTCTATTTCAAAATGATAATTACTTCATAATATACGTAAATCAGAACTATTATGAATTGTTTGCTGTATGAATAAACAGTGAAGGGAACATTATTCTGCTAATTAAATTCAAAGCGATAAGTCATAATCAAATCGACTACTGTGTAACTTATTATAGCGATAAGTGGTAGTACATGATGCAGATTTATCTTGTGCCATTGATATCAATTTATGTCAATATTTCAATTTTATACTTTTAAACTACAAAATGGTATTCTTGAAATGTGCATTTTATAAGCTTTGCTACTTTTCCGCCGTTTCATTAATTTATTGTGCGATTCGCAAATTCTCAAATTCTCAAATTCTCAAATTTTCAAATACTCAAATTCCCCAAATCACCAAATTTCCAAGATCACGAAATTTCCCATATCGCTAAATTCTCGAAATCACCAAATTTCCCAAATCATTGAATTCCCCCAATCACCAAATTCCTAAATTTCTAAATCTCAAAATCTCCAAATTCCCAAATTCCCAAATTTCCAAATTTCCAAATTCCCAAATTCCCCAATTCCCAAATTCCCAAATTCCCAAATTTCCCAATTTCCAAATTCCCAAATTCCCAAATTCCCCAATTCCTCAATTCCCCAATTCCCCAATTCCCAAATTCCCAAATTCCCTAATTCCCAAATTCTCAAATTTCCAATTCACCGAATTTCTAAATTCCAACACTTCCCCCTCGTCAAACTTCAACATTCCTACCCTCGACACTCCAGAATATCCGATTCCGCCATCGCTGATTACCACTCGCATTTTCAAGAAAAAGATATCATAAAAGCGTGAATAAACCGTAAGTTTCATTCTTGGAAGATCGTTGCCCTTAGCACATGCAAGAAATGATGGCAACGTAGCGTTCATTCAACGATCCTTGACGAGTAAGCAATTTTTGTAGACCATCATCACTATGTTCAATTGAAACGTCATTTCCGAATTCCACAACGTGCGACAACCTTTATTCTCACATTTATCACATTAGAGGTATTCCTATGATAATTTCACGTACTAACTTACTCACCTCGTGTGATAAATAGCCATTTATCTACTGCTGATTAAAGAAAAACATATTGCTTTTCGGTTTCTGTTGAATTATTGATGCTAAAACATCGTAATAACACCATATCGAATTGCCTGGTGAAATTAATAGCGAAAGGGAAAGTGAAGTGATCATGCGTATACGATTCATTATTTTTTTCAATTGCTCACTTATCAATCATCTTGATATCTTCTGTAATTTTCTAGCAACTGGTTCTGAATAAGAGGAAAAGTGGTTTGAAAGGGACATTCTTGTTTAGAACAAGACTAGAAATACATCAGAAAACTATTGACCTTTATCACGAGGTATTTTTATCGTCAACCTTAGAACTTTACAGTTCAAAAGTTTGCTGAATTTTTTTAGGATAATTATTTTTCTATTATTAACTGATGCTACTGTCTGTTTATACATCATATGCAGAAGGCTATAGATTTAGTTGAAAAATATTTATTTCAAATTGTATTAAACTGAATGGTGAATGTGAGTCACCTTTCGAGTGCAAAGAGTTAAACTTTTAATGTTAAGAAGTTGAACTATATAGAGACTACATTATTTTTTATAATTGTACAGACAACGTTATTTTTTAATTATATAGATAACACTATGTTATATTTATATGCTTTTCCCTTGGATTTTTGAAAAAGATATATTGTGGTACTAATACCACAATAATTATGTAAAAGATTAATTATCTTTTTAGTGACATAAGTATTATGATTTCGCTAAAATATTTTTAACAAAATTTACATTAAAATTATGTATCTGTTCGAAAGCTTTGAAATGTAACCTTCAAATTGACAAATAATTTTTCTTAAATTTAATTGAAAAATAAAATATAATAATTAAAATTAATGAAGGCGTACAATACTAATTTATTAAACTAATAAACCAATGGTGAAGTTTATGAAAGTCTTGTCAAGGAAAGTCTTGAAAGAATTCAAATTTATTGAAATGTTTTTCTTGTCTATGTTGATTACTATAGCGGTAATAAATTAAATTAAGCATTTAAAATATTTATAGAAAGACTTGACGCTACAGAAGTTCCAACTTTTCGTTAATTTAAACACGATCAAGGAATTATGCAGAAGGCTTGTGATTGAGCATTTGAAATTTTCAATAAATCACAAATTCCTTTAGAACTAATATACATTCCTTTCAAATCTAAAACGCAGTTCAATTAATACAATTTTTAATTCAATTTTATTTTTTGAAGATTTACTTGAACCTATCTAAAATAAAAGTAGCATAAATCTTAAAATTAAAATATAAATGCAACATGAACGCAAGTTTAATTATACAACTAGTAAAAAAGCACGATGCTATCTTTTCAGTTAAAGAGTGCAAAACTAAATTTATTATTAAACTGCGTCATTTTAGAATTGCAAATTTTACATAAACAGCAAGGTTCATTGAATAGTTTATGTTATAAAGCATAATATGTAATTTCGTTTCGAAATAAACATAAATTATGCGCATTTCTAATAAATGTACTTTTTTGTCTTGTCTTTGTCTAGGTTGCTATACGTAGTAATTGTCGATCACAATCACGCTATAATTTGTATTTCGTAGCGAAGTAAAGGTAATGAAAGTTGATTCAATGCGAAATTCTTGAGTAATGATTATCTTACATGCATAATCAATCCTTGTAATACAAAAATAGCTGAACTTATCGGTGATAAATACCTAATTTAGCGCTATTTTTATCTCTTTGAAATTTCATGACATTAGCATTTACTTTTATGTAGTACATTAATCATCGAAAATCCTACCTCAAGAACGCTATAATATTCTTACTATTATAGTCTTCTCTGTGAAAATAGTATTTTTGGCAAAAAAGGACTGATAGGTATTTAGAATATAGGTATACAAGAATATATGTAGGTATATAGAAATATAAGTACCTAAGAATACAGTCCCCAGCCATCGAATTACCACTACACATTTTCAGCATTTTTCACGTTTTCCGTAAAATTAAAAGGCCTGTTCAAATTGTAATAATTTATTAGCTACTAACATAACTACTACTGTACATAACATTATTAACACACGTTAACATCTTGTATTTCCACCTCTTGCTTTGGTCACAGCTTGTATCCGGCATGCTCCGTATACATTGATCATATGCTTTATATCTTCATTATTTTCCCAAATATCTGTAAATCTTTTCAACTCAGATAATGTGGTTGGAGAGTTGTAAACTAGTCTTTTGAGTAGGCAGACATTTTTTATGGCATTCAAATTTCACCTGACGCGCTATCGATACTCGGCTTAACGTAAACGCTCGCACGGTTAATCGCTCATCACCCACACAATTTATTATCACGATAATAACAAATTGCTATGTATATATCGTTGTCAACGTATTTAGTAATAATTTGCGTGACCCAAGACAATTTTCCATATATGACATAATATGGTTAAAAACGTGAAATTTTCGAACGTAGTAATTCAATGGCCAGGGACTGTTCATATTTGGGGAGTATAAATAATTAAGTTCCTAGGTCCTCTTTCCAAATTTCTTATTAAACTAAGGTAGATATTTACATTCCCCCTTCGACTAATGGAGAAAGAATGAGTGAGAACAAAAACGTGTATGAAACAGCGGTTGATCAAATTTTCATCTCCAAGTCATCTTTTCAAGGACGTACGAAAAAAGCGATCTTTAACGAAGGTGCTCATTACCCGCCTCTGAGAAAAGAGAGATCGTAATGTTATGCAATGCATTTGGTAATTTGTACCGTTCATGGTTAACGAATATCCGCAGATTTTCGACCAAAAAATTTTTTTGTATTCCTACACAGTTGTGTTTCACTTATTTGCACTTTAATCGAAATATTATCTAAAATTTGCTACTTTCGCATTAATCGTTAATTGCAAAAGATCATGAAATACCTTTTTCTCTTTTATGTTGATTTATTTATTACATGATGACTCAATGTTAAACAAACTTACATCACATTCTCGAAATTCTAATTACATGGCAGGAATGTTGGAAATTCCTGAACCGTGAAACGTGGTTATGTTGACTTTCTTCGATGGCATTGAAGATGATGATTAATATGTTGTTTCCTACGTTACCCACCCTTGTTCTATGAATTTCCAACTCTAACGGAACCTTGCGTCATCGATCTCGTAATGAAGAATAGCTTAGAATGTTAGAGCTGTCAGATCCTCAAATAGAAACATCCGAAAATAATTATATTACGAAAGAGATATAGAAGATGGGATAAGATGGATACTAAGCGGAAAGTCTCGTTATTTAATAGTCACATCCCATATATTATATTGTTTTAATTTACATGTATTAAGTCTTGCAAAAAATTTGTTTTGCTCCACCATCTGCCACAAAATTTAAATATTTTTTGCGAATTCCGGTTATTATAAATGCACGTTCTAATGATGTAATATATGTTATCTAATGATGTGCTTATCAAGGATCATTAATCGTGGATGCGATTCGACTTGTCGATGTTATTTTGTGCAATTAATAGACCAATCAGCGTGAAGAATTATTGACGATCAACATGACGATTATTCAGCAAATGATTCGAAATATAAAGTTCAGAATGTTGCACAAATGACTGTGAATATCGTACATTCGTTACGAAAATGATGTGACTCGAAAAATTATGTTTTTCAGTAGATGCGAAAAACTGTTTATGAACATTGATATTAAACTAATGTCAAATGCAGAAGTCGACTCATTAATTGTTCTAACTGGGAGCTAACTAGTGCAGAAGTATAAATTTCATGTAGACTGCTCAATTACTTCTTAAGTTGATATCTAAACAATACTATTTAACTCTTCTTCGAATAACTTAAATATAACACGATGTTTATATAGAATCTAATTTGTATCTAAAAATAATTTTCAAATATACTCAGTTGTGTTCGTCGATAAATGAATACAAAGTTTAACGCGTATACATCCACATTCATATATTTTTCACAGTTTATGTATATTGTCATAGTTTTATCTATAGATTTTTATATTATAGTTTCTTTTATATGTACAATAATATCAGTTACAGATTACGTTTTCAGTGAAGCACAAAAGATTTAAAACCACCATACTTTATTAATCAAATTAACTGTTCTATTGAATAGTACGTTTTAAATTTTTTTAAATATTCGACATTATAAATGTTTGCATAACCTTACTTCTACTAGATTTAAAATATTCTTTATCTTTAAATCGCTAAAACTACGTCAATATTTATTTTTAACTAAAAAAAAATGCATAATTAAGAATTTTACTAAATCGTTGAATGTTCGAAGAAAGATCCTTGATAGAACTCATTAACGTCGCATCCTTGACATGATCTATTATCTCAACTTCGTAAGATGTCATCGCCACCATTAATCGAACATTATGAAACCAAGGCTATGAAAGACCTGTGAAATGAAAAGAGAAACCTTTTGTATTCGATGAAATGAAAAAAATGTATCATGCGTCTGGGCAGAACGTGTTTCTTCAGAATTTTGTTGGTTGACCCTGAAGTGAGAGTGAAATTCTTCTGGGGCTAATCGAAAATCGAGTCCCCGCTCGAAGTTATGCCGCTATAAAAAATAAAACCGTAATGTGGCTATAAAAGTTCACAGTCTATTTTTGAAACAATATAGTTAAAAATTTGCAGATTCATTCACTTATTTTTGTAACTGTATAAATAATTCATTCACTAGAGTGTTTTGTAGCATTGTCTGCATAATTAGGACCAATCGCTTGTATCACTATTTCTTATTTTATCGATCTTTTACCAAGAATTTATTTACTTACATATGGATATCATTATTCAAGTAGCGTATAAGTAATAATTGAAATTTTAGTATAATTTGAAATTTCAGGGGAGGGTAAATAAAGCTAAGTATTTTAGTTATTACCATATAAATTATTACACTAGCTCCAAATATTGTACTCGAATTTCTGTCAAATTTTACTGTTTTTGATATATGATGCTATAATACAGGTATCGATATTTATTCAATAAAACTATTTATTAAAAAATATCAAATGACAGAAAAATAGTATACTGATATTTGGGAATGACATATCACAGAGAATATTTCTAAATAAATTATTAGTGAAATGAGTCACATCAATTTTAAACCTGATGAAATTAACATGTTTATCGACAGTATCACATAAATTTCATTTATTTTGCAAAATTAGTACATGGCGTGAAGATCTCAATTTATTCAGAGATGTTTTAAAAAAGATGTTTAGTACAGAAGAAAACTATATTAAAAAATTGTGAACAAATTTTAAATGTCATGCACCGTCATTTTTTAACCTTGTACCACAATAATTTTGTATATATAAAATATTTCACAAATCTGATCTGCATTACAAAATATTAACTATTTAGTGAAATAGACTGAGATTCTCGTCTGAAAAAAATAATTAATGCAGTTCGGAATGATATACATAATATCATTTATAAATAATATTTAAATAGTGTGAAATTTAGTTATTCATACATTTCGAAGATTCTTAACAAAAGATATTTTTGAAGAGAAGAAGCTATTCGTATGGAAAAGTTGGCCTTCACCCATTCCTTTTTTTATTATAACATTAGCATTCTATAATGCATACTAACAACTATATTTTTATTGCATTTTATTGGGCATAATACACTCGTTAATAAAATATTCTGCTAATTAGCATGCAGACCGTGAATCAATGTTGCATTTTTTCCCTGTTAAGTTATTTAAATTATTCTAGAATAAAATATGTTTTTAAGAGTTGGACCGAACTTTTTCTCAATTTTTTAAATTCTTTTTGACAGAATACTAAGTTTTCAAATACTAAAATTTTCAAATTCCTAAATTCGTCGAATTTCAGAGTTTCTCAAATTTCCAAATTTCTGAACTTGACGAATTTCAGGGTTTCTCAAATTTCCAAATTTCCAAATTTCTGAACTTGGCGAATTTCAGGGTTTCTTAAATTTCCAAATTTTCAAATTTCTGAACTTGGTGAATTTCAGGATTCCTCAAATTTCCAAATTTCCAAATTTCTGAACTTGGCGAATTTCAGGGTTTCTAAAATTTTCAAATTTCCAAATTCCTAAATTTAGCAAATTCCAGAATTTCTCAAATTTCCAAATTTCCAAATTCCTAAATTTGGCAAATTCCAGAATTTCTCACATTTCTAAATTTCCGAATTTCTGAAATTGACGAATTTCAGGGTTTCTCACATTTCTAAATTTCCGAATTTCTGAACTTGACGAATTTCAGGGTTTCTTAAATTTTCAAATTCTTAAATTTGGCAAAACTCTAAATCTCTCAAATATACCAAACATCCAAATTCTTAAATTTGACAAATACTGGAGCTTCTCAAATTTCCAAATTCTTATATTTGACAAATCTCTAAGTTTCTCGAATTCTCAAATTTCTGAATTCTTCAAAGTTTCTATATGAAGTTTTCTGCATGCATTACCTTAAAATAATTCTTCAATTACTTAACAAAATATTGTGCAAATATCTTGATCAGATAGTAATACATCAAAAACAGCATATTGCTACAAATGAGCACACCAGGTCGATGGAATTAAATTGATGAACACTAATGGTGTACTTTCTTTATTCTATCCTACTTTCCAAACGATTTGCATCGACTTTTCCTGACAATAATATGAGCTGATACACTGTTATTAATGACGCTCAATTTTCGTGCAAATTGTCGAGGAAAGTATTATTATAATTAATAAATAATTAGAAAATATTTGTAAGAAATCTTTATATTTTCATATTCTTAAGTTTCTTTATATTTTTAGTCTTCAATTTCCAAATTTTTAAGCTTTGAAATTTACAAATTTTCAGATTTTCAGGTTCTGGAATTTTATGTTCTCAAAACCTTAAATTTTTGGATATGAAACTTTTTAATTCCTAAATTCGTACATTCCCCAATTTCAAAATTCTTGAAATCACAAAATACCAAGTTCCCAAATTCTTAAGATTCTACATTCTTCAATTCTAACATTCCCAAAAACACAAAATTTCAAATTTTTAAAGTTCTAAATTTCTACATTCTTTAATTTAAAAATTTCCAAGATCACAAAATTCCAAATTCCCAAATTATTAAGTTGCTATATTTCTCAATTTCATAATTTCCAAAGTCACAAAATTCCAAATTCCTAAGTTCTTACATTCTTCAATTCTAAAGTTCCCAAAATCACAAAATTCCAAATTTCCAAATTCTCAAATTCCTACATTCCCAAAATAACAAAATTCAAAATGCCCATTTCCAAATTTCTACAATCCCTAATCACAAAATTTCCAAAATCACAAATTCCTAAATTCCTAACATATTCCAATTCCAAAATTCTCAAAATCACAAAATTCTATATTCCTAAATTCTCAAGTCTTCATATTCCCAAATCCCCAAATCCCCAAATCCCCAAATCCCCAAATCCCCAAATCCCCAAATCCCCAAATCCCCAAATCCCCAAATCCCCAAATCCCCAAATCCCCAAATCCCCAAATCCCCAAATCCCCAAATCCCCAAATCCCTAAATCCTCAAATCCCTAAATCTCCAAATTTCCAAATCCCCAAATTCCCAAATCCCTAAATTCTCAAATTCCCAAATCCCCAAATCCCCAAATCCCCAAATCCCCAAATCCCCAAATCCCCAAATTCCCAAATACTAAATTCACCAAATTCGAGAATTATTAAATCTCAAAATTTCCAAATCCCAATATACCCCTACTCCCAAATTTCTAACTTTCAAATTCCTAAATCCCCAGATTCCCAAATTCCCAAGCATGCAATTAAATGTGTGAGGTTATAAATCTGCGAATTTAAGAACAACCCCCAAATTCCTAAATCCCCAAGCACCCAAATAAATTTATAAGGCTATAAATCTGCGAATTTAAGAACGACCCCCAATTTCCTAAATTCCCAAGTACCCAAATTTCTAAACTTATAAGGTTATAAATTTGCTACTTTAAAGACAAAAAAACCTAATCCTCTAAAACCTAACAAGCCATAAAACCTGTTTCTTTCGCATTGTTATTTCCCCGACGGTAGTCTACTACGATAATGTGTCCAGCATTCTTCACACGTGCAGCTTGTAAAAAAAAAATTATAACCGGAAAGTTCGGGCATAATACAGAAAGCGTATCTTACGAAAGTTTGAAAGCGTTGTTTTAATTCCCAACAAGCACAATTCGTATTTAGTTAAGTGGCAATAAAAGTTACCTTGGTATAAATCCACCGTTATAATTTTATTATTCAAGCATGTAAATTGTACATCTCATGTTTGAATGTTGTAACACGATAAATTCAATGTAACCTGTTAGATAAAACTTACTTTGTTAATGTACTTACGGTAATTCCGAGAAGGCTATGTCAGTGAAACGTTTTTACATCTGAAACTACTTTTCCCTTTTTAATTTTCTTTGCTGACACTAGGAAACACGATACTTGTGATGAAGAAGCTCAGATAAGAAATTGTACATGAGATCGTTAGAAAACGAATAACATGAAACCATGAATAAGAATTATATACGTATCCAAGTCCATATGAATAAAGAATAATATATTTGAAATTTTTCGAATATAATTTGAACATGCTGTCGATATTATTCTAACGTAGTCAAAGTTAAGATTCAAAGCTAAAATTAACATTAATTAATGAAAAATTGAACTTGTCCTCAGAAACAGCATTACGAAGTCTTTGCTTATAGTTAGACAAAGAATAAGTATTAATCAATTTATTGTTAGTAAATCTTCCTTAGAAAGATGAAAGATCTTCCATTGAAGGTTCCTACTTTGTAACAACAAGAATATCATGGAATTTAAAGTCATATATCAGTTAATGAATATGTTGCACACATGTGCAATATGTGTACCTATGTCAACCCACAAGTTGACGCAGGAAGAAGCTGAGGTATTTAAGAGAGCTACTTCAATTGGTCAGAATAGAAAAATAGTATATCCACAAATCCCTCCACTCCCAAATTCTTACATACTCAAATCGATATATCCCCAAATTACTGCGTCCTCAAATTGCTACGTCCCAAAATTCTTGCATACTCAAATCGCTATATCCCCAAATCCTTCCATTCCAAAATTCTTACATACTCAAATCGCCATATCCCCAAATCTGAATATCCCCAAATATCTACATCCTCAAATCCCTCCGTTCCCAAAATCTTACATACTCAAATTGCTATATTCCCAAATTCCTACATCCCCAAATCGGTATATCCCCAAATCCCTCCATTCCCAAATTCTTACATACCCAAATCGATATATCCCCAAATTACTGCGTCCTTAAATTGCTACGCCCCAAAATTCTTGCATACTCAAATCGCTATATCCCCAAATACCTACATCCCCAAATTCTTACATACCCAAATCGATATATCCCCAAATTCCTACATCCCCAAATCGGTAAATCCCCAAATCACTGCGTCCTCAAATCGCTACGTTCCCAAATCCTTCCATTCCCAAATTCTTACATACCCAAATCGCTATATCCCCAAATTCCTACATCCCCAAATCTGTATATCCCCACATCTCTGCATCCCCAAATCAGTATATCGTCAAATCAGTACATCCCTCAGAATAGAAAAATGGACGCCTCTCACATATTTTCGGTTTTATATTGGCTCTCGCGGTCGTCACCAATTAGGCCAAAAACGATGACAGTCAAACGTCTTGAGAATGAGTGAGATAGTACGAATTGCGTTCAGCAGTTGTCATTGTCATTGAGCAAGTCATCAATATTAATCTTATTTATCGAAATATAACGCTGGGAGTATTCACAGTGGGAAAACAACTTCTTTTACTTTGGATCACGCGCCAACTCGTGGGTTGACATCTGTATGTCCAATATGTGTAACACATATTTGCTTCCTTTACTTTGGTTTAAAATTTACCATCTTCAGAAATCTTTACTGCAAGCGAAGAAAATTCTATAAGAAAATTGTTGCTTTTCATAATCAATTGTCATGATTTTTTACAATGTCACATTTGTAACAAACTAAAATACTCTATCAAGTGTCACAAATACGTGATGTTAGATTCTAGATGGCTCTCAGGTCGTCATGCATGTACACTTGGTGGATAAGTGTTAAATGTTAAGTAAATCTTACGAGTGGTAATGTAACAAGAATCCGCTATATTTTTACAGTGATTGATTGTTATTTGTACCATGTGCTTTAACGTTGAAATTGTTTATTTCGCAAAGATTGTAAACTTGCATTTTTGTTTATATTTTACAGGCAGACTGTCAGCTGTAGTTATAGGAATTCTAACTCTTGTGATCGGCATTATTTTAAGCAGTATACCTTGGGTCGATTACATTATTTTAAAAGTAAGTACAATATTTCTCAGTAAGAGCAAATACTAAAAGCAATATTTATCAGCAAAATAATGTAGGTAAAGAATTTGTATTGTGTAAATCTTTCGATATTACTGTATTGTGTTTTAATATGTGATTACCATACAGTGTCTTACACATATTATATGATTACCATACAGTGTCTCAGAAAAATATGTGTCTTACACATAATATGTGATTACCATACAGTATCTTACACATATTGCGTGATTAAAATAAAGTAATTAATATTACAAATATTACAGAAACCTAGTTTTTTATTATCACTTAAATCTTCTTTTATTTAAATAAAACTGTGGCTTTCTAAGATCTATAAAGCATATCAATTATCCTAACACCGATCTCCTAATTCATAATTTCTTTTAAACGTGAAAGTTCCTGCGCAGCAGTTTATTATCGTCGCAATCTCACAACCTCGTTATATTTTATTTTTAAATAAAAAACTGTTCGCAGCTCCAAGGTGAAAATAAACGCTCATTAACAATTACCGATATTTACAAAAAACCGGAAGCGATTTTCTCCATTAATTTTGCACTTTCTCAAAGAAGAGTATATTTATATGGCGTTGGTTTGGAAACTTCCCGTCTAATTAGCTCGAAAACTGCAAGAATGTTTAAAACAATAGTTTCACGAATTCGAGGAGAAAATCCCATTATTCTTTTTTATTCCTTGAATAAACAGAAGTTATTCTGTTTAGAAGAACAAACAAGTGAAATGTAATTTTAGCGACGAATTCAAGTTAATTTGTTGGTTTTACAAAGGTGGCGATGGAGTCACATGATCGAATTTAAAATGATCACGTTTTAACTTACTACGTTCACTTTAGGCAAATTATTATTATAATTATTGTGTTTTTCATTTATGATTTTGCAAGGATTTAATTCTATGAACGTACGATAAAACTATTTTTTAAATAAAAATGAAATTAACTCTGATGGAATATGGAGAGGTTATTATATTTAAAATAACACACAAACACGGTAACTTTCAAAAGACTAAATGAATTTATTATTTAAGAAAAACAACTTGGAAGGTCCTCTCAAAAACTTGTTAATTAAACTTGATTTATGATTGCTGAAAAAGCAATTCTAAAGAACCCACTATACTTTTATACGTGTGAAAAATTATCAGGAAAAACAATAACGAAGAAATACATAGATTTTATTTTTATCACACGAAGGTCCGATCAAAATCGAGCGGTATCTTACAAGCAATCGATCGACGCACGAACTTGATTATTGACTTCTCAATGCATACATTTATTTTTGCTAATTTCATTGAAATGAAAATTCAACAAATTCATTGTCAATGATTTCGATTTGGGCAACCACAGACAATTGAAAGGCAAATGTTCCGAAATACAAAATATCGCAATAAACTTTGAATACAAGCATGAAATTATTTAACTAAAAAATAACTTGTTACACATTTGTCTGGACTTAGTGATACTTAAATATTTTACGTATCAGTACATGCGTATCATTTGTATTATTTTCGTCCAATCCATAGATAGTAAACTATTAAAATTAAATAGTTTATTTAATAGTTTATTATTAGTTATGCTAATAAACTAGTAAATTGATTAATTATATTTTTTAATCGTTTTTAGCAACTGCGGTTATGGAACGGTTCTCTTTCTTTCCACTACTGGCAAAAGCCTGGTGTTGTTCGACTGACCAAAGTGTACATATTCAACGTAACTAATCCTGAAAGTTTCTTGCAATATAATGAAAAGCCGAAATTGCAAGAGGTCGGCCCGTTCGTGTATAGGTAAGTGTCAATGTAATATCAATAAATTTGTTAAAAACCAAATACTTAATTCCTTGGATGTACATCATTATTATCAGTGTTTTTAAATTCGCAAGGAATAAATCTTAATATGACGAAATAAGGTGTATCTACTTTATAATTTCGATATTTTTACAAAATTGCATTCCATGAATATTTACTGCAGCTTCCAAAATTTTCCTCAAGCAGAATTTCCTCAAAGAATTTTATTGCATTGAATCACCAATTCTGTGAAACAGTTCTTGTGTAAATTCTCTGACTCTCAAATTATTTTTAAGGAACACGGTGCGATGGATTTAATCCTTTCCTTATTTGCGTCTGAATGCTATCCTTGTTAAGGGTGTGGTTTGAAAACGGGTATCAAAGCTGATTTGTATAGCTTTCAACTGAACAATGCATATATTAATACTTATTGGAAAATAAAAGAGTTATTGTTATCAAGATGTGCACATTATTCGCAAATACAATACTTCGATATTAAATTGAAACTCATTGAAATTTTTAATATTCACTGAAACGAAATCGTTAAATTTTTACCAACTAAGTAGAGTTAGTAAGAGTTTAGAAAAGAGTTTGAAATGAAATTCAAATTATTCATTTTTACTGAATGATAGATAACGAGGACGCAAAAGTTATTTTGACTATTTTCAATTATTCTCAACTTATTAAGAGAAAAAAACCTTTATCTCCATACATGAATCTACTTAAATACATTAATAACTTGAATGTTTTTTTACAAATACAATTTTTGTATATTTTACGACGTACGTTAAAAGTTTGTCCCTAACTTGTATAACCCTTATTGATCCCAACATAATTAAACCTTAATGTCACATTATCTTAGTAAATAAATAATTAATGTAATAATGTGTCTGTTTCACTCAGACCGGACATTTTGTAAGGAGAATGAACACTTTCGTGAGTGACAACATTTTTCGTAATGTTAAACTGTTCCAATATATACTTACATATAGTGTAAATATTTTTTAATTATAACATCTATAAAAACTCACGATGTGTATCTAAAAAGCTTAATTTTCTCTTTTGCAGAGAAGACATGGAGAAAGTAAATATTGTTTTTCACAATAATGGTACCGTAAGTTACCAACACAAAAAAATATTAAACTTCGTGCCGGAATTGTCTAAAGACGAGAACCTTAAAGTAATTGTACCAAACATTCCATTACTGGTAAGTACACTTTTCGGATATTCGTTCATCATAAACACATTATAAACGTGACTACGAGAATTTATTTATACTCATGATATTATCATTTTAATAAAATGTACTCTGTACAACCCCTAGCCATCGAATTACCACTATAAATTTTCAGTATTTTTCACGTTTTCCGTAAAATTAAAAGGCCTGTTCAAATTGTAATAATTTATTAGCTACTAACATAACTACTACTGTACATAACGTTATTAACACATGTTAATATCTTGTATTTCAACCCTTTGCTTTGGTTACAGCTTATATCCGGCATGCTCCGTATACATTGATCATATGCTTTATATCTTCATTATTTTCCCAAATATCTGTAATTCTTTTCAACTCAGATAATGTGGTTGGAGAGTTGTAAACTAGTCTTTTGAGTAGGCAGACATTTTCTATGGCATTCAAATTTCACCTGACGCGCTATCGATACTCGGCCTAACGTAAACGCTCGGCAGGGTTAATCGCTCATCACCCACACAATTTATTATCACGATAGTAACAAAATGCTATGTATATATCGTTATCAACGTATTTAGTAATAATTTACGTGACCTAAGACAATTTTCCATATATGACATAATATCGCCATAAAAGTGAAATTTTCGTACGCGGTCCTAATCCGATGGTCAGGGTCTGTAGTATCAGATGTCAAATTGAATAAAACAAGCATCGTGTCCAAATTTTTATAATAACAAATTGCTATGTGCATATCATTATCAACGTATTTAGTAATAATTTGCATGACCCAAGATAATTTTCCATATATGACATAATATGGCCATAAAAGTGAAATTTTCGTACGCGATCCTAATTCGATGACCAGGGATTGTATTGCATTACATTCTGAATTATTTCAAGAGAAAAATGCTTCGCCTATTCCTACGACAAAACTTATCTTGTATTTTTTAGACTCTCTCAACGCAAAGCAAAAGTCTACCTCGATTTCTTACTTTAGGATTATCAGTGTTTCTGAGGGGAATGAATATGCGATCGTTTGTTCCTGTGACCGCTCAGGAACTCGTTTTTGGATATGACGATCCACTAGTTAGCATTGCTCACCGGTTTTTCCCGAAAACAAGGCGTCCCATGAGCCGAATGGGACTTCTTTTGGGGGTGAGTAATAAATTATATGAGTCACTGCTTTTGTGTGAAACGTCAAGGAATATTGCGACAGATTAGAAGACTAACTGCGAAGTTTGTTTTCGTCATTCTCAAAAGTTCAATTACAAATGGTCAATTAACTATATAAGAAGAAAATTGAATTTTAAAGAATTTTATAATCATCCTACAGAAAAATAATCATTAATTTTGATAGAACATTGATCATTTCAATTACAGAGGAATGGCACATTGAACGAAGTGTCGACTATTTATACTGGACACACAGACATGAAGGAATTTGGATTAATCAATCGTCTGAATGGATTAGATCATTTGCCATATTGGCCGAATGCGCCGTGTAACTCTATTCGAGCCTCTGAAGGTAAATATTGTTAATCACTTTGAAACATTAACTGTATCGAATAAACACACAGATCATCTGTATTCGATAATTCTTTTTTTTCTTAGAGGAGCTCATCTCTAAAGCCCTGAAAACAGTAAATTATAGGACAGCTATTTATCAAGCAGCTATAACAAACTTTATCTTTCTCGCTCCAAAAAATATTATAAATTCATCCAGTAAATTACATAACATTATGAAAAATTACGTCAATTGTCGTAAATAAATAATAAATAAATAATTTCTGATAATTGATATTTTGTAAATAAAAAATGTCTTAATGATCTCTCTATCAATATATTTCTTAATAATCTCTCTACGTCTCAATATTTTATGCATCGAGATTCACTCTCTCCTTCTTTTGCTATCAGCTTATACTGCATACTTAAAAAGGAAGATGAGGTTAAATAAAAGAATGTCGCTGTATCATCCTCCAATTTTATTTTGATCCTCACGTTTTAACATTCAACGTGAATCACTAATGGATCGAGGACCCATATAATGTAAATTTTTATGGATGTATTTGAATTTATAATACAACACATTTGTATATCTCTACTCTATAGATCGTATCATCCTATTCAACGTAGAATTCGTTTTTCACATTCTTTTTCATTTCAGGATCTTTTTTCCCACCTCGTGAAAAGACCGGTTCTGACATCGTTCATGTATGGGATAAAGATCTTTGCCGAACTTTACCCCTACAATATCGTGGTCCCAGTGAAAAATCAGGAATCAAAGCGGATTTGTACACACCACCTGACGTGGTGTTTGGACGACCTAACGAAACCGCTCCCGAAAATGAATGCTTCTGTTCTGACGATATGTCTGCCTGTCCTTCGAATGGCCTGCAGAATATTAGTCCTTGCCAGTACAGTAAATATCAACTTTTACTTTCTCAGTGAAACATTTATTTATTGATAAATTATTGTATTCGTTTAATAAAAGAAACGTAATGAATTCATGTACTAACTATTCAATGAAATGAAAATATATTCTAAAGTATATTCTTCGCAAACTTATAGTTTGTATTTCTTCTTTCAGCTGCACCGGTATATCTTTCTTTTCCTCATTTCTATAAAGCGGATCCTAAATTATTAGATGCAGTTCATGGATTGGAACCAAATGCAGAGACCCATGAAACGTATTTTAAAATACAGCCAGTAAGTACTCTTTTATAAACAGATCCAATGAATATATTAAAGAGATAATGTTGGAAAAATAAAAGAAGAAACAGGGAAAAAATAATATGGCCTTCCAGTTTCATTATTCTTTATAAAATCTAATTTTATAATGAAGCTGCGTCAAATTTTGTTTAATTAATGTAAACCCTTCAATGACATTGAATACGTGGATACGAGGTTCCAATGGCTGCTAGTAGTTAAGTGGAGGCGCTGTTCCATCAAATTTTTATCCTTTTAATACAGTGTAAAAGGAAACAAACGTGTATGAAAACTTATTGAGAAACTTGATAAAATCCTTAGAAAATAAAGTCAAACACTTTACTTATTATATTATCGATAATATCAAATATTAATTAAACCGTCACAGTGCCTACGTGCAAACTATCACCCCGACGGTCCTAATAACCTAACGTCTTAATGAACTAATAAAAAATGGTTTCTTAATATTCCAGAAACTCGGAGTACCGCTAGAAGGAAAAGTCCGTGTACAACTGAACTTGAAAGTCGAACGACAGCCACTCATCGGTGTCGTGTCGAATTTTCCTGACATCGTGTTCCCCATCATGTGGCTCGAAGAAGGTATCGAGGAATTAACACCTTCTATCCGCAGATGGGTTTATTTAGCAACGACGTTCTCCGACGTTGCTGTTCCCTGTGCCTCGTATGGATTAATTCTAGTCGGTATGATAATCATAATTACCGTTTTCGTGAAAGCCTACAACAACGCCGTATTCACGCACGAAGCAGTCGAGTTAGGTAAACGGACTATTAGAAGAAGTTCCACGTTGCTAGTGAATGGACAACATAAACTGTTAATGTCCCGAGAATTGTACGTTTTGCTTAACAATGATCAGGAAAAACCAGAGAGGATAGAGATCTAGTGTAACTATTTTGTGGATAGTGCCGAATGTACGTTTAAGTATATGCTGGTCGGTTTCAAAAGTGATGAGATTATATCCCTTGCACTACTATTTATTGAACACGACAGACGTGTCAAAACTGATGAAGAAGATTAAAAACCATACCGGTATTCAATTCAATCCTTAAGAAATTATAATTACCTACACTGAAAATGCGTGCTAAAAATACTGAGGAAGGTTTACTATATTTAAACTGCAAGTGTGTCACAAGTTACTGTAGCAGAAAGGGTTAACATGTTCACACGTCCATGACCGGTGAAACGATCAGAGTTGAAGTAAACTAAACATTTGGGGGAGTAGGCCAAAATTTCAAGTATTTGAGTTTCAAACACAAATTTCATTGATATTAGAATTTGCAGCGCTAAAGTTATGATGAAGATAGCGCCGAACGTTACATACAATGCGTTAAATAAATATATGACACTACTCTATAAATTCAAATTTTATAAAAACAAAATGATACTTACAAAACATTTGTATATTTATTTTTAATTTGTTTACTTGTGAAGCTTGATTAACGCCAACTTAGAAATAATGTTATCACATTTATGAAACGTCTGAAAATCAAGTTTTATGTAACAAGCTTAATATTTCGGTTTGCATGTCATTTGTGCAATTTTATTTCTGTAATTTCTTTAGACAATTTACACACTACGAATTAGTATTTAAGGAATACTGACTATAATTTTCTACCACATTAAAAAATGAGGGGTTGGTATATTTATACGAAGCATTGTACTGTACTCAGTACAGAAAATCATGCACCTGTAACTGTTTAGTAAGACAAATTGTAGAGAAAGCTGAATAATATTATATCTTTCTACAATTTCATTTTCTTCGTAACAATGAATTCAACAAATATTAATGTACTTTTTTAATGGAAGTACTTCTTACTCGTATACTATTCTGCGTAAAGGATGCAATGATAAAAATCCAATATTTCGTGTAATATCCTAGATTTTTTATAAGTTAAATGTTTCGTAGAAGCAGCTGTAACAAATTACGTACGACAAATTTATTCTGACAGATGGTTTGGAAGACACAGTCCCATGACCGCATTCTCCCGTCCTTAATCCTCTTGATTTCTTTCTATGGGGGTTACCTCAAGGGTGAAGTGCATTCTCATCCATTTCTGTGGAAAACACGAAAGAACGGATTAATCTATATTATTCAAACATAAACAGTGTTTATGCTACGTATGACATTAATTTCGTTAAGAAAAACATAAAGAAATGTTATTGTATAAAGTGTTTAATACATGAAAGCGGAGCGTTTGAACAATATATATTGTTGTACCGTTATATAGTATATTATGGTTTTTGACGACTCGAAAGAAATTTTTTTGTCATTCTTATGTCATTCCCTATATCATCGACGAAATACAATGTAGTATGCGAATTTGAACACATAATCCGTATCTTGGGACCCACGGAATATATTGCAAACAGTATAAAATCAATATCAATAAATGTATAATACATATTTAGCATATTAATCAACAAAATCAATATTAATTTAACTTTCGCAAAAATGGAATATGTGGCGCGATCTCTCCGGCCATCTTTAACAAAACTACATGAATTATATGTATATATACATATAAAGAAGAAATATTTAAAGATTTCTGTTTTCAAAATTTTGTTTAATTCGTAGCACCGTTTTCAGAATAGCAGAACGATCGTCAATAAGGTAGAAAATGACAATAAGGTAGAAAATGAAAATGGTAACAAATTTTTTTCGAGTTGCCAAAAATTGTTTTCGGCCAGTAATCATAGCAGTCGAGGCCCTTATAAAATCAATCAATCAAAAATTGTTTTCACAGGTATTTCCTTTCTTAAAACGAAGCTTATTTGCAAAATTTGGCCAAAGTCAGAACACGATGGTATTTCGATACGTTTCGCTATAATTTCTAAATATTCTTGTATAAAAGTTAAGCGTAACATTGATTACCTATAATAAACACATAAAAATATCGAGTACCTATAATAAAAATAAAAATAGAACATTTTGATCAGACATTGATACGCTAGTGTAAGTAATATGAGCGTGCACAGGATGTTCCTTATAAGAAATAATCGAACGGTTACCGGCCTAAAACAACAATCTCATTACTTTTGAAACAAACCATGTACACCGCGTTAGGCAATATATCGTCTCGCAAAACGCTTAATCGTTTGATCAATGTACACCAAAGTTTTCTTTCCAATTATACAAAGAGGACGTTGATGCATATGAATCGCAATATAACGTACTTGGCAAACATACCTGACAATAACTGTACGGTGAATTATTAATTATTTTTGTGTCTATAGTTTCGCGTGCTTTTTTGAAAACGGAAAAGAAATTTTTGAATATACTAATTAATACATTTTAAGTTTACAGATTTACAATTTTTGATATCAGAGGTTCTTAAACGTTCAAATTAAGAAATTTAACAATTTAAAAATTTTGAAATTTGAAACTTAGTAACTTTTAAACACTGCATATTTCAATTAAACATTCATTGTAACTGTAAATAAGAAATCATTAAGCTTAACCCAGTCTTGCCCCTCTCTGATTATTTCTTTTATGCCAAATACTATTCTGAAAACAATTAATAAATTATATCACTAATTCATAATAATTACACCCTTAATTATTTTGATTATTTTACTTTGTATTTGTTAAGAGAAAATTATAGTAGAATTAAAATTAGATTAGAGTGAAGATCATCTCAAGGACACATCTATTAAAATTTTACAATCATCATCGTTTCTTTCTTAAACAGAATTGTATATTTCTTTCATACATTGATTCTTTGGAAAAATGTATATGTATATTTAGGCATAATATATATAAAAAATTAACATTCCGCGAAAAATTTTAAATTTATAAGTGAAATATTGTATAAAACAATTTGAAATATTTACTAAAAATCTTCCGATGATTTAGAGTTAACAAGAGAAGTGTAAGAGAAATGTGTAAGAGAAGTGAATGCAAGAAAGAGCAAGACTCAAACTAGCTTGAATATCTTGACTGTATACAAACTGTCGATGCACGATCAAAATTAAAAGCGATATTAGTACTGTTAGATTTTTACGTAAATGGTTGCCAAGCAAAATTTTAAACTGAATAACCGATACTTTAGTTAGCGTACAATGTTTATACTATTTATCCTCGTTTCTACCTTTAATACAAAACAAACGGAAACTACGAACTTCAGACCGTCTACAATTGAATTTTGCATAGTGGTTAAAACTTTTTATTGTTAACAGCTTATATAAACAAAACATGCAAAGGTGCATAAAATAATATACGTAAAATAAGTTATTCTTTAATTGATAGTAATTGAAAAATCAATTTATCCGAATCTCAAAGTTTACAAATGAAAAACATTGTGAAAAATATGTATTAGATCTAAATTTGGTATTGGAAAAATAATCTACGAAATTTTTTAGAGATAATAAAATTTATGTTATTTAATTTGTTTATAAATTGTTTTTTATTATAGAAGAGTTTATCATAAGAATATGTTTAAAAAGCTTTAAATGTGGCGATCAAAGTGTATATTTTCAACATATCTTAAGTTATTCATTTATTATGTAAACGTAATGCTATTATTGACAATAAAATTTATTATTATAATAAAAAAACATTTTTATCCTACATGCACGACATTTAAAACCTTACGAAAATTGTTGTTAACGAGTAATAATATAAATTAAAATTAGATGTAGTCATAATAAAACATTTCTTACCGAATTTGCACATGATTTCTATTTTACATTTAACCCTGAAAAGTAAATATACACCTACAAGATTACAGGATGAAAAAAATGTTATGTTTATGATAAAACTGTCTAAAGTACTGAATAAACAGTACGCAATCAATTTTTGAATAAATTTTTATTTGCAGCATTAAAGAAAATCAACTTATTTACTTATACAGACAATCATCATCATTTATTAAAAATTAAATTAAAAAATATGCGTTACAAAAACATTTAATAAATTTATGATGTAATGCATCCGGCAGAAAATTCCATGATCGACAAATTAGGATTAAAAGGTTCTTCTTATAAAAAAATTACATTTAAAGTATGCTTAATTTGAGCAGAAGTACGTATTCCAACACAGTAGTATATAACAATATCACATTTTTGATAAAGCCCAGCAGTTTATAATAACACAAAAGTAATGTTATATATACATTTTTAGTCGATAATCTTTATTTACTTAATTTTTCTATATTTATTATACTATAAACTATACAGAAAACGAATTACAGCGCTTAAATTATATTAAGTTCCTAAACGAATATAAATAATAATTAAATCTTCATAAGTGTTCTTAATAACGTTACTTTTAATACGTTAGTTAAGAGTATTAGAATGAAAACAATATACGTATTTTGAAAAATTATTCTAAACGTGACATATAAATATCCACGGATATTAGCAACTAAGATATTATAATAATTTATTTGATATTGGTTTTGTTAAATTTATCATTTTTTTATGTTGCTTCTGCAATTTATCAATTTCATTGGTATTTATAGCTTTGATTATTTACATGCACAAATATGTCGCATACATGCTTAACGTATTTACTGCATTAAAATAGTGTAATAAGCATATACTGTTTCTACTGGACATGTTGAATTTATAGCCGTTTGAAGACACAGCAAATGTGGTGCGTGTAAATTGTTCACGCATTCGTTTTGCTGTTCAATGCTTTATACAAAATAAAAATATTCTACAGATACTTAAAGATACATCGATAAACAGCAATTAATACGTCTCCTTGTTCTTTTTTTTAGTGTTGTTCTTTAAGATTATACATGAAGTTCATTTCATTTTAAGTTGATATTTAAACCGAAAGTAATAACGATACCTGAACAAAATATCTTTATCTAAGAGGACTAGCCATACCTAGTTAAAGGATGTGTAGAAGTTAAGGAAGCAGGCTCCCTCAGATTTAATTTATGCAATTCTTCATCTGCTTTATTATGTTTTAATTCTTGTTGTGTGTACAAGAATTTATTCCATTCATCGATCCTTGGATGTGCTAAATGCTATATTTAAACAAATATTACATTAATCATATCCTTTGTTCAAATATAATTATTTAACAAAATGTATAATTACTTTTTAAATCAAAGCAACCGTGTATAAAATATAAAGTAATTTTACCTCGGCAACGTCGTACACCCAGATCTTTCCCGTATCATCCCCAACGGTTACGTGCAACCCACTAGGAGTCCATGACACCCTATTAAGAGCTGGGGATCCATCAATTACTATACTAGCTGTAGGCACTTCGGTATCTTGATTAAGATTCCACAAATCCAATCGTCCTGAATCGTCTACAGCAGCAAACAAAGCTGGATGCGTCGGTGACCAAGCGACGTCGTACACGTAGTCGCCATTGTGTTCAAAAGAGTACAGAGGATTATTCTCTTTAAGACTCCACAATTTAATCGTCCAGTCAATCGAAGATGTTAAGAATAAATGTGAGAAATCTATTCCTCCTAGTACAGCGTGCGCGCTGATTCCGGTAACTGGTCCTTGATGACCTTCATAAGTTTCTAGTACTCCAGCTTTTGTGCCGTGACGACAAGCTGGAAAAGGAATTAAAGACACTGTTATACCTCTAAATAAATATATCATCAAGATAGTAAATGATTCACACTGTATTAAATTGGGATAAATGTAAAAGTGATGGTAAGTATGAACAAACAGATTATTGGATGATGATGCTTCAATAAGGAAACTATGTTATTTTTATTTTAGTAGCTCAATATACGTCAAATGTTTCACGACTACTTGTCTAAAAGTTCATGAAAAAAAGTTCTGAATGTCCATGAAATCAATCATAGTATTCTTCAATGAATAAATACTCTTCTTTCTTAAATTTCTTATTAAGAGTGTTATGTTATTGTTACTAAAATGAACTTGTAAAGCACTACGCTTGTAAAAGACAACAAAATTCCTTTGAAATCAATGCATAATAATTATTATTTACCAGAATATACGGTTGCATCTTCGCTACCTACAACAAAATTATTGACATCTCCATAAGGAAATGCCAAACAAGTAGCAGCAATAGGCTTCGATTGCTTAGTATGAAGCTCTAACGTCTCCAGCGGTTGTGACAGCATCTCTAGACTCCAAGAGCAAACCTTCCCATCAGTTGAAATACTTATCAAATTGTGTGCATTTTGAGCTCCAACAATGTTTAAACAATAAACAGGGTGCTAAAATTACAATTATTAAAGTATTTTTATAGGATCAATTCTTCTATAAACAGAGGGAAGCATTTCATTTAAGTACTTACAGTGTGCGCACTGGCTGATAGTGGAGTACGTTGAATGGGAGATCTCTTTTGAACTCTGTTGTCCCACAGAACAATCTGACCAGAATAAGTACCTCCTAAGATTAAATTAGGGTGAAATCTAGCGAACGTGGTTGACATCACCGGAGACTGACAGTGAAAAATGAATTCCGGTGTGGTTTTCTTAAACTTTGTATTCCAAACTAAACAGACCCCGTCGGGATCGTTAGGGGTGTCATCGTTATTGTTATAGGAAGCTACAAGAAGTTCCGGAAATTGAGATGACCAATCCATCGAGGTCACACAACGGTTGCGAGACCACCGGTCGCAGAAGAACGACCGGTTCAACCATAGACGTTGATGGCTCTTTTCGTCCCTGAAATTATTTCATTATTTACTCTATTTACTTATTATTTCGTACTACTAAATCTAAAACTATTTTTTGTTGAACAGATTTCTAATTAAACCTCTTTAGCAGTAAGCAAAATTATTAAATGTTACAAGAAGGAGGATGTTACCCCAACCCATATAAAAAGGTAAGTTTTGTGTGAACGATATATATAATATAATTTAAATTCGGTGCTCATTGTGGGTTTACTTACATTCCATCTTCACCATCCACGGTGCCGGTGTAATCGGTATAAATATCAACAGATTCTCCTAATGCTCTTTCTACAATACGACTTGTACGGTCAAGAAATCGTTGGAAATCTTCAGATAATATGATCATTTGTTTCTCCTCTTCACTAAGTTCTCGTACTATAAATCAACATTTCATAATTATTGTAAGTGTAAAAAGTAAGCATACACCTTTTAACAGTTCTTAAAATTGAACAAAACTTCATGAGTTTCTTTTGACCGGTTGGGTAGCTGGTTGCTAAACAAATACCCAGGAATGAAACTTCAGTAAAATAACAAGCTAACTTACTAATAATCTTTTATAAAGGTATTTAAATAAAAATTATTTCGTAGATGTATCATGTAAAAATAAAAACTTAAATACATACATATTTTCCTAATTAATGCACAATTTTTTGTAACCATTTTTCACTTTAAAAATCTTTATTCTCTTAAACAGTTCAAAAAGTACTATATTACATTTATTTGAAAACTATACATGCAAATATGAAAAAAGGTATCTTTGAAATAACTTTATGGAATAAAGTTTGTTTCAAGGAAAAAACTATTTCACATTGTTCGGAATTATGTTACATGATCACTCATAAATTTTGTAACTTATTAATTAGGTACCGTTACCTTTGTTTCGAAATCGATTGAAATAAAATAATGCATTAAAAGGTTACCTTCTTTAGGTTTTTCTTTTTCTTTTTCTTGCTCCACTTGTGTAACGGCGGGCTGCACTTCTTTAACTTGAGGTAAACCATGAGGAAGAATACCAGGAGGAAGTTTGCTCTGGAAACCGTCCATATGCGGCAAGCTGTTCTCTTCATCTTCGGCTTGGCCATCATCAAATGTCAAAACTGTGGTGAATAAGCTGGTTCCGCCACGGATACCCTAACTTTGATACATCTAGCTACCTCTTGGCAATTGCCCTACTTAAAAATTCGATGCTCTACGTTTCTCAAAGTAAGGTGAACACTATGAACTTAATCGATACCTTGCAATGTTCTACATAACACAATACCTATTGTATCAACGCATATTGAAAAAAAATAAATGAATAAACGAAAATAACGCGGAGCATTCGAACAATTTTGCAAAATATACAAGATTTCGAAAATCAAGTTAAATTCTAAGATTGTCACGTAAAATTTCGAGATAAACAGAACAAACATAAATGTTCGCAAATAAATCGTGGAAGCGTCAAGTTTGAAAAGGGATGCAACTCTCTTTGAAAAGCTTCCGTAAAAAGCATGTTTTAAAAAAAGAGAACTAATCGAGAATTAAACAAACGCAATACTGCAAAAATAACTATTAGGCTGAGTCACATGCACTGATATTAGTTAGATGTAAAAAGAAAGGTGGACTGCTTGTTGGTGGGGCTATACAAATAAAAATGAATAACTTTCGTTTCGAATGTTTAGAATTCCGAAAACGATCTAAAACGGTATCTCTCCACCCTTCGTATATTAGCAAACGTAAATGAAATGGAAGAATGAGTGGAAAAAAATGAAGAATCGATAAAAAATCGATGAATTTATTTTCTTTTATAGTCGTTGCGTTTTGTAATCATTAAATGACAATTTCGCGATATTACCCATTAGCAGGATAAATTTACAAATGTTCGATTATATGAAAGAAGAATAAAAACACAAAAACTGAGTGGAGATATTAACGCAACTTCCCAAGTCTCATGCAGCATTTACTAAGTACATTTTTATTTAAAAAAAGAGAAAAAGAACAGGAAAAGATACAGTTTGAACTAAATCTATAGTTTCACAAAGAAATACTGTCTAATAGTATGAAACGGAAATAAAGTATGTATAACAGTGATGGGCAGATCAACTACCCAACGAAATCTATAGATTAAAAAATTTAGAAATTTAGAAATGTGAGATTTTCAATCGCGAAAAAGTGGAAAAAATTTGGAAACGAAAAATGGAGGAAATTTTCAAATTGTCACACATCACACTCTCGCAGGGTTTGCCCATCACTGATTCATAAAATTACGTCGTTCATGCATAGTGAATATAATAAAATTACAAGTACAGTATACTATCTATCCATGCGTGATTAACCAAAGCGAAGATATTTTTTACAGAAAAACTACCTAACAATTCGACGATTTATCAAGCAATTTTTAGTGTAAATTGATAGTACATGTTCCCTCCTTTCAGTGCATATGTGTAGGTACAATAATTGAAAAGAAACGAAAAGAAAAAAAGAATGAAGTGAAGGTTACTTGCAAATGCAATTTTTGTGAAAAATCAATGTAATCTCATGTGTTCGTAATACGATTAGGTAGAGTAAATCATCTCTAGAGAGGATTACCTACCTGTAAATTCGTCCTCCCATTCTAAACCAGGATTTAGATTGTACTCGTCTTGAAGGAGGGAAAAGAAAATGTCAATCAATCTTGTGTCTCATTATGTTAGTTGTGTTTATTTTCTAATTTCATATCTCTCGTAGAAAATTATTGATGTATTTAATGCTTCTAAACAGAACACTAAAAATACGCTTGAAATATACTACCGATTTTCGTTAACACATCTATACGTCATAATTTTTCTTTTACGATACATCAACAATTAGCTAGAAAGTGTATGTGTGAACGTGTATTAAATATTTAAACATGCACGTATACCTATTAATGCCACTATATCGTTCGATACAATCGTATCATTAAAAAGGGTGAAATCCCTTTTTTTGAACACCTAGCCTTTCAAAAATTATATTTCAAATTATACTTCATCTTTTCAATGGACTATCGAAATTTCAATCGTTTGAAATTTTTTAGTAAAGCTAGTATTTGTCTTTTTTTGTATTTATTATAAATTTTTGTAAGAGCTTTGAAATCTGTCGAAACAGTATTCGTAAAGTAAATTTATTATGAAACCTATTTTACAAGTTTTAGAAAAATGTCCTAGAAATAATAAGAAAAAAAAAATAAAAATAAGAAAAAGTTTGAAACATTTAAATATTTTGATATAAAAAACTGACATCTCCGACTACTAATATAAGATTGTTTACTACTACTTCATTTAAATATGTCTCAAAAGTACGGAAGAATTTTTTTTTTTAAATCCAAAATTTTCTTACAAAATGTAATCGAATTCTGGATGACTTGTCGGAAAAATATATTAATATCGATGTAAAAATATATCTTCAAAAATTTCTATTTTAGTCGTTTCTTTTTCTTTTTACTAATTATTTTCGTAAAAAAGAAACCGTGCTATTAAAAAGCAATATTCATATTTATATTTCGAAATGTCTTTCAAGCAACAGTAAGTTGCATGTTAGCAACACTAAAAGCTGAAGCCACATGTTTTCTTTGTAAACTATTTTAACGAAAAGTTTGCTTATAATATTTACTGATCCCAACACCATTACATCCGCTCCCATGTTAGTACACTGTAGTATTCCAAAAGTTACGGAAATAATAACCAAGCCGAGAACTCTGGAAGGTGCGTTAAGTTGTGACAAGATTTGCCAATGGATATTCGTACGTAAAGTATTTTCTAATTCAGACAGTCCCATTTTCAAACAAATATTAAACAATCTAGCAGATTTCATGAAAATGTTATAACTTCTTTTTTGTAAATGATACTTTTATTACATTACTTACTTGTTAAAAGTTAACAGATTGTTTCTAATAAAAAGATTATTTAATTTGAATAAAATTTCGTTCATTAAAGTTGTATTTTTTGATATTATAACAAACAATTATATAGTCCAAAGGTAGTCTGTAAATTCTAAAAATATCATGCTTATGTGATACTGGTATAAAATAAAGTATGTATTCTAAATTACACATTCAATCTTTTTATATAAATACCATAAAATAAGAAAAACTTTATTATTATTCTACAAAAGAAATGGAGCTACATTGGGTAAACTCACTTTGCAAATACCTTCTGTACGTATCTTGTACACAGTGTTGTGTGTACTGATTTGTGTTAAATACTTGGAAGCATGTATTAAAATTTCTATTCGCAGAGTAAACATTTATACTATCTGCATTTATTGTTTGAATTTGAGTGTATACTTTCATAAATGTGTAAATGCCAAATTATTTTAGTTTAAAAGTCGGGATGTCAGATAAATACTTAAAAAGTAATACATACAATAACTCAAAGTAAACACACCCAATAATAATAATAGAACATAAAAATTAAAAGAGCCAAAAGACCAAAGCAATTCATAAGATAGCAGAGATATCTTAAGTTCTGGGTGGAGAGTTTTAAGACACTGATCAATTTTATTTTAAATTTAGAAAATAACATTTCTGATTTGATCGTTAAAGAAATTTTATTGATAACCAAGAGAAAAAAGAGAGTGCATTCTTTAATTAATCATGTTATATTGAAAGTCAACCAATGTGATAGTTCTCATAGCTTAAAAATTAATTTTAATATTAAAGGGTTTTTAATCTAATTCTATAATAATGATTATTTGTATTGTACTCTGAATTCATTTTTCATATTATTAATCCTAAGTGATAAACGAAATATAGCTAAACCTAAATCTGAACCTAAAACTTGTTGAAAACCAAGAGAAATCATAACTTACCGTAATAGTCGAATGCATGAGCTGAGAAGGGGAGGGAAAAAAATTGTACTTAGTTACAATTTCATAAGAATGCACTACACTAATAACACCTCTCTACACTCAGACCATAAATATTTTAAGGAAAATATCATTACTATAATGTAAAGAAAAATACAATTGCAAAAACGCAATATTTTGCATTATTGTATAGAAATGATTTTTAATTAAAACTTTAAAAAATTTGATTCATTGTTACTGGTCTGTTTTAAAATATGCATTATTTTAAAATTCATATATTTTTCCTCATAAAATCTTCTATATAAATTGTTATTGTGATTTAAAGTATTTCTACATTCATAGAAATCACATGTTTATTATAAAAATAAACTATGATAAAAATAAAAGAAAACTGGGTCTATAATTACACAAAAAGCAAAAATAAAAAGACTTTTATCCGCTGAATGTAGTTAGGTGAGTATAGATTTGTAAATTTTTATATTGTGTGGTGCTGTGGTCCTACATGTAAGAGGAAACATACATATTCAATGCATCTTACATCATCGAAATTAAAATAATGTCAATCTTTATCATAATTCAACACTTTCTCTTAAATATTATATTTTATTACTGATTTTAAATAAAATAGTATTGGCTACATAACATAAAGTAATAAAGCATTTATCTATTATGACTACCAATGGATGCTTAATTATAAAAATTTGATATCTCACTTACATCACTTGTCACACTTATGCCCACCCCCCCCAAGTTTCTCAAAAACAAATTTCACTATCCTTTTTAAATATAAGTTTTGTTAAAATGTTGAACATGTCTACAATGCACTACATTTTACACATTATAACAAATAACAGTCATTGTATAAAAACACTTTTCAATATTATTTCTTTTTTTAAATATTAAACAAAGTAGTAAAAAACTGGATTTCTAAAACATTATATTTAGTACTACTGTGATTAAAGCAATATTACTGTCTAATATTCATGTTCATAAATCATTATACCATGAATAATAATTAATTTATGTACTTGATAATTTTAATACTAGCACACATGAGTCAAGGTACATTGACTTTTTGTTGTAAAAATTTTTTAATTTTCCCAACAAACAGGACGCCTATAGTTAATATACTGTATAATTTTGATAAACTGTTAGTATATTATTCAATTAAGGTATGTGAAGCAAGTTAGAAGCTTATTGTTTATGCGAACAAATAAGTGTTGCATATGGAAGTAGTAGATAAAATGTATATTGTTGATATATAAATAAATTAATTTTAAAGAACCAACTTCAGAATTTTGTTTTCTAATTTTGATTACTTTGCTTTATCATATACTTGAAATTCTTAGTATTCCAATACACATACCTATCCCCACATACAACAATGTAGCATAATTGGAGTTGTAGAATCAAGAAAATTTATAACATTCTTATAAGTGTTCTACTTTTAGTAATACTAATATTATAATGACATGTGGAACATCATGACAGTTAATAAAAATGAACACAACTAAATCCTTTCATATAACTGATTCTACATCTCTTTCTTTTAAACATGGATACCAATGTATCTACCTCTATAATATATTGTTGTACAACAGTTATAGCAAGAATAATAAAAAAGAAGGCAGAACATACATAGGTAGTTTGGTGCAGACCCACCTTTCCTGGGACGCCACCAGTCAGCCTCAAAGTAGCCTGCGGAGTAAGAGTGAGTTGGTGTTGTTGTCGAACAGGAGTAGATGGTGTATGCAGAAGAAGATGCGGACAGTCCTTATGTCCAGTACCGGTTGATTTGACCGATTGTATACCAAAGACAATGGAATACGGTATGCTTAATAATGCCGCAAAATCAGTTAGGTATCAGAGTATGTATGTAACAGACTCTACATATCCCATGTTTATATTGAACATTCTTTTAAAGTAAAAAATTATACAACTGTATATAAATTTTGATACTGATAAAAAATCAGTTTTCTATGTGTTTTAAGTCAAATTTGATACTTTGATCAAAAGTTTATAGTAAAGTAGGTGGGATGAAAAATAGATAAAAACGAAGCCTATAAACTGTTTGTTTTTAATATATTTTCACATTAAATTAAATAAAAAAGCAAATTAAAATTTAAAACTTATATTAAAACTAACTGAAATTGCGCATTAATAAAATAGAAGTGTAAAATACGAGAAATATAGTTTCCACCACCAAGAAAAATAATATTTTTGTCCACAACCTTCTTATGTGTTGAGTGTTATTCATCTCTACTAATACTCAGTTTACAAGATGTATCCAATTCACAAATAAAAGTATCAGAAATTTTGTTACTTTAATGTTAGAACATGTACTTTTTTCAGTATTATCTTACAGTTTTGGTAATGTTTCAGAATATTAACATTAAAGTCAAACTTCAAAGATACATGTATTCCCTTGTCTACAGACACCCAGTACTTGTTTCTTACGAAACATAATTAATTTCTTCAATAATATAATATGAAATCCATATTGCTATTATTAATATCAAAATATTCAATTGAGATAAAATATTAAAAATTATACAAGCAAATAAATCTTTCATTTCAAAAAATGATTAGTGTATGTAATGAATTATAAATTAATAATTCGTGAAAATATCATACTTTATTATATGTGATAGTAAACAAAATTTTTTCAAATTCTTTCAAATAGTCATACTCATTTAAAAAGTGTTGAAAACAAATGTTAACACACACAAAAAAAATAAAATGACAGTAATACTAGCGGTAAGTAACATGCCATTTTTGTATAAGTGTGTTTTAAGAATATGTAAGTTTCCTCATTAGTTAAAATTAATCATAAAACACAATATAAATCAGTACTATAACTGTCATTGTTATCACAATAAAAATAAGAATTATGCACTGTATGCAACACATCTTCTTAATTCAGATATAATATAAGAACATTATAGTGTGATAAATGTCTCGATCAATTAATACCATTAAAGACATTATTTGAAGATATAATGCACTTTTGTGTACACCACCCACTTTACCGTACTCAATGTCTTGAAAATGTAAAAGTGATCTTCAAAACGTTTAATATCACAAAGATTTTAATCCTTTGCATTCATTTTCATAAATCATTAAAATGAAAATCTAAAAAATTATTTATAATTTTGAAACTATTAATTTTTCGACCTTTTTTCATCAATAGAAAAGTACTATTTACCCTAAATGTTATCAATCGTTTTTCTACTTCACCCTATATATCACACATTATACAAATCACTTAATATGATTGTAGCACACATTAATGTTAAAGTAATTATTATCTATATGAATTATTAAAATTTAATTTTTTAATGACATAATTTGCAGAACAAATCAATTTAAAAATGTATTTATTAATATCATAATTGAAGAAATAATAATATTAGAATACAAAGGATAAAATATTAATAAATATAAAATGCAATTAACTGTATAAATTGCATATCATAGTAATGTTTATCATTAACATGTGTGTCAATTATATTTAATAAAATTAAAATATCCGTATTTTTATTAAGTATTTTAATTGACATTAGTATGATGTAAATGCTGATAACTTATCAGCGATTAAATATATTTTTAAATTCACAATTGGAAGCAACACTGAATGCAGATAACTATAATGCAAAATAGGATGTACTAACTCACCGTCGTGAGATGTATGTGTTGTCTGAATGGTTTGTGTTTGTTTACTATAAACAACTGGTTCTACAGGTGGAATATTGGTATGTGCCACAGAAACAATTGTAAGTTCTCGATTCTTCTTCCTTCCAGCACTACTATAAAAACAAAGCATGAATAAATACTAAGTGTTCTTTTTTCTTAACATGAAGTTAGTTAAATGCTACTTTCTTTAATATGCATACCTTTGAGCAGAGTTTATACTAGATGGTTGTAGACTAGCATCGGGAGTAGCATTAGCACTTTGTTCCGGAGTCAAAGAATTCATACTAGATAAACTAGACAATACATCTGTAAACAAAACACGCATATAAAAATATTAATCAACAAAACAAGAAATAGCATTAAAACAAGAAAATTCATACCCGATACTGGTGCTACGCCCAAAGATGATAACATAGCATCCAGTTCTTTACGATGATCTTTATCTGCTCCCGCAGCACGAACTGTTGCCTCTTCAACCTTGAAACCAAAATATATAAATTTAAACGAATGAACAATAAAGTTGTGAACATTTAAATAAAATAATCTTACATCTTTCTGTTCCTTTTCTCGCCTGCGTCTTTCTTTTTCTTCCCTGATGGCCTGAAGCTTGGCTTTCTTTCTTTCAAGTTCTGCTTTTCTGTCAGACATCATTATACTATTTTCCTAACACCTAAACAATATGTAGAAATGCTTTATGAATCAACTATTTTAAAAAGCGCACTACGTAGTTTACAAAGCATGGTGGAAATTGTAATGTTGTTAATAGATGTCATGAAACTTATTAACGGAACTTTGTCCACATTTAGTGCGATTATTGATTTCTGTCGGGTGACGTCAGCTTCGGGTCAGTTTTTATGCCGCAAGATGCACACGCAAACGAAAGATTTTCAGAAATATCAAATAAATAAGTACTGTGACTGTTAGACAGTGTTCAGTATGTATAAGAAGAATGTTACACTTAACATATATTCGCGTTAAAATATTCAATAAAAGGGGCTTCGCCAAGAATCGTCCATCTGTCATCCAGTCACACCAACACTATAAACTGACTCAAAGTTTTATATTTTTATTACAAGAAACATATCAAACATTCACCTATTGTCGTAAAATGTATTTTATAAGTAAAAATGTAAAGAACTGCCGTAGTTTCGATTTCTTTTACATCTATTCGACCCGCCCGCATGCAAATCTTTTGCATTGCGACAACAGCACCACCGTATCAATATCTCATACTAACAAAATACATAGTCGATATATATATATTTTCCGTACGTTTGTACACACAACTTGGCAGATGGCAGTAATAAAACTTTCCTACAGTAGATTTTGAGAATATAGTAGATCTCTATTTTATTATATAAAAATTGTTGAGCCAACATGTACCTGTTGATTTGTTATCTTTGTATTCTAAATAAATGGATTACAGATATGAGGGTGAAGATGTTATGCTACTGAATGAATTTGGCTTTTGTATCGCTTGTCGGTGATATGATAACATGTTCGTTTAAATCATATTATAATCGATATTGAAGATATCTATTCTTACCTTAAAGTGTATCAAATTGCTGGAGTGCACAGTTTTACAATCTTATTGAGCGAGCGAGCCGAAGGCGAGCGAAGCTCTTATACTTGATTTTGCAACTTCTTTGTCCGCGTTTTTCTTTTGCACCACTCAATGAATTCTCATCAAATTTTGCACGCACATGCGTATGTACATCCAGATGAACATAGAAAAAAAATTTTAAATCGGACTTGCCACGGAAGAATAAGCCCCGAAAAAACTGATCATCATAGACTTCAATGTAAAAATTGAATTTGCTCGCGCTTGGAATTTTCATTATTGGGAATATTGCAAAACACCCACCGTTAGATATTCAACACATAAAACTACAAAGTATTGCATATCCAAATAGTGCAGTTTATGGACTAAAAAATTGGCGTCCATATAGCGGCGAAATGGGTGAAGTAAACCTAAAAAATGAGGGTCCGAACACGCATATAAGGAAAATAAAAAAATGAATATTTCGGCACTTCGACGACGCAGTATGGTTCCTGAGACATTTAGAAACAAATTTCCAATAGGGTTTGATGCGTTTTGATGCCTAATAAAGCCAGAAAATCAATTTTTGTCGAATTCGGTCCAAAACGGTACAGGTGGCGCCATCTAGCGGCGAGCGGCGGAACTACGAAATACAAAAATTTCGATTTTCTCCGAAATTAGGCAATTTTACGTATTTCCGAGGGTCAGAAATTGTTCTGTGACCTTCCTAGAACCTATATATTGCCGCAAGAACCCCCTAAAAGCGCTAGAAAAGGAAATAGAAAAATAGTCCAAAACATGGACTAAAAATTTGGCGTCCATCTAGCGGTGAAAGTTGGAACTACAAAAATATAAAAATGCGATTTTCTCGAAAATGAGCAAACTTTGAGTACTTCTGAGGCTCAGAAAGTGTTATGTGATCGCATGAGAAGCAAAATAATGCAATAAAAGCTTTCTAAAGGCTTTAATAAAGAAAATAAGAAAAATTTCATTTTATGGAGAAAATTTGTGGCACCATCTAGCGGCGGAACTGCGAACTAAACTGAAAAAACGTATGTCCGAATACGCGTTATGGAAAAATATAAAAAGTAATATTTCGCAACTTTGACGATGTAGTATGCTTCTTTAGACATTTTAAAGCAATTTTTGTTGAAAAAGTTATTCATCTTTTTGTCTATTAAGCCCAGAAAATCAATTTATATTTGACCCCTTTACTGCGTATTCGGACATACGTTTTTTCAGTTTAGTTCGCAGTTCCGCCGCTAGATGGTGCCACAAATTTTCTCCATAAAATGAAATTTTTCTTATTTTCTTTATTAAAGCCTTTAGAAAGCTTTTATTGCATTATTTTGCTTCTCATGCGATCACATAACACTTTCTGAGCCTCAGAAGTACTCAAAGTTTGCTCATTTTCGAGAAAATCGCATTTTTATATTTTTGTAGTTCCAACTTTCACCGCTAGATGGACGCCAAATTTTTAGTCCATGTTTTGGACTATTTTTCTATTTCCTTTTCTAGCGCTTTTAGGGGGTTCTTGCGGCAATATATAGGTTCTAGGAAGGTCACAGAACAATTTCTGACCCTCGGAAATACGTAAAATTGCCTAATTTCGGAGAAAATCGAAATTTTAGTATTTCGTAGTTCCGCCGCTCGCCGCTAGATGGCGCCACCTGTACCGTTTTGGACCGAATTCGATAAAAATTGATTTTCTGGCTTTATTAGGCATCAAAACGCATCAAACCCTAATGAAAATTTGTTTCTAAATGTCTCAGGAACCATACTACGTCATCAATGTGCCGAAATATTGCATTTTGCATGCGCAGTAGAATTGACATAGGCAGCTCATGTACGTATCGGAATGCTAACACAAAATAATTAATTACTCATTACCCGAACATTATTTATGAACTTTTATGATCGAACCATGTAAATAATGCATTGCTGACCATACTTCAATCATAAAAGTGCACAAAATATATCCACAAAACGTGTAATTAATTATTCAAAATGACCTCGTGTATACCGCTTGTCACCGTGGCTGGCTTTAGGTTATTAGTTAATAACTAATTAATTTCATTAAAAATCTGAACAAATATGATACGAGAAAGTAGCTGAGGGATCACTGAACATTCTTTAATCATAAAAGTTCATAGACTGTGCACAGAAAGCGAGTAATTAACGATTTTGCATACTCATTATCGTGTATATTCCTCCTGCGCGCCGCTCGCGCATGCCACGGAGGAATAATCTCCGAAAAACCATATCCTCGTAGTCTTTAATGCAAAATTGAATTTTCTCGCCCTTTTGCACCTGACTTTTAAACTTTTTGTCCACGTTTTTCTCTTGCACCTCTCAACCAATTCAACCGGATGACACGGTTGACTATTTTTCCTTTAGCGTGAAATTTACTTGCTCGCTTCACATTGTTAGGTTAGGCGCGGAGCGCCTCAATCAACAGACCTAGTAGTAAAATAGAACAGGTGGCGCTTATTCTTGTGCATAGATTTATGACAACTTGACAACAAAAGCATTCATAGATTTATAGTCACTGCTGTACACAGTTTATATTAGAAAGAAAATATGGACTACTATGAAGTATTATTTAAATTAACAACACTTGATGAAAATGGCAATGGTACAATGATGTTTCATCGTGTGTAACTGCATAATATCTGTTATGAAATTTCTAATAATATTTTATGTTTTATGTTCTTAGAAGAGGTTCAAAATTTTGATACTAAATTGCAACAAATTTTACAGAAAGTACAGTCAACGTTGAAACACCAGGATGAAAAGTTTGAAATAACTAGTAATAAATATGAAGATGAACACATTGATATTAGGTAATATTCTAATTGTTCCTGAAATCATGATTAAGGATAATTAATAGAAAATATTGTATGTTTAGGTACCAGTACATACGTACAGTTGTTTACGTATTACAAAATATAAAAGCATCTGGTTCGCTGAATAATGAATCCTTAATTAGTGTTAAACAATTTCATGTTGTAAAAGTTTGTATAGAATTGATAACTGCAATGGGAATTATACCTGGACTTTTACCTGGTGTTGGAATTGACATGGCTAAATTATGCCCGAAAGCTCTTCAGATACATGAAGAGAAGTTAACAGATTTACAAGTATGAAGAATTTTGCATTTATTATAATTAATAAATATAAAATAAAAGAAAATATAGAAATTAATATTACATTTTTCTTGTAGAAATATAAAAGAATACAGTTTACAGTTCTTTCTCTTATGGAATTATATGATGAACTTATGTTTCGTCCAGCAATACTTGCTCAGATAGGACCACTATTGGCTGCACTTTTACAATTGAGTCATGCTCCACTGATGAAACCATGTAAAAAGTCTATATTAAATGAACAGGGAAATACTAGTAAACCTGAATTTAAAATGACAGAAGATTTGTATAATGAATTAAGAAAAGATCAAGAACATTTCATTGATTTGCTTCAACAATTATTAAATAACTGTCCAATGTCCACAAGCATGAAAGAATTGATGGTAATCCTTGGTGTAAAAGGAACACCAAAATGGTTACAAAATCAAACTCGTAAATATTTAGTAAAGCTAGTCATGCAACCTAATGGAATTATTTCAATCATAGTTGCTGTTTGTGAAGATGTTTTAGATCTTGGTGAACATTGGAATAAATTGGATACTATTTCCAGATTAGTGACCATGCCTCATGGAAATGATATAGATGAATATTACAAATCTATATGTTCACAGGTACTTTTCACAAAACGTTTTTATTTACTTACTATTTTTTCTAATATGTATAGCTTTACAATAAATTGCACGTTTGTTTTAGTTGGTACAGCTTTTAACATCTAGTCAGATAAAACATTCAGCAACAATAGCAAATTGCTGTATTACTGCACTTTATGAATGTAATCCTGATATTTGTCTTAAAAATGTTGTAGAAGTTATATGTGAACCACTGATTATAAACGAAAGAAATGTATCAAAGAGTGAGAATGAAGTGGAGAAATGCATTGAAAATTTAACCAAATGTTTTGTAACAGTGGAAGCTAAATTTAAACATTTACCTTGTACACTTCTAACAAGAGTAGCTGTTCCTTTGTTTTGTTTGTATAATAATGCGAGGCAAAGTGCTTGTTTATTGAAATGCAAGATTAAACAACTTATACTGCATCTTCTCAATGAAGAATCATCAAGACATAATGTATTTGCTGCATTTCTTGGACACAGTGAAATGAAAGATTTTGGTAATCGTTTAACGTCAAAGCTTGGACCAACTGGTGGAATTGAAATTACAGGGATAGATGAAACTCCTAAGTACGAAGAATTTGCGGATACTTTATTTGATTTAATATCTGCTACTAAAGTATTATCAAATGAATTATTTACTTATTTGTTGAAGTTTTTATCAAATACTATACAATTAAATCGTGAAAAACAAACTGAAAATTTATTACAAACTGCAGATGATATGATAGAAAGGGTTGAAGAACAATTAGTTGCTGTGAAACTTTTATCAAGCTTAGCTAATGTACCTGCTGTACAAGACACACAATTAGAAAAACCAGAAACAATATTTTCCTTCATAAAATCATTATTTAGCAAGTACATAAAGAACAAAAACGATATATCAGAAGAAGATGATTGTGAAATTTTATACATTAGCTTAATGCTAATAAAAATAATCATAAGCGAAAGAAAAAAGTCGCTAGATTGGACAGTATTCAACGATTTTGTAAAATTTTTAAAAGAATGTTGTTCTCTTTCACATGTTCCGAAACAGTTGATGTCGTTAACGCGAGAACTAATTGAATTGATTGAGATTCAAGGTCGATCAAAACAAAAACATTATCAAGATTTATCAGTGGATTGCAAACGACTAAACAAATTTGAAGAAGCGCTTAAAGATCTTGCGGATCCGCTACTTCCCGTCCGTGCGCATGGACTTATAACTCTTACAAAACTGATAGAAAATGCGGATCCATGTGCCACTACCAAAAAAGAATTTATTTTACAGTTGTTTCAAGTTAGTAAGAGAAATAAAATTTCAATTTTATAATCAAGGTTGTATGTTGCATATTGTGTATTTTATTATTTTACAGGAAAATTTGAAACATGAGGATTCATTTATATATTTGGCAGCTATCAATGGATTACATGCGTTAGCAATGTCGTATCCTCAAGTGGTTATAGAAACGTTAGTACATGAATACATAAATATGCCACAGCGTATTTCAGCAGGAGAATTAACAGTGGAAACTAGAGTAAAACTAGGAGAGGTACTTGTAAAAATGACGCGAGCTTTAGGTACACAATTTTTTCTTTTTATTTCTTATTCTTCAGCAATTATTTTGACTAATTTATATGATTCTATAGGTGAAATGGCATCAGCGTATAAAAATATTTTAATAAATGGGTTCCTATGTGCTGCACGAGATCCGGATTCCTTAGTACGTAGTTCTAGCCTTTCATGTTTGGGTGAATTATGTAAAGTACTAGGCTTTCGATTAGGAGATATTGTTATCGAGGTATGTAAACATTTTTTATGAAATCGAAATCCATCCGTTTTCATTTACAAGAAAATTATTATCGTATTATATTTTATATTTAACGTCTAACAATCTAACAATCGAAAATTGTGAATTCCCTCTTATGTTAGTTAAGTTACAAAATGATGTGTAATTTCAAATCTTCCTTAGGTAATCTACTGTATCAGTTGCATTGTAAAGTCAGATAAAGCACCTGAATGCAGACGAGCTGCTGTTATGGTTAGCACTATGTTACTTCGTGGTCTTGGAAAGAATACGTTAACAAGCCTCGGTAAGGATTTGGTTGATCTATATCGAGGACTAAAATATCTACGGGACAACGATGAAGATCCCGTATTACGTTTACACGCACAACTAGCCTTGGAAGAATTGGATCATATTATGCGGGATTTCCTGTTTTCACCTCCAAAACTTGAGAAAAGAATATTACTATTAAATTAAGTTCGCCATGGCGAATAATGTAATTAATTGTAAGAAATATTATACACAATTTATTTTTTATAAAGAATAATTATATTCAACATTTGTTTTTAATATACAATGTTAAATTGTGTATCTTAGTTTCAAATAAATATTAACAGAATTAATTTAAATTAATTTTGTATCAATATGACCATAAGTGCTTGATGAAATTATTAAGTGCCAGAAAAAGTTTGCGCGGATCTATAATAAAAAATTTAATCAATTTTAACTTTTTTTGAAGTATAATTTTATTTTACAAAGTAATCAACATTTATTTCTATAATTTTCTAATATACTTTAAGGTTATTATATTAGAATAAACATCTTAGGTTATATTTATAAGTATTGAATTAAGTCCTATTTTGATTTCATTTTCGTCATTAGGGAAAGAACGCTGTAAGGCTATACAAAATAAGTGCACCTTTCTTCGTAACAAGTGTTAGGTTGAAATAGATCTTATTGTTTTCTTTATAATAAATGTGTGTAGCTACACTAAATATTAGTATATCCTTTCCATGCTGTTCAGGCATAGTTGCCCATCATTGAATTATGTAAATAATTCAGACTTGTATACATGTAATTACACCAGAGTTGTTATACTTTTCGAATTATTTCAAGAAGTTTGATTTCAATTTATCAAACAGTATGACCGCGCAAACTTTTTCTGATAATCAGTCGTTAAAATTCTTGCGAAATGTTGGGAATACTTTTCTTTTAGATACTTCTACTTGTACTCGAAACAATAACACATTCATACCTCTATTTGAAAGACTTAGCAACGTTTCTACTTTATTTAGACTGAGCATTGTTTTTCTTCCTTCCTTCCGTTCTTACAAATTCAGTGAAAATGTACAAGAAGATACAGTTTATTTTAAATAAGCGTAGATATTAATTATTATTCTGACATATCAATTTAATCACAATAAAAATCACAGGATATGTTTATTTCAGTTTCATATAGACAAACACATCTTCATAACGACTCAAATAAGGTAAATAACTCCCCTTCTGTACATATAAACAATAAAATCCGTAAGATTATTATAAATTAAATTATAATATTTCTTAAAGTTAAAAATCTTTTTTTCTCTTTTATTTATTAAAATTTTTAAATAAATCTACGCTTATATACAACAGACTGTATTTCATTGCAACTAAAATGAAAGACATATACTGAATTCTAACAGCACCGTGTAAAAAATCAAATCAATTCATATTGTAGTAAAACACAGTAAAAATATAGACTATAAAAATATCGAATCCTCCGAAAAGAATCCAGCCAAGCGAATGTAATCTCGTTTAAGACACGCATACATCCTTTGTGGTTGAGGTGTAGAGGTTGGCGAAGGTCGTGGTGTTATAATACGCAAAATAAATTCTTTACACGAAGGTTCGGGGAATGTTTTCAGTTTATTATCTCCAATTGCATCTATATCAGCGTTACTGTTAAGAGACGTCATGATGAGTGCCGCCTAAAACATAAGTAATGTATTACGTATTGAACAAATACATACTCAAGCGCAACTTAATTAAAAAATTAGTAAAATTTTGTACTTTTTGAGCGTCTCTGAACATCGTCGTTATTCGACTACCAATATTTCCTCTGGAACCACCCGGTACTTCTACTTCTTTCCCTCGCATTAATTGGATGAGAAAGGAAGTGAATTCTTTCGAATCATCATTTCCTCCTAATTTGTGTTGCAAGGAATTTACTTGGGCAACTAGAGCTTCAATTCCTTCGATATCGCGAGTAATTTCCTATAATGAGTTCGCCTTTTTATGTACAGTGTTCATTGCTGATTCATAAGTAAACAACTGTAGGTACCTCATACAAATGTAGTTTTTGATGAATAGGCTTTGTTGCATACTGCAGTTTGTTTAGTATACTGAGCGCAACTTCGGGCAAATTTGGTAAAGCATCTTGCTTCTGTTGACTTAAAGTATAAAGTGCAGCGTGATTTAAAGCCGGTAAGAGAAGCTGTGCAATTTGTCCTATGCGCTTAGAACTTAGAAAATGTAGAGCCTTTTCTGCTTCTCTCGTGTCATCGAACAACCTTTTTTGTCGGTGGGCAGGAACTGGTTGAGCTGAACTCCAAGTTGTAGACCATGGATTATTTGGAATGAGCATTCTTGCTGATAAATGTCCTGAATTAAATAACAATAATTTAGTCTTAAATGAATTAGTTAAAGTAAATGCATTATTTAATGTTTCATTATTAATAATGTTTAAAAGGTATGTAAGATTATAAGAAACCTGTAGGTTGACCCCATTCATCTGTTCCATCATCTTCAATCCAATCCCTCGGCGAATACCATCGAATAAAATCTTCCAAAACTGCTCCGGGATTTGCTGCCTATAAATAAATTATAAGAATTAGTTACCTTTCAAGACTTATTTATTTTTTCACCAGAATGAAATTTCGAATAATGGAGTAGTCCAACTAATTAATACTTTTGCTAACATTGTGAAAACCAATAGTTATTTCAATTAATAATTTCCTCTTCTAAATATAATAAGGATTCAAACTTTTATATGATGTGTAGTTATCAAAGTTTAAGATAAAATTTTACCAATCGCCGATTCATTACTTATTCTATCAATTTTTTATGAAAAGTCTGATCTGCATTTTGGGTGAACCAGACCCATTAATTATTTCAATGGATGTCGATCATCTTCGTTAATTTATTATTAGCACCTTGAATGATTCCATATCAGATAATAAAGAGGCGCTCATTAATCTAGCCCGCATCTCTGAAGCGTGTTTATCAGTCCCAAGCTGCATCATCACTTGTGCATCTTCCTCGAGTTGATCTTCAGTCTTTGGTACAGGATCCTGTGTTATCGGTAAGTAAAGTGGATCCCCAGTTTGAATCAACCTAAATAATATTGATATTTTGATAACCAACAATAAACAATTTGTTGCGTTAAATTAGATATGTATGTATATGTGTGTGTCTGTATGTATGCACGCGTGTATGTTCATATATGTATCTCTATGTATGTATGTGTGAATATACACATGTATTGTACATGTATGTATGTTTGTATACATGTACATGTCTATGTGTGCATTTACACATATGTTTATGCATTAAATATTGATATGTAACTAGTGATATTTAAATTGAACCTAAGATAAAAAAGTTACTGTAAAAAAAAGAAGATATAGATGGATTTGCAATTTTTACTTGAACGAAGGATGTTTGGCTAATCTTCCTGCTGGTTTGTTCCACAATAGATGTTTCGCTTTCAGCTGTGTCCTTGTCATCGAATCGTCCTCGTTTGTTGGTTCCTCGCTGGTGCACTCGAAAAACTCTTCTTCTTCCGACTCTGTTGCAGTCAGAGAAGACAAGAACAATAAAAATTATTAATTTTTCCAATTTTTAGCAAGTAAATTCAATAGCCTATGTTTCCTTTGATTAGTTGTACATATACATAGATACAAATTAATAATAAAATTGTGATGTACCTGTTTCAAACTCGTCGGTGTCCACACTTTGAGACTTGTGCGCCGATTCTTCTCTAGCCTTCTTCTTTTCGATGCAACAGTTCATCATCTAAAAGAACGAGTAAGATAGAACAGTAAGAGGTTATTGAATAAAATGACAACGAAGATTTACCTGCAACTTTTGATGCAGTATGCAAGTCCTCACGGAATCCGGAAATCCTGGACTGACTCTGAAAATTTGCAACCATAAAGTCTTGTTATAATCTCGAAAAGCATTACTTTAGCAATAAATTTATTGGAGCGAAGTTTTCTTTGTCACAACTGCATCTCGTTGTGCGCTAATTCCTCTTGAACGGTTCAAATGATCTTAAACTTGCCATTATGATCGAGTTCATCACTGTACACTGCGATGGGAATCGAGAAATAATCACCGAAAAACCAATTGCCAAAAAATGTCACGCTTTAATCAGGGCTCTATTTTAAGCTGAACAAAAACAATCACCAGGTCAATGAAACCCTGTCTGACTTGTCTGGTGACACATCGTTTTTCAAGACTTTATATCTACTCACAAGAAATTCATCAGTGAATTTACGAAATACGGATTTTACATATGTGTGCATACATGGAGCATGAGTGTACGTAATGTGAAACATGGTCTACACTGGGTACATGTTCCTTGATAAAGTTACATAGTATTATCGGTCATAGTTTTAACATGCTTAGTATATTACAGTGATAATAATGGAGTCAAATGGAGTAAATGTATTCATATGTGGACAATGTGTTCGTACAGAGTACAAAGAAAAATAAATTATTAAAAAGTGGAACTAATTGTTTACTTGCCTTTTTCATTTAAATAAGTATTAATTTTTCATAATAAAAATAAAGTGTTCCTTAGTTTACAATTTTCTGTATCTTCCATACTAGGAAGAGAACTATCTACATTTTCTCAACTGACTACTTCTGAGTTTTACAATGAAGACTTGAATATTTTCAAGTAGTAAACGCTGTAACAATCTTGTTAACATTTAATAAGCTACATTAATTGTTACATTAAAAAGACCTGTATAAATATGTTACATTTATAAAAATCGTATAAACATGTTACATTAATAAAAAATGTATAAATATATTAAAATAATGATACAAATATATACAATTAATAAGATTGTCTATATGTGAGTTACTGTATAAATTATTACTATTTTACAAGTAAATGCATTGTTTATTTTCCTCAATAAATTACAGAATATAAATGTTGACATACACATTGAGAAAATAGAAATTAAAGAATATGAAGGTATGGAAATAAAAATTTATACGCGTACATTCTACATTTAATCCGTCGCTTTTTAATACCATGACGCATTCGTGACGTACACCAAAATTCAAATGTGATAACCGGATTTTTATTTTAAGAATGGCTGAATTTCACATTTAATTTCGGCTACAATCTGGACAATCAAGAATCGCTAAGTACAAAATATGTCTAACATTTCAACTTAACATTGCAGTAATAATTAGATTAAAATAACTATGTCGAAAAAATGATTAGAGGATTAACAAAATTTAAATACAAGTCATAAAATCGTCCATCAGAAGTAAAAAATCCCACAGGATTTAAGAGAATTCGCTGACGTATGGCCCACAAAAGTGACACAGACAAACTGAGTGTACCGTGCCAACAAGGTCAAATCGGGTACATATGTAAATTGTTTTCTTGCTGAAGTGGGTCTCGGATATCATGGGACACCCTGTATAGTTCGTAAACGACTACAGGGCAGTGAAGGCGGTCACAGTGTAGAATCGCCCAAAAATCGGAACACCGATTCGGTAGTTCACGGTCGAAGGAATGATCGAACGAATTACTCTTTTCGAAACTGTGCTCCACCTGCCCTACCTTGGCCCGCACCGGTGCGAGCCAACGTTTCTAGAGGGGGTCGAACGCTAAGCGAATTCTTGCAGTCTACTCGAAGACCGTGATGCCATCGAGACGAACTTAACGGTTCCCAGTTACGAAGGAGTCGCTGCCCGTGGATTACGTTCCATCTCGACTCGCTCGCGAATTCCTCCTTCATTTTCTTTTCTTCATCGTGATTTTTCAGTAGCTTCGGTTCGTCGTTCGACTTTTCATTTCCGCCGCGAACAACAGGTGGTATCCGTTCATTTGATAACGTTCCTGTGTTCCTGAGTTGATCGTTCTTCTACGTGTTGCTTTCGTATCTGATAGCGAATTTCGTGGCAGGATTATGGACCGGTTGTGAACGAACCGCTGACAATTATGAGTGAGTAAATCCGTGGATCTTTCTTTTATCTATTTATCTCGGGAATTTATTCTTTACGGGACGTTAGGGCGCTGGACATTCGGGTTTTGGTGTTCTGATAAAAAACATGAGTGATAAAGATTTTGCTTTGGTTTTGTGTTTGACAACCGGTTGCATTTTGTAACGAAGATGTTAATCGTTGATCACTGATATTTCACTGGATACTATGATCCTTGTAATTTCCTGTTTCTTTGTACTAATGGGAATTGTGACTAAAATTGAGAACTTCGTTTACTGTATTTAGGAAAAATGAACAATTTTTGAATTTGTAAATAGTATCGAAGCAAATAAAAATATAGTGACGAACAATAAGTATATTGAAGAAGAATCATTGAACGCTTACAAATTGATATTCGTCAGTGTTTTAGTTCAAACTCCTGAAGAAGAGTTACGGTTTAAATGTTTAAGTTAAATAAATAAGTCAAGGTTCAAAACTATTCTATTTTTGTCTTGGAAAAATATAAATAGGTTATCTTGAAAAGTTTAATTCAAAAACAGGATATTAATCCATCATTGAAATTTTACTCAGTAACGAATAGCACAATTTTGTATTAAAAATTTTTAAACGAATACAATCTTCTAAACGCAAGTATTTTAATGAATTACTTTCATAAACAGATTTCATAATCTTTAGTGAAGTACTTTCATAAACAAATAATAGTTGAATTAAATAACAATCGTCATTTAACAACATACTGATTAAACGTTATTACACCAATACACCTAATTAAAAATAACTAAAAAATCTGCGATCTAACTATTAATAGAAGCAATGGAATTTCAAATGTTTTCAAAAGTTTACTACTTGAGTTTCTTGAATTTTGAACAGAACCATAATTTCAGTACAATATTTAAACTTAGAAAATCTTTTAGAACAATTTTTACTAATAGTCATAACAAAATGATTAAAAATTAGCAGTTGGAATTGATTTAAGTACGCGCTGAAAGGTAAACTACGTGCTAAACGTTTGAAACGATTAAAAAGAGGGAAAAAGGGGAAAATTACACGTAGTACACGTGATCGAGTGAAGTTCAAAGATGTTTCTTACATCTCAAATAACTATGATTATAGCAGCGAGTTTCAAAGGGCGAATGCACCTACGCACACGTCTTATAGGTATCCTCTTCAACTTGTACTGGCCGACCTTGAACCATGTACTACACGAGGCCATATACTCTGTGTCCGGTTGACTTGTATTCGATTGTACAAGGTGTTTTAAAAGTTACGAGACTAACTTATAGTCTGTTAGTTATACCTGGTGTGACCCAAAAGTAACGAAACTGGTCCAATAAATCATTGTACCTGTAGAATCAGTTCTCCGTGACATTATCACCTTCAAAGTAGTCCCCTTCAGCATTCATACACTTATGCATTCGGCGCTGCCATTGTTGGTAACAATTCTGGAACGAGGTTTTTGGAAGTCCTTTCGGGAGATTCTCCGTTTCTGCCTAAACCTCTTTAACTGAGGTGAAATGGGTTCCCATTAAGCAAAATTTAACTTTAGGAAATAAAAAAAAGTCGCATGGATCCAAATCAGGTGAATAAGGAGGATGCCCCATCACAGTGATATTTTTGCTGGTCAAAAACTGCTTGACAGACAGTGCCGTGTGAGCGGGTGCATCGTCCTGGTGCAGCAGCCATCCATCGCTCCACAACTGTGGCCTTTTTTTCTTAATTTTTTCACTAAATATTTTTAGTACTTCAATGTAATAGTGTTGGTTAACAGTCTGATCACTGGGAAACCACTCAATCATTATAATTCCATTAATGTCGAATTTTGATTTTGACATGCGTGCTTTTTTGGGTTGTGGGGATCCTGAAGATTTTCACTGCATCGACTGGCGCTTACTTTGTGTGTCATAGGTAAAAATCCATGTCTCATCACATGTTACAACAGATTTCAACAAATTTTACAAGAAACTTGATGTTTATTCGCTGTTCGGTTTTTACGTTAGACATTTTTCCGGCAGAATGCAGTTGCACGTGTTCACTAAATAACGCAATACTTCCAAATGGTATGATCGATTCAATCGAAATTTGCAAAATGGATAGAGGAGGTATGTGGGATGATGCCACAAAAACAATTGCTGCCAATTCCATTGTTTTTTCAAGATACACACCGAGTCTCGTTTCTTTTGGGTCACACCTCGTATTGTAGTCTGTTAGTTATATTAGTTATAGTAGAACTTATAGTTATATTCATATATTATACACATTTAATATTGTGATGAAATGAGGCACCCAGAAGCAAAGATATGTGACATTTTTTTTGACATAAGAAAAATCAAGTTTGAAATGTATTAAAAAATTTTGTTTCTATAAAAATTAAGTTATATTTAATGCTTGTCTGGTAGAAATATATATACAACTTTTAAACGAAGTTCCTTTTTAGTTCACGATATGAACCGTTTATTTTGAAAGTGCTATAAGTGCATTTGCTTGAATATACATTATTTTAGTTAAATCACCTAAAAAAAATTTGTATAATCAAATTACATATTGATGAATCAGTAAAAAAATTGCTGAATTGCCAGTCTTGGTATAATTAACCTATATTTGTTCATTGACATATATGCTGACCTTTAATTTTTTCAAAATATAAGGAAATGGATTTACACCACTTTTAAAATAAACGATCCATATATGAAAAATAATGGTATATCCTTTATGCAACATCCAAATGTTTCATGATGAGTGTTTTATGAGAAGATTGAAAAAAGAACATGAAATAATATATTCTGAACATGTTAGTGTATGAAAATGTTCCTTCTTTCTTTATTTATTTTTGATATTACTGAGAAAATCTATCTTTGTATAAAATGTTCATTTACGAAGGTTTCGGTTAGGTTAGGTTAGGTTAGGTTGCGAGCTATTTCGTGTAAGATCTGTATAAAATTTTGTGCTATGTGTCAGCTATGTATAAATTAGTGATAAATATGTGATATGAATTTGATATAAGTTATTATAATTTTATATAATAATCAATATCAACAATAATATAAAAATTATCGTAATAATATAAATAATTTGATATTATGATTATAATAATTTGATATAAATATGTGATATCAATGAAGTTTAATAAATCCTTTTTAATTGACGGAGTTGGTGATTAACATGAAATAACAAATCATTTGAAGGAGGTTGGAGAGGCTTCATACAATTTAATATACAACTGATAGAATTTCCGACTTCACATAAGGGAATTGTATGTATAATGTTCTTTATAGGCAAAGATAACATGTAGTTACTCCAAACAAATTTGTCGATGTGAAATCATTTCATTATACACTGCGGTGCATAACTATAGCATCATCTACTTTTTTAGTTGTTCTGTAATTTAAAGTTAAAATGCAAAAAATCAATTGCAGGAGACGAAATGGTATGGGTCGCAATAAATTTTATATTAAGTCTCATTGAAGTTGCTCCTGTATTAGAAACGATATAATCCAAAATGTGATTTTGGCTTGTTGCGAAACTATAGCACCAATGTCATTAAATTAACTTCTCTCCATCCAGTTCAACTACAAACTCACTGAAGCTAAATAATTACATTCTTATTAAAATACAAATTAAAATTTGACAATACTCAAATTTGTTAAACAATGCCACGTAGTAGATATTTGACCAAAGAGGAGAAGGGTAAAATTTTGGCGTTTAAGGAGGATAAAATTAGTGTTCGGGAAATTGCCCGTAGGATTGGGAACTTACATGAAGTCATTTTGATTTTCTTAAATAATTCCTTTAATTATGGCAATAATGAAAAGGATGGTCCAAAGAAAAAATTGAGTCCCCTTACCGAACGAGCAATTGTAAAAGCAGCCAGTAACATCCAAAACAGCTGTAACCAAATTAAAAAAGAACTCAACTTAAATATTTCACGATGGACAGTACGTCGAATTTTTAAGTGTAATCCCAACATGGAGAAACAGAAATTAAAATCTGCACCAAAACTTCTACCACGGCATAACGTTGCGAGGCTTGAATACGCTCGAACGAACATGCATCGCGACTGGAAAAGCGTAAATTAACCTTAGATGTCAAAATCTTTTTACACCAATTTACTTAAACTTCTATCACTGACAATAAGGTTATATTTTCGGATGAGAAAAAGGTTAATCTTGATAGTCCGGACGGTTATAATTCATATTGATGAGATCTGCGAAAAGAACCACAATACTTTTTAAAAAAAAATTTTGGCGAACGAAGTGAAATTGAGGTGCCCTTGCATTGATGGCATGTTGTAATTGGCTTTTCCGTCGAAAAAGATGGGTAGTGAGGAGTACACTATAATTGTATCAGACAATTTGTTACCTTTTATAAACGCACATAGTGCAATTAACTGAACTTTCCAACAGGACAACCCTGCTGTACACACCAGTCGGAAGACAGTATCATGGTTGGAAAGAAGAAAACTAATATTATTAAATGGCCAGCATGTACACCAGACAAAAACCCGATGGAAAATGTTTGAGCCATTATTGTCCGAAAAGCTTATGTCGAAAATCGACAGTATGAAAATATTTTAGAACCAAAAAACGCAGTACTAAAAGCATGTAATGAAGTTAGCCAACGAATTTGTCAGAAACTCATCGAGAGCATGCCTGATAGAATTTTTCAACTTATAACAAAACAAGGAGGCCTTACAAGTTATTAAAATCATATTTATGTGTATATATTTGACATTTATTCACATGGTGTTATAGTTATGCAACGATGAAAAATCAATTTTCATGTTATATTTTCTTATATAGTAAAATAATATCAACAAATTTTTACTGAAGTTCATCGTTCACTATACCCTTCAATTTCATATGGATGATTTTTGTGTTGTTATTCCAAAGTCAGAATCTACTAAAAATATAGGTGGTGCTATAGTTCTGCACCGCAGTGTAGGAAGTTTTCTTGTTGAGAGATAAGTTTAGCATCTGACTTATGTAAACTTTTTCCCACTGCGTTTTTATTTTAATGATATATCAATTCTTTTATACGATAATGCATTCGATATTACGTATACAGTTCAATGTTCGGCGCTTTCACATGAAGGTAAGGTGTTATTAGAATTATTGTTTTAAAATTTTTAATTTGAAGAAGTTCGAGGTGTAGGTTCAAAGAAAATATGTATCGTACTTTCCCAGTGAAGTCTAATCATAGTAATCAGTAACGTTTTAACATTAATTACAATAGTTATTAATAACATTTTGAAGACAAGATATGGTAAAAATTATTTGTTTGAACGTTATTCTTTATTTGATACAGTATATTTGTTTTTATTAATCACGTAACATTATATAATTTTGCAATTTTTGTTATCTTTATATCAATCTTTTAGGAACAGTGTTGGTAATAGAAGAAATGAGATCATATTATTACTTAATGCTGTTTTTAAAATATTTGTAAAACTTGATTGAAATCATTTATGTTTATGTTGTATTCTTTAACAAATTCTTAAATTAAATTCTTCTGGTTCTGATCAAAATTATAGTCTTCCTCAGGATTTATTATTTAAAACGAATAATAGATAAGATTAAGATACCAACACTGTTGAACTTCCTTTAACGTAAATATAATGTAGGTGATTTTATGCTATGCCAATTACTGTTAGCACTCTTGCAGATTGAATAATTAAAGAAATTTGTAATTAACAAAGCTTGAGTAAAGGGTAATAATTTTAGTCAAATCGTTAGTTAATAAAGGAAAATATTATTTCATTAATGGAGAATATTAAATACTATTTTTTATTATTATACTGTTGAAGTCTGAAATGGTAAAAACATTTGATCTATGAAATAAACTAACTGTAACTCATAATGTATTACATTATTAGGTATTTAATTACATTCATTAGATTATTAGATATTTAGTTTTATTATGTCTGCTAGGTTGTTAGACATTTAGTTCAATTATGTTTGTCAGATTATTAAACATTAAATTTCATTAGTTAGATTATTAGGTATTAACCCTTTACACTCCTTAATTTCTATGATCTATCAACTCTTTCGTTCACAAAATAGATTAAGAAAGGGATTCTGAATTAAATGTATTGCAACAGAGTGGAGTATGTGACAAATATATTTTTCCTTTATTATAAATACATATATTTAACCAATCCATTTATTTCAATTATTTATAAGCTCCAAGAAAAATGTGATGTCGTGTCACACTTGACATAGAAGTGCAAAGGGTTAATAGCTAATGTCTAATTACATCAATTAGATATAAATTGTTGAAGTTTGAAACTTTTTATTTCAAATTATCCAAACTTAAAGTCATTTAAAAGTCAGATATGTAAAATCAATTTAACACTAACTACATTACTACGAAATAAAATATACTTTGTACCACTTAATAAAACCACGATAACCCTGACCTTTTAAGAAACGAAATCGCACAACCAAAATCGTACTTTTGGCGATTTAAAATATTGAACTCCATGGTTAATCAAAAACTATCTAACTTTTGAAATAGTTTCTTCATTAAATTATTAAAAGAACTCGTTGAACACCCTATATATTAATTATCTGAGAATTTTATTATACTCCCCATTCCAATTAATAAATATCGCTAATTATCATCGCACTTCCTCATCAATTACGTTTACATTAAAGTAATATTAAGAGTTACAGAAGGAAATCCTGCAAATTATCGTGAAACGGAGCTTCTTAGTCATTAACATTAAGCCAAGAATTGTACGCCTGAAAACGAAAGAAACTCGTCCTGTTCTACATAGTTTTACGCTAAAAATCCAAGTCTATGATAATTCTGTCCTATCTGGCAACTATTACGAAGAAATTTCTACGATTTCCTTGTGCAAAGTCCAACAAGCGTGGCGATACTGGCTCGTTCGCCCAGTTGCCTGTTCGCCATGATCGTCGAACCATGCTATTTTCCTGCTTGGATTTTTCAATTTTATTACTTGCACTTCCTATCAATGTATTTTTAGGTTCGAAGTTCAGCGAAAGATAAATGACACCGTGAAAATCAAAAGAACGATTCAACGTCTTCGACTTCGATTTCAATCTTTAGAATTACTAGTTCTTGTTGAACTTTTTTAGAGAATAAAGAGGTAGAACGTTAATACAATTAAAACCACGGTTTGCAACCAAAGTATCATTAAAAGTACAATTAGACCGGTAATTTCAAAGAGAGAAGTGGAAAATAATCAATTTTCAAAATTAAACATTCAATATTCGATGGAAAAATTAAAATTATTTTCTTTAAAGTAAATAAGTTTTTTTTATAATAATGTTGAAGTGAAATTCTTTTCCTTACGGTAAACAAATTTATTTGTAGTGGTACTGAAGAATTTTCAAATTTTTCCAAAAATGGAGTCTGATATAAACAGAATTTATTTTGTTTTGTATTTATTTTTTTAGGAAGAATAAATTACTTCTTTATTATATCATGATTACAGTAGCATTTCGTATAACACACATATGATATAAATTTAACGTTTTATTATGAAATTGTTTTATTATTTACTGATTGAGTAATTCAATTCGCTGGTTTTACAAACCGAAACAATTTAGTTTTACTATGGTTTTAATGAAGCTTATGTACTTTAACTATTAATGAAAATTGAGATTATTTTATTTTTTCATTCATTTGGTAATGGTAACTAAATTATTCCTTATAATCAAAGGTAATTATGTGACTTAAATAAATCACATATATTCTTTCTCTAAAACAATAATAATAATAATGAAATTATTATTCAGTAATAGTACCGATTTAATTAACGGTGTCCAGTTCAAACACGCAATCAATTTTAATCTTTATAATAAATAAATTGCGAAATAATACGAATATCGTTACAAATAACTATTCTTATTTGATTTCGATAAGTAGTTACGTACTTATTGAAATAAAGCAAGAGTAGTTAAACCGGTATTCGAAAAGTATCGACTGGTAATTTTAGCTGTAAGTATGTAGCTCTTTTTTACTTTCTTGAACGAAACATAAAGGGAAAGCATCTAGGCGTTTGGTTAAATGCACATGAGGTCCGTGAGGAAATTTCGCATTAAGAATTTAGTGGTTTAGTAAAACCTGATTGCTGCAAATTACGACACGTGCAACGAGTTCCTAGTTTTAACGTAACAGTTTACTGTCCGAGAAAGGATGCATTGAAATCTCTCACCAGAATTCTATTTTTATTTGCTGAAATACTGACGGACTGTTCATCAAAGTAAAATACTGTTTATCATGTAGTAGCGCAAAAATAATTTGCAATGATTTAACCAATTTTCAGGGATTTAACTAATTTGCAAGGATTTAACCAATTTGTAACGAATGATTTTAACAATATCAACTAATTTGACAAACACAATAAAAATCATATTACTGTTACTGAAGGTATAAACACTATTACAGTCGCCGATCATCGAATTAGGACCACGTACGAAAATTTCACTTTTATGGCCATATTATGTCATATATGAAAAATTGTCTTAGGTCACGCAAATTATTACTAAATACGTTGATAACGATATATACATAGCATTTTGTTACTATCGTGATAATAAATTGTGTGGGTGATGAGCGATTAACCGTGCGAGAGTTTACGTTAGGCCGAGTACCGATAGCGCGTGGGGTGAAATTTGAATGCCATAGAAAATGTCTGCCTACTCAAAAGACTAGTTTACATTCTCCAACCACATTATCTGAGTTGAAAAGAATTACAGATATTTGGGAAAATAATGAAGATATAAAGCATATGATCAATGTATACGGAGCATGCCGGATGCAAGCTGTGACCAAAGCAAAGGGTGGAAATACAAGATATCAACATGTGTTAATAATGTTATGTACAGTAATAGTTATGTTAGTAGCTAATAAATTATTACAACTTGAACAGGCCTTTTAATTTTATGGAAAACACGGAAAAAACTGAAAACGTATAGTGGTAATTCGATGGCCAGGGACGTTAGCCGAAACGTATGCAATTTCTCTTCCTCCGCATATCAACATCCAAACACTCAGACCACAAATATTTTCTATAAATAGAACAGTAATTCATTGTGTACGTAAGTTGCAGAATCTTTTCTCATATCATTGTTCCTCTCGCATTCTTACGTGATGTTGCTAAATATAAAACAGCATTATCCGTAATCATCCAGCAGGAACTGAAGTGAACTTACAATTTTGGTCAACGTACAAAAAAATGCAACCTCATCGAGTACCGATTAATATCGACGACAAAGAGATAATTGAATGGATGTACGGTAAAGCGATTTCTGTCGAAAAAAAACTGATCAGATCAAGTTTCGTTGCGGTTTAAGATACAAGTGACTCGCTGAACGGTTCAGCTTCTCTGTTTCTCCGTTCAAGGGAAATTACCGTGGTCGCAGGCGGATTTTGCCTTACCTGAAAGCAATTCCAACCAGGCTAGGCGTGGAATTGCGGTGTCCAGAGAAAGGTATACGATCGTTCCGCGCTCGAGTTTTTCGCATACTTGGGAAAATAAACCGCAGAAGTGAATGTTAATAAACGAAAGATTTCTCTTTTACGCTGCGAAACCCTGAAACGGGTGAATAAACTAGAATAGCGTTTCATGGACACCGTCATGGATACCGTTTCAATTACTGCGATTATCAGTAACTAAAGCTTTTCACGAGTCGATTTTAGCGAAACATGATTCAGTACATTTTCACGTTGTACATGCTATGCGTCAGTCATTCGAAGGTACAAAGAAGCAAGCTTCAAAGCACCGATCTGAGACAAATTCGTTATGATACTTTTGATTTGAGCTAACTTAACTTAACCTCTCTTGTACAGTGTCATGTCTGCTCAAATTGTCTCAACGTAGGTTACATATGCATTTAAGTTCATTTAGGTTCATTTAAATACTGAAGATGGACTTCAAAAATGAAGTGCAATTGCAGGTTTCCTCAAATATTATTAATTGAAGAAAATTGTCCAATTGTTCTATTAATATATGATGTGTATGTGATTAGTATGTTAGTAGTAAAATGTAAAGGACATCATATACATGGTCCAGCTAACCCAACATAACCTCTCTTGTATAGCGTCACATCTGCTGAAATTAATTAAATGATATGCATTTAGGTTTATCTGTAAAAGTTTTGCAGAATTTTTCGATCGACAATTAAATGACATTATACATTTTTGACTTGACAATATCGTCATATCATTAAATCACTCACGCGATACATTTAACCTTGAAATGTTTCAAAGTAAAATAAAAATACAGCTCCGAACACACGAATGAAAATTTGCAAACACGTGTACAATAAGCGAGACCAGAAGACATAATAAGAAAATAGTGAAAAGTTACATAGAGTAAATTATTCGTATTGACAGTTATGAATGGCTGTCGGAAGTTTAATGAAAAATAATGCATTTAGTGCCATTAAAAAGGAAAAACTGTAAACAAAATTGCGACGGCATTCGGACTAAGTCAGCGCATGTTAACCCACATCCCAGGAAGGTCGAGGGAAACTGAGTTAAGCGCGAACGTCGCGTCGGAGCTCTCATTTCCGGAACCGCTTCTTAACTTCCGTTATGGGACTGGTGGCGTAATTGCGGGTGCATTTGGTGCTCAACGATTACGAGTGATGAACGGATCGATCGAAAATTCGTCGATTTATCGTCGTTTAACGTGCGATGACCCGAAGGAAGGGATCGATTGAGATGAAGTGAAATATCAACGAAACGATCACATAATTGAAATAAAAAGTTGTGAAATTTCTATTTCCTTTTGTTGTTGATAATGATTGAGAACTTAAGAATTTCAAAATTTCAGAATTTCAGAATTTCAGAATTTGGAAATGTGAAAATTCAGAAATTTAAAGATTTGGAACTTTAGGAATATAAAATGTTAGGGGTTTGTAAATTTGTAAATTTACAAATCTAAAGATTTAAGGGTTTGTAAATTTGTAAATTTACAGATTTAAAGATTTGAGGGTTTGTAAATTTGAAAATCTAGAAATTCGAAGGTTTGAAAATTCGTAAATTCAGTAATTTGAAGATTTGGTACTTTGACAGTGTACGAATTCAAAATTTTTACCATTAATCGGTAAATTTAAAAATTCAAGAATCTGATAATCCGAAAATTTTGGCATAATAAATTAACATACGAATAAATACAATATTTTCTACATCTGTTAAACATCTATCAAGTTTCAGACTGAAGCCTAAGTTCAGATCTATAACAATTAAGATCACGAAGAACAATCGTGTTTTCGCGTTTACGTAATGTCAACTTCTGTTCCTGGAGAAGATGTCCTGATTCACAGTTACGCGAGCGATTGCTCTACTATGCATAGATTTTTTAAAGCCGGTAATTAAGAAGACGATGATCCTACATTTCCTCGTTATTGTGCCGCCATTTTTCTGCCGTCTTCTCGCGTTTCGGCGTCCATTGTCCAATGATTCCCACGGCAAGCAATGAAACAAACCGGCGTTACGTTTCTGCGACGTAATTCAGGCGATTCTTCTTTTCCAGAGGAAGAGAATTTTGCAATTTATCCGAGGACCGATCTACGACTTTTTTTTGTAGGCCAACGGAAAAAGAAATTATGAAAGTAACACGTCTATTGTTATGCGGCAATCTTTTTTGAGTAGAAATCATAAGGCTATCAGTTTTCTAGTCTTCGAGTGTAGTATCGCGATTTAATGGATTACATATTCGGTAGAAAGTATAAATTTCTTTAAAAAATGTAGCTCTTTCTATTTTAGCTTTAACCTCTTTTTATTGCTTTTGAAAATTATTTAATAAAATCATCAATTTATCAGTTGTGTATTCAAAGACACTATTACAAGAAAAAACTTTTGTTTCAGGAAAGAAAATATATGGTATAAAGATAAGATTTTTTGGAGGATGCTATCAATATACATTTTTAATAAAATTTTGTACAATGATAATTTTGTAGACGATGGAAACTATTAGCTAAAAAACAAAGGTTAAATTTGGTGTACTGACTATAGCTATTAGTAATCATCAATAGTAGGTACGTTCATAGTATGCAGCTGAAAAAAAAGTTCTTTGAAAACTGGATTGCGGAAATTGGAGTACTTGTTCACACGGGTTTCATTCTAACCAAATTTAACAAACAATTTCACTGCTTCCCGTCGTTAGAAAGCAATGGACTTTTTAGGCGTTAATGATCTTCCGCGAGTATTTTACACCGTATTTGCACAACCACGACATTAGGCAGCAGTTTTACCACAAATGGTGTCAATGTTGCTCTACCAGTTTCGTGCTGTACCACAGATTCCAAGTAGCATAATTCGAAACTGATCAGATATTTTAACCAACTCATTGTAAACGATCTAATTTTATTAGGAAATTATAAAAAAGAATTACTGAACAACTGAAATATCTGTTTAATTAACAATTACTTAATTTTGAAAATGAGGTCCATTAGAGTATAATAAAATTTTTATTTTTTTCTAGACATTAAAAGAAAACAGTTCAAACACTGTTGAATAATAAAAATATCTAACACCACATATATAAAATTTTGTCTATAAGTGCTTATCAATATTTTTAAATTTATTAAAATTTATACACTTAAATATTTTGCAATAACAGAAAAACTTACTTTGGTTCCAAAATGAACTATTCATATAGTTCATGGTAATGAATTACAATCTGAGTTTACTGTAAAATATGAAATATTTGGAAAACTCCTTCACGCCACTATAACGCTCGGGACAGAATGTGCCAAAAGTAAAGATATGTGGAAAAGTAACGCAGACATAAATCATATGATAAAACAGCGTATACAGACCATGTTAGTGTCTTCATAAACATATTAACACGCTAATAACTCAACAAATTCTTTGTTTTTAAAATTCAGGCAAGCCTTTCGATTTCATTGAAATCGTAGAAAATATTAAACATATGGGTTCTAATTCAGAGAGTGTATACATATTAAGCGGAAGCAATCAAGCGTTGATTGTAGCAGTTGCATGTCGTATTACCAGCAATATCCTGTCCTATTCAGGAAAACACGTTTTTCCCTGCAGTTTCTGAAATCTCGTTATAGCTTACAAAACTGGACTGTTACATCATTGTCCTGTTAGCTGACCTGTGGTTCTGAACTGAGACTGGCCTGCTACCGAGGGAGGTTGCAGTTTTAGGAAATTCCGAATGTAAGAAAGATGCTAAAATCTTGTTACCCCAAACGAATAAAAAGAGTTTCGGTAATAGATTTTGAAAAATTTGAATAAAAAATAATAATACATAATTAAGAACGTAGTATGTCTAGGAAATATATTTTGGATATTGTGTAAAGAACATAATATATTTAGAAAATATTGTATTTTGAATATTGTATCAAAAACATAATAACTTCACAAAATATCACATTTTGTATGTTGTATATAGAACATAATGTATTTAGAAAATATTACGCATTGCATACTGTGTAAAGAGCATTATTTGAGAAGAATTTTGCATCCAAGCCATTAAATCATATTTTCAAGGCAGACTTCATCACATCAAACATGTAATTAGTCTTCTTCGTCAAGATGCACTTGATGCATTATTTGAGATGCACTTGATACATTACTTAAGATAATTTTGCAATCATTTTCTGCATTCTTTTTTCACATGGTAATTTAATTTAGAAAACTCCACAACATCTTACAAAGTTAATTTTTTCACAATATACTGTGTAAAATATGGAAAAATAGTATAAAGCATGTACAAGTATAAATTTATTCCAAATTAATTCGAAAGAAAATGTAATTGAACAATTTTCAAAATGTTTATTTATAACTGACAAAATGTTACTTCTAAATAAAATGTAAGCTATACACTACAGTATAAACTAAATTTAAAAATATACTAGAGATCGGAAATGTTAAATAATAACAGTGAACTATACGGGATTAGAAGACCGCATTTGACAACTTTCCCCTACATATGTTTTTCTCTATTTTATGTAACTGAGAAACAAACAGTGACGTTTATTTATTTTCAAATACATAACACGATACGCTCACTTCGAGATAGTATCGATTTACAAAGCGCTCAACTAGTAACGCAGCACTAAATGTAATAATGCAATAAACCTGGTTGAAAATTTCATAAATTTTTCGAAAATTCAACTGTGACTATCTCAAAAAGAAATTCACAAGTTACGAGTTGAGATTTTACGTAATTTAATTGAAGACTATCAAGAGAGAGAGTATAACACTAAACCTACCAGCGTATACAAATTTGCATCAAAATTAAAAATGAAATTGAAAAATAAGCGATGAAACGCAAATTAACACTAGGTTTACGAGACGCGTAATTTTGACGCATTTCGAATTTTTTTTAGGAAAATTACAAAAACCGTTCGCATTTTCATTTTATCTCTTGTACTGACTTTTATTCATTGAACGAGGTAAATATATATTGAAGTCTATTTTCTTCAAAAGCTTTGAAATATTGAAATTTGCTATGTGGTATACCTATACCTAGATACCTATCTCTACAGATGTGCGTCAATTTGACGCGATCGTAATGAAAATAAAATTTTTAGTAAATTAGTTTTACCCATGCAAAAATTACAACAATAATAAATATGAATGCACCGACAATACCTTATAAACGACGGACTTTGCTAGTCCGGAGTCGCATGCGGCCAGCTTAGCCGGTATGCCGGGTTCGGACCCAGCGTCGCAGTACAAATCGCAGTTCGCAGAGTAGAGGGAAGTAAAAATATGAATGTAGAATATTGAAGTAATGTACTAAAATATTATTGAATAATAGAAACTTTCTATAAATACATCTCATATTTTCATTTCTTGTAGTGTTTAATTATATTGCTTTCTAAGTGGTTTTTCTTTAAATATGTATATATTCCTGCGTCAAATTGACGAGTGTTCCTAGAGATACGTACATAAGAAATGACCATAAACCTAGTGTTAAAGGAAAACACAAATTTAAAAAATACCACCTTAATGTTGTAACTTGGAGATATATAAAACAATCACTTGACCGGTGTGATAGTTATAGTCCTAAAGTCGATGTTTATGACCTGTAGGTACGTTTTAACATAGAATGGCTAGTTTGCCATTTAAAAACGTGGAACAGTACCGTGAGAACCGACCACTTATATCAGATAAACATTGACACTGGATCGACCTGTGGTTAACAGTAACACGTATCGGCATTCCGGGCCCTGTTTCATATCTTGCATTAAATCTTTGTGAATAATGTGGTCCGGTATCACGTGTACGGAAACAGGACGGCAAATTGAAAGAGAACGAAAGTGAAAGGAGCGAATTCCGCTGATACACACGACCACGTGTACCACGTGTATTTTGCTATAGAATATACAGTGAGTCACAAAATTATTGATACATCTGACTGTAAGAATGTTACTGCATACTGGTGTCCTCATAGCCGTGGACTCGGTACTCGCGGAGCCACTTAGCAGCAATTGAATGGATAAAATCACGAAGCTCGGAAAGAAAACTTTACTATGATGAAGAAGCGTCTATGATGAAGACATTTTTATAGTAAAAAATTAACTCATTTTTAAATTCATTCCTTCAATTTAAATTTGGACATTTGAATTTATGTATTTTGAAGGATTTGTGAATTTATACAGTTGCAGATTTGAAAGTTCAGGAATTTGAGACACTGAAAATTTGGAAATTTAAGAATTTGTGAATTTTAGGGTTAAACAGCTTGAGAATTTGAAAACTTGTGAATTTGTAAATTTGAGAATTAAGAAAATTAAGAATTTGTAAATTCGCGAATTTGAGAAATTGGGAACTTGAACACTTATGATTTGTGAATTTGAAAATTAAAATAATTGAGAACATATAAACTTGTAAATCTATAAATTTAAAACTTTGAGAATTTCATAATTTGAAAATTTTTCCACTAAAATTTCCTTAAATTCAAAAAGCTGAAGATAGCCTTGCATTTACCAAAGAAATGAAAGAATATGTATTATTATTACGTTTGTGTCAGAAACACATATTGAATAACTACCCGTGTATTTAATTGCAGCAAATACCAGCAAATGATCAAATAATTAAATGAATCATAGCGAATAGAATGTATCGAAGGAAATCAATACACACTCACGCAGATCGGACAAGTACATTCTATGTAAATAGCTGAAATGATCATTAAGTGAAAGTTATTCTTTATTACGTGGCATTTGAAAATCCGTCTGAGATCATTTACTAGGCCAGCATTCTATCAATGTACTTGACTGGTTGACCTTTCTTTAAAGAATGTAACTTGGACAAAATGGTCACTTATGACGACATTAAAAACATCTTTAACGTACTATTTATCACTGATATATTACTCAATTTCGATGGAAATCTCTATTGATATTCTGTAGTGTGTCCGTTTCTATGTACAAATTTTTTACATGTGTGTTGACTGCCATAGCGAAGATCGGCACGTGCGTTAAGCCACGTTATAACGCAAGGTGGTATCTCTAGTTATTAATCTTACACCATTCGGCTGTCAGGTAGTACGTAAGATCCTCAGGGGCGAGCCACAAAATTCTCAATAAATAATTCTGATATTTCTAACAATTTTGAAATATTTCGTTTCAACAGATTTGGAAAAAGGAATTAGAAATTTGGGAATTTTAGAAATTTAAAAATATGGCAATTTACAGGTTATATTTGGGGGTGTACACATTTGTGAAGTTGAGAACTTAGGAATATTGAAAGTTGAGCAATTAGGAATGTGGAATATTAGCAATTAAGAATTTGGAATATGAGAAATGAGAAATTTAAAAAATTTTTGAATTCAGGAAACTTGGGAATTTAGAAAACAAGAAATTGGGAGATTAGGAATTTGAGAAACTAGGAACTGGAAAATTAGGCATTTGGATACTTTAGAAATTGGAGATATTTGGAATTTGTGCAACAAAGAATTTGGAAAATTTGGAAATTATGGACATTAGGAATTTTTGGGAAATTTGAGAATTTACGATATTAGGAATTTGGGACAGCAGAAATTTGGGAAATTAGGTACTTAGAGATTTAGAAATTGGGGAAGTTTGGAATTGGGGAAATTTGGAATTCGCAAAATTTGTAATTTTGAAAATATAGAAGTCGTGAAATTTGTAATTTGGAAAATTTGGAACTTGGGAAATTTGGAATTTGGAAAATTTGGAATTTGGGAAATTTGGAATTCGCAAAATTTGTAATTTTGAAAATATAGAAGTCGGGAAATTTGGAATTTGGGAAATTTGGAATTTAGGAAATTTGGAATTTGGGAAATTTGGAATTTGGGAAATTGGGAATTTGGGAAATTGGGAATTTGGAAAATTTGGAATTTGGAAAATTTGGAATTTGGAAAATTTGGAATTTGGAAAATTTGGAATTTGGAAAATTTGGAATTTGGAAAATTTGGAATTTGGAAAATTTGGAATTTGGGAAATTTGTAATTTAGGAAATTTGGAATTCGCAAAATTTGTAATTTTGAAAATATAGAAGTCGGGAAATTTGGAATTTGGGAAATTTGGAATTCGGAAAATTTGGAATTTAGAAAACTTGTAATTCGGAAAAATTGAAAATTTGAAGCTTTTAAGTGAGGGATTAGTAACATTTGGGGATTTGTATATTCAAGGCAACTTTCAAGTTAAAGAAAATTTGTAATTATTGTGAATTTTAGGAAATTACGATATAATTGTTAAAAAACCAACAAAAAAATAATTTTCCTAACACGCTCCATAAAAAAGACTATTCATTAACAACGCTCTTATAATCACACTAATTCATCGCAACTAGCTATTATTTCAATTCATTTCTTAAATTATACACATTACTACAGTAAAAGAATTTTCCTTTTTCTCTCAATTCCAAAATTAACTAAACTACCGTCTTCTAATACCACCAATTGAACAGTTTAAAAAAAGAAAGTTAATAACATGTATCCAGTGCAAAACGTATCAATGGTCGGTTGCTTCTATAACTTCGATTTTTATGTATTCTGTAATATTTCATATAATAAATAAGAACCGGTTACTCTAAAACACTTCATCCTTAAATCATGACTCTGCTGGCATTGATAATTGCACACGATAAGAATCATCTGATCGACGATCTTCTCGAACAAGGTCTTTGCCAAGGTAATAGCTATTCCGTTGGAATTGCGGTTTGTCACAGTCTGATAATCAGCGATACCATGCACGTAAACGAATAACAATAAGCCAGATAATTAAGATCTTAAGCGCTGGTTAAATTAAATTTAATGTTTCACTGAATATAAGGTTCATAACTGTACCTCTGATTTCTATCAAAACAGCTTTTTTTGCTTTAGTATGGTTCTGAAGAATTTGAATCGCAGCATTCGGTATGCAGATAGCCATCTTTAAATGCAAAGGTAAAATGTGAATGTTTGAAACTGTACAGTAACTTGTTTAATCCAAATTCGAATAACTGTAATACAAATTTTCTACTTCAAGAATAAATAAATTTTATTTTTGTTCAATTTGACATTTTTGGTAATATGCTCTTATTTGGATAAAATATTTGTTCTTTGTTGGATATTTAATTAATTTAGGAATTTAGCAATTTTGGGAAATTGGAAAATTTGGAACTTGGGAAATTATAAATTTGGGAAATTAGGTATATAGGAAAATTAGAAATTTGGGAAATTAGAAATTTCAGAAATTAAGTATTTAGGAAATTAGGAATTTGGGAAATCAAGAACTTGGGAAATTAGGTATTTGGGAAACTAGGAATTTGGGAAATTAAAAATTGAGAATATTAGGAATTTGGGAAATTAGGTATTTGAAAACTTAGAAATTTGACAAATTAGGTGTTTGGGAAATCAGGAATTTAGGAAATTGGAAATTTGGGAAATAGGAATTTGGAAAATTTAAAATTTAGGAAATTAGGGAATTGGGGACCTTGAAACTCGAAAAATTAGAAAGTTGGGAAATTATATACTTAGGGAATTAGATATTTGGGAAAATGAGGTATTTGGGAAATTAGAAATTTGGGAAATTTAGAATTTAAGAAATTAGGTATTTGGGAAATTTGGAATTCGAAAAATCCAAATTTAGGAAAATTAGAATTTTGAGAATATAGAAATTTGGAAAATTTGAAGTTTGTCTACATTTTTCAAAACAGATCTCTTGAGTATAATATGCCCATCCACTGTTCCCAGAACAGAAGTTCCTAGAAGTCCATAACCATATATTTTTGCTCAGCAGCAAAAAGACCTGAGATGTAAGATTCTGCTTGCTTGTTTCACAAAAATATCCTCGTCAGACTGTCTCCGTGCACGAGAACTTCTTCAATACTCATACCAAGTAAATTTACTAATACCTATTTTGAACCCAATTATAAAAACTGAGGATCGCTGAAAAGAATTCTGCAAACCAAACTACCGAATCGTTCGTAACAGCAACTGCTAATAATTATCGGGTAAATTGGCCAGTAATCATGATAATATGCACTACACTAACGCATGCTGTTCCTGTGCTCCCATTAACAAGTGTTCCACGATGCAACGCCGTGACCGACCACATTATAATTAATTAAGTATTCGCAACGTGTCCTTATTCTTTCCCCCTCCAGGTAATAAGACTCAAATCGTTCACTCCGCTCTAGAAATTCGACGATCGTACCGGTCAAAGAACTTCCGGAATTTTTGTTCGCTTATATTTTCCAGATATTGTAAGCTGAATTTTTCATACGGTGCTTCGGTAATTCATACACGATGCGTTTAAGAAGTTTTAGAACAGTTTTACACAAGCTTTAAAAGTTTCTAGGGTGCTGTTTAATTTCTTGCTGTTACACCCCTCTTACTGTGTATACAACTAATTATTCAAAATTTTACTATGAATAGAATTCCTTGTTTTTCATTTTACTGCACGTAGAACTCCTTATTTTCAATTTTACTGTGCGTAGAATTCCACAATTTGCATTTTATTATGTATGAAATTTTACATTTTGTATTCAACGAATTGCAAATTACCATACTTGGAATTATCTGTAGAATTCTTAAGTCGAAATTGCATTGTGCATAAAATTGCACCTTCAAAATATTTCAATTATGACTATTTATAGAATTCTACGCTTGCAATTTTGTAGACTGTGGAATTCCATTCTTAAGATGTGGCTATGCATAGAATTCCTTACTCAAGATTTGGCTGTGCGTCAAATTCCTCACTAGGAATATTGCTTAATATGGAAGAATTCCATATAAGGTTTCTGGCCATGTGTAAAATTCCTTGCTCTAGATTTGGCTGTGTGTGGAATTCCACGCTTGAGATTTTACTGTACATAGAATTACACCTGTGGGTTCAACTATGCATGGTATTCATTCAGATTTGGTTGGACGTAGAAGTCCATATTAGGAATCTGGTTATGGGTGAAATTACGTACTTGAGATTTGATTGTGTGTGGAATACTATACTTGGGATTTTACTGTGTGTGGAATACTATACTTGGAAGTTTACTCTGTATGAAATGCTATGTATACATGGAATTTTACTATGTACGGAATATTACACTTGGATAATTACTGTGTGTCAAATACTATACTTGAGATTTTACTGTGTATGAAATACTATATGTGGACTTCTCCTGTATATGGAATATTACACTTGGGTCTTTACTGTGTGTGTCGAATACTATGCTTGAGATTTTACTGTGAGTGAAATACTATACTTGAGATTCTACTGTGTGTAAAATACTATACTTGAGATTTTACAATGTATGAAATACTATACATGGAATTTTATTGTGTATGTAATATTACACTCAGATCTTTGCTATGAGTAAAATACTGTACTTGAGATTCTACTGTGTGTGGAATACTATACTTGAGATTTTACAGTATATGAAATACTATATATGAAATTTTACGATGTATGGAATATTACACTTGCACCTTTGCTGTGTATGTCGAATACTATGTTTGGGATTTTACTATGAGTGAAATACTATACTTGAGATTCCACGATGTGTGGAATACTGTACTTAAGATTGTAAAATTCCATTCACTAATTTTGATTGACTGCTAAATGAACATGATCGAATTACATCTAAAATTGTCAAATCACTGTGCTGTCAATCTATTTGTTAATTATATCTGACAAGTAAAGGACGTTGACCTTAACATGTATCAAGATCGTTAAGATCAGTGAAGATTGTTTACAGTAAAGAATATACATACTTGTAACTGTATGTGTAATAAAAAGTAACTTATAACATTGTCCTTAATAACATATTTCAAAGTCATAAAAATCAATGAGGCGAGTCTTAAAGCAGCGGTTCTCCTTTTCATGAAAACCACCAAAACAAACATTGAAGAATGCCCGTAAGCAAAAATCAAAGAATTTTGTAAATAGCATTTTATCAAAAAAGCATCCTAATTTGAAAATAATGACAGTACGCGAGCTTGAGTCATAAACGCATCATACCGCATCAATGATATCACATATGCTTGGTACACCATCTGATAATAATATAAAACATTTCATATAAATGATCATAAAATCTAACCCGTTAATCTCATGTAGCTCTGAATTTTATACACACATAAAATGTATATTTTAAAACGGTTCATATCGAACAAATAGAAAGATAATTATATGCGCAATGTTTACATTATTCGATTCAAAAGAAAATCAAAGTAATAAGAAACTCGACTGCATAATTATAAGACGATAATTAAAAATCACGCACTATTTTAATTCAGAACCTAAGCACGATACTACGGCAAGCTGTACGTGAAACATCTTCACGGATGCACACAAGAATAATTACACACCCTAATTAATAATATGCTGCAGAATTAATTATAGAACGATTACAGTTTTTAAATATATGTATTCTGTTATTTCGTTGCTAATTAATAAACTACACAGTCATATTTTTCTAGCGAAGATCTGCACTCTGTAACGTTGAGCTATCAAAGCGCAACGAACATTTTCATTCGAAGGATAAAGTTGTTTCTAGTTTTTACACGATTAACATTGTAATTAATTGCATTGTTCATTCAGTCCGGTAGCATTGGAAAGTGCACCGCGAGAAAGGGAATTATTATGCTTAGGAAACCTCGATTTTACCTGCATTTTTCTTTCAATTTGATTTAGATCGAATGATAGCGAACATAAATTGAAATCAGAGTATAGGATAGTCCCTCAGCTGTTAAATTATTGTATGAAAGTTTGTAAGACATACTAAAAAAACAGTGGCTCATTTACATTATTGTAATGTACGAAATCAAATAAGATAAAAAGTATCAAGAAACGTTTCTCAAGAAATAACTTATCAGACAGTTTTAATGAAATAGATTTTTTCTGAGTAATTAAAAAATGTTTTGATCGTTTTAGAAAGCATGTATGAATTTACAATGAACGTGGGGCAACACCATTTTTTAGAAACATTTAATTTCTAATTTTTGTTAAGGTCTTGTGTTTCGTGCAATTAAAAAATAATACAAATCAGAGTTACTCCACTTTCATTGTATACCACAATTTTATAAGTAACTTTCGCTTTCATTCTTTAATGTAAAAAATTTTACACAGTGACACAGTTAATTATCTTTTCGATATTGACTGCTGGACATCAAAGACTAAAATGTCTAAAATACATAAATAATTGAATTTTTTAATTTTTTGGTTTTTAAAGGAATTTCGCTTTATAATCTTGATGCGCCCTTTAGGATATCTTGTGCATTAATCTCGATAAATGAGGAGCTAAATTAACTAGTTATCTGCAGAACTTATTTTTAAAAATTCCTCCTGAATAATGAAAATAAAACACGAGCATACACTTCTAACAAACGCTCCTATTTCATCGAAAAAGTAAAGCAAAGGATTACATTTTTATCTGCGAACGAAACCCATTACAAGCTCCGCAGAAGTAATTCAAAACGAGGATTACAATTTTATCCATTAACGTCAGAATAAACCCATTATAAATTTAACAAAAGCGTTCAAGCAAAACGAGGATTTTTATTCGTCCGAATTCGTTACCGTAGAGAAACTTTTGACTTGGTATACAGGTCGAACGTTGGCTGTTTAATTAACAAACAACGTACCGTTTGACGTCAATTAATTACGAAAGAAACAAACGAACGAGAGAACGTTTCTGAAGAAAGGAATTTGTATACCGTTCGTCGTTTGCCATTGATAGAGTCATCGAGGCGAGGACATGCGTTTACTCCGGCCATTGACTCGTAACGGGTTCACTCTATGGACCCCGGTTTGTTGCGGTTCGTTTAGGCTGCACAAGTTTGGTCTGCCTGTATATGTCACGGTGTCTTGATGATCTGTACCCGAGGAGTCCTAGATTCGATGTATAATAGCGGTTGCGTTCAATGGAGCGAGTAACAGCCGATGAAAAGTCAAACGCCACGAAAGTTGTCCGGTATACCACATATCGTTACACAAATGAGACATTTTACGTTTGTGAAATGGTCTGTGCCAAGGTTGCGCGCACCGTAATAAGGCAAATATGTAGGTACATGCATGTATAATTGCCGGGACTTAAGGGAATTGCGACACGTTTCGAAATCGCATAGTCGTCGTAGTGACTTTCTCCCAGAATTCACCCTTTCCATTGAAATAACGCTTAAGCAACCTCAGCTTGCGACACTGCAAATCTTATACTTTTTTAATTCTAGATTGTCGGAACTCGTTAAATGATCTTACCAGAGGAACACCCCAAGTGTTACGCTCATTTATGAAACTTTGTCATTTTTTCCTCACAACCTTCCGTTTTCCATTTCACATACAATGTCTCCATTACGAAACGACTCTTAAAGATCAATAGATAAATTTCGCTATTATCTAACAGGCTACTAACTAATCTACAAACTAAACAAAATTAGTTTCCCTGTCTTACGATTTAAAAAAAATTCGTAATCTCAAATAAAACAGAGAAACCTAAAACCAAAGAAAAGCAAGTGAAGAGCATACTTTTGCCCGTAAATGTTTCCATTTAAAAACTTATATTCCTTTCACATTTTTTACCTAAAATCACACGAAGAAACAAATGTTCACAGATATACATCCGACAGTGCTGCTGCTGCTGGTAGCGAACATAATTGCTGGTAACCAGGTAGCCGCAACCTCTAGTTGTCCGTGGGCTCAACATGTAGTGGATCTCGAAAGCTCTTGTATTTGTGACTATAACCTGGCCAAAGAGCTCTCCGTGCAATGCGATATCGTCGATTATGACCAGCTTCTATCTGCCTTGCACCGCTATGCGTCGAAAAGCAACGTGGATTTGTTCTACGTCAACAACAGCACTATCGGTACGCTGAGGAACAATTCATTCGCGTCGGTGAGGATCAACAACATACAACTATCCGGCTGTCGAATCAAGACGATCGAGTCGGACGCCTTCAAGGGCCAGGAGAATTCGTTGAAGAGCGTCAATTTGAAGGACAACGACCTCACAGAAATACCTAGCAATACCTTGAAGAATCTGAGGAATCTGACAGTACTGGACCTCTCGATGAACAAGATCACCAGGGTTAACGACAATGCTTTCGCAGGCCTAAAATTGGTTACCTTGAAGCTATCTGATAACGAAGTGACCCTTGCACCTGGAGCCTTTCGCGGTCTGGAGAGATCGTTAAAAAATTTGAATCTGAAGGGTACTAGGCAAAAGAAAGTACCGGAGGCATTGAAAGGCCTTAGGACTTTGGCTTTTCTTGATTTGTCGCAGAACAGTATCAGGGAACTGCCTGGATCCGCTGGCACCAAAGCCTTTGAAGGACTTGAATCGCTGACTGGATTGAACCTGGAGAGGAATCTAATCCAGAATATTGGACCAGACGCGTTTCATGGCATCAAACATACTTTGAGCTCCTTGAGCCTACTTAATAATCTCATTCCGGATTTCCCGACGGCTGCTATCAACAGCATTCAGGACCTCAGAGTGAGTTTTATATATTTTTAGGTATTGCTGATGGTACAATTATCAGTAGGTTTATGGATTAGCAGTTATTTTTAGATTAAAAATAAATAAGAGATGGAATTTATCCTCTTATTCTATGATATTACCACACCTCTTATTCTATGATATTGTCACACTTGTAATACACGCTACAATTCAAATTTTACATTTCGTATTTTCGTCGAAATTGAGTTATAATCTAAATAATGGGTCAATTAGCTGCGAATGGCGCAGCCATGAAAATTATATAAAAATACATAACATATTTGACAGGGAATTATCGAGCGATTGCATTTCTTGTACCCAGATTAAAATTTACAATTTATGAAAATTATTATAAATGTATTACTTAAACAAAATTACCTCGTGTTTTATTTAGGTATTAGATATTGGATTTAACTTAATAACGGAACTGCCAGTGAACGCTTTCGAGAAGAATCCATCGATAACTCTTCTGGCGATCGATGGAAATCCATTGTCCACCGTTCCGGAGGAAGCTTTAGCACGGTTAAACGGAACACTTCGCGGTCTAAGTTTAGGAGGTCGATTTCTGGTTTGCGATTGTAAACTACGATGGATCGTAGAGTGGATAAAAACCAGGGATTTGCAAGTCACCAGTCGGGAACGCAAACCGCAGTTTTGCGGAAGTCCACAGAAACTACAGGACAAAAGCTTTTACAACATCCATGCAGAAGGTTTTTATATAAAACATTAATATAAATTCTTTAATATTATTAATATAAATAATATTAGTAGTGGTAAAATTTAGTGGCCATTAAAATTATATTAGTAGTGGTTATATTACCACAATTTGTAATCATAATTAGTAATCAGCCCCGTGAGAGTCTACTGTATTTAAAGAACAAAAATACGTAACAGGAAAATGTGAACATTTATACCAATCAATATCTATTTTAGAAATGACCTGCGAAAGAACTCCAGAAATTATTGGAATCGGTACGGTAGAAAGCGTAGACACCAGAGAACCTACAGGATTTGTCGGAACATCAAGCAGTTATAACACAACCATTCATTCTCCTATCACCATGTCAACTACAACCACTACAACAACTGCTATAAGCACGACCGTGACCTCCACTACGACTGAACAACCAAAAACTGAAGCACCATCTTCAACCACTGCAAGAAGTATTACTAACAGACCTACCGCTGCAAGAACCGGAAATGTGGTGATCATGAGAACTACACCATCTCCTTCGAAACACTCTCAGGACCACTTGCAGCAACATCAACCAAGACCACCGCTGGTCCTTGGTTCTCCGTTGTATAAATCAAAGTCAAACGACAAGAACATCATAGTGAAAGATGTGCTCAGACAAGACAATGCTGTGAGCATATACTGGGACACTGAGGCGACTAATATACTGGGGTTCAAGGTTATTTATAGGCTGTTCGGCGAGAACAGCTTTAAACAGGCGCCACCTTTGGAGGCCAGTGAGCGAGAGTTTAAAATCAAGAACGTTCCTTCACAGGTAAAATGTTTTAATCGTTATTGCAGTACATTTTCGCAAGGTATCTCTCAACTAAGCAAGCTTGAAATCTCCAAATTTCCAAATTTCGGATAATTAAATCTCTACATCTTTAAGTACCTATGTTCTTAAAATTATCGGTTTTTAAACTATCATTAAAAAAGTTACATTTACTAACAGACTTCTGCCAAATGAGTGGTTACGGTTTGAACTGACTACCTCTTTGCATGTCCCCATTTAAGTGAATTTTTTCAATATTGCTTACGTGTACCATATACCGTTTCGAAACCAACGGTGTAATCAGACAAACCGAACGGAGTACTCATCCCTGTTCACACTAACAATCTCCTCATCTCTCCACGGCACATATAATTATTTCTACGACTGCTGATTATAGGAGTGCATCGTAGTCTGTGTAGTATCACTGGAAGAAACCAACATAACTCCAGCAAATGTACCTTACAATCAGTGTAAAGAGGTAAGAACAGAGAATTCGCCCACATCCAACATGGACAAAATTACTATCGCTGCCAGTGCGGCTATATGCGCAACGATAGTTGTTGCGGTTATAATATTCATCGTGGCAAACCGACGAAGAGCTAGAAAGCTCCATACCCTTCACAGCATCGATCAGACAAAGATGGGTGGACCGATTACTGGATTGCCCGTTAATTGTTGCTCTAACGTCGGTCCAACGCCTAGCCCTGGTGGGCCGTTGTCCTCAATGGCAACTCTCAGTGCTTATAATGCTCAGAAAGAGTGGGACCAGGTGTCTGCTTACAGCAATAGAAGCATACCAAGACCGAGGATATTTCCCATAGATCGCCAAGGTATGAGCTATAAACGGTGAAGTCTCTCTACCTGGCAATGTCGAGATTAGAGTGCTAATCAGGCAGTGAACTCAAATGTAGACCAAACTCGTAAATGTGGAATATGATTCGAATGTGTGATAGAAAGGGAATGGTCGAGTAACGAAAGAGTATCAACTATAAAAAAATATCCCGTGACTGCCAAGTAGAGAGAATTTACTGTAATGTGTGATAACAGCTGAAAAGTTATATGTTTATAATTCAAATGTTCTATTGTAATATGAGTTTGCAATTAGCTGTATTTGTAGTTGTCCAAACTGTTGAAAGACATATGAACAGATGGGAGATAGACAAATTTAAAAAATCTTCTGGTATTTTAGAGTTATTCGTTCCTAGGTTCGATAACTAGAGCTTCCTGCATCGATGATGTCAGATCTCAAACTGGACACTACAGTGGAAAGGTGTCAACTCGAAATGTAGTTGATGGCCAATCGCAGCATAGTTTCTCTAATACTTCGACAAGATATTTTGGAACTAACATGATGTCATCTAATCTTGCTAACACAAGACCAGGTCAGTATCTGCGAAATTTCAAATCTTTCATTCTTTCATACAATTTTTTCTCTTACAATATTGTCCATGCAACGTAATTCTGTAGTGCGATAAATTCATCTTAAAGTTTAATACTTTTTCTGTACAGAATTAAGGCAGTCTCGGCAGTCTCTAGCTGCAGCTTCCGATCGAATGTCACGGACAAACTTCTCGCCAAGTCACATGCCATCTCATTCTTCAGCCAGAAGACAGAGACCACGATCATGTAGTCGCAACTTAGAACAAAATCCACCACGGCCTAGTAGCAGATACAGCATAGCTGATTCAACGCATACCCTCAATAATTATGAAGAAAACAATTGGACTGATCACGACATGGACATCTACATGGCACGCAATCCTACTACGAGGAGTGGTCTCATGCCCCTTTGATGCGACACACTATGTGTGTATCATTTTGCTCAAATGTGTTCAGTGACATTGTTTTGGAACATCTGAACTCCTCTCATTCATATAGATGTACTATACAACATGACATTTTAGAAGACATAGAATAGATAGGTTTAATGTTTATAAGAGTTTTTACAAATATTACCATGTAATAAATGTATCAACGGAGTAGTATGGAAAAGAACATTACAAACGTATAAGGGTTAAAAAGATGGATATAAAGTGTTTTAAGGTGCACGTTTTAAAAATGTACTCTGTGTTTGAATTATACAAGGTAAAGCTCAATTAATTCGATCATACGATCTCTTCAAATGACATTAAGTCATGAAAACGAGTCAAGATTAACGCGTATGAATGATGGATGTGCTTTTATCCAAAGACTGTATCATAAAAGAGAGTGTCTCCTAGAATCTACATTGTGTTGATGCTCGTGCTTATACATAGACACATGATTGCGGGAAACGTACTAACATACAACGTGTTTTATTACATGTGATATGTCCTGGCAACGAGATTTCTCTGCCAGAAATAGCATGATTTTGTACATTTCTAAGTAATAATCATTTTGTAAGTTTCAGTATTAGAATAAAAAATTAAAAGTAAATATATATATATATAATATTATGTAACATGTTTACTAATAAATTTCACATTAGTGAAGGAACAATGAATTATTCATATTCCAAGCGTGTGCCATTTTATAAAATGTACCTTTTTAGCATACAATAGACTTTCGTTATATTACAACCACTGGGGTTGCGGAAGTGGACAATTTTTGGAGTTAGCAATGTATTATAATAAACTACGTAAATCCCCGTGCTCTATAATAATGGGAGTTAGCGTTTGTAAAAGTGGCAATATAACGAGAGTCTACTGTACTAATTTATTTTAAATACTAATTATATTTCACTATACCAGTAATAAAACATGCGGTACTTACCCTGGTATGAGGATGTTTCTCTCCCATCGAAATCTGATTTCTTGTACAAATTCGTACCATAATTGCGCCAGTGCTGTCATTCCTCCGAGATTATGCGTGCAGTGGGCTGCAACGATAGCAAGTCGCCACACTAAGCTATCCATTGCACACGTTTTCACACCTTTCCACTGGTCTTCGTCCACGTTGCATATGGTCAGATCACCATAAGGAGTTTTCTGAAACATTAAATATTTGCATAATGTTATAATAATTTTGTTTGAGGAAATGACGCACGACGGCTAGTGTATCTGTTTAAGACCAGGAATCAGTTAAAGATTAGGTTGTAATCTACTAGAGTCTACTGTAGACTCTACAGTAAATATTACTCACCGAATGTTCGTCTGCATCAGGGAATAAAAAGTAAAGTATTGATAATAATATTTCTTCCGGGATGGGTCCTCCCACATTCTTATTTTTTTTCGTGGTTGCTTTGCTAACGACGGTTGAAATCGTCGGTATCTTAGATTCCGTTAATATGTTGAATACTGAACTCAATGACTGATCATCCTGTTGAGCATAAAGTACAGCATCTCCAAGTAAGTCTACCATAGTCTTCTGATTGTTGCAAAGATGCAAAAAATCCATTAAATACTCTCCAAGTAAACAGGCCGGAGAGGTAACCATTTTTACTTGAACAGACCATTCAGGTGCTAACTGTGGTTCTAAATCTGTAAAACCTTCGCTATCAACTACAACATTTTCCGACATTTCAGGCCATGTCGTAAATAGGTGAAGTTCCCTGGAATAATAAATTATATTTTTCTGACTCAATTACCTCAACTGTGCTTTTAATTATGGTATAAAAATCTTACGCTATTGGATCACATGTTGCCCCAAATGGAAGTTTACCAAGTTCTGCAACACCTAATGTTTCTCCTTGCATAAAATCAAAATCTGGGGGTTCTTGAGTCCATGTGCTATTAGTCCAATCCTTTAATAGATATGAAAATCTTATAGATATCATTGCTGGATCAAGTCTTACTCCACAACCCTCCCCAACCTTCTGTTTAAATAAAGCAAGTAAGCCTAAAAATAATATGTATATTCAAAATAATACCACAACTGTGATAATACAAAATTTTAGTTACATAGCTTATATAATTAATATAATTACTTCTATACTTGTGTTTTATAAACTGTATTCATACCAGTAAGATACTTGCAGTGAGGCGGTATCTTTTTCAAGTGTACCATGTCAAAATGAGTACAAACACCTTTACCAATGCTAGTACCAAGATACATTTTCTGCCATGGTTCTTGTACCTGCACTAGTGTAGGTATGTCACTACGATTGAATTAAAACTTTTTAATTAGATGAAAACAATCATAAGCTTAATGTACAATATCAACCATAAATTCTTCTCAATTACCAATTAGCATTAGTAACAGCAATTGCAAGAGAACTAAGTAAAATTTTAATTTTAGTCTCATCCGTTACAGATTCTTTTCTGACAGGTTGTAAAACAAGAAATTCTCTAATGCCATAATAGCGAGCTATTTCTAAATGATTCCCATCGATTCTAGCAAAATCATTAGATGCATTTAGTGCATCTTTGTGACATTGTACTTTTTCATCTTCACTTTCTTCCACAGGATTAAGATCATCTTTCTCCTCTAATTTTAATTTGAAATGTTTCAATACAAATTCCGCATCTGAAATAGAAAAGGAACATCTGTTTGCACCATCTTTGCAATCGATTGATTATAAACAATGTCACCAATTATTGTAAGAATGTTTAATTGTAATTTTAAATGAGTATTTATACAAACCAGCAAACTGAAGTTTTTCTGAATTCTGATCCCATTCACAGTTAACAAAGTCTCCTGATTTTAAACAAGGTCCAATTTTTGTATTGGGTAATTTCCATTCGTGCATAATTTCTTCTAATCTCGCTATGAACACCTCCCATTCTGAAGCTGTGGTGAAATCATGATGGTAAAAGTCTTCAATTTCAACGTTATTCATTTTTTAATTCACTGAAAGTGTCTGAAAATATTGTTTGAAGTTGAACCGTTTTAAACATTTAAGGTTAAATTTTTTACATTTATTCATTACCCATTGAGTTGGGTGCTTTTATCACTAACTGTACAGAGTGCACTATTGCTACATTCTTCGTGTAGCAGTCTCTCTAAAAAAAGAATGTTCATCTCTTCGCGAACGAGAAATAGACTTATCATGTAATGCATGATAGCGGTAGAAGATGGAAACTAGTTAAACTACAGTTTCAAAAGTGGTTCATCTTGTTCGTCGGAGATGGCATCTCTTGTTCCATTTTCGAAAAAACTCAATTAATCTTTATTTTATTGATTAATATGCTATATATTTATTGTATATTTATTAATATTGGTTTTATGCCGTCTGCAATATATTCCGTGGGTTCGAAGATGCGTGTTATGTGTTCAGAACAATTCGCTCATTATATTGTATCTCGTTGATAATATAGGGAATGACATAGGAACAACAAAAAATTTTTAACTGATGCGCATAAACACAAAATTTTTCATTTTCTATTCCAATCTTCTTAGCTCATTTTGACGTAACCTTTTTATAGGGTATGTTTTCCTATATTTTAAAAAGTTAATAAATAATAACTTTTCAAAAATAATTCATTTATTGAAATTGATTCTGGATTTGATATAAATATGTGCCTTTGAATTCAGATTTGATTAAGGAATGAATAACGAACGATTTGCTTTTTAAAACAAAATTGATTGCAAATAAAATTGAATATCAAGTACAAATAAAATTCTTCATGATCGACGGCTTGAAAATAGAACTCTTCTTGACTGACAACTCTGATGATCACCACATTTTCAACCGTAGACAATTAATATTGATTCTCTCAGTTTGGTAGACAATAATATGCACCAATTGCTTGAAAAAGCAATACTAAATACCTTTAAAACGTTTTAGAAGCGTTGATAAGTCAATGAAGTCTTTTTTTTTAGAGACATCAATTTCTTTAAAAAACGCGCGTGGCAAGAAATCTTTCCGTTCATTGATTGTATCCAAACTAGAGTGTGAATTATGAGACGGAAGTCGGTTCAAAAAAGAGAACAGATAAAAGGGAATTTGTCTCGGTCTTACACATGCACTAACAATATAATTTCGTTCCTCTTACGCAATGTTAACCTAAACACTTTCGGTTCTACATACTTTGTAATCTATGGCAATGCGCATGTGCTAATGATGATCCTGTCACCAAAATTATATACTCAGCTGATAAAAAGTTTTATAGTTTCCAATATACTATTGATTATGATATATTCTGTTTGTTAGACGAAATACTTTTTATTTTATATGCATACATTTTATAAACGAATTACAACAATTGAGTACAATATTTATTTTATTTTGTACATTTATGACATCATCACGCGTTTTCGCTGTTCATTTACTTTTTCTCACCAAGTATATGACCATGAAGGTAGAAACACGTTACGCAGAAGCATTACTCATATGATAAGGAATTTCCCTGGCTTTGCGAACTGCAGACGTCATCTAGTTAGTTCTTTCTGCCATGAAACAGTGATATATATTACTAAAGTAATTTTGTTTAAAAAACTAATATAATTGCTGCAATATAAGATCATTGACATAATTAAACAGTTATAATAAATCTTGTTATCTGAAAAAAGAATGTTGAAATCTTTTTACATTTATATAAATATCCCCTAAGATAACATAAAAATCTACCATAAAGTTTCGTTCACGTTTGCGCATAGAGTAAGTTCGTGGTCGTGCAAGAGTCCACATGAGCTTGTTTCCAGTTATTGATCCTGATACGATTAAACAACACTGCATTGCTGTCAACTACGAAAACAATTCTGATCACGCAGCGTTTGTAAAAACGCGTCGATAAGCGGTCACGGTAACGTGTGTATCTATATTTATCCAAAATACTGCGATATCGAAATGTGCTGTGCCCCTTCGACGTCATCGTTGTTCTGTCAAAATGTAGAAGAGCTCTTGCAAGACTCGAAATATCGATGAGTGATATTTGCCATTGATACGCGAAGATATGTCATTGATGGTTCTCCGCGGAAGAAGAAACTCATAGATGAAACCTGTTACAAATTCTTGTCATTGAGAAATTTGTAATTACATTGTTTTATCGAATTCTTTCCAAATTTTGTAATCTGATTTGAAACTTCTGGAAGACTAGAATTTTGTGTTGTTGCTGCACATGTGATCCTCTAGGTGTTATCTTCGGTCCGTAATGAAGAAGTTTACAATTAAAGGTGTACTCGACGGGTTTCGGTCGTCGGTACCTCAACCCGTCAAACCTGACCAAGAAATCGTCGAAAATTTACGGCCGGAACACTTTCAAGTAAAAAAGGTCAGTAATAATTACATACATATTGTAATTACTGCTATATAATCAGATCGTTTCATTTAGAATTTGAAATAAAATTTTGAAAATGCGTGCGTGCGCGCGCGAGCATATGTGCGCGTGTGTATCGTGCGTGTGTACGTCGTGTGTAGGATACGCTTTAAACTGCATGCATTAGCTTTTAATATGGACAGAAATCAATGCGTATGATATGATTTTAGAAAGGATTGAATTCCTTTTTCGAAGTTAATATTTTTAAATTGTAAGAGCAGCGATCTAATTATATAGCAACAATTATGGTTACAAATTATTTGTGATTTAAAATTCGCAATTCATGTTTTTATTATAATAATGTATTGGTGAAACAGATAATGTTATCATACTTACGGAATATTATAGTCTACTATAAACATGGCATATATGAACAAAGCATTGTAAAAGATTAGTCATTAATTTTACTTTGTAATGTTAGAAAGTGTAACTAAACTAAAATAAAAAACAAAAATAGAAATGTGAAAGATAATAAAAGCATAATAAATACTATTTTCGTAAAAAAATGTAATATTTTTTTAAATAGAAAGACAATAGTCATTTTCATCTTTAAATTGTACTAAAGTTTTTTTAAATATTGATTTTTTAAACTATTAATTTATATATAATTAATAATAATTTTAACGTAATAGTTTGCTAAATTTCTTTTTCTAGATTGTATTAATTTGTAAAATTAGTTAAATTGGTTGCTAATTTGATAGGTTCCAAACTGTTAATGTTGGAAAAGGAGGTAAAATGGAGAAAGAGGTTATGGCGTAACAAAAAAACGCGAGGATTCGCGTTTGCACGGTGCATGTGGTATAGAAAGTTTATCTCATCTGTATGCAGCGTGTTATTGTAGAAACATATGTATTTTACGTATTGATTTGATATTCAAATGCGAACATTGATTTTAACATTGTTTAAACAGTTAATCATAGGTGTAAACATAGTTTTCTACAAATAAATATACGCCAGAAAAATTAATAGAAATGATCAATATTCGTATATTCTGCTTTATTGATTTTTACGTAAACCTTATTTTTCTTTTTTTCTACAAACATGAAAGCGTAAAACTTCATGCATTTTCCAATATTATTTATCGAGTTTCGAATTTATATACCGGGTAAAAGTATTTTCAATTTGTATAAGTATTGAATTAAATTTCGAATGTATATTAAAATTGATATCTGATACAAAGAACTATATTGTTGTTGAAATATGTGTAAAATTAAGTTATTAGTGACAAAAGCATTTAATATGTTTTGAAATCTATGTTATAATATAAATTAAATTTGTGAACTAATTAATGATAGAAAAATTAACTGTGATGGTACTATTACAAGTATCGGATGGATTTTTAGCTTACAATTAAAAGTACTAGTAATTTAATGCGCAGGTATGTTTAGACAACAAATATTTTCAAGGGAGTAAATAAAAAAAATGATTAGACTTTATATTTAGATTTAGCTAGTAAAGGTTAGAGTATTACTATAAAGCATGTATTTCTAATGTATGTTCTTAATTTTATATCTGATTTCTTTTATCATTTGTACCAGCTAAATTACATAATTTTTCTTATTATACTACTGTTCATTCAGTTCCAAGTATCAAATAGAAACATATAATAATGTACTTGACAACACTCGTCACATTGTAATATTATAGTCTATATTGATATAACATATTTCAGTATTGTTTCAATATTCCACAAATTATTTTAATCAATTTAACAGAAGAGTGGTATATAATACAGAATATTAAAATCTCAATGTAAGAGTAAAATATAGCAATACAAAAGGTGCATGTAATCTGAACATATTTTAAAATGAAATGTCATCTTTTGTTTTAACTTTTTGTTAATCTCATTAGACTAAAGTATCGTTGAATGGCAATTGTTTGCAATACAATTCTGTACTTAAACTTTGAACAATTGTAAAGGATCGTAAAATGAATAACTTCGCAAAGTTCAAACACATGGCTCTCAAATATAAAAGAAGAAATTATTCAAAGCATACATTCATTTAAATATAAATTAAATTCACAGTCAGAAATAGTCTAGTGATAAAATAATATCTTTGCTACTAAGGTTTCAAAATTAAGTATCTTCTACAACATGCTTTCCCTCTTCACTTTATATTATTTCTTAACTTTTGATTTGCCTTATTAATTATTTTACTTATAAATTTTTGAAGAATATTAAAATTATATTTTAGATTGTATATTCTGGAAAACTGAATATACAGCTGAATGTATTATTAAAAGATTAGTGATTTAATATAAATAAAGAATAGATGATAAAAAGAATAAAACTTGTGTAACTTATGTTACAAAATATTTCAAGTTTTGTTATTATTTCTAGAAATATAAATGATTTCAATCGAAATAATTTTGTTATTAAAATGAATTTCTTTCTCTCTGTTATGCTTTGAATTTATATATTCAGTGTTTCTTCGAAAAATAAAAGTAATAAAACGATACACCTTTATAGATCGGTAAAAAATTTCTTCCAAATAAATCTCGGTCTGCGGATCGAGGTGCGACCTTGAAAAAACTGGATTTTATACATTATAATAGAAAAAAGATTGCGCAGTTCATTTTAAAAACTCAATTTGACCTAGGATTTACAAGAGCGCACATATTATGAGATGCACTGTATAATCTAAACTGTTGTATACCGGGTGGGGCATTTAAAATAGGTCACCTGAATAACTCACCTACTTTTGAGAACAGCAAGAATATATAATACTAATCTTACTTGATTTCAAAGAAGACGTAATCCCAAGTTAATAGTATTTTTAAACGAAGATTAAATTCGCTAAATATTATACAGTACATGCTAATAACGTCTATTTATTACCTACAAAATGATAGAGCATGTATACAAGCATTGAAATTGATAAATGAAGTAAAGAATTTAATTAAATGATATAATATATATGAACGTACTGAAAATTGTTAATTAAATGTTAAATGTAGGTTTTCAAAATTATTCAAGTCACATTTACGACCAATCAAGCGTAGAATCTTCGAAAAGTTTCTTGGGAAAGGAAAATTTGTATAATCAAATCTTTCATTTATAGATCATGTATTAAATCTTTCAATTATTGGAGGTATCTTACATAAATTTAGCAGGACTTTCAATGGGTGCGACGTGTTTCGCAATTGATAATAAACGACGATGGTGAAATCAATGATGCGAATATAACCCGAGAACAGAAGTATTAAAAAGTATTGCAAAGATATCTCTAATCCACAAGTTCCGGGCGAATCTTACCTTCCCACTCTCGTATTCTTCTTATTGATCAAGATATTTATGAGTTTCCATTTTGCAAAAGTGATACAATGTACAATAATTATATTTCCCAGTATGTAACTCCGCATCAGCACTTTAGTCGTGTACGCAGAATATAAATAACAAATATACCATTAGATTTCTACTGAGTATATTTATAATTTCACAAAGTCAGAAAAGCGATATGAACATTCATAAATGTTGTAAAATACATTAAGAAATAATCATGGTAGAATGGAAAATAAATGAAATTCGTCAAGTTTTCGAATATCAGTTGTAATGTTATTAATACATGTCGGACTGACAAATAATTACAGTAAAATGAAACAGCAAGATAGCCTACAACTATTTGTCAAACATTTGTCAGGTTCTTTTCAAAATGACACCATTCCATATTGCACCGTTTCATATTCGACCACTTCCCTGTATTCATATGAAAAATATGAAATAAAGTATATCACGCTTTCGCTTTGAGAATTGCGCAAAATGATACATCAGACAGAGAGAATGCTGAAACAGGGAAAAAGTATCAGTTTTTTTCAATGAAATGTTTAATATTCTTTCTTTGGATAGAGAATTTCGCCTGAAAAGATACAGCCTTCAATTGTTGTATTTTCAGATGAAAGATCTAGTAGATCTAATCTGTTAGAAAATAGATTCAGTCAACATGACCGTAATGTTTCTCTTGGATTTTACCCACTGTCAACATGAGATACCTTAGTATCTCATTGCCAGCTTAGTTCCTGAAATAGTGCAAATGATATCGTGGAAGTTATTGTGCGAGATATTGTCTGTTACTTTTATTGCCATGTAACAATGAAAAATACGATATGATAATCGTTTATGGTGTTCGCGATCCGAGAGCTAAAATATACGAAACTGATCGAAATTAACCTTTGCACCTTTTTATGGCTCAGTAAAATGTTAAAAGAGCACGGTTCCTTCAATATACAAAACCGTGAAAACAATCGTAGAAAACGAAGAATACTCTATTGTTTTAGCATCTGTTGTCCACATATCCATATGTCGTACTCGACAAATCTCACGTAATGCAAATATCGGTTAGAGTAATGTCTGTATTCTGCATTCTCTGGAATTTTATTCATATTTATCGATACTTCATAAATTACAGTTTAAAGTACAATTTTGACAGATACGAAATACAAATGGTACATTTATCCTGTCGGAGCAATATTTACAAGCGAAGTAAATTTAAAAAATAACGACCGCAAAGTCGCATTAGCTTCGAGAAATCGACCATCAATGTTTGGTTAACATAATTGGTTAGCCACTGGACCGTATTTCTTTAATGGATTAAACATATTTCCAAAGTATTACCAGGTCTATTAAGAGATATACTGTCTCTAATACGCTTAAGAATGTGGTGTATCATCACAGCGCTGTACATAATACTCGACATGCACAGCAGGTATTAAACAGAATGTTTCCCACTCACTGGATCAGATGTGGTATTATTTGGTCAGCCTGTTCGCCAGATTTAACACCGCTTGATTGTTTCCTTCTGCGGGTACTAAAAAACGAAGTTTAACACTCGAGAATTTATTTATGCGTTTGCCACAATAAATACAGAAGTACTTGGAAAGTGGTTCACTCGTAATCGGATTAAGCAAGTGCATTGATACTAATGAACAGTTCTCGCTTTAACTGAAACTTTTTATAACTTGGTACGTATTAATTTTAGGCAGCTTTTCTATCATCTTTCTTACGTAGAATCTCAAGAAATATTATTATACGTTTGAAAAATTTAAGATCGTTACAATTACAAAGCAGTTAGACTTTGAAGACCTTGCAATTTTCGTTAGAAAATCTTGTCAAAGATTTACGAGTAAATGTTACATTATGGAACTCATTCTATGTATGCTAATTCATATTTTATGGCAGTGCCTTAAAACAGGACCTGCAAATGATGAAGTTCCCTAGGTTCAGGATTTATAGAGGCTCGACCGTAATTTCCTTACGCACAGAAGTTCAAGTTTGAATGATGATAAATTGCTGTAACTTTACAACTTTAAAAATACATAAAAAATTGAGATAATTTATGTAAATTTTCCTCGCCTCGACTGCCTTCGACACCTTTGAAGCGAGAGCACCTCGTGGCCTCTTCTGTTCTAAAGCAAACATCGTTGTTTGCTGTCCAAAAGTTAGCCCTCATGTCAACGTTGTACATATAAGAGAATATTGAAACAGAGAGAAAGAAAAATGCGAAGTGGATAGGCTAAGCGTCCTCTGTCTTCTGTTTATCTTACCGTGTCTGTCATTGCTGCCCCAAGGTGCATCTCGTAGCAAACTGTGGCACCCCGAAGCTTCATGACATCGTTTGGATAGGTCTGCTTTAAAGCATGCGAAGCTCAAGGTCATCATTTTGAATACTGTCACTGTGTGTAAATAAATAAGACACAAATATATCATCTGTCCACTGCACTACTCCCGAAGTTTCTGCATTCTAGATTTATGTATTCAAATTCATTTATGGCAATCTATTACATTTTGTCGTAATTAAACTTTAGTGACTATGAGTGAACTTTGTCCTTATGTTGGGTCGATTTATAATATTAGAAAATGGGTAAAGCCTTTTATTCTATTTAGAAGGACGAAATTAAATGTTTTCAAAATTATATCTTCTTCAAAAAACTATATCAGTCCTTTTTGAAATTAAGAAAGTTTTTATCTTGATATTTTTATGTCTTCAGAAGTTGAAGTTTACAAATTTAATTATGTGGATTTGAGAGAGGTGCATTTGATAAATTAAAAACTTGTATAGTTTTCAATTATTCTAAAGATGTATATTGAATATTAAAACGATTTTTCAATGGATTCATTTTGCTAAAAGTTTTTACGAAGATTCTCAAATGAGAATTGACGAAAAAAGATATTTTTCACATTGATGATTAATGAAATCTAATAAAATGTCGCTGTATTAAAACTTCTGATCTCGTATGAAATATTCTTCTACAACAACGTAAATTTAACAGAACAAAATTAAGAATATAAAGAGCAAGAATATTCTCTTCGAGCATATTTTCAAGAATATTTTCAGGTCGGTAAATTTATTACACAAAATCTTGTTACCAGAGGCAGCAGTAAAGCGAATAAATACATTAAGACCCTAAACAGCGTGAAGAATAATAAAATAAGAAGGGTTCTAGCTTTAAATGCATGAGATCCCAAAATGGGGCTCGAGGCAGTGAATGGATTAACGTATTATGAAAGTTAAATGATGAAAACTTATGAATATTGAGTTACCGTGATAATGGGAATAAATGTGAAATATAGTTACTAGGTAAACTGCGATGGACTTATATTAAAGAATTAAAAAATTGTGCAAAGCAAGGGAAACTTGTTTTAGTTCAATCGAAATATATGAAATAACAGTATTAAATAGAAAAGTGCTACTGTAATCTGTTATTGCCACGCCGGAAATAACGATAGCGTTTCTACCGTAATTAATTTTAATCAACGCGCGCTCAAAAGGATAAAATAAAATTTATACACAAATATGTGGGTTAAGACAACTAATTTTTTATTAAATTTAAGGCTGAATATATAACAAGTTTTTGGCGGGCAACGAAGAAAAATAGTCTTGTATTAGAAATTTCGTGACTTTTCTAATTTCTTTCATCTTCTAATTCTTGTGTACTAGAAATTTACTTAAAGGTTAATAAAATACTATAAAATTTCATGCTGATCACTGACATACACAAATATACAGGGTAAACCGATACAACTTTGTGTGAAAGAATCAAACTTCCTAAAAATGGGCCAAAGCCCTTAAAAAAATTGTCAAAAGTACCGTAAGGTGGCTAATGAAGGGTCTAGGGGCTGAAGAGACCCCAGCGAGCGAAAACGAGTATCTGCATATACTTAAACCTGTTGCTACTCTTCATACAGTCGTTAATTTATTACAAAGTTTCTAGTAATATGTATTAATAATTGAACATTTCGATGTAATGCACCAGATTTAACACGAAGTTTTGATACAGTTGTTCTAAATACGAGTACAGTGGAATTTGCTTAATATGATCACTTCGGGACCTGCAATTGTGATAACAATAATCGACTGATAACATTAAACAGAAGCTTGGAAAATTACCATTGAACTTAATTTATAGTTAGTAGTTATATTTCAAGTATTTATATTTGTTATAGTGTACACTTAATTGCGATTACAGTGTAAAGAAGTTTTCTGTTTTACAATTAAAGTTTCAACGAAATTTTATTTTATAAATAAGAAAAATTTTACAGTGAACTTATTTATGAATAATTTTATTAATTATCAAAGACTGTATCTTCTTATCAAGATTTTTTAATGAAAGATGTGAACAAAACTTTTCTGGATTATGTCAAAATTATAGTTCATTTTTAATGATTTTAAAATGTTTTAAATATATGTGTAGTACATTTTAACTTTATGCCATTCGTTTGATGAAAAATCGTGAATGACCTAACTTATCCACTTGAATATTTGCAAACATGTATGATATGTTAACAACTTGTGGACAAATTAATCCACTCAGTAACTCATTACGTTCTGTTAATTTATTAGATTTGTAAATATGTAAACATGTCTGATCGAAGTTAAATATGTGTGTAATAGTCAGTTAATGTGTGAGTACACTTTTTGGGAGATTCTATATTTATGTTTCTTTTCTTGAATTACTGTATTTCCTTTTTAATATAATTACATTGCTTATTATGATTAAAGTATTTTAGTAAAATATACCGTGTTAAAATATCTTCTAACATGCAGTGTTTAATAGAATATATAAGTAAACCTATTACTGTTTATTTTTTCATCTGTCCGACTACAAAGAGAAAAAAAATACTTTTTTGTATTATTATATACGTACAATTAAATATACCTACACTACATTTTTTAAAAACTGTTATTGAAACTAACAGAAAATTTATTTGAAAAAATTATAAAGCGTTGCCTGTCGTTCCTTCGCGTTTATTAACTTCTAAATATAATTCTCACAGTCATAATGCTTTCTTAATTTTGTTGCTCTATATTGCATACCATAATAGAGCGACACGTAACGATTGCACAGTGAACCGAAAGACTCGGTTTCGTGGCCAAAATAGATCAAAATCAACTTGCGTAATTAGAGAAAATAAGTACTTCAATTGATTTAGAAACGATTGAGATATGTACGTGCAAAATTATTTTATAAACAACAAATTTTTCACCGCGTGGCAGTTTCATGAAGTCGTAGTTTTGTAATAAAATGTTCTCAACGCAATCTATACGTTACTATAGAATAAATTTGATTTAATTTCAAAATTTACAATTTTAATTAACAAATTTAATTTGTAGCTTACAGAATTGATTACAAAGTTAATTTACAATTTACAAATTTAATTGACAAAGTTAATTTACAATTTACAAATTTAGTTAACAAACTTCATCTACAATTTACAAATTTAATTAACAAATGTAATTTACAATTTAGTTACCAAAGTTCATTTACAATTTAAAAATTTGATTTAATATTTGCAAATATCACGAAAAACCTTTGCAAACAGGGGCACTGCAGGAATACTTTGAATCGGATATAAAGGATTTCATCCCGATCGATTCATCCGTCGCAAAGAAAGGAAATATGACCTTTTTGCAGATTAATGTATTTCTCCCTTTTATGATTTGCATTGGCTGCAACATCATCTGGCTTCACACCTCCCGACTCGTTTTCATAAAATTATTTAAAGTAAAATGTCTGCGCGAATAAAACTGAAATTCTTAATTGACCGAAGATATTCGACTCGAATTTAAAATTATACCGCTTGAAATGTTTACAAAATTGAATAAATAAATTGATCTGCTGAACTTGGTACAATTCTTTAAAATTAATAGATAAATAATTTAAACAAACATATTTGAGAGAGAAGTCATTTAATTTAAAACTGTGAACAAACATAGGAGTTAATTTTCCTTCACCTTATAAATATTACATCAAATAATTGATATACAGGGTATTACTTATAACGCTACTCACGATTTCTATCCCACTAGTAGCCACCTTACGAAAAAAAGTTTAGAACAATATTTGCAGGGTATGAAGTGCACAATAGATATTAGTAAAGCAAATTTTGAAAACAGTTTGTTCTCTTGGCAAAGTCAAGGTCACCTTGGGTTTTTTAAATAGGAACACACATTTTTTTTATTCATAACATTAGGGGATATCGAGACGAATTCAAAACACATATTACATGATATTTTTATTAACATATTACTCGATTTACAGAAGAGGAAATGTGAAGTACTTAGCTGTTGAATTTGGTAGTGTAACCATTATTTGATTCCGAAGAGATTACTGAATATAAACACGCGACTAGAATGTAAGAAAAATACACTTTATTTAATTATGTGTTAAAAATGTATGCCGCCTTCCATCGCGTAATATTCCGGTCTTTTACTTCACATTTCCACTTCTATAAATTGAATAATATGTTAATAAAAATATCATGTAATATGTGTTTTGAATTCGTCTCGATGTCCTCTATAGCTATGAATAAAAAAAATGTATGTTCCTATTTAAAAAACCCAAGGTGACCTTAACTTTGCCAAGAGAACAAACTGTTTTCAAAATTTGCTTTACTAATATCTATTGTGCACTTCATACCCTGCAAATATTGTTCTAAACTTTTTATCATAAGGTGACTGCAAGTGGGAGGAAAATCGTGAGTACAGGTAGCACTCTGTATGTTATAAATTTCTATCTATACTAATATAAGAAATATTCTAGAATATTAGAAATAATCTAATAGTTAAAATAGAAATATTTAGAATTTTGGATAGTGATCTGAAACTCGTGAGAAGTCACGCTTAATAACCGCAGATTCCCCGAAACAGGTTATTGCAGTATTTAGGTCCTCTGCGGTATTGTAATCTACGAAAAGCGTCGGAAACTAGCCGAAGAACAGCTTTAAAAAGTTAAAGTTAGATATAGAGTAAGATCAGTGATGTTTGTAGGTTCCGTATTGTTATATTTTAACCTATTTCTTCGTTACACCGAAATGGAACAAGGGCAGTTTTCACGACCAAAGAAAAGGCAAAAGTGCTGCATCAAAATCGATTTTAACGTACAGTCGGTTACAAAAATATTCGGATATCACTATAATTGTAACTTCGAGCCTTTTATTTCAAATATATAATGAGCAGCTAGCAACAAAAGCGTGTTACATGACAGTATATCTATAACAAGCTGCAAGATGTGGCGCATTATATTGTATTGCACTGTACAGGTGTTTCTAGCAAATGAGACAAGCTATATTTTTCAAATGTCCTGAAAGACAAGAAAGCTACGTAGGAAACGTGAAAGGTACAAGATCTAAAATAAGACATTTACTTCATATTTTTCTGCGAACTTCTACGTAGAAATTTTCAAACTTTTATATTTCTGAGTTTTCAAATTTAAACTTTTTAAATTTTTATATTTCCAAGTTTCCAGAATTCTAAATCATAAAATTTTCAAATTTCCAAAGTTATATTCTCAAAGTTATATCCTTAAATTTTCAGAGCCACAAATTCTTAAATTCGTGATCAACACATAGTATAAATACAATACAGTAAATGTTCTAATATGATCACTTATTAATTCGAAGAGTTCATTGAAGTATCATGAAATTTTGTTATGTGAAAATTTAGGAACAGCAATAAAAACTTTGTGTGGTCATTTTCAGATAATTTTGCGCTATTAATTCCTACAGAATGAAAGTTGTTTTAGAATAGTTTCACCTCATCGAACCGCGTTCGACCTCACAGATTTTAAAATCGATCATTGTTCAATTTAATACACCAATTATTTTATATTCAAACTAAGAACAAAATATATGTGTTGTTATTTTCGTAAAGTGTCAACTTTTAAATTTACGTGCCACGTGTAATCTCACAGTATTTTCATGCTATCAAGTGTCAGGTTTGATTATGCTACAAATTTGATCATTAATATACATTTTAATATAAAATAACACGGTTTTACAGTGAACAAATTTTTATGAGACTAGTTACTTTTAGAAAGTTTATTTTTATTTATGCTTCAATGTGAAATACTTTGTCATCAATTTGTCGCATTTTTTCGAAATCGACAGTACGTTACAATAAAATTTATAACTAAAGAGTGGCAGAGAGAGTCTCTTTTATAACCGTTGAAATTTTAATGAATAAATTTTATCTGCATTAACCTAATGGAATTAAGGATATTGAAATTGTTATATGCATAGCCTAACAGCTAAACATAGCTGTATTCAAACGCGAAGAAACAATGTTATCTTTTGGTTGGTATTGTTTGTTCTGTATCCTCTGCGGAGTTGAATAGACTTCCAACCGAGTAAGGCAGGAAACATGAAATGAATTAAATACCTTTATGTTTCAGACATTTCGACATGGTTTCCCACATCAGCCGACAGCGGTAGCGTTCGATCCAGTTCAAAGGCTTCTTGCTATTGGCACTAAATCGGGATCCCTTAGGATGTATCCTTTCATAATACTCCGGGTGAACGATAAACATTTCGATCTTTTGTATTTCAAATATTAAACGTGGCGTATCATATTATTTATCGATGAAACAATAGTAATGAAACAGTATTCTAATGCTACTGGCAGCCGGAGATTCCTGTAAATGCTTTCAAATATTTTTATTCTTTAGCATGGTAGAATTTGCTAACTTGAATTAGAGCAAAGGGTCTTAAATATGGGCTCCGATTCACTGATGGCTCGCGTTAATTATTAAATAGCAGGGTGCGGCATGCAATTAGGACGAGTTATATCTCAAATTTAATAAGGGATGGGATAAAATGGTATGATAATTTCTACTTCATTTTCTTCGTGAATGCATTCGACAAATGCAGTCTTCAAACGATATTGCATATTTTTGCCTACTCGTATCAACTCTGCGAAATATTCTGCGTAACAATCTATTAAACTACACTGTTTAATATTTTTAATATTTCAAATTTCTGATAAATCTTTATTAAAGATGTTTGAATATTTCTTCACATAGTAAGCACAGTTTATGTATTTCATAACGAAAATATTGTAGTGACTTATCCTTGAACAACGCAGTTTAATTTGTTCTTTCGTTCACAGAAACAAATGGACACGAATGCACTTTATCTTTGAGGTAATCCCATAGAAAGAAATCAAGAGGATTAAGGTCGGGAGAACGTGCTCATGGTGTGTGTTCCAAACCATCTGTCAGAATAAGTTTGTCGTAGGTAATTGGTTACAATACGTGCATTGTGCACAAGTGCTTATCTTCCACGAACCGTTTAACTTATCAAAAATGTCATATATCACACATTGGCTTCTTTAACGTTGTACCTTAACACTTTTCTACGCAGAATTGTTCGAAGAGTTGGTAGTAAGAAAAAATATGTTTCAATTATTTATAACAGAATTATAAATATCAAAACACGAAGATATACGCAACGATCGCTCGGAACTAAAAGGATTAAAAAATATAAGATTCTACTTTTTTCTGTTGATTATTGGATATGTGTCATCTATTTTTATCACGTCGAACGTACACATACTTACACAATTTATTCGATTTTATTTATACAGGGATATTTTATTTTATTTATTTTTATGTATTCAGGGTGCACCATTTTTTAGTAATTTGTAATTTGACAGAAATATGTCTCGAACAGAGGTTAATTTTTACAAATTGCAATTTCGGAAATTAAGGTGGAATATTGCAAGCGGGACATAATAGTCATGTTTATTTTTAATAAATTTTTGTATCCTAAATTGTTTTTCACCACTTAGAAATTTGATAAAATAAAAATGTTCAGTACATTCCTTTCTTCGTATTTAACATTTTGCATATGTTCATATGTGAAAGGTGAGGCGGTATTTATGACGACATTTTCTTGACTACATAAGATGTATTGAAAAATGGGTACATTTTCTGCAAATTTTATTTTGCCAAACTTATTAATATCTTCATTCACATTGGGCATTTTCGGAGCTAAAAAAGGGGTTGATGTTACTTATGCAGCTAACAAGGAGACACCACAATCGTTGGATTATCGATTTTAATGAAACTTCTGAATCGAGAGTAAAAATAAGTTAACCCATATTTGGTCTTTTTTGTCAATACCTATTATTTGGGGAGATATTTTATTCTTTGACTCCTAGAAACAATAAATATAGTAATAAAATCAATAATATGTATTTACTCCAAAAATATGAGCATACATCAACTTCAGTATAAAATCGCCATTTGTATTTTCACAACTGGTATATTCAAACGAAAAATCTGCAAAATAGCTTATCTCTAGTTTAAAAAATTTTTCATGAATTAATCTGAGAAAAGTTTCTGAAAAACATGATTCATCCCTTTGCTGCACCAGGTACAAAGTTGGCACTTAGCACAATATGTTCTTTCTTAACAAGGTATCGTATTGCAAGTTGAATTCGATTTAGGGATGCTTTTCACCCTCTTGTGTTACGCAAAAATAGAACGGATGGTCACTGATCTCGCTCTTCCACGGTTTCAAAAATTACAGATGGGATTCTTGATGCGTGCGACTCATCAAGAATGAGCCTCCTCATTGCCCTTTAGTCGTTTCCCCTCTTTTTATGATGTGTGAGAGGACACTCTGACAAGGCTATGTCCACCGCTTCTCCACTGAATGGTTATAAATATTTTTATCCCTTCTTTACTCGAATGTTAACGCATTCAGAATGGTCAAACATTTGACCTGGTGTAGTAAGCATATAAACCAGGCATTAGAAAGAAGATTGGTGGGAGATTCCTTCCCCTTACGTGCTGTTGAAGAGAACGAAGCTGACCGTGTTCGAAATTGTGCATTGTACAGTTGGTTCATGGTCCGTCAAGCGTGTGTTCTTTCACGTGATTGCTTCTGTTGGTCTATCCGGACTGAAGAGTTACCAGGGAGTGGATGTTCATCACAGCTGGATGAGCTTCCTGGTCGCCATCGAGACAGGTTGCTACAAAGTAGCTACTTTCAATTGAACGATACGTTTTATTGTCCAGTAAAATCAATTAATTGCTCAATCAATTTCTATGTGTGTCAATAACGTAGAAAACAAACGGTTGCGCGAAATGTTCGAAACAAACGTCCGAGGTTAACTTATCTACGGTTGGTATTGAGAGGAAGCAATTTTGGAACTGAACTGGAAGGACACATTTTTTAGGCTGTTGCTAACGGAAATTTATAGGACCCAAATTGATAGGATAGTTGTGAAAATATGTGGAAATGTTTGTAGAGTGTTAAAGGGACTTCATTTCATGGTGATGTTGGTACTGGAAATGATACTCTGAGGATATGGCTTTTGGATCTAGGAATTTGGTTATTTAGAAATTGGATGTAAGGATTTGGGGATTTAGAGATTGGATCTAGCGATTTTTAGGATCTGAAAGTATTTAAATCTAAGGACTCTGGGATGTAGAGATTTGGGGACTTAGTGATTTTTAGGATTTGGAAATTGGATTAAGTGATTTTTAGGAGCTAGCAGTGTTTACATCTAAGGATTCAGGGGTGTGGGACTTTGGGGATTTAGAAATCGGAGATCTAGAAATTTGGGAAATTTAAAGATTCAGAGGTGTAGGAATTTATGTCAATAGGAGTTTGGGAACTCGACAAACTTGCGGATTCAGAAATTGCGAATTTTCGAACCTTCAAAAGCTTCTAAACATTCAAAAGTTATAAACTTCTGAATATTAAAAAGTTTGTTAACTCAAAAATCGTCAAATTGTATCCTCCTGCAGAGGAAATCAATTTCATATCCGAATGCATAGATTTGGTGCAAAGTGTCTCCTGAAACTTGACTGCGCTCTTTTAAAGGTGTTCTATGGTCCATGAAAAATATATTGCAAGTTTTGCAGGGCTCTATAGATAGTACGATCGCATATACCCATTAGGGTGAGGAGGTACAGCGTTCCAGTTTCGGGGTGGCTGACTTGACACTAACCCTATACATAGTATGTTATGGTATGTATATCGGTACAGTCGCGTGCAACCTAGTCATCCCTTGGGATGGGTACGAACATAAAGATCTAACCACTGTCCTTATTCGTCCTGCTCTTTATGGCCTATGTTAGATTTTCACCAAGCTCTTTCGAAACTATAAGCAAGTAAAAGGGTCTTATCCCTTCACCTTTGTGCTCTGCGACAGAAAATAGCACACCTTTGCTATTTCTTACATACGCATGTAACGGAGCTGTAACTTTGTTCACTTATATGGAAGTTATGACCTTGGAAACAACGATTTCATTCGAACTTCACGCATTTATAGACATTGCTAATAATTTGACAAAATTATAGCGCGCAACTTTCCAAAATAAGGGATATTTACGTTTAAAGTTCTTGCAATTTGTGTCCGGTTGTTTGAGAATAAGACGAAATCAAGAACATGTTATGGGTTGGTGGAAAACTTAGGTTTATTAAATTGAAGGTTGCGAGTTTCATGAAAGTTACGTAATTTTCTTTTCCTCTTTTTTCTGTCCGTTTTAATTTGTTGCTGTAAGTAATTAAGGAAGTTCTATCGGTAAAGTAATTTGAACAGACGTTAACAAATTATATTCCGAAATATAATTCGGTGAATTGGTTGGTTTTTTGTGAGGTCAGAGAATTTGAGAAGCAAGATATTTTTGCTTTAATGTAATCTTGTAAGAAATCGCATCCGTCGTTTTATTTTGCGTACAATCAAGATATTAACAGGTTTTTGTTAAAATTTACTGTAATATAAAACTAATGTTTAATGACAGTTTAGTATAGTTCGAATTAGTCTGAGATTCTATGAATGTAAAGATAAACTGATTAATAAACATGTTTTATTGTGAGTAAGCCATTAGTCATCACATATGTTAACACGTGAGTTTACGATTTAAGTTAATAGGTAAATCGTTTATATGTTTTCCATTATTTGTAATGTACTGAATAAATTAATAATCAATATTAGTTTATTTATTTATTGTATCATCCATATACTATAATTATTAATAACTGTTTGCATCGCCAATTATTGAACATTGAAATATGAAAAAATGTTAAAATTATTGAAAACTTACTTTTTAAGAAATTTTTAGAAAACCTTGTACATAAATTTAGAAGATGAAATTATTCTATGACTTCCGTGAATAAAATGTTCTATATCCACATTATATTAGAAAATCCGAGGTGTATTCATTTTTTATATTGACAAATCATTAATTTATTTTATTTGTGAAAAAACATATTTTTATCAGTATCATAAGTTAGCGCTAAATTTATTTATAATTGAATTTAATATAAATTTCTGAATCTGACATATTTTTATCAATATCATAAGTTAGTGACAAATTTATTAATAATTAAATTGAACATAAATTTCTGAATGTGTATAAATAACGTGTAATGTATTCAGAAAAGAGAACTCTGAGTCACCGGAAGGCAAATAGTGAATATCTACCAAAAACTGGAGTAATCAGTATAGACATTTATTTTTGTAGTGGATTGCTGCCTAATTAATGAAAGCCATGTTGGCCTACTAATATCGCCTGTTTCACTAGAAAGTGTGAACAATATATTAGCGTAGAACGTTACCACCTTGAAACGTAATAATAAGGTTGAAATATAATAACGAAGTGTACTATGTTATACTTTTATAAATATTACTGTAGTTACAATTAGGCGAACATTTATTTATTTATCGAGTTCTACAAAATACAAATGAATCATAAACATAAATCATTTAATTCGTAAATTGAAGATCCCACAAATTTCAATGATTTATGTTTACTTTATAGACTTTCATAAATGCATAAACATTCGCAGTCTATTTGTGATAATCACAATATACTTTATTTCCTCAAATTTCAAAAGCATGACACAGAATTCCATGATTCTGATTTTCTCAGTTTTAGCGATTTTTATTTTTTGGTACTTTACCTAAAATTTAATACACCCATTAATTTTATTTATAAATACATAACGTGTATGAATGTCTATATTTGTATAAATTGCTATTTTCCTTAATTAAAAATTAAAAAAAAAATAGTCTGGGTCGACCAGGCGTTGACGCACACGTGAAACACGAGGGATGCACGGCGGTGATGCAATTACAGTTTCTAATTAATGAAGGAGCACTGGTTTCTGCTACTGCGGACGACACCTTACATCTATGGAATTTTCGACAAAAAATACCACAAGTTGTGCAGAGCATTAAATTCCAAAGAGAAAGGTCAGTTTTTCATTTCTTCCGATGTACGTTATGACCTACGTTTCTATCGTTGCACGTGAAAAGTGGAGCAGGGGTTGATTAAGCACACTAAAATGAAAGGTCGATATAAACATATGGCGGTTTGATGTAGATATTCGGCATCAAGAATTGACGTAGATATTCTATATCCAGAATTGACATAGACATTTTATACAGACGTGGACATTTTATGTGGAGTTCACGTAGATATTTTATACAGACATGGACATTTTATGTAGAGTCGACATAGACATTTTATATTAAAAGTTGATATAGAAATTTTATATTAAAAGTCGACATAGACATTCCATTAATATTGACAATTAATATAGACAGCACCTTGTTTCCGAATTACAGTTTGCATTGCAATTTTTCTGCGTATAAGCGAGTTTGATAAGTTCGTGCAAAAGTAAAGATACCGCTAAATGACGTGCAGATACATACTGATATTTGTATACAGATAAATCAATCTATTATTAACAGTTCTTCGAAGTAACTGACTTTTGTGATTCTAAAGAAAACACGTACTTATTTTCAAAGATAAAATTACGGTCAAATCAAAACTACCATTATAACTAAAGTGATAGTGCGGTTGAATTTGCACATATATTGTGAACATGTCGTTGAGTATATTACTTTGGAAGCAATTTAAAAAATCCATATCACGGTAGTTCGAAACGTTATGTGTAATCGCGAGATGTATCCGCAGATATTTTCCTTCTCAAAAATGAAACCGGCAATGAGAAGGATTCTACGAGGATACCCAGGCGATTTAACGCACATGAAACATTTGAATGCGATTTCCCGGGAGAAGTGTTCCAAGGTTTTTCAATGCCTCCATGAACATTCTACCGAGTAGGAAGACAAGGAATGTCAAAAGTTAAATAATGAAAGTTTGTCAATTTGTAGAATTCGATGTTTCAAAATTGAAGATTTTAAGCAATTTTTGGTAGGTCTACTATTATAGCACGTTACAAGCTGTTTTTAACGAGGTCGTATCTCTTTCTTTTAATGTGCTGAACCAACACTTTCCACGTGCAATGTACACCCTGCATTATTTTTAGTTATTTGATTACGAAGGATATTAAAGAACAATTTGTTAAATTCGTGTTTCAGTATTTTATTTAAAGATTAGTTTACTATATGATCATATTTTACTGTATGATGTTAATGGTATAGGGTACAATATTGACCAGTGTTGTACACAGTGAATTTTACAAAATGGAGGAGGAAGAAATACTATATTTTACTAGTAATATGATCTGTCTTAATTTTGTATATTTGCATTATTTTTAAAAAATGATCTTCAGTTTTTTAAGTGGAATACTACATCTTCAATATCTTCTGCCAATTGTCTTGAAGCTTAGTCAGATAAATTCATCTTGATGTTGAGACTTGGTATGAAAAATAAACTGGTCTTGTGTGAGTGCACAAAATAAATATATATTTTACACAATAGCGGAATCGCAGGTAAATCGCAGCAACACGGTCTTAACTCGTCCCTGTTTCTTTTATAACTAACCGCCGATTTCACGGTGACATAAACATGCGGTGTTCGCGGCGGTACATATGTGTACATACGTGTATTCGTACGAACGGCTTATTTTGTCGGTTATGCCTAACATTTTCATATATTATACATATAATTTCATTAAGAAAAACCGAAGATCATACCATGAAAAATGACGCAAATATAAAAAGTTGATATAAGTCGTTGCTAGTAAAATTTTTTCTCTGCTATTTTTATGAAGTTTCCGTACAAGAAAATGGTCCACACTGCAACCTCTGTTTCCTAACTCTAGATGACGTTTTTAATGTTCAGTAATCTATAATTTCAGTAACCTATTCAGTTCAAAATATCATTACTTTCAATAGATCAATAATTAGCATTTATACATTAAAATTAGATTACGCTTAACCATCTCTAATCGATCTCTAAAAATGTTTCTCGATATTCCCGTTCATGAATATATAAGAAGTTGTTACCGTCGAATTAAATATTCCCCACTTGAAAAGCATTTTCTTTCAAGTAGTAATCGAATGGTATATTGTTTTATTTTTAACAGAATAACGTGCATTCATCTACCACTGCAAAGTAAATGGCTGTACGTTGGTACCGAACGAGGAAACATTCATATACTCCATATCGAGACATTCGTACTTTCTGGATATGTAATTAATTGGAACAAGGCTATCGAAATGTAAGTAAGCAAACGCCTATTGATCCAACAAATTATTGATACGATTCATAAACGGCGAACAATGCTATTAGATATGTGTATAAAGGGAACGATGTAAGCGATACACACAAATTCAGAGTCGAGCAGCGCTTGTCTTTTTATTACGGACTCTTATTCCTTAATGCGCTGAATGTGGAAGGAAATTTATATAATTACAATGTAGGCTTTTTTTAGTTGAAAATGTAGGGAAGCTGTCACTAGTTTTTACAACGAATCTTCATTAGATGATTTTGATTTTGATGTTCCTTTTGTCGGTTAATGATATAGGTTTTCGATAACACACGTCTGTTTAATATTGGAAAACTGTTAATATTAATATTACTTGGCAATTGTCGGTGCTGGTAAAGTTGGAACAAAATTTAATTCTTTGTTAGTCAATTTTTATGTTAACAGATGGAATCCGTTTAATATTCAAAATATTTGTATTATTATTTCTTGCAGTCACAATGCGATGCGATATTAATTTTTTGATATTTCTTGAAAAAGATAAACCTCTATTTATTTTTACATAATATTGTCGAGGATAGTTAAAAACAAAATAGAAAGACGAATACATTCATTTGTACAACTTCATCATTAGATATTTGTAGATTTATACAGGGTATTCTAGTTGGTTACCTAAATTGCTGTGTTTATCACATTAAAAATCGTGTTAGGATAAAATTATAATTACTACGTCAAGGAGCACATATAACAGTGTATACAGTTTTTTCGCAATGTCACTTTTGTAGGAACACTCAGAACAGTTTTGTAAAATAGAATTATGTTTTTCTGCAAGTCTGAAATATTCTGCATAGAAGTTAAAGTTAAAAATTTTCATAAACTGTTGACATTTGTATTTTGTATTCTAGTTGAATTTTAGTACAAATGTATTTAATTTGGAATAACTTCGTGAGAATATTTTTCATGCAATAAACGAAGCAGAAATTTAAGTTACCTTTAACTGGAACACTAAGCTGCAGAAGTGCATTAAAATTAAAATCGACAAATAAGTCTGATGCAAAACTCTTTCCCTACATTTTCTTTTAAGTATACCCGTACACAATCCTCGTATATAAGGTGCAGCAAAATTCGTAATGCAGACTCTCGTTATACTGCCACGGAGCTCTAGTAGTGGTAAATTGCATTTAGCAATACAGGGTGTTACAATTAGTGTAGGTTCCTGAAATAGGAGGTAGCTGATTCTGAATTAGATTTCCCCTTGCGAAAATGGGGTTTGAAGCTTCGTTTTTGAATTATTAAGGAAAAACACGGAGCAATCAGAGCGTGAGGATTATTACGCGTTGGGTTACTACGCGTTGGTTAACTACGCGTTATATTACCACGCGTTGGTTAACTACGCGTTATATTACCACGCGTTAGATTCCTACGCTCAGAATTACCACACGTTGCATTATTACGCGTTGGACTAATACGCGTTGAATATCCACGCGCTGGATTACTACGCGTTAGATATCCACACGCTGGATTAGTACGCGTTAGATTACCACGCATTAGATTCCCACGCTTAGAATTACCACGCGTTGCGTTATTACGCGTTGGATTACTACGCGTTTAATATGCATGCGCTAGATTACTACGCGTTGGTTATCCACACGCTGTATTACTACGCGTTGCATTACTACGCGTTGGATTACTACGCGTAGGATTACCACGCGTTGCATTACTACACGTTGGATTACCACGCGTTGGATAACCACGCGTTATCCGAAGCTGCCACTCTCGCGTCTGCGCATGCATAATCCTCGCGCTCTGATTGATCCGTGTTTTTCCTTAATAATTCAAAAACGAAGGTTCAAACCCCATTTTCGCAAAGGAAAATCTTATTCAGAATCACGTCAGCTACCCCCCATTTCAGGGGCCTAAACTAGTTGTGAGATACCCTGTACATAGGGTACCCAAGTCTTCTTTGATATTGTGATCTCCAATGATGGAAATCCGTTCAGTAGTGTAACGAAAGTCTACTGTACAAACGAAAAAATGATACCTCTCAAAAGAAATAAGTTAAAATTTAAAACGATTTTGAAATTTCATAAAGTATGTGGGCACTTGGAGTGCATCAGAGCCTGTCTTTTTGTTTATAGTTATAGTTAGTAAGAATTCGTGGGTGGCCAAATGAAAGTAGGTATACGATTATGTAGTTGATTGCGAGCTATTCTCGGCAGTTTCTTTACCTTTTCCTAGCCGGTATAGTAGCCGCAGAAATATAGCGTGGTCGTAAATTTCGTTTATTACGGGTGCACCAAGAAAATGTATACACACTTTGAATATCTATGAATATAAATGTTTAGCGAAGTTTGCACGAGTTTTCTATAACATAAAATATTTTCAAGGGGATGTATCATTCAATTAGAAGTAATATTTATAATTTCTCAAAAATAATTTGTTGAACATAAAATTATTATTTCGACTTTTTCACGTGGCATAATCTATTATTGATTTCATAACGATGTTAAAAGGAGTTTAAGGACCTATAATACTGTGATCTTAAAATTTTCTGCAATTTACCTTGTTTATTTTCAATTAATGTAACGACAGAAAAAGTAAACTAACTTTAGGTTAGTTTATTGCGTTTGATAACCGATTCAGGTATTATTAATAACTGAAATTGAATTTTCGAATTAATTTACTCGATGTTTGAAAGCATTTAATTTTCTAGCTGCTTGTTTAACGATCGTTTCCAATTTGTGGTATAAACTTCATTTTTAGTACATCAAAAGCAAAGGAATGTCATCTCTAAGAAATACGAGAATTTCATATTTGCTTCTAAACTATCTCTACATTTTGTTTATATTCTTGCATTTTTAATAATAATAATTTCTTCAATAATTTAGCATAAATTTCGTTCTTTCGTTTCAATGTTTAAAAAGAACGAAAAATCGATGAACTGCCTGTAAAAATGTATGTACATTTAATTGGAACACCCTGCATCTGATATTATAATGAACCTAGTTGGGTTCACATTATGATATATCTGTTAGTATAATAGCCGTAGAAATATAGCGTGATGTATGTATATCGGTGATCCATAAACTGATATGTTTTTCAACGATAAAAGCGTTTGAAAAAATCGTTGTCGACGATTGATGTGGTCAGGAGCGTGTGTAGAGTGTAGCTGTAGGGCTCCAATCAATAAACTGCAAGATACTATCAACCAATTGTAGTTTGTCTAATATTTACAATATTTGGAAAAATGTTAACTTGTGCGCTGACGTCGGCAGCATAAAATGACTAATACTTCGATGGGAGAATACGAGCCTTGATATTCTGCAGTACTGAACTCGGGTTCATTATCAGCACTCCTCATCTGTCGAGTCAGTTAGGCGTGAACGAAATATGATGTGTCGCTTATAAATTACCGAGATTTACATCGACGTTATATTTCTGAGACTATTATAACAAGAATTAAAAATCCTTAACAGTTTTGTGATCTGACATATTGAAAAATATATTTTATAACATATTCCTTGTTACTTACTGCACATAATGGCTATGTTCATAAAGAATTTTGACGCGAGAAATTTTTAAGATAAATCTTTGCAAAAATGTTCTTCAACAGCTACGTATTGTGCAACGAAAGTGCTTACAGATTTAATTTAATTAGTTTACAAGAAATACGATATTAATCGACGAAATACCAATACGATCAAGATTGATAGCAAGTAGAGAAAATTATAAAGTCCAATTTTCTGTACAATTCAAGTAGATCAATCTGCAAGTTAAATGCAATTTTAATTATAATCTTTATACTGTTGCTAAACTAATTTAAAATTTGATAGAGGCGCACTGTATAATTTTCGCTGCAAGTGACGGCATATCAGAGGCCACAACATGCCCTGAGGCTCTTTAAGGCGTTATAGTTTACCCCAAAATAAGCCTCGGGGCAACGATGACAGACATGATAACATAAGCAACGGAAAACCACCTACCCACTTCTCATTTTCTGTCTTGCTGCTTCGGTATTCTCTCTGTTCGCTGGATCGCATTTATAGGGTTCTTAAAGAGGAGATGCGAAAATGTCAGATTATCTTCGCTTCACAACTTCACGATTTCTGAACCGTCGATTTCGTTGAAACTTTGCGCAATTATAGCGAACACTGAAATTAATAATTTTGCAAAACCACTACTCTCCACAATCATCAACAAATTTTTAAACTGTCTTTATTTGATAATGTTTAAAAATATCAGTCTTTTAATTAGTTTCACTGAAAAGTTAAAGGAGATACAAAGTAAAAACATGTACATGTACTCAGCGAGTTTTGAACTTGCGACATTGTCCAAATCTATTTTTACATCAGGCTATAATACATTTTTAATATTATATTATTCTCAGAGAATAAAATATAAGTTACAACTTTAAACATTTTCTGTTTGGAAGAGTTGATTATGGTTATACAAGATTATTATTTTGTCCTCTGTAATTGTGCTAAGTTCAAACGAAAACGGTGTTACAAAGTTCGTGCGGATCCTTTGTTATCATCATTAATTCCCGCGTGGGCTTAGTTAAATTTCATTTCATATTCCTTACAATGCTTTTCAAAAATTTCTTCGGATATTATTTTTTTAATATACGCAGTTCTCCCGTTACAAAGTTTTAGCATCTTAGAGAAATTCGTGTATGCTGACGTCATGATTAACCCAGCGTTAACCAGTTCTCGTATTTCATCTTCGAAAACCCATAAAAGCGCTTTACGGAACAGAGAGAACATTTTCTCTTCAGGGAAAGAGAAAGTTGGAACTAGGAAAATTTACTACGACATGTTGACCGGGTTATATTTGGGTTATCGACGATATCGGCTTAACACGTTCAGGACCAGATGCTGCTTAAGCAGCGGACAGCGAGGATTCAAAGGCGGTCGTAAAATCGCTCGAGTGTAACAGAACATGAAATCTGATTTCGATTCGGGAGTTTCGAGACAGAAAATTAGGAATGTATAGAAGAAATATTTCCTATTCGTTTTTTACTGGGTCTGAAAATATGAGATGGTTTCACATCGATCGCTGTTTCCACATGTTTGACTTTGCATTACTTCAATCACGTTACAGTGTTAAATTTTAGGGTACAATATATTGTACGGAATACAAATTTCTTATCGTATATGGATTGTTATTTTTCGTGAACTGTTTCGACAATTCGAGTTTCGACAGTTTCGAGTGTTTTTACTTCTGAAGGATTTTACGACCACGCTATATCCGGGACTATACTTTACTATGATACGAATGCCGATTGCGGCGTTTATGTTCGGCATTTTAAATCTTTATCCGTATGGCTCCTAAAGTGGCAGTCAGATTTCATCTGGGAGATATATTACGGTCGTAAGTTAATAAACGCAGATAACCATTGATGATACTCGTGACACGAAATAAAAGCACTTTAAATTGCAATTTGCAAAACCTCGTATTTTAGTAATGGAATTTCATGTTTTCCGAATTTACGAGCGCATCATTTTCCGGTCCAGTACACCTTTTCGTACAAGCGATTTTATCTGTCGATAAGGTTTTGAAAATCTTAATATATCTGAGCTGAACGTGTTAAGATATCTGTGTTGAACATGTTAAAGAAGAATAATATTAAATGAAATGAAAAATTTCGTAAATGGAACACGCTTTCAGTCTATCAAATTTTGCACATTTTTGAGAATATGGTACTGTCGAGTTAACTGTCCTATCCCCGCCATTCCCAGATACCTCCTCGGATGGTTCAGATGTTCTTTCACGGACAGTTCATTGGGCAGTACTATATTTAAAATTTTATATGCTAGTTTCATAAAAATTTCTTTTCTTGAAACGTGTATGGTTATTTTATCGAAAATAATTGATTAATTTTCATTTGTATAGTTTTTCAGTTTGTTTGTAAATTAAAACGACTGAGTTTTATACATTTTTCCTTCTCGTAAGTTTGCTGAAAAGTGCAGCCGATCGAATGTGTTACAACAGGATTATAAGTTGCTTTGGTTCTTCTGCTTTCTGTTTCAAAATGTTATTTCACGATCTTGTAGGGTAACCTTTATGGTACATGTTATTGCATTATGCACAGAAGCACAGCTTTTATCGTATTTAGTGCATCCGTCTTACTTCTTTTTTTCTGTTTATTTCTAGTTTCGCTATTGTTTTCAGAGGTTGACGAATATTTAGAAACTGAATGAAATATTCGATGAATACAAGCTGTTTCAGATGAAAATATACAAATGATCAAGAGAAATTAGGATAGAACTTACCTGAAATCTAATTTACGTATATTACACGATAAAGAAACATGAACACGATAATACACATTATTCAGCAACACTACACGTACATAGACGCACATATATTATATATGTATATATATTTTTCAGATCTAGAAAGACCCATCCTGGTGCTGTAGTACACTTGAGTGATAATCCTTTAGATTTGAGCAAGGTACGCGTGTTTTTGAGTACGTTTTATTTTGCATTATTCTCCATCCTTACCATAACGTGACATTCCTTTATTTACATTTTTTTTTAATTCCTATCGAGCTGTGAAGTAAAATCCAGATATTAGGATATCTTCAAGGTTCATTCTAACACCTTCTTACTTCCTTTCTTTTTTGTCTCTCTCTTTTTTAATACAATTTCGTTCTCGACGTGTTAACAGAACTCAGAAGTGTGTGCTTGCATGTTGTGTGTGTGCATGCGTGCATGCTAATTGTCGTGCAAAAAGAGTCTTTAACTTACTTCCCTCATAATCGAATTTCATTGTTCAATTTCTTACATCTACTATTATACAGATGAAAAAGTAATGGGATTATGGTTTCAGTATTTCCCTTTCGACGAACTCGATTACATTTTACTTTCAGTAGTCTTCGATCGAGTATTTTAGAATCGCTTGTTTGGATGATGGAAGCTTTAGAAACTATGCTTTCAGAAATTTTTAATCTGGAAAATCTTGAATTTTTAATCAAATTTCTGTATAATAAATAAACATGAACTTGTAACAGATATGCTTTTAGGTTAAGAAATACTTTTTTTTTAATAAAAATATAGTGGTAGATTTTGAGGTTAGGATTTCTGGATATATTACAGTACATGTTATATAGTACCTGTTATGTGGTCGCATACGAACTACCACATTCTAGTGGTAGATAATACAAGAAAAATAAGAAAAAAAACTCGAAATTTTCAATTTGAAAAATTTGTCGTTGCTACAGTTATATTTGCGATAATATAACAAGGGTCTTTTAAAAACGAGAATCTATTAAAAATCAATTAAATGAAATATTGATCGAACATTAAAGAATTGACAATTTTTCGAAGCAGAGTTGTTTCCTATGTGTTTATAATTAAAAAATATTAAACACGTATGTTGTACAATTATATGTTTGTATTTAATATTTGTAATTGTTGAAATTTCATTTCGATAACTTTCTTTCGGAGTCCCATTGCTTTTATATCAATATAACAAATTATAGTAGTACAGTGCGTTGGTTACAGAATTAATAAAGAGCTTGATAAGAATTTTGTCTCGTAATCATGATCACTTTTATATTGTACACAAATTCATCATTAATATACGCATTAGCACGCATGTGTACAAGATGTCTATGGGTAGCCAGGAAAGATTCTGTGTGTTACTGCAAAACTAATTGTCTCAGTTTATTATTATCAGGCCTGGGCAACTCGTAGCCCTCGAAAATCTTTGGACAAAATATTGTACAAAGCTTGAAAACAAATTTGTTAAATTTTTTCATTATTATATGATTTTTATTTTGAAAATTTGGGCATCGAGTTGACCAAGCTTGGTATGTATAAATAATAGAGCAACCGATAGTTTATTACGTGGTTTCAGATTAAATGAAATTTCAGATTTCAAATTAGATTTAAGTTAAATTTGTGAATATAGAACCTGTTACATTGTAAAATATATAAGATAATTTTGATATTATGAAGAATAGAAATTGTTTCAAGTGGAATAATAAAGTATATTAAATTTGCGAATATACAAAATTCTATATACTATGCAGAGATGAGAATAAAACCAGCGAGTACAATATTTTCCTTTTTTTAAACAACAGAGTTCTTAATTAATTTATGAAATTGATTTTAGGTTATTTCATTTTTTAATTTTATTTGCATTCAGTATTTTTCACTCTCGTCTTTGATGCTTTTAGAAGCGAACTACATATTATATCAATTATGATATTACGAATGCTGCATACGATGTGAAAAAATATTCGGAACTTCTCTTTGAAGTTGGATAAATAAAGAAATGTGTAGTATTGAGATTTTTAATGGTTATTTAAATATAATTCGATTGATTGCTGATGTTAAAGGTATTGTTGTATGATTGATATTCTGGTTTTTATCTAGAAAAATAATAAAAATATCAAAGAAGCGAAAAATTATTTGGAACTTTCGTATGGTGCAATAAATAAAGAAATACATATTTCTATTTGTGATGCGTTTATTTATGAATAATTACGTTGATTATTAAATATCAATTATAGTCTAATATCTAGCTTTACAAATCTTGAAGAATAATATTAGATAAACTATAATTATTCATCAATGAAGTAAGAAGTATTCCCACCAAAAAGGGTTTTTTGTCATTCAAAATGGCGCCATATTGGGGACTAACGCAGTTCTGTTCTAACTGCAATCTTGCAAATGATTAATCGAATTGTTTATAAATACTACGATAACTGCATTATGAACCGAAATATTACGTCATTAATTTATTGTAAAATAAAAAATATTTTGAAAACTTTTTCACATCGCTGTATAACTTTAAGCACAAATTGTTAATAGTAAAGTTTCAATAAGATTTACTTCTAATAATGGAACAATTAATTTCAAAAAATATAAAGTAAAGCAATCGAATGGACGTTCGACTGATTCGGAGGAGCTCTATTTGCATGTGGGTTCAAATCAAGATCGCGTGAATTGTGTGGAATGTGTGGACAATTCCATACATGGAATTTGGCTGTGTGTGGAATTCCACACTTGATTATTCGAAGAGCTGATCAATTCCCGAATTTTTGATGTATTGTATTCCTGAATTTTTTGAAACTCAAGTTATTATATTTCTGAATCACTGAGATTCTAGATGTCCAACTTTTTAAATTTCTAACTTTCCAAATTCCTAAATGTTTAATATTCTATATTTCCAAATTTGAAGATTATTAAATTTCTCTATGCTCCAATTTCTCAATCCCCAAATTCCCAAATCTCTCAATCTTCAAATCAGATATAGATAGTAGATTTAATAGTTTTAACCATTAACGAAATATATTATTTCTGTATCACAATTCTGAAAAGGTTTATAATCAATCAGGTTCGTATTTTTTCCGCTAGGTAATTTCTCATCTCTGCATAGTAAAAATTGACATGCGTGTGTATACGTGTGTGTATAATTTAAATAAACAATTGTGTATTCCACAATATACAGGGTATTGCCTATAACGCTACTCACGATTTCTATCCCACTAGTAGCCACCTTACGGAAAAAAGTTTAGAACAATATTTACAGGGTATGAAGTGCACAATAGATATTAGTAAAGCAAATTTTGAAAACAGTTTGTTCTCTTGGTAAAGTTAAGGTCACCTTAGGTTTTTTAAATAGGAACATACATTTTTTTATTCATAGCATTAGAGGACATCGAGACGAATTCAAAACACATATTACATGATATTTTTATTGACATATTACTCGATTTACAGAAGTGGAAATGTGAAGTACTTAGCTTTTGACTTTGGTAGTGTAATCATTATTTGGTTCCGAGGAGATTACTGAATGTAAACACGCGACTAGAATGTAAGAAAAATACACTTTATTTAATTACGTGTTCAAAATATATGCCGCCTTCCATCACGTAATATTCCGGTCTTTTACTTCATATTTCCACTTCTATAAATTGAATAATATGTTAATAAAAATATCATGTAGTATGTGTTTTGAATTCGTCTCGATGTCCTCTAATGTTATGAATAAAAAAAAATGTGTGTTCCTATTTAAAAAACCCAAGGTGACCTTGACTTTGCCAAGAGAACAAACTGTTTTCAAAATTTGCTTTATTAATATTTATTACGCACTTCATACCCTGCAAATATTGTTCTAAACTTTTTTCGTAAGGTGGCTGCAAGTGGGAGAAAAATTGTGAGTAGTGTTACAGGTAATACCCTGTAGATAAAATACTTTGGGGAAATTTTTAATCTTCATATTCATATCTTCTTATTACATAAACAATATAGTGTGATAATAATATGAAAATAGTATGACGATATGATCGTATGTTCATATTTATATTTTTATTTCCATGTTCATGTTACTAGAATTTAAATTTAAAGGTTACAGGTTTCTTAAGAACATTAAAGGTAAGACACGTATTCGAAGTTTCATTAGATATTAATATTTTATTAGAAGATAATAGCTAAGAAATTAAATTGTATTTTAAAATAAAATTTAGCGTAATATTTATAATAAATAATATTAAATAAAGAAGAATGAAAGAAAGTATTTATATAAAATTTATTATGTACGTTTAGAGTATGTTGAAAAATCTGAAATAATTAGGTTATTCATTCAATTTAGAATCCCATTTCCAATATCTGATACACGAAATTAATTAGTTAATTAGTTAAAAGTACTGTTACTGAATGCACATGTATTTTATTTAAAGATTGGAACAACGTGAAAGCTTCACTTATTCTCACACGATGATAATTGCATTTATAATAATTATGGTTCATTTTCGTACACCTTCTATATGAGCATGTACGTAGATGTGCGTGAACGCTTACTTTCCCATTGTATTTACATTTTTCCAATTATTTTCACAAGTATTGTACGGAGTATAAAAGAGTTCTTTTTTCTTTCTAGAAAAGTTTCACAGAAAGCCCTCTATTTCTTGTTGTCAATTGATCTTATTACATTAAACCCACATATTTATGATTCTTAACCCATATTAGGTTGTTCATTGATAAGTGTAAATGTTTCTTCTGCGTACACTTCGGTGCAACGTAGGCTTCCTTCGGATAAATTGTAGAGGAGAATTCTTCCATTATTTGCTCTCGATTTTTAGAAATAAATTTGCAAATTTACGAATTATCACATTTTTGAATAATCAAATTTCTTAATTTCTATTTTCATGTATCTTAATAGAATTTTCAAATTTTCTAATATTTAATTTCTCAACTTCTCAAATTTCCAATTCCCACATTTTTAAATTACTGTGTTTTCAAATTTCTATATCCCCAAATTCCAATATTTTCAAATTTCCTAATTTTCAAATCTGCACATTTCTAAATTTCCCAATTTCTAAATTGTCAGATCTTTAAATATCCAGATTTTTATCTTTACAAATTTCGAAATTTCTAATCTCTGAATCTCCAAATCTCTATAATCTTATATCTTCAAATCCTGAAATCCCCAAATTCTGAAATATTTGAATCCTCAAATCTCCAAATTCCCAAATCTCCAAATCCCCATATCTTCAAGTCTTCAACTCTTCAATTCCCCAAATCCCTAAATCCCCAAATATCAAAATTCCTATACTTAAAAAATTCTAATCAACGCAAAGTAAGTTTGTAAATCGTCAAACCCAATCTTTTAAATCTCAAAATTTCCAAATGTTCATATCTCGAAATTAAAAAATTTTCCAATTTAAGAGTTTGTCAATTTGAGAATATATCAAATAAAAACCAAGTAACGATGGAACGTCTTTCCACTACGTCGCCATTTTCCTTAGGAAAGCCTACTATTCTCGTTTGTGTACGTCCAGAGTGTTTCGCTTAAAGCAAGCCACCTAAATGTCTTTATTTGTGGTAATACAAGAAACATTTCTTATACAGTGTAAATGGTTTCAGACAAATCGAATAAAAGAATACTTGTTATAACTTACATGTTTCCTATGTCATTTTTACTCTTTTTATATATTTATACATCATTTTTTATGTACTACAGTACAGCTAAAATTATCGAGCAATATTACTCTGAAATGATTGTAGACTCCGTAATGATTGTGGACTCTAAAATTTTTCAATTAACATCGAATTTATTTTCAACGAGATTTCAGACTGTAATAACAAACTTGGCAACAAAATCGTTAAAAAATTTCTTTCATCTGATTTATTTTTTGAAAGCATTTAAATTAAGAAATTGTTCTGGTGTTATTACAGATGGAGAATATATTTAGGTGATCCGCTTCACGCAAAACACTTTGTATACTGTAACATTTGGTAAAAAGTAGTAACTCATTAAAGACCCCGATAAATTGAAATACAACAAATCATTCACAAACATTAATCTGTTTATTAATCATTCCCATAACGAATCTTAAGCACCATGAACTTTCGAAAGATCCATAGCTCAATCAAAACTTCATTGATCGTTCATGCTACGAGCCAAAATTTCACACAACGAAACTGCCACATTCCTACATTTAAAATAATGTAAAATTATTGCGAACCATTATGCACTATGTTCTTTCATATTTGTTCTTGTGTGTATGTAACTTGTATTTCTTTGTTTATGCGATAAATTGTATCAATGTATTATGAAATATTATATTATTACAAACAGTTATAATTATAAATATATATATTATACCTTTTATATATACACGGTAGTACCCGGTTAGTGGTCATATTTCTTTTTTAAAAAATTATATTGTTTATCAATTTAAATTGATTATTTGTTGTGTTATATTCCTAGATAACACCAGTTGTTATAATTTAAGTGTTAACCTATGGAGGTAAGAAAAATCTTTTCACTTTGCAATCGTAAAATTGTTTCATCCCTCGTTCTCCATGGTTTTCGTATGAAAAAAGATTTGAAAATATTTTAAAGATTTGAAAGAGATTTAGTACTAAAATTTTGCGTAGTAAGTGTTATCGTTTCCACCTTCTTCACATAGAATTTATTTTGTTATCCAGCTGTAACTGTCCTGATTCCACATCGTAGAAACCCATCCCCCCATGGATAACGAGGTCCGAAAATTTTAAATTAAAGCGATTTTTCAAAACTCAAAAGAAATAGAAATAGTATCTCAAGTCTCATGTGTATAATCGCTTTCAATTTTTGGAATACCCACTTCAGATAGTAATATAGTCTCCTCCGACCACTAACCGGGAATTACTGTATATTATTGCATATCCCTTAGAATTAGCTCCATTTTCGAAACGAACGTTTCGTCGTTTCAGTCAGTTTATCGCTTATTTTCTTCAATTTTGTTTTCAGATGCTCATAGGATATGAATCGGGCCAGATAGTGTTTTGGGATTTAAAAACGAAGAACGCAGATTACAGGTGCCAATGTGACGTACCATTGAGATCAATATCGTGGCATCACGAAGGCAAACAGTTTATGTGCAGTCACACCGATGGTTCCTTGTCAACATGGACGGTGCGTCAATTAAAACCAACAAATGTTACGCATCCTCACGGTGAGTGGTTATTTCTTTTCTGCTTTTTTATGAATGAATCTACAGAGGTCGGAATAATGAATACACTCCATTTAAGCAGCTTAGAAAGTTGCATCCAGCTTGTTTTTGAATTGTTTCTGTACATAAGAAGTTTCGTGAGAGAATTTAAAGCGTTTAGTGAAAACAATTTAGTGAGAAGTTGGAGGATTCTTTTTTTAAATAAGTGAAAATTTTTGTGGATTATTTTGATATCATTTCTATGCGAATATCTCTAAAATAACTATAACTAGTTTCACATTGCAAAGACCGTAGCTTATTATATTTTTAAAAAGAGATTGGAGCAATTAATTTTTAAACTACTTTGGAGCAATTGATTTTTAAATAAAATACTAACAGTCTCAAATCAAGGATTATTCAATGCGTACTGTCTTGAGCTCCCATTTTTATTTCGCACATGTATATTGCACAGCTATAAAGTTATTTGCGAGTAGTGCTATTGTGTAAAGAATGGTATATCCCATTAACCCCTTAACGTTTGACGAGTTTGACTCGTGACGCACACCACAGTTCAAATATCGCGAAAATAAACCGTATTTGCCCTACAACTGTCTTTTGAGTTTAATATCACCTACAATTTCTACAATTAAAGATCACTAAATTTAATACATGTCTAATATTTCAAGTTGTTTTATTTACTTTAATTTTACAACAGTGATTAGCAAGCTATGAAAAGTAACCTAAGTAAGCTATGAAAAAGTAACCTAAATAACCTGTGAAAAAATGATAGGTTAAGGAGTTACATGGTGCAATATTAACTTTAATGGCCAGTTTCTGAGAAAACAATTTATAAGTGAAGCCTATTGTCACAAAAATGGGCAAAAATTGCAAACTTTGAAGGCTTGTTAATCTTTAGTAAATTCGAAACCGGCAAAATGATGACTTAAACCCCCCCCCCCCCCCCCCCCCCCTAATTTCACATGGATTACAACATATTTTGGTTAGAGTAAAATCGCAGATGGTGACGTCTAAAAGTGATTGATTTGGCGTGGATTGGCGCTTATGTGATAATTATTGTAGCAACCATCTACGTTCATCAATCGTCACACACATGTGTGAGCGGCCATTAAAGTGTTAACAAGAAATTGTCCAAATTAACTGTGAATTTCTTCTATTTTATCATTGACATTTTATTAAAAAATTATCTCCAAAATGGATCACTCGATATTTTTACTAAATTTTAAATTACAATCACATTTCTTACAACATACCTAAAATTCATATAGAAAGAAAAATTTGTTTTCGCCAGTTTCGTCAAATTTTTTTAAAAATCTTTTTTACGACGCAAACGTTTGAAAAATTTAATAGGGCACTTTTTAAAGCCGGATTACAATATACGAAATGTTTCCGTTATTCTATCCAACCCCCGCGTTTACGTTCGTTTATATATTACCTTAAAAATATGTTTTTAAGCTTGATACTCGTATGTCATGAAACAATGCCACTCTCGAGAAAAATTCAGAGCAGTGATGGGCAACTGTGCCCGCGGTACAAGTGTGCAAATGGCTTACTCACTCGCGGGCAACAATGGTTAGCCTGCGGGCACTGTATGTATTCGTTGGGTAGTGAAGTTGAATTCGGTAGCGTTCTCTCTCACACGTATCATCTACATGTGTTGTATACTCGCGAGCTTTTTGGCTGACATCTGATCTGTCCATCACTGTCCTAGAAATATGGCAACATAATTCTTTGGATTGAAAATGTAGTTCTACAATCAGAAGATATACAGTGGAGGACAAAAGTATTCGTACATTTGAAATATAGAAATAAAAAGAATAATATTTTCTATATTATTAAGTATATTTAATCATATATAGCTGTATATTAAACATTACACTTACAGCAACAAATGACCCAAAACCGAAAGCAATAACATCATGTAATAACTTGAAATAACTTGAAATTCACGAGACCGTAAGAAATCGCAGGGACAAAAGTATTCGTACACTTAATTATTGCTACAATTATTTTAGCAGGAATTTTATAAATTAATATTTTGTATGATAACCCTTCCGGCGAATCACTTCACGTAATATATCGGGCATTGACAACACCAAACTTTTAACGAAGTCGGATTCTATATTACACCATTCTCTTTTTAATATTTCTTTCAAGTGTTCTTTCGACGTTATATCATGTCTTCGCACATTTTTTTCTAGTTTCACCCATACATGTTCGATAGGATTTAAATCGAGCAATTGTGGAGGAGTTGCTAACCTGTGGGGAGTATTGGTATTAACAACCACTCACGCATTATGCATATAGGCTGTATTTTTCGCGTCACAGTCTTGCTGAAAATAAAATTCATCTAATTCATAAATCTAATTCATTCTAATTCATCTGCACTATTTTCTAAATTTTCTTTTAAAATATTTAAGTATAAATGTTTATCCATCATTGTATGTATTACTACTAATATAGAAAGTATTAATAATATAGAAAATATTGTTCTTTTTATTTCTATATTTCAGGTGTACGAATACTTTTGCCCTCCACTGTATTGCTGTTGATTTTAGACAATTTATTAGGCAAGAATTATTATTTGAAGGTTTTGAAATTTTGCTCATGTTTCATAATATACTTAAAGTTTTAGACAACTTTTTTTATTATTATTGAGAACTTTTTTAGAGTATATCGCATTTGTTATTTTTATAATACTTTTAACTTGTATGAGAATTCGTTTAAATAAAATATCGAAGCGTGGTTTTAATCCATGTAAAAGTAGCTATCTTGTAAACTAGGATAATGTAAGAAACTTTTTAAACAAATGCCATAAAGCCGTAGTTCATAAAAGTTGTAACTTATTTGGACGATAAAATCAAAACTTCGGTCGATATTGACATAATCCTAGCTCACGAGATAAAGGGACGTTTATTTTATGCGTGTATAAAATTTTAAAGAGACTACATGTGTGTTTATGAGGAACATGGTTTAAAGACAGACGCATTGGTGTACCAATTTTTTAAATCATTACAACTTTGCTATTTTTATGAATTCAAGTATAAAATTTCAATAATACATTTTAGAGATATTGCATTATTAATATTATTTTATGGATTCAAAGGTCAAATTTCAAGATCTCAGATTTTTAAATTTCGAAATCTGTTTACTTCTTAGTTAATTCCTACTTTTTAAATTTCCAAACTTTCAAATTCTCAATTTCTAAAATTTTAGATTTTCAAATATCTCAAATTTCTAAATTCCCAAATTCTTCAGTTATCAAATGTTGAAATTCCTAATTTTCAAGTTCCCAAATATTCCGAACTCCAAATTTCGAAAATTTCGGAATATGAAATTTTCAAACTCTCGAACTTCAATTTTCCCAATCTCCAATTTCAAATTTCAAAATTTCCAATTTCCAAATTGAAGAGTGTTGAAATATTGACATCGTCCAAAGTTTTCACTAAAGTAATATAAAGTTTTGCCCGAAAATTTAATCAATGATATCCGATGCATATAGTCACAGCAGAAGTGAATTACTTTTTCATAACTCATCTATAATTTTTTTTTACTAAATTTGAGTTTCATGTAATTTAAACCAGATGAATTTAATCGCCCTGTACAAATGTATGTCAGTCGGACAAATCCCGACCTGATTTTGTATCGCTCTTATTTATTCGAATAAAAAATTCAAGTATTTGTATACTGTTTACAGCGAAAACAACTAAGGATGGCGAACCAGAACCTTGCAAACCGATTCAGAAGGTCGAATGGAAGCTTTCTAGATCGGGGTGAGATACATTCAGCTTTACTTAATTAATTAAATAATCTTCACAGCGATCTCCAGTTTTGCTGATTCTAAAAATTTTCCCTTTGGAAATTCGTAATAGGTTTAGAACGAATTAGTCTGTTATTTATGATCGGGAGAAGAAAAAATAGTTAACAATTATAATGCTTATAATGATTATAGTAGATAATCATATTTTTATTTATAATTATAATGGTAAACAATTATGTGTTTGCTTATAAGTACAATAATAAACAATTATAACTTTGCTTATAATTATAATAATGAATAATTTTGTCTTTGCTTATAAATACAATAGTAAACAATTATAACTTTGTTTGTAATTATAATAATGAATAATCATGTCTTTGCCTATAAATACAATAATAAACAACTATAACTTTGTTTATAATTATAATAATGAATAATTTTGTCTTTGATTATGAATACAATAATAAACAATTATAACTTTGTTTATAATTATAATAATGAATAATTTTGTCTTTGCTTACAAATACAATAGTAAACAATTATAACTTTGTTTGTAATTATAATAATGAATAATCATGTCTTTGCCTATAAATACAATAATAAACAACTAAACTTTGTTTATAATTATAATAATGAATAATTTTGGCTTTGATTATGAATACAATAATAAACAATTATAACTTTGCTTATAATTATAATAATGAATAATTTTGTCTTTGCTTATAAATACAATAGTAAACAATTATAACTTTGCTTTTAATTATAATAGTGAATAATCATGTCTTTGCTTATGAATACAATAATAAACAATTATAACTTTGCTTATAATTATAATAATGAATAATCATGTCTGTGTTTATAATTATAACAATGAAAGATTATATCTATCTTTACAGTTATAATAACAAAAGTAGTCAATTTTTAATATTATATAGCATATTTGTTCTGTTAGCGTGTCCGAGCACGATCACCTCCGATCCTTTGTTGTGCTATCGTCGCGTATAACAGTCACGATAAAGCGTTCGCCCGAGACACACCGCGAAACCTTTGTACAGCCGAATATATATTAAAAGTATTTTCCGTTCACTCACACCACGGTGGTCTATTTTCCAAACTTAATCCTAATATGTTCGATAATAGTCTTTAATAGTTAGTACTTATTTTGCATTAAAAAAATGTATATCTTATTGCAACATTTGTATAAGATGAAGCGAATCTTTATTAATTAAATGTTATTTTTTGTCAATCCAGGGAAGCGTACGTAATATTTTCTGGTGGTTTAGCATATGACACAACTGGTCGAACTCCAAGCATAACAGTGATACACGGAAAAACCACCACTGTATTAGAAATGGAGCATAATGTGATAGACTTCATAACACTGTGTGAAAGTCCCTGGTCAAGTGGTAATTAAAATTATTATTTACTCTTTAACCTAGTAGTTTTATTAACATTATTATGACCATTTATACCAAGAATATTACAGTTAATTTATTAACATCTTATTCATATTTAATAAAAAAGTATCCATAATTTTTATTTTCATTTCTTCATTTTGTTTTCATTTTTTCATTTATTCATTTGCATTAAGAAAATATGGATGTAATTTAAATTCTACTCATTTAAATCGTACTAATTAATCAACAATGCTGACTAATCACGTTGTATCTTTCTGTTTGACAGATTATCAGGATCCGTACGCTGTCGTGGTCCTCGTACAAAACGATTTGGTTGTGATAGATTTATTAACCCCCGGCTTTCCATGCTTCGAAAATCCATATCCAATGGACATACACGAGTCACCTGTGACGTGCTGTGCATATTTCGCTGATTGTCCTTCGGATTTAGTACCTGCCTTTTATTCAGTTGGTTCCAAGTCTCAGAAGAAGACTGGATTTAGTGAAAGGGATTGGCCAATATCCGGCGGAGAATGGAGTTCGAACTCCAGTAGTTACAATGAAATTATTTTGACCGGGTAGGTAATTGCTATTGAATAAATTGAATTAATCTATTTGCTCTGAAACAAGATCAGTTTACTTTGAAACAATATTAATCTACTCTAAAACAAGATCAAACCATATGTTCGTGTAAATTTTGTTCGTTTCTTTTGTATCCTCTGTGCATGTTTAAGTGGGTTTATTATATTTTATAAGTGGGTTTTATTATGGGGCGCCCTGTATTTACTTCATTTAGTAAAATCATGATCTATATCTATAATATACTATATTTCAACGAATAAAATATTTGCAACGGATTTTTTTTATTTTCTAATAAATTTCCAAATTGATGTACATTATTTACATTTTAAAATAATTTAATACTTAGATTTCTACTTTAAATTCTACCTATTTTATAATGTACATGATCAAATATTTTATGAGTCCTCTACATAACAAAAATTTATATTAAAAAGGAACGAGTTATCTGCTTCACTTATTCTTTCATAAGTTGCTAAATTAATAATTTAATTAAATCATTTTGTATTATTTCAATAAAATGTTAAAGCGTATTTCAGTACATTTGTATTATTTCAATAAAATGTTAAAGCGTATTTCAGTACATTTGTATTATACTCAGTTTTATATAAAATAAATGTATTCCTATATTTAATAATAATGTTTGACACAGTTTATATACATGCATATATAAACTCATATTAAATAGCTGTAAACTTACTGATATTCAATGTTCAAGATGTGAATGTAACACATGTTATAATTTGATTGCAGACACGCTGATGGCAGTATAAAATTTTGGGACGCATCAGCAGGGACCTTGCAAGTCCTCTATAAATTAAAAACGGCGAAGCTTTTCGAAAAAGGTAAAACACGTAGTATAGATTCGGAAGAAGACCCTTTGGCGATACAACTCATCTTCCTGTGCCCCGAAAGTCGGAAGTTGGCAATCGCGGGAAGTGGAAGACACGTCGTTCTATTTAAGTTCAAAAAAGTTGAAAGTATGTCCGAAGTAGTGGTAAGTAACCATCTATTATTTAAATAATTACCATCAATTTATAATTATCAAAAAATATCAGTATCAGTGCGTTTTTTCAATGTTGACAAAATATAGAAAATAGTCCTCTTTACTTTCAAAAGCTTTAAACATTTTAATAATATTCTCTAATAAATTCATTAAAGGTAACTTCCAATATTAACATAATTTTAAAGTAATGATTTTGAATTTCGAGAATGCCATTATAGAACTTAAATAACAATTGATTTATTGTTTCCATAGACTTTGGAGGTGTCACTAACGGCAGATCCAGCAAAAGAAGTGGAAAGTTCCTCAGATCATGATTCACCAGCTGGTAATACGGTTGGAAATAACGAGCCAAAAAATAACGAGTCGAGCCAATCGCTTAAAGTTAAGACTGGTTTACAGAAGAGGGCTGCAGGTTTCCAAGCAACGTTGATTTGCTTAACGACGGGTGGTGCCGGAGAACAACCTGAGAACATAACAGCTTTGAGTTTGAATTCTTCCTATGGTTTGTGAGTATCTAAATTCTATTTTGACGTATAACATTCCTCTACGAAAGAATTGTATCAAAGTTCACTATTTTTTATGTAAAAAATCCTAGATCAATACATGATCACTATGAACTTTTATTTTCAAGTATCTTAAGGGATCATATTACCTTGATAAAGTTTACATGCAACTATTATACGAAATCAATTTTTTTTTCGTACAGACATAGTTTAATGCGTTTATCAGATAGTATTTAAAAATGCAACATAATAACTTGCGTGAAAATTGTTTAGGTTCTTAAGTGACTAGATTATTTACATGTAAAATCTAAAGTAAAAGTAATTTAAAGTAAATAAGTAATATATTTTCTTATATATAAATATTCTAGTGGAAATACATTGTATACAATTTTAAGAATTTTTTATTATGATTCCATATTTTGAAACACTATACAAATTTATTAAAAACAAATGTATCAGGTTATCCAAAAAATCATATAATTACAGGGAAAATATTTTATATTGTAGAAGCTTATTTACTTTGCATCGGAATTACATTAGAAAGTATGCATTTTACAGTCAAAAGGTTTGACTAACAAATTAGTTAATTTGTCATAATCATCAATGGCTGTTTAAGTTAATTATAATGATACCAAAAAACAGCTGATAATCGTTAAATTGTATGATTTCAGAATGGCTTACGGGAACGAGTCCGGTCTAGTTATAGTAGATATCGTGCAGAAGATTTCTTTGATGGTGTTGAACACTGCAGACATCGGCGGCAATATGGACCCGTGCCAACGCGTACTACGCAGTCCTAAACGACAGGATGAATTAAAACGAGAATACGAGGATAAAGCGAGGAGTCCTAGTACAGACCAGGTAAAATGTATTTCTTTTTCAGTCAGAATCGTTTGCAATACTCAAATTGTTATCCTTCTTGTTCCCTTCTAACCCTGGCCCGAACAGATATCTTAACAGTTTTGTACAGGATGACTCAAAAAAAGTGTACACTATGGAAACTGCAAAAGAAACTGAAATGTACTGTTTTGTAATCTATGTCTTCGTTTCTGTAGTACCAGCGATGGAGTTATTAGTAGTTGAAGATCTTTTTACATTTTGTATCATAGAACCTCACATTCACACTGTGTTAAGTTCTGTAAATGTAGTCAGCCTAGAGTAGAACCATAAATTTTTAATTACATCTTGAAAACAAGGTCACGATTATGAAATAGTAAAAACTTTTCGATTTCTGTTGGCACGAATGATTTCACCAGTGTTTATAGTGTACATTCTTTTTTTGAGACAGCCAGTGTTTATGCATTTCGCTTTTTTTATACACTGAAATTAATGGTTTTCATTCTTGCATGTTTGTAAAAAAGATTACATAATTTGAATGACTAATTTATAACTATGAATTTTCTGTTCCTTTTGTAAATACTGAAAATTCCAATTCTCAATAATCTCACTGTGACACTCCAGCTTTTATGGGAGTTTAAAGAATAGGTGTTTCATCATTCCTCGTCCGTGTAATAATAGTCTCGTCACCAGTGTTCGAATAACGTTGTTTCATTTTCTTTAGGATTGCGTATAAATAAAGACCTTACCTATTACCATAAATTGACTTTTCAGATATCCTAACGTATTATATAATAAAAGTAATTACCTTCGTTTACGCATTATTTACTTACACGTACAAGACAGAAATAATAAACATAAAGTCACGAATAAATGTGACAACTAACATTAAACATTTAACGAAATCAAATTAATTCATGGCCTAATAAAAAACATAAATAACACTGCAATTTTTACGTATTAACATTTAACCTTATAAAAATGTAATTCCATTAACTAAATATTGAGTAGTAAATAATTTAAAGTTTCATTTCATTTTTATTTTTTTTTTTCATTTTGTTTCCTTGGACTCGTAACTGTAATGCGTTGTTTTAATTAATAAGGTGTTCATAATCTATCGTGTAGATAATAAATCTGATAGTTAAGTAAGTATGTTACATTGGATTCGTTAATTCTGAGCAGAAAATTGATAAACACGCAAACGATTTATTGTATTATTTGATCAAGCCGTTTTTATTGGATTACTTTATAAGATTTTAATTAAATTTTTTTACAACGTGTTCATAACATGAGTTTATTACACTACAAGTATCTTGTTACAAAATATTTTTTAATTCATAAAAAATCATATGAGTATGATTTTTTAGTCATATGAGTATGATCGTATGATTTATTTCCAATTACCGTAGGGAAAATTCGTACTATAGTACTCGCATAGTAAAATAAAGCGCTTATACAAATTTTTGAATAGTATACGGATTCGGTTTGTAACCGTGTGATTTTTATTAATCTTTTAATTTTACAAAGGCATATACTTTTTCTAAGTAGCAATTAATATATTTTATCAGACTATGATTTCATTGGGCAAAGGACTTCAAAAGAAGACAAATAAAATTTTTAACGTACAAAAATTGAATTTTGTTTTCTAATAATCAATAAAAATTCCGAGTAATTGAAGTCATTCGACTGCAGTGTATTTTATTATTCACACATGTCATGCTTTGAATTATTACATTATTTCACCTGCTTACTCTTATGTAAATTTAATAACGTGTCTGTTTACGCAACAATATAACGTTGTAGATATGAAATATGAGATAATTAAAAAGATAAAGAATGACTGATTTAATCGGACAATTACCGGAGTAATTGCCGTAATTACCTGTCGTAGCAGTAGTAGTTTACGTAAAAATATTATCTCGGCTTCTAATGAAATTCACCGTGGTATTCTATATTTTTTCAATAACATTTTAACAAACAGGTTGTTAACATATATCAACGTCAAGGTTGACTGAGACAGGTTTAAACTACGTTTGGCCGCAGTTTGTATCTTTAATTTGAATAACATTGAACATTTGAATAATTAAGGTCTGCCAGTTTAAGACGGCTTCATAATTTGGACATGATGGACGTTTGCAAAAATTATTTTTTAATTAATCTTATATGGAATCATTTTCAAATGTAGTGAAATCTGTTGTCTAACGTTGCTCAAATAACGAATTGAAAGCAACTATAGAGAGGACAATAAATATTGTAAATATCAGTGTCGAGGTTTAATTAATCTAATTGCACGCCATGGTGAAGAAAAGTATTCAAAATGGAAATGATGTCTATCTTTGTTTCTGTTTATATTATATTTCTACTGCTTAATTTAATTTATATTATTAATCTTCATGTGGGTCTATCCATTATTTCAATGACACCATTGAAGTATCCATTATTCCGTACAGAAAATTTTTAAATACTTCTAAATTATTAATTCAGAATGAAGTTGTGTCAGTAGATATATCCTGCAACGTCTACCATATACGAAACGTACAAATTTTGATTTATGAAATGTCACATTTATCTGAATTATGAAGAAGTCTTAAACAGCTGACTGTTGCTTTTGAGCGGAAATGTATATGTTAAGCTTAAAGTGCGGATACTAATAACGCGGTTTGGTTTTATGGAAATAGCACGAAACTTTGCAACCTTAAATTTGAATAGTCGCCGCGTGGGACAGTAAAAGAATACTATGACGCGAAATCCATGTTGTGGCTGTTGAAGGAAATGACGACAACGCATGCTGGCATTATGAAAATACTACGCGTTGCGGTTATTATAGTCATCGCAGAAATATAGCATGGTCGTAAATGTCAACGATCTGTTTTATATGCATGGGTTTTCCAGCGCTGAAAGAATGGCGATATCGATTGATGCAGCACATAGAACCATATATAAGTTGTTGGTAACTATAAACTTTCAAACAATAAAACAAAAAGAGTGGACTAATTATAGTTTGTTTAATACTGGAATAATTATCAATTTTATTTAATACTTGAGGAAGTAATATTTCAGCAGTGAAAAGAACTAATTTTTCAGAAATAGAAAGAATTAATTTTTCTGCAGTAAACCATAAATTTTCAATATTATTAATATTAAAGGTAATTGTAATTTAAGATAGAATTACTTCGATGAATGAATGTAGTCACATCATGCTATCTTTCTGTGATGATTATACCTTCTGCGGTCACGATGCGATCTTTTTCTTAATTTGTATTTACAATAAGCTTCTATGAATTATTACTCATAATTGAACGTATTAATTACGTTAAAAAAGGATATGAAAAAAGGGGATATTTATTTAATACAAATCTTTATATTTCTCTTTACCAGATTTTAGAAGTATGCCCAACTGCATTGTTCCTGTGAGTTACTTTTGAAACCACTGTACTTTTATCAGATATTAACTGTATGTCGTTTACTATTTTTAATGTTTTATTTTATAGTAGACATTTTCAAATCATATGAAATATTAGGGGGGCAGTATATTGCTGATAGAGTAGTAGGGCTGTCTTGGACTATTTCGGTTGATTTGAGGTAGTTATGGAGGTATGTAACGTTTTATACTGCATTTTATTACAGACTTTTGTTATATTGTCCTGGGACAAAATATAGCAACAAAAAGTTATAGTATCGCAATTTTTTTTCTTGAAATTTCTTTATTGTTTCCTATATCGTGGGGGCGCCACTTGAAGTCCGCGTAAAGAGGCAATATAACGAGAGTCGATTTCAACACGCACTTTACCACTGGTTATATTCTATACATTTTCTGGGTATATCGGGGTTTAGAAATCAATATTATATTAATACCTTGGCTGGTAAAGAACAATTGAGGCTCGTCTCACATTTCAGATAAGCACAGGTTTGTTAATGACTTATAATAGCGATTTATATTCATGTTCACTTATTATTGTAAACACTTTTCACTATCGCTGTCGAAAGGTGAGCATATAGCTAACTGCTTCGTTTTGTTTTACGAATATTTGCTTCGGTTTAATGAATGACTTTTCGATTGTCTGTACGAAACTGTTGAGGTTTAATCCCATGGTATTGTCTTCGTTGGTTGTGCCCTCTTTGATGTATCATTTGACTACGTTTGCATAGGTAGTAGAAGAGTTTGGGTACGCTTCGCTGATTTCTGCCGAGTTAGGTGAGTATATTATTGGTTGATTAGGTGTTATTTTCGTTCTTGGCTTTGGGAACTTTCGTTGCAGTCTCCGTAATTCGCAGTGTGATCACCCTTTAAATTATGGTTACAATACCGCTGTGTACGACCATATTTTTTGCACCGTATTATATCATTTCTCTCATGTGGGGGTCCTGTTTCGACTTTCAATTCAGCGTTGACCAAATGTTGACTACTTGATTCTCAATCAAGTCACTTTTCTATATAATCACTTTACTTAGGACCTCCACTTTTCTTCTCTACTCTCTTTATGCTGTAACACGCTAATGTACATAGCTTCGCTCCTTCAATATCTATTCTTTAATTTAAGACAACAAACCGGGACACTTGGTCATCACTGATATAATTCGTTAACTACTTTAATTGGTACATATCGATGTCATTCTGCTTTTGTCAGTTACATGGCTACATTTTACTAAAGCTGTGTGAGATTTGATTAGTCGTCCAAATACTTCTTTCAATTCAACGTGGTTTTTTTGAGAACGCTGAAGAGATAGGCGGAGGAGACATTATGGCTATCGCATTCTTTGACATTTTGATATCACCCATAATTTCTAGTAGGTCGAAGTGGTGTATATTTTTCAATTAACATTTCGTGCATCTTGTTTAGGGTTTCTTGACAGTTGGTTCTTCTTGTCAAGCACCTTCGTTTATTTCTGATGGCGGATGTGGATCTTTAGTTCTTCAATGTCAAATGTACGAAACTGTTTTCATTGTACACTAAAAACGATCTAAACTTGGTAAACTTGACTTGGTAAATCGTGGACTTGTGCAGATAGTACAGAGAGTTGAAAAAATTATAGGAGTCTTCAAAATATTTTTGTACGCTCTATTCTATCCGTATTTGGAGATCACATTGTTTCGCACAATTTGAGATTAGCATTCAGCACGTAGCGCTGAAACACAAGAACGTTCACAGTGTCAGAACGTGTTGTGGTTATTTTCTTCAACAGTCGCAACACGAATCACGCTATTTTTGAATATACCAGAACGCTTTACGGCTTTTTTACGGCAGCTACAATGAAAAATTTCGTATTCGAAACCATAACGCGTTCCGGTTTTCGCTGAGCATTTTCAAACTTTGAGAGTAACATATACGTTAGAGCTCGTCGTGAGAGGATTTCTTTTAGAAACTCAGATCACACGGTTACAAACAATTACTTTGTGAAGGATTGTACGCGGTTTAAATATTTTTTTATCAATTTTTATTTAAAACGTAACATTTCATGTAACTCTAACTGCCATTTCAATTAACAAAAATTCTGTAAACGGTTTAAAAGTTCAGTTTTGTAACCACACACTTCATTACACTGCTAACTATGATCACCTTCATTGATTATGTTATTTTTGGAGACATAAATGTTGATTCACAAAAGTTACGAGTAGCATAACATAAATATAATTACATGCAAATGCTATTTAAAATAATGGAATTAAGTTTGAACTAGATTTTATACTTTAATAAAGCAAGAAATTGTTATGTTATCCTCTCTTTTGCGAATCTTTTCAAACGATTAAGTTGATCAAAGTTAGCAGTTGAATACTCGGATTAGTGTACGTATTTTCTGCTTAGAATCTTAGAGGTTAGAGATATGGTAGAAGATTGTGTGTAGAAAAAGAATGAAACGTTCCTAAGTGACAAACGAGAATGTTATCGGCAACTAGTGGTCAAACTTGTCATTTTCCATGTGCCGAGGATTCGAACTTAGTTGTAGACAAGTTTTTGTAACCATATTTGAATTTCCAATGACTAGGTATTCCTCCTCGTAAACGAATATTCCTGAAGTCGTGTATTAATATTTAACTGAAAGAAACAAAAAAGAAACAACGTATCTTCATTGTATTGATTCTTTATTATGCATTTAATGTTTAGCCAACTACGTGTCTACCTACGTTGAAACAAGTAAGAGCAATACCTTATCTCGTTAAAAAAACATTTCAACCTTTTCTGTTCCCTTTTATGATATATGATATTTTGTTGATAAATTGAACGAACTCGACGCGGATGTATGTAGTGAACTTTAGTAAATGATGTTTCCGTTTCACCATTAGCTTTTTGACTCGTGTTTAGAGATTCGATTAATGTTGAATACGTAGAACCAATAAGCAGACAAGTAATATGATCGGAATGTAGTTCAGAGTATTAGAAAATGATTGTTATTTATGATTGTACCACTTAATGATTCAGTAAATCTCACGTGTGCGACGATTATTCACATAAACGTTTGATGGAGTCTGTGCATGAACATACAATACAACGATACCATGAAATGGTTAGTTAACGATACACTCGTTTATTATTATAACCAAATGCATGGTGGAATTAATGGTAAGACAAATATCAAACAAATGAAACAAAGCTAATAATGTTTCTCAAGTATTTGTTTACGCACCTCTGCAAACACATATTTATTATACACTGGCGAACGTTTTAACCCTGGGAAAACGGCGATCAGAGCATCTGCCACTCGCATATGAACGTTTATTTTAATAAATTTTGTTGAATACACAAAATATATGCAACTGAAGGCATATTTATGAATAATGAAATGTGCAAATAATTGAGATTTTATCTGATCAGTTTCGAAATATTGTGAATACGGGGAAATTATTTATTAATTACGAATAATGTATGATTATTAAGGTTTATTGAAAGGTCAAATAATGTTTAATTTTGTAAATAATTTTATGTACTATTACGTGTTATAATTAGTGATCTACTTTCCTATTGCTATTTTCTCTAGGAAATCCTATCGTGTTTTTCCTAGGAAAGAAACGAGGGAAAGGAGGATAATTTTCTCATTATGTGAAAAATGTAATTTTATAAATTTAAAATTGAAGATATTGTAAATTTGATAAATTTAAGATTGAAGATATTCTGAATTTGATAAAATAAAAATTGAAAATATTGTAAATGTTATAAATTTAAAATTGAAGATATTCTAAATTTGATAAAGTTAAAATTGAAGCCATTGTAAATATTATAAATTTAAAATTGAAAATATCGTAAATATTTTGAATTTAAAATTGAAAATAAATATAAAATTCAATTAAAAATGTTAGGAGAAATATGAAATTTTTACTAATAAATGTTTATATGCGAGTACTGGGATCACCTTATATCGCCGTTTTCTCTAAGGCAGCCTATGCTCGGTTCCTCCGTTAACCTAAAAGGTGCTATAAAACGTGTACAGCTTGAAAACAGTAAATTTTCTGTACCGAAACTCCCTTTATCTGTTTCTCAATTTTCACAATTTCACTTTGATCGTTTTTTAAATATATTTGAACATTATTAATGTAATCGTATCATTTTATTCGGGCAAGATCCAAAAGATCAAATCAGTCAGTAATTGAAGCACAAACGCTCGAAATTAAAAATTTGTGTTTCTTTTTTCAATATCGAATTTTAGGAGCTGAAGTTGACTATGGATTTCAGTTTAGGTCATAAAAGAAATTTTCTGCTAGTTGTACGGTGAATTTATAAGTAATATAGTAATATTAATTATACTCGAAAGTGTTTAATTATACTTTCGATTGTAGACGATCAAATTTATATCTATTAGTAAAAGCGTAGGTAATTAAAATGTATTAAGTTGCAGTATACGGTAAAAAATTAGAGTAAGTTGGAAAAATATTAATATTATAAATCAATTTGATGTCACAAATGTGCAGATATGTCTTTACATTTCTAATAATGAATTACGAAATGTTTCAGCTTCAAATGATAATCACAGCAATAAATGACAGCATTATGACGATCATAACAGGTGATTTAAAGAAACATGCATACATACGTACGTACAGTAAATGATTTAATCAATACTGAATTCCAAAATCGTACTCGCTTCATATTAGATACGTTGAATATATTTGAAGTATTCATCCAAAATTCTTTGGAATATTTCGTATGCTGGTAACTATGCTAGTTATTTATGCTAGATAGTTTGCTTTATCTTCTTCTTCCCAGGAAAAGAATATTAATTGACAAATTTGTTAAAAATAAAATACAGATAGGCTTGAAATAAGATGCGGCTTTAGAAGCTTGAATATTATTTTTATCGAAATAAATATGTACATAGTTTATGAAAGTATGTTTTTTAATAATTGATGTTGGAGCAAGGTTTGCTGGTAACAATTTCATCTGACTAATATTAATGAGTTTATCGAAATAATGTATAGTAGGCTGAGTTGATCTCATTTATCTGTTTGATCATATCTTTAAATTAGATGATCGTATCTATAAAATTATTGATATAATTTTGACTCGATTATGTCAACGCCGATTTCATTTTCTAGTTCATAAGTGATATTCAAAAAACTCTACATTATTCATACTAAATTTTAAATTTTTAATTAGTGCATAAATTTATATTTTATGCACTAGATTGAAAATATTTTTATTAATTTGTATGTCTATAAAAGTTTGACGCGAAGAAAAAATTTAACGTGTACGTGTTCAGATTCTGAAAAATTTATAGGCATTTTTGTATTATACAAATTTTAAGCAAACTAGATGTAATCAGTGTATATAATGTACAATAGCATTTGGATAACGTATGAATTGATTAGGCTTTTAATTGACATAAACTTGACGGTAATATTATAATTTATTGTAACATTGGCAGAAATTTAATCCTTAAACATATAATCTAAACGTAATATGATGTTTGTAATGCAGTTTTTTAGAAGTAACTTAAAGATTGGTAATTAATACCTTTTAAAAACCTTATCGAGCTAGATTTAGTGCTTGAATAGGTTGACATAATATTTAGACATAATTAAAAAAGAACTAAGGTGTGTGAGTTCATTGAACTCACTTCGATAAAATGAAGATTAAATAAATCATCACAGAATTTACGCCAAGAAAAAATTTGAACTTACATAATAATAAAAAGAATACTATTATAGATTAAAAACTAATATTTTGTTTACCATCTTTACGATTAACTATACTTTTTAAGTAATATGGTATATGTACTAAACTTTTGTATAATATACTATATTTTGTTATATATTGTTTTTTATATTGATCCAAATATTCGTATAAATTTTTATTAAAATTAATATTTTCTTAATATTTCTGTTCTTTTATATAATTTCAATCTTCTTTTATTTTTTTCTGTTCTGAGAAGCTAATTAGAGTCATTGTCATACTGAGAATAATAATTATTTTTGCAATTACGATTTACTTAAACTTGACAGCAAATGATTTTGTAAAATATTCATATAGAGTGTAGAATTTCCAATTTCATTGGGAATTCCCAATTTCATTACACTCTTAAACTCTCAAATTCTCAAATTCTCAAATTCTCAAATACTCAATTTCTCAGATTCTCAATTTCTCAAATTCTCAAATTCTCAAATTCTCAAATTCTCAAATTCTCAAATTCTCAAATTCTCAAACTTTCAATCTATCAGATTCGCAAAACTATCAAATTTCCAAATTCTTAAATTTTCAAACTCCCAAACTCTCAAATTCTCAAACTCTCAAATTCTCAAATTCTCAAATTCTCAAATTCTCAAATTCTCAAATTCTCAAATTCTCAAATTCTCAAACTCTCAAATTCTCAAACTCTCAAATTCTCAAATTCTCAAATTCTCAAATTCTCAAACTCTCAAATTCTCAAACTCTCAAATTCTCAAATTCTCAAATTCTCAAATTCCCAAATTCTCAAACTTTCAATCTATCAGATTCGCAAAACTATTAAATTTCCAAATTCTTAAATTTTCAAACTCCCAAACTCTCAAATTCTCAAATTCTCAAATTCTCAAATTCTCAAACTCTCAAATTCTCAAACTCTCAAATTCTCAAATTCTCAAACTTTCAAATTCTCAAATTTTCAAATTCCCAAATTCTCAAACTTTCAAATTCTCAAATTTTCAAATTCCCAAATTCTCAAACTTTCAATCTATCAGATTCGCAAAACTATCAAATTTCCAAATTCTTAAATTTTCAAATTCCCAAACTCTCAAATTTTCAAATACTCAAACTTTCAAATTTTCAAATTCTCAAATTCCCAAATTTCCCAAATTTCCCAATACTGAAATTCTCCAATCTCTCCAACTCTCAAATTCTCAAATTTCTAAATCTGTACAAATTCCCAAGTTCCAAAAATGTCAACTATTTGAAATCCCTAAATCCAAAAATTAAAAAATTTCTGAATCTCCAAATTTTCAAATTTATAGATTCCCATACTTCCTAATTTTAATTTACCATAAAATTGACATTAATCTTTACTGCACAGAAATTTTACAAAAAACATCCAGATGAAAATATTCAACAAAGAAAGAGTAAAAAACTACCTCTTTATAATTTACCTTATATTTTTCTTTATAATCGATTACATTTGAAGTTCCTATAATCCACGTCAATTTTCAAAGTATAAGTCAGCAAAGTCAATTTTCAAAGTATAAGCCAGTAAAGTCAATTATCAAAGCTCTTATTACATCGTCGATAATGTTTATCCTATTAACAAGGAGGAAGAAAGCATCTACTAAATGGGTCGACTAGGCATCTTCTACATACTTTACCACAATTTATCACGATTACTTCATGCCTAATTTCACAGGCAACTATGGCGGCTTAGAAAATGAGGGAATTTCATAGCCCATTTTATCAAACAGCCCGTATTTGGTTTTGGTTTATTGCACAAAGCTGGAAAGAGGATATTTTTAAGAATACAAGTCTAATTAGTTACTATAACATAACCATCATAAAAACCACACGCATTTTCGTTATTGATGAAAACTAATAATTTTCTTGTTATAGTCTTCAAGGATAAGTGCATTTTTTTTTAAACACTAAATTCAAGAAATATAATAATACTGACCCCTAATATTTAACCAGTTAACTGTGGCGATCTTTTTGCAAAGCACGCACCAGTGTGTGTCGCGATAATCAAGCGATGGAGAGTTAGCTCTCAAGAATTTATGAATCCATCTCAAATCATTTACACTTTTTATTTGTTTATTTCATTTCGTGTTGACCTCTAAACATTTTAAACATATTACAATTTACGAATATAATTTAGTTTTCGCCAAAATTACAGTTTAAATATGAAATTGTAACAGAATTTTACGCATGACGGATATAGTCGTCATGACAAAAAATTCTGCCACATCTCCATGACGGATATAGTCGTCAAATACACTTAACTGGTTAATTGAAAAATTGGACTAATATACTGTATTACATATAAAAAATGTAAAATATACATATAATTACTTACTCGTAAGTAGAGTGCCTTATGAAAAAATATGAAAAATATAAAATATAAACTATTTTGTTATTAAAATAGTACAACATTAGCCGAATATCTCCTTTATCTGTGACTGTTTCAGTTGATTTGAGCATGTTCTAACTGCATGTCACGCACGCGATATTTAAGGGAGTTCTATCGAAACTTTGATAGTTCAACATGTATTTTTGTACTTAATTTACTTATACCCGTACAAACTGATATAGCGTATAATATTCTAATGTTCCATGTTCAATAAATGAGAAATAATGTCATATAAGTTTTAACTTTTATCATATAACTGATTACTTAATTTATTTACTTTCATCATAACATAACTTCTTATTATTTACTTTTATTATATAACTAGTTACATTATTTATTTTTACCACATAGAACTTGTCAAATATTTTGTATTACACAAATGGAAAAGAAGTGCGACTTTTCACATGACTCCACATTAAATGTGTTACGATAAAAATATTAATATTTAGCTTTTCAAATATACTTACCATACAAAAATTTAACCAAGTAATTGTCTGAACTGAATTTAGTGGTTCAAATTTTATTAAGATCTGTTTGTCAGTTTCTTTATCGATAGAACTCGCTTAGGAGATTAGTGACTAACATTTTTAAGATACTAATATTGGACGCATTTCATACTCTGTCTTCCTCACACAATGCAGTTAATACTCGACTATCCTCGTATTAATTCGATGATCAACGATGAAAATGCGTGTACTATGTCTTTATAATTAAATACACGAACGGATAAAAATATTATGTAACATTCATTATTTGGAGCATGATGTAATGATTGTGAACCTGGAATCTTTGCACTTTATCTCTGAAATTAACCGATAATTGTTACATGATTATGAAATACTGCTAATGATATTGTATTTCATATTAAATCGTGCTGCATATAATTAAAATACATAATGAAATTATACTGTAATATCGCACTGTAATAGAATATTTATCTACCTTTCTTAAGTAAAAATAGAAGTAAACGCCATTACAAATTTACAAAAGGGGTAACAATAACATTTTGAAATCTCGAAGTTGTGATAATGGGAGAAGATAAATATGTTGAAGTATAGTATTACTTTTTCAGTGTTATTATACTAAAATATAAATCTTGAAAATCTTGAGAAAATGTTACATGACATTTTTATCCACTTGTGTCTAAATAACACTATTATGCTACAGTTAATCGAATCTATGTTCTATTAAAATGCAAATTTTCCAGCTTTACAGACGTACAAACAAACGTACATGTACAGGATGTTACAAAATTAAATTTCATATCTTCTATGCAATAAAAATAAGAAAATTATGCGAGTAAAAGTTACCTACCTCATAAGTAGCCTATTTAGGGATTATCAATTTTAGATTTAATATCATTTGATACGTTTCTACACAAGAACTCTGTGTATTTGAAATGCAGGAAGTTTGAACATAAGCAAATATGAAATTTGGGTATATTTTCCATATAAATATTATACAATCGTAATTCCGTATAAATAATGCATTTTCAGTCGATTCACATATTACATCTATATCTATACAAATATTGAATATAACAAATTATACTAATTTCTATCTAAGTCATTTATTTAATGAACTTATATGAAATGTTAGCCCACGAAACTAAAAATATTTTATGTACTAAATTATATAATTAATTAAAATATAAATTTTACAATCTTAAGTTCATGATTTTTTTCACAATTTTTAATGAACATACTTTGATTTATCGATGTTATTACAATTTGTAGAACACCTACAAACTCACGCTTATTTTCTGTCAAAAGTGTAAAAATATCTATTAAATATGTACGTCTATAAATTATTACTTTAACACTGCAGTAGAAATTATTTTTCAGAATTGATGTTACTTGGACAATACAAAATTAACATTAGGACTTGCTACTGTGTGAATTACAGTAAAAGTTGTGGCCTAAAATATTTCATTTTATTACAACATACATATTAAATATTCTTTGTATTGAAATTTGTCCCATTTCACTAAAAAGTTGCGCTAAGGTAATAGAAAAATATTGCAGAAGTTGAAACGTTTGTATCATAAGTTTCTGTGAGCATCCTAGGCATCTATTATATTAATTTTAAATGAAAGATAATCTTCCCTTTTCTGTACTTATGACCAACTGTTCTTTTGGGAAGTGACAAGTGACCATGCGTTTGCGATATTTCTCCGTTTGATGATCAATTTTTAATTTTATTTCGTACAAGTTTATTACGGTGAGGTGCAAAACTAACGAAATCATTTTTTTCAGAATATTATTAATTACTAATAAAATGTGACTTGTATACTGTAAAATGTAATTTTGAGTCTGTAAAGTGGTTAAAACGATTTTGGCTATTAGTGTAAATACTAGAATTTCTACGATGATCTGCTTGTAGGATATTAGATTAAGATTGTACGTTGTTCAGTACTGATTTATTATGCAAAAATCCACCATGTTGAATTCGTCAGACTCATCGAGACTCTACCGTGGAATCTGAAGGCTTGTTAGCAATGGTAGCGGACACTGCTCCACATTCTCAGGCACAACAATGTTCACTTCGAGGCGAGCAGCAAACCGGAAACAATAACGAGAAAGGAAGCACAGAGGAATCTGTGAATGAAGTGAATAAAGGCACAACGAACGAGGAGGAGTACGCGAAGAATCACGGATGGAAAGGATTCAGCCTGAAAAGGCAGCTGAGCAAAGTTGATCTGAAAATAAAAAGTACTTTCACGCCAACTTTGGTCACGTCTCAGGATGGGGTACTTGTATGATTTTTAATACTTTTACAAATTGCTACGAGTAGAGAGTGAGATAACTTGATCACCTAAAATTATTTCTCGAAAAAGTAGAATTTATGGAAATTTGGAATCTTAACAAATTCTGTACTTAACAAATATTCCCACAAAAAATAATATTCTAGTATTTACTTTTTTACTCAGAAAATATTAGAATATTTTAGTATTATTTGACTTTATACAATTAATTTTCCTGAATATTTTAAGGTGATACAAGAGCTTTGAATAATACAGACAAAATTCAAATTTAACCTTTTTCGATTGAGTGACAAGGTAGTTGAGTAACACTACTTAATATTAACAAATTTCGTGCAACGTTTTGTCGTTTGCATGTCGAATTGTTTATAGAATCGTTTTATACACTAATGTTGAATGAGTCAAAGTGATTAACCACATTTTTTAATTTAAAACACTTGATTATATGATACTGTTTTTCTTAGTAGTCACGTTTAACCACACTAAATGAAAGGTTTTGTGCTACTTAAATAATCTTATTTAAAAACTACAACGATTAACTCCATACAGTACCCTTCCACTCGATTTTATACAACCAATGTTTTCTACGAATTTCAATTTTGGAAGCTTTTAATTTGTTCATGAAACAGATAATAATGCATACAGGGTGTTACCTGCAACGCTACTCATGATTTTTCTCCCACTTGCAGCTGCCTTACGAAAAAAGTTTAGAACAATATTTGCAGGGTATGAAGTGCGTAATAAATATTAATAAAGCAAATTTTGAAAACAGTTTGTTCTCTTGGCAAAGTCAAGGTCACCTTGGGTTTTTTAAATAGGAACACACATTTTTTTTTATTCATAACATTAGAGGACATCGAGACGAATTGAAAACACATATTACATGATATTTTTATTAACATATTACTCGATTTACAGAAGAAGAAATGTGAAGTACTTAGCTTTTGACTTTGGTAGTGTAACCATTATTTGATTCCGAAGAGATTACTGAATGTAAACAATCGACTAGAATGTAAGCAAAATACGCTTTACTTAATTACATGTTCAAAATGTGTGCCGCCTTCCATCACGTAATATTCCGGTCTTTTACTTCACATTTCCACTTCTGTAAATCGAGTAATATGTTAATAAAAATATCATGTAATATGTGTTTTGAATTCGTCTCGATGTCCTCTAAAGCTATGAATAAAAACAATGTATGTTCCTATTTAAAAAACCCAAGGTGACCTTAACTTTGCCAAGAGAACAAACTGTTTACAAAATTTGCTTTACTAATATCTATTGTGCACTTTATACCTTACAAATATTGTTCTAAACTTTTTATCGTAAGGTGGCTGCAAGTTGGAGAAATATCATGAGTAGCGTTACAGTTTACACCCTGCATATCGATGAAAATAAGAGCACAATATTGAATATTTTATAATATGGATGGTAGTGTAATTTCATAAGAGCGTACTTAAAATTCAGTAATTTAGGATGCAGTATTATTTTGTAACAGAATATATAAAATTAGTTTCATATCATTAAAGATATACTTTTTGAACAATCTAATGAAATTTATACTTAAGCAATTTGGTTTGCTCTATTTTAATAAGAAAGTTGCAATTATTTAGAAATGGAAATATTAATAATAGAGTGGCAGGATATTGCAGATTAAATTGTTACGGTGTTTTTATGCACCTTGTGTATTTTTTATCGAGTTTTACTACTTCGTGTTTTACGTAATTAATCACTTTGTCAAATGAACTGCACATGCGTTAAAATTTCATATCAGAATATTGAATATTTTTTATAGAAGTTTTTTTAGAGTGTAATTTTACATTCACCAATGACAAAGCACGGTAGATACAGCACGAAATATATTAATATATTTTTTTATAAATTTACATCTACAAAGCAATTGAATAGCTAAAACTTGATATATGTAAAAAACGTTTAACGTTTAAAAAAAAGTTTAGCTACGCTTCCGACCGAAAAGGGTTGAAGATGCATAAAAGATTTTAGATGAAGCAGTTTTCAAGATTATGGCTTTCTTCGTTTGTAGCGTATTTTGTAATTTATTATTTAAAACAAAAAAGTCAATTTAGTGTTTATTGACTGGAAGCCACTGAAACGTTCATAAGAGTTCATTCTAAAATATTGGAGAGAAATCATGAAAAGTTACTAACAGTTTTTCTACAAATATTATATTTACATTAGATTCTCTATTATTTTTTTTATAAGTAATTTAAAAAGATTTGAATAGTGTAATATAAAATATTTTTATAAAACATTTTAAATTCATTCGTTGAACATTTTTAACACAGGGGGTCAAACTTCTTTTTCCGAGAAACGTTTATATTTTCAAATCATTTTTTATTTCTTTTGCAAGGAGATTATATGAGTATTTCACACATTGATTTCACTAAGATTTTAGAAATAACATACAAAAGAAAATTCATAAAATTAATAAAAGATACATTTTGCACTTTGCAAATATTGCTAATGTTTTTTTAGGATTTTAGAAAGCTCAGTAATACAATTTCTTTAAAGAGAAGAAGGCAAAATTTTTATAAAAATTGTTAATTTGCAACGATATTAATTTTTATTCAATATCAAATACGTTTATTAATTATAATTTATGCACATGATATCCAAGTTTTAAGTTTTTATTAATTAGATAAAGAGTTTCTATAAATTTAGACAGTAACCCTATTCAATTAAAAAAAAGTAATAATATTAGTAAGCAAAATAAAATCCAAAAAGGATTTCATTAAACAAAGAAGAATAAACAGAGCAGTAAGAGCAATAAGAAAAAATGACTTTTGTATCGAAAATCATAGATAAATCACAGAAAAACAATTTTCAAACTTGAAATCAGTATTAGAATCAGATCAGAATTTTAATCAAAGTTTCATCTTTTAATTCCACATTGTAAAATGTTATATTATTTTGTCAAAAATTGTACGAACTATTTACGTAAACGACCAAATGTAAATTTAATATTTCTATTCCCATTTTAGTGAAATCGATGCGTAACTGTTCATACTATCCCTTGTAATTCGGAAAAAACAAATAAATATCAAAATCTTGCATTTGTACAATTCCGAAATTGACGGTTTAATCTTCTGTGTCGAAAAACCGCGAATTTACAGGCCTGAAAAGTATATACAAGTACCCCATTGTTAACAGGTAGGCAGCGATTGTAGTGGTCAGAAATCTTCCGTTTTTTACTGTAATCTTAACGAAACCGCGAGTTCGTTATCCCCGGTCGAGTCCGACCCCTCATTAACATCAGAAGACTCGAGCTATGACCATGAGAGCCCGAATAACCAAGAAGCGAAGAGTCCGATGATCGAAGGAGACAATACGAAACTACCTAAATTCCAAAACGACAAAATCCACCAAAAAGCAGAACTCGTACGCCCTGGTAATCTAATGTTAGCCGAGCACGAATTGAAACCTCCGAGATTGAAGAAAATCGTGAAGATGAAGCAAGCGAAAAGAGAGGGTCGCTTGTTGTCGGTGCCAAATTTAAAGTTTCCAAAAAACGACCCGACGATATGTGACCTAAGGTGCGAGGAAAACGTCACCCCCGAATCCTTCACCTGCAATCTAATAAGACGATTCAGTAAGTGTTTTAAATTAGCGTAGAAGAGAGTTAGTGTTGTCCGTGTGTATTTAGTGACGTGACGTTCGTGTTAGAGTATAAACGTAACATGCGAATGAAAGCGTAGGTGTGAATGGGCATTTTAATTAACCAGATAGTGTTTTTCTTTTGCGTGATTAACCCGTTATAATCGACGAGATGTCCCAACGAATCGATAGAACTCTGCTACGTTTCGACCATCCTGTTCTCTTTTTATTTCAGTTCTACAGGAGGCCTAGGATGCTCGTAGATCAGGTGTGGGCACATATCAAAGGAACATATTAAACTCGTATACGATGACTATGATGAAATCCAAATGGAAGATAGTTTATCACTATGTGTGATAATTCATCAATATTGATACTTCACACACTATTTGTTACGTGTTATCGATAATTTACTTTAGTAATTTCTCATCGATTTCGATGACCGCGCAATATGTTGTCAAGTCCGAATTTTCTCTACACATATCGCCGTTGAGCTATCGTTATCGAGAATTTGCTAAAGGAAACAATTACTGTATTTTTTCATCAGTCATCGACCATGTTGTAGTAGCCCTCACAGTTGGGACTAAAACAACTTATTTTGTAATTCGTATACGATGACTATGATGAAACCCAAATGGAAGATAGTTCTTCACACACGATGTGTTACGAGTTTGTACTAATTTGCTTTAATAATTTCTCATCGATTTTCATGACCGTGAAATACGTTGTCAAGTCTGAGCTTTTTTCTACACATATTATCGCCATTGAGCTGTCGTTTTCGATAAGGAAACAATTACTGTATTTTTTCATCCGTCATCGACCATGTAGAAGTAGTCCTTACAGTTGGATCTAAAATCACTTATTTTTTAATAATAATTATGTAAATCTAGATAGTCAAGAAAGAATAATTTATGCCAAGCTTCAGTTTTGTATCTTGACTCGAGGGTGAATGTGTGGGAGGGGATAGTAAAGTATAAAAATGAAAAATTACATTTCATATGTAATTTCTTCCGACAACCTATGAAAAATTATTTTTCTTTCAGAAAAAACTATTATCTTACTGTTTTCCATATAGATTTCATAAAAATCGTATTCGAGTTTGTCGTGTTCCTTAAAATTTAATACTTGCCCATATCTGTCATAGACTCGTAAAATAAATCTTATAGAAATAATTCCGAGTTAGAACCGTAAATAAGTCGGCAGGTTTATAAAAAAGATTTTCTTGCAACTAAGGTGTTGAAATACGAAGCAGTCGGTGTGAGACTATGTGCGTATCGTTGTTAACCTTAAAATCCGAAAGAGTTTGCCCAAGTAAAACTAACCGTGATGCTAAGTGTTGAGCTTCTCCTTTCGATTAATTAGCACAATTTCGCCATCTGTGCATGACTGACGCCACTGTTATCACATAGAAATGCTACGTGATTTTGTTTCGACACCAGTAATGATCAACGAAAAGAGCTTTCTACATTCTATGTTCCTTTCCTTTTAAATGGATTGTGATGAACTGTTGTAAGAACCAATGTTTCTGTTTTGTCATAAGTTATTTAAGAGCAAGGAATATAGAGGTTGCGGTTTCGTTGGACATATTGGCTTTTAAATAGACATGCTGAATTTTGAGGGAATTTATAATGATTAATATGGAGGGTATAATTCTGTGACAGAACGATATTTTCATTACTATTAATACGATAAAATGTTTTAGGAATGAATTGTTTGGTTTGAAGGGGAAATATATTTCAATGTTCAAAACATATTTTTATATAGAGCATTCTCTTGATATGGTTATTTTTTGGAGAATTAGAATGTTAAAGAATTAAAATGTGAAGTGTTAAAAAATATATGGTTTAAGACACACTGTGCTAAGTAAAAAAATTTAATAAACACAGATCGAATAGACAATCGTTTTATAGATATAATTGTATGCTAGCATCAAAGTACATATTGAGATTTTACTCAAAGTACATTTAAGATTTCTAATGGTATTTTTGTATAATTTTGTCGATTATTGAATATTAAAGGTATTCTGTTATGGCTAGCACTCTAGGTTTTCGAAGCTTGAAAACAATATTCAATAAACCATAACTGCTCAGTATCAAAGCGTTAAGAAGTATTTGATACAAAATCTTTTTATGACACAAAAATAAGGAAATAATATTTCCAGTAATAATGGATTTATTTATGAATTATTTTGATTATGTATTAAAGGTGTTCAAACGTGGTTAGTATTATAATTTTTCAAATTTCGATTAATATTAAATTATCTTGGAATAACATGTTTATGTTTAGTATTATTGAACTTGTCGCACTTTTAAATAGAGAATATTTAGAGATAATGTAATAATTTACAAAATGTAAATAACGTTGCAATTGTCAGTTATTGTTCTCGAATCATCATCCTCAGTGGATGGAAGATCATGTGAAGGTTATATTATATGCCAGTGAATTAATTTTAACCTTAATTATAACACTCTGAAGATATAAATATATATAATATTTTCATTCTAAAAAGAGGCTTTGAAATTTTGAAGAATATTACCTTGATAAAAAGTGCTTCAAACAATTCATTCTTTCTCGAATAGTAGTATTAATAACATTCCTTGTGTATTATTATTAGTGTTGCTATTATTACTATCAGTAATACAGGGTGTCTTACAACTAGTGTTCCTGAAATAGGAGGTAGCTGACGTGATCCTGAATAATATTGCCCTTTGCGAAAATGGTGTTTGAAGCTTCGTTTTTGAATTATTAAGGAAAAATACGGACCAATCAGAGCGTGAGGATTATTACGCGTTGGGTTACTACGCGTTGGTTAACTACGCGTTAGATTATCACGCGTTGGATTCCTACGCTTAGAATTACCACGCGTTGCATTACTACGCGTTGAACTAATACGCGTTGAATATCCACGCACTGGATTACTACGCGTTAGACATCCACACGCTGGATTACTACGCGTTAGATTACCACGCATTAGATTCCTATGCTTAGAATTACCATGCGTTGCATTACTACGCGTTGAACTAATACGCGCTGGATTACTACGCGTTAAACATCCACACGCTAGATTACTACGCGTTAGATTACCACGCATTAGATTCCTACGCTTAGAATTACCACGTGTTGCATTATTACGCGTTGAATTACTACGCGTTGAATATGCACGTGTTAGATTACTACGCGTTGGTTACCCACACGCTGTATTACTACGCGTTGGTTACCCACACGCTGTATTACTACGCGTTGTATTACTACGCGTTAGATTCCTACGCGTTGTATTACTACGCGTTAGATTCCTACGCTTAGAATTACCACGCGTTGCATTACTACGCGTTGAATATCCACGCGCTAGATTACTACGCGTTAGACATCCACACGCTGGATTACTACGCGTTCGATTACCACGCATTAGATTCCTACGCTTAGAATTACCACGTGTTGCATTATTACGCGTTGAATTACTACGCGTTGAATATGCACGTGTTAGATTACTATGCGTTGGTTACCCACACGCTGTATTACTACGCGTTGTATTACTACGCGTTAGATTCCTACGCGTTGTATTACTACGCGTTAGATTCCTACGCGTTGTATTACTACGCGTTAGATTCCTACGCTTAGAATTACCACGCGTTGCATTACTACGCGTTGAATATCCACGCGCTAGATTACTACGCGTTAGACATCCACACGCTGGATTACTACGCGTTCGATTACCACGCATTAAATTCCTGCACTTAGAATTAACACGCGTTGCATTATTACGCGTTGGATTACTACGCGTTGGATATGCATGTGCTAGATTACTGCGCGTTGGTTACCCACACGCTGTATTATTACGTGTTGTATTACTACGCGTTGGATGACTACGCGTAGGATTACCACGCGTTGCAATACTACGCATTACTACTGGGCGTAATCCTCACACTCTGATTGGACCGTGTTTTTCTTTACTACAGCTGCCCCCCATTTCAGGGACCTACACTACTTGTGAGACACCCTATAATAACATGAATATGCATAGTATTATTAATGGTAATAATATGAACATTGTTAGTACTATTAATAGTAATGGAAATCATGCTGTGCAGAGTTAATGAAACTCCCTGTATATCATTAATACTGTTAGTATTTGTTGACAATCACTTTTGTTAATTTAGTTAAATTGATCTCGTTTGTTAAGTATTTATTGACAATTTTAGTTTCAAGATAGTATAAATCCGATTTTAAGAAAGAAATAGTATTTCGGTTTCCAACAAACTATTCAGTACTTAAATATTGACAGTATGTCAATATCTTTCCTCACATGTTCAATAATATTGACAATATCGAAATATGTATTGACAGTATACATATATTGATCATCTCAAGTTCCATTTATAACTTTTGATGCCGCTCTCATCTCGTTTTTCTTCTTATCGAGTAGATTTATTTTCAACTGGCTATCGGATCTGTGATATAAACACGGATTTTTTCTAAATTCAAGTTTTATTTTTCAATTTTCTGTTCAAGATTATAACAGATTATGTACCTAAAGAAACCTAAAATGAAACGGAATTATAAATCACCAAATTAATTAAAATATTTTTAATTCATAATAATCGATATTATGACATATAAATCTTTTACGAAATTAAATGTTTGAAGAAAAACGTTGGAAGCAAACATCCTTTTTGTTTTAGTTTTTCTTTTAACATTTATTTCATTATTAATTTTTTGTTTCAAACATGATATTTTGTTATGTGGAATAAACCATCAAATTTTAATGATTCATGAGAAAATGTAGAGTCTAATATAAGAGTCAGTCAATTTTTATTAGGACCATTCGAAATCGTGTCGTTGAATTGTAAAGAATACTAAATTTATCAATTTTTAAGCTTCATTCGATGGAGATTACTTACCTGATCGTTATTCGTTTAATTACAAATATAATCCAGTAGATAGTTTTTCAATATTGAAAAATATTCAGTATTGAGAATTTTTAGAAACTTACTCTAAAAATAAACTGTACTTACTCTTTGTAGTAATCTCATAATAATACTTAATATATTGAAATTTTGATTATTGATATAAGTTAAATACTTCATTTGAATAAGGGTTAAATGCAGGCAAATTAGAATGCAGCGATGTGTAGGTATGCAGAGTATGTTGAAAAGAATAGGCTTCTTCTTTAATACATTCGATCCCAAAGCTATGAGTTAGTATAGGAGCTGTTAGGTCGAGTTAAAACAATATCTTGAAGAATTCTTCAAAGTTGTTTTCAGAAAAGTAACTTGGAATTATTTGTTATTAAACAATGGATCTGTTAGGGCTATGGATCTATGGATCCATTGTGGATTACTCCACTCCTGAAACTTGGCTGTGTATGGAAATCTGCCCTCGAGATTTTGAAAGGTATTTTAATTTTCATCTTTCCAAAATACAGAACTAATAAATCTCCAAAATTGAAATTACGTTACATACAGTTTGTCAAATTTACAATTTGCAAATCTTTCATTTTTACAATTTTTAGATTTTCAGATTATCAAATGCCCAAATTTTTGAATCTCTAAACTCCTTTCAATTTTTACATCTTTGTATTTCGAGATTTTCAAGTCCTGAAACCTCCAAATTTTCAAATACTCAAACGCCTAAATTTTCAAAACCCTTAAACTTTCTGATTTCGTGCTCTCTAAATTTTATAGTGCTATAATTTCTAACTCCACAAATTCCTCGTTCTTGAAGTATCAAATTCCTAAATTTTCGACTTTTCAAATTTCTAAACTTCCAAATTCCCAAATTATCAAGTTCCCAATTTTTCAAAGTCCTAAATTTCCAAATCCCTAAATTGTCAAATTCCCAAATTCCCAAATTCCAAAATTCAGAGTTTAAAAGAACCACTAAATACGATCTTATCCCTGGACAATTAACACATAAATTCTCGAAATGAAAATCGACAATTACTGTTAAACACAGAAATTTCAATCATTAATAATTATGCATAGTCAATTTCTAAATTTTCTCAAAAATAATATTTCTCTGTTATTTTCGTTTAATATTCATTCTTTTTTTCATTTAATTATTTTCATATTTGATATATTGGAAATAAAATTGTTCATTACGTAATTTTAAGTGTTAGTCACCATTTCTGTAATTTCTGTAGAATTTATGTTAACATGACATTACTGTATTTATACAATCAGTCTGAAATCCATAAGAAATTTGAACGGGGGATTAAAGTTTACATGTAACAAGTCCAGAATAAATCCAATTATAAATGAGAATAAAACCTTTGCACTCAAATGGCGATTCAAATTCGTTGTTTTAGTTTAAAATTAATTTCAAACATTAATATCAAGATTAACAGTAATATCAAACCAATTCAATAACCGTTTACATATTTCTTGCTTTAATTACAAAATTTGTTACGATGTGTTGCTTGAAATTTATGTCGATTTTGATGGAGATAAAGAATTAATATGTACATTCTATGTTTTACCATTTGTTTCTGTATTTTTCTATTTTATTTTTAATTTAAAAGTATGTGTATATATTATATGCCGGTACGGTTAGTGTTAATAAATCAAGATAAAATATTTTTTAACTAAATCTATAATGCTGCGAAGATGTTTAAACGTGAAACGTACAACATTGACAGAAGATTAATTTTAATAAATTTCATCAACTATTTAAGAAAAAGATCTATGTGTGTGTTTTTTAAACTTTGTCTTATAATACTTTAATATAATATATTATACCCTATCTTATTATCTTTATACTTGACTGTAGGAAATAAAGTTTCGTATGTTTTCTGCTCTGCATTGTATTAATTTATTATCTAAAAGTTTTAACGAAAATAGTTGAATAATATATAGGAGAAATATGAATTTTTCATACCGCAATGAAAAAATGTTTTTGAAGTTACATATTTATCTGACAATATATTTTATAACTTTCGTATTTGTTTTCGGAATAAAGCTACTGAAACTAGTACTATCAAATTATTGACTCATATAATTGTGTTTTATACAGTTTATAAAAAGACATATGAAACTGTAAGGGTCATAGACAGGGTCATAGAGTCTGAATAAATATTATCTAGAACAGCGATGGGTTGACAAATTAATTGCTGAAGAGTTTATGAGTATTGGTGTAGTTATATCTTACGTGAAATGATGAGGATATAAATTTATGAAGTTTCCAAGTTTAGAAATTTCGAAGTTTGATAATTTATGATGTGATCATTTGAAAATATAGAAGTGATAAGTTTGGATATTTCGAAAATTGTGAGTTTAGAAACTTGAAAATTAATTTAGCAAATTTGAAATTTGGATATTTGAAAATTATGTATAGAAATTTCAAATTTTCAAATATCCAAATTTCAAAACTTAGTAATTTGCAAAAATTTTCAATTTAGGAATTTTATAAAATTTCAGACTCACTTACCCATTACTGTTCTAGACCTCTTAACTGTTTCTTTAAATTATACATATAATAAAAGGAATAAACTCTTCATAGCCTTTAAATACTGCTCTTTACTATATTCAATAAAAAAAAACGTTCTGAATGTATATTCCATTTTAATTTCACACTGTATTTTATATACAGTTCATTTCTAGTATTAATCACATGAATCTGTAATAATGTTATTTAATAACAAACTGAAATGATCCACTAAGATTTGAGTTAACAAATAACTATCATAGATCTTGACTTCGTATAAAATACTTCTTTCGACGATAAACTTGAAATTTTTTCTGTCCATAGCATTACATGGGATTTACCCATTCACATAACTTTCCAACAGCAACATATTCAAGATGGAATTCAATGGATTCTGATTGCTATTTTCCAATATTTCGACACTGTTAAAAATAGGATTAATATACTGGGTGGTACACTTAAAATATAACACCTAAATATTTTCTTAAACACAAAATAGTGAAATTATATCTTTTTACAAGGTTACACGATTTATTATTAAGCCAAATGCCTCGATAAAGAATTAATATTTACTGAAATTCGAAGATTATTACTATATTTTTTAAATTGGTATATTTCTGTCACCACAATGTTCTTGAAATATCAAATTCAACGAGATAAATATTGAAAAGAACAAATTTTCACTGGAAATGTAAAGATGTCAAAATTGAATTTTGTATTAAATGTTATGAAAAAAGTTTAGAACAATATTTGCAGGGTATGAAGTGCACAATAGATATTAGTAAAGCAAATTTTGAAAACAGTTTGTTCTTTTGGCAAAGTCAAGGTCACCTTGGGTTTTTTAAATAGGAACATACATTTTTTTATTCATAGCATTAGAGGACATCGAGACGAATTCTAAACAGATATTATATGATATTTTTATTAACATATTACTCGATTTACAGAAGTGGAAATATGAAGTAAAAGACCGGAATATTACGTGATGGAAGGCGGTATATATTTTGAACACGTAATTAAATAAAGTGTATTTTTCTTACATTCTAGTTGCGTGTTTATATTCAGTAATCTGTTTGGAACCAAATAATGGTTACACTACCAAAGTCAAAAGCTAAGTACTTCACATTTCCACTTCTGTAAATCGAGTAATATGTCAATAAAAATATCATGTAATATGTGTTTTGAATTCGTCTAGATATTCTCTAATGCTATAAATAAAAAAATGTATATTCCTATTTAGAAAACCCAAGGTGACCTTGACTTTGCCAAGAGAACAAACAGTTCTCAAAATTTGCTTTATTAATATCTATTGTGCACTTCATACCCTGCAAATATTGTTCTAAACTTTTTTTCATAAGGTGGCTGCAAGTCGGAGAAAATTTGTGAATAGTGTTAGAGTAGCTCACATTAGAATTTTGAATTTTGTGGTGAAAAAAATATTCCTTTTAAGGAATACAGCGATCTTCAAATCTCAAAATTTAAATTTTAATAAAGAAAACAATTTATGAACCTATCCTATGGAGTTGTACTACTTCACATTGATAGATGTTTTCATAATTTTGTATTTAAAAACATATTCAGATGTCCCATTTTTGGTAGATCATTCTATATAACCATACATCGTGTCACATGCAACGATATATGATTCTATATGGTGTGTATATACATATATTGTATCACACGCAACAATATACATATAGTCCCCCTGTATTGCAACAGCTTGTACCCCAAATGCCTTGTTCGTTCGTAGAAGATACCTTTGTGTAACAGCATTTGTATATTCAAAACGAGTTTCTGGAATGCGTAGTTAAAAATAATTCCATCGTGTGAGTTTGTTTTTTTGCGACTGAATTTATGTTGAACTCGTTTAAACCCTGTACAGACACCAACCGTATTAAAAAGCGAAAAGGAGTGTTATATTGAATGTTAAAACGACAGATAACAACGTTTGATACTTTCTTCGATCCAAAATGACCCAAGAAATCGATCATATATTCTTTGAGCGTAAGCAATCTGTTTTTGAATGTAAAGAGATTCTACATTAACGCTTTTTCAGGTTCAAATCAGTTTTGCGGTCTTCCCCGACAGCAAGGTTGATTCAGGTAAAACATAAGGTTTTTCACATTTTGACAAGTTGTCTTTATCACCGAGAGAAAAGTACATTTTCCTTTTGAGAGTTTATTTAGATATTATAGGTAACATCGAGTTATTCGCATTGTTCACTTCTGTGTGTGTGTGTATTCGATAGACGTTACTAGATCCGATACCGGTGGTATTGACAGTATTTATGTTCCTGATCATCCCATTTTCAAGTGTACAGTCTCACACGTGTCGTCATGAAATTTTCAAGACTCCAATTTTATAGGAAAACAACGTGTCTAACTTTTTAGCTACATAAGTTTTAAGGATTAGGACTTGTTCAGGTTTTTTTTACTTAATTTCTCAGATAGTTAATTCTTATTTATTTACAAATTTTTTTTATGATAAACTGCAAATTTTGGGAAACGTGTATAAGTTTTAAAATGTAACACTGTACAATTGTAATTTTTTATTAGAAGTCTTAATCAATGATGCTACGCAAAGGATAGAGACGGAGAAGAAAGCTGCATAAACGTAATCCTGCAATTTAAGCTAAATTGTGATACAATCAGTATTAGTATGTTTATTCAAGCAAACTACAATTTTCTTATAATTTACACATTATTCAAATTTACAAATTACAAATAGTTTTCATCTGTTCATAAAAGTTCATAAAAGTACCATTTTGTGTCACGTTGCAAAAATAAGTCAAACTAAATAGTCACTTTATAAAATGTGATAGAATTTAAAATACTGGAACATTCAATATATAAAATAGAATTTCAAATTCTATCTAGGAACTATAACAGCGTTTATCAACATCAGAATTCTATAGCCTCTTATCTTTTCCACTTATGGTTCTAACCTAACCATTTATAAAAGCTACAAGTAACATAATCTTCAATTCTCTGTTCTTGTATTTGAAAAGAAATTTCAAGCTGTAAAAGTTCCTGTGTTAAAAATTATTTGGGAGTAAATTTTTTATGTATATCTTTAGGTGCTATCAATTTAAATTCACGAATTGTGATATTGATGCTTCTTGCACCAATTCACAGATGTACAGGGGGTTCATTGGAAACGATCCGAGTAAATATCTCCAAAATTATTCATGATACCAAAACATGTTTCGAATAAGAATAAAATAATTTCAAAGGAGACAATTTGGTGTCAATCGAGTTTTGCACACGAAAGCGTAGAAGACATATAAAGATCAACTTTATTTTTTTTAATGGAACAATGTTTTTTAATACATCAATCTACGTCGCTCATTATTCTCCGTGAAAAAGTATTAACACTTTTTCGTCGGAGATTAGTTTAAGAGATACTTTAACTTGAATTTGTCATTTTAATAATTTTATGAACGAATTTTAAAGCTGTTATATTTGTCATATATTGTTGAAATACTACTGTGGCAATAACTAATCGGGGTAAACAATTTACAGAATAATAACTGTTTATACATTATATGTTATATTATCTGTTTATATACATATAAAGAAGTAGTATGTTATATACTATTAAAAAGCTTAAAGTTTGAAGAAGGCAAACATATTGTCAATATTTCAAAAATTACTCAACCTCCAGGAAAATTATTTAAATTAATCAACAATTCTGTGTTTTTAAATTGAGAATTTATTAACGTCAATAGCTTTTCAAAATATTAATTTATTAAGAAAATATTTTCAGAGTCATTGACTTTTTATATGCATTTCTTACCAATTTCTGTAAGATCTACATCAATGAAAATATGTCAGCATGAACTACAAACAAAATTAAATATACTTCGAAATATTTAATTAAATATATTTTTTATATCCTTGTGAAGAAACTTGGTTACACATCGATCTGTATTGTAATTATTAAATTGTTATAATGTAGATGTTTAAACTTAAGACTGAGATTTAGTTAGAAATTTTGCAAACTATTTGCATATCCTAAAGTTATATACTAGATTGATAATTAAAAAAAAATTACATGCTACCTTATGATATTTAACAAATATTTACAGTTTTAGTGTGGAATTTTGTATAAATTCCTCGCTGCGTGTAGTCTATGAATCCAACAGTAGAAGAGCATTTTTTAATATATAAAGTAATTTACTTTATCTACTTTTTTATTTCCTCTTTTGGTAGTTTTCTTATTATGAAAGCTCTGATAAACTGGAGATTTCCGATGTTGTTTGCTGTATCTAACAATCTTTTCATTGTTTTATTTTAGTTTGATTTAGTATTAGCTTTTTTGAAGACAGATAATAAATAATTAGTCTTACGTTCATCGTTTCGTGTAATTATAATTCAGGGATCATTTGGATTGAATCAGCTGTTGGTAGGATATAGTGTACACTCGTAGGCTAACTTCCTAAATTAAAAAATTTCGAAATTCCCAAATCTTCAAATTCCTAAACTCCTAAATTTTCAAATTTTTTAAATTCCAAATTCTCAAATTGTCCTAATTTCCGAATTACCAAATCTTCACATACCAACACTGTAGACTCTGACAAATTCACAAATCTTCAAATGCCTGAATCTTTAAATTTCTAAAATTTTAAATTTGAAAACCTGCTAACTAAATATCTACAAGTGAAAATCACTCTCTCCTCTTTCACCTTAGTTAGCATATTTTCCCTAGACATAGCAAATTCGCTTTGCATTGTATAATATGCAACTGTAGGGTATAGTACAGTACTTTAAAAGAGGAAGCGAAGAAAAATGCAATTTTATAGGTGAAATAAATATAGATACATTCGAAGGAAAGAAAAATTGTGAAATGTGTAGAGTGAATGATTTCTCCTAGTTTCAAAATGAAGTTGAAGTTTATTGTATAATGTTTTGCACCCTAATGTTTTGGGACACAACTTTGACAGGTCTGATTTAGGGTTCTAGGATTAACGTTGAGAGTGAGAGTAGTGTGTGGATTATAGGGTGTAGCGTTAAATGTGTAGTACGTAGCGTGTTATGTGCAGCACATAGCGTATAGCATTTTTTAAGATAGTGTTAAGAAATACGAGGCTCGGCACGAACACCGGTGTACACGGTGCATGCAGTGATGGATATTCGTGAAAATTTCAAAGTCTCTTCAACTTTTTAAAGATTCTTTTTTAAACGAGAAGTGTTCGTTTAGATCAAGTTCGTTTAGATTAGAAATTCAAAAATATGGAAATAGCGAATTTTTAACACTAGAACTGCCGACTAAATACTAAAGCATCAAGTAACATTTAAAACTCGTTTTTACCTCAATAAAATATGACAGAAATTTCCATAAAATCATGATAATAAAATTTGGTAATATAAAATGAGAAATTTTAAACCAGTCATTTTGACTGGTTGGTAGTTCTAGCGTTAAAATAGAAATTTTGAAATGCAGATATATCAAATTTTGTAATTTACCAATTCAGAGATATAGATATGTTAAGATCTTAAATATGTTTTTATTTAGAAATGTAGAAATATCTAATTTTATAATTTACAAATTCAGGAACGGTACAAGTATCAAATATTTTAATTTAGAAATTCAGAAACGTAGAAATGTTAAATATTATAATTTACGAATTCAAGAATACGGAAATATTAAATTTCGAAATTTTGAAATACTTATTTGAAAATTCGGAAATATAGAAATATACAGTTTTTTAATTCATAAATTCGAAAATATAGAGATATCTATTTTTTTTACTTTACATCAGTAACAATTTATTAATTTATTAGAAATATTCCTTGCAGACACGATTACCCATCACTGATGTAGAGTGCAGCATGCAGTGTGTGAATTGCAGGATGTAGGGTGTAGCGTGCAGCCTATAGCGTGTAGCATGTAGTTACAGCATGCAAAATGTAGGATGTACGCTGTAGGATGTACTTTCGGGTGCAACATAGGTTTTCTTTAAATAAGAACACATATTTAAACTTGAAACTTTCTTAATTTCTATATGTTTAAGGTTTCAAGTGTTCGAAGTCTCAAATTTTAAATTTTTTAAATTTATAAATTCACAAGTTCTCTAACTCTTTAAATTTTTAAGTTTATAAATTAGACAGTTTTATAATTCTGATGTTTTCAAATTTCTATATCTCTATAGCCTCAAACTTCTAATTCCTCAAAATCTCAAAGTTTTCTCAATTTATCAAGTTTTTCAAATTCTTGTATTCTCAAATTTCAAAATCTTGAAATTCCTAGTTCCCCAAATTTCTTTACCCCCAAATCTGTGGATTTTTATATTCCTGGATACCCAAATCCCAAAATTCCCGAACACCTATATCTCCAAATTCCAATATTCCTAAATATTCAAATTCAAAAGCTTCAAATTCCAAAGCCCTTAAACATATATCTCTTCAAATTCTTACCCCCTCAAATTCCTATTTTTCTAAATTTCTTTAATCTCAAATTTGTGCACTCCCACATGCCTAGATTTTCAAATCCCAAGGCTCTCAAACACTTATATCTTCAAACTTCCACATTCCTAAATATCCAAACTCCACATCTTCTAATTGCAAAGTTCCTAAATATCTGTGTCTCCAAACTCCTACACCCTCCAATTTCTGTATTCCCAAATCTCTAGATTTATTAGTTTATTTAAAGTTTCACAATCAGCAATTTAGATTTGAATGTTGTCTCATTCGTTGTTTGATTTTCTAACGTACTTCAGATGTGGTGTATGCGACGATCACTTTACTCTCCATGATCTATCTCTGTCAACATCAACTTTTCATTTATGTAATTGGATATGTATCTTCAATTTTCGCAGTCTTGCTTTTACGGTATTAAAAATGCTAACTTCCTTTCTTTCACGACATCGGAAATAAATTACGTTCCGCTTTTATCGAAGACTAATATGATTGTAGTTTACTTGTTCTGAGCTTTCTTCATGATAAGTCTTAACATGATTGTTTCGCACTTGAAGGTGACGAACATCTTCTTTTTAAAAGCTTTATTTTCTATACGGAAAACTGTAAACGTTGAGTCACTTACAGTTTTAACAAATAGCAATTTTTAGTCTATTTTTCTATTAAAATAAATTATATTAGGAAATGTACTTGATTTAAATACTTCGAGTATTCTTTCAATGCCAATTTAATATGGTTAACAAATTTGAAAAATATGAAATTGTCTAAAGATGGGATCAGAGCACTGATTAATTAAGAATACTGAACAAAATATCATTATTTTATACCCGTTTCTCGCAAACTTTTGTTAATATAACCTCTACTTTATTAGAAGAATTTAATTAAAAATTTCGAAGTATCTCGTTAATTTACGCTGACAAATTTTTGCATATAAAAATTAACATAAAAAGTTAACAGTCCTTAAGTCTCTCTTAAGAATCTCTGAATAAATTTTAATATACTTTTTAAGCAATTTAACATTCTGGAAAACTTGCGCATTAAATTTGCTGTTTAATAACACGCAATTTTAAGACAGTTATTTTTGAAATATTAAGAAAAATACATCTTTCAGCCTCAAATTTGTGGTGTGATTTCATATTTTAGATTTGAATCATTTTAGGTGAAAAAAGTACGTGTCAAATATTTTTTAAAATATGTATTAAATATGCATACAGGCCGTTTAAATCTACTCAAATATTTTCGGAAATGTTGACGAGGGAAGGTTTCAGATAAAAGTTCTACAAAAAATCTCCTAAACTAATTTTTTGTTATAAGTAAATTAATATGTTCATATAGAAATTAGACGTGCTCATACGTTCATATAAAAATTGTACTAGATAATGTATATTGTATGTATGTATTACATTATATATATATAGTATATAGTATATAATATATATAATATAATTTCATTAGAAAGAAAAACTAAGTATATCTTCATATTTCCTCTAAAAGAAAGTTACTTTTAGCAGAAATTTTTCCCTGTGAAACATATCATTTTTGTCAACATCCATCCTTGTAACGTCAGCGTTTTCGAAGATATTCAATTTGAGTAAATCGATTTAAATGATACATCCTATATGAATTTCATGCAAAATCTTGTATCAAAAAATTTATAATATTTGGTGTGAACGATGGAAGTCTGTTTAGAAACATATTTCTATAAAATTGAAGAAATGTCCTTATATTTCATGTCGACACTTGTAGGAGACTCTGCGTATGTATATACTGTGCAGGAATGGCAAATTGGCACTCGGAAATAACGCTGATCCAATTAGTTCGAGTACTTCCCCTATAGATTCCCCTTGACTGCCGTTACAAAGACAGGACAGAAGTACTCTGTTTGGCAGAAATGGATCATATCGTATATGAAGGAGAAATTGAACATGGTGACATTGAGATCGAGTGAGACAGATAGATCGGGTGATCTGATGTACTTTGAACAATTATTTTAATCCTCTTAAAATATTAACTATTAATATTTAGTATTTATCATCCCATGTGAGGATAATAGACGAAAATTATTTAACCTCAAGGTATCTAAGGAAAACCAACTATTCAACATTTTAGCAACTTTTATTCAACAACTGAATATTTCAGTAACAACTAACACTTTGAAGAATTTATGATATTACTTCTGATGATATTGCCTCTCAAACAGTTATCACATACTGATATACATTAAATGAAAGAATCTTCAAGAAGAAAGGGCATTTTATAGATTGTCAAATATTCAAATTTTCATGGATAGTTTTACTAGAGTATACATTAACAAAACACATGTATTCGAAAACAAGTAATGAGTTTTTGTAATATACCTGCTTGAAGTCGACTCCTGTCATAGAGTACATAATGTCGAACATGTTTCTTTAAAGAAAATGGCGATGTAGAGGTGCACCTATCACTCGCAAAAATTGAGAACTATCACGTATTACGCGTTTAGGTAAGATTTTCATACTTGACTAGCAATAGCACCTAGAATATCCAAATTAAAATCTTTTGTACCATCCTCGAAATTAAGTATTACACATGTGAGCTTATAGATACTAGTTTTATAGAAATACAACATTTTTCTCAAATTTAAAGATTTTTAAAGAAGAAACTTTTCTTAAATCTGGACTTTTGAAAGACTACCTTCTTTTCAAATCTGAAGAGTTTGTTACTATTTCTCGTTTAAGAAACCCCAGGTTCATATAACAAGTCCAGGCAGTGATGTATTTAAATATATTTCTGACAATTTTTTAATCAAAGATATAACCAGCAAGCTCACTTTTCAAGCTTACTTCGTAATAAAATCCTTATCATCAACAGATCATAGAGATTTTAATACAGTAGTAGCACATTACTATTAGATACCCTAACAACTTCATAAGCTACTGCTTTCTGACTGTAACTGACTAAACCAAAGAAGACTGCAATAGTACCTCTCATACACTCATACAACTGTACAACTGTACATACAACTGTACAAGTGTACCTATACACTGTATACAACTGTACACTCGTACCTCTCGCGCCAGCGTATCGTTTACATATACATGTATAAGTCACATTCCTCAAAATGTGACCATGAACGAATCTCTCCGTTTCAAGACTCGTCTGTTTAAAGCTCTGTTTAAAACTCGGGCCCCAAGTGCCATCAAGTTTTGAGAAATTGCTATAAATCTATACCACAGTTCAACTGCTATCAGTTATTAGAGATATTGTCTCAGAGATAGTGAGTCACAATGTCAGTGACGTTGCCAATAGTCATTGTCTTTGAAGATGTATGAACCTAGCTAGTTTCACTGTTTTTGACGATAAAAAATCTAGCAGTGCAGCATATTGGTATACTTTCAGAACCCTGAAGAACTGGGTTGTTTACACGAAATCTATTTATGCAGCTGCTCTAGTAGCAATCGTTTCCCTTTTAATCCTTTGCACTCCGAAAGTTTATTTTGCCATTTGAAATGTCCCCTCAGAGGGAACAGAGTGCAAAGTGTTAAATTTATTAAATATTCATCTACCTATTATTCTCTCCCTTTCCCGAGTGATCGCCTATCAATTTGTAAGAGCTGTCGAACTGTAAGAGGTGTTGAACTGTAAGAGCCATTATTGGTGTGCCCATCATCTTGATAGTAGTCCTCCGTGGTCCGCGTTGCCCTTTTGAGAATTTCTACTTTAAACACTTGTTGCCGTCGAGACGACCAGAGTCAAGTTGCTTGTTAAGTTTGAACAAGTCTGACGAAAACTGGGTATAATCCGTGATAAGTCTCGAGTGCTGTAACAAGTGGCAAGAGCACCTTTCCCTACATTGCCATTCTTCCTAATAAAGGGTAGAGTGTGTACACCAGCAAGTACTTACGGCCCTCTGCGGTGAAGGGAAGTATAGGGGAGAACTGCTTCCTGCCACTCGTGTAACTCTTATTCCTTAAGTGAGAATAGGAAGATACACAACTTGTACGTGGCAGAGTTTAGAGTTTAAACACTGAAGAGTGGTCAGAGACTACTTCTCTACTTCCTTTTAACACGTTCTCTACCGTGTTTATACAGCGTGTATAGAGGGTGTGCAAATTGGGTTACATCTAGTATTTAGTGACGTAGGAAACACTTGTTTAGGAAAAAGTTGAATTGTGTGACAATCTCTATGTTTCTACAACTTCATTATCTGAACGACCGAATTATAATTGATTATTTTAACCATTTGCACTCCTTAATTTCTTTTACCTACTCCTTAATGTACGGAATAGATCAAGAAGGGGGTTCTGAATAAAATGTATTCCAGTGGAGTATGTGACAAATATATTTTGCATTTACTATAAGTAGAAAATAAGTGACAATATATATATTGCAGCAATGTTTTTATCTGAATTATTTATAAAATTCAAGACAAATTTGACGTAGAGCCACACTCGACATAGAAGTGCAAAAAGTTAATGGAACTCACAAATTTGATATATTGTATAAAATACGGCAATTTCAAATTCTATCTACAAGTAACTTGAATGCCATTTGTATACAGGGTTGTATTATTATACAGGGTGTCTCACAGCTAGTGTAGGTGCCTGAAATGGGGGGTAGCTAACGTGATTCTGAATAAAATTTCTCTTTGCAGAAATGGAGTTTGAAGTTTCGTTTTTGAATTATTAAGGAAAAACACGGACCAATCAGAGCGCGAGGATTACGCCCACTCCGCTACTAGGCTCGAAGCTGTCGCTCTCGCGTCCGCGCATCAGAGCGCGAGGATTACGCATGCGCGTACGCGAGAGCGACACCTTCGAACCTAATGGCGGAGTGGGCGTAATCCTCGCACTCTGATTGGTCCGTGTTTTTCCTTACTACAGCTAATCCCCATATCGGGGACCTACGCTAGTTGTGAGGCACCCTGTATAATAATATGAATATGATTAGTGCTATTAATATTAATAATATAAACATTGTTTTAGTACTATTAATAGTAATAGTATGAACATTGTTTTATTACTATTAATACTAATAATATGAACATTGTTTTAATACTATTAATACTAATAATATAAACATTGTTTTAGTACTATTAATACTAATAATATGAACATTGTTTTAGTACTATTAATAGTAATAGAAATCATGCTGTGCAAAATTAATGAAACTCCCTGGATGTCAATGTACAATGTTTCTTATTATCAGCCATTAATTTAAAGTCTTGCAAAATATATCGAATTGAAAAAAATAGAATGGGTTTTTAAATGGTGGAGAACGTGTTAACTGAGGGAAGCCATGAGTGTAGAAATTATACACAATGTCAACCGGTTAGAAACTAAAGGTGGAGGCTTCGGGAAGGTCACAGTCGGAATTAGTGCAAGCGGAATGCCCCTCTTGCCCCTGTGCCATCCCGGATGCCAACTTGTCATCCCTGCACAGTACGTATGTATAATACTGATTACTCTCATTCTGGTATGTGTACAAAGTAACATTTAATCATAGGATTTGTTGTCTTTGACGCCTTTCTCTCGGTATAATACCGCTTTTCTCGAAGCTTTTCGATATTTTTTTGATAATTTGCACGCAGTAGCAATAGTAATAATAATAACGACACAGATGGCTACGGCATTATCAGTAACAACAGGACGGAAATACATCACTTTTTTTTTTCTACCATGTTTCCTTCTTTTTCGACGTAATATAATGTTTGTCTGTGATGGGTATAGCTGATAACGCTTTTGTCAGTTGTGTTTATCAGAATCCTTTTTTTCGCTGATATTGACTGACTGCTATAAAGGACTCTGCATATATGTATGCTAATATTCCACATAGCGAACGTTAGAGTTAAACAGATTCTTCTAACTACGAACAAGGGTTAAATATTCTAATTTCACACGTTTAATCATTTGATACGAGACTTGTGCCATTTTCAGATGACATTTGAAGCACCAACGAAATGCTTCTAATCTTAAGCGTTAATCTTCTTACACTTTTCAAAAAAATAGGGAAACAGTTTTAATATCGAAATTGGCTTAATACCTGCGTTTTCAGAATTTATTAGGAATTTCAGCGGTGTATTTTTTATTTTTAAGAGGAAAAGGTGTACATTCGATTAAAGATCGCTGTTCCAGCACGAATATTGCTAAATTAATATATATATTTAGGTCTAAAATTGATAAAGCTATTGTGAACGGAAGAAAACGTCAAAGGAGCGTCTGCGAAATTTCGGCGGATTTATAAATAATTATTTTAACTTCATCCAGTTAAGCAGATCAGCGTTTTTATCAAATTATGAAGTATTTACAAAATTGTGTAATATTTTTTATTAAGCACGCCACCGAGGAGTTTTGAAGAAATTTATACCGAACAATAATGATAATGTATTCTAGTATTACTGAACATTGATTTAATGGTCACGAAAATCTTCGTAACTTTCGACACTCAAAAATTGCTACTGTATATATTATGTTATTACTCTTCACAGGAATTGCTGAAACGATCAGTTTCGGCTCAATGTACATCTTAGAAATAGTTTAACTGGTTCAAAAAGTTCATGTGGTTTCGGTTGTATTTTATATTTTTATTCTAATATTATATTCATAAATATTAAAATTGTTCACGCAAACTGTATCATACTTTATAAACTGGTAGTCAGATAATTTAAATTTTAGGTAAATTACGTTTTGGTTAGACAAATTAAATTTTTTTGATCAATTCTGAAGTTTATTCTACACTGTTATTTTCTTTACTCGTCTCCATTTTCCTACTGTGCTTAATCTACAACAGTTGTTTGGTTTTCTGATAAGAAATTTTATATAAATTAAAAGATATTCATTCTTAAAAATGTTATTATTCTTAGCTTTTTGAACGTGTAATATTACATTTGAAATATTCACAACTTTTTCTAACTCCTGAAATTTTAATAATAAAATTCTACTTTCACTATAGACAGGGATATTCTAAAGCGATTTTTGCTGTAAATTAGCAAAGTAAATTTTTTAAGTAAATTAACTTATTCTCTAGCTTTCTTACTCTGAGTACTAATCACATGAACTTTTTGAGCTATTCAATAATTCTGTCAATTGTTACTAAACGAGCACCGACGAGTCTGATGGCTTTCTTCGGTAAAGGGAAAAATAAAAGAATAGTGACTTTCGGCCGGTCGTTTTCTGCCTTTTCAGTTGAGGCATTACAAAATGGATAAACATACGAATTAGTATAATCAGGGCCAACGAACAAGAGATATGGTGTTATTAATTTGTGAGATCGTAGATTACATAACGCCATACTGGCTCACTCGCTCACCGTTTTAATTGAATGATTGTTTTCATATAGTATTTGTTGCAGGATTAAAGATATTCAAATATTCCGCCTTCACATAGTTAGCACATACAGCATTTCTTTATGTTTATGTCTTATATTTACATTTCATTATTTTTCATAACTAGATTAAAGCGGTCGCTGTTTATTATTGAACAGTCTAATTTAATTTATTCTTTCGTGTCTTCTACAGAGACAAATGGACGCAAATGCACTTTATGTTTACGATAATTCCATTACCATCTATAGCGCTAAAAGTAGTTGCAACTCTTCGACGAATTAATCAAGGATATTTTTATCGAGAGAGCGTTGTAACAATAATTTTGTGTTTCAAATCATTCGTTAGAACCATTTGAAAATTTCGTATATTTATACTTATCACATTATTACATATTTATCACATTAAATTATTAGGGATCCATCATTCTTTACTTGAATACATTTTAGTAGACAAAAGCGTCACTTATCAGATACGTTTACGTGTTTATAGTATTGAAGAGGTTAAAACGTAATAAAAGAAATATGAATACGAGATTCATATGTTCATCTATCAGATAATGCCTCAGACTTAAGAGTGAGCCGAATGTTATTGGAAGGCCATCTTGTTTTATAATTTCCCTTATCGAAAGGTTCGCCACACAGTGGTCTGAAATCGCTAAAAAGAGGGAAGAAATCGCTATCTTTATAAATTTCATTTTACTGACTTAACAATTTGTCACGATGAAATGTCAATTAATGTGTAACTTTAAAGAAAATCATTTTTAATGTAGTTGTACTTGTAGATAATTAAACAAATGTATTTTATCCAACATTATTCAATTTGCCTTAATATTATTTACAACTTTTCATAGACAATATAGGATGTTAAAGGAATGAAGGTAACCTTGACTAGAAAAAGAAATGTCTCTGAAATTTTTTTATTTGCAATTTGTTAGTGATTCAGCACAAATAAATTTCTTATAGTATCTTTATTTAAAACACATCAACGAAAGTATCTTAAAAGTGATGATAATCATTACGAATTCTGTAACAGCTTGGTGCGACATTAATTTTAATATTTCCACCTTTGTTAAAGGCTCAGTTTTAAAGTAGAATTTCTAGGAACAAATTTTTAAAACTTCTAACTCATGAAGAGAACACAAAAATTTACACGAAAAGAATTTCCTTATAATTTACTGTATTAGACTTAATTTTTAACATAAAAATGTATTACAGTAATTCTTCTTCTCGTATAAAACAGAAGAAAAAGTAACTGAACTGTATAACTAGTTTCTGCAATAAATATCCTAAGTGCATTTTATCTAAACGATAACAGGCAAAAATAACATATTTCAAATACTCCTATTTTTTAGACAAATTCGAGATCAATAAAATGATAACTCTAGACGATTATATAAACCAGTACAACATATTTTATTTACAACAAAATCATTGACATCAACATCAACGTATTCTGGTACATAGACCTTTATTGGCAAAAAAATAAAATTGTCCCTCTTTGTAAACACATCACGCAATCACTTGTCGTGAACACGGCAATTCATAAAACTTTTTATATCTCGATGCAAATTTCGACCAACGTTTGTCTCCCCACATTTACATACAACACTTCCATCGAACAGTGATTTCATTTTGAATTTGACGAACAGGCAATTTTGCCCGTATGGACAGTTGCAAATTGCGCTTTTGTGATGGCAAACACCCTTTCTGTACATCAATACATTTCACTACAAACTCGACAATATATTTTTACTAAATAATCACAAAAGCGTGCTAACACATGCAATTCACGCAATGCGTGGATGATTATAACCTTGCAAGAGCCCTATATAAAGTGTGACATAATAAACATTCGAGGATGAAAAAATGAACCTTTCGCTAAAGAAAGTAGGCTCTGAAAAGAGGAATTTTTCCTCCTTTCTGGCGATTTCAGACCACGGTCGATGTAGGAGGATACAACGATGATGAAAGTGACGAGGGGTAGTTTAGAAGTGCAAGAATAAAATATAAGTCTTCTCGAACACGTTGGTTATACGGATAGAACTCGAGAGCAGGTGGATGGTATTCATTCTTCCGTGTTTTGATCTGTCGTTCATTTGTAGATGAACGGGATGTGCATGTTGCCGATAACGCGAAGAGGTACGGTGGTGGTTGGTGGTAGTGAGAAAGGTGACAACGCCGATAATAGTAGCTGTGATTACGCTGCTGGTGATGGTGGTTACGATAGCGAGGGTAGTGGTGTCAGCACCCCTCGATCGATTGTTCGCAGTACAGTAACTAGCACCGATGACAATTCCAATGGTTCTAACGCAAGTTCTCGCAAATCCCAAACGATAGAGCCACGTCAGACTCGTGCTCAAGGCATCAGAAAGCTCCAGAAGTGTCTGAGTACAACTACCAGCCATTATGAACTGGATTCTTCGTCGTTGAACAACTTTCCAACGACTTCGTTGTTCTCTAGTCACCGTAGCGGCGAGATACGAAGCTATTCGACCACTCCGCAACCTTCTTTGAACTACCAGAATATCCTCTCCAACACCAGACAGTATAACAGCTTTGGTAGTATCACTAAACGAATTATACCTTTTACTACTACCTACAATTACTATTACTAAACTTAACCGTAGATCCTCGACTACCTTTTATTTTCCTGTGTTACTGAATGACAGTCTAACTCTATTCTGAACGCTTTTTTCTTCGTTTCGCTCTGTTGGTTTCATTTCATTCTCCACTAGAACCATTCTTTTATCGATAGGTTCGCTGCGATCTATGGAGACCTCTTGAACAGTGTTTTTCGTTCTCGTTTATTTATTTCGTCCGTAATAGATATATCGGAAAATTAGTTGATCTTGTGTTCATATTGTTTTGCTTTTTTTATACTTTTCACCCTTTATCTGTTGTTTTCAAGATTGGTCTTTGTTGTCGTGTCCTCTTCCACTGTGTCCGATGAACAAATACTGTCTGGTCTTTGCTGATTTCAGTGTGGATACGTGACACTTCGGCAGACTTTACTATTCTGCATCGTATCTTTTGTTTACTTCGCTCTTAATCAAACCATTCTCTCCAAGAACACGAAATGGCACATCATTGAATTTACGTGATCTCTAATTTTCACTCTGCACCTCTGACGACGAATATTCTTCCGCGATCTGTCCAATTTCCATCTGTCTGCCTCATATTTTTCAGTTGGCTTCTTTCCTCTAATAGATGTGGCCTAATGATACACTACAATTAATCTTATTTTTGTTTTCTTGCTCGGTGTACGATAACACGGAACGAAGCGCACGAGATTTTGATCAAAAAACGAATTTTATTTCTTCAAGATTAATACAACCTGTCACGCTGTTTAGTAGAAACATTTTGAGGAAATACGGTTAGATTTTTATTAAAATCTTCTGCATCCGCGTGCTTATTCGTATACCGAGCACGCGAGACTTTTAGAGAGTTCAGGGATGTTGGTGAATGCCTTTTTTTAATGCAAATTGCATAATCTTGCTACTGAAAGTTTCATTTCTTATAGAGTGTGAATTGTCTATGTTTATTTCAAACCCGTATGTTTTAAGTTTTAAGGCAGAGGATTATGTTCGAGCTTTGAAGCGCCTTTGAGAGTGTGGAATTGTGTCGAACGTGCAATAATTCTACAAATAATATTCCGGTATAAGCAGTCGTCCACAACAATTGCCTTTCCGAATCGAATGTAAAATCGAAAATAATTCTTTTCGAACAAGAATTATGAACAATTATGCTCGATTCCTGTACTCGAGTTTAAACAGATGACAGTAAACGAATGATTCTCAATATAGGACATACTTTTCACTTGTTAACGCTACATAAATGTTAAGATCAATGTAATTTTGCTGAACAAGAATGGAGTTCGTGATTTTGTTCGATTTAATAACACGTCTACGATGTACCACGATGTCATTTCGATTCGACGAAAAAAAAAATCTACACACCCGATCAACTTGATGAATGTTGCAACGAATGAAAGATGTTACTCTGTGAACTGTCCTGTCAAGAGAGATACTAGTCGTGATAGATGTTGTTGTTGCTGTCGCTGTTATTATTATTATTATTGTTGTTGTTGTGATCGCTAGTCTTGTCATTGGTGTGTCACTACTTGATACACGTACATTCTTTTTATTTTTTACCTTCTGACCGATCTCTTTTTAGCGAGGTCCGTTAAGAAGAGAACGCTAAACGTGTCAGGGTTGTACTTTGATGATAGATGTTGCATGCTCGTCAGAATACGTTGCTGATTATCGTGTGTTTGGTACTTAATTTTCCATTTGTTCTCGGATACTGCTGGTCGGGTAGACAAATACGACAGTTCGTTTCAACGGTCAAGGAGCTCCAGTATGTCGTCGCTCGAGAACATCACCACGGAAACCATAAGCTGCCTTATCTTCGCAGATTCGTACACGAAAAAAAGTGGTATAAACCTGCTGTTAATGATTCTCTTCAAATTATTCGTATTCCAGTAATTCACGTTGCACATTATTTTCTTAAGATACCGTTCCTGTGCCAACATTGTGGATCGGCACGTCACTGGGATCTATACAAACGGTGATATTTAATACGCCAGCTCGAGGAGAACGACATGCTCATCCAGTTGTTGTTTCAACGTGCAGTAAGTGGAAGTCGTATTTTCTTTGTGTGCTTATTTAACCAGTTATACTATTTTGACGAGGCTCGTGAGGCACTTCGTGATGAATTTTAGTCGAATTTTTAATATATTTCAATTTGGAGTTCAAGTCTAATATGTGCTTATTTTAACCCCTTGACGATTTTGACGAATTTGTATAGTCGATTGATAACAAATTGTTATAACACTTCTTTGTTTATTTTATATTGTATATGTGATTAGTTCTGACTGACACACTTAACAAATCATTATACAAGGGGTTGACATAAAATAATTTATTTTTGTATTCTTAATGGGAGCATATCATTATTCTTGTTAAGTAATTTTGAAATAGCACTGAAGATACACTGTCTCAACAAAGAAAATATTTTGCTTAATTCTCATAAATATAGCATGTATTGAGATTAAAAAGAAATGTCTAAACGATTTCATTCACTATGTTTAGTCCTGGGTTTATTAATTTTGTGAATACGGTTCACAAGATAAGATCTGTGTTTTATATTTTGCAGATGGATCTACATTCAAGTTGAAAGGAAGTATCTTGTCCATATCCTTCCTGGATTGTAACGGTGCTCTAATTCCGTACTCGTACGAGTCCTGGAGAGATGACAGTGCAGAAAGCAAGGAGCGCAACAGTATGTTTTATTTCTCGTAATTTAATGATTTGAAGGTTCTTGTAAAATCATAATAAAAATTATAAAATGTACCACTGAAAACGAGGGGGAGACCATAAATAGGATATACCAATTATGTTCACTGGGTCAACTTTGGCCAGCAATCATTAATTTCTTACTTTTACCTGCAGTTCATATCGATTCATAATGGCCATCTACCCTAATGAAACTTTGTCGAAAAGTGTATTATTTTACATAGAAATCTGCTTTGTACAGGTGTTTTTTATTTTAAAAAAAATATTGTGTCTATTGTTACAGAAAGCCAGGGTAAATGTACAAACAGCCGTATGTCGCCGTCGATGAACGCACAAGTAATTACAGGGGACGGTTTCGAGGATCGTCAATTCGGTGTATTAGTATCTGAAAAACAAGCAAGAGTTGTTGCTCTTCCATCGCAAAATTGTATGTACAGACAACAACTGACTGAGACCCATATTGTGATCAAAGCAGAAATTACGACTTTGAAAGGTGCGTATAATGTGGCAGAACTTCTTTATTGCAATTACAGTAACTTTCGTTGTATTGCCAGCTGAACGAGTTTTCTTCACGAATTTTTATGTAGGGTAATAAGTGTTCTTGAAGACGGTACAATGAGAATGATTTATGGAGACTGCAATGTCAAGGGATGGATATTTGGATTGGATTGATGAATATGATTGCAAATCTTTGGTTGAACGTTGTGATAATGTGTGTGTCTTGGATATATTTATATAACGATGAATGAATGAAATTTGATGTGTGAATTGATAATTCGAAAAATCTTACATTATTTAAAACATAAATATCCCAAAATTCAAAAATTCCGGATTCCAAATTACCAAACTCATAAATTTTTGTTCTAAATTCATAAATTACCAAATCATCGAATTGTTACATTGTCAAATTGTAAAATTATCAAATTGTCAAATTGTCAAATTGTCAAATTGTCAAATGATCAAAGAATCAGAGGATCAAAGGATCAAAGGATCAAAGGATCAAAGGATCAAAGGATCAAAGGATCAAATGATCAAATGATCAAATTGACAAATTCTCAAATTGACAAATTCTCAAATTGTCATGTTATCATATTGTCATATTGTCAAATTGTCAAATTGTCATATTGTCAAATTGTCAAATTGTCAAATTGTCAAATTGTCAAATTGTCAAATGATCAAAGGATCAAAGGATCAAGGGATCAAAGGATCAAAGGATCAAGGGATCAAAGGATCAAAGGATCAAGGGATCAAAGGATCAAAGGATTAAATGATCAAATTGTCAAATTATCATATTGTCATATTGTCATATTATCAAATTGTCAAATTGTCAAATTGTCAAATTTTCATATTGTCAAATTTTCATATTGTCAAATTTTCATATTGTCAAATTTTCATATTGTCAAATTTTCATATTGTCAAATTTTCATATTGTCAAATTTTCATATTGTCAAATTTTCATATTGTCAAATTGTCATATTGTCAAATTATAATACATATTTCAATTCCAAGAATTGCTTTTACAGCGTCGTCCATGGCAATACAATCAAAGTCTACTGTAATGTGTAGTAATTTCAAACGAATGTAGCTAAATTAAATAATTAACAAATAAAGAAATGGTATTTCTTTTTTAGATAATGTTTGTCTGGTGTGCTACATTTCCAATGGACATATAGCAACGTACAGTTTACCAAGTTTGAGGTCGCTAATAGACGTCGATTTCCTACCTCTGATAGATTTGAGGTAAGAAGAATAAACGTTTTCTTAAATCAGCTTCACGGCAAACTAATCATTATAATTGCACAGAAATATTTAAATGCACCATGTTCTATTGCAACACTGCAACATTTTATACATTACTAAAAGTAGCGTAAAAATTGTTCCGTACTAACAAATTGACCTTTGATTGAAAATATGTTAATAATATTAAAAAAAAAATAACGATTTCGAATTGCACAGTTTATGATCGGAAACTCTTAAACTCGTCGGAAGTTCGATTTTTGTACGATAAAAATCGTATTAATATGCACATCTGTATCTTGTTAAAAGTATCCACAATATATTATGAACAGACATATTTTCTGAAAAGAATTTTTAATATTTTCCAAAATTGTTGCCGATCATCTGTATACGAACGAATAGAACTGGAGATTTATTCCTTTTTCGGCAGATGCATTATTATTTGCACTGATATACTAATTAAGCTAATTTTGTAGCATAAGCACGTGTATAGTATATTGGAATAGTAATCGGTATTTAAATTCAGACACCATAAATATCTTTATGAAGCATTTCTTTTTCTTTTTCCTTGTTTAATTACAATATTGTAGGAATAGAATTTTGTGGATCTATCCGTTTAATTAAAAAATACACAAACTAGTTCAATTACAAAACAACAGTAATTACACACACGTGAGAGGACGAGCTGTTTTCAACCCTCAACGCTCACCCCTAAACGGATAGACTCATAGCGCTCGCTTCCTACAATATAATTATAGTTATTTATTTTTGTAAATAAAATTATTTTATACTATTTTTGTAATCGTTAAAAAAAATAATTTCTAACGTTAAACTTTTTAATAATTAAAATAACTATTATTTGTAACTTATAATTTGAATAGCTATTATTTGTAAAATTAGAAATTTCTCTTTGATTAATTTTTTATCTTTTCTAAATTAACCTATGCATTCTATTAATTAATAATACTAATCTTTACGGGTAAACACTTGAAAATGATAAGAGTCTTTTAATTGCTATAATTTAATTACATTATTTATTTTTATCGTGTTATTTTAAATAGTGAAAATATGCATTCATAAATAATAACGTATAGTAGATTGAATTAGTGCACCAAACAAAGATATCTGATAAAAATGATCTAAAATACGTATAAGTATCACATAATCGTACAGTAATGTTGTATATAATGTGGATAATGATTTAGTGAGCACATTGTGTATTATATGGTTGAATGAACATTGAATAGATGCTATTTTACGGTTAAGTTCATAACGCTATCATAAATATAGTATAATTAATTATTTTACTTAGTGAAACGATAATAAGCAATATCTTAACATCTACAGCATGTTATTTCATCTTTATTACAAGTAACGTGTATTCGTTAACCCTTAATACACTTATAGCATGTTTTATGTAGTACTCTTTATACGAGCACTTTTATTGCACTATTTATTCTATTACATATTTTATATAGTTCTCTATATGAAATTGGTGGTTTCGCTCTTCGAAAAATTAATATCAAATTTGCATCTTTCTGCGATATGCAACTTCTGTTTTTCTTTCTTTAGTCAATTCCAGTGCCATTACATTACATGCAGGCTGTTAATCTGATTGTATCGATGAAAAGTTCGAAATTCTACATGCAAATATTGATTGAACGTACGTAATCAAATTTTGTTCGCGAAACTTCATTTTGCTAGAAAAGCGACCTCTACTATATGTCAATTCGAAAAACGATTCTCATTTCTTTTTTAAAAATTAATTTTAGAATTGCTGATAATTTTGAAAACATATAATGTATAATAACTTGTATAATATTTTATATGTTATAGTTTATAATATTAAACGGAAGTTGAATGATATTATGTACATATGCATTTACAAATTAGTATGTACATATGCATTTATAAATTAGTATGTACATATAAGTATAACATTAATCAGGATATTAACTTTTATAATATTCAATTAATTTTTTCAATTGACAAATCTTATAAATATTCATTGTGTTGTGTCTTTTAAAATTTATAAAAGAATTCATATTCCATTGTTCAAATTGTCATATCTATTAATTTTTGGTACATATAATTTCAATTACCATTTCTGGTGTACAAATACTTTTTTACTATGTTTTGTTATTTTTACAATATTTTATGATTAAAGGTTTTTAATTAAAATAATTGTTTTATTTATTCCACTATCTCTATCAATTCGTTTGTACGCTTTTTTAGTGCAAAATATGAACTTACTAAATGAATCTAATTTTTTAAACTTGAGTTTACAATGCTAATTAGTGCATACTTCACTTTATTTTATCAAAATCATGAATTCTATTCTGTGTCATAATCTTTTGTTTTTTACTTGGTTGTGTAATTGTGTGATTAATTTAAACTCATAGCAACAATTATCCCTGTAGCATAGTTAACTAATAAAATAATTTATTGTTGTAACATTATTATTTAACTAATATATAAGAGTAAAAATACAATTAATTAATTAAACGATCGAAATCATATAATTTTTGTATTAATAACGAAACAAATTTCAATTTATATTTGCATGTGGATCAAGAATGTTTTCAAGGACATTCGGCATAGAGAATGTTCAGGGTATTCATATTCTGATTAGTAATATAATTAGTGATGTAGTATGTTGTAATTAACCCTGTCTTAAATCTTCTAGAAAATTAATGTATTCTTTACTTTTAATTGACAGTGATAATTTTAGTTTAAAATTACATATTAATATCCTATGTTTTTAACGTGGCTATAAATTCATGTGTAGTTAGAAGTTGATTCTGATTGTCTTAGCAAAAGAATTTCAGGAACACATAGTTATTGTTACTAAAACAACTAGCTGCTGTAATTGTGTATTTTAAATATAAATATATGTTGTGCGAATGGAACTATTATAGTTCTATTTTATAGATTAGTTCATTTAGTCCAAAAACAATTCAAACTAGAAAAGAACATAACATGGTAAAATTAAGTGGTGTTAGATATTTTCACACATTCTTTGACATGTGACATTTCCACTAAATATTCTTTTCTATGGAATCCTGTAGACTTAACTAAACAAGTTAAAGTAACTAAGTGATTTTTAATCTTAATGTGTTAGTAATATTATGCTAAAAGTTTAACGAGAAAGAAAAATTTTTATATAAAATTAAATTGAATAATGTAAATTATTTCTCTAACAGTTCCTTTATTTACTAAGCAGAATATGAATACGATCATACTTCATTTATACTTTTTTAAATCAAAAATAAGCTATCGTACAAGCAGTGCTTATTCTAATTTTATCAATATTTTTACATTATTAATTTCTATTAAATAGTCTCGAAGTACACTCGAATGCAAATCTCGTTTCCCTTGAATAATGGTCCCTATGGTCCCTAGGGTAATAGGTCCTTAAAATTTTAAATAACATGCATACATTGGCATGCTTATTATACCTGACTTATAATATGTATTGTAATCGCAATTTATTATTAATGAAAGATATAAAAGGTAGTACATTGTGCAGTGCTTCATTTCATTGATTTTAAGCGTTTTGGAAGCTTCACTTTTACATACATTTTAAAAATCGAAACAAAAAAATGCATGAAATGAGGTAATCTCGCGACTCGCTGTCGTTCAAAAATTATTCTACACGCACGATAAAGTCAGAAAAATGGTTTTACAATTCACTAGGAGGTATATATTTGAAAATTTGAAAAACTTAGACTAAAAATTGCTTAGCCATCTAGCGGTGAAAGGTACGAACTAATGGCCCTTCATTCCGAATACAATTTTCTCTTTTATATTACCTTTATTGGCTTTCTGACACTTATAAAATTGTGTAAAGTTGATTAATGTTGCTCTTTGAAGCAAATGAAAGTATTTTATCGCTTATTAGTACGAGAAAATTGAAAATCGATTGAATCCGTTCGGAAACGGTACTATTGGCGCCATCTCTCCGGCGAACGGGGTGAAGTACACACTTTTGAAACTGTTGTTTCTTTACTTTTCTTTTCTTACCACTAGATGGTGGCACATAAGACGATTCAATTATAGGAATTGTCTTTCTATATTTTAATAATCAATAAATTAATAACTTCGCAAAAATAACTAATTTTATTGGAACTGATTTTGAATTTAATTTTAATACATGTTCTTGAATTAAGGTTGGTTACAGAATGAATAGTAAACGATTTTGTTTTTAAAATGAAATTGAATACGATCATATGACGATAGCTTTAAACATGAATCATTTGCTCATAAATTCATATAGAACTCTTCTTGATTGACGGTTTTAATAACAGAACTCTTCTTCACCGACGACTTTGATGATCACCACAATTCAATTTTTCTTTGTAAGGTTTTTAGAGTATTGTAATCGCATTTTTTCAGTTCTATCGGTGCCTTAGAATGATCTAATCGCCTCAGAATAATGTGAAAGTAGCTAATTTCAAGAAAAAACAGTTTTCTATTTTAGTAGTTTCATGGTGTATCGCAAGATGGTGCCATTAGTACCATTTTTGTGATGATCATCGGGGTCGTCGTCGGTCAAGAGGAATTCTATTTTCAAGCCGTCGATAAAGAAGAATTTTATTTGTATTTGATATTCAATTTTATTTATGTTCAATTGTATTTTTAAAAGAAAAACGTTCGTTATTCGTTCCATAATCATATCTAAATTCAAAACCACATATTTTAAAATCAATTTCAATAAATCAGTTATTTTTGAAAGTTATAATTAATTGACTAATTTTAGAGAAAAACACTCTATTTTCGAACAGCGTGCACGAAAGTACATTAATTTTAAAATTTATGTAAAAGTGAGGCTTTCAAAATACTTTAAATCAATCAAAATTAAATACTTCGCCCCACACTATCATCTTTTACATCTTGTTTACGTATTAAACTATTGCGTTACTTTCGTCACGAATTTGAATTTGTATAATTATAAGTACACGTTGATTTATGTTCTGATTTAGTACCGAGTCACCTTTCTTATACCTAAAGAGTAATAAAACTGTTGTCCTTTAAAAGTAAGAGTACATCTTCAAAAATTTTATCTATCGATTTACAAAATGCTTATTGTAATTTGAATATAATGTATGCCAATGCACAGTTATTGCGAGTTATAGGAATGTTCCCTTCGGCCGCCATTTTGTCGAGGTTTCCCAGATTCGCACTCGAATGTACATCGCCTTGTTAACAAATTTGATCAAATTGGGATCGTAGAAATTTCTATAAACATGAAAGGACTTGATGTTTTAAGGGTTAATGCTCATTATTCCAACTGAGAAATATTTAAAAGAAAAAAAACGACCTACTCTTTTTTTACTCGTGTATGGCTTAACGCTCATTGTTCTCCTGTCTCTGTAATCTCTAACAGTTTTCAGACTACAAAACATGGCATTGTAGACCCCATGTTGTCCATATGGGGTCATCAACTCTTTGTTAATGGCGATACCGAGCAGTAAGTGAGATCTATAAAGTACACCTCTCACAATTGTATTTTATACGATACATGCAATGCCTTCTCTACGTACATTTTAATTTCTTTCCACTAATAAATATATCGTTCCATTCCTATCTTCGATCTTGTTATTACTTCATCAAAAAGAATAAACTTGTTTTAAACCTCATTCAGTCGTTCGCTTTTACTTTTATTACGCTTGTATACGTAAGTGCACATTTATTGAATTTTAGTACTTTTCTCCTGTATACGTTTACACTTTCATGCAGACATTGCGAAATAACCATATACCGTGATAACATTGTCCGTATATTTTTTACAGAATTGCAAAGACACTTTGCTTCAGTAATAGGGGCCACGGTCTTTATCTCTCCTCTCCCACGGAAATTCAAAAGTTTTCTGTGTCCAGTGAATTCTGGTACGATTCTTTCAAATTATACAATCAAAACTCATAAATAAAATACTTATTTTATACTAAGTTAAACTTAATATTGCATGCTTTTTCTTACATAAATTTTAATTCAATTTCATCCTTGTTAAATTTGCAATATAATTTTCTAGTTTATCTTTTTATTTTAATGTTCATTTTTATATAATAATATTGGAATATATTTTAAGAGTAACTTCAAGAGTTTTAACTATATTTTCAGCGGAGAATTAACTGAAATGATGGGAGATCTATTTATTGGTCACGACATGCCTGAACCACCGAAAGAAAGTTTCTTTAAAGGACTGTTTGGCGGTGGATCGCGAAGTCTCGACCGAGAAGAACTATGTAAGCATCTTTTATAAATATTAATCACTGCATTCATTTAGTATTTGTTATTTCTTGTGCACATTGGTGGATAAGTTTACATAAAAACTTTGACTCGAAATAATCCTATATTATCATTTTTAAAGTATTTATTTCTGCTGAAACATTCTGTATAAGATGACAAAGTTCCTGTGATAAATGAGTGTAATTTTTTAGATGCTCTTGTAAACTTGAAGAATTAAATGTTTTATTTGATTTAAATTTTCAGTCGGCGAATCGAGTGGTCGAGCGTCTCGTACAGTAGCGAAACATATACCAGGACCGAATTCTGGAGCGGAAGGTCTTCGCGAACGCGTGACAACAGCCACAGGAGAAGTGAATTTGGCCCATCAGATGGTCATGGAGCGAGGCGAGAAGCTTTCTCAATTGGAAGAACGAACGGCGCGTATGATGTCCGAAGCAGAAAGCTTCTCGCAATCCGCTCATGGATTAATGCTCAAGTACAAAGACAAGAAATGGTATCAGCTATGAGAACATCCTTGGAAATCTATCCAAATCTACTGTAATTTAGCGTTCACATTTCACCCGTGAGTTCTATCGTACTAACCGAAACCGGCGGAGAGTAAAACTATATCGCGAACTTTACACGCACACACAGGAAACATGTTACACGAAATAAAAAAAAAATTAAAAATAAAAAAGGAAAGAGTGAGAGCTATGTTTGTTTGTGTATGTATGCGTTTTTGAATAAAAGTAGGGGAGAGAAACTTTTACAAGCAGGTAATACACACGCACATCTTTGAACAAAATGAAAAAAAAATGGCAGAAAAACTTGTAGGCAAAATTCGTAAAGTATACACGTATATAAACACGAGTAAGATTAAGTACGCGCGATTTCTCAAACTGTAATAACTTCTATTATAAACGGATAACAGAAAAAAAACGACAAATGCTGCAATTGAAGTTCAATGAATTATGTTAGCGGACATAGTTGTGTAAGATTTTAAGAAAGCAAAAGTTCTTAGGCAACGATAGGATCATTCAATTACAGTATGAGTCAATATATAAAATTATATGTAAACAATTTGCCTTTTTATCGACGTTGCTCGTTAATCCATTCGGAAACGGTACAATGTTTTGTCGTTGGAAAGCAGCAGGGATGTTGTTCCGAATGTATTGACAATAAATGAGACGATAGCACACCGAATAAACGTCGAATACACAGTATAATATATAATTTATCCACGATAAGGGAGTTGTCGAGATCTTTATTATCCCGTCGTCGATGAACTGTATATTCGTTGTTATTAACTGTAGTTAACGCTAGACAATGCTATGTATATAAAGGAACAAATGCAGTAGGAAATATTATACGTTGACAAAGAGCTGTTTGTATAATATAACCTGTTGTAAGTTACGCTACTTCAGCGTGGACGATGAATTCGATTGAATTTATGGTATATACTGTAATTTTACCAATTATACGTAAATTAGATTATATATGTATATATAAATTCAGTCGAATTTATCGTCACTCTGAATCATCGTACTGCTTCCATAGCAATAACTGTATAGTTGATGTTAATGGTACTAATTCACTTGAATTAAACACTATATTAATGAAATGTCCTGCAGAGATTTAGATTGCAGATCTCTTCGAGTTGAGTCAGAACATCTCGAATTATAAGTTTCCTTGGACAATATAACGTAAATAATATTTTAACCACCGTCACACCCCTTTTGTCCCGAGATAATATATTGTATTAGAGGAACAAAAGAGAAAAGAAGTTCGAACTGTGGATTTACGTTATCGGTACACGTTTTTCGTGACAACTTTTAATCGTTTTGGATCGGGAAACCTCTTGAGAGAAAGAAAACACGATGTAAATGATTTTAAGGTGAAACGGAGAAGCGTGTTACTATTCAATAAGAAAAAAAGGAGTATATATATATACACAGTATACATAATGTACATATATGTGTATCTTATGTATCTATATACATTTATATGTATGTACACATATATGGACAATATAATAATATTATAGAAATGTTCTTCGAACGAACAAGTTGTTTACCGCTCTAACAATAGAATAGTAGTTAAATGTACGATAGTTGCAGAGACAAAGAAACTATGCAGAAAGATACATTATTATCTAAGTGTTTGATAATATAACATATTCTAACACTTGTTGTATAAAAAAGTACCTTTTAGGTGATTCTAAATTGTTTATCATATCATGGGTTGAGATGTGTTTGAAAGTAATTGATTGTAAGAAACAAAAGAAAGGTATCCGTTCTGTTCTGCTTCCCACGAAAGAAAAAATATACAAATCAGAAGTTGTACTTTCAATCGAATTATTTTCATACACTGTACAAATTTATCAGATGGTTAATTGTTTCCAGTGATCAATTATCGAGGTACAAAAGAAGAAGTTGTTGTCGCTTATTTTGAGAAAAGGAGCTCTGCCGTATGAGAATGTCTGCTGTAATTCATTTTATAATCTCATCCATCGTTACGATTATTCGAAAAGTTGAAAAAAAAAGTAACAAACAGTTTTGCTGTCTCCTCCGTTGTCGAGTATTATTCATTGTCTATTCTGTCTAATGCTATTTTGACGCTGTGGCCTGAATCTGTAAATCTACTATTGTACATGAAATTTTGTCCTTAGATGCAGCGAATCTAATCTAATACTCTCGATTTATACTATTACTAATCTAGTACAATTCTTATTTTTCAAGAGATCTAATACCACGTTATTGTAAAACTACTGCCTCGAGGACAGATGTATCTTGGCTCCGATTAATAAATGAGTTTCAACCAAGCTGTTCCTATTTGATTAATTTCATTCCATATAAGCTTTTAGTTTTGTTAAAATGGCGGTTGATTTTGTTTTTAAAGTAAAACTGAATATGATCAAACGACGATAGCTTTAAACATTAATTGTTTGTTCACAAGTACACATAGAATTTTTTTGGATCGACGACTTTGATAACAGAACTTATTTTGACCGATGACTCTGATAATCAACATACGTTAAAGGAATTATCGAAAATGTTACGCATATAAATGCATTAAGAAAAAGAATCAATCTTTTAAAAAAACCGCCACAAGTGCTGTTCCCAGCGCCATCTAACAACAAATTGCTGAACTATGATGAACAAGTGCAAAGCACCGACTGGATTCTGTCGGTAATTAAATCATTACACTTCAATGGTAATATACCATCAGACAAACTTCTATCGTAGTTCAGTGTAACACCGCAAGGGGACGTTCAAATTAGGCAAGTATCGGTCAAAATAGCCTAATGTGAACGACATTTAACTTCAGTTCTGCGTATCACGGCTAGATGGCGCTGCGTCGAACCTGCATAAGGGGGCGTTCATATTCGGCAAGTAAATGTCAAAATAACCTAATGCGAACGACATTTAATACAGCGCAAGAAAGCAACCGTCCGATTTATGTATTTATGACATTTCTTTCCATACCTTACAGTTTTCCTCAACTTCATAGAAGCAAATTAATTGCTACATTATCTTCATACCCTCGACAGATTTTTATTAGCTTTCTACAAGATCCTATACCACAGCGCACACTGACATGTACATATTATTGTAATAATTCCGTCCTACAAATAAGAGCCAATAATGTATCCACCTATTAATAAAATATATTAAGTCATTTGATGTACAAAAGTGTTTGAAAATAAATACGAATAAAAACATGAATTTGCATATATACTTACTTATAAATCCCGTCATTCCGCCTCCTAGAAATTGCCCAAACTGTAAAAAATAAAATATAAAAAAAAAATATTGAGAATTTGTACCAGCTGAACATGCATTATGAGGAGACATTCTTTGAGCTTCATGGAATTCTCCTAACGTCATCTCAAGAATTCATGCGCGTTTTTCGCAATTCCACCGACCAATTTCGAAAATTTGTATCAGGAGAACATGAGTTGTGAGGAGGTATCCTTCGTGCCACTTCCTGGAACTTTGCTGACGTCAAATTCCAAGAATTCCCTGGCGCGATTTTCGCAATTCCACCGACCAATTTCGAAAATTTGTATCAGGAGAACATGAGTTGTGAGGAGGTATCCTTCGTGCCACTTCCTGGAATTTTGCTGACGTCAAATTCCAGGAATTCGCGGGCGCGATTTTCGCAATTCCACCGACCAATTTCGAAAATTTGTATCAGGAGAACATGAGCTGTGAGGAGGTATCCTTCGTGCCACTTCTTGGAATTTTCTTCACGTTATTTCCAAGAATTCGCGAGGCGCGTGACGTCAAATTCCAGAATATTTTACGTTCTTTTGATACAAATTCTTTGTTTCGAAAATGTATATTTTTATTCTGTTGGGTTTGTTAGGTAACAATAAATACACAATTATTGTTGATAAATTTTTCTTTATTTTCACCACTTTCCATACAGTGCGTAACTTAATTGAACTTAATGTTTATCATTTAATTACTAACTTGTGGATGGCCGATGCTATGCACAGGGAATTAATGAGTTACCCTTGACTCTCTGTGCAGTCCTAAATCATAAGAGATAAACATGCGCAGTAAATTTTTGCAAAGGAAGTAATTAAAGAAAAAGCAGTCGAAGCACCAACAGTGATGGCGTAATAAGTTTTTATGTATCCCTTAAAAAGTGTTTCTTGATAAGGGTTTTAGTGTACTATCATTGCAAGGGTACATATATAATATTTTTCTGCCTTGTTTTCGAGTATACATGTAACGTCTCAGCGTAACTCACGGACTTGTTTCCATGTTATAATATGATTGAGCATTTGCAAAATCTTTCCTAATTAAAATTACTTACCTCATTTGTTATTTCAAAGGAAAAGTATAATGTATAGAATTTTATAATAATAATGTATTTTATTTTTAGTGTATGAATTTTCGTAACTTCGAGTGCCTCAAGATGAAAAACATTGATAGCCACTGTTTCATGGAACGCACATATTTCAACTCATAATTTGATAGGTGGTAATGTGTTAATTGATTTAATTACCTATTAGGACCATAAACTTTTTATACTTTATTATCCAATTTCCGTAAACATATTTCAGCTAGCAATTACCATGGTTCTTTATTACAGCTACATTCAAGATAGTAAAATAACTAGATGTTAATGGTCCTTAATTTGATTCTAATCTCGGACGTACTACCTGCAAATTTATGCACGAAAACCGCAATTACTTTTATATCAACCTAACATAATCTAACAAATACGTGTTTGTATAGCGAACAATAGGTTGTTATTGGGCATAGATGGGTAATTAAATGAAATTCGCCGACTCTTCCGCCGTTAGAATAGGCATCAGTCTGGAATAATACACTGCTGCTCTCTCCTATCTTTCCTTTTTTCCCCGTGGCGGCAAAGGTGCTTTCAACCACACCCGCCGCGTGCACTTCTCATTTCCAATTTAAAAATAATGAGAATTTGCTGCGAATAGGTGCCGCTGTCGCGCACAGATACTCATCGAGTTTGAGCGTCTCGCTCGCGGCAAGTGGAATGAATTGAAAAAAATTCAATTTAGCGTCAGTATACCGCATCCTCTCCTCTATTTTCCTTTCCCTCCTATATTTTTGCCTCCTTGGCTTGAACGAGCAAGAAACATCGAATACGGAAAACCTCGAGCTCCTAACCGTTCACGCCCTTTTTCTCCTTTGTTCTTTTATTTATTGCATAATTGAACACGCGGACAACTGTTTCCTGCTGATCATGAATTCGAAGGAGGCACCGTTTATAGCCATTGTGGGAATTTTTATGACTTTAACGTTTAATTGTAAAAGAATCGTATAAAATATATTATACATAATAATTATACAGGGTGTTACCTGTAACGCTACTCACGATTTTTTACCCATTTGCAACCTCCTTATGAAAAAGAGTGTAATATAATGTATCACTAGTTGGAACTATAAAATCATTTCTTGCATCTTCAGCAAAAGAAATTCTTCCTGTCAAAACTTCTGAAGGACGTGTTAACTACAATTATTGATCAAAGAACGATGTAACAGTTGATTATGATGACGTATCGATTAACGATGTAACATTTAATCATGACGAGTAATGAAATATTTAAATTGTAATCATTAATTGATAAATATTATCCATTCCTGAAACGTTTAACAGGTTGAATATCTCGTCACAAATTGCCACTTGAATATTAATTGAACTTCTTTAACTTGCCCAACTAGAAATACTGGTACCAGGTGTGTACTCATGTCATTAGATACTTTATAAGGTACTTTATATGTTTAATGAATCTTTTAACGGCTTCAACGTAGCAGTAACTCGTTAAATTGACGAATGGAACGATCGTAATCTAAATAACTACAATTATAGTATGTTATATTCAGGGGCATTTTTACTGGAGCGTTTAACGTGTTAATCCTTCAAACTAATGATCAAAATAGCAATATCTGACGTTTACACGTTCCGAGAAATAAGAAAAATATTCTGTGAGGAAGGGCGAATCGTTGATTCCCTTACACTATCTGAAGGGAAATGTGGCTTTTAATTTTTTCATAAAGGAAACGTAACGTTTCAACCATTCCTAAATGAAAAAAATTAAATTACAATAATTAATGGCTTGATCGCAACAGTGAAAATAGACGGTTGGTCAGACCATGATACAAATTGCTGTAGTCTCAATATAAGAGAGTCTTTCGGATCTAAATTTCATAAAACTGCAACTCTTTGAAACTATATATGTTTACTATTAAATGTACTCAAAAATGTACAAAAACCGAGAAAGATACAAAAAGAATAACCTTAACAATAAGTGTTAAAAATCCTTCCCAGATTTCCAAAAATTTCAAAATTCCAACCTTCCAAACCTCCAATTTTCCATAATTCCAAAATTCCATAATTACCAATTTCTAAAATTCCAAAATTCTAATCTTCTAAATTTCCAAATTTCGAATCCCAAATCCGTAATTTCCAAATTTCCAAATTTGCATTATTCCAAAATTCCAGAATCCCAAATTTCCAAATTTCCAGAATTCCAGAATTCCAAAATTTCAAAAATTCCAAACTTCTAAACTTCCAAATTTCCATAATTCCAAAATTCAAACCTTCCAAACTTCCAAATTCCCATTATTCCAAAATTCTAACCCTCCAAACTTCCAAATTTTCCAAATTCCAAAATTCCTAATTTCCAAATTTCAAAAATTCCAAACTTCTAAACTTCCAAATTTCCATAATTCCAAAATTCCAAAATTCTAATCTTCCAAACTTCCAAATTTTCCAAATTCCAAAATTCCAAACTTCCAAATTTCCAAAATTCCAAAATTTCAAGCTTCCAAGCTTCCACATTTCCATATTTTCAAATTTCCAAATTTTCAAAACTCCAAAATTCCAAAATTTCAAGCTTCCAAACTTCCAAACTTCCAAATTTCCATATTTTCAAATTTCCGAATTTCCGAATTTCCGAATTTCTAAATTTCCAAATATCCAAATATCCAAATATCCAAATTTCCAAACTTCCAAATTTCAAAATTCCAAAATTCAAAATTTCCAAACTTCCATTTTCCAAATTTCAAAATTCCAAATTTACAAAATTCCAAAATTCCATATATTCAAAACGAAAAAAATTAAATTACAATAGATAATGTCTTGATGGTCACAGTGAAAACTGACGATTGGTCAGACCATAATACAAATTACTGCAGTCTCAATATAAGAGAGTCTTCCAAATCTGAATTTCATAAACCGCAACTCTTTGAAACCATACATGTTTACTATTAAATAAAATGAATAATGTCTCTCAAAAATGTCCGAAAACCGAGAAAGATGCAAAAAGAATAACCTTAACAAGTGTTAAAAGTCCTCTTCCATTCCCTTTTATGTAAATAAATAATTTAACCAAATTCGCAGCGTCCATATACCACCGTATTAACACTTTGCGCTCGAGAGGTGACTCTCACTCACCATTTTATTTAATACAATAATTTGAAATAAGCATTTTTAACTGACTCTATAATATGACACGTGTGATGTATAAACACAGTGAAACAAATAATAGTCAAAATTATTAGTAGAGAAATAATAACCTCATAAGAATTCATTAAACTTTTTAACTAACTTTTAAAGTTGCTGTTTGCAAACAGTCAAATTACCTTCAAGTGCAAAGAGTTAATATATTCTACGTAAATAAAATCCGTTAAAAACACGTTGAAAATTGCCGTACGACAAATTCAGCTTCCCCCAACGTGACTGCATGGATCGAAACAAATACGTAGCGAATAAAAGAGTCCGATCAGAGTGTGGGATGGTAGTTTTTCTTTGATGCGGGCAATAAAATGTAAATGCACGCCAATTCGCGGCCAATATCGGGAGTTACCTTCTCCAAATACTTCCCCGCTTGTAACATCGAGCAAGTAGCGAATGTTGTAGTGCAGGAACGAAACAGAAAAGAGAGTTTGGTGTGTACCTGTGTTACGGGGCCGCAGGCCGTCATTTGCATAAGTAACGGCGGAACGAGGGGAGGTTAGGGTAGCGAGACGAGTAATTTATAGTCAATAATTCTTGGCGAAGCAATTTTCGCATCGAGCGCGAACGTTTCCTCCGGAACGAAGAAGGAGAAGTAGGCAGGGGTGGATAGAGGAGATGGGGTTGCAGAAGTAGGAGACAGGAAATGAAGCGGAATGTTAAATAGCTGTCATAGCTTCCCTCTAAATTCTACTCCGTCATATCAGATGTCCATGTGCATATGAATTTCTATTACTTTTTTTAGTGTGTTTGATAGTGTTTTGTGAAACGTGTGTCGACATATGACGTGAACATTATTGTCGAAATGAAAATTACAGCCCACTCACTTAGGTGTACAAATCTACAGATCAAAGCGTGCCAGATACGACTTTTAGTCAGAGAAACAAACTTTCTTTCAATGGGACAAATCTCATAGAAAAATATGCAAGGGTGTCGGAAGATGGCTGACGGAGGGATGTTGAGGTGGATGGCTCTCAAATCTGGAAATTCCAAATTTTCAAAATTCCACATTTCGAGATTTCCAATTTTCCAAGTTTTCAAGTTTCTAAATTTCCACATTTCAAAAATTCCACAATTCCAAATTTTCAAATTTTCAAATTTCAAAAATTCCAAATTTCTATAATTCCAAATTACCAAAGTTCCAAATTTCCAATATTCTAAATTTCCATAATTCCAATACTCCAAATTCTCAAAATTCTAAATTTCCATAATTTCATAATTCCATGATTCCATAATTCCCAAAATTACAAATTCCCAAAATTACAAATTTTCAATATTCCAAATTCTCAAAATTCCAAAATTCTAAATTCCCAAAATTCCAAATTCCCAAAATTCCAAATTCCCAAAATTCCAAATTCCCAAAATTCCAAATTCCCAAAATTCCAGATTCCCAAAATTCCAGATTCCCAAAATTCCAGATTCCCAAAATTCCAAATTCCCAAAATTCCAAATTCCCAAAATTCCAAATTCCCAAAATTCCAGATTCCCAAAATTCCAGATTCCCAAAATTCCAGATTCCCAAAATTCCAGATTCCCAAAATTCCAGATTCCCAAAATTCCAGATTCCCAAAATTCCAGATTCCCAAAATTCCAGATTCCCAAAATTCCAGATTCCCAAAATTCCACATTCCCAAAATTCCAAATTCCCAAAATTCCAAATTCCCAAAATTCCAAATTCCCAAAATTCCAAATTCCCAAAATTCCAAATTCCCAAAATTCCAAATTCCCAAAATTCCAAATTCCCAAAATTCCAAATTCCCAAAATTCCAAATTCCCAAAATTCCAAATTCCCAAAATTCCAAATTCCCAAAATTCCAAATTTTCAAAATTCCAAAATTCCAAATTCCCAAAATTCCAGAATTCCAAGCTTTCAAATTTCTAAAACTCCAAATTTCCAATATTCCAAATTCTCAAAATTCTAATATTCCAAGTTTCCAAATTCTCAAAATTCCAAAATTTCAAAATTCCAAATTCCCAAAATTCAAACATTCCAAATTACCAAAATTTAAAAAATTCCAAAATTCCTTCCTTAAAGTGAGTCAAAATGCCTTAAAAAATTGTCGAAAATGCCGGAAGATGGCTAACGGGGGTGTGTTGGGTCACGTAATCCTCAGTAATCAAAAGCGAGTAGGTATATGTTTTTAGAAAATAACCTTTTTTTGGACAGGTTCCCACTTCTATTATAACTACAGATATTTCTTATTATAGTTAGAATTAACTGTCAAAATGAAATACAGTCGAAACATCAGCTATATTTCCTGATTTCTACATTTCAGAACTATTTGTTATAACTTAATATCATATGTGCACTCATATTTCAAAAGCTTTATATTCTAATTTATCCATTTAACAGTTTTTCTGTGTGTCAATATATCCTTTTAACAATTTTCACATGAATACATATTTTCATATCACTTTTGCTAAATAAAAATGATAATATTATTTATTTTTTCGACGTAAATATTGTAAAGTGCAAGTACAATAATGCAAACAGTTATTTAATCTCATAGGGGCTTTAGTGAATGTCTGCTTTTAACTTTCTTATTTATCAGCATTTCTGTTGTGTGAAAAGTTGAAGGCTAGCGTAGGGTAAAGATTACCGTGGCAACATAAACCGATATCGACGATATAAAGGTGCATAACCAATATTAGATATCAACGCAACCGCCTTAACTTTCATCCACCATCGAGTGTCCCAGCGAGAGCTATCAAACTGATAGAATATGTCGGCTATCCTTTTATCGGCACACCTTTCCTATACAATTACCATATGTATAACGCTTTATTTAAAGAGCCTTTTATCGCGAGCTTAACTTACACTTAAAACTTGTTTCGGAACGTTTCACCTGCGCTACGCTGCTTTCTGCTGCAATATACAATTTGTATATTACGGTTTTAAAAATGAAGGAAATTATAGGTCACGATTTATAAAATAAAAGAAATTAGTACAGTGAACAGTAGTGATTAATGCGAGTCGAAATATTGAAAAATTACTCCGTAATGCATACTTTATCATAACCGCAATTAACGCAAGTACTGCAGTGAAAGTAGATATTCGTTACAAAACGTATTGAAATTTTATTTATGTGTTAAAGAGAGTAGCAGTTGAGTTTCAAGTTTTCAGATTGCTATATTACATTATTAGTATAATAGTAATATTATTAGAAATAATTCTTAATATCAATTTCTTGTACTAATTCTATGCATTAATTTTTTACATTAATAGTATTAACTCTTAATATAAATTTGTTGCATTAATTCCAGATATTAATTCTTCTCTTTCAGCGACGTAAAAAATGTTGTCTGAAGACGTTGATATTTTATTAGTACGATATTCAACAGAAACAGTACCAGTCAAAGTATACTATATAATTTATAACAAATAAAAAAGGATAGGGAAGAGATTGATTTACGATAAAAAGTACTGAAAATATTGGTGAAAGTAAAATAAATTCAATGAATTACCTCGCCATTATAATCCATTGCATTGTCTGTAGGTTTTTCAAACAAAACATCGAGCTGGACAGACGAAACCTATCATTTACCTCAACGTTATAATGATTACCTGCTGATGGTGGAACGATGGGGATTGAACAAGGATGTGACGAAAATAATGATTGAAAATAACAGGAATCATATAAACGTGTAATCATGCGGCGTCGATGCATACCGAGGGTTGTCGGAAATGATCACAGATTTCAGGGCAGTCTGATCATCTGACTCGACGACAAGCATTACGCTAATGACCTTCAATATGCTCAGATTATAGAATCATAACGCTGTTGCAATAAATTATTCAAACTACCACGGTCGAACGATCCATTGACCAACCATTTTCAATCTTTTGAAATTTATGAAACGTGCAAACTGAATATAATCTCCATTTTAAAACATTGTCGCTCTAAATAATCGGTTCTTGCAGCTAGAGTTTTTGTAGCGGCAGTTTAAAATAATAAAGCTCTTATACTTGCAATTTGTTAATTAATATATAAAATAAAGTACAAATGTATAGGAATATTATCTATATGATGAGTTTTGATCATTTTTTCGAATAATTTATCGATAACTGTAACTTTGTAAATGAAAATTGAGTTTTATTTATATTATTACCTAATTTGGAATAGCAGAAATAGTGCTATATTTGCTTTGTTATTACCTTACATTTTTATTGAGATATGTTCATCTTCAATTTTTCAAATGGGATGCCTAAATTACTTTTTGAATATAGATGAAGTATGAAATTTTGCATGAAAGGCATTAGATAGTGTTTAAAATTAATACTTAAGATATTATCAAAATAGTTCAAGCGATGCTCGATCTAGTCCATCATTATCAATACACTTTCTCAATCTGATCACGAATGAATGATGAACTCTTTCAAGTATTTTTATAATTATTGGGGCAATGGTATAAATAACTCGTTCCCGCAAATTTTCAAGTGGCATTAGCTCGCGATGAACTTTAATTTTTAGTACTTCCCGAAGGAAATAATCAAATGATGTTAAATTTGGCGAACGGGTTGATCAAACAGTGTTTCCACATTCGATCCAGTGAGCGGGAAACATTCTGTATAACACCTGCTGTGCATGTCAAGCATTGTATGCAACGCAGCCATCATGTTGGTGTCACATTCTTAAACGTATTAGAGACGGTACATCTTTCAATAGACCGGTTAATACTCCGTACAGGAGAGTGAAATATGTTTGATTCATTAATGAAATACGATCCAAATGATCTGCTGTCCAATTATGGCAACCAAACACTGATACTCCACCGGTGTTGGTCGATTTCTCAAAGCTAACGCGGATACGTTGTTGCGCACTAATGCACATTTTTTAAATTTACTTCTCCGTTTGTAAATATTGCTCCGACAATTCACAGAATAATTATACAAATGTACCATTCATGTTTTGTATCTGATGCAACTATTCATAAAATTGTACGTTTTTAAAAGTATCATGTAATTTGTGATGGGTGATATGGATGAAGTTTCTGAGAATGAAGAATGTATACAACATGGCTCTAATATTCTCTCTACGTGAAATTTATCGAATACTGACACGTGGATTGTGAACAACACATGCTACAACAAAAATGGAGTATTCGTGCTCAGCAATTTTACTACATTTACGTGTTTGTACTTTGAAAGAATGTTAAGTAACACCCATGTAATTTGTAATGTGTCGACAAATGAGGACGACATATAAAATTATACGATGGCGACATATAAAGTTTATTTTTTTTATGTTTAACATAAATTACCTTTTTTGAACATTTCTCCTTTGTGTTAACAAGACTAAAATATATGGCCTTTGTAAATATTACGAAATACATAAGTCATTCTTTTCCTTTAATTGCATTCTACTGTTTCGTATTTACACCTATCTCAGAGGCCATAAATAAACTGTTACGGTGCCGGATACGGTTGCTCGAGCACAGGAAAACTTGACTAATTGCAGAAACCTTCCTGACATCTGTGTCCGTTCCCTTTCGTTGAACTACTACCTTGGCCAGTCCCTAGTGATGAGTAGTAATCGCTTTGAATTGCTTCTAAAATATACATGTGCAGTCGCGTGCAATGCACTCTTACCCCTACACAAGAAAAATGTAATGTAAGTACATTAAATGTGCAACAGAGCCTAGAATGAAACACCGCAAAAATCCGGTAATCAAATAAATCTATCGTGTAAGGTAAATAAATGAGTAAAATAAATGGGTGTGTAAAATATTTTTCTGTAAGTGGAAGATAATCATATCAATATTTGAGTTGACAAAGTGTGTCATTGAAGGTGAATCATTGTAGTTTCATAGTGCTTAGAGATTTTTAAAAGATAAATGTTTTTAAAATTACAAATTGTTTTTACAAACTTCCAATTTCTAAATTTACTAATTTTTAAAATTAAAAATTATCTAATTTATAAATCTCCAATTTCTAAATTTTCAAAATTACAAATAATCAAATTTACAAACTTCTAATCTCCCAATTTGCAAACTTTTGAAATTACAAATTATCTCATTCATAAACTTTTAATTTCCAAACGTACTAATTTTCAAAATTACAAATAAATTTAACAAATCTCCAATCTTGAAATTCGCAAATTTTCAAAATTACGACTAATTAAATTTACAAACTTCTAATCTCCCAATTTGCAAACTTTTGAAATTACAAATTATCTCATTCATAAACTTTTAATTTCCAAACGTACTAATTTTCAAAATTACAAATAAATTTAACAAATCTCCAATATTGAAATTCGCAAATTTTCAAAATTACGACTAATTAAATTTACAAATCTCTAAATTTTCAAATTCCCAAAATTACAAATAATAAAATTAACAAACCTTCGATTTTACGATTCAACAAAATTATCGAAATTAACATATTTGTCAAGGAAAGATAGAAAGATTGTTTATTAACGATAATTGAAAATCTATTAGAAAACCTAGCAACACCTCAACCATGAATGAAAATTACACGGCACGGTTTGTTCATCGACACAACCAATTAATCATGTTAGCTTGGTAAGACAGCGTTGCGTGATCGCTTAACATTCTATGGCTGACTGTTGCAATAACATCGGCTGCGCAAACAACCCATTATCGAACTAGGAACCTTTGTAGGGCACCGATTAATCTTCTTTTTCAGGAACACTGACTTTCTTGTCGCACCGAGTCCAGAAATAAGTTGATTGGCAGCCAACAAGGCAACAGTTGTCGCAAAGGAACAGCAATTATTCATTATATCCACTGAACGTGTGATACAAGGTGTGGTACGAAAAACGAAACACTTAAACATCTTCATTATCTGCAGATATATAAAGGACGTGTAGTGTTATAAGGACTGTTACATAGCAGTTTTAATTTTCTGAGCAGCTGTGCTCTTTATGATGAAGCTGTTTCTTATATTGGATGGGAGGTGATTTAAAGGTTTTTGAGAAAACATGTTTAAGGGTTTTTGAGGTTGCTGGGCACTGTTAGTGTGATATTGTCAGTATTTTTGTGTGGGTAATAAATAATAATTTGTGATTAGTAAGTGAGAAAATTCTTATATTTTTAAATTTGTTGATACTTATTACAGTTTCTTATTAAACTTTCAATTCATGGAATTTCCAAATTTCCAAGTTTCTAAGTTCCCAAATTTTCAAATTTCTGAATTTCCACTTTTTTTAGCTTCTAAACTTCCATACTCCCAAAATCCCAAAATCCCAAAATTCCAAAATTCCAAAATTCCAAAAATCCAAGATTCCAAAATTCCAAAATTCCAAGGTTCCAAACTTCCAAGATTCCAAAATTCCAAGATTCCAAACTTCTAAGATTCCAAAATTCCAAAATTCCAAAATTCCAAAATTCCAAGATTCCAAGATTCCAAGATTCCAAGATTCTAAGATTCCAAGATTCCAAGATTCCAAAATCCAAGATTCCAAACTTCTAAGATTTCAAATTTCCAAAATTCCAAATTTCTAAGATTCCAAACTTCTAAGATTCCAAAATTCCAAGGTTCCAAACTTCCAAGATTCCAAACTTCCAAGATTCCAAAATTCCAAGATTCCAAGATTCCAAAATTCTAAGATTTCAAATTTCCAAAATTCCAAATTTCTAAGATTCCAAACTTCTAAGATTCCAAACTTCCAAGATTCCAAAATTTCAAAATTTCAAAATTTCAAAATTCTAAAATTCCAAACTTCCAGACTTCCAAGATTCCAAAATTTCAAAATTCTAAAATTCCAAACTTCCAGACTTCCAAGATTCCAAAATTTCAAAATTCCAAAATTTCAAAATTCCAAATTTCCAAGATTCCAAATTTCCAAGATTTCAAAATTCCAAGATTCCAAAATTCTAAAGCTCCAAATTTCTAAAATTCCAAAGTTCCAAATATCCATATTTTCTGAATTTCTAATTTCTAATTTTTTAAATTCGCAAATTTCCAAATTTTCGAACGTCGAACCACCAAATTACCAATTCTTTAACTTCCACATTTTCAGATCTGAAAATTCTCTCAACTCAACTCAAATCATAATCTCAAAAATCGATAGAAAAAATAATCACACAATAGAATACAATAATACACGATAATAATACGTAAGAAAATGACAGGATTTTCAAGTATAATGAAGGAAATTCATTCTCACTTGAACAATAAATGCAAACAAAAGTAATCATATTGAAATTTATTATATTTACAAAATTAAGTATTCTTCGACTTTCGCTATTACACTGTTATTCACATGAAATTTTACAAAGCAGGTTGTATAGTAAAGGAGAAAAACACAAGTTCTGATAAGAAATACATTCTGATATATTTGATCTTACTAAATACCAAACAGCGTTATGTAATACAGAACAACAATAGTAAAGTCAACAGGTCAACATGTAGGTACCTTACTGCGTGTGTGTGCATTTGCAGAAAATTAAATAAATAAAAGTATACATGAAGAAAAGTCTGCTAAACTACTAAATTTATTATAACAATTTAAACTGTTTTTTTTTTTTATAAATAAATTACTCTTGAAGAGAACAAATTAATTTTGATTAGAATACGTTTAACGATAAATAATATTAATAATAATAATGAGAGTATTAATAGTAAGATACACACATACACACTCACACATACACACATATCACACACGTGCAAATTCGGACGCCTCTACAATATCGCTGGGAAGTATTTGCCAGTACATAATTTTCACATTTTTCAAATTATCATAAATTTTTTGCGACAATTACAATATAATATTGCAATAAAATGTAATGTAATTAGAGTATTTGAATACAGGGAGAACTTGGAGACAAATTGTGAGCAGCATTACAGGTAACACCCTGTATATCGAAGCTTGGTAATCTAAAATGTGTGGATCTGTAATCTCAAATTTTTAGGAATTTTTGAAGTTTGGAAATTTGGAGATATCGGAATTTGCGAAGTTAGGAAATGTGAAAGTGTTAACTTTCACATTTTGAAAAATTGTTGAACATAGAGAATCTAGACAACTTGATTATTATTAAAGAATTTGTAAATATGTAGATCTGAAAATTTAGTTATTTAAAAATTTAAGAATGCAGATTTGAAAATTTAGAGAACTCGAGAAGTTATAACTGTATAAATATACTATTTGAAATTTTGTAAATTTGAAACTTCAGTAATGTTTAAATAGTAAGAATTGAAAAAATTGAAAATCCGAAAAGTCGAAGAATTAGAAACTTGAACATATGAGACTTTAGTGATTAAAAACTTTAAAAAGAATTTAAAACATGTCTTTACATATGTACTTATCTGAAGTATTCTCAAACAATTATTTTTTTATAGCAAATACTTTTTAACGATAATGTAAAATCGATCAAAATAAAACCACTTGTAAGCGTCTCTTACGACATATCTTAAATCCCATCGGTACATCGTCTTTACACACGAATTTGCGATCCTCTGAAATTATCGATTCACTTAAACTTTGGTTACGCAAAAATATAGATGCCATACTCGCCACCTAGTCAGGAATTCGTTACAATTACATAATATACATACACGCATCTATTTTCTCACTAAGCATTTCCGCCTCGTCGAGAAAGGAAAACATTTTCATTTTATTCATACTTATCGGCTACACGTCTATGAACAAATGTACAATAGTTACAGTAAATGTTAAAGATGAATATTGGATTCATAAATATTACACACAGACTGTTTACGTAACGTTCATTTCAATATCATAATACAGTAAAATCTCGGACATATTCCTCCAATAATCCATTTCGTGTTATTTTATTTGTGGTCGTTTTTTATTAGTAATTTGGTTCAATAATAATTTATTTAGTGGTTTAAACTTGGAATTCTGTCATTGGGTCATACTTTTTCATCAAACATTTTCTGATAAATCGAGAGTTTTGAATAAGATCCATATTTAGCTGTTTTTGCCGATAACCATTATTTGGGACAATATTTATTATTCAGTTTTCTGATTTCAGGGGAGACTAAATTAGTTTAAGTACAATTCATGATTAATTCTGTTATTTTCTCTTACGAGTCCTCAAATTTTTCAATTCATTAATTCTGTGTTATAAAATTTCCAAATTAATTAATTATTAAGTATTCAAATTTTTATATACTCAAGTTCCCCAATTTTCAAATTTTTACATTTTCAAATTTGAAATTTTGAGTTCAAGACTCATATCTTCAAATTGTATAGTTCGTAAATCTTCAAGTTTTCAAATCTTTCAATTTTCATATCCTCAAATTTCCAAAAATCCGCTAAACAAATTTCTTATTTTTAAAGTTCTTAAATTTTCATGTTTCTACATTTTCAAAATCTCACATTCTGAAGTTCTCAAATTTTCAAATTTTTACATCTCTAAATTTTTAAATTTGCAAAGTTTTAAATTGCCAGACTTCCAAATTACCAAATCTCCAACTTTTTAAGTTGAAATCTTGGAAATCCTGTAATTTTCAAGTTTCCAAATTACCAAGTCATCAAATCTCCAAGTTCATAAATTTCCAACTACCCAAACTCCTAAATCTTTAAATTATCAAATCCCCAATTTTTCAAATTCCTAAATTTCGCAATTTTCAATCTTCATCGAAACTCAATTATCTCAAAAAATAACACGAAAGAATTACATTCCATTTTATTCACGTTTTAAAAGGAACACTCTTACCACGATTACTGGAGCACCCTTTATATAAATATACATACGTGTAACATCGCTGTGCTTTTATTCACTACTTCAAACAAACTACTATAGGAATAAAAAATTATTTGTTATTCGCAACGACTTTCCATTCACAACTTTTATTTCAATACTCATCTCTGCTTGAAAGCTATCGCGGCAGTTTCTTTCTTTTTCTTTCCATTCTTCTCGTCCCTTGTTTGTGAAAGAAATATATTTTTCGAGAAATATTAAAAATCACGCATACGCGTACAGATGTCAACCCACGAGTAGGCGCGTGACCCAAAATAAAAGAAGCTCCCCACACTTCGGTACATTTCGGTAAATAAGAATAATAATGACAACTGTTGAACGCAATTTGCACTATCTCACTCTCGAGACGTTTGCCTGTCATTGTTTTTGGCCTAACTGATGTGTGACCTCTCGAGTCAATATACCGCCGAAAATACGTGAGAGGCGTCCATTTTTCTATTCTGACCAATTGGAGCCGCAGCGATTTGGGGACGTGCGATATGAGGATGTACTGATTTGGCGATATACCGATTTGGGGATGTAGAGATTTGGGGATATACATATTTGGGGATGTAGGAATTTGGGGATATAGCGATTTGAGTATGTAAGAATTTGGGAATGGAAGGATTTGGGGACGTAGCGATTTGAGGACGCAGTGATTTGGGGATATACCGATTTGGGGACGTAGGAATTTGGGGATATAACGATTTGGGTATGTAAGAGTTTGGGAATGGAGGGATTTGGGGATGTAGAGATTTGGGGATATACATATTTGGGGATGTAGGAATTTGGGGATATAGCGATTTGAGTATGTAAGATTTTGGGAACGGAGGGATTTGGGGATGTAGATATTTGGGGATATACAGATTTGGGAATATAGGAGTTTGAGGATATACCGATTAGGGTACGTAAGAATTTGGGAATGGAGGGATACCGTATACGCAGCTCTTCTAAACATCTGGGTCAGTCTCTTCACGCCAACTCGTGGGTTGTCATCGGTACATACGAATACTTATCTGCGGAAGCACAACATATCTCACTCACGCGTTTACCTTTCTCACTCAAAAATCACAGTTGAACATTGGCTCTTCGACATGATTCGGCACTCGTTTTTTGTTTAACCCTTTGCGCTCGAAAAGTGACACCACTCGATTTTACTCTTAATGGTCGCATTCGGGTATTAAACGATCCCCGCCTATTTAACTTCAATTTTAACCACTTTATATACTGAAAATCTGAATAAGTACCTGGTTCTTTGAAACCCTGGTATTTTCTTTATTTATGCGTAAAGAGTATTGAACTAAAATTTTAACTTTCTATATTAAAATCGAAAACAGATTGGACTATTTTAAAATATTTTTCTTAATTTTGACGAAATCGACAAAATGATGACTTAAACACCTCCTAATTTCACATGGACTACAACATATTTTGATTAGAGCAAAATCGCAGATGGTGTACAAAAGTGATCGATTCAGCGTGGATTGACCTATATGTAACATATAAGCACAGTGAAAGTGAACATTAATAGCAGAAAAATAACCCCAAAAGAATTTGTTAAGTTTGTTTAGGGTTAGCATCTGCCAACAGCAAAAATACCTTGGAGTGCAAAGGGTTAATAGAGAAAAATAGTGAGTTTCAAAATTGCTATCTACTAATAGCAAACGTACGTTCGAGAGTAAAGGGTTAATTAGTCTGACGTTAACCCCTTAACCTACAATTTTTTCGACAGTTGCATCAGTTAGGATTAACTAATCACTCCTGTAACATTAAAATAAATAAAAGCACTTGAAACATTAGACACATTTTGAATTTAGCGATTTTTAATTATATAAACTGTAACTGGAATTCGAAACTCAGTTGTAGCTAAATACGATTTATTTTTGTTAGAGTTGAACTGTGGTGTGCGTCACGAGCGTGATATTATAAACCAAGAGGTTAAATATTTCGGTTTCAGGCTATTAGACCAGCTACCCAAAATTGTTACCTCGCTAAAATAAAATATAATTAAATACTCGTGATTGAAAGAAGCAATATTTAATACAATAATTCTTTGTTGGTTGTGATAGCAATGAAAAATTCTCAAATTACTGACATTTCTTAAAATTTAATATAAATGTGCAGCATCTGGTAAAATTTATTTGCTACAAAAATTCAGTATTAAATTCCTGTTATATGGGGTATCTGGTTTTACTATCAAACTTTAACATATTTTATTAAAAATGAATGAAAATAAAGAATTTTATATCGACGTAAGGTTTTAAACACTCTTTTAAAAAGTTATAATAAAAACGCATCCTTATATTTTGAAATAATTTTCTTGCGACAGTTTGCTGGAAAGTGTATGGTGTCTCAGAAAAATGTATACACCCCTAATTATTTTTTCGTTTTCATTAGTTAACAACTGTAATAACTAACTTTTAAATATTCACGTTCCTCAGGTTCAAACATCTAAATCTCTAAATGTCAAAGTTTCCAGGTATCTATATTTCCAAATTCCCAAATTCCCAAATTTCTAAATTCCCAAATTCCCAAATTTCTATATTCTCAAATTCCCAAATTCCCAAATTCCCAAATTTCCAAATTTCTAAATTCCCAAAATTCCAAATTCCCAAATTTCCAAATTTCCAAATTTCCAAATTCCCAAATTTCCAAATTCCCAAATTTCCAAATTCCCAAATTTCCAAATATCCAAATTTCCAAATTTCCAAATTCCCAAATTCCCAAATTTCCAAATTCCCAAATTCCCACAATTCCAAATTTCTAAATTCTCAAATTCCCAAATTTCGAAATTCCCAAATTCCGAAATTCCCAAAATTCCCAAAATTCCCAAAATTCCAAATTCCCAAATTTCCAAATATCCAAATTCCCAAATTTCCAAATTTCCAAATTTCCAAATTTCCAAATTTCCAAATTTCCAAATTCCCAAAATTCCAAATTCCCAAATTTCCAAATTCCCGAAAAAACTTCCAAATCCCTCAATTTTATCTGGAACATAGATTCCTTATATTTTCGTATCACGAGGAAAAATAAAAGAACGAAGGTAAAATGGGAAGAAATAACAAAAATAGAAGAAATATCAAAGACGTAAAAGGCACTTACCAAAAAGCAGTTCCATACTTTCATTAGTGTTTTGCATACAACGGCAGTTCATTTCAGTTTTATGAAATATAAATCTACTGTGCGCTAATAGAAAATAGAACAATTTCAAAATATTGTAACATTTATTCATTTAATGATGCTGACGATATCATAGAACAAATGAAACGAAGCTACTCTCATAAATCAATTTAAGCATAAATTTTTGTTAACGATATAAACACATTATAAATATAAATCATCGATAAAAAGGAGGTTGAAATTTTTACAATAATTATTTTTATATAAAATAACCTTTCAATATTTCGTGAAAATGAAAAAAAGTGTTGGGCAGGTGAATATTAAAATGACATTAAAAATTAGTTTAAGTATTCGTGATATATTTGAACATTTTGCTAATATAGAAAATGTTGATCTGAAAAATTTCGAACAAACATAACAAAATTCCGAAAATTTATTACAAAAATGTCTACGTCCATCGCATTTCTATACCTTTAACATGGGAGAAGTTAAATGTTCAAATCGGCACACGACCTAAAATTTAATTTAAATGATTCAGTTATTCGTGGCAATTGCACATAGTGGTCCACAGAGAACATAAATTTATCAAAATCTCCAATATGCAGCGGTGCATCGACAAATACTTTGATTGTACCTTGATTATCCTACAAATCTTTCAGCTACAGTAGTGTCGAATCGACGCGTTTCAAAAAAAGAATTACGAATTATATGATTAACCTAATTTCACGCGGCTGTTCAAGACTGAATATTAAATATTAAATTATATAGTGTTAAATATTAAATTAAATAACGTTTGGTTAAGTGTCCGTTGCTAGTTCATCAGTTCTCAAAACCGATAGAGTGAGCTGTGTCCCATATTTAATTACAAACAAGACATTATATGCTTATTTAAACATAGTCTCATTAAGTACATTACTTCATTGCATTATTTCATTTACATTTGTTCTCTCTGCTTCTGTTTCTGATCTCAGAATATCCTAAGTGTCCACATATGGTCCCAGTCTGCAGACACTTAACCAGTCTTTGCCATACGTTTAACAAACTGATGGCATATGTTTCATGTGTGTCAAAGATGGTGTAACAACGATCATTTATTATATTTCAATAAAATTTTGATCACGACACTACTGTACACGAAAACGTAGAACTTTCATTTTTACCGGGATACGTCACATAACTAGGAATTAGCTACGAAATTCACGAGAAATTGAGAAAGTTACAATTATAACAGAAACATCGACTCTGTAACGCTGTCTCGAGAATCGCCTCGGTCGAGCATTCATCTATAATACACATTTTATACAAACTTATTAAATCGTCGAATAATAATCAAAGTGTGTATACATTTTTCGAGGAATACTCTCTGATGCGTTAAACTTTCAAACGCAATCGAAAACATAAAGGCAAGCGGTTGTAACGAAATAGGAAGCAGAGTACAGTAACCATTCGATAAGCGGGCACTCGGTAAGTGAACATTAAGTATCCATACCGGTCACACGTATGTCTCATACGTGCTTACGTATTTTTTTCAAAAATCAAATAGAATACGTTTTGTATTGTATATCTTTGATTTTTGCATGTGCGATAAATGTATTTTTAATATTTTCATGAATTTACATAATTTCAATTATAATCTCATTTAGTATTATAAAAAAATATTTTAAATATCATTTCATTCAAATAGTGGAAAATAATTGTAAAATGTTTGCAACAGCACTAACTTTGATCCATCTCAGTTAAATATATAAATAAGGTTTACTTATAGAAAATGTAATAATATCAGAGGAGCCAGAATAGGATTATTGTTTGTAGGTATAAGGTCAGAGATTTCAAGATCAACTTCAATTTTTCAAAGAAAATCTTTGTCTTATATAATAGCATTCTTCGAAACATTCTGTGTTTAAGAAAATTAGGAAAATGTAAAACTAAAAAATTAATTCATGAGATATTTCAAATTTCGCGCATAAAATATCTTAATTTTGAATTTAAAATATCTCACGAGTTATTGATCTTTTACATGTATCTTAATAACTATATTACACAGAATGTCTCGAAGAATCAACCCATGTAATAAAATATTTTTATTTTATCATCTTTTGATTTTATTTAAAAAACAGAGTTAACCATTAATTAGGTTTTGTTGTAAATACACCACGAAATTTTTGTGCTGTATTAAATACAAATAAATTGTAATTCTCAGAGTTCAGGAAATTATCGAAAATATTTTTCACTTCAGAAATTGCTGCTTTTTATTGTATTTTCTCAAAGTTTTGCAAATTTGAAATATTATACTACTTTTTTTGAAAACGTGTGCAATCAAAAATATTTTATTCTTACATTCTTACTAATATTACTTAAGAATTAAAAATGTTTACTTTTCTATTTTTTCAATTTTTTAATTTTTTACGTTTTCACTTTTTTATCTTCTTACATTTTTATTTTTTATTTTTTTTTAAATTAGAGGTGTTCATCAAGGACTAATGAAGGTTGTTTATTTGATAATGAAGGTAGCCTTAAAATCTCCTATACAAAAAAAATATATAGTTAAATAATGATCGTTACGATCATAATATCAGTAAACAAATATTTATTTTTAAAAGTAACAAGAACTTAGAAAGACCAAAGTTATTCGCCGATTCTATAACCACGGGGAGAACAGTGAGAAAAATGCGCATAACCGTTCGATAAATAAACGCCAGCTAAGTGACTTCCGATCTCTCGATCGCACTCCCTTATCGAATGGTCGCTATACAAAGATACAAACGAGCCGTTCTAAATGCGTGTCAATGGTTGATAACTCTATGCAGCAGCCATTACATGGTTCTTTCAGGCACGCGTTATTTTCAGATTTGCTCATCTCGCGCAAGAATCACAGTTAAACGTTTGGTACACTAATGATCGCAATCCTTTCAACAACCTTCTCCAAACACTCGACACGTGCTAAATAAATAACCGGTACGTTCGAAAAACAAAATAAGAAGGTAAAACATCGGAGCACCACACAGCACAGAATTGCATGAAGGTGTCGGGCGCGACCGCGCCAAGAATTAAGCGACCAATTTGTTCATTTAACAAGATTACGAGGTCAGTTTAGCGAGGTTATGTAGCCTCCTTGCGTCCTCCCTGTCCTCGCACACGGATCACAGTTAAACGGTTGATATTTGTCGATAGGTGTTTTAGAGGAGTCATTGGGGCAAACCGGATGCGGCGCCAAGACGAGGAGCCCCGTACAACGAGTACGGGGAGAAGTACGGCGGTAAACCTGCAGGTGCATGCGAATGCGGCGGTGGAAGCGGTAGACCCAACGATGACAAGGACGGTGGTAATAATGTAGATGATTTCCCGTAAGGGTGATAACGCGCGGTTGCTAACGGACTTAACGGCGGTGTGGGGTAAGTCCTGGAAAACAATGGATGGCTCGGTGGTAATCCGACGGAGGGCGACAGCAGAGACAACGCGGCGGCTGAAGGATCCGTGGCAGCACTGGACGAGGTTGTCGTGTGACTTCTCAGATGCTGTAACAGCTCTTCGGACGTGGAAAATCTCTTTCCGCAATAGGCTGTGTCGCCGGCGATCCAATTGCAGACGTACGGAAGCTGCGACGCGGCCGCCAGAGCAGCCAGCTGTGCGTGTGCATACGCGGCAGCACCCAACGCACCGTAAGCGGTCGCAGGCTTATGATCGCACTGGGCGCAGCCAGCAGGACAGGAACTTGGCGTGGTAGCCGTGCTGGACGTTAATTTACCGTTCGCGAACAGATGCGAGTTCAATTGACAGCCGGTACAGTAAGGATCTCTGCAGACGGGCATGAGAGTGTCGGCACCTGAGGAACTTTTTAACCTGGCGTAACTCAGATAGGGATTTCCGGTTATCAATCCGTTCTTTAAGGCGGCGTGGTGTTGAGAGACCAGAGTGCTGGCCATAACGTCGATGGGCAATTGCGGTGTGTATGTTAGATAAGCGGAGGTCGACGAGGCTAAGCTGACGCCTGGCTTGAAAGTACCCAACGGGAGATCCTTGATGGACGGGTCCGTGATGGCTAAAACACTGGCAGGACTGTACGAGGGCTTTGTTTGTAACGACGGACTGCTGACAACGGCTGGCTGAGACGTCGAGTTCGACGATTCGAGTTGACTCGAAGAGAGATTCGCCGAAACGGAGGTCCTCGAGGCGGGCGACTCTCGAGACACGTCGCCGTTTGGCGTCGCCGTTTTTCGACCCTGTGGCGTTACGGCTCTAACCGACGAGACACTCTGATTGCTAGGACATCGTTTGTTACTGCTACCGGGTGTCCTCGACCGACCGGACGTCGAGTGGCTGGAAGTTGATCGCTGCTCGTCCGGTGTGGACGCCTTCTCTCGAGACAGACACGACTCGTACGGCTTAAAGTTGGTCTTGGTGGATTCCAAAGACGACGCAGCGACCGTGGGCGACGATTTCTCACGTGACTGTTCCGACTTTGAAGATTTGTTGCCCGATGCTTTGTCCAACGAGCCTAGCAGAGATTTATTGGATGGCGTGTCGGTTCCTATTTGGCTGCATGTCTGAGCGAGTAGGGCGAGCGGGCTTTTCTTCGCATCCAACTGAAATTAGAAACAACGGAGTTGAACATTTCGAAATCGCGTCAATTTTAATTAGTAAAAATAGAGAAGTACAACGATTTCAGTGACAATGAAATATGTTGACACAGTCGTCATTCGACAACTATTTTCTATATATACAGGGTTCACGCGATTTGCATACTGAACTTGTGAGGTTGGAAGGAAACATTTTTTATACAAAAGTTTCAAGGTTTAGGGGGACATACCTTAATTATTAAGAATTATACCTGTACTGCAGCCGTTCGATAAAATGCAACAAAACTACTTCATATGCATTTTGTAAACACACTCTCACACACAATTTTTCAGTCATTTGCGACAACGTAACAAAATAAGTGTTTTGCTTTGAAAGAAACGTAGCAAATGGTACTCATGCTGTATGTTGACAAATACTGTACACTCAACAATCAATTTGGCTTTCCTATGAAAAATATCATAACCAGGGCTGAATAGGTCTACCACTCGTGCATTTTTAGCAGAATTGGAGAATTAAGAAATTTGAGAATGTAGAGATTTGAAAAACTAAAAATGTGGCATCTGAATATTTTGTAATTTATGGATTTGGGAGTCTAAGAATTGGAGAGTTTAGGGATTTATGGCTCTAAAGCTATAGAAATCTAGAGATATGGCGATCTATACATTTGAGGATTTAACGATTTCATAACCCGAGGATTTAGGGGTTTAAGGATTGGATCATCTAAGGATTTATGACTCTAGAGGTTTGAATCTACTAATTTATGGATCTAGAGAGTTGAGAATCTATGGTTTTGGAGATTTAACGATTTCATAATCTAGAGATTTTTGGATTCAGAAATTTGAGAGTTTAAGTATTGGAGAATCTAAAAATTTGAGTGTTTAGAAATTTAGAAACTTTAGAATTTGAGAATATACAAAATTGGAAATAGTGGAACTTTTCAATCTGCCTAAAGGAGAATGTTCAAGTCTTCCCAATATTATTTTATGCGGTAAGTTTCCAACAAAAATGCAACGAAGGATTAGTATCGTAGATTTAATAAATATTCAACCGGTATCTTACATATATTGGAAATGCTTTGATAATTGTAACATTGTTTCTCGTTTATAACATGAGCCTATACAAATGTGACCAATTAATAACTGGTTCCGCAAGAAAGTGATTAGTGGAGGGAACGAACGAAAGAATTGAATAATACCGAACATTTTAGCTTGCAAGTAGTCGTGATCATTCAGTCGGTGTAATTAGCGAATAGAAGAATGATATTTCTCGCGGCTGATACGTCCATCGAACAGATGTTCGTCGTAATTAAAATGCAACATTCGTGCAACCAGCCCGGCGTTTACGGTTGCTTCAGCTAATGGCGCGACGCCGACAGATATTAATGCCGTGAATTGCAACACAGGCTATTATAGCATTATGGGTTCAAGCTAGATGTTAATAGCTCTCGTACAAGTTAACGGAACAAGCTCGACCGTAATATTTTCATCCTCGACATTAACTTATGATTCGTTGAAAATCTACTGCATTAGAATTATTTTTCACTTCTTTAGATCTTGTATCATACAACGTACGATCCTCTTACCGCTAGATACGAATATTAACACGTGTTGAGAGAACTAAAAATAACACTTTTGGATCACACTGCACATTCTGTCACGGCATGTGGATCACTTTGAAATGTATTTTGCAGCAACAAATTGTATCTCTGAAAATATTTAATATATAGAGCATCTTGCAACGTGACGACTTCAAATAACTCGGAGATCACTGCAATAAATTTTATGTTGCAGGGTTTTCAGGGGTAGATATGGTACTGCCATTACTTTGCTAGCCCGCTTTTTTATTGAGATATGATCCTTTTCAGTTTTTAAAATGGAATGCCTAAATTACTTTTTGAATGTAGGTGAAGCATTAAATTTTGCATGAAAGGCATTAGATAGCGTTTAAAATTAATACTTAAGATATTATCAAAATAGTTCAAGCGATGATCGATCTAGTCCATCACTATCAATACACTTTCTCAATCTGATCACGAATGAACGATGAACTCTTTCAAGTATTTTTATAATTATTGGGGCAATGGTATAAATAACTCGTTCCCGCAAATTTTCAAGTGGCATTAGCTCGCGATGAACTTTAATTTTTAGTACTTCCCGAAAGAAATAATCAAACGATGTTAAATTTGGCGAACGGGTTGATCAAACAGTGCTTCCACATTCGATCCAGTGAGTGGGAAACATTCTGTATAACACCTGCTGTGCATGTCAAGCATTGTGTGCAACGCAGCCATCATGTTGGTACCACATTCTTAAACGTATTAGAGACGGTACATCTTTGAAGAGACCGGTTAATACTCCGTACAGAAGAGTGAAATATGTTTGATTCATTAATGAAATACGATCCAAATGATCTACTGACCAATTATGGCAACCAAACACTGATACTCCACCGGTGTTGGTCGATTTCTCAAAGCTAACGCGGATACGTTGTTGCGCACTAGTGCACATTTTTTAAATTTATTTCTTCGTTTGTAAATATTGCTCCGACAATTTACAGAATAATTGTACGAACGTGCCATTCGTGTTTTGTATCTGATGCAACTATTCATAAATTTGTACGTTTTTAAAAGTATCATGTAATTTGTGATGGGTGATATGGATGAAGTTTCTGAGAACGAAGAATATACACAACATGGCTCTAGTATTCTCTCTACGTGAAATTTATCGAACACTGACATGTGGATTATGAACAACACAAGCTACAACAAAAATGGAGTATTCGTACTTGGGAATTTTACTACATTTACGTTTTTGTACATTGAAAGAATGTTTCTTTAGCATTTTATGGAGTCTTAAAAGTACCGGGTGAAACGGCTAATGTCGATAGAGGATATTTACTTTTACATATTTTAGCTTCCGCGGTATTTTCATTGCATGCACCATGAACGATTATCATATCGTATTTTTCAGTGTTACCCAACATGCCAATAAAAGCAGCACACAATATCGCACATAATAACTTTTACGATATTGTTTTCACTGTTTCTGAGTCACGTAAAGTGAACTAACAATGAGATACTACGGTGTTTACGATTAACAACATCTGAAATCTAACACAAGCTGTGTTTAAAAATATAAACTGTCGTCATAAACAGAGTTGCAATAGTCATCTTGACTGAATTTGTTTTCGAATATACGATTATTAATTGAAAATATATAACAATTACACATCCTATCTCCTGATACTTTTTTTATGCTGAATTTCATGCTTCATCAAAAAGGAAAAAATATTAGGTACTCCATTTAAAAACTGATTATATCTAATCATTATAATCATTATATCTTGAGGCAAGAACTATCAATGATAAAGTAATTACAGTTTCGTACGTGTCTCTGAAAATCATGTAGTTTTTGTTCTTTAAATTTTCTTCGATATTCATTCATTTGAAGGTTCCAAGATTTACTTTGTATAACATGTATTAGAAGATAGAGATATATACGATTATTTTCCACATTATATCAACCATTTTCTATACAAATATTTTTCTGACAACCCTCATATCTTCTAAGATACGACACCATGTCTGGATAAAACGAAACAAATCTTATACATATACACAACTTCAAATTAGGGTACAGAATTGTCTAATAATATCATAATAACATTTTTAGGAACAAAACAAAAATAAAATGTGGAAATATAATGAAAAAAAAATCCGTAATCAACATTCAAGGAGGTAAAGTGATTAAAGAAACATCGTCAACTTGAAAAAAATAATACGTTCTAATTCTTCAATAAAAGGCACTGATTAATCTTGCAATACTTTAACACGTTTTATATGATTTAAGATACCATCGATAACTCATAAATTCACTTATTCATTCTTCAAGTAACTCCAATCATTATGTAGCCATTACCATACATATTTAATCACAGAAGTCATTAATTCCAATTTTGATTCATCGTTCTTAATTACAGGTTGTAAAAATGAAACTGATTTTTGATAATATCGCCATGCAACTCGTTGCGATAGAGTCATGCAACGAACTCTAACGGTTTCTATAAGCTTACATTTATTATTTTTACATATTAATATTATTGTAACATTTAATTTTGTACACTTTGTTCCGTATATATTAATATAACATTTAATTTGTTCATTCACAATTTATATTATACAATTTAAAATGACCAAGTAACTTCACAAGACTATGCAGATTTGATTACTATGAATGAAATATGCAGAATAAATAAAGAATACATATATATTAAATGATATTGCATTATAGTATTTATTTCAAAAACACGTCACGTTGGATATAGCTAACATTTCACAAATATCTTTCTCTTATATGAAAATTATGTCTGCGAAAATTGTTAGAGGAATCATACGTCAAAATCAAAATACGCTTTATCATTTTAATGCCACTAATTTTGAGAACTTTCATATTTCTATTAGGGTGAAAATTTAAAAATAGATTCGTTTCGAATAAGAAGAACGTTTGCAATGAGTTTCGGTGATTCAATAGTTAAAATTTAGTATTTGAAGAATATTTTATTACAGCAATGTCAATTTCTGCTTTACCGATGCAGCATACCATTTAAAATTAGAGAATTCAAACCACGAACGAGATGAAAATATCTATCAAATGAATTTTATTTTTATTCTATCTATCAAAATATCAAATAATTTGTCTGCCCTAGTTTCTGGGTCTCTGGAGCCTCACTACAATTTCCATTACGTTTAATGTTACTGATAGATTACAGCATGAATGATCGCAATAATTAAAAAAAATATAATTATGAATGAATAATATACCGACCACTATTTACATGCAGAGATTAACCTTGTTGGCTTCAATTTCATAAATACCTACCGATGTCAACCCACGAGTCGACTCAAAGTAAAAGAAGCTCCCCACACTTGGTTACATTTCGATAAATAAGAGCAATAATGACAACTGCTGAACGCAATTCGCAATATCTCACTCTCGAGACGTTTGCCTGTCATTATTTTTGGCCTAACTGATGTGTGACCTCTCGAGTCAATATACCGCCGAAAATACGTGAGAGGTGTCCATTTTTCTATTCTGACCAATTGGAGCCGCAGCGATTTGGGGACGTGCGATATAGGGATGTACTGATTTGGCGATATACCGATTTGGGGATGTAGAGATTTGGGAATATACATATTTGGGGATATAGGAATTTGGGGATATAGCGATTTGAGTATGTAAGAATTTGGGAATGGAAGGATTTGGGGACGTAGCGATTTGAGGACGCAGTGATTTGGGGATATACCGATTTAGGGATGTAGGCATTTGGGGATATAGCGATTTGGGTATGTAAGAGTTTGGGAATGGAGGGATTTGAGGACGCAGTGATTTGGGGATATACTGATTTGGGGATGTAGGAATTTGGGAATATAGCAATTTGAGTATGTAAGATTTTGGGAACGGAGGGATTTGGGGATATACAGATTTGGGAATGTAGGACTTTGAGAATATACCGATTAGGGTACGTAAGAATTTGGGAATGGAGGGATACCGTATACGCAGCTCTTCTAAACATCTGGGTCAGTCTCTTCACGTCAACTCGTGGGTTGTCATCGGTACATACGAATACTTATCTGCGGAATCACAACATATCTCACTCACGCGTTTACCTTTCTCACTCAAAAATCACAGTTGAACATTGGCTCTTCGACATGATTCGAAGGATTCGAAGGATTTGAGGACGTAGCGATTTGAGGACGCAGTGATTTGAGAATATACCGATATAGGGATGTAGGCATTTGGGGATATATCGATTTGAGTATGTAAGAATTGGGGAATGTAGGGATTTAGGGATATACCGATTTGAGGACATACCAATTTGGGTATAAACCATTTTTCTATTCTGATCAATTGAAGCCGTAGCTCTAAACACCTGCCTCAGCCTCTCCACGCGCCACCTCGTGGGTTGACACCGGTACATTTCCTTTAGAACAAAACTCTTAACTTTGAAGTCAAAGAGCTTCAAATTGAAATCATCCATAAATAATATTTCAAACAAGCAAAATTTTGTACTTATTAAAACCACTACCTACCCGAAGTAGTAATTTAAATACGAGATATTCTGATGTATGATTAAAATATATTTTCAGCAAACGAAACGTTATTAAATCAGGTCATCTCAATATTGCTGACGAAATGGTCGATTTCAAAACATCACAAGTCTGATATAATTTGATGACATAGAAGTACCTCGTAGTAGTACTTGTGACGTATCAATCTGAAGCTTAAAGCCTGCTAAAAATGGCTACATAAACTTTTCATGGATGCTTTTAGTGCGATCTGGCTGGTTGTCAGAAAATCGTCTCAGCGATTATTCAGTGCAACGCGCAGAAAGGTTATCTGAGAATCGCATGTCATATCGAGAATTTTATAGAGATTTCTATAATCGTATTTAGCGAACGTTAAAATTCAATTTGATGTAATATGAGTGTTACTTAACGATAGTTTTATCTCTTCAAATTGTGTCAGACTTTAGAGGATCGACAGATTGCCATAATTGGAAAGCAGCCATTCTATATGCAGAATATTAACAAAATGATATTGCAGTAATTTTCGTTGAAACTTATGCTTTAAATTGATGTTATTTTACGGTGATTTTATGTCATCAAATCCTGTCGGACTTTCGATATTTCGAAATCGTTCATAATGGCCTAATGCACGATATGACAATTCAAATGGAACAAAATGACTTATATGACTTTATGACTTACATTTAGTTCATTAAACAGCAACTTCTTATAAAATAATATTGATGGATTATGCCTCTTTCATTAAAGTTATTTGTTAAGTTTTAAATTGACGTGGAACAAGTGATATTTCAAGACACTTGCGTCAGACTCCAGCTTTGAAATCAAGCATTTGTGTAATTAGCGAATTTATATTAAGGAGGGGTGTTTTTAAATTCGGTCAGTTACAACCTAATAGAGATAAGAAAATATATGATTAAGGATAAACAGATTTGGTTTCAAGTTATTTTTATATTGCAGAGTGAGTCATGCAAGTGGGACTTGTATCTCGAATTTGATTAGAGATCACAAAAAAGTTGAATGGTAAGATACTGTCATTTTTTACACGAACACTGTGATACCCAAACAATACAAATATTTGTCTATAAATAAAATTGTGTATTTTTGATTATGCAATTTTTTCAAGTGTGCAATATTTCGTGTAAAGACGTGATAAGTTAGAATATTTAAAAAATCAATATTTCGTATGATGTTTCACTTTTCTCGTACGTAGTGTACTTCACTAAAGGTGTTCTTCCCATACTAAGCATGTATAGCGTTACTTTATGTTTTTTTACATTATAGTTAATGTGACTACTGTTTATGTTTGAACAATGAAGTTCAATTTATTCTTTCGTGTGCCTCTACAGAAACAAATGGGATGCACTTATCTATGAAAGAAATACATGTCGAAAGATAGAGAGCTATTGAAAGCTATGATAACGTAGAGCTTTAGGTCCGTATAGTATATTCATGACGCTGAACAATATGTTTTAAACCATTCGTCAAATTCGTTGTAATTACAATACCAATGTATACCAATTGCAATATATACAAATGCACATTCTTTATGAAACGTTTAACGTTTGCTATACTACACAAAATACGGTGCCTTCCACTACTTACACAGAGTGTTCCACTTAACACAAGTAAGAAAAATTACACAGTTTGATTAAAAAATAAGAGTGCATTCGTATTTTTCAGGTACGTCATTTCTTAAAAATAATAAAATCACAAAAAGCAAATACTATGTCACTAAACTTTACTTTTAACATTTTATTTCTACAGCTTCTGAAATTCGAGATATAACTCGACCTTGATACGCGAAGCATCCTGTATAATACGTAAAAAGAAAAAATTTATTCGAAAATAAACTGAATTATACCGAAACAGCGTCAACCGAGGTAGCGTTAAAAGGGGTGTTTTACTGTATTCGTTTATTACACCTCGCAATCGTGAGCAGACTAAGCCTAAGCTCTTTTTACCGTGTGAGTCATATTTTTTTTTAATTTACAGGCCAACAGCTGAGTCTTTTGTTCTCTTTTTTTCCCCCAAAAAATCTTGCTTTTAAAAATGACTGCGCATTCAGGTGGTCCTAAGCGGGTTAATAAAATTTCTTTTTATTTATTATCCTCGAATCTGCGTGAAAGCATGATTTGCTTGACTCTATCATCATCTTAAAAGTTGTGATGAACAATCCATTAACGAAATCGTAGACGTTTATGTATTCCGGCATGATATTATCGTAAACGAATATTTTAAAAAGCGAACGAACAAATCCGTAATATATGGCTACTGTTCTTGGCCCCTCGTATAATTTTATACCTTTTAGCTTCAATCACGAGATTGTCGAAACGGATCGTTTTGATTTTCAAATCATTAATTTAATTATAAACCGTTTATCTTCTTTGATCGTGAGAACGGCACGAAAAATGCGGTTTTGATATTTAAATTTTTTAACAGCAAAAATTTTATTTAATTTCTATTTAAATTGTTTGAATATTGAATATTGATTATTGCATTTTTAAAATTTTTTAGAGGAAAATGAATTAGTTTACAGCAACGCTATTATGTATAATGGGCATCAACGACTCTTGTTATATTGCAACGTAGCATTTGGCAACATAGGGAGAGGTTCATGTAGCGCTTGAAAAATTGCAAGTCTAATAATTTAAAAATTTTCTCAGTTGAAAGATTTGTGAGTTTTTATTATAAAGATTTAATTCAAGATTAAATTAAAATATTTTTAAATTTGAAAATTTCTAACTCTGAGTTTGTGATTTTGAAAATTTATAGGGTTGTACGCTTGATATTTAGCTGTATGTAAAGCGTTTTATAAACTCTTATGTAGTCCACAATTTCTGGATGTCTAAAATAATTTGTGAATTTGTAGAGTTCTAAATTTGAATATTTCTAAAATTATGAGCTGCTAAACCTTTGGTTTGACAATTTCCGATTTCAGGAATTTGTAAATTTAGAGTTTGTAATTTTGAAAATTTCTAACCTTGGGAAATTTAACCTTGGAAGTTTGAAGATTCCTACATTTCTAAATTCGATGGTACATAAATTTGTAGATTTAAAGATTTCTAAGTTTCTAAATCTTAGAATTTTCTAAGTTCCTAAATTTTTAAGTTTCTAAATTTGTGAATTTATAACTCTGAGGATGTGTAAATTCAAAGATTTCTACATTTTAACTTCCAAAATTTCTAAAGGTCCAAATTAAAAAATTTTTACATTGGAAAATCTGTGATCTTGAAAATATACAGATTTATAACCTAAAAATGTTAAATTCAAAACTCTGAATTTCTGAAATTCGCAATTTGCGAGTTTACACATTTGAAAATTCGAGTTTTTCGCGCGGTGCCCGAGGCAAGTGACTACGCGCCGCGCTAAGGCGGCATCAAATTGAACAAACGATGTTTAATGTAACCGAAGGCAAATGAGTATAAATCTAGCAAGAAAAAAGTAAAATGCGACGGCGATTCAGGTTTAGCTCATTTTTAACGCGTATCTAACTTTCCATCTGCCTATCCTCACAGTATTATATTACCGAATCGTGGTTTGATTTACGAGTGTCGTAAATCAGTGAACGTTCAAGCAGAAACTTTGCCAACACTCGGTACCCTCAAAATAGTTTACAGGAGTTAAAGCGTAAGACGCGAAATACATTCCCGTCGCGATTAACGAAAAGTCGACAGCCAAGATTAATGTTCTGTCAAAAAGCTCTCGTCTCTCCAAGTAAGTATGTTTTTCTACATCATGGCTCCTTTTTGCAGTCGACAACATTGAATCACCTTTGTATTTCACAGCACAAACCTTTCGAGAGAACATTTTAGTTGCGAATTCAATAGGCCGAGACAATTTCTAGCATATAATTCGACAGGTTATTAAATGGTAAACCTTACGTAACGCACACTTCCTGTGTTACGCAAATATTCACATTCAAATCTTGTATACTTCGAAACACATTAACCCTCGAACGACAGACTCCAGATCGATCACGACACAATAAACATACAATGATACATGGACTAAAATTAGTTAGAAAAATGTTTCAGCGTAAACACGTACTAAAAAATAATATTTATAGTATCGTTAAAAATTTGAATATAAAATAAAATGTCTGAACCGGTCGTCCGAAAGTGACAAAAAAGAACGGGAAATAAAAACATGAGCCTAACCGTAGTAGGCAGAGGTGTAAGATATTCCGGACGGAGGTACTGATTCGCGCTGGAAGTCAGCATCGTAAAGAAAAATGTTCGCCCTGTTCCTTCTGCGCCAACTTCCCTCGTAACAGATAACACTGTGATCACTCGCGACAACAGATCACCGAGGACTGACAAATGTAACCTCGACAGATCGGAGCAAACACTGTCGTGCTATTTCTTTTATATCCGTCGTGGTGAAACAGCGAAGACGCACAGATGAGAAGCCATTTAGCTTCTAACGACGTATTCCTTGCGCGCACACACAATTCCCTTCCGATGGACAAAAGGCACACACGTACGCACACACGCGGATACAAAGGAAAATGAACAAAAAGGAGATAGACACGGTACGCGGTGCGATATCCGCGACATTCACCTAACACGACCGGCTTCGAATCACGACTAAAGCCACTTCGTGTACTCATCTGTCGACCGAGCCTTCCCGTTATCCCCACCACGCTATTGACGAGCATTCAGCTGACTTACCCTGCCACACCATGCTCCCTCGGAGAAGCTTACCCCATCGCTGCTCAGTCGGTATAGTCGGTTCAGAGGTTATACGGTCACCTCTCGATATAAGAGAACTTGGGTCTGAACTTTTATTTATATAGATCTTACATTCATTGATGTCGATATAGTCGGTTCAGAGGTTGTACGATCACCTCTCGATATAAGAGAACTTGGGCCTGAACTTTTGTTTGTATTTATTGATATGTCGAACGTAGAAAAGGATAGCGAGCGAAGAAACGTCCGGAGGACCGAACATAAACATATTGGTGGCACAATACTAATGCAAGAATACTTTTTTTATTTTTTACTTGCATAAACTTATAAACTTTTAACCGCATATTATTATATTTTCCTAGATATTAGGGAATATATTGACTTGTAATTTCAAGTGTTTCGCTTATATCGAGGTCTTACTGTAGTGATGTCCGCATACATATATGGCACCATTGTTAACAGCGTATATGGTCATATATCCGAAGAGAATTGACGTTACCTAACTCTACATTTTTTACATGTTAATAATTAATTAACATAACTGTAAAAAATCCTGAATAATTCGCAACTATACTTGGATGAAAAATGATTATTCAAACTTGACACAAAATTGTGTAATTTTATGATGTTGCTAAAATAAATCTGAAGTACATATAAAATGAATTGTATAAATAATTTTTATAGCTTATTGTAGTAAAAGATAACTTTATTGTGTATTATATTCCTTGATTTTTCGATACATTTTAATTTATTTATTGCTAGTTTTATTTTATCCGTTGTTATTGAGTTAGGGATTTATAATGTACATATATGTTATACTATTGACATTTTAACGTTGTTAAATTATTTCAAACGATGAGTTAAGGTAATATAAATACAGATGGAACAATAACTATGATCTGAATTATTACATCGTTGGCTTAGTACATAAATACATCCATATAAAGTATTTAAAAAAAAGAATTTGAAGATTCAATAATACTTTATATTAAATAAATGTTTATAGCATCGTATTTATTATCTTGCAAATTTTTGAAACAATTGTTCGTTTTTCCACTTCGCAAACAAGCGACAATTTATTTTTTCCCACTTCACGCTGAATATTACGTAAACACATTTGCTTGATTTACGAAATGAAAGTTTCGATTAAAACGCGCTATACTATTTCAACGAAAAGCAATTATAGATTAAAAAAAGCGTAGAATACAAGTACTGCAATCGCTGTGAATATGTTAACAATCTCGTTCAGTTTAAATCAGAGTTTAGTGAAAACAGGCTACAAATTACCTCAGCTATTCCCATTTTATCTTCTTGGTAGAAAAGGTAGCCGAGTAGTTGTTAGATACGAGCAGTTTCCACGGAAGAGCATTAGCGGCGTTATTAGCGCTAGTTAGAGGATACGCTTTGGTGAGAGATGAGAGCGCTGTATAATTATCCCAGCCTTCCCTTCTGTCTATGTGGACGAGGACAACATGTTTATGTGGCGCCGACCAAAGAAACACTCACAGCTCTCTACTTCCACCATTCATGATATGTGCTAGACGAGCCGACGATGACGCGTCTTTGCCAGTATATGACTCGGAACGAGTGATCGGTAATTTATAATTCCTAACTAGCGACTTTCCATGCTACCTAAGTACCTGCTTATTTCTCTCGTCGTTTACATCCGAAACCTTTAACTCTGGAAAGCCAGCGCTTTAGATAGCCGAAAGCAATAAAACCAGGAGACGATTAAATTTTCTAAATTAACGTCGCGCTACGGCTAGCGGTAAACTAAGTTTAGGACCTGAGTGAACTAAAATGAATGTCGACTCTTTCGGATTTATAACCCATTATTTTGTCTTCGATATCGATCAATATGATCTTCAAAGTTTAGTTTGTTTTAGATGTAGTACTATAGAATGTTGTGTAAATAGTGGTACAATTATTGTACATACAATATACAACAACAAATAGTGGAACAATTATTGTACATACAATATACAACAACAAGTAGTGATGCAAATATTGTTATACAATATACAACAACAAATAGTGATCAAATATTGTACATACAACGTACAGCAACCAAAAGTGGTACAATTATTGTACATGCAATATGCAACAACAAATAGTGATATAATGGTATGAGAAAATAAGTTGAAAATGTACAATAAAATTTGTTCATGTAAAAATTTGTTGTCAACCAATTGGTTTTAATTAAACTTCTTCGTAATTCTTCAATTTTACAATATTGCAACTGTATACCATTGTTATTTTTAATATCTCAAAGAATATCTTTGTTTAAAAATTTTGTAAAGAATCTAAAAAAATGTAATCAAAAAAGTAAATAAACATTCATTAAACTTTGGAAAATAATAAAATGTAAAACGCATAAAGTATTTATTAATTTGTCTTCTTCGTTGAGCAAAATTATATGTATGACCACGCGAGCGCCATTTTCTGCGGTATTCGTGACGGAATAAAAAGAGTAAGAGTCTGCAAAAACCTGTTGTGCTATCTGAATCATGTCACTGTCAATGTTTATAAATTCTAACATGGACAGGAACAATCAGTAACGGAATGGCACGTCAACCAAGTCATATTCAGTCGTACGCATTTCTGACAAATTTTCAAAATCGATTTTCTTGAAAATAAAACGTCAGGCAAGAAAATTTCATATGACATTTTTTCTTTGTTTTTTTTCATATGCAATTTTTGTTTCATTTTGTATATTACGACTTGACTTTGCAATTACGTGCTTGAAAATATATGTATGTGTAGATACATATGTACATATATTAATTAAAATAATAACTTTGCGCATATGTAACATTCTATAATGATGCAAGGTTATTGAAAAAGCTATTGCTGTTTTAAATATTTAAAAACATGTAAATTGCACTAAATGATAAGCTATGTACGCTTGTTTTTCTTGTTGTTTGAGCAAGAAAAGTGTTTTCACATTTTTCTATCAGGTTATTCAGTAAAAGAAGTAAAGGTCGCGATGTTTTAACAAATGTTATTTTATACATTCAGTTTATCTTGGTAAGTTTATCTAAAATAATTTATTATTATTTCACCACCTAATAACAAGATTTTTACCACTGTTGAAAAAGATTAAAATTAAAGAATTTTGAAAAAGATTTTAAAGAAAGTTACAGTGGTGGACAAAAACATTGACATACTCTGTAAAATAGACCTTCTCCAATTTTTTAGTATCAATATATCTTATTTAAATATACTAAAAGAATTTTGTATGTTACCACTATAGGTTCATGTGAAAAAGTTATAACAATCAATCACTATACTTTTCGCTAATTCGACTAACTTCAAATATACGAAAACATATCACTCATAAAATTACTCTATCTATTTTTTCAATCAAACTGATGTCTTTAAAATAATTATAAAAGCCTTATTCTGTATTCAGGGTTGAACAAGCTATAAAATACAAAGAATTACAATAACACCTCCAATTAGATTACTGAAATAATATTTTACGAAATGTGGCTTCATATAAACATTAATTTTTAAAAGAAAAGTAATTTCATCCAAATTACAGTTCTTTTTATTTCTACTCCTCAATTAAATCGCGACACCCTATATTAAACTCAGAATTGTCGAGAAATCACATTTGAAGCGGCAGATTAAATTAACTGAGTTAATAACACACAATTCCGTGATCAATACGAATTATGTAAATCAATTTGTCTGCATTGCACGTGTACGTGCGGTGCAATCATATAATTCTGTGAATAGTAATGAAGGGAATTGTAACACTCGAATTTCCATGAAACAATTGATATGCATTTCGATATAGCACGAAACCCATCCATGTATGCGAACGTATCCCATTGCCATTACCACTTCAATCTATTTCAGCCAAATTCATTAATCACTACAATATGCATTCGACCTGGTGTTACGTATGCATTTAAAACATATCCGGTATATTTATCCTACAAGCAATCTCTCATACGTATATGTAACACTTCGAATCTATCCTTTTCTTGCCTATTCGTTTTACGTAATGTTAATACGAAAATATTATACACATCGTTGAAGAAAGTTTCGTTTATCGCAACCTATAAATCTTCAATCAAACTGTCACTTATAGGGTGAAAGTTTAATAAATTAACATTAGTTCTACTTTTTCGTTGAGTATAATGAAGTATACAACACGCGAACAAGTTTATTTATTCACGTTTTTATATATATTTCAATTTTTACATAACTCGATATTAATTTAACTTTGCATAACACGTTCAGTTTACAGATTGATTTACTTGTTTTGAAATCGCCTGTTATGTGATGAAAATAAGATTTAAAAAAGTGAGGGTGAATCGCAATTTGTGGTCATGCGAAACTTATTAACGTTTATCGGATTTTTTGTGGCAAGTGTTCCTTAAAAATGGAAATAGATTTTCAGGCTATGTGTGCGTCGATATTAGCATCGATTATAGTAATTTAGAACTTCAGCACCGTAAATTTCAAAGTACGTAAATTGATTAATCGCCAAGAAATTTCGAATGATGGAGAATCTATGAAAATCACGAACTATCATCCCCATATATTTTGTCGTTAAAGAGGATACTTATCCAAAGTTATTTCTAAGAATAGGTTCTGGTCGTTGTGGCGGTGATTTCTCACATGTCTCCGCAGGAAACTAGTCGAGAGTAGATAATCATCCTCCGCTCACCGCACATCGATCAGCTGAAGCGTAAACACGATTAGTATAACGTACAGCTAATCAACTAATCCCGCCACGTCGTCGATGAGCACGATTCGTCCCGTAGGATTGCTTCCTGCTTACTGCTCTTCGTTACTTGTTAAACTCTATTTTCAGACATTTTATGCGAATCAGAAAATTCATAGTTATCTCATCATTTAGGTAGCCTAACTATAATATCTTATTCGAGAGATGTTAAAATGGTTTAATACTATTTTTTCAAAAATTAAGGTGACGTTGAAAAATATTTTATTGATCTGATCATTCAGGTAGCTTAACTATAGTGTCTTATTATACGAGGGATGTTAAAGTCGCTTAATACGATTTTTTCAAAAATTAAGGTGACGTTGAAAAATATTTTATTGATCTGATCATTCAGGTAGCTCAACTATAGTGTCTTATTATACGAGGGATGTTAAAGACGCTTAATACAATTTTTTCAAAAATTAAGGTGACGTTGAAAAATATTTTATTGATCTGATCATTCAGGTAGCTCAACTATAGTGTCTTATTGTTCAAGGGATGTTAAAGTCGCTTAATACAATTTAAAATAAAATCAAAGTGGTGTTCAAAAATAATAAAGAAAGTAAACTAGATAAGGTTATTTGTGCAAGATACAAACTTCATATTAATAGAAAAAAATCACCTATACTGAATAATTAATAATTCCTTCCATTGCACATACTGTATAACAAATAGCTTCCGTTTAATTATTTTTACTTTAAAAGTTTTTTAAAGTTTTCACTTCAGTTACAAGGTAAAAGCTTTCTTCCTAAGCTGAAGTCTCTTATGTAGAGGTCTTCATATCAGACTTCTCCATTCTGACCTATGTATATTGCTGATCTTAGAATGCAGGGTTGCGCGTAAAACTGAGAATAAGGCTTAAGTTTAAAAAAAGACGAAGAAAAAGTTTGTCCCCCACTATCTTTCCTCCCTTTTCTGTTCCGACTCTTTTTTTCCTCTTTTATGCTCCAGAAACGAGCACGTTATTTATGGCTAGTATGTTGCAACTCCGCTTGCGCATTCTGTGTAAGGGCTGTACGAAATCGACAGCTGTCACCTCGTTCGGCAGCTTCGTATATCCATCTTTCTTCCATATTACACGCCTCTTTCTTTCCTTTCGTCTTTATCATCTGACATGTTAGATTCTACTGTATCATTTTTCTTTATACCATTTAAATTTCTCTTATCGATGTATCTACATATGACACTTTACATACTGAATTACAAGCAATTAGTCGAAGTCGCGGTTCAACACGACGCTGAACCAAGATGGTTCTCTGGTTTCTTATTTTAAATTACAGAAGATGTACTTTTACATAATTGATTCTGATTTTTAACGAGATGAAGAGTTAATGTAAGCAGACCTCTTGTTTTTATTTTATTTTAGTCATTATTTACTGATGTATTTACTTATTTGTTCACTTGTTAATTTACTTATTTATTTACTGATTTATTGTTCACTACTTATTTCTTATGTATTTATTTTTTATTCTGTATTTATTTATTATTCATCATGTATGTATTTATCTTTCATTACTTATTTGTTTGTCGTTCGTTAGTTAACTTTCCATTATTTCCGTTGCTTTCTGGAATTTTGATCAGCGACTATTTAGATCAGATATGTATTATAATTTAACAGAGATGCGATAGCAAGATGTATGAAAGATATATTACAGCAAGGGGGCGAAAGTAGGGTCATACTTCGCCGGAAAAATTCAATCCATCCAAAGCTGCACTTCCTATGCGCTAACATAATCCAACCCCAAATCGTCCGTGTTTTTATCCCCGTATTAAAATCGCGTGCTGCGCGTCTAGTGACCTCTATACATACTTAGAATCACGCACGTGTGTCGGTGCAAAAGGCGTTATTTATGTTCTCTTTGTCGGGCCATCGATAACCGCTGTAGAGAACTGTGGCGTGGCATAACGTAGCGTGGCCTAGTGCAGACTCTGTCGGTGTATACGCACATAAATAATGCGAGCGCAATTTCCCATGTAATTGATGGGGTACCCCTACCCTACCTTTCTACCTTCCATTCTCTTCCCTTCCCTTTCCAGAATGGTGAGTGAACTGAGCTCTGGATGTTAGCCACAGAGCACCCCGTGGGGCGTAAACTCGACAATGCCTTCGTCACGCCGCGCATTGTTTGCCACCGGCGAGAGTTCACTCTCGGGCTTGATTTACTGTACCGAGTTCTCTCACAAGTCTACGGACGGCTCCAAGCCACGCAAAGAGCGTGTACCAAAATTTTCATCGAAAGATTGTCGCTCCTCTGTCATCCTGTTTCCACGCCGTTTCCTACGGACTTCTCACTTTCAAAGATGCCTCTATGTACTTGCCGACGGTTGATGACTCTTTATTCTCCTTATCACCATTTTCACTCTGATGTCAAACTCACATACAGTATCAAAGAGTCTGTGAAACAAATGAGGTTTATCAACGTTTCAAAAGAAGTCTTTTATGTATATTTCACTAATTTTACCTAAAACATATTGACCATGAAGTAATTGAAAATTCGACTAACTAATATGGTATATGAACTTATGAAAATTGTTGATATTATCAGACAAGTAGGTAATCAACAACAAAATTTGATAGCAGAGAAATTAGACAAGTTATACAAATTTTTCAGTAGCTTGAAATCCTTGCTGGAATTTATTTTATTGATGTGTACAACTTTTTGCACTAGTGGTACTTTTCATACAAATAGTAAACCTTCATGTAATAATCTCAGCTCGTGTAAAGCCTCATTAGTTTGTCTATTTGCAGTGTTTTTAAAATACATTATACACGATTTAAATTTCATTGTATTGCACTAATCAATTTTATTTATGATTTCGCGATACAATAAATACCATCTCATCGCGATATATTAATTTTGTTGTACCTATCTGAACTAACAAGTTTCTGCTAATGATTCGAAACATTGCAGTGGTACACAATTATAAGAACCTCGATATGGTTCATCGTTTTCAGCTCATTAAAGTGTTTCTTTATTTTATGAACAGTAAAACTTCCTTTCTAAACAAAAGATTGATGAAAGAAAATGTTATATTTGAGGCATTGTTCGAGGTGGCAACGTTTCTTAAAAAATTTGCATCGATTGTATACGTGACTTTTTGTTACGTATACCAACAGAAGAATTGAATTTCAGTTTCAAGCCGTATGATTTTCTATTCACTTTTGCACTCGGTTCCCCTTTCATTGTCTCCTTCCTGTTACCCTTCGTAGCGTGCGCAATCCTGTGGGACATTTTTTATTCACCACAAGTTCATGATCAATGCTTTCGCCGAGTAATATATACCCGTTGACAACGTGCCATCAATTTTCCAAACCGTGTCATAAATTACATCGTACAAGAAAGCAATATGGTGCATGAAAAGAGTTAAAATTTCCATAGACGGTCTAGAATTCTATTTTTTGTTACCACAATTTCATCGTTTGTCAACCTGTTTTACGTTGAAATATCGTTCGCATACAATGAGAAGTGATTTCCTTTGACGCGTGAATTATTTTGCGCGGTGCGAATAAATGATAGGTGCAATTCGCGTTAACTTCGATTCTTTGCAATCCAATGTAAAACGTGACTAGTTATACGTAAGCATGCGTTGAAGTGTTCAGTGACAAATGTTAAGAAGCAAAGAGGTTATGTAGCAATTTTATAGAATACTAGATTGATTATAAATGTTAATGATTGTATAAAATATAAATAGTATATCTTATTTTGAAGGAAAACATCTGTAGGTTTCCTGTTGGTTAATTTTTGAAATTTATAAAGCATCAAGTGTGGAAATGTGAAGAGTTGAAGATTTGGGAATTTAAGATTTTATGAATTTGTGAATTTAGAATTTTAGAGCCTTGAGGATTTTGGAATTTAGGAGGATTTAGGAATTTTAGTACTTTGAGAGTTTTGGAATTCTGGAATTTTGGAATTTTGGAATTTTAGGATTCAGGAATTTTAGTTCTTTGAGAATTATGGAATTTTAGTGCTTTGAGAATTTTGGAATTTGGGAATTTGAGAATGTGGGAATTTGGGAATGTGGGAATTTGAGAATTTGAGAATTTGAGAATTTGGAAGCTTTGGAATTTGGGAATTTGGGAATTTGGGAATTTTGGGAATTTAGGAATTTTGGAATTCTGGAATTTTGGAATTCTGGAATTTTGGAATTCTGGAATTTGGGAATTTGAGAATTTGGGAATTTAGGAATTTAGGAATTTAGGAATTTGGGAATTTGGGAATTTGAGAATGTGGGAATTTGGGAATGTGGGAATTTGAGAATTTGAGAATTTGAGAATTTGGAAGCTTTGGAATTTGGGAATTTGGGAATTTGGGAATTTGGGAATTTGGGAATTTTGGGAATTTAGGAATTTTGGAATTCTGGAATTTGGGAATTTGAGAATTTGGGAATTTGAGAATTTGGGAATTTAGGAATTTAGGAATTTGGAAATTTGGGAATTTGGGAATTTGGGAATTTGGGAATTTGGGAATTTGGGAATTTGGAAATGTGGGAATGTGGGAATGTGGGAATGTGGGAATGTGGGAATTTGAGAATTTGAGAATTTGAGAATTTGAGAATTTGAGAATTTGAGAATTTAAGAATTTGAAAATTTGGAATCTTTGGAATTTGGGAATTTGAGAATTTAGAAATTTTGGAATTCTGGAATTTAAGGATATAAGAACATTGAAATATTGTAATTTAAGGATATAAGAATAGATACTTAAAAATCTTCAAATCCAAATCTTAAGAAATTTAAACATTAACTTGAAAGCTTAGAAATGTTGAAATTTCAAGTATAAATATCTTTTAACTCCGAAGCAAGCTCTCTTCTTCAAAATTATCTCTATACAAAAAAACCTACATTGCACTCAAGTATACTTTTCATCGATAAACGCATTATTTTTTATTTATTCACATAATGCGTATACCAGAAATAAAGTTTCGTACGTCTCGTTTTAAACTGTTTATAATTCATAAGCAACTGGCAGGCCATATATCACTTGGCCATGTTCCTTCGAATTGGCGATAAATCGAAATATGGAACGTGTTGTTCCGACTTCTGTACATGCGGATATGCGTTATCCTGTTACGTCATCTTGGCGATCGAATCAGACGTCAAGTCGGTCCAGAATGGCAGACTAGATTAGGAAGGGTTAACCAACGTACCGGTGATTTAAATCAATGATGGCGGCGCATCTGCTGGCAGAGATTAATGATTAGACGGACGGGAATGAAGCCTGAAACTCGCCGCTTTCAGAGATCGGACAGATTAGAAACTAATTTAACGAGCTGCTTTCATCGTGCAATCCAATATCCGTCTAGGTACCCTTGCTACATCTACTGGGTGTAACTTGGTATGTGGGAAACATTTTGTGCCAAGAATGAATTCGTTAACGAATCATAAAATAATGACATTAAAGAAATACCCCTTAATGTTTACCAGTTTAAGAATAATTTTGTATGCATAATCGAACATTATTTATGTGTCTAATTAATAGAGTGTGAATCTTTAGATATGGACAAGTTGTGTGGTTCGGTGACCGTTCGATAAGTAGACGTCAAGTAAGGAAAGGTTGCCACACACGCGCATGCGTAATCGTAAAATCTTTCAAAAATAAATGTGTGTTCATGAAATTAGATCACTTCTAGTAAAAAATAAAGACACAGGAAAAATAGAGATTCGAGACTTTACAGTATGAAATATTGAAAAGAATTATATACATGTTGCATTAAGTGATAATATTCAATGTTGAATTTTAACTACCTCAAAAGTATTTAAATACTTTAGTATCTTCAGAAGTATCTTTATTGTACGATTGATCTTTAAAAAACCATTTAAAATTCTAATTTTATAAGCTTCCAAATCTCTATATTTCCAAACCTCTAAATTTTTAACTCTCTAAATTAGCAAAGTTCTAAATTCCTAAATCCCTAAATTTTCAACTCTCTAAATCACCAAATTTCTACACTTCCAAGTCTCTGAATTTCCAATTTTCTAAATTACCAAATTTCTACATTTCCAAACCACTAAATTACCAAATTTCTAAATTTCTAATCTCTAAATTAACAAAATTCAAAAATTTCAAAATTCTAAAATCCCCAAATCCCGAAATTCTCAAATCCCCAAATCCCCAAATCCCCAAATCCCCAAATCCCCAAAAACCCACATCCCCAAATCCCTAAAAACCCACATCTCCAAATACCAAAATTTCCAATTCCCAAAATCCCCAAATCCCCAAATCCCCAAATCCCCAAATCCCTAAATCCCCAAAACCCCAAAACCCCAAAAATCCAAAATTTCCAAATCCCAAATCCCCCAATCCCCAAATCTCCAAATCCCAAAATCCTCAAATCCCAAAATCCCCAAATCCCCAAATCCCCAAATCCCCAAATCCTCAAATCCCCAAATCCCCAAATCCCCAAATCCCCAAATCCCCAAATTCCCAAATCCCCAAATCCCCAAATCCCCAAATCCCCAAATCCCCAAATCCCCAAATCCCTAAATCCCCAAAACCCCAAAACCCCAAAACCCCAAAATTCCCAAATCCCAAAATCTCCAAATCCCCAAATCCCAAAATCTCAGAATCCCCAAATCCCCAAATCCCCAAATCCCCAAATCCCCAAATTCCCAAATTTCCAAAATCCCAAATCCCTAATTTCTTAATTTCCAAATTTCCAACTCCCTTGCACGTAAACGATTAATTAACGTGATCAAAACTATTAAGGACTCACCCTGTATATAACCACATCGAGCCAGTAAACACTTGAGCTGCGTAGAGGGTATGCGTGTCATTAGCTGTTCGACAAGTGAGCGTTTCCTGGAAAACCCCGCCTTTGAACCCCCTGGCATAACCACTTATTGAACAGTCACTCCGCAAAAAATATCTTTCTTTTACAAGAAACAATGAGAAACAATGTACCGTACCAAATTGGAAAGTTGACACTTATAAGAAACACGGGTTTGATTGATGATATAATAAGCTGACTTATTTGGTACAGTTATAAAGACACAGACATACGCATTTTTGTTATTAGCCAAAGAGGTCGTATTCACTAATTACATCGTGTGACGAAGACAGAGCAGATGTGTAGAGAGTGAGTGGAATGGAACAGTGATGGACAACTGCATACTCAAGGGCGCAGCACACTGACGGGCAAGTGACGGATGCTGTTGGATAGCCAATTTTTTAATTTGGAAATAACACGATTTTTTCATTTCTAAGTTAACGAACTTTTTAGAGGTAAAATGTATTTCTCGATTTTGAAGGCAGGAAGTCACAATTTTTGAACTTATTAACAGTATTTTTAACCCAAAGTTCTAAATTATCAAATTTTTAAGTTTTCAAATTTCTAAATTTCCAATTCTCTAAATTTCCAACTCTTTAAATTACCAAATTTCTACATTTCCAAATCTCTAAATTTTCAACTCTCTAAATTACCAAATTTCTACATTTCTAAATTCTTATATTTCCAAATCCCTAAGTTACCAAATTTCTAAATTCCAAAATCTCTAAGTTTCCTAATCTCTAAATTTCCAAGTCTCTAAATTCCCAAATCTCTAAATTTCCAAATTTCTAAATTTCCAACTCTCTAAATTACCAAATTTCTAAATTTCCAAATCTCTAATTTTCTAAATTACCAAATTTCTAAATTCCTAAATCTCTAAGTTTCCAAATCTTTAAATTTCCAAATTTCTAAATTCCCAAATCTCTAAATTTCCAATTCTTTCAATTTCCAATTCTCTAAATTTCCAATTCTCTCAATTTCCAAACATAAAACTTAAGGTATCTCTACATTTCCAATTCCTCAAACATTTACATTCCTAACTCCCCAAATTCCTAACTTAAAAACCTGAAATCTCCATATGTTTCCAACACCTCACGTACGCGATGCATACATTAGTGCCGCTGAGTTTATCGCCGGCTACTTGATGTATCACTTGAATAGAAGCAAGCGATGAATTTCTATGCAATAGCGTAGGCATTTCAAAATGTTGACCATTAATCTTTTAAGTATCGTGGCCTGACAGCCATGTACTATAATCATGCTACTATGTCAGCATGTGTCGCCAACGAGCGAAAAAGGGACAGCTTGAGGCCGGTCAAATGCGATATGAGTGTGGTAGCTTTTTCTGATTGCCGCATTAAGTGATTTCTCACACTCATATCTGCTTTATCTTAACAAAAAATAATTAGATATAACATCAATGCCTATAATATTTTACTGTAAAATTTTCAGGATGAAGTTTTCATTTCTTTTTGACTAATTCTTCTACTTCCAGTAACTGCAACGTAGAGTTTGAACAAGTTTCATAACAATAAAAACATTTACTGTCTCTAAAGAAGTTTCAGTTACATGTCAAATCTCTATTTTTGTATAAATTAAAAAATATTTCTTCACATGGATTTTCAAAAATACTGACATGTTTTTAAGACAACTATTGACCCTAAAGATGTTTCAAAATTTGGCTTTCTAATGAAGTTTAAATCTCCATTTTTGTATAAATTAAAAAATATTCCATCATATGAATTTCCAAATACACTGATACATTTCTAAAACAACTATTGACCCAAAAGATGCTTCAGAAGGCCTTATAATGAAATTCGAACATTCCCAAGCTATTTCCATTGTTGTACTAAAAGCATTTCAATTAAGTTAACATTCTTCTTTCTCGACATTAGGCAAGAAGGTAAATTACATAGTTCCCGTTCATTGGCGATAGAAAATATGGTGTAGTTTAATAATTGTGATTCGTTAACGGGAGGAAGTGACTCGCGTAACAACAGTATTCGAGTGGTCCAATACGGATCAGTGGGATTGGCGTTGTTTATTTAGGGTGGACAAAGAACTTTGGTTTTTGTATGGTGGCCACTGGATTGTCAGCCCTCCCCTTCGCGCGATACGTTAATGGATAACGCATACAGATTGGGAGGACACTTAGCGAAGTTAGCGCCTGTAGCTACTTTATTTACGCCATACATATGTCCTCGCCGACGACAGTCCTATGCATACAGTAGCATTCGTTGGTAACCGACTATGCAAACGTTATCCGTATAGTTTGTATTTGCAGATGGCTCCGCTGTCGTTCGCAGTCTTACTGGTTCTTCGCTAAACCGATATCGGTACTGTCAGTCGAAACACTTCGGCTACCGTGTACCAGTTGCCTAAAGAAACAACTTTAATCACTTAGCACATTCAGTTAGATACTCCACTGCCTTTGTGAGTTGCTTGAGAGGTTATTTTATGGCTATAATATTTTAGCGTCGTTAAGTAAAGAAATTATTGGAATTCGTGGAAGATAAAGATTGGAGAACGAGAAATCGAATGCGACTTTTATGCTTACTTTTATTGGCATCTTGAATTTTCTGTTCCATAAAATCATCGTGTTATACAGGGTATTGCAGTGGTGATGGTAACGGGGTAACTCTATGTGAAAAAATAAGAATATGGAATTTATTTGTTTTTGCTTTCGAAAAAATTCAAATTTTTAATATTTATTTGCCGCAAAGTCGATTTCGACTGCTTTTTTTATTTAATAGTTTATGACTGGTATAAATTGATATGCCATCGCTAGAATGCATTGTTATTATTTATAATAATATACTGATACTTGTAATGTTTGAAAGTAATAAATGTACGATAACACACATAACTAATGATATAAAGAATATTTATTAATAATACATTTTAGCGATTTAATCTATTTAAGGGTAGTTAAAAATCATACTTTAAAGTATTGTTTAACTAACTCTAGAAAAGAATATTAAAATTGCAGACGTTTGAGCATAAATTCAGTGTACGAGAGTTGCAGTAAGAAAAACTGTAATAACTTCACATCACGTAGCGAAGAAAATATAGAATTCAATAAATTTCATCGAATTACAGCGTCCTTTTATGCTCCGTACAAAAGCAGTGTCGAGTCCCTTCAGCCTTCATGCCTATTCGTCACGATCGGTACTCGAATATTTCATACTGACACTTTCAATATCAACTCTATTCGTCAGGGCTTGTGCCACTGGATGGCACGGCATTCAGCTGTATGATACCCGATACACATGCTTTTTAGGCAGCCCTGTGATCTTACACACTACTGAACAGCTGTTCGATTATGGACAAGGTCATTATTTATAAACTGCCACGTTCCCTAACCTTTGACGCAAAGAAACGGCCTGTTTAGACAGCCTTCGTTTCCGGTATCTTCGTCATACAATGTTGCAGGTGCGTTTTCTGCTTGTCTTTTATTAACAGGCTTTTAAACAATCGAAAAATTTTAATTTGACTGTACGAGTTTCGTTTTTAGATAGTACTCGTTAATTGTATTGCAATTTATTTACTCGAAAAAACTATATTTAAACATAGTAATTTGCATAGAAATTGGTGCAGTTAGCATTTCTTTAAAACGTGTTAACCTTTCGTTTTAAATATTCTTAAATATGTGAATATATTTTCTTCGTTTTCAAAAGTACAGGTTTTGAAAGGTTCGTGTAATTTCAACGACGATGTATTTGTCAATAGTAATGGCTTAAAATATTTTCGAATATTTTTATCGTTATTCTTTCCAATGGAACTTTTTATTTGCATGCAGATAAATTCAGCTAATAACGTGTCCATTAGTCAACTTTAACGTCGTATGTATTTTTTTTAATGAACTTATTTATCGATGTGTCATCTAACTGTCGTTAACGATCACAATTAACATTCATATACATTTACATTTTTATGACACATTATTTTTACTTTTAAAATTAGTGAATAATTATGGGAATTCATATAGCCTTGTTCTTTTGTCTTTTCATGAAATACGAATGCTACGTAATTAATAATTAGATTAACTCTCGATTTACAAACATTTAGTACTCGCTTATATTTACATTGAAAAAATTACAAAAATTAATAATACGAGTATCAGCTATCACATGACTCTCTACCGATGTAGGTTACATTTTAACAAAAGATTCTCAATAATTTGCACGATTAAAATAAGTTTAAGACCCGCTATTTGAACAGGTTCGTAAACCTAGCGCTAATAAAAGCCAGAGGTTTCTTTATGCGACGCACTGTACTCGTTTCCCGTTCGAAAATGTACCCGCAACATTCTCAGCAGTATCCTAGTTTTAACCTTTCTGGAAAACGATCGGGAGATAGCGTTCTTACGAGGATACCGAGAGGTGTGTTCGACTAAGATCGTCGGTGAGTGCAAATTATTATCCCCAGAACCGGTGGAAAACACTATTGTAAAAAGCTTTCGCGAGTTTAGCAGGCTCATAAGTTCAAGTTTGTTGGCGACAGCGTTTTCACGGTGGCACGAGAGACGAGCAAACCTGTAAATAGGCTAGCTGGAGTGGTTGGGATACTAGGAGAGGCGAAGATAAAGCAGGAAGGGCGAAAGAGACGCCCTCGGTGAAATTACAGCCTCGTAACTCCCGGTGAGCGGGAAAGAGCGTGTGTGACAGCGGCCGAATGGGCGAACGAGCGAATAGGCGGACGAACCGCGCATGGTTTCCGGGAGTTTTATAGCCATCAGGGACGCGGGTGGTGTTTCAGGCCGAAGTACACCCCGGTTGCCTTACTAGCCTGCACCGTTACACGGTTCCCGCATTCTCGTAAACAATTGGCCAGACGTGCTTATCACGTTCTCGTGATACGTTGCTTTACTGCCTCGTTTAACCTCCATCGATTTCCTGTTAATAAAAACGTTAGATGAAACACGCCGACAGGTCAGCTGAAAACTGGTGAAGGATATATGGCGTAGAATGTCACGAAAATTGTTATTCCCTTTATTTTTTTACTTCAGGTTGCGTGGATCCTTTGTACTGACTATTAAATCACTTCTGAAGTATAGAAAGTCTGACACTATTTGGTGAAATAACAGTATATGTTAGTACTTATCATCAGGTTCTCGTGATACGTTGCTTTACAGTCTCCTTTAATTTTCATCGATTCCCTATGATGTTGATAACAACGTTCCATGAAATACGGCGACAGGTCAGCTGAAAACTGGTGAAGGATATATGGCGTAGAATGTCACGAAAATTGTTATTCCCTTTATTTTTTTACTTCAGGTTGCATGGATCCTTTGTACTGACTATTAAATCACTTCTGAAGTATAGAAAGTCTGACACTATTTGATGAAATAACAGTATATGTTAGTACTTGTCATCAGGTTCTCGTGATACGTTGCTTTACAGTATCCTTTAACTTTCATCGATTCCCTATGATGTTGATAAAAACGTTCCATGAAATACGGCGACAGGTCAGTTGAAAACTGTTGAGGGATATATGGTGTAGAATGTCACGAAAATTTATTCTCTTTAACCCTTTCGGTACTGTATAATAAATTGTTACCTGGTTATTCTCCACTTGTATTACTATTGTTTGAAATAAGGTGCTTCCGTTTTTGTGACGCCATTTCAAGGCGTAACGATTATAAATCAAAATATGTATACTTTCTTACATCAACGAACGTTCAGTTGCAACTGTGTATGTATAGATTTAGCAATAAGTCATGATGAGTTCATTTCTCTAAGCACATATTGAAAAAAATTATTTTTAATATTCCCAAACTACACTTCTAGATAAATTACTAGCCCAGATTACATGAGGTTATTAAACAAAAAGCTTATAAACAGAAGTTTAAAATTGTAAATTTGCCTACATTTTATATATAAATTTATTTTTTATTAAATGACCAAATATTAATGTGATGTGTAAATAGTACATTCATTAAAATGTATTATACATTAAAACATTATAGTTAAGAAAAGAAATTGTGTATATATTTTTAAAGTACAACGATTTATGTTTTTGTAAAATAAACAGTATCAGCCTCATACAATAAATACAGAAATACCGCGACGTCCAAATATGAATGTAAGTGTATAAGAAAATGTCACATTTTAAAATTGTTAAGATTGATATGCCCCCCTTCCCGCTGACCCCTCCGAATATTCGACAAATGCTTAAAGAGATCAACAAGGTTTCTCATGAACGGTTCAACCGACAAAAGTGCCGACCAGCGTGATGCTCCGGCGCCGGCAGGAAGTAAATTAGACAGACGGCTCTTTATACCTTCGTTCTTCAACGAAACTAATGGTCGGCTCTTGTGCTACTTAAAGGATCCATTTATTAGTTGCAAGATGACGGGCAATTTGGAAATCATCGGCGGCAATTAGACACGGCGGACTGAATTGTTTGCTTGGCGGCACATCGAGAGGGTGGTTCTTCAAATTATTAGCTCTACATTGAATCGCTGCTGGCATCGGCCTTGTTTCAAAAGAGAAAAGGCCGTTCTTCACGGAACTAATGTAAACTAAGCTCTAATTTTCGATCTAACCTACCTGAAAACCTAGAAACGAGAATGACGGAACTCACATATAAAACGTTCTAATTGTACAACGAAATATTAACAAAGTTACGTATCGATAATATAAAAATTGATGAAATTAAATTAAAATGTGAAACGCTTATTATTTCGTGTATAATTTATTTTTTAATGTAGCTTGTCAAATATAGGTGTATATAAAATAAATATTAAAAGATTTTCCAATCCGTTTAAAAGTATGTTTATTCTTTCATGGGTTTCTTTAAAAGGAAATCAAAGTAATGAAAATTGTCTAAAGTAATCTTTATGGCAAAAATTTTAGATGCAATGTTATTATACAGGAAAGTTAGAACCGAGTTTCAAAATTATATACTTCGTATACGAATGTGAAATTTGCATGCAAGATTTGTAGTAATAGGTGCAGTAATGCTCCGTTCACGAAGCCGCAGTATTAATATTTCTTATCTGGAATCTGTCTATGATTTGTAATGTTATTTACTGGGGGAAAAAATTCTCTTTGAAATCTGTGTCGAGTAAACTAATAATAATCAAGGCACGTCGTAAAATCCGTCTATTTGTAATGACCGTAATTCTGAGGTAGAGGTAAACGAGGCTAAGAAGAAAGGGTCATAAAGAAACGGTGTTGTGTGTCTTCGGCGAATGCAAATAGAAAGTCGTAAATCGGTGTAGGACTTGTAAAACAACACTGCCATAAATTCTACATTCTAGCTGTAACTGGCGAAAGGTGTTCTGGCACTATTGACCTTTATTGCATTTCGTGTCGAAAACTTGTACTACTACTTCTTACCTCGACCAATTGAGTTATAAATTTTTAACAATATATGTAATAACTGTGCTGAATTGTGGTTAAATCTTGTAGAAAAAATGAGGAGTACTACTACTAATGCATTGCCTCTCGTTTGGTTAGAGTGATGGAATTTTCACCTGACCTTTACTTGGAATGTTTTGATCAATACCGTGAGAATTGAATAGATTTATTTTTATGAATTTTTTGACTTGTTTTAAACATATATCAAATTTTTTATCAGTATTAGCATATTTGTATATTGACAGGCAACGTGAGCAGATTTTCTTTGAAACGAAATGAAAAATTGGAAGATGAATTAATTAGTTCGATTAATTGTTGTTTTAACGTAGAAAAAATAATTGGGTGAAATAAAAGTATTTTTAAATCATTTTTTTAATAATTTAATTGCCTAAATCAATTAATACAAATGTATTAATATAAAATGTTAATATAAGGTTATCTGTTGTTTCAATGAAATAAATTCATTATTCGATCATTAACGAATTATTCTTTTATCATTATTACTTGCAAGAATTCAAAAATATATTTGTTTTTAACACTGAGGATATCATGTAATAAAGGATTGATGTGAATTGTTTACAGATAAGGTTATCGTGTATTTCCGCTTGCTAAACTCAAAAGTCTAGGATTAATAGATAATTTAATATTGATCCATGTTTGATAATAAGATTTGTTACTGATTTCAGCAAATAAAGGATAAAACGTCTAAAGATATAAAATTGGAACCAGACAGATTATTATTTAATTCAATGTATATAATTTTAGCTACCCAAGAAATAAAATAATATACGTTTTTTCAGAACAGATTGAGGACATGTTTGAATAAATTCAAATATAAGACCTGTACGAAAGCATCTAAAAATAAGAATAATTTTTTCTCGAACAAAAATATATAAAAATATAAAAAAAATTTAACAAAAATATAACAACTTAAATAAAAATATAACTTGATCAGAATAAAAATCTATTCGAATTATAAATTACTTTTTGCTTTCAAACTTTTTTACTTCTAAAACTGTGTTACTTCTGAAAGGGTTTTGTTTACTTTCTATTCCAATTTTTCGTTAAAAAATTTTGAATCTCTGTTTTATTTTAAATTTGAATTCGAAGGTTTGTAATAATGACCAACTCAGTTTTTTAATAAAATAGTTAAAATTAAACTTAATTAGTAACTGTGAAATACGTATAATAAACACAATTTTTTTGCGTCTTTTCTTCTCTTCAAATCTTTTTATCCCTATTTTATAACCGAAACTTCGTATATTTAAATCAGAGCAATAATACAGTAAAAAGAAACCGTTCGAAAATAACAGAGGAGTTCAGGTAGAAACATGTGTTGTAGACTATGAACTATTACAGTACCCTCAGGGTATTAAAGCATAACGGAAAGAAGGTACTACAATTCAAACCGCGATTTCTCGTTTCATTGTGCGTAAAACCGAGCATAGAAACCGGTACAGGTCAAAAGAAGCTTCGCGAAGGAAAAGTCAAATACCTAAGAATGTTTAGACAGGCTGTCACTCGATAACAATGGGCTTTATGCTAACAGTAAATACACCATTGACTTTCTATTCTTCAACCTCTGTTTAACGCCCAACATCCAAAAATGTAACGTATAAAACACATGTACCAACAAACTCTTCAATTAAAATTGATCATATCTCCAGTGATCTCAGATAAACGTAATTAATAAAATAAACACGTGGAAGTGTTAGACAACTGTCAGATTAACGATACGAACGAGCGACAGCTGAAACGTAATGGCCGGAAGTTATGCACAGGTCTACCGACGACAAAAATTTAGGGGAAAGTGTAATAAAAATGTTTCCAGAATTGTGAATTACCCACAACCGTAATGCACTGGACAGGAAAGTTTTACCTAGCTTGAACAGGTAAAGACATGATTGAGCACTTCCTGTAATTATTACCAATGGGCATATTCGACAAATTATAAACACGGCTATAAACTTAAGTACAATTAAGAAAGGGCCATCGTTTATGACGGGATTGCAGTCTGAGTACAAAAGTAATTGTATCTTCCTGTCACAACATTCAATTTAGGAAATAGCGGTTGTATTTTATGAGAACCGAAACAGCAGTGAGAGGTAGTTAATCCTCTAATTTATGCATCCAAATATTTGTAGTTTATTTCTTCGATTTCTCAGTGCGTGTACTTTTATATTTCAAAGTTTCTAAATTCCTTAGAATTTTAAGTTCATCCATGTTTTTCTTAATAATATGCCTTTCTCTACTTTTATAGCCTATCAAATTTCTTTATATCTTATAACCTATAAAACACTGCATCCGAATGTCTGCATTGTGATCTTCAAATGAACATTTTCTTACTCGCAAAATAATGTGTTCTTACATTCTAGTTTTCAAAATTTTTATTGCGATGTTGCCTAACTTATAAAAGTATTTGACATATAAAACAAGTCATGCAGTAATTTCAGATATAGAATATGTATAGATTTGGTGATAAAGAAATTTAAGATCGGTAATTTTAACGAGTTTCGTAAATGCAGTAAAAAGTAATGAAAATATGTAAAATATTGTGTTATGCGAGTGACTGTACGTGTGCGTGTGTGCAGCTGAAGGTACGCGGACATTAATACGTTTGATACCTTGACTGCGTAATCTTTCGCAGGGGCAGGAGGTAATTAGCAGTAACGGACAGTTACGTCCGATATACGAACAATGCAACATTGCCGACGCGATGGGAATAGGAAGAGGGTGATAGCTGAGCGAGTATGATAAATGAACGCCGCCTGACAAGCGGCCATCGTTGCCCAATGATGGATGGTCGACGGTCCGCTCCCTAATTATTTCATACTTTGCAATCAGAACGATAATCCATCCGCGGTACCTGCAACCTGTCACGGATAAATCATCGGTTATCATTCCCGAGTCACGACACGTGTGTCTTCGCGACTGATTGGCGAAACCACGTAGCCGCGCATTAGCGTCAAGCAGAGTCGTTAATTCTGTACTATTGCGATCACCACACTGTCCTTTCGGCCAATCGAATCGGGAATTGAATCTTCGATCGATCTCACAGGAAATGGAACAAATTTCTTATCGTGTTAAAGTATTCAATACCGGTGACACGCGCGTCATTGGGAAGTCCTATTCTGAACGAGTACGTTTACGTCATGCGTCCACTTGAAGAATAAATATGCCAAGACTGTCAGGAAGCGTTAGTATTTCCATTTTGCATTTCTACTAATGTTAATATCGGTGCATAATTTTGAATTTTTCATAATTGTACAACTGTACATTGTAATTTTTACATTTCAAATTATCTCTTATTTTCTTGCAACTTTTTAGGTAGATACGTAATTTTATGTATCCACTTTATGTCCATCATTCGTCTACTTTACATTCGATCTAAAAGTGGTCATCGAACGTCTGAGAATGTAGTATTAAATAACAAATGAACACGACAAAATAATATACCAAAAGAGAAACTGAAGTCAGAAAACTAATATGGCGTCGAAAGTAGGGGAACTGTACTGCGCATGCTCCATAAATGGTCACGAATTTTAACTTACCAAAACATTCCTTATTTATAAGTTCTTAAGAAACAACTGTATACAATTTTTTTTTTTAAGTTGTATATAAAAAATGTAATCTAAAAATATTTCATAGACAAATAAAAATAAATATTGTACTTAAAATATTTAATATATTATAGTCTATGAGTATTATATTTGAACTCTTTTGTATTTATAATACAATATAGGTACATACACGTAGATATGTATGTATATAAATACATGTGTGTGTACGTACCGATTCACGCATGCGTATAAAGCCTTTACTACTGCTGTCGCCATATTGCTTGCTTGCCTTCACGAACGACACGATTTCCTCAAGATGGTATGTACAAACATGGCAATATGACCACATTCTCAGTAATACCGTATGCTGAATATATGTTTGAGCTCAATGTAAATGTCAATTGAAGATTAACGTACAACCTATTACACTACACATATAAAAATCTGCATCAGTAATATATACATGCATATGTAATTATTCTTAAAAATTAATCAGTAACCAATTCGAAAGAAGAACAGAGAATCACAATACACGTTCTGAGTGTTCAGTATACTTTGTCCGTTTATTCTAGCACACTTTTTATCAACAGTAACAAGGATATAAGTGTACAAGATAAACAAAGCACCGTTACGTATTAAACACGGTGAATTTATATGAATCGGTTTAAAAATGTTGGCAAAACATGTAGCACGATGAAAAAGATGCGAACGGTACTAGGTGAAAACTTCTCGTTCTTTACATGAAATTCTTCGTGGTCAAGCTCAATACGGAGGTATCTTTCCGAGCTCGATTTATAGTTTTATACCTGCGGTAGAGAGAAGAAGAGATAGCTAATAGACAAGATTTACTACGGCACGCCCGTCTCAATTGCGGAACAAATTTATCTTCTCTGTGGTCAGCAGCCTTCCCACCGTTTCCTAGCTTCAATCTTGGTTCCGCCGCTCGTGAAATATTGGCTTACCCCTAGACTCGAAAGTTACTTGACAAACGAATCGATGTACGGTTGAAGGAAGAGAAAAAGAGGAACCGTCCCTATGGAATTGCCCCTGCCTGTAAACTTTCTTCCCCGTTTCGAGATCTGATGGAAAAACCTCTACACTTTCTCTTCCCTATTTTCTTCGGGCCAAACGTTCATATGCAAATTGTTCCATCCGACATTTATTTCGTCACACTGCTTTTCGAAAGTGCTCGAAATCGTTTATTTCTTCTTTGCTAATATTTTAAGCGTACAGAATGATTCTCGTAACGCGATAACTTAACTCGTTAATCATTCAGCGTAGGCGAAAAGTTTTCGAATAGAAGTTGCATGAATTCCGCGGAAAAATTTAGTGCTGTAATTGATTTGCTGCTGGATTGCTTTTTTACCGGGGTTATCTTTCATTTTTTAATTGGAATACTTAATATTACTTCTTGAATTTATATCAAGTATATTTTACATAAAAACTTAATTTTTCTATTATAAATCTTAAATTCTCAAAAAATTCATTTCTATTATAAAGATTTGTTTAAATACAAAGGATAAATAAGTGTATTTCACAGCCTTTTTATTTTATCTTATACGATACTTGTCTTCTGTGTGTTGAGCACATTTCTCACATGTGAGTGCAGTGCACTCATTTTTCTCCATTATCACAATAGTACTTAAAATGGTAAAACATATTTTATAATACAGCGCAATATTATCAACGAACATGTACCCAATATGGAACACGTTCCACATTACGTACAATCAACGTGCTTCATATTGCGTGCGCACGCATTTCAACAGGAAAATAATTATCCGAAGCGAATAAATTTGATAGTACATTACGAAGAAAAATAAACGTCAATGATAAATCGTGGAAATATTTTATAACTTATCTAAAACGTAATTATTTAGCTTGCCTTTCAGAGACTTTTGCGACACACTTTCCGAATGTTCACAATGAAATGTTTTATATGGCCTCTGACAAATTCATTGAGATATTGCGGAATTTCATATCAAGCGCAGTTACCGCATTATCGGATTGGCAAAGACAAAACATCAGAATGCCAAGCGTTCCCTTAATTGCATGGATACTCGTTTATCAGAACTCCTAAACTATATCACCGTTCAGACGTACAATTCGCAATCAAGTTAATGGTGTATTATACAGTCACATTCTATGTTTAGTTAGACTAGCAAGATCGAACGTCTTGAGATTTATCGGGAACACGTTCTGAAACGTAAGTATAGCCTCTCTCGCGAGGCTGATTTATTTGCATCTTACGTGCTGCAATTCTATGACATCGCATGCTAAATTGAATTTCATAACCCTTCTACGATTTACATGTAACTGTGTTCTCTTTGGAGCTGCTTGCTAGTAATTTATATCGAGCAAAGTATCACCGTGACACAGAAAGAAAGGGAAAAAAGAAGGACGTTCTTTGGCAGCAAGCATTTCATTTAGGTTCGCGATCGAACTTTTAGCTTGCAAGTCTTATAATCATTTAGGTAACTTTGTAACTGCTGGTCACGACACCTGCAAAACAAATATATGTATAGGCTTTCTTATGGTGGCAAATATTTATTGTTTAGAATGATAACAGTCGTGATAATTCATTTATTAATACACTTTAGCGAGTGAATTGCGAAGATTTTAGAGTTAGGTTGTTGTTTATGTGGACACTGATTTTGAAGCACAGGTGATAATTGTGTACAGATAGAGTAAATTTTATTGGGAGTTAATTTTATTAGGGAAAATATGGCAACAAAGGGGCTAAAGGTCATTTAATTGCTGATTTTTAGGAATTTAGAGATTTGAAAAGTTAGGGGTAGGTTTGGAGTTTGAGGAATGTGGGAATATGACAATATGAGAATTGGATAATGTGAGAATGTGAGAATGTGAGAATGTGAGAATGTGAGAATGTGAGAATGTGAGAATATGAGAATGTGAGAATGTGAGAATGTGAGAATGTGAGAATGTGAGAATGTGAGAATGTGAGAATGTGAGAATGTGAGAATGTGAGAATATAACAATATGAGAATTGGATAATGTGAGAATATGAGAATGTGAGAATGTGAGAATGTGAGAATGTGAGAATGTGAGAATGTGAGAATGTGAGAATGTGAGAATGTGAGAATGTGAGAATGTGAGAATGTGAGAATTAGACAATTTGAGAATATGAAAATTTGAACATTTAAAAATTTGAAACTTGGAATATTTGAGAATTTAAAAATTAGAAATATAATAGTAGAAATAGTAGCTTTGAAAATTCGAAAGTTCTTTAAAATAAAAAGTGGGACCCAAAAATTTACTTCTCATAATCTAATTAAACAAGAAAACCACCATAATAGAAACACTCATTTTCAAAATCTATCAATTCTATACGTATTAAAATCTGCTTACAGTTGAAATTATAAATTAAAAAAATGCTAATTCCTCGAAAACATAAACATTGTTTACGCGTTGAAATATTACTCCGCTATGAGAAATTAGTCAACAAAATGCATTGTCAAAGTCCACAGTAATTTATACATTCACCTATTAAATATTACATACTTGACGATATACTACTTTTAACTACATTTACACGTACTTAACAGATAAATAAAAAAGTCTTGATATATTTTTATTACTTATAACGAAAATAATTGACTTGCATAACAAACATATAATGTCCCATACTATCACAGTTAATTCGTTGACACCATTTGATATAATAATCAAGTACAAACTTCAACCAAAGAAAACGCTCACGACCGCAACATGGTTGCAATTAGATACAACTTTTAACTCGTAAAATCGTAGATTATAAAACAGTGGTCTATAAATTACAACTTCCATCTCGTAAACTTAGTAATATTATTAGTTAATGAATTATTGCGTCGATTTTTTGCCTAAAGTTGCAATTTCGACGGCAACGTAATATATTAATTCCATCTTTGCGAGTTAATCCAAGGTGATTATCGCGAGAAATATCTCAGCCGTAGAAAATGAAAAGTATGTCACTTTTAATATACGGTGAACATACTGCTTGTCAAATGCTTTCATGTATCGGTAAATGTATATACATACATGTACACGTATATATATGGCTGTTTGTCCGTTCGTTGGCATTCTGAATCATTCTCGATTCCCCGAGTTCATCGCAGACGCGTGTTGAGAATGATACATTATTTCCCATGCGAATGTTTCTTTGCTGCGTAATGGGCGATAAATAACATAAATTAATGCCTTATTCCAGACATGTCGGTTATTTATGCCCCGGAATAACTTTATCCCGACGCGTGATTACTGGCAGGCACGCAGCCCTGCGTTTTACTCGCTTCCCCTTCTTCTATCTTTCTCTTTCTACCTATAATCTCCCTATCTATATCCTTAGGTATGTGCTGATACTTTGAAAGTTCGAATCGTTTCCTAACCCACGGTATACAAGGTATTACCTTTAATACTACTCACGATTTTTCTCCCACTTGTAGCCACCTTACGAAAAAAAGTTTAGAACAATATCTGCAGGGTGTGAAGTGCACAATAGATATTAGTAAAGCAAATTTTGAAAATAGTTTGTTCTCTTGGCAAAGTGAAGGTCACCTTGGGTTTTTTAAATAGGAACATACATTTTTTTTATTCATAGCTTTAGAGGACATCGAGACGAATTCAAAACACGTGTTACATGATACTTTTATTAACATATTACTCGATTTACAGAAGTGGAAATGTATTGTGCAAAGATGGAAATCTGTTGTGCACTTCATACCCTGCAAATATTGTTCTAAACTTTTTTTCGTAAGGTGGCTGCAAGTGGGAGAAAAATCGTGAGTAGCGCTACAGGTAACACCCTGTATATTTTCAAGAAAACGTTAAACGTATTTCTGCCGAAAAGATTTGCTCGAGCAAAACCTTGGAGTTTAATCGCAATTGTTGTCCATAAATTCCGGTTCATCCACATTAATCAGAGCGTGGAGCACCAGAATTGTTTCGGTCGCATGGATACGTAAATTCGTGATTAGCTGATAATAAATCATGATTCATGGCGTGGAATTTAGGTGAATCTGTGGTTTGTGTATTCATATCGAAAGAATGAAGATAAGTCGGAAATTTCGGAGGAAAAATGTAGGAAAATAGTTGTGTCATGATTTATGTGGAAATAAAAGAAACTTGTTTTTCTTATTTTGTTAATTGGAATTTATTGACGTGACTATGATTGTAAAGGTATTACACATGCATTGAACACAGCTGACGCTGGTTTGCGAAGTAAAAACCGATATTACTTTCTATATTATTGAATGGTGTGGTAGATTAGTGATGGGTTTGAGTGAATCACTGGCGCGAAAAAGTATTGAGAACTAGTATTTGTAATGCTGTGGAAGAAGTATAGTAACTTCTAATGGCTTTATTTATGTAAAATTATGTTTGTTAAGCATTAAATATGATCTGATTTGATTAGTGCTTCGTTTTCTTCTATTTTGAAAAATAATAGTCAAAAAATTGTAATTGTGTACCTGTAGTGATAGAAAGCATTTGAAATCACTTTTTATTGACAAATAGAGTAATAAATTGCCAAATGTCCAAATACCTAAATGTTCAAATTCGCAAATATATAAATTTCTAAATATCTAAATTCCGAAATATTCAAATTCTCAAATATCCAAATTTTCAAACATCCAAATTTTCAAAATTCCCAAATTCCCAAATTCCAAATTCTCAAATTACCAAGTATAAAAACGACAAAATTTGTAAATATACAATCGAGTGTAAAATTTGAAAATTTGAAAAATTTTAAATATTGGTACTTAAACTTCCAAATCTCTAAACCAGTCATATATTACTTCAGAATTCTATTTGTACGTTTAGTTCTCCTGCTAGAAGTACGTCACGATTCCCTAACTCGCTGTGTGTTAGAAGTCAGAAGCGCGTAATTAAGTAAACAAGAATGAATAATTATTCGTATCAAGAAATGGTAGACATACACTTAATGTATGGCCTTGTTGAATCTAATTCAGTCAAAGCTAGATGTTTATACGCGAATCGTTCTCTCATAGACGTCTACCAGATAAGAAAACATTTCACAGATTAGATGAACGCTTATTATATACAGGTTCGTACAAAAAGCAAGTACCAATTAGCAGTAAACTACTTATATTTATTCTAATGAACACAACATTACAAAATGTTCAATTTGTTTCTTTCGTTTCAGTCCTTGGCTTTAAATATCGCAAACATACAAACAAATAAACTTTTGTTATGTACACTTTGTATAACATTAAAAAATACATTATTTACGAACATTACATTTGAAACATAAAATTACATTTAAAAAATCTCCATTTATCAGTAAATAATGTGAATGTTAAATCCATATAGATGTTGCTAATAAATTACACTACATTTCCTCTTTCCTTCTTTTTTATTAAATACGAAGAAACACCGGTCCATTATCATTAACACCTTGTACATACTTACACGCAGAAAATTTCATTAACTTTGAAAATTCTTACAAGATTTTCTTTGAGCAAAAATATACCTTGCAGTCTGTTCTGATGGCATTGAAATTTCACATCAGATAAAATATTTGTATCATTAACATTGCAAAAGATTTAAATGGATTATCTTCATAGTATATTTATGTTTTTATAGTGTCTTCGCGATTTAGATCTTACCTTTATGTTTTTATTGTATCTCTAAGATACCATTTTGGTATCTTTATGTCCGTATATCTATCTGTCATATCTTTATGATTTAAATATTACTTTAGTATTTTTGTGTCTTGAAAGTATCTTTACGATTTAGATATTAGTCTTTGTGTGAAATGATTCGTATACTCATAAAATTTTGCAGTTTTTCGAAACCTTTTGTATATCATAACTGCGAAGTCTCTTGCCTTTAAATTCTTAATATTTTCAGGATTGACTTTCGACACATTTGTACGACACTATAACAGATCGCTTAACTCGTTTTATCTAATCAAGTGAACATTATACCGCAATATAAAACGCAGAAATTTTACTGTCAATATCTTTTTAATCTTACAAAACACATAGCATTATGTAGCACACGTAAATCGATAAAAATACGAGGTACGCGTTCCATAAATCTTGTCTTCGGGTTATTGATAGATACGTTGATTTTTCGATAGTCCGATATGTAAGTGAAAAAAAAATGGATTCCGGTTCTAATCACCAACTAAGCGTAACGAATAAGGATATTTAATTAAATCAATTCGCGCTGATACGAGATATGTAAAGAATATAAGACTAGAGAAATTCTTGAATTTCCAGTGAAGGAATGCTAAGCAAGTCATTTAGGCGTTAATAAATATGAAACAATGTGCATAGTTTAATGCATCTGGTATGGATAATTATTCGTGTAATGGGCAGCGGCATTTCTTTGAAACAGGATTTGAGTACAGTTACTTCTACGAAAGCACCGGTCAATTAATTCCAATTAACGTATTATTCCGTTAATTAAGAAATCTCGTTATTGCATAAAATATCACTGAATGTACTTATCTGTTTTCATGATCACTTCGTTTTACGTAAGCTGGAAAAAAGTTACAATTTATGTTTGGCATAAACACGTGTAATTATTGTAAATGAATAGTACGTACTTTACAAGTTGTAAAAGGACTGAAAAAAGAACATTCCTCCTTCGCTTCAACATCGAGTAAACAACTCCGTGTGTTCGGTTACAAGAAATCTTTTAATATCACACTATTTGCGAATACAATAGCTCGATTAACGGTTTTCATAGTTTCATAAATCGGAATCGGTTATTTGAGCTTGAAATCGAACGAACTGAAGAGGAGACATTTACAGAAAGACTTATAAGATATCTATAAAGGGAGGTCGGACAAAACTGTGGTTAATCGAAAACTCTGATGTTGATTAAGATCGTAGGTAATCGCAATCCAATCAAGGTTTATTACAGATTAATCAAGATGCTATTACAGCATAAACAGTAAGTTTATAGTAAGAAAGTAGTGTTAAACGATCAAAAAAAGGTCATCCACTTTCAGTCATATTGTACCGTGGGAAGTCACCGTTGCAACTAAGAATAAAAATATTGTGCATCCAAAGAGAAGTTTATTTAATGAAATTTTGTATCAGATATTAGTAGTTTATTAAGAAATCTTCAAATTAGTAGCCAATTGCAATTTAATGTGTATAGACTAATATTAGCTGTAATTTACTCAAAGTTAAATGAACTTAACATGTAAGTTGATTGAAAATAACTTCAGATGGCGGTAAATACGTGTGTTCTTGTGTAGCCGATAAAGGTGTAATCGCTCTTTACCACGGTTCTTTTACAAGATTATAATTATTGCAAACGATAGGTTTTAAGTATGTAAATAATACACTTACATGGTAATTATATGGTAAATATGGTATACTGTAAAATTATAGTTATACAGTTACAGTTATACAGTTATAACAGTTATAATATTATACAGTTGCACAATTATATAGTTATACAGTAAAATTTCAAGTGTATCAGCGTTTATGTACAATTTAGGAACAACTATTCTTTCAACTATTTTTCAGAAATTATTAGTAAATTTATTTATGTATATTTGTTTACTAATGTAATATACAAGTTTTACAGATATTTAAAATTTGCCTTTAAGGCAAATTTTTATATGACTAATATTTGGGAAAGAGGTTATTCGTGTATTTGTATTGTATAATTTTTGTTTCTCCGTCAATTTGAAGAATCCTTTATTCTACTTTGCAGTAACGAAATGACACGTTTATTCATTTTATGTGTATTTTTAACAAAACAGTTTCCCTATCAGACTCTATTTTATAATAAAAAATTCACGCAAACATGGATGCGCGATAAATTCGAAGAATTATAGCGAATAGCGTTTTTACCTTAAACCACGAATTCCCAAGATTCTTTTTAATTTTTGCTAGTTGGACAAAATTGTAAATCCCAAAATATTTGGTGGATGACAAAGTGTTATAGGAAAATATGTTGAAATCTATAAAAAGTTATGAGGAAAAGATTTATTCTAAGTTTATAACATTACCTATTCTTTATTTATAAAAACAATTACATTTTAGTACATGCTGTTTATTAGTACATTTCTAAAATAATTAAACAGAAGTAACAAAATAATTTCTAATAAAGAAAGATTAATAACTTAATTACTATAAAGTTTAATTGAAGTTAGTGGTTCTAAGAATTATTTTTAACTCGAGTCCATATAAGCGGACACATTCGTGGCCATATATCCGGACAAAACTGTATACAATCTATACAGTACGCAATCTGTACAATAACAAAATATATAATATCTATATAATAATAAGATATATGACATATAGTACTTCTTTAACTAAATAATTCTTCATCGTAACACAACAAAATTTAATTTTTTGTAATTGTCAAAATGTAAATTACTTCTACAAATTCAAAATCGTGCTAATATTGCAGATTGTATTTGTAATATTCGCAGGTCATAATTGTCCCAAGGGACACTTTGGGAAATGTTTTCTACCTACAAAAGAGCATCGTGTTCGATATTACACTGTTCTCCGATCAAAAGTAACGCACATTATTGATTCTTTCATCCGGTTTGATTGACTGGTAGAAAAGGACATCAACTATGAAATGGCTTAATAATTTAGCCGTGAACGTGCTGGCTGTTCGAACACTTGCGTGTGTCAGCGTAGATTCAAAGCCGTATTGGAGAATCCCGTGGAAGGAGGTTGCTCGGTGAGTTATGGACTCGACGGGACAACGTGGCCGCCGCAACATTAATTGGTTCTATCGCCCAAACGAACACATGTCGGATTACTCGTCTCGCTCCGTTGGTACATATACATACGTCAGGCGGCAGCACCATCACCGAAGAAGAAAAAGAAGAAGAGAGAAAGGATGGGAAAGAAGAAGATGAAACAGCAGCAGCGGCGAAGCGGTAGAAAAAGAGCAAGAAATAACAGTGGAACGAGAAAAAGGAAGAAGGAGATCGGGACAAGTCTGTCCTTTCATTAATCAACGATTAAGCCTCTGGCCTCGGCCTTTATGAATTATTATGATACCACATCTCACGACATCGCCATCAGTCACGACTCGTCGTGTATCTCGGTAACTATCTCCGGGGCCGACTGACAGACGGGTTTACATTTATCACCGTCATCTTTTCAGCATGCTTGATTTATCTTCTCTGCATTATCATTTGGCACTTTGACATTTTGTTTGAACGGATAACAGCGGCTAATGTCGTTTCGCCTTCGGTCCAGATACATGCGGAATACCCGTATCTCTCTTGGAAAGCTACACACGTACGAGACTGTACGGTTGTATTTCGATTAACGCCATGAAACTGACAAACTTTAAGCTGTCAAGAAAATAGCAGGTCACGAACAGCACGAACGAAAATTGATGCGATGTAATTTATGTAATACGACGATAATTGATGAACGCTTTATGAGTTTGTGTTGGAAGCCTGATTTCTTCTCGAATAAACGTCTTCAGAATTTTATCAACCAACGAAATTATTCTATTCTGATCCTACAGATTATACGCAGCAAACATTCGAACAATTGCAAGGATTATTCGGATGCAAAAGAAATTGTTAATAATAATGGTATTTATAATTCCGTCAATATAAGTATTGATTAAAATTATGAACACGGTAGAAAATGTAACATTATCACTGATAAAATGAATTATTTATTTATCAAGATTTTGCAACATATATGTATATTGTTACATATTGTAGCTATTTCATGCGCGATAAACACTATCATAATTTTTTAATCTTTTTGTACACGATCGAACCTGCTATGGAAATGTATAAACTGTTTTCACCTTGAAAAACGAGTTCTTTTATCGCCTGAATCTACAAAATAATTGTACTTATCTTGATTTACCGTTTATGCTTCTAATAAAATAGAGAAAATGTTATGCTGACAGAAGATATTGCTTTGAACTGTGACTATAAAATAAATGTTAACGCGCACTACGGTTTGACATAAATTGTAGTATTTACCAAGAGAGTTTTTTTTTTCGCGAGCATTAAGCAGTAAATAAATTCATTAATTATTTATATTCGCGATATCTCCTTTATCCATCACTGTTCGATAATGGCGGGGAATTCATTAATCAAATCCGATGACGGTTTAACGGGATGAAATTAATGCTTATTTTTTTCTCAACCGCAATTAATATTTCGTTACAGATAACGTTAACTTAGCAAAAAATATCTAATGATTGTATAATGGCGGTTAATCGAAATATTATAGTACTCATCGTATAAAGATAAAAATTAATGTAACTTAATTTATCTTGTAATATTGTTGATCCTTTCAATTTTCAGTTTTTTCAGTTAAATATATATTTCTAATTCTTGTATATTTTGTAAGATTTATTTGCGGATGTTTTCTTCTCTCACTATTCATTTTCGTTCATCAAAAAGTCCTAATATTTATAATTAATTTAATTTTACATTTATGTATTATTTATAATATTGTATTATAACCAATAAGCTTTACAGCGTAACTCACAATTCTTATATTAATAAAAACGATATTACGTATCAAATTAAAATCGTACAAAATTAAAACAGCTGAATAAATGAACATCCTATGATTGAAAATATATTAAGTTGTCCTACAAAAATGATAACTATTATTTACAATGTAAAGAGCATGTAATTAATTAATTTTGCGTCGAAAGCAATTTACAGCCACGAACCATTAAATTGTGACTCAACACGAAATTACTATAATCACAAAGCAGATAAAAGAAACAGAAGTGGCACAACAGTCGACAAAATTGTACACTTTCTACGAGAATTCTATCCAGAAAGATACTTTCACGCTGTCCTTAATTGAATTTATGTACCGTTCTATTTCATGTTTCAGATTTTCATGGCAACGTTCGATAAATCTGTCGACATTACAATCATAAGCGTAAATTACTGTCAAACGAATGACCCAATAAAAAGAAGTTGATGTTGCGAGAAGAAGAGAGAGGGTTAGGATTAACGCTAATCAAGAATAAATTATAATCATACTAACACCCTGTTCACGGCCTCTGGGTTTTCGTTTATGGCGGACAGAAGAGAAACGAAGGGATAGAGAAGAGGAATGCTTTAATTTATTGGACGACCGAAAAGACATTGCACGTAAGCGCATAACTTGTATTTATCAGAATCTGACCGTTTACTCAGAAACATATTACCGGCTTATCTGCTGGCCAGATAGCTACTTTATTTTAGAGACTTTTATTACACATGCCGCGGTATTCCGTATTTCATATATTGGGCTCATGCTAATGTACACGTAACATTTTATTTATTACATTATTTCATGCTCTTTTATTCGCTTTTAAACAGTTAATTCATTTTTGAATAGTGCGATGTTCAATTATATCTCAAACTCTTAAAAATGTCTTTCATGTGTAGGGGATATCGATTTAGTACAATTGAAAACAGGACAAGTTAGTTCTATTTTTATTTAAATTTAAGTAATCATTTTTCAAATATTTTATTTCAATAATATCCAAGTTTGGTCGCTAATTAAGGAGTTATTTTTACAGTCATGTTCTAGGAATAATATTTTGATAAGAATGGAGCAACGAAAACAGTTGGAGTTAAATCGCATCGGTCAATTTTTCGAAACGCTTCCCTCCGGATATATGGCCCCACGTGGTCTTAAACAGTGTTCATGTACCCGAACATCAGTGTACATAAGTAATGTTACGAAGAATGAGCGCTAACAAACTAAAACAGTATTAATAACTGTTCATAAATTACAGCTGTATTAATAACTGATAAAGATATTAATGACTAGACTTATTCAATAAAATTAATAAAAAAGTTCTTGTCATTTTTTGCACCGTGAACAAATTTTCACACAAATACTTCAAAACTCCAAGTTCATTTTGCAAAAAAGTAGCAGAATAAAAAGTGTATTATTTTCCGTCTTTACCACGTATTCCTCCGTGTTTCGGTTGTACATCAGATCAGAAACAACCTGTATCCGAAAGAACACGTAGATAAAATCCACGGATCCCTGGTATAACACTCGAAAGCAAGGCAACGAGATAGTAAGCATATAGGGTCCCTATAATATAGGGAGAGAAAGAAGATGGAGCAGGGTACCGCTTATTTACTCAAGCCACGAGTTGATGTATGGTCCGCTGCTGGACGTTGTCGGTGCCTTTCATTTGGCCGCCTCATGCAGAGACAAGAGATAACCTCGCCTCTGATCAACGACTCTCTACTCTACGGAGTCTCTAAAGGCCTTCGCTACATGATCCAAGCATGGGGATGGCATGAATCTCGAGGTATTCGTGGCGGAATCGAGGCTCTAGACGCGGATCGTGTAATGGACAATGGAAGGATCGTTTTTCTTTCCTGACTTTTCGACCGGTTCTCCTTCGGCTATATCTACGCAACTTTTGCTGGCCAGCAATTTGAACAGCAGCCAGGTTTCAACGCTAACGCCATAATTAACCTCTTGCACCAGTATTCTTGGATGACGCTAGCATACGTTTCAATTGATCGTTCGCTTTTGGATGACGTTAATGACTCATTGTGAATGAAATGGTCGATTTATTCGTTAATACTTCTGGTACAGTCAAGACTAAATTATTGTATGCTCAAAATCCTAAACGGACAAGTATCTAAATCGTAGACTCTCTAGTTATATAAATCTTCATGTCAAAGTCACTACAGGATCTCTATCAAGATTCCTATAATACAAGTTACCTATGTTTTCAAGATCTCCACGTTCTAAAATCATGTATCTTAAAATCTATAAGAAGGTGTTTATTAAAAACAAAACATTAAATGAATCCACTTTTCAAAATGATACTATATCAATCACATCAAGATTCTTTTCAGTAGACCTGGCAATGAAAGTCGCCATTCGAAGTTAAAAATAATTTTACATTATTTTGCATATTAAACAAGAAAGGTATTCTTGCAGCATCAGAAAATCGAGCAGATGACATTATCAGTACTCAAGTGTTCGGGTTGTTCGCATTGTAACGGAAACCACAGCGGTACATCGAAAGGCTGAAGATCAGCAATGGTACATTTCGTAACCGAAAGACCGAAAGATAGATATCGTATTCGGAGGATTTGCATCCATTACATTGTAGGGGGTCTTAACATATCGTCGTTGAAAATTAGCCGATCTGTTGGCAGTGCGGTATGCATGCACACGAGAAACGGGGCGCGAAACTGCACTTGTGGTCTTCGTTCCACAATACGTGTACCTTCACATTTCGAACTCCAACAACGATTCGATGTTGGAATGCTCAACCACTTGTGGGGACCACCGATGCCCAGCGAGTCCATTTCCATTGTTACCGGTTATATCTGTAGCCGGTCCGCGAGAATTCCATACCCTCGTCGCGCTCAGATTCGATTCGACTGCATTTTGCAACATTCCCAGCAGTTTCTCCTGTTTGCATCGCTCGCATTATTCCTACGTCGGTCCGTGACCACAGTCAGGTATTAGATATCTTGTAATCGTTCAGCGAATCTTTTGCCCTACAGAGAAGGTACAAATACCCCTCACATTTCTTGACATATCACAAAAATTCAACACAGTAGTCACATTTATACAAGTCCATGAAAATATATAAAAGTATACATATACTGCATAAATGTGCTCTCTACAGAACTTTCGATTTAAAATTCTTTTTTGGCGCAGTCAAAATTGTAAAGTAATATGAGGTTTTACCTTTGACAGAAATATTAAAGTGAATAAAGTAAGTTGAAATGTGTGTTTTGTATTCAGATCCTTGTCTATGCAAATTATAATTGTACTGAAACTTCAAATAGTAGCGTGTTTAAAACTCGAGTAAGATTTATCACCCTGCAACTGCGTGAGTTAGACTCGACAAACTATGTCAAGGAGTAAAAGCTCGATCTACTATAAATAAATATAAACACTTATCCCACATTCCATTAAGCATATTTTAATTTTAATTTCATTTCACACGTTTCAGACATTATTGTTCGTATCACATCCCCGCAAAAGGTACACATATTTTCTCGAAATCAATTCTGTCAACGATCATATAGGAAATCGGTATCCGAATCCGTAATCAGTGTACGAAATTCTGTTAGAAGGATATTGGAAAATGCTGTTGCAGTCGTGGTTTTTTCACGATTATTTGAAGATTCTCGGTCCGTAGGATATCAGTCAATTAAAGTTAGAATGAAGCGGAGGCCGCAGAAACACCACATGAATTTAAACCGCACAGGGTGGCGACGAATTCTTTTGGCGGCACAGAAAGCAAAGGAAAGAGACACGGAAGAGGGGTGGAAGCGGTTTCGATGAACAGAGAACCGCATTGTTTGTCGCGGAAGGCATCCTCCGCTGTCGGCTGTCACCGGAAACATTCATTACGCCGCGTCGCCTGCTAGGGATCACTAATGTATTCGACGAGAACGACGTGGATGTTTCTGCTGTAACGTTTTCGAGAGACCCGGCGCTTCGTTGAATCGGAAATTCATATGGACAAAGAAACCACCGGAGGACTTCTTTCCCCTCTTGTATGTATAAGGGAATCAATCGAACGTTTAACGCCTTTTCTTTCCATTGAATTTTTTCGTTACATCAATTTTCAACATTCTCTGCAAATTAAAATTCTTGTGTTAGGAAGATTTGGACCTCTGGCGGACAAACTGAGAAATTCTGTCTCTTTGTAAGAAGGGACTAGTGATTTGTAAAATTGTCGTTCAACGATAGTAATTATATTATTATATAAACATTATTTTAAGAATAAAATACTACTTGAAGAATAAACGATATTCAAGAAGTTGTGTTGTATAGTTTTATTGTAAAACCCTCAGCAATCATTCAACCGGTCCCGCATGAACATCCCGCCTAGCACCCGTATGAAGCTTCAGTATTTAAAATGCTTTGCATAAATTTTTATTCTGGGGCTATAAATCGAGTAGAATAATGATACGTTACATAAACATCCATCCGGCTAGAAACCGCGATGTACTATCACCTGAGCACATACTCTATAATCCTTTCTGGTGCACATACTAAGTCTCTCAGCATGCTCGTTTGTCCCGGTTTGCGTACAGAGTCGGTGCTAACAAAGAAGGTCTGCCAGTTAAAAAGGAGTTGAAACGAGCGAGTACAGAGTTTATAGGTTCTCGGAACGGTTCGACATGGTTAAGTCAAATCGAAGCGCGAATACTTTCCATAACCGTCACTTTCTTGGAGACCAGTCGATCGAACAAGGGAGCAAGTAAGAATAGCTTAGCTAGGGACGTTAGAATCGTCGTTGGCGGGTGTTTTGAGCTGTTGGAGTCTGATAGTGAGAGGAAAGAGCGTTTTCTCGATCGTAGCGATGTTGCTAGCAGACCGGTTGTTATCCAACCGTAAGTATACAGAACAGCGCGAGGGGGAAGTACACACATCGGCACCAACTGTGTAATTTGAGGGTAATTCCGTGAGTCGTATAACCTGTAGGTAATGCCGGCAGGCAGGCAACCAGCCAGAGAGTGCATCAGTGCGCTGCTCGTTTCGTTTAATTGGTCGTTCCCGGGTTTACGAGGTTTCAACCGAGGCGCTACGAGAGGATGCTACACGTTGCAAAGGATGGTTGAACTGCCAACCACCGGCTAAAATCTACGCTCAGAGTTTCAAGCATCGCTAGCAAAGCTTTCATCAAAAGTTCCGTATACAACGGAAATCTGTAGGCCCGTTTTCAAAATTTATACGGTTTCTACTTTTCGCTAAATGCGTCTTTTAACAGCTCCGCCGGATATAGTCATGTAGTCGGGTTATTCAAGTTATGTAATTGTGGGGATTTTAAATAACATAAGGTTGCAATTGTTTAAGCATTGACAGTTTAGTAATGTGTCAAGATATTTGCATTATCGCCGAATTTTGGTCTTAAGATTTTGTGTAAGGCAGCCTTTAAGTGCAAAAGATAATTACAACACACTCTGCAATTACACTCTGTAAGGATACATCTGCCCTGTTTCTGAATTGTCATATTAGTAATACTTAATGTGCATGCAATGACAGAATGTATTAGTCAATATACATTAAAGTGTATAATATTATTTATTAATTTATAAACATCACTGAATATACCGAATAGAGCACACTATTTCAGTGATCTCAATTTTAACATATCTCATGTATAACACACGTCTTTCTGAATAATTTTTTACTAACTTTTACTAACTTTTTAGAAATTCTACCTTTCCATAAAAAATGTTAAATTATACCTGCTGATAATTATTTTATATATAAAAATTAAAAATCTGAATATACTTGAAATTGTGCTCCCCTCTGTCTGCGTCCATTACCTACCCTTACCAAGTCTCGTGAACTAAATTGCTGAAGATGAAGACACCGAAATTAAACGGGCGATTAGAATTTAAACGAGCTTACTTTAAAGTTAAGTAGAAGGGCTAAGGCTCGAAAATCATCGTAAGTATACTTTTCGAGCCAATACCAGAACGTGTAGGGTACGTAGGTAGGAAATGCGAGCAAGAGGGTTTAATATCACTAGCCGAGATAGAAGCAATAAATGCTTGTCAAGTAAATCAGGATGAAGCGCCATCGAGGAGCGCGTAATGGCCGCATTAAGTGAATAACTCACGGTTGCAATGTTAGACTCCGGGGCGCAACGTGAGCTGTGCGTTGGACTGTTAGGAACTGTTAGGGGTGATAGCGGTGCCATCAAACAACTTTACGGCGTTAAGAGCTACCGAGACCGACTATTGATGCATTACCAACCTAATTTCAACCAAATACCGGTACGCGCGCTGTCTCCCGACGAAACGTGTACATTAACCGTGCCGATGCTAAATCATTCTATTCCCTTCGTACTTTAATAGAATATAAAGACCTTACCTGGTTATTTACAATTATAGGGAAGTTGGAATAATTTTTGATACATAAATGCACATTTAATACTAAGATTACTGAATTGGTCAAATGACTGCTTCATAAATTTTTTATTTTAAGTTACAAACTTTGTTACGATGCTATTCTTATTTTAAAATTTACTACATAAATTACATATGAATTTTTTAAAATAATCCATTGTTAAATATTTTTAAAAAGTTTACCAATTCTTCGGAATCCTTTGCAATAGAAATAAATATCGTTAAACTTTTATATTTATTGTCAATTTAATCTAAATATCATTAATACCTTTTTTAATACACTTTTTGAGGAGACTATACTATCTCGAATAATTGGTAGCCTTACGAATGGTCATTTCTCTTCATTATATACTTTTATGGCCTGTAATAAATTTTCGTGGCTCCATTTCGCCTTCTTCGTAGTATTTTTTTTTTTATAAATCCGTGACATCTGGATGAGAAGAAAGTAGTGTTAAAACCTACCTACATTTCTAAATTTCAAAATTCTTATATTTCTACATTTTTAAATTCCTTCTTTGGATTTCTACCTTTCTCGATTTCTAAATTTCTAGATTTCGGGATTTCTAAATTTCTAGATTTCTAGATTTCTAGATTTCTAGATTTCTAAATTTCTAAATTTCTAAATTTCTAAATTTCTAAATTTCTAAATTTCTAGATTTCTAGATTTCTAGATTTCTAGATTTCTAGATTTCTAGATTTCTAAATTTCTAAATTTCTAAATTTCTAAATTTCTATGTTTCTAAGTTTCCAAGTTTCCAAGTTTCTAAATTACTGAAATCCTAAATGTTTAAATTTCTGTACATATATCTAAACCTCTACATCTCCAAATTTCCGGAGATTAAATGTCCAACTATGAAAATTCAATTCAATTGAAAATTTCGTCTTCAACTTAACACCCCTCTACGCACCCTATACCAATGACCTAATAAATCATTTGATACGTTTCCTCCATTTCCAAACACAAAAAAAGTACTGCCTCACCCTGTACAATTATTAAGTTCGGATTATGAGCATCGTCTCCATTACAGAGGAGGGTTAGATAAAGTTATACTTGATAAAGAAATTACGAGGTGGCAGTTGCATCCAAAGCAGTTAAACCGCGGTACATAAGCAGAAATAATTCACGTCGGTAGCAAAGTGACATCGTTTACACCGAACGCCTCTGCCCAAGCCATTCTTTCCCTTTGGTATCCCGTTCTTAGAATTAGTGACACGGAAAACATGGCGACGGCGTGTGCAGAGACACAGAGAGCGCGATATAGCAGGAAAACAAGTGTAAGAGCGCAGGAACCGAGGAATATATTTATAGCCGCCTCGAGCTATTAAGATAATTTATCGGGGCCATTACCGAACAAACGAGAGCATTAATCTATTCTAGCTTCATAAAGAGAACTTCGTCGACGATTTTGTAGCCTGCGCGCCAAACGAGCACTTCGGAGTAAATTGATGGATCCCCCTGACCTGGCTGAGGACCCTCTGTAAATTGCTCGTAAATTTTTATTTATTCCGCCGCAAATAAAACTGCTATAAGGGGGAAAAGAGAAAGGAACGGTTCTTTCTTCTGCACGCTTGCATCATCGTCATTTGCCGATTCCTAATAGCATCGGCGATTTTCCACCGTCGTAACTTTTAATCGACTCGATAGCGAGATCTTCACAGTTTGTGATTATTCGATATTATACACATTTACCGTTATTCCAAATAAAACCATCGACGTTTATAAGTCTGTAGCAGAAGAGAAACAGGCCGTTTCTAAATTGATGAAAATCAAACGAGATGTGTATTGTTAGTCGGAGACTTCGATTTTAGGCGATTTAGGGGATAAAGAATTATTTGATCGAAGCTTTATACATTTCGTGAAATTTTATAGGCTGGAAATTTTTGATCGAGTAGTGACAATTTTAGACAGTCACTTTATTATTATTAAAATTAGATTTTTCATATTATGACACTTTTAATGGCTGCCACTGAAAATGAGGTTATAATAGGAGAACTTACTTTCGTTCTATTTTTTCATTAATTGGACATACGAGATTTATTTCTTCACCATCGTAGTTTACGTGAACACATTCATAATACATTATACACATCCATCGTTATATATGCAAATTAACCGACAAATGTACTTCGTCTAAATGGACGAAGAAATATGTTGAATTTCCAAAAATATAAGAAAAATAAATTACAAAATTAATTCCTTGTTCACCAAGGACATAGTAGGGATTTTTTTAGAGACCCCATGTTTGGAGATAATAACATTATAATTATATTCACATATATGTATTTATATATAATATATATTATCAGCTTCAAGGTTGAATCTTCGTTTAATGTACAGCTTGTCTCTTGCGTGCACTATAATCTAGGAAAATAGTTACACTTGGCATTGCTGTTATTTCCAATTTAATCAGCCCACTTAAAAAATGCGACGTATTTTCCAAACGATTGCTCAAGATATTTCATTAAATTCAAAACAAATATTTTCATATTTGTATACTCAGCTATTATAATGTGGGATAAACATGCTTACGAAGTTTATAACAAAGATAAGCTGAGGTCATGTAGTAGTCTTTATATTGAACTTTTCTATGAGCTTTCTTATCATTTACCCTATCAGTTATTATCATTTACTAATTCTAGAAATTAGACATAATTTGAAATAAAAAAAGGATGAAGCAAAATATGCTTGAATATTCACGCTCTTCCATAAAAATCAACCGAGACTTAACAAATATTCTGATAAGAAATAAACCGGTTCGGTTTGCTACGGTTAGTGTTGACCATGTGCAATAAGCATAGAATAATTTATAAACGATCAATAAACTACTGATAATGAGAACTTTCGATAACTCATTATCATTTGCTGTTCACGATAAACCGAAATTAATCCATAGATTAACGTTTCATCGACTGATAATCGCAGCAATCGATCGAGCCGGCTGCGTAACATTTATTATGTTACAAACAAGACGAATCAAGATTTCGAAAGATTGGAAACAAGTCAAGGGATATTAGGAAAGTTCCCGTGGCTGAACGAAACTGATCGATAAAGCCGGTGAATCAAGATCGTGTAAGGAGATAAAGCAGTGTGCAAGGTACATCTGCCGTCAGAAATGGTCGAGTAGGCCGGAAAGGATCCCGTCGAATCCCAGTGGCGTGACGGGCTGCCTACACGTTGCCGGGTCTGCATTGATCAAAGCGGCAATTACTGTCATCGTAATATTACTCGGGACGTTACTCGGAACGAGGGTAGAGCAGAGAGGCAGAACTAAATCCACCCTCCGCTTCTCCATGCCTCGATGCTTTAAACCTGCTAGCTAGCGGGTATTCAATCTCTTTTGCAAATTGTCGAACAATTCAATTAACACTGAATTTCAAATTATAATGTAGTCGAACATTTATGCCTCGAAAGTCCCTTTGTAACATTTTATTCTTTTCTGATTTGCTGCTGCGTTCACACTTTGCCTGCCACGTCGTCCACATATGACTGGCAATTGAAAATTTTACCGGGTATTTTTGATTAATGAATTTTGAGATATGTTCACAGTATTTTTATTATTCATAGTTGCAAGTAATTAATGTGTCTCCTATTAGGTAAATGAGCAAACTCTTAATAGTACAGGTGATTCATAGGAAATTTAGGCCTCACCTATGGATGACGTGGCAGTCAGCGTTAAATTTTCATACGAAAGTGCCATTAAGAATTCTCTATGATACTAAAGATGTATTAACCTATGTTCTTAAGATTATTTCAGTTATGTAATTGGAAATTTAATTATTAGTGGCTTGAAATTATGAATAATAAATATAACAAAATATTTTGATGACACATAAGAACGTAAAATATTCATAATAAAATTTTCAACTGCTTCAAAATAACTTAAAACGACTACTTGATTTATTTGAAACATTTGCATTTAGAAAATTATTCGAGATTTTATAATACATACATTCTATGTTAAATACGCTAAAATAGATCTAAATATATTCCAAGACATAAATATGATTAAAATCGGTTTAATATTTCATGCTAAACGGTAGTAACATTTACCAAATTGATATGACACGATCAAAGTCGGTCCAAGAATATTCGCAAGGATATTGTGCCTTAATCAAAACAGATTCAACATCGATTTTTATTTCCGACGCGCAGCTGTCAAATTATGCACGTTTCCTTGCATCCAAGCACACTCTGTGCCAAAATGTGAAAACATAAATCTAAAGACAGATAACTGTAGGTTGTAATCAATTTAAGAAACACTGTCGCTGACGTGTACTTTCGAAATAATTCGTTCCCCAATTGAATTACGAGCGAAATACTCCGGGCAACTGCGAAACGACAATTCTTACGTGTTCGCGATACAGAGCACTCATGACATTAATCAATTTAATTACATTCTGATTGTGCTTCAACGAAATTTAACTTTATACCACAGATTTTCCATGACACTTTTATTCGAAACGATGTACTTACACGTATTCGTTGTAAATTATTTTAAGCTTGTATTTATTATCGAATTACATTGTCGCAGCGATTAAATGAATAATAAGGCAATTTATCAAATAAATATCGATCATGCTAATTTCAATTTTTACACGGTTTTAAATTAATGAATACTGCGTAATACACAGGGTGTTACCTGTAAAGCTACTCACGATTTTTCTCCCACTACATGTAACACATAGAGTGAATTGGATAAAATGTAATCTGTATTCTTCGAAACCATCTAATGTCCACTTTATTTTGTTTAATTAAGATAACAAATATTTCGACGAATATTATTTTACTTGAAATTAAGCTGAAGAAACAATATTAATTTATTTCTCCCTAAAAAAAAATGAAATTTCTTTCTAAACTAGTTTCATTTTCCTATATAATTAAAATAAACAAATGAAATTCTTGTCTGTCGAAGAATGTTATATTGCACCCAATAATATACAATATTAAATTAAATTTTAACTTCTGAATGTACTAAATATTTCCAAGTAAAGCAAATGTTTCATTGATACAAAATATTCCTAGTAGCGAGTAGTGGAAATATTGTTAAATATTTGTTTACAGTGGAAAAATCATAATATTAATCATTTTCTCATTAATTCAACAATCAATCAATGTTATAAGACGTTTTATTAGTCAGTATCCCTCATGTTTTTACTTCTGTGTGCGTGTATTAGATACTTATCACATTTCCAACCAAATCCATCATGTTATGAATGGATTTCAAGTGTTATGAGGAATACTAACTGATAATACACTTAAACAGCACAGTAATACCAGCTTAACACTCGAGATAACTTCTCAGAAAACAAAGCGTTAAATGAGGTCATCTTAACACGTAATAAGAATAGGAAAACATACAGTGGAGAATATAGAAGTTTTACTTGAATTCTAATTTACTTTCATGTTAAATTGTAAAACTGCGTGCAATAACATATGCTGTTTCAGATCTTGTATAACCGAAAAGGGAGAGAATTTACATAAAAAGGTAGGTCAAAAATAACCAACAAAATTTGTCTGCAGCTTTATTTTCAAAGAAACTTAAACAGTTTTTAATTAATCGTAAAAAATGTGTTTAGCACACAAGAAAATAAAACATGTAACTCTTTCATTGATTGATATTATTAAATAAATCCACCCATTACCAGTAAAGTTTATCAGTTATCCTTCATAGTATTATTGACGTAATTTAGTCGACGATAATAACACACATCAGTAACAATATGTATTATATGGTAAGTAATGAAGATAACCTTTTAGTGACACTAATAAACATGAATGATTATAACTATAGTCTTACTGATATTAATAATTGCATTTATTGATATAGAATATTTGTTAACTGTAAACAAACATTTTTATAAATGTTCAATTTTGAGCGTTCAGAAATGTTCAAATTTTCTCAAAAATTCATTGACTCGGAAATTCATGACTCAGATAAAAAATTGTGAAAAGTAACAATTTTTTCTTCACTACTTTCATCAACTGTAATGTCATCAAACCATAAAGTTTTATCTGATAAATTAATTCTTGCATTTACTAAAAAAGGTCATATCATGTAGTTCAATTATGCAAAAAGTATTTTAAAAAACACTAAAATATTTAAAGCACCCAAAATAAGAAAAAAATCATTTCTTGTAGAAAATTAGTTGTTAGGCGATAATTTGCCCGTAATCTTCCAAGCGACACATTTCAACCCCCCCCGGAAAATTTCCTTAAATTGATCGCTAATTTCTGTGTGACACGGTTTAAATATCAAAGGCACAAGTTGGAGAAACTCGACACGGCAACGGAAACGTGAAACATGGAAGCTGCTGACACAAGGCGATAAATTCGATGCGTTTTCGGAAAGAAAACTAGGATTTCGGAGGGGCTGAACTCGTAGCCGGTCAATAAACGTCAGAAGGCGAAAGACGCAAAGTGAAGTATGGAGGCTTAGTTACGGTGTGGTTTCGTAAAATTCTTAGTGGGATAAAGTTGAAAGCTGCGTCTAATAATGGTATAGTTGCTCGGGGGTCAAACACGTAAAAAGAGGGCGAAGATTTATGACGCACCACGCTTCGCTCAGCGTGAACGTTGGGGATAGAGAGCCCAGCAAGCATTCTGCTAGAAAGGAAACAGCTTACGGTCCCGAAACACAAAGAAAATAAGCCTTGGAAACAAGCGAAACGCAACGCTCCTAGATTGTGCCTCGTTCGAGAAAACTAACCAGGTATGAATTGATTTTTCTCGATCTCTTGTCACCGTCACCGTTTTTCATCCACATCCTTTCAATCGCGCTCAAACGAAGTGACAAAATCGTGTGGCTTCCCTTTGGCTCGTGGCTAACGATTTATTACCGATCGCTTCGAACGTGCGGGATGATTTATTAACGTCTAACAGTATGCTACGGTCTCTCTCTGTCCCTGGGCCTTTATCCTTTTTCAATGCAACCTCATCATCATTTTATTGCACCAGTATACCTAACGTGTACTACGTCGCTATTTTCCCTCAGGAAGTTTCCTTGCTGTATTCGAGTGCAACGTTTTTCTGGATCATTTGAATTTCTAAATTTTTTAATTCGTATAGTTTGAAATTTTCGTTACCGAAGTTTCAAACTATTGTCTCTCAATTTATAAATTTTTTAATTTAGAAACTCAAGTTTTCGAGTCTCCAAATGTTCAGATACCTGATTTTTCATAAATTTCAAATTTCTAAATTTCTTAAATGACCAAATTCTTAAGTTCTCAAATCTTCAAATTTTCAAAGTTTCTTGTATAATATCTACATTTTTCAAATCCCCAAGTTTAACAACTTTGAAGTTCCAAAATTGCCAAGTCGTTCATTTATTTCACGTGAAAGGTATTATATCTAGAATGTTTACTTCTTTACATTTATTGAAATATAATCTTGGCTTTCAAGAATTACTAACATTTCAAGACTTTCAAGACTGTCAAATAAAATTTATGTTAGGTTATTAAATAACATTTAGGTTTAGTTGTTAAATGAAATTTGTGTTAGGCTATTAAATGGAATTTAGGTTATGTTATCAAGTGAAATTTAGATTAAATTATTTAATGAAATTTAGGTTAAGTTATTAAATAAAATCTAGGTTAAATTATTAAATGAAATTTACGTTAAGTTACTAAATAAAATATAGGCTAAATTACTAAATAAAATTGAGGTTAAGTCAAATGAAATTTCTTGAAAACCAAAAACTTCTCGGGAACATCTCCAAATATCAAAAATGATTAAAATTTGGAAGCAAGAACATGGAATGCCGGAGAAAGCGTGTTTTGTACACTGCAATTTCAGTATACACGAGTCCGTTTCTTTTTCTTCTTCTCTCTTCTTGAATAAAGACCTCCCACATATTTCCGTGACTTCCTCGACCAGGTATCCGGCCCACACCACGGGACATCCAACTAAAGGTCGCGCAAAGCTGCGACCTCGAGGTTCGATATCCATTTTCGTGAGGCTACTTCTTCGGAACCGAACGAAGCACACGATTGCAACAAGGTTTTTTGGCAAGTGCACGGTTGGTGGGCAAAGTACGACCTTCCGGTATTTCGGGGTTTAAGGGTCCGCCATAACAAAGCTTCGTAAAAAGTTTTCGGAGAAATGTTGACAAGTTCGATACCAAATATTTTACAACCATCGCTTATTTCTGTGTAGAATTTTCCTTGAAGTTGAAAGTAGATTTGGAGGTCGCAGTTATATTTTTTATTTTACTTTACATCTTCTGATATAAACAAACACCTATGTATGCATACTTCTTACGTTCAGCGTTATACATGTTCTTCAGTAAAATATCTCTAACTTAAAAACATCTTTAATAAGTTCTAACTTATCGCATCGTAAACAATCTCGAACGTATAAAAATAATTGACACAGACTGAATAAATAAATTTTAATTTTAGTTCAATTTTTACCAGGGTACACTCTCTTTCGAAACTTTCGTTTGAAATATGAAACTTGTGAAATGAGTTGTCAGATTTGTACATATTGTAATTTTTACGTTCATTTAAAAGTTAATCGAGAAATGTAGAAAGTTAATTTCTTCAAATTAATGGAAGTTGATGGTAAATTTTACTTTTACACGTAATAAATTCGAATGCACATTATGCAAAGTGTTATCACGCGAGGAACTACTTTAATACCTCTGACATTTTTCTTATCGTTTCACATTGAGTTACCTACAAAATAAATGAATAGAATGTAACGAGGAGAAAGAATTTTTATTTTTCTTGTTGTGAAGTATTTGTACTTTATTTTTACTGTGTTTCATTAACTCTTGTGTCTCTTTATAATAAGTTTGTGATGGAATAACATTAGTAGCTATTAGAAATTTCTTTAAGATGTAAGTGATCAATAATGGAATGTGTAAATAATTATTCAAAGAATTTATAATATCTTTCATGTTATACAATGTATCAAATTTCTACATTCTGTAGAAGATATTGCAGTGTAAAATATATAAAAAATCGCCTCCTTTCAGAACTACCAACTGCATATATCAATAGACTTCGACCATATTGGATTTTTACTTGTATAGCTGACCAGGGTATTTGTCTAACGCAATCATTTGTTGTACGACAGATTAATTAGTTTAAAGACTATATAAATTTTCCGTCAGAGGTTCCAAAAATTCCCAAAAAATCATACTCGCAGTAAGTCGGTCCCCAGACTTGAGAGTCAAACAATTTTTAGAGCGAAAATGTAAAATCTTGCTTTATTCGACTCTTAACTAGCCTAAAGACCCCTAAACAAGCAATACAACAAAATATAGCCTTTTAATTTAAAAATCCATGAAGTACGAAGTAATGTTTACCAAATAGAAAGACAAACATCCTTTCTGACCAAAACAAGATAAACAAGGACCACCTAAAAATCCCCAAAAAATCAAGCTCAGATCCCCAGACTTAACTGTTAATAAGAGTCAGTTCGTGTTACTCGAGGTCGTGAACGTTACTAGACTCACCCTGTATGCAAAGGTAAACATAGTAGATGTTAGAAGGAAAGAGAAGGAGAAGAGAGAGTTGGTGGATGCGACAGAAGAGGAGAAGGAGTAGGGGAGCTCCATCTATTTTCGCCTCCCTGTTGCAAGCAGAAGCAGAATGATTTATGCGGAGCGAGTGCCGCGTCTCCACGCTGCGGGAGAATTCTCGCTTTCAGCTCTGCACCCAGCCGTGTCGCCAGGGTGGCAGACTGTGGCATTGCCTTCACTCTCTCGATCTTCTCAACATCGCCGTGAGCGCTACGATGCATCTTTCTTGGATGACGTGCAACTACCAACCTTCGTTCTCTCCTCTCGACCGTCTCTTTTCGTCTTGGACCCCGCTCGCTCGTGTGCGCCTCCGAGCAGAAGCTAATCATAGAGCAACGACAAACATTCTGAGTTATGCGCACGCTAAATGAACGGTTCGTACCGAAGAGATACATTAAAGAATTCGCTTCGAACGAACATACATATCCCTCTGACGGACGCTCAGATGTTATTTTAGACTTGTTTGCTCGCTTAAGAGCTCTATACCGTCGTATCTACCTTTTTCTTTCTTCCATCGATCTTTCCGCGCTGAATTTATTATCCATTTCACAGCACAGTTTTGTAAGTTTGTCGGTTACCCTTCTCCTTTATACTTTTCATCCCGGCGTGCATTTATAAAAAACGAATGAGACGCTTCTTCAATAATGGAGTAAGGCGGTGGGATTTTCTCAGGACGAGCAAGGAGCTTGGTCTGTGACGAAAGTACAGATGTATAGTGACTTTTTTGCTTGGATAGAAACTTGTATAGTGATACACGCTTACATTGAGAACTGTACGTTGACCTACACGTTTATGTTAATATAAAATATGTATGGTGACATTGATGTTTAGATTCAGACATGTGTAGTGACTCTCACGTTTAGATTCAAATATGTATAGTAACTTTCACGTTTAGATTGAAATGTATATAATGAGTTTCATGTTTTGATTTCAATATGTATAGTGACTTTCATATTTTGATCCAGACATGCATAGTGACTGTCATATCTAGATTCAAACATGTATAGTGACTTTCATGCTTATGTCCAAATATGTATAGTAACTTTTATATTTAGATTCAAACATATATAATGAGTTTCATGTTTCGATTCGAATATATGTAGCAACTTTCATATTTTGATCTAAATTTGCATAGTGTTTTTCACATTTAAATTCAAATATGTATAATGGCTTTCATGTTTGTGCCCAAATATGTATAGTAACTTTCATATTTAGATTCAAACATATATAATGAGTTTCATGTTTCGATTCGAATATATGTAGCAACTTTCATATTTTGATCCAAACTTGCATAGTGTTTTTCACATTTAAATTCAAACATATATAATGAGTATCATGTTTCGATTCGAATATATATAGCGACTTTCGTATTTTGATCCAAACTTGCATAGTGTTTTTCACATTTAAATTCAAATATGTATAATGACTTTCATGTTTGTGTCCAAATATGTATAGTAACATACACATTTAAATTCAAACATATATAATGAGTTTTATGTTTCGATTCCAATATGTATAGTAACTTTCGCATTTAGGTTCAAACATGCATACCTTTCAAGTATTTTAGATTAGATACAGACACGTATAGTGATTTTTATGCTTAGATATAAACGTGTATAGTGACTTTCACGCTGAAATGCAAACATGTGTACTGAATTTAACGCTTCAATATGAGCGTACATAGCAATTTTCACGCTTGATGTCAATCTGTTCTGCGTGAACCATGCATAATACTATCACTATCGATCGTGTGATGTTAGAGCATGATTAATAGATCATGTGGACGGCAACAGCGGTGGACATATGTGGAACTGACGAAGAAGTCTGCTGAGGTGTCTGCCGACATCAAGTGCGAAAGACACAGTGCATATTAGATATTTAAATGTTTTTTGTGAAAGTAATCGAAAGAAAGAAAAATAGAAAGGAAATATCTTACTGTAACTCAACTTGTTTCTTGAAAATTAAGGAATGAAAATATTAGAATTACAGAGAGGAAAAAATTTTAGAATTGAGGAATTAGAATTAAAAAATGGAGAAAATTTTAGGATTCAGAAATTAGAATTAGAGTGTGGAGAAAATTTTAGAATTGGAAAATTGGAATTACAGAATGAAGAAAATTCTGAAATTGCAAAATTTGAATTAGAGTGTGGAGAACATTTTAAAATTGGGAAACTAGAATTACAGAGTGGAGAAAATTCTAAAATTGAGAAATCAGAATTAGAGTGTGGAGGAAATTTAGAATTGAGAAATTAGAATTACAGAATGGAGAAAGTTCTAAAATTGAGAAATTAGAATTAGAGTGTGGAGGAAATTTAGAATTGAGGAATTAGAATAACAGAATGGAGTAAATTCTAAAATTGAGAAATTAGAATTAGAATGTGGAGGAAATTTAGAATTGAGAAATTAGAATTACAGAATGGAGAAAGTTCTAAAATTGAGAAATTAGAATTAGAGTGTGGAGGAAATTTAGAATTGAGGAATTAGAATAACAGAATGGAGTAAATTCTAAAATTGAGAAATTAGAATTAGAATGTGGAGGAAATTTAGAATTGAGAAATTAGAATTACAGAATGGAGAAAGTTCTAAAATTGAGAAATTAGAATTAGAGTGTGGAGGAAATTTAGAATTGAGGAATTAGAATAACAAAATGGAGTAAATTCTAAAATTGTGAAATTAGAATTAGAATGTGGAGGAAATTTAGAATTGAGAAATTAGAATTACAGAATGGAGAAAATTCTAAAATTGCAAAATTAGAATTAGAGTGTGAAGGAAATTCTAGAGTTGGGAAATTAGAATGAGCAGTGAAAATTCTAAAATTAAGAAATTAAAATTACAGACGAGTAAATTCTATGATTTCGAAATTAGGGTTAAGAACCAGAGAAAATTATAAAATTTTGAAATTAGATTTACAAAGTAGAGAATATTGTGAGACTCAGAAATTAGAATTACAGAATTGAGAAAATACAGAATAGTAAAATATAACAAGAGACTACAAAAACATAAATAAATATAAGTGGTATATTGGTATAAGTGAAAATACAAGTAATATCCAGTAAATTATGTAATATCCAGTATATACAAATTTCGAATTTTTTAAGTAACTATCTAGAACCGAGACAATGGATTGATCGTTACTAAGCAGCACATGTTGGTATACTATCTTGTGGCTGACTGACGCGGATATTGCCAAAGAAAGGTGCTTTAAATTACCTTCGATGAGTAGACCGGCAACAAAGGCACGTGTTTTGCTTCTTCACTTAGGTTCCATTTATTTCTGCCGGCACAATACAGCCCGGATTTGACACATCTATCAGCGCACAATGCTTAACCCAACCCGCCCCATTCTCTGCTTTTCGCCCTTCTTCTTCTTCTTTTTCTTCCCTTTCTTTTCCTACTTGTTTGACGACGCACCGCAATCTTCCATCGACAGAGTAAACGGAGAACAAAGCATGACTGATATTCTGATCAACTTCTCTGGAGTAATTACTCTTTCTTTGTACGTCACCTTTCCAGTTACAGGTAATTAGTACGGATACATTACTGGCAAAAAAATTAATAGCTGTAACTGTACTAAATATGTAATAGTTTCAAGTATATTTTGCGGTTTTTATTTATACTGGTTTGTATTTAATTTATGTTTATATACTAAAAATTTAAATATAAGTAGAAGGATATTAAGTTTGAGGTTATGTTTAACTCTTTGCGCTCGAGAGATGACTCAGTTACCATTTTATTTAACACAATTATTTGAAATAAGCACTTTTTAACTGATTTTATAATATGACGTAATGTATAAACATAGTAAAACAATAGCGGAAATTATTAGTAGAGAAATAATAATATAAAAAGAATTCGTTCATAATGCATCAAATCCGACAGTAACCAGCAACATTCATTCACCAAATCTCCCAATACATTCCAATATGTTCTTCAAAAATACCTTCGTGTATTCAGATTTCCTCACGTCTATAGATATAAAAATACAGTAGTAGAAACAAGCTCACTAACAGGCATCACGTTCCACCATTACCTGTTGTAGGCTGATCAGTCAAATGACAAGTTATATAATCGTCTTGTTCAATTAACCAGAATCCATCTTATTCTGGGATACCTAGGACACGTGAAGGTAGAAATGGAAAGGAACAGTGGATGGAATGATGTCTGTAAATTAACGATCGTGGACGCTGTCTTGGGTCAAAGCAAGCCGCTAAGCCGTGGAATCGTTATTATCGCTTTCACGAGTGGTGACGCTGATAGATGCCACCTCTAAATGATGATGGATGGCTCGTATAACTATCGCAACACACGGCTACCCGATGAGCTTCGTATCTTGATTTACTGCTTGTCCGTTAGCCATTTTGCAATTCCACGCAAACACACAAATATGCTAATCGCTATTATCGAAACCTATCATTGCTCATTTTTTTATGGCAAATCGATCTATTCTGAGGACATCTTTGTCAATTGCGATTGTTATTGATTTTCGCGAAAGAGAGAGGTGTGAATGTGACATTGGAGAGATGTGTCGATGTAGATATGTCAGGGATGGACAGGTGAAGTGTTGAAGCATTTAGGGACACTCGTAAGATGATTGCACTTTTGAGATAAATGAAAGTGTTTGTGACAGAAAATATTGAAGACTTCTTTTTATATGATGTTTAATATATATTTAATAATTAACAGATATAATGTCAATATTTAATCGTTTTACTTAATATACTAAGGAGACGTCTTTCTCATTCAAAGAAAACTGTTCTACTCCGATTCTTATTTTTTTAACATTTATATCAACCTATAAAATATCTCACTTATACCAACTTCACTCAATGAACACTCTTACCAACCTTATTCATATGGCACTCTTAGCAACATATTATGTTGTAAAAATAATCGCACAGTATTTAAAGATTTAGAATTAGAGAGTATTTGGACATTTAGGAATTTGGGATCTTTCAGATTTTTTGGAGGGATATAGAAATTTTGAAAATTGAGAAGTTTAAAAATTTAGAAATTTGGATCAATGGGACAGCGGAAATTTGGAGATTCAAACATTTGGGAAGTTTGATATTTAGTGATTGATTTGGGTATTTAGTTGTTTGCAAAGTTAGTAATTTGAAAATTTGCAAAGTTGGCAATTTAGAAATTTGGAAAGTTAAAAGGTAGAAATTTAGAAACTTGAAAATTTGAAAATTTGGAAATTGGGAAATTTGGAATTTTGGAATTTTGGAATTTTGGAAATTTGGAAATTTGAAAATTCAGGAATTTAGAAAGTTGGGAATTTAGAAATTTAGAAATGTAGAAAGTTGGAAACCTAGAAATTCAGAAATTTAGAAAATTGGAAATTGGAAATTGAAAAATTGAAAAATTGAAAAATGGAAAAATTGAAAAATTGAAAAATTGAAAAATTGAAAAATTGAAAAATTGAAAAATTGAAAAATTGAAAAATTGAAAAATTGAAAAATTGAAAAATTGAAAAATTGAAAAATTGAAAAATTGAAAAATTGAAAAATTGAAAAATTGAAAAATTGAAAAATTGAAAAATTTAGAAAATTAGAAATTGAAAAATTAAAAAATTTGGAAAACTAGAAATTGGAAAATTAGAAAATTGGAAAATTGGAAAATTGGAAAATTGAAGAATTTAGAAATTAAAAATTTTGGAGATGTAAACAATAGAAAATTTAAAAATTGAAAATAAAAATTTGGAAACCAAAAACTTGAAACTTTAGAAACTTAAAAATTTAGAATATTCTAAATTTGAAGATTTCAAAGTTTAGAAAGTTTGATATTTAGAAATTGAGTAATTTACCACTTAGCATTTGTACAAGGTGTAACATAATTTATGCACCACGATTCTTAACAGACGACGGAGGTATTTATTGCCCACTTCTATACATTCACACGTCATTATAAGACAGTCCAATGATAAATTTTAGAGCCATCATTAGTCTTATTATAATTCCCTATGTAAATTCATATTCTTTAATGTCACTTTGAAGTTGTGCATTTGAAGACAATTATATAAGCTTATAAATAAACAGTTTGAAATAAATTACGATCTATTGTATTTTTGCTAACTGAAAAAATATCATTTTTTATTATTATTTAAATTACTTAACACAATTAGATCGTTCTCTGAAAGTTTACTTATATAATAATTATAAAAGTCAATTTAAGTTAAAAATCAAGAACTTCTGCAAAAGTAGCAAGTTTCCATAATTTCAATAAAAGTTTAATTATTTATTTCACGTATTTAAAAAGTACTCGAAGAGTTTTAAAGGCCAATATGTGAAGTATTTAGCTTTTGACTTTGGTAATGTAAGCATTATTTGATTCCGAAGAGATTACTGAATGTAAACAATCGACTAGAATGTAAGAAAAATACACTTTATTTAATTACATGTTCAAAATATATGCCGTCTTCCGTCACGTAATATTCCGGTCTTTTACTTCATATTTCCACTTCTGTAAATCGAGCAATATGTTAATAAAAATATCATGTAATATGTGTTTTGAATTCGTCTCGATGTCTTCTAAAGCTATGAATAAAAAAAATGTATGGTCCTATTTAAAAAACCCAAGTGACTTTGACTTTGCCCAGAGAACAAACTGTTTTTAAAATTTGCTTTACTAATATTTATTGTGCACTTCATACCCTGCAAATATTGTTCTAAACTGTTTTTCGTAAGGTGGCTGCAAGTGGGAGAAAGATAGCGATATAGTAACAACCTTTTATATTTATATTTTTTAAAAAATAACACGAAAGTTTTATTTCGAATTTATTCTGTGTAACATCTATCTATCCAGGTAAAAGAAGTATCAATATTTAAAATATTTATGAACCATATTAGATCCCAATTTCTAGTATTAAAAATAATTGGAGGATAAGAGGAAGATATTACTTTTTATTGCTATATTAATTGTTGTTGATTTGTTAAAATGTTATCTACACGTTTAATTTATGGCACCCATCTGCGGGGGACTTCGTATTATCGGTAAAACGTCAAACGCGAGATTTATTACTTCCTTATCACTTGAGAGTCAAACATCCGTCTTTATGTTATTTTTGTCCGACGATTGATAACGAACGATAGAGATTAATTAAAGAAGCTTGTACAGCACTATTACATAGCGAAGGCTATACAAATTCGCAACACTTTAACACAATATTTATTTAACTTTAGTGATAAGTACTGTGTAATACTAAATATGATATGAAGAAAATAACATTATCGAACAAACAACCTCTTTCGACGCGTTGTTATATTTACAACGTATTTTTGATAGGATTTCATAGCATATTGAGTTTAAATTCATTTTTTATATTAATTTCATTCTTTAAAAACTTCATATTCATCATATTTTGTGGATTTAAACAAATTTTATGCTGGGATTAAAAAAGTGTTTCATTTTTATAGAAGTTATGAATATCTATATGAGTTTGAACAATAAATTAACTTTGATTCTATACTAATTTAGGATTCAATTTATTTTAAAAGGATAAGACCGAACCCTAATGCCGAAAGTTTCGATTTTATTACCCAAAGTTACAAGTTTCTTTTTCATCTTTGTACAGCCATCATTTGGTTAAAAATTATTCCTCACATTCCTAGTTCACAAGACAGTCATTTTCATGTAGATTAAAATTAGTTCAGTGCATTTTAAATAAATGCAACGACGTCAAACAGCCATTCAAAATGGCTCTGGAAAAACTAATGTAATTTATATAATAATAGAGAATAAATAAATAATAAAGACATGTCAAAGGATTTTACTACGTCGTTGGGAAACACGAATGAATATACGTACGAAGTGTCAAACTGTTCAAACAATAATAAATTAATAATTATTTATCTCATAAATCTTGTATAATTGACAATTCCGAAGAAAAATATCGTTTTAACCATTCACTATAATAATAGTGTTGTTTACTGTTAATAATGTGACACATATGTATTTTTAATAATATGACACAACAACTTTTGTTGATTTAATGATACATTAATGTAAAGTACACTTTGGAATTAAAACGATGTCGAAAAATAAACAAATAGAGCATAAATTATTATACATGTATACATTAATTTTCTATCTTGAAGAAAGTCAATATACATATTGATATGCATATTCATCTAGACTTCAAGAAAACAATCACAACAAAATGAAATCAGAAACTTGTGATGGTGTCACTTGATTCCTTTAGTAATTTTACTTTCATTCTATTTTCTATTACCATATATTACCTTCATGTTATTTTGTATTACCATATATTACTTCTAGTAATTTTACTGTTATTTCATTTCGTATTGCCATATATGCGACGTGGTAATCAAACAAAAAACACTTCTACATCTTCCATAACCTAAAAAAATCTTACAACGCAGTAGACATTAAAGAACAATACACAAAATTTAATACAAGCAATTTGCTGAAAATTGCTGGACAACAAGGCGTTATCATTATTTTGTCGAAGTCCCGCAACCGGATGCAATTTCGAAGATGTCCGCCATTATGGGTATTGTAGAGCTATCAACGAGTCAAAAGAGCCATAAATTATGAGTGGAGTAGTTTCGAAAGAATGTTGGACTGGACGGTGAAAACACGAAAGCGGCAAGTAATAAACGAGAGGTTTTTATTCGAACGGCGTTAAAGGATTGACCTGTTCCACGTATCGCGTGCAGATGCTCTCCTTCCATGTTCCTTTTCGTTTAACGTGCCACGGCCGCGGGACATCGTTCATCACTCTGATGCATAAGCCTCCATAATGCTTGACAGCGAGCGACGAGATGACCGTACCAGGCCGCGGACATTTCCTTCTCGCGTGGCTGAATTAACGCCTCGTCATTAGCAGCCTGTCTGAAACTACCTGATCGTAGTTTCAAACTTCCATATTCCATGCCACAACATTACGCCGTGCTTTTGTCGGGTGACGTACCTTTCTGACCGAACTACGTATCTCACCAAATTTTCGATCTTTCATGTACAGATATCTAGCAAGTAGCGAGGATTTTTGAAAAAGTTTTGTGGAATGTGGATTTAGGAAATATTGAGATTTGGAGGGATGGTCTGGGAATTTGGGAAGGTTTAGATGGGAACTTGGAGTATTAGGGAATTTAGAGATTTGGAGGATTTGGAGATTCGGACATTTGAGAATTTGGAAATTTGGGAAATTTGGGATTTCGAGATTTGGGGTGTTGAAAAATTTGGGAATTTGGGGAATTGGGAATGTGGAGACTTGGGGTGTTAAAAATTTGGGGATTTGGGAATTTGAGAACTTGGAGATTTGAGAATATGGGGATTTGGAGATTTGAGGATTTGGGAATTTGGGAATTTGGGAATTTGGAAATTTGGGAATTTGGGAATTTGGGAATTTGGGAATTTGGGAATTTGGGAATTTGGGAATTTGGGGATTTGAGAATTTGGGAATTTGGGAATTTAGGAAGTTAGGAATTTGGGAATTTGAGAATTTGGAATTTTGGGATTTTGGGAATTTGTAAATTTGGGGATTTGAGAATTTGGGAATTTGGAGATTTAGTGAGCTGAGAATTTGGTGATTTGGAAATTTAGAAAGTTGAGAATTTGGGAAATTAGGGATTTGGAGATTTGGTGTGTTGGAAATTTGGGGATTTGGGAAATTAGGAATTTGGAGATTTGAGAATTTGAGGATTTGGAGATTCGGTGAGTTGAAAGTTCAGAAAGTTGAGAATTTGGGAATTTGGAAATTTAGAAACTTGATATCAAACTTATCCTAAAGTACTCATTCATTCCACTAATTAGCATATTACAACTTACATACCAATTTCGTAAAGTATAATATTATAATACATAACCTACTCGAACATTTTCACAATTAGGAAACAATATATAATTAAACAAATCCGAGTTTAAAATTACTCCTCATTGACACACGTTCATCTCAATAATCGAATAGAATTTATAAAATACAGATTTATTATGCGATATTACCAAGGAAAGCAACTAATGCAAGTAGACTGAATAATTAGTTCGCGTCTAGACCGACTATTTTTGTTGCTTTTAGCAGCACTATTTACCCGTCTGTCTAGGGAAATAATTTATTGTTTTGTCAACAGCTTGGAGACTGCAATAACCTCGTGATCGATCAATTGACCACGTTAGACGCGTCACAATAAAATAGTCGCGTTATCTTTCCGTGCGTGCATGCCGAAGCATAAACAAAAACATTATTTCACAACGCTTTGATATCTTTCTTAATAATTTAGACACTGTTTCAATCGTTGTCTTTTAATTACATCCGCCGTGACCGATAGCTGTACGTATATACAAAGAGAAATATTGAGTTAAGTGTCAAATATGATTATTGTAAGGAAAATTTGAGGAGTATGACTGAGAAAGCCTTTCAATCATGGATTTTTATGGACTTTTGAGGATTTGAATATTTGGAGGTGGAGAAAGGATATGGAAACGTAGGAATTTTGGGGCATAAGTTTTTGGGGACATTGTAATTTGGGGATTTATTGATATGGGAATTTAAGGATTCGGGGACATAGGAAATTGTGGACTTGTGAACTTTGAGGATACTAGTAGTTTAGGACTTGAGGTTTGGAGATTTGGGGAATTTAAAATTTGAAAACGATAGTGTTTTGAGGGTTGAAAGTTTGGGAATATATTGATACTGACATCTAGGGATTTGGGTATGTGGAAATTTGAACATGTACGAATTTGGAGATGTATTAGGGATCTTGAAATTTAGGGAGTTTAGGATATTGATCACCCTCAGATTTTCAAGAAATTTAAGAATTTAAAAATTAAACCTACTTGTATAACCAAATTGAGATTGAACTTGGAGACCTAAAAATGTGGGAATCTAGAAATTTGGGACATAAGGATTTAAGGATCTAGACATTTGGACATAGGAATTCAGGGAGCTACAAATTCTAAGGTGTACGTACTCCTTGAGATTTGAGATGTTTTAAATTTTTGTGACCTTGCAATTATTGAAGGCTTCGTGATTTGAAAATCTGGACATGAAACCCTAAGAGACAAGTAACGGTTCCTTAGCCTTTTGTTGCTGCTATTCCAAAATCCGCGTAGCACTACAATAATTACTCTACATACGTTACTACAATCGTGTTCGTATGAAACACGTGGAATTGGAATTAGGACGTACGCCGTAGTTCCACAGTCATAAGGGTAAGCTCAGTGCGATTCGCAGTTCGTTGCGAAACAGGGGAAGACATAAGATCAAAGGAGCACTAATCACGTTCGACGTCCGTCAGTCATTGAAATTCAGCGATTCCTCGTGGCTTTCCGCAAATCTAACCGCGGGAGTAGTTGGTCGACGCGTAGAAGCGGACGACACTGATCGATAGGTTCCTAACGGACGGTTGAGGGGTTGTCGAAGCCTTGACCCTGCTCTTCCGTCGGCAGCTTTAATGCCCGCGGTCAGCGGGAGCCGACGCTCTACTCGCTGGTCCGGATCGGGGCTCAGCTGTCTGCTCAGATAGGAATCTGGTCGGAGCTTAATGACGGCTCGTGATGGACGGGTATCGAAGCCCGCAGCACCGACCAGAAGAAGAAGAAGGGTTGCTGGAACGCGGGAGTCTGGCGTGTCACATCAACGGCGCCGCGAAATCTACGACCTCGCTTTTACCAAACGCATCGGATTCTTTTCGGTTTCGTTCTTCCTACCTCCAGCCACCGTCTTACACATGTACAGGGTGTATAAGAAGTAACACTATACATTCTACACCTCTACATCTGCTTCCTCTAAAAATCGCGTTCACCTTCAAATTTCAGGGGACATTTCATTTTCTGTATTCTGATCGTCAGAACATAAAGTCTGTGACTTCAGCAAAAGCTTACTATTACGCTCTTAGAGCATCACCCTCTAAACTTTAGAGGTTTAGCTTTAGAGTCTAAAACATGAGAAAGTCAACTACTTTGCTGAAAAATTATTTTAACCCCTCACCTTCTGATAACATAACGCACATGCTAGTCCATATGTCACCGTACTCGTCCTTTCATCCCAATTCAATTTCGAGTTCAATTCTGATCTTATTTACTCAGTCATGGCTAAATATAGGATGTGCATAATACAACATACTCGAACAATAATTAGGTGTGATCTTCTTAGGAAATTGTAGCTTAAATAGTTAAAGATACACAGGAGAATCAAGGTAAGATAATGGAAGTGCTTGCAGAAGAACGTAAAAAATAAAGCTATGAAAATTTCTATGAAGCTTCCCTCCTTCCTTCCCTTTAACTTTGTGCAAACTATCGACGTCTGAATATCGCAACTATGCATATCTGACACATCATCAAAGTCTATTTTCTTAAAAATGAAAAGTCGAAAGAACTCCGTGGAAAATTACTTACTTTTCCATGTAGCATCTCTTGTGCTTCCGTTGTTCTTCAACCTTAACTTATCAGTAATGAAACTTAAACATCTTTCAGCCAAACAGTTCCGAGCCATGGTTCATTTGAGACCTTTTATCTTTTTACAGGATAAAAAATTTGACATTCAATTTCAAGGTCGAGGTCACTTTTTGCAGGAGCCTTTATTTATCTTCACTGATCCAAAGATGTCGAATCATGCTACACATCACTTCACAGCTTTCTATGTCAGCTTTGGATGTAGTCAAGAACAAATTGTTACTGGGAAATATATTTAAATGATAAATTATAGCTAATTATCGCGAATCGGTTTGGGGGAGACAATTGACAATCATACTTGTTTTTTTACGGTTTTCCTTATTTACGTAGAATGCAGTAGCTGCAAAAATATAACGTGGTCGTAAATCTCTTTGATCTGTAAACGACACGTGTTTCGTTCACGCTTCACTGACTCGAAAGATGAGAAGTCTTGATAATGAGCTTCAGCCGATGTTTTGTACCGTAGCTGTTGATGACCTGACGTGAAGATATTTATTCATCGACGTGTGAATGTGTATTCTCCACTTTATTGCTAACGAGTATTTATGCAAAGTTACAAATTCAAAATATTTACAATATAAAATTAATTTTCATCTCGATATAGCGACAAGAGTTTTTGTGGGGAAAATAGAAAAAGTTGACAATTACATAAAAATTTGAGGACTGAAGGTTTGCAATATAAAATAGACGTACAATTTGACAACTTCCAATTTCCAAATTTTTATGTCACCTTTGAACAATAATTAAGATCATCATACAACGTAAACACTAATTCTTGCGTATTTTAGTTTCATCACAGTATTAGTATACTAACTAACCTAGGGGTTGGAACTATGTAAGGAAAGGAAGAATAAAGCAACGGTTCGTTTCAGAAGTTTTTGGAGACTCATCAATCTGCTCGTGTGTCCATGGCATATAAATTAACTAAACAACAGACGGCAATAATAGGCAACCTTAAACAGTAAATAGAAAATTCCAGTAGCCGGGCGGAAGGCAAAGTAGATCAAAGGGCACCGACCAACTTGAAGCTTCGGCTCAGTCAGTCCTCTTCCTCTCAGAAAGACTGCAGGGGGAAGGTAATAGATTGCCTCTTTCTGACTTTTATTGTACCAGAAAAAGCTTGTCAGATTCAACGCGGAGACCCCGCCACTTCCCATTACGTAGCATGAGAATGGGCGTTGAGGTGAAGACGAAAAGGTGGAGCTGGGTTGTGCCACGTTAGAAAAGGGAGGAAATGTTAAACGATTCACAAGAATTTTTCATGGACGACAGGTTGTCGACGGGATACAAAAAAAATTATTTATCGTTGCCACCGATGTGCCCTCAACAACGAGATGGTTATACATGATTTATTTCTTACGAAGGGTACAATACCATTAGAAACGGTTCCTACAAATGTAACCAACAGTCATTCTGTTTTGAGCACTATGCGATTTGTGTACATTTTTACGTATAAAATTATGATACGCTTTATAACGTTTTTTCTAAGACACATTTATAGCATTGTATGTCATTTGATAATAGTATTTTCTACAGGTACAGGTACGGTTAGGTACCTGTTAGTAGTATACGTACAATTAGAGCTTGTTTATTTTTGGTCCATAAGGAATCAAGTTATACTTTAGTTTGATCTACGTTTTGTATTAAAATACAGAGTGATGATAACTTTAATTGCAAGTATCAATAACATTGACTGATAACAATAATTTCATCAATAGTTACATTTATTAATACATAAAAATTATTACAGTGTCCATAAATTGAATGAACCGAACAAGTGTTGAAATAGCCATCTTCATTACCATACACAAATATTGACAAGTATAACAAATTTTCAAATTTAATTTTTTTTTAAATCAAGGACAAATATAAAGAAAATATGAGGCAGGATTTTGAGACACCCCGTATAAAGTCGAAAATGTATTCTTCAAAGTACCATCGAAAGACTTACAAGCAAAGACGTGTAAGTTAACGTCCTAAAATACGAACATTGCATGGCAGTAAACATTAAATAGACATAAATTTTATGGACGAATAATATTTATTAAGGCAAAGGACAGAAAGTTGAACGAACGAAAAATACGGTGAACCATTTTCCCCCCGTAGTGCGTAAAAGCGAGCCGGTGTCAGCATATCCGAGCGGTACGCTAAATTTGTCAATGCCCGGCGAAGTATTTACATATATCCCTTATTATCGTTGAAACGGTACGAGCTACGGTGTCCAAGCAGGAGTCAGATGTCTTGGCGGAGATAAAGGCTGGCGGGATCAGATCGCAAAACAGCGGAAACAATCGCTTGATTGCCGGTCGTCGAGACTGGTGAAACGGAGATTTCAAGATATTCCATAAATGTAAGACGTTCGGAACGACCGCGGTTCCGGCTGGCAGCGTTGAAGAGAAGAGCAAGGGTTGGGGGCAGAGGGGGAGGCAGCAGGGTGGAGAGAGAGGAGCACGTAGCACGAGGGCCATCAATCGTCTGGAGACGTAGACGAAGAGCCGTGGGCCACGGCAAAGCGGACCGACATCAGTCGTCGTCGTCGTTGTCTTCGTCCTCTTCGGCAATGCAAGAGACGAGAAGGCCGAACAGACACGTAGACGCGCCAGCAGAAGCCGCTACTTAGCAAGCAGGCATGTGTCTTAAACCTGGCTCGGTCTCCCTACCCTCCGCCATCAGCAGTAGCCTATCAAAGAGCCGCGTCTCCTTTGGCATTCTTCAGTTGTTAACATTTAACAGTGATGCTCCTCCACGATTTTTGTCGCGCATCCGTGGACTCCTTTCCTCCCTTGTTCGTCCTACTCGGCCGCCTGTTCTCGCATTCTATAACGAGAGACGATTGAAACTAATGTTAGCAGAAGGATGTTTTTACTCACGGTTTTTGCCCGGCCGGGGAATTTACCGGTACTTCGTATCACTGGGACACAGAATCGCGTGCTAAATTATGTTTAATCCACGCGTGATAAATGCTTGGCTGTAGCTCGTGCATACCCAATCAACGAGTCGCATGAAAAATGATCCTCTTCTGGTCATTATACGTCCGGATCTTGCTTGGATAATTTATATCGCGGCTGCCATACCGCTCATACGTGGTTATTTTCATTTTACAAGCGATACGCCGTTCAGATTACGCCTTATCGTTTACAGAATGGACGCTTTCACCGACTAATCGAAGAAGAATTTCTCCTTTATTTATTTGTATTTCTCTTTCGAGTTATTACAAAACACCGATAAATGCTCCGCGATTAATTGTCGTCGGAGTATGCGACAATTATACGTACATGAAAATGTTCGGGGAATTATCGGCCATTATCTCTGTTCAGCTTACGCTTCTTGATTCTATCGAAAACAATTAATGGCATTGAATACGAATGACGTATAGAGAAGATTCGTTGTACTTATTCTGGAAAACTGTCGCATATTTTATTAACGGTACCAGAATAGTAATTTTGTAATAAATTTTATAAATAGCTCGCATGAGATAAATGTATGGAATGGATTAGATCATGCAAACAGAAATATAAGAAATTTTGCGGAGCTATCAGTTTGCCATATTTGTTGATAAGTCTTGTCAATTTTTTTAACAGATATCGCGTTATCGTTTTGACCCATAAATTCAAGCAATACTTTTTTGGATGTAGTTGTATGTGTATTCCAATTTTGATGGCGTCATTTTCAGTATTTGACCTAAATATTGGGTATTTATTTTTAAGCATTTATCGCAATTTATGTAATGATCTAAATTTGGGATTTATTTTTACGCATTTATAATAATGTAATAAGTTATATAACTAAATTGAAATTGATCTTTTTGTTTTTTAAAGTAGAGTGGGTTGAAGGATACTTGATGTGTAATTGAATATTTGATCAAACGAGCAATCCTTATAACATATTCACTCTGGAAAATTTCAAAAATTTAGGATACATGTATTTTTAAAAGTAAAATTTACAAATCTGTCGACAAAGTCAACAGACTATCCACTGTAAAAGAAAAGACAAGAGAATAATGTTTGAAATATATTCGCAATGTTTAAATATAACTAACAAACAGGATGCGAAAAACGTGGTAACATCCTAAAATTCGGCTACGCTTCCACGAGAAACTAAAGTGGGGAGCTACCCTCTTCTGAGGTCTACGTTCGCCTTTGATTTCGCTGCTGAATGAGCATTCAGGGTCAATTTACTACTTGCTGTCTATGACAGATCTAAATTCTAGGCCCCATGCACTTGGACACGATGTGTGTTTCGACAGACCCTAAGTACTTAAGATAGTTTCGAAAGAAACCAGATGCACTCGTGAAAAGTGCAGAAACCATCTTGAAAGAGATTTAAAACAGAAATTTGTTTCTTATACTCCAAAATGGTGGACATGCAAATATGTTATTGCCATGTATTCCGTAGTGTAAATTATAGTATTTCGAATTTTGGATGTGGAGAATTCATTCACCCATATTTTTATATCGATTTTGTGAAATAATTAAAATTGTTCAAGTCTGATTTTCTTTGCAAATACTTTGTAATATATAAATAAAGATTGACGGGCATATTTCGCCATTTTACATAGTTTTGCATTGTTGCTATTATTATAATTTGCCCAACCCAGTCGTTTGTATTGTAATAAATAAAAATTGCAATAAATTTATTTTCTTTGGTTAAAAACACAATGACTATATGATGTGTTCCAATCAGAAAGGTAAACATTATTGGTTTGAGTTCTGGTTAAACATATTTTATTTAATTATTACTTTGCTACTAATATAAATGAAAAAGATATTTGTTACAAATTTTGCACTGTTGCAATATATTTTATTGAGACTTCTTTTTTTATCTATTTTGTAAATTAATTAAGGAGTGCAAAGGATTAAGATTGTGGACCTCTGGTGGCGAAACTGAGAAACTTCAGCGATCCTCGTTTCTCCTGCGAGAAAAGACAGCGACAATTTCGCAAATGCAAGGATTTTTAAGTGAAGAAGCAATATTTTCTTATATTCACCAAAATATTATTTATGCTAAATCTATATAATATTATTTGTATAAAGAGTCTATTAAGAAGTTTTAAAACTTAAATTGCACAATCCAGCTCAGTATCAATCACTTAAATTGTCTGCAATATACACAAATATGTAACAGTATAAGTTTAGTTAATTTTAAAACCAATGTGTGGATAAAATACGCTTGCACTATGAATTACGAAATAAAACAGAATTTCTATGACTTATGAAAGCTTTGTACCGAAAAGAAGTTGGGGTTTCATGTTAGGTTTGCACGCGATCTGAGAATTGAACTACTCTGAATAATTTTATGCAGTATACAGTTATATTAGTCTGGATAAATGTTATCAGTGTAACGACTACAGATCTGCAGTATTCCATTTAGCTCGTTTCTTATCACAATTTCTTTCCACTCTCCTCGCTTATCTGCAACTACAAAGCGATCTTCGCCAGCAGTCAAGGAGGTCGTAAATCAAAATATGAAAAATCGATACGATTGATATCACGTGGCTCTGAATAACATATATTTTCAATTGGTGTCGATGCTACCCGGCGATCAAATTCCGTGTTCTTTCATGCTCTGACATATTTACGACTTTCCTTATCAGGACTTGAGATAATCACGTGGTTTTTACATTTGGGCTAGTAAGAAACATGTTCAAAAAACCTTGACCTACAGATCAGTTCTATAGTTTCGTGTACACAATTTGTTCCTTGTATCACATAATTTTCATAGTAACAGTTGGTTATTAATATCCAGTTACTAATTAATTGTTATTCGTTATTTTTACAATTGGTTAAAACGACATATCAAGTTTTATACAGATGGTACATAATCTCATATACTTAATGTTATTATTGCAACTACAACAATAATTATTAATATTTTACATATAATTATACATTTGCTTATTTATTACTTTCAGGATAAAATAAAAAATTCATGAAAGATATTCTGAACTATTACCAACAGAAAAAGAAATCACAAATATTTCAGAATAAATATCTCAAAACGTATAATTAAGGTTTTCATATTTCTTGTACGATAGAAATCACTTCAGTTCCTTCTGATATAACCATAAAAGAATAATCATTCCAGGTTTCATAGGAACCGAGAAAATGCTTTTTAAGCACATATGGCACGAATTTTTACCACGTGCGCTCACGATGGTAGATATCCTCGACTTGCAAGCTTTCATGCTGCAAACGCTATTTCTATTCGCACCGATAACTTTAATATTTCTTATTGTTGTATTACTCACAGATTGCTACAAACTCATGATTGAGTAAGGTATGAAAGGTATGATCGAGTTCATACTTTCCTTAGTTGGCTTACATGCTTGATTTTATTATAAGCACGTCGTTTTTAGTTACAATTTTAAACCTTTACTAAAAATGACTAATCTATAACTGCATGACTTTGTTTCAATCACTCACTACATTAACGTGAATTTAATTCGATTAACCTTGTAATTGAACTTACTGAGTACATACTTTCTTTAGTTGGCTTACATACTTGATTTTATTATAAGCACATCGTTTTCAGTTACAATTTTAAACCTTTACTAAAAATGACTAACCTATAACTGCATGACTTTGTTTCAATCACTCACTACATTAACGTGAATTTAATTCGATTAACCTTGTAATTGAACTTACTGAGTACATACTTTCCTTAGTTGGCTTACATACTTGATTTTATTATAAGCACGACGTTTTTAGTTTAAACTTTGAACCTTTAGTAAAAATGACTAATATAAATGACCAATATAAAGGAAAATAGATGATAGGTCTCATATTTGAACTAAATTTCGAATTAGCCAACGCCTACATCGTGACTCGAGCAACCAGAGACTCGTTGGTCTTTCACGGTAAAACGCAGGGAGGAAAGGTAACACACAGGTTAACTTGTGAATCCTCCGGCTCTCGTAATGCTTTCGCGAAGACAAGCAGGAGTTGCGGAGGTGGCCGTGACGTTTTTACGACGAGAATTCGTCTCTATAAAACTGTCTTGGCCGTCCTACGCTGCGTTCTGCCCCTCTTTCGCTCGTCCTTTCTTGTCCGGACTACGGTACACAGCGTTGATACAACGGGCTTGCCGGAAAGCGAAAATAGCTAGTCACTGCAGACATACATGTACAACCTGACGATGTTCGCGCTAAAATCTACATGAAGACCCTTGTAATGACACGGGACCCTGTATCAGCAGCAGGAGTTGTAATTTGCATTTTGTGGCTAATATGATGGATGAACACAACCTTCTTTGTTACATCCATTATCTGAATTATGTGTATGTAGTTCGCGTATAATACATACGTTCGCATGTAGTTCGTATATGCTATGTATTTAGTATAAACTCAATGTTATGGCTGATCACACAACGGTGGAGTTAATATACTAAAGGAGTGCGGAATAATTAAACCTCTACCGGCGGATGTCGAGTCACGAGTGACCCACACGTCGATCTTTTATTCAAAAAAGCAGTAGAAGTCTCTTAGCCTGAACTAAATTAGATTTTTTAACGAAGGTAAATATAGCAACCAGCTTAGAATATTTTTAGTTAAATGCAACAACGAAAATAAAATTTTTTTAACGAAATATAGTATCAAATATAAAATATTCTTAACAAAATTTAGCATCAAATATAAAATATTTTTAATGAAATATAACATTAAATATAAAATATTCTTAACGAAATTTAGCATCAAATATCAAATATTTTTATTGAAATATAACATCAAATATAAAATATTCTTAACAAAATGTACCACCAAATGTAGAATGTGTTTAATGAAATTTAACATCACATATGAATAAAAATACAAATATAACATTAAATGTAAACAATTTGTATAATATGTGTATTCGCAAAATTTATGCAAATCAAAATTTATGTATCGTAAAAATTGTATTGTGCAAAAATTGCATGTAATTATAAGAATAACGAAATTAATTTTTAATAAATCAATTTGAGATTATGTCTTTTATGTTTGATTTTTGTATTCGTTTATTTATTGTATCTGTACTATTCGTATTTTTGCTATACAATAATAGTCTGAATAAAAATTAATTTTGAAAAAAGTACAAACAAAAATTTCATTTAGGTCAGAGTTGTCTGAACGTCCATATCTCCATAGCTGTATTTTTAATATAAATTTGAAACTACCTAAATGATGAATTAAATCCCGCTCCTATTTTACGTATAGCGCATCATATTTCATTTGGAACAAAATTCCTGACGTCGGAGTCAAAAAATGATCGATTTGACGTAGAATGACCCATAAATAAAGTTCTTTATTCGAACTATCCATTACAAACACGTGTTGTAGCAAACGACGTCGATCGAGAACTGATAGTGCAGTAAAAGTTAGAATTTGACTCCGGAAAAGTCCTCTAAATGTGAACTTTAGTGAAAAATGTTCTGAAATATATTTGGAATTCAGCTTGTAAAAGTTTAGTTGAGTAATATTCAATTATTGAGGAATTACATTATTTATAAGGGAAGATGTAAAGTTAATTTTTGCATCTATTTTAAACATATTCTTTGAGAAAGCGGTGTCAATCAAAATTTAAGGAAATCTTATATAACAATTTTGTATTATATGTACTTTTTCATTTTACCTATTATTTTATTATGTTATACTATACTATTTTTATGTGGATTATAATCTATAACAATTTTCTGAAATACATTTTGTGCACACCTACATTACTCAAAGTATTAAATAATTTAATTAAGTGAAACATGAAAATTAAATAATTTAATTTAGTTAAATTGTCAATGGAAATATTTTGTTATAAATTTTCAAATGTTGTCAAGTATTATTAAATTATTTAATAAATAAAAGTCTGATTCCTTCTAAATTTTTCGAATTTATTTAGGAAAACTGAAATCCATCATTCTACAAATTGTATTATACTAACACTAAAAAAATTGCAGTGATCTTTTGTTCTATCTGCACCACTGTAGCTAGTCAATGAAATCTACTGCACTATGAAAGAAAAAAATATTTTAACAAACCTAATATATTGCTAATACGATGAATGCTCCGTTTACCCCGCTAGGAACCTATCCTGTTCGATGGGAATATAAAAAGAATTTACAGTAAGTCGATTTATAAAAATTCTGTACAAACTTAATTCGAGTAAAACAAATGTCTCGCAACATAGTTTGAAACTAGGAAAACTTGGTTGCTGACGTTACATCGATCAATTAACATCTTTTTATGGCGGTAACGACAACATCGTGGTTCGTGTAAAAAGCTTGTCGCAGTAATTTACACCGCTTCGATAAATCTTGCAAGATAATCATAGAGCGACGAGGTCGTTTCCTTTGTAAAGCAATCGCGATTCCCCTATTCAGTAACTTGCTTTTCCTTACTGGAATCAATGAATCAAGAGAACGGTTAGGCGGTTCAGTAAGATTTACGGGGATTTCGATCGGAGGGATACGTATATATCCCTTAACGTCATTAGCAGTTGGAAACTTCTTCGAACGTCTCCAGCTCAACTGTATCCTTTCAACCTCTAAGGTAGACGACATCCTTGTCGTCAACGAAAAATCGCATCAAGCGATTCGAGACACGCTTGTTCCGCACTTGGAATGCGAATTCCTGCCTCGTTCGAATATCAGAGATCGTTCAGAAAAACGTCAACTGCCTTCTTCATGACGCGGAATACTTCCTCGAAGTGAGAACGACTGTTGTGTCTGGTTTGTCCACGTATACAGAATCGTTAGCGTTTCTCGTTTTAGATATCGGTGTTCTTTGGTTTCTTTCGGGAAACCGGCAACTGTTGTTTTATCGGGAACATTTGCCATTTCCTGGATATCGTTTAAGCCAGCGTGCACGGTATGTGGTCAGTCGGAGATCTATGAAGATTAGAGTCCTTAATTTTAAAGATTCAATCATTTTGTTGGATATTTAAAAATAATCTTAGAGTTACCTGAATGATACTGCTCTTAATATGGTTAAACGAAAATTAAGCTTATTATAAATTGCTAGCGGAAATGTTCTAAACCTGTGAACGTATCTCTACTCCTAACAGAATGCATCAAACAAGCGCACAGGCCTTTAAAGTCACAAACACGTATCTATTAGTTCAAGTAGCTGTCCAACACATTTTAATATTTCAAAATTTAGAAATATATTTAGTTTTTTGTTTAGAAATTCATAGATTTGTTCATTTGTAAATATAAAAGATTGAAATTTTCAAATGTAGACATTAAAATAGGAAATTGAAAAATTCAATCACTTCAAAACCTGTATATCTGCGTTTCCAAAAATAGTAACTGATTTCAGCAGCTTTTTACGGAACACCCTGTACATTCAATAACCTCATTAATTCTCCAAAACTTTTTATTTATCAGTGTCACTTATGAATAGGATCACATGCGTTGATTTAGGTGGAGGTCTATTTTAAGTTTACCCCATTTCAGCTAGCTGCATATTCCATTTTAAATATACTCTACAACAACTAAGCCCACACTCCATTTAAAAAATCATACATTGATCTCTTAAGATTATTCAAAGTTATTTGCAATCGTATCATTTGCGTGATTATCGCATTATGCTTATAATCGTATCGACAAATCTAGTCACAGTATTATGCGTGAATAATCGGTATCCGTGATATCTCGTGATCGGACATTAAGTGTAACGATATGGAGTGGTAGCGAAAGGCTTAAAGTGTACATTGCCACAATTAATTAGAGATCAAGCCTCCTTCTCTACAAGCGAAAATTAACAAGAAAAAGTATTTGGCGACTCGAGAAATTTTGAACATTAGAATCAAAGGCAATATGCAGTATAAGTAAATGCAAGAGCACTGCTGAACGTTCTTTTTAAATGTTCAAATTCTTAAGAGTCCCTCAAAATTAACGAGATGCCTTTTTCCTTTTGGTTACTTTTCAAAGTCAAAACTGCTCTTGATTATACAATAAAACCACTTTACTTGCTTTTGGTAGATGTCTTCGTTAAATGGTCCTCTCTGAGAACTGATCTCGAGAAGTAAGCTGTAATATAACGAGCCTAATATTAATCAGTACCGACGTTAGGTTCCTTATGCTGACAGTTCGCTCGAGACGGGCTCCAAAATGCGACCTCCCGCCGCAACTGCGCGTTAAGTCCTGAGTCGCGCACACTTACGGAAACCTTTCCTCTTAACCCCTTACACTCGAAGTAAAGATAACCGTTGTAACACTTCTTGGTTAACGTTTATCGATTGTATTAATGTTTATTAACCGGTGCAGCATAAATGTTCTGAAACGACTAGTCACGATATAAAAGTAGGAGGGTTTGTTGGGCCATTATGAACGTCTGATTCAGTTAATTAACATATCAGCGGATCTGACATAACATTGCCAAACGACGAGCCATTAACAGAAAGGAGCGATGTGTGAAGGCCATCGAGGGATAAAAAAAAGCGTGGAGTTGAAGCGAAGTCGTCGGAGCGTATCGAAGCGCGTGACGCGCGCACAGAGCGGAGCGAAACAGAGAGAATAGATTGGCGGAGACAGAGTGCATAGCATGGCGGTGTGTGCATTCGCCGCGCAGGCTGTACACATTGCATGCTAAATATAAAAGCAGCCTCGCGGACAGAGAACGTAACGGCGTGGCGCGGCGTATGCCTACGCCATCTTGCATGGAAGAGTCATTTGCGTTAGTCCTGCCCACAGAGGGCAGCCTGGCTCCGCCTCCAGTTGCCGGTTGTACATAAGCAGAACCATCTTTATTACCCTCGGGCACTAACCGTAAAGGAAACGAGTGGAGAGAAGTGGCGAACCCGAGCGAGAAAGAGATGATCGTACGGGACCAAGAGTCTGTGTGGTTTTGCCGATGCCGTGTACAGTCAACAGCAAATCTGGCTACCCTAGGGAAAATATGGCAACCTTTGCTCCTTCATTTTTAACGATTTTGCAAGATTTTAGAGAACTCATGATTTTACAGGAATTGTAAATAGCTGGACGGGGTGAGAATGTCGAAGTAGGGGGAAGTAGGGATTTTGGAATCTATAGATGGAGAATTATAGGAATTTTGGGAACTAGTAATTTGGAGATCTAGGGACTTTGATGTGGGGACATTTGGAGATCTGAGAATCGAGAGATTTAGAAGTGTGTGGATTTAGGGATTTGGAGATCATGAAATCCAGAAATGTGGGGATTTAGGGATTTTGGGGATCTAGAGATTTGGGGATTCACAGATTTGGAGATCTGTAGATTTGGAATTTAACAGGTTCGAGAATTTAGAGATTTAGACTTTTAGAGTTCCAGAGATTTAGAGTTTTGGAGTTTTAGAGTTTTAGAGTTTTAGAGTTTTAGAGTTTTAGAGTTTTAGAGTTTTAGAGTTTTAGAGTTTTAGAGTTTTAGAGTTTTAGAGTTTTAGAGTTTTAGAGTTTTAGAGTTTTAGAGTTTTAGAGTTTTAGAGTTTTAGAGTTTTAGAGTTTTAGAGTTTTAGAGTTTTAGAGTTTTGGAGTTTTAGAGTTTTAGAGTTTTATGAAGTTGGTGACGTAGAAATTTATGGATTTTTAGATTTATAGATTTGGAGATTTATGATTTTGAAGACTTATGAATTTGTACTTTTATGGATGTGGAGATATAAGGAGTGAGACAGCTAGAGATTTGGTGATTTAGAGATTTGCAGATTTGGAGATTTATGGATTTAAAAGTTTGGGCATTTGAAGATTCATAAATTTTGTAGTCTTGTGTACTTGAAGATTTATGAATTTATAGATATAACGATTTTGATATCTATAAATTTGGAAATCTTGAGCTTTAGAAATCTAGAGATTTGACAATCTCATAGATTTTGAGATTTATGTATTTGAGGATTTAAAGCATAGGACATTTAGAGTTTTGAAGATTTAAAAATTTGGAGACCTAGAGTTTTTAAGCCTAGAATTTTGTGGAAACTTAGATTTATTTGTTTACATCTCTAAGTTTTGTCTATCTAGGTATTTGAAAGTCTGGACCTGTTGGTCGGGAAACGGAGATACCTGAGAAGAAGACATCTATGGACTTCAATGGATCTAAAGATCTAATGACTTAAATTACTAAAATCGTGTAATTAACAAATTGAAATGTGTAACCATGGAAATTGAAAATGAAAAATCATGAAATTTCCCCGCGTGTCGAAAGGAAGTGTAGGTTGCATCCGAGTGTACAGCACGTTGAAAGAGAAGCTATGTGTGCACTTGAGAAACGAAAGTCGAAGGGAGGGCAGAGGAGTACGTCTCTCGTGGAGATCGAGTGGCCGTTTCAAGGATCGGCCTGAAGAATTATGGTATGAAGTGGTGGGGCATGACGGTGCCGTAGGCATAGTTTGTCTTTATAACGTCTGCGCGGCTGCGGCTGAACTTCAAACGAGCCGCTGATGGCTCAAAGTGGCTGACCGGGATATAAATCCACGGCCCACCTCGCTCGTCTGCTCGGCTTCTATCTCTTTCTCTCCCTTGCTCCGTTTCTTCTTTCCGCTCGAGCTGGATCTCGTCCTTCCAAACCGCTCCACCTTTGCTTCGTTGCTTTTCAGCTTCGGAGCTCGTCCTGGCTACGCTTGTGCCCTCACCGTTCGTGCACCGAACATCGACAATCGGAGCCAACTCCTTCTGCCGCGATATATTTCCTCTCGAAACCGCCGATATATTTATTCGACGGTTGGTATTCTCTGATCGACGCTCGCTCGCTTTCTATGATAATGTTCATGGCGGTCCGTTGCTGCGGTATGCGCTCGATTCGTGCTTTTTCGATCGAATCGCACAGCCTTCGCTTACTTATTGCTGCATCAATAACGGACCAACAGTTGCTGACTTCGACCTTCAAATTTTGTTTTAAATTTCAGATTTTTGAGACAAGTATTTGGAAACGTACAAAGTATTTAGCCAAGTATTTACACGAGGTGATGGACGAGTGGATATCTGTCGGATATACTGCAGGTTTGTTTTCAAATTTTTAATTTATAATTTTCTGTCTTGTTTTCTTAATTAAGTATAATGGTTTGCGGTGTCGATTATATCAATATTCGATATACATATGTATTTTGACTGGATGATATGAAATTTAGCGTTAGATATGCAGGCGTGAAGTAAATTATTACGTGTTGACACAGCAAAATTAGATACACTCTTCAAGTTCTTGACTTATCAGTTTTCTAGCGAAGTACTCCAGAATTTGCTATCTGTAGATAAAGATGAAGAGAATCAAGTTACACAATTTTTCTTGATCAGATTTGCAATTTTAACCAAAAAGTTCATTACGAAAATTTATTATGAAGTTTATTATGAGTGTTTATTGTGAGTTCATTATGAATGTTACATTATGAATATTTATTTTAGCTTATGTTCTATACATATGCATATCATAATAGTGACTAAATATTGTAAGATAAAGATAATTAGTACAACTAATTTTTTAATTCAATTCTTTGATTTATTATTATTTAGTATTATTGAATTTTTAATAAATTTATTTCCTTTCTAATTTTAATAGTTATTGAATTAAGGTAAATTAGTGATTGATTATTACTACTGATTTGTAAATATGTTAATTTATTATTTTTTTATGTACAGCTTGTAATAAGCGCGTTTAGAGATAAAAATTTTTGTTTCTGAAGTGTTCTTGGAATTACGCAGTATTACCTTCTAAAGAGTTAATCTGTAATCAATTCAATTTCTGACTGATTAAATAGAAATAAATCTATTCTATTGTCAAGATTTATTAATTAATTTCGCCGTCTGACAATAATGTGTAAATATATTTAGAAAATACTTAAAATCTAACATTCGGATTTATCGTTCAAGATTGATAGTATTCGTTGAGAGATACGAGTTGTTTTTGATAAGGTTGAAACAAAAGTAATTTATATCCTTGAGGCGATAGACATCTTTAAGTATTAAATTAGGGAATATTTTGTTCGCGTTTTATAATAATGAATGATTTCTTTTAATTTTGTTAAATGGAAAAAGTTGCTGTAAATCTATTTTGAATTTACTAGAATCAGAGAACTTTCATGATGTGTAAAATAAATATGAACAATTCACTCAAATTAAATTGTTACATGAAACTTTTAATATTTGATTTGAAAGATTACATTTTAACATAAGTATAATTGTTAATTTTCAACTTTATAATTGTAATTTTTCCAAGTTGTATTTTCTTAATTGTAGAACAATTTAAATAAAAAATCTGCTAATTCAAATAAAAGTAATTTTTAATTCTGTTAAAATTCTTATCTCTTAAATTGTTACCTTTTAAATTGCAGAACTTTCGGTTTATAAATTGGATTATTTAAATTAGAAGTTTCGTATTAATCAAAATAAAACTTGATAACTCGATATAATATGCCAGTTTTTAATAATTATTCAATTAATTCAGAAATGGTAACACGTATCTATTTCATTTATTTCTGTGCAATTGACCTCATGGCATTAAATATTTATCGTCATTTAATTATCTTGAAATAATTCTGACCACTAATTATTTAGGACGTAGATTATACATTTCTATGAATAGTCCCACAGTTAATCAGTATACCATAATAAATTACATTAATAAATGAATTTCGTAACCTTTCAAACATCCCTTAAAATCGCATGTTTCATAAAGAAACTTTCCACCCTTTTCTTATATCATTCCCACTAATGTGAAGTACCATTCTTAAACACTTCCGTATTTCAATATTAAAATATAACCATAAATTATTTCATAATTTTATCATAAATCTACAATAGTTAGATATTGTCATACTTATTTCTGAATCAACTTAATCAGATTATCATAGAACCTTGTAATCTATTTAACTCCCAAGATATCACACCAAGTTACCCTACGTATTAGTCACACGAAGCTTTTTGTAAGAACCGTTTATTAAAGAAATCATTCCGGAAGATATATTTACAGTGCACTAACAGCCCCTATGCTACCGAGAAGAATAAAGAGTTTAATCAGCGCTTTCTTTGATACATGCAACTTATCTGGCATTATCAACGAAGCGTTAGTTGACAAAGTGCGATCATTATTCAAAAGGACATGAGGTTGGAGGGCGGTGAGCAGTTTTGTAGCGGAAGACGTTGGACAAATGGGGTTGTTCCGTGGACAGGCAGGTTATCTCGGTCACTCGTCGAGTAGCCACCCCACTAAATCACTCAGTTCTCGCCCTCCAACCCGACGACCTCTGCCGTTGGCATCCTCAATCTCGATAATGTCTGAAAACCTCGGCATGCTCTGCTCGTTTCGACCTTCTTCTGAACTGCTTTCTTTTTACATCTAACCTTCAACCATCCCCGTTGCTACTATTTACTGTTAACAATCAAACATCCCCTTTGAGATAATTTGTTATTAACAATCAACCATCTGCATTGCTGCAATTTAATGTGAACAATGAACCACACCATTGCTACAATTTAATATTAATAATAAATCATTCCCATTGCTATAATTTATTATTAACAATCAACCGTCTGCATTGCTGCAATTTAATGTGGACAACGAACCACACCATTGCTACAATTTAATATTAATAATAAATCATTCCCATTGCTATAATTTATTATTAACAATCAACCATCTGCATTGCTGCAATTTAATGTGAACAATGAACCACACCATTGCTACAATTTAATATTAATAATAAATCATTCCTACTGCTATAATTTATTATTAACAATCAACCATCTGCATTGCTGTAATTTAATGTGGACAACGAACCACACCATTGCTACAATTTAATATTAATAATAAACCACCCCCATTACTAAAATTTAATATTAATAATAAACTTATCTTTTTAAAATCTGTATTATTTAATGTGCACTTGAACAGTATAATAATTGAAACAATAAATGAAATACTTGTGACTTCAACATTTTTAAATTTTGACTAATATATTATTTTTAATGAAATTGAATAAATAGTTGGTCACCAATGTATATTTACTTACATTACAGAAATATGTTGCGTTTTCTATCTACTGTTTTGCAAATTATGAATATGTAATAAATAATCATCAAAATATTTGCAAGCAGCTAGTAATTTGAAAAAGTCAATTTTGTACATCGTATAACAACGGTCTTCTTTTCAAATAATTATAATAATAATTTTATGATTAATTTGAAATAATACTGTGGTATAATAATTTGAAATGGTAATTTGAAATAATAATGTGGAATAATAATTTGAAACAGTAATTTGGAAATAATAATTTGAAATATTAATGTAGAATAATTTGAAATACTAATTTGAAACAATAATAATTAGATAATTTGCATTCATAATGTTAAAAAGACAAAAAAACATCAGTACTACCTAAAGTAAAAAACTCGAAAGCTATCGTTACATTAGAACTGCCATTGAATAAATAATGTGAACAAGGCTGTTTGATTTATGTTCATGTTAATATTCACCTCGACTTGTGATGTTCCTTTGCAAAAAGTATCTGATAATTGCACATTAACGTAGCTGTGTGTCGATAGCAAAAGCAGAGAATGCATTAACTGTTGAACGAAGTGTACGATGGACAATGTAAAGATAGTATGAAGCGCATTACCGTTTATTACGTGCTAATGAGTGTGCATAATTCTATAAAAGACTATTCTGCCAGGCTGCTCTTACATTGCTTTGAAGCGAACTTTACTTTGATTGATATTTAACAGCGCGTAAGATTCAAGAATGCTAACGGTTCTATTAACCGTTTTCTTTTTATTATACACGTAGCGATTTCACGGTATATTTACTATGAAGCTTAACTGATTAATAAAGTCTTCCTTGATCATACGTTTCGCGATCAAAAAATTATTTTAAATAAAAATAAGATTGGCAGAAATGATGAACCGTTTCAATTATTTATTTCTCAAGTATTCCTCTGTTTATATAACTGTTTTTACGATATCAGGGAATTTTAAATGCACTATTAAATAAGTTAGGAATCTTTTTAAATGGCTCATAATAAATATTTAAAAATTTTTACATAATGCACTATGAACAAGTTTTCTTTGTTTTGTACCTTAATAATTTTTCATGTAAAATGTTTTGCAAGTGGGAGAAAAATTGTGAGTTGTGTTACTGGCAACAGCCTGTTTATAAATAAATATATTTGCAATAATAAATATTGAATAATTATTTCATTTACTAAAAATCGCCACTATTAGAGTACAGGAGCAAATTGCCATTTTTATTAAGAGCATAAAAGCTTGAATTACCCAACTAATTAATTGCGATAAGATTACAGAACAATTATTATTGCAGCCAATTAGTACATGACTGGTCTTAGACAAATTAATTCCTTTATCCAATCTACAAATATGCACAATTTTTTATAAAAAGAATCATTCAATTTTTCTACACTTACGATAAAAGTTTGAACGCTTAAAAATAAAGCAAACTCAACAGTGCATTTCATTAATCAAAAAGTAGGTTTTTCTGTTCCAGTACAAAATGAATCAATAACAATATAATTAAAAAATATTACGAATTTACAATTTAGAGTTACGGTTCGCAGACTCTTCTTCGTTAATTAAAAACTCTAGTTTGAGTTAATAAAAATCTCACGTCAAGCTACAATTAGCAGTGCATATATAAACGAAAATACATTCGCGTCAGTTATCTTTCACGACTTGTAATTTACGAGCTGTCTCGCGAATGATATGTTTCTTATTTAGTTACAATTGCAGTTCAATGATCTAACTGACACACTTATAGCGTGAGAAATGTATGTGTGTAGAGCAGAAAGAAAATCGAAAGAAAATACAGCAAAATGATGGGAACTTATATCGAGTACCAAAGAATTTATTGTTTTACAATAACATCAAACAGAAATTCGTGTGTCAAATTGAACATAGATAAAATATTTGTCACATTTTTAAATTGGAAGCATTTTTAAATTTTGAATTTTATTTTTAACCACAAAGTGTATTTCACTTTCAACAAAACAAATTCAAATTTATAGAAAGATGTATGTACATTGATATGTTCACTCCACAACAAAAATGACGAAGCTATTTTAGTAACTTAGATACGAAAGTTCTTTAAGTAGGTAATTTCAGCAAATAATAAGGATCGATAAGTAATAATAAGAGTAAGATAGTAACAAAAATAGTAAAGTTATTTTAGTAATTTAAATGCAAAAGTTTTTAAAATAAGGTAATTTCAGTATCATAATAAGGATCGATAATAGACAGTAATAAGTGAAGATAGTAATAAAGATAGTGTTGCACAGTTTAATATTATAATATTATTTTAAGATACATTATTTTACTGTATTTTCTTTGCATCCACGTGTGGTCCGAGAGTGTGATATGGATTAGCGAAAGAAAGAGAGGCGAAATGAAAGTAAACGGTGGATCGATGAAGATGGCGGAAGAGAGAAGAAGAAATGGAAGGATAAGAGGAAAGTCTGCGAAACAGACGATGTTTCCATGACAGAACCGGCTTGTTTACCGCAACCGCTATTAGTTTCCCATCCACCAGCGAGTACCGTACAAGACTAAAGACAGGGATATTGCTTCCCTTTGTGCGCAAATGCCGTTTCCTTTATTTATTTATCTTTGTCCGCTAACCCAGACAGGCGATGCTTGCCCAGTTGTCTTTTCTCTGGCTTTCCATTATTCCGCCGTTGGACAGTTTATGACTCGTCGCTTTGAAGTTTCAATGCTTGATGTCGATGCAATTCTGTTCGCCGAGAAACGCGATTTCGTCATCGCGAAATTTTCATCTTTCACGTTTAACGGATCAGAAAAGAAGATTTGTTAAATTAATTCGAATATTTTGGAATAGAAACATACGCATTTATACAGAAATATTCATGCTTATACACACTGTTCAGACACAACTAAAAAGGAGATGATCTACGTACAAAAGTAAGTGGAAAATGTAGATACAAATTTATTCTTGTTAAGAAAATGACATTTAAACCATTTTTTAAATATTTAAGAACTTGTTTGCGATGTGAAAAATGACAAAAACAGCATATTGGTAATTGTACATTCCGTGAATGTAATTAGTAATGTCACTGAAATATGCTTGTCTTCATTATTTATATTATGTATCATGATTTATTTGTTTCTTTTGTCGACTGAAGTCGTATAATTTAAATAAATTATGAAGAATGACTGATAACAAATTTTAGTGGTATTAATGACTTTATTTAGTAACATCAGGTAATTCTTTAAATTAATGAAAAAGTTGTCACATTTGTCATTTATTTTAACAATATCACGCTCATTGGGTTATCGATTGAGATTTGAAAAAATTTGCAAAATTGAAAGTTTGAATATGTGAAAATTTTTAATTTTGAAATTTATAAATCGAAAACTTGAAAGTTAAAGAAGGTGTTTTATTTACTTCTACCCATAATACAGTTTCTATTCATCTTGAGCATACAATATATAAGATTTCCCATTTTCTAAAGGGGACCTTGGACGATCAATATACATATATTGTCGATATTTCAGGGTTCTCAATATTTATTGGCACTATTGAAATATTGTATTGACAATGCCGCGAGAATCCTGAAATATTGTCAACATTACATATATTGATCGTCGAAGTTCTCCGTTACATTAAAGATTGTATATTATAAAAACAAAAGTGTCCCACTATTTCTTCTTTACACTGTACATGGTGTTGTTATGCTGCTCACAATTTTTCTCCCACTTGCAGCCATCTTACGAAAAAAAGTTCAGAATAATATTTGCAGGGTATGAAGTGCACAATAGATATTAGTAAAGTAAATTTTGAAAACAGTTTTTTCTCTGGGCAAAGTCAAGGTCACTTTGAGTTTTTTAAATAGGAACATACATTTTTTTTATTCATAGCTTTAGAGGACATCAAGACGAATTTAAAACACATGTTACATGATATTTTTATTAATATATTACTCGATTTACAGAAGTGGAAATGTGAAGTAAAAGACTGGAATATTACGTGAAGGAAGGCGGCATACATTTTGAACATGTAATTAAATAAAGTGTATTTTTCTTACATTCTAGTCGCGTGTTTGCATTCAGTAATCTCTTCGGAATCAAATAATGGTTACACTACCAAAATCAAAGGCTAAGTACTTCACATTTCTCCTTCTGTAAATCGAATAATATGTTAATAAAAATATTATGTAACATGTGTTTTGAATTCGTCTCGATGTCCTCTAAAGCTATGAATAAAAAAATGTATGTTTCTATTTAAAAACCCCAAGATGACCTTGACTTTGTCAAGAGAAGAAACTATTTTTAAAATTTGCTTTACTAATATTTATTGTGCACTTCATACCCTGCAAATATTGTTCTAAATTTTTTTTTGTAAGATGGCTGCAAATGGGAGAAAAATTGTGAGTATCGTTACAGGTAACACCCTGTATACAAAACATTCGATAAGCAGTATTAATTTCTGAATATTCCCAAGATTTCTCGATCTTATTTATTCATCTACACGGGTCTATTTAATTTGTTCTTTTAGCACAAGCATTTGATGATGCGTTACTTTACAGTAAATTACATAGAAGTGATTGCGAACAAGTATTCGAGTCAGGAAATGGCAAAGATGCATTTACGGATCGTTTCCTTAATAGTCCTCAGATATTTGTTGGATAAGAAAACGTTATAAAGATTATGTGAAAGCCTGCAAAATACGTGTTTGCTGAAAAACAAGAATTGAACGAATAATAACTTAAGAAAGACAAAAGTAATCTGCAATCTGCAGATGATATTAACGTACAATTATTACAACTATCTTCGTTGCACTTATATATTTTGCATATCGTTAAAATGAGTTCTGTAAACGATGCATCATTTTATGTATGATAGGAATATTCAGTTATAAGGCACTTTTGCCTGCGTATAAGGGGTGGCGTCACAGACACATTCCTTAATTGTTAATTTCGTTATTTTACTAGTTATTGATTATACGAAGTTAATGATAAATTAGTTTATAATAGATTGATGCTACCCTATGCTCCTGGTACCAAATTCTTAAGCCTTTATATCACTAGATTCATAGTTTCCGAATTTCTGGATTTCAAAATTCCTATACTGTCAAATCCATAAATTTCCATATTCAGAAATCCCTTTTCTAGGTTCCTACGTTCCTAGATTAATAAATTCGTCAGCTCCGTTACTGTTAAATTCGTGAAATCTCCCATTACCACTATATCCCCTTTCAATATTAAATCCCTAGATCCACAAACTCCAGTGGCCTCAAATTTCAAAATCCCTAAATCCGTAGATCTTCGAGTTCCTAAACCTCCAAATCCCTACATCCCCAAATTCCCATTTTCCCAAATTTATTACAAATAATAACAATAAGTAAAATAAACTTAGTAATAAATAAACGAAAAAGAATTGTAAAATCAATCGATACAACAAATCTATATTTTATTGAAACATATGACTTTACATTTACTTAAACTTTACTTCAACGCCATAAAGAAACTATATACTGCTATTTCATATTAAATTTAAATAATCCTTTTTAAAATATTTTATAAAACACCCAAGGGTGAAGTTCTTTCACATCCACATTCATCGAACAATATTTCAATCGAAGTATGAAAAGAAACTGAGTTATGAAAGTAATTGGAATCAGATAAGATCGGTGAATTCCCTGAAATCCCGCTCTCCGGATATATGACCATGCAGCGTCCCGATCGGTGCTCATATATCCGGACATCACAGTATATTGTTCGTAGCCGGTCTATCAAATGTTTCCGAATAAATCAAATTTCCAAGTATTTAATCAACGGATTTACACGTGTTTTGCAGAACGTCACGTACACACGGGAATTGCTACGTGGAATCTTAGCTGAACGGTACATCTCGCAAACAGGCGTCCGATCTCATAGCGTATCCGCATTAACCTTTCATAGTGTTCACGTAGCGGGCGAGAAAGGATCGTAGTTTTAGGTTTCCTTGTCGGAAGACAAATAGCAGCAGTCGACAGGGAGCTCAGCCCACTTTGTCCCCGACAGCGTGGCGAATAAACGCCCGATCGCTTTACGAGCTAGACGGGATAAGAGCGGAGCAGATAGCGTAAACGCGAGCAACAGAAAGCCTAGATGGGGCAGACAGAGAGGAAACCTACCCTTTCTCAATTCGTACGTATCCACCTACACCCTGGAGGCCGACGATCCATTCCAGTCCCGCCAACACTATCCAACCCTCCGATCCGCAGCGGCAACGCGACAGAGGACATCGGGGATCTGGGCCTGACGAAACCGCACCGTTTACGCGAAAGCTGACATAATCCCACACATCGACACTCTATCTGATTAATTTCTCTCGTACGACAATAACACGATTTATGACCAATACCAACTTTCGCTGTTAAGCGCCGATCCCATTCGTTTTCATCTACGTACAGGAATTGTACAGTCAAGAGCAAAGCTTCCTTAGAGGTAATCAAGAGAGGCGTTCGTTTTTAGGATTTTTGATGAAAGGTTTAGAATTTAGAAACGATTGTAGGTTTTATGTTGCTATATAGGGATTTGGTCATGTATTTGAAGCTGTACAATTTTGTGGAGCTAGGAATGTGATTTAGGAATTTGCGGATGTAATTCGGAAATCTAGTAATTCGAACACCCACAAATTTGAGAACGCAGAGATTTGAAATCATAGGTTTTGAAGTTGAAGTTTGGAGACTTGGATTTGGGAATGTGGAGAGTTAGCGGTTTAGGTACTTGAGGATTTAGGAATTCAAGCACGCAGAAATTTAGGGACGCAGGATTTTGAAGCCCTAGGTATTTGAGGACAGTGAGATTTAGGAATCTTCATAAGTATTTGGAGAAATTGAGATTCAGTAAACTTCGAATTCAAAGACCTATAATTAAGAAATGACATTAGAATAAAAAATGATATTAACATAACACATTTCTAATCCAAAACCTGATGTTACTACATCATTTGTCATACGATGTGTTTCAATTGCGAACGAAAATTATATCTGAAGCATAAAGGATCGTGAAATATATCAAATAGAAAAATTTCAGTAGCAGTTAATCAAGGAAATCGAAACTAACCTCAGAATTAATTGACGTTGAATGACGATTCGGCAGTATTCATCATCGAAAGAAGTTCCAGGTCGAAAAGTTGAAAGGGGCGATTCAGAGAGACGAAGTTGGCCGCCTCTTCGAAACTCTCTCCGGTTCGAGAGAGCCGGATCGGTATCGGGGCGATATATCTCAAGATTGGCTTCGCATTGGCGGATAGTCTGTATCGAAGCAACGACGGGAGAAAGGGGTGCCACCTTGATAAACGAGCCCATAAATAACAGTAACGTCTCCACCGAAAACTCGGCCGGGTAAATGTATATCCAGAGGCAGCAGAGACAGAGGGAACAGCACCGGTAGCAGGCAACGGCAGCGAGCGGTTCAGGGAGTCGCAGACTTCGTTCGAAGAGGTAATTTAAGATCCTATTGAAATATTTATGGGATCATAAAGCGGAACTGGCTGCATCTATCGCCGGCAGCCATGCGTGAGTCGCGGTCCCGCGAGTCACGGTAGTTTGTATCTTTGTTTATAACTGACTTAGCACCGGCGGGTTTTATTTTATTTTCGACGAGCACGATCGAATCGACAAGAAATTACCGGAACACTACCCACTCAAATTTATTACCGCGCGACCAATCTACGACCCGGTATCTCCAATTTACCGCTTATATTTCTATGATCCTTTCCCTCATATAGTATCGGTTACCGCGTTTGAATTTCGCGCGCAAACGCTCCGCGCAGCGTCAGACAAAATGGAGACCTCCAGTTTCGTTGAAACTTCGCACAATTATAAAGTACATCAAGAGTAATAATTTCGTGCAATTATAGCACGCAACTCTTTGGAATAAACGAAGAATTTATGCTCAACGTTAATGTACCGTCATTGCGAAAACTATGAATGTAAATTTCTTCCATGTTTTGGAGAGGTTATTATGGTTTTGCGAAATTATTACCTATGCTGCACGTAGTTATGCAAAGTATGAATTAAATCGGTGTTTCGAAGGTCGTGCACAACGCTCGTAACTTTTGCAATATGCTACGAATGCATTATCGACGTACCCTTTTCGCGCGCAAATTTACACGCACAGTTATTGTGTGTTAAATTCAATAAAACAAGAGGAAGGCCTATCATGCAATTATCTACAATTATCTCTACTTTTCGCATAATTTATATTCCAATTACGATAGAACATGATGGTTTCTTCAGGTTCATACATATCAATCTTACGATTTTCTCCCTGGATGCGATTTATCTTCGCGTTATTTCATTTCACTGAATTCATAAATAAATAAACTGTTGCGATGTGTACTCTGAAAATTTGTGCAGTGCTGCGAGGTTCAATATTGTATGATTTATTACGGAAAGACTCGTATTATGCGTTTTGCGTTTAATTCCTTTTCTCGAATTAATTTATCTCTGAACATCATAATCTCTTACTGTAGAATTATAAATAAACATTACAAAACATGTATTTTGTTTTGCAATATGTATTCGTGTACGATCCTTTACCATGCAACGAGAATCAGAAACTAGTGAATTATTCCTAGAAGTATTAAAATTGTTGGAGGAGTAAATAAATTGTTTGTAGTTTATCTACATAGTTTATTCGCTATACGATTAGATATATCAGGTAATAGAACAGTTTTTAAATATACGATCAATATTTTCTTTTGTTCAATATGGAATCCCTGTCAATTGTCTTCTTTTGCTCACAAAAAGGAATATGAAACCGGAATAAGCTGTTAAAGGGGTTTTACCATTTTCAACAGAAATTATAACAGAAAAACCATTGAGAATGGGACGTAAGGTTCTTGAATGTCGGATGTGTCGTCTACGAGCGAAAATATCGTACGTTTATTGAATGGAAATTGCGGCCGAGTTGGCACGATTCTAGGAATCCTTGATGGTGTAACTGCGAAATGTAGCGAAGCACTTAGTAAACGGTGTCCTAAATAAATCAACGAATTAAGCGGAGCAATTCGAGGAATACGACATCAGAGCTATACCATTAAGGGTGACCACTTTAACACGTTGAAAAACTCAAATTTTCATATTCAGAAATTACATAAATTTTTAAAATAATTTGACAGAGAATACAGCAAAATTAGGGTATAATAAATGATGGGAAATTTGAGCAAAGTTATTCAGGCCATAAATTTGGATGGTTTTTTAATCTTTTAACTTTTTAACATTTTGTTCTCAACGACTTTGGAACCTTGTAGTTTCATTTTATCGATTATTCTATGAAGAATTATATGGGAACATAAATGTGTACTTCAATGAAATATGTTTTGTAAGTAAACAAAAGCAAGAATAAGTTACTTTTTACGTGTATAATTTTTCCAAACCCATACATATACACTGCATATGTTAGAGTTAAATACTTTTTATTTGAAGTGAAATACCAAATATAGAGAACAAATAATTAATTTAAATGAAATAACAGACAAAAATTACTTTAAATAAAATAACAAATAAAAATGTCAAAAAATTACTTCAAACAAAATAACAAATAAAGTTCATAAATAACTTTGTTGACTCGTACTCGCGGCTTAATCGCGATATTATTTCGTAAAGACGAGTCCATTTCATTTGTCCGTAGAGAAGTCATACTTTCGTGCAATCGAATTGTTAAAAATTCGATACAGCCCTTTAAATTTTCGTTGAATCGAAGTTCTTCCCGCTCTAGGCGCCAAAGTTATCGCATTGAAACTGCAAGAGGAGCCGAACAGACAAGACGGTTTACGACGGCAAAGAGTGCTTGACCGTGTGCTTCGTGTTGGTAAGGAGCGGATTATACTCTCTCGACACGGTATCAGATGGTCCCGTAGCTGGTTCCATGGTTGTTAATTAGGATGGATGCCCACGCCTTGGGCGACTTTTACGAGCGGATACGGCGCGAACCGAAATAGCGCATCCGATGTTAACGCGTTGACCTTCCTTCGAGGAACTGCGGCGAGCATCTCGATAAGAAGGAAATACTGAAAAGAACGAGGCACTCGGCTATTTAGAATTATTTAGACGAGCTTCGACGATCAGATTAGTCGACCAAGGTACATAATGCTGTAACCTTTTTGGCGGCACTAGGTCAGGCCGACACATGTTGTTCAAACTTTGTATTCGACACGAGTCAAAGCACAACATTTTTATTACGTCTACTTTAACACTAGGTTTACGAACGTTCAATACAGTTACTTTTAGATTTTAAATAAAGATATATAAAACAACGATATATACAGGGTGTTGTCTGTAACGCTACTCACGATTTTTCTTCCATTTGCAGCCATTTTAATGAATCTAAAACGCGTTACTTTGACGCGTTTCATAACACTAGTGTTAACTTTTATTGTACATATATGGGTGATATTTAAATACGAATCTATCACAAGTATTTACTGTGAATAATAATTGTAACAAAATATTGTGAAAATATTTGATATGATTTGTTAAAAATCTTGTTAAAGGTTTAACAGAAATGTTAAAGATAAAAAATCTTGTTGCAGATGTATACAAAATTTTGGTAGACATTTATAAAAAATTTGTTAAAAATCTTGTTGAACGTTTACAACAAATTTTATTAAAGACTTGTCAAAAAACTTGTTGAAAGTTTATCTTATTATTTACCTTGTTAAAAAATGTTGTTAAAGATTTGTTAAAAAATATTAGCTAATCAAATTTTTTATTGCTACAGTGTGGCAGTCAATGTATTAATTTATGTGATTAATCCCTGCATGATATGTATTTCTCAGATGTGTCAGTCAAAATTATTCATTGCTAAAAGAGATAAAGTTGAAATGTTACATCTACTTTGTATTCAATGATCCTTGACTATGTAAATTATAATTCAACTTCAAATTGAAGTGTATAAAAAATTTTAGTAAGATTTATTTGAACTATGAATGCGTCACAAGTTAAAGTGTAGGGGGTTAATGTAGAACGACAATTATTCAATTTTGAATTATTATTACTTTACAAGGGAAAAAATCTACTTCTTTCAGTTCAGCAAAAAATCTAGGAAGATAATCGATATTGTTAATATTTAAAAATATCAGAATCAGTGATATTATCTTGCTATAATATTGTATAAGGTCTGTTATTCTTGCTGTTTAGTATTTTTGCTTTTATTGAATAGTATTCTACTGTAGAATATTTATTGTCGTACGAAAATATGAAAAATATGAGAAAAATGAATATGAAAAAGTACTTTCAGCGTATAGGATTCGATTCCAATATCTCTCATTATAGTCAGATAGAAAGTATTAAGATGTACTACAAAAAGACTGCGAAAATATAAAAACAGAAATAAAAGTTTAACAGATAAGATAATTGCAAAAAGATTATTATTATTTGAAATTAAGTAATTTTTCAAAGAGATGCAGTTGTAATTAAGATAATTAACGATATGAAATATAAATCACATCTAATAGCAGAAAACAGCAAAGTTAGTTTATACGTTCACTTAATGAACTGATATACAAGATTAAGATCTAATTGAAAGTTCCGAACAGCTATTTCGATAAAAAATGTGATAAATTATGAATTAGTTCTCGGATACAAGTATGAAGTTATAATCCGAAAATAACGAAAATGAATTTATATCGCTTTGAAGAGATGGAAACGAGACTGACTAATAAAAAGTGACAAATTGCTATATATATAACTGCACACGTCAAACGTAATTAAAGCGATAAATATTTAAATTAATCTTACTAATTATTTCTTTGCTCTTACCGATTGTTCCTATGATATAAATGTATGATATCCTTCACTTAAAAATAAAACAATTTTTCGAACTAATGTTATTATTTCTTATTAATTGATTTTCGTATAAACTCTCTTAATAAAAGTTATTACATTATTTATAAATAATATAATAATGCTTTTATATTTAGGGATTTACATCTCATTAATGTGTAAGCACCGTGAAGATCTTTTGTTATTCTCAAAGTATATTTTATACTTTTATACGGCGTATATGACGCAATGTACACGTCATGTATATTTGTATAACTGTAAGTAAATATTTATGAATGACAATATTTTGCAGAAAACATATATAAAGTTTATCTCACAACGGCGGAGAATTACACTTGTTTACGGCCATCTTGTTCGTTTTCATTAGCATCTCAAACCTTCCAAAATTGGACTTTATTAAACACGCGTATTTATTGCTATCCAAAAATACCTAACTACCCTGTGATGAAGTCTGCTGAGTGCTGTACTCGTAAAAACTTCATTTTTGCGATCATCAACCTCATGGTCGAATTTATGAAATCGACTTGTCACTTTTGTATATGCGATGCGCAAGACAAGTCGATTTCGTAAATTTTATCATGAGGCTCGTTGATTGCAAAAATGAAGTTTTTACGAGTACAGCACGCAGGATAGGGTTGTCAGGTATTTTTGGACAGCAATAAATTCCTCATGTTTAATAAAGTCGAATTTTGGAAGGTAAGTTTGAGATGTTAATGTAAACAAACAAGATGGCCGTAAACAAATGCAACTGTACTCTGTTGGAATATATTTTTTACTTGTATATAATTCTACAATAAATGTGTAAAAAAAGAAAATAAAACAATTCTGCACTACTGTGAATCGAACCTTACACTCCGACCTGCAAATTCTATATTTTAGGATATAGATATTGCCTGCACTTTACTTCCTATTTAACATTGAAAGTTCAATAATAAATATCTCCAAAACTATCAAGTATTCGAATGAATAACAGTTCGTAAACAGGAAGACAAATTCCGTAAATATTATAAGTTTCATTTATTTCCTCAGAGAAGGTCCCTTTGTAAGATATCATTTATAACATGTAACCATAAAAGAGAGATTAATCTTTCGATGTGTCATATTAGGAACATACACTAAAATGTGACCTCTTCGTTCGCTGGTATAACTTATGGACCAGTAGTAAAGTTCGAAAGAAAAAAATGAAAGAGTCGAGTCACTATATCAGCATCAATCGTAATTTTTAATGCTTGAGTTGATCGGGTAGCCGATTTCGTTCGACAAGATGGAAAGAGTAACGAGCTGGCGATACCAGGCATATCCTCGAATGAAATCGTACAGCTTGCTCGTAGTAAATCAACTCTGTCCTATTCCGATCTTTGTAGATGGCGGCACGCTCGCAACAACCGGCGGCTCTATCTATCGGCTAACAGGAAGAGGAGGCGGGGCGTAAAGGAGGGGAAGTAATCTGGTGAGTCGTAAAACGTGTCAGAATGTCCAACAAACACCTACTCATTAGCCCAGGTAGGCTGGACTGTGGCAGGCAAGATTGCACAAGCACGCATTAACTCCGTGTGGGTAAGTTACGGTCCGGGGAGAGCATAATTCACCCAAGAGCCAAGAAAGTGTTGGTTTACCTCTCTCAGACGCTTGTGTAAGGGCTTGGCTCCTCGTTATTTTATCGGCTGCCGGTCGCCTCCAAAGTCTTCGGGCTAATTGAAATCCACTTTCTTAAATTCGGAAGACCAGCCCTCGATACCGCGGCTCCAAGATTTATCGTTGATTCCTTCTGCTTCGACATTGCGGTATCTCGCAGCTGAAACATTAAACGGTACCCGCCGTGCGGGAAGATCAATCTTTGACCGTTTTCGGAAATCTTTCGCCGATTTCTCTCACGATTTTTTACGCAAACGTCACTGATCTATCCACGGATAAACAAATACGCTTAACTTACGACACGCTCCTTTATTTTATCAAACAAATAAACGATCGTTAATTCTACACTACCGTTCCGACTGGGATCATTAAGTTTCAAAAAAGTATCTGATCCACGCACGGATAAACAAATACGCTTAACTTGCTCACCTGACGGTCCTTTATTTTATCAAATAAGTAAACACCTATTCATTCTATCCTACCGTTACACCTGTGATCATTAAGTTTCAAAAAAGTATCTGATCCACAAACAGATAAACAAATACGCTTAACTTGCTTACCTGACGGTCTTTTATTTTATCAAATAAGTAAACGCCTATTCATTCTATCCTATCGTTACACCTGTGATCATTAAGTTTCAAAAAAGTATCTGATCCACAAACAGATAAACAAATACGCCTAACTTATTTACCAAACAGTCTTTTATTTTATCACATAAGTTAACACCTATTAATTCTACCCAAACTGCAGCTGTGATCATTAAGTATCAAAAAGTATCTGATCCACAAACAGATACAAATACGCCTAACTTGCTCACCAGACTGTCCTTTATTTTATCAAATGAGTAAACAACTATTAATTCTGCTCTACCGTTACATATGTGATCATTAAGTTTGAAGTGTCTGATCCACGTACGAATAAACAAATACCTTAACTTGCTCATGAGACAGCCCTCTATTTTACCAAATAAATAAACGACCATTCTACACTGTCATGATACGAGTATCAAAAAAAGGATGAACCCCGAAAGCCAGAAATACTCATCGTCGTGTTTTTATTTGAAAGAAACGCATTTGAAAGGAAGAATCATGAATTCCATTCATAGAGTACCGGCCATTAGTGGTCTAATAGTGGCGGTATGATTTATGTTAGCGAATAAGCGATTATGCGAGGTACTTACGATTTTGACTTAAGACATCTGTTACAACATTTATCTAATTACGTTTCGTCGAGCATGGCGGTAATGGGGTGGCTAGAAAAAAGGAGAGAACCGTACAGCTTTATCGAAGATTTTTTCTCTCGGTGTAACGGGTGAAAATATTTGCGGCGCTTACCGCAATATATGTCCAATATATCTTTTAGATCGGTCTTTGTCAGAGGAGAACAGAAATCACCGTTGAATCGGTTTCCAGGAGGTACACGCTTGTCTCTTGCGGAGGCCCCTCACGAGGCGCTCTTTCTACTCGTGTTGCACTTTTCTGCTTATAGAGGTATGTGTAAGCACGCCACATACTCGTGTAGGTGCAACGGTGCAGGAAGCTGCAACAGCTCGCCGGTGCAGCCGCCTGGTACGAAACCAGATAGACATCTTCGCCAACTCTCCCGCCGCCGTCTAACTAATTGGCTACTGAATTACTGGGCGACATGACCAGTTATTGCTTCGTACCTCACCTCGACTGGATATATCGGATCCTGGATCTTGCAGTTCGAGGAGTATACTCGCTTGTTGCCTGCCTCTCTCTTTCCCTCCTTATTCACTCCCTTTTCTCACCCTATAGCCCTTCTACATCATACCATTTTCTCTCCTTCCCGCTCAGGACTTGCCTCGAACGCACCTTCCAACTTGCAAATCTCCCTCCATATTTCTTTATTTTATACCGGACAATCATTGTAACGAATTCTTGTAAGGTATGGAGATTTACTTTATCTCTTATTTGTCAAATTCTATCTATATTGTTAATTACATCGCTAGGTATTTTGACAATATAGATTTTTTGAGAATATTGATGATATAGACAGTACAAGCATCGTAGTAGAATTTTTAACATTATATTGCAATCTTAATTCTTGCTATTGCAACACATGTTAGTATGTAATTTTGCTATACATTAGTGGCAAGAGGTAAAACACTCATGATGAATAAAGACATAACACAAAACAGTGTTTGCACTCCTACATGCAAAAATATAGATGATACTATATTAAATAAATCTTCTAAAAAATTCTGACATCGTTAAAAATCGACTTCGTCGTTCGTTACATGTAGCAGAAAGGATTATCTTACAACCTTCCTTCTTTAATATCCGCAATTTTCTGCACCTTGTTCACCAATAATCTTCTTACAGTAGATTAATCTGCATGATTTTATTCACACCTCTTTATAGCTTAAATTAGCCAAAGTTTATTTATAAGTGCTCATTAACGTTATACGACGCCGTCATAAAAATCTTAATACACGTGCTTCGAACACCTCCTGCAGAATAAAGAATATTAATTTTCTTGACATACTCGGCGAGAATTATTTAATCCGTACTTAGCATTATCTAGTCGCAGTTACTGAACTTGTTTTCGAAACACTGTATACGTAAATGGTTGTCTGCTTTATATGCGTGCTGCTATTAGCGAAAAAGTTAACAACGACTAGTAATAGTCTGGTGATCGCGAAATCTTTACCCGTAATGGACGTACTAAGCGATCCGCTCCAGCACACCACGCATATTTATCTAGGCGGTGTCTTTTACGTGGTTAAAACGCCTCCGATCTTCTGTAGCTTGGTTGCTCGTTTGATCACTTTCGCGCGATACCCTCATGAATATTAGTTGCATTACAGAATTTTTTCTTTTTCGTGCAAGGATTGTGTTACACCTTACAAGCTACGCTCGATTTTATCTTTGGCTCAAACCCATAAACAATTTTGATTACAAATTTTCTGTAACACGGTCCCAAATTTAAAATTACTCACGAAAGTATGTTTATTATTTTTTAATGGTAATACGGACATTTTTGTATAATCTTGATCATTTTTTTTAGTTGTCAAAGTTAGTTATGTCAGTAAATCAAAGTTTGTAATATTACTTTATAGTAATATTATGATGTTATATTATTAGGATATCATGTTGGAGAGAAAAGGGATGATTCTACATGAGAAGTGGAGAATATAAAATAACATCTTTCAGAGAAAAATGAATTCGAATACTCGTCAGAATGTGTAACATGTTCCATATGCAAAAATGGCCGTCAATACTATAATAGTTTCTTATTATTTTCAATAACTCTTAACGCATTCAAGATCCTATGTTCATATGAACATTTTTTCCTTATTTCATTTATAGAATATATTTACAAAATTATGCGAACAAAACTGAAACACCCCGTACATATCAAACAACAAAGTAGTCCATTCTCATTTTGTAATTTAATTCCAACTTTTTAACAGTGTAAATTTTAATAAAAAATTTGTTAACGAATAATAATACGTCAAATTTTGTTGCTAAGAAATTGAAGCAGCCTATACCCAACTGGGATTCATACCGCAAAAAAATTTCCCAAATTGCACAAACAGTCTCAGTAATTCATAAATTTTCCCTATGCAATGAACGACGGGGATTTTACATCGATAAAATTAGTCGTCGAGGGACACCCTGTAAAAGGGGGTGGTCGGTATGATCGACGGATAAAAAAATGGTAAAGTGACTCTGAAATGAGCTAGTGTTCGTCGTACGAGGGTTAATGTAGAATCGTTGTTTTCTTTGCAAGGGTTTCCGTGCGGCGAGTTAAGGTAGCAGTACAAACCGAGGTGTACCCCCGGGTGATATACGACTTTGTGGGTGCTCGCGCGATGCGCCGCCACTAAAAGCCTTAACGAGCATCTTCGTACGCCACAGCAGTCCAGAGTAAACAGGACGTGGCTTATCTTGTCACGAAAAATCTGCGAAGGGAAGCTCTCGCGCTTGCTCTTATTTTTCTTTTCCCTTCTACTCCTCTTTACTTTTTTCTTTCATAATGCCTCTGGAAACACGTAGCTCGGTTACACGATGCTTTGCTTCGATTCAGCCTAACTTTCCAACTTCGCTTTTTTCCCCCTCGTTGAGAACGATTGAACCACCGGGTTATCCCGCTTACGGTTATGAAACCTTAACGCAGCATAGCAAACAGTTAAGATTTCTACGCGCGATGTACCTTTAATAGCGATACCGCATACATATAACACTGCCGCGGCCATTTAAATTCATTGTTGATGTTGCTAACGTTTTCTACGTTAACCTTCTATAACGTCGTGCAACTTTGAAGTCACGTACCCATATATTTGTATCTTTTAACCTTTACTTTATGTTCGACCGCGGCGTTACTCGTAATCAAGAAATTTGTTTACGATTCCGTGTTTTTTGTGTTAAAAAGATTCGTAAAATTTGTTTTGAAATAATAGGGAAAAGTTTATCGGTTTTTACTATACTCTTCTGTTTTTAATTTTGGGAGATTTCTTCATGAAAAGACTACACGTAAAATTACTTCTATTATTACTTTAAATAATATCTAAAATTACTTCTAATATTATTGTAAATAATGTGTAAAACTACATTTAATATTATTGTAAATAATGTGTAAAACTACATTTAATATTATTGTAAATAATGTGTAAAACTACATTTAATATTATTGTAAATAATGTGTAAAACTACATTTAATATTATTATAAATAATATATAAAATGACTTCTAGTATTATTATAAGTATTACATAATATTACATTAATATGAACAATTTTTAAAAGTAAAATTATATTGTATACACATATCAATATTTTATCTCATTGCAACTTCAATGTAACTAGCCATTTTTTTTAAACAAAATGTTAATTGTAAATTAATATTGATTTCAAGTTTTTTTCATTTTATTTAGTAACGTAAAAGATTAAATATGCTTTCATTCGTAAAGAAATTTTGAAGCGCATACTACCTTTATTATTTCATTTTGTCGATGACATTAAAATATCAACTGCAGCGTTGAAATGAATGTTCCATTGTACGATTCACTTTGTTACGTCAATTATTAATACAAGATTGTATAAAAAGAATATTTCAACCGTAACTTTTCTGTAATATGAAAGCATTCGTTTCCTCGATATCGTTTCAATTTAATGTTGCAAAATACTGGTGAAATTTTCGAAAGATTACTTGAAGTGAAATGGAAATACATAAAATTATTTGAAACATTTACAGTTCAAGAAAACTGAAGGCACATTTTTAATTATAACAGAAGAATGTATTAATTTATTTAACTTATACTGTTTACGCTATTTTTTAACTTATATTTTCTCCCTATTGTTTAGCTTATATTTTTAATAAATTTTAATAAATTTTCGGTAATAAATCTTTAGAACAACTATCCTTCACAAAAGTTTAAATTCAATGACTGACACAATTCCATGACAAAAGAAATTGTTACCGTCTATTTACTTTCATAAAAAAATTGTGGTTTGCTTTTTAATTATTAATACATTTTTTAAAGTTAATAAATATATACTTCATGCCTTTATGTAAATATTTTAAACAAAATTCTGTTTAACGGATTTATTCAGATTTTAATAGTTACTTTCTGTGAACAACATATTTTTGACGAACATTAAATGTCAAATACATACATTAACCACATGTTACTTCGTTATGACTCTATGCTTAAAATAAGCACAGATATTAATAATAATGTTGGAAACAGTACAACTGTTATATCACTGAACATGTACACCTCCATGTGTACAAAATTGCAATAAATGTGATGTTGCGCAATTTGTCGGAAACCATCGCTCGAAGTAAAATTGAACTTTTTATTATCAGTTCGAAGTTTTCTTTTATAAAATGAATTTGATTTATGTGCTCAATTCAACCATTTCATCCTTTCAGTTTAATATTACGTTCCATATGGTTCTAAATGTAAACAGTGAAATTATTTTCCTGATAATTACAAATGTAAATAGTAAAATTATACTTCATATAATTATAAATATATATTCAATACATCACTCCATAAAATTATACTTAAATCTTAAGTCATACAAAATTGACATCCTAAAAATAGTATATTGCAAACTTTTCATAATATTTTATAAACTAAAAATATTGTAAGGTTTTATAAAAATATATAGCAATTTTTAAATTGATCTACATACTTATAATAATTGAATAACCAACACATCAAATTGTATTAATATTATTTCAGTTTATAATGGAAATTCTTATCAACATGAGGATTCATCTTAACAATATGAAGATGATAGCTGAATTAAAAGATGTTGGAACATTGTTATTCAAATTACTATCGTACATCTGGTTTAATTATATGTCATATTTACTCATACATCAAATTTGACATTCAAAATAAAACCTAAAAGTCAGGTAACTTGTAATATCGCCATGGAATGTTTACTGTGAATAATACAGATGTACTTGAAAGTATGGCTAACAGAGGTTTAAATTAATTCACAATCCTAATATAAAAAATCTTTAAATATATGCTTCTACGTATTTTTAAATAACAAAGTACTAAAAATATCTTCTTAAGAAATATATTAAAAAAAAAATCAGTATTGGCACCTTTGATAGATTCATCAAAACAATTTTCACACATTAAGCGTGGCATTCGTTCCTCTGCGGCCATCTTGTTTGCGTACATCTGCATCTCTTAATCTTTCACCTTCAAAAATTCTAAATGAAGTTTCTACGAGTACAGCACTCATCAGTAGACTTCATCACAAGGTAGTTAGGTACTTTTAGACAGCAATAAATACCACAAGTTTAATAAAGTCGAATTTTCAAAGGTGCAAGATTGAGACAGATGCTAATATACACAAACAAGATGACCACAGAGAAACGAATGTGAAACTATCACCTTAACAGCATGTTTGGATATGCTACAAAAGAATATTGAAAGTTCAATTTTGTAATTATAAAATTGGCTAATTTCGTGGAAAGTTTAGATCGAATATACTGGAAGTGAAATTAAATAACACGATAATGGATTTATGTAAAAAACAAGCAGGCGTAAATCGAGAATAAAGCTCGTCTTTGAATGATGCAACAGTAATGATGAGATCATATTTATTATATTTATTGTGGCCCCAATTAACATTCGAGTCATTACAGCCACCTATCTCCTCCCCTACCTCAGGGTATCACGTAGGTAATTACGGATCTTTACAGGAAATTATTAACTCGAGCGCTTCATTATCTCCTAATGAAGCAACGTGTATCGGCTCGAGTGCTGATGGAGACGTAGTTCGGCTAATTGCTGCTTTACCGCCATGTGTCACACGCAACAAGCCAACGCTTCGATGATTCAGATTACGATTACGGTATGCTTTTTTAAAATGTACACTTGCGCGTCGTACACACCTCGTTCTTTCTTTTTTCTTTTTAATTAAGCGACTGAAATTACTGATAAAGATCGACCGCTGATTTCAGATTAGACATATTACGGTGTTTTTATAAGCTGTCGTGCATTTTCTAGCTATAATTAAGCTGTATCTGCCTGACAGTCGGTAATAATCGTAATGTTGTAAGTTACAAGCGGTGTAATATTATTCAGGTCATTAAAACTCTGAGCTACAAAGTTTCACTCACCCTTCACTCATTTGCATAAAAATGAACTGAACGATGACGGTTAACATTCAATCAAATTTATTTCTGCTTTAATCTATTATCATAATTATCTATTTTTAATAGGTTTCAATATTATTGGAATGAATAATGGATTCTGGGATGATTCTGTTTCCGTTTTCGTTTTCATCTGTTTTCTTCAATTTCTCTTTCTTAATTGTAAATATTTTTTAATTAATACAATAGCAAAACTTCCCATTTTATTTTTACACAGTAATTAGATTTCTACCATGTATTATGCCAGTTGATTTCTACAATATATTATACCGGTAGATTTCTACAATATTTAGTAGATTTCTAATACATGTTAAAACACTTTGAAGATATAAATTGACATTAAAGCAGTTAAAAAAAATTCCAAGTCAACTTTCATTTTATTAATTTGTTTTCTTTTATTAATCAAAAATTGACAATAGCAGTAGACTAATTTTAACGACGACTATTTTCAATTATATTATTAAGAATAATATGATAATTTAATGTTATAGAATACAACACTGAAACACGTTGTGAATATGTTTACACTTCAAATTTAAGTCTAAGTTTTCAAAATTACTATATACGAATTACTATTAATATTAATTTTAGAATTAATTGTAATATATTATAATCGTTATTTTTTATCACACGTTATGGAAGTTTTAATGATACGAATTCGTAATATTCGAGATATCTATACTGTCTTTTAAAACGCTTAAGTTGTTGCTTTCAACTTCATTCTACTCTACCATTACAGGAATAAATGCTTTCATAATACGCTCGCAGTTAATTTATCACCTAATCTGTTTAACTACCCTGCCACTTATAAGATAAAATAAATCTACACAGTACCTCCGATGTTTCCGTTTCCGTTGCTTCTTCGTTGATGCTTATCAAAATTCCACCGCTGCTTTTTACAGATTAACTTCCCACGTCATTCGCTTTAATAAGAATTTATGAAGCATCTCGTTTTTCTTTGACACTATCTTTTTTCTTTATGTGGAATTTAAATTGTGTTCCAATAATGAGAACATCAAATAAATTATGAGTTATATATAAACACGGTATAATTAGGATGTTGTACAGTTAGAAGAATATTTATGAAAGTGACTAAACAGTATTTGGTAAAATGAGTATTAAAATAAAGAATCTTAGAGAAAATTAGTTTAATCAAATCTTTTGCATATTTACTTTGTTTAATAGTAATTCGTGCAATGGATTATTTATGACGAAAAAGAAGGGGTGGATGAATAAAAATGTGACGGAGGTTCATTTATAAAAGTTACAGCGCATTTTTACATTTTGGCTCATGTTTATAATTTATATGATTTTTCAGACAAGTTTTATTTCGTACAAAATTTTATGTAACTTTTGAATTTATGAATTTTTATGTTTAGGAATGTTGAAGTTATGAACTTTCTAATTTAGGTAATTGTGAGTATATGAATTTGTTAGTTTAGGTAGCTTGAATTTGTACATTTTCTAATTCAGGCAATTTTGAATTTATAAACTTTCTGAGTTAGGTAATTTTGTATTTACGAATTTTCTAATTTAGGCAATTTTTAATTTATGAACTTTCTGATTTGGGTAATTTTGCATTTGTGAATTTTCTGATTTAGATAATTTTGAATTTATGAACTTTCTGATTTGGGTAATTTTGTATTTGTGAATTTTCTGGTTTAGGCAATTTTGAATTTATGAACTTTCTGATTTGGGTAATTTTGCATTTGTGAATTTTCTAATTTAGGTAATTTTGAATTTGTGAATATTCTGATTTGGGTAATTTTGCATTTGTGAATTTTCTAATTTAGGCAATTTTGAATTTATGAATATTCTGATTTGGGTAATTTTGCATTTGTGAATTTTCTAATTTAGGCAATTTTGAATTTATGAATATTCTAATTTGGGTAATTTTGCATTTGTGAATTTTCTGACTTAGATAATTTTGAATTTTTGAGTTCTCTGATTTGGGTAATTTTGCATTTGCGAATTTTATAATTTAGGTAATTTTGAATTTATGAATATTTTGATTTGGGTAATTTTGCATTTGTGAATTTTCTGATTTAGATAATTTTGAATTTTTGAGTTCTCTGATTTGGGTAATTTTGCATTTGCGAATTTTCTAATTTAGGTAATTTTGAATTTTTGAGTTTTCTAATTTAAATTAATTTTAATTTATGAATTTTTATATTTAAAAATGTTCAATTTATGAATTTAAGAATCTAGAGACTTTATCATATTTCATTTTAAAAATTTAGAAATTTAGAATCTTACAAATTTGAAATGTCGATATTCATAAATATGTAAATTAAAACATTTCCATTTTAAAAAGTTGGTCCATCTCACACGCCCTTAATAAAAGATAGATTTAAGTCAAATTGGAAGAAACTATTCTAATGTACGTAAGTCGTATGCTGATTTACAGTCTCAATGAGTACAAAGATAAAAAATGTACAATATTCAAAAAGTTATGAAAATTCATTTGAACTAATGAAAACCCATGATTTTTTAAAGAGAACATTTTCACTCCGAATGTAGTTGCATTCCCAATACAACATACGATTTTTCCATCACTTGCGCTAAACCCCAACAGAATTTCAAATTTTCTTAAATTTTTAAACTTACCTAAAGAATAAACAACAGCAATGAAATATCAAATATAAATGTAGATAAAATATCAAAATGTACTGACAAGTAATAGATGTATCCTTCCCATAAATCATAGATGTATTCTTAATATAAATCCGGTAGATAATGAAGACATGTTTATACTCTTAATTTGTATGCTAGACAAGTTACCTGACTGCTTGACTGCTTGACATTGCTGGCGACAGTGGCGTAACAGCGCTTCTGGCTCTATCATTCCCCTGAAATTTATGTATCCTCAGAAACCTGGTGCATTACAGTTATTCTCATATAACCAGGCATTTACTGGCCGTGTTAGGACAGGATACCGCTAAGATTCTTGAAATTGGGCTATTTGTATGGATGACATATTAAATTTTTCCGTGAATACGATCGTTGCAACGATTACACGACTGACCTTCTCACCGTGACGGATTTTTGCAAAAGCCACATGGATGTTTTAAAGCATATTAAACTTGTACTTTAAGACTTCAATAAAAGTGTCCGTGAAACGCTTCTAACGGTTCGTATAAAACTTTGTGTTTAAAATGATAAACTTTTAGGGTTCGTATAAAATTAAAAGAAAATTCTGAGTTAAAATTGAGACAATTCTTTGCAACTCTTCTGGTAAATAAAGTATAAAATAAAGCAATTGGGGTTATTAGAAAAATAAGCATTCATTAAGACCTTTTAATGTTACAAAATTGAAAATACGTGTACATATTATTTATTTCTTCTATTGCAACATTGTACTGAATTTATTAATAAAACCTTACTGAATGACATTAAAAGAAATTTCCTACAAAATACTGTCTTATTAAAAGAAAACTGTATTGTCGCTTCATAAGGTGGTATCCTTTCATAAAAACCCTATATAACATACTTTCAAATGAACAATCTTCATATATGAAATTATATCATACGTTTATGCAAGTGTTACACGTGACTTCTATATTATAAATTAAATACGACTTCAATATGATAAATGACTTCAAAATTACTATCATTCATTAAAAATATCCATCTACTTCTAAATAAAATATTGTATAAATCAGTTAAAGAGTAACTTATAAAAAGAGTGAATTATTCATTCCTACACATGATTCCTGATTCTCAATGATGTTTAATATTCCAAATACAAAACGTCGGAAAGACATTATAATGACGGTAATAAAAGGTTGGTGAGTATTTTATAAACAATTCCGAGAAGGTGTATAGAAAGCGTATCTTTTGTATTCCAAACAAAGAAACATATAAGCGTTTTTGAGTCATGTATTCCGTTCGTGCAAGTAGCGACGTGGGCAAAGCGGAAGAGCGAACGTTGCTCCGTCGGTAATTAGGATTTATAAATTCCGGAGACCCGCGATGAAAACGCGTTCGCGGTGTGTTCCCGATTTCGTGTGGAGCAATTTTACGTATCTCCAGGGAATATTTATACACGTATCATTTCTTTTTCCGTCGTTTTACACCGGTGGCCATAAAGCACGAGATTCGTGCCTCGGCGTAAAATAGCTTTATTATACAAAATACATGCAAATTATCTTATTTATGGTTATGGCCGCTAATTATATTGCGTGCTTATACACAAAATGTCAACGTGGTCAGAGCCGCAGCGTGGACGTGTAATACGTTTAACTTTTTACGAGGCAACACGATGCTTCGTGCGTACAGGGAAACTCAAAATAAAGTACATCAAACTGCGGAAGGAGGTGAGACATCTTCCGCCATTTTGTTGCCGAGTGATGGGACATAGCATGTTTTTATGTAACACTTTATAGTTTTATTTGCGGTGGAAAATTGGATCAAATATTTTTCTTAGAAGTTATTCGAAGTTACGGAAATATGTGAGTTTTAATGTTTGAAAGAATAGTCTTACGTGAAAGGAGAATAATTTTTATATTATTTTTGCTACTTTTGATAGTACCTTGGAAACTACCTTGATAGAAGCTAATGTAGGCTATATTTTGCTTGTAATTAGAAAGAGTAATAATATAACACATTTTAATGCATTACATATGTATGCATATGTATAAGTATACTATAAATGTTTAGTACTCCACTAAATATTTTTTCAGTTCTAACTGAAATCGTTATTGTACCTATATTATTTGTAAATACATTTTGTGAATTTCCCAATTGATTTTATGATCACACAATACCATATAAGTACATACTTATTTTTGTAATAATAATCTACAGTCAAACAGCACATCTCACGTATGATAATATTTATTTGCATTTGGAAAATGATTTTTTGAATTGTCACAGTGAATTTTTAAAATATTTTACTATGTACGTTTTACTTGAACCTCCTTATACATATGTGCGTAAAAAGTTATACACGTAACATGTTACAGTCTGAGTGATCAAGCGAAACAACGACAGATACATTTTATATTTGTAAATATTGCTAAAATGTAAGGACGAATATTGATGCTTATTTTGAATAGTTTTCGTAATAGATAACTAATGAAATAATGGTAAATTAAATAATAATAAATTATCACGTAATTAACTACTTGCTTTATGATATCGCGATTTATATTTTCAATATCATAAGCTTGATTGGTATTCTTAATATGGTAAAATTTTCAGCTTAATTCTACTTATAATTTACAGATTCGAGGATTTTTATAATGCAATGCATAATATTTCAACGTTCTTCATTTATCTTAATATTGTAGCAATTAGCTTTGAATTACGTATTTAAAATTATAAATTAAGTGTATTAAATTGTTAATATATTGCCTTTTTATTTAAAGCAGATTAATTTTGAAGAGCTATAAATTCAGCCTCTAATTTCAAATTACGAATTTATTACTAAAATGCAATTATTTTATTTTACAACTATAACTCGATAAATTCTTATATTACAAAAAAGGTTTTAAAATGTGACCCCATAAAAACAGAAATTACCGCTTGCACTTAAACCGTTTCGTGCTAAATACCTCGAAGTCATTAAATATTAAAATACGCAAAATAAAGCAAAAAATCATGTCGAATGAATACTACAAAAAGAAGGAATATTGAAATTCAGTTAACGTCAACCACATCACTAATGATTACAGCAAGTAATGAAGGATATTTGATCGATCGTGACAGCTGGTAATATTTACCTGCTTTACATAGATAATAGTGAGACATGTAATGAGCGTGGTGTGTATTAAAAGTATCGGTAATGCAAGGATAAATAAAACCGTGCACGCAAATATTGATCAAGGCGCAACCGTTTCAGAATTAAATAAATCTCGCTAATTAACATTTTCTTCGTATCAATTCGCATAACGTTAATAACACCGTCAGACAGTAATAACGCTGTAATCATTATAAATACGTCGTAATTAAACTTTTATTGCCATTACTATCTGCATTCATAAACGACATCTGGTACGTTCACAATTTGCTGTTTAATTATCGTGTTGGCAGCTTGTCATTTATGGAAATGACATTTACCACTTAAACACGTTGGATGATTCAATGATTAGATAGAAGTATCGTTGCATAATTCCGCCTAAGACTCGCGTATTATCTTCGACACTTGAACACATTTATCAAACACGATACTGACAGCTGTTGCAATGGGCACGCACAGATCGGAATAAAAAGTTGTAACAAGGTGTACGCTGTTACTGTACACTCTGATTCCAATGCACGAGTAAGTACACGTCGATGAGAAAATTCTTGTCACGTTGCAATTACGTACATAGTCAGATACACGATGATATTTAAGGTAACGATTTTCTAATTTAATCGACGTCAAACACGTTAATTTAAATTGACGTTCGACAAGAAATTGATTGCTTGCAAATATATTCGAGCAATGCGATCTTTTACAACCACCTGTTCTCCGAAAAAATTCATTTTGTCGTCGAATATGGAGCTCACCGAAGAAAAGATCCTGTCGATGTTTTCAACTCAATTGGAAAGATCGTAAAAAATTGTTTTCTACATTTTATATTTTATGAGATGGTTCTTAATATAAAACACTCTTTCAACAGCTAGATACTTTTGCTATTTTTAAACGCGCATATTTAAATTTTTCCTTTGTTGCCTCGAGGAAAATATCCTACATAAATTAATTCGATAAGAAATTTTCTACTATAAATTAAAATTTTTTAGTTTGATAAAATTTAGAAAATATTTCTCTATTTTTGTGTCAATTTTATAATTTCAGTACCTCTGTAAAATATTACAAATTGTATAAATTCTCTACATTTTTTTAATAGAAATATTTTCTATCGAAAATAAGGAATAGTCTAACGACATTGGGCAATGCCCGTAACTATTATTTCAAAACGTAATATTTAAACGTAATATCTTGTACGTAAGGCGTACAGTAGTTATTGCTTATGCTTCACAATATTTTCTGCTGTATCCTTGAACTGGTTTAGCTAAGTCTAAGTTATTGCTACGCATTCGAAAATAATGGTCTTTTATTTTTACACGTCACTGTTACAGCTCACGTGTACGATGTGTGTATACTAATTCTAATACTATAATTTTATTTTAAAATTATCTAAAATTACTTTTAATTTTATTATGATCAGTGCTGATTTTTCATCAATATGTAATTACTATTATTTGCAATTTTTTACAAATTACATTCAGTTACATATTGATATACTGGGATTAATTCTGTACAGCAGAGAATGAAGTCGGAAATGTATATAAATTAGACTAAAATTATGAAATGTAGTATGTTATAGTAGTAAGCCTACTCAATAAATGCACTGCAACTCTCAAGATTTATATTACAGAACAATGAACACTGAATTTTTGATTTCGTATGCACATAAATTTCGTTTCAATTGTCTCGCCTAAAATAGTCTCGAAATTTATAACTTCAATCTGTTTCTAACAGAATTAACGCAAGTAGCATTTGTGTCAATTCGACACAAAGAAGCTGAAACTGCAAAGTAGCAAAACACGAGCAGAAACAATGGACAGTCTTTCATAAAAAGCTTGAATAAATTGCCAGCTATCCAACGTGTTTTCTCAGATTAATAAAAGCAACAAGAATTCGCAACTTTATTACCTCGTATATTGCGCTAACCATCGAGGAAAGATATCAGTATTTATTCTGTATCGTATTTCAAAATCACCTCGTCGTCGTTTGAAAATGATAAAACACAGTTTTCATTGAGCATGGACGGTTCAATCCGGCGAAACATTTCATTATTAGTCCTCGCAATTTTCTGTTTTCTGACTGACACTTTGTGTCACAATCTACGGGCTGTATCGCGAGCCATTTAACGCGGTTAAATAGATGAATAAAGAGAGGAAGCAGATACGAAAATAAATATGACCGAAAGCCAAAGTGCATTCCAGTCCCGGACACAAAATGACGTTCGTATCTAAACGGCGCTGGCTATTATGGAACCAGTATTCCACGATCTTCAATGTGCCCGCACGAAATGTAGCTGTGCAATCGAAATCCACGACATAATACGTCTACCAGCATCAACTCTTAAAATATACGAACCAGCAGTTTGTTGTTCGCCGTTGGATTCAAGCCGAATACATAGGTTATGTAGCTTGATAGGTCGCTTTGAAAATTTATAATATCATAATATGCGTACATTTAGGTTTGGTTACAGTGAAAATCGCGGACAATCTAAAAGACGATTACCGGTGTCATATCGTGTAATATAATTCAGAAAATTAAAACACTGATGAATTTATTGCATTGGAAAGAGAGCGATGTAATCGAATGTGGGCTGTGTCGGCCATTTGGTTGTTCAAATTCGGGCCAACTTGTTTACCAAAAAATACAAATCCATTCTAGGAATCTTATGAACAATTAAAATGTTTGCTTAAGAAAATATTTTTTTACCTGAATTATTCTTAATATGTGGAATGTGATACAGCATTTGAATACTTGATATGTAATGTACAAATGCAAACAGAACAAAACAAATTCTACTTGAAATTCTTGACGTAAAATAGAAATTAGATGTCAATTGTTTTATTGATTCTAACTGACACTCTGAGTTTGTATTACAAGTGAAAGAAATACTTTTCCTCAGAAATAAAAATAGCTTAAAATGTATTTAAATAAATATAATAAAAAGTATTTGAATGAATATATATTTGTAGTTATAAATACAGTGGAGGACAAAAGTACTCGTTTTCATGAAATATAATAAATATTTGACAAAATTTTACAATAAATATTTTTCTCCACAATTATAGTAACATTTAAATATTTTTCTTAAAAACAGTATAAGTCAAAAAAGACTGAGTATCCACGTAACAATTTAAACTTATGAACATAAGTTTGGATTAAATTATTTCAAACGGATAATATTTTTCAAATAGAATTAAATTTATTAGAAATGTACTCGTCAAATTTATCACGCAATATATTTTCTGAAGCTTGTATTGTAAATACTACGAGCGGAGTTACCTAGTTCTACACCATGACTTTTACAAACTCCATACTATAAAACATCTTGAAGATTAAAACGTGTTATAAAGATAAATAAACGTAGTAAGAAATGCCTACTATTTTCTTAAATTTTCCATTCAACAGTATAACGGGACAAGCAATTTGCTTTTCCGCTGCAATCATGAACGAACCGTTGTAAAAGTAACGTTCTATCGTCAATCAACGCTTAACTCGAAAAAACCTGCACTTAAACAGTAAATCTAGTTACCACCTCTGATTGAAGCGTATTATGACGGTCTTCCTTGTTCGTGCCGTAAACCTGTAGAAATACTAGGGTAGCCATAATAAAATATTATTGACATTTACGTGAATATGTCCCCCTTATTGTGTTTCGTTTCACAGATTTTTAAATATACTGAAATTTTCATTTAATTAAAAACTCACCCTGTTAAGCTTGTTTCAAAAGATTTTTCACTTCATTACTGATATTTTATTCGCTTCGAATAATGCATATGGTAAAAATAAATTTAACTCCGTTTTATTTTATAAAATAAAGTGATATCTTAAAATGAAATCTTAAGAAAACAATTTTTTTACCTGCAAATAAATCTGTAGATGTAAATATCTACATCTAAATATCTGTAGATATAAATAGAATGTGCTACGTCTATCAATCACTTCACAATCAAAAAATTAATGCAACATGTCAGGGTTTAAAATGCGTGATTATTCTCTTTCTGATGCTTGAAGAAATTCAAGATGGCGGCTTAATCATAGCGCTCGCATCGCGCAAAAGAGTTACATTGCAGTTTCAATTACGGTTGAAAAAGTTGCTCGCAAAAAATATCTGCACTGCAATTTTCGAGATTACTGATCATGAATTAAAATTGCAAAATATAAGATGGCGGATCTTATAGAGCAATGCACTTGTACTTAATATTCAACTTCGACTTTCTCGAAAACTATGCTTCAGATCAAAAATGTTATTACACAAAAATGTTACTGTATATAAAACCTTCAGTTCAGTTTCTAAATATTACTATTTGAAGGCGTACCAGAGTCTGAATATTAACAAGACTTGAAAATTTTGTTTGAAAAGATTTGTTCAACTAAATATTGCAAAATGGGGTGATGTATTTACAATGAATTTAAATGAACTTATCTTACCATCAAACATAGAAATAGTGACCGAATGTGAGTAATTGCATTTCAGACATTTTACAATACTTACAAAAGTATCAAGATCTTCCAACAAAACAAGAAACATACATATTAACAATTACCCATTCAATTCCATTATCCGTGGTTATCAAAAGTGCAGTTTCATCGCAAATAATCGCATAAGCGACGGTATTAGTGGAATAATAAAAGCAACCGGAAGGGGAGAGATAGGCAATTCCGACGTTCGTGAGATCAAAGACACAAAGAGTCCGTGATTCCCGGTGGATAAGACGCCTCTGGCGTTGGTACGCCGTTGAAAATAATCGTCAGTACCGGAGGAATCACGATCCGAAAAAGGATCACAATAGAGTTAATTAAACATCTCAATAGCAGACGGCTGCCCAAGGGTGATTAGGCATGCTGCACGGTGACACAGGGACACAAGGACAGTGCCGGTAGCTATTGTACCCCTACAGAGCAACCAGTCGTTCAGCGAACACGATAGAGTCGCGGACAGAAACGAACCACGGAAGAGACTGAGAAAGAGAAATACGAATATGGCAGCGAAGGAAAACGGAGCTTCGGTACAGGATCGAGAAAAGGACGAGCGGAGTTTCAACGATAGAAAAATGAGTAAGGGAAAACAAGGTAAAGGCTGATTCAGACTGGCCAATTTCTGCGGCGCTGTAAACGGATGAGGGTTAATTCGCGATGTCGATTCATGAGTTGAAGAGGCTCAGGTGTTTAGAAGAGCTAATAAATTGAAATACATTCCAGTAAGATTTGTCACAATTGAAACATGAGTGTCACATGTAGCAGATATTGTAAGGCAAGAGGATTAAAAATTAGAGAAAAGAAAAATTTGTCATCGTATTACTTATTTGTTTCTTATTATTTTAGCCTGTGATTTATTACTCATTATATTACCTTGATTCGATTTTAGATTTTTGTGTATTCAATATTAATCATCGTTAACCCTAGACTTACACAAAATCCGTCAAAATGACTGATTTTAGATCTCTTATTTTAAATTGCAGAAATTATTAAAAGTCTGTTATTAAAATGTATGTGAACTTCTGTTACGATAAGGAATCATTGAATAACCCAATGCATATATCACTTCTCATTTATTTTTCTACTTTGCTATCAATTTAAAAATAAATACTCACTAAACGCCCATAATTCCAGTAAATGACAGTAACGACTGCAATTTAATTTTTTGTTAGAAAAAAAATTTTATAAGGGTATAAGTTATTATGTTTAGGGTAGGGAAAAAGAACCGCAGCCTTTTATGTTGGGGTAGTGCCCTTTCTCGTTCCCCTTCGGTTACGATGATGGTTATAAAAAAAAAGAGTTAATATATAATACGTATTTTATGTATCACTATATGCGACACGAAATATCGTGACTTTTGTCGTCGTGAAAACCAGATGTCGCATTGGTATGACATTGGATTTCGTGTTGCGATTTTGATCTCATGAAATTAAATCAGTTTGAGCGGTGACATTTGTAATGTAGTGCCACGCAACGTGCATGGTGAAACCTATATTGTCACGACCATATTTTATCTGCAGGCATTTGTTTAATTGGAGATTTGGGAAATAGTAGTTGGGGAATGTTGACAATTTGAGGATTTGGAAATTTGTGTACTTTAGGAGTTTTAAAATGGTAAAATTAAATGTTTTGAGGATTTGATAAGTTGAAAGTGTTGAAACGTAGAGATTCAGAAATTCTGATATTTTTGAGATTTTGAAATTTAGAGAATTTGGGAATTTATGGAATTTAGAGAATTTAGAGAATTTAGAGAATTTAGAGAATTTAAAGAATTTAAAGAATTTAGAGAATTTAGAGAATTTAGAGAATTTAGAGAATTTAGGAGATTTGGAGAATTTTTATAATTTTGCGAATTTAGGGAATTTAGAGAATTTAGGAAATATGGAGAATTTAGAGAATTTTGAGAAATTGGGAATTTGGCAATTTGACAATTTAGGAATTTGGGGTTTTGAGAATTAGGGAATTTGGGAGTTAACAAATTTTTGAAATTTAGAAACTTAGAGAATTTGGAAATTTAGAAATTAAAAATTTAAGGAATTTGGGTATATAGAGAACTTGGAAATTCAGAAATTTGGGAATTTGAAAAATTTGGGGAACTGAGAATTTGGGAATTTCGGAAATTGTAAATTTGAGAATTTAGGAATTTGCAAATTTTAAAATGTAAAAAATTTAGAAATTGGGAGACTGAAAAACTCCAAACTTCAATCTCCTAGCTCCAAGCTCCAAACTCCAAACCCCAAACTCAAAGTTCAAAATCTCAAAAATTCAATAAATGTAAAACTTGACCAATAAGAATTTCAGAATTGAAAAATATCAATTTTATATATATGTTGTAATCCAAAAATCGACCTCAACCTACCAATTAAACCGATTGCATCGCTGTAAAGCATAACCGTTGTGGAAGGTGCTTAAAAGGAGAGACTAAGTTGGTTGTAAGAAGAAGAAGAGGAGGAAGAAGAACGAGGAAGCAGAGAGAAGGAGAGCCAAGAACACGATGCAGGTGACAGCTTGCGCACCCCACAGACCCTGTCTCGTCTCTTTTGTTCGTGGCGTTTCGTCGGCTTTCTTCCCTCCCTTCCCCCGGATGGCAAGACAACCGTGGCCGTTGCAGCGTCTCGGCCTCGTGTCGCGCTGAAATTGCTCAAATGGAAACGAGTGTGTCATTCTCACTACGTCCGCCTGTCACTCCGCGGCACGGCTGTGCTTTCACCTTCTTACTCTCTCTCTCTCTCTCTATCTCTCTCTCTCTCTCTAGAGCTGTTTTGCTCACCTCGGTTTCACGAGTCGCGGATAGCGCGGCTGTCTATCGCCATAGCTGACATCTATGATTTAGGAGTTTGACGACCGACCCTACGCAGCCATATGTTTCGCGTTTTAATCCCACGGAACATCGGTTTTCAACGTGATTGCCTACCTTGCTGTCCAACTTTCACTCTGTCTTTACTTCTGCGTTCATTCGACGTTCGATTGTTTCAAAATTTCTGTCAAATTGTTATGATTATAGTGGAGATCTCTGTACGTTTATAATCATACATTGTTAGAGGTTTTTCTGTTAATTAAGTTGGAGTATGTCGCGATTCACCACAAAAAAATATTGGAAAGCAAAGCTGATATTAGTTCGTTGATGTCAGGTTTAATATTTGTTCGTTTTTAGGGATTCTTTAGGATTCTTTTTGGGGATGTGGAAATCTAGGAATTTGGTTTACAGATTTGGGATTTAGATATTTAAGGATTTGGAGATTGAAGTACTTGAGCATCTAGGTATTTAATTTAGATTAGGGGATCTAGGGATTTTGGAACCTAGGTATTTGGGGATCTAGGGAATTTGGGATTTAGGTATTTGGGGATTTAGGAATTTTGGGACCTAGATATTTGGGGATCTAGGGAATTTGGGATTTAGGTATTTGGGGATCTAGGGATTTTTGGAATTAGGTATTTGGAAAACTAGGGATTTTAGGACCTAAGTATTTGGGGATCTAGGAATTTTGGAATCTATGTATTTGGGGATCTTGGGATTTTGGGACTTAGATACTTGAAAATCTAGGAATTCAGAGGTATAGATATTTGGGGATCTAGGAAATTTGGAATTAGGTATTTGGAAAACTAGGGATTTTAGGACCTAAGTATTTGGGGATCTAGGAATTTTGGAATCTATGTATTTGGGGATCTTGGGATTTTGGGACTTAGATACTTGAAAATCTAGGAATTCAGAGGTATAGATATTTGGGGATCTAGGAATTTTGGAACTTAGGTATTTGGAAATCTAGGAATTCAGAGGTATAGATATTTGGGGATCTAGGAATTTTGGAACTTAGGTATTTGGAAATCTAGGAATTCAGAGGTATAGATATTTGGGGATGTAGGGATTTTGGAACTTAGGTATTTGGGAATCTAGAGACTTTTGGACTTAGGTATTGGAGGATCTAGAAGCTTGGAAATATACACATTTAGGGATCTACGTATTTCATCTAGATATTAAGGGGTGTAGGTATCTGAAGATATAGGTATTTGGGGATCTAGGGATTTTCAGATCTATAAATTGGGGAAGTAGGATTTTTTAGATATAAGTATTTGGGGATTTAAAGATTGGTAAACCTGTAAAACTGTGGATATTGTTATCTAGGTATTTGGGATCAAGAGATTTAGGTGGCTAAGAATTTGGGACATAGAGACCTCGGTATTATGAATTAAAAAATTCCCAAACTTCCAAATTTTGTAATCCTCGTATTCCCAAATTCTTAAACTGATAAATCCCTAAATTCCACAATTTTCACAGTCATAAATTCTCTAATCCCCACATTCTCAAGTCCCCGTAAATCTTCAAACTCCCAAATTCAGGTCTCTACATTTCTAAATTCTTGCATTCCCAAATCTTCGCATTTCCAAATTCCCAACTTCCCAAATTCCATAATTCTCCAAATTTCCAAACACAAATTCTAAAACTCTGAATTCTCCTCTCAATTCTCCAAATTCTCTTCTAAATTCGCAAATTCAAAAGATGCACCTAAAATTCCCGCCGAGAGATTCGCTCTTAATTCCACGACGGCTATTTGTCCAACTATTTCGAGGAAGATCGCGTTAATCAAGTATTCATTCACACATCGAGTAGTAAATAGTAGAATCAAACACGAGAGGACATCAGAGCCTCGGTCAACGAGGGGCGAAAAGGATCGGTTTAAATTATTGTACGTTCGCGATGAAAGATAGGAAGGCGCGGAGCGGACAAGAGTCTCGGAGATAAGTATCGCGCGTCTCATTCAAGCTGGCAAACAGCGTTCATTGTCAGCGTGGTAGGTAGCGTGTTAGGCGACGATATACACGCGTTCCGTTCGTCAGCTGGTTAGAGACAAATGGACGCTCTGATTCGTGACTACCGTTCGTAACGTTCTCTCGTAATTGCATAACTTCTGATTTCGCGCGCGACAAAGATAGCCCCGCGATTCCATGAATAAAATTATTCCAATTGTTCACATTGAAATCATAAATTACGCCGTCCAACAAATATCGGCCCCTTTTATATTTAGCAATATCTAGATCCTCGATTTTCGTTCACGAAAGGTTTCACCCTCGTTTTTCCAGAACCTCAATTTTCAAGAACAAATTTGACTTTTTTGCTGGAACGATGAAAGCATATTCTTTGTTTATAGCAAATGGTTCTAGAGAATTTAATGTGTGAAATGCTTTTGTTAAAAAATCAAGTTTTTAATTATCAAGACAGTAGATATTTAAGTTTGGTTAAACTTTTAGAAATATTTTTTAATATGTGACGAAGAGTAGATCTTGAGGTAACTAAAAATAAAATTTACGAGACTTGATAATTATAAAAAATCTGCGACGAGGTACTGTGATTCGAAGCACTTGAGACAAGATGTTATTTATAACACATTTTCACAGCTGCGAATACCAGTGGATAAATAAATAGGAATGTATGTTTTCTGAATACCTTTTCCTTTTGATATAAAAATATGATTACTGATATTTTTTTTATTACTAATTTTGACGCAGTAAAAATATGATTAGTGATTGTACCAAGTTGCACTACCGCAGTCATCAAAGCACCGTGGTAATGTCAATACTGGTTGTACGATTGTAATGCAATAAGAACATGATAACTGATTGTACCATACTACCGTCATCAAAGCGCCGTAATGTTATCATCATTCGTTCAGTATAACGGTACAAAACAGCAATAAAGAAAGAATGAAAAAGGCGTCCGATGTTTCGTAGGAAATATTTCAAACCGAACTCCTCTCCAGTTTCAGCAGGCTTCGAACTATTCGGTAGCTGATAAATCACGGCTGTCATACGCCAGGTATCGTACATCAAGACGAAAACGCGTTCTATGTCGCCGGCGATGTCATGTTGTCTATTACGCGAATCCGCTTTTATGCATGCATCTCAATGACAAATATAAATTACACGAGATTCTCAGAAGCAGCCGTGTTTTACGCCTTGGCAGATGCGATTGTTGTTAGTAACGATGGGGTACAGCTAATGGTGGGTACTGGAAACTACTTTAAGTTTCCGAGCAATTTAAGTCAACTTCAGCTTTCAAGCACTACGAATGTTATACCAAAAATCTTGATGTATGGTCTTGGATCTCTTAAACACCTTATATTTTCATTTATAGATATGTACAAGGAGTTAGAATCATTTTGCATTTATGTTAGTATGGATTGTTCGTCTGTATATTACATGTCTAAATATTTTGGAAGAACAACTTAATAGCATGGAAAATTAGATCTAGTAAAAAATCTTCTTTTCGATAAAATAATGTGTTAAAAGTATGCACTAATGTTCCACAAAAATTAGGAACACTTAACTGTTCATAAATTCAGTTAAACACATATGTATATTGTATGGTATTAATTAAAAGAACCTTTAAATATGTACAATATAATAAGAGATTAATTTTTATAGTATTATATATATAGTGTTATAAATATAAATATAGTATTATGTAGTATTATAAATATGATATTATATAGAATTTTAAATGTTGTATTGCATAGTATTATGTATTATAAATACAATACTATAAGAGTTAGAAAGAATATTAATCATGTCAAACAAAGTAAGTTGATACTAATCAACTAATCAATTAATGTCAATATTTCTTATGTATTCCATATAACTATTTATGTCTTCTAAGCCACTAATAATGCACATTTTATACTATAATGAAACACGAACAAATAAATGTTAGCAATAAAATTTGACGTAAAGATAGTTACAAATTGAGTAAACAGAGTCAGAGTGCATTTCCTTCGCGAATGTCGTGTGAAGCTTATGACTCTTATACGGTTCGTCTCTCCTCATCAAAGAAGCACGTTGTGCCGACGCGGCGAACACAACCCGTACAACTTGGAGTATAAACAAAATTTACCCATGGACAACACACGTGTGTTTGTCATATTTCAAAACCCGACATTCCCTTGCCCTATGCTCGCGTCGCCGGTAATTTCAGCGTTGTATGTACCGTGCTGACTTTGAAGGAGGGCTGTGTAAAAACGTGCGTAAAAAACCGTTAATGCTTGTACGTCCTGTTTATTTGCCAGGATATTTCGTTAGCTGGCTCTGTTTGACATTTTCTCTAAAAAAAAACGAATGAATTCTAACATCAAAAAAATACAAAATCGAGGTTCTTTTAGGTTATTATGTCGGTTCATTAATTATACTTTTCGAAGAACTGTTTGGTTTATGACGTGAAGTCACTTGTGACTTGTAGTTCAAACGATAAACCTTAATTCACGCGATAAACCATGACTTTATTCGAATTTTTAGTGCGCTTCAATTTGAAGTTTAAGTCCAATTACAATTTGAAAAGTTAAGATTCGCTGAATACAAAATAGAGATAACATCTTAACCTTATTTTAAAATTGTAGCAATGAATGATCAGTACCTGCTCCATAAATATAATTACGTTTCTACACAGTACTATTCCTACATTTGTTGTTTAAGAGACGCTAATTCATACTTTAACAATGAACTCTAACGTTATAAATGTTAAACCGCAAAATATTTCTTTTCAGAATATGCTACAGTTATCACGTTAAACATTTCATCATAAATATACCCCAAGATACTGTCACCAACTGAACGAAGTGAAATAAGACGTGGAATATAGTTGATTTAATTGATGTAATAAATGTGCAATATTTTGTGTCTGCAAGTAATATCGTAACAAAACAGTTAGGATCGACTGTCACGACAGCTTTTCACGTTTCAATGGTTTCTCATGTGAAGAGAGTCAGCATATTGGTGCAGAGTGCGGGAGGCGATGTCTAGCGTCGAATAAGAGACAGGCATCGTGTTGAAAGCAGACGGCCGAGTGACGAGACGCCAAGACTTCTCCTACCGTCGGAGACAAGATGTCGTCTCTGATTACACACGACTCTTTCGAAATTCGGGACGAACTTGAGAAAGACATATTATCCCCATGTTTGAAGCTACTACCCTCCGGTAGAACAATATTAATGCTCCATTAAGAAGCTGAAGACGAATTTTCCGGTCCCTTATTTCCATAGAAACTTTCAACCGTCATGAGACAACTATGGAACAACTTTGGAACATCTTTTGAAAGTAATGCCGAAAGAATACGATACAGAAGTTGATAGAATATTTAACGCTAAATGTGTAACACATGATCTGAAATATGTGTAACATAATTTGAAATTGTAAGTAAATAAACAGATAATACACAAATCTTTATCTTGATAAAAATGAGAAATTTTAAGAAAAGCACCTTATATGTAATTTGAAACAATTATGCCTAATTCCACGGTCAGAAAGATGTCTTTTTATATATCAATTTTATTTTATACAATCATATGTTATTTTACATATCAACATATTATTAGATACATATTTTGTATATGAATTTTAATATATCTTTTATGTAATATATCTTGTATATCTTGTATGTAATATATCTTACGTATATCAATTTTAATATATCTTATGTATTTTATATATTAATTTTGATGTATACTTTATGTATGAAATAAAATATACGTGATTAAATTACCAGAACGAGGCTTGAATAAGTTTGCCAAATTTATTTATTCGAAGGTAAACTTTGGGAGAAGCGAACGTCGCTAACGATATTTATGCTAATCGTTATAAAAACGCGGTACCTTCAGTGATTCATCATCAATGCGAGAAGCAATTTAGTGTCGACGTTAGCATCAGAAACGTATCATCAAGCTTCTTATTTTAATAACACGATTCGTGTAGAGCGTCTGTTCTGCCAGCATTGTCATTACGTGGTGGCCGTTGGGTCATTTTGTCCGAAATAATTAGCGGTCCCGGGTTTTATCCCAGAGGATAGGGTTGGGATGTTACGATAATGGCAGGGTGCCCTCCCTGATAATACCAGCGAGGACGTAGAGAAGAAGGGATTCGAGCAAGAGAGTAAATTAGTAATAGATGAACGACATAACGTCATCTAGCAAACCCTAAAGGCATCGGATATGTTAACCTTCGTGATGATCACAGGCGCCAGATAAATAGGGAACCCAAAATGTCGATTTTCTGGAACTGAAATTACCAAATTGACCATATTGATAATCCCCTGTCTCCTGATTTCTACAGCGTGACGGAAGAGAAATTTTAATTTTCTTATCGAAAATAGCGTTCCACATTTAAAATCTGACGTTAGTTGAAAATAACAGAGAGCGTTTCAGTAGATAATTATTGAAACCAGGAAGAAACTGATTTAATTTCAAAATTTTAAGTAGAATGTTCCTCGTGTTTAATCACCAACTTTGGCACATCAAATTAATACAAAACGATTGTTATGTCTAACATTAGAGTTACATATTCGCACAATCTTCAAATACAAATGAAACGAAAATTAGGAAATGTAGAGTTAGTTGTCTGATGTTTGAAGAACTGTTTTACTTATAACATGATTCCTCAACAGTAAGAGAAGACTACTTTTTAAAAACGTTTTTATTACAGTTGCGAAACAACTGTAACGTAAGATTACGTTCTTCATACAAGGTGTTACGTTAAAATAATTCACTTTTATTACATCTGAAACCCTTTCTAATCGAGAGTCTATCGTTTGTAAAAAGAAATGCTATTTACATCCAAGTTTGGAATAAATTGACTGAACAATAAGATGTTCGTAGAAACATAGAAAAGAATTTAAATAGATAGGTGGGCAGACCATAGGTAACGAGTTTGCATGCAGCAGCTGGATACCATTGTGACGTTACGTTTCACGTATATTTTTTTTCCCTCTTCGTTCACGTTTTTATCCGGCGTTTTTGAGAAAATCTGTACGCGGATCTGGCCGCGGACATAAAAATGCAGGTCGTGCACGCCTGCGCGTTGGCTGGGTGACCTGACATGGGTGTTTTATGGCCGACAGCTTTGTGTGTTCCGAGTAGGCATTATTTTTCCTTCTAAACTCCGTTATACCTGGAACAATGGAGAGATTAAAACATAAAATATGATCCCTGGGGTATAGTTTCGAGCGGAGCTTCGAGGATACCGGTATACGGTGCCTATAATAAATTTCGTATACCTGAGGCTTCCCTTCGAATGACCCTTTTTTTCGTCAGATGTGACACAGTGGCACTCCAGGCTAATTCATTGATTCGACAGCTTGCAATATTATGTTTCTATCCGGCAAATGTATCTTATGATACGCGAGTATCGTACGGAATATCTGCGTGAAATGAAATGCTTAAAGCCTGGCTATAAAAAGAACCGATTCTACAAAGTGGATTTGTGCCACGTTTTAAACTTGATTAATCACAAATTGTACTGAATTTCATTCTTTCTAATCTTTTTGTTAATTTTCTACCCTCCCGATATTTAAAACTACTAGCGAATATTTTTATAAAAAGAATCGATGTGATTAAACGGAATCGTACAAAAGAACGACTTCCATTTTTTATTTTTTATCTCTAATGAAAACTTGAGAACATTAATCTTAATCAGATTACTTATCGTCCGATGCAATTTACATATGTTCCAATCGTTTTTTTTTATAATCTAAGTTGTGAAATATAGGTTAAATTGATTGTATAAATGCGTTAAAAAGGAAATACATTAGCATGCAGGTCAATGAGGCGTGCCATCTGATCGTACATACTTGTTACAATTATGTATGCTGACCCAACTATTATCACACAAATTAATACGATTTACATAAGCGTTCAGCCTTTGAGTATGCTAAACATGATTTATATCTCCGCACTTCGTGTTTTACCTCGGTTCATTCATATTTATAAGCATACAGGCAGACGTTTGTGCTATAGGCAATTAGAATTTATAGATTTACGACAGATTAAAATTAATATCGCTGTTACGAATATTTATACAAATGCATACGATTGTTAAACAGTTGACGTTTATTTTTTAACATTTTTCGTTATTTTCCTTCATCTATCTTGAATGATTTTCAACAAGTCGTTCAATCGATAAGCTTTTATTGATTGAGACTGATAAAACTGTTTGTTCACACGTGTATAGAGCAGTCGAGGATTGACCAAATGTCACTTGTCTTTTTCCTTGAATAAGTCATTGATTAAGCTAATTGAACGTTGTATTGCACACACTCGATTCGCATTATTTATACCAAGAATATTAATAGAAACACACCGTATAATTAGATCTATCATACTCTTTTTCATGCGCGTAATAATATGGAAGATGTTTAATTCATTTTCCTCTTAATAAATGCAAGTCTGGTATATTTTCTGACTAACAAAAGTGTAATAATAGCATCAGCGACAAATAATTTCTTGAATATCAATGAATGTCTGGTGACATTTATAAAATATATATTTCTCGTAAAAATATCAGACTAATAAATAAATTACTTATCATTACAGTTTGCAAGTTAAATACAACTGTTTGTTCGACTAAAAGATTTCTACGAAAATCATACAAATTTTCTTCTTCCTAACAATCAAAATCAACTATAAATGTGTAGCTAATAGCTAAAACCCACAACACAGTATATTTGTAATATAGTTTCCTTTTAAATTTTTAAATAAATAAACTTGACACGGAAGCTACTTAAATATCCGCAGAATCGAATGATTGTTGCAAATGACTTTTGCAAATTCAATGTATCGATATACGGCACGTGCGAAGGTAATTTCGAGATGCCATTTTGAAAAATTGATGAGGTTAGCGGCAAACGCTTAAATGAGCAAAAGAACTTAAGTGCGCATTTCTGCACGTACATGAATTGTTTAAAATATTTTGTACATTGAGAATTTGACGTAAAAGAAATGGAGATACTGCATATTTTGCATGATTGTCGCAAGAATATGTAAAATTCTTGAACTTAAAGTTGAATATCTTTGTAACTGTTTAACTCTCTTTTACGTAAGTTCGATTCAGTTTTAAATTGAAACTAAAGTAGAGAAATGAATATATGGATTCATAAACTAGCTACAATTCTTTGTCGTTAAAGTTATTTTATTTTTAATTTCTGTAATTTGGAAATAATTATGAACGAAAGAAATAATATTTATTCTCAATTTCTTAATTTGTTCTTACTTGTAATTTGAAAGAAGCCTGAGATAAGTTTGACGATTTTCAAATATCAAAACTTCAATGTTTGAAAATCCGACATCTTTTAGATCTAATGTATGAAATGTGATGAGTGATTTTGTGTGTGAAGAATGAATTAAATTCATGTAATTTACTGTTGATAATATTTTGTGTAAAAGAAATTAATTTTTGCTAGTCACAGTGAATTCAATTTTCTCTTGATAATGAACTATTTGACCGAATCTCCAAAACGAAGAGCTTAAATGTCAAGAGCTTAAGTATATATTATACTTAAATGCCATAGTAAAAAAATGATGTCTGCACAGCTGCATCGTGTTTCATAAATCCGACAAATTCTCGTCCTTAACTGATAAAAGCGGAACAAAGCCATAAATTCGATGCGAAACAATAGTATAAGGCTATAAACGGTGACGAGGTAACGGGAAACGTTCCATAGAACGATTATTCAGCAACAAAATGGAAACGAGGAACGAAAGTAGTCGTTGGAGACTAGAAAAGCTTCCTATTACGTGAATTCGTTTTTCCATAAAAGTAAATGTGTTTTGGCCAGCGGCAAAGATACATACGTAGTTGGCAATGCTTGTTGGTCCGGGTCGTGGCCGAGTCGTCGCGCCGCACCGGACCGAGGACGCTCTTGTATTTGTCGAATACGAAGTCACGTACCGAATATATTATCGGCTGGAGTACGGTCTATGCATGTGAAGGTTGAAAAGCAGGCAGGCAGGCAGGCAGGCAGGCAGGCTGAGAGCAAGCTAGCTGGCGGACAGACGGACAGACGGACGAACGCGAACGAACGAAAGAACGGACGGGTGGGTGACTATATTGATTGTGTAGCCGGCTGACAGCGACAGTGACATATGTCACCAAGGCTTCTCGTTATCGCTGATTTAAACATGAGGCAACGAGGCCCTTGCCGAGTTGTCTGTGCTGCACCAGCTTCGTATTTCTGTCTACGTCTCCATACCTCCCTCACTCCTGCCCACTATTATTATTATTGCCACGTAAATTCTTTTTCCCTCTCTCTCTTCACCTTCCTCCTGGTCAACCTATCGATTGTCACACAACGGCAGAAGCACGATCATGCGACCCGTTTGAACATGACACTTGCAAAGAATTATATGAACAGCGGGCTGGAGTTACCTAATACGAAGCCCTCTTCTGAGGCCGGTCACTAAACTTCATGGATCTGGCCCACTGCACATTTTCATCTCCTATATTTTCATACATAGATAGCGGTTTTTCTATACACGTAGAAAACATTAATTTTGTTAAATTTTTGAATTTGGAACTCTCTTCACCTTTCTCTTGGTCAGGCTATCGATTGTCACACAACGGCAAAACCACGATCATGCGACCCGTTTGAACATGACACTTGCAAAGAATTATATGAACAGCGGGCTGGAGTTATCTAATACGAAGCCCTCTTCTGAGGCCGGTCACTAAACTTCATGGATCTGGCCCACTACACATTTTCATCCCCTATATTTTCATACATAGATACTATACACGTAGAAAACATTAATTTTGTTAAATTTTTGAATTTGGAACTCTCTTCACCTTTCTCTTGGTCAGCCCATCGATTGTCACACAATGGCAGAAGCACGATCATGCGACCCCTTTGAATATAACACTTGCAAAAAGTTATATGAGCAGTGGGGTAAAGGTACTTAACATGAGAGTTTCTTCAACGGTCATCAAACTATGGCACCCTGCAACCGGTCCTCAAAGATATACGGACAGCTCCCGATTTTTATGTAAGAAATATTAATTTTCTACAACGTGTATATCACAACGATTCTTCTATTGTTCTAGAAGTGATTTGCTATAGACATCCAATGGACTTATAATGAATATGTTTAAAAATGTTTCTCATTTCTATACTGACTTTCAAACCACTCTGTATATCTTTCTTCAGAACAGTATAGATAAGGCCAAAATGTAATACAATATTATAATACTATATATAACAGTGGAGAACCCTAACAATAATCATTATTAAGATTTAAAATTTATGGAAGTGAACGAACTATTTTAAACGTCCTAAAATCATGAGCAAGTTCTTATTATGTTCTTGGCGCAAACGCGATATAAAACATCGATACCTGAAAATTTGAATATAAATGCGCATGTCATTCGGGTCACATTTTATCGGAAGTTGATACGTACAAGAATGGGTTACATTCGAATGCAATGATATGTAGATAATCACGAAGCATCTTCTAGTAATGGCACGCTTTGAATTTGGTGTATAAGAGGTTAGGAACGAGAAGGAAAGGAAGAAAGAAGACTTCTATGATTTATTATCGACTGCATATTCTGTTTCTCCTTTGTGCACGCCAATTGCGTTTGCGTTCATTCATCTTTTTCCCTTTCATGGCTCACCGAGCAACTTTTCCGTAGCTTCCCTTACCCCCTTCTTTGCTCGCCATCTTAATCTACGACCATCTCTCAAAATGACTGACTGCCTCCTTTATTATCCGCTTGTCAGCGTTCTCATGCTGCTATCTATCGTTCTAATATCTATTGTCTTCGAGGCAAATTCGTATCGTCATACGTGAAGCAACTTTACAGGAAATTTTAAACTTTCATACCGTATACTTTTCGAAAATACTTTTACTCCATAAACAAAAATGTGTACAATTTTAAAAACATAAATTTAATATAAATTTAATATTCCACAGAAATTTAATGTTGGAAGGAAAAGAAATTGAAAAAATATGAATACTGTTTTACGAAGAATGAAAGTAGATAAATATTAAAAAAGAAAAATATGAAAGACAAGTGTTCCCCCATCTGTCGTTTAGTGAATAAGCAAAACTGGGAAACGTGTAAGATTTATTAGGTACACTTCGATATTATTCTTTGTTAAGTTATATTACTTTTACGATTATTACGAATCCCCTGTCTTCCCTTCAAATTTTTATGATGTCCTTTATAAAAACTTTTAAAGTAGACCCTTTCCGATCCTTTGATCCCACTTAGAGCGAGGTATCGGTGTGTAACCAGTGCCCTAATCCGGGTTGACAATGGTCTGCAGCATTATTAGGCTGTCACAACAAATTGCACAGAATGCGATGTAGGTACTGTTTTGCCTTACAAAGGTGGATTCTTACGGTTATTTACTGCACTACCTACTTCTCCTCGAATTCATTGATTATGTCATCTACGAATTTCATGCAGAGGCAATGGTAATTACATAGAATATTAAAATGTCATAACAGAAATATAAAATATAACGTAGTTATAAATACTATATGTTCTGAGTGACATTTTTGTATCATAAATTATAGTTCTGTGTATGGAACATAACCACACTGGGCTTGCATTTAACCCTTGTTTACTGTCTTAAGCTTTCAAAGGTCTGAAAAAAGTGTGAGACATGAAAATCTTAAATACAGGTAAATATTGAAAAAAGTCAAATACTTCTACTGTCTATGACCTAGATTGTGACATCAGTCATGTATAAAGCATCTCCCAATTTTTTAATATAATCCATATTGTGAACCTTTGTAATTATTAATTTTTTTACGAAAATTTAAAATAGTGCTTTCATGTTAAAATTAAAAATATGTCCACTAAATTTCCTATATGATGATAAAATGATTTTGAGTGGAATTCTCCCAATCTTGATTAAACTATATGATATTTCGCTGAAGTGCAAATATTATCATTTGCACTCAGTTAAATTTGAAAGCAGTTTATTAATAAAGTGTGTTTGTATACAATTATCTCAATATTATCACAGATGTTCTACATCAATTAATAAATAACGTTTGAGTTGTGATATGTACATGATAAATATTGTTTATATGGGTGCATCCATCAATAAGACATCAAAGCTAAATTTTCATCCGGTTTGTAGCTGTCGTTTAGAAATCTTCGAAACGTGGACAGAAGGAGCGGCGAAGATGAAAGAGAACTATATTAGCCGTAAACTCATCCGTCAGCGTCAAAACGTCAAAGACTTGCCATTGGGGTATTAACGGCGCCATAACTTCACAGAAACAGAGCACGAGGAAGAGAATGTAGGAAAGAGAAAGATGCAAAGAAACAAAGACAAATATTCCGGGGAAGTAGATCTCCGAGAAACCTTTATTTCTTCTGGGAAATATTACACGATTGATAGACTCAATATTATCTTGTCTTCGACTGTTTACTTGAAAACGAAAATTCAACGAAGGGAAATACATTCAATACGCTCGTTATAACCCCTGCATCTTTTTTTCAAAGAATCCTTTTTAATCCTTTGTGCAATCGGTAATATTTTATTACTGTAAAAAATTAGATATTTATTTTTATGCAAGTGTTACTAATAAATCAGAAATACTAAAAGTTCGCATGAATTTTTGTTTAGGTGTTTCTTACATATTAAAATATATTTTTAATATAATTCCGCAAATGTATGACATGATATCAAATTTTTTAATAAAATATTTTCAAGCGTTTTAAAAATGATATCTAAAAATCCTGTGTAAGAAAAGAAATCTCAAATTAAACTACGAATAATTATCGTACGTTGTAAAAATTTATGTAGTTCTCCCTAATGTAATTATAATTACAAAAGAAAGTAATTTATAGTTTAGAACTGTTCCATTACCGACTAAGAAAACGGGTCAAGAAAGGGTGAAAATAAACGTTCTTGATACTAGTTTCTTAATTACACATCATTGTAACGTAGAATTTTTCAACTAATATTCAACCAAGCTTCCCTAATGCTGTTCTTGCTTACAGTTTACATAGCCATGATGCCATTATAATTCGTAATAACTATATTTTGCTCGAAGTTGTACTAAAAGCGAAACGGCTGCAATCTCTTAACCGCGCGTAACGTTCAAGTTCCAGCGCAGCTGGTATTCAAATTTTTTTAACGAGCACATTTGGCGAGTGTACAGTAACCTTTAATACGCAATGAATATTTCAGAACCTTAACATCAATGCTTTCCGTAGTATTACGAAATTACTCTGTAATGGCTGCCTACAAAGTTATAAACATTATTTATCATATCTCATTCTCGTATTAAATTATTGCTCATTAAACGACCGATGTAAAAGTTGTATGAACAGCATTTAAGTTGATAATTTATATGTACGAAATTATTTTTTAGTTTATACGAAGTCGATGAAAATTAAACTTTGTCAAAAAAAATATAATAATTACGATTGAAGAAATTTTTATTTATTTCATGTGGTATTTTTATCAGGGAATTATAAAAAATAAGTGTTTTATAATGTAAGGATTTTTAATCGAGTACTGCTAGTGAAGAACAATATCTTTTTTCACTAGTTTTATCACTATTTGTTCTTAGTCTTCATACTAGGATTAAACCTTTCGCTTTTTCAACAGAATATTAATTCAGCTATATCGTTCAGCTTAAAACCCGAAAAGCTAGTCATGTTTGGTATTATTTTCATAGTACAAATCCCAAACATACGTGTCCAGATCTAATAACATAATAAAAATTTAAAAATATATGTTTCCTGTTACAATCCGATAGTCTGCTTAGCAGTTTCAGAAATTGGTAAAGACAGCTGGCGGTCATATAAGCTGTTAGATTGACGGTGCTATATCCGGAAATCGGCCCATATATCGGTGTATAAAAACGAAAGAAAAGATTGGTAGCAAGGATCGCTTAGTATCCAGTGAGTGGATGCGCGCGACAAAGTCAAGGTGCGGTCGGAACGATAATTAAAACGCTTTTACAAAACTGTAGGCAAACAGCGCTTAAGTGGCTGTCATTCGTTACCCCGTGGGCTGTGGCAAGTCGGTAAGTCGCTGAGCGAGCAATCAATCACTCGACATTCCCTTCCCCACCGACCCATTACATTTCTATTTTGAAAGCTGCTTATTAAGCGGGGTCGGTCGGAGAGACAGACAGGTTTCACGGTATAAAATATCGGGTTGCCGTGCTGGCAGGGACGATTCCGTGTCGAGGTAGCTATGCCCGGCTACCCAGGAAGGGAACAGGCGCGGAGAGTAAAGGACGGAAGCGTAGAAGAGAGAGAACGAAGAAGAGAAGGGAGGGATGGCGGCTGTAAAAGCGGTGAAATATCAAAGCCGGGATGGGAGCTGTCATCGTCGGGCCAACATCATGGGTGGCGTGTTGAATTAGAATGCCTTCCCACACCCCACACAGGGCCAAACCCCACCGCAATTCTCCCACCATAATCCTACCGCTTGCAACGGTGGGGGATGACAGTAGAGGACAGGTTATATACTCTACTGTTAACAGAGAAGGAGGGGAAAAGACGATGTCGTGTCGCCAGGCGGCGCTGCGGTCGCATTCCACTTCGTGCATTGAACAGCTCCGTCGAGAGCTGCCACTATTTTCCTGGATTTCGTCGGGTGTACGTCGTTTGCGTTTAATCATTTCGCATTGTGGAAGGATCGATTAATTAACACGTACAACCGTGGTCGTGTTGCGGCGTTCAAAACGTTCATCGGACTAATAGATTGTTTCTTAACCGTGCACTGTGGGAATATACTTGTGATTTTGTGCAGTGATCGGTTTAATAAGTGTTAAACCAAATGGTTGTCCTAGAGGAAGGCGGTATGCTGACTACTGGACATAATCAATATCTACAACCGGATTATCTTTCTCCGCTTCCAACCACGGTTAGTATCGCTCATTCTGCAAAACTCTTCACTTTTGTTGCATTCGAGGTAATAATCGGAGCATTATTTTAGAAGTAAATAATTTCAATTCTCATGTTAATTTTCATGTTAACATTTTCATGTTAATGTCGATTTCAAATGAACACATTTGAGATTATTCGTTTGAGTATTCAAGTTGAAGATAATATATAAATTGAACTTGGTTCATCCGCGTTCCGACGGCGCGCGCTATCCGACGGGTTGCTGTACTCCATTTCGCGTTCGAACCCGACACTCCATTCCGCGTTCGAACCTGACGCTCCATACGTTTATTCTTCGATCTCTAAATTCGATTCCTACAATATTTTCTCATTTCTACGTTTTACTTTACAGTTGGATGCGAAGAAGAGTCCATTAGCTTTGCTGGCGCAGACATGCAGTCAAATTGGTGCCGATTCCCCGACAAAGCCCTTAATCTCTCCTCTGGATAAAACTCCCAAAAACATGAACGGCGGTGCAAACGCGAAATCTCCGCCAGCTGCAAAATTGGAGCGAAGTACCCGTAGCAGCCCGTCGGATGGGAAGTCGTTGGCCTTCAAGCCGTACGAAACCAACGTTGTTTCGAAGAAATCTACCGACGAGAGTAGACCAGCATCGAAAGCGAGTGTTCACAGTGTTAGTGGCCAAGACAGTGTCAGTGCGAGTGATAATAATCACACGGAGAAAAAGTCCTCTGGAAATCGTACGCCCGTCGGACGGAAGTCGGCGTCACCCGCTAGCCAAGCGACGGTGAGCACCACTCCGTTGGCGGACAGGAAGACACCGGTGGACCGTGAAAAAACTGACGGATCGCCACGCAACAACAACGGCACCAGTCCAATCATCAGATCCGGAATGGAGATTTTATCCGGTAGCCACGCCAAGGATTCGAATCTGGGCGCTTACAAGCCCGGCCTCACCGGATTCTCCAGCAATCCACTTTGCTGTCCACCGGGCCTAGCAGAGAATCCAGCCTTCAGACCACCGTTCGCCGGTGCATCACCTTTCTCTCATCATCATGCCGCGACGGCGGCTCTTTTGGGTTATCCATCAACCACTCCAACCGGTGGAAACCCGTATTTGAGTTACGCTCGCGTGAAGACCCCGGCTGGCGGAGAGGCTTTGGTGCCAGTCTGCAAAGACCCTTACTGCACCGGTTGCCAATACAGCATGCACAGCGCTCAATTAATGATGGGCACTGGAACTTGTCCCAGCGGATGCACGCAGTGCGACCATCAGAAGTACGGTCTGGCAATGGCGTTGTCGTCGTTGGGTCCCATGGCTCCTCCGTCGCTCTCCTATCCGTCCACGTTAACCGGCGGCAGACCGTACGTGTGTAATTGGATCGCAGGCGATTCATACTGCGGTAAACGATTCACTACATCGGAGGAGCTTCTCCAACATCTTCGCAGCCATACCAGTTTGACCGGCGGCGATCATGCGTCCTCTTCGGCTGCTCTTCTCAGCAACCCACATCCTCATCCGTTGCTTTCGCCGTCGGCTGCTCTTCATCGTGCAGGCGGTGGATCGTACCCGACACCATCTTTGAGCCCTCTGAGCGCCAGATACCATCCATATGGTAAACCACCGACAGGACCTCTTCCAGCATCGCTCGCTGCCTCACCGTACAGCGCTTTTAACGCGCTGGGACCTTATTACTCTCCGTACGCCATTTATGGCCAGCGAATTGGAGCCGCGGTACATCCTTAAAGCGATTTCTTCTGTCCGACGGTTATCAGTGAACAGCGAATCATAGTGTAACATAGAGAGAGTTTTCGTAAATGACATTTTGACAGACTGTTGTGTAAATAAGTAAAACGTGTATCATATGAATTTATTTAAAAAAGGTATATATATACGTATGTATGTATATATACATATATATATAAACCTGTGTGTATAAATTCAAGATTACGATTAAAGTTTATAAAAATATCTTGACAAATTAACGTTTTATCGCGAGATCCTGCATTAATGTATCTTTTGATGTTTGATCATTATTTAGGGAGGAACGTGTACACCGTGGATGAATCATTGAACCTCTATAAAGTATGTTTTCTGAAAATGTAGTAGTGTGAATGATAGTTCTGTGAACAGTTGAAATTTACCTGTGCCTATATTGTTTCGATGTTTAACGCGATCTGATTCGCAAGGTGAAAATTATCGACCCGTGTGTATCACGATACTCGTGAATTATTTTCTGTTACAGAAACGCGGTCGTGCATGTTCTATGTCCACGATATAACTGTGATATTACGCTATTTTTCGAGGAAATAATAAAAAGATAATGTTAACGACGATAGCTAAGCTGTATTAATGGTGAAATATGTAATATCTAACTTAATCGTATCGTTTGTATCGGAGAATCTTGTAGAAATGGTTCAACTGGATGAAAAGACGAACGAAATTATTTCGTAAAACTTTCAACACGAAATTATTGTAAAGAGAATCTTTTTGACGGTCTTCTAAATTTGTTCGTAAAAACACATTCAATTTTCATTGTTCGTTATGTAAATTACTATGTAATGTACAATAGATATTATTTGCACTGTAAATATTTCTTGTAAATATCGTTGAGTTTCCATACCGCTTTAATAAAAACAATGTTTGTGGAATCACTAAAATTTGTTTTATCATTTCTTTCTTTTTAAATCTACTTCAGTGAATTTTGCATATTCTATGCTGAAAATACGGGACTCGTTCCAGGTTGTTATTTATTCAGTTTGCTCTGAATACGGTAGAAGAGAACCATTAGCGAAGTTTTATCGATCATTCAATTGGGAATTGACGAAATATTGTCCCTTATAGTACTTTAATTCTTTAGTGACGAATGACGTGGTTTAGTTTAAATGTTGTTGCCATTGATGACACTATTTTAAGGATCGTAGGGGACCTATTACGAAAACGTATCAATGAAATAATCGACTCATACTGAAGAACCATTAAATGAGATCGATTCAGAATTCACTTCATTACGAAAGTTAAATTTCTGCTTCTATAATACGAAAACGCATCGCCCCGTCGCGTCGCGTCCGTAAGGTGTTAGATAAAATGAATCGTACAAAATTCCTCCATTTTCACTTTTTCAAAATGAGACTACTATTTCTGATACTTTAACTTTTTTATAAAATTCGGCCGGTAAACACATTTTTATTTTAATTGTTTTATGACATTTCCGTGTTAGAAATATGAATTTGGTAACGAAAAGGATTATATTAGATAGACAGTTGAATTCATAATCCTTTGAATTATTTATAATTTTTTACTTTAATTGATTTTCATTTTAATCTGTGCAAATGATATAGTCGTAATCATTCTATAGAAATCTCTTTCATTATTTTAATCGTTTTGTAGAATGTAGTGTTAAAATTTCATAAATTAAAAGTTTCCATGCAATTATCATTAGAATAAATAAATTTCCGCTTCGATCGCAAACTTAATACCATTCTATATTTTCGCGATAAAATTCGAGCAATAATAACACACTGTATTTAGCATCATACAATAAAAAAGATGCAGAATCAATTATGTTTTAAGTAAAAAAAAAAATAATATTCTGACATAATATAATTTAATACACATGGTTTAATACACAGTTAAATATTTATAATGCAACAAAAATTAACATCACTTTTAAAATTTGCAGAATTATTTTCCATAAACAATTGCACAACTTCGTTTACAATAAAAAATTCATACAAAAAGAAATCTGCGTTTTTCTCGGAAATTAATTGTAGCAACGAAAAACAGTTTCGTATTTACAATATAAATCTTTCTAACATCTGTTGTGTGTTACAAAACAAAATATCGATCGACTGAAAATATTATGACCAAGTGCGCATTTGTTGCACGTTAAACAATCGAATTCATTGAGGAAACAATTACTTATCAGACAAACTGTTTCTATACGTAAAAATTTTCTTTTTGCACTTCTAACTAAAACATTCTGAACTTTACATTGAAATTCTTAGATTAGTACGTTACAGTAATATATGTGATACATAAATAAAAAGAAACACATGACAGTATAATTTTTAGTTATATTTTAATTAGTCGCTGCTTTGAATAGATTACGTTTAGATAACTGTATCTCTTTTTTAAATACACGTAAACTACGAGATAATTTTTAATTTTGAATATCTCGATGCTTCACGTTAAACATATTCTTTAACAATCTTATCCATAAATGCAACTTTATCGCTACTTACCTTCGTGGCACATTTTTATTTACAAAATTCTGTATGTACTTTGCATGAAATAACTCATAATTGAAAATATTAAAACTATTGAAACATTTTAATAATTACACACGTATATTATATAAGGACACTTCAATAATAATCTCATAAACAAATATTATATTTAATAATATATGCACTCGCATGTTTCGTGATTAATGACATTCCATTCGTTATCTCGCTACGTGAGTAATACGTAGTAGGAACGAAGCGAAGTTAACAGTTGCTTATCTGACGGCTATTTACCAAGCGGCCGCATAGCGACGCAGTAAAGTTTCTATCGAGGTGGTAGAAAGAAGCGAATAGATTTGAAAGGAAAAATAGAAGGTGGTATTAAACTTGAGATAATTTAAACGAGTTCGACAGCGGCGTTATCGATGGAGGAAAGCGTTGTTTCGACAAATCGTAGTCCAGAATAAATACATTTGGCAGGAAATAATGGAGGTTGAAAATGAAGAGCAGAGTTTAAACGGGAAACAGAAGAGAATAAATTCCAGGCTTCTGATTCGCACCACCAGGGTGCTTGATGTTCGTGTGCGCGCACGAACGGTTGGTCTCAATCCCCGGACCAGCCAGGAGAGTAAATTTATTTCTTTCATTACGGACGGAGCAGGTCGCGAGTTCTCGGATATCAGCACTGCAAGGCGGGGCGCATAAATCTGCAGCTTAGTGCCTGCGGGGAGGAGAAGACCGACGAGAAAGGATGAAAGGGAGGACAGAGTGGGTGGTTGAAGGTTTTTAAAGCCATGCAGAGGGGAAGAAGTTGCTCTACCCTCTCTGCGAACGTCGTTTCCATCGCTGGTGTGCCACGACAGGCGGTGGCAGGCTCAGCTGGCTCAGCAAAATGAAATATTCGGTGATTGTAACCGTCGGGATGAATAGTTTCCTTGTATTTTGTCTTCTTGACTCGTTCCATGGATCGGAATTCATGTTATTCCGCTATCATTACCTGCAACGCTGAATCTCAATTAGCGATTCGCTCGTACTAATTAGACTGTTTACGTGTACGTGAATCGAACCAAGCGATATTAAATCTTCGCGATTCGATCTACACTCGCTACAAGAAGTGTTTTACCACTTTACGTGTGGCCAGTTGTTGAATCACTTTTCTTATATCTGAGAGCACAATACATTTTGCTGAAGGGTAATCATTAGAGAGATAACCTTAAGATAAGTTTTCTCTTGGCACGTTTATTTGTCCCGTGTAAATATACATACTGTCAGAGTCGCATCCGCTGGTAACGTAAATAAAATACTGTTAAGATTAATTGCTAAATTCTAATGATAAATGACATTTTTACGTAGAATATTAATGTCATTAAATAAAATAATACTATCGGTTGCAACGTGGTGAGAATTAGTGTACGCGGTGATTCAATCTTCAGATTTTAACGTAAAATATATAAGCTTGAAAATTTACAAATCCACTCGTTTCTCCGTTCTTATACACATGATTTTCTCGATGTCTAAATTTCCAGTCTAAATTCTTGAATTTTTAGATTTTCATATTTTCAAGTTTACAATATCAAATTGCAATATTGTCAATTTCTAATGTACGTATCTTTGAATTTACGAAACCAATATCCAAACTTACTTTACCAGTATACCATAGAACAATAAAAGTTTGATTTTTCTGAAAATTTCACTCAAAATCCAAATCATTGATATCACTCTTATCCACGAAACACATATTGCATTTTTGGAGTGCATAGAAAAAGTATAATGTGACAAACTACAAATGCTCCTTATAAAATCAATGTAAAAATGAAGACAACCTAAATGTACATAAATTATGATAAAGGAATTTTAAATTAGATTTAATGAAAAATTCCATAATTTTATTAGAATTTTAATGATTAAAGATGGTCCAGACTTTCCTTTGTGAAGATTAATGAGACTATTTTAGTCCAACACTCAAGTTCGCTATTCCACAGCAAGAAGAGAGAAACAATCCCCTGTGCGTGACTTTAGCTAAGTTTTAACTGGTAATTTTGTTAATTCTCTAATTTATATTTCGGACAGCTGCTCCTCGTATTGCTTCCTGCGTGACGTTAATGTGGTATTCGAAAATGTTTTGCTGTAAAAGAGCGTGTAACTTCACGTATGTGAGTTACCTTTCACGACTGTCGCGTTGTTCCATTTGTTATGTGAAGTACTCTCGTAAGGGCAAACGCAATAAATATTTATAGTGCACCTTCGATATATTGCTTTGCTATGTAGTTTCGACGTACGTTGTGATTGCATGTGAGATATGAATTAATACTGAATATCATATCACACATGAATTAGTATTGGAAATGATATACGTGAGGTATCAATTAATATTGAATATTACATATCTGAGACATGAACTAATTTGAGTATGTTAATTTTTAAATATTATATATTGAATGTGTACAAACACATAGATGATTTTCAAACTCTTTTTATATTACCATAATTATTTCCATTTGTACATTCTGAGCTCTTTGTAGTATTTTAGAAACCAGGTTGCAAATGAAAATTGATATGTATTTGTATTGCAGTGCATTTGAACCGAGATTATCTAAATATCAAGCATCATAAATTATATAACTCCTAATATGGAAGTAATATTAATACTAGATCTACTTGATATTTATACAAATTATACTATATTTATTCTACTGAAATTTGGAACCATTTCTCTGCAAAAGAAGTTGATGCCCACTACTTTTATATTTAAATACAGTGTAGTAAATTTAATATAAGTATAAACTATGTTTTTAATTTTGTTTCAAAGAGTAGAATATGGTATCCCAAACAATTTGCTTTCTTATGAATGGACACCTTTTTCTTATTAGCTGCCTTCATGGTCTTCAATAAATGTTCCCAACTCCATTCTACTTCCATCGTAGGTTTTTATACAACCAAGATATCTAGGCCAGGAAAAAGCAGTGTTAAAACCTGGCTGGAATTACCCTCAATTTTGGTCGGTATTACACACTACGTGTTCACATATTTAACTGAACTGAATCCGGATATCAAAAACTAAATGTGGATTAGAAGCAATTCTCTAATGATATTAACATTATTAAATCTTATTTAAAAATCGATTAATAATATGAAGTTACCTTACAAAATAAACATTTACGGATTCTTTAATGTTAATTTCTGTAAGTATTTTAAAATTGAAAATAAAGTAGAGAAATAGGTGAATATTGAATTAAATATAAATTGATGTATTGATCTATGTTTCTGTACAACATATTTCCAGAAATTGTTCACTGTAATTCAACATGTATTTAAAAAAAAATATTTTAACAAATTTTTTAGCTTAAATTAATAAATTTTGAATAAGTCAATGTTCAACAAGTTTTCATCAAGTCTTGATAATTTTGAAGCAAAAATAAAAGACCTTCATAGCCATAAAAACATTGAATATTAGTTAACCGCATCATTAGTACCATAATAAATGAGGTCATTTTTGTTTCAACCCCGTACCTATAAACATTCAGATAAATAATTGAAAATAAATAAAGAAACCTGAAATGTTAGGTACACTGTGAATTTACCGATCCATACACACCACAAAACTCGAACACGCTCAAACCTCAATTCTCATACAAACAGATTGATTAGAGCTGTCTCGAGTCCCATACAACATAAGCTATATTTTCCGCATCCAAACGGAAGCAATAATAAAATAAACAGTTGTCGATTTTTCGAGAGGTGGACAAGTTTGTCGAAGCAATATCGCCGAAAGGAAACCGTCGGTGTCGTTGGACTAAATCTTTTTGTCGTCGGAAACACGTCCCCGAAAGACGTCTATCAGCCGATCCTGGCCAGTCTTACGAGTCAGAACAGACAATTTAGCACATCAATAACAAGCCGCAGATAAAAGCAGCCCATACATCGTGGCTGACGTATCGTTTGTAATAAAACACAAAGGGGGTCTAGCCGCCAGCGGCATCTGTGTACAGCGTTCTGCAGCCGTTCGTTCGTTCGTTCGTTCGTTCGTTCATTCTTGCTGTTATTAACAGGCCGTACATCGTGGATGTTTTCTACCTACCGTCTCCCGCCGAGTCATACATCACCGGTGAATGGCGCGACAGCAAAGAGCAACTATAATTCATCTATAAGCCGATCCCCCTCGGCGGAAATTGTGCAAGACGAAATCGATAGGTCAAACGTTGCTGCGAAGGTTTTATGACGCTTCGCGCTTCAGTCCTGGAAAATTGAATATTTTTCAAGGTTCGAGGGTTACTGTTTCAACGCTTAACTTTCAATGCGTTTCAAACAGTTTAATTCGTTGAATCCTGGGTCAATCAGGACCTGTCAAATGTGTGACAGGGTGACATGGACTTGGATGTAATCTTAAAAATGTTTAAATACCCATATTTTAATATTGCTCATTTTTGAATTTTTAAGTATTGCTTCAGGTTGGTTCATTTTTAGGTACTCGATTTTTACAATTTTTTAATTTTTAAATGTTCTTTGGAATTTTTTAATTTTCTACATTTTCAGATTTATAGGTTAACAAGTTTTTAGGATCCTTAATTTTCTAATTTATAAATTTTCTCTCCAGATTTCAGGATTTTACACCTTATAAGAATGCGTGAGTAGAATACGACCAGAGACAAAAAATGATGATTCTATGATACATAAACAAACCATTATGCAAATGATTAAATATTTATAGTCGAATTTGGTATCTGTGGCATCGTCTCCCGCAGCGTTCCCATACCGGTGGTGGTGCATGTAAGAATTAACCCGAGGACGGTGATGCATTGTGCCTCCTTGTTACTTCCATTTACACCCAGCACGAGCGCAAGCCACTGTTCGCGTATGAACGTGTTTAATTTCGACGATGCGACCTACCTGTGGCTGGCTCTATTCAAAGCATTTCTTCGTTCACCGTGTAGCGAATCAATTCTTACTTGTCGTTTCAATAGTCACGCATATTTCTTGTCTCTTTCTCTCCATATAACAAAACGTGTCCCCAGTTTGCACTTTACCACTTTATCTTATTTTGGAGGAGAAAAATCTATGGTGTCAGAGGTTTAATTGTCAGCATCGACACCTATGAACCGGACGAGAATTGTAGAAACTAGAATGGTAGGATATTCGAATACGAACGAAACAATGATGACAACTAATAGCAAAGAAATAATTATAAAAGAATTTGTCAAAGTAATAAGCTAGAAAGTTTCAAAGTAACCAACAGCAAAAATATCTTTGGCGAAGTGTTAAATAATGACACTGTTCAGTTCAACTCTACGAGTGTATACAAGTGAGAAACAATGATGACAAGTAATAAAAAGAAAATAATTTTAAAAGAATTCATCAAACTGATGAACTAGATATTTCTAGAGTCGCCAACGTCAAAAATATCTTTGACAAAGTGTTAAATAATGGCAACGTTCCGTTCTATTTAAAACCCTGTATCAAATATTTTGAAAGTCTCAGATAACCACAAAGTGACAGAAACGTCAGCTTCTAAAAATGTCCAATAGTTTAAAAATCGCAACGTGGAATGAACAAAGCGTTCTATCTTCGTATTCCGCAACGAAACCGCCATAGTGGCAAGATATTTGAAAATTAGCAAGATAGAGTATCAAATACCCAGCGCTAACTACATATGCATCTCTCTCGTCGTTCATCTATCACGTAACCGTCAAAGTAACGGCGTTAACGACGTCTCACGCGATTACCAAAAGGAAAAAGAAGCTTTCCATCACGGTTAAAGCAAGGTGAAACTAAGACTATTTCTCTGTGCTTCACAGAGAAACCGCGAAAACTAGCAAAACTAAAACCACAAGAGGGGTTAGCAGAAAGACGAAGAAGAAGAAGAAGCGAGAAAAGTGGGTGGAAAAGGGATGAGAGGGTTCGAGCGTGCACCACGTGGAAGAGAAGGTAGGGCGAAGAAGAAAGGAGAGGGAGAAAGGGAGAGAGGAAACGCGACGGACCGGATGATGAATTAGCCGAGGTGACCTCTCGCGCGAAATCTCTCCTGCTAGCTCTCGCGGTAGGCAGCTCCCGTGATGTCGGCCCCGAGATGATGGATCGCCTCGCGTCACGGAGCCATTCATCACCTCCATCTATCAGCCACCCCTTCACCTTGCTTCAGAAAGCGAGCATTCGATGGCTATCTACTCGCTTCGGATAGTGATTAATGTTGATCGGAGCGCACCCTGTTATTCGACCTCACTTCCATCTACGTCTCTCTTTCTAGCCAACTCCTCCTTCTCTGCCGTCCTGGCTATTCTTCCATCCTCTTTCTCTGTCTGTCTGCTTCAACGACGTACACGTCCACACGTCTCTAGACGTTGACTTCGTATTGACTATGCGCGTTCATCTTCTCGATCGTCGGACAGCTCGTTGGAAACGCCGTAAAGGATGACCCTACGCGCCGGTTCGGCTGAAACACCGAAACCCCTCGTGTTTCCCTTCGATTTTCCATACGGAACGAATACTCCAATATTCCCGTGTTCGTGTACATCGATGGATTCTAAGATTGATGCCAACTACTGGATACGATCGATGATCGACGCAAATGTGATCAAAATTTACTACGCCTTTATTCTTGCTGAACAGTCACACTAATTGCGGTCATTTCGGTTGCGTTCATTGGATCGCAAATTATTTCAACCGTTTACTTAAGTATCAGTATTTTCGTAAACTACCAGAGTCATTAGCTGATTTTCTTTCATTATTAAGTACTTTCATGCTGATATTCAGTATATGTAGAGATGTGGAGATCTTGGAATATAGGAATTTTGGAATATTGAGATTTTGAGATAGAAGCCTGAAGACCTACAGATATGGAGATCTATGGACATGGAGATATAGAAAGAATATTATGAAATGAGTTTAACAAAATTCACATATAGTACTGTAGTATTAGTAGGTACACATGGTAGGTATATGGTAGTGTTATTCAAGCTTTCGGTTAAAGTATAAAAATATATTAATAAACATACCGTATTTCTTTAACTATCATTACATTTACATGCATGATGTTAACTAATCTCTTCCGATATTACCAAACAAATATATTTTTTATCAACACCATTGCGCAACCGATATCTAGAATTCATTTGAAAGCGAAAGATATTGATTTGTACAACCTGAGTGAAGCAAATATAAGGTCGACTATAAAAAATGTACAATTAGTAAGTTTGAGAGTGAAAGATATAGAAAATTTGTAAATACGTCGCGATCGGTGGTGCAAAGTATACAGGAGCGTCGATACGTGATCGTTAAGAATTCCAATGGGTAACGTATCAGGAAATCTTCACGAAACTTTACGTACGCGAATAACTAATTGTAGGGTCAGAGCTGATGTCAAGAATTTACATAATACGACAGCGTGGCATAGCGATCAGCCGAGTCGACTGTGTGTCTTGAACGAAGAGGCAACCACCGTTTCGCTGGAATGGCTGATAATGTTGCACAAGTCGTATATCGTGGCCTTCTTAATGGGATAGCATTAACCTTTTTTAACGCGGCTTCCTCTACGATGAACCTCCAGTTCCGCGTGTCCCCTTCTCGCTTGATGAATAGCCGTGAATATAATGAATAATGATAATTGATCGACGCTTTTGGTTTTTCACCTTATTTGACCGTTGCAGCCGCGATGAGTCTCGTGTGCTCATAGCATTTCAATGAAAGACAACTCCTATCTTTCCACTCTGAACTACGCCATTTATTCGATTTCAAAATAACTCGCTATGTTAATGAGCGAATAGATGCCATTGCAGTGACAGGAAAAATTGTTTCAACGCTAAACCTACTGGTGTATAATACAAGTTTATTTAATAAAAAATGAAATGGTAATAAAAAATGAAGAGGAAAAAGTAGGTAAACGATCGATACAATATAAGGGTACCGATGTCAACCCATTAGTTGACGCCTTTTACCTTTGAAGCTACTATTCTCCTTTTAATTTTCTTTGCTGGCTTTAGGAAATACTGTATGTATCCAAATCTATATAAATACGGAATAATATATTTAACATTTTTTTAATATAATTTCAACATATTTTCAATGTTATTCTAATCTAGACAAACACCCTAATTTACGCAATTTAAGTAATAAAAATTGAACTGACCCACAAAAACAGCATTATGAAATCTTTTAATGCTTAGAAGTTAGAAGAGTAATTATTAAAACTTAAAACTACACGCGTTAGATTCCTACGCTTAGAATTGCTATGCGTTGCATTAATACGCGTTGAACTAATACGCATTGAATATCCACGTGCTGGATTACTACGCGTTAGATATCGACACGCTGGATTATTACGCGTTAGATTACCACGCGTTAGATTCCTACGCTTAGAATTACCATGCGTTGCATTAATACGCGTTGAACTAATACGCATTGAATATCCACGTGCTGGATTACTACGCGTTAGATATCGACACGCTGGATTATTACGCGTTAGATTACCACGCGTTAGATTCCTACGCTTAGAATTACCACGCGTTGCGTTATTGCGCGTTGAATATGCACGCGCTAGGTTACTTCGCGTTGGATAATCACACGCTGTATTACTACGCATTGTATTTATGTTAGAAGAGTAATTATTAAATTTTTGGCAGATCTACCCTTGAAGGTTCCTGCCTTGCAGCAATAAATATTGCATCGATTCTAAGATCATTAACACATCAGTCACGATGAGTATGTTGCATTATACATATGTTCAATATCTATCCTGGGTCTCTTCACGCCAACTCGTGGATTGACATCTGTACACATTTCTTACATTGACGAAAATCGATTTGATTTCAAGGACACCCTACAATATACTGTAAAAGAAAGATGTTAGACAATCATTTTGACGGATAGGGTAGGGCTTTACGTAACCAAAATGGGGGATTGCTTATTTTAAGTCAGAGAAATTGTTCAGAAACTTTTGTCAAAATGTATATTGATTGTTGTTGAGATAAAGAGCTATTTAAGATGATTCGTTATATCATTCATTTACCTTTTTGCTTTGTCTTTAAGTTGAAAATAATGATCAATTGTCTGTAGCTCGGGAGATAAATATAAAGTACGGGATATTAGCTCCAAGTAATTTTTTTAAGGTCGTATTTCATTTCGAAATGAAATAATTGAAGCTTTGAGCAACCTAAGATATAAGTATTAATCTTCAACTATAAACGTTCGAATGATAAGAACAGCGAGTAAATATATCGCTCTGGTGAACGATTAATCTGTTATTATGTTTGGTGAAAAATTTTATGGTACTACTTTAAACATGATATAAGATAAAATATTATTTTATTTGAAAATGTTATTCAGGGACAAGAGACTCTTTTTGTTATATTTTTCTGTTGTTATTTAACGTATTGTATCAATATTACAAATTATAAATTGTAACAATTTGTAATTACTACTAAATTTTAGCTTACGATATTAGTATTAAATTTTAGTGTATATCATTAGTAGATTTTAGTTAAAAATTTTTAATACTCATTTGTAGTTTTGTTATTGATACATAGGATATTTACTATTTCGTCTATTATTTTTATTAACTTTCCAATGAGTATTCTAGATGGGGGCGGAAATTTTAAAATAGAAAATTTGATGTTTCTGCTTTCAGATTTTATACATTTTTAAATTAAAAAATTTTCAAATTCGAAAATGAAAAAATTTCCATATTCTCAGATTTTTAAATTTTCACCATCAAAACTTTCCAACCTTGGAAATGTGAAATTTCTATATTTTTAGATTTTGTAAATTTTTACAGTCAAAAATTTCCATTCTTGGAAATGTGAAATTTCCATATTTAGTTCTGTACAATTTCAACATTCTAAATTTTCAAACTTGAAAATTTTAAATTCTTAAATTCCTAAATTTGAATTTTAAAGCCTCCATGCTTCTAAACTTGCAAATTAAAAAATTCCCTCGTTCCCAAATTATAAAATTGTACAATTTCTCCTAAATTTGAAAAGCTTAAAATTTTTCAATTAAAATTTGAAAAGCAACTCTATTATTTTTAACACATCACATATCATATGTGTGGTTTTTTAATTTAAGAACGACACAATGTTGATATTTATTATACGCTATTTCTAAGCAATTAAACAGACCTTCAAATAAAAATCGTAGAAACCGACAACAGAAGATATTTGCGATCCGATGAAGAACAGCAAAGTTAGTTTTCAACTTTAGTAGATGCTTCTTCGTTCCTGCTGGCTAATCACTTCATAAACCCAGTGTGTCAGATACAACGCAAATACAATGTCCGCATTAATCGTAAGAATTGCTGGTTTACGAGTAGCGCACAGCGTGATATGTCTTTCGTTTCGTTTCGTTTCGTTCCGTACCGCGTCTGCATTACATCACACGGCTAATTAAGTCCTCATTATTCTCCGTGAATTATGGTGGTAATTCACCGACTTTCTCTCACTACGACACACCAGCACGCAAACAACGATATCTTCCGAGGATCCATTCGTTGAATTTTAAATGAATCTCCACATCGAGTAATTATAAAGAACCACTTTTTTCTACTTCGCTCGATTTCTGTTTATTTCGCGTAACGGTATAAAATAAACGCGATATCGTTAATTTATTCGATTTTCGAATACGCTAGTTTGTTGCGAATTTAACAACCTGTTGACAAGCGGAAATCATTCGGTTACGTCATTTTAAACGTCCGAAGAATCTGCTTAAATTTTAATCGCAGATTAGGATGATTTTCGGGGCGCAAATAATGGCCGTTAACGAAACATAGAAAGCCATTAAATCGTTCTTGAATTTGGAAGATCGAAGCATTTTATTTTTTCGCAGATGTAATTGGCTCGGGTGATCGATAAACAGAAGAATTACGAGGTACTTCGATTGGAATCAGGATCTTTATCGGATGTTTACTCGTTAATAGTATCGTAAATATATACGATAGGTTTTATCTGATGTAACATCGAATGAATTGCTACGTTTAGGGAACACGATCGTAAAATCGAAAATTTTACATCGCTGATGGCCTCAAAAGAAATACTATTGCGAACGGGTATGGAAATGTAAGACGACGCATTTCGAATTTTAATATCGAATTTATTCTGTTATTGCTGTATTTTCATCGTTTACGTCAATTTCACCGAGCACTTTTTTTATTTGTAGTTTATAATCACGTCGATAGTCTGGTAACATATAATTATACTGTAATTAAATGAATGAAATAGACATCTATTATTTTATGTTGGTAATTCATAAAAACATTCATACTGTCCAGTCCATTAGTAAATAATTATGTTGTATTTAAAAAAATAAAGAAAAAATTTTTTTGATATTGCATTCTTTTAATATACTTCATAAAATTATTAAAACAGCCTATTCCGTTAACAAATAATTTTAATATATTTAAAAGTAGGCATCAAAGAAGCAGACATTTTTTTGCAATTGCATTTCTTTACTATAATTTATAAAAATATTAAAACAGCCTGGTATATTAAAAAATATACTGTAATTTAAAAAAATAAGCAGACAAGTTCTATTTTTTTATTGGTAATTTATAAAAATATCGAAACAACCTATTTCCTTAAGGAATAATTGTAATATAATTAAAAGAATTTTTGTTCTTTAAAAAGGATTTTTGTTATTGCATTTCTCTACTATAATTCATAAAAACATCAAAACAGCCCAAAAAAATAAAATAAACATACAGCTACTTTTCCATTATTAGTAATTTATAAAAATCTCAAAGCAGTCCAGTTAATTAGGAAATAATTACACTGTAATTAAAAGAATAAAATAAACACACAACACTACTATTGTTACAGGATCTTTTATTATGATTCCTAAAAATATCAAAACAACCTGGTTCAGTAAGAAATAATTATACTGTAACTAAAAGAATAAAGTAAATGATTCTGTTTTTGTTATTAGTAATTGACAAAAATATCAAAATAGTATAGTTAATTAGCAAATAATAATATATATGATTATACAGAGTGTCTCACAACTAGTATAGGTCCCTGAAATGAGGAGTAGTTGACGTGATTCTGAATAAGATTTCCCTTTGCAAAAATGGGATTTGAAGCTTTGTTTTTGAATTATTAAGGAAAAACACGGACCAATCAGAACGTGAGGATTATTACGCGTTGGGTTACTACGCGTTGGTTAACTACGCGTTAGATTACCACGCGTTAGATTTCTACGCTTAGAATTACCATGCGTTCCATTACTACGCGTTGGACTAATACGCGTTGAATATCCACGCGCTGGATTACTACGCGTTAGATATCCACACGCTGGATTACTACGCGTTAGATTACCACGCATTAGATTCCTACGCTTAGAATTACCACGCGTTGCGTTATTACGCATTGGACTAATACGCGTTGAATATCCACGCGCTGGATTACTACGCGTTAGATATCCACACGCTGGATTACTACGCGTTAGATTACCACGCATTAGATTCCTACGCTTAGAATTACCACGCGTTGCGTTATTACGCGTTGGACTAATACGCGTTGAATATCCACGCGCTGGATTACTACGCGTTAGATATCCACACGCTGGATTACTACGCGTTAGATTACCACGCATTAGATTCCTACGCTTAGAATTACCACGCGTTGCGTTATTACGCGTTGGATTACTACGCGTTGAATATGCACGCACTAGATTACTACGCGTTGGATATTCACACGCTGTAGTACTACGCGTTGTATTACTACGTGTTGGATTACTACGCGTAGGATTACCACGCGTTGCATTACCACGCGTTGGATTACCACGCGTTGGATAACTACGCGTTATCCGAAGCTGTCACTCTCGCGTCTGCGCATGCGTAATCCTTACGCTCCGATTGGTCCGTGTTTTTCCTTACATACCCCCCTATTTCAGGGGCCTATACCAGCTGTGAGACACCCTGTACAGTGAAGCAATAGAATAAAAGTATAATGGTGTATCAGAATACTAATATAGTTGTGAGACACCCGTATACACATATATGTATATACTATATATGAATAGATAGAATATAAGAATAAATAAACAAACAAATTATTTACTAATTCAATACATTACATCTGCATATGTAAAGATGAACTACACAACACATAAACATAGTAAAATAAAAAATAATATTAATAAATAAAAAAAAATAATAACTAAGAAAGAATTCAGCAAAGTTTGTCAACAATAAAAGTACCATAAGGGGTTAATCGCTTTCGAATTCGAGCAAAAGAATCAATTTGAATCAATAAAATGACTATCAACGGAGGTATTATCCATGTTTGCAGTTCGATGAAACGGCTTCCTCCTTGCTTGGAATTCGTTGAATCCAGTCATTGTGAATTGCCATACTTGGAATCACTTAAGCCACTCATACATCCCTACGGTTGACTTGCACCGACTGCGGCTTGTTTAATTCTATTTGACGCTAATGAAATAAGTGTCATAGATGCTCGGCGGCGATGCGAACGCGATTATTAGGACAGGGATATGTCGGGATTGACAACGTAGGCAATCGCCGCTTCGATTCAATTGTAACTATCGTTTTGCATTGAATATTAACGACTCGATTTTACTACTTTAGTTAAGATGTAGGCTTCAAACTTATCGAGCTAACTACTACTTGCGCTAGAAAATTTGAGTATTTCCTTTCATTATATGTTTGATATCTTGTGTTAAACAATTTTTACTTTAATTATATTGAATTTTCTAACTTATCAAGTATACTTAATGAAATTTTTATTAAAATTAATGAATAGTACTTGCGAATGGAATTAATGAATAGTATTTGGGAATGGTATCTTAATTGTGTAATATGTATACTTTAGGCCTGTATTTATCGAGCTCTGGCGTAACACTAAATGACAGGTATGTAATATATACTTTGAAATTGAAAATAAAGTGAAACATAATTGAGTATACACAGTAATTCTTTCTTGCAATGAAAAGCAACACAGATTTCAGGAAAAGCTACTTTTGTAATTTAAGGCGATGTGTTTGCTGCCTGCATCAAGTATATTAATAGACTTCAAATATCTCACATTTGAGCGTAGGAATTAATTTTCATACATTGATCGTATGTGTACGTTAGAAAGAGCTTACTATGAAAAATGTTAAAAATCTATAAAGAAAAGTTTCATACCAAAAACATCAAAAATATTTTAACGTTCCTTAAAAATGTTCACTTTCATCTTGTAACCAGTATCTTTTATAAAATCAGTTACTCTAAAAACGGTAAACTAGTATTTTAGAGTAAAGTAAAATACCGTGTACAGCGTATAATCGTACATAACCGCGCAAATAAAGTAGAAAAAATAATTTGATCGTGATCAAGACTTTAGCGGCCATTTACACGTATATGATCGAACCGTCGTAGCTTATGAAATGACGTGATAAGAAACAGAGGGCGGCCTTCTACGCGGAGGTATATCTACCCTCGACACGACCGGATATATACGGGCTCGCAGGATAACGCGAGGTAAGAGATAGCTCGGGGTTTAACCCCTCGGCGCGTATCGCAATACCTCCTCTTACTTAGCAACTCCTTGCCTCCTTATCACCAAGCAAGGCTATAACCAGCCGAAGTTTCCTCATCAATGTCCCATCCAACCTAGCGTCTGCGACTTCCTACATCTCCTCTCGAGCACCTCGTTACACTGCTTTTGTCGCTAGCATTTTACTTGGAAATTATGATACGCATATAATATGAAATTATGGTGCCTCGAAGGTCACTGGTTTCACGGCAATTTCAGTAGGTAAGCTACCACGGAGGATCATCATTGCTGCGGTAAGGTAAATGTACCCATTAGCGAACCACGTTCCCATTAGCGACTAATTGTTTATTTCGTTTCATTAAGAAGGATAATTAAAGTGATTTATTCGTCCAAATCTTAAAACATCGCGGTTACGGGAATTTCGTTTGAACATCGTCTTATTGAGGTGTTCGTTAATGAGTATAATTTGCAGATTTCTTGATGAGCTTTTAAATACGTTTGTGTTTTGGCTTAGAAAATATTTCTTGTTTATTTTAGAGTTTCTAAAACTGTTCTTTTATTAAGATGTTAATTGTTTTTTATTTCAGATGCTTTGCATAATTGTAGATTTTTATATGAGCTATTTGCATTTCTGGGGTTCATAAAATATTCATAAATTACTTCTTATGAAATATTATTTTATTTATTGGTTCAAAAATTGTTCTTGCTGACGTGTTAATTTAGCTGTTCTCTTTGTGTTTTGCGTAATTATAGATTTTTATGAGTTATTATACACGTTATTTCTGCAGGTCATAAAATATTCAAAAATAGCTCTTCCGAAATCTTCAAAAAAAGAGACATTGTAATTCATAAAATTGTATAACACGTAATTAGCTGTACAATAACGGGAAAACATTCGTTTTCATTTACATAATTATAATCTTTCGGTGAATATTCAGTGTTGCATTAAAAAACTGCATTAAAAAATATCTAATTTTATCAACGATGTAAATTTAAATAAAATGAAAAATGTTATAAACAACGTATATCTTACGAGTCATCGACAAAATGTTTGGAATTGTAGAATTTTCAGAACGGATCTGGTGAATCTTGTTTATTTCGCTTTTGTTAGAAGTCGATTTAAATTGACGCAGAATGGAATATCCTTTTGGCGTTTTAATGCAATTACGCAGAACATAATCAATTTATTCAAAGATATTCACCGGCGTGTGCTAAATAAATATTTCCATTGACGGAATACTACCAAAATGATATCTTTTCCATACAAAAACCAGTTTCATCGATACTAACCAAAACTCTTGTATTCATCAAAGTGAGTGTCACAAAATATTTTTAACACCGTTTCATTTTTGTATTTATTAGTTTCATTGTTCTACTTTATTATTTGTCTAAATGTGACTATTCCTTGTGTACCCTAAACCTGCAGAACGTACGAATTTTATAAAAAATTTCAAAATTTTTAATGAAATTTAAAAATTTCATTGTATTCTGTTTTTCTCGTCACAAGTGACTTATTACTTTTGTATAGAGAATGACAGGGTTGCATCAAACGATGTACTAAAAAATATGTAATTACAAAAAATCAAATAGATCTTGATATCTCCTCAAAGGGTCTATGTAGAAGAAAATTACTTCATACAATTTTCTCTTTGAAATCATGAAATTTTTACATGAATCATTGTATCATAAATATTTACGGAGATATTTGAGTGCATCCACTTAATTTGAATATTCCAAAAATAATATTACTGCAACTATTATGTGTGCCTACGTTTATGATCTGACGAAGAATACAGCAAATGTAATTACAAATAAATTAACCATATAAATATATAAGAATTGATTGCTATATGATACTGTCATTAACCACGCATTGATCAAAAAGAGGATACACTATATTAGTACCAGTATAGAATTTTACCAAGAACAAAGTTGGCTACATTTTATTCCATTAATGATACATTAATGGGACGCAATATAATAACCAAATGTGAGTAAAGTACGTTACTCAGTCGGCTCCGTTACACCAATCACAATTACTCTGTCGGCCCCTTTGTGGTCGACTAGATTGAGAGATAACTTGCTGTTTCATGCTCGATCCAATAATTTAATGTAATTACAAGCGTAGCATGCTGGTAGATAGGCTGCAGACGCGGCTCGGCGAAACACGCTCGAAACTGCGTTCCATCGTATGACATCGTAACGCGAAATACATTACAAGACGAAATGAAATCAACTTTTATATTAAGAGTAGCAATCCCTAGTAATATGCGAGCCATTTCTGTATGAAATCGCAATTCTCCGTTAAGAACGCTTTTATTAAAATCCGATCCATCTTTTAAAGCTAGTGTTTTCATTTATAACAAGGTTTTAAGAAAAATACTGTCCTGTTTCCTATTTGTGAAGTTACCTGTTTGTGAAAGGAGGTATAGAAATTTGAAACTGTAGAAATGGCAAATTTTTTAATTTATGAATTTGAAGGTTACAAACTTGCGATAGATTGAGATTGTAAGTTTAATAGTTTAGGAATTTGGCAATTTGACAATTGTGGAAATTTAGTAATTTAAAGATTGTGGAAATTTAGAAATTTAGTGATTTAGTGACTGTGGAAATTTTGAAGGGTAGAAATTTAGATAAATAGGAATACAGAAATTTAGAAGTATCAAATTTTGTAATTTATAAATTGAAAAATTACAAATTTGTAATAGTGTAATTTGTAGTATTGTAATTTATAATAATGTAAAGTTGTAATATTGTAATTTGTGATATTGTGAAGTTGCAATATTGTAATTTGTAATAAAATTGGAACTTTGGACCTTCCAAAATTTACTACTTTAGGACATTAATTTGTTTAATTTTAAGCCATAGAATCGCTTGCTTAAAATATCATTTAAAATAATTTTGCCCTATTTGATAAAAAACATACGCAAAACGAAAAGATAAAATAAGTTTAATTAAAAAGTACTTAAAAGAACATTTATTTGTTCGTCTTATCTGTTTTGTTCAATTTATCCTAGTATAAAATAATATCAATATTACATAATTTTGGATCTGTTAAAGAGATAAAAAAATAACGAAACTACACCGGTTAAAAACTGTTCAAATGAATAATCGTATGAAATGCGCTATTAATTTGTTCAGCAGCGTATCTTTTAATGGAGAGTCTCTGATTCACGTTGAAATTCATTTGATTTCGATGGTAGGAATGTTTGTAACATAAAAATATTTTTCATCGGTACATACATTCCGACTAACCTACTGGCGAATTAATTTCACGACGCGTCCACTTAATTAAATCTCCAGCATGGACACGCTTCGCTGCGCGATCATTTGATCGTCACTTTGACCAAGGTGAAAGCAAACGTGAATTTCTTATCGTAACTGCATATTAAAGTGGCAATGCTACTTGTAATTAACAAGCTTGTATTAAGCATAAACATTTTCCTTACGCACTCGAATGAAACGTTCGTTCCATACGGATAATAATTATGAATCAGCTAATGTTACTTTCTGTTTTTAATTTCCTTAAAATTTATTTATATTGACTTTAATCGATTCATGCTTTTTAGCGAGTAATTATATGCTGAATTAAAAAGTGTAATAATACCACTACAATAAATACCTGCAGTATAATTGGTAGGTGAATTAAGTTCAAGAACAGTGTAAAGAAATAGTGATTTCGTAATTTAAATAATTGTTTATAAAGATTTTAGATATTATTTGAATATAAATTATTTGTATTAGGAATATGAATAACAAGTGATTTTATTTCCACTCTGAAGAAACCTCTCAAGAAATCTCAAGAAATAACCCTTACTAGTTACAGTAAGTTTACACTTACAGCAACAAATGACCCAAAATCGAAGGCAATAAAAGATATCATAAATATAATAAAATATTTTATAAATAAAATATTATATAAATAAAATATTCAGGTAGTAACTTGATATTCATATTCATAACATCAGGTAGTAACTTGAAATGACTTGAAATTCACGAGATCGTAAGAAATCGCCGAGACAAAAGTACTCGTACACTTAATTATTGCTATAATTATTTTAGCAGGAATTTTATAAATTAATATTTTGTATGATAACCCTTCCGGCGTATCACTTCACGTAATATATCGGGCATTGACAACACCAAACTTTTAACGAAGACAGGTTCTATATTACACCATTCTCTTTTTAATATTTCTTTCAAGTGTTCTTTCGACGTTATATCATGTTTTCGCATATTTTTCTCTAGTTTCGCCCATACATGTTCGATAGGATTTAAGTCAAGCAATTGTGGAAGAGTTGCTAACCTGTGGGGAGTATTGGTATTAACAACCACTGACACACTATACATATAGGCTGTATGTTTCGCGTTACAGTCTTGCTGAAAATAAAATTCATCTAATTCATTCTAATTAATCTGCACTATTTTGTAAATTTTCTTTTAAAATATTTAAATATAAATGTTTATCCATTATTTTATCTATTATTACTAAATTGCTGCTGTCAGGAGCAGCAATACTAATTATTACATTGATGAGAACATCCTGCCAACACAATTATTGTATTTATTAAAATACATGATATTGTACGAATACTTTTGTCCTCCACTATATATACCGTACCATTGTCCTTTACCTAAAAACGCATGAAATGACGTCACATTCCATTCCAGCCAATAATACTTGAAATTGGTTAATCATTCAAGCGTTCATTCTGTGGGAGCTTTTGCGCAACCCGTTCCGGAGACTATCGATTATATATATTTGGATGTCCATTTACAAACCAAGAAATTCTGCGCATCACTCCGTTGAAACGTATTAATCGTTAAAAAAGTGACATCAATTTTGAAGATTACTCGTATTACATTAAAAACTAATTGTCACCGTGACAAAGAATGGTACAAAGTTCGGGCAGACTGCGTGATCATCGGCCGTAGCTTACGTCGACAGTCCCGAGGCTCGACCATAAAAATAATAGAGTTTCCAGCGAAATAAATTGAGTTATTAACATGACAGTATCACAATAAATTATGATGAAACGATTCTGGGGGCAAAAAGGAACGGTCAGATGGCGGTTGGCGAAAGGTCGGACGGGGCTAACAGCAGTTGATTGCCGGTTGCTCGTTTGTCTCCATGTAGCCTGACAGGAACTATCCTGTCTGGAGTAATGTCAACTCAGACCTGGCTCTATAGCTAGGCTAAACGTGATTCCTTCAGCTCTGTTCTGCATCATGTTACGCTGCCCGTAGAAACCGACCGGTGAAGAGACGAGCGTTATTCGACGTTACTCGTAATTATCTCTGTCCATAGATGATTGAAACAAATGGCAGGGGACTCGTTTGTTACGGAACGTCGAGCACGACCAGAGCGCCTTTCTCGTCGATTTTACTTACTATTTAGCGAACAAAGTGGCAGAGGGAACTTTGCGGTTCGTCTCTTCTCACGCGTATGCTCATTCTGACGTCAACGAATTCACTCACTCTATAGCCTTTCCTCCTTGTTTTCGCTGTCGACGAATTATTTGCGGTTTCGATTATTCGATCAATGATATTGGTATTTAATCGACCAAATATTCGCTTGTGACGTATACACGTCGCAATAGTCGTAAGAAATAATTTGTTGACAGTCCTTTTGAAGTTATGATGCTTAAAATAATAGTTTTATTAACTATGTAAAATGGAGGACAGAAAGTAAAAAGAATAGCAACTTATGTTTATAAAAATGACAAATATTTTTAAAATTGTCTCAGTTTAAAAAAGGAAAGATATTTAATTTTAGAAAATTGCGCTTCCCAATTATACAAGGTGAGTCAATTCGAATGGGTTATGAATTCAGCAAGACATGGGAAAATTTTGGGAACAAAAATGGTATGATAATCTGTTCTTCTGCGACTTCGTTCTTTTTATGCAACGGACCCACAAAATGCAAATGCACTTTTTTTTAAAACGAAGTTGCATTTACTTTAACTCGAAATATTTTCCGTAAAAGATACAAGTTGTAAAAAAGATACAATTTGAAATAACTAATATTTCCATAAATATTACTATGATAATAAGCGTATTATGACAATTCTTAATTTTATTAATTCAGAATCAATATCGAATGATATTTCAAGAAATTACATTGAGATCTCGCACCTGTTGCACAGCCAATTTTCCTCTGGCTTGTTAATGAGAACAGACTACATGATTATGATCCTCCAAGCATTTCCAATATTCGTACTATCACACGATATCGATTAATTTACACTGTCAAACTTCATTAGTACACAACGAAGTCTGTTATATACAGTACCCCGCAATATGCTGGATTTACTTCAGAAATTGATTCAACACTTGGAATCAATGAAAGAAGTTTATATAAACGTCAATATATTATCTTTAGATGCAAATTTAGTACTACTATAATTTTACTAATATATAAAAGTATTGCATTGGTTTTAAATTTAGACCTGAAAGCCACATTCACTCAAATCTACATATTTTCTGTAAAAAAAATCTATCAAATATAAATAACAAGCTATTGGACTGGTATTAGTCGATCAGTTACAGAAATAATCTGTAAAGTTTTTTATTTTTAGAAACCCAATGAGATGCATTTAAATGCAGCAAATATGTTTTATATTTCCAGAATTTTTCATTGCATCGTTTATTATTGAATCACTCGAATCAAAAAGACCAGCTTTTATTTTTCAAAAAGCCTTGTTTACGAAACATCTCAAGGTTCACATGAAAAAATCGCATATTCAATATAAAATTTAGTTTGAACAAGAATTTCTCATGTAATAAAATCGATTTCCCCTCGCAAAGATCAATTACCGGTACGAGAATGTTTAACGCAGATGATGAAGTATTATTATTCATGAAACTGGCATAAACACGGTGAAGCAACAAACAAACGTAAACTCTAGAGAAGGTAAAGTGGTTCGTCGGTGTTTCCTTGCAAGATAGGAATGATGATCTTCTCCCCTCGATCCGGTCGAACCATTAATTACCTTTATTGAGCTTCTGTGCCGGTTTTGGCCGTACTTGTCGATCGGCCCTATCACTGCCAATCAATCTCGAACACAACAGCGGTGGAGCTCCGTCAAACGTCCCGACAAAATCAGCCAATCTACCGCGGGACAATGGGCCAGCATGATTCGATCGTGTCTCGTCGGCTTTGCATCAACTGGCTGTCCCTCCTTTTCTTTGCCTCAACATCTATACCCCGTTCCATAGAACTTCTTCTTTACCTTTTTACTACGACCAAAGACGGTGAAAGTATTACGATTGTCCGCGAGACTCGAGCATTAACCCTTACGTTACGGACGGCGTTTATACAGCGCCGCTCAAAAGAAATGTTCCTTTAATACTATTAATTACTATAATGTTATGATAATAGTACAATGTTCGAAAATTTTTTGGTGACATTGCTCAGATTTTCCAACTGAGGAGGAGTCATTTTACAGAAAAGGAACCCATAAATTATCACCATGCTGTAAATTATATTTTTCAGTGAATGTTGATAAAAATATTGAAGGTACAATGTAATACAAATTGAACTGCAATACAATAAAAATTCAATGGAAAATCTACTTGTTAAAATCCGTTATGCAACCTATTATATTGAATAAATTGCGTTTAGAATTTTGTATTTAATATACCGTTATATAACCATTAAACATTAGATGTTCGCATGTCCACATGTAAAATTTACATATCTGTTTAAACTTTGCATATCTACGCATGCAACGTATTATTACAATACATCGTTCATTGAAGTTATTGAAGAATTCTAAAAAAAATTAGTAAAGGTTCGTAACTTTCTTCATTTACCTGCACTTCTGTCACAGCTATATCAAGAAGCGCAAGATGTAAACTACTGTTTGACGTCGCCGAACTCGTTTAATCGCAAAAGAAATAATTAAAGTAATTGGCAACTCACCTGTTTTTACTTATTACTTCCTGACAGTTTGGACGATGTAGGTATGTGACATCTGAATAACTGGCGTCACGTTTTCAATTTTCTACTCACCGGTTCGGCAAGCTGTTCATACTCGTTAAGTATACTGACAGCATCACTGGAGCATTCCCCTTAGATAAATTAAAATATCGATCGGGACACGCCAATTATAAGTTTGACGTTACACTAATATCAACCACGTCAACGTGTTCACGCGAAAAGTTGTACAAGACGTGAATGAATATTGCGATAAATTTATCACATTCATTTTTCGAAAACAACGTTTGCGCTTATAAAATTCTTATCGTTTAATGCATGAAATTCACAGAAATATATATTGCTAGCTAAATTTTTCATTACTATTATACTTCAATATTTACACATTTTATTCTTTTGTAAGTTTGCAATTTTCTTTAAAATTTGTTATTCTCCTGATTTCATTTCTATGTTATACAGGGTGTCCCGTAACTAGTGTTACTCCCTGAAAGGGGTGGTAGAGGACGTCATTCTGAACAAGATTTCCCTTTGCGGAAATGGTGTTTGAAGCTTCGTTCTTGAATTATTGAGGAAAAACACGGACCAATCAGAGCGAGAAGATTATTACGCGTTGGATTACTACGCGTTGGTTAAATACGCGTTAGATTACCACGCGTTAGATTTCTACGCTTAGAATTACCACGCGTTGCATTACTACGCGTTGGACTAATACGCGTTGAATATCCACAAGCTGGATTACTACGCGTTAGATATCCACACGCTGGATTACTACGCGTTAGATTACCACGCGTTAGATTTCTACGCTTAGAATTACCACGCGTTGTATTACTACGCGTTGAATATGCACGCGCTAGATTACTACGCGTTGGTTATCCACACGCTGTATTACTACGCGTTGTGTTACTACGCGTTGGATTACTACGCGCAGGATTACCACGCGTTGCATTACTACGCGTTGGACTAATACGCGTTGAATATCCACACGCTGGATTACTACGCGTTAGATATCCACACGCTGGATTACTACGCGTTAGATATCCACACGCTGGATTACTACACGTTAGATTACCACGCGTTAGATTTCTACGCTTAGAATTACCACGCGTTGTATTACTACGCGTTGAATATGCACGCGCTAGATTACTACGCGTTGGTTATCCACACGCTGTATTACTACGCGTTGTGTTACTACGCGTTGGATTACTACGCGCAGGATTACCACGCGTTGCATTACTACGCGTTGGACTAATACGCGTTGAATATCCACACGCTGGATTACTACGCGTTAGATATCCACACGCTGGATTACTACGCGTTAGATTACCACGCATTAAATTCCTACGCTTAGAATTACCACGCGTTGCGTTATTACGCGTTGTATTACTACGCGTTGAATATGCACGCGCTAGATTACTACGCGTTGGTTATCCACACGCTGTATTACTACGCGTTGTATTACTATGCGTTGGATTACTACGCGTTATCCGAAGCTGCCGCTGTCACGTCTGCGAATGCATAATCCTCGCGCTCTGATTGGTCCGTATTTTTCCTTAATAATTCAAAAACGAAGCTTCAAACCCCATTTTTGCAAAGGAAAATCTTGTTCAGAATGACGTCCTCTACCACCCGTTTCAGGGAGTAACACTACCTACGAGACACCCTGCACATGTTCTATATGTTGTATACTACTTTATAGTCCCTGTCTGCTACTTTATATTTTACAATTTTTTTTTTGAAATTGAGGTACCGTTTGAAAATGGACAAATTGCAAAATCAGAAAGGTTTTACTTATTCACAGAATCTCTAATTTCTGTGAACACTAATATCAGAAAGTAAAAAGCAATCTTCCACAAATTAACATTCTGAATTAGAAAATTAACATTGTGGTTTAATAACAGAAAATAAATGTTTCTGCAGTTTCGTTCAGAAAATTAATATGACGGAGCTACTATTGATATTTTAAACAGAATGACTTTTCTGTTGTGCAAGGTTAATGAACTATTCGGTGTACGTCAATAGCACGCATCCAGAAAAATTCGTTTTTCGTTCATTTATTTATGTATACATATAGTTTACAGGTACGATATTGTTTTTTTTTCGTTTCAGTCAGAGAGAAAGGGGAATTTTGACGCCGTGGATAACAATATCGGGCTCTGTAGAAGCAGAGCAGTGGCAGGTAGATGGTATGCAGACGTTGACTAGAGTCAGGCCGGGGTGGTTGTGCATTTAGCGAGCTGTCGCCCCCAACCAGTCCGCCGTGTCAGGCTACTGACAGTTTTCATTCCGCGCATACTTGACGTGCAACTGGCTCCTCTTCGCTCGTTTCGTTCCTACGGAAAGCGCCAACAACGTGCCGATCGTTTAGATTAATTATTTCGCCGAGCCATTGCGCCTCATTTCGTTTTTCTAACTACGCTAACAGTTCCTTTCTGGTTGCTCTTTACTTATACATTGATAGAATTGCGAACTTGCAGGGTACAAAGTATTTGTGTTCAACTTTAACGATTTTTTGTTTTAGGTTCTTTTGGAAGTGGAGGAAAATGTTTATGTTTAAGGAGACGTTTTGGTATAGAGGAAAATGTTGATGGATAAATTAGATGGGTATTGTATTGTAGGTATTTTGGGGGATGTTTGGTTCATTGGCAGTATATTGATGGGGAATTTAGGATTTTGTGGATTTGAAGGTTTAGGAATTTGGAATTTGTAGATTAGGAAATTTTTTACATTTGAAATTTGGATGATTGGAATTTTCAAACTTTCAAATACCCATATTTCCAAATTTTCCAAATTTTCCGAATCTCAAATTTTCCAAATCACAAATTTTTCAAATCCCAAATTTCCCAAATCCCAAGTTTCCCAAATCCCAAATTTCCCAAATCCCAAATTTCTCAAATTCCAAATTTCTCAAATTCCAAATTTCTCAAATTCCAAATTAGACATATCCCAAATTTCCCAAATCCCAAATTTCTCAAATCCCGAATTTCCCAAATCCCAAATTTCCCAAATCCCAAGTTTCCCAAATCACAAATTTCCCAAATCCCAAGTTTCCCAAATCCCAAATTTCCCAAATCCCAAATTTCTCAAATTCCAAATTTCTCAAATTCCAAATTTCTCAAATTCCAAATTTCTCAAATTCCAAATTTCTCAAATTCCAAATTAGACATATCCCAAATTTCCCAAATCCCAAATTTCTCAAAACCCAAATTTCTCAAATTCCAAATTAGACATATCCCAAATTTCCCAAATCCCAAATTTCTCAAATTCCAAATTTCTCAAATTCCAAATTAGACATCCCAAATTTCCCAAATCCCAAATTTCTCAAATCCCAAATTTCCCAAATCCCAAATTTCTCAAAACCCAAATTTCTCAAATTCCAAATTAGACATATCCCAAATTTCCCAAATCCCAAATTTCTCAAATTCTAAATTAGACATATCCCAAATTTCCCAAATCCCAAGTTTCCCAAATCACAAATTTCCCAAATCCCAAGTTTCCCAAATCCCAAATTTCCCAAATCCCAAATTTCTCAAATTCCAAATTTCTCAAATTCCAAATTAGACATCCCAAATTTCCCAAATCCCAAATTTCTCAAATCCCAAATTTCCCAAATCCCAAATTTCTCAAAACCCAAATTTCTCAAATTCCAAATTAGACATATCCCAAATTTCCCAAATCCCAAATTTCTCAAATTCTAAATTAGACATATCCCAAATTTCCCAAATCCCAAATTTCTCAAATCCCAAATTTCTCAATTTCCAAATCTCCAAATATTCAAATTTCCACATCTCCAAATTTCTATATTTCCAAATTTCTAAATTTCAAAATTAACAAATTACTAAATTACACTACATTTCTAAATTGATTTATAGATCTCTATATTTCCACATTTCTATATTCCTACATTTCTCAAGTTCTACATTTCTAAATTTCCAAATTACCAAATTACAAACTTACCAATTTATCAACTTATCAACTCACCCACTTAATTTATCGATCTATTAATTTATCAACTGATCAATTCATCAAATTACCAAATTACAAAGATGCAAAATTACAAAACTAAATTTTCAAATTCAATATTGTAATATTTCCCTTTTAACATTCATATGATTTTAATATTAAAAATTTGTAAATATATCATTCACCATATAATAGACACCTTGATTTCTGCGATATATTGAAGTTTTGGGAATGTCGATCTTTTACAAGCCATTTATCATATCGGTGTTTGAACAAGTCAGAGGTAGCTGATGTAAGATAATATTATTGAATCATTATCAATGTCACATTTCGTATGCAAATATTATACTATAGTATGACATGAATACGTTTAATCTTTCAAATGTGCATATTCCTTATCTAATAATGTATAGAGACTAGTTTTTATTGCTTTCGATAATTTATTTAGACTGTCTAATATGATTATTCAAGTTACATAGAAAATTATGTTAATTTAGATTCAAGAATTTAATGTTCCAATAGTAATATTTCATGAGTTTTTACGCCTTTTATGCTTTTCAAGATTTACACTTTACACTTTTAGATTGTTAAAATTTGTCATATTTGTTAGAAAAGTACAGAAAGGGTTTTCTAACGAAAGTTTGGAAATATTATTAATTATTCTTATACTTTTAAATTATTACAATTTTTCATACTTTTTAAAAATGTACAGAGAGGGATTTCTAACGAAAGTTTGGGAATATTATAGATTATTCTTATAAATTTTATTTCAAATATAAAGGAAAATTAATTGTCGAATAAACTATAATTTTCAGTATTATGTTTAATAGCACAGTTACAACTATTAATCCATTAATAATAAATAGCAAAAGAAAAGATTAATTTTACTTTACTTTTTGTATTTTACAATTAAAAATTTATAGAGAAATCACATTTTTTTAATACAATTAAATTGCGAAAGAAATATAAGAGACAATAACTTTCATTTTTAGAATCAACAGTTTTGTGATTTTCAAAGCAACCAAATTAAATTTCATAACAAATAAAAAATTTGGAAAATTTTTCATATCGATTTAAAATTAATATGTTCTTAATAAATTCGTTAAACTCGATACAGTATATATTTAGCAAGCTCTATAATTTAACCACGATGTATCCTCGCATATTTCGCGTTGAGCAAATGCATACATATTAAAGAGAAGTGCATGATAGACGTTGAAATGAAAGCCGATCATCGATTTGACAGTCTCTTAATAACCGTTAGAATTGCTAATTCGTCTGTACCTATGTTTATCAGACGTCAATCCTAATGGAATGTCTGTTGTTGATGAGCAACTAGCAACATCATCGTCTCACGACTGTCCACAACACCGTTTCTGTAGAAGATCGTTGACACGAATATTCAGAATGAATTATTTCGTTGGCAGCCATTCGATAACCATCTGAACATTTTAATCAATCAGTAGCTATTTTTTGATAACCTCAATAATTTCAAAAATAGTGTTCCTAAATAAAACGTCGACTTTCGAAATAAGGTATCTAAGATTGAGTTAAAATCGATGTAATTTTGCTCCTCGATTGTCGAGACTGATAAATGAACCTAACCTAACCAAATCTCAATAGCTTCAAAAATAGTTTTCCCAAATAAAACGTCGATTTTCTAAATAAGGTATCTAAGCTTGAGTTAAAATCGATGTAATTTTCCTCCTCGATTGTCGAGACTGACAAATGAACCTAACCTAACCAAATCTCAATAACTTCAAAAATAGTTTTCCCAAATAAAACGTCGATTTTCTAAATAAAGTATCTAAGCTTGAGTTAAAATCGATGTCATTTTTCTCCTCGATTGTCGAGATTGACAAATGAACCTAACCTAACCTAATCTCAATAATTTCAAAAATAGTTTTCCCAAATAAAACGTCGATTTTCTAAATAAAGTATCTAAGCTTGAGTTAAAATCGATGTAATTTTTCCCCTCGATTGTCGAGATTGACAAATGAACCTAACCTAACCTAACCCCAACAATTTCAATAATAGTTTTCCCAAATAAAACGTCGTTCTAAACAAAGTATCTACGCTGGAATTAAAATCGATGTCGCTTCTCGATCGTCGAGATTGACAAATGAAGAAAATTATAAAGAAAAAAAATCTCTTAACGTAGCAGGTTCGTATTTTTAGTAAGATCGTTTAAACGTTGAAGTTTGAAAGTTTCGCAAGTCACGGAGTATAATAGCGTTTACTCGATAATTGATTAATTTAGCATGAGACAGCATTCGAATCGGCTATAAAATTATTCGTAGTTTTGCAGAAATGGCGAGCTTATCGCAGAGAATTCAGAGTAACGTTAATCTATATTGATTGCACTGATTTTCATTAAGGTACCATTCGCGGATTTCTATAAACGTGGTAGTATTTCAATAACGATATAACTGGTATTGGAATAAATAATTAGCGAACTATCGAAGTTTGCGGTTTTATAAAGATTCTCGAAATAAAATCGATGCATATCACCTTTCATTAAAAGTGAGAGGTAAGTTTCTGTTATTCACGTCATGCTGTCACGATGAATAGATAAGCCCGATATAACGAGATGTTATTTTCGGTGACAATTTCAAGCGATAAAGGATGGGAAATGATAACATCGATGGTAATTCATTATTCTCACGTTATCCGAACGTCAATAGCAACGATTAGATCGATCGTGATTGATCGATTGATCGTTCGGAAGATTCGATTTATTTTGACGATGAAACTCTTCAAACATCGAGTCATTTTAATTAGAATATTCAATTAACGTGCTAACGATGTTTCTTTTATGATCGAATAAGAAGCGGTCTATATTTATAAACAGATACAGCTGTGCTTTAAATATCTTGTCAATTTAAAAATTCATCTGTTTAATCGTGAACTATATTTTACTGTCTGATTAAAACAATAATTACTGTTGGATTAAATTGAGTTGTGTAACCCATAAGCTCGTGTGATTACCATTACGAAATATAAAACATAGTATGTATGATAAACATCGATGAAATGAGTAAAATGCGGCAAATAAGATACTCTTTCATATCGTTTAAAAAACTTAGAAATATTTTTAAATTTGATGATAATAAATTTTTGTATACGATAAAAAAATTTATTTCTTTCAACGTAAGTATTTTCCGATTTTATCAAAAAAAGCGAATTATGAAATAATACTTAACAAAAAATATTATGAGATTTTGTAGAATGGGTATCATGAAAATGATCGTCCTTCAATTAATTTCATGGAAAGTCTCATAAATATTCAAATTAAAATCTCGAAAGAGCATCTTAATTAACAAGATTTATATTACTTTCCAATATGGAAGAAACTGCACTGTTGAATTAATTACTATACGAAAGTGAACACTATTATTAACAATCAGTCATTGGTGAACGATGAAACGCTAAAAATTCTTACAGCTGTAAAACAATAATTAATGAAGTCGTTTTGACATAATACAAAAGATTGATCAGTATGTATAAAAACAAGTAAAAGGTTTTACTAGTAATTTTTCAAGTAAATACTCTGCTTTGATTTAATGAAATCTGCAAATATACATGACATGAAGCGTTCAATAAAAACTTAAAATTAATAATAATATTATTTTAAGTCCAATTGCCTATCTTAATTTTTTCTCAGAAATGATCAGGTTTCCATTATTTTTTAGATTAAAAGAAACCACAAATCTACAAAATATACTTTAGCTTCAAACGTCATGTAGGATATAATACCCTGATAGGTTAAAACATCATGTGGAACATAACGTAGGTTAACCCAATTTAAACCAGGATAGCTTATAAAGTAATGTCAAGGTTTTAATTGTTAAAACGTCTTTTTTATTATCTAATAAACTTGACATCGTTATGACAAAGAAATTGTAGACTTTACAGAATTTGTTGAAATATACGTGTTTTAAGGAACCTTGAGCAGTTTCCAAATCAATTAAAATTACTAGTATATTGACTTCTAAATATGATAATTTTGCTAAATATAACAATACACAAATCAATAAAAATTTCCTTCAATTATGTAACGATTAACGTTACTATTATATAACATAAGAAAATGAATCGATATAGTACAAACAAGTTGGAATTTTGACATGGACCATTTTGTTCATCATCTGCACAAATCTGCACAAATAGAACTTTTAAATAGTATCGTCTACATTATACATATGTACACATATGTCGTCTACTCTATATGTTACATACAAATGTGTTTACAAGTTGAGATGTGTGTACATGATTTAACCACCCTGTATAATTATCTTATCCACTCATTTCCATTCATACAACCCTGCATATGAACATATATACGTCTCCATATACGATTGAACCATCCTGTATAATTACTTTACGTGTTCATTTTCATTCATGCAACCCTCTACACAGATGAAACCGTATATCTTCCTATACGACTAAATCACCTTATAATTACTTTATCCGTATATTTTCATTCATATTAATTTCCCAACATATCGGTAAATTAATAGCACAGTTCAGAACTGGAAGCCGCAGTTCCCACAAACAGCAAATAGGCGTTTAATCGTAAATTAATTAAGAAATAAGACCAGTCGACGACTTTTGGCAAATTGAGCTCGGCTGAAAAAGACAGGCAACGCAGCTGGATAGAAAGAAACGAAAGGGGACAAGATGAGCGAGGAAAAGAGGAGAGCAGAGAGTGAAAGAGGAGAAGACTATAGGATAGGTGGAAGTTCGATTCAGGGCGAAAGGGAAGGATTAATGGCGCAAGCGGGACACACCGCGGCCATAAATCGCCGCACGGCCAGGAATTACCGGCTCGCAACTTGCGAAATATGACGGTCTCATAAATCCGAGTCCACTAGCCCGCGCGCCTCCATCGACTATGTCAACTAGCCCCGCTTCCAATTCTCGCTGCTATGTCGCGATCTCGCTTCCGCCTCTAACTCTCTGCCTAACCTCTTCTCCCTCCTCGATACTCTTTCTCGCTCTATCTCTGTTCCGCGTGCTGGAGAATCCACCGTGCACTATGTGTATACGTTTCAGCTTGGCGTGCAACGGCCATTTATAACTTGCGCGCCTGGAAAAGCGAGGTCCATAACCTAATACGTTCGTTCCGCTCGCCGAGGGGAGGCGAGAAAGGAGTTAAACAAAGAACGGGACACGACGATTTAGAGGACGGGGATAGATGTATGGAGACACCGGTCTGTCGTAACGACGCGCCACCTCGAGCAATCAGTTCACGTACCCGCTTTGCCGTGCTTAGAGATTCATGTGTCTTGCCGCGATTTTCGCTTCACGCCTAGCCATTTCACTCTTCTTGCGCTTCTTCACAACGGTTAACCCTCTTTTAGGTGTTTCTACATATTAAGACTAACTCACGTTTTATGCACACGCACGTACATTGGATTTTAAATTGTGGTACAAGGGTGATTGCACGGGAAAAATTAGTTGGAAATGAATTTTCTTGCACGCAGCATGATTTAGAGAAAAAAGTTTGGATGTTCGTTAATTTCTTAACTTATAGTTTTCTAGGCAATTGTCAAGCACAAATAATTGTTGCAATGTGAAGGCATGTGAAGGAAGGTAAAAGTATTTAGCGATCCTTGAAGACAATAATTAAAATTAAGCCCAAAATTAAATTAAGATGAAGACTGGTATGACACATATGAACTGTGCGTCACGAGTGTGATACGATATTGTAGGACAAGGGGTTAAATGTGTGCTCATTTAGGTTTGAGCTTTGTATCTCATCAATGCCCGATATATTATGTGAAGTGATTCGCCGGAAGGGTTATCATACAAAATATTAATTTATAAAATTCCTGCTAAAATAATTGTAGCAATAATTAAGTGTACGAATACTTTTGTCCCGGCGATTTCTTACGGTCTCGTGAATTTCAAGTCTTTTCAAGTTACTACATGATATTATTGCCATCGATTTTGGGTCATTTGTTGCTGCAAGTGTAATGTTTAATATACAGCTACATATAATCGTTCTTAATATAGAAAATTTTCTTTTTATTTCTATATTTCAAGTGTACGAATACTTTTGTTCTCCACTGTAAATTGTAGCCGAAGAATGGGACAAAATAAAGAGGAAATGAATAACATCTTATCTGAAGCAGAGTTTTCTATTTAGAGAAAATCTGGTTAGAATATCCGTTAAATGGCCGTGTTAATTAGGTGCAAGCTTTGTAACTTATCCAATTTGATTTGTTTATGTAGGATATAAGGGACTTTTCAACGTATAGATAGAACTATATGAGCGAGTATCAGACAGAATATTTGCAAAATGGTTGCACAGAAAGGGAGTGTAACAGTGCTAGCATTAATTTCTTGATTACACGATATACACCTACGCGGAACATGCTATGCATATGAAAGAGCGGCTTAAACGGAGTACAATAGCCAGGGTACTTTCTAACCACGCTAATGCTTTCGCCTGAATTATTCTATAATTTCCACGAAATTATCTACGAACGTGATTTATAGACTTATTAAGACTTACAGAAATTGGAAAACAACGTAGAACGAGAATGCTGCTATAACAAAGGGGTGAATCATTATTAGAGATTCGTAATCCGTTTGAAAGCAATGTTTATAAAAATTGACACGGTTTACATTTTGAAAAATCATACCGATTGTCTTACTTTCAGAATCGATATACATTTTTACCATTTGCTAAAACAATTTTAGAAGCTTTTAATTTTTATATTATTTGAATGATCACAATTTTTTAAATGCTTTTAGCTTTATAAAGGTGATAAATAATAGAACTTGCTACAAATTTCTTCACAGTTGTAGCGCGGTATAGGATACCATTTTTCATTTATAATCGCGAAATACAACGAGTATTCATAGTTATTAAAACATCGCCATTTGCAACGCGCGTAATAACCGAGGTACTCGAGTACACGATATTAAACTGTAAAAATAAAATATCCCTATTGCAGATGTCTGGCTGCGGTTAAGTAGAAATCGAATTTATGGCTGAGTCAGCAACTATTAAGCAATAATAATTTGCTTCGGTGAATGTTCATTTATTAATTTTATGAGTTCATCATTGAAATTGTAATTACAGCAAGAGTATTGCAGCTCCATTTTCCACAGATTTTTACTTACGACGTGTAATACACGTGAGAAAAAATTCGACATCATTCGGTGCACTTTTCATTGCGAACGTGATAGTAAATAAACGTTTTATTACTGTCCGAATAGTCGGTTCCCTCTTTTTCCATATTTCGTCATATTTTGCCTAGGTAAACCAGATTTGCTCTCGACTGTACAGTCTATAAGCTGAACCCCAGGATCCAGTGTACACTGCTCCATTGCCACTGAAAAAGGGAAAATATAACGACGTAATGCAGTTAGCCACCAACTGCGTCCCACCTAATAAACAGCCTTTTTATGAAGCTCTTAAATGAGCGTTGACTAGCGATGAAGATATTTCCACAGACAATGATGACAGCAGGCTCGAGGATGATGTTATTTTTTCTCGTCTACAAAACGTTACAACATATTTTTTCCATATCTGAGTAAATCAACACATTATGTGTTTTATCATAGTTCATAACGTTTAATATTCTGTGTGAATTGAAAAGATTCACCAAGAACAGAAAGAAAAAATCAATTAAGTTACTGTTGTTTAATTAATGTGTAAGATGTGTTCTTTTTTTACCTTCGAATCAAAGCAAAATTTTAAAAATAATTTTCTATATTTTGTACAGAAAAGTTGATACAAATGGAGTATTTTAATTATGAAGTTTTTAATTAAAAGGTTTGAAGGTTGGTTTATTGCCGCTGCACCATTAAGAATATTTCGCTTCGACCATATGTACAAGTATTATGTGCTTTTACAATTTTCGTTTTCCATTAGAACATTAAATGTGAATTTGTGAATATGGTCGCACGATTGGAAATTAACTGATGTTATTTAGGGAAATTCATTATTGCGTGAAATATTATTCCATTGGGAACAAATTTTGTATTAAGACTTTTCGTTTAGGTGTTATCAGTATATTGGAATTATTAAATAGCTTTAGAAATATTTTACATTTCTAGCTGTGAATGGAGTTCAATTTGTGTAAAATTAATTCAAGTAATAAAAAAGGTGAGTGGTTTTGTGTTGTTATTAAGTGTGATATTTGTATTAATGCACCATTCGTTGTTACATTGTTGAGTAATTACTATATTAGGATAATAAAACTAATAAATGAAATAAAATTAATAAGTACACTGTTAGAATAATAAAATAGTGGTATACTAATATTATAGTATTATTTTAGAAATGTTACTGTGCTATTTTATTATTCTAATAATTCATTACTTCATCATTTTACGATTTCATTTTTTTACTATATTACTATTTTACTCTTTTACGATACTACTATTCTACTGTGTTACTATACTGATATACTATTATACTACTATTCTGATGTACTATTATACTTTTATTGCACTATTTCAGTATATACAGGGTGTCTCACAACTAGTGTAGGCCCCTGAAATGGCCGATAGGTAAGGAAAAACACGGACCAATCGGAGCGCGAGGATTATGCACGCCCCGACGTGAGAGCGACACCTTCGAGTCTAATGGCTGAGCGCGCGTAATCCTCGCGCTCTGATTGGTCCGTGTTTTTCCTCAATAATTCAAAAACGAAGCTTCAAACCTCATTTTTGCAAAGGGAAATCTTATTCAGAATCACGTGCTCTACCACCCCTTTCAGGGATGACACTAGTTTCGAGACACCCTGTATATTTCGCTATATTGCTATACTATTCCACTAATGTTACTGTACATACTGCTATGATATTTTCTGTTGTTATGGTCAAACTGTTCCAATATTTTCTTTAAGCAAAAATAATAATAATATAGATTTACGTATAAATCTCATATATAATGTACAAATTTGACTGATCCTCTATGCAATATATAATAAGCCCTTATCAAGTGTACAAGGGTATATAAAAAGACTACACTGCTTGTCAATCATAATTCCATTTGAAATACAGAAAAAAGCAAATGTAAATTACGCGTAATTTAAAAACATTAAATGTAAAAATATATATTAATTGCAAAATATAAAACGTAAAAGTATATGTAATTTTAAAACTATAAAACGTAAAAGTATATATAATTTAAAAAATATAAAACGTGAAAGTATATATAATTTAAAAAATATAAAACGTAAAAGTATACATAATTAAAAAGAATAAAATCTAAAAGTATACGTAATTTAAAAAACATAAAATCTAAAAATACGAGTAATTAAAAAGAACATAAAACCTACAAGTCTGCGTAATAAAAAAAAAGGATAAAGAGTAAAAGTATGCGTAATTTATAAAACATAAAACCTAGAAGTATGCGTAATCTAAAAGACACAAAAGCGTGATTTAAAAAGCGTAAAAGCTAGAAGTATGCGTAATTTACGAAACACAGTAGCTATAAAATGTTCGAACGTCCAATTAGACCAAAGTAGCAATAAATCACCAAATGTTGATCATTATTTCTCAGTTAATTAAAACGAGCATGATTTCAGCAATCCCAGTCTCGAAAAGTTGGTGCGTCCGACGAGAAATCTTAATTTTTCTATAATGGAGGCGAATAAATTCGAGAGATGGCTCATAAAACAAAACGATTCCATCGTCGATCATAAATTTTCTCCCCGTTAATTAATTTCACGTTGAATATTTACGTAAGCGTGAGAATGTAGCAACTAGAAATAGGAACGACGTAACAAGATCGTATCGGCTCGTACACCGTCATATATCGTAAAATTTATGCGTTCCATAAAACTCCCCAGCAACAGAAGGTCTATCGAAATTCATAAAATTATAATAATAAAATGTAAAGGCAGCTTCAATTTCGTAGCACATCGATCTCGGGGCGTGATTATGCCCGATAGACATACGAATTGTGCAAAAAGGAAAACAGGAGAAAGAAAGAAATAATTTATGGCTGCATAACACTCGGCTTCATTAGTTTCCATTCGATTATGGCAATGGTCGAGAGGAATGCACGAGCTGTCCTGCAGGTTGGCTACACCATATGTATCTACCATGAAAGGCGGGCAGAGCTCGTTACCATTCATAACGTTATCTGAAATTATAAAGTATCTCGCATTTCATATCTTTGGCTCTTTCTCGTATCTACTTAACGGCTGCCCGACAGGCTTAATCGACCGTTAATCGAACGAGCAACAGGCAAGTAACCTTAGTGGAAACGAGAGTTACAGCCTGACAGCTATACCTTACTATGTTACGTGTGTTTCGCGGATATTAGAAAAGTGCACGCACACATTACCCTAAGAAATATGTTGGACAGCTCTTGATGGCTGCTCGAATGACGGCGAGATACGCATACGTAGCTTTCGTGGACGTGTATTAAACGATCGTGTTACATAAATCACGCGAATAAAGACGCTTCGGCTATTTACGAGAAAGAAACACCGATAGAAGCAATTAAAATAGAGAGAAATGCAAATACGATTTCTCTGGGAAAGGTGTTAAAATGTGCCTCGGTAATGCGTTTTAACGGTAAATTATGGTAACGTCTCTCCGTTTCGATGAATTGCCGAGCCTCGATCATGAAAGTTTACATTTTTTATCACCCGAGAAATATGGTAGCTTTATTCGTTGTTTTGTTTTGTAATTGCGAGTTACATTAGCAAATTGCTACGGTGAAAACCACCGTGTGTAACGACAATTATTATTAATGACACCGGTGTTCTGTTTATCGACTCGAGCTTTCACTTTACTGCTACGAATTATTAACACGAGATCGTTAAAATAAAAAATCATTTTACTCTTTAAAACTTTTCGAATATATCAATCTTATCGGGTAATATATGACTTATCAGAATTGTAATCGTGTGGTATACTTTCTTAGAGAAAATTACTATACGTTATACGTGACTTACACGAAAGGTTTTTTTGTAAAACTTTGAGATTAACTTGGAAGAATTAGTAGCATTTCTAATAATTACGTACATGGGAAATTTAGTGGGTGAATTAAAAATATTTATAATAGTATATATATCAAGTGTATTTTTTAGTAATCTTTTAGGGAGCCATTTTTTAATGGAGATTTATTGACATTTAGGGAAATCTTAGGGACACTGTAAATTTTCATAGGAGAAACGCAGGAAGCAATTATACCACTACCTTAACGGTGATTGGATCTTAATTTAATTTAAAATTTCAGAAATGTGGAAATTTTTACGAAGTTAAGAATTTCAGTATCCAAGAAATTTGGAAACTTGGAAAGTTTGGGTTTAGGAGTTTAAGAAATTTCGGAATGGTAAAATTTAGAATTTTGAAGATGTGGAAATTTGGAGATTTGGAAATGTTGGAAATTTGGGAATTTGGGAATTCGGCAATTTGGGAATTTGGAAATTTAGAAATTTGGGGATTTAGAGATTTGGAAATTTGGAAATTTGGAAATTTGGAAATTTGGGAATTTGGAAATTTGGAAATTTGGAAATTTAGAAATTTGTATTTTTGGAGATTTGAAAATTTGGAAATATGGAAATTTAGAAATTTAGAAATTTGGAAATTTGGAGATTTGGAAATTCGGAAATTTGGAGATTTGAAAATTTGGAAATATGGAAATATGGAAATATGGTAATTTAGAAATTTGGAAATTTAGAAATTTAGAAATTTAGAAATTTAGAAATTTAGAAATTTGGAAATTTGGAGATTTGAAAATTTGGAAATTTAGACATTTAGTTAGATATGTAAAAATATCGAAATTCGCACGTTTATAAATTTGTAAACTTGAAAATTTAAGAAATAAAATTCCTAATTTTAAAAATGTATATTTAGAAATATGAAAAATTTGTTAAAAAATTAAGATTTAAGAAATGTACGCAAACTTGTAAATTCAACAATTTACATTATATTGAATTATAAATAAAACATACCAATTAACTTTTATTACCTTTCGAACATCCATAAAACGTGAAAGTGTTTCAAAATACAAATTCTAAAAGATATTTCACAATTATTCGAAGAATACTAAAAACACATTGTACCATCTGACATAATTTTGTGATAAACTGTGTTTTCTGTATGAGTCGTATAAAAATTGTAAATTATCAGCAAGGTCCAAAATTGGACGTTATCAGTCATGAAAGGTTGAATTATCTACCCCAAGAGAAGGATATAAAATGTTTTGTAGGTCCTGTTATCAGAATCTCTTTAACAGCTGTCAGACATATCTAATTGATCGTTAATCGAGCGGCTAACAGGCAACTAGTTTTAACGGAAACGAGACTTACGACCTGACAGCTGTACGCAAGTGTAATTCTTCGCGGTAACGGTGAAAAAAGAGCGGTCTGAACGAACTTTAAACGCGGCGCTAATTGACGGGTTGCCAGTTGCAGCCACGGGAACATGTGAAACTCCTTGTTGTCATCTCTCGACTTTTCTGTCTTTCACCACGACACTATAATTAATCTCTACTACGTTGCAATAACCACAGGAATCACTGACTGAACGTGATTAATGTTGAAACGTAATATGTAATCGAATTCGTGATTGCGTACCTCTAACATTATGTCATGCTCTTAATTAAAAGGGACACGCCTTGATATTAAAGCTGAAATCAGTAATCGCTTTAAATGTTGGCGCAAATCTTGTAATAAAAATTTTTGGTGAACACCATTTTTAATTTGAACATGTTTTCACTTGAAATGAGATTTTATCATAATTTCATTTTATTAATATATCATTTTTTAATATGTTACTTTTGCAATTCTGAATTGTTTGTTAGAAAAGTTTTTATTCAAAATGAAAATACCATATGTGTATTTATAATATTATACATTTATTCATCTCATGAAATTTAATTTAATGAAATTTTAAGCTAATTTCAAGCTAATTTAGTATGAACCTAATTCACGTAATAAAATAAAACAAGAATAATTGCAGGAGAATCGTCCAACTATTCGCAGCAACTTTGACCAGAAATACAAGCGTGTGCTGAAAATAAAATGAATTACTTTTTGGCACGTAAATGCTTCGAAATTTTCGGAGAAATATCTGGATAATCGTGAACTTCATCGTAGATCATAGAGCATACAAAGTTTCGCTGCCTGCTGCTCGCTATTTTCGTTCGTCAACCAAGAATCAAGATGGTCGATGATTCACTTTGAGTGAGGTACATATTGCGATGTTGACCGCATAAATCGACGGTAGATGCGGCAGTTGATTCTGCATACGTGTAGACACGAGTGGCTACAAACGGATATACCCACATGATACGATTTTAACGTGAGTCTACTGGACAAGCAAGCACATGTACGTATTGGAAGTAATCTATTATCGGATTACTTTGATGGTATAGCCTGCCTAAGCGGATCAAAGAGAATATCTCTGTCTCTTTCTCTTTTCCGTTCTTACTTTTCTTTCATATCTTCTTAGTTTAGAGTCTAGACTCTAGATTGCTGGGTCTCTTTCACCCCCAACTCTTTTGTCTTACCGTCTAAAAACTAAGCCCTGCTTCAGACTGACTTTTTGTAGTATTCAGAGTGTAGCAATGTTGAACACTTACATGAAAACATTAGTAGAATGAGGAAGAAAAAATAGCGTTTAATATCTATTTTAGTAATAAAAAGAATTGTTCGTATAAAAGGACTTCAATGTTTCTAATTTCAATAACACGAGTAACTTTTATATTTTCTACAACTAATAAAATATAGTTAATAATTCAATAATTCAAGCATCAGACTCTGATAAAAAAAATATGTCAAGTTTAGCAGTAGAAATGATATTTTTTAGTTTTGAGCATGAAAGTACAACTACTGAATGAAAGGTACATTACTTAAATACCTTTTATGGGTTTTTAAATATCTTTCTTTAATCTGTGCCTTTACACTAATAGCTTTCCCTATTATACCCTTTTTTAGCCAAGGAGCAAAGTACTTTTTTGTAGAATGCGACATTTACGCGTTACGATCACGAAACTCTATTCCATAAATCTCTCGAGGGTAAACCTCAGTTAAGCACGTGAACAAATATCACAATTTGCTAGTGATAAAAATTCACAATAATCAAATTTGACGGAGGATGCGTGGAATACGTTTCTCAGTCCAGTTTATTTTACACGGAAGTTGCTAAGCATACACAGTGTGAATGCGACATAATGTGCAGTCTGCGTGAATATCGCTCGATCTTACATGCTCTGGTTTGCCTTTCATCTCATACTGATTTAACTATGTTGTAAAAAGAATTGGATCGTATGTAGCCAGCCGTAACATCGAGGGACAGGAGGGTAAATGCATAGGAAGCCATCAGCGGAACTAACAAAAATAGACGCTGAAAGGTTTGTCACACTGCTCGTTCGTTTTTGTCCTCTTCGTTTTATCATTCCCCGTTTTCCTCCTCTTTCTTGCTTTTCCTCGTTTCCTTGCTCTTTTTTTAACCACGAAGAATACGACCAGGACGTTCAGAGGGTTGCATCGATAGGATGTCAAGTGAGTCACGTATGTATGCGACTCAAGATGGAACGCAAAGCGCGTTCATCCGTGCTTCTTTAAGTCTTCGACTTACGAGTTGTGTCCCTCTTTTCCAGACATCTTTCATGCTTTATCCGTGCACCGAACAGCTTTATGCGTCACAGGTGCAACCGTTCGACGTTGCTTTCAAAAATTATTTTATTTCGTTGGTAGATCTGTTTTAGAATCGTAAACATCGTGCTTCGGCTTCCGCGATCGAGTGTTTAGATTCGTTCAAACTGTAATTTACATTAGTAAACACTATACTTCAGGGGAGAATTGTTAGAATAGGTGATATATTGGATTGGTGTAATCCTTTTCTTCTTTGATGTGGTATACGCTACTCGTACCACATTCGTATAGTATTTGTAAGTCTCCATCTAGTGGCGGACAGAAGGGATGCAGAGTGTATAAAAAAAAGGGATGAAAAAGGAAATAATTGTATAAATTTCAATTTTCAATATTTATTTATTTCTTCTCTCTTCTTTTATATTAACTTTTTTCGTCGAAACAGGTGCTTTCGCACAAAGGATATTAAAATTAAATTAAACTGGAAAAAAGTTAAACTTATTGTTAGTTAAAATAGTTATATTATTACTTTGAAAAAGCAATGAAAACGCTGCTTAGCATTAAAAATGAGCAGGCGGTGCAGCATCAACTTGCTCGGCACTTCTTCATAACCGATGTCGTATATTGCCAACTACATAAATTAGCGTCGAACAGGCTCGGACATTAGCTACGATAGTTCGCGGAGGAACGTGGGAGAACGTTTTAACGAGCGTTAAGACCGGAGTACAATGATGTTGCGAAGAAAAACGTAGCTCAGGTGACGAAGGAAAGATAATAATTGCCGTTCCCACAATGACTAACGCGATTACAAGATTGTGCAACGACTTTATTACTTTCGACGTGTCGCAACATTCGCATAGGCTACTCGCCTCGGGTGTATCACATTCATTATTCCTGAGCGCGTAGACGTGTGAAGGAATTGATTTAACCTTCCCGCTAAATAATAGCGTCTTAAATCAACTCGATTTATTGCCGATAAAGTATAGATTCATTTACTTCCAATTAGCTTTTAATGTATACGTGCAAGGAGCTAAAGAAACAAACAAATGAAGCAAGTGTTAAGCATTTATATTTTTTTTAACGATTCGATAATTGTAGTGGATGAAAGGTATAATGAACGCTGCATCACTCTGTGACCTAAAAGAATTTATTTTTTATAACCCGTTTTCCATTACAAGGATTTTTAATTCTATAAGCACTATTTAAATTGCAAGTCTTTAACATTTTTATTAGCCTTCTGATTATAGAGGAACGCGAAAGTATAATGTGAAGCAATCTACATTTATAAAGTTAACTTGTATCGATAAAGGTTAAGTTGCTCTGAATCGTTTAACTCTTGCAAAGTTAGGAAAACAAATTTTTACATTTAATGATTATTTACTTTACCGTTGATGTTCATTTACTTTACATATCATTTACATTACATTCAAGGTTTACTTTACATTTACAAGTTGCTACATGGTAACAGAGATGCACCTATATCTTTTGGACCGTTGCATTCATTTAGAAAATGAAGTCGTAGAAAGATAAATTCTTAGCAACTTTTTGACTTCTTCAAGATATAACCCGTCCCGACTTACACACCCTGTATGCAAGATGTTCGCGACATACCACCATTTTATTCATAAATACACAAAAAACCAAAGAGGAAGTTATTCCACAAGCAACATACAGTGTATCTAAATTCTTCGCAATCTCAACATTATTCCAGAAACAAAGGTGACCTTTATATTGTCACTAATATGACTAGCATTATATGATCCTAGCATGCTACGATAATACGAAGCATCCTAGTAATTCGATCCCTGCAATATCCGAAAGTGGCGTAAAATCCCGGAGACGCGTATTTATAGGAAAGACAGTAAGCTGAGAGAAGGTGAATAGCATGGCAGGTATCGCGAAGAAGATAGCTACGGCTGCAGAGAGGTTAAAAGCGGTTGTAGCATAATTGTGCTCGTGCTATGAAGCGCAGTCCAGGGGTGAGATGCAACATATTGCCCCGTGGCCGACTCTTATCGACTGGGGGCAGACAGGCGGGCTGGTAGGAAGGTTGGCTGGCTGGCTGGATGTCGGGCAGATTTACGAGGACCGCTCGGATAGCAAATGATAAACGCGAGTTGAGATAGCTTTATTTATTCGCGCCGTGCCTACCAGTCCCTTCGCCTCGCCGTTCTACGTGGCGATTGTCAGTAACGCGTATGTACGCACAATGGGATTCTGCCAGGCTGGCATGACTCTTTGACGCGACGACTTTGTTTTACACGTGTTGACAGTCGACCGTGCAACGTGGTTATAATTTACTCACCTCGAATTACAATAGACATTCAACGCTATCTCTCGAAAGTTCTTCGAAATTTACTGATTTCGACATTACTGCGGTCATTATTCAAAGTCAACAGCGCGTAGAATTCTTCGGATGTTTCAGACATTAGTTGACTGCTGATAGAAAATTCATTTGAATGACAATTGATTTCTAAACTAATGCATCGATTGTTTCGAATGTTTTAACAGATGAATTCTTTTGTTTTGTCGTATCTCTCTTATGCGATAAGAAACGATACAGAAGTTTGTTAAGTAACTTCATAAAATAATTGTGAAATAAACATAGCATAATTTGCGAATTAAACAAATTCACGAATAACTTGTCAGAGATTTTCAGTTTTGTGGTTTAATGAGCGAGATGGCTAAAACAAATTTTTGACATACTTCTTTACTTCAGGTTCATAAATTAATGACGTTAATTTAGCACGTTGGTCGTCAGAGTAAAAATTTACGTTTCTGATCGAATGTAACACATTACTAAGAACAAAGGTATTTTTAAGTTTATTCTTTAATCTGTTGTATATCATTGCGTCAACATGGAGAGCCCCCAAAAATTCGTTTGCTACTATAAATGATTAATTAGAATGTAAATAAGTTTTGATTGTTTAACTTATTTTTGCACATCATCCGTTTTAATTGTATCACAATTCTTGAAACATTCTGTATTTAAGTTTGAATAAAGTTCGTAAACTAATTCGTGACGTTATCTGAAAGTAGTTTTTACCTCTTGAAACATTCGTGTCAACAATACTTTCAAAACAGTCGAAGACTTTCAAGTCACTTGCAAGAAACAATTGGCCTATCATCACCTTTGAAAAGCAACTTTCTCTCGTAAAGTTATTTCACGTACACGCACATAGGAGCCGTAATTTCTCGTTAAACCTTTTACGATCTTCGGTGTATATGTCTGAAGATAAGATATAATTAAAGTAGAATTAAGCATACTTCAGTTCTCTCTAATACGTAAGATTTATAGTAATAGTCACGTACGTCTAATTGTACGCATAAAATGTTTCATACATTGAGGCAACAAATCTTTTAATTAAACGAAAAGTATGTAGTACGTAACGAATGCCTTCGAACTATTTTAACATGCTTTTCAGATTACTGTACATTATTGATTGTTGGCGGAAATTTATACGCTCTGCTCGTTTGAATTACGAGTAGAAAGTCGATAAGGCACATCGTGTTTGCAGTTCAGGAATAACTCGGCATATTTATGATATTCGTTTCAATTTTATCTAATCGGCTTTACAGCCATTAATTCTTAGTAGCTATGAACAATTATGTTTTGCGCGCGTCTTCCTGAAACTTTCTACTATTATCTCGCATTTATACGCTTAGTTCGCTTGTTTTACACTACTTGGATATCCCCCTTTGATTCCAATATTAATTCATATCGTAAGCACAAATACCGTCGAATCTCGATAAATCAAATCTCAGAGAACCAGTTAAAATCTTTGAATTATAGAGGTTTAAAAGATCAGTTAAATTTAATATGTTACTGAATACATCTCTCTAAACTCATCAATTTCATTGAACAAATGCATCAATATATTTTAAAATATATCAGTTGCAGGTATATTATTTATTTTAGACATCTATTTGAGGTTCCTAACAAATTTATAAAAACTTCATAGAAAATCATCTTTAATAATAAAAATTAAATTGCATCAAAATTAGGTATTTTAATAATTATAATATTCACTAATAAGATAACGATTTTTTTATATAGGAAAAAATTAATTTTACATTAGATCTAATATTATTTTTATTCATTTTTTTTGATAAATATTCAAAGTTACACTTAAAAACTGATTTACTTAGAAACATAATGGGACCAACATAGAACTATTATCTTATGGAAAAATCTGTATATATTGCTAAAGAATAAATATCATTAAACGATTACATTATTATACGTCCAATTTACGAAGAGGCAAAATAAAAATGCGAACGATTTTGTAATTTTCCTAATAAATTCGAAATGTGTCAAAGTGACGCGTCCCGCAAACATACTATTAATAACAGCGACTTGATACGTGTACGATATATCGTAGGAATGAATTTTCCTCTGTTGCGCCATTTTGACGAAAATTGACCATTGTCGTAACCATTGCTGGCGTAAGATCATAGTCGAGGAGAAAAGAGAGCTGACGATGAGGACGAACGTAACAGCTTGTATAAATTTGAAAGTGTGTACAGACGGTGACCATTTTGCTGCGGAAGCAGCCTTTCTTTGAAACGATTCTCGTAAGCTCGACATAAAATAACTCCATTTTCACGGAGCCATTGCGATGCTTAGCACCTGGAGTGGAAGTCACAGCGTAAGCACGGCAACAGCAAGCCACGTATATGCCTTGAAAAATACACAGGCGACGCTACGTTTATGGAAATGCGTTTGGCTTATCTCATATACGCTAAACAAACTGAAACTTCGGTGTTTCGCCTTTTTCGCTAGCCGAGGAGTTCCGGAAAACGAGCATTTATATGCGGTCGTCTTTTAAATCGGCCAATTTGCACAATAAAAGGGTTACTATCCCCGTTTCCGTTGGCCGAGTTTGTCACCTCGCAAATTTTCTAACTAGAAACAAAACATTGTATGAGATCTCCTTATAATATTATATTTTAGACTCTTTCTTACGGTGCTTAATAGTTAACGATTAACATTGATCGGTGAACTATAGATTGCTATAGTGCTTCATGTAATTTCCTTTATTGACTTTAGGCACGTTATCATAAGGATAACTGTGCTAATGAGAACATGGCAAGTGTGCAAGTGTATCCGTGAGCACTTACAAGTAGAATACTTTTCAATTCGAAAATTTGAAGATTTCGAGCCGACAAATAAAAATCCACAAAGATAACTTAATCAATAAATAAAAAATTCCTCAAAGGTATTGAAGTTTAATGAATATAAAGTTATAAAAGCTTCCAAATCAAATTAAGATAAGTCTTTGAAAATAGTACAGCTATAGTTAAAAATATTTTTGCAATCCTCACTAAGCAACAAAGAAAACCTCAAAGCAACTAAAAAGTGGAAAAAAATTCTTGAAACAATCATGTCGAGTAGAAATAAAAATAGCGAACTAATTAGCCGGGACGAATGCAGATAAGATGCACATTGACGACGCCAGTGAAAGAAGAGGAAGAGAATATGGTAGATGAAGAGAGACAATAACAGCAAGAGGACATGGGTGGGTCGAAACAGATGAGCGTGTAGAACAAGCCGATCAAGGCATAGTGGAGCAGTTCCTAACAGAGAGCTGACGGAAAGGACGATGAAAGCCGACGGAAATTCATGACTGTCAGATCGAACGCTTGTCCCGTGCAATAGCTAAGCATCGTAACTCCTTTCCCCGTGCCCTTCGTGTCAGCCCCCGTGGCACGTCGTAACGAGGTACGAAGGAAGGCAGTCAAGCAGAGTCAGGCAAGGCAGCAGGCGTCACGCCCGCCAGTCATCGAGCTCGTCACTCGCCCACGAACGCTTATAAAGATTCTCGCGGGCAGAATGTAGATACGAGCTGTCAGCTCGACATGAAGCATACCGCCGACAGTGCACGGACAAACGGGACAGGCACACGGGATAGGCGAATCTGTCTCTTCCCTTTTTATCCTTCTCTTCTTCTTCTTCTTCTTCTTCCTTCTACACTTTTTCTACTTATTCAGTTCCTTCACTCTCTTGCATGCTACAGGGTGAATCACCTAACTTGATCAACTTAATTAGTCTCGGGATTTAGCAAAATATTATTGAAGTTTAAAGATATTTGGTGATTGACGAAGTAAGGTTTATGTATGGGGAATAAGAATTTAGGGGAAAATTTGGAATCGTTTTGGGGACTTTTTAAGATTGAAAATTTAGGATGGAAGTTGGTAAGTTTAGGAGTTTGGTTCTTTTGATGGTTGGAAATTTTAGAATTTGAGAATTTTGGTATTTCCGGATTAGGGGATTTGGGAGATTTGGGAAATTTGGAAATTGGGAAATTTGAGATTTGGGAAACTAGGGATTTGAAAAATATGGGAGTTGAGAAATTTGGGATTTGGGAAATTTGGGATTTGGGAAATTTGGGATTTGGGAAATTTGGGATTTGGGAAATTTGGGATTTGGGAAATTTGGGATTTGGGAAATTTGGGATTTGAGAAATTTGGGATTTGGGAAATTTGGGATTTGGGAAATTTGGGATTTGGGAAATTTGGGATTTGAGAAATTTGGGATTTGGGAAATTTGGGATTTGGGAAATTTGGGATTTGGGAAATTTGGGATTTGGGAAATTTGGGATTTGGGAAATTTGGGATTTGGGATTTGGGAAATTTGGGATTTGGGAAATTTGGGGTTTGGGAAATTTGGGATTTGTGAAATTTGGGATTTGGGAAATTTCGGATTTGGGAAATTTGGGATTTGGGAAATTTGGGATTTGGGAAATTTGGGATTTGTGAAATTTGGAACTTGGGAAATTTGGGATTTGAGAAATTTTGAATTTGGGAAATTTTGAATTTGAGAAATTTGGAATTTGTGAAATTTGGAACTTGGGAAATTTGGGATTTGAGAAATTTTGGATTTGTGAAATTTGGAACTTGGGAAATTTGGGATTTGAGAAATTTGGATTTGTGAAATTTGGAACTTGGGAAATTTGGAATTTGAGAAATTTGGATTTGGGAAATTTTGAACTTGAGAAATTTGGGATTTGACAAATTTGGAATTTTAGAAATTTGGATTTGGGAAATTTGGAACTTGGGAAATTTAGGATTTGAAAAATTTGGGTCTGGAAAATTTTGAACTTGGGAAATTTGGGATTTGCATTCTGAGTTCTAGTTATTAATATTATCTTAGTTAACATTTTTAGTTTAAGAATGTTTGTAATAAGATTTTAGGAGGTACTAAATTACTATATGTATAATGTTGTATCAGTTGTGCTAGTGAAGATGGTTGAGTGGCAGATACTTGAAATTGTTTTATACGTGTAGAGTAATTTAGACTACTGCATGTCATTCACACTCTCGTGACAGGAGGCCTCATCTTCGATGCTCGAACTCAAGAAGCGAATGAACCGAACAAAAATAATAGCTGGTAGTTCTCAGAACTACCCTCACAAATTGTTACGATACTGATTTGAGTGGCGTCAATTAATCGCGGACTACTGTGCATAAGATTACCGAAACATTGAAATGTTAAATTCATTAATTTTAACAAATTATAGTGAAGTTTAATAAGTAAAAAGTTATGAAAACTTCTATTCCAAATCAGATTGAGCTATTTATTTTATAAATCTTTGAAAACAGTACAACTATAATTAGAAATATTTTTGCAAACATGTTTTGATTTTGAGATATTTCATGGCTTCAACACTTATGCCACATCCTGTACATTACTGAATGAGTTGAAAAAGTAGATATAATTAGACAAAAGAAGGTAAAAGAAAATATTCGACACTAAGGTGGACAGTAAATTTACACACATAAGGTGCTATTTTTCAGTTATCAATTTTTAAACAGTATGTTAATATTTTTTCAGACATGCTTTGATTTTGAGATACTTTTCCGCTCTAACACTTATGACTTTGTATATTACTGACTTAGTTTAAAAAGCAAATTAATGAAATAATCAAAGAGCAAACCACAAGGAAAAATATTTAATACTAACGTGGATCTAGCTACATAAAATACTGGCCTCAACCAGTTTCTAAATAGTATTCACTTTATCAACCTTACTTTATAAAAAATTAAACTGCATCCATTTTAAAACTTCAAAGTAAACACAGAATCGCGCAAACACAATTAAAAAGGTCTGTAAAAGCAAATAAAAACTAGAATTTTTAGACTTGCAGAAGTCGTAGGCGGTTTTCCTGTTTCATTTATAGTTAGCATTTGTTTTCGTTTGTAGTTTCCTATTTGTTCACAACGCAAGCAATGTGAATGGTGCGGAATAAGGAATTAGTACGTTTACGTAGTGCTGTCATGATTTCCAACTGATTTTCATTATCCTTGCTGTTAATTCTTTCACAGGAACTGGGATAATGTCAGTTATCTTATTGCACGTAAATGTTCTTTAAGCAGGTATTTACTGTGAGCTGGAATACAAAGTACTTTAGCCTTGTTAATCCGGATTGTCTTCGTAGAAACGTTTTGAGGAAAATTGCAATATAACGTACAGATTAAAAAGAGTTAACGACATAATACTTTTTGACGTATTTCAATTTTTATAATTTGTCGTTGAATTTATTATCGATAGGATTACTATTAATAATACTTTTAATATCATCGATACGGACCTGCGAAATTCGTATCTTTTATTATGTCGATTGTCACGTATTCTTTTCTACAATTTAATTTACCGTACATATTATCTTCTATAATTTAACTACCTTGTATTTTGTATACATGGTGTTACATATAACGCTACGTTACGTGAGCGTATATCTCAAAAATTCCATCTTTCCTAATGTAATTTATAGACGCATAAATTATAATTTATATTTCAATTATAAATTATAACTAATAAGTACAAAATGTTATTTTGTCATAGTTGAATCTAAAAGGTTATATAAATTGATTGTAACAGAAAGGATCCTATGTTTTGCTATAAATCTTTCAAGGTTTTTTACGAAAAAGAAATATAAATTTGTTTTTTCTCTTTAAACCGAAATTTTTCAGACTTGTGTCTAGCTGTTAACTGAACCGTTTATCTGACACCAACACCTGACACGTTTGCATTGTACATTTCGGGTGAATGGGGGTTTTACCAGAATCCAGACATATTTACGAACCATTGTGACGTTACAGAACGTGACTTCACTTCCGCTGGAATAGACTTGCGTGAAATTCATGTTACCAGAGCGCATTATGGTAATAGGACTGCTTTTTGTTACCAACGAATAGGATTCCAATACTTTATTTGCTTGCTCGATGTTTGAACTTTCAAAATATTTACTATTTACTTGGAGAGGTCAATAACGTATTTTATTTCCTTATACAGATAAACTGAACTCTTAATTTCGAAATTAAACACTTCATAGTTTATGTCACATATTTAATAGTAAAATTAAAATTCATTGTATAACATCAAAAAATAAATCTATTGTTTCTAACCTAATTTAACGTAAATGAATTTTATTTGCTTGCTCGATGTTTGAACTTTCAAAATATTTACTATTTACTTGGAGAAGTCAATAATGTATTTTATTACATTATACAGGTAAACTGAACTCTTAATTTCGAAATTAAACACTTCATAGTTTGTGTCACATATTTAATAGTAAAATTAAAATTCATTGTATAACATCAAAAAATAAATCTATTCTTTCTAACCTAATTTAACCTAAATGAATTTTAGTTTACATACAATTCACAATGATTATAAAATGGTGCTATTAATAAGTGAAAAGGCATGTCATAAATTATACCAACACATATTACACAAAAAAGAATTCTTTTATTCGAAACGTCGTACCTAATATTTTCTCAAAATTTGTTACGCTCGTTCCGAATCAGGATGTAGCGAATGTGAAGATAAACAATTAAAGAAAAGAAACGCCGACCTTAATTATAGGAATGATAAATGACACACCTGTGTCCGGCTTGTTTCGTGTCTTTTCGAATGTCAGCGACATTGTAGATTGCTGCCAACGAACGTCCCACATTTGAGGATTAGAGAAGAGGCTTAATTAAAGAGGGTGTTGGCATTACATGCCTTTGATTATGCAACCTACCCATTAGTTCTACTCGTGTCTTGCCATCTATCTTTGTGACTTTATTACGATCATTTCCTGAGTCTCTAAATACAGACGATGAAACTATCTTTTTCACATTTCGTATAATTTGTGTCTGATCCCATTTGTTACACATCCTTTCGGATTCTGTACATTCATTCATGTGTTCTCAATTTTGAAAAATTTTATTGCACGTTTTAATACTTAAAGAAAGTTGCATATTTTTGCGATTAATCTTCATATCTTGTAAATATTCATAAATTATAAAATTTATAATTTATATTTTTTGAGGAAGCAATTTTTTATAAAATTTGTATTTCTAAATTTTTAATAAATTCATATTATAATATTTCTTTCTTACTAATAACTCTTCTTGGAACTATGCAAAAAGTTTTTTTAAGGCCAATTAAGAAAATAGTTTAATAAGAAATTAACCTTTAATAAAAAATATTTAATTAGCTTTTTCCAATTAAATTTTCCCATAATTCTTTAACGTATAAGATTCGATACATATTCGATTTCTTGCTATACAAGATTCGATATAAAACAGCTATCAAATGTTACAAAACACAGTGCGCAATGTATGACAAGTTGAAATAAAACAGCGAAAAATTCGTAAAACAGGAGATTCAGTTTTTCGAATTCAAAAATCCTGCTGACTGACATTTCCCTGCAACTGCAGCGATTTACGTGCATCGAGCGAGTTGAAATTAAGTTAAGAAAACTCACTTAAGTAGAGGGTAGACACGCGGAAGATCAAAGGAACCGCATGAGTGACGGAAACCAGCTGCTAGACGATGTTCCCTCGACTGTCCAGATTTATGCACCCATTTTCTTCCTTTCTCATGGTTCTCAAAGCACCGTTTTTGTATTTCTGTCTCTGTTCCTATTACGGTTTATGTAAGCGACATTGAGGGTATCTACCTACTCACTGCTGACTGCTAGTTTTTTATAACACGGATATTCTTATAAATGAACAAGAACGAGATCAGACGAACGCATTTGCTGTGAAACATAAAAATAATGTCTCTTTGCTATCTCGAGTTGAAAATATTTGTAAAGGGACGTTAATTGGTAACAAAATTTGAGCAGTCTTTAAAACTTTATTTTACTTTTGTTTCTATTCATGAAATGAGAGCTCTTTCACTTTCATTTTATATCACATTCAACTCTTAGCATATCTCAAAACTACTCAAACTCACATAACTTCGTGTTACAAATTCGTTCTTTGATAGAGTCATTCACAAAATTCATATTTAACAATATTCATGTAACCATTCAGCTATATTCAGAAATTCAATAAATTCATGCTGAACATTCATCTTAGTTCTTATAATTTCTTTTGTTTTAATAGTTGAAAAGTACTTGTGGAATAAGTTACATCAAGAATTACTTAATTATGTTTAAATCAATGGACAAATTATAAAAATGCTATACATGTCGAAGCAGGGAAAGCAAACAACAAGACTGAAATATTCCTAATCGACCTTAAATATGAAAACACTTAATACTGATTGAATTATAACGTCAACTAAAATTTTACATAACACCAAAATTTTCAACTTGAAAGTATATAACAGAAATAAATCATAAATATACATTTTGAACAAAATAAAATTATCACTAAATTCGTAAACTCTGAATAAGTTTGTTTAACCATGAATATTCTATCTCGAAGAAAACAACGGAAACCTTAAAGATATTTTGGTAAAATAACAGGTAAAAGCTGTTAGAAGCGATCTAGACCACCCATAAGTGACCCATGCTACGCCACTGAGATTATAGCCACCACACAAAGCGCGTGTATAGACGGTTGTTTAGAATTACAACACACAGAGATAACTACCGGCATGAGATACATAATGCAGCAGGTATTGTGAACCATACCGCGCCCTCCTGCATACAATACGCTCTACCGATGCATTCTATTGTTGTCTTTCGGAATAAACTCAGTCAGCCACCACCTCCCTGAGGCTCTATATTATCTCCATGCATATAATACGTGGAGCATTCACGAGTCTCGTTTAGCCTGCCACTTTACTTGCTATGTTTGACGGAAGAGTTTTCGAAATGACTGTGTTAACTTTGTTCACGTGCACCCTTTCAAACTTTCTACTACGGACATCGTGTCAAGACCGCTTTTGGAACTATGTGCAGCCAATCCTTTCACTGTGATCTCTTACCTCGAATATTTAGTATTTTAAAAAATAACGATGGTTGAAGTGTTTCAATAGGCAGAGATTAGGCAGTTTAGGCAGTGAATTCAGTGATTTAATAAGGGATGTGGGAGAGTTGTACATGTGATTGCAAAGGTTATTATTAATAACTGTATTCGTTCGTTTCTGAACCTCTTAGTAATATAGCATTAACTTGTAACTGTTATTCTAATTATAGAGTGGGAACGTTAGACCACTTATTTTATTAGCACCCGAAGGTAAATACTTTGTCTACGCTTTTCTTCTTTCCTATCAAGTTACCGTTAGATTTCCAACGTTTGCAATGAATTGAGCTAAAACAGATGTAAGACGTGAGTCAGGTCTAATTATCGTTACACCTAGCAACAGCTCTATTTGCAGTCGGACTCTGGGGAAATTCACAATGCTAGCTAGTATGATATTTGGACCTGTCCATTACTAGTTCAAAACAATCGAAAATTTACATATTTTGCTAAAATCGAATTTGTCAAAAAGAGTTAATGAAAGAACTTTTCGGATTTGCATTCAGTGCATAAAGATCTGAAGAATGAGAACATCTGCATATACTAACAGAACATCTATGAAGCATAAGTAATCTGAAAGCTCAATGTCAAAAATTAGACATTTTGTAGTCAAGTTAAATTTAAAATTTATAACATTTCGTAATCTATTTAAAAATAAATTTAGTGGACATTTCGTAGTAGATTAAATTTATTGAATATTTCACAGCTGATTAAATGTGTATTCAATTAAAAATCTTCAAGGCTTTCTGAAAAAGGTATTATCGGAGTTATTTTCTTCGCAACTACTCAAGCGTATGTTCCTTAAAGACCTTTCCCACTAGGAAGCTGGTGTTGCCTTTCTCACCTGACAGATTAGTGAAAAGGTAGGGTGACATAAGCCACGACAGAGAAATCACGTTCCAGGGTGTACAGGCTGGCTCGTTGTAGTTAGTAAGTACCCCTTGGGGAGATATGTTCCCGGATAATCCGCGATTTGTTTGCTTGTCATTGGCAACGACGGTATTTGCTAATCGTTAGACACGTTTGGTAATGGATCTTGAACGTACTTTGAACATTGACGGATGGGTCGATTCATTGGAGATTTTCCACCACCCTGTCAATTTAGATTTGGATTTCTAGACCCGGGATTATTGGTTTCTTTCATAAACAATGCATAAAGCCTTATAAACGTATTATGAATCCCACAAATCAGCCTTTCAAGAAAAACCAAAATACCTAGTAATCAGTTATCAGAATTTTATACCAAACTTTTGTACAAAACTTTGTTGCTATGTTGCACGATTACCAACAGTTTCATGAATATTTCAGACTTCCAGAAATGAATAGGATTTATTCAGTATGTCAAAACGAGTAAAAGGACGCGTATCACGTGCTAAAAGCTTGGGGCCAAACTTAGCAGAAAGTATGAATGACCAACTTGATTATTTATGCTACAACAAACACCATTAATTTATCCTCGACTTGGTTTCTTGACCTCTTAATTTATCAGAAGTAATAATAATAAACGCGTCATTCAGCATTATCCACTTCTACTATATCAAAACAAATAAAGTTGAAATGTTATATCAATTTTGTCAAATTTTGTTAAATGTTATATCAATTTCAGCAATCCTTGACTTTGCAAATGTTGAACTATAACTTCAAATTGAAGAGCATAGCGAGTGCGTCACTTAAAGTATGACGAAGAGTGGACCAACCTGCGCCCTTCGTTCTTGATTATGCAAACTATAATTGGACCCTAAGTTCGAATTAAACAGTATGGCAAATCCGAGCAGGATTTATCACATTAGAAGTGCGTCATTCAAAGAATGGAGTTAATCCTGCACTCCGCACCCTTCATCCTTGACTATGCAAATTGATCTCTTCAAATTGAAGCGTATTAAAAATTTTAGTAGAAATTACGGCATTTGAATTGTGAGTCACGAATCAGGCTCGTCAAGGAGTTGATCATCCTGTACCCTTCATCCTTAATCCACACTCATATCATGACGAAAAACGCCATAAAATCCTAGAGCGTTAAAATTCTTTGTCTATCGATAGTTCGATGCATTTTTTCTGTGCAATATTTTCCATGAGAATTTATCGTGAATTCTTTTTGAAAAACCGTGTGTTAATCGATATGCAACAATATCGATGTTTCGGTGAAGTATACAGTTGGAAAGAGCGTATTTCAAAAAGGGATAAATTCATCTTCGTGAAGTGCCAGGGTGTACGGTGTGTACCATCGTCGAATGCCTGAATCACGGTATCGCGTCCGATAAAGTCGACGAGGTGGAGTGTACGAGCGGGCTGTCACGCGATGTCGTATTCACGTCGCATATACGACGTTCCACGCTAACTGGAACGAACGTTTCAGACATCTCTGCTCCGAAAGCCGGCGCGTCGTTTTCCAGTTCGTCGGCGCGTTTATACATCCGCGTCCCACCACGCATGTCAGTACCAGTATTTCAAGCAGAGCCGCGTCCCTAAGACTTATAATTTATGAACGAATCAAGCGAAGCGCACAGAGAAGTGCACGCCGCTCAGCCTCTGGCGATAGTTCTGTCCGTGGTGTGATCGTTGCCAGGCTTATGGAACGAGAAGAAACAGGATGGACTTTGAAGATACGGATACGAGAAGTGTTAAGCATGTTTCGGACTGGCCATTTTATGTGGCGCCACTAGCGGGGAAATGTTGAGGTTTAATGGGTGCTTTCACATCGTGACATGTCACTGTGCGATTGTCCGTTATGAAGCGTAAGGTTTTAGCGTACCGTTTAGTTTAACCTACTAACCAGCTGTTGAACACGTACAAATACCGTATTAACAGAAACACATTTTCGTGTTCAGTGCTTTAACGTATATTACCGGCAGCGTAAGTCGTTTTTGGTTGAAAAGCGATCAACAAGAACTTACACGGTTAAAGGCAGTATCTGTCCAACACGAATAGAACAGTGAACAGTAATATCGTTGGATAACCATTCGTTCACGATATTCAGTGTTCTATAACCGAGTTTATTATGAAAGTTCAAAATATATTCATCTTCAATAGTAACCTTCTCCTTCACTTGTACTAGAGCTACCGAAACTCCAAAGATTCAGATTTGCAAGAAGAAAGGAACATGTACCCTAGCGTTAGTGTCACACCTTGGAGTTGTAGTTATGACAATGAGTTACTCTGAACTTACTCTGAGATCCCAACAATATCGTCAAATCCTGAAATGGGTACCTTTTCGAAATGTCAAAACAAGGAACCCTCGTGCCATTTGGAGAGGTAATACATAGTATACACGAGTTCGAAGTCCAAGCATGGTGTAGTAGGCAGCTTTGAAAGGGGTCCAGCTTGGTTATAGCGTGGGGCAACCATGATTCGAGATGGCGCGACGTGCAGTCAAGACGGTGCACATGGGGCCCGCCGCTTCTCGGCCAGCATGGTGTTATTTATCACGGCCGCCGTAGGCGCGCAGACGGCAACTTTGTGCCGACTTTGCCGCTCGCAGCCAGAATCGCGATACAGCCGGCCAGATATAATTTTATTATACCTGCGAAGCGAGTGTGGAGGGTAGTTTATCAGCAGTCGAGTGTACCGCTCCTCTGTCTCTGTTACTCTGTTCCTCTACCATTCCGCTTTATTCCTCTCTTCTTTGAGCCACCTATGCCCCGCTCCTCCGCGTTTCGCTCTTTCTCTTTTGGCTTCTCTTCTGCTCATACCGCGCGTCGTTCTACAGTATGCCACGCCACGCCACGCCATGTCAAGGAATAATATAGTGCCGGCGGGCTCTAACGGCGGTAATGTATGGCCGACACTTCGGGCAAAAGGGTACGCCAACTCGGAGGACGCCAAGGGTGAACAGGCCGAGCCACTCTGTCACGCAGTTTTCACTGAGCGCCTCTTCCTCTTCCTCCTACCATTCCACGTCAAGAGATTACCGCCTCCGATAATTACGACGTTTGCACCCACCGGGGACGATTTGTCTTCTACGGGTGCGGAGGGGCTGCGATTCGACGTCCACTGCCACGCTTATACTAACCTTCTCGAATGTTCCTACTACCTTTTCACCTTTGTGGGTCGGTGGCCAGCTTGTTTTTGATCCGGGATGTCGGCTAAATCACTTTGAGCTCCATTTCACCTATGTTTACTCCTGTTTGTACTTACTTAACGTATGATTCTGTTCCCTTTGAATTCTATTCGGAACCTTTATTTATTTTGCCAGTTGGGTAATTCTGAAACGGTCTTGCGGGTGAAACTGTCTTACATAAGGTTCATACTTTGCTGAATCTCGCAAAGGGGATATGTTATAATTCTGTTACATATAATTGAATATATTATACAAATAAATATTATCTTATACAAAGAAATAAACCTAGTGAAAAGTACATTGGAGAAGTCTTCGACTACCAACGATTCATGTAATGTTAATGTCCCTATTTCTTATCACGTCTCGATATTTTCCTTTTATTATAAATGTTTAGTTGGTGCAATAGTTATAGAATAATTGGTTTAAAATATTTGTGTATCCTTGCAGGAATTGTGTCAGTTCGTTCGAGTGGCAACAATTATTTAAAAACATGTTAAATATGCAAGATGTTCGCCTTTTTTTGAAGCTCCAGTTACACAATTGCGATCTAACTTTAGCAAGGGTAACTGCAATTTTATGTTATTACGAATTTGATCATTAATATCTGAATAAATTTTAGCTTATTTTAGTAACTGCCATTTAAGTGATGTCATTGTAATGTTACTGGATGAAAATAACATATTAGCAGTACGATCAATAAGACTGTAAGATTCAATATCTAATTATGAAACTTTATAACCTTAGAACATAATTATATAAATGCCTCTTTTCCTCATAAAACTTCTGTCGAAATGTCTGTTATCTTTTATTCAAATAAAAAATTGTATACGTTAGTTTCTGCATCTATTTATTCCTCTACTTCATTTTCAATTTGAAAGTAAAAGTACTTTGAACAGTTAAAGTCTGAACAGTTTCATGGAATCGAAGAAAGAACAGTTCGATTCGTAATAAAATGATAAATGAATCATTGAGAAAGCTCGAAATCGCATTAACGATTAAATTTATTTTAATCGTACGGCCATAAATTGTTAAGCTTTAAATTTATGCCGAGCATTTACGCGTATAGGCAATAATTGCAAAATTTGTTGCTTCGGTCGCGAAAAACGTTTCTGAAATTTGAAATAATTAACTCATTAATAGACATTATCGTACGTGCATGTAAAAGCTGTTTCTGCACGGCAATAAAATGCAAATTTATCGGAAACGTTCTACTTGTACAGGCTATACTACGTAATACCTCAGAAGCGCGTCAATTTAAATGCTTATCTACACCTTGCACACCGGCTCTGACTTCAATCTCACGATATAATTAATTTCATAATATTCCTCGTGACTTTGCCTCGCTTAATTGCTCACAATTAGCGCTGAAGCAGGGTAACTGGCGATACTTGGATTCAAGTTGCTGGAAAGGGAAGGAACAGGGGATAGATTAACAGAGAGGGAGCGAACTAGGTATATATACTGAAAGAAGAGAAAGAGGAGGCAGATCTGCGTAGGTGGAAAGCAGTTAGTAACCTCTCAAGTTCCTTAAGCATTTAGCGGTAAAACTAATTACTACTCGAGTTTCAAGGAATGCATCGGGTATAAAATAGACGCAATTGATATCAAGGCTCATAGCCCGCAGCTTCGTTACACTGCTATAACAAATATTTAAAATTTACATAATACTGTTTATGTCTTTATATAGTTACAGCTCTATTTTTCATACAATTTCCTGAATTGCATTGAAAAATTCAGCTTCTATTATAGCTCTCAACATCCACACTCTTTTTTGAAGGATATTGTTTTGTAATTTGTAATCTGTTATTACTTGTTGAAATAATTAGCAAGATATTATGAACGAAAATATTAATCTTTTTCTTTTAAACATGCTCATTTACATGGAATCTTATAAAATGGATTGTGTTCTTTCATAACTATTTAAACGACCAATTCACACTTCATGTGTGAAAACGAATTTTGGAAAGAAATTAGTAATAACTTTGTTAATAACCTTTTTCTAATTGTTTCAATAGTTTCATATAGTAAAACATTTATGCATAGTGTTCCTCGTTATTTCCACATATCTCTATTGTTATTGCCAGTACCTACTAATCAACCTCTGACATCTGTCCAGTGACAGGATTGTGGTTTACACGAAACCATGAAAATTCCAAGTGACATTAACTATGAATGTCACCGTACTTCCACCATACCTAACTTTGCCGAAGTGACTAGGCAGTTAAATTGTAAAGGAATAGAGTGAGTGATAGTGGGTGGACAGACTAGCTAATAGTGGAAGTCGTGTTCCCGGTAGAGCAGTTAGTCAGACCTGCCCTAAGACGATCAAAAGAATTAAAAAGAGTCGCTAGTCATGCAAAATTAATATAATTTCAGTTGTGACTCGTTGCAAAAATGCGAACGTGCAATTTCCAAATAAAGTTTCCGAGCGTCATAATGTGGTAGCAACGACTGTACGCTTTCACCAGAAGAAAAGAGAGGAGGAGAGAGAGGAAGGTAAAGGAGAAAGAATCACGGCGGATCGTGTTCGTAATTAAACTGACGCGAATGGGGCTAATAAATTTGTGCGAGAGCATGAAACGAGTCTTGTAACTCTATCGAGGTAATTGCGGCGACCACGCCTCGTTGCCGTGGGCTGCGGTTGCCTCTCTTACACCTTTTCGCACACCGCGGTTTGATACGCTCCTGCTACAAACCTCTGTAATATCTACAGCGTAGCCTGTCAAAGTGTCAAGCCGAGGCAGTATCGGCGTCACTGACTGGACAAGGAACAGGAACAAACAATTAATAAGCAACCCGTTCGCTCATAACGTGTCTATTCAATGCAAATGACACTCTAATGAAAGATAAATCTTCTGTCCAGCTATCGAAACCAGCATTAAAGTGTCTTATCCTTTACCGAGACAATGTGTACAATCGTTCGAGTTTATTAAATAACGATTTTACATGCTTCTTCGTGATCGTTTCTTATTTTTTCTGCAGTTTTATCGAATCACTTGGTTGAATAATAAATTCCTAGAATTGTCTTGCGAGTCGCTGACAGTGGAATGTTTCTTCTGTGTTTCGAAATATGTACGGGGAATTCCTTGGTTTGACAATGAGTTATTCGAACATTTTACTGTTTAACTTGTGCAATGGTGTACAATTATAGTATATAAAAGTAATTGGAGTCAGATAATATCGATCCTCAAATTTCCTTTGTGGATATGACCAAACATCGATCGTATATTCGACCATGTACTGTAAAACAATCCAGAGCTAAATGTCAGGTTCTCCTCTTCGGTTTTTGCAAATAATACTGCCAAAAATGATGTACTATTTTAAAGCTTCCAAAATTTGATTTGAGAGATAGTGGTAAGACCAATAGAAATTCTTAGACATTGCTAGGACTAATGGATCAGGTGTATGATTCAGAGTTGATGAGTAACCCAGGACCATGTGCACAATAGTGCGCAGAGAATGAGATAGGATTCGGAGCTACGTACCTTAACTATTAAAATGTTTGTTAGCCTAGATCCAATATAAAGGAGCAACATCGATAAGAAGCACGAAGATAAAAGTGAAGGTCGGTGTGTCGGAATTTAAAAATCAATTTATCCAGACAGCTGTAATATAACGACGTTATTAAACGGTACAAAGGAACTCGCGCCACGGCGGGCCATTAACGTCGGTTAGACGCAAAAGGACTTCCGAGGGCGCTGCGATCAGCGATGTCCCAGAACACCGTACAGTCGGGGTTCACACGTGTGTATCCGCGGTGTATGTGGAGTATGGTAAGTGAGCCAACCGGTTTCTGGAGTTAAGATGGCCGCTGTGAAAGTAGAAGGGTGAAGAAGAAGAGGGCAGTTAGAGAAGCGAGGAGGTAGGCAGCCGAGCAGTGAAGCAAGCAGGCAGGGTGGGCACAGAGCGATCATAACTCAGGTGGCCGCGGACAAGCAGCGCTTGTTCCGTGCATTTGGAACACGGAACACACACGAGTTCGCCGACGTTGTGCACTACGTGCCTTCCATGGGTGCCTGAAACATTCTCTTCCTCTCTCTTTCTCTCTTCTCTTCCTTCCTCTCTTTCTCCATTTACTTTTTCATCTTTATCTCTTTCTTGTCCGATCAGTTTCTCCTCTGCTTCTACCTTCCTACTCCTTTGCAGGAGCATTTCAACGTACGTGGCGTGGACGGTGGCAGCCGCAGCACGCCACACAATCCGACGATCTCTGTTACGTATACTCATAAGCAAAAGCTCATTGATATAATGCGGCTATATGAATCATCCCATTTTCACTTTTCCACAGCTCCGCTCTTACACTTTCCAGGTACAGTCTGTCCGTTGTCTTCTCGTCTATAAAGAAATCCATCTTTGCATATTTTCTTAGACAAGTGATTATGCAATTAGTTGTCAAGTTTTGACTGATCCAGTTCCAAAAGTAGATTACACCGAGCGTACAGAGTTTTTCGAAATAAGTGTCCGAGGAAGCTAAAGGGTTTAATCTTAAAAAGCAAACTTTCATTTCGTAAGGTTAAGGGCTGAGTGTAATGAACTTTTGTCAGCGGTTGTACCAGCAGCATACACGGTCGCCCGAAGAAGAACTGGTTACGTGGTCTCCAGCTCGTGTCCGTTCATCCATCGCGTTACAAATGAAGACTTTAAATAATTTAGTCGCCGGTTGTAAATCCCGTCGGGAAGCGAGGTTAATCGATACATGCCGCTGTATACCGCGCCGTTATACAGCTTGGGAACGTTTATGAATGCGCGCTATGAATCACTGGATAATAATATCGCGCCCGCTCGTGCGTTCTTGCGCTTGCGCATACGCATGTGCGTTTACATGCGCCTTACATCTTCTCTAAATCGTGAACTTTGACTCGAACTATCCTGGCCTGTTAATGCAATAATTTGTCGCATACGATTTTAATTGCAACGCAACAAATTAATTTTTTAATTAATCTTTTTAGCAAAGTTTTAACAACACGCTTGCGTATGCGCATGCGCATTCACGTGGCAGTAATGGGCAAGTGACGTGCACTCGCGGGCACTGTTGGGTAGTTAGTCGTTCAACGGAAAAATTTGGCAATTTGAGAATTTGGGATTTTTATGGTTTTTAATTTTTGAGTATTGGAATTTGTTATTTTCTGAATTTGTATGTTTCTAAGTTTCTAAGTTTCTGAGTTTTCTGAGTTTTCTGAGTTTTCTAAGTTTTCTAAGTTTTCTAAGTTTTTTGAATTTTCTGATTTTTCCGAGTTTTCTGAGTTTCTAAAATTTTTAATTCTTGAATACTTAAATTTCAGAACCTCTGAGTTTCTAAATTGACAACTTAGCAAATTCTCCAAAAACTTGAAATTTCTCTATTTTAAAATTTTTGTATATTTAAATTTTGAAAATTAGAAATTAAATGTTTTGACATTCTAGGTTTCTGAATTTTTAAATCCCTAAAGTAGGAAGTTGTTACATTTCTAAATGTGTGAACATGAGTTCCAAATCTCAGAAATGAAAGAATTAAAGAATTTAAGTATTTAAAAATTTAAGAATTTGTAACAACTAAAATTTAATATTTTTATAATTATCCCTATATTTCTAAATTTTCAAAGTGAAAACATAAAAGTTCAAAATCTCTGAATTTCCAACACTACAACTAAACATTTTTCTTTTATCACACAAAATTAGTATGACATCTATGCGTCCTGATTCGCGCTATTTATTACAGTGCCACCTGCGCCAATATCCCATCAATTTAATAATTTGTCTACATTTAATAAGACTAATTGTAATACGAAGGATGAACATTTCAATTATTGTTATGCAAATGTACTATCAATAAAACTGTCGTTCTCGCAATGCACTTTAAGAAGCACATACAATTTATTACTCAAATTCCTCCGTACAATTTGTGTACCTTGTCCTTGTAAATATATTTAATAAACAGCTTCATCGATCGTACAGAATGCCAAAATGAATATTTTGTATGAAAACAGTGCTTCATAAATTGTGCTCCTATTATATTCCTCCACGTTGAACGTGCCAAACGTTTCACAGTTGAAATCGTTGGATCATACAAAGAGCGTTGAACAGCCTGAAAATAGCACACATAAGTATGTTCAAAGTTAATTCACCGAAATAATTTATTACCTGAAATGATCGTTAATTTATTAGACGATATCGTTTCAACTGATATTTAAAGCACTGGTTTATTCACAACGACATAAGCACAGTTACACCTGTAAGCGATGTAATTTAAAAACTATTTTCAAAACGTAATTTAAAAAATATTTTTCCAACGTTCCTATATTAAATATTTCAGACTGTTTTATTTTTATGAAATGCTACACAACTGAAGGTGTACATCAATGAATCATTTTAACCCTTTGAACTCGAGAGGTGACTCTCAGTCAACATTTTTTTTAAGACAATAATTTGAGCAATAACAAAGCATTTTTTGACTCTGTTTTTTAATTCTATAATATGGCATGTGTAATGTATAAACATAGCGAAACAAACAACAATGGAAGTTATTAGTAGAGAAATAATAACCTCAAAAGAATTCATTTAACTTTTTAATTAGTAAGTTTTAAAGTTGCTGTTTGCAGTCAAATTATCTTGGAGTGCAAAGGGATAAAATATTTGAATTTCAGTTCGAATTTACCAGCAACAAATTCGCAACTAAATATTCCTATAACAATAAAATACTGGAAAGAGTTGCGTATAAGTTAATTTGGAAATTTAGATTACGCATAGCAAATAAATTAAATGGCTATAAAGCAATTTCATCTGGTATTGCGTTTATTTAATAACCTCATTACAGTTGATCGCTTTAGATTATCCGTAATCCGTTTTCGGAACGAATACGTCGTATCGATTCATTCTCCGTGAACGGCGCTAATAAATTACAATAATAGCATTAAGATAGATCGACGGATAGACGCGTAGGCGTGGAGACGTGGCGGCGGACAATATTTTAGCGTGCAGTAGCTTTATGACCAGAGGTTACGAGCCAGGAAGAGCCATAACGCCTCGTATCTCGTTGCCTCGTACCCCTGCGTTCGTTGCATTTTGCGGGAAAGCTCAGCACGGGTGCCAATTCCTACCAGCGTATCGGACTATAAACTGGGAACGTGATGTATTCTTCTCTTCTACTACGATTCTTCCACCGCTGGTTTTAACCTAACCTCACTTTTTCTGTACTTTTATTCGTTCGTGAGATACCGCTTTTACCATCAGTCATGCTTGATAGCTATTTAGAAAAAATTACTTTGAAATTATTATTTGAACGATAAAATTTCTTATTTAGCACGAAGATATAGGACTAAATATTTCTTTATACTTTGTACCTCACCTTTTGCGAATTTTTGCTCGTACGCGTTTCATTGATATTATCTTTGAATCACTCTTAGCTGTCATTTGAAAAAATTACTTTGAAATTATTATTTGAACGATAAAATTTCTTATTTAGCACGAAAATATGGGAGTAAATATTTCTTTATACTTTGTACCTCACCTTTTGCGAATTTTTGCTTGTACGCGTTTCATTGATATTATCTTCGAATCGCTCTTAGCTGTCATTTGAAAAAGTTACTTTGAAATCATTGGAACGATAAAATTTCTTATTTGGTTCAAAAATATATAACTGAATATTTTTTATACTTATGAGTATAGAAAAAGGTCATTTTGCAATATATTGCTAGGGGTAACATTCTTTTCCCTGTAACCATTGTATGTTCTTTCAGAGATATTTACAAAAAACTTCGATTAAAATCACATTTTGATTGGCACTTTCTATTATCATATTTGCTATAATATCTGTTATAGTATCGCCTTATCTTTTCTTTAAAAAGTATCACTTGTAAAATACATCTTAAAGATCAAAATTGAAAAGTGGTTGCATACATGTGAACAGTTGTCCAAAACATACTACATTTGCTGCTATCATGTATTTACTATAATAACACACAACATGGTCAAATCAGATCAGTAATATGTCGTAATAGGATATACCCATGTATACTATAAATATATAATAATATATAGCAACAGATTTTTTTTTCCTTGAAATATTTTTCAAGGCGATTGAAATGGGTGAAGCACCCTTTCAGAAATAATTAACACACTGTAAATGTTTTTCAAACATCTCAGAAATTAAAACCAAGTTCTATATACAAAGAAAAGTCGTTCAAAATGACGTCATTGATAACATATTTTAAGATCATTAAAACCTGTTATGCTCTGTTCCATATACTCATTAAATATTTTGTGTGCTAAGTAGTCATAAATTAAAGATGAAATAAAAGACAAATTTAAACCGCATAAATTAAATGTAATGGATATTTTTCTTATATCCCTATATTTGCATATCAGAGTTTGATGAACTACCAAACTACACATTACAACATTTATTCCAAATTACCTTGACATCTAAACACAGCAAATTATTTTTATACGATTTATTCATATGGAGATTTTTATGTTATATGTTCCATTAAATTCATAAAACTTGATACTCAATTCTCAATTTTGGTAACATTATTATCCAGGGTGTTATGCTACTCACGATTTTTTTCTGTTTGCAGCCACCTCAAGAAAAGAAGTTTAGAACAATATTTACAAGGTATGAAGTGCACAATAAATATTAGTAAAGCAAATTTTAAAAACAGTTTGTTCTCTTGGCAAAGTCAAGGTCACTTGGGTTTTTTAAATAGGAACATACATTTTTTTATTCATAGCTTTGGAGAACATCGAGACGAATTCAAAACACATATTACATGATATTTTTATTAACATATTACTCGATTTACAGAAGTGGAAATGCTATGAATAAAAAAAATGTATATTCCTATTTCAAAAACTCAAGTGACCTTGACTTTGCCAAGAGAACAAACTGTTTTCAAAATTTGCTTTACTAATATCTATTGTGCACTTCATACCTTGCAAATATTGTTCTAAACTTTTTTTCGTAAGATGGCTGCAAGTGAAGAAAAATCGTGTGTAGCGTAACAGCCTGTATAAAGCAAACAATAATAACATTTGTTATAGATAAACATGCAATTAGAGATGAAAAGAAGATCGTGTCATGAAATTTCCCGAAAACCGTGCAACGTGCAATTTATTAGCAAGCGTCTGTACGCGTTATTGGACAACTTTTATTCGGTCGGTAAAGTGGAACACGTCGCGGCGGAAAATCGCGCTCGCGCGCGCAATATGAATAAATTAAACTATCCAAGCGGTTATGTATCGTAAGCACAAGTCGTAACACTCAAAGGCGCGGTAATGAGAGTAAATCACGAATTTATAGCCATCCATCGGAGATTATATGGTAAACACGTATGCAGTTTATCGTCGGTAACTGCATTCAGCCGTCGTAAAAGCGCGCGCGCACACACGCGCGGACGTCCATATTTTTCGTCACCTAAATGCCGAAGGGAGCGTTTCAACACTGATATAACATTACCGAGCTATTCACTTTCAGCAACCTTCCCCGATGTAACCTCCTTTTACGTCTTCGTCCAGTACTGTAACCGTGAATTTTCAACTTGGACAGTTTTTAATAAGATACGATCGAACACTATAATTTAAGCGAAACTTTAGAATGTTTAAGATTCAATTGGCTCGCATTAGCATAAATAACAACACATTATTGTGGGGATACACGTATGTTGCTTGTACGTACAATGTTTATATTCTTGTACTGACAGTCTCACGAAAGATGTACCTGTATGCACTTCTGCAGTGCTTCGTGATAATAAAAATTGCTATTTATTGCTTTCACATTTGGAATGGAGGTTTTCCTTAGATAAAAGTGCATTTATAAATTTGTTTACTTTTGCATTTTTAAATTTGTATATTTCCAAATTCATACATTTTCAAATATTCGAATGTCCACATTTCTAGATTTTTAAATACCTAAATTCTCAAACTTTCTCATTTCTCATTAAATTTTAATTTAATATTTTAAGTGAAAATATTTTTGTATTAAAAATCACTCATTATTTGAAAAAATTTGATTTCGTTCAGAATTTCCATTGCATACAAATTTTTTGTTCGAAGAAAGAATTACGTTTGATTCTTCGAATATTAAATTTTATTAAAAATTTTTAACTTAAAATTATTTTAAATAATATCTAACTCCGATTGTTTCCTCGCAACGAGAAAAGTGAGAGCTCGAGGTAGAAAATTTCAAAAGCGATGAAATCGTTTTTCAGCCAACGAGGATTGAGAAGCTCCTTCTCTGAAAATTACGGCACTGTCTCTTTCAGAACTCTTCCTATTCCCGATGGCTGTTCGTACACGCCTATAGACTTGGATGTGGCTATAAATTAGGTTTTATGAGGGAGATAAAATGCGCGTTATTATCTAAACGGCGACGCCTTTACAGAGATCGTGGCCCACGCTGTTTTTCGAGCATACACACGTACACACGTGCATACAATATCCATGTGTATACACATTTCCTATCCATGTGTATAGCGAAGGGTAAGGCATTCACCCTCGAATACGTTCTCTACGACGAACCCCTATGTAATGCGCATAGATTGACTGTCAAGTTCAGGGAATCAATAGGAAATTGGATGGGAAGGATGATAATTCCAGAATGCGGAGTGAACATTTATCACATAATTAATGATCGGTTGACAATCGCTCTAAACCGTTTTGAATACACAAAGTAGAATTTGAATCCCCTTAGAATATTTCCATTATAATACATTTTCAGCTCAGAAAATGAACACAGATTACGAAGACCGTCGAAAATTATAAACACCTGTTTCGTTAAAATTTTGTAATGACAATTACAATTTGTAAAAACTTTTTTATTTGAATTCAATAGTTAATTAAATTCAGTTTAGTTTTAGTTGAATTCAATTTTTATACAACGTATCAGTATATTTATAGTGGATTAGAAGTGATTGTCTTGCAACCTGAACGTAGGGACCATACTTGACTTTTTATGAGAAGTAAAAAATGAAAAATAATATTGAAGAAACGGTATTAAGTAACATTCATATTTGTAATAAATATTTTAAATATTAAAACAAAATTTTATGTATACATTGAAGTTGCGTTTAATAAATATTTAGCAGACTTGGCAATGTATAAAAGTGATAGAAAATATTTAGACTTCCTCTTCACGTTTCACATGATTGATCTAAAACCGAGACATTTTATTTATGCGCCGTCCAAAACAAGATGTAAAACAGACAAACGTGTATATCGATTAAAATATTACGTGGTTCTACCCGAAGCGTAATGATGCAGAGGGAAAAGCTTAAAAATTGCTTTCCCGAATAAAGTTCTAAAAAAATGAAGCGATCGTATGTGGTCAAAACGACGAAATGCGCGGCACAGAGGTTCCCTATAATTTATAACAGTGGGTTTCGCAACAAGAGCAGTCAGAAATGACCACCCAGTGGCAGGGTGAAAGATGTTCAGTCATAACATCTGATGAAGCGAAACATTAACGAGGCGATATATCAGCCGGCTTTTATAGATGTAGCGTGGGCGGTATCTTGGACATCACCCAGAAGAACGAGCACGAAATGAAATGTGAAAGAAGTAATTTCTCGGGACTGCCATGTCCGTTCATCGAAGCGGTAAGAGACTCTTTGGCTTATTCACGACTGCCATTAAATTACTGACACGATGAACGATCGCTGAACGCGTGAAATCAATAGTTTCCTTGCGAAATGACGAATGCTGACAAACTGGTATCTCGTGTTGCGTAATGTCTGTTAACACACGGTGTATGTTATTAAGTCGTTTAGTGTTACCTTTTTAATCTCAAACAAATTCTTATATATTATTTTTCAGAAGTTAGTAAAATTGAAATTCGATAGAAAACTCAAGATGGATTCGAGCACGAGCGCTCTTAATTATCTTGTTTGAAAAACTTTGTTGAAGGCTGTACAGATGACAAAATTTTAAGCATCACATAATCTGTCTTCTTTACAAATTACACTAATTCGTATTCCTTTGTTAAGACGAGCGGCTCACAAATCTAGATCGTTTGTGAGATTATTCAAGCGAGTTCAAAATGAATTTTCAGAGGTGCTTTATGTTTGAAGAATGTAAAACGATTTAATTTTTTAATCACCAATTAGCCAGTTTAACCAGTTTTTTCATTGAAACCCTCTATTTAAGAAAATACATCACCAGAAAAATATTATAAATTCTACTAAAATTGAATCCATAGTAAAGTACAATAGCATAGATAGAATCTGTATTATGCAGAATTCAATATTATAATAATATAGGTAGTATAGATCCTCACAGTACCAGAATAACTCCAGAGTTACCAGAGAAACCCTAGAGTGATTACCACCCCTAGTGACATTTTCCGTCTGTATATCCACCACCAAAATTTGGACGTTCTGTTAATTTTACAGAAGGAAAATATTTAGAAGTTGAGCAGTGAGATGAAACATACGATTGTTTAAGTTTGTCAAATTGTTGTTTAGTCTGTTGAATCGTAACGTGTCAGAGAAATCTAAAGTTCTGTTGGCTTTGATGTATACCACCTATTCACTGACAAAAGGCAAGAAAGCTGTTCTTGAACTGGCAGTATAAATAATCGTGACTTGGTGGACCAGTGCAATAAGTCCGTGCAGAAAAATACGAGCATCCGCAGCGGCAGAAGCATTGGGACGAAGCCCATTATTCATTGGCTTAAGCCCGGTCCCGAACAGCTAATGAGGCCGGAATACCAGCGTGACCGTGATCTTCGTAACCGGTATACCTTTCTTGACAATTGCTGACATGCAACAGGATCGTGGCAGCTTCAGTAGTGCAATAAATAAATCGCAAATATGCGCTGCAATGTTGTGCCCCTACATGGTGTCCGTTAAAGTTGTACAAATTAACGCTGGATTCGGAACTCGTCAAAATGGCGGGTCTTGGATTCCTTATTTTTAATTAGAGAAATTAAGCTTTTGTTAAACTCTGCGGTAACTCTTTTTTGATATAAAGGATCGCTGTGTAAGGTAGTATACATATCATTCATATTTTTATTTTAATTTTAACCTAACAATATGTGATCAAATGATTCAGAATTTAGAAACGTTTTGAAGTAAGATTTTGTTTCAAATAAAACTTCATTTCATCTGTTATGTAGTACATATACGAATTCTTAATTATTTATTCATTTTACTATGATTTATTATTTATTCATTTTATTATGACTTATTATTTAATTATTAAACGAATAACTTTTCACTTCAAATTCAAATTTATTGGAATTTACTAGAGTTTATTGTTCATTCATAAATATTTTCGTTTCACGAAACTTGGACCAAAAATTTGAAATAATGCCCAAGTTTATTTTCTATTGCTCTGTGTACTATAAATTCACTCTTTACTCTATTAAAAGTTTAATCATTTAACTTCACCACGTTCTTTAAATATTTCATAAGCAGCCATTTATTACAAATTTTATGCAGTAAATTCGAACTAATGAACCATTTTTCATTTACAACGTTTATCAGAAATTTAATTTCAAGGAAATTTGTTCGTTTGAAATTATTTTGGTGTAAAGAATTTTAAGTCTGAAGATGTGTTGAGTTCAAACAGTAATATTTACGTGTTTCGTTGCAAGATATTTTTACAGATATTTTTTAACCGAATAAATATCTTTTCTGTGGAAAAGAAAGATTGACTCGCTCTTTTTCGGTACAGAAAGAAAGTAATTCGGAACATGCAAAGTGATCAGTTATATCGTCTTTTCTTCTGACGTATATTTTAGAATCTATAAATGTGTGCAATGAACACTGCTACGAATTTCGCGCGTTTTACTCAACTATTTTGCTTCCGTACAAAAGCGGACCAACAGTTTTCTTTTATGTTTTCCGCAGGAGAATTGTTTGCTTCACTGCGCGGTGTAATTAAATCCTCTTTTAGAATTTAGTTTCCAAAATAAAGTGCATAAAAAATACCTAGAATTTGTATGCTCCTGACGTTATTTTTAAGTTGATCATTTTTTAAAAATATTTAAACTAGAATGACAAAAATTCATATTGTTTTATTTTTAAAAATTCGTGAAATAATTTAGTGTTTAACATCAAGACTCCGTAATTAAATAATAGTAACTAGTAATATCTTCAAAGTTGCAATTCTTTCATTTTGTTAAAAATTAAATTTAGTAAAAATTAGAATCATTAACTAATTGATTTAAATTTACTTAAATTTCATATGTATGAAAATCTTGTAAAAAAAACATCTATTAAGTTTGAATGATCACACATTGAATGATTGAAACACGTAATCAATGTCACATATTGAATTAACGTCACTTTTCATTACGACTTTGAAGCTTGTACCAAACCTTATGTAAGCAAATTAAGGATTCTGAAGGCATATATAAAAAACATATTCAAACAATTTATAAAACAGTTTTGAAAAAATGCAATAATTTATGTCATAAAATCAGAATACTATCCACAAATGTGATCAACCTGTTTTGTATTTCAATGAAATTATAATATCAATTTTAACCCCTTTGCTTGTAATACCGAGATACACTCATGACGCACATCATAGTTCAAATATAGCAAAAATAAATTTTATTTGCTTTACAACTGAGTTTTGAGTTTCATATCAGTTACAGTTTGTACAATTAAAAATCACTGAATTCAAGACACGACTAACACTTCAAGCTTCTTTCTTTATTTTAATATTGTAACAGTAATTAACTCCGACTGACGCAAATGTTGAAAAAATGATAGATTAAGTGATTAATATTTTTATATAAAAAAATTATAGGTTAAGGGTTTTACATAGTAAAGGTGAATAGCTCCAGCAATTTTTAAGAAAATCATAAGCAGATTATATTTTCAATTTAGACATTTAAAATATATATGAAAAAAATATGTAAATTATATAGTATATTACAAAATGAACTTGAAAGCTATAAATTATTTATTAGTGCTACTTTCAATCATCTGGGGACAGAAACTATTTGTAATGATCTGTATTTGCATCATATCCTAATTATAAGGCATGTTAATAATTCTATTTAATGACTACTTCAATTCGTAGCATTCATTGCTCATAAATTTTCACAGGTCGAGTATATATGTAACAGTAATCAATTTTTGAGAAAAAATTTTCAAAATATTTTAGTAATATTAAACATAGTAATAGATAGAAATATTGAACATAAATATCGTTGCTACAACTTCTGCGAAGTTCACATTTTCTGATTTATTCAAACATATCGACACATTCATTAGCATATTTAATATGTATTTATTAACATAAATGTTTAATAAACATCTAATACATATATAATGAACTTCAACGCAAATCTTGATCAATAGATCATTTTAATAATAGTCTGAACTGTGGAACTTTGTTAGCCAGCAAAGTGACCACCAATGTAAATAAACACTGCCATAAATATCACACTACATTTGAAATGTCCTCTTTAATATTTTGAAATAACAACGTTGCACAAATCCAAGACTTTGGTCTTGGTCACAAATTCAAGGCTTAAATATTCTCTTTACGTTAAATTTTCGTTTTCTGAATTTGTTAAATATACATGGTGCAAAGAGATGATAAAAATAGGGGTTTGATCAAATCCCTGAGGTACATGATCAATTCACTGAAGATGTTGAAATAACTTTTCTTCAGATACAAATTCGGTTAGAGTTCGATCCTTTTCTATATCTGAACTCATCTTTCTATTGAAAGTCTTTTATAAAATTCAAAATACGTCATCTGTATAGAAAATCTAATTATATTTTGTATAGAAAACCTAACCTAACTTAACCTAACCTAAAACAGAAGTTACCAAAGATTAAATCTCAATTTTCATCATTTTCATGCGACATACACGACAGCAAAATTCACGATAATCGATTCGAAATATTTATTCGCAATTATTTAATATGTGTATATTACATATAGAAAATCCAATATGTGTATTATGTATAAAAAACCTAACCTAAAACAGAAGTCACCAAATTTGATTAAATCTCAATTTTCATCATTTTCCTCCGACACACAAAGCAGCAAAGTTCGCGATAATCGATTCGAAACATTTATTCGCAATTATTTAATATGTGTATATTACATATAGAAAATCCAATATGTGTATTATGTATAGAAAACCTAACTTAAAACAGAGGTCACCAAATTTGATTAAATCTCAATTTTCATCATTTTCATGCGACACACAAAGCAGCAAAGTTCGCGATAATCGATTCGAAGTATTTATCCGCAATTATTTCTAAAAAAATTTCCCACTGTTTCGATTCCGACTTACATAAGTATTTGCTCGTTCGTTTAGGCATCGAGCATCGTAAAGCGTCACTCGGCGTAAAAATTCATCGTCTGACAGCAGGATTGTAAAGCGTACTTAGTGAACGGCCAATAAAGGTGAACGATAAATCGTTCAAGAAATATATGAGCGAGCATGACAGCGGCACTGTGTCGAGGCCCCATTATTCATTGGCTTAAGCCGGACTCGAAGCAGCTAATGAGGTCGGCATACCGGCGTGTTCGCGATGATCATAGCTGATGGACAGGCATAATAATCCAACAGAGATTGCTGATCGTCGAAACGTCGTTGGCGTAGTACGGTAGTCGCCAATGGAAGTTTGACATGGTCGTTCACTCTGTATGTCCTGAAATCATTTACGGAGTACATGGTAATCATTCTGAGATGATTGCTTTTAATCCTTCGAAGATGAAACGCATTGACAATATATTCAGCGTTTGTGTACTGTCGTGAGCAAATATCACGTGTCGAATATTTGAGATATGGAAAATATCGTAGGAGGATTGCGATGGAGTTGAGGAATTGCCATATTGGTTTTTGGAGGTTTTAACACTAAAACTATCAGAGGGTAGTTTTAGTATTTAGTGTTAAAGTTTTATAATGACTGCTTCGCAAGTTTCGTTACTTGTTAGTAACACAATTCTTTAAGATATTTTTCTTGAAATTTTTGATAATTTTCAATAATATTAATTGTGTGTAGGATTTTATGTTTAGTCGCTTGTTTATTTTTCTTCGTTTTTAATTTCACATGAGGTACACATATGCTGGTAGGTTCAGTGTTAATATAAAATTTTAGAAACTTTTTAGGAATTTTGAAATTTTAGAACTTGGAAATTGGGACAATTGAAAATTTCGGGTTTCGTAAGTTTAGATATGTAAAAGATTGAAAATTTGGAAATATAGGGATATCAGGATTAGTAAATTTAAAAATGTAGTAAATTAGGAAATTTGATCTTTTGAAAATTGGAATGCTTGGAATTTTGAAATTTGGAGACTTGAAAACTTAGGACATTGGGAATTTTGAAATACAGAAATCTGGGGATCTGTGAAGATGGCTATGTGAAAATTTTGAAATTTGAGGTTTTATAAAGTTAAAGATGTTAAAACTTTCGAATTAATATTCTTCAAAATTTCTGAATTTGCGAATTTGAAATGTTGAAAATTTGAAAACTTGAAAACTTGAAAATTTGAAAACTTGAAAACTTGAAAACTTGAAAACTTGAAAACCTGAAAGCTTGAAAACCTAGAAACTTGAAAACTGGAAAACTGGAAAACTTGAAAACATGAAAACTTGAAAACTTGTAAAAACATGAAAATTTGAAAACTTGTAAATACTTGAAAACTTGTAAAAACCTCAAAGCTTGTAAAAACTTGAAAGCTTGAAAATTTAAAAAGTTGGAAACTAGAAAATTTTATCGTATGATATAGAATTTACACATCAACAGTTATTAATCATAAATGTTACAAATTATTATTAAAATTACCAAATATCTACTGACGTTTTCGATGTCAGGAAGTCTTCGGTTTCATGCACAGACTCCCGTCATTACAACTTTCTCGATCTCGTGTCGCAAACGGAGTGTAATGGAATATCAGGTGACTTTACTTTTATCGTATCGTAACCTTACTATTATTTGATGTCAGTTTTATGAAAATACGAAACTCCTGTATATTTGATACACACTTCTCATATCGCAATATTCTCAATGTAAACTATAACATTTTCTTACAATTAGTATAATAAACATTTCAAATTTTCATTGATTATGATTTGAAAAGTATTGTTATATGAATTGTAACTTTTATATAGTTTGAAAATTTACGTTTAGCATAAATTTGTTTTATTATATCATGTTTCAATAATAGTACTCTTAAATTATATGTACTGTCAATATGTAATTAATGATTATGACTGTTAATTATTTTATTTCGTTATGGTAATACATATCAAATATTAACGATAAATATATTGAAATTTGGAAATTTAGCAATTTAAGAATTTGGAATTTGAGAATCGTAAAGTTTAGAAATTTAGAAATTTGGAAATTCAGAAATTCAGAAATTCAGAAATTCAGAAATTTGGAAATTATGGAAATTGGGAATTAGAGAATTAAGGAATTTGGTAATTTGACAATTTGAAAATTTGAGAATTTGGGAATTTTGTGATTCGAGGATTATGGTATTTGAGAATTAGGATAATTGTGAATATGGAAATTTAGTAATTTGGGAATTAGCAAATCAGAATATTAGGAAAATGGGGAATTAGGGAATTGGGAAGTTAGGAAATTAGAGAAAGAGGAAATTGGAGCATTAGAGAATTTGATAATTTGATAATTTGACAGTTTAGCAATTTGGTAATTTGGTAATTTGGTAATCTAACAATTTGACAATTTGGTAATTTAGTAATTTGGAAATTTCAAGATTTGGGAATTTGGAGATTTAGAAATTGAAGAATTTAGAGATTTGAAAATTCTTAAATTTTCAAATTAGGTTAGTTGAGCAAATTGAAGACTTGAAAATTCATAAACCTAATTGTAAGCACTCAAATCTTCAAAAACTTGTGAATTCTGAAATTCTAAAACCCACAAATTTAAAAATCAAAAAACCCATAAATTCACAACTTTAAAAGTTTCAAACTTTCTATCCTTGACCCTCCTTAAAAACAATTCCAAATTAAAGCTTCAAACACATCAAAGTTATAAAAATCATTCACAAAGTTTCCTATCACAGTTCTAAATACACACAAATTTATTCGCACGATCAGAAAAGTTATCAGAACATTTTTACGATTATTTTTTCCGGTCACAGTATAAATGCATTAAAATATGTATAGTTGCTTGATTTTATATGCGTATATCGAGTGAAAGAGGTATTTAGCGTAGACTTGATCGCTCGACACCTTACAGTTTACGATACGATCGCGTTACATATCGTTGTTTTGTATTCCACGGTGAGCTGCGTCAATTTATTTCACGTTCTCATGTAGGTTGAACAAGTTGAATGATATAAAACGACAGTGGTACATGTTTCTTCTACCTCTTACACGACGCACACATCGATCGTGTCGCGAGATACGGTCAACTACTTTAGGAAAACAGCTCGACTTTCTCATAACTTAATCCGGCAACCAGGAGTACGATCTTTATGAACGAATAAGTTGAGTGGGATAATTTTACGGCGTGAAAAAATACGGACAAGATGTTAACAAAATTTATCGCTTCTATATTGATATCAATTTATTAACGTTTACAAGAGAAATGTGAACTAAAACATTATTACAAAACCTTTTTGGGTCAGTTCAGAATTCCGTAATCATTGACGTTTCATATTTAAAAGTTTCTATATACTCTTATACTCTGTATACTGAATTATATAAATAATTTATCAAGTTTTTATATACTCTTGAACAGTATGGCAAAGGCTGCCATTTTTTAAGAATTCAAATACCTTGTGTTTTTGTATTTTTTTTTGTAACTTCGTAATAATGTTCCATGATGACATTGACCGAAGAGGTGTATGTTAAAAATTCGACTAAAAATATAAATATTTGTATTCAAGGAATATAAGGAAATAAGTGTGAGGAGTTGAAGGTGCACGTTACAAACGCATTAAAAAAACAAATATATCCAAGAAATATAAGGAAATAAAGATTCAGTGTAACTAATGTTTCTCTCCAATATGGCGGAACGACCGTCAAACAGCTGATTGACCGTTCCAGGTGGAAGCAAAAACGCGTCAAAGTGTCCATGAAAAAAGACGAATGTACCCGGAAGGTTCCCATTAGCGGACCACAGCAGGGTGTCCCGGGAGCTTCCCCATTTTTCCACACTTTTCCGACTGTAACCCTTCTCACCTATTCCACGTAAATTCCATAGAAGAGAATTCTCCAGATGCTCGACTCTGTCGAGGGATTTCAGCAACCCGCCTACACGAACGCCTACCAACTAATCTTCGTATTCATTCGCACAAAGATCATAACTAATGATCCTAGTATACCGGTACAATAAGATTTACTTCCCGCTTTGCAATCCCTTGCGCCTTGTCAGCTGAATAATGTTACTAATTTCTTTTGTGGTTTTGTCACCAGTCAGAACTGCTCATCCTTCGGCGAATATTAACCCTCGACTGGACTTTGCAGTTTAACAGGTATTGAATGTTAATTTAACTGAGTTTATTATCTATTTTTATAGCTTATCTATTTAGTAAAATATGGTGAAGAATAATAAACAAAAATGTGAGTTTTATTTTGTAATATCAATTATTTTGCAACCCATAATTTGAATACCAATTAATATTCTTAAGTATAGTTATAAAATTCAAAAGTTTCATAAACTGCGATTTCATACGAGTAATATATGTAAATTCTTAAGGTCTATTTGATCTATTTCATGCACGTTCATGAATTTCATGTTCAGTAATCTGCTTCATCTCCGTTCAGTGATAAATCAGTTCTGACAAAGAAAACAGTTTCAGAATTGAAAGAAATCATTCATGTTAAATGCTGATTAACATCTCGGTTAGGTAGGGATCGGTATTGACATACGACAAAATAAGATTTATTCCTGCTTCGTCCCATCCCAGCGGCATCTCACAGAATAATAGCACTAATTTCTTCCCGGTCTTTGTGGTTGTACGAAAGGAACCGAAGCGTGCTGGACAGACCATACTTTTGTCGATGATTGCTGGGCGGGGTGGTCGGACAGGTCATAAATTTCTGTCCTGGAAATTGTAATGTATTCTACCGTCTCTTGATGACTTTTATTGTACGCCGGCGTTGTGGTTAATGTTTTTCAGGGAATGATCGAGACAGGTAGTATCTATAATGTAACACGTTTCCGTTTCTCTTTCTTCGAAGCGTTTCAGACCTCGACTGCCATTTTGCCAAATTATTTTTCTTATCAAATTTAATTTGCTGTTTTAACGTCGGTAATATTATTCCTACTGTAATTAATTAATATTTGAAATACTGTATAATCATATTTTAATATAATTCTGGGCCACCTAACCTCAAACGTGCATCGAAATTGACCCTTTGTATAAGACGATCAATTATAAACGATTCTAAGACGATTAAATATAAATATGAAACAATTATTAAAAGTTAACTGAAGTTGAAGACACAGTAAGAAGTAAAAATCATTATAGGTAAATTAATAGATAGACGAATATGAATGTGTTGCCTGAATATAAATTTAATGAATGAATCTGTAGAAGAAGAAATTCATGGCATGCTGAAAGTTGCAGTTGAAATTGTTTATTATACAGTGAAGGACAAAAGTATTCGTACACTTGAAACATAGAAATAAAAAGAACAATATTTTCTATATTATTACTACTTTCTATATTAGTAATACTAGATAAGATAGTGGAAAAACATTTATATTCAAATATTTTAAAAGAAAATTTACAAAATAGTGCAGAGGAATTAGAATGAATTAGATGAATTTTATTTTCAGCAAGACTGTAACGCGAAACATACAGCCTATATGTATAGTGCGTCAGTAGTTGTTAATACCAATACTCCCCACAGGTTAGCAACTCCTCCACAATTGCTTGACTTAAATCCTATCGAACATGTATGGGCGAAACTAGAAAAAAATGTGCGAAAACAGGATGAATGACGTTGAATGAACGCTTGAAAGAAATATTAAAAAGAGAATGGTGTAATATAGAACCTGACTTCGTTAAAAGTTTGGTGTTGTCAATGCCCGATATATTACGTGAAGTGATTCGCCGGAAGGGTTATCATACAAAATATTAATTTATAAAATTCCTGCTAAAATAATTGTAGCAATAATTAAGTGTACGAATACTTTTGTCCCGGTGATTTCTTACGGTCTCGTGAATTTCAAGTCATTTCAAGTTACTACATAATGTTATTGCTTTCGGTTTTCGGTCATTTGTTGCTGTAAGTAATGTTTAATATACATATGATTAAATATACTTAATGATATAGAAAATATTGTTGCTTTTACTTCTATATTTCAAGTGTACGAATACTTTTGTGGTCCACTGTACTTTCAGTCTATAATAAAACAAGCAGTATGATAAATACCTTCCTATAGTGACAAATAAAGTATTGTTCGAATATTGACGTAACTGTATGTGAAGCTAGAAGAGTTAACCTAGCATAACCTAGTTTCCCACAAAACAGATAATGAATTTGGAGGAAAGTCTCTAAAATGCAATTAGCAGATCGCGTAGGAATAACGAATGACTCACGATTATGTTTTCCTTCGGTTATTTGAGGTTGTTGAGGGGGAGCAAAGAACGTAGGTCGAGGCAAAGCAAAGTAGTACAATCTGCGAGATTGCCACTTGGCCGTAACAGATGCGCCAGGAAATAAATGTCTGTATAAAGGAGTTGGCAAGTTTCTCTGGATGATATCAAGATGCCGCCGGCTAATACAGTTTACTCCGGTAGTTTGAGACACAAGGGTGAGAGGAAGCGTTTCGCGAACGACATACCCCTTTGTCCTGCACCTTTTCTTTCCTCTCCGCAATGTATTTCGATATCAAAAGAATTTTGGCTTTATCTCCCGTGCTCTTATCCCCTGAGGAGAAAAACGATATACCGTATCCAATAAAGAGAAATTATATTCTGCCTGAAGTGGGACTTCTGCCCGGATACCAAATAGCTTGAGTCTCATTTTTCTTCGAATATGTTCGTCGTATATGCGTCTGAAAAATCGTATAATCTTCTACGACCTGCACAGAATATCTCCAAACGAGATCATCCTTTTAACTCGTTAAGTAACAAATTGAACGACAATGTACTTATCGTTGTATTATTTTAAATGTATTATTTCTAAAGAACGGTGTATTTCTGCAAATTTATTATACCTATGTTGAAACCTGATTTTTTTTTCGTGTGAAGTAGACGTTAAAAAAAATATTGTCTCGCATTTATGAGGAACGGGAATAACTCCGTGTAATAAAATTTCTTGAATAATTTACGCAGTGAATTTTTGTATACAGTAGCAGACTTTTAACACCTTATAATGTAGGAGAGCTATTTTGGAATTGGACCAAACGACCAAAAGTTGGGAAAAGAAAGAAATTACTAGATGTTCTTGTTTTAATAAAATTACAAATGCAAGATATTTTGTTATTGAAATTATATTTTGTCAAAGAATTTTGTATTTCATATTGAAAGACTTAATAAACACCGAATAAATAACATGTTCATATGAACAATGGTTGCTTGCGTTTGTTGCTTCAAGTTTTCTTTTTACGAGCTTTCTAAGCGTCTCACCTACGTATTTTCCTCCTTCGTAATGTTTCCTCGAAGGCCTTTTATTCTCCTTGATGCGGTAGTTTTATCGTAACGTATAAAGTTTGTGGTTTCTTACACGACATATAGTTGGTTACTTCACGCTAGCATAAACCCGTGAAGATGTTAGCTTTCGAATTTTCTTCACAGATATACGTGGTTTAACTTTCATTCTATTGAGAATCTTACCCTCGCAATTAGCTTGTTAATAAAGAACCAATAATATTTCTACCTGCTGGCTTAATTTTAAATTGGTAAAAGTTTGAAGGAGTGTCGTAAAAGAACCTAAAAGCAGTGAAATACAAAAGTTCATAATTGCTGGAACTCTGTAACTTGATTCTGATTAATTATCAAAACTAGATGTTCGAAAATTAATACAAGAAGCATTTAACAATTATAAATTAAAGCTATTTATAGAACTATATCAAACCTTGTTGATTTTTGCATAAAATAACTTTCAACCTTGATAAACAACACTCAACCTCTCATATGGTTAAAAACAAAGATATTGATCTCATTGATTCAAAATAAAATAAGTTACAACTAAATCGTCTGGACATGTTTATCCCAATAAATACCATAAATTTCCATTAAAAGTGTTTCACTCTTGTCAGTAGCAATTTCGTTTCAACACTTCGAACACACGTTACAAAAATAAAATTGTGTGAGAAAAATGGTGGACAGTGTGAATCATGAATCATGACCACCTGTCCATGACGAAGTTCCCTTGGAAGACACGCGTGTATTGGTCGAGTGTATAACCTGTAACCTGCGGGTAGTAAGCTATTTGTTAATGTTCGTATGATCATCGTGTGGCCTCTGTACAAACATGTCAAGTTGTCGCGGTGTAGTAACTCCATTCGTTGGCCAGAAACAGTTGGTTGCTCGGCCAGTGTTGCGTGTCATGGCGCCTGTCGCTATTTAACCTTCTATCGGATGTGCCTTCCGGACCATTCACGTAACACGAGCATTAACAGCACCTGCTGAAGCCAGTTTTAATCACGGTTTCGGTCACATTTTGGTTATCTAATGCTTGGAGATAGGATCAACTTGAACATATGTATTCACAAATGTCGAGTCAAATCTAGTACGACAGTTTCAATAGTTAAGTGTCAGCATGAAGATGATTGTACTTAATACTCTGTCGCTTAAATTTTCATACGAGTATCATCTATTAAGAATTTTATTTACTTGAAAATATTGGTAATTATAAATAATAAATGTGGCAAGATATATCATATGTGACATGTGTGTTCAAATATAGATCGAACAATAGTACGTACAGTGAAGGGTAAAAGCATCTATATACTTGGAATATAAAAATGAAAGCAACCATATTTTCTATATTATTCAGTATATTTAATGATATATAGCTGTATACTATACATAACACTTACAGCAACAAATGACCCAAAACAGAAAGCAATAACATCAAGTATGAAAAACTTCCTGTAAAGGAACTTATAGATAACGTTGTCTGAAACGAAGTTTAGATAACCTGAAATGTTAATACATATTCGGAGATTTGAAATTAAAATACAAAACAGAATTTATCACAGTTCATCTGGGTTTTTGTACGAGCCAGAAAGAGATTTCCGGAGACACTTATGGCATAAATAACCATACTCCGGTCCCCTATTCAGCTGCCGCTCCCTAACTAATGGGTGCCATCTCCTATCACCGAAAGTGACTGACAAGCAGTCCATCAGCATCATATTTTGTAAATATAACGAGATTAGGTTGCATTGTGACAGAGCTTCGAACTAATTTACATTCTAATCCCTACACACTATTATCGTATCTCCCCTATACGACGAATTCTATTTTCTATCACTTCCTCGTATATTCAAACGAGTAACGCTGAATCATTTTATTCGAATAAAATTAATTTATATAATAAACTAAGGAAATTGAAAATATTTTGCACTCGTGTGCAAGTTTATTACGCTGATTTCATTATCGGAAGTGAGTAATGAAACTCATTAAACTTATGAATTATGTCCTGATATCTTTCTGCATGAAGCTATTAACTGCTAATGAGAAGGTTCGGTAAGTTTGTATTTAAAATTAAATGACAGAGTTCTGTCACACATATCTTTGGGTAGTAATGGCTATGAGATTATGCACATTTATTTCTTCTTGGTAATTAACATCATTAACAATATAACGTAATTTATAGCGAAGATAATATCCGATACAGCCATTTAGAGAACACAAATTTCAGAAAATTCTGAATTTGAAAGAGAAATTTGTTTCTTACAAATAATTTAAAAGAAATTAATTTCTAGACTAATAATAATAATTTTATTTATACTAATAGATACACGTATCAATTAATTGTTAAAGTGGTCAAGAGAGTAGAAATTGTCATCTTACTTGCCACGAAGTAAGACGTATTACATACGCTCTTAAATCCATACATATGTACAAAAGACGTATATAAACATTATCAATAATATACAAAGCATACGTGTACATTCTTACAGTATTGTGAATGCATATGAAAGAGGAATATACACACTTACAGATCCATAAATATACAAAAGTCGTACATATACTGTCACAGATCTAAGTATACGAAACGCATACGTATAGGATCAGAAGTATTGATACACACAAGGTGACCTCGATTTCGCCATGAAAATAAACTGTTTTCAAAATTTCTTTTACACACATCTGTCGCGCGCCCCATATCCAGAATCCACCACTCCATCTTGCTCCTGACTTTCATTTTGTCAGAGAAGTGCGAGTGTGTGAAATATCGTTGCGTTAGAGGTACCCTGTATTCTCTTCAGAGATCTGACAGAATTTTGCTAATAATACGCAGTCATGCAAATATCGAGGTGCATTTTTCTGACAACACCCCAATCAAAGGGTTAACGAAACGTCGCTGACTTTCCCTGTGCGAAAGAATCCAACGGAAGTTATGATGGATACACGTCTATACGAAACTATCAACGACGTCTTAGCGGAGGGTGCTGGCGTCGTTATGGGCACGACGTTGACGGACGGCTCGCTTACGCATGGTTGACGGAGAACACAAATTGTGGGCGCAGCTGCGCCGATAGTAATCAAGAAACACGGTAGGTAGCGGAGTAGAGTGGCTGGATAATAATTCTCTCTCTGTCCGTGGAAGCGTGTACACACACGCCCTGGGTTATAGACTAGGAAGAGACGTGCGGTGAACAGACAGGAAGGTGTGCTATAGAAAGTAAAGGAAACAGAGAAAGAGACGGTTGGATGGATAGAGAGAGAACGAAAGACGAAGGGAGGATAGAACGGGACAGGAGCGGTGGCGCTTCACAGGAAAAGCATGTTGATCCAGGTCGATACCTATCATCCGTTGGTCGATGCAATGCCGAGATTGCTTCTAGTTCAGGTCTCGCTCTATACATCGATATTCGTGTGTCCCCTGTCCTGTCGGTAAGCTGACATACAATGAAAGTCGGCCATAGTTTGGCAACGACGACAGCCAACCTGAAATATACAACTTCAAAAGGTGCAAACCCACTGGTTAAAGGAAAATGTCGACCTCAAAAGAACTTATTCGGAAGTTTGTGGCACCGGGAAAAATACACTTTTTAAAGGCATTGTCACGCTTGATTAAGTGCATATGTCACTGTTGCAGTAAATACATACTTATTATTCAATGCATCTATGATTTTAGCGAAAATATGAACTGAGTATAAAAATTACTATTACTGGTAAATGTATTATTTACTAAATGTATCGTTTACTGTTTTCGTACTGTATATAGTTTACTGCACTTACCACATTTTACTACATAGTAATAATTTCGAAATTATTAATTTTTACAACATGTAATGCCTTATTTGATAATTTAAGGATATTCAGTTGTATAATAGAAAATAGATTTGTATTTAGAAAATAAATATTTTCCAAAGGAATAAATTAGGTTACATTTTTATTTAGTACATCTAGATACATCTAAAAGTTTATTTAAAATAAAATATTAAAGTATCTAAAATAAGCCATTTGTGTATCTTTGTTGCTCTAAAATTTGTAGGTTATATATGAAAATACTAATGAAATGCAAATATTTGCAATTATAATATTGCAATTATTTTTGTTCAAACATGTTTCTTAAAAAACAAATTAAATATTTCCAGTTAAAAAGTACCCAACTTTTTATTTCTACTGTTAAGTACACTTGTTAAAGCGTAAGAGCTAAAATTTTCTTATAGATCTAATCGCGTTTAAGCTCCATTTCCGGAAAACCAATTTTTCAGTGATAGAAAATTCTTATCTTCATTGTTCATTATATTGAACTCATTCCAGTGTCATCGCTACAAGAAACTTTAAGGTTCCCCGTTTTTCTTGTCTCAGGCAACAAAGGATTAAGCTGGTCCTGAAAGCAGTTACCTAAGTAAGATTAACTAAGGTTATATTACATGTTCACATATACAAGGTGTCCTGTCTAACTTTACCGCGTTTAATATCTCAACTTTTTTGATGATACAAATGTGGGAGGAGAATACAAAGCTAACATTATTTTAACAATTTTTTTACTGTTCATTTCTTTACGTATCTAAAATTATATTTCTTTTCAATTTCATGCTAATTGATATTTTTTATGGAGATCTTGATTATCAATATTTTTTACACATAGTTTTACGCAATGAAATAGTTAAGTGAAGACCCATTTAATAAACCAGCAGCATAATAGCATGACTTTTACCTAAATTAAAATTCTTCAAGTCTTCAGTGAACTTAAAGTATAACTGCGGACATAAATAATGATTATTTAGTAAATAATGAAACAGATGCAATATAAGATTACTAAAAAATGAATTTTATTAAACGTTTGAAGCGACACTCATCAATTTTAATATAGTTTTATTTAGGATAAAAGAACTAATATAATTACGCGAATAGTTATATTTCTGTTTATGAATTTCTTTGTATTTCATAGTAATTGTTCATGTTAAATGGTTACGTTCTCATGTGTGATACAATTATTCTTAAGTACTCAATTACTGAGTCAGGTCAATAAGAATGTACTTAGTTTTCGTGAAAAGTGTCGATGACTTTGCTAATATATATTTACATATTAATTCAATTAAATACAGTTTTTAATAAAAATGTATTTAATATGATATTAATCTGTTTCAAATAAATTATATTTTCCGTTTAACATTTTTTCCTAAAATCTTCTCATTTCTATCGTCTACACTTTTCTTCTATCATCATCTCACTACTATCATCTATAATATTTTTGTAAACGATATATTTAAAACGCTGATTGAAATAGGACACCCTGTATGTTGCGTGGTGGATATGTATAAGCTTCTTTGAGATGTAATACCGTTTTAACAGTTGACGAACATATCGATGCTAATGTTGCGATTACATCTTTCTTTTGGCGCAAACTATTTGCTGACACGTAATAATGCGATTAAGTTAAACTACTTTTTGTCGATTATTTTTGTTCATCCGATAAATGCAGTTATTCAAAAAGAATATTAATATTTAAAATGTTCCTATTCAATCTCCCTTATTTATTTATCGAATATGTGGAGGTTATTATATTTAAAAGTACAGTACCTTTTAAAAGACTAAATGAATTTATTATTTAAGAAAAACGACTACCTCCTTAGAATTTGTTAATTAAACTTGATTTATGAATAATTAAAAAGAAATTCTAAATAAGCCAATTTTTATGTGTGAAAAATTATTATCAGGAAAACAATAACGAAAAAATATATAGATTTTATTTTAACTTGATTATCGACTTCTCATTACATACATTTATTTTTGCTAATTTCATTAAAACGAAGATTCAACATCTATCAATTATAAATGACAAGCGAATCAATAATAAAAATAAAAATAGAGCAAGTTTAACTGTATTCTTCTTTTGATTAGTGTAATTTCTTTGTTTTTCGATCTCATCGAATCAGCTTTGCATTTACTTGAAAATGTTAGTACAAGATAAAAGTTACTCTGAAAAAAAAATTTATTTGTGTGATATATTGCTTCTATGATATAATTTAAATGACGTACCAAATATTCAGTGTGTCACTGTAGCTGAAAGAGATATTTATGTGGCCCTATTTAAATGAATCACGTTGTATATGTTACAGTTCAAATGATTAATAGCTTATTATTTATAATATCTGGTTAGATTTGGTTTGCATTATTCATAATGGCTGGGTAAATATGACTAATATGAATAATGTTCGTATTAATCATTTCGTCCATTATATATACGGTGTATTTGGTATTTAAGGATTTGGAAGATTGGGAATGTAGAGAATTGGGCTTTTGGGTGTTTAGGGATTTGAGGGGTTGGGGATTTAAGAATTTGAAACTTTGGGAATCTGGGGATTTGGAACTTTGGGAATTTGAAGATTTAAGGATTTAAGAATATGAAGATTTAAAGATTTGAAAATTTGGGGATAAATGAATTTAAGAATTAAGAGTTCTGGAGATTTGGGGATTTAGGAACTTAAATGTTTAGAAATTTGGCGCAAGAAAATTAAGAATTCAAAAGTTCAGTGTTACCAACATTGTCCAATTTTTATGAATAACAAATTTTAACTTTCGCATGTAATAACATATTTTATGGAACAGTACCAAAGGTTTCATTATATAATCAGTAAGGAAGCATTAAACTACATATCTCTATGCAAGTCCCATGTGTAAGGATTTTTGTTTCATTAAAAAAGAATGACTCGAGAGTACGACTTTGAGTGACAGCCATTGTATGCATAACATTAGAAACAACAAATGATTCGTTTTGTAAGGATGAAAAGAAGGTGATCAAGAAACAGTTGAAAATTTACCGACGACGGATAGAAGAGAAGTGGTCCCATGGCGGACTGTCAGCTGTTTTTCGAATTCTGTCAATTCTTGTCAGTCGCACTGACCAGTTTAGCATAAAAATGCTGTTCGGTAGATGGTCGGCTTTCGAAGGCTTTGGCCGACACGGTACAAACGTATCGTATATCAAAGCAGGCGGCCATGGCCAGGGAAAATAAGAAAGTATTTGTTCTTTTTATGGTGCTACGGTCGCCGTGGGCGGTGTCTGATATACGATCGGAGTTCACCATTTTGTTGACGAAAAAGCTACTACCTTGGCTCGGATTTTTGCTGTGCCAGGAATACGAATAAACCTTATTCCGTTTTGCAAAATTTCGAAACATTTCAAATACGTTATGGACAGTTCGTGTAACAGATTAATTGTAGAAAGCTGATTCTCACAACTTTCCATAACTAATTTTTCTGTGATTATCTGGTAATATTAGCGGACAAATTCCATGTTTTTTGAAAAAACAAAGTATATTAGCATGTGCATTAATATACAAGGTGTTACCAAGGTGGCAAAGTCATGGTTACCGTGAGTTTTTAAATAGGAACATACATTTTTGTTATTCATAGCATTAGAGAATTTAAAACACATATTATATGACATTTTTATTAACATATTACTCGATTTACAGAAGTGAAAATGTGAAGTAAAAGACCGGAATATTATGTGATGGAAGGCGGCATACATTTTGAATATGTAATTAAATAAAGTGTATTTTTCTTACATTCTAGTCGCGTGTTTACATTCAGTAATCTCTTCGGAATCAAATAATGGTTACACTATCAAAGTCAAAAGCTTCACATTTCCCTTCCTGTAAATCGAGTAATATGTTAATAAAAATATCATGTAATACGTGTTTCGAATTCGTCTCGATGTCCTCTAAAGCTACGAATAAAAAAATGTATATTCCTATTTAAAAAACCCAAGGTGACCTTGGCTTTGCCAAGAGAACAAACTGTTTTCAAAATTTGCTTTACTAATATCTATTGTACACTTCACACCCTGCAAATATTGTTCTAAACTTCTTTTCCTAAGGTGGCTGCAAGTGGGAGAAAAATCATGAGTAGTGTTACAGGTAACACTCTGTATTATAATTATAATAGTTATTTCACTTATTTCAGTCTATGAATATTCGATTAGTTGTTTGAATTGGTCACACGATTTGCAGGTCCATATTTTATGATAAAAATTTATCGGAATAGCGTCACAGTTTTACATAACCGATTAAAGTCCAAATCAACACAAGGATAGTAACATCTGAAAGTAAATACTTGAAAGATTCAAACACTTATCTATAATATACTTCAGATTTTTTGTCATATTTGAGTATTGAAGCGTTTCAATTAATTTTTTAACTGTTTTCGTCGGAAGATTTATGATGATATTAAGAAGAAACGTGTTAACATGCTGATTGACATACCAAGGCTACTGAAAATTCTCGAAGTTTTTACTGTTCATCATTCTTGTATTATATTTTTATTATACTTCTATTATACTTCAATAATTTTACTTTTTGTGTTATACTTTTAATATACTTCTATAATTATACTGTTTGCGTTATACTTCTATTATACTTCTAAAGTGTATTATACTTTTTTTAAAGAGAATTATTATTAATAATGTCGATGAATTTCTAAAGAAAGCCCCATGCACATATGGGTGATGTGTAGTCACCGTTAGTTTTCACATATTGCAATGTTTACAAAATTACACATCTATTGTTTCCCTATTTGCACAAATGCAACGTAATTGTTATACCGTGAATATATTGCCTAACACTGGTATGCCCGTTTTTAAATTCTTATTCTGATTTATGCAAAAGAATTCACAATTCCTAAATTATGCAAAACAACAAAAGAATGTATCCACTATCTCAAATTAATTTAAAAAGTGTAAACATTCAAATTTTACAATCTTGTTCCATTTTCATGATAATTTATCTTGGCAGTTAATAACTGAAATGCATTAATTTTTGTTTTATTTGCAATTTCGTATTCTTAATTTACTTGATTTAGAACATCTACTTAAAAAACAGTGATGATCAAGTTTCCTTACTTTTATGATTAAATCTCACTTCTGCACATTATTATAAAAAGAAAAGTTTAAACGATTAACTCTTTCTGTTTAAGTTCTAGGTTAATTATTAATTAAGTAAAATAAACATAAGAAGTCATAATACATATAACTGTAATCTGACGTTTCACAGACGAAAGTACTTTTTCCAATTCATAAAACTATAGAAACTTTATACGTCACTTAGAATATGAAAGCTGTAATATATTATTCATTCGCATTTATTGATTATAGATTACCAGCGAAATGGCCATACGCTTGAAATTCATTAAACCATAAAGGGATAAGGCAAATTCCTTGGTACATCAGTTTTGGCCTATTCCCGGAGTGCCTATTTAACTACTGTAGTTAACGTAATATGACATCCGCCACGGCAAGCGGTTACAGAGAACACGCGATGCAAATTTATGGCATTATCGTAATAAACAGGTTATAAAGCCTGATAGTTTCCTCGTGCATTGAAATTATACTACAGCAATACGGTTTCTGCGCGTACACTGTTACTAACGAAATAAACCCGTGTTTTGTGTCTTTGTGTCATTTTTGCGTGTCTATACGGGAATGTTTCTGGAAAGGAATCATATCAATATCAAAGTAACATAAATAATAGTATCAATTTTATTTAATAATGTCAAGTTATTATTTTAAGTATTCATTAAGCAAAATGGTATTCGTTATTAAAATAATGCGATCGCATTATAGTGTGCTATTAAACTAGTAATAGGCTGTTTTTATGTATTTTATTGTTTATAAGGGAAGCTAAAGTATAACGTGCAAAAGTTAACAACTCCAATTTCCATTAAATGGGGAAATGTTATAACGCTTAATATTGTTTTTATTGCGAAAAATTATCGGTAAACGTTTAATAGCAAATATCCGAATTTCTTTGCTTAGAAAAAGAACTATATTATATATTTCTTCGAATTTGTCGAAGTACCTTTTATTGTTTGCATGAATATTGTAAATATTGTACGAGGTTTTCTATATTTACAAATTATGTCGACTGCCTACCTGAAACGGTTAGTTGAATCGTTAAATATAATCGACTAAATAATTCAAGCAGTTCAACGATGTACAAAATCAAAGACGAGCAAAATATCTGCTAACTAAATAATTCAAATAGGCGCTAAAAGCCATCTTCTAGTAACACTGCAAATTGCACGAAAATCTTAACTTTTCAAAGTATTTAGAAGTGACAAGAAAATGTCTATTGTCCGCACTGAGTCGAATCGATAACCGTGCTGTTATTTTCAGAAAATTGTTATTTTTAGCTACAAATTTGCATCACTCTGTAAAACAAGTCGAGACAACTGTGAAACGTGACACGTTCAGTTTGGTGACAACAGACATATTTTGTTCCATTTACCATAACTGATGTATACTCTCCTCACGTAAGAGGTTAATGTTCTGAAATGTAGTTTCCTAATTTATATTTCCCGACTGTTAATCTAATACTGATATTGATCGCATGGTTTTGTTTTACTGTTACTAATTCATCATGTTAAATGTACCATGGAACTTATACTTTTCGATTACGTGATTATGTGGTTTTTATACAGGGTGTCTCACAAGTAGTATAGGTCCCTGAATAGGCGATAGCTGACGTGATTCTGAATAAGATTTCCCTTTGCGAAAATGGGGTTTGAAGCTTCGTTTTTGAATTATTAAGGAAAAACACGGATCAATCAGAGCGTGAGGATTATTACGCGTTGGTTAACTACGCGTTAGATTACCACGCGTTAGATTCCTATGCTTAGAATTACCATGCGTTGCATTACTACGCGTTGGACTAATACGCGTTGAATATCCACGCGCTGGATTACTACGTGTTAGATATGCACATGCTGGATTACTACGCGTTAGATTACCACGCATTAAATTCCTACGCTTAGAATTACCACGCGTTGCATTATTACGCGCTGGATTACTACGCATTGAATATGCACGCGCTAGGTTACTACGCGTTGGATATCCACACGCTGTATTACTACGCGTTAAATTACCAGGCATTAGATTCCTACGCTTAGAATTACCATGCGTTGCATTACTACGCGTTGGACTAATACGCGTTGAATATCCACGCGCTGGATTACTACGCGTTAGATATGCACATGCTGGATTACTACGCGTTAGATTACCACGCATTAAATTCCTACGCTTAGAATTACCACGCGTTGCATTATTACGCGCTGGATTACTACGCATTGAATATGCACGCGCTAGGTTACTACGCGTTGGATATCCACACGCTGGATTACTACGCGTTAAATTACCAGGCATTAGATTCCTACGCTTAGAATTACCATGCGTTGCATTACTACGCGTTGGACTAATACGCGTTGAATATCCACGCGCTGGATTACTACGCGTTAGATATGCACATGCTGGATTACTACGCGTTAGATTACCACGCATTAAATTCCTACGCTTAGAATTACCACGCGTTGCATTATTACGCGCTGGATTACTACGCATTGAATATGCACGCGCTAGGTTACTACGCGTTGGATATCCACACGCTGGATTACTACGCGTTAAATTACCAGGCATTAGATTCCTACGCTTAGAATTACCATGCGTTGCATTACTACGCGTTGGACTAATACGCGTTGAATATCCACGCGCTGGATTACTACGCGTTAGATATGCACATGCTGGATTACTACGCGTTAGATTACCACGCATTAAATTCCTACGCTTAGAATTACCACGCGTTGCATTATTACGCGCTGGATTACTACGCATTGAATATGCACGCGCTAGGTTACTACGCGTTGGATATCCACACGCTGTATTACTACGCGTTGTATTACTACGCGTTGAATTACTACGCGTAGGATTACCATGCGTTGCATTACTACGCGTTGGATTACCACGCGTTGGATAACTACGCGTTATCCGAAGCTGTCGCTCTCGCGTCTGCGCATGCGTAATCCTCGCGCTCTGATTGGTCCGTGTTTTTCTTTAATAATTCATAAACGAAGGTTCAAACCCCATTTTTGCAAAGGGAAATCTTATTCAGAATTACGTCAGCTACCCCCAATTTCAGAGACCTGCACTAGTTGTGAGACACCCTGTAAAGATTGTGAGACGTTGTGGAGATTGTGGTTCTCATGGTCAAAATATGTAGCACATGAAAATCATAATTGTATTTTATTTATAAAAATTTTCTGACTTTAAATAAATAGAAAGTGTCTTATAAAACACACTTTACTATTGCACATGTGGTATATTAAAGTTACAAATGTCACCATTTAAAAAGTTACAATACTATAATACACGAAGTTAAAATGTCCACCATCAATATCGATTTCGTCTAACAGCTTTGCCATTATTTTTGCATTTGATATTAACAAACTATATATTAATTTCATTGAAACGTATAAATAACTTATTATTAAACACAGACAATTTTTTGAATCGAAATAATCAAACAATTTTTAAAAATACATTATTCTAAAGAATTGTTACATTTGCATCAGAACATGTTATGAAGACATGCATGAAATAGACAATTTGTATTACATCCTTCAGTCCAAACTAAAGTCAAATGGGTCTATTTATGGCAGTCTCCTAATCACTACTTCTCAGAACACTAGCTTCGCTTGCAAGTGTTCTGCGAAATTGTTAGTTTACAATAAATTCTAGTTAACCGTGTTCCATTGAATCACATAAAGCACATGAGATCAAAATTTGCATATGTGAAGATTTAAAAAAAAATATCAATAAAGTTAGTTATTAATTTAACAAGTTTATTACGTGTTCAAAGGCTCTGTTACTTGTAATAATATAAATTTCTTGACTACACGAACTGGACTCCAATTAATTAATATCAAGTAACAAATGTGCGGTTTATTCAAATTTTATTGCATTCCTTGCTCGTACAGAATTACCTAGCTTTCAATAATTTATGAACAGTATATCGAATGAAATTATAGCCGTTGTAAAAATTGTGTAAGTATGTTAAACGTTTCGTATATCATATCAAGTTTGACTACTTATTTCTGGAGCACCCAGTGCAGAGAAGAGAGCGTTATTAAGAATGTTAACGTATGTTCGTGACGGGTTGTCAGGAACCCCTTATCCGACTGAACTCGCCTCGGCTGGTGGATATAAATATGCAATAGCGCTTGTCATGCGCAGCGCCTAATAATTGAATGTATAATAAAGAAGGCGTCGCTCGGTGTCATGCTGACAGACAGACTACAGAAGAAGCCACGAGTGAGTGGAACACGCAGACAGACATCAACTGTCAATTTTATTTGCTTCTTTCGCCGATACCTTATCCGTATCTTTCGTTGTTCCACTTTATTATCTTCCTTCCTGATGATGATTGAATGGAAAATCGATGTTGTCGATCACGATCGCTGATACTGCGTCACAGATTTATGATCGTCTTGCTTATACACTTTACTTAATACAGATTATCGGATTTATAAAATTTCCAATAATTCTAGCTTCTGTAATATCTTGTCATATCACGGTTCAAACGCGACAGACTCATTTTCTCAAGTTTGCATTTTATTCTAATTATCTGAGATCGCAGGATGTACCTTACGTTTTAACCTTTTTCTTGTTATTATGACCGTGATACAACTGTCCAGAAAGTGTAGGCTAAGTGTAGTTAATGATGTTAGTTATAATAGTAATCAGTTGTTAGATCAAACAAAATGAAATTATTATTTTTATTGCCGTTGACAAATCACTGAGATGTAACTTTGAATTTTAACAACCAACATAGGACATCTACTTGTCTATCTAGACAGGTATCAGAAATTGTCATGTTTAGGTGATCACTATGAAACACTTAACACTTTCATTTATTTTTTAAATATTTTGGTAAAATAAGATCATATATCGATAGTTATTAAGAATGTATTAAGGAATGTTCAACTTCATTTTCCGAAAAAATAAGGCTGAATATAGCTAATAGTTATCCTTGTTTTTGGTTTATTATTGGATGTAGAGTCTTGGTAACATAACTTTTGAGTCAGCCTGTATACCTCAGATAAAGACTATAAATGACAGCATACTCGTTTGATTTTTATGAAAGACTTTCATGAATGACGATGGCTCGCTGATAAAAATATCAGTGAAATAGTGAACAGTGGGGTATGTGAGGCAGGAAGAGGGCTGTAAACGGCCGATTCGATATCCATTCGAGACTGAGAGAGCGCCCTCCAGTTCCCTGACAGCTAGGCAAACAGTGAGCTGACGTTCAGAATAGCTCTTATTTATTCTAACCTGTTTATTTAGGCTGCTGGGATCGCATTACCTGAGAGGTTTCAAGTAGCGGGAAAGGAAAGACTACCGTTGTCAGCACTAAACTCATTGTCACGTGTCAGCTTGACGGGTTACAATATCAACATATGGGTTTGTGTATGAGTACGCGTCTGCCAACAGCTAATTGAAAGAAAACTATCTGGGCTACTGGTTTGTTCTTTTTTCATTCTTACTCTACATTACTTCATACGAATAACAGTTATTATTTTAATATCATTCTACTTTTATTCATTCTCTAGATCATTTTACTTATTCATTCATAATTATTTTGTTTTTATTTTATCGTTTGATGTTTTTAATTCAATGTTCAAGTGACTAAGTACCATATAAATAACATTGCTTAGATTTACCATTATGTGTTGAAGTAATTGTAAGTTGGCAATCGGATGCAAAGTAAACTTTATTTGATCACATGTCAACTTATCGGACACAATACATAACTTACACCATTTTAAACAATAAATATACAATAAATGTTACATCATTTTAACTAGTGTAAAAAAATGACACATTTGTTCAATACTTATTTCAAAATTAAGACACGATTTGTACATAGTGTAAATTCAAACCACAAATTATTTTTGTTAATCGAATACCTTAATAAAAGAAAGCATTTCAAGAACTGATGGTCTTCACTATAAAAGAATATATTTCTTCTATAAAAGAAAATTTGCCAAAAGGGTATAAATTGTAGCTTATTTCCTTCGGTTGTAAAGAAAATCTATACCAGTTTCTATAAAACTTTGATATAGATATTTCTAAATACCTGCTCTAATTTTCATTTAACCGAGAAAGGGACGTTTCCTCATAAAAGATGAACTGCTTCATTCAAACTTGTCAATTTCAAAAATGTCTTATATCGAACAATGAATGATTTAGTTCTATTCGTTTCAATGATGTTATAAAATTTTCACCCAAAATCGTCTACATATGTTATCTAAATCTGTATCAAGATTATTTGAAATAACAATCGTTTCATACTATTAGTTGAAATAATAATCGTTTTATATAATTATTTGAATTTTACTATTCTTCATTTCAAAATTGGCAAATAAAATCATTAACTTTGTAAAATGTATGTTAACAAGATTTTTATGTGTAATTGCAAAAGATTGTATTGTTTCATACAATGGATAGTTGGTTTATCTCGTGGAAATGTCAATGCATTCAGTTCCTGCAGTAACATTCCCAACTTCAATATAACTAATTTCTTATGATTTCTTAACACAGTTAACGCCCTTGTAATTATGTTTCATGAAACTGAAATGATAAGCAATCAATGTTTGGTAAGATTAAAACACAGTTAAATTATTAATCAGATTTTTATTATTTCATTATTTAGTTACAAGATGATTATTTTAAAAATTATGTTTTGTAGTAATGTTATTCAAAATAATATTACAAAAACTGTTCTTTCAATAGTGTACTTTAACTTCAATAAAAATTGTATGTCTTCAAATAAAAAATATCGTGTTCAAGTAATACATTCAAAATAAACACATTTTTATAAATTATATCCCAAAAATAATTTACAAAAACTAGCAGAAAGAACTCTTTCGTAAATAATTAATTTAACACTAAACCAGGGTGTAACATATAATTTAAAATTAAAAATAAAGTAGAAAAACAAACCATATAGCATAATTGAATATACACATCAATTACTTATCTCCACAAAAATCTTAGATTTCCAAAAAAGTGCCTTAACAAATTTTTGAATAAGAAACTTGTTAATTGATCATTTTACCAGTTTGATAATTCAATGTTGAAAATCATGGATGTCGTTGCAAAGTACACCCGGTATATCTTTATAACAATGATAAATTAACAAATACAGGATCTTTCAAGAATAGCGCCATGAAATAAAAGATTCTTTTACCGATTACAAAACCTTTATTAAGAAATTATTAACATTTGCAATTTGCACGTTATTTTTGAAATTCTCTGTATAAATATAGGTGTGGCACGAGATTTCTTGAACACCCGGTGTACTGAATGTACGAAGTGGAAGCGTAATGTATTATACCAGCTAGGCAGGTATATTACAGAGAGCCGCAGTTATGCACGACGGGCTATGATTGATGACAAGTCGTTGCCTGTTATGAATATAATATCGATCAATCACGCTATTTACCGGACGAACTCATAGGCCCATTCTATCGTTCTATGCTTGCCTACCAATCTATCTATATCTATTTCGACTTGACCCGCTTCCATCCAGATTCAAACCCATTTTTCATTCTATACGCTAACCAATAACGTTCGTACTATTTTTTCATCGCTGATAGAACAAGAATCAACATCGAATCATTTTCAAAAACTGTTTCGCAGTTTATGTACACTGTGGTTATTCACTTTCTCAAATACTAATTTTAAATAATAACTGCTTTAAGTTAAGCAAATATAATTTGTAACCTTCTATTAGCAACTTTCATTAAAAGTGACAAATACTCCCATCAAAATCACCGAAGTTTTTAAGTTGAGGTCTATTTTAATGTTAACAAGTATAATTACGGATTTTAAGAAAATGATTAAATAAGTACTTCTGCAGTCATCAACTTTGTGAAAAAGAAATGTATGAGAGAATTAGTTAAAATTAACGAGAAACATGCAATTACAGGTGCATGTCATTAGCAAGTCTACTAAGGTCAAATCAAGGGGTTGTTAATGTATCCATATTTTGTATATTATAGGTAACAAAGATCAGTCTAGTATTTTTACTGTTATTGTTAGCATGCAAGCTCCAAATGAAAGTAACAAATTACGAAGGTGGTGGATTAATGACACTCGATGGCGACTAAAGTCTCATTAAACTCTCAATAATAAGGTGATTATTTCTCGCTTGTTGGATCTTTCAAGCATCGCCGAAGCCTTCGTCTCAAGTATCTTCCGTTCTTTGTGGTGCATGACACGTTTGAACGGAAAAGGAGGCAACCTCGTCGAAGAAGGCGTGGCTCTGAACCGTGCTAACGACTCTCGCGAAATCGTCCCCCTGTGTTCAGAGCGCCATCTTGAGAACTCGACGCGACGTTAAACGAGCAACTTTGAAACGAGGAGTTAACGACAAGCTTCGCCACCAAAAATCGTTTATCATTTGCCGCGTTTAAAGTAGCAGTCTGTCAACACCGAACTTTCGAATTGTTTTCTGAACTTTTATTATTTCCAATTGAAAACAGCATCCGCTGAAATATTGCTATTAAATTGCGGGTGATAATAATCGAACAGTCTTATCGTCTGATCAATAAAGGATCAAACTTCTAAGAATGCAAGATTCGTTAAATAGCCCCTCTGGAGTATAAAAAACAATTTTTATTTGCACACTCCCGAAACCCACATTCAGAGGAAAACAAAGAGAGGCTGGTTTCTTCTGAAAGGGCAGCGATTTAAAGCGGGATATTCAAAAAGGTTCGAGCGGTGCGATATCTGATCATCGTTTCCGCACGCTGTCTCCTTCACGGGACAGTACTCGACTATCAGGAGCTTATATACATTTTTTGGCTAACAAAAGGTCGTTAAAAATCCGTTAGATACGGCTGTCAGATAAGCGTGGCTCTAGCGCGCGGTTACGGGAGAAGCTCTCAAGTTGAGCTCTTTGTGCGTGATTTGAATGCGATCGGAGGGATGCCGTATGGTCGCCAGAGCGGACAGAGAGGGGAAAAGTAGGGGATTGTTGGAAGAGAAGGGGAGGAGGTTAGCGGTGCTAATCTCCGATCAGTGTCGAGAGCGTAACGCGATCCGACACGACGTGACGTGATCCAGACTCGATAGCCAGCGAATACATCCCTGCAGCAGCCTTGTGCATGGTGTCGAGAAGGGCAAAGCTGGCGAGGCTTTACAAAGCATACTGCATTAAAACCGACATCGGGACAGGTCTACGTGACGTATCTCCCGAAATTGAACCACTTACTGTTCCGCGCCAATCAGCCTGAACGTTGTCTGCAAAGATTAACCCCCTTCGAATCGATGCTTTTACATGTAAATTATCATAATTCTTAAGTTATTGCAAAATCTAGAAACCATTTTGATATATTCATCCATCGTTTAGACTTAGAGCGTCTTACTTAGGCATTCGACTGCAGACACTTATGGAGCGGTCACTTATGAAGACTTGTAAACTCTTAACTTTTAATCGAGGGAACATTAAGTGGTGCATCTTTCACTTTTTGGTTATGGACTTAGAGGACTTTATTTAGATATACAATTAACATTCTCAATTACTGCAGGCACTTATGGAGCGGTTATTTATGAAATACAGACTTGTAACTTCTTAACTCCTAAGTCATTATCGAATCTAGAGACAATTCAGATATAGTAGTTCATTTTTTCTTATATTTTCTACCTATGTACTTAGAGGAAATTATTTAGACATACAATTAATATTCTCAATGATTGCAGGCACTTATGGAGCGGTTATTTATGAAGTGCAGACTTGTAACCTCTTAACTCTTAAGTCTTTACCAACTCTAGAGATAATTAAGATATAGTGGCTCATCCTTTTTTACATTTTCTACCTGTAGACTCAGAGGACATTACTTAGACATACAATTAACATTCTCAATGATTGCAGGCACTTATGGAGCGGTTACTTATGAAATGCAAACTTGTAACCTCTTAACTTATAAATCTATTAAATATTCAAGTATAACTTATCCTGTCTAATTTATCTATAGACTTAGAGAACTTTAGGCATGGAATTAAGATTCTTAACCACCGCAGGAACTTATATAGCGGTTATTTATGAAATACAGCTGCGTGACCTCCATAAACCTGTATATTTCAGAATAGCAATTGAAATTTTCGGCGATAGAAAGTTGTAGGTCTAAAAATGGATTATTTCGAAGAAATAGCCGTGTCGGTAGTTTGGAAATGCGCATGCGGTATACGTTGTGTTTGGAGCGTCAAGAGTCGCGCCACCCTTGCATGCAACCAAGCGCTTGTAATACAAACTCGAACCGTAGTACTGTAGTACCCACACGACGCTGTCACAAGTGCTCACACGTCATTGTGACATTGTGAGCGCCCATAGGAGTGTGAGGAACCAGTTGTCGAGAGCAACAGCTGCTCGACCCACATACATCACCGCACGTCATTGTTCGCTGCGAGCATTATTCGAAACAGGTATGGGGACGCACCTTGGTATTACGTCACTAGAAGACACTAGACCAGTTAATGGCTATACGTCATCCTACCTGAGGAATGGTCAATGATATTACTCAATCGTGCGTGAATACGCTGTGAGAGACTTCGAGAGAAAAATAATGCTCACGTTTCTATGTTACGAATAGCCTCAATGCTATTTTTAACAAGATTTGACATTCGATTTTCTGTCGATTTTGTCAATGTGGTGTTTATTTTTAGCTGATAACTTTTGTTTATTCGTTCGTTTTGAAAATAGCTGTGATAGTCGCTCGTAATAAAGTTGACGAAATATTTCTTGTTTTTTAATTTCATCACCTTGATTTTTATTTACGTTTAACAAGAGTTTCCTTCACTGTAACTGTACTTTTTGAAACGTTCAATTATCAGTTTTTGTTTCAATCGTAAATTTAGTTGAATTAAATTTAAATTTAGTTACAGACGCATTGAATTACCATGCAGAAGTGGAGAGGTTTTCTCGGTGACAATTTGTTCTCCAATATAAAAAAATTGAATAATAAATATCGATATTAAAAATAATATAGAATGCCACAAAATTTACAATGTACAGTATTTTTCTATTTCTTGATGTACTTTGTATGCAATCAATTCTAGTAATATGTCTTAAATGATACTTCGTTCTTCTGCAAAAATTATTATATGTTACTAAAGAATTTTGAAGAACCTCTTACATGATAATCATTTATCTTACAATTTGATTAATATTTAAGTCCAACAAAGCAATTTTTCTGAATTTCTAATCCACGTCAAAATAAAGCATTTGAAATCATTATTAATTTGGTATTCAATGAACGTCGGTGATATATACGCAACCTCAGCGATTCTAAAAGCGAGTTTTAATCAATCTTAACAACAGCCGTCAAGGATATAAATATATTTACAGAGGCTAAAGTAAGAACGTTCCGGTGTCTTGTGCAATTTCAATATGAAACCGTGAATAATGCATGTCGAGTGTCGAGAAATCTTGAGCCGCCGACATCGTCACGCAGTTCACATCCTCCCGCGATTTAAAACTGAGATAAATGGAACGCGGTAAGTTTGAGTAATGAGCATTTACAACGATGATGTGTCGACTATTTTACTAAGTACCTTGAGTTGTTCAACGGAAAACTGTTCAATAGAAAATCCGACGTTTAGTCATTCCGCAAATTTATCCGACTCATTAACCAATCCACTGTAGTTCATTTATTATTCAGACGTGTCTAATGCACGAAGATTTGTCTTTAAAGAAATACAAGTAAATTAATCCGCCAGACATTTCTCGGATAAAGCATCCGACAACGGAAATATAAAATACTGCTAGATTCTAGTTAGATCGCTCCGATTATTCTTCTCGACAGTTACGCGAAAACAAAAATATGTCAAAACGATAACCTAAATTTTAAGTTTTCTAAATCCTACAGATGCTAAAATAAAAGTTTCGAAGATTAAGAAGGTTCGATGAAGGAGTAAACAAGTATCCGACTGAAATAGTCCGAGATCGTTCAGATAAATTGTAAGGTTTAAAGATTCCGTGATAACCAAAATGGCCATTCCGTGCATCGTTTGACAAAAGTACACAGTAGCTTATACTAAACATTAAGGAGATAGTCAATAGAAAGTGAGACAGAGCAAGCACAATGGGTTCGCGCCTTCCTAATCCCACGGAATCTGGCCATATGTAAGGATTTCGTTGGTCCGATTCAAACACGGTCGCGTTGTCGCGCTAAAGCCGCGGATCAGCCATTAGCCAGTGGCCAGGTAGCTTCGCAAGCTTAGAGACGCTATCAGCAATGGCTTAGTTGGCTTTCTTTCTATCTCATCTCGTGATCCAACTGGGTAGTACTTGCCCGTAGTTACAACACGCTCGCCGCGGTTCCCGAAAGATGTAACGAGCTGATAGTTATCTTCATCGTACCGGCTTGAAAGTGATAGGACAGGTCCGAATGGGGATAGGTAGGTAGATTACTCTCGAAGCAAGGTAAGATGGTACTATGAGAAAGCTTCGAAGTAATAGCGAACCCCCTGCACGATTCCATCCTTGTACTCGTTATGAACTTTTGGAAAACCTTCTTGGATTCTACCTTAAATGCTTTAACATCTTAAACTCTGATATCGGAATTCTCTTGCGGAACTTTTATAAATGCTTTCAGTAAAAGAAACATCGACATTCCAATATATTTGTTTTCATTTCAATCCATAATCTGCAGGGTGTATCATTTTTAATGATCCATGGAATTATTTTTGAAAGAATTTGTTATTCCAAAAAATATTTCAAATGAAAACTTGGAGGGCACTTGTTTTAAGGACATTTTACTGTGAATATAAGTCCTGACTATGTAACATCTGAGATTTTTAAATGTACTCTATTTTTCTAAATATAATCACGTTATTTACGTCAATTCTACACAGAGGTATATTAGCGTCAAACATAAAAATATCAACAATTAGTGAAATGTCACGAATTTTTATCTTTTTGAAATTATCGATTCTATTCAAAATCTTGTCAACTGTACATAGAAGTACATTAGAGTAAAGTATAAAAATATCAACAATTAGTGAAATGTTAAGAATTTTCATCTTTCTAAAATTATGTCTTAATACTGTTTTACATAAAGTATCATATATAAATGATTTATGTAAAAAGAAATTGTGGTTTCATTTAAAAACCCAACGATTGCCGTGAAATCTTCTGGTTGTCTTCATTTAAGTAAAATTTGTATTCATAGATGTTCTCGAAACAGAATAAGTTTCATAAGAAAACGAAAGTATACAAAAATGTACTATTTGAAGTTTCGAAAGCAACATTGCAAAATAGGACTCTGTGACACGCTACATAATTACAGAAAGAATATTGTATGCAAAAATGTTACTGCAACTCAAATTCTTGGAATGAGGACAGTAATAATTTCGCTGACAATATTTTTTTGTACTTTGTTTTTTAAAATATCCTTTTGTTGCTTCTTCGAAATCCTGTATTACGAAATCTTCGTAGAAGAGACAAGAATCGCTGAGGTTTCTCAGCTTCGCCGCTAGAGGACCCTGATTCACTCCGCTAGTCGTTAGACCTTTGATATAAATATTATTTACTGAAAATAATGTTTTTATAGTGTACTATGCTAAATTTCAAAACTTTTTTTATATTAGTTAAACTTATTAACAAACTGTCAAGGATAAACTTGAAATTTGTTTATACTTCAAGTCTACTTTACAATTGAAATTTTACTATTTTGCTATTAAGAAAAGTATCGTATTGAATATTATAGAATCATTTTATGTTTAACATTTTCTTCATCAGCATAGATCCTTTGGTCCTCTTTTTTAATAACACTCTAACCTAACCTATACGTAATTCTTCCCTCATATGTTACACATCAAAATTATTAGTTAAAATATTATCAAAAATATAACCTAACCTAACCTTCTAATCTTGAAAAGCTTCACTTACCATTCGATTTATTACAATAATTTGAAATAAGTATTTCTCATTTAAGTCTATCTACATACTAAGAATACAGGTAAGCAGTCTGTTGCACGTGTGATGTATAAACATAATAAAACAAATAATTGTGAAAACTAATATTAGAAAAGTAGCTTCAAAAAATATTTATTAAACTTGCTAACTAGTAAGTTCCTAAAGTTGCCATCTGTCAACAGCAAGAATACCCCTAGCAAAGGGTGGATCGCCGAAGAGCAGTATAACAGAAAACTCGAAACGCGAATCGTTGAAAATTTTGAAAAATGTAAACGACGGTTTTGTTAATTTGATTTTCGGTACATTTCGAGGTAGCCGGGTTTGAGGTCGCGACTCGGAACGTTACGTGTCTGTGGAAGACGAGATCGGGCAATTTATCAATCCACGAGCGAGAGAACGACTCCTGGCGGGGCGGGTAATTTAACAAGATTGATGCGAAGCCGACATGCCACAGTTTCGCAGTTCACAAGAGAAGGGGTCGGTTGGTTGGTCGGTTGGTGTTGGCGATGTCGGCGGTGTGGGCTGACGTCGGAGGACTACGAGAGGATGAGAAAGGTAAAACCAGACGTGTGAGCGACTGGTTATTAGGAAGCCTTATCATGCAGACTGGCACAGAATCACGCAGAGCATTAAAACAATGCCACGAGCGATAGAGGATGCTAACATCAACGTGTCTACTAATTTCACCACCGTGTAACGTACCATTTGACAAATGTCAGCTGCAATTGATTACAATGTGTTTTTCAATTACTGTAATTCAACTGGACGATCTTATCTTCTCTTTATTCCGTAGTCGCATGTAAATTCGATCCCTAGAAACTGCATTTGTTACGTGGAATTTTAAAAACTGTTATTTTACGAGATATCAGTTGATAACTTCAAATTTCCTATTATTTTGTTCAGTAGTGTACTTGAGTGCGATATTGCAATACTCTACAAAAAGAAATAAAGAACCCTTGCGATTAGAAATAAATATGTGCACAGTGATTAATGTTGCTATTGTCATATTCGGTTATTATTGACTATTCAAATAATCTTTTTCATTTATTATTGTAAAACTATTATACGAAATAAATAGAGATGACGGTATTTTCTAAGGTAAACAAATAAGTGTAGTCAAATACAGTCTCGGAAATTCACCTCTCCAAACATATAGCCACGCAGCATTTCAAGGGATGATACAAGTGTAATTGCTAAACATCATTGTAATTGCTAAACTGTTCAACATATTTAAATTTATATAATTGAAAAATTGTTTAATGTTCCTTTAATATCTGGAGTGTTCGAATATCTCTCACCGTATATCACAAATGCATAATCATCCTGTCTACCAAGTAATATATTCATCCTCCAAGTTTCGATCATTCATCACCGATTGTTTGGGAGTTTTCTCAGCCGATAATGACGGTTAACCAGAACCTTCGTTTAGGTGTTCCTGCAATTATTCAACCATGCGTGGGGATGATCCAGCAAGGCGTCAAGGGCAGTGGCAAGTACAAGAGGGAAGCAATATTAATTGGCTCGTTCATTGCAATGTGGGCGGCCGTAAGTGTCGGATTCTCCGTCAACTTTCCCTTTTAGGGTTAGGCGTTGTAAGGCTTGCAGGGGTAATCTGGCGTACGACGTCCCCGCTAAATCACCGCTATCCTCCTAGATTGCACTCACCAATTTGCTTTCCCTTTCACCGTTTGTTCTTTGTTGACTGTAATACTGCCTTGTTAAGTGACCCTGACTTGCCGTGGAAACAATTAGTTACCAAGGGTAGTAGTACTTTTAAAGAATCTTAAAGAATATATTAAAAAATGTTCTGTAAAGTTGGTACAAAACTGGTGTCACTTCTTGCACTGCCTTGTTAATTGATTGTAACTTAAGAACAAAATGATCGGTTACGAAGGGTAATAGTATTTTCAAAGAATCTTAAAGTACATATTGAAGGATGTGCTACAAAGTTGGTACAACAGTGGTGTCATTCCTTGTACTGCCTTGTTAATTGATTGTAACTTAAGAACAAAATGATCGGTTACGAAGGGTAATAGTATTTTCAAAGAATCTTAAAGTACATATTGAAAGATGTACTGCAAAGTTGGTACAACAGTGGTGTCATTCCTTGTACTGCCTTGTTAATTGATTGTAACTTAAGACCAAAATGATCAGTTACGAAGGGTAATAGTATTTTCAAAGAATCTTAAAGTACATATTGAAGGATGTGCTACAAAGTTGGTACAACAGTGGTGTCATTCCTTGTACTGCCTTGTTAATTGATTGTAACTTAAGACCAAAATGATCAGTCACGAAGGGTAATAATATTTTCAATGAATCTTAAAAAACATATTAAAAGATGTACTGCAAAGTTGGTATAAAACTAGTGTCTCTTCTTGTACTACTTTAATAATTGATTATAACGTAGGACTTAAACGTTTAGTTACCAAGGGCAGTAGCACTTCTGTTAAATTCTAAAAAATATCTTACAGAATCGATATCTCTCTGCTTTCAACGGTTGAATACATTTTAAAATCAAATCACAATTTCCATTTGTGTCACTGTCAAATTTCGTAACGTCAAGATAACTTGAGTTCAATTTCACTTGTCCATATGAATTATTCTTTTATTTATACTCCAACGAAAGCTGTGTGAAACATTTCTCAAATAAAGAGCCGAGTTATTGAGATAACGAACTGAATAATTTCGCAAAACCTTTTAAATTTAAAAAGTTCACAAATGTATGGAATATTCATAACTTCTCTCAAAGGAGAAGTAGTTATAAGCTACATTCAATTTACTGTAAACGCCACCTGTGTTCTAAATGACAATTGCGTTCTGCACGTTGCATTTCGAACAATGATACAGAAATTTCATCGACAAGCCGAAAAATACCCGTTACAAAGATAATAAGCAGAGTTCAAATCCTCTCGTAATTTACGTTATCATTCCGTGTAACAGAAAAAACATGCAGCTTAAATTATGTACGTGTTTTACACACTTTATCCAGCGCACTTTAAATAACAGATGATCTTCTGTAAAGAGATATCGCGTAATTTAAATCCACTGTAACTGTAAACATAGAACGTTGTTTGGACACATTCATGTATCAGCATGCATGTTAAGTGTATTCAGGAAATTGGTCGCGATATCGGCGCCAATTTATCGCCATGGGATACTCGAAAATTGCGGCAATGCCATCGGTGGATGACTTCGCAAACGCGGCAGTTGTCGTCGCCACGGTAACGCAGAACCACTTGCAACCGCGAACATTTGAATAATTCGGTCGTTTGCAAGCGAACTTACAACGCTGTGCGCATACAGCCGGATCATGGCCGCTACTTACTCTACTATACACCGATCTCCGGGTAGTTTTCGAGCCCGTTCTCCTATCCCGCGAAAGTGGACATGTTTCTGAACACGCGTCCCTTCTCTCTCCATCGCTTCCTGACGATTCTGTGAGCAGCAAATGGTGTAGAAACAGGATCAATTGTTTGGTGAACTTTCAAGATTGAAATATGACGGAACATTGTACCTTTTCCTTTTAACTCGGATAAACCGGCATACAATTTGTCTTCTTCGACATTTCACTGTAATATCGATCTATTACTTTATTGTTGGAGGATATAAAATTTCGTGTAGCTTTTATCGTTAATTGATCTCACTACGTGGATAAAAATATATTTTTATATAATGCGCTTGCAGCCACCTTACGAAAAAAAGTTTAGAACAATATTTGCAGGGTGTGAAGCACAATAGATATTAGTTTTTTGTTTTCCACCGAATTGGTCGTATCGTCGATTATTGCAAGATTGAGACAGATGTACACAAACAAGATGGCGGAGAACAAGAGAAGAGAACCACCCTAAGAGTTCTGGAAGCTGTTTAGGTAATCTGAAATATAGTTAAACAAAATGTAAAAGTAAACTATAAAAATTCCACATGAAATGTAAAATTAAAAGTTTCAAAGAATTTCCATTAACATAAAATATTCTCTTCTGAAACACTTAAATGTTTATATGAAGTAACTAAATGTTATAAATTATTTCAGAAAAATTTATCTTTTGTATGTGTTGTATATTTGAAGTCTGCTGTATAATTGATTTATAATTTAAAATATATTATTATGCATAGAAATTCATGAAAATACTTTATTTACCAGTGACGCTAACATTTACGATCTGAATAAATTGATAAAATATTTTTAATTACCGAGAGCTACATTGAGATATTAAAAGTTTATATTCTGTTGCTCAATTTATCAAACCGATGCTAGCTTAATTTATTTTGAAATATTAATCTCATCGTATAATTTTTTATTTTTGTCCTTGAAAAGAAATATGATTCTAGTGAATAAAATATATTTGTTTTAAATCATGCGTTTACTATTTTTTATTTGATGATAAATATTACCTTGTTTGATTATTATTAATTCTGTGTAATTGTGTAAAGTAACAGTAATGATTGTATCAAACTTTGCTTAAAATTATGTCATATTTGAGTGTATCCAAACACGTATGATATACATGGAAAGTTACGAAAGAAATTTACCTTTGGTAAATCGAACATTTAGCAGACATAGCAAATAAATATTGCATAAACCTGTTACGAAAACCTTTCTGTATCATCACGTTACGTTTGATAATACATGTATCAACATAAAAGTGTCAGAGTCTCAAAAATACTGTCTAAACCGAACGAGTATTTTATTACAGACAAAATGTAGACTTTTGATTTAAGCTTCGCAAGGCAAAATTCGTAAATAAATGAATCCTTGTCGTTGATTCTATAAACCTTATTGTCTTGTTTCACAAGAAAATATTTGCAAAATTTTATAGGTTTAATTAGTTGTTTGGACCTAAAATCAATAACAGCAATCTATCTGTTCAGAGACGTTAAATAAACTTCCTAACTGATCCCTGAATTTTCTTTCAACAACTAACGAGTTATGCTTGCAAATACGACAAGACTGCTGCATTTATGGATTTAACATTTTCCCGTTTGAAAAACAGAACGTGTAGGTCACATGTAAACAGGAATTACAAACTGCAAAACAGTAAGCGATAAAAAGTGGCGTGTGGAATAATATTTTTACATAATATTTGGTGCTAACTATGCGAGATAAAATATTTCATACATATTCATCGATTTCGAACGAAAATGCGAGTTTACTATTAAAGTTTAAAGATGGGAATACTGTTATTAAAATTTTTGCGTGCACATTCTTGTATTTTTGCTTTATTTGTGTTTTTAAGATGGTCCTTCTCGTTCAAATGATAGAACTGTTTTAGGAAAAAACTCTGGGTGATTTTTTAATTATTAGTGTGTTTCAGTAAAATTTACTTATTGCACATTATTGATAGAAGTTATTAGTAGTATCAAACATACCTGTAGTACTTTTATAGGGAATCACTATCTAAGCTATGAAAACCATTTTGCTTATCTTACTCATATTATTATCTACAAAAATAAGTATAAAGCGATAGGTTTGTTAAAAAACAGCCGTGAAATATGAGAAAAAAAATAAAAGTAATTTCTAACAATTATTAACAGAGGTACGTAACAACGATTAAATAAAATCCACTTACAATTAGTAAGTAGTAACTATAAGTAGTATATAAAATATTTAATATTACACTTTTGGTGTAAGGAATGAAAGACACAAAGCTTGAATGAAGTAATCCTGTGTTTACAATTTAATTGCGGCAAGGTAAGCCTTGCAATCAATGAACTGTAAGGAAAAATACAAAGGTGTACATCTTGTTTCTGCTCATAATGCAAATAAATATAATGGAACACTTCCAACATGGAATAAAAACAAAAGCTGAATGAAGTAATCCTCTGTTTATAATTTAACTGCCGTAAGCCGGGCAATCAATGAATTGGAAGGAAAAATACAAAGATCTTTCTGGCAACAATGGAAATTATTTTTGAAGTATTTTAATAAATAGAAATGTCATAGTAATTGTTTCAGAGATAAACATTAAATTTATTTCTAATTTTATAAAAACTATATTGATGTAAATGTAATTGAGATAGTTTCAATATACATCAGAAATATATGAGTGTTAATAGAAGAATTTGATAGAACAATAAAATATAATACTTTATTTTTAATTTCACTTCAAAAGAGTTTCCAATATATTTCACATTCAGTAAACATAAATCATAATAATCATAAATTTAATTTTTTTCAAGGTTTGAATTTTAATGAAATTTTTTTAACAACTTGTATAAGAAAGTAGAAATTATTTTTTTTACGATACTTTTATTTAGTTATTAATCGCTAACTCGACGATGTCCCATTTCTGTCGCGCAAACAGTGACGTGAGTCTTGAACATTGCTAAATTATTCGATACTGTCAAGCATAAATTTGTTTCTAATATATGCCAAAGTTGTAAATGGCTCAGTTACATATTTGACGAGATACCTCAGCATGTTTTATTCCACGCGGCTAAAAATTATCTACGTCTAAGAACATGTTATAAAACAAGGTCGAATGAATAAAACGAAAATATATGTAAGTGCGGTGGTAGTAAATAAGCAAATTATTTAAAACAAAAACAAATACAGCCTCGAAAAAATGCTGTGCATAAAGTTAAAAAGAAGAAGGCGTAAACAAAAACGTTATTCTTTTTGTACAGAAGTATTTTATGCAAATTTTCCTTGTATACGTCGAACAAGTTAATTTTATACGTTTCTTGTAGTTTTCCTTAAACTTCATCTTTTTAATGTACTTTTAGCTTTTTTAAATTTTTTCATGTGAAATGTATTGCGCACGTTTTACAAGAAATCTTTCGAAGCAGCATATAAACAAGAGGAACACTATACACATATACACAAATCTCTATGATTTTATACGACTTTTGTTAGTAAATATTATGTGAACACATTTCACGAAGTAGATTTTATTATAATAGACGACATTTTATGAAGAAATTTATTAAAAGTCAATATGAACATCATGCAACATCATCACGAAATAGATTTTATTATAATAGACGACATTTTATAAAGGAATTTATTAAAAGTCAATATGAACATCATGCAAAGTACTTATGTTAATTGTAAACGTGAGGCTTCATTGGTTTCACATCTGTAAATGCACGATTTTTTAGAAACAAATAATATAGGTATACAATCATCAAGTTATGTGTCCATAACTTGAAATTGTTGAATGAAAAATAATTTAGGTAAATTTATTTCGTGCTTGTAAAATGTTTTTATGCGAAGGTTACTAATTCGTTGATTTTTGGGGACTTTTGGAGATTTGAAAACTTATGAATAAGTTCATATAATTTAGGGATATAGGAATTGGGGGACGTAGGAATTTAAGGACGTAGGAATTTGGGGATGTGGGAATCTGGGGACGTAGGTATTTGAAGACGTAGGAATCTGGAGACGTAGGAATTTGGAGACGTAGGAATTTGGAGACGTAGAAATCTGAGGACGTAGGAATCTGAGGACATAGGGGTCTGAGGACGTAGGAATTTAGAGACGCAAGAATTTGGAGGGTGTAGGAATTTAGGGACGTAGGAACTTGGAGACGTAGGAATTTGGGGGCATAGGAATTTCCGGACGTAGGAATTTGGGGCGTATGAATTTGGGGATGTATGAATTTGAGGACGTAGGAATTTGGGGACGTAGGAATTTGGGCATGTGGGAATCTTGGGACGTAGGTATTTGAAGACGTAGGAATCTGGAGACGTAGGAATTTGGAGACGTAGGAATCTGAGGACGTAGGAATCTGAAGACATAGGGGTCTGAGGACGTAGGAATTTAGAGACGCAAGAATTTGGGGGTGTAGGAATTTAGGGACGTAGGAATTTGGAGACATAGGAATTTCAGGACGTAGGAATTTGGGGCGTATGAATTTGAGGACGTAGAAATTTGGGGACGTAGAAATTCGGCGACTTAGGAAGTTGGGGACGTAGGAATTTGAGGATGTAGGAATTTAGGGACGTAGAAATTTAGGGACATAAAAATTTGGAGACATAGGAATTTGAGGACGTAGGAATTTGGAAACGTTGGAATCTGAGGACATAGGAGTCTGAGGACGTAGGAATTTGGAGACGCAAGAATTTTGGGGTGTAGGAATTTAGGGGCGTAGGAATTTGGAGACGTAGGAATTTCAGGACGTAGGAATTTGGGGACGTAGGAATTTGAGGACGTAGGAATTTAGGAGCAAAGGAATATGAGTCCACAGCAGTTTTGGAACATAAGTATTTGGCAACATAGGAATGTAGAAATTTAAGTATTTGAAAGTCTGAAAATTTGGGAACCTTCAGATTTGGAAATAGTGAAACTTGCTAACTCGGTTCTTTACAAATCTGCAAACTTGCAAATTTTTCCATTTAGAAAATTTGAAATTTCAAATCTAATACTGTCACAAATCTGCAATTGTAAAGAACTAAAAATTGAAGAGTTTTAAAGATTCATGACATTGGAGATTTGACTACTTAAAATATTTAAAAATTTTAAAAATTCAAAAACTACATTGTATAAAAATTTTGAAGTATAAAAATTTACGATGTCAACTCGCAATACGGTCCACATTTAAATTGCAATAATACGATATAACTAAATCCTAAACAATTAAAATAATTCCAATTATTCTGACCAATTCGAATTTAATTGCATTTCAAAAAAGAAGAGTAAAATGCACATTCTTCCATGTTATCAGCTTTCGTAAATAACCATTTAATAAATAAACCAGAAGAAAATTATTTAAAAGCTCTAATCAGGAAGAGACTAAAATAAAGCAAGGTTGAACTCATAAGTGTTTACCTGACGTAAATAACGTGTCAACGTAGAATTCAAGGGCAGAAATGGCTAAAACTACACCATTATAGGGAGAAAATAAAGTTTCTGGCTGTAACTGTGGCTGGCACAGATCTGTCCGGATGAATTTACATTCAAGCGGTGCTATCTAATCCACGGTAAGTGAAAAAATTTACGACTTTCGGTAAATCACGGCTTGAGCCTGCTTACCTCGCCAGCGAATAACGCCCGTGCGTCTGAATTGTTTATGGTTCCGTCATAAAACAATGATACGAGAGATTATAACTCAACGCGAGTGGTGAGGTTCTTTTGTACGTGAGACATCACCTGCACGATTTCACCTACGCATAGTTATAACGCTAAATGATTAATCGTGCTATTTCTCGGTAAAATTGAAGTTGTCATAGTGGTCTGGTCGAAAATCAATCTACATCAACGTATTAGTTGAGTAACCTTATTTTAAAATACTGATGGATATGACGATCATTTATTGGAGGATCTTTGTAAAGAAACAAATATATAATTAAAATCAGTTAATTTTATTGTAATCTTTTCAGGGGTCTCTAATTTAACCAGTTAAGTGTGTTTGACGACTATATCCGTCACGGAGATGTGGCAGAATTTTGTGTTATGACGACTATATCCGTCATGCGTAAAATTTTGTTACAATTTGATATTCAAATTGTAATTTTGGCGAAAACTAAATTATATTCGTAAATTGTAATATGTTTAAAATGTTTAGAGGTCAACACGAAATGAAATAAACAAATAAAAAGTGTAAATGATTTCAGATGGTTTCATAAATTCTTGAGAGCTAACTCATCATCGCTTGATTATCGAGACACACACTGGTGCGCGCTTTGCAAAAAGATCGCCACAGTTAACTGGTTAAAGCAAATAAGGAAGAGTTCTAGGACTATGAAAATATTGAGGTTTGAGAGTATGAGAAAATTGGGAATTGGGAGTACTGATATTTGGTGAAATTGCGATTTGAGAAAATTGGGACTAGGGAGTAATAGAACTTGGGAGTATTAGGATTTGGGAATACTGGAACTTCGGAGTATTGGAATTTGCGAAAATTGGGACCTGGGAGTATTGGAACTTGGGAGTATTGGGACTTGGGAGTATTGGAACTTGGGAGTATTGAAACTTGGGAGTATTGGAACTTGGGAGTATTGGGACTTGGGAGTATTGAAACTTGAGAGTATTAGGATTTGGGAGTATTGGGACTTGGGAGTACTGAAACTTGAGAGTATTAGGATTTGAGAGTATTGGGACTTGGGAGTATTGGGACTTGAGAATATTGGGCTTGGAAAAATTGGTATTAGGGAATATTGGGACTTGGGAGTATTAGGATTTGGGAGTATTGGGACTTGGGAGTATTGGGACTTGGGAGTATTGGGACTTGGGAGTATTGGGACTTGGGAGTATTGGGACTTGGGAGTATTGGGACTTGGGAGTATTGGGACTTGGGAGTATTGGAACTTGGGAGTATTGAAACTTGGGAGTATTGGAACTTGGGAGTATTGGGACTTGGAAAAATTTGGATTTGAGTATATTGGGACTTGGGAGTATTGGAATTTAAGAAAATTGGGACTTGGGAGTGTTGAGATTTTGGAATATTGGGATTTGAGAAAATGGAGACTTGTGAAAATTGGGATTTGAGAACATTGGAATTTAGAAATATTGGGATTTGGAAATAAATGTTGAAAATATAGAAGACGTTTTCAGTTGATAATAATATTACATATACATGGTTGTGCAGCTACTTTAATTAATTTTGAAAAAATATAATTTCTCTGCAAGTATCTATTTTTATTATCATGTCACTAAAATATAATGTCAGTTTTGTGTGACATTAAAACTTACTATTTCTGACATGGCATTGTTTTGGAGATGCGAGCAAAACAGTATTATGAAATTGTTTGCTCAAATCAATGATGGGATTAGTTGTTCGTGGAAGTGTATTCAAACAGTGCCATTCATGATCAAGAGTAAATTTTTCTTTAAAGGAAAGTAATCAAAGGTGGGGAGTTCTCGCGTTTCTTGATGTTTTGAAATTTTTGAGGATGTGAGAGATTTATAGAGGTACTTGGAGATCTAGGTATTCAAGGATTTACGGATGTAGAGATCTAGGGATTTGATAGTGTAAGCATTTGAGGATTTTTGAATACCATATGAAGATAGAGAGATTAGAGGTGAAAGAATTGAAGACAGGAATTCGAAGATATAGGATTTTGTGGTTGTAGAGATTTAGAGATCTAAGAATTTGGAAATATTGGGATTTAGAAATATTGACATTTGAAGAAGTTGGGATTTGGGAAAATTGGGACATAGGAGTATTGGGATTTGGGAAAATTGGGTCTTGCGGGTATTAGGATTTGGGAGTATTGGGACTTAGAAAAAGTGGGATTAGAGAAAATTGGAATTTGGGAAAATTAGGATTTGGGAATATTGGGATTCAGGAACACAGAAGCTTGAAGATACAGAAATTTGGGAGTCCTGGGATTTGGAAATATAGGAATTTGTAGATTTAGAAATTTGTGTCTACTGGAATTTGGGAATATTGGTTTTTAGAATGCAGTGATTTGGGGATCCTGAAATTTGGGGATACACGAATTCAGGTTTCTAAGTATTTGGAAATATTGCATTTTTGTAATATTAGGATTTGGTAATATAAGAATTTAAATATTCATAAATCTCTAAATTTGTAATATAACTAAACAAAAGTCAAAAGTCAATACAATATATTTTACACAAATAGATTTGAATTTTACAGCCCTCTAAAATGATTACTGCCTTCTTCTAACACAATAATCTTTTTTAATCTTCCAAATTAAATCAGTATATTTCATCAAAAACACGGACACAGTTTTCTGTCATTCCCTGTTGGACGTCTGTTAACATTCAAGATAACAGAACTATCTCAAACTAGTGTCATGGAAATGAAACATTGAAATTACATCCGAACTATAAAGTCCATTATAATATGACAGTACCAAATTATAATTTACATATACGTTCAAAAGTAGTCCATTTATTTTTTGATGCCACATGCGCGATAACTTTCACTCGTAATTATTTCTTTTGTTGTCATTCAATAGAAATCCTGTATGAATACTTCAAGCTAAATATGAGATCGATAACAGATATTATTGCAAAGTTCATACACGCATAAATGATAGCTGTCAATGTGAAGGGTATTCAATTTCCGGTGCCATATCCAATATTATATCAGACGTTTGCACAGTAAATGATGCCAGTGTAGTATATGCGTATTTTCGAATATTAAACTGTCTTTTTCGTTCGATGTAACTAATAAAGAACTAAAACAATCGAATTACTGAAGAAACCAAATAACATGTCAATTTTTTGTTTATTTTAAAATTGAATAGCAATGTACTTTACTTTAGAAATGAATGGTTTGAGAGGCATTAGGTTTGATCAAATCTTATCGTAACATGTGATAGAGCATATGTCTCTCTCCAATCAAAGTAAATAAGCACTAAAGCAATCTAATAACTGAAGAAACCAAATAACATGTCAATTTTTTATTTACTTCAAAATTGAATAGCAATGTTTTTTACTTTAGAAATGAATGGTTTGAGAAGCATTAGGTTTGATCAAATCTTATCGTAACATGTGATAGAGCATATGTCTCTCCCCAATCTAAGTAAATAAGCACTAAAACAATCTAATAACTGAAGAAACCAAATAACATGTCAATTTTTTGTTTATTTTAAAATTGAATAGCAATGTACTTTATTTTAGAAATGAATGATTTGAGAGGCATTAGGTTTGATCAAATCTTATCGTAACATGTGATAGAGCATATGTCTCTCCCCAATCTAAGTAAATAAGCACTAAAACAATCTAATAACTGAAGAAACCAAATAACATGTCAATTTTTTGTTTACTTCAAAATTAAATAGCAATGTTTTTTACTTTAGAAATGAATGATCTAAGAATAGTTAAATTTGACAAAATCTACCACGTGATAGAGCATATTTTACTCTTGAAATAACTGAGTACAACAATAAATTATAAGAAACTACTAAAATCAATGTTTTTGCAAAATTAATATATTTAGAAATATTTCTTGAATTTTTATAATAAATTTTAAGTTCAAATTTCTGTTCTGACAGAATTAATTCAGACGTTAAAACAGTAACTCGTATAAGAATGAAAAAAGGATTAGAGTGAAGTTGATGGACAATGCAAGTATGATTCATTTCATACTTTTTAATTGTTCAAAGCATGAATGCCTATAAGTATATTCCATGGAATGTCGTTCATTTTGAATGTTGTTACGCCACTGCGTCGTAATTTAAGCGGAACGTTTATGGCATTGTTGTGAAGCAGTGCTTGGCGTCGTCTTATAAAACCAATTTCGCGGGTATTATGCAAGCTGTCAGTCCCATAGGTGAGTTATGGTGAACGTTGCCTGCAGCATAAACACCGTACCACTGTTCCTTATATTTACAACAATTCTCGTTATAACATTTAATTGGTAGCCTCCGTTTTTCGATGTGTTGTAACACTAATTTAGTTCTTGAATGTACCTCCAATTTGTTTGAGATATGTAATTACTTTCTTGGGATTAAGAAATTATATTTTATTTTTTGTGGACAACGAAACAAAATTTATCAAGTGCCAAGGTAAATTAGAATTACTGTATAATGTTATTAACGCTGACTAAAATTTAGGATAAGTGGAACTTGTATATAGGTCTTGATATAAGCGTTATAAAATAGAAAATTATGTAAACAGTCAAAATAAGAAACTTGAAAAATTGTATTGTAAATATTATTCATTTTGATTATATAAGTAAGTCTCTGTATTTTTAATAAATAAATGTGAAGGGTAATGTAGGAAGCGTAATATGGAGCATTGATGCTTTACGCCATTTGTTTCAATTTATAACACAAGAACAATACAATATAAGAATAAAAATATATTTCAAATTTAAAATAAAAAGAAATTTCGAAGCCAGATATGAAAATAAATTATAAATAATGTTAAATATCAAGAAAAAATAATTTTAGAGATCCAGTGGAACGAATTGGAGACCTCTGGCGACGAATCTGGAAAGCACAAGCGACCTTTCTCTCCTGCGAGAAAAGACAAAGCCAACTTCGCTGACATAAGATTTTGAAACGAAGTAACTATACTTCCTTAAACTTTCTTTTCCGAAATATTCTGTATGCAATTATACAACTTACTTTGCAATTTGCTTCCCATAATTTCGTACAAACTATTCGAAAGTTTAAAATCTTTTTTATTTCATCCTCTTTGATTTACATCGTACGATAATTTAAAATTACAAAATTCCCAAATCTCAATTTTTCCAAGTGCCAATACTTCCAAATCCCAACACTCCCAATTCCCAATTTTCGCAAGTGTCCATTTTTCCAAATCCCAATATTCCGAAATTCCATTACTCCCAAGGCCTAATATTCCTAAATCCCAATACTCCCAAGTCCCCATTTTCCCAAATCCCAATACTCCCAAGTACTCATTTTCTCAAATCCCAATACTCCCAAGGTCCAATATTCCCAAATCCCAATACTCCCAAGGCCCAATATTCCCAAATCCCAATACTCCCAAGTTCCAATATTCCCAAATCCCAATACTCCCAAGGCCCAATATTCCCAAATCCCAATACTCCCAAGTTCCAATATTTCCAAATCCCAATACTCCCAGGTCCCCATTTTCCCAAATCCCAATACTCCCAAGTCCTCATTTTCTCAAATCCCAATACTTCCAAGGCCCAATATTCTCAAATCCCAATACTCCCAAGTTCCAATATTTCCAAATCCAAATTTTTCCAAATCCCAATACTCCCAAGTCCCCATTTTCCCAAATCCTAATACTCCCAAGTCCCCATTTTCCCAAATCCCAATACTCCCAAGTCCCAATGTTCCCAAATCCCAACATTCCCAAACCCCAATACTTCCAAGGCCTAACATTCCCAAATTCCATTACTCCCAAGACCCAATATTCCCAAATCCCAATACTGTCAAGTCCCAATATTTCCAAATCCAAATTTTTACAAATCTCAATACTCCCAAGTCCGAATTTTCCCAAGTCCCAATATTCTCAAGTGCCAATACTCCCAAGTCCCAACACTCCCAAGTCCCAATACTCCTAAATCCCAAAGGTCCCAATATGTCTCTCAAAATTCATTTCAGATTTTTCTAATTCCATTCTCCTTATATTAAATTCCTTATAGTAAAAGCCAATTCCTTAGCCATCATTTTATGCACGAATAAGAATATAACCCCAGCATTTATACCATCATTAATGCTCTGAAAATTCCGTTCATAAGCGACTCACATTGTCCGAATTGTAAAGAGAATAATATATCTCCCGTGACTCGTTATGAAATATATTTTTGACCAAAGTCATCGTACACTTTGTTATGGGTTACATCGTTCCACAGACAGAGACATACATAAAACATATATTCTATCTGTTTGTAAAACGTTGCCATTCTTTCGATCTATCGGATAATAAAGCAGTCGTGTACAGTGTTCATGGCAACGAGTAGAAAACTAGTATCTGAACGTCGTGTTTAACTCCATTGGAATATACGACGCTATATCCGGAATTTCGTTCCAGACCGTTAAGACACTAGATTCCACTTTATCGGCACCGTAATGGTTATATAGCTGTTAAAGTTGCCCCTCATACAACTTTTCCAATCTTATCTTCACGTATGGCTTCTCTCCTTCCCTGTCCCGCAACTTTCCTTCCCGTACACTCTTTCTCTCGTCGTGGAAAAGCGGAAAGGATTTAGTTAAATTGGACTGCATGCGAGGAGCTGTCGCTGAGATTTGTTCGGGCATCAAAGAGCGCTGACCGTTGTAAAAGCGCTCGTGCGAGGCTCGATAGAAGTGAAGAAATCGAGAAACCCGGGCTCAGAGATACGGAGAAGGTAACCGACGTCTTTCTCTCTTTTCTTTCTATTTGGGGTTGCCACTGAACGCGTCACTGACCAGGTTGTCGATACGTGCTTGCCAACCCCATTTGACTCCATCATCCTCTTCTACCGGTGAAACTTGAAATTGTATGATACTTTCAACTGGATTGCTACAATTTACCTAACTTGACTCCTCTCTGGGCGTTCTAATGCTGCTTCTTTGTTTTCTAATGCTTTTCGATATTTATGCGCCTATTAACCTGAACTTTGATAGCTAGGATGAGAGTAACATTCGCTGCGACATCTGTCGAGTTTACAGTCTTATGGATTTGTGGATTTGTGGATATGTGGATTTGTGGATATGTGGATTTGTGGATATGTGGATTTGTGGATATGTGGATTTGTGGATATGTTGATTTGTGGATATGTGGATTTGTGGATATGTGGATTTGTGGATATGTGGATTTGTGGATATGTGGATTTGTGGATATGTGGATATGTGGATTTGTGGGTATGTGGGTATGTGGTTTTATGAATTTGTCAATTTGCGGATTTGTAAATTTGTAAATCTAAACTGTATTTATATATTTCTAAATGTATAAACCTCTACATTTCTGAACAGAACAATTTAGGAATATGATAATTTTGTGGATTGCCTACTTTCTGGGTTTCTAAGTACATGCATTTAAAATTACTTCAACTCGAATTATTTGCATTACCATACCTCTCTAATTCAAAGAGTAGTAAGACATTTACAAGTCAACGATCACCGTGTAAATCGAATTTTCACCGTTGCAACCTCTGCAACTCGAAGTTTACAATTACACACAGTGATCAATAACTGCTACAAGCAAATAAGGTTCTCCACAAAAAAATCCAAGATGTAGAATAACATTTGATTCATATGAAGCTTCTATTTTACCCTTTCAATACATAACCGTTCAGAATTTACCGTTCTGAACAGTATCAGTAGCGGTAAATTGTTGGAATTGTTGGAATCTCTTTAACCTGATTATTTCTCTTCCTAACTGTTCGTGCACGAAGTACTTCCGACAGGGAAAGCTTTCGCAACGTTCATTATTGTTAGATTTTAATAAGCTCTAGCGCGTTGAAAGCTATTAAACATGATAGTATTTTTTAGAGAAAATGGTGGTGCTGGGGATAGAGGGTTCATATGAAAATACGCTGTACGTAAAACATTTTAATAGCACAAGTGTTATAACTTTTTTCAAGATATGTATTAAGGTTTTGAAGATTTGTATTAAGATTGATTAGTTAATTTTACTTAAGATGTTAAGATTAATCTTAACCAGATTATATTACCCCAAAGATTAACCCAGAGGTTATATTAAACTAGAGGATAGCAACAATTTATCCAGTTATGATTATATATAAAATTTTTAATATACAGGATGTGTCACAACTAGTGTACAGCCCTGAAATGGGGGGTAGCTGACGCGATTCAGAATAAGATTTCCCTTTACACAAATGGGGTTTGAAGCCTCGTTTCTGCATTATTAAGGAAAAACGCGGACCAATCAGAGCGTGAGGACTATTACGCGTTGGGTTATTACGCGTTGGTTAACTACGCATTAGATTATCATGCGTTAGATTCCTACGCTTAGAATTACCACACGTTGCATTACTACGCGTTGGACTAATACGTGTTGAATATCCACACGCCGAATTACTACGCGTTAGATATCCACACGCTGGATTACTACGCGTTAGATTACTACGCATTAAATTCCTACGCTTAAAATTACCACGCGTTGCATTATTACGCGTTGGATTACTAAGCGTCGAATATGCACGTGCTAGATTACTACGCGTTGGATATCCACACGCTGTATTACTACGCGTTGGATTACTACGCGTAGGATTACCATGCGTTGCATTACTACGCGTTGGACTAATACGCGTTGAATATCCACACGCTGAATTACTACGCGTTAGATATCCACACGCTGGATTACTACGCGTTAGATTACTACGCATTAAATTCCTACGCTTAAAATTACCACGCGTTGCATTATTACGCGCTGGATTACTACGCGTCGAATATGCACGTGCTAGATTACTACGCATTGGATATTCACACGCTGTATTACTAGGCGTTGTATTACTACGCATTGGATTACCACGCGTTGGATAACTACGCGTTATCCGAAGCTGCCGCTCTCGCGTCTGCGCATGCGTAATCCTCGCGCTCTGATTGGTCCGTGTTTTTCCTTAATAATTCAAAAACGAAGCTTCAAACCTCATTTTTGTAAAGGGAAATCTTATTCAGAATCACGTCAGCTACCACCTATTTCACGGATCAACACTAGTGAGACACCCTGTATTTACAGTCACAATATTTATTATACATTCGGTGTGTTAATACAAAGCTGAGAACGTTGAAAACACAAATATTAATAAATACCTATGAATAATAATAAATAAGGTTATTAATATAAATCTATATTAAATACATATCAATAATGAAAATGTTAAAAATATTGTCTTCTCTAGTAAACTCAAGATATACATATTTATCCTGTAAAATATTTGTACAAGATGCGCATTTACAGTTTCAAAAAAATGTCAAACGCATCACCATATATTCAGAATGTAATGGGACAGTTACAAAAAAAGGGCGCGTAAACTTTGGAATGTCACCGTCAATAAAACTTATCTACTTAATGTGTTTCGTCGTTATTTTCTTCAAATGATAATTTAATAGTGGAATTATCGTTAAGAATGTCAGTAGGTAAGTTCGTCGTAGATAAAACTGTTGTTATGTGGTATTAACGATCGACAATCTATTTATTCATACCAGAGTCAGACAATAAGTTATTAATAATTGATGACGATAAATTATTACTCTAAAAGAATATATGAAGCAATGCTGTAAAAACAAGATGTCATTTTCTTATATAAATATAGATAACTGGAAAAAGAAATTGTAAAAATAATTTTATTGCAATTCTGAAAAATGTGATTTAATCATTCGTGTATCATGACGATTAACAAAATATTTTTTATTTTAAACTCTGAATTTTTACAGTTTTAGAAAACTCTCAGGTTGTAACTGAACAACTTGTATTAAAAAATATTTAATTTTAAAATATTTTTTAAATAGTTTAAATAATAAATTTATACTAACAATGGAATAAGCTTGTTCTAAAAACAAAAACTTAATTCAAAATCTGGAATCAGTAAATGAAGTATAAATTGTCAATGATATATAAGAAGAGTGCTAAATTAATGAAACATTATAATAACTCATTTATGAAAAATGAGAAACAATTCAACTATTATGATCATCCTAACAAATCATCTATGATATTATCTATAATAATTTAATTAATATTTTTAGATATTTTTCTTCCGTTAACTATGATATGCTTAAATTAATATTTCAACACAATTTTAAGGATGAGGAGAACTTTAAACAGAATATTCATCAAAAGTTTCAATGTACACATAATAAATTTTTCATTGACACTAAACACCTTTCTTTTCAAATTATGCGATACATAATACCTGCACCTACAGTTATCCGTGCCAGGGTTACAAGCAGGTATTTACCTAACCTGTATGAATTTGTAAGCATAGTGGTTTTCTTCAAATGTATACGTTCATCGTCCACATAGTGGTAAAGCATGCAATGTAAGCATAACATTAGCAATTTCTATTCTTTTCTACTATTGCAAACGGTAATTTACAAGCGGCATAAAATATCACGATTATTTATTTCTTCTGTACTAATTAGTATACAACGTTATAAAACCCTCGTGACATTAAGTAACGAGCAGGAATAAAAGTTGCTGCAAATGTATTCTCGCTTTTCATGTCGTATCAAAAACTAATTTATGGAACAATGTTCGTATCGTTTGAAGTAGTTGTTAAATCACAAATGCTTAAACAAACGCCGACACAACGGACAAAGAATATCGTTGAATAACAAGCTAAGAATAAAATATGTAATATCAGTATAACATTGGCAGCGTGTTACTGTCGTTATCCATGTTATTTCAAACGCGAAACGTTTAAACGAAGCAATGATACAAAAGAAAATTTCGTGTGATTTATACGATAAGAGTACTAGTTACATATTTTGTTGAAACTAGTATTGGTGCCAAATGTTTGTAGTCGCGGTCTGTGCCAATACGGTCGGTAATAATTTTACTGAGTTTATTAAAACTGGTCGACGTATCTAATTGCCTGTCGTGCAATCACTCTGCAATTTATGTGCTACATGCTGAAAATTGCAATCACGATAGTCGGTGATTTTTCACGTGTCAGGAATTCAGTCCATTAATGCGAGGTAAAATTAGCATGAATAATACCTTGTGGCGTGAGACAATAAATGCCGAATGAATTGAAACGAAAATATTGTTCTTCTAAAAGAAATTTCATGAGAATATCTTAGCGAATTTATTTAGAAAACTTGTTCCTGTGTGTAAACAGAATTAACAACTGAATTTTATTGAGAAGTGCTTTTATAATGAATGCGTCAATATTTTCTTCCTAATATTTAGAATCACAAAAATATTAACTACTACTTAATTTCTTGTACGTGTAATTATACGTAACAGAGATATATCGTTCAACTTCTATTTACACTGAACTGTGGTACAAACTTTCCGTTATTTTATTGTATAAATAAATTTTGAAAATAACTTTGGTCCACGATATCGATTAATATAGTCGGCTAATCTTATCTTTTATTAAATAGTTTTTGGTCCAGTAAGATTCTGGATGAAATGTACAATATTTCATTGTTTTCTTCTATTATCTCCTGCGTATCTTCCATGTTATAAATAAGCTGTTATATCCTTTGTGGTGAAATAAAATGTTCACTGTTGTGGATGACCAGGGGACACAGTCAAGAATCTGGTCTCCCTAGGGATAATACAGCAATCAAGGGGGAAAGGTCTATCACTGGTCGATTGTTGAGGATTTGGAAATTCCAGGATAAGCTAAAAATTTGGAGCCACTTCATGATTTTAGGATTTGGGGTTCCACGAATGTTGAAACCTAGGAATCTGAGAATATGAGATTATAAGAATTTGTGAATTTAGGAGTTTGGAGCGCTAGGAATTTGATTTTAGGGATTTAGAACGTTAATTTAGTGATCTTGGAATAAGGGATTACAAGAGTTTTTGAGTCTAAGGATTTACGCTAGAAATGTTGAGGTCTAAGAACATAGGATTATAAGAATTTATGAATCTAGGACTTTAGAGTGTTGGGAACTTGGCATCTTTTGAACATGGGACTATAAGAATTTGTGAACCTAAAGGAAGACCAGAAATTGAGAAACCTCGCAATGCGAGAATCAATGGATTCGCAGAAACCGAAATTCGAAAACAAAGATATTTGTAAACTTCGAAACTTAAGAATACCTCCACGACAAAATTTCTTCTAGAAACCTTCAAAATACAGATTCGTATTGTACACATAAAAATTAAAATAAGCAATTAACACGTTATAAGCGATGTGTGAAGACACAGTCGTTTCTAGTTTGACGAAGATCGGTCAATGGGTCAAAAATCACTTAACCACAGTTCGAACGCGCGTTATTCAATTCACGCTTAAGTCAACGATAATAACATCAGCCGGTCGGTAGACGGCGTGCAAAGTCAAGGGCTGACGTAGCGGCAAAGATTTACGGGCACGGGTCGGAGCATGCATCCTGTATGAATGTCGGGGCAGTTTGTAATAATTCAACTCCGCGGCCACACCTCGGCCACTTCCCGTCTGCAGTCTGGCAGGGCACGACCACCGAGCGGACTGCTGCTCCGTTGCGGAGGGGTTTCCGGTAACTGCGCGGTCGACATCTCTTCTCTTCCCATTCTATGCTCCCCTCTTTCTCCCTATCGTCGACTCTGCTGCTCTCTCTGTTCATCACTTTTCTTCTTCCCCTCTTTCTCTGTCTCTCCTCCGCGTCCACGCCCCCGACAGCCATCCTTATCCGAGCGAGCCTGACCCGAGAGAGCGAAGAGCCCTGATATATCGGCCGCACACATTGCACTGGATGGAACGCAATATGTCCGCCGAGAAAGGCAATAACCATTAGGTTCCGAGAAAACTGCCCCATTTCAAACGACACGAACGGTCGAATATCAGGAAATTTATATCTGCTAGCCTTTCCTCCCTCCCTGTCTCTCGCTCTTTACCCCTGCTGCATGGCTACCACCTTCTTCGTCCCATTCGTCGAACCCGAGCGCGAGTCCTGAAGATCGAGCTGGCTTAGAGGCTCTGAGACATATCGTACTGAGTGGAGACGGTTATAAACGTTCGGGTAACTCGCTGGGGAGGTTGGCCAAAGTTTTCGTGTGGGACCTTATACCGACGAAACTGGAGGCCGCGTTCGCGTTCCCGTTTTATACCACCGGATATGAAGTGGCGGTCACATGCCTGTGGCTAACCGCTACTGCTACTCATTCGGTTGCACCGATTTCGAAGGCTCCGTTCAAAAGATGTCGTTTGTCTCTGTGAAACGCTTTATTCTACGTATCCAGTTCACATCATGTAGATATTGCAGGGATAATTAATTTATCAAATATTTTTTCAGGTTAACAAATATCTATCATTTTTTCTTTAAATCAGAACTACACATTTTTCTCACGAGTAATTACAATATCAAGTGTATAGTTTTTAAGATATTTCAAATTTTGTAGTTTGTAAAACATTTCAAATTTTATAATTTGTAAGACATTTCGATGTTGAAAATTTCTCGAACTGTAACACTGTTCTTTCAGGCTTTTCTAAGCAGAGTTTCAAAGGATCGATCTACCGAAGAATGTAATTCCATTATAAATGACCTTCGTTTGTCGTTCCACCCACTCGTAAAAAATTTGTTTACATCAAATCTAACCCTAGAGATCCGACATTCACGTGAAATATTTTCACGTCAGTTTATATTTCAAGATGTTAGTCAACCTTATAACAGAACTCATTTCGGGTAATGTCTCCATAAAGTGTAGTTCGTTAACTATTGTTCATCTAAAGCTCTATTCAATATAATGACGACTAAGTGAACATCAAATATGAAAAGAGAAGGCTGCCATAACGCAGCTAATGGATCTTAATGCTCTTGTTGGTGGAACAACACTGTAATAGTATATTCACAGAGTGATTAACTTACGCTAAATGTTGTATTAAAATTACCCGAAATTTATATGCTTGTTTAATGTCTGCGTGAATAAAAGACTTTTACTACGTTCAAAGACGATAATGCAAGCTCTGTTCGCGAGATTTGAGTATTTATATTGTCGATAAAGGATAAACACATTATCTGCCTGATATAAACGGCGGATTTATGGCTAAAGCCGAAGCGTAGGCGTCGTACCGTCGACTGCAGGAGAAATATTACGCGTTGCTCTTTACGTGCGTTGACGGCCGACAGCTGTCGTGTAACAAACGTTCGTAGCGATACTCATAAACTAGACTTACGCTAAAAGCCTTCATCGTCCTTTCTGCGCCCCGTCTTCTCTATTCAAAGATATCAGCAATGTCAACTCGCGTTTTCGATCGAATTACGGAACGTTGATCCACAGGTTAATCTTTTCTTATGTCCTTCGAAAATTCTGTACATGTTCTACGTAATATTACTACTGAAAACAACGTGTATCATTGCTAAAGAAACCTTGTGATTGACTTTGCTTTATAGACAATTTTACAATTTTATAATGAGAACATGCTGACGATCATCTATCTCGCAAAGATATGTAGGTTTCTTTAGGGTAAGGACAGATTAACTTGAAAGTTTTGGAAGTTTATAAATTTTGAGAGTTTTCTGTATTCAAGAACTTGTAAACATGTGACACTCACTCAGTAATGACATAATCAGTCTATTACATCTCAAATAATCAATTAGTGATTGCCACATAGTCAGCTCAAATCTTCGACAAAGTTAAACAATGTATTAAATAATAAAAAGACTAAAACAAATAAAAAGTATAAGATCCTTGTAGCGTCCTTGCGACTCGAGTAAAGCTACACAGCTAAAAGTTTTTTGCTAAATACATTTGGCCGAAAGTCAATTTTTGCTGGTAAATAAAATAGTACTATTTAAGAGAATAAGGGAATATTACTAATCGCTTAGCGGCCATGTAGTACGAAAAAGTACCGACTGGCAATAATATTAACCATTAAGAGGTGAGAAGGAACAAATCCAACGGTATGTCGTAACGTAGATCGAGCACGAGACTGGAGGCAAGTGGGTACAGCACGGATCTGCAGGCAGAAATTGCTTTTCCCCTATAAGGCACCATTATCACGTACCATCTTGTTCGAATGGCTTCGTAAAATGCCAAACTGGGAACTCAGTATTGCTGTGTCCAGAGCTGCGGTCAGCTTTGACCGTTGCAAAAACTCTCCTCTCCTTACTCCTCCAAGGAGGAGTCTTCCCAGTCTTCCTCCTCTCTCATAGAGACACGATTGCACGTCGAAATTGTGGTTGCTCTTTCTTCGGATACCCTCCTTACATCGTCTCTGGATCCTCGGCTTCACGCTTTCTTTCTCTAACGCGAAGCAGAAACGCGTATCTTCAAGGGTGTTTCGAGAGTGTTTGGCGCGGACATCGTCTGGCGAATAAGGGACGCCAGTTGGTGATGGAACGAAGAAAGAGCGCGGGTAGCTCGACGTAATATCACCAGACTACCTTACACATGCTGGCCAAATATAACGGTACAACTTTTGCCAAATGATGCCATTCGTTTAATTTCTTGGAACGACCGAGCGGACGTTTTCCTGGCGAAATATTAATAACGCAACCATACCCTTAAACCCTCTTAGATATGACTGCTACTGTAGGAAACTTTGTTGCACCTTTGTGTGGAAAGATGGGGAGAATAAAGGATTTGTAATAGTTGATGTTCTTATGTAACCATACTGCAATGTATTATTATACAATGTACAATGTAGATCAGTGTAATATGTCATTACATGTGCCAATGGTAATACGACCATTGTTGAGGTAAGTCCTGTTATTGGACATGTAAATGATCTTTTGAAATGTTTATTGCTATTAACAAAGGATAGTGTTTATCACTATTGAAGAAGGTTAGGAATTAGTGATATTTGTAATGAAGATTCAACAATGCTTGAAAGACAGGAGCAAGAAATAATTACTTTGTTATCAAGAGTTTAATGGGATTTTATCATTAATCCAACATGTTCTTCACAACAGATTTTTATTATTTTGCTGTATTTGGAGATTAAATACTATCAAGAACGATAGAAATAATAGACTGATTTTTAGTACATTAAACAAGCATAAATGAGCCTATTATTGGGCATATAAGAATATAATCTTTTAGAAATACTCACTTTTTGTTAATATATAAAAAATGTCTGGCAAATCATGTTAATTTCTATAAGTTTTTAAGTAACTTAGTTTTTAAATGTAACATAGAGTAAATACATAGTAGTATGATTACACATACATATCTCGGATCATTTCTTCTTGAAGATCATTTTTATAAGACACACCATGTATATTCTCAACCGAAGCAAGCAATAATATTGCCTGTGATGGTACGTAGGAACGAAATCGAAAAACTTTCAATCCTCGAAGGAGCTATTGTAACAAACGTAGCCAATAGACGCCACCTATACTTCTAGACGTGATATTGCAATAGAAACTCACCCTTGAGGTGTACTGTAGGGTTGAAAGCTATAATAACGATATCGTTTTTATTTCATTCCACTGTTAAACAGTAATAAAATTGAATATATAAAATTCAACATGTTGCTTTTGTACATGTTACAACATCTACATTTTTCGTTACAATTCAACAGAGAAAACCATATGCAATATAATACAATAGAATGTGTCAATCTAGATATTTAATCTTTCTAATATTAAAAAGACATAAAATATTTTATTCTTCACTGTTCATTTAAAATGTTTTATTACATTAAATCTTGAAAGGCCAATTAATTATAGTAATTTTATAAATAATTTTTGTTAGTGTATGTTCACTTTTGCTTTACTCAGGAAAACTCAGTAAATTTTTCTCTTTATGGAAGCAATATTTGTATTTATGTAAAAGAGTGCAATTTCAATGTAACCCTTTTCTTAATTTGTATTAAAAAATACTCATATTTATTTAATATTTAATATTGTGATTTTATCCTTGAGGTGACATTGAACATAACTGTACCAGTATTTCTTCCTCATTTCCTTTTTCATTACTGATATTAATCATTTTATATTTTTATCAAATAAAACCAGTATTTCAGTCCTCATTAAGATTTTCTAATTTTTCTATCTATTAAAGACATCCATAATTACTCACAATCATTTCACCTACTAAAAAAGTCACAACCATAAATTATAATTAAAATTATGAAACCCTGACAAAGGCTGATAAGGACTAAAACTGATTGATAAACTAGTCATGCGTAAATATCGATAGACACTGATTACGCCTAAGATTGTCTAACAAAAGCAACACGAAACACTCGTATTTAATATTAGCAACAGTAGTACTAGCACAGAGATAGAAATCTCATCAATCATCGAACGCTTAAATGATCATACCTCCAGATTAAAAGGCGTTGATAATAAAAAGTATTTCGGTTAAAATTCTCGTATGCCGGTTGGCATTTTACCATACTCTACCGGTTTGCATCGTTAGTAACCATTAATATTGATCGTCGGTGCATGAGGGGGTGCAGAAGGGGAGAGCCGAAACGAGAGCGATGACAGCATCTGAAAATGATTAACCACAACATGTTATACGGTACTAAACTAGACTGATGCTCATCGGGTGCAGGGGTTCGAAAGATGAAGGTGCTCAGCGTGAGTATTGAGACGTTCATTAGCGGCGGGTACGCTCTCAGCGTGAGTTGATAGGCGCGATGGCGTTACATGTGGTTAAAGGGGAGAACGGGAAGGAGAATCACCACCATTGACGAAGGTGATGAAGGGTTGTCCCCTGTGGCGGTCTTTCCTGCTCCTGTGACCTCTGCCACTGTGTTATGTGATATACAGTGGCGACCAACTACATAGTACTTAACGCTTTAACGACGGGACACTTGGAGACTTATGCCTAATTCGAGGTATTAACTCTAAAAATTTCTGTTTAGTACAGTCAAATTTAGATTCTCTAGGAAAAATGCAATGGAGAAAAGAAGACATTTATTAGGAATTTTTGGAGATAGAGAAACTTGGGTTTGAGTTGATGATATATGAATTTGAGCTACTAATTTGAGAAGTTTGGAATTTGGAGACGAATATGGAAGTGGAATTTAGTAGGCTATAAGTTTGGAGATGAATTTAGAGATATAGGCATTGGACACTGCAGGATTTAGGGATTTATGTATATGGAAATGTAGGAATATAGGAATTTGAGGACCTTAGGAGCTACGTATCTACGAACACGTAAATCTGGGTCCACAAACTTGAGCTACTATATGTCTAATTAAATTTCTAATTTTTCCTAAAATTTCTAGATCCCAAATTTCAAATCTATTAGAAATGAGATAATTTTGAGATGAGTAAAGAAAGAATTACTGTTTGAAAAAGGGAAGATTTATTATTGAAGGTCCATTTATAATGATTGAAGGCAAAAGATAAGTCGAAATAATCTAAAACTGATTTCGAAGAATGTGTAACATGACTTCATAAAAACCTTGCAAAATAATTTTAAATTTCAAAAAATTCTACTTGTCAAATTATAACAATCTTGAAATATGCAAAATACAATAAAAAATCTTAAAAATTAAAAAATATTGTTACAAAGAAAATCGATAGTAAACTCATCACAAAATAATCGAAGATAACAGCATAATGAAATACTTGCAAAACAGAGTAAAATAAAAATTTAAAGTTATTAAGACATCCTTGCAATCTTCATAAAAATACTCTAATAAATTAAGTATAACTACTTTCAATATCCCCGTGATGGTCGCTATAAAATATAATTGAATCATTAATTTTCTGTTTTTATTGTAGGCAGTAATTAACAAATAAAAATCAGGTTTTATGTCTACATTTGTTACACGAGGCAATATCGTAAAGAAGAAAATTCAGATCGAGTTGAAAATAACGTGGTATGAAGATCACTGGACGTCCAAAAGACAGATTGTACGTCAATGCATCAGTGCGTCAATAAATGGAGTTAAAAGATGAAAAAAGCAAAGGAAAGAAAGTTGTTCTGATCGGTCTCCTCGTCGCCTGGTTCGATGCATCATCCGTCTTCGTCCGCGCGGTAGCTGGATCTCTTTTTGCGGTTCCATCCAGTTCCTTCGGTACTCTTCTCGTTCCACACACCGTTGTGGAGGCATCATTAGCCGGCATTGTACTCGCAACGGGCATATACTCGGTCGAGGTAAGAGTTACCGCGACACCCGCTGCGCCACGGCGATCTGCGATAGAGTTAATGATGCTGGGACCGCGGCGATTTAACAATAAGCCGCATTATTTACAGTCGGCTCTCGGCTCCATTACCACTAGTTGTCCGCTTCACGTGGTCGCACTCCTTTCTTTTCTCCCTCCTATTCTGTTTCGCTTCTTCTCGACAATGTACCACGGCCTCCGTCCTTCTCTCGTGTTCAACCTCGTATCTTTTGCGAGCCGGCTTGCATTACTTCACCGCGAATGCTTGGGGAGCAATATTAAACCTTTATAATCAGTCGGCACCTACGTCGTGTAAATGTATTTATGTTCTGAACTGACTATCGTGCAATGAGCACTGCAGCTGTTGAAACGAGGATTATGAACTGCTGTCAATTCTGAGTAGAGTGATACTGATTTTTGTACTGTTCAAATATTTCACATAGTTTGCTTCGGGAGAATTATTTGGACTTGTACGTGCTGAAGTGGAGACAAACGATGTACGGAGTGGACCTGTCATCAATGTATTTTTCTGTCCTCGATTTCTGGGACTTCGATGTACTTTTCTGTCCTTAATTTCTGGGACTCAATGTATTTTTCTGTTCTCGGTTTCTGGGACTCAATGTATTTTTCTGTCCTCGGTTTCTGGGACTCCGATGTATTTTTCTGTCTACAGTTTCTGGGACTACTATGTATTTTTCTGTCCTCCGTTTCTGGAACTTCGATGTATCTTTCTGTCCTTAATTTTTTGACTCTGTTTTCACTTTCTGGGAGTTCAATGAACTTTATTTTGTGGGACATTACAAATTTTTGTTTCAATCAAAATATTATTCAAGCGTTCACATTCATTGTGGTTGAAAAATATTATAAAAGAATGAGAGAAGTAATAATATATTTATAAACAAATAGTGTTCAAATCAGTTAATAGCTAAATCATCTTCAGGTTAATATGGTAATCAAATGTAGACGCAGAAGTTCGGTGAAACGTCTCGTATTATTTATTAGTAAATGTTTACACGTATTCTGTGATAAAGCTGCTGCTATCAGCAACATAACTTTTTCGTTCTATAAACTGAAAATTCCAGGAAGTGCGCATTCAAAGTTAGTCAATTACACGTCCGATCTTTTCATAAATTATTTATTCATTGATTCGATGTGACGTGATATGTAATAGAGCAGGAAAAGTGAGAATGTGTGAATAATGCATGTGAGCAACACGTGTTCCTATCGCGCAATAAACGCGCGTGTATTAAGCGAGACTGTACTTATACTGATTATAATGTATTTATGCTTCGATTTGAATAAATGAGTAATGATACTTTAAAATCAACTCTTATTATTAATTATTTTCTGAAATTATTCTGCATGTAAGGTTATTGAAATATTAGATTATTAATGAGGGCTATTAATAAGGTTATATATGCGTAGATTATTCATGAAAATGTCCAGGTGTTCTTGAAATGAAAATATATTTTTCGCACTAGTTTACAAGGTAGAATAAAAGCGAAACTTCTTTTGTTGTTTTTAATTGTAGAATGGTTTCTTAATGACAGTTCCGCGTGTTACGACGCTTGTTAATGTTGAAAGTTTTTGTAGATTGTGTTCTTTACTGGAAAAGTAATATTATCGCCAATTTTTTATTTCCTTTTTACTGATTTACGATGTGATATATGTAGAATGATACTTCTGAAGTGTATTTAAATTTCTGCTTGTTTAAACTATAAATATTTACAACTAAACTTACCAACCTATAATAACTTTGAAATTAAAATTAAAATAGACAAATAAATAAACGATACAATATAAATTAATATATGAATTAATTCTTTATCAAGGCAAAAATCAACAGATATTTCAGTGAAAGCATTTCAATAAATATTATTATTTAAAATAAAAAAATTCTGAACAGGTTAAAAGACCAGTTTTAGTTTTAGTGATAAAACTTAATCTTACGTTTGTTGTTAATTCTATAATTCAATTATAATTTGTAGTACAGTAATTTAGAGTCGGTGTTCAAAATTTACTTTTAATTCTGTATATCAACAAAGATTATTTTCTACTTCTTCCTCGTTACAGAAGTGAATATCGATACTTCTCTCTAGGGGATTTATTGTAATTGACGGTGATAATTATTGGGCGGAACGTTCATCAAAACGAAAAGTTTAAGAGTCGAAGGAGAGTGTCTCAACGAGGGTGAATTTAATTGTCTCAGTTATTCTTACTTTAACGATCATTAAATACCATGAACTCGCAGTGATTCAATTACATATTTCCTTTACAGTAACACGTTCATAAAAAGCGAAATTCAATTCGATTGTTATCGACTGGTTTAACCCCGGGAACACAAAATTGATTAAACGTTACGTCTGTTTGATCTTGTTTCATGGAATTGTAAAAAATAGCGAACTTGTTGGAACACTAGAAAACGAAATTGTATAATCCCTAGGATTACGGCTTTGATTGAAACTCTGGCACATATTTCCCAAGCGTGTTGTCGCGTGTTACCGTTTTGGCCACCGGTTTGTTGAAGATGTAACAAGCAACCTCCCATAGCGGCTATCAGCCTTTACCCGAAATTAAACCTCACTGAACTTGAAACCCCTGAAGTTATTACCCCACTGTTGTTCTCACAACTTTGCACGATACGTTCGTACTGTATATTACAGATTCCACGTATTCGATACAATCATTACTTTCCATTTTCATTACATATTAAGTGACTTTCTATGATTGTATCATTCATTTTTTACTGACTTTAATTTTTCAGCAAATTCAGTTGTATAACAAAATTCCTTACAATATTATGAATAAATTACTATTTATTTTTTTTCACTTATTTATTTATAGTCGTATCAATCGCTCATGGGTTATTAGCTGCAGAGTATGTTTGAAAATAGGACATTGTAATTTAATTTAAGCTATAAATTTCATTTCTGAAATTGAGAAAATTTTTTACTATGTATATCATTTGTAATAGTGTTTGAAATTTTTTAACTGATATAAAATTGGAACAAAAGATTTATCACGTAGAAAATGGTAAAAATGTAACAATTTTACTTTTCATTCATAAAAATTTTTTTATCAGAAAAATTTTATATATCCCAGAAAAAATGCAACATATTGTCAACACTTATTTAAAATTAAAAATAAATTCGTAAAAAATTTTGCCATCTTAATTAGGTATTCTGAAAAAAAATTGATACGACTTTAATATAAACAGTAATAAAATAATATTGCTGTTATAAAATATACGAACTACTAATAACATCATTATTACATTATCATTTCAGTGTTTAATTATACATAAGCATATAAATTACACGAAAACGTTAAATAATTTATTTATTGAGGTTGAACAGAACTCAAGTTTAATATACTTCACGAGAACCGCGCATTTTAGTATCTATTAAATTGACTCAGTAAATTTATACCAGCGAAGTGGTATAAATAGGCTTTCATATCTCACATTCACTGTAGATGAATCATCCGTGATAATTATCAAAAATGGGAATGTGTAAATTCAGCTTGATTCATGAGTAGAAAGTTTTGAGTCATTCAAGATTTTTTCCTTGTCGAGGAATTTTTTAATATTACTAAGAACGGATTTATATTATTTTATATTATATATAATTGTATTATTTTCTTAATTCTATAATTACAAAGAACAATTAACGAGAGATGTCTATTACTATTTTTTCCATAATTTCGCTAGGTAGCCAATTCCACTACTTCAACTTTTTCCTTGCTCAGATATTTTATTTCTTAAAATTTTTAAGATAGATCTTGTTACTAAGAGCAGATTAATGTAAGATTATTTTCTTAATTCTAACATTTCAAAGAACAATTAACGAAAGATGTCTATTACTATTTTTTGCATAATGTTGCGTAACCATCCAGTGAAAAATCTTAAGAGCTTCGACCGAGCAACAGGAATAACTTCACCAGATTATCCGTTACTTGACGTAATTTACGTATTTTGACGCTTCCGAATATCTTAAATTAAACGCAATTAAATTTTTTCTAGAATAATCCGATGTACCGTCGCTTATATATTACACTATATTTCAGATCATTTCGCAATTTGAAACACGTCGTATCTTAAAGGTTCATAAAGTGTGAAGATAACACTCCTGAAAGTTTCTCACGAGAGTGTTCAAGAAAAGTGATCAATAACTATCGATTCAAACTGACTAGTTAATCAGCATAAACCGAAACGGTTAACTGGTTTAAACTGACACAGGCAATAGGTTTAAACTGACGCAGTTAATTATAATCAATCGAATTCTGATACTGTCAAAACTGGTTCCTTTGAAAAGTATCACACGGAACAACGTGCTGAAATTAGGTTGAAAAGTGCAAGACTAGTTGCGTGTCTCGATTTTTAAGCATCGAAATAGCTGTCAAGATTAATTGAAATGAAAGGATCACGAAAGACTCCGAAGCCGGATACCGGTGACACCGGATAGATTAAAATATAGCCATTTGCTAGCGTCGAATTCGATTTAATAAATACATCGCGTCCGTCCTCCCCCTCCCTTAATGAATTCCTGATTTATCATCCATTAAGGTGTCAGGCAGCGCTCGGGTTTCGTTGCTCGGCTCGGACTGGCGGAAATTTATGTGGATAGGTGTGATTAATGCGATGTTCGCGGAAACACACGGACATCTGTGTTAATGGTGACGGATGGCTGCGCTAATGGTGTCAGCCAGCGTCAGGCGTTCTCGTCGCGTTCTCCTCCGTTGACTATAGACCTCCACAGACTGTTTTGTGGGATTGAATTTACGCTCACCTTATGTCTATCTACTTTCCACAGAATTTTTCCGATACTACTTCTTTTTACCTATTTTCAATGAAGATCATTATGTTTAACTTCTAATGTACTCCCAAACGTAAGAAGCTCTTATCATACGGAATACCACGTAATGTTAGAAACCGGGAGCAATTTAATTTAAAAAAATAAGATGATCTTGCAAAATAATTTCATCTTGAAAAATTAAGGAGATTGTAATTTTCACAACCAAAAGACCCTTCATAATTTCAAGTCTATTAGTCTTAAAATTTTGTGGAGCCCTCAAGGAAATTTTTAGGGAACTTTACTTCCTCAGTTTTATGTCCTACTTTCTTAAAATAATGTAAAAGGTTTCTCGAAGAATCTTAACCTACGATTTATTTTATGTAAATCTCATCATCATAATAGGCAGGTATTTTTTAATTCGCCATGTTACATTTTTTGTTCCGTTAATTACGTATGTATGTATGTATTATAAAAACAGCAGAAGAAACATCTGATCTAACGCTTACCGATCATGTTACCGACAAGCGGTGTTTCTAGTCATTGGCACAGACAGCGGTTAATGGTAATTAATGTTAATGAATGCTAGATTGGAGATTCCATTGATTAATTGCGCGTGTTCCGCTGTACAGAGTGAATAATGTTACGCCTCGAAATAATAAGTTAATTTGTCCTGCGTTAAATGTAATCCCATCACGAACAGGTAGCAAAAAAGGTAGCATGCATTTTTCTTCGATAATAACACTTGCACTTCCCTTTAACTGCAACCTGCAGGATGTGTTTTATCTCTGATAAAAAAAAATTGCAATTAAGGTTGTTAATTATAAATTGAAAATTTTTTAGAGATGTGCGATGATAACGTTTTTGAATTATTACTGTACAAAGTAATAATGGTGTTAAAATTTTTGGTTCTTGATTTTATGAATTTTTGTATTTTATTAATTTTTTTCGACTTCTCTTTATTGATCTAGTGTTGTAGTTTTTTTTGATAACGCACTATTATAGCGCGTTTTGATAGTTTATTATTGTAGTTTATTTTTAATAATTCAGTATTATAGTTATTTTCAATGATTCACTGTTATAGCTCTTTTTGGTGATTTAAGACTATAATAATTTTCTATTATAGCATTTACAATGTGTTAGATTTGAATAGGGAGTTCTTAAAAATGTAGAGATGTAAGAAGAATAGAAATTGTAAAATATGGAGATAATGAAAAATATAGAGGTTTGAGAAATATAGAGAACTAGAGAAGAGGATGTAGATAAATTTGAGGATATACAAACTTAAGATATAGAAGACAGTAGATTCTGAAATCGACTTTTATTGCAGCAAACGTAAAGAATAAAATTACATAAAAGTAAGTAATGATTCAATAACAAAAACGTAGAATTCCTATCCAAATATCTACTAAATCACATAATAACGAGAAAGTCCCACCTAATGGACCTCCTTCATGTACACACACAAATAAAAAAATATTCCAAAAATTATTAATGAAACATAATGACGATTTTATTTTAATGGAATTTACGTTTGTTTTCCATTAATTTCGTATCAATAATATCCAGCTAAAGAAGTTAAAAATGAAAAATAAAAAGTGCGTTTAAAAATAGTGAAGGTTCGAGAAGGCGATAAATTTGTAAAGGCGTCAAAGTAGCTTCACAAGGAAGGGTGTCGAGAAAGCAGAAATAATTTTTCCCAAGCAAGATACGCGCGATTACCAACGAGCTGAACGAAAACTACCCCGACATAGGATGGTCCTTGAATGGAAAGGGAAGGAAAGCTGCGGAACGCGTTAGGTAGGCAGGTAGGCAGGCAGGCAGGCAGATATTGAGCTCTATATTTCCATAAGCTGATATTTACGCGGCAATATACGCGGCCGTGCCCGCTACTTTATGGGCCTCGTAAATATAGCGGGCCGCCGGGAATTGGCTGGCAAGGCGGCTGCGATCTCTCTCTCTCTCTCTTTCTCTCCCTCTCTCCCTCTCGCTGTTTCCCTCTTCCTCTCTTTCTACATTCTCCATGCCTGCTTGCCTGCCCTCATCCGGTGCAAAGACATAAATCGCCGCCAATTGTAAATAATACGCGACGTATGCTGATCTTCGTGTTCTACGTACGCGAGTACGTTTCAGCTGGTACGTGTAGACGCGTACAGTCAGCGTGGATAGTCGCGTAAGAATTCAGGCTTGCGGAAGATCGGTAAATTCAGTGGCTGTCAGGCGAGGAAACGAGTACTTAATCCGATCGTCCGGGTTGCAGTAGGGAATTTATGTTTCCCGCCGCGTCTACATTCCAAAAGTTGTCACTTATTTTTATAATATTCTTATACGGGGTATTTTTGGAATAAGATATTGTTGGAAGGTTATTCTCGGGTAGAAAGATAACGATTATCGGAGAAATCGGTGATCGTTATTAGAAATTATGGTACCTGTGTGCTTAAGTGCAGAGAATTAAGTTGCATTTTAGAATATTAAATAATTTTTTAAATAAACGTATAGACTCTAGTTAGAGTCATGAAATAGAGATATCGATTTTTCAGCTAAATGCATATGCAGAAATTTAATTTATAAGCAACGTAACCTTATTATACATTATTATTACGTATTAACCTTATAACTAACATAACCTTATTACAAGACAATCAATTTTAATAACACATCATTTTATGTCCATGAAGCATCATTCAATATACTTTCATAAATGGCACACATGTATTACAATAATATGGAAAACAAATATCACTTATAAATAATGCAGATGCAAATATTAAAATATAATACAATTACAAAATCTTTGAATATGTATATTAAGTGTTATTTTATTTATTAACCTATTTGTTGTCAAACTGCATTTAGAATAAGGTTAAGTCACTTACCAATGCGGCGCCATTTTGAAAGATGGCGGAAAACCATTTCTGTATTTCTTAACGCTTCCCCTATCATTATAATCAATATAATTATTTATAAATCGAAATATTCTTTATTTATTTGTTTCTTGTACCATAGGGAGAAGTTCCAAATATTTCTTAACTCCTTGTTGATGGTAATTAAAATTAATCGAACATTACTCTCTGAAATAGCAATTATGTTAAAATGTCCTTAATGCATAATAAACAATATGATTATTCATGTATGCCTATAAGAAATCTCAATATTATTTATTTCTCCATTTATTTTGCTACAAAGAGTAATTCTCAATACTTTTGAACATCACTGTACATCTAAAATTTTGTACACGTGCTACAAAAATTATTTTTCACTCAAAGTATAAACTTTCGACTTTAGTACTTCGGTTGCAACACAATGAGCCTAGGTCAGTGTTTATTTGTCTTAAACAATGTTAAGTAACCGAGTAGTGACTATCGCATGTACGTATTGCTTTATATTATTGGTTTGCAGCTACAAGCTGGAACAATATTACACTTAACAAATGAAGCCATCAAACCCTCAAAACTCTACTAAAATACTTATTTTACTTTTATCAATGATTTTATTATTTCTTTGTGAAACTCAGATGAAATTTAATAGACTTTGTATATTAGTTTTAATAGGTGTATGTATTGTGAAAACTCGAACAGATTGATATTTGGGAACTTAGTAATTTTTGAAATTAATAATTTGGAGATGTGGAGGTTTAGCAGTGTAAAAATTTGGAAATTCGAAGATTTAGAAGTTTAAAGAATTTTAGAATTTCGTAATTTAACAATTTGCAAATTTTAGAAATTTGAAAGTGTAACAATTGGAACGTTTGAGAATGTAGTGATTTGAGAATTTTGGGAATTTGGGAATTTGGAAATTTGAGAAATTGGGAAATTGGGAAATTGAGAAATTGAGAAATTGAGAAATTGAGAAATTGGGAATTTGGGAATTTGGGAGTTTAGAGATTTTGAGAAATTGGGAATTTGGGAATTTGGGAATTTAGGAATTTGGAAATTTAGGAATTTGGAAATTTGGGAGTTTAGAGATTTTGAGAAATTGTGAATTTAGGAATTTGAGAATTTGGAAATTTGGGAATGTGAGAGTTTAGGGATTTTGAGAAATTGTGAATTTGGGAATTTGGGAATTTGGAAATTTAGGAATTTGGAAATTTGGGAATGTTGAAGTTTAGGGATTTTAGGAAATTGGGAATTTGGAAATTTGGGAATGTGGAAGTTTAGGGATTTTGAGAAATTGGGAATTTGGGAATTTGGAAATTTAGGAATTTGGAAATTTGGGAGTTTAGAGATTTTGAGAAATTGTGAATTTAGGAATTTGAGAATTTGGAAATTTGGGAATGTGAGAGTTTAGGGATTTTGAGAAATTGTGAATTTGAGAATTTGGGAATTTGGGAATTTGGGAATTTGGAAATTTGGGAATGTTGAAGTTTAGGGATTTTAGGTAATTGGGAATTTGGAAATTTGGGAATGTGGAAGTTTAGGGATTTTGGGAAATTGGGAAATAGGGAATTTGAGAATTGGGGAATTTGGGAATTTGGGAATTGAGGAGTTTAGGAATATTAAGAAATTGGAAATTTGAAAATTTGGAGCTCTGAGAATTTGGAAATCCGAAAATTTGGCAATTTGTACGCTCAGACAATTTGAACAGTTGAAAGTTTGAGAACTTGAAATTTCAATAATTTGTACATTTAGAAACTTTGATAACTTAAAAATGTTCATAAACATAAATGTAATAATCCAAAGTAAGCCTACGTTACACTCGTCCCTACCACCACTCTTTATTGTCATTTCTGTATACCGTAATTGTCTACGGTTCACTTGTTCGTGACAAGCGATCATTCAAGTTTTGCAAGCCTATATATATGGATTTCAGTGTATTGCAAACTCAGATAGAAGAAGCATTTACTTCTTGCCATATTCAACTCAGAAGCATCAGGCAAACTGGGTGAAGCTGCCGTCCGGATGGCGCCTTAAGGTACGTCTGTCAACGAGCTGTCCCGAACGTTCAAGACACCACAGTGCCTTAAAAATATGCCCCGGGACGATAGCAGAGTCTCCTTGACAATATAGCGAGATTGTAAAATCCCTTTGTAGCCAAAGTACATAACACCTGATCGCCAAGACAACAATGTAAGCAAGATAAGGACCCGAAGTTTCCGTGTCCACATAAAAAAGTGTTTCGTTCAATGTTAACGTTCTATGCGATACATTGAAACGAAACTCCAAGACAAAATGTAGTATTGTGGTGGTTTACGGCGGTGCAGTTTGCTACGAGATAAGCTTCAGGGCAGCGATGACAAAAATGGAAACATAAACAAAGGAAGATACCTGGTTCAGTACTTCATATGTTATTCCTCTTTCAGCATGTATGACATTGCCACGGGCGATAAGATCACTGCCACCAGGGCAAACTCTTGGGCAATATTGATGTAAAGTAGGTCTATCTAAAGTTGTCCCCTGGGAGTCGAGTGCTGCAGTCTCCGTTTTCTGTTGTTATCATAGCCACGTGGACTGTGTTGCGCTATGAAAATACAGAAATGTACACTTAAGTGTCCGTAGACGGCTCCGAATACGGACACCTAAGTGAGGAAACGTCTTCTACGAATTTAAATGTAGAAAGAGTTTCTGCGAAGAAAATGGTCTAAATATGGGCTAGTTAAAGTACTAGGCCGTGTTAGAGGTTTCACCCTAGTGGAGACACTATGAAACTATGATCCAGAAATGATGTTGAGGGAAGCAGATAAATTAAGTTTAGTTACTTTTCGTACTAGTAGAACCATTCATAAAAAAAACTAAATTTCTATCACTCTGAACACGTTTGATATGTAGCAGCAATATAGTTCATGTAGCAATAATATAAGTGCGACTTTTCTGACCTTTTCACGTTTGCTTAAATTATGACTTTATGATTTTCAATAATTTCACAGCAAACTAAGTATAACGGTAAATGCAGGATCAACAATTTATCGGATCGTTAATTTGTTTTTATTCGATATCCTTCCCATATCATGGGCGTATGAATTGGTGCCAGGTTCTTAGTTTCTATCAGTATGCAAAGGCTCGGCGATCAATTCACGTTGCACCTGTAGAACTTCTCTTGTGAGAATTGATGCGATGCTGAAGACACTTGGATTTTGCATACTTTAACGGTATATATGCCCCACTCTCTGGACGTGATCGTCTGCTACAAGTATAGGCAGATACACATCAATTCGCTTTCAAGATGTGCCATATAGGGTGGTTCATAACTTGTGAAACTCGATCACAAATTTGTAGTACCTAAACCACGTAGGAGGTATAAACATTAATTTGCATACGTGGCCTACTTGAGTTTGCTTTTGAATTATTTTTCTTTTTCAGCATCTTTTTTATGGTAAAATAAGTTTATAAGTTTACACACAAGTTTGTACAATACGAGTATACACATCAAAACACTTCTACAATCAACGTATGATTCCTTTAATTTCTTTTACGAACATATTTGAAAATATAGTGCTATATTGTAAATATCGCGCTTCAACATTAATATTCAATTATCTATCTCATAATAAAAGACATTGATAAAAAAATAAAAAAGTTTGTAAAACGCAACAAAATCACCATTTGAACACCTGTTATAATTTGTAACATCTGCTGAAGTGTTGTGCTAAATTTTAAACTGTACTAACTATGAAATAATAATTTTGAGGCAAAAGTACCATTTTTGTAGCAAACGAAAAATTACAGTAATTCGTGCACGTAACAGTAAAAGGTTTCATGTTAAAAATTGCGGCACTTATTACTTGACGGCATTTAATTTTGTCGCGTGACATTTTTTCCATCTCTAGTAATTTTGGTACACCATGTCCCAATTGCGTGTAACACCCTGTATATGTACACTCCCATTCAGAAGTTTTTGAATACGTTAATATTTAAAGTTATTACATTTAAATGTTTTTGGTATACAATTTTCGACATTGTTTAACGTGCAAGAATTTTTAATATCATTTATTAGTATAAATGTTATCAGTTGCTGTGTCATTTTAATATTATGTTTAACATACTTGCTGTTAATAAAGAAATTGCCCAATTTTCTAATTTTGTTTTCAATATTCGCTATTTCTATGACTGTGAAAGTATTTTTTAAAAAATTCATAAGTGTTCATTTTACATCATTATCTTGTGACAGTAGTTTTTAAACGCGGTAAACTAATACTTATAATAGTTATAGATTACTAAAATCGATATAATTGAACAGAAAAATATTTTTACAAATTCATATTTTAGCGATTTGTAAATTTAGTTCAGAGTGTTACTTAAATATGTAAACATGTGTAGAGTAATATTGGCAAAAAGTAGATAACTCGAGCCAAGATTCAACGTTACTTTTTGTTGGCTTAGATGTAATGGATGTATAAAAAGCTAGAGTGAAAGCAAAACGGAGAATTTATTGAAAGGCACAAATGTAGCTAAAACAATTCATAAGCCGATTTTGTGGAATACCATATTTTCTTTAAAAAAAATTGAAGAGCTTTATATTTATAATAAATTCACAGTAATAAATATAAAATGGGAATAGTATATATTATTTATATTACAGAATATTATTTATTGCTCTATACATTATGTATGTTATGGTGCAAAATGCATTCAGTGCATATGCCGTGATTAATGAGTACTTATGTATACATAAAACATTCCTAACAAACACACGTACATAATCCGTATAATAATTAATTTTAAAACAATCTCAATAAAATTTCATATATCAGTTTTCTTTCCTTTCTTACAAAGAAAAATCATGGACAACATTACTTCACTAATGGGATAATTCCAGTTAAATTCCTTGTTCAAAGTTTCTAATTTTGTAACGCCGTAAATTTACGCGTTCCTGGCCATACCAATACAAATTAGACACTTCCAGCTATCAATTAATGTCAAGAAACTAACAAATGTGCAATTTATTCAAATTTCATTGCGTTGCTTACTTATGTAACCAGAATTACTCCGCTTTCCTCCGTAGTTTATTGACAAATGAATAGTTACTTCCAGAAAATAAAATATGATACGTTCGCTGGAAATTTATTCATTTAGAGACGCGTGATATAATTTTTATAAGGCTAATGTAATTTTTAAGGAAGATGATATATTTTTTACTGAGGCTGATATAATTTTTACCAAGGATGATATAATTTTTATTCAGACTAGTATAAGTTTGACTAAGAATAATATAATTGTAATAGGGGTAATATAATTTTTACTAAGGCTAATATAATTTTTACTGAGGCTGATATAATTTTTACTAAGGGTGATATAATTTTTACTCAGATTAGTATAAGTTTGACTAAGAATAATATAATTGTAATAGGGGTAATATAATTTTTACTAAGGCTAATATAATTTTTACTAAGGCTGATATAATTTTTACTAAGAGTGATATAATTTTTACTAAGACTAGTATAAGTTTGTCTAAGAATATTATAATTGTAATAAGGGAAATATCGTTTTTACTAAGGGTGACATTATTTTTACTAAGGCTAGTATAATCTTTACTAAGGCTGATATAATTTTGAGCAAGGGTGATATAATTTTTACTACGACTAATATAAGTTTGACTAAGAATAATATAATTGTAATAGGGGTAATATAATTTTTACTAAGGGTGACATAATTTGTACTAAGGCTAATATAATCTTTACTAAGGCTGATATAATTTTGAGCAAGGATGATATAATTTTCACTACGACTAATATAAGCTTGTCTAAGAATATTATAATTGTAATAGAGGCAATATCATTTTTACTAAGGGTGACACAATTTGTACTAAGGCTCATATAGTTTTTACTAAAAATAATACAATTTTGAATAGGTCCAATATCATTTTTACTAAAAGTGTAAGTTTGTTACTTTTCTCCTGTGAAGGATTTCTTGTTGTGAATTTATCGCATTGTTTGATACGGTATTTTCGATACAGCATGACGTGATGCCGTTTAGATCGATCGAAATAGAGTGAGATCATCCTCTAACAAAAGATCTTACTTGTAGTCTGACTTTGGTTGGCAGCCGGTGATTACCGCGGAGTGGAAAGGGGCTGATAGATGGGGGTGTTTCCCGTCGATATGCTCCACCACACGCTACTACTTTATCATCCCTCGGCACCCGATCGTCCATCATTCGCAATCACTTCCTTGCGCATTTACTCTCAGCGAGAAGCTGCGTGATCAATCCAAATTTCGTTCTCACACACACCCTCCAACTTGCATCCATTTTCAATTTGGTAAAACCTCTTTGATAACTCTTGTCACGTTATATCATTATGTTCCTTTTCTTTATATTTTTATTACAACTATTCCTTCAGGTCAATATACTCAACTACCTTTACTGACCATTATTTATTTCATTTTATTAAAAATATTGGTCAAAACTTTAGAATCGCTATGTACCTATGCTAGATCTAGATTTATCACAATTAAGGATTGTTCTTTTGTTACAATTTTTTTGGCAAAATTGTTTAAATTGTTTTTTAGCAAAATTTAATTTTAGATGTTTATAGCATAAGTTATTAAATACGTGCGTGTATACAGATTTTTATGAGTATATAATAAAAATTTTGTTATAAATTTTGAAGATGTGCTGTCTAGAATGTCATATTTTATGTACTTTCTCTTTATTACTTACTATTATATTTTGTTGACATTTCTCTTACATTATAGAAAGTACTCTTGTATTTGAAATACATTGGAGATAGATGAAACTCATTTACATCAAATTATAGCAAGATTTGAATAAACAGTCTACTAAAATGTGATAAATGTATCATATATCTCCTTTGAATACATAGTAATAAATTTCAAAAAATGTGTAAGTGTCATATCTCACTCTATTAAAATATGTCTCAAAAAAAATGCTACCTATATCAAGGAACTATAATAAACAAATCTATTCGTGAAGCTAATATTTCATAATTACGACACTTTTTGATGACGCAATAATTATATAATATTTTAGCTAAGAAGTTTTCTTCCTGCAGGTAAAGTTAAATTTATCATTCTCAAGAAAATGGTTTAGCGGTAAGTTCAGATTTTCCAGCAAAACCTGGTTCGTTAGTCTTTCGTAAAAGGCACTATTCTTCGGTTCACGACGACGAGCACCATTTATCTCCCAGTTTCTTGTCTTCTTTCTACTCCATTTACCGTTACGTCCGGAACATTAATTTCCCCTTATAGCCGTGAACAGTCGTGTTTATCATTAGTTCCTCGCCACTTAGCTCTGGAAAATATACATATATAAGGCTTCCCCTGACGGCAGGTTATGCCCACAACGTACGTATAAAGTCCGCACGGTACATAATAATTTTCAGGCTGAAAACCAAACGATCGAAAAAAGTGCGCAGCTGCTCGCCATAACTTCCTAGAATAAGTATCTTCAAACGTTGTAATAACTGTCAGAAGGGGAGACGGTTGGAAAGCCTGATATAGGAGGTACGGCTGTTTCGATTTGTTCAGGAAATCTCTTCTTACAAAGAGCAATATAAGCTATCATTTGAAAGTATAGCTTTTAATATTCACATAATTCAATAACCTTGACACGTCAATCCTGCTCGAAAGTCGATAACTTTTATCTTGCAACCTTCGAATACTACTAATAAAATTTTCAAGTATTTTGATAAGCTTCAAGGGTGACTTGGAGAGCCTTGAGAAAAGATGGAGTCTAAAAATTTTAGAAGTCTTAAGCTTTAGACTTGCAAGGTTACCTGTAAACGTAAGCTTTAGACTTGCAAAGGTAAAGCATATATTATTATCAGAGAACTCGTTAATTTATGCAATAATCACTGTAACCAAAGAGTATTAATAGTGGAGATACGTAACACGCGAATAATCTTCCAATTTTCTTATTCTTTATATTAGATTCATAGAATTTTCATATCCTCCGTTTTATTATATATTAACGTTACTTTTTACGATTTCTGAAAATGGCAGTTTGTATATATTTTACGCTACATGCTTCTGTTGTTGAATGTACTTCCTGTCAGAGTTTCTTTCTGTTCTTGTCTTCGCCGATACGTAACCCTACGGTGTATTAACGGTACTAAATAAATTCCACGATATAATCTACAGCAAGTTAAAGTTAATAACCCAGAGAGTTTACGATGAAGTACATCGTTAGCTTAATTTTATTCGCTGTAAGTAACGATGCGTGACTTGTTGATGGTTAGAGTTAGAGTCCAACAGTATTTAGTTGACACAGAAACATCCAGGTAGTAAAATTTACTCCTGTCCTTCGTTTCATTTTGCGTCGACGATAAATTATGATCAATTAAAAAATAGATGCAGATGACGACTTTTATGCCTACTCAAACTTTAATCGTAGATTTTTATTAGCCATACGTTTATATGTGGTATTAAGAGTTTTGGAAGCCTGAAATATTATGGCTTCAGAGTAAACTAAAACTCAAGAATTCCAGACAATGAAATTGAACTAACATAACACGTACTAAATCGTTCAATTAGGAATACTTGCGCACATGGCTGGAAATTAATTATCACTTATTTCTGTAAATTGATCCGCGTATTTAAAGTCTGGTCGCTGCTAATTTTTAATTTATAAATGATAAAAAGAATGTTATATTCTTAGTATGGTATTACTACTAATTATTCATAAGAATTCATAAGAATACTTAATTTATCGATATGGCAGACATAGCTGTATTTATAAGTAGATATTAAAGTAATAATTGCGTTAAAAGTTCATCAAATTGGTGCTAGGTGAATTTATCTTGAAATATTAATTTTACTGATTGTGTAATTTTAGTTTTCTTTTTTTTGAAAGAAAATTTGATACTGGTGTGCTAAATATTTATTTCTGTTTTATAGGGAAGAATTTGTGCATATGGGTATTTAGAGATTTTGGAATTAAGGAATTTTAGAATTTAGGGACATGTAGATGCAGAAGTCTAGAAACTTTATCTAGAAATTTAGGGATTATAGGATTTAGGAATTGAGTACTTAGAACACAGATATTTGGTAATTTTAGAATTACAGAAATTTATTTGTTTGGTGTTTAAGAATTTGGTGATGTAAGGATTTGGCTATGGAGAAAATTAAGAGTTTTGTAATTCTGGAAATTTGAAAAAAATGGAAATTTCAAAATTTGGGGATTGGACATTTGGAAACTAGGAAATTTGGAGACTTTTTTATTTGAAAACTAAGAAATTTGGAAATATAGAAATTTTGTAGTCTAGAAAATTGAGAAACTTGAGAATTTATCAAATTAAAACTTTGGATACTTGAAAACTTGGGAATTTGAAAAATTAAAAAATTTGTGTATGTCAAAACTTGAAAATTTAAAAGACTAAGAAATTTGAATATACAAAAACTGGAAAAATTAAAGAATTAAGAAATTTCGATATACGAGAACTTGAGAATTTGTAAACTTCACAAAATTGTAAATATAAAAATTTGAGAATTTTTAAACTTGTGTTGAGAATTTTAAAAAATTTATAAATATAAAAACTTAATTTACATAATTTAGAAATTTGGATATATGAAAACTTGAAAATTTGCAAGCTCAAAAAATTCAAAAAATTTACAAATATAAAGTTCTGAGAATGCATAGAGCTTTCATGTTTAATTAAGCGTCCTCATCCAGCGTAAAGCAACATTGCAGTCCAAATGGCAGCAACATTTCGAAACAAAGGTAGTAACCATCATCGGTTTTCTCTGTCGAGCATAGAGGGTATTTTCGTGGTGCTCTAACGATGTGACACTAGATCTACGAGGTTGTTTGTCGGCGAGCACAAAAATAGGCTTCACTCTGCACTCACTTCATCACTCAAGTTGCCCGCGATCGCAGTAACGCGTCTCCCCTTCGCGCCGTTAGTCAGAATGGATGCCCGACGACTGGTTGGCTGAAAATATTGGCGTCGTGGTGCGTGCCATTAGGCACAGCGTCGCGACGCTACCAACGGATTAACCTTAACCAAGGGTTATACATGCCGAATGCTTGCTACATCGTACAAGCTATGCATTTTCAGAATCTCCTGCTCCTAAATACCCGGCTACGCTATTTAACTGCCATCTCAACTTGCCACATCGAACAGATATTTCTTATACGCTTCTGTACGTTGAATCTAGAAATCGTATTTCAGCAACATCTAACGTAGGAACTTAAAAACCGTGATACATTAGTGCATAAAGATTATTGTATAATGTCGCGGTAATGTCTTCTTAAACGTCTGAACTCTTTTGAGTACATACGCGTTTTCAACTTTAATAGTTTAATTTATATTTTCAGTCGTAATAATAGATAATGTGTTGTGGTATTTTATGCTACTAGGTGTAAGGAATTATGTTCAACTTGTGTTTGTTGTTCAAGTCTGTGATAAAATGACGTTGGTATAGTGTGGCTAAGCGCGATCTCCAAGCTAAATGTTTGAACTACACCCTGGCACATATTCCAGAAACATATTGTGTACGTTATTTGGTCATTCTCTTCCATTAGAATAAAACACCTCTTCCACAACTCCTTACTGGGAGTAACACTAGTTGTGAGGCACCCTATACTCCAAAGCCCAGTTAGATAGAAATCCCTAACTGTGAAGTCGAAGTCCCACATTTTTGCACTTCACTTTTGTTCGAAATTGTAATTAGTTAAATTTCGAAGTAGCCAAAGTAACTAATAAACCTTTTATTCATGGAAATGGTCAATCTCTTCAGCCGAATCTCAGCAGTAGTAAGTTTGAGAAATATGTGTTCGAATGTCTAATGGCCCAAGGAATTAAGGAATTAAGGACCCAAAGAATGTTTTGTGTATTTAAGACGTTTGATTTAATTGAATAACATAGATTTTCATATGAATTTCTTGTACAACAATTTTCTCGAAAAAGAATTAGATTGAAATAGAAAACTTCTGCTTTTCGTTAAAAGTTTCAACCAAAAGATACTTGCAAATATCTCTTAGGTACGCATATAATTCTTATTTACGTTTGCTTACGTTAACACGGAAACAAATGGGTGAAAATTGTTTAAAAATATACCTCTTAGGTGACAGTAGGGTGTGCACTCAAGTGTAAACAATGCATGCGAGCCAGAGGCTCTAACGGTTTTTTATAGGACAGCTATTTATTGAACGATTACTTGTAAAGTATTTGTATTTATAATCATTGTTTCTTTCTCAAAAATCATGAATTATTGAAAATAACTACTTCTTGATTTCTGTATACAATTTTTCTGTTTCTAGACCATATAATAGACAGGTATTTATACAGTGCTGATTAAATTTCGGTATATTTTCGTATAAGACAACGATCAATTCTTTCACTCGTCACACGTTATTGAAACCGCATAATACATAATAACGTAAACGACATCTGTTGACTCGTGCCTATAAATGTCGCACTTATTCATTGTTTAGAAGCATCACATGGAATGGTAATAAATACTAGATACCGAAAAGTGGAGATCTGTAGTTAACTATATTCGTCGTGTCAAGTCATCCCGAGTTAATAAACACCGCGACAAGCGATGCTGAAGATTTTACGATGACTTGACTTACGACGAACGCAACTGTTTACCACAGCACGGTGTTAGAGAAATGTTCGAAACGAATGAGCTATGCGAGGAACACTTTGAGAAATGGTGGCTCTCCAGGATCTTTTGTTCCGACACTGATTTTAAATTAGAATTTATAGACTGTCTAAAAATGTTTCAGTATGCACTGCAGGAACCCACTTATCAGTATAACCTTTATATTTTTATCTTTTCGTCAAGGTTATATTCTAACGTGCTTTGATCGATGATATCGACCTGAATAACACACTGCGAGTTAGTCTGGCGTAATTAAAAAACTCACTTTAGTTTCATTTCATTAAATAGGTGCAGTTTAACTAAACATTGCTGCAAACATTAGTTGAGCATAAATCACAACGTGGTTTACTTTGATTTCATTGAACACTTGTTGCAGTTTAATCTGATTGAATTAAATAACTCATTGCAATTTAGTTTGATTTAATTAAATAACTCGCTAGAATTCAAACTGATTTAACTTTAGTAATGTTGTATGCCAACCTAAACTAATATAGATATCCTAACCAACTATCCAATATCTCCGATGACCTCATCCTTAACTGCGATTCACACTGTCAACAATCAGCCCTACATCATCCTCAACCTTGTCCTATGCGTCATTTTTGAACCCCGTCCTTACAAATTCCAACTCCCTCCACCACTCTTCAAAATATATATATATTCCTTCATTTTTCTAAAAGTAAAAGTTATTGTCAGTCAGTCAGTCAAAGCGAACTCTTGTACGTCTACACGACAAGATATCAGTCAGTCTTACTGTACGCATTAATAAAGACTAGCTTGGAATCGAAGATTATTTAATATAATAACCCTGATCCCTACGGAATACAACAGTAAATTTGAATGAAGTACTTTAAAATATAAAATTCTATTGTATCTTAAATATGTGCTTGAAATAAATTTGAGAAGTTAAAGATAGGAGTATGAGTGTTTTAGAAAAATGTAAAAATTTATCACTAAGTGAAAGTGTATAAACACTTCCTCCATGTGTAATAGTATATGGTAATATTTTTGGAATTAGAAATATCGATCGTCAAAGATTAAGAAATAAATAGATTAAGATTAAAGATAATGAGCCTAAATTCAAATGAAACCTAAATGCAGATAATGAAAAACAGGAAATGTTACGTAAAATAATTTTTTGTTATCGTTTGAAGCTTTTGCGTATTGTATGAAGTTCGTCGAGCGATTCATAAAGTGGAATGGACTTCTCTTTGCGAAGGAAAACAATTTCCGGCAAAACAGGGAATTAAGTACTTATCTTTACGAGCGACCGTACAATTTTCTGAAAGAAGATACACCCACTACCCTTGACGCGGAAAAATTTATCGCGACCTCGATGCTACGTTTCGAGTGCATAACGCGTTCGCAGTTTGTCGGGGCTGAAGTTATTCTGGACGTTGGAAACACAAACGGTGGCGCGATAAGGCCCGCTTCGAACCAGTGTTTGTCACAGCAGAGTGTACTAATGTGTATAAAAATATACCTTTCTACTTTAAAACGCTTCTCCTGTGCTCTTTTCATCTTAACATCGTCAATTATTCTTTAGTTACTACCGAAACAATCAATATAACGCAAAAATTGTGATGCTTAAATTTTACATAACATCCTAAAAAAGATTTTGCATAAGTGAAATCACTATACAGGGTATGTCGTAAAATTAGAACTGATTTAGACTTTAGTAAGAGATGGAAAAAGTGTTGAAGGAAGAGTTGAATGATATAATGCGTACTTTTCTATCATTTATATATTACAATAGCATATTTTCTCTGACTCTGTGTAAATGTGAGCTGAGTTTTCAATTGAGTTCTCACTTATGACGCACGAGTTTACACTTGATAGAGTTATTTTAACTAGAGTTATCTTATAGAGTAATTTTAACTACTAACAAAAGTGTTTACAAGTATAAATACAATTTTTAATTGAGACTCGTTATTTAACATTTTGTCAGTAACATTGTTCAGTAAATAGAAAATCTTCATACAGAATCTCCCTCGTAAACGTCTTATTTCATAACCCCCACATGACAATACTATCAATATTTGTCTACAATTCTGAAACACCTCCACAAAATATATTTCTTTATATTTTCAGATTGTTGAAAACTGACAAATTGTGAATATTTAATATACAGGCAAAAATATTATGCAGTTTGTTTGTTACAGAATTATGAGGAAATATCTTATGCATGAAATAGGTAACGATTTCCATTACAATGCACAGAAGTTGATTGTATCATTGTGTTAGCGTAGTTGCATGTCCTTTATGATGTGACAACAATTCCATACCGTCCGTAGTTATAAAATACGGTAATAAGCTCTAACGTTTCCGTCACATAAACTGCACACAATGTAAACGCCAGCGTACTCATTGGAAAATGGTCTTGGCACTTTGACATAAGATGCTACTATACTCGATAACTGAGAATTAACTGCTAGCAGGAGTATTAGAATAATCAAAGATGGAACACGGTGAGGAACATGTACAGATCAGACATCTTTGGTGTAACATGAAAATTACTTATTTCATACATTAAATAGTTATTATAATTCTGTAACAATTTATGGACAAATTTTGTGTATTCTTCTTCTTCTTTTTTCCGGAAAATTAAATTGTCATTTATCTGATTAAGTAATGTGAATTACATCCTCTTTGATGAGGATAGTTTGAATATCCTCGTAAAAACACGTGGTTCAATAAAAATATGGCAAAATAGCATGGAAGATCAATTTCAAGCTTGTAGATCGATGGAAATGGTTACATAAACATTTTAGATTATATTACATAAACAACTTCAAGTCTACATCTAATACTGTATTAGTCGCCATGATACTGATCTTCCATTCTGCATACTACTGTATAGGACCATATTGTTTTTAAATGTCTACAAGCTGATTTTCGCCACACTGCAACTCTGATTAAGACTCTATCATTGTATCATAAAATTGTAGACTCCAAATAAAATATTTCGTAAAAATTTGATTGGCAGCATTTGTTTAAGTTATTATACCAAAATTAAAAATAAGCGCTGGGAAAAAGACTGAAACTTGAAACCTTGTGCTCTCGAAAGGTGACTCACATTAGCTACGAACTACATAATTTTTTACTAAAATAAGGTTACACATGTGATCTCAAAGAAACTAACAATGATTAATAATATTTAAATAATTTCAAAAGAGTTTATCAAAGTTTACAAGTTTGAACTATTAGAGTAGCAAAAATACTCTCGAGTAGAAATTATTAGCGAACGAAATTCGAGCGCAAGGAGGACAAGATGCAAAGCACGATGTTACCGAGAACGATTCGTTCGTACAAACAAATTTTCTACGGATACATAAACTTGAAGCCATTCGAGAATAAAAGTCGTATGCTAGCCGCGACCAAAGCGAATCTCCGATACGCATTGCACAAACCAGTTGGCCGGAATAAACGTACTAACCATAGGTTGGCGAACAGCCAGAGCACCTATCCGCGTGAGCATTCGTCTTTTCATCGCGACGCGCCTCAACTGAACCGAACAGATTGATGCCCGGCTTAAAACACGCCGTCGAATCATCTGAATGATTTGAATGCCCCTAATGCGTGGCGTGATTGAAATTTTCACGACCTAAATCGCTGCCAAACGGCTGCCAGTTGTTTCGATCGTTCTGTGATCGTCGAGCGATACGCGCGCACGAAAATAATGTTTCAACAGCTTCTATAAATCGTGTTCGTGCTTCACAGTAAATTTAATGCAATGTAATTTACACAAAATGGGGATTCAACATTTGGAAATCGTGTTCTTTGCGTATTCGTGGCAAATTTATTTGCTCACTTCCAGCCCGCCATTTTCGTGTACAAACTACGGCTGTAAACAGCATTTAAATATCGATGGAATTCGGCTTTGAAAGTCAAATACTTCGAATTTTATGATATACTTTAATTTTACGTAGTATTTGAATATTATGGAGTAGTCAAATTTTCCGAAGGACACAAGTTTTTTAAAGTGTTCGGTTTTTTTCGAAATACTCGGGTATTCAAAAGTATTGGAATTTATCGAAGTTTTCAAATTTTCTGAAGTACTTGAATATTTAGAAGTAGTTGAATTTTTCGAAATATTCGAATTTCCGATGTATTCGAATTTTCATAAGTATTCGACTTTTCTGAAATATTTGAATTTTCCGAAGTATTCGACTTTTCCGAAGTATTCGAATTTTTCCAAATATTTGACATTTTCGAAGTATTTGAATTTTCCCAAATATTCGACTTTTCCAAAATATTTGATTTTTTCAAATATCCAGCTTTTCCAAAGTATTTTAATTTTCCCAGACATTTAACTGTTCCGAAGTATTCCAATTTTGCCAAGTATGTTAACTTCATAACTGCATTCGAAATCACTCGTGTATTTGAATTTTTACACCTATATTACAAACACTGCAATTTTCTACATTTATTAAATTTACAAATTTTATTTTATTATCTGTAAAATTGTTCAAATATCCGACTTTAGTATATACTCGATACACTTTTACGCTTTGAACAATTTACCTTCACAAGAACAATACACGGCTGCTAGAAAAAATACATTCCCATTGTATTTTTTAATGAAAGTAGGCGAGCGCTTTGTAAGAAGGTGTGAAAGTACAATAGCAAGACAATTAATTTATAAGACTTTCCAATCTTCATTTATTTAGAACAGATTGATAGATTGTGAAAAATTTTATGTACTCACACTAGCAATCTGTAATACTTACGTGTGCACTTAGAACGATTATTAAATTTAGTTGCTGAGTTGTTAATATTCTATCCAATTAAAATTGTGTCGATTAATCAAGGGATTCTCGGCAATCATATACAATGCGTCATATGATTTATATGTAGAAATTTTGTTCGATGCATCAGTAATTCTGTAATGCAATTTATAGATGTATAGTTCAAAATCATAGCTTCTTCCATTTTGTTTTACAATCTTTCCAATTACATAAGTACTGAGAAATGCAAACCTCATCAAGTTTCTAATATTTTAATCCAGTCATTGTTACTATTACATAGAACACTTCATTTACTAAAATTATATAACTTCAAATAAAACCAATAGCTTTCAATAATTTATTAATTCATTGACATTCTTCGTGCAAGGAATCGAAAAGTGAAAACAAAAAGTTTGAAGTGTCACTTTTTAGGAAAATACTTTTTCTTTATTAAAATAGTATTTACATGAAGATCAATGTCAGTAAATATCAATGAAAATGTTCTAATTTTTTACTTTTTTTTTTAAGTAAACTGCAATATAAATAATGTAAGTAAATTGTAATAATATATTGTATAAATAAATAAAATTTTACAGAAAGTTGCTTGACTAGTTTCGTACTTTTAGACTGATTTGTTTCTACTCTTTAATAATTATCGGTCAATTATGTATTTTACAAATAAATAAAATTCAACGGAAAGTTATTTCTCTAATTTTAATATTCCCAGCCTGATTTATTACTACCCTTTAATAATTATCGATCGAATATTTTATAAATAAATAAAATATGATAGAAAGATGCTTCTCTAACTGATATGAATAACTTCCACTTTCCAAATATCGATCGATTATATATTTTATAAACAAATAAAATTTAATGCAAAGTTACTTCTCTAATTTTATTATTCAGAGCCTGATTTATTACTACCTTTCAATAATTATCGATCAAATATTTTATAAATAAATAAAATTCGATAAAAAGATGCTTCTCTAATTTTACTTCCCACAACCTGACTTTCACTCCTCACCAATTATCAATTGCCATTGTTAAAAGAAAGAACGTCACTTGATATTTTTAGAAACGTTACAAGATAATGGTAGAGTGGGGGCTCCGTGAGAATATTTCTACAGAGGTTATTTCCCGGCAAGGTTTTGAAACGTTTCCCCGTAAAACCGGCAATCAGTCAGTGACTAATGCCACAAGATCACGGTAGAAAGGCCTCAATCCTTTGACGCGAGTACGCATAGAAATAAAGTGTCGATGGAAACGATGCCTGGCGTTGCAGCGAGACATTAATAGCCTTTAGACACGGAGTATTTTATTGCCGGTAACCTTTCAGTACATGCAATCCAGCAGTTCTGCACTGTTGGCAACCGTTACTGTCCGAACGTCCACATTTCCTTAGAGGGAAACGTCCAACGATGCATACTTAACGAGCGGCCCGTGTTTTCTTAATGCCTTTGCCGATTGGAGCAATTAATTACTACTCTCGACGGGAACGAAACAAATGTTTAATGTTAGTATAAAATTCATTTGAATTACTAACAACTGATTTCCAGACATCACGACGCTAACGTATCGAATGTTTAGATACACCCTATGTATGTTTCAACCAAACTATGGACTTTTCTGTTTTATCGTGGTGTTACAGGAATCGATAAAGAAACTTTAACAAAATAATGATTAAAAACGTTAAATTCATGATTTTAGAAACAATTCTATATGTCACGTTTGAAATAATTTTCCATGTGATGACATATTTATGATGATACAGTTGTGTTCACATATGAAGTTACATTTAAAAATTCGTATAAATGTCACAGAGTAAAAGTTTGTTAGAGTTTTCATTTGCTTTGTGGTTCGATGAACGATATGGCCACCGTAGACTTTTGACCCATATTTTAGGTTAATAAATTTGTACAACGATGTTAAGCTGATACATTGATCACAAACTCACATTTAGGCCAGACACACTATTATCTGTATTATAATACAGATTATTAAGAACAAAGGTACTTAGTCCTTTAATTTACTAGTATATCAAACTTGCAGCTCAAATGTTCCTTTCGTTTACTTTTCTTAAAAGTAGTTAATTCAGCTGCAGTATTAGTCACATATGTCACATATGACACAAGTACAGGAGTACTCCTTCAACTTCATCTTTTAATCTGTTGTTGTATATCATTCTCAATGCTAAGAGCCCTCATAAGTGCTTTTTCTGCAAGCAATTAGTTTAACTGAACGTGAAATGCTGGTCACATATGTCCATACGGTCAACGTGTTAATTAAAGAGGTGCAAGAAACGTGGACATGTGCATAAATAAAACAACAGATCAATCTACTGATTTAGTGAAGTAATTAAAGGATACAAACCGTAAAGAAAAATATTCTACCCTGGTTAAAGGAGTAAGTCCGTTATTGAGGATTAGGTTTCATATATAAGCTAAACAAATGCTCAATATTCAGCGAGTAATATTTAGATAGTATCTTTCGGTATAGTGTAGATCGTTGTAACGTTTCACAATAATTACGATATCCAGGCAATTAACTATATGTTCGGTCTATTAAAATAATAGTAATTCACGATTGTGTCTACGTAGATAGCGTATCATGCTGTATCGTTAGTGCGTGCATAGAACCGTTACGAAGCGATAATTGTGTGCAAGGTGGATATTACTAAATCAACTAAACCACTGACGATGATAAATTAAACGTCATGCAAATTAGACTCGGCGGATTTTACATTTTTTCTGTGTCCAACAGGATTAAGAAATGGGTTTGTTGCCCGCTAAAAATTTCAAACTAATAATTACAGGTGATGAACAAACTAATTGAGACATGCTGAATAAATTAGTCGCATATATGCCCATATGAGTTTTTTTAATTAATGCGAAGAAAAAACTGGCACATTGTTTACAAAAATATATTGTTTCAAATTGATGCGGCCACCTCGAAGTTATTGTTCGAGAAGTATAAAATTATACCGAGAAGGAAGTAAATTCAAGTAATATGGAATAGGAAGAAATGCATTTAGCAGTAATAAGACAATTAATGGACGTTTTGGAGAATAATTTAATATTATAATCAGGATTTCGTATACTGTATCCGCTTATCCTACATACCGGTTTTGTATAATTTATGATAATACGTGTAGTAAATTCTTTTGTTTGAATGTTATTATCCCGGCATTATAGATGTACTAAACAGGCTTAAAACGAAATATGAAGCTACTGCTATTAAAATTGATTGTACATATAAGTAATTACTAGTCGAATATTATTATTTCACAGAATATACAGGGTGTCTCACAACTAGTGTAGGTCCATGAAATAGGAGGTAGCTGACGTGATTCTGAATAAGATTTCCCTTTACAAAAATGAGGTTTGAAGCATCGTTTCTGAATTATTAAGGAAAAACACGGACCAATCAAAGCGCGAGGATTACACATGCGCAGAGACGAGAGCGACAGCTTTGGATAACGCGTAGTTATCCAACGCGTGGTAATCCAACGCGTAGTAATACAACGCGTAGTAATACAGCGTGTGAATATCGAACGCGTAGTAACCTAGCGCGTGCATATTCAACGCGTAGTAATCCAACGCGTAATAACGCAACGCGTGGTAATTCTAAGCGTAGGAATCTAATGCGTAGTAATGTAACGCGTAGTAATCCAGCGTGTCGATATCTAACGCGTAGTAATCCAGTACGTGGATATTCAACGCGTATTACTCCAACGCGTATTAATACAACGCATGGTAATTCTAAACGTAGGAATCTAACGCGTGGTAATCCAACGCGTAATAATACAACGCCTAGTAATACAGCGTGTGAATATCGAACGCGTAGTAACCTAGCGCGTGCATATTCAACGTGTAGTAATCCAACGCGTAATAACGCAACGCGTGGTCATTCTAAGCGTAGGAATCTAATGCGTAGTAATGTAACGCGTAGTAATCCAGCGTGTCGATATCTAACGCGTGGTAATCTAACGCGTAGTTAACCAACGCGTAGTAACCCAACGCGTAATAATCCTCACACTCTGATTGGTCCGTGTTTTTCCTTAATAATTCAAAAACGAAGCTTCAAACCCCATTTTTGCAAAGGGAAATCTTATTCAGAATCACGCCAGCTACCTCCCATTTCAGGGACCCACACTAATTGTGAGACACCCTGTATACGATGATCGGAGTAATGGAAATTTAAACTCTCTGCGAATCATAAAAACGATTAATTTAATACAGAAAATTATAGAAAATAATAAAGTACATGAAGTAGTAGGTTTCTCATTTATTATTAGTGCACGGTTAATCATTTTCATGATACTAATTTTATGTTTGCAAGAATATACAATTGAAGTGAAACTGGTTAAAAATTGTATGAAAACTAATATTTTTGTAATTTCTTACTGCCTCGATTTTGCCAATCCTTCTAAAACGAATTACAATTCACATATTAATAAATACACTATTTCAGTGAAATTGATTTCCCGGTGAATATTAATATTTCGTGTAACGTTCAAACCGTTTAATCGTTATTGATGACCAAATAAATCACAAACTGATCATTAAAAATAATTGTATATCGCATGTACGCAGCGACATTAATTGGAACTGGTATTCCAGCATCTATTTCGATATTATCATTTTGTATTGTTGCAATATATTCCACGTGATTTATTTTATATTTTACACTCTATTAATTCGTGAAAGATAATTTATCTTCCATTACACGATTCGTAATGATGTACATGTTTGAGGCGTGATAAAAGCGGTGATTCATTTTCGCATTAGCCGTCTTCTTTTTCACTTTGAAAATCTCTATTTAACATTCTGCAGTCTTCGTACGCCGGAAATGTAAGTAAATAGGTCATGGTGCGTTTACGTTGCCAGTCGTGACAGATATTATGAATAAATATCGAAACAACCCGTTATTTACTGTTATTAATCATCAGTTTCCGTGATATCTATACATTCGTTGCAACGTAATTATATAAGGAGTACGTTTCAATCAAGATAAGAATCAAAATACATATCACGTCGCGTTAATTCCATTTCTTTGGAATTCCTTAACGTTAGAATCTTTCTTTTCCTCGTTGTTGCGTACTTCAAATTTGAGAAATTACCCATGGAATAAGAGAAGCAGGAAAAGATAATATTAATTATAATACAATTTCCTCCTTCGAACAGTAAATCATACTTAATTTGCTTTCCAGCACATTAAATGCTGCTGCAAAAATATCATTAAATTATATCTCTGATTTCCGATAATTTAAAATGAATGCTATTAAATGCGAGCATAAATAGATTTATAAATTGGTATAAGTATAAAACAAGAGACAGATACTGTACCGATAATTCCAGTATTTACTCTAAAAATAAATTATTTTTATTTTTCATACTCTCAAATATAAATTTAAATTTTATATAAGTTCGGAACCTGTCTCTAACCTTCAATAATTTAAAAAATAATGTTAGATTGAAACCTTTCATGTTTAGTCTTAATATTTTTTTTTATCATATTTATAAATAATATTATATCATATCATATTTATCAATAATATCGTATCATACCATATTTATCAATCATTTTCTTATCATTTTTTATCAATAATACAGATTGCAAACAAGAATTTTACATTGATATTATTTTTAATCAGCTTTCTATTGCAACAAAAGCAAATTAAAGAGATGCAGGAAAAATAGATATAATTTCATGAAGTGGTTAATAAACAGATTATTCTGTAACAATGTTGACCAGATTTTGGAAGCATGATTTATAAGTTAAATGATTTTAACATCTTTTTGTTAAATGCGGTATAACAAGCCATCGTACGCGGTTTGTAGTATAATCTGGAGATTATTAGGCTCGAAGTTAGTACCAAACTTTGGGTAACAACTAATCTAGACTCTGGAATAATGTGCCAGACTGGTGCTGCATACAAGTTGCTTCATGAAATGGATACACGTATGAGATTTAATCGAGTTTAAATAGATGATAAAAATTTTAGTTGAACACCAAATTCTCGAGTATTTTCGGAAACAGTTAACCCTTTATAATTTCTCACATGTACTATACATTTCTATTTTAAAAATTTTATTTTATTTATTCGTAACAAAATATGATACATGTATTCTTGCAAAGAAATTTATTTTTTATTGTTATACTATTTAACGAAGAAATTTATTTTTTATTATGACACTATTTAACAAAGAAATTTATTTTTTATTTTTACACTATTTAGCGAAGAAACATGCGTACAGAGATTCGTTGTTGTTTGTCATATGAGAGTGAGTATTGTTAAAATAATTACATGCGATTATTATCGTTCCTTCCGTTTTTAATTATTTCAGAAATCAAGAAAAAATTTATATAATAGAGATGTCTATTCTTTTATAACTATCTTTCCTTATCTTGTTATTTTTATATAACGTTGCTCTGTAACTTCCACATCGTAACTATTTCTCAATAAAAATTGCTAAAAACTTATAGCATGTCCACACATAATGAGTTAATTTTTACCGTATATTATTTTGTCCCATATTTTTTGTGATCTTTAAACTAACATACAGTTTAAATTTTAAAGAATCAAAAAGAACTTATGTTCATAAAAGAATTTATGTTCGATTGTTAATTATTGTCATTTTGAGTTAAAGACAATTATAATCGAAATAGAATTGGTAACAACAGTTACGAACTTTCTTGATGAAATATGCGACCATTCTAAAAAAAAAAACTTTTTCCAATAAATATTTTACTTTGTCCAACAGAATTTTATTTTTCATACAACAGTCCTTGCGGTGTAGCGTATTTATACTTGCCAACCTTGATGTATTACACGCGGCTGTTAATGGTGAAAATGTCACAGGGAGATTTATTGCATGTTATTTACCATCATTGTTTGATATAGTTGTCGTGTACAGATAGAGTTGATGGTATCGCAACGAAAAACCTGTGATTCCATCATTCGTCCCCAACCATGTGTCATACGCATTGCAAAATCCTTTGCAAACATTTATCTTCGTAACTGTACGGCTTTCGACCGTCAATTTCGTTAACTATTCATTGACAATGACGAAATGAAATGAATTAAGAAATCAAATGCGGTTATGTAGCGATAACTGTATCATAATAGATGATACCTGACTAAATAAATTTTAATTGTAAAATCGACTTTTCATGGTCGATACATCAAGAGTACAATAGACAGTAATCGATTTTTAATTTTCAAAATTTAAATACAAATTCTCTGTAACAATATTTTTTATCAATCGTTTAAATGAGAAATCAATACTTTCACTGAAAACTTAATAAATTTTACACCATGAAAATTAATTTTTATGTCAAGTAATGAAATAATTTTATATCAAGTATGATCAATGAAATATTAAATGTTAATATGCAATAATACATGTCATTACGAAATAGTTAATATCACCCTACATGTGTAAATAACGAGAAATTTAATCTGAGTAAACGAATAATTATTTGTTTCGTATGTGTATAAATAATTATTCAATTCATATATGTGCAAACATAATTACCTGACAGATATATGTATAAATTATTTTATTCATACACGTGTACAGGATAATTTGATTCATACATATGTAAACCTAAACCTAACTATTTAATTCATGTATGTTATTTACAACGAATTATTTCACGAAGATTATCTTGGTAAAAGTTCCTCTATATTCGAAAATGTCCACAAGTTTGAAAACGTTGATCCATCGCATGAAAAAAGAAGAGAAGAAAATGACGTTGGTTAGCAACGAATGAGCGTCTAATGTGACACGGAAGAAGGATAAGGAGATAGACTCCGTGTCTCTATTTAGGCGCATGATAAAATACGTACAACGAGAAGGTACAACGAAAATGACATTAACATGAAAAACTCGTTGACGAGAGCCCTAGTTTCGTGGTGTCATGTCGCGCGATAAATTAATGGCCGGCCATCATTGCGCTCATACACGGTTGTACAGTCACGCGGACACATCGTAACGCATCATTTGTTTTCTCATTATAAATGTGAGCCGCCGCTCTACCGCGCCGTGACACTCAGCCGAAATAAATTGCCACGCGTTACGTTTGTACTTTCAATTTATATTTAAAATGACTACAACAGTGGAGGAGGGGGCTCGTGCTGCCACACTGTACGCGGAGACAAATTGCCCATTTGCATAATGCCGTTATTTATTAATGATCGCGATGCTGGTACTTCTGGATGCTACATAAATACCCACCTGCAGCGTTCACCAATCGACAAATCAGCCTTCTAATTCGACACACGATTGCCTTTTTCTGTTTAACCATTTATACATGATATTTTATTTTATACAACCTTCGAATAATAGTAATCTTTGATTTATTTATGATAAATCTAGCAACGTTTTCTATGTTACCAAAGATAACTTTTAATGTCACATCAAAATTTTATTTACCCATGAATTTTATCTAATTTATTAGAGAGTTGACGATATTTGACAGCTTGTCAATAGTGTCGAACTTCGTATAAATATGATAGAAATGAATAAATAGTGTTACCAGACTGCGGATGCTTATACATATATGATATATGAAAGAAAAATATAAATCGTGAAATTTAGATCCGTAAATTACGGATTACATTTATGTTTATTTTGCTTCCGATGTGTCATAAATGCATAAACACCCACAGCCTAGCTATTACAAATGGTTATTAAATTGTTAATGCACTGAACCATTACTGAATTAATTATTGCAATAGTTTGTGGAGTTGGGTTTGAAAATGAACATGAAATTTCAATATGATGAACTATGTCTAAAAATTAACATTTCACAAGAAATAGAATTTCACAAAAATAGGTTTTGGTATATTTACTAGTATGTGATGTTAACGTAGTATGTGTACACTATCATATACAAATTAATGTACGGTCATTTATGCAGACTATTTCCTGTCTTATCCATTAAATAATTTTATATCAACTTCATTGTATTTCACCACTTTTAAATTTATCAGTCACTACCTCAGTTAGCAAGTAAAAATTATATTTATTGACCAAGTCTTTTTGCCTAAAATAAGTTTATAAATATAACTATAACAATTTTCATATTGTACTTATAACATTTATTTTTCAATTCTGAATAAGATCTATAATGATCAACAGTGATGAAAACTCCATAGACAAACAGAAGTGTTCAGATTTAATCAAAGAATCGTGCTCACAGAATTTTCAACTTGTCATATTTCTCGCACGACAACTATAATTATAATCCTTTTACCACAAAACAAGGATATCTGTCACTGAATTTTAAACGTAAGTTTTCACACCAGCGTCGTATATCAGCTTTCTATTTACGCTAATTATATACCGATAACAGAACCACCTATCTATCTACCATAAAAAAGAAAACCGACGAACGATCACGAGAACCTGTTCATAATCATAAGACTAACAGTTTGGTATGTTGAGTGGTATAGATTAATGAATTCAGCAGGAAATATCCAATTCGAGAATACTCACCGGTTAAAGAGATAAAGTAGACAGTAATCATACTTTACTGATTCCACCTAATTGTAACTTCGGGAAACTTGATTACATAGCAACTAAAAATTGCCCTATTTGCAAACAGTTTAATTTGTTCAAAAGTTTAAGATCCAAGAGATTCATAACACTTCCGACTTTGCACTGATTAATTCTTCTTTGGACTAAAATAGAATCGTGAGACGAGTTTTCTCTAATTTACATGAGTGGTATAATTCAGCTGAAATTCATGATGGATTCTGTAATTCTCACAAGTGTGTGGTATTTCATAGGAACTGAACATGTGTGATTAGGAGATACACAAATTCTTGCAAATATGATTTCATAGAAATAGATGGATTAGTGATAGGTTGAGATAGGAAGATTCGAGTTCTCATCTTTATAAAAATAATGTAATACAATATCACAAGAATCAGTCTCTATATCTTCTGTCTATAACGGATGAAAATCTACATTATACTTGACACTGTTTTTCTAATAGAATGAAATTTAAACTTCAACAAGGAGAACACGTGGATAAATAAGTTGAATAAGTGTAACCTACTGTTAAATACGAAATAGCTCTTCCTTCAACTGAATGCATCGGCATATTTTAATTAATTAATATTTGTGCAGATAGTAATTAGTCCATAATGTTCGGTGCGAGTATCAAAGCCGAGTTGCCAGCCAAAAGAGTCAGAATATAAAATATCGAGGAAAGATACAGTGCGAGTACAAGCGTGCCAGGCGTGTTGGAGTTTGCGCGACTTCTCGGCGTAACCAAGATATACGAGCACTTTTCCCCAAAAAAGTGTTAAGGAATTATGCTTCACAGAGTAAATGAGATGTGTCTGCACCAGGACATAGATCACCGGCATGCTATCCATTCTCACCACCGTGGAAATAAATACGATCTTCCTCGCGAAAGAGACTGCCGTGGAACGCGTTGGAAAAAGAAGACGAAAAGGAAGGGTGCCGTTGGTTAGAAAAGAAGAGACAGTTAGAAAGGATGGTTAGTCGAAGAAGGATAGTGAAATCGTCTCCTAGAGGCCCGCATCCAGCAGCCACATCTTTCTACCCGACACTCGGGGGATCCAACGTAGCCATTTCTCTGGCCTGTTATACGCCACCTATATACGTATCTACTACCCTCGGTACGTAGCTACAGCCAGCAAATAAATTGATCCATTACTCAACCGAGCAGTCATCTTCCTTCCTTTCGCTTCTGTTCGCTGGTTTCGCTTGCCGGCTTTTTCCTGCAGACTTTTCCGGGAATGCTGCCAGAGATTCGGTAAAGCCCTTTTCACGGCCTGTTGCAGAGACAATGATACGCCGCGATTTACTCGCGCGAGTACCTAGCAACCAGAAAACCGAGAAATCGATGCCACTTCGAAGGGATTTCACATGTCGAAGTACGTGTACATGTGGGATTCAATTTTGCTAAGCATAATACAATAACGAAACATCTACACAGTAGGAAGAGTAACGGAGCTTTTTAAATTTAAGGAAAAGCGCCATCTATCAAAGCAATATGTTATCTGAAAACAGCATACCGCCCCTACAAAATTCTTTCTCTGATGCTGTTCTCTCTTTTCACATACGTTTGTTATGTAAGATCAACTTTATTTATATTATACATGTGGTATATTTTCCTTATCAAAGTCGAGCTCAGTTAGACTTTTCATAGACATCGAAATTGAATTAGAATTCTAGGTTAGACTTTACAGTGAAGTGTTAATTGATCGTTAAAATCCCTTGTTGAGGCTATCTGCAGTTCTTTGTGAAAGAACAAGAACAAAGAAACGTGTAACGGTCTCGATTTATGTAGCCATATACATTTTATAGTATAACAGAACGTAGTACATAAATACATAGTCCTGGACAGCGGTTAGATCGATCGCAATCACTATACGATTCTTTATTTTCGTTCGCTCGAACTGCGCTCACGGTAACTGATCGCGTCCGATCAGTTAGCGCGACCTTACTATAGGTACAACAATTATTGAGTTAACTTTTCTGAACATAAAAATTCGTCATCGTAAAAATTTTCATATACAATTCCTTTTATATATAAATATGAATGTATATTCCTCTTAATTTTGAATTTAAAATATCTCAGACTGTTGAATTTTTTAACATTGTACTTTGATACTTCTTTATATAGAATTCTTGAAAGCATCGATTTATGTAGAAGAAACTATGTCATTCTGTTCGAAAAAAGATGTAGAGTCCTCTGCGACCCATTTCACCGAAAATAATCTGACAATAATCAGCCAGTTTGTACCATTTAGTCAAACAGAGAACGAAATCGATATCTGCTTTTGGATTTAACACTTCGACAGACATATTCGCATAAGAGCAATTAATGCTTTTTTGTCATGTTACTGGATAGAGTATCACTTTAGTATTGAAGTGATTTTGTTGCTACATTCGTATTAAAAATTAGGACATTGCTAAAAATCAGGCATTGATTTTATTCAAAGATCTTCTAATTTTGAATATTATATTGATGTGAGTGAAATATAGTCAATAAATGGATAAAACTGTAATTGAATATAATTGTTATCTTTCGTAAATAAATATACGATTCCAATTATCTCAAAAACCAAGCCTTATGTGGAAGCATTTTATTGTCGACTTATTTTCTCACGTAATTAGCCCCTGTTCCGTTGTACAAGTTACATGGCACCCCGTATATCATTCAGAATTGTTCATTCGACTGCACGTAGTATTCTGCTTAATTCTCTGTATGACGATCGCGTGAGATCACATATCGATTTTTTATTTGTGCGTTAATTCCCAGTTCTTCGCAATCAACATCCGGATTGTGTCTTAATGACTGTTTCGCGTGCGTAATTTAGTATAACCCTGTTTCGCTGAATGATTCTGTTCGTGTTAAAATGTCTTACTGTTTTTATTGTTTCATATATTCATTCAGTTTGGTTAATTAAACAAGTATTTAATTAACGTTCCTGGCATTCCTTATTTTATACAATTGCTCGTTTGTGAGATAGTAAGCCTCCTGTACACGATACACTTCTGCCTTCGTGAAACGAAGATTAATAGTTTTTTTATTTTAATTATAAAATGCTAATGAAATTTGTAGCGAACTTAGTCTTTGATAAATTGAACTTGACGTTTTATATTGTCCTTATTTCATAAAATACATTTTTATAACGCTTCAGATAACATTTATTTATAATTCATGAGATACCAGAATAATTAACATGATTAAAAGATAGGATTTGTAATTTATTTTTATCTAAATTATCGCATCAGATCGTGGGTTCGCTTATAAAACATTTAGATAATTTTGTTTAAAAAACAGAAATCACGTTTCAAGATCATCGCAAGATCAAATGTGCAGGATTCTCATTTGATACAAAATATTTTTTGTTTAAAACATTTTCTCATATCACTCATTGTTTTGAAATATTTGACTGGTAATAAGCAAAACGAATTGTGTATAATCTGAAAAGTAATTGCATTGAGTTTAAAAGAATAATGTACTGCTTTAATTAAGGGTATACAATTTGATCGTATCACGGTTATAAAATCCTATTCTGTACTTCGCAAAACACATGAACTGCTCACAGTAATGTACATTATAGACAGCACACAACCTCGAAAAAGAATTCAAAGAAAATAGAACAATATATTTATTTATATTTCAGTGTCTGTGAGTGGCCACCGCGGTGACGATGTAAAACGTTTGTAAAAAATAAATGGTTGTAGCAAACAATCCTAAAATTCTACAGTTCGTAAACTCTTTTGCGTACGTGATTTTCAAAACCAATAAATTACGTTTATAAAAGTGAAAATACCGTTTTATTTACAGAACGAACGTCGGCCAATTTGAAAAGCAGAACGTGCTAATCCTATTTAAACGAAATTTACGATCTACAAAATGGTGCGCAATAAAACGAAGAAATTAACCTTTCTAGTACTGTGAATGCGTATGATATCTTACGAAAAATATTGTAAAATTTGTTAAGAAAACGGTATTTTATAGACGAATATAAGGCAAGTAGCAGTGAGGCGTCAAATAAGATGTTTGAATTATTGCTTCATTGACGTGACCTGCTCGATTAATGTCTGCAGTAGCTCTCACATCTTCACATTTTATGTTATATTTGTGGTAGCAGTTACTATTCTATTTTTGAAGCGATTTCCTATTGTGCAGTTCACGTTAAAAATTTAGAAGTTTTGATTCTGTGTTAATATATTATCTGAAATATAAAAAATAAAGTAACAAAGATACAAGCTATAAGTAAATAATATTTATTATTTACTGTATAAAATTGTAAATGTACAAGACATTTACCTTTATTTTTCATATTTTTGTTATTTGTTACTAAAGTATTTATAACGTGGATATTTATATGGCATTCGTATTTTAATTTACAGAATAAATATTGCAACATAAGCTTACAGTATCTATACTTTTTATAACATTGTAATAGTACTACTATTGCGTATTAAATGACTATTAAAAAAATTTTAATAGATCTTAAAAATTGCTGCTTGCATAATATTTAGAATTTAGCTAAATATTTATCTAAAAAATTAACACCGGCAAAAGATATCGAATGAATACATTTGAATTTTCGCGCCAAGACGGTCACCTGTGGCGCCATTTTCAAACGATGATGAACGCCTAACAAATCACGGATAAAGATCAATATTACATAAAAATAAACTGACAAATACACTATAAAACTATACTGTTGCATTCACAAACTTAAAACTAAAATTTTTAAGAATTATTCTTCAATTATTATTAGAATATACAAAGAAGCGGACAATTCAGCGTCCATTAAAATAAAGTTTAGTCTTAATTTATTGAAGGAACGTTTCGAATCAATTTACAATGTTGTCAAGATCAAACTCTCTTAATTTCATAAGAAAAATTGCCGTAAAAAAAGATTATTGATAGTCACGGCGAGCACAGTATCTTGGATGGCCAGCCATCATGAAACTCGAGCGAGATCATAACGATGCTGGTCCTCTTAAAAATGATCATCGGTCCTGTCAGCCGAGGTGGTACGAAATCGGAGGTTCGTTCGCTTTTTGTCGATGAATGGGACAAGGATCAACACGTACGGTAGCCGGTAATACTCGATGTTACGAACGCTCGGTAGAGTGGCAAGCTGTCAGCCCGCCGCCGTGCTGTCACTCTCCTGTCTGGTTGCTGTCTATCTGTCATTCACTCGCTCAACCCACTCATTCGGGCAACCCATCTACTCGGACGTTTTTTCGCCTTCTCTCCTCTCTCTCTTTCTCTCTGTCTCTCTCTTTTTAATCTCTCTTTTTCGTGACTGATGTTCAAACCCGTTGGCCCCGTTACAACGACGTCAGCACGCATCTGCCAGTAAAAATATATTCTTTTTTTTTCGATTCACGATGTCCTGCGAAACATTCGTTCCAGATGCTCGATACGTCCACGGTGGTCCGGGAATTGTTTTCGCTACTTTAATGATCATGTTGTGTTAATTTATGCGTAACAACCGTCTGAAAGTTACTGCGATAAAAATGGCTGAATTTTTATAGCTGTGTAGGATAGGATTAAATAATTTTGACAGTAATTTTTTGTTTGGATGAATTATTGCGGATTGGAAATATTTTATTGTGAATAAAGTGATCGGAAATATTTCATTCGAGGTTTGCTGAAGTAATTCATATGTACATAACCTATCTTGTAGAATGTTTGATTTTTAAAAAATTGTTTTGGACTCCTATTTTAGAGAGATGGATCAGTAATATCTAAGGAAGAAAAATATTTTATTTAAATTATAAGAGCAATTAATTAATTTGACGAAGAAAGAAATTAATTTTCGATTTCGCAAGAATGTATGTAATTTCAATTTTGATGTAATCTGATACTCGTCGATTAAGTTAATTAAATGTAAAGGAAAGTGAGCATTTGTCGTTCTATCTAGTAGAAAGAAATATGAAAAGCCTGCGACGTGGTACGTTGCGCGGTGATATATAGAATTCTCGACCCCTTACAGACGAACTGAGCATAAATCACATGGATTTACAGTCCCCAGTTAAAAAGGGTAACGCAATATTTATAGTCATCTCGTGCAGTTACATGTAACAAATTGAACTTTTATATAAACGTGTATACGATGCCTCTACTGGCAAGCACAGATTTTAATTATCGATATCGATTTATTGGCAATACATATTAATGCAGCAGCGAGCTACCTCACGTACCGGTGTTTATTCATATTGATGGAACCAGATTGAAACATAAACCGGATATGCAAACTACAGGTTCAATCGTTCGATATTTTACGATACAAAAAGGGGACAATTGTATAATTGACACAAAAATTGTTATTCTGTCCTTTTCGCCTTTCATTCGACGTTGAATTATTGCGAGATAAACGAACGAACCGGACATCGTTAATCGATGTGTTTGCGCGCTTGCAAATTAGATTATATTAACATTTATTAATGTTTTCTATCGTTCATTAATGCTTTCTTATTAGATTTAACACTTTGAATACCGCTTACATCTCGAATATGTTAAAACATAACGTTTATTTCGTTATAACTATAATTTGCATTTGTTAGCAATTTTTTGTTGTATAATTATTAATGATTCATCAGATTATAAAAATGTGAGAATAGCGGGTAAAAAAGCCTTGAATATTTTACTATTCTTTCAAATCACTATAGGATCTATACTGGAGGACAAAAGTATTCGTACACTTGAAATATAGAAATAAAAGCAATATTTTTTATATTATTAATACTTTCTATATTAATAATAATACATAAAATGACGGGTAAACATTTATATTTAAATATTTTAAAAGAAAATTTACAAGATAGTGCAGATGAATTAGAATGAATTAGATTTATGAATTAGATGAATTTTATTTTCAGCAAGACTATGACGCGAAAAATACAGCCTATATGCATAGTGCGTGAGTGGTTGTTAATACCAATACTCCCCACATGTTAGCAACTCCGCCACAATTGCTTGACTTAAATCCTATCGAACATGTATGGGCGAAACTAGAAAAAAATGTGCGAAAACATGATATAACGTCGAAAGAACACTTGAAAGAAATATTAAAAAGAGAATGGTGTAATATAGAACCTGACTTCGTTAAAAGTTTGGTGTTGTCAATGTCCGATATATTACGTGAAGTGATTCGCCGGAAGGGTTATCATACAAACTATTAATTTATAAAATTCCTGCTAAAATAATTGTAGCAATAATTAAGTGTACAAATACTTTTGTCCCAGCGACTTCTTGCAGTCTTGTGAATTTCAAGTCATTTCAAGTTACTACGTGATGTTATTGCCTTCGGTTTTGGGTCATTTGTTGCTGTAAGTGTAATGTTTAATATACAGCTATATATGATTAAATATACTCAATAATATTGAAAATATTGTTCTTTTTATCTCTCTATTTCAACTTTTATTCTCCACTGTTATTCTGAATATTAAAATGTTATTCTTATAAGCAGTTATTCAAGAAACCTGTACCTCGTCTATTTTCTTGATACGAAAATTTGCACTTGGGAACATGAACTAAAAAATAAACTATTACTTTAACTTTGCATATATAATCAAGTATTCTCCCATTAATGTCTCATAACCTATCATCTTTCTTTAACAAGTAGCGAAGATTTTTGCAAAAGTTCTTTCTCCAAATCGCCAGGAGCGTCTAAAATGATTACAAACCGGTCTAAATATAAAATCCGGAAACAGAACATCGAATTTTGTATAATCGTTTTCAAAAGAATTCAGCGAACGAAGTAAAGCGTTTACGAGAAACTATGTATTACTGTCAAAAGTAAACTAAAGTAAGGTGTACTTATAGCTGCAAATTAAGTATAATTCCGTCGGTCGTAACAACATAACAACGGGCCGATACACAACTATTCAACGTAATTATTAGGACTCGGAACATTGTACTACGTTTTTAAAATTGCGCTTAAATTACAGTCATGTAACATTTGACGGATATCATTTGGTTGTATGGTGTCGAACACATTCACGAATGCGAGAGAACATACGCGATGTCGATGAAAATTTAATACGTTTTTCATGATTACCAGTTAAGTGCAAAGCTATTTAGCAAGTTTTATTATTATGTTTAATTATTATCGTTATGTACGATAATAGCCGTCATCAAAAACTTCTTTTCATTTCGTAATTTTGTTGTGAAACAGTTCATCTGCGTTTATGAAACATTTATGTAATTATTATATTCCGATGAAACGTCATTCGATCTAATCGGTATCGTGATTATGGTCATTAGGACTATAAGGAAGCGGAAGTACATGAAAATTACCGAGATTTCTATCTACTTTTTCGTTTTAATTGAATTTTCAACCACAAAAAATATTATTAAGATATAGATTGCAACTGATGCCGTGCAATCGCAATGCGAAACCCACTTTACAATTTTATCTTTTTAGTTGTTTTATTTTAATTAATAGTAAATTAGTAAACGGTAAACGGTTCTAGAAACAAATATTTATAATTCATATCGTTTGTAAAATAAAACAGTGAATTCTGAATAAAATGCAGATAACATCTGTTTGCACAATTCTGTAAAACAAATTTAATATAATTCAATTATCACAAAATCTTTTCTGAAGAAACATCCTATAGAGAAACTGCTCTATAATATCTTTAAAAAATTCAGCTTCTTAAATTTGCTTATAACAGTTTCAAACCTAAATTTCAAAATTTCTTATTATTCTTTATTTCTTATAAAATCAATCTTATTGAGTTCTCAAAAATTAAGCAAAACATTTTAATAATAAATGTTGACGAAATTGCCATTGTTTTGTATACATAAGTTTGCATAAAAGTTCATAAATAACCCATTTATAAATATTCACAAAATTATAATTTTATTGTACGTACAAAATTGCATAAATGTTCATAAATATCTCAACTGTAAATGTTCACAGAAATAACATCGTATCTCACATACAAAATTGTACAAACATTCCTAAAGAAATTACAAGTATTCACGGACTTTCTCAATAGTATAAAAACCAGTGTTAACAATACAGATTTTGACAGTATTAACAATATAGATTATCGTAACATTGAGATTCTATACATCGTAAAGGAACAGCCTGACGTGTTTTCAATTCGTAGAACGTACAGCGGAGTAATAATTCAAATTGAAAAAAGGCCGAGCGTTATGCAGATTGATCGTCAGCTCGGAAAGCAAGGAAATGAGAGTGCAGAGGAAGCAGCAAAATAAACGTAACAGCGTACGAGTAACGAGAGAGGCAAAGTGGCTGTCTCCCCGCCATAATGCCCCTCCCTTTAAACCCCTTCCTTTACCCCTTCCTTCTTCTCCTCACCTGGCAGGTGAGCAACGAGTCCGTGGCGCGGGTTACCATTATGTCTACAGCCTTGAATTAAAATGCCATATAATGACACAGCTAGGCAGACTGTATAATTTATGTCCATAAAAATAAAATTATAATTACAGAGGTGCGGACTGCGAAAAGACGGTAATAATATGGCTGCCCGCTGTGATCGTTGCGTGTTCCGCGCGTGTATTTCGCGTTGCTCGTAGATGCTCCGTCATTATTGTTGTTATTATTATCATTGTTGTTATCTTGTTGGTGTCGCATACTGACAATGACGCGCACCATACTGGATAACGGTGTTTTTGTTTCTCGGTTAAATGTTCGGTATGAAGTTTTATGTATAACGTACACGGTTGCTCCAATATCACTCATCGATGAATTGTCAATAACTTATAAATATTTATTACTCGTTTTGACGATATTAACGATAAATGCCCGAAAGCCATTCTTTTTTAAATTTGTACAATAAAATGTAGCAGCAAGTTCGACAATTTTATCGTATTTGTTAATAATTGATAGATGTTAATATCACTTACGGCTGAAATAACGATACCGAAACCGATATCTAATTTTTTACACTATTGGACATTGTATCGGATTTGTTCAAAATATAATTTAAATTTGTACATTAAAAAATTTCGCAAAATTCGTTGACAAGTGTCTAAGTTCTAACGAAATTTTACAAATGGAAAACAGTAAGATTAGAAATTTAATTTTTACAAAATACGAAAGTCTTTAAGTACAGAATACCCTGTTAACATAGAATCCCTCTTAACTCAAGTATCTCGTTTTTTCAACGCTAACATTAATATACAGGCTGTCTCACAGTATAGGTCCCTGAAATGGAGGGGGTAGCTGACGTCGAAAAACACGGACCAATCAGAGCGCGAGGATTACGCGCGCTCAGCCACTAGGTTCGAAGCTGTCGCTCTCGCGTCTGCGCATGCGTAATCCTCGCGCTCTAATTGGTCCGTGTTTTTCCTTAATAATTCACAAACAAAACTTCAATCCCCAATTTTGCAAAGGGAAATTTTATTCAAAATCACGTCAGCTACCCTCCATTTCAGGGACCTACACTAATTGTGAGACACCCTGTAGAACGAAATAAGTACAGGACTATTCAAAAGCATTGCGTATCTCGAATACGCATAATCTTCAAATGTTTTCAAATGTGAAAGGTATATTTTAACAGACATTTTAAAAATGTCAAAGGCACATAGGCATTTTTAAAATATCAAAGGTGTATTTTAACATTTTTTATCAATATTTACCCTGTTAATACCAAAATGTTAAATCGTGTCTTTAAAATGGTTTCTTCCCGAACAACTCATTACGTAAAGTAGAAATTGACTAATAATTCTCTAAGCGATGATTTATAGTACAATTAGGAATAATTCTTCTTTTTATTCAATTACTTAATGTCGCATTAAATTCCGATTAATCATTCAGTCCGAGATAAAATGTAATTTGCAGAAGAGTTAACAGTCTGAATGATAATTTGGATGACAACGCAAATTACGTTTTATTATTCATGACAGGACTGCAGATGCGTCTAATTTGTTTATATGATATCGCATTAACCTTCGAGTACAAATGTTAATCATTTTCATCGGAAAAAACATTAACTAAAAAGGTGGAAATATTTTTATTTATTTACTCTTTTAATCCACATTGACCTATTCAGTATAATTTGCAAGTTTAACCTAAACGGAGATGCGAAGCAAACTTTAAGTATTAACAGATTTTTTAGCTTAAATTGGAGAATTAATCTCCATATTTTTTTGTCAAGAGATAATTTCAAAATCTGTATTAATGACTAAACTTTCACCAATCCGTGCGAACGCACAAATGAAACGCAAGGTGGGCCAAAATTGTAGACACCATTATTTATCAACATTTCATAAACGGAATTGGACGTTGAGCGTAATTTCATAATATCCAGCGAAATGAGGAATATTCGAAGAATGCGAAAGAAGATTATAAGAATAAGTAGGATCGGCCGTCAGCTTAACGTCGAGATCTTAAACTGCGCTGAACGATTGCAAGGGCAAGGAAAATTAATAAATGTGCCAGAAAAATTAATGGCGCCGAAAACTCCGCTTCGACGACATTAATCTTACCTGGCAAAGTGGCAACGGGTTTTCCAAGACGCGCACAGAAAGAAATCGTTTCAGCTCCGTTTCTCACCGTCCGTTCGTAGTGCAAATCGTCATGAGACTCTGAAACGCGAACGGAAAGGCGATGTGAGATCGCGTTGATGAATGCCCCCATTACACGAACACCGCTAGTTACTCCTCGGAGATAAACCGCCTTCATTACTCACTTTCTGGCGTGACCTTATTCCCCTCTATAGTTTCTCTCTCTCACACACACACAGACACGCGAGAACGTGTACACAGTTACACACTGTTTCTCACTCTCTCGTTTACGATCTACCTTTCTCTCTCTTGCATCTGTCTCCTTCTCACCTGCACCTATTAACTTAATGCGAATTAATAACACCGGATTTTTTAGTCGACATGCTATTTTCTTATAACAATATGGGTGTTTTGCTAGGTGATCAATTTTCATCGAATAGAGTATGCGGGTCTGTAAAATGTGCGATTTTTATTTTGATGTAAGTTCGCAACGGAATAGTCAGGGCCGAGTTAAGGTTTAGGTAGGCCCTTCGAACATTTGGAGGTTATTTTGTAGATCTGGGGATTTGGAGATTTGAGGGTTTGTGTATTGGGAAGGAAGGAATTCAGGGAATTTGAATATTTAAGGGTGGAGGATTGAGGGGGTTGAAAATTTCAGAAGGTAGGAGTTTGGTGGATTGAGAATGTAGGAGTTTGAGAATTTGGAATTCGGAAATTTGGGGATTTGGGAATTTTAGGAATATAGAAATTTTAAAAATTTCGGAATTTTGAGAAATTAGAAAATTGGGAAATTAGGGTAATTAGGGAAATTGGAAAGTTGGGAATATTATAATTTGGGAATTTGGGAAATTGGAAAATTGGAAATTTGGGATATTGTGAATTTGAGTATTTGGGAATTTAGAAATTTTAGGAAATTGCAAAATTGGGAAATTGGGAAATTGTGAAATTGGGAATTTGGGATATGGGATATTGGGATATTAGGAATTTGAGTATTTGGGAATTTAGGAATTTTAGAAAATTGCATAATTGGGAATTTGGGAAATTGGAAAATTGAGAAATTGGAAAATTAGGAAATTGGGAAATTGGAAAATTGGGCAATTGGAAATTGGGAATTTGGGAAATTGGAAATTTGGGATATTGGGAATTTGAGTATTTGGGAATTTTAGAAAATTGCAAAATTGGGAATTTGGGAAATTGAGAAATTGGAAATTTGGAATTTGGGATATTGGGAATTTAAGAATTTTGGGAAATTGAAAAATTAGAAAATTGGGAATTTGGGAATTTGGGAAATTGGAAATTCGAGAATTCGAGAATTTGAGAATTTTTAAATAGAGAATTTCAAAAATTATTAAATCTAAAAATCTCCCAATTTGAAAACCTATAAACTTGAACATTAAATTTTAAAAACTTGAGAATTCAAAATTTTAGAACCCCTTTCGTCAATTGCAAATTCGCAACATAAAAATTTGAAGAATTTCCAAACCAATTATGATTAGCTTCTCATAGTTTTACATGATGTTCCCGCTTCCTGTGTGTTTATGACATTTACGTTGCAATAATTCGCAGTTAATTATAAGACATTTCTCGTTTCAGAATACATGCGTTACACGTACAAGTTAGCTTTGGTAATAGTCCAGGTAATTAAACTGTAACGACCGCAACGGTTACAGTAATTTAAAAATGTAGTGTTTAAATTAACTGCAAATACATCTCTGTGCAATTAGAAAGAAACTTTGTTTTACTATCCAATCAAAAGTGAAGAATAATTTCTGTGATACATATGTATACGTATGATAATGAATACGTTAAGCAAGATAGTACCTATAAATATTATAACAAGTTTTGAATGCGTGAAGTTTAATCCGTCGTGAAAGTTATAGTGTGTCTAGTGTTCACCATTAGACGGTGCACACGGAATCAGAATTCTCACATTAGAATTTTCATTCGCTAAATAATCATTCATGTATACAGAACTTATAATCTAAGGACAAGTATTCTCAGATCTAAAACATGGGTTTTCAACGTAAATTTACTGATGTATCCTCCATTATGCCTTGAAAACCTTAAAACATAGCTGCCTTAAAGTATCTGATATACCTAGTATTTGTATTCCTAGAATTAATATCTAAATCTCTGAGTCACAGTGTATTAAGTACACTTTTAATGAAAAAATATACCTTGTATGATTTTTACGTGATAAAAAATATCTCCTTCTAAGTCGTTTAGTTTTTAATATAATTATGTGAAAGTTATTTTAAATTGGTATTTTGTTCCAAGGTTTTTACCTCTTTTATTTTTTTATATCAAATTTAAGAGACATGACTTATAAATAATTAAATACGATTAATACTCTGGTTAAGATTCAGGTATTCTGCACAAAATGGTGACTCAGTATACAGAAATCTGTGGACAAAGGATCATCAAATGAAGCGCCGTTCTGAATATTTATAACTTTAAATCATACTCGTACGTGAAATTTCCTGACATCTGAATGCACTATAGTTCACCATAGAATAAATCGCAGCGATATTAGAAAGGGTAACTAGAAGAAAATACCTAATTTATCCACCTCAGATTTTCTTGCTTTCTCTTTTGATATATTCTTGTATAACATTGTAAGGTGCTAAGATCAAGGCTATCTAATCTCTTAGACGATACTAATTCAAATAACGGAATATTAAATATTATTTCATTACAATTGCATAACATCATAAATACATTATTTTTATTTCAATCTGCCATGCTACCTTTCAACAAAAACAGGTTATTTCGTATTGAGTACAGTAAGTAGACAAATTATTAAATTCAAGAGATTTTTAAAAATATGTGACAGTATTAATTTAACAATGATATACTTTATCTTCAATATGTAGTAATACTTGGAATATTAAAAGGCAGGTGTGGTAATTGTATGTTAAGTGTTTTATATTTGAGGCCTCGGTGATTGAACCAAACCTTGACTTCGATTTAAACGACGTACTTCGTAGGCATTCGATTTTTATGAATTTATGGTCAAAATGTCAGAATATTAAATAACTGTAATTTTTGCATAATGTAGTGTTCGACTTATGTTGAAGTACTCAGTTTATATTTTTAGTTATATGTATTTCTACTAAAAAATAATTGTTACCATACGTGTAATGTAAATGCACATTTGAAATTATATTGTAAAAATGATACATTATAACAAAACATACTATGTACTGTATTGTAAATTATATTATATTGTATTATTCTATACTATAATACATTATACTATACTGTATTATATTGTACTAAATTATATTACTTATTATTATAATATATTATATTCTAAAAATAACACATTATAACAAAGTACACAACATATTATATTCATATGTATATTATGGCATTATCCACTGTAATTGAAAATATTAAATAAAATGTGACTTTGACTCTTTGTTGACGAAGTCTACGATGCTTTTTCCTTCGAACATATCATTCATTTGTGAGACAACCTGTATAATCCCAATACGAAAGCGCACATGTCAAGGGGTGGTAAACTCTTAACAGATTGGATCGTTTGTCTTCAAGTTAGGAGCTGCGTTACGTTAGATACGTATTAATGTGATACTGCAACTATCAGTGATAAATAGACGCCTTTCACTTTGTGTTCATGGAGAATTGAACATTTTTTATGTCTGTCTTATGTAATGATTATTAAAAAGATCCTTTAGAATTCATTAATGAAATATATGGATATTAATAAGTATTTAAATAAAAATAGCTCAATATTTTCAGGAAACTTTTACTTTGATTTGAGTGATTAGTTTAATTTCAGTAAATTTTAGAACACGACACCAAATTATTTAAAATTGATTTATTTGAATTCTGCACACCAATTATTTCTTTCTATTATTTTCAAAATAAAAATGAGCTGAAATCATGCAGCTAATAAAGTATGAAAGTAAGTAAATGAAGAAATAAATAAATCTGGTGTTACACAACCTTTAAAACTGAAAACTTTTTAGCTACTTATGTCAATGCATGTCTTCGCGAAAGCCATCGCGTACACACCTTTTTCATGTTTCCTCTGACGCATATTCGCATAAATTTAATAGCTGATGATTACAGCGATATCTTAATATAAATTTTCTGAAAGTATACACATCCGAAAGGAGTACAAGATTATTGAGTGCGTTGGGCATTTAAGACCGAACCATCTGGTTCGATCAGTTAACCGATGAAAAATATTATTTCCTCCAATTTGAAATGAGTTGCAACATTTGTATATTTTTCTTTTGCTAATTGACAGCATTTATTTATCTTACCCGCAATTTCGTGTAATTAGGCGCGAACTTGTCACGTAACTTTATTCCAGCATCGTGTGTTATTTTAACGGAAAGTGTTCGAAGTAATGTTTCAAAATTTCACCTGCTGTATTTTTATATTTTATTATGTAATTAACGTAAATTTTAAAATAAGAAAAATCCATAATGAAAGAGCAATTTAAGTTGAAGTATTTTTGAAACACACTGTACAGTTCGTAAATTCAGTTTACATCAAATAGAGCATAGTTATTAAATTTTCAACGAATTTATCTTTGAAACATCCACAAAATGTAACAATTATTTTAGGATAAATACAGAGTATGTCGAAAAAGTAACAGAATTTGACCATTTTCAAATAATCTTCAAATAATCGCACGTTTGTAAAACCCTGCACAGTTTTGTAATTTAAAAGATAAATGCAGCTATTGCTAAAAATAAACACAGCAGTGATTGTTCTTTGCGGACAGACATTTACCAGTACTTATGAAATATCAAACAGTTTCGTTTAACCGGCAACATTACAGGTTTAATAAAACCAGTAAACCCTTAATTGAATTTTGAATTAATAACTGTTACGTGTAAATCAAACAAAACGATGTAAATTCGGTTAAGAGCGAATAATAATTTATGTTTTACCAGATAGCAATATGATACATGATAAATTAAAGAATATTTTTAATGCGGTTTCCATGCGCGTTACCAACCCGCATAATTTAACGTTGGTTGCTGAATATCTCTCCGTTGGTACAATGAAACTTGTTATAATTTATCAATTTGCTGTTAATACATATTTCATTAATACTTTTATTTGAAGCACAAATTGGAACGCAGCTAAATATTCTTCATAAGTGAAGATAACTTAATACAAAACTTGCTGTAGGAAAATTTTGTATAGTGGAAAAAAAGGAGAAAAGATCTTGGAACAAGATATCAAGATAATCCTTAATTATTTCGGAACAAGATTAAAATAATTTTTATATTAATTGCATTAAGAACTAAACGACTTGGAACGAGATACTTTTTTTTACACGAATAATTTAATACGAAAAACATGCAGAGAATAATTAGTATTCAAATATGGACTTAATACACACCAGCTCTGAGACTCAGATATTAATTCTAGGAATATATTAGATACTTTATGATAGCTATGTCTTAGGTTTTCTCTAGATTTATGGTAGATACATCAGTAAATTTACATTGAAAACCTGTGTTTCAAATTTCAAGATACCTGCAGTTAGATTATAATGTATATATGAATAATTATTTAGCGAATAAAAATTCCAATGTGAGAATTCTGATTTCGTGGGCACTAGACACACTATTACTTTTATAATGGATTAAACTTCATGCATTCAAAACTTGTTATAATATTTATAGGTACTACCTTGCTTAACGTATTCATTATCACACGTATACATATGTGTCACAGAAATTATTCTTCACTTTTGATTGGATAGTGAAACAAAGTTTCTTTTTAATTACGTAGAGATGTATGAAATTTGCAATTAATTTAAACACTACATTTTCAAATTACTGTAACCATTACGGTCGTTACAGTTTAATTACCTGGACTACTACCAAAGCTAACTTGTACGTATAACGCATGTATACTGAAACAAGAAATATCATAATTAACTGCAAATTATTGCAACGCCAATGTCATAAACACACAGGAAGTGAGAACAGCATGTAGAACCGTTGAAAGTCTAACGACATAAACACTCTCAGGTATACTTTTCGAAGCGAGAGTAAAACTATCAACAGATCATAATCGATCTGAAAAATTCCCAAGTTTCTAAGCTCTTAAAGTGTTAGAACGAGAAGAAAACTATTTATTGAAACCTAACCACTTAATATAAGGAACCTTTTATAAAAGTGTTTCTTTCACTTTATTTTATGGTAACGAATCGACTGAAATCTTTTTCGTAACAGTAGTCGCGCGACGCCGTCAGCATAGAAATTGTTTTCCGGTTTCTGGAGGAAATGGCGTTAGTTCCCGGTGCTCTTTCGTCCTACGCCATTGGGTACATCCAATATTCCAGGCACGCTTGCGAAAAACAAAACACAGGGGAATACGTTTCCCGCATATGCGGCTCGCGTGTACTCGCTGGATTCATTTTGACCGGAACATTCCGCTGTCAGCGCGGCGTTATCGCGCATCACCGAGCAGTAAAACGTTTCGGCCGCGCGCCGATAAACCATGAATCCGCAATTTACGGGAAACGTGAATGATTCGTTTGTGCGTCTGCACGTATCGCTAAAACGTACGTAACATACATGACCCTGGCAGGGTTGCACACTTTTTTCCTCACGGTTGTTCCAACATTTAACAGATCACTGTCCTATGTACCAATTATCTTTTCGAAGTATGATGTATACTTTGTTCTTTTAAATTTAAGGAAATATGCTATTTCATTTCTGAATGTAGAATATCAGTCTACTGTAATTATTATTGACGCAATTATGTTTATGTGCGAAGTTGTGGATCAGTAGATTAGGTTATGAAGTTCTTGGTTAGGTTAGGTTAGGTTGAAATACACTTGAGTGCAGTATAAGCTTTCTTTACATGACATGTACAGTGGAGGACAAAAGTATTCGTACACTTGAAATATAGAAATAAAAACAAGAATATTTGATATATTATTAAGTATATTTAATCATATATAGCTGTATATTAAACATTACTTACAGCAACAAATGACCCAAAACCGAAGGCAATAACATCATGTAGTAACTTGAAATGACATGAAATTTACGAGACCGTAAGAAATCACCAAGACAAAAGTATTCGTACACTTAATTATTACTACAATTATTTTAGCAGGAATTTTATAAATTAATATTTTGTATGATAACCCTTCCGGCGTATCACTTCACGTAATATATCGGGCATTGACAACACCAAACTTTTAACGAAGTCAGGTTCCATATTACACCATTCTCTTTTTAATATTTCTTTCAAGTGTTCTTTCGACGTTATATCATGTTTTCGCACATTTTTTTCTAGTTTTGTCCATACATGTTCGATAGGATTTAAGTCAAGCAATTGTGGAGGAGTTGCTAACCTGTGGGGAGTATTGGTATTAACAACCACTCACGCACTATGCATATAGGCTGTATTTTTCGCGTCATAGTCTTGCTGAAAATAAAATTCATCTAATTCATAAATCTAATTTATTCTAATTCATCTGCACTATTTTCTAAATTTTCTTTTAAAATTTTCCTATTATAACAAATTTTATTGTATAATTTCTTTTTTCACGTAGAATAACTACCTTTCCGCTTGAACCACCACCTATTGATCACCCTGTACAAACTTCAAGATGCAAAGTTACAAGTTAGAAGTTCGACTTGTAGAGCTTCGACTTGTGATAGCGTAACTGTTCTAAATTCAAATTGGAGATAAACTTCAACTAGTAAACTATTCTAAATTCAAATTACAGAGGTAGAATTCTAATTAACGTTTTATTTCAAACTATTCAGGTTATCGCAATAGAAGGAAGAATTGAAGGAAGAATAGAAGAATAGAAGGAAGAAATTTCTTTCTGTATAATATTGAATAAATAACATATATAATTTCAATATGTAATTCGTCTTACTCAATGTATCAATGGGACATCTTTCTCATTCAAACTCAGCACTCTTATGAACCTCATTCCTATAACACTCTTACCAACCCATTATGTTGTAAAAACCTCACAAATTCTAATCTTATAAAGATTTTCGAGTAATGAAAGTTCGACTGTGCTACTCGATTAACATTTATGTCAACGTTTCCGCTAATTTCGTTCCACCTAATTACTCAGTAAAATGTTTTAAGACATCGCAAAGGACAGTTCGTTCGTTAACCATCATATGTAAGTGCTTTTAAGCGGTACGGTAATTGAGTGAAGTTCCGTGCGACGTTTCCGTAACAGCTACTCGAAAGCCACGTTTTAGGGCAGCACCAATGGTGCTACTTGTCGCCGTCGGCGGTGACACATGTGCGCGTGCGAATAATAACCGCGTACACGTTTCTACAGACCGGAGATAACTATTGTCCCGGTCTTGGGGTGTAATGCCCTATTGTGAATTGGTCACAGTGACGTATCGCTTGTCATCGGGAAAGCGATGGTTAGTTTATTTCAATTTGGTTACTATGCCTTCACAGACAGCCCTAAAATTGATGTCGTTTTTTATTGATTTCTACCATTTTGCACTCTGAACTTTCATGAATTATCAATGCAATGACATTTAGCATGTACATTTGAACTTTTACTCCTTCGTTACAATAATACATATCACTCATGATAAATTTAACCTTTGCTTTGTGTGGAGGCATAAATACAATATGAATAAACGAATATAAAATTGGGAAAGAAACTAATTGTAATTGAGTACTCTCAAGTAGATGTATCGTTAAGTCATTCAGTGTGGTACTTGACTAATATCGAAACACAACGATGACGTTTAGTGTATTTCATTTGGTGCCATATTTCAGTATTAGGTTTGGTTGTTTTAGGTGAGTACCCACTAATAGTCAGTTTCCCAATTCAAACGATTGAGGGGTACAGCCATAAACGTAGACAAACATCCCCTAACTATGAAAGGAGACATATCAGATAACTGCATCTATAGATAACACTATGAATAAATTGTACATAGCGTCATATGTATAATAATGTATCAAATAACTAATGTATATGCAGCTAATCCTCAGTACAAGGCAAAAATGTAAAATTAAATTTTTGTACTTGGAACTTCATTTTGGAGACAATGGTTACAGATTAAAATTTAATATCTACCTCATAAAATTGCATTGCAAGTATAAAAATAATATTGTAATACATTGGATCTCATGTGTATTTCATGAATATCAAAATACAAGAAAGTTGTTATGTCATAAGCATCACCCTACAGTTCGCTGTTAATCGAAAGATCTGAAATAAATCGATCGATGAAAATTGTACGTGGAGTCAAAAGATGAAAATAAGCTAATCTTTCTGTATGTAGCTCAGGGCGTGTAAATTATGGCTACCGTGTGACTCGTAAAGAACAAAGACCATAAAAGACTTATCGCCCAATCCAGCGTAATCACTTTCCCGGCAGGGTTGAAAGCGAGGCCATGGCAAAGTTTCGGGGTGGACGGGCAAGTAAATCAAACTAGAATTACCGGCTGCTTAGCATACGGACCAAAGTCTCGTACGGGTAAGACGGAGAGAGGGACACGCTCGACGACGACGACCGTGGAAGGCAACCAGAAATAATATCGCCATGAATACAAGAGTGAGCGCCATTACACGTAATTGTGATCTATAGGTGTCATATATTACGGCGTCGACGACGTATAAAGGGCGTTCAGGCTTGCACGCGTAAATCCCCGTCCTCTCCCTACCGTCATTTTCCCCACCAGTCTCGTACCCCTCTACCGTATCCCCTCTTTTCCTTTACCACTCTTCGAGAATCATCCCTAGTGAAATATTTACGTGCATAATCAGCCCATATACAATAAAACAACCCCAAACGCTTTCGATATGGACGCTTGAGGCTTATCGCGTGACAGCGAGCATTTACTGTCTTCACGCTTCGAATTTGGAGAACCTATGCTACATTGGACAACTTGATAGTTAACTATAAATCAATCCATAATTCACACCCCGTTCAACGTTACTTGGATTTCTTTTTCGAGATAACTGTTATTGGTGGCGATAAATTAAATACGAATCTGGAATAGGTAAATACAGAACGTTGTAATGGAAATGTTCGCGATTAAATATTTATTAATTAATGAAGTATTAATGGAGGAACATGGGCCTCATTGCTGTAATCCGTTTCACTCGGAGTTGTTAATTGTAATTGAATGCAGATATCACCAGCACTCGAGTGCAAGGTAGACTCGCTGTGGAGTTGCAGTGACTTGCTATGTGAACAGATTGAAGTTTTCAAATTTCTATATTTTTAAATATTTTAATTGCAAATTATAATATTTTCAAATTTCCACGCCTTCAAATTTTTACATTCTCAAGTATCCTAATTTGCCATATCCCATGCTAATAAATTCCCAATTCTCACACCCCCAAAAATCCTCAGAAGTGTCATTGGCCATATATCCTTAGATTAAGTTAAAAATTGTTAATCTCAAAAATTTGTAAAAATTGAAGTAACTAAAAGTATTGAAAACTATTCAGCATTTAATTGTTTGCCCCGTTCACTTGATACGAGGGGTGGAAATCCTTTTTTCATTCACCGAAGAATTTCAGCCGCGATTGAATATGCATGACAACATTGAAATGGATAGAAAAGGTATAAATCACAGCAATACAATGCGCACGAGAAATCAATCTTCGTTCACGCTTCGTGGTTTCTTGTTAGCATTCCGTGGCGAGAGCGTTTTCACGGTTTGAAAGTGGCGCGCGCGGCAAGATCGATCGACGACCGGTCGATGGCGATACGTCGGAACAGGACAGCCCTCTTCTGTTCTCTTTCTTTGTGGAGCCGAGAGCGATATTACATATCGCGGTGATGTATCGTCTCCAGCGTTCGGGGTGCGTTACGGTACGTTACACACAGACCGCTCGCCGCGAATAAAATCATTGTTGGTAGGTGATTAATGATCGTGTTATAAGGGGCACAACCGAACGCAGTTCCCTGTCTCGACGATATTGTAAACCTCGTGACACTTTCATGCTGTTCACGAGATCGATACACGACCAGCCATAGCACGCAGTGGTCTATGAGTTTGTCAGTATCTCCCTTTTGCTAAGTGACACGTCGTTCAATTACAAAGCGAGAATTTCATCCATCATTTTCTGTTAACGGTGCTTAGTTTTTCTCTTATGCGTCCCAATTGCGGTGTTTTCAAGCTAGTTTGCGCAATCGTATGAACCGTTTATTTTGAAAGTGGGACAAGTCCATTTTCTGTTATTGCGAGATATTTATGGGGGATCAAATTTTAAAATATCGGTAGCAGTAGTGTTTAAAGTCATGGTTAAAAAAATGCTGCTGTTATTAAACAGAATTACTGTTATTAAATGATTCTAGGTGTTAAATAGGTCCTTTTTAAGAATTTTTTTAGGCAAAAGAAATATATATCTTCATAATGTATTTAACGAAATAAAAATAGCTTTTGTAGGTTGTACGGAGTCTTCTCAGTTGCAGAAGTATCGATGTCCCAATTTTGAAGTATAAGTTGAGGTATCACCTTATTGCCTTTGAGTGTCACGCTATGTTTTATAAAATATGACAATTTTGTTCCAGATACTACGGTTTTATGAGTTAATTTAATAAAAATCATAAACGTAATTACTTGGATAACGCACGACACACATTTCACTTTGGAAGCTTAGGAACATGAGGTTATGGCGAATATTCCCCTTGGAGGTTCAGTATTATGGACGAGCTTGAAAATCTCATGGTATTATGGAATTTGCTGAAAACTAAGAATAAAGAGGTCTATATGTGTTGAATTTATCTTGTTTTTTACTATAATAAACCATTTTAGGATATAATATGGCGAAAATTCTGTTTGTCATTGACTTATGTACAGAAGTTCAGAAATCGTTTCTCAAGGTTTTTCATAAAATCAAAAATCAAAGTCACCGAAAACGCATTACTTAATAAATATTTACGTTATAATGTGTTAATATCGTTTCAACGTTTTATTGACCTTGAATTAACATTGTATTAACATGCTATTAACATTGTGACGTGATTGTCATTTTTTATTTTAAAATTTATACATTAATAAATGTATTCAATTTTTTAAAATTTGCTTACACTTATTTATACATGCACATTTTTTTTTATTAATAATTTTAACACAAATCCTCCATAATTGATGCATCTGCATAGAAAGTGCAGAAACTTTTAATGTTTCATTTTAAAGCTCGACAAAGAAAAATGGGTGATCACAAGGGATTAAATTGTGCCATACCCAAAATCACTAAATACACAATATTTAGTCCAATATACATACTGATCAATTTGCTGCTATATTCATCCCTGAAACTAATAAGCTCCCCGAAATGTAATGAAATTTTAACCAAGTCTCCACCAGATGTTCCAATATTTTAAAAGTTGAATATCGGACACTGTTAATGTATTACAAAAGAAATGATCGATTGTAGAATAATATCAGGGGTCGTAAGAACTGGTATAATTCCGATAATTCCCCGTAACTTAATAACAGACGGTTGTTTGCAGGAATAATTTAGTAATGCACGAAGAAGCATTAACGATTGAATCGTAGAAGGCTCGTTGATCGTATCTCGGCAACAGCAACTCCAATCTACACAATTTATCAACAGGGTACCGGCTTACCCCGCGCTTCTTTCAGATTGATGTTACTATAACAACACGTCAGTTATTCATTGTGCGCCCGGCAGTGCATTAATCAAGCCCTCGCTCTGACATCAAATACAAATGATATTTTATAGCATCATAAATCTTCGCTGGCTGTCACCGTTCGTGGGCGTTTGCTACGAACACGTCTCTTGGGGTGTCTCCTACTCTCCTTCTCCTGTATCCTGCTTTGTCCTGTCGAGCCGTGGCAGCCCCAGTTAGCCGTATGACTTCTACCTTGCCGTGGCAGTTTCGATTTAGTTTAATAATTTCTCTTACCAATTTCCTTGCGATCATCCGCAGCTGGCTGTCTTTGCTAAATAGTTTCAATTATTCTTCCTAATTTGTGTACTTAACCTATGTTTTTAGAAGTTATATGCTATCTGTATCCTCTTCTGTTGACACTATCTTTAGGTTACTATAATAAATGTAAAGTATATGTATGGAGCATTAATTACTTACATTCATTACGTATTGATACATTTTGTTAAGTATATTATAAACGAATATGAATATAAATTCATGAAGTATTAGTTATTGTGTGTGTATTTTACGGTAAAAAGAATGAAGTATATAACCTCTAGTAATGAGTTCATTCAGTTACCCTTAGACATAAAGACTCAAGACTAAGGGGTCAAAGAGTATATTAATTTTCTGTCCAATTAATTTTCACATATTATTGAAGTATAGAAACCTTCAATAAATAAAGGAAGATAGACATCTGTTTTAAAGTTGTTAAAAATTGATGTATTGGTGATACAATTTTTAAGATTTAAGAAAAATGCAACACTAAATTAAACGTGCAATGTAAATAAATAGCTCATATAACAAATACGTGATTATACTTTAGATATTTTTAATGAATAATAATTCTCAAAACGTAAGTTTAAGTCATAATTTAATCACGCTCAAACTTTGTTTACAAATTACACAATAAAGTAGAATCACAACAATTTTGTGTACACCGTCATCTCTCGGGCACTGAATGAACTTTCTGTAGCAATGTCGATAAAGTCGCAAGGACCTAACATTGTTCATTATTTTGTTTACTGTATTTAATACTAATTACAATTTGGAAATAAATAATTCTACAGTATTCTTAAAATAAGACCCTCAAAAATATTTCTGTTAATGAGCTATTCTTATGTATATAAAAAAATACTTAAAGTTCTGGAAATTAAGTCAAAAAATTTATGGTCATCAAGGGACTAGCATATACATATGCTTTGAATTATTTAATGTAAGTCACAGTGTATAATATTTATTAGTTAAATATATGCAGGTACCAGCAACAAATACAAAACTTTCCCATAATTACTGCAATATTTTGTTTTCATTATTCATTGAAATTTTCAAAAATATGCAATTTTACATCCATCAAGAGTGAAAAATATAATTTTTGCCTTTGTTTTAGAATCTGAATCTTTCGTCTCCTTAAATGAAACAATAATTGAACTACAAGTGTCAGTAATTAATAATTAATATTTTGTATGTAAAAATAGATATAATATTTAAAATAGTACGATGAAATTTATAATTAAATAAATTTGTCTTCCCTCTAACTACACACATAATGCTATATCCTTAAAATTTTAACATTTAAGAAAACAACCTACCTTATCCTTAAATACTCAGATTTTAAGAGATTTAAGAGATTTAACAGAATTCTATTGTTCGAAGATTAACACATCTCGTGAGACTTGAAGTTATAACAAATATTTAAAGTTAAGTCCAAAAATTCTATTGCAATATTTAATTCAAATAAAACCTTCTACCCAATACATAATGTCTAATTATACAAAAGAACTGTGATTACATTTGTTATTCTCTTCCATTTAAATTTAAAATCAAGTCATTAATGATTTAATGTTAATCATTTTTAATATAATTGAAACCACGTCTATAAATGCATAAAATCCCATGTAGCACAGAATATATTAAACAATTAATGTTTACCCAAGAGTTTCATTGTGATACTTTAAGAACCTTAGCGTTAGCTTATAACTGCGTGTACCATCTTTAGACAATTAAGACACGAGAATAATGAATGGACACCAGTCACGAGATCAGTATCAGCAAAGAACGACCTACATGTTCAGCTAACGCTGTCGCGTTGATTCCGCAAAAGGAAGCTCACAATGTGCGAACATTAATTTCACGTTACACCGTGTAATCAGCACTCGTACGCGCGTATCAATTACGATTAATTACCTTGATAGCATCCAACGTATGGAAACGCGTTTCACCAGCACCTTGCAGGTGTTCCTACGTACACCTTTACTTGGCCTTCTGAATCTAACCGGCGTTATTTCCCTCGACCAGAGATAATTTTCACGAACAAGAAGAAAAAAAGCAGTGAGCGTAATAACTACCGCGACTTTGAAGCAGCATAAGCAAACGAGCGTGGATACAATTGGACAAGCACCTGGTTCGAACATCAGATGAAACACTAGAAGCAAGGGAAGACTAGCCGGTGATGTGGTTGTGGGTGAAGAACAGAGAGATAAGGCGGCCTCAGGCGATGTCTGTCATGTCAGCCGGCGTAATAAGTTTGAAATCCACATCAAGCGATTAATAATGCTCGAGCGATTCACAAAAAGGTGCTGCATTGCCCGGTAAGAGAGAAGTTGTTAAGCTAACCCCAGGCACCCACGGTGGCGGCCATATTTGCTGTCAGTAACAACTCTCCCGCATTGCCGGTTTATATACGGTGCTCTGTAATCGCTGATGCAAAACTATGCTGATTTTACAGACCATGCTTCTTTTACTTAACGATTTGTTTATTTAGAATATGAAATTGAACAGCTTTTAAATTATCGTACGCTAACGAACATGATTGATTGCTCTAGAAATAATGTGGAAGTCTCATCGTTCATTTTAAATGAAAATGTTGAAGGTTCCAACGTGTCTGGGAATTTTAAGTATGAAGACATCAATATTGAAATTAAATTTAAAAAAATTGATATTGTTGCATTTAATAGCTTTTAATTATTTAACACTAAATATTTTATTATCACAATTTAATATATTAGTAAAATATATCAATAACGATACATAAATGTTACATTTTAGATTTAAAGGCAAAAACCAAAAAAACAAACAGAAATTTTTGTGAAATTCAAAATAAAATAATTTTAAAGTACCAAGATTTATTATGTCGTTTTCTTAATTTACTACATAAAATAATAATTGATTTAATTTATACATAAAGGAAGTAAGATTTCATTGCAACGTTTTCAAATAATTTTTTGGTTTACCCTTGTATGGATTTTTAGCCAGTATCGAGCTGACAATACGATTAGAAAGTAAAATGTTTCGCGTTACGTAAGATAGAGATAAAAGGTAATGCCACTCAAGGAACGTAATAACTATTGCGATTAGTACATTGGAAGCATTACGTAACACAAAAGTGCCAATAATATGTTATAATTTATTACGGGATAAACGGAATAATAATGTTCATATGCGTCTTCTGGAAAATTATTTATCGTTTAACAGACATATGAACAACGACTTAATTACGTCAATTAGCAAGAAACCGTCTGTTATTTAATAAATTATTTAAATAGTTAATTTAAGTCGGTAACTTATTTTTCTTCTAACATAATCGGTTTGAAACAAGTACTTTACTTATTCATTCAAACTTCAAAAAAAGTCAGATAGGTAGATAAAATTGACGTTAAGAATATTATTTCATAAAGTGTACAAATTGATATCCTCTTTTTAAAAGAAAAATTTGTGTAGACATAAGAATATCTCTTCACACTGTTCTGTGTATTTTAAATCAATACCACGCTTTCTATAAATAATAGTAATATTATTTCTCGAGAGAATTTAGAATTTTCCAAAAATGTTCAACGTCTCCATTTCCCAGGCAATAAATATTCATTCATCAGCAGAACTATCTTTTATCGACAAGAACGTTTTGTATTCTGACAATACCACTGTCACAGAGTTTCAACGAGTTCTAACAAAATATAAATCATAAGCTGACTTGATCAAATGTATGCGAAACCTACGACCGTCCAAGTTAAACGTTTGCCGATAATGACGAAGATACGGATAGACGATTTATTAGCAGTCAAGTGTGTATAGCTGTCTGTGTCCGTGTCTGTGTAGGAAGGAAAAGAAAGCTCGTTAGTCAGGTTGAAGTTAGGTAGTCAATATGGACGTCAAGCACAATTCGTTTCGTTGCCTAATTATAAAGGCCGAAGCCCTCGAGGCTTAAAGCGAACGCCGCGCCGGTTCGACTTATTGTTAGACCCACGTCACGGATATTTTATAAATTATTCAGGTCGAGATGACGGCGTTATGCGACTGGGAAAAAATTTAATTTACTCGATAGTTTCTGTCATTAACGGACATTATTCTTATTGACGCTTGACATTAATTACGCGGGAACAGATGTCGCCGACAGATAACACGATGAACGATCGATCTAATGGTATAATCGAAGATATTAATCTTCCCGCAGTTCCTGCATAATTTCTTACTTTTACGTCACGTTTTTTAATGTGTTCAACAGTAAACTCGAAACTTTATCGCAGTTCTTTACATTCGTGTTTGTTGTTATTTATTTTTGGGGAAATGCTGATTTACAATTATTCGGCAATTTAATTTATTTCTAATATACAGGGTATTCCAATTCTTTCAAACTACCAGCGTGTTCTATATGCAAAAGTAAGAAAGAAATATTATATGAACATATTCTCTTCAATGTTTTATTAAGGAGTTATAATTAATAATAAAAAATTATATATATGACGTAACGTCATATGGACGTTTAAGAAAAAATTGCCAATATCAAAGATCAAATTTTATTTTACTTCTTAAGAGTACTAAAGAGCTTATATTTTGCAAATAATAATTTTGTAATTATAAATGTTTCCTTTTAAAATTGGCAGTAATGAAAAGTGAAGGAAATAAATTAACAATAAATAAAGCAGTCTTCATAATTCGAAATTAAAAGGATAAAGGTTGACGTAATGAACGTTTAACAAATTCTCACGTGATAAAGTTTGCTGCCGGGGTAAACATAACTTCGAGTGAGTTTCTGAGTAGCACACGTAACGACAAGATAGCTGATAGCGATCGTAATTTATATTCGATCCGTGTATTCAGCATTCCCAATCTAAATGAATGAACAGTAATAAATAAGGAGGAGCTAATAAACGGCGTTGCGCTAAATCCTTTCGAAACGGATTGCATTCTAGGGAATCGATATTCCACCTCGAGGATGTATCGTTCCTTTTTTCACTTTGTAACTGTTGAATCATTTGCTGCTACGTTTTACACTACTTTAGGTAAAAATTGTACCGATAAAATATATTAGCTTTTCGTAATTGAAATTTAACGAGCAGTATTCAATATTTTATCAATTTTGCTGATCTCATGTCACTCGTATAACTGATTTATTTGTTTGGTTTATAAAAGAGGATTTGTTCGTAAATCAAATTTTTCGTAAGAGTAATGTTGCAGATTTATGACATGTAATTTTCCTTCAATCTCTTCAAGGATACTAACATGAACGCTTAAATTAAACCAGATTCCATATGTATGTATTACCATTATTTGTGCGTATACCATTATTTCTTAAAAATTATGAGATAAATGAAAAGATGATAAATTCTTTCAAAATTTATTTTATAGTAGAGTCAAACTGAATAAAGAATAATTACTCTCAAAAATGAAATAATTTTTTCTAACCTTAAAATATGATTCTTGAAGAGGTTAGATAAATTGTTAAAATAGAAAATGCTTATTTACTGTTATTGCTTGTAGAAATTCTAAAATGTTTAAGTTTAAACTCTTTCTTAAACACTTAAATCTCTTTAATTTTTCAAATCGGAAAAAATCATGCAGCAAAGATATTAAAATATTTTTTTAAATAACATCTGAGTCTTTCAAAACAGAAAAAATCATACAACGAAGAGTTTAAAATGTTTTTTCAAATAATTAAATTTTCTGAGTCTTTCAAAACAGAAAAAATCATACAAGAAAGAATTTAAAATCTCTTTTTTGAACACTTAAATCCTTCGAACTTTTCGAAATGAAAAACGTGCAACAAAAGGGTTGAAATTTCTTTCTCAAGCATTTAAATGTTCTTAAGTATAAACAGCCTGTACAATTTTGTTTAAAAAAGCTGTCCAATAACTCAGTTGAATTTCATCGTGACTAATCCACAGGTATTGTTTCGCAATGACAGATAAACGAGATTCGAAAGGAAAGTGGGAGTTGACGGGCAAAATATAACCAGGTTATCGATAGTCGCTCCCGGGATTAGCAGGATTTCGAACGGGCATCTGAGTAGTATGGATAGTGACTAGGCGAGAGATAGTGATCGTAATTTATATCGAGCCACGTTCGACGTTTCCAATCGCAACGAACCAGCCAACCAATCGTAGATAAGTTCGCGCTAATAAATGACGGAAACTGCCGCCTAGGTACTTCCTCATAAATATCGCAGACAACTGCGTTTAGATTTATAAGTTGTACCACTTCTTTTCACTGCTATCTACGCGATACATGCATACCATTTGTTATAATGTGCCACGGTCTTGTCAGATCTCGACACAGATTATTTTGAATGAAAAGTAAGAAATAACATTCCAAAGTAATCTTGCTGAATAAATTATTTCAAGTAATTCCTGTTATCTCGAAAACAGTAGAACTCCATTTATCCGAACCGGCACAAGATAACTGAAGAGACAACAGGAAATTTTGAAATTTTTATTGAAAAGTTCCAAACTCAGACAACGTACGAGTGATAGCTCAACTTGTTTAAGCTGATTTTTGAAACTACAAATTTGCAAGTGGTTTTCATATAATTTTCACATGCGTGTTTACAAGTAACCGAGCTTAATTTTCAAAATTACCTCACGCAATTTATTTATTAAAACCCGTGCAAAACTTGCAAAATTGCGATGAAATCATCTAGTCGATAAGTCGACATTTGGAAAGAATTTTCTGCGTTCAACCAGTTTCCCAGAGAAGCAATGTTCAGCCATGCGCTACTTAATCTTGTAATACACAAAGATCGTTACACGACATCGTTGAGGCAATCGTAGCAAACTGTAATAAGATGTAACACTTTATGATATTGCTTTCTACCCGGTGCATACATTTTATCTTCCAGGCATATCGTTAGAATTTAGATCGATACGGGGAGTGCAGTTTGATCGGTGTACGAGTATAGCAATGAACACATCGGTGTATTAATATAAGTGAGAAATCGTACGATTAACCAACGACTGAGTGAAAACTTCACGAGCGTTTCCTTTTCCTACGAGAGCCAGAATGAATTACGGGTCTATAATTTATCCAACATTATTGCGGTCAGCTGCTATAGAACTTGGCGCATGGTAAACATATGGTAATCAGGCGATTTGACTCATCAAGGCTCAGCTTTGTAAATGGCACGGATGTCCTTGGTAATTTATGTGATGCAGAAGCGTGTAAGTGCGACCGGTTAACAGGCGAACGCTCATCTAAACGTGCTATTAAATTCAACCTGAATGGATTACGTATCTACACTCATACAGGATATTTCTGAAACAGATGGCCAAACTTAATGTATTTTATTTCTCGGAGACGAAGAAAAATGGTACGTATCAGATACGTGGCTTCCGGAACGAATTATAAGTGCATTATTTTATTGCCATTTGTGAGTTCCTTGATTAGTTTGATATATCTTCCTGGATAATTAATACTATTTTTTTTTTAATATTATTATGTAGTAAGTTAGGAAATATTATACAGGGTGTAACGTTGCTCACGATATTTCTGTCACTTACAGCCATCTTGTATAGTTAGTTAAGAAATATTATTATGTAGCAGATATTTAACAATAATGACAGTCGAATGTTTATTAAGTCAAAATGGAGGAATGTTTTCATCGCCTTTTCAATGTCTCTTTCAATGGTTTTTATCGTTTAATAAATATTTATTTATACTTGCATGAATCGATAGATTTAAACAAAACATCCCATGATTGAAGTACTCAAAATTCTTTTTTACTAGACATCTTCAGACTTGCATTTATAATAATGAATTTGAGAATATTCAGGTAAATTTTGAATTTTTCAATATTTCTGATCAATTATTTATATTTTTCAAGGAAAATGTATACGCCAATGTCTATTAAAAATAAAATAAATTCTCTTGAAAAGAACATTTAGTCTTTAATTGTTGAGACATGCTGTATGAGATAATGTACGTTCTGTTTTGAGGTAAAACAGCATTTTGCAAGAAATGTAAATGAGAAAAAAGAGCGAAGAAAAGGAATATTACTTTAAAAGCAATAAAATGTTCGACACGGTTTGATCGATTGTTATTTATCACCTGGAGAAACGCAGAACTTTCTGCAAAACAACGTGAGGAAATGTAAATAGGTGAGTAATATAGATCCTCATTTTAATTCATTTAATGCGACTGAATCTTCTTGATACGTAAAATTTCGATTTAACTCCAAAGTATTATTGGATTAACTTGAAAATTAAGTTAATTTTAAAGATTATTGAGCGAGCGAGCCGAAAGCGAGCGAAGCTCTTATACTTGACTTTGCAACTTCTTTGTCCGCGTTTTTGTTTTGCACCACTCAATTCCTATCAAATTTTGCACGCACATGCGTATGTACATCCAGATGGACATTGAAAAAAAAATTTTAAATCGGACTTGCCACGCAGGAATAATCACCGCAAAAACTGATCCTCATAGACTTCAATGTAAAAATTGAATTTGCTCGCGATTGGAATTTTCGTTATTGGGTATATTGCAAAACACCCACCGTTTGATATTCAACACATACATTTAAAAAATACTATTTCCGAATAAATATACAGTTTTATACATATATCTTCGTTCAAAAACGGGTGAACTAAACTTAAAAAATGAGGGTCCGAACATGCATATAAAGAAAATAAAAAAATGAATATTTCGGTACTTTGGCGACGTAGTATGGTTCCTGAGGCATTTAGAAACAAATTTCTATTAGGGTTTGATGCGTTTTGATGCGTAATAAAGCCAGGAAATGAATTTTTGTCGAATTCGGTCCAAAACGGTACAGGTGGCGCCATCTAGCGGCGAGCGGCGGAACTACGAGAAACTAAAATTTCTATTTTCTCGAAAATTAGGGACTTTTCCGAAATTCTGAGATATACAAATTGTTCCTTGTCGCCTACGGAATCGAACGAATATAATTATAGCCTGCTAGGACCATTATTAAAGAAAATAGAAAAATAGTCCATTTCATGGACTAAAAAATTGCCGTCCATCTAGCGGCGAGCGGCGGAACTACGAAAAACTAAAATTTCGATTTTCTCGAAAATTAGAGACTTTTCCGAAATTCTGAGATATACAAATTGTTCCTTGTCGCTTACGGAATCGAACGAATATAATTATAGCCTGCTAGAACCATTATTAAAGAAAATAGAAAAATAGTCCATTTCATGGACTAAATAATTGCCGTCCATCTGGCGGTGAAAGTTGGAACTACAAAAATATAAAAATGCGATTTTCTCGAAAATTAGCGAACTTTGGGTACTTCTGACGCTCGGAAAGTGTTACGTGATCGCATTAGAACAAAAATTAAGCAACAAACGTTTCCTGAAAGCACTAATAAAGAAAATAAAAAATATGTCATTTTATGGAGAAAATTTGTGGCGCCATCTAGCGGCGAAACTGCGAACTAAACTGAAAAAACGTATGTCCGAACACGCGTTAAGGAAAAATATGAAAAGTAATATGTCGCAACTTTGACTACGTAGTATGCTTCTTTAGACATTTTAAAGCAATGTTTGTTGAATAAGTTATTCATTTTTTTGCCTATTAAGCCTAGAAAATGTATTTCTATTTGATACCATTACTGCGTGTTCGGACATACGTTTTTTTCAGATTAGTTCGCAGTTTCGCCGCTAGATGGCGCCACAAATTTTCACCATAAAATGACATTTTTTTTATTTTCTTTATTAAAGCTTTCAGGAAACTTTTATTGTATTATTTGGCTTCTAATGCGATCACATAACACTTTCTGAGCCTCAGAAGTGCTCAAAGTTCGCTAATTTTCGAGAAAATCGAAATTTTGTATTCTTGTAGTTCCAACTTCCACCGCTAGATGGACGGCAATTATTTAGTCCATGAAATGGACTATTTTTCTATTTTCTTTAATAATTGTCCTAACAGGCTATAATTATATTCGTTCGATTCCGTAAGCGACACGGAACAATTTGTATATCTCAGAATTTCGGAAAAGTTCCTAATTTTCGAGAAAATCGCATTTTTATATTTTTGTAGTTCCAACTTTCACCGCTAGATGGACGGCAATTTTTTAGTCCATGAAATGGACTATTTTTCTATTTTCTTTAATAATGGTCCTAGCAGGCTATAATTATATTCGTTCGATTCCGTAGGCGACAAAGAACAATTTGTATATCTCAGAATTTCGGAAAAGTCCCTAATTTTCGAGAAAATCGAAATTTTAGTTTTTCGTAGTTCCGCCGCTCGCCGCTAGATGGCGCCACCTGTACCGTTTTGGACCGAATTCGACAAAAATTCATTTCCTGGCTTTATTATGCATCAGAACGCATCAAACCCTAATAGAAATTTGTTTCTAAATGCCTTAGGAACCATACTACGTCGCCAAAGCGCCGAAATATTGCATTTTGCATGCGCAGTAGAATTGACATAGGCGGCTCATGTACGTATCGGAATGCTGACACAAAATAATTAATTACTCACTACCTGAACGTTTTTTATGAACTTTTATTATCGAACCATGTAAATAATGCATTGCTGACCATTCTTCAATCATAAAAGTGCACAAGATATATCCACAAAACATGTAATTAATTATTCAAAATGACCTCGTGTATACCGCTTGTCACCGTGGCTGGCCTTAGGTTATTAGTTAATAACTAATTAATTTCGTTACAAATCTGAACAAATATGATACGAGAAAGTAGCTGGGGGATCACTGAACATTCTTTTATAATAAAAGTACATAAATTATGTTTAGAAAATGTGTTATTAATTATTTCAAATTAGCTCATGCATACGATGTATTCCGCCGACTTCGTGTTGGATATTAATTAATAACTAATTATTTACAATAAAAATGTGAACATATGTGATATGAGAAAGTAGCCAGGAAATCACTGAACATTCTTTAATCATAAAAGTTCATAGACTGTGCTCAGAAAGTGAGTAATTAACGATTTTGCATACTCAATATCGTGTATATTCCTCCTGCGCGCCGCTCGCGTAGTCTTGTTACCATAATTGGATACGTTTCGATGATTGCGAACGTAATATACGTTGGATAGATAAAAGGCTGCAGTTACCTAGATTTCCAACAGGTGGACATTAAATAAGAATCAAATACTCAAATGCAAATATAATTTTCTTGTGTAATATCGGAATCAAGATAACAAAAATGTTATATATCGATTAAATTTTTCAAATCCGCTGTTTTTGCAAAAGAAGACATCTGTAAGATTAGTTTTTGGTGATTCGAAAGATCATTTTGTGCCAGACTTGTATCATTCCCTGTATCATCGACGAGGTACAGTATAGTGTGCGAATTATTTTGAACTGCCTATAAAAACATAGGAATTGTCTTCCTATATTTAATTAATTAGTTAATAACTTTGCAACAATAACTAATTTTATTGGAATTGATTTTGAATTTAATTTTTATACATGTTCTTGAACGAAAGTTTGATTACAGAATGAATAGTAATTAATTGATTACAAAATATAAAAATTGTCTTCCTATATTTAACTAATCAATTAATTAATAACTCCACCAATATTACTGACTTATTTAAAATAATTCTGGATTTTTTAATTTCCGTACATGTTCCTAATTAAAAGTTTTATAACAGAATGAATTAAAAACGATTTTTTTTTTAAGTAAAATTGAACACGATAACGACGATTGCTTAAAATTTAAAACATCGATCATTCTTTCATAACTGCAAATAGGGTTTTTCTTAAGCGACGGCTGTGAAAATAGAATTCTTCATTACCGATGACTCTGATGATCACCACAATACTAATAGGATTTTTCTTTACTGACGACTCTGGTGATAACCACTATACTAATAGAATTCTCCTGTATCAACGACTCTAATAATCACCACATTTTTGATTGATTAATTTTATAAAGGCCTCGACTGCTACGATCATTGGCCCGCACATTTTTGTGGTTAAGATTTTGAAACACCTGCGTTCATTGCTTTGTAAGTGTTTTCTATATTTCACACTTAACTGGTTCTTTTTAAACTTGACTATCCTAGGTCTATATTTAATATTTATAATATTTTTAAACAATCAAACGTAATGTTGTATTGTGAATGTCATTATATGTAACAGGCTTATGGATTCCTTTAAGAACTCACGATTTTATTTTAATAAATAATAATAATTTTTTAGCGTCGAATATAATGCTTCAAATTAATCATAACCGCACTTTTTGATTGATTGATTATTGTTTTAGGCGTCGATTACTATGCTCATTAGCCCCCCACTTTTTGAGTTTATGATACACGTAGAACTACAGTGGATATTCTATATAAGCAAATCTTTCGGGAGTGAAGTTGTGCTTATATCGTACAGGTCCTACATTGATTGATGTCTTGCCGAACGTAGAAAAGGACAGAAGAGAAAAATATCACGGTCGCCGTTTGCGTATATCGTAAAGGTGCTACATTTCGAGCGATGGAGACCGAACGTAAACAAACAGTGACCTACTAGAAGGACACTCCTAATGCAAAAATAAAACTTTTTTATTTTTTATTTTTTTTTGTTTAAATTTTTTCCATCATATTTGTAACATTTTTCTCATTAAAATGAGACCAAACACGACATACTTCGGGACATATTTACTTGTAATTTCAAGTGTTACGCGTACATCGATGATTTTACTCTAATAAGATATTGGAAGTAAATATAACTCAAATTACGTCATGTTTGGTCTCATTTTAATCAGAAAAATGTCGCGAATATGATGGAGAAAGTTATATAAAGAAATGGATGGAAAATAAAAAAATTAGCAATGCTCAAGTATTGCAAACAATCGAACAGATTTTTGATCTTTGCCGACTGCCACGATCGTAGCGTCTCTTTCTTTTTGACTCGCTATCCTCTTCGACGTGAGAAACTTTTATCGTCAATTAAACCAGTAAATATAGTCTAAATTATGTCGTGTTTGGTCTCATTTTAATCGGAAAAATGTCAAGAATTAATTGGTAAAAGTTTGATAACGAAAAAGTCAAAAATAAAAAAGTTTTATATTTGCATTGGTATTGTCTCACGGATACACTAATACCCGGGTCACGTTACATTTCCCGGCGAGCGAACCTCGGGCGTCTCGAGGGGTCTTCCCCCCAGTGGTGGGGATAACATTTGTGCTTATATCGGAAATGACATTTTTGCTTATATGGAATGAACACTGTATTTATGATCGTCAGCTGAACGTAAAAATTCCTTGTTTTACAACAAAATGCAATTTTTCGTTTCAGTAATTGTATACTTGGTTGCTTGATGGCGCCTGCAGTACTATTTCAGTATAGTTATATCTATGATTTTCAAAAAACTAAAATAAAATTTGTAAATAAGAAATTTTTAATTTTTATAATGGAACGTATTTATGCTTTTGATAAATATCAATTCTAAAAGATTCTGTCTAAAAGGTTTGATAAATTCTTTTAAATTTGATTATTTTTCCTACTGTTGCTTGTTTGATTATCGTATATAATATAATACAGTAGGTTTAGTTTAAAAATATTTGTTTAAAATTGTGTTAAATTATACAGTACGCGTAACTTATACTTTAAGTGAATTAGAGTTTAAATAATACATATGTAAAATATAGGCTTTCGAAATATTTTGAATGTTTCAAATTAATTAATTTACAATGAATTATTGTGTCTCTATGTGTTTCATATATCAAGTCGATAATTTAGAATTAAGAATGTAAACTTGAATGTAAAGTTCACCTGTGTAATTACTTATATTTTAATTCACGATCAGAATTATTTTAAGTGTTTCTCTACTTTCGCTCACAAGCCAGTCATGATTTTCAACATCACAACAAAACGCGGTTGTACCCAAGAATTAAATGTTAACGTTTTACCCGAAACAAGTTGGAATATTCAATAAATTCGAATCTCGAACAGTAACTGAATTAAATCGTGTGAATAAAGTATACAACTATTTAGTTGTGACGATTATGACAATATAGTCCCATACATGAGAAATGTTTTAAAACTGATTTTCTCAAAACAAGTTTCAACAAAATTTCATATTAAATTTTATACTTCTTCTTACTCATTTTTTCCTATCTCCTATGAAACTTTTTACTTATTCATTCTTGCTCTCACCATAATTTACCTGGTGCTACCAATAAAATCTACAATGAACCTTTCAAGAAGAACGATCGCTCAGAAACCGATCTTTATTTGTTACCCTCTCAAGCGATAATATAAAAAAGTTTGTCCCAAAATTCAGAGATGGAGGTCAATTTTACCATCACGTACCGAACCTAGAGGTATAGAATTCCATTACGAGTTCCACAACAAATATTTTTTACTCTAAACTTCCTTAAACACAAACTGATCGAAGTTCATATTATCTTATTCCATCCCCATTTGATTCTTATTATTACCAAACTATCAACACTTTAATGGTCGTCTACGCAGTCGAATATCGTCAGACAATATTTTTAAAGAATTAATTTGACAAAACTTTATGTAAATTCATGAAATAATTCAACATGTGCGAAACAACAACAAAACGATACAAAACAACAACAATTACGATACATTTAATATAACAAATTTAGTATCCTTCTTTGTGAGATAATTATTAAAGCAACCATCAACACATGAGCGGCTATTAAAGTGATGAGTATCGAAAAACTGCAAATTTCGTGACAAAATCGCACTTTAAAAATATTCATCAAGTTAAGTCGAATAACGAATGAACACGCTATAATTAGAAAAACGTGATGTAACTAAAAAAAAAGTCCAATTGCTAGGGTATGTCTTTTAATATAATAGAAGGCAACCTCGGGTGAAGTTTAAGTAACGCAAGAACGCGCGAAAGTATACGTGCTTTCGCTTGATCGCACAAGGCAACTAGCCGGTAACCGGAGCCGGTCGGATCTGTCGCAGATCGATCCCGAATCAGTGAAGCACGTAGATGTAAAGAGGGTATCGGCCGGGGAAAAAAAGTCCAATGATCAGAGGAAAGCATCGATGAGAGTGGTGATGGTGGGGTTAGCAAGATACGATGCTTGCGACCAGTTATGGTGGCGACCTACGTTGGATGGTGGGGTTGAAAGGTGGCGCAGTCATTTATGGTTGTCGGTTCATCCAACGGTTCAGTTGTCCGTCGGCCCAACGATAAAAACCTTGGCAACCGAACGTGCGATGAAGTTGCAGCTCTCACCGATTCTTACATTCGGACTCGCGAGAGAAATTCGACATGGACATCGAAAGTTCCACTAAAATTCACGATGCTGAACCGGTTATCCTAGTAGTTTACAAGTACGCTTGAAGCACAGTAAAAGGGATTCTGCTGAAGTGTGATCGGTGAAAATACTGTCGGTGAAGGTTTCTTGCCGCGGGTTAGGCTTCGGAAGAATGTGAAAACTGTTAATTGACAAATCTTGATATCGGAGATGAGTTCCCTGAGGAGAACTGCGAATCAGTCGGCACGGGAGGGTGCATCCGGCAGGAGGCACGCGCTTACTGGAACCAGCTCCAAGAGCATGAGGAGCGTTCTCCACACGACTGTTACCGTACCCGGCTCTCCGCTGCGACATAGAACCAAATACGAACTGAGAAGTATCAGTTTGGAGGGTACCAAAGTTCTCCCGTGGACGGCACGGTAAGTCGCTAAATTATCTGAGTTGGTCTTTGCAGATGACCACAACGGTAACCCTTTGCGCTCTCAGGCACCATTCAATTTAATAAAATAATTTGAAATAAGTATTATTTAACTAATTCTATAATAGTGCTCGTGTGATGTACATGAAATAGACAATAGTGGAAATTATTAGTAAAGAAATAACCTCAAAAGAACTCATTTAACATTTTAATTAATATTTTAAAGCTGCTGTTTGCAAACAAAATGATCTTCGAGTGCAAAAGGTTAATGTTGACTAAAATGTTTTGTTGAGAAAAAATTTGAGTCGTACATTTTGTTAATGGCACCCCTTAGCATATATAAAGATAAAATAAGATCGAAATAAATGGTTATGTATGAATATTTAACAAATGCAGGGAATTTTTAAGCAGCCATAAAATAGATTGATAGACTTGCAGAATTAATTTCAAGATTTATTGGGTAACGTCAAGATTTGTTCAACTAGATTGACCATATAAAGTGAAAAATGTGTTCAGATAAAGGTTGAGTGTTTTTTAAATTATGTAAGAAATAATTCATTACTATCAGGACATTTCATGTGACCCAGAAGAATTTTATTTGCAAACGATCTAATTAAATTGAGGTAGTATAATTGTGACAAGTCCAACAAGGGTTATGAAATATAAGAAGCAAAGGTGTATGTTGAACCCTCTGGATTGGAGAGATGTAATATTCAAAATACGGTGATACAGGAGAGCTGTACTCGGTAATGGATCTTAAATGAGAACATTACAGTGATGTTAAGGTAAAAGGATTTTTTAAATTTTCAAATATTCTATTAATACAGCCAAGGTTTCTGATAGTCTTGGAAATAGTATTCTCATATTGATTTTTTTAGTTACAAATCTTTTATGTGACTGAAATTTTATTATATGGCATATTAACACATTAACATATTAACATAACAACATATTAACATATTAACATATTAACATATTAACATATTAACATATTAACATATTAACATATTAACATATTAACATATTAACATATTAACATATTCACATATTCACATATTAACTGTTTAAGAGAATTATTATTGATCAAGATCTACATTTAATTATTATTATGAATTATTATACATACGAATATTTTTATTTTTTCAAACCACTTTTATTTACAAAAAAAATATGCTAGCAATTATTTAGTGCAATCTTACTACACAACTATTGCATGTTTCAAATGAAATATAAAACAGTACACATGAAATTATGATATGAGGGTTAAATTCTAATTTCACAAAGTTTAAATTAGTTTAAAAGCTCAAATATTTACAGTGAGTGTTTACTTATTTTCATACAAAATTATTTTAGTAACTATTTGTCGAATTGAGTTAATTTTTTGTTGCATTCACAAATTTTTACATCGTTTTTCTCGTCATTTTTTATTTCAAGTTATGTCTAACTCTCTTACGTCTGTGATTAAGTCTACTTCATTAGGGGATGTTTATGCATATTATTACGAAAAGAAAAACGTATAGTTTCAGTTTTCCGTTAATTGATATCTTAAAAATCATTACATAAATAACAAAACCTACACAGCTAAAGATTATTGTATCAACGACAAAGCAGAACTGTGATTATACTACTTGTTCCCTTCCTTATTCGTAATTAATGAACACATGATAAAACAATGATTTTAAATTGTTAGAAAAATAATTGCTTGTATGCATTTAAATACATATTTCCATGAAAAGGAAGAATTGTCCACGCGTGTAACCGACTTTTAACGCACAATTAAATATTGTGTACGTCGGTCGACATTTATTACGAGCATCAAGATACTTTATAAAAGTTATATCCCAAAAAGTTATATCAGAGAAAAGTCATTATAACAGTTACGATGATCAACAGCAAGTGATATTTGTGCTAAATTCTCGAATGTAGGGCAAAACTATTACAACAAAGAAGTACCTCCATGAACTGGAAGGGATGTCAATAAATTATCTGTTAAACAATGAACTTTTATAAGTTGAAGATGTCCGATACTCTTATATAATAACCCACCTACACGTATCACAGTTAACGCATCAAAAACTCGATCTATTGGATTATGAAACGTTGTCTCACCCTCTCCACAATTTCCATCTGTCGTCAATATCTCCGTTTACAACAAAAGATGGTCAACAACCGTTTATAACTTAAAAGAGTTGTTAGAAAGGTCCTATAACGGGGACACTTTTAAGAAATTTATTAATTACAGGACAAAATAATATAAACTTGCTGGAAAAATGTATGCAATTTTTTCGTTTAAGTAAATATGATTAAGTAGGTTTGATTTAACACATTGTACGCGAGAACAAATTTACTTGGGGACTGTGATTATATATAGATCCATATTTAGACTGGATTAAAATATCCGTATTTATTTAACGCTCGGTTAATTAGCTATGAACTCTGACGTTGAAACTGTTTATAGAAGAGAATAGCTCAGTTCGATACTTTCGATAATACTTTTTTAAAAAAATACTTTTCTATAGAAATACCTAATATTTGTCGAAAGAAATTGATTCTGTACTTATTGCTCAGTATAAATTTTTTACAACTGTTTGTAATAATTTTATGGCGTTAATACTTTCGATAACACTTTTCTAAAAAAATATTTTTCTACAGAAATATTTGTCGAAACAATCAATTCTGTACTTAAGGTTCAGAATAAATTTTTTGACAACTATTTGTAATAATTTTTTGGCATTGAATAAATAATGGATAATAAATGAAATATTGTTATTTTCATAGTAAATTTTAATTTGTTCCAGCAGGAATCACTTTTTCCCACCTGTAGCTATACGACACTCAATAATAGATTTCCTAGCCATTAATCATGTATACCGTGAGATATATACAATGAAAACTCGATATTTCCCTGCGATAAGGGATTTACGCGCAAGGTAGAGAAGAACAATGACAACTTTTGATTAATTGTGGTAGTTATAGAAGAAAAATTTCGTTACAATATTTTGTAACAAAATCTAATAAAGAATGAGTAACCGTCAATTAAATTTCCAGGCTTTATTGAGAAATTTAAAAGATTGACTGTAATATGGAAGTATTATTTCCATCTTTTCTACTTTTGCTTCTACTTCATTTTAAGGAAAAAAAACCTTTAATTGTGCAATAGTATTATTGTACATGTCATGTAAAATTCAGAGATGCTGATTATTCTAAAAATGGTAACAAGTTAAAAAAAAATTGCGAGTATCTAAAGACACAATTATGTTAGCAAATTAATTCCTAACACTTTAATTATATAGTTGAAACTTACTGTCGATCTTTATTTTTAAAGTAACATACTTTTTCAAATTGAAAAATTTCTAATAAGATAAAAAAGAAATTGTTAGGATATTTATATTGATTATGTGTATATAAATGAATTACTAGAATTACATGGTGAACAAATTTTGAATAGAAAATATAAGATAGTAGAGACTTTATCTCATATTATAACAAATAATATTTTACAACAAACGTATATGATTTTTCTCAAGAGTATTCACATGACCTAAAATAATAATGTCAAATGAGAGGATAATTAGAAAATACCAGCTTTTACGAGGTATTATAAGCAACAAATTCGAAATTAGCAAAATAATGATTTAAACCCTCTCAATTTCACGTGCACTACATCATATTTCATCTTGAACGAATTCTCCGACATCGAGATCGAAAAATGATAAACTAGACACGTATCGTACGTTTTATTTCAAAAATATATCGCCAATTACTACCATTTAGTAAATAAAATAAATAAAAATATCGGTATGATATTTCGATAATCTTTTTTGCATTTTATATGCTTAAATTTATTTGATCAGTAATTGAGTATTGATTTGGTCAGAAAATATTTTTCAAATTATTTAAACAAACAAAAATTATCTTTGCATTTCTTTCTTTAAAGTCAAATTATTATTATTATACTATTAATAATATTTATCATAAATATAGTTGTATTATAATTTACTACAAAACAAATATTAATTTGAATAATTTTTTACTTTAAAAGTTAAATTATTATTATACTATTCATAATATTTATCATTGTATGTATAGTTGTATCGAAGCTTACTGTAAAACATAGATTAATTCAAATAAGAAAATATCTTTCATATTTCATTGTTTTCTTTAATTACCTTCATTTATTCTATCAGAAAATATTGCGTTATTCCAAAAACGTGGATCATAATTTATACATTTTTTGCGAATTCCAAACGTTTAAATTTATTGATCTCAAAAATGTAGGGTCTCTTACCAACTGCTCCTCCATTGTAGTTGGTGTCTCGTAAAACTCGACGTAAGATAAATGTAGCCATTAGTAATCTACTGCTTCTTTCATTTCGTTAAGAATACCAAATAAAGAAATCTATTTACCAAAACCTTCAAACATTGAAGTGGACATTATTTTATTTATTATTTCAAAGATTGCTCTTTTATCAAGATTTACATTTATAAACACAATTTATAGATTTTAATAAAATATTTTACTACAAACATATATATGTAATTTTAAAGTAATCAATTCAACAAACAAAATGTGTATATCGTTTTCTTCGCAAAAAGTATATTTACTTCTTTAAAGTAATAAGAAACACGTCATTAAAAATGAAATGATACAAAAGACATCAGAAATAATTACATCAAATCAACAAATCAAGTAATGCTTAATAAATGAGACATCAGACCAAATATAATCGCACTAATAATCTTAACTTCTGTGGTTTATAATTTTTCTATAAATATTGTTGCACTTGAAAAACTTAGTATGACCTACATTTGGTGTTAAATATTTTTTAACGACAATTTTTACATGTTTGTAGAAACTTATTCTGATTCAACCATTTATCGATTAACGATGGGTACACATGTATGTCCATCGATGAAATTTATTTTATTTTTGTTGGAACAAATATCTTAATTCTTTGTTTAAAAAAAAATTCTCTCATCAATGATTAATTACTTGTTATGATTTCATATTGCATATACAAAAAAACTTGATTTACAAAAAAAATGTTATTAAATAAATAAGACTATTGTAGCTTATGGAGGTCCAATTTTGTGGGTATTTAAATATTTCAAATTAAAAGAAACCATTGTGTCAGATTCAGTTCTTTCACAAGAAACCATTTTTGACCAAAAAAAGAACATTTGATAAAGCGTATCGATCCGAAGAAAATCAGTTTTAGTATCACGTACACATCGTTCCGCGACTAGTCTTTCCAGAAATAAAAACTAACCGGTCCGTTTTTATTTTAATATGAAATCGAGCATCTAAGCTATCTGGCCTATATCGATCTCCTTCCGATAATTGATCGTTGTATTCGCGATCGAGCGAGCGCACAAGGCTTCATCGGTCGATGGCGTTAATGACGACGTATCGGATTTTGACGCTCGCCTCTCTTTATAATTAACTCTTTTGCTATCGGACCGACCGATGTCCCGACCGTCGGTACCTCTTTTGTGTCGCGTAGATCAATTTCGATCACGCTCGACCAAGTGGAAATCGACCGCAGTGGGTCCCTACTGCATATGTAGACAGAGACCGGAACGTACGTTAGAAAAGATACAACAGAGGGGTACGAGTACGAGAATGATAATACACCATAGGAAAACTTGATCGCAGAGATTATACGCGAATATACCTAGCAAGGAAAAGTTACGACCCGGGCAATTTTCGACAGAAACTGAGCTTAAAATACAATTAACGCTGAGTGGAGCTCGTTGCTTCTATTCAACCAGAAAATAACGAGACTAGAAATTGAATCGATGGGTTAACTAATTCAAAATTAGCCAAATGTTGATAAGTGTTCCATGTATACAACTATTTGAGATGAAGAACGCAAAAAATATAGGGAAAATTCACTCTTAGAGAAAGTAGTTGAGATTTAACACTGGAACTATCAATCCGAAATGACTGGTCTCTGTTTTCACATTTTATGTAATACAATTTTCTTGCCGCTCATTTGTTGCAAGGGTTGTCATATTTTGTTGAGGTAGACAATGGCTGTATATGTTAGGTAACTCCTTACACTACAATATGGTGCCACACTCGTGACGCACACTACAGTTCACATGTGACAAACCAGACTCATATCTTCTCTGCATACAACATATACGTATTTTGGGTTCAATTAAAATTATAATATGTGTAATCAAGGATCGCCGAAGACAAAGTGTACTTAACATTTTAATTTTCTTTAGTTGCCTTAATATTGTAGGAATAATTAGTTAGCTGTGAAATTAGTTGTCTGGAAAATTGTAGGCTAAGAGGTTAATGTCCGAGTATTTGCTTATGTGTTTCTATACTTTATTTTTAATCTAGTGTTAAGAACAAAAGTTATAAAATTAAAAGAAATAAGTATATTTTTACTATTTTATATATCTTTAATTTCCATGATTTTCCTTGATAGAATTTAACATTGTCAATTTGGAACTTGATTTAAATACGTCTTTAAAGAATCTTTCTGTTATGTGTGTTTCTACCATGCTGTTATGTAATTTTAGTTTTGACAATTTTTTGAAGATTTTCATTACTATGAAGAGTAATAAAATTTGCATTAAACATATATGTATTTTCAATGTTATTCACCTACTCTTTAATTATGTATTAAACCCCTGCATTATCTCTTGCGTGAGAAAATAAAAGAGAAGTTTGACAACCGTGTTAAAAATAAAAAGTTTTATAAAAATAGGTTAAATGTAAATAATTTGTCTCTTTTTGTATGTTAAATACTGTTTTTGCATTGTTAAAAGTACTTTTCTCACGACAATTTTTGAAGAATGAAATTCAACAAAGAGGTATTTGTTTAAGAAAGAGAATTATTTAGACGACGATTTTTCATCCACCACAAATTACATCCTCCGTATTTTTTCTGGTTATAAGTCCTTAATATCAAATTTAAGAAAAATTCGATTCCTTTAATCGAAGAATAATCTTGGTCATTTATATTATAAACCACGATATTTCAATTTGACCTTCATCTAAACCACTTGAAATAAAAAATCTAAAGTGGTCAGTGCATCTCCCCTAATCAAACAACTTTTTATTAAATCAGAAAAACATCTGATAATTATCAAACAATGTATAAACAAGTCGACATTATTTCGACCAGTTAAAGGGGACGCCTACAGAAAATCATAAAAAAACATGACTTTGTTGTGAATTTTTTTAAAAACAATATACTTTTATCAGTAAACATTAGTCTGCTGTAAAGAGCATACTCTGAGGATAATTCAATATTTCTGCTATAAAAAAAATATTGAAAAATAAATAAATTGTAGGCAATGCTCTGCATAGTGTGCCCTTACATTTAATTCTCTTTGTCCAAAAGGAAAACCTCTAAAATTAACAATTCAGTAAAAAGATTTATGTTCAACCCCTTAACCTACAACTTTCTAGGCAGTTGCGTCATTCACAGCTAGCTAATTATTACTATAACACTAAAACAACTAATGAAAGTTAAAATGTTGAGTGCATTTTGTCTTTGAATTTTTGGTTCAATTCAAATTACGATCTGTGAAATCAAGAATTGCCAATGAGCAGGGAAGATATGAGTCCGGTTTGTCACATGTGAAATGAAGTGTGCGTCACGTGTGGGATGCATACAGGGCGTCACCTGTAACGCTATTCCTGATTATTCTCCCACTTGCAGCCACCTTACGAAAAAAAGTTTAGAACAGTATTTGCAGGTTATGAAGTGCACAATAGATACTAGTAAAGCAAATTTTGAAAACAGTTTGTTCTCTTGGCAAAGCCAAGGTCATCTTGGGTTTTTTAAATAGGAACATACATTATTTTATTCGTAGCTTTAGAGGACATCGAGACGAATTCAAAACACATATTACATGATCTTTTTATTAACATAATACTCGATTTACAGAAGAGGAAATGTGAAGTACTTAGCTTTTGACTTTGGTAGTGCAACCATTATTTGATTCCGAAGAGATTACTTAATGTAAACACGCGACTAAAATGTAAGAAAAATACACTTTATTTAATTATATGTTCAAAATGTATGCCGCCTTCCATCACGTAATATTCCGGTCTTTTACTTCATATTTCCACTTCTGTAAATCGAGTAATATGTTAATGAAAATATCATGTAATATGTGTTTTGAATTCGTCTCGATGTCCTCTAAAGCTATAAATAAAAAAATGTATGTTCCTATATAAAAAACCCAAGGTGACCTTGACTTTGCCAACAGAATAAATTGTTTTCAAAATTTGCTTTACTAGTATCTATTGTGCACTTCATAATCTGCAAATTCTGTTCTAAACTTTTTTTCGTTAGATGGCTGCAAGTGGGAGAAAAATCAGGAGTAGCGTTACAGGTAACACCCTGTATATAATAGGACAAAGAGTTAATAGTATACATATTATTTAGAGTTTGTGTAATAATTATGAAATTAACTATAATTTCATTATAGTATGAAATTAATTAGTTATCGTTGGGTCGGTTTTTGTAAAATTACTTAGAATTCAAATGGCGACGTTGCGGCAGAACATCGATTTTTGGTAAGAAGTCGCTCTTAGCATGTAAGAAAATGTGGGAAAAAAGGAAAACCCCTGAGGACAGTTTTACAATAAGGCCAAGCAACGGTTATATAAGTACACAAAAAAAGGTTTAGAGTAATCGGCCTTGGCAACACGTTTCAAAGAAATGGCGATGGGTAAGGTCAAAGTTCTAAATAATTAAGTATTTTGACATAAATGTTATTGTGTAATAAAAATTAAACACAAGCATTTTACTGTTATTATGTACAAATGTAATGCAATTATACAAAAACCTGTACATGTTAATAAAAGGTGACTGTTTTTTAAACACTTTCTTATGGAGTCATTTACTTCAACCCTGAAAGCACCAAACCAGTCAAATAATCGATTTACAAGTTTGTTATTTTAAATCACATTTGTCGAGATATCTTGAAATCTGTATTGACTTGTATCGAGATAAGTAATTAATGTTTATGCTCAATTATATTTAATCGATCGTATATATATTTTTCTAATTTATTATTAACTTCAAATACTTAATATGTGTATTGTACGTTAGTATGTTAAATGTTAATTCCGAAACTGTTTCTGTACTATTTATCGACGAAATCTAAAAACCCGTTATTAATAAGAACTACGAATAATAGCGATTTCCCTCCACAATTCCGTAACATCCTCTTTCGTCTAAATACTCTTTTCATAACCAGAAAGCAGTATTCCAAAAAGTGGCATTTACAGTCTCTTGTTCCCGCTGTTCATATATTAAAAGGAGGCCCTAAAACAGAATGCGGTATACAATTCTGAATGTTTAAATGTAGAACTCTGTGATGCCGTGACAGGGATTAGTTTTGACGTTTCAGGTCGGCGGAGAAAACTAGGAAAAATCCGTCCGGTTCGAATGTGCGCCGCTACAGGACAACAGCGTCGAAAACGCAGAATCCAAAAAAGAGCGAAGAAGGAAGACGGGCAGACACGAGTCGCGTTGAAACCGAAAGAGAAAACCGAGTCGGTGAGACAGGACAGTGCTAAAACAACGAGTGCGAGAGAAATGGAAGGATGACGTCGAGAGGGACGGAAAAGAGAGCCAATGAGTTCGACGACGCGGCGCCAGTCGTCGGGTCGTCGTGTTGCTAGGAATACGAGCTCTCTCATCGTGGTTTGCTCCGTTTTCGTTCATAAGGAGTCGTGTCCTGACAGTCAGTAAGGGTTACAAATCCATGACGAACCCGTCGGTGATCGATTATATTTCAATCGTTTAGATACTCTGTAAAAATCGTCGTGCATTTTGTTCTTCCCTTATAATTTTCTTTTCGACAACGGCGCGTTCAATCGCCGCTCGAAATCGAGGTCGTGGTCCGTATTCGGAAACAGTGTGTTGTCCCGAAAATTCCTCTTTGATCCGTTGCTTGGACCCCGCTCGAATTTGTGGCAATAACCTCTTTGCTTCGAACAATGCGCACCGATAAAACGTTCGATTGCATCTTCGGTGATTGTGCGCTGGATACTGTACACGTTTGCTTACGAATTCAATCGAAGCAGAGTTGATAGCCGAGACTTAAAATTTTGGTGTCGATTGCGACTTCGAGTTAAGTAATGGTAACGGGACGGACAACATAAAATAGGTAACAGTTTTTTTTTAGAATAAGTACACGTTTTCGGGAATCGTTGATAATTTCATTTTGGTACTGTTTCTTGAATTAAGACTTTGAGAATATTTAGCAAATATTTGAAGAATTCGTATTGGAATGGCTTACGAAGTTTGCAATTTATTTGCCGAGGTTTATCGTACGAAATTTAACGAAGTTGTACGTAATAGGCGCATAATTCGATTATAGATTGAATGGGTTATAATTTATACACTTACGATGAATCACATCGGCCATAATTAGTATCGAATCATAAGGGTTAAATTGCAAGTTACTTCATGAAAACGATCATGAGTACAAGTCACGCGTAAGGCTATTAACCCCCTGATCGAGTTATGTCATCTACCTAAATTAATGCATGGTGACCCAGTATTAATGGTGCAGCCACAAAGAATTTGAGAGTTCTACAAAATATTTGTGACAAAATTTGTTTACCGGGAAAATAATTTCGATACATTTTAATTAATTGAACGACTAAATGCGCGGTAAACAGTACTGGTATACTGACAAAATTATTTTATGGAATTTTATATTAACATATTAACATATTTTTTCGATATTGATTACATTACATATTTAGATATATTTATAGATTTGTAAATTAATAACAATATAATTGATTAATTATGAATATATTAACTTTTGTTATTGAATAATGTTATGTAATCCTTAATACATGATTAAATATTAATGTGTATTATTAATCATTAATTAAATAATTAATCAGTGTTAATTTATAATGTAATGAGTATTATTATCAATCAATAATCAAAAGTAACGAATTATCTGTTAAATTGTTTTCCCGTCGTAAATAAATTTTGTTATAAATATTTCAAGAAGCTTTCAGATTGTCTTGAAAATAAAGTTCGATAAAAATTTGTATTGCAAATTTTTCATTTATTTTTATACGTAGAAATACTGGTATGCGTTGTATAATTTTTTATCTTGAAGAAATTAATATTTGGACAGACATAAACTTTATATCACTTCATAAAATAAATCTTTTAAATTGAATATTAACAAATATTCGCAATGATTTCTAAAATGAAAATTGACAATTAAAAATTGTATGTATTATGTGTACAAGTAGTTGGTATTACGATTTTTCATGACATGAAAATTGTTTAGTTTTGTTAATTCAATGACTTGTTATTATATGTATGATATTGATGTTAAAAATCTATGATCAATTATTATTTAGTTTCAATTTTTTCCTACACGTATAACTAATTTTTGAACTAACATAAAAATGATAAAATAATATAAAAGAAATTGAATTTTTGTTGTAATACTAAAAGTAAGTTTATTCCATAAATAAAGAAAAGCGATTCAAGAGTAATAGAAGCGTCGCAAAATCAGGAGATTAAAAAAGTTAAAATTAAAGAAAGAAGCAGATGAAGTTACGTAATAAATTCGAGAAAAGTTTTCAATAAAGTTTGCGCTCAAGAAAAAATGTAACACAAGCAAAGTACAAATATTTCATTTTAAAACTTTCATGTATTGTAACATTTATTTTATGTTCATCAAATGCTTAATATTTTTATATTTAATAATAAATAGACTTTTAGAAGATTTGCAATAAATAACGTTTGATAAGCAATATATTTCATAATTTTTTATTGAATATTTGTATAAAAATAACTGATGAAAAATTAGTTTTTTGCCTGATGAAAAATTACTATAAATTACTTCTTGACCTGAAAGTTATACGTTTCGTTCAAAAAGAACTGTAATATATTTCGCACAAAGTTTCCGTGAGGAATTTCCATCATTTTGCAGACTTCGAATTTATTTACCAAATAGAAAATTAAAAAATTGCAATTTTCACCTATTTCCATGAAAGCACGCTGTACTGATGAATTTTTATCTGAGAAATTGCTAGTCGAGTTTCATTTATTATTTTTTGTACTTTCAATGCATACATAACGTTAATAATTATTTCTGAAATATTTAGTTAGAATGAAATAACTAGTTGTTTTAATAACCATTCATGAAAAAATATTTTACTTTGACCTGATTTCCGCAGTTAATTAGGTTTTCTAATTCTTTGGCGCGCTTTAAATTAACTACCAGCATCTCGTAGTACGCGATGGCACTCTCCTCTAATTTTTCACTTGGAAAGGATTCTACATTATCCTAATGCTAATTAATATTATTACTAATTTATTACATGCAGTGTTATTTAAATAACATAAATTTAATCTGATAACTAGTTATTGACGTTCAGATAAATTTAAGAGTGCAAGTCGTTTCATGAAAATATTTTCAAAAGTAATACGTTATTATTAACATACGTTACATATGTAGTATATGACATACGTTATACATATATGTTACATAACGTTAAATAATATAAATTCAATCTGACGCATATTTACTGGCATTCAGATACAAATTTTAGACTACAAGTCCTTTTCGTGAAAATATGCAAAAATAATACATTATTATTTACATACGTTGCATATGTAATATCTTACATATGTTATACATATATGTTGCATAACATTAAATAATGTAAATTTAATTTGACAACTAGTTATTGACATTCAGATACAAATTTAAAAGTACAAGTCATTTTCATAAAAATATGCAAAAGTATTAATAAACAGTCCTTTTGATCGAATACACTCTATATCATACTTTACTTGAAATAAAGTTTTCAATATTGAAGTTAAACTGTGATGGATCGTAGAGTGACTTTTATAAAATGCACAGAGAAGACCTAAGATAGAACATTCTTTACTTTCATATTTCTTGTAAATTGTTCAAGGATTTTATACAACTACTCTATCAAATAAATATAATAAAACGTTATAAACAAATTAATAGATTATCGTTTGAATACTATTTAAATTTCAAGGTTATGAGCTTATAACTTGAAAAAGGTGAAAGGAAAAATATTTCGCAATTACCGAGTATTTTTTACGAATATTCCTGAGAAACATTTTTGCTGGAAAAATTGAAATTAATTACCGTGGTGAACGAAATAAGCGACTGTCTCTACTTGTTACATTTTATCCGTTAATTAAAATGTCAAAGTTGAAAGACGTTTCCTATATTCTATCTTGTGGACGGTTTGATATCTGATCTACGTGAAATTATAAGTATAAGTACATAGTTTCTTTAGCAAGGATAATTCTAGAATCTAAATGAAAGGAATCGCAGTCAAAGCGAACACTACTTCATCTTGATTTCCTTTAATTTTGATAGGAAAAGCGAGGAGCAAGAAGCATACAAAAAAATAAAACGAATGAAACACAGTATGGGCTTGTGCATTGCTTGTTAAAATAATAAAAAAATGTTGCTTCGTATTCGTGTACCATTTAGGAAATAAAAATCGTCAATCATAAAAATAAAAAATTCTTTTTTATATTTGTTAGATATACTATGAAAATAAATATAATTTTATTCGGTTGTTTTTGCTGATATTTGGTATATTTAAATTTAAACAAATTTAAACTTGATGTATTTTCATTTGAAAAAAATGTCAAACTTTTTGCTTACAAAAATTTCTTTGTACGTTTAGAATTTTTTATAGTTTAATCAGAAATTTTCGAAAGAATTTGTAAATTGCAAGTTATTTACAAATGTCACAATTGAAATGTAGTTTTGAAGACAATTGTTTTTCATAAATCTAAATAAAATTAATTTCTATTATTTTTGGACGAAATAAAATAATCCAAATTTTCATTTACTGTAATACTTTTACAGTATTATGTTACTATAAAATTTTTAATAATTTTTGACATGTGCTTTTTTAAAGCACAATTACATGTATTGTTAATTGTGCTAGTGAAGAAATATTTTACAAATCAAAATTTCTTTATAGAAAAATGTCTATCACATAAATATTCTAATATAGTCTAATATTAGACTAATATAGTCTAATTGTTATACACAATCCGGAATGCTTTTCTATTTTTATAAAAATCTTCGAATTCATTTATAAAACAAGATTCCATTGTTATTTACCCTCGTTCAATTTTCTCCTAACCTAAATTATGATTATAGCAATTTAAGTAAATGAAAATCTGAGGTAGCAATTTCCATTATACCGTAGCCATCTTCTTTCTGCACTTATCATCACGGGTGGTCTTGTATTGCAAGATTGTAATAAGACTCTTTCAATCTACAGCAAATAATTGTTTAATTTCACAATTTTTTCTTGTAATTGATACCAATACAGTTCAACGTTAATTGCTACATTCTAAGAATACGAATGTTACAAAACATTCACGAGATAGTAAATATGAAATAGCATTTAGAGCTTCTTACATCAACTTTAGATCTGTGATAAATACTAATAAGTATACTTGTTATAAATAATACAATTACTATTTGCAATTGACAGTATAGAAAAAGTTTTCTCGTGCAACACTTGAAAGTCTAGAAATTTCAAAATTTGCGACTACAGCTATTTGTTACGAGAAAACACTAACGGAACTGAAATTCTAGATTAGAAACTATGCTGAACACTATTTAGGTCGTATTTTCAAAAGTCATGTGATTTTGCAGAAAACGTGTCTGCTAAAAATCCGTCAACTCACCAAAATATTCAATAATTTCTTCAAATCTTTTTCTCTATATAATTTTTTTCGTGTAATAAAAATTTCAAGAAGTGATTTTAAATATTCTAATTTTGACTTTTGAATGTAAGAATGCTATATGTTTGCGGTGGGAACTACATCAGCATCAAATAGATTTGATCAACATCGTCATATCGATTAAAGAGAATAAACCCATTTTCCTCCGATGTTTAAATTTCTGTTACTCGAGATTTATTTTTGGACTTCGAGATACGAGTGTTCTGATTTTAGTAATAATGACAGTTTCTCGACTTTCAAGACTCCTAAAGCTAATATAGCTCAATGAATCGAGTTGCCATAGGAACCTTTGATCAACATGAGATGAACTACATTTTCCGACAGTTTCTAGTAAACCGAGATTTTCCAAGGTTCCATTGAAATGTGGACCAAATCAAAGGCTTGTTACACAAAGTAGGAATCTTATAGGATAGGCTGGGAATCCTATTTCCGAGCATCAAAACACGGGACAAAATAGTTTCGCAATTCCATCGATCGTTAATTAACAATAAATAAGAAAACATAATCTGTTAAACATATTATCGAGTGCAACTTGTATCACTTTTACCTTTGTCCATGTAGACCTCTTGTATTAAGTGTTTCTCACCCCTTAACCCTTTGCGTTCGTACGTCTGCTCTCAGCCACCTCAGCAAAGAACCATACTAATCTTATACTTTATTCAACCACAATCAAAAACCAACTTTTCGACGGGATCTAAGATTGTTGGGCCTAATGTACCTGATCATTGCACCGAACCTATCCACTTTTTCAGACTCCTTTTCACAGATACACTACTTGAAACAATTGTATCGGAATCAAATAAATATGCCAAGAATAAAATAGAACAGCAGAACTTATCTGATCGATCAACGTGGAATAACTGGATCGATGTGACGAAAGAAGAGTCAACAGCTTTCTTGGATGTAATCTTTAACATGGGTACTATACCAGATCCTAATATAAAATATTATTGGACTATGGAACATGTGCTAACATACCACTTTTTAAAAATACATTTCGAAAGGAAAGATTTCTCCAAATATTTTAGATGTTACATTTGAATGAAAATGTTTTCAGAAATGCAAATGTAACGACGTGAATGCAAAAAGTGAGCAATTCTATCGATTATATTGATGGTAAATTCACAAAAGAATTAATAAATCTTGTTTATCCTTTATCATCTTACTATGTTATTGCTGCTCGTTTAAGGGAAATTAATTCCGTCTGGACGACACCCATGACCAAATTTAATACGATCGCAGAGGGTTAAACTATATTAGTATAATAAACTATATTAAAGATATATTCATCTTCACAAGAACAACACATCAAAAATTGAACAGACTTGACAGAAGTTCTAATTCGATTTTACCTGTATCGGTATTACGTTTCCATGTACAGAAGTAGTAGTTTCTATGTAATGCAGAAGTTTGCAAAGCATATAGCGATCACACACACAGTTTTGTTTTTAATTTTCGTGTCGTCGTTCTCCCGCCAGTGTCATTGATTCCGCTTCCATATCCCTTGTTGTTGCAAAGGGTTGCAGACCCCCGGAACAAGAAAATTCGGTCAACGATATCGATGTCCGTTAACCAGGATGTTCAAAAGGTTTGAATAATGGAAGTTTATTATTGACGCCACCAATACCGTAGAACATTGTCGACGCTGTTAACCTTCGGGTTAATGCGGTCAGGAAGAGGTCAAAGGATCGCACACGTTGCTTGCCAAACAAGTGTACAGGAAAAGGAATTTAGGAGACTCGCTATCGGTCGATGATGCATATACAATAATGCTGTTCAGTATAGCGTTTTACACTGTACAACATAGCTTGGATAAATAATGGGAAAATTTCGTGCATTATAGTCAGGAAATAGCTTAAAAACATATTACATCTGATTTTATTCAATTGTTGTTGACATTCAACTATGCATCACATATTTAATGTGCAAGAGTTCTGCAACATATTTAAAAGCAATTCAGTGAAAAATGTTATGGAAATCTATTTTTGTTACGTAATTAAAATTTTCTGTATAATTTTGCATTTTTTTGTAGGAATGAGCTACAACTAACTTTAGAAAGAAAGGTAGCTTCAGATTTAAGGAAGATATTGATTCCAGAGTCTCTTTAGATTAAACCAGTTATGAGATATTACTTTTTTCATAAAATTCTAATGGAAGTGGACAAAATAGTGGATATATTTGATGTAGAAAATTCATTATTAATATCGTATTGGGTTGTTATTGATATTTATTACGTAAGGTGTTTAGGGACTATGGGATCTGAGGACGCGAGTATTTGGAGACTCTGAGATTTGGGGGGTTTATGGTTATGACAATATAGTGATTTGGTGGTGCAAAGATTCGGGAATCCAGAAATAGCAAAATTTAGAAATGTGAGGATCTAGAAATTTGAAAACTTCAAAATTTGGAGATCTGGAAATTTGGAAACTTACAAATTTGGGGATCTGGAAATTTAGAAACTTAAAAATGTAAGGACCTAGAAATTTAGAAAAATTACAAATTCGGAGATACAGAAATTTATGAACTTACAAATTTGCAAATATAGAAACTTGGAAATTTAAAAATTTGTAGATCTAGAAATTTAGAAACGTAGGAATTTGTAGATCTAAGAATTTAGAGGCCTAAAGATTTTGGAACCTTGAGACTTGTGGATCTAGGTATGTGGAGATGAAGAAATCTGTGAATTTTGATATATGGAAATGTTGGAAATTAATAATTTGAAGATTTATGAATTCATTGCTTCACAAATTTACAAATTTGTAAAAACAAAAATTTAGCAATGTAGGAATTCTGAAGTAATGAAGTTTGCATATGTTTTCTTATACAAAAGAAGCCTACACTGTACTCGAGTGTACTTCTCGAGTTAGGTCAATACCATATTGGCTTCCATCCATAGTTTGGTTGGTCTGTACAAGCAAGCATACAAATACTCTCAACTGCCTCTTACGTTATTTAAAAATTAATTCTTATGGGTTACCTCTTCCCCAAAAATATTATCCCTATGGGAACTGGTTTATTTTTCTCACAAGCACTTGATCGTGCTTATTTGATCAAAAATACTTTTTTTATTTCTCCATAGGGCTCTGTCCATTTATTCACCCTTATGGGTAAGTAATCTGAGATTTTTTATATTAGGGATTGCTATCAACTAAATTTTGTGTTTTCCAAGAAAAAGAGTGCAATTTTCTTTTCAATCTATTATTTTAAAACATGTTTACTTAATGCTGAAATATTATTACAAAGTAAATTTGAAAAGTAAAATTGCGAATTTTCAAGAAAAGCCAGCTCTCGTTTATAAAAACTAAAAAATATGTCATCAGGCTAAAGTTAATATAAGAACCGTTTATTTTGAAAGTGTAAGTCCATTTACATGAATATACATTATTTTAGTTAAATCACCTAAAACAAATTTGTATAATCAAATTACATATAGATCAATCAGTAAAATTGCTGAATTGCTAGCCTTGATTAACCAATATTTTTTCATTGACATGCTAATCTTTAATTTTCTCAAAATAAATGTAAATGGACCACTTTCAAAATAAACTACCCATATGTGAGGATATTTAAGTTGCTTAACTAATACCAATAAATACTATTTTTCTCATAATCTAACTCTCAGATTTATTGAGAATTCAGTATACGAATTTGTCATCCAAAATACTAATAACCAGGTATCACCTCCTAAAATATAAAGTATAATACAATTTTACCCAAACTAGTTTCAACAAAGGAACCAAAACATTAAACTCTGAACAATATCTTAAAGTTCAATTTCAAGCTCCGAGTACGTACACCAAAAGTATCGAACGTGAACATAACACGTTCTTTACCGGTCAACGAGATTTACGATCAAATTACATTTTTTCGACTATATCCACCCAAATCCTCGCGATACTAACTCTCGAACACACTAAATTGCACGAGCTAGTGACTTATCGGTTCAAACGACTGTAAACGCGTTTGAAGGCCAGCCGAACTTCAGGGTTGAAGAATATTCATTAGGTGTATCGAATCGACCCGAAAGGGCAGAGAAACAGTATTTAAACCGGTGACTGCACGAAGATGTTGTGCTTGGACATAAAACTGGTCTCGCGTTTACGAGGAGTCTCGTTGACGAGTGGGACGAACGTGTCAACGGCAGCACCCTCGTCAGCGACCTCGACCTCATCGACGACTACCTTTGTGGAGAAATGCAAACACGGCAAAGGAAGAAGAGTGAGCACCGGAGACGCGAGTTCGGTGACAGAAAGCGACAGCGAAGAGGAAACGTTGCCAATCGGTCACGAAATGATACGCCGAAACAGATCGAGATCGGTTTGCGTGTCTGCCTTGTCAGCTTTGCACCAAAAACATCTGCAACGACGGGCCAGCCACCATGTGTACGTTTTTGGCTGTTTTCAATCGCTACTGCTTTCGCTTTTTTCTTAGCAATGATGCTACATTGCGTTTATTTTAGAAAAGTCAGGTATCTTTCATAAGGGACACCAAATCGCTTTTGGATTTCACCATCTGCGATTTTGCTCCAATCGGAATATGTTTCGAATTTGTTAAGGAATAACAAGCCTTCAAAGTTTGCAATTTTTGCCCATTTTTGCGAAAGTAGGTTTCACTTACGAATTTTTTTCTCAGAAACTACTGAACCGATTTAGCTAAATATTTTTTTGTTTTATTCGTGAAGGATTGGGCTACTTTTAAATATTTTTCTTAATTCTGCCAATTCGTGGCTCCACTATTCTGAAGGGCTCATTTTAAAGGGGAAGCTTCAAGAACTATAACCAACTTTTCTTTAAATTTAAACCCTTTGCGCCCCTCATTGAAAAAAACACACAAAAAATATTTAACAATAGCCTAATCCTTTGTGAATAAAACAAAAAAAAATTTAGCTAAATCGGTTGACTAGTTTCTGAGAAAAAAATTCGTAAGTGAAGCCTATTTTCGCAAAAATGGGCAAAAATTGCAAACTTTGAAGGCTTGTTATTCCTTAACAAATACAAAAACAGCAAAATGATGACTTAAACTCCCCCTAATTTCACGTGAACTACAACATACTTTCATTAGAACAAAATCGCAGATGGTGAGGTCCAAAAGTGATCGATTTAGCATGGAATGACCCATAAACAAGAAAATCTAAGACCTTGAAAAATAAAGAAGTCTGTCAGAAGTTTGGTTATGAAGAATGTTAAAAATAGTCTTCTTACAACGTGAAAAATTACTTCGCAGCACGGTTTTACACATTGTACAGAATGAAAGATGTATCAGGTTTCTCAGAAATGATGTTGTGTAAAATATGGTTGAAGGTAACGGTATGACTATACCTGCAACTGCGGACCTGTAACTCAGTTGCAACTTTATCACCTCTTTTTTTGAACGATGATTTATTCGTAAATTAACTCCTTGGAAATTCATGCGGAGTATTATTTATGAAGTTGTATATATTAGTATACTAGAAACAATGAGGAGAATTGAAGAGTCATGAAAATCGATATTGGGCATGATTCGAATGAAATTAATGAGGTGAACTCTTCTGGTATAATTAATGACTCCAATCATTTATTAATGACACTTTGACACTTTATAGTGCTCATCCAGTTGAACGTACTGATACCCTTTTTTAAAGACAGAAAATTGTTTAAGAGATATTAAAAATTAAAGTTAATTCTTCTTTATACATTCTGTAGTGTAACATATTGACATATATGAATGGTTATCTGCAATTTTATCTGTAAATTAAAAGTTCTCAGTTCAAATCTCGCTGTTCTATGTATTTTTTGTTTCAATATTTAATTCTACTGCAAAATCGCTAATATCAGAAAAGTGTCAAAATTAAAAAGAAAACTTTTTGTTTATTTATGGACAAAATATATCAAAGGTTATTGCTTGCAAAAATGATAAATTGTAGTTACAATTGTGGTAACATTTTCTTGCATATTCACTGTAATTAACTTTATTAACACACCATTTTTATGAACAAAAAGTAGCTTTTTAAAAATGGTAAAGCCTTACTTATTTGCACTTTTCGATGAAGATATATCTGTTGCTTCTATTAGTAATTTATTTTTACATAGCATTTACTACAGAATGTAAATTATTTTTATGAACCACGTAAACTAAAAAATTTTGCTTACTTTTTTATAAATTCTATTTATTGCTAGTTTTTTTTGCGAAAAGATTGTACATGTTCTTTCATTTCTGTTGCTCATGCTTTTTGTCAATATATAATACAATGCGAATTTGCAAAGCAAGTTTCTTAACAATCCTTGAGCGTGTATAATTGTTGCAGGTCTACGACGGATACAATTTCGAGGAGAGGAGTCCTTTCAAGACGATACTATGGCAGCGTTGAAATGGTAAGTACACTTCGGAATAATATTAATACCCCTGTCGTGTTTCGCTTTTAATTAAGAAGAGTTTAGAACGGTTATAACAAAATTACTCATTATACGTCTTCGAGGTAAAATGTCTTTCCTCTTAAGGAAACGGATATTTTTAATTAATTTGGTAATTGTCGGTAGAAACAATGGGTTTACAAGAATTATTAAATTTGAAAGCATACATTTGTACAGAAACATTTTATCTGGTATTTGAAGTTTTGTGGAAATAAATAAGAAAAAGTGATGATATAATTTTTTTAGATTGCATTAAATAATAAGTGAATATTATTAACACTAAAACTACTAAACAGGTCAAATGACTGTTTTACAAGATCCTTATTATAAATTACATATTATAGGCCAGTAGGTTTAGTGTTAAAATTTAAAATGAAGGAATAAAGTAAGCAATAATATCATGATACTAATTTCAACTATCATTAAACTTTGCTACGCTTTTTTGAAATAATATGGCATTTATTAGTGGTTATACTAAAAATTATTGATGAAACTTGGAACTACAACATTTAAATTACTTTAGTACTGTAAATTCTTACAGCAATCACAGTACAATTGTTAGAATACTCGAACATCAAGATTCATTTGAAGATAGCAAGACTCATGTTCAGCACTTTGACCAATAAATCCTTATTTTCCAAACAAACAATTCTGAACTTTATCTCTCTTGGTTTTAGTGTTATTATTACTAACTTTAATTCTAACTTTCCTTATTTATGTTGCTTATATGTATTGTCAAACCGCTGAAAGCAAAGTAAACAGTAATACAAACTGCAACACATAAAGTATACTGTTGGACAATAGGAAATATTTTGTTCAAAACCAAGACACAGAACCTGTTAAAAAAAATATTTCTGTATGAAAAGTGCATTACATATACAAAATATAGAAATAATTAAAAGCATACCTATTGAAAGATATACTGCGTATTTAATAATGGAAGTTGATACATATAATAAGATGCAATGGATTTCTGTCAGATGCAACAGTCAATTGATGCTTCATCTATACACACGTGATTGGAGCATGTTAACGTAACATGTCGAAATCAAATCATTGCGTATTACATCTCTTTTACGAATTACGATACATGGACGTTTATTTCAAATGTGATAGACACAGCTAATATTCGATACTAATAATAAGTTCAGCAATAACAGAACTCCAGCTCGATACTCAGAACTAAATTAACCCCTTCCCGTGCCATTTATTTATCAGTCAAGACTAACCATTCAGGACTATAATATTAAAACGAACAAAGAAAATTAAAATGTAACTATTTTATATTCATCCTTGATAATGCAACTTATAGTAGAACCTAAATTTCAAGTTGAAGAGTATTCAAAATTTCAATAAGATTTTGTCACATTTGAGTTGCAAGTGCGTCACGAGTGGGACTCGTCAAAGCACGGGAAGAGATTAATTTTGCATATTATTCAAAGATTCTCATGCCACAGTCCACACTGATTTCAAGAGCTACGATTTTTTCATTGAATTATTCATTACTTATTTCAGTCCTTAATTTGTTAACTTATTATATTAATACTCCTTAACTCTTGAGATGCCCTTACATAATTTGAGAGGAGAGAAGTTTGCGATCAAGAGAAGTTTAGTTCGAATACGAAGGTTAATTAAATACGAGATCTGAAATTATGCCACTGTACAATAAACAGCGTTAGAGTGTTCGAATATGAGTTACAACCCTAACTTTGAGAACTGTTCTCACCCTTTCAGTACCAACTACATAGTTGATAAAAATAGAGACAGACAAGATGAGGCACAATAAAAGTTAATTATAGAAGAGTGGGGAAAAGGAGGTCATGAAATGGCATTCATTTTTTCGACTTTCCGTGCATAACAACGCGCCATTTTGAAATTGGAACACGGCCTTTGAAGTAGCAACAGATTCGAGGGATCACTAACATGGTCTTAAATCGTCTTTTAGTTGCCGCAGATTGAACAAGACGGCTATGACAATGGACGAAGATTTCGAGTCGAAAATGGCGATTCTCCTGGAGAAAAAGAAGAAGTAAGAAACGTGTAATTATGTCTTTTTCTCTTTTCTCTTCCTTTGCTTAAGTGCTTCCTTCGTACCTTCCTGTTTCGCCTCTTTCTCTTTGTGTTCTTACCTAGCAAGTGTCTTTGATTTAAACATTATTTTTTTTAAACCATAAGATATTGCAATTTTAATTCTATATAATTTTCAGTAATATTTTGCTGATCTATTATATTTTTTTTGTACAACATAATCGACAGTAGTGGATTAAGCAATATGCTAAATAAGGTTGTTAGATTAAAGAAAATAGTATTATAGGAATTTTCTGGTCTTAAAAATCTTTCATTTTTGTGGTTTATTTTTTTAGTGCTCTTCTTTGTTAAATTTGTCCTGACATCAATTACGATGCTATGAAATCTAAAATTATTATTATATCATTTTGATAAGTTTCATTATCTTTTACTGATAAACTAGTTTTTAAACAATTTTACTGTAATTTATAATTCACTGATAAATTAGATAACTTTTATTAAAAACACCGTTTTTTAGCAGATTAGAGATATATGGATTATAATATTTGCCTTATTATTTCACAGTCAAATACCCATTTAATTAATATAGATACTTTTCGTTAAAAATAAATTATAATTTATTGTAATTGGCTTTTAATGAACGCAGATGTTCGGATCACCAAGTACACCGATATTGGAAAATCCTGAGTACCAAACTCGTTGGTATTTTAAGTATTTCCTCGGAAAATGTGAGTACAGCATATCTCTATATTTTTAAAACTTGTCCATAATTAATACTTTAAGTAATGTTAAATGTTAAAAATGATATTTGTATTGTTTAGATTTTACTGAATATACTCACACAAATTTTAATATATTTTACGTATAGTATAAAAACTGTCGAATAATCATTGAAAGAACCGATCTCATCTCTTATTTGAAACATTTTTTAATTCATGTTAATGAATGAATTTCAGCACAAAAACGAATCAAAAGAGATATTTTGTATTGTTCTGGAGAAGACATTCATTTTTGAGTTTCGTTCGAAGCTAATTATACGTAATTATACATGATAACAGAATTTACAATTCAAATATCAAAGATAAACGCGTTGAAAATAATTCTGATGATAATTTGTAAATTTGTATATATATATATATCTGTATTATTTATTATCAGTTCTATTAAGAGCTAATAATTTATGAGATCAGTTTTAAATATTAATCAATCAATCAAATCACAAATTTTCGTCAATTAATGCCTAATATTAGTACCTAATATTGACACACATAAAGTTGTCCACATTAAATATCAAGTTGAACATTTCAACTTTGCATTTTCAAACTGAAATAAAACAAAGCTGTTTTTTTTGTGATAAAAAACCGACATCAGAAAATTAATTGTACAATATTCTTTAAACTACATTTTAGATTTTTTTCACAAAAACAATTTGTTTAGAGAAATTTATAAAAAAATTAAATTTACTAAAAATTCGTTGATTGCAGGAATTAGTAATTCATAAAAATTTTAGATTCTAGGCTACAGTTCAGAGAACACTAAACTAAACTAAAACTTTTCTATAGTGCATCAGAATTACATCGCTGCTGATCAAGAGAGGAATCCTCTGTTTCTGTCGGTTGTCACCAGTGAAGTCAGCGATCAAAGTGTGCCACATTACAGAGTGATTTTATGGACAAAAACTGTGAGTACCGCTACTATTTTTTCTGCATTTGATTTTGTTTTCTCAATAAATTATTTAATATTGAAAAATTATGCTGTGTAAATATAGTATACAAGTAAATATAGTATCGTGTCCTCTAACAAAGGAATTAATATAAATTACTAATATTTATTACTAACTAGTAAAAAGAATGTTCAAATCAACAGTTCCAGTTCTTAAAAATTTTGATTTTGAACAAAATGCAAATTTTCAGAACTGAAACTATTTTATGATTAAACAATAATAATTACCCTGTAGATTTTACCACCCAATTATTATATGAACTCTCTCGAATAAATTATTGTTCCATTAAAAACATTGAAATGTGATTAAACAGCGGTGAAATAAAAAATGAAAAACATGTTAATTTCATAAATTTCAAATTATGTCAAAAACTAAGAAAGAATAGAGACTGAAAGAGACTCCGGGATTTTGATGCGCTTTTGTAGAATAGTAGTTCAAGTGGACTCTTCCCCAAGTTCATAAGGTTAAGTGGCAACTTTGGCCAGTATTCGAGATAATCGATATTAAAATCTCACGAGCCGTTTATATACCTTAAGTCAGTGGTTTCCAAATCTTTCTAACTCGCAACGCTTTTAGCAGCAAAAAGTAGTAAAAAGGAATGAAGGGTGTTATAATGATGTGAAAAATTCAGGATCATAACAAAAGTTTTTTATGTCACACCAAGGAATACAAGCTTCAAACCGCAAGCATTTGAAACATTGCGGTCGTACACGGTCAAATCTTCTCCACTAAAATACAATGATATTCATATAACTTGAAGAACAACAATATTGTGACAATAATATTTTTATTTTTGAAGGAATAATAATTAAAAGATTAATATTAACATTTTTATGTATGAAAGCTAATTCCTTGACTTATAACTACGAGTCAGATTCGTGACGCACGTCACAGTTCAAATGTGACAAAACTAAATCGTATTTGCATAAAGATCGAGTTTTGAGTATGATACCAATTGCAGTTTTTATAATTAAAGATAGCTAAAAACAAAATATATTTAACATATCAATATTCTTTATTTACTGTAACGTTGCAGTAATAATTAGGCAGCTCTGACTGACGCACCTGTCAAAAAACTTGTAGGTTAAAAGGTTAACTCTTTTAGTGCCGATCAAAAAAATTGTACCTAAATGAAGAAAACCTAAAAGAAACTAAAAAAATCACGTAAGATTTGAGAGGATTAAGAAAGTAAGAATTTACAAAATTCAAAAAAGAACATTTTACGAAATAAAGAGAAAATAAATGAATACAAATTGCATTTCGCAAATGTTGCCAATAACAATATATCATTATCCAACACTAAAAAGTTTAATATTTAAGTTACAATAAAATTGATCTGCTTTATTGCATTCAAATTGTTAAATTTGGTTTTAATTAAAAATATGTGAAATTTCTGGTTAACCAACGCAATGTTATTAACAAGATCTCCCTTTTGTTTTCAAATATTTTCCTGCTGAATTCAAATTCCCTAGAAGAAACGTAAAATTCTTTTTTCACGATCATTTCTTTTATGGCACACAATGTAGGGTGCACAGAAGATATCGCTGCCGTACTCCGCGAACAAGACGATGACAATTAGGCAGATCCTAAGGTAAATATCATCGATCCATTACTTTAAATTTAATTGTAGGTAGTTGGTGATTAATCATTTGGATTTCAGTAACTTCTTCGGATTAGACAAGCTTGACAAAGCTCCGCGCGAGGTTTTCGCACCGGAGATACAAAAAGTGAGTGATCTAGCATAATTTAGTTCAACCCTTCGTTCATAATAATTTTAACCGAAAAATCCTATTAAAGAGATAAACTTGTAATTATTGAGCATCGTGCATGAAATCAAAAATTTGTTAGACAATAAATTATTATTATTTAATTATTTATTTAAGTATGTTCGTAAACATACAAGTATCCGTGTTCAAAAGCTAAAATCGGTGATTACATTTTTGGACTTCTCGTAAAAATAAGAAATTTAAAACAATTTAAAAGTCTAATTCATTCTAGAAATCGATAAGTTTGAAAATCAGGTAAAGTTAGACTTCATAATTACATATTACAGGATTTGTTGCTGTTAGAAGAACAAGAAGGTTCGGTGAATTTCAAGTTCGGTATAATATACGCGAAAAAAGGACAGACCACCGACGACGAGATGTTATCTAACGGTAAATGCATTAAAAATTTAAATTTTATCGATTTAGGTTGAGCACATACGAGCGTTTAAAAGCACGTCCGGCGAACGCTAATTTCGACGGCCGTACTTTCAAACTGTACACGAAGATTGTAATTTTAAATGAAAAATTCAGAATTAGCAAGAATACTCAATGAATCGTGTGAATACTCGATGCTTCGTGTTTCCTGCATTATCTTGGAATTGGGGCATTTCACTTTCAAAATGGTTCGATAAACGTTGAAATATATAAAAACGTTTTTGTATAAAAGATTATTATTTTAAGCAACGATTGTATCACATTATTTCAAATCAAATCATTGTATCAAATTATTGTATCACTCGTGTGGCTTCAGCTTGACAGTCTCAATTGCTAACACTACTTTTTTAAATAACTAACACAAGATAGAAAATAGTATTGACTGTAAATACAGTTTGCTGAAGAGGAAAACAAATCTGCATGTATTTCTTTACAGAAAAGGGTAGTCCTGAGTTCGATAAGTTCCTCGAAATCCTCGGCGAAAGGATACGATTAAAGAATTGGGACAAGTATCGAGGTGGCTTGGACGTGAAAGGTATCCCCTTTTCTATCAGTTTGAAAATTCCTTGACTTCCGCTATAAAAATATACAATAAAAAATAGAGATTTCTAAAGTATAAAGCAACTTTCACCTTTCGTTTAGAGACAAAAGATCTTTACGAGGTCTCTTAATGTCAGACTAATATTATTCAGCATCTTCGAACGCAAGGAATTTTTTTAGCGTTTACTTTCTTTCAACACAGTACTTTTTGAAAATTATGTTAAAATTTAAGGATAATAAATTATTTAATCACGACGTTTCAACCCCTTGAGATCCCATTTTACACTCTTGATCAACAATTGAAATAATTTAAACATTTTCAAGTTGCTATTTAAAAATCATTTCAATCAATATATTCAGACAATATTTTTCACAGTTTTCCTTCTTTTATTGCTTTTAATGTTCCATTAATTTATGTATCATTGCAGGTGACATGACTGGAAAAGAAAGTTATTATACAGTGTACGCAGGACATGAAGTTATGTACCACGTAAGCACAATGCTTCCGTACTCAAAAGACAATCCACAACAGCTCGAGAGGAAACGGCACATCGGCAACGATATTGTTAATATCATTTACACGGACGACCCCGAAGCGATAGACACTTTCAACCCAAATTGCATCAGAAGTCAATTTACACGTGAGTTCTTAGTGAACTCTTTTCTTCTTCAAAAAATAACAAACTCGAAAACTGGACTTTATTACTTTAATTAAGTAATTAAATATTTTTCAAATTTATACGTGTCCTCCTTCAGAGGAAACATATATTGCGTTTAAATGAACGAAATGAACCTGATATAAAAAATAAATTACCTTTAATTTTAAGATACAATGAATAAGACACAATTAATATCAAAAATGAATATTACAGAAGGTTTGTTCAAATAAAAATATTATTGATTAGTAGATAGTTTAACATCAATTTTAAATGCGTTAAACACGAACCCATTGACAACACAATTTTATAATAAATACTGTTCTAATTTTGTGATACTCATAATTAAAACCATAAATATAAAAATACTGTATGAGGCATAAAAAAGTAACCTAACACACAGAAACCTATCGCAATCTTCAAGTTACATAGTAGCAAAGTGAAACTTTCATGACTATTCAATTGTGTTTGACAAGGATAAATTATTAATTCATCTGGTCGATAACAATTTGTAAATCACTCTAATGTTATCAACGTACAGACGTATTCGCCGTGGTATCAGCCGAAGAAACAAGCAGGGGATGGCGAGTGGCGATCTACTGCGACGAAAGCGTACCCCTATTTGGACCCAGTCTTCCCTGTCCGCCAGTCTTCGAAGATCCTTACACTTTGAGGGAATTCCTTCTAGTGAAACTAATAAACGGAGAAAAGGCCACATTCAACACTCCGACGTTCGCACAGAAGCGTGAGAGAACGCTGGACGCCCTGCTACGAGACATGTACCAGGAGCACTCCCAGGAGAGTAAGAGCAATGTAAGCTTGTTCACTGAAAGCACCTATCCAGTTAGAAAATTTCCTTTCCGAGAAATTTCAAGCAGATGTACCAGAATTTTTTACTCGTAGGCGTAGTCAGGAAGCGTCAGACAGTAGTGCTTACCTCCGTAGAAGAAAAAGAAGTAGCTTTTACCCCTACACTAGAGAGAAAGTTGCATTTTGTTTTTCCCTGAATGAAAATTGAAATAATTCACAGTTAGTATCCTTTATGGTAAAGTAAAATCCTTCTAAAATAATTTACCGATTTTGCACTAATACCTGTACCTAACTAAACCTAACCTAACCTGACTACGCCCGATCGTAAGCGTTTCAGCTACGAGCAATCGATGTAGAAGAAAATTAAAACAGAAAGAACTCTAGTTTAGTATCTGATCCCTCTCCTCCCGTAGAATAGAAACACGGTCGAATTTTCACAGAGCATGTTAAACCGACGAACACTGTCGGACGTGGTGGAGGCTCCAGGTCGACGTCGCGAAGAGACACGGGCTGTGGAGATGGTGCAAGTTGGCCAGGCTTTGAAGTTGGAAGCGATCGTTAGAGGTCTCGCACCAACTTCTTTGGCCACAGCGGGTCCGTTGAAACCCAGACCATGGGAACCACGGTGCATTTATCCGGACTTCCCCCATGAAGTTGCCTGCGGTGACGTTTGGTTGGATAACAAGCTGATTCTTGCCAGCGAAAATGGCACGTTCCTTGTGGAAGGTGAGATCTGCATATCTCTCGAAATTCTGATAAAAATTACCATATAAGCTCCCATCAGTTTATTGCTGCTTTCGGTAACAATGTTCGACTTAATTTAAATAAATATTTAATAACTTAATTTAAATGTGTGACGTCTTGTACAAGGTTTATTATGAAATATCATTAGCCACCCATGGATGATTTCAAGCGCTACAAGTTCCAATGAACATACACTATTGAATTGTATTTAGTTTAATATCTTCAGAAGCTACATTTCAAGTATTATTTCAGACAGCCTATCGCACAGACTGATCTTCGACGAGTCCGTGCAGATCAAGCAGCTAGACGTGGTAGAGCAGCACGGCATCTTACTTTTTCGAACCGGTGAAAAAGGGAAAGAGAGCCACGTCTACGTGTTTCGTTTAAAAGAGTTTGAAAACACTACGATGAATAGAGTTGCTGAAATAATGAATAACCGCGAGGATGATCAGGATCACGAACACAACGGCGAAGAGGAAACTGCCGAGGACGACGTGGACGAGAGCGAAGACGATGACTGTGACAATTTCACGAGAGCCACTGCGAAATTCAAACCCGTCATTCGTCGTACTCACGTTCGTGTTCGACCATTGGCTGTAAGAGGACGGGCACATATAAAAGAGAGAAAACTACCGCGAACACGAGGATGTAATTTATACAGTATTACTATGCCTGGTGGCTCCCATTTGCGTATGGTACGTTTCATATTTTATACGCTAAAAAAATTATTTTTACAGACTCATATTTTCAAAAAGACTGTGGGTGTTGTATGAAACAGTTTATGTTTGAATCACGTTTGAATTTACTTTTGAAATTAGTATTAGTTGTAGGTAGTACTAATTTCCAGGTAATGTGATTTCAGTGTGTAGTAGTTGGACGGCGTTTAACGGTTCTTCAATGGAAACACAGCGCAGCGTGGACTGCATGGTGTTCTGCAGCCGACACGGACACCATCGACGGTTTTCTGTTCGTGAAGGAATTCAACGTAACCGAAACCCCCTCTATAGTGACAATAATTGAAAGCATGGATGCAAATAATGAATGGACGCTATGCTGTGGCGTACGACACCATTTTGAATTGATCTCCGCTTCTGGAAGCACAAGAATTCTTCACATCGAAGGAACACCAAAACCTCATCTGGTGGCTGCGTTGAACCTGTGCGAGGACGAGGAACCCGAACTACTACTTTGTTATAATAGTATGTGAACAGCTTTTATAAACAGTACAATTTGGTTCACTTTCTGTTATGGTTCCCAATGCAATAATATTGTATTGTTTCTGAATGCATGAAATATTTTTAGCCTCATCTACTCTTTACTTTTTTCTACTTGATGAACTTCTTGAGGTTTCTAAGGTATATTTTAAAAACCAGTCTTACATTAGAGGGATTCTCATTGATGATCACAAATTTTTTCCACAGAAGAAAAACATTTGTACAATGTTAATAATTTAAAAATTAATGTATTATTTCGATACGTCTCTGCACAGACACCTGCCACTTTCAAAAGATATTGGACGAGAGTACCGCGCCAACAGAATTCGATTTCAACTGGAATTCCGTGCCGGCCGCAATAGGTAAACCTAAATTTTCCTTCGCGCAATAATCTGATCAACAAATAACGCGTTTACTTCAGTAATATTCAATTTTCAGCTTGTGCCTTCCCTTACGTGATTGCCTTCACCAACGATACCATGGAGATACGATTAATAATCAATGGAAACCTAGTGCACACGATCGCAATGCCCAATTTGAATTTAATCACATCCAAACAGGATATCTTCTTCTCGACGACGGCCCCGGAATTTCTACCAGGCAAATGCGAAAGAATTCGTTTGGACACTAAGCCTCCGGACAAAGAAGAACCGGTTTCCAGTCCGTCTCCTTTCGCACAATCTTCGTCGTCTCGATCTAATCTACAAAGTATGTACCGTCTACTAAAAACGATTCATTTCTTGCTGCTTCATGGCGTAATGAAAACACGATAAATCAGAACGGTCAGAACCTAAAGCATGATCAAGTGTCTTCCCGACAACAGCTGCACATTACTACCAATTGGTTTAGTTCCCCCCATAATCAATCCCCACGAATCGGTTTGCAAGTCACTATATGTAACATAAATACATATGTAACTCGAAAATTTAATATCGAGAAATAGCAGAGGCAAGGTATGAAGGTTGGTCTACAATACAGAAGGAAAGTCAGTATAGCTAAACGTGACTCGTAAATCACAACTTGGTTATGCTAGATCTGTCAAATGATATGTCTATACGCATACCCTATACTTTTGCAGACAATCACGGAGATTGGAAACCAATAAGAATCTACCAAATACCGCTGCAGACATTATCGAGAAGCTCTTTATCAAGCTGTACACAAAGACGATGTCCCAGTCCAGCGGAACCGGAAATAGTCTCCGCTCCACCAACTGGCGCAGCTGACAAGAGTTTCCTAAGCGTCGAGCCTCATCGGGCATTGAGCAGATCTTGCAGTAGCAGTCCAACACCGACACCAACGAATCTGATACCACCACGGATCAGGAAATAAATGAATCGCGATGATTTACAGAGGTTTCGATGGATAGCAGGTACCTGACGCTTGTGCCTCGATAGAACAAAAGGAAATGCAGTCGTGTAGCTAGATTTACTGCCGTTGCGAGAGCAATCGAGATGTTACATGCAAGAAGTGCCCTTGGCGTCTTTTAAGTGAAAGACTACTGATGCTAACTTTCTTTTAGATAAATGTTTTTTTGTCGACGATACGGTGTTATATTTGTCACCGGTCTTGAATTAAACATTCGGAACAGTAACAAGTCAGTTGGATTACAGTATTGAGTTTGACTGCAGGGGTATCATTGAGATAAAAGATCGGACTCGTTTACAGTACTTTCTATTCATACCTGAGGAATATGTATTTTTAAACGTGTACTTTATATTTTCTTCCAATAATTTAATCTCATTTTTATAGAATAAAAGCGTGAAAATGATTGAAGGAAAGATTGAGAAATGAGTCAGCTGTGTTCAATTTTAACTTAAGAAAATTTCGCCAGAGGGTCAGTTACAAAAGAACAAAAACTAGTTTGTTCTCAAAACAAAAAGTTGAAAATAAGATGAAGAGAAAATTAAAGCATTGTATTTTAAATGTACTTGTGATAGAATAAAAGTTCACTTTTAGACATTTAACAATAACATATATTAGACTTAATAAATTCAGAAATTTCCCACAGCAGATATAATAAATTAAGAGAATTCAGAAAATTAAAGTCCATTTGACTAGAGTGAAACTACAATCCTTTTGATTTCTAATAACGTCTTTTTAACTTAATGACACCCCTTCGTCTGACGAGCTGTGCCAAGTTTACGGTTGTTTTTAACACGTTCCGTACCAACTGTGTCTTAAAAAGCAGCGCAAAGAGGCGGCGATATTTAAAGGGGCCGTAAAATCGCACAAATGTGAAAAAATGCAACTCCAAAAGGGAGGATAAAAAGTACCATGTCACGGTCGCACAAAGAAGTGTTTTGTAGAGTGTATCCCTGTATTGAAACGTAAAGTGGAATATGGAATCTTGAAATGGATTAATTTACCACTTAATGATTTAATTTACGACCTTTTATCGCGGCCGCTGCACCTGTTACCTGGGAACAGAATGTGTTAAAACAAATTGTAGCCACGAGAATTGCGTCCTATACGTGTACATAATAAAATAGCTAATAAAATGTATACTATCGTTGATCTTTTGCTGTGAAATTTCTCACGCCATTGTATCGCCTAGCGATATTTTTCTGTCACTCGAGATTGTTCGGTTTCTACATGTATGTATCTACTGAAAATAAAAGGAAGATAAAAAGCTATGTATCAAACATTAATCCGTGACATAATTCCATTATATTTATTTTTAGGAACATTGAAAATTTCAAAACTTTGTCAACAGCCCTTGTCCGATAAGTTTTATGTTTTCACAGTTGCAATAAATAATAAATACATGTGTCAAACTATTTAACAAATTATTCAGTTTTTTAAGACTTGCACAAGATTTCTCGTACGATAGTGCAGCATACCGTGTTTTCGCGTTAAAAGAGGGTTCTACTTTAACAACGACCGCAATAATATCGGCATGGTTGTCTGTCGAGAATTAACAGAACATTTTTTGTACATATAAACTGGGAATTCGTTAAATTAGAGATTCTTATCTCCAATTCGTTGTAAAAGTTCGATATTCCTATTTTTGTACATTAGTTATTTTTCCGTTTGAATATTACAATTTTCATTAGTTCCTGTGAATTAATTCATCCTAAAAATCCCTTATTGCTATTGATTTTTCCCTTCTATTAAAAACGTCCAACCTAAATATTTACACAAAATATTTAGTTTATATTAATTCAATTCTTCAACTCCATAAACACGTCGTGTATACTATGAATATTCCTCCACAAAAAAGAACAAACTTTAAGGTGAAATTTTGTTCAAAAGTGTAAGTCTTTTTATTCAATTCATAAGAACCATATTTAAAAAAATTGACGAAGAAAAATTTATAAAACGAAAGTACAAGCGCAACAAGAGAAGTAAAGGGTAATAGAAACGCTAGACACCACGACTAATGACTGTTGAATGATAATAATCGAGAAATGTCAACGTTAATTTCACTCATAGAAGAAAGTGTTTTTACCGGCCGCAATCCATACGAAAGTTATGCGGAACTGCAGATATACAAATATAATAAATCACAAGCACGGAATTTGCGGGTATATAACTTTAATTTCTAATAAATTTCTGTTACGTTGCAATTTGAATTATGTGTTGATATTTCGTCTCCATTAGATTTAAGTAATTTAACTATAAAATGGCACCCACACCAAACTAGAGTCTAAATGGCGACCGGCAAAGAAATGGTTGAGAGAAAGAGGTCACTTCCATCATGAGAATTTTGCCGATCACCTGAGCGAGTTTCTATGGCGTCGCTTTTGTCATAAAAATAAAATCGATCTGATGGCATCGATGATGGAAGCAATCAGGAGACAATATATTTTTAAACGAAGCAAGTGAAAGTTGAAAGCGTTTGGATTCTCGGCTGTAATCAATCAGATTATGGATAGAAGGCAATATAACATCAAATTAACCCGTCAAGTACTGTGCGTGCTTTATAAGAAAGCACGTACGAGGAATAAGGGGCTGATTAATCCGAGTGAAAGGGGTATGCCCCGATTCACACGTATTTTCGGAGCGCACATTTATCAACCGAGATATTAACTAATTATCTACCTCCATTTTGTTCTTAGTCAGCTTTTTAGTATTTCAGGAAACTGATATTATTCTGTATTGTTCAAATGATCTTAGAACAGTATTTTTATATAATGAATATTTCCTGTAAAAAATCGGGGAGAAATTATTTTTTCACTAAGTTGTTATTTTTGACATAAATAATACTCTTATGAGAAAGGGAAATTGTATAACTATGTTGCAAGTTATATAACTGAAGATGAACGGTTTTGGCAAGATATCAAAAAGTTGTACGCCTGTACATTGACAACCTGTTCTACTAACAAATGAAGCACTATAATCTAATACAGTTATGAGCTTGAAGACAAAAAAGTTTTGATGAGTTAGCTCAGTGAATTTTATCCCTTATCATTATTTTGAAATTGTCAAAAAAACTTTGGAAAGATTAATCAATAAGTTTTTAGGTTTATCTTCCTCAATTTTAATTTCAGTTTTGTCGTTTTTACAGTGAGATAAAGTTTCAGTAGGATACATTTTCGACATACAAAAATATGAGTGTACGTTAGAAACAATATAATTTTTTAATGTATAAACCAACATAAGTGACTGATATTTAAATAAAAGAATGAAGTGTTCTCCCCACGCGCAGTGAGATCCCATCGCAACTATAAAGATTTAACGATATGATAAAAAGCAATTAAAAAGATACAGATCTAATGAAATCATACCACTGATTAATGGTATAAGAGCACGCCACTAAAATACATCATTGTTCTTGACATATTTTTCTTTATCATCATATCTTTCAAAGTTAAATAAGTTCATACAAATTTTTTTTCGGGAAAAATTTTTATATTTTTCTCCCCTAAAGAATTTTCAATTTATTATGAAAAATCAATTTGATATGAAAAATGTACAATTCATCAAATTGTAGAAATTTGTAAATGCTTCCAAAGCTACATAGTATATCTTACTAAGTAAATACTTAAAAAATGCAAATTTTCCAGGTTATTTTTATCTAGAATTTTGTTTCGGACATTCAAGTTCAGTTTGCGTATAGAATCGATTCATTTCAACACCTTGAATACTTTACGGGGCACGTAATAAATTGAACAATAAAAGGGTGAAACGAGAAAGATCAAATCAAGGCTCGTGTCACGTTGGAAAGGACTATAGCTCACGTTTCCTGAAACGCGTTCAAACGGGTTCGAATCAAATGCATTCCGCAACTGTTTTGCCGCGCTGCCGAGAATTATTATAGATGCCAATCGCTGTCAAGCAGAGCTAAAGGAAAATGCTTTGGTGACCCCGGTTAGTCTCGAGCGTTGAACCACGATCATTCACGTTTACCTGACTTATGCCGTCAATCGAACCTTATAATAACCGTAATCTTATCTTTCTTTTTAAATGGGGAAGAGACTCAAGTTCCTCTTAATGTTCTCGTTCGCAGAAAAAAAGGTGCTTCTACCTTGAACATGGTTAAATTTCAGCGAGTTTCCGCTGTTATTGCACAAGAACGAGAAGAAAGATGCACAAATAAATTTCATATCAGACATTCAATAAACACCTTCGATTTAAGTATTTCTGATTTAACGATTATGAAGAAGAAATAATTGTAATTTCAAATGTAGTTTTAAATTTCCTTTCGTTGGTATTATTCACATTTGCTTTTACTGATAAGAATGCAGATTAGTCAAATTTGTATTGTATACGTAATTGAAGTATTTAATGCAAATAAGTTGGTGCGAAAATAATTGCGGTTATCGTCCTCGTAAATTTAATATATTTTCACATTGAATACTCCATAAAATCCTCCAATGAATAATACAATCTATGTTAAAACGTATATACTTACATTTAAAAAAAGAGGGGAGTCCTCTTTGACTGTTTTGCATTTTCCTTAAAATAATATTTTATACATCAAATTAGTCATTCTGATCCACTTAATTTAAATAAAAGTAAAATCAGTATTTGCTGTGATTTCAGAGAAAATAATTTGTAACATTATATAGACTTATAGGAAAACTTATAAATCTACCTTTAAACATAAAATTGTATTCTGATGCAAATATTGATAACAATTTGAAAGATATCGTGTTAAGAAGTAAAAGTATACTTCTTAATAATTCCTGTGTAACAGATATTAAAATTACAATTTTTATTGAGATACAAAGTAAAAATTAACTTGTAGCCAAATTGACAAATGAAGAGCTCACTGAATGAAAGATATGTGTCACATCTCAACCGATTGTTACTTTTCTGTACCAATAACCAGCTCTTATATCCTAATGAAGAGAAAATTAATTTTTATGTAAACTTATATCGTGGTACATGATCCTTTTTCAACAAATTCCTCAAATTTGAAACAAGCTTATCAAATAAAAATATAAAAAAAGTGCCAAAAATAAAATGAATGCACAAAAACATTTTCCTATGCTTTATGACATCATTCGTCCAACAATGAACAATACAAAGCAAGTAACAAAATTTAAAAAAGAAAAGTGGTTTAAACAAGCGATACAGGAGCGTGAGTCAGACATCAGGTTGATTTAGTGGCGACGCCTTTGGTTAGACTAAATCATGCATCCGCCATATTGGAATCAAGCTGTCGGATAATGTGTATGCTGTTCGTTTTAGAAACGTTTTAATTACACTTAGCCATCAAACTTTCTTCCTGAATCAATCAAGCATAATCTGTCCTATAAACATCGTTAACTTCTCCTAAAACATTTGGAAAGTAAATTCAGTGTACTTAGCCGAACGTTTAATTAAACAGGTTAACTTTTAACCGACGTTGACATTCCAACAATCTTTCGTCAAATTTCGATCACAAACGAATTAATTGCTTAAAACACGTTAGTTGAGAATCGACATTAATAATTTATTATAACCAAATATTTCAGTTATAATTTATTAGCGTCCTTCATTCGGAAGAATATACAATTTATATTTTTTCTGTTATATTCCTTTTATTGGTCGAAATAAAGATTACTTTCAAACACTTCCTCGGATAGTATCCATTTGATTTGAAAAGAAATCGTAAATACGAATTATCTGAGAACTATCTAAATAAACTGTTTTATCCTGTAGCATTGCCGTAATTTGTTACTTCGTTTTGCTTAACTTGGTTGATAAAACAGTATAAAAAAAGTTCACTTGAAACGGTTGCTCCAGTTTCTGTTATTTTGTACACACGTTTCAAGTACCATTTCAAATCAATTTCCAGTCTAGATTCAACTACATCACATACATCGACGCACGGCCACAGCAACGTCGAGCATCTGGTGGCGATGCACTGTACTAATGGCTGGCGCACACGAGCGTAGAAAGAGAAAGAAAGAGAAAGAGAGACACAGGTACGAGACGAGCTTGTGGTGAGGTAGCCACCAGTCAACAGCAGAGACGGAGACGGAGAGTTCGAGGTAGCCCGTGCTTATAGCTGCCTGTGGCTCTCGTTGTAACTCGTTGTAACGTGACGCGAAGGTGTGCCAAGCCTGTTACAATTGCCTGTTACTTCGTACGAAGACGCCCGATTGTAGGTTAATCGTAGTGTCGCGTATCGAAAGTGTCGGTAGTGTTGTGTGATCTATCGGTCTATCTGTCCTCGTGTGCCAATCAAAAAAAGAACTGTATCAGCAACGTACATCATCGTGGAAAACTGTCAAGAGTGTTGTGTCCTAGACGCTGTCCGTGAACAGGAAAGTTTCGGACGATCGTCGTCACAGGCGTCGAATTGCACGGAGCATAAGGTAAGAAACGCGGGTACGCGGAAGTAAGTATATCAGAGACGAAGGTAAAGTCTAAAATCGTTTGGGTAGAGTAGTCGGTCGTCGTTACGCGTACAGAGGTTATGTTTCTCGATGACCCCTCAACTCCCTCCTCCTTTTCGTTATCCCCTTTCCTTTCATCGTTCCTCTCGTCTCTTTTGCTTCTCCTCCTCTTCCTCCTTCTCCCCCTCCTCATCTTATCTCATTCCCCTTACGTCTTTCTTTTCTGCAAAACGTGTTTTCATTGATAGAAAATCATTTTATCGCGTTATCGGACGACAGTGGTCCACCCGATAATTGAACAGTCGGCGAATTTTAATCGCGGATCAATCGATCGCCGATCGCTCGGATCTCTCTCTGTCTTTCCCTTTCAGCGGTTGTCCCTTTTGTCTCTCTATGTCCTTCCTCTTTCTTTTTCTTGCCAGCGAGCCGCGGAGGCATTCGACACGCACGCTCCGCACACCGATGTATATTCCACTTCTTTCCTGTAAGCCGTGTTCGTAGCCTTTCCCGTGGTAACGAGTTTCGTAACTTCCCTCGATACAAGAGTCACGAACTATCAGCTGTCAGCCTCCGTAGCTCGTACCACCTGTCCAAAACTTCGTGTCTTCCGTTTCTCTGCCTCGCGATTTAGTCTCTCCGCCCTCCCTCCCTCCTTTATTTTGTGCCGATTTAACGCCTGTCTTTTTCTACTTTTACGAAAGGAATTCACACGAATTTTTCATGATTTCCGCCGATTGCGTTTGGAACACGATATAAACGCGTGTCTACGAACGCGGCGAGGTAATCGGAGCAGCAGGCAAGGCTAACCGAGTTGGACAGTCATGTTGATATTTCGGCGCGCAGGCTTTCTAGCTTGACAGCGTGACCGGCCTTGAGCCCCTCCGCGTCCTCCTCTTGCACCCTTCACCTCCATCCCCACCATCGAGGTAACACAACGATATACAACTGCAGATCAGTGCTCCTCAACGCAAGATTCTTGTGCCTGGGGATTTTCTTCGATCGCGTGCCACCAACTTCTTTCTCTTGTAACGCGCTGCATATGAACGTTCCGTGTTATATGTGAACCCGTTAAGGGGACTTAATACTCTAACGGCCTTAAAAATACGTTGTTCTTGTGAATTTATTGTGATGCGTACATGCTATATGTAATGCTTCGTACTTACGCTTTGAAAACTGAAAGTACTATCAACTTATTATTAGTCTTATTTATTAGTACTAGAAACTTATTTGCTCAATTAATAAGAAACCAATAAATGAGTGCATTATTGAACAAGAATCGTTTAATAATAACCATTTTTCCCATATAAGGATTTGTACAATGGTTATTCAACGATTCCTTTAAGTTTCTATATTAATTTTGTAAGAGCAATATTTATAAAAAATGATATTTTTAATGTAATTGAATGTAAACTTGCACAACGTGACGTTAAAATGTACTGTTTTGATTAATAAAGTGATACAGATGTTTGAGTTGTTAATTAATGATTAATTGTTTTCACGTTGCGGGAAAATATTTTCCTTTCTGTTAATTGAACAGATAAGACTTCAGCCAGTGTATACTCAATTTTCTAAATAACTGTATGTTTATTATATTGTGGAGATGTTAAAGGAGCAGTATATTGTACATTTTTTAGGGATCTATTGATATATATGTTGAGGATTTAATTTGTGGATTTACGAATTGGTAAATTTGGAATTTGAAGACTTGGCAATGTTTTATTTTGAAGATTTGAAAATTTGAGGATTTAAGTACTTAGGAGTGGAATTTGATAACTTAGGTATTTGAGTATTTAGAAATTTGGAAATTTCACAACTTTGAAATTTTTGAAATGATTTTGAGAGTTTGGAAATTTAATGTTTTAAAATTTGGAAATTTCACAATTTTGAAAGCTGGAAACTTGAATGTTGGGATATTAAGAAATCCCTGAATTTAGAGATTTGATAACTTAGGAATTTGAGTATTTATAAATTTGGAAATTTCACAACTTTGAGATTTAAAAATTTATGATTTTGAGAGTTTGGAAATTTAGCAATTTTGAGAGTTAAAAATTTGAATGTTAGAACATTAAGAAATCGCTGAATTTAGAGATTTGATAACTTAGGAATTTGAGTATTTATAAACTTGGAAATTTCACAATTTTGGAATTTAGAAATTTATGTTCTTGAGAGTTTGGAAATCTGAAGTTTTAAAACTTCAAAATTTGACAATTTTAAGATTAAAAAATTTGAATATCAGATTATTTAGGAATTTCTGAATTTAGAGACATTGATGACTTAGGTCCTTAACACTTTAGTAACACAAAAATTAAGAAAATTATATAGAAATTTATATTAACCATTAGTATTGACAATATATGATCACCTAAGGTCTCCACTAGACAAACTTTTTTCATGCAAACTCTCCTTATAACAGATGGCTCTGAAACCGATTAAAAAATCACGCTTGCATGATTTTGTACCTACATGCATTATTCGAGAATTATACTTGCAAAATTATTTTAAAGTATATGAATATAACTTCCGTTAGGTGTAAGGGTTTCCTAATGTATATGTACAATAATTCTTTTTAATAAGGACGCACTTCGGTTAACGGAAGATACCTTCATACATATGTATATTTCAAAATACAGCATTATAATTTTGCGATAATGCATATGATCGGTAGGTGGGAAATCGTAAAAGTATACAGGTCATAGTTTAAAGTTATTTACCCTGTTATACATACGTAGCGCTTGATGAAAAATGTATTATTGATAAGTCTACTATATAATCATGTGTTCTGCGTGTAACATATACATGTCACAATAAAATTTAAAAAATATAGCGTATTTGGAAACGTGTTAAATCCCTTTAAGAAGACATTCTACTTTGACCACAAAATCAATCTTTAGGAATTCATTTTTACTGCCAGTAAATGAAAAAATTTTTCACTTAGAAATAATATAAAAATTTTTCAAAAATTTTATTATATTTTATTTTAAAATTTAGTGTATTTGTAAATGTTAAATCCCTTTAAGAAGACATTCTACTTTGACCAAAATCAATTTTTAGGAATTCATTTTTACTGTCAGTAAATAAAAAACCTTTAACTTAGAAATAATATAAAAATATTGCAAAAATAATTTTTTATGTTGTTCCTCCTCCCGAAAATATCTCATAAAATCTGTATAAAGTATGTGATTCAATTTGTATCATAAAAATAAATATTTTTAGTGTACAAAAAACATAAAGCAAATAACAAACCTATTTTCACAATTTTGTTGTTATTTATCATAAAAATTGATTTTATTAAAAATTACACAAAATTTGTTTTCAAAATCGTGTAAAAAATAGTCTTATTGCAAGCTTCTATTTCACTGCGTAAAATTTCACTTGACTTCGTTAAGTTCGCTATGCTTGCGATGATCAATGCACGTTCGTCGAAACGTTATCCTAGCGTTATCAAACTGAAGGTCGAACTGTGGAATCTAACGCGTAGACACACTATCTTCGATCAAGGAACTTCGAACGAAAGTCTGACATTTTACCTGCGTTACATTCCTGCTGGATTTAAATAACGAAACAACGTTCATTAAGAGAAATCTGCATCTATCGTATCGTTCAAATAATTTCAATTTTTAACGTGAGAAACTTAATTCCCTTGTACTATGCGCTTAACTATTCTCTTATCTTTTACTATCCACTTTTTTTCTGTCTAGCAGCAATTCTTTTTCTTTTTCTTCGTTTCCCACCACTTGTGCCTTTCTCTCCCGTTTTATTTTCGGAATAACAGAAAACCATAAAAATTAATAAGACATGCTTTTATTGAGAAAATAATCATATATGAATAACGCACGGGAAGTCTACCGTTGTAATTATCTGATGTACAGATCATAAAAATTGTAATAACCACTTAATTGCTGATAAAGAATTTGTAGAAACTCTTATCTTACCAAGACTACAATTTTACAGTATTTTACTAGTCTAATGAGTTCAACTATGAGATTAAATTTTCAAAATATTTTGGAAGATTTATTATTTTAATTTTAATAGCGGCGTGCAAGTGAACTGGTTGTAGAATTGCAAAATTAATTTTAATCGAGAAAAAATTAAGGTTTATTATTTATATTGAATTATATTAAAATAGAGTTTGAAAAATTACATCCACATCAAATAATTTAATCTTATTTAAAATTCAAGGAGTTCCTAATTTAGACTCTTTAAAATATAATAAAATGAGAAATATAAATTTTCCTTCTTTCACAGAAAATTGAAGCAAATACATGTTTCTTCCATTTCATTTTCAGTCGAATCTGAAAATTGTATTTTTTAATTATTATCAGCAAATTACATAAATCTCGCGAGTCTCACAGCACTCGATTTACCACTAAAACTACCAAACCGGTCAAATGACCAGTTTACAAGTTCTTTACTTTAAACTAAAATGCTTCTCTTGAAGTCCATATTGATTTTTATCGAAGTAAAGAATGTTTCAATTACGTTTTATCGTTTACTTATTTTTAATATCAAATTATACGTTTATTAATAAATCCAGCGATTTTAAGCTAAAGTACTTGATAACTGCGAAATTTCTTATTTCTGAAAGTTGCTATGATTTTGCAAAATGGTGACTTTCGATGTACTCTACAATCGTACAAAGTTTGAACGAAATTGGTATTCCGAAGGTCGTGAGATTTCCTTGTCAGTTTAACGTAGATAATTGTTCGGTTGTCGATACAGAAACGGAAAATACGGTAATTCGAAAATGTGGGATAAAAACGAATGGGAGGGAACGAGAAAAATAGGAGTGGGGCACGAGAAAATCGCTTGCTCGAGGCTGACGGTTACAGAAAAAAGGAAACGGGATCGAATGGATGGGGCGTTAGCCTGTAGCGGTATACGACTATACAGCCAATAACGTTATCGACATCACATTAAAGACTGCTATTTTATCTTGTATGCATATTGCTGCAGTGAAAAGATTCTTGTCAAAATTCGTGACAAACCTGCACGGTTTTTTTTAACTGTAGATGAACAATACTTTCGCCTTGAGTCAACTTTGATGCAATGTATGCAGTGTGCTAACATATGTGTACCGGTAATTATAAAAATGCTTTTAGTCATGTATTTCTCATTTCACGACAGACTTGTCGTTTGACCGTGTTAAAAAATACTGTTCTAAATAATAAAATATTGTGTAACCATTTGGAAACACATATTGTAAAATATGTATTCGTTTGACGTGAAATCATTATAAAATTATTATAATTTTTATAAAACCGTTCTTGTGCAAAAATTTGTTGAGTGTACTTTATTTGGATAATAAATTATAATTTTTGTTTAGAGTTATTGCTAACTAGACATTTTTGAGGAGCTTCATGTTTCAGCTACCTGTGCAGTTATGCACTTTATATAACGTTTGTTATCAAAGTCAATAAGCACAATTGATTTCAAAATAGCTGGTGAATCATGTTTATCTATCTACGAAATTGTTGACCGAGAATAGAACTGTAATTATAATTACAATAAGAAATCAGTCTTGTAACATTATCTGCCGCGTTTGCTTTAATTTTTAAAATATTTTTTTTTGAGTTACCTTCGGTTGATAACGAACTAATATTGTTAGTCTTTCATTTTGTTGATGGAAACTGATATGAAAAAAATACAGAGAATACGTGAAAAGTACGTTTATAAAATTGGATGATTGTTACTAACTGCTAGTAAGGTAAAGAATTAATATTAAATATTAATAGTGTAAAATGATCAAATCGGAAACATTTTACAATTTAAAAAATTTTAGGTCTTTAAAATATTTTTTTAAAAATATCTTAGAGGACATAAATCTTCCTTTACTGACATGAAATAAATAAACAATTGGATTTATTGTTGATGGAAATCCATTATTATTACTCATCCACATTGCTGAACGTTGATATTTCGAACTTCATGGAAACGTATGCTGCTATCTGATATTACTGATAAATTCATAAATGCGTCTTTTCAAAGTCTTTCAAATCATTTGCGATCCACTTTCTTGAAGTGTATTCTTAAAACGAGATAAAATTTATTAAATTTTTTATCGATATCGTTGGAAAAAACCTAAGACCTAAAAATCGGAAGGAAAATATAATATTGACCATTGTTCCTTCAAAATTAAAATGTACTTGCATCAATTTCAACTAATACGGATTAAAGAAATGTATATATTCTATTTTGAGCAGGGACTATTTCATAAATCCTTGATATAATCCATGACAAAACAATTCCAGTAGAATTGCAGTATTCTTTAAAATATTTGAATTTGATGACCAATTCTTTTGTCGATATTTTGTTAGCATTATCGCTATTGTTACTCATCAATATTGATTAGATATCGGCAACGAAATCCGCCGTTACATATTTATTACAGTCATGATAATAAAATAAAATCCCTTTGCTTTTAAATATTTGTAAGAATCCAAAGGCTTACGTTATCCAATTAAATTTAAATCTTCACGTAAAAGTGATTAAAAAGTTGACTGTAGTAATTTTTAGTAGTAGAAAAAGGTCTACTCTAGTAACCACAGATTTATATAAAAAATAATCTACAGAAGAGATTATCTACAAAATGTTCGGTGATTTTGCTTTATTCCAAAAGGTACATTTTCACGTGGCAGTAAATCGCGCGATTTACTGCCATTATTAGTACAATGCCCCTAACAGTTGAACGCTAGCCAGGTGAAAACTATAATAATCGGTTGTACTGGTCAGGTTAGTGTTGGATTAATTGCAGATGCAGTTCTCCAAATAGCTGGTTCCTTGCAGTAATTATTTCGTTTATTAGAACGGTAAGCGCAGAAGAATTTGCTTTGTTCAAAAGCTTGATAAGACAACAAAAGACTACAATATATCAACACGCATTATGGCTAACTTTTAAAAATTTTACGTGGGGATTACACGATCTCATAATCTAAGGTTCGTCTAACATAGCATCTTAAATCTGTTATACAGAGTGTCTCAGTTTAATAAAACTTCAAGATTTGATAAAACTTCAAACAACACAGTTTTAATAAACGTAAAAAGTGAAGAAACATTTGTAAATGAACATTGCAGAGAAGATATCACAAAATGTTCCCCCTACCCATAGCTGCATAATCCCCACTTTTACATGGGTCTTTCCCCACCATAAGTTGGTACCCCTACACCTCGGCTTTCGACTCACTATTCCATGCGTATCATGTGGTATATGCACAGGGTGAGTCTCGTAACGTGACGACTTCAAACAACTCGTAAATTATTCAGTGTAGACAAATATTCTCCATGTAGAAGTTGCATTCAAGGTTTACCCTTGAAACAATTGCTTTTTTGTTACTTAAGGTATTTTGATTTCAGTATTTTAAAATGCCTAATATTTTTCTTGGATTTGAAGCATGAAATTCTGTTTGAAGGTATGAGGATAGGACCTGAAATCAATCGTTATCGAAATATTTGCAAATTACTAATCTTGTGTTAGAAAGGTTTAGTCACTGTGACTAATGCAACTCGTTTATGACGACGGGTTATGTTCCTGAACACAGCCTTTGTTAGATTTCAGATACTGTTAACAGTAAACACCTATCTCATTGTCGCTTTACGTAGCTCAGAAATAGTAAAAATTGAAGTCATTGTGAGATTATGTGCTATTTTTATTGACATGTTTAGTCATTGTGAAAAATGTGATAAACGTTTATGGCGCGCGCAATAAAAGCGCCGCGGGAGCTAAAATATTATATAAAATTAAATATCCTAAAATGAGCCATTTCACTCGATTTCTCTAAGACAGTGAAATGCTAAAGGAAGGTTTCTTCAATATATAAAAACTTAATAAAATTGTATAATACAAAGAATACTCATCTTTTGTTGAAGTATGTTATTCATAATCCACATATCGGTACTCGATAAATCTCACGCAATTCCAGTATCAGTTAGAGTAATATTCTTCTTTCTCAGAAATCTCATCCATATCACTTATCAATACATCAAAAATTACACGGACCTTGATAAACATAAATTTTGCGACAAATTTGACAAAATTTTGACAAAGTGAATGGTTCCTGCAACGATATAAGACATAAATGCATTTGTACAATTAATCTGTGAATAGTCAGATCAATATTTACAAATCGTGGAAAAGTAAATTTTAAAAATATGCACTACTGCTCAATGTAGCTTCAAGAAATCCACCATCACCGGAGTATCAATGTTTGGTTGACATAATTGGTCAGCAGACCACTGAATCGTATTTCATTAATGGATCAAACATATTCCACTCTTCCGTATTACCAGGTCTATTAAAAGACGTACCGTCTCTAATACGTTTAAGAATGTATCAACACGATGGGTTGCACATAATGCTCGACATGCACAGCAGGTATTAAATGGAATGTTTCCCAATCGCTGATGTGGTGGTAGCACTATTTGATCAGCCCGTTTGCCAGATTTAACATCGCTTCATTAATTTATTCTGGGAAAAATGAAGTTTACCGCTGACACTTGAAAATGTGTGAGAATTCGTGCGTAAGCCACAGAGATACTTAAATGAGTTACTTGTAATAATTTACTTGTAATCAGATTACGAAAGTATGTTGATAGTAATGGACAACAGTTTAGACTTGAACTGAAACTTATTTTGATATCTTGGTAAGTATTCATTTTGGACACCATGTCTCTTAATACTCTTTTATGCAAAATTTTTGTACTGCAACCAAAGGCAATATTAGGACATTTAACTGAAGGTGAACTATCTCGATAAAACAGCAAGTCAATTACAACACTTATCTGGAAGTAACATTAGCTTGAAAATATTTTACAGTTACGACTTATGAATTTGCAGTGAATTACGAGTTTGTAGTAATGTTACAGATTTGCAGTCATTTTGAGTTTCTTAAAATCGTCATTTTACAAGACTCCGCCTATATATGTACACAATATGCTTTACTGTAATATCATATGAATAAATAACCTCCACATATTATTTTCTTAAACGTGTAGAACTTTATTTTCCTTTGAACTAATATTTGAAAAGCAGATCGACTCGCAGTGACATACTCTTCGCAAGAAAACTCGGAACGAATGAATCGAGGATTTGGTATATTTAGTTTAGTACTTATTTAGTAAGTAGTCAAATAGTTCACATGTTCGATTTCACATTCGTTCCCAAAAGATCGTATCTAACCATAATGTGCAGTAAATGTGGAGTATCAAGCTGGTAACTTTCTTTCTCTAGAAAAGGCCAGGTTAGTGCTACACGTTATTCGACCAACTCAAACATCAGTAATGTCTCACTAACTATTAAAAACTGAATAGTCCAAGGACTTCAGTACTTGTCCTTGTTTAATAGTACTTGTTCAAGAATTAGTTGCAGTACGAGGCTGTTAACATTCATACCTAATGAGATAAATAAGGTGTTTTTCAAGAGTAGTTTAAGGAAACTACAACCTTGTAAGGAAGGTGAAATATTTAGGGCTGCACAAAGAAATATTTTGTAGTCATCAAGTTATTTTCTAATGATTTAATTTACGATCCTCTTTCATTGATCTTCATCCGCCATATTTCGAATAGAACTGATCCGGCAAATTGTTAACGATCTCGTTAACAAGAGGCTACCGTATAACAAACTACTCTTGTTTGTTTGGGTTACAATGTATCATGTTGCTTCGCGAGATTTCTCTGATGCCCGTCTCTGCCCTAAAGCTTTCAAGGTAACGGGTATATACTTCGTTGATGTTGATACAGAGTGCAACATGCAGCTGAAACCGGCGGCGTGGCAACGAAGGGTCTGTCCACAACACTGACTCTCGTGGTAATCGCTACTCAAGATTGCGCAAGCTGTTTCTCGATCTTATCACGATCGTAGAGTGTATACCTATGTTATATGTGCATACTCGAGCTGTTCTATGTGTACATGCAACGCGATATGTGTGTAATGTGTGGATAAGTAAACGAGCGAGTAAACACTATTTTACTATACAGGGTGTGCTAACGAAAGCATTGACGCTCACAAAGTTACATAAAACGGTTGCTCTTTTTTCTTGTTATTTATATTATGCACTCTTATATTATACTGCATTATTCTTAATATTATGCATTAATTTTTAATAAGCATGTCAAAGATATTAGGTATAACATGAATTGCTTTTCTGCTGCATAGTCATAAAATTATTGACGTGATTAACTTAATGGAAATATGTAAAGTAAAGAGATTTTAGGTACAGTTTATGGATAAATTACATTTATGCAAAGCAGTTAAATTACCGAAGTAGAATCTAAATATTCGATTGCTAACAGTGCTTCGCGCTTCTTTTGTCTATTTTTTCATGCGATAAAATTTAAAACGCAGCAGCAATTAACGTCTCTGACCTTTCCTAGAGCGTTGGTACAACACGTATTGTAATACGAAATCCCTTGTGCCAGTGTTGAAATCCTCTTCAAAAAAATAAAAAGTATACACGTTTCGAAACTGAAGTTTCTAAAACATTTCCGTTTTGGAGTTTCTAAAACATTGATGTGTAGGAATGTTTACTAGTTTAATCATTGCTGAAGTTGTAAGAAGTATTTTAGACCTATGTTTACTAATAATGATGATCACTAAAGTTCAGTCACCTATTTCTGAAGCACCTTGTATATTTAAATGTATCTTCGCATAGCATACCAGACAACACGAAACCAGTAATATGAAATGATAATATAATGATCTTGGGTGTAATGTAAATAGGTGTATGCGCGTACGTGCACATTACAGAATTGTATGTAGCATGAATACCTTTACTCACGAATATGCAGTTCCACACCCCGCACGTGAAAAGAGAAAAAAAGATGCAGGGAGAAGGAGGGTGTACTGGAAACTCCCTGGATCCTTGAGACGCGGATAGGCCTAGTGCGACTTATGAATATTGATGAACCTTTCCCGACGTACTGGCCTGACCGCACCTCGCTCGCTTGTAGCTACTCAACAGCAATCTTCCTTCTTTCTTCTCTTATTATTTCTTTTCTCTATTCACCTTTTCTGAATTCCTCGAATTTCCAATTACATTTTTACTTATATTTAACCTTTTACTCGATCGATACACCACGAGAACGTATACAATATCTCTAACGTTCATGGTAATTAAAAATATCTACCTTCACATACTTTCCTGCTATTAGGTTAATGCATATGAAATGACCTGTGTCAGCATTGACAATTTGATAGTCGGTATGATACGTTAATTCGAAGCTCGACGCACTCACGATCACGCAAATGATTGTGTGAGTTTTTCTTCTGATCTTTTTTAGATCTTTCATGAACTTTTTTGTTGGATGATTCAACATCTTTCTTAGTATAAATTGATTGGTTGTCAGAGAATCGTCTCATAGTTGTACCTTATACGTACATTGACGAAATGTGTGAACGTCTATTTTAAACAGACATTAAGCTCTAAATTGATATGTATGTAAAATGATCTAAAATAATGTAAAGGCTATTTCAATTTTGTGTCATCAAATTGTTTCACATTTTGTTTTAAAATTAATCCTCTACCAGCCATTTTGTATGTAAAATATAAAACATGTAGTCTTATTTGAACCTTAAGCTTCATGATGTTTTATGGTACTTCTATGTCACCAAATCGTGTCACAATCTGATCACAAAAAAGTCAACATTACTTCGTGTGTATTCAAGGTATTGCGAGAGTCGTAAGCTCTGAAAAGTTGCGAACACATAGTTCATACGAGATAACTTATACCCGTTCGTAACTGACTCACCGCATACGTATGCGCATGTATGTTAATAAAAAAAAGCGACAACGAGGTTGTAAGACTTTCCCGACTCGTGCACTTAAACCAAAATACCACTTGTGTACCAATTTTTTTTCTAAAATTGAGCAATCAGTATTCACTATGAATACATTTTTGTGCCAAAAGTTGTTCCATTAGGATAGGAGATATATGACACATGCGAACGTCTTCATATCTGGTTTCATCATATCCATTGTTAGTGACGCGACTATAAAAATTCCAAATTTGCTGCTATTCAATAGGTGTCTACATCATGTTTCTATTGTTATCAAATGTCATAATTTTAATTAACGATTGTGTGTAATAATTAATTGTCTTTAGTACCTTGTAAATGCTATCTTTACAGTGTATCTTTGCATAATGCTAAAATTTGCATTTTTGTGGTCGAACTGTTAATGGCAGCAATATTTGAATCCATGAAATCTCAAAATCTGAAGATACGCATAAATCTTGAAGAAGAATGAATTCAATTTTGAATTTTTAATGAATTCAAAATATTTATATTACGCCTTGTGATATCCTAACTGCGAACAGAATAATAAAAATACTCTATTGTGTGTAGATTAATGAAAAAGATAAATTTGTGAAGAAATTGCAAGAGAAATATTAAATAACTTAAACAGAATTCTTATCGGTGTTCAATTACTTGTAGCAAAAGTATGGGAAGGCAGATAACAAGGCATTAGCAACTGAAACAGCAGGAAGCTGTCACCTTTTCATGAATACATCGTGAATGGTATGCGAGATCGTGTAGGTTTAACTTGAATCGCGTCTGCGGTGCAACTTGCATTTTATAAAATTAACCGAAGGAAATATGTGGTACCCATAATGGTTATTAATTTTACTGTTGCTCAAGTAAACATTAATAATCCAACGTGCGACTTTAAATACGACATTCAATGGGATAATCCAGATTAAGGTGGATTTTCATTTAATCGATTCATGAATGAAACACCATTTCATGATCGATACCTGCATATATGGGCTGGGTATTAAAATACCAACCACTTTTTAAATTTCCTACGCGAAGTTGATGTCTTGTGTTATAATAAAAAGATTATTTTCATTAATATGTATGACTTTATGTGGGCAATTTTTATTGGTGCAATTTAATATATGAAATTGAATGTTTATTTAATTGAATGAAGTTTTAAATTTATTTATCTGATTTGTATTGTATTTGGAATATCGGAATTTTATAAATGTTATGTAATTTTGGGAGTGATATAATGAACATGTGTGTAAAGCGTGAACTGGAGGTAATACATTAATAGGGGTTGATATTACTAAACTAGTACTAGGTAATTATTTATGCTAGTTAAACTCTCATAATTAAGTCAGTGATCGACAAACTTTGGTGTCCGAAATTTAAAGATTTAGAATTGTAGAAATTTAAAAATTTGGTAATGTGAACATTTGGAAATTTAGTAATTTGGACATGTGGAGGAATAAAAGTTTAAATATTTAGAAATTTGATAACTCAAAGATTCAAAAATTTAGGAATTCCAAACTTGCTAAATTTTCAACTTAGAAATTTTTAATTTTCAAACACTCAAACATTTAAATATTCAAATTTAGAAATTCCAAAATGTGACCATTTAAATATTCAAAAACCTCACATATCAAAATTTAAAAATCCTCAAATACTTAAGTTTGCAAATATTTCAATCTTAAAATGTAGATATGTAAGTACACAACTCGTGTAGATCTTGCAACCTCGTTATTACTTTTTCAATCAGGCTCTTATTGCTCATTTGTTACGTCCATAATCGTTTATCTAAAGATTCACTTCAGCATTAGTTAAGTTAATATTCTCCAAGACTTCCCACAGTTAAAAAGTTCATACCTGAACAAAATAATTTGTACTCTATTCGATATTCTGCATTTTCAAGTATCTTCTGCCGAGAATGCTGCTTTGCCGCTACAAAGTTGTTTCGACTCAATCTCATTGGTGCAAGCGAAAACAAAATGCAGTAGTGTATATGAGACGGTAGCAGCCAGTTGCAGCCGATCTCGAACCGAACCGGTTTTTGATACTGCTCAAAAATGCTCCTCGACCGGCTATAATAATTTTAATTGACACCCAGACCAGACCACTGAATATCCTCGATCGTTGTGTACGTACAGAGTGCTCCATATGAGGCACACACCAAATGAAAAATAAACATTCTTGATATTTTTGCGTAGCTGTTCAGATCATTGAATCGCGATAGTCGAATTCAAAATAACTGACAGGTCTGACAAATTAGTTTATATTTTTTTTATAGGGAAGTTCACATCCTTTAATACTACGTTGATATTAAATAAGCAGGAAAATAGTACTATATAAGAAACTGAATAGCTGTCTGGCTAACACTAAACCTACCGGAGTGCAATGCACACTTACTCTGAAATTAAAAATGAAGTTGAAAAATAAATAAATAAATGATAATATACACATTAGTTCCTTATCTTCATGAAGATTAGTAAAGATTCTAAAAAAATTGTTTTAAAAAATTTTGTAAGATTTTTGGTAGTTTTAGTGTTAATCAGCAGATGTAAATTACCGAGGAATATTGCTGTTTTCTTAAGGTTTTATTATTGAAGTCGCTCAGTAAATCGCTTCCATCTTTCTTATGGAATTCATGCTACGTGTGCTTCTTAAGTTTAAAATTTAATTGGAAATAATATTCTGGGCTTTTGAATATGTTTCTTTAATTGGTGCTTTTTCATTGGGAACAAGTTCATTATTTAAACTTGTCTCATTAAAAATTTAAACTTATAATAAAATTTTATAATTGGTTTCTCAACTTGACAAATATTATATGTTATTGTTGACACGTTCGCTACATTTCTGTTTTGTTTCTTTTTTAATTATAAGAAGTGGTTTTAGGCATTTTTGTAAATTTTATAGTTTTTTGAAAGATAGAAAAATTTAAAAGAAAAGTAAGAGTTTGTAACATATCTTTAAAATCTGAATGGTTAATGTATTTTTTTGTAATACAGTTTTTCCAATTTACTAACTTAAAAATTTCCAGCTCTCCAAATTTAGAATATCAAACTTTCCAAATTTACTGTATTAGAAATTTCTAGCTTATCAAATATAATTTAAAAATTTTATTAAATTTTTGTCTATGTTCATATAGGTTATATCTCAAATTTGATAACACATGAAAAACTATCAAAAAAGAAGTTAAATATGTTATCGTATTTGGCATATTTAAAATTAACATCAATAAACGCTATTCATCAGACTAATTCGTATCTCTGTTATGACTACTCCAAACGATATGTCGTCAAATTTCCTAACATATCTACGAAAAAATTTCTAGACATGGATTACAATGACCCGAATTACAAGTTTGTCGTAAAACCGAATATCAAAGTTAAAAGTCAAAGGGCGCCGGCGATGGGGAAAGTATGCGGTTGGCCAAAACATTTTCACGCGTTAGAACGATAAAGGAGCGTGAATGTTTGATGTTGGCACGCAGTCATAACCTCGCACAGGTACAGAAAATATGTGTTCAGGTTACGTATCCGTGTTCAAAAGATATTAAACATGTGCGCAGTTAGGGTTACTTGGGACCATTGGCTCGGGTGAAAGGAAAACCTGCGCCTACTGTTCGAGTGAAACAGAGAGAGAAAGATTCCACGTCGAATCCAGTATTTTTCATATGTATTGTACGTGACATAGTGGCGAGGAAAGCTTCTAATGCAATATCTTCGCATATTTGTTTGTTGCATACACGTGAAAATCCATTGTATGAAATACGAAACAATGTTAGCTTACGTTTCTTTTTTTTATTTCTGTTCACTGATGTAACTGCAAATATCAGCTTTTTAAAATGCAACGAATTTCGTTATTTCTTAAACATTTGCAATTTTAATAAATTTGATCATTTTTATGCTGTGCAAACGTTAAAATCACAGGTTTCATTTATAGATTCCTATGAATTCCAGGTCAAGCTTAAATTCAAATTCTTTTATTCAAATTCTAAATTTATCTGAAATTATCTAAGTTTATCTAATATTATCCCGATTCATCTAATATTATTTAAATTCGTCCAGTATCATCTAATATTATCTACATTCATCTAGTACCATCTAAATTCATCTAATAATTATCTACATTCATCTAGTATTATCTAAATTCATCTAATAATGATCTACATTCATCTAGTATTATCTAAATTCATCTAATAATTATCTACATTCACCTAGTATTATCTAAATTCATCTAATAATGATCTACATTCATCTAGTATTATCTAAATTCATCTAATAATTATCTACATTCACCTAGTATTATCTAAATTCATCTAATAATGATCTACATTCATCTAGTATTATCTAAATTCATCTAATAATTATCTACATTCATCTAGTATTATCTAAATTCATCTAGTAATTATCTATATTCATCTAGTATTATCTAAATTCATCTGAGATCATCAAATTTTATCTGAGTTTATCTAATTTTATCTAAATTCATTCAAAACGAAAAATTACAGATTCAATATAATAATGATTCTTTCAAAGTCAAATCGATTGCATCCAAATGAATTTTACAATTACTGACATGTGTATACAAGTCAGAAAGATCAGAAATGTAAAAAAAATTTGACAAAAAAGATTGTATATGTAACTCTCATTACCCATAAGAGTGTTAATAGCTATAAAAAGCAACTTAAAACAAATAAACGAGTTTTCTGTCTCGGTATAGTATTTTTTCTCAAACTATTTTTAAATACATATTATTTGTTCTATAAATAGTGTGTACATAAGTAAGTGTAAAGTACGATAAAAATGAAAGAGAAATTGCATAAATTTTTGTTAAAATTGTAAAATTTATACATTCAATGTAATAGTGTGATTCATAGTTAGAATACCATTCAAGAAATTTAATTGTGAATTCTTGTAAAGAAAGTTGTAACTTTGCAATAAATAGCGGAACTGTGGTTACCTCGAGTGTGAAATTTAAAATAAAACGAAGGAAATAAATCTCGTAAAAGTTACGTAATAAATTGAGACGATAAGGAGTTCCTAATTAACAGTTGATTTAAACTGTTAATCTGTAGAATACTTAAATTGATGACTTTACTTTAATTTAATTGGAAAGAAAATTATATATGTTACTTTTTTATTTGTAGAAAATGCAGATGTTAGTATTTTTTTTTTAGAAAATGTGTGCCTAATGTGACTAACATTAAATTAGTAGACATTCTAGTGTGTACTGAAAACAAGTGTCTACACATTTATCCTTCGTTAATATCGCTTTAGAAAGTGTACACAGTTCTCGATAGAAACAACCTTTCACATTACCGATATGCAAGTCTTTCTATGAAACATACTTTATTTGATAATTAAAATTTAGCTATTTTAAATTAACAGTATAAAATTATGGAAACAGTCATAACTTTTTAGATTAGCAATATTTCGAAATTTAGAAATATTTTTATTATCAGTCACATTTATCAAGTTTTAAAACTTAAAAATTGAAAATAAAGTTTAGTAAAATTTAACTACATTTATCATAAGCAAAAACAAATATTAATCATAGTAATCTTCGTTTTGCGCATTCCATAACTAGAAATAGTGGTTGACCCACAGTCTAACCTACGTACCACTTATTTATTTTATAAGACTTAAAAAACTGAACAGACTTTTTTACAACTGCAAGATAGAAGTACTGTTATCGATAATTATCGATAATACCATTAAGAACCGTTCAATTGAATAAGAATGACCGAAGCAGAATTTAGTGCGTGATTTTATCATTTTAATTGGCTCAGCCTTATTTAAATCTAAAGCTTATCATAATCTAACCTAGTTTGATATATAATTTTATCATTCAAATCTAATTATGCTTATTTGAGCACGATTAGGTTAGAAGGTTGAATAAAAACTGATTTTAGAATTAATTAGAATTAATTTTAGAATTTTTATGATAGAATTATGTATGTTGTTTAGTTAGATTAGATTTAGACTTTAGACAGAGATAAGTCTATTAGAATGATGTACATAAATTTATTTAAATGATATACAAAGTCACATGTTCATTTATTCCCATTAGTATTAACGATATTAATTCTCAACGATGTAGCAATAAGGTACTGATATTATTCATCGATAATAGCAAAACTTCTATGTTAAATAAGCAATAATAAAAAACCACCATCAGCAGCAATATACCATAGTTTTTTCTACAGCAAAAACTGTGATGCAATCGAAACATTGAAGAATTTTTATAACTGATTTGACATTTCATTCCGTAGATCTCTTAAAGGTCAATAGAAAACCTAAAAAAGAAACATAAGATGACGGGCAACTATTACATATTTCACGACGTATAATCTTTTTATTGAAAATACAGGATGTTACCTGTAGCACTACTCACAATTTTTCTCCCACTTGCAGCCACCTTACGAAAAAAAGTTTAGAACTATATTTGCAGGTTATGAAGTGCACAATAGATATTAGTAAAGCAAATTTTGAAAACAGTTTGTTCTCTTGGCAAAGTCAAGGTCACCTTGGGTTTTTTTAAATAGGAACATACATTTTTTTTATTCATAGCATTAGAGAACATCGAGACGAATTCAAAACACATATTACATAATATTTTTATTAACATATTACTCGATTTACAGAAGAAAAAATGTGAAGTACATAGCTTTTGACTTTGGTAGTGAAACCATTATTCGATTCCGAAGAGATTACTGAATGTAACCACATGACTAGAATGTAAGACAAATACACTTTATTTAATTACATGTTCAAAATGTATGCCGCCTTCCATCACGTAATATTCCGGTCTTTTACTTCACACTTCCACTTCTGTAAATCGAGTAACATGTTAATAAAAATATCATGTAATATGTGTTTTGAATTCGTCTCGATGTCCTCTAAAGCTATGAATAAAAAAATGTATGTTCCTATATAAAAAACCCAAGGTGACCTTGACTTTGCCAACAGAATAAATTGTTTTCAAAATTTGCTTTACTAATATCTATTATGCACTTCATACCCTGCAAATATTGTTCTAAACTTTTTTTCGTAAGGTGACTGCAAGTGGGAGAAAAGTTGTGAGTAGCGTTACAAGTAACACCTTGCATACAGAATAATTTAAAAGTAAGGATTTTTTAATAAATATACCATTATGCGCTAAAAATTGATCAGTCTAACGACGAATCGTTACACTTAGGAGGTTAATGATCGACGCACGATTAAGAAATATACAACTATACATTTCGTTATTTTTGTTACTACACAAATTCTTTACAAAGTCGTTACATGTATTATCATAAAATAAACGTCCGATTTCGTGAAATTACGCCATGGCAAATCTTTCTTTCTACAATTAGAGATCTTAACCTTTCTACATTAATTAGAGAAATTAATCTAGTACTGGATTAAATAATTTAACTTGAGCAAATAGTGTCGTCAGACAGTAAGTCCATAATCTACTTTCTTGACAGAATATCTTGGTAAAGTGTTGTCTGACAAATGACGTTTCACTTGACCCATGTTTTGTGGATAATGACGAGACTAACATAATAAGAAAATAAACGTGGCTTCCCGTATTTCTTTCATGGTCATTCCGTGTCTCGATCGAGGCCTATAGCACAATATACGACCTGCTCAAAATAGAGCCAGCGTGTACTCCTAAGGTCATCGATCCCTCTTCCGCGTCACCTGCCATGCTTACACCTTCTATCGAGACACGAACATTCTATCACACGATAGACAAGCGGAAAATTCATTTTCAGATAGTGCGATTAACCGATAAAGTAGAATACCTTTTGCATCGGTCTATTGTATGTGAACGAATATGCGAAGCTCTTTCGTACATGTATTGGTATAAGTTTTTGTGGACGTATTAATTTAAAATTCCTATGAAGCCCCAATTAAAATCTTTTTCTTTGCATATATCAAATATCAGCTGATTAAAGTTGTAATACTACAAATTAATTTGTTGGAATTTGTTTTATCTCCTCTGATAGAGTTTCACACTCATGAAATGGGAATGGAATGGAATGTCTACGAGATATCGATAGGTATTCCCACGTTACTGCCTTTTACACAGAGAACATTAATAATACCTTGCATGTAACGTCAAAAAAGTATATGTCTATTATGTATGTCTGCAATACCGTGTCTATTATACAATACATAGATCTCTAGTATGTTGTCTATTATATCTGTCTACTCTACAGAGTGGACCAAAAACTTTCTGCTTTTAATCAACTACAAATCTCTTGAAAATAAACGGAAATACGCTGAGCTAGAAAATTATTTCTTAACTCAAATGGTAGTTTTTCATAGTAATTATTTCAGTTACGAAAAACATCTATTAAATGGTCATCTTGTAAACATTGACTTTTTCATGAGATTTGTCATTATTACACTTTAGGTGATAACAAGTTTGTTTCTTTAGTGACTATGCGTTTTTATAATATGTGAGACTTACTAGTAGAAATCCACTTTTTACATTAATCTTCACGATCTTGACCTACTTTTAGTATTACAAATTTTAGAAATAAAAAAACACTATGAAATCTCTATTGACACGTTCTTATGATACGTCCTATTGATCAATTCTTATTGATACGTTAAGATTGATTTTTTTATAATAAATCCGAGTATCACAAAAACGAATATTCTAATACTTGTGCCTTTCTATACAATAATCTTTGATCTTACGTATCTAAATGATTCATATAATTACTAGCAAAAATGTTTTTCAAAATTAATGCATTTTTTTTCTTTTAATAAATTAGAAATGTATATGTGTGCTTTTGCTATGCAAAATATACATTTCGTTTCTTGTACGTATGTTTATTAACCAAATCATTGAATGTATACATTGACTAGGAACCGTCAGTAACTGTATACATTTACCAAATTAGCGTTTTTAAAATGGTTAGTTTCTTTCATCGAAATTCACTTAACATGGAACATATTATCTTCTGTAACTATTACACATTGCGTTAATAAAAGTCGTGTGTCATAACAACCTATGCGATAATAGAAACTTCCTTTCCCTGCTATCAAACTTTAGCCCTACTAATTTCCAAAATATAAAACAAATAAAAATTAATTCATCAACAAATGAAAATTAATTCCTCAAGAAATGAAAATTGTTTCATCTACCAACAGTAGAATGATCAATCTAAAATTCTGACATTTTTAACCAAGTTTAGTATTCATTGTCTCCCCATTCTGTTTCAAGAAAAAACAATCTCCTAAACGTTAAAATATGCTGCATCTCTTAATTTTTGGAATAAATACTTTTCTGAAGAGTCCGCTGAACCCCTGGATTAATTTCATTTACGAACAGACTCCTTAATCGAATAAATGATCCCTTTGCAGCGTGTGCTCAAGCATCTAACTGTACACCTGATTTTTCTACGGTATAAAGGAACAGTTAAGAGCGGTTTGTTGTACACAAAGAGTAGAATTTCGCAAGAAGTTGAAGTCGAAGTTGTGCATTTGCTGAAATATACGAAAAAGAGCGATGTTGGTGCATCGCGGTGGATGGCATGGCGGGTGGCATGGCCGGTGTGCCAGTCAGAGTAGGGAGAAAAGACCTTGAGTCACGTCACGTGACCACGAAGGTACATTGGAGTTGGGTAGGGCGTTTGTAGAGGGCCTTGACCTTACCATCGGCGTCGCAGCCGTAGTTGTAACTACCATCGTCGTGGCCTCTACGAACCTTCAAGAGTGCCAATACAATCGTCTGATGCTCAATGTCCGTGTTCTTTAATCCTCTTCATCTTCTTCGAGCGACTAATTCGCCACGAAAATTCCAGCTACTTTTGACTCGACCGGAACTTATCGTTTTATATGTATATTAGGGGTACCTAGTATTCAAAATTTCTTCGATGACTTCAAAGTTTTCCAATTAAAAAGCGAAGGACTTTTTTTAGGAACGGACACGAACAATTGCCTTTTGAAAATGATGGAAATTATTTTGTTGATTAACATTCGAGATTTCTTTAATAAATAAATTTTTTCGCCAGCAAACAAAATTTTGATTACTTGATATTTTAATACCAAGCACTTTCTTTAACACTGAGTTTACGGAATGCCTAAAAATGTCACATCTCCGACTCCTTGTTTCAAATTACAAAAATTAAGTATATGTGATATTAAGTACAAATACTTTTGTCTAAATGAAGACAAAAGTAACTTCATGTTATTGTATAACTCTTATGGAGTCAAAAGTACATTTTGCTTTTTAAAAATATTTTCTAAATAAAACTTTGTCTAAATGAAGAGAAAAGTAACTTCATGTTATTGTATAACTCTTACGAAGTCAAAAATACATTTTCCTTGTTAAAAATTGACCTTCAAAAGGCATGGAAAATTAGAAAATTATTTTAAATCACTGTATTTGTCTCCTTGAACAGTATAATTTTTTGCTCTAACACTATCTTCGAATCTAACAAAAATATTTAGGTGTTCTGTTTCTCGTGAATCATCTGGTCAACGCAATAGTTTGAAAATGGCAGAGCTGGCGACTGGATGTTAGTAATAAAATATCAAGCCTGCCATGTGTTAACACATTCTTTATGTTCTCTTTACACAATCATTTTACTATATACACGTATAATATTGCAGTTTTAAATCAATTTTTTCACAATTTTTCTAACCAGTACTTTTACTCTTTCGCTTTTATTATACGGTTCACTTCTTGTGGACTGTATGCAAACTCAGTAAACTGAAGTAAGAAATAACTTTACTTTTTCTCGAAATCGCAATTTACAAACGCTTGCATAATGCACACACACCTGCACTATTACCTTCGTACCTCACAATTCCTACAATATGTTGTATAAGATGTTAGTCACATATGTTAGATTCATAATCTATCTCCTTAAAAAAAGTTAAAACGTTTTGCATTTATGTCGAGGTCCGCAAACTATTTATTGCTTTGCGCCTGTAAACTTTTCACAAATCACGTAACGTGATTTTATAGTCTATAAATTACATGGGTTATGTTTAATCATAAATCTTCTAATTTTAAATATTATATTCATGGTATCGTGTTTATTATAATTTGCAGAATTGCAGTGATGCATTTGATCAGCGTTTAACTCCATTTATTTAAAGTTCAATCTTTCTCATTTACTGTTCACCTTTTAGAAAGTGAACGTTCATCTTTTCAAAAAAGATGGAATAGTTAATTATAGTTTTTTAAGTGTGCATTATGTGCAGGTAGATCTAATGTCAAGATGTAGTACGTTTAAACTGTGTCTCAGAGTACGTTAGCTCCTATCTAACGGGTACTAAGCTACGCCTTTGTAGTGTCTTCTGGAAATAATTAACGGTGTTAACATATTAAGCAGTTGTAACGGATACAGAAGGCGATTTTGCTCCAGTTTTTCTCCGTCTGGTGCATTATATCGTGTTGCGTGATCAGCTGCAAACAAAAGGTGCGAGTACGCAGCGTGTTTGCGTTTGCGTTTCCGCATGAAGGTCGATTAAAGCCTTCAGCTTTGCCGGACCGGAAGTGGACCGGCCTTGCGGGACGACCGTCTGTGCACACTAGTAGAACTTGGATGTGTACAATCACTTCCATAGCTTCCCTAGACGGTCGGTAAACTCTTGCAACCTAATATGTCTTCGATCGTGATCACTGCTTTTATTCGAAAATCTTTTCTGTTTCTGTCGATTTCTGCATTGAACTTAACTCATGACACCTTGTATTTCATAAAGTTTTGTGATACATATTTACGCTTTTTTTTAAATGAATTTTGCTTCAAATCAATTTAACTTCAACTTCTAAATACGCAGACAGTTTCAGAATTTTAGGATTATAAATTTGTAGGTTCTTACGATTCTATGATTTCAAGATATTAGAACGTCAGATTTCAGACTATAAAAATTTTAGAATTTTCAGATTTTGAAGTTTTCTAAGTTTGAAACTTCATGGTTTTAGAATTTTTAAATTGTAGTATAATGAGACATTGGAATAAAACATTTGAATGAGACAATTTTGAGACATTTTGGTTTTTAAGACTTTGGAATTTTAGAAATTTAAAACCTTGCAATTTCCAAGATGGACTTTGGAGCTATTTTGAGATGACTTTGGAATTTTTGAATTTTAAGACCTGAGAGTTCGAAAAGTGCGATTAATTAATTCCGTAGTAGGAAATTTTTGTGGTGGCGTCTTTCCTTGATGTCCCAAGCACGTGCTTATTTTGCTTAATGGTTGATTTCTGCTTGATTGCAATCCGAGAATTGACTGATCATCCAGACACTGCGCACTCACCGTGGTCACTATATAGGGTGCTTGAAAATTATACAACACTACTACCTTAACGTACACCTTTGAATCAGTGTAGAAACAAGAATAGTGATATTCTTTTCAAAATTATTATGCCGTATTTTGAAATTGTTCATTACTATATAACATTTCGGATTAAAATTTTGTGGAAGATTATATACATTTTCAGAAATCTTTAACTGTTCAAATTATACTCGGTGTTATACTGAAAACTCAATCCTTGAGCAAATAGGATTTAAGTTTTTCATATTTAAACTGCAATGTGCGTCACAAGTTTGACTTCATATTATAAGCTAAGACGATAATGCTAAACCTCCATATAAGACATACAATTTATTTAGAACTAAAAACGATCTTAAGAAAATTAATAAACAAATGACTAAACAAGAATAAACTTACATTAACCTACATTTAAACCTGTATTATTTCTTTAAATAAGGGACTTGTAAACCGGTCATTCTGACTATTTTAAGTCAGAATTTAAGTAAAAGAATATTATGAGTCATTTCAGTATTAAATAACTCATAATGAGAACGTTCACCTTATGCAGTAACTTCGAAATTGTTTTCTCAGTGTTAGTTGTAACGCGATGCATGATCTTTTGCTCAAATGATTTGATTTAGTGTTTAGAACATGAGATGCATGGTGCATACAATATGTGTCAGTAAAAAAATAATTCAAGCACAGTTTATTTTCATGACGAAATCGAGGTCACCTTGAAATGTGAAATATTTTGTCGTTGACTTTAAGACAGTGTAAACAATCTTTGACATTGAAGGAATTACTCAATGTAACCACGTGAGATCATAAGAAATATGCATTTTATTTAATGCACTTTATTCTACCTTCCACGACAGAAGTAACACATTAAAATATTAGTAATATGCATTTCGAATTTGTCTTATCATCTAAAATATGGTAAAAAGAAGAAATGTGCTCCACACACTGTTTTCAAAATTTTACTGACATCTACTGTACAGTCCATCTCCTTGTTCTAAATTTCTCATTGTCATATAACTGCAAATAAATGAAAAACCATGCATCATATTAACCCTTTGCACTCCTATGTCGAATGTGACTCGGCATCATATTTCTCTTGGACCTCATAAATAATTCAGATAAATGGATTGGTTAAATATATCTTCATTTATTTACTATTTATAATAAATAGTCACATACTCTGTTGCACCCCCACTTGTAATACATTTTATTCAGAACCCCCTTCTTGATCTATTTTGTGAATGAGTTGATAGGTAATAGAAAGAGTTAAAAGTAAAAGTTATTTTCCAATAAATTTTTATCCATTTCCAGGCAGAGCCTTTCCCTATGTTCGAATTCGAGCGGATGTGACCCAAAGAAGTTGGCAGTTTGCTCAAGGGCCGCGGAGACTGGTAACCGCGCAGCTAGAGAGGTTCTTCCCAGGATGCCGCAAGGTTTCGCGACCGTTCAAAGACTTCGGGTCGCGTCACGAGCGTGTAACAGAATAACGAGCTGAGGATGTCGGAGCAAAACGGGCCCAGCGAGGGCCCAGGACCAGGACCAGGACCAGGCCCCGCTTGGTGGCCAGCCTCGCAGTCCTGGAAAACGAACTCCTGTGCATCCGTCTCCTCATCCAGTACTTCCACTGCTCCAGACAGCTCCGCCTCCGTCTCTGTCTCCTGCACCATTTCTACCTCTTCCCTGACGACTACCACTTCGACTACTTCCTCGACAAGTTGCTGTTCCTCGACTCCTAGCGGACCTTCGTGTACGATCACGGCTGCCCGTTCCACGGAAACAGGAAAGAACGTTTCTGTCACCACGATTAACGTACCGAACAATCAGGATATACACGATGGTAATTAATTATGCCAGAAAACCACTGTTCGTTTGAACATTTCTAAATTTAAAAGTATCCGAATTTGGCATTATGTAAACTTGCAAAAAGGTTCATCGCCACTAATTTTAGTTAAACTAACAAAAAGATAAAAGTAAAACTAACTTCATATGAAGAGTCTGCGTGCCACGTAAAATAGAATTATATAACGAGTGCGACTTAAAATGCTGAGATATAAATTCGACTTTTAATTTTTAGGCAAAGGCATTTGTAAGTATCTAACCGGCCAGAATGGCGTCACAGTGTCCGTAGTTTCAAGCTGTGGCTCCGTATTGGACTGTGGAAATGCGAATGTTGTATCCACCACAGGGATCGGCATCAATAACGCCTCGCACAGCATCGGGATTGGCATTGGAGTTAATGTCCTTCAGTCTCAAAACACTGCGGATGACGATGCAGAAGATAGCGACGTAGAAATAAGCAAGATTGATTTTCGTGGAGTGAACTTGCGTACGAAGAAGAAACGAGACGTGCCGGGGAACCAGGGTGGAGAGAAAATAGGTGACGGAGATGCCGAAGATAGAAATGGTTGTTACGATGGAAATGATATCTCCCAGCAACAACCAGAGAGACCCATGTCATGGGAAGGTGAATTGTCTGACCAAGAAATGTCTTCCAATACAATTACAAATCAGGTAACATTGAATTTCACACTAAAATATAGTCCTTTAATTTCTAGAATTTTGTCGTTTTCATAATTCTGGTTTATTATGAACGTAGCCATTGCTAGATCCATACATAAACAGAGAATAAACTAGATTCAAGTTTGATTGCAATTATTTCTTTGTAGGATACACATGAGGACACATCCATGGAAGGTGTCCAAGTTTGCGGTGCGAGTCCGGGCCCTATAGAGCAAAAATTTCCTATAAAACCAGAACCTGACTTTAGGTCTAGTCCTGGATTTGCGTTTGGTTCTTTTCATGATACTGGATTACCTTTGGCACATGGTCAACAGATGCAACAACAACAACAACGCAACATAGAGAACCTTGAACAAACACAACAAAATGATTTGCCTCTTCTCGTAGGGAAACTACTGGGTGGTTACAATAGTTCTACTCCAAATCACAGTCCAGTTTTAAATCCTAGACATCATTTGACTAAACATAGTCATACGAGATCACAGGTAACAGAAATCACTTTGATAGAGTGTATAGATTTTCTTGAATCAGTCATCTTAGGGGTGTCATTAGTGATTTTTTCGTGTGGAATTTCAGCACTGTACGGTGACAAACTAAATTCAGTCACTTTCAAATTCAACTAATTAAGTAAACTGTGTAAGACAGTTTCATTTCTTAAATATTCATAAAGATATTCAGAACATCACTCTATATAGAAAAACATGGGTCAGCTAAGGTCATCAAAAATCATAATGACGCCTCTTGGTTACTTAATATTTATTGATATTTAACGTAAAGAGATAAAAATTATGTTAAAGTTTGCTTCTCGTGATACTAGTAATGTAATAAATTTAACACTTGTTAATATTTCTCCTAAATATTTTCATTAGGTGCCGTCTCCAGATTCCGCAATTCACTCGGCATACAGCGTATTTAGTTCGCCAACACAGAGCCCTCACGCAGCTCGCCATTCTGCTTTAGGAGCAGGAAGTCCGGTACCGTCTTCGTCGCTTTCTCTCTCGCGACACAGCTTCAACAATTCAACTTCCTCTTTATCGTTGTCACTATCGCATTCTCTGTCGAGGAACAATTCGGATGCATCAAGCAGCTGTTACAGCTACGGTTCTCTTAGCCCACCTACGCATTCACCCGTCCAACAACCAAGACATCCGCAACATCATCAGCACCAGGTGGCCCAGGGAAGTCCACTTCATCTGCCAGCAACAGCCTCGTCCATTGCTCATCATTATTCTTCCTCCACACCGGGTTCTGAACTCTCCCCTGAAGGACATACCGCTCCTGATGATCAAGAAGACTGTCGAATACCCTCAGCTCCTTCCAGTATCTCCACTAGACAACAACTGATCAATAGTCCATGTCCAATTTGTGGTGATAAGATCAGCGGTTTCCATTATGGAATCTTCTCGTGTGAATCATGTAAAGGATTCTTTAAACGCACCGTCCAAAACCGGAAAAATTATGTGTGCCTTAGAGGCGCGGGCTGTCCAGTGACCGTTGCCACCAGAAAGAAGTGCCCAGCCTGTCGTTTTGACAAGTGCCTCAATATGGGTATGTTCAGAGAACATTATCTTTAGTTGTTAAATATTTAGTTCAATATACTTGCACATGAAGATTACACAAATGATGTATTATGTCAATAACGATTCAGAAAAATCAGTTTACATGAATGTCTTCATACGTACTCAGCATGAAAGAGTTAATACCAGAGATTTTATGTTTTACGAAAAATAAATTATACATGAAATCGAGACACTAATTAATTGCTATATCTATATCATGCTACGCTATAAATTTCAGTTTCCTAAATAATATCTTATTAGCTTCACCTCGTTAGTAATCATGTACTTATATAAGAATTGTAATCTAGCCGAAGTATTTAGGACAATAGCTTGCAGGAAGTATGGTACATCAATAAGAAGCTTATAACTCGAGGGATCGTTAGGGATATAAATCGTCGGTACCCTCCTGTTCAAAAGTTATGATTAAAGTTAGATTAAGCTTAGATTCATGCGGAGATCTAATGATTTCACTGCTATAATCATAGGTGATCACATCCTACATAGTCGTATAGAGTTAGATATAGATGTCAAGACTAATTTTCAACATCTTAGTACCTATAGACTGACTAATGACATAGTAATTAGGTTCCATCAATGGGTTCTTCTAGCGATAGGAAGAACCCATAAGATAAATATTAAACTCCAATATATTTTTATTTCTATTTAAAACAAAATATAATTTTGTTAATAGGTATGAAGCTTGAGGCTATTAGAGAAGATCGCACCAGGGGCGGACGAAGTACCTATCAGTGTACGTACACTCTTCCAGCAAGTCTTGTGAGTAATTCTGCGAGCGGTATGACTAGTGACAAATTGGCCACGGGAGGGAATTGTAGTCCAGCTCCATCGGGAAGTGAACATCACTATCCCAGTAGACATCACTCGAATCATTCGCACAAGATACAGGTGGTGCCGCAACTTTTGCAAGACATTATGGACGTAGAACATCTGTGGCATTACAATGACAATGATCGCATGTCTGGAATTCAAGCTGGAATGAATGCTACCAGAAATAACGATTCGATGTTATTAGGAGTTGGTTCCGGGACTGGTTCTGGATCCGGAACAGGAAGTGACGGAAGTGTTGAGTGTCCCTCCAATGGAACAGCTGGAAATGGAAATTCCAACAACAGGAGAGACGACAGGTCATGTTCTAATGTTTCTGCTGTTAATAACGAACAACGAGCTACATCTGTTACTAGTAGTTCCCAGATTGGTAGCAATACGAATGGCAATTCTACCCAGCATCCTGATTTTCTATCGAACCTTTGTAACATTGCTGATCATCGACTGTATAAAATAGTGAAATGGTGCAAGAGTCTGCCGCTGTTTAAAAACATTTCCATTGACGATCAAATCTGTCTGTTAATTAACTCCTGGTGCGAGCTATTGCTCTTCTCGTGCTGCTTTCGCAGTATGAGTACTCCCGGTGAAATCAGAGTGTCTCTGGGCAAGTCGATTACATTAGAGCAGGCTAGACAGCTTGGCTTGGCGACTTGCATCGAGAGGATGCTTGCATTTACTAACAATTTGAGAAGGCTAAGAGTGGATCAGTACGAATATGTAGCGATGAAGGTAATTGTTCAATAAAACATTCATAACTGATCGTAAAATAAAATTAAAAATTTTTTTTTATAACTTCAAACACCTTTTCATATTCTTTTCAATTATTTTTAAATAAAGATATATTGTACAATATGTTAAGGGAAAACACAGTGACAATTAGCAAACATCGGCATTTTTAACTAATGTTTTAACTAATATTAAATTATAAACAAAATAGAAAATATTATTGTTCAAATAGCACCTTACAAGCAAACTATCCTATGTATATTTTAATATGGGCTGAAAATACAAATTGAATTGATAACGTTATATCAAAGACACGTGTTACATTCATATCGCTGTGCCGTGTATACGCACGTATATTCAAAGAAATTCCTATGTTTATAATCAGTAAATGTTGATTCTTAAGAGGTGTCAAATACATATACATTTAAACCTTATCACTGACATTTCAATGAAGCCTGTATATCTTCTGAAAGTAAGAACACGCTCTATATAAGCATCACTGTGTTGTTCTCCCTTAACAGAGCTTTGATTTTTAAACAATAATATTGTTCAAATATTCCTCGTAAATACATATCACTAATTTCATTGTTGAAATTTTTTTTTTCTTTTAAAATTGTAAGTTGTAAGTTGTACTATTGTAATTACAGATTTAATTATTACTTTGAATTACCATGTTATTAACATTGAATTAATATATATTTCAGACTTAATAAATTTCTTCTCAATTTCTGTTGCATAAAGGTGATAGTGTTGTTGACCAGTGATACAAGTGAATTGAAGGAACCTGAAAAGGTTAGAGCATCTCAGGAAAAGGCTTTACAGGCATTACAACAATATACCATAGCAAGGTACCCAGAGATGCCTGCCAAATTTGGCGAGTTACTGTTAAGAATTCCAGATTTACAAAGAACATGCCAGGCAGGAAAAGAATTGTTAACTGCAAAACGTGCAGAAGGTGAAGGCAGCTCGTTTAATTTGTTGATGGAATTATTAAGAGGAGATCACTGAATTATCACCAGTACTAAATAATGCCGTGAGTTATTTGCAAAGCAATAATTTATTGATTTCATAGTTGCTAAATAATATTTTATACAGTGTAATTCAGTTTAATGCCTTACATTATTTGTTTCATAAAAAAGTTAAAAAGGTATTGTGTAGAATCTATTTAGAGAGTATGAGCTCAGTAATTAATAATTATCAAGATATTGTTCCTTAAGGACAATTAATTATTCACAAAAGGACTGCATTGACGGATATTATATCCATAAATGTTTACTTCCTGACTCTCTCATTCATTACAGATTTCAAGTATTAATGTAACTAACAAGTAATGTAGATGAGACATTCAGGTGAATTACCCTGTACAATTAATAGTAACAAATAATAAATATAGTAGACAATATACATATAAAAATTAACCTAGAGATAATATTTTGTTCTATTTTTTCAGATTCCATGCTTATAGAGTTCATAAGCTTAGGGAATTGGATATGTTAGATAATCAAGGAGCAGAAAAACTAGAAAGAAATCAATAAACATTATGGTCCATGATACTTTAGTTCAGGGTGAAGGGACTACATTCTTATAGAACTAATTAGAGGTTGACTGCTTGTCACATACAGCGGATGAAAAACTATTTTTCTCTCTTTTTTTGTTCTTTTTTTATTTAAAATGCTTCCATGCGGGTTATTGCATAATGCGAACCCACTTTGAAATACACAAATTTCGAAGCGGCCTATGGTATGCTCGAAATGTTCAGCATGCATATTTTTATGCAAAACAGACTGAAAGTATAAATCGAAGGAGAGATGCAGAGCATTTACTTTTACAATAATATTGATGTACAGAGATAGAAAGATTGAGAGAGAGGGAGAGAAAGAGAGAACGAGTGAACGAGCGCAAGAGAGAGAGAGAGAGAGCGCGAGAGAGCGAGAGAGAGAGAGAGAAAGAGAAAGGGAGTTGGTATCAAATAGCATAAAAATGCTAAATTTTATTAGATAGGTTCAATCTGTTCAAGTAAACCGTGAATACAAAGTTTTAAACTTGATGATTATTATAATAATAACACAACCAGTATTTTGTATTGTTCTGCGTTTACTTAAGAATAAGGCACAGAATGTCTTATATCCCGGTAATGAAAGTGTACTTAAATCATGAGTTGACCATTTTGCTTATAGAGCAGTTAATCGTGTAATAATTATTAGATAATAATGTTTAGCTAACATATTGTCAACAGAGCATTATGGTTTTTATCTATCGTATAAATACATATTTTGTATTTTTCGTATGTTTTAATAACGCGCCAACGACGGATGACAAATTTTGTATGCTCCAGCATACATTTCCTTTTTTCTGTCACGAAGAACGCGTGTGACAATCTTTCTTTTTGTAAATAAATTTTGTTTGAAAACATTTGTTTCGAAATTATGTTCTGTTTTGTAGAAATTCTTATATGTATATTCGATTTTTATAAAGTTGACGGTTATTTGTTGCAAAATTTTACAATATTCTGTTGTATCAAACCAGTTTCGCAATCAAGTAACGCATCTGTTATTCAGGCTATACGTATGGAGTAAATAACTGCCGTTACACAGAAATACATATTTTTAATATGTAATTCATTATTTCCATACAGAAAAATTTTTATTAAATTTTAATAAATATGATTTGTAATAAAAAGATTATTACAATTGTTGAAAGTTGTGCAGTCACACAAATTGTTGCACAGAATCTTGAATTGTTTGACGACAGCATGCAGTTCTTTTAGTAAATAATTTTATTATCTATGTGTGGATTATTTACTTGAAAGTAAAATTAAAATGAAATCAACATTCCTCGCGCATGGCATGAACCACAGACAATCCGCTTGATTGTAAAATATTTAAATTGATATACATTCGATTTATTATATTAATGGAAAAGAGTGATTTTTGAATATAAATGTAAAATTACATTTACAATATTCGAAAAGTAAAAATTTTCTTAAAGTACATAAAGTGTATTAAAAAAAAGAACGAACAAATACTTTATTTTGGATTTGAAATATTTGTTTGAAATGTTATAAAAAAAATACTGTTTTAATTATAAGGTTGTGCAATTTGTAAATCTAAATACTTATAAATTTGTTTGTTTTTCTTTAAGTAAATCAGTTGTAGAATGGAGCCAAAGTCTCGTGTTTAAAAGAAAGAATACTCATCTCTGTCGTTGGTATTATGAGACTGTCATATCAACATTTTATTCTGTTTATTAAAGCAGCAGTTAAGTTTCTCTTGATTCATTAAGAAGAATGTTGCAATATGCAATACTTGATCTGTAATGTAACTTATAAGAATCGTCTTCCCATCTTTATATTAGATTTCTTTATATAAAAGTCGTTCTTTGTTGTACACAGTGTATTCATTAAATGCGATAAAGAACATAACTTCCATCGGTTACATTAAAAAATGCATATTTCTCAAGTGCAGTTCAAAAATGAAAACAGAATTTAAATATAAACGAAGTATTGAATTTATCATTTAATAAAATGTTAAGTTAATAACGATCGATAATTATTAATAAATTTTTATATATTTTTTAAAGATAACAATTTTTAATGTAACGTTTTGTGTTTTGTTTTAATGAGACACTGTGTGAGCATAAATATGGTATGCATAGTAGAGCACTTTATTTGTAAAAAATTTTTCCTACGAAATATCAGACATTTACTGTATACATTTAAAGAAAAAATAGTAATTTAATAGCCATCAAATATACAGTTTACTTTCTAAATATTTCAATTTTTATATATGCTGGGGAACAATTTTTTAAAATAATGATGCGATTCAAATTAAATATATTTATAAAATACAGATAGAGTGTAATTGTATATCGTTATTATACACGTGAATCCTTCTTTTTAGGTCTCCAAGCTTTCTTAATCCAAGAAAACTTTATCAAACAATTTTTGCTACTTATTTGATAAATGAAAAGGATCTAAATATAAATATACATTTGGCAGGTCAACTTTTCTAATGCCAAATTAGATAATATGTAATAACTTACTAAGCAAAAACTTTAAAATAAATTGCTTTGCTACTGCTATTGTAATTATTTAAAAAAAGAAGAATGTATTACGCTGAAAGATATACAAGATTTTGAAATGGGTATGCGAACCATGGAATTTAAAATTAAATTTCTAGCAATGGTTTATGAGAAATTCTTCTGTTGAAAGAAGTATTACTAGACAGTAATTAATGAAGTATTATAAAAAATGAAATATTTGTGCCTTCAATAAAATTTAGTATTTTAATCCTTTTGTAATTTGTGATGCAACATAGAAACAAGAAAAACTAAATACAAAAAGCGAATAAAAACAATGTAAATACGTATATAAAATTAATAATTGACAGTCTGATTAAGATTAATAATAAATAAGGAGTCTGCGAAAACTTTATCAAACCTCCAAGCATAAATTCCACATATTTTTCTTCAATAACATAAGTTTCAAGCTCACGAAAAAGAGGAAGCAAATTTTTTATTAAAAAACATCGACTAATTCTTCCAATTTCTGCGTTTCACTTATTAATGAATTTAATCTACCAAATAACAAACAGTATCAAACCGAAAAGTATAATTATTTTTAAACACCCTTACAGTGTGTATTATGAATATCTATTCAAAACTGACCGCATAATTTTTTTTTTATTACATATTAAATGAACAATCAAATAACGATGACAGAAGCAGGAATTAAGTAATATTTATATTTTATAGCTGCAAAAGAATTCACTAAGCAATATTTAGTTGCTTTCACTTTTAATTGGTGCTGTTTCATAATTAGACAAGGATTATTATACTTTTCGTTATATCATGATTGTAACTTAATTCGTCAAGAAATTGTTAACAAGAAACGAGTGAAATTTATCTTAAATTAATACGGTACCAATTGAAATATAAGGAAATGCAAAGTAAACATTGTTGTAAATACAAAGATGCAGAATAATATCTTTTGTAATGAATGCATGAAAGATGGATGAGAAAGAGAAAAAGATTACGATCGCCAGATCAAATGAACGTGTGATAAAGAAAGAAAGAAGGAAAAGAAAAGAGAGAAAGAGAAAGTGCGCATAAAGTGAGGGAGAGAGAGAGGAAGAGAGAGAATCTATAACTATAGATAATATCGACTTAAACGGAAGAGCACAAAATAAGTTTATAAAGATGTTGATATTTAACTTGTTAAAAAAAAATAACTAATCTATGTTTGATAAAGAAAAGAAAAAAAAACGTTTACAGGATGTTTATTGTTTGACTAAATGAATTTTGTTGCGCTATTGCAACGATTTCAGTTCAAATGGTCTTATCAAATTGACGATCGATCGGAAATTTGATAACAATACGCTCATTATTTTCGTACATATGATTAGAAAGCAATTTATGGTAGACCATAATGTCACTCTAACGTGTATATCTAATTTTCTCATCGATTTCAAGCAAAAAATTTTTTATTTCGAATAGATGAGAATTCGATGTGAAGAGGTAATGTTACGGTGATTTTTACGGTTTAGTATAAATTGACTTTAAGGGTCCATTTACACAGAGACACCATCACATTTATGTACAAGCATGGTTCCTGCTGAATTATGACACGATGGAAAATGTTAAGCAACATTGGAATAAAATTTTATGATAAAAAATATGTTATACATTTTAAACATGAGTATGGCCAAGAAAGCACTTCCTCCGTCCAAAACAAATTGAATTCTCTTTACCACTCCAATGGAAAATAAAATGTTGCTCTTGGAAAAGTTTGAAAATGAAATAAAGTGGTTTTATTATAGATATTGTATAAAATCCGTTTATACGATAATAACAAAATCTGATGAAATTTTCAGATTAAATTTTGTAGTCTTCCTCCTTTTCTTAAAGTTAGCTTGGTTATGCTCATGGAGTTGACCTAACCGTGACGGAAGGAAAATAAATGGATCTTTGATACGAAAAGTTTTAATCGTACTGTACAAAAAGGATAATGAATCAAAATTTTGTTGCCAATTGTGACAATATTCAAATAAAGCTGTGAAATTTGTAATATATATGCAGGGTGTTTCATGAAACTGGGTTAAACTATACCTGTAAAATGGTAGAAGGACAAAAATTTCGTGGGGTAAAATTATATAGAAGTGTTTCAAACATTTCAACTACCACTATTCTTATAAAAGGAACTCAAGGTTTCTTCATTCAGCAATTGAGTTTTATTAATTTTCTCAAAAAGAGATTTTTGATGCATGTGCAAGAGATTGATTATAGTACACCCTCGTTAAACTGATATTGACAAGATTGTAACAAAAATTTGTATACTTTGAGTTGACAACATATTAGAATTGAGTTGAATATATTGTTCAACTAAATTTTAAATTTGAATTAAATTTTTTTTAATTTGAAGACTGATTTGCGATGGTTTCATGAGACATCCTGCATATCTATCAGGGAGTTTAAATACGATAGATTGTAACAATAATTAATACATACACGCCTATTGCAATTAAAAAGATCGTACCCTAGATATAATTGAAATGCTCGCGTATATCAAACACAACAGGAAATTTGATTAAAAGAATATAAGAAAATATTGATCATCTTTTATTGTTTACGACGAACTGACTTGCATTAATTATTTTTAAAAATATTAATTTATACATTGTTGATAATACATTTTTGTTTAAATCATGTTTACACTTGAATTTTAGTGCGGGTACATTACTAGATTATTGTAAAAAGTATATGATTAACAAATCAATCGATCGAAAAGAAAAACCAAATTGTGAAAGTATAACGACACGGATACTTCATATTCCCCACATAGAAAGATGGCTATTCAAACTACATAATTAGAGGATAGTTTTATACATATAACATGATCATTAAAAAATAAAGAAATTTTTATAAAATATTGTGTTTTGATTAGCTCCAGTGAAATTTTTGTTTCGACGGATTTTTTCAATGGCTGTTAGATCGAAGTATACGTTCACTTAGAAGAGAAATCATTTATTTATTGTTTGATTACGATAAAATATGCTTTAATTAATAAATCGTTTCTCCATTGACATTAATTTTGATTAATTAACTGAAAAACAAGTTTCTATGCTTTCGATGAGATGTACGATTAAAGCATTATCATTTTTCATTCAAACTTTCAATTTGTAATATTTAATAATAATTTCATTTATTAATAAATTCATTTCATAATATTTAATAATAAATTCATTCATTAATAAATTCATTTCATAATATTTAATAATAAATTCATTCATTAATAAATTCATTTCATAATATTTAAAAATAAATTTAATTTGTAATATTTTCAATATGTTGTAATATTTCAGTTTTCAATACATTGTAATATTTCAATTTCTAATATTTTCTACACAATTTCAAAGGTACTTACCTTGAGAGATAGCGTCAGCCATTTTGTCCCTTAACAATCGGTACCAGAGCAGCCATTTTTGCTTCCATGATTAATTATTCTCGTTCCCGCCATAAAAATAGGAAGACTATACTTCATCAGCTTTTCTTGAGAACTTTCATTTTTCACTGTAATTCAAAAATAAAATTATCAGAAAGCAATTTTAAAGTTGAAAGTTTTGCGAATCTTTACATGCTCTTTAGGTAACCAGGTATCCGGGTACCGATTTTAGAAGTGCGAAATTTCGCGAATAAACGCGTGAAGCAAATTTCAATCAAAATCATTTATTTGAATGTTAATTAAATTTTCACAAAAATATAGGAATTGTCATCCTATATTTTTGAGCGAGCGAGGCGAAGGCAAGCGAAGCTTTTATACTTGACTTTGCAACTTCTTTGTCCGCGTTTTTCTTTTGCACAACTCGACCAATTCTCATCAAATTTTGCACGCACATGCGTATGCACATCCAGATGGACATAGAAAAAAAATTTTAAATCGGACTTGCCACGGAGGAATAATCATCGAAAAACCCGATCCTCATAGACTTTAATGTAAAAATTGAATTTGCTCGCGCTTGGAATTTTCGTTATTGCGAATATTGCAAAACACTCACCGTTAGATATTCAAACATACATTTTAAAAACACTATTTCAGAATAAATATACAGTTTTATACATATATCTTCGTTCAAAAAATATTCTTGGACATATTGAGACCAACTTGAGCCGTCCAGGTTTAAGGGGTAAAAATATTTAACTCTGGGCTGAAATACACTCCTGGAAATCAACGGTCAATTTTGAACTTTGAGCCCATGCGCAGTAGCAAACCGTTACAAATAGTGCAGTATATGGGCTAAAAAATTGGCGTCCATCTAGCGGCGAAACGGGTGAACTAAGCCTAAGAAATGAGGGTCTGAACGCGCATACAAGGAAAATAGAAAAATGAATATTTCGGCACTTTGGCGACGTACTATGGTTCCTGGGGCATTTAGAAACAAATATCTATTAGGATTTCATGCGATTTGATGCGTAATAAAGCCAGAAAATCAATTTTTGTCGAACTCGGTCTAAAACGGTACAGGTGGCGTCATCTAGCGGCGAGCGGCGGAACTACGAAAAACTAAAATCTCGATTTTCTCGAAAATTAGGGACTTTTCCGAAATTCTGAGATATACAAATTGTTCCTTGTCGCCTACGGAATCGAACGAATCTAATTATAGCCTGCTAGGACCATTATTAAAGAAAATAGAAAAATAGTCCATTTCATGGACTAAAAAATTGCCGTCCATCTAGCGGTGAAAGTTGGAACTACAAAAATAGAAAATTTCGATTTTCTCGAAAACCAGCGAATTTTAAGTACTTTTGAGGGTCAGAAAGTGTTATGTGATCGCATTAGAAGCAAAATAAAGCAATAAAAGTTTCCTGAAAGCTTTAATTAAGAAAATAAAAAAAATGCCATTTTATGGAGAAAATTTGTGGCGCCATCTAGCGGTGACACTGCGAACTAGACCGAAAAACCGTATGCCCGTACACGCGTTAAGGAAAATTATAAAAAGTAATATTTCGCAACTTTGAAGACGTAGTATGCTACTTTTGACATTCTAAAGCAATATTTGTTGAATAAGTTATTCATTTTTTTGCCTATTAAGTTCAGAAAATCAATTTTTATTTGATCCCTTTACTGCGTGCCGGACATACGGTTTTTCGGATTAGTTTGCAGTTTCGCCGCTAGATGGCGCCACAAATTTTCTCCATAAAATGACATTTCTTTTATTTTCTTTATTAAAGCTTTCAGGAAACTTTTATTGCATTATTTGGCTTCTAATGCGATCACATAACACTTTCTGAGCCTCAGAAGTGCTCAAAGTTCGCTAATTTTCGAGAAAATCGAAATTTTCTATTTTTGTAGTTCCAACTTTCACCGCTAGGTGGACGGCAATTTTTTAGTCCATGAAATGGACTATTTTTCTATTTTCTTTAATAATGGTCCTAGCAGGCTATAATTATATTCGTTCGATTCCGTAGGCGACAAGGAACAATTTGTATATCTCAGAATTTCGGAAAAGTCCCTAATTTTCGAGAAAATCGAGATTTTAGTTTTTCGTAGTTCCGCCGCTCGCCGCTAGATGGCGCCACCTGTACCGTTTTGGACCGAATTCGACAAAAATTCATTTCCTGGCTTTATTATGCATCAAAACGCATCAAACCCTAATAGAAATTTGTTTCTAAATGCCTTAGGAACCATACTACGTCGCCAAAGTGCCGAAATATTGCACTTTGCATGCGCAGAAGAGTTGACATAGGCGGCTCAAGTACATATCGGAATGCTGACACAAAATAATTAATTACTCATTACCCGAACGTTATTTATGAACTTTTATTATCGAACCATGTAAATAATGCATTGCTAACCATTCTTCAATCATAAAAGTGCACAAGATATATCCACAAAACGTGTAATTAATTATTCAAAATGACCTCGTGTATACCGCTTGTCACCGTGGCTGGCCTTAGGTTATTAGTTAATAACTAATTAATTTCATTAAAAATTTGAACAAATATGATACGAGAAAGTAGCTGAGGGATCACTGAACATTCTTTTATAATAAAAGTGCATAAACTGTGTTTAGAAAATGTGTTGTTAATTATTTCATATTAGCTGATGCGGACGATGTATTCCGCCGACTTCGTGTTGGATATTAATTAATAACTAATTATTTACAATAAAAATGTGAACGTATGTGATATGAGAAAGTAGCTAGGAAATCACTGAACATTTTTTAATCATAAAAGTTCATAGACTGTGCTCAGAAAGTGAGTAATTAACGATTTTGCATACTCAATATCGTGTATATTCCTCCTGCGCGCCGCCCGCGCATGTCACGGAGGAATAATCACCGAAAAACGATATCTCCGTAGACTCTAATGCAAAATTGAATTTGTTCGCGTTTGTGTACTTGACTTTTCAACTTTTTTGTCTACGTTTTCCTTTTACACCATTCAACCAATTCAACCGGATGACACGGTTGAATATTTTTGCTTTAGCGTGAAAACTCGCTCGCTCAACACTGTTAGATTAGGCGTGGAGCGCCTCAATCAAACAGACCTAGTATAATCAATTTATGATTTCATAAAAGTAACTAATTTTATCGAAATTGATTCTGCCTCTTATTTTAACACTCGTTCTTGAGTGAATGTTTAATTACCGAATAAATAGTGAATGATTTTGTTTTTTTAAATAATATTGAATACGACCAAGCGACAATACCTTTAAACACTTCTTCACAAATGCAAACAGAACTCTTCATGTCCAACGGCTTTAATAACAGGTCTCTTTTTAACACACGGCACTTGACTGACTGATGATCACCATATCTCCTATGACGACACATCCGATTTAATGTCCGCCAAAAGTGCATTTTGGCGCGTAAAAAATCCCATTCTCTCGTGGGACGTGCAACAATTGAATAAATGCGCGATTATATTTTGTATTAATAATAAATAATTATAAATAATAAATATTATAAATAATAAACTATAAAATTCAAGTGCAGAATTCAATTCATTTTTGCCTTTTCACGTCGAAAGAGTAGGGTTCTGTAAAATACAGAGAAGAACTCTACATTTCCGGCTTATGTGGTGCCACTTTGCGGTAGAATGTAAGAACTAAATAAACTACAGTTTCAAAAGTGTGTACTTCACTCTGTTCGCCGAAGAGATGGCACCACATGTTCAATTTTTGAAAAAATTCAAATAATGATTACATTGGTTTAATTACCTTCCAAATGCATCAAATTACATCGCAGAACAAGAATAATTAAGTTAGCGTTCCAAATCCATGCAAATCCTCTCCTAACTTAATCTAAACCTAATCTAACACGAAACACTTGCAAAAATTCCAGAATCTTCCAGAATTTCTTCTCTGCAGTAATTTTTGGATAAAATACCGGTAGATTAGTGTTCCTAATTCATTCTAACACTTTTCTAATCTAACTCAAGCCTAATTTAACGCGAAATACATCATTAATGTATAAATTATTAATTTTGAACCTAATCTAACTCACAAAGTAGAGTCTACCTAACACTCAATTTTATTTGGAGAACAGGCTACCGAACGAGTAATTTTCGTTCGTTGTGCGCATCTTGTTCTGCAAATTTTATAACACGCATGCGCATTTATGATATTTCTAAGACCGAACAATCCATCTAGTGGTCCTTTATTTTGTATATCTTCTTCATTCTAAGAATTGAACTCTAGGTACATACATTTTGTCTACTGTATAAATGAAAAATGTATCACGTTGTGGCAGCACAGATTGTAGAAGCTTTCTCAGCTCAGTTGAGCTGCGCGAAACGGTTCCATTCTTCCATGAAATTGTATACATTCTTACATATATGCACTAAGTAGCATGGTCCTATTTTTACCCAACGACGGTATTTTTATCCAATCTGTGAAATAAACAGCTTAAAATAAACGATGAACAATCTAGTAACGTCTGGGCAGTTCTATGTCTTTTTTAATACGATGTGGAAGCGGCACCAGTCTCAGTATCGCGTTGCAGTTTTTGGGAAGAGCTGCTGTTAACCTACATTCAGCGAGTGAATCTTCAATACGTTTAAGAATTTGATACAATAAATAATAATCATTGTTTAGTAAGTATTTTATTAATATTGTTCATAATCTTTTTAAGTAATTTAAATCATTAATTTAAAGAGCATGTTTATTTAATGCTTAACATGAATTAATTCAGATATACAGATACTCCAGTTTTTTCTCAGTAAACTGTGATGATTTAATTTATGTGTAAAAATAAACAAATGTCTTACAAAATTTATTAGTAAATGATTAATTTTTTAACTATTTTATTTTATTAATTTTGAACTGTTTTATTTTGTGTTAGAAAAAACATTTTCTTGCAAAGAATAGGTTGATATCTGTTCAGTGGAATACCTCAAATTTATCATAAAATGTTAATGCCTATTTCATGCATACAGGATATTTTTGTAATTTTGTATTAAAGTATTATTGACAAACTTTACATATTATTATTTTCTAACTATTATCTATAGATTAAGCTCTTGAAGTGCATGAAAAAAAATAAGATACCTTATATAGTTTAACATTGAAGTTATAAAATGTATTATTTTGTATAATGCATGTCTGTTTAAAATTTGTTCTTTATTACAGATATTTTTGAGTTAAAAAGTTCATCATGACAAAAACAACAAATATAAGTGCACATGAATGGAAGGAGAAGGGCAATGCAGAATTTAATAAAGGAAATTGGGCAGAAGCTTTGAGCTGTTATACAAATGCACTAAAGCTTACAAATGAAGAAAATTCTGAAAAAGCAATATATTATAAGAATCGTGCTGCTGCATATCTAAAACAAGCAGAATACAATAAAGCAATTAAAGATTGCGATGAAGCACTTAAAATATGTCCAAATGATCCTAAGGCATTGTTTCGTAGATGTCAAGCATTGGATGCATTAGAAAGATATGAGGAAGCATATCGTGATGCAAGATATATAATTTCAGCTGATCCTGGCAATAAAGCAATTCAACCTATAGCTGCAAGACTGCATGAAATTGTTCAAGAAAGATACAGGCAAAACTCTCGTGTCAGTGCCAAGGTTTGTATATCATTATTAATTATGTAATATGTTGGACTAATTATGAAATCTTCCGGAAAAATATGGAAGTAATTGAAAAACATCTGTATGTATATTATAATTATTTTACAACTATATGTTTATAGGTATCACAAATGATGGATATAGCTTTTGAAATGAAAGGGGATAATGAAAAACGGGAAACAGCTATGAATAATTTACTTGTTCTTGCTCGTGAAAGAGCAGGAGCAGAAGTGATGTTTAGTGATGGAATTGTTTCTAAAATAATTAAGATGCTCAAACTTGAGAAAAATGAAGAAATAATAACAATCGCAATTCGAATCATTGCAGAATTATGTAAAGATCATATTGATCGAACTGAAAAAATTCTAAAAGATATAGGAATACCTTGGTGTTTAGAAATGATTAACAGTAAAATTTCAGAAAGGGTAAATGCTGCTCAATATTGTTTACAGGTCGGTATATATATCTAGTAGATATAAAAATTTATTATTACTGTAGAAATAATTATTATTACTAACTAGATTCAAAACTATGTTACAGACTATACTTAATACCTACAGTGGAATGGAGAATAAACCAGATTCAAAACCGAAAAAAGAATTATGTGATAAATATAATAAGGAGATTGATACGATCTTATCTTGTTTATTGTACAGCACAACAAGCAGAACAATTTCTGGATTAGCTAGAGATGCAATTATAGAACTTATTATGCGAAATATTCATTATACCGCGTTAAATTGGGCAGAACGGTTGATCGAACTTCGTGGTTTGCAACGTTTAATGGAAGTAGCGAGTGAGCTTGAAGAATACAAATATGAATCTGCCATGGACATTACTCCGTCTACTAGAACTGTAACTAGTGTCTGTTTGGCAAGGATTTATGAAAATATGTATTATGATGCAGCGAAAGATAAATTTAGAACTGCTATTGATGAGTATATTAAAGATAAGTTGCTTACACCAGATATAGAGTCTAAGGTAATTACTATTCTTACATTATTATAATATAATAAGAATCTCTTTTATGGTACTTAACAGAAATTTTATTGTTTTTTAAACAGGTTCGTGTTGTAGTTGCATTAACAACCTTACTACTTGGTCCATTGGATGTTGGAAATGCGATAATTGCTAAAGAAGGTATCTTAGAAATGATACTTGTTATGGCAGGCACAGATGATATATTGCAACAAAAGGTTGCTTGCGAATGTATTGTAGCTGCTGCATCGAAAAAGGATAAAGCAACTGCGATTATAAATCAAGGCGTGAATATATTAAAAAAATTGTACCAATCCAAAGATGATTCTATCAGAGTACGTGCTTTGGTAGGATTGTGTAAATTGGGCAGTTCAGGTGGTACAGATGCCACAATAAGGCCGTTTGCTGACGGAGCAACGAAGAAATTAGCTGAAGCGTGTAGAAGATTCTTAATTAACCCTAAGAAACAAAAAGATATGAGAAAATGGGCAGTAGAAGGATTGTCGTATCTTACGTTCGATGCTGAAGTTAAAGAAAAATTAATCGAAGACAAAGAAGCGATTCAAGCAATGATTGAAGTTGCTAAAACTGGAGATCAATCAGTACTTTATGGTGTTGTTACAACATTGGTAAATTTGTGTAATGCTTATGATAAACAGGAACTTATACCGGAAATGATAGAATTAGCTAAATTTGCAAAACATCATATACCCGAAGAACATGAGCTTGATGATATAGATTTCGTAAACAAGAGAATAATCACACTAGCTAAGGCTGGTGTAACAAGTGCACTGGTTGCACTGTCTAAAACAGAAAGTCAAAATAGTAAAGAGTTAATTGCACGTGTTTTTAATGCAATTTGCAGTCAACATGAAGTACGAGGAATCGTTGTACAACAAGGTGGAGCAAAGGCACTGTTACCATTAGCTTTAGATGGAACAGATAAGGGAAAAAAGCAAGCATCGCAAGCTCTTGCGCGTTTAGGAATTACGATAAATCCAGAAGTTGCATTTCCTGGACAAAGAATAATGGAAGTAGTTCGGCCATTTGTAAATCTTTTGAATCCAGAATGTTGTGCACTTGAAAATTTTGAAGCTTTAATGGCTTTGTGTAATCTAGCCGGTGTCAATGATAACGTTAGAAAACGAATATTGAAAGAAGGAGGTTTCCAGAAAGTTGAGAATTATATGTACGAAGATCATGAAATGTTAAAACGTGCATCTGTTCAAGTTGTAAATAATTTAATGATGTGCGAAGATACTATAAAATACTATGAACAAGAAAATGACAGAGTTAAATATTTGGTAATTCTTTGCGCGGACGAAGATACAGAAACAAGCATGGCAGCAGCAGGAGCCCTAGCAATGCTGACATCAACCAGTATTAAATCTTGTATAAAAATATTTGATTCGAAAGACTGGTTAGAATCATTACGTTTTCTACTTGCTAATCCTAATGCTGATTTACAACATAGAGGAGTTGTTATTGTCTCAAACATGATTAAAAGTACAAAGGATGTTGCAGCAAGATTAATTGAAACTGATGTTATGGAAATTTTAATGGCTCTAACAAAAAGTGATACAGTAGAAAATAAACAAGTAAAGAAACTAGCAGCTGAGGCATTAGAAGCTGCATCCAAATGGGAACTGATTAGGAAATATGAAAGTGACAACCAAACATCGGCAAATACAAGTACTTTGGAAACTGTTGAATAAATATCAGTATACGCTAATTTATAAAGTGTGCAATAACAATATATTTTATGTGACTAAGTGCCTTGTCTTTCATAGTAAATAGCATAGTCAAAAGACTCAATATGTATTTAAGTATTTCCCTTTTTAGATATAGATAAGTTATAAAAATATTGCATTTATTAACAACTTAATATTATACAATATTGTTGCATAACACATTACTTACTTACTTAATGTTTGAAAACTATTTATTTTGTATAAGTAATTATGTATTATATATGGTTGTATACAAATATATGTATATGTACAAAGTTCATTTAATATATCTTTTCAATACCAATTAATAAAAAAATAGTAAGCTTAGCGTTATTTTTCATTCTGATAAATACATATTATGATTTAAAAAATGGATGATTTAAAGCTTGATCTGCAGTAAACCGTGTTTTGTGGTCTAAATCCAACAAACTCAACAAAAGGTGATAAGCTTCTTTCGGAAATTGATTGCCCGATGATACCTTAAAACGTTTAATAAATATTTATTTGATATATAGTTCTAAGCACTGTTATTTACAAATAATTTTTATATTTTATTGTAATTTTATAATAACATTTAAAAATAAATGATAAATTAAAAAATACCTTTTCATACAAATTATGATTGCTATTATTTAATAAACTCTTATTTCTTTTTTGTAATTTCTGACATAAGGACACAATATCAATTCCGGGTATTTCTTCGCTAAAGATAATTTTTTTTCCTGAATTAGTAAACAAAATGTTCAAAGTATGAAAAATAAATAAAATTTGTAAATAAAAAAAATAAATAAAAAAATTGAAGTGCCTTAAAATATGAATTCAAAAAACAGTTATATTTTATACCTAATTTTTGTGCACACTGTTGCATTTTATTAGACCCAAATATAGTTGTTATTTCTGCCAAAGCTGTGCAATCATCTGGAGAATGAAAAAATGGTTGAGTACCACTAAGAATGCATAGCATCATCACTCCACATGCCCAGATATCAATTGCCGGTGTTTGAGAAGGATACTTCAATAAAACTTCAGGAGCACGAAATCCTGGTGTACCAGCTCTTGGAGCTGTCTGTTCTGGTCTTGATGTGCATAATGAACATATTTTTGGTTTTCCAAAACAACAACATTTTTCTCCTGTAACTTTTTTTCTCGTACTGAGAGAAAAATTTAAATTATTCTAAAAACATATATTTAACACATATTAAAAATATATAATGAACATTACTTCATAGAAATATATTCTTTATTATTGCAAATAATTAATACTTCATCTGATTTTTTCCGCTTAACAGACTGCACATCGGAGTTAATTAATTTATGATGTTTAGGTTTTTCCTCTGGTACATATTCTTGTGCTAATCCAAAATCCACTAATAAGTACCTATAAATAAAAAAAAATGGTATAAATTGTATATTATCGTAATACTATATTGCAATAATTTATTTATATTCACCTTCTATTGCATCTATCATACAAAAAGTTACTGGGCTTTACATCCCTGTGTATAATATTAAATTGATGAACCCTTCTTAATGCAGTCAATAATGCTGTCATATAATCTTTTGTTTCTTGAACAGTCATATTCTGTACATATTCCTATTTAAAATCATTAACAACAAAATTATAAGATCATTAAAAAATAATTTAAATGTGAATATAAAAGCATTTTACCGAAAATTTATCATGTCTCATATATGGCATCACAAATATCACTGTTTCAAAACTACGTAAACATAATTCTAAACCAACCACATAGTCTTTTCCTCTAAAATAAGATTTTTTTATATATTAATTAATGACATTTTTTATATATTTTATACATTAATAATCAATATTACAAATTTATATTACCCTATCTGTTGCATACATTGTAATTCTCGTTCAATCTTTTCAGGATGTCGAGTAGGAACTAAATATTTTAATGCAAATTTTTTAGAACCATCAGAAGATTTTAAAGTAGCTAAAAACACAGAACTGAAAGTCCCTTCCCCAACTTTTCCATGCACATGAAATAAATCCTTTATTAATGGAATGGTATTTTTAGTAATAGCATTGTCAGTCTCTGTAATTATATATTTAATTTTATTTTCTGTGTATTCTAAATTTTGCAAAGTAAAATAAGCTTCTCACTATTGTCATCTTGTTGTGTTTGAGTCTTGTTTTCCATAGTTTCAATGTATTATATCGTGCACATAATTTTACAAATACGGTACCACCTTTTTGGTCAGTTATTTTAACAAATTATTAACTTCACCATTCAACATTTTAATTAATTGTTATGCATATAATAACCTACAACTGTCAGACATTGTATATAGAAATATGTATATAGACAAGAAAAACATAAAATAATACAGTATGGCTCGTTCAACGACAGAACATGCTTGCTACACGCAACTCAGTTAACTTCAGTTAGCCCATTTTTACTTGGAGTTGTCCCTTATAGACTACGTTTCCATCGAGGGTTCAAATCGGGTCATAGTGGCCAAAAATATGTGAATAAGAAAAAGAATTGATGGTATGGGAAGTATACAAAAGAAAAGATTACTAGTCATGTTATACATGAAGTTTTAGAAATACAAGTTTCATCATCAATTGGATTACAAAAGGATATTTTACGTAGTTTCTTAACTTTAGTAACTTTTTGTAATGCATACCCTGCCTGGTAGTAAAATGGCGATACTTGATGTAATGTTATGACACACACTAATATTATGATGACAAACATCTTGAATTGTTTTTGCACCACTTTTGTGCATTGGATTTTTACGGCGTAATTTAGTGCATTTATATCATAAAAATTTAAATGGTATTCATATTTTTTACACTTTATGAAATTTATGATGTTGCAATGTTTGTAACCTGTACATGTAATGGATGCAAATAATCTGTATAGAATACTTTTACTGCTTTTATTTACATACTATTAATTACAAGTTTTTTTAATTTATGTGTACTTGTTATAATTTTGTATTTTGAATTATAATGGTAGAAGAAGTAGTAAATTCTACTAATAAGCCAAAGGTATGTGAATGTATTAGTCATTGACTGTTGGTATAAGTCAGCTTAAGGCTGTTCTATACACTGAAACATGTTCAATTCATGCACTAACTGCCAAGCTTTACGATGCAAATCGTAGTATATGTAGATTCCATTTGCATATTAGATTTGGAAGCAGCATACATTAATGCTAGAATCAGCATGTAGAGCAGCCTTTATGTTAACAAGAAACTGACTATAATAAATTAATATTACATTAACAAAATACATATAAAAAAATTGCAGAATAAAACTGCACGACCTCGCCCAGTTTATTTGTGGAATGTGTTAGATGTACAAAAATGGTTAAGGAGACATTGTAGCGATTATTATCAATTATACCATGAGAAATTTTTATATGTAAGTATCTTATTGATTTAAGGTCTGCGGCATAGATATATGTTTCTATTGCATTTTTGTACCTCGAACATGGTCAATGTTACTGATGTTTATTTAAGCATGATATCACAGGACGAGTTTTGCTAAGAATAAATGAAAATATTTTATTGAGGCTTGGAATTGACAATGAACAACACAGAATGGATATTTGGCGAGAAATTATGAAACTGCATCTTAAGACAGATATGTTAGAAATTAAAGATATAGAACGCCGCAATAACATGAACTTTGATTAGTGTAATAAGCTTATCAAACTAATTATACCTAATAATTAAAATGGACTAGAACTTTATTTTTTATATTTACTAACTAGATAATTTTTATCATTTTTATAAATGGTATTATATTATTAGCAATATTTTAATCTCTCAAAATAATTGTATCAATTAAATAATGTAGTTTTGTACATGTTTTTAATAAAGTACTTGATATTCTATTTGTATTTCTGTTTTTTTAAATAAAATACTAATGCAATGAAGGAGCTGGAATAGAAATTATAGGAAACAATATTACTGCATTGTTTAATTTTTGTAAGGAAGGTAATTATGTACATACAAATTTTCCAATATTTTATAATGATTTGTATTTCATTATCTTTTATTTAAACAAAAATTGGTTTTATTAAGAGATAAAATTTTATCATAACACAACAACACTTTTATACATAAATACATAATTTTTGTCAAGAATAATTATATTATTACACATTGTTATCCACTTTGCTGTTTTTGAACAAACACTTCCTTATTGACTAGAAATATTTCTTACTTGTGTTAAATACATTACTTGCAATAATTAGTAATTGTTTATATTTGAACAGTAATGCATTATGTCTATTTTATTTGTAATTTTTTCGTATTTCTAGTTATTTGAGATTCTAATTACCCTGTTTGTTATAATTTCATATAATATACATATACATTGTCAACAGTATTACATTGATGGACACACATAATACATTATGCCATAAATAAATTATTCTGTGCCTTATTTCTATAACATGTAAATACATATAGTTTTTTACCGTAGTATAATTTTCAACATTTTTAATTCTTTATTAATTTTAACTTCGTCAAATTAAAAATATAATTTTTAACAATACATTTTATTATAATAAAAGTCATCTTATTCAAGCTAAAACAAAATATTTTCGGTAATAAAAAAGAAAGTTTCATATTTACAAAAATGTTCTATATTAATATTACAGCTTTTCAAAACTATCCAAACTAATTTTTATAACTTTATAAGGAACTATTTTGTTTGTTTCAAAATAAAGCCTCTTTACACAGGAAACATTTTAAACTTATAACAATTAACTTGTATAAAACTTTCACGTGGGTTGAAAGTCATTATTTTAATAAAAATTTCACAGCCATACTTATTCTGTAGATATTCTACATTCAGTTTAATAGCTGTGTCCCTTAATCAATGTATTATCTTAATAAACAAAATCGAGTTCACTGTAAACTAATAAATTTCAATAATAGTATGTTAATTGTTCTAATTACACAATTATTTTTACATATTCTTGTTACATTTTGCTTTCATTTAAACGGTAAAATTTCATTCTCATTAAGTGTTCTATAATTGTAAGTCCTTTTTTTATCAATTGTAAGGAGATTAATTAAAAAAATGACATATAGATAGCACATGATACGCATATTTACACATCAATAAGTTTCAGACAAATGTTCTTTGAAATTTCGGACAATTAAGTACATTGAAAAGGTACAGCTAAAAAGTTTGAGCAATGGTTAGAGATATTATTTACGAAAGAGAATAGATACAGGGTGTTCGGCTACTGGTGGGCATAATTTCAGGGGGTGGTAGCTGGGGTGATTCTGAACAACTTTTTCCTTTACCAAAATGCTGGTTAAAGCTTAGTTTTTGAATTATTAATGAAAAACACTGACCAATCAGAGCGCGAGAATAGCGCGCGCTCAGATGCGAGAGCGACGGATGCAAGCGTGACGGTTGACCCTGGTCGTGAACAAACAAATCGCGCGATATCGGTAACATAGTTACCATCATCGGTAATATGTCAGCCGGTAAGTAGTTATAAAATTCACAACTATTAATAAGTATAAATTTATTAACGAAACTAATTGTATGGATGAAGCGAAAATAAAGGTAAAGATCAAGCGCAGTTTTTTTAGATAATTAAAAAAAATGACTATTTGTTTAACGACATAAAATTAAAGAATATTTGGACGCTTACCTCATGAGTGAATTTACGATGCGAAAATTCTTCATTAATTTTGAAGTATATCGTCGTATGACAAGAAACCTATTTACTCGCTAAAATCCACAAGAGCATATCAATACCCGCTCTATGGGATTGTCAAGTAAAAAGGGTGACTGTCATATTTGATGTCTTCCGTATAATAATAGTACAATTTCCGAAATCCACACTAAACAAACACACAATCACATAAGCACCACGATTGTCCAGTCCTTAGTATCGAAACGTTAAAAATATCCACCTTTTTTACACATCAATTCGTTTACGAAAGTTCCTCGCCATGTACACATTACACATTATGCGCGATGAGTAAAGAATCAGTTATTGCAAAATGTATTATTGCGATCGCATAACACATATTACCGATAATATTTAATTTACTTTAATGTTTGAAATGTGCACCATTCTCTTCTAAGCACTCTCGTTCGATTATCGACAACCAACTGACGTTTTGTACAGAATTTTAGAAACAAAAAACTGGCATTGGCACTATACCCCTCCTCAGGCTGATCAGGTTACATTTCTCGACGAGCGAGCTTCTTAGGTTATTGTGGAATTTTTTTCCCGTTGAGATAGAGTCACTGTTTCGCTCTTCTTTTGTGATGTTTGTTTATTTTGAAACTTTATAGTAAAATGTTCCGTGCAAATACGCATCTGTGCATATTCGTTAAAAGTAATTCGTGTCATAAACATAAATTTTTCGACTCATCAAAACAAATAAATAAATAAATTTAATATTGTCGGTAATACGAGTTATGCGATCGCAATAATACATCTTGCAATAACTGATTCTTTACTCATCGCGCATAATGTGTAATGTGTACATGGCGAGGAACTTTCGTAAACGAATTGATGTGTAAAAAAGGTGGATATTTTTAACGTTTCGATACTAAGGACTGGACAATCGTGGTGCTTATGTGATTGTGTGTTTGTTTAGTGTGGATTTCGGAAATTGTACTATTATTATACGGAAGACATCAAATATGACAGTCACCCTTTTTACTTGACAATCCCATAGAGCGGGTATTGATATGCTCTTGTGGATTTTAGCGAGTAAATAGGTTTCTTGTCATACGACGATATACTTCAAAATTAATGAAGAATTTTCGCATCGTAAATTCACTCATGAGGTAAGCGTCCAAATATTCTTTAATTTTATGTCGTTAAACAAATAGTCATTTTTTTTAATTATCTAAAAAAACTGCGCTTGATCTTTACCTTTATTTTCGCTTCATCCATACAATTAGTTTCGTTAATAAATTTATACTTATTAATAGTTGTGAATTTTATAACTACTTACCGGCTGACATATTACCGATGATGGTAACTATGTTACCGATATCGCGCGATTTGTTTGTTCACGACCAGGGTCAACCGTCACGCTTGCATCCGTCGCTCTCGCATCTGAGCGCGCGCTATTCTCGCGCTCTGATTGGTCAGTGTTTTTCATTAATAATTCAAAAACTAAGCTTTAACCAGCATTTTGGTAAAGGAAAAAGTTGTTCAGAATCACCCCAGCTACCACCCCCTGAAATTATGCCCACCAGTAGCCGAACACCCTGTATATTTATGGATTCCACAGAAAATTTACGTCGATGGTTAATCTTTCTCTCTCTGTAACCCTTTTGCCAAGGTTGTCTCTGAAGACAACATTTTGATCAAACATTTATATATTTAATACTCAATTAACTAATTCAATATTCGACATGCATAAAATTTGCAATATGATACTTTTTAGTACAAACATTTGCACTTTCAATTGTAATATAAAAATGCAATTTAAATGTAAACTTGTTATTTTTAAATGTAAATCTTTTGATTCCATCAGTGATTATAGTCTTTTATGGTAACGAAAATGTTAAGATTTGTAAATAGTTAAAAAATAAGAAAGAAATTCCAATGAAATTAAAGCATACATTCTTGAGAGTTGCAAGAATTATTATACGCCCCGGAAGAGTTAAAATTTCTTTCGTCGTGCAGAAAATGAATCGTCCCTTCGTTTGCATAAAATTAATCGTGATAACTTCACGGTGTAGGTAAAGAGGATCTTCCTACGTTACTCGCATAAATAATTGACTCGTTTAAGTTCTATCATTACAAACATAATTCTTTCACTCCTGAATCTTCAACATGTTTGAGCTTCCGCGTCGGAAATACAGATAATTCCTCGTTTCTGTTCGATGGTAACGAACAGTGATTTCTACTACGAATGTAATAGCCAATACCTTTTTTATTTCGCGCACTCGTTTGATGCTCGTCGATAAGCGATTCATTAGGCTCTTCTCTTGTAGCGCCTTTGTAACATGCTGAAACAACTGGATAACTGCTAGAAATTGTTCGTTTCCATTCATACCTGCGATATGAACATTTTGAAACTGTATCAATTGAATTCTGTTAATAAAAGTTTTTTTGATGAAATATTTTTTGAAGTATAACGCTTGGGAAACGCTTTCAATAATAAAACGTTTGTTATCGGTATTCGTTCAGAAATTCGTCCATCAAACAATTGTTTTTCTGTATAAAATAAAATGATGTATTTTTAATTAAAAGCAAATGATCTAGTGGTTTCGATTTATTTTCAGTCAAATATTTGAGTGCGCAAACATGAAATTGTTAATTTATGTAAACGTTCGTTTGAAAATTTAGTTACCACGAAATGTTCACGTCATGTAATATAAGGAGATATTAAAAAGGTGTATAAGCAGATATTAAAAAGCATACCTGACTGAGGTTCGGCTACTTTGCGTCTTATCCGTGTTTACGTTATCGCCTGCTGTATTGTTTAACCGTCTTTGGAATATACATGAACATTTTTGTTGAAATTCTCTTCTGAAGTTTTCCTTTAATAAAATGATGCTTTAGTCACATAATAATGCGTTATTAATGACATTGATAAATTACCAAATTATTACGTTTCTAAGTTTGAAAAGTTGTAATTTCTCTATTTATTCATTTTCATATTTGTTAGTTGGAAAATTTGAAGTTTTAAAATGTATTCATATTTTATATTAAAATTCCTGTATTATTAATTTCTAAATTTCCAACTTTTTAACTGTCAAACTAATTTTATAATTTTCCAAATTTTAGTAGCGTTGACTAATACTTACGTTATATATTCCGTAAATAAATGGGTTGTAGCAGCTGTTTGACATAGCCAGCCAGTCGGACGAGAAGAATATGTAATGGATGTACTCATATCTGCAATTTTAATTTTGTTTTTCTGTTTATTACATATACAGTTTATTCTTTTGTTATACGATATTGACATCATTTTCAAGTCGAGGTTATTATGTACACAAATATACAGAGAAATAACGACAGAAAAGGGAAAACGTAAAAAATGTGTTCTTCTACATTTAAAAATATGTATAGTGTTCTAGTTAATATTAATATCTATATTGTAACGAATATATAGGGCGTTACTTGTAACGTTACTCACGATTTTTCTCCACTTGCAGCCACCTTACGAAAAAAAGTTTACAACAATATTTGCAAGGCATGAAGTGAACAATAGATTAGTAAAGCAAATTTTGAAAACAGTTTGTTCTCTTGGCAAAGTCAAGGTCACCTTGGGTTTTTTAAATAGGAACATACATTTTTTTATTCATAGCTTTAGAGGGCATCGAGACGAATTCAAAACACATATTACATGATATTTTTATTTACAGAAGTGGAAGTGTGAAGTAAAAGACTGGAATATTACGTGAAGGAAGGCGCCATACATTTTGAACATGTAATTAAATAAAGTGTATTTGTCTTACATTCTAGTCATGTGGTTACATTCAGTAATCTCTTCGGAATCGAATAATGGTTTCACTACCAAAGTCAAAAGCTATGTACTTCACATTTTTTCTTCTGTAAATCGAGTAATATGTTAATAAAAATATTATGTAATATGTGTTTTGAATTGGTCTCGATGTTCTCTAATGCTATGAATAAAAAAAATGTATGTTCCTATTTAAAAAAAACCCAAGGTGACCTTGACTTTGCCAAGAGAACAAACTGTTTTCAAAATTTGCTTTACTAATCTATTGTTTACTTCATACCTTGCAAATATTGTTCTGAACTTTTTTTCGTAAGGTGGCTGCAAGTGGGAGAAAAATCATATGTAGTATTACAGATAACATTCTGTAGTTCATAAACATATGATTACAGTGACTAGTACATAATTATAACAAATTCTATAGAAAAGTAAGAATTAATAGTACATTTTTGACAAGAATTTTGGGATTATTTGACCAATTTACAGAATACCATTTTTAAGAGAAACCATTTTTATTGTATCAACAGATCTTGACCTTCCATATAAAAAATAATGTTATACTTACTGGTTAATCTGTGGATAAAAATATCGAAAGAAGTTATACGTTTGAAGCGGCAGCCAACATATTGCGAATAGTGCTACAACTATAATTAACATTTTGATTACCTGAAATCAAACGAACTTAAAAATTAGATGAATAATACAAATGTAGAGTGTGTCTTTACTAATTTGATCTTACCCTCATTTTGTTCCTCATTAAAGTTGCGTCTCGAGAATCTTCAGCGTTTCCTGGTGCTTTATTGCTCCACAATTTTAATGCCATTCTCACGTATGCGCAAGAAATGACTGAGAGAGGTGTTAGATATTGCATAAAAAATAATATCGCTGAGTAAATTAATATTGAAGATTTGGACATATTTACTTCCTTACAGAACGGTTTATATCGACCTCGACCTGTTGAAAAGAAAACGATCGAACGCACATTTCGTTATTAAATCTTGGATCAAATGTATCAATCAAATATAAACCAAAATGATAGTATGTTATAATTCTTTGAAGAAAGTTACATCAGATGCCATAAAGACTATTGGCTGTTGACATGCATAAGATCTCGATATATTGCAAAGAATGGGCCTTTAAGGAACATTAGAATTAGTAACATACAGAATGTCATATTTGAAGACAATTTACTAAATTATTATTGAAATAATCAAGCAACAATTACTATTATCTAGTACTTTCATGTTATTATGAACACAGATATTATCTAGCTGAGATTGCTTTTTATTCACAGATTATCTTCTGAGGTATCATTTTTCGTTTAGTTAGGTTTGCAGTTCATTTCGAGACGAATTCACTGACCTATGAAAATTATTCAGAGAAAACTCATGACTGATTTTGGCTTATATTTGATTGATGCTTGTATCAGTAATTGAATTTGTTACAAGGACCTTCTGGCTCCATCACAACTCTACGTGCAATTGCCATTGGCGCAGCCAAACACACAGCAAGAAACCAAATTCCAGCGACGATAATTTTGGCGGTCAATTTCCTTGGTTTTGCGCTGAACAGAAAAATGTAATATTTGAGAAGTAAAGCGTTCCGTCTAAATGAGATGAAAGCAAAACAAATTTGTCTTCTTTTGACTGCCTGAACAATTTTTCATTCGTAAAATTGAAGAGACATACGACTAACCAAATAAATGGACGATGAAATGAAAATTAAATTCATTTATGTATTGTACTATGTTTTGATCCTTTGTCCAATTTGTACATCATAATTGGAATGTAGATATTCAAATAATGTCTTATTCATCTTCCATCCTTTTGTGTTTATTCATTGTATAATATCAAACATACTTTTAGTTACGTTTTGTAGAGCAAAACGCAGAACACAATTTAGCGTTCCGTTCGCCTTACAGTATTGATTGGTTCGATAATACATGTTAAGTAGATTTTAGCAAACATACCTGAGGGGTTTTAAGATGGCTCGATGACGATCAACTGCAATCGCAGTCAGTGTAAAAACTGAAACGTTGACAGAGAGCGCTTGTACAAAAGGGCAGAAAGCGCACATAAAGTAAGGGAGATTCCACCTTTGAAGCAGAGCGGCATGGAACTTGAAAAGAAATGAAATAAATTATCATTTACTATTCACTTTGTACAATAATATTTTTCCGATGCAATCTTTGCAAAATTAAATATAGAATACAAAAGCAGTACTCTTATTTGATAAAATTGATTTAAACGTGATCCATGGAACAGAGTTACATTTTTAAACAGATGATTATTTAACATTTCGAAAAATTTTCAATGAAAAATATCAAAGTAAAATGTTTATGTAATGATGTACTTTACGATATTTATGAAATTATAACAATTCCTCTGTAAACTTTCTGTTTTTAATTATCACAATATTTGCAAATATTACACAGTATGTCGGAAAAGTAACAGAACTCTTTAAATTTAAGGAAAATTACTAGTGCCATCTATTAAAACAATATGTTATCTGTAAACAGTATACCTCCCCTACAAAACACAACAATCATCATTGGAATCGAACAACGAATTGTAAACTTATAGCGTTTAATGCGATAGAACCTTTCACTACTGTGCCACAAAATTACGGGCAAGCGCAACAAATCGCTCGCGTTGAATATTGTGAGGATCTCATCAAAACAGTCAGACGAAACTGTACATTCCTGGAATCAATTGTAACTAGTAATGAAACTTGGTACTTCAAGAATTAACCTTAAACAAAGCGCCAAAGTGCTACGTGAAAATCTCCAGGCTTTCCAAAATCAAAAAGATTGCGATTCCAGAAGTCCCGAGAGAAGACAATGTTAATTTGCTTTTACGATTCTAAAGGAATTATACTTCGGGAATTCGTTCCACAAGGACAAAATGTTAATGGCGAATATTATCTGGGTGTTATGGAACATTTGTGGAAGAGGATCGTTCGTGTGAGGCCCGAATATTGAACGCCGGGAAGTTGGTTTCTGTTGCATGATAACGCACCATGTCACAGAACTGTCGCTGTTCGTGAATTTTTGGCGAAAAAACAAGTCTGTGTGCTCCAACATCCTTCAAATTCGCCTAACTTATCTTCACGCTTCCTTTTTCCAAAACTGAAATTAGCTATGAAAGGAATGTTTTATGACACTGTTACACAAGTCCAAGCAGCTGTGACAAGGGTGTTTGAAGCGATTCCGCAAAACGACATAAAAAAATCTATTTTAACGTTGTGTGAGCGTGGCCAGCGGCGTATTGATGCGAAAGGGATGTATTTTGAATAAAAAAAATTAATTTTGGCACAGTAACTAATTCTTTTCTGTTTATTTAAAATGTTCCATTACTTTTCCGACATACTGTGTATACAGAAGCAACTGGTTAACATTAAATACAGTTATTCCTCGCATTAATTGATGGTATTTATCTACAACGAAATGATTAATTGGCAGGAATACATATCTTCGGTCGAGCAGAGATCGATCTTGCTCAGCGTTTATTTAATAAAAGCGATGATCAATAATGCATTATTTTAATAAAGAATTCATAATGGTTTCTACACACAAATGTGTACGTTAAATTATGCATTCTTTATTAATCTGTTAATTTAGCTATCATGCCAATAGAATTCCACGATAATTAATTTCTTGGCAATCTCTTTTTGCCAATAAAAGCTTGGCGCGTAAGCAATTTGGAAAGGTTTTCCATCATCAAATATCATGGCTTTTCATGAGAATAATTAATAAACGTCAATAGCGGACGTATTTTTGGAAGTTTTACTATTTTCAGGTACAGATTTAATCATGAGCCATAAAAACGTAGAAATAGAGTTTCTTACCTGAAAAGGAATTGCGAAAATACCAATAACGATGTCCGCCAGTGCTAAATTGGCTATGTAAAAATTTGTCACGTTCTGCATACGTTTCGTTGAAATAACGATCCACATGACAAGGGAATTTCCAATCACTGCCAAAAAGGATATAGTTCCGTACAAAATACTGAGAACCACGAGAATAGTAGTTGGTACTTCTAAAATTAGAAATAAGAGAAATTATGATATTAAAATTATGTTGAGGTAATTTAGATATTTTATAGTCGGTGTACCATGTCGCGAGGTATTTCTAAACACATCTGGTAATTTGGTAGAAAAATGTTGCTTGTAGAAGTTTTAGAAGTCATCACAATCTCCAAATCAAAAAATTCCAATTCCTTACATTTTCAACTTTCTGACTTTTCAATCTCGCAAATTTTTTAATCTAAAATCTAATTCCGGATTTTCCAAATTTTTAAACTCCTAAAACCACAAATATAATTTTCGAATTTTTCGAATTTTAAATTTCTAGATTCTAGAAAACCCCTTTCGACAACTTCAATCTCTCAAAAATCTCACATTTTACAATTTTTACATCCCCAGGTTTCTAAATTTTCACTTTCTCAAATTCTTAATTTGTAAGTCTGCAAATTCTGAAATTCCCAAATTTCTAAATTCCTATAACTGCAACAACCTCTAATTTTCAAATTCTTAGACTTTTAAATTTTTATGTCTTATAATTAAAGGGCGTAAAGGGTTAAATTAATGAAAAGTATCGTCATATTCTTTGCATAGTTATGAAGTTACTTCGTTCATAAAAAGTAATTTAATATCATGAAAGCAAGGTTGTTTTACCTCTAATACAAACCTGATTTAATTAACTAAATGCTTTTTACTTATAAAGTAACGATTGGTGTTATTTTCATTTAATTCGAGTCACACCTAACGCATTATATGCGTTATTAAAAATGCAGACTTCTCTTACGTGAAATGATACAGTAACTAATTCTTTAAATTTTAATTGTACAAGCGTTTATCTTGCGCGATTATTCTCAAATTGTTTTCCGATTCCTCGAATAGTCGATTATAAATCAAACTTTTCCTTTTATCGTTCAACTTTAAATTGCTTTCAAATTTAAATCTCCTTTGTACTTAAGAGTTTTAATACGTTGTTCGAGTAAATACAGTCCTCGAATTTCCAATAATTTAATCGTAATTACTATCAATGAATTATTCGATGCGTTCCATTTCGTCCAAGTGTAATTATATTTCGACATTGCGTATCTATCGTTGTCTGCATCGTTGATCGATACATGTGTTAACAGTGATATCATTTACATTAATTAGAAGCATTACGTTAATAATTTCTTCGTTGCGAAATTTCCGAGAATTGTGGAGAAATGAAAAATTAAATTTGGACGTTTCCCTTGAATTTTTGGTATTTTTGTTTAAAATAGAAATATCAACATGCAACACATTCGAAAGTAGTAGAACAATTCTTTTTATGCATACTCCAATTATTTTTAAAGTATGCATTATAACTGGTTTGCGATATATTACCGTATATGGAAATGGAAACTTTGTAGTAGTTAAATTTTTTCAAACTCTAAAAAAAATGAAATTTTTGAATTTCTTTCATTTTAAAGTATGTATAGGATGTCTCATAACTAGTGTAGGTCCTTGAAATGGGGGGTAGCTGACATGATTCTGGATAAGATTTTCCTTTGCGGAAAGGGTGTTTAAAGCTTCGTTTTTGAGTTATTGAGGAAAAACACGGACCAATCAGAGTGAGAGGATTATTACGCGTTGGTTAACTACGCGTTAGATTCCTACGCTTAGAATTACCACGCATTGCATTACTACGCGTTGAACTAATTCGCGTTGAATATCCTCGCGCTGGATTACTACGCGTTAAATTCCTACGCTTAGAATTACCACGCGTTGCATTATTACGCGTTGGATTACTACGCGTTGAATATGCGCGTGCTAGATTCACTACGCGTTGGTTACCCACACGCTGTATTACTACGCGTTGTATTACTACGCCTTGGATTACTACGCGTTGAATATGCACGCGCTAGATTACTACGCGTTGGTTACTCATACGCTGTATTACTGCGCGTTGTATTACTACGCGTTGGATTACTATACGTAGGATTACCACGCGTTGCATTACTACGCGTTGGATTACCACGCGTTGGATAACTACGCATTATCCAAAACTGCCGCTCTCGCGTCTGCGCATGCGTAATCCTCGCGCTCAGATTGGTCCGTGTTTTTCCTTAATAATTCAAAAACGAAGCTTCAAACCCCATTTTTGCAAAGGGAAATCTTATTCAGAATCACGTCAGCTACCCCTTATTTCAGGGATCTACACTAGTTGTGGGACACCTTGTATATTATATCATTTGTCCGTTTTTGAAGTATTTCATTCTGATTGAAATTTCATTCTATTTCATTCTGAAATGAAATAAAAATAAAATGAAATTGATTGCTGCATTATCCTATCTTTTAAATTATTCACTTTAGAGCTTGCGTATTTCGAACAATAAATTGTTACCACAAATATTTGACACATGCAGCATTTAAACTTCATTTTACAGGTATAAAATGCGGGTAAAATCAACTTGTAAAGCGTTTAATTCGCGATCAAAAGATATTCAACTACAACAAATATTTAACAGAGCAATATTTTGATAAACTGTTAATTTAATTCCGGAATTTTGCAGCAAAACAAACTGTATTTTATGTCGGTAATTATTAATAAAACCGTAATTATAGATTGCTGGACTATAACAATATTGACTTAAGATCAACTTAATCAGTAGTAATTATGTTTCGTACCAAAGTTTTCGCACACTGTAATATTTTGATAATACTTTGGAATAGAAACAAATTGTGTTTTATGTCGATAATTATTAATAAAAGCGTAATTATAGATTGCTGGACTATAACAATATTGACTTAAGATCAACTTAATCAGTAGTAATTATGTTTCGTACCAAAGTTTTCGCACACTGTAATATTTTGATAATACTTTGGAATAGAAACAAATTGTGTTTTATGTCGATAATTATTAATAAAAGCGTAATTACAGATAACTGGATTATAATAATATTGACTTAAGATCAACTTAATCAGTAGTAATTATGTTTCGTACCAAAGTTTTCGTACACTGTAATATTTTGGTAAAACTGGAACGTATCGTTCGATGTAAATATTACGGAATTTCTAAACTTATAGCCTTCTTCGAACCAGGAATGATTCATGATGATGATGCCCACCTGCAATAGATCAGAAATAATATATTTCTATTATTAATGTATTAATATCAATTTTTATTAATATTAATTAAAATAGATATTTTATTCGATAACCAAAGTGCTAATACTTCACAATTATTTATGCATCGCGTCGCATTGTCTCAGCTTTTAAAAGTAAAGTCGCAATATGAAAGCCGGCAAAAAGGAAACAAACAAGCGAGAAAAATTTCGTTACGGACAAGGAATAAAGCGAGATCGTTAAGTGTCAAGTTGGAGAAGTAATGATTTATTCATAGAACTTCATATTGCTGCTTTCGAGAGGCGGACTTTCTTTTGTGGGCAATTTCCAATAATTCCAGAGATAAAAGGGGAGTAAACATTTTCTAAAATCCATTCACGGTTTTATATGGAGTATATGTGCAAATTGCATTGTCCACGAAAATGGAGGTCAATTATATGGAGAATGGATTCGAGAATTGAACTAAATTTTTCGGAATTTCTATTACTAGACATTTAAATTTTCAGATTACCAGGTTATCAAATTCCAAAATTTCTGAACTTCAAGATAATCAAGTTGAGAAAGTGCAGTATCTATTTTTATTTCTTAGACCTAAGCTTCTTTAGAGAGAAGCTTTTTTACACTGTTTGAAGAAGATTGGATAGATCTTTAAAAAGAAATCTTAAAAATCGAACGTCCGTGGAATCATTTGTTAACCACTCCTTGACTCCAGTGTTCTTTTTATTTCAGATTTCCGATAGAACCGCGAGAAAAAATTAATGGAATCACTATGGTCAAGTGTAGGAAAAACTGTTTGATAAAGTATTATCATGGTTATAAGACGGCTGAAATCTTCTGTGCCTTTTTATTGTTCTCCATTTTCTCCAATTTCCGGTTATCGTAATCCGGTTAAGTGTGAATTTTATCGAATTTATGAAAATTTGCACATTAGAACGAAAAAGAGAAAAAATATGCTCGGAGGTGAATTCTTTATACTATTCCCTGGTCGAATGATACTAAACTTTGCATGTAAATGTGAGAACTTTGCATATGTAGATACAGAATTCGAAACATGCATTCGATGACATAAAAGCACCGCGAAAAGACCCTTGTGCGTATCAATTTATAGTTCCGACAAAAATAATTGCATTAACTTTTTATGTAAAACTGAGATATTAGGTCAAGTATAAAACTTGACAAATAAAGGGCTCAAATAAATAATTTTATAAATGCCAGTATTACATTTTTGAGAAAAATAGTGTTTTTATTCAACAAGATGTTATTTATTGATAAGATATATAAAAAGTACAAACAACTGCAAATGCAATTGCTAACAGTTATTCTCGTGTAAACATCTTTTTTATAAATACAAAATAGTATAATAAAATATGGTATGTGCAGCTTCTTTTATCTATGCTATTTATTTGCATTTGTTTTATTCAACTAAACGAAAATTTCCTTTACTGTATCTACGGATGAACAAGCATGTTCGGATATTTGATGTGTAGTATTCGGCAAACATTTTCGATCGTCAGTTGAGGTCGGCGAATTTTTTTTATGGAAGAATTCCGCACATTTCAATAGCGGCGATGGTCAATGTGTGCTAGGTTCAAACTATATGTTGTGCGATTGAGTTTCTAACTACAACTTTTGTACCTTTGACGATCGTTATTTGCGTAGTATTCAATCGAACGTTTGACGAAAAAATTGAACTAATTATTCTTTTTCATTCCGAGGTTTTTTTCTCATTGATAGTAGAGAACATTTTTGTGATAAAACGCTCCAAAATAATAATACCTATACTATGTGTCATTCGTAAAAAATAGGTCGATAACATTAAAATTCGATCAGCGCCATCTAGTGGGTGGTGTTTTGAGGCTGCTCCTGCTAGCAGGATCGCAGAAAAGCGAGGAGGTATCCGGAGTATTAGGGTTCATGCGCATCGGCACGCATGCGCAATAGAACCAAACTCGCGCCACCTCTAACATGGCGTCCAATAGAATAAACTGAATTAATAGTGAATCATATAGATTAACCACTGGCTTTCTCAACACCCTTTATACACTTTTATAATTGAAAAATGAACAATTCAATTCTAACATTCTCGTATAAAATTCATTAATACACTCTTGTAGTAATATCGTCCTTAGTGACAATTATTAATAAATAATTACCTTCAAATAAAATCATACCAAATATTGTGTGAGAAAATAGATTATAAATTGTAGATCATGTTACGATGATAAAAGTAAATAAATTGTACGTCAATAACGAGTAATTAGTGTTTCTACACCATTAATTTAATTTATTTTGTGAGACGCCATGTTGGAAAGGCGGCGCGAACTTGGTTGTACTGCGCATGCGCGCAGACGCGCGGATACCTCCTGAATCTCCGGATACCTCTTCGCTTTCCTGCGATCCTGCTACCAGAAGCGGCTACAAAACACCAAACGCTAGATGGCGATGATCGAATTTTAATGTTATCGACAGAATTTTTTATGAATGATACATAATATAAATATGCATAGTATTTTATTTCAAGATGAACACCCTAATTTCCAGATATTTTAACACTAAGTTATATATGTACGAATATATAACATTAGGTAATGTAAAACATTAATCAATAATGGTATATACGTATACAACGAACCTCTTTTTCTGAAATTGCTCAACAATTATTCATGAACAAGGGAATAGCGATCGCACTAAACAAAAGGGGCAAATGAGATAATTGTTAGGAAGGTGTATCGAACGTAATGTAATCATCATATTGGTTAGCAACGAGCCTTTATGTATTGTATGCATATGCGACACAGGAGAGACGTCTCGACAATACCTTGTTATCGCCATGGCTCCCTGTGTACAATATGCACTTTGTGCATGATAACACGATTACACCATGTGGGCGACGTAATACAAAGTACGGAGGGCAATGTATTGTTTAAACGACTAAAAAAAAATTAACAAGTGATTGACATTAAATCATTTTAAATGAAAGTTAGTTGGATGGTATAGCACAACTTTCTATTGCTCCTTACTTAATTTTTATATACTATTTTTATTTTTATTTTTAGTTACTATTTTATTTACTTTACCACTTTATTTAAACAATTGTTCATTGATTTCTAGACTTGTACTATTCTTTATGTGCACTTGGTTTCTCTTTTATGTGAACCATAATCTATAATAGAAGTTTACACAATGTTTAATTAGTACTGCCACAATGTTTAATTATACATAATCATTAGTACTGCTCCTTCCCTTTAATTAATGTAACCTACTTTTCATTTTTGCAACTTTCAAGATATTTCAAAATTGTTCGATATGTTCATATTTGATATAAAAATTGTGTATTTTAATAATTATGAAGTACATTATTATAAAGTTAAAGATAAACAATGTTTACGAATTATAGAAAATTGCTTAATTTATTTGCCTTAATAACTTCTCGAAATAGTAGATATCTGTTTTTTAAATGTTGTCTACTCAATCTACTGCTATTTTAGTTCTAGCTCATTCATAATGAATTTAGGCGTACTTCATCATCAAGGTACGTCCGACTTCCTGCTTTTAAAATTCGGTACTTTAATATTGTATATTTCAGCATGAAATAAATCAGTTTATTTTAATTAACGGAGTAAGTAATCGAGTTTGCATCAAAAACGTCTTTGATGTATATGTACTAAGAAAATTTCTTTGCTACAAAGTAAAGTAATGCCCTTCACCGAGCAAACATGTAAACTGACTGTTTCAAACAACTACATTTAAAAGAAACAATTTTTTAATTACGAGCTAAACGCACGTTAAACGTGAATTAAATATGTGGATCACACGAAACATTAAGCTTCATTTGAATAAAAAACATTTGCTTTTAAGAACCCGCAACGATAAGATACTAATGCGTATTATTGCGTAATTATGTGTTATCTAATTTATAACCTTAATCGGTTATAAAGGGCAGGTGATTTTACTTTTTATTATGACCAATATTCTTCATTAATCTTCGTTATGGTGAAGAATGTTATGCAATGGTAACAGAAGATGACTGTTTCTGAATTCTATGGAATTTCACTACATTTTATTACTTGACAGATTACAATATAATTTAGCCACACTTCCTTTAATTTACCAAAATTATGCTGTAATTGTAATTGTCCTTTTCTAACAGATTCGAAACGTTTAAAGATTTCATGCAGTCTCGTGGAATGGAAACCACGTCATTTTGAAACGATGTACTTCGAAAATGAGGATCCCTGTCATATTGAATTGCATTGTAATCTTGGTTTATAAACATTTGTCCGAAAAACAACGCGCGAAGGTCGTTTGGAATGAAGTAAATCTTTTGTTTCGCACGTTTTGCTACAACTTCGATCAAGACTTCGATGTATCCTGACTTCAAAAACGTGAGTTAAGTTATATTATTATCAGCAAATTGTGCTGAAATATTTGGATTTTTTACAATCACGTAGCAATTATTTTTAATGTTCGAAAAAATTTTCGGACATATATTCTAGAGTAGATATGCACGCTGCAATATTATGCAAAAGGTAAAAAATTTAATCATCTAAACATAAAATAATTAGTAGTTGAGCTTCCGTTTGACGCTAAATGCCAACTAATGTGAAGTATCATTATTTTGTAGCGTTTAAAAGCTCCTGAGGGAGATAGGTAATCGAATATATCAATGAATGTAAAATATGTTATTAAACGTGTTTATGAGCGTTTCATAATAATACACGTTTGTCGATTAAAACCTGAAGATGAATTTCTATTGTGTTTTCATATTTGCAACTATTTTCTACAATTTTTCCTACATCATTTCAAGTAAAAGTTAACATTTTTTTTCCTTTGAAGGTACTCTTAAGTGTGTTGTAAGAATCTCTCGCAAGGAAGCCCAGAAACTTAAAACTTTGGGTGAGAAAGCAGTAACCTTTTTGTATTTCAATATTTGATTATGCTATCGATAAAATGCAAAATCGTTTGACTTCTCTTTATTTTCCCCTTTTTTCGCACTTCTCATTAGTCTGCGATTATCGTGAAAGTATGACATGAAGCATCAAAATAATATCACGCATCAAAATTACAGAATTTCACTTCATTTTCGTTAATTTTATGAATTTTGTTTACTATTTTATTACTCAACTTCATCGGAATAAATACATGTTACCATTATTTTACTTTATTGACATAATTGCATTAAAACAAGAACATTGTTTGTATTATTCTTTATATGGATCCTTTCGATGTTCTTCGTGAAGGATATGACATAAAATGAAAGTCACAAAAGACAAATGGATATAATTGGAAAGCCGTAAATTCCGGTACCGTATCTGGAGAAGCTATTTCCTTTCTAAGAATTTCTAAGATCATATTTTTCGTATCCGAGATTCATGGCACGAGCGTTTCGTATTTTACTCGCGGAATCTACGCTGTCGACTGAAAAAATGGGATGTTTTTATTCAGACCTGCAGTGTGCGATAACGAACTACGTGCGACAAAATCAATTTTTCATCAGCGATTTCAAATTTCAAATGTTTATATTATATAAAAATTAACGTTTATTAGACTATGTTTTCATCGACACGAAATTAATAATACAAAGTATGAGATGTGCAAATATCATTAAGTACATATTATTTTATTTATAGTGATATCGAATGATACGAAAACACTTTACTAAGTACTCTTAGCAAAAGGTTTTTGGTGCATTTGTTAATTAGCTGAGATAATGCTTAAGTAATGGGGTAATTATTCATTGTCAGTTTAGACAAAGTCCTACTCCTTCCAACTTGTTTTGTATCACCTTAGATGGGTTGCACATTAATACATCAAATTGGGGTAGGTTAGGTTAGTTTTTGTAGATGCACTCCGATGAAGAGATTTCTGGTACAATTTTTTTAATCAAGCATTTTTATACGTAAAGTATAATTTTTACTTGTAAAGTATACCAGCACTGTTCTGTGAAAACAAATTGGGGCACCTCATATTGAAATAACATTTTACAAATATATTCCACATTACTGCGTTCGAAAATTTTAAACGTAAGAATTGAACTATTAAGAAATTACCAAATTTTTATATTTCTCAAATTTTTAAATTACCAAGTTCCAAAATTACAAAATTACACAATTTCTGAAACTACAAGTTTCCAAATTCCCTTTACAAATCTTTCAGTTTCCGAATTCTGATATGTCAAACCGGTAGTTCTATTATTAACAAGCTCTTGTTAAGTTCTTGTACAACTGAATGCTCTAACAATTCAATTTTGGGAACTAAAGTACTCTTAATGTAATAGTCATCGAAAAGTTATGGATTTTATAACTAGCGGTACAAGAGGTTATGCAACAAATACTACTCACCAAACGGCCGAGTGAATTCTTCAAAACATTCAGAGATTGCTCTTAAAGTACTTCAACAATGTTCCCTTAGAAATCGGTTTACTGCACCAACAATAGCACTCAATCCTCTTTAATTCTTGATTACTCTGACATTATGCATTTTAACTCAAAAGGCTATTTTCTGTGATCTTTCATTCAAGAACTTGATCGCGCTATATAATTTCCTCGCATGCTTTCAAGAACTGTCAAAGGGGTAACTCTCGATATCAAACGAACCGGTCGATATGTGTCACGGAAATTGATGACCAAAAGGGGAAGAGCGAGACGGTACCAAATTTAAGATGTTGATAATTACAACGAGCTGTGGCGCTCGAATTCTAAGCAAAGTTTCAATTGCATCGAGCTTAAAAGCTTCAACATAGTTTCGTCTTGCAGCATGGTCACCAAGGATACGAGAGAGCTTAATCAAAGTCTGACACTTTCAGAGTCCCTGAGCACAATTAATTGCCGGTGTCACAAATACTACAATGCTGGCTTTTTGAAAAAACACGGGTTCATGCAATTTCCTCACAAAACACGCAAACAGAAGTGTACGCGGACAAACGGTATATTTGGTCAGCTGTGCTCGACGTTCGGCTATCGACAGCGGGATCAAAGGATTCAGTTTCTTGATTCCCTAGTAACAAGCGCGTACGATTTCGTTCCGTTTGTAAATTCCGTTTGTTTCCGGATCATCCATTCGAGACAGTAACGATCAAATTATTCGTCAGCGTTTCTGTCAGCGAACCTTGGCCGACTCGGTTGCGCAACGACCTAAAAAACAGTGAACCGGTTTCGCTGTCTCTTTAATTCGATTCCTTCGGTTCCGTTAATCTGTCCATCTTTTGCATTTGAATTATGACTCTTTGTCGCTGAAAGATTAGCCTTGAATTATGAGATCGAAGAAATTCAAACGCTTCACGAAGATTTTAACGCGGAAGACGGTAACGCGTGGACGGTTGCGTTTTGGTGCTAACACGCTTTGCGAAAACTGGAGACGAAATGCGGTCGGTTTTCGCGGTGAACACTGTGAATTAGAAGGTGGGGGTGTCCACGGTGGGGCGGTCGACTTCGGCGGGCTTTTCCTGGTGGAAGGAGATCGTCGTGGAACCTGCGCCGTTGTTCGTGACCCTATCGCGCGTCTCTCTGAAAGTAATCTCGTCTTCCATGAACGTTAACCCGACTGCTTTCCGATCAATTCGTTTCTTTCTGTGCACTTGCAAATCGTGAATGGTTTAACGATGGCCTCAAGATCTTCGTGAATGACTTTAACATTTATTTTCGACCGAACAATGAACGATGCGAATTTGACCGCGTGAGCTCCGATTTGCCGCAAAATCGGGATAAGCGAACAGAAACGAAGTCTTGCAGAAAGTGTGCATCTCTTTGAAACTTTCGAACTCTTAATCGAGTTTCTGTGTTCATTTTCGTAAAATGTTTGTTAGTGAAAAATGAGACTGAATGAGATTTCTGGGATGTAAGCAAGAAATGCTTTCAAGCTTTTGCTTTAACGTTACTACTTTGCAAATTCAACGAACAATGTATTTTCATAATGTAAAGGGAACAACAAGGTTTTCTCAATAGAAACCGTAGCATTCTCTAAGATTAATTTCGAACTTTCAGATATTTCCGATAACCTGGAAAGCCAATATTTTTGCATGTGTATAACGTACGTTCACACATTACATGTATTCTCCCATAAATTACGTTAGCCTGATGAAAGTAAATTATTGTAGGAATAAGTATAGCAAAGCATATCATGTAAACCAGAGTATATAATATTAACATTATAGATAAAACACAGAAAATAAATATATACCATAACATTTAAAAAATGTCATACCGATATTTTCATTATAATACTTTACACATAAAATTGATTATTTCAAGCTGGTTTTGTATTTTTAATTCTTACTGCTGTTATGTATAATATATGCATGACATGTAAATAGAGTATTGTATAATGCACAAGATAATTATGCAAAATAAATTCATACCGAGTACATCTCTGCAACTGATGCAGCGACGTACTCCAAAATAAAGTCTCCGAGATCGGTCGGTAATGCGTTAATTTTTCATTTCTGAAACTATCGATAAAATTAAAATTTGATCATTGCCATCTAGCGTTTGGTGTTTTGAAGCTACTCCCGGTAGCAGGATCGCAGGAAAGCGAAGAGGTATCCGGAATATTCAGGAAGTATCCGCGCGTCTGCGCGCATGCGCAGTACAACCAAGTTCGCGCCGCCTCTACAACATGGCGTCTCACAAAATAAATTAAATTAATGGTGTAGAAACACTAATTACTCGTTATTGACGTACAATTTATTTACTTTTATCATCGTAACATGATCTACAATTTATAATCTATTTTCTCACACAATATTTGGTATGATTTTATTTGAAGGTAATTATTTATTAATAATTGTCACTAAGGACGATATTACTACGAGAGTGTATTAATGAATTTTATACGAGAATGTTAGAATTGAATTGTTCATTTTTCAATTATAAAAGTGTATAAAGGGTGTTGAGAAAGCCAGTGGTTAATCTATATGATTCACTATTAATTCAGTTTATTCTATTGGACGCCATGTTAGAGGTGGCGCGAGTTTGGTTCTATTGCGCATGCGTGCCGATGCGCATGAACCCTAATACTCCGGATACCTCCTCGCTTTTCTGTGATCCTATTACCAGGAGTAGCCTCAAAACACCACCCGCTAGATGGCGCTGATCGAATTTTAATATTACCGGCATATTTAAACTGTTAGCCGAGTCATTTTTTGATCAAGTGGTTCTACCTACGTGTTTTCAAAAAACTTACGAATGTAAATAGGCTGGTCTGAACGATTACTAATATCACATATTTTCTTTTTACTAAATATACAGTAGATCCATTTAAACTCAAAGAGTTTTTAGTAAATATACCAATATATACCAAATGTAAATCAATCTGCTGAGTTTACTGGACACGCTCTGTTAGGGGATTAAACTAACCGTTGGAGATTCGTTTCATTCAGCATATATATTAAGTTCTTTATAGAATTTATTGTTTACTTTGAACAGAATGAAAATTCATATCTGTCGATTGACCCGATATGTACCTTAACAAATATTATAGATTAAATAATAGCAACGTCAATAAATTTGAAATGTGTACAGTTACAGTTCATACTAGTATAATCCTTTAAATCCAAAAGCAATACGGTGATTCACTCAGAAAAGTATTTAGTTTGCGAAATGTTCATGAAACTTTAGTTCGTGAAACTACTTTAAGACGAGAAAAATCGAACCTCGAAGTCGCAGAGCTGTAACTTTATTAAACATCATAAATGACGTTACCGGAGGCGAAGGGAAATAATGTATTTTTATTGTAGTAAAATGTTGCAAAATTTACAGTGATTGGTTACGTAACAGTCCCTTATATGTACCAGTGTATATCGGTAGCGTACGTCGAACAAAGATTATTTTAGAACAATGCAACATTTATGTGACAAAACAACCGGATCCACGAGACGTATGCATTCGTGACATATGTTACTTAAGCAACTCTACGGTGTTAGTATTGTAAGGCGTGTCTGTCACATCAAACCTCTTGTTGCAACACTTTTTAGTAAACCTTGTAACAGTGTCTTTGTATAGTGAGCTATTCTAGGTCAACTTTATCGCTATCGACCGAAAGAATCATTTCAACGATTGACTTTGTGAAATTTCTGACATTGTTACGTACCAACTTTATGGAACAAAACATCGCACATTGTAAGCGTCGATTGCCAATATTTTGCGGTACAATGAAAGAAAATACTTCTCCAAAGGAATTCTTTATACTTCTTTGTACTTCTTTCTTTTAACACAATTTTCGAACGATATTATTTGATGAAGAGAAAACTTGATTTTCCAGATTTTTAATAATGATACAACACGTTATTGCACATGAATATTTATCATATGAATGTACTGTTTTTTAATCTATTTTATACAAGTATAAATTCTTTAATTGTTATATTGACGCAACCCAATGTCTTTGAAAGGATATTCAGTTTCTACAAGTGGCTCATTTCTCAATTGAATGTCCACGAACAAAACTGTGTAGTTCCAACCATGGAATAGCATAGGCTTTAATTATGAATGGCAGAAAATTTAAATATATTTGCATTTTATTTGCCAAGTCGTCTTATACGAAAATGATCTATATTAACGGAAAATGGAATAGTAGGTTGGTAGCAGTATTCATAAAATGCATATTTGGTTTTCGTTCGTATAAATTATTTAAACAAACATTTTGGAAACTGTTCCTTATACTCGGATTGACTTTTAAGCAAAGCGAGTTTGCTTAACTTGATTATTTTCTTGATTATGTTCTTCACTATATCAGCTTTTTAATAAAATAAGCTTTACGGACATTGTCTAAAACTTATTCGTTATTTACATAATTAGCATTTTTTTACTAGGGATAATTATGTGTTCGGTTGGAGAAAGCGAGGAAATCGCAAATTTCTATATTCTCAAATTTTTAGGTTTTTGAATTTTTACGTTCCCTTTCTAAGTTTTTACGTTTTCAGAATTTTAAATTCTTAAATTTTTTAATTCTTAAATTCTGGGATTCTCAAGTTTCTATATTCACAAATTCCTAAATTCTCAAATTTAAATTCCCTAATTTTTGAATTTCCAAATTCCAAAATTCTCAAAGTTTTAAATCCCTAAATTCAAAAATTCTCAAGTTTCTATATTCCCAAACACAATTCCCATATTTCTGAGGTTTCTAAATTTTTTAATTCTTAAACTCTAAGATTCTTAAACTTAGAGATTCTTAAAAGATTCTTAAATTTTTTAATTCTTAAACTCTAAGGTTTCCATGTCCATAAATTCCAAAATTCTCAAATTTAAATTCCCTAATTTTTGAATCTCCAAATTCCCAAATATTATATAAATTCCCAAACACAGAAATTTTCAAATATGCAAATTTTCAAATTTCCAAATCTTCAAATTTTCAAATCACCAAACTCTCAAATTTTCAAATTTTCAAATCTTCAAATCCTTAGATTCTAAAATCCTCACATTTCCAAATTCTCAAATTTTTAAATTTCCAAATCTCCAAATTTTTAAATTTTCAAATCTTCAAACTTTTAAATCTCCAAATTTTCTGATTTTTAAATTTCCAAATATTCAAATCTTTAAATCTCCAAATTCTGAAATTTTCAAATCTTCAAATTTTCCAATTCTAAAATTTTCAAATCTCCGAATCCTCAAATTCTCAAATCTTTAAATCCCGAAATCACTATTTCACGAGATTCATAATCTGGCAGCTCCTGAATCTCCACATCATTAGATAACAAAATTTCCTAAATTCTAATGCATGTAATACTTTAATTCATCACTTTCAATGATTTTATTAAAAACTACATATATTATTTAGACGCAAATGTTTAATTCTATACGTATAATTTGTCGAATTCGGTAGAATAGGTAGAATCATCCATCATAACCTGATATCTTTTTTTCCAGCTATTCTGACTTTCCAATTCCTCACGGAGTTTGTTTCTCCTCATTTATTTGCGCTGCATAGTCCTACACGATCAAAAAGAATTTGTGAGAAAAATCTACCCTAAAGGAAATTGGACTTCTTCCCACACGTGATTTATGATAGATCTCTAGAAAGCAATATTTGCCTAATCAACTTCATACTTAATGTCTTATAAAAATGTATTTTTCAGAAGTTTTTTGTAAAATACGTATCCATTGTCTCTTCCAGCATCATTAATTACTGTACGTTATTATATTGATACTGTAAAAAACATATGACCAGTGACGTCGTTTTATGTTTCCTGTGTATGTAGCCCGTTTACCAACCCTGGCAAATAGTAATTAGTCTCAGTTAATAACTTAGAAGTAAATAGTGGTCAGTAATTTAACAGTCGCAGTGTAAATAGCTGGTAGTTATTTCTGTTTGAGTCGTCGGTTTTTTGTATGTTTGCTGAAAATTGTCTGGCAATGATATCAGGCAGAAAGTAAATTAAAAAGCTCTTCGATTCACTCATTAATACACAAAGTTGCGTATAAGTGATATTTTGTCATACATTTTGTAAAATTTTTGGGTTGTCAAATTTGATAATCTAGAAGTGAAGAAATTAAGTGATTAAGGAATTGAGAAACTTGGGAAATTAAGAAATGAAGAAATCGAGGAACTTAGGAAATTAAGAAATGAAAAAATTGAGAAACTTAGGAAATTAAGAAATGCAGAAATAGAAAAACTTGGGAAATTAAGAAATGAAGAAATTGAAAAACTTAGGAAATTAAGAAGTGAAGAAACTGAGAAATTTAGGAAATTAAGAAGTGAAAAAATTGAGAAACTTAGGAAATTAAGAAATGAAAAAATCGAGAAACTTAGGAAATTAAGAAGTGAAGAAACTGAGAAATTTAGGAAATTAAGAAATGAAGAAATTGAGAAACTTAGGAAATTAAGAAGTGAAGAAATTTCGAATTACCGCATTCATTTAATTTAGAAATTTAGAAATTATGCAAAAGTTATTTCTAATTTAGAAATTCGAAGATATAGAAACTTGCAATTTTCAAATTTCCAAAGGACTAAACTTAAAAATTGCGAAATTTAAAAATTTAGAACGTCAGAAATCTAGAAACTGGTTAATTAGAAATATTAAGATTTCGAAGATTATATTATATTTGAAATATGAAAATTCTGAAATTGGATATTTAGTAACCCCAAATTTAAAAAGAATATAAAGAGGAATTATCCAGTGATGTCCTGGAAATATCCGTGCAACCTTTTCCAATCGTTCCCATCTCCATCGATTTAAAAAGCACTTCACACGCGATTCATCTAAATTTTATCAACCTCGACCCAATATTAAAAGCAGAAAGTTATCATTATCGCGTCATCGAGTGTCGTGTTCGCCATCTTCGAAGATTTCTGAAGCTCATCAGTCAGTTTCCTGATCTTGAACTACTTGAAGTCAATTTTCGCGTCCTCGTTGCATGACGTAGCCGAAATCGAAGGATAACATAGGTGTTTTATGGTGTGTATACCTCTTGAACTATATGTACATAGATTCGCATACACGTATGTTCGGAAAGAAGGAAACGCGGTTTCCCATGGGTCGAACAGAGGCGTGTCGCGCAGAACACAGAGCGATTCTCTTCAACGGCCTTGTCAACGTCGTCTCCTGAGTAAGGCTCAAGCTTAAACAAACCTAGCTTGGCCAGGAAAACGAGGAGGGGCTCGAGAAACGCGTATATAGAGGTTTCAAACGACGTCGGTCGAGCAGAACACATCTGAACACATCGTCTCCCACGCCAGGTGTCTTCGTGTGAAATTTCGTTCGAGAGAAAAATGCAGGTCCTTCTTCATCTTGTAAGTAACCTTTTTCCTTAGCTTGCAGACTTTTTTTAGCAAATTTAGCTTTTGTGTAGGAGGCTGGAATGAGATTTTAACAAAGGGCTCTTTTCGAGAGGAAATTGAATGGTTGTAATTACTTTTCTTCTTCCTCCTTTGACTAAATACGGATGATAGATATGGATAAATACACATAAGTAGATAGGTGCTTTTCTAGTCTCTTTCATATGCTTTTTCATTATTAAGTGAATTATATATCTTCTTGGATACGTTTAGTGTCGCGTTTAGGTCACTGATATCGCGGATTTAACGTGGTTGGAAGTTTGAAATGGGTTGAAGAATATTTTGAGTGATTTAAATGTCGAGTGGAAAATTTAATACATTCATTATTAACGTATACGTTAATTATGAGGATTTATTGATGATTGATATCACGTGTTTATTGTAGTCAGATAATTAAATGAAGATAAGTTAACAAAATCACGAAAATGTCATATGTAATAAATTATCGTAATTAATATAAATTATAAAATAATATCTTTCAAATCTCCAAATTCTGAAATTTTTTGTTTCTCAAAATTTCAAATCCCCAAATTCTGAAGTTTTGAAGTTTCCTGATCTCCAAAATTTCAAATCTCCAAATTCTGAAATTTTGAAGTTTCCTGATCTCCAAATTCTGAAATTTTTTGATCCCCAAAATTTCAAAAACACAAATTCAGAAATTTTGAAGTTTCCTGATCTCCAAAATTTCAAATCTCCAAATTCTGAAATTTTGAAGTTTCCTGATCCCTAAAATTCCCAGAATTTCTGAAATTTAAAAGAAAACGTGTTCTCCAGAGGTTAGGTCTTTTGTGCCACATTTTTTATCTCGATTTAACTCTTTCCTGTATTTAACAGATACTTTTTTACCTTCGTAGGTAATAACAATTAAACATCCATTATTCAATTAAAAACTACTCAATTAAATTTAATTGCTCAATTTCCATACGGTTACAATCTGTACCTCATTTAACATTAATTCTGTACCTCATTTAATATTTTACATTAATTTTCAGTTACTTTAACTATTATTTATTAATTGTACATTAACTGTACGGAGCAGGAGGAAATAAACAAAAAGTTGCACAGAACTTTTTGAATATGAACAAAACAATGTTCATTTCAATTATTTGACATGAAAGCAACGTCAACTTTTTGAGACGAGTTGTATCCTACTATGCATTAACGGTTAAACAAAGTTGGGCAGTTTCTACCCACTTGACCCCAAAGAGTTAATCCTCAGGCAACAACCAGTTAATTTTAATTTCATAATCCTTATATATAATATAAGCTAATAACTACATAATTATTTTTAAACTGTGCATTATAATATTTAATATTACTTTCGAGCCCTAACCCTTTCGTGTAAAAATTTCTACCCCTAACTTTAATCAAAATATTGTTATATATGTTTTGTAAGTCTAAATCACAGTTCAAAGATTAACACTAGATTTACGGGACGTGTCACTTTGACGTATTTTAAATTTTTTTAGGAAAATTACAAAAACTGTTCGCATTTATTTTATTTTGTAATGACTTTTATCCATTGAGCGACGTAAATATATATTGAAGTCTATTTTCTTCAAAGGATTTGAAATATTGAAATTTGCTACGTGGTATACCTATCTTTACGGATGTGCGTCAATTTGACGCGATCGTAATGTAAATAAAATTTTTAGTAAATTAGTTTTACCCATGCAAAAATTACAACAATAATAAATATAAATGTAACGACAATACCTTATAAGCGACGGACTTCGTTATTCCGGAGTCGCACGCGGCCAGCTAAGCCGGTATGCCGGGTTTAGACCCGGGGTCGCAGTACAAATCGCAGTTCGCAGGGTAGAGGGAAGTAAGAATATGAATGTAGAATATTGAAGTAATGTACTAAAATATTATTAAATAATAAAAACTTTCTATAAATATATATCTCACATTTTCATTTCTTACTTGTAGTGTTTAATTATATTTCTAACTGGTTGTTTTTCCTTAAATATATGTATTCGTTCGTGCATCAAATTTACGCGTGTTCGTAGAGATAGGTATATAAGATATGTCTGTAAACCTAGTGTTAATCTACTCACAATAGGGTATTTTTATTATTCTTCTCGCAGTTAGGATATCACAAGATGTAATATAAATATTTTGAATTCATTAAAAATTCAAAATTGAATTTATTCTTCTTCAAGATTTATGCGCATCTTCAGATTTTGAGATTTCATGAATCAAAATATTGCTGCCATTGACAGTTCAACCCCAAAAATGCAAATTTTAGCATTATGCAAAGATACACATTTAAAAGATACTAAAGACAGAATTAATTATTACACACAATCATTAATTAGAATTATGACATTTGATAACAATAGAAACATGATGTAGACACCTATTTTCATTTCTTACTTGTAGCGTTTATTTATATGGCTTTCGAAGTGGTTGTTTTTCTTTAAATACATATATGCATTTGCTCAAGCATCAGATTCGTAAAGATAGGTATATAAGAAATGTCCGTAAATCTAGTGTTAAAAAGACTGAAAGTAAACATAGCCTAACATTTTGAATATTACAATAAAATAGAGCTATTCAATAAAGATTAAAAATGAATCATGCCAGGTATCCAAATTTAAGGATAAAAAGAAACGGCGGAAACGAAGAGTTTCACTTTCTGTTTAAATTCATTTCTTATCTCCACCATTACGCAAATGTACAGTGTACTTAACCCGAAGGAAGTAATCCTCCTTTCCCTAAAAACGTGGCCATATTTTTACAATATTTAGTTTTAAATAAAGAAAAGATTGATTTTCTAAAACGATCAACCGGACAACAAAGGCAAAGGGCAAAATCCAATATTCCTTTGATTTCGTAAATCCTTTTTCACAGGAAATAAGCGTTCATTTTTGTTAATTTACTGTGTTAATTAAAATTTCTTGTCAAGCATCTCTGCATAATAATTAAATTCTCGTTTAATCTTAAACATGTACTGTAGCAATAGATTATAGCTGTATTCAATATACCACGCGATAATTATTAAACAGCTAAACTAATAATATAATAATGCAATCTGATGTTATTAAAAGTTTCTTAATTATTAGGTTACATTAAGTTGGCCACTAATTATCTAATTAACCTGTTGCCGTACAACTTATTTACCAGATGCGTCAGTCAAAATTATTCTTAGCTATAATGTTAAAACAAATAAAGAAAATTAAAACGTTATGAGTATTTTATATTCAGCGATTTTTAATTATGCAAGTTATTGTCGGACCTAAATTTCAAGTTGAAGGGTATTAAACATTTGAGTAAGATTTGTCACAGTTGATTTCTAAGTGCGTCACGAGACTCGTCAAAGTACGGCAAGGGGTTAATTAATAATATAAGTATTTTACTGTTATATACTAACAAGTTTCATTTCCAGTTTCAGGTATTATCGCTTACTTGCTTATTTACTCTGGGCAGTAGTGCTATTGAAGGGTCAGAATCGAAGCTAACCACAAAATTAACCCCCATAAACAGCCCTGCGTTCAAGGATAGTGACAAGGATTTAACAGCTTCTGCAAGCGATCGAAGTAAGTATACAATTTGACTAATTTCCATTTTAAATTGTTGCGAATTCACAATCATACTTTTTGGTCCTTTTAGGATAAATTAGGTATTTAGTTCTTTTAGGATATTTTAATTACACATGCTTTTATAATTCAGCTAACTATACATTTGTATTGACAAATAATGTCACTTAATAATTAAAGAAAAATTATAAATTGTAATTACATGATTTTCTAGTACTATATGTAAACATAACAAAAGTATTAACAATAGAGTGTCGAAATATATTTCGGAATAACAAGAAGAAAAGAAATAAGAAATACGCTAATTGTGAAAATATAGCTGTACAAACGCAAGCTGCAGTTTTCAAATTTCTACACTCATACTGAAAATTTTATAAATTTCAAACACGTTTTTCTCAAATAACAATTTTTTCCTGATCCGCTTTTAATTACCTACAGACCTACACACGGATTCGTCGGATTAAAAATATTTTTTGTTACACACGATAGGAAGCTTTTATACCGAAAATGTTATCTCTTTCCTGAACATCATTTACAGAAATTAATACCCTGATATACCTGTGTGTGTTCTACGCTGAAAAACAGGGAGCTTTTATTGCGCATCGTGAAAGTATCCATCTCAAAAACGGCAACCACTAATGAATATTTTTTGCAAGCTCCAAATTATTAAAAGACACTTCTTCGCAAACATCGAGAATGATGCACTTTATGTACCAAAATTAGACTTCTTAATGATATCCTTCTGAACAGATGTTTCAATGAATTCTTTAAAAGTAATTGGTCTCCATTTGTCATATCATGGCAGAAGTCTACAGAAGTCACGATTACGAGAGGAGAAATGAAAAGAATTGCAAGAAAATAGTTGATTTCAAAGGATACCGATAACTGCATAATTACGCGAGCTCGTGTACTCGTCTCGTCTCGGAGCAAAATTACCCGCCGACTATTTCCTAGACGTAATCGATCGTTATCCAACATTTTCGCAGCGAACGTATTAAATAAGTGTGTCACTACCGTTCCCACGATCGAGCACCTCAGACAGATTTCATTGTAAAAAGTGTCATTCGATATAATAACATGCTAATGGTACAAGATTCTTCGAAGGTTCTTCGTTAATCCGTGCCGTATTTTTCTAATGCTGCTGATCGTTGTTCTGCATTAGATCATTGTTAGAATGATTCACGTAACGGGAAAACGGAATTTGCATATGTGATGCATGTGTCTTGATTAGTGCCGCATTTTTCCACGAACGATAGACTTACAGATATTCTTACAGAACGCAGCCTTTTGTTTCCAAGATTCTATCGAAAAAAATACATTGCATCTTTTAATACTCTTTTCAGGTTAAGATGCATTATTCTCTCAAGTATCGCAATTTATTATTGAAATAGGAAGTTTTTGATTTTATACCTATTTATTAATTTTAAGGATTCGTCGGAGAGTCGATAATATCGGGTATTGATACGTTTGCTTTTATATCTGGTTATTTGTAGACTATTATTATTTATTGTATTATGACTTTCGGACTGGAATAATAATTTCTTATTTTATCTTGATATTTATGTTGAGATCAATTTATTGTTGAGAAACGTACAACGTTATTTGATGATCGACTGTTTTTTATTCTGGAATTTATGTCTTAATTTTGTTTTTATAGGGATATGTGCAATATTTGTTACTGAAACATAAAAATTTAGAAATTTTTGAATTTAGGAATTTTTGAATTTAGGAATTTAGGAATTTTTGATTTTAGGAATTTAGGAATTTAGAAATTTAGAAATTTAGAAATTTAGAAATTTAGAAATTTAGAAATTTAGAATTTAGGAATTTTTGAGTTTTGGAATTTTGGGATATTGAAATTTTTGAATTTTAGAATATTGGAATTTTGGAATCTTGGGATATTGAAATTTTTGAATTTTAGAATATTGGAATTTTGGAATCTTGGAATTTCGGAAATTTGGAATTTTGAAATCTCGGAATTTTGGAATCCTGGAATTTTGGAATCTTGGAATTTTGGAATCGTGGAATTTTGGAATCTTGGAACCTTGGAATCTTGGAACCTTGGAATCTTGGAATCTTGGAATCTTAGAATCTTGAAATTTTGGAATCGTGGAATTTTGGAATCGTGGAATTTTGGAATCTTGGAATCTTGGAATTTTGGAATCTTGGAATTTTGGAATCTTGGAATTTTGGAATCGTGGAATTTTGGAATCTTGGAATTTTGGAATCGTGGAATTTTGGAATCTTGGAACCTTGGAATCTTGGAACCTTGGAATCTTAGAATCTTGAAATTTTGGAATCGTGGAATTTTGGAATCGTGGAATTTTGGAATCGTGGAATTTTGGAATCGTGGAATTTTAGAATCTTGGAATTTTGGAATCGTGGAATTTTGGAATCGTGGTATTTTGGAATTTTGAAATTTTGGAATCTTGGAATCTTAGAATCTTGGAATCTTGGAATTTTGGAATTTAGAAATTTAAAGATTCAGGAATTTAGAAATTTAGAAGATTAAAAAGTTCAAATTTCTAGTTATACAAACGTATTCCGTGTCCTATATTCAACCAATAGCCAACATGAGCATAAACTTGAATGACAAATAATAATTTCGAAAGTGTTTATGCAAAATTTCAAATGTATCTCGAAGAAAAGCATGTACGATGATTCATGAATACATCGCTCAACATCGCGTCATTTCCGTCAACATGAAAGCAATGGATGGAGAACGCAAATGTGTGAAAAAGCATTCTACCATTCTTCAACACATTTCAAGGTTTAAGTTATTATCTATTCTTTTGTGTACACAGTAAAATCTGTAAAATAACCTTCCTAGGTCGCATATTTCTTACGTCAGTGAGATCTTTTTATCTGGTAGAAGAAAAGATGCTATTTAACGTTTAAAGACTCTTTTACTAACATGGAACGACATATTTCGAAACATCTTTTTGCAAGTATGTTTTATTTTATAATTAATTGTCATGATCATGTACGACGCAAAACAAAGCAATTCCATTAGTATTAAGAACTTGCTGCTCCATTTTCAGGATATACCGGTTCGTTGGTTCCGAAAATATTTATTTTAAACTGTTTTAAAATAGTAATTGTCTTGTTTGTAAAGAGATTTGTTTAAGAAATTTGGCAACTTCAAAATTTGAACATTCACCAAATTTTTATTTTCCAAAGTTCCAAAATTTCAAGTCCCAAAGTTCCAAAATTCTTGTGTACCGATATCACAGCATTTCAAAGTCCCAAACTATGAAAATTTGAAACTTCCAACTCTATAATTAAAAAATCTTAAAATCTTGAAAATTTCAAGCTCTACGTCCCGAAAACCCAAAGTACTACAATCTGTTGTTCTATAATTCACAAGTTCCAAATACTCACTGAGAAACAAATTACTTGGATAATTAAGAAATGAATAATTATATGAAATAGAATCGCAGAAAGCACAATCTGGGCGTGACATAAACTTAATTGAAATCCCAAAATAATTTAACAAGAACACGTTACTAATTAAATCATCTATTAATGTTCCTTGAGAAAAATTAATTTTCTTAAAAGATCCATTGATTCCAGCATTCCACATTAGCAAGGACTATGGTCAACCTGGGTACATCGGAGGTGTGCCTTATGGGAGTTACTTGGGCGTTGGAAATTCGATTTATAGCCCTGGTACAGCATACCGTGGTACAGGATTGAGCCCAGGATACGTAAATCCAGGCTACAGAGGATATTCACTGGGAGGGCCAGGAATCATTGGAGGTGGCCATATAGGGTGAGCTTTGAACACAATTCAGGGTTCAATATAATAGATTGCTCTCGTAAAAATGTCAAGTGAGGTAGATTCTTGAGGATATTTCACTTGCTTGAAACGGAGAAAAGACTGTTGCAAAGAAAAATGAACAAAGTCAATTCAGACAATCTAAATCTCTGACAATCGGTCGGACAATTTAAAATTTCATTTTTGGCCATTGATAACGACATTTTTAAATAATAATAGATTCTTTTTTGAATATTTTAATCGTACAGGGCATAACAGTTGGGAGGTCCGAACTGACCATTTTGTACATAGGACGCCATCTTGTATTTAGGTTGTGTCATCTGTCGTTTGCTATGAAAGTAGTATTAAACAAATATTAGGTACTATTTGTATTAATCGAATAGTAATTAGAAAGAGAAAAAGAGAATTGTGTTTGAAAAATAAAACATAATGAAAGTGCATAAATACATACATAGTATGTATAAATACATCCTACATAGTAGGTTACATACAGAGTGTTTAATAAAACTAAATAGTGCCAGAGGAATATCAAAATAAATATTTATAATTGTTCTTATGATCGTTCCAAGAGTATATTGACAAGGGACATTACCCGATCGACACACGCCGATTTTGATGCGCTTTGAGTATTATATAGAACGCAAAAAAATATTTGACACGTATTTCTTTTTATCGGCCATCGTCCATGCTGAAGGTGTGAAAATAGCCCCCAAAGTTGGGGGTTGTAAAACATATTTTCTCAAATATCTCAGGAACTATTCGGCCTAGACAAAAAATTCAAAGTGCAAATTTTTCTGTTTTAGAAGGCCAATAATATGGCGTAAGTGAATTTTTCAAAAATTTATTTGTTTAAAAAATATGTTAAAAATTAACATTATTTTACAAATTTTTTTAATAAAACGTTGTACCATTTTCATCAAATTTCACATACATAAACTATGGGTCCAAAGAAAAAATACGGATAAATTGGAATTTTTAATTTCGCTTGTGGAAAAAATATTACTGTCGTTGAAGTTATACGTACATTTTATACATTCCGTTCGGTGCACGACTGACTTCTATACGTAATATTCTGGAAATTGTATTATATTACATTTTTTACACTAATTTATTTAAAAAAAGAATTTGAAGGTCCATAGATGCCTTCATAAAAATATGCTGCTCATGTCAGATATCCTATTTGATCCGCGTTATGGGCGCATAGTGGTGGCAGTATTCGACGCATGGAAGATGTTAACGCGTAAATTGTACTTGTGCGAAGTGTAATAGTTTGAATAGTGCGAAGTGTAATAAAATAGTTCCTGAGATATTTGAGAAAACATGTTTTGCACCCCAACATTGGGGGCTATTTTCACACCTTCAGCATGGACGATGGCCGATAAAAAGAAATACGTGTCAAATATTTTTTTGCGTTCTATATGATACTCAAAGCGCATCAAAATAGGCGTGTGTCGATTGGGTAATGTCCCTTGTGAGTAGAAAATAGTTGTTACAATATACATATGTGTGAAAGTTCATTTTACGAATTTTCCGATTAATCTCATATTTCTGTCAAATTGTAACAATTGAACTTTGACTGCTTTCAGATTCGGTTATTATGGTAACGCCGGGTACAATCCGACTTATGGAGGATATGGAGGCTATGGATCTGGTGGCTACGGGGGATACAACGGAGGATACGGTGGCTACGGGAGTGGATTAGGTGGTTATGGTAGTTACAGTAATAGCTATGGTCCAGGAACTTATGGTTCAGGTGTCTACGATGATGGGTACTATGGATACGGCGTACGCGGTTATGGTCGATACGGTGGATTAGACGGTTATGGGTATGGGACAGGATACACCGGGTATGGAGGATCGAATTATGGTTCCTCGTACAACTTGAGAAGCAGTTACGATCCTTCGGGTTACCGTGGCAGTTATGCTGGTTATCCGTCAGGATACAGAGGTTATTCCTAAATGTGTTATTGATAGAGAGATATTGTGAATTGTCGCAATATCGAAGAAGGCAACATTACAGCAGTATTAATTAATACTGGTGCAACTGTATATGTGGCATCGAAACGTACATTAATTACGAATTTCAATTTGTATTAATAATTTTTATTAATTTTTCACCGTTATTAATAAGTAATGTACATATACATATATTATTGATAATAATAAATAAAACTTAGAGAATAAAACTATGATTCGTCTAGGACAGAATTTTATTTATGAAACATTATGAGAAAGTTAAGGTAAAAATATTTGTGATGTGAATGATTCAGATGTTTAATGATTAGTTTTATTTAATAAAAATACATGATTCATATTCGTAAAGGAACATCGGATGAACGCAATATTAATATATAATATATACAATTATGTATAATTTAGTGAAAATTCGTCGAATTCTATGCTAACGAATAAGATAGTACGTACCTTATATCCAACATAAAAAATATAATTATTTTGTTAAAACACGTATCGAGCATGTACAGTTAGCTATGATGATTTCGATAACGACTTTTGAGAAAGAAACGTATGTCAAAAATTCGATCGGTTATTCTGTACGTGCTCAATAAGGATTATAAAAATATGTATTAGCACTTGTATGATCGATATTTAATCTCAAGCATACATTAAACCAGATAACGCAATGGACGATTTTCATTTCGCACGATGTTTACATATTTTACATTCAATGTATTAAGTGTAATCATGAAAAGTGATTCTTATTTTTATACGTGATCAACATCGAGTGAGACGAAACAGTATTCTTGAAATTAAATAGTTGATGATGAGACGAATTCCTGCTTATAGCAGCCATAGTTAAAAAATACCTCCAAACACATCGTGGTACGTATACAAATGTAGCCTTTAAAAGTGACCTGGCGAGATGAAGAAAAATTCCCAAAAAGTATAATTCATCCTTGTGCATCTAATATGTTTAGTTTAAAAAATTTTTGAAGAAAAGTTGATAACGATAAAAAGTATCGTCAACACTTAACACAATTAAAGCACTGAAAACGAACGCACAAGGATTGTTATACTGATTGCCGTACTATAATACCCTAGGATAACCATAACCCACACATGAGTATGAAAATGCTCGTTAAGCGGCTCCGATTTCGACTATGTTTAGGTTTACCAGTTCAAATTTACTGTAATCAGAGTTCTTCGTAACAAGAGTCATTTTGAAAACGGAAGAAGCAGAAGATACAAGGCTTGTAAGTTGGCATCTTACTATTTTCTGACATTGGAGCACAAGTGGGTTTCACAATTTTTGAAATGGCTAAAAACTTTTTTCAATTCAAACTGTAAATCAGTGATGAACAATATCAGTTTCTAAATTTTAATTTGGGAGATCTTGGTTATTATACGAGGTGCGATCATTAAGTTCCGGGATTGTGTCTGCTGTGACCAAACGGTTCACACGATTGACTTGTGCTCGCAGGACATACGAATAACAATCTTCGAGACATATGACACGAAGTTTGGAAGCGATATCTTCATTGAATTCTGTGTTATACAAGTTTATGGTAGCATACGCACGCTCTCTTTTGCGAAATCACGATGGACTCTAAATTGGAACAATGGGACAAAAAAAAAATGGAACATGGTCGTCCTTCCTCACCCTCCGTATTCACCATATTTGGAACCCTGTGATTTCTTTTTGTTTCCCAAAATCAAATTAAAGCTCAGGGGGCGGTGATTTGACACGGTGGACGAGATTCAACGCGAATCGCAGCAGGTGCTCGACACGCTTCGACAAAAGGACTTCTAGGAAGCTTTCCAAAAATGGCAGAGGCACTGGGGTCGGTACATAGCTGCCCAAGGGGTGTACTTTGAAGGGGATAGTAGCCAAATTTGAAACAGGTGACTTTATCTGCATATACAGGACCAGTCCCGGAACTTAATGATCGCACCTCGTATACACCCTAGTACCATCAAAGTCTTGAACAAGCAGTTAATCACTACTTTAGATGGCGGGTACAAACGCTATAAGGTAGAAAGCTGTGGTATCTCATGAAGCTGTAAAGTGAGAATTAACCTTCTCGTTTCTGATTCCTCCTTTGAACTCGCCACCTATGTGGCGTGAACCTAACCGTTCACAGTGTTAACTGCCCATCCAACACCTTGCTACCCATCTCTAAAATTTTTAACATTTTACACCGATACATAGATTATGATTATCCCCAAAGTGTTCTTACTTTTGGATCGCGTGTGGCCATCCGTCAGCTGTCCAGCAGCTAATGGACGGGCATGTTCTCGCGTTTACGCGTTTCCGCGTGGTCGAGAAATTTTTGTGGGTCGACCTGAAGTCCGCGTATTACAATCGCACTCTTCACTTGACGTTCCGACTCTTCGATCTTCGCCTGTCGGTTCGATCCCGAACTGAAACATTCAAAAATCCAAGTTTCGCTTGCCGCAACGCCTCCTTCAAAGTCTCTACGCTGCCAAGCTGATTCAGGCTAAGAAGCTTCATTTCGAGCTTTCCGCTTTGCGAATTGCATGCGTCGCACGCGTACGGTATAGGCATTGCGGAGGGGAACATGTCTTTCATGTTTTGACTGTCCGTTTCGTCAACGCCCGGACAGTATGGTACGAATACCACGGGAATAAAGCCAAGCTGACCAATGAGGGGAATGGATGTCGTGCTTGTGGTGCTCATAGTACCATTGGCTGTATCGAGAAGGTAACAAGGACAGGTTTGCGGGTCTGGCCCTACTGATTGCTGATAGGGCTTTGCATTGGTCGGAGGATGAACTCCTATTGCACCGAACCCGGGATTTTGCTCAATCGGCTCGGATAATTCGTTTACCTGTTTAATCAGTGCCGCATTGCCCCCATTTGATGATTGATACTTTACATTTGGATGACCACCGGTGCCTTCATATGTGGACTTGTTTGTCTCTACCTGAACGATCGGATTATATCGAATAGGTTGACTCACTTTAGTAACCTGTTGAGTGTACTTGCGATCCTCACGGGAAGTTTCCTGGTATTTCTCTTGACCGAAGTATTTCGCGTTGTAGGGGCCTTGAGGTTTTTCCGCGGGAAAGACTTTCTTCACACCGTCGACGTTGCTTTTGTTCTCTTGACCGGAATACTTCTGGGCCTCCTTCCGCTGCGTTTCCAACAAGGAGTTAACTTCGTCCGCGTTTTGATTTACTTGACCCGAATGGTAACCGAATTTTCTGTATTGATCTTGGAATCGCGTATCCTTCACACCGAACGGGCTGCTTATTTTAGTTGGATACACTGGAGCTGTGGGCTCGACGTTCTTCTCGTAAGTCTCATCCAACGATTCGTTCTTGGTAAATTCTGACGCAATTTTGGAGTGTGAAGTTAGTCGATCTGTTTGCTTTTGGCCGTAGCTTCCGTAAAATGGTTGGTCGAAGTGTTCGGTAGCTGGTGTAGTAGGTTCGTAATATTTTAGAGGGTATTCTACTTTGACAGGCCCTTCATGTCGAGGTCGAGATGTAGGCTTTACTCCAGGGACATAATCTGGATCGCCTGGCCATGGTCCGTCAGGACCAGGAGACCCAGTTGGCCACGGACCGTCTGGCCCATCAGGTCCAACGCCTCCATCGCCGCCTACACCTCCAACCCCTCCGACACCACCAACAGGACCTCCGGGACCTCCAGGTCCTTCAGGACCTCCTGGACCTGCGGGACCATCTGGGCCATTCGGCCATGGACCGTTGGGACCATCGGGACCAACACCTCCTATTGGACCTTCAGGGTACGGTGGATATCCTGGATACGGAGGATGACCTAAAATCATTACAGCTTACTAAATGACCATGAACTCTTATCTTATTTTTAGTCACAGCATATGGTATTATAATACTGTTTGTTGGTATATAAATGAAGAATTTAATGAAACTACATACCTGGTTGTGACGTTCCAGGGAAACCCGGATAGCCTGGAGTACCAGGATGACCAGGTTTACCTGGTTGACCAGGAGTTCCTGGATGTGGTGGAGTAGGAGGAATGCCTGGACGTCCGGGAATACCAGGTGTTCCAGGATGTCCGGGAGTTCCTGGGGCACCAGGATATGGCGGTATTGGCGGCGTTCCGGGGGTACCTGGTGTTCCAGGTATACCGGGAATGCCTGGTGTGCCCGGAGTACCAGGGCGAGGCGGTATCGGCGGAGTTCCAGGAGTACCTGGGGTTCCAGGGTGACCAGGAGTTCCAGGAGTACCGGGGGTTCCAGGGTAACCAGGAGTTCCAGGAGTGCCAGGATATGGGGGTATCGGCGGCGTTCCAGGAATTCCAGGGGTTCCGGGATGTCCGGGGGTGCCAGGAGTGCCTGGGGTACCAGGATATGGTGGAATTGGTGGAGTTCCAGGAGTACCTGGAGTTCCCGGATGACCAGGAGTGCCAGGATATGGGGGTATCGGCGGCGTTCCAGGAATTCCAGGAGTTCCGGGATGTCCGGGGGTGCCAGGAGTGCCTGGGGTACCAGGATATGGTGGAATTGGTGGAGTTCCAGGAGTACCTGGAGTTCCCGGATGACCAGGAGTGCCAGGATATGGGGGTATCGGCGGCGTTCCAGGAATTCCAGGGGTTCCGGGATGTCCGGGGGTGCCAGGAGTGCCTGGGGTACCAGGGTATGGTGGAATTGGCGGCGTTCCGGGTGTGCCTGGTGTTCCAGGTATACCGGGAATGCCGGGTGTGCCTGGCGTACCAGGAGGGGGCGGTATGGGGGGAGTTCCAGGAGTACCTGGTGTTCCAGGATGACCAGGAATTCCAGGATGCCCTGGAGTGCCCGGATATGGAGGTACTGGCGGAGTTCCAGGAGTGCCAGGTGTGCCAGGATGCCCTGGTATACCAGGGGTACCGGGGGTACCAGGGTATGGTGGAATTGGCGGCGTTCCTGGTGTGCCTGGTGTTCCAGGTATACCGGGAATGCCTGGTGTACCCGGAGTACCAGGGTGGGGCGGTGTGGGAGGAGTTCCAGGAGTACCTGGAGTTCCAGGATGACCAGGAAATCCAGGATGGCCAGGATGCGATGGAACAGGTGGTGTTCCAGGCTTTCCAGGTTTACCGGGTTTTCCAGGTTTTCCAGGAATTCCGGGGGAACCAGGTACACCGGGACTTCCAGGATATCCAGGTGTGCCAGGTATTCCAGGACTACCAGGATATTCTGGATGGGATGGGTGGCCAGGTTTACCAGGCTTTCCTGGTCTACCTGGGTGTCCGGGTATGCCAGGCGTTCCGGGAGAAGCAGGTGGTCCAACAGGACCAGGATGTCCGGGGTACGGCGGATAGGACGGAGTTACTGGCTCAGCAGGGGAACCAGGATAAGGGGGATATGAAGGACTTCCAGGGACCGTTTCCGTACTACCTTCACCCGGGTACGGAGGAGTCGGATGCACAGTACCAGGATGGCCAGGTTTGCCGGGTTTGCCAGGTTTACCAGGCTTGCCGGGTCTTCCAGGCTTTCCAGGTACACCAGGAGTACCAGGTGTGCCAGGGTAACCGGGGTATCCAGGGTATCCAGGTTGTGATGGCGTTCCAGGGGTACCAGGACCTTCGGGACTTCCAGGGTATGCAGGATGGCCAGGATATCCAGGTTGTGATGGTGCTCCGGGATGCCCAGGTGTTCCAGGTATGCCGTCAGTGCCAGGAAATCCGGGTTGAGGCGGTGCTCCTGGTGCACCAGGATAACCGGGATATCCAGGGTGTCCTGGAATTCCTGGTGTACCAGGATGTCCAGGTTGCGGTGGTGTTCCTGGTGTACCTGGTATTCCTGGAGTGCCTGGAGTTCCAGGTATTCCAGGATGTCCGGGTTGTGGTGATGTTCCTGGATATCCAGGTTGTGGTGGTACGCCTGGTGTACCAGGGTGTCCGGGATACGGTGGCGTTCCCGGTGTTCCAGGATGACCGGGTTGCGGTGGCGCTCCGGGTGTACCCGGTGTCCCAGGATATCCAGGGTATCCTGGACTACCTGGTATTCCGGGATGGCCCGGTTGTGGTGGAAATCCAGGAGTTCCCGGTGTGCCCGGTATGCCAGGTGTTCCAGGTATTCCGGGGTGTGCAGGGTGTGGGGGTTTTCCTGGTTTTCCGGGATGACCGGGTCGTGGCGGTATTCCTGGTGTACCTGGGGTGCCTGGAATGCCAGGAGTTCCAGGTGTTCCTGGGATTCCAGGATGTACTGGTCGTGGCGGAATTCCAGGGGTACCTGGTATACCCGGTGTGCCAGGTGTACCGGGTGTACCTGGAGTGCCAGGCATTCCTGGATGTCCAGGTCGTGGTGGGATTCCAGGGGTACCGGGTATACCAGGTGTGCCTGGCGTACCCGGCGTTCCAGGAAAACCAGGGTACCCAGGCCTTGGTGGAATTCCTGGGGTATCTGGAGTTCCTGGATGTCCGGGTTGTGGTGGCGTTCCCGGTGCTCCCGGTGTTCCAGGATATCCGGGGTATCCTGGAGTTCCAGGTATTCCGGGATGACCAGGTTGTGGCGGTGTTCCAGGATGTCCGGGTTGTGGTGGGATTCCTGGTGTTCCTGGATGTCCTGGTTGCGGTGGCGTTCCCGGCGTGCCCGGTGTGCCTGGAATTCCAGGATGACCTGGCTGTGGTGGTCTTCCTGGTGTTCCTGGGTGTCCAGGTTGTGGTGGAAAACCTGGAGTTCCCGGTGTACCTGGATGTCCCGGTGTTCCTGGATGTCCCGGTTTCGGTGGAAATCCTGGAGTTCCTGGCGTTCCTGGTGTGCCTGGCGTACCTGGATGACCCGGAGTTCCAGGATGTCCTGGCTGTGGTGGTGTACCAGGGTGCCCAGGTGTCGGAGGGTAACCTGGAGTTCCTGGAATGCCTGGTGTACCAGGGTGTCCAGGTGTCGGTGGGAAACCTGGAGTTCCCGGTGTGCCTGGTGTGCCTGGCGTACCTGGATGTCCCGGTGTCCCAGGATGTCCTGGCTGTGGTGGTGTACCAGGGTGCCCAGGTGTCGGAGGGTAACCTGGAGTTCCTGGAATGCCTGGTGTACCAGGGTGTCCAGGTGTCGGTGGGAAACCTGGAGTTCCCGGTGTGCCTGGTGTGCCTGGCGTACCTGGATGTCCCGGTGTTCCAGGATGTCCTGGCTGTGGTGGTGTACCAGGGTGCCCAGGTGTCGGAGGGTAACTTGGAGTTCCTGGAATGCCTGGTGTACCAGGGTGTCCAGGTGTCGGTGGGAAACCTGGAGTTCCCGGTGTGCCTGGTGTGCCTGGCGTACCTGGATGTCCTGGTGTCCCAGGATGTCCTGGCTGTGGTGGTGTACCAGGGTGCCCAGGTGTCGGAGGGTAACCTGGAGTTCCTGGAATGCCTGGTGTACCAGGGTGTCCAGGTCTCGATGGAATTCCTGGTGTTCCTGGTGTGCCTGGAGTTCCGGGTGTACCAGGATGTCCAGGTGTTAGTGGAAATCCTGGCGTTCCTGGTGTACCTGGGGTTCCGGGTGTACCAGGGTGCCCAGGTTTCGGTGGAAATCCTGGAGATCCGGGTGTACCAGGGTGTCCAGGTCTCGATGGAATTCCTGGCGTTCCTGGTGTGCCTGGTGTGCCTGGCGTACCAGGGTGTCCAGGTCTCGGTGGAATTCCGGGCGTTCCCGGTGCGCCTGGTGTGCCTGGAGTGCCTGACGCACCTGGATGTCCTGGTGTTGGTGGGAGTCCTGGCGTTCCTGGTGTGCCTGGAGTTCCGGGTGTACCTGGATGTCCAGGTGTTGGTGGGAATCCTGGCGTTCCTGGTGTTCCTGGGGTTCCGGGTGTACCGGGTTGTCCAGGCGTTGGTGGGAATCCTGGCGTGCCTGGTGTTCCTGGGGTTCCGGGTGTACCGGGGTGTCCAGGTCTCGGTGGAATTCCTGACGTTCCTGGTGCGCCTGGTGTGCCTGGTGTGCCTGGCGTACCTGGGTGTCCTGGTGTTGGTGGAATTCCTGGCGTTCCTGGTGTGCCTGGAGTTCCGGGTGTACCAGGATGTCCAGGTGTTGGTGGGAATCCTGGCGTTCCTGGTGTACCTGGGGTTCCGGGTGTACCAGGGTGTCCAGGTCTCGGTGGAATTCCTGGCCTTCCTGGTGTGCCTGGTGTGCCTGGTGTGCCTGGCGTACCTGGGTGTCCTGGTGTTGGTGGGAATCCTGGCGTTCCTGGTGTTCCTGGGGTGCCGGGTGTACCAGGGTGTCCAGGTCTCGGTGGAATTCCTGGCGTTCCCGGTACGCCTGGTGTGCCTGGAGTGCCTGGCGTACCTGGATGTCCTGGTGTTGGTGGGAGTCCTGGCGTTCCTGGTGTGCCTGGAGTTCCGGGTGTACCTGGATGTCCAGGTGTTGGTGGGAATCCTGGCGTTCCTGGTGTTCCTGGGGTTCCGGGTGTACCTGGATGTCCAGGTGTTGGTGGGAATCCTGGCGTTCCTGGTGTTCCTGGGGTGCCGGGTGTACCAGGGTGTCCAGGTCTTGGCGGAATTCCTGGCGTTTCTGGTGTGCCTGGTGTGCCTGGCGTACCTGGATGTCCTGGTGTTCCTGGACGTCCAGGTTTCGGTGGAAATCCTGGAATTCCTGGTGTGCCTGATGTTCCGGGTGTACCTGGATGTCCCGGTGTTGGTGGGAATCCTGGCGTTCCTGGAGTGCCTGGTGTTCCTGGCGTACCTGGATGTCCCGGTGTTCCAGGATGTCCGGGCTGTGGTGGCGTTCCTGGTGTTCCAGGTATTCCCGGAATTCCAGGTGTTCCAGGATGCCCAGGTTGTGGTGGATTTCCTGGTGTCCCTGGTGTTCCAGGTGTTCCAGGGTGTCCAGGTGTTCCGGGTGTTCCTGGGTATCCAGGTTGTGGTGATGTGCCTGGCGTACCTGGTGTTCCTGGTATACCCGGTATTCCTGGTGTTCCAGGTGTGCCAGGATATGCCGGTTGCGGTGGTGTTCCCGGTTTGGCTGGTGCTCCAGGTGTGCCTGGTGTTCCCGGTATTCCAGGCGTTCCTGGATATCCTGGATATCCTAGAAATTGAACATCAGTCGGTATAGTTTCCAAGTCTTTCTTCGCCAAGTCTGTACTATTCAATTGACATACGAGGTGTGACACAAAAGTAACGAGACTAGGTCTGTAGCTTGAAAAAATAATGGAATTGGCAGCAATTGTTTTTTGTGGCATCATCCTTCATACCTCCTCTATCCATGTTGCCAATTTCGATTGAATCGGTCATACCATTTGGAAGTATTACGTTATTTAGTAAACACGTGCTACTGCATTCTGCCGGAAAAATGTCTAACGTAAAAATCGAACAGCATATAAACATCAAGTTTTTTGTAAAATTTGTTGAAATCTTTTGTAACATGTGATGAGACTTGGATTTTTACCTATGACCCAGAATGTAAGCGCCAGTCAATGGAGTAGAAGTCTCCAAGATCCCCAAAACCCAAAAAAGCACGCATGTCAAAATCAAAATTCCACATTAATGGAATTGTAATGATTGAGTGGTTTCCCAGTGGTCAGACTGTTAACCAACACTATTACATTAAAGTCCTAAAAAGATTTAGTGAAAAAATTTGGAAAGAAAGGCCACAGTTATGAAGCGATGGATGGTGGTTGCACCAGGACAATGCATCCGCTCACACGGCACAGTCTGCCAAGTAGTTTCTGACCAGTAAAAATATTACTGTGATGGGGCATCCTCCTTATTCACCTGATTTGTCTCCATGAGACTTTTCTTTATTTCCTAAAGTTAAATTTTGCTTAATGGGAACCCATTTCACCTCAGTTAAAGAGGTTCAGGCAGAAATGGAGAATCTCCTAAAGGGACTTCCAAAAACCTCGTTCCAGAATTGTTACCAGCAATGGCAGCACCAAATGCAAAAGTGTGCGAATGCTGAAGGGGACTACTTTGAAGGTGATAATGTCACGGAAAACTGATTCTGCTGGTACAATGATTTATTGGACTAGTCTCGTTACTTTTGTGTCACACCTCGTATTCATTTTATTTGCTTTGTGTGTTATACCCTCTTGTTATATGAGTAACATCTTTTATTCCTTATTAGAAGAAAAGCCTTATTAGACGGTTTTGACCTTTTACTGGATCGCGATATACATATTGTTTAATTGTATACGTGAAAGGTTTATTTTTTAATCCATCTTAACGAACCTGTTATTTCCTTCATTAAATACTAACCGGGTTGTGCAGGATAATCTGGTGGTTGTGGATATTGAGGTTGTCCTGGTCGTACCGGTGTTGCTCCAATGCTTGAACCATCCGTGCCCGGACCTGTATGCATATTTCATGTGTTGACAATTAACATGTTAATTTGATGTTTGCTTTGAATACGTATATTTTACTTACCTCCAGGCGGTTTAACTGGACCGCTACCTGTGCCATCAAAGTGTCTGCAAATTTCAGGGAAAAACAAGTCCCTCCATTCCGTAATTACACCATGATGATCGTGATGATCATGATCGCCATGGTCTTCATGATTCGAATCATCGTGATGATGTTCATGCTCGTGATGGAATAATTCAACTGCATTGCCGGGTTGTACCACACGGTATCCCCACCCGTCACTTATGTAGAACGTTGTTTTCAATTTTCCATATGGATCTATGTACCCGTAGCATCCATATGTTATGTCATCTGGCCCACGTACTTCGTGATGAAACTGTCCACTCGGGCTGATTTCGTAACCATAATTATATGCATCTGGTAAACAAATTTTCGACATTCTTTAAATTATGTTAACCCTTTCATAGCTATTGTATTGTGTTTACTCGCAAACCGGAATACTCGTTTCATTGCGATAGTGATGGTGGATACTTACTTGAGTAGAAGTCTTGGTTCAAGTATTGAGTTTTTTGATCATCACTGATGTTCAGTACCACTTCTCTGTTCTGCCTGCTTCCTTGCTGCTGAGTGCATTGCAACAGCGATGTGGCAATCACCTATTACAAATAAACTGTCAGTTAATTATCTAGGTAATTAGCGGTGATTGAAGTTGCATTCATTAGTAGGCATTAATGGCTAAGGTTGTTTCAAATTTTCATTGTAACATTGGTTTACATTTCAACTTTCAGATTGAAATCAGATTTCAACTTTCAAATTTTCGAATTTCCAATTTTTCCAATTTCCTAATTTCTCAATTTCTCAATTTTTCAATTTTTCAATTTTTCAAATTTCCAATTTCCCAATTTTGAAATTTTCAAATGATCAAATTTTCCAATTTCCCACTTTTCCAATTTTGAAATTTTCAAATGATAAAATTTTCCAATTTTCCACTTTTACGATTTTTTAATGTCTCAATGTTTCAATTTTTTTATTGTTCAATTGTTCAATTTTTTAATTTTTCAATTTTTCAAATTTCCAATTTCCCAATTTTGAAATTTTCAAATGATCAAATTTTCCAATTTCCCACTTTTCCAATTTTCAAATTTTCAAATGATAAAATTTTCCACTTTTACAATTTTTTAATGTCTCAATGTTTCAATTTTTTTATTGTTCAATTGTTCAATTTTTTAATTTTCCAATGTCGAAATTAAAGAATTTGCAGCTGCCAGATTTTCTATCTTCAATATTTGATAAGCTTGAATATGAAAGATATTGTATTGTAAAAATTTTAGGTGTTTAACTTTACTAATGTTTTAACTTTAAGCTTTTCATATATCCAGACTTTTATATTAAAAAATTTTGTACCTCGAGGATTTAGTCGTTTGAAAACTTTGAAATTTATTTCTTTGGGAGTTTAACTCTTTGTAGTCGATTTATTTTCAAAGATATTTGGTGTTGTCTCCTGCAGTGTGGTATACGAATACAAAGGGTTAAAAGTATAAAAATATAGGGCGCTTGGAAACGAAGAGGAACAAATGGAATTTGAAAATTGAAAAAGTTAGACATATTGAAATTTTATCTACTTCTTATTCAAATCGTAAAGTGGCTTTAACTATCTAAACACCACTCAGTTTAGATCGAAAGAGCTCATTACATAGTAAAGTATCGAAAATGCTATCCGGACTTGTCGTTTGCGTTACTGTCCCTAGCTGAATTAATGTTGTTCACCTTTTAAAAGTTTAGTAGAAATTATCCAACAACGTGACACATAATTTTAAATGTCAGCTCAATCGCTTAATCCGTGTCTTATAATATTTATGCAACTATGTTTCATCCTAAAAGTGCAATATTTTTATGAACAAAGCAACGCGTATCGAATCGAAAATTGCGTATCAATTCAACTGAAATTACAGAGAACCACGGTTGCTTCGAATTTAAAATACATGAAATATTCACGAGACATTTACATTATTTAGGCTTAGCTTTCTTTGATCAAGAATCAATTACGTTTCGGTGAAAGTCGAATACCAATAAAATTTGAAAGTTATCTGGTGTTTTACCGTCTGGTAGAAACTTTATCGACGGGCTCGTATAGTCACAATAATTTGATTACAAAATTTCTCAAGTTTTCCTAATTTTTTGCCTGTATTTAATATCTTATATTTGTCACATAATTTTATTGAACTTTTTTGGTGTTTGGAATTAGTGCAACTTATTAAATTCTAATAAAGCTTGATGATATAAAAAAACATTGGCCAAAAATTCACGAACAGTGACAGTTCTGTGACATAGTGCATTATCATGCAACAGAAACTTCCCGGCGCTCGATATTCGGGTCTCACACGAACGATCCTCTTCCACAAGTGTTCCATAACACCCAGATAATATTCGCCATTAACATTTTGTCCCTGTGGAACGAATTCCCGAAGTATAATTCCTTTAGAATCGTAAAAGCAAATTATCATTGTCTTCTCTCGGGACTTCTGGAATCGCAATCGTTTTGATTTTGGAAAGCCTGGAGATTTCCGCGTAGCACTTTGGCGCTTTGTTTGAGGTTCATACTTGAAGCATCAAGTCTCATCACTAGTTACAATTGATTCCAGGAATGTACAGTTTCGTCTGGCTGTTTTGATAAGATGCTCACAATATTCAACGCGAGTAATTTGTTGCGCTTGACCGTGATTTTGTGACACGGTGACGAAAGGTTCTGTCGCGTTAAACGCTATAAGTTTACAGTTCGTTGCTCGATTCCAATAATGATTGTTGTTTTGTAGGGGAGGTATACTGTTTTTAGATAACATATTGTTTTAATAGATGGCGCTAGTACTTTATCCTTAAATTTAAAAAGTTCCGTTACTTTTCCGACATACTGTGTATCAATTTAATGCTTAAAGTTTGTTAAAAGGTTCGTACAAACATTTTCAACAAACTTTGAGTTTCAAACTAAAAACAGTAATTGGCACATCATCAATTTTTGTTAGCTCTTAAAAGCGTTACAATCGATCAATGTTTGCAACCGAGAATCTATTATTTTGTGACAAAGGTATCAAATGCAATAACTTTCGTTAAACTTCAGTCTTTAATGTGATATAGATGCAGTGTTATTTTAACGTTCATTTATGTCAGCGAATGACGTTTTACAGACGTTTCGAAATCGGTCATTTAATATACGACGTGACACTACTAAAATAGGAAATAAATCCTCGAGTTAGAATAATCGTGACTCGTCTATTCTCATTAATCAATCAATTCCATGTTAGTGCAGGTTGTATAGTTTTTTGTTGTACACCGAGTTTGACGATGGCTTTTAATCTTTTGGTGTCAGGGGGCCCATAAAAGTCATTCTACCGCGAGGTCTTTCTCGTACTATTACGCGAAAACTGTCCTTCTTCGCATCACTGTGTGGAATAATTAAAAATCAAAGGTCAAGTAATCCATCTAGGGGAATATTGCATCATTCGACCAATTCGTAATAAAATGTTTGACAAATGTGTGTCAAGATCCAATAATTCTTTCGGTTGTGCATTTTTAAAGGTAAATTGTTTATTAAACAGACTATATTAAATAGACTATTTAAAGAAATAGATTCTTTTTATATAGAGTAATATCCAACTTAGCACTTAGAGTAATGTTCAAGTTAGCACTTAAAGTAATATTAACCTACAGTGGATACAAAATTTTACCTACTGATATTTAACAATAGAATAAATAAGTTAAAATTGATATAAATTACTAGATATGTATAGAAATAAAAACTTGTAATTTTTTATATTTTATTCTTGAGAATTGTAAACAAAATTTCCTTGAAATTGTAGAGAATTATAGTAAATATTTATATCACTGTTATTAAGTGGAATTAGAAAAAGATCCCTTTGAATTCTTTTAAATGCCATTAAACATACTATTTGCAACTTTATTTTATTACTAAATAGAGCTATATGCAACTTCATTTATTTCATTTGATTTCTAATATAAAATTTTGAAGAGAAAGGAATTACTAATTTTTTAGTTAAGAATGTTAAATACTCTTGAAATCGACAATATACAGAGAAGGTTTTTCTCTTTGATATTACGAGGTGGTAATTTTTCAAAGTCCCAATGAGTTAATATGCAATAATGAGGGATCTTTATTACCATGCGTGAATATCCCTGAGAAGGTCATATAACAAGAATTTATTATCAATTCTTTAAGTATGCGGTAGTCATTTTCTTCAAAATCGTTACAACTTTAAAATATTTCACTTTTATTAGACTAAATCTATATAGATAAACAATTTATTTACTGCTTTAATACTAGGTTTACGGACATTTCTTATATATCTATCTCTACGAACACGCGTCAAATTGACGCATGAATACATATATTTAAAGGAAAATAACCACTTCAATAATATTTTAGTACATTGCTTCAATATTCTACACTCATTAGTTCCCTCTACCCTGCGAACTGCGATTTGTGCCGCGACACCGGGTCCGAACCCGGCATACCGGCTGAGCTGGCCGCGTGCGACTCCGGAATAACGAAGTCCGTCGCTTATAAGGTATTGTCGTTACATTTATATTTATTATTGTTGTAATTTTTGTATGGGTAAAACTAATTACTAAAAATTTTATTTACATTACGATCGCGTCAAATTGACGCACATCCGTAGAGATAGGTATACCACGTAGCAAATTTCAATATTTCAAAGCTTTTGAAGAGAATAGACTTCAATATATAATATATTTACCTCGTTGAATGGATAAAAGTTAGTACAAGAGATAAAATAAAAATGCTGACGGTTTTTGTAATTTTCCTAAAAAAATTCCTAAAAAAACCTTGTGTTAATCTTGTTTCTTTGATCAATGAAATCGGAGCAAAGTCGAAAATCACCAAGTCTATTAATCATATATCAACATCATTCCTGACGTTCGATTTTACAGCGGAGGTAAAAATATGGCTCTTTGCATAATATACAGTTTTAGTCCTTTAAACTTATTAGTGACATTTCAAGCATGCGTCGCACACAGTTCACCAAAGTCATGTCTTCTGAAATTATCAAGTTTATTACTTCATGCTCGTCGTCGAACTTCTTTCGAGTTTTAATGAACTTCTTGTAAGTTTACGACGAAGCACTTTTATCGCAATTCTGGTAAAACTATCGGACGTCGATGCGATTAACATGTAAATTATCAATGAATAATGTCTCGATACGTTCACGTATTATGGCTTCATCTTGTGATCATGTTATATAATTGCTTGTTAATATGGTGAAAGAATTATTGAGCGGTTGACAAGCACCTGTTGCAGGAAAAAGAAAAATTGAAGATTGCAATGTAACTTGAGGATTTGATAGAAAAACCATTTTACACAACCTGACAATATCTAAACACGGAATTTCAACGTAAACATAATTGCTTGACAATATTTTACTGTAATACGTACTAGGCTACATTCAAAAAATTATTTTTTACATTTTACAAGGAGAATGATGCCTATGGAGATATAGACATATAGGGATATAGGGGTGTAGGAATATAGGGGTGTAGGTATATAGGGGCGTAGGGATATAGGGGTGTAGGGATATAGGGGTGTAGGGATATAGAGGTGTAGGGATATAGGTGTATAGGGATATAGGGATATGAGATGTAGGGGTACAAGGGTATAGGAATGTAGGGATATAGGGATATGTGGATGTAGGGATATACGGACATAGGGATATGTGGATATAAGGATATGTAGATATAGGGATATGTGGATATTAAAGATTAAAGATTGAAGATTAAAGAAACTAAAGACTGTAGAAATCTTAACATTAAAGGGATCCAAGGATGGAGAGATCCACGGAAATAAGTACAACCTATTAGAAAACACGGAGCATCGAAATTGAGAATACAAGAATCTACAAATATAAAATTTCATATTCCTAAAAAATTCACGTACGTTTCATCGTTACAATATACATACATTCCATGTTCGAAATTGCGAATAACGTAAAAATGCACGATATTTTGAAATAATAAAAGACTTCATTTAACGAAATCGTGGAATTTCACAAATTAAAATGTTTAAAAAAAGAATTATGGCTGCATCGAGGAACTTTTCATTAGTTACATGAAGCAAGCTCGAAATACCGAACATTCCGGCGGGAATTTGATTACTTTGCAATGCGGTTTAGGTTATTGCAATAACTACAATGGACTGATTGCGTGTAGCGCGTACATTATGTCCGAAAGATATACTGCATTTTCTATCGTTTTTTATCTCGCAACATATAAATTGCGTTGTTAATTATGACTGGATATATTGATTATTAGTACATTAACCATATAGTATAATACATGGCAATTACTTATATGCAACTTCATGCACGAAAGTACTATTTTAAAGCGTGATTAACGTGCTGCTTTTTATTTCTTACATTACCGCGTAACTTATGATACCCAGTTTGTAATCGCAAATTCATGATTGATGATAGTCTGTATCGTGAAAGATAATTGAAACGCTACTTTAGCGTACTCAATCCCCGTCAACAAACCTACTGAATTTAATTAATGGTGCATCGTAGAACATGTGCTTTGCGATTTATGCCATTGTGGATACAATGGTACGCGTACAAAGAACGTCAGAAGTACATTTTGGCACACATTTGGGGAATATTAAATTATGAGAGTTTAGGAAAGTTTGGGACATTTTATATGATTTGAATTTTGCAATATTCATTTAAAATTATGGGGTTTACTTTGGAATTTTGGAAATTGGGTACTTAGAATTTCCTGAGACTTCAAACATTAGAATTTTAGAATTTAGAAATTTTTAATCTTTGAAATTTGGAATTTTTGATTTTTATGAAAATTCAAAATCCCAATGTCTCAGAATTCTAAAACCCCGATATCGTCAAAAGTTGAAATCAAATTCTTAAACGCTAAAAATTCTAAACCCCTAATTCCGTTTAATTCCACCTTGCAATCCTACAAGTCAACTCTTAACGTAAAGCCGCACCTGGAAACTCGAAATCAAACTGATTCTCAAATGCAAACAATTCTGAATCCCTAATTCCGTTCTATTCCACCTTGCAACCCTACAACTTAAGTGTCAACATAAAACCTGCAAAATAAATCTGAGCTAGGAAATACTTGATAAATATTTAGATAAAGTTTGGACAAATTACACGGTTAACATGCGACTCCGGTTCGGAGAGTTCGTATATTGATCAGTTTCGACCGTCAGTCGAATCAATTGCTTTCGAATTACTTCCCCCGGTGACGTGTTCGAGAAATCAATCGTTGTAGTTTCACCCATGAATAATGAACGAGAAGGTACGAAATCTGAACGTTCAGGGACGATGAACCGGTCGTACAGGCGGGAAGCACTCGGGCTAAAAAATTCATCCATTGTCAAAAGTGACGCGAATAGGAATGTTCCTGTTACGATCGATGATCTCACGATCGTGTGTTGTTCCACCCACGAAAAGGGAAAGTGAGAATCCCGGGTACAGGTCGTCTTCTCTCGGACCCGCTTGACGGACCTGACGTTTCACACGGATATGCCTCTTCTTCGTTTGTGCGATGGGAAAGGTTAATATATGCTAACGTTCGATCTGCCCTGTGTCATGAATCAAACGTCGCCGGCTATGTTTAATCTCTCTGGTATTCGTGTCGTCGGGATATTTTAGTGGACAATGGTAAATCAGCGATTGGACTCTAATCGTTTATGTCCCTCTACGATTGTCAAGATTAATATCGCCGAAGAATATCGCTGAAAGAATTTCATGATGCTATGAAATGTGTCTTGTTGCGTAAAAGGAGCATGTATTAGGATATTCGTGGAATATAATTTTAGTCTTGGGGAGAATTTGGGGTAGGGAGAGTGTAGGAATGTTTAGAAATATTTGCAGATGCCACGTGTATGTTGGGTATCTACAACCTCTGTTTCCGATGTTATCGAATTGAGTAATTTAGAAATTTAGGTATTTGGGTATTTAGGTATTTAGGTATTTAGGTATTTAGGTATTTAGGTACTTAGGTACTTTGGTATTTAGGTACTTAGGTACTTAGGTACTTAGGTACTTAGGTATTTAGGCACTTAGGCACTTAGGCACTTAGGTACTTAGGCACTTAGGTATTTAGGTATTTAAGAATACAGAAATCTAGAAACTTAGGTACTTATGAATTTCAGAATTTAGAAATTTTTGAATTTTTATTACACGTTATTTAAAAATTTAGGAATTAACAAATGTAGAAATTAAAGAATTTGAAAGATTAGAAATTGGTACGTTTAGAATTTTGAAACCTTAGAAATTTGGAAGTTTAGGTGTTCAAGCATTTGGAGTTTCAGAATTTTAGGAATTCGAGAATTTATGAATCTAGAAATTTAAAAATTCGATAATTTAAAGATTTAGGTATTTAGAAATTTGGAAATTTGGAAATTAGAAAATTTGCAGTTGAAAATTTGGAAATCTGGAAATTTAGCAATTCGGTAATTTGGAGAATTACAAGTTTATTATTAGTTCGTAAAGTTGAAAACTTGGAAATTTGAAATATCGAAGATTTGAAAATTCAGAAATTTCAAATATTGAAAATCTAAAAGACCGATTATCTAGAAATTCGATAAATTACAAATTCCACAATTGCAAAGCCTACAAATTTGAAAGTATAGAAATTAAAAGTTTTAAAAATCTTGAATTCTCTGGTTTCGGCATCTCAACCCCATAACGCCATCCTGGCCTCTGCGACACCTGATCGGTCAAGCACCACATTAAAGATTCTCCACGCATATCGATCATGTCACGGAGACTGTATCAAATATAGATTATCGAATAGTTCATTTGAAATTACACGTATCGTTCGTCCTTGCCTAATCATAAAAAAATCGCAAAGAATGGTGAATCCTCGTGCGGACACACGTGAGCAACGGACAGTCCCAGGATCACCTCGAGCGATCGAAAGCCTGTCGATCCTTGGAAAAGCAATTTTGTGGTAAGTGCGTATTAAATAACGCGGCCCGGGAACCGGGATATTATGCGTTTATTGCATCATGTTGCGTCGTATCGATGAGAAATTTACGGGAGATAAGGTATCCGATGTTATGACTTGCTCTGCTATCAAAGGGGAATCAATTAGTTAGAAAAAATGCCTCGGTAGCATAAATTGTTGGCGAAATCAAATATCAGTGATTGAAAGTTACAAGTACGACAATAATACATCATGTTGCTACCATTGCTATTTCTATGATTTAACGTTTCACGAGTTAATGTTTCGTTACGACGTAATTAGTCACTGTTGGGAAAGTAAATGTAATAGCTAATTGTATTCATAGAAGGAATCTACCTTATCATTTCATATATGTAAGCGACACCTTTATGTAAATATGTAAACTGTATATATTATGTATTCTATTGTTCTCTATATTGTCCTAACAGTCCTTGTAAGTATTAGGTCGAGTCATAAGTAACTTCCGATGCAGCTAAATAGATTTTATTGTGTGTATGGTGAGATTATGAAGGTATAAGTCACCATGAGTTGTAGAAGTCAAATTTAACGATTACTGCGGATAAATACATTCAGCAATTGCAAAGAGTGCAAGAGAAACTCCTAGAAAAGCGCCCTGCACTCGTCAATCGCAGAAATGTCATTCTTTTACACGACAACGCGCGACCGCATACAGCAAGGGTAACTCAAGAAAAAATTCTTGAGCTTGGATGGTCTGTTTTACCATATCCACCTTACTTCTCAGATCTTGCCCCGACAGACTACCACTTTTTCTGTTCCTTACAAAACTTTTTAAATGGAAAAAGCTTCAATTCTGAAGAGCAAGTCAGGCAGGCTGTTGAAAGCTTCTTCCAGTCCAAACCAACCACATTTTACAAGGAAGGAATTGATAAACTACCAGGAAAATGGGAGAAGGTTATAGAAAATAGTGGTGAATATATAATAAAATAATATAATTTTGTTGTTTAATGAGAACGAAATAAATGTCTGATAAAAAAACGGAAGTTACTTATGACTCGATCTAATAGTAAAAGCATTCAGGCAACAACGTGCGTTATTGCATATCAAGTAAAAAAACCTTTATCAAGTAAAAACTATTTAATTAATAACAGTCACAAACATTTTGCGTACCTTATCTTTTAATTAAAATGCATTGTACGCAGGGTGTTCCGGATATTACTGAAAAATATTTGCCTTCGTTGCAAACGTGCTGCACGAAATAATATATTACAAAATCCTTTTGCTATAAATTTATTTAATGAACAAAGTTTGTAGCTAATTAGCTACGAAATATTTCAAACATGCAATGTTAAGATATTTTTTCTTTTAATAATCTTTTTCAATTGGAAATATTTTTTGTGGTTATTATGAGAGTAAAATATACTTTTGTCTTTGGGATTCTTAAAAATTCAGTGATCGTATACGAAGGACGTACAACAATGTTTTCGTTGTTGCAAAATTACCTTGCAAAAGATAATCGCGTTAGACAATTATGAAAAGATTGCGATCTTTGAAATTCTTACACTCTGACAGATATCATTAATTAAAGCGTGCGAAATGCTCATAATTTCTCGCTGAGAAAAAAGTGCTCCTTCAGAAGATTGCGTCTATGGATTTCGAAATTCCTACGCGTCGTATTCTATTCATTTAAACTTGTTCTCTGTTTTCGTTTACTCGACGATTTACATACAGATTTTGCTTAACCACCGTCTGCCGCAGATAAATCTGAAATTAATCTACCTTGTCAGGAAGATTCAGACTTCCTCCCGTTACTTTTTCCTTTCCTTTTACGTAACACGTTCATTAGCTAATATTTCATTAAGTATCTTATCAATTATGTAAATTGTTCGTCCTTTCTTTTCACAAGCTATCTAACTGATTTATGAATTCCTTTTAATGTCGATAACGGGTCCGAGATACCTGCCAATACGAATTAAATTTTAATCGAATCTTAAATTTTGATTTTATTGTTTTAAAAGAATTTTCATTTCCAATTCTTTCATTTTAACAGAATTTTAAATTTTATATACAGCGTGTTACCAGTAATGCTACTAACGATTTTTCTCCCACTACTGACCATTTTCAGCCACCTTACGAAAAAAGTTTAGAACAATATTTGCAAGGTATGACGTGCGCAATAGATATTAGTAAAGCAAATTTTGAAAACAGTTTGTTCTCTTGGCAAAGTCAAGGTCACCTTGAGTTTTTTAAATAGGAACATACATTTTTTTATTCATAGCTTTAGAGGACATCGAAACGAATTCAAAATACATATTACATGATATTTCTTACTTATTTCTAGCTTCCATGTAGTATTTACATTAATCTAGATAACTAACGAAAATATTAAACAACGTTACATACGTGTAAGCTATAAGCACGTTTGCACAGCAAAAAGGGAATTTTTATGACGGAAAAAATTGTCAATAATTTTAAAGTGGTAACATCCCTTTCATATTTTCTGCATTTTATAAGAAGACACACGTACGTTCGATAATTAGTAGAATTATTCATGAACTCATTACAAACTGTGATATTGTTTATTACCGATTGCGAAATAAAGTGAACCAAAAGCTTATTCACATCTCTGTAAATGGGTCTTTAATCGGTGAATCTTTGATCGGTGACTCGTGCATCGCGAAACAGGAATCGGCGCATCATCGTCCAGTGAAAGTCAACGACGAATTGTGTAATAGAACACGTCGATATCGCTCGTAGCCAGGCCTCTGGCCCAGTGATCGTTTATCTCGAGTTTACCAGCCTCATTCGAACAGATACACGCGCTCAGCCAAGTTTAGGGTGATTCAGATCGGTTTCTATTCGGAGAAAGTTACCGTCTATACAAAATTTGTATACTCGAACATCAAAAAAACAGTAGAGTGCTACTGGTACCGATAACACATAGTCATCGTACACATAAACGTAGTTTGAACAAACATAGTTTATTACAACTATAGTGCTATTATGATTAATGTGAGAAAAATTGAAATACGATATAATATAGAATATAATACTTATATATAGGGAATCACACAATTAGTGTAGGTCCCTGAAATGAGGGGTAGCTGACGTGATTCTGAATAAGATTTCCCTTTGCAAAAATGGGGTTTGAAGCTCCGTTTTTGCATTATTAAGGAAAAACACGGACCAATCAGAGCGCGAGGATCATGCGCAGACGCGAGAGCGACAGCTTCGGATAACGCGTAGTTATCCAACGCGTGGTAATCCAACGCGTAGTAATGCAACGCGTGGTAATCCTACGCGTAGTAATCCAACGCGTAGTAATACAGCGTGTGGATAACCAACGCGTAGTAATCTAGCGCATGCGTTGAATATTCAACGCGTAGTAATCTAGCGCATGCGTTGAATATTCAACGCGTAGTAATACAACGCGTAATAACGTAACGCGTGGTAATTCTAAGCGTAGGAATGCAACACGTGGTAATCCTATGCGTAGTAATCCAGCGCGTAGTAATACAACGCATAGTAATACAGCGTGTGGATATCCAACGCGTAGTAATCTAGTGCGTGCATATTCAACGCGTAGTTATCCAACGCGTGGTAATCCAACGCGTAGTAATGCAACGCGTAGTAATACAGCGTGTGGATAACCAACGCGTAGTAATCTAGCGCATGCATATTCAACGCGTAGTAATACAACGCGTAATAACGCAACGCGTGGTAATTCTAAGCGTAGGAATGCAACACGTGGTAATCCTATGCGTAGTAATCCAGCGCGTAGTAATACAACGCATAGTAATACAGCGTGTGGATATCCAACGCGTAGTAATCTAGTGCGTGCATATTCAACGCGTAGTTATCCAACGCGTAATTACGCAACGCGTGATAATTCTAAGCGTAGGAATCTAATGCGTGGTAATCAAACGCGTAGTAATCTAGCGTGTGGATATCTAACGCGCAGTAATCCAGCGCGTGGATATTCAACACGTATTAGTCCAACGCGTAGTAATGCAACGCGTGGTAATTCTAAGCGTAGGAATCTAATGCCTGGTAATCTAACGCGTAGTTAACCAACGCGTAGTAACCCAACGCGTAATAATCCTCACGCACTGATTGGTCCGTGTTTTTCCTTAATAATTCAAAAACGAAGCTTCAAACCCCGTTTTTGCAAAGGGAAATCTTATTCAGAATCACGTCAGCTACCCTCCATTTCAGGGTCCTACACTAATTGTGAGTCACCCTGTATAACACTCCTATATTTTACATGTTACACTTATATCATTCATTTATTATCATTATATTATCATTTGAAATTCTAATTAACCTCATTTAAACTTGTAACCTGGTATATAATTTTGGACATAGAATTATTGACGATCTCATTCAGATTCGTTTCGATTCAAATAAAGTGAAGTATGTTCACACGAATATACTTGAATAATTAGAAAAAATCGTCTGATCAGTTAATATGCTACAGACTGCTGATAAAAGACCAAATGAAAACTGAAGAAAGTAAAGCTTCCAGACCAGCATCTGTATAAAAAAGGAACATTAGGAATTTTCTAAAGATTAACTTTGTAATAGGTGAATCACACGCGTTAGTACATGCACGTTGTGTCATTCGCAGGAACCGTTCCAGTCCTTGAAACAGTGACGCGTAAACACCAAGGGATTGTTTGTTCCAAAAATCAAGATAATTCGTTGATCTCGCAATCGCCATTGAACGCGACATTCTCCCCCTTTTTCCTTCCTTCATCAACGTAATCGTACTAATTGTTCGTCGAAACAATGGTCGATTGCGGGAGAAAAAAGTAATTTAATATCAGAAGGCCAGCATTTACGGGGGTACTATTCAGGCAAGATGGAGGCGTTTGCATTATTGGGAGGATTACGAAAAGAAAGTTAGGTTAGATATCATCTACACGGATTCATTGTCAGGATAACACGGAGTGGCAACAAGTGTGCGAAGGTTCAACTATATCACTGGTTTCTTTTTAAGGAAGATACAGACAAATTGTAGATATAGGATTTTGAAATGTTATCTGAAAAATAAATATTTACTTTAAAGTACTTTCTTTGTTCATTTGGTGTCAGAAATTTTTATATTTCTGACAATGGCAATGAACCTATATTTTTCCATTAATGATATTAATCTATATATATTGACAGAAATAAGCTTTTCAATCTGTAGTTATACATTTTTTCATTGTTCTATAGATATTGCCTCTTTTTACAAAATTCCAACTATAGGAATCCTTTCTTTTGCGAGTTGAATGGACATAGGTCTGCAATTTTCCGTACGCAGCTCTTTTTTTCAGTAAAACGTAAAGGGAATGGAATGTTTTTAATTTTTCGAGTGAAGGTAGTTAACGTTTATACGGGTTCTTTATTGAAATCGATATGTGGGATATTTATTAGAATACAATGCGATGTATAGTCAGAAATAATAGTGGATATTGTAATCAATATTGTATAGTTAGAAATAATAGTACTCAAAGATATCTTTAGAGGATACAATACCATTTTATGATTGATATGTTTCCCTGATAGAATTCTCTTTGCAGTTAACCTTTTAACATTGTTACATGGACGTTGTGCAGCTAAATTGCACAGAATTGCTTAATAAGCGCGTAATTGAATACTATTAATTATACTAATCTATACATTCTTGAGTAAGCTGTTTTAAAACAAATGTTGTATCGTATCGAACGACTTAATGTCACGTGGAGATTCAACTTACCTTTAATCACTCGCGATTATTATCTTGTTCGAAAATATCTCAGCTTTAATCCTTTTATAATATAATAAATTTTATCCTACTCAAGTGGTTTTAACTTTTAGGGATTACATTTCTTTTATGACAGATCAAAATATAACAAAAATTTAAATCTCAACATAGATTTGGTTTTGTTTAAAATTTTATTTAAAATTTCATCTAAAATTATTAATTAATATTAATCAAAGAATTGTATCAATGTTAGATTGATTATAGAGGTTAGGTCACTATGGAATTGCTAAAAATAATAATATTTAATTTTCTTTAAACAGTTTCGCCGTTTATCTATAACTTAGTTCCATCAAAATTAATTAACAATCGTTTAACTGTTCTATATAATTGAATTTCCTTGCTATGTTATTGGTACGAAGATTATTATTATGGCATTGGAAATGTCGTTAGGCCATTACTCGATTTAATTTATTCAGATGAAATAATATTACCGCAATTTATTAACGAAATAGAATGAAATAGCAATTAACTTCGCAGTGCAACAAAACTTTGACAAAATAATGCAGTAATTAAATTTTAACAATCAATTTCAGGTATTCGTACCATTGAAATCTGAAACATTTTAATTTCGAGTAATTTGAACTTTTGGAAACTGCGTTGGAAAGTTCATTGCTATTTGATATTTTCCACACGGCGCGGTGTTTAAAAGGGTAATCGCGATCTCGTCGCGTATCGATCATCGTACACTCTATAAATCATAAAACATAATTACTGGCTTTGATGATCACCTTTTAGAAATGTGTCTGAACGGTCTCTTGAAACCTCTGTTATATTCGTTGTATCGAGTCATAGTATTAAACGTTTTACATTCACCGAGACACGTCGACGAATTGGCAGCCAGGTGCGTTTGCAAATTACAAATTACTTTCTATTAAGGCGTTCGAGCGGCAATTTCTTTGTACCTTTTGATGCTTCAATAGCGTCAAAGGAACAGGTAGAACTTGTTAGTCACCTATTTTGATCGAGCACTTTTGTCAATTTTATGCAATTACTGCTGTTAATGATATGCAGCACTTCGAAATGGTTAGGTCTCATTAGGTCAAGTAATCATTTTAAATTCGTGATTTTATGAAAGTCTAATTGTGAAAAAATTAACAAATTGGAAAAGACGAATATTATTTTGAAATATATCAAATCGAAATATGAATCCAATACAAAATTTTAAATCAAATTGAAATATATCAGTCGAATAATTTCAGGTTTTAACTTAATGTGACATTTAAGGGATGTAAACGTTTTCTATAAATAAGTAAAATATATGAAAATATAAAAGAGAAACCTGTTTCATAAATACCATTTATGAATTTATAAAAGATAATGGATTTCTAAGGTCACAATGTTCTTTGAACCTTTTAAAACTGTTAGTATGACTGAAGGTATGCTACTGTTAGCATGTTTACTGGACATACACTTCACATATGTCATCATCTGTTCGGACATATGAGAAGAGCACATACGTTTGTGAAAGATTGTTCTCTGTATTGTTGTATAATGATCCTTATATTTCTATATACTGTAACTCTGTAGAAGATTGATGAGCGAATAACACTCTCGATACTTCCTAATCGATTGATAGCTATTTGATAGTCAAGTTTTCTAATGTCAGAAATTTTCAAACACGAAATTTTGGTATTTTCAAACTTTGAACTCCCACATTTTCCAATTTCGAATCTGTAAATTCACAAATCTAAAAAGTGGAATTTTCAAATTCCTGAATTCTTCCATCTCCACATCCACAAATCCCTCATTTCTGAAATTTTCAAATTCATACATATTTTCTTCATGTCAATGAATTAGGAATGCTGCTTTGTAAAGTGCATATAGTTTCCAAGCATATAAATTATTCCAGAACGTTTAATAGCATCTCTCTTAAGCTTAATTCGCCGTTCTCAATATGCGATACGAAATCAAACGCCAACTATCCATCACATCTTCTATAGGGTACTGACGTGAATGATCGTAATTACGAGGTCAAAGACACGAATTTGAATGGAATTCATAAAGACGTTAGTTGGAATTAATAACTGATGGCGCAGGTGAATTTGCCAATTGGCGGTATCGTAAAAGCGCGGCAAACGGGCAGCTACGGACCGGAACAAATTAGCTGAGCTTTTGTATTTAACTAGCCGTATCAAAGAGTTAAACGCTGTATCTAGCTGGATTTGTAAACAGTAGAAACGGATTGTATCTAGAGATAATTTCTACTGATTGAAGATAGAGCCGGAGCAGACTATAGTTCAACCGGTAGTCGTCAATCATTGCCAGACTTTCGATAGAAGGGATCTATTCGTAATGGAAGTTCTCTAACAGATGAGCAGATCTTGTGTTAGCCATTGACTATTATTTCACAAGCCCTTTATTTTTTTTCTAAGACTCTGCGCGTCAAACTTTTATTATAAGTCTCATAAATTACGTGTACAGGGTGCCCTGTTATTTTCCGTAATACTTTATTTGCATATTCTATGAAAATTAATTAATACATGAACTCTTAACATTTTCTTCTTGTTTTTATTTAAACTATGTACACTTGTGTAAACTTGTACGAACTTGCAAATACAAGTTCCTAAAAGTAATATTTGAATGACCAAAAATAAAATGGCAGTCAAATGTAGCAATAACGTATTAACATACATTAGTAAGTTTGCGATGAATTTAAAAAGCGCGCCAAATCAGAAGCTTCGCAAAGAAGAGTAAAATACAAGAAATAATATAATAAAAAAAGAAAATATTTATGGTAAAATGCGACATCGATAATGTGATAATTATTTAGTTTTGTATATGAATTATTACGTATCATCAAAATAATAATGATTCCCATATTTTACAATATGTACACCTACAAATTTTATCCGTGCAGGATATTTAATATTGTATTTATTGTTCTTGGAAAACAGTTAAAATATAAAAATAATTACAGCTAACGATATCAATATTTGCTATTATACATATTAGAGTTTTATCTCGATGAGAGGGCAATCGACGAGCGTTCGAATGAATGGCGTCATGCTCCAACAACAACACGCCATTGCACCTGAACATAATAGCACTATTACGCGGCATTGAGAGTTATGAATGAAATGTAGTGCAACGACATCGCGAACGAGTGCCAAGATCAATGAAACTCTCGCGTGCTCGAGCCCCTGCCATTACGATACCGACTCTTCCATTATGTCAGTGTAATCATCCTTCGCTTTGGTTCGTGTACGATGTTCAATGAATCGAATGTTACTTATCATCTATTGAAAGTTTAATGACCCATACGTTTACACAAAAATATATCTTCTTATCTTTTAAAATCAATTTGGAAAAAATCAATAGAAAAATTGATCTTGAAAATGTTCACTTATCAAGTTTTTTCTTTTGTGGGATGATACACAATTCCATTAAAAAATTATACATCGTTCCTACAAATACTGCAAACATTCAACAGTCTCAGTGAAACATTTTCATCTTTCGGTTCAAATATTTCTGATTTGCTGAAAAGTTCGCAATGTGGAACAACTGGTTCTCCATTTCATGTTCTAAATTTGTCCTCTGTGTTAACTTTTATGCCATCTTCTATGCCTTCGTAATTAATTTTCTGATAAAATCAAACATAAAGTGATATTCTTTTCGAGTAACATTTTATTTGATAATTTCATAATTTTCTAAATACGTCCGATTAAAGTTTTCCGTTTTTTCTTGATAGCTTTTGTATAAACACAGTTACTGTATGTTCATTCTCACTGCGTCCTGTATAATAATTAACAGTCCTTGAAATCCAAGCTCCACGTTAAAAGTATTCAAGTTTTATGCAAATTGCATGATTTCATTATTTCGAAATGTCCATTGAATTCGCATAAGTAGCCATTGTGCTTCCATAAAAAAGCTGATAATATTCATTGATAGACTTTAACGAAGGAGAAGGAAAACTAGAAACGAAGAGGGACAACTATTTTCACTTTTGTCTTGAAAGTGACACGTGTTGCAGTGGACGATGCATGAGAATCATCGCTAACCCGGTTGCGATTTTCTATTTGCAGTCGAATCGACGTATGCCTTTATTTCGTAATTCGTTGGTATTTCGTCGAGACGTGGCATGAATCTCGCTTTCATGCAAGAAACGCGCAGGTGTAAACGCCTATCATCGCTATATTTACAGGATGCATACCATAAGAGATCGACGCACGATCATTGTCTCTTATGTGTCTAATAAATTCACCGCTTGCCTTCTTAATCATAGATTGTTGATACTCGTCTCTACGAGCCCTGCTGCAAATTTAATACTGCCTTTTATTGGGTATTTGAATTCTGGGTTAGGTCAAACATTTAGGTCAATGACCTGAGTTAGGACAATCACTAGGTAAGTCATTAATATACTTATATGTTTGTATACACAAAATACTTATAGCACTCGAAAATTCCTAAATATTTTAATTTGAAAATTTCTAAATATACAAATTTTAAGTTTCCTGAATTTGACAATTCCGAGGTTTGAGAAATTAAAAATTAAAAATTTGAAAATTTCGAGGTTTGAAAAACTGGAAATTGAAGAATTTGAAAATTTCGGAGTTTGAGAAATAGAAAATTAAAAAAATTAAAAATTTCGAGGTTTGAGAAACTGAAAATGAAAAAATTGGAAAATTTCGAGATTTGAGAAATTGGAAATTAAAAAATTGAAAAAATTGAAAATGAAAAACTGAAAATTTCGGGGTTTGAAAAATTGGAAATTGAAGAATTTGAAAATTTCGAGGTTTGAGAAATTAAAAGTGAAAAAATTTGAAAATTTCAAGGTTGATAAATTAAAAATATAAAAATTTGAAAACTTCGAAGTTTGAGAAATTAAAAATGAGAAAATTTGAAAATTGTATTCCTTGAAAATTTATAAATTTATATAACTACTGGTAAATTATCTAATGTCCGCTTGCATGATTTATGGAAAATGATTTGCGATCACGTTAATGAATAGTGTGAGAAATCGTTCCGGTAAAAATTTTCACTTCCAGTGAAAACGAAAGTGTCATCGTGATTGATGTGCCAAATAAAATACTTAATATTTGAAATTATATAATTCTGGTTGCTTCGATATTTTTGATTTTGGTTTTCTTTTGATCAGAAGGTTTTAATTACATTTATTGAATTTACAATGAAAAAGCATGCTTTTAATTGCGAATATAATACGCAGCACAATCGTACTGAAATTGTGTTTAACTTTGGATGAAATGTTTGAGAATTACATTTGCGTAACATTTAATTTAAAGTACAATTCAATTTTCTACGATATGTAAATTCATTACCAGAGCGGAATCTAATATTCACTTAACTTCATTTTAAACATATCATGTTTGATATGCAAACAAGGAACAACCAACTGATTGTTAATATAACAAACTTTCTTACTGAGCGGAAATTTATATTTTACATCCAAATAGTTAATTTCATCGCAATATTTGTGAAAAATTAATTTAACACGTCAAGCATGAAAAGAAATATTTATAAAATAGATTTAAAACATTTTTAGAAAAGTGTCTGCTTCAGGTTTAGTAGTAACATATATGTATCTAAACAGTATGAGATAATTTGATCAAGGTTAGGTTCAGGAGATCCTAACGTAGACGCTTAACCTCATTGTTACTGATTTAATTTCAAGGAATTTGCCACGTGAATCTAGTTTCACATATTTGGTATCAGTGTTCAATTGAAAATTCGATAATTAAATTATAGAATTTAAGAATTCGTAAATTTGTAAATTTGTAGATTTGTAGATTTGTAGATTTGTAGATTTGTAGATTTGTAGATTTGTAGATTTGTAGATTTGTAGATTTGTAAATTTGTAAATTTGCAAATTTGTATATTTGTAAGTTTGTAGTTTTGTAAATTTGTAGATTTGTAAATTTGTAAATTTGTAAATTTGTAAATTTGTAAATTTGCAAATTTGTATATTTGTAAATTTCTAGATTTGTAAATTTGTAGATTTGTAGTTTTGTAAATTTCAGAATTAAAAAATTTGTGAAAATAAGAATGCTTAGGATTTTTTGCAAACTTGAAAAAATGCTCTTCGAATTTTCTAGTATGGAATTCCACACACGGCCAAATACCATGTATGAAACATTCTACACGTTCCACACAATTTGTAGTATCTCTCTAACTGCAATTACAGAAGGTGTAAACACATGAATATCAAAATAAATAAAAATTGCTATTCTAACTGTTGTCATCTCTTCAGACATTACGCAATAGTCTAATTTGTCATACTTCTCACAAAATTTCAAATTGTTTGAACCAATTTCTAAAAAGTTATTCAGGTAGAATCTGAAGCTTATAAATTAGGGTAGTACTTATTTGATAAAAAAAAATATTTTTTTATGAGAGTTAATTACACGTATAAGTAACATGTCTAAAATAATATCTTTGATATTTTTCAAATAAATTTTGAAGATTCAGCTATTATAAGTATTTCTCGAGAGAAAATATGCAATTATTTTATTGCATATCATACTTATGTTTATTTACCAATAGAATACAAAGTAAACCTTTCAAAATTACGAAATAAATCTACAATTTACATTCATATTAATTCATTAGACAATGTTGATTCAAGAATACTTCCATAAAAATTGTTTAACTATTATGAATAAATACTATGTATCCCCTTCTGGTGCTATGTTGACAATTTCAGAAATTACCTGTTACACGCATCCGTCATTAAAAATACAAATAAGCATATTCTAAAATCTCATACAAGGTAAGACAACTTCACCTATGCCTCCTCATGGCAAATGGAATAATATTTAATTAGTACTTGTAAGTCTTAGCAACATTTAAAAGTTTGACTTTTAAGTATCACCCTAATGGATGCTTCTGCATAGCATCTGAATCGCGAAAGATACATGCGTTTGAAGTACATTCTTAACCGGCACATACGTGTACCTGCACAGTTTTGACGTACTATTTTAACAAACTGTGACATACCAATACGTCATCGAACGTTAATCTCACTATCGTCGTCTAATCGAGCAGATGCACTCTCGCGAAGCGTAATCCTGTGTATGTATATGGGGCACGTACCAGGCTGAAGAAAGCGGCGCGCAAACGGCCGAGCATCCTGGCGCGTTGGCTCCGTTAACAAGCCATTGTCCCAAACGAATCGCAAGTTTCGAACAGATGATGATCTCTTCGGATTGTACACGCAGTGTGCCGTTCGAACCGAAAGACTGAAGACGAAGCCGGCAGAAGAAGGCTTATATACAGGGTGGGGGTCGGCAACCAGACCAACCTACCAACTTGGTGCCCATCCTCCTTGATGTCTTCTCTTTTCCCCATTCTTCTCCGTTTCGACTCTTCAGGGATAATTCTTGCGTGCCTCTTCTATCCCCTCCACCTGTTCCCGACCACGGTGTCGTGATCCCTGTTGGTCTCGAGGACCCCTCGTTTGGCGAACGAGAAACGATGCCATCGACCACCTTCGTGACATATCGCTTCTGGCCACATTTTACGATCGGTGCCGATTCGATGGCCGGTCAATGATTTTAGCTTCCTTTTTATGGTTGTAACTCTGTAAGGTTATGGCAATCTTTGTGAGTGAACTTGCACTGCTTGCAAGTTTGGAGATTCAGGGTTTGAGGATTCAAAGTTACGATGGACAGGATAGGTGGAAATTTCGAATTTGGGGATATGAAAATTCAAAGATTCAAGGATTCAAGGATTTGGGAGATTTGGGTCTTTGGAAAATTGTTAATTTCGAATTTGGTAATTTGTGAACTTGGTATGTGTATATGGGGTGATTTGAAAAAGGAATTTAGGGATTTGATCATTCGATAATTTGGAAATATGGAAATTTGGGAACTCTGCAATTTGGAATCAGAAATTTGAAGATTTAAGCTTTTGGGAAATTGGACGATTTGAAATTTGGGAAATTTGAGAACCTTAGGATAATTTAGAAATTCTATAAATGTGGAAATTCGAAAATTTAGAAATTTAAAATACAAATTCAACAGTTCCTAATTTTACAAATATAGATATTCAGCAATTGAAAAATCTAAAAATTTGATATTTCATAAAATACTTCTAAAAATAGGGTCATAAAAATTACTAAAATTTATCCTAAATTAACTAAAAGGAGTGGTGACAACCCCTTTTCGAAGTGGTTGATTAAATTGCGAGACCCAACTTTAATTTCGTTAATAGATTTTTTTGCGAAGTACCGTTAAGTGATCAACAGGTGATTTTAAGCCAGTTCTTGTGCGTCACGCTAAAAGCTTCAGCTTGAGAATGAAATATACAAAAGAAGATATATAACGTATGGTAAATAGAATCTTAATTGCACAGCACTATTTATTTCTGAATTTGTGCCCTGGCTTAAGTGAAAAAGGTCAATCTGGGTTATTTCTTCTTGGGTGTCTTAAAGCTTGAAAAGGAAGATGTAAGGTATGTAGTTAATAGTAGCTTAATCGTAAGACACATTTTATTTTCAATTTTATAGGCCTGGAAAATGATCAATAGGATAATTTTTGGCCACTTATTTCTTGCTGTTCTTTTTAAAATTCGGGCTTGGAGAGAAGGAAGGCGCGCTGTAAATAGAAGCTTAATTGCGCGATGCAATTTCTTTCCGATTTTGTTTATGGGCTAAGAAAGATAAATGACTGTTGAATACTCTGAATCTATTCTAGTTAGACCTTATTCTTTACGGATTTTCTTCTTCCAATTATGTAAACTCGACGCAAAAATGCGATAAAAGGAAGCTTAATTTCGAGACAAAATTTATTTCGGATTTTAACTGTAATTCTGTCTTAACTTACAGTATTCGTCTTGTACTTACACCTTCTCGGAATTCTAGTAAAATAGTCTGCAATAAATAGAAAGATAATTGCATGACGTAAACGAGGAGGATCAATAATTATTTTTATTTTCCGACATAAGATACTTCTAATTAGAGGAAGAGTGGATTCTTGGACATTCTTTTTCTGCAGACCCCGAAATTACGAACGGAAGGCGATAAGTAGCAGCTTAATTGCACGATGCGATTTATTTCTATTTATGTTTGAATGAAAAGACTCGATATATGTCGAATACTTTGGGTTCTTTTTTGAGGTTTCACGAGAAAAAATGTCCGTGATAAATAGAAGCTTAATTGCACGATAAATTCGTTTGCGATTTTCGTGCGGCCGAGACATTAATAACAATCTTGGTTTATTCAAACAATTTATATTGACTGGACTATTTAATGAAGATTAAGCAGTTGAATTTAATACTCCATTCACTCAAGCTTAGAAAATTAATGATCAATTAAATTACATTTAAAAACTTTATCATTTCTAGAATTTACGCAGTATATCGGAAAAGTAATGAAACTTTTTAAATTTACCGAAAACTACTAGCACCATCTATTAAAACAATATTTTATCTGAAAACAGTATACCTCCCCTATAAAACTCAACAATCATTATTGGAATCGAGCAACGAATTGTGAACTTATAGCGTTTAATGCGACAGAACCTTTCGTCACCGTATCACAAAATCACGGACAAGCGCAACAAATTGCTCGCGTTGAATATTGCGAGGATCTTATTAAAACAGCTAGACGAAACTGTACATTCCTGGAATCAATTGTAACTAGTAATGAGACTTGGTGCTTCAAGTATAAACCTCAAACAAAGCGCCAAAGTGCTACGTGGAAATCTCCAGGCTTTCCAAAATCAAAAAGGTTGCGATTCCAGAAGTCACGAGAGAAGTCAATGTTAATTTGCTTTTACGATTCTAAAGGAATTATACCGCGGGAATTCGTTCCACAGGGACAAAATGTTAATGGCGAATATTATCTCGGTGTTATGGAACGTTTGTGGAAGAGGATCGTTCGTGTGAGACCCGAATATCGAGCGCCGCGAAGTTGGTTTCTGTTGCATGATAATGCACCATGTCACAGAACTGTCGCTGTTCGTGAACTTTTGGCGAAAAAACAAGTCTGTGTGCTCCAACATCCTCCAAATTCGCCTAACTTATCTCCATGCTTCCTTTTTCCAAAACGGAAAATAGCTATGAAAGGAATGTTTTATGACACTGTTACACAAGTCCAAGCAGCTGTGACGAGGGTGTTTGAAGCGATTCCGCAAAACGACATAAAAAAATCTATGTTAACGTTGTGTAAGCGTACCCAGCGGTGGATTGATGCGAAAAGAATGTATTTTGAATAAAAAAAATTAATTTTGGCAAAATAACTAATTCTTTTCTTTTTATTTAAAAAGCTCTGTTATTTTTCTATCATACTGTGAAAAACATGAAAACCTAAACTAGATCCAAATTCATTTCGAAACCCTGAATTCTCCACATTTCTACACCTCCAAATACTCTATATTCTTCAGAATATATTCTGTATTCATATATGTGCATATTAAATTACTTTCCGCAACAGTAATTCCCTATTCATCCATTTCAATTTTACCTAAAATTATGTTTCATAACATGCTACACAGTTGAACCGAAATAAAATGGAACAATAATTCACAAATGCAATCTATTTGATTTTATTGCATGAATCAAATGAAATGCTTTGGTTATTTACTTTTTAATTCTTTTCTGTGCTACTTTATCGAAACCTTCAGAATTTATAAGCAGTTTTATGGTATCGATACAGGTCGTTGTTAACTTGAGTGGGTGGCATAGAAAGTTTTGACGACTATCGTATAGCTTCCTTTTCTTTTTCATTGTTCTCAACCTACTTTTATATCTCAAATTCTTATTTCTATCTACCTTATCAAATAAATGAATCTTACCATGCTTTCTCTTTTTATATTTTTTTACATTGTACAATGTTCTCCAAATTTTCTGGTCAGCAATACTTTAAATTTCACACATTTTATACCGTTTCAAATATCACTTTATCATTTTATATTATGGATAAAAATCGTAAGATCAGACACTCCGTAAGTCTATAACGTTTCAAATTCCAAACTCTTCATACACTAACGAAGTGAAGAAAGCACTGTAGAGATTATGTCACAAAACTATCGGAACCATTCAGAATTCCTTTGACTGTATTCACAATGCGAAATTCGTGATTCGAACCATAACGTGGCCTTTCCAGGCTCGCAAGGACTGCAGATATTTCACAGATAAAACGAGACGACGATGAATCATCTCCTTAAAGATTCCCTCGGAAATTCAATATATTCGATTCATCGGTTTTGGTGGGTATACAATTAGGGAAGACCGTGGATTCGACCTTCGATTGAAATGTTACGTAAACAGGAACGCATTATTCTATGTGTAGAAGGTTTCTCTATGTTCCATATTGCATGCACTTGAACATCAGGTGTATTCAGGTGCATCATGCCAAGACAATCGTGAAAAGAAGTTGTAAAATGAACACGAACATTCTTATTAAATAACCTAAGTTATTAAGGTTAATGAAGTAAGTAGGTTAATAAAATTAACTTCACAAAATTTCCTAATTTAGTTTAATAAAAATTTCCTAATTTTCAATTCCTCAAGTTGTCAAATCCTTCGAATCAAACATGTCTTATTCGAGAAAAATACTCCTTATAAGCCATAGGCTTCTCAAAATAAATTCCCTTCGATTTAAGTGTAAATTTTAGTTTGACACTCCAAAGCCTCACTTTCCTCGTTATTTATATTTTCCCCTGTAAAAACAATTCTGTTTCGTGCGCGAGGACTAAAAGAGGTCTTAGCAATTCTGATATGAGCCTCAACTTGTTTGAAGCGGTAACTTATGGCTCAAGGCTAGAACTGTACGTCCCTATCGGAAGTTAAAGTTTCTTTTTTATCGTACATCTTTATTAAATCCTTTGGTACAGCGTTCCTCAGTCTATGAATCGCTTTCTTGCAAAGGAATATGCCATCTTGTACCAAAGAGTTCTAAAATGAATTGCGATCTTCATCGTCAGTAAAATCGCTGGAAATGTTTTCTGCGATTACAAAGAAATTGTAACTTTGAATTAAACAATTTATACCATCTTATTGTAACTTTTTGTTATTAATTCTTCAAATAAATTTTTTAAACAGAAAATGGTTATCAATATTATCAATGTTATCAATGTTACCAATGTTACCAATGTTATCAATGTTATCAATAATATTAATATTATCAATACTATTGTAACAATAATTAATAGAAAATATGCTTGTTTCTAATTGGTTACTTTGTCATTTATTTAACAAAAAGAATTGTGAAGCATAGCTGTATGTACGACTACAGTTCCCTAATTAATTTAGACTTAAGGTTTATTTAAATTAAGATAAGTTTAGATTTAATCTAAACGTTTAATCCAGAATTTCCTGGTTGTTTCAAGCAAGGCTTATTTCCTTCTGTCGCGGCCATTAAAGAAATAATTCAGCGCCATTTCAGGCACCGTTAACTCCACTTCTCAGAACAGAAGAAACGGAATCTGACTTCGTGTATCGTTAATTAATAAATTCAGTATATTTCTTGTCATTGCCAGTCCATTTATGGTACCTCGCTAATAGTGTCCCTTGTAGAGTAACACGACAATATCTCAATCGACGTCTAATTGATGACTAACTGACGCATTGTCTGTTCTTTGTTCAACAAGCTTCTTCTCCCGCTTGTTGAATTATTTAAGATCAATTTTCACAGACAACATTATGAGTAATATAGGTTAGCGTGTTACAATGGCATGAGAAATAATTTCTAAGAGAAATTACGATTGAGATAATATGTGTATGCATATTTATGTGTTTCAGAACTGTTTTCAGTTAGTTGGGTAATGTTTGTGGGTAATAACGTTTTGGGAGATTTGCTAATTTCAGAACTGTTTTCAGTTAGATTGTTGGGTATGTTTGTGGGTAATAACGTTTTGGGAGGTTTGGTGATTTCAGAACTGTTTTCAGTTAGTTAGCCAATATTTTTAAGTAATAACGTTTTGAGAGATTTAGTGATTTGAGAATCTTCATAACTTGTAAATTAGGAATGTCAGATTTATACTTGAATTTACCTATTTTATTCATCAACACATCCTAAAAGTGTGAAACTTCAAAAAAATACAAATAAAATAAACTTGTTACCTGAATGTATTAAACACCTAAAGGTCTGGGTTACGATTGATCTTCGTCCACCGAGAAGTAATTACAAAACCCGCTAATTGATAACGTCATCAGTTTCCGCGAAAGAAGGTTTATTCCGTCACGAAGAAAGTGCAGTCACCGTGCATGTTAGTGTCATTGTGGCCAGTTTTAAAGTCAAGGTTTACACCTTAAAATCAAGTTATGCAAGATGCACACGGATCTCCTGGAAACGCAGTGTCCACATAAGTTACATCAAACTACCTGCATTTACGTATACCCATTATGCACAACTCACGTGTTAATTGCAGTCATCTGTATCATCGTTTCCCAAAGTTGCGAACCGGTACTGCACAGGAGAAAAGGTACCGGTTCTCAGAAAATATTAAAATACGGAATTTCAAACTTTTAAACTGAGCAAAATTTTTAAATTAATTAAATATGGATAGTTCAATCGATAATTCAATAGTTTATCTTTCTACACGAACACGTGGCTTTGTACAACAAATTAAAGTTCAAGCAATTTTGCAAGAGGTGTCATCTGAATTAAATAGAAAGACACGTTAGCGACCTTTTACCTAGCTCGTCTTCTTTTACTCTCGCCCTCTTTTATTCGACAACCATGAAATTAGAAAGCAATAGAGGATAATAGAGGTTTGTTTATTCCGTACAGACTATTTCTTTGGACCTACGAAAGTTCATAATAGAATCTGTAATGTTTCGTATTTTTAAGTTTACTATGGATCGGTTGTATGAATAAGGTTAAAACATTTTTCAGAGATAAATCAAATTTTAGAATTTCACTATGTGAAAAATAATTATATTATTTTTAATAAATCAGCACTTCCTGATATTTAAAATTTTTGTACACCTCGTCTTTGAATTCAAGATATTTGAAAAAATATTATTTTCTAACATAGTTCATATACATTACCTATTATATCGAAAATGTTTAAATCAAAAATAAATTAAAATTCAACAAATCTATCTGATAAGTTGTTAACTATTTAACAATAAAATTTACATAAACCACCTATCGTGCAGTTCGGAATAAAATCGAAGTACGAATTTGAAACAAACAAAATGAACGAAATGAAAAGGAAATCTCAGAATTTGCTCACACACTCGAAGTATGATAAATCAACTGTCTATCTAAATCGAACACGTAGACTAGGATCGAACACGCCTTTTATCACGTACTCTTGACTTTCTCGCAATATTGAAAAACAGTAAGTCGCGCAGTAACGAGCAGGAGAAGCCACGTTTTCACGTGGGTCAACAAAACGGACATCAATTTTTAGCACTGGCCCACATACGAAGAGAACCCATTGTAATTCGACCTTATACCACGACATTGAAGCTTCCCGCTCAAGTTTCTACTACTTCTTGCCATTCCGACTCGACTTTTCATAGTCTTTTGCATGCTGGATGCGTAACGTGGTTCATGATACGACTGATACGAATTTTTACGCGTTCGTGTGATAGAGATCTCCATCTGTTCCGTCCTCGATCGACCTGCCATCACGTACCAACCGAAAGAAAAAGCTCCTTTTTCGCGTTCTAATTTCCGTTTGATGATTTGCCTTCAATGGAATTATCGGGAAACCTGTTCGGAATGCAATTACCAAATTAACAATACCTTAAATACGTTTCGAAGTTCCCAATTACTCTTTGTAGAATTAATACATAATTGAACATTTCGTAATTAAGGTATCCAATATCTAATAATTGGATAGTAACTGAAGAATGTCTTTGTGTTGAGGATTGCAGTTCAATATCGTCTTTACACATGAAGAATCAATTGATTAAATTGCAATCGACAATTAAACATTTCTTGATTAAGACATCTAACTGAAGTTTAATCTTAAATTTGGGAGATTTTAATAAAAAATTAAAGTTCATTTTAATCGAGGTTCTAATTAACAACTGACTTTTATTAAATAGCGAATAGCTATAGATTGAAATGTATCTTTTAATTAAATTGCGCTAATAACAGTTTACTGCGTTAATAAACACTTTTATTTCTAATTGTAATTTATCGAATTTACTCGATTGATTCAAGTTTGTACAGGGTATCTCACAACTACTATAGGTCCCTGAAATGGAGGGTAGCTGACGTGATTCTGAATTAGATTTCTCTTTGCAAAAATGGGGTTTGAAACTTCGTTTTTGAATTATTAAGGAAAAACACGGACCAATCAGAGCGCGAGGATTACGCGTGCGCAGACGCGAGAGTGACAGCTTCGGATAACGCGTAGTTATTCAACACGTGGTAATCCAACGCGTAGTAATGCAACGCGTGGTAATCCTATGCGTAGTAATCCTATGCGTAGTAATCCAACGCGTAGTAATACAACGCATAGTAATACAGCGTGTGGATATCCAACGCGTAGTAATCTAGTGCGTGCATATTCAACGCGTAGTAATACAACGCGTAATAACGCAACGCGTGGCAATTCTAAGCGTAGGAATCTAATGCGTGGTAATCTAACGCGTAGTAATCCAGCGTGTGGATATCTAACGCGTAGTAATCCAGCGCGTGGATATTCAACGCGTATTAGTCCAACGCGTAGTAATGCAACGCGTGGTAATCCTATGCGTAGTAATCCTATGCGTAGTAATCCAACGCGTAGTAATACAACGCATAGTAATACAACGTGTGGATATCCAACGCGTAGTAATCTAGCGCGTGCATATTCAACGCGTAGTAATACAACGCGTAATAACGCAACGCGTGGCAATTCTAAGCGTAGGAATCTAATGCGTGGTAATCTAACGCGTAGTAATCCAGCGTGTGGATATCTAACGCGTAGTAATCCAGCGCGTGGATATTCAACGCGTAGTAATGCAACGCGTGGTAATTTTAAGCGTAGGAATCTAACGCGTGGTAATCTACCAACTTGTCACTCCCGTGTCTGCTCACGCGTAATCCTCACACTCTGATTGGTCCTTGTTTTTCCTTATTACAACTACCCCCCATTTCAGGGACCTAATTGTGAAACACCCTGTATTTTAAACTTACATGATGAATTTGTCGAAATACTTTATCTTTGTCGGACAAATGATAGTATATATTTAAATACTTCCTTCTGTATTTAAGATTGACAACCTACGTAATTAAAACTTAATACACAATACTTTATAATAACATACCTTACATTCAATAGGAATAAATTATTGAAAAATTTGTATAAATGTAGCATATTTCATACGTTATTAAACGTTCATGAACGGAAAGTTGTAAGAACAGCAACAATAATATATAACAACAAAATTATATATAATAAGTAAATAATATGTAATAATAATGTAATATTAGATAATGTTTCAACGAGTCAGGTGATTAGTGAAAATTTCAGTCAACTTCTACAACGATTAATTATCGAATTAGCTAGACAAATTGATGCGATAATTTATGGAGAGAATCCTTGTCGGAATGTTTCTTGTTTTTTCTTTTTGACAATGAATTTTATTGCCAGAGAAAGTGATTGCGTATTGCGGATATTATTCTTACGTCAGCGTTTGGATTATCCCATATCAAAACACATTCTTCGGCTCACACCTTTCCCAAATTTCTTCCAAATTTATTGGCATGCGGAAATTTACTAGGCACACTCTCGTTTCACGAGTATCGTATCGCATTAAATCCCATTTACGTGAGTCTAGAAAGTTTCTTATTCTATCCTTTTCTTTATTTCGTTGCTGAGAAATTATGCATATTAATCCTTCGCGCTTTATTTCATTGATGAATAGAAATAGGGAAGAGCGCTGTACCGAGTAAAGATTAATCGACTATTTTACATAAATTTTCGTTATAATTTTTACGCGAACGCCATAGAAATTTTTGTACATAAAAACTTGACATTTGAAATTTGAAAGTTTGTCAAGTTGGAAAATTGTTAAATTTTACCAGGGAAAATTCATAATTTAGAGATCGAGGAATTAATCGGTGTTGACAATACCACAAATTAAAACTCTTCTAATTTTGCTAATTATCAATTCTTGACAATTTTCGAAAAATAATTTCCCATTATGTTTACTTTATACATACCCTAAATCACTTTTTAATTTTGTTATTCGGTACAATTTTCATGGTATCTCATTAATCTACTTTTCCTCTTATTAATAAATTTTTGAATCACCTCGACGGATCGTTAGTAACGAAATACGTTCGTGCTGTTGAATTAGTGATGAATGCAAATATTTTTAATTGGACGAAAAAAGAAAGAGGATACAATGTTAAAATAATATCATTCAATTCTAGTAATGCTAAAGCAATCCCCGTTTTCGATTTTTGTTCCTATAAAATACATTTGCACGGTACTTTTAATAATACCCGCTTCATTTCCGAAGCTTTGAAAAGCTAACTCTCTCCACGTTTTCCGTACAGAGAATATTTAAAGAAGAACGATCCTCAGTTTTTATCAAAGCAAATAGTATTTTTATGAAAGCTAGTGAGAGGATTGAATCAATATTTAATTGCCAAACAACAACGCAGTATGATACGCTTCATATTTTCCATTTTCCGGGACTACTCGCCTTGAATGCTTTCTTGAAAAGAATACAGTCATCAGCTGATTAAACCTTCACCCCTCAAAAAATAACCTTCTCATCTTCTCAGTAAATGTAGTTTATTTTTAACAGTCTGTATTTCTATATATTTTAAGAATATCTCATAAACACTATTATTTATTTTCTATTCAAGTATGTTTATAACTAATGAATATTACTGTACAATTCAAATTTTAGAAGAAATATAATGGTATAACTGTTCAAACTTAATTTTAATTATAGTTACGAAGGTGATAAAACGTCCCTAGATCAGCATCATTTCTTTAGGCGAGGCATAGTGATATTACTAATCATGATAATACTCTATAAAAATTAGTCGATAACTAAAGTGTAGTTTATAGCTAAGAAATTAAATTTTATTTTCAGACAAGAATGTAATAATATAGTCTCACAAGTAGTGTAGGTTCCTGAAATGGGGGTAGCTGACGTGATTCTGAATAAGATTTCCCTTTGTAAAAATAGGGTCTGAAGCTTCGTTTTTGAATTATTAAGGAAAAACACGGACCAATCTGAGCGCGAGGATTACGTATGCGCAGACGCGAGAGTGACAGCTTCGGATAACGCGTAGTTATCCAACGCGTAGTAATGCAACGCGTGGTAATCCTACGCGTAGTAATCCAACGCGTAGTAATACAGCGCGTGGATAACCAACGCGTAGTAATCTAGCACGTGCATATTCAACACGTAGTAATACAACGCGTAATAACGCAACGCGTGGTAATTCTAAGCGTAGGAATGCAACACGTGGTAATCCTATGCGTAGTAATCCAGCGCGTAGTAATACAACGCATAGTAATACAGCGTGTGGATATCCAACGCGTAGTAATCTAGTGCGTGCATATTCAACGCGTAGTTATCCAACGCGTAATTACGCAACGCGTGATAATTCTAAGCGTAGGAATCTAATGCGTGGTAATCAAACGCGTAGTAATCTAGCGTGTGGATATCTAACGCGTAGTAATCCAGCGCGTGGATATTCAACGCGTATTAGTCCAACGCGTAGTAATGCAACGCATGGTAATTCTAAACATAGGAATCTAACGCGTGGTAATCTAACGCGTAGTTAACCAACGCGTAGTAATCCAACGCGTAATACTCCTAACGTTCTGATTGGTCCGTGTTTTTCCTTAATAATTCAAAAACGAAGCATCAAACTCCATTTTTGCAAAGGGAAATCTTATTCAGAATCACGTCAGCTACCCTCCATTTCAGAGACCTACACTAGTTATGAGACACCCTGTATGTATACAATATTATGAAATACACCAAATGATGTTTCAAATACTATGATGAATGAATAAAAATAGTTGAAGAAACTTTTCTGAACTTTCCGCCATTGCTTCATTGACATTGCTATAAGAAGCCCGTTGTATCTCTGGTTAACCGTGAATCGTATGCGATCGATCATCATGACACAAATCACTTTCTCTGAGATGCTTGGATAGAACGATACTCTCCTCTCTTCTCGATAATATCCGACGAAGTAATTTACATGAGCCAACTGGTTTGACACATAACCGACGAGTAACTTTCGCGGATGAAATAAAGAAAGAACCAGTCGCAATTATTGGTCTTGTTACGCATATTTCACTCTGATCGACGTATTGATCAGGTTGTAGCTTCGAACGTGGCAAATATCGTGTATTGAAACATTGTTAATTCCTGCGAATTTGAAAATTGAAGAATTCAGATTTGGAAAATTAGCAGTGTACACTCGCTACGCGAGTAAAGTGAGTTTATTGTTTATCAATGCGAGGAATGACAAAGTTGTCAAAATGGAATTATGTATATAGTTTTTCTTAGATAAATCGATTCTCTGAAATATTCTGAATAAAAAAATATTAGGATATAATGATTAAAAAAAACTGTAATTTCTAAGATATTTTAAGTTTCTTTTTTAACATAGTATGCCATCTTTGACATCACCTTGTTCATCAGTGATAGTGGATATCAAAAAATAACGCAAATTGCACACCTGTGGCCATAGATGAACATTTTGATACCATATGTGTAAGGGTACACCTTGGCATCTTCTCACATAATTGTCGGCTGGAAACAGCTAAGCCGTTTTATATAAAGATTATGATATGAAATTTTGATATTGGGAAATTTACACATTTGAGAAGTTGAAATTTGGTAATTGACAAAATTGTACAATTTGGAATTTGGAGATTTGGCGATTGTGGGATTTGGGATTTGAGGAGGGGAAAATTATAATATTTGGACTTACAGTTGTTAAATTTAGTATTTGGAGATTGACAAAACTGTGAATTTCGAAAATCAAATTTTGAGAATTTGGGGACTTAGGAATTTCTTAATTTAAAAAATTGGGTTGTTGAGAATTTGATAATTTAGGAATTTGGAATTTTGAGAATTGACGATTTGAAACACTATGAATATGGGAGCCTGAAAATTTAAAAAATGAAAAATTGGGAACTTGAAAGTTTAAAAATTTCTAACTTTATATCTCGTAAATGCAAGAATTAAATTTAAGAAGTTAAATACTCAGAACTTTAGAAATTTAGAATTTGAAAATTTTACATCTTGGAAATTGGTAACCAAGAAATCAAAAAATGTATGAATATGAAAATTTATAGATAAATGTACTTTGACACCTAATTACTACAACGTAATTACCTGCAGATTTAAGTTTGCATACCAGCAAGAAAATATGTATTAATAATTAATCGTGACCCTGCCCGCATTTTCAACGCGAAATTCACAAATCTGACGTCATAAACTCTTCTGAAACGCATATTGGTATATCAGTTATCACTGCACCTGAATCATTGTCTTTCCAAAGGAAGGTTAAGGCCTGACATGTACATGTTCATGTGGGCGAACAGGTTTGGTGAAATCTTCCAACAGATCGATGTGCTCCGTGAAACTCCTAAATATTTTACGGTTGATCGATGCAATCGCTAAATTTCGTTGCTTGCTCGTAAAGTATGTCGGTTGTAACAGATGTTGACGTGGAAGCTGCATAAGGATATTACGTGTTGATGCGAGAAAAACATGCAGGTGATCTGAAAAATTGTTTCCAAGATTTCTTATTTCATTTCGCTCTTAAAGCGTAATGTTTTGATGTACAAAAACGTGGAGGACTTTCTAATATGTATTAATTGCTGAATGGCAAAGACTATGTTTGATGACCAGTTTAGGGTACTCAGTAGATCAACTCATAACAAATTGTAACGATACATTTTATATTGTTTCTAGGATAATATTACAATATGTCACACCCTGTATACATTTTCATTTATTTATAACTTATAAGAAATTATACTTATAATAATAAATTAAAAATACATTTACCACATACTTCGCACTGAGGCAATACATTTTTTGAGAACCCCATTCTTGGTATATTTGATAAATTAAGTAGTAGATGAAAGGAGTGTAATTTAAATTTCTATAATTTTAAAACAGTCAGAAACATTAAGCTTGTAGCCGAAACAAATTGCAAAGTACATTATGACTTTTATGGACACACTTCTCAATCACCGTAGTTTATACTAAAAAGGTGAGATAAAAATGTTAAGATTTGTCAGACAAGGTGTTGCTCGAATTCCTAATATTAGCATACACTTTTGACCAAAGTGAAGTTTGTGTCTTCATTAACACCTCAATTTGGTGTACAGCAACCTACTGCATATGTAAAAAAACAGAGCAGCACGCATCTTACAGAAAATTATCATAAATTACGTCCAGAGCTAAATAAGCCCAGTTTGCAACAGTACTACTATGTTGGATGCAGCGATGAAAAAAAAGAGTTCAATAAAATCGAGTTTGAAAGTGAGATGCGTCACGAAGAGTTGAGGACGCTACTTGTAAGGATGGATGAGCCAGCGATTGATCAATCTGTCACATTGATCGTTCACGCAATCGTTCCTCTTTTGACCTGGCCAGGAATGGATTCAGGTCCCTAAACATTTAAGTCCTACACGTTTCAAGCTGTCATCGGTGCTAATTCACCTCTTGCACCTTTTCCCTGGAAATTGTTCGCCAGGATAGCGCCTTATTAGAGGAAGATGTTCGTTTACTATTCGCATGACATACGACATTTTGCAAGTCTGACAAGACTGCGATGCGTTAGGTCGTGTGTAATTAGGGAAAACGGACGTTTTACTAGGGATTTTGAAATCGAAGATCCACCCTTATTCGGATGATCTAGTCACATTGATAAATTTTATGTAATAAGATTTATGTCACGTAGGTTGATTATGTAGACGACTAAGTTGAATTGTTTTACAAATATAAATTAGGATTCTTTTAAGTCGCATATTTGTTAGGTTATATTTACAATTACGACATCCAAGAAATTCGGCTAATATTTGATTAGTAATGTATACATGTTCGAAATCAGTTTTCTTTGTAAATGTAGCCATAAATCAATTGTTATAATTGTTAATATGAAAGCCTGAATGACATAGAACAACTTAGATTTTTACAATCAAAAAACATACAAAATATAATTTATTAAAAAAAATTCTGTGGATGAGGAATGTAAATTTGATAAATATGTATGTGAGCAGAGAAAGGTGAAAAAGTATCTGTATTAATTATTTTTAATATACGTTGTTACATAAAATATTTGCGTAATAATTTGAATCAGTTGACGGGCAATAGCGAAAATAATAAAAACCAAGTCCCGTTTAAAAGAGCGTAATATCTGGGGAATTGTAAACATGTACATTAATTGTTTAGCTTCACAGGTCATGGAAATCGATAATGTCAATATGTATTCCGCAGAGTGTGTACTTGACAATCCTGAAACCTCCTGCAATCAGCTCAAATTCCCGAAATATCATTGTTTCATTAAACATCATAACTTCGTTATTAATCCTTATGTCCACAAAATTACCTATCGACTCACAGAATTTCATCATAATTATACCTTGCAATTTTCTATTAATTTTTCGAATTAATTAACGATGTGGTTTTGCTTTTTGAGTCGTAAATGTTTCGACGATTCCATTTTTAGCAAATTCCAGTTACTGTTATTAACAACCACTATCTTGTAAAATACCAGCAACGTGATCTTAATTCCTTGTCTGGCTTATCGGTCTTAACTGTAAATAAAGTGTATTTCTTCATCGATTGAATCGATCGGTTCCGGGAAAGAATATTTTATGCGACATCATGGGTTGAAAGCAACAAGTGAAGCGTAATCTATGCATATGTGTAAATCAACGCCGATGTAGAGATCGGGTCCCAAATTTTCATATTTAGAAATTTCAAGAGATATTTGATCATTTTCAAGTATTCATGGTTTCGAATCATCAAGTTTTCAAATTTTTAAGATCTCGGTTTTTAAATTCTTAAGATCTCGGTTTTTAAATTCTTAAGATCTCGGTTTTTAAATTCTTAAGATCTCGGTTTTTAGGTTCTAAAATTTTCAAGGGGTTTACAAACTTTTTTCAAATTTTAAAATTTGTGAATTTACAAACTTTCAACTTCTTGAACTTGCTTATTGCAAATTCTCAAATACAAATATTTAGAAACGTTCAAATTTGTGAATTTACAAACTTTCAACTTCTTGAACTTGCTTATTGCAAATTCTCAAATACAAATGTTTAGAAACGTTCAAATTTGTGAATTTACAAACTCTCAACTTCTTTAACTTGTTTATTACAAATTCTCAAATATAAATATTTAGAAACGTTCAAATTTGTGAATTTACAAACTTTCAACTTCTTGAACTTGCTTATTGCAAATTCTCAAATACAAATGTTTAGAAACGTTCAAATTTGTGAATTTACAAACTCTCAACTTCTTTAACTTGTTTATTACAAATTCTCAAATATAAATATTTAGAAACGTTCAAATTTGTGAATTTACAAACTTTCAACTTTTTGAACTTCCTCATAAGTATTCAACGTTAGTTTACAATCTTCAAAATTAAAAGGTTAATAAATATACAAATTTTAAGGTACAAAAATTCAGTCCAGTCGACAAATATGCAATAGAAAAATTAAATGTGGTATTACAGCAATCTTTCACACAGCTCCATTACAGTTTCACTGCAGCAAGCATTCACACGCCTGCACCTCCTATTAACGACTGCTACATCCCAAATAATATAAGAGTTAATTATATTCATCGAGGGCCATTACTGATCATGATAATCCAAACCTTGACGACATTTCCATGTCGTCAATGAGAAAAAGATATAGAGGTTATAATTCAGCAATTCGATCCCGAGCCATGTATTTTTTTTAGCGTGGTCGAAATAGAAGTAGAAACAACTGCAAAACAGGTAATAAAAATAATCAAATACCGTTATGTTTATGTTTTTCAAGAACATCCGAGCAATTTTCGGGCAAATTATGTTTTCCTGTTAAAATGGTACATGTTTATGGGATGTTGTAAGACTATTTATCACCGTGCTCTATCTCATAGACGATTCCGTTATTTTGATCGATCGCGATCTGAGATTTTAATTAACATGGATTTTCGAGTTTTGGTATGGAGGACGACCAGTTCACGCGGTCGTTGCCTTTTTTCGATAAATTATACTCAATGAAGTTAATCGATTTCGCATTTGATGGAATATAGGAGATTATATTTAAAATAACACAAAAACACAATAACTTTGAAAAGACTAAATGAATTTATTATTTAAGAAAAACGACTTGGAAGGACTTCTTTAAAATTTGTTAATTACACTTGATTTATGAATATTGAAAATGCAATTCTAAAAGAACCGCTATATTTTATACGTGTGAACAAAAATTATAATATCAGAAAAACAATAGCCAAGAAATAGATTTTACTTTATTAACATACGAAAATCCGATAAAAATCGAGCAAACTTGATTACCGACCTCGCAATACGATTATCTCTGCTAATTTCATTGAAATGAAAATTCAACAGCATAATACCATCTGTTTTGCATTAATGAGAATTCATTTAGCGTCATGTGTTATAATTACTCACTCGATTGTGAAACATACCTTTGCATTAAATTTGTATTTGTGATACGATATTTTTCGAGAGCAAGATTAATTTGATAAATTAGTTCAAACGAAAATACAATTGAATTCTTAAACGTGCAGGCTTCAACTTATATGTGCATATTATATTAACTTGCTTTGTCTGTTTAGTTGAAAGGATTTAAAATGTCAAAGGGAATTTTATTTAAATTGCAGTTCCATTCATATTCTTTGGAAGATGGATAAATTTCTGCGAATTGTAATTATTATGGTAATTAAAAAATTGTATTGAAGATTTGGATCATTTACGTAATGAGTAATTAAAAATACTGGAACAAACTTTAATAATATAATATAGATGTACTTTATTAATATATTATATTATTAATGTTATCTTTAGTATTTTAGTATTATCTATATTTAGAGGCTGAATCGTGCGAAAATGAGCATAATTCGTTCAAAACGAGCAAAATTGTTCCTTGTGGTGCTGAATTGTGCTCAGTTGGGATAACTTAGCATAACTAGATAGTACAGAGATTATATTTAATAATATAATAAAGATGTACTTTTTAGTACACCACAGAGATAGAATTTATTAAATACATTTTATATTCCATTTTTTGTTGGCTATTACGATACAGACATAAATCTGTATGCATTTTAATTTGTAAATTTGTAAATTTGTAACTTTGTAAATTTGTAGATTTGTAAATTTGTAAATTTGTAAATTTGTACATTTGTAAATTTGTAATTTGTACATTTGGAAATTCGTAAATATGGACATTTGAGAATTGGAAAATTTATCTTAAAAATTCACAAATGAAGAATTGGAAGATTTGCAACTTTTCATACTTCCAAACTCTGCAATTTAAATACATAGCGAGTGAAAGATAAATTTTATGATTTGCATATGTAAAAATCAAAGATATAAAAATTCCAGAACTACGAATTGCAGAATACATCCTACACATGCAAATAAAGAAATATTAAACATTGTAACGTGCAAATATTCAGATTGAAAAATTTTATGTATGCATACATCAATGCACATGATGTAGAAATAAACATGTACACAGATAATATTCCTTCAACCACGTTGCTATTTATTCAAAAAGCATTAGAAAATTCAGGAAAAATGTCATGCATTTTATGAAAACGGTTATTGTAAATACAAAATCTTGATGCACATTTCGCATAAGTGGATCAAGTGCGATTTTTTTGAAAAATCCATGTTTATAGAATCACAGTCAGGTATTCTTTTTCTACGGTCGAATGCGTAATTACTTAACAATTCGTTGCGCGTACCGAGGTTACGTCTCACGACCCGGATCAGATTTTATTTATGGAGCCCGTTTTTCGAACGTTGGGTGTCGCTGAATTTTTACATATGTACTGGCACGCATGATCTGCGGTGATGGATTTCAAGTTTACTGCAAGCAGGTCCGAATATCGCTGCATAATTTTCGTTCAAAAGTTTCTCAAGTACAAATACAAATTTTCAAAATCTTGATTTTCTCAAAACCCATTTTCTGAACTATTTCGTCATCAAATTTCCAAGTATGCAAATTTCGTGATTTCCAAATTTTTGAAGTAATAAGTTTCTTTATATTCAAAATATTAGGTTTTCACACACTTAGATTTTGTAAGTTTGCAAATTTTCAGAATTCAAATTTCCATGCACAATAATTATTCGATATAAGCAAATCTTTCGGGTTTGGACTTTTGCTTATATCGTATAGGACATTTTTGCTTATATCAAATGATTACTGTAGTCTAATTCTAAAATTCCCAAAACTCCAAACGTTCAAAAGTGCAAAAATGTTTCAATTTCAAAATTCTTCAATTTAAAATTCCTAATTATTCACAACCCTATAATTTGTACATTCTAAACTCTACAAATTTTCAAAATCCAAAAGCTGCAAACTCCAAAATTTCATACTTTCAGCACCTCAAATTGCCAAATTTCAAATTCTGGAAATTGTAAAATCCCTAAACTTGAAAATTCCCAAATACCAAATACCTAAATTTCTAAGGATTATACGTATACAACATTGAAATAGAGCATATTTGAATTTAGTATTTCTGGAAGGATAGGATTAATTTTCCGGCATTTCAAACGTAGATAACTTTAATATGCGCCAAATACTGTCATAATCACGAACACAATACCTTGAGTAGTAAGCAAGGTGGAAAATTACAACGCACAAGAACATACGCTAAATACTTTCGATAGCTGTAGGAAACAATCTCTAACTACGATCTATGTAATAACTGTACTACCCATAATCTTTTTATTATAGTTTATATAATTTTAAGTGTGTGATCGAAAGAATTATATGTAATATTATCACAAATATTAGAGTGCTCTAAGAATGCTCTAAGGGTGAACCAGAAATACCCGAAGGGTGCTCCACGAATGCTTTACGTATTCTTTATTTTATGTATACTTTATTTTATATCTTTTTATTCACAAGGAAGTATTTCTCTTCATTTTCTCCTCATGATAAATAACGTACAAAAAATTATGCGAAATAATCTCGAAACAGTGCAGAAATCCTATCATTGATAAAACCAATTAAACCTTATCCAACATAAAAAACAGAACATACCATTTAAACAAACCTTTATTATCAATACTCGGAAGCGATAGTCCAATTTCAACAATTCATATAGTTTTGTTGAAATTTCATTGCACAAAAATTGTTTGAATCAATTTATTTGAACAAATTCACAAATCATTCTATTTTTTATTGTTTCGAATCAGCGGAGTTCTGTATGGCAGATTTTCGACGACACGTGAGAGCTGAATTTTAGCAAATACATGAATGTTACAAACTGATGAGACATTCTGGAATGCGTAGTACGGTAGCTGAAACTCTTTCGACTCCTTTTTTTGCCGATGACGAATTTCAAGTGGGAATTTTCGGTAGTTTATATTGAAATAGGGATTAAGATTGGGAGACGATTTAAAATTCGTAGACGGTGTAACACTTCGAACACGAATTTCGGGAGATTTATCATTCTTGGAATTCTTTGTTCCTTTTTATACAAAACGTCCCATAATTTGTGGTGAAATCATAAAAATGGTAATTATATACGCAGTGGCGTAAGCATTTTTTGCCTAAGGTGAATCACGTTCGTTAACCCTTTGTTGCATGATTTCTTCAATGTTGGAAAGGAATATTAATATTTTCAATTCAATATTTTTGAACTCTTAGAATAATAAATAAATTCTTTCTGCATTGAAAATTTGTTTAAAATATTATCATATAATATCGTTTCTTAGGAGGCACAAAAAATTATAATTACAATTTTCAATGATTTCAGTAAGTATGAAATTTATATTTTATTTATTCTTCACAGAATGCAAGAATTCCATACTACAAATTATTTATTGAAATTAAACATGAAATAAAATTTCTTAGATTACTTATAAAATTAAGGAAGTATAAATTAAACATGAAATAAAATTTCTTAGATTACTTATAAAATTAACGAAGTGTTTGAAATAATTCAGTGGTTATGTATCTCATCTCGAATAAAATACCATCTTGCTCTATGATATATTTTGTCATAAAATATAATCCAGCATATTTCCTATTTTTCATATTTACTTCTAAGGTTCCAAGAAGAGGATAAAAATACCTCTTCTTGGAACCTTAGAAATACCATAATATGCGCACAACCATAAATTCTTCCACAGATCTTAGTTCAGATTACTCAATTCCCTAAAAGCTATGTTAATTAATGTCAAGGATAATATAATGTAAGGAAACAAAGTATCTGCTTCTTTAATTTACACGTTGCTACACTTTCGGCAGTACATTCTCATTTTCTCACGTTGAACGATAAGGACTCAACGTATGGAATTTTGAAGAAATCTTGAAGCGTGTTTATATTCACGATTCTGATTATTTATTACGTAAATTCGTTTCCAGCTAATGAAAAGTTCTGTAATCTCAAATTCAATTTGTCGATTCGGATGGAATCTCACAATTTCAGACGTAATGTCCCAGTTTTTTTTCCACAAAAATTTGCCAGAATATTTTATAAACGAGATTAAGAACGCAATAAACGATCTTTAAAATGGTTTATGAAAAAATTGTAGTAAAAACGAAACTGTAATTGGATGTTTCCTTTTGGATACGAAGTAAGCTACAACTTTTTACGCGAAACTTTGCCAGCAGATTTTATGAAGAGTTATACAGATATTTTTTATTAAAAGTTTATAATAAAAGTACAATTTTATACGAATTATAAGGTACATGCATTATAAAATATTGATTTTCTTAGGAATCATACTTTACTCTTATGTTTACCACATATTTTTATTTCAGTTACTTTTTTATTAAAAGATTGTAATAAAAGTACAATTTTACAGGAATTGTAATGTACATTTTAAGTAGTGCGTTATAAAATATTGATTTGCTTAAAGAATTAATAATTCCATACTTTACTTTTATGTTCACAGTGTATCCTTTCAGAAATATATTATAACAAAATCCATTTTCATGCTATTTACATTTTATATTAATATTATAAAAACTTATAAACGTCTCCCCAATTCGCGGTACAAAACAGTTAAATCGATAGCGATCTCATCTCTCAGAAATTCCGAAATTCCTACAATTTTATTTCTCGAAGATCCCGCGCTTTAAACCGCGATGGAACACGTCCGCATTAAATGAGGAAGCGTGATCGCACGAGATACGCGGCTGAATATTTCGTAGCGGAAAACACGCTGTTACTAGTTGTCACGATATATGCGGTACACGTTTGACCCCCGTGCGTGAATTTTTAACAAACCCACACGGATTCGCGTGTACTCCATGCGTGCTGTAAGAACGGGGTTCGTTCACCCCGCTGGTTCACGGATCGGTGAACTTGATGGATAAATATTTTCACGGTTGATTCTAAACGGGTTCAACCCAAATTTTTACGCTCGAAATGTCAATGTCGAATACCAGAAAAAGAATATACGGGTGCACGTACGCGGACGATGAAATCGATAGGTTCGACGCTTCGTAATATCGAATACGAGAAAGCGAAACGTTTTACATATTTATTAGGTGGCACTCCGATAGCATGTTACTTTTCCTGCTTCTTTCCTGAATAATGTTACATGAGATTAATTAATGTGACTTTCTTTCAGCGATTAATGATACACCTTACGCGTACGGTTACTCGACTCTCCTCCTCGGTTTACGTAACGATTGCACTTTTAAAATCGAACGATAACTAATGACGGACAAGGGTGAACATTGTACTTATACCGAAGAAGAATCGATTTAACCCCTCGGCGTCTTATGAGAAATTTAGATGATTTATTTTATATCTTGTTACGTATTCGAGGGGAGGGTTGTGTCTTAATATTTTTGAAAGCATTTAATTATTTTATTGAAGTGAAACTTCTATGGTGCAACTTCACCTGGGGGGCGCCATGGCCGACGATGAATCACAAACAAGCAGATTTGAAAATTCAGTAATTTTTGATAGCATAAATAAATTTTTCAAGTTCAACAATTTTTGACTTCAGAAGATTTTAAATAACTCAGTTGTAAATTGTTAAATTTTTGAAATTGCAAATTTGCTAATTCATGAGTGCTCTTCCTTAATTTTTATCTTCAAAATTCTCTAATTTCCCGATTTACAAATTTTCAACCGATTTTAAATACCTCATTTGCAAGTTGTCAAATTTCTAAACTTGCAAGTTTGTTAATTTATGAGTTCTCTAAGTTCCTTAATTTCTCATCTTCAAAATTCTCCAATTTCTTAATTCCCAAAATTTTAACTACCACATTCTCTAATTCTAAAATTCTCCAATTTCCCAATTTTCAAAATTTCAACCACCAAATTCTCTAATTCTAAAATTCCCAAATTCCTAAATTCTAACATCAGGACAATGTTTATCAAAATTTATATTTTTAGTAAAGTGACTATTTCCGGAGAATACATACGGAATGCTTACTTCAAATAAATTGAAGGTGATATCATGCGTGAACATTACCCTGAAGCGACAGCTACATCTAATCTGCACAGTAAATAACCGAGTAAATTATATTCATAAGCTTGTTACATACTTTAAAAAGCTAATTTACGGTATTGCGTGATTGCTACCTGTCAGCTGGGATTTCCTCATCACTTTTATTTTCTTCATTTTTATGTTCCTCTCTAACAAAGAGTTTAAGCTCATGTCAGATCGCTGTTCTCGGTTGAAAAAACCAGACACGCTTTTTTTTATCATGTTAATTTATTGTTGCATAATATATATGAAATCATATTGTATCATAAATACAATAAACAATCTTATATGATTATAGAGCTGTTTATTGTAAACGTCGAATGAAATATTTTCAAATTTAGCAATTTAAAAAATTGATGATTTGGAAATTTCTGTGTTTAAAAATTTATAAATTTCTATAACAATTTTTAGATTTTAAATTGTTGAAGTAGATAGGTTAGAAATCTCATAATTTGGAAGTTTGGAGCTGGGAATATGTTCAAACTTAGGAGACTAAAATTTAGAAATTTTCGATTTTCTAATTTGGTCACTTGGACAATTGGAAATCTGAAAATTTGTATTCAAAATTTTACAAGTACTAGAATTTCACATCTTGAAACTTCCAGACTTTGAAATTGAAAATTTTTCAAATTATGAACCTGACTGATCGTCCCATCATTATTGTCTTAAGGTTTCCTTAAACTCAATCCACATCGTTAGACTCAATCTATATCCTCCTTAAAATCTCAGTAGATCCTCCCTGAACTTTGTATTCTCCCCTAAGCTTCAAAAAGTATTTCACAAAAATTCAATAACAAAACAGTATCCTAAAATCTTCATTAAATTACCGATTGAAATACGGAAATATTTTCGGGTCAAGGGCGAAGCTGTTCATCTTCCAGCAAGATAAAAATCGCTTAACCAACCAGACAGACGGGAAAAGTGAAAAAATGTATGAACGTAAGAGCGACTGAAGGGGCGTGTACCATAGAAAGCGGAAGCTGTCGTAACACGGTCATTACCGGCAATTAACTCGTGCACGTTTAACGCGAGTATTATTCAATATCACGCCGAAAGGCTAGCTACAAAGGCATTAAACAGTTGTTTTGCAGGCTGACCAGTAACCTCGATTCGAGCAGCCCAATGGGAGTAAGACTTTCGCTTCTACGCCAAGCACAGTTGCCAAACATCTTCCGGAATTCTTCGCGATGACTCGGGATAATTAACCTTTTCCCCTAGAACCTTTAACGACCTCGATACGTGCCACGAGACTCGTTCGTTTCTTCGTTTCGCGAACCGAAACCATCTTTTCACCTTCGGTCAAACCGATTTCCATTAGTAATCAGGATACGTTTGTTCACCGCCACAATTGCCATCTTTCTTCTCTAATTTTCTCTTATTCGGTCTAGAATCAAGTCTATAATTCAAGTCTATAATTTGATCGATGTCGAAGAATTATACTCTTGTTGGGCATATTTAGAATTTATCAATATTTCTAATTTGTAGAATTTATAAATTCCTTATTTTATCGGTGACAAATCTCTAAATTCTTATATTTCCGAATTTTTGGATTTGTAAAAGACATTTTCAAGTGTCGAAGTACCTGAATCTCCAATTTCTCAAATGATCAAACACTGAAATTCTTAAAGCCAAGGTATCAGTATATCTAAATCCTCAAATTGTCAATTGTCTAAATACTTAAATCCTTCAATTCGCAATCATTCAAGTACATTCTCAATGGTTCAGAACTTAAATTCCCAATTGTCGAAATATCAGAATCTTCAAATTCTCAAATGACCAAACACTTAAATACCCAAATGCCAAGATATCAGAGTACCTAAATTCTCAAATTGTTAATTGTACAAATACTTAAATCTTTACATTCGCAATCATTTAAGTTCCTACATTCACAATGGTTCAGAACTCAAATTCCCAATTGTCCAAATATTTAAATCTCTAAATTCTCAAATAACCAAACACTTAAATTCTTAAATGCCAGGATATCAGTATACCTAAGTTCTCTTTTCAAATATCCAAACACCTAGATCCCTAAATTTGCAACCGTCCAAATACCTAACTCTCCAAATTCCCAATTGTCCAAATATCCAAATCTCCAAATTCTCAAATGACCGAGTATCAAAATCCCAAAATTCGCAATCGTCCAAATACCAAACTAGCCAAACTCCTAATTGTCCAATACCCAAATCTCCAAATTCTCAAATGACCAAATATCTAAATCCCAAAATTCACAACCGTCCAAATACCAAACTACCCAAACTCCTAATTGTGCAATATCTAAATCTCCAAATTTTCAAATGACCGAATACCTAAATCCCAAAATTCGTACTCATCCAAATACCTAAATGTCTCCATTATAAAATCTCTAAATTCCCAATTGTCAACATACCAAAATACCCAAACTGTAAAGCCTCCTGAAGTTCCTAAAAATGAACAAAATGTTCCTAACCTTTGCCTTCACAAAAAAATATAACAATACACACATTAACTAAATAATAAAAATCTCTTTTGATCTATTAACATATACATTTATTCTTTATGTAACCTCTTTGATATCAGTTTCAATTGATCTCGTTGAAATTCAGTAGTCCTCATGCATCTCTATTTCAGATGCACCAGCATGCAACGCTTTTCGAGTATCTTATTTTGTATATAGTATATAGTATATAGTTTGTATATACTATATTTTGAATATAGTAATATATTCTTTATACAGATATATTTTTATGTATATCATTAGGGATTTAAGAGTCTAGGCTTTTAGGGACACAGAGACATAGGAGTATACAGGGTGTCTCACAAGTAGTGTAGATCCCTGAAATGCGAGGTAGCTGTCGTGATTCTAAATAAGATTTCCCTTTGCAAAAATGGGGTTTGAAACTTTGTTTTTGAATTATTACTGTGTTGAATTTATTTTGAATTATACTCTCGCGTCTGCGCATGCGTAATCCTTGCGCTCTAATTGGTCCATGTTTTTCCTTAATAGTTCAAAAACCTAGCTTCAAACCCCATTTTTGCAAAGGGAAATCTTATTCAAAACCACGGCAGCCTCTCCATTTCAGGAACCTACACTAGTTGTGAGACACCCTGCATACTAATATAAGAATCTACTCTAAATGTTTCGAAGATATTAGAAATCTAGGCATACACGTATCTAGAGTACTAAATAATCTGAGATAGAATACTAAATAGAGATCTGAAATACTAAGTATTCTAGGACTATGGGAGTACGAGGTAGTAATCTGTACAGAGTAGAGAGATGTCATAGGGGTGTACCTCTGCATAGAGATCTGTACGTCTACATAGAGATTATAGAGGTCTACGCAAGAATCCAAAGATATAAAAATCTAAGGTCACTAGTGACCCTCGATGAGCTCGGAATCCGTTAACCTGACGGGTCACAGGAAATTAAATTGCATTCGGATATTTGCCGACTGCCACAAAGCCTTCTCCACCATGAAGCATTATCTACGCGTACCGCATAACAAAGGGAAAAAGATGGGGAGGATCTGGTATTCTGAAACGATCGTTCATTTTTTCGCCACGTCCAAACGATTATAATACGCTCGGCTGATTATGGTAAACGACAAATCACAGTCGTGATGCGCGGCTTGTTCTTGCTAACAATGCGGTTTTTCTTGATCGTCCTTCTTCCCAACAACATCTCCATGTTAGGATGAAAGTCAACCAACTGTGATGTAGGAAACCGTGAAATTGTCAAGGGTCGACCGCGTGACGTATTCAAACTTGCTTCTGCGAAATTCTAATTAGAAAGGCACGTATAATACCTGGAATGAACCTGAATCATTTGAATCTTCCACTACCTGGCTGACTTCATTGTCTCTTTATTCCGGGTAGAGAGCGTGTTTACACTTTATGAAAGGAGCGAATAATAAGCGCCTCCACTGGAATACGTTTTTGACGATTATCAGACAATTTTGATTAACAATGTAGAGCAAGTCGTTTATGGTTAGTTAATCGTTTTCATTATTCTATTGTAGGTGTACCTTATGTCTGTATTGTTAGACTCCTAGATTCGCTGATCCCTAAATTTTGGCACATTTCCAAGTTCTCAGATCCCCAAATTTCTGGATCCAAAAATCCTCAGATTCTCAAATCTTTAGATTCCAAAGTACAAAAATTTCTAAATTCTTAAATCTCTACGTACCCAAATCCCTAAATCTCTGCATTTGCGAATATACCTCTGGACAACAATAACCATCAACATATTACAGTTCTAATTATTGTTAAATAATCAAACCATAAGAACAATGATAATTGACATGTCCGTAAAAGCATCCACATTAAAATATCGGATAATTACACGAACGAGATACATAATAATTAACCTAAATACTAACAGAAACTGATAATAATAGGATGTAGTATTATGACATTCATTACGTCGATTAATACGATAATTGATATATTATATCGAGTAAAACGGTTGCCTCGTGGGAGGATCAGTGAATTATAGTCACTTTCTAATGCTTCCCTCGTTTGCAAGTACAAGTCGTAGTACAAGCAACATCAAAGGAAAACATTGAACTTCCCAGCCGTCAAGTCATTAATACACGTGTCGAGGTATAGTGTGCGGCATTTTAATTCGTCGGTCTGTCGATGCTGTTCGCTTGTGTCTTAATTTATGTACAGGAGTTCGCTTTTACACCTGCCATTGTCGACCGTTCACCAGCCGACAATATCGATACAATCGATCTGTGCGATTCACGGTGAAACGAGATTAACGCTCTTAAGGAGAAATGCTTATATAAATTCTCGATCAAAGTTTCATTAATTTAAACTCGTCTATACGTAATCTGTTCGATTCTTATGCGAAACACGGAGTTGCTATGGATAATTGAAAATAATTAGTCTTCTTGCAAGAAGGTTACAAAAGTATTTTATTGGACTGTTTTTTGACCTACACATTTTTAGATTTTTAAATTCTGAAATTTGCAAAATCCAAAATTTCCAAGTATTCGAGTTACTAGATCCCCAAATTACCATATCTTCAAATTTTTAAATTACAATTTCTGAAAGTTTGAAATTTTCAAGTATGAATTCCTGATACTGAAATCTTCAAAGTTTTAAACTTTTCAGTTTTCAAATTTTGGTACTTCAAATTTCAGTATTCAATTTTCACGCTATCAGATTTTCAAAACTTCCATATTTCCAAATTTCTAAATTTTAAAATTCCGACATTCCAAAATCAGATAAAAAAACAGTAAAATTCTTATGCAATTTGGGAACACTATTATCATTTATAAACTTTCTGTACTGAGTTTTTTGAATCAACTAAGTTAGATTTATTAAAGCTTTAACAATTGTAGAGAAATCCGCTTATCAGTTTGTAGAGAATTAAACTCGTATGCGGATCAGATCCTTTCACGATCAAACATTTCTCTTGCATAACGTATGTATTTTATTTAATACAAATCTAATGGAAATATGGTATGGATTTTAACGAATAAGTGAAATTATTAATATAAATAGAATAACAGAAATAAACGCTAATAACTTTTAACGAAGTTTATAAATTTATTATTCAAGAAAGAATGAGAAAGGGACACTTATATAACACGATATTTTATATGCATGCGCAATATAGAAAATTCACAAAGAAACAAGAACGAAAAAAAATATGAAAATTATTTTATTTAACATTTGAGAATCTAAATTAAAACGAGTGGCATCATGTAAGTAATCGATAAACTAACATTCATAATTATCGACTTCTTATTACCGATATCGGCATACATTATCGACTTCTTAATGTATTTATTTTTGCCACTTTCAATATGGAAATTCAACAAATACAAATCTACAGAACCACGTGAAGAAAATTACGCACAAAGGTACATATTTCCATGAATCGTTCATTAAAACGATAAATTTGTATAAACCTCTAAGATTCGTGATACAAAGAAAAATTCTGTGGGTATCAAGAGAACACGACTCTTCTCTTACGACTGACATGGAAATTTACGTGTTTGCATGGTCTCTAAACATGTCGTAAAACTTGTAGTTTACGCAAACGACCCGTTAGAATACCGTACCAGAAAATCGATTGTAAAACTCTGTACACCTACGTAATTTTTATTGCGAACCAACGCATTGTGCTTTCTCTTCACGAGTTTTTTGTTCCACTTAAATATTGCCTCGAATACTAACATTTTAGGAATATTTTTCATATTCATCATCTAATCTATTATAAACAATAAATTGTTTAACAAATTTTTCGCTGAATTGTTTGATAATATGTTTAGAATAGTGAAGATCTAATTTAAGAATTAAATTAGAATAATGTGATAGGTTAGATAACTTCTTTGATAACTTCTTCGATTACTTTGACAAATTATTTAATAAATTATCTTATAAATTGTTTGATAACTTGTTTCATAAATTAGTAACTTCTGTAATTAACAATTTAATGAATTGCTTAATACATTGCGAAAAAGTTGAAATTATAGAACGTTTAAATCTGAAAAGATTTTACTTAACGAGTTCATATTTTGTGAACACTGATTTGTGAACAATGAAAAGAGAGGAAATTGAGGAGTAGCTCGTTCATTATGCTAATTTGCAATAACGTATAATCTTCTGTCAACATTGACAAAACGATCGACCTCTCTGTATCTATTCCTTCAATTACACAGGCAAGCAAACAATTGACATTTACAACCTAAATCTGTTTCATGAACAGAAAATCGATGTCCATGGTTGCACCCTATATCACATGTTTAGTATGTGTCCGACAGAAACGAAGATTTACGGTAAAAGATCAAGGAACGCCTAGGGGAAATCGCGATGTCATCAACCTGTTATAATCGACCGGGCGATCGAATCCGAGCGGCCATTTGACCGATGAGTAGATAAAAGCAGCCGGATCTTCTTCTTCATCGTTGTCTTGTGACATTCGCTCCGTGTCTGGTTTCGCGAATGATGCAAAGATGCACAAAGTCACGACTAATTACCGTCAGAAAGATTGAAAAGGTGCCAGTTCTCGAGCGTGGGCTACGATCGTGATCCGAGAACATTAATTGTCTATTGTTCGATTACCTGTTAGACGCTAAACTGATCTTTACAGGACAGTTAAGTCAAGTGTAAACGTATGAAAAGGGTAGCAGGAGATACGATTAAAATTAGAGTCTGACGTCGACATAGGTCGTGATGTCCGCAAGACCTGGTGATTTCATTTTCTGGTTGCTGTAATCGCGTGGGATCGTCCGTGATTGATGAGAATTTGCTATTCGAATTGGACATGTCATTTGTTCGCGAAGATTTACGATAGAAATTTGTTTATGTTCTTTTGGTGATGGCTTGCTAATTTCCTTCTTTCTTCGAGTGCTGATGAAATGTACGTTGAGATGCAGGTTTGCTCGAATCACCGTTTAAATTGCGATTTTATGATAATCGCGTCTGTAAGCCATTCGGTTTTAATCTTTCAAGATTATTTATAGATTTCAGTGATCAAAATATAATTTATATAAATCCATGTGTTCAAGGAAAACCGTCTTCAAGGAAAAAGGAACTGTAATCAAACGTGAGAAGCAAATAATTGGAAACAAAGACTTTCAACGCTAATTCAGAAGCTTAAAAATTAATTTTACTCTGCATCCATGTGTCGACAATAATAATACATTAAATTAATATATTTCAATTACCATGAATAATCGATAACGTCTATAAACAACAAATAATCATAGCAAACACGAGAACTAGAAATGTTTGTTTAGTAATTTTTAACTGTACAAATACATCGGAATACATCACACACAACAGTATCCACCGTAACAATATCGACGATCATTTGCCATGAATATTTCAATGATTAACATGCTTGCAAGATATATCTGCTATTGTACTGTGGCTTCGTTATGCATTTGGATTGTCTTAATTATCGTCTTCATTGCGTATCTCTAACGATGGTACTCGGGGGTGGAAAATTTATGGGCCTGTTCTTCTTTGTCTATAGACACGTTACATCACGTTTTATCCGAAGATCAAGAGCAGCAAGCAACCTTGACATTCATGCTCACAGACTGTTTTCTTGTCCGGAGAAAGCTTTCGTTGTAAATTGAATTGTTCGTTTAAACATGAATCTTAAATTCATTGTTGTTGAGTTGATGCAGAAATTTTTGCAATCTTCATGCGTTAATTTTGTTAATTTTCATGCAAATTCTGTAATTCACGTTCTAAAAAAGAAAAAATTGTAATGTAAAATGCTTCTATCCTATCGGAACAATGTTTCTTGGTCGACAGGAAAAAGGATCCATTTGTTCTTGTTCCGCATCTTACGATAACCCTTGATGCAGCTCTTAAAATAGCGGGCCACAATCGTAAAAAGGTCCCTGCACTCAAAACCAGTTTGGACCAGGAAAATCCGCAAGCTTGTTCCGTTTTTTTGGTTCAGTTGCAAAAAAGGAGAATGTGGTGTTGGTCAGTGGCCTGCGACCCACGAATTCGAGGGAAACCTTGCGATTCGCGCCACGAAACCGGTTAAAATTCTCTTGTTACGCGTTGCATTCAAATTTTTGGAGAATCACGAAAAAAAACCGCAACATGCAAATTGTTTCGACGAAGTTAGACCTCTTTTACGTTACGAGAATTTTGACTACAGAGAATAATTTAATTTTTACCACAATTGCTTTTGTATACCTTTCAAGCCTTTGCATTTCACAGATGCAGGAAATGAAATTTTCATGGAAAAATGGGAATTGAATTATAAACTTTTCATTTTCTGCGTACGAGACTTTATTTTTCAGTAAACTGATCAAAAATTCTGTTTTATCGATTTACATTACAAGGTTCGATATTTCACCTCGTAGGAAATATTACTTTGTTCTTATAGTTAACACACCTTTTCCCGAATCTTTTGTTACGAACAATGACCTTTAGGAATTACATAACGATTAATTTAAAACAGGATCCAGCATGCTGTGTACAAATCCTGTACAACCTTGACTTTTTACAGTTTGATAATTACATAGCAGTTTACAAGAATAAATTGTTAATTATGCACTCGAGAGCATGAGATCGAAAAAGAGAAAGCCATAACTCTTTTGAAATCAATCAACGAATATCAACATAAAACATTTATTTCGTTAAAGTCAAGAAACTGGAAAGAAATAAAAAAAAACATCAAGTAAATTAGTAAAATCAATGTGATAATTGAATTTTTTCTAACAATCAGTAATTTATTAAATATTATTACATATATTGTATTGAACTTGATTTTATACTGTATAATTATCACGCATTTATTTTAATTTTATTTTCATAGAATTTATTAAAAAAATAATTCTAAAAGTGGAACTCCAAAAACTTAAATTAACATAATAATATGTACTGATAAAAATCATGAATGTGTACTACACTACTTTTAACTCTCAAAGGTTTACAGAAAATGAATACCATGTTATGTAAATTGGGTAATATTTATGATACGTTTCTAATGTGTAGGCGTACGGGAATTGAAAATAATTTCGTAGGGTCATGTCCATTCTTATTTGGTTCTTCATGAATATCAAGTTCCCTCGAAAGTATTATAATTGCGGTAACATAACGTATATAAAATTCTTATTAAAACATAACACGTTCTCACACTGAAAATAAACGTGTTGAAAATGAAAATGAACTTTGTGATTTTGGAAAATACTTGCGAATGAGACACAGAAAATTACCATTTTCGAAAGTGGGTCTCGACCCACAAAGGTTTTGGAATACTCCACTTACCATCTTTCTATTTTAAATAACAAGCAAAATAAAATAAAGACAAAAATTTAAGATATTCTAAAATATCAAAAATCTAAGGTATAATAAATTAAACTTTGATATCTCAATCAAACTGAATCCCCAAAGGATTAATGTTGATCACGTTTGTACTCCTGTGACATTCATTATCGATCACTTATTTTTCAACATTTATCTCTCAACAAATTTTCCCAGATATTCGAATTGATACATGGAAAGTTTATAAAGATGTCGTCCATGCAAAAAATTTTAAAGAAGAAAATCAGTTGTCCGAAGATAAGTAGCCAATGATCGATGGCGAACTACTCGAAATGGCATTAAGCTATTACTGGACGATAGAACAAAGAGAGTATATATTAATGTCACGAAAGAATGGACCGCCTACTAGCTTCGATATAACATGAACTATTGCAAAATCATTAGGGACACAGAATACATCTTTAATATCATCTTCGTGATGAAGATCGTGTTGCTCGATGAGTTTCACGGCTGGCAATCGAATTAATCACCTAATCTCTTATCAGCATGCAAATCGTATACATCATTGATCAGTTAAATTCGTATGTTTCGTTCATTTTACCCGGTCATGTGAACATAATGGTTAATTTAAAAAGAAATACATCTTGACGTTCTATCACACGTCCATACATTCTGATTCAGGGTTTATTACAAAGCCTCATTTCTTCTCAAGCTAAATATCTATGCTTATAAGGCCAAATAAAAGAAATTATCTGAACAATTACTTAACCAATCATTACATTGCCAAGTTCTCTATTGAGAGATGCGTCATTGTTCCTATTTATATATAATCGTATTGTTCTTTAGCCTTCATTTTTTGTTGTCTTTGTGATATTAGAGGAAACTCGGTAAATACTCTGAGCAAGAGTAATTAATTAAATTTGTGTTTTTTCTTGGTCGCCATTAATGGTGACTGATCCTTGGCAACATTCATATAAATCTATAGTCTATTTTTTTACAACATAAGGAAGCATCCTTGAATGATACACGATGTTTGTTTTCTCTGTATCTTTTTTATTTTACTGCGTCCTTTATTAGATTGCTTATGCCCACAATTATCTCTTAGCATTCTAAATATTCTTATAATCTCAGTTGTGTAATAACTGTTGTTTGTCCTAGCTAAGAGGTTTTGCTTAATTTCCGATGAATCTGGCACATATTCTGTAGCGCTGGAAGCTTTTGAAGTAATAATACATCTCCAAAGTAAGGGTTTCATGCTGATAAGAATTTTACTAACAAGCACGGATTTTCTCCTTCTTTCTACAATAAATGCAGCTACTTTTAAAGGGAAACATTTTATAAAGCGTTTTTGAGATTTATAATTTCATTGAAATATTATTGTGAAGAGTACATTATATTTTACAATATTTGAAAATTTATTTATTACCAATGTTATAATTAATAATAATTATGATTATAATAACATTAATAACGACGGGAGGAGTAGGATATAACACCAAATATATTCAAGTACAATAACAATGCACGTACGTAAAATCGAATATTTACTTTACTATTAATATGGTTTAATTATTCATATATTGTTTAATTATTAACCCTTTCGCTACGGTGATTTTTTCTGAGAAATGTGATTATGGTCTTATTTATTATAATAAAAAGTTAGATATTCTTATTTATAAAAAGCAAAGCTAAAGCCTTTCTATACAGTTTTTTATCCTTCCTTTATATACAAAGGATAATACAAATGACAAATGTTATAACACGCCGTCATAACTCTTTTTTATAAAAACTTTTTAATCGCTAGGAAAAAACTCTGTTGGTATAAAAGTGGGCGCCTATAGGTGCTCTCAGTAATACAAACACAAAATTTCTAAGCGCCTATAGGCGCCCACAGTAGCCAAGGGGTTAATAACTTCATTTCTACTTTAATATGATATCAACATTTACGTTGAGTTCTGAGATCTCCTTTTTCCAATTTAATTGAACACCTCTCTTAAATATTTTATTCGAACTATTAATTTAATTGGATCTTCAAGTCTATTTTTTCAAAAAATACTAAAAATGAACATACAAACTATTAATTTAATTAATATAACTGTTAATTTAATTTGATCTACAACTCTGTTTTTACAAAAAATACTAAAAATGTACATAAAAATATTTGTGCACCACCGATGATAAAATGGCGGGATAGAGTTCAGACAACGTTCGATACACCTGTTTGATTGTTCATTTATGAATAACTATAAAACAATCTGCCTAATCGAGACATTGAAATCACAACGTACTGAATGAGCTCGTTTGAAACTCAAGGCAAACTTTTTGTGTCCGTCAAAGAGAATGGCGAAGAACGATTATCCATAAGAGTGCGTTCTACTAACTCTGAGACCACCTTGACACGGTTGTTCACATTTCAACCGAATGGTTGCACTGCTATCCCGGTATCGTTATAAATAATTGCAATTAAAGGAAAATGTCACATCCTATGGTGTTAACTCCTGACGTCGTTGTACATACCTCGATATTAATTTAAATGTCAGGCAATTTATGAAATGAGTATGAAATATGAATATTGTGCACGTGCGCGTATGTATAAGTTCGGTTACTGGTTTACATGTATCAACAATGCATATTCCACATATATGTATACGTGTAGTGTAAATTTTGAAGATAATTAATGAATTTTGCGAAACATTACATGTTTATTAAAATATTCTGCATTATATCCTGCATAATCAATTAAAATTATTTTTCTGATTTCATTGGAAAGAATTTTTTTGTTCCATAATGGTTTTTATTAGAGGCAAAAGTTTTCATACATTTCATAACAGGAAGATTTCAATTAACCTAAATATATTACGTAATGTCAATCAGCTTTCATTTACGTTTGCAAATTTATTTATTTATTTTAAACAGAGATACAATGCATCTACCTTCAGGTCGTTAGCGACGACTGGGTTCTATTTCCTACACTTTTATGGACTATATGACGTTAAACCTGGATTAAAAAAAAAAAATAAAATAAAAAAGGTATTTAAATGTACATGCTTTACAAGAATGAAAGCAAATACTTCCTTTATGGTGTTCGACATGTTATTATACGGTTCATTTGCGAAACGAAATTCTGCACTGTCGATCGATCATACCTTTGCATTTAATTTCAAACGAAGTGACGTGACGTTTCATGCATCCGTTGTGAATTTCAAAGAAAGAAAGACGGCTGGCCTTAATTTCTGCTGCTAGAAAGGCACTGGCACAAGAAAAAGCTTGAAGCTCTTACAGGCTCGAATACGACGATTTACCTTCCCAAAATTAATGGGGTCTCACGATTAAATCATTGTGCAGCGTCAAACGAAAAACGTCCGCATGTATGTTTGACATGCACGCATAAAGTGATGTTATCAACGTAAATCAATTTATGATTAATTGGCATTAAGAACGAGTCAACCCTTCCGGTTTCGATTGGTCTTCGTTGCTATTCGCTCGTAATTTTTTTCTTGCTTTCTCAATCGTTATATGTACTTTATTCACAGTTAATCTTATCAAGACAACACCTTACGAAATTCGATTTCTCTCTACGTTCAATATCGAAGTGAAACATTTAATCAATTAATAGGACGTTTATTGTAGACTGTTTGCAAGTATATGCAATGTACAATGATCAGAGTGAATTTTAGTGCAGAACGTGTTGTCATTTCTGAAACATAACAAGCACCCGTATTAGTTCTACCTTCGCATCCAAATAACTATCGAATTTGTGGAATAAACAATAGAGTGCATGTGCATGTAACGCTTTGAAACACAGATTAACATAAAGTAACATCCCGTTCCATCATTCTCTGAAATTCGTAGAAATGCGTTGCATATGTTATCAAAGCTGATTTTACGGAACGCTAAATTATTAAATTATTAAATTAAACTAAATTTTGGAGAATACGAAATTCAAATTGAATAAATCAACATATTGTTACTAAAATTTTCACATAATAAAATGTGATAGTACTTTAAGATCTTAAACGATAAATATTATTGTCAATGCTTTGCAATTCTGGAATATCATCTTTCTTGCTGTAACCAAATTTTCATACAATTATTTTTTCAAATTTTCGAATTCGAGTTTCTTGAAAATCGGGCTTTATGTACACAAACATTATTATATAATTTTAACTTAGTTTTTCATGCATCATCCCTTCATGTAATCATCCCTTTTTGATTGTGTAACCAGTTACTGACCACCTGTGTAATCTCCAGTTAAATGACCGCCATATCGCCAGTAACGCATTATTGTCCCAGGATTAGCGATATCTTGATCAATTAAAATTATTAACAAAACATTATAGATACAATTTGAATTGTCATTCACTTGTTATTACGTTCACAAGGAACGTAATCTAATGTCATCTCGACGAAAAAATCGATTCACGCCGATCTCTGTTAAATGTCATCCTTGACATCTTTGGACAAAATAGATATGTTCCAGCATGCTGCAGTGTTGAGAAAAAAGCACCTGCACATTCTTCGGTCGGGAACCGGTCGCTGAGACTTCTCCATTTATTGCGAAATGCGAAGGAGTGCACTTACTTTAGCTGGACCTTTATCTCGATACGGAATATTTATAAGATCGAACGACAAAATGCGACGAAACGATCCCTAGCGAGTTGCTAATTTGTCGGTACAACTGCTTAAGTAGGATTATACATTTCAATTAAGACCTTATCTGTTCCGTAAGATACACAATATCCAAACTACTTATTTACTGACGAATAGCGTTAAATGTAACGTTTAAATATTAATATGAAATTTAAAACTTTATAATGTTAGGAAGTTGGACCTTTAGTATTTGAAAAACTTGGTAATTTAGAAATTTGAGAGTCTCTCATAAATTTGCGTATTTGAGAATTTGGAAATTTAAAGATTTGAGAAACTTGGTAAATTACGAACGATAAAGTTTAGGAATGAAAAATTTGAAAATTCTGCAAAAGAAAAGATGTATGTTCTTTAAATATTTTTATTGACTTGTTCAAGTATAGATAACAAATGTACAAAGAAAATAGAACAACAGTTGACAATTCAGTAAAACTAAGTGGAAACGAACCAAAATCTATGTCGTAAACACTGTAGACAGAGATGCTAACGTTAATGTCTCAGGCACATTAGTGTATTTTTTCTAATTTGGACATGTGCCCCTGTCATTACTAATGAATACATTCTATCTAACAATAAATCGACTAATCGTAGACAAAGATTTTGGAATCCACTGAACGATTAACTGTTGATTCAGTTACTTTGTCGCTTCGACATCGATCACTGATTCCTTCGTTTGAAACGAATGTTCTTATCGTTCTTATACGGAAATAAATAAAAAAAGAAGAAAACATTTATACAAATACACCGTGTGTGTGTTCGCAAGTAATACTAAAGTTTACAATGTAAAATTCGCTATTTTTCTACTGGCTGGATCTACCAAGTCTTTTTTTCGTTTTTGTTAATTTGATAGAACATCACGCGTGAAGAAGTCGTAACAGTGAGCAAATGTACACGCACGTGATACAAGTTCCGGTAAAACTTATTATATATTTTGAATAAATTAACGCGCGGATAACAATCGACTAATTGTAGCTAAAGAGAGTAGCAAAATCTCGTCGAGTTTCTTTAATGCATTACTTTTAAAGGAACACGTGTTTCGTTATTCGGGTATACATGGTGTCTACAAATTTTTGTACAGCTACAGAACGAGTGACAGGACATATTATATGCAAACAAAAATATTGCACTTACAAAATGCAAAACTTCAAATAATCTTACAAATTTTGAATATTATCACAATTTACAGAGAAAATATTGAAAATAAGTTTTCACATTTCTTCAGCTTATACTTCAGCAGTTCAAATGACAGAAATTTGTAAATACCACATACTTTTTTTTTACTAAATTAAATCAATCAGTATTTCAATATGAAACTCTTACTCTAAAACTACTTAAACTTACAGACCGTGTAGTTTTCATTAGTTATAGAGCTACTCAATTTTCGCATCCTATATTATAAACACTTTCAATCATCAATGATAAAATTGCCGGAACTTGCATATAAAGCTATACGTATATCACGATACAAATTCAATGCGTATATAATATATTTATATATGTATATATATGTTTGACATTATAAAATTCAAAGTAATTAATGTTCTATTACAAATAGACGTCATTGTTACAATATTAACGGTTATGAGCGGTGAGAAACCCAAAATTATCACTTACAATGTAAAAGAAACTTCTTCTTTTTGGCTCGTTTTATAACATAATAGAAACACATTGATATACATCTTGTCCATTATCTTTCGTTTAACATTTTTACATCTAGACAAGTTCAATATTAATCGTAATGGCTTCAGCTTAAAAGTTAAGTAATGCTGCAGGAAGACTGAACGAAAGAAATTATAAATTCTTGCGAATATATCGGTGGGTCTAAACAGGGCCGGCCCGACACGGTGTCTGGTTTCATTCAGCACGACCAAAAGAAACATATGTATACGTTTCAAGCTCAAAACGCTTACAAATTTCATAAACATACATACATCACAACATAACATACATTTACTGCGACTTAACTAAAAATTTACAGTTTCTGAGTCAGTATAGAATTAACTTGTCTATATCTTTTATCGATAGAGTCTTGGAAGTGAGCATTTAAAAATAAACACACGGAAGCGATTATATTTGTATTTCAAGGAAATATCTATGTCGGGCCGGCCCTGAATTTAAGTGTGTAATGTTAATATGAGTCTCTCAAAAAAAGAAAAATCGCTTGAACAATGATACATCGATTATTTTTTTCTGTTTGCTTATCTCTGCGTATCCACTACGTTTAATCGAATTTTTTACATCTCCCTTAAAATAGAATATATATGTATACATTGAAATCCGTAATCCTGCAGTAACAACTTATTGCCTAATATGTATCAGAGCTTTGTTAATTTCATCGGTTTGAAAGTGCACGTTGCAATCATAACTTGGCATCATTATGTATATGTATATGTATATATATGTATATTTATAGATTCATGAATTATGCGGAAAGAATCGCGCTATGTATACACAACAATATATTACATTAGATTACAACGATAATTGAAACTTGTATTCTGTCGTGTTAAAACTTAAATTACGGTATCGTAGGGTTCGCGAAAATTATGTTTAAAAATGAGCAAAAATGCCACGGCTGGTATCGATTAACTATACAAACTCCATTTCTTGAGAATTACAATTGTAAAAAGAAAGAAAAAAAGTCGAACTAGAACAAAAAGAAAACGTATTCTTAAGAATGTAAGCGTAATCGCGTGAGCAGTTTGTATATAGAAAGACAATCTTTTTGGAGATAATACACGCTAAGAAAGCTGCAGAGTTTCAAGCAAGAAGTGTCTTCTGCTTCTATTTATACGCATAATTCGATATTCATAACACGTATAATTAACTCGATGATCCTTACCTAGGCATATAATATTTCTTAGAACGCTAACTGTACATAATACATAAATAAACGTAATTTATAAAATCCTAAAGCCGAGAACCTTCTGTTCCGTTTTAGATAATTCGGTAAACTAAACGTCGTGCACGAAATGCGTATTTTAATCTTAGGATGATTACAGTCACGATCGCAAACGTTGTAGTGACGAATACTTAACTACATTGGACTAAGATTCTTCGTGTTCTTTTATATTATGAAAATATTACGAACCGTCGCTATAAACGTTGTTAATATACATATATATATTCTAAGGTTCGTTGATGTGCCCTTGGCGTTCTGTGCAATATCCAACACATTCGATCGGAATATCGATGATTATAAACCTTTGCCTATACCCTATTGTACAATTTCTTGATTATATATGCTGCATCTTATTAACACGCTTCTTACAAATGTTCTGTGAATTTCCCATTCACCCGAAATATCGGTTTGTTATAGAATTCATTGTTTTATACACTGGGGATAATTAATATAGTAATCACTGGGATTAGGGAGTGTACGGATAATCTAATATGTCGGACAAATTTTGAATTAATTAAAATCTTAGATTCGACTTATTCCGAATCCGAAAGATGGAGCTGCGCATTCCTAAACTTTGTTACCTGTATCAATTCAACAAGAGAATAGGGTTGTCAAATAACCTGCTTTTTATTCATTATGCATATATTGACTCTAATCAGTTTATAATCAACCTCGCGTACGGAACTTTAAATTTTCCTAATACTATTCGTACGTGTCCATTTGTATTATATTTTATATGCTACCTACATTCTATATCATTTAACCTTTTCCCATTATTCATATTTGTTATCCGCCATATGACTACTGAAGTGGAAAGTATGGCTGAAAATTTATAAGATATTCATATACACAAAAATTATCTTGAATAAGAAGTCAATCATCAATAATACTCATTAAATATTAAATTATTTATTGCCGATATTTATCGACAATTACTAAAAGACAATTTGCTGCCTAATTATGATTTTAGACTATCTCATATGATAGGAGATAGTATTGATATCTTACATGTACCCAAGCAATTTTATGGGTCTTCCTAAACTTAATCATGTTACCCCAAACAACCATATTCTCTTAGTGAATTAACAATATGTATATTCTTCTTCTAAACTCATATTAAGCAACATTCGTTTTATCTATTACAGAAGAATACTAGAGTAGAATCGTTTATTGTTATCTTTGTTTGGTACTCTGCTAAGAGAACATTAATTATCTTGGACGATTACTGAACGATTTTCAATTTGAACGTTTCTGAATTCTATTTACCCTCGAATCACAATGATTACTTTTCTCGTTTATGCTCTTTCTGTTCCTCGGGAGGCTCTTCACGAACTGCTGAGACCATTCTTAACATGAGAATGGCTAATAATTTGTCTAGAGGATCCATGAAACCTCGTTGAATCCATTTTGGTATCGTTGTACGAGCATGCGAGAAACCTAACTTTTGCAAAATATAATCTATACCGTAAGGTTCGATACTTTTTCCAGCCCATGAAAGTAACCTGTAATATGTAAAATATAAATTGTATGAGACTTTCCTCTTGTTGCAAAATCTTCAATTGCAATCTAGTTTAATATAAAAAATAATTATAACGTTATATATCGATTTACCTTACGGTTGGCTCTAAATGCCATGTTTTACATCTGTATGATCGCCAATCTTTTATAAACATTTCTGCTGGATCGAATTGTTTGCGTTTCTTTTCCTCTTCAGCGGAGATCGTTGCTGAAGTGGAGGTACTGCTAGTTGTCGCAGTTCCGGTTTTCTTTTCATGTGGATCGGGGCTGTGTGCTCGTGTACCGATATGCTATATATTGAACAGAAATAATTATAACTTCTTATAATATCCTGTTCTATCGAATACGTGTAAAGTACACTCACCACTTTCTCTTTTTCTTTTACGTACGAAGTGATTAGATCATGCAGGAAGAAAAAGGCTTCGGCGTCTACCGTGACAAAGATATGGTCTTCAAACTCTGTTATGAAACTACATTCGACTAATGGTTTTTCACCTGTCGAGAAATCAATTATTGTTAAATATATATTCTATGTAACATTTTGTTCGATACTAGCCGTAACATTGCACTTGCATATACAAATTAACACGTTTATACAAAACACAAGCTTTTATTGTTTAGTAGAATAAGGGATTAGAGACGTATTCATATTGCAATATCATCTACTTTATCTAATAAATTCTCTTTCATTAATTTGTTGTAATTTAGGTATAATTAAGCTATTCATGATATAAAGCATTTACAGTTTTTGTCTATTTCTTTTATACAAGTGATCATGGTATGATTATTTTCTGGTGCAAAACATGCGTAATAAACATATCTACGCAAATTATGTACTAGTTTATCATCAAAGCTCAAGTGGAATTTTTCGCATTTACTGAGCATTCCACATGCAGAACAATTTTTGTATACATTTGTGTTAGAGAACAAACTTACACTATGTATGTAAATTTTAAAGCATTAAAAAATCTTGAATATTCTAGAAACAAAGTAATTTTATTCAATGCAAGCTAAATACTTCTTACCAAATTTTAAACAAATTGATTTTTCACGCTGTACTTACTATAGAAAATATGTTTAGGAGCGCCTAAAAATATATGAAGAAAATACATAGTTGCAATACACGAGTCAAAGAGAAACAGTTTGTACTTAATAAAACTGTAATTTTTATGTTCATGTGTAAATTGTATGTGTCGGAAAAAGTGAAGTAACATTTGCATTCCAATTATAATTGTCAACTGTATATCACAAAGTTTGTATAATTTTTAAACATATGGTCACTTCTGTACATATATTTCAAACTTAAACAGTCAGAGAAAGAAGTACAACTTACCAATAACGTCCGGAGTTTTGGCGGTTTGTAGGTGTTCAGTCTTCAGATGTAACTGCAGTGACGGTAAAGCAAATATAACTTCTCTTGCATGAGAATGTTCTTGTAATTTTCCAGAAGTGGTTGACGTGCTTCTTCCTCGAGTCATGTTACCAGTATCAGACGTAGTTTCAATTCGTTCTCTTTCCACACATGGAAATCGATCTACAGCTACAAATTTTAAAAGCAATAACTATAACAATGCGTATTCGTTTAGTTGTTAAGCAATTTATGAGTTGTCTCAAATTTCTAAATTTTATTATATTCATATACAACATACCATCAATTTCACTGCTAGCAAATGCATAATGGAACCATTCTTGCAGTGATTTAAATTGTGGCGGAAATACTACGTTACGACTTAATTTGCAAACGGTAGCCATAGAATTATGTCTTGCATGTTGCTCTTGCTGCTGACCTAAACTAATGGTCAACGTTTGCACGACATGAACGTCGCATGTATTTGGCGCTGCAAGAAATATTAAATCACAAAATCTGTTGAAATTAAAATCTTATATAATTTATATAAAATATCCTTACATTCGACGCTTGGGATCTCTTGTGCTTCAGTTGCAAAACTGATACATGGTTCCTTCAATGAAAACAATGCCCAACTTTTACTCTTGAAGTTAATTCCATGGAAGCATGCCAAACTAATGTTACAGCCGTGAAGTTCCATTGTACCACCAAGTACAGTTCCCGTTGATGGTAGAGAAAACCTTAGACTACCTAATTGTAATCCTGCCACTTGAGCTAACACTCCCTGCCAATGTCTGTGATGACGAGCATCGGACATCATAGTCTGATTTAGATTCCACGGCCCTATGACATTCACTTTTGATTTTCATTTTATACTTTATTGTATGCAAACATATTTTATAGCTAACAAGAAGAAGTCGCAATTGTAGAATTGTAAATTTTAATTCAACTTTTTCTGATAAATCTAGAGCAAAATATACAAATCCATATTCGGACTACAGGCATTGTTTGCAAAAATATTTAACGTTTAATTTTCTTGTTGAGATATACTTCATTTCTCAATGATTTTACATTCTCAGTTTGACCTCTCTTTGTTACCAGCAATAAATTTTACCTTCTGTAGTAGGTTTCTTTTTCTGTTGTCTTTTTTTGAAACTGCTATTGGTAACCCTCTGATGCCTTGGTTGCAAAGAACTAAACACTCGTTTACTACTCTTAAACTGTTGACTAAAGAATTCATCCAATTTATAATACATTTTCAATAAATCTGCAGTTGTTGATTCACTGATCATAAGCTGCAATTGATCCCATCCTAAATCGCCGTGCATGAAAATTACTGCAGGCCTAGAATAACGTTTAAAAGAATGGTTAACAATCTATTTAACCTAAACCTAGAAAGTAAAAACCAAATATAAAATCAACCTTCTTGTTGGCATAAAAGCATCTCCACTACTGTTTCGATTAATTTTCCATTCGTCTCTTAACGTAACATCTAATGAAGACACTCTAGACATTAACACACTCGCCCCCATATAATCTAATCGCAATTCCAATGCAAACAGTTTTAAACCAACTGTGTGATCAGGTTCTATTCCAGGTTCTTCTCGAATATGTACTGCAAAAATGTTCAATGTAAAATAATTCAAAGAATTCATTTTTAAAAACTAGTTTTGATATAAATAACTTACTGTACGTATCAATTTTGCTCAATTCTATGGTACCACCAACAATACCACCTTTTGCATCTAAACTGGAACCACCTAATCCAACTCCTATATACAAATTTTTATGCCCACTACTTCCTATAGATAGTCTTCCATCGGATCGGAAATCTTTTGTCATCCATGTGACGTTGCCCATCACGTTACCCATATTCATATGAACATTTAAACGAGTGAAATTTATTGCAAACAACACCAATGTCTCCCAAGCAGCTTCCCTTAATTTCATTTCTGAAGATGACGTTTGTTTGTCTGAAGTGAAACTCCATCCCCTTCCGATATCTAATATCAACACAAATAAAATGTTACAAATTGTATTTTTAAAACTGTTATAATGTTCATTTTTTTTAATACCTTTCAATCGTGCGTGCGTGGGCATATCACTTTCTAGACTCAATCTTAATTTATCCCTATTCAATGTTGGGCTTCGTTCTGGAGCACTTTTTGACAGGCCATCAGTGCCGTGTCGATCGTAATGTTTTAATAAAGAGCTACCCATGACTGCTTCTTCCTGATTTAAAGAAGGACTGCCATCACCTTCAGAATATGCGGTACCTGAACTCAGATCTCCCAAAAATAAACGACGTACTATACTACGTCTGTACCATGCTTTGGGAAAAGCCAAAATCTCGCTTAATCTTCTCATATCATATTTAAACGAGGCAGATCCAATATCAACGATAGCTAAAAGCATTATTCAAGAACAATTATTTTTCAAAGTAGGAAAATATTATGTTTTCAATGTATCGTAAATTATACTTACTTGAAAACCGTATGACTGCGCGGCTAGTATCCGATATCTTCTTTGATTGTTCACTTTGAAAATTCAATTTTCGACTTCTTGACATGTGAAATTTTACGAATTCAACGTTAATGCTTAAAGAATCTTTTCTCTCGCTATCAGATAAAGGTGACCATTGCGCTTCTTTTAAGCCTGTTTTCTTGCCACCACCATAAGGATGAAAAATGTAAACGGAGAAATCAGCTAAACATCCAGTAACAGACAATCCGCCAATTGCTGAACCCGCTTCTTTCCCAGTAGACTGTGTACTTGGAGATTTGTACTCTCGAAATTCAACGAGCTCTTCTTCTGCTCGCTTGGACGAAAATACTATGTCGAGGGACGGCAATTGAAGCATACATTCTACACGAGAAACTGGTAAACACGAAAATCTACAAAAGTAATTAATAATTGTAATAAAAATCAATAGTTGTACAAATATGTCAATATAATTAATAAATATTTAAATATTACCTAAACGTCGAAGGTTGCATATGAAAATACACTATTACATCAACGGGGAAACTCGCGTAAACGTAATTGCTACTTGCTGCGGTGGCAGCCCATGATGTACTTTCCGTATTCTCTAATGGATACGTTTGTGCATTACTATGAAAAGTACTGTGGAAATGGGTTTTGCTTGGTATTGGTTCTAATGTTTGTTCCAGAAATTCAAGAATATGTGGACTTATTATGGTTTCTTCCGGTATACTTTGAAGTGTCATCCAGGCAAATAAGCTGGCTTTTTTAGTACTTGCTTTCTTAAGCATGCTTACTGATGAAGGATTAAGCATAGTATTGTCCGACGATATCCGTGGAGATACCGATTCTTCAGGTAGCGTTTTAGATTCATAATGTAACTACAAATATTCAATATTATTACAATATCATATTGTTTGTATATATCTATATATATATATGTGTGTGTAATATACAAGGCGAGTCACGTCAAATATCTTTGTAGTATTTAAAACTATATTAAATGTTTTAGGATTAATTATTTCAATAAGGCACACTCAATTATCATGTATAAAAGTAAACATACCTTTACATCTAAACCAGGAATATGAAAAATTGTCAAATCCACCAAAGGTACATTTGTATGTTGCAAATATCGTAATCGAGATGTACTTGTAGTGGATGATTTTTCTTTACTACTTAAATGCTTTCTACTACTACTAGGGCTGCTTGGTTGAAATTCAAATGTACCTCCTGAACACGATCGTTCCTTTTTCATTCTGCTCATACTATAAAAACGTAACGTTATTATTAATCACCCGAAATATACGCAACAACAAAATTACATGTATAATATAAAGATTTACATTTTAATTTCATCTTCTTTTCCTGGATCCTTCGTATGAAGCACGCATTTGCCACTATTGATTAGAACTTTAACGTCCAGCTCAAAATCTATATTAGGCTCTTGAGCTTTCTGTGGTGTTATATATGGCGATGAGGTCGATGAAGATTGTTCTTTTCCAAATGAATCAAGTAACGGTGCACTGCAAAGAATTATTTTGAGCGAATAAAATTCAATAATACATGTCACGTTTTATTATTATACGTACTTTCCTTCCATACTATCATAACTTGAGGTGCAACTGACATCTCTATTTTTCTTTCTTAGTTCAACTCGTTCTCCTTCTATTTCAATAGTTTCTGGCCATTCCAATTCTCCTTCTGGTAAACTTAATTCGGAGCCAGCACTTGGTAATGATGATTGCCTATGTGATGAAATAATGTATTAAAATATAGTGAAAGAAATATTAAATTTACAAACATACCTTCCTATTGTGTGTGTATCACTGAATGTAACTCGTGGACCACCAAGTCCTCTGACACGCAGGGAAGCCGACCTACAAATCCGCACTTATTTTAAAATTAAGACCTTAGAAGTTCAAAATACGTAAAAAATTACAGTCTTTTCATATACATTTAATTGATAATATAAACCATAATCCAAGCACTGTAATAAGTTGAAGTTAAATAAAAAGGAAAAAAAAGTTTTATTACTAAAGTAGAAATATATCATACCGACTAGGACCACTTCTAGGACTACTTTCATAGCTAGCAGAATTCGCTGAGTTAATTTCCATATTTATGTCCTCCGGACTTTCAAGTTGATTTTCAAGTGTCGGTGATGGTACAATAAACGAACGTGATCGATAAGTATTCGGTTTACCACCAAGTCCTAATTTACCTTTTATTCCAGACGCTTTAACAGACTGTCTTCTCAACTTTTGAATCATATCTCTGTATAATTTAGAGCATTAGCAATCATATTTTAATCTACAGCAACTGATCTAAGTTTATCTTATAGAAACATACCTTCTAAAATCTTTGAACACCATAGCTTCTAATTCATGCAAACGTTTCATTTCCTGTTCTATAGTTCCATGAGAAGCGCCCAAAGATCGTAGATCATTTATAATTTTTGCTTGCTCATTCATTTCTTTCTCAATTAGTTTCGATCTCTTCTTCGCGTCGATTGTAGGGTCAAAAACGAATGCAGGTAAATTATCTGTCCAGTTTTTAGATTTCTTCATTAATATACTCTCCTGTAAATATTAAAATTCCAGTTAGCAAATAATAATCACGTCATTATGAAGTTTTTAAGTGAAACAAAAATGTGGAAACCGAAAAGTAGAGGAACCTTCTTTCAACCTTTTAAGATAATTATAGAAAATTTATACCCACATCATCCAATCAAAGGACCAAAAGAGTACTATAGGATAAAATAAATATAATTAAACCATACTTTTTTCTTAACCTGGCTAGTACTATTATCTGGCTGATCTCCATCATCGCTATCATATTCCGTATGTTCATGAATATCATCTTCTTCAGAACCGGTTAACATCGTTAACGTATGCCCAAGTGCTGACAATTGTTGTCCTACATTCACATCTAAATGAATATCAACACCTTCCATCTGCCACTGTACATTTAAAATCCACTTAGCATTATCTGTAAACAATTAGTATACATGATGTGTTCATTGTAAGGAAGTATTAAAGTGGTATTGTATTCCTATTACCAGATTTGTCTGGTTTTTGTGCAATTGTTCTACTGCATACTTCATAGGTGCCTTCAGATACCATACATAAATTCATGATACTGCTATCAGTTGCATCAGGTTTCCAATCATCCAAAGAAGTCTCAAAATCATCAGCAAATCTTAAGCACAAACCCATAAATCTGTGTAATAAAATTAAGACATCATTATTTCATGTGTAAAAGTTAATCATGATGATACAGAACGATTTTAATAATAATTTCATACCTTCCTTTGCTAACTAAACTACCACTGCTGCATGCTGATATACTTGTGTTTTCTAATGTCACGACTACAGCACCTCTCGATTCGCCATCATACAGTCCTCTGTTCATACCCCACGTAGGTGGTAAAGGATTAAGCGGTACACAAATACCCATATCATCCACGGTTAGTTGTAAAAATAATGTCCCTAAATGGGGAGCACTTAGTTGACTCGTTATCTGGCCAAACGTTAAAACCTCTTTATTTAAATTAGCTCTTTTTTCGTTCCAATATTCATATGCATTTTTATAATTTAACCAAACAAGTATAGCCTTATCAATAGCCACCGGTTGAACGTATATTAATGGACGCTTCAACGTTATTAAAACTACTTCTTTATCTTCATCTTCTGCCATCTCTTCTTGAAAGGCATTCCGTAATCCTACTCTAGTATTGAAAAATGCGAATTGTTGAAATTCCGGGTCGGCTTCTTCAAATAACACATTTTTCAGCAATTGACCGAGACTTAAATTAATGTCAACTTGAGCTTTCCCAAATAATTTCATATATGGATTTGGTTGAGTAGCACCAGAAACATTTTGTACTCTATTAGATAACTGAAGTTCGACAGCTCCAGTTTCCAACCGTACTGCCGAATTTGTTGGAGTTGTTGCGGTTAATTGTATTCTCTGTACATAATAGAAAATAAAAAATATTAAAAACATTAGTACACGAAATACTGTAGTATTAAATGAAAATATCATACTTTGATACGAATGATTAATGTAAATAATATCCTTTTAACGACTGTATTATTTGGCTCTTCATCTTCTAACCACAGAGGAACCGGTTTCTCTCCGCCATAAACTTTTTGTACAACTTCGTTTACTTCTTTCATGAACACTTTTTGTACGAACACTAAATGATTAAGAAGATCTGTAGTCAAAGAATGTTCAAAAACACCGATATCAGCTGTAGCACTGAGGTAGCTGCCTTGTCTTAAAACAACACCGTCTGTAAATTATAAGAAACTTATCGAATATACTTGTATTCTAAACCATAACATCTCTGACGTTATAATATGAAAAAATAGCTACTTTACTAACCAGCTAATTTACTATCATTCATATTACTGTTACCATCTTGAATGTACTCCGCGGATACATGTACCTTGGGAAGTCCAATACTAGCTTCAGATGGTAAATTTGCTTCGGTTACTTGAAGTTTCGTTGTAAAACTCAAGGTGTGATGAGGTAAATCTATTGTGAATTTAGCTTTACTCCCAGTTATACCAGAACTAGTCACTTGATCCATTTTATATTGTGCTTGCAAAGATGGTAATAGAGCTGCGGTTATACTTAAACTTTGAAGAATTATGTGGAACTGCATTATAATTGGCTCTAGCAAGCTAGATACGACTTGTGGCTTTTCTAAATCAACAGATGGGGCAGGGGCATAATGATGTGGACTACTAGGTACACCTGTATCCACTTCATCTGGTTGTTGGCCCCTGGACATTCTCGATGATGTTCTTGTTACCCTTAATTCCTGAAGTTTTCCGATTATCAAAATAAATGTAATTATCATAAGTAAACACATAAAAATGATATATCAGAGAGTAAATATATTTACTTGCAAAGTTGAAGATAATTGTTTGCTGCCTCTAGTCATCATACCGTGTAAAGCTACCGGATGTTGGGGAATGTCAATATTGACTGCACCAACAGTCAATAATCCACTATTTTTATCTTTCTGACGTCTACTAATGCTAGAATACAGTGCTTGTGATTTCCCCACAGTTACTTTGACAACTGTTTGCTGACTCGGTGCTACACCTTCTAATAAAACGATCATAGTCCTGCCTATTTGCCCGGTTAAGCTACATTCTAAGCTTGCGGGCCTTGACTTTTTGCGACATGTTAAACTCGCATGAAGACTTGTTATTTCTGCCTCAAGTTTTAATCCGCTAAGTGTAGCCAATAATCTGGTTCGATGTATCCGGGCAACTCCAAATATAACTAGTCTTGTTCGTTCTCCCGTTACTATGCCTATAAAACGTTGTTTTAAAAAAATAATAAATTAGAAAAGATCCACCTTTAATTTTATTCGGATTATTTCAAAGTTGTATAATCAAATTGCATTCATATGTTAAACAATTATAATAGAAATAAAAAGAAAATGTTATACACAAACAGGTAAATTTCCACAGTTTATAAATTTATAAGTTTGAAAATTGAATTAATACTAACTCAATTCTCGTGGTAGTGGTACTGGTGTTGAGCTGTTTTCAGCATTCAATCCTTTCTCGATATCTACATCTTTTGTTTCATTTAATAATTCGTATTTTCGTCCACTTTTATAATGTTCCGATGCATCGGCTGGTATAGAGAAACGATGTGTAATAGTTTTAGTTTCCGGTCGTGTAGCATACAAATCCAGTAAGTAATAGATGGTTTTCCAACATCGTGGTGTAAGATGCGCTGTATCTTTACATTTATCAGGAAGTACACAAAATTTGTCTAATCCTGATCCACTAGGACTCGCTCCAAAATTGGGGGTAATTACGCCTTCGCTTAAATTGATATATCCTTTCACACTTTTTCCGGTACTACGTAATTTTTGAGCAAAACTTTGCGGGCGAGATCGAATACTCGCGCCGGGTGATATAACTTTTGATAAATTAGGCTCAAAATTATTACGAAGCAATGGAACATCTATCTTTTTACCCTCCAATAAAAGTTGTTCTTGTAGATCAGATGCTATTCATGAAATAAAAATGTATTAAGTTAAGGTCAATACATGCTTAATTCATGTAAGTCAATTAAAATATTTATATTTACTTGAAGATGAGCCATTTTTTGCTATTGTATCATTAACAATTAAAGTATTGTTTCGTTTGCTCTCCGGTTGTTGTTCTTTCAGTTCCATTTGTGTTTCTTTGACATTTTGATACATGTTACTAATTTGATGTAATAATCTGAGAAGAGGCATGTTTACTTGTTGGCTAATGTATCGTATATTTAAACTAAAATTCACAACTGTACTTGTATGTTTCTTCAATTGGCCCCTAGATATGTACAAAACAGTCTGTTTTTGAATCATATCATCTACTGTCATATCAGCCATTTTCTTAACATCTATGTCAATACCAATCTTTTCACATAAAAATGCCGGAGTTTCTGGTGGTATATTCAAATGAAATTTGGAACTATTTCCTTTCTTCATTTGGTATTTGCTACCTAATAGTTTTATTAAAATTTATATTGCATTACTATTTCAAATAATAATTCAAATTGATTGTTTAGACAGATGTTTCTTAACATACCCTTCTTTTTATCTGTTACTTTTCCGAATTCACTAACAACTATATCGATACGCATAGTTTCCATATTTCCTACTAAAGATAAATTTGATCCTAATGAGTCCAAAGAAGATACATTATTCACATTTCCTGAACCAATGGCAGATAACATTTGTTGTGGCATAACCGATAAGGAAGACAAAAGTGGTTCAAAGATTAAATGTGCATCCAAAAGTCTAAGTGAATCTTTCATTGGATAAAGAAGGGTACCACTGTGAACATCAGAGTCTTCTGTATCATCTGTCGTCATTGTATTAATTTTTGAATCCTAAAAACATATATTTTTATTATATTTAAGAATATACAAAAAACACCAAACATGTTTTGATCAACACTGTGGTAAATTGTATTTATGCAAGGTAGCCTATGCAATTCTAAAATGAATTTAAAATACCTTCAAAGACTTTTGCTCTGCGCGAAAGACCTGAGATGAAAGCAACAATAAAAGTGGATACTATGTAGCAAATATTTCCCATCAATTATCATTTGAAACATAAAATATTGCTTACCCAATTTCCTTTTAAATTGCTTTTATCATTGTCTTTTATAAACTCTTGCTGCTTGGCCATCCAACTGTACAAATCTTCTCCTGTACTTAAAGGTTTATTAGAATGATGACTTGTTGGAGATGTAACTTGATCCAAACTTCCAGTACTATGCTGACTACCATGACCACCTCCAGAATAAATACTTGGATTGGATCCAAGTTGATGAGAATGTGAAACGTGGATCTGAGGTGTTTTCTCTTCTCGTAATGTACCGTAACCTAATGTAAAGTACTATTTGTACATATATGAATTTCATTAAAAAATTGTTATCCAAAAAATTAAAGCACAAAATGTTGTGAGGTAAGTATAGTTATGGACTTGGACAAAAATAATTATAAATACAAGACAAACATCTAATAAGCAGTTTAGTGAAGTAATAAGCAATAGGTATAAAAAAGAAGGAATCTAATGTTTTAAAAAACGTATTATGCTATACAGTGCAGTTTCGCTATATGGCTCTGATTTATATGACCAGTAAAGCTAATATCCCTCATATGGAGTTTCACATACACTAATGATGCTCTTTTATCACCAGAGCACATAGAAAAATTTAAATATTCAAATTTTCGAAATTTCAAATCTACAAAGTTTTAAAATCTAATTATGTATTACATGGAGAAGGAGCTTTTGTTTATATGGCCCGTTCTACAATTTCTTCTGCTCTCTATGGCCTCACCCAGGGCCATATAGAGAGACTCCCTTGTAATTCAAGTGCGTAGCAATACAAACTTCAGACAAAATTAATATTAGATAAATCAGTATGGTGAAAACAGTCTGTACATTGGAAATTCAATATTTTCTATTCTTTTGTTTGCTCCTTTGTTCTTCTATCCTTGTGTCATTGATTGAGTCAAAAGATCTTAAATTTATCATATACCAATATATAAACTGCTACCATATGTTCTATGGAGTTTGATTAGCTCGCACTTACTTATGTTATTTGGTTCCCGAGCTTGATTAAATAACCCACCACTTGCAAGCAATGGAAAAACAATACTTGCTCGTGTACTAGCAGGCACTTGTGTAGGTTGTAATGATTTTCCTTTCTTTAGATGAGCTACTGGTGGAGAGGGAGAGGTTAATGAATCCGGGCCTGGAACCGGTGTTGCAATAGGGGTTGTATCTTTTCCTCGAGGAGAACTTACAGGAACCGTCAAACCATCACCACAAATACCTGGTTATTTCATATCAAGCCATGTGTTTGGTTCAGTAAGCACAAAATGAGATTAACTAAGCATATTTAGGAAAAGCGTGCTACAATTTTAATAGCAGGGACATTATTTAACCAAATATATTTATTACTTCTGTTAATGTAGATCAAACTCTACAGATGTAATCAAAACTTAAACAGAATAAGAGACATGAAGAGTCAACTTCTATAATTCTTCTAAAAATTTCCGAAAATCCTAAAGAGATTTTTCATGTATATAGTTTTTAATAGTAAATATAATCAAAGAAGTAATAATTTATATAGCTATTTGCAAATTTCAGTATTATCCATAACTCAAAGGTAATTCAAAAATACTGATCAAAGTAGATAGAAATTTTATAAATATAGTATGCATAATATAAAAATTTTAAATAAAATATCAATGCTAATATTTAAACACTATAATCATTGGCAGAGACACTTATTGTAATTCTTCAATGTAAAAGTGCAAATTAGACGTTAAGCAATTACTGAAATTACAGTTTAAAGCAAATGCTGAACAAGCTGCAGGTGTATTAAAAGGATGTTTCATAAAACATCAGATAAATTAACAAAATTATGACAGTGGTACAGGAATACAGTATGCTATATACTTGGTTTCATAGATTAATACTTTAAATCAGTTTAATTTATAATACCTGTACTTTTATCTTGTCCACTCTTGATATGTGTATGCTTATGCATATGATCAGTGTGAATTAACATAGCACATTCATCTGTGACTTCCTGTTCATCTACTTCACCCGCACTACCCTCACCGTCTGTCAGCAAATTTTCCTGTACAGGAATCAGTCAAATCCAAAAATTTTTATCCAACATTTTGGACAATAAAAATGATAATAATTTATTAATTCAATGTATACACTAAAGTTTTAAGTAGAAATATTTTAATGTTAGTACTGTATGATAAAGTAGATCTTAAAAATGAAAAAAGAACAATATAAAATAATTTAAAAGAGTTTTAAGTTTAGAAGTTTTGAATTTCACAGGAAGTCCTAAAATTTGAACATGTACTACTTGTGATATTTTTAGCTCTGTATTCAATTTTTTGTCTTTATCAAATGTACTTTATAAATGCAATTATAAAATATGATTAAATTATAAATTATAAATTTGTTAAATATGAGGTAAAATAAGCTATATTTTATTGCAAGATTGCGTACATAACATAAATGTGCAAGTTTTCGTTTAAAAAACGTATAGTGTATGGAAGCACCAGCGTATTGTTTGTTAGAATAGAGTTAATAGAGTTTTAGTTATAAAATAAAGCTTGTGTAATTATTAATGTGAAAATTAATTCAAACTTTTACGTGATGAAAATTTACAAGGTCTTTTGTTAGAACTACTTCTGTGAAATATTAAAATTCTTACTGAATTTTATACTGTTATCATCCTCCTGTACATCCTTGCTTATTTGCTGAAAAAAAAATTACCTACCAAATTATGCTCACCATAAAAATATACATGAACTTCTGAATGAAATAAAAAACTTCTCTTGAATAAAAATTATGTAACTATAATAATGTTATATGAGAAATAAAAAAATAATAGTTTTAAATTACAGATATTAAGTATTAAAAAGATAAGTATTGTTAATAAATACTTGAAGAAAATTAATAAGAAATATGAAAAAATAAAACTATGTATAAATCCATTTCCAATACTTATGATTTCACTTTGAATGTCGAATATCGAATACAAAAAAATGATATGTATTCATACCTCATCAGGGTCTGAAACAGCAAATGTGACATTCAATGGTTTAACGTGTTTAGTTTTGTAATTGTGTTCCAACAGCAGTGGAGTATAAAGAACATTCTTCCATTGCCTACTCAGCACTATAACACCCTAATAATAAGATAATAAAAGCATGTAAATATTAATATAATTTCAAGACTTAAAATCTGTATTTAGAATGTTTAATATTTATAACACAATTTACCTGACGAAGTGTCGATAACAAAGGTAAATCCGATTCTTTTAAATTAGCTTCAATAATTTTTAAATCGTTTAATAGAACATAATTTTGTAAAATCGTACACAATTGACAGGATGGATCTTCTTGTAATGTTTTCGCTAATGGAGTTAATCGTCCGTAACGACTCTATGGAGCACATAATAATAATAAATTTTTTCAAATTAATGAATATGAGTCAATATAAGTACCTTAGCTGGCATATGAATTGCTTGCACATCTAATGCTTCTGCCATAAGACAAGCAACAATAGCGGTTGATCTTCGATACATAGTTCTAAACATGTGTACAATTCGAATTGCAAATTTATTACTAGGATTCATCCAAGCATTTATAGCAGGCGATGCTGTACTTAGTAAATTCCAGTCTAATCGAGTATAATCAATTTTCCTTGTTATTGGAGTACGCGGCGGGGCCGCAAAATTGAACCACACTGTTTTCAATTCTATGACACAAGATACAGTATTTCCATTTTCTGCTTTCGAAGCAAGACTAGCGCACGTCGCACTTGTATTTATTTGTGCTCCATTACGTAAATTAGTTGATGCTGTTTCTGGTTCAGCTGCAGGTGCAGTAGAAGCTGCAATATAATGAAATAGCTATAACACTTATTAATAATTATTTACTTTTGAATATACATATAATAATATGTACTAGCTGCATTGTCTAGTTCCTCTTGACTTTTTACACTATCTGTATAAAATATTTCAGCATCGACTTTTTTATCGTCGCTTCCATTTTCTCCTTTTTCAAATTGAGATCTTTTTACTACCTTCAGTTTGATACCTTCCAAACCACATTCAAACATTATGAAACCTAGTCTATCTTCCCCACTTCCTAAAGTAAATTCCTCTGTTGCTTGTGGGGGACCAGATTGTTTCTACAATAAATATAATTCCAGTAATTTCAAAATAAGTAATAGTATGATATAGATTAAGCAGGATAAGGAACATACACTTTTCTCTTTGTCGTCTATAAACTGATGTAAATAATAATCAACGCATTTCAATGGAGAAGTTATCCTTGTACACGTAAATAATACTCTTGAATAATGAGTAGGAATTGCTGTTATAACAGCATCTTTTAATATTGACGATTCATTTCTAAGTCTTCGTAATTGTGAATGAGCTTTCCCTATGATAAGTTAACTCATTTAATAATTTTGCAATTATACCATGATGTATAACATAAATACAATATACCTATATTTAATGTGACCACAATTTCTTCTTGTTGTTTCTCCGAGGTCTCTATGTATACTGTTTCTCCACTTCCAATATCTGCGACTACAGCAGCTGTTTGATGTCCTGGTAAAAATGCCTTACTGATTTTGTTTACTTTTTTCTGATTTGGTAATACAGCTGGTTTATGAAACGTTTGAACTACTTCTCGAGCTTGCTTCCCGATGTAAAACCTTGCTATTGCATCATCGAAACAAATTGCGAATAGCGATACACATGTTAAATCACGAATATTTTCGAGAGCAGAAAAGGATATAATTTCTTCGACCACCGAAGCTTGCAATAAAGTTATGTTCATCTATAAATAAAATATAATAACAATTGCGTAAAGAATATCATCTACGATAGAGTCTCGAAACATGGCTTTAAAAGAAACTGTGAGACTGCACAAATTATGGAATTCGCTCAAATTGTAATACGAAAGAAAGCCATGTAGTGAAACTGCGCTGTGCGTCAAGAAATAATGTATTATAAATTACTAACTACCTTTGGTAAAATAATACTGCCTTGTACTTGTGTCATAATACTTTCTTCGTATACATTTGTTTGTAGAGCAATTTTACCTATTGTTAAAGATATGTGTTAGTAGGTATGCATCTGTATTAAAAACAAAAAATTGAATTGTATTCAAACTAACGTTTATCGTCACCTTGACCATTCTTAATATTTCTTTCAGCAGTGGATCGTTTTGAACTTGTTTGCACTTGACTCCAATATGATAAGCTTTGATCCTGCTTTAAGATATTAGCATCTTCAACTTTTCCAATACACTCATGATGCAAATGATTCAAAATGGTTAATGGATGTAAGGTAGCTAATGTTGGTATGATAGCATCAATGAAACGTTGTAAAGATTCAAGCACCATAGGACTTAACATGATATCTACATCGCCCTTGAATTTGACAATAACTGTTGTACGTGAACCACTTTCATGTTGCACAGTTAATAACTCTTCTTCATTGTGGGTAGTATGGTGTATTTCGCCTAAGTATAATAAAAGAACTTCCACTGAATGCAAACGTTATACCCCACAATATGTAACGATATGAAGAAAATTGTTACATATATTACCTTCCATTTGATTTAAAGTTGTGCTGTCCCAAAGATATGGATGCGTTGGAGTTTTATTGGATGAACTAGCTACGGGAGAACCATCGGACCTTGTGATCATTTTTAACGACGTAAATCCCTCTGTAACTGTCTCAAATTTTGGTACGTATCTTGCACCAACATAAACCAGTCTGCCTTCCTCTGTACGCTGAAAAAGTGGCGTCGTAAATGCACCACTTCCTGCTGAGATGGACGATTGACTCCAATTTGAACAACGCATCTAAAATCAAGTATGCAGTATACATATTAACTAAAAAATATAAAATTACAGTACACATGTATTTTATATTACCTGCGTTAAGTGACTGACATAGCTCGACATCAAAAGTGGTGAGTCAACGATCGGTTTATTTACTTGCATATGTAGATTTACAAGTGTAACATCTTCTTGTGAAGACACAGCAGATATGAAACTTGTAGAGGAAACAGAATGACTATCGGATGAGTCTCGCATACCGCCATTTTCATTTGAGTCAACGTCATTTTGAAAACTAGTATTTCGATTTACTCTAGGACTTCTTTTAGTACTTATCATTTGCGGTTTCGCTCTTTCTAAAGTGTGTGCTTTCTCAGATACGGATACATTCGCGTTTGTTGAGCTTTCTACGATAGATAAGTCCGATGAAAATTTCTTTTTCATGCTATCATTCCGATTTAATACTGAACCAGATCCAACGATAGATTGTCGTAAGCTCGACGTACGACTTCCACTTAATCCGTGACTTGTATCTTCGTCGGCAGAATAAAAAGCTTCGGAATGATTTTCTGAAGACATAGATATTGTCCGTTGTACCTGTAGGCATAAAATTAATTAATCACAAGAAAACAGAACTTCTGTATAACACTATGACAAAAAATTTAATTGTACCTCTTGCTTTAATTTCTCTTCAGATTCTGATTTTATGTATAATGAATGATGAGAGTCAGAAATGTTGATACCATCAGCAGTTTTCGTGCTCGATTGCATTGACTCAGAAAAATTCATTTCCGTAGATACTATTGGTAATGACTGTGGACTATTTGATTCAAATGGTTCCACATCGGATGCATTGAAATAATCAACTGCTAGTTTGGAATCAGATACACTACTTTTTGGAGCAGTTTCAATTTCAGGAACACTCAAAATGGATTTACTTCGTTCTGTATGTAATTTCGAATCTGAATCCAACTTTTGCGGTAACTGTGCAACGGGACTTGCGTCGACTAGTCGAGAATAGGGTACATCTTTTACATTATTACCACTGCAATAAAAAGTAAAATAATAAAATCCTCTAATACAAGAAATGTAACATTTTAATATTTACTTATTTTGTAAAAGTTATATATTTGATATTTATTTTTATTTTTAGTAATATCATGGTGTCTTAGTATATGATAGCGTAGCACATAAGAAATAAATGTTTGAAAATGTATGAAAGAGGCGAAAAGCTTGCAAAAAGCGAAAATTATTGTGGAGACAGAACCCACTGAAACTTAAGATAAATCAAAAAAGTATAGTGAATAGCAGTATAAATAAGGAATTAAAAAATTTATACCGTTCAATTCTTTTTAAACTTTAAATATGTATTAAAAACTTAAGGTTTAGCATATTTATGCAAACATGCAATATTTAAAAACATAATTTAAATCATGAATAAACCACTTCAAAGCTGTTCCAAAGATTACCGCATTGATGTATAAGAAAATCTTCTGTCCAGTAGTTTCCGTTCCCCACTGCATGTGAATGGACTTGCTGATGTAGCAATTAATTTTGTACTACTAGTTTCTTCGATACCCAAATCTTTATTATGATCTGTCACAGACCTTGGTCGTTCAACACTCTTTTTCGAAGTTTGCGATCCATCCTGTGTAGCAGTTACTTTTAATCCTGTAACTGGGTAGTCTTGTAAGGACACATCTGGTAAATTATAAGGCGACGTGTGGAATACTAGCTGGCCATCATGTAAAATAGACTGTCCAAACCCTTTTTCTTTTCCAGATTCGTTAATTCTAAAACAAGTAAAAAATAAATTTATTAACAATTTAAGAACTTATGTACATTTTAATGCGTAAATTTGTACCTGTATGCAGCAACATTGATACCATCTTGAAAATCGTGGTAACTCGGTTTAAAAAATTTCGGTCCATTCCGATTGTTTCCAAAAAATGCACAGCCACCTATACAACCGCATTTTGTTGATTTTACACCACTTTCTTGGGGCCATAAAAACCATAATCGTTTCGTGGCTTCGTCGTGTAATTTTAAATATTTGTTTTGTACCAAATGTAAATTATGTTCTGGAGTTGGAAGCGAAATTGCAGCTTCTAAAATTACTGGACCTAAAGCTACCGATCCTACTTCTAACCAAATATCAGACCCATCGCCTAAAATAAACAATAAATCAATAAATTTTACAGTCGTTGACTCTACACTTGTAATGATAAATATGTTTATTCTACCTGACATACGGCTACTGGCATTATTGTGTGATCTTCCACTGCCAGCTGTATTTGTATTACTTGTATTTGCAAAATGATCAGCTGCAGATACAAACTGTCTTATTAATATTCTAGGTAATACACCAGTTACACCAGATTTGACTTGTTGACCATGTAGATTGCAGGTTGATACGCGAATTGGAGATATCCAGGTGTGTATAGTTGTCCCTACTTCTTGAAAATACAAATCAATCGCATCTACTGCAATTCTTGTCATTCTATACTTTATATCTTCAGAACTAGGGCACCTATAAAAATATAATTATGTCACTGTGTTTAAACAGTTCACAGATATTCCAAACGTATATACCTGTAATGCTTATCAACATCGCTATCAGGGCATTGCAAAGGTGGAATACCATGGTGGCAATGATGTGGTAAATCAGGAGGACGCAGACTGTTTTCATTATTTTGTACCATTAACAAAAACGTTTCTAGAGATGTTACAAGATGATGTAATTGAGGAGAACTTATTTTCCCAGTTAATTTACCTAATTGTATTTCAATCAACCATGCATATTCTAGCGTTTCTTGATCTAAACTTCTTCCTTCATTACTGAACATTGCATGTCCTCTAACTTGCAATGCACTTAACATTAAATGACCTTGATTTAAGTGACGTTCTTTACTTGTCCGAACAACATTATCAGTAATTAATGCAATTGCAGGCGACAAAAGCAATTGAAGTTCCGTTTCTTTATATCGTTTTTTCATTTCAAATCCAAATCGTTCTAGAAGTATAACTGGACAAGGAGGATCGTTTTCACCACAATTCTTTACTAAATGAGCTTGTATGTCATGCATGGTAATACCCACTGTTACTTCCAATGGTCGATAATCTCTTGGATCAAATGATTTTGATTTTGCATCTTCGTCTTCTACAGATTCAATGCTACTATTTTGCACATCTCTATCTTTACTTCTTTCTGTGCTTACCGATGTAGGATTTGTTCGACTTTGCTGCATGTCCGTAAAAGTTTGATAATCGCCGAATAAATTCTCTTTTAAATGTATAAAATTCTTCAAAAGTGAGCCATATAAAATCAATATAGAAGGACCTATTTCGAGGTCTAAACTAACTTTATCAGGGGCTATAGACTGTGGATCAAATTTTTGGCTACCGTTTTTTGTCCACTGAAGACCAGGTGATTTCCTACATCGAGGAATTCTCATTGGAGATAAAAGAATTTCTTCTTTTTCTGGAGTTGTTATATTTGCTTGGGGTGTAGGTCCTAAAGGTGGAGATGGATGATATGTATAATTAATACTTAACGCCACGATTGGTACAGACCAACAATCAACCCAACCAGCTCCTTTTTGGCAAACATTTCTCCATTTTTTATTTTTATTTAATTCTGATAAATATGTATGCGATCCATCGCGAGTCATAATCTTTGCATTTTTATTCAAAGTTAACAGAATTGTACGACTTGTATTGACTTCTGGTAAGTAAAAAGAGAGATCAACGCTTTCACCTTGAATCCAAAAACGCAGAGGTATGGTAACAGGCAAATAGTCCACAAATGGAAGATCAAATGACAACTCAAAAAATTCTCCACAAAAAGCAATGTGCGTATTTTCTTGATTTTGTGATGAACAATCAATCCAATTATACTCATTACATACTGTGATCAATTCAAATTCTTTCAATAATAAATTAAACTTGCAGGTATATGGTACAAAATGTAAAATATCAGGTCTGGCTTTACTAGCCCAATCATTAATCATATCTTGAAAAAATTCTTTGTGCGAATAAACTAAGTTAGCTGTAGCTTTACATCCAGTTAAATTTAATGTCCATTCTTGATGATCATTCCATTTTATTGGATAATGACACTTAACACCAAATTCTAATGTTTCGCTTTCAACTAAACTTCTATATTGCAAACTTGTAGTTGCTTCTAAATGTAATAGTTGACCTGTTATTTTCGTAGTATATCCATCTTGTAAAACTATCCAAGGCATAGTAATTTCCAAATATGATCCAGGTCCTACATTAATATGAACAGCATTTGTTTCTCTATTTTTACTAAAGAGTATATCAATTGTAGCTTCATTCAATGTCGATAATCTAATGTCGAATGATTGAACCTGTCTTTTTTCTCCAGTAACCGGGGTTTTAGTAACTTTTAATGGCTGATAATCGTTGGGAAAAAAGAATTTAAATAAATGTTCCCTTTGCCGATCAGCCCATGGTCCGTAACTAAAATCAGTACCCTTTCCACATTTAATATCAATGCCCCAAATTGGTGGCATAGCTTCTACCATATCACCATTTACTAACTGAATCATTTCTGGGTGCTCAGGAACAAATCCAGGTTCATCCATATAGTAGTAAACTTCCATATTGTTAGAGCTTAATACAACAAATCCTTCTCCCATATATCTAGGAGGATCATCCACCATTCCAGTATACTTTGGACTAGGCGCTAAAATAACTTTAAAGTTTTCTGCTTTACATTTTGTAAAATGCATGAAATGATCATGTCGGGATGCTGCTGGTTTCGTAGAATAAACAAAATGTGCCTCTTCTACAGTTATTGACAGAGTAGTTGGTATTAATCGATTACCAAATACTAATCTGCCCTAAAATAATAAAATATTTTAATGTTTCATTATAAAATCAGGAAGAGTAATACTTATTGAAATATAATTTATACTAACTGTGCAGACATCTAATTTAATAACAGGTATTAAATCTCTCCATGTTCTGGCTATGACATGAGCTTCTTTTTTCCTAATATTATCAACATGACGTGAAACATCTATTGCATTTATTTGCTGACGAGTTTCATGGGCGCTATTACTAAATGATTCTGCATCACGATCATCGCTATTGACATTATGATTTTCCTCATCAGGAAACATTTGTGGTGCGAGACCAAATGTTTTTTCTAGTTGTGCATATAACTGACAGCGATTGTAAACATGTAATTCAAAACCATTTAACATAACTGAAAGTCGTGTGTCGGAATGTGAAAGATCTGTAAAAATATTACATTTATTAAAAATTTCTAGACAAATTTGTACAATATATTATGTATTGATATTAATTATATTTAATACCCTCAGATACATCTTTGGGAACATAACTCCTCCACCATCTAAATATAAGCCACCCATCCTGTACCCTGATACTATAATCTGTTGTGATATAAACTATATCTCGGAACATTATTTTTCCACTTAACGCACTTAATGTAAAAGACCCTAAAAATGATAAAAAATGATTATAATGAATCTCCAAACAAAGTACATTAATATATAATAGATACATGTGTTTTAAGAACCCACCTACTTTAACATATCCATCTCTAATAATAAACCGATTTAACAATTTTGTTAATATATAACCAATGACTCTGCTATTATAATAAGCTATATAAATAATCCAAGAAATAGCAGATACTAATGAGCAAAGTAAGTATATAAAACTACTATCCATCTTAAGATCATCAAGGATGACATGATCAGAATAATTCCAAAAGGCTGGTTCAATTCCAGAGAAAGATGGAACTGTAGCGTTGTATAATTCATTCTCCTCCATGATGATATTGTTTCTTTTTATTATGAAATCAAGAAATGTTAATCATTTTGTTATAATCACTGAAATCACAAAAAATAAGCATAGTTACAAACATGACAAAGATATAACAAATTTCATGTAATATAACGATATAAATCAATTTATTAGTAGTTAAACACATCTATATTTTACACTTCATTTAAAATTATTTCTGTCTATATACACTGTTTTAACGACAGGCTTACATCTTGCAATTGTGTTTAAAGAATACTACATAATTACAACTGAAACAAAGGTATTAGTTTGTAAACATAACCTAATTAATGGAATACAATTTATAAGATATAATTAAGGAGCATTGTCAAATATGGTGCCAAATTGCTCGTAATAATATTATCATTATTATACAATTATCAGTTAACAAAATATCATTTAATCGTGAACAAAGAAGTAGAAACTCATTAGAATGTTGTCATCAGAGTAAAGACAATATTTATTATTGCGAATAAAAAACAAGAAAGACTGTACCATCTCGTGCACCTATTAATACTTTAAGTTATTTAAATGATTACCTACTTATTAAAGAAACCAAAATATCCGTGTGTGTGCGCGTGTGTATGTATGCCTATATATACGTAAGTAATACAATCGAACATGGACATTAAATACTTTCTAAAATATACTACATAAAATAAGTAACAAAATGTACTAATTTCTTTAACTAATTTACCTTCATTCAATACTTATATAAGAATTACATTCAATTTTAGTTGTGTCACTCATGGTTTTGTGTTTATCAGTACATCAGTTTTAATAGATGTCACAGAACTGTCATCGACAGACAGCAACACATAACCACTCCATAATTGCCCACTATCATTGACTATAAGTTTAACAATGAGACCTCATACCCAATATTTTACAGAATTTAGTGCATTCGTATTGAAAAAATGCCATCTATTCGATTTCCAAATTATTTTAACACTTTTTAATATCGTTTGAGTCAGTAAAGCAGACAGAGAGTCGGCAAAACAGTATTCTGTAATTTAAAACATTTTATGTTTCATTCTATGGTCTGATCAACGAAAGACGTACTTGTTTCTTGCCATTCGATTAACTTCAGTAGGCTTGTTTTTCACCTAAAGTTGTCAATCTATAATACACTTTGAACTCCCTTAGACATATACAAATGAGAGCAACTCAAGCTCCCTTGGGAAAATGATACCCAAGGGACTGATCTCTACTACTCCTAACAACATCCACACATTCAAACGCTTAAATCTTAACAAGTTTTGTCGAAATCGGTTAATAATGAAATTTTCGCAAATACATGATTGCTTTCAAAAAGCAAGCTGTTTTGTGTGCACTTTACGTTTTAGAAAGGTAATTCAAGAAACCACATTAAAACGTAACTTAACGTTCATTATATTTAATTGTATTTTAAAATTTATATTTTCGTGCATTTTTCCAACGATGAAATGTACGAATTGCTTCCTAAAGCACAATTAATTAGTTTTAATATGTTTTAAAAATGTTAATAAATCTGAAAAGTGTAACAAATATAAAAGTTTTATTTGCAATTTAGTTCTATTAGTTCCCATTTTCTACCAACAAATAGCTAAGAATTTTTTTAGCTTCTAGATAAAGTCAATCTCTGTTTTATATCTGTAGATAATAGCGCTTTTGTTAAATTGTGATTTTTATACTGTTCTGTAACAAATAGAACATTCTGTGATTTCAATCGAATTGAAAAAAATATTATAAGGCGCTGTAATCGTTAAAAACGAAAATAAAAATTATTGCATTTTATAGATCTCAAAATGCTTAGTTATCCAGCAATAGATAACTCACTTAGTGCGCATGCGCCAGAAATTCCAAAGCAGCGCATTATAATTCGAAAAACATGGAAGAGGAGCCTGACGATATTACTAATCCAACAGATCGAATTAATTGTTTAATGAACGAAGTAATAATCTTATTCAACATTCTTTTGTCAGTTTATATTCTTTTTCATATCATACACTTATTTTAAATAACATAAAAACGTATTTTTAAGCTTATGGAGTTGAAAGAAATGATTAGTAAATGCAAAATGGAGCGGCACTATTGGGAATTACAATCCACTACTTTATTGACAAGCATTTGGGCAGGAGAAGTCAAATACACGGAACAGCAAAAAATGGAGGCTCATCTTAGAACAATTGTTATTGACTCCAATAAATTAATAGACTCTAAGGAACAAGAACTAAAAAATTTAATTGCAGACCGAACAATTTATTTTTCTGAACAATGGTGTCTTACAAATGCAATCTTTTTACTTTTCATATTTGATATCAATAAGAAATTAATATGAATTTATTATAAAATCTTTACGATTTTTTTAGTGACAATTTTCGAATCAGAAATATGAAATCTGCAGATAATATTTTAAGTGCGCAAAAGGAGTATGTAAGTTTACAAATAATTTAAAATACATGTATTCCATACAACAAAAACTAGCATAAAAAGAAAATAACATGTTTTTTAGACGATTGAAAATTTGTCGAAGGATATTAAGCAATACCGCGAGAAAGATGAAAAAGCAAATAAGGAATTACTAGCGCTCAGGAACAAATTGATAAAATTAGAAACAGACTGTGATTTTAATTGTTTAAATCTTGGCCAAGAGAACGACGAAATATTACAAATTAATAATGTGCTCGGTGATTTAATGTGAATATGGCACTCAGAAAATTTATTAAACTTTCGATTTTTAAAACTAACATTTTAAACGCTTTTGAATAATTCTTTGTTTAATATTTCTAGGGAAAATAATGATGTTAAACTACTGAAGATTAAACTCGCTCAAGATACATTGAAGAAACTGAAGAATGAGATAAAGCAAAAAAAAATGTTGATTAATTCTTTTAACGAATAGTTTCATTAGAACTTATATGTTACAAAACACACTGAGGTGAAGAAGGAATTATTAAAAACATTTGTTTTTACTATAAAAATTTATATTAATTCTCAGAAGAAACAGAAATTAAAATAGCACATAAAAGGACAAATAAATGAATAAATAACTATGGAATAATATGCCATTAGTTTAAAAATATATATGCTTTTATATTGTGTTTTCCTTATGTAAATTTTGGTTTAATAAAATGTATAATTAAATATAAATATTTTATATTTAACGTTAGATTGACCAAATTTAGTTTTTGCAAATGAAATGTTTTTTCAAGATATTCGTGCAAAAACGTTCGTATTATTTATTTGTTTTATTTAATTATATATGAAAAATAAAATGCCCTTCATTATTTTATAATCTGTTTAAATCAAATAATGTTCCCGCGTAAAGTGTGATAGTAAGCGCCAACGGCGCCAACGGACAGTAACCATTCGTAAGAAAATTTAATTTATCAAAAGCCGGTGTACTGCGTTGTTTCGAGATTGTTTTCTTTATATTTAATATTTTTTCACTTTGAGAGGATACAGAACTTTTAAGTTAAGTCGATATGGAACTCACGGATGATAATTTGCTTACGCTTAGTGAATATTTAAAACATACACTTAGTCCAGATGTAAATGTAAGACGACCAGGTGAATATAACCTCTTTTCTAATAATAATTGTTGAAAATAATAAGGAATTTTTATATGATCGTGAATACATGTGTATTCTTATTTATAAAGGTGTTTCTATCTTCATCTTTTTTTCCAATTAAGTACATTCGCGATTTAAATTTTGACAGATACATTTTATAAAAACGTTTTACCTGCAAGTGTCAACAAATACTTTGATACTTTTTTTCAGTTATTTAACAAACTCAGTTAACATCTAAAAGTAGACGTATATCGATTGGATTTGCGGGCAAAACCCAAAAAAATCTAATGGAGTAATATTTTTTAATTATAGGATTTCTTTATTCAGTAAATGAATCTGTATTGATAATAAAATAATTAATAAAATATTATGTATTTCATATATTATGACAGCAAATGTAGTTAGATTATAATTATAATATTTAAATTTTAATTTATTATATTTTGTACAATAAAGTGAGAAATAAAATTATAAACTGTTTCTCTTATTTTTTGTAGCTGAAAGATTCTTAGAATCTGTTGAAGTCAATCAAAATTATCCATTACTTCTTCTACATCTCGTGGACAAATCTGAAATTAATATAACCATCAGAATCACTGGTGCAGTTGCATTTAAAAATTATGTTAAACGTAATTGGAAAGTGGTAATTATTGTCATTTTTTATTAATGTTCTTATTACCTTTATTGAATTGTTTATTAAATATAGTTTATTTTACATTAGGAGGAAGACTCTGTTGATCGCATACATGCTCAAGACAGAGAAGCTATAAAAAAATTAATTGTTAATTTAATGTTACATTCTCCTGATTCTATTCAAAAGCAATTATCTGATGCTGTTTCAATTATTGGAAAATATGATTTTCCAAATAAGTGGCCAGAGCTTATAGATCAAATGGTTGAAAAATTCAATACAGGGGATTTTCATGTCATTAATGGTGTTTTACACACTGCACATTCTTTATTTAAAAAATATAGATATGAATTTAAAAGTCAAAGTTTATGGACTGAAATAAAATTTGTACTGGACAGATTTGCTAAACCTTTAACAGATTTGTTTGTTGTAAATATTTTATATTAAATTTTGTACATAATATAGCATGTTCAACCCTTTTAATTATTCAATCATGTATTACAGGCTACAATGAATTTAACACAAGTACATGCAAACAATGTAGATGCATTAAAAGTTATATATAGTTCTTTGGTAATTTTGTCTAAAGTATTCTATTCTCTTAATTTTCAAGTAAGTAAAGTAATTAATAAAATAATATGAAATATTATTATATTTTTAGATAAATAAAGAATTTTTCTGTTTGTAGGATTTACCAGAATTTTTTGAAGATAATATGACTGTGTGGATGACAAACTTTCATACTTTGTTGAATACCAATGTTCCATCCCTACATTCTTCTGTATTATTACATATAAATCTATTGTTATACTCGTTTTACATTATAAGATTACTGTTTTATAATATTTAACATATGTACAGGATGAAGAAGAACCAGAAGTAATTGAACAACTAAAATCACAAGTCTGTGACAATATTGGCCTTTATGCTCAGAAGTATGATGAAGAATTTCAACCATATTTACCTCAATTTGTAACTGCTGTTTGGAATTTGCTAACATCTACAGGGCAACAACCAAAATATGATACTGTATGTAAATAGAAAAGAAATTTGTATTTATATATATGTTTAATTAAATATGATGCTAATCAAAATCTATATTTTTGCAGTTAGTTTCGAATGCTTTACAATTTTTAGCAACAGTGGCAGATCGTGGTCAGTATAGACATTTGTTCGAAGATCCAGCTACTTTAAGTTGTATTTGTGAAAATGTTATAATCCCTAATATGAAATTTAGAGGTAATTACTGCAAATATTATATTTAAAGAAATACGTTTTTAAGAAACGTACGCCATTATTGGCTTATAGTAAATCATTTTAATGCTTGACAGAATCGGATAATGAATTATTTGAAGATAATCCTGAAGAATACATTAGGCGAGATATTGAAGGCAGTGATGTAGATACAAGAAGACATGCTGCTTGTGAGTTAGTTAAAGTACTTTCTAAATATTTTGAAGCAAAAATAATGGAAATTTTTGGTGCTTATATACAGGTAAATAACCAAATTATATATTAATTACATATGCCTATCGTCATATTCTAATTGTTGATTTTAGGTCATGTTACAAAATTATGCAGAAAAACCTGCTGAAAATTGGCGAAGCAAGGATGCTGCAATTTATCTAGTCACTAGTAGTGCAAGTAAAGCTCAAACACAAAAACACGGTGTTACACAAAGTAGCGAACTTGTTTCATTACCTCAATTTGCAATGCAGCATATTGAACCAGAATTAGTTAAAGCAGATGGTATGTAAAATTGATTAGTAATGATATTAAATTTTATAGGACTTTAAAAATGTTATCAATTTTTAATTATAAGTGTTGTGTTTCAGTAAATGAATGTCCTGTAATTAAAGCAGATGCAATTAAGTTTATGATGACCTTTAGATCAGTTTTGCCAAGAGAAATGATACTTGGAAGTTTACCACAATTAGTTAGGCACTTGAGTGCTACGAATATCGTTATTCATACGTACGCCGCTTGTGCAATTGAAAGAATACTAGCAATGAAAGGACCCGACAATTTGCATTTGTAAGAAAACAAATATTTTATTTAAAAACATTATAATTATCTTGTTATGCATATTATATGTATTATAATATTTGTTGATAGAATTAAAGGAAATGATTTAGCGCCATTAACAGCAGACCTCTTAAAGGGTTTGTTTGCATGTTTAAACATGCCTGGTTCAGAAGAAAATGAATACGTAATGAAAGCTATTATGAGGAGCTTCGGTATTTTACAAGAAGTTGTTGTGCCATTTTTAGCAGATCTTTTACCGAAACTTACAGAAAAACTTGCCATTGTATCTAAAAATCCAAGTCGTCCAAATTTCAATCATTTTCTTTTTGAAACACTTGCTTTATCCATTAAGTAAGTATTACGAATTAAATAGGATACAACGATAAAATAATTAAATTAATAATAGAACTGCAACTAATATGGTTTGTAATATGATTTCAGGATTGTATGTAAAACTCATAAAATAGCAGTTTCGTCGTTTGAAGAAGCATTATTTCCAATTTTTCAAGAAATTCTACAACAAGATGTCATAGGTATAATATTATATTAATACATTAACCGATGACATAATGTATAGATAAGCGCATATCCTAATGAGTAGGATTTCATTATTCGTTATCACATCTTTCTCTTCTTAATTACTATTGACGAAACTACTATGCTCGTAAATCGTAAAGTTTATGGCAAACAAATCTATAAAATTCTTTATTATTTTATTACTTTTTCAATCGACAACTTTTTCAGAGTTTCTACCCTATGTTTTTCAAATTCTTGCCTTGCTTTTGGAATTACGATCTCAGGATATGCCAGACGCATATTTGGCATTATTCCCTTGTTTATTGTCAGCTGTGCTTTTTGAACGTCAAGCTAACATTCATCCAATGAATCGATTATTAAGAGCTTTTATTAGCCACGGTGCACATCACATAGTAGCACAAGACAAGACAAATGGTTTGTTAGGTGTATTTCAAAAACTGATTGCCTCAAAAGCTAATGACCATGAAGGCTTTTTATTGTTACAAAGTATCATTGAACATTTTGCTCCGTAAGTTTTTCAGTAAAATTAAATTAGTTTGTTTCAGCATCCATATTAATAATAATATAATATTTTCAGGAATGTTTTGGAGCCATATGTAAAACAAATTTTTGTATTACTCTTCCAAAGATTATCATCATCAAAAACAACAAAATTTGTAAAGAGCTTGATAGTATTTTTTGCATTTTATATCATTAAATATGGTGCAAATAATTTGGTTACAATTGTAGACCAAATACAATCTCAGTAAGTTATTCTTAAATTTAAAATTCAAAGTGAAACTAATTTACATAAATATAACTATGATTTTGTTCACAGAATGTTTGGTATGGTTATAGAGCGAGTGTTCTTGACAGACTTACAAAAAGTATCGGGTGATATTGAACGAAAAATAGCTGCAGTAGGAATTTCGAATTTATTAATTGATTGTCCACTGATGCTAGAAAGGCCATACAATACATATTATCCACGTTTGTTAGCGACACTAGTAGAATTTTTTGAATTACCGCAAGACCAAACTACATTACCAGAAGATGACTTGCTTCCTGAAATTGTGGATGCGCCTGGGTATCAAGTAGGATACAGTCAACTCCTTTGTGCAAAAAATCCTCCAAAAGATCCATTAGAAGGTATAATCTTCAAGATATTTGTTTACACTTGTTTAAGTATGCATCATTTCATGTCATAATTTTTAATATAGCCGTTGGCGACGTACGTCTGCATTTGGCACAAGGTTTAGCAAGATTATCACCAAGACAGTTACTTAATATTCTGGACCAAATTCCTGAGCCTAATGCGAATCACTTGAGGACCTACCTTCAAACAGTTGGCATTACTGTTGCATAATATAAACTAGATGTCCGAGATAGACTAAAGATTCATCTAATTACTCGGAAAATAAACAATATTGAATTGAGTGAACTGTAACAAAGAGACACAAGAAGTTCTTTCCTAATATTTGTGTTATGAAACGAGTAAGATTGAACGTTATGTTATTTGGTTATCATTTGTATTTGAACATTTCGGAATTTATTTATCATTTATACCTGATGCTGTTTGGAATCTGTAACTCCAACATAATAGAAATACTAACGTAGCACAAAATTGATTGAAACAGTCAACAACTTTTATTTATGTATAACATTCCTGAGGAATTATTTAAATTAATTCACTCTTTGTACATTCAAAAGACGAAAACGCGTCTCATTAGATTAGCTAATCTCTTGTTTATTAAATAGGTGAATGTCTAATCAAATGGTACCGTACTATATAATGGCCTGTGGGTAAATTAATTGTTGAACAATTTTCAAAGTTGGATGTACAATTTTTATGCCTGCTGTATTTGTAATGATTGTTGAACAAAAAATTTTAATCATACTTTGTATTTTAAATAAATTTGTTTTCATTTTGTTCCCTCTCATTTGTAAATGCAACAGAAAAATTGCATTATTTTTAAATTTTTCATAAGCAGTGTATATCACATGTAAAATTAAAATGATAATAATTATTTTTATATTAACGAAACAATTTTATATATAGCATCGAAAAGTATCACAAATACATTTAATAAAATTTTCAATAAAAGAAATGATTATCACTTATCAAATTTTTTTTATACTTTTTTATGCTATTCTTTTGTTGACAATTTCATTTAATATTAGTTCGAGCAGTTTCACAATCTTTCTTACGAAGATTTCAAAAAACGTTTATATTTTTTATAGTTAGTGATGCGCTGTCATAGACTACATTTCCATCGAGGGTTCAAATCGGGTCAGAGTCGGGTTTGAGTAGCGGGTTGGAGTTGCGGCAGGGTTGAACATTACCAACTGCACAAAGTCAACTACCATATTCTGACATGTAAAGGAGAGCAATATTAATTTTACAATATCAAAATAACATACAAAAATTATTTCTCAGATTACAAGATCACCGACAAAAAGTAATAATAACCTCTTCTACACCGATTAATACAACACGTGATACACAATGCAATTTGGATTTGTTATATTGGCAACACGAACTCGACTCTTGTCGTTTCCACCGAACCCAATTGAACGCTACCCTAAAATTTTGTAGGGTAGAGTTCAACTAAACCTTTGGTGTTTCCACCGTAAAAGCGTTCACCCCAACCCGACTCTAACCCGACTCTGACCCGATTTGAACCCTCGATGGAAACGTAGTCATAGAACTTCTGATGGTACACACGAAGAAAGTAATGATGTACACGTGTTTTTTTGAGAAAGTAGTGACTAGATGATAAAAAGTCATTCTTTCTGTGCATATTTTCATTTTCGATTCTACACATTCTATAATCTGTGACAATGCACATGCGATCTTGTGACGATCACGATACCGAAAATATATACTTGGTGTATAAAAAGTTTCATGACTTCTCATTCTTGCGGATTGCAATATATTTTATCCGCGAGAATTGAAACATCCATTCCGTTTGTTAGTTCTGTTCTACATTGATATACTTTATAAATATGTTACAAAATTTGAGTACAATAAAGTTTTATTTTTCATATTTCTCACATTTTCATCAATCTCGCTTTGTGTATATGATCACCAAAATAGAAATAGGATGTAGAGGAGCATTACATTCCTAAGTACAAATTTCCTTAGGCTAGTGAAATGCGCAAATAGTCATCTACATAGTAGATAAAGTCAGTTGTAAAAGAGTTTTGTAAAAAGGTTTCCGATCTATGTCTATCGTATGTCATGATAGTACCTAGTACAGTATCTGTTTTTCACAGTTTTTGACATGTACACCTGTGTTAAACAAATAGTTTCAGAACGTGGACGATAACACAGTATTTCAGAGGTAGCTGCTTTAAGAATTGACTGGTGTTATTTAATTTTACCGTGTTCACCTGCAAATGTGTCAGAATTACACAAGTGTACCACTTAATTAAATATCGTTATAACGTAGTTATGTTTGATATCATTTTCGTCATAGAACATCCAACGATTCAACAGGAAATATAAAAATTTACATTTTTTTATTTCGGTAATTGTTAGTTTGTTTATTAGTAATAAATTGTGGACAATAGATAAGCCGGAGTTGAACTCCGGCTGAGCAGCTTTAGGAAATGGTGGGGATGACGACGCAACAATTTCTGAGGGATATTTCACGACAATTTACGAGAGACTACTATACAATGGCGAAATTAATTTTACTATGGCAATTATTTATGATATGTGCAATTCATGGTACATCAGCCTTTTACTTGCCGGGACTGGCTCCCGTGAATTACTGTAAGCATGGAGAAACTTCAGAAACGTGTAAAGTGCGTATTGAAAATTGTTCTTATCTAGTTTGTGAATTTTAGTTATAATACTGTTACTTTCCTTCACCTCACCATCAATTTCATTTATAAATACCAATGTCTGCCGATTTGATGTTTCCAATACTCATAAAATATAGTTGTATTCTCTATTATTTTTTTCTTTTTTATACTTAGTGTTTAGTCGCCGCAAATATTCCGACGTGGCTTTTTGTAACATATGACTCATAATAAAAAAAATTTACTCTGCAAACATTACCATTAATATCACTATAAATATTTATATAATGCTCATGTCATATTACTATATTTACTCTACATTAAATGTACTAATCACTTACATGTAATTATCATTTGAGTTGACATTTTGTTTATGACAAGCATGCGAATGTTTACAATAAATACAGTATTCCAAAATTATTATTGTACTAATACAGCGTCAACATTGTATTACATTAAAACTTTACAAAGATGTAATCAACATTTGTAATTATAGATGATATTTATTACTGTAATTTAAATATTATATAGTTTGATATACAGTTCATTTTATTTATTATTTTTTATATGTTTCAGTCTGAAATTAAATTATATGTAAATCGTTTGAACACAGAGAAGTATGTAATACCATATGAATATCATCAGTAAGTTTTATGTAATTTATATACAAATATTTGTATACTATTGTCTAATTTTTAAAATTTGTAATTAATGTTTTAAACACTTTTTTGCTTAGTTTTGATTTCTGCCGCTCTGATGAAAGTCAAAGCCCTGTAGAGAATTTAGGACAAGTTGTTTTTGGGGAACGTATAAGGCCTTCTTGTTACAAGGTACAATAAGCAGTAACAAATATATATATTTAAATTTAATATGTTTTTAATATTATTTTGTAAATTTTATTTATTATGTAAAATCAGTTGAAAAAGAAAACAATTTTGAATAACAAATTTTAATGTTTCTTTTAATATTCTGTTTGCCTTTCTTGGAAAATTACTTAATATAATTTAATAAAATAGAACAATTGTAGTTATAAAAATTAAATATAAAAGCAATATATTTACATTTAATGAGGTATCACATGGACATATGTAAATTTTTAGTTAGAGTTCATGAAAGATGTCAAATGTGATTTGGCATGTGAAAAAAAATATAAAGGAGGAGATGAAGATGCTGAGAAGAAATTGGAATTTTTGAGAAAAGGAATGGCACTTAATTATCAGCATCATTGGATAGTTGGTAATATTTTAATAATAAAATATATTAAAATATAGAAGGTACAAGTTATGACTATTATGATTAAAACTGTTATTTTAATCTTTTTGTAGATAATATGCCAGTCACATGGTGTTACCAGTTAGAAGATGAACAACAATATTGTAGTACTGGTTTTCCTATGGGCTGTTATTCTCGAGAATCAAGATCCCAACAGGACAGTTGTAGCATCAGTGTAAATATTAATTATTATCTTTAGTTGAGACAACAAAGAAAATATTACTAAATAATTTATTTGCCTTTTGATTCTATAAAATGTACAATTACTAAATAAATTAATGAACTTTTTTTTTAATAGGGTGCATATAACAAAGCAAAAACTTATTACCTATTTAATCACGTAGATCTTACAATTACATATCATAGTGGTGCTAATGAGGAATGGGGATCTGCATTTAAAGAAAATGGTGGTCGTATAATCGGTAAGAATTGCAAAGTTCGTATCGTACATATTCTTAATATTTCATTTTATTAAATTTTATACTTGTACTTTTAATAGCTGTTAAAGTAGTTCCTCGTAGCATTGATCACAGTAAAATTGATCATGGTAAAACCCTCAATTGTGACAGTAAAATACCATTAGAAATACCACATGATCCACTTCCTAATGGAAAAGAATTAACTGTTAAATATACATATTCTGTAACATTTATGGTAAGTTTTTACATAACACTTTATTAATTTTTTATATAAAAATGATTCATGTTTTTAATTTTAGGAAACTAATAAAGTTAAATGGTCATCAAGATGGGATTATATCTTAGAATCAATGCCACATACAAATATTCAATGGTTCAGTATTCTTAATTCATTAATAATTGTTTTGTTTCTTTCTGGAATGGTGGCTATGATAATGCTGCGAACATTGCACAAAGATATTGCACGATACAATCAGGTATATTACAAGAATATTGTTTTCAAATATCAATTATAATTCTAATTTTATATTTTACTAGTAAGTAAAGTATTTATAGTTTCATATTTGATTATGGCATTTTACTTGAACATCAGTTAAACAGTTTTTTATATAATTTTAATTTATTAATTTGAAAGAAAAATTATTCTATTGGTAAGTTTTATGTCATAAAATCGTGTCTGTGTTGCAATAACGCAGGCTTGCTTCCAGATAGAATCAGGAGAAGACGCACAGGAAGAGTTTGGCTGGAAATTGGTTCATGGTGATGTATTTCGACCTCCTCGTAAAGGAATGTTACTTTCGGTTTTACTTGGATCTGGAGTACAAGTTTTCTGCATGACACTCGTTACACTTGGTAAATTCTTAATCTGACCTTTGACTTTAACAAACTTGTCAGTGCAGAAAGTTATATACATATATTTTTCATATGTTTTACAGCATTTGCGTGCTTGGGATTTTTGTCTCCTGCTAATAGAGGAGCTTTAATGACCTGTGCTATGGTTTTATACGTTTGTCTCGGAGTTACTGCTGGCTATGTGTCTGCTAGAATATATAAAAGTTTTGGCGGTGAAAAATGGAAGTCAAATGTACTATTAACATCCATGTTAAGTCCAGGGTAACATAATTTACTGATCATGTAACATATTAAATAATTAAAATTGTACTTTCGTTTATTACACATATTTAAGAATATAATATTGTTACAAAACTTAAAAAAAAACAGTGGGCATTTAGTTGGTTTTGAATGATTTATTGCATTATTTGTAATATAATTTGATATTAATCAAAATATTTGTGTTTTACAGAATTGTATTCAGTTTATTTTTCATAATGAATTTAATATTCTGGGCAAATGGAAGTTCAGCCGCAGTACCATTTAGCACTCTTATCGCTCTTCTAGCACTTTGGTTTGGAGTATCTTTCCCCTTAACATTTGTTGGAGCCTATATTGGATTCAGGAAAAGGGTAAGTTAAAATTTTTTTCTTTGAAAACAGAAATTACCCAAAGAAAAACAGAAATCATGAAAATATATATAAATATTATTTCTATTTATACGTTGAAACGATATTTAATTGTTAAAAGGAAATAAATCTCCTTTCAGCCTTTAGAACATCCTGTAAGAACTAATCAAATTCCTAGACAAATACCAGAACAGAGTTTTTATACTCAACCAATACCTGGTGTAATAATGGGTGGAGTTTTACCTTTTGGATGTATATTTATACAACTCTTCTTTATACTTAATTCTTTGTGGTATGTATTATAACAAGAAGTTTAAAAAGTAAAACTGAAAATAAAAATATAAAATTAAATTTATGCTATTGCCGTTTCAGTGGATCTAAGTTTCAAGAGCTGAAAAACTGAAATCACTTAAACTTTCATTCGTTAGAATTTAAAATACTGTTTTAATTTGGATATTTTTTCAGGTCAAGCCAAGTATACTATATGTTTGGATTCCTATTCCTAGTATTTCTCATACTTGTCATTACATGTTCGGAAACGACGATTTTACTTTGCTATTTTCACCTTTGTGCAGAGGTAAATTATTAAAAAAAAAACATTAGTTTCAAACAATGTATTTAAGTTTCTTTTCAGGATTATCATTGGTGGTGGCGCAGTTTCCTTACATCCGGCTTTACCGCCTTTTACTTACTGATTTACTGCATACACTTTTTCATGACTAAATTGGACATAGAAGATGCTACATCTACGTTTCTTTATTTCGGTTACACGTGCATCATGGTTTATCTATTTTTCCTTTTAACAGGTAAAATTTTTATCTTTTTAATAAACTTCCTATATGAAATGCTTAGAATATTACAGTATGTTTCGTTTGTTAAACAGGATCAATTGGTTTCTTTGCCTGTTTTTGGTTTGTGCGGAAAATTTATAGTGTCGTAAAAGTTGACTAATGTGTAAACAAATGATCATCATCAAAATAAAATGAACATGGTATAAAATTAAATGACGCGGACAAAGAAGAGTTGATATAAATCTTAATTTTGTGAGAAAATTAATATAGGAATATCTGGTTCTTTTGATGCTATTTTTGTCTCAAGAAGAGCAATAATTTTAATGTAATATATCGAATGCTGATATACTGTTACATCGTAGTGGTTGCTTACGTATTGTGTCAGTGTTTGGTATATTATAACAGCTGCTATAAACTTCAGAAAAAACATGCAGCAGGAGACCAACATATTCACAATGTATTCAATTATTCTAGCATCCGTAACTCCTTTTCTGGAGTGCTTATTTCGTGACTCGAATAATGGACCTCCGATCTATGGTCGCACAAATGCTTAAAAATATATCATGAAAAAACGCGGGATGATTTATCGAGATACCATTGATGAAGGGAGTTATATGATGATTCCTCCCCTATTCACCGCCAAAATGTAATACCAACTTTCTCGCAAGTGCTTATTTATCCAAGTATACATACTTTCATCTAACCCCAATTGTCCTTGTGTTGGAGGAACAGACCTGCTAGGTAACTTATGAGCTCACTAAGCAAGTCCTAAACAAAATACATTTGAGCCTCCATCTTTTCCTTTTTCCTTTTTCTCTTTCATACAACTCAATTGTTATAACACATTTAATATATCACGTACTACTTGTTGTTTAAACAAATTGCTATAAGATATAACAAATCAATGGTTCTGTAAAGTTAACTGTTTGACTTTCTCTAAAATCATAACTGACACTTGATAAGTTGCATTATATTATGATGAATCGGTATAAAAAAACATTAGCTTTGATAATAAGAGAAAATTAAACAAAGCCATTAAATTATTTATGTTTTTTGCAATACATACGTAAAGAGATCTCAAATTAGGCCATTTAATTTTTGTTACCTGGAAACTATGAATTAAGCTTGTGATTCGTTAATGTAAGAATGAATTGACATAGTTACTGTTAACGATTCCTTGGTATGCATTCTTTTCGTAATGATAGTAAACTGTAAGGATACGTGTATACATGTTACAAATGAACGACGTAATCCAGATGTAATATATATATATAATTCGTAAGCATCTTTTACGATAAGTTTGTAATAAAAAATTGCAATTTGCGATGTAAATACTAGAATACCTTTTGTATTGTATTCAAATTGCCAAATATTTTACGAATTTCCTGGATTATAAAAATAATCAATTGTAACGTATACACAAATTTTTTACCATTTTCGTAACATTAAATCCTTTGCGATCTATCGTCTACATTTATTTATTAAGTTAAATGTATTACGAAATTTATGTATCGCTGTTTGTATCATAATAGAATTGCAATCATAAGTATTTATAATAGTATTATAAGAAGTATGTTTAAAAGTACTTTATAAATCCATTTTTTTTTAATAAAGAAAATATGATGAATCGCAAAGGATCATCTGAAATACTGTATCGGTTTTAAAAGAAAAAAATGGAAGTATATTTTTTCCTGCAATAATGAAAGAAAAGATATTAAACAATAAGCATCGTTGAATCATTGTGTTTCTGTTAGTTATTCAAAAAGTTATTTCTTGAAAATAACTACGAATTATGATTTTTCTTTACTTTTATTCCTTCTATTGATAGTATTTGTGACTGTGAAATATTTTAATTAATAGCTGACATGCACACATCCTGTAATTCACGATTTTTGTAAATTGCAGCAATTACAACGTTAGCATTAAATACAAATAAAGATTGAGTAAGTTTACGTAAACAGTTTTCTTCTGATTTTGATGGGACATGTGTTCTTGACTTATCTATTACATAACTTTGTTCGTTCAAACAGTTTCATTTTTCATTTTGTCATTTAATATTATAATGACAAAATAAACTTAACAAATCAATTTCTTTTTCATTTCGAAGCATGTATTTTCTCGTGAAAACTTCTCAATTTTACGATGGACAACAAATTTTATACTAAATACGGAGTAATATCGTGTAAAGTAAGCGGCAGATGTATATAATCGTATGTAATCCTATACTGTATTACATTTATTAATAATTTTACATGTAATCACGGAATATTGAATTATTTTTTTATGTACAAACATGTGTTTCTGACTGTGCAAATATGCATCACGTGAAAGAAACACCAAAACTTTACACACTACTACCGAGTCGTGGTAGTACATGTCAAACTCAAGGAAGCCTGGCTACTTTTCTACCGACGAAGGAAACAAAGTAATTCAGAGGGAACAAAAGTTCTCCCCACAACACTTAGGATGACTTCATGCCAGTCAATAAACCACAGTCTCGTCATCTGGGCGGTGTTTGTTGCTGTTTTGTTAACCCAACTTTGATCTTTCTTTTTTCTTTTCGTAAAAAGACAAACAGTATTTTCAACGATTACGAAATACTAAGTTCATTTCATGGTTTTCTCTATCCGTACACTTTTTCGCACGATTATTCTCCAATTCCCAAGGCGCGTTTAGTAATACCGCGCTAAGAGGATGTATCGTAGAACGTGATGCTTGTCTCCTAGACGATGCAAACACTATCGTGTTCGTTCTATAGTTACGCTGCTCTGTTGAATAGTCAATGTCGACCTGTAAGAAGTACGGTTTAATGCTGAAACTTAGGAGAGAAGGGATTGATAGGTGCAAGGTCATGCAAGCAATTTTTATGTTTCGTCAAACTAACGGAATGAATCAAATTAGTCAAAGGAAAAAAAATTTGAAAAATGTTTGTACGAAATTGAAATAAAAAAAAGGTATGAAGATGTCCGTTCCTTTACAAAATAACATTACTTTGTTAAATTAAAAAGAAAAAAAATACAAACTCTAACCCGAAACAGTAAAACTCTAATTATAAAAGAATTTGCATTGCATCGAATAAAAGAGAAACTAATGCTTCAGAACATATTCAATAAATTGATTGACTGAAAAGGGGACAAATATCCCGTTTGTCTATAAGTGATTTAGAACCACTTTTAGAAATGAAATTGGTCAAAGTTGGAATTTTTGTATCAAAGGAGAAGGTATGTTTATCGACAATGGTAGATTAGAGAATTATTTTCTCGGGCTCCGACGGCGACGACCGTCCCTGTTGTTTCTTTCGGCGCGTCTCATTTCTTCTAATCTGCGGGCATGTTCTGCCATATGTTGTCTTCTCATTTCTTCTTTCACGACTATCTACAAATATAATAAACTTTTAGATGTGATGGCTTAAGTGAATCAATGATAATGCATAATAAATACGAAATAAAACTTAACCTAAACTATGTTTGTAAACAATAGTAAGCAATTGATTCCTACATTTATTACACAGAATAACTCACTTAAATGCGTCACTGTTCTATAAACTTTGTTTGTTTGTTATATCAGAAAATGACTGAAACAAAATTTGTATTTTATCAAGGTGGACACATAATGTAATAATTAGTTTATTGTCATTTTGTTACTGTATCGAAATATAAAAGTTACCTTACGTGTTTTTAATTGTAATGGACTATTTTACCTTGCAGTTGTGAAGAATATTGAACATTGAATAAACACTTACAAGAGTGTATGAGTAAAAAAATTCATAATTTTTTATACATAGTTATTCATAGTTTTTTGACGTACATATTATAATAATTTTTTATTCGGCATTCAACATTCCTTTCAACTGTGGAAATTATATTGTGTGCGGTCCCTTTACACCATACAACTTGTTTTCAGTCATTTTAATATAATGACCAATTTACAACGTAAGTAACATACTCGAATGAATTATCCTGTATGCACGATGTACCTGTTCGTTTGTAAGCGGTAACCAATATATGCACGGTGTTGCCTTTGTCTTTCTAAAGAGATCGTCTAAAAGTTTAGCCGGTGGTGGTTCGTCTTCTTTTTTTTTAAATTTACGAGCTGGAGCTGGAAGATGAGCCTCCACCGCAGGACTTCGACTCCTCTGTCGCCTCTTCTTATCGTGATCCTTCTTTTCACGTTCCTTCTCCTTCATGTGTTGCTGACCATCTTCTTTACCCAGATCCCATTCTCGGACTACCATCACCTGTTATTTTATAATCCTTTCTTCAATATATTGTTTTAATCAATTTTTAAATTTAACTACTTGTGCTCTATTTACCTATATATTTCATTTTATAATTCCATCATGTCGTTCTTCATATTCTCAAATATGTATCACAAAATATGATTGAAATTTGTACCTTTGTATTTGTTCTTTCCTCACGGTTCCAATCCTGTTGCCACGAATCGGATGGTACAAGCGGCTCAGTTTTTCTTGGAATCGACTGATCTTTTGATAATTCTCGCGCCAATTCCATATCATCTTTGGTTGCATACTCAACATGTAGCCTCTTCGGATTTGAAACAGGCCAGGATATACCATGTAACGCTTGTCTCGTTTCAAATGCCTGGTCCTCATTAGAATACTAAAACAATTTTATTGAAATTATAATTACTATAATGTCGGTATGGAGTTATATCTTTAAAGATTCTCAAATTTTCAAATTTAGAAATTTTTAATTTTACATTTAAAAATTAAAAAATTTTAAATATATAGAAATTTGAAAATGTGAAGTATATACATACCTCTACAAAACATTTTGATTTAATTCTATCCATCCAAAATCCATTTTCGACGATTGTGCCAGTACGTGAAAGGAGCTCTTTAATTTGATTTAAAGTAAAAGGGCGAACCAAATTTTTAATCAACAGAATATTCGTCGGCTTTGTGGCAGGCGGACTTGGAGATTTCACATGTGGCGTTTCTTTGACAATTGATATTTTACGCCTAGTTGCTATAAACGATTCAAAAACACATATAAAATATGTCAATACAAACATCGTATGTGATACAATCACCTTAATAAAAAATAATACTATGATTACACATTTATGTACCTATATGATTATCTGTCTTTGTGTCGCCTTTCTTTGTTCCACCATTCTTTTGTACGAGAGCTTCGTCACCGGATTTATTATCATTTGCTCCTTCATTAGAATTATGCCATTTTTCAGTGACCCGATATCGATCTCTGTCCTCATCATCATCTTTTGAGAGGCGAACTTCGTTTATCGATAACGGTCTCGCACCTGGCACCAATGCCTAAAATATAAATATAATGTATCAATATTATATACCGAAAAATCAAATGCAGGAAATTGTTAAATTATGCAACGAAAAATGTCGACGTATTTGTAATTATAAAATTTTATAATCAAGAAAGAAAAGGACATGTTTTTTTATACGGAATAAATTTTGCAAGTTAGGATTGAATTACTTTAAGTGAATCCGTGGAAATTGAAAATGATGGTGCGGTATCGGTAGATAATGCAGTGCCCCACCGACGTTTCCTTGGAACACATTTTGAATCTTGTTCAATATTATCATGATTTTCCTGTAAAATATAAATTACTTTTATTTTACAAAACGTTTATCTATATGATTTTTATATCTTACCGTTTATTATTAATCATTCACTAATAATTGTATAAAAGCGTAACAAACCTTGTTCGAAATAGTGGTTTCATTATTTATATTTCCATCATTATCATCTCTTTTCACGTCATTCTTCTCTGTTAACATTCTTAAGGAGCTAAAACAAAATTTATAAAATTATAACAAATGAATAATCTATCAATTTATTACGGAATTATTAATTTTTGCTTACAATGATCTCTTCAAATTCACTTTTACAGGCTTATAAGTTATGGATTGTGCTGTAGCTGATACAGAATTATCATTTAAACTATCCAATTTTTGTTTATTTCCTTCATTATGTTCTATTTCCATGTTTGCATTATTTAACAAATTATTTCTTGCTTTTGGTGACTCAGAATGATCTTTTTGTTCATGTGAATCCTCTGTACTTATCTTTTCTTCTTGCATATAAGTATCAATTTCAAGATCTCTCTTAATAGGAGGTTCATCCTCCGAATCTGAATTAGTATCAGAATTGGACGAATCTCTATATTTGGTTATACGTTTCCTGCGACTGGCACTTTGTATTCTGCCGCTGGTTCTATTACTTTTAGTATGAACTTCGTCGTTCGATTCGGATGACGAATTGATTTCACGTGCTTTTGTTTTTTCATCATCGTCATCACTGCTTGTCTCTCTTTTAACATTTTCAATGCTAGTTTCTTTATTAAATGCTTCTGCTGACTTTTCACTGACATCTTCCACAGACTTTTCTTCCATTGGTGTAACAATTATCTCCTTGGATGAGCGATCATCATTTGTGTTAGGAGCCAACATGGTTGTGCTACTCAACTTAATGGGTTCACTATCAGCGTTTTCGTTGGAGATATTTGCCTCATTTGATTCACCTTGTTGATCTATGTTTGGTTTATCGTCAGACAAGTTGGCTGAAGTGGTTTCAGGCAGGATCTCCTTGCTATCACTTACCTCTTCGTTGGAGTCCTGACCTGGGTATGAAGAGGAGGGATCGTTCGGCTGTTCATCGCTGCTGAGCATTCTTGTACAAGAAGCCAGTTGCTTGTCTGCCGAGTCAGCCTCCTCTGCAACTCCCTCACCACTTTCCTGCCACTTGTTCGATTTTTTCCTGCTTAAAGAAGTATCAGATGATCCTTCTGACAGATTGAGTTGTCTACATAACTTCAGCTTCTGTATCTCTCCAGGTGATGCATCGGCTCTTGACACTTTCCAAACTGATCCATCAGTATTATCCTCTTCATTTTCTTGCACCTTGGTCTTACTATCCACCTCAGTAGTTAAAATTTGTTCGTTATGTTCTTCTATCGGTTCTAATTCTTTTTTTTGAGGTTGTACTGACTTCTTTTCTGTTTCCTTGCTACCAACGCTTTTTGATACTTTGTCATTATCTTTTTCTGGCGACACTGAAGGTGTCCGTTTTGCACGTCTACGTGTTGACTTTTTCACCGGCTTTTCAGCTTCCTTTTCTGGGGTTCCCATTTTTGCTTTGTTCCTTTCACTTTTACGTCTCATATCTAAAACATAAGAGATTATTTAAATATAAGTGAGTAAAGTCATGAGTTCTCAGTAGAAAAATATACAATTTTATTTCAATTTTAAACAATCCTTATTATTTAAATATATCTGTTTTTCTAACATCAAATTTTTGATTATATTGAAAAGTTAAGGCTGTAGATTCTTTAATAGTATATCATATTTCTTCAATTATTTTAACATTTTATTTAAACGATCTCTAATTCAATAATATATTATTTAATGTATAACATAAACCACATTCAACTCACGCAATACTCTTATAATACTCTAAATAGAATAAAGAATATATAAACACTTTTGGTATTTGAGCTTAAAATAAATAGAATACAACATATACCTTAGTTGTCTGTTTTATTTTACTATCTTAATTTTTTAACTATTTTCATATGAAACTTGTTCCTGTTTTATGTATGCCAGTTTCTTATAATAACATCAATGTACTTATTATACTTAAAAGATTCTTTATATATTACTTATGTCTATATTATGCATACAATGCTATGACAAACAAAAACATGAAAATATAAATGATAAAATGAAATTCATATTTCAAAACATATATACAAATCATGACTTTGAATTATAATTTATAAAAATTTTGATAATCGTATTTAATAATTTTAATATATACAATGTGTATAACATATTACAGATCTAAAGTGGAACAAATATTTAAGAAAATAATAGGCCAAATAATACCGCATTAGTTAGAAAAAAGTAAAAGATTAAAATAGCATACCTATCTGTATGCTCTATATTGTTTTAACGATCATTCCAATTGTTTGACTAATTACTGAGTAGTAACACGAATACATAACAACTACTTTAAACACGTATATTGAAGTTTTTCTACGTATACCGAATAATTAATAACATTAAGCAATAACTGACTGAAAATAATTGATTCAGATTATTACTTTGGATAAATATTTACTAAGAACTATGCAAAGCGTATCCAAGTGTGATTTGTGGTTACCCAAGAAACGCGCGGGCGTTTCACGATATATTTAACTCCATAAAGTTACTTACTTAATAAATGTGTTTTGTATGTTCGCTACAAGATTATCAAGTAAACTGCGTCTTCTGGAAACTTTATTAACACATAAATAATTTTATCAAAACGACGTTTTCAATGACGCTTCTAACAGTCAATCGGACCACCGTACTCCATTGAACACGAACATCTTACATCGTACCAGATAGGTAGACCCAGATTATAAAGTTATACACGTAGACTGTGTGTTCCGTAAGAAAAGTTGAAGCCAAGTTTGAAAAGAAAGGATGATAGTAATAGGTATGGTATCTCTTTCTAATACGGTAATTGGCAAGGGCAAGATAAGAACACAAATAAAACGCTAAGATAAAGCACCCACAATTTTAGTATATTATATACATGAAAAAACGATACTTCAAGTTCACAGGATAGAATTAATCAATATCGTTTTAAGAAAAATATTTGAATATTTAATTAAACCATGAGGTTAAATGTGCAGCAAAAAATGTTTACAAAATTAGGAACTATTAAAACAAATTTGTTTTATTCAGAAAACAATAGGAATATCATTTTCAATTACATTATTCAGTCAATACGTCCTGTTTCATTTGGCGTTATCCCCTTTCTTTGGAGTGTATGAGAGAGAGAGAGAGTACGCCTAACCATATATTTCTATCCTTTGAGTTTTAACTTTACTTTGCGCAATTTGGACAGATCTATAACCCTATATGCAGTTCTATGAAATTACATATAACGTATATAAAATTGTTTTTTCAAGTAAACAACGTTCTATAAAAACAAGATCTAAAGTTTGTTTATTCATTGAGCTCTGTTTTCATTTAAGTGTGAACTGTATGAGGGGAGCCGGCACGAAAAAGATAGAAGATATGCGGTAATCTATCTTAGTCTTCTTACCTGTGGTCTTACAACATATTGTAATGCATTATACCTCCTATGAATATACACTGTATATACGGACAGAGAGGGCAATAGGAAGAAGAAGAATATGTTCACTACATATCTTCCATTTCTTTTGAATCTTGATCTTGCTTTCTTTATTTCATTACACAGACGTTCACGCTGCAGTTATTCTATGGTCCTGAATATGATTATTTGTAAGAATAGAAAAAAAAAACGCCACAAACTGTTCTGCGTCCTTGTCTAATCGCGCATGCGCATTCTATTATCGATTAGCGTTGTGCGCGATATTTTAAAAATTTTTACACATGGAAATATATAAAAATTTTATAATTTTCGAACGTACATAGGATTCATAAATAATTATACAACATCTCTCATAGTATTTCTTACTGATTTATCTCTATTACATATTTTTGTAATATATAGATATAACAGAGTAAAATGGTTCATTGTATTATAAACAGAATGTATTTATGTAGAATGGAAAGATATTGGAAAAATAAACATCTCAACAATAGAGGATTAATATCAATTATATAATTAAAGAATTTAACATTGAATTATATACGTATAGATACATCTGTATATTATATTACATATAATAACTTATACAGTATGTATACAAAATATATAATAATATTAATGTTTAAAACACAGACTATTCCTAATACTATAGAAAAAATGTAAATCACGGTATTGTACCAAACTTGTCAAACAATCGGATAACGTTCCGTCGTGCAGTTATTAATTAAACTACCTACGTCATCAATCGAATACCATATATGAATGTGAAACTAAATATTATTCTGAACACAGAGCGCGTGTAATTTAGAATTTTAATTTATGTGCACCGTAAATCGTAAGTGTCTGATCATTTACACTATAATGCTTCAAAATTCTTTTAAACTTTCGTTATAGCGTCTAAAAATTATTTCGGCGTATCTTAATTATGTCTGTTTTGTATCATTATAATAGTAAAAATTGAAGTATATTTTTACGCAGATTTATATTTTAGAAATTTTGGAACTGTAATGAGTACCATTTAAAGCGATTATTCAAGGCTTCCTTTGATTAAGAAAAAGTGTATGGAGGGGAGACCCCACCACTTGCATTTGGTTTCAAAGATTGAACTTGTAAATTAAACAATTTCTAAGTTGAAAAGTTTGTTAGTTGTCAAATTATTAAATTTGTACTGAAATTTTTATTGTAACATGTCTTATGTAGCAAAACTACCACTTCACCAATGAACTATTATGAATTTCTTTAATTCAAATAGTTAACTGAAAATTAAATTGCTTCATGAGTAACTTTGTAAGACAATAATATGTAAGATATTAAAATTCTTTTATCATTCATTTGACGAATACTGATGTCATATACCACAACAATTGTATTAAAACAAGTAGCAAGGCTCCCTTCCCCTACATCGCTAATTTTCCTAAGGAAGACTATTCTTGCTATTATACATAAAGCTTGTATTGCAATTTTAATAGTAAATGTTTAAGCTATTGTGTCCTAAATCGTATATAAAGAAACTTGTGGTAACATGATTCATCAGTATGCAAAAGTTCATTAAGGCTTGATTGGGCCATTCGGAAAGCTCTCCTTGTAACTTCTGTGTGGAAATGATGTATCGGTGAATGTTTAAAACGCGTCGGCGGCGTTTCGTAGTCGTCAAGCAGTCGTCGCGCGAACTGTGTCCACGCAGGTTTCCCGTTACGTCCGTCGGTATCTAAGAGAATTTCAATAAGTTCCAGTGAATAAAATCGTACCTGAAAAATAATAACCATTGTTTTATATACATCTAAAAGTGAAAATCTATATTGTTACCCTAATCGGTCGTTCTGTTTAACTAAAACTTTGCAATTAGCGGTGAGTAACAAGACATTCATTTTGTTACTGTCATTTTATTATGTGTTATTCCTTTAATCGCGATATTATACACAAATTTGCAATTACTATATAAAAATGTAAAAGAATTTGTACAATAAAATTATGTTATAATTGTAACTAAACGAATTGCAACTTGAAATGTAAAATGAAAGTTCAAGTGATTTGTACAATATTACCTGTCTTTAGATACGAACGTTACACTAAATAAAATTATCTTATCTACTTGACTTATATTCAGGCGAAGACTTTTCTAATTGCGATGCGATTTTGATCTTATCTGATACACTCCAAATTACGTTTTCTCAGAATTTTTTTTTATAAAACTAAATTATTAACTGAGCTGAAAAATTTATAATTGATACTTGATGATTTTTATCGTCACAAGTTTATAATGTAAGAAATAAGTTTTCATTCAATCGCTTGAAAAAGAAGTTTTATTAAGATGAGGAGATCACGCTTTGATAATATTATCGTTCTTTATCAACACAAAAAATTAACTACCGTATAAGTACGAGTTAGTGCAGTTTGCAGCCGCTATTTTCCCGCGCAACATATCCGCGGAACAAATTAAATTAAATATTTTATTACTCGAATTATTTCAATTTTTAACGAAAATGCATCTTTGAAATGACACTTTCCTGTACCGTGATAAAAATGAAACTTATTTCTACCAAACAGGATGAGGTATTGATAACAAAACCGCGAGCATTAATCCCAGAGTTTCGCGAGAACTCACAATAACGTTTGTACGAAATACTAATAAAAATTACGTACACAATCGCTTTCTACTTTCTTAGAATGGTGTGTTCGTAGAAGGCATCATCGAAACGATAAAAGATATTGTACAAATTAGCTGGTTATCAAGGTTGGTTGTTATCACGATTTGCTCAAAACAATAAACCTTGAGTGTACGCTATTATTGAAATGCATCTTTTACGTAAGCAGAAGCATGAAATGATCGAGTCGCGTGGAGGATAATGTTTCGTAGTTTTTTAATTACGCTCTTCCGAAGGCCTAACACGAATACGCAGGTTCACGAACAACCAGATTATGTCATCGCTACTTCATTCGCGTGCTTGTAACCTATTTACATAAAAGTCTTGTGTCATTGCGCGGGAGAAAGGTAAATAATTTTAAGGCGTCAAAACGGCTGCGTTATAGTGTTCACAACTTTTCAATGAAACATTGATACAGGAAATATAACATAAAGTAATAATAAACATGTTAATTTGTTTGTATTTAACGCGTTAAGTAGAAACAGTTCTATTGTATAGTGAGACTACTTTGCTATTTTACATTATTACATTATTTTGTTTTTATTCATTAATTTTTGGATTAAAAATTGCATCTTTATCAAAAGCTAACGAATGACAACTTTTTAATCATTTACTTCAATAACCCTTTACCGTATTTGTCGTAATTTTTTGTTCTTTTTAATACAGTTCCAACACTTTTGAAAGAAAACCTGGTATTTACATAATTGAATTGAATACATGTTGACAAATGAGTTAATAAGTATTTGGATGATACGACGTTACCTCGTTCAAAATTGTTTATCTAAGATAAACGTTGTTTAACCTGTTAGAAATAATAAATTTTGTAAGAGATTTAAAGATTACATGTGCAAAGATAAATAAAATAAAAAATACTATTGCTCTAGATCCTGCTCGTAGATGCAATCACGATATTGTTACAAATATACAGCAATTCGTATCGAAAAAAGTAATTTAAATTAGGGCAAAAATTCTCTTTTTACCACTATACATAACCTAACTAAAAATAATTACGTTAAATAGTTGAAGTTTTATTTTTCTTTTAAATATCGTTAATACAAAATATTACAATTATGGATAGAATTATTCAAGTTAACATATTTGTGCGTTTGAAATAACGGTGATGCATTTCAGTTTGCATTCGCTAACATATTTAATTATGATTCCCAAAATTCATAGAAACAAAGACGGAATGCGGAAGGAAGGGCGTGGTTAGAATTATTTGATGCGACGTGTATTGAAGGCACACCCTCAATCTACTACCTACGCGTATGTGCTACCCACTTTTTCGTTTCACAGTAAATTCTCTTGCTTCACTGGTCCTCTTATTCTTCGTTATTATACAAAACCGTCTACAATACAAACCATCAATATGTTTTCGTATTAATTCGTAACTGGTAGATAGGTCCTATCAGACCATATTACTTACCTACTTTTAAATAAAATCACTGTAATCTGCAATACTATGTTTTTGGTTTTAATTACCTGTAATTATCTCAACATTTCTATGGGGTTCTATAGATTCTGCCATATTGTCCGCAATAAATTAATCACAGGGTAATCACATCATTTACGGGGTAATCATTACTAAACATATTTTGATTACACTGTTCAATTTCACTGAGATTGCGATTAGAAACATATTTCACTTTCTTCAGAAAATACGGTAGCACGTACGAAGATAATTGACAGGAAAGTGTGATGATCTCAGTTTTATGGGGTCGGGCAGTTTCACAAATTAGGAAACATAATTCCATCATTTTAATTAAACAATTGCCCACCGTCCTGATGCAGTGAATCAGACAGAAAGCATTCTGTAGTCACCATTTTAACTGCATTGATACGAATGACGATTAATATTACTTCGAACGTGCCATTCAATGTACCTTTTCAGGATACTTTCCGATATTATGCAGAAATAAAACTTTTAGACCATACCATAATTAACATAATTTACAATGACGTTGATAAATCGCAATAACATCATTTATATAGTACAATGACGTTGATAAACTTCTGAGCAAGTTACTAAATCGCAATTGGTTACTAAAACTTGTATGATAAACACAGGTATATTTAGGTGTACTATCCGACTTTTAGATGTATTTAGCTAACTGGACCTTACTCAAAAGTCATATTTAGTTGTGTCATTTTCGAAATATATGTACGATCAATAAATCATGGATATGAAATATAACAGCAATATCAATCTCTGTTCCCTTTCTCAGCAGCCGAATAATGCAGTGGATAGTAGTGTTGACCGGACGACAAATAGATAACTAGCAACACTTACTGTTGATAAGAAACGCCATCAAATTGAGCGGGAAGTTGAGAGTAAATTACGCTGGACTCGTGATCACTGAATTCTCACTTTTATAAGCCATGTGCAATAACAATAAAGGTAAATAGAATGCATGATATACATCATTTAAATACGAACCGTGCGCTGTTAGTGCTCATTAGACAATTAATAACACTTATCCTTAACTCGTCTAATTATTGCAATAATTCATTATTCATAACAGATATTCGTATCTAATAAAAGACTATGATATCTAAACATTAGACACAACATGTAACAGATGATGTGTTAAACTATAATACTATTCCTGATAGAAATTCCCATTACAGAATGCAACGGTAGGATATATTTGATAGATTTTATACAAGATTAATGAGAAAAGAAAAAAGATCTAATATTTTTTAAATAACACCGAATAAAGTAATTGACAATAAAACATTGTAGAGATATAAAGCAAGCAGTAAAGATTTTGAAAGCATATTGTGTTCTTTTGTTGATAAAAGTCTGTTTCACAGATATACTTTTTTGATGCAACAATTTTCTCTTTTGAAATTGTTTGAAAATGTAACTTTGAAATGTTGAATTACAGCAATACCAATATAATTTTTTTTATCAAATTATATTTTTATTACTGCCACTCTTGTTGCATATTTCGAGGTGAATTTAACGACGTGCATAACGAGGATTTCAACAATAATTAACTAATTATCTGTATGAATATTAGTATGAAATATGTATCAACTTTGATTGACGTCTTTTATTCATCGATGTGCGTTATGAAAAGTATTGTGTAGCACGTTTGTTTATTTTATTAAAAAGACAGTGCATTTGTCACGTATACAAGCATATTTTATCGCTTCTTACGAACTCGTTTGGTATTTCGCTGCAAAGCTTACAATTACTTACTGTAGGAAATATAAGTTTCACTCTGTTATAATAGCATTCTACAGTACTTCTAAATTTGTTGTATTTTAACCCTTCATTGCATTAGGTTACAAATATAAAAAACATAGAATTCTTATATTACGCTAACCATAAATAAACATCAAATTTCATAATTAACGAAATTATTGAAAATATTTATTATCGTTCGTAATTACAGTTTATTGTTGTCTTTCCAAAATAATACAAATTTGGAATACTATGTTGTTTTCTCTAAATAAACATTTACAATAAGAAACATTTGTTTGTCGTTATTTCCTTATTAATATAACCTGTAGAACTCGAAAGATACATTTTTTTCAAAATTAAAACAATTTTAATTGGGGGTTAATTTGACTTATTTTATCGCGTAACATCTGTTCTGAAAACACACAAAAGTTGTAGCATGAAAAAATTAAAATTGCCAGCAATAATTATATTTTTGTGATGCATTATAAATTTCTCTTTGCTTTTGCATTTTAAATAACCAGAGAGTAAACGTTAAGATATATACTAGTTAGATTACATGTAAAAAATCATTTCAAATAACAAAAGTGTATTTGAAAATACGAATACATATAAATAATAATCATATAAATTACAGTAATGAAATTAATTCTGATTTTAACATATAATTATGAAATAATTTTTGTAATATTAGTTATGGAATTTGATATAAAAAACTGTTCTAAAATATTTTCCCGATCTGTTGCTTAAACTTTGCAAAATACCAATTTTTGTGAAATAAATTTTATTTGTTAATTAGCCGCTTTTATATAAAATAGAATTTTGCTTGTACATATTGCAGCAATTAAAAAAGTTAAATAATTTATGAACGTATTAAATGACATCACCTGTAAATCGTTGAGGCGTCATCAAAATTTTTGTACGGATTACCAATGGAACACATGCCATAGATTCGCTATCGTTGACGAAGGATGTATGTCATCTGAAAAGTGACAAGACTGAATAAATTAAAATAAATATGCTTACGCTTCAATGCGTATTTGGATCATTAATATTCGGTAAACGTTTCTTGTAGAATTTTGCGCACTGAATTTGAGTCAGAAACCGTTCCCGCCAATATCTTTATATTTGAGAAATTCGATTTTGAAAAGAAGAATAGAAATTTAGAAGTTTGAAAATATTTTGCATTTAAATAGTGAAAGTTCTTCAGTTTTGATAGAAAACATTTGAATGTTTAGACAACAATTAAAATGATAATGACACTTGAAACATTAATTTTAGCGGATATTTCTTAATTTGTTTTCGAAGCTAAGGGTATAGGAAAGATTCTAATTACACCAGGGGAAGAGATATTTGTTCCATAGAAACTACGAGAAAAATATTGGTTTGCTTTCGTATAGATGCGATATATAAACGAAACAATTTAGTAAAGTACACGAAATAGGCGAATCGTAAATATGTATATGTATACTTGCGAGCACTACGTAGATTTCGCTAAAGGAAATAGCTCTCTATTCCCTACCCCTCGTTTATTTCTGATTGGTAAATTTTTGAATTCACAAGTGTTCGATAAAACTTAGAAGCCGATTTTCTTAAAAATATAGCCCCATGTGAACAAATTTTATTTTACACTTTCGCTTTATTTTTCCTTGTACAATTATTCTGTACACAATTATACCATCAGTTATGGACTACCTTGTACAGTAGAAAGAAATGGAATGACATTGGTGATTCAAGATATATAGTACTGAAGGTATGCAATTCAGAAAGGTACGAACGTAGCATATGAGATGTGGACGACACGTTATAGAATTTATATAACATAAACGTTAATATATATATTGATGTAATACAAAGCATTAAATTTTATTATTGTTCTTGATAATCATGAAATATTGTTTTTGAAAATCATTAACACTATTTAGATGGTAGTCGTCATTGCTTGATTTATCTAACACTGATTACAAATTAATAACAAAACAAATTATGAAATTTATTTGAAAATTATGTGTTAAACTTATGACTATAAATAAATAATTTGCTAACATAATTTCATTCATATCAAATAAATTCGTTACTTCTATTACAAGTGTTTTTAATTTATAACAACTAATACTGATTTGATGATAATATTATTTATATCTGCAACTTTCGATTTTAATTAATATACTATACAGCAAACAATGACAGGGATAGCCTTCATGTTGAATGTATTATTTACCTTTTTCGTAAAAAAGATATAAATATTAAAAATTAAATATTGCAAATTTTATTTCCTTATACTTTTGTATTTGTATTTCATTTGTATTTCATATTTTCTAGAAAATAAAAAAACAATTTCTCGACACAGACCAATTAAAATTACTACAATTGGTGATGGTACAGTAGGCAAAACATGCATGCTTATTACATATACAACAAATGAGTTTCCTTCAGAGTATGTACCTACTGTGTAAGTATATGTACTTTTATGCTTATATAGTAATAGAGTACAATGTTTGTAATCTCTTTTCTTTAGCTTTGATAACTATGCAGGAACAATATCTGTAGATGGACAAGAAATTGATATGACTTTATGGGATACTGCAGGTCAGGAAGATTATGAGAGAATTAGGCCTTTATCTTACCCAAATGTAAGTGAGATTTTTTATTTAATTATTTTCTTCTAATGCTTATAATGTCTTTCAATACATATGTAATTTCTAATAAAAATTTTAATTTTATCAATGTACAATTTAATTTTATTTTTAGACAGATTGTTTCTTGGTCTGCTTTTCAGTGAATACTCGTACTTCTTATGAAAATGTTTTACACAAATGGTATCCAGAAATTAAGCATCACTGTCCAAATACACCTGTAGTTCTTGTTGGCAAGTATTTTTAATGTAGTACTGTGTCGTTTGTTTAAATATTGTGGCAGGATACATTTTACAGTGCAAAATTTAAATCTATAGTTCCCATATTCAAAACTAGATATTAATATATATTGTTCAAAGAAATCTTATTTATTTAACTATAAGATCATGACTATACATTTCAAATTATATTGGTAAATATGATAAACAGTAATCTTAGTCAAAAATTTATATTGTACTGCTATTAGCAAGTGATATCAAATGCTGCAAAATTCGTTTTATGCTTGCACTTTTAAGGATCATATTTTTAGTAAGACAAAATCAAAGTCATTTATAAATTTACTGTACTTTTCATTTAGAATTTAAGTTATAACTTTTTAAATGTTATTAATAGGTACTAAAGGAGACCTGAGAAATGTAGAAAGTGTGGAAACGATAATGCTTAAAGACTGCAAAAAGATGAAAAAGAAAATAAAGGCTTATAAATATGTTGAATGTTCTGCTTTGAAACGTGAAAATCTGGAGGAAGTGTTTGTTGAAGCCATTAGAGCAGTACTGAAAAAACCATCAAATAAATTATGCTGCACATTTTAAAAAATAAGTCATAAAGCAATATTTATAATAAGTTATAGGAAGCAGTAATTTGTAATAATCTTAATATTTAAAAAAAAATTATCAATCCAAAGACTACAATTGTTCAGTATTTTTTTCAGATAAAAATAAAAAATGAAAGCATCCATATTTTACAAATATGTTAATGCTTTTAATGGAATTAAGTGAATGTTATTGTACATGTACAAGTATGTAGAGTAAATTAATAAAAAGAAATTTATTTCGTTTACACTAATTTATGCATTAAACTTTCTGTTTATGTTTCATTTTTTTTATTAAGAAAATTAGATACCCTGAAATAATAGTTAACAAAAATAATATATACTTTTTCACTGTTATATACTTTGAATAGCTTGTGATTAATAATTTTGTTAATTTATTTATTTAGTCTTAGTTATACTATATACATAATTATAAATGTTATTAACTCAAATTAATATTAATTTGAATTAATTATTCTTGAGTGATATTAATTAGATGCCATAATGAATTTTTTATACATACAAATTGCGTTACAAAATCTTAACGTCCAAATGCTCCATCCGAAATAGGTGTTACTTTCTGTTGTATTATTTTACCATAACCTCCTCTTCCACTATCAAAGTCTGATCTATATTCATCCCTTACCTATGATATAATAAAATTTAAAAATTAATGTAATTGTAATATACTGTAATCAATACTATCATTAAAAATAATCTAATATACTTGTCCTCCAGTTTTTCCTCTTCCATATTGTCTGCCTTCGATAAAACCAGCATCCCAATCTGTCCTGATTATTCTATCATCTAAACGCGTTCCATTAATATATCGCATACAGTTTTCAGCATCACTTCTTTGATAATACTCAACAAAACAAAAACCACAAGGAGTCTTCTTGTATTTGTCTAAACCCATTATAATTCTCCTAATATCACCACATTTGGAAAATAGTTCATATATTTGTTCTTCTGTAGTATAAAAAGACAGATTTCCAACATATAAGGTTGTAGAATTTCTTAACAACCTATCTTGTTCAGCCCTTGAACCCTAAAAACAACAAACTCTATAGTTATGAAAGAAATTTTATAATAGTAAAATATATTCAAAATTGTGATAATTGCAATAAAGATCATATAATGCCAAAGAGCTGTGTTATCGCGAATGATGGTACAAATATTATTTAAAACACTAAAAATGATATGGTTATATTACACGACTAACCTTAAAATGTTGATCACGATAAGAACTTAATTCAACAGAAGGTGAACTTGATGGATTGACCTTTATTGCTGCCATATCAGTTATTTCCACAAATATATATGAAACTGTTTCTTTTATTAACTTTATCAGAATTCAAAATGCTCAATTTAAACACTGCTACACATTTGTCACAATTTGTCATTATTACCTGTATACAACATATGAACATTGAACATACAATGCATATATAGCTTATTCAGCGAGAGAACATAGTTGTTTCGCATGTGGCGGTTTCACTCCTACGTTCATCGCCACTAGACGGCGCATAAGACTGACACTAGATTTTCTCGCAAGTACTAAACGGGACTTCCTATTCATACAAATAGTTCCTCTCCATTTCTTCCCCAAATCTCCAGTTTATTTCACTTTATTGCTCTTTTCTAAAAAGAGGACGTTTAAGTGGTTTTTATTTCATTTTGCCCATCCATACATTTCCGTGTCTAAGGCAAAAGGCCTGCTAAGATGCCACTACTGCTGAGTGCACTATCAGATACAAAAATCCTATTATCATCATATTATAACGCAAAAACAAGTTTGATTACAGATTCAAAGTTTGATAAAAGAACGAACAGTGAACGATTTTGTTTTTAAAATAAAATTAAATATGATCAAACGTTCACAAGTACAAGTAGAATTCTTTTTGATCGACAACTTTAACAACAGAACTCATATTAATCGATGACTCTGATGATCATCATAGAGCATAGACAAGAAAAAACACATCAAGAAAAAAAGAAACAATCTTTTAAAAGAACCGCCACAAATTCCGTTAACAGCGCCATCTAACAACAAACCACTGAACTATGATGAACACGTGTAAAGTACTGACCGGATACTGTCGGTAATTAATCGATTACACTTCAACGAAAATATACCATCAGACAAATTTCTGTCGTAGTTCCGCGCATCACTGATAGATGGCGCTGCGTCGAACCCGCATAAGGGGGCGTTCAGATTAGGCAAGTACCTATCAAAATAGCCTAATGTGAACGGCATTTAATACAGCGCAAGAAAGCAATCGTCCAATATATGTATTCATCACGTTTTCTCCCATACCTTACAGGTTTCTTCAACTTTTTAGAAGCAAATTAATTGCTACATTATCTTTATTCTCCCAACAGATTTCCATTATCTTTTCACAAGATCCTGAACTACAGCGCACACAAATATGTACATACTATTATGATAAATCCGAACTAGAATTAAGTGTTAATAATGTATTTATCTATTAATAAAATATATTAAGTCATTTTATGTACAAAACTGCTTGAAAATAAATATGAATAAAAACATGTATTTGCACACATACTTATTTATAAACCCCGACATTCCCATTCTCAGAAATTGCCCGAATTTTAAAAAATAAAATATAAAAAACAAATTGAGAATTTGTACCCGGAGAACATGCATTATGAGGAGGTATTTCTTGAGCTTTATGGAATCTTCGTAACGTCATATCAAGAATTCCTGGGCACAATTTTTGAAATTCCACCGACCGATTTTGCAAATTTGTATCAGGAGAACCTAAGATGCGAGGAGGTATCCTTCGTGCCAGTTCTTGGAATTTTGATGACGTCAAATTCCAAGAATTCCTGGGCGCGATTTTTGAAATTCCACCGACCAATTTCGAAAATTTGTATCAGGAGAACATAAGTTGCGAGGAGGTATCCTGCGTGCCACTTCTAGGAATTTTGATGACGTCAAATTCCAAGAATTCCTGGGCGCGATTTTTGAAATTCCGCCGCCCGATTTTGCAAATTTGTATCAGGAGAACATAAGATGCGAGGAGGTATCCTTCGTGCCACTTCATGGAATTTTGATGACGTCAAATTCCAAGAATTCCTGGACGCGATTTTTGAAATTCCGCCGCCCGATTTTGCAAATTTGTATCAGGAGAACATAAGATGCGAGGAGGTATCCTTCGTGCCACTTCTTGGAATTTTGATGACGTCAAATTCCAAGAATTCCTGGGCGCGATTTTTGAAATTCCGCCGCCCGATTTTGCAAATTTCTATCAGGAGAACATAAGTTGTGAGGAGGTATCCTTCGTGCCACTTCTTGGAATTTTGATGACGTCAAATTCCAAGAATTCCTGGGCGCGATTTTTGAAATTCCACCGACCAATTTCGAAAATTTGTATCAGGAGAACATAAGTTGCGAGGAGGTATCCTGCGTGCCACTTCTAGGAATTTTGATGACGTCAAATTCCAAGAATTCCTGGGCGCGATTTTTGAAATTCCACCGACCAATTTCGAAAATTTGTATCAGGAGAACATAAGTTGCGAGGAGGTATCCTTCGTGCCACTTCTTGGAATTTTGATGACGTCAAATTCCAAGAATTCCTGGGCGCGATTTTTGAAATTCCGCCGCCCGATTTTGCAAATTTGTATCAGGAGAACATAAGATGCGAGGAGGTATCCTTCGTGCCACTTCTTGGAATTTTGATGACGTCAAATTCCAAGAATTCCTGGGCGCGATTTTTGAAATTCCGCCGCCCGATTTTGCAAATTTGTATCAGGAGAACATAAGATGCGAGGAGGTATCCTTCGTGCCACTTCTTGGAATTTTGATGACGTCAAATTCCAAGAATTCCTGGGCGCGATTTTTGAAATTCCGCCGCCCGATTTTGCAAATTTGTATCAGGAGAACATAAGATGCGAGGAGGTATCCTTCGTGCCACTTCTTGGAATTTTGATGACGTCAAATTCCAAGAATTCCTGGGCGCGATTTTTGAAATTCCACCGACCAATTTCGAAAATTTGTATCAGGAGAACATAAGTTGCGAGGAGGTATCCTGCGTGCCACTTCTAGGAATTTTGATGACGTAAAATTCCAAGAATTCCTGGGCGCGATTTTTGAAATTCCGCCGCCCGATTTTGCAAATTTGTATCAGGAGAACATAAGATGCGAGGAGGTATCCTGCGTGCCACTTCTTGGAATTTTGATGACGTCAAATTCCGAAAATTCTCATGTTCTCTTGATACAAATTCTCTCTTTCGAATATGTAAATTTTTATTCTGTTGGGTTTGGTAAGTAACAATAAATACACAATGATTGTTAGCAAATTTTTCTTTATTTTTACCACTTTTCATACAGTGCATAACTTAATTGTACTTATTGCTTTATGATTTAATTACTAAGTAGTGGGACTCCTCGTGCTATGCACGTAGAATTAGTCAGTGACTCTTGATCCTCTGCGCAGTCCTAAAGCGTAAATTTCTATGGAGTAATCAAAGAAAAGGCTGCAGCACTCTCAATGTTGACGTAATTAGATTTTGCGTATCCCTTAAAAAGTGTCGCTGACTTTCAAAAATGCATCAATTTAAGTTGTTAAAAAATTTGTTGTGCAGGATCCGCTATTATCTTATGGTAACGTTGACCCTTATACAGTTCTAAAATAGTAAGAGATAAACATGCGCAGTAAATTTTTACAAAGAAAGTAATCAAAAAAAAAGTAGACGTAGCGCCTACAATGATGATATAATTAGTTTTTACGTATCCCTTAAAAAGTGTTCCTTAATAAAGGTTTTACTGTACTATCGTTGTAAGAGTAACATATAATATTTTTCTGCTTTGTTTTCGATATGCGTACAACGTCTCAGCGTAACTCACGGACACGTTTCTGCATTACAATATGATTCGACGTCAACAAAATTTTAAAATAAACCCACTTCATGGAAAATCGAGAAGCCATGTCAGAACATCATATAACATTTCTGTATAACATTTTTAAAGATATAAAAGTAGCAATACAATTAGATCGTGCAAATGTGTAATAAATTTAATCCATGCTCAATTTTAGATAAACGAACATCAATCAAAGTGATCTTAATTTGTTACGCGATACCTGTATTGTAAAAACATAATAATAGCAATAGTAATACGTATATTAAATATTATAGAATAGTACAATGGCGATCGTTGCATTCTTTTCATAATTATTACTAATTAGTGACAGAATATTTTTATAAATGCATTGTTGTTTTCCATCGACGAATTAGAAATAAATATTTTACGTGCGTATGTGATTAAACAGTCTGATAATACTGTAAAAATGACATCGTTTTATCATTTCTGCTATTTTATTTATTCGTCGTTAACCATTCTCTTTTGGAAGGAGAATATTTTTTTAAGCGAGTTTACTTAAACAGCCGAGCTTTTATCATTTTTCTTTTTTGTACAAAGGGGAAATGTATTTTAGGACATCACTTACATCGAACATTATATAGTTTATATTGATAGCAAAGTTTCACTGAAAGTATTACTAATATAACATTCGAATACCAACACATGTATTGTCTTTGTATATTCCTATTTAACGTTAAAACGTACATATGAAATACATTATATTTGTGGACAAGTGTAAAAAAACAGCACTGATTTCTTTCAACAACCGACACTTCCTATTCCTGCTATATTAGAAATAAGTTCTTCACATTCTGATTCCATTGGCGTAACTAGAACTTTCTGGGCAAATTCAGATCTTTAATCAGATAATCAGATCTCTAGGTTTACAGAATTTGGATATTTGGAACACTGAAAATATTTTCAAAGTCTCAGAGTTTGACTACTCGAAAATTTGGGGACTTTTAGAGTTGGAAATGGGAAACTAAGAAATGGGCAAATTAGAGATTTGGTAATTGGAATACTTGAGAATTAAAAAATTTTGAAAATCTTCAAATGTGTAGAGAAATTTAAAAATTCGGGATTTGGGAAATTAAGAAATTGGGGTACTGCAAAATTGAATATTTGGAAAATTGTGATTAAAAAGTTTGGAAATTGAAAAATAGAGAATTAGAACGCAGATTTGAAAAGTTAGAAAGTTAAAAATTTGAAAATCTGGAAAGTTGAAAATTGAAAAATATCTAAATTCGTAATATTGTACGCCCTCCCTCACATATATAAAAAATGTGGTTCACATATTTGTTAGGGGTGCCAGGACCAGCCTGATCCCTGTGCTAGTCACGCCAGTATCTGACTCATACATACATCTTTCACATCCGTCTCCAGTCATTTTGTATTTTATTTTCTTCATTGACCTAACTTATTTTAAGCTCGACCCTCTTAATTTAATATTTCAGCTTGTCAACTGAACACTTTAACCGTTCAGTTTGTTGACCTTTGATTTGATCAACATCAATCACCAGTCAAGGTCATATTAATGTAACACGCTTTCGACCACGTTCTCCTCTCCGGTTCTGCGTGCTTCAGGGCCAAGTTCCAAGTTTGCAACCTGAAGAACTCATAATATCATTAATACAAATTACTTCAACAAAAGTTCTATCAATTCTCAAGTTCTAAATATAGTTCCATCAAAAAGGAGTACTGAAATTATTGCCAAGCATTACTTGCCTCAATTTGTCGACCTTCTTTAGATGATTTCTTTAATAATTTTCGTATAAAAGGAGCTAGTAACATTGGGTCTACTTTTTCGACGTCTTCTGACGAAACGAGACTTACAGCGAGACCAACGCTCATCGTCACTAATGCACCAGTAATCGTGTACCACAGATAACTCAGACGATACAATGCTAAAGGTTCTCTAAAATTTAGAAAATAGTATCACTGTTTCGCGAGAAGGCTTTTGAGAAAATATGGATGAATATTTACGGAAGAAAATCATCGCTGTCCAAGATATTATCTGGTGGCTCGAGAAGCATTAAATTCTCGACTTGAGGAAACGAGTAGTAACATCCTTCGGTGGTTACTGGTTTCTCGTCGAATCTGTTCAAATATGAAAGATTATTAATTTTACTGTTAAGTTGATATTGTTAAGTAGACATTCTTAAACAGAGCTAAAGTAAATCTTCCCTATAGTACAGTCTCGTTATATGACCATCAGGCTGTGTCCGCACGAAATTGTGGATTTAATTTATGATAATACTTCGCATGATAATAGCTATGCAACAAGTAGTGATCTAACACGTGGGGATATAACTTATAGATATACAATATGTAACAACACAAATTTGATGATCATGATTATACTAAACATGCTTATGTTGAACATATGATAAACGAAAGTCATATAGCGAGACTTTGCTATGATATGTAATTTTATATTTTTATTCTCACTTTATTCTTCCGCTAGCAATCGCAGCTTCTGCCGAAAGACTGATCCAACCCATGAATCCTAGGCCAGCAAGACCACCTATCAGAGCACCCTAAACACATCTATTTATCGTTATCGTGTTCATAAAATACCATTAATTGTTAAATTCCAATATACCTTAGCATTGATCCAAGGTAACAGAACTCCCATACTGAAAATACCAAGAGATGGTCCACTGGTGATGGATGACAAATTCGTGGATAACTGAAACATTTTAACTTTGCTTTGAGACGATTCCTCAAATTATACTGCATAATTCGTATTTTGTTTTGCAATACTGATTAAACGATCTGAGAAATAATAATAAGAAGAAAATTTGCTCTATCGCATTTTAGTCGTTAGAGTCTATAAAATTCTCTGCAAATTCTTTGTATAACTTCTGTTGTTGAAACACAATAAATTCTTCAAGTTTCGGCTCGTTCTTCAAAATTGAATTTCTCAAAAATAGAACGATACAGAATAATAATCCACACTGAAAATCTGAATCGCCTTTTCGATATTGCAAAACATAAAAGAGAAGCTTGTGAAGCAGTACTTGCAACACGTGAGATCCTGTTTTCTCCACAACGAACACAAGTGCTACACACATTACACCAAGAACAACGACCGTCAGTTTTAATATAATGTCCGCGGTTTTCGGAGTGAAGGGTGTCTTTTTAAAGGGCTTTATGAAGTCCTCTAGCACCACCGCCGCCATAGAATTCAAACCGGTGGACAGTGAGCTGAAATATAGAAACGTACGTAAAACATGAAATTTTATGTAGCACTTTTAACATAGAATATATGGACTCCTCTAGTTTTCTGCAAAACTGTGTAACTCTAGAGTGTAACATTTTACGTACAATTTGTAACAACGATGAAAGTGAACACATTAAACATTATGCACGGCATTATGTTAAAGTATGCAACAGAAAATATATGCTATTGTTTATATTTTCTTTCGTATAGTAATGTGGGATATAAAAGAGATTCACCTCAAAGCTGCGCTAAATACTCCAGCAACGAAAAGGCCAGGAAGACCCGGGTATCCTCGTAATATATTCATAACGAGCAAAGGTAACAGTTGATCCTTCGCACCGGCTAACTATTTTAAACACATTTATAATTTTAATATACAGTGTGTTACCTGTAACGCTACTCTTGTAGATATGGCACAACAAAATTATTATGAAGACTTAAGATGATCGTGATTAATGTATATTGTCAAATTCTCTTGATATTTATTGGTCGTCAGGATTTGAGAATTTTGAAAATATTTGGGAACTTGGAGATTAACACTGGGTGATTCCAAAATTTGGAGATTTAGAAATTGGAGGCTATAGGAATTTTTAAATTTGAAAATTAGGAAATTTAAAAATTGTGAGCCATAAGAATTAGAGAAATAGAGAATTTGGGAATTTGAGAATTTGAAATTTAGGGATTGGGAGTTTGAAGTTCAGGAATTTGAAAAATTAAGTATTTGAAATTTCGGAAATAGGAAATTTTGAAAATCGGAAACTAAAAGAATTTCATGCTTGGAATCCACATTTCAAAGCTTGAATCCGAGGATATATAAATTCGTAAACCTAGAAAGGAAATCTTTAAACTTGGAAATTTGGAAACATCAGTTTCAAAGTACAGTTTATGAGAAATTTAAAATTTAAGAATTTGGAATTCGAGAATATCCCGCACATAAGCAAACATCATAAAAATCCTGAAATACGGCAAATACATGTATCGATCATCTCAAATCTTCATTAAATTTGAATAATTCTCCATAAAATGTGAAATAGAGTATGCTGAATATAAAATCGTTCTATTACATCCAGTTACGTTGTGAAATTAGGCTATCAGGGAAGTCTAATCATTACCTTCGTCGTAAGTGGATCGCACACATGATACCAAGCATATATTAACATTCCCGCATATCCGCATATTCCAAGTAAAAGTAATACTCCAATCATGAAAGTCCACAGCGCTCTGAAACGTACATTTGCATGTAGAGATATTATTCGGGGATTTCTACGTTTATACTGAAACAGTTTCAAAGAAATTAAATGTACCTTCTAGCTGATCGTAACGTGGGTAATGCGAGATATCGTTGAATCATGTTTTGATTGATAGCAGATATCTGCAACCAGTGAACCATACCACCTATCACTAAAGACCAAATCGTGTGTCTCGTAAGAGGGCTCCAGTCGGCCCTGTTCAAAAAATTGATACTAGTTAATAAATTTGTATTATGTGTAGGGTGGTTGTTAGAATTTATGAGAATGGAGGCAACTGATATTATGGAGGTCGTGTCATATTTATAACTTTTATTATTATAGCTTTCAAGTGTACCTAAATGGGTAGAGAGCCTCAGTTTCCAAAATATGAAAGATTCCTTAATTTCCTAATTTTCAAATTTTGCAATTGACCAATTCACAAAACCTCCAAATCCTAAATTCTTAAACCCCTAAATCCAAAACTCTAAATCCTCAAACCCAAAATTCCCAAAACTCTAAACCCCAAATCTCTAAATATTAAATCCCCAAATCCAAAATTCCCAAAACCCTAAATCTCAAATGTCCAAATATTAAATCCTCAAATCCTTAAATCCTAAATTCCTAAATTCCTAAATTCTTAAATTCTTAAATTCTTAAATTCTTAAATTCTTAAATTCTTAAATTCTTAAATTCTTAAATTCTTAAATTCTTAAATTCTTAAATTCTTAAATTCTTAAATTCTTAAATTCTAAAATTCTTAAATTCTTAAATTCTTAAATTCTTAAATTCTTAAATTCCTAAATCCCAAAACTCCAAATACTAAATTCTCAAATCTTTACATCCTCAAATCCCAAAACCTTAAATTCAAAATTCCCAAAATCCTAAACCCCAAATCTCCAAATACTAAATCCCCAAATCCTAAATCCCTAATTCCCCAAATGTCAATTTACTAAAGCGATACCTAAATAAAATAATAGTTTGGATTTGTTCAATGAACGTTTGCATGAACGATAAGATTATAATGCTCACGTGGGAAGTTCGAGCCTTTCGGACTCCATGTTCCTTCTTATTACCAGCGACAATCCACCTACATCTGATGTCCCTTTGATAATAATTAGTAGCATAGATCCAATCATTATAAAGATTTGAATGAAGTCGGTCCACACTACCGCCCGCAAACCACCCTGATTAATGAAGGCCAAGTTAATTCGTGCTTTCGTGTAGATACGTGGTAATTGTCTTCTTATTTTTAAATTGTTTCTTACCACGCAAGTGTAAAAGATGCACACGATGCACACGAATGGGGTAACTACGTGCACGTTCACTCCCGTAACTACAAATTACATTGCTCGTCAGTTTTACTCGATTTAGGGAAGAATTTGTCGATAACTTTTACCCATGGTTCAACTAACTACTGTTTTACAACGCCCAAAAAATAATCTTGTAATGCCAGTACATTATTTAAACAACCAGTACAAATTTAAATGTTTTAATTACAAAAGTACAAAATAAGTACAAAATTAAAACCTACAAATTTGTACAAATTCTTAAAAATTGATACGAATCCCTGCTCTAGATATCTATGAAATAAGTAATATTAAAATATTGCTAAAATACAAAAGACACTTTAACTAAGAAAATGAAAATTTCTCAATATACGATACCTTGATTAAAAGCCAAAGCTGGTACATAAATAACGATTGGTAACCACGTCATCTACAAGTATAACAATCTTATAGAACATTTGCACGAATCAAATGGAAGTGAATTTAGTGAAACAACTCACGATGGCGATCGAAAATAACACGGATCCAAGTGTACGAATTTTTTTATCGAAACGTCTTTCAAGGTACTCGTAAGTACTCGTAAGCTTGAGCTCGTGGAAGACAGGTAAATATATTCCAGACATTACAAAACAGGCGATGATGACTGCAAAACCTATACACAGGTAGCTGGTACCGTGCACGTAAACCTCCGTTGGTATACCCAATAATGAAATACCTGTTATCATAATTTACACTCTTACAACTTTTACTTTAATTTATCCTTTCTTATTAATTTAACGTTTTTACAAATATAAATTAATTTTTTGATCCTTTTTGGTCAAGTGACAAACGAACATTTAGAAATGTGATTTGATGATTTAGGAATGTGGAAATTGGGGGATTTAGAAATAAGAAAATTTAAGAATATGGAAATGTGAGAATTTAGGAAATTTGAAAATTTGGGAATTCAAGAAATTTGAAAATTGGGGGATTTAGAGATAAGGAAATTTAAAAATATGGAAATGTGAGAATGTAGGAAATTTGAAAATTTAGAAATATAGAAAGTCTTAATTATTTACTCAATAATTAGTAAGTAAGAATGATCCAAGTTTAAAAAAGTTTCGCGTAAAAAATTAGAAAAGTGGTAACAAAAAATAATTTCGATGCTTGACCAGCTCAATGACCTCCGACCAAGAAGTATCAAAGACCAAATTAGAAATTCTATTTAAAGAAGCGTCGATTAATCATAATTCTCGATAGAGATATTATAAAGATATCGTTCCAAATTATAAATAAAATCCTACCCGATATAAAACTGGCTAAGAGGCTCAAGCTGACAGGGAACATCTTGAGATTTCTACCACCCACGAGATATTCGTCCACTCCCGACGATTTTTTGATGAAACCAAAATAAATACCGACGAAACCACAGGCAATTAACATGATCACAAACACCGCGTAATCCCATATACCAAAATTTCGCATCATGCCGCTGACTTCCTGTACCGTTGGCATATCCTGTGACCAATTCGGTTGGCCGTCCTCCATGGTGTCAATCGCGGTCATTTTGTTGCAAAATGGAATTTTGCTATCCTTCTAACGCCGTCCGGCGCTTCGAACCACAAAGTTAATCCTTCCGATGATTAATAAACAAATTGAAATCCATGAAATACAATGATAAAATTATTGAAAATGTTTACAAGTTTTTAATAGAACAGAAAATACTACTCATGGTACAAATATAAAATTATGAGGAGCTATAACGAAACTACATATTTAAAAAATAATGCTTACCGTAATTCTTGTATTTGATAATTTTGTTTGTATGTTACAATAAAATTAGTTTATCGAACACGATGTTGTGCGAAGAAAATTTTGTTGTTTCCCAGTAGGTACATGCATTTGTGACCAACGAACTTAGGTAGTTTTTACACACGCGATACACTTCAAAAAATAAAGTAGTTTTTATTCACACTGTAGGTGAGAAGTTATTTAAAAAATACAATACTCAAAGTAGAAGGTCGTAATGATATCACGGAAGACCGGCCCCAGTTACTGTTATAGTTCATCTGGAAAGAGTCAAAAGCTCGGAGAGGCTCGATACGATTGCACACATCACAATTGTGCCATTGTGACAATTTTCTCATTAAACCGACAATAGACGTTAAGTATAAGTTAAAACGACCGGGTATATGACGGAGTGAATCGTAAGTGGATAATACGACCTAAATATGATAGTAGTTGTATAGATGTGTTTGATCACATCGACGATCGCATTTTGACCAAGTTCCTGGATGATTTTCAAGTGTCGATTATTTATTAATATATGTTATTCGACATCAAAACTGTTACTTCCATACTTATTAACAATTTCTTTTTTAAAATATAGTACTTTTTATTATTAGGTTGCATTGTTAAAACTAGGCAGACAACAGAGTGAATCTAGTAATCCAACATATAGACTGATTCTTTCCAAATAGCATAAGATAATCAAATTTTCAAATTTCCATTTCGTCCAGAATCTGACTTTCTAAAATCCATTTAATTATACTTGACATGTCAAGTATCTGTATCAGTATCAGTGTTACGTATTAAAAACTAAAGATCGCAGCCTACCTCAAATAAAAATCATAATTACACAGATGTTAGGTTGTAACATAAGTTCGTAGTTGAAAAAAGAACTTGACATTCTATAGGTTTTACCTAAAACATCGGTATTTTAACTGCAAATGAAAGATATTAGAGAAATAATACACAAGATAAAAGCATCATGAAAGATTTGTGTGCTGCGAAGTGATATTACAACCCAATTATAATTGTAAAAAGGATAATCCAACATTTATCTTTCATTTTAATTTAATTAATAAACAAATTGCGATTGATACAAGGTTTTCAAAAGTAGACAAACTTGTATAAGTATCTTGTTTAAATCTAGTTCTTATAACGCTTATCCTTCGTAAAATCGTGGCAAATTATTTCCCAATATAACTTTTCTTTCGATACCCTTTTCTGTAATAACACCCATTCGAATAACACCTCCACTACTACCATCACGAGCCATTGCCAATGCCAAAGCTGAAAAAGTAAGAAAGTATTGTATTCAAAACTAATTATTTCAATATATACTATATCTACACTTCATTTATTCTTTTTCTTCCAGATCTATTATACCACTGTATTATAGAACAAATTAAAATCATACAAATACTTACTATTTTCAACTAATTTTTCACATTCTTCCCTTGACATATTTGGCTTGTATTGTGAATCCATATAACCATATACATATGTTGAACCAGATCCTCCAATGGAAATTGGTTGTCTTACACACATTCCACCAAGAGGAATGCTATAAACTTGACCTCCTTTACGATTATCCCAGCCTGCCACTAAGATACCTGCCATCAAGGAATCTCTGTAGTTATAACACAGTTCACGAAATACATTTGCTGCTGTTTCTACTAACGGTTCCATGCCCACCTCCATTCTACAAGAATAAAATAAAATAATGTTCTCATTTCTTTGTATTTATTGATCATGTGTCTTTAGAATTAGAATCTGTTATGTATCAAATACTTACTTATACAGATTTAAATCGTATGCAACTATATCAGAAATAGCTTGAGTATCTGCTGCAGAACCAGAACGACAGCAATAAATATAATCTGTAATTTTGGTTAATTTATCAGCAAAGCGACTGGAAATGTAAGCTCTAAAACATGATCAATCATATAGCTGTTATTAGGTTATTATAATACCATGTTTATTGTTTGAAACTTGAGAGGTGGACTGCTTAAATAGCAAACTCTTTCATTAAAAAGCTTATACAGCGACCTTATTTCTCTAAATAACATTTTGGGCCATAACTAATATAAAGTCCACATTTCAAATTCGAATATTTATAAATATATCATACCCTGTTGTTGCTCTAGAATCTGCTCCAATTACAACACCTCCATCAAATTCACAAGCCATAATTGATGTCTATTAATGAAACATTAATAAAATTTGTGTTAAAGATATTTAAGTTTGCATTGTCATTCTAACCTTAAAACATTTTAACCTCAAGTATAAAATAAAACTTACTCCTGTGCTTTTTTCAGAATGAAGCCAATCAGGGACTAAATTATCAGTAACTGAACCTACGTTAGGTTGAATTAAATTATGCACCATATGAGCCATTTCAAAATTTTATTAAATCTCTCTTCAATTTGAATACACAATACTTGAATGTTGAAAACTAATTCAGCGCTACAGTGTCTCCATCTACATTTAAAGTTACACAGTGATGAGATATGGGCCGGGTTTTTTCGCGCATGCGCGGCAATTTTAGTCTCAGTAAAATACAAGTTTCAATAAAATAGGGTACCTCAATCACCCCTCATTATTTTTCAAAAATTTTTATAATTTGGTTGAGAAATATGAATGTATAGGTTGCATAAGATTACATTATATACATATTTTCATATTTGAGGAGCTGATGGAAAGGAAAGGTACTATAATAACTGTAAGCAAAATATATAATAAAGCCATCTAGCGGTGCCACTAAATACATACGCTGCGTACGTTTCTGCATTTCTCGCGTATGTGGGCAAAAACCCGTCCACCGTCCAATATCTCATCATTGGTAGTACAGTATATACTGTGATAGTATTGTGCGCAGCTTAAAAAGCTGATATTTGCGCAGCTCACTACATGATTTACTTTGTATTTCATTAGTCATCCATAAGGTAAACAAAAATGTATGCATTGAGAAAAGAAGTAATGATATGAAGAGATATATAAACTAAAAGGTCACCGAATATGCACGTTTGATATCCTGAGTGCCATAAAAATGCAAACGCGTTACTCTTGGTTACGAAAAATACAAAATCAATTAGAGTTAACGTACATAAAATGAATGAAAATTCATTGTTCGACTAAAATTTCGCTAAGATTTTCCTAACTTTCTAGCTAATTATTTTAATAATGCAGAAATAACATAACATTTATACCGACGTAAAGTATTTAAAAAAAGAATTTATGGAAAATTTGTAGCAAAAATGCATGTTACCGTAACTGTTGCAAATTCTTTAAAATGTAGCTTTCCTAGGGAAAATGGCGATGTGGGGAAGGGTCCCGCCACAATATCTATAAATATGTGCTAAATGAAAAAAGAAAATTTATTTAATTTACAAACTACAAATTTTTTAAATTACGAAATCATATTTTCAAATCTATGAACTTTATATTGTATAAATTTTCGAATGTTGAAATTAAAAATTTTCAGAATGTTCAAATTTATAAAGTTTTGAATTTTTAAATGTAAAAAGTTATATTAAATTTTGAGAATTGTCAAATTTGTGTCAAACTTACAAAGTTGCTAATTTGGTAATTTTCAAGTGTGCGCATTTGATCTCTCAAAATCAGAGGACAAATGGTGGGATTCTCTTCCCCTTAGGTTTGTTTTTAGCCAAAGGAAGCCTACGTTGCACCCGAGTGTACATTAAGTGCAACGTTCGCATGTAACACTTGACTCGTGTTACACTTGATTTATCAGTAGTGCATTTATACTGCTTCAGGCTTTGGGTTAACAGTAAGAATGACATATATCACGCAAAAGACTCATCTTAACAATCGGACGAAAAGTGTTGATTGTCATCGTGGGTAGCACCCGGTAAAGAAATGGCAATTTCTAGTTGGATGATTTGGGGTAGAAGTCTTCGGACGAGCAGGTCTCACCGAAGTACGTTAAACATTAGCTGTCAATTCGCTTATTTTGAAACTCTATCATTTTCTATTCATATGTTCTTTTTATAGGCCGTCAAGAGAGTGAAGACAGTTGCGTGCAACTTGATCTGTCAAGAGGTTAGTAACTTAACCTGTAATCTGCAATTTTTGTATCCAATAGCACTTTGATAACGTGACTCATTTGTATCAGTTTATGATTGTATATGCGTATTTACTTTTAAAGTATATGTTGCATTGCAATGATAAATAACATATGAAACAAGAAGTTGAAAAAAGTCAACTAATTTTCTTTGATAAAAAGTTTGGAAGTGTTTTTTAATGTCAATGTTTATAAGGTGTTTAATATACCAGATAGCAATGTTTTGACTACATATCACTATCGAAGGTATAAAAATATCTGTTATTGTGTTCTGAATTGAAAGCATTATCAAAATATGTATTTTGAGACCTCATTAAATGTAAGTTTTATTTATAGGATTGAAAGAAAATGTCAAGGAAGTATTGACCAATCTCTGTCAACGTCACAATGTTCCAAGCATTAAAAAATTGGCATACCTTAATGCCATTGTTAAGTTAATTAGTGAAAATGATTCTCCAGAATATGGATACAGTATCAATGACATATTTTGCTGGTAAGATTATATAATATTCAGTTAATATTATATATTACTAAGCAATTATTTTATAGCTTGCGAGTTGGTCTTGTCCATGAAGCAACACAAGTTCGTGCTGCTGCTCTACGAGCTGTAAGATATATGCTCAAAAAGGAACAGGATGTTATTGCAATTAATAAATTACAATATCCATACTTTGTGGCTCGTAGTATGGATGTTAATTTACGAAATGAAATGGAAAGGATGCAAGCTCTTAGACTTGTTAGAAGAATTTTAGTATTGGCACCAAAACATTTTAGTCCTATTTTAGCAAGATCATTAGTCAGTTTAACAAATGGTGGAGTTGAAGAGAAAGATGGAGCATTTCGAGCATTCTTAGCAACTCTTTGTGAGTTAGGTATTTTAAATTCAAATTTGTTAATTAGTTGTGGAGGTGTTGGTGCTCTTGCAAGAGCTGCCATGACTGGACAAAGCCCTACAGTAATTGAATCTATTGTGGGAGTTTTATTAAAATTATTAAACACTCCTGATACTAGGACTAGCGTTTCTCTTTTATGTTTCGCGGCTCCTTATTGCGAGCTTCATTCATCAAGTATAGATAGAACAAAAGAAGAACGAGAAAGATTTGCAGCAAGTAAATTAGCATTGTTAAGTATACTGAGGTCTTATTCGGGAGTTTTACATTTTTGTCGACCTGACGATAATTCAGGCTTGAAAGCTATAGCAGACATACTATATGTTGAACAACTTGAAGTAAGAGGTGCTGTCTTAGAATTACTTTATGAATTGTTGAACTTACCTTTACCTACTTGGACGGATGAACCTGATGTTGCTCTTGCAGCAGTAGATCCTAGTAGAGCACGTGATTCATGGAAATTGTCAGAAGGCTTCGTCGCAGCCGAAGGAAAATATATTCTACCATCGTTATCATCACGCTGTCCAAATATTACAGAAATACATTTAGCATTATTGGTTTACGCTTTACTAGAATGTGGTTTACATCGTGCTTTGGCAGAAACTATTGTTTCTACCGACACGTTTATTTCTTTACGTGCAGCTGTCCTTCTAGGTGCATTACTGCATCTTGCACATTCTCTTCTACCTTCCGAGGTATGTGATCTTACTCCTCCTCTACCAAATTTATTGGAACATGCAAGTGCCGGAAAACATCAAGCTTTAGCAGCTGTTACAATTTTGGAACGGATGCATACAATGATGCGTCGAAGACCAGCACCTGCAAGTTTATTTCTTGACAAGCTTTTACAAGCAGGTACTTGGTTAAGGCCAACGTTACCAAGACGTCAACGAACATCTAACAGACACTGGTTACGCAGAGAATCACCAACCACACCATTTCTCAAGGACGCTCAAGTACTCAGTTCTAAAGATGCTCTTGCTTGGAATTGGCCGGTAGTGCGATCTATTTTACGCTCGCGCGAAGATACCATGCGAATACTTCACGATTCTGATCACAGATTGTTTATGAAAAGGCTTGTACGTTATTTTAAGCCATGTTCAAACGCATATAGCAGAGTGGAATTAGCAACAAACGCTAATTTAGCAAGAGAAGCAACATTAGCTGGTTGTGATTTATTAAATTGTTTGCTAGAACTTCACGAACCTGAGGGTACAAAATTATTAAATGAATTAATTGGAGACGTCGCTGAACAAATATCTAGCATACGAACAGCTCAATCCGCTCACGAGTGTTTGTTCTCTCCTCGTCACATGTCCACTACTTGTTGTCAGAAGTATTTTCTGTTTCTTGGACAATTGAGCCATTCAGCCAAAGGGACTGTGATTCTAAAAGGATTTAATTTATTAGAAAAGTTGCAAGACTTGGCTTTAGCTACTAATCATGACTGTTACGTTAAACTCATAGTTTCAAGTTTAGATTATACTAGGGATGGACCTAATAGAAAAGTATTAACTAAAATTATTACGGAAGCGACATTAGACAGTACACGTCTATATGCTACACAGTTCCTTAGATTAATACTCAGAGCCAGAATGATTGATGCTTATCGCTGGGCAATAGCATTACTGTTGAATCGGTTATCAGATTCCAATAAAACTGTAGCACTGACTGCTTTGGAAGCGTTACACGAAGCTTGCGAAGAACCAGAATATTTAGAGGCTATGTTGCAACAAGGAAGTCAAACTCGAGATTGGGATAAGTGGTTGGAAGAGTTAGGTGATAAAGGATATTTGTTAAAAATTAGACTTTACTCTATTCATCAGGGTTTTACAACAATTTCGTCTCCCGCTGAAGAATTGGAGAAATGGATCTGTCCAGGAGGTTTTGCCGAGAGATATGTTGGTTTAATAGAAGGAGAGATACATGACTCTTTAACTCGTCGTCAAAGAGATGAAACTGGAAGCTACCACAGAAGAACAACTAACGTTCCTATAACGCCTCACAATGTGTTTATTTTACCACATTTGTTAGGTCAATTGGCGCAACACGACTTAGGCATGCAATTGTTGTTGCGTCGAAACGTGATACAACGCTTTGCAAGAGTCATTCAACGGTTTAAAATGGAGTTCGGTGGTAGAGATTCGGAGTCAAATTCAAGGTGTACCAAAACAAATCGCTCTGTCATCGATGACGTTTACGCCATGTCAGAAGAATCCGGCACCGACGAAACGGTAGAATCGAATAAATTGGAGACAATAATGGATGCTGAAACTATAGAGGGCATGGACACATATAGTACGCAAAAAGTTGATTCTTTAGTTGATATTCGCCGAAAAACAAGTTTGGATGATTCCAGACGTACTACTCCAGAAAGGAGTTGGAGATTAGAGACTGAATCTCGAGATGATCAAGCTACAAGTTTAAATAAAAGGATTTTAAAAGTAAAGTCTGCATTATGGGTGCTGGGTCATGTGGGATCTTCGGCAACAGGCGTTGAACAATTGAACCATTTAGGAATTTTAGAATTAATAACTTCCATAGCAGAAACATGTCCGTATTACGTGGTGCGAGCAACGGCTATGTATGCCCTAAGTCTTATTGGTACCACCCGTGCAGGTGCAGATGCATTATTAATTTTTGACTGGCCATGCGTTAGACATAGACGCGGAGATCATTGGCCAGTCGTTCCTCCTACAAGTAGGTGTCCAGCCCCCAGTCCTGTTCCTATACAACGACATCATCGGAGTCTCAGCGATGGCAAACCAGAATTACCTGAACCGGTAGCTCGAAGAACCAGAAACCGATCTGAAAGTGCAGCTACAGATCTCGAAGCTAGGCGTTATGCTCTACTGTAAGAATTGCTTAAAAGTAATTTTAAACTAGTTCATTATATGTTATAATGTTAACTCGTTATACTTCAACAGAGAAAGAGGAGAAACGCCAAGCCCTGTATCAAGTATTCAAAGATTAAGCCAACAAGATGCTGAGGGATATGCAAGAATTCGTATTTTACAGCGCCATCGAAGACCTAGTTATTCCCATAGCAGCTTAGAGGTAAATATTTTAAACTGCGGTTTTTATTTTATTAATTATTTTACTAAGTTGTTGAATTTTTATTTCAGATGTATAGTTTAGATGGTCGACTTTCATTGCAAAGTTTATCAGAATTTGATTCATCTCGTAGTTGGATCGGGGAACAACATTTACTCACTTCAACACCTCCACCCCCTGAAGATAATAATGATAATTTATTTTACATGGGTATAGCCCTTCCAAAGAGACTTATTACTATTTTTCCGGAATTACCACAGTCGTCGGTTCCAACCATAACAGACGATGCGCCAAAGTCTGATATAGAAACGACGGAAGTAGATGAAGAATCCTGTTCAGAATCCGACGTAGACTCAGAGCATTATCGCATTTGTTTAATATGTCAACCTGGTAAAAGCAGCAAAGATTCGCTTTCAGAACAAGACGCAAAACTGCAGAGGTATTCTAATTCTTTGATTAAAGTGGTGCATCAAAAAGGGAGAAACCAGATTGCTCCCAGACATGCCGAGCGCATATTGATTTTAACGATACTTGTTTTATGTATTTAGGAAAATACTTAGGCATGCACAACGGTTAGCAAACCCTATATGGTACCGACATAGTCGACAAACTTTGCTTAGATTAAGACAATTGCATTCAGAGAAGTTTCAGGTACTTTCTGAAATTCAGCATTAAGTGACGAAAATAATGTATTCTAAAATATTCTGAATTTGTGGTTACATCTTTTGTCGTAGGATACTTGTTTATTTTCAGATGTAGCTGCTCGTTTAGGTAGTGGTACATATAGAATGCCAGCACGGCGATTTTTACAAGAACTATTTCTAGATTCTACGTTTGATGCCGTAAGTTTTCACAACAACAAATTATAATACTGCATGAATTATAAAATATAATCGCTATAAATTTTTAATATTAATATCATAACACAGCTTTATGTAGAAGCAGCTAATGTTCTAAAAGTACACGATGACAATGACGATAAATCATTGCAATCACCCGTTTCTGCGGCACTTGAATCCAATTCCCATGTGCCTTCGGAAATTAAAATCAATGGAAGACTTACGTTTTCTGAGATTCAAGTAACACAACTGGATGCAGTTGCTGAGGAGGCAGCAAGTGAATCTTGCGTGACAAAACAATACAATAAAAAAACACAAGAGTTCTCGTGTAAACAAGAACGTCAAAGTGATGAAAAAATTATTGCCGAAATTTTAAAACCGGAAGAAAGATTACGCCTGTCAAAGAGTTCCGACAGATTGTTAAAAGTATCAGGTACAAACACTGCCATCAGCCTTGATTAGTCCTCGACTTTCAAGTAATTGTAAATATTTTGTATTAAAATAATAACGAAGTATGGAATAAATTACACTGCCCAAATCGAATAATAATTTTATTATTACCACGAGGACTAGTGGACCATCTTGTAGAACGCCCCGTGCTATGCACGGGGAATTAATCGGTTAACCTTGACCCCCTGCACAGTCCTAAACCGTATAAGAGATAGACATGCGCAGTAAATTTTTTACAAAGAGGCTTAACTCAGAAAAGTCAAATGGACTACTTTAAATGATAACGTAATTAGTTTTTAAATTGGAGCAATTTTGATTTGTTCGAAAATTTGTTACCCAGGATCCGCGATTATCTCATGAAAACCTTGACCCCCTGCGCAGCCCTAAACCGGTATTTTATCAGTCTCGCTAAAATCGTAAAATATTTAGCAAAGCTTCGGATAACCGTTATGCTCCAATATTGACCAACTTTTGCAAAAGAAGATATCTGTAAGAATGGTTTTGGCAAATTTACGTTTCTCTAGTTTTTCTCCACACTATTAGATGGCAACATCTGTATCGTTTTGGAACAATCCGCGCAAGAATGTAGATTTGAAAATACATGTAAGAATTATGCTTCCAAAATGATTTCAGCTTCTGTATTCAATACTATATAATGGACTGCTGTTTTAAATTTTTTTACATGTAAATGGCTGCGGAACTTCCATTACAAATATGAACTCGAATGTAAAGGTCAATTCCTAATAATATTAACTAATACAGTAGGAAGGGACTTAATAATTAAATATAGAGATGCAGTTGACGTATTTTCTTAAATAAATTTGTATTTTATTCAAAATTAATATTTACCCATGTTCGCATTTATTTATACATAGTATGTATATAAAACAGCATTTAACAACATCAACAGTAACCTCAATTTCACATCATATGTACATTATAAAACAGTATTTATCTATTTTTATGCATCATATGTGGAAGCAGAGACATTTCCACCATGTCCAGTCCAATTCGTGTGTACAAATTTACCTTCTTCACCAAGTAATTCATAAGTGTGAGCCCCAAAATAATCTCGTTGAGCTTGAAGTAAATTTGCTGGGAGGCGAGCAGTTCTATAACCATCATAGAATGCTAAAGCAGTTGACAACGCAGGTGTTGGTATGCCTAGAGATACAGCTGTGGAAACTACTATTCTAGCACTGGCTTGGCATTCTTTCATGGCATTTGCAAAGAAGTCATCCAGTAACAGATTGGAAAGTTTTGGATTTTTGTCAAATGCTATTTTTATATTTCCCAGGAAAACACTGGATACGAAAATAAAAAATTACAGTCAAAAGTTACAAAAATTATTTCAGTAATCTCAGACCTTAATACTATTTCACTCTAACATACCTTCTTATAATGCATCCTCCTCTCCACATAAGTGCAATACCGCCGTAATTTAAATTCCAGTTATGAACTTTAGCAGCTTCCCTTAATAACATGAATCCTTGTGCATAAGAAATAATTTTTGATGCATAAAGAGCTTTTTTCAAATGCTCTAGGAACTGTTTCTTATCACCCTGATATACAGTATCAGGACCTTTTAATACAGAACTTGCTTGTATTCTTTCGCTTTGTAAAGCAGAAAGACACCTAGCAAAAACTGATTCTCCAATTAGTGTTACAGGTACTCCATAATCCAATGCAGCAATAGCTGTCCACTTTCCAGTTCCTTTTTGTCCAGCCGTATCTCTAATTCTCTCTAGTAGATAACCTTTTTGATCCTTGTATTTAAGAATATCACGAGTAATTTCAATTAAAAATGAATCCAATTCTCCTTTATTCCAATCATCAAAAGCTTTACTCATCTCTTCAGGATTGAGTTTCAAACCATTTCGCATGATATGATATGCTTCACATATCAGTTGCATATCACCATATTCAATACCATTGTGTACCATTTTTACAAAGTGTCCTGCACCTGTTTCTCCAACCCAATCACAACAAGGCTCTCCATTGACTTTCGCAGCTATTGACTAAAAAATTTATATTTTATTGCTAAAATGTTTAACAAATTCGTATCAATAAATTATTTAATAAATATTTATGTGTAAATCTTCATACCTGAAAGATTGGTTTAATATATGGCCAAGCTTTTGGATTTCCACCTGGCATTAAAGATGGTCCATATCTAGCACCATCTTCACCTCCACTAACTCCACTACCGACAAATAATATTCCTTTCTTATCTAACTCTTTGGTTCTTCTTTCGGTATCCTGATATTCAGAATTACCACCATCAATTATAATATCTCCCGGAGATAACAGAGGTACCAATTGTTCAATAAATGCATCGACAGCAGCACCAGCTTTTAAAATAAATAATTATTAATATCATTTTCTTCCATTGTATAACCAATAAAAATTAATATAAAATATATCTTATATAGCCTTACTTATTACAGATCAATGATTTATAATATACAAACTTTGAAATGATAAAAAGTCAAAGCAACTGTATTCTATTAAAGGTCATGACTTTGTGTTGTGAAATTTATTGTTTGTAATAGCATCTTACCTTTTACCAAGAGCATCACACGTCTTGGTGATTTTAGTTTTTCTACCATCTCTTTCAATGAATATGCACCAATAATTTTTGTGCCTTTTGCTTCATTTTCTAGGAAAGATTTAACTTTTTCTGTTGTACGATTGTAAGCACAAACAACAAATCCATGATCATTCATATTTAAAATTAAATTCTGCCCCATTACGGCTAAGCCAATGAGAGCAATATCTGCAACGCTACAAAATAAGACAAAATTAAATGAAAATTATATACCAATTACATATTTAATATACATATCACTATATTGTATGCTATTACATAAATATTAAATATTACATAATATTTTTTGTATTGATTTTAACACAATAATATATTTATATGAATTATTTTATAAGATCACTTTATTTGCCGTTTTCATTAAAATATAAATATATTTATTTAAATCAATTTACACAAAATGGTTTCATAAAATGAACTAAAAAAAATCTATAATATTTACATTATTTGTAAAAATTTTAATTTTAAATTTTAAATTTCTTTAAAGTAAGAAAGAAATTACTTACGGTTTGCTCATTTTGATAAATAGTTAATACGTGCAAAAGTATAATATAATTCGTCCTCTTCAAATATCAAAGAGCAACAAGTGGTCGGACGTGTATACCGCAAAGATTAAGAATGAACATTCATTCTCGAGCAGTCTTCGACATCAGCCGACGTTTCGTAAGCCAATCGCAGTGCTCTCCAAGGTCAGCATGGAGTCAACACTATGTGAATGCTACTATACAAGTTTCATAACTTTTATCATTAAAGTGACCATTTGTACCGATTCTGTTCTTTTTCAGCATCTATACTGATTACAAAATTAAATTACTTGTACTAATTTTTAAAATGATGTATTAAAAGCATTGATTTGTAGAAGATTGTTATATTTCAAGCAAAAGAAAAATTTACATTTAATGCTTTCATGTTTGAATCAAATTTAAATTAATCATTAAGCAAAATAAACACGTGTTCGGGCTTAGAGTATCAAGGGAGTAAGCTACTACGAAAATTTTTCATCGCCGGATTGACGATGGGTTATATTTTCCTATATAAGAGCATTATTTAATTTTCCTGTATAAGAGCATTACAATACTTCAAAATTCCAAAGTTTCGAAATTACAAAATCCTACTTTTCGATATTTCACAGTCCAAAAGTGCCAAAATTCAAAAATTTCAAAGTTTAAAATCCCAAAATTCTATAATACTGAAATTGTAAAGTCCCGAAGTTCTAAAATGCCAAAGTGCAAAGTCACATTTCGGACAACGAAATATTATCGTATTATATGAGTTAGAATTTTTATAGGGTGTTCCAGTATTGGTGCACCAGAGAGTGAAGTAATTCAATGTAAAAAATAAACCGAGAATATTACAAAATTTGTTTATATGCGAATCTATTTTGCACACAGAATTTTCTTCTTGTTTGTATCATTAATACTGGAACACGTAGTATATCTTTTTCTTTTCTTTTGATTAGAAGGAAAAAAGTATGCAATGATTCAGCGAAATCGAGTACATAGTTTTAATCTCGTGGGATACCTGTCTATGAGCTGATGATTTTTAAAGTACGCTATTACTTTACGCGGGTTTAGACCAGAAACATCTTACTTCCAATCAGAACACGCATATACAAGACTGACAGCGCTTTCGGTTATCGCCAGAAAATGATTGGGCCGATCAGATGTATGGATATTTTAATTGGAAACGCAACATGTCGCGATTTGCTTGATTAGATTAGGAAAAGTCTTCGTATGTTTCTTTCGTTTTAATGGTATAATTAGTGAATTTTAAGCAGTTCGTAACAGTTCTTAAGTACATATTTTATCTCGTAGTGTGTCAGCAATGACGCAAATTTATCTGAAACACACTGGATACGTATTTGATAGAAAAGTGAACATAACCCAACGACAATGAGATGCCCTATTTCTGTAACAAAATACATCTTTTTTATTGAGAATAAGACTGTACAAAATTACGATTAAACAGATATTAGTATTTGAGTTGTTTAGTATTTCGAACAATATGGGACTTCTCTTTGCAAAATTGTGGAGTTTGTTTGGCAATGAAGGTAAATTCCTTATGTCTGCTAACAGTATTGTGTCAATTAGTTTGCTATGTATTTTTCCTCGTCACGATATATGAGTAATGTGATTGTAATGTATTTGTATTCGATGACACACTGAAATCAGGAATGAAGAGTAACGTTTATTTACTTTTGCCTTTATCAAATATTTAGAAAGATAGTTCGCAAATTTTACAGATACATTTGTAAAATTTAACATATCGCTTATCGGGAAATTTACAAGTCTAATTAGATTAAATTAATTCTGCATTAATTTCATAATTGTATTCTAGTATTTCCATGTGATAATAAAAGTCAACAAAATAGTTTGTTTATAATTTAAAAGTTTAAATAATGATACAATAATAATGATAGTAGTGTATAAAATTGTATGCATATAATTCGTATTTTTATACATAATTTAAAGAACAAAATTATATCTTATACTTTTTATTATTAATTGTATAATTTACATGTATTATAAGTACTTTCTCAAGTTCATATCATTCTTTTCATACTAACATATGTTAACATATGTTTAATAGTCCTTGTCTATAATAAAATAGTACAAAACAATCACTAAACAGATTTATATGTTTTTATTTTTCAGAACATAAAATAGTTATGGTAGGTTTAGATAATGCTGGTAAAACAACAATATTATACCAGTTCCTAATGAATGAAGTTGTTCATACATCACCAACCATTGGATCTAATGTTGAAGAAGTAGTTTGGAAGAATATTCACTTTATAATGTGGGATTTAGGTGGACAGCAAAGTCTAAGAGCTGCATGGTCCACATATTATACTAACACCGAGTTTATAATTATGGTTATAGATAGTACAGATAGAGAAAGACTTGGTGTAATAAGAGAAGAATTATATTCGATGCTGAATCATGAAGAATTAAGCAAAGCTAATGTGTTAGTTTATGCTAATAAGCAAGATTTAAAAGGCAGCATGACAGCTGCTGAAATTTCTAGGCAACTAGATTTGACATCAATCAAAAAGCATCAGTGGCATATACAAAGCTGTTGTGCGCTTACAGGAGAAGGGTGAGAGTTTATTTGTACAGACTTATGTAACATTGCCAGTTCATAGTATAAAATGATTTGTTGCAATGTTTCAGGCTTTATCAAGGACTTGAGTGGATTGTTGGACGTTTAAAAAAGACATGACGTACATTATGAGTATTCATTTTGAATGTAATAAGATATTTAAAATGTAAAGTATATGTTTAATGTGAGTTACTGTGCCACTCTAACAATTGTACAAATGAGACAAGAATGAATGATCATTTTTCAACTGGTACACTAGCTTCACACATAACATAAAGTATAACTGCATATATTAATTACAGTTATTACTTCAAATACTGAGTGTATTATGTGGTGGACGGGTAAATTTTATCTTAATCTATTAATGTAATATAAATTATGGTGGCAAATGATTACAACTAATTTAAAAACGAAATAATATTTTAATTAATTATTTTTTACTTATGGTATATTTAAAGAATCATGTTATAAAGGTATACAAAAATTAGAATATCAAAAGTCTTTTACAGAGAATGTTGTTATTTTAAGAGAAATATGTATAATGAACATCTTTTATCTATATTTTAGAAATATGTTTTATAAATATTTTTTAACGGGACTGCCAAATTGAATGTATTATCTATACTTATATTTTTAATTATTCGTGATTATAAGTACTGTGAGTACAATTCAATAGTTATTAAATTTTATTTTGACTCAGAAAAAATTTTAACTCAAATATTGCATGCATACTTAAAAAAAATATAAACGTAATCGGAATCCCGTCCACCTATGTTTATATAGAAAACAAAAAGAATGAATTATTTATTTATTCTGTTCAGTCAATGTGCGGATAAAAATTGTTTGGCCTGTGCGATTTTCAAAGCTATACCTATGTACATAGTTTTTTATACTCCGCATTAATAGTAAATAATTGTAAAAAGTGAACTCCGATTTAGCACCAATTAAACTACATATTTTTCAAGTTTCTGTGTGAAAATATAAATAATTGATAATACTCTTAATACTGCAAATATCTTATAAGACTTAGTGGCAGAGTAAATCAACTGGTTTAATTAGATATCTAAAGGCAGAATACTAACTGCTCTGTGATATATAAATTAAACATTGAGAAAGTTCTTTGTTGAGAACACTAAAATTTTGTGTAAGCATTATGAAAAACATCTTTTACATATAGAACCTACTTTGACCTAAACACATTAACTATTTTATCACAGATACTATGAATTTTTTAAAATATCTTTAATGTATATCCAACTGATTGGTCGCTGCCTCCATTCATTTTATTTACTTTATGATTATAATTAACAATCGTGTAGCTAAAAACAATATTATACTATTTAATAATTATTAAAACTTAAAACTATTAATAACGTATGAAGATAATTATAGAAATTGTTAAAACCATTGTACGAAAGATAAATGCCGTCTACTGTCAGAGTGAGATCATACATTTAAAATTTCATAAAAATAAACAGTAGTTTTCTCATATTGAGAAACAAAGAAGATTGTATTAACTATGATACATTGCTGGAGATATGTAATATCATTATATACACCCTCGTTAACAAGGTTTCCGTTAAATAATCATTGTCAAATACAAAATAGAAGTTAAAGGTTGTTTAATTCTATTATATTAAAAGTACACGATATCAAATATATACTTGTGCACATTTAAGCGTTATATACGGCTTTAATTAAATTAGAGTATTAAGAAAGACTTTTGTTTTTTAATTGGTTGTTAATAGTTTGATTACTTTTCAATAGTTAATTCATAATTATTACGTACAAGAATATGTACGAAAGGTTCAAAATTAACGTGAAATCAATTGAACTAAACTTTGATTTGTAATAAGCAGACAAAAAAATTGTATGTTGAAATTTGTTGAAAACAAACTGTCCCACGTTTTTTATTTTTATTTCCGAACACACTAAATGAATTGCACATAGGAAATTATGTATATATTAAAGTTATCTTTTACATTACAATAAATATACTTTACCGTGTAATGTTTTCTTCTTTGATACTAAAATAAAAATTAAATAAACATATTTTTTATTCACTAGAAATACAAAGGAAGCAAGTCGATAAATTAAGTTTTTGAAGATATGTTTATTTTTACGTTCGTTATAAATAAAGTATCGCACACACTCACTCATTCTCGTAACAGTGGATCTACCACTGGTCATTTTTTTAATTCTTGTGAATTGTAATGACTCGATTTATTTGAGCCATTTTTCTGTCGTATTTGTTGAATCTAAAACCAATAACTGGTGCGCTAATATTGCAACGTCGTTTACATATTTCATTAGCCCTATACATTTTCTATTTTACATGGGTTACTAAAATAATTATTTTTTGTAAATTTTTTGGTTAATGGAATAAGTTTTCACTTTATCGTAACGACCAAAGTAAAAATATTTATTGCAATCCAATTAAATTTTACAATCATCTGATATTTTGTTTGGCAGTGTCTATCAAATTTACAAGACAATGTCTTCAAAACGTTAACTACGCACACTTAAATTTTACAATGAATGTTTTACTAATTTTCATACGTTAATATTTACCGCTTTTACATCTAAAACTGTTACTATTTAAGTTAAATATAAAGCGACAAATATATTTACAGTGAATCGCGTCTACTGTTAATGTATTGTTCACTTAAGAGCTTGGCAATTCGAACTATGTATACCGAATTAAACTATATTTTTTTTACACAAGGCTTTATATCATAAAAGCTTCATCTCATTTACGTAGTATTCGCATTGTTAGCGAACTTAAAAAGTATAGATAAGAGCTTTTACGATACAAAGCACCACGAAATCGTTTTCTTGCTTTAGAACGTCTACGTTTTCAATACGTCGTTACGTGAGATGACCATTTTTTAATACCTAGCCTCGTATCTTTTCAATAAGATTTCATTAATTAAAAAGACTTCCTTGAAGTCATAGCGAAATGAATTCGAAATGAGCTCGAGTAAAATTACACTTTAGCGTGCATTAATAACATTTTTAACATGATAATAAAGCAGTCAGTTCTTTACTTTTGAAATCATGACAATGGTGTGACACGAACTTAAAAGTTTTAATGATTCTGATTTTCTGTCTTGTGTGTTCGTTTCCTTTTTTCATAAATAAAGATGTTTAAGCTTTAACGCTTTTCATGAGAAGATCGGTGCTCAGAGATTTGGGCCTTTCGATCGGAAGGCCAAGAGCACGATCCCAAACGAGAGCTGCGAGCACACCAAGTGCACGCGATACTCCAAACAGGACGGTATAATAATTCATTTCCTTCATTCCATAGTATTGCAACAGAACTCCTGAATGCGCGTCTACATTTGGCCACGGGTTCTTTACCTTGCCGGTTTCCAAAAGGATGGGAGGAACTATTTTGTACACTTGAGCAACCAACTGAAAATACAAACATTATTAATTATTAAACAATTACCAATTATCATATAATAAGTACAAGATAATCCAAAAGGACATCAATTTCACCCAGAATTATAAAAGAATAATACCTTGAATAATTTGTCGTCCGGCAAATGTTTCAACGCGAATTCTCTCTGGCACGTATATCTGGGGTCAGTTTTTCTCAATACGGCGTGACCATATCCAGGAACGACCTGACCACTCTTCAGGGTGTTCCAAATGAAATCTTTGAGTTTATCGTCGCTGGGGCTCTCTCCAATTTGAGCACGAAGTTTCTCTAGCCATACTAATACCTCTTGGTTTGCGAGACCATGAAGAGGTCCAGCCAAACCGTTCATACCGGCCGCGAAAGACAGGTAAGGATCAGACAACGCCGAGCCCACCAAGTGAGTCGTGTGCGCAGAAACGTTTCCACCTTCATGGTCAGAGTGTATCGTCAGATACAACCGCATGAGCTCAATGAACTCCTTGTTATCGTAACCGAGCATGTTCGCGAAATTGCAGGACCAATCTTTGCCAGCGTCGACGGATCCAAGACCTTTGCCACCCTTGTAAATGTTTCTGTATATCGCGGCGGCAACTACTGGCAGTTTCGCGATCAAGTTCATCGAATCCTCATAGACCGTCTCCCAGTACTTGCTCTTGTGAACACCTTTGGTATAGGCCTTCACGAATTCACTTTCGCTGTTAAGCAAAGTAATGGCAGCAGAGAATTGAGTCATGGGGTGGAGAGTTTTGGGAAAGTTGTTGATAGCTTTGACGACGTGATCGGGCAACGCGCTCCTTGCGGCCCATTCTTGGGAGATCGCTTTCACCTGTGCGTCCGTGGGGACGTCACCCGTGATCAGCAGCCAGAACAGACCTTCCGGAAGAGGCTCTTCGCCTCCATTTGCTTTAGGTAACAGCTTCTGACATTCGGGAATGGACTTTCCTCGGAACCTGATACCCTCCTCAGGATCCAAAACTGATGGTTCCCATACGAGACCTTTGATTCCACGCATACCGCCGTACATCTGCAAAATAATTAGAAGTTTCATTCTTCTGTGATGCGACAGATATTTGAAAGATTAATTTTAAGTGTTCTAATTTTAGTGGTGCTGGTATTTTACTGATCAAGTGCTGTTTGGGATTTCAGAAATGAGGGTTTGGAGAATCAAAGAATTTTTGAATATGGAAATTTGTGAAATTTATAATTTCTTTCAAGGAATATATGAACTACTTTCACAATTAATTAAAACAAATCTACATTGCACTCGAGTGATTTACATTTTGATTTAAATTAGTGTTACAAAAGTGAATTGGCATTTTTAAAATTTTGAATAAAGCAGGAAGTATAGCAAACAATACACATCTATTAATTCATTACGTAAGTTTCCTACATTTTTTATTTCTCTTGATGGACACAAAGAGTCCTTATCATTCTCAGAAAACTATGACATTCGGAGTATAAAGTTCATGCGGCATAGATATAAAACCTGCGGATCTGTAACTAGCAGAGAACAGAAGATTGCCTATAAGTCTAAAAGTACACTTGTACCGTGATCACATGATAGGCACGCGATATATGTTCATTTCACGGTCTTAATCACATATCGCATGGTCTTATCATTATTACATAAAAGAAGAGATGAAAAAAAAACTAAAATTGCTCATTGTGGTATATCCTCAATGTGGAACTCTCCATCCACGTGGCATGCTCTGTGAATACGCAATCTTTTTTTTCCGAGTGACGTATTGCTTTTGCAACATCTTACTCTTGATAATTGCCCTGTCATTAGATCTTTAATACGTGATTTTACAGTCAAGAACAAATCTGTCTTTTCTGGCGAAAATGATAGACGAGTGGAATCTTTGGATTTCGGCACTTTGGGATTTGGGGAGCTTGGAATTTTGGGAATTTTAGGATATGGGGACTTTGAGAATTGGGAATTCTGATATTTCAGGACTTTGTGATTTGGGGAATTTGGGATTTGAGGAGCTTCGAATTTGGGAGTTTTGGGATTTGGGAACTTTGCGATTTGGGGGGCTTGGAATTAGGGGATTTTAGAATTCGGGTACTTTGGGATTTAGGAACTTTTTGACTTGGGAAATTTGGAATTTGGAGATTTTAGGATTTGGGAGTTTTGGGGATTTGAGATTTGGGAACCTTAGGATTTGGGAAGTTTGGAATTTTGGGAATTTTAGGATTTGGGTACTTTGAGATTTAGCAATTCTGGGATTTGGAGAATTTAGGGATTTAAGGAACTCCGAATTTGGGAATGCTGTGATTTGGGAGTTTTGGGATTTGGAAACTTTGGTATTTGGGGATTTTAGAATTCGGGAGTTTTGGAATTTAGGATCGTTAGGATTTGGAGATTTGAAATTTGAGAACGTTAGGATTTGGGGACTTGAAATTTTAGGACTTTTAGGATTTGGGCGCTTTGAGATTTGGAAATTCTGGGATTTGAGGAGCTCCGAATTTGGAGATTTTGGGATTTATGATCTTTGGTATTTGGAGGCTTGAAATTAGAAGATTTTAGAATTTGAATACTTTGGGATTTAGGAACTGTTTGATTTGAGGAGTTTGGAATTTAAGAAACTTAGAATTTGGGGATTTTAGAATTTTGGATTTAGGGATTTGAGATTTAGGGACTTGAAATTTTGGGATTTTGGAATTTTAGAATTTAACATGGCAACCTAGGGATTTGAAGGTCAAGGAGGGTCAAGGTCAACGAATTTGGGGATCTAGAAATTTAGGGTATAGAAATTTGCAGATCCAGAGATTTGGAGATGAAAAAATTTGGGACTTTGGAAATTTAAAAAATTAGAGATTTGAAAGTTTGGGAATTAAAAAATTTGAAATTTGAAAAAGTAAGAAATTGAAGAATTCGAAATTTACAAACTAAGAAGTTAAAAATTTGGAATTTGAACATATGAAACTTTGATATATAATGGAAACATTGTAACCGAATGTATGTCTTTGAAATTGCATTGCAAAAAATGACGTACCATGTCGACGGTAACGTCTCCAACTTTGGTGTTCCCATGTTGTTTACGGAAAGCCTTGATACGTTCTTGTTCCTTCGGAATCTTTTCAGCTAGCACTTTTTTCAGATCGGTGGATGCATCGCTGAGCTGTCTCAGATATACTGTTGTTGTTAGTTTCTGCAAAAAGAAAGAAAAGTTTCAATTAATTGAATGCTAATATAATTACACGCTATTATTAATTTTTCATTACGATAAAATTAAATTATGGATGACGTTTCGTTGTTACATAATAAGTTATATGACACAAAATGTATCCTATCAAATATTTGAATCTCTCCGAACATGATTCAAATGCATACTATTTATGTAAGTGCATAATGATATTTATTTTCGTTTAACAGTTCGATTATATACAACTTGTCATTCTAGTTATCTTCTGCCCCTCTTTCTCTTTATATAACCTGTTAACAAAACAAATATTTTTAACGCCGATATATTTTCTCCAATTTATTTCAGTGGAATCGTTTAAGTTCTCATTATAGACAGATAACGAAGTACAGATGTTAGGTTCTAGCGAACAATCGTGCGTAACTGGTGGATTACGTAAAAAGAACGAACAGCGTATCATGATACATTTGCCGGATAAAATACACTCGAACGAGGTTCAATTACCGCATGATTAACTTGAAAATGGAGAAAAATGTACTGGTAGTACCTTCCTTAATTCTTGCTCTTACTAAAATATTTCTCAAGTTAAATGTTAACTTGATTTTCAAATTTTCAAGTTAAATGCTAACTTGATCTCTAAATTTACAAGTTAAATGCTAACTTGAGAAATATTTGATAAAACTGAAATATTCGATAGAACTGACAAAATATGTGTCGATAAAGTTTGATTGAAAAAATCAATCAAAGAGTACAATAATGCATTGTTTCCTGAATTTGCATCACTAAGAATAAATAAAATTCCAAGTCCTCCTTGGAGGTCATACAAGTTCATGAGCAGAACCTTGAAGAAATGTCAGAACAGAAAAAATTTTAATTACCATCGATATAACCGGTTAATAATCACGAGTTAGTATTAGCATTAGCTACGGACACGAGGCAATTGATTAAGCACCAGGTACTTACAAAGTCTCAGTTTTATATCGCTTTAAATTGCACTACACGTTTTAGGTTATATGTGTATTACATCGTTTCGTAAATCTTTTGTTGCATTGAGCCGTAAATTTTAAAAGTAATGCGTTTTTTGTTTTTCGTGCATTGATAAAATTTATAGTTCATGAAGAAAAATTTGACACATGAATTTATATTTGGTGATACATTTTGCGGTTAGTAACCGATAAGACTTCTTAAATGATAATTACACCGAAATTAGTAGTTCACGCCGGCGATTACGTGATCATTATAACATTCAATGATTCTTTTCTCTTTTTATACGATGACCGTATCTTCCAACACGTCTGCTATAATTATCGATTTATTGTCAATTGGATATTCATTACCAATGTCATTGGGAATTCATGTTTTAAATTTCGAAATTTACGAAATTTGTTGAGTTAAAAATTTCTGAGTTATTAGTTTTGAAGCTTTCGAATTTTGCAATTTTTCGAATTTTCAAATTACTAGTTTTCAATTTTCCAAGTTCCCAATTTTCTAATTTTGCAATTTCCAAATCTTCAAATAGCCAGTTTTTGAATTTCCAAATTTTCAATTTCGCAAGTTGCCAATTTTCTAATTTTGCAATTTCCAAATTTTCAAATAGCCAGTTTTTGAACTTCCAAGTTTCCAAGTTTCCAATTTTTTAATTTTCCAATTTAGCAATTTCCAAATTTTCAATTATCTAATTTTACCATTTTTTTATGTTCCAAACTTTCTAATTTTCCAAGTTTCCAATTTTCTATTTTAATTTTGCAAATTTTATATCAATTTTTTAAATTTGGAAGATTTCTAAATTGCCAGTTTTTAAACTTCCAATTTTCCAATTTTGCAATTTCTAAATTTTCTAAAAGTCAGTTTTTCAACTTCCGCCCTTTCATTTTTCTAATTTTACAATTCTTTTGATGTTCTCAAACTTTTAATTTGTCAAGTTTCCAATTCTCTAATATTCTAATTTCACAAATTTTATTCCAATTTTTTAAATTCAGAAAATTCCTAAATTGCCAGTTTTTGAACTTCCAAATTTTCAATCTTCTAATTTCCTACTTTCCCAATTTTTAACTTTCTAATTTTTCATTTATCTAAGTTTTCGCTTTGCTTATTTTCCAAATTTCCGACTCAGTGATTTTCTAAAAACTTGATCACATTATGATTTCAAGTTTCGCCATTAACTTTTGACATAAACAAAAGTAATCGCAAAATGCTCAAAGTAATCGAAACTTCACGAAAAGCATAATTTTTTTCTTTCTCAAATCTATGAGCCATTCTACCCTTTTATTCAATAGCGTACCAACAAGATACTTGTTAACCCCTTCCCGTACTTTGAGGAGTCTTACTTGTGACGCACTTACAGCTCAAATGTGACAAACCTTACTCAAATTTTGAATACTCTTCAACTTGAAATTTAGGTCCAGCTATAAGTTACATTATCAAGGATCCCTGAATATAAAATAGTTACAACATTTTAATTTCCTTTGTCCGTTTTAATATTATAGCCCTGAATAGTTAGTCTTGACTGACGCATCTGTTAAATAAATGGCACGGGAAGGAGTTAAATTCCCCTTATTTTTCAGTAGCTTCGTTTTACATTCGAGCAGGTATCTCGTCCTCGTGCAGTCACAAAAATCTGCAGATAGCTGTAAATGCAGATTGGTAAAGGCGAGGGCAAACATCGATTCACGACCGCATTTTGCGACCTACAGAAAATTGGGTCGAGGTAAAATCTCGACTGAGAGGTAAAGCGGAACACTGGCCGAGAATTTGTGGATTTTGTTACTCATCGTCTTTGCTCATTGTCGAAATGCAAAAATCGTCTAGAGTATACATGGTAAGAATTTTATCGCTCATAATTGTGTCACGGATAAGCAGTTTTTTAAATAGAATTTCTTTGATTGATAGTTAATTGTGGCGATACCAATATCTCAAACTTTAACCACGGGGTCGTGGAAGTTTTTATTCGATGACCTCTAGAAAAACTTTTCTGGAATAATACTTGGGGTAAAATGAAATAAAAACAAAACAAATATATTCTCTTATAATTATTGTTTGTATGAAACAAATGTATTCTGTTAAAACATAAAATGTAGACTGTTATTCTTATTATTTAATTATATCGGGGTAACCTAAGTTGTAGAGAAGTATTTTAAGTTAAACACAAATACATGTTATGCTAAATAATTTTATGTGAGAAATGTTAAGTGCAAATAATTGTACTGTAAGTGATAAGTTACTTGGGATCAAATTTTAATAATTCGTTCGAAACTGAAAGCTTATCAATGTTGAATGAATGAAAGGTTACAGAGGACATTCGCCAGAACTTAAAAATAATGGCTTGAATATATTTTCGTTTCGATATTAATGACTGACTCATTTTACTACAATAGGTAAAAGTTCCAAAGAAAATTAAGAAAGTATAAAGAAAATTCTTTCCTGAGAAATAATTTGATGAATGGACAGATTATTGAACTCCTTTTGTTCTTATAATAGAATTCAAAAAAGTCCGTCTTAATATTATTCTCTATTAAAAAGCAAGGTTTCAATGATCATTTCCTCGCGCATAAGATACTCGCACACATTGGCGTAACTAAAATTCTTGTTCGAATTCAAATAACACATCTTCATAAAAGTAGCATTCCTTTATAGCGTTCCTTAATTACAACATAATTTATTTAGAATTTTATATGATATTATTGTATAGGATTATTCAAAGGGTCACATGTTCCAATGAATACTATTGTAAAAAGGTTTGATTTCTTTTTTGTTTTTCATGTAATTGATTTTATACATTGCAACAATGTATAGAGCTGTAATTTGTTAAAAAAATGCAAGTTCTATTTTGAGCTTTCCTGCAGAATCAACCTTTCCAGCGTTATCGAAACGTGATAACCATTTTTTTAGCCTAAATTGAATGATAAGAACGTGCACGATATCTGGTGACAACCTCACCATATTGAACGAAAGAATCGGTCTAACGAAGAAGAAATTCACTGGACGCTTTCATGAAGGGGAAGCAGCAATTGAATAGTAAAATCAGACGATTTAGGATCATTAGTCTGTTTCAAGGGGACTTTCCAAAAAAGGACTACATCGATAATTTAAGATGGGGAAATGCCAATATTTGGAAATGTACAACTTCAAGAATTGAAAGGTTTCAAAGTATCAGAGTTTTGGAAACTAAAGTAATATAAGGCTCAAAAACTAGAGATTCTAAAGTTGTAAAATTAAAAAATTTGTTTATTCATAGTTGCAAAATTTCAATGTCCCAAAGTACTTGAAGTTACAAAATGCCTATATACCAAAGTCCTAACATTTAGAAATACCTATGTACCAAAGTTCTAATATTTAGAAATACCTATGTACCAAAGTTCCAACATTTAAAAATACCTATGTACCAAAGTTCTAATATTTAAAAATTCCTGTGTACCAAAGTTCTAACTTTAAAAAATCTTTACACTCCCAAGTTCTAAAGCTTCAAAATCCCAAAATTCCAAAAATTTGAACTTCGATAATTAAAAAATTGCAAAATGCCTATATCGCAAAATTACAACCTCTCAAAGTCCCAAAATTTCAAAGATTGAAACTTCGATAATTAAAAAATTGCAAAATGCCTATATCGCAAAGTTACAACCTCTCAAAGTCCCAAAATTTCAAAGATTGAAACTTCGATAATCAAAAAATTGCAAAGTGCCTATATTCTAAAGTTACAACACTTCCAACAGTCCCAAACCTGAACTTCCAAACCCCCTACATTCCAAAGTCCTAAAACTCAAAAATCCCTACGCTTTCAAGCTAAATTTTAAATTCCCAAAGTTTTAAAAATCAAAATTGAAAAGATACCATACCTACGTCTAATTAAAAACAGAATATTTCTGAATAATACTGTATTATCAGAATAATTCCGTTTAATAAATCTAGGGGGAGTTTTATATTTGAGGGGGCCAGACCCCTTCGGTCCCCACAGAGTTACGCCAATGCAGTCGCACCGAGCTCCGGACGAGATCATCTTCAGTATACAATATGCTGTCAGACATAAATTGCCAATGACCTTGACCTTTCTATTAAATTTGTCATTCATCGTACACCTTTTATACTCGCTTTAACAGTTGCTCACTTACTCGTGATTCGTTTTTCGTCACCGAAAAGTTCAATCTTTTACATAACAGTATGATATAGCACTCGGAAATACTCCGTCATCGATTGATAAAAAGATATCCGAATTCGTCCAATATTGTTCGAAGGATTAGTTGACAAATATCCGTAGCACCATATGGTAGTTTTCGTCGCAAAAACACCTTATGTTCATCATAGGATTATTCTTTCAATTTATTATGAATACGATCGTTCAAAAGTGGTATACACAAAATGTTATGTCTGGAAGGTGGCCAGGGTTTCAGGTAGCCATTGACTAAAAATAAACAGTTTCACGTGTTGTATAATTCAGCCCATACTACATAATGAACACGTGATAAGAAAAGTGGAAGCAAGAATGTGTCCTTTGCAACACGGTAGTGCACAATGTAACGGAACAAGATTGCGGATGTTCTCTTCATATGGAACAAGTTCAAATGTTGCATGTTACAAAGCCAACGTTATTATTGAGTAGTATTATTATGCATACATATAGGATACAATTTGTTCGGACATTAAATGTCCTAAAGAATAAGAATGTTTCAATATTTCGGACTAAAATTGTACGAAATGAAAGATATTTTTGATTTGGTGATGTTGCAAAGTCCTACAAGGTCATATTAAAATTTTTACATAAGATAACTTCTAGGTTGATTGATTTCTTGTAAGATTCGGTATAAAAAAGCATTAGAATAATACCAAAATTAGGACAATGTCAAAAATATATTAAAAGATATCACATATTTGTATAATATTCTAAGATATCAAATATTTCAAGCTTTTTGTAGAAAATCTTTTTTTCTTTCATTTTAAGTATTTTACAAATTTTATTGATATTACACGATAATTTTTATAAAATACTCCGGAGTCAATCAATGTAAAAGTATTTCTTTCAAAGACTTTAATGTGACCTTCAAGATGTTTTAAGATCAACGCAAGGTGAAATAGATAAGGACGATATGACGTCACACAATTTTTATCTGCAACATTTGTTCGTATCATTGGTATTTTCCAAATAGTTCGAGTGTTCTTAAACAAATAGGACATAACTCTGAACAGTTTTAGCGTGTATATGTATAGAATAATTTAATATATTGATTGCTATGACGGTCACCGACCAACTTCTCACACATAACGTAATCCAATGGCTGGCCAATAAATTCTCGGCCTTGTCAATAAATAAGTTGGCGGTAAGATACGTATTTTATTTTTCAGTGAAAAAATTTTCAAATTTAGAAACATGGAAGATACAAATTTTTCAAAGAAACAAACCTTCAAATTCTAAATTGTAAGTTTGTAAGTTACAATTGTAAGTTAGTTACAATTGTAAGTTTCGATCACCTGGCCATTTTGCTTTCTTACAGGGCCATATAGCGAGACTTCATAGCAACACGTAAAACAATTTTATTCCCCAAATCTTTCGAGCAAGTACTATCACAGTATGAACATAAACATTAAAATTACAAAGTTATTTATGAGGTGTTAGTATGAAAATGTGTGCAACGTGTCACATTGTGGTAACACACATTTATGCAGAGAATGTACCGTTCGAATGCATATAACAGTATACTTAACGCAAGACTGTAACACAAGACGGATATCAAGTTGAAACCACAACGATGTAACGAAATACTAATTGAACAGATTGATGGTCATTTTTATTTCTATTCAGCGTATTCTTACGAACGAAACTAGGATCGCCTTCATAGATTCAATTTCTTTCTTATTGATCGATTCATTTGTGTCATTTTAAAAGTATCTTCCACGTTCTTTTTAGAGACATTTTTTACAAATGCATGACAATATATTGACAACGAAGCTGTTACAATCATTTAAATAACTTTGAGTGTGGTTTTGAAATTCGGACAGTGAATAATTGAATTTCGTTTACAGCAATAATTTTTTAAGCGTCGGAATAATGAATTTTTCTCCATAAATTTATTCCATAATTTGTGATTTTAATTTTTAAGAAATAAAGTGTATATCGAATGAAGTTCGATGGAAGAAGCAAACGGAGATGTTGAAAGAGATTCAATGCAGGATCAGAAAGGAGAACATGCTTTCATAAAAGGTCAACTTTCACCATGAAAGAAAAACTTAATGCATTGCGGGATTTCTCGTTTGTTCGCGAGATACATTACAAGCAGTGTCTTACACGCGATTTTCATTGAGTAAATTATTCCATAACTCACAGCACGTGTGAAAATTTAGTATTCCATAACATATAAACTACACAAATATTGGTTATGGAATGTAAATTTCCGACTCTCAAGACTAAAATGCAAGAATTTTTGCATTCATAAGATGTTAAGCACGAAAAATATATATGTACAACTCATGTGTTACGTGTAAAAAAATAGAAAATGCTTACGACACATAAAACGTGTAAAATGTGAGGAAACAGCGATATTTTTAAGTGGATTTGAAATAAGAATATAAAAATGTATATTTACATTAATTTTACATTCTTTTTGTACGTAAAAGGGTACTATTGATAAAACGGTGTTTGAAAACTTTAAACATTTTTCTTATGAAACTGGCATTACTGTTTTCCAATCTTGGCTCAATTTTCAAACTGTATTATTGTGTTATTATTTAGTAGAAACCTTACACGAGCAATGAATATTTTTACGATTTACTTAAAAGATGATTATAAGTCATGAGTAAGCAAAGAATTAACATTATCGGTAGAAATAATAACACCGCCGATAAAAATAGTAATATTTAAAAGTATTATCGCGTGAAAAATGTGTTCGAATTTTATATTTAGGTACAATTTTAAAAATAATAGAAAAAATAAAAAAATTAAGGTAATTACGTGATTTAAATGATCTTGAAATTATTGTCAAGAACAGCACTAATACTTCAATTTTAGAAAGCGAGAGACTTTAATTTTGGAAATATTGACTAAAAAATTTCAATTATATTTACAGTCTGATTGGCATGTTTCACTACTATACATATATTCTCTATATCAGGTTGTTTTTTAACAACAACTCTAGTATAATACACCTAAGTATATTACATTTCAATGTGACATTTTCTACTATCATATGTCCATTAGACCATAAGTGACATGGTCATATGAGAACGGTGATATGTTGAAATGTAATATACTTGGTATTACATTTCAATTAATTTAGGGTATTAAATTATATTAAATTAAAGAATTAAAAAAAAGAACAAAACGATGGTATGGTCATAAAATACAGTTCGTGGTGATATAACTCGTGGAAATAACACGTGGCGATATAACGCGTGGAAACAAAATGTGTAGTTATACTACACGTGGCAATATAACATAGTCCTATACAACGCATAACGATCTAACACGTAGCTATGCAATATGTGGAGATATAATACGTGGCGATATAACGCGAGGAAATTTAATATTTAGTTATACTGCGCGTGGTGATAAAATGCGTTGCTATACAATACGTAATGATATAAAGCGTGGCTTTGCAATATGTGGAGATGTAATGCGTGGCGATATAACGCGAGGAAATTTAATATTTAGTTATACTGCGCGTGGTGATAAAATGCGTTGCTATACAATACGTAATGATATAAAGCGTGGCTTTGTAATATGTGGAGATGTAATGCGTGGCGATATAACGCGAGGAAATTTAATATTTAGTTATACTACACGTGGTGATAAAATGCGTTACTATATAACACGTAATGATATAAAGCGTGGCTTTGCAATATGTGAAGATGTAATGCGTGGCGATATAACACGAGGAAATGTAATACGTAGTTATACTACGCGTGGCAATATATGGAAAGGAAATATATAGCGCGAGGAAATTTAATATATAGTTATACCACGCGTGGCAATATAGTGCTTTACAACGTTTGATGATCTAAAGCGTAATTATATAATATGTGGCGATATAACATGTGGCGATACAGCACGTGGAAATGTAATATGTAGTTATACTGCGCGTGATGATAAAACGCACTTATATACAATGCACGACTTTATAATCGTACCTTATAATTATTAGTTAGAAATAATTAATTAATAATCAGAATTAAATAAAATTAAATGAATATATTTAAAACAACACTTTTTATGTTTTCATAATAAAATACTTAACAGTTCGAAATTTTCCTCTCCACAATTTTGAAATGTACTAAAAACGGCAAGTAAACGTTTGCAATAAAATTTAATAGACGCTAATTTTCACAGGTTTGTAATAACCAACTTTTTCTTTCAGTCACTCGTTGCGTTCACTGTTAGCTCTAAATTCGATCAACGGTGGTGAAGTAAGCAAAGGTAAGATGATATAATTGACGTAGGCATAAAAAATGACAGATCGGAAGGGAAACGTTAATTCGTAAGCAATAGTAATGTATCGTTTTTATGGAGACCAAGGCTTTTTATGATGTGCGATAATTAGTCATCTACGAGCAAAGTTCAATACGCAGTATGCGATTTCTGGTATCACATAATTATTAAGTACTACATAGTATTAATTAATTTGTGCGAGTTCGTTAATCAATTGCTGTGTAAAATTTGAGGTAATTATTCCATGCAACCTTAAAGTAAAGAAGCATTAAGAATTTTGCGTGGTAAACTTTTGATTGATCGTTCTACGTAATTGTATGATTCTCTGATAAATGATTGAAATAAGTAATTAAGTAATAAATGATTGGAATAAATGATTGAAGTAAGTTCAGTTAGAAATTAACGTCGACTTGTAATCTGTAATAATAAACACAATACTTATGTGTAAAACTGAAACATTGTAGTCATTTAATGTTTCTAATAATGATAGGAATATTTCTAAGTAAAATGAGAATTTTAAGCCTTGGAAATATAATAAAATATCAATCGGACGTTCAATTCAACGAGATGCAAAAGGACGCGATTTAACTCGATGCGGGTTAATTCGATGCAATTTAATTTGGTACGTTTCAGTTTCATGCGATTTAATTCGATGTAATTGAATTCGACGCATACTAATTAAATGCGATCCATTTCAATGCAGTTCAATTTGGCATGTTTCAATTCCATGTGTTTCAATTTGATGCAACTCAATTCCGTCCAAATTCCTGCGACTCAACATGCAATTCTACTTTATTCAATTCTCAATAATCTTTTGTAAGCACTCTAATAAACAACCTTTTGAATAATTGAAATGGAATTAAAAGTAATAACCGAAGGAGATATCTAATCAAATATTTGATTGAATTATCGTACACGGTAGTAGGAAAGAACGTACATAAACGTGAAGGTTTAGATTGCAATAACATGATACAAATACAGTAATCATTCTGTATAAAATGCTCTTTAAATGCTTTTTATGATATAAGCAAAAATTGTATGAATTTAAAATGCAAATATAACATTTTTCGTTATCAAAATTTTGCCAATAAACTTTCTGATTAAAACGAAACCAAACACGCTATTATTTGTAAAATGTTACAAGTATGTTAACAAAGTTTCATAAAAGAAATAAAAAATGAAAGTTTTATTTTGCATTAGAATTGTCTCGATATGTTAATATTTCTTGTTCGGCAAAACATCAATCAATGTAGCACCTGTACGATAAATGTAAAACTTCAAACCCGAGAGATTTGCGTATATCAAACGATTACTTAGATATGATCAGTTACATGTCTTGAATCAAATAATTCATGAAAAAATTCTCTGCAACAATTTATCTGAAGATACATTCACGCTACAATTTTTTACAATCTCACAATTTTCATTTTAAACACGTTTACATTTCAATAATTATACTATCGTTCCATTCGTTCTAAACTACAAAAAAATTAATTATTCAATTTTTGATATCAACGTCATATGTTACTTTTAAACATATACTACGAAATGCACATGTGTAATGTATGTAAACTACCGCATAAACGTTGCTACTACGTTTATGTAACACTTTCAAAATCCGAGTACGTTTTGTTAAATCACCGACTGAAGGCTGAACAAATTGAGCTTAACAATACATTGCATAAATTGTCCATGCAAACTTATTTGAATTGTTCAAGAATTCCTTTTTTACGACGACAGATAAAATTACCGTATTGATTTGTAACATCAACTTCGTCTACCCTCGACGCTAGGTAAAGCTTAAATAACACATAACTCGATCGAACGTATCGAATCCTTTAACATAATTGAACTCAATAAGAAGCACGCGATACTTTGGCTCTCGTAATTCGATTCACGGCATTTGACGATTTTCACGCGGCTCAAATATGCAGTACATCAAAGACAACTATAATTTCTTTATTAAAATTGGCAGTATTACCTCACAAAAAAATTATATTCAAATTTACATTTTTCAATTATTATCTCTTTAAATTTACTTGAAATATACAATAAATTCTTTAAGTTTTAATTAATATTTCTTGGGATGAAGTGCAGCTTTTGTGGATTAAGTCTTTTACTTTATTTATTAAGTAACGTAAAAATTAACGTGAAAAATTTTATTGGCCACTACGCCACTGCATATTCAAGATTAGTCAATTTGCATTACTGGTAACTCGATGAATAATGGCCTGAGTAAAAATTAATTAACTTGTTATTCCAAATATCCTCTTACGCTGTCAAAATTAATCAATCGATCAAATAATTTGTTAATAAACAACACTGTATCTACCGTTTATCTGAAGCGATAACCACTGCAAATGTTTGTAATATAAACATATTTGTAACTGTATATTTTGATTTTTGACAAAAATTTTTCAAGTGTTTGATTTCCCTTACACCATGACGATACATGATACGTTCTCCCATAATAACGTTATAAGAATTAATACGCAGATGTATATGGTCTAAGTTTGTAATGGAGGTAATTTTAGTGACGTAAACGCAATTAAGTTTACTGCTGCAAATTATTATAGCAGAACTCGCATTAGCTTTTATGCAGGTGGTACAACGAAATCGAATATCGACCTAGGAATTAAATCATCTTATCCCGTCAACTGTACTTAATTCGATGGATATAAATTATTATTCCGAACGTTATACCGTACATAAAAAGGTAATGACGTTGACACATTAAATGTTTCATCGGTAAATTAGCTTTGACGCAATAAACATATTATCTTTTGTACACTCCGATATAAACGTTGTAATACGATACTAAATCTTTTCCGATTTTTGAGATAACGGACCTTCAGATTTTTTACCTTTCTAACTTTTCACTATTAATTTTTTTTTTCATATTTACTTCAATATTTTGATATGTAATATTTAATCAGCTCATTCTCTAATATTTAAGTTCAAACATTTTCAAATTTAATAATCTTCAAATCTATTCAAGATTCAAATGTTTAGATGTAGAAATTTTGCGACACTAACTCTGATAAAAATGTGTTTCTTCGCGATAGAAAACTATCTGTTACGACTAAGTTTGACACGTCGTTTATTTGCAAATAAACGTATTTGCGATTATGTGTAATTTATAATAATATAATAATATTATATGTAATTATATGTAACTAAGTATAGTCAAAGATACAATCTTCAGCACAGAACAGAGAAAAGAATTGCACACATAACGAAATTCATCGCGATTATGCGTGCACGTCAATTTAAATGTACTCATTGTTAACGAAAACAAAAAGGTTCATTATCGTAAGAATTTCAGAAGTCGAAATTCAGCGAAACGCGCGAATTCTTGTCGCGAAACGATCCACGTTATCGCAAAAAGTTCCCACAACGTGTAAGTAGTTATTAAACGAACGTCAACGCGTTCCTCTATCGTGCCACTATTTTATCATTGAACTTTGGGTACACGCGTCAACGGCTCTACATTATTCGTGTGCATTAGGTCAATCGTGTTACTCATTACTACGTTATCGCGATTACTATTTCATTTCTCATTGATATTTTGACAAAGACTTATTCTAGTCTTTATCTTAATCCGTCTAGACACGCGTAGGTATCAATCACCTATCAATCATTTTGCAAATAATACGATAGTACATGTGTGTGCGTGTGTGCATATATATATATATGCATACATATGTGTGTATTTCCATTTAATGTACTCTGTGTTTCTTCAAATACACATGCGAGTAGTGTTGTATAGAAATCATCTAACGGACCATTAAATAGAAGCCATATAGCGAGCGTACACTTATAGAGTGCACAGTCATTTTGTACTTATAAAAATAATTTTCAATTTTTACTGAGTCAGGAAGTTCAATAAAAAAATACTTCTTCGTAACAGTATTTTGACCATGTATTCAATTTAAATTAAATTGTAATAATTAATTCAGATTCATAAAGTTAACTTAAATTCGATAAAGTTAAACAATTCTGTTTAAAATTGATATGATTGATTAAGATCGCTTAAATGTTCAACGCATGGAATATTTTATCAAATGATAAAATCTGATTTGACAGGAAACAAAATTTTGTTGATCAAAAATGTAATCTTGTAAGTCTTGTAAATTCCCTGTGTGTGAATATGAGCGTGAAGTTTAATGACGATCGGATTAGATCGGTTTGTTTAATTAATTGTTCAGCATATTATGCATAAAGCTTCGTAGCACTCGTTATCTTTGATTACATAACCAGCCAGCATTTGAAGGGCATTACCAGATAGAAGACACCCGCGAACTACAATTATCTAATTGATTTCGCGCCGTATAATCGTCAAATGGCGCTAAAATGACCAAAGAGGGTGTCACGCGATGATCTAGTCTTTATTAATTCTGAAACACAATCGTCTTATTGCCAGCGAAACGTTTCCTCAACGTTTCTGTATCCGAAAGCTTCAACACCTATCCTAAAATAATGAATCTCGTTTGAAAGCAAACTTCATAAAATTTTTTAACAAACTTCATAAATTTTTTCGATTTCTTTAGCCACGGAATCATTTTTCAAAAAGAAATAACAATACTGAAGCAAAGGTTACGTAACACAGAAATTTGAAAATATATAAATTATTAAATTTAAAAGTTTTCGATTTTAGAAATTGGATAGCGACACGCACGAGGTCCCGCGAAAATGACGAATTTTCAAATGTATAATTAGTACGTAACATAGCAAATGAAAGCGAAGTAGCGAATGCTAACGCAAAAAATGTCACATTGACAAAAAACCTGACATCAACCGTCAAAGCGGTAATAATAGCATAGCCACGAGTGTAGTAATCGTAAACTGAATCAAATGTCATTTATTTATAACGAAAATGTAAAATGGAATTTCATTCTCATCGATTGTTCGTACTATTTATATCTAAAGAGTCTAACAATAGATTCTATGAACAAACCGGAAATAAAAATTTTGGCTACGTGAAAATATATTAGCTTGATTCAAATTAAGCAAATGTTAATAATAAACGGTGTCATTGTATATACAGGAAAAGTAAAGAGGAGCGTCCTGAGGTAACACGTTATGCGATCCGAAGGTCACGCGTATACATATGAATGATATTAGGTAATCGGTGAGGCATCTATAAGTTAGACGATAAGTTCCCAAATCTGCCAAAGTTATAGTAGATATACAGTAGACTTTGCACATCTTACAATTATTAAATCTAAAATATTAACTCTAGGAAACTTTCTAAATTGAAAATTTTCTATAATTAGATTTATATTGCTTTAAACGGATTTTCAATTTATTGTTATACATCAAATATCAGTCGTAACTTCCTTTCCTTTCGGAAAAATCAAGATACGGTTCTTTTCCTCGAACGTGCAAGGACCACTTTTTCCTTTAGGAAAAATTCCATGACGTATTTCCTAACAGTCAATATTCGTCATTTCTTTAAATACAGTGCAGAAATAAAGTGAAATACATTCGGCTTTATTTTAATATTTTATTTAGTATCATTTGGCCCTTATATCACAATCCTAAGTTGGCAACCCTGCGTGCCGCAATATTTAAGAGCTGACGATCGCGCACGTGACATCAAACTAGTGGCAACGAACATGTTAGACCTTGTTATAAATTGTTACAAAATTGACGTTATAGTTCAAACTATAATTTAGCTTTATTTCTTAATTTAATATATAAAAGTTATCGATACCTAAAACGTTCGATTTTTTTTGTCCTTACTCTAAGTAATATAAGTACACATGATACTTTGTCTGACTTTGAAATTTGATTAGTTATTATAGACTTATATTTTTGGCAAATACAATGCAGTATTAAATAAAGTGAACTTGCAAAAACTTGACCAATCACCTTGATATCTAAAAAATTTATAAAATATAAAAAAATCGAGTCTAATAGATCAAATTACATATACAAAGATTATTTGATATAATTGATATAACCAATGAAAAAAGTGTTATTTCAAAATGCATGAAATATCTATTGTTTTTCGCAAAACAATATGCATAAAGATCCCATTAACATTCCCCTGCTTCAAGCAGTTTAAACATACGGAAAATTCAAATAGACATACGGAACAGATAAGAGGAGTTACGATCGAGCATACGCATATATGGTAAAACACAGGAATTGATTAGGATACAATAGATCGAGTGAAAGTCATACGACCGGGTCGAAGTTCGATTTCCGAGCAGGTGTTAAGGAATAGGTCACGACCAATGTAGATCAAGCGGACCGAACAAATTTTGACCTCGAATTCGTTCTAAAATTATTGCACCTTGCGAAATTTTGGTGCCGCGAACTCTTCAATGAGCATGTGTGTCGACCAAGGAGATTCACAACTATTTCACATACACAACTTACGCGCGTGACCTACAAGCTTGTGTTCACGGTCTTATAATTTATGACACAATGTCATACGGTTCAAAGGATCCATGATCGAACTACCGTCAACCATGTTCTTATATCGTATGAGAATTGTACTTTAGAAATTTATAGAGCAAAGATTATCAAAATGGTGCATGCTGATTTTCGGAATTTCTTGGGATTTTGGAATTTTGGAACTTTGCAAAAACGATTTTTGAATTTTGGAAATGATGCTGGAATTTTAGAATTTTTGGACGTTACGAAACGTTTAACGAATTTTCGACTTTTCACTTTTAGCATCAATGAAGAATAATAGCAGCTCACATTCCATCTCTTTACACAGTCACAAGAATGAGTATGTTTCGATCAAGTTAGTCTAAAAGTAGATATGATTTTATACTCGGTGTTCATTCATACATCTCATTTATGCAATGTAGAAATTATTTTACGGTATAAATATCTCTTATTTTCATGTGTGTATGATACTTGTGTCAATAAACGCTAAAGATAACAGCACTAAGAAAAAGATAATATCTAAAAAATTTTTATTTCCTACGTGTTATTAAACAATTTATCGTTGAATAATTCTTGCTGTTTAATCTTTTATTTGCAATAGATAATTATGTTCTAAAAATTTATTACGTAACTGCTAATAAGGTTGGCTAAATTAATGCTAAGTTCTAACGGTCAGGTACATCTTTTATCAACCCGATATTTTTGGGGTAAATACAGAAAACTCGAACGTATACTCATGGAATCACTTGTGCACATATTTTATATCGATATTATGCTTTATAGATTAATTTAATATATTCTCGTATTAGTAGTGCTGCTCCGAAATAATATGCATTGTTAGAGCTTCGCAAAGGTGTTTCTAGGCTTGCACTCTATACATCAGAGAACCTTCGATTTCTGGAAATTTTCAAGAGCAATATTTCATTCTTTTGAATGGCAAATACGACTGTGTATGGTTCCCAAACCCCATTGATACGCGTGATTTGTTTGGATCTTTCGAATTTGTATATCGACAAACTTGATCGTGTTATAAAATAAGTTACTAGGCTATCGGTCGATAGAACGCCTACTTCGTATCTAGAGCCACAGCGTCTTTACTCTTGACGAATGCGCAAACTTCTGGCGCCCCGAAACAGATAGACGATGAAACGTATACAATTGTCCTCCAGTAAATATTTAATTAAAATATTTCCTTGTACTCGTGAGAATTACTGATACGTGTTAAACACCTGCTTGCCGTTCGAATTTCGCACCGGAACAACGTGAACTTGTTTAAGAATTATTCAAATATTATATTGTATAGTAAAGTTGATGAATTTTTGGTAAATTTTGTTTGCCACGCACCTGAACTTCCAAACAACGTTTTGGGCTGAAACGGAAGAGTGCCATTGTTCTTTATATCCTGCCTTATGGACCCTTCCTCTTTCTTGTTACCGTCACGCCGACTATCCAACTGACCACGCGGAGCTCTGGCGCCCAGCTCAACTAACTCCTCTTTTCGTTCGTCACGGATTTTTAAAACGCATGCGCACAACTGCAGGTATCCTCGAAGGATTATCCGTAATCACAGATCTATCATATTATGTTTACGTAAAACCATAAAAATGATTTTATTAAATACATTACGAAATTAAACAAACAACATTCAGCCATGGCGATCACAATAACATTTAAAATGTATTGAGAGTTTTCAATTATTTTTTATCGCTTTATATCGTGAATTAGGCGTTTCATCGCTTTAGCAACGTGTGATATAGGGAATTTTAACAGTTGGTAATCGGCGCTAATTTTGGCGCGTAATATGATAGGATTTGAGTGTATCTTAACATTTTTTATGAAAATTTTATTTATTCATTGTTGTTTAAACCTTCTCTACCTTAAAATACTTGGTGAGCAATATTCAGTCTCTTGCATATTTCCGATGACAATGATATTCTATAATTAATAAACATATTTTTCATTAAATACATGCATTGTGTATCATGGTTTTTTGTTATTACCTGTTAAATGTGAATAAATGAAAGCCATACGTAGTCCCACTTGCGATAATGTCTTTAATAATGTTCGTTGATAATTCAATTCCGTAATTACGTACTTTGTCGTCGTCATCTTTAATGGGTTGTAAACAATTTAAAATACTCTTCGGTATTTTAACGTTACAAACTTTTGCTATTTTTTCAAGGCACGAATAGTTATGGATCGGAAAAATCCCAGGAATAATCGGGACATGGATCCCAAATTCTTTACAATCATTGGCAAACTTAATAAAAACATTTGCTTCGAAGCAAATTTGAGTTATTATAAAATCAGCACCCGCATTAACCTTTGAATAAAACCAACTTTAACATACTATACATGTATATGTATACGCGTGCATATATATCTATAGGTATAATAAAAAATACGCAAACCGATAGTAAAATTTAATTTAAATAACTACTTTTTCTTTCAAATAAAATAAATCCAATTCTTTAGATGGAGATTCTGGATGCATATCTGGATAACCAGCAACACATATACAAAATGTATCATCAAACTGACTTTTTATAAACCGCACCAAGTCAATGGCATGCGGAAAATCACCATTTACAGTTATAGAGTCTGAAATATATGTTTTTGAGCTCGATTAATCTAATCAATAAAGGGAACATGAAAGTTGTACATAGTTCTTCAAAAATACATATTTCATTACCTCCTCGTAACGCAAAAACATTGGTTATGCCACATTTTAAAGCTTCCTTTAGAATAATCGTTACATCTGTGCGAGTCAAATCGTTAGCAATAAGATGGATAAGTATATTATTTGAAAATATATTATTCAACTTTGGGGATTGATAATGTCCTTTGTCTTTCGTATGCGATGTTAATGCGTAAAAGAGAGGTTGATATTTACTCATCTCTGCGATAAATCTAATAGCCGAAATTTTGATTTGAAAAAAGAAATACGAACATATTACATGTTATACAGTATATAACATACGAACCTCTGGTAAAATTCATCATTATTTACAGATAATAATTCAAAACTGCAAAAAGTAGTATTTGTATCAATTAAAGCTTTTAGCTTTTTTTTTACATTACAGATTTCGTCTCCGGTATTTTTCAGTCGGAAATAATTTGAAACATTATCGTGTTCGTGTATATTTTCAGTAAATTTTTCCTGCTGTTCATCTTTCAGAATTGATTCTGCCATTATGTGGCTCATCATGAGAAAACACGTTTAAGAACTATACATTTCTTCCCGTCCCCTCGAACTATATAAGATTTCGTTATCTGATTGCGCAATATATGAAATAATTAATTCATGACTGTATAGTACCCCGAAAATATTACTAGATTAATAAGTCTCTGAATTTTTATAAATATATATAAAAATATATAGACCTTATTTTTATAAATATATATTCATGTATCAAAAATATATTTGTTACAATTGTATTACATTATAACAAATAAATTTAATTATCACGTTATTTAATTACAGTTTCAATTTAAATTTTTGGTAAGACTCGTTATTTTTTTCTTTGGTAGATACAACTTTCTGCAAACTTCTGTTATAGGAATATCATAAACAGGAGGTATACCATTTGGAGTAGCTTCTGTTTTACTGCGTGAATGTTGATCCGTGATAGTTCTAATGTCATCTATATCTGGAGTCATTGATAAATTGATAGCTGGGTAAATAATAAATGCAAAAGTAGCAAGAGCAGTTAAAGCCCAAACTGGAATTGCTACAGCCCAATATTTGGATGGCCAATATGTTAAACCTAAGTTATGCAAAATTTGGTCAGGTATTATAGCCCATACCAGAAATAAAAGGAAAAGCATATTAGAGCCTATATATAAAGCATATCCATAGACAGATCTTGGTCCATATGGAGCTGGAGTATGTTCCATTCTGTACAATATTTAAAAATATTTTGAAAAATAACAAAGAAAACAATTTACTTAATAATAATTATAATTTGGCTCTGGTGGTCCAAATTGCTGCATAGTTTCTGTTACTAAAATTATACTGTCAAAAAATGCTGTTAGTGCCACTCGCACCTTACGAGCTTCAGTTCCAGATATTAATCTATAAAAATATAAATATTACTAAAACAAACTAATATATATAACTAAACACAGAAGATTACAAAAATGTATACAAACTTACACTTCTAAAATATTCTCTTTTAATACTAAATTCTTTGTGCAACCACCTCTTGATGGCTCTTGATCGACTCTGAGTACTTGATAAGCAATTTCTGCTTCTCTTTCGGATGGGAAAGGTATGGATAAATTTCTGTTTACAATTAAGGTTGTTTGCATAATTTTTAATCAAAATTGAAATAGAATTTAGAATTATTTTCTTTTTGAAAGGATACACACTTAAATCACTCATGACATTACGTTAATAACAAATTTATTCGTATAAATATGCTTTCTGATATCATAACAGTAGCTATATATATATATTATAAATATACATTTACATAAATATAATCATCTACACGTGTCTGACATAGCCACAGTTATATGAAGCACATTTTACATATACTCTGTACTTTATAAGTGGTACATACTTCACTAACGCTGAAGTTCTGACTAAATATTTTAATGCAGAAGTTACATAAATTACTTTTTATAGGGTAACTTATATGTAACCCCAATAAATATTCAATAAATCGCAACGAATTTTGTAATAGATATAATGCATGTAGGTAATCCTAGTAATTTTTTTTTACCAGTCGTATATAAGCTATATTCAGTTTGAGTGCAACAGTTTGCAACATAAATAGTACTATACAAAGCTTGGAATACGTTTTTATCAAAAACATTTTTTCGCAAAAACACGTATAATTTGATATACCTAAAACGTAATGGGCCGAAGAAAGAGTAAGCGAAAACCTCCAAGCAAAAAGAAAGCTATTCAACCATTAGATACACAATTTAATTGTCCATTTTGTAATCATGAAAAATCATGTGAGGTTAAGATGTAGGTACAACAAATTTGCCGCCTATTTTCAAAATATTTATATTCTGTATTTAATTACCTTTCATTTTTATTTACAGGGATAAATTAAGAAATACAGCAAGAATTACTTGTAGAGTCTGTTTAGAGGACTTTCAAACTACAATTAATTTACTTTCTGAACCTTTGGATGTGTATAATGATTGGATCGATGCATGTGAAAATGCAAATTGAAGTTTATTATTGCTGCACTTGATTAATTCAGTGCTAACAAACTTTGTTTCCTTTGCTAAGTCGTCACCATTGTACAATAAGAGTTAATATCAAATTATGTGCAATGCATAAATAGTTAGTTCACACTATCTATTTTATTAATGAAAAGGCACTTATGTATACACAATACATATACACAATTCTCTAGTCTAGAATAATGGAATTTAATATACTTTTTATTATATTACATTATGTACTACTTAAAGTAGAGTCATGATATACATATAATTATATTTATATATATCTTATCTATTATACTTGTTAATTACGCATGTAAACATGTATCTATAAAGATAATAATAATGAAAATTAATTATATATATGAAAAAGGAAAACATGTAATGTTTTATATTGTAGGTTTTGACTAAAGTGTTATTGTAATACAATGTCAAAATGAATAAAATAATTGGTAGTATAATTTTCTACACAAGCGTAATTCTTACTTAAAATGTTTATCTTCAATTTGAATATATATAACTTGTTTATAATATCAAATAATTATATGTATTTCTAATAAACAAATGAACTTAAATATGTACATAATCGCATAAATTATTTGATATAATATTCTAATTTTTGTGGCTGAATTTAAAAATTGAATTCAATTGTTTGTATTGAAAAAAAAAAACTATCGATTGAAATTAGTAATCAAAGGTATAAAAAAGAAAACGTAAAACAAAGTCGCGATGTCGTTCCCTCGCACTCACACTTGTCAGCGGATGTATTTTATAGCGCAGCTAAGATGGCGTTCCACCGAGTGGAATATACTTGTTAGAAAAAGCGTGTGAAAAAAAATGCCGCGGAAAGCTTGAGAGCAACGCGTGCGAACTTGAGTGAAGTATCGGTGATCCAGTGAGCCCTCGTAACTCCAACATGCATTTTAGGTGAAAAGAAAATCGGGTGTCGAGATGGAAATGACGCGTACGTTAACCCGAGTGACAAGGCTTGTTCGCTGATCTTCGGACATTGCGGAGAACCGTGTTCGTTCAGCGGCGAACGACGCTATGGCGTCCATCGGACGTGTGTATGTGTGTGTCATTATTTTTAATCTACAATTAACAGCTAATTAAGCGGTCGTGAACGCGGATCATAAATAAAATCAAACTTGTGCAAGTTTTCAATTGACGCCGGTTACAAAACGACGCGACTTCCTAGTGTTAATCGTCAAGCCGGATCGGCTCGTCCAAAAACAAACATTCTGGGTTGCTTTTATTCTCCTCGTTTGACAGCTCCTGTTCCGAATACAATTTGGGACGTTATGAATATTTTGTCACAACTTCGCCACTTACGTTGTCACGAGCGAAGTTCTATCTTTGCTATAACCCTTCCATTAAACAGTATGGTCCAAAGTCGTCGTCGTTAGAATTTACTCATCAGTTTAAGAATGTGACTAAGCTGATCTCTCAACAAGTGTGTTTAATTACAAGTGTCTCAGAGTAATTTATAATTTCTGTATTGTTTAAAACTACTTTTTAATATGCTCTAATAATATGTCAACGCTTGCAGTTTTCTATGTAAACATTCCTAAATATAAGTTTACAATAATTCATTTCTATTTTTATATGTAGATAGTTTGATTTTAATGATATTGAATGTTTATTCAATTTACTTTGTACGTAACAAAGTAAATTTTATTTTATAGATATTACTTTTGTATGAATTTTATTGTTGCATGACTAAATTGTTTTAAATAATTATATGCGATACAGCAATGTATTCCATGGGTGTGCAGTAAATCCATTTAAAATTGTGTTATATTTTAATACTAAAAATTCAATAAACTATTAAATTTGATTCGTATTATATGTACACACAAAGTGCAATATTTTTATTCTGTATTGTTCATTTTATATTTTTAAATGTGATGTTTAACTTTTGTTATTTGCAGATTCATTTATAGTTCTTTATTTTTTGTCAAATATTTATTAAAGCAAAAGTTTTTAATAACTTTTTAAAACTGAGCTTATAAAGGAATACATTTCTTATTGCAGGCATTAAAAAATATAAAATTAAGGATAAATATATAGGTGATACATAAAGTAATTTAATTATTAGTGTTATGAAAAAAAGTGTTAAGACATTCCATGATTTCATACAAAGTTTCAATAAAACGCACTGTGACTTAATGAACTTTGCACATCATGTCAAATAGTTTGGACAGTTTTTTAACACGTATTGGGGATGTCACTATAGAACGTGTGACTCCTCGTTCAGGCTCTAAGCCTAATGAAACAATGATGTCAACTGAAACTTCAACAAACACAAGTATGAACAATGTAGAACCTCACACAGGAAATGATGAAAGTTCAGAGGAATCTAGTGGTGAGACATCCGATGGAGAGCACGAAAAGAAAAATGATACATTACAATCAGAAGAAATAGAAGAAATACGGTCTGAAGGTTCTGGAGACGATATGGATTTGGATGAAACAATTGATTCACAAATTGGGGTTCGAGTGGAATCAGAACATCAACATCATTCTCAGCCTGAAGAGGATGATGATGAACCGGTTAATATTTTGGATACTTTACCATTGGAAGGTTTGTATAATATTTTTTTTGTAAGAATAACATGATAGTATATAATTAAAACAATTTTTAACTGTAACAAAAGGAGCTCCAATAGAGGGTCAAGAAGTTTCTGAAGCAGATTTGCTTGGAAAACCAATTTCCAAGGACACGGATGACGAAGGTAGTATAGGACATGAAAATGAGAAGCACGAAAGTCATTCTATGGAGGAAGAATGTAATGAAAGTAATAAAAGGCATGCTGATTCAGAACATTCTGATTCGGCTAAGAAGAAGCAGAAAAAAGATGATGGGACAGAAGGATCTGCTTCAGAATGTGAAACAAAAGCCGAAAAAAAGTTAGCAAATATGAGAAGAAACATTAGAGAAGTTATGGATGAAACCCAACTCGATGAAGCCACTCTATCGGCTCAGAGACAGGAAATGGAACGTCTTCGGAGAGTGCAGGAACAGCAAAGAATTATTCGTGAAGTTCAAAGACAGATTGCAATAAATAGACAAAATAATAAAACACAAACGAGGGTAATCAGTCTTTTACAAGGGAAACAGAATCAAACGGGTACCATAATTTCACAATCATCTTCATCATCTCCACCAGTTCGTTTACCGAATACCGTGCTTCTTAAAGTAAATTCTGGATCTGGGTCTGGATCTCAAGTTACTTCTAATATGCAAACAAGTCAACTGCAAAGAAGATCATTAGAAGGATCTCGTTGGCAAAAAGGTAGAGGTGCTTATCAAGGGGCACAGACATCAATTTCTAGAGTTCCAAGCCGTCCTATTGGTCCTAATATGTTGCAACAAAGAATCCGAATGATGACTCCTTCTGTGAGCATATCACCTGTTGTTCCTAAGAAGGAACCTATGGATAGATCTGAATATTACTCAGACTCTGAAATCTCAGATATAGAAGCTGAAGAGGCTTTACGTGAGAAACAAATGCATACTGCTAAAAAAATGTCAGCTGGACCAAAGTCTCAGAAAACAGCTAAAGGCAAAGACGTGGTTACAATATCTAGCTCTAGCGAAAGTTCGGACGATGATTGTATAGTTCTAAGTGATCCAAGCGGAGAAGAAGAAACAGACAACGAAGATGATCCATCCAATTCTGGCATGCATACCAATGATAGATATAACATTCCAGATGAACATGGTAGAGTGTTAATTAATGTGGGTCATCCTGAAACTGAACCTGATGTATTTTTAGCTCCACAGGTAGCTCGTATTATTAAACCTCATCAAATTGGCGGTATTCGCTTTCTTTTTGATAATATCGTTGAAAGCATTGAAAGATACAAAACTAGTTCTGGATTTGGTTGTATTCTTGCTCATAGTATGGGTCTAGGGAAAACTTTACAAGTTGCTAGTTTTTGTGATATTTTTTTTCGATGCACTACAGCTAAAACAGTCCTCTGTATTATGCCTATTAATACATTACAAAACTGGCTAGCAGAATTTAATATGTGGTTACCATACGAGGATCCAAACGCTCCAGAAAAACCTACTAAATGCTCTAGTGTTAAATCAGAATCTGGTGTAGAACTTAAACAAGAAATTAAAGATGAGTATATGAATCAGAGTGATGTATCAAATATGTCAAATATATCAAATATGTCAAGGCCTATTAGTACAGAATCAGCTCATCGTTTTGGACAAGAAAACGCATCTCAACCGATAAATATTATACCAGAAAATCCTTATGCTCATCAAGGATATGAAACTCATAATGTAATACCTGGTTACGTCCAAGATAATTTACTGAATAAGAATATGCCAGATTCACAAGTACATATGAATGAAAATTATCAAAGTGATCTTCCACAAAATGCATTATATAATACAAATCCTAATTCAATGACCAATTTTGATTCAATGAAATCGGAAGTAAATTGTCATAGTATGCACCAAAGATCAAATATACCGGAAACAAAATTTGGAGTAGAAAATCAGAATTCTGGAAACTTGTATCCTGGTATAGAAAACAGATCACAAACCTCTGTGTATCCAGGCATGGAATCGCGAAACTCTAATACTCTGTATCACGGAACGGAAGGTCACCATGAGTCGGTGTATCAAAATTATGATAATTCCAATAATACTTTTCCTAATTACGCAAACAGACCGATTCAAGAAACAGATATAGAATCTAGAAAAGAATGCTTTAAAAATACTGTACCTCCTTTGAATCCATCAGAAATAAATGTAAAAAAAGAACCGGAAGAAATAATTAAAAAAGAGGAAGGTACTTGCACAACAAAAGAAGAAGTTGCGAACGAAGAGAAAAAGGAAGTTGAAAAAGTGAAAACTCCGTATAGCGTAGATGCTCCTATTGGTATGGACATAAGACCACGGCATTTTCGGTTACATATTTTGAACGATTCTCATAAAACTATGACAGCAAGAGCCAGAGTAATCCAAGAGTGGCAAATAGGAGGTGGTGTTTTATTAATTGGGTATGAACTGTATAGACAGTTGTCTCTAAAAAAGCCAAATAAAGCAAAAAGAAAGCGAGGGCAGCCTTTTAAAGACACTGTCGATGTCGAAGAAGAAGACAAAAATAAAGGACTATTAGATGAAATGCATTCAGCTCTGGTTAATCCAGGACCTGATTTAGTTATATGTGATGAAGGTCATAGAATAAAAAATTCTCATGCTAGCATTAGTTTGGCCTTAAAACAAATGCGCACAAAACGCAGAATTGTATTGACTGGTTATCCATTACAAAACAATCTTTTAGAATACTGGTGTATGGTTGATTTTGTAAGACCTAATTATTTGGGAACTAAAAATGAATTCTGCAACATGTTCGAAAGGCCAATTCAAAATGGACAATGTATTGATTCAACGCCACAAGACATAAGATTAATGAGATATCGTGCACACGTTTTACACGCTCTGTTGGAAGGTTTTGTGCAAAGAAGATCTCATTCCGTATTGCAAGTTTCTTTGCCACGCAAGGAAGAATATATTCTTCTCGTTAGAATGACACCGCATCAGCGTAAATTATATGATACATTTATGAATCAAGTAGTCAAGACACGCGCTGTACCTAATCCATTAAAAGCATTTGCAGTATGCTGCAAAATCTGGAATCACCCTGATATTTTATATCACTTTTTGCGCAAGAGACAAGCGAACGAAGAGGATGATTTGGATCTAGAAGAAACAATTGCCGAGAAATCTACTCCTGGAGGTAAACGCTCGAAAGCTCGCCAGCCAAAAGGAGAGTCCAAAAAAGGAAAGAAAACAAATACAACGATTAAAAATAAACCTGCAGCTAGCGTGCAACCTAATGCCTCTTCGTCGTCGAATGCTGACAATGCAGAATCTGATAATTCGCATGCCAATTCGAAGCAAAACAATTATTCAAATTATCCTATGTCGATGAATAATTCAGGCTACTCAAATTCAGTGCCACAAAATTCTTATTCGCACGGTTACCAAAATTATCGATCGAATGATCAAACTACATATTATAGAAATGATAATAATCATGGGGAGTACAATGAATTTTACAATAATCAAGGTTCACAAAGGTATGGAAATCAGTCATTTCAAGCATATGCGCAAACTCCAGGATACAATACTTCACAAAACTACCCTAATCAATCACAAAATTACATGCCAAACAATGATCAATCTACAAATAGTCATTCTCAGCGGTATCCAACTGCTCCTTCCAATTCAGATTTTCGTCCAGATCAAAATCAAGGAAACAATTATGAAGTATCTGGGATGTTCCCGCGTCAATCTTATGCTTACCAAGATCATGGACGTAACTATGCACCAAATTTAAATCAAGGCTCTAATAATTATCCTCAAGTTCAGAATCAACCTTCTTTTCAATCTCAATTGCCAAATCAATCTGCAAACTTACCATTATCGGATTACTCTTCGTATACGCCGAATCAGGCTCAAAATTATAATTCTACGACAGGTCAAGCAAATCCAATGTATTCCCGAAATGAAACTCAACCACTACAAAATTCTACGTTGGGATATGGACCGAATCAACAAAACCAAAATTCAACATCTCAAACTCCAGCGGCTGGATATCTCCCGAATCAATCAGGGCAGAACACAACGTCTACCCAAAACCGTGGATTTTCGCCTAATCAACAGAATCAGAATCTCACCTTGCAAAGTACTTCTCATACATATACTGCTTCACAGTCACAAAATATGCCACTACCGAATCAATCTCATAACTATCCACCGCAAGTAAATTCAAATTCTTCGTCGCAAACATCTCTTGCTTTTAATCAGCAGTCTCCAAATCCGATATCACAAAATCAGTCTCATTCGTATATAACGAATCCTGCGAATCAATCTTCGATTCCACAAAATCAAATGCGTGGATATCCTGCAACTGCTCAGAATCAAATGAATATTCCACAAAATTCATCTTCGTATCCCGCGAATCAAACAACTTCAACTGCCCCTACTCAAACGCATGGATATTCTCAAGATCAACAGGGGTCAGTTTCAAATACCCAGAATGCTATTCATGGGTATTCGCATCTTGTGTCTTCGACGACACCGCAAAATCAGTCTTCGTACCCACCTAGTGTACAGAACCAAACTGGAGCACCGTCAGGTACAAACCATACGTATAATTCTAATCATCAAAATTCTGCATCGATACCGCAAACATCAACGCACAGATATGGTAATTCTCAACAAGGACAAATGCCGCAATCTCAGAGTCAAAGCCTTCCATATTCTCAGACTCAACAGACATCAACCTCTACGTTAAACCAGAATGACCAACTGTATCCTAGGACAGATAATCAACAGCAGCCTCAAAATTACACGCCAACAGCTAACACTTCTCATGAATTTCCAACCGACCGTCAGAGTGGAAGTTCGACTGCTAATTCGTCAAATAATTATCCAGTGAATCAAACTCAGCCGCAGAGTACTGTCTTGTCAAGTTATTCGTCGGATAATACACATCAGAACCAGGTTGGTCAAATGAAGGGTCCGGAAGATTCTTACTGGCAGAGAAACTATCCTCAGTCGTTTCAAACTGATCAATGCAATGATCCATATTATCGGGACGTGAATCCTAACGTGAATCGTTATCAGAACAATTATTTTCCGTCACAAAATTATCAAAATCAGTCTTACGATTATAGTAACAATCACAATTCAGATATTAACACACGCTCGGAAGATTCGAAGCCTCAGCAATCTACTGTTCATGTTCAGAACTCAGGACAACCTGAGAAAAATAGTAAAGAAATGACAGCGAGTGTTGGTGTTCAAAGTCAACCGATACATCAGAGTAATCTATCTACTAGTTCAGGATATAGTTCTGAATCAAATTGTCAAACTCCGGGAGCCAGATCCACGCAAAATATCGGTTCGTTGCATAGTCCAAGATTGAATCAGTCTGACCTGATAAAAGAGGATGAGAAAGACAAAGATGATTTATTGGATAAAGACAAAGAAGATAAATCGGACGACGAAATTTTAACAAAAGACGAAGAGAAGGATTGTAAGAGTTCTCCGGGAGGGAAAGAAGATCCTGGAATTCCATATGATTGGGTAAGTATAACAAATAGACAAGTAAGCAATGTTAAGTCATAGGTAATTAAATGGTATTTTTAATTACAGGCAACAGAATTAATGAAGGGCTATGTACCAGGATTAATCGATGCATCTGCAAAAATGACAATTTTCTTTTGTATTCTGGAAGAAGCCATCAAGCTTGGGGATCGTGTTTTAGCATTTTCACAGTCGTTATTTACACTAAATCTGATTGAAGATTTTTTAGCTAGAAACAGTTTGAAGCATCCGGATGGACAAACGGATGCTTGGATAAAAAATGTAAACTATTATAGACTGGACGGTAGTACTAGCGCTTTAGAAAGAGAAAAGCTTATCAATGAATTTAACAATAACCCAAAGATTCATCTTTTTCTGGTTTCAACGCGTGCCGGTTCACTCGGCATTAATCTTGTTGGCGCTAATCGTGCTATCGTGTTCGATGCTTCCTGGAATCCTTGTCACGATACACAGGCCGTTTGTAGAGTGTACAGATATGGACAACAGAAACCTTGTTTCGTTTACCGTTTGGTTACCGATAATTGTTTAGAAAGAAAAATATATGATAGACAAATTAGTAAGCAAGGGATGGCTGATCGTGTTGTTGATCAGTGCAATCCAGATGCTCATCTCTCGTTGAAAGAGGCAACTACGTTATCTTGGGATTGGGAAGAAGATAGCCAAGTACAAGATTTCTCCCAAACGAAAGATAGTTATACCGACGAAGTCATGCACCGTGTGTTAGAACGACATTCTTCGTTACTTACCAAGCAGCCATTTCATCACGAAAGTCTTCTTGTTGATAGAAAGGATAAAAAGCTTAGTCAAGCTGAAAAGCGCTTGGCTCGGCGTGGTTATGAACTTGAGAAAATGGCTGCTAATTGTTCTAGGCCTAGTTATAATTACGTACCCGGCAATACTGCAACACGGGGTATGATTCATTTTAAAACTCAATTTATTCAAGGGGCTAGGCAGTCAAATTGCTCGGAAATAAAGTATATGTTGCGAATTAGTCCCAACGAGATGAAAGCAAAAAGATTTTCTTTTATTCAGTAATTATTGCTGTCACAGAATAAGTGACTCTTTTTTTGAACAGGATGGATAATTGATCTTTTGACTGTCCAGTCTAGTAGAATGGGAATAATAATTATGTTTTAGTTAATCACAGTAATTTTTCATATGTTCTTATGTAATTGTAGCAGGCGGACTACAAATTAGAGCAATTCGAGGCGGGGATAGTGGTACAACTTCTAAACCTGTAGCTTCGGTTAGACCAATGCAACAACGTGGAGCTGAAGGTTTAGGTTCACGTGGTGTAACGGGCAGTCGGTGGATACCTGCAGAAGTATGGCAAAGGCAAGGAATGAGTGCACAAGAAATGACATTACCTTTAGACGTCGTTATTCCTACCAATTCACCCGACAAAGGAAGTATCGTATTGAAAGCTGGCCAGCGAGTAATGGTACTGAAAAGTCCAAAGGGTATTTATATGCAATTAGAATCTGGTAAAATTATTGCTATTCGAACGGCTCTCAAATTAAATCAGCAAAAACGGGAGGAAGAACCGAAAAAAGGTATGTTACCAACGAAATAATTTTATTAAAATTTTAATTCTTTAGTTACGTATCTGTATTTTCATTTAAAATTCCATATAAATAAATATTTATAGGTGTGTCATCGATGGTGCAGAGAAATTCCAAACCCGAAGTTGGATTTCCATTAAGAAATAATTCAGCCATTTCTATAATACCGAAATCATCTTCGAGTAACCCAGCAAGTGCTCGTTCAACCAATAAACCAAGTGGTGGCCCTAATTACAGACCATTTGCTGATAAAGAAGTTTCAAGAAGACCAAAACCTGTAGCTACCGCGACTGCCAAACCTTATTTGAGTCAAGTTAATTTGACGAATCAGGTTTCATTGTCAAGGTTACCGAAAGTAAAACAGGAACCTGTAGATCATTCAACACTGGGAGAAAATTCGAATTCTTCGGATGGTCAAGTTCGAACAGAACAAAGGGTAGAAGAAGTCAGATTAGAGGACGTGGTCGCGGAAGTTAGTTCCAACACTGATTATAGCCCTTCCAGCCATAACCGTATAAGTAATTCAGACACCGACACCTCTTTGCAAAAGTCATCCGAAGAAAATAGTCAAGTATATACTTCGGATTCTGTAACCGCACAAGGAGTTCAAACGCAACACGAACAAACCGAAACGGAATTAACATCGAAGATCGACAAACAATGTTCTCCTTCGATTGAAAAGGAAGTCACAAAAACAACTGATACACTAACGAATTATGGACATGCTTTTCAAACTCAATCGGATAAAAGAGATACGCCTAACGATGAAATTATAATTGAAGATCCACCACAAGTACAGTCTCAGATACAGTCGCAATTATCATCACAGGTACCACCGCAAGGACCACCACAAGTACCATCGCAAGTACCATCACAAGTGCTATCACAAGCAACAACACAAGTACCATCGCAAGTATCACAGCAAGTACCACCACAGATATCGTCGCAAGTACAGCCACAAATGTCAACACAGATACCATCTCAGTTGTCGTCGCAAGGACCACCACAAATCTCTCCACAAGTCTTAACACAATCAACACCATCTACTCCATTACCATCCCTGTTATCGCAACAATCTTCACCGTCAACTATGCAAGTGCCACCAACGCCTACGTTACGAGGCACGGAAGTTTCTAAAGGTATAACAGATTCAACTGCTGGTTCTTCCGCCCCATCTGTATGTACTGGAACCAACACTATCACATCTCCAAAAACGGTAGAACCAAGTATGCGTGAAACTTCGATGCAAAGTGAACCTCCGAACATGCCGCAAGGCTACCCTTATGCCCAATATCCTCGGTATTATGATTATAGTGATCCCCGATCACGATCGTTGTCTACTCCTTACGGAACATACTTCCCCGGTGTTCCACCTCATGCAACAAACTCAAGACTACCAATGGACACTGCTAAACCACAGCCAGACTTAGGAAAGCCTATAGAAGAAAGGACAATGATGAATGTGCCTCCTGCATATTCACAAGTACCTAATACTACTGCCAAAACATTAGCGAACACAACAGAAACGAAAAGCACAGAGACGATGGTAACCACAACAGTTGCAAGTGCTTCTAGTAGGGATGACACGCATATACCCACTGCGTTTAGTCATCCGACGAGTAGTCGTTATCCTGGACCATATCCTCCAGGACCGTATGATCCATATTCACAACATTATCCTCCTACACCTGGATCTTCAGCAGCTTATCCACCGGGTGGTAAGTTCAAATTTTCTTATATAATATTTATTAATACACCGAGAATGATCATACACCTATTTTAAATACATAGGCATTCACAAATTATTTATTTTAAAAAATATGTTGAAATTAAGTTTGTGATGCAGGTGCTCCTGGATACCCAACATACGGCGGGCCAAGTTATAACACGGAATATGCTCGCATGTACACGGCATTTCATGGTCCTCCTCCGCCAACAGATCCTTATATACATAGAGGTTATGCACCTCCTTCTTCACACCCACCTAATTATTATCCTCCATTCCCACATCCACCACCACCATATCCGAATTATTCATTTTTATCGCCATATCCAAATCCTAATATGCCCAGCGAGCCACAACCACCTGCTCAGTAGTAAAATTTAAGTCGCATTACCATACTTGATTAGTTTAACAGTAATTTCATAAAACGTCGCATATTGCGAAAGTTTGAAGGCTGTCGCGATTCAGAAGCTTAATAGACTGAAGCTGTAAAACGCATTGATGTAAATATTTAGTCACAAGTATTATATTAAGATAATCAATTTTCGCAGGTACTTTGATCGCAAAGTACCGAGTTTATGTCGAAGGAGAGGAGATAATCTCACTTAACTTTGAACTGTGCAATTTGTTGAAATGTTCAAAATATTTAGCCCTGACTGTCATACCGTTTTACGATGCGTCTATTCGACTAAAAAATATATCAATGTTTATAAGTGTACAGATAATTTCTCAGTTTAATATTCCATTTTTCTGTTCTAAAAGTAGCAATTTTTATTATATTTCATTTCAATTTTATAAATTTATAATGTATATTTGATACGTATTTAATTAATTATATTATTTGAAAATATTAATATATATGTGTATACACATACATATAAAGTATTTATTATTTCGAATCTTTTTTCTTTAACTGCAATCAATTAAAAATTGATTCATGAGTATAAACTAGGAGTATAAAATGAGAAATAAATTTGTACCTTTTACACAAGTAACATAAAGAAGAAAGGAATGCTGTACTCTATTCACTTAGCTTTATGTATAAACGCTATCGAATGCTACATTGATCAGATTTTTATATTCCGGAAGAAAAAAAAGGTGGATATCATTTCGATTAAGCGCAATACTCAGAAGAATATAATATAAGAGAAGGGTAATGGTATTGTTTATAAAATTTTATATATCAGCATTCCATCTTCAATTTCATATACATTTGAAATAGCAATATACATATATATTTATATATATATATATATATCATTTTACAACTTACTTTTGTTTCTATGTTAATGTAAGAAGAGTGATGGAGATTTTACAAGAAAATAATATTATTTAAAGTATTTAAGAAATCATTAATATTTTGGATGTTAAATGTTCAAAGTAATTTAATACTTTTAATATTTTTATTATGGTACTATCTACTTTCTATAGCATTTTTTAGTTACATGTTATCATGTATGAATTCGTCACTCTTCCATAAAAATAAATTGTATACATCGCATCGTTATTTCAGTCTCCATAAACTCAATCAATTAATCTTCGAACAGTAAAATTAGGCTTCATTTATATAATATGCTCTGAATCTATGTAACACTTCTGACTTTTTACATACATTATACGTACAGTATTCACTTGAAACATTTAGCAGCCAGTATACAGTTTACAGCATCCTTAGCAAGTTGTATATGACTACGTATTATTATTAAACGTTACAATTTCTGAAATAGATAATCTCATCGTAGAGTGTAGGATTGTTGTTAACTAGGATGTCTTAACAGTTTATGACTGTCTTGGAATATGAATAAAAGAACGACAGGGAGAACCATGATCTTCAAAAGCGACTTCTCAAACTCGGAACTGTGATATTTTATCATAATCTCGTGTAACATTTTTGCTTGTATATTTTTATTTAGGCTCAAAGTTTTACTCTTTGATCCTATATAAAACTGATAGAAGTAAGATGTGACAATTGAGGTTGTTAGAGTGTGCTCGATTGGAATTGTGCATTTATGTTAACATAAGTTAATTGGGAGTATGCACACGAGATCTTGAATCAATTTTCCAAGTGGGACATAGAGCCGCATGTGTGTTTATCATGGTGCTCCCTTTAAATATTATAGGTGAATTATTGTAGAGAGTAAGCACTCATGCTGGATACTATTAGTATGTGTTTCTCAGTGAATCTGTCACGTGTTTGCTACTTGCGAGAAATACAAGCATCTTACATGTTGGTACGTGTTACGGTTGCACGTTTTCTAGGTTCTAAGTGTACAGGTATTACGTGACGCGACATTATCGTAAGATGTAATTTTGCAAACAGGCGACAGAATCTATTGGCAAAATACATACGAGATTATATTTACGAAAGATAAAACAGTTATTTTGTCTCTGTTATAGCTTTTTTGCCATTTACATACTTGTAAATACCCATTATTTACATTTCATACTTTATTTATTATTATACATTATCCATTACTATCGCTTTTTTGATGTCAGAGTATTGCTCTTATGTAAAATAAATTGTTTACACGGATCAAGATTGTTTTTGATTGTAGTATTGTTATGCAGAGAAATTGAAGCATATATATGTATATATACATGATTGTTTGTATAACAACGTTTACCCTTACATCTGACCAACCATCTAACTTGGAAATAACGTATGGTGCATGTAGATGCGTAGAATAAAAAACCTATTATTTACATGTCAAAATGATAATGTAATTAAGAAATGAGTCTACCTTTAAAAATTTCAACATCCTTGTGGTAGCGCAAAGAAAAAAAACATTCTTGATTATACTTTCTTCTCTAAGCATATTATGTGATTTAATATCACACGAAGCTGGGTTTATTGAAAAGTTATAATTAATATAAATTCTTAGGAGAAAATTTCTCGTATTTTTTTCTATATATAATGTTTTCGTAATTGTAATTTTTCCATAAACCGTGCTATGGTGTACAAAGGAAATAAAATGATTTGAAATTAAGAGAAATAGTTTTTTTTTATAACAAAGAATTTAGTTTAGTAATATTTCACTTATTTAATAAAAAAAAAAAAAAAAAAGAATAAACTTATATGTGCGTATGTGCGACACATTGTGTACTTTTATTTTTTCATTACATATTTTTTTAGTTGTATTCATATAATGTTATTTGTTTTGAAATATATTCTTTATGAAAAAATATAAAAATATCGTTATAGATAATAAACGTTTTTTATTTATAATATCGCCGTTTTTATATTATAATAGTACAGAAACAATGTCACGAAGTATGTATAAATATATATTTCATATTTAAAAAATTTTTCTGAAATTATATAAAATAATAATTGATACGTAGTGCTATGAAACTATTTTAAACTTCATCCATGATGCCGCCAACAGTATCGTATTATGAGAAATGAGAACCTGTAGTCCCAAACAAGAAATACCGATAATTCGTTCTTGAACGAGAAAGTAAAAATCACCCCGAATGCAGTACATTTTGCGTAACTTGTACTTTCTTTGTAGAAAATCTACACCAAGTGCATGTAACAATATTTTAGTTAATAAACAATCTTTTCGAGGATTCTCTGTCACCGCTAGGTTAACTGATTTTAGTAAGTGGGGTACGAACAAGAAAAATCGAAAAGTGAAAATACAAATTTTCCCGGATATGTCTGATCCAAAGATTGAAGAGATCTTGTCTCCTCTTCGGGACAGTGTTAAAGCACAAGTAGGTACCATATGGTTGTTAGTAATTTGTTATTAAATATAGTTAATATGCATAACATATTGGAACATGTTTCTGTAATAACAATTGATTTCTGTTGTCATAGTTATGAATGTTGAATTATGTGAAATTTAATTTTTTAACACTTTTGCAGTGTGACAATTATGTTCTTTTGTTTAACATTCATATGACTATGATATTGTTAATATTGCTTATATTTTATATTTATAGGGTGACTATGTACGTAAGCTCAAGTCAGATGGAGCTCCAGAATTGGATATTAAGAAAGCAGTTGCAGAACTTAAACTTCGTAAGAAGTTGTTGGAAGACAAGGAGTTATCTCTTTCAGAAACAACAGTATTTGATAAAGCGAGAATGGAAGATCTCTTAAAGCGTAGATTTTTCTATGATCAATCTTTTGCAATTTATGGCGGAATTACTGGCCAATTTGATTTTGGCCCAATGGGTTGTGCATTAAAAACGAATTTATTAAACGTTTGGAGAAATTTCTTTGTATTGGAAGAACAAATGTTAGAAGTTGATTGTTCTATGTTAACGCCAGAACCTGTACTTAAAGCATCTGGACATGTTGAAAGATTTGCAGATTTAATGGTTAAAGATACGAAAACTGGAGAATGTTTTAGACTAGATCATTTAATTAAATCACATTTAGAAAAAGTTATTAGCGATAAAAAAACTGATGAAAACACACGTGCAGAATGTAGAGATATTATTATTAAGTTAGATGGTATGACTAAAGATGAAATGGCTGCGATCATATCTAAATTTAAAATAAAATCTCCACTTTCTGGAAATGAGCTAACAGAGCCAATAGAGTTTAACTTGATGTTTGCAACTCAAATTGGGCCCTCTGGTCTTGTAAAAGGATTTTTAAGGCCAGAAACTGCTCAAGGCATTTTTGTAAATTTCAAGAGATTACTTGCATTTAATCAAGAAAAGTTGCCATTTGCTGCAGCACAGATTGGAAATGCATTTCGAAATGAAATATCCCCAAGATCTGGTCTAATAAGAGTGAGAGAATTCACAATGGCAGAGATAGAACATTTTTGTGATCCTAGTGACAAAAGTCATCCCAAATTTGAAACAGTTCGAGATTTAAGCGTGCTTTTGTATTCTGCTTGCAATCAAATGGATGGAAAAAGTGCACAACATATAACTTTAGGCGATGCAGTCTTAACAAAACTTATAGCTAATGAAACTTTAGGATATTTTATGGGTAGGATCTATCAGTTTCTAGTTAAAGTTGGAATTGATAAAAAGAAATTACGTTTCCGTCAACATATGGGAAATGAAATGGCTCATTATGCATGTGACTGTTGGGATGCAGAGTGTTTAACTTCTTATGGCTGGATCGAGTGCGTTGGTTGTGCAGACCGCTCCGCCTACGATCTTACTCAACATACAAAAGCAACTGGTGTAAAATTAGTAGCAGAGAAAAAATTGTCAGCACCAAAAAATGTTGATGTATGTGAAATAGTACCAAATAAAGTTCTGATTGGAAAAACGTTCAAAAAAGATAGTAAATTAGTTCAAGATGCATTATCAGAATTAAACGAGAATAGTATTAATATTATGGAAACTGAACTTAACGAAAATGGAGAATATAATTTAAAACTTTCTAATGATACAGAAGTAAAAATTACAAAAGATATGATTCAAGTAAAGCGATATCAAAAAACTGTACATGTAGAAGAGATCATTCCATCTGTAATTGAACCATCTTTTGGTATTGGTCGAATTATGTATGCTATTTTTGAGCATAACTTTAGAACAAGGGAAGGAGATGAAAAACGAACTTATCTTAGTTTACCACCAGTTGTGGCTCCTCTGAAGTGTTCAGTGTTACCACTTAGTAGTAATGAGGAATTTATGCCATATGTAAAACAATTATGTAGGTATATTGTTTTCTATAAACATATATGGGAGATACAAAATCTAAACATCTATTTAAATATTACAGCTCAGAATCTCACGAAAGTAGATATTTCGCATAAGGTAGATGATTCTTCTGGCAGCATTGGACGCAGATATGCCCGAACGGACGAAATTGCAATACCATTTGGTATAACTATAGATTTTGATACACTGAAAATGCCTCATAGTGCTACACTTCGTGAACGTGACAGTATGGGCCAAGTCAGAATAAATGTGAGTAAATATCACAGAATCTTAAATGTAGAAACAAAAACTGAATAATATTAAACTATTGTTTTAATTGCAGTTGGATGAACTTCCAAATGTAGTAAGGGATTTGGCTAATGGAAAAATTACATGGGCAGAAGTTGAGGCAAAGTATCCTAAGTTTGAACAACAAGAATCAACAGAATCATAGTAATATATTTAAAAAATTTATAGAGTAATTTATTTATAATATAAAAATGTGAATGAATTGCTATAATAGCAATGTTTACTTTGCATTTATATTATATAAGTTTTTTAAGCATTTACTTTTTTAATATTTGTTAAAAGTAATGTTCAAACAAATAAAATCGTCGTCTTTACACTTGCTTCGCAATACAGGCTTTTTCATTACATGCAGTAAAAATCTATTGCAAATTTAACGCCCATCTTTTCAAAGTCATGTTTAAAACACACCATTAAACATTTTATACTTTTCATCCATTGTTCTTTATCTATATCGTCATGTAGAACCTCCTGAAGTTGCATATTGACAGAATGAACCTCTGAAATGGAGGTAATAATTAATGATTGTCAGTATGTATTATAATACATATAAATTCGAGATAACTACTGCAGCAGCACGATCGTATCTGCAAGCACATGCTACAAAGTGTTTTTAGCTTCCGAATTTCGCCGATAAATTCAAAAACTCGAAGTGACGGCAAATTGACGAACAAGTTCTTCAACTGATTATCCAAATTTTCCCGATTATGCCATAATTGGAGACACAAGTATACTGAACAGATTATGCAGATGTTTATATAGTATAATTTTTCGAAAGAGAAATAATAAGAGAAGAAAAAATAGGAGAATCTTCGGAATAAAATCAATATAAATTGAATTTTCTTGAACTCAATCTGTTTGATTGAGGCGCTCCGCGCCTGACCTAACAATGTTGAGCAAGCGAGTAAATTTCACGCTAAAACAAAAATAGTCAATCGTGTCATCCGGTTGAATTGGTTGAGTGGTGCAAGAGAAAATCGTGGACAAAAAAGTTGAAAAGTCAAGTACATAAGCGCGAGCAAATTCAATTTTACTCCGTGTAATCTTTACTATTTCTCCGTGGCATACGCGGGCGGCGCCCAGGAGGAATATACACGATAATGATATGCAAAATCGTTAATTACTCACTTTCTGAGCACAGTTTATGAACTTTTATGATTAAAGAATGTTCAGTGATCTCTCAGCTACTTTCTCGTATCATATTTGTTCAGATTTTTAATGAAATTAATTAGTTATTAACTAATAACTTAAGGCCAGCCACGGTGACAAGCCGTATACACGAGGTCATTTGAATAATTAATTACACGTTTTGTGGATATATTTTGTGCACTTATATGATTGAAGAACGGTCAGTAATGCATTATTTACATGGCTCGATCATAAAAGTTCATAAATAATGTTCGGGTAATGAGTAATTAATTATTTTGTGTCAGCACTCCGATACGTACATGAGCCGCCTATGTCAATTGTACTGCGTATGCAAAGTGCAATATTTCGGCACTTTGGCGACGTAGTATGGTCCCTGAGGCATTTAGAAACAAATTTCTATTAGGGTTTGATGCGCTTTGATGCCTAATAAAGCTAAAAAATCAATTTTTGTCGTATTCGGTCCAAAACGGTACAGGTGGCGCCATCTAGCGGCGAGCGGCGGAACTACGAGAAACTAAAATTTCGATTTTCTCCGAAATTAGGCAATTTTACGTATTTCTGAGGGTCAGAAATTGTTCTGGGGCTTCTCTAGTACCTATATATTGCCACAAGAACCTCCTCAGAGCGCTAAAAAAGAAAATAAAAAAATAGGTCAAAACATGGACTAAAAAATTAGCGTCCATCTAGCGGTGAAAGTTGGAACTACAAAAATATAAAAATGCGATTTTCTCGAAAACTACCGAACTTTGAGTACTTCTGAGGGTCAGATAGTATTATGTGATCGCATTAGAAGCAAAATAAAGCAATAAAAGTTTCCTGAAAGCTTTAGTAAGGGAAATGGAAAAAATGTCATTTTATGGAGAAAATTTGTGGCGCCATCTAGCGGCGAAACTGTGAACTAAACTGAAAAACTGTATGCCCCAACACGCAGTAAAGGGGTCAAATAAAAATTTATTTTCTGGGCTTAATAGGCAATAATATGTATAACTTCTTCAACAAAAATTGCTTGAAAATGTCTAAAGAAGCATACTATGTCGTCAAGGTTGTGAAATATTACTTTTTATATTTTTTCTTAACGCGTGTACGGAAAATCGTTTTCACAGATGTTTCTCTTCATAAAAAGGAGTCTATTTGCAAAATTTTACCTGATTTATAGCAAGACGGTTTTCCGAAGAACAGTCAACATCTCTATGTCGACCATCGATATTAATCGAAATATCGTTAACCGTTAAACGGACATAGTACCGCTAGTGCTCGATAGACGGCAGTTCAGTTGCATTTCAAAAATTGGTGGTGACGGTGCAAACGGTTCGCGGTGTAAATTAACAAATAAAAGTTTAGTAAAAACTATTATTTTGATTACCTAAACTGTCCGAGTGCCACGAATATAGTGATTTAAATGTGCAATTCAGATACCAGGGCTGCTGAAATTTAAAATCAATGCTCGTCGACAGCGTAAAGGTATGTACCTGAGTGCTTTTCGTATAGAACCATTTGTGAATATCATAATTCGGTATTCCAACTGAAAAATATTAATAATCAATACTTGCTATTCATAAACTGAAATATATCGATAAAAACGATAAAATTCTTTCATACTAATGGCATATTGTACTTTCAATGCGGGTGCCCATAAGTGAACTTCCTTCCAACCGACATCCGGTATTACATTTTTCGTAATCTTCGTCCCGCCATTTTGTCTCTGTATAATGTCTTCTTCCGTGCATAACAATTGTAGCCAAAACCAATTTTGACCGAGTTTTCTATACAGTAAATACGAATTAATCTTGTTAAATATTTATACGAGCAAATTTTATGAAATGTATTATATCGATTGAGAAGAATAAAAATAGATTTGGTAATCGACACGTACTTGGCTAGAAGGATAAGTAGATCTCCACTAGGTGTAGCTATATACGCATAATTTACGGATAATGTCGTGAGAAATTTCAAAGTACCGATCGCACGAAACCAGTCGTACTTGTCGATCTTTTTATGCGTACGAGATCTTGATTCGTCGCGATCGCCAATATTTACCATTTTCTCGAAAGTACGCCAACAATATACGCATCTCATTGTTTTACGAGAATGGTACAGTGCCGATAGGAGTCGAATACCTTCGTCTGGCGTTAATGACAAGCCCTCAAGACAAATAGATTCTAGACGAGGCTGTGTGCTATAATATATGGATAATATATGCTGAATGCCATAATATACGTGTATAAGTCTTACTATTGAATACGTGTGTACTCTATCGTACTCTTATCTACATATGCTTCTTCTACGTATAACAAGTACACAATTTAGAGTTTACTTAGCTCTAAATTTATGTTATTTCTGTTAGTTTATATATCTTGATTCGCAAGTTTATGGTTGGAAGGTCAAAATATTTTATACTGATATCTTCGTGTCGGTAAAAAATATACTTACCATAGGAATCGTACTAAATTATTTATCAGATTCTTTCGACCAATTCCGTCGTAGGTTTTGATACGTACTAGTTGTTCCCAGATGGCGACACCTTTCTTGTTTCTTTGCCTATGTATGAGTCTATGAGTACAAGATTAGTACCGTGTAATTTTCAATTTCCTATTTTGATCCGTTACATTCAATTTGTGGTATTTATTTCGATAGCCTACTTGGACAAAGTAATGCGGAAGGCTTGATTCAGTTCTTTCTGGTAAAGTGGCGAATGTTTCGTCGCGGTCGAGTACAAGTGCCAGTAGAAACGAGCCTGAGCATAATAACTTTTTAATTACCAGCCACCGCGCGTTCCCGTAGACCGACATCTGTAATTGAGTTCTAGCCGTTCGGGTTAATTGAGTTCTCGGCTTTTAAATTCAGCCGGCTTTCCTCTGGTGATATACGTACCTCCCTCGAGGGCAAAGGCAAATTTGACGCTGCCCTTCGAAACGCTGCCCTCTCGCAGTGTAGCATCATTTCCCAGTATTTGCGAGATTCGTCCACGTATTGTGTTCTGTACACCGTCGCTTTTTTAATTCTTTGCTGCCTATTGTGGCCTCTTAAGTTTCGAACATTATTACCTGGGGAGTTGGTTGAGCAACTCATCGACTAGAGACTCCGATTCTTTCATTTTGAAGCATTCTGAATAGTGTTCGTCGGCACAGGTGTATAAGGACTCCCTTATTCAAATGTTATAATTGTAATTGTAATTAGGTACCGATAGATGAGATTATGGTTACATAGTTAGTGGAAGTTTGTTTCAAAGTTAATTATGTTGATAATGATCATGTTTGATTTTGTTGCTTTGGAAATTGCTTACATTGTAATATTTTAATAATTGTAGAGCAATGTAATTGGAAATATTTTGGAATGTATTTGGAAATTTGGGAATTCGGGGAATTTGCGGGATTTGGGAATTTGGAGAATTTAGGGGGTTTAGGGAATTTTGGATATTTGGGAATTTGGGAATTTGGGAATTTGGGAATTTGGGAATTTGGAAATTTGGAAATTTGGAAATTTGGGAATTTGGAAATTTGGAAATTTGGAAATTTGGAAATTTGGGAATTTGGAAATTTGGGGAATTTGGGAATTTGGGAATTAAGAATTTGAGAATTTGGGGAATTTCGGAATTTGAAAAACTTAGGAATCTGGAATTTGGGGAATTTGAGAAATTCGGCGAATTTAAGAATATAGGAATTTGGAAAATTTAGGAATTGGAAAATTAAAAATTGTGAATTTGAGGAATTTAGAAATATAGTAATTTAGTGATCTTGGAATTTGGGAATTTCTTCAATTTAGGAATTTAGGAATTTGAGAATTTGGAAATTCAGAAATTCGGAAATTTAGAAAATTTTGATGAGTTCAAAAATTCAAAAAAGTTACAAAATTCAGAAAATTGGTAAAACATTATATTCATTATTACTTCTTATTAATTATCAAGTTACCTGGAACTTTCATCGGTGGTACACGAAGTGGTCTCGTCTGATTCATTGTAATTTACTGAATGATGTTCGCAAACAGGGGAAGTATGACATTCTCTAAGAAAAAATGATGTATGATGAATAAAACCACTCCATTTGTTATTCGTATTTTAGTATCAAGCATGATAATGTTACTGGTATTGTTCTTGTTCTTTATCAAATAACTTTGATTCGTTCAACGCATCTTTGTACAATGAATCCTTCGAACAAACCTTGCTTTTTTCGCTAGAACTAAAATTAAAATTACTTACAGATATTTCTTTGTCGTTTTCAACTTTTATTTTGTTATTTATTACAAAATTTACCTGCTGCACAGGTTCTTCAATTCTTTGCTTGATGTGTCTGATGTACTACAGATGTCTGAATGTTTAGGAGAAATAGCAATGTTACTTTCTCTGTCAAAAAAGAAGAGAAATAACTAGAGAATATAATTTATTATTGTACAAAGTTAGTATAAAAATTATTCAAATTAATCAAATCACATATATAATTAATTAAAAATAAACTAATTTAACTTTCAATTAAATTCATCAGTCAATAGCCATACATTTTTTAAAAATTTTTCATAAAATTAAATTACAGCTTTTTGTTACAAAGGTTTAAAAATTTACCTCCAACGTGATTTTTGCAATTTCACGATATAATAATCCGAGTTTGGTATTTGATCGCATTGCAACGCGCAGTTACCACAGTCATGTATATTTATGGCCATTATATTTCGCTGAAAAAATAAATAAATAAAAAATCGAGGACCATAAGAGGTTATACCGTTATGTTCACATTATGAATCGTGTATAGTGATTCACAAATGTTTTATTGCTTTCGAATGTTCGCAATAAGGTTCGTCGAGTAACTTTCCTTTTAAACGCCATCATTTTTATCGCTTTTTCCTCTTCGCTACCACTTGATCCACTCACGAAGCGTTTTAGAAAAATTTTAATAGGCTACTGAAGAAACGCTTGTTCAGTACACGTGTTCTTTTATCAGAAATCGTGGAATGCTATGTGCATTAAAAGGGGACCAGTAACGAATCGGTTCGTTATTGATTGAACCTCTTTTGAACTGATTGCTTTCCGGTCACAAGAGAACAATTTCCCCTGAAAGTTTCTCGACTGAATTTGTAGATTTGTACAGTTGAAAATTTGAGAGTTTGACAATTTGTAAATGGGAAAGTAACTTCGAAAATTTGTGAAGGCGAAATTCAGAACTTGAGGATCGAAAAACTTTCGAATAAAATTTCGGGATTTTTAGTCCCAAAGTGACTAACCATTTGAAACTCATTTAAGTTTCGAAATTCTGAATTTGGAAGTTAATTTAAATATTTATTTGGTGACTATCGGGAAAGTGGAAGAATTATAAGAACTAGACACGAAGTACGAGTTTCTGGGTGCGGTTCCAATTATCCACAGTGGCTTTCAGAAAAGAAAAAGGACCATAGGCCCTAGGCCGCAAAAAGGGTGGGGTCCTTTACCATTCCCTTTTCTTCCTGTTTCTTCGTTCAACCCTACCGGAGAACGTGTCGAATCGATTCTCCTCGACTCGTTTGCGAGCCGTCCGAGTGACACACCATACGTGGCAACCGTACATTATTCCTTTTTCTTCCCAAGAAAAATATTTCGCATACTTTCGCATTGTGCCATTCATACGGGATATTTTAATTTTACGCCAAACCAAAGGAACAAGTTTCGCTAGTAACAGGTGGTTGCATACGAAGCTTTATTTACCGGAACTTATTCGCTTAAAATTGTATTATGAATATTAATTAAGAGTTTATGCAGTGTTTTTCAAACCATAAACTTCAAATTCATGTTTAAGTGCTAATTTGTGGTATTTGTGTCATAGGTTTCGAAATTCACTTTGCTGAAATTAAAAAAATTTTATTTTATGTTAGGAAACTTAATGAAATATGTACAAGGTTATTTTTGTTAAAGTTTAAGCTTTAAATTGATATATCATGAGTGTAATTTTGAAATACTTTTATGTCATCAAACTTTGTTTCAATTTTCATGGACATTTCCTAACAGACTTCTAAACTTCAGTTCAGATGATCCATTGTTTGCTTCGACGTAGAATCAGCCATTTTCTGCTGAAGATGTAAAAACATTTAAACAGTCATTTTTATAAATCATTAAGCTTTAAATTGATATATCATGAGTGCAATTTTGATATACTTTTATGTCATCAAACTTTGTTTCAATTTTTATGGACCATTATTTACTTCAACGTAGAATCAGCTATTTCTTGCTGAAAATATAAAAACATTTAAATAGTTGATTTTAAAAGTTACATTTTATATAACGTAAATATAATTTCACAGCACTTCTACGTTTTTATAGACATTTTTGTAGACAGTTGCTAATAGAAAATGAATTGTTTAGTGTTTGTATTAAAAAAAAACAGTCATTTTCTAAATCGCTGTAACCCAAGCGCTCTTTTGCGATACATTTATGTCACCAAACATCGTCAGACCTCTCATGTTTCGAAATGGGCTATTTGATACGTAACGACCCAACAATTCCGTCGTCGCTCGATTCTAGATTAAAGCAACACCATTTTATTTTTCGTCCCCTGCATTCACGTTTCTGTCTCGCTGGATCCTGTCGAGTCTAGTGTGGTCCACGGGGGAATTGTTTCGTTTCTTTCCTTTATTTTTTGAGAACCGTCTATTTCTTGCACGAGACCGAGCGTAACCCGTTGATGTAACGTTGCATCCTGTTCCTGGTCGAAATATAACTTTTTTCCCGCGTCGACGATCCCGAAAATAGTCGGGCAAACCGTCTCTATTTACGTCCGCGGCAGGTCTACGAATGTCGTTATTGCTTTTACACGATTCGTTCCGTGTCCCCGAGATCCGTGCACGGTTCTCGTGAAAATGTTTACTGGAGCGTGGCTAAAGATTCAGACAATCGCTGCTTTGTAAACGAAAAGTCACCCGACGAGTGCACCCAGACACGTTCCAGTGAGTCCCGCTTTGGCGGAGTTACAGGGTGCAGCTATCTGCGTAGGTGAGTAAGGGTTTCTCCGATGTTCCACGCGTGTTTCTCGTAAAAAGGATACAAAGCGGATTGTTGTCTTTCACGCCTTACACGCGATCTTGCAAATTGTAAATTATCGTGTACAAGTTGTTAGAAAAACGCGACGGAAATTATGGCTTTTATTTGCTGTGTGAATTTCAATTCAATCTATTCAATGATGCGAAGTTACAGGTTCAAGATATCACATATGTTGTGCAACCACTCCTACACAGTATGTCGGAAAAGTAACGGAACTTTTTAAATTTAAGGAGAACTACTAGTGCTATCTATTAAAACAATATGTTATCTGAAAACAGTATGCCTCCCCTACAAAACACAATAATAGAATAAAATAATAGAATGTCCAAGAGTAACAAGTTTAAAAGAGCTATTGACGCAGTTAATTTCCTTATCACAGGAAAACATAAAATTATGTTGGTTACGAACAGCTCTTCCCCAATCGAGTAAATTTTCGAAGAAACTGCAAGTGTAAGAAACGAACGTTTAATTATCATCAGCACGCGAAGGGATACAAGGGATACAACGTGTAAACAGTATTTTCTATCGAAGAAAAACGGCGTACGCCAGGGAAACTTCATTACAATCTAACAAGCCGATAATTTTATTTGTAAGAAAACGACTGTGCGATCCTGAACTTACGGTCGGCCATGTGTATGGTATTAGTTAGCGGTTACATTGCCACGCGATTGCGAGTAACACGCGACGAAATCAATGTTTAATCCTCGGGATATTAAAAAGAGAGAGAAAGGAAAAAATTGTCCGCGTTATCGGTCGAGTACACGGCAGTTGCAATTAAAAGTCGCTTCCTAAATGCAGCTTCCACGAGGTGCCTCCGTAACTCGCGTCTCTCCTTTTGGTAAGCCGTGTTGCTGGCACGATAGTAAAACGGTACGATAACGACCAAGTAAATTGTATCGCGAGCGTTTTACGCTTTCATTTGCATAAATATTCTTCGGTGTCTACGATCTTATATGACGTCCAGGATCGTGATGTCCGGTTACCGCGAGCTCAGCGTCCGTTTCCATGCAATTTATTCGGTACGCGAGACCTTTGCTCCTTCTTTTTCTTCCCCTCGGTGAAGTCCCCATATTGCGTCATCACGTTCGCGCCCCGAGACTTTGTGTAGGATTTTACGACTGGGCGAGGTGTTCTAAACTCGCTCTATCCGGTTTTAGCTCGCGCGAAAAACTCCTTAAACATCTCAGCTCATTAAGTGCATTCGCTTGTACAGGGTTATCAAATAAATTGCCGATAAGATGATAGAAGTAATTAATGACGGTCCGACTATTATAAATCGTAACGTTGATTTAATTCGTAGTATTTCCGTGAACATAGACTCCGCGGCTTTTCACACGATAACAGCCCACCACGCCATATTTACGTATCGCGTTCGACATTCCAACGATCGTTTTCTTCCGAAGTATTCGCGGCTATTAAACGCCCGATTTCTGTTCTGCTATATCAGAGCAATATTTCTAATTAATTGAAAGCTATGTCGGTTCGACGAGATTCTAAGCTGTAATTAATACAACTGCAACAAGATTTACGTTAGGCGTTGGTTATTATGCAGCAGAAATGTTAAGAATTCAGGGATATAGGGGTTAGAGGGATACACTTAGTAATCCTAGAGATCTTAGGTATAATAGAGATCCTAGGTATATAGGGATTCTAGGTATGTAGGGGACCCAGGTATATAGGGATTCCAGAGATATAGATATCCTAAGGATGTAGGGATTTTAGCGATATAGGTATGCTATAGAGGTCTCAAGGCTATAGGGATCCTAGGTATGTAGAGACTCTAGGGATGGAGATCCCACGTACATGGAGATCCTAGGAACAATGAGATCTTAAGGCTATAGGGATCCTAAGTATGTAGAGACTCTAGGCATATAGAGATCCCACGCACATGGAGATCCTAAGCATATAAGTATCTTAAGTGTATACGTGGAGAACCTGGAAATGTAGAGATCCTAGGAATATATGTAGACATCCCAGTAACATAAGAATTCTACCTATATATATATAAAAATGTATATCCTTGCTGTAGAGATCCTTGGATTACAGAAACCTTAAGACTGTGGAGACCCTAGGAATATAAGGATCCTAGATATATAGAAATCTCATAGACATACGAATTCTAGAGATGTACAGGGATGTAAGGGTATAAATAAAACCATCCAACACATACGTTACAGACTTGCCATTCTGTCCATTCTTATCGAAATCAGTGAGGACTACATTTGAATAGCTCCATGTAAGTCACCGTCTGATCAGATTTCGATCGTGTCTCTAAACGAGCGCAACACATTCCTGAAATTTTATTGCATGGTAGGAAATGTTGTCGGCCGTCTCGCGACAGCTTTTCGACAGTCCACTTGGTTTTGTTACCGTGAAATCGCATGTTTCGTTTCGAACATCGGTCGTTCCGTCGTCCTGTGGATTTATAGGCTTTAATTAAACGCTATTCATTAGGCTTGGTCGCGCGACTCGGTAGCCGAAATTGGCTCGAATGTTCACCAAAACCGTCGATTAAGTAGCCGTTACGTGTTTGTCGCCATTAGACCACACAGGTTGGTCAAACTTTCGTCGGATCGTCGACCATAATCTTATATAAATTTCTACGGACACGATTTTATCGAAGCCCTTTCTGGTTTCTTGATGTAACGAGTGGCTTTACACACAGTCGATTCGGAAAGTTCGAATTTTATGCAGGACATTCGTTCTGACTCTCGGTCGGTGAAATTATTGGGTCATCAAGTGTCATTTACAATTACATGCACTGAAACTGGTCTCGCTTTCCAAATCACTATTTTTCCTAGCGTACACGTACGATAACAACAAATCAGTCGATACACGGATACACAGTGGTGCCACGTATTTAGTAATAATTTTATCAACCGGTTGTCTAACAATAAATATAGTGTTACGATTATAGAAATAATTCCACAATGTTATGAATCTAATTTGAGGACCAGTATAGTCTACAAAAGGTTTGGTCCCGAAACTTTTTGAAAAGACTGTGTACAGAATACCGATAGTTAGTCGAGGGAAATCACGCGGTCATTATTCAATTTTACCCGGACGATTTTTTCTTAAGCCACGTTCTATCGATTCTCCATTCTTTCAGCCCCTTTTTATAAGTTGCCAAAAAGTGGTCTCGATGAAGCGGTCTGATTAGGCGGTTTGATTTATCTTGCTCGTTCACAGGCATAGTATACCAAGCGGATCTTAGCGTGCCTTTTCTCTCGCTCTCACGCGTGCAATCTCGTTAAAATTTATTCATGATTCGGTACCGTGGACGCATCCTTAGCAAAGGAGACCCCACCGAGGACTGGTCGAACTGGTCGCGGTCCAAATATTCGTTAATCGGCCTATTTTCCGCGTAACGCGATACGGGCCTTAATACCACTCTCGAACCGGTCGCGAGCTCTGATTTATTGATCGGCGGTATCGACTTTGTTGTGCCCCGGCTAATTCTTCGCGTTCACGTTCCGCGCATCGAACACGTACGCTCTCTCATTGTCCCGCCGACACGACAGCGTCACTATGAATCTTAAACACCTTAATGGTAAAATTAGGGTTATCAATAAGCTGCTCGATCGGAGAGAACGGTCCCGCGTTAATGATGCGAAGACGAGGGTGGATCTCTGTCTCTCAGATCTCGCCTTTATTAAATAAGTAATTTTCGCATGGCGCACACTGTGTGCAGCTTTCTTTACAAAAAACAACTTGAATCTCGACGAATTTTCTTCGCCCGGCAATATTGCATCGTACCATGTGACAGCTTCATCGCCGGAGTTGAATTTTGGAACAATTCTAAGTAGAATCTTCACAAGGTCGCTGAATGGGTTTAACTTTATAATTATAACATTGTAGCAATAATTAGTCTGAGTGACCGTCTACAAAATTGTAGGCTAAAAGGAGGGTAACGAGGCAAAATTTCTTGTTTAAAAGAAGAAATTCGTAGAGATAGGTACATAAAAAAAGTCCACAAACCTAGTGTTAATAAAATCATGAAAACGTGACGTATCGAGGAGAAACAACATTGAGTAAATAAGCCGTAGAGGGGTTGTGGGGTCTGAATTAATCGCGGTGAGTCGGGAAATCCGTTGTCGGATTTTTATTCGGCGAAGCTGTTCTCTTCCAGACGGTTTCGTGTACTTCAGGAGTGATGCGCTGGCACCTTGTCAGACTTGTAGGCGTTTCGCCTGCCTCGCTTCATACCTTCAACTTGTACAATGGGGTACAACGACGTGGAGAAAGAGGAAGAGCATGCTCGCCCACCTCTGAAACTAATAAGTATTGTCCATCAGGCGCATTGTTTCGATGCCCACGTAGGCCAGCCAACACGTTCGAAACAAGTTACAGTTTAAAGTGGTCGGGTCGTTAGTTAGGCAGAGGGTGACCCCTCGGGTTCGTTAGACCGTGTGCTGCATTCACCATACGGACGGCTTTGTAAGGAGCATCGAGATTTCGGTGCTGACGGTGCTTTACGAATTTCAATTTTTTATTTTTGCACACTCGGCTGCAACGTGATCTCATGGATATGTCTGCTCAACAATTTATATGGTTCCAAATTTCATTTTCTTCAAATTATCGAATTTAAAGTTCTCGAAGTTCCAAGTGTTCGGATTCTTAGAATTTTCGAATATCGAAATTTTGTAATTCTCAAGTTTCTTCAAATTCAATTTCTAAATGGTCAATTGTGAAGTTTTCAGATTTTTAAGTTGCAATTCCACAAATCCCTTAAACGCTCAAATTTCAGGATATATGTAATACAAGATAATTGTTTAAACATTCAAATAAGAGGGTTTTAAGTTAAAAATAGAAACGCAATAATTAATTCAGTAATTTCAATCGAGAACAGAAATATAATTAACTCTTTGTTCTATAACATCGTGTCACACTCGTGACTTATACTACAGTTCGTCCTTAATAAACAAGACTCGTATTTTCATCGCAATTTTGTGTTCACTTCCAATTATAATCTTCACATTCAAAGATCATTGAATACAATGTGTCTCTAACTTTTTATCTTTCTCTATTCGTCTTCACATTGTAGCAATTAGTTATTTGTGCATGACGCACTGCCTAGAAAATTGTAGGTTAAGGGGTTAATTGAACGATTTTCTAACTAACAATTAAAATTTAGTTTCTCGTTCGAACTTGAAATTAAAGATTGAACTTTATGACTTCTACAATTAGCGATTAACTTTCTATCGCAGCTAGAGCATTACTCGTTAATTAAGATTTACGATTATGTTTCATAGTTCCAAGCGAATACTCAGCAAACATTAATAAATACATCACCCAACTAAAGATGTAATCATTGAAATAATTACGCGTACGTCTTGTTCAGAGTCCCAGCAATTTCCGGTTAATTTACAATTACAAAGGCTATAATTTTCGTCATTTACACCGTACATATTTCCTCGTCGTTTAATTTTACGATTCATAACGAGTCGTGAATCAGCAACAGTTTGACTACGCGCTATCGAGTCGGTATCCCAGAATGATTACGCGCTTTCTTCGGGTTGTCGTTAATTCCATGGAAAATATTTTCCACAACCCTTTTTCTTCCATCTTCCTGGGGCAGATGTTTCCACGTGCACGAGGTATCCATAGTTAGTCATATTGTTAGCCGTGTCGTTTGCCCGTTTTCCGTTTGGATCCCCTATTTACATAACACTCGTAAGCGCCACGTTAAGACCCCCGTTTAGATTTAACTACCACTTCGGGAAATCATATTAACCAAATACTGCAGTCGTTATGCGTGGATCCCGATGCGCTGGAAATAAATTACCGAGGCACCCTCGGAACCTGACTGCGGTGAATGGGACGTGGGTAAGAGAGAAAACGGCTCTCCCGTATTCGTTGCTCGAAGACCCACCACGCTTCGGAATTCTTTACGATTTCTATTCAATCCCCTTTATCGTCTCTTAACTCGGGAATTCCATTCTCCTTTCATGCTCCTTGTTGGCCGGCCTTTCTTATCGATCCTGCTCGCCTTTCGTTCTGCTATTCGTTCTCGTTCGTGTTACGATTCACTATCGTGATTAATTTCGTCCGCGCAAAATCAATTTCGAATATTTATCTAAGGCAAACTAGATTAGATTATACATGCAATGTACGGATATTCGGGTACCTTGAATGTTAACCCTCTGAAGATACGGGGGTGAAGAGAAGAAAGTCTAAAATGAGAAATGCAATTTTTCAGAGTAGATCTATCTTTTACGGGGGTAATGAGTTTTTTATAAATATTTGTGTCATATGAAGAAGATAAGATAGCTAGTATATTTTATATTTTATTTTATATACATTTTAATATAATTATATTGTATCCTCATATTATAGTATAAGGAAGTATATTTTATTTAAAGGATAACGGTTGAAGGAGCATATATCCATTGCATTTTCCCCACAAAATTAATTTTGTAACACAGTCGAATACAAATGTGTTAAACAAATATCAGATATTAACAACAGGGTTAAAACCTGTATTCTCCCCGTCGTTTTCCACAAAATATTTCCTGGTAATCACGCACGAAACGGTCCCAGTAGTTTAGTACATTAAAAGAGAAACATTAGGGGACTATTAAAGGTGTCTGCAGACATAAATGTGCAGGGGTGTCGCAGAAGGGTCATGGTTTAACTTCCCGATGTGCGGCATTGTTTTTGCGATAAATTCAACCACCGTAGAGAGTTATCGTGTATAAATTAAGCTGGCTAAAAAAGAAGGGTTCGAGAATGGAAGGGGGATGAAGCGGCTTCCCTCTCGTTTCTTCGCGTATGAAATAAATTGGCCTTTATATTAGCACGAGCCGCGGCATAAATCCCGGTTCTCATTGTATCGGCCCCCGTGGGTGGACGACGCTGCACGTGGGCAAAATCCGCTTCCCTCCGCTTCGAAAGTGGCGCGTGATCGTGGGGGTGGAGCGATGGTTATGGTGGGGGTTTGTTTCGTCCCGAATACTGGCGATGAATAAAAGTTCCTGATTAAAGTTTGAACGGTTATTCACGCGATCGTTCGCTTATTACAATTATTAACGATCAAGGAATTAATACCCTTCAAGATTTTGGGATTTTAGGTTATTAGAATTTTGCCATGTAGGCAATTTGTAAATTTGCAACTTTGATAATAGGGACTTAGGAATTTTGGTACCTAGAGACTTTGTGGACTTTGGAATTTTGGTACCTAGAGACTTTGTGGACTTTGGAATTTTGGTACCCAGAGATTTTGTGGATTTTGGAATTCTTGAACCTTGAGTTCGCGTTGCAGGAAATCACGCGTAGAAAATTGCGATTTAAAGAGCTTTGTCGCGAAGGTTGATCAATGCATTGCGCTGGTGAGATTCGCACAAATCGTTGACATGCAGGCACCCGTGGCCTCACACGGTGTTGCTCGCTCGAGATGTGTGCGGTTACAGTAGGCGGTGGATGAGACTCGTCCACGCGTGTGCGTCGCGCGACACAACTCGAGGATGTCGATTTATTTCCAACGATGAATCGTGGGTTCCGATGCCTACGAGCATGGCTAAAGTAGAAGGGTAACCTTGTTCGTAGATAGAGCTGGTTCCGGGAATCTTGTTCCTGTTGTGTGGCTGCACAATGGGGCGGAATAGAGTTCCTGGAACATTAAGTTTCTTTGTCATGTCAGCGCTCATGGGGCGGCACGATCGTTTCATATGTCTACACTTAATTTTAATTTTTAATTGCGAACGATAAACGTTGAATTATAGTCTTCTGCCTACGGTTGTATTATTAATTGTATCGGTTGACAATAATACTCTGATAGTACAGATGGAGGATCAAATACAATTATGTGGTTTGGATGTTGGATGTTATTCTACTATTTTACTGTTTTATTGTTTTATTATTCTACTATTATACCAATTCACTATTTTACTATTTTATTATTGTATTATTGTGTTATTTTATTATTTTATTATTGTACTGTAGCGGTACTTCATTATTTCCGCTTTTCTGCTATATACTATATTACTATATTACTATACCACTGTATTACTATGTTACTATACTACTATACTATTACACTACTATACTGCTACACTACTATACTACTACACTACTATATTACTATACTACTATATTACCATACTACTGTACTTCAATATTACTGCACTACTAATACAATTATACTTTATACTATTGGTCTATTATACAACTATATCACTGTACTACTATGTTACTATATTTCTATGCTACTATTGTATTATTTTACAACTTCACCGTTCTACTACAGTATTATAGTATACTATCATACTATTATTCTATTATTCAACTATTCCATAATCTTACCATTGTACTATATCCCTACAATTCTTCAATTTAATCGTTTCGTTAGTTTGTTATTTTATAATTCAATTTTTCTATTTCGCCATATATTGTATAGCTACCTACTGTATCACTTGACGTATCGTCACGCGTTACATCGTCCTAATTTAATTAAGTTCCACCTAGTAAGTGATACGGCTTGAAAACTTATTGTTAGTTCATAGCAATGCTATCTTCACCACCCTAATGCAGTCGACAATATTAATAGGCTATTAAGGTGTACATACGAGTTGATTCAGGATAAAATCCTCAACATCGGTGATTTAAACCTTCAGAGGTGACGGTATCACCTAACTCGACTGATTGCAGGTTAAATACGCGCGTTGATACGACGATTTATGAAAATCTTACATAACCGCTTTATAAATCGCGCTTATTATCCTCATTACTTAGGTATCGAACGTGCACACGGCTGTACTCTCGCCTTAGACAGATTGGTTTCTTTCGATTGTCGGTCATGGGGCAGCAGCCATAACAAAGCAAGAGAGAGAGTTTCTAATCCTTTCACGGGGTGATCGGCCCCGACTTAGCGGCACGCTTAGCACGACGTTTATCGCTCGTCCGGTTAATCCAACAGGCTTAACTTAACGAATCGACAAGATTTACGAAACGTATGTGGCTTCGCGAAGCTGATCATATTTCTTCGTTCACGTGACTCGCCGGCCCGTGTGGAAGGTAGCTCTTGTGTGCTTCTTGATAAATCGAGGCACGTGTAAGACGATAAATCTTTGTATGCCGTATTAGTGCCGCTACTCCGTATTTGTCTCCATTCCTTTAGTATATTAATAAGCGATAATATGTTAGACCAATGTAGAAAAAGCCTATCAGGTTTCGTAACGCCGCGCCCGATATGGTCACGGTTCGTTCGCGCTTAATTGTCTTACACCGATCGGGTTCGCGGTCACGTTTCGTCGTTTCGAACGATGTACGAGCGAGCGAGACAACGTAAGAGCATTCGCGACTAAGTAATTACGCATTTTCTCGTCACTCGCGGCCGTGTTGTGACTGTTTCTTCACCACCGACGATGTGAGCGATGACAAGGAGTCGCGGTCCCAGTGGGAGGTCTTAACAATGACCATCCGCCTCCGACTCGGATACGCCGCTACCTGGAGATCCCTGGCTCGTGGCTTGGTTACCGATGGCTTCTGATCGCTCTTGAGTCTTGAACAAATTAATCGAAAATCTTACAATTTTATTTTCTTACAAATTTCAAGTTTAAACGATTCAGGTCGTGGTTAATAGTTAGGCCATGTATGGTTTTTCAGAACACTTTACTGTGTTGGGAGGATACTTGTGAAGAAAGATTCTTTGAGGGTAGAAGGCTATGAATAGTTGTTAAGGTACTCACGATCAACCCTACTGCTAAAGTGTCTTCATGTTATCGATATTCTACTGATTCTAATCGCGCAAAAATTGCTCTTACTGAGTACAAATTTTTTAATTTTTAAATTACTAAAGTTATAAATCCTCAGGTGTACAAATTGTCTAACTTCCAAATTCTAGTCTTCATTTTTCTAAAACTTACTTTCTCAGATTTTTAAATTCTAAAATTTTTTATAATTTCCAGATTTGCATCCTACTACATTAAAAAATAAAAAATTCCTCTCTTCTAAATTCTAGCATCCCAAATAAAAAGAATCAGAAAATCTGTAATATCTATGTTTATAAATTTACAAATCCTTCAGCTCTCAAATTATCAAACTCTTAAAGCAATCTTTCTATCCAAAAAAGAATTATTTTTCTGTATTACTGTTCTAAAGAGTGTTATTAAGTCTCAAATCTGAAGTAATATTGAATGATAAAATTGATCGAATCGTGAACTCTAACCTGTTCGTTGCATCGAAACGAAATCCAAGTGAACTGCCGGTGAGTTGAGCGGCGAGCTCTCTTGTTGGCGCGTGAGAGAGACCTCCTTACAGATCGTAGGTGGTCCTCTTCGTCGGACGCAACGATTTTAAATTAAAATTAAAGTCAAGCAATCTTATGGTTCTCGCTGGTCGACAACACCGCCACCCGCGTAACAATGTTAATGGCTCCGGTGCTGAAATTGCGGGGTCCTGTCGCTGCGAGCCGTCGAAACGCTTGTATATTTTTGTGGCGAGTAAACCACGACCCCCGAAAATTGGCCACATTTACGGCGTACGAACGGTGTCCTCTTCAAGGAATGTCGCCTCGTTCCAACTTGTTACTACCAACGTATAATTGCCAACGGTTTTCGTGCCACCTTACGTTATCTTACTTAATTTTTCACCTTTCCGTTTAATGTATTTTGTAAATCCTCGTGAGCTGTCGAGTATTTCGTATGCAATTACGATGCATTATTTCATTGTACGCTTTCTACCATCGAACTTTATCGTTCGAGATATGTCTGTAGGAAATTGGAACTTCTAAAATATGGCGATTTTAATGACTTAAAATAGTTATGTTAGGTTTAAACTTGTTAAAATTAATACATTGTGACGTGGATATAACGAATTAATTATAAGAACGTGAAGTGTTAAAAACTTCAAGGGTTTGACATATGCACGGGTTCGCCATTAAACGAGAACATTGTATTTGCCCATAGACAAGTTATGTCCCCGTCGGGAAAAAGATTCAATGACTTACGGCGATCGATAAATACAGGAAACACTAAATATCGGTATTTTTAACACAAGCGTATGTGCAATTGATACAGTAATATTTTCATTGAGCGTCAAATTTACATGGGTTGGTAATCGAGCAATAAAGTTATCGTGCTAGATGATCTCGAACGCTGAATATTCAAAGGTAACTTTAGAAAGAGGTAGAAATATTGGCGGTATAGCGTGATCGTATAACGCGTGGCAATTTAGTGCGTGGCGATCTAGCGCATGCGTGGCGGTACAACGTGTGGTGTTATAACGTGTCGCGAGATCTTTGGAATTTTGGTATTTGACACTTTTGAAAATTTTGAAACTTGAGGAGTTTGATTGTAGGGAAATTTGGGAATTTTTACGATTGGTAAAGTGGGGAGTGAATTTGGAAATTTACAAATTTGGGAATTTAGGGATTTGGGGATTTAGGGAGAAGGGGATTTAGGGAGATGGGGATTTAAGGAGATGGGGATTTAGAAAGGTAGGGATTTAGGGAGATGGGGTTTAAGGAGATAGGGATTTAGAGAGATGGGGATTTAGGAAGATGGGGATTTAGGAAGATAGGGATTTAGGGAGATGGGGATTTAGGGAAATGGGGATTTAGCGAGATGGGGATTTAGGGAGTTGGGGTTTAAGAAGATGAGGATTTGTGGATTTGGAGATCTGGGAATCTGGGGATTTGGACAGTTCCTTCTTCTAGAAACGTAGGAATATAGGAATGTAGAAATTTGGAATTTTAGAAATTTACAAACTTGACATTTGAGAATTTTAAATTTTAGGAAATTCAGAAACTTGACAAACAAAATTTAAAAACTTGAAAATTGAAGAAAGCTGTAAATCTTAAAACTCGAAATCTCCAAAATACATAAAGAAACATTATCTGTGCGCTTCAAAGTCGCCAAGTTCTCAGTAATTCCGTAATTTACGTAGTTAAAAAATTGTTAGCCTTAAGTATCCCACTGCGCGACGACTTTGCCGAAAGTTTTTACGGCTTATCAAATAAACGAAAGGGTCGAAACAGAAAAAGAGAATGAGCCTCGTTGGCAACATCCACGAATATTAATTACTTCTTTCTCGTGATTATTTGTAAAATCACCGTCGAAAGTATTCAACTGACAAGCGTTACGTCCTTAAGAGCTGTCGTTAAATTAAAAACGAGAAAGAAAGGCAAAAACGAAGCGAACAAGAGCAAGTTTTTGTTGTTCGAAGAAAATGTCGACGCGAGGAACAAGCTGGTCGAGAGCTAGTCGGAAACGGGAACGGCCGATAAATTATGCGAATATATAACGGTGACGATCAAATAATACGCGTCACATCGCAGATACCAGGATGACATTAATGAAATAATAACGAAGCGGTTTCGCTCGTTTTTCACGCAAGCATCGCGCAGCGTGACCCGCGCCATGCCGCACGGACAATAACTTTCTTGCTAATTATGAAATAGTGATACGAGCCCCGTACGCATATAAACATCGTAACACTCTGAAAAACACGAAGCCAATTATCTGCCGCCCGGTGAGAACGAACGTACGCCCGCTCATAAAGTGACCCGTTGTACGAATAACCGACGAACAATGAACAAAAATCAACAATGGACCCGGAACAGGCCTCTAGCTAAAACAATGCGTCACACGATACACGCCTTAAATCTTTCGACGATTCTTCTTAGACCTCGTTTAACACGCGTTTTCTGTTACACCCGATTAGCTTTACAAATTAGACACATTGGTGGAGTTCTTATTGGTGTGCGCTAGTTTTTATTGTGTGGATTAATTGGCGAAAGTAATTTTTATTTGAAAGGCGATTTTAAGAGTTACAAGTATGTACATTGTTAAGTTTCAAATTTATCTTTCAAATTTTAGATGTGTAAATTTGTAAATGTCTAAACTTCTCACGTTTAAAATAAAAAGCAATAAAAGCAGTTTTTAAATTGCTAAATTTACAGATCCAAAAATATTCAAGTCCACAGTCATACAACGCCATACATTTTCAAATTTAGAATCTTGCAAACTTTAGATTGTCAAATTGCTCAATTATCAAATTTCCAAATTTCTAAATTTTCAAATTTATTTTTCATGTTTCTAAATTTCTAAATTTCTATATTTCTAGATTTTCAAATTCACTTTTCAAGCTTTTAAATTCTCAACTTCTTAAAGTTTAAAATTGCAAATTACCAATTTTCCGTATTTATAAATTTTCAAATACCTAAATTCCTAAATTTCTAAACCTCAAAAACCTTAAATCTCTAAATCCCTAAATTCCTAGATCCTTAGATCTCTGAATTCCTAAATCCCTAGATTCCTAGATCTTTGAACGCCTAAATCAATAAGTCCATATATCCCCAAATCCCCAGATCTCTAAGTCCTTAGATCCTTAGATCTCTAAGTCCCTAGATCCCAAAAATCCCTAGATTCACTAAAATCTCTACATTCACAAAAATCCTTAGATCTCTAAATCCCTTAATCCCTAAATCCCTAGATCTCTGGATCCCTAGATTCCTAAATCTCTAGATCCCTAGATCCCTAGATCCCTAAATCCCTAGATCTCTAAATCCCCATCGACCTAAATTCCCATCTCCCTAAATCCCTATGTCTTTAAATCCTCATCTCCCTAAATCCCCATCTTCCTAAATCCCCATCTCCCTAAATTCCCATCTCCCTAAATTCCCATCTCCCTAAATCCCCATCTCCCTGAATTCCCATCTCCCCAAATTTCCATCTCCTTAAATCCCCATCTCTCTAAATCCCTAGATCCCAATACCCCTAGATCACTACACTCCTAAAACTTCAAATATCTAAACTTCCCAAATTTCTAAATTTTCAGTTTCCTTAAATTACTAAACTTCAAATTCCCAAATCCAAAAATTACTCAGCTTCCTAAAAATCCTCCAATTTCCCCAATTTCAAAATCTCCAAATTCCTATGTCATAAAATTCTCCATTCACCCCCAAGCTTCAACTTTTCAAAATCCCTAAAAGTGGGAGGTCTCTCCCCCTACCCGTCAATTTGCGCGCATCGTTAAAAAATAAAACCCGAAACGTTTTGTGCAAAAGCAAACGATGCCTCCCTTAAAGGAAATTCTCGGATCAAGCAAGCTCGTGTGTAGAACGTTCCCTCCGCCAATTACACCGTGACTAATGCCTCGTGGCCGCGGGCATCTTTTCGAAATTCATCAAAATAAAATCAGTAGACCACCGACGAGGCGATTCGTTGCTCGCGAATCTTCGGTACCCTGCGTTCTAGACTGGCATTTTTACAGCATCGAGATCACCAAGAGGAAAAAATTGATGCGCACCTGTGCGTCCACCGAATTAGCATATCTTCGCATTAAGAAGTAAAACGAAGAATAAGAAGTCCAGCCGAGTCCGTTGCAGCTCGCTTTCTTGACCTTATTTGACCATGTTTGATGATCCTGCGAAGAAGTACAAGAAAAAATTTCGTTTCGACCGTGCGTTTCGTTCTCGTTCTGATCGTATTTTTACGTTCAATTCGTTTGCGAGTTCTTGTCGCGAGTTAATGAAATTGGGGTGAAATTGATCATTGTAATTTGGGGGTGAAATTGATCATTGTAATTTGGAGATGTAAGTATACGAAATTGAAGGGATTTGACGATCTGGGAGCTTAGGGTGCTAGGTATTAGGGGACTTAAGCATTTACACGTATTTGGGGAATCTGGGATTTGGGGATGTGAGGACTGCTGGGTCTAAGTTTACGAAGTTAGAATTTTGGGGTGTGGATATTTGGGGACTCAGAGGTTTTTGGATTTAACAAATCGGGGACATCAGAATTTGGAGTATAGGTATTTGGGAAACTTGCGATTTGGTAATCTAGAAATATGGGAATGTAGAGATTTCGAGTTCTCCGAATTTGGTGATCTAGGAATTTGGGATCAAGCTATTAGAAAGCTTAGGAGTTTAGAGTATATGATATTCGGTAAACTTGAGATTTAGGGATCCAAAGATTTCTGGGTTTAACAATTTGGAGACCTAGGTGTTTGGACATTTAAGAATTTGGGATGTAGGTGTTTGCAGATTTAGGGATATAGAAATATACTGATGTCTGATAAAATATACTGGTGATTAATAATTTGTAGACCTACTTAGTCATTTACAATATAGATGATATGAAATATTGAGTTTGGTAATGTAGGGATATGCAATGTAGATTTCGAGGTCCACAAATGTGGGACATTAGTATGTGGATATTTCTGAATATAGCAACATAGAAATTTTGTGTTTAAGGAATATGGGGACCCAGAACTTTGATAACCAAGAAACTTCACAACTTTAGAAATTTGTGACTCTAAAAGTTTATGAATGAAGACTATGGGAATATATGAATATTGCAGCTACTCCAAAACATACACACGCATAGTTTTTCTAAAATTCTCAAGGCTCCACTTTATGCGCCATGTTGGCGATAACAATTTCGGTGATTCCCTTTGATGCTCGGGAAAGGAAATCTTCCCAGGCACAGCTTGCACCCTGTGAAATCGAGTCGAGACCATCGACGTCCCTAACTGTTCCGAGTCTCTCCATATGCCTCGTAAAAAAATCGTACGATAAAGATCCAGGCGCTGTTTCGGCGAACAGCCGCGAATGTCGGATGGTTTTCGAAACCGGAGTGCTTCTACGGTGGTCATAACCACGAACGTAGTAAATTTCAATCTTCTTAACCCTCGCCTGCCACACTTGTGTACATACATGTTCACCATACATGGTATATGCACTGTTTCGAGCACCCATCTTTCGCTTGTGAGCGATTAAATTATCCTGCGATACTCATTGTCAGTTTTTATTAAGACTGTTGTAAATTTTATGACACTTGATTATCGTGAAGTTTGCAGAAGGATACTGTTTATTGATGTGGGTATGTAGAATATTATTCTGAAAACTTTTTTAATTATTCAAGTTCATTCTTAAACAATTTGGGAACCTAGGTGTTTCGACCTTGCTGTACATTTTTATGAGGTTCCTGGAACTTAAACATTAAACTTTTATATTAGATAATTTTTATTGACAGATTCTGAAACATTTCAGTCAAAAAGTTTGTCTCTTTCAGTATATAGAGTGTTTCAGAATTAGAGTAGGTCCTTGAAATGGGGGATAGGTGATGTGATTCTGAATATGATTTCCCTTTGTAAAAATGGGGTTTGAAGCTTCGTTTTTGAATTATTAAGAAAAAACACAGACCAATCAGAGAAAGAGGATTACACGCGCTCAGCTACTAGGCTCGAAGCTGTCGCTCTCGCGTCTGCGCGTGCGTAATCCTCTTGCTCTGATTGGTCCGTGTTTTTCCTTAATAATTCAAAAACGAAGCTTCAAAGTCTATTTTTGCAAAGGGAAATTTTATTCAGAATCACGTCAGCTACCCCTAATTCAGGGACCTACTTGTTGTGACACACCCTGTATTTATGCATGTACCTAGATCTAATTGAAAAACCCAAATTGTATTAAATATAATCAAACCCATTTCAAAGTCAAATGAGAAGTATGAATAACCTAAAGGGTGAAGAATTCGAAGGAAAGTAACGCGGTAACCTTGCAAACGAACAATGGAACGATTTCAAGGTTATCCGTGCAAGTCCCGCTAGGTGCAAGGATAATCAAAGAACGGCCTCTCGAAGTCAAAGAGTAGTTTATGATCATTGCGGAAGACGATGTTCGAGGATTTAATTAGCATAGAATTATAAAATGTCAAAGGTAGGCGTTTCATGCGCTCGGAGATCGCTCGGTTCGATCGGCGAAGCGGGCCGCGGAAATATTGCAGCCCCGGGCAATAATCTTGCCCGCGTTGGATTATTCAGCCGTCGCGTCAGCTATCGTTTTGTATTTGCATACACGCCCAATATATTTGTCGATTACCTTTACAACGTTTTCTATCGGTGTTTACACCGTATTTCACCTAACACGCGCACACGCCGCGTATCAATTACACGCGTGTATCTCGCGTTCGGGGTGAAATTAACGAGACGCCGCGAGAAAAAAGTAGCGTGGAGAGAAAGAAAAGGAAGCTTCTCGACCGGTAAAAAATGTCGAAGTGGCGCCACGATGTTCGCGAGAGCGGTCGATTCTCATGGAGTCGAACGTGAATTCCACGTCCTACACGTTTCCATGGTTTTCAGTTTTGCTGGCGGTGGTCCACGGCACGTTTTTTCCGCAGCCTCTTTCTTTTTCTCCGTCTCTCTCGCCTTATCCGAGGTCCTTTAATTCGCACGCGTGGGCGCGAATGGACCGCGAAGAATCGTTCCCTCCTTTTTTCACCGCCGCGAAACTAACAGTATTCATCTCGTTTCTTCCCACGGCGGAATGCCAAAAGCACGCGCTTTTAAACGCTATAATCGCGTGGCCCTTTGGAAGCTAATGCATTCGATCGTTGATTTATGCACTATCCACGTCGAATATATTGGGACTCACTCCGTGTATGAAATTAATTTCGTACATGCCCCGCTGGCCTCGCGGTCGTGTAACTATCAATAATAAAACCCCTGCCTCTTATACTCTTCTAAGGATCTTTTCTCGACGCACTCGTCCTTCTTTCTTGTTCTTCTTTCGTTTTATTGCCTCTCCTTCTTATCGCTCTTTTGTAGTTTCACTTGTGTACAATCGCATGCGTAATGTTTTTCTTCGTATGCACGTCAGTCATCGTAAGCACTGTCTGCACTGTTGGATTAACCGATAAGCAAAATGAAGTCGATTAGGGAACAGGGCTTGAACATCGCAGAAATTTTTTGATCTTCACAATTCGGAAACTTTATTTTACGGTCTGCGCTTTTTGAACGGGAAAGTCTCTTTAATCAGAAATAAGGGTATCGAGCGCTGCCGTTGTTTGGCAAAAAGCACGTTATTTCATTTGTAGGTTATGGCGCATTTTTAAGAAGAAATAGTTACGTAAATAATAATATATTATTTTACCATTATTGTTTACCATTTTAAATGATACCTTGATGGTATTAATGGTACTAATACTTCTATAATTTAGTACTTCTATAATATAGTTGACTGAAAGAATATAGATGGTACGTGTTGTGGCAAACAGTTTTGTTGGCCATTGAATTTTTTAGCAATCAAAAATCATGGTACTGATTTAGGGACATTGACATCTTAAGATATTGGGACCTTGGAATATTGGAATATTGAGATATTGGGATATTGGAATATTGGCATTTTGGAATTTCGTGATATTAGGATATTGGGACCTTGAGACATTGGAACATAAAGATATAGAAATCTGTAGATGTGGGAATTTAAAGAGGGTGAGAGTTTAAACTTTTCAGGATGAAGGAATTTGAGTATAAGAAAATTTAAGAAACTGAGAATTTCAAAACTTAAAATTCTGCAAATTTGAATGTTTGGAAGTTGCTTTGAAAATACAGAAATTTGGGAATTTGTAAAATTAGAAATAGAGCGACTTAAGAATTTGCAGCTTTAACATATTTAAAAATGCTACTGTTGAAGAATAAACGAAAATCCATGAAAATAGAATACATGATAATTTTGAAATTAAAGAATTTAGAAAACTTCAAAATTAATCAAATAAATTCAAGTCTTTGAAAAAGTCGAGAGTTGAGAATTTAGCGAATATAAAAATTCGAAAGTCTGAAAATTAAAGAGAGAACGAAAGAATTGTGAAGTTTACATAGGTGTATTCGAAGAAATACGTCGCAGCTGAGTGTACCGTTCGTTTCGCTCTCCCAGCGAACAAGTCACATAAAAGCCATTTGACGTGGTAGCGACACAGTGGGAGAAAAGGGTTTCGAGCCGCGGAAGCATCGAAGTTTCAGAGAATCGATACACATGTCGCGTTATTAATATTGGCTACACCCCGCCACCGTCACAATCCCCCGTTTCTGTTCCTTTTTTTACGCCCTGGAATCTCGTCCCGAAGTGTATAATCTTGCACGCGAAGAAGTTCGGGGACACGCCGCCACCCGGCAATCTGCATATGCTTATGCCGCCATACACTCCGAAGCCCTTTGTCGAAAAAGAGCAAACAAGGTAAGCTCGTCGATAACGCGAGCTGTCGTCGGCCTTCTTGTTTCTTGTAGGAAACCGTCTCTCCTTTTTTCTTTCCTTTTCGTCAGCTAAAAATTCGCTTCGACGTCATTAAGAACGTTTCGGATCGAGGCTGACTTTCGACGCGATGTGGGTTGTAACACACTTACGGCATCGTAACTCGAATATAGGCCTGCAACGTTCGAACTTACGCGTGAAATCGTTCGCCCACGACGTTTCTCTTTATTATCGGGATCGGATCAATTTATGTACTTTTGGTCACACGGAAACAATCACTGATTCCATTCTATTTCGATGCAAATGTTTTGCGAAATTTTCTAATTCACTGTTCTGATTTGTAAATCGAGTGCGCAAGAGCATGTGACGGTAGAGAATGGTATAATGATGTGTTGGAGTTGACTTCAAATTTTCACATCTCTATATTTGTAATTTGAAGAATTAGAGTGATGGAAATTTGAGGATTCAAGGATTTGGAAAAGTTGAAATTTGTAGATTTGAGGATCTAGGGACTTGGGTGTTCGGGAACCTGTGTATTTAGATGCCAGCAGTTTGAGAATTCTAAGAATTCGGCGACACAGTGATTTCAAGATGTGGGAATGTAGAAATTTGTAAAGTAGGGTTATGAGGATCTGGAGATGTAGCAATAGTGGGATTTGTGTATGTGAGAATATTGGGATACTGAGCTGTGGGAATCTAGCAATATTGGGATATTCAGATCCAGGAATCTAGGGACATTAGTACACTCAGACATAAACAGTTACTGATATCTAAGCAATCTGCAGATAGTTGGATATTGAGATCTTGGAGTTTAGGAATATTGTGATCTAGCAACATTGAGATCTCCAGGAATAGTTGCGGTCTATGAGTTTTGGAGATATGAAGATGTGATCTATCTTCATTTTTATTGTTCTATTTTGAAATCCTTATATAAACATATAAGGAGTTAAGAAAATGACTCTTCTCTTAGCTGAAACTTCCTTTGTACCTATATGCAGTGGAAACTTCCACTGTTCTACTCTAAATATTGATCCTAACCCTATCGTTATCCAGTAGCCAACATCCTGCGATTAAAATCACGTTGTCTAGGGTCAAGTTCGCCTAATGCGAATATTACAGGCTACCGTGCATTGTCGATGGGCGTCATAAGATAATCATTATCTTTGCTGCATGATTTAATCCGACGATCGAGGAGCAACGATCGGCTCACGCGATACCGTGTCCTGTCGTTAGACCAAAACTTCCTCCCACAAGTATCGGGTAAGTGTCGATTACGCGTGGTCCGATTTACAATCTCGTTACGGTCAAATATTCCCTTAAACGTTCGATTCGATATCATAATTCCGATCCTAGGAAACGTTTTTCCCGTTGCTAGAACGAATTAGCCAAGGGACTCCGAACGATTAATTTTCCCAGCGTCGAGATGGATCAGAGGTCCGTTCAAGTAGGATGTTTTTCTCATGAGCTCACGATGCATCGCCGCGGAGACTCGTTTGGATCGCGTTTGGAAGACTTTACCTCCGCCTTCCATATATGTAATGACCGGGCTCCGAGGGGGGACGAACGAAAGAAGGAAATAAAGAAAGAAGGAAAGAGGAGACAGTCAGCCGGGTTCCAAGGCGAGAGCGATCAAGAAAGGTAACGAGGAAAGAAGGCGACAGAAAAAGATGGAGGGTAGCGCGAGGAAGACGGAGAGACGGGAGAACACGAGCGGTGAGGCCCAGGAGGAGTATGGGCCCCACCTAGACGCGTGGGACCGACACCCACGATCTTTGCATCAACGTACCGACTCTCATCGCGCACACGCGGCACTTACATATGCCAGGGTTTTACGACGGGGAGACAGCCTGTCGTGGTAATAAGAGGGGCCCTGGCCACGCGCGGCAAGCCTGCCAACCATTCTGGATACAGCCTCGATCACCTACGTTCCTACGAATGTTGCTCTCTTCCTTTGTGATCTTGCCGATACCACCATCTTAGCGCTGATCGACTGCTCGCGAATCAACCCACACTTCCGCTAGATAGCCACTCGATACACGTCTCCGTGAACTTTAACCGGGTAGCCGTTTTCATATATACGTCCTGATCCGAAACTTTATTTTCCGAGTTTACTGTATTGTACTTGGTATCACTTGCTATTAAATATAGAAATTTTAGTAAGTAATATTTGGGGGTATTCCCTTTATATTACGAAACTACTATGTATTTTATTGCAAGATGATTGATTATTTTGTTTGGTACATTGGATAAAATATAATAATTAATAAATCGTGTGGGAGTATTTATTTTAGCTGATTTTAAACTTCACATAATTACAGAGAAAATGATGTTGTAAAGTGGTAGGTTGGAACTCTGTAAAATAAGGGAGAAATTCACGTTTAAAGTGGACAAGTTGTGGGTGGTCGGTGAAAAGAAAGTTGGGATGTTTAATTGTTCGAGAGTTTCTCCGAACGAGCTTGTACTTGATACATCGAGGGCGTAATGGATAACTTTTATCTGATGCATGGTCGTGGGAACACGGATTTATAGAAACTTTGAGTGGCGATTCGTGTTAGAACTAGAATTAACGAAGAAGGAGGTTGGAAGGTTCAGTTTTGGGAATTTGGAAATTTGGGAACTTGGGAATTTGATATTTGAGGGATTTAGTTATTTTGTGGTTTTGGGATTGATGAATATAGGAATGTGGATATTTAGGGAGATGGGGATTTAGGGAGGTGGCGATTTAGGGAGATGGGCATTTAGAAAGATGTGAACGTAGGGGATGGGGATTTAGGGAGAGGGGGATTTAGGGAATGGGAATTTAGGGTATGGGGATCTAGGGAATGGGGATTTAGAGAATGGGTATTTAGGGAGATGAGTATTTAAGGATATAGGGATTTAGCGATACTGAAAGTTAGAGATTTAAGGTTTTAGGGAGACGAGGACTTAAAGAGACGAGGATTTAGGGATGCAGGGATTTAGAGAGATGGCGATCTAGGAATGTGGGGATTTAGGGATATCAACATTTAGGAATATAGACATTAGGGATTTAGGGATTTAAGGATTTAAGAGTTGTAGGATTTTAGGATTTGAGGATTTATGGATCAAGAATACTGTGGAATATGAATATTTCAAAGCTTTTACTTGTAGAAATTAAAACATTTGAGAATTTTCGGAATTTGGAATTCTAATCATTTGAGAACTTGATAATTTGAGAATTCGGTAATTTAGTATTTTATAAATGTGGAAAGATCTCCTAAAAATGAAAAAATTTCATAATCTCGAAATTGAAAATAGAAATTAATAAAGTTAGAATTTTCCGAAATTTAAATATTTAAAATTCGGAACCTTCAAATTCCCACATTTACCATGAATAAACGATTATTCTTAAAAATGATCAGAAGTATACCGTAATTGACACGTAAGTACATTCGAAACGAAATTGAAATGAAACGGGAAGTGTGAAGCGTCGAGTATCGATTCTCCATTCTCTGAAATTCCTGCGGTGAAGTTCTGTTTGCCGTGTGCACCACTTATTATTCAAGCTTGAAAACCGATATTCCGGGTCTTACACATGTTACCTGTTAGCAACACGAGCTTACCGATAGGTAAGACAGATCGCTCTGCAAGAATCGATGGTGAATTTACAGGAAACGAGTAGGTGGTAGACGGCGGTTACGAGTATTAGAAAGGTACGATTTCGCGAAATAATGCTTTAGGTATTAGTGACGCGGTGAATAATTACGTTAGGGGAATTCATTGACTGTTAATTAAGAAATGAAGAGGTGTAATGATTAATGGAACGGAGGTGTTGAGTCGAATCAGAGATATATGAGCGCGGGGGTGCTACATTTTCATTATCGATCATATCCGAGTCATTTGTATTAAAGACCTTAATTGTATTGTCAAATACTTCGGTGTTAAATCCAATTTCGATACGTTAATTTTACATGAACATTTTAATTTTATATTACAAATTAAAATTTTATATTACAGATATTACATCTTTCACGTGTAGTTCATTTATTAGCTCATATTTATTAAAATTATCTGTAATATTCAATAATTTTTTTACTCGTTTTCAGTTCATTATTACAATATTAGTCACGTAGCAAGGAATGTTTAATCCTGTTCTTGATTAACAATAGTTTAGAATAAAAAGTATCAGCATAACTTAAAAATATGTACGAATGCATATCTTTATATTTGACATTAAAAAAGAACACCCTTAAAGGGGTAAATTTTTGGGTCTCTTTTTATTGTAATTTCAAGTGTGGAACTATAGCAAGTTTGGGAGAATATAATTATACAAAAGTTGTTCCTTTTCGTCCCCAATAGTATATGCTAATCGATAGACGATAAAAGAGCTACATTAATCACAAATCACATTCGAGTAGATTCACCTAACCATCGAACATTTATCTTATGCCTCTAAGCACGACTGATTGATCTTAATCCTGCACCGCATTTTGTCGTGCTTATCTACCTTCGAATATCTCCGATTAGTCGTCCCAACGTTTGGACAACTAAATTTGTGCTGGGAAAACAATTTGACCCCGCGCGATGATGTAGCTGCAAAGAAAGTGAACGTAATTTAATATCCAAGGAATCTGAGAAGCAATGGCGGTATCGACGATAAATCCGCGCGAATTTTTTCCGCACAAAATCAAGAATTTATGGAAAAGAGATGGGGCAAGGGGGACGAAACGGTTCGGTACGGTCGTTCCATATATCATAATTAAACGCCAAGGAAATGCACCGAACTTGGACATCTATAACTCTCCCCGTGACTTTCGAAATGGGGGGCGACTTGTTCGCTCCACCTCCGCAATCATGTTTATGTGTCGTACCGCGATCTTAGAAAATTATTATAGATATCACTTGCTCGATAACGGTGCTACGTGTCGTGGATGTATTCTTCCGACACGAGCTAAGAGCAAAGCAACCCCGCGAGTTAAGCTACGTTTACACGTGACAGTAAATCGACATTTTTACGACTACGATGCCGTCCATGACTTTTGTCGCAGTGAAAAGTAATAGTCGAGTTGTCGTGCCGTTCAATTTTCTTTCGTCTTCGATGGGTTATCGAAAGGGAAATTCTGAGTTTTCAAACTTTAGTCGGATTCTTTAGAGTTCTTGTAGTTTTAAGTTTTGGCGATTTGGGACTTTTTAAATTTTTGATAAATCTTTTAGATCATATGCATTACAATGGAGCAAGTTAAAAATTATTGCTTTAAAAATACAGTTTCCGTCTTTTGAGAAAATTTGAGCTTTAGTCCGGAGAAGGTCTAGGAACCCAGGAATGACATAGGGAGCCTAGGAAGAATGCAAGAAATTTAAGAGACTATGAGTTTAGAAACTTAGGTAAATCTAAGGACATTTCTTCTGACAAGCAAATGATGTAACACTTTCAGTCTAACTGTGCTTATAAATATACAATTACAAAGTGAAATTATAAGATCATAGGAAAAATTGCTATAATTGCAATAATAATACAGGTGATAGTCCATCTGTGGACTATATGAATTAGTCTATATGAACATGACCAAAGGTACAAAATTTCAAATCCCTCAATCAATAACAGGTGACTAATTTGTTATTTTATAAGTTATTTAAAATTGGAGTAAAAGCTGTAAATATAAAAATGATTAATATTAAAAGATTCTCCGAATTAAAAAGAGGATAACGCACGGTGATATAAACAGTAGGCGCAGGTCGGCTGGCAACAAAGATGCAACCGGTGTTCCTGAAGGCCGTTCTTACAAATCCTAACACCGCTGCGGACCAACCAGAAGATAGGACTGATTCACGCCTGTAGATCCCACGGTCAGATTATTCATGCATTTCGTTTGAAACCCCGAGGAAGCATCTCGATACCGCGTTAATAAATCTGCCTAATACAAGGGGCGCGGCCCTCGGGGTTCCACGGTTAAGGGTTCGTTCACACCGCGGATCTCGATTGCGCACGTTTTATCGCTCAACCTCGAATAAATCTCCACTTGCCGTCGATTGTGCCAGCTTTTTTTCCATTATGCATTTCCTCCCTCCCTCTCGTTGCTCCTCTTTTGAAAGCTGTCCGTTGGACAAGATCTTGTTGTTGCCGAAGATGCGGTTCTCGCAGCATCGAGTTTCCGGTTCTCCATTGTGTACGCCTTTGCTTGCATCCCTCCCCCTTTTCCCTTGTTCCACCACCTTCCTTCTTGTCTTTCGTTCACCTCCACCTTTGTCTTTGTCCTTCCATTTTCTCCTCAGCTTCGAACGGAGGATTCTATAAAGACTAGATTGTAAGCGAGACGGCTCTCTTGTATCAAGTTGTTCGTCCGCGCGTGGGCGAACTCCTTGTTCTTTCTGCTTTGGTCCTAGAACAGTGCTTCCCAAAGTCCCGGGGTCTCGTTACCATGTTTTTCTGCGGTAATTAGCGGGTGTAATGGCAATTACATAAAAATCTCAAATTTTATGTAACCTAAAAATCATCGCGAATGATAGCTTTGTGCAACGTGGATGAGAAGAGTCTTAAAAACTCAATCGATAGAACAAATATTTGCCAAAATACACAGTACTGTGTACAAGTTTCCATGAAAAAGACGAGTAATTTGGAAATACTAGTTTATTTCGAAATACTGCAGTCCTACCTCGTTTCTCAAAGGCTTAATCCTTCCTCCACAAGATGTACGCAGCAATGATACAAAGATTTCCAATTCTAATTACTCTTATTTCGAATTTTAATGAAACAATTTAGATAAATCGTACGTTTCATGCCGTTAAAGTTCGATATAATAGCCTGTTTTCCATCTTCGCAGGATTCTTCCTCGTGGCGCTAGATTTCCTTGGGCAATCTTGTTTGACCAGCCAACTTGACCGGTATGTACTTTCTTTTTGCGAGCCTTTCAATTTATCGTTGATCCCTTCGGTGGCTCACGAGGGAACGACCTTAAAGCATAATACCAGTTTCGGTTCGAATACGTCCCCGGGCGTGACGTATTTTTCCAAAAATCAATTTTATCGTCCCTTCCGGGCAGCCGCGTTATTACCTGGCAAATTTCTTTTTCACGTCCGCCACCGAGTCGTCCTCTTTTCAGAATCGTTTCAGCCTGTTAGCGCGAATAGCCTGTAATCTGTATGTTCAAAGATGGGTTAAGTTATTGAGCTCGATGGCCAATAAATATTGCGCCCACTCCTCTTATTAACGCGATCTACCATTTTCGGCTTCCTCTTTGCAGCACGCGATTACCGCGTTGTCATCCTCCATTCGAATCCTCTTCAATCTTTGAACATACACGTGCTAAGCTGCGGACGGACATCTTTTCACTCGTAGGTATTAATACTCGGGTATGAAACTTGAAGGCTGTATTCATTATAATAATATGGAGAGGAGTGATATGAGAGTACGCGTTTTTGATTGGTTAATGACTTCGGCTGCAAGGGACAAATTAGGAGAGTGTAATGGTGATTATGGATGGTGAGATGATTTGAATATATTTTTGTGAAGAATTCTCGTGGTAAATTATGTGGGAATTTGGAAAGTTGGAAATTTGGAAATTTGGAAATATGGAAATTTGAAAATTTGAAAATTTGGAAATTTGGGAATTTGGGAATTAGAGAATTTGGGAATTTGGGAATTAGAGAATTTGGGAATGAGGGATTTCGAACCTTGGGAATTTGGAAACTTAGGGATTTCAAACTTTGAGAATTTGGAAATTTGGGTATCTCAAACTTTAGGAATTTAGATATTTAGGGATTTCAAACTTTGGGAATTTGGAAATTTGGGGATTTCAAACTTAGGGAATTTGGAAATTTAGGGATTTCAAACTTTGGGAATTTGGAAATTTGGGGATTTCAAACTTTGGGAATTTGGAAATTTAGGGATTTCAAACTTTGGGAATTTGGAAATTTAGGGATTTCAAACTTTGGGAATTTGGAAATTTAGGGATTTCAAACTTAGGGAATTTGGAAATTTAGGAATTTCAAACTTTGGGAATTTGGAAATTTGGGGATTTCAAACTTTGGGAATTAGGAAATTTAGGGATTTCAAACTTTGGGAATTTGGAAATTTAGGGATTTCAAACTTTGGGAATACAGAATTGGGAATTTGGAAATTTGGGGATTTCAAACTTTGGGAATTGGGAATTATTAAAAAGTTAAATGATTTCTTTTGGGATTATCATTTTTCTACTAATAATTTCCACTATTGTTCGTTTCACTATGTTTATACATCACACGTGACATAACAGAATCAGTTAAAAACCACTTATTTATAATTATTGTATGAAACAAATTGAGATTCCTCAATTGGAAACTGAGATTTCTCCTCTCGTGCGCAAAGTGTTAAAAATTACATAACTCTATAATAATACTAAAATCTCTCTAAAATCAAATGTTTCAACGAACAGTAATTTCACTACCAAACATCATTAAGAAAGTTCTTCGAGATGAAACCTCGCAAAGTGGTCACGTTTGAACGAGACGAGCCTTTTACAGTCCCGCGACGAATATCGAGCGGTTCGAAGACGATTCTCGATATGAAAAAGCAGATGCGAAAGAGAAAGAAGGTGAATAAATAAAGAGCGGCTCGGCGTCGTTCGCAATATGATTAATGTGGCCGATCGACGGCAAGAGAGAAACAGAACCAGTCGGTCCAGAAAGCCGCCTTCGGCTCGGTTCTTCATGGTGGCTTTGAACAGGGAACGTAGAAATCGATCGATTGGGCGCCAGTTGGTTTCTCGGTTATTTCTACCTGTGTGTACCCACGTATATCGTGTACATTTGCCATGTGGAAACGTCAAACCGGACGTGCAAATATCGCGGCTTTATTCGCCTCCTGCACCGTACATTTCAAATCGTTATTCGACATTGACAAATTTGTCATGTTACCCGAGGATAGACACCGTTTCGTTTCGTATGTGATTGTTTAACTACTTGCACTGGAATTTAACACTTTTGCTCGTTGACAGGGATTTATGGACATTCTTTCTGTGAAATTATTTGAAAATGATGTTGATCTTAATGATATTATGGTAATGTGCAGTTGATAATTCTTTGAATAATCGAATTTTCGGATTTTCAAATATGTATTAAAAATTCTTAAACTGAGAAATTTGCAGATGCAAAAATTTCATGATTTGTAAAGTTCTTTTCAAATTCATAGATTTCCATATATCAATGTCTTCAAATTTCTAGTTTTCCAAATTCTTAGATATAAAAATTCCTGGAGTTTAATATTGTTTAGGATCATAATATTTTTACGATTCCAATATCACTAGGACCCCAATATACCTAGGAGTTCAATCCTCCTGAGACCCCAACATCCCTAGGACTGTAATACTTTTACGACTCCAATATCCCTAGGACTTCAATACTCCAGACATCCAAATGTCCCTAGGATCCCAACACTTCTGAGATTCAACTATCCCTAGGACTACAATACTCTTAGGACCCCAATATCCCTAGGACCCTAATAGCCCTGAGACCCTAATGTTCCTAGGACTCCAATACTTCTGCTACTCTAATATCCCTAGGATCCTAATAACCCTAAGATCCCTATGGCCTTAGGACCTCAATAACCTTGAGACCCCATTGTCCCTAGGATTCCAATACTTGTGATACCCCAATATCCCTAGGACGCTAATAACCCTGAGACCACAATATCCCTAGGACCCCAATACTTCTGTTACACCAATGTCCCTAGGATCCCAATAACCGTGAGACTCCAATGTCCCTAGAACCCCAATAACCCTGAGACCCCAATGTCCCTAGGATCTCAATACTTCTAAGGCTCTAATAACCCTATAATCCCAATATCCTTAAAAACACAATATCTCTGAAGCCCCAAAACTCACTAAAATACTAATATTCGTAACATCTAGTACCCCTAGATCTGAATACCACTGTACCAGTATTACACTTGATTATACTATAATGTAATTCATTCAAGTGCTAAATTAAACTTCGAACGGTTACATGTCAGTAGAATCAGATAGAATAACAGCATGACACAAGCGTCATACGTAAATTCGAAGCATCGCGATACGTTATTTGCACGTTTTGCAGTCGTTAATATCGAGACGACTAAGCAATTAACGATCGAACTGCCCTAACGACCCTGAAACACATAAATACTTATGCAAATCGAACGACTCCAGGAGGGATACAAGAAATTCAGCAATGTCGTGTACTGGTTCGTCTCGCATCATCGAGATTTCACAGCTCGATCCGTGCCGATCTTCGATCCGGTCCGCAATTTCTCCGAAGCGTCTCGGAACGAAGCGGAATTAATATTCAATCTGAGCGCCGATAACGGAATACCAAGAACACGCGTTTTATCATTCACGTGTCTCCGCTGACAGATAAATCTTACGAATTAATTAACCAAAGAACACCGTACATCACCGACATTTTCCTTCAACGTAGCAATGTTTCATGCCGTCGCAGAAATCGTCGTACTTTTACACCGTTCAAAATTCATTAGTGCCTACGAGGCTACCCTTTAACGGACGTCGCAAATAAAAAAGACAAAGAAGAAGAAAGGACTCGTTCGAGTAGCAAACTGATTTATTATGCGGGTCTGTCGAACATTTCTATCGCGATGTATAACGCGCGTCAAAATGTTTGACGAGCCGATTCAACTGCTGCCATTCAACGATGAAATTCCAACAAAAGGTAGACGAATTGTCCGTGATAATTGGTTCTCGCGTGAAAGTGACGTGGGTGGCAACAAATCACGTGAAATCGCTCGAATCATTCGACCACGAAAAGGTAACGGATCCAGGTACCGTGTAACATCGAGTTTCGACCAGAGACCATTACTCTTTGTCTTCCAATGAAATTATATTTCGATGTGCTCCGGTAATTAGCGCGTCGCTTTCATCTGGACTTTTTACATCGCTCGTTCTATTATTACTCGTTCAATTAACAGGCATTAGGTTTACACGTTGCATTTGCATGCTATAGATTGCCATGTCATACGTATTTGTTCGACCACACGTGTTGCATTTCTACTTTGTGAGCACGTGTTATATTTCTAGTTGTTCGAGTACCACGTGTTCACAGGTTATATCACTACGAACTGAGTCGTTGGATTACCACGCGTTGAATTACAACATGGCGAAGTATCACGCGTTATAGAAGATCGCCACGCGTCGTATTCTGGCGCGTTAAAGTTTTCTAGGTGTCGTATCACCGCTTGTTGAATCACCACGGGTTGAAACATGATGCGTTGGATCATCACGCATTGCATTACCACGCAATGAATTACTATGCGTCGAATTACCACGCGTTGAGTTACCTCGCATCGAATTGCAACGTATCACGCTACCACGTGCCGAGTTACTATGCGTTGAACCACCTCGTGTCGAACTACCACGCGTTGAGTTACCACGCATCGAATTACAACGTATCGAATTACTACGTGTCGAATTACCATGCGTCGAATTGCCACGCGTCGAGCTACCACGCGCTGAACTATCACGCGTCGAATTACCACGCGTTGAGTTACCACGCATCGAATTACAATGTATCGAATTACTACGTGTCGAATTGTCATGCGTCGAATTACCACGCGTCGAACTATCACGCGCTGAACTATCACGCGTCGAATTACCACGCGTTGAGTCACCACGCGTTGAATCACCACGCGTCGAATTACCACGCGTTCAGTTACCACGCATCGAATTACAACGTATCGAATTACTACGTGTCGAATTACCATGCATCGAATTGCCACGCGTCGAGCTACCACGCGCTGAACTATCACGCGTCGAATTACCACGCGTTGAGTTACCACGCATCGAATTACAACGTATCGAATTACTACGTGTCGAATTGTCATGCGTCGAATTACCACGCGTCGAACTATCACGCGCTGAACTATCACGCGTCGAATTACCACGCGTTGAGTCACCACGCGTTGAATCACCACGCGTCGAATTACCACGCGTTGAGTTACCACGCATGGAATTACAACGTATCACATTACCACATATCGAGTTACAACGCGCCGAATTACCACGTGTCGAACTACCACGCGTCGCATTACAACGTATCGACTACCACGCGACGAATCACCATATGTTGAATTATCACGCGTCGAACCATCACGCATTAAATTGCCAGGCGTCGAGTTACAGCACATCGGATTACCATGCGTCAAATTTCCACGTGTTATAGATTGCCACGCGTCGTATTACTGCGCGTTATAGATTGCCGTGAGTCCTTTCACCACTTGTTGAATCACCACGCGTCGAACTACCACGCGATGAATTACTACGTGTTGCATCACTGTGCGTTGAATTACAACGTGTGGAATTACTATGAGTCGAATTACCATGTGTCGAATTACCATGTGTTGAATTACCATGCGTTAAATTACTACGCGTTGAATTACCAATACTTGTTGAATATCGCGTCATATTACTACTCGTTACATTTAACCACACGTTCTATTACAATTTAAATCACTACGTCTTGAATCACCAAGCGTTGAATCACAGCGTTGTATTACATTATACATAGAAAGACGTACGTACGTATGTGTGATCCCTCCAATACGTTATTCGGAGCTCGCGTGACTCGAAAAAAGATTTTATTGTGAGTTCGTTCCAAGAGCCGAAGGTCAAGGGACATCCCTGGCACATTATTCAAGGCTGTTGCAAATGAAGAGCATCGGGGTAGCAAGGACGAAGTACTTTCTCGACGGTTGATAAGAGAAGAGCCAGTTCGCGGACGAGCTCTTTCTTTGGTTATTTCTATTCTTTTTTTTTGCTTGGTCCATCCACAACGGTCGAAGGTGCGAATTCTTGTATCTGGGCGTGGCAAATTGCCGCACGCGAGCCTCTAATGATGCGAACAAACGAGCCGGACCTCGAGGATAGAGAGGATTAAGAGAAAGAGGAGCTCGGTGATCGACCAACGAAATAAAAGCCAACTTCGAACGGCAAACGTGGCCGAGTGTGAGAAAACGAGCCCTTAAAGACACCGTGTCGGATAAAAAGGTGGTCCTGGAAAAATTCAAACGAAACTGCCTCGTTGGGATACGGTATTCTTGGTAACGAGCTGAGAACATGATTTGGATAACCTGCGGGTTAACTCTTAACTTACATCAACCGTGACCCAAGCACTTTTCACACGATTACTAAAATTTTCATCTACTTTCAAATACATGGAATCTACCATCATGTAATGACGTTTCAAGCTTTGTTCAAGGATATTTTTACTTTTCATTTACTAGCAAACAATGTAAACATCATGTAACCACTTCTTTAGTTTTGCTCAAGGATGTGTTCAAGAATTAATGCGATGAATCAACGCTATGAGATCATATTTTATTTGAAGATTTGATAAGCATTTTCAGGTGTGTGTGCGTTACGACACAAAAGTGTGTTAGGTTCATTTAGAGATGTGTCTCATCCGTACATTTTTCGGCAATTTCATAATTTTGTTATTAGGGTTATTAGTATACAATTGTTTACAAATTGGATATAGATAAGTGGATATACAGAGACTTACACTAATTGTAAGGCACCCCATATACCTTTTGGGTCAATAAAAATTATCGATATTATTGCTACATAATTATTTCAGATTTTTCAACTAGACGTGCCATACTTAGAGAAATAAAAAAAATTTTTTCTTCATTCACCTTTCGCATCTTCGTCCCGAAATAAGTCTTGTACAACATCTATTGCAATTGAGATTATATAAATCAATTTAAAGCTGCATTTCTCATATCGTAGAATAGTTAAAACATTCCCACAAGCATAACAAAATATTTGACAGCCTCTTAAATATACTCTGCAGTTTCCGCTTTCGGATTGAAACTGACGGTACAATAAATTGAAATGAGGCAAAGAATTCTGGCATAAACTATTACATATCAACGTCACGACTAGAAACATGAGCCCTCAATATGTTAAGTTACGAGGCAATAATTTTTATCTAGCGATCAAATAATAATGCGCATTCTCCTTACCTGCAGGATAAATAATTCAGTAATATCGAAATTATAAGGAAATGAAGTTAAAAGATTCGAGACACAAAACATATATATAATAATTGATACGTATAAATATGTGGGGTACGAGTTGATCCTAATTCTTCCATTATCCTGAATGTTACCCATCTTTTTGCGGTTGAAATCCCGTATTAAAAACTTGACAGCAGCATCGCGATAGAATTTAATTGGAATCTCTTTGAAACGAACCACATAGCACGACGGAACCATAAAACGCTGAATTGAGTCCTGATATCGAATAACGTTTCTACGCCAGGCCGACTTTTAATCGCGAACATTTGTTACGCTCTGTGGGATAGCACCTTTTCTAGGATTGCTTCTGGAGCGGCACGAGATGGCAGAAAAGGTAGTAAAGCTTTGATAGAGGAAAAGCAAGGACGCTGATCTCGTAAGGGAAGTGTGGTGTAACACGATCCTGTTTCCTACGGTGTCACACCTCTACAGAGGTTTCGCTACAGGTGTTCGTTAAACGAATAGAGTAGCCAGGAATTCAATGAATGTATACTGCAAGTACCATTTAGTCGCTGCGAATTCGTCATGGGAATCGAATAGTTGAGGACGTAGGATTTGATGGGAATAATTATGAGGGGAGGTTTACGAATCGATCAGAGGTTTGTGAATTTTTGAATTTTTGTTGGTGTGGAAATAGATATTTGCAGATTCCTAAATTTTTTAAATTCCAGGACCTCTAATTTCCTAAACACTCTAAATTCCGACATTCTCAAGTTTTCAAATTGTCAAATTTTCAACTTCTCAAATTGTCAAATTCTTAGATTGTCAAATTCTCAAATTCTCAAATTCCAAAATTCTCAAATTCCAAAATTCTCAAATTCCAAAATTCTCAAATTCCAAAATTCTCAAATTCCAAAATTCTCAAATTCCAAAGTTCTCAAATTCCAAAGTTCTCAATTTCCAAAGTTCTCAAATTCCAAAGTTCTCAAATTCTAAAATTCTCAAATTCCAAAATTCTCAAATTCCAAAGTTCTCAAATTCCAAAGTTCTCAAATTCCAAAGTTCTCAATTTCCAAAATTCTCAAATTCCAAAATTCTCAACTTCCAAAATTCTCAAATTCCAAAATTCTCAAATTCCAAAATTCTCAAATTCCAAAATTCTCAAATTCCAAAATTCTCAAATTCCAAAATTCTCAAATTCCAAAATTCTCAAATTCCAAAATTCTCAAATTCCAAAATTCTCAAATTCCAAAATTCTCAAATTTCAAAATTACCAAATTCCCAAATTCTCAAACAACAAATTTTTTAAATTTCAAAGTTTCAACGTTTCAAAGTATAAAAATTCTCAAATTTGCAAATTCTTGTGTTCATAAATTCCGAAATTCATAAGTTCCAAATTATGCACTTTGGAGTTCTAGAAATTAGAAAATTCTAAAATTTCCAAACTCAAATCTCCAAGATATCAAGTTTCTCTACATGCAACTACATTTCTATATTTTTAAATTTTTACGTTGTTTCTACATTTCTAAATATCCATATTATTTCTACATTTCTAAATTTCTATATTATGACCGCATTTTTAAATGTCCATATTGTTTCTGCATTTCTAAATTTCTATATTATGACCGCATTTTTAAATGTCCATATTATTTCTGCATTTCCATATTTCTATGTTATATCTGCATTTTTAAATGTCGATATTATTTTTACAATTCTATATTTTTATATTATGTTTACCTTTTTAAATGTCCATATTATTTCTGCATTTCTAAATTTCAATGTTATATCTGCTTTTTTAAATGTCGATATTATTTCTACAATTCTATATTTTGATATTATGTTTACATTTTTTAATGTCTATATTATTTTAACATTTTCAACATTCAAAACGTCAATATTTCTAACTCTCCCCTTAAAAAATTTCATAATCTAAAAACTCCTAAATTCCTCCAACAAAGATTTCTCAACTTCTCAAACGAAGATTCGCACTCTACGTACATCGCGCGCAAACACAAAAATTGTTTCCAGTGAACAATAAAATGTTTTCACGGCACTTGATGTACAATGTTGTTTAAAGCAATTAATACCCAAGAATCGTTGAAACTTCGGATTGTTCCGCTCGGTGGAACATCAGCGAGAAGTCATTAACGCGGAATATTCGGACAAGACACGACACGGGAACGTGTAAATCAGAGATTTCGTTTCGTCACGGCAAGTTAGTCAGCGGAAAAGCAAAGACGAGAAAAAGACGACGGAATTCCAACGAGTAGTGTGGGTGGCGAAACTGGTAGATGAGAAATACAAACATCTGGAATGGCGGTAAATGCTACGACTGACCGTTCGAGAGCAGTGTTCGCGTCAGCTTATGTCGCGAACCGTGAATCACGTTTCGCCCCCTCGTTTTAACGATGTCCAGTATCGACGTTTCTATACTTTTTCCGATCTAATTTTTCATCTGTGGTACAGGTTTCGATAGCCTATCGATACAGAATTCGATAACCTACTCTTGCAGGAAACTTGATACATTTAAACACTTTCACGTTTGCTATTTTCAAACTTATTTTCAGATTTTCAAATCTTCATATTTACAAATTTACAAACTTTTAAATCTTCAAATTTACGAACACTAAAATACTTAAATATTTAAATCTGTAAATCAACAAATTTCAAAAATGTAAACAACTTTACATAACACAACTATCAAATTTTTGTGAAATAATCACAAACTATCAACTATGTGTCTGATGACACATGTTGTCATCAGACAAACCAAATTTGACTAAGAAACACTTTATACGACTATGCTCCTTCCATTAATTTAAATTTAGAGACAACATAATGTGAGAGTCAGTTCTTAAAATGAAGAGTTCTTCAAAATGCTTATCCACGCCATCGCACGGCTAACGATACCAAGAATTTCATAGAAAAATCATGCAACGATGACCCTTTAAGTGACACGTGGAAGATCGTGCTCAGGTAGGTAAGCTTTGAAGGCGTCATTACGTGCGAACGACATCCCGCTTAAGTGCCCCATTTATCTTAAAGAGCATAGCATCGTGCACGTAGGAATTTATAAGCTATAATATTGCTACCACGGTAGTAAAGCGTACCAGTATATATCAGCGCTGTGAAAATGATCGCCCCGGTACGTTGTACGGTGCGCATATTGCCAGATTTTATTGCTCCGACGACGATCACTGTTTGTCGCTTTTCTATATGGAGCACCTTGGTTCGTATATCGACGAACCTTTCTGTCGTTCACCGTCGCGTTCTTACTGCAAATTTTCAATGCAACGTCTTTGGGAAAATGACGAGGTTCAGTGGCAAAATACCGCTAATGACCAGCTACTTTGAAAGTGTATCGTTGACAACTTCGTGTGAGGAGCTACTGTTAGATCATATACTTTGTATGATTGCAAATAATAAAAATAATACTTTATATTTACTTTATAATTACAAATAGTTATGATTTTATTGAGTACTGTATTGAATTTACTGACAGTTATGATGCAGTTATTCATAATGTTAATTTTATATGATAATGTCAGAAGTATGTATTATAGCAAGAACTTACTGTTAATCTGTTACAGGTTATAATACAAAAGAGAGATATTCCAAAAATAACACTAATATTCTTGACTCTATGAATTTATTACTAATACTCATTGAAATATAAAATATTTCAGTGTTTAGCTAACTTATTGCTAATTTCCCCTAGCTACAACTATAACATGTCTTGGTCCACCATGACCCCATACTTAGTCACGTGGTCAGTACTTGTACACAGATAATTGCTCATTATCTACGAAGAATGTTTTACTCCAATTCCAATTATTTTGTGTACAGACAAGAATAATCGACTAGTCAGACTGTTGGATTGGGATCTGAGCTAAAGTCTTTCGTTTGCTAGGCTGACTACTTCACCAATTAAACCAGTACCGCGAGTACAACTCCTCGAGCGATGTTCTCTTCTACGAATCGTAGATAGAGATGCATTAGGTACGGCAGAGTCAACGTATTCTCGCAGAAGGCAATCAATTTCACTACTTTTATTGTCAAAGTAACTGGTTGTACGCTGCTACCAGTTGCAAACCTTCTCATCGAATGTTTACATGATTTTATATCTTATGTATGTTCTTGTATTAGATGAAAAATATTTTTTATTAAAATTAGAGATGAATATATGCAAACATGTGTATACGTGTGTATGTATACATATGTATATTTTCACTTGCACACATGTATGCATGCAAGTGTCTTCATATGGACACATGCATGTATTCATGTCCATATGTATACACGTATCTAAGTATGTATGAATGCACGTATGCATTAATATATATATGTATGGATGCATGTATGTAGGAATACACACGTGTATGCATATATGTATGTATGAGTCTATAATATGTGTAGCATGCATGTATTGATAGATATATGTATGGATACATAGTATGTAAGCATACACGTATCGATGCATGTACGTATGTATATACATACATGTGTGTATGAATTTTCTCCTATATTAACGTACAGTTTTCAACATCAACAAAATCGTGAAAACCGTGAATAATATATCAAATTAAAGGCGTCTAAAAGTCAGATAGACAAATAAATAAAAAATGATAACAAAATAACAAGTGACCATGCCTTCATTTGTAAAATATGCCCCGAACCTATTTATGATTGAGTATCCACACAAGGTAGATAGTTCATTTTCAGTGATCGAATATCTGGTTAATTAGCCGATCTTGTCGCGTGCTGGTTCAAAAGACGAAACCGTTCGAGGAATAGATGAGCCGATTTAAATGAGCTAGCCAGTACAAGGCCATGAATACAACTCTATCGTTTGAATGCCGCCTACCGTATTATCGCGTCTTGTGGACGGCCACGAAACGTGAGTGCCAATCGACCGGTGCATTAGACAGGCTTTCGCGGCATCCAACCGATAATAAGGTCCATCGACGAGAAGAGATAAGGGGACACCGGGTGTTGGACGAGGACGAGGACGAGAGACATCGACACGTTGCTGTCGGTGGTTCATCGTTTAAGATCGAAGACCTTGCGCGAGCTATCCACATTCAACCAAAGGAAGCGGCGTAAGGCGGCGTACACACACGCAACGCGTGGGCGAGCCACGCGACCGAACGGGTTTCTTCGTGTATAACTCCTTCGAGCTATATACGATCGTTTCGTGACTTCCACGTAGTCCAAGAGACCTCGTAGTTCCAACGGGCATCTGAATATTCACCGATGTCCACGCGCGACGTTTCATCCGTGCGCGTGCCCTGTCGAAATACGCCTTTTCGAATGAGAAATCCATTTCTTTTATATTAGAGTAAATGTCTCAATTATTTGAGGTCTTTTCTACTCGGACGAGAAGATTTTCTTAAGATTACGAGACTTGAAAAGATACAGCTGATTTAAAATTATTTCACGTACAAATTAACATGTAAAGCTAATATCCCTACGTCAGAAAGAAAAAACATCAAATAATAAAAAGTCGTTTGGAGCATAATATTGTTCGTCTCTTTCATTAAAGGAAAATTTTATAGATCCAGTGAACTGATTAATAGGTAATTAATTAAGGTTTGCAAGTTCTAATGTTCCTCTAATCGTCATCTCTTATATATCATTCAATCTGTTAGTTCTACTGTGACGTCCTACTAAAGGTATGAACAGATATCCCTTGTTGATCATGTGACTCGACCTTTCTATCGATTGCAAGGCTCAGTTATTACCAGTCCATAACTGAAATGCTTTACATTCGCAATGAAGAGTGAACTCGACACGTGAAACATGCAAAGGAACGTGGCGAAGAACGGGTTAAAATGTTATTCCATCGGATTTCATTTCGTGTCGAAAGTCGGTCGTTCAACGTCGAATAACAAACATGGCTGGGTTTAGTCAGCGATGCATGGTATTTTTACGAGTATTGCTTTATGCTTAACCGAAGACAATCGACGTGCCGCTTCAGGGCAAAAGCGTTAGTTTTACGACGGCAGGGGGTGGAGGAGCGCTTCCGTCGAGCGTATTCGCGTAGAGATTATGATTTCTGGCAACGAACAGGCTCTGGTGGAATGGAAAAGAGATACTGAAGGAAAAGAAAAGACGAGTAGAGGGAGGATGAAAAAGAAAGCGAAAAGCAATGCATACGGCCCGTTATTCCAGAGCCGTGTCGTAAAAGACACAGGAGTTACGACGCGAACGCGCATCCCAGCGGCTGGCCAATTGGAAAATTTCTTTTTCGGTCGTCTCCGTTCTTCTCACTTTGTTCCATTCCTCGGCCACTTTCGTTCTCGTGTCCTTTTCTTCGTCGCTTCCACCCACCAACGATTTACGAGCGAACTGAAAGACACTCGTCTGCTTGATGCCAGTTTTATAACGAAATCACCACGACCGTCACGCTACTTTACATATTTAATGGAATTCTTTGGACGATCCTTTCCACCTCTGATCAGGCATGAGTACACGTTGGCCCCCGTTGAGATCGTAGAAAAATATGTACGCTCTGTTTCAAGCGAAAGCAGCAGCTATTTCAAACTATTCGTTTAATCGGGATAAAAGTCACCAGTTATTCTCGCTCGGTTTATGACGCCATTTTGTCAGTATGAGTCTTCTAATTGCGTGACGCTGACAAGATATCTTTATTCTTCACGATGGTTCAAGATAAAAATACGTATAAATATTTCTTGAATAAGCTGCTTCGTTTTTCACATTTTCATTTTTAATTTGCAAACTTATTAAATTCTATAATCTCTCAATTTAGTCTCTAAATTTCCCAATTTCTAAGTTATCAATCTCTCAATCTCTCCACATCTCTAAGTTATCAATCTCTCAACTTCCAAATCTCTAGATTGCCTATTTCCCAAAATGGAACACACCTAATCAGAACACTTCCTGTTAAAACTTACATATTATTTTTTCATTCTTTTTGCCCAAGAATTCGTAAATAATTACGCGCCAAACGAAGCTTTGTACTAATCTTTAAACCGACTGTACCTTTTCTTTCGCTCGTTCCAATCATCTTTTGTCGCCTAATAGGCGGTAAAAGCTGGTCCCTCGCAACGGACGTTTCTATTGTTTGCCGCTGTTAATATAAAACGGGATACCGAAAACGGTGCGTATCCAGGCTCGATCCAGAAATTATTCGCGACCATGATCGTATCTGTCGTTCCCGGGAAATTTACGGGACGACCGAAGGAACGAACGTTCGAGCTTGAATGTCTTGATCGAGCGAGGAAGGCGATCGCGCGGCGTGAAACGATACACGATCTTCCCGATTCTGGCGTTCTTGAATTGCCAGGAAATAACGATCGGGAGCATCGTGGGACGCGTTGATAAACGGGTCGCTTCGTTCAAATGCGACGGTTAGCCGCTAGCTTCTTGCCATACCGGTAGACGCGCGATGTCGTTTCTTCTGCAATTTTGAAAAGATCCTTCGGATTCGGGACGAAAGCGGCGAATACTAAAAGCTGATATGGCTGATTCGCTTCATTTTTTTCCTTTTGGCAAGGGAACGTTAGCGCATTGGCGTAAAATGTGTTTTTGGGTGAAGATTAATCTTTGATTGACATATGTTATTATCATATGTTACTGTCATATGTTATTGTCATATGTTATTGTCATATGTTACTGTCGTATGTTATTGTCATATGTTATTGTCATATGTTACTGCCGTATGTTATTGTCATATGTTATTGTCATATGTTACTGTCGTATGTTATTGTCATATGTTATTATTATATGTTACTGTCGTACGTTATTGTCATATGTTACTGTCGTATGTTATTGTCATATGTTACTGTCGTATGTTATTGTCATATGTTATTATCATATGTTACTGTCATATGTTATTGTCATATGTCATTGTCATATGTTATTGTCATATGTCATTGTCGTATGTTATTGTCATATGTTATTGTCATATGTTGTCTTCATATGATATTGGTATACATATTGTTATATCTGTTATATCGTCATATGATACATTCTCATACGTTATATAGTTTACATGTGATATTCCGATATAACACATTCTTACACATTATGTATATATTCTCACGTATGACGATATACGTTATGCCTCCATATGATATATTCCTATGCGTTATATTGTTTCATGTGATATTCCGATATGATTCATCCCCACATATTATATCGTCATACGTTATGTCTCCATATGATATATCTTTATATATTATATCGTCATACGTTATGTCTCCATATGATATATCTTTATATGTTACATCGCCATATATTGTAGCACTATGTGAGATACGGTTATGGGTGCACACTATACATATAGTCACATGTCATAGCCCTATACATTACATCGTCATACGTTATACTATGGTGTATGATTACAGTTACCTATTACATTTCCAAGTATTGTACGGTTACAATTATACAGTATATTGTCAAGCGCCATATAGTCATATAACACCAATAATAACATTGAAATTTAGTGGGAAATACAATAATACAAAAAGTATGTAAAAATTTAGGAGTATAGAGGTTTCACAATTTCAACCAGAAAGTAACTAAGTACGCATTACGGTTGGTACCATCATTGTGACTTTCATCGTTGTATTAAATGGCCACGCGTTATATCGCGGACCCTCTCTAGTTACGCCAATGGTGACGGATATAAAATTGTGGCGGAATCACGGGGAATCCACGACGTTGTTTACTCCTTCGATCGTTTTAATTTTATATGTCGTCCGTATGCTGGTGGAAATTAAGGGCGGCGAGATTCCTACCGGATACTCGTGCAACGATTGCAATAAATTGAATCGCGAAGGGCAACTTTCTCCACAGGGGTACGCGTAGGTGGTTGTCGAATATTGCCTCGATACTGGTTTCAAACGAGCAGGAAGCATTCGTTTCGAATACGTTGTTGGATTTAATGTTTCTTTTTTTCGAATAGCACCGCGAGCTCTCTGCCCTCGGCCTCCCCCTTTCACCGCTAAAACGTTTGAACACGCACCGCGCGGTAAAAAAAGCGAGCAAACAGAAATACAAACGGACAGCTCGATACGATTGCATTTTCATAAATTTTTGCGGCAGTTCGTGTTCCATCGAAGGAACATTCGAAGGTTGGACAGTCGAGAGCAAATCTGGCTTCCCTGGGGTCTCTATTTCGATTATGGAGAAACGGAACTGCCGATTTTTGCTAATTTCATCATTTGGAGATTGATCGGGAAATTTGGGGATGTACGAATTTGAGGAACTTGTGACTTAGGATCATTAAGATCTGGGGGATGTACAGTTTAGAGACATTCGAATTTGGAGATGGAATGAAAATTTAAAGATATGGAAATTTGGGGAACTTGTGGTTTAGGGTCATTAAAATTTGGGAATGGATCAGGAATTTGGAGATATCAGAATTCGGGAAACTTTATTAAGGAACATTAGAATTTGGGGAACGTGTCGTTTAGGAACATTAGAAGATGCGAGTGAATCAAGAATTCGCAGATATAGGAATTTGAGGAACTTCCAGTTTAGGGACAGCAAGATTTGGGAATATGTGAATTTAGGAATCTAAGGATTCAGCTAGAAATTTGGGGACGTATCAGTTTCAATATAAATAGGTATTCAATGATTTGACATGGGAGTGTAGGATTTGAGAGCATATAAGAATCTAAAAATATGGAAATATAAGGATTTCAAGGCACTCGAACATATAAATATTTGGAGGTTTAAAATTAAAGAAATTTAAACATGTGTAAAATCGAACAATTTGAAAAATTGCTAATGAGGATCTTCGAAAACTTGGAAACCTACAAATTTTAAAGTTTGAAAGTTTATTCAGAAAACATGAAAATGAAAAATTTGGATATGTATGAATCTGTAAGTGCAGTTACATTGCACTCGTGTGAACATGACACGATCCTCGCAGGAAATCGCTCTGATGACCGGAGTCTTCCGGGCGTCAAGCTCGTGAGCACACGAATCAGATAATTTCGTGCGCAAATTATACTATCGTAAAAGGGGGCAAGAAAAATCGAACGAGACTTGATCAAGATAAAAACAAGGGGTTAAAAAGTTTATTGGGCGAAGAGAAAAATCGTTGGGAAAAATGTGCGAAGATAACGGACGAGTAATAGAGCTATACGCTCGGTGTGGACATTATCTGATGGGAATTAACATCCTCTCGTGCCTCGGTATAAATACCACCGGAAATTATTTGTATCGAAGCTCTCAACTTTCGAAATTTATTTCATAAATTATTTCTCATCGTTTTATACAATTTATTTGAAAATAAGAATTTGTATACAATGTTAATAATTCTTATATTATAACATACTGTTTTTGATACCATTGTTAAAGTATCTAATAATTCATAATTATTTCGTTCAAATTATCTGCATATATTAATTGTTCTTCTGAGTAATTCAATGCCTCACATATTCAACCCCTTGCGCTACAGTGATGAGCTGCACTTCATACCCTACAAATATTGTTCCAAACTTTTTTTCGTAAGATGGCTGCAAGTGGGAGAAAAATCGTGAGTAACCTTACAGGTAACACCCTGTAGTACTTCGAAATTAAATACACAGTAAAAAAATAAAGAAACAAACTATAAAACTTTGAATATACAGATCAATTCTTCACCCATAAAAGACAGTACAGATTTAAGAAAATCGTCTTAACAAATTTTATAATTCAACACGAACGCGTAAACCGGTCACTTGACCGGTTTCGTGCAGTTAGCGTTAATCAACATCTTTTCAAATAATGAATTCGTGACGTTTATCGAGCCGTGTCCTCGATTTATATTGTACGTAACAAAATTTTTGTTGGTTATGGGAAGTGTCGGGTCGGAAGAGTTAATTACAGACCCAGCGAAGTCGACTTTCGAGGCATCGACATGGACGCGTCATTGTTCGCTAGTGGGCCGGTATTGTATCCCTCTCTTTCCACGTGCGTTTTCATCTGGCGTGGCTCGCGCAAACAACAAATTATGTACTCGCATTTGCATATTTGATGCGTGGCTACAATATCCTGGAGGAAACGGTCGGAGAACTGAGTTACGTTACGACGTCGCCGAACCACCTTGGTCCATCACTTTTCGCTCCTCTCGCCATCTCGCTCTGACATTTACTCGCTGCAGTTCTTAGATTCCGATGTTTAATTTATTCTTATTAACTTTTTACGCGAAAATCTTGCGAAAGCTTAAACTTCTAGAACTGTAGATAATATTACTTTTTTAGAAATTTAGGCATTTGGAGGTTATGAAAGGGGATGTTGGTATTTGGGTATCAAGGAAAGGGATATGAGGATTTAGGGGTATGGGAATTTAGGGATATTAGAATCTAGGGATGGGGGATGTAGGAATATAGAGATATGGGAACATAAGGATTTGGAGATTAAGAAATTTGGAGATATTGACACTTGGGGACCTAAGAATTTGAAGACTATAGAGTTGGGAGATCTAGGAACGTGGAGATCCAGAAATCTTGTGATTTTGATACTTGAGGACCTAAGAATTTGAAGAGTATAAAATTTGTAAAAATTTGGGAATTTCGGCATTTGCAAAAATTCAGAAATTACAAAATTTAGAATATCCAAGTCCTCGAAGATTTGAACTCATCGGTTTGGAAACTCAATTCGAAAATTCTAAAATAATAAAGCTTGAAAATTCAGAAATACCCAAGTACATGTATACGTTGCACTCGAATGTACATATCCAATACTCACGGAGTAGCAGTTCGCAAGTTTGTTCGCAGGGGTACAGAATGACCGGTGGGGAAACAGGCCATTCGATAGTGGGGAGATCGTGTAACTGTCAGCGGGGAGGCACTCGGTTATGCCTGACTTATGCAAACGGCAAAACGTGAAAAGTTTCATTGGATTCGTAGATACGGTATCTACACGTGTTCCGCTTGTATATCGGTCGCGTTGCGTCTGGTATCGATTAATTTTCGTTGGCTCGCTTCGGTTCCAGTTAATCTGGCTTCCTGAACACGATATTGAACGACGGGCTTCTCATCTCGTTGCCACCGTGATTACGTAATTACGCGGACGGTGAAGTTGTCGGGCATTTTCACGAGTGTCGCCATTTGACTCCGTTAATCCTCGCTTACAAGCGTCGTGGCGAGATTATAATATCGATAGGGCGCCAATCTTGTAATTCAGGTAGCCACGGTATCCTTGAACGCGTTTCTGCGTACTCTAAATCGATCGATGCTATTTCGCGTACAAACGGATATCTGCTCTTAAACCCGCGTTTCATCGATCGTGATATGCTTCATTTTTCTGATCGTAGATGACGATTGCGAGACAAATTATCCTTGCATTTGCATACCGAGCAAATAATCTTATTACCTGCAGGACCCCACGCATGTTACACCTGCAGAAATTGTCTCAATCATACTTTAGTAGGTTAGTCCAGGTACTGATAAATACACGCATAAGAAACGAAGGATATTAAAGATACGATAGGTCTAACTTAACAAAACTGTAGCTTCAAAAATGCTGTTTCAGATACATATCTCACTATACAATTTTTATGACTATTTGCAAGTTCCAAAATTCTGAAAGAAAATAGCAAAAGCGTGCAAGATATTGAACCTATAATTTTCTCCACAACTACAAGCCACACAAGAAAATATCGAGGAGGGTCTCACACTTGGACCAACACCCTTGATTCTCGTCCACGTTCTAATCGTGGAAGAGGTATCGATGACGTTAAACAATGCAAAGTACACGGCTAATAAGAAAAGAGAAAAAATAAGCCGCGATATTGGGCGGGTAAACGAGAAAAATAATATTCGATCCCTCTCGCGACTCATCCTGTACCCACGTGTGAATTATGCAAATGTAGTCATATGATCTGTCCTTTTTACGGGTCGTACCGCAAGTGGAAAGAGAAAGAGGAAAACACAATGGCGCGATGCAAAAGTCGTGCGTATTTTAACCCTACGTCCCACGTGTCGATGCAATGCACATCGGTCGAATGAGTAACTCGTATCGCGGGAACTATGATTTTTCTTTGAATATGTTTGCCTCGGGTTCGACGATTATTAATAAATACACGCTTCACCGATTTCGATGACCTTAAAATGTATTGCCAAGGTTGGTGTTCTAATCAATTTGTCTCTATACATATTTTGGTTTTAATTTCAGAGATATTTGCAAAAATATGTTCGCCATGTTAATTATTATTTACAGAAGGGTACATGTTTCACCGATTTCGATGATCTTGAAATATATTATTAAGGACGTTGTTCTCAACAATTTTTCTCTAGACATACTTTCGTCGTTCGGGTTTAATTTCGGAGATATTTGCAAAAATATGCTTGTTATGGTAATTATTTCTGAAAAGGATGTGAAGGTCCAGAAAAACACACGTTTTACTGATTTCATCTCTGGTCTGACTTTCTAAGATATTTTTAATATTTTGATTTCAAAGTTTCAGTTAAATTTGCAATATACGATAGTATAGAGATCGAGTAAGTAGCCATCATAGAAAACTGTATGGTAGCCACGCGACGAACAGTGGTCTAAACGTCGTCCAACGCGAAACAAGTCCGAAATAAAGTCTTCGTTTATTACTTGAAAGTATTTATTAGAGATATAAAAACCTTGGAGTGGATACTAGAAATCGTAAAATATTTCAAGGTATGGTACTCGGTAAACACGTGGGATCCAAGTATATTGTCGTACTCCGGCTACAGGTACACTCTGATGCAACCCTGTTTGCAAACCTAACTTTCAAATTCTAAAATTTTCTTGTCTTTATATTTCTTAATGTTGAGATGATAAATTTTCAAATTTCAAAATTTTCTGAATTCTCAAATATTTATTTCGAATATCGTAGATTCCTGTTACAGTAGATCCCCAAAAAGTAGAGTTCACTTTTTAAGTCACTCCCGAAAATTTTGACAGTACATACTTGTGTAACATAAGTCTTTTCTTCAAACTTATGTAGTTGAAAATTTGGGAATATAACAATTGGGAAATTTGAGAATTTGTGTCATTGGAAATTGTCAAATTTAGAAGTTGGAAGTTGGGTTATTTCATGATACAAAACTTGTAAAATTTAAGAACATGAAAATTCGAAACTTTGAGAACCAAATACAGATTTAAAAATGTAAAAACCTACAAATGTAGAAATTGTGTATTTCTTATCAGAGCCCCGAGCAAATCCCGTTTCCCCTGCATTAAACACAGTACCGATCGCAGTATCATAACCGTAGTGCTATCAGAAAATAAAGAGTAATAGTTCGGGTCGATATGCCACAAGTATGATCGCCTTATCTTTATATCATCAGATCGTGTCTGACTTTCTATCCCCCAAATCGTTCATTTGACACATAACAGCCCAACATTATAGGAGCTAATAGAATATAATTTCACGAGTGGATAATCGATAGTCAATGTCTCGAAGAAATTCGCGTGGTCGTTAAAGCTTTAGATTATCCTTGTTATCTGTCGTTATCGTTCAACCGTTGCTCCATTATTGTACGGATCGTGGTTACGATCGACGTTATTAATACCAGCGATACCGCATAATATTCGTACTCGTTAAGTTCGGATTAGAGATGGGTCGTGAGCGGCAACGTATACCTGGGCGTAGCGTGAATACTCAGATAAATTCAATCTCGAGAATCCATTAAGTACGACGCACTTCTTGGGTCCGGCGTTACCCTACCGTGCGTGGGTGCCCGGTAATGGGAAGTGCACATAGAAACCGTCCTGCCCATATTTGTCTACCATTCGTCTTTTTCAACCTCGGTCTCCTTCGTCTTCGTGTGTTCCTGCCTCGAAGCGGGCATTTTCGTGTTCGGTCTATGTGTACACTCGGCTGCAACGTCCCTTTGGATAACAATCCATCCTTAAACTGGGCAATCTCTAAATCCTTCCATTTTTACATTTTCTATCTAGTCATCAAACCTCCAAATCATCAAACCTTCATTTCTTTAGTTTCTAATCAACTTCTGAAATTTGTTAATTCTTCGAAAGTCAAAATTCTTGCCAATTCTTCTTTTTATTGCAGAAATTTCCAAATCAATTTATCGAACCCCAAATTAATTTCCATATTTCCGCTGTCGCACATCGAATCCCAGTTACGGAATTTCCAATTAAATACATTTCCAAATTTTCTGGGAAGCCAGATTTGCTGTCGACTGTACGTAGACACGTGTGCACGGGAATAAAGCCAGCCGGTCAATGCGCGTAGGACGTGCATTCCTGAATGTCCTTTGGGAATCACGGTGGCATAAGTCCTTTGGGATTCCGGACCAAAGCTGAACGTACACACTCGTCACGTTTTAGCTACGTGACGAATGGATACCGGTGATGACCAGCTTTGATAAACACATTAAGCCGCGTTAAGTCTGCCTTAAAGCAAACGGGGTAGATTCGAATCGATTTCATCATGGACCACATTCGCTGCTTTAGGATTTGTTCCGTTTTTTCCTCTGTAAGCCCGGTATACTTGATCCGGTACTAGATCGATCGTATCGGTCAAATTAATACCGTGTAATTTTCGAAACGTCCAGAGAATCATTCGCTGTGACAGGTATATTAGTTCGGTGAAATCCTTGTCGACGAGTTACATGTGACGATCCTAGACCTATTAACTTTTATGTTTAAACTGTATAAAATTGTTTCGGTTTATTTTTAAATTATCCATCCATTTTAAAATCATTCATAAAGCATGCAGTTGATATTGAAGTATAGTAGTATTTAAAAATAGCTTCCTCGTAAATTGTTTAGTAATATTGATCAAGAGTACGACATTCGCAGTAGACTTTAACTAATGTAACTGACTTTAATTAATGTATGTTGTGCAAAGTTGTTTAAAGCAATAATTGGGCCACGTACTCGACGGCCTTTGTCGCGGCCTATTACGATCGATGCGAATCTTGAGTGACGACGAAGGAGTCGTCGCACGCGAACCGCTATAAATATTGCCTCGTGGCTACGAACTGTGCCTGCTGTAACGTAAACGTTTGCAATTCGAACGCGGCTGACGGTATGCACGACGTGGCAGTAAATTTCGCGTTAAGCCGAAGTCGGGCTAGATGATTTACGTGAGTACGAGAAGAGTAGGAGGGAGAGTAGGTGTTTCTTTGCTGAGGTACCGTCGGTGTCCAAAATCTTATTGACTCTCATCAACGACCTAACGCAGTTAAGAAATTGTGGTTCTCTTTTATTTCTCTTACGCGAGTATTCGGGTGTAGTTTTGGAACTTGACTAAAACCTTAAATTATCAAATTTCTGGGTTTGAGATGCTAGGTTTGTTTCTGGAGTAATAGATTCCTATATACATGTCTCTAAAGTACCTAGTCCTTAGATTTGTATGGTGGAGTTTACAAACTTTCAAGGTTCCCATATTTACAGATTACTAAATCTCTACTTTATCAAATCCTTATGTTCTTCTAGGGACTCCTAGGTTACTAGTTTTCTGTTCATAGGCTACCAAATTCTTGGAGTCCTATATTTTTAGATTCCTATATCTTTGAATTCCAGTAGTCCCAGATGCTTAGATTTCTATATCCCTAGGTCCTTAGATTTCTATACAATATCTAGGTTCTCAGATTCCTAAATCCCTCAAATTTCTAAATCCCTAAATTTCCGAATTCTTACATCCCGAAATTCTTATACCCCGAGATTTGCATATTCGTAAATTTTTAAGTCTTAAATTTCTTAGCTACATTGTCCCAAAATTTCTACACCAGAGTCTTGAATAATCGTCGAAGCGAAACACAAGCGCATTGTAACAAGTCTGTACCTATTCGTACCGCACTTATCATTCATTCAACTTGTCAACAGCGCGTGACTATAGCGTGTTACCACTACCGAAAGCTAGCAAGTCCTAGTGTAGTTGTCGTGTAACCTTCTGCGAAAGCGAGGAATAGGAATAAAGGTGCTGGTACATTTGCCACGCAGCACGCGACGCCTTCGTAACAATAGGATTTTAGGACGCGTGGGTGGTCCACGCGTTTATTTCTCACGAGACACCGAGAAATCCCTTATTTACAGCTGATAGCATTCGGACAATGGCGTCCTTGCGGAATCCTTCGATCGTTTACGATTCACGCACGATTCTTTTCTTCAAAGCTTTTAATTTCGTCGGCGAAAATCACGAATAAAGAAGCAAGACTAAGCTTGTCGCCATCAATCTTTCTTAATGGATCAACCTAAGGATCATCATTTTCGGCGGCTATGAACCGGAAACGCGTTTCTAATCTTGGGAACGCTTTACTGTTCACGCGTGTGATTTCTCTGGACCAAAGGATCCACGATCCTTTGAAATTAACGTTTGCAGCCCTTTGGGTCTCGAGAGACAAGGGTGCAGCTAAAAATTATGGTTCCCTATGCAGATAGCGGACATTTAAACAGGATTCGATTGTTATATGGACAACTGCCGACTGACATTTTTATGCCCGCACGGTGGACTGACGTTCAACGATGTTTGCCCAAGTCTGGTCATCAATTCGCGTTAATTTACGATGATTCGAGGACCGATTGATTTTGCTTTACGGAATGAGAGAAGACAGTTTCTAGTGGACGATGGTATAGTAAGTCTCTAAAATGGCGGAGTGCTATATTTACTATTTATGTGTTACACTTACTACACTGATGTGCTACGCTCTACTACACGTATACATCACATTTATGTACTACATGTATTGTAAAAAGTCATTGATTGAATATGTAAGTTTCTGCAAATATCACAGTACAAATTTTCTTTTTAATCTACTGAGAAGCTGTTATGACGTATATCTTCTATTTTCATCCACATCTTGAATTATTTATAACTAGTTTAATTTTTCACTCGAGACTTTTCACTTACCACCCTAGGAAATCAATGTAATATCAACGATGTTTTCCTGAATAAATATCGAATCATATTAAATTTGTATCAATGAATAGGAACGAAGTAATTATAGCTTGGAAGATCGCAAACCGGTGCTTGCGTTATCGGGACGCGATATTCAAAATCGATTGCAATGAGTTACACTGTGCGTAGACATCAAGCGTAAGTGGAACGATGCGATAGTAGCATGATCTAACCAGTAATTCAGCGGATCTAGAAGATGCAAGGACTTCTAAACCGAATCCTGCCGATCCGGTGTCAACGATATCTCGTCCTGCGAGTCCACGGTTATCTTCGCGATATCCCGTGCAAACCTTCAATCGTATTCGCAAACCGAGAATCGTTAATATCGAGTGATCCTTCAGATTCCAAATTGTGTGGCTCGTAGCCTCACGGACCCTAGGTCGTTTCGTATCTCTAGGGTCACTTGTATCGAATTCCACGAATCCTCCTTTGCATTTCATGTCTTACGATGGTTTTTTGTATATATGGACAACGATGACACGAAAGCTTGTCCTTGGTAGGGAGCTTACGACGAAGCTGAGAACCGGTATGCTCAGACGATGACGAATCGAGGCGTGCCCTCGAATCTGATCGAAACGCGACGCGACACGATTCAACGATAACGAGGTCGTTTTCAAATGCCCGCTGATTATGCACTTGTTAGAGACAGTAAGCAGCATTCATAAGAAGATCGACCGCTCAAGTGGATCGGGACACGGTGAGCTTGCATTCGAACGTCTTGGAGCGGCACGTTTGGTCGGCTGTACGAATAAAAAGCAACGTAAACGTTACAGAACGCTTGAGAATCAAACTAGAATGATTTCCTACGAACACAGTATGTCGGACAAATTACGGAGCTTTTTAAATAAAAAGAAAAGAATTAGTTATTTTGCCAAAATTAATTTTTGTATGTTGTTTTGTATGTCGTATTTCAGTTTCGGAAAAAGGAAGTAATTACATAGAGATAAGTCAGGCAAATTTGGAGGATGTTGGAGCACACAGACTTGTTTTTTGCCAAAAATTCACGAACAGCAACAGTTCTGACATGGTGCGTTATCATGTAACAGAAACCAACTTCCCGGTGCTCGATATTCGGGCCTCACACGAACGATCCTCTTCCACAAACGTTCCATAACACCCAGATAATATTCGCCATTAACATTTTGTCCCTGTGGAACGAATTTCTGAAGTATAATTTCTTTAGAATCGTAAAAGCAAATTAACATTGTCTTCTCTCGGGGCTTCTGGAATCGCAATTTTTTTGATTTTGGAGAGCCTGGAGATTTCCACGTAGCACTTTGGCGCTTTGTTCAAGGTTCATACTTGAAGCACCAAGTCTCATCACTAGTTACAATTGATTCCAGGAATGTACAGTTCGTCTGGCTGTTTTGATAAGATCCTCGCAATATTCAACGCGAGCAATTTGTTGCGCTTGCCCGTGATTTTGTGACACGGTGATGAAAGGCTCAGTGGCATTAAACGCTATAAGTTTACAATTCGTTGCTCGATTCCAATAATGATTGTTGTGTCGTGTAGGGGAGGTATACTATTTTCAGATAACATTGTTTTAATAGATGGCGCTAGTTTTCCTTAAATTTAAAAAGTTCCGTTACTTTTTCGACATACTATGTACAATTTCAAAAATAAGTTGCACGTCGAACAGTTTCAGAAATAAAACCGCGTGAAATGGGAAATCGTATCGTTCATCATATGCCCACGCGAGTGTGCACAATGTATTCACTATTGACGTTCTTCGACCTAAACACATCTCGATCAATAGGAAATATTTCTCGTATATCATCATATTGTCGCGGTGTTTTACTTACGTTACATCGATATAGAGGTGGATCATAAAGAGCATGAAATTCTTTTTGATAGAATCCGGTTAACCCACAAGTTCCGAGTCCGGACGCGTTTTAAATAAATTATCTTCGATGACTGGTCAAAGTTCTTTTCCGTATATTACGACCCTTTTACTCCACATTTATTCAACTGTTCGGTTGAAGCTAGACACAAGGGATTCGCGGGAATGTCCTCCAGCGAATTCCGTGTGCTCGGTAATATCAATATTTTAGGAAGATAACGCCCTTCGTTGGTATGACGTTTCTCATACACGCGATTTTTTGTTCGTTTATTAAAATCAAATGGATCGTGAGAAATATTTGTCGCTACGAGGGAGTGCACACGTGCTATCTCGAGACACGGTTGATCTACATACGAGTATTTTCTATCGCGTTTTTCCCGAGCTGAAAGTTTACGCTCTGTCGGCGTATTTATTAAGAGCGGAATATTCATTGGTCGAACGAGCGGTTTTCATATCGCGCTACGAGGCGACATCGACGCGAGGAAATCGTCTCACGGTGCACCTGAAAACCGGTCGCATTCTGCTAATTGGCTAAACAGTGTAACTACCCCGACTTATAGGTCGATTTACATCGCCCATAAGAAATTTGTTGCCCCGCTACTTGCCATGGTGCTCGTATAACGGCGGCTATTAATTTAATAGAATATGGCCGAGCAAAAGGGGCCATGTACGAGGGTACTCGATCCTCCAGCATTCGTTGCTTTAATTTTGATCCCTCAATCATTAAACGAACGCGTTTCCAATCCGCTTACAACTGGACATCGGCGTCTTTGAACTGCCTCGACTGCGTAACGACCGTACTTTTACTATAATTCCGATACGTTTATTAGTTTGTCGATTAATATCCAGTTATTAGATCCTTCTTTTACGCTAACGGTTCATTGCTACACCTTTTGAAATAGTTTTAGATAATAACCTCTATAGTGAAATTGGGATCTGCTACTGGGATCTGTATTAGTTTTACAATTTTTCTAGTTTCGATATTTTTATTCTAAATAGTTAGGTCGTTAAATTTGGAAATATCGATATTTTGGAATAATATCTGAACCGTTAAAACCATAAATTATAGTAAAAAATAATACAAAACAAATCTAAAAAAAATAGTAAAAAAGTGATCTCAACATCCCTCGATAAAAAAGCTCCTAAAGGTAAAACAATCTTCCAGAAGATTGATAAACAGAATAGCGTAATTGACAGAATACTTCATTAAAGGCTGCGATTCTATTATTTCGTTCTGTTCGGTTCATTAAAATGTGCCGTAGGGTTTTTGCCGTCTAGAGCTGTAGACACTCGTTGTTCATTGTAATGAAGATCTAGAGAACGGAAAACGAACGGCAAAGGATGCAGGATTAGTTCATCGTTCAGCGCTGACACAGTCGACCCTCTAAGGATAACAGTATCCTATTAATTAGCCGTGTCGAAGCGTCGGGACCGATTAAATCGAAATAGTGAGCTCGTTTCGCGGAGGCGTTCCTTCAAGCCTCTTTAAGACCGCATTAATTGCCCGTGAAAACGCCCCCGCGTGCACACGCTACTCGGTTTCACCTCGGTTCATTAGAGTCCACACCGGGTAACGCCAGTTGAATCTGATGCTGGCGAAAATAAATCCTTGAGGATGGACGCCTTTACAACGCGCCATCTTGAAAAGCAAAGAAAGTCCCACGCGGAAGTTTACCATCTTCCGTTACCATCTCTTTCTACAAAACACTATTTACTCATCTTTTCCTACTCGACGTGTTATCGCCCGTTTGATTCGTGAGAGAGATCGATTCTTGTCGACGGCTTCTTTGATGCTTCAATTGTCGTACGTAGGAGGGAGAAGACGGATACTTTACTGGTATGAAACAGATATCAAATTGAATGCATTTTTGTTATGTAGGTGATGGAATTGTACGTTTGGATTATTAAGTGGATCAAACTAGTTCAAATTTTCCGGTTTTCAATTTTTTATTTTCTGAAATGTTTAGATCGTTGAGTACCTAAATCCACGAAAGCCTAAGTAACTAATCCCTATATCTCCCGATCATGATATCCATAGATCGCTGTATATAGATTTCCATATTTCTTCATCCCCAAATCTCTATATCTATAAATCCCTAAATTGATTTATCTCTATATTTCCGAATCGTCATATTAAATCCCCAGATTCCAAGAATGGATCACACAACGTGTGAATGTAAAATATGTACTATGTTCCATGGATCACATGACTCTGCACGTGTTAAAAAACATGACAGTCGGAGTAAGAAGCGCGCGATTTAAATCGATAAATCGGATCAAAACATTTTGATTGTACGTCTGACAAGGTGGCGTGAAATAACATATTCGAGTCCTTTGAAGCTGGTATACGGTCGGTTTATCACATTCTGATCACAATAAATTAATAAACGCCCTTTTTTCTCCCCCTCTTCGCTTGCGCCACGAAGATCGTTCGACCGCGATATTAGCGGTTTAATTTATTTTTTCTTTATTAGCCGGACGAGTCGCGCCCACCGGTAATCAGGGATCTGTAATTAGTCGAACATGCTGTCTGTCCATAGCGATTTATACCGCGCCCCTGGGGATAAATTCCCCTTACCCCTCCTCCCTCTTTCTTCCGTTCGTTTCACCAACGCTTCCATTTCGATTCTCGAACTCGTTCGAGCTTCTTGTCGTCTTTAGATCTCTTTCTCAAGGAAACACGAATTCTACGCTGTCTTCGTATCGACGCGATTTATCCCAGAACTACGTAATTGCCGGTTTACATCGAGAAACACGAACACCGGTCAATGCCGGTTGATCGATCGCTTGGTTGCACTTCGAATTTTGCTCCCGCGAAATATCCTTCGTTAACCTGCATGCTCCTGCATACATGATATTTTGTAAATTACACGTTGTTCCGCTTCGATACATGATTATACGCGATCGATCAATAATAACATATTTTTAGTTCTTTAGCCGTAATAGGTGTACAATAAACGGTACTCTTTCGATCGATACAATGTCTTCGATTATGTGCAATCTACTATTAAACTTACTAGAATTATTTTGTTTAAAAAGATTCAAATTACAGTTTTGTTTTATCGTGAATAATTTGCAAGGTATTTTAGAAGTGAGTTTCTTTTGCGAATAAGTCTTTTCTTTACTTTTAACACGTTCATCGTGTTGGAGGAAAATTTCGATTTTTTCCTGCGCTTGGGGCTCCAGACACGGCAGGAAATTACGAAGAGGCAATTCGTTACGAACTTTTTTTATTCTTACTTTTTTATTCTTATTTATAGTTATAGTCCCGAATTAAGTCAGTACCATGTTTAATACATTAAATTAATAAATTTTGTATATTGAGACCATCTAACTGTTTATTTACTTGTTTACTATTTGATGATCTAACACCATCAAATTTGAAATTTGAAGCTTGTTTCGAACTTTGTCAAATGTGAATTTTCTGCAGCACCTGTTGCATAAGATAAATTAATTACGTATCATGTGAAAACTGTATGAAATCCATACTTCCACCAAGAAAATAAACGAGGTATCATCAACACGATATAAAATGTTTATTACAGAAGTTACAAACATTCGTAAACGCAAGTGATTATTTTAAGCTATTCCTCCACCGTGCTTAGTTAAATGCAACCATTTTGTTCAGAAAGCCTCGGGCCATTTTGCGTGCACTCGATCCTTGTTATCCCGTTTTTCGGCTGCTCTTAACAAGCAGCACGTCCCGATAAACACTCAAGATAAGAATCTCCTCGCGTGTTCATCCTTTGACTAAGTGATTCGCGAGATGCGAGGAATATGGACATGGTCCGTTGTCTGTCTGCCTTCAAAGCACCAGACATTCGTCTGTCCGTCTGTCTGTCAATGACCACACCTTCTTTTTCCGACGTCTCGTTTGTTCTTCAGGAACGGATCCCCGGGGATCCTATCGCTTTCAACGAAATGCATCCCACCAGGGGAAAGAATGTCGCTACTCAAGGACTCGTAATAATAGGCAGTGGTCGGAAAGCACGGGGAAAAATGGACGCGTAATTATACGTGGTGCTGCGAGAGATCGGAGATACACTCGTAGGCTTCTTTTGCATAAGGAAACGTAGGCGAACTTGAGAATTATCGAGGCAATATATTTCAAATTCATTAATTTGCAAACATTTAAAATTTATAAATTTGCAAAGCCTTAAAATTTATAAATTTTCTTTGATCTTCTAATTTTCCAAAATTTCATGATCACTGAAGATGTATATCTTGAAATTTCTGACCTCCAAATTTCTGGAATATTCAAACCGTTCAGAGCAAAACTACTTTCATGTCAATGTCTAATAATTTAGTATATATTTGTAATAAATTTTCTGTATATTACTAATATTGTCTTTCGAGGTATTTTTATCAATTTTAAGGCGTTGAAAAGTTGAAAAAGAAAAGAATATACCAAAATGATTGCTCTACAAAATATATTTGAAGAATATGTATTACGGAAATGATTACTACAAATAACTTATAAGAAAATGAAAAACTATATATCACAAGAAATTACAGATGAATGTGTTACAGAGATATGACACAATATTTGTTACAAATAAATTACTGGTGAATATGCAGGTTTAAACTATTCTTTTTCGACCGCCATACTTCTACCCTATGCACATGCACACCCCCGATTCTTTTGATTTGGGCATTTAAATTGGTTGTGTCCTCAGTCTCTCTCTAGAAGGTGAGTTGCCTTGTCTAGTGTCGCCTCTTGTTATATCTGCTCTTTGCTTCTAGTCTTAGGACCCCCTTCGCTAGTCTATCCTGCGAACTGTTTATAGCTTTAAAGTTTCCCTTCAAGGGCCATAGATAAACGCCGATGGTCTACGTGCAACTTTCTAATATACGAAATGTTAGCTTTTGAATTTTCTTAAATTTTCGAGTTTAACATTTTACATAGATGCTTGTATAACAGTGTTATACAGTATTACGCTAAATATATGATTTTTTGATACAAAGGTGATGTAATTGACTGTTGATGTACTATCGATACATCATTGATATTTAGCAATATATCATTAATATGAAGGTTAGGTTTCTTTTCACAAATAAAAAAAAGTACGAAGTCTCGAAAAGTTTCTAGAACCGAAGTATAATTGTTAACCTCCAATTGTCATATTTTTTCATGGAGGCAGATGTGGTTGTACCTCGGATCGTTTGATCGTTTAACAACGAGATCGCAGGTTTCCTATGGTATTTACATTTCTCGTGGTGCGTACCTCATCGGCCACGATAAAGGTCCATACAATTACGTTCGTACATTTTTCTTCGTGAAAGTTTAATTCCATCTTGTCCAACTTGCTGCGTTCACGGTTCACTCGCGTTCTAACCGCGGCTTATCGCCAGCATGACTTATCGCTTTAAACAGCACCCTTTTGGCGAGGGCCCGGTGTACGGGACCTTCGTAACAACCTAAATTAAGTCCTCGCCTTCGTCTCTCACCCGTATTTCATTTCCATCTGGGACGCGTGGTGCACGCTCGTTTTCTCGGTTTAAGATTACCGCCACGCTAACACGCGCGAACGCTCGACGTTCACGCGTTCAACACCGTGGAGGCCACCGATGATCGCCATCGCAAATTTTATGTAATCGAATAATCAGAAGATTATATGCTGTGATGCAATGTAGGCTTCCAGTGGAGACATATAGGTAAACACGCTAATTCTTTTGTTATAGAACTTTCATGTTCCTAAATTTCTGATTTCTTCCTAGATTTCTTTCATATTCCTAGCTTTTGAATTTGCAGTTTTTCACATTTTTAGATTTCGAGTTTTTAAAAGTGTGAGTGTTGAATCTTTTGAAGTACATATTTGTCGAATTTATATAAATTTGCAAATTTCTAGATTCAATATTTCTTGCAATTTACCAAATCCTTAAGTTCATAAATTTCTAAATTTTTACGTATACAATTCTTAAATTTTTGTTTCTAAAATTCTAAGATTTCTACGTCTCTCAATTCTCAATTTCTCCATCTCGAAATTTTTAGATTTCTACATACTCCAATTTTTAAATTTTTCTATTCCGAAATTTATAGATTTCTGTATATCTCAATTTCCAATTTTTTCCATCGCAAAATTCTTAGATTTCTACATATCGAAATTGTCAAATTTCTTCATACACAAATTCGTGGATTCTCAAATTTTAAGGTCATCAAATTCGTGGATTTTTATATCCCCACACTCTCAAATCCCTAAATTTCAAAGAATGCTCCTATCTAAGTCATCAAATTTCTGAATCTCCAAGGTTTCTGATTTCTAAAAATATTTCGGATGCAAAAATTTCTAACATTTGTACAGAATTGTAGCACCATCTGTAGCAATTGACAAGTTTATAAATTTATTTGCATGCAAAGTTTGATAATTTACAAATTTAAAAGAGAAGCATAATGAATACATCTATAAATGAAATTCCTACATCTGTATTTCTACAAGTGTTAAATCTTACTTTCTCATAATTCCATTTTCTCTTTAAGACATTCGCTGCTGAGAGTCGTAGAAAATCGCAACATGTATATGTAAAATAAGCGAAAATAATATTAATACCAACCGGACAGCTTTATATACGCATAAAGTTAGGACTAGATATCGCTACATGTCATTTTATTATTTAAATACTATTAAAACTGTGCGTATTAGCTTGCTTATCGGATACCTAAGATATTATCTTTCATAATAGGAGAAACGTTGAAGCAAATGCTGAATGCACAAACATTTTTCAATATGTAGAACAATTTTGTCAGAGATTATTTATCATAAACTTTTCAATTTATGTTCAAATTGAAATTCTCGAGGATTTGAAAATTTTAAATTAAATTTATGATTGAATTTGGAATTAAATTTGTATGGACGTTTGAGAGTTTGTGAATTTGTAAATGTGAATATTTGAGAATTTGGAAATTTGGGAGTGTAGTAGTTTGGAAATTTGGAAATTTAGAAATTTGGCAGTTTAAAAATTTGGAAATTTAGGAATTTAGGAATTTGGGGATTTAGAAATTTGGAGGGTTAGAAATTTAGAAATTTGGAAGTTTGAAACTTTGGAAATTTGGAAATTTAGGAATTTAGGAATTTGGGGATTTAGAAATTTGGAGGGTCAGAAATTTAGAAATTTGGAAATTTGGAAATTTGGAAATTTGGAAATTTGGAAGTTTGGAACTTTGGACATTTGGAAATTTAGGAATTTAGGAATTTGGGGACTTAGAAATTTGGAGGGTCAGAAATTTCGAAATTTGGAAATTTGGAAATTTGGAAATTTGGAACTTTGGAAATTTAGGAATTTAGGAATTTGGGGATTTAGAAATTAGGGGATTTAGAAATTTGGAAATTTGAAAAGTTAGAACTTTGGAAATTTGGAGGTTTAGAAATTAAAAAATTTGGTAATTTGGTAATTTGATAATTTGAAAATTTGGAAATTTGGAAATTGGAAATTTGGAAATTTAGGAATTTAGGAATTTAGGAATTTGGGGATTTAGAAATTAGGGGATTTAGAAATTTGGAAATTTGAAAAGTTAGAACTTTGGAAATTTGGAGGTTCAGAAATTAAAAAATTTGGTAATTTGGTAATTTGGTAATTTGAAAATTTGGAAATTTGGAAATTGGAAATTTGGAAATTTAGAAATTTGGGCACTTGAGAATTCATAAGCTTAGACAGCCAGAAACTTAGAAATCCACAAACTTACAAATTTGCAAACTTAGAAATTCCCAAATTTCAAAATTCAAAAACTTTCGAAATAAAAAATTCAGAAATTTCAAAATTAACCAACTCCAAATCTCGAAAGTAACCAACTTAACACTCCCAAAACCCTTAAGTAGTAAAAAGCAACCCCTGCTATCATTCCTCCAAGTTACTCCTACACTGCATGATATACATCCACATCCCGCAAAGTGCTCAACACCTTAACGATACCAAAAGAATCCACCACTGAGCCCTAATGTAACTCCATTTTCACTTAAAGCAGTCATCACCGTAACGATCTCTCCCGCGTAAAATTTCGCGCAAAGCCCAGCCTTGAATCTGTGTTTCGAAGTCTGTAATTGGCCAGACCGTGTATTCTAAAACCGCGGAGTCGAACCGTTGATGTTTTTCTCTCGATCCTCCACGGTTCTTGTCTTTCCGTTTACGACAACGTGTGCCTCGTAAAACGGAGGATCCAGTCGTTCGACGATTCCTCGTACAAGCTTCGTTCGGTTCGATAACGCGACAGTTGCAATCGTGGGATAGTTTTCTTAAGATTGAATTGTCGAGCAAACGATCGCGATTTACGATCAATACACGACTCATTAGGCGGAAATGTGGTCATTCACGGCAGCATGAAACGGATTTCACTTCGAGTTGTTTACGATATCAACGAACTCCAGCATTCTTGTCGAACGTTAACCGATCACGCTTCGTTTGCCTAGCTATTCTGCGCAGTCTTACGTTTCTTCGGCTTTAATTTCAAGGAACATGCACGATGCAGCCGTTCGAGGAAGACGTCGAAAGTGTGCACGTGTCTCGGCGAGTGACTCGTTTCGTCGCCTCAGAATGCAAGCGTTATTATCCTCTCGATAACGGTACTCACTCACGTAGGAAGCAGCGTGTTGCGAAGAATCGGATACTTAATTTAGACTATTACGACGTCCGGACTCGATTCGGGGTTTCTTGATAAGCTCGTACGAGAGGGTACGCCTTGTCCACCGATTAAGCAGGAAACCGTTCCTCACCGACTACATTAATCCTGCTTAAAAACGTTCTAAGTCGTGCATAAATCTTCGTATACTTTGGCACGGGACCTTCTCTTCATCGTGGTGAATGATCTTCCAACCAAAAATTTTAATTCGCATTTATGCATTCGTTTGAGTTTTATTTATGTCTACATAGTCTACCTCTACGTCTTAACACTACTAGGGTCTACCATGTCTTAATAGTAGATTTACGGAACCCGTCAAAATGGCGGATCATAGATCTCTTATTTTAAATGACATTTATTAAGAAATTTTTGGAAAAGTGTCAACTTTTGTCAAGCTGAAGAACTAGTGTCTCAGGCAGTTCATACATTATCCACAATTTATTTGTTTTTCTACTTTAGGTCAAATTTAAATATTAGTGACTATCAAAACCCCCGTAAACCTGCTGTTAAGGAAAATGGCGGCGTAGGAGGAGCTTTGTTCTAATAAATAAAGGGTATGGACATTAGAGAAATGTTAAGAATTTGCCAATTTGTTGGTTTACACAGTCATTCAAAAGTTCAAATTTTTTAAATAAAAATAGTAAATCTAGTGTTAAGGAACATGGGAGCGTAGGAGCAACCTTGTTCTAATAGGTGGAGAATTTGGACATTAGAGAAATGTTAAGAATTTGACAATTTGTTCGCTCACACAGTCATTCAAAAGTGCAAATTTTTAAAATAAAAATAGTAAACCTAGTATTAAGGAAAATGGCGGCGTAAGAGCCTTGTTCTAATAGATCCAGAATTTTGACAACAGAAAAATTTTAAGAATTTATGAATTTGTTCGTTTACAGTCACTCAAAAGTGCAAATTTTAAAAATACACCACCTTACAACCTACAATTTTTCATTCATAACGAAAGGTAGGTAACGGTGCGAACAACCTCGTATTGCAATGAGTAAAACCGTTGGTGAACCGCGTGTTCAGCAAGTCGGAACGTAAATCGAGAAAGAACCCGGGGATATTTAACATCCATCGTGCGTATTCGAGTCGGATGATCTGTCGAGTGTGGCAGCGGTACTACCGTGCTTCGGCAGGGCGCATGGAATCCCATATAAAGGCACAGGTAGAACGCAGAAGCCGTTGCGAGCGCAAGGCAAACGCGCGAAACACGCGACCACGCACGCACACGACCGCGAATCGCAACCAGGCACGAGGATACGAGCAACGAGGATAGAAGCCGACAACCGTGGACCGTGCCACTACGTACAGTCAACAGCAAATCTGGCTTCTCTACGAAAAATACGACAGTCGAGGAGAGAAAGGTCTCTTGTATAATTATATCTTTTGAGATTTTCAAGTTCTGAATGGGTCAGGATAGTTTACTTATTTGTGGACTTTGAGATCTGGGTATCTATATATGTGGAGGTAGGGGTTTTGGAGATATGTGGATTTGGAGGAGGAGATTTTGGCAGTGTTAGGATTTTGGATTATAAGGATTTGGGAGTATGGGGACTTTGAACTGTAAGGATTTGGGAATGTACTGGCATAGGACTAAAGAGATTTGGAACTGCAGGGGTCTGGGACTGTAGAGATTTGAGACTATAGGGATTTGGAAATATGCAAACTTAGGACTATAGAGATTTGGCACTTTAGGGGTCTGGGACTGTAGAGATTTGGGACTCTAGGAATTTGGTACTGTAGGGGTCTGGGACTGTAGAGATTTGGGACTCTAGGAATTTGGTACTGTAAGGGTCTGGGACTGTAGAGATTTGAGACTGTAGAAATTTGGGATTATAGGGATTTTGAGCTATAAGAATTTCTTATTATAGGTATTTGAGATTGTGGATTTGGAGGTATGGAGATTTGGAACTGTAGAGATTTGGGATTGTAGGAATCATAGAACATTAGAAATCGACTTTTATGCACCAAATAAGTTAGCAACATGACTTGAGAATTTAGGTAATTACTAACTTGAAAAATTAGAAATTTCTAAATTTAGGGTTTGAAAATTTAGGAATATTTAGTAATCTAGTAAAGATTTTTGAAAATCCTCCAAAAATCGAATTTCCTTAAACCGAATCTTATATCTTATGAATAAATTAACATCTTAATAAATATCTTATGAATCCTTAAACCGAATTTTGAAATTCGTGATCTAAAAAAGCCTACAAATTCGAAGACCTGGAACTTTAGAAATACAAAAATACAAAAAAGCAAGTTCAGACACGTGTCCTTATTAGTCGGAAGGTAACGCTGCGCCCGAGTGTACAACCATACAGGGCACACGTTAGTATGCGTGTACTTAGCATAAGTCTCGCACCCGAGGCATTCTCTCATCGTATTTCATGCCGGCTATACGTTTATACACTCGCTGTGGCGAGACCGCCTCTCGTCCTGCTTCCTTCGCCCTTTTATCCCTCCTTCCTCGTCAATTTCGTTCCCTTCTGTCTCGTCGGTCATGGTAACGAAGAAATCCACGGAATCGCGTGGACCATTGCCTACGATAGTCGCTTCGAGTTCCTGCGAGACCAACCGGTCGATTATGATCTCGAATGTCCGCGAATTATCGCGCGCGACAACGATACACGTCCCGTAAATTGCCGATCACCTCCACCTTATTATGGAATTAACAGTCTATTCCAGCTACGAACGACGTTGTTCAACAGCCATCATTCGCGTGCCACGATGATCGTTCAATTTAACGCCTCTTCGAATTTACGGACTACGGATAATTTAAGGAGGAACCTTCAACTTTGACAATTATGATAGTAGGCTGTAGAGGAAACGAGGCTCGTTTGGTCAGTTTGCGCAAAATTGAATAGGCGGAGTAGAAACGATGTGAACACCATTTAAGGATGTGGACATTTAAGGGCGTCAATTGCTCAGGAATCGCGTATCGATTTGTAAACAGATAAGCTAGTCTATTTTTTGATAGTTATCCAGAAACTCATTAGAATTCTCGCATACGTCGGTGTTTATGTCAAAGCAGAATATTGGAAGAGCCTAGTGAGATTGTAAGGGGAAGTGCGATACACTGATACACAACACGTTTGTAGATTTTTACTTTTATCATTGTTTCAGTAATAACAAGTAAAATAAATGAATCAAAGAAAAATTGGATTCAAATATTCCGCATAGGGTTTAAATGATACAAAGATGTAAAGACTTGGTAGTAGCTAGACTCCATATAAAGAAACTTGAGAATATGGAGATTTGAGTATATGGCGATTTGAATTTCTTCAAAATTGCAAGTACAAAAATGTTGAAGTTTATGATACCTACGTTGCCAGGTATATAAAAGGTGAAGGACGCACGAGCATTTGTAAGACGATGAAGAACGACGCTGAGCGAGGGTGGTTCGCGGGCGAAACCCAGAGGCGACGGTCGTCATAATTCATTTCGTGGAGCCATCATCAGGTTGGCGTCTTGGACGATCCATGCTCATCGCGGTAACATCCGTATATCCTGTACGTTCGATAAATAAATTCAGCTAAGCCGGGAATCACGTTGTAGCGCGCGACTTAACGATAAACTGGACGCAGCTAGTCTCTTCAACACGGGGACAAATCCGTTCCGTGCAATAATTTTCGATGCTACCGTTGCTCGTTGTAGATCGAGGAGCTTATAAGATTAGTTTAATCAACTGTACACGTACTTAGCGTCCCGATGCAACAAGGATAATCGTTCGGTGCACGACATCGGGGAGACAAGGATACGATTACGCACGAAAGCTGGGATACCACGGGTTGGACGAAGCTGCCGAGATCTGGTTCTCTTTTTATTCGTCCGGGACAGCCTCATCGCGGCGAGGTCGCCTGAAACAAAGTGGGACATTAGTGTTCCTTACGTGTATTGTTAACGAGCCACGCAAATCGATCCATTCGTTAGGCTGGCGGATCAGTCGGAGCGGTAGCTTGTCTCGTCTTTCCATCGCCATATTTTACTCCCATCGGCCGACGATTTGTCTACCGGTGCGGCTCGTGTAACCTCTATACAAACAGGTTGCATCGCAAAATGCGGATCATTTAACGATCGGTTAGGCGCGGACGTGTTTAATGATCCTAAAAAGAAAAACAACGTGGACCAAGAAATTTATTAAACCCGTCGAAAATGATTTCACGTTTTACGGTAAAATAAGTAAGGTCGCGGACGTCTCTATCGTTCAGATTCGCTTCGACGGTAGCGCAGATACCACGATACCGACCGGAGATACGGATCTAAAAATCCTTTCACACGCTAGCCGTGGAAACGAGCCACTGGCGTTATAACGAAATCCATAACTGTAACGAACAATGTGATATACTCCTGAAGGGAATTGCGACATTAGCATTTCGCAGGATATTACGGGTTTGGAAAGCGACAATTTCGATGGAAGATACGAGACGAGCCGGACTGTAACGTCCACACCACGCCCTTGGCAATATGTTTCGAGGATGCGGTAAAAGGACGCGCGCAAGGACACGCGGAGGATCCGCGCCGATCGCGTGGGCTTTGCGCGTAGGGGATCGTGCGTCGTATTCTCGATGTAGGCTAAACTTTGTTATTTTTAAATTGTCAACATTACCAAATTTATGAATCATCAACTTCAGATTTGTCAAAATTTGAAATTTTTATATGTTCATATATTTCAAACTTTTAAAGTCAATTTCAGCATTTAGCATTGGCTAGATTTTTGAACTCTCAAACTTCTAAATTTTCCAAACTTCTGAACATGTGATTCTATAACTTTTCAAACTTTTAGGTTAATAAACATTTAAATTTTTAAACTTTCTACTTTTTAATTCTTGAATTTCTAAAATTTCCTCCATCCTCATCTCTTCAATCTCTCAAATTTTCTAAAGTCTTCTCTAAAGTTTTCTCATTGTGATTTCTCATCGCATGTCCAAAAATTCCTGGACTATTTCCAAATTCTTACGTTACCAAGTTATGAGTATTTACCAAAAATATGGAATACCAAAAATTCTCAAAAACCAATCGGTAAGTGCTATCACGTTTTCCCTAGGAAAACTTGCTCTTGCTCGTAACGTTTCCATGAAAGCGTTTTCATCGTTCCTTTCGTAAACGACCACGTGCCAGTCACGAATCCGATCGGACCAGAAATCTCGTTTAATCGGCAACGATACAGTACGGATCTTGCCATAAGGTATTCATTAACGTCACACTCGCCTATTACTATCGATGCATATTCCCGCAACAATGCCACTAGCCAGGCCAGCATTCCATCCTGTCCACGTGGGCGAACATCGACCAGATACGGATCTGTGTTTCATTATCGCATCGCGATAACTGGTCCGACTGTGTGTCCTGACATCATTCCAGATTCCTAACCTATCGAAATGCCCACGTTTCCTGATTCTTCTGTTTTAGACTGGTCTATTTGTAGCTCCGTTCGAGGAGAATGGAGAAGTCGGTACTTGACATTAAAAGATTAACGCGTGCATTACCGCCGGTACATTCGTGTTCCAAACTATCGGAACGCCCACTGTACAATTCTATGAAGTAAAAGCTTCGATCAGCATCGGATAATTGTCTCAGCAGGGCGCGAAATTTGAAATTTTTATATTTGTGTTAATTTATAATACGCAAATTGAAAAATTCGCAAATTTGTAACTCGGTTAATTCATAAATTTGAAGATTTAAGTTTGTAGATGTAAAGGTATAAGAACGTGTAAATTTGTGAATATAAAGGCTTAAGACCTTGTAAACAAGAATTTGAAAACGTAATACTTCTCAGAACCGACACCGAACACGAAAGATTTTTCGATAACATCTTTTCGTCAGATGGAGAAGCAAGATGTAGGTGTTTGACATTTTTTCCGCGAAAATCGAGTTCTAGTCTATCTGCCTTGAAGATCGTACCTGCGAACGTTCGAAACTCGAGAGGATATCTGGTTGGACGTAGAAGACAAGAATCTCATTCCATCCACGCCCAGACCGCGGTACTGCATAACATTGTACGCGAGCATATAAATATCCGCGGAAATTATGATGTACCATAACTGACGACACCGTAGATCAGTCTTGGTCCGTTCTGCTTCACGCAGGGGAAACTATTATCATAAATAAGCGGGCAAGAGTATGCCTCTTTCCTTGTACGTTGTCACGTCGAACTCGACCCATTAACTTCTTCGACGGAACTCGTTAAAGAGGATTCCCACCGTTTCGTGGGTGATGCGACAACTAACCACGAACTGGAGTGACCGCACGGTTCTCGCTTATTATCGATCCCCATCAATTACAAATCTTCTTTCGGATTGTACCTCGTTAACTTGATATAGATTAGATCGTTTTATCTCGACTCCCATTTTTTTTCTTCTTGCGTCGTTTCTCACCCACCTCGTGCCGAAACTTGCGTGCACGAGGTGGTCAATTTAATTCTTCTCGTATGGTACATTAATTACGTTCTAATAGCGGGACTCTTCAGTTTTAGGATATGGAATTTTGGACTTCTCAATTTTGATCTTGCGATTTTGTTAATTTCTGAATTAGTAATTTCGTCATTTCGTGAATTCATGATCGTGAATTATTGAATTAGTGATTTGGTGATTTGGTGATTCCGTGATTTGGTGATTTAGTGATTTGGCGATTTGGCGATTTGGTGGTTCCGTGATTTGGTGATTTGGTGATTCGGTGATTTCGTGATTTCGTGATCTTGTGGTCTTATGATTTTGTGAATTCGTGATTTCATGATCTTGTGATTTTATGATTTTTGCGAATTCGTGAATTCGTGAATTCGTGAATTAGTGATTTCGTGATTTCGCGATTTTGTGATTTTGTGATTTCATGATTTTGTGATTTCATGAATTTGTGATCTTGCGATCTTGTGATCTTGTAATCTTCTAATCTTCTAATCCTGTAATCTTGTGATCTCATAATTTTGTAATCTCATCATTTTGAATAATTGAAATTTCGGGACTTTGAGACTCAAGCGATCTAGGACCATTGCTATCTTGGAACTTCGATATTTCAGAATTTGAGAGTTCAGAATTTCTCAGTGTTGGCCGGCAATAGGTTCCGCATTGCTTCCATCAACTTACCAGATGTGCACTACTACTTCTTTCAGCGCTCAAGGTTCTTAGAAAACAAAACGTTAATCAAACGTCATACGAAATTATACCACACAGTAAATAAAAATAGGTATACACCTGAGACTATAATACAAATACTTATTACTTTTGTTTCTATTGAATTTTCTTCTTCTCTTGCTAATTTCACAAGTTATATAAGTAACTAATTTTTTAATACATTTATTCTATAGATTTCTCCGAATATGTACGTACTGTTTATAAAAAACACTTAACAATTAATAATTTTACAATGTCCGTAATTGGTATGCAAATACTTTCTGCATTCACTATACGTATAAAACACATATACCACTAAAAGAAATGCAAAAAGGGAATATAAAAGTAATCAGCCTTTCATCGCATCAGCGTTAATTCATCTGGCATTAAACGTCTTAATGCACATACAAATAAACACAAAAAAGTCTTATTCATAAAACCGCGTTCCATCGAATCATCATAAAGACAAAATTAAACGAGGACTATAAACGCAAGAAAGATGTATTCGTTAAAAAACCGCGTTATAGCGTTAATCGCGTGTCCTACTCCTTTCGCGACTTTCCAAATTTACGCGATTACAGAAGAGGAGAAAATTGTTGGATTTTCCGTTAAGGTCGGCGGCGATCGGTACACCTCGTCAGCGTGTGTCATCCATAAAATCGGTGTGCGCGTAAGTGTGTCAATAGCACCCACATATAGTACGCATCTTGGAGTACTCACGTGGTAGATCGAAGACGCGCATGTCTTGGTAAGATTTCTCTCTCGTGTCGATCCTCGTCGGTGGCTCGCGTGGCTGCGTACGTTCATCTCGCTCGAACACACGAGCGTGAACCGAAAGAGGCGGGAGCGTGTGCGCGCCTCCATCCACCGCACCGTGTGGACACACACTCAAGCCGGTCATCTCTCTCTCCCTCTGGTTCCCTTGGTCTAAGGCGACTTACGCCTACACGTTGTAGTTGCAGCATCCACACTTAGCCCTCCTCAGTCCAGCGCGTGCCTCCACGCGACCAACCACCACCTTAACCACTGCTCTCTCACTCTCGCGCAGGATCGCGGATAGTCGTCGAGTCAGCCTGAATGTCGGCCGGTTCGCTAACTTCGCGTTGACAGTGCTTTTGGCAGCGCTTTATCTCGCCGCGTACAAGCTCCCGTGCATCCGTCACTCGCGGACAGCGAAACGATCGGCTCGGTACCGATCGCGCGATTTCGCGGTCTAATCGATTCGTGAAGAAATCAGTGATCAGTGACGGTAGCCCAGTGAATGGTCAGTGCCGGTTAGTGTCTTGCGAGTGTAACGAGTGCGATCGTTCTTCCGTTTTTTTGTTATTTCCTTTAGGGGTAAATCGTGATCGACCGGCGGGAAAGTAGATACACGAGTGAAAGTCGTCGCGAACATTTTCCGAGTTTCGAGAGCGACGGATCAGTCCGCGGGTGATCGCGAGATACGTCTAGGTGATTTTACGCAGTTCGAGATCGCGATCGATCGGTCGTAAATTGCGACTGATGCCGGCTACCTCGCACTCGATGTTCCGGTAGAACGTCGCGTATCGCGAGAAATCGTCGATGATCGTACGTTTCGCAACAGTATCGCGGCCAATCGGCTTCTAGTCCCATCGACTGGGCGATAAAACGCTCTGGCTACGAGGTAGCTAGCCGCCGAATCGACAGTTTATCGATCACGCGATCGAATTCTCGCACAGTTTCGCACTTGCCACGGTAGGAACGGGAAACGAGTCGCTGGAGGATTGGAAATCGGCGAGCGTGGGTCGACACACGGCGCCAACCTGTTGCTCAAGATCACGCGCCTCGTAAGATCGGACTCGTTTCCATTTAGAGGGCTCAGCTCGAAAGTGGCCGGGTATCTTTCGAGAAACGATGCCCCGATCGACAGCCGGGAACTAATCAAACCCAGACGGGGATCGGCACAGAAGAATCCTCTCTTTCGATCAAAGTTACGTTAGTTATAGACGTTTCGAGGCTGTATCAGTTTCCCAGTATCGCGAGAACTTCCCGAGCACCATCCATCATCCTCGTCCCATCGATGCTCGATACCGATTACGTTGCCCTTGGATTCCAGCGTGGATCAATCGAAATAATCGTCGCAGTCACCGCTAATTGAACTACGTTTAATTAACGCGATAGCGCGTGAATAATTACGACGATCGATTACATTCGTTCGTTGTTACCGGAGCGATGCCAGAATAGTCATCGAAGAAAAATGAATGTCAGAACGAAGATCAGTTTTTTCGTGCTGTGGGTCAGCGTGATGCTGCCACTCGCCGTTTCGTCCACGAAAGAGCTTCTCGAATGTCGTGCAAATTTGTCCGCCGCCATCAGAAACGACACCACGTTCATGAAGAAAGTGCGTCAATCGGATTACATTTTCACCGGGAAAATCAAGGAGCTGAGAAATGGCCAGTTGCACGTGCGCGTGAAAAGAGCGATCAAGGGCGTGCTGAACGGCACCCTCGATCTCTCGCTGAACGATACCTGCGATCATTACATACGACGAAGTTACACGGGCATTTTCATGGCGCGACGGGACCACGATGGATACGGCGATACACGACGTTCGAACAAGATCGTGATGCACTTTGGCCCGGTGCCACTTACGCTCGCGAATTTGGACAGGCTCAACGCGGCTGTCAGAGGTGAGTGTGGTACCTGTTTCTCGGTTTCGCGCGTTAATGAGCCGCTTGCTTAATCGGATATGTTGTGACAATGCACCTAAAGCGGTCGCGCCGGCGCATAAAACGTAGGTAAAACTGCCTGTCTATTTAAGTAACGGCAACTGCGTTCGAGAAATTTTTATGACGCTTACCGGACAACTTACTTTCTGCCTAACTTTCGGTTTGCGAGGCAGCGATCTCCGTGAATGTTCGGTAACGTTCGCTATCTTGTTTCAAGAGTGTTCAGCATGCGACGAGCAAGCGTGCTAGTAGAATGACCTACGTTATACGGCAATCAGCCTTGGCTAGCGCTCAAGGCCCCGCTGGACAGTGTGTCGAGACTAGTTGTTGAATTTTAACGCTCCTGTAGAACTGTTCAATGCAAAACGTATGTAGACAGCACATTGTAGGAGTAAATATAACAATGACATGGTTCATTGCTACACGTCATATTGCCCATTGAGCGAACTCCTGTTTACTGAGACTATTGATTATGGTGACGGTATTCCTTTCGATTTTAAAGCACGCTGTGATCAAGTGTTATATTGTTACGCGGGTTGCCACCGTGCATACATTGCATAGTATCGTGCGTTGGATTGTCACGTGTAGTATCATGCGTAGTATTATGACGCATGTAGCATCACGCATGTATTGTCGCATGTAATATCATCATTTGGAGCATCACGCGTTGCATTGTTACGCGGAGTATCACCACGTATTATATCGTCACGCGTAGTATCACCACGTATTATCACATGTAGTATCATCTTATATTGTCATGTGTAGTATCACCTCGTATTGTCATGTGTAGTATCACTTATGTTGCCACGCGTCGTGTTTGGCACGCGTTATATTACCATATTTCGTATTGCTGCGCATTGTCACATGTACACACGTACTTATTTCCTTACATTGAGCCGTATGACCTTTACAGTACCACTCTTTACATTGTCATTTGAATTAATTTTTCACAATGATTTGTGCGTAAATTCATGATATTCCCAATCATCCTACATCACACGTAGTATCACCACGTATTATATTATCATGTGTAGCATCACTTGTTATTATCATGTGTATTATCACCTCGTATTGTTATGTGTAGTATCACTTATGTTGCCACGCGTCGTGTTTGGCACGCGTTATATCACCATATTTCGTATTGCTGCGCATTGTCACATGTACACATGTGCTTATTTCCTTACATTGAGCCATATGACCTTTACAGTACCACTCATATTGCTATTTGAACTAATTTTTCACAATGATTTGTACGTAAATTCGTAACATTTCAATCCTACGGTACAAGAACATACACCCGAATTGAATAGGTTTCACCTAATTCAGCATCTTTAATCTGCTGTAAAATAGATACCAGTTATGTCGCGATATTGTAATACCTGCAAAATGATATCCTTCCGCAATATATCGCCGTTCTAATTGTAAGAAATTTCCGCTGTTGTAGCATCGTCGGTGGCAGTACATATAACTAGAACTGTACTTTATGATTAGAGAAATTAATTGACTGCCTAAAGGCGCCTATAATGCGAGGCGAGTGATTTTCTCAAGCGTTCATAGGCGCCAACAGCGATGAAAAAACGGGAAAAAAGCAGTGCACTGTTCTATCATTAAAGCGTTACAAGGGTCTGGTATATAAAATCAGCTGCTTCACCGATAATTTACGTTGTTCACGGGTACGTTTAAGTTTATATCGATAAAGCAAGTAATAGCGGTTTCGAGTGTCGCCAGGAAGACAAAGCGGTGTCCAGGACTATTAGAGAAATTAATGTAGGAATTATAAGATGAGACTCTGAGATATTGGCTGGTTGGTGTAAAGGGACGAATGATTTATTTAATAAGAAGGGGTTAAACGCGGATCCGACGGCGAGTCGGTTTTTTTTCTCTTTTTCGAAGATCAGCTTACAGGCGAAACAGTCGACGATGTCAACGACGATGGTGTCCCGAGGGACACTTTGACGAATAAAAAGTAGACGTGGTTCCCGCGGGCCACTACAGGTAATTGTTCAATCTTGATAATTTACAATGCTGTATACCGACAACGATATCATTGCCTCCACCGATTCGCCGGACTTTTTACCCCTTTTCTTTTTCCCCTCGACAATTTGCAAGTCGATCGCGTTCACACCGTAACCGTCGTAAAATGTCGCCGATGTTTCTCCGAACGCCGTTGTGTGTAATTAGGCGTTTTTCACGGAGCAGGCCGCGGGCGAAATTCAAATTACTCGAAGCTTTGGTTCGCGCTGTTTGAGCGGCGAAACGTCAATCAACCGATACGGAAGCGCCCGGACAAAATAATGAAAGGGTTTTAATGCCGCTAGGAAAATCGCCATTCCGGTTCGCGCAGAAATGGCGAGTAGCGGACAGGATTGATTAACACGGTTGCTCCTTTCCACGCGTTTTTCATCGTCGGACCCTATCGTTTTTCGCACTGCTCGCGTCAATCCGGCGCCTTGCTAATCATAGTGTCGTTACATTTCTCTACCGTTTAGTCCGAGAGATAATAACTTACCGTTACGGCGGGAATATCTTTGCTTCTGTACGAGTTCTACAGAATGGTGGGAAGCAATTGAATCTATGAATTCTGTATTGGGTAATCGAAATTTTAGAACGATAACGTGACTTCTTTACACATAAAGCAGGATGGATGGGTGACGTTAATTAATTTTTATAGAAGGTATAGATTTATTAAATTTTTGTAAGAAATGACCAAATTATAGCGTAAAAATAAATTAAATCTGATACTATTGTAAGCGTAAAATAAAAGTAAATGTATATTCTGGTAAACTGTAATATAATCGTCGTGCTCACGCCAAGCTGACTCCGAAAAGGACACTTCTAGCACAGAGTAAACCAAAGGTGACACTCTATCGGCACCTTTGATCTCTCCAAAACGCTGTCCCTTTAAATTGGTTGTACAGACGAGCGGGAAATTTAAATCGAGCAAAACTACTTTCATGTCAATCTCTAATAATTTGGAATATATTTGTAATAAATTTTCTGTATATTACTAATATTGTCTGTCGAGGTATTTTTATCAATTTTAAGGCGTTGAAAAGTTGAAAAAGAAAAGAATATACCAAAATGATTGCTCTACAAAATATATTTGAAGCATATGTATTACGGAAATGATTATTACAAATAACTTATAAGAAAATGAAAAACTATATATCACAAGAAATTACAGATGAATGTGTTACAGAGATATGACACAATATTTGTTACAAATAAATTACTGGTGAATATGCAGGTTTAAACTATTCTTTTTCGACCGCCATACTTCTACCCTATGCACATGCGCACCCCCGATTCTTTTGATTTGGGCATTTAAATTGGTTGTGTCCTCTGTCTCTCTCTAGGAGATGGGTTGCCTTGTCTAGTGTCGCCTCTTGTTATATCTGCTCTTTGCTTCTAGTCTTAGGACCCCCTTCGCTAGTCTATCCTGCGAACTGTTTATAGCTTTAAAGTTTCCCTTCAAGGGCCATAGATAAACGCCGATGGTTTACGTGCAACTTTCTAATATACGAAATGTTAGCTTTCGAATTTTCTTAAATTTTCGAGTTTAACATTTTACATAGATACTTGTATAACAGTGTTATACAGTATTACGCTAAATATATGATTTTTTGATACTAAGGTGATGTAATTGACTGTTGATGTACTATCGATACATCATTGATATTTAGCAATATATCATTAATATTAACGTTAAACAATTGATTACGTTAGGTAAAATATATCTATCTTTTTTACAAATAATGATTGATCGTGTAAAGTGAAAAATACAAAGCTCGTAACAAGCAATAGCATATTTCCGTTCTGACTCTATTATACATTCATGAAGTTCTTCGAAGTTATCTTGCAGTTATGAAATTAACGTTTCCTGTTGCTCTTTGCGATATCTTCATCGAACTCCTGGAACAAATACCATCGGAACAAGCTTCTCTTCTTAACCGTTTCCATCTGGAATAGGTATGACACAGATTTCCTCTGGATTAGAATACTTATATGAATTTATAGGTTTCTAAATTTTCATATTCCTCAAATTTTTTAATTTTCGTATTTGAATTTATAAGCTTTTAAGGTTTTTAAATTTTTGAGTTTTCAAGTTTAAACTTTTCAACTTTTCAAACTGAAATTTTTCAATTTCAAAATTTTCTCTCAAATTTTTCTAAATATCTAAGTTCCCTTTCTAGGTTTCCATATTCCTCCATCCTCAAATTCTAAAGTCACCAAACATCTATATTTCGTAATCCCTAGCTCCCTGAATGTCTATACCTCAAATTTCCGTATTTCCAAATTCCTCAATACACAAATCTCTACATTTCTAGATCTTCAAATTCCAATGTCGTTTCAATCCACACTTCCCACATTCCTGAGTCTGCAAATACCTACGTTCTCAAACATCCATGTCCCCAAATTACTAACTCTACAAGTGTCCCCAATCCCAAATTTTTTCACCACCATATTTTACATTCCCACGTGTCTAAATTCTCAAATCTCTAAATTGCAAAATTACCAAGGATCTACGTCTGCATTCTGTAAGTTCCTAAAACTCCCTGTTTCTCAATAAGGTCTATAAATTTCTTCACCTCCAATTTTAAGATCTCAAAATTCTCTGTTACATAACTATATATTCAAAGTCCTATTTCTCCAAATTCCAAATTCCCAAAATCCCTTATCCTTCAACTAAATCTCTAAATTTCTACGTTTCCAAAATTCCTTGCTCCCCAATTAAATTTCTAAACTCCTACGCCCTCCAATTCCAAACTCTCTTAATTCTCTGTTCCCCAACTATATGAGCAAACTCCTCAAATTCCATATTTCCAAAATTCCCTGTTCCCCAAGTACATCTTCGAACTCCCACATCCCCAAATTCCAAGTTCCCAAAATTCCTTATTCTCCACCTAGATCTCCAAACTCCTATGCTCCCGAATTTCCAGTTCCCCAACTAGATCTTCCAATTTCTTCCTGCCCAAATTCCACATTCCCAAACTTCCAAAATCTCCATATCCATCATCCTCCAAATCTCAAGCTCCCCAAATTCCCACGTTACCCACATCCTTCAAAATTTTCAAATATCCTATCCCAGTGTTTATTCCTACACATCCACAAAGCTAACAAGTGAATGTTCTCCATCAGCATATATCTCCCAGAGAAGTACTCGACTCGGTCAAGTACCTCGGTTGTCGGCAAAAACGTTTGCCGACATTGACACAGTTTCCCGCCGCATTATCATTCCTCTTCGACGGCGTATCGTGGGAAACCGCGATGTCGCGTTTTCGCCGCGGAAAATGGCAACCGCTGCTACCTGCGACACCTGGTCCTGCTATACAGCGCTCGCCCACGTTCCTATGTACGCGGGCACGTATGGTCGCGTCACTTGACGCGCGTTTTCAATGCGACAGGCCACGGTATTTCTTGCGTGGACTCTGAAAAGTCGTCGATTCAAGCCGCACGCGAGTTTAGCCGGCGAGCTGCGAGTCACTCGGCTCAGGGGATCAGCATAATACGAGGCCGGCCTACGCGTTTTGCCAAGCTGTGCCAACACCGACACGCCCTGCCTACATTACGCGGACCAGGTGTGCCCGATTTCCAACATTTTTCCTTACCCCTCTTAGTTGACGGGGTTGATTTACGCCCCGCTCATTTTTGACGTGCCGTTCGCCGGACACGTGATATGCAAGGTGCTGAAAAGGTTTCAGGAATTATACGATCGATAGTATTCATTAACGGCGCTACGAGAGAGTGCCGTGCGACACCCATCAATTTGTCATTATAAAGTAATCGATAGAAAAATCTGAAAAAGTGGTGCGTTAATGTTAGGCTGACGACTGTTATCGTTGTAGGCTGTTGTAGGGATAATTGTTGACTCGAATATCGAGAACACGGCTTCTGCGAAACGGCGATATATGGAGAGTCATTTGTTTTAATTGCTTTCTGAGAATACGTGGACGAGGTTTATCATAGAGGGAGGGATATGAATTTGCGAGTTTACGAAGTTGAAAATTGTTGTGCTGAGATCACATGTGTATTGTAATTTGAAAATTTTTGAATTGGGATGTTTTTGAATTTGATATATGGAATTTTGGAAATTGATTTGGAGAGTTGGATGTGTGGAGATTAAGAGATTTGGGAACATGAAGATTTGGAGACTTGGAACTTTAGAAATTTGGAAAATTAGAAATAGAGGAATTCGATAACGTAAGTATTTGGAAATTTAAAAGTTCATTAGTTTGGGAGATTTAAAAATTATGGAATATGTAAATTTTGTCAATTTTGTAATCTAGAAATCTAGGAATCTAGGAAACTGGGAATTTCAAAATCTAGGATTCTACAAATCTAAGAATATAAGAATCTATGAATCTATGAATTTATGAATCTGGGAATCTAGGAACCTAGGAGTCTAGGAATCTAGGAATCTAGGAATCTAGGAATCTAGGAATCTAGGAATCTAGGAATCTAGGAATCTAGGAATCTAGGAATCTAGGAATCTAGGAATCTAGGAATCTAGGAATCTAGGAATCTAGGAATCTAGGAATCTAGGAATCTAGGAATTTAGGAATTTAGAAATTTAGGAATCCAGAGCTTTAGGGATCTAGGGATCTAGGAATCTAGGAATCTAGGAATCTAGGAATCTAGGAACCTAGGAATCTAGGAATCTAGGAATCTAGGAATCTAGGAATCTAGGAATCTAGGAATCTAGGAATCTAGGAATTTAGGAAATCCAGAGCTTTAGGGCTCTAGGGATCTAGGAATCTAGGAATATAGGAATCTAGGAATCTAGGAATCTAGGAATCTAGGAATATAAGAATCTATGAATCTATGAATTTATGAATCTGGGAATCTAGGAACCTAGGAGTCTAGGAATCTAGGAATCTAGGAATCTAGGAATCTAGGAATTTAGAAATTTAGGAATCCAGAGCTTTAGGGATCTAGGGATCTAGGAATCTAGGAATATAGGAATCTAGGAATCTAGGAATCTAGGAATCTAGGAGTCTAGGAATTTAGGAATCTAGGAATCTAGGAATCTAGGAATCTAGGAATCTAGGAATCTAGGAATCTAGGAATCTAGGAATCTAGGAATCTAGGAATCTAGGAATCTAGGAATCTAGGAATCTAGGAATCTAGGAATCTAGGAATCTAGGAATCTAGGAATCTAGGAATCTAGGAATCTAGGAATCTAGGAATTTAGGAATTTAGAAATTTAGGAATCCAGAGCTTTAGGGATCTAGGGATCTAGGAATCTAGGAATCTAGGAATCTAGGAATCTAGGAACCTAGGAATCTAGGAATCTAGGAATCTAGGAATCTAGGAATCTAGGAATCTAGGAATCTAGGAATCTAGGAATTTAGGAAATCCAGAGCTTTAGGGCTCTAGGGATCTAGGAATCTAGGAATATAGGAATCTAGGAATCTAGGAATCTAGGAATCTAGGAATATAAGAATCTATGAATCTATGAATTTATGAATCTGGGAATCTAGGAACCTAGGAGTCTAGGAATCTAGGAATCTAGGAATCTAGGAATCTAGGAATTTAGAAATTTAGGAATCCAGAGCTTTAGGGATCTAGGGATCTAGGAATCTAGGAATATAGGAATCTAGGAATCTAGGAATCTAGGAATCTAGGAGTCTAGGAATCTAGGAATCTAGGAATCTAGGAATCTAGGAATCTAGGAATCTAGGAATCTAGGAATCTAGGAATTTAGGAATTTAGAAATTTAGGAATCCAGAGCTTTAGGGATCTAGGGATCTAGGAATCTAGGAATCTAGGAATCTAGGAATCTAGGAACCTAGGAATCTAGGAATCTAGGAATCTAGGAATCTAGGAATCTAGGAATCTAGGAATCTAGGAATCTAGGAATTTAGGAAATCCAGAGCTTTAGGGCTCTAGGGATCTAGGAATCTAGGAATATAGGAATCTAGGAATCTAGGAATCTAGGAATCTAGGAATATAAGAATCTATGAATCTATGAATTTATGAATCTGGGAATCTAGGAACCTAGGAGTCTAGGAATCTAGGAATCTAGGAATCTAGGAATCTAGGAATTTAGAAATTTAGGAATCCAGAGCTTTAGGGATCTAGGGATCTAGGAATCTAGGAATATAGGAATCTAGGAATCTAGGAATCTAGGAATCTAGGAGTCTAGGAATTTAGGAATCTAGGAATCTAGGAATCTAGGAATCTAGGAATCTAGGAATCTAGGAATCTAGGAATCTAGGAATCTAGGAATCTAGTAATCTAAAAATCTAAAAATCTAAAAATCTAAAAATCTAAAAACCTAAAAGTCTAAAAATCTAAAAATCCAAAAATCAAATGGACCAGAAATCTTCAGGCAACAAATTTCAAAATTTCGACTTTCACAATTTAAAATATATAGTGCATCATGTCCAAAAACGCAATGACTTGCTCGTCCATCTGTTATGTCCACGAACACGCAACTCGTTACCGGAAAACAAGCTCGATAAATAGAACCTAGACAGAAATTTATTATTCATCAGAGCGTTTTTCGTGTTATGTTATCGATATGATAGTGGTCGTGGAAAGTCCATGTTGCACGGTTCGCTTGCAATTTGGAGCACATGGAAATAGCCTGTGCTGGCGCAGAAAGTCATTACCAATGGTCACACCTGGAATTTCATTTGATAAACATTATGCCACTTTAATGAATAGAGAATGGAAGTTTCAAAATTGATATATAGTAGAACAAAATCAATATTCTCTAAAGTATGTGTCGTTTGATTAATTAATTCGGAGTGACCGATTTAATCGAGAGCGTGATTGATACATGAACAAATAGCGGTGTTACGAAGGATATCGACTAATAATACATTCTACTAGTATTAATAATTACGTTTATTGATTTGCTGCCTTCATTAATTAACACGTTGACGGTCGATTTCATTTGCTACTTCAGTGTGTGAACTTTCTTATAACGTTCCTCATCTTTTATCTAACATGTTATTTTCTAATCACAATTTGAAAACTGCTCGTTTTACGAAGTTTATTGTATTGATAAATGGAATTAGAAAATACTTGATCGTCACTAAATTGCAAATCGTAGAATTATTAATTGTCAAGTTCAGAATTTGAACGTTATATAAAATGACTGTGTTTAAAATTTTTATTTATGTAATTTGCTGACGAGTAATCTTTCTATAAGGTATAAACTTTTTTTAAGATATCAAAGGTGTCTATGGAGATCGCTATAGCCGTGAATAACAAAGTGATAGTAATGAATGTTCGGATCTGTAGCGGTGCTTCTGAACACGTGATACATATCTGGCGCAGCGTGTGCAGTTTCGTGCATAGTCATCCTTATATGGGGGTGCAAAGGGGAACAATAGATTTTTCACCTTCTCCCTGTTGTATGAGCGATTGAAAAGAAAGTCGACAATGAATCGTGGATCGGGTTTGCGACTATTGTTACGACCTGCCGCGGCTCTATCAACGTCTAAACGTATACGATTTCAAAACGGTAATTATCCTCGCGCCTACGTGTTACAGTCGCGTATAAAAGCGTCTGGTATGCCATCGATGATTTCCTCGATCGATATCTCGAACGAAACGAAACGGAAGCGAGACACGACCCGCTTCCGAGAGTCTTCAAGCTGTAACCCCGCAAACGCGCCATGAAATTGCTGCGTTGTGAATTATGATATATAGTTTCGAGCCGATTTGAAACGGGTAAACGCATTCCACTTCAGAAACGATTACGGTAGCCTTATATTGCCACGGACGAGATTACAGCAGCGACAATTTCTTGAAATTGGCTATATAAGAAGAGCTGTACTGATGGGGTTTATAATTACGTTTCTATGTATATGATACAACACATACTCATTTCATGTTCATTTCATCAACACATAATTAAGTCATTGCATATATGGCAATTTAATGCACGGTGATATAACGAGTGTCCATAAAACGTGTATACAACGTACGGAATTGTGAGTCGTGGTATAACGAATTACAATTATGATACGTGATGATAGTAGTGAGGGACGCTTATGACGTATGGTGATATAACGCGTGGCAATACAACACGAGGCAATATAACGAAGTGACTTAACGCGTGGCGATAGAAAGTATAAAATTTTAATGCGTGGTGATACAAGTGTGACGATTGCCACGTACGGCGATATAATGCGTGGCAATAAAACATGTGGCGATATAACGTGTGACGATACAACACGAGGCGATAAAATTTTATTGCGATGTAATACAAGTGTGACGATTGCGACGTACGGTGATATAACGCGTGGCGATATAATGCAAGGCGATACAAAGCGTGGAAATATAATGTACGACGTTACAACGTATAGGAACTTAAAACAGTGTGATACAACAAGTGACAATTACGACGCTTGGCTATATGACGCGTGGCAATATAACGCGAGGCGATACAAAGCGTGGCGACATACCGCGAGGCGATACAAAGCGTGGAAATATAATGCATGACATTACAGCATATAATAACTTAAAACACTGTGATATAATAAATGACAATTACGACGCTTGGCAATATGTCGAGTGGCAATATACCGCGAGGTAATGCAACGCGTCGCAATACCGCCTGCCATAATTATAATATAATAAGCTACTATCTAATGTATGATAATTACTCCAAATCGTAGTAACGATTACTAATAGCGTAATTATCAATGAACACGAAAAGAATTTCAATTACGCTAACGATTAGATCGATCGGTAGAAAGGTGCGAATACTTATCGCAAGTATCGTTTTCGCTTGTAACTCAAACGGGACTTAAGTTTCGCGCAGTCCGTGTACCGGTGTTAACTGTCCATCTTCGTGACACGCTACTCTCACAAATCGCTTTCAGCTTGGTCGATAAATTAAATGCAGATCGACTGGTGAGTGCTCGCAATAATTCGCCGTTAGAGGCTGTTAGAGTCTCGAACGCAACAAAGATGCGTGAACACGCTCGCGATTTCTTTTGACAGCCGCGACGATGCGGTCGAAAGCGTATTGGAGCGATGCCGTTCCTGCTCCGCGTAGATCGGTAATTGCAATTTATAACCGTGCCTCTTAATGGCTCGTGTCATTTGTCGTTCGGTGGTGTGCTCGTATCCGATGGAGATCAAAGACAGCCCGTGGTTGGACGTAAAAAATCGGAACCCGTTACTAATCCAATAATCGAACAATCATCCGCGACAGAGGATAAATGTATTACTTTCATCATTCGGGAACGGTAATAGTTGGGTGTCTTTAAGGGTATAAATATTGTGATACGAATTTACTTTGCACGCTCTTTTGGATATAAATTTCTCCTTCGATCGGCTCGAGAATACATAGTCTCCGCGTGTAGACTATATTAATTCTCTGTCCGGGACAATTTATGACATCAGAATTCCATTTTCGAATTAAATATATCCTTCGTAACTTTCGCTACAAGAGTTTCGTAATTCTAGGGTGCAGGTACAGATTATTTCAACACGTTATTAATGAATCAAAATGAATTTTTATATGCTCATACGTTACATGGACATTCGTTGAAATCGTTCGATTGAATTACAGTACCTTTTACATACATTCGACCGATATATTTGTCTAACATGTTGAGATATATTCTTGTACACGTATGTGCAACTTAATTTTTAGTACGTGTACGAGTATGTTCTATGTAACAGTTAGTGTTAAAGTTAGGTTTAAATACAACTATCATTGCAACAACTGTGTAGTATTATACGTTCATCAAAACAAGATCATGATGACATATATGTCATGCAAGGTCATCAAAATCAGTAAAGTGATTATGTTTAACATTTCATAATAAATTAACGGAATTAAAAAAATATTTTAAAATAGTCCCATCCTTCATGAAAAAAACAAAAAAGAATTTAGCTAAATCGGTTCAGTAGTTTCTAAGAAAAAAATTCGTAAGTGAAGCTCATTTTCGCAAAAATGGGTCAAAATTGCAAACTTTGAAAGCTTGTTATTCCTTAACAAATTCGAAACCGGCAAAATGATGACTTAAACCCCCCCTAATTTCACATGGACTACAACATATTTTGATTAGAGCAAAATCGCAGAGGTGACGTCTAAAAGTGATCGATTTTGCGTGGAATGACCCTTCAGTGAATTCCTGAGATTATAGGAAATTACTCCGATTTCTATTCACGCGTGTCACTCCTACAAGTTCGTACGAATTCGGCAACAGTTTCGTATTAAGTCACTCCGACAGGCAAGCCAGCAAAGCGAAGTAAGCCCGCGACTAATTTTTCAGCAGCTCGGCTTACAAAGCGTGCATAATACGCGCCCTCGGTGCATACTCGTGGCTGTGCAATCAGCCGCCTACCCGAACACGAGCAACAAACACGAGGATGCTGGTAAACCGTACCGAGCAACAACCCAACGACTAATCCCTCGGAATCAGCCTCTGTACACACTCTCCGAGGCCTCGCAACGCTGACAGATGCATTAAAGCTCGCGCATTACATGTCGCAATCCCCCTAAGAAATTATTAGAGAAATTTCAGCTGATCGTTCGCCTTTAATAACATTGTTACTTGGACGACATACGTCGAGCCAGCTGTATGTTAATCAGCGATACACTTTTGGAGTCTGTACGTTCGAACAATACATCGTATAAATATTTCTACTTTGTCGGTTTTTCGTGATTTATGACACTGACGGACACCTGTGTTCCATGGTATATTTTTGACACAGTGCTATTCGAATGTCACCAAGTTTATAATTTACGTTTGCCTTTGTATTGCAATTCATGACTAGAGTTTATTTACATATTTCCACGTTATGACATCAATTGACTCGAAAGTGAGAAAACAAGTATTTCTCACTTTTGAATAATAAGATTTTCAGTAATTTTAAGAAATGAAGATTTCTAACTTTGTATCACGAAGGAATAATTAGTCCGTCACTGTCCGCTGTCCATTTAACCGCGACAACTATCTGTTAGCTTGAACATCTCTATTTCTCGCGATCATCATTCTCCTCACGTGTTCACGGTATTTTCTCAAGCGTGTGTTTCAACTCGTTTTCCGTCATCGCGACAGCAAAAAGGTGCTTCCGGATGTGTCAGAAAAGCGATAAATGCTTTTAACGATGCTACCTTGATTCGTCACAGAACAAACAGTTACGAGGAAGAAATTCCATGAACAATGTGGCCGCCCGATAAATCCACGACATTTCGAATTACTTCGAATGATATTTAAGGACTATGGGTCGTTTTCCAATGAACATTGACATAGTGGACGGAACTGCCCCATAAATGTGGGATTCGGTAACGGGCGATTAATTTTGCGTGGTATGAGTGTGTGTGAAACAAAAGAGTGCGAATGCGAAATATATAAAAGCGCGACGGCGTCGAAAGAGAAGTGTTGACCGAACCGTGGAAACTAATTTTGTGTATTTCTTACGGTGAACGACTGAAATTGGAGACGAACACCGGTGAATGACGACATATGCTTAATACGTCGGTGAAAGATCGAATATTTTATTACATTCTTGTACATTCGGACCTTCACCGGTGTATATCGGCAATCACAGATATGCTCTGGTGGAAGTCCAAAAGAGAGGAGCCGACAAAGAAGCGACTGGCTCTCTCCCGCCAAATCCTGTGTTCTGCTGAGAGTCAGTCAGCTTTGTCAATCTTATGCAAACTTTGATACTGCGAGCAACGTTTTTTTAATTTCTTTTTCCAATACCGTAATTTATACTGAATGGATACTGCAGTAAATCGTGATCTCTTTCTTGAAAAGTTAAATGCATTAATTGCGGGTAAACGAGAAGACAATTGTTTTTATTTTTCTCAAGAAAAGTACTCTAAAATACTTTCTGAAGTGGTTTCTACTAAAACTAAGTGCAACATACCTTTCGATTACAGACGATCAAAACGTTTTAAAAATTAATGATGAAAGGAAATTAATTGTACCATTAAAATCAGGGGAAACGAATATACAGTATTATGTTACCAATGAAAAAATTGTTCAGTATACTATATGAAACTCACGCCAGAATAGGCCACGGAGGAAGAACACGTATGCTTAGAATGTACTATGTGTTTTAAATTCTTGGTCTCTCCTCTCAGAAAGAGAGGCGAAAAAGTTACGTCACCCTTGTGACGTTTTATAGCGACTGAATTACGGAGAAGAAAATATAAATCTCCATGTTCAACATTCACCATTAGTGCATGGTGAATGTCGATATTTACCGGTGTAAGTCAGAAATAAGGGTATTTAGCAAATATTTCGGACATACACCAAGCGACTATGTGAATGTCGACATTCACCAGATTTCGGTCTTTCACGGTAACATATTCATTGTTCCTTCCAAATTATTAAATTTCTATTATTACTTTAATCCGTTGTCAAATCTTCTTGCTCCCATCCTACATAAATAGAAAAGGTACGTTTCTCGCTGCATTTGCCCATGACGAAATGGGCCTGGGTCTATGGAATTGCCTCAGGGTATGGATCCAATCTCCAGCAATTTGCTCGTACCCTGCAGGGTAGCTCATTTATTTGAGCAGCAGATGCTCGTGTGGCAATCTACCACCCTCGAATTACTGTTAATTAAAAGATTTCATTCGGTGATATACATATTTCTAGACTTTCTCACGACCAGCTGTTCACACGTTCTTCCCGAAACGGTCAGGCGCCAGTCTCTCGGATGAAAAAAGCCACTTGAGACTCTCCTGTAAGTCTTACGTGTGCATTTTCACGATAAAACGCTACTTGTACAGCTTCGTAGAATTATTTAATCTATCGCTTCTTTTCGTTCCACTTCATGAACTAGTCGTAAGCTTTTTCCTTTGCGGTATTTGATATCGGACACGATTGTGAAATTACATGAATTATTGCTTTGAGAATATTAAATAATCTGGAAATGATATTACTGTAGGTGAAATAACGATTTATTAATTGACAGGTATTTAACACCTTCGTGCAATCTGCAGTTTTATGTTCTTTTATACCTGTTAGGAGATTAGTAACAGTAAATCATGTGTCTTTTACTTGAGAGAAAGTGTGGAAGGTGTGTCGTATTAGTTCAATTTTGTCGCGTTTTTTGCGCGAGAGGCTATGTTTTTACAGTTACGTTATGTTCGTGGGTCTCGAGGGCAAACCTCACACGTGGCAAAAATTTGACGAGTTGACAAGATTGAAAATTAACAAAATTTTATGAAGATGGTCTCGTAACTTGTTCTATATTGTCGTATACAATTTTTTATATTCCCAAACTAATTCTCTAAATTCTCAAACATTCAGATCATTAATCTTCTATATTCTCAAATTTTGTAAATTGTAAATTTTGTAAATTCCAAATTTCGGAATTACTAAATTTTTCAAACTTCAATTTCTAAAATTTTCCAACTTCAAATTCGCAAACTTTAAAATATTTAATTTTCTAGATTTCTGACTTCCAAATTTCTACGTCGACAAATCCCTGAATCCCTAGATGCATAATAATAGAATTTATAATATTAGTTCCTTTATTTGACACTTTATAATGAAGAACATATTGAAAAATTTGTCCAGAACAAAGGATAGACTTTGTTCAGAACAAGGGATCAGTTTAAAAACTAGAATAATTTATTTTAATATGTCTATGGATGAATTTATGAATAATTTGTTTAAATGTTAAGAAAAGATTTTTCCTTTGTTTCTTCCCATAAAAGTTTATGTGGCCGCCACTGCTTAGAACACCCTCCTGCAGCTGACGGCTCGTGTTTTATTTCAAACGAGCCCTTATCTTCCCTCGTATAGTGTTGCTGGCTCACCGTGACACGAAAGACCTTTCTCGTTTTTCCAGTCACCTTCCTTCAGAGGCTACCGATCCTTCATTCGGCCTCGAAGATCGTTGATCAGAACCCTTCGTGCAGTTCCTCGAAGGTCAAGGAGCCATCACCTCACCCACTGCTGTAACCCTTGCTCATAAAGACGTTATTGCTATTCTTATTATTATTACCATCATTATCGGCGTATTATTGTCTCACTTTAAATGCAGCCTCGTGCCGCACGAGAGCTTTGAGTCGTGCCTTCCGGTTTGTACTGATTGCTTGTACCTTTGCTTAGAGTTAGGTTCCTTGAGTGTAATATCTTTTGGTGATATAGTCTTTAGACTTTAGTCTACAGATTTTAGGTTTTAGACAAATTGGACTTCTTTTATGGTTAGTGGATCTTGACACTTCTGGAGAGACACTTTTAATACATATTTCTATTATTGGGGAGATTATGTCATAATGATATGCTTAGGTCATAGGGTGTATGACTTTGTTTGTCTACGTGAGGCTATGTATGTTTATGTATGTCTAAGTATGTCTAAGTATGTCTAAGTATATCTAAGTATGCCTATGTATGTCACGTATGTGTACGTATGTCTATGCAAGTTTATATATGGCTACGTAAATCTACATATGCCTAAGTATATCTATACATACATACATATGTGTCTATGTATGTCTACGTATATCTACATACGCTTATGCATGACTATATATATGTATTCATGTATATTTACATATGTCTATGTATGCCAATGTATGACTACGTATATCCACGTATGTCTACATATGTGTAAGTATTATATATCCATACATACATACATGTCTATGTATGTTAACGTACGTCCGCATATGTCTATGTATGACTACGTATATTTACGTACATTTACATATGTCTATGTATGCCAATATATGACTATGTATATCCACGTATGCCTACATATGTTTGTACATATCTACGCATATCTAAATATACGGACATTTTGATATACAGCAAATATTGTACAATCAATACCAGATGATCAACATCAAATTAAGAATTCGAGACATATAGTAATTCATCGTTGATCTAAATCTAAACAATTCATCAACTTCCTACTGTTGTTCGAAGTATGGCAAGCGGCTGAACCATGGTTCGATACTCTCTGAAATGATTCCACGTTGCACGGTCACGAAAAAGTACATCGTGAGTTACGATTGAACCTTTACCGTTGTTACCGGTCACGGATTTGTTCGCGGTCGATCGGCGAAGGATCTCGACGTAATTTATGAGCTCGAAATCGTATGCTCAGATATAACGATCCAAATACTTTGAATAAGGATATCCATGCAACTTGAAAACCTTCACATTGTCAAATTTTCGTAATTGCAAATGTTTGAAATATCCGAATTTATGAATTTATGGAGTTTGCAAACTTCTATGTCTTCAAATCCTCAAATTAAAAAAATGTATGTATCCATAAATTTTTCAAATTTTTCAAATTTCTCAAGTTTCTCAAGTTTCTCAAATTTTTCAAATTTCTTAAATTCGTGTCTTTGGACTTCGGAGATATAGGAAAATGGGAATATAGGGGCTGTGAGGCGAAGAAAGTTGAACATTTGTGAATTTGTGAATACGTAGACACATATTCTTAAATTTCGCAAATTAATCTCAAAATTTTTGCTGCTCAAAAAATACCTAAAAATCATAGTGATCCGGTTGCCGTATATTCCCTAAGGAAACTAGGCACGCGTACGACGATTGAATCGCCGTGCAGCTCGATCAGAAATCCCGTTGCGGCTTTCGGACACCGTGGTGCGGCAATTAGACAGATCGGAATCTCGTTTTCGCGGCAAGGATCGTTAACGATGCAACGATGGCCATCGCCCGAGGGTGGTGGCCAAGAGTGGTTTTAACGACGATTTTGATGAATTTAGTCGGATTTAATTAGGAGGCGCGTATTTTCGTGCCCCGTTACTTAAGGCCGGCCCCGGGTCCGTGTCGGAGGACCTTAAGAATCGAGTTTTGCATGCCTCGAGGACAAAGCCATAAAATACCAAGCGTAACAGCTTTCAATTACAGGTCCCCGTTCGCGTATGAGCCGCATATGTATACCGAAGCATACCGCTCGTCGGCTCGGCTGTCGGGTACCAGGGGAAAAAAAGGGCACACCGCAAAAACGACGACGAATCGAATTCCCTTGGACCGCTTGAAATTGCTTTTCCTACACCGGTATCTTCGGGTATTTGCTCCTTCGTACGTGACTACCGACGATTAACGACAAATCGGCCCGATCGGTGTATATGTACGCTTCATACCGATACGAACCCTTCATTATGACACATGATCGAACACACCCCGAAACACGTGTTTTGCATTCGTTACCGAACGATTACATTCTTGTGCCTAGCCTGCACCTGCGCACCGACAATGATTGCTTAAAAGTATAGATAAAAAAACTGTAAAATTGTATACATATAAATTGTATAAATATGGAGCAGAAAATCTGCTAGCATTTTCTTTGCAAATATTTATTAGTTGCCTGTAGACTTGCAGACTGCAAGATTTTAAATATTTGTTTGTGGATGAAGCATTGAATGAGGCTTTAGATGTTATGTAATAGCAAAGCAGCATAGTAATATAATAATATACTTGTGCAATCCAACAGTAATGTAATTAACAATATAAGAATGGAAAAATTAAATAAAATAATACACTATAGTAGCATAGTAACACAGTAATATAATAGTATACCTTTGTAATGGTGTAATAAGTAGTATAAGAGTAGTATTACAAGAGTAGTAATAGTACTATAATAGTACAGTGGAACAATATAATACTAGTACAGTACTACAGTAGTATCGTATTGCAACGGAAACATGGAACAGTAAAATACTAGTAAAGATCTAGAGTAGTATGAAAATCGAAGAATGAACAGTAAAATATTAGTAATACAATGGTACAGTGTAATAATTAAAGAGTGGAAATAAAATTATTAATTAGTAGTATAATAGTGATGTATTGAAACAATGGAAGAGTAGCAAACAAGAATACGGAAGTAATAAAAAAAAATGCGTAAAATAAAATATCAAATAATCGAATGCCCACAAAGACCATTCGAATAGCGCACCCGTGTTACATCGCATAAAAATGCGAAACCTATGAACGTTATACATCACGCAATTAGAAGAGTACATGACTCCGACTAACATAGAAAGTTTGTTCAAACGCCAACTAAACATTTTGATCGTCCGATATCGCTGTCCACATCGCTGATTTTCCACGATTATCGCAATGGAAACTGGCTGTCGGTGGTTCATGCGTGATTATAGCATGATGAATTGTCGCCTACGGCGATGGGACATTTTTCCGAGAATAGACGAAGATATTACATCGTGTACGGCGCAGCCGAGCATGATTGGCGTCACCAAGGTTGCCGTAAAGATGCGACGGGTCCGAGGAAACGTTCGCGAAATGGATGAAAAGGGAGAGGAAAAAAAAAGGGAAAAGCGAGTGACGGGTCGTATAGTAATTGGCGATTCATCACGCCGCGACAAGCCACACAGTCCTGCTCACCGTGTTAGCCACTCGTGGAGACACGACGAGCCTTCGCCAGAGGAGAACCCTTGCAGCACTTTGCCGACGAAAACGTTTGATGAAGATAAAACGGCGAAAAAGCAGCCGAGTTGTTTTTCGTCGATGTTTACCTCGGGACATCGCTCCTTCCTCTTTTTGCAACGTCGTAATTATTTCGTAATTACGCGTTCATTATGCGACCAAACAGCTCGGAATTATCTATGCGTGAAAAGACAATTACGTGAAACGACTTTGTTGAATATCACGTCGTTGACGCTTTAGTGCTCGGTTTCGAAGTGTGAAAGGACAGGAGTACTGGAAAATAATCCTCTTGTATCAACTTGAAGTTTAAAGTTCCAAGTGCTAGTTCCAGTAAAAAGTTATTGTACAGTCGTTTTATTGGTATTGTTGGTACAAAATGGTTGAGTGACAATTATAGTTAATTTTTGAACTTTGACTTGTTAGTAGAAAGACCACTTAGTAGGATGACCTTGACAATGTACCTAAAGCATACAACAATAACCTTGATAACATATTTAAAGCATATAATAATAACATACGAAAATGCATATGTGGACTAAATTGTAAAGACATATAACATAGTTGACAACGTTCATACAGACATACAATAAGATACGTTGACACATATGTAAAGACATGTCACATATGTGACACCATCCATAAACACAAGATACGTTCTGAACAAGAATGAAAGAAAGAAACAACGAAAGAGCAAACTATGGCTACATCACAGTCTATCACACACAAAGTATATTTGTGCAAAACAAAATGGACCTCTCAGGGTTGGATTCGTCTTTTAGTGTTCTCCACAGTTTACAAAGAGTAAGGCCACGGAAACGTTACATCTTGATTCTACGAGATGAAAACTGCCGCTTTTTTATATTCCGGCAGGAGGAATTTTAATTTTCTCAAGAAAACAAAAACTGGTTCTTCCAGCTATAGGAGACCGCCGGAAGGAGAGGGATCTGGGTACCATGGCATTCCACCCACTCAAACTTCGGTCGAGGAAGAGTCTCGAACGCGTCTATGACATTTCATCCACTGTTTGGTTTGTTCTTGATGAAAAAAACGAACGACACGTGTCAAAGACAAACACGAGGAAGGTCGAAGAGACTTTTCGAAAGTTCGATGATCGATGGGTGCCTTCCTAGGCGATGACTGGTCGACTTCTATAATTTGTATAATAAATGGAAAATATTCGTCTTCTTTCATTTTATTAGAAAGGTTAACTTCTATACATGAGAACATTCCATCAATTCATTTCAATAATTATTAGACATGTATTCATTTTCATTTATACAAGTTATACTGAATTTTCTGTCAGAATTCATTGCCTATATTTAAAATAGATACTGCTGACTTGGTCCTACATTAACAAAATTCATTTGTTTATTAAATTATTTGATCATTCTATACTTCTATACTGAACTGCAAGTCCCTATATGTTCAATAATTCCACATCGTAATTTTTCATAACGAAACATACAGTCTTTTCATCATCAAAATTTTTCATAACCTAATTCCACATGTTACACGTCATCGCATTTCCCAAAGTAAGCCACCCTCATTACGATTTTCCCTTTGGAATTACAATACAATTCTAATTATACTAATGAAATTGAAGCATTCGATCGTCGCAAATTTCCGATGAAACGACGTCGCATTTCGAGGTCCGATAAAATCCGCCGCGATACGAAACGCCGAGCATCATACACGGGAAACCCGAGTCCTTTGACGATGTTCCGTTATCTGATGTGGCAGATGGCACGGCGAATAAAGGATTCTACTTAGGCGACTGATAAATCATTTCCATATAAGGCGGTAGAAGCGCGGTACACGTTACAGATTCAAATTAAAAGCGTGCTTCTTAAAGGTAACCCGAGCTCCGGGGTCCATTTGGAGCCACGCCGCCGACTCGTGCGCGCCTCTCGAATCCCGAATGAGATATAAAACGTATACCTAATCGGATTCACAACTCGCCAGGATCAGTCGAACCGACCACGCGAGACGATTAAGTGGCTCGCTGATAAGCCAGCCCTTACCAATCAGCTTTACCTGTATCTTTAGATAAGCTAATATCAGCGGTCCTTTTTACCCGGACTAAACGTTTTCTCTGTCAAAGAACCTTCTGCCGATACCGGTCGCGATTTATACGTGCTCTTTCATTCCGACGGGAATTCCTACACCTGTAAATGAAATTTGTCATTCTATGGGGTGTATTCTAGTTATCTAGGAATTTTGATACCTTGGGATTTTGGAATATGGGGATTTTGGGATATGGGGATTTTGGGATATGGGGATTTTGGGATATGGGGATTTTGGGATATGGGGATTTTGGGATATGGAGATTTTGGGATATGGGGATTTTGGGATATGGGGATTTTGGGATATGGGGATTTTGGGATTTGGGAATTTTGGGATTTGGGAATTTTGGGATTTGGGAATTTTGGGATTTGGGAATTTTGGGATTTGGGAATTTTGGAATTTGAGAATTTGGGAATTTGAAAATTTTGCGATTTGGCAATTTTGGGATTCGGAAATTTTGGAATTTAAAAATTTTGGAATTTGAAAATTATGGAATTTGAGAATTTTGGGATGTGGCAATTTTGGGGTTTGAGAATTTTGGAATTTGGCAGTTTTGGGATTTGGGAATTTTGGGATTTGGCAATTTTGGTCTTTGAGAATTTTGGGATTTGGCAATTTTGGAATTTGAGAATTTTGGGATTTCAGAATTTTGCGATTTGGCAATTTTGGGATATAGGAATTTCGGGATATAGGAATTTTGGGGTATGGGGATTTTGAGATATAACAATTTAGGGATATAGGGATTTTGGCATGCAATTATTATGGGATATAGGAGTGTTAGGGCATAGGGATTTCGGGATATAGGAGTTTTGGGGTATAGGGATTTCGGGATTTTGGGACATAAGGATTGTGCAATATAGAAATTTTGGGACAGAGGAATTTCGGAATATAAGAACTTGGAGATGTTGGAATATAAGAATATGAGAATTTGGGGATGTAGGGATTTTGAGATATGGAAGTTTCAGTATGTAGAGATTTTGTTATATAAGAATTCATAAATGTAGGATATAGGAATTATTATCCTGTATATTAAATTATTATAATATTGAATTATTGTTCTATATACATAATAATTATCCTATATGCAGCATATAGGATGTAAGGATCTATGAATTCAGAGATGTAAGGATTTAGGAATATAGAGTTGGTCATATAGGATTTTGTAAATTTATGAATTTCGAGATCTAGGCACTTGAATATTTAGTTTTAGAAATTTAGGGATTCGTTGAGTTTTGAATTTGTTATTAATTATCTGGCTTTGGCTATCTAATAACTCAGAATATAGAAAGATTCATTGATCTAATGATTTCATAACCTAAGAATTCAATGATGTTAGAATTTGAAGATGTATTAATGCATTTTGCAAATTGCATTCTTATAGATATGTAGAGATTCACAGATTTAATAATTCCGACACAAGTATTTAAATTCGGAAATCCAAAAATTACAAAGAACCAAGGATTCTTAAATACCTGAAGGTTTTAAATTCGACTCTCGGTTAATTCTTCCACCGCAGACTACAATCCTCAAGTTCTCATTCTGCCGGATATTAATAAGAAACTTCGTAAGAAACAAAAGCTAATACAAAATCTGTCCTCGCATATTTTTACGGTCGTCCTTTCTACACGCTTGCTTTTCGTTTCTATTCAAGTCGGACGGTTGGTCCTTCTCCACCCACTCCTACTTCCTCTGCGCCTCCCTTCTTCTGTCCGGTATAATAATTAATGACCGTTCCTACGAAGAAGGCGCCGCCACCCAGGCTCGATTCTTCCTGACCGCAGAAAATAATTACGAATTCGAAAACGGTTGTTATTAGTCGAGAATTTTGGCCGTAAGATGTATGAGAAAAACGTGAAACAATGGCGGAGGTTCGTGTGAAAGATAGAATCGTTTAAGGATCGAATATTGTGGAACAGAGATCACAAGCGTCGAGGATCGACGTGACTGAATGAAGGTGTCCCGGCGAACAAGCGTTATCCTGGATGGGTTAAAAATGAGCAGCAACGAAATGTAAGACAGCAGGCAATTAGTAGAGGAAGAAAGGGAAAGGGCACGCTTCGATGCGTCGAGCGGTCGAAAGGGAAGACCTTGAGACTCGAAAATCGATTCACCAAACAAATGACTCGGTTACGCGCTACACATTCCAGCAACGGTTGATCTCTCAGTTTTCTTTTCGACGTTGCTACACGGACTCGGCTCCGCCATTTTAATGGCGCACAAGCTTGACGACACGCACGGAGACGAGCAAATAGAGGACAGGAAAATAAAGCGGACGAAAGGAGACCGCGGACGTGGCGAAAGAAAGGTCTGTTATTATACCGACGTGGACACAGAAAATTGCAGGACGATCAAAGGTGGAAAAGTGAACAAAAAGAGGGCTGAAGAGGTAGAGAACTAAAACCACCACGTGAGAAGGCGTGGTGGGGTGTGGTCAAATTTGTTGGGGGATTGTTGTTTCCTCTAGATTTATCTCTCATAAATTACTTAAAGAAACTTTCGTGTGGCGGACGTGTTCGAATGAGACACATACACTGCCAGGTAATAAAGAGACGTTTTTAGTACATCGGCTCCTTTTGCAGATACGGTTCTATTGTAATTAATTGATCTTTTTTGCGATACATTTGCGAGTAGTATTTTCTGGTAATTGGGTTTGTAGATCATTCGATTGTTAATTTGTATTTTAGCGTGGTTTATTATAATATGGGGTGATGTATTATAATATACAACGCATATTTAGGAGAAAAGGAAGGGTGTAAGGAAAATAGGGAAAGTCTGAGAATTTAGAGAAAGTTTAGGGAGAGACTAAAGAAATAGGAAGGTCATAATAACGTCATAGGAAAATATTAAAATTTACAGATTGTTAAGTTATTAAATAATAAAATTTCTAAACTTCTGAACGTCGAAGTTCTAAAACTCCTGAATTTCTAAATTAATTTCTGTGTCACCTAATTTCTACGTTACCAAATTTCTAAATTGTACTCCAAGTCACCAAATTTCTAAATTTAAAAACTGACAAATTTACAAAAACCAACTCCCTCAGTCCCTAAATCACCATAACATATTCTTAAATTATAAAACCCTCGAATTCTCAAATCCTATAATTCCCAAAATTTTCTATATTTCCAAAATTCTCAAAATTTCCAAAATTTCCAAAATACCAAAAACTCCCAAAGTTCCAAACTTCAAAAGAATTTTAACTCCAAAAATTTACTCCACCAAATTCATACCACGACTTTACCAAGCCAAGGTATTACGAAGACAACCATGACATCGTTTAATCAAAAAACTCGCCCCTAATCGTTTAGAAATAATTAAATAATTTCACGGAACACTACCGTGGTGAATCGTGAATGACGTTTTTATTTGTTTCGAAATCATTTTATCTTAGGCTGCAAATATCTGGAATCATCCTCCGACAAAGGCCACTCGGAGGCTGATATTTTGACAGATATAATTATACGGTCCAACAACCAGCCATAATCAAATTCAATTCGTCTCTATCGCTGTATCTAACGGTAGGAATTCTGTACCCTCGGTCTGAATCACGCATCGATCAGCGACTAACCTCGAATTCTTGTGGGTAAGCTTGTGGGCGTAATTTTTTTGACGTCTTAAGATGTCATGAACTGTTATGAGATTCACTTAGAATTTTACGTTGGATGCTTCTCTAATCATAATATTATCGAGCGAACAGTGAACAGTTATTTGAATTACCAAATCATCTCATTTTTAAATCTGAAAAATTTAAAGGCTAAATTATTTCTTATACTTATAGACTATCTAGAAATAGTTTATTTCTATGCTAAATTTCTAAATTTTCAAATTTGGAGATTTTAAAGTTAAGCTAAATTTGCAAACGCAAAAGTAGATAAACTTGTAAAATTGAAAATATGGCAGAGTCTTTAAACTTGAAAATTTGACACTTCTAAATTTCTGATTATCCGAATTTCCAAATGTGGTTTGAAACTTGGATGCAGCTTGTCCCACATCTCATCACTGCGATCACCGATTGCCCGCGAGCTATTCGCGGAGCTCTCGATCTGTCCATCGTTTACCATCGCGAAGCAAATGAATTTGTCCGACGTTCATAACAGCAATATCAACGACGATTTAGACGTTCTAGCCCAAACAAATCGAGTACACAAGCGGCGAGTTTACGCAGGGCCGGTTGGCGAGAAATGGAACGCTCGGTATCTCGATTCTCGAGCTGACGGATCGACAGGTGAATATAGAGATTACAAATAGTCCGGTACAAAATTATCGATAAATCTGACATTCACGGTGGCCAACGGTATCGTCGAAAAGCATCGACAAGAGGACCCTCTTCCCTTTCATGAAGAGATCAGACGAAACCAGTTGGTCGAAGTGAATCACGAGCAACACGCATTTCATCCGCTCGTCTTTTTTTCCTCTCTCCTTTTGCTCGCTTCGCTCCTCTTCTGGATACGTGTGTTTACCAATATGTCCGTTCGATTTATTTGCAACGAGACCTCTACCGAAGCTGTTCGATTACGTTGATTAACGACGATAACGCGTTCGGACGCCTCAGCAGCTTCTTTTTCTCTATTTACTCTTTTATGTGGTGGTATAATGGGAAAGGAGGTGATCTCGTTATTCAAATCGATTGATGAATTTCAATGTTGACCACAGTGGACATGTGATAGGAGAATGTGGGCTAATATGTGGACTAATGTAAAATGTGTTGCTTTATGCACCTTTCCTGCTAAGTTACATGGTTGAAATTATGGTGATGGTTCATAGAAATCTTGAACATTACCGATTCATAATAAATTTGATAATTTCTGGATTTTCCACATGTTATAATTTGTATAGTTTCAGATTCCTATCTCCTTAAATTTCTACCTCTTCAAGTTTCAAAATTGACAAACTTTCAACTGCTAAGTTTAAAGGCTTCAAAATTAACCAGTTACCAAGTTCTCAGATTTCAAGGTTACCAGTACGCCGTAGCTTTCAAGGCATACAAAGGCTACCAATTTCCCAATTTCCAAATTACCTACCTTATTAAATTATTTGACTTACAAATTCTCCCTTGTTAAATATCCAATATTCCGCATTGTCAAATTTTTGATAGCTCAACTCTCAGACTCCCTAAATTCCCAAATTCTCAAATAATTTCCAAGTTTCCTGCACACTTTTCAAGTAATAGGAGCAAGAACATCAATCCTTACAGAACCTAATCTGGACCTAACAACCGGTTGTATTTCACATTCTCGGGTTTAAACGAAAGGACATTTATCACGATAGTACAAAAACCGCGATGAAATATTTGGAGGCCCATCGCCGAAAGAGGAATAGGATCGCTTTCAGCCTTATCGTTCTAATAGGATACGCAAGATGGTCGTTTAACGCTCAAGTGGCAAAACGTTTTAGATAAGCCCGACGGGAAAGCACGAATTTTTGAGTAATTATTTCGAGCGAGGCAAATCTCGCCGGAGAAAAGAAGCAACGCCATTAAAGTTCAGTGGTACCATTTTGCCGGATGTTCGAGGTTCATTCGTTTCGCGTGGCGGTTCTTTTTCCTTCGTTCCCGCTTGGCCGATAATGACGTGCTTTTCGACGACTCATTTTGCCTTGGCTATACATATGTATGCATGTATACGTGTGCGCGATCAGAGGAGGGACAAAGGACGCGACCAGCCACCCAAGGACGAAGAGCGAGATTCTTTACACGTGGAACGGGACAATCTGCCCCGTATGCAAATGCAATTTCGTGGCTCGCGAACGTGTGCTCGCTCGCGTATTACGATCGGCAATATTTCGGGTGTAAGAAATGAGAGGCAATCTATATGTAAGTAAGGCCCAGAAACTATAACGGGTAACATCATCTGGACCTCTTTTTTTCTACGCATGTGAAGGGGAAAGATATGGAAAGAGCCATCGAGAGATAACATCTTCGGGATCGGTAGCCGCAGAACCACCAGTTATAGATCATGCTAATGGTATCTTGGTCTGTGCAACTCGCTACGTGCCAGACAACTGTCGATCCATAGATCGTTCGTACTTACGTACAGTCAGGAGCAAATCTTGCTTCCTCAAGGAAAATGTGTCGACGAGGGAGCTTCTTAATAAACTTGTAAATTTGATGATAAATTAAGAATTTGGAAACTTTGGAATTTGGAGATTTGGCAGAACAGGTGTTTAGGGATTAGGGGTTTGAACATGCAGCTATTTGGAAATTTAAAGATTTGAGAGACTAGTGATATTAGGATCTCAGAAATTTTGTGATCCAAGGCTTTTGGATATATGGACTTTTGAACCTACTGATTGGATCCAGGAATTTTTGAATTTTGAATGTAGGAATTTTTGAAAGAGACTTTTTGAGTCTAGAGATTTGCGGTCCAAAGCTTTTTCAATTTAGGAATTAAAGGACGTGCGGTGATTTAGGAATATGTTGAAGAATTTCTAGGAATATGAGGAGTTATGGATTTGGAAATTTATCAATTTGGGGATGAAATCATTTGAATATTCCAGCATAAATTCAAGTACTTCAAAATACGAAAATTTGGGACAATTAGGAAACTTGTCAAGTAGAGAATTTCGAAACTTACCTACCTTTGAAGTAGTACAATTAGAAAATTAAAATATTTTGTGTGAAGTCCTACATATGTCACATACACGTCATTCATATGTCACATACAATAAAGGGATATATCAAAATAAGTAAAAGCTACAAAATGTCTACGATCGAAATTACTAGTTCTCACAGTCTATTCTAAGCCTCGTTACGTTTGCTATATTTATATGAATGAGATCACATCTCGTATTTAGTCCAAACGTCATGTCAGATTCGATACTTCCGTCAACTGGCTAATACCATCTGACAAGTGTACCTCCGCAATAAACTCGCTTGCGAATCATGCGAACGGTCGATTGAACTACCAGGGGTTCGTGATCGATTACAGTACGTTCCAAACAATCGTTGCCTGTGCTTTTCATCCCCGACAAAAGAAAGCAACGAGTCGATGGGTCGAACGAGGCCGGCCTCTCCCATCAGTCAGATCGGGCGACGAAATTGCCGGTGTTCGGCGGCATTCGATTATGACATTACCGTTCATTTGTTACGACTGTCATTAAGTCCGGACCTCCGACCTCAACGAGGCGTCGAAGGGGCCCAGGATCGATCAACTTCGATGCCGGTACAACATTTCCAGCGTGCCGATGTTTCCCCTCCGGGCAACCGGCTGGAGGAAACCCATGGTATGAGGGTGTTTCCAGGGAGGCCGTAACAAATCTCGAAACAAACAGTCGCCGGGCAGATTCGCCATTTAAAATCACAGCATGAACGACCCTGTGACCCGTTAGTCTGGACTTTAATTTGGAAATATGTCGAGCGATTAGAGCTCGCAGAGGGGGGTGGCTGTGCGCCATTCAGCCACGTGAAACACCATCGTACGCTCGTATCCCTAGCGAAATGGTAATTTAAGCGACTCGAGATTTAACCAGCGCTCTTAATAATAGGCTAAACGACTTGTTAAACTTAATTAGCCGTAAATCAACAGCGACTTCGGCCCCGAATGTGGGATTTTGGATGTACAGATTTTTGAATATAGAGATGCGAGGGTTTGGGGGGTTAGATGTTAATGTATAGGGATGTTAAGGTCTTTGGGTATAGAGATGTTATGATTTTATTGATCTACGTAGGGATCTAGAAATAGAAGGAATGTGCATTTCGACATTTTTACATTATACAAGGACACCCTGTATGTAGTACGTAACATATGAAACGTAGGATATCTTGATGTAAGGGTACATGCATACTTTGCTTTTATACCACAAATTGCTATGGAACAACAGTTTCACGCATGAAAACTAAGACTTTCTGATGTCATATATAAGGCTATAAACGTGTCATTATAATTTCCACCGTGTCATAGCCGACGCAAAATCGTGGAACTTGTACGACGGACAAGTAAGAATTTCTCCGCTAATGCATGCAATTTCCTCGATACCACGAATTCGTTACCACGGTAGCCTAATGATTTGCGTAACGGCGAAATAATGATGATAAAATAGCACGTCACTCAATAAATCCGTGTCATTTCGTTAATCTAATAAAATGATTTCCGTTCTATAGAAAAAACGGTTGCCTCGGGCAGCTCGTTTCAAAACAGCGACTACCATTATTCTTCTTTGATACAAGTGCAATATTTGACAGAAGAAATACTCGAAAGCTACACGAAGTTACACCGATTTAACATTTTAATGGAATCTCAGCAACGACGGTAAAGAGTTGTTGTTAGTCATAGACAATTTTTGCATCGTTCTCTTGTCGATGATGGCGGAATCTGGGACGAAGGGGGCAGGATTTCAACGATCCTGTCTGACCAGAAAGTGCAACACAATTATGGGTCGATGACCGTATTATTCATGTCCTGTCTCAGAGCTGCGGACCTGTAGTTAACTTATCTCATCTACATAACCTCTTCCCAGCACCTCGTTCGAAAATTTCACTCGCGGGGATCAAAAACGCTGCTGCTGCACGTTCCTCGTATTATCCTTCCTCGTGGCATTATAAATTCATTGAAAGTTGAAGGCTTTATTTGTACGCGGAATCCTCGAAATGCCTGTACGCCGCACGAGCCTGCGCTCCTTCGTATTTTCGCTTTAACTGTAATCTAACATCGCCGCGCAAATACTATAAATCTACTCGTCGACGTGAAAACAAACAAAACTGTTAATTGCCATCGCGAGGTGAAAGCAGCGCGATAAGAATGCAAACTTGCGCATTCCGCTTGCGAAACGAGTGTCGTTAATGCGATTTTATTCGATAGAGAAAATTTCTTGAAAGCGCTGTCATTTGTTGGATGACTGTCTTGAATTATTATTTTACTAAGTTAATGGCCGTCTAATGGTCAATTAACGCTCGTTTTTGTCGATGTTAAGAAACGAGTTTTTGTGCAGATTGAAAATCGAACATGATAAGCGTTCTTGTTTATTCTAGTAATGTGTTAAATTGCGCGTACACTGTATCTTCCTTCATTTTTTATTGTCATTAAATTTTATTCGAATTTTCGACAGAATTCGTTTATATGCGAGTGATAATGTGTGGATAAGGTCTTTTAGGGAATTTTTTCTGAAACGTGTTCAAGAAAACTTTCGCTACTTTAAGAGATAAAATATATCAATATTAATTTTGTACAATTTTATTTAAATGTTGTTTAACTTTACATGCTAATAATTACATGTATACCATAATTGTTCGTGGCTACAAAAATCAGTAGCTTGCTATGTATCGCAACAGTCAAACATCGCCTTCAGCTATTATGATCGGTTGTTTCACGCCACTGGTCCCAAAACAAGCTCATCTGGTCTCCATCTGGTCTCCATTCTAAAGGGCCCATTTTAAAGGAGAACTTTCAAAGAATACGACCATATATTTTTTTAATTTAAACCCTTTATGCTCCTCATTGAAAAAAACGCAAAAAAAGAATTTGTTTAAATTTTACAACATTTTATAACAAATTGATGGAATTAAAAAAAATATTTTAAAATAGTCCAATTCTTCATGAATAAAACAAAACAGAATTTAGCTGAATCGGTTCAGTAGTTTCTAAGAAAAAAATTCGTAAGTGAAGCCCATTTTCGCAAAAATGGGCAAAAATTGCAAACTTTGAAGGCTTGTTATTCCTTAAGAAATTCGAAACCGGCAAAATAATGACTTAAACCCCCCCTAATTTCACATGGACTACAACATATTTTGATTAGAGCAAAATCGCAGATGGTGACGTCTAAAAGTGATCGATTTGGCACGGAATGACCCTTCAGTGAATTCCTGAGATTATAGGAAATTACTCCGATTTCTATTCACGCGTGTCACTTCTACGAGTTCGTACGAATTCGGCAACAGTTTCGTATTAAGTCACTCCGACAGACAAGCCAGGAAAGCGAAGTAAGCCCGCGACTAATTTTTCAGCAGCTCGGCTTACAAAGCGTGCATAATACGCGCCCTCGGTGCATACTCGTGGCTGTGCAATCAGCCGCCTACCCGAACACGAGCAACAAACACGAAGATGTTAGTAAACCGTACAACATATTTTGATTAGAGCAAAATCGCAGATAATGACGTCCAACAATGATCGACTTGGAATGACCCGGCAGCACTCGATATGAGTGGATATTTATAGTAGAGGAACGCGATATCGCGTCAGTATCGACACAATAAAAGAAAGAACGCGATATCGCGTGAGCGGACCGAGGGCGATATGATCAATCTGGACAATTAAACCGATAAAATATTCAAGACGTTCAGCATTAAGTATCCAAGCGTTCTAAAATATATAGGTGCGATCGTGATGGGTGGCGCATATGGGAAAGGTCAGCGCTGCTTGATCCTCCAACATAACACGAGCGGTGTTCAATAAATTACCAGCGGTTAGATACGGCTGCATTCTCGTCGTACGTCAGCCAGGAGCGTCTAGTTACCTTATCGCGTCCACGGTAGAATCGCGAACGTTTGAAACGTCGAGATAAATCCCGTCGTATTCGAATGGGTATCGGATCGTGCGGCACGCCATAAATGCCCGATGGAGGTCCTGAACAGATGAAGAACCGATTTGTCGGCACCGCTCGACTATTACAACGCTCGAACAGTGCTGTACAGAGAGGCCGATTGTAGCTGTTAACCGCTTTTTACGCGGAAAACGTGCCTCTTGATTACGTATCGCGTCGTGCGTTATTACATGCCTTCGTAACTATGAAATCGTGATCGCGAGCGTAACCGCAACTTTAAATACGCATTCGGGCAACGTAAGATACCTGGCCGCCGGGAAATTACGCGAAACACGGAACATTACGATTTTCTCTTCGTTCTTGTTTCCTTGATACTTGTAATCTCGGACGTGATATCACGGTTGGATACGGTTCGTTGAATAATAGTTCCGGATAATTAACATTTTTCTGCGGCGTAATCTCTAACAAGCTGCACTTTCTTTATTTCCTCTTAAACCGTCAGGAATCCCGATCCTTGTTGAAAATGTTAAGTTATACGAATATTACGGATATCTCGTTTACGGATTTGATGCGTGGATTTGTAGATTTATTTTGGGGTATATCAATTTGGAGAGTTACAAGTTTGGAATATAACGATTTTGGAATTGTGAGGATATTAGGATATCGAAATTTGGAAATATAGGAATTTAGGATATAGTCATTTAGGAAATAGAAATTTGCAAGTTTAGGTATTTGGTGAAGTAGGGATTTGCGGATACAGATATTTGGAATATAGAGATTTGGTGATAGGTTTTCAGGGTCCACCGATTTAAACTTTTGGAGATCTAAAAAATTAGCATGTATGGAAAGATGGTAATCTGAGAAATTAGGGATCTAAAAGAAATTGGGATTTAAAGATTTGGGAAATGAATTTGGGGATGGACTTTGGGATCTAAAGAATCTCCCATCTAGAAATACTGGAAATATAGGGATTCGAGGATTTAGAGCTTCCAAAATATTAACATCCAACTAACATCCAGTAATTCAGACAAATATTAAATACAATTATCACCGTTTAATTTAACCACTATCAGTCGCACTATTATTTCAATCCAGTTGAAAGAAGTTTGTGGAGAACCAGTTTGAAGGACAGCGATTAGAAGAGATGGAAGCACAGCGTCGAATGAAGACACCGTAGAGAATGAGCGATTGCTTGGCCGTGCAATCGGGAAGGTAAAGCGCCTCCGAGAAAATGCAATTATATCGGTACGTTAAACCACCGTGGAATTCGTTTTGTTGCACTCCGATCCCTACCCGTGGAAATTTACGAGCGGCGACCTGCGCCCGTCGCGTGCGCCACGGTGCCCGAGGACGTTTGTCTTTATCGTGAAAGCTGGCAAATGAACGTACCAAAATGCATTCTCGTACGTTGCATTATCGTGTTACGTTACTTAACACCTCGCGTACAGTCGTTGATAGCTGGTCAAATTGATCGGGGGTTTTAATTGAGTCACGATCGTGTAAACATTTTAAGTGGCGTGTGTTATGAAGGCACAGTTTATTTGTGATGTTTAAAAAAACATCTTAACACTACTGTAGACATAATGTTAGATTCTAAGAGAGATTCTAAGATAGAAACTTTTAAATTGAATTTACATTTTAACACAGAGCAAACCAGAGGTGACACTGTTGGTACCTTTGATCACTCCAAAACGCTCTCTTTAAATTGGTTATACAAACGAGCGGGAAATTTAAATCGAGCAAAACTACTTTCATGTGAATCTCTAATAATTTGGAATATATTGTTATAAATTTTCTGTATATTACTAATATTGTCTTTCGAGGTATTTTTATCAATTTTACGGCGTTGAAAAGTTGGAAAAGAAGAGAATATACCAAAATGATTGTTCTACAAAATATATTTGAAGAATATGTATTACGGAAATGATTATTACAAATAACTTATAAGAAAATGAAAAACTATAAATCACAAGAAATTACAGATGAATGTGTTACAGAGATATGACACAATATTTGTTACAAATAAATTACTGGTGAATATGCAGGTTTAAACTATTCTTTTTCGACCGCCATACTTCTGCACTATGCACATGTGCACCCCCGATTCTTTTGATTTGGGCATTTAAATTGGTTGTGTCCTTTGTCTCTCTCTAGGAGGTGGTTTCCTTGTCTAGTGTCGCCTCTTGTTATATCTACTTTATGCTTCTAGTCTTAGGACCCCCTTCGCTAGTCCAGCTCTTAAATTCCAGTCTTAAATCTGAAGTTTCTCAAGGTTGAAAATTTGCAAGTTTACAAGTTTAAAGTTTGTGAAATTTCACTGTGAAAACTTGAGATCTATATTTGTGAATTTTAAACGGTAATTGACCTCGATTCTAATGTAATTAACATAACTCGCTCTCAACCTACACGTGATCTTAACATTGTCGAGTTCGATGATTTTAACATAGCTCTATTGCCTTCAAAATAATCCAGCAACACGAACGCTAATTATCTGTCTTATCCCCGGGTGTATCGATTCAACGTTCTCGCTTTTCTTGGCGAACCTCGTACGTTCTGCCTTGTTCGAGAGTCGTAAACCGTGGTATTACGGCTTTCAAATGTATCCGTCGATGTTGTATTCGGAATGAGCCCATTTCGATATTAGACAGCTCGTTACTTCATTGCCTGGTGCCGGTTCGCAATTAGCATCGCGTGCAGAATACTGATTGACACCGTTGGCAAAATGCGACCGCTTGACTAATTAATTACCTACTTATCTTCATCCTTCGGGCTCGTTCAATCGGCTCATATATGTACATACTCGCTTTTTCTCTGTGCACAATGGTTACCTCTTTGATGGTTTATTCCTGGTAAGCCTCGGGTTAAGCTCGAGTGCCAGACAATTTGAGCCGAGTAAGACTGTTGCGCATGGTGACGCATCAAAACTGTTTAATTCTTCATACGTCTACCTCTGTTGGACGCTACGTTATTACAGTAAAATCTCAATCATCGAAATTACATGTTAATCGAACATTCTTTTGTTGGAGAGATCTAAACTGAATCCCTTTGTTTTATGATTTATTTGTCAGGTGCGTCAGTAACACCTAATCACGTCTAAAATATTAGAACACTGAAACAAAAGTTGAAATATATTAATTTTGTATTCAACGCTGCAGTTAGCTGAATTATCTAAGACACAGTTTCAGATGATAATTAAATAAAAATAGTGATAAAATAATATTAACAAGAAAGATAATATTATGTATAAATATAAATCTTTAAGAGATATGTTTACATCTTCACCTTATTCCGAGTCTACGGTTACATAATTTTAATTATTATTTTAAATCTTATTTACACGAGGTCGTCGTATCGCTCTATATATTTCATCGTCAGTTACATAGATATTACATAACAAACGACATTGTTTATTACATTAAGAATACACAAGTTTATCTAATAGAGCCAAAAAGCGTATTGCAACAGCGATCGTTTTGAGAGGGTTTCTTTAAATCGAATTTCCATGCTCGTCGCGTTTTTATTTTTCAATTAATTAGAAACACGACGCGGACTCTTCAGGTTCTTAAAAGAGGAGGCTGGCTGCTCGCACGAAAAGCGGTATAAAGATAACGCGACACCCGGAATATTTCTTAATTCGTCGATGGAGTCGTTAACGCGGTCCAGCTCCGCTCGAGAATCGCTCTTAAAAATTCCCGCGGACGATTATCAAGCGTTTATCGCGCGCGATCTGTTCGCATTCGTCGGTGCATTTCGGCGACAACATAATCGTGACGATAACCGAGATACCTACTCCCGTAGAATTGGCCGTTTTGCAATTAACAAATGTATCTTCGTCGACCGAGCCGAGCGTATCGCATTGATTATTTATTCACTCCGCAGCCAGATTGCCCGAAATTCCACACAATTTCGATCGTTAAATAAATTATACTGCTAAATATCGCGTGACGAATTAATTTCTTGTGAAAATTGAGCTTTAGAGGCGAGCGGTATCTAATTGAAAGTTCAATGAATTACAATAAATATTAAGTACTTTAATAGTCTTCTGTTATATTGCCGTAAACATGGAGTCGGTAGTGTGGCATCGAGAGAAGTGCACATGGTGTAACTTATGTCGATATATTGTAGTAAGCTAATACATAATTTAATATCGTGGCAATATAACGTGTAGGAAACTGACAGGAAGTAACCTAATACGGGGTATATAACGGGTAGTAATTTGATTCCTAGTAATGTAACAAATGGCGATGTAATGCGTGGGAATTCGACGTGAGATAACTTCACGTGGGGTAATTTAATACGCGGCGATATGACACGTAGGATGCTGAAGTGTAATAATTTAACCCACGGCGATATAACGCAAAGTGATGTAACTCATGGGTGTAGTAACTTGACGCGTGACGATATAATGCGAGGCGATATAACACGACGTGATATCTGCCGTGTAGTCATATGACGCGTGGCGATATAATACGAGGCGAAATCTGCCATGTACTCATTTGACGTGTGGCGATATAACGCGAGTCGAAATCTGTCGTGTAGTCATTTGACGCGTGGCGATATAACGCGAGATGATATAACACGAGGTGATATCTGCTGTGTAGAAATTTGACGCGTGGCGATATAACGCGAGATGATATAACACGACGTGATATCTGCCGTGTAGTCATATGACGCGTGGCGATATAACGCGAGGCGAAATCTGCCATGTACTCATTTGACGCATGGCAATATAACACGAGGTGTTATCTGCCGTGTAGTAATTTGATGCGTAACGATATGATCAAAGCGTGTGACATAACGCGTGGCGATATAACGCGTGGCAATCTAAACGCGCGGCGATACAACGCGAGATAATATAATAAGTGCGTCTCTAAAGTATAGTAGTTTAATGCTCAGCGATATAATGTATGGTACTCTGACCTGCAGTAATTTGATGCGGCAATATAACACGTGAGATTGATATACAGCAATTTAATGCATGGCAATATAAAGCAAAAAGTTAAGTAATAATAACGTAAAAGTTTAATATCAAAATCGTCGAATCATCTGCAACATCGGTATTTAAATCGTTAAGGCGGCACATAAATCTAGCAAAGAGAATATTTTTAATTACAATTTCCTTGATTTTAATTACACGGGCTACCATTTATCTACTCGTTAGTAATTGCTCGATTTCTGCTCGCTACCGTTAATGAGAGTTATTATGAATTCTATAAAACGTATCACGAATTATCCCCTATACGAATTCATCGGATTGCTCGAACGGCAATACCAGGATGGTTTTCATGTAAATGAGGTGCTGCAATTAAGAAGGAGACACGGCAAGAGGAACGGTTAAATGATGAGTAGAAAGCAGTTTCCGTTCGTCGCGACGAATAACGTACATTTTTTGAGCATGGCGTCAATCTATCGGTTCGCTTTTAGACCTTGTTACCACTCAAACTTTCTGCAATTACGCAACCTGGAGTTCCATTATATCAGAAATGTCGTTTAACCTGAGTACCTCTTTTAACAGACAAAAAGGTTCATTTCCACATTATCAAGAAGGCTCTTAGAGTCTCCGTACCTCGAATCATCTTTGCATTATTCTAAAAACTGCTGTAGCTCTGATATTGAAATAGCGATTATGCGATACGTAAATGTCTGATAATAAACGATATTGGAGCTTATGAAATAAGCAGCAATATTTCTCAAATAAGTTATTTCTCTGATGCTTTATTTATTTCGCGCGGATAATTTATCTATTTCCCATTTTCATGTAACGCAGTTTCCTGCTTCTCACGACTACGTTATAATTTGAATTGCAATGCAAAATTTCACAAGCACTAAGATCATAGACATGGCATAACATATGTCGGATAGGCTAACATATTCGCAGCCAGACACATATGGATCTGAGTATTTTAACGACATGTACACATACGTGACATAGCGTGAAATTAAAATTTGCAAAGAGTGAAATTTTCCTTAAATCACTAATTCTAAGTAGGTATTGTTTCCGCACGAACGCTTCGGTGGTTAATTGATATATCGCGATAAGAGTAGCCCATGGACGTCGCGAATGCAATTCAGACTCGTGCATTAATTGTGAATCGCTCCGCCGAGCTATTCACGAGGATGCGTCCAATTACACCGCGATTGTCTTTACACGCACGAGGTGTGTACGAACGGGCAACATGTGCAGAAGGAGTTAAATTGACTGTGTTATTATCGTGGCGGTAATTGCGAGCGCTGGCAGAAGTCACACAGAACCTGCCGATGGTCGCATATAATTAAGATCCGACTTGTCAGTGGTCCTCGCTTGTTTCTCGTTCCCTTCTACGTATGTACAAACGCGCCGCTAACGCGCGATCCTTTCACGTTCCACGCGTGCTTCCTCGCTCCTTCCACGATTACGGTTCACCCGCCGCTGCATTGCTCGCTTGCTGTTGCTTAATCAATTCCCAGTCCGGATGATGCGAGTTCCTACCGAGCTTTTAGAGCCAGTTAAATGTCCGCCCGTCTGTGAACTCGCGTTGCACGATCGTTTTACGAGCTGTTCCAACTTTCCCTCTACACGATCGTCACCGATTAATCTATTTGGCATCGATCGATTCGATGTAAACCAGCGTGTTATATCCGCCGATGCAGCTGCGATAAAATTCCACTGCATTAACTCGTGCTTTAGCCAGTATTCATGCATAGATTAGCTATTAATTCAAATGCATGTATGGTGAAATTGATATATATATATTAATACACATACACCGTATATTTCATATGCACCGTGCAGCTCATCTCAGCTTCCCAAATATTGAAACATCTACATGCTCATTCTCACTGCTAATGAATCTCAATGACTCCCATGCTAATTCTCAAAAGTGTCGTCTTCTGATCGCTAGATACTTGATCGCTGAAATAGTCAAATAGCTGAATCGATGACATTTCTATATCAATACTCATAGATAACAGTAACGATGATCATTGATCTAGTTTAAAGGAGCGGCAGCCTGCGGGTAATACGCATCGAAAGGAAACGAGATCGTGAGGTGGGCCGTGAGTTAACTGTCTGACGGGCGTGTAAGCAGCACTCGGTATCTGTAACAGATCAGATACAAATGGAAGCTGCGACCACGGCGTTAAGTGAGGCCAAGTAAGCGTGGTAGTTGCCACCGTGGTAGGTAGAGCGTAGTTGGCGTGGCAGGTATCTCGCAGGTGGGGAAGGTTGGTAGGAGGTACGAAGAAGGTTCGGACAAAATCGGGTGCCGATCGGTAGCTACAGGACCGACAACGGGTACTTTCGCACCCGTGGCAGGTTAAAGGTGGTTGTAATTATGTGTCCACCCTACTACGATGCACAGTCATCGCATGACGTCGAGGAAACGAGTACCCCGGAGTGACTGTATGTTCGATTCGAATAAGTATGCAAATATTGATGCGCTTTTGATGGCACTCGACCGATGCTACTTACGATAACGACGGGAAAATAAACTCCTCTGCGATGCTATTTTACGTTTTGTCTAAACCTTTGCTTTTTCTTACGACGGAATGCAACAAGAAGCAACTTTTTTCTTGGGTAATGATGTTTCTGACCAATCTTTTTTGCGTGGGTCCTAAGATCGATACCCTTTTTTTTTAAATTGATGTATTAGGTACTTCGAGAAATTCTAAAGGTTGGGAAAATTTGTAAATTTTTAAATGTACGAATTTTTTTCATTTGATGTACTTGTTGCTGTATTCATAGTCCATTATAGTATTATAATACAGTATTTATAATATATTTATAATACAAATTCTTTGTGAGAAAAGTGATTTTGAAACGAATATATGCTTCTTTGATTTGTTCACTTCTTGCCACATTTATGAAAAATTACACAAATCAATAATTCAGTATTTCACGACATCAAAATATCTATACAAACATTTTACAATTGATTACAATTAAGTAGACTCATTAATTTTACTCACGTGACAAATCATTTAACTCACATTTTACTGAATATGACTCATTTCTAAGAATAAAAAAATTACTCATCGTCTGTATAAAACAGTAGAACAAATCCAATGATATGATAGTGAACTAGGCGCCATTCAAATTCTCGGTTGAGGTTCGGCGAAGAAGTTGAAAGGTACAAATTATTTGGAATGCCGAGGATGAGCATACCTCGAATGCAAATAAGGGAAAGAAACGCAGCTGAATGGTTTCGAGGAGCGACGTTTCTGTGCTTGCTGCCTCTGAAGTAGACTATCGTTTCGTGACCGAGTGGTTGTTTGCTCAGGAAGCGCGTTCGTGTTTAAACACTTCGCTAATGGCGAAGCATTAATGCACGTTATATCGCCAGATGTCCGAACGATAGAACGAAGCGTGTTAGACGCCTAGCGACGCAATATTCTTCGCTTACGTCGTAATCATAGGCGAGAAAGAATTCCACTTCCATAAATTTCTTTCTAGAGTTACTGGACGTGTTGGCCGGCGAACAATGGCCGCACTCTAACAGCCGGCGATTTTTTCGAAGCGATCGAACAAGAAACTGCTCGTACCTGTCGAAGTGCCTTGATGGCTCAATGACAAGCACGATTGATGTCTTTATGATGAACAACGCTGTTCGGACACTTGGGGAAAGGCTTTTGTTTGGATAAGGCAATGAGCAAACTTGCAAAGTCATTTTTCAAATTCTTAAAATCCTCGAAACTAGATTTCTACATTTTTCAAGTTTTCATATCTGAGATTCTTAGATTTATAAATTAGTTCCAAATATTTAAGGTTAAAAACTTTCAAAATACCAAATATTTACAGTACTTACTGTAATTCTGAAGTCTAGCATTTCTGAATCTTCAAAAGTTAAAAATCTTAAATTTGACGAAGTTTCAAATTTTTCCAACCTAGATTAATGTCAAAGTCATAGACTTATCGAATCGCAAACAGTTACAGCAACGGAGTTCAAGATATATAATGTTTCCTTGCAAAAGTTTGGACAGGACGATAAATAATTCCGTTAAAAAGAGAAGGTTAAATGTGAGCCGACATAAAACCGGTCCCCGAAACATTGTACTTGGAACAAAGGTTCCACGTCCGAGGTGCGAAGATAGAAACGTGGAAACAGGAAAGGCAACGACATAAAAAATATATCGGTTGCAGAGTCGTGAGAAAGGGTTGTAAAGAGAAGGAAGGAAAATATAACGTTGTCCTAGTCGACCAATGAAACAGGTTTCCACACGTGCGTCATAAAAATATATACCCACGAAGGCTGTATTCGGCCGTCTCGTGACTAATGGCGGGACGGGGGTTACTTTTATCCTTTTACGGCGAAAAGCCAGAGTAAAAAATCGTGTACCCGCCGGGGATTAAAGATCCTTACGTGCCCTAATAGCCCGTAATTGAAAGGCCCTCCCTGGTAGGGAAGATTCTTAGCCGACATCTTTATGCAACGTAACGTGACATACTAACGCGTGTTCACTGATCTTTTCTTTTCTTCTATAGTTCTGCTCCTTTCAACAAATGAATGAAGAAGGAAATTCATGGTGTTATTTGATATTATTATTTTTGTCATACGTATTAATATATTGGTAAATTGTCGTAGTGTGATATTATCACATATGTTGATAATTACATATAGTGATATTATCACATATGTTGATAATTACATATAGTGATATTATCACATATGTTGATAATTAACAATAGTGATATTATTGATGTTACACATGTTGATGATTACATATCGTTATATTATTATATTTTAAGACTATCGATATCACGTACATTGATAATTACAAACTGTTATATTATGGGTATCACACACGTTGATATTTACATATAGTGATATTATCGATATCACACACATTGATATTTACATATAGTGATATTATCGATATCACACATGTTGATAATTACAAACTGTTATATTATAGGTATCACGCATGTTGATATTTACATACAGTGATATTATCGATATCACACATGTTGATAATTACATATAGTTATATTATTGATATCACATATTGATAATTACAAATTGTGATATTATGGGTATCACACATGTTGATAATTACAAACTGTTATATTATAGGTATCACGCATGTTGATATTTACATACAGTGATATTATCGATATCACACATGTTGATAATTACATATAGTTATATTATCGACATCACATATTGATAATTACAAATTGTGATATTATGGGTATCACACATGTTGATGACTACATATTGTGATATTATCGATATCACATATGTTGATGATTACATATAGTAATATTATGCATAATATTATCTATTCTGAATTCACTCCCAAATCTAATTTCCAAGAACGTAAAAAATCAACAGGTTGAATACTCCTTCACCACACTTTCCCCAGCAAACTTCGATTGTACAGTTACAAAGGTACCTTAAAAAATTGACACGTGGGCGACGAGCATTAGCAAGTTTCGTAATAAACGAAAAAAACAGAAATAACGATCGGTTGTTTAACGAGTTGCGATTAAATTCCATTAGCACGCGGTATCGAATATCCACGGTTCAAACAGTTATGGGCTCGTTCGATTTCCCGATTATAAGCCGCCGTTAATTTGACGAGCAGTAAATCAATTTGCTCGTTCGCGAATGACAGCGGGATAAACGTGATAGGAAGTGTGCTGGAATCGGACACGAGAACGATTCCGCGAATAAATCTTCCTATCGCTGCTCGGTCTACCGTTCACAGTGATTTACGAATCAATCATTATCACTTTCGTGGTTCGCGTTAAAATCCTGATGGTTGGCGTATTAAGACGGTTTCATAAGAACGTAGTAGGCTGATCTGTGGGCTTTTCTCCGTGAATGTCATTATGAAAACTAGCGTTCCTGCAGTGAGTCACATGCGACTTTATTATTCATTCGCCTGATCGTGAACCACTCGAGATAGGCGTATCATACGTAAAATCTTAAACGAACGTCGCTCGAAAATTTGCCTTCAATGGTGCCGTTTGTAAACGTGAACAGATATTTCGAACCGTTTTTATTTATACAGTAGTCAGCCAAGTAGTATACTTAATTACAAGACTGACTGTGACAAGTTTATTACAAGTGGTAAATTTGACGTAGTTTCACAAGTTGACTGCTGGGTGGGTGTATCTTAACAATTCGACGTTTGGAAAGTAATTTCAAAATATTCTGAACATAGACTTAACATAAACTTTACATATATCAATGTTAATACAATAATATGTAAGTTTTGACTAATTATTTAATGAAAAACTTCCTTCCCTCTGTACAAAATCTCGAAAACAAAAATTAACCGACTATTACCTCCATGGGATCGTATACTAATTATTCCTGAATGTCGCACATTCGAGTCCTTAACAATGTTCCAAGCTCGACATCTCAATACTCGATGCTCGAATTAATTAAGTATTTTCGAAACGACAGCCGAAACACGCGTCAAGCGAAACGCTACAGGGGCATCTTCGTTTCTCATCCGCTCGTTAAAAGAATTCTTCACGCGCGTTCATCCCGTAATCTCCGGTCGGTAGGAAGGTGCCTCATCGTAAAAAAATACCTTGATATTTTGTTCGGCACGTCGTACAGTAAAAACCGCGTCCGAGGCGCGGCAGAGATACGCCGATAAAAGGAACGCTTTAAAGGAATCATCCGATTCTTGGATATTCGCGCGGATCGCGCGACGATCCGCTTTAATGCGGCTTTAACGATCTGTTAATTTCAGAAACGTATTTAAACGCGTATACCCTGTATTAACATACTAAACGGAGAGGATTACTTTGCAACCATTTTCAGCCGCGTATGAGTCCCGATCGTATTTCAACATTCATTACCAGAAAAGCACGAGAAATGCACTAATAAGAGCGCATTCCCAATAACGTAATTACATATCGACGCGTTCGAATGGACGTGAATCTAAACGAGCGGCGGTAATCGTTTCAACGTACGGTCGTAATCGAGCGGCCGGTAAACGGAAAACCGTCATTAGCGCTGGATTTTTCACTCGTATACTTTTTCCGTGGACAAACTTGGACTATGAACAGGTGCATCGGCGCGGGAAGGAAAAGTCGACAGGACAGGTTTACATGGATGTGCACAAACTGGGACAAATTAGGTCTAGTTTGAATTTAGGAATTTTTAATTTGCTATTTGGGGGTCTGGAAATTTGGAGATGTCGGGATTTGGGGATATAGGAATTTGGGGATGTCGGGATTTGGGGATATAGGAATTTGGGGATACAGGGATTTGGGTATGTAGGGAATTGGGGATGTAGAGATTTGGGAATGTGGGGATTTGGGGATGTAGGAATTTGGGAATGCAGGGATTTGGAGATGTAGGGATTTGAGAATGTAGGGAATTGGGGATGTAGGGATTTGGGAACGCAGAGATTTGGGGACGTAGGGATTTGGGAACGTAGAGATTTGGGATCGTAGGAATTTGGGGTCGCAGAGATTTGGGAACGTAGGAATTTGGATAAGTGGCGATTTGGGGACGTAGAGATTTGGTAAAGTAACGATTTGAGGATGTAAAGATTTGGAGAAATAGGAATTTGGGGATATAGGGATTTGAGGATGTGAGGATTTGGAGTGTAGGGAATTGGGAATGTAACAATTTGAGAATGTAGGGATTTAGGAACGTAGAGATTTGGGATCGTAGGAATTTGGGGACGCAGAGATTTGGGAACGTAGGAATTTGGATAAGTGGCGATTTGGGGACGTAGAGATTTGGTAAAGTAACGATTTGAGGATGTAAAGATTTGGAGAAATAGAAATTTGGGGATATAGGGATTTGAGGATGTGAGGATTTGGAGTGTAGGGAATTGGGAATGTAACAATTTGAGAATGCAGGGATTTGGGAATGTAGGGATTTGTGAATGTAAGGATTTGAGAATTTTGGGAAGAAAATTGTCTTTTCTTTCTTGTCCTCTCTCCTCAACGACAAGTCTGGTACAAGCAAAGAAACACAAAAATTTGACTACCTACTGGCCCGCGCTACTAGCACACCTTACAGTCATAGTATAAACGTTCCATTTTGAAGGGCAAGTGCGCTAAAGAAAGACACATGACTTGTTTCTATTTTCCTAACATCTTTGATTTTATGTAACTATGTAAATTCCCAAATTCGTAGATCCTCAATTCCTCAGTAATTGCTACTCCTAAGTAATCAAATCTCTACGTCATAAAATTCCTAGATTCAAGTTCACGTAACCTCAAATCGTACTGTTAGATTGTGCTAGATTGCATCTACTTAGATGTCGGAACACTAATTACCGAATGCCATCGATAACTAACTAGGCCAATATCATCTGAGACAGTCGAGTATCGCGTTTCGATATCCCGGCAAGCCGACAAAAGCGGGTAGATACGGTATTATTGGGTCCATTAGTCGTTAATGTATGCAAAATATCCTTATTATGTTGGCGGATCCGCGTGTGCCGCCGCATAGAAAGCGTCAGCTTCTTACATACGCGATACGAATCTGTCTGCGAAGCGCCGCGACGTTCGTATCGAGCGACCGCGTCAACCTTGATCGAGTTAAGCCCCGTCTCCTCTAATTATTTCGTGCTGGCCGAGCTTGTTGCTTATCTAAGAGATTCCCATTGCCACGGCAATTTAACGGACCGAGACTTTCATAGCCGTTCGTTTTCCTTCTTGGAAATGATCGCGCGTCGTTGTCGCGATTCCTTTTAAATCCCTTCCCTTTCCGGTGGCTCGAACCGCAACGCGGCCACGTATCAGCCAGTCGGCTTTTATAAGCGCGCGGCTTTCTTGAACAGGATTATCCGCCTCACGAGCTCGACTGCCGAGATTTTAATTAAGCCGTGACACTTTCCGCCGACGCGCTGTCGTAATAATTTGTCCTTATCTCGGGGATAAGGGAGGCGAGCTTTGCGGGTGGTGTGCGTGCGTTTGCTTGGACGAGTAGATGAGAATCGTACGATTTTTCGATCTACAAATGCCTTCTCTATGGAGATCTTGGGGTATGGAGGCCCTTTTCCTTATATTTGAAATCTGTGAGTTTGGAATGTTGGATATTTTTAAATTTAGGAATTTGGAGACTTGGAAATTTGAAGATTTTTAATATAGGGTGGTCAAGATGAAAGAGGATACCGTACGTGTTGTTTGTAACATGATATTTGAATACTTCTGCAGTGATACCGGACTTCTTTTATCTTGGTGACCCAATATTTGCAAATTTAGGAATGCAGCAATTAAAAGCATTTGGAAGCTTAGATATGAGTCCGAAGATTTAAAAAATTTTCAAGCGTGAACATTTATAAATTAGAACATTTAAGAATCTGCTGTTCAGAAATTGTCTGAAAATTTCCGTGTAAAATGTACACGTGGCCTGAAGATCAAGTTTAACGTGTATCACCGGTGGTACACTCAAACATATTTATTTAACACGCTGAAAATATATATTTACGACAAATTTAATTCTGTAAAAAAATATTTGTAAAAGATTGAGGCATCACACAAAATGCAGTATAGAACAAAGCACATAAACGTGGTCTGAAGATCAAGTTTAACGTGTACTACCGGTGGTGATAAATGTATAAGCTAAACCGCGTTACTTCTAGTTCCTAGTACTTCCCATCGATGAACAATATTATTCTCACCGTCCCCCGAGAAATCTGCACTCCAACGCATAATCGCTTCACTTTCTCCAAGTAAATTGAAATAATCGTTACCCCGTTGTTCCGGCTGCTCTCCAAATAAGGTTCTCCCCGGTGGCGTTGCAGCAACCGTACATTGATTTACCGCGGTTCGCGGGTCCTGGGTCTTATTTTACGGACACGTAACGATGTCGTAACAGCTCAGAGGAATTCCAGGCGTAGCCCCTTTTGTATCTGACACATATACAGTTTACATGCGAGAAAAAAATATCAGAAATGTCGAATTGCGCGGGTGCAGTTTCCAATAAACGTCCGTTTCGTGAGGGACACAGAGAACGGTGGTTTGTGAGGGAAAGGCAAAGAACTCGGGGTGTCCCGCAGCGCGATACAAATACGTGAAATACTACGACTCGTGTCGGTTGAATGGAATTTGATTTGGTGGTTCCTACGCAGAGGTGCAACGACGAGGATACCCCACGTATCGGCCGGAAAAATTACGGTCGCCCGGTTTCGGGTGTTGCGAGAGAAATTATGAGCGGGCAAAGCGCACGATCTGCTCGGCTCGAAGCGCGGAAGCGGACACCGGAATATTTGTGACCGAGCCACTGTCCTCCTACGTGCTCCCATACGAACAAATGTCTTCCTTGCGTCCGCCATTAACGCGGTTGATGCATCGACGCCGACTAGCTTTTGCTTTCTTTGTCTCTTCCGACCGATCATTTCCTCGCCGTTGTTATACGGGCCGGCACTATGCCATAAAACATCTTCGTGATATATCGCGCAGAGCGGTTGTACGTCGGCGAGCCACGCGTTTCGCTCTCAGCGATGCACTATATCAGATGCGTTACGGTGCAATTTATAAAAATCGACCGACGTCTCTGTCCAATGTTTGCACGGCCTTCAGACAATTCTTATGGCCGCTCTTTTGGAACAGCTCCGTTGTTTCATCGCCGTTGGCATCGGGTTTTATCGTTCAGACCTTATTGATTTCGGTTTATGGCGACGCGATTCGGTTATGATTGGAGGATTGAATTTACCGCCATTTTTCAGTCTGATGGTTTTCTGGAGGTGATGTAGAAATTAGCCAGTTTTTCAGTCTGCTGGATTTCTTGGGCAATGAGAAAATTAGCGATTTTTCACTCTGGTGGTTCTTTGATGGAACGATGGGAAAATTGGACGGTGAAGTTAGGCTGTAGGACAGTGGACGGGTGTTGTGGAGCTTTGGAGATTTGAAGATTGTTGACTTATAGAGCTTTTGAGTATTGGGATTTCATTGACTGGAAATTAGGGAAATTTAAAATTTGATGATTGAGGAATTTGGAAGGCTGGATTTTAGAAAATTAGAAATATTGACTTTTAACATTTTATTAATTGCAAATTTATGAGATTTTGATTTTGGAGCGTAGAGGATTGAGTGACTGGAAATTTACAAATTTAGAAATATTAAATTTGCAACCTCAGAAGTTTAAAATTTTAATAATTGTAAAATTTTAACATTGGAAATTTTTAAGTTTCTACATTTATAATTTGTGTAATCTGAGAATTGGAAATTATAAAAGCTTGGAAAGTCGATGATTCGGAATTTTAGAAATCAAGAAATTTGGTCGTTCTATCAAGTCTCCAAAAGTTTGGTAATTTGGTCATTTGAAAGTTATTAATTTAAAACCTTAGAAATTCAATAATTTGAAAATTCGAAAATTTCCACGGTTGCAAATATAAAAATAAATTTGAAGAAATTCAAATATTCAGATCTTTGATTTCGAATGAAAAAACTCCTTCAAATTCACAATTTAAAAAACGTAATAATTCACAAATCTATCCAACAATTTTTTCCGAAAGTTAATAAAAAAGTGTTCAAACTTAAAACTGAAAAGAATGCAGAAATTTAATAATCTGTAAATTCGAAAATTTATGAATCACCGAATTTTTACGAAATAATTTGTTCATTGATTGCGTAAAGGGTGGTCCGATCTTCATGATCGATAGTATATATTCACCAGGAGCAACTTTGCACCTATACCGAAGCTGTTTCAAGGAACTGTCGTAACTTTCTATATATGGTAGTTCGTAAAAGCGGTCGAGTAATAATCGGTCGAACCTTAAAGGCTTTGAAAGCTTATTGGCATAGCGGTACGTGAATGAGACTTGTTGTCCCTCAAAGGGCTCATAACGAGAATGTATAACCTTCCTAACATTGCTACAATTTAGATAATGCATTTTTCCTTGCAAACAGAAAACGGCTTATCAAATTTATTAATCAAATATAGAGATATGTCAGACATAATTACCTCTAAAGGTAGACTTCATTACTTTTAAACACTTTTATTATCTTACTATACCATTTTAATTTTATAAACGTTGCAATTTAATATTGCTTGAATAGATTGAAGTTAAACTTAGAAATTAAAGAAATTAATTGTTTTTCATTTCTTGCTATACATTTCAATTTTTTAAACATTGTAAATTACATTTGACATTGCTCGAACATATTGAAGTAAATCTTAGAAATTAAAGAAATGAATTGTTTTTCATTTCTTATTATACAATTTAATTTTTTAAACAGTGCAAATTACATTTAATATCGCTCGAACAAATTGAAGTTAATCTAGAAATTAATCATTCTTCACTTCTTACTGTAACATTTTAATTATTTAAACATTGCAAGTAACATTTGACATTGCTTCATCAAATTGAATTATCAGTTGCTAGTTTCAGTATAATTGTATTTTTTCTTTGTATTCATGTACAAAGTTTCCATATAGGTGGAGAGTGCACCCAACTGAAATGACAATATGAAGTGTACGAAGTGTGTGAATATAAATCTATAAATTAGTAAACTTTCTTGGTAAACTGCATAAACCTTTGAACTCGAATTCTACTGAAGACACCTGTACTATGTAAAATTGATATTGTTGTGTCCATATAATTATGCAAAGTTCGGATTAAATCCGAGTATCATCCTTGTCAAAGCGAAAGGCAACGACCGACAAGGTTTCATAAGGAGTTAGTTGTCGTTTGGCTCGGATAGATTCGAACGAGCGGGACTGAAGAATTTTTCGCGTGAAATCAGAGGCACGATACGTCCCGGTAAGACGGTGGGGAAAAAAAAGAATATTAGGAAGGTTGGTATGTGGTCAGTGAGCGGAAGGAGAAGGCAAAACCGGCGAAGAAGAAAAAGGTGAGTGGAACGGGAGAGGCTATCTACCGACTATACGGCTCTCGCCCTCGCAAATCACACCGGTGTGTATGCATTGAAATGCGAAATGGTGCAGACCGCCCAGCTACCATAACTCCGATTAGTTAAGACACGCTTCGGCAATGTAATGCATGTGCACCCCGACCGGCAACATGTGTTATATCCTGTGTCGTCACATATTTACGAGGGCAACGGGTTCGTACCGGTAATTCGAGACGCGGCCGTTTTCTTTCGGGCTGTGCTACCTCGTCGTTTAATTAATCGTACTTTCCATTTAATATACGGCAAATATTTACACGAGTATCATAAAGTAATCGGCAATTTTGTGATAATTCAACTGCTCCTTAAACGTTTCAACTGCTTGGCCCAAATACGGTCGTTGCGTTATGCACACACGTTTCTTAAAAATCTTCATATATCACGAATAATATTACAAAATTGTGATTGTAGAAACAGACGTATTTTTCTTGCAATTGAATTTCAATTCTAATTATGATCTGTATAATCAGGAACCATTGAAGGCAAAACTTGATATTTACCTTTCTTTAGTTATCTTATCATCATAGCACAATTATCTAGCTATGAATGACGCAACTACCTAAAACTGTAGGTTAAGGCTTAAAACTTTCTTTCGACAGAAGTAACTCGTGTAACATGCTAATACCTTTATGGTGTCAATTGTGTAAGGGAAACCACACAAACTCTATTTTTCAGAACTGTTACAATTGCGTTCTCAGTACCTTAAGCATAAGCCGATTAAAGGAGCTGTAACAATAGTTACATCGAGGTTCGATTATTTTATACTTGATAGTGGTCCGGTGACAATGGCAGATCCTTTGAAAGGATGCCGGTGTAGGCCTTGAGACATTTTTTAAAGAGGCTCACAACCTCCCGTGCGGTCTCTCATCTTCTGTGGCTCGTACGCCAGCTGCCTTGCCGCTTTTAATGTTCCGTAATTGCTTTCCGTTTGCGGCCTGCGGCGAGATATTTCATACCGCGCTAAAAGGGAAGTCGCGGTGGTTCGTCTGTCTCGTGAGAATCGTTATAAAGCTTTGAAATAATTTTCTCGTTGGTATTTAACGTATCGCCGAGGTTAAGTACTCTCGTCGCGGTTCCATCGAATCCGCGACAGGTTACACGACGCGCTGGGTAAAGCGGCTCCCTCGTTCTGGACGTGCGAAAAAAAATATACTCGTTCCGGCGATAACGTAATTTGGTAAGAAGTTATCTTTATCGCCGGTAGAAATTTGTTTGAACCTGTACACCCGATAAAGTTGCATGGTAGCAGCTACATACTTACAATTAATCCAGGTAGATTATGTTCATTCCTCGCTCCCTCGTTTCTTGCCCTGTCTGTCATTATATAAAAACGTCTGTATCGTTCGAGATAACATAATTTCGCCGAGAGTTAGCTGTATTGACACCGGGAACCCAATCTGTTCCATAAATTTCGTCCGCGCGAATACCGCGTTCCTTCGCGTCCTGTCAGCCGGCGCCGTTACAGGACGCGGCTTTATCAAATATTTCGTGGCCTTTTTATCTGACGGTTATCCAGGATTCACGGGACAACGGTGGGAAAGATAAAACGGACCCGTGGCTGGGATTTGGGGTGGCACGTTTTTCCTGGTATTAAAGATTCCGGCTCGTGGGCCGATTCTGTTCGTTGCACGAATCTGGCCTGTGGGGGATATACTTATGCGGCATAGTCCGTTTATAAGGACGCGTGGTCGTTGTCGAATTGTCTCGACCGAGATAAAAAGTTGATATGTGTACGTTCCACGAGGAGGGACACAGATAAAGGGAGCCGAGGAACGTGGTCCTGGGGCGTTGTACGCCCCGTGTACACCGCGATCTTAAATTGGTTTTACAAATTTATCACCTTGACCTTCGCGTTCCCTTTATCCCCCTCTTCCTGCTTGTTGCTAACCACTCGATTTTCTAGGAAAAGGTTCGTTTTCATTCTTGGTCTTCGTGATAGGGAAACGACAGGTTTATATTCGAGTCGCTACAATACTCTAATCGCATGGATTATTGGATACACACATAGATTCCTGTTATTTTATCGCTATTTATATTGTCAATTGAGGGAGTTCATTAGACTTGTTTTTATATTAATGTAGCGCAGAAATTTTATATAGGCTGCTGCAATATCGTTGCATATATTAATATTGAAAAAATATATTTATTTTGAAATCTAGAATTTAACATTCAGAATTTAAATTTATAAATTTCAAAATTCAAATATTAAAAAATCTAACTTTCCAAACTTTTAAATTTCTAAATTTTAAATATTGAACTTCTTAAATTTATGACTTATAAATTTTGTGTCCCTGCAACCCCACATGACCAATACAACATCTATATACCGTAGTTCAAAAATGAAAGGAGAAAGCAAATAACTCAATAAGGCATCGAACTAAAAATTGTCCTGGAAGCAAGCGTCCTGTGACTTGTTATTCGCTCGATGATATGAAGTATTTGAAGGATGTCTTCATCGGTTACACGGTATCATCGCGGATTTGTTAGGCGGAGCTTGGGTTTATAGGAGATTTGCTTGGTCGATCGGTTTCGAGATTGATAAAGTCATTCCGTAACTGGTTCCGTGTCAGATTGACGTCGATTCGACATGGTGATCCTCGTTGGCGAGGCAAAAGAGGGCACGATGGATCTCAAGCCAAATTCGGCGACAGTCGATTCGTTGGTTGCGAAAAAAAGAGTGCGCCTTGGCGACAACGCGTCGCGAGACATGTAGGGTGTGTGAGGTGCAACAGGAACCGGATAATTCGCTGGTCCATCGGTTAAAAATTCAATGGGACGTAAATATTATCCACGCCCAACCGTAACTTTGATTCATTGCGCACGGAAGCAAAGTTTAATCTGTTTTTGAAACTCGAATGGTATTTGTAATAGGTCATATGCTCTAAGGAGTGATTTAAATTAGTTTCGTAGGTTAATTAGAAACTGATGTCATATTCTGGAAATAAATATGTGTTGATAGAAAAATTGTTGGTAGGCAAATAAATATCTATTGGTAGACTCCTTTTTATAAATTGGCAAATTTTTTAAGTTCTCAAGTTTTTAATTCCTTCATTCCTTCAACAAGAAAGTTCTCATATTTCTACCTTTTCATATTCTCAAATTTTTAGGTTACTTAATTTCGTTTATCCAAAACCTGAACACAGTCTCCAAATTCTAACTACATCTTCAAATGTGGAATTTCTGAATGTTCCTAAAAATTAATGCAAAAGATAGTTCGCATATTTCTCCTTTATTTTTCATATTTTTTTAGGAAAGTTAGATTTAGGCAATGTTTTCGAAATAGTAATATACAGATTTTCCTAAAAGATTATATATTTAATTTACATGAGCTATGTGTCTTAAATCTAAAAATGAATGTCAGTAAAATTCGTGAAAGCACAATTTCTATTTACACGTTCATGTACTTACATTGGTGCGTACGATTACGGAGCGCTCTCTTTACCGCGTGAAACGAGTTAAGTGCGGTAGCCGATGGTGGAAAATAATCATACGAGCCGTCGTGTAGCAGCGTGTACGAGGAGTAGATTCCGTCGAAAGGGAAAAACGAGAAGATCGAGACAACACGGATTCCCGCGGAGGGAAGGGCAAAAAGGAAAAGTAACAAACAGTCGGAAGAAACGGGCATAAATATCGTCCACGCCCAGACCGGTGAAATCGCGGGACTCGCCAAGAATTCTCGTCTCCTTCCATAGCGGCTTTCTTTCCACGGAGAAGAGCCCCGTCGGTCCACCACCACCGACCAGCATCATGGTGCGACCACCGCCACCGTCCTCGTATCACCGTCACCGATGTCCACCGGTGTCTACCACCTCTCTGGCTTGTTTCGATCGTCATCGCCACCATCGCGGACCCGGAGCAATCGCCATCGCGGCGAAAACGAATAAAAACGAGAGGAAAGCGGCAGAGTGACGTGGACGAGCGGTCGCAAAGGGGATAAGAGCAAGGTGCGAAAGAGACAGAGATCGGCGAACGGTGACGAAGAGAGAAAGAAAATCGGGGGGAGGAGATTTCTGCCGCGATCGAGTACCAGAGCGGCTCCTTCCGTTGGCGTGGCCCTATTGAAAGGCGAAGGTAAATTTACTGCCGGGTGGGAAGGGTGAAAATTTACTACTCGACGTGGACGCTTGTCTACGGGGCCCCGCGAACCGACCCTCCGGACGGTAAAACTTCGCCGAAAATCGAATAACGACGCTCCTGGACGCGGCGAGAAACAGCTCCCTTTTGCATTAAGTGAATAAATAACCGACGTTCGCGATAGAACCGCCGCATCGTGCCGGCTACAGAAATTTATTCAAATTTTTACTACCCTATAAATAAGGGCTTCGGTATTGCGCGATCGTTACCGAGCGTCAGCCCCGAGATCAACCTGCGGGTCGCTTGTAGAAACGGATTCATGAGGATTATGACGTTCCTGTCCAGGATACGAGCGAATAGATTTTCCGCGGTGTCGCTGCCAGATCCGAATCGCTTTTCACCTCGCTTTTATGAGTTGCTCGATGTAAACATCTGCTAACTTTAACGGCGCCGCTAATAATAGTCTCGGTATATTTTGTTACCGGGGTGATGTCCACGGAATTCCATCAGTAGCGGTTACTATCGACGTATAAGCAAAACGCGTAGGTTAATATAACCGCGTCACCGTTCAATGATTTAGCCACTTTAGCTTCACTCTATCTGAAACTTGAAGCTTCGAGTCATTTCAACTTGTGAGTCACTGAGACAGGATTCAGTTTTTAATCATGTTTTAGTTTAGTTATTTTAAAACCTAATGGTGCAATGTACAAATCGATTAATTTAAAGCCTTGTCTTAAGGTATGTAACCTTTAAATAAATGGTATACTCATGTAGGCTACACGTGAATATGTTGCAGTGTTACGATGTTTAAGTACGTTGCAGTGTCACAATATATAAACGTTTAAGTACATTGCACAAGAGTTTAATTTCGTTGCAATGTTATAATGTATAAATTATTAAATTTTGTAACGAAAATGTTGTCAATGATTAAATGTTTGTAATGTATAGATTTGAATTATGCTTCAGATGTTTTTAAATAAATATCTGCAATTTTTATACCCTATATAAACTGTACTTATAGCGTATTTAAGCATGTTTACATTGCTTTTAAACAAGTTTACACTGTTTTTAAACAGGTATGCTGGCAAAAGTATGGCAAAAGTTGGTTAGGTGCAACACCATACATGTGGCACCAAGTCCTATATTCCTGTATTTCTAGGACCACAAATCCTAAGATAACTAAATTTCTAGGTCTAGGTTCTAAGATAACTAAATTTGATCCAGCTTTCGAGATGTTAACCCCTCAGGTCTCTAAACATGTAGGTCTCCAACACCTCGAATCCTCAAATCTTCATGTGTCTCGCCCTTAGATCCGTAGATCTCCATATGACTAGATTCCTATATGACCAGACTCCTAACTCCGTAGATGTTCACAAGCATAGATCTCTGAATACCAAAAACCTTAAAAATTTTTGAAAACCAACAATGGAAATCTTTCCTAAGAACGACAGATCGTATATGAGAATTATAATTTTGTGATGAATACAAAACTTCCAACATCGATCATTTATATCTTAATTTCTACACCGTCCGTTTGAATTGTTTTAATTGCTTTTTAAATGCCTCCTATTTACGGTGACTTATTGCATTACGTGAAACAGTCGAACATGTACCATTCGAACACTTTCGACTTATAGAATCACGAAGATCGGTATCGGTAATATATCGGATAGTGTCGGGACGAAGAGCATCGATTACCTAATTGGGTAAAAGTTAAACGCGAGTGGAAAGATCACGCGATGTCCCGGAGATCTTAACGATCGAGTCGCTAACGAGATAGGCCAGTTCTAGGTAGTGGCGCGTTAACGATGGGCCCCCATCGTCCGAAATATTTTATATCCGAGATACCTTGACCAACGGATCCACCATTAATTTCCGAGGCACCGTCGTTTCGCGCCTAATAAATGTTCCTTTAGAAAGAGCTTCGGTATCGTCAACGCGCAGTCGATTCGATAATTTACTATTTTCACCGCCGTAAATAAGCGCATCACGTTTATAGAGAACCTTCGACGATCCTTGTTTCTAAGGCTTATTGTCAAATAATCCTGAAACGAAGGCCTCGATCGTGGCGGTACCTTTTCGTGCCATTTTTCGAACTTCTTACGCGAAAAACAAAACGAACGAGCGTAAAGAATGGTCTGGTACCATCTTTGTTAACGTTGACGGTGGAAATGGCTGTAGAATGGCCGATTTCGCGGCAAATTTACGGCAAGATCGATCGTAAAATATAAGACGCGGATTCGTAGATTCGAATTGCGCGCGGTGATATATGCTGAAATTTCTGATGCAGAAATTGGAAACCATCTTTCTATAGTTGTATTTTAGGATAAATTGTGCATATGGTACCATTCTACATACGAAAAATATGTAAATTCGTCAACTTTTAGGTTCTTTAATTTGCGTATCTTTTAATTTTACTTTAAGTCTCTTTAATTTACAAAAATGTTACATCCTCAAGTTTTTGTTTGTCAAATTTTTAAACTGCTAATTCTCGAATTTTCAATTTTTTTTTGACTGAATTACTTTATTTATGAATGTTCTTCTTTCCAAATTTAGAATTTTGGAAATTGAGGTTCACATTGCAATGTTTTTAAAAATTTATGTCTCGAAGTTCGTAGACCATTATGTTCTTAGGTTCCTATGTCTTGAAACTCTTAGATTCTCATATTTTTATATTCTCACATTTCAAAGTTCCTAAACATCTATGTTTCTAAATTGTCAGATATCCAAATTCTTAGATTCCCAAATTCCTGTGTCCCAAAGTAGATTTTCAAGTTGCACCGTCAAATTCTTACATCCTCATGTTCCTTGATAAATAGGATCGCAGATTTCTAAATTTCTAGACAGCTAAAATCTTAGACTGTCAATCTCTAGATTTCCAGAATTTGAAGATTTTTAGAGCATGAACTTGAGACTTCGCAAAATAGATACGGACCTTGACGTGATCTTGTAACTTTATAATTTTGAACTAGTGATCTTGTAATTTTATAGTTGTAAGAGTTTGAGATTTTAAGACCCTGTATTTTGGAACCTTGTAGCAGTACAAATTTGAAAGTAACTTCGTAACCGTGTAACTTCAAAAGTGAACTTTAGAAAGTAATGACGTCAACACATTTTACGAACCGCACACATAACCATCTCTGGTAAAAGGTTAATATCGTTGATGGAAAATGGCCAATCTATCGGTTACTCTCGTTCCACACGGAAACGTACATTACGTAAGTAATGGAATACGATGTTTCCAGCTTCATACATTACAGTATATCAAACCCGATTAAAATCATTTTTTCCTTACATTTCATCTTGGTTTTATCCGATCTTTTATGGACACACTCGTTTCCTTCATATCTCGGTACTCGTTAATTCTAACTTGTATAATAAATCAAGAGCAACGTTTGTATCTCCGTCTGCTCTATCAAATATTTCCGACACCGTTACTCGAAGGGATATAACAGTATTACAGGTTTGAACTTTATTATCCTTTAATTATGTCGCCCACAACGACGATCGTAAATTTCAAGTTGCAGATCTGGTCGCACTCGGTTATATACGGTTTAACAAACATGTCTGGCCATACTGGTTTCTGGAAACCACTTAATAAATGAATTACATTGCTGTTCAACTGTTCATTTATTTCTCGTTTACCCTTTACAGAGATTGACGAGGGTACGCGGTACATTTTGAATTGTTATCGATCGAGGCACGTTTCTCTTCGACTTCGTAATCCATTATGACAAAACGAGAAAACGAGTTATCCACGGGTATTGAACTCTTCGAGTTTCTTGTAAACTGCTATACTCATCGACTTTCGTAAATACCCGCCGTTCGTAATGTAGCTGTCTTCTGGCGGTAATGCAGTGGACCTCTTTGCCACCGATTGGATAGATAGGTTTGCTGTCAATTTTGATTAGAAAAATTTTCTTTCTTTTATAATATTTATGGTATTTTTTATATGTATTTTGATATTGTTTTTGTCAATTTTATTGTGATAGATGTGGTACATTTATTTGGTCAGTTTATGTTTTGTTTTATTGAACAATTATTGGAATTAAATTTTCGAATTTCAGAAATTTATGGGGTTTTTGCTTTTGTGTGAGATTTTACTTTTATGGATTAATTATGTAGTTAGATATCAGATTTTTTAATTGGTAATTTCTAACTTTATAAAGGTTTTAAATTCTTACATTTTTAAATTCCTATATTCTTAAATTCTTACATTTTTAAATTCCTATATTCTTAAATTCTTACATTCTTAAATTCTTACATTCTTAAATTCTTACATTCTTAAATTCTTACATTCTTAAATTCTTACATTCTTAAATTCTTACATTCTTAAATTCTTACATTCTTAAATTCTTACATTCTTAAATTCTTACATTCTTAAATTCTTAAATTCTTAAATTCTTAAATTCTTAAATTCTTAAATTCTTAAATTCTTAAATTCTTAAATTCTTAAATTCTTAAATTCTTAAATTCTTAAATTCTTAAATTCTTAAATTCTTAAATTCTTAAATTCTTAAATTCTTAAATTCTTAAATTCTTAAATTCTTAAATTCTTAAATTCTTAAATTCTTAAATTCTTAAATTCTTAAATTCTTAAATTCTTAAATTCTTAAATTCTTAAATTCTTAAATTCTTAAATTCTTAAATTCTTAAATTCTTAAATTCTTAAATTCTTAAATTCTTAAATTCTTAAATTCTTAAATTCTTAAATTCTTAAATTCTTAAATTCTTAAATTCTTAAATTCTTAAATTCTTAAATTCTTAAATTCTTAAATTCTTAAATTCTTAAATTCTTAAATTCTTAAATTCTTAAATTCTTAAATTCTTAAATTTTTAAATTCTTAAATTCTTACATTCTTAAATTCTTAAATTCTTAAATTTTCAAGTTCTCAAGTTCTCAAGTTCTCAAGTTCTCAAGTTCTCAAGTTCTCAAGTACTCAAGTTCTCAAGTTCTCAAATTCTCACGTTCTCAAATTCTCACGTTCCCAAATTCTCACATTCCTAACTTTTCACATTCCTAAATTTTCACATTCCCAAATTCTCACACTCTAAAATTCGCACATTCTCAAATTCTCACACTCTTAAATTCTCACATTCCCAACTTCTCACATTCCCAAATTCTCACATTCCCAATTTCTCACATTCCCAACTTCTCGCATTCCCAAATTCTCACATTCCCAATTTCTTACATTCCCAAATTCTCACGTTCCCAAATTCTCACGATCCCAAATTCTCACATTTCTCACATTTCTCAAATTTCTCAAATTTCTCAAATTTCTCATATTTCTCAAATTTCTCAAATTTCTCATATTTCTCATATTTCTCAAATTTCTCAAATTTCTCAAATTTCTCAAATTTCCCTGATTTCTCTAATTTCTCAAACTCTCAAATTCTCAAATTCTCAACTTCTCAAATTCTCAAGTCCTCAAATTCTAATTTTCGAAATGTTCCAACTTGCAAATTCCCAAATCCTCAAGTTCCTAGATTTTCAAATTTCTGCCCGCAAAAAATAGTAATCTAACAATCTTAAAAGTTCATAAATATAACAATCTGTAATTTCCTATTTGTCCAACTTCGAAAACTTACCAATTCGAAACGAACAAGTGAATCACCATCTTGTCTACATAACCCTACTCATCTCTACTGTTGTAAATCGTAAACAATTCCTTCGTCCAACTAACGCGTAATAGATGATATCTAAAACAATGAGTATTTGTCAAGAGAGAAAGAGAGAAGTATGCATCAAAAGGGGCGGAAACGTAATAGATGGTTTAGTCGTGTTTCGAATATCGTTTCGGTAACACATATCCACAGTGGCGTTTGTTATTTCAATTTATTGATTATCGCGAACTATATAATTCAGAAACAATCCATCAATTCTAAATTGGTTAACGTCGCTTTTAATTTTGTATACTGTGTAATGTCTGTTAAATCAGTGTACTTGATGCAGAATACACCGATTTGGTGTTATATTGGTAGCAGGGGTACGTCTCATCTTCTGTGGTTCGAGGTAAGAAGATGATTAATGGCGTCGGAATTTACGTTGCATTCAGAACTGAGTTTAGAGTACAAATCGTGATACAATTATTTTGAATATCATCAGCGAACGTAGATATAATTTTACAGGATTGTCTTAAAATATTTTGTGGAATTATAATTTTGTAATATGGATTTGAAGTCATGTTGTACTTTTTAATTATAAATGCAGTAAATATTATTTTGTGTCTAAGCTATATGGGTATATATTGCTTCTATTTTATTATTTATAAAATTTTAAATATAAATGCAGGAAATATTGGAGATATTTGTGTCTAAACTACATGCGTATATATTTCTTCTATTTTTTTATTTTTTAAATTTGTGTATGTTCTAAAAGAGCAAGATATAGTCGTAGATAGTTAGTAAAAATAAAATGAAGATTTTGTCTAATATCATAAACTTAAGATTTTAACACTAGAACTATCAGCCAGTCAAAATGACTAGTTTCAGATTTTTCATTTTATATTAAAAAATTTTATTGTCGCGATTTTATGGGAATGTCTGTCATATTTTGTTGAGGGAAAACTAGTTCTATATGTTACTTGATGCTTTAGTATTTATTTATTAACCTTTTCATTCTATTTTTCATTCTTCGATAAACGAGCATTTAATGTCGGTAGTTCTAGTGTTAATCACATATGTGAAATTTATAATCGAAAGTTTCCTTATAAACTAACGAAAAATTTGGCTAATAAATATGTCATTTAACAAAATTTTGAATTTAACAAATTAACTAATAGTTAATTCAAAGATTAGAATTTGTTAAGATTACCGGGACTACACTTGCGAGGCACATTTAGGAAATGAGTTTATGATGGTCAGTTGAGTATTGATAGTAGGAGTGATAAAGGAAACTTGTCCGTCGTGTTCAGTTTTAGTTCAAATACAAGGAGTGTGCATTAGATGATTTGAGTTCCTAGAACCAAGCTTGTCAGTATACTACCAGTTGTTTTGTTTGCTCTGGTCACGTGTACTCGGACTCACTATTCCACTATCTAATACAATTAGTAGCGTGTGCTCACAGAAATATATCGCGAATATAGTTTGAAATCTTTCTTAATAAATAAATCAAATTTTTAAACGAAAAAATATTTTTTAGAACACCAATGAACGTTTTATGTTAAAAAATATATAAATATATTTTATGTGAAAAATATATTAAAATATTAATATTAAAATAATAAATATATTAAGTACTTTTATTGAAAAACTAAAAATACGAATGTTAGTAAAAATATCACAAAATATAGTAAAATGACTACATAACTCACAAGTGTTCATTATACGTGCAGATTTCAGCGCAAAACTGATATTTCAGATAACATTTTTTCCCAGTCTCTTTTACCTTCAACGTAATATTTATGGTTTTATTTTTTGAATTGGATGTTTTAAATCATTGTTTGACTCGTTGAATGTTCACTAAACATTCGATATATTTGCCATGTCAATTCTTTTTGTGTATTCTTGATGCGTCTATACATCGATTGTCATTTATAATCTGTTAAATAATTTATTTCGCATGTCAAGTGTGCAAATCAGGTCAGAACTTTTTTTAGTGGAAAATTTATTTTGACAAAAGTTACAGTAATTAGGATAATTTTTACCGATATCATTGCATTATTTATTGATGTATTATCGATTTATAAATATTTTTACATTTGCAAGTATTTGTATGTTTTCAAATTTATAGATTTAAATATTTAAAAATTCAGAAATTCAGAAATTCAGAAATTCAGAGATTGAGAGGTTCAGAGATTCAGAAATTCAGAGATTCAGAGATTCAGAGATTCAGAGATTCAGAGATTCAGAGATTCAGAGATTCAGAGATTCAGAGATTCACAAATTCAGAGATTCCTAAATTCAGAGATTCACAAATTCAGAGATTCATAAATTCAGAGATTCAGAGATTCACAAATTCAAAAATCCACAAATTCACAAATTCACAAATCCACAAATCCACAAATTCACAAATTCACAATCTTACAAATGCATACATTTACAAATTCACAAATATAAGAATATACAAATTTTAAAATCCCCAAAACTAGAAATTCTTAAATTTAAAAATTCAGCAATTAGATATAACCGCATAAAGCTTGATGATAACGAGAAACTAATAACGTCTGTCTACGATACATAAATCACCTACTACCGTAAATTATAATTTAATCTTAAGATAACACTCTAAATCATCTGAAAATACAATATTCCCTAAAAACATATCTACACAAAAATATCTGTTACCCCTCCACACAACTTACTTCCACATATCAACTACAAACTAATAAATCCATCAAAAGTGAATGACTAAAAATGACATTTCGAAAGAGTAAAATCAAAACGAAAACGAAATTTCAATTAAAATATAACAGATCGATCGTAGAAATTCCGAAGAATACGTAAGATGAATGTTGAAGAAGTGTACCTTATCCTTACAAATCGGATTCAGTGTGCTCTCTGAATACGCGACGAATATCAACCGGTTTTCAATTTTATTACCCTTTGACGACTACGGTTTCAGCAATCGTAATATCGTGTAATGAAATTTCAACGTTGTCGATCGGGACAAGGGTAAACGATTTCGAGTCACCGTGGCTGACATTCTTCTACGCCGAGCAAAATGATTCACGTCTCGCTCGCGCACGTTTCTTCTTTTCGTTGTAACGTCGTCTACCCTCTATTTCTCACCTTCCACCTTCTTTGCACGTCTTCGAATCCTCCAGCCATGACTCTGCATCGTAATTGAAGGGATTTCATACCCTATCTCCGGCTTCTCAATAATATTCTTCTCTATCGCTGCCTATCTTGTTTCTGAATCTCATTACGATCGCGTCGACGATCGCTGAACAAATCTCGCAACGCCTTCCGTACAACATCCTTCTTTTTCTTCTCCTCTCAATTTTCCGTACGTTTATCTGACAATTTTTTTATACTACTACGAGAGTTGCGTTAGAAATACTTGTTTTATTATTTTCGTGGAGCTTTATCTTCAAGATGGAATTGTAAGATGATTTTGATAGAAATTTGGGGATTTGGGGATTTGGGGATTTGGGGAAATGACGATTTAGGGATTTGGGGATTTGAGAAATTGTGGATTTGGAGATTTGGGGATTTAGGGATTTGGGGATTTGGGGATTTGGGGATTTGGTGAATTTGGGAATTTGGGAATTTGGGGATTTGAGGATTTGGGAATTTGGGGATTTGAGGATTTAGGGATTTGGGGATTTGAGAAATTGTGGATTTGGAGATTTGGGGATTTAGGGATTTGGGGATTTGGGGATTTGGGGGTTTGGGGATTTGGTGAATTTAGGAATTTGAGAAATTGTGGATTTGGAGATTTGGGGATTTAGGGATTTGGGGATTTGGGGATTTGGGGATTTGGTGAATTTGGGAATTTGGGAATTTGGGGATTTGAGGATTTGGGAATTTGGGGATTTGAGGATTTGGGGATTTGGGGATTTGAGGATTTGGGGATTTGGTGAATTTGGGAATTTGGGAATTTGGGAATTTGGGGATTTGAGGATTTGGGGATTTGGGAATTTGAGGATTTGGGGATTTGGTGAATTTGGGAATTTGGGAATTTGGGGATTTGAGGATTTGAGGATTTGGGGATTTGGGGATTTGGGGATTTGGGGAAATGGCGATTTAGGGATTTGGGGATTTGAGAAATTGTGGATTTGGAGATTTGGGGATTTAGGGATTTGGGGATTTGGTGAATTTGGGAATTTGGGAATTTGGGGATTTGGGAATTTAGGGATTTGGGGATTTGAGAAATTGTGGATTTGGGAATTTAGGGATTTAGGGATTTAGGGATTTGAGGACTTATGGACTAGGGTCTTGTGGATTTAGGGATTTCTGGATTTGTATATTTAGGAATTTGGGGATTTATTAATTTCGAGAGTTACGGATTTGTAAACTTGTGGATTTGGAGACGTATGGATTTGGGATGTGGACAGATTTGGAAATTATGAAATTAGGGAAGATGGAAAATTTAGAGTTTGGACATTTTGGATTGAGGAATTTGGAAATTTTGGGATTTGGTAATTTAGCGATTTGGGAATGCAGGTATTTGGAAATGCAAGGATTTGAGAAAGTAGGGATTTGGAAATATAAGGATTTGGGAATTTAGGTATTTATGAATGTACAGATTTGAGTATGTATGAGAAAGTAAAGATTTGGAAATATAGATATTTGACAAATTAGAACGTGAAAATTTAAGTATTTGTAAATTTAGAAATCTAACAATAAGTCAACTTCGAAGAATTTGGAAATTAGAGATTTATGTCTTTATTGATTGCAAAATTTACAAATTACCAAATCCATTTTATAAATGAGAGAATTTGTAAAGTTAGGTACTTAAGGTTAGAGAAATCAAAAATGTATGAATCAGAAAATGTAAGAATTTGCAAACTCACTAATTTCAAAATTCATTCATTGAAGAACCTGGAAGAACTGTGGAAGAACTGTAAAGAAAATGTGGACATCTGAAAATTCTGAAATTTGTTAATTTTGCAAGACGTCTTATTTTACCATAACTATCTGTTTTGTCACCTAGTACTGTTTAAATTTCGCGTGCAGGACTTTCGAACTTACACTTGAGACACTGTTATAATTTCTACTGCTGTAACATTAACTATTACTTACGTCAGCTAGCACTTCAGTTTAGATTTCGCGGGCAAGACGTTCGAATCTATACTTGAGACACTGTTACAATTTCTACTTTCGTAACATTAATTATTACTTATGTCATCTAGCACTTCAGTTTAAGTTTCGCGGGCAAGACGTTCGAATCTACACTTGAGACACTGTTACAATTTCTACTTTCGTAACATTAATTATTACTTATGTCATCTAGCACTTCAGTTTAGATTTCGCGAGCAAGTTCGAATCTACTCGAAGCTGAAGTAGACTTCCATTTACACTCGAGCTATTCGTACCATTCCAACCGTTATAATTCAAGGTCCAGTCTCATGTGATCGACCCCTAATATTTTGATATCCATAGTCCGTCCAAAGCAAGACGTATAATTTGGACGCGTCACGTTTAATCCATCAAGCTTTTATAGCGTATCGTTGAACAAAGAAAAGGCAATATTCTTTGGTAAGGTATCGTGCTCCCATAGACGCAATGGCCACGAATAAAATTCTCTGGAACGAAGTATCTAAGCGAGGAAAGGAGGTATCCAATGTCTTGCGGTGGATCATCGATCACGTTGGCCAAAAGGGAACCCTTTCTGGTTTCATACGCCACCCTCTCGTTCATTGTCAGACGATTCCTCTTCCTCTCACGTGGCGGGTTCTAAGCAACGTTGACGCTTCAACGAAACGAATAACCCAACAACCGTGACGAACCGTCCCGATTTCTCTGTTTCTTCGCGATAGAAAGAGACATCGCTTCTTTCTGCCTTCCATTCATCCGGAGTGGACGGTAATTCGGGGCCATTTTTTTTTCTACGCTCCCCTTTTTGTTTCCGGAAAACGGTTAGAAGATTCATTAGGTCAGGGAGCATTTTCCTAATGCATTCTCATCATGCGGCTACCACGTTTATTTTTGTCTTTGTTTTTAATTATTTTTGCTACCGTTATATACAAGTGTTCGTGGAGACATTTAGGAGGATGTTTAATTTGATGGTTCGTTTACTTTGGAATAATTTGAGAATTTGTAGACAATGTTGATAATGTATGTGGATAGAATGTTTTAGGGGCATATAGTTAGTTGTAGATAGTGTTTTATAGGGTTATGTTAGGTGTAGTTTTGGTATTTAGGGAAGTATGAGATTCCGAGTGTTGGAAGTTTTAGTTAGAGTAATTTTGGGATCTTGGTTTCAAATTTTTAGTATTTTATGAGATAATAAATTTGGGGGTTTTGCAACTTTTGGAGATAGGGAATTTTGGAGTTCTGCGAAGTTGGGAATTTGGAATTTTGGAACAACTGAAATTTGTGATTGGGAGTTTTGAATTTTGGGAGGTTAGGAATTTGAATTCTGCAATTATTGAGATTTGTGATTGGGGTTTTGTATTTTGGGACGTAGAGAATTTTGGAATTTTGCAAAGTTCGAAATTTGGAATTCCGGAATTAATGATTTCTAAGTGGAAGTTTTGAATTTTGAAATTTTGCGATGTTGGAAATTTGCATTCTGAAATTATTTATATTTGTGATTGGGAGTTTTGAATTTTGGGACAGAGAGAATTTTGTAATTTTGCGAGGTTGGAAATTTGGAATTCTAGAGTTATTAATATTTGTGATTGGGAGTTTTGAACTTTGGGACAGAGAATTTTGTCTCTGGGAAACATTAAAAGAAGAGAATTTGAAATTCCATAATTCTCAAGATTAGAATATAAAGTTTTGAACTTCAACTCTTTGCTCCTTATGACTTTGTAATTTCAGTATTTTGAGACTTTCTAATTTGAAATTTTTGAACTTGAACAGTTTGAGGCTTTACTCAAGAACAATGTGGACGTGAAAGTTCTGTCATCTTTTTCGTAGATGCTCTGTCATTAAGCTCAATGTTATCTACAGTTCTGCAAACTTTCGTAATATCGTAAAGTAATTATAGATTATCGAGTACGTTGTTTAATTTTACTGTAACTGGGGTTAAATCAACAGATCTTATCAAATACACTGTTTGCTAGTACCAATAGATATAACGAGTTACAAGCAAGGTTTAGTACTTAATGATATTTAAAGAATCTTTGAGCTTCTGTTGTAATCTTGTGAGTACATCCTTTTCTACGCGAACGGGCCGCCATTTTGTTACAAATGTAGATGCAAGATGAAGGTTCTGATACAGGAATGCGTATAATCCAAAAGATTTGAAAATTTGAAACTTCCATATTTATATATATAATTCTAAATTTGTATATTTCTGTACTTGCAAGTTTTGAAATTTGCATATTCAATCTGTAAATTTATAAATTTGAAAATTTCAAATTTTCATATCACTGTGTCTCTATAAGATCTTAAATTTCCATACTTCTATATTTCCAAATTTTTTAATTTTCATATTTCCCAGTTTATAAATTCCCAAACTTGAAAAATTCAAATTTTCATACTCCAATGTTTCTAAATTTTTAGCCTTTTAAATTTGCAAACAGAGGAGAGAGGAATCTATTCCTAAATTCTCCTCATAGTCTGATTTATCCTTAAGAGTGGCCTTTCTCTAGATTCTCCTTAGACTATCTTTACATTCTCTCCACCCCTGTTAAGTTATTTCCAAGCATACTTTCTCTAAACCTTCTCTGTTTCCCTCTACATTTGTACGTTCTAAAACATGTCCTAAACTTCCCTACATTGTTTCAGACCCAAAGTGCATATCCTTGCATTTTTTATCAATAGATTATTTCACACCTAACCTCAAAAAAATATGACTTTAAAATAATTATATAACTGAAATGTTAAGTTATTTCCAAACATACTCCATCTTTCCCTAAACCTTCCCTATTTCCCTCTGCATTTGTACGTTCTAAAACATGTCCTAAACTTCCCTACTTTATTTCAAACCCAAAGTGCATATCCTTGCACTTTTTATCAATAGATTATTCCACACCTAACCTCAAAAAAATATGATTCTAAAATAATTATATAACCGAAAGTAGAAAGCTTCTCAGGAATTCATATTTCATGATTTTTCCACGTAAGATAACATTGTTCTGTAGTCGTTAAATTTTTATTTCTTATATGTCTAGCTTACCATCGTATATAGCGGTTCTGATTCGCGAAAGCAGACAAAGCTAGTCTTTCCCTTACCTTTCTTTTACGTCTCTTCTGGGTGGCTGGGAGAAAAGGTAGAAAGACGAAGTCGCGTGATGGCATCCCCCGTGCCCGGTAAATAAATTACCCCGACCTTATCAGGAGTAATAGGAGCTCGCACGACACAGATTGGTCGGCGTTGGGCACGCGAATTAAAAGTTACTGCCCTGCAGGAGCTTGCAGGATGTGGAAAAAGCTGGCTGCATGAACGTGAGAACGAGCAAGCCGTTTTACGTTGCTTACGAACGTACGAGTTAAGGAGCTGTATCTTTTGAAGATTGAAACGAGTTAGAATCGTTCTTTGATTTCATCGTGTTTTGTAATTATTTATGTGATTCGACCGCCATTTTGTGTAGCTACTGGCATTTAGCGTCGAGAGTTTCTTAACATAAGTACTTTTATTCTACTTCCTTTAGGATTTATATGACACGAAACGAATGTATTCTTTTTTTAATAGTAATTAGTATACATATATTTCTTGTTCATATTTATTTTTACAGTATTTTACATTTATTGGAAATTAATTGTCTCGTCATTTAAAAAATATAAATGTACAAGCATACGTGTCGTGAATATGATACATACGAGTATCACGAATATTATACATATATACGTATATGTACATGTATCTACATATAACACATACGTATCTACACATACGAGTATCTATATCTATTATAGATCATACTATGTATCTATAATACATACATGTATATGTATATCTATATGTATATGTGTATGTATATGTATGTTAAAGATACATATGAATAATGTGTCTATAACATACGTATACATATGAATATATGTACATACAGATACATACATATACATATGTATGTTATAGATATGTGTATACGAATGTATACATGTGTCTCGATATAATAATGTAATATAAGATGAATAATATAATATAATAGAATGCAGTATAACATTAATAATGTAATAATATAGCATGTAGTATAATATGAATAATATAACACAAGAATATGTGATACAATATAACAATACTATAAATACAAACATGAATATCTACATCTCATAGTAATGACACATTCTAACTTTACAAAATAAAATCATAATTGCAAAAATTAGCAAGATTGAGTTTGATAGCCGTCTGTTTGATACTAAACCTAGACTCTGAGTATGAAAACTCATATTTGCTCGAATAAAATAAACAAAATACCCTTTTAAAATAATAAGAACAATAAATAACACTACAATACCATACGAATTATTAAAAATATAATTAATCTTATAATAAATCAATATACTACAAGTAATTAGTTTGAGCTCACTGTTAGTATCACTCTGTAATTAAATTTACAGTGTCGATCACAGGTGACCATTGTGGTGGGCAGCACGTTGAACAGTAATTGTAGCTACAAACAGTAGCCGTAATTTAACCTGTAACTATTAAAGTAACTACAAATACGCAGCAGATCAATCATCGTCCATCATTCACTGTAATCCCTGTTACACGAGTATAACATCAGTCAAAACTGTTTCGATCAAGAATATTTTGCAGCGACGCGTTTGCAATTTGTCAAAATATATTCAATCAAATAAAACGAGATTTTGTCCGAAATCGTCGCAAGTGTATTTATATGTATTTGCCAAAGGTGAAGCAATGAAAAGACAATCAGTTTCCGAATCGTACTTCGAAGTTCATCTAGGTCTCTTGGATTTAAATGGAACATTTTGATGAGAAATAAAATAAAGGGACCATTATAACTTCTCTTGCTACGTCAATCTCTACCTTCTCGTATCAGATTACTCGATTCTTTTATGTGTACACACATACATTTTTTATAAAATATATATCGATTCGTCGTTCCAGATTTCCTGCAGTCTGGATATATTTGACCGTTCGACCCTGATACAGCAACTTTGTGGAAGTTGCTTGTCAAATAAAACGCTGGACTTCACAAAAATTTTGTTGCTTCTATTTGCCTTTTTCGTTGTGCGAGTTTGTCGAGAAAATTTTACGTCAATTTGCGTACTCGATGAACGATAATTTTTTCTGACGTTTACTCGACTTCAGGATAATCGGATAATAAACTGGAAGATTTTAATTCGTTGATATCTGTCGCTATAAAAATGAGAATAATTAGGATAAATATTAGATGTGTATGTTTTTATATTTTTTATATTTTAACTCTCAGTTATTGAAATCTTTTGAAGTCAATTTTTCAAATTTCCATTAACTTAATTTTGAACGAAATATAGCTTAAGAAGTTAAAAGGTTGTTCAAATATACCTTAAAGGTTGCTTCAAAATTCTCCTGTTTTCTGTCTAATCGTTTTCCACTCGCGTGACTTCCATCGCCTCTTTCCAGATATTCGCCGAAAAAGAAGAAAAAAATGAGAGAACACCACGTTTGCTTGTGGCTGATTGATACGATTTTATTGCCAAGGCAAGATTTATCGACACGGTCTTTTGCATATGATTGATTTACGCCGATTCTTTCGTTTCCCTCGTTTCACCTTTCTTCCTCGATTTCTCCTCTAACCATTATCGAACCACCGCCATTGTATCGTTCTGTCGGCGACACGAATATTGGCTACGAAATAGTAAGACATATCCGCTAGATTCCCCTTACGAGCGGTATCGTGCACCCCCATACTCGCATTTTTCAAAACATCCTGCGAGAAAATGGAGCTCGTTTATTGAATCCTCTTTCTCTTTGCTTGTGCGAAACACCGGGAAATTTTTATGGATAGATCGTCCGGGATGAAGAGCTGAAATCGACGTGTTTGTTCAGATATAACATACTTTCCTGCTTGATTGAATATTTATACTGCTTTTACGTTTTAGAAACCGAGGATATTTGGCTGTTGTTCGGTTTTGTTTAATATTTATTTGTTTCGTTATTTTTACACTATTTTTTTTTGGTAGGTCTTTATTTTTTTGATTTGACATTTAGTTGTGATTTATTGCTATATTTAAAAAATTGATGTACAGTATATATATCCTATGATATATATCCTTCAATTTTACAAATTTTCGAATTATTACAGAATCACAAATGTTCCAACCACGTAAATTACAGAATCACAAAATTTGTGAATGAGAAACTTACTTAATTACTAAATTTTCAGATTTCCTAATTTTCAAATGACATCTACATTCTCAAGCTGCTAAATTTCCAAATTTCCAAACTAACAAATTAAACATGAAAAATATCCAAAATATTCAACATTACCTACAGGTGGTCTAGAAAGCTTGTACATCAAATATAACAATTCTTCTCGAATGACTAAACCAAATAAAACTTGTATTTTTAAAAATTTTTCAAAAATGACTATGAACAATAAAATTTGTAAAATTACAGAAAATGATAACATTTATAAAGAATATGGAAGACAATAAAATTTGTAAAAGTATGAAAAGTAAAACTTGTAAAAATATGAATAGTAAAACTTGTAAAAATAGAAAAGGTAAAATTTGTAAAAATGTGAAAAATAAAATTTGTAAAAATATGAAAAACAAAATTTATAAAAATTTGTAAGAATCTTATTATTTTTCATAGTGCATACAAAGCGTAGTTATTCTTCACTCATGAACATTTAATAATTGAATTTACTGTCACAAAACTTGATGCTAATTACTCGTTTCAGTTCAATTTACTGGGTCTTTTCTGTTACAGGTGAGTCGCTAAAACAATCGTATTTGTCACCCATGAATTTTTTCGAGACTAATGGAAACTCTTGTGGTAAGACCTGCGTTTGATTTACGAGCACGGGATATGAATGTGCAGGTGGAGGTTCGGTAGAAGTGTCGGGTGTGAGTTATTAGCTGAAAAATATGTTTTCGCGGAAACTTCGGATTAAATTGACAAAGGAGCCAAGTTTTCAACGCTATTTGAAATTACACGGCCTCGAACACAAGATTTATATTCGCATTAGTAAATTTTAAAAAACGATTCCACGAATTACGGATTTTTTCTTTCATTTCCCGGACATTGTATTACCATAATACGTTTGTATTTGTTAGGATGCGAATCTTGGAATATTCGGCCACAGTTTGGCCCCAGTCTTTTGGGGACAATTATTTGGGGATAATTATTTTGCAAAGTGGCAGAAGAGGTTTGACAATTTGGAAGATAAAATATTTAGATTTAAAGATACGAAAATATGAAACTGAAGATCTGAAACTATAAAGAAACTAAAATTAACAGACAAAAGAATACGAATAAGATATAAAAAATCTGAGAATTTAGATATATAAACCACTACAAAATAAAAAGTTTAGAGAAATAAACAAGAAAACGTGGAAAATAGTATCTATGTAAAACAAAGTAATCAACCAAAAGTCCAAATACCTATTAGACACAAATTGAACATTTCGCAACGTGTCATCACGAATGAAATCGCATTTCAGCTCCACAAGCTGAACGTCGAAATGAATTTCACTTCAGGGCTAGAAGCATAATTTTCCGTTAATGTCGACCGTAGATGTAACCGTCCGTTCAATGTTAGTTTCCCAAATGAACCACTTATTGCGGAGAGAAGAGAGGTCAGTGAAAAGTATGTAAACGTTTATCTTCAATTGACAATGTACACCGTGTCACGGCTGTGAGAAATAACCAGAATTTGTCGGTGCGGTCGGTGGCTGTTGGAGTTGTGGTCGATGGTTGTAAAAGGTGGAAAGGGTAAGATGGCGAGGGGGTGGCAAGGAATATCTGGGAGACTACGGGAAACTTTTGGTAGGATGGCAGGACACTAACCTGATTCGACTAATACTGAGATCTCGTCTACTTTAACCCAACCTAACTTAACCTTAGATTAGACCAACGGACCACGTACTTGTTCACTTGCACGCCGTCTTCACCGACACGATCTTTGACATAACCTTGCTTCTCTACCGGTTCTGAGAAAAAGATACACGAAAACTTTGGGTACTTTTTTCGGTGTTCGAACTACTGCAAGTTATAATCGTGTCATTGAGAGTTCACAAAATGGTGGCTAACATTTTTGACTTTTCTGTTCTTATGACAAAGAGAGAAAGAATTATGTTGAAAGAACCTCATACGTTAGATGAACTCACAAATTAGCTGTTCTCGTAGATGAACTTATTATTGAACTAATTAGATGAACTTAGGCCACAGATAGATATTCTATCTATGAATAGAAAGATACTTAACAGTTTTTTTTTGAACGATTACAAGTTTATAGTCATTCATGTCACTACTCGAGGACGTCCACAAAATGGCTGACATTTTGTACTGCGTAACAATTCTTGTCTTGCAATTTTCAGTACATTCATTATCGAAAGTATTATTATTTTGATGTTATCCTTGCAAATACTTTATGCAAAAGTCCTCTTATGTCAAAGAAAGAAAGACTTACGTTAAAAGAAGAAATCTCATGTTTACACATAATGAACCCAGCCAACCTGATAGATATTTCGTTCTGAATGAAACGTATCAGACGATCGAAATAGCATATTGTTCGGTGATCGGTACAGAACGAGATACCTTCGTCGATCTCTGTTTGCTTTATATCGCAATTAATTTCTACTCGGCAACGTTCGTCTTCCCTGTTCGTGGACTTGGAGGTCCATCTAAGCCTCGAAGAGTACATAACGCCCCTTTGACAGACGCAGGATCCGCTACGGATCCTGCTGTGTGTACTTAAGCAATCGACGCCAAACATAATTACAGGTTTCACCCGTTTGCTCCTGACAAACACACCCCCTAGCTAATACGGTCAAACAGATTCCAGTGCATCCCCAAGTTTCGAACTCCGACGGCCGGGCGTAGTGTGCTGCGATGATCATTAAATCGTGTTTGTATCGTTACACGTATATCGGAGTTTCTCGGATCATTAACGAATTAATACGGATAACGAACCGGCTGGAAACAATTTGTTTTTCCGGTTCGTTAAAACTTTCGGTGAGTTCAATCTTCCGGGAATTTTCTGTCGGTTTTTCCAGATGAAAACAAATGTAAGATCACTTCGGACATTTTCATTTTTTTATTACTTTTTGTCTTTTAATATTTTCGTTTGTCAAATTTGTTAGTGGCTTGATCGGGAATTTTTTCTTATTTATCATTTCTTCTTTTATATACTAAAATTTTGGAACCGTAGAAGTTATATATTTTAAACACTTTTGGGATAGAGGGTGTCTCTCAGATTTTCACATTTTCAAATTATCACTAAATTTCCCAATTTTCAAAATTTCAAATTCCTCGTATTCCATGTCCTCCACAATCTCTTCAATTTCCAAATCTTCAATCTCCTGATATTCAAATCTGTAAATTACCAAATTCCGACAAATTTAGATCTCATTGCATAAATCTTGAAATTTCAATATCCCAAAACTTAAAAATGTGAAATATCTCCAAAGTCTCAAATTCGATACTGTATAGTCTTCCCGATGAATAAAATCAACGTAAAAAATTGCTAAAATATTTTTGCGAAGAAAGTACACTTCACAATAACGTTTATCGACCAAGAATCAGAACGGGGCGACAAATTGGTAGTTCGGAGCGGACAATTATCGAGAAATAGAGGCAAGGTAAAGTAGCAAGTGGCAGAAGCGGGGCGAGCCTTTGCAAGTTTCAGTCTGGAAGTCCACCGCGATTATTAGTTAGACAAGTAGTTTCCAACGTCTCTGAGAAGCGGTTCTCGAGGCTAAAGCGAGGCTTGATTAGGCGCGGTAACTTGTTTCCGTCCTGACTCCTTACGCGAACTTAAACCATATTAGATTGCGTTTAAGTCAAGCACGTGTTGGAAGGTCGCAGTTCGTGGAACAAGGTGGTAAAGGAAAGTGAGAGGCAAGGTAAGAGGAGAATACGGAGCGTAGGAAACGTAGCTACAACCCGTAAAGACACAAGGTGCTACCGTGTCAAATGAGAAGAAACTTGGAGGAATTTAATAAGTCGGCCCTGGCCGCGAACACTGCGTTGTTTGAGCACGGTACCTCGAGTCCAAGCGATTGCTCCAACGACTCTCGAACGAGTCGACCGAATATGCCGACAAAGATGGAATTAGATACGGTGACTTAATTCGGTTACCGAGTTACACTGCTTTCTGGAAACTTAATTATGCGAACTCTGAGAATACACTGTATGCTGGGTTAATCAATGAGGAATGCGACTTAGGGGCTGCGGGATTTTTCTTCCGTAAGAAAGTTACAAATTTACAAATTATAAACTCATATTTCAAGTTTGGAATTATGGAATTTTTGATTCTTCAAGTTCCTGAATTGGTAGATGTTCAAATTTCTCAAATTTGTGAGTTTTGAACATTTTCAACAGGGTCTCTGAAACTTTTGACTCTAAATTTTTGCAAATTGCAAGTTCCTTTTCCAAATTGTAAGTGCCAAATTTTTTAATTTCCCAAACGCCGACTTTCTAAATTTTCAAATTCTTAACTCCTCAAATCTTCAAATCCTTAATTCCTCAAATCCTCAAATCCTCAAATCCTTAAATCCTCAAACCATTAAATTATCTATATCTAAATTATTTCTTTAAATTAAGATACCAGCAAGAATTTTACATTGAGAAGTTTCTACTCGTGAAAAATAGAACGTATGGCGTTTTTCCGTTCACCCCATGGGATTTGAGTCATGAGCATGGTACGTTGATTTCAGTTTTAAGTGGACATAGATTTCCTCTTCCCTAGAATTTTCACCCCGTTTCTTTCTCTTCTGTTGTCCCGCGAATAAAACGGTTATTCCTGGTCGCAATAATAAAAATCTCATAAAATCGAAACCGAGTTAACTTCATTCTTGACTTGTTTTGACGTAGTTAATCTCAATATTGCAATATTGCTATCAACTTATTTGTAGCCTAGAGAAGTTCCAATACCAACAATAGTTAAAGCACGGAGAGACACGTTGCGATTTTTGTTTTCAACTCAGCAACAAAGAGAAGTAGTAAACTTAGTTTGAAAACTTGAACGTTTCCTGTGTGAAACTCAGCCTTACAGGGTGCAAAACCGATATTCTTTACCGGTAGTAATTAATGTCCATTCGACTTGACGGTGGACCGTGAACTTTGACGCTAAATTATAGAGAATCGAATCGCGGCTGAATTTCCTAGCCAGCGCGGTTGTATACCTCTCATCCGTGATATTTACTCCATAAATCTGACTTAATTAAAGTCGTAGCTCGATATCTCGTGATTCAGGCAGCGGTAACAACGTTACCGTCTCGCATTCTACGTAATCAAGTACACAGAACAAACTTGATAGAACGCTCTCTGATTAGAGAGTTCACGAGCAGTCGTTCCGCTTTATCTGTCGCGCGGGAATAGGACGAAAACGAGTCGCTTGTAGTTGCCCGATAGACTTGCACTGCACTTATTCCTATCGTATCTTTCCTTCGATAGGTATCGATTCGCAGACTAAGCTCATTCGAATCCGCTTTATCGCGACGTTCGTGTTCTTCCGCTTCTGAATTCGATCAACGGATGGATGCATGAAACAGGTGATTAAGTTCTTGCATTATGATTTCGCTAAATGCGGCGGAACAACTATTTATTGGTACAATATTCAAACAAAGAGAAGACTGTTATGTCCATTTTTATTGAGACTAGATTCAATTTTGAATTTTTGACTTTCTGTTGCGAGTTTCTCTGCTTGAAGTAGGTTTAGGATGAATTATAAAAGTCATAGGTCCGTTGACTATTCGACGCTATACACATAATGGTTCAAGTAAATTCACGAAATAATTCCACGCGTGCGAACATACACGTAAAACAAACAAAAACAACACATGCAATATGATACATTTAATATTTTTTCTTCGTGTGATAATTATTGTAGCAATCACCTACGTCACACACAAGTTGTGTGAGCGGCTATTAAAGTGTTAAGGTTAATATTCATTTTGAACAAATTTCTTAATAATTTTCGTAATTAGAAATGAGAAATGTAGAATACGCCTTCCTGATGGATCTAATTTAGAAAATTTGCAAATCCTCGAATTTTCGAATTTCTGAAAGCAAAATTTCCCTATGTTCTGTAATCTTCAACTTTGTCAGTGTACAATATTCCAAATGATCAAATCAGTAAATTTTCATATTTCTGAATTTTTGTCTCCAAATACACAAATTTCCATATTTCTAAATTTATAGATAACAACACCCTGGAATTATAAAATGATCAAATCTCAAAATTACTAATTCCTTTAGTCTCTAAATCCTGGAATCTTTAAATCCCGAATTCCTAAGGTCCCAAATTCTAAAATTTTTAAGCTCTGAAACCTCGATATCTTCAAATTCCTAATATCTCAAATTTCCAAATTCTTAAACCCCGAAATCTCAAAATCCCTAAATTTCCAATTGTCGAAATTCCAAAATTCTCAAATTTCCAAACTCTCAAAATCTCAAATCTCCAAATCCCCAAATCCACAAATCCACAAATCCACAAATTCACAAATCTTCAAATCTCCAAATCTCCAAATCTTCAAATCCTCAAATTTCTGCCACAAATTCAAATCCTCAAATTCTCAAGTTTGAAACCCCAAAGTTCCTAAATCCAAAATTTCTCAAATTCTAAAATTCTCAAGTTCCAAATCTCCAAATCTCCAAATCCCTAAATCCCTAAATTTCCCAAATTCTTAATTTCCCAAATCCCCAATTTTCCCAATCCCCAAATTCCTATTTTCCCAAATTCTCAAATCCCCTTTCTAAATCTCTCCACCCAATTTCCAACTATTCCCAAAATTCCCAAATTCCCAAATATTCAAATCCTTAAAAGCCCAACAAGTTCGATGACATATCGATGAGACGCTGTATCGAAAAGTAACGAAGCCTAATTCGAAAGCTCGGCAATTTCCGCCGCATCTCGACGTTTATAGTCGGTAAACGTGTTATATGCATGACACATAAGCGTCACATTCGATGTACACGTATTCGATAAAAGTTCGCCGAGATGAAAATCTCTTTTGCGACTGGTAGCAACATATACACATACGCGTGCGTGTATATGTATTTTGGTTACGATTTACGACTTCCGACAAATTTAAACGCACTTCATACTTCAGCGTCGATAGGTATCGATTTCTAACTGTACGGCTGCTTGCTCGGGTTCGATGTAATCGCGTTATTCCGGAAGTCGCGTCGTCGCGTGTTCCTCTCGGCTTCGAGTTCTCCTTATTTGTCTTGTCTTCCGTTCTGCTCGCTAGAACGGAGCAACGAGGAAACGAGTATCCCGATTGGAAGGGAACGAGAGAGACAGGGATGGAAATAAGGTCGAACGTGTACGTGAAATACAGTGCGAGAGAGCGTCATGCAAAAGGAGGAGAAAAGCGGACGAGGTAGGAGGCAATGGAATTTGATATCGTGCGCAGGACCGAGGAAAATAAAGTGGAAAAATTCCATCTGGTCAGACGTATCAAGCTCTGTGTCCCCCTCGTGCCGGCAAAGAAGAGGAAGTAGGACAAAAGTACACTCGACTGCAACCTGCACTTCCGATAAGAACACGTGCAAACTTCAAAATATCTCGATTGTCAAGTTTTCGTATTTTTAAACTTTCTTTTTTCCAAATTATTGGAATTCTTAGATCTTGGAATACACGAATTTTTTAGCTTTTCTAGATCTGAAGAACTGGATAGCAATATGCAATTGAACCTCTGGGGTTCGTTTCTAATTCTTCGATAGTCTTTTTAGGTTATTAAACTTCTGAATTTTTTCATTTTTAGTTTATACATTTCTAAATCGACAAATTTTGAAAGTCAAATCTTTTAGATTTTTTACGGTTTTAGATTTAGAAATTTAAATTTTTCAAGTTTCTGAAATTTCTGAGTATAGAAATTTACAAATTCTTAGATTTATAATTTTCAAATTTCTTGACGCAAAAGTTCCAGATCCTTAAATATCTAGATGCCTGAATATCTAGATTCCTAAATTTAGGAGATCTAGATCCCTAAACCTCTTGATCCCCAAATCTTTGGATCTTCATATCTCTAGATCTCCAAATCTCTAGATCCTCAAATCTCTGTATCTCCAAATTTCTGGATTCCCAAATCCCTAGATCCACAAATCCCTAGATCTCAAAATCACTAAATCCACCAACCTCTAGATCCTCAAATCTCTAGATCCCAAAATCCCTAGATCCCAAAATCCCTAGGTTCCAAAATTCCTAGACCCCCAAATTCCTTCATCCCAAAATTCCTAGATCCCCAAATCCCTAGATCCCAAAATGTCTAGATCCCCAAATTCTTAGATCCCCAAATTCCTAGATCCCCGAATTCCTAGATCCCCAAATTCCTAGATCACCAAATCCCTAGATCCCAAAATTCCTAAGTTCCAAAATCCCTAGATCCCAAAATCCCTAGGTTCCAAAATTCCTAGACCCCCAAATTCCTTCATCCCAAAATTCCTAGATCCCAAAAACCCTATATCCCAAAATGCCCAGATCCTCAAATTTCTAATTTCCTAAATTTCTGGTGTCCTAAATTTCTGTAATCCCAAATTTCTAGATTTTAATATTCCTAAAATCCTAGAATCCCAAATTTCTAGATTTGAATGCAAAATTTCAAATTTTGTAGTTTGCGTATACCTACTTTAATTTCCAAATTTCAGTTTTCTAAAATTGAAATGTTTCAAAATTTCTAAATCTCCAAGATTTCTATATCTCTAAATCCCCAAATTTCACCACCTTCAAATTCCTACACCAAACCCCCCTATACACATATTCTTAAAACCTCAGTCCTTAAACATAATACTCGTAAATCTCTCAATATTCAAATTCCCGTGTCTAAATTTTTCACTCATCCAATCAATTCTTCAAAAATACCCAGAAATAGATGGATCTGTCCAATTTCGGTTGGCATATTTTTCCTACGGCCATCAGATTTGCCGTCGACTGTACACGGTGACAAGTCGGGCAGACACTCAATACACCCTTTCTCGATTCGCGGGAAATACAGCGCCGTAATAAGGGTGGAATGGTGAAGATTCACGCTGGCAGGCGAAAAATTTATGACGTTTTCGACTCACGATTGGCCGTAAAGCATTCGACCGATCGAGTAATACCGTTCGAAATGCTGTTTACCCGTTTCATTCCGCTACCTGAAATCCTGTATCGACAATCTGGTTTTCGTTAGTTCTTATCCCGTGTCGGGAGTGTTTCTCCTGTATAGACGGATTAAAAATTTTAATTCTTTTATCGATATACTTCTATTTTACTGTTTTATATTATTACTTCATAGTTCTATTATACCACTATTTTATTATTGTACTTCATAGTTCTATTATACCACTATTTTATTATTGTACTTCATAGTTCGATTATACCACTATTTTATTATTATTATGATGTAGTTTATATATAAATATATATCTTATTGTTAGATACAACCACTGTCTGGGAGTTACACTAATTGTCAGACACCCTGTATATTGAAGAAAATTTCTCAAGTTACTGCTTACTATGATAACAATAATGTTGATTTTTTGTTATTCTTCTATGTTCATAGCAATAAATGTGTCCATAAATAAAATCACAACAAAATGAATTACAAAACTTGTGGTTATTGATTCAGTTATGCAATACATACATACATTAAATAGCTTATGTATTGTGAGGTAGTGTTTATAATATTCCATTGTTATTTATGAATTTAATAATATTCTTCTATTGTACATATTTACAATAACGTTTATATTTAAAATGTTGTATATATTTATAATAATAAAAATGCCTTATTTTTACATGTAAATTATTATTTTAAAAACTTGTTACATACTCAAAAGTTCAGTAGGTTCCTTCAGCAAGCCGATATCGAATAAAGTCAACAGATTCATGAAATCGCCGAGGGTCGAAAAGAATGCAACGGATCGCAGTGATTTTTATCAGTCGTCCGGTCGAATGATCCGGCCGAAAAGTTCAATAAAATTATTACACGCCGTAAAAAATAAACGGGCGTTTTATAGGTCGCGTCATCCGTTATTTTATATCGTCCGTTCAACTCGCTGGAAAGATCTCGACTTTTTGCCCGGCTCTCGTGAAGCATTCGAGACGGTTTGCCGTCGTTGATTTCATCTTGGTTCCCGGCTCTTCCGTCTCACGAATCGTTGACTTTAGCGACGGCAAAAAGCGGCAAACGACGAAACTGGCTAGTCTCTAGTCCAAACGGGGTGGCAACACGGAGGTCCGAGTGTTGGCAAGCGTCGTCGTTCACGTTTGCTCGTTCCTGTCGCTATCCTTCGTTCGTTTATTCGTTTGTAAAAGTGGAGGACGCCGGGCCCGACGAAATTAAAAACATTTACTTCTGCGAAAGAAACACGGGGAACGAGAGGGCCGCTCTCATAAGCCGGTGACACATCTTGTAGAGAGGAAGAGGGTGAGCGGGATGAGTAAAAAGCGCCGCGAAAGCTCGCTGCTTGGAAAAGGTAGGGGCTAAGTAGAAACCTCGTACCCACTTTCGAGATGTATACAGGCTCGTGCCAACCTCGACGTCGTCGTCGACGATGGTGGTGGCAAAGGGAAGTTGGGATGGGGAGCGATGAGAAAGGACAAGCCGGGAATACCAGCCAGCTACGACTACGAGAATTAATTTGAGATATTGCGCTTAACTGGAGAACTGCAGCCGGATATCGGGAATTTTCAACTCGTTCGCGAGATCGTTTATATCGTGTCGATGGAAGCGCAAAATGTACCCGTATCAAATCTTATCTTCACCTTCTTCGCTTCCATCTTTAACCAACTTCACCGATCGTTCTCGCTCGTTTTATCTCTATAGGGTGTTCACGTGGATTAGGTTCTGAAAAAATGAAAGACACGTGGTGGTCATATGTGATAGGAGATGCAAATTAACCTTGCAATATCGTGTCACACTCGTGACTTACAATTTGGATGTGAGAAACTAGACTCGTATTTTTACTGCAATTTAATTTTGCATTCAATTGCATAATGTACTTCACATAATGTACTTCACCTAATCTTCTTCATCTGTCTTCACGTTGTAGGAATAATTAGGTAGCAGTGAATGACGCAAGTCTCCAAAAAATTGTAGGTTAAGTGGTTAAATTGCAGCAGAGTTTCTTAGGTTTGGATAAAAAGACGCTGGTTTCTCTAATATAAAATATATTGATACATTCATTTTCTATATTTATATTATTCTTCGAAAACGGTAGACGACCTACAGGTTTTTTTTCAATGAAATACTATATATTTTTTAATAACCTGTAATGAATATTAGCTTCTTCAATTATCATTAATTTTGTAAAGTGTATGAAACAAAAGTAATGACTAAAATTGTATAAAAAAATTTCCTTTAAATTTATTTCACATTCTTCAAATTCTTTCAATTGTTCCAAAAAATTACCTAATGATTATAATTATGACACGATGGTAGAATATAATGGTAAAATGATAGGTAAATATAAAATATTATAGATATAAAACTACGATACCTATTTTTCATCTTATATTATTAATTTTAAAATAAATAAGGTAAACTAAACATTGGTAAACCATAAACGAGACTTGTTTATAAAAATAAAAAGTAACGAGTATTTGAATGATTAAATATTTTACCACTATTTTAATAAAGAGTAACAGGTTCATACAAGGTTATATGTACAAATTGTGTTTTGTTATCAACTTCCACAGTGTGGTGAGTAAATACGCAAAGCACAATAGAAAAAAAGAGTGTATTTATTTTTTTTGCTATTACCGCGTTATCGTTCAAGCTTTTTTCGTCGACTCCCGTAATTTGAATCACTTTGAAGACGATACGTTCTTTGAAATAGCCATTCGTCTGTCTCTCCGTCGAACCGGAAAACGTTTGTTAGACCGTCAAAGGATCTTCACTTCTGTAAAGTCGATACATCATCAAATGAAATTTTACACTGTTGGTTACTCTTCGTTAATCAGAATTTCTTGTCAAAGTTAAAACAACATCGATCCAATTTCTGAGCGAACGCGTGAGATACCGGGTCATGTAATTAGATAGTAATTAAATACTGAAATGTTTTAAATAAGTAACAAAATTTTGAGTCGAATTTTGTGTAGGTACAAAGATAAAGTGATAGATAAGTTAAACACCTTTTTTAATTTTGAGATTTTAAGATTTTGTGGTTTTGAAATTTGTAAATTTGTACAATTAAGAATTCGATAATTTATTAATTTGTACATTTAGGAATTCGGAAATTTATAAATTTGAGAATTTAGAAATTCAATAAGTTCGGTGATTTTTTTTGATTTTGAGATCTAAGGATTTGTAGATACAGAAATTTGGAAATTCAGAGTAGAGAAGTAGAAGTAGAGTGGAAGTTCATAGTTCGAAATGCAAAAATTTGGGAATTTGGACATTTAAAAATTTAACTCAGGAACTTGAAGATTAATAGATTTGGAAGATTAGAATTTGAAAATTTGATGTCTTAAAAATTTGAAAATTTAATTTGAGAATCAGTAGATTTGGTAGAAATTTGATCATTCGAAAATTTAGGGATTTTGGACACTCGAGCGCTCGCAAATTAATAAAGAGGATTTGATATCAAGAGATAGCTACATTACTAATTTGTGAATTTACGAATTCAAAGATTAGCCAATTCCGAAATTGTACAAATTTAGTTAACAGCACCAAAGCATTTCCTGGAAGTCTCCATAAGTGACCAAGCAACAAAAGTGTCAGTAACAATTCAGTGTTAGCCACACAGCCGGTACGTGACAGGTAACCAGAACAGTTGACCGAAGGAAGCACAACGATGGAGGCTGCGTAAGCAGATTACGCAACTGTGTAATTGAATGGGCACTCTAAATACCCCGACCGCTAATTAAGAAGGCGATCAATCGATTATCCAGCCAGCATCGGTACACGTTACTCCTTCCACCAGGTTCTCCTGATCCGCTCTTCTAGCAGTGTAGCCGTGACGTCGACCAGGGAATCGTAACATGGTTGCTAGCTACCGGAGGGGTTTTAACCCTGCTCCCTCTCCCCCTACGCCACTTGCCACCTCCGCTAAGTCTGTTATCAGCAAACCCCAGCCTCATCGGAGACCGGTGTTCGGCTAACTGCCGATTATTGCCGGCGGCATAACCTTCGATTAAAATCAACCCCTTCCCTCGCTACCCTCCTCGCGTTTAACGGTCTCTTCAGGGTTTCCCAATCAACGATCTCGGAACAGCAACGCACTCTCGTTTGCTTGTTTCTTCTTCCTCGATGATACTGTTATTCGATTTCTTTCTTTTCGCTGCGGATGAATTTTGTTACTTACAGATTTTCTGATTTGGATTCGTTTGAACGGGTTTGTTACGGGTTTTTATATTTATGGAGTCACTTTGCAAGAGAGGGACATCTGATGGGATATTAGGATATGTGTATTATACAGAATTTTATGATGTCATTACTATATTTTTGTTATGGATAAAGTTTTCATTTGTTACATCCAGATTTTCTCATTTCGTGTGCATTCGTTTGAACGGGTTTGTTCACGGTTTTTAGTATTTATGAAGTGCAGGTCACTTTGCAATAGGGGGTCAACTGATGGGATACTCAGAAATGTGTATTGTAACGGGATCTATGATTTCATTTCTTTATTTTCGCTATGGATAAATTTGTTATTTGTCACATCCAGATTTTCTCATTTCGTGTGCATTCGTTTGAACGGGTTTGTTCACGGTTTTTAGTATTTATGAAGTGCAGGTCACTTTGTTATAGGGGGTCAACTGATGGGATACTCAGAAATGTGTATTGTAACGGGTTCTATGATTTCATTTCTTTATTTTCGCTATGGATAAATTTGTTATTTGTCACATCCAGATTTTCTCATTTCGTGTGCATACGTTTGAACGGGTTTGTTCACGGTTTTTAGTATTTATGAAGTGCAGGTCACTTTGCAATAGGAGGTCAACTGATGAGATACTCAGAAATGTTTATTGTAAATGGTTCTATGATTTCATTTCTTTATTTTCGCTACGGATAAATTTTTTATTTGTCACATGCAGATTTCTCATTTGAAGAGATAGATGTCTGAATGAATATTGAGAAATGTGTATTGTAAATGGTTCTATGATTTCATTACTTTAATTTCATTATAGACAAATTTTTTATTTGTCACATGCAGATTTCTCATTTGAAGAGATAGATGTCTGAATGAATATTGAGAAATGTGTATTGTAAATGGTTCTATGATTTCATTACTTTATTTTCATTATAGACAAATTTTTTATTTGTCACATGCAGATTTCTCATTTGAAGAGATAGATGTCTGAAGGAATATTAAAAAATGTACATTGTGAAGGGTTCCATGATTTCATTTCTATGCTTTCTTTTTACATAAGTGGATTTATTCGAGTATTTTACAGGTCAATAATTTTAAACGATGCTAAAAGAATCAATATCATCGGACAGACTTTCGATTTCGCGTAAAAGCTCTCCTAAATAGACGATGATTTGAACTTGTTGAAAGTTACACTATGTATGAACTCTCGAAAGATTATTTTAATAGTAAACTCGAAGGTCGAGTTGCATGATCCTTTCGGAGGAAAAACGAAAGCTAATTGGGTAGCTAATTAGAACTGGCGAATACCTTCCATTAGAGAAGTGGTAGTTCGAATTCAAGGGTTTTATGGTATCCATGTTGTGATATGGAACTCGTTATTGAATCGGAGGACGCAAATTCTACTAACTTCAAATAGAATTTACTTATCTCTATACGGGAAACAAGTTATCGGACAGAATAGAACTAAATAACAACTTTCGAAAGCAAAGAATGTATTCCTCTTATAATTCGTTTATTTGTACAATTATTCTAAAATTAAACCACTTATGTTTGAAAGATTTCTCTAAATCAACTAAGTTCAAGCACCACAAATTTTGAATACAAAATCTTTAATTTTCCACAAAATAAAATTGAAAGAAAACACAGATAAAATTGCAATAAAATTGCAGGAATTTCGTAATGTTTAAATCCCATATAGTACAATTTCGATTAACTCGATAAATTACTTAAAAGATTTAAACGTTGCACGTGTTTGTGAGAAATGAAGAATAATATCAACTTTGTGAGTGGAATAATGTTTGTCGAGTGCAATTTTTATTTTCCTCGGTTAATTTAACGGGTAACGAACGGTAGGCTGTGATTTATGTGATGGCTACAGGACGCTGGAAATATTGTGGCGTTAAGTTGAACGTTTAGCATCTTTCACGGAAGATTATGCAACGATGTGAATCTTTGATCCAGTGGGTCTCAGTTTCGAGGGATTTAAGAAGCGGACGATAAATATTAAAATAACAATTTGAATTCCACTTTCGTTCAAGCACCGCTAGCATTCCGTAGCAGCTATAAGATACGGTTCAGCAAGCAGAAACTCTTGGATATCGTAGATTCATGCAATAATCATCTTGCGCGGTTACTTCACGCTTCAGCGTCATCCTTCATTTTTTTTCCCTCTTATTTTCTCAACGACTTTTCGTGTTGAAAATCAACGATGAAGCTCGTTTCGTCGGTTCAAACGTGTATTTATTTCGTTTCGCTGCGCAGTAGCCGAACCTAAAGGATCTGTGCAAATTTTAAACTTTCAAATTTGTGAAATCAGTTTAGAATTCTGTAAGTATAGAAAGGTAGTGTTTACAACTCTACAAATTTATACTTGGATCATCAAAAGTTTATAGATATCAAATTTTCAAATTTCTAAGTTGTGTAATATAAGAATTTTCTAATATAGGAATTTCCAAATTTCAAGTTCGAAGTTTTTAAATTACAAAATTTAATAACTTTTCAGATTTATTAAAGATCTAGAAATTTCTATATTATTAGATTTTGAAATTTTTAAGTACCAAATATGCCTCTCAAATTACCGAAAGCCATAAAGTCTTCAATGTCTTCAACGTCTTCAAAGTTTCCATATTCTCCAGTCCATAAATTTCTAGATTTCGAAATTTCCAAATACCTCAAATTCCACATTTCGTCCAAATCTCCCAAATCCCTAATTCGTCTAAATTCCTCAACTTTCTAATTCATCCAAATTCCCTAAATTCCTAAATTATTATTTAAATCCTCACAATTCCACAACTGCCAAAATTCTCTGAATTCCTAAGTTATCCAAATTTTTGAAATTTCTAATTTATCCAAATTCTCCAAATTCCTAAATTGTCCAAACTCTTGAAATTCCTAAATTATTCAAATCCTTCAAATTTCTAAATTGTCCAAATTCTTGAAATTCCTAAATTATTCAGATCCTTCAAATTCCTAAAGTGTCCAAATTCTTGAAATTCCTAAATTGTCCAAATTCTTGAAATTCCTAAATTGTTCAAATCCTTGAAATTCCTAATTTATCCAAATCCTCCAAATTCTTGAAATTCCTAAATTATTCAAATCCTTGAAATTCCTAATTTATCCAAATCCTCCAAATTCTTGAAATTCCTAAATTATTCAAATCCTTGAAATTCCTAATTTATCCAAATCCTCCAAATTCTTGAAATTCCTAAATTATTCAGATCCTTCAAATTCCTAAAGTGTCCAAATTCTTGAAATTCCTAAATTGTCCAAATTCTTGAAATTCCTAAATTGTTCAAATCCTTGAAATTCCTAATTTATCCAAATCCTCCAAATTCTTGAAATTCCTAAATTATTCAAATCCTTGAAATTCCTAATTTATCCAAATCCTCCAAATTCTTGAAATTCCTAAATTATTCAAATCCTTGAAATTCCTAATTTATCCAAATCCTCCAAATTCTTGAAATTCCTAAATTATTCAAATCCTTGAAATTCCTAATTTATCCAAATCCTCTAAATTCCTAAATTATCCAAATCCTTGAAATTCCTAAATTATCCAAATCCTCCAAATTTCTAAATTATTCAAATCCTCCAAATTCCTAAATTATCCAAATTATCCAAATTATCCAAATTCTCCAAATTCCTAAATTCTCCAAATTCTTAAACTACCGAATACATAACTACTAAATTTAAAAAATGTCCACGCTTGAAGCTTGTATAGGCCATAGCATCGCGCACGCGCCTTCAGACCGAGGTACAAGGGTACCTCTATTCCGCTACCCCTTCGTACATACCGGTTGACGATGTTTATACTTATACCTACTGCTTACCGGAGTATATATATGTCCGCAGCACGTAAATTGATTGTATGGACAGCGGAATCATATATAAGTAACGGGTTCAGTGCACCTATGCATCGAAACTGTGGTTTCATTACACGAGATCGATCAGGCATGAAGCTTTGCAAGAACATAGTTCTCGATTCCGGTAGGAATCCCTATTTTTCCCTCCATTTAGGCCGCAAAGTATCGAATACACTTTCGTGTTTCGCTCGCATCGTTGGTCCTTTTGAAGCGCCGTTGCACGAAAATGCACGGACCATGAGAAAAGTCCATTCGGGGTAGCAACTCTGGTACCGGAAGTAATCGGTTTCTAACGTGGGGAATTTCTGTTATTGAAATCGTGCCGGCGATGCACCTAAATCGCGTTAATATTAAATTCCATCGAACAGACCGAATCAATTCGATGCGCATCTTCCATGAGAAGGGGTGGGGGATTGGATCGGTACGGGAAAATTGATACTGAATTTTCTATTTCGCCGAAGCTCCGATAACAACGGGACGGTGTGCATTACAGCGAGTGTTTAGGTACTTGGATATTAGTGTGTCCTGAGGGGGTGGCGCAGATAGGAGAAACGTGGCCATGGTTTCAAGGGTCGCAAAGGGTAAGGGGAGGACTGTTGGTCGGGCATTCGCGACAAAGGCTAATTGCAAAGCGCGGGAGAACCGCGTCGCAAACGGGAACAAGCCCATATTACGTCGGAACACACAACCCCAGCCATCGTTGTCCCCCGTCCCCATCTTTCTCTCCCTCTCTTTCGACCTCTTCTCGTCGCTTTTCGCCTCTTTCCAACGCCCGTCATCCCCTCTGTCGAACTTGCTTTCGTTTCTCTTTCGCTCGCTTCCTGTTACAGGGTGGTCTTTTTAACTGGACCCTTACACATCTTTGCAGATCCCTCTTGATACGGGGACATCACGGTTTTTGAGGTATTTGCTTTTTAAACCTTTTGTGTACTTTAAAGATTACTGTATTGTGAAGCGTTTCAGGTAATTCTTACATTGACAACTGGAGTGTCATGTTTGACAGATTTATGAGAAATTACGTTTCAAATGGTAGCCTCAATCAGAATATAGAAATTTGAGGATTTGAAGAGTTAAATATTTAGGAATTGAAGAATCTGTTTGAAAATTTCGAAATTTACAGAACTGGAATTTTGGAATTTGTAAATTTTTGGATTGAGGATTTCGAATCTGGAAGTTTGCTGTGCAGAGTTTGACAATTTAGGTATTTGTACATTTTTTAATTTGTCAATTTATAAAAGTGGAAGTTTGAGAGTTGGATGTTTGCAAATTTGAAGATTTGAAAATTTTTCAACTTGCATCTTGAAATTCGACAAATTGAAAATTTGAGAAATTAAGAATTTAAGAGTTAAAAGAGTTAAAAATTTTCGACTTAAAATTTACTGATGAAAAAGCGGGAAAGTTACATAAAATAGAAATTGGAATTTGGAGATCGTCAGATTTACTGTATCCATAGCGTTCAGATTCGGCGACGTCAGGGAGTAAGTGTATATAAGTTAGAATGAAAGAATCACCCTGTATATGCATAGGGGTGACATCGAGGACTCGTTGGAGGTCAGGTGACGCCTCGAACTATGCGTGTGCCGTAGAGAAACGATCCAGGATGGTCAACCATAGCTGAACTATGGTCCATCAGATCGCTGACCCCGGCTTGGTATGGTACACGCGCAAAGCATGCCTGCACAGTGGTGCGACCAGGTAAACCTCGACCTCGAGACCGCATCGCATACAATTCCTCTACCCCTTGCCAACGATCCCTTTCACAGTGAATTCAACCTTCGACCCTCTGTCTCTCTCATCCTCGTTTCTCCGTTGTTCCCGTGTATCGTTTCTCTGGCCGGTCACGTATGTCTATGTTCACGCTTGTATACGTTCTGTTTGCGTGTGCACGGAAGCTCTTTCGGTCAGCGACGACGGTACACGGTGCATCCCGGTCTCTACAAAGGTGTTAATTGACAATATCGCGAGAATGCGCGAAAATTGGCTGGGACAGCGTTTAACGACGTTAGAAAATTCGTTAACGCGCAAAAATGATCGATCATAAGCGAGCTACCTTCTACCGTCGCGTCTCGCTTCGCCCCGCTTCCGGTCCCCTATGAAATTTCACGTTGCATCGATGCGCACGGTTAATTCGATCACAATGGAAGCTTTAAACGTGGCTTAATCGAATCGAACTAAATGAAGGTTATTTAGTCGGAATATCGCGCCGACACGTGAAATTGATACGAAACTTCGTATGCGGAGTAATTACGTTGAAACGATCGCGGGTTTCCCTCTCTCTCACTCTGTCTGTGTTCAACGAGCTGGCTAGCCCCGTAAAAGCAAGGTGCACGCAGAGAGAAATCTTCTGCAGAACCCTTGACGATTATGGATCGCCGTTCGTAATTGAATGGATAATTGAAACGATCCTTATCAAAGCTGCGAGCCTTATGGAGCACGGTCACGGCAAACGCGAGCTTGTTTGGCTGTAACTATGGCCCTCTTTCGCCTTCTCTTTGGATGGCCCAACAACGTTCTACGGTTTGCTAAACTAACGGGTAATTAATCGGTTAAATATTGATCGACCAGTAAGATTCTCGCGTCTTGAATTAAATTGCCTGTTTAGTCGAGCGAGAATTGCGGGAACAATGACCGTCCCGTTACTGGATCATTTATTGCTCGCGATTTTATGCGTTTACCGTTTGATCTCGAAAACTTCTGACCTCGTTTATGAAATATATGACTAGTACCTGTTTACTCTTTGTTCCGTTTGATATATCGAATAATTCTTTTTGATCAAAATAGTGATACGAATATGTTGGGCAGTAATAAATAACAGAAAAATAACGCTTTCTATAAATTCCGACTTTTTTAATAAGAGAGTTTCGAGTTGCTTTTCTTTTAAATCCTTTGAGCGCAGAAGTTGATTTCTGCACAAGTTTTAATCGATGAACTTCATCAATGTACTTTTATGAATTTATATGTAAATCTCTAACGGTACATATGAAGGTAAACGGTATCCACATATGACTTATATATTTATTAATGCAACATTTATTCATGTGACTAATGCATGCGGATTGTGCTAATCCGCAGCGATAAAATATTAAATTATATTATATTTTAAAAATGTAAAAAATGTTGCAGTGTGTTTATGATAAGAAATGATATATGCAGATTAATTAGTTGACCATGAAGTTGCTGTTTACAGTTTTTGAATCGATAGCATACAACATAAATGCCTCCGTCCTTGACGTAAAAGACGATCAGCCCTAAATTGAATTCCTCTTGCTCTGACTTGCTATCCGCTATACCCCCATAACGGCCATCTTGAAATTCCACAATATTCCGTGGTATCGTAATATCTGGCGCATCATGATCCCTTATTGTGAGTAGACGCGAAAGGTTGCGAATGATGGGTTTTATGGGCGTGGAAGCGTAACTATGTGTTCTAGAAATTGCGACGTGGATTGACGAGTAAAGTGGAGTAACATTGACGGGATTCGATAAAACTGACACATGGTTGACAGCTATACGAATAGTTTAAAATAATATTGATATATTAATACGTTAGACATGTTTAATATTAATATTAGATGTAAATATATTAGAACGTCTGCAAATTATATTTCTGTACATGGTATAAATATAAGGGATACTAAAGTTAACCTGATGTCGAGTCTCGTGACGCACATTACAGTATAAATATGACAAATCCAAATCGTGTTTGTATAAAGGAGTTTTGAGTTCACAATTGTAATATGTATAGCTGAAGATCGTTAAATCCAAAATATACCTGTTAATATTCTTTATTTATCTTAACACTGCAGTTATAATTAGATAGCTGGCGCAGTTGCCGACAAAATTGTCGCTTGGGAGGTTAAGACATAAATAAGTGAACAAGTTTCGATTATAATAATAAATAACTATGTATATTTAAGTACATCTACAAGCCAGTTAATGTGAAAATATAAATCGTTTGAATGATTAAAAATATTAAAAGAGAAGGGATACAAATTTTATGCATTTTCAAGTTTATAATAATATGTCAAAATATGAAATAAGATATTTCAAATAAATGTAAATATTTTTATCTATATATTACATTAACATAATAGTATAAAAACCTATTTATACTAATATTTCCCTAGTTTATAGTTGATTCACATGTTTGTGAATGAATTCATGATGCTCATCGTTCGTATGCATCTACACGTTATTAGAGGATCACGTTCGGTATATATTTAAATAACATTTGTACGAGATCGTGATATTTCATACTAACATTTTGAATATTAAATAATTGCGTTGTTCTATGATATTTTAGGAATAATTTCGCAGCAGCCAATGAGTTTTTCATTAAATTGAGCGATTTTCGCTACATTTTATGCACCCACAGTTCAAATTAATGGGTGTATAATGTATGCATAATTAATTTTCACGATTTTTTAATTATTGTTTTAATAATGGAAGAGAGCAAATTGAAAAGTTAAATATTCTTGTCTTTAATGAAATAAAGGCTCAATATGTACTATTTTTGAATTATGTACAATTTTATATGTTACATGCATGTATGTACAATTCTATATACCACTTGCATAATTATATATTATATGCATAATCTTATATATAATGTGTTAGAACAAGGTGTTAACAGAGTTAGAATTATAAAAATTTTAAGATTTGGAAATTCGTGACTTTGAGAAATTTTGTAATGTCAAAATTGGAAGATTTGAATATTGGGAATGCAGAGATTTGGAAACTTGGAAATTTGAAAATTTAGAAAATTTGGGAATTTGGAAATTTGGGAATTTAAACAATTTTGTATTGTCAAAGTTGGAAAATTTGAAATTTGGGAATGCAGAGATTTGGCAACTTGGAAGTTTGAAAATTTAGAAAATTTGGGAATTTGGAAATTTGGGAATTTAAACAATTTTGTATTGTCAAAGTTGGAAAATTTGAAATTTGGGAATGCAGAGATTTGGCAACTTGGAAGTTTGAAAATTTAGAAAATTTGGGAGTTTGGAAATTTGAGAATTTAAACAATTCTGTAGTGTCAAAATTGAAATTTGGAAATGCAGAGATTTGGAAACTTGGAAGACTGAAAATTCAGAAAATTTGGAAGTTTGAAAATTTAAAAAATTTAGGAGTTCAAAAGTTTATGAATTTAAGATATTCCATAATATCAAAATAAACAAATTTGAAATTTGGGAATGTAAATATTTGGAAATTTGGAAATTTGAAAATTTCAAAAATTTATACATTTGTAAATTTAAAGATTTGAAAATTACAAAATTCAACGATATAGAAATATGCAAGTTCTAATATTAAAAAATTGTCCAATTCGAAAATCCGAAAACTGAAACGTACTCTCAAGGTACATCTTGAAACATCTCCATCGTGACTACATCAAAAAACTTGATTTGCTTGTCGTTTCACGAAATTTGATTTATCTCCGCCTTGTCTTTCCCGTGTAAATAATAGAAGAAATCGTCGTAAGGATATTTTCATGCAACTTCGTCGTCATGGGAATACTGTTTACCGCAACAATGTTCCTCTGAGCTGAATTAGAAATAGGTGCATCTACTACTTGCACAGCACTGTTCACGGTTATTCTGCCTCCTTTATGTTTCGAGGAAAACCAGAATTGTACTTTTCAATGAAATTATTGAATTAGTTTTTGCTTGGCTTAAGGAAATTTTAGGTTAAAAGTATTGGAGATAAAAGTAATATAAGAGCGATACACGAATTAGCATTAACATTTGTCTCCATCTAGCGATGTTAATCATCATTGTTTGTTCCTTCTTGTATTCGCATGTTTCGATTCAATTTTGTTCTCTTATATTCCTCTCACGTAATTCTGATTATATTTTATATCGTTCTTGAATAAATAGTTTTTTCTGTTTTGTACATAATTAATTACGACACTTTATTCGTCCACGGATCTCCTCACCTTCAACAGGTTATGGGCCCAGAAGATTGCGGAATTAAAAGTGTACGGAAAATAATTAATTAAAAAGCCTGATCGTTAGTTTTTTGAAACGGTTAATTTTTTGTGTTAACGGGTATCATGGCTTCTGGAATTGTACGGATTGATTCTCTTAACAAAGAGAATTATGATACTTGGAAGATGCAAATGCAGGCTTTGCTTATAAAGAACGATGCATGGATTTATGTGAGCGGTGAATTCAAGAAACCGATCGTCGTTGCCGGAAACATCGTTTCTGAAAATGCTGCGAAAGAATGGACAAAAAACGACAGCAAAGCAAAATCGGACATTATTTTGTCGATAAGCCCGTCGGAATTAAAGCAAATTAAAAATTGCGAAACATCTCGTGAAGTGTGGTTGAAACTGGAAGAGATTTATCAATCTAAAGGACCAGCGCGAAAAGCCACATTATTAAAGAAGCTGATGTTGCAAAGAATGGATGAAAACGAAGATGTTCGTGAACATATTCGGAAATTCTTTGATATCATCGATAAACTGAGCGAGATGGAAGTCCATATAAATGAAGATTTATTAACAATCATGCTCTTATATAGTTTGCCAACAACTTTTGAAAATTTTCGTTGTGCTATTGAGTCTCGTGACGAATTGCCATCACCGGAAACTTTGCGCATCAAAATTATTGAAGAAAGTGACGCTCGGAAAAACGACGCACGAAGCAATGTTCAAGGCGCCATGGTTGTAAATAAAAGTTTTCGGAAATGGAATCAGAAGAAGAAAGCAACGGAAAAGAAAGACGTGAGTGTTAAGGAAAATTTCAAATATCAGTGTCATCGGTGTCGTAAGTATGGTCATAAAGCCGCGGATTGTAGGAAATTTAAAGACGATCGCGGATCAAATGCAAATAAAGCTGAAGATGTCGGATTATGTACGTTTCTCGAATGTACTGATAAACATGAAGTGTTGCGAGTAGACAGTTCGAGTAATGCCGGTAATTGGTGTATAGATAGTGGCGCAACTTCACATCTATGTAACAACTTGAACGAATTCACGAACATCGAATATTCGAGTCTCGGAAAATTAAATCTCGCGAATAGTACGTCGACCAAAATAACGGGAAGAGGAACGGTTTCTTTCTCGACAAAAGCTTATAATAATGAGAAGAACATTCGGTTGGATGATGCGTTATACGTACCGGATCTTCGAACAAACTTGTTATCAGTCGCGAAAATTACGGATAAAGGTTTTAAGGTTACATTTACTAAAACTAAAGCCGTGGTGACAGACAGTAACGGAAGTACGAAATTAGTAGCAAATCGTATCGGTGGATTATATTATGTGCGCGGAAATTCACACGGCGAGTGTAATGCTATTTCGCAAAATACATCGTCAAACGCGCCGGGTACGTTAATGTCGTGGCATCGTCGTCTTGGACATGTTAATTGTAAAGATCTTATCCAAGCGGTACGCGGAAAAATGATACAAGGAATTGATTTATCGGAACGTGATTCGGAATTAGAGTGCGACATTTGTATTCGTGGAAAAATGACACGAACGCCTTTTCCGAAGAAATCAACGCGGGAAACAGATTTACTGGAGATCATTCATTCCGATGTTTGTGGTCCGATGAAGACTATTTCGAATGGGAAAGCTAAATATTTTGTAACTTTCATCGACGATCATTCGAGATGGACTGAGGTACGTTTTCTCAAATCAAAAGACGAAGTCTTTGAAGCTTTTAAGGAATTTAAGCAACTCGTCGAGAATTTGAAAGGTAAAAAAATTAAATATTTACAATCCGATAATGGCGGAGAATATATGAGTCGCGAATTTAATAATTATTTGAGGGAACACGGAATTTCAAGAAGATTATCTGTTGCAAGAAATCCGGAACAAAATGGTGTTGCTGAGAGAAAGAACCGGACTTTATTGGAAACTGCAAGGTGTCTTCTGTTGCAGGCAGGTCTTTCTTCATCATTTTGGGCTGAGGCAGTTAATACAGCGAATTATATTAGGAATCGTTGTCCAACTAGAAGTTTAGTAAACAAAACGCCGTACGAAGCTTGGACGCATCGGAAACCAGACGTGGGACACATGAAGGATTTTGGATGTAAAGTATTTCTTTTAAATCGAGAATCTAACAGAGATAAGTTTCAGTCGCGTTGTAAGGAAGGTATCTTTGTCGGCTATTCTGATAATTCCAAAGGATACAGGATTTGGTTGCCGAAAGATCGAAAAGTTGAAATTGCGCGTGACGTTAAATTTCTGGAAAATAAAGGAACTCGATTTGTAGATCATGAAAAAGTAACGTTCGACAAAGAAGACGAAGCGGAAGAAGAAGAAATACCTCACGGAATTGATATTGAGCTGAAGCCATCAATCAGTGTTGAAAATAATGATTTTTCGGGTAATAATTTTGACGATTTTCAGGAAGATTTGCCAGATGAGCAAAACGTCGAAGAGGAACGACCAGACGAAACGCCTAGAGTAGCTCGTGGAAGATCACGTGGAAGACCGAGACTACTTCGTACTGGTTTGAGGGGAAGACCACGGAAATTATTTCAAATGCCAAGCGAACTTGCAGGTAATGTTGAGGAGAATTACGCATTTGTATCGGAAATTACCATGAAGCAAGCGATGTCTAGTCCAGAAGTGAATGATTGGATAAGAGCTATGGCAACCGAGGTAAAGTCAATTATTAAAAATGATACGTGGGAAGTGGTTTCTCGACCGAAAAATTGTGACGTTATCGGAAGTAGAATGGTTTTACGAAATAAATGTCGACCGGATGGAACTATTGAGAAAAGGAAGGCGCGTCTTGTCGCTCAGGGATTCTCACAACGTCCGGGAATTCATTTTAATCAGACATTTGCTCCTGTAGCTAGATTAAGTTCTATTCGTCTTTTAATTGCTATAGCAGCGCGTTATGGAATGACTATTGAACAGCTTGATGTCACAACAGCATATTTGAATGGTGTACTGGATGAAGAAATATTTATGTCACCGCCTAAAATGTTAAACGAAGCGTTGGAATCACTTATTGAGTCAGAAGGTAAAAATAGTCAAATTAAAATTAAGGCACAACGCATGTTAAAGGAATTATCGTCTGGGGACAAAGTTTGTCGTCTCAAGAAATCTCTATACGGCCTACGACAGGCTGGAAAGTGCTGGTACAACCGATTGGACAAAGCTCTGAAGAAATATGGAATGTCAAATTGTCACAGCGATCCTTGTGTATATCATGCAGGTCAAGGGGAAGACTTATTGCTGATGACGGTATATGTTGATGATATTTTGATAATTTCCAGAAATGTTAAGGCGATATCGGCAATGAAGAGGAATCTTTCCCAAGAGTTTGAAGTTAAGGACCTTGGTAGTATTGGCTACTGTTTAGGTATCGAATTTGCTCGTCGGGAAAAGAATATCACTATGCATCAAAAGGGTTTCATCAGGGAAATTCTGGATCGTTTTGGGATGACCGAATGCAGGCCAGTCAGTACTCCTGTCGATCCGAATGTGAAGCTGACGAAACCGGAAGGCGAACCTGATAGTGATATTCTCAAGCTGCCTTATCGAGAATTGGTCGGAGCTCTAATGTACCTGGCGGTTGCTACGAGGCCAGATATTGCGTTTGCAGTTGGATATTTAAGTCAATTTAATGACTGTTTTGGGTCTATTCATTGGACAGCTGCTAAACGTGTATTGCGTTATCTGAAAGGAACCATGAATTTAGGACTTTCTTTCTGTTCAGATTCTGATACAATAAAAGGATTCGTGGATGCAGACTGGGGAAACTGTTTGATTGATAGACGATCATTTACCGGATATGTTTTCACCCTAAGTGGAGCGGCCATATCATGGGAAGCGAGAAAACAGAGAACAGTAGCACTATCATCAACTGAAGCTGAATATATGGCTGTCACTGAAGCTGCAAAAGAATCTATATATTTACGTAATTTCTTACAGGAATTGGGATTCTCGAATCTTACAAATATTGTATTGTACAACGACAATCTGGGAGCCAAACGAATGGCAGATAATGCATCTTTTACGGCCAGAAGCAAACATATAGATTTAAGACATCATTTCGTACGAGAAGTTTTGAAAAATCGAGAAATGAGAATTGAATATATTTCTACGGATGAGATGCCTGCAGATATGATGACCAAGGGCCTTCCAGGGCCTAAACACAAGAAGTGTTCTGAAAGAATTGGACTTCGAGCGATTTCCTGCTGAAACGTGCGAATTAATGCAATTAATGCGTGTCTCGAGGGGAAGTATTGGAGATAAAAGTAATATAAGAGCGATACACGAATTAGCATTAACATTTGTCTCCATCTAGCGATGTTAATCATCATTGTTTGTTCCTTCTTGTATTCGCATGTTTCGATTCAATTTTGTTCTCTTATATTCCTCTCACGTAATTCTGATTATATTTTATATCGTTCTTGAATAAATAGTTTTTTCTGTTTTGTACATAATTAATTACGACACTTTATTCGTCCACGGATCTCCTCACCTTCAACAAAAAGGAATTTTCATTTACGAAAGTAATACAAGTCAGAAATATTACAATCCTTGTATAATCTTATTTAATGCGTTGACTGTATTTGAAGCCGCTAACTGGTCCTTGAAACATATTTTAATTAAATAATTGGCAGGGAAACAGAGACGACTAATTTTAAATAGCTGTGTTGTAAGAGCAATATGAAGCAGGGAGAAAATAACACGTATGCTTTAATCTTGGGGAGATAATATTATTGTATACGTAAATAGTAACATTTCCTTTACTGAAATTTTTAGATATTCAAGATTAAGAATTTTGGAAATTTTGAAATTTTCACAAGTCTGAATTTTTTAATTTTTTAAATGTTCTCATTACTAAATTTCTGAGTTTATAAATTTTCTATATACTTAGATTTTTACATCTAGGTATGTGAAACACAAGTTCTACTTTTTATGTTCTCAAATTTCTATGCCTCTAAATTTCTATATTTCCAAATTTCTATGAGCCCTAAATTCCTATGTTCCTAAACTCCAACATTTGCAAATTTCTATGACTCTAAATTTTTATATCCCCAAATTGCTATGAACCCTAAATTCCAATATTTCCACATTTCTACGCTCCTAAATGTCTACATCCCCAAATTTCTATGAACCCTAAATTCCTATGTCTCCAAACTGCAACACTTCCAAATTTCTCTGTCCCCAAATTTCTATAAACCCCAAATTCCTACGTCCCTAAATTTCTACATCCTCAAATTTCTGTGAATCCTAAATTCCTAAGTCCCTAAATTCCTGCGTCTCTAAATTTCTACATCCCCAAATTTCTATGTCTCCATATTTCTAAATCTAATAATTCCAAGACTTCAAATTCCTACCCTCAATTTTTACCCCATTTGAAACTATTTAAATTCACAAAGCTTCCAAAATATCATTCCTAAAAGAACTAGACTATTTCCAAAGTGTACCCAAATATAATCTAAAAGAATTCAAGATAATAAAATTTACTTCAAATGAATCACATCATTATGCAAACGTATAACTACAGCGAACGCAAGCGATTGTATGTTAGGAACAACTCGTACGTTAATATTTCCGCGAAGGCGCGAGAGCGTTTAAAATCTTGTCAAAGTTGTCTGCGTTCTTTTGTGGCGCGAATTCTCCTACGTTTTCTTTGCGTCGTAGCTCGTGTTCGTCTTTTTTCTCGCTTGGAGCAGTTTGCCGGCTAGAACCCGGCAGGAAGATGCAGGGTGACAACGCAATTTCGCGGCGAAAACAGGACAGGAACGTATAAAGAGCGGGGATGGAGTGTCTTTCGTAGCATCGCTTAAAAATTTGTCGCACGAAGTAAAACTACTCCAGCCGCGAGATCGCTTACTCCCTGTAACGTCGACAGTGTGAGAATCGCAGGGTGGATCTATGTTCCCTTATGTTTGCACGCGTGCAACAAGCTGTACAACGTTTGCTCGTTACTATGCCGAGATAATAAACCTTTCGTCCAGGTAACCATAAGCTGCAACTAGTTCCCGGGCTGTAAACGTGTCCGTTATTCACGATCGCGTTGGACGAAAAAGGAACGCGGCAATAAAGAGTCGCGTTATCGCCGAGCGATTAAACATTGTCTAGCACCGACCGAGTTAAATTCTTCGAAAGACTCTATAGAATTCCCGTTTAAGATTCCCCTTGAACACGTTTTATGGGAGAACGGTGTGGGACGAGTCGCGGAACGACAATACTAGGAGGGTGTACCCAGCAAAAATTTTCGCACCGAACGTTAAATCCAGCCCCGGGGCTCGCCGTAAATATAATCAATGCTCTCTCCTTTAACCGCTTTCATGGAAACCACAAAATAAACGTCGACCAAGAGATCAGAGGTAAAGGGATGCGCGTAGGCACGCGAAGACACGCCCTGCTTTTACTGGAACGACCCTCTCGAACGGATCGGCTCTGTTACACGCATGTTCGTGCACGCTGACTCGGGCATTTTCTTGCTTCACTTGCTGCTTTGTTCTAATGGCGTGTACCTACAGAAATGCGATAACACTTTTCTCAAATTCTCGTTAACGTTGCAAATTGTATTAAATATTACATATCTACAGGCCCATCTTACACGAAATTTGTAAAATATTCGTTGTAGGAAATTTTTTCTATGATAGTTCTATGATTTGGAGACGCGCGTTATTGTACAAGGTGCACACGCCTAAGTGTGACAGCGCAATATTTCATGAACTATCGATGACACGAAAAAGTGTTTATATGGAAATTGCAGGATAAAAGCTATGTTTTAGCGTACACAAAATTTTATTGATGTTATTAATGTAAAAGATACGATGGTTTTTTTAATGGAACTATATATTTTTTTTCGATCACCCGATAGTGCCTTTCAAGACGAATTCATTAAGATTTAATGTATTTACCCAATTATTATTAGTTTTCGAGATGTAACGTTTAAAAATTTACTGATTTTCAGCAGAGACGTCCCGATTTGAGCAATTAAGCTGTCACTCTTACTGTTAGACGTGGATTGTATGTTTATTATAAATTACAGATTTCGAAGAATTTAAATAGAACCACGTTACAGCCACTTGTCTTCGCTCGTTCATAAATAAATAATACGATCGAAGACAACGATAAATAACTTATATCTGTCACATTAATTTTGTAGCTACATTGTTACCACGTCAGACGTATTCAACGATGCATAATGAAGTTTAGAATTGGAAGTCTTTATATCCAACCAGAATTAACAAATAAAATAAAAAGATTATAGTAAAGCATTGTATAGTAAAAACATTTTATTGAAACTATTTTTCCGATTGTATTATATCTCTGAATCCTGAAAGTAAAGTTATTTTAAATATAAAAAGTGACGAGTCAAGCTTTGACCGTTCTCTCGAAGATCCCGAAAACGGATGACAAGACAAGTTTCCAAATAGAAGAGAACGGTATCGTTTGAACAGTCACTCACTCGTAGATTCAAAGCAACGTCGTTGATTGAGTTGCCGATGAAATCTGTCGACGTCGACGTCGACGCGCAAACTTCTCGGCCGATATTATGCATGGGCGACATCGTGCGCACCGGCAATCCCACTTTTAAACCCTAACTGCTACCGGCTCGACGATATGCCATCTCTTCTAAGCCGGTGCTTCAGCAATTGCGAACTTTCGAGAGCGCACGCATTGTTTCCCGTTTCCCGTTTCCGTTCGCCGAGCGCTCGCGCAAAGACGTCGGATGCAGTTCCGTTCGGGTGCAGCTCGGTGACGTTTAATCATCGATCGCTTTAATTGGAATCTAGCGTGCCTTTTCTTTTTTTTTCGCGACTACCGGAGGCCTCGATCGATGCCAGAGCGTACTATTTTCTTTTTTTCACCCCCCTTCCGACGTAAGAAAAAAAACTCACGGCTGGGAAGGAAGGCTATAATTAAATCAAAATGGCCGCGTATCAAGACTGGCTGCCGATTTCCCTTCGTCAGGTTTTCCGATACCTCCGGCGAAAAATCACCGACGAAGTAAATCCTGACGGCTCCAGAATTACCGTGACCTACTCGTTTATTTCGTACGTTCGTTAATGACGTTGTTAGCGAGAAAAATTGTCTTATCATTAATGATTTCGAGCCTGCGCTTCGCGCTGAAACATCGACCGTGGGACATTAACTTTGAACGCGTTGTTCCTGTCTGAATTATAAATATTCTAAAATATTATCTGCTAAGTATACAGGGTGATCCTGGAATCGCGGACAGGTTACTTTTTAAAAAAAAATCTTTTGTGATCTTATTTTTGTTATATGAATTTGTTATATTGAATACAGCGGTATTCAATGCACTGTATTCAATGCAGCCCAATTTTTTTGTGTTAACCTTTTAGCTTTAACAAGGATATATTTTTGTTAGCAACATGTACGAAATGCAATAGGTATTCATTTATTCTCATTTTATTTCGTAATGTTTCATCGTGAATAACGAGAAGTTGAGTGGACTTGAAGACTATAACATACTAGGAATAATTTTAGTTTCTATAGAGTCGTATAAAATAAATTGCTTAACAGTCCTATGTTCACAAGAATAATATCAAGTTACAGTTGTGTATCATTACATAATTCTTTACTTGGTCTATACATGCAACTATTCTCATTATTAATGCACGGCTGTGGTATTACAATAGAAGGGCATCTATGAAAAATTAACATTCACCAGCGCATATTCGATTCCACTTCCGTGGATATCCGACCGATTGACGTCACACTGTAAATCTCGATGTACACGTTGTGCATTTTGCAGTATATTAACAGGTCGCGTTCGAATGTCCGCTAATCATAGAACGACATCGACGGAATTAATCTGTTCCACGTTTATTAATAATTTCGCTACGCGTGTCGCATTTGTATCTGGAAATAAACTGCACGGTTCTGTCTGTCGAGGTAGAACGTTCAAAGGATGGCAGGATCCGATGTAAACGCGTCGATCGACGTTATTCGTCGCGTTGCCCTCGGCCATTAATTAACATCGCGACTGGCTGATTAACATATTATCGCGGCAAGACAGCCCCGTGGTGTCGAGAGGAAAGCCGACTTGCTTGTAAGCGCGGAAGCGGTGAGATTGCGCGGCCCAACAGGGTTCTGTATATGTGTATGGGTGTAGAAGGAAGTAGGGGACTGAATGCTGAGATTCAGCCTTTCAGAAACGAACAATAATGGGGTGGTGGATGAGGGTGGGTGGGGGTGCAGCGCCGGAGAATCCCTCCAGGCACGTTCGACTATTAACCCCGGCGAGATTCGGAAACGCTCGACGACTGAAACCACCGTCTCTACATCCAACCCCTTCTAGGACGTTTGAACGAGACTTCTACCGGAGTCGCAGTGTCTCCGTAACAAGGGTAAACTCAATCCCCGAGCACGGCCAGACACTACCCGGAGCCTGGATCAGTTTTCTCTACTTTCGTCCGGTCCGATGGTCCCGTCTCTGTTTTTCTCAGTTGGCATGATTAAAATAAAATCGCTATCGTCGCCCGTCTGCGAGATCCTTTGACGATCGGAGAAACAGCGTCGAGCACGTACCTATCGAGGCGCTGAGTTCGAATATTTTATATCGTTTCTCGTATTGCATGCTCTAGCTGTAGTTTCGCTACCTCTATTACTGCCTCTATTTTTAATGACTCAGGAAAATTTCAAAGAAGTGAACTTTTGAAGGGAAACTTTTGGTAATTGTGTAGAAGCACGTATGTAGGGCACACATTATCAAGTATCTTATCGTTCCAATTATTTATAATGGAAGATTGTTTGTATGTATTTGTTATAATGAAGTTTTGTTTGTAGTTTTTTTTGGAAAATTATATTTTTGCATAAAAATTGTTTCTTTTGAAGTATCATTTAATTTTTACATTCTTATAGTTACAGTAGAATGTATAATGTGGTATAATACATGTGATATACATATATGATGATATGTTATTGTGAAATCAAAAATAATATTACATAAAATTGAGTTCATACATATTTGTCTAGGGCTGAAAAGTCTCTAGCTACGGCCCTGTATTATTCCGATAATTGCAGTTCGAACACACAATACAAAAGATATCATTTACATAAAAATATGCAAAAACGAAAAAACTTACGAAATGTGTATTCTGAAAATATCAGTAAAAAAATATTTTCTTATCGTTCTAAAACGACTGATCCGTCAACATTCGCTCGCCAAGTATTTTTCGCTCGATTAAATCGAGCGATATCTACCGCATAAATCTCGGATCATTTTTTTAAATGTCCAGCACGAGATCTCATTCATGCAGAATCGTCGGAATAATTTTTCAGCGTAACAACTCACTCGATCGTATACGATTTTAAACGCGAGCCTGTCACTTCCATAGCGATGTAACTCCCCAGATGAAGATAATAAATAATTACACGTCACGATAAATAATGCCGGTTTAATGAATCCGTGGCATGTACTGTCGACGGAAGATCGGGAGCATGATTCGCCAAGACGGTTTATTAATGGATCACCCGATCTTGTATCATTGTATATTCATTTTTGCGTTCGTTCGCAGCACGCGTTGGTTAGATAAAAGTGGGATGCACCGCGAAACAATTTGTTACGAGAAGCAATGATACGTCGCTGTACATATCTTTACGATGTAATAAATAGCAACGCGCAATCATGCGAAAATTGCTTTTACGACGGTTTTAAGGCTGATTTTCGAAAACGTCGCTATATATTCAGGCGATATCGGTACACCTGGGAATATTTTAAAAATCTCTTCATCATCCTACTGCCACCGGTAACCATGGCGGAGATGATATTCCTTTTTGTATTCGGCTACACTGGTCAATATTCATACGTTTTTCCTATATAACAATGCGGATGTTTTTATGCAGCAATGATACCCGCAGTGACCCAGAAAGATATCAAATGATATACGTCCCCCTCCCCCACACTTGCGATATAGAAAGCGATAGAGAATTTATGCGACACTTCGTATACATGCGAAATTCACGTACATCTAGCCAGGTACAATTACACGCCTGATTGAGAATGCATTCAATAAAGTGTTCGTAGACGCGCGTAGAGAATTTGCGTAATTTTGTTAGATGAACGTGTTTCAGGGAAGTGCCACTGCGGACTCAAAGGGCCATTGTAAATGTCTGCATTTCATACTTAGCCGTATTATGATTGCATTCTATGTATGATGCTATGTAGTTGTAGACATCTGCATGGTTACGTATTTGCGAAGTTACATTATTACATACGAAATTCACATTTTCGTGTTTAAACGAAGTTTGAAAGTTACTTAACTCTTAAAGAGATCTCGCATCGTTTCATGAGGTATAAACTATCTTGAAGTTTCGAATTTTACATTTAAGTACTTATATTCACTCGTGATTCATTGAATTATATTATTATGTATTATATTATTCGATGCGTTGTATTGCCCCGTGCTATATCGCCACGAGTTATATCTTCATGCATTATGTCATCACGGGTTTCGATGTATTTCTACGTGTCATAATTTCAAGGGCCGTATTTTCACGCATTATATCAGGACACGCCATTTAGCTTCGCGCTATATCGCCACACATACCTCAACGCGCTATATTGCCACGCACTATATCCTCATGCGCTATATAGCCGAAAGTTAGATCGCCGCGTGCTTCGATGTTTCTACGCACTATAGTTTCACGCCCCGTACTTTCACGTATTATAACACCACGCGTTACATTGCCACGAGTGGCATCGCCACGCGTTATATAGCCACTCGTTATATCGCCACATGTTACATGTATCTGTACGCATCGTAATTACATACATTGATATTTCACGCGTCGTAATTCCATGCGTTGCGTCTCTACACGCTATATCGCCATGTGCTATATAGCCATTCATTATATTGCCATGCGCTATAGAGCCGCGTGCTTCGATATTTCTACGCTTTATAATTTCAGGCGCCGTATTTTCACGTATTATAACACCACGCGTTACATTGCCACGTGTTGCATCGCCACGCGTTATATAGCCGCTCGTTATATCGCCACGTACTACATATATCTCTACGCACCGTAATTACATACATTGATATTTCACGCATCGTAATTCCATGCGCTTCGTCTCTGCACGCCATGTCGCCACGTGCTATATAACCCCGTAATATATCGCCGTACTCTATGTATATTTTCAGGTACTGTATCTCCACACGTTGCTCACATTTTCACGCTCTAAATCGCCAAGAATTTTCCGTTGCTCCAGTTGTCTACTTGGCGGTATAACGAGAGACTGTTGTAGGCATCCGATAGTGAAAGTTGACGTTCGAATCTAGAAAGTGATTCTAAATATCGATTATCGATAAGTATTCCTTATGTTCGCAGTTCTGAGCGTTTCGTCGATAGAATTTATTAGTCGTTTCCGTGCTCTAACGGGAACGTAAGTTGAGCAGAAGCGGTTCGAGGTGAAATTCTGCCTTTCGAAACTTCTGAACAACATTGTGTGTAGGAATATACATATTTCGAGTCGCTTGCTTTTCCTCTTGCGTTCTCTCCACTTTTCTCTATTGTGGATTACTAGTTACATTTCCACGCGAGGTATATACAGGATGTTTAAAAAATAGTGCATAATTCGAAAACTGTAGATTCCAAATCGGTAGACTGATATTGATATTTAATGCTAGAAACAAATTTTGTTAAAATTGTTAAAGATAAATCTGTCTATTCTCCGTTGGAAACGCAATGTATTATTCATAAAACTGATTCCTGTTTTTTATTAACTAGGACCACTTTAATAAATATGTAACATATATCAAAAATGTTTCATGCATATTACACGATTAGAATTATGGGTGAGTGAGAGTTTATTTTGACAAAAATACTGTCGAGTATACAGTTAAACAATGCAATTTTTATGCAAAAAGTACCATGTAACGGGGTTAACAATACACTATTAATACAATATAATATAATTAACTTTTTACATTCGAAAGGTGGCTTGTTCCCTTTTTAACTAAATGATTTTTAACTGAATTTACAACACAACGAAAGGTTAAAATACCTCGAAATATTCAACGACGGTGATCAATAAAACAACGATCAAAATTTCAAGAAACATCAATTTTTCAACAAAAAAGTCTCAAGCTGCTTTCTACAGCAAGACCCTCAAGGTGCACACTTGTAGGGACAAGGACTCTTTGTACTCGAGGATTTTGTTTTAGCATCGACAATGTCCCCTCAGAGGGGACAGTCGAGTGCAAAGGGTTAAAACTGTAGTTCAAAATCGACCGTGAGACAGATTAGCTTTTATCGGGTGCATACTGTTACTCGCATTAATACAGGAACATTATAGTGCTCTTACATTTGTTATTGTATATAGTAAGGAATTTATATAACATGCTATTTATTTTACGAAGATAGAGTTAAATTCTAGACGTTTCTTTACGAAACAACCACAACCAATTCAAATGACTTCCAAGTATTGTCAACTTGAAGAAAGTTGTCCTAATGAGACGTGAAAATGCAATATATTGTTTAAAATGTGTTCGACAATATTATCGATAATATTGATAACATTGCTAATATTCCTGATATTAATGATATTGATAATAATGATAATATTGCTAGTTTTGATAATATTGATAATATTAACAATGCTGATAGTACTGATAATATTGATAGTATTGATAATACTAGTAATATTGATAATATTGATATATTATAGTAAAAGGAAGTTGTATTTTTAATCTCCAATGCGATGCTTCAAATATATTATAGAAATTCAATTGGAGAACTCTTTAGAATACCACTCTTTATTCACGATCAATATCAACAGAATATTTTAAACAAAATATTAACTGTTTGAGCCGGTCATAGTCGTCAACGATCTTCAATCGCAAATGTTTACAAAAGATAGCAGACCTTCGGACCGTATACCTTCGCACAGGTGTTCACGCAGCAGGCCTTCAAACAGTTTACAAACAAATGTTTCATGTTTCTGTAAAATAAGTAATATAACATCTAAATCGATGCCTCGTATAAAAAATTTATTTCAGTATATATACAATATAATGAGAGCAACGTTGATATACCACAACAACGTTGTATAATAGCAACAACATGTATATACATAGGGATAGTCTTATGCTCGAATATTAACCCTTCGAAGGAATTTTTGCTGTAGTCAGATATCAATCTTAAAACTTCTTATCTAAAAAGTTTGTTCTTTTAAAATTACTATTCGTCTGTTATTAATTGCCACTATTGTCTTTTTTACTATATTTATACCGTATAATACAGTTTCAGCTAAAAAATTTTTATTTCAAATTGTTGTATTAAACTGAATAGTAATCCTCTCGAGTGCAACTGTTTTTGTTTTGATCAAAAGTGGGTGAAAAGTGTCAGGGGGTGATTTTTAAACCGGCCTGTACAGGTATAGAGTCGGAGCAAGTTGGAATTTACTGTACGCTTAGGCGAACGATGGCGCACCTGGTCACGGCGTCGAGCACGCTTCTACGGGGATGAAGGAGGGAGACAGATGGGGCGAGTCGTTGGAGAACTCTCCGGGGTAGAGAAACAAAGAGAAACCGAGAGACAGAGCGTGAAAGAGAGATGGATCAGAGGCGAACGGGGTCGCCAGAGGGGTCGTAGTATGTAGGCTAGTTGGTAAAGGCAAACCCTGAACAATTTGCCGTAATAATCCGATAACTGATAATATTGGCAATTTGATCGTAGCTAAATGCTTCTCGCGGCGTAGCAGTGCGTGCGTTATCTCGATTATTGTTATTGTTTGAACTCAATGACCATCGTAACGTGCGTGTCGAACGAATCAAATATACCGCGACTTTCTTTTCATGCGAATAGATACAAAAATTCAAGGAATATTTCTTGACTTTAAAATTTAAAAAATTTTCTTAAAAAGTTACCTCACGTTTCAATTCCTATTTATGTATACGACAGTATACATCCTTACAGATCCTTTAATTTAACCCTTTGCACTATTTTTACGAATTTGACTCGTTACGCGCTTGTACGTCAGCTGTGATCAATTTTACTCAAATTTTTAATACGCTCAATTTGCAGTTCAATTATAATTTGCGTATTCAACGATTGTATAATACCAAATTGATATAACATTTTGATTTTATTTATGTGTTTTAATATTGTAGCTACAATTAGTTACCTGATAAATTAATCATAGTGTAAGGGGTTAAGATCAGTCTTGCCATGATTTTTCATAAAAGTGCAGTTAAATGTAGTCTTTTGTTCGTTGCATCGAATGGTATTGAAAGAGCGTGCCGTGAAAATATAATAAAATCCGTGTTGTTATTATTAATACATTTATACATAAATATCAATCAGCGATGCGTACCAACGGCGCCGTTGCAGTTTGTTTGATCAACGAATTAAGCGAGTATCCTCGTATTTCTCATTTGTACAAAACTTTTAAAAAGTTGAACAATAGAAGAGCACGATAATAACTCGAAGGGTGGATGGTATTGTTACGAAATCCGTCGATGTAACGAAACTTAGCACAATACCACGGAACGAAGTCGCAACGCACGAGTTTCGCCTCCAATTAATTAACGTCAACCGCGATAAATCAATCGAATTGTTGTTCTCAACGTAGTCAACGCATTTCTGTGGCTAACGTATAGAATCTGAATTCTGTTCTCTCTCCTACTCTTTCTTACTCTGACGCTCTTCTCTGTTTAGTCGATTCCTTCGCGTTTTCGTTTCCTCGCTTCTTCTGCCACGAGAGGATATCGACAATTCGATGCGGGGAAATCAATCACCTTCCCAAATACCGCTTCCGGGAAATTAAGAGGGTGCGTTTCACTGTGTGTGTCGCGATAACATTTTCTCAAATTGCGATTTTATCGCTCAAGCTTACTCTAAATGCATACTAAAAGTCTCTCGTCGATCGCTGAAACAAAGTCTGAGGGTTCTCTAAAATTTCTGTATTCGAAAATTCTTATGTTGCTAAATTTTTAACTTCTCAAATTTCTGATTCAAGTCCTTTCTACATATATACGTAAGATATTAAAACACAGTCCCTAAGTTTCATAGTCCCCATATTTGCTTCAACCGGAGATTCTTTATCCAGCAAACTCTTTATCTACTTAACACTACTCCAGTTTAAAGCTAGTTTAAATTAATAATATTGTTACTTGCTTTGTTACTTTAACTTCTACCAATGTTACTTTTGCATTTAATGTAAAAGAAAATAATATTTTCTTGCTGATTTGAAGAACACCGTAAGTGTTCTATTATGGAGCAACCCTCTGCTTCAAAATTTCACAAAACATTGTAATTTGAATATTTCTAAATTTCATCCGCAATTCATGTGTAACCAACTGCATTACCAATCGACACTCTCCAACATCGAAAAACCTATTTATAATTATGAAAGTACTCCGAGACAAAATTCCGAAAGAAGCTTCCCTATTCAAAAATATATCGAACTGTAATCTGAAAGAACGTAAGCGTAATAGTCTTCCGATAACTCCTTACGAAGCATAAAATTTCGAAGACCAATCAGTATGAAAAATTTAGTTCAAATTGAAAAAGGTGGCATCTTAACAACGTCGCACGTGCAGCCCCAAAGCGAAAATGCAGCGTAAAAGAAGATTAAAAAGATACGTATAGCGAGGGTGTGGAGAAGGACTTACGATTTTTTCTCGTTATCTATTTCACCTGCACAAGCGGCACAAGAGTAGCGAGTGTCAGGCATAAAGTAGAAGGAAGACTCGTCGGCTGATTCACCTGGCGCAGGCGCGTGCTCCTCCATCCCTTCCTGCTGCACTGTTTATGCCCCCTTCGCCCCCAGCCACCCCTTATCGCTATGGGGAACCGAGGAAGAGGGTGGATTCGTTGGACGAAGAGAAGTCGAGTCGAGTTTCGGGGTTTGGGGTCGGCTGATAGTCGAACCGTGCTTCAGTCGGCCGGCGAACTCGCGTGCCGTGCCTTCGTTCCCGTTCGTGTTCCTGCTCGTCGACGATCCTTTCGTTCGGTTCCGGTCGTCCCGTTTCGTCGCGATACGAAATGTATCCCGAACGACGCGAGTTCGCGGTCTTTCGTCGGGCATCGTGAAATCGCCAGTGTTTCGCGCAGATGCTCGGGCGAAGGAGGTACTCGACCACGAGGATGACTACCGGAAGTACGGGGTACGATAGGTGTTGGCAGTCCTCGACCGGCGAGCAATGACGAATCCCAGGTTGGATCGCGCGAATACTTTCCTAGTGTACAGTGTATGAAGTGGCGTTACCGGATTAGTGTATGTGTAGTGCGTAGAACATGAACCCTCGAAATCGTTACGACTAACCTGTCAAAAACGTCGAAGAAGATCCATTAACTTCTTCCGCGTTCTATGCTCGCTCAATTTCCGTCATTAATAACCGGTCGAGTGTCCGACGTGAAACTTTTTCTCGCGATGCTGGATCTTACGCTCGCGATCCATTAAAGTCCATTAACGGCGCACCGGAAGTCGGAGGAATCTCCGCGTTGGAAAAATCGTTGCGTATCGAGCAACGTACCGACGATGCGACGTCGTTACTCGAGCACGAACAGAAAGAAGCGTGTTCGATGAATTTCACCGGGTGGTTCGACGAACTCGCGATATTTGTCGTTGACCGTTGGAGAACGAGGATCACCGAACTCGGAAAAGAATGATTAGTTCGGGTGCAGTGTCGCGTTGAAAAGAGAAACATCGTGTACGAGCCTCGGTAACGTGGTAGTTCCGTTTTCGGCCCGGTCCTCGGGAGAGTGAAGTGTCGTAGAAACGAGAGGGAAAGATTACAAGAGAAGAGGGGACAACGCGTGTTAATTAAAGAGCAGGAGAGACCAGAGGGAAACGAACAGCCAGAGCCTGACAGGTAAATATTTACCGACGCCGCGGCACAGTAAAATCGCAATTTCAGGGTGCATGTTTTTCTTTCTCTCCGTTTTTCTTCTGTTGCGCTGCAACGACCGAACGGGGACAACGTTGAAACAGGGCGATGCCGTTGTAACCTTTCGTTCCGGCGACCGATCGAATTCTCTGCCACCGACTCATCTTTCCTATGCCCGAGCTACAGCCTCGTAAAAGTGAAACACGCTTCGAAAGTTTTACGCCGAATCGGCGTTCCTGCGAAAAAGGTGTTCTCCTTTCGGTTAAGACCGCTCGTGGCAGCTTCCCCTATCATTTCCCTTTTTGCGTACGAATTTTCGGCCCGAAGTACGTTTACGGCCACCGTTGATCGTTTCCTTTCACGCGAAATTGGATTTTCGACCTGTCTCGTAGTCATCCTTTCGTTCCATTGCCCACGGAAAGACGTCCACGTCTTATTTCTTCCTCTCCCTTTTTTCTACTATTTCTCGTCTGCTTTAAATGTCTGAATTTGAAGCGACGCTTTTTCCCTTGGACACACCGAGATCGAACTTGTTTGATCTGTCTACCAATTTCTTCGATATGCTGGCACAGAAGTTCGGTCTGATTTCTCTTGTCCCTCGTTTCTCCGCGTTTTCTTCGTGGCTGATGCAGCACTCCCTAGCAAACTGTCGCGATAAGACCTTCCTTTACGACGTTATCATTTTATGGGGTTTTATTGGGGTGCGAGTGTTGAAAGAGGGACGGAAATCAGTCAGAAACGTCTATTTATTTATTCGTCGAATATATGCAGGTTTATTCATTTTATTATAGAAAGTCTATACAACTTGCAATTATTATTGCATGAATTTTTATGACGGATTGAAAAACATATACATAGTTGGTTTACTTAAAACTGAGTAGTCACGGTCTATATAACATAATTTTATTAAAAATATATTATTTATGTTTCTTTTACATGGACATGGCCAGTCTTCAGTACTGTCTACTTAATTTAATATAGAACATTTGAAATTTAAGTTTTTAATTGAAATATAATAAGAATTAATTGAAATATAAGAAGGTAAATCATCTCTGTATATGATATCTTATGTGTATACCTCCATATACATAAATTCATGTATTTTTCTATTTTCGATTCAAAATTGAACTTAGTTAAAATCGTACGTGTATCCTACAATCCCAAAATTTCAAAGTTCCAAAATCTAAAAAATTCTAAAATCCACTAAAAAAATCTGTGAAAAATCGTTCAGCTATATTCTTTCTGCAGAAGCGAAATTTTCTCTCCACGGTATCAATAAGCTTTCTACGGAAATAGCGGTGTATTATCAACCTCGTCAAAGAATTGACCCTGACCCGTGTTTTTATAGCGAACAAGCGGGTTATGTTGCACGAAAGGTTTGTCGGTTATCACATAGCTAGCCGTAAAACTCTGATCACGTCTATTACGTTCCGTGACCGGGCAGTCGAATGTGATCCTGTCAGTCAATTGGCGTGTTATAAAATATGTCAGCGGGCCGTATTAACGAGACGCGAAACGTGAAATGAAACATCCGTGAACGTGACAATTGACGGAACGATTTATCCTACTGAATGGATCAGTTGCTTTCATGAAAACACTGATTTATTGAACTGCGTTTATCAAGCTCGCGAGTTTTGTGTAAAAACTTCTGTAATATACAGCGAGTAAATTGTGTCATGCTTAGATACAGGTTAAACTGTACAATCTTGAAATCTGATTCTAAAGGTTCAATTTATTTGGCAAACTTATTTTGAAAAAAATTATAAAATATTATAAAATAGTATAATATAATAGTAGCTATTATAAAATAGTTAGTGTAGTTAAACTTTAAATATTATAGTCATTTTAATTATTCTACTATGTAATTACAAAGGAGGGGAAGAATGGTAGTAAAGTATTATTAGGACACTCGGTGTTGAGATTTGTGTTTTTATTGTCACTGTTATTATAACAATTGTTGTAATAATTGACACATACTAATTTTGTATTAATTCAATAGCCAATGTTTGAAATCTTATATTAACATCTTACTGCAATAAGAAATTCCCATTTCGTTAAAAAATATTAGAGAACATTTTAAATTTAATCCAACACTATAAAATAAAATAAAATTGCTCTCTTGGAACGCTAATAATTTTCAATATTTTATTTATGCATTGAGGAACTATTGAAACCCTAAATGGAAGCCGTTACCTGCATAAGGTGCAAGGTTGAACATCAATTGTCCCAAATTTCTAAATTCTACAAACGTCCCAAATTCTCAAAAATTCTCCCTAACAAATATTTCGAAAATGTTTCAAAATCATCCAAATCCACCCTTCCTAAATTTTTAAATTCAGAAATTATTAAATTTGCGAGTTTTAAGTGTCCTGCATGTAAATTTTTGCTCAAGACTGTATGCACCTTAGTATAATGTTCGTTGTCGATGTTTAGCAGATTGTCGTGAGAAATATATTTACAAGAATCTTCGAGCGTTGCGTCGGTCGATAATAATCGTGCAGTCGGCTTGCCGACGAAAGGCTTGGGATTTGTGCTATCTCGTGGTAATTCCGCGAGCATTACCGGTCTTAATCGCGCGAAAGTTTACCCGGAAGCTGGCTGTATCTGTTTAAGTTGGCGCCGTATCGGGTAAAATCGATCGGCAGCGCCGGCTTGTTGTAACGATGACGCTCGAGATAAAATCCTGATTGGAGGAGCAAGTTTCAGCGGAAGCGTAACGAGGCTGATCGTGAATTTACACGAGGCCCGTTGTACCGATCGCAAAGTCTTCGATCTGTCGACGCGACTATGATTTAACGAGATATCGGGAGGGCTCGTCAACAAGTTTTCGAGCCTCCATTCGAAACAACACTGGCCACCTAATTGAACGCGCCGGAGATACTAGTAATCGAATGAACATCGTCGTTGTTGCGCGAATAAAACAAATATCAAATATACAACACTGTTTTCGAATCCCCGTTACGATTATTCGTGAAATTATCAGAAGAAATTAACGAGTTTCGTGTATCGTATAGGGGAAAATATTATTTCCATGGTTATCGGCGTATTTATTGCGATTGTGTCGGGTGTAAACGTTATAGCTTTCGTTCGCGCAAAATATGCGACGATAAACGATCAACGTCCGCGTTTATACAATTTCGATTTTGTATTAATCAGAGTCTTTGATCTGTTGTAGAGTATTTGAACGGTATGAAATATTTGAGAACGGAGTTTAATGTAGGATGTAGGACAAGGGTGTCACTAAATCAAATTCATGTGTTCGATAGGTAGATTTACGGGTGCTTTAATCTTTCATTCTGTTTTTAATGGTTTAATACACCAAAGACTATCAGGTACTTTCTACTACTACAAATCACTTGCTGCATTAAAGTAATATATTTTTAAACAAAATATTATCGTGTCGTTAAGAATTAACAAAAAAAATTTCATGCAAAATATTCACATATGACTGTAAAGTTTGCATATGGATCTGTTACATATATTATTAAGAATTTAATCACTGATTGGAAATACTCGAATTACACTTTAAACTATGAATGACAACTACACAAAATACCTACTACACTAAATATTAAAATGTTTAGTATAACTTGTGGAAAATAAAAATTTTATCTGATCTTTGTACCTGCTTCGGTCATACAAATTCAAGTTTTCATACAAATCTATCGCTTATATAAATTAAGAATTTATTCCCTCAGAATAAGGACAAATATAGCAAAATATACGATAAAATTTGTTAAAAATAAAAATCCGTTAATAGTGACTTTAGCGATCGTGTAATAAAGTAAGGATTTATTTTTATTTATCAGCGAAATAAAAAGTCTCATTTATTCGAAATCATGTTAAAAAACCTGAGAAATACGAATAACGTTCCGTCGCAGTTTAATGAAAGTTAATGAAATTTTCTTACATAGTCTGTTAAATTAAAGAAACTTTAGAATGTTGTAGCTTGTAGCGAACGGGAAAGTAGAAATGTTCGGCGTCGGGTCAGACGAGGCCAGTAGTAATATCAACGAGTTGGCAGACTTGCTTCTCTGTCCGACAGGTAATTAATTACGTCGCTCTTGCGTTCAAGCTTTTTCTGCAATTAACACCAAAAGTGCTTTCTTTTTCTATCTTTCCATAAACATACGTCGAGTCTTTCGGAATCCGCTTACTCGTTCGAATAAACGGCATCGTTAAAATATACGCGTAAAATCGATATCGGATATGAGAACTCGCCTTTCGAAAACTTTCCTCGTGTTCGCGTTTAAAAGTACAGTAATTACACAGAGTTGAATACACATCGCCACTTTTAATGACTTCGATATATGTTAGAAAGGTCAGTGTCCGGAATAATTGTGCCACTACTACCGTCGTTCACCTTTAGTTTTAAAGATACATTCCTTAGACTTTCTTTAAATAATTACCAGACGAGTTACCTGTTGACCTGACGATTTTTTACCTGTCTTTTGTTCTGGGAGATTTAATGTGTAATTTATGGAGATGTATTGATTGTGTACAGATTAAATATGACTGAATATGTAAACTAACAAATTTGGAGATTTGTAAATTTTACCATGTGGGATTGAATACGTAAACTAACAAATTTGATGATTTGATCGTGTATGCGTAATTGATTATTTATATACAGAGTGAATATGATTGAATATGTAAGCTAACAAATTTTGTAAATTTGAAGATTCGACAATTTAACCATGTATATGATCAAATATACAGTCAGTGTAAAAAGTATTCGTACAGTAATTAATTTCAACAAAAATGTTGTGAAACGTCATTTATTAAAAAAATTTGAACAAATAAAAAATACATACACATTCTTACATAGAATACATAGACATCTAAGAATATGTATGTATTTTTTATTTGTTCAAATTTTTTTAATAAATGACGTTTCACAACATTTTTGTTGAAATTAATTACTGTACGAATACTTTTTACACTGACTGTAAATATATATATTAATACTTTAATGGCTACACGTCTGCGTAGTCAAACGTCCTCAGGGGATGGCAATATTTTTGAAGAATTAATTTAAAGAAACTTTATGTAAATTCACGAATTGATTCAACATGTGTGAACATACATATAAAACAAACGAAAACAACAACACATGTAATACAACTTCAATATTCTACGTTTGTGTGATAATTATTAAAGCAATCATCACACAAAGGGTACCAGCTTTTGATAGCATCACATCAATTATTCCGGCTATCACACACATGTTATGTGAGCGGCCATTACAGTATTAAGTACGATTGAATACGTAGCATAACAAATTTGGAAATTTAAAGATATGAAAACTTGACTACTCTTAATATTTTTAATTCTGAAAAATTCTAGATGTTTCCATACTTACATTAGCAAATTTGGAAGCTTTAAAATTGCAGACCAGAGAGTTTGCAAACTTCTGCAGTTCGAAATTTCCATGCTTCAAAGCATCGAACCTTGCAAACCTGAAAATTCAGATAATCAAAAATTTCAAAATTTGAAAGTTTGTATATTTGAACATTTTCAAATAAAAAATTAGAGAATAACAAAATTTCTAAAATTTAAAATCTGGTATTGTAAATGTAATAATTTACAAATGTGTACCTTTAAAAAATTGTAAACTTGAAGGGGTGGTTTTGATAATTTAGCAATGTCTGTATTTGAATATTCCCAAATTTAGAAACTTGAGGATAAGAGAATCTGTAATACTTAGAATCTACTATTGTAAATTTAATAATTTAAAAATGTCTACCTTTAAAAAATTATAAATTTGAAGGGATGGTTTTGAAAATTCAGCAACATCTACATTTGAACATTCCCAAATTTATGAACTTAAGAACAAGAAAATCTCTAACACTTAAAATCTAGTATTGCAAATGTAATAATTTAAAAGTGTCTACCTTTAAAAAATTATAAACTTGAAGGGATGGTTTTGACAATTTAACATCCATATTTGAACATTCCCAAACTTAGAAACTTGAGAATAAGAATATCTCTAACACGTAAAATCCAGTATAATAAATTTAACAATTTAAATACGTCAACCCTCAAAAATTGTAAACCCAAATAAAGTTGAATCCCGAAAGCTTGCGACATTTGAACATTTCCAAATTTCAAAATGAATTTAAATTTAAAAAAGCTTGAAACGCCATAATCCTATAAAATTATACACGAATGATCGACATGGCGTTAGATTCTTAATTAAAAAGAGCCCCTGAATATTGGGTAACGCGACGTTACATTCTGTTTACGAGATAGAAGTTCTTGGCAGAGCGGTGCTCGAGGAATAATTCAAGCCAAGAAACAGAAGTCGCGGTAGTTATCCGTGGTACTCGTTAACAACAACTTGCAAGTTCGGACAATTATGCAGCGGAGCAATTGAACCAACCGAAATCTGCGGCTCACGTAGTTCTCTTTGATTTGCAGGCAAGAAAATAATTTCCCTCCTGTTTTGCTCGCTTCATGTTTTTCTATGTTTCGCTTTGTTTATCTTTTTGTTTCCCACGGAACACGACGAAAGGATACTCTCTAACTGTATCGTAGATATAACATTTCTACAAGCTCCGAAACTTTTAATGGGCATGAGTGAATTTAATAATAAAGCTCGCATTGTACTACTTGCAAGTCAAACACGCGCGGATTTTCAAACTCTCGATTGTGATACAGAAATAACTCGCCGTAAATTTATCTTTTGTTTCCGTGTAAAAAATGAAAAAGAAATATATAAAATTTGAATGAATTGTTAAACTAGTATTCTGTGCTTGTTTTTATATGTTAAGTGCAGCAGGCTTGTAATATTATTTTATGTACGCTAGGGTGGTGTTTATTTAATGAGGAATAATGTTTCCTTCATTTTTGGCGGGATAGGAAATAGTGGAGATTTTTCAGGGTAGTTTGAAAATCGGTGTGTGAAAATTTAGGGATTTGGGGAGTTGGGAATTTAGATACAGGAATTTGGGGATTTGGAAATTAAGGGGTTGAAATTTAGGGATTCGGGAATTTGGGGATGTAGGCATTGGGGGATTAAGGAATTTCGGGATTTAGAAATTTGGGGATTTAAGAATTTGGGAATTGGGGAAATTGGGAATTGGGGAAATTGGGAATTGGGGAAATTGGAGATTGGGGAAATTGGGAATTGGGGAAATTGGGAATTGGGGAAATTGGGAATTGGGGAAATTGGGAATTGGGGAAATTGGGAATTGGGGAAATTGGGAATTGGGGAAATTGGGAATTGGGGAAATTGGGAATTGGGGAAATTGGGAATTGGGGAAATTGGGAATTGGGGAAATTGGGAATTGGGGAAATTGGGAATTGGGGAAATTGGGAATTGGGGAAATTGGGAATTGGGGAAATTGGGAATTGGGGAAATTGGGAATTGGGGAAATTGGGAATTGGGGAAATTGGGAATTGGGGAAATTGGGAATTGGGGAAATTGGGAATTGGGGAAATTGGGAATTGGGGAAATTGGGAATTGGGGAAATTGGGAATTGGGGAAATTGGGAATGGGAGAAATTGGGAATTGGGGAAACTGAGAATTTGAGAAAATTGGAAATCGGGGAAATTGGGAATTGGGGGAATTGGAAATTGGGGAAATTGGGAATTGGGGAAACTGAGAATTTGGGGAAATTGGGAATTGGGGAAACTGAGAATTTAGGAAAATTGGGAATTGGGGAAATTGGGGATTGGGGAAACTGAGAATTTGGGAAAATTGGGAATTGGGGAAATTTGGAATTGGGGAAATTGGGAATTGGGGAAATTGGGAATTGGGGAAACTGAGAATTTGGGGAAATTGGGAATTGGGGAAACTGAGAATTTGGGAAAATTGGGAATTGGAGAAATTGGGAATTGGGGAAATTGGGAATTGGGGAAACTGAGAATTTGAGAAAATTGGAAATCGGGGAAATTGGGAATTGGGGGAATTGGGAAGTGGGGAAATTGGGAATTGGGGAAACTGAGAATTTGGGAAAATTGGGAATTGGGGAAATTTGGAATTGGGGAAATTGGGAATTGGGGAAATTGGGAATTGGGGAAACTGAGAATTTGGGGAAATTGGGAATTGGGGAAACTGAGAATTTGGGAAAATTGGGAATTGGAGAAATTGGGAATTGGGGAAATTGGGAATTGGGGAAACTGAGAATTTGAGAAAATTGGAAATCGGGGAAATTGGGAATTGGGGGAATTGGGAAGTGGGGAAATTGGGAATTGGGGAAACTGAGAATTTGGGGAAATTGGGAATTGGGGAAACTGAGAATTTGGGAAAATTGGGAATTGGGGAAATTGGGAATTGGGGAAATTTGGAATTGGGGAAATTGGGAATTGGGGAAACTGAGAATTTGGGGAAATTGGGAATTGGGGAAACTGAGAATTTGGGAAAATTTGGAATTGGGGAAATTGGGAATTGAGGAAATTGGGAATTGGCGAAACTGGGAATTTGGAGATTTGAGAATTTGGAAATTTGGAAATTTGGAAATTCGGAAATTTGAAAATTTGGAAACTTGAAAATGTAGAAATTACCTAAATACTATACACAAATATACCGCAGACAATAAACAATTTTTCCAGCACACAGAAATACATAACCTTCTGTCAACATTGCCCCGAGTAGACTGTACAAGAGAATTTTAATTTTAATCGGCAGCCTAATGTGTATACAAGAGAGTTACGTTGGACACACGATGTTTCGCGCGAATGTAATAGCGTTACGTTTAAATCGTTGGACGTAATCAGATTTCGGTTTGTCGATATTTTGTGGCGAACAGATTTGCAGTAAATTGAAATTATCGTCTGTGTTAATCACAGTTTATCCACTAGTCTCGATTTCGTTCGAATGGATGATCAACGAAGGGATATTCGCGATTGAACGACTGTCTGTCTCAAAAGTGGAACAATGTTCAATCAATTACGCATTGTGTATCATGCATTTGAAATTATCGACGGAACAATTCGAACGATGTATTTGATGCGTTATACAAATGTCTAGAAACTACCATTTCCGTACGGTGTATCATAACATCTCGTTGATCATCGTTTTATCAAATCTATATTTCAACAAACCTTCTACACAGTATGTCGGAAAAGTAACGGAACTTTTTAAATTTAAGGAAAACTAGCGCCATCTATTAAAACAATGTTATCTGAAAACAGTATACCTCCCCTACAAGACACAACAATCATTATTGGAATCGAGCAATGAATTGTAAACTTATAGCGTTTAATGCGACAGAATCTTTCGTCGCCGTGTTACAAAATCACGGGCAAGCGCAACAAATTGCTCGCGTTGAATATTGCGAGGATCTTATCAAAACAGCCAGACGAAACTGTACATTCCTGGAATCAATTGTAACTAGTGATGAGACTTGGTGCTTCAAGTATGAACCTTAAACAAAGCGCCAAAGTGCTACGTGGAAATCTGCAGGCTCTCCAAAATAAAAAAAATTGCGATTCCAGAAGTCCCAAGAGAAGACAATGTTAATTTGCTTTTACAATTCTAAAGGAATTATACTTCGGGAATTCGTTCCACAGGGACAAAATGTTAATGGCGAATATTATCTGGATGTTATGGAACATTTGTGAAAGAGGTTCGTTCATGTGGGGTTCGAATATCGCCGGGAAGTTGATTTCTGTTGCTTGATAATGCACCATGTCACAGAACTGTCGCTGTTAGTGAATTTTTGGCAGAAAAACAAGTCTGTATGTTCCAACATCTTCCATATTCGTCCGACTTATCTCCATGCGATTACTTCCTTTTTCCAAAATTGAAATCAGCTATAAAAGGAACGTTTTATAACACTGTTACACAAGTCCAAGCAGCTGTGACAAGGATATTTGAAGCGATTCCGCAAAACGATATAAAAAAATCTATGTTAACATTGCCTGAACCGCTTAGCGGTGTATTAATCCGGAAGGGATGTATTTTGAATTAAAAAGATTAATTTTGGCAAAATAATTCTTTTCTTTCTATTTAAAAAGCTCCGTTATTTTTCCGACATACTGTGCACCTACATTTTTGTGTAAAACTTGATTCTCTAACGTCTGAATAGGAACATGTTAAAACTTGATATAGTGGTTATCGGTAACATAAATGGAAATAACGAGTAATTTCTCAGACTCCATTGGTACTTGTTCCACGAGTACGTTTGAAAACATTGGCTGCCTTTGATTAAGTCCTCGTTCAAACTTTCCTTTGATCTTATTTTGTTTCAGTCGACTAACTCGGGTCGTTCAATATTCACTCCGTCAAACGAAGGTTAATAAGTACGTAAAACGAACCCGCCGACGTCCAATGAAATTTCATTTTATTTTTATTTACTTCCACTTGGGACATATTTATTTGTTACTTCGATGAAACCGTCTACCCTGCTCGCGAAATGAAAAGAACGAAGTACGAAATCGTACGTCATAATAAATCATACTGTCAGCACAATTTTTTGAAATCTCTGTTAAATCGCTAATCGTACGTTAACTCTCCGTTGCACGATTTTCTTAGTTTTGATGAATAATACACTTTCGTATTGTTATAAAGAATAATGAAACATAATATATCAACGATGATAATAATGTCGTTCTCACAAAAGATGTACGCGTGTACGCTATACAATTATACAAACGCCATTTTTGCTAGAGAGAAACCTAACCTCATTCCGACAGTAACACTAGTTGTGAGATACACTTTGTTGAAGTCTCTGTTAAGTCGCGAGTCGTATGTTAACTCTCTGTTGCACGATTTTCTCAGTTTGATGAATAATGCAATGATGATAATAATAAGTCGTTCTCACAAAAGATATACAAAGCGCGTAAAATTATACAATCTCCATTTTTGCTAAAGAAAAACCTAACCTTATAGAACTTAACCTTAACCTAACCTTAACACCAGTTGTGAGATAGCCTGTATATCTGAATATAATCAACATACAAGAAATTTTGATGCAAAGGACAAAAAGTACGATTAAAGGAGGTTAAAGGGGCTATTGAGAGGCGGGTAGCAGACGGTGCGAGCAAAATTTCGGTGTCTGTAAAATGTCGGATGTTCGCGTCCGTTCTGAATTCAGAGACGCGTCCCCCGTCTATGAAACGCGATTGAAGATGCATTTAAGGTAAATGCCTACTTCCAAGCCCAGAGTGCACCCCCGTCGTGCCCCCTCTTACTCTTTCACGACGAAACCGCAACCGCAGCTATCAGAGGAATCCGTGCACTTTCAATTAAAGTGACGCAGCTCCGGCTGCATTAAGGACGCTCGAGGCTCCACGGCGTTATGGCTTCAATTAAGGGTTAGAGGATGTGAGAGACGGCTGGGAGGGGTGGCAACAGGGGGATGGTACAGGATAGGGGTCTACTCGGATTTATTTCAAGACTCCTCGAAAGGAACCGAGCATCCGTCGCTCGCGGACCGAACAACGACCACGGGGTAGGCGACCGCGAGGCTGAAAAAAGAACGTTCCGAGTATCTAAAAGCTCGACAAAGTTTCATTTAAAAAGCTAATTAACTTATCCAATTACCGTCTCGGGCTGGAGGGCGAGCGTAGCTATATCGGCGAGCAAAAGATGGAGGATGGGCCACGTTCGGTCTTCTCTCTCGCCACGGGATTTTTCGCGAACCACGCAACGCGCTGTTACAACGATTCACCGGAACAGAGAGCGTGAAAGAACGCGAGGATTAAGGGAAGAAAGAGATGGAGAATCAATTTAGTCGCGACTACTGGATCTTTTATGAGCAAGTGCACGGATTACGCCGCGCGCGAAACATACAAATCGCCCCACGGTTACGGCCAGCTGATTCTCGTGATTAATAATTCCTTTTGCTTCCAACGTTTTCGTTCCGTTCTCTACGTAAAGGAAATTGCGATCATTGAAGTAACTAGAATTTTTGCGAGGGGTCGGGGGCTGTACTTTACCGTATCATATTGCAGATTCCACGTGCAACGCGGTTAATACGGTTGTGTGATGTGCTGTGCGAGAATTTTTTCGTGTAGCGCGAATAATGGGGATTGCGTGATTACTGATGTATCAATTATTAGTTTCAGAAAATGGACTCGGTAAAATTGAGTAGTTTTATTACGTAGAGTGGTATACGGGAGATAACATTATGTGAAAAATGTATTCGTGTATGTTATGTATTTGGCGCGTTATTTGAATTCGCATTCTAGGATCGTGTCATGGAAACATGTACTGTATGGAAAATATTTTCCATAGATACTCTAACATTATACGACAAATATTACTATATTTATGTAAATGTATTGTGTACCTATAATACATTTTTTACGTTCTGTAATATTGTGAGTGACTTTCTTGACTCTTCTGATAACAATTTTAGAATCTTGATACATTTTAGAAATTTGATATATTTTTTACACATTATACTTGATATATAAGATCCATAATTACTTGTATTTATTAAGGCCTATTTTCTACTCGTATAATAAATAAAAAATCTATCTCAAGTACAATCAAGTAGGTTTTAAAAATTAACAAATTTTATAATAAAGGTATTTGGAAATTTGAAAATCATAAAAATTTCACATGAAATTTTCATGAAAATTTGTAAAATAAATACAAGAATCGATAACATAACGAAAATCTAAAATGAAATTTAAGGGCAAATACGTTGAATCATAAACGACCCAAGTCCGTCATCGAAGGATTAATTCAGTTACAGCATACGTTAGCTGTACACGCGACAAATAATAACGGGCCGGTATGGATTTGCGAACAGTGCATATCTACACGTGAGAAAATATCCTGTTTACAGTACCTGATCAAACATTGTACGCGTGTATCCAGTACAGTCTGTCTATCGTTTCCCTTCTTCTCTGTTCTGCTGCTTTATGCCTTCGGCTCTTTCATACGAATGCGATCTGTATACCGAATCATGCAAAGCATGCTCGACAGACGAGGCTTCTATAAGCAGTTTCGATTTGTTCACGCCCAAGGAATACTATTCGGATACTTTATTTCTTATTTTCTGTGAGTCTGTTCAATTCGGACATTTCGTCAATCACGTTTCTTTAATTTAGGTTGTTTTTTATTATATGGAAATGTTTATTTACAGGTTTTATAGATTGATAATTTATAAGCTTGCAGTTATTGGGTTTACCAGGTTTTACTAGGTTTAAATTACAAAATTTGTTAATTTACTATTCTTGATATCTGTGTTGATTTTTATTGAAGCGTCTTAGTGGTTTTTTTTTTAATATTTTTGGAAAATTTGGGAATTTGAGAATTCTGTAATTTGGAAGTTTGAGAATTTTTAGATATAGAAATGTGTATTGTGTAAGTTGAAAAAATGGGTTATTGACGATTTAGGGATTTGGTAAGTTGGGAATTCGGGAAGTTGTAAACTTACAAATTTGAAGTTTTGGTAAATCACAAATTTGGGAATTTGGGAATTTATGGGACGGAAAATTTGAAAAATTAAAAATTTAAGGGATGAAACTTGGAAACTTAGATATTGACAGGATGGGAAATTTAGCAATTCAGGAATATAATAAATTTAAAAATTTGCTGATGCAGAACTTGTGAATTTGAAGTTTTGGTAAATCACAAATTTGGGAATTTGTGAATTTATGGGACGGAGAATTTGAAAAATTAGAAATGTAAGGGATGAAAAACTTGAGAAATAGGAAATGGGAAATTTAGAAATTCAGGAGTATAATAAATTCAAAAATTAGATGATTCAGGAATTTAGAAAATTAGCAACTTGAGAATTTTTGAGTTTAGAAGGTTGAATTCAGGAATTCAGAAATATCGGAATTGGGAAATTACAAAATTTTCTATCACATACATTTGGGATTAATAATGTAGAAATGAAAAAGTTGTCAACACATGATTGTTCATACACAAAAGAAGCCTACCACGTGCTCTGAAATAGACACGTGTCAGAGGAGTGTTAACCCTTTCAGGTCAAGATTTCAGCATTGTGACCCAGCATTCTAGCTCAGATCATACCGATATTTCGTGGGATACATACCGGTCCGGAACGAGCGCCGCATATGCGGATCACATTCTCCTTCTGCACCTCGATATGCACCACGATTATGCAAAACCTTCGATGGGATGCACCGAATCACATGTTATAACCCATATGGAATTGTCGAACATGCACGTACGACTGCTATAATAGTCCAATCGCGAAAACGCAATCGTAACGTACATTGGTAACCTGTAATCTTCTGTTCTTCTTTTATTAAAATACTATGACTAATTTCTGGGGAAATTTGAACACTCGAATTAAAATTACAGATGAAAGGAAGGACATGAATTCATGTTTGTTTGGTAAAAAATTATTTGCTGTTATCTTGTGACTTTTTGATTTATTCATCATTTTTACTGCAAGATTATTTGCAAGATTTATTCATTATTTTTACTACAAAATTATTTGAATAAAAATTGTGGGTAAAACTGAGACATTAACAAATTAATTTTTATTCGAATGAAATGTTATTTGTTATTGTCACATTTTGTTATTATTGTATTGTTTATTTTTAAGTAAGCTTTCAAGTAACAATTTTTATCTCTTTATATAGGCAAACCTTATATAATATATTGCATAATCAAAAATTTCAGAAATGTTTATTGAGTTGAATCCATTCACAAAATTGTTTATGAAAAATAGAAGATTGATATATACTTTTAATATCAGTTATTACTAATTTACATTTAATATTATATTAGTATTTACTTTATTTATTATTTGTAAAACCTCGCTTTTAGATTTATTTCCAGGACTCTTATTTTTATACTCGAAACACGCGGAAAGCAGGAAGAGGGAATTCTTGTATATCTGTCAGTGAATAATATAATCTTGTTAGCAATATACCGAGTTCTAACTTTTTCAATTGGAACTTCTGACTCGACGTTTTCGATTCGACGCTTCTTGCGACCGACAGAAATGTTGTTGCATATAAGTCATTATAACTTCAAAAGTAGTTACGATTTTGTGCTGTAGTTCTCCTCATTATAGTACTGATAACTATTATATCGTTACAGTTCAATTTCGTAACACAAACTTGAAACAGTCTTATAAGTTGAAGTTTACCCAACATTCAAACTGATATCACCTATTCAACTCTTGATAGTTATTTATATTATCTAAAAAAACATTTTAATTAATTTTTATGGTAGTCCATTGATTTTTATAGCACCTTTCGAACGAGTTCACTGTAACAATTTAAACATTGGAACACTTTATTTTTGATACTCGATTGACGATATTAATCAAGTTTATATCGATATCATTTAATCGAATCTGTATCGATGACGTTATTTAATAGAATCAAAACGAAAGTTGTTATATTTTACGGATAACGCGAAATCGTATGTATGTACCCGCCTGATAAATATTCGCCTGATAAATGTCCAGTGCACAAATAACCGCTCGAATCAAATTGAAAATAAATTTGTAAGAATATTACATTAAGAAAACTTACAAAAGTATATATCATGAAAAAAGCTTGTAAAGTATACGCATTAAAAAATCTTACATAGTATGCTGTATTAAAAAAGCTTGCAAAGTATACTGTATTAAAAAAGTTTACAAAGTTACATCATTATAGGAACTTACAAAGTACATTTTATTGAATGAATTTACAAAGCATGCTCCACTAAAAAACTTGTGAAGTATACTTCATTAAAAAAACTTGTAAAATATACTTTAACATAAACTTATTCTAAATTATATTCTGCACAAAAATATGCGGTATACATATGTGTATAACACAGGTAAATTAATGCTTATCATGTACATTCTATCTCTTCTGTTCGAATCACCGTGTTAACGATAATACGAGTTATCTCGTTACAACTTTTATAATCGCACATGTTCCTATATAATCGTGTTAGTTGCAGATAACAGTCGCGTTATTCCCCTGTTGATAAGGTGTTAACCACGGATAAACGTATCCAGGAAATGATTCATAATTTCGCCGAACACTCGTTTTTCATGGCTCGCAATTTTCTCGGAATATTCTATACAAGCCTTCATCAAATTTCCGTTTACTTTAACCAGCTTGTTCCCTCGTTCTCCAGTTTTTCGTGCTTTTGTTTCGTTCGCCGACCAGCTGGCCTCACAGTTCCACGACTCACTAGTCGTTCTTTTCCTAAGTGGCGCTTTGACGCCGCCCTCTTTGTGGCTTACCGAGGGATAAAGACATTTTGTCTCTCCGGGATGAAACAATAAAGGGGAACGCAGCTTTTTCCATCGAGAGATTTTCTTCTTAACGAGTGTCGCTCGTATTACCGGACGAATGTGTGAGTTTTCGAAACGTCTACTTATTTGTTTCACGTTCGCGGATAATCCGACCGAGCGCTCTTAAGCCCTTGTTATCCGCCGCGGTTCTTGTAATTCGGAGGACAGATCGAAATGAGTGCGATTGACATGTTTTAAAGAGTAAAGTATGTGAGATTTTTGTTATTATTTAAGGGCGTAGAGATCTAGTGTTCCGAGTTGCTCGGAATATAATTAGCTTTAAATTTATGGGTATTCTTTCAAACCCAAAAACGATTCATTCTTACAACTTTGAACGGATCTGTAAGACCACATGAACGTCTCCACAACTTGACGTTCTTAACTATTGTCAATAGCCTTCTAACAGGCCAGAAAAGCACATCTTTCTAATGTCAATATATCTTTCCTTAAAGAAGTTTATTTCCATGGTCCTAAACTGTGCACCCTTGCTGTGTGCAGTGTTTACGAAAATCCTTGCATACTCAGCGGACCAGGCACTCTGACTCGGTCATTCAGCAGTCTCACAATGTGTCCCATTACTAGTTCTTTTGAAGGACCCAAATCACTTAACTGTTTGGGTCACCTTATTAACGAAACGTTATTTACAACCCTGGAGTGAAGCCTAGAATCTTACAATCTCATTCGCTGAACCATCTCACCAATCACTATTTTTTACAAATAACAATCTGTCCTGATTGGTCCTTTTGGTAACGCCTTCACGTCCTGAACTTCCTCCATGGCTTTCTTTTCTGGCTTTTTAGAGGCAACTAGTCAGTCTTAGAACTACCTTCGGTGAACATATTCACTTTGACAAACCATTGTCACTGTCAACTTACGACAATCATTACTATTAGTGGGATGATGATCTACATCCTTCATTGACCTGGGCACACCAGTGTGGAGGACTCTGAACCACTCTATAAATTCTACTCTATAATACTAACTCTACATATAATTCCACTACCGTAACAAGTTGTGGAAACGCCATGGGTCGACGAAGATTTACAACCTTCGAAAACAGCTATAAATAATTAATATTTTGCCCAGCGCGTGAACATCTAGTTCCAGAGTTAAACTTGTTTGCTTACGGCCGTCTTGTTTACATTAGCGCTTACATTGGCTCGATGATTGGAAAAATGAAATTTTAACTAGTACAGACTTCACCACAGGGGAGTCACGTATTTTTGGACAGGAATTGCATGTTTAATAAATTTAATAATTTTACAAGGTGCAAGTTTGAAACAGGTGCTAATGTAAACAAAATGGCCACTAACCAATAAGATGGCCGCAAACACACAAGTATGACTCTACGTTGTTAATGTACAAGTGAATCTCGATAATTCGAATACTTCCACAAGATTAACATTTATTAGAGGTTACGAAAATCTCTGAATATGAGTCAGGATGAAATTTAACTCGAGTTATTTGCCACGGGTACAAATGAATTGTTTTACTTCAGTAACTCGAATTTGGAGTAGTCGAACCTCTACACGCCAAAGTTTACTTCGGAAGTTGAACTCCTGTCGCTGTTACCGCTTCATGTTGATGTTTGTAGTTGTCTCAATATGTTCATATACTGGAATTCCTATATTCGAATATATTTATGTCCAGAAATTCCTGCAACTCGAAATTCCTGTTTTGATATCGCTACGTCCCGATATTTTTATACATATTATGCCTATACATAAAAATTATCCTAATATATTTCCGATTTCCCTGCGCAGAATAAATACCGAGTTAAAATACCCCGTTATCTGAAACCTGCCGAGGTTAAAAACTGCTATAGTGTTTTTGTTCTCGTTGCAATTTTCATCTCCGTTGCCGAAGGATTTAAGAAATCTCGCGTGTCCGTAGGAGAAATTTATGCCATCGAAGGTAATATCGTCTTGAATTACCAAGAGATCGTGCATAATTCACCGTTGTCACTGGGAAGTATTCTCGTTGAGCTACGATCGCTTTATTATCTCGCGATTACGCGCACCGGTCCATTTGCATTAATTATCTTTGCCGACCGCGAAATAAAGCCACGTTCATCTGGTTCTGCTGGTGACGTGCTTAAGCAACTGGTAGAGGGTATAATAAATGTACCGGTCACTCTTCACCCGATCTCGGTAACCAAGTGCAATTATCGTCTAACTCGAGGTAAGAAATATTCGCCCAAAAGAAAAAATAGCGAGGAAACAAGGGAGCACCGTTCGTGCCGTTAATTTGAGTACCCTGGAAAAGAAAGAGGACGAAATTAATCGTAAGCTGTAATATGAAACGTTAGAAGTATAATCTGTTAAATAAATTTCTAAAATAAGAGTGGTTAGATTCTCGTGTTGATATCTGACTACCTGTAATTTGTACAAATAAAAACGAAGGATTTTTATTGTCACAATCATCAGTAGATTGAGGCTAAACACGCATGGCATATGTGACTGTCAATTTGAAATCAATTTGTTTTCATAGATTCTTTTTGTAGGTTCTTTTTATGGTAGCAATATATTCTGCCAAGTAATTTATAAATATTTTTTTTTTTGAGAGAAAAAGTATTTTGAGTTTCAACAAAGTATTTTATCTGTTTTGTCTGCAAATGGGAGGTTCTGTAACTTATGTGAGAATTATATTACAACAATAATGGACTTATAATTTTCTTTCTGGGATATGTAAAAAAAAAGATGTGAAAATACTTATACTGAGAGGGCAATTCTTTTGTTAATTATTTCTCTCAGTCCCTGTAATTCATATTAGTTTTAAAATTACCCGATGGATATAAGACATAAATATTCATAAAAATGAACAGTAATAAGTAATTAGTATCCATACTAAGTAGCCTTCTCACCGAGTTTAATGACCTTGTAATATATTATCAAGGGAATCATTCTGGACAACTTTTGTCCACATATGTTACCGCTACTCGGACCAAGTTTCCGAGATATTATATTAAAGTGAAACACTCTAGAGTGAATGATATAATAATCCCGCGTGTCCCGCCCGTTACTCTAACGTAACTGTCACTTTTGTCTCTTGTGAGCTATCTGGCGTTTAAATTTCGCGGACAAGGTAAACGTTCGAATATAGTAACACTCGAGACATTATTACCACTTCGATCGCCATAACTTTAGGGTCCGAACTTACTGGACGTCCATCGTGCGTTGACCGCTGTAGTGAAAATTCACTGTGGTCAGACATAGTGTGAATTATTAAGAACAAGGGTATTTATTCTTTCAACTTCATCTTTCAATCTGTTATTGTATACCGTTGTCTTAATATTAATGGTCCATATAAGTTTTTTCATTCTAACTGAATTTGCATCATCAGTCACATATGTCACATATGACATAAGAATAAGGGTAGTCAATCCTGCAATTTCATTTTTTAATCTGTTAGTGCACATTATTGCTTTATCATTGAGAGCTTTTAAATGACCTTTTTGTTTACGTTTTCTATAAATAATTAATTTAACTGAATTTGCACCATCAATCACATGTCTCATGTATGACATAAGAATAAGGATAGTCAATCCTGCAATTTCATTTTTTAATCTGTTAGTATGTTACTGTTTTATCATTGAGGGCCCTTAAATGATCTTTTCGTTTACATTTTCTATAAATAATTTATTTAACTGAATTTGCACCACTAGTCACATGTGTCACATATGACTTCCGTTTACATTTCTTACAAATAATTAATTCCACCGAATTCACACATATGACCACCATGTTAGTCAACGCGTTAATCGAGCCCTTCGAAACAGAACAGATAACCCACACCTTCGTGCAAGGATGTTTCAACTTTTTGAAATATCGTTTGTTTTTATATTTTAATTTGAAACAGTACGTAGCCGGGTCTGATCGGTACAAATTGTTTCCGAGAGAGTCCGGCGTGTTGCCGGTTCGAGTTTCGACTTGGCTAAATTCACGTGTGTCCTATTTGCGGGTGAACGTGTTGGTCGTTCACCGAGGAAAATCCGCAACAGGGGGTGAGTCCTTTGTCTGTCAGGAGCAGTAGCTTATACGATGGCTCGGTGGAGGGAATTACCGGCGATGAAAGGAGAAGGAAGGGACTTGTCGACACGACGACTGCCTCGCGAACGTCGAAAAGTCGCCCTGTCCCGATTTTACGCGAGGTAATCTCTTTCCTTTCTCTCAGCTTGCTTTTCCGCCGTCCTCCTCTCTCACCCCGTCATCCCTTTTTCGCTGCCTGCCCGTGAGACGGCCAAAGATTGCTTCCACTATAAGACGAGAGTTTGCAGTATGGTTCGATCGTCCTTTCTCTGAAGGTTCGTGCCTTTCGACGGGGATATAAAAGGGCCCTCTCCAGTGACCAACGCGGTCGTTCCAACGACAATACCTTTTACCAGCAAGCTATTTTCAACCTGTCGATGAGCCATGAAGCGAAAACTTGCTATCAGCTGGCTAAAAACGTCCATCGTGTATGCCCCATCGTACACGAACAACGTGTTACGTCCCGTTTAAAATAATCGCCGACGGTGTTATTTTAATACCCGTGATTTTATCGCGGCAAATGTTACAGGAAATAATTTGAATTATTTTTTGGTCCTGGGCTGCTCTTTAATAACAGGTCGTGCATATTCATTATGTACGTACATATGGGATCGTGCGTCGTGCATATGCGTATACACATATTCATACATACATACATTGATAGATAGATACACACATACATACATACAAGTACACATATATGCATATATGCACACATACGTACATGCATGCATACATACATGCATGCCTACATACATTCATACATTACATACATTACATACATTACATACATATATACATGCATTCATACATACGTTCATACATACATACATGCTTATATACATATATGCATATATGCATATATTCATACATACACACATACATATATGCATACGTACTATTACTTAATCGTACGTATAGTCTGCGTCACAACATCAAACAATATAAATACTGAACTTGTATAAAAGTACAATAATTGTCCACAAAAACAAAGTGAAATCTCTCCTCACACTATTTTGTTGCTTTTCTCGCGTGATATGGCAAAAAATAACAGTTTTATTTATAAGAGCAGACCAGCTAAAAATGAAGTCAGCTTACAGTTTTGATCAGCAGTGTACATCTAAGCGCACGTGATCAAGCCTATTTAGAGCGTTAAAAAGTAGAAATTGTTTCGTGCAGGCATTCACGAAACGTGTTTACCCGAACAGCAGAAAGCAACAGGAAGAATGGTAAATTTTTTCATGACATTATGCCGTGCTGGAAAGAGATTCGTCAAGCAATTTTTGCGAGCGACAAAGCAAGCACAAAGTTTGCGCGCGAGGCAAAGGGATCACAGGCTGATGGTAAACCAAATTAAAGACCTCGCGATGGGATGGTAAAGCAATTTCGTAGTCCCACACGAACAGAACACGAACTGTTTCTGAGTCACTGAATTTTAGGTAGAGAATAATGATGACAGACATACGCGGACTGAAAGGTATCTTTTACCTTCAACCGAGGTCCGTCTACTCGAATCCGATGAAACCTCTATACGTGCACATTTTCGCGGAAACTTCGTATAGATATTTTATGGGAACACGTGTAACCTACGCTTCTTGACTACAAACTTGAAAATTTGAAAAATTTACACAATCTTTATAGGTTTAAAGAACCTAATTCTTTCATGGAAATTTTAATAGGTTCACTTCCTTGATTCGATGGGGAATTTAGAAATTTCAGAAGTTAATTCAAATTTTATATTTTCACATTTTCAAATAGGCAAATTTCCACAATTCTAAATGCCTAAATTTCCAAATTTCCAAGCATGCAAATTCTCGCACCCCAAATACCAAAATTTCCAAATAGAAAAATCCCAAAAGCCTCAAATCCTAATTCCAAATCTCAAAATATGAAAATCCACACAGCCCTAAATCTCTAAATTTCCAAACTTCCACATACGCAGATCCTCACAATCCCAAATTCCGAAGATTTCAAATTTCCAAATAGGTAAATCTCAACAACCCCAAATCTGCAAATTTCCAGATACTCAAATCCTAACAACAAATTCCAAAATTTCCAAACACGCAAATTCCATTAGAATTTGAACTAAATCTCAAACACCAAATCCCTAAATCTCTCTCCAAATTTGTCCTAGAAAATCAACTAATAGTAGACTGTCCTCCCTTACTTGCCCGTAGAAATCTGTTGCCCTCGAATATACGCACGTTAGATCGAAACAGAGAGGATCTACGCGTCCCCAGTAAAAACGAACGACGACAAGAAAGTCAATTCCGATTCTCCACTGTCTCCGCTGGAAAATGTTGCAGTCGAGCGAATTACGTCTCGTTGAAAAGTATAAGTACACTACACTCGGTTGGTTTAATGGAACGTATTCCATGGATCGGGCAGAAAAGTCTGAAGTAGATTCGTCGAGGATATTGCAGGGATTTTAAGGTAAACGAAAGTTAGAGTGATACTTTATTCCAAATATCTACCCAAAACAGTTATTCTCATTTTCGTGGAATTATTGTTATAACTTTGTTATCGGTCTGTTAAATTTATTTCCACAAGTCTTTTTGTACGTCTGAATTTACTGTCATTTCTTTGCATCGACTTCTCCGCATAAACTACGCTTCCATTCCAGAAAATCACGCTGTCACGTTTTGTCCAAAGACATTTCTCATTCTCAGACACTCCATTTGTTCTGTTCTGTTCCAACCTTCGAAGCGAAATCTTTTGCAAACGTTCGATCATATTCGAGTATTGTTTGTTCGAAACGTTTACCGTCAAGTTATCCGATTAATTTGCGATGTTTGCTTCGAGCATTCGAACAGACTTTTGTCGCGTTCGCTCTTAAAGCAGAGCTTCTCGTACTTCTAGCAATCCACTTTCGAAAATGGCAATCTTTTGCGAGATTCCAATCCATTCGGAAATGCACGTTCCAACGGGAGAATACTTCTCTTATTTTAATATGTGATCTGTACCGAAAATATGTGAATTTTTGACTGAAACAAATTGTTGATTGTTTCATTTCGGGTTGATATTACTTAACTCTTTACTTTCTTAACTTCTTTCACATACTAGCACTTTAATTTACAAAACAGATGAAGAAAGGGACTCTCAATCAAATATATCAGTGCGGAGTCTGTGACAGATACATTTTCATTTATTATTCGTTTATTATTGGAAACATTCCAATGTAGTGAAACTACGAATATCACATTCTAACTGTAGTGTGCGTTACGAGTGTGTCACGATATCGGGTAAGGGGTTAAAAACGTCTTTTATGTTCGGTAATATTGTACCTTGTATCGTGATATATATGGGTTAATTTTGTTTATTAATATAATCTCGTTGCACGTAAATCTTTCTTTAAAAATTAATTGTAATCGTAGAGTATGTGATTATAGGTGAAATAGATTTTCGCGTAAAAGCAAGAAATTTATTTTATAAAGACATCGACAAAACAGCATACTATTGAATCTGTGCGATTAACATGCAAACGAGATGCAGACTATTTGAATAAAGTAGAATAATTTGGTCGGCGATCGAATATGGAAAATGTTCGTTTTACAACTCTGACGAACATCAAATAATTAACGTTGTTAACGATGACGAACATGCAAATGAAATTACTCGGAATTTACACCGGTGACATTTCCAGTATTCTATCGGGAGGCCGGTAAATAGATCGATAGTAGGTGTAAGAATAATTGAATCACGATTACCGGAACCAGCGGCGTACGGATTTATGCGGAATATCCGCGAATCGATTCGGTTTGTTGCGAGAACGGGTTATACACGCCAGTCGGATTGATCGAGCTTTCAAGGCGTTGCAGGATAAATTGTTTTCTAGAAATAACGAGTGGTTCGATGCAAAAAACGAATGTGGGTCGATCGATAATTCGAGCGCGGCTAAAAAGCCGAACAGCCGACGGTTAATCTGCATAAAAGATTTAAATGAAGTTTTTGCGAAACTTCCGGAGCACCGGTCGAGAGTTAAACTTCGCGATTACTCGAGGAATAGATGAAAAAAAGGGAGAAAAAATGGGGAAGAAACGAACGGCAATTTTCTTTCGGTACCGGTTACCGGAAGAAAAATTGTACCGTCGTTTCGCGTGCTTCCAAAATTTATTTCGTTCGCGCGTTTCGTCCACGGTAGCTGGCGGATTAAAGCGTCGTATCTTGTCGGTGATGAATTATGATGGCTTATGGGGAAACTTATATGGAATTCTGTATTGCCAGCCTCTGACAGCGGCGAATTAGAACGCCTCATGAAAGTGGTCTCGCTCCACGAGTTTCCCTTACATCTCGTGTCATTTCGTATCAAGCAATCGTTAGGGGAAATGTCGGATATGGCTTATCGCACGAAATCCTCTCTATATATGTACGTGTTTTCCTCGTTAATATTATATGTAAATTTCGCTAAATATAACCTTATCTTATTGATCTTTTAGATTAACGCATTTACACTTTCTCACTTTGTGTTGCACGTCACTTTTCATTAATCTTCACTCTATTACCATTTATTTTATTATTCTCGTTACCTTTCATTTTGTCATTCTTCACTCCATTAACTGCTAGTTTACTATTCTTTATCTCGGTATTTTTTACTGCTACTTTATCTCTTTATTGATGCTTTATTTTATTATCTACTGTTGCAAATAGTGACAATTCTAAAATTTATTGTTTTGAACCGAATGTATGTTGATACTCTCAAATGTGCAATTTCCAGTCACCACTTTTGAACCACTCAATATTTTCAATATCTTTCATTTATTTAGACAAATTGAAGAATTGAATGAATTTTAATTCTTTGATTGCGAAAGCGTTGTAATATATTTAATAACAAACTACATGTAATATAAACAAATGTTGACAACAATTTGTGAATTAGTAAATTTGAAAGGAACATAAACAGAATTTCTGAAATATTCAATTTCCAGTCACCACGTTTGAACCACTCATATTTTCAATATCTTTCATTTATTTAGACAAATTAAACAATTGAATGAATTTTAATTCTTTGACTGCGAAAGTGGCATAATTAATCTACATATAATATGAAACAAATTTTTAACAATTTGAAAATGAATAATTTTAAAAGGAACGTAAATTGTGTCTCTCAAATATGCAATTTCCAGTCACATTCAATATTTTCAATAGTTATTTTTTTATAAAAACCGAATGAACTTTATTGAACATATGAATTTCTGCGAAATATCAATATTAACTAAAAATTTCTAAAAATTGTGCTTCATGCTTTGTATCATTTAACATTAATTTCGTGTGTACATCCCAAGAACTGGAACTTTAATAATTTAAAATTAAATTTTTCATTCTAGGAGCTACAAAATATTTAAATTTCCGGGTACAGCGGAAATATAAATTATCCTCACCTTTTGCACATACGAAAGAATTAACTGATTTTCAGTTGAATTATCAGAATATTAAAAAATTCCATAGTTTAGAGTAAAGCATATAATTTGGTGTTCGATTGTTGTATTAATAAAGGATTTTGATTTATCATTGGAGGTCAGACGGTATTGAATCGTAAAATAATATAACAGTACCGGCAAATATTTAGCAAGTAATCGGCAAATATTTACAATCTCGCGTATATACTAAAATCGCAGAATTTGAATTTAAGCTTTGTTCACGTTGATTAAACCAGTACGATGGAGGTGTTCAATTATCGGTTGCTTTATCGACCGATAAATCTATTTCAAACCTTCCCTAATATTACCGGGGGCGTAAAAGCAAAAACGGAGTTCGGTTCCGAGCCTTCATTTAATTAAACGAAACGGAGGGAACGTCCTTCGAAACAACGTCGTTGTATCAAAATGCGGAAGGATTGACCGCACACCGGTCGAAAGGCAAAAGTGTCGAGCAGATTCGCAATGGGAAACGCGACGAGACCGTGAAATGCGGTTGACGCACGAAATTAGAGGAATTTTACGAGGAAAACAGGGCTAATATCGCGCATCTCGTTAAAATTCTGCGGAAAGCATTTTGGGACAATTGTATTCCGTGGCCATCATTGCGATGTACACTCGGCTACAACATCATATATGTGCACGTACGTAAACTTGACAACTTCCAAATTCTCAAATTTTCATATTTTTGAATTAATAAATTTGGAAGTTTTCGAGCGTACTTTATACGTTTCTTTTGGTTAATAAATTTTTAAACAGTATAGGAATTTTCAATTTTTCAAATTTCTTATGTTTATGAATTTTAATATTTCTTTATATACAAATTTCTAGATTAATAAGTTCGTGGAATTTTGAGATTTCTATTTTATTATAATCTACATTTTACTGAATACTGAAATTCCTATTTTTCCACATTTCTAAATTCCCAAATCCCTATATCTCCAAATTTCTAAATTCCCAAATCTCTGGATTTCTATATCTCGAAAGTTCCAAATACCTATGTCCCCATACTCTAGATATTCCAATCCCCAGCTTCCCAAATTCCTAAATCGCCAACTTAGTGTAAGTTAATCCGTAAATTATCTAATCTCAAAGTTCTCAGATTCTAAGATTCCTAAATATGTCCTCAAATTCCTAGATCTCTAAATTCTTAAGTTTCCATATTTCTAAATCCCCACATTCCTAGATCAAGTTGCTAGCGTTCAGATCCATCAATCCTCCAGATATCCCCAAACTGTCCACCCATCCTCAAATCACCAAGTCTTCAATAATTCCCAAAATTGAACTAATAAAAATCCATCACCCTTCTTGATCGTCATATTATTCTTACACAGCTCAAATTTCTTCTTAATCCTACTTAAACTATGTTCATATTGTTTCGAACCTCGTTCGATTGAACCTTCACATTATTTGACGATGAAAATGAGAACCGCTGATTTGATAGTTCGATGTCTAACGAACGGGCCCGGCAGATATTACATCAACCTGATTTCTAATTACATCAAGTCAGAAAATCGTCGATGTGTTGGCCCCGGCTGAGCTGATATGGAAACTCAATTCCACGGTGATGGACGGGCACGCGTCCCACAAAGTTGAAGACTTAATAAAGCCTCTCCTGTAATGCTTGTCCGCTTAGATGAGGGAACGATGGATAGCACAGGCTGGTGGCGAATGAAGGGCAAACGCTCGCAACCCCGTTGTATACACAGATTGGACGTACAGTCTAGAACAAATCTGACTATCCTAGGGAAAATTTTGTCTGTGCGCAACTGAGGATGGATGTGATATTAAAGTAAATGACACGGAGTGTGTTACTGTTGAGTTCGTGTGAAAATCGTTAAAAAACTGACGGAACAAATTAAAAAATTTGATGGTTGTGGAATTTCTGGAGTTAGAAATTTGGTAACATGGGATTGTTCTAACATAGCAACTTTTGAGGACTATTAGAATTGAGAACTTTGTGTTTTGGGGATTTACGAATGTGGGAACATAAGGATGTGGGGCTCCAGGAATTTCTGGAGCTAGAAATTTGGTGACATAGGTGTTGTGAATCTAGAGATTTCTGGACACAAGAATTTGGATACATTGAAATATGTATTAGGCTACTTTGGATTTAAGGATCTACTGATAAAGGAACCTTGAGAGTTAGTAGACTAGAAATTTGTGGACCTCATAATTTGAGAATTTACACCCATAAGAAATTGAAAATTTCAGAATTTAAGTTTGGAAATTTCAGGATTTTAGTTTTGAAATTCGATGATTTACTAAAACATGAAAAATTTCGATGACTTAAATTTAGCCAGAGTGCTTCAAACATGCTGTTTCTGAATACCTAGATTAACATATGCGTACAAATTCCTGTAAAAAATGTATATACAATGCACTCGCATGCGTGCGTATATGCATTTGCTTGTGCATGTATGTATGTGCGTATTCGCGTATATGCATAAGTTTCACGCTAATAGTAGACAGTGATACCAATTTGACGTCCAGCAGTGCTATTCAGTTCAGCAGTATGCGCGCACGCACAAATATGCATATGTGCATATATGCATACACACTCAAACATCATATATACACCCAATTTAACAATTTGTACATACTAACTCATAGAAACAGCATTTTTGAAGATGTACTTTCGTCAACCCTAAGCCTTTGCATTTTTGAATTTTCATATTCATAGATTTCTCATTAGCTATTTCTATTCCAACGTACTGTAACGTTGAAACTATGTAGTTTTCAACATCTGATACATTTGTAGTTTCATAGCAATTCTCTCGTAGCAGCAATAACAGCCAAGTCATGTCTCTTGTTAGTATAAATTCCTAGCGATGTTTAACGACTTTTTGGTTCCTTCGCATTTGTAGTTCCAAATCAATTCATAGCAGCAAGACCCAAGGAGTTATTACATTCTAGCGAGTATTTGTTTATTGTTAGTCACATCTGAACCCTTAACCTTAGCAGTAGTCTTTTGTTTTGCGGTTTTCTCATGTCGAGGTATTGCTTGATTTTACTACTTGCTACGGTCACTTTGGGTAAACCAGATCCACTTCATACGTCACCTGCATTTCCATCTCCGTTCGCATTTTAGCTAAGCCAATAGAAAATTAGAAACTTCCCGCAGCAATGTCACAAAAATGTCACCCACTGAGCTTTCGTAAAACGTAAAAAATTGAAACGACACTCGAACAGTCATCAAGTACATAGCGAAATAAACTCTAGGCAAAGTCAAATTCATTTCTTAGACCACTTATATTCAGTTCTGGGGAATCTTAATAGTTCCACTCGTCGCTTACTGCTGCTGACGCTACCATACAGTGTGTAAAAATCAAACATGTGAATATATTTGGTATAAACATATGCGAATTTAATAGAAATTGTATATCAATAGAAGCGAATTTCATAGAAATTGTATATGGGTGACTTATCTAACGTTCAATATAAGTTCTCCAAGTGGTAACCTTTCCCGATTGAATTCATGGTATCGAGGTTGCACCCTTTGATAGGGTGTCAAACCGCAAGGTGCAATCCATGGCAGAAGTTTCAAGTAAGCTTCAGTAGCCATCTGAGCAACTATCTAATCGACCAAGGCTACAAATACGCATAGTACAATAAGACTTGTGGACTAGTAATTTGTCCACTTTGATACTATTAGTGTTATGATATGTACACTGTACGTTGTAAGAGTTTAGAATAGATAAGTTCAGAAAACTGGTTGCACGGTTGAAAATCCCCTGAGTCGAAGAGCATCGTGTTGTAAAATGCGTTTGGAAAAAGGCGTCCAAACGGTTAATGGAGAGTCGTCGACCGACGCGAATAAGTAGGAAAGAAGCCGAAGACTACTATTAGAATAATCGTGGTCTTAAATTTCGACCCGACTCGAGCAAACTCCCGCGCCAAAGTGTACTTTGCGAAGTGGCAAAAGTCGGCGGGCAAGTCGCGAGTTTCGTTTTTCTCTCAAAGTTTTCGCGCGTGTTCGTGTTTGGAAAACTGAAGGAGACGAATCGAAGCCAGTCAGCCGGCTGAACAGCCGAGCGAAACAGAGACAGACCGAATCGGAAAGAAAGCGACCAACTCGAGAGTCGTCGGAATACATTTCTCGGTTGTCTATTGGTCCTCGAGATGCAAAGACGTCTCGAGGAGTCGCGACGTTTTTCTAATCTCGAGAGGGAACGAGAGAGCGAGAGAAAGATACATGAAAGGAAAAAAGTTGGCAAGTTGAGGCAGCCAACAGAAAAGGAAGAAAAAGATGATGATGATGCGGGAAAGTTTCATCAAACTTCTCTTCCACCGCGTTACTTGAGGGCGTTGTAAACCGGGCCTGGGAAATGACATACTACCAGATATTTTATTCACGAATGTCTTATGAAAACTGTCTATACGGTGAATATTATTTGCCTCGATGATATATTTCTCCGGATTTAATGGATAAAGCGAAGTTGAAATTTTCAGTATTTAATATCAATCGTGTCGGTACGCTCATGATTTGAAATTAAGCATGAAACAGAGAAATAAATAAAGGATTAAATATAATTGAATGTTAATTATTTCGATGACGATCAATGGGAATTTCAAGAATCTTAACAAATTTTGCAATTTAAAATATGAAGGTTGTGAATGTCAAATGACTAATTTGGTCATTTTTGTGTTAAATGCATATTAGATATGACAAAATGGAGGCACTGTACAATATTGTACTTCTTTTTAGTGGTTGTAATACGTATGTTTTAAAAACTTATATTTAGCTGCAATGTAGACTTCTTTTGGATTAGGATCGATATGTAAACTCACAAATTTCTAAGTTTGCAGATTTTTAAATTTTTAATTTCCAGAGTATTAAATTCACGAATTTATACATTTTCGAACGTCTGAATTTTTGGATACCTAAATTTATCATCAAATTTTCAAGGTTCTTTTCTCAAGTTTAAATGATCAAATTTCTTAAATTATTAAATTTCTAACTCCATTTTTACTTCCAAGCTCGAATAGACCCCAATTATTTAAACAATACTTTAATCGTACAAGCGAAAGCTTCTGAATAAAATTAAAAATTAAAACAAGTAAGTGGTTTCAAATTATACCCATCTAAAGAATTAAGTACGTTTAAAATTGAAACCCAGTATTTGCACTGTACCCATACGAATTTCACTTAAACACTGACACACATACGTTATGTAATTATTGATTTCTGTTTTGTTGGGTAATTGATCTTTTATCCAATTAGTTTATTCCTCATTCTATCAAGTTTCATACCTCATTTTATTTCATTTTTAGCGAATCTAGGTTCGTGAAAATAGAAAGAAACGATTCTATTAATATTCCTTAAACTTTTATAAATTTATTTTTCCTTAAATTCGAGAGCTCTTAACCTTTGAAGACGGAATAAAAGATTTACTAATTTGAAGGTTGTTAAATTTAACAATTTCTACATTTTTAACTAATGAAATTTGGAGGTGTTGATGCAAATAAATTTCAAAGTTTGAGAGTTGATAAATTTTAAAATGGAAAAATTTGACGTTCTTAATTATTTCAATTCACTTTTGCTCCCTGAGGGTTCTTCAACGCCTATGACCTTTGTCAGCCACTTTTCGGCACTTTTGACAATTTTTCTGTTGGTTTTGGTTCATTTTACGAAAGTTTGATTCTCTGACAAAAAGTCGTATGTGTCACAGTTCGATTTTTACATTTATTCAGTGAAATACATTCATACGTGAGTTAGTTGTCTATATGGGATTTTATAGCATTTTGAAGATTATGAATTTCTAAAAATTTTAATTTAAAAATTTTATAATGTTCAACACTAAACATTTACGCTCAATACTTCCATACGTTACAAAACTATAAAATAATTATTTTAACAAAAATTCGTTAAACTTATATAAACGAGGACCATCGAAACTGTTATAGAAATACGCTATTCAACCTTTCTGCTTGATATCTCTTTCAAAAATCGATCGCAACACATAAAATACAGACACGGATCTTGATAAGAGCTCTTTCGAACGTCTGTGAGAATTAATCGATACCGATCACGGTCGTTCATTCATTCGTTGGTTATTACGCTTTTCGCGTTACCAGAGCCATGCCACTTTCCAGAGCAAGCGTACACGTAACTCTACTCGAAACTTTGAATCGTGTAACGAGAGTTTCGCTGTTCTCAATTCCCGAAAGATTTTACGGTCGAACTTTAACGCCGGTAAACGTGTTCAAGGATCATTCGTTTTCCGGTATTCAGGAAACGCCGATTCGGTCGAAGTTGCGGGAACACTTGGCCTCAGAAAAATTCACGTACGATCGCCGATCCCTTTTTGGGGGCTCGAAAGAAAGAGGAAGGAGAAAAGAAGAAAAAAAATAAAAAGAGTGATGCACGTTTGCGAGGTAACCAGTGCCTTTTTCACGAGAGCATTCGTAACGGACGGGCAAAGCCCATTTATTTCGATCCAGCTTCCCGTCGGTTGACGGCCGCTTTTGAACATTCATGAAAGAATGGTCGGCGGCCAAAAGTGCTTAAATCTCGACCTAAAATGTGCATTCGTTGCCGCGAGTTTGTGCGTTGCGAATGCAACTTTGAAGTACATCCGACTTTTCTCATATTCGACCGTTTCGTTTGGGTTAACATCTCCTCTATTTATATACCCGTACGCGGGGAAGTACGTTTATTAAAATCGATTATGGTATCGACGAGTTACGTTCTTTTTATTCTTTCTTTTAACACTTATCGACTTTTGCAATTTTGTAAATTATCTTCTGAGTCATTCCACGTGAAATCGATTACGTCTGAACCTCACTATCTGCGATTTTGCTTTAATCAAAATATGTTGTAGTCCATGTGAAATTAGGGGGGTTTAAGTCATCATTTTACAGGTTTCGAATTTGTTAAGGAACAAACAAACTTTGCAATTTTTGCCTATTTTTGCGAAAATATGCTTCACTTACGAATTTTTTTCTCAGAAACTACTTAACCGATTTAGCTAAATTCTTTTTTGTTTTATTTATGAAGGATTGGACTATTTTAAAATATTTTTTTAATTCCGACAGTCTGTTATAAAATGTCGAAAATTTAAATACATTCTTTTTTTGCTTTCTTTTGAATGAGGAGCGTCTACACGACAGTCCATTATAGTGGCTTTGGTGTCACTCTACATTAGCGCCATAGTAGCTCCCTCTACTAGCGCACTAATAATCTCTCAATCTATCACTATATGTTGTTGACATTAGGAGTCCCCAAAATTTCCTTTCATTTAATTGTCCCATAAATAATTAATTTAATTGATTTCGGACCATCATATCAACCAATGTGTTAATCTGATCTAACACAGTTTATCGTATCACGTAACAACTGCAAACAGCTGAATATTGGCGTTTCAATATTTTACAATCTCACGTCTCAATGAACATCACGATGTAATATTGACATACGAATATCGTGCTGTACACAGAGTATCTAAAATCTAAAGCGACGCACGAATTTTTTATCCACTTTTAGTCACCTCGCAAAAAAAATTTTAAACAAGAGTTTCAATGTATAAAGAATACAACAGTAATGTTTCATAGACAAAATTGAGGTCACTCAAGGTTCCACAAATAGGAACATATTGTACCACTTCGACATGAATACGGTTGTTATATACTTTTACTAATTCGATTCGAAAATTGATTAAAACCTTTGAATGTCTAATTTTAATCGATGTGCATGTAAGTTTGGATCAGCCGGTTAAATTATGTGGTCCGAATTTACAAATAGGAACATATTGTACTACGTTCATATGAATTCGCTTATTACATATTTTTACTAACACGATTCGAAAATTGATTAAAACCTTTGAATGTCTAATTTTAATCGACACTGTGCACGTTTTGTTTAGATCAGAGGGTTAAATTATTTATGGTCCGACTTTGCAAATAGGAACATACTGTACTATGTCGACATGAATTCGCTTATCACATATTTTTACTAATACGATTCGAAAATTGATTAAAACATTGAGTATCTAATTTTAATCGTTGTGTACGTTTTGTCTGGATCAGAGGTTAAATTATGTGGTCCAATATCGCTTTACGCGACAGTACCTCGAAGTCCTCGTTTCGACTTCTTCGAACGCATCGTTTGCCGCATTCCCTGTGCGGTAGGACGAAAAAAGCGAGTAAATCTACATAGAGGAGGGTCGGAAAAAAAGAAGAAGCCTGAAAGATCAAACCTCTCTCCGGGTTCTATCCTCTATTTGAATTCTCGGAGATGGTTGCGCGATAGACACGAATCAATTTCCAGCGAAACGCCGCACAGAAACGGGATGTTTGCAGAAGTAAAAAGTTTCGTGGAACATTTTCTGGTGCCCTCATGGTTGTCCGACTTCGATCCGCGGGAAAGTTCACGGACCGCTCTGACCACATAAAAAAAAATAATATTTTTTTCCTTCCCATGTCATTTCCTTTTTCCTTCCCGCGTTATTTATAATTTAGCCAGGTTGGTCGGTCTTGAAGCTGATAACGCGCACGCGAACGGCGATTTCTCTTACATGCTGACGAAAAAAAGGAGAGGGAAAAAGAGAGGAATATACGCCACCCTCACGTGCACATTCGTCGAACGAAACGAGAAAAGGTGGTTCGTTTTACGATCTGCTGCGTGGAAACGAGGCCTCGGAAAGAAGTGACGCCTTTGTGAACAGGGGCTACGTTGTTTTTCTTCATTCTGCTTGAAAAATCATCCGCTACTTTCAACGGAAACGCGTGTTCTACACGCGTGTGTGCACGCGTGTTTACACGCGCGAAACACACGACGATGTGTATTCAGCGGAAATAGTTCCGCGAAGTCGACCCTGTTCTTTTTCATTCCCCCATCGTTTTCGTAAACAATAAGCCAGGGTCGACAGACTCCAATAAGTAAATGGCTTCTTGACGAGCGTGGATCGCGAACGCAGATTTCTGGCTCAGCAATTTCACGACCTTTGTGAACTCGTCGTATCGCGAACCGTCCCGCGAGGGTTATTCAATGCACGTCGATCGTACACCGCTTATACCGTGTTCCACCTAGCGTGGCTGTGCTTTTAAATTAGGACGTATGATTAAGAAAATTTTTCGTTAATCGGTTTCGCTGACATGCACACGTTCATGATTTTCTTTACCGGTTGCAGCTTTTCAAACCGATGTAAACCGGGTTATTAGTCATTTCTTATTTCATTGACACTTTTATGCTTGGTACACTTTATATACAAAAGTTTATTATTTAATTTTATTATTTAATACATGGACTTAATTTTAATATTGTGCAAAACGGGAAACAAGTTTGAAATTCGGAACTTAGGAGAGAAGAAAATTTTGGGTAGTGTGGAAGCTCGGTGAGGGAAGTTTATTATTCAATCTTTCATTATGGTATATGATACTGATGTTAGCTATTGAAGTTATGACTATAGCAACTTTGCTGATTTAATGTGCAAACTTAGATATTGAACAATTTGGAAATTAGAAAATTGTGTACCACTTTGCCTCTCAACTAGTAAACTTGAAGTTTCTAAACCTGATTTCTAAGACCTGAAATTACTAAGTTTCCAAATTTAAAAGTGTCTATATAAGAAATATAAAAAATTTATGACTTAGGAAGCGTATAAATTTAGAAATTCGAAAATTTGATATGTTCCTCCATTTCTAACTTAAAAATTTCCAAAGTCAAATACCAAATTTCCAAATACAAAAATAGCAAAAATTTTTAAAACCAAAAATTAGAAATCTCAGGAAAAGAGATTGTTCCTCGACTTCTTTACAAAAAAAAAATGAATTAACGTAGACCATTATGTATTAAAATGATACTTGACGCGTGAAAAGTACAATAGTTGCAAGCGTTCAACTCCCCGTTAGCGTCGCAATCCGCGTTTCTATTTCTATGTTTATGGCGCTTAAAAATCGATCGTGCCGACGCAGCAGACGCGTGTACATTTTTCCCCTCATTTTCCAGTTTTCATAGGTCAGCTAAGCTACCTTTGTGTACGAACTTTGATCCCGAAGTATCGACTCTTTTCTTTTTTTCCCTACTTTTCCTACCCTCCTCATTGTCTGTGTCGCAATTCCATCGCGCACTAGAGCACTGTGACCTATCTCACGGAAATCGATACTCAGCCCGAGGATATCGAACTCTAATATCCTCTTCTGCGAGCTGTAGTCACATCGTCGGCTTTGCCGCCGTTGAAACGGTTCATCGTACCGTGAGTTTCGGATATGGTCGATGTAACCACTAGCTGGAACGCGGATTTTCCAGGAAATAATCGGACGACTTTTGTCTCTGCCGGCAATGGATTGAAAATATTACGGCTACGATATCCTAGACGCGTTCTATTTTTCCGAAAGAAATTTTATGTTGTCCTTGACACTTTTGCTTCATGTTTGCTCCGAATTCTAACCATGATGACTCTGGATGTTTGTATCACGTTTATATCACGATGCAATTGCATTGTGATAGCAGCATATTGCTGTCATGTTAAAATCACGAGTAAGAAACATTTTTATATTCCACTTGAATCACAATTTAGAAATGTCATATTATAACACAACATCACGTGACAGTTTTCCTGTTCTAATCTAATTTGATATGTAACTTTGTGACGCAAATATTATCGGTTGAAACTTTATTAGATTTGAAGTATAAACCGATTTGAAGGTTGGAGAATAAACGAATTTGAACGGGTTAAATTAGATTTGAAGTGAAAATAAGAATAAATAGATTTAAGTAACAAAATTATATGTCAGGTGAACTGTGGTAAAATTTAAAATTTAAACAAGGAAAGAGTGACAAAAGTATTTGCTCAGGTAAAATTAGATTTGAAGTGCAAACAGATTTGACTTCTATCTGACGTTTGACTGGCAGTATAATAAAATTATGTGTGAGATTAGATTTGTATAAGAATAAGATTTATATGATAAAATTACGTACCAAGTTAGATTAATCCTATTTCAATTACTACATGTTATATGAAGTTAGATTTGAAATATAAATATACTGAAACTTGCTAAAGGGTCTAGTGATTTCTTCGACAGTCGACAGTAAAACATAGAAAAACCAATATCCATCGTGACACGTTTGTTACCTCATCGAAAGGTTCCTATGAAATTTCCAATTCGGACTCGGCCGACATTCGATATAAAATGTAGTAAATTCGCGCAAGAGGTTCTCTTTATTCATTATCTATAAAATAGTATCTGGTCGTAGTTCGTTCGCCATGTTCCAGCACGATTTACGATGTCGTTGATCGTTTGATAGCGAAGAGAACTGGACGACCTCGTTTGGCGTACAGTTCAAAGCCTGGCTATATCTTTCCAAGAGAAAAGAAAAGGAAGGGGCGAGACGGCGAGTCGAAGGCATAGACGCGGAAGCGTTGAAAAGCGGGGAAGGTGAGGGGGCGAGAAAATAGACGAGCGAAGTAGGAAACGGGAAGAAAAATAAAAGGAAAGGTGAGAAACGTTTGCCACAGCGTGGCCGTTAAAGAGCAGAGGACAAATGTGTGTGTGTTTGTGTGTGCCTGTATGGACGGACGGTGAAAAAGGGGACGAAGAAAAGGAGACGGACCAGAGGGTGGTTCGCGCGAACCTCGACTAGCTGAAGAAAGAAAGAACGAACAGGGTGGTAGGGGTGGCATCTAAATGGAGATGTCTTGTATGCAGAGCTGCTCCGTCAGAACGACAGCAACTCGAAAGCCGTGTCTGCTTCCTAGAGGACTAAAAGACAAAAGTTGCTAAAAGGGAAATCTATCAGAAGTCTTCCTTGTCGTTCTCTCTGTCCTTTTGTTCGCCATCTTTTTATCCGCCTGCGCGTTCTACGATCGGAATTCGGTCCACCTTATCCTTTACGAGCGCAAAGAAGTCACCGACTTTTCGATCGTGGATGTTGTACCGTTTCTCTCGATCGTCTTTTCTCGCGTGCCGACCCTGTCGTTTTCATCCAGCTACATCGTTTTACCCAACACTCCTTCCCGATGACGCTAAACTGCGATTCAATGCGTACTCGGTGCACCGGAGACGTTCCTCCCGAGGGAAACTTTTCTACAGTCGTCGTCGAGAGTTCGAAAACCTGCGACCTGGCTTCCTCGTACCCTATAGTGACGATAAACACGGAATTTTGCACGATATTGTTCTGGATATTTCCTGCAAGATCCGACGATGGAATGGAACTATTTCTGTGGATACACGATGAAATATTGCCTCTGTACTTTGAACCGGAACAAGAATATAGGTTATGTTAAATATCGATGTAATTTCATATATTTAATATTAGATGCTATGCCGTATATTCACATAATATTTTATCACTACACTACATTTTTGGTTTCAATTATTCTTATTCCTATTATTAATGCCACTACATTATGACTACCATCACCGAGTTACATCTCAATCGATTCGAGGTACTAATTAAATCCCGTCTAGTCGAATCGATCGTACGAGTTCTAATTATCAGAGTATTCTTTCACACGGCGTATCCGATTGGAGTAATCGTCGAGCGGCAAAAAGAAGCTCGTTTACACGAATTTTACCGAAGCGTGCGAACGAGCAATCGTCGGTTGTAAACGCACCCTTAAATCGAACGGTGCAAACAGGCAAGCAAAGTCGCGGAGGATCGATCGATAGAATATACGGCCGCGGATTCTTTTGGGAATAACGACGAAAACACGGATGGACGAGTGTTTGTCTTCTTAAGAAATTGCCTTGTTCCAAGTAGCGACGCCGGTGCATTCGTTTTCGAATGAAACGCTTCTCTGATTTTTATCGATCGACGGTCTCCAGGGTGAGCCGGCGTGAAACTGGGCCAGGAAATCAAAGTATATTGACCCGTGGACGTTCGCGAATCGCGTGGCTTTCGAGCTCTCGAAACATCGCGGCTGAATTAATCGTGAGGACGGTTTAGTAACAGGAAATGCCTCTCTCTATGCTCGGTGAATTTAATATTTATTCGGTCGTCTATGACCCCTCACCTCATTCTCTCGGAGCTTTCGGTAGATAGAACTGACGTGTGCTCGCGTGGAACATTGATTTTCCTTTCAGACATCGTCGGTAAAAATAATCGACGTTGTCAGCGATGGGATACCCTTAAAATATTCAACCCCATCATTACCGTAACGTGTAAAGTTCCCCGTGTAGTCGACGGCTTTAACAAACCTTTTACATACTATCATTTCGCTCCTGGTTAACTGTTATCTTTGAACCGATTGTTTATGGATCGTTAAACGACAAATAACTATCGTGAAACACTTTCTATTGTTTTTGAAGTATTTACTGTTTAAGAACCAGACTTGATTCGAAGAGGAAATAGTTGTGTCGAACTTCGGCGTTCTTTGGAATTATTCTTATTTCCGTTCTTACTATTTTAGGAAGTTTTAAGTTGATTGAACGGTTAATTACTTGATTCAGTGGTTCTGAAAGCATTTTTAAGTAGATAGTAGTGGCAGAAGTTAAGAAATGGTCATTCTAGTAATTCTTCATGAAATAAAAATTGTTAGAAAATATTCAATCTGTGTGTTCCTTAACAGTTACTGTAGGGGTGGTTAAGGCTCCAAAAAAAGATTAGGTTTAACTTTTGAGTCGCTAGTTTTGCTTCTCAAAAATACCTTTCTTTTGCTTTTTCTGTGAATAATTAATTTACCTCAATTTGCAACGCAGGTCACATATGTCACATATGACATAAGAACAAGGGTGTATAACCTTCCAATTTCATCTTTAGATCTGTTAGTATATATCATTCTCATTAAGAGCTTTCAAAAATATCTTTCTTTTATTTTTTCTATAAATAATTAATTTACCTCAATTTGTAGAGCCGGTCACATATGTCACATATGACAAAAGAACAAGGGTGCATAATTATTCAATTTCATTTTTCAATCTATTAATATATGTCATTGTCTTATTAAGAGTTTTTAAAAATACCTTTCTTTTGCTGTTTCTATGCATAAATAATTTATCTGAATTTAAAGTGCCAACCACATGTGACCATGGCGATAATATTAAACGTAACAAGCTATCTGTTTACTCTGTGTATGTAACGTAAACAAATAAATATCAATTGAAATACGTAATTATTATCATGTTATGTCATAACATGAAGTTGTATAATTAACACAGCAATGAACAGTAGGTACAATTTATTTGTGTGATAAATTTCCAAAAACTGTCACTATTTCAATAATTATATCGGTTAGAAATTAAAAGCATGATTTACGCTTATATAAGGGTTGAATGCGAGAGAATAAACTAGTTTTTAAAGAATTTCGAGTATTGTCGAAAATGAATCGTAAAAACAAACATCGGTAGAAATTCGCTGTTCGCCAACATGTGTTTTGCGTTGAAATCTCCCGCAACGAAAGCATTAATAGAAGCTCATTTGGAAGGTTTGCGCGGACTCGAGAGTAAAGATGTTTTCTCGGCAACTCGGCTCTTCTTAAGTGCGTCTCTTTCTTTCTTTGAGACCTTATCCGCCTAACACCTCCCTTCTCGTCTTTGTGAAACAAGCGACGTTGTTTATCTCTGTATCTCAGCAGTCTCTGGTCTCCCTCGAGAAAGAGAGCAGGCACTTATTGTTAAACCCGGATTCCTACGTTCGTTTCTCGGCAACATGGATGTCTCATTAACTTTCATGCTTAAGAAAACCGTGTACCCCGTGGATATCGGGATAATAGGGGAAACATTTCCGATATCGCGATCTATCTTCAAGAGTGACAGATCAATTTTCACGTTTCAAGATTTCTAAATATATAGCTTAAGATTATAATTTATTTTCTTTAAGCTTACAAACGACATTATACAATTTTACATAATTAGTCGTGACAAAAAATACATAACAAAAAATTGAAGTAGAAACAATCACATTTTATTCAACGAAACCAATCAACCACCAACTATGAGGATTATTTTACAGTTTGTTTTCATCGATCAGTAATTTGCAATAATTCAATGAATTAATAAATGAATTATTGTACTTATTATATAACTCAATGAATATTCAATGAATTTATATTTTCATTAAGTAACTGATAAAGTAACACCTAATAAAGTAAACGATGTCTTAGAAACATCCCAGAAATGTTTATAAATATTCGAAGATTGTAAAAGTCCAAATACTAGTAATATGCAATTAAAAATATTTTTATCCAATTTTTTTACGAAAATAAGAAACGTATAGAGTCGTTATATTTGAATAAAAAGGGTGAATTGTCCATCGTTAGAGTGGATTATGCCAAAGCGTGCAGCTTGTATAGCGTAATAAGAAGCTTATGTCAAGTTCCGGGGCATCGTTTCGCTGAGAATGACAGATTTAATTAGACACGCAGCGTTACTCGAAAAATTGCGATGCTGGCGAATCACAGAGTGGAGGGTGGAATAAAGATAGCAGAGGGCTAGGAGTTGCTGACGACAAACTCCGGACGAATTGCTAGCAGCAAAGACGGGATCTACCAGCAGGTATCTTCCTGTTGGTCGGGACCAAAGCTGGCTATGGCTGGCTTTAATGAGGCGGGTGAGGAAGAGGTCGTGTGTAACAACTGGGACCCTAAGTACCCTAAGAAAAGAGGGATCTCACGGCGTATCTACAGATCCTGAGATAAACAGGTCCGCAAGCTTTCACGGACGACGAATCCAACGCTGTTGTTCCCTCGATACTAAAGCCTTTGGGAACTGGTTAGATTGTTCAAAGGGAATGACCGTTGTTGTGCCATCAACGGTATTCGAACACGTGCAAGAATTCCTTCGATCTTGCTATTCGAACAGATGATACAGAAATTCCATTATTTTATTCTTTGACAGTGATGGCTCTTCCAAACGGGGCTGCAGTGTTATCAATTTTAATTGTTACAATTTTTTTATATTTTTCCATGTCTGTTCAGTATTTTTAAAATTCGATAATGTACATTATAATAACATTACACGTTCATAATAGATAATATACATACGTTATAATATTACACGGACGTACTACATATAACACATGTACATACACATATGTACATACATAAGATACATATACATACACATTATGTACATACATAAGATACATATACATATACATACATACATAAGACACATACACATATGTACATACATAAGACACATACACATATGTGCATACATAAGATACATATACATACACATACATACATAAGACACATACACATATGTACATATATAAGACACATACACATATGTGCATACATAAGATACATATACATACACATACATACATAAGACACATACACATATGTACATATATAAGACACATACACATATGTACATACATAAGATACATATACATACACATACATACATAGGACACATACACATATGTGCATACATAAGATACATATGCATACACATACGTACATAAAGCACATGCACATGCATACATAAATCACATACACATACATACATAATACACATGTACAATAATATTAAACAGTATATAATAATAGTAAATAAATAATTTGTTTTCCACGATAAAACAAACCGAGAAATCGCATCAAAGCGCGATTCATCCGTCTTTCCTCTTTCTCGTATAATTCCCTGTTCGTGAGGGAAAGCGGAGAGAAACGAGCGGTGTTAACATAAAGAGAGAATGAAAATAATTTATTCGTTCGTCGATGGGGAATTGAAAGGATCCTGAGGTCATGGCCGATGGTTCGATTGACGGAAGGACGTGGATTAAGGGCTGCTTCGTGTCGAATGGAAATTGGGCGCTGTAGGTATCGATGAATCGTCCATCCGTTTCGCTATACCTATCGATTTATCGGGTCGGTTACGGTACTGGACTGTTGCCCAGGTGATTTGACGCTATTCACTGGGGCCAGTCTTTTTTCGTACTTCGATCTAGCCCCCGGTAACACTGGCTTTGTTCGGTTCGTCCGCTCGGTCTCCTATGAGAAAATAGTGGCGGCAGAATCGAAATGCGGAGTTGGATATCGGTTACAAAGCGAGAGATTTAGAAGCGTTTTAAATTCTTTGTAAATCTTGACCAGCGTTTCGCGGTGCAACGCGTTTTCCGAGTAATTTCTGTTTGTTCCTTCCTACCGCGCCATCGGCCACCGATGTTATTTAATATCCGTGCGTGAAACACGTTTCGGTATAGTGCGGTCTGTTACCGCGATACAGTTAATGCTGCGTATTAATATTTATGGTATTGTTTCGTCGCGGTACACCTACACTGCGCATCGGGCTCGATCGTTTTCGGTTAACGTTTTGTATACCACTAATTATGGAATCGAATTTTACCTTTCGCTACTGTAAGTATATTTCAACTAAAATTGCTATTAGTAGACAGTGCTTCGGTGATGATTCTTTCATGAAGACCAATTTTTCGTATTTCAAATTTTTTATTAGCTCTTCATAACATTTTTTGAACTGATTTTCTAAGGCAACTCCTATAATGATCTATGTATATGTATAGAAACCTGAGGGTACGTAAAGAGCCTAAAGGTATACAAGTACAAGAAGCTTAGGAATATAGAGATTTTGGAATGTAGCTATCTAAGGATATAAAAGTCTCTGAATATAGTGTATATGAATATATGAAGGAATATATGAATCTAAGGATATAGAAATCCGAAGTACAATATACAGATATAGGAGTGGAAGAGATTAAAGCGTACATGAACATAGAGATACACGAATATAAAAAATTCAGATCAAGAACCTAGAAATGGACAAATCCAGGAACACAGTAATGTAGGTACACATAGAGAGAAATTTAAGCACACAACAAAAATATAAAGATATAGAAGTACAGAAATCTAGAAAATCGCAGAAAAATCGGTTTCAGTACCCATAATCGTACGCAATTGAAAAGTCCACAAACGTGTTACAATTAGCGTCAGCTCGTTAACGCGCAACAAACATTTCATCCCTAAACTTGTATACATTTTTTTCCCACAAGAAGTAGGATCGAGTGTAACATCAGAGGGAAGGAATCGTGCCAAGATTCGACGATCCCGTGCCGCATACCGTGACGTTGTTTATTCAAATTCACCGTAAGAACAATCCGTGGTTTCCGTATTTGTCTTCGGAACGCGAGACCTCCCCGGTGTTCGGTTGTGTGTCTGGCGGAATGCAAGATTGCGAGACTTCGCCAACGGCAAGAGGAGAAAGTAGCACTTGGTACGAAACGAAGAAACGGAACCCTTCGAGGAATTTCAGCCGGTGTTTGCCCCTCGAGAAAGAACGAGCCGTGTATCTCGTTTCTGTTTCTCGATACCGGCCTTAATAGTCTTCTTTCCTTCCTCCTCGCTGACGATACACTGTTCGTGCTCCAGTCTTCGTGTTTTCCTATTCGCCGCATGCCCCTCGCCATTGTTTAACTGCAGATTAGGGAAATTAAAATTCTCCCTGTGCGCTTTCTTTTAATCTACCACGCCTGGCGTTACTCTGTCTGTATTTACTGGAGCATGTATCTTCGATGTTCCGAAGATACGTGCGAGTATGTGCAGAAGTATATTGATGGTGCAGGAGGATTCTTTATAGAGAAATAAGAATGATGTGTTTCGGTTGCCATTCGTCTTATTCACTCCTTCTTTAATGCACTGTACGGACATATACTTTGCTGCAAATCGGTACATTGGCAAATCGTGATATTCGAATTTAATAGGTTCCTAAATAGTTGCTATTAAATAGGGATATAGAGGTACGGATATATGTAGAGATGTAGGAATGTAGGGATATGAGGATATAGAGTTATAGCAGTATTGGAATATAGGATATTGTACTTTTGATTGAAAGTATAGGTATTTAAGGATGTACAGCTCTGACTTACTAATCAAGAGGTCCAGAGGTCCTGAAATCCAGGTACATAGCAATCTATGAACTTTAGGATCTTAATTTTGAAATCTAGGATTAGGTTTCTACGAATGTAGAGTTCAAGGATTCTGTAGCTCTATAGTTCAATTATTTCTTATATATTACCCCCCTTTATCATTATATATATTTCACCCATTAATAGTTCAATAATTTAAAGGTTTCATGATTCAAGAATTCGCTAGTTTAAGACAGCGCTTCTTGCATGAAAAGATGCAACACAAATGAATAAAAAAAAATGTAATACATTGCCAGCTTCTCTCAAAGTGCACCAAGTGTCTCATATTGATTTAAAACAGTAAAGGCATTTAAATATCAGAAGATATAACATTCGTATAGCCGTTGTATCGTCACACAAAGTAACCACGATCAATGTTGAATTACCTTAATCAACCCTTGCCAAACGCAGTGTGCATGATCCCTATCTGGTGTTAATGTTGACTGCATAATTAGAGTCTTCCGTAACTTGTAACATGATCCGCATTATACGATCATGGTAATTCGTAATACTCGCAACGAGCGATTATCATCATAGCAACAAAATCGGTCGAAACCAGTCACCGGACTACCGTAGTTTCCACCGTATCAACAGACATTTTTCCCATATTATTCTCACAGTATCAGGAAATAGTTCGGTTGCACACGCTCACAGACAGCAGCAGTTGGCGATGCTCCGAGCAACGGTACAAGCAATCGGGGCGTAAAATCGAATGGATTCAATTTCTGTCTTGATTCGCCGACTTCATTACTCCCCTTACACATAGCTAGCTGTATATGTATCCGACCGTTTCATGCATTTACCGGTTTCAACCCCCTTTCGTGTGTCCTATCGAGGTTGGGGCTCGAAGGGTTCTTCAGACTGTATGCCCAATCGCGAGGGTTCGGTATTCGACCAACTCGTCTCGACAAGTTCGACGAAGGAGTCACGGTTAAAATTGAGACAGAGAGAAGAGGGTTGAACGATCGACACGGTGTGGGACATCGGACGGGAAAGGAAGGGCGTTATTAGGCGGAAAAGGGACGCCAGAAGTCAGGGTTAGACGTCGGAGACTTTTTGAGAGCGGTGGAATTGGATGAGAGAAGGCGAAGGGAACGTAGAGTGGATAAAAAAAGGAGGGAAGAAAGGGTCTTAATGAAGTGCGACATCTATCTTCTTTTATACGGTGCATGATTCGTTGGCGAAGCTTCGTTTACCGGTCTTTCGAAACTCGAAACCCTCCGACGCATCTTTCAGTCGCTTCTGATCGTCTAATCGAATCAATTTATCGCTTGGAAAAAAGTTCGTTTCACGGATATTCGCAATTTAACGGAACTACTGGTGTGCTTGCTTGTTTTTATATTGAAGATAGAGTAAAGAATAAGGGGGCGTTTGTAGGAATATTGGTATATATGTAGGTATAATAAGGATGTTGTAATATAAGTATATCAAGATACAGGTATATCATGTTACAGGGATATCAAGATATAATATTGTAGCATATATGTAGCTAAAGTTATATTAGAATATCGTCATGTAGTGATCTAGGAATCTTAGATCTAGATTTTGCGTACAAATATAACAGCCAGTACAACGCACACACACGCGTTTCGCTTTTATAACATAAAATTGTATCATACGAAAAATAGAATGCCTCGTAGAGTACCTAAAGAAACGTGCGAGTAAATAGGTAATGTGTAAGATGTTTGGATGTGTACCGTAGAGAATTTACGCAAGTCGAAATCCACGTCGAGATACTAACGACGATAGAATCACGAGATGCAGCATCGATGATACAGAGTTAATCCCGAGATTATAGAGCTTTGATATCGTCGTTTAAGGAGCCACGAGATCCTCCGACAACTTGGAAGTTGCGAGACCTAATACCGATAACCCAGGATTCTTGGAACCCGATAGCAACTTCGGACGTATGGGAGTTGATGCTGACACTTCTCGATTTCCGAGACGCGATACCGATTCTCATTCCGATACTCGAACTTGTTTCAGCCGGTATAAAAACTTGAGGATTTTATTGGACCCTTGTAATCCAGTACATTTGTTACACGATTTGGAGATCTCATTCTAAACTTCGAGGTTTATTCAGATCTTACAAGGTTTGTTAGATTAACACTAAATCGGTGTATAATGTACTTTTTATCTCGATCCAAATCATAGGATGTAGATTTGATGTAGATTACAACAAGAGTTTTAACAAATTTTTTAATTTTTTAACAGATCACTTTCGCCGGCTTAATTTCAACGTTAATAAATTTGAACCCATAATACAGTTTAGGATAATTTTTTTTCCTTATAAAATCTAGTGAAATTCTACATTAACACAAGGTTTACAAACATTGCTTATATACCTATTTCTACGAACACGATAATTTGACTCATGAACGAATAGATTTAAAGAAAAACAACCACTTAGAAAGCAATATAATTAAACACTACAAGTAAGAAATGAAAATAGGAGATATATATTTATAGAAAGTTTTTATTAGGCAATAATATTTTAGTACATTTCTTCAATATTCTACATTCATATTTTTACTTCCCTCTACCCTGCGAACTGCGATTTGTACTGCGACGCCGGGTCCGAACCCGGCATACCTGCTGAGCCGGCCGCGTGCGACTCCGGACTAGCGAAGTCCGTCGTTTATAAGGTATTGTCGGTGCTTTCATATTTATTATTGTTGTAATTTTTGCGTGGGTAAAACTAATTTACTAAAAATTTTATTTACATTACGATCGCGTCAAATTGACGCACATCCGTAGAGATAGGTATACCACATAGCAAATTTCAGTATTTCAAAGCTTTTGAAGAAAATAGACTTCAATATATATTTACCTCGTTCAATAGATAAAAGTCAGTACAAGAGATAAAATAAAAATGAGAACAATTTCAATAATTTTTTTAAAAAAATCGAAATGCGTCAAAATGCGTCCCGTAAAACCTAGTGTTAACATCATTTATAAAAATCTTTATCATGGTCATTATGTTAAGATAAATATTTACTCCGTTTCAATTCGATCGATCGATCGTCGATTCTCGACTGATTTCCTGTGTCCGTCCGTTTTTTAACTTTAACGAACAATCGTAGAAAAGCAGAGAAAAAAAACAAATGGACACGTGTTCCTGGATCGATTTTTCTCTTGCTTTTTTTTCACGCAATTCTTTCGATTCCCTTAATTGTTTCGTCCTTTGTGACTCGTTGCGTTGAAACAGGGTACCACTGTTTTTTTTCTCGACGTCAGCTTCGAGTTCTCCAATAAACGAGCAGTTTGTTTCGCTACGTTCATGAAACGATATTTTTTTCCCGTTTTTCTTGGTTTTCAGGCTTTTCCAGTTCTCTTTTCCCTCTCCGTCTTGTTTTGTTTTTAACAGGTACATTGAAAGCACCTGGTTCACGATTCACCGATTTTTATCGTTGATTCAACATATTTCTTACGGGGTAATTATATTTTGTTCTTTAATTAAATCCAGTTTCGACCCGTGTTCGCTCCGACCGGTTTTATTCGACGTTTCGTTACGCTTTCATGGTTTTAGATTTTCCAATATCTTCCCTTTCGTTTGCTCTGACTATTATTAGCAGAATATTTGAACGTTTGTAAAATCTGCATTTTTATTTATAGTTATCGGATAATTATCGCAAACTCTGTAAATTTGAGAAAGTTGAAAATTTGAAACCGACGAAGTTTTGGAAATTTGAGGGTTCAGAAACTGAAGAGTATGCAGTTTCAGAAATGTCGGAAATTTACGAATTTGAACATTTTAGGAATTTGAATTTGACGATTATGATAATTTGGAAGTTTAGAAAATTCTTTTGTTGTTTTGGAAGTTGGAAATTTTGGGTCATGGAAAGTTTGAGCTTCAAGAAATTGGGTGCAAGGGAAATTTAGGAGTTTGGGGGATTGAGAGTTTGGGAGTTTAGAAATTTGGAAATTTGAGAGTTTGAGAGTTTGGGAAATTGGGAGTATGGAAATTTGAGAATTTAGGAATTTGGGAGTTTGGGAATTTGAGAGTTTGGGAGTTTGGAAATTTGAGAATTTAGGAATTTGAGAGTTTGGGAATTTGAGAATTTGGGAATTTGGAAGTTTGGGAATTTGAGAATGTGGAAATTCGAGAGTTTAGGAATTTGGAAATTTGGGAGTTTCAGAGTTGGAAATTTGAGAGTTTAGGAATTTGGAAGTTTGGGAATTTGAGAGTGTGGAAATTCAGGAGCTTAGAATTTGGAAATTTGGGAGTTTCAGAGTTGGAAATTTGAGACTTTAGGAATTTGGAAGTTTGGGAATTTGAGAGTGTGGAAATTCAGGAGCTTAGAATTTGGAAATTTGGGAGTTTCAGAGTTGGAAATTTGAGACTTTAGGAATTTGGAAGTTTGGGAATTTGAGAGTGTGGAAATTCGAGAGTTTAGGAATTTGGAAATTTGGGAGTTTCAGAGTTGGAAATTTGAGAGTTTAGGAATTTGGAAGTTTAGGAATTTGAGAGTGTGGAAATTCGAGAATTTAGGAATTTGGGAATTTGGGAGTTTCAGAGTTGGAAATTTGAGAATTTGCGAATTTGGAAGTTTAGGAATTTAAGAGTGTGGAAATTTGAGAGCTTAGGAATTCAGAAATTTAGGAATCTAGCAAATCAAAAATTCATTAATTCAAAAATTTACAGTCAATATTTATTATCAATACAAGATCATCAATACATATTAAGTCACATGCGATCATTCAAACCATACACTAATACACATTCTCCCAGTTTTCACCTTCACCGCATCAAGCTTCCATCAAATTACTGATTTCCTGACGTTTCCTGTTAACTAAATTCAGAACTAGAACAAAATAAAAATGCGTTCGTTGACGAGTTAAGCTCGTGCCTGGTATCCAATCTTGAACGGTAATGAATCACGTATCCCAGTACTCGTACATCACTTTGAGATCGTGTCGATCGTCAAAGTAGTTGCGTTACTTCGATTAAGGCTGAAATCAAAGGGGTCCGTAATTTAATGGGGCGTCGCGACGTGCCGCAAAGCGGTCACGTTTAGGTGAAACGTTTGACGCCGTACACGTGTACCGGCCGAATACTTTGTCGACAAGGGTGGTGGTTGCGTCGAAACCGTTCGTCAGACGACTAAATTACTCTTCACGTGGATTGATGTCGATTGCACTGGATGTTGGGCGAGAAGTGTGCTTGACAGGTGTCCACTGGCTTTCTCATTACGCTGTCGACGATCGTCGTTGAGCGCCGAGACGCTTTTTGTTCGGAAAAATATCGTTGGCATGATATGATAATAATCGCCTTCAAACGTTTTCTGTTTTGCGATGAACAGGGTTTTTCGTTTATCGTCAACTTACTGCTTTACATCCATTTTCGGTCTCTTATTCTCATTTTCAGTCTCAACGCATATTAGAATGCAAGTGGATTTAGTATCAGACGATTGACATGTGTGACACTGCACAGAATGAATAATCGTATGTAGACATTTTTAGTGAATAGAATATTTAACTTCTTTGCTACAAGTTTTTTGGCAGGTACGTCAGAGCTGCCTAATGTTCTGCAGCGTTAAATAAGAGATGTTAACCTTTAATTATGCAAACTGCAATTGGTACTTCTTTATACAGATACAATTTAGTTTTGTCACATTTGATCTGTAACGTGCGTCGAGACTGCACGAGACTCATGTAACTCGATGTTATAGACGAAAGGGTGAAGAAAGACTGAAAATCAAATCGTACAGTGATGCGTTTTTTCCTTTGAAATACGTTGCTTCTTCGATCACTTCGTAAGCAATGTCTACAGTCCTCACTGAAATGTGACCAATAAATGCGTACATGTGAAAGATACATAAAAATATTAAAAACAGGCTATCATTCTATAGCGGACACTCGATCTCAACGTTTCCCTGTTCGTCTTCCGGTATACTTGCGTACGGCGAGTTAAACATAACTCCTGTCAACTGTAGCCGGAACAAAACAAACAGAAGTTACTTCCTGGGTTGGTCGCCGCGGCGGAAGTACCGGATACACTCTCCCGCCCTTTCCTACCATTTCCAACGAAACCTCTTTTACTTCGTGCTACCCCATCGTCACGGCGGGATTAACTTCCTTTGCCGTGCGAAATTAAATTATCAAGTTTTCAGTCGTGGAGGGTGGTGGTCCGTCTATCCCGCAACCCCGAATAGGGCCGTGCTTTAATCCGATTACTTATTTAAATTGTACACCTTGCAAATATTACCTCTTCGCCTACGATGGCTCTCGGTCGTTGTCGAATCGTTACCCAATGTCATTTTCCCGCTGAATTCCGTTCAATTTCTTTTGGTAAACAGTGAACGCCAAAGCATCTGTACACGGAGATATTGACATTTCGTTTCTGATTCTTTCGAATGCGAGAGAACACTTTTGATGTCTTTTATACTGAAGTGGTTACGCGAATGATATTAATCATCCAAGAGTTTCTGTGCTTCTGTTATTTTCTGTATACGAGTCAATATCTGTCGAATCAATAAGATTGTATCGATAAGTAAGTTACGTCTCGCAAAAATAAATGTTATTGGTAAATTTCGTTTCATGAAATAAAGTCTTAAGACATTTCATTTATTGTTCCAAAGGTCTAATTAAAAAACTTTGATCAAGCTACTGTAAGTTTCAGACAATTGGTACATGTGTATTTCTAAAGGAATTTCAAAATAAAAATTTGTATGAATTTACACGAAACGTGTGACTAACAGTAAAAGAACGACAAACAAACTAAAAGTACAACAAAGCATCAATTTTTAACAATTTTTTCTTAAGAAATTCTTAATTAAAAATTCCGTAAATCGTTATTCTAAGCGAACTCTCATTAACGAAGCAGTAATTATTGTCTCGAAATTGCCATTGAAGGCACCATATATTTACCCAGTAAACGAACGTGAGTCGTCTTTCGAGTGCAAAGGGTTGAATCGGTCCAAATACACGAAACCATTGAATCAATTCAAACATGCTGCATTTGCATGGACGTCTGCGTTAAACATTGTAATTGATAGTACGAGACTGTTTGGGGTTCTCAATCGACATGCCCGTAACAAAGCTCAGCATTGATTCGTGTTTCGATAGCTACATATGCAATCGGTCCACCATTGGAATATTAAGCCATGATGCGATATGATCTGCCATGAAAATAGTAAATCTACGATCGGGTGACTCGATCTGAAGGTATTTACCTACCCTATCCTCCTTCGATAATGTCAGAGACCAGCAGTCAGTTTCGAAAGTTAAATAATGGTGTCCGACCGTGGAACGAATATAACTTAAGGGCACATTCATCCTCGTAAATGTTGGACCTTTCGGTGCGATCCATCACATTGATGAATCGTTCACACCAAATGGATTTACAGCTACTAAGGCTGGACGGTGCTAAGAACGCTGCGAGTGAATAGAACATTTTCGCATCGGTCACTTTATCGGAATGAGCCACTTGTTTTTGGGGAATGAGGCGTATTTGAGGTGATGATGGTTATTGTTATTTTAAGGGTATTTGCACGGTAGGTGGCAGAGGATATTGAAGTCATTTTTTAGTAGCAGATGGGTACAGTAGTGTTGGATTCTTTAATTTTGTCAATATTTTAGTTCTACTTTCCCTTCTTATGAAATTACTTTTGAAAGTTTTCGGATTTCGCAAACTTATGAATCACAGATTTTTCACATTTCTGAATTCCCAAATTTTCAGATTCTGATATAAATTTAAAAATTTTTAAATTTTCAAATTTTCAAATTTTCAAATTTCCAATTTCTAGAATTCTCAATTTTCAGAATTCCAATATTCCAGAATTCCAATATTCCAGAATTCCAATATTCCAGAATTCCAATATTCCAGAATTCCAATATTCCAGAATTCCAATATTCCAGAATTCCAATATTCCAGAATTCCAATATTCCAGAATTCCAATATTCCAGAATTCCAATATTCCAGAATTCCAATATTCCAGAATTCCAATATTCCAGAATTCCAATATTCCAGAATTCCAATATTCCAGAATTCCAATATTCCAGAATTTCAATATTCCAGAATTCCAATATTCCAGAATTCCAATATTACAGAATTCCAATATTGCAGAATTCCAATATTGCAGAATTCCAATATTCCAGAATTCCAATATTCCAGAATTCCAAAATTCCCAAATTCTCAAATTCCCAAATTCCCAAATTCCCAAATTCCCAAATTCCCAAATTCCCAAATTCCCAAATTCCCAAATTCCCAAATTCCCAAATTCCCAAATTCCCAAATTCCTAAATCTCCAAATTCTCAAATTCTCAAATTCCCAAATGCGTCTTTTCAAACTTCCACACCCCAAAATTCGCAAAGTGCCAAATCCCTAAACCCCAAAATTTCCAACCTAAAAAATCCCCAAATTCCCCAAATCCACCTCACGTTATTCCATTTTTAATTTTTGTACAATCTCCCATCCAAAAGGACATAAACTACTGTAAGACTCTGATAATCGAGCAGAAATCTAAATCAGAAGTGCTGAAGCTGTACAGCTGAACTTTCGAAGAACTGTCAAAGTTCCAAATTGTGTGCTGAGAAGTTCAACATAGAAATTTGCATACGGAAATCGGCTGGAACCTATTAGTCGGTCGTACTATTTGAATTCGTCGCGAATTTTGTATAATCGTGCAATATCGTGACAATTTTATACAAAAGTAGTTCTCTGTACTTTCTGATACAAAAGTAACCTGTGAAAAGTCATGAAGAAATGAAGAAACTAATAATCGGGACAGTTAGTTATTTAAGCAATTAAGCAAGAAATAAAATGATTCATTTGTTGCTAGTAAAGATAGTTATGATAACAACAGAGACTTTATATCGATATTATTATGTATTATAAAATGAAAGAGTAGTTCATGGTTTGAGGTGTTTATTTCTTCAACTGACAATAAGATATTAAATTGTTCAGTGCGGGTATTAAATTATTGAAGATTATATTTTAGCAAAATAAAATTGACAAAATTACCGGTGCATAATTTGTTCCGAGTTGCTCGGAATATAATTAGCTTTAAATTTATGGGTATTCTTTCAAACCCAAAAACGATTCATTTTTACAGTTTTGAACGGATCTGTAAGACCACATGAACGTCTCCACAAGTTGACGTTCTTAACTATTGTCAATAGCCTTCTAACAGGCCAGAAAAGCACATCTTTCTAATGTCAATATATCTTTCCTTAAAGAAGTTTATTTCCATGGTCCTAAACTGTGCACCCTTGCTGTGTGCAGTGTTTACGAAAATCCTTGCATACTCGGCGGACCAGGCACTCTGACTCGGTCATTCAGCAGTCTCACAATGTGTCCCATTACTAGTTCTTTTGAAGGACCCAAATCACTTAACTGTTTGGGTCACCTTATTAACGAAACGTTATTTACAACCCTGGGGTGAAGCCTAGAATCTTACAATCTTATTCGCTGAACCATCTCACCAATCACTGTTTTTTACAAATAACAATCTGTCCTGATTGGTCCTTTTGGTGGCGCCTTCGCGTCCTGAACTTCCTCCATAGCTTTCTTTTCTGGCTTTTTAGAGGCAACTAGTCAGTCTTAGAACTACCTTCGGTGAACATATTCACTTTGACAAACCATTGTCACTATCAACATACAACAATCATTACTACTAGTGGGATGATGATCTACATCCTTCATTGACCTGGGCACACCAGTGTGGAGGACTCTGAACCACTCTATAAATTCTACTCTATAATACTAACTCTACATATAATTCCACTACCGTAACAAGTTGTGGAAACGCCATGGGTCGACGAAGATTTACAACCTTCGAAAACAGCTATAAATAGTTTATATTTTACCCATCGCGCGAACATAATTTTTATCCCTATCAAATACATAATTAGTCATGAAACCAAAACACTCAACAAGCGATGACGATAGTAGAATCTTTGCGTTTGCTACATTTAAAAATACCAGAATATTATCAATAATATACCAAAGTTTGATTGTCAACAATTTCAATATTAAAAATCGTCAGTATTAAAAAAATCAATATTAAAGTCATCTAAAGACTAGTTCATCAAAAGAAAAAAACCGAAGGTACATAATTTCAACCAACAGTAACTATTAACTTGTTGAAAATTAGTAGTAAAATAAAGTAAATAAAATTACTGTTAAATGTACCAACACTCGTGTATATCCGCAACATCCTACTCAATTTTCTAAGGGTGAGAAAAGCACAATGGAAAAGTACCGGTAGTCCCTAAATAAAAGGGAAGACTCAAGAGAAGGTTCAAGTTTATCTAAGAAGTTTCGAGGATACCTCGAAGCTGTCCTTGAAGCTGAACTCCCTCGAAACTGGCCACGTTCTGTAGCGGATTACGAAACGGCCGATAAGTTTCCGGTCTTCTGGAACAATTGACACGTCGCGGTAATACGTGCCTCTCCAGCCCACCCCCTTTTGTTCCGGATTGCCTTCAGAGCCGCGACACATCCTGAGCACGAGCAGCTCCCAAACTGTCGTACCAAGTCCTGACTTTGTCGTGCAGTATCTGCTTCGGGTCTGTACATTGCAGTGTGCAACGGGATCTAGGCATCCAGCGGCGTGTTAGTTCGCTGCCGAGAATGGAGTGAAGTTGTTCAGCAGTTTGGTCGGTGACATCGGCTGCACACCTTCCACGTCGTCGACGAGCAATTTCCAGGCGTCCAGCCGAACAGAAAAGCTATCCTACCGGAACCTTGACGTGCGCGGAACGATGACAAAAGGAGAAATCAAATGTATTTGCCTCGATATCCAACGTTATTTTCCGGAATTCGGTAGACCGAATTAATTTGATTAACCCGTTCGTTGCTACATTTAGAAATTTTTCCACTGGGTGCAATGATTTTATTTTGAGAAATAAATTCTCACGAAATATTTATGAATATAGTACTAAAATGGATTTGCAGTAACGAGGAAAATACGGGAAATATCTCGTAGTTGATCCTTTCAAAGCTTCTTATGTCTGCAAAGCTTTTAATCCAAACCATACTGATCTCAAATTAGACTATGATGGTGATGTAAGTTATTGAAATTAAATTAGGGAACTAGTTGTGAATCACCCTGTATTTCAACTTTAAAAGAGAACGAATAAATTTTAATTCATAATCTTACACATCATTCACGAAAAATTAATATCCCGTATTCATAAACTTAATACGACCACAAAATACTTCAATGTTGATATATTTAGATAAAACAGTTTTCGCTTAAATCTTGACAAAATATTTTAAGGACAAAGATTCACGAAAACATTTACAAAGGTTGTTACAACGACTCGAAACTTAAACGAAGTTCGAAAACGTGTTCGTAGCTGGATTCGAGCTTTGGAAGATAATACGATTCGTAAGGGATGCTTTTCCCTGACGATGAGGGGGTTCTTGAACCCCCGCTTACGTTGTCGATCAACAACTCGTTGAAGAGTGTTCTTCGCAAAACCGGCTAGAATTTCAGCAGCCGCGATACGAATAGCATCGCTCTTCGTCGCTCGTCGAAACGATAAATTTAATTCAAACTTGTTACGGAAAGTTTGAAAGCCGTCCACATTGAAGGAGGAGGAGGAGGAGGAGGTGATTCAAGGGCTGCTCATCTCGAGCTTCCTATGATTTTGAGCCCGTGACACGATATCACGTATACTTTCGAGCACGCTAGGAACTCGCTTGTGAAACTTTTAATATTTATCGATATAGCGACGGAGACCAATATAACAAGTCGGGAGTGACGGCACTTTCTGAAGATGTAATTAGTGATTTAATCCATAAATAAAGATCTGTACGAACAAAGAATATTGACAGAATTATATGTCAGGTGTACTGAAACCTACTGTTTAATATAAGTGTATTTATGTAACAAGTGTATTTGTTTCAAGCAATGGTAGTTCAAAAGTAGACTATTTCTAAAATGGTCCAAGAAAGTAATTTCAGAATAATAATAGTTGTCAAAACACGAGTGCCTGGAAGCTGACCTCACAATTAATTTAATTCGAGAGATAAAAAATTTCGTCCGGATAAATTTCAATTCCGTATCATTTCCACAAAGGCTAGATTCGTATTTTCAATCATCCTCTGGCAAGATGTCATACAGAACGTTAAAATTGCACGCTCGATGCATAATTTCGGGGTAAGAGGACTCGCGACAGCTTCATAAAATATCGTTCGATGCCGCGTGCTATTGCATGTATTTTTTATGCGGTGACAAGCTTTCGTGCCAGCGGAAAAACGAGCTTTTTTTTGTATCGCGTTTTCGTGCCCAAGGCTACGTGCGTCGATCTTCCTGCAATTTGCCGAAACACGAACAGCCATACGGTCGCTAAAACATTTTGCGATGGGGAATATTTCGTTAAAAACATGCCGATTTCACGGCGTTATTTCCAACTTTGTCGTGTCAGGTTCCTGTTATCTGCCTAATGAATATTCAGTGACTTTCGTACGAAAAAAAGAACGATTCGTGTCGCCTTATGCACCTGTTTCCCTCTTTTCATCAAGGTTGCAGCGGCATTTACGTCCAGTCAGATCTTGATGCTTGGTTTATTATGCGGTTAAGTGCTTTGTCCTGGAACACCGTATTTTATTTTCATCGCTATGACGATGTCGTGTTCTTCGTTTGGATGTAGAGTATACTTCGTTTTATGGAGGTATATTTTAATGGTTTATAAGACTTTGGAGATTCGAGGGTTTACAGATTGAGATTTCTGTGAATTTGGCAGTTTCGGTATTTGGAGATAATTTGGAGATTTTGGAATTTAGTAGTTTTGGGGTTTAGAGATCTCAATGTTCTGGGAATTTGAGTATTTGGTATTTGGAATGTTTGATAATTTGGAAATTTTGGGATTTAGGGATCTCAATGTTCTGGGAATTTGAGTATTTGGTATTTGTGGTGTTTGATAATTTGGAGATTTCGGGATTTAGTAGTTTTGGGAATTAGAGATTTCTATGTAATGGGAATTCGGGGTGTTTGATAATTTGTAAATTTTGGGATTTAGGGATCTTCATGTTTGGGAATTTGAGTATTTTGTATTTGGGGCGTTTGATAATTTTGAAAATTTGGGATTTGGTAATTTTGTGGTGTAGATCTCAAAACTTAGGAATTTGAGTATGTGAAAATTGAGAAATTTGGGGTATTTGAAACTTTGAAAATTGAAGAATGTGGGGAATTTGGAAACTTGAAAATTTTCCAAGGGGTTAAAAATGTGTAAATTAGACCTGATGGTTTGAAGCGTGAAAAGTTGGAAAAATCTCTGAAAATTTAATAATTCAATTTTCTATAAATTTACTAATTTATCGATTTAGATACTAGGAAATTTTCATACTCGAATATCGAGAAAGTATCTAAACATTGAAAAACTTACATACTTGAAAAAATTATCTGAATATTGAAAAATTTTTATACTTCAACATTCACTGCTCCTATTTAGATAAATACAGAGCTATTAGTAAATACGAAATATTCTAAATTCTCTTTTGCCCCAGTGCCTCAATTTCCTGCTTTTTGATTACTGTCAATTTACTCGTCATGCCCGATTTATAATCTCCAAATTAAGAAGCGTGCGACGATACGCGTGTCAACCTATAAATTACGCTTAATTACCGGTATCGACCGATTAAAAGCTGGAACGATGGATGCTCGTGAAGGCGAGATTATAATGTACGACGTCTAAATACCTCGCAAATTGCTGAGCGTAACGCATCGTTCACGAAAAGGTTCGCGACAACCTCTCGGTGATCGTAGCTAGTTTGACAGTTATGCGGATGGTATGAGCATCCCATAATTACGTGCACGACGTGTCACGTTCGCGGGGGTTGGCGTTAATTAAGTAATTTCAATTAAAATTCTTCACGGTTCCACGATGCTTTATATGCTGACACGAACGAGCCCGCAACTTGGACGAACACTCGTCATCGTAAACAAGTTCCATCTCATCCGGGCTTCCGGGGGCCAATTTGTATGCAAAACTCGCACGGTAAAGTTGTGTATATGGAAAATCAACGTTGTTTCTCTCTGTGTTCTCCGTTCTTTCGTATACTTTGACCTTCAAAAAGTGTCGTTTAACGACGCTCGAGAAGTATATCTTTTTCTCGTAAAGATTATTATCCGTAACACGCATTGTATGTTAATTTCGAGCCACATGGAGATACCGTACGTGTTCATCACGTATTCATTGTCTGATGTACTAACGAGGAGTATTAGATTCACTAGCGCCAGGCATGACAAGGTGGAAGAACTTGTAGTATTGTGTGAATTATTGGGTTATATTTTATCGTGTACTGCGATGTTTATGTATCCATTGTTTTAGGGACTTCGGCGAATTTACGCTCATAATGGATTCAATCAGAGCTCTAGCCTGAATAGCCATTCAGAGGGTGAATAGGGTTCAGACCATTTTGTAACACAATATCAACTGTTATTGTGTTTTATTATGTATTATGGTGTTTTGGTATTTATTCGTTCGGGGAACAGTAATTTAACTGGTAACTTAGTTGGAAACTAAGATGGTACATATGTTAACTACGTTTTACAGTATCGTGTCACTCGTGACACGTTAATGTTCACATGCTCGTATTTTCACTGCAATTAGGTTCAATTTTGAACCTAATTAATATTAGGTTCAATTTTGATTATCTGTATAAAGATTGTTAAATGCAAAATGTGCTTAACATTATATTTTGCTAGCTTTCTTAACGTTATAGCAATAATTAACTATCTGTAATGCAACTACCTAGAAAATTGTAGATTAAGGGACTGAAGCTTGAAATTATTAGAAGTGACTATTTGTTGAAGTTCAATCATTAATTTCTGGTTGGTTAATTTTGAAATTTTCAAATGAGGATGATTAAAAATAAGAAATTTCTTAATTTGAAGACTTGGAGATTTGAAAATTGAAGATTTGAGATTTGAAAATTTTTGAATCTGCAAAGAAACACAAATGTTACTTTTCTTCCTTGTTTTATCAAAATCATAAAAAGCGTCGAATTATGAGAAGAAAGTCGAGTTTTCTGAAAGATTTTTTGTAACGTAGAAAAATATCTCACGATCATTACAATTATTTTTATAATTACTCCGTCAAGATCAAATTAATTTTATATTGCAAATTCATGAAATCTATAATACTAATTAAATCGTATTTATATTCTGTTCTAAACAAAACAAAATAACTAATGTTTATCAATTTTTTCTGTTGCAGGTACGTCCAGAAAATGATTTTGTCTCAAAATTCACCTGATTAACAACTTGTGAACAGCAATTCATAGAATGAATAAGTATAATAGAATAAGCTCCTAACATTTTATTTTATTTTAATTTATTTTATTTTATTACAGTTATGTTATTATTTATTCCTCAATGTACTTTTTTGAGTTCACTAAAATTTCTGTTATGCATGTACTAATTATAATTAAGATTTTATGCGTGCTTAAATTGAATCAGAGCGTATGTTTCATTGTACGAGAATACTTGATGGACGGAGAGATGAAATATTTTCTTGCAATTTATTCACTTCCTGCTACCTTTCTTGTTCGTGTACGTACCGTAGAACAACGTTCACTGCTTTGTATCGACACTTTTAATTGAATGAACCTTTACACGCTGGTTTCAAGAACAATTGAGAGAAAATTCGCTACATAGCATCGTAAAACAACCGACATTGTTATCTGAAGCCTTTCAGACACACGCGTTCCATAAATTTAACCGTTCAAGTATTTTCCAGTGTCTGTAAGAAATAGACCTGTACGCAATCAAACTTTCTTAGTGTAATTGAACTGGACAGAAACAATTACCGAAGTCAACGTTCGTTTATAAAATTCAAAATTTTTTTGGAAGGAAATTTGAAACTTTCGAATTTATAAATTTTTAGGTATTCAAATTTTTTTATTTTTAAGTTCTCAAATTTTTAAATTTCGGAATGTTTGAATTTGAGTATTTTCTGAGTTTATAAGACTTCAAATTTGCAAGATTCTAAATATTCAAATTTTAATAGTTTGAAAACTGAGAAATTAGGACATTTTTAAAATTTTAATTTTCTGGGGTTTCAAATTTCTGAAATTCTTAAATTTCCAAGTTTACAATTAACCAAATTTCTAAATTACCAAATTTCATAATTTCAAATTCCCTAAATTACCATATTTTTAAGTTTAAAAATCCCTAGATTACCAAATCCCTAAATTTCAAGATCCTTAAATTTCCAAATTTCCAAATTTCAAAATCCCTAGATTATTAAATCCCTAAATTACCAAATCCTTTAATTATCAAATTTTTAAATTTTAAAACCCCTAGATTACTACATCCCTAAATTACCAAATTTCTAAATTTCAAAATCCCTAGATTAACGAATCTTCTAAATTAAAAAATCTCTAGATTACTAAATTCCTAAATTACTAAATACCTTAATTACCTAATTTCTAAATTTCAAAACCCCTAAATTACCACATCCCTAAATTACCAAATTTAAAAATCCCTAGATTACCAAATCTCTAAATTATCAAATTTATAAATTTTAAAATCCCTAAATTACTAAATTCCTAAATTGCCGAATATTAAAGTGTCCAAATCCCTAAATTATCAAATGGCTAAATTATTAAATCCATAAACTCCCAAATCCATAAATTACCAAAACCCTAAATGACCAAATCCCTATATTACCAAATCTCTAAATTTCCAAACGCTAAATTCAGAAATTCTGAAACATCCAAATTCGTGAATTCCCAAATCCCTAAACTTCAAAATCACAAAATTGTCAAATATGTGACACACCCAAATTGTCAAATCATCAAAACTCCCAAACTTCCAACTTTACAATCACTCAAATCCCAAAATGATAAATTTATTGAACCTCCCAAATTCCCAAATTTCCAATCAACCAATTCTTTGACCGTCAAAACTTCTAAAATTTCGAAATTCATAAACCTCCTCGCCGGTCCCTTCTCCTATCTCAGCAAAATGAAGGCGGTCAAGCGAACGTGTTGATCTGAAGTCGAAATACGTTGATAACAGGGTGAAATTACGCGTGCAAACGTAGTTAGTCACACGGACGGTGTGCAATTAATGTCGAAAAATCAATTAGCCGTACGGCTTTGTCACTCCGTTAATATTTCCAGAGGGTCGCTTTATAAATCTGGCACACTAGTCCATTGTCGTTGCCGCTTAAGTCTGGCAGCGGTGCACCGTTAACGATAATACAACGTTATAGAGTTCGCTTTGACACGATGGAAATTAAGCGAACTTTAATTGAAATTTATACCCACGATACAGCCGTACAGAAACAGTGGGTCTAACGGTGTCGCTTTGAAAGGTCTGTCTTTTCGCGTGACGCTCGCTGATTTCATCCCCGCGTACTTGTCCAAAGTAAAAAAAAGAATGAAAAGAATGGAAAAGAACGAATTTTCCTACGGCAATTAAACGTAGTCGTGACGTTTAAAACGACGCTTTTTACCAGACGTTATCTTCCTTTGAGCCTTTAAACTTCCGGATCCGTGTCTCTCCGTTTGTGAAAATCGTTATAAAACGTTTATCCTCCACTACCTCGATGGAACAACTTTGCTGGTTACTTCTTTTCTTCCATATGATAGAAAATGATAGGTATCTTCATGGAATATTTGCTCGATTAATTGAACGTCAAACGGTCAACATATCAGAAATTCATTTATGTTTCTGTATAGGCAAAGGTAATGTCGCGAATTTGTTGACGTGATTGCTCTTTTCTACGTAACTTGTTTACCTTTTTCTGCTGCATTGATTACATTTGAAGGCAAATGGCAAGGTGGAGTGCACGATTTTTAATTATCAATTTCTTTATTAGTTGTTAATTGAGGGACTGTGCGGACCTTTAAAAAACATATCAAGGAGCCTGTACATAAATTACAAAATAACGTTAAAATAAAGTTGAAATCAAATCATGATAAAATTGAAACAAAATGAAAATAAAATTCAAATACAATTAATACAAAATGAAAATAAAATTGAAACAAAATTAGAGCAAAATGAAAATAAAACGACAATAAAGTTGAAATAAATTTCAAATAAAATCAGAATAAAATTAAAATAGAAATAAAATAAAAATTCGTGAACTACCATAATCATAAAAATAATTAACAAGAAACATCAAAATTGATGTTATATTACTATAATACATACTAGAAGTAACCTGCCACAAATCGGTACACGTGTAGAACACGGCTCTATAAGATACACGAGATTGATTCGTGAATCCTGGTATGTTAATCGAACAAATAAAACAGGATATGTTCCGTCCACGACGGGTCAGCGGTTTACAACCTGCTGTTTGGTGTACCGACAAAGTGGAATTCGGTATTAGAATCGAGAACTGATGTCGGAAAACGATTAACAGAGTATGAACGAGGATGTACGTGGATATTACGGGTTAGTACTGCTGCAAAACTGGTACACACTCACACACGTTTGTCACTGTTCACTGAACGCATTCCAATAAAGGTGACTGGTACTTGTATGTACAATGTACATACATACGTAGAACAAGTGCATTCCGAGCGCTTGGATAAACGTTTACTTCCAACGAAATATAAATTTCCTTCGTGTTTTAACTATGTCAAAGGTAGGGAAACGTGCAAACAATATGAATTACATATGAAAATTGTTGTACTTTCCTCCGCAAATTAATTCCGCGGTAGGTGATTTAACATCGGAATTGCGGTCAACGTTTGATACGCTGGAGGAAATGATCAATTCGAATTTTCGAGAGAATGCGAAAGTTAAGTCGTTTAAACGTGCGATCGAACAGAACATTATCCCCGAATAATCCCATTGGTTGCGATGTTAAGCTCTTTCGGCATTTTGTGAGGTCAATGAGGTCGCAAGTTTTGACTGGATTGTAATGTAAATTACAGTCCATTTCGATACGCGGTTTATTAACACTAGGTTTACGAACATTTCTTTTATGCCTATCTCTACAAACACGCGTCAATTTGACTCATGAACGAATACATTTAAAGAAAAACAACCACTTAGAAAGCAATATAATTAAACACTACAAGTAAGAAATGAAAATAGGAGATATATATTTAGAAAGTTTTTATTATTCAATAATATTTTAGTACATTATTTCAATATTCTGCATTCATATTTTTACTTCCCTCTACCCTGCGAACTGCGATTTGTACTGCGACGCCGGGTCCGAACCCGACATACCGGCTGAGTCAGCCGCGTGCGACTCCGGACTAGCGAAGTCCGTCGTTTATAAGGTATTGTCGGTGCTTTCATATTTATTATTGTTGTAATTTTTGCGTGGATAAAATTAATTTACTAACAATTTTATTTACATTACGATCGCGTTAAATTGACGCACATCCGTAGAGATAGGTATACCACAGCAAATTTCAGTATTTCAAAGCTTTTGAAGAAAATAGACTTCAATATATATTTACCTCGTTAAACAGATACAAGTCAGTACAAGATAAAATAAAAATGTGAACGGTTTTTGTAATTTTCCTAAAAAAATTAAAAATTCGTCAAAATAACGCGTCTCGTAAACTTAGTAGCAAACTTTCGTTAGTAAACTTAACCTTCTAAGGCTCGTGAAATTACAAAATAAAAATAATTCGGGTTCACAAGGCACCATTTGAAAATGTCGCTGTTAAAAGAGTTCGGTGATAAAGTGTCTGAAGTTGAAGTCCGTTCAAAAATGTTATTCCTTCCAGTTAAAATGTTTCATCCACCCGGCAATAAATTCCACTAAAAGTGTGAAAGACCCGAAAGTTTTTTAACTATTTTAACAGCTATTATCCGCTGTCGAAATTTGACCGCAGCTATTTCGATCACGCGACAAAAAGTTTATGGAATCTTCTGGCCTGTTTGTGAACTTTTCTTGAAAAAGCTTCATTTGTTCCGAGCGAACGGGTAGATTTTCTTGCTCAGTTTAATGAGCTTACTAGGATAATTGGAAACTACCTAGGTGAGATGAGATCGAAGGTTCATTACACTGAATAATGTAGGGCATTTAAAATATGTATGCCGAAGTTTGCATCTCCGGTCTTCGCATTAGAAGTTCATGCCGTGTAACGCGTTTCAGTATGTTGCAGAAAAGTTTGGAACTCGACGAATCCAAATAACTCTGTTGACAGCTCATTCGTTATTTACTTATTCGCGGATGTATCAAAATTTCCGTAACTCTGTTTCGATGTTTGACATACTTTTTATTTTTCAACCGTAATTTGATTTATGGTGGTTTATATTTGTTTTGCATTGTTAATGCAATTATCATTTATAAAATATTTGCTTTCATAAAGTAATATTTTAGATTACATTTAACTGAAGTAAGTGACATTTGTATAATATTGACATTAGGTGTTGCAACAATACATTCAGAGTGTAATAACAAATTAATGTTAAATATATTTAACGTAAAGTATAAGCTGTTGCCAACGGTAAAAAATTTCAGTAGTATAAACCTGTATGTGGTCAGACTGGTGGTCAGCTTCTAATGCAGTGACTCGTTTATTTCGTACAAAAAACTATCAAATTACTTTCTTTTGAAAAATTGTTTTTGGTGTGTAAAATATATTTGTTTACTTAAATAAAAATTGTGAAACAATCTTTATTTAGGAACATGGTAAAAAACTTATGTAGTATAAAGATAGTTGTGGCCAGACTCGGATAGTTATATGTCATCTCACCTACGTTTATTTCGACTTAATTTAGTTTTCAAGTTAGTTACTTTTGCAAAATTATTTTCTATGACTAGAATATGTTTTTTAACTGCATTCGGAACAATAAAACTATCATTACTTATTAGCAGAGTAATTTAGAACATTTAAGTAGAATCATAGTCAGACCAGTGGTCAAGTAACATAGTAATGCAAATATTTATTTTAAAATTATAAAATTTGGAAATTCAAGAATGAAGAAATATTAGAATTAAAACTTGATAAATGAAAAATGTCAGCTAAAAAAATTGTAAAATAACCTCGAAATGAAAGAATCTAATAACTTCCCGAATTAAAAACGTCAGATAAAACTATAAAATAGTAAACTTCGAAATGAAAGAACCAAGAATAAGAAACTGAAAGATCAAAAGTCTTATAAGCGCGAAATCGATAGACCCGTAAATCGTGAAACTTGGATTATTAAATTATTTCTGAAGCAATTTTAACATTCCACTCCATCGATCCCTTTCCTCGTCTCAATTCGAAAGTTCGATTATCCCTGGGTGGCGACCGATTTCCATTTAATGAACCACCGTCACGGAAGGCTACGCGCGTCTCGTCACGGAATTCGCTCGTAGAACAGATTAACGCAACGCAGTTCGTTGTAACAAAATAATACCAGCCGTAGAAAGTTTGGACGCTAACCTCTTGTAAGGGCAACGTAGCCGGAACGGGTTGGATCTTGGCAATAAAACTTTTGGACACGGTGTTATCCCCGGGCCGGGGCGGTAACCACGGCAAATCGTTGTTGTTAAAAACGAAAGACAAGAAGCTTGGCTTCGTTGTAATTGTCTTCGTCGACGATTAGACCCGGCACGGTTGAAATTCGTGTAAAAGTAGAGATTACAGAGTGTCCCGGTGTTTACGATGTCCCTGTTGAGAGTGTCTGGTGGTTTCACGCGGAACGAAAGGAAAAGAAGGAAAACCGTATAGCCGGCTAGAGTTTATCGGGCAATTTATCGTCACGACTAACCCTCGCCGCTATCATGGATTGGATTAAAACAGTGATTAGCACGAGAATCGGGCGTGTTAGGCGTGCGTGCGCTGCTACGTTATCGGAGCCAGCTGTACGATAGCGATCGGACATTTAGTACCCTCGATAGTGACGCTAATCCGAAGTTACGAAGGAAGGAAGCAGTGGTTGTCAACCGTTATCCCTCGAGGAACAGCGGTTTCGTTCGACGAACCCGGACACGCAATCAGAAGGGCATGTAAATTGTAGATTAGCGAACGGCAGCCTCTTTGCCCGATCGCTAAGTCGATACTCTGATAGCGAAATGGAAATTAAAACGTTTATTGCCGCTTTGGCCTCGTCGACTACGATCATGGAAATCCCATAGGAAATTACGGATATTAGATGATCGGACTAATGCTTCGAACCGGAATATATAGCACAAAAGTTTGTGAAATCTTCATTTTTATCGGGTGTACAGAATCTTGATAATTACAGACTGTATGTGGCGTCGATAAGCACTACGTCCCTGTGATATTTATATTTAGGTTTAAGAATTCTAGGATTCTATTTAAGAAGTCTAGGTTTAAGAATTTTCGTGTGAACGAAATGGGTAAATAAGATGATTGCCTGAACGAGTCCAACTGAATGCTGCGTGGTATTTGCGAGCGGATGTTTGGATGATCGAGTTGGGTGTTCGAGTTCGAAGAGTGCCTGAGAAATACGCGCGTATCTTTGAGTGATTAGTTTAGAGTGAAAGAGATTCTTCTTTGAAAAAAGACAGAATTCCGGAGATAGAATACGTCAGGGCGCGTAGGGGTGAGAGTCTTTTGAATGCAGAGTCTGTTACTGCAAATCGAGACGACGAAGACCGTCTTGTGTATAATAAAGTTCGGAAAGATTTAACCCCTTGCCTTACGATTTAATTTCCAACTGTGCGTGCCATAAACAACAAGATCGTTTCGCTTATGTATGGTCTGGTAAACTTACGACGTTTCTGAGGCGTCATTGTAAGCTAAGGGGTTAAGGAGGGAAATTGAGAGACTTCTCTTTTCCCTGTCACGAGTCCACACCCCATAAGTAGATACTAAGGTACTACTTTATACGGAGAAATTTACAATTAGACTATAGACTAGTAAATCAGGTAGTTTGAGATGCAGCAGGTGCTGGCTAAATACTGCCGTGTGGACGACGGTGACGTTACAATCACCGCGCGTTGTTATTATCGCGTGATGCAATTTCCACGCATAGTAGTTGCTATACGTTGTAATCACCACGCGTTGTGATTGCCATACATTGTGGTCTTCGATGTGTAGTCTCTACTCGTTATAATTACTACGCGATGGAATTGTCGCGCGTTGGGATTATTATGCGTTGTAATCGACACGCGATGCAATTGCTGTACACTGTAATTATCACCCGTTGTAATTACCACGCGTTTTAAATACTGTATGTGAGAATTTTGATGCGTTGTTATCACCAAGTGTTGTGATCGCCATGTATTGCAATCACCGTGCGTTGGAATTGCTACGGGTTGGAATTGCTACATGTTAGAATTGCCGCGTGTTAGAATTTCTATGCGTGGGAATTACCATGCGTTGTAATCATCACGCGTTGGAATTGCCACGTGTTGGAATTGCCACGCGTTGAAATTGCTCTGCGTTAGAATTACCACATGTTGGAATAGCTACGAGTTGGGATTACCACTTGTTATAATTACCACACGTTAGAATTGCCATGCGTTGTAATCGCCATGTGATGCAATCACCACGTGTTGCAATTGTACCACGTTGAAATTGCTACGCATTGGAATTGCTACGCGCTGAAATTACCACGCATTGGAATTGCCACGTGTTGGAATTGCTCTGCGTTAGAATCATCATATGTTGGAATTGCTATGCGTTAGAATTACCACATGTTGGAATTTCTACGCGTTGGTATTACCACGTGTTATAATTACCATGCGTTAGAATTGCCATGCGTTGTAATAACCATGTGATTCAATCACCACGTGTTGCAATTGTACCGCGTTGAAATTGCTACGCATTGGAATTGCTACGCGCTGAAATTACCACGCATTGGAATTGCCACGTGTTGGAATTGCTCTGCGTTAGAATCATCATATGTTGGAATTGCTATGCGTTAGAATTACCACATGTTGGAATTTCTACGCGTTGGTATTACCACGTGTTATAATTACCATGCGTTAGAATTGCCATGCGTTGTAATAACCATGTGATTCAATCACCACGTGTTGCAATTGTACCGCGTTGAAATTGCTACGCGTTGGAATTACTACGCATTGGAATTGCCACGCGCTGAAATTACCACGCATTGGAATTGCTACGCGCTGAAATTACCATGCGTTGTAATCGCCTCGTGTTGCAACTACCACGCATTGGAATTGCCACGCGCTGAAATTACCACGCATTGGAATTGCTACGCGCTGAAATTACCATGCGTTGTAATCGCCTCGTGTTGCAACTACCACGCATTGGAATTGCTACGCGCTGAAATTACCACGCATTGGAATTGCCACGTGTTGGAATTGCTCTGCGTTAGAATCATCATATGTTGGAATTGCTATGCGTTAGAATTACCACATGTTGGAATTTCTACGCGTTGGTATTACCACGTGTTATAATTACCATGCGTTAGAATTGCCATGCGTTGTAATAACCATGTGATTCAATCACCACGTGTTGCAATTGTACCGCGTTGAAATTGCTACGCGTTGGAATTACTACGCATTGGAATTGCCACGCGCTGAAATTACCACGCATTGGAATTGCTACGCGCTGAAATTACCATGCGTTGTAATCGCCTCGTGTTGCAACTACCACGCATTGGAATTGCCACGCGCTGAAATTACCACGCATTGGAATTGCTACGCGCTGAAATTACCATGCGTTGTAATCGCCTCGTGTTGCAACTACCACGCATTGGAATTGCTACGTGCTGTAATCTCAAACGTAATAATTACCACGTGTTGAAATTATTATACGTTGTAATCGCCACTGGTTACATTCACCACGTGTTATATTTACCACGCATTATAATCATACACGTTGTAATCTCCACGCGTTACAATATATTATAATCACCATGCATAATAATCTTCATTTTTGAATTGTAATCACCATAAGTCATAATTTCCATGTACATAAAAATGATCAGATGTTGCAATTAGCAAGAGTTCTAATTACCACGCGTAATTGCAACGCGTCATAACCACCAGTTCAGGTACTCACGCAATGTAGTTATTAGTGCTCGTACCTGCCCACACGTTAAACTCTCAGTCACGAATTATATCGCCACGCACTGCACCTCGCATTAAGTCGCCAAGCGAGACTGAATAGATAGTCCGTCACTCACCCTCAAGATTTTCAGGTAAATACATCGAAATTCGAATTTAACCATGATTTATGACGATTACTACTTAATCTGATCTCTCTCCAGCGTAGGATTTGACGAAAGGAACGGTAAATTTTCCTAATGCATTTCTAATGTAACAAAGGAGGATCCATTTCACTGATTAATCAATGATGTGATGTACGTGCTCGTATCATGCGAATGTTGTAACACCGTTGGGAGTGGCCACGTAAAAGTTTGCCCTAGCTATTAATCCATACACACGCATTAATATAATCTCTGCTCATCGATCTGTCTTCCAATTTACTGTTATTAGCGGTATTGATTCGATGGTAAACTTCGCATGTTAGTGGCAGCGATATTATAGAGTCAGGGATTTGAAACGGGGATTGAGACTTCTAATTTGAAGTCAGAGTTGAAGGCATGTCTGATTTTTGTAACATAGATCACGTGTGGATGGAGAGGAATCGAATATTTAAATTTATGAGAAGCTTTTTTCTCATCCTACCTTCACTCATATCAATTTTAATATCTACAGATTATTTTTATAACAATTTTATTGGAACGTTCACAATTCTTTTTCTAAGGAAAATAAGTTAATTGAACTTATTTTATAGGCAGTTAATTGTAGGATCAATGAAAGATGAGCTTGTTCGAATTGAATTAATTTAACATTGAATTCCCTTTCATTGACATAGATAACTCTTTTAGATGTATTAATTCTTGATTCAAATCGAGTTATGCAGTGAGAATATTTGCAATAACAATTTATTTAATAGTATTTCACATTCGAACTTACTCTCATTTGCTTTACAACATAAAAACATGAGAGAACTTAATTTTTATACGTCAACTAGTTACAATTCCATATAAAAAATCTAAAATGTACGTATGTAATAGAATGTTAATCATAAAACGTATTAACACCATAAAATTAAGTTCGACGTCCAGAAATTTCAAGATTACGAACCAAGGGTACATTACGTAAACGGTGGCTCTAAAGTCCCAATCAGATCTCTCCATAATTTCTAGTAAATCGATAATAACCCTTTGAGGTATACCTCTAGCATGCCAAGCTCTTAGAGACATCAAACTGCTTATAATATTGACCCGCCACGGTTCGATATTCCGTAGTGTTTGCATCGTGAAGGACTTACGGTTCCTAGAAGCTTGTAGTATGATTCTGAGAACCGCATTAGCACGAACCTGAGTCCTCCAAAAGTATCAATGTTTGGCCAGGTTCTAAATGCCTTTTAAATAAACTTTGGTTCGTAACTGAACGTGTGAAACATCTTATGCGATGTTAATAGTAAAGCAAAGTTCACTAACTAAGCTGGCAATTACAGCGAGAGATATCGAAACTCATCACGGTGGCGGTGAATCGACGTCTTCCTTGAACGCGTGTTTCAGCAAAACACGCGTGTCTCGACATTGAAAGTTCGTAGCTGCGCCAGCTCGTTTCGATACTTCAATTCTTTCCTTTTCCCTCCAGAGCCGAGGGAGAAGGATCGTAAATTCCTTTGAATCGTTTCCGCTTTTCGCTTCGTTCTGGCCGGTTCGGTTAACTTCAGTTAATTAACGAGCCGCGGCGAGGCATGAACGACGAGGAAGAAACGAGAAGATTATTAACCTTTGAACGTGCGACTCCTCGAATTTCAGCTGCATCTATCTTTCCTCGGAAAATCGGGAAAGTTTAAAGATAAATTCTACTCCGTTCCTTGCGAGAATTAACGTCGGGGTGATTATGTTTCTTGAACAGCTCTGCACGATAGATTTGCGCTGAATAAGAAACGGTTGTTCCATTATTATAGCTCTGTAAATTGTAATTATATAGATACATTATTATATAGTTTCATGAATTGTAATTATACAGATACATATTTAGATCTATAAAATGATATAATAATACATCATAAAGATAATGTTATCCATATATTGCAAATAATATTGTGCAATTATAGTTCGAAAAAAATTAAGAACAGGAATTGATGATAAAAGTGAAAAATATAATTGAAGAAAAACAATAAAATATGCAGAGTTATATCCATATTAGAAGCATAGTCTACTATCTCGAAAAGTATAACTAGCCTGAGAAGATAAAAGATATAAATAACAAACACCCACAAAAACGACCAAAATAATCCTTCATCGCAAGTTTAACTAAAACTATGTCTCCTTCGCGTACAAAACACTAATTGTCCCCGTTATCGGAACAGTTCGAAATCCTTTAAGCGTCAGCGTGAAGGTAAATCCAGCGAATTTGAAAACACGTTGAAGTCCTGGGGCGATGGTGGCTCGCAAAACTTCGTGGATACGGAACGGTGCAATATTTTTCGAGCGGCGAACTGCCATAATTCGCTGGCAAGTTTATAGACAAGAGAACGGGAGAACAAGCCGGGAATGAGAGACGACAGGGGAAAAGAGAAAAACCGAACGAGAGATTCGAAGTTCGGGGGTTGCAGCCAGAGTTCGGTCTCGGAGAAAAAAACGCATCTCTGGCCGCAATATATCAAAGAGATACGCGTGTCCGACCGAATCAGGAGCGACGCCAGCCGACGTCGTCCATCCTCTACAAGCTTGCACCACCACACCAAAGTGGTATCCTACCTTCCCCAGGAGAGATAACCTAATGCTTGCCCCTATTAACGGACTACCTCGTCTTCGAACCGCTAAAACTACCCCTCTCGCTCTAACAAGGGAATGCGAATTCCTGCTAACTCGCGTAAAACATACCCCAAATTACGCGTCACCGGTGAATCGCCTCCCCGTTGATCGTATTCCTGCGTAATGTTGCTTTAATTCGTTCCCTGGCGAGATACGCTGGATTGATCTGGAATGTGGATCTGCGAGGGCTAATTTGGTTAACCAGATGTGCCAAGAGAGACCCTTATTAGGTACATGATAATTTATAGAAGGTGCTTTTGTGAAACCATCGAAAAACTAGGTGTTTAGAAAACGATGTTAGAATAACGATGTTAGAAGCATATGTTAGAATATTACACCGAGAGGATTAGTAAAGTTTCTTTCATTTCTCATTAGCTATTTCTATTGCAACGTACTGTAACGAAATCATGTCATTTTCAACATCTGATACATTTGTAGTTTCATATCAATTCACTCGTAGCAGCAATAACGGATAAGTCATGTCTCCTGTTAGTATAAGTTCCTAGCGATGTTTAACGATTTTTCGTTCCTTCACATTTGTAGTTCCAAATCAATTCATAGCAGCAAGATCCAAGGAGTCATTACATTGTAGCGAGTATTTTTATTGTTAGTCACATCTAAACCCTTAACCTTAGCAATAGTCTTTTGTTTGCGGTTTTCTCATGTCGAGGTATTGCTTGATTTTACTACTTGCTACGGTCACTTTGGGTAAACCAGATCCACTTCATACGTCACCTGCATTTCCATCTCCGTTCGCATTTTAGCTAAGCCAATAGAAAATTAGAAACTTCCCGCAGCAATGTCACAAAAATACGCCCACTGAGCTTTTGTAAAACGTAAAAAATCGAAGAGACTCTCGAACAGTCATCAAGTACATAGCGAAATAAACTCTAGGCAAAGTCAAATTCATTTCTTAGACCACTTATATTCAGTTCTGGGGAATCTTAATAGTTCCACTCGTCGCTTACTGCTGCTGACGCTACCATACAGTGTGTAAAAATCAAACATATGTGAATATATTTGGTATAAACATATGCGAATTTAATAAAAATTGTATATCAATAGAAGCGAATTTCATAGAAATTGTATATGGGTGACTTATCTAACGTTCAATATAAGTTCTCCAAGTGGTATCCATAACCTTTCACGATAGAATTCATGGTGTCGAGGTTGCACCCTTTGATAGGGTGTCAAACCGCAAGGTGCAATCCACGGCAGAAGTTTCAAGTAAGCTTCAGTAGCCATCTAAGCAACTATCTAATCGACCAAGGCTACAAATACGCAATTAGCACCATTGACAACTAGCAAGTCATTATAACTTGTCCACTGCGCGTTTAATCTCCTTCAATTCAGCCGGATTTGATATCGAACGCGCGCGCCATGTTTAGCTTCGACGACTTTGAAAGCGAATCGATTCGGTTATTAGTTTTCAAATTGATACGAATTTAATTAAAATGGACGTTACACTCGCTAGAAAATCAAGCTATCGTCGATGATACTCGCCGTTTCGATACGTAACAAATTCAATTAATTCATTCGCGTGCAGTTAACATCGAACTGGTAAAATACGTATGCTGTTGGTCGAAAATTTGAAATCACTGCCCTTTGATATTTTCAATTATGCATTTCCGTAATTTAATTAATCGTGAGAGGGTAGGAACTTCATTTCATTTGAGGTTATGTACATTTTCTTGTATTTTAAGAATTTTTTTTTAATAGAGATATTCAGTTTTTCAATTAATATTGAGTTCATCTTATTAATATTAATATAATATTTATTTCATACGATGATAATAGTAACAATAATTTTCATATGCAGAAAAATGCATAGAAAGTACTGTTCCAGAGCTATGTGTAAAAACATTTATTTGTCTTTGAGAAAGTCTATGAGCTTTATTTTTATGAAAATTTCTTGTTCATGTTTAAATACTATTTTTGTAAGAGTAAAGACAACATTTTTAACGAAATTTTAGTAATGTACAGACAAGGGTAAACCTTAATGATTTGAATATCACATATTCTTGTAATATGTTATCAAGGCCGGCATTGTAGACAACTTTCCTCTAAATATATAACCGCCGATTAGCTTTAATTTCAGAAATATTCGCAAAAATATTTTATGAAAGGTCAAAAAGAAAATAGTTTATGTATTTTAAAAAAAGATCACACACTTTACTGATTTTAATGAGCGTGCAACAAATTAGTAAGAATGCTATTCCAAACAATTTTCCCCAATAAAAGTTTTGAATATCTCTAAAATTAACCCTTTGGCTACGGTGATTTTTTCTGAGAAATGTGATTATGGTCTTATTTATTATAATAAAAAGTCAGATATTCTTATTTATAAAAAGCAAAGCTAAAGCCTTTCTATACAGTTTTTTATCCTTCCTTTATGTACAAAGGATAATAAAAATGACAAATGTTATAACACGCCGTCATAACTCTTTTTTATAAAAACTTTTTAATCGCTAGGAAAAAACTCTGTTGGTATAAAAGTGGGCGCCTATAGGTGCTCTCAGTAATACAAAGACAAAATTTCTAAGCGCCTATAGGCGCCCACAGTAGCCAAGGGGTGAAGATCTATTTAATATACCAGAAAATATGATTATTTTCTCATCACTAAAATTTTGACCGACTTCTGAAAATTTGCTCAAACGCTTATCCGGTGGTTGAAGCGCCGAAATAGTGTAACTATGAGTAAAAAAGCTGCACTCGAAGTTGTTCGAAATGTCTCTATATTTACTCGGTATCGATATTGCTTCTGTCATTCGACGATCGAACACTCTCCAATTAGCTCGACGGTAAAGCACGCGAAACGTTGAAAAATTCAGATGAAATCCACAGGGGTTCCTTGGAAAAAGGGAAAAACCATTCAGCATTCTACCGCACGGAACCATTTTTCATATCATCGTTGGCAGGAAAAATTCCGCAGAGACCGGACCGTGGAGCAGTTAAACGATCCGGCGATGACTGCGCGAACTTTTCGTTCGCGATATTATTGGCAAATACCTCGTATGCCTGTGTCGCGTCGTTTTTCAACACAGATCCAGGAAAAAACGTTTCCCTTGCTCGCGTACTGTGGAAAATCGATATCGAAATTCATCCACGATTAGCATCCTACCGTGTAATCGGATCCTTTTCTTTCAACTGTTTTCGTTTCCGTACAGGTTTCGAGTATCCCGAAAACGTGTTCCTCCGAGCTAACTGGATACGTTGCTGGCTTATCCTACAGATCAATATCGTACAGAATTTATATACAGAAAGAATACAGAACATTTTTGCGATCGTCGGTTGATTGTACTTCTGCACGAAAGATTCCTGCGCTTTGATTCTACGGTTAATTATACTGTGGACCAAATTTAGCTTCGTAGACTCCTCGGGGATATTAGAGTTTATGGCTTTAGTCGAATTCCCTTCTAGAAGTCTAGAAGTTTATTAATACTTCGGTGTTTTGAAATTTTCTGATTTTGAGTCTTTTTAGTCTTAAAGAAATCTTGCTTTGCAATTTTTTAAATTGTAGGCAGCAGAGGTTAAAAATTTTAAACATGGAAATGTAAAACAGAAGTTAAGAAGTTGATCAAATATGAAATTTACAAATTTTTTGTTTGATAATTTGCTATACGATAATTTGATAATCGCTCGAAAATTTCAGGTGATTTTTGGAAGAAATTTTGACAAACTTGAAGATTACAATTTTTTTACTGAGAACGACCCATGAGATTTGTTTGCAGTTTTATTCATAACATTTTTCTTATTTTTATTCATAACATTTTTTCTTACTTTTATTCGTGACACTGTTTTCATTTTTATTTGTAACGTTTGTTTGTCTTCATGATATTTGTTTGATTTTTTGTTTAAAACACTTTGTATTTTTCTTCGTGATATTCGATCGATTTCTTATTTAAAACACTTGTCTGAATTTTTCTTCATAATATTTGTTTCTTAGATCATTAACTATCTGAATAATCATGCTATACAAATAATTTTACACTATACAAATAGTTTGTGTGGGATTGTGACTTTAAAGGTGATCGCAGTCATATCGTAAATAATAGCTCGTTCTAATCAAAAGTGGCAATAATAGTTTTGCTATAATTAGTGACCATCTTCAATAGAAACTTGTGTAATCCCGTCATTATTCTTCGCCGATCATGAAACAAATTAAACGTTATCTTCAAACCGCAAGCCAGAAGTTTCATAATTTTACGAGCAGATAAAGATTAGACTTTACGAGGATCTAAAGATTGAATACATGCTACGAGTTTACGACGAACTGAAGATTGATATCGTTATGGTGGTCGACCATGTGATAGTATACTCGGGCACCACAATTTTCCTTTGAGCGAACCGCGTTGAAGTTAACTATTTTTTAACTTAAGATATGTTCGTATTTATTAATTTTTAAATTTACGAATTTTTTACTTATTCCAATTATCAAATAATTTCTTCAGATTTTCAGTGTTTTCAATTGTTAAAATTCAATATTTGTAAATATTGCAGGTTTTCGGATCATCAAGTTTCTCCATTTTTAGAGCTCCATGTTCCCATATTCTAAATATGTTCCCATATCACATCGATAGTTTCTCAGATCTCAAAGTTCCAAAATCTAAAATTCTTAAAACGTTCCCAAATTTCTCTTCTCTTATATTTTCCCAAGGAAAGTGAATCGTGTTATCAACAATAGAGTGTCAAATAACTATCCTATAGATACATAAATGGAGCTGTTTCAAAAATTAGTTTAATATCGAGTCACCAATCCAGGTATCCAGGAGACAGTTCCTCTTTCCAATCAGCTCGTGTCCCGGTATTTCTTGATCCTTCAATTTCAGCAATGTCGATACGTTTCAGTTGCGTGTACGCTTCATCGAACGAATAGCTTTCAAGGCAACAATACGCGCACGTGAAAGGATTCGTGCTACTTTTGCAAGACGATGTGAACTCGATGCTCGTTCCTGAATTTTTCGACAAATACGCGGGAAGAAATTCGAGTCGCCCGAATGAAGCTCCTTGCTCGTTGTTATTATAGTCGAGGCCGAAATAACGTAACATTGCTCTAGAATAAATGGGGAAGCTATAAGAAACTGCTCTACTTTTTTGCAGTTTTATTTATTACGTGCAACATGCGGGAAAATTAAATTGATGTGCGTTTTCAATGCAAACTGTAATCTGCATTTTTAGGTTAATCCATTCTCAACAGTATTTTTGGAAAAAGGGACAATGCTTGTACAGATATTTATTGAGTAAATAAAACCTTTTGTTATAATATAAATAACTCTTCATATTACAAACTTCAGTACTGCATTCATATGAATTCAGTGAAGACACATGTGTACACTTCATGTTTTATGAAATTTAATTCAGTGTATTCAAATACACTGGAGCAAAATGGGTTAAGGATATGGACCGTGGTAATGAACATATTCAAGAGTAATTTTATAAGAATAACTTATTACATAGTCACATTTATTTAAGGTGATCGCATTGCATTTGTTTACCTGCGGCCATCTTGTCTACATCAGCATCTGTCTCAATCTTGCACCTTCGAAAATTCGACTTTATTAAACTTGCGGTATTTATTGCTGTCTAAAAATACCTGACCGCCCTGTGGTGAAGTCTACTGACGAATGCTGTACTCGCAAAAACTTCATTTTTGCAATCATCGAGCCTCATAGTCGAATTTACAAAATCCACTCGTCTCTCTTGCACATCGCATATACGTGCATGGTCCCGTTGTCGTGTGACTAAGGATGTGCGAGAGACGAGTCGACTTCGTAAATTCGACTATGAGGCTCGATGACTGCAAAAATGAAGTTTTTGCGAGTACAGCGTTCGTCAGTAGACTTCACCACAGGGCGGTCAGGTATTTTTAGACAGCAATAAATACCGCATATTTAATAAAGTCGAATTTTGAGAGGTGCAAGATTGAGACAGATGTAGATATACACAAACAATATGGCCGCAGAGAAACGAATGCAACGCTATCATCTTAAGGAGTGAAAAACATATATATCGGTAATTATAATTAAAGTTATATTTTGGGTGAGTAGATATAAGGAGTCTATTGCTCTCTTTTCGAGGTGTGTTTTCGTAATTAAAAGTCAGTCGATCACTCTTTGAAGACGTAAAAATCGATATCACAAGATCATCGTTATTTATTATGGTTGTTGACGATGGCAGTCTCTCCGCGCAGGTGGCAATCTAGTTTCAACGCTCTTTAAACGACCTGCAAGCTCGTTATTCTTTTTTCTCCTAGCTTGTGTCTCGTGTTTTTAAATTGCTCATCAGACACGGAAATTGCGGATTGTTGGGGAAATTGGAAGGAGACGCTGTGAAACGAAGACCGAACTATTAGTTTTTCATCAAGCCTCCATAAACATTTTCACGACTCGACAACAATAACTTGGTACGAAAGAGACATTTTGAATTTATTTCCTGTTCTTTGTTGCCGCTAGAATGTGCACGATTTATTGTTCCCGATTTTTAACACGCGATGTTAAAATCGATAGCCATATCACTTTTCATTTATCATTTTAATATCGCTTTTAATTAAAAATCATATTCTTGCTTGATTAAATATCACGGTATTATATGTATGATAAAATGTTCGTTAATAATAACGAAAAATAATATCTAGTAATAATAACAGAATACATTAATAATTATAGCATAATAATATTTTTAAAATAACGTAATAATATTCAGTAAAAGGTGTAACAAAATAATGTAAAAATTTCAAATAATATTCTATATAATATTCAATTAAATTACACGAAAAATCGTGAGTAGCGTTACTGGTAACACCCTGTATAAAATGACATCGTTTGATTTCCATTGTCAAGTTAAAACAATAAATTTTGTATTAAATATCTCAATCCGTTGTGCCATACTTAACGCTACAAAAGCAGATATTTAACAGAAAATTGGATGTGCAAATAATCGTGATGTAGCAAAATGCTTTTTAATTAATCGAAATGAAATATCTCGAAACAAAAGATAAACTATCGTGCTCTCATAATGATCATTCTGTATTGATCGTGAGAGATAGCACAATATTGATCATCCGACTTCTCCATTAGTGCCGCAGTTCATTAGTAATTCAATAGCAGCATTTATTTAATAGATCGGTCTAATCAGTGGTTTGTTATTTGCTCGACATCTCAGTATTCGTTAATTCGATGTATCACCAATTTGCCAAAACGTTGTGATCAGAAATAGAATGCGCCACCTAATCGCTTCGATAATTGGCATTAAATTGAACCTTAAATTAAAGTACCTTAATCTGGAACTATCACAATGGTAATTCTAATTATAGCAGAGATAGCGACGTGAAAAGCAATTAACACTCTTCCATCCAAAGTATAGTCATACATCTTCTGACCCGTAAAAGTTGAACCTTTGAAAAGCTGTTGAAACAGTATGCACCAAGTTTTTTCATAAGCTGAAGCCGAGAAGTTTTCACGTGGTGTTACGTTCTTCCCTCTAAATTTTATCCTGAGATAAAACTGGATAAATGTTCCTATTGTTACTATATGCTACAATGAAAGCGCTATTTAATCCTCTTTCTGAAACACTTTAACCCCAGCATTGTACTGAAACGTACACGTAAGTGTTCGTATCTCTGCAACGCTAAAATCCTTTAATATTTTCAATTCAATTTTCTATTTCGCGCTTAAGCCGCGGATAATGAAACCGCGATAAGCATGATACGCGAAACGTATACAACGGCCTTTATTTGCAATTGGGTACCGTAATTCTTGAATTAAAAATTCTCGAGTCGGAAATGTAGTTAGTGATGTTTTTAAACTTACGAGTTTTTGTGTTTAGAAATTTTTAATTTGGAAATTTAGAACTTCTTCATTTTGGAATTTCTGTATTCCCAAATTTCTACGTCCCAATATTTCTTAAATTCCCGAATTTCTGCGTCTCCATATTTCCTATATTCCCGAATTTCTGCGTCCTCATATTTCTACACTCCCAAATTTGTACGGCCCCATATTTTTAATTTTCCTAATTAGTACGTTCCAAATTTCGACGTCCTCATATTTCTATATTGCCCAATTTCTATCTCCCCTTACATTTAAATTTCTAAATTTGTACGTCCCAAATTTCGACGTCTGCATAATCCTATATTCTCAAATTTCTACGTTTTCATATTTTATTTAGAAGTTAACCAGTTCCCAAATTGTCGAATTTATATTTGAAATTTTTGAATTTAGAAAATTACGAGTTTTTAAACTTAAGAGTTCAGAAATGTCTGAATCTAGAAATTTGAAGATTAAAAAATTCCCAAATATTCAAATTTAAACTCAATTTTAAAAACTTACTAATCCTCAAATATCTCAATTTATTAACAAATCAAGCTAAGAAATTTGGAAATTTAAAATCTTCAAAATTCTCAAACTTTTAGAGATTTGAAAGCTTTCGAATTAAATAAAATAAACATGATTCAAAGTTAAGTTAAAATTTAAATAGCAGTTGCACTTTTCTGTCGATGAATGATAAAATATTTGAAAGAATAAATTCACTTGCTAAAGTAATGTAATTTCGATGAATCAAGATAACGGAAATATTTGTTCGTTGTTTGTAACGGAAAAAAGAGGTACACCAATAAAAGCAATCTAAAGGAAAGAAAGCAAGAGAGATGAAAGTGTAGAGAAGTTAAAGAGAGAGAAGCTGAAAGCATAGAAGTCCTGAACAACAGGATACACGATATTACGTTCAATTACGCGAGAAACACAACGCAACCATAAACGTCTGGTGGGTAACGAGGCGACATAAGGAGAACACGAGAGAGTACGGTATATAACACGAGTATTTTGTGCGACAATGTACACTCGGATGCAACGTACACTTTCTAGATGCAATCACATATGTAAACTTCTGACAAAAATTATTTACTTTTAAACTTTATTAGTGTTTCTAAATTTTTCAATTTTGATGCTTGTGAAAATTCGAGTGATCAAATTGTTAGATTTTTCAAATTTGCAAGATTTTACTTCTTTACTATTGGCAAGTTTTTAGATTATTTGTATTTCAGAATTTTTTGTTTTCAAATTTTGAAGCTCTATATTTTTATATTACTGAATAGCAATTTTCCTCATTATTTAATTATAAAAGTTCTAATTTCAGTTACTGAATAGCTGTATCCCTAAATTTCTAGATTTCCAAATACCTAGATTGCTAAATTTCTGGGTCTTTAAATTCTGAGATTTCCAAATTTCTAAATACCTAAATTTCTACGCTCTCGTATTCCTAGATTCCAAAATTTCGACATCCCTACATTCCTACATTTCTAAATTTCGACATCCCCATAGTTCCATATTCCTAAATTTCTACATCCCCACACTCCTAAACTAAACTTGTACGTCCCATACTTCTATATTTCCCAATTTCTATCTCCCCGTATATGTAAATTTCTAAATTTGTACCCCAATTTCGACATCCCTATTTTCCTAAATTTCTAAATTTGTACGTCCCAAATTTTTACATCCCCATATTCCTAAATTTCCAAATTTGTACGTTCCAAATTTCCACGTCCCCATATTTTTATATTCCCCAATTTCTATTTCGCCTTATATATAAATTTCTAAATTTATACGTCCTAAGTTTCCACTTCACCTTATTTCTAGATCGAAATAAGTACGTTCCAAACTTCGTCCACAAATTACTATATCTCCAAGATCCCTAAAATTCTTAGGTTTTAAAATTCCTAGGTTTCCAAATTCCTAAGTCCTCAGATTCCTGGGTCTGAAAATTTTAAGTCTCCAAAATTCTATATCCTTAAATTCGACTCCAATATTTCTAGATCCCTAAATTCTAAAATGTCTATATGTGCCTAAATTGTTTTAACTTCTACCTCTTTTTACATTGTGTTAGCTTCACGTTCAGTATTCTCCGTTTAGATATAATTTTTCTGATCAGTACTAAAACATATCTCATTAGAGAACAATAAAGACACCACCCATAATAAAGCAGATTCTGTAATTGCACATGTAACGCTATACCAGCGAATTCCTACATTCCCACATTACTAAACCTTGGTGTCTCTAAACTCTCCGATCCCAAAATGCGGAGAATCCTCGAAATCAGCTCCTAAATCAGCGCAAAAATCCCTCGTCTTATAAGCCAATTTGGCAAACGATAGCAAAACACAGGCGAGCGGACGAAAACAAGAGCGAACGAAACACGGGGCGAAAGATTCGAGGTGAATCTATAGGAATTTAAACGCAGCAAGAGGATTAAGGGATATAGGGGTGCATCGAAATACAAATCGAACGTGGCTGGATCGCCTGTTGCATGCGGACAGATCGTTCGCAGGTGGCTTGCAAAAAAAACGAAAAACAGAGAAAGAAAAATGAAAATCGTCTGGCAACCGGGTGTAATCTCGACAACTTTGCCCTGAAATACCTTGCAATCGGCAATCTCGAGCGGGCAAATATGTTCGTCGCGCCGATCGAAACTGCTTGAAGCCGAATGGAAATCCGTGCGTTTTTCGAATTAGCCGGCCGTAATGGACGAGGGAACGGTGGAAAATCCGACGATTCAATTTTCGTTTCGGGCACACCTCGTCGTTTCAATTTTCATACTCGTAAATGTTCGCGCTCGTTCGTGGCTATTTACGATCGATCCAATGTCGATAACGTATCGAACCGTTACACAAACGCAACCTTTAACCCCTTCGGGCCACACGCTAACGCGTACGAGCGTGGTCAAGTACTTCTTCTTTTATTTTCGATAGAAAAATATGCTTGTCGAGGTTATTGGAAATATTATCTCGGATAAATATTTTTCTTCGTGTTTTCGAATATAAAAGGCTATTTTTAAATATTTATAATATTTATGTCTTTGCTTATTTATGTGTTTGCCATATTTTTGGGTATTTTGAGGATTCGAAAATTTGGAGATTTGGAGGTATAGGAGAACTTGGGAACTTGAGAATTTGCAGTGATTTTAGGGATTAGGAGAATTTGGAGTTTTGGACATTGAGGAATTTGAAGATTTTAGGGAATTTTGGGGATTTGAACAATTTGTAGGTTTAAGAGTTTGGAGAATTTTATGATTCGAAGAATTTGAGAAACTTAGGGAATATATAGAACTTTAGAGCTCTGAAGAATTAGGGGAATATGGATGACTTTAAGGACTTAGAGAATTTAGGGAATTCGACGAATATGGGTGACTTTACTAATTTGAGAAATTTGGGGAATTTTAGAAATATGGATGATTTTAATGATTTGAAAAATTTAGGGAATTTGAAGAATATGGCTGATTTTAGAGACTTCAAGAATTTGAAGAATTTAAAGAAACTGGATGACTTTAGAGATTTGTGAAATTTGGGGTATGTGGAAGTACTTAGAGAAATTGAGATGTTAATGAATCACAGAAAATGTGGTGTATTTGAAGAATTTGTGAAATTTGAGGAATATAGAGGATTTTAAAGATTTAGAGAACTTGGAAAATTTAGAAAATGTAAAAATTTAGCGAATTACAAGGAGTTTGATGCATTTGAGGAATTGGGAGAATTCAAGAAATTTTGAGAACTTTTGCAATTTGTAGAACTTACGGAGTTTGAAGCAATTGAAAAATTGAAACATCTCAAAAATTGAGTTGCACTGGAAAAAATTGAGCTTTCAAGAATTCAGGACCTTGAAGCTTAAAAATTTAGTGATTTAAACATCATCAACTTTGATGTCAAACAAACAAACGAAAGTTCAAGCAAAAATGGTGATATAAATGAAGAAAGACGCTACATAGTTTTCCAATATCCTTGAATAAAATTTTAGATAAAATTCATAAATAACAAGCCTCCCTAACCTTGAAAATAACTCGACTAGGGTTGAATGCACCGTCAGATTGCACACCATGTTGGAAAGTTTTGAATGCTAATGGACAGCTTAAAATATCGTTGCAGGGATCCTCAATTATGGTGGTAGGAGGTGAGAAATCTGGACTCGAGCTGGGTAATGGGGGCTGCGTCAGCGGCCTTGAAAAACTCTGCAATACCTTAACTTCTTAACTTTCAGCAGCGTTTTGTCGGTCCAGTTTGTATTGCGGTGAAAGTTCGTTTGCTCTAACTTCCAAACAAAATCGCGAACAAACGACCGGTGAAAGAGTATATCCATAAAACTGAATGAAACGAACGAAAATACGAACAACTATAGCTGAATTTTTATTTCTGATCGAGTCATATGTCGATGTAGTGTTTTATTCTTATTTAATTCTTATTCTTTTATTCTTAATCGATATAGTAGCGTTAATTAATTATTTTGTCAGTCTTGGGTGAATGATTGATATTCATGAGTACTTAATTAATTTCTTGTTTTAAAAATTTTACTCTTTGGAAATCTGAGATTTCTGCATGTTTAAATTTCTGAGTATGAACATTTTATATGTGGAATATTTGTATGGAGTCTTCAAGCTTTTAATTTGATGAATTTCCAAATTTCCAAATTTTCAGAAAGAAGATATTTTCGAAGTTTCTAAGTATTTTAATATCCATATTCTTAAATTTTTTAATTTTAGAATTATCTTTCTCAAATTCCCAAATCGTGGAATCCTCAAAAGTATACTTCTTCTAGTTTCTTAGATTTCCCATGCTTCCAAATGGTCCAATCTTTATAGACTTAGTTTTACAAGTCCTTCAAATTCCCCAAATTCACAAAATCCTTCAAAACTCCCAAATCTCTAAAACTCTCAAAATTGCCCAAATTCCTTAAATCCATTAAATCCTTAGATTTTGAAGCTCCCAAACCGACACGTAAATTCCCAAATACGTCAGTTAGCAAGTCCAGTTCCTAAATTACCAAAGTCTGCTGCCGGAAGTACTCGAAATTTTTCGGTCCGTTGAAGACGGATATAAGCTTAGCTACTCTCTCTCCAGACTTTTTCATCCCCTCGTTTGTTTGCCACGAAACGATCGTCAAAGAACGACCCCTTGAATTTCCCACGTCTGGTCATTCACTCGGTACGTGAAAAACGCCTGGCAGAACGAGAAGCGACGCCGGGCAAAGCGTGAGAGAAAGAGCGCAAACGGATAGCAAAACGCGAAGAGAGAGAAACGCAAGTCGAGGGTTCCATTTCAGGATGCACAAACTTGTCCGTACCGTTCCAAGAAATAATCTTCGCCGACCCTTTTACGCGCGTCTGGTGTCATCTTTCGCCCTTTCGACCTCCCGATGCGAAAGCCTTTTTCAACCCTCACTTTTTTTTTTCACGGCGTTCCACAGGGACCGTTGCTTCTTTGCTACCCTTTTCCATGGCTTCTCAGTGCCTTCTTTTCGCCTGTTATTCCTTCGCGACTCTTTGTTTCACCGGGAAACCAGCGTACTTGGCCCGGAGGGGCGCGAAGGGGCGCGGAGATGGAGGATGGGGATGAAACGCCGGAAGGTGTCCTCCAACGGCGCGGAATAATCGAGCGACGCGATGACGATTTCAAGCGAGACGCACAAAGACGCCTCGAAAGTAATCGTTTCCGTAACAACGTCCATAACTATCTCGCGAGCTTTATTTCGCCGTCTCGAGATTACTTCTGAGACATCGCCGAGATCCTCGACGTACTGTGACCAACGAAATTGAACCAATGACATTTTTTTCACTTCTTATTTTTATGTTACCACTTAGGAACGTTTCTCGTGCGATTCTTAGAACTTCTATTATGGGACATTCTTATTACAATTTCTATTATACACTGTATTAACATTTTGACTGTGGTATTACGTTTATTAAAATTCCGATTGTGGAATGCGTTTATTAAAGTTTTGATTGTAGAATATGTTTATTAAAATTCCAATCGTAGAATATATTTATTAAAACTTCGATTGTAGAATATATTTATTAAAATTTCGATTGTAGAATATATTTATTAAAATATCGGTTATAGGATGTTTATTAAAATTTCGGTTGTAGGTTTATTAAAATTTCAGTTATAAAATTACAGCTTTATAGAGGGAGCAGTTTTACAACATTCGAGATACCAAAAATTTGTCCATCAGTAAAAAGAACAAAAATGGACTTAATTTGTTCTAAATTGTAGAATGACCTTCTTACAGTTTATACGCGTCATTTAGCCACATTGTACAGTGTAAACGCGTTTGAAGTAACTAGGGGTGATACGCTGTTACACCGTAAACACAGTAATAGCGTTCATACGGTATCTTTATTGGCAATTAGGCGGTCGAGTTGCGTTTTATCAACGCGTTTAACCGGTGAGAATCTGAGGAATTAACGATGAGATGACTGTTGGCACGACTAGCCGTAATTTTCAACGAGTATCCATGAAAACGCGAGCGACTGCTTAGTTACACGGAAACTATTCGAGCCTAGGGTATCTCGGAGGGTTAGGTTTATGTATGTCCAAGTATAGCAACCATGTATTGCTCTGTCGGTATTATCAGAGGTAAATGCTTAATATTACATTCGTACCAGCCAATGTACTCTATTGTACTGGTACGTGAGATCGTGGACGTGTTTGCTGGCTACGCGCAGGTATTGTTATTCGAGAACTCATCATTGAAGTGACTTTTTGGTGCATTGTAGTCACAATAATGCGATAAGAAATGCAACATGATATTTCTTGAAACATTTGTAACAACATCAATTTTTGTAATCATAAAGCTTCGTAAACAAGATCAAAATTATTTAATAATTATTTCGGGTTTCTGCCCAGTTTCTACCTGAAATTACCTAATTTTTCATTTCCAGCTAATATTATATTTCATCTATTAATACGTGCATAAAAAATTAAAATACTCAAAGCTAAAGGACGATGACGTTCATCAGTCTGTAAATGTTTCGAAATGTTAAAACAAGTAAAATGTCAAATTATATATTTCGCGTAAAATGAGAGAAGCACCGGTTGCCTCAGCGATTAATATTATACGTTTAAAAAATTAGCGTGGTCGAAATTCGTGAACGTCGATGGTGCTTTACGACGTTTCGCGCAGCAATCTGTACCCGTCGTGGACGTGATTTTACGGTTTCAGCGCGTAAAAAAGGAAATTTTTATACCGGCGACGAACGACTTTCGGCCAGCCGTGTTCGTTTCAATAAAATTTTTTCGTTCGTTGACCGTATGCGCGCACAGAGAGCGACAGAAATGTGGACGGACAGGGATGCGCGGATAATGCGGGGGAGTGAGGGACACGCGCGAATTGAAACGAAGAATGAAAAAATTCCGTGAATTTTCTGGCTCCGGTGTGCTGACGCGTGTATAGCTAAAAATTGTTACTTGTAGCACGCGAAAGTTGCTGCAGTGGCTGTGTTCTGCCGGATATTTATCATCCCTTCTTTTAATTACGTTGTAACGAATGTTAAAATTATAAAATTCAAGGAACGTGCTGTAGCGTTCCGGTCGACGGACCTGGTCAGATTTTAATGAAGCCGGCATCGATTATTTCCTAACGGTGTCCTGAATGCGATTTTTAGCCATCTTTTTTTCACCGTCTAATTAATATCGACTTCTTGTTAATAATTTTGTCATTCTACGAATACTTTATTACTCAGACAGATGCTTGACACGGGGCACTTTTTGTGAAACATAAAATAAAAACGTTATTACGCAAAATGCCTTGACAACTTTTATTAAAAGTGGTGATAACTTTTATTAGATGATGCATTAATAATTTTTATTACCAGACGCGTTATATGTGTGTTGTGCATGTATGTAACATACGTCTGTTTGTATAATATGGATGTATAATATGTACCTATGTACACATGTATAATATGGATATTGTATAGGTGTATGTACATGTACGTATTGTTGTACGTATGTGTGTATGTATAGTTATACATATGGATGTACATATGGGTGAATGCATAAATATAGATATGTGTGTACGTATGGTTACACATGTGGATGTATACATATATGTGTGAATGTATGAATATACATATGTGTATACGTATGGTTATACATGTGATGTACATATGTGTGTACATATGGATATACATATGTCTGCACATATGCATCTATCTAGTATTTATACATGTATGTACATATGGACGTTTTATAGATATATGTACGTATGAATGAATGTATGAATAAACATATGTGTATACGTATGAATATATACACAAATGTACGTATACATGTATTTGTGCATGAATATGTACATGTGTGAATACACGTACATACCTATATGTATATATCTATACAAGGAAATGTCGAATTAATGACAATAATTTAAAATTAAATTTTAAAGTCACATTTCACAACAAATATCGACAGCTACGAAAATCGTTAATTAATAAATCGACGCATGCGACTAACGTTTTAACGCCATGATAGAATATATCGATGCAGCAAGCTGGTGGTTGAATTTTATGGAATTTTTCGTCGATCCCGCAAGAAATATACATGGTCTAAAAGCGAGTTGGTTCGCGGTCAGATGAAGGGGATCGGGGATCAAAGTCTTATCGGAGATAGCAGAGGCTGGTAGAGCTACTAATGCTCAACTTCGATTAATATATCGGGAATTAGGGTTTTGCCCAAAGTTTCCTGCCGCCCCTGGTAATATTCCTGGCTCCTATATTCGAGATAAGGAGCTTATTTTTTCAGCCACATAATACGTTCGATGACCGGTTAATCGATGCAGGATAGAAATAAAACTTGCCAACGTACCTGGTCTCTGATATACGCCTAGTTTATTAAAACTTCGATCGAAACTTATATAATTTAATTTACTAAAACTTGCTTCGAGGCATAATAAAATATAAATATATTTTTACTTGAAGTATAATTACTTTTACCTAATAAATAAATAAATAAAAGCAATCACATTATGTATGAAAAATAAATATTAAAATGTTAAATCGTACGTTATTTTAGAGGAAGCTCATCAATATTATTTTTAGATAAATTAAGACAAATATCCGATGCTACAATAAAAAATGTAAGATTTGATTTCCGCTAAAGTCCGTTCCAAAAACGTGATCCAATTAACTCGGCCGAAAAGGTGGAAAAACCATGCACACTTTAAAATAGATATTAAAGGTAAACAGACGTAATTAAATAACGGAGTTTCCATCAGAAAGAAAATTACCGAAGCTCGTGACTGACAGAGCATCGTGTACGTGATCGAGGGCATCGTTCGACCGCAAAGTTCAACCAAAGAGACGAAGCTTATCAGAACTGCACGCCCATCCGATATCATGCTCTTCGATAGCCAGACCTCTCTGCAGCTGATTATCGATGACCGAATTTCGACCAGTGAAATCGCACGGAAATGATCGATGTCGATCCACCCTCAATCGTTCTCGCCCCTTTTTCACGTTTTATTTCCTGAAAACCGATATCGAATATGATATATTTGCGACAGGTAATTGACGAAAATCTAGGAGAACATTAAATTGTATTATCACAGCGGTGCGGTGAATAAACGGTAATTATTAGTGGGATTGGTTCTATCGTTGTGAAGCTTGCGGGATTTATTTCGGAGGTTGGAAGTTGGAGAATATTGAAGTTTGAAGAGAATGTTGAATGTCAAGTTTGAAGACTTGGGAATGTAGAGTTGGGGTTGGGTAGTTGGAAGCTGGAGAATTTGGGAATTTGGGACTTGGAAATTTGGGGATTTTAGTTTGGAAATTCAGTAATTTCTATATCTCCAAATTATCAATTCTTCAATTTCCAAATTTTCAAATTCTCAAGCTTAGAAATTTCTGTCCTCCAATTTCCACATTTAGAGATTTCTACATTCCCAAATTTGTAATTCCCCAATTTCCAAATTTTCGAATTCTCAAATTTAGAAATTTCTATCCCCCAATTCCCACATTTACAAATTTCTACATCTCCAAATTATCAATTCTCCAATTTCCAAATTTTCAAATTCTCAAGCTTCCAAATTTCTATTCCCTAATTCCCACATTTAGAAATTTCTACATCCCCAAAATTTTCAATTCCCAATTTCTAAATTTTCAAATTCTCAAACTTTTAAATTTCCATCCCCCAATTCCCACATTTAAAAATTTCTACATCTTCAAGTTATCAATTCTCTAATTTCCAAATTTTCAAATTCTCAAGCTTAGAAATTTCTATCCCCTAGTTCCCACATTTCCAAATTTTCAATTTTCTAATTTCCATATTTTCAAATTCTCAAGCTTCCAAATTTCTATTCCCCAATTCCCACATTTAGAAATTTCTACATCCCCAAATTTTCATTTCCCCAATTTCTAAATTTTCAAATTCTCAAACTTCTAAATTTCCATCCCCTAATTCCTACATTTCCAAGTTTCTACTTCCCCAAATTTTCAATTCCCTAATTTCCAAATTTTCAAATTCTCAATCTTCCAAATTTCTGTCCTCCAATTTCCATATTTAGAGATTTCTACATTCCCAAATTTGTAATTCCCCAATTTCCAAATTTTCAAATTCTCAAGCTTCCGCATTTCTATCCCCCAATTCCCATATTTCCAAAATTCTACATCCCCAAAATTGCAGCTCCAGAATTTCCAAGTATTTAAATTTCCAAGCTCTCAAATTTCTGCTACCCCCACCCTAAATCTTTTAAAAAAAGATTTTCCAATTTTTAAATTTCGCTGATTCAAAGTCCCCAAATTACCCGCGATGGACGAAGCGGCCAAGATACTAAATAATTAGTTAATGATACTAATTGACCCGGAAAGTTTGAAAATTGGAAGAGAAAAAGCTGGAAGTTGAGGAGAATAATTTTCATGATAACTTGTGAATTATTTAGATCAAGGGAATATTTCTCCTGTGATCTTCCGGGGAAAATTGGAATAAGTTTGTACGGGTTAAAGTAAGAGTAACTTCGTTAGGAGAACTTTATCCCGAATCTATTAATTATACCATCGTAATTCGGATTAAACCTCATTGGTCACGAAAGAACTAGATATTATATGGAGAAGGAAATTCTTGTTCTCTTAATCGTTATGAAATGCTAACCTGCGTTCTAAAATAACAAAATAAATCCGCGAACGAATTCAACCGAGTAAAAGGGAAATAAATTTTCATATTATTGCATTAATTATTCATGAAGCAGAGATTACAGAGATACGTAACTATTTATATTAATCGTAGAACGTCTGATAATGCTTAATTTATTTCCCGTTCCAACGTGTTCTTATTCACTTAACATTTCTCGTATTTCAAAACGCTGTTATACTTAATCAAATAAAATCCTGATATAATTTCCAGTAATTATAAACTGCGCCATCGAATACCAAAAAATCGGATCGTTTAAAAACAGTTATTTCGTGCCGGAACATCATTAACGGTGTACAATTTCATAACTCCGTTTAATTTGTATACAAATTATTTATACGAGTTTGGTCGATATACGATTACACAATTTCACGAAACAGAAAATATACAATTACAGAATTTTATGGAACAAAAACTGTGCGATTTAAGCAATTTTATTAACACTTTATTATTATTGTTACAAAACATTCGATTTCATTTAGAAACATGTTTACTTTTAATCGAGTACTGTTTAATACTCATTTTCAGTAAACGAGAACAAATATTGAAACAAATTAAATCATTTTCTTTATTAATAGTTATACTGTTTGCATCGATTGAATTTTAAGGTGATCGCGTCGCATTCGTTTCACTACGGCCATCTTTTTTGCGTATATCTACCTCTGTCTCAATCTTGCACCTCTCAAAATTCGACTTTATTAAACATGCGGTATTTATTGCTGTCTAAAAATACCTGACCGCACTGTGGTGAAGTCTACTGACGAGTGCTGTACTCATAAAAACTTCATTTTTGTAGTCATCGAGCCTCATAATCGAATGTACGAAATCGACTCGTCTCTCGCACATCCTTAGTCACACGACAACGGGACCATACACGTATATGCGATGTGCAAGAGAGACGAGTCGATTTTGTAAATTCGACTATGAGGCTCGATGATTGCAAAAATGAAATTTTTGCGAGTACAGCACTCGTCAGTAGATTTCACCACAGGGCGGTCAGGTATTTTTAAACAGCAATAAATACCGCAAGTTTAATAAAGTCGAATTTTCGAAGGTGCAAGACTGAGACAGATGCTGATGTAAACAAGATGGCGGCAGGTAAACGAATGCAATGCGATCACCTTAAATAAATGTGACTATGTAATAAGTTATTCTTATAAAATTACTCTTGAATATGTTCATTACCGCCGTCCATATCCTTAACCCATTTTGCTCCAGTGTATTTGAATACACTGAATTAAATTTCATAAAACATGAAGTGTACACATGTGTTTTCACTGAATTCATATGAGTGCAGTACTGAAGTTTGTAATATGAAGAGTTATTTATATTATAACAAAAGGTTTTATTTGCTTAATAAAGTTTGAGTATCTATACAAGCATTGCCTCCTTTTCAAAGTAAAATGCTCGTGAGAATGGGTTAAAAATGCAGATCACGGTTTGCATTGAAAACGCCGCAGAGAAACGAATGCGACTCTATCAACACAGTTTAACAATTTTTAATTTAACAATTGCCAGGGAGATAAAAGTTTTATTCGGCCCAGGGGATGAAAAACGATTTTTCTGTAAACATTTAATCGTTTCCGTATTTTTTGGAAAAGATGAAACGATGGTGGTTCTCGGAAAAGGATGCGTTATCTCCCGACGTTTTTCCACGCCGCGGAAATCATTTAGGCGGTTCGGCGGAAAACGTGAGGTAATTGCGGCCCGTGAAACTAATTAATTATGCAAGGATGGATCGAAGAAGAGCGTTTTTTTCCACCAACGTAATTCTCCGCGGCGTTTTTTGCTCCCACGACTTTTTATTTTCGGGCTGTTCGTCGTTTTCATCGAACCTAACTAACGTTTTTACGATCACTTTATTCCTCCCTTCGACCCTTTCTGCGGCAACCCTGGATTCTCCGCTATTTTTTCCCTCTTTCTCCTTGCACCAACTTCCGAAAAGCTCGTCAATCGATTAAATCGCTCTGTAACTCCGCAGACGATGAAATATCTTCCGCCTTTGTGAGAACACGAAGACGCAGGCATGCGTGATATCGTGAATGAAACGCGTCCGGAGAATATTTGGAAGCGGAAAAGTATTCAAGATTTCTCGATTTTACAATTTACTTTGTAATACTTTTCTGTCGACGTGCTTCTTTCCGATTCATCACGAGTTTTATATGGTATCAAGATGATATTAAACTTTTGTATGAATGTTTCGAAATCTGGTCTTCAAATATTCTTTGATATGTGATCAAAATTTTCTTTGATAATGTATTATTTTACCAATTGATGTTTGTACGGTTTCAAAAGTTTTAAGAATTGAAAACTTTAGAAACTACTTCATTATAAAAATATAATATTTTTATGTTACAATGTAGAATTACGATTTCATATAAAAATTCTATAAATTAAAGAATTAGTCGACAAAATTATATAAATCAACACGATTATGACGTATTCTCAAAAGACAAGTAGTATGATTACATTAGAGAACACGAATATGATTTATATGATAAAAATAATTTTGATTATGAAACAATGGAATAGTGATTAAAGTGCAACAGCATATGATTTTGAGGTTATGATCGTATCTTCTTCTTGCTTCAAATCGTTGCATAGTATACTAACTGCAATATAATGTAATACATGCAATAATAACGTGATGTATACATTATCACTATATGTGAAATATACATAATAAGTGTAGTATCTAATGTAATATACAAATAAAGTTTGAAATCTATTTTATTTAATAAAAATGTTCATCTTTATCATTTTATGAGCACATAACCTTGTACCAATAAATTCGTCCACCCTAAAGTTTCAAATATTTTGACCCGAAATTTTGTATAAAATTTTCTCTCAAAAAAATGGAAGACCGATTTTCAAATTTATCGAGCCACCACAATATTTAATTTAATTACGAGTACTAAGTATGCAAAAATGAGTAATTTCTGGAAACGTGATAATTTAAGAATATCATAATAAAATATAGTATAATAAAGAGTATAACAAATCTACATACGATCCATTATAATAAAGAACTGAATCAAATGAAGAAGTTTTGAGGACATTTGAAGAAACGTTCGGTCACGTAGATGACGACAAATTGCTCCGTACACGGTTAATCGCGTTACGTTAACGATTATCGTCGTGCAATCTAGCCACGTTTTTAAATTTAGAACAATCGAGGAAACGAGTAGCATTCGAAGTCGTGAGGTCGATCAGAGAACACCTTCTGATCGGATCCCTTTCGATGTGGTGCACGTGAGCCGGGCAACCGGAAAATCTCGTAATCGCTTTCGAAAGTCGAACCTAATTGCGTTTGTTCTGCACTGTTGACGTTCGATTTTTATCGGCCGAACGAACCGATTGCGCGAAATAAGCTTAGGAAAAGGAAGAACTCGATGGGACAACGTTCGTTTCTCTCGGTTCAATGTCGTTGATGTTTTCGAGGAAAATGTAAACTTACATCGATTAAAGAACGGTCATTACTGAATACTTTGGACATAGTTCTATAAAATAGCTTGTAATTCTTTGATATGGAGACACTTGTCTAGTTAACTGTTTGTCTAGTTTATTAGTTAAATTTTATCAACTACAAAGTTATAACCTATTTGTAGAATTTTAGGTTAGGTTGTTTCGTGAATTTGCAAGTTTTATGTTTAATTCACATTGGAATGAACGGTTTTCGTTTAAGTATTTTACCAAATTTTCTCTTCAGCATTTCACAATTTCATAAAATAATAGATTACATTTTCAAGTAATTACATTGAAGTATGATTGAAGTAAAAATTTTAACCTTAAATTTGAAGGTAACAAAATTTAAACGCTTGACTGTACGCGTAAAAGTTTTTAACGCAAATTTCTCTTTTATTAAAAACAATGTGAGTTATGAATTTTTGAGGTAATTACTTTCGGAGTTTTTTATAATCGTCACAATTGAACGAAATTTATATTGAAAATGTCGTTTATCTTGACGATATAAACAATATATCCATAATTTGAAGTTTGTAAGTTTAAAATTGTCTGTAAGTAAATTTAAAAACTGCACTGAACGCTGCGTTTTAGTAACTTCTTAATTATTCAACAGTCGCTGAAACTTCTTTAAAATTGGATTTATGAAACTGAGAGCACGAATGATTATACATTGAAAAACATCGGGAAAAACTTTTTGAATAGAGTGATTGGATTTACAAGTAAATGCAGTCGTGGTTTTCAAAGTTGTGCTTCGTAAAACTAAGTTTTGTGTTGACTGTTTAAAGTTTTTGTTTTGCTTCTCGTTTATAAGTGGAAACCGATATTCCTTAAGTTTGAATTATTAAGTGAGCATATTTATAACAAAATTTTGTAATTTTTGTTAACTTCAGAATTGTACATTAATTTGTTATAAATCTTCAGGGAGGATATCATGTTTTCTTAAAATTTTCCGAATTTATTTTACAAACAGAAATTTTGGGAATTTGGAAATATAGAAGTTTAGAAATGTGAAAACGTATAAATATACAAGTTAATTTATAAATTGTTAAACTCTAAAATTTGCTAGTTTAGAACTTCAGAAATTTAGAAGTTGAAAAGTGTAAAAATTTGGAAATCCAGAAATGCAAAGTTTCAGAAACAGAAAAGTTTTAATTTCCACGTCTAAAGCTTCTCAATTTAAAAATCAGAAAAATTGAAAAACTTCAAAATTTTCTCTTTTCAAATGCTTAAATCGACAACTTCAGTTCAAACATCAAAATTTCCAAACGGAGAAATTTACAAAGAAAAGTTTTTGCTACCGAAAACCTCAAAAACTCAAAGCGGAAATTTCAACAAACTTTTCCACCTTCAGTTTGTACATGTTTGAACAATGTCCAAACTGTTGCGATAGAATCCAAAGCAATGTACAGAGAATTCACTCTAATTCTGTCAGCTGAAGTGTCACGAAACTCGTAAAGATGGAAAATTGAAGAATCGTGTTAAAAACGTATTGAAAGGTTCGATACAATAGTCCTTGACCTCTCGATATCGCGGCTGGTCGCGAACAACGGAAAAATATAACGGTAATAATACAGGCTGGCACGAAACGGGCAACGAAAGGGTGTCGGCCACTTCCTGTTTAAGTATTTATTTAACGGCGAACGGTGGGAAGAAAGGAGCGGCGGAAGGAGGGTGGAACGACGCGAGAAATAAGAGGGTGGGGTGTGCACAGGGCGGTCCACGTGAAAGTTCTTCCGGTCGAGACGTTGTAGGGGTACGAAAGTGCCCCCAGGGGCGTACTGCGGACTTTTGTCGGACACAAAAGTACCATACTGGGGGTCGGCTAACGGACACGTACACGTTTGAACCCAGTACCCGTAGCATTGTGCTCGCACCTTGCTCTTTCATCGTATACACACCAGCAGGACACACGTATGACTCCGAAACGAAACAGGGCCTTTCATAGCAGCGAACCTCGAAGGTACCACGTTGCTGTTAAACTCGTGCGCTAAGAATTACTCCACGTCACGTCGCGATTGTTATGCCGTACAAGTTGAAATAATTGTCGGAGAATAGGGATGGAGAAATTTTTACGATTATCGCGGTGAACGCCGCCGGGTTTCTGGATAGGGTCTGCGAGGGAGACTCGGAATATATATTTCACCCTCGTGCGGTTACGCTTTTGGGAACTGGAAGTCCCTTTGTTCGCGGTAGGTACTCGAGTCTCGTGCGTGACTTACATTTTCTACGATGGAATATTTTAATGATTCTGAACCCCGTTAAAGTATGCGATCGAAGGTGTTATTCGGGAGTTAAGGGTTCTTCGTGGATGAGATTGGGGTTTAGGTACTTAAAATGACTGGGAGTGAAACGGGGAATATGTTTGGGGTTAAATTACTGATTTGTATTTTATTGGGGAATAATTTAAGGGAACTTTAGATGAACATTAATAGACATTGAGCGGTTCATTAGAATAGAACATTAACATTAATAGATATTGAGTGGACCAATGGAACATTGACATTAATAGAAATTGAGTAGACCATTAGAAGAGAACATTAACATTAAGAGATATTAAGTAGACCATTAGAATAGAACACTAACATTAACAGACATTGAATAAACCATTATAATAAAACATTGATATTAATAGAAATTGAGTAGACCATTATAATAGAACATTGATATTAAGAGATATTAAGTAGACCATTAGAATAGAACATTGACATTAATAGACATTAAGTAGACCATTAGAATAGAACACTAACATTAACAGACATTGATTAAACCATTATAATAGAGCATTGACATTAGTAGACATTGAGCAGACCATTAGAATAGAACATTGATATTAATAGAAATTGAGTAGACCATTAGAATAGAACATTAACATTAAGAGACATTAAGTAGACAATTAAAATAGAACACTAACATTAACAGACAATGAATAAACCATTATAATAGAACATTGATATTAATAGACATTGAGTAGACCATTAGAATAGAACATTGATATTAATAGAAATTGAGTAGACCATTAGAATAGAACATTGATATTAATAGAAATTGAGTAGACCATTAGAAGAGAACATTAACATTAAGAGATATTACGTAGACCATTAAAATAGAACATTGACATTAGTAGACATTGAGTAGACCTTTAGAGTAGAACATTAACATTAATTGATATTGAATAAACATTGAATGAATACTAAATAGACACTAAATAGTCACTAAGTAGACATTAAATGAACATTGAATACATGCTGAACAAACACTGAATAAACATCGAATAGAACATTAGATAGATAGATACTGAAAAGACATTAAACATACATTGAATAGATACTGAACAAACACTGAATAGATGTTAATAAAACATTACATAGATAGACATTGAAAAGACATTGTCAATAATGAATATACGTTAGTTGGACATTGTATAAACGTTAAATAGTTAGAATAGTAAAAGAATAGAATAATAATGTGATAAATGTGAAATAATAAAGTTGAAGCAGAACGCAGTATAGAACAGCAGAACAGTATTATGATAGTATGGTAAACTAGTGAAATAAATAAATAATAGGACACTGAAACAGTACAAGTATAATAGTGTAGCAAAATAGAATAATAGTAAAGTGCTATTGTAGTAGTATAATAAAATAACAAAACATTAATATAGTACTATAGTGAAACAGTAGAGTGTATTGTATAGAAACACAGTGAAATAGCAGTATCATGACATAGCAAATTAATGAAATACTACAATAGCAAAATTCAGTACTAAAATTATGCAGTAAAATTTTGGTAATATTAGTACAGTGAAATGATGTGTAGAATATAATGATATGCACAAATATCTGATTACATGCTTTTTCCACCATATCAGTAGATCCTTTCAATATATCTTAAATTGTGCTTTTTAATCACAATTAGTAATGCAGACTAATTGGCTGAAAAAGCTTAAAATCTGTGCTATTAATTACAAAGGTACGTTAACATGATTTTATGCAGAGAGTAAAAGCTTCCATTACAGTAGAAGTTCAATTTAGCGAAGTAAATAATAAAAGGAAATAAAGAGAAATTTTGAATATCGTTAAAGCTACACTGGCAATATAATTACGGTAAATGGAAGTATGAAATGAAAAAATGAATCCTGAAGGGAAAATGACAACAAAAAATATTTCACGATTTAATATCTAGATTAAATTTGCCAGCGAACTACACGTAAAATTCGAAAACTTTTATCTGCGCGAAATCCATCCATTATATTCGTAGCGAACATGCGAAAAACAATCTTTGTTTCTGCCGTTGAAATTCGGGATAATGCAGGATTTCTAAATGTCTCTTTTTAGGATCAAAATATACTACAATTTTGAGCTCTCTTTTTTAATATTGCATTTCGTTTCAAATATATTTCATTTGATTTTGTACTAATATAAAAATTAATGCAGTACTATGTATAATATTAAACACTAATACTAATATGGTATGCAGGTTTGTTATAAATAATAATAGCGAATAGAATGTGGACTCAAATTGTTCATCATCTAAATTAAATATTTTGTTAAAGAAAAACATTCTATGCGAAATATTTTCATAATTTTAGTATTAAATTCTTCTCACACATAAGTATAACACATACTAAACAATATTAATCAAATTAATTTTATGATACTTTAAAAATATATTTCTATTCTTTCTATTTCTGTTGTGTGCACTGAAAAAATCTATTATCTATTAAAAATGTATAATAAAATTTTATTTGTCTATATTAGACTTGTAATCACATCCTTAAAAATCGAATATATCCTTGCAAAGCTGACCAACCAAATATTCCTGATTTGATAACCCCATAGTTGAAATCAAAATGAATTCGACAAGTCATAAAGCAAAATGTCTGTCGTTAGTTGCATACTGTTCGATCCAGCGCGAAATAAACGACGAGGGTATCAAGAAGATCAGAAACAAAACGGTGGAAATAAATATTAAGGTAAAACGACGTATACTCGCCCTTAATTTTCGCCGACCAATTTGTCGTTCGAATTTCGAACGTTACCGAATCATTGTTACAGTCGTGACGAGCTTTTGTGCAGTTGCACGCTCGTTTTGCGTGGCCGAAACTGAAACTCTAGGCTAACCCTTTTCGCTCGTCCCACACCCCTTTACCTCTCAATGCTCCACTCGTAATCCTAACGTTTGATTGCACCTATTACGGTTGAAGCACCTAATACGTAACTTTCGAGACTAGCGCGATAGGTCGGCGCAGCAGTCGGCTAAAATCGATTTCACCTGTGCCTCACCTTCTCTATCCGTTCACTCTTCTCCTCGTTTACCCTCGTCTCTTCGCCCCTGCTTTTCCCGTTTGCTGTCTCAATTACGAGCGAAGGCGCGATAGGGTTACACCTCGTCCCTTTGTCCCTCGTTTTTCCTCGCGTTTCAGATTACTCCGCCGTTCCTCCGGTTGGTTGTCCAGTAAATTGTGTTTCTTTCGGACCCTACCACTTTTAGGGGATACGGAAACCTGAAATCCCATTTACATATCGACACACGGCGCGGTCGAATAACAACTCTACTGAAACCTAAACTGTATTCGATGAAATACTCGAATTTCTCCGGACATTTTTGCTGAATTTTTCTTTCAATTCTCTCGTTGTCGAGTTTAATCGAAAAATTAGGTTGCTGTATTTTGATGTATCGAACGTTTAACAACTTGTTATGAAAGGACTATAGAACAATATTTATAATATTAGGATAATTTTAAATTCGATTTCTATAAATGTAGAAATGCTATAAATGTTCTTTCTATATATGTCAGTAATATATACTAGCTGTTAGAAAATGTTATCCATTGCTTTATGTACAACAAAATGGTTAACGATTAATAATTTCACATTAAACTCATTAATGAAGTAAAATCATTTTCGATAAACGTCAAGTTCAAAATTGATGTAATACAAGTTTCATGTCATCAAATTGTGTCACAGTTTAGAGATTCTGGCATCGATCATTGTTTGCAGTTACTGTCAATCAGTCATATTGCCTTCACAATATTAATAAAACGTTTGTGCAGTCATTTTCATTAATCCACAAACTTCAAATGTGTATATAACACATATGTTATTTTATGGTATTTTTCTGTCATCAATTTTTGTCTGACTCTTTGTATTGAGTCATCGTTTTCTACACTTGACAACCAGTTATTTTATGTTAAAAACATCAACGAAGCATTTGTGCAATTTCATTTATTATGTCTTGAGTTACAAACCGATATAACATATGTGTCATTTTGTGGTACTTCTATGTCATCAATTTTTGTCAGACTCTTTGTATTGAGTCATCGTTTTCTACACTTGACAACCAGTCATTTTATATTAAAAATATCAACGAAGCATTCATGCAGTTTCATTTATTATATCTTGAGTTACAAACTGATATAACATATGTGTTATTTTGTGGTACTTTTATGTCATCAATTTTTGTTCGACTCTTTGCATCAAGTCCAGTGCTATTATACGTATTCTTATGTCACCAACGTCTGACTTTTTATTTTCAAAATCGGTCATTTCATACTTAAAATTCTAATAGTCAATGTATTAATATAAATCACTAAATGGTGCACATATAAAATTTTGAAAATGATAGCAATATTTACAGTCATCGCGAAAATGTTTCATTAAGTAAAACGATTATTTTCGACCATGCCAGTCTCTTCATTTACGACCAGTTCGTTGGAGTAATCTGTTAATTGCTTCGTTGCATTTGAATGTGTCTACTCCTTTGCCCTTTCAACGGTATACACAGTGTCCATCAGTTTCATGCAATATCTGCCAATTTCGATTAACTTTTGTCGTCGGCCTTTAGATCGATCAGCCTTGGCCAGGATTTAATCGTTGTTCCGTTGGTCACTTTAATTACGCGTTGCGCAATCAATACCAACATAGAAGTTTCATAAACATTCGCGTTGCACAGGCAAATAAATCTCTATTGTTCGTACTTTACAAAGAAATATCGATAATGAAACGTATCCCTTTATTTCCACGCGAATTTGTCGATATCTTACAATGTTACGGGCAATTTGTTTGTTTCGCTTTTCCATTTCTGTTCTTTGGCTCGCCGAAACGTTCGATCGCGAACTACTCTTTTATCGAACCGTCGATGCGCTTCCATAAAAATTCAACGGGTATTTTATGAAACAGCGAAACGTTTTCCAAGCGCATTCCCCGGCAAGTTTTGATTTTTGGGGCCTTGAACTGCAATCAATCGTTTCTGACCGCGTCGGAGACTCAGACTTTTTAGAGTATTTCCACGTTACAAACTCACTTCAACTGCGTTTAAGTTCACAAAAATATAAGAATTAGTCACATTGAAATTAGTAATCTATCGAAATTAGTAGTCTATATCAGTTACGAAAGACTCTACAGGGCGTCTCACAACTGGTGTAGGTCCCTGATTAGAGGGAGGTAGGACCAATCAGAGCGCGAGGATTACGCGTGCGCAGCGAGAGCGACACCTTCGAGCATAATGGCTGAGTGGGCGTAATCCTCGCGCTCTGATTGGTCCGTGTTTTTTCTTAATAATTCAAAAACGAAGCTTCAAATCCCATTTTTGCAAAGGGAAATCTCATTCAGAATCACGTCAGCTATCCCCTATTTCAGGGACCTACACTAATTTTGAAGCACTCTGTATATTATTAATATAATACACAAATGTATGCAACTCGAGCAACGTAAAAATAAAATCTCTAAAAATGTGCTCACATTAAATAATTGAAATGGTGCTTGCCACAAAAAAACGAATGTATTTATTTAACTGTAATAAATAATGCTGCAGGCAAAATGAAATGCGGACAAATTCATCAATTTGAAACACAGAAATGCAAAATTGAATTAATGTTTAACAATGTGTGAAAATCATGCTACAAAAATGTGTTTAAAATGAATGACTGAAATGTTGCTTATCGTTACTAAATATATTTATTCAACTTTAATGTACAATGCTGCAGGCGCAATAAAATTCGGACAGATTCATCAATTTAGTAATTTAAATACAGAAATGTAAAACTGAATTCATATGTACTCATGCGAGGATAAAATCATGTTAACAAATATTTGTAGATAAAACATTGTTTATCGCAACTGATATTCGTAAAATTTGGACAAACAGTTCAGAACAGAAATGCGCGTAATTATTTTAAATTCGTAATAAATCCCATAATTTGTGAAATGGATCGTACGTTTCGTAATTGGAATTATAACGTGTCTCAGTATGCACGGTCATATTCATCGTGACAGTCGGAGTGATAAAAAGGAATATTTTTATAAATGTATATCTTTTCGCGCAGACACGAAAGTGTCAGGTACAGCGTATTCCGAACATAACACGGGTTTCCTTTCGACCCGTTGATGCTTTTACGCTCGAATCAGCTCGGACTGACCGAGCGCGAACATCAGCCGTCGCGTGGGGTTCGACATTAAGCATTCAAAGGGACGGTAAAAAAGGAGATGCATTTGCATCCGACGGTGCAACTGCGGCCTGCCGGAAAAACATAAATAATTCAAGAGTTTTTACGCGGCGTCGAAAGGGGAACCGGTGGCGGTGATTCGGGTCGTCGGCGTGGAGCAACGGGAAAGCAGACTCGATCGGAGCGTGCCAAATTGTCAAATAAATGCATGAAAAATGCTTTCAGTGACTGGCGGAGAATGTCAGGAAGAAGCGGCAGTTTTAAAACGGAAGCTCCGTCCTCGGGTCAGCTATGAAATTTCCATCGAAAATGACGGCCGCGTTCGACTGTTTGAAATTATTGAAGTCGTCGTCGCGACGTTTCCGTGCCGTACGGAAAACTTTCGGCACGTCCGAAATTGATGAGCGACCATTCCCTGTGCACGTTAGTAAGTAAACTGCGGACGTCTCGTCGAAACGTGGCTCGTTTTACGATATACAAGAAAGATGCAACTCGTACAATTTGTATCTTCGATCATCGACAGCTGATGTCAAACTAACCTATAATTTACGGTTTAATCATACGGATGGTACACTGGTACATCACACATGCCACCATTTTATTAAAATTAGAATAACGGGAAATTCAAATTAAAATACAAAAGTTAAAACATCATTGTCTTATTGTTAAATATAGAATTAGTAATTTTATTGCTGATACTTAATAATGATTAACCTTTACACGAGAGTTTGACAATTCTAACTTTCTACTTCTGAAATTCTGTCTACAGAAATATGATAAAATTTATAAATGTAAATTTCCAAAATTTTTAGTCAAATTGTTGTCAAACTTGCATCAAATACATTCCACTCCAATAAAATGAGATAGTTTCTCTTGGACGCAACTTTCCTTTTGACGCACTAACCCGTGCATTTTTAATTCTCCACAAAATAATATTAACGTACTTATGTCTATAAACTAATAACAATAGTTATTACAGTCTGAAATTTGCTTCGTTATTTCGGTGTATCAATTACGAATCCATTATTCGGCTCATGAATGGAGAGTGGCAATTAACTGATCTATTTAAACAGATATTGATGCAGAGGTAGTGGAGATATCCGCTGTGTTCAGGATTGCAATTTTGTTCTACGATAATCATTAATATAAACGGGATTTATAATCAGATTGTGCCGAGTCACTTAATAAATTTATACAAATTCAGCTTCTTGCAATTACATTTTATGAAATGAAGATGGAAGATCATGTGTAGATAATGGAAGTTCATTGATTATAAAGGAAAGTTCATTAGTGTAAACATATTTATATTGTGTACTAATCTAACTATAACAATAACTCTAACTGTAACACTAACTACAATATTAACTTAAATATAATATAATCTAATCTTAACTCTGAGACTAAGCTTAAATATAATTTAATTCAATTGTAATTTTAATCTAACATAGCCACACACATGACTGTATTAATATTAATATTTAAAAAGGGTGTATGTTGAGTATGTGCTATCAAGATAATATTATGGTATATCGCACTATCAGTCGATTATTTTCAGCTGCATCAAACATAACCTAACATACCAATTTTAGCAGTGATTTATATCGTGTATATGTATTTCGAGAACAAGTGTTATTAGTTATATTAATAATCCAAATTCGTTGTAGTATTATAGCAACTCTATTATTCAGCAATCATCATAATCGTTAAATTTCAACAAATAATTATGACTGTCTCCTAGTTCATTATTGAAAAATATTCAATATAATTCAAACATCCAAGAGAACAAAATTATAAAATTATTTAATACTTGTAAGAACATCATCTGTTCTGTAATTGCTAATTTTCCCGGATGAAGCAGAGTACATAACCTCAACGAGGATAACCTTATCGACTTTCATCAATGACCAAAGTGATATTTTATTTAAATGAACTACTACTAAAAAGTGAGCTATTAGGAATATTCAACATGTAGTTTTAAAGTGGACAAATCATATCCGAAGAATCAACGGTAATATCGGGAAAGTTTTAACGGCGCTTCATTAGAGAAAATAGTTTCCGTTAGCGTTCGAGAGCGAACGCACACATTGTCAGACGTTTGTAATACGAAAGCACGAGTACAGAATGGTTAGCAGTCGCTTCAACGTTTGCTCGGTGACAATAATTGCCGACTGGTGACGAGCACGAGGGTACAGAAACCCGGCGAATGACAAAAACTGACAGCCGGAGAGATTACCGTATGGATTAATGTTACGCTTTGTGTCCTCTGTCTCGTGGAACTTTACGTTTGTACTCGTTGCTCGCGGTCGAGAAGATTACCCTGACGTGGATTGTGCTCGTTGAACGGGATTGTTTCGTTGTTCTTTACGATCGATTTGAAACTGTCGGTGCTTCGAAATTACAAGGTACAAAGTAATTACTGCCTGGTATTGTTTGGGCTTCATCTGTTTTTGTTAGCGCGACGTTATCAGTTTTTAGAAGGGACATCACAGATATTACACAACGCGACAATAAAACTCGATGATTGCTTCAATTATACTATATAATATGCTAAACCAAATAATTTATTAACCGTGCTCAATAAACCCAAAAACGTTTCCATTACTGCTAGTCCCACTGCTACACCACTACTTTGGAAGTTCCTTATAATCGTATAAAGTTTGCACTCGATCCATGTTTCATCGTGTGCAAAAATTATTTTCAAACTTCACGAAGAAGGTTGTTCGTCCGTTTGGTTCTAAGATTGGCAATGGGATCAGTTTAGGGACTTTTGATTTCGTAGGCTCGACGCGTGCCGATTTTCGGCCATGATTTTGTGCAGTTCTTCCCACTTCCGTTGCGACCGTTATAGAAGCAAGATGTGCGGTAGTAGCACTGATAGTTTTTCCTTTAGTTTATTATATTAGTTTGTATTTACTTTTGTATTATTATCCTTCTACATTATATACTTTTAAACATGGTTATTCTTTTATTCCACGGAAATTAACCCTGAACACTTCATACCCTTCTAAAATTTAATTTAGCATGCTAATTTTTGAACATGAGTTATACAAGTAGTGATGGCTATAACTATCGTTCGGAACAGGATTGATTGATTGATTGATTATTGTTGTGGGCGTCGACTACTATGGTCATTAGTTCGGAAACAAGAGATTTGAAAAGTGCAGCTTTCTAAATTCACATATATCATGCACGAACCGGTAACGCTGTTTAAAAAGCGTGAACATCCCGTTTTTACTCTGGCTGTATTGTCATAACGAGGTGACTCGCAATTACGAGCATCTTTTTGCGAACAAACGACGTTGGAGAGTGGAGTGAGAGAGAAAGAGAGATACGGTGGGACACGGATGGAGCATTTAACGAGTGGCAATCAGGAAGCAGGAAACGGGGAATGCTTCTATCCTGCCTTGCACGAACCGTCGACCATTTTTCCTCGGTCCGTCGGGCCACCTACCTTTTTATAATTCCTGGCGAAACATTTTTTTTCCCTTCGTCGTTTCCGTTTTGACCCCACCCCTTCTCATAGTCGGATCCCTCACTACGCCCATCCTGTCGTCGTTTGCATAAAGTGAGCTATCTACGCTTTTAATATACGCAAATGAAGTTACCCTCCGGAACTAATCATATTTGCATGCGAACGGCGATTTCCTTTGAGCCCTTGTCGCACTTATTACTACAATTTAGTTGCCAGCGAACGTTTCACGACGAAAAGCCGAGCCGCATGATAATGCCGGCTCGATCAATGATCGATTCGTGTTTAGCTGCGAACGTCTCCGGACCAGTTTACTACCGGGCTGACCACTTACTGACCGCCTCTACTTGGCGCACTAGACTATCGCTTCTATACGACATCGGTCTTATTTCATGGCTATACTACTTAATGAACGCGCTGCTACTTCAATTTATCGCTTCGTCAGTTCGTCAATTTGTTAAATCGGTAATTAAGATCTTGGTTCGTCCATTTTTCGATACGTTAATTAACTGATTCGATTCATTGACTGAGCAATTTATCAATTCATCTTTTTGTCGACTCATCAAGATTTGTTGATTTGTCGATTCATTCATTCGTCTGTTCGTCAATTCTTCCATTTGCCAATTAAATAATTCATCGATTGACCGAATCATCAATATATTAATTTATTCAGTTGTTCATTCGACGATTCGTCGATTTGTCAATTCGTGAAGCGAGGAATTTGTAGATTCAGGAAATAATACAGTGATGAATTAAGAAATTGAGAAATTGATGAATGAAAAAATTGAAAAATCGAAAAATTGAAAAATTGAAAAATTGAAAAATTGAAAAATTGAAAAATTGAAAAATTGAAAAATTGAAAAATGGAAAAATTGAAAAATTGAAAAATTGAAAAATTGAAAAATTGAAAAATTGAAAAATTGAAAAATTGAAAAATCGAAAAATCTGAAAATCTAAAAATTGGACAATTGAAAAATCTGAAAATCTAAAACTTGGAAAATCGAAAAATTGAAGAATTGAAAAATCGAAAAATTGAAAACTTGAAAAATAGAAAAATTAGGAAATTGAGGAAATGAAAAATTGTATATTAGCTCATAAACGGGTACATTGTTACGAAAATAAAACTAAGAAGTATTTATAAGAGAAGTTTGGTAGAATCGTAAATAAACGGTGCAATTCGTTATCTGAAGCGCAATCAAGGCATTGAGAGATCTATTTACTTTGAAAACTAACTTGAATGCGTTTTCACCGCAAGTCTCCGCCGTTTTGTGAGAACTTTGCCGTTAAACTCGTCACGTTTCCATACAAGCAGAAACGTCGCAAGACCGAGGGTAATTCAGTTTGTAATCTCGCTGGTCCGCAAATCAGGACTCGATCAAAGATTTTCAATTATGTCGAAGAACAAAGTTTCGTTTTATGGCTAGTCGCCGTATCTCCGCCGTGGGACGAGATTACACTGTTACACATTAACGAGTGCCGGGTTTTCGCGTAAGATAGATACGAATGGAGGATAAACACTATTCTACTGGAACATTGTTTGTCGAACACTCATTGTACACTACTTGAGAAGTTCTGCAACTATGTATGTCGAATATTCTTGCCGGTGTTCTTCCGGAAATTATCAGGTATAAAACGACTTGTCGTTTCCTCGGTGTAATCGTGGTCAATATTTACTTCGAGCTGGAAATTTAATGCAGTAGACTTAACTCTACAGATAGTACTTTCATAATAAAGTAATTTCTGTTTCAAAGGAATTTAACAAAATTAAAAACGCGAAATCAGTATCGGATTCAGGATTTGTTATTTGTTCCCTCTAAACATTTTGCGAAATGAAATTCACGAATGCAAAGCTTTAACGGGTGCGCAATTCCACCATTCGTTCCGAAACGCCAAATCATTTTTATTACGTGATTCGAGGTTTTTGTTTTTGAAGATTTTTTCATCACTACAGGCAGCATGTTTCAAAAGCATTACATTTGCGTTTCAATTTGAAATGGTTGGTACACACTACGTGTAATTGCGGATTTGTACATTTACGTGTTTTTATTTTATAAGGGTGCATTGTTGGATGTTCCGTAAAAATCGTAGCGTTGTTTTAAAAATATTTCATTGTTTCGGATCTTTTGTATGCTTCTGCAATCAAGCTCGTTTACAAACATTATTAAATACTGCATCAAGTTTATATATAACGTTTACGTTGAATTCAATATTGTATCGATACTAAATATTTAATTTCATTCTGTACATATTAACAATACGTATGCACAGATGAAATCGATGACCAATTGCTTTCAGTTTACAGTTAACACTGATTGAAGACTTAAAAAAGTCTTAATTTGCTTAACTTTCATTATTTGAGTACATCAGTAGTTAATGCAACTAATTTAATTTTTATTTAACGAAAGAGTATAAAAAATATAACTCATATGACTACAGCTTTATTATTTAACATTTCTCGTATAAATATTAATTATAAAACGTAAGTGAACATAAAAGTGTTAGAGGTATGAAAATTAAGAGCAGTCTTCTAAAAAAAAATTGTTTCAATGAAATATAAAAATAAGCAAGTTGCATACAGAAAGGTTAAGACTTTTGGTGTGTAAGATGTAAAGGATAAAAAGATCAACAGTAATCAGAAGCAAAAGATTTACTGACATGATTACTGTGGAGACCTTCGATTTTGTCGAAATTCAGTCGGTTCATGTCAATTTCGGTCTACCATTATCGTTTGCTGCAACGAACGTCGCATTTTGGTCACGCACGATCGAGTATTATCGTCGTCATTGTTGTATCAGCCATTCGTAAGGTAGCGAGCATACGGCTGTAACCGTAGTCTGGAGAAGCGCTTACAGAATATTGCGGTCCTGAATGCTTTGTACTGAGATACACGTATCGATAACCGATTACGGATAAACACGCTCTAAGAGCTTGGTGAGCCGTCTTTGAGTCACATCACAGAATTGTGATATTACAATTAACAAATTCTTAACCTATTTTTTATATCACTATATCTATTATAGTATGAGCAGATCGAGTGATATTACGAATACATTAATTTCCTCACAAATAACATTCTTAAATTAACAAAATTTTCCAATATGTCGAATGCTAACCTTTCAAATTTTTCTACTAACAAATTAACCCCACTAACACGTCTCTCTCTTCTGTTCTTTCCAGATAACCCACTAACGGCCGCTTTCGAGCAACTCCCCGCTAACAATCAGCAAAATGCGATCAATCTAGAAAAAAGCATCGAGTCGCGGGCGAATCGAGTGACACGAGCGGTCGTCGCGGTCGTTCGTCGCTCGAGATTGATCATGCGAATTCCTGAAAATGCGCAGGACGAGCAGCAACGGTTTGAAGCTCGACCTAACGGAGAACACGCCAGGTAGCTCGTTGTCGAGGCTGCCTAACTTAGTTGAGCATGCGGAGACATGTCAGGCCCTGTCCGCCGGGACCGGTGAGAATTTAAGCAGCAAATTGCCGAACGTGGTCGAGGGCTCGATGGACTATGGTAGCGAGCGTAGATCCTCCCGGTACCTCGAGTACCAAGACTCGAAACCGTATCAGGATCCTCAGACGGCCTCCGGTTTGCCGCCGTACGAACAGCAGGCCTATCATGACCAGTCGAGGGGCTACAGGGGTTACGATCGTAAGCCCTACGACAGAGAGGATATCGAACGATACGATAACAGAATTTATCCGGAGGATAACCTGAGGTACGATCATCGAGGGGATCAGAGAACGTACCAGGAGTCGGACTTGGACGCGCCGTACGAGAGGAGCGATGCCCAGAAGCTCAGCAGGGCTTATCCCACGGAGTTGCAGGAAGCTGGGGCTAGAAGGTACTCGAGAGACTTGACCGATTACGAGTACGCGTCCCGGTACGCGGAGGAGACGCTCAAGCTCGAACCAAAGAAGGATCACCACCACCATCATCATTCCGGCAAGGTATACGAGCCAACCCCGTCAAAGGGATACGAGTCAGGGGTGAAAACGCACGATTCCGCTTACGAGTTGTCCTGCTCCACGCAACAGGACCTGGCTGGCAGGAAATACGAAAGCAAGTACCACTCGGTCAGCAAAATGTACGGTACCCTGCCCAGGTACGAAGCCAGCAAGTCCTACGAGCCCAGATCCTACGAGTACGAGGAGCAATCCTACGAAAGCGGCAGCAAAGCGTACGACTCCAAATATGAGTTGACCAGTTCGAAAAGCTACGAGAGGGCCAAGTACGATGGTTCGTCGACATCCAGGTATCAGGACAAGTCGTACGATCAGACCTTGAAGATCGGTGAACTGGGATCATCCTCGTCCACCGCCTACGCTAGGAAGGCTCAGGATCAGGAGGAGACTAACGCGGAGAAAATGAACGGGTACAGAAAGAACAACTTCGAGGCGTACGGGGTGTACTCGGACCCTGAGGATGATCACGGTTTCTTGGCCGAGAAGAAGGCACCGCAGTATCCTTATAAGGGCGTGGTGGTGAACGTTAGCGGGGAGTCGAGCGTCATTGATCAGAAACGGGCCAAGGACGGCAGGCAGACCGAAATGCCGGGAAATCCTTGGTGCAGGCCTACTATACTGTTGCTTCTGTTGGTTCTACTTGTTGTTATCTTCGTTTTCGTCGCTGGGATACTTCTCTACCTAAACTGTAAGTCTTTTCACATTCTGTTTAGAACAGTAATTCGCTTGCTTCTCTCTTGAGTATTTATATTATTCAAGATCTAGATATTCAAGCTAGACTTGCTCAAGGTAGACACTTCGTTACATAATTATTAACGGATAGAAACTTAAAGTTGATATTTAGTCAACGAAAAGTGCTTCACTTTTTATTTTTGCTGTTTGCATTTCTTTAAAGTTTGTCAGAAAAAAGTCAAGTTAAAGATAGTAAACTGTATACGAAGAAATTACATGGAATTACGTCCTTGACGTATTTGAATGTGACGAAGAGGTTCCTTTTCTCGGAAAATCAGGAAAGATACCCTATGTAGGAATGTGTCCGAATGCTGGCGATAGCAACAAAAAGGATTTCCATGGTGTACGTCACCCACGTCCACCTTTATTCTGTAAACCCTCTTCTTCCATTTACCTTGCCCCCTCCATTGTAATTCCAACCGAACAGTTTCGCTAGTGGCAAGTCTGTACGTGCAGGGCATGTCAAATTCGACACATAAAACTGCCTAGGAGACAGTAACTGTGTCCGGGTTTAACGTATCGACAGCACGTGTTGTCGACGTCGACGTTGCCGGCGTCGTCTTTGTCGTCGACAGCATCCGACATTATTATGGCGGTCACACGGGCGACCGTAAATAATTGGTATCGGATGCTCATTAACTAAATGGCCCTCTGAAATCGCTTGGGCGCGAGCGAAGAAGCGGAATGATGGAAAACGAGGAAAAAGGAACACGGACCAAACGTACTATTAGCACGCGTCCGACGAACGAGAGAGAAGTCTTTGTAGCCGTTGCTGAAACTTCGTTCATTTCGCAGCCTTCTAACAAGCCCTCCTTTCGCAGTTAACTTAACGGCCAGTCGTTTTCCGTGAAACGTGACTTATAACTTTAAACGGTTTTCATCGGTGCCAAGGTAAACGTTGGTTCAGGTACAATGAAAGCGTCGAGTTTGAATAAAGTAGCCTTTACGGATTCCAGTTGTTTCGTGGTCGATATTCGAACGTATCGTCCAACTAACTAGTTGGGAAGTTGATAGATTAACAAGGTTTTAATGTCAATATTTTACGTGGATTCACATTTGTTACTGGTTCGAATTAGATTGTAGCTAACCGCGTGTTACGTATACTTTATACGAGTGTTAGAAGAGAAATTATCGCTCTGAAAAATTTTGAAATAGGGGCATAAGAATTTGGAGAACAATTTAGTAATCTGGCATTCTGGCAATCCGACATTTTATTAATTTGATAATTCGAAAATTTTATAATGTGACAATTTGACAATGTGACAATTTGACAATGTGACAATTTGACAATGTGACAATTCGACAATGTGACAATTTTACAATGTGACAATTTTACAATGTGACAATTTGACAATGTGACAATTTGACAATGTGACAATTTGACAATGTGACAATTTGACAATGTGACAATTTGACAATGTGACAATTCGACAATCTGACAATTTGACAATGTGATAATTCGACAATGTGACAATTCGACAATGTGACAATTCGACAATGTGACAATTCGACAATGTGACAATTCGACAATCTGACAATTCGACAATGTGACAATTCGACAAAACGACAATTCGACAATGTGACAATTCGACAATCTGACAATTCGACAATGAGGCAATTCGACAATGTGACAATGTGACAATGTGACAATTTTACAGTGTGACAATTTGACAATTTGATAATTTGATAATTTACTAATTTAACAATGTGACAATCTGAAGATTTCAAAAATTGTGAAAATTGATAAACTTGTGAACATAAAAATGTTCATGTTATGTCATTTGAAGTGAGCCTGGTTGCGTAGATACCTCCACCATAACGAACAAAGGAAAACAGGTTGAAACCGCGCAAGATAGCACGTTATCTCCCGACTCGTCAATTATTGCGGAATCCCCTGAAAATCTGCTGGAGAATAAATGTCAGGATTCGAGGGATAGTTGGCGGCACGAAATGTCGCCGGTTGAATCGCATTTTCGGAAAATCCCAGGTTGAAAATACGACGTTTGACTCGCGTCGCGGGTAAAGAACGCGGAGGGTTCGGCGTTGGACAAATTCCTGCGCGCGGATACTCTGAACTAGTAAATGTATTGTCCTGGGGACAATGCTGGGGCTGATTGCGAAGCGGTCGGGCGAAAACTTGACCCGAAAATAAACGGAATCGCTCAAACGTTCCTGTCGACCGCTGCCAAATGCAGCCACTCGGAATACCAGCGTACGGACTCGATCCAAACGTCGTGCAATTCTCAGGTTTGCTATTTTTCCGACGCGATGGGACCGAGGGCTTTTATTCGTCGCAATGTTCGACCAAGGATCTTTTTGTAGCTTGATAGCGGAAATCGCAGGGGAAAAAATGCGCATGGCACGGCCCTACCGACGCAACCACTCTTTTTTAACGCCGAAATTTTGTTTTCTCTGTTCTTTCTTTGTTTCCGTTCCGCGTTTGTTGAACGCTCGAATTCCACCCGGAACGGAAGAAGTGACTTTAACGAACCGTATATGTAGAGAACACTTTGTAAGCGGTGACAGTGCGAAAATTAGTGATAAGTTAAGTTATTCGAACTTTGTGCTATTTGATGACTTATAAAAAAAATCAACGTTTGTCGATTTATACAAGCGAAATTTAACCTAGTTTTTCATTTTCCTACTTCTCTTTTTTTCTTGCGAAAATTCTGAGAAATTCGAGGACATTGGAGACTGGGCAAAGTATGTTACAGAACTTTTTGAGTAAAGTATACAGTAAAGTAAAGTGTAAGAAAGTTCTACAAAATACAGATTTTGTACTGAGAGAAACCACTTTCTTCTGCAGTTGGAAGTTAGTATAATTATGCTCTATTTTTTCAGAACTTTTGCTAGGTCGAACACAAAAATGGACTTCTTTGATATACTTTAGACAAAGGCATGTTTAACTCTTTGCGCTTGGAGACATTTTTACTGCCACCAAATAGGGAAGTTTTAAAATCCTTTTGTTGAAAAGTATATTATTAATTTCCATTATTGTTTCACCGTGTTTATACGTTACATGCATAACCATCGATTTGAAAATAATGATTTCAAATTACAGCATTAAATGATGTCATCTTTTGACTACAAAATCTTAGCAGCAACTAGTTTTAATACTTGATAGTAATTATGATAGCACAGCATTGCAAGATATTTTATTTATAAAATATTCGTCTAAAGAAAGATCATTTTATCGTACAACAAGATATTTTGAATGTTTAATGCAGATTAGGTGTCCAATTTAAATAGAATTATAGTGTCCTTGCAGCTACACGCAGAGTTTTTATTTTATTATTCCGCTGAAAAAGTGTCGAGTTTTTTAGCCCACGACAAGGGTCGTGTATTTTATGAATAGTATCATAAATGTTATAAAAACCAACAAGGAAGCGGTGAAAGAATTGCTGCACAAAGAGCATACATATACATATAATCAGATTTAATCAAAGTTTATTATATGCCCTCATTATACTTCGCTACAATAAATCAACAGCTATTCGAGCCAAGTACCAATTACGAAATATAAACATTACGAAGTATTTGCAAACAGTATTGTTTGTTATGTCCCGGTTATTTGGGTTATATATCCAGGGAAAAAGAACGATAATTCATGGATACATTTTCGTACAACGTATTCGACGTGTACGCAATTGGTAGCATATAGATTAACAGTTGCTGACAAATCGCAACGAAATGAATCACATATCGTTGAATGCAGGAAGATTTGTTACCAGTTGATACGTGACGCTGATACGCTGTTCTATATGACGAGACATAAATTTTATCCCGCTCTTTTGCATCGAACTTTTGAACCTAAATGGATGGAATTGTCACTAATATCCGTGGAATAATGTACCAATATTTTAGGGTGCTTAAGCATAATTACGGGACCATAATGGAGGTTAATTCATTTTGTCATTTATTTTGTGCTTTCTGGAGGTAAAATTGTGGGACTCGGAAATTAGGATATTTAGGAATTTATTGATTTGTTAATTCGGTAATTTGCTAATAGACTAATTTTGAAATTTTCTAATTTTTCCGTTGTCTAATTTTCTAATTTTCCAATTTTCCAATTTTCCCATTTTCCCATTTCTCAATTCCTCAATTTCTCAATTTCTCAATTTCTCAATTTCTCAATTTCTCAATTTCTCAATTTCTCAATTTCTCAATTTCTCAATTTCTCAATTTCTCAATTTCTCAATTTCTCAATTTCTCAATTTCTCAATTTCTCAATTTCTCAATTTCTCAATTTCTCAATTTCTCAATTTCTCAATTTCTCAATTTCTCAATTTCTCAATTTCTCAATTTCTCAATTTCTCAATTTCCCAATTTCTCAATTTCTCAATTTCTCAATTTTCCAATGTTCCAATTTTCCAATTTTCCAATTTCCTAATTTCCTAATTTCCCAATTTCCCAATTTTCCAATTTCCCAATTTCCCAATTTCCCAATTTCCTAATTTCTTAATATGCCAATTTTCTAATTTGCGAATGTGCTAATCTTCTAATCTGCATATTTGATAATTTGGTAATTTGACAATTAAGAAATTTGCAGCTTAGAAGTTTAAATGCTTATAAATTTAACAATTTAAGCATGTGGAAATCCAAATATTTATAAATGTAAAAATCTAAAAATCTAAAAGTCTAAAAATTTACTGGAGATTTAAACTGTAAAAATCCAGAAGCGTGTAAGTGAGAATTAGAGTTTGTAGGAAGCAATCGACTACAGTAACAGTGTCAAGATAAAATGTACCATCCGATCAGTATCTTTCCTAACGCTCGACTTTCGTAAATCCCTGTTTATCTCACACGTAGCGACGAGTACAAAGGAGATTCAATCTCGACTAGTCCCCTTAGTCGAAAATAGGGTGTAGGTAGGGGATGAAATTAGAGACACCCGGTATATATGCGGTAGCACGACATGCAGCGAACGGAGCTTTGCCGCAGGATGAGGATTTAGTATGTAAGGCACGTGTTCGCATCTGCCTTTATGAGCGTTTCCCGCGATTCCACCATTTCGTCCTCATTCTCAGCCAACCTTGCCACACCGCCGCCTCGAGGTGGGCTCAGGGTTTCAGGATTAAGGGCGTCGCCGATCATATTAAGGCCGGAGATATCTCATCCGTTCCTTATCCGATCTCGGTAAACTCGCTCGCGTTTGTTTCACATAAATTACTAGGACTTTAGCCAGGCACGCGATGTCGCTCGGTGTGTACGCAGCCTTAATGCAGCCGGGATCGTCAAACTTCCTATATCGTTGGCCAGGACAGTTTACGAGACGCCAGGGTAAACGGATTTTAACGTTGGCCTAAGGATTATGCCTGTTCGACGATGTCGTAATTGCTTTTCGGATTATCGTTACTACTCAAACTTCCACTACTTTCCCCCAATAATCTTTTCATTCGACACCTCTTCTACAGACCCACCTTAATGATCACGTAGAACAGTATACGATATGAAAAATTTTCAAGATTTAAGACACACTTTATCGAAGGAGGAATCAGAGATTAGATCACCCTTCGACCACGAGAATCGAATAATTCTAACAAACGGTTCACTTCCTCCATACCGTCTGAAATTTACGCAAACCTCTTTAACCATACATCTTGGTACCGTGAAGATAACAAAATCGCAAGGGGGTAGCGAACCCTAACCGTCGCCGGAAACGAGGGGAGTCTAGCAATGGGATCCAATAGGGAAAAAGGTCGCAGCAATCGGCGGCGATCAGGATTGTTCGCGAGTTACCGAGTTCGAGGCAAGATTAATGTTAACTTCGCCGTAGGAGTTAATAAGTCCGAGACCGATAAATCCCGCTAACTCTTTACCGCCTCCAGTCTGGCCGTTCTTTTCTCTCATTCTTCTCGTGCCTGTGCTTCTACTGCTCCATTACAGTTCCTCGTTCGCTTTCGCGCCGTTCCAAACCGTCCCAGGGCTTTGAGAAACTCGAAAAGTTTCGCAGCGGGGAGAAAAAGGCTGTCGGTCGTATCAGCTTCAGCAAGAAGAGCTCCGTTCCGACCCAGGATCCTTTCCAGGATCATTTCCTGCAGGAATTCGAGAGCTTTTTCTTCCGATTACTTGCGTCAAATAGTTTTCGTATTAGAAATTCCGGCGGCATTTATCCACGATTCGCAAAGTGCGACGTGCTCGAGTACACTTGATAACGGGATTGCAGACAAATATTATTTGCAGCTGTTTGCGAACTTGTTGCGACTATTTACGGTGGGAAAGGTTGCGGATGCGTATGGAAGATTCATTGAGAATTTTACGGAGGTCTTCAGACTTTTGGAGACGGTCAAAAATTTATCATAACAGCAAACATTAGTTAGGGAAAATATAAATACCTGAAGTAAATATAGAGGGGAAATGTACTTTGATTTGTTCGTTTTTTTAATTGAGATATTTGCAAATTTACTATTGTAAAATAGTAAAAACATGAAGAGTGTGGAAGTTGGAGGAGTTGAAAATTTGAGGACTTAAAAATTTAGAAATCTAAAATTTAGGCATTTGAAGATTCAAGAAATTTGAAAATACATAAACTTTGATATTTCAGAATTTAAAAATATATGCCGAGACTTCAGGAAATGCAGTACTACTATGAATTATCAATTAGTCAGCTATTATAAACTAGTATTACATTTTTAAAAAATAGTTCAAAACAACGATATTATACTTCCTCAGTTCCTCAAAACGAAGTTTTACATAACAAAATTTCATTTCACATTATCGATTTACTTTTGTATGTAATGTCATCACATGTTCCTGTCTGATCTCATATCCTTTTAAGTAACTCGATATTTCTGGACGAAGATACGCTTTCGTAACTTCATGATCGATGGTTATATTCTGAAATGATACTTCGTGGTTCTCAAAGGAGAAAATTCGTAAAAATGATCGATATGATCGATTTTCTTATTTCGAACTTCTGTGAACAGCAAAACTGTTTCACCACATTATCTAATGTTCACTGAAAACTCGGTTATAAGAGTTGAAGACATAATCGCCTGTCTAAGTGTATTAATATATTGTTATTGTGACTTTGTTTCTTTTCTTGGTGACCACATTTGTGTTTTAGGAATTTTAGTTTGCATAAATTGGGTGAATTTAAATGAATTGGGTAAATTTAAGATAAAAATTTATGATAGTTCTAATTGTGAAGCTTCATAGTTTTTAACTTTGGAATTATAGCAAGTTTGTAGGCTATGAAAATGTGGTGATAGTTATTGTATCAACACTCTAGTAATAGATCATAAAGTCTAATAATAAATCTAGTAATAAATTATTTGATAATTTGGAAATTGAGAAATTTGAGCACTTAAAAATATAAAATACAAATATAATTTTCGATGCTTTAAATTTTGAAACTCACCGATTTAATGACCCGGAAATTTGGTAATTAAAACATGTCCAAATATAGAAATTTCGAAATTAAAAGCTTAGCAATCTGGTCATTTGAAAATTGGGAAATTTAAACATCTGCAAATACACAAATTTTCATATTAACCTCTCGCATTATTTTAATGAGTCTCATGACGTACTTCAGCTGTGATCATATTTAGTTCAAATTTTAATATGCTCCAATTTAGAGTTCCAATTATAATTTACATAGTCAATGTATAATACCAAATTCACATTTCAACTTTCTTCATCTGTTTCAAAATTGTAAATTAATTAGCTCTGACTGATCATGGCGTACGGGATTAGCATAATTTCTACTTACATATTACATAATACAAGGTGTCTTACAACTAGTGTAAGTCCCTGAAATGGAGGGTAGATGACGCACTTCTGAATAAGATTTTCATTTGCAAAAATGGGGTTTGAAGCTTCGTTTCTGAATTATTAAGGAAACACACGGACCAATCAGAGCGTGAGTTACGTACGCTCAGCCGATAGGCTCGAAGCTGCTGCGCACGCGTAATCCTCGCACTCTGATTGGTACACGACTTTCACTGGTACTGATTGGTACACTAGTCGTGAGACACCCTGTATATTAACCATTGCCCCACGAACTATTACCTCTGCAAAGATAACAAGGACAAAAGAAAGTACATGTGATCGGAGCGTTAACACAGAGCCGCACGTCGTACGTCGTAAAATTAAAATCGCGATAAAAAGGCGTGTGGAAAACGGGGTGAAATCGTGTAGAAATAGCGGTTGGACACGGTCAGCTTTCAGGTTTCCGCAGGAAGAAATAGAACGGAAGTTGGTCGCTAAGGAGGACTCTCTGGGAAAGCCTTGTCAGGGAAGCTGACGTTTAATTTAATAAATGCCGCGACGTCGTGCTCTTTCTTTTCCTTTCCCTCCTTTGCGACTTTGCGGAGGGGCGTTTCCACGCCATTTCCTCCTGGTGCTGGTAACTGCCATCTCGTTGCCGTGTAAAATTTCTTTGGAAAAACTGTGCAAGGTGAGGCAAGGTAAGGCAAGACGAGGCGGGGCGTACTCGAGTCGCAGCTTATTAAAGGGGTCGAACTCGTAGGCGGAAGTTTCTCGTAAGTTTGTAATTCCTGGCCCATACTGACACTCGTTTACCGTTCCTCTGACCTCGCATTTTTGTCTCGGCCCCTCTTTCTTCCTTTCTTTCTTTCCTACCCTGAGAAACAACCGCAGATTTATGACATTATGGCGGTTGATTAATCGCTGCACGTTTTTCGGACGCCGTGACTTTCTTGCGCGGTTTTGGAACCTACTTTTTCCTTTGTTCGCGTTTTTAATCTGTGTTTCAAAAGTACGCTAAAAACAAGATTTATTACGCTCCGTGATTGTACCTTTATAAATATGGAATATATTTGCGAGCCGAGCGCAGAAACTATTTTATTAACGTGCACGTCGGAGAAGGAAAATGTCTGCGAATGGGGTTCGCAGCATTTTGTTATTTAAATTGTAAGCGCGAAATGAAACTGGTAAATATGCAATTTAACGTTTTTCTCAATCTAGGTTGCTCCGTAGTTTTTTCTTTGCTTTACTGTTCAAATGGGATGTACAGGAAATCGAAAAACTAATCTAATCATTTCTGTCATTTTTTATAAAAGGAACATAATTATATTTTATATTTCGCTTTCTTTTCACTTCGAAGGAGAGTAACATATTCCATTAAATAATTACCATTCACTCATCATTATACTTTGAAAATGAAAAAATTGTTGTTTTAAATTCTCGAGATAATAGCCGAGTAAGCCACTTCTACTCAAGTATTAATTAAAAAGAGAATTCTTCACATTTATATTTCTTTTTTCTTAACGTTTTAATTTATATTCTGAATATGAAACTTTTCAACTTTATCTTCGATTTGACGATGATTAATTCTAGCAGCGTAGCCGATTTCGTTCAATATTAACTGCATACAGTTTCAATAATTAGCGATACACGCTTAATACCGTCAGTTGCAATTGTTGTCATGGCTAATTGCGGATAGCTTAATGGAATTTCCAAGTAGATGGGAGTCGCGTAAGCGCAACCATGACGAATGTCGTACGATATAAACTTACAGTTGTTACGCAGCTCTGAGACAAGAGACGTCACTGAAAATTACATTCATCAAACTGCTCTGATTTGCCCATTTACTCTGATTTTACATAGTTTATTCCCGTGTCAGAGATTCGAGTTTACCTCAATTAAATGTGGAAAATACATTATAACCTCAAAATTATATTACTGAAATTCATATTCATATTCTAACTTGCAAAAGCAGTTCCATTTTATAAATGAAAATTATAATTTTATTATGACAGTAAAATACAATTATAACATTTACTGCTATTAAATTTCATTAAAAATGCTAATTGAAATATAAATTTATACAATATTTATCAGTATATTTTTTAATTCAGAATGAATTTATTCAATTTGTTAAAATCATACCTATGCTGATTTATGAATAATTTGAAAATACATACAATCTACGGAAGTGTTCATCAATTCACATTGAAGTGTTCATTAATTAATACCAAAGTGTTCGTCAGTTTATACCAAAGCGCTCATTAATTCATACCAATGTGTTCATTAATTTATACTAAAGTTTATCGGTTTACATCAAAACGTTTATCAGTTCGAAAGTGTCAGTATATTTCTGGCATTGATACGCGTAAATTTTTCGGGAGTGATTTATGGAATACACCAACAGGATAAAGAGGAATGTAGACAAAGATTCGAACCAAGTATATCGCGCACGTGGACGCCGTTTCGAAAGACGTGAGCACAGAGCTGGAAAGAAACTTTCCTCATTTTTCGCCCCTCCAATCGTTGGTGGAAACTTTCCTCTGAAATATCGCGAGAATCAATCGCCAACACGAGTGGCCTCGATCGAACGCTCCTTTCCACGGTTCGTCGTTGCTGAAGAGTTTGGAGAAGTAACGAGCCAGTTTTAGTCGTTCCGATACTTCGTTCTGAACCATTCGTCGCTTTTCAGAATATCTATATGCAGAATTAGGTTCGTGAAAATAGATTCTTTCTATGAACAGATTCTTCGAACATGCCCCGGAAAATTCACCATTTTGTGCTCTTCGCAAAAAATAAAGACGTGGGAGGAAATATCGGTGACACTGTTTCAAACGAGATTTCGAACGCTGAAATTACATCGATAGTTCGTAGAGAATTGAAACGTTTAATTAAAGAAATATCCATTGCATATGGTCTAGTTTACAGATAATAAATTAGTATAACTTCTTGAGTACATAATTCAATTCACTTCCAGCCGCGTCAAACCCCATTGTCGCAGGAATTATCGCGTTTTTTCTCTCAAGAAGTCAACCCGGGAGCTTATTATTTGTGGAGGGATTATAAATTAGCTGGTAGATTATTAAAAAAGGAGCGTCGTTATTCTTCGCGGTTAGCTCGCGTGGCAAATTCTTCTTCCGCCATCTGACGCCTATCGGTTTATTGGGCAGGATAAAAGGGAAAAAAGTAGGAGAAGAATACGTGTTTCGTCTTTGCGAAGGAAACGGAAAATCGAAAGTGCTTCACCGCCATTTCCGCCGGTTGCTCTCTTTCTTCTTCTGTCTCTTTCCCTCAAAACGCGGTGGCGCACCACGGCCGTTGCTGTCGAATGCAAAAAAGGAGAATGAAATATCGCGTCTGCGAGCACGACGCGTGAAATTCTTCCTTCGAAAATAGCTTCGATATACGAGATGCCGGTTTACATATAGTTGTAAATCCTTTCGATTTAGGTGGCACTGCGAAAATAACAATTTTTCCCCCGAGAAATAATTCCTCCCTCTATACATTCCCGCCGTCTCTTTTCCTCTCGATTTACGCGTCGGAATCGAGCGCGAGCTCGTAAAACCTCGGCCCGGTTCGATTCAAACGACAGCTGGAAAGGACAAATCATTTTTATCTCTTCTTTTCCACGGGAAATTAGTGTCTCCCGTTGAGTCCGCTGAAATTCCGTGGACGCAGAAGGAAACCGGTTGTCGAGGATATTTCTGTACGACGGCTTTTGACACAGTTTCGAGGTTGTTGCGAACAAAACCAATATACACTAGCCAGGCCAAACCCGGCTTAGCAGATGCTGCCAATTTTTCAACTTTTACCTGCTTGCTCGATAACGAGATCATCCTGAGGTTCCTGTCTATACAACTATGCTCTTATAATATCTGATAGGTTTTCTACAAAAGAACTATACGAGAAAAATACGAAAACAATTTCTCCTATCAGAAATTTTATAACAAATATCGTATTTACTTTTTTAGATAGACTATTGATTTGCCTTTCTTTCAAATTTCGTTCTTGGATAATACATTGATTTGTATAATAGGGTACAACAAAGGTTTCATACTTTAACTATTATACATATATTTAACTATTTGATCAAGGTGTGGACATATGTTTAAATAAAAATCTGAATACTTCACATAATGAACACTTTAGTATTCAAGAATTAAGAAGTAATAAAGAGAAAGCATGTAGCAATTAATTTGGATGGAACGATCCAAAGATCCATGGTTTAATTGAAATATGTCTTTTCATTTCGAAAAACTGCAGCTTTCATTGAAAAACAGAGGTAATACGCACGTAGGTGGCACGCGTGTACACCTGATCGAAATGCGAGTGTGTTATCCGTTGGTTTGTGGGAGTGGCAACACGTGTTCTCCATGTGTGTCAACCCACAGTGGCATAGCTAGGACGAGAAAGGGGAATATGTATCGGCGTAGTATCGGCCTGTACGAGTTCTCATAGAGGCGGGCTGCATACATATCGTTGGTTTCGTAGTGCCGTGTGGCACGAACTGCACGAAACCTCTACAAAGCCAAACTACATGCGTCCCTGCGATCTACTTCTATCGTAGAAGCCTCTTTTACGTCCCCTGGTAATTTTTTCATATAAGCTGCAGCGAGTCGTTTTCATGGATCAACCTGGCTGCGACGCGATGCTCCTATCGGTTCTACTTCATAAAAGTATAAACAGTTTACTAATTATTAACCTTGCGACGAAATTTATTACCACTGCTTACTTTTTCATTACTGTGGTATTCAGTGGGGTTCATTTTATAAGAGTTGTTAGAATTCAGAACTGTTTTTATTGAAACGTAGTAATAGTGAATTAATATACTTATAATAGTAAGTTGAACCTTATGTGTAGGTTGCATATGCATATAATGTTGCAGTATTGCAACATACATTTTATCTGTTGCAATGAGAACTGTTTCAAAATACATCGTACTTCATACATCGTATATCGTACTGAATACATGCATGAAGTTACAGAGGTAATATCAGTTCTCATTATTTCCGTAATCAGTTCTCATTATTTTTTCCTTGCTTTTACAAAACTGATGCATTTAAGAGTTACCTTACTTATCAATGAAAATAATTTTGATAAAATCTGTAAGTAAAATATGGTCTTCTAAACCTTATAGAATAAAAATGATTTTATTTCTCATTAATTTTTATTAATTTTTATGAAATTAAATATTTTCATATAAAGAGATCGCAAATTTAATTTAATCGAGTACTAATTCATTGCATAATTTCCCATTGAATATGAATTCAACTGAAAATGAAATCACTTGAAAATTGTAGACGAGATGATTAATTCAAATTAAAAGCTAATGAAATCGGAGATTAACATGGATTTTTTGATATTAACAAGAGTTTTTAATTTCGAAGTTGAAACTTATAATTCGAACAAATAGGAGAAGATTTTCTCTAATGGAAATATTATTTGTTCAGAAGTTCAGAAGGTTTCTCATCATTTTGCAAATATTCCGGCAGTAAATTCGCGGGAAAGTATGAAGAACGATTTGTCTGTAATGGCCGTAATTTGCACAAACGCTTTCATTAAAAAGTTATTTAACGAGGAATTTTTTTGAGCACTATGCATCACACGCTATTGTTCCTATTCGCTGTATTCCGGGAAACATGTTATTACTTGTTTTATAGAATCTTGCAGCTTTCAGAAATATACACCGCATAGGTTTTTTCGATTTATTGCTATTGTAAATAACGAAAAATTGAACGCAGTCGAATATATGAAGTTCGAACGCAGCAAAAAATGTAATTGCTCTTTTCAAATGCACCACTGTATCAAAATGCATAAATTTGATTCTGAAATATGTATGAGTCGTTTATTCAATAGAATCCATTTTGGTTTATAAATAAATTCCGAATGTTTACGAATGCATATTCTTGTACAATATTTTTGCTTTTATTTCGTCGAGTTAACTCGTTATTTGATCAACTACCAATACCTTCTCAAACCTTAGTCTTCGTGATGATACTGTTATCTAAATAAATTCTCTTTATATTTATTGAAAATAACAACTGCTTAAACTTGTTAAGGTTAAAATAACTTGTGTAGGATTATATTTGTTGAGGATCGGAATTTTTATATTCTATAGGAATTTTTATATTTATATTTTAATTTATATATTTATCGTACGTATCATGTTTTCGAGACTTTAAGTAGGTAATAAATAATTTTTATCATCCTTTGCTAAACATTTTGTTACCGCATTAAATCGTCGAGGGAGTACCGAAGAAACAAAAGAGAGGAAGCGAAAGAACAAAACGAATTTGATAGAATTAAAAACGGTATTCCTGTTTTATTGATCTTTGCATTACGTTTTTCCTCTCATTTTAACACAGCCACTCGTTCGTTGTTCGAACAGGAGGTTGCAGATTTCGAATACATTTGTTCGACCCTCGAAAGCCATTTTTCCCCGGTGTGCCGCGTACGAGTGTAGATTACCGTAAATGCATATGCGTGATGAATTACTTGGTGACGAACGAGCGATATTTCCGCCATAATATATTCTCCGGGTTATAACAAAACCGTTTCAGCATAAAAAAATCCTCGGACCGTAACGCACATTTAATTGCAAGAATTATCGTTTTCCGACGTAACGCGTGATTTACATAAACGTTAAATCAATCCCGTCGTTACTTTAATGTAGCGAGTTTCCTTAAGTTAATTTATTATAAAATAATTTCTTCTTAACTTTTTATTAGCTAATTTTCGTTAAAAATTACAAAATGTTTACAAGGTTTACAATCTTTCAATTTACAATTTCTCAAGGTTTACAATGTTCAAGTTTCATTTTACATTGGTTTTCAATGTTCAAAGTATATAAATATAAATTTTTATTCGTTTTCAACGTTTACAACGTTAAAGTATCATTTTATATGAATTTTCTACATTTAGAACTTTCAAATATCAGTTCATATTAATTTACAAAGTTTAACCTCTTAGACGCACTATCATAGTGGCTTTTGCGGACACCATCTTTCTACACGACGGCTCACTATAGTGGCTTTCGTGAATGTCACCGTAAACATAGCGCCACAGCTCACTCTACTGACTCACTCGCTCACCGTTTCAATTCAATGATCGTTTTCATACGTTTTGATTCGCACTTTTTTGCCTTCACCACGTTTTATAAGAGTATCAACAAATCCCGCGAAAGTACATTACATGTAAATAAAAGGTAACGCCAAGTAGTTTAGGCACTATGGGACCTCTTCGCACTAATACATTGGAAACATTTGGAAATTCTTGTGAATTTTCTAAAAAGTAAATTATCAAAGTTAAAGTACATGTATCATATCTTTGGAAAAATTATAATTTAATCATTAAAAACTTCGTTCCAACGTACTCGCGTAAACAGCATTGTCACACATTGTGCTGTTTACGTATTATTCGTGTCGAACTCTGTCGTACAGAGAAGCAACGTAAAGTACAGCTTAAGAGTTTAACTTGTAATGTTCGAAACATTCGATGCCATAAGAAGACCGATTTCTCCGGTGAATATATTTGCTGAATGTTAAAAGAAGTGGTCCGACGAAGAAAGCGATCAGAATTTAGCAAGAACCATTTAATTTCGTAAAACGGTTCTCTACTCACAACGAACCCTGCAGAGAAGCAGCACCACGTAAAGTGCGCCATGCCTACGAGGTTAACGCGTTGTAGAAATTTCAGTTGATCTTATAGCGAAGAGTTGTCGATTTTCGTGTTATTTTTACTCGAGGCTGTACCATCTCGGCATCATCGCGAAAACGAGTTCGCTTCTTGACAAAATCAAAGTGTATCTTATTCGTCGTGCTTGCAAACTTTCGTCGACTTTGTCGTAGCTTCGAAGACAACCGTAATTAACGTCTGAGACACGGATCAGCTCGATCCGAGGTTTCTCGAACAACGAAATTCAAGGAAGGGAAGAGACTTGGTCGTATCGAGGGCAGGGCAGAAAGACGGGTCGAGGCAATTTCGTGGAGCAAATAACAGGGAAATTCAGGGTTCCCTAGTCGCGCAACATCCCCTAACCATCCAGCAACGTTCCCCTGTGAAACTTTTAATTATCCTTTCCAGGCTTGTTCTTTAATGAAGACGCTCGGCGTTCGTCGTGTCGGAACGTATGACGTTCTAAATAATTACAAGTTGCCCCGGCAAATTCTAAAGCGTACTACAACCATCAAAGAGCGCTGCGTTATTTTACAATCAGCCGGTACGTTGTAATTGACAGGGATTTAGAACACGGGAAAAAAGTAAGTGTTCCACTCTTACAGCGCAATTTTTTTATATGCAACCTTATGGTGCATAATTTTCGGATATGAATTTTAAAATATGAAATTAAAAATTATTGTGTACGGAGAAATTTTAATTCATATTGTATTTTTCTGGTTAAATTTATAAAAATATATGTACGGAAATTTTCGCAATTTTCTGGTTTAACATTTTATGATCAGTAAAACATTCTTCATCATAATATCATTATTGAGGTAAATTATTAACTGGAGCAATAACACGTCAAGTTAATATTATTTTCTTCTCGTCAAATGTATGAAAATATGTGTACAAAAATTTACACAGTTTTTAACACAATATTCTGATTTAGTATTTTATGATCGATAAAACATTTTTATTATATAAGTTATTAACTGAAGCAACATGAATGCACAAAAACATGTACAGCTATGACACAATTTCCTCGCTTAATATTTTAGAATTCGTAAAACATTTTTAATCAAAATATTATTATGGAGGTAACTTATTAACACATTGTAGCAAAAATGCATATCCATAAAATAAAGATAAGTTAACAATAACCATGCATAAGCTTCGAAAATTTCGTTGCAATTGCTTCCAAAACTAGAAATACATATTCACAATACGTGTTCCACAAATTTTCATTTTCATATCACTTGTTTTACGTCGCATTTTATAACTGGCCAATATTACCGCAGAGATAAAATTCGTAGCAAGTTTTACTAAAAAATTTTACATAAAACGTTGTCCTTAAACAAAAATAAAAGAAATACAGCGATACGAAATGACTGCAATTTTTAATATTAACATTTGTTTACGCACGAAGAGAATTTTTGCAGTAGCTCTGTACAGTGAAGTTATTGCAATCGATTTTCTTTTTAAGGGGAGAGTATTAAAGATATATAATTTTGAACGATTAAGGGGTGAAATTACAATACTTGCGTCCCAACACTGGGGGCGTAAAACTGTTGTACGCGTCCAACTTGAGGAAAGTTTACAAGCACACAAACTTCCTCGAAAGACGTTATCCTGTTAAGAAAACTTGTCCAACACTAATTTTCTTAATGACAAAATCATTTTTCCTTTTTATACTGTAAATATGACGGTAACATTCTTCCGAACAAGTATTAGGTTAAAGAGTGCTATGCTGTGCTTGCTTCATTAAAGCTAACATTTTTAACTTGCCAAGTATTATTTATGTACGCACGTGTCGTGACTAATTTTACTAATATCCGCCATTTTTCTTTTCAGACATGTCCTACAGGCCCCAGCGTCCCGTTATCGAGGGTGAGTATCTGCTCTAATTTATCTTAACAAGAAAATGTCTCTTGCTTCGTTTAAAGCTTTCGTTCAAGCATATCTGTATCGAGATTAGGTTCTTGTATAAACAGTAACTAGGTAGACTAGACCCCTTCTATAAAGTCAGATGGAAGATAATTGCGATATCTCGTGTTAGAGACTTAGAAATTTTTTAATTTTTAAGTTTGTGGTTTCTCGGATTTCTGAATGTTAAGATTTTTTAATTTTTGGATTGATGGATTTTTTAATTTTTTAATTTTCAAGTCTTCAAATTTCTAAGTTGTCGGATTCTCCAATCTCCAAATTCTCAAATTTACAAATTTCTAATTTTTCAAATTGACGAATATTCAAATTTGCATACTCTCAAATTTCTGTACTTCCCCAATTTTTAAAACCCAAATATTTCAGTTCACAAATTTCAAAATTTTTAGACTCTCAAATCTCCAAATTCCCGTATTATCAAATTTCTGGATTTTCCGAATTCTAAATTTCCAAATTTTCAAGCTCCCAAATTTCTGAATCTTCACATTTTCAAATGATTGAGTTCGCAAATTACTAGATTTCTAGTTTTTCAAATTCTCAAACCTTCAAATTCCCAATTTTCCGACTACGAAAATTTTCAAATTTCTACATTTTCAAATTTTCAAACCTCAAATTTCTAAATATTAAAATTCTCAAATTTTGAACGAATTGCAAAATACTTCAATCCAAAAAACCAAATCACAAATAACTAAATAATCTTTGAAATCTATTGAACTACTAAAAAATGTTGATTGAACAACTTTCGTGCGAGACAACACAAAAAGAGAATGAAACGAAGCAATTTCAGCGGAGATTAATAGTTGTCTCGTTTTAGAAAGCGATAATAGCGGTTGAAAGCAAGGAATACTGCAAAATATGAAGATTGCTAGACTGGCACGGATAGGAAGAAGAAATCGTAAATGACTTGCATAACGATCAAGCTTTAATGGCTTCGTAGGGGATGTAAATTGGTCAGCACGCGATATTTGAGATCGTGTTATCCTTTCTGGTCGAGGAACAGGCTCTTGTCTTTCACGCTGGCGTACGACTCAATTACGAGAAATGCCTGGCGAATTTTGAAATAACACTCATTTTGATATGAACGGTCACGCTATCGTAAGCACGCTAAAAATCCTGTCGGTTTAATTGAACGATCTCTTGCAAGTTATTTTTCCTGATGTTTGTTGCGAATTGCGTGTTTACGATTTTATTTTAACTGGATGTTTTTCAGGGGATTAGGTCGAGTGGTGGTCAGACACTGCAAGCTAACACATTTACTGCTGTTAACACATTTAATGAAATTTAACATATTTATATGGGCATTTATGATATTCTATATGTGGTAGTCTATTTGTTTATGTCTATTATTTATCAAAAATACAGATAGCGAATTTCTTAGTTTCATTTTTAACACGTTGACTGCCATGATGGCGACTCCTTCAAATCCGGTTAAATTAATTATTTAAAAGTATAGCAAGCAAAAGGAATATTTAACATTGACTGTGTACCGTTCTTTCAACGTGAAGGCTTGCTTACGATATACATTAACAGATTAAAAGATGAAGTTGAAAGAGTATCCATGTTTTTAATAATCTGTCATATAGAGTGTCTGACCACATACACCACTTATCACTGTAGAAGTCAACGTAATGTATCAATACATCAGTGACACGATTTTGCAAGTTTAGAACTTTTTCTCCTTTATTCTTCCTGTAGATAAATACATTGCTAGATAAATTACTGTTCACGAAAAATAAAAATTGTGAATTTTTCGGTTTCATCTTTAATTTGTGAAAGTACATTAGCGACTCTGTATTATAAACACGTAGAATTTTCTCTCATTTTTTTCCTTTAAATAAATACGTTAATTATTTAATGTTTGTTAAAATTAGAGATGGTGAATATTTTAGTTCCATATTGAAAATAATTTTTAAAAAATTATTTTCTTTCGTTTCTTTTTCTTTTTGGTGAATAAACTGTTTGATAGTTAATTACTGTTTGTGAAAGATATATGTAACAAATTTTTGTGTTTCATCTTGTCATTTGTTAATGTACATTACTAACTGAATACTAAAAGTACTTATTTTATGTGTCTGGATTGTATAATCATTTTAATCGATTTCCGTATCATACATCATGTGAATAATATATGTTACTTATGTTAATATATGTTAAAAATTATGCAAAATAGTGTAAGATATTTACAGCTCACTTTTTCTTTAGAAAAAGAAATTTCTGTAAAATATACTGCTAAATTTAATAATATACAATTTAAAAATAAACAAAATATAATTGTTATCTGAATAAAATAACAGTCTTTATGTCTATCTTCTTAAAGATTATTGTAGCATAATTTTCCGAATACGTCAAATGGTCGATACAGCAGATGAAAAATCAATTCGCTGCAGAGGAATTAGTCCCTTGCATGTTTCCTTTTTCGCGAGTTTCATAATTCCTTTATGAAAAAGCTGAAAAGAATGATGATTTATGAACGATTCTCAGTCGATACACCAATATCTGCCAGACACGTCGAGCTGAATGTTACGGTGACTGCAAAATACAAACAAAATACGTCGATAATATACGCGCAACAATGGTAGAAACGAGCAGAGGGGTTGAAAAACAGCCCTCCCGTAACACGTTTGACAGGATGATTTGTACCGGTGTTTTATAAAACTGTATGCCTTTTCAGCACTGCACAAGATAACGATCGTAACGCGCGATGAATACGAACAATAAATGTTCTCTCGCTTTGAAACGAGCTCGCGATCGGGCTAATGTCTGCAATTCTGATTCACGACGAGACATTCGTTCGCACCTGAATCAGCTACTCAAAGTTTGCCCTATGAAACAGCGAAATTCTGCCAATAGTCGAAATGGGTTTCGTGCAGCTTTTTATTTTTATATTTACGAGCTAGTATATCGCGTATTTTTAATATGAAAACGTTTATCATGAGAACTTTTAATATTGAAAATGTGTGTATGTTCAATACGGTATATTTTACGGTCTTATATAAAATACCAGTTTTCACATTCTCAAGCTTGAAATTTGGAAATTGATATATTCTTGAGAACTGTAATTTTTGTGGTTGCAAATTTGTAATGGGTAAATTCGCAAATTTCTAATTTAAAAATGGGCGAATTCTTAAATTTTGAAATTTGTAGATTTTGAAGTTTCTAACTTCTCAAATTTACATATTTTAAAATTTGCGAATCAATTTTCAATCTGTGTAAATCTTTACACTCTCAAATTTATACATTTCGAAACATCGAAATACTAAAAGTTTTAAATTATGATTTGCCCAAATTCCCAAATTTTCAATTATTCAAATTTCCGAATTTCTAATCCCTAACATACTCAAATTTCCAATTTTACAAATTTCCAATCCCCCAAATACTCAAATTTCTGAATTTCCAATCCCCCAAATTCTCAAATTTCTGAATTTCCAATCCCCCAAAATCTCAAATTTCTGAATTTCCAATCCCCCAAATTTTCAAATTTCCGAATTTCCAATCCCCCAAATTCTCAAATTTCTGAATTTCCAATCCCCCAAATTCTTAAATTTCTGAATTTCCAATCCCCCGAATTCTCAAATTTCTGAATTTCCAATCCCCCAAATTCTCAAATTTCCAAATTTCCAATCCCCCAAATTCTCAAATTTCCAAATTTCCAATCCTCCAAATTCTCAAATTTCCGAATTTCCAATCCCCCAAATTCTCAAATTTCTGAATTTCCAATCCCCCAAATTCTCAAATTTCCGAATTTCGAATCCCTTCAATTCTCAAATATCCAGTTTCACAATTTTCTGAATCTCCAATCCTCTAAATTCTTAAATCCACCAATTCTAAAATTCCTAATTTCTCAAATTTTGCAAAATTTTCAAACCCCCAAAATTCTAAATTCCTGAATTCTCAAATTTCCTATTTTCGAAATATCCAAATTTCAAAAATTCCCAAATCTTCTAAGAATATATCCATGCAATTAAAATAAGTATTTGGCAGTTAACTAATAAAATGGTTAGTAGCAGTTTCTTTTTGTACCACGATACATGGAATTCAGTATATCCACAGCAGAAGAAGTATTTTACTTTTTAAATGTATTTCCACGTTTCGCGGAATGTCTGCAGTTTCAGGAAGCAGGCATTCTTCGCTTCGCAACATAAGTATATTATTCGTGGAATTCGAGAAACGTTCAAAGGCAGCTGGAGGAGGGAACCGTAGAAATTAGCCCGGTACGTTTGGGCTACCACACAGGAAATTGCGTGAAATTTGTAGCACAGCGAATGTCGATTATCAATTATTAGGAAAGTTGGGTGGTGCAAAGGACGAGGGGGTGGACGTTAGGTTACAGTTACATCGTTATTTGAATAGTTCACCGATACGATCGTTTCGGCAATGCGCACTGCGGATATCCGAAGTTTGGATATCCGGATATTGAATATGGTTAGGCGGAAATTGGGAATATTCCGGATACTTCGGAAACCGTTACTTTGGCTAACGTTAGATGTTTCGGTGACAACGCCGTCTGCGAGGCCAATTAGTTTTGAATTCCGCATAAATCAGCCACTAACAGTCGTGTACACGAAATAATTGAAATTGGTTTCTGTAGTTCAACCTTTATGTCTTCAACTTTTACTGATTGTAATACAACTTGAGAAACTTACATCATTTTGCATTTAACCCTTTACAACGTCTCCCACACGTGACGCACTCACGCTTCTGTGACACAATTTTACTCGCACTTTTCATATGTTTTATTTCAGAATTTAAGTTCAATTATAATTTATATAGGGTGTTATCTGTAAACTCTACTCTCGGTTTTTCTCTCATGTATGCCACTTGCTGAGTATAAAATTAACATAACATTTCAATATTGTAGCTGTGCGTCCCAGTGTCAGCAGTGATTAAACGACGCTTAGCATTCTCAACAAGTGAACATAAGGAAACTGTATCTAAATTTGACTACAAACGTAAATTTCTAAAAATTTAACTCAGTAATTTAATTAACAAACGTCAGAATTAGTAATGTAGAAATCTTCTGAATTATATTTAAACAAAACTTTTAATACATCTCCATTTGTATGTTGCATTTAGCACTCTGTGCACTGTGTTAAAATTCCAGGAAATTCAGTTTGTAATTTTATTTCTTCGTACTTATATTTAACCCATCCAGAAGAAAGTATTGAACGTTTAGCATTCTTCGTAAATGGTTAATTAAGGTCGTTTCTATTGAAAAGGCAAATATAGATCTGGCATGGTACTAAATTACAAAGTATTTCACCGCGCATTTTTTTATACAATTTTATTGCTATATAAATACCAAGCTTTTCTTGGAACTTGTGAACCAGCGGAACAGTTGTGCTGCATTTATTTTTGAGTAGAAAAAAAAATGATTAATAGCATCATCCATCATATAAATTCTCCGTACAAAAAGTTTATTTATCTTTTCCACATGAAAATTTCGAATACACGATAAATTATTTGGAGTATAAAATGAATAATAAATGAACGACTAACGATTAATTATTTCAATGAACGATCAATGATTAATCGTTGATAATGTCCATCACTGTGGGATACATTAAAAACCGAACGGGAGAAAAATGGCGAAATTACTCATTTATGCGTACTCGTAGAAACATAATTCATATTGGAACGCGTGTCGTACAGCAAAAGTGTTCGTCCAGAATGAAATTCAAACATTCTTAGAAAAGCTTCGCGTTTCGAGTGTATCCGCGATGGCAAGAAAAGCCACGAATATCTCTCCGCATTTCGTTGCTCCGGAGATGCTCCATGCCGCCGCGAAATTTATTCCATTTGCGAATAGCTTTCCCGCGAATAATTTTTATCGGGTCTCATCTCGCTCGTATTTCCGTTTCCTTGCCACGAAACGATAACGAATTCCGCATAATTCGGATAAATAAGCACGGTAACGAAGCGTACTCCGTCTCCCTTTGCCTCTCCTTTCCCTCGAATAATATCTTGCCGACTTTATTCCGGTAGCGTTTTGTACCGACCGATTCGTTCTAATTCGGTTACGAGCTTTTCGTGAATGTATTTATGATACCGCCGATATTATGGTTTCCACGGCTTAATTGTACAAAGGAAGATTCTCGACTCATCGGGGAAGGAGATTCTCAATCGTTTCCTGGAATAAAAGGAGAATAAAACTTATTCGGCTACAGGATAAACATGACGCGTTTCCTTCTCTCTAAGGAATTCAACACGCCGCAAACTTTTCACGAAATCGTGGTAAATTCGCATAAATACTTACATGTCATGAAACTTTTTTTGTACTTTAAAGGGCTCTTCTGCAGAAACCAATAAGTGAATTGAAAATTTAACATGCATTCTTATTTGAATAAATTAAATCCTTGTTTGTTAAATTCATTTTTACTAATTCATTCAATTTGTATGAATCTTAAAATTTCTGAATAATCGAATTTATGTGAACACTGATAGTTTGAAAATATTTGGGGTCCAAATTTTCCTGGTTATATTTTCTTGTATTTTTATGACAAATTACATGAAAAATATTAGGTATTTTCTTCCGTCTTCTTTTCTAAGTACAGTATTAAACAAATTCAATTTATTTGGTTTACATAGATAATAAGTTGCTCGTTAACGAAAAATTAATAACTGAAAATCATTCTTAATTTGGATAGTCGATATGTGATTTAACTTTAACATAACATGATACAGTAACGCGCTTGTTCGCGGCCATGGTCAGTCGCTGCGCTCGAACCCATCACTATTGTCGTCTGATCGGTGTTTTTCGTTAATAATTCAAAAACAGAGCTTCATATCCTATTTTCGCAAAGAGAAAAGTTGTTCAGAATCATCTCAACTATAACTTCTGAAAATTACACTTGTTGTAGGATACTCTGTATTCTGTACTTGTAAATAGTATAGGTCCTTATATGATCAAACGTGTTTTCTACAGAGTCTATATCTTTTCCAGTCACCATATCTAAAACCTTACACCCTAATCCTAATCACCTAATATAGATACTAACAAAATGTATTAAAATTTTATATTCAAGATGTTTATTATCCATATAATATGCACGAAGAAACAATTTTTATAGCCTCAAGCATTACGCTGAACGTTACTTTATCGTCTAAGCATTTCATCCGTCGCGACACGCTGCCAGAAAGATGGCTCGGTTATTCGTAGACGAAACGTTTCGAAAAGAAATCTCACGGAATTGTTTTTGCGAGTCGCTGGGTTCCGTAATCCAACTGTCTGCACAGGGGAAACGAGATGCATTGCGAAGGGCAAAAGTCACAACAGGGCCATAACTCTTGCATGCTGAAAAACTCACTGATATGCAGTTTCGTTGTCTCTGGAGGGTGCGTCCCACCGTGACACACATCAATCAAATTACTGTCACGGGCATCAAGCATCTTTACACGGAATCGTGCGCGCGTGTTCTCGTGTTGCAATTAAACTTTTCATCGCGCAAAGAATACGATCACTTTAAATTATACGTGTTTTATTGAACTCGTGTTTCGCACGAGGAGTGAATCGATAGTTGCGTGCCGATAATGAATGATATCGTTTGACAATCTTTGGAAATAACAATAGTTGGTGATGGTAATTTCTTGTGAAAGGTGTTGAAACAGGAACAGCAGTAAACTATCGTAGGTACAACGAGAACAGCAAGAACGATTATAAAAATAACAAGCATAATTACAGTTGCGAGAGTGAACAAGAACGACAAGAACAACAAGAACAACAACAACAACAACATCAAGAACAAGAAGGATAACAACAAGTATAATCATAACAGCAAGAACAACAAGTATCATATTATAACGCAGAAACATGTCCGTGAGTTAGGCTGAGATGTTGTACGCGTGCTCGGAAACAAGGCAGAAAAATAATATTTGTGTACTCTCGCAATGGCAGTACAGTAAAACCCTTATTAAGGGACGCTTTTTAAGGGATACATAAAAACTAACTACGTCATCATTGTGGGTGCTTTGACTACTTTTTTTTTTATTACTTTGTAAAAATTTACTGCGGATATCTATCTTTTACGGTTTAGGACTGCACAGGAGGTCAAGGTTAACTGATTAATTTCCCGTGCATAGCACGAGGTGTTACGCTACTTAGTAATAAAATGATTAAACAATAAGTTTAACTAAGTTATGCACTATATGAAAAGTGGTGACAATAAAGAAAAACTTATCAACAATCATTGTGTTTTTATTGTTACTTAACAGATTCAACAGAATAAAAATTTACATATTCGAAAGAGAGAATTTGTATCAAGAGAACATGGGAATTCCTGGAATTTGACGTAACCAAAATTCCAAGAAGTGGCACGAAGGATACCTCCTCACAACTTATGTTGTCCTGATACAAATTTTCAAAATCGGTCGGTGGAATTGCAAAGATCGCGCCCCGAGAATTCTTGAAGTGACGTTATGAAAATTCCATGAAGTACAAAGAATACCTCCTCATGATGCACGTTCTCCTGGTAAAAATTCTCAACATTTTGTTTTTTATTTTTAATTTTTTAAAATTTGGGGCAATTTCTGGGGATCGGAATGACGGGATTTACAAGTAAATATGCAAATACATGTTTGTATTCGTATTTATTTTGAAACACTTTTGTACATCAAATGACTTAATATATTTTATTAATAAGTGAATACATTATTAACACTTAATTCTAGGACGCAATTATTACAATAATATGTACATATTAATATACACTGTAATACACCATCTTGCAACTATAAGAACAAGAACAGCAAGAGCAACAACAACAATCAGAGCCATAAAACCAATAAGAACTGCAAGAACTGCGAAAATGGCAAAATCAACAACAGTGACAAGATCAGCAACAATAACAAAAAGATGAAGAAGAACCATGGCATCAGTAGGATCTCCAAGACAATAATTACTTTTTGTGTAAGCTCATGCATTGCCCACATTCTACAAAATGAGAATGAAAGTGAATATTGAGTATAAACTTGAAATTAACGATAAGGAAGATAAAGGTTTTGTTTCGCCATATAGGAACTAATCCTACTCAGGTTTTTCCCAATATATCTTTCCGTAGGTATTTAATTATATTACCATGGTTGCAGTACAATAAGCTGTAGGACACGTAACGCGTTAATGACTCCGCGTTAAAACAAATTGATCGCGCAAGAATGCGAAACAAACGACGACTAACAATCGGTAAGGGGAGAGATAGACCGTTATATCTAAAGCGTTATTTCAAACGGGAGGGAAAGTTCCATTTATGCTTTATGGTCAGTCTGGAAAAGGATTTCCTGAATAGAAGGGGGGAAAAGAGCCGCGCTTCCATAGAGATCACTGGATGAAAAAGGTAGAATAGAAATTCCGCCAAAAATATTCTACGACAACGGGTGCAGTTACTATAAATCGTTGCGTCCTCGTGTTCCACCCTCGTGGCTGTCCTTGCTAACGGTGGTGTGAATGCGAGAGAGAGAGAGAGAGAGAGCAGGCTGAAAAGGACAGAGAAAAGGGGTAAAGGAACGGGACGGTCGGAAAAAAAAGGAATCCAACCGATAAATTACGCTGAGAAAATACCGTGCAACGATGGTGGAGGGGGAAAGAAGAAAGAGAGTCAGAGGGTCAGAGAGACAGATGGAGAGAAAGAGAGAGGTAGTAAAAAAAAGAAATAGCAGGGGTAGAATTGTCGGTTCACGCGGTATAAATGTGGAAGGGTGGCTCGCTTTATACGGGTTTTTCCGAGCCCTCACCGAACCAACTTACACTAGCCGGCATTATCTGGCCGCTAGCTAATATCAGCCATGAAATTCCATCGACCACCATGGGCGAATGTCCGGGAAAGAAAATCCAGGGCAAGGTTTTTATGTCATGATCGCCCACGGTTAGATACGCCTGCCTGATATTACGGAAAGATCAAACGGATTTCGATATCCGATCTCGCGATTTATGTGAAACAAAATTACGGTCTGTTTAAAACCTGCGCCTTCCGGTTCACTGTACATTTCGGTTTATTTTCATGGTTCCCCGAAGACTGTACATGTGGTTCTATTAAATAAGAACGAACATGTTGATGTAAATTTTATTATAGTTTTGTTCATTTCTTTCTAGATAATGAGTTAGGTCAGAAAAGTACGTATAAGAGTTCAAATAAATTGCAATAGGTTATATCTTCAAGTTCTTAAATTTCTTAAGATTCAAAATTTATAAAACTTAATTTGTGGAATTCTATGTTTGAAGATTCCCTTTCTACATTTTCTAGGTTATCCAATTTCCGAAATTTCAAATTTTACAGATTTTATAAAAATTTCCAAATTCCTGATTTTCTAAAACTTCTCGTTCTATTAAAATTCCTCGTTTACCAAATTTCGAGAAATTGTAACTAAAAATCCCGCAAGTTCATCAAATGTTTAAACATCGAAACTTCTGAACTGTTAAATTCAAGCGAAACGAAGGATTGCAAGAACTCTCCACGATTTTTCTTGGGGAAGCGTTCGATGCTCGTACCACGTGGTAAGAAGTTACCGGTTTTATTATTCGTTGCTTTTGCGGATATTTCTTGTTTCGCACGTAGCTCGCGAGCTTTGTGTGCACATACGTGTGTGCAGAGACCTGTGCAAGCTATACTCGCGGCCAAAGATAAGGTTACGTTAAGAAATTGCTTTCCATGGGACGAAGCCAAACCCGCAGGAACTCTGGTCTGGTGTCGAGCAATCTTTTCTTCCTCTTTCTCGCATTCGTCCCGGTTACCTTACCTCCTCGCCATTCTTGCGCCTCGCATTTCCCTCTTCTCTTTCCCGCAGCCTCGTCTGTCGTCTCTTACTTATACCACTCCAACGTTCGTTTCTGTCCACTTCCTTCCGTCGAGATGCGCACCGACAAAAGCTGTCGGCCTCTCAAAAGAGACACGATGAAAGAACGCGGAAACCTATGCGCCACCCTTTGACTTTGCTCGAACCCGGAGCCAGATTCGACACGCTCTTTGCCCACGGCTCGAAACTGATACGACAATCATTTTGTTACGATAGCGACTCTATCGACGTTTCGCCAACGTCTCAGTTGAACGCGACCTCATTCTGTTTTGTAAAAATCTCGGACGGTGTTATTTGGGAGAAAAATGTCAAAAGGGTGGGGCGTAGGAAATGAAACCCGCGAACTCTTTGTACTACTGTTTTTTAATATAATATTGCGCTCACAAAACGTTATCGAGATGTAAGAAGTGGTCTTTTGAGAATAGAAAAGGTCGAGAAGTCACTGTTTCTTACTTTGTCCGTACCAGTTCTGTGCCACGTTGGGAAAAAAATGGTTACTTTATTAACTATTAGATTTAGAAATGAAGTACACGAAGGTTCAGATCTTATAAGGATAAGGGAGGGTGAGGTCAAGGAAAAAATTGAGTGGGGAAACTATGTAGTGAGAGGGGAAGCTATGATTTAGGTTGATCACTAATAGGGTGGCCGAAGTGCATAAGGATGAAGTTTGGGACTCAGGAAGGAGGTAATTTATGGTTTAGAAGAGACCCAAGATTTTGTCTGTTTTGTGTTTTGGTATAGAACAAATTATTTATAGAAGATAAAATATGCTAAGAATTTTTAAAACTGTTAAGAGAATCTGATTATCAATAAGTTAGTTTAATATTAATATCAGAAACTATATGTGAAAATAACTGAGAGTAACAATTAGCAATTCCTTTGAAATGTGAATGCTATCTTGAGACCCAAGGGTTTGACTGTTCTGTATTTTGAGGAGGAAAGGCTTGGAAAGAGATTTAGACGAACAGGTGTCTTATATAGAAGACAAAATATGTTAAAAGACGTTAAGGTTTTTGAGAGTATCAGACTCCGTAAATAAGTGTTTAATAGGGTAAATTATTAATCTCAGCAACTACACGTGAATTCGAACGTGAATACCAATTAACAGTAAATGAAATGCGAATGTTACTTTGAGATCCAAGAGTTTTGCTGTCTTATGTTTTGTGAAGGAAAGGCTTAGAATAAGACTTGCATGAACAAATGTCTCATTTATAGAACATAAAATGTGTTAAGAGACTTTAAAGTTTTGAAGAGAATGTGACACTGTTAATAAGTGTTTAATAAGATAATTTATTGATCTCAGAAACTACACATAAAATCGAGCGCAAGTGCCAATTAACAGTAATTCGTTTGAAATGCGAATGCTACCAGAATATTAATGCGTCCGCAAGCAACAAGCATCGTATGCAGCAATAATTCAGCGGTTTCTTTTTTATCAACGTCGATTGTTTCGTCGGTGAAAGGATTAATTTGCGACTGTAAATTGAGTAGCTAAAATATCTGGCTGTTAATCGGCAATCCTGTGTACATTCGATGTATCCAGCGTGCGTGGTAACCGCTTAATGCCCGGCATAACAACGAGCGATAACACTTTATTATATTTTACAAACCGGTCAACAGCACCGGTTGCATTATGATCGAAAAGTCCATGATCAGGGGGTGGTACACAGGCGAGGATTAAAATTAGTCCGTCATATTAACAGTCGCGACAGCCAATTTAAGTATTATTTAGAGCCGTTTGTTGTAAATATACGGAGCGAGCGTTAATCTCGTGCAGGCTATAATGAAAAGTAAACTATCTGTTTGTTTCGCTTGTTACTTTTTTCGGGTTAATTCGATTATTGATTGCACTTTTCCGAGTGTAAGGCAGTTGTTCACGGATATTTTCACGTGACGCTCATTTTGTATTTTTATATTTTTGTATTTCTGCATTTCTGTATTTCTGTATTTCCATATTTTTATATTCCTGCATTGTTACATTTCTACATTTCCACATTTCTACATTTCTCAACTTTCGAATTTCAAGTTTCTAAATTTCTAGACATCCAAATTTTTAAACCATGCAAATTTAGTAACATCATAACTTCACAATTTAAAAATTTGAAATATCTTCATTCCTACATTTGGTATACTTCAAATTTTCCAAATTTGTGCATTTCATTTTTACTACATTGTCTGCTAAATTTGTTCTATTTCCAAGCTTTTCAACTTCACAATAAAGCACTCCACACAAAAAACATCTAACAATTCATAAAGAGGTCCTTTAATTCATACCAAAATTTAAATCAAGCTCAACACATGTAACAATTTATTCGAAATGAACGTACGATTGAATGACCATATTTTATTAGTTAAATCATTTTCACATAAATGCATAAATAGCTGTCTACATTTTGTACGTCATTTGCGTATTGCTTTTTGATATAAAGCACACATATCGTATTATGATTGTCAGCATCAAATTAATTAACGAAGCATTTGGTTGCCTATTAAAGGAGGATAAACAGAATTTATCGGACAATCTGGTCTCGTATATTATTATCAATTCATTCGAGAATTCTATATTAGATGGACAACGGAACAGCGACGAATCGTTTTGTTCGTAGCATTCATTCGTTCCGTGATGCTAATTTCGCGAGGGTGCAAGTTTTTGGCAGCCGCTCGATAATTCAGTCCGCGTCGTCCTCGGCTCTCTTTCCATTTCGAATTCAATGGGTATCGGCTCGCATTAGTTATAAATTGAATCTCGATTATCCCGAAAATCGAATTTAAAATGGGACGGTATTAAGGGCGCCAATATTACCGAACGGTTCTACGAAATTCAATGGTTCGGCAGCTTCTTGCTAAATTCTGATCGCTTTCTTCGTCGGACCACTTCTTTTAACATTCAGCAAATATATTCACCGGAGAAATCGGTCTTCTTATGGCATCGAATGTTTCGAACATTACAAGTTAAACTCTTAAGCTGTACTTTACGTTGCTTCTCTGTACGACAGAGTTCGACACGAATAATACGTAAACAGCACAATGTGTGACAATGCTGTTTACGCGAGTACGTTTGAACGAAGTTTTTGATGATTAAATTATAATTTTTTCAAAGATATGATACATGTACTTTAACTTTGATAATTTACTTTTTAGAAAATTCACAAGAATTTCCAAATGTTTCCAATGTATTAGTGCGAAGAGGTCCCATAGTGCCTAAACTACTTGGCGTTACCTTTTATTTACATGTAATGTACTTTCGCGGGATTTGTTGATACTCTTATAAAACGTGGTGAAGGCAAAAAAGTGCGAATCAAAACGTATGAAAACGATCATTGAATTGAAACGGTGAGCGAGTGAGTCAGTAGAGTGAGCTGTAGCGCTATGTTTACGGTGACATTCACGAAAGCCACTATAGTGAGCCGTCGTGTAGAAAGATGGTGTCCGCAAAAACCACTATGATAGTGCGTCTAAGAGGTTAAACTTTGTAAATTAATATGAACTGATACTTGAAAGTTCTAAATGTAGAAAATTCATATAAAATGATACTTTAACGTTGTAAACGTTGAAAACGAATAAAAATTTATAATTATGTGCTTTGAACATTGAAAACCAGTGTAAAACGAAGCTTGAACATTATAAACCAGTCTAAACTGAAACTTGAACATTGTAAAACCTTGAGAAATAATAGAAATTGATACTCGAGTTCTTTAAATATTACAAATCAGTAAAAATTGGCATTTGAATATTTTAAATGTTGTGAATTAATATAAACTAATGCTTGGACGTTGTGAATATACAAAATTAATATAAATTAATACTTGAACACTCTAAAGGTAAAAAATTAATTAAAAACGATATTTATATCTTTTAAACATTGAAAGCCAGTATAGATTGATATTTGATTGATTTATAAGTATATTTTGATTAAGTTCCTGTAAAACAGCATTTAATATCAAGCATTAGTTGTATCTGTCACATTTAGAATGCTATCAGTTTGTTCGTATAATCCGTAAACGGAATAGAATAAGCAGTGATTAGCTTTCTCATTTCACGTGCAGCTAAAGAGATCAATCGACTGTCACGGTTGACAGAAATTCGATACACGTACAAATTGCAGACTATTACATTATTTAAATCTCTAAATTTCTACAATTTGGTGCTTGTATCAATGACGAGCTGTTATATAATTTAAATATCTCCAGTTCTACATATGTTCCTAAATTTCTGCTTATTTATGTATCTACACTGTTGAATTTAGAAATTCAACGTTTCCCAGATTTTACATTTGATATTTCTAAATATGAAACCTACAATCTACATTTGTAAATTCCTAAATCTCCATGTTCGAGAAAATCTAGCTTTCCATATTTAAAGACTTGCTGTCAAAGTTTCTGAATTTAGAAATTTAACAATTCCGAGTCCTTACATTCGACATTTCTAAATTTGAAACCTACAATCTACGTTTGTAAATTCGCAAATCTCTATGTTCGAGAGAATTTAGCTTTCCGTATTTAAAGGCTTACTGTCAAAGTTTCTGAATTTAGAAATGTAACATTTCCGAGTCCTTACATTCGACATTTCTAAATTTAAAACCTACAATCCACGTTTGTAAATTTGCAAGTCTCAACGTTCGAAAGTATCTAACCTCTCATATTTAAAGAACTGCTCAAAGTTTGAAGATTGAAAAAATTCTCGACTGAAAAATTTTTTAATTTACGAACCTTGAAGGTTTCGAACTTTTTGTACTTGGAGTTCGCAAGCTTCGAAGTTTGAAAATCGGAAAGTTTCTCTATTAAAAAATTTGAAAATTTATGCTCGTCTAATTATCGGCGTTGAAACACGTTTCTTTCGAAAGAAGAGATCTTTCTCCGCGCGAAAATGCAATAATCGATGTATCCACAGCCAATGGATTCGATATGAAGCGACGTTAAAATGCCCGTTCGAACGGGCTAAAAAATAGAGACAAAAGCGTCCGTATCCGCGAAACGGATCGTAGCTGGAAATGGCCGGTTTGAATTAATCAACTGCGTCGATTCTCGTGGTTGGTCGTTTATGGAAACTCACTTCCTCCCTCTCGATTCTTCGAGTTTTGTTTCATTATTTTCTCCGTCTCTTTTCCTCCTCTCTTTCTCTCTGTGTTTTTATTTTTATTTTAAATCAGAGAAAATAGATTTCGTTTCAAGAGAAACAGAATTTGCCGGTAACTGAAAAACATTCAATACAACTCGACATTTCGCAGAGGACAATGTTTCGCGGTACGCTTAAATATTGATCGATTCGTGAAACGCTTTGAATGATGCTTGATGAGAATTTTTTTTCGTTTATTTTTTCAATCCTGGTGCCGCTCGATTGGTCTTTTAATGTCGCCAACCTTATTCATTGGGAAAGATCACGCTGGTCAAACGCACAATGAAACCACTGCATTTGGCAGATCGCTGCGAAACGTTTCACTTGTTTATGAAATCTACCCTTTGCTATCGGGTTTATTCGGCCAGTAATCGTGCGTGTGTGAATCGTGTGTTGACACAAAAATTGGAAATTTCTTCAATATTCATGGCACTCGCTGTCGGATTTGTTTTCTGTCGTTTACTGATCAGATATGCTTCCTTTTTTTAGTATGGATATAAGAATAATTGTATGCTGTTGTCAGGGACTTCATATGTGGATGATATTTTTAAATAAAATTTTAACCTTATTTTAAATTCTGTATATTTTGTATAGTTTTCAGTACTTTGTTCTTTAAATTAGGGTAGTTTGCAATTTTAATTTGATTATGGTTGAATTGGACATTATTGGAATTTTGAAATAAATTGCAGATACTTGTAATTAATATATGTAATTTTCTCATATAATACTTTTGGATACATCAAAGTTTTATAAATTTGTAAACTTTTAAATTTGCAGCATTTTAGATTTTTTAGTTTCTGAAATTTTCAAATTTCTTAATTTTTAGATTTCTAAGTTGTTAAATTTCAAATTTTTCAAATTCTCAAAAGCTCTGAGGCTTCAAAGTTTCAAGTTTTTAAAGTTATTAAATTTCTAAGTTCCTAAGTTTCTAAGTTTCTAAGTTTCTAAGTTTCTAAGTTTGTAAATTTGTAAATTTGTAAATTTGTAAATTTGTAAATTTGCCAATTTGCCAATTTGCCAATTTGCCAATTTGTGAATTTGCCAATTTACCAATTTGTCAATTTGTCAATTTGTCAATTTGTCAATTTGTCAATTTGTCAATTTGTCAATTTGTCAATTTGTCAATTTGTCGATTTGTCAATTTGTCAATTTGTCAATTTGTCAATTTATCAATTTGTCAATTTGAAAACTCCTAAATTCCTAAATTCCCAAATTCCCAAATGCCAACATCTATAAATTTCTAAATTCTCCAATTCCTAAATCCCCAAATCCTAAAATTGTCTCTTTCCTAAACTGATGTGAATCCCTATGACCTCACTTTCTCAAGCATCCAAATTTCCACATCCCAAAAAAAATACCAACCTACACTAATCACGAGATCACACTGCATCCGAATAACCAATAACCAATCACATATTCCACAATATATAATAGCATAAATCACGTAACTACTTCCACGCGTTGCCTCGACTCCCTCTAATCTGAAGCACCTCATCCACGTTTCATCTAAAATCTTCACTACGAAACATTCGAGAGCACCTTCCACGGACAATATCTTACGATGATCGAAATTACTGAACATTATCGAGAAGTGGCAAATAATCGATGCCATTTAGCGCGATCGAGCCGGCAAATCAAAGTCACATTAACCAAAGTCAAGTCTGCGAGATCTCCAGCGAACACACGCTCACGTGTACAGGTACGTGCCCCAACCGAAACCCTTTAACTCGTGCAATCACGCTCTGTAACTGAGACATAGTTCTCCGGGGACGACCAGTCGAGATTTACCGACTCGATTCCCCTATATCGTTCCTGTGCACGTACCGCACACAGACTGGCGTGATCCTGCAAGCATGTGAATCTGCACTTACAACTATGCTTTGTGTAAGTGTATGTGGACATGAAGGTGGCTGCAGAACGTCGATATGTTTTCTGAATGTTCATCTTGCTTTTCTGTTTTCATATCTCATTGGATATTGTTAGTTTTTTTGACTTTAGAGCTGATATTTTTTTGTTAAAAAAGTTTGATTAGTTTAGGATTGTTCAGTTGGTTTTATGGGTTTGGCAGGTTTAGTGGGTTCAAACAGTTTCGTAGATTTACTAGGTTCATATAGGTGTTTAATAGGTTCAGGTAGGTGTTTCGTTTAGGTAGGTATTTAGTGAATTTAGGTGGGTATCCTGTGGGTTTACTAGATTTATGTAAGTGTTTAGTACGTTTACCAAATGTAGGTTATTTGGTAAAGTTCAGATTAAGCATTTAGTAGACTCAGTAAGTTCATATAGGTGTTTCGTTTATACATTAATATATTTAGTTAACATACATAAGCATTTTAGAACATTTGCAAGTTCAGTGTTTAATAGGTCTAGATAGAGATGGAATATAGATGTTTAGTAGGTTTATTAGGTTTACGTAGGTGTTTAATAAGTTTAATAGAGCTACGTATGTGTTTAGTAAGTTTCATAGATTTTGGCAGCTATTAGGTTTAGTACGTTCAGACAAGTGTTTAGTAAGTTTCGTAACTGCAGACATGTGTTCAGCAGGTTTAGTAGGTGTACATAGCTATTTAGTAGGATCTGTAGATTTATTAGATTTACGCAGATGCTAAGCAAATTTAATAGATTTAAGTAAGTGTATAATAGGTTTAATACATTTAGACAAGTGTTTAGTCAGTTTAATAAGTTCAGACAGATATTTAGTAAGTTCATATAGGTAATCAATAAATTTTTCAGATTTAGTAGGTTTAGTAAGTTTAGTCATTTTATCAAATTGATGTAGATTTTCAGATTTGATATCTTATGCGTACCACTGTACGTTAAATACACAATCCGACACATCGTTATATCTAACCTAACCCAACCAATAAGAAATGTAGAGAAATACAGATGACAATACCACTTAATTTAGCTTCAGTTTTCTTTGCATCCCATCTCAAGTTACAGTCTGCTGCAGTTGCGCAACGCACCCTATTTAAGAATATACGAGACAGTGATTTTGAACTATACCCGAGCATCGTACAATCAAAGTTTATCGTATACTTTTCCTTCTGAACGGATCGAAGCACCTTTTCAAGGATTACGATACACTGAACACAGTTCTCGAACTTGTTGGTAGGGAAACGGCAATCGAATGCCGATGGTAACGATAATACGCGTATTATAGCTCGTTTTGGTAGCTACCGGCACTCCGTTCCAGCTGTACGCCCAATTGCTACTCAATACTGGTATCCCTCGCTCATCCTGATATGACCCCTTGTACGTATCTATCTGACTACATGTTTCAGTAACAATAGTGCATTACAACGGTTTAATCGATGATAAATCACAATTCGACGTTCGTAACCGATATCGTGCTCTTCGTACGTAGTACAATACGGAGGGAAATATTTATCGTTTCCAGCGTAATGTACGTTTATGCGTCAGATGAGATTTATGCGATTCAAGATCTAAACTAAAATGTACGTTAACAAAACTCAAATGGACTCTACTTCAGTTTAATTGTTTCAACTAATATTGCAGACTATTCATACAAATATTGTACAATATAAATATATAATTTCCCATACACTATTCTTATTTTCATTATTTATTATTTCATCTCGTGTTTAAATTTCATTATACAGGGTGTCTCACAATTAGTAGGTTCTTGAAATGGGGGGCTGACATGATTCTGAATAAAATTTCCCTTTGCAAAAGTGGGGTTTGAAGCTTCGCTTTTGAATTATTAAGGAAAAACACGGACCAATCAGACCGCGAGGATTACACCCACTCAGCCATTAGACTCGAAGGTGTCACTCTCGCGTCTGCGCACGCGTAATCCCACGCTCTGATTGGTACAAGACTCTCATTGGTACTGATTGGTACCTGTACCAGTTGTGAGACGCCCTGTATTTAAACTTCACTATTTATTTTATTGTATTTAAAAGATGTCGTGATAAATGATTTCAATATATTATATATAATTGCTATTGTATTTTCAATATATTACTCGTAATTATAATTGCAATTACACTTTCAACATATTATTCGTAATTTCAATTGCAACTGTATCTTAAATATATTATTTGTAGTTGTAATTGTATTTTTAGTATATTATTTATAGCTGCAATTGCACTTTCAATATATTGTCTGTAATTACAATAATGCTTTCAATATATTATTTCTAATTACACATAAGTATACTAACAGTATATTAACAATGTATTAAAAAAGAATTAAATTATAAATTTAACATTTTGACTATAATAACAACCATGTGTAAATGACGTATGAATTTCCCTGTATTTAAACTTCACTATTTATTTTATTGTATTTAAAAGATTTCGTGATAGATGATTTTTATTATGTGTGTGAATGCAATTATATGATTTAAACAGCAATTTAATATTTTAGAAGATTGAAGCAAGACAAAATTGAGTTCATAAAAAGAAGAATAAGAATAAATGAATTAGAAGATAGTTTCTGAATCTCTATAACATTGTAATTGCCTTTTCATCTAAGCTTCTTCAATTTTTATTCTTCTTTTTCAACAGGATTTAAAAACTTTTAAGCAAATACTGTATAAATCATATCAAGAAGTGATACAGGGGTAAACCGAAAAATTTTGAAGACATCACGTTTCGACAAGCGGGATTTCGTTTCAAGTGTATAAGGCTCCAAGGTGGAGCACAGGTGCGAAAATGCTGAGTCCCTATCGCGGCGACATCTGCGTCCGTGTGTAACCACGTAAACAACGAACACGTACACATGTGTTCACATACGCACACATTCAAAATAACTTCCCACAGAAGGGAGAACTCCATAAAGACTGATTTACGCGCAGGATTTATGAAGACCGTTCGGTTTTCTGGGTAGTATTTCACCGAAACGGAGCATTTGTTTTTGTCTTCTCTATCTTCCCTTTTTGTTTGCATACGTGGAACCTTTAATTTTTCCCTTTTTTCATACTCTAGCGGAATTCTAATCGGAATGTGCCCGACGAAATGGAGGGAAACAACCCCGACAAGAACAAGGACCGATAATCGCATAATTCAACGGAAATGGAGGCAGACTGGAAAGGATGTTATCGTACCTGGGATAGTATTAAAAAACGTGAACGCAATTCTATAAAGTCTATAACGGGCGAAAATTATCCGGGACCCTCCGGCGAAATTGGTTACGATCGTTCGTTGTGACATGATTAATTGCAGCCGGTTTTTCGCGGGCTCAAGAGATATCGAAGCTTTCCGATATTCCTTGACCCTCCGTAAACTCGTCCATTTGGTGTTTAGTGGAGGTCGAAGTATCGAGTCGACATTGAAAAAGAAATATGGACGCTTTGATAGAAACGAACGTTCTTCCCTTCGTGAAAACGCGGTTTGCTATATTTGTTCCATCGATTGCAAAAATATTTGTACATAATAATTTATTGTATTTATTTAAAATGTTCTGCAGTGGATGAGTATACATATTTTATTGGGTACAATTGTTAGAGCCAAATTGCATTTATGAATTTAAATGCACTGTCGAAATAAATAAATACATATGTTGCAAAATTGACTGTCAAGTTTAAAAGAATGGGTCATAAATATTTTGATGAATACGAAGAATGAATAAGAAATAGTTTTTCGTTTATATTGGTAACTAGACAACTACTGACTGCTGTATTAAGTTAGGTTATGTTTCTCGCGCGCATTTTATACAGACAGTACCATTTAATAGATATCGACATAAAATGATAGCTCTAAACCCTAATTGGATACAGTTATATGTATTTAAAAGAACATCCCCTCAAAATTGTAATTGAGACGTACATAACACCTTAGAGCCAAGATTTTATATATTTAGTTACAGCCAGTCACGTTCATAGGCTCCTCAAAAATTATCCAATACAAACATAGATTAAACTGTTATTTCATACATTTACAAATAATTACATATCATCAGATTTCACGTGCAGACATAAAGCATCGTAATCAATTTCACCTTGAACAAATTTTGCGCATTAACCCAACATTAGATAATTGAAAACAGCTTCTTATCATAGTAATCGTATCACAGAGAAAAGAGAACGAAGATCGATTACCGGAAGCTCATTTACAAGTCGTTTCTCGTTCCGGGTGAAAAAAACCTTGGAGTCGTAGAAATAGGGCGAGCGTGGACCAGCAGATGGTATGAAAAGACTGCGTCCAACTGTATGGATTTGTGGACATGTTTCGCGAGGATATTTCAGGCCTTTGCACGAGTGTCCCGATGCAATCTATGCACAAGCGAAGACCAAAGCAATGGGCAACCAGTGGGCAAGAGGGCGATAGCTTTTACCTAACTGCTGGATTTAACTTCGCAACGTGGAAGGTGCATACGGCGAACCAGAAAGGCAGTAGCAATATTGTTCTAACGGGAGAACCGTTCTCGGATTGTTGTTGTTAGCTGTTACACTGGTTTCAATTGCATTATTCATGTAGCCACATCTGAGTGCCGATTTGTGAAGATCGAGTAACTGATATTTTAATGCGATTTATGCAAATATTAAAATTTATTGATTATGTCAGTTTTGATGTCTTATTGGTAGTCTTGACCTCTGATGTGTTTATGTATGAGGAGTTCGAAGGAAATCAAACTTTCTATTAGCAAGTGTTTCAGTTACTGTTTTAACTGTTGAAATTCTGAACTCTAAAACTTTCTAAATTTTTATCTTTCCATGTATACACATTTTTGTATTCGCAATTTCTCGTACCGTCAAATCTCAAGTTCCCAAAAAGCATTCTTGTGCTTTAAAGATTCACACCTTTCGATTCCCAATTTTTGGTATCTAAATTTTCAAATTCACATCCCTCTTCCTCAGAAAGCAGATAAAAGTGGCAACAAGTCTTTTTACTTTTACTGTCGGTGTTTAACAAACGTTCATCTCCTGAATCATAATTCTAACGTACCTGACGTTAGACAAACGGACATACCTTGTTAGTTTACATATTTAATTGTCGAATCTCTGGAATATTTAAGAAGGTTGATGTTGCTGGTAAATCGAAAGGATGAAGGCAGTAACTGGCTAGTCTGGCACGAACACATTGGCCGGGTCATAGAAAGGGGGGTAGACTGTGAACAAAAACAGGGTGTCGCGACAGAGTGCTCAACTCGGACAAAGGAACACCGTGGCGGACCGTAGACAAAAGCTTAATCTTCCTTTTTTGCAGAGTTTAACTCCACCCACTGTAACCGACTGTCCTTGCCATTTCTCCTTTCCTTGTTCGGTTCGCGGAACCTCCGACTCTTTTCGGGTCGGACAGAAACGTCATTCGAATCCGAACGCGCGAAGATTTATACGGCTAGCTACGTGCTACCGCTGGGAAGCAGATTACTTACGAAGATCCGAAAGCTTCTCGGCTGAACCTGACTTACGGTTGAAAAATTTCTAACAATCCCTTGTACTTTCCGATACGACTTGTACTTCAAAACACATTATTAATGAAACAATTCAATTATTTCAATTTTACTTCATTTAAGGAATTGTTCATTTTGTATGGAAACATAATTTTTCTTGCTTTACTCTTTTTGTAAAATTAATAATAGGAGCATTTGACTTGTGTTTGGTATAAATATTACTTGATTTTAATTAGGTATACCGTGAGAGATTGCTTAAACTGTTAACTGTTACTCATGCTAGAAGAAGATTCTAGGAAGAGATTAAGAGATCTCCTGATGTAAACTTAGAATTGTCCTAATTTCTCCCTGTACAGTTTCCCTCCGTAACTGTTTAGACTTTTCCTATCCGTTGAATGGATGACATACATCGTTTTTGTGCACACGGTGAAGAAAAAAGCGTACGTTGCACCCGAGTCAGCTCGATTCCGGGTGAAACAGTTTTTCATCGAATATTGGCATAGCTTAAGGTTTAATTGAAAACGGTGGTGTTATCGAAAAGCACTAGAAGGTGATTCCATCGAGTTCTCCGAGGACGTTATCTCTTGGCCGACTTGTTCTCGTCTGAACGAGGTCTTTTGCCGCAACATCGTAGAGTACACCGAAAACGAGGTCTGTCTACTCTCCGGTGATTAACTGTCCTCCGGTAGCGAAGCGGAAGGGCAGTCTCTTTCGTTTTCTGAATATGTGTGTGTGTGTGTGTACTCTGCTCGATGTGTACGGTATATTGCGTGCAGGTCGTATCTTAAAGAGGATGGCGGTAGTTTCGAGACGCACGAAATGAAAGGAGCTAGGCAAAGAGAAAAGGAAGCTGCCACTTTATTTGGCCCGCGACGAAGTCTGTCTCGCCGTGAGGCTGAGCGAGAGGCACAAGGTATGCCGTAATGAAATTCATCACGATGCGATATTGAATACAGAATCACGGTTACTTTCGCGACAGTCGAGAATTACCTTACACGGAATTCCGGGAACGTCTGCAATAATGGAGGCCGCCCGATTCGCGGGGAAACGACGAGTACCCGATAACGCTTCTGCTTCGTGTCGGCATATTTCCGTCAAGTTCGAGAATAATTTCGAAGTGGCACGAGCCACTGTGGCGAAAGTCGGCTTTCACGAGTCGCGGCACGCGCCCCTTCGCTATTCGTATTAGACTTTACAATGCGAACCCGGACGGGACTTACGTATGGTAATGCTACCCTAAGCTTGATACCCTCTTGCGCGATCAATGTACATGTCAACGCGTCAAAAAATGGGTAGACAGGACATGAATACTGAGGAATGAATGGCAATACCCTTTTTAGGTTACGAAAACGCATATACACACTTTTTATTTATAAGATTCAGAGATTTTTCGATATCCTTTCAATCGATAAAATTTGGTAATTTCGTTAATCCATGAAATTGTGCAGTTTTTTTTTAAATTCTCAAACTTTCAAACCTAAAAATTTGGAAATTTCATAGTTTCTAAATTTTTTATCTTTGAAATTCTTCAGATTTCCAATTGCAAAATGTACTCCTCAAATTCGCAGATTTATAATCTAAATTCTCAAATTCCTTAATTTCCAAATTTTGTACTTCCTAAACTTGCAAATTTATAATCCTTTAAATTCTCAAATTCCTTAATTACCAAATTTCCTACTTCTCAAATTCGTAGATTTGTAATTCCCGAAATTCTCAAATTCTTCAATTTCCAAGTCCCCAATTTCCAAATTCCCAATTTCCAAGTCCTCAATTTCCAAGTCCTCAATTTCCAAATCCCCAATTTCCAAATTCCCAATTTCCAAGTCCCCAATTTCCACTTCCCTAATTTTCAAGTCCCCAATTCCAAAATCCCCAATTTCCAAGTCTCCAATTCCAAAATCCCCAATTTCCAAGTCCCCAATTTCCAAATTCCCAATTTCCAAGTCCTCAATTTCCAAGTCCTCAATTTCCAAGTCCTCAATTTCCAAATCCCCAATTTCCAAGTCCCCAATTTCCAAATTCCCGATTTCCAAGTCCCCAATTTCCACTTCCCTAATTTTCAAGTCCCCAATTCCAAAATCCCCAATTTCCAAGTCTCCAATTCCAAAATCCCCAATTTCCAAGTCCCCAATTTCCAAATTCCCAATTTCCAAGTCTCTAATTTTGCATCTCCCCAATTCCCAAATCCCCAATTTCCAATTCCACAATTTCCAAATCCCCAATTCCCAAGTCCCCAATTCCCAAGTCTCCAATTTCCATCTCCACAATTTCCTACCAAACTTAAAGTTATAAATCGCGCGCAGATGCAAGCATATTTAATTCGTTGAAGCATCGCGGTCAATTATAGTTACAATCCGCGGTGAATAAAGCAGAGAAGGAGGAAGGGTTTGTTACCCTATAACGGCCTCTATCTCGGTCTTAATGGGTCCAGATGTTGTTACATCCAGGAACAGCTTAAACTACTTCTGGACAGCTTTATCCGTCGACTCACCGCGACATGAAATGGCCGACCAATCGTACCGCCTTCCACTTGGATTAACAATGTTGTACGACGAACCAGAGAGTCGACTAATTACACTTTATACACCGTATTACACCAACGATACGTATCAGTAAAATTGCTGTGGATACACGGCGGATACACGAAAATTTATTACCATGTGGCGATACAATGGAACAGCTGGTGTTTTATTCAGAATTCTTTCCGTACAGTTTTTTTTAATACTTTCGTTATATTATCGATCTTGTGACAATTATAACGTTGTTAAATTATTACTTTTGCAGGTGGAATTCAGGTTCGGTGCTTTAAATTATTCCTTTGCAAGTTTTATTCGTCTTTTCGCAAATCAAATGTACTTCTCTGCAGCTTCAACTGTCAAATTAACATTGTCCTTTCAGAAATCAAATTCTCTTTCTTATAAATCTTTTTCTAGCAAATTTGATTCATTTTTAACGAAACTTATGCTTAACCATGTCATGCTTTCAAACCCCAAAACAACAAAGTACTTTTGATCAATTTGTTTTACAAAAATTGAATATACTCTGTGACAGAATGAATCTGACTTGTGAGAGAATGAATTTGATTTATAAGAGAACAAATTTGATTTGCAAAACAGTGAATTCGATTTGCTAAAAGTCAAAGAGGTGAATATGTCCTATAAACGATTAATTTAGAATTGTTATACAATACAGATACTTTGTTTGTGGAATCGACGAACAGTCCGATTGACGAAAAGTTTGTCGATTACATTCCCAAAGGGTCAATGTAGTCAGAGTGGCTCGGACTAATTACTGTGCTAACGAAGGACGCCTCGTTATCTCGGATCGGAAAAGTTCGAACAAATTTCAAGAGTCTTACAAGTTGTTCGAAAAGAAGGGTTTCTTTTCGGCTCGATCTTCTTGGACACTGCAACTTTTACGACCGCCTCAGATCTTACCACCTTATCCCTCCGGATTTAAACGTCTTTCATTAAATCCTGCTTCGTGCAAGTCACAAGACAGATTAGTTTGCAACTGTTTGCTGGAACTTAATGATTCTGACAATTAAACAAGAATTTTCGGGCGACACGGTTCTTGTACGGTGCAATCGCGTTTAACAATTCTGACTAGTGTTAACAGCGTTCGTACAAGATGTATTGAAAGTAGGTAATATTCACTTTAACAGATCATCAAAAATTTCGGTTGATTAATTGTATATATATTTAGCTTCATTTCAGCGATAAATTGAGAAAGTTATTTACATGACTTTGATAAGTTTAAATAATTTTATGTGAAAATATTTTATTTTAGTGACACTTCAACATGGCTGTTAATTGATGGAATTTTTTAGTAGAAACTGAGTTACAGGAATGACTTGAGTCAGATAATATCGGATATGTAACTCTGACCATGTATGGTCCCAATGGGTAGTCATATGTTCACATATCACCCTATCGAGACTCATTCGTTATTAATTTTTCATACAATTATAATTGTAATTTTACTTTCATACGATAATTATATTATACTTGTAATATAATATTGTAACTGTTACAAATTAAAATAACAAAGTAATAAAATACAAAATGAATCCATAGTTCAACACGTTACAGTAGAATGAATAAAGTCACCCGCAACTTATACGGTCAACTTATACTCTATAGTTCAAAACTGTTCCATAATTGCAATAATAAAATCGACTAAAAAAGGAAAAGTTGAATCGAGCGCTCTCGAATAGAGCATTAATCAAAGATCAGTAAAGACAACGTAGCTCGTAAAGACTCGATCAATCGAGCCACCCAGGCAGATTTTCTCTCCCTCGAATCTAATATTTGAAAGTAGCTGATTACCTAACGAGACTCTTTTCATCAATAATTCCATCTTCAATAATTCTTGTTCGATTTGGAATTTATCCCCGGTACACGTCCGCGTAAAGCCGATGTCTCGATAGGGACGACAATATCGGTTTCTCGAGGCAATTCGTGTTAATTAATCATTCGCAAAGAGACCAATAATCGCGAGGGAATCCGTGCTCGACGCCGAAGGATCATCTCTTACATCCCCGGCGTTCTCACACCCCCCGGCGCCGTTCGACCCCCTAGGCTCGTCTTTTTCCCTTCGAGCTGTCTTATAAGGGAGGATTAATTAACGTGGCTCGTCCTCGGGTAATTGTCGCGAGTGGCGTTGCTCCTTCGTGGCCGTTCTCACGGCTTATTTTAAACGCGACGTGAAATCAGCTTAATAGCGTCCCATGGAATAGCGATGGGTCCTTCGTTCCTTCATCCCTCGTTCGTTTCATCCCTCGGATAAGAATACTAACGGGGCAACGAACCGTGACACTTTTAAGCCGACCAGCCGAGACTTAAGGACTTAACGTCGAGCACCAGTTCCGCCTGTTATCGTCGAGATCGTCCTAGATGATGACGATTATAAATCAAGCCGTCCGCCACTCGTTAACCCTCCACACGAGCCTTCCCTAGGTACACGAATCTGGGACGAAGGAATCTTGAGATGACCTGGATAACTCTATTTGGACCAAGTAATTGTCCGCTGGACGAAGGATCCGCTCCTGGTTACGTAAACTGTCCAAGGGTGGGCCTCTTCAACGAAAGTTTTCGCTTGTTGAAGATAATTATTGGACTTTGCGGAAATACGCCAACTAATCGGTACTTTTTTAATTATCAACGAAATGAGAATACGTTGTTCGAAACTTTTAATGATTCCTAAAGGCTTCGATATTTTAATTAACTCTTTTGTTGGAATTCGCTTGTATTCTCCATTACCCCAAAAAACAATCTGAATGGATTCTAAAGAATTTACCATAAAAATAAATGTCTGGAAGATATTTTTTGTAGGGAAATTAAATTTGGTGTACGGCAAACGGTTATCTCGGTCGCTGATATTCTCATTAGACGTCGGAACACGTAATGAAGTATTCGTGGTTGCAATAGTAAGGTCGTATCTCTTCGTTCTTGTTCGTCTTAGGATTGCACCAGGCTACCGTTCGTATTTGCACCGGTTAAACATAATAACAGCGGGTGCTCTCTTTGGAACGGAATCCTCGGCGAACCTCGTGGACGTCGGTACGACGCGAAACCGCGCGATCACAAAATGGCGGACGAAGAGAAGGCGCGGCGAAAAATGCAATCATTTGACATCCACTAGCGGACCGCCACGAATGACATTTTATTAAACGTTGCGACTACGGCGCAAGCTCGATATTAAATTGGCAGGATATTAAAGTATGTTTCGCGCGGACGAAGTGAGAATTCTGCTTGACCCGTTTCCGACCGCACTGCGTGCCGGCGTTCATTAAAAGTTCGCGTACGCGTTGATCGCGAGCGCGTGTTTTCCTCGTGGTGAAAATTAAAATTCAATGAAAACAATCCCACGAACGTTGCACCGAGAATCGCGAGCCACGCGATGTATAATTATTCTCGCAACTGTGGTTGAAACTTTGCTCAAGAAGCTTACTGCGTTTTTCGGTCAATCGTGCTTGAGCGATGTGTTGCTAGAAATAACTTATAAGTACAAGTTAATTGGAATCTGTATATTTTTAACGAGAGTTTGAAACTCGGTTAGTTTAGTGAAATTGAACGTCGTCGATTGTTATATTCTTTTAATACCTCGTTAAAAATAAAAAGTTCGCCTATTAGCCTATATCGTAAAAAATACCGATAATTTTTCAATAAAAATATCGGGATCACCTTACTTTAAATAATGAAAAGTGTCTAACGAAGACACGTTTTTTAATTGAAAAGTTTCGGTATTGTCCAACAATTTATTGTCCTTTGGTAACACGACAACTTTTAGTTAAAACAATTTTTAATTAGAGGCTAAGATTAAAACTTTCTTTAAAACCGTATTACACGAAGGGATTAGAGTACTTGACGTTGTGGTAACTCGGATCCAAACGAGCATCTTTATTCTTTATTGCGGTTACCAGTTAACGCTTTGTATAATCAGCTTTCGTTCCCCGCACGACCAAACTTTCGACCGCTTTCACCCTCGCCCTATGCTCGATTATTCACGAAACTTTACACCGTACCAACAGAATCAACAAGCTAACGAAAATCTGTTACCACTTTCAAAGCACTATTTAAATAACTTTATTAAAACCGAGTAAAAGACACACCTGTTTGTGAGTCAAAATCAATTTCAAAATAAAGCTTTTAGTTTATTATTGTAAAAGGAACGATATTTCATTGCAAATATTTGCAAAACATTTTGTAGATGTGTTTTCTGCTCCAAGGTATAAAAGTAAAACGTGTATAAACTGGCCGTTTATTTTCTATCAAAGAATGACGAAATTATTTGTTAAATTTGCAGAATCCATAAAAACGTTGCAAGCGAGAGCTGCAATATTTGAAATGAATTCTTTTTAAACCATGACATTTTTAATGAAGGAAAAGGTCAGAATGCACTTGCATTTCATTTTTAGAGTTTCCCTCACCTATAATCTCCCGTGTTCCTCTCTCAATTAAGGAACGTTTAGTCGTTGCCCATCAAATATTAGGGGATGCGATGAAAACAGCTGCGTCCACGAAGCAACCTTTGGTCCACGAAGGAGAAATAGAGAGGCAGGGTCGCGGAGAGAGTAAAGTTCTCAAGTAGTAATGCTCTGGTTGTGGTCAGACACAGCTGCGGGGAACATCGGGGCAGTAGAAGACCGCATTGTTTCAGCAGAAACAAAAGGATCAGGCCCATGGCTGGACGATTATTCGTCGTTTAGCGGGGCAAGCGGCGAAAAAGGCCGGTAAGGGACACTCGACGGCCATGAAAAAGAAACCACCAAGGAGAATAAAGGGAACGTGCTTGGGCAATGGAACAAAAGGGCGTTAAACGAGAAACGAGCCACCCGTTGCTGCTAAGGAAACCAACCGAGAAAAACTATTAACCAAATGCTGTTCGACTGACTTACTCGTTATAAACTTACATGAAATACCGGCAAAACCATATTTTTAAATATTATGCACAACGATTTCACCTTTGCGATTGCAGGACGTGGAGGACAAAAGTATTCGTACACTTGAAATATAAAAATAAAAGCAACAATATTTTCTTTCAACGTTTATCTTTCACTGTATGTGAATTAAATCTTGGTCTCAAATCAATTTTATACTGGGTCGAAACCGTGACACACAAAGTATTTCTTGTGTAACAACTTAGGAAACATGTCACAATTACTGGACTACACGATAAATATAAAAACTCTTGTATACCCGTTTTTATTTTTCCTGTGTGAAAAATACGAGCAATTTTTCTGCAGTGTTTTTCAGTTTGCAGCGGTTCCATAGATAACCTCAGGATTTTTCAGCGATAGATTAGAAATTACAACGTGTGCGCCGCCATTATTTACAATCGAAGGACTACAGATATATCGTGGAGTATCTGTTGTTTTCGACAAAATAAGAGAGACGAAAAGAAAATAGGATGCGGCAGACACGGTTAATTAATAATGCATCGTAATAACGTTCGGGAAATTTAATAACATGGAAAGTCGATACAGCAATTTAAATTTATACAACGCAAGATAAATTAACCTGGGATATTGGACTGACAAGGCGAACGAAGAAATTTTGGAATTTAATATCAATTTTTCAATAATTAGCGAGCTGGATGCAGTAACTTCAGATTCTATTTTCAACAAAATTGTATAACGACGCTGTTCGAGGACTTGTATAAGGATTCGAGTCAATAAATGCGAGCAAACGTTCAGCTTTTTCGACACATTTTATCGTCGCACCTGCTACAAAAGGTATCTCGATACGATTCCACGGTGCAAGCTTCTTTTGTGAAGATCCAGCGACAAAGTTCTTCAACTTGGCGCAGTGCCACTTTGTCTGCTTCGATCACCTTTATACGACGAAAAACTTGTCGTAATAATGTTCCTAACATCTCGGCCGATTTACGATGTGCTAGAAAAGGTTACGGTAAATGAGACTCAGCTGCTCGATGAACTTGGAAATTAGACCCTGATAACGCTGCTCGTAAAAGACTTCTGCATCATTAATTATGTTCTAAATTGTTACAAATATTGCTGCTGGTTGTTCGTTTAGGAATTTAGTTTATTTACAAAGTACATTTTCAAATTCACACATTTACGAATATCTGTAAGTTCATAAATTCACAGGCTTACAAATTCACAGATTTACAAATATGCATATTTATAAATTAAATATACATATTTACAAAGTTACAAATTCACAGATTTACCAAATTCTGAAATACAGATTTTGGAACTGAGAAATTTACAAACTGCATATTTGCCAATTAATAGGTTCACTTTACGAACACTCAAGATTTCAAATTTCGTAACTCCCTTTTCTGAAAATTTACAAAACTCTCCTCTAAACTAACAAACTAACTGTGTCACGTAATTATTAATTAGGAAAAAGTAATTAGGAATGTTATTTCTGGCAATTTCAAGGTCGTTGAAGTAGGTGAGGTGTGCCATTTTCTGTATAATTACTGATGCTTTTATGTTAGCAATTACTACAGCTTCTCATAGCTGAGTATTGTTGCGTTAACAATATACTAAGCCATAATAAACCACGTACATGTATTAGCAATATAACCATATACACGTTGTATTGGTAATGAATACATGACACTAAACCATAATAAACCATGTGCACGGTGTATCAGTAACATACTGAACCATAATAAAGCATGTACATGTGTCAGCAATATTCAAAGTTATAATAAACCATGTATGTGTATTAGCAACATACTAAACCATAATAAACCATGTACATGTGTCAGTAATATACTAAACCATAAAAAATCATTTTCATGTGTCAGTAATATAATAAATTATAATAAACCATGTATACATTGTATCAACAATGTACTATAATAAAACACGTACATGATATATTAGCAACATAATCACATGTTGTCTCAGCAATATACTAGTTATAATAAACCACACACATGTATTAGCAACATAACCATGTACATTAGCAATATACTAAACCTCGTACGTGTATGAACAATATAACGAACCTCGTACACGTATCAACAATATAATAAATCATACACAGCAGCTAAAAAAATGGCGACATACTAATAATAAATTAGTAGAAAATATAAATGCTAAACTCGCAAAAAATGTAGACGATTAAATTACGATAAAAGTCATTCGTGGCGTTAATCGGTAATCAACAATCTGACCGATATGATTTTATAATGTGGGTAGAAAGAGGAAGCAGCCATTTTAACGGGTGGAAAGCACCTCGTGCCGACAGTTCATTAACGGAACGGGATCGTAAACCGGTTGAGTTACGTTCGTACGCAACTACAGTTAAAATTCCGTTATCTGGTTGTGCTCGGAGCGTGTTGAAGAGAGGCCGTGGCCCCGCTATCGCCTCGAAACTAACAACAGTTTCGGTAAATGGCGTGGGAGGACGGTAAAATTCAACCGTTGAAATTCACGCCCGAGCGAGGCTCGATCTGAAAGCCGAGTAGGGTTGTTTCCACCCTCTGCTGGAACTGTTGCACCCTTCCGTTAACAAACGGTACGCATACCGCGTTTGAGAACCCCTGGCTTTATTATATTTAGCGAGTGCAAACAGTCGTTGCTGCAATCTACGAAGCCAGTGTAGTAGGAGCAAGCAGGTAATGCTACTTCCAAAGTGACTCTATTATTACAGTCGAATATATTATACAAACATGGCCGCCGTCGGTTAAACCCCTCCACCTGCTGGCTTCAACCCTTTCCTTCGCTTCTGCTTTTCTCTCGCCCCACTACCTGCGACTTTATGCATTAATGATGAAGTGCTTCCTAACCTGAAATTGTCTTTCTCACCGGGACAAGCGACGGCATGCCGCCGGTCTACGTTCAACGAGCCCTGTTTCTTGGATACCCTCTCGTTCCTGGCTATTTTCAGTCGTTCCTCGAGAATTATTCAACGGAATGCTTTAATATTCAACCACCTTCAAACGGACTTTTAACCCGCGCCTTCGCGTTGAAATCGGTCGCGATTAGTTTCACAGAGGTGTGTTATATTTCTGCGGGTGATTTTCTTAATTTTGTCGGATGACGGAGGAAATTTCTGTTTTAATCTATTTTCGAGTAACACTAAAAGCACTTTGGAATAATTATTAATTTAACGGACTGTCGAAAAGTAACAATTATCGAATTCCTCCAGTATCAATTCCAGAATAACCAAATTACTTCACAAATACCAAAGTCTCAGCAATTAATACGAAATTACTGCAGTATCACTGAAATTCTAACAGCAGTACCAGTACCGATGTCTAAATAACAACTGCTGAAACATAACTGACCCATGAATCCTAGCCTTCAGATAGATAAATACCCTACTCTATGCAAATATCTATTATCAAAAATAATATTCGGAAGAAGGTAATGTTATGCAAACGTATGAAAACATTTTATTATTCATATTGTTTTAAAAGAAGAGTCGAGAAGAAGGAAATGAAATTATTATTCTTAAAATATCGGCAGCTGCAACATGGCGGATATGATTGGAATTCAGGAAAGAACGTGACAACTGAAACGACATTACGGAAAATGAACGAGTCGGTTCCATAACGCTTTGGGGTGAAATTAATTTGAAAAAAGGAAAACAGGTGATATCGATTCGTTTGAATATCCACTCGTGCGAGACAGACCTCGAGTCGATCTCCGATATCAATCGTACCCTTTCAGACGAATAATTTGATGTCTGTCTGCTCGAATATATTAGTTCTTTCAGGTACGCGGTTACGGCAACTTATAACCTCTCGTGTTTTCGATTCAACCTTCGTGTCTGTCTTTCCCGTCCATAAAGAAACTTTTACGGAGCATGCACCGCAAGAATTTTTTCTATTAAATTTCATGCATTCGTGTATCTCGCAGCGTACATATTACCACACGGATAGTGTACCTTTTGACTCCGTGAAAGGATCGTCAATCCGACGGTAAACCGACACGGTGAGAAGTTAGTGTTTTACTTTCCGTCGTGTTTCCTCCAGACCCGGGGCATGAAATTTAACCGTGCGATCGATCTTATTGAATAATTCTGACTTTCCCCGTCGGCAAACTCGTTTTTTTTTGCGGGTGCTAAGTAAGACACTGTTATATAAATCATTTGCTCTCGGAGGGTACGATATTTTATATCGATCCTTCTATTCTTTATTTAGTTATGGTTTTACCCTATATTAAACTGTAGCACAATTTTCGTACCGCTGCAATATTAACTTTTTCGGTACGACAGGTTACTATACAATTATTGCTTAACAATTCAAAAACGAAGCTTCAAATCCCTATTTTTGCGAAGAGAAATTTTATTCAGAATCGCGTCAGCTACTTCCCATTTCAGGGATCTACACTAATTGTGAGACACCCTGTATTTTCTAAAAAACTAAATTATCAAAGTTAAAGTATATGTATCATATCGTTGGAAAAATTATAATTTAATCATCAAAAACTTCATTCCAATATACTCGCGTAGAGAATAGCATTGTCACACATTATAATGCTGTTTACGCGTAATTAGCGTCAAACTCCGTAACACAGAAAAGCAACCCATCGTGTCTGAGAGTTTAAAACGACAATTATATTCAAAATACAAGTTAAAAGAAAAATCAAGTTATACGAATCAAAAAAAGAATTATACTGAATATAATATATGAATAGGTGTTTCTCAGATCTCGTTCTATTTTTGTTTTCGCTGGTATATTTATCATAATCGCGCTCGTAATAACTATACTCACGCCGCATTAACACCCTGTCATGTTCGCTTTCTCAGCCACTCACGTTCATCTCTCTTGAACGGCATTTATCATTTGAAAGGGATAATGGTAGTTTCGTTTCATCTACGTCGATCTCAACTAGCGGAGTTAAGGTGCAATTTGTACGTTGATGGGTTTTTATCAGCTCGTCGATCTCGTCGGGTCAAAAGGATTAATGCGGCAGATAATGCAAAAGGTTGGTTCCAATCGGTGAAAGCGGAAAAGACGATGTTTTTAGAGCCGTTAATGCCTCGAGGAAGCGATATTATACGCGAACACGGTATCGTAAAGCAACGTGCATAATGAGTACAGAATGCTCCTGTTGGCAGCGTTAATTACTCTTTACGCGCTAGTTAACAGGTAAAGGTGGGAAAGGAATCAAAGGGGCCGGAGAAGCACAAAGCGTTTAGCTCGAGCTAAAACGGAAACGCGCGCCAGAACTTAACGCCATAAGGCAATTTCGGTTGCTCCCTTTTGTTACTTTTTATTCACCGCTAATGATACTATTAGGATGCATGATAAAATGGCCAATTTATTCGTGAGATAATAACGTACAAAATTATATTCGTTAATCGAAAAGGTGGAGTTTTAGACTTCATGCACTTTCTACACATTTGAAGACCGTCACATCATGTTTGAGTAATCAAGCTTAGAATCAATCATTTATCGAACTAATTTTCTGGAAATTCTTATATTTTATTGTTGTGATCTTCTTTAAATCACCTTCGCTTAAACTTTTATTAATTACTTCATCTACCTATTAAATTTACAGAAAGATACGTTTCACCTCTCAGAAGTTGTCTTCTATATTATTAATTTATTCGAAGGGAAGTACAATATTGCAAAGTGGTTATATAAAAGTATAATGAGAAAATGTATGAAACGTTTTTGATCATTTTAACGACAGTGAAATATGCAGTTCATTTATGTATGACAAGAGTTGTTCCGTATTATTCCATGTAGCATATTTGCAACACAATGAAAGGTTAACTGATATTTCTCGTGATTTCTTTATTTTCATGCAATCTGCGAAATTACCACAGTCACATCATAAATTCATATAATAGAATCATGCCTTATATTCATTCGTAAGTTCATACTTTGTTGCATTCATTTATGCAATCATTCACCTACATTCACTGCTTCTTTCACGTCGCCTTCCGCTTATATTTACATTTATGTTCACGTCGTGTATTTATTGTACAAATTTAAAAATTTCTCGTTAATCTTTATTATTTAATTCATCGATCGTTTAATAAAACAGTTCACCTTTACATTGCGTGATTTAATAAATGATCAAACATTTCGTATCTAGAATATTTGTCCGTTTAAAATATCAGTTCTCTTTGAATGGAACAGGTTTGGAGGTGGCCTTTTAAACCACAACAGCACGGAAAACATTGAAAATATCATCGAATGGCAAATTCTAAATTGGTTTTATACTATTGAAAGAATTTGAATGCCTTGCGAAAAGCTTTTCAGTATACACGCGTTGAAAAAGCAGAATACTCGCGTGAAGAAATTCCATTTTCGAGCAAAAAAGTATCGCCGCGATTTAACTCACGTTGGATCTCACCTGTCCGCCCGATCGTATGTGCAGTGAACGAAAACTGCCAAGCAATTCTCCGAGTTCCATTTTAATTTGCAAATTTTAAATTTCGCAGATTTCGTTCGAGCCGTGCCGTGAAGTATTGGTCTTTCGAACTGAAATGAATGGATCAGTGAAGTACGGCTGCAATGAAACTGATTCTTCTCTCGGCAGAAAGTTATTAACAGTTCAGCGCAACGAAATCTGAGTGGAACATTGTTTATCGATAAATGTAGAAAAGGAAGATGAAATTGGATCGCAGTTTCTAGTTTTATACAAATACGTATTTCAAACTTTGACAAAATATACGAGATTTTGTAGGGTGCATAACCTAAAATTATGATCATATTTTAATTCGTATTTTAAACGTATTAATTGTAAACATACTATTTGATATGTATTATATGTTAAGATACGACATAATACACGATAAGGAACACTAATGATCTACTTCAAAATTTGTCAATTTACAATCTACAAATTCACAAATGAAAATTCGTTCGATTGATTATATAAATGATCACATATTTCAGTACAAATATTTTACCAGTAAATGCATCGCACCAAATGACATAAATACCCCACGAAGAAAATAACTTCTTCCAAAATTGTTGTTGAACAAATACAGGAAGTAATAAAATCCTGATACCGAAACAATAACCCGCCTTTGTTTTTCTCTCTTTTTTACTTTATTCGATAAGTTTCGATCAGTAATCGACGGAACGATAGAGAGCAAACCTTGTTTCAACGAACTGATATAAAATAAAATCAATAGCAAACAATCAGTCGACACATGATTGAATATCACGTTCACGAATCGAACACGATAGATTTCGATACATTTCGTGTCCACGGTGGGTAAATAGTAGTTGTAGCAAAATAACGAGGCTGATATTGTAACGTAATTTCGACGAAGGAACTTACATTTTCCCTTTGATAAACTCGTCTTCAGCATCTATATTGTCTCATTTTGGTGTTCCAACGAACAATGCAATAATTAACGCGAAATTGGTTTCTTTGAGAACGGACTTAATGGCACATTAAAATTAACCTAGGTTCCTATTGTATACTTTCAGCTTTAATTGCATTTATACGTATATAGGTCATTTTCTAAAATTCTTATTTTCTTAGATGCATATTTTAAATTTGATTTATTCATATTTTAAATGTGTTCATGTTCAACGAAACTCAATGGTGATTTTAATAAAAACTAATGAAATATAAGACGTATGTTATGTAAGTATATCAGAAATAAAAAATTGTTATTCAAATTGCTGATAGAATGAATACAATGTAAGGTTTACTTTGATCTTTGCTACATGACTTTTTGTTATATCTAAAAAATATTCTGAGCTTATAAAGAAATTGTTTAACAAATTTTTGACGTTCTAAACATATTTATTGATCATTCTAAAACATGTCCATATGCGTCAGTATTACTTTAATATTATTTTTGCACTGTTTGCACCGGTTGTTAAATTACATGATAAACGGTGCATCAAGATATTTATCACTTATTTCATTAAAAACTTTAAACACCGTTTCAAGAAGAGTAAGTAGAATTCCAAGTTTTCAAAGAGTACATTGAATGTGAGTAGATGGAATTTCAGATAAGTTTTGCAGACAAAAAGTTACATCGCATATCTCAGAGTCAGCGCTGTGAACCCTAGTCTGATCGTTCTAGATAGAGCCGTCCAAAAGGGACGAAGAGAAGAGAGAATTAGGGAAGACGACGGGTACATTTTACTTCCGCTTTTTTTCTATCTTCCAAGGAAATAGCAAATTACAATTCTCTATCTACGAAGAAAATACCGACCGCGACATTACGAGCTAACCTAACAGTAGACTCGCTCCACGTGGTCCTCGAAGCAGCCACTCGAAATCGTCCGAGTAGGTACAAGTAACACCCGAAGTTAGAAATTAGTAGTGTTGCCGGCCGTTTAAAAGATAAAAGCAAACTTTTCCCATTAATGCCCGCAGCTTTGGAACGGGGAAGGGGATGCTGGCGCCGCCACCATGCTATCCGGCTCAATTGCAACCCTTCACCTCGCCTGCTCTCCCACCCTGACCTTACGACGCGATTCCCTGTAATTATTTAAAAAGTTTCTGCTCCGGCCAGTCTGTCGAGCACCATCGGATCAGGTATCATTACACCAGGTACACACATCCCGACACGATTTACTTCTCAACTTCATCTTCCCCATTCTTAAAATTAATGTTCTCCTAATTGTAACTTCGCTCGGGTTACTATGTACAGAGTCATTCAACTCGCACATTATGCAGGAGAATTTTATAGCTTCTCTTATTTATATCAATTAATTGGTATATTGCGTAAAAGTGTATTAAGGTATATATGAAGACAATTTTTTAGATACTATTTTTTAGAAATTTTGTAACCGCGAAATTTAACAAGAAAGTTTACAAGATGTACACATATGTGTATGTCAATTTGATCGGGTTCACAAGAGTAAACATTTTACGATAGAAACAATACATACAATTTTACTGGTTTTGATTAATAAAATGTTTGTCAAGGATCATATTAACACAAAATAATAAGGACTATTTGTTTGTATAATTTAACATAAAGACATAATACCAGTTTCATTATTATCACCAGACTGCGGATGTTCATGCATTTAAATTTCAATTTTATTTTGATTAATGCAATATTTGTCAGAGGTCTGTTATTAAAACTGACTGATTGTATTTTTGTTTTTGTATGATTTAATATATTCCAGAAAATATTCACCAAAATTTAATTCACTCTAAGAAACGTCCTAAAAAAGTGTAACACGTGAGAACCAAATAATTCAACCATGTCGAGACTAAAATGTTTAAAAGCAGAACTTGTTCACGGAATTGTGCGTTTCTCATCAAAAGAAAAAAAAAATTGTCATCGAGAAGTACTCAACGTTGCCAGCCTACTTTTCACGCCGGTTATTTCTATCGGAACGATTCACCCGTCCGCGTTCGCATTGCCATTTAGTAGGGCGCGATACAACACAATTCTCCAATATCGGCGCACCGGTAAAAAAAGAGAACAAGCGGTGTCATGGCGTACACATCGTGGCATTGTATGGTCTGGATAATTTGCAACGGCAATGCCTTCGAAAATGCCGTAATGGAACTATTGCGCTCGGCTATTCACCCTCTCCCGTGCCAACCCTTCTGTTCATCGGGCACAGCCACGCCTGCACATCCGTTTCCGGCTATTTTTGGCAATTTTCATCCATTCACGTGACCAAATAATACGCGAGTCGCTAGACGTAGGGCTAGCGTTTGAAAGGGAAATTGCATTTTCGTCGAAGAAAAATCTCGCTTCAGAAAATTCTTGGAGAGTATCAAATATTCGCTCGGTTTATGTGTTTGTTCAAATACAATTATGAAGCGTATTTTTAGTTTTCTACGACAAAGTCACTGTTGCATAAGTATCGAATTACAAAATTCTTAGTTTCCTTTCCTAAATTCTAGGATTTCTACATCCCCAAATCTTCTGACCCTAATATTCCAATATACTGTTAAATACTCTGGCAATCAATTAAACAATAATGATAGTATATTATAAAAGTGTATTCTGTGTTACAAAATTTTGCTGTATCCAAATAAAAAAATAGCCATAATTTGATTACAAGTCAAATTCTCAAAATACTTTCTTCATACAGAACTCGTCGGTGGCCTAAACATAGTACAATCCGTACAATTGTCTTCAGAATAAATAAAATCTTTTCCTGGAACGTTATTTTGGCGTCCCACTCCCGATGAATGTGTTCAAATATTAACATGTAGTTATCGAGTTACATCTTAACCTATAAATGAACGTTCTTTCATCGTACCCTCTATTTTAGCGACGAATCGTTATAAGTTTTAATGTAACATCGGAACGGATATAACTCGACATCGCAGGTTAGATCTCATCGTTTTATCGGAGGCAGCACGTGCGCGGTGGTCGTCGAAAATTCACGTTTAACCGTCGTTTCCGTCCACGTACGGCCTAACATATATCTAATAACGGCCGTTTCGACCAATTCTCATCTGTGTCCTTATTGGTTTCCAATATTACGTCAATAATTTCCAGTCCATCCCCTCCCTAATGGCCATTTTCGGCAGGAGAGGGATGCGTGTGCACAAAAGAAGCCCCATCGTTGTCCCTTCAATGGAATACCCTCATCCCATCCGCCATTCCCTCACTCTTCTTCACCTTCCACGATTCTATTCGTGTGTCCTCTTTTTACCATTCTCCATCCTTCCACCAGCATACAGTACCTACGTAAGCCGAGTAGTTTCACGTGGTTCTACATCATCGTCCAAGACTGACAAGATTAAAGCCCCAGCCAACGGTACCGCCATATTATTGGAAAATGGAACCGCAGTATCCCTACGTGCAGCGTATACGAGAAGTCTGAACCAGGAATTGATTCGAAATGCTCGGATGACGCATGGTGGGACAAAACGAGCTGACAACGATCAAAAATCAATTTTCGAAACTAAATATTTCAACCTCCGCTTTTTGTTCCTTAACGTGTTATACACATGTGGAATATTTACAAAGTGCATTGCTAATTATCAACAACGTGGATACACATTATTTACGGGGAAACTAATGGAGATATTTTCCAAGAAATATTCCACCCATGGAAAAAAATTCCATGAAGGTGTAAATATGCAAAACACAAAGAACGCGGTGGAAGAATGCCTGTGGCAATGTATACCACAGCATGTTTTGAAATACAAGGTTATAAATCAAATTAGTGTTCATATCAGTGGAAATTTTTTTGTGTAAGATTCAAGTCTTTTTGCTTCGCGTGTCGCCAGAATGTCTTCTGTGCTCAAATCGTTGCAAGTGGAAAATGTCTATTTCGGAATTATTAAAAATTGTAAAAATTCAAAATTGGATATAACACGACTTCTAGTAACTTTCTGGTAATGTTTCGATAGTGGTGAGATGCAGTAGAGATACACTACAAGTCTTCTTCCTTCACGTGACACCATAGTGTCTTCTGCGCTCCGGTCAAATCGTCGCAAGCGGAAAATTTCTGAATTATTAAAAATTGGATGTAACACGAATTCCGGTAACTTTCCGGTGATGATTCGATAGTGGTGAGATGCAGTTCAAAGGATCCATCGGAACGAGCCTCCATTAGTATCCATCACCCACGGCATTAGCGGGACCGAGGGCAAACTTCTCGCAGGATTGAAATATCATTTCACCTAACGTGCACGTAGATCCGTTGATCCGACGGCTTGGCTGTGAAAATTTTCTCCCTTTGCGAGGCCGTTGCGAGGATTTATCGGGACGGATAAAAGGAACGACGGGAGAGACTCGCGGCCGGATCGTCGTCTTTTCGGTAGAGGACCAACCAGACTTAACGGCCAGAAGAGGAGGTCGACATCGAGGTATAGCAAAAGACAGAGACGAAGCCTGGGAATAATTTCGGAGAAAATACATTTTTCCAGCCCCTGCTTGCGGCGAGATACCCATCCGTTCTCCGCACCATATACCGGCCATGGTGCTTGGCGTCGCGGGAAGGATAAAATGCCTCTCTCTCTCTTACTCGCAATTTTTTATCTAAATGCTTTCGCTTCTTCCACGGTTTACCTTCGAAAACGGCAATGGGCCGTGTCGCGTTTCTTGGGGGAGAAAGACCGATAGGCGCGGGCGAAGATGAGAAACGTCTTGGCAAATTATTGGCCTCCTGATGCTACCAAAATCAGTAAATCCTTAATTCACGAGCCTTCAGATTTCTGAGCCTTTGAAATTTATGGATTTTCAGATTTTTACGTTCTTTAAGTCTCTTAGAGTGACAAAATATTCACTTTTCAAATTGTTCCAATTGATAGATTTACAAATTTTTGGAGTTATAAACTAATTTCCAAATTTTTTAATTACTAAATTCTGTTTCCAAATTCTCATATTTTGGAATCTCTAAATTTTCAGATCAAATGTCAAGATTTCTAAATTTCCTAAATCTTCAAATCCTCAAATTTCTACCTTGTTAACACCCTAAATTTCCAATTTCTCAAGTCCCCGAATCCCTAAATTTCGAATGTTCTTGACATCTAAATTTCCAAATCCCCAAGCCCCAAATTTCCAAACTCTCATGCTCCTAAATTAAGTTAACGAATTGAAAAGTTTCCGAAAATCGAATACACGTGTCCTGTCTTATTTTCACATTTGTCAAGGAAGCACAGGTCGTTCGTTACTGTACATCTTCCTCCTGATACAATAAGTGAACATCCTCTGGTTCTTGAGGAATAGGGAATAGTTGAAATTTCTCAACTTCGATTATTAGATCGAGCACTCATTGCACTTGGGAATTTTCCAACGGGGTTCACCGCACTATTTTCTCTCGTTCCGTCGGAATGTTCGTTTCTCCAAAGGGAAAACGCGAGGTCGAACCGAATGCACGAAATCCACAAGGGATATGAAATACAGAAAGCGAGAGAGTGAATTGCAGTTAGGCTATGTATTTTCTCTCTTTTTCTACCGTTGTCCTTCGACGCTTGTGTTTCACGACCTCGTTAAGCTTTGCAGTTGAACTTTACACACGACGAAAAGGTCGCAACAAATAACTTCATCGAACCGGTGCGACTAACGTTTTCCCTGAAACGATTTTCTGGGATGCTTGTTTCACCGTTGTTTACATGTGCGATTTCCGGGACCAAGAGGAAATTATGTGTCGAATGTCAAAGGTAATACTAACCTAACAGATACGTGAATTTCCTGGAATCCGTTATTCGATCAATGCACATTGCCAATGTATTGATGCGAAAATCATGTAATTTGTTACATTGCATGATTAAATTCGTAAATGAATCTGTTCATTACTCTTAATGTATTGCAATTAATTAGTAGTTTGAATGATACGCTACAATTTGATGTACCTTTCAATTTATCTAGCTTTTGATACTGTATATTTTAAAAGGAATCTCTTGTGTTTATTATAGTAACAAACGTGTTTGTAACTTTGAAAGCAAGACTAATGTAGAGAATTTTTGTGGGAGAAATTCGTACGTCATTTACATATGATTGTTATAGTCAAAATGTTAAATTTATAATTTAATTCTTGTTTAATATATTTTTAATATATTGTTAGTCTATTTGTAATTCAGAATAATATATTGAAAGCATTATTGTAATTACAGACAATATATTGAAAGTGCAATTGCAACTATAAATAATATACTAAAAATACAATTACAACTACAAATAATATATTTAAGATACAATTGCAATTGAAATTACGAATAATATGTTGAAAGTGTAATTGCAATTATAATTACAAGTAATATATTGAAAATACAATAGCAATTATATATAATATATTAAAATCATTTATCACGAAATCTTTTAAATACAATAAAATAAATAGTGAAGTTTAAATACAGGGCGTCTCACAACTGGTACAGGTACTAATCAGTACCAATGAGAGTCTTGTACCAATTAGAGCGCGGGATTACGCGTGCGCAGACGCGAGAGTGACACCTTCGAGTCTAATGGCTGAGTGGGCGTAATCCTCGCGCTCTGATTGGTCCGTGTTTTTCCTTAATAATTCAAAAACGAAGCTTCAAACCCCATTTTTGCAAAGGGAAATTTTATTCAGAATCACGTCAACTACCCCCCATTTCAGGGACTTACACTAGTTGTGAAACACCCTGTATATTCAAAGTATAGTTAAAAATAATGTACTGAAAGACAGTTGCAATTACAAACAAATTGAAGAAGTACAATAGCAAATACAAATATAGCAAAGTACAGTATCGACAATGTATTCTGATTATTATTATAATTGCAATAATAAAAGAAAGTTAACATAACAGACGAAAATATGTAAACCCAGTGACTCGCCACGTCTGAGGTGTTTCTGTAGATTCAAAATATACATACATCCATAAAATTCTTGGTGGAGATATTTAAAAATATCTCGGTAATTATAATAAATACGTATAATGGTCAGGTATGAAAAATGTGAGCGGTGGAATGTCGAACGATTATTGAAATGGTATCTGATCGAGGTGAGAGCCGTAAAAATCGCTAATCGATCCATTACATGACCGAGCGATGCGGTATCGCCGGTTTCCTGCATACGAGAGTATCCATTTTGTCGGCAGGATCATATTCGTCGTTGAAATAAATCACGGGCCACGAACCGTTCTTAGATGCACGCAATTGGCTGTCTGCAGGCGTTGCCAAAGAGTAATAAATAGCAGCGCCGCGCCGTATGGAAATGAGACGGATATTAAGTTATGACCGATCGTTTGTCTTATCGTTCGTGCGAAATTAAACCTCGGAAACTTCAAGTTCGAAGCGGCCGAACGAAACCGGATACAAATATACGCGTCGCGGGAAATATTGCGACCTCCTTTTCCGGTTTCCGTCGTCGTACACGGAATGCTGAATACAACGGCTTAACGTGTTACGTGACGATTACGAAATATTTTTCCTCTTCGACGGATCACACGAAAGGAAGTTTCCAGTATACAATTAACCTATACGCTTTCAGTATTGTGTGGTATCGCGGAATTAAACGATAGAACTATAGAAATGAATTGCATGACTACTCTTTTTTGCCCTTTGATAATTAGAGGGCTGCTGTTAGTGTAATGCGTCGATAAATGTGGATAATATCAACACGCTATCAATTTGATATTCTGATATCTAACATATACTTAAGGAGAAAAAATTAATGACAGCAAATATCTTCGAGTTAATATCTTTTGGAAGTTAATATCTCTTTGAAGTAGGTTATGTTGTATTAAGAGTTTAAATAGGGATAAATACATTAAAAGAAATGAACCATAGTTTAAAATAAGTGAATGTAATTTAACGAATCTTAACTCAATTTACCCTTATTTTAATTTAATATAAATTGAAAGTTTAATCTAACCTACTTTCACTTAATTCAACTTAATCTAAACTGACATAACATAATTATTTCCCAATCTAATATAACCATAATTTAACCTAACCTACTTTCACTTAATTCAACTTAATATAAACTGACACAACTTAATTGTATCCTACCTGATATAACCATAATTTAACCTAACCTAATATAATTTAACCTAACCTAATAATACATTAGTGCTTAATACATTAACCAAATTTAATAATATAACTTTTATAAATGTAGCATTCATATGTAGATACATTGTGTATCGTATTTTTATCCATACAAGAAGAAAAAAGAATATAACAGCAGAATTGATTGATAGAATAAAATGAAACATTTTATTCCCCATTTTATATGCTGTTATTTGTATGAACATCGGCTTGATTAACAACATATGAATAATTTTGAAATTGTATTATGGAATTTATGTCTTTAGAATTCATCGACTGTGCCACTGAGTAAAACGTGCATTGTGGAACGTGTTAAAATGCTTGTTGTAAAAAGCAGTCGTTTTGAATAAATACTGTATGTGTTACTGTACAATCGTTAACATTTTAATACCGTATTCCGTAATTTTTCATATTTTTTATTCTAATAGCGTTGGAACAAAAAGGGGTTGAAATAAATGTTCAAATACAATGTAATAAATGTTCCAACACTGTTATTGAAATAAATGTTCAAATATAAACTTGTACGTTTTGTAAGAATTATGTATTATCATTTATATGTATATTATTATATGGATGAATTTATTAAATGTTAAATTTGAAATATTGAAATACTCAAGTTTCTCTACGTAGAAATTTCTATATCTTCAATTTCTAGCTTAACAAATTTCTGGGACTCTAAATCTCAAACTCGAGGAGTTTGACAACTTTTAGAATTCTTGAACGTTAAAATTATTATGTCTTCAAATTTCTAAATCTCTAAATCTCAAGACCCCTAAGTACCTATGTCTTCAAATTCTAACCTACTTTCCCAAATATCTAAATCTCCAAATTTGTAGACACCCATATTTCTAGAACCCCAAATCCCAATCTCCCAAAATACCTTGTATCTCCAAATCTTTATATCTTCAAATTTTCAGATCCCTCATTTCATATGATTGACCCTAAACTTCCATATTTTTACACCCCCAAATCTCAAAATTCTTACTTTCTCACATCTCCAATTTCTCTACCCATCACCAACCCTCGAATTCTAAAAACTCCCCAAAAGTCAATGACTGACAAATCACGTTTACCCTTCATACCACATTTTCCCTGTGAGCGACAGATTTTCTCTTGATTGTACACTTCCGATCGTTGAGTTTACAATATTTCGAAACCGCGAAAAAAAAAAGAACGGAATTAAATGTTGTAATCCGTCCGGTCGGAATTGCTCGCAAAAATTGATAGGAATATTAAGCGCGCGCAATATTCGCAGGATTTGGAATGCATGCAAAAATGTTCACCGCGATGGAAATCGTTAAATGTAAAGGAGGTGAAGCACGCGCTCGGTCCTCGTTGAAATATTCAAACACGCCCCGTGTGTCTTTTTTTCTTCCTTCATATTCACGTGCACGGAGACGAACCTCCATTTCCTTCGAACGATCAGCGGGTGAAATAATAAAATCCGTTCGTTTAAAGTGTCGCTGGTAGAAACGAGAGATGGAAAGGGGAAGCTGTATCGGTGGGTCGTCGCCGCGACTCGGGGTACTTAGTGACCATGGCAACGGGTGCCAACTATTTTTCAGTTTTCCACCCTTACGAGTCCCCCCTCCCCCCCCCCCCCCGCTAACTTTCCCTACGCCCTTCCTCTCGACCTTCGGCCTGGATTTCAACAGACAGGAGACACATTTCTTTCCTTTGTGAAGATCCCACACCCTCGACAGCCATTTGCACCACACTGAATCTCTAATAGGATTTTCTAGTCGTCGTTAAACAAACATTTCGTAGCTGAATTTTCAATGTTAGGTTATTTCTTTCTTTCACACATTTCGAACATTTCTTTCGGAGAAATCGGAGCACCATTTATAAAGCTTCGGGTATTATGTCAGAAGGAGTATCCGAAGTTATAGGAACATAGAGATAAGAATGATCACTTCAAATAACGACAGTTATATTAATAACTGAATTTGAAGTCTGTCGATTTTATTAAGAATTTGTCAATTTTATTTTAAGTAAAGTTTCTTTTGTTTCGGGTTATCTTGTGATAAATCTTTGGATGTCAATATTTAAGAAAGTGAATATTTTCTGAGTACTAACAACGTTATAATCTGGATGACAAGAGCCCATGGAGAAAATGTGATCGTTTGGAAGCATTTTGCAGTATAATGTCTTTATGAAATTGGTGCTTCCGCATTACAATAATCACATTATTTCGCAAAGTTTGACGGGGAATCCATTAGTCGTAGGAAGGGTTGACACTCGATGGAAAGAAGGGTCGTGCTAAGTGGTAGATTCGAAGTGATTGAAAGAGGGTCGAAGCCGAGAGAAAAAGGTCTGCCGAAGCTGGGAAGAAAGCCGAACCAAAACTCATCGAAAGGGGTTGGATGAAAGAGAAAAGGGACGAATGCCGATACAGGGTGCTGTTTACGCCATCGTTTCCCCCTTTTCCCAGTTTTTAACCGTACCCCTCGAATATTATTATTCCAATCACTATCCACTGGATCCTTTCGGAAAAACTTCATTTCGATCCTTTGATGCCGGCACACTCCCTTTGCTTCATTTTCCTTGATTAAAAGTGAAATATTTAATAACAGCCAACCAATTTATTAAATTTCACGATTCCTCAGGAATACGACGAGATCGAGAACATTCGAAAGTGGCATAATTGACTCGAAGTATTTTTAATCAGTGATATTACTCCGCGATGGGGACTATGTCCCGTAAACGCTTCCTATCTGATTGTAAATCCTTTTGTGCTTGCGCTTCATTCAACGCCAATACCATGTTTAATATCAGCTATCTCTTTGAAAATGAATTCTGCACCGCACAAACAATAATTACGCAATTCGTAATTACAGCCACATCACAAAGGTGGGGAACAGACTTTCAATCAAAAGCAAAAGTCAAAGTGCGATATCCAGGTCGTTCGCTGTTATTAGAGTTAATAATTTAAGTTTAATTAATAAGTTAGATGGAATTAAACGATAAATTAATTTTGTGTTTATCTGCGCTTTAATTTCTTTATACCAAACAAACAAATTATACGAATGAAATGCAATTAGCATCTTCGTTGAAAATATCATGTAACCTTGAAATCCGTTAATTCGCAAAATTAATATCTGTACATATTTGTGAAATTCTAAATTGAAAATCAAATATTAAAATTTGAAATGTGAATTTTTATTAAATATCGTACATGAAAAATGTTTAACACCATCAACAATTAGAAAAGTTTCATTACTTAAAATTCGATAATTATCAGATTATTGATTTTTCACTGCAACTGTTTGAATGTGAACTGTTTGAAAACGTGCAAATATTTGAAACTGTTGGCGGTATCGAGCAGTCTGTTGCAGAATTTCGTTCTCTAAGTTTTATCGTCGTTTCGAAACAGTTGCAAGTAATATCTGACAAACGGCGAGAAATACCGACACCTGATCCGGCATTTTTCTTATTAGACACAAGAAATATATCTGTGCTCACTTTTCTGTGGAGGGCTTTTATCCGTAAAAAATGTCAGCCTTGCCCCGCACGATTTTTTTCGTCCCTTTTCCTTGTGACGAGGTCGGAATATAACCACCCCCCAATTTGCATTTCTTTCCCTTCCGCTCTCTTTGTCACCCTTAGACCCCGATGTCTCCTTAGTCTTGGTGACAAAGGATCTTCCTAAGTGGACCAAGCGAACGGAATAAAGGTGTTCTCGCGATCATCCTCCATTTTGAATGTAACACGCCGATAAATCTCTCACGGACGAAAGCCATTCATTGTTGCTTCACCTTAGAACAGTGTTTTCTCTTCAGTTTTTCGTTATTGACGACAGAACCTCGATATGTCTTTCGGAAATCTTTTTTCAATTTTAAGAAAATAGAAAGTAAACGTTCTTTATTTTATAGAGTAATTCTTTATTTTATATTTTATTATAACTGTACTTATACAGACTATTATTGTATCATTTTCTAATTTAAATTTCGCATTCGGTATCTAAGTTAGTGTAATATGGTTGGACAATGTAACGTACGATTATACAATACGTGACGGTACGTAGGGGATATAGGACGTTGACGATATAACACGTGGCGATATAACATGTGGTGATTCAATGCGCGATGATATAACGCGTGAAAGATATAACGCATGGGAGATACAACGCGTGGTGACATAACGCGTGAAAGATACAACGCGTGAGATACAACGCATGGTGATATAACGCGTGAAAGATACAACGCGTGAGAGATACAACGCGTGGTGATATAACGCGTGAAAGATACAACGCGTGAGGATATAACGCGTGAAAGATATAACGCGTGAAAGATATAACGCGTGAGAGATACAACGCGTGGTGATATAACGCGTGAAAGATACAACGCGTGAGGATATAACGCGTGAAAGATATAACGCGCGAGAGATACAACGCGTGGTGATATAACGCGTGAAAGATGCAACGCGTGGTGATATAACGCGTCAGAGATACAACGCGTGAGAGATACAACGCGTGAGAGATACAACGCGTGGTGATATAACGCGTGAAAGATACAACGCGTGAGAGATACAACGCGTGGTGATATAACGCGTGGTGATATAACGCGTGAAACATACAACGTGTGAGAGATACAATGCGTGGTGATATAACGCGTGAAAGATATAACGCGTGGGAGATACAACGCATGGTGATATAACGTGTGATGATATAATACATGTCAAATCAACGCGTGGTAATACAACTCGTGTCGAAATAACATGTGGCAATACAACGCGCGGCGATACGATAAATCGGCGATACAACGCGATGTAACGCAACTCTACAACGAGAGCACATATGATCTTTATTATAATTCAGAAATGAGAAGATAAACTGTGAATTCCAACGTGCATATCGAATATGCCTAATTATATAATACGTATTTTGACGAGATCACTGTACAGCTTATTAATTACGATAATTATTGTAGCTTTACTGACATTACCATATTATTGTATGTCTATGAATATCATTTAGCATATTATTACATCGACATTATGTAAATGTGTGCCAGCAATTTCGGGTGTTCATTACAATCGCTAATTCCATAATAACGATCATTATCTCGTAACTGCAACATTCTGCATAACTTCAGAGATACGGAATAATCAATGGGTACTTATTTTTCATTTATGACACGAAAGGTGCACGTTGCGCTCGTATTGATGTTCCGTTCAAAGATATTTGTTAAATTGTAGACATCTGCCAATTTCGATCGACAGGGAATTTGTGTTTTTAAGAGCTGTTCTATTTTGAAACTCCATTATTATCACTAAAGTATCTCATACGAGATAAACAGTTTTCACGTTTAATCAAGCGGTCATTCCATATTGCTCATTTTTAGTCGTCACCATCTGCGACTTTGCTCTAATCAAAACATGTTGTAGTCTATGTGAAATTAAGAGGGTTTAAGTCATAATTTTGCCGGTTTCAAATTTGTTAAAAAATAACAAGCCTCCAAAGTTTGCAATTTTTGCTCACTTTTGCAAAAATAGTCTTCACTTACGAATTTTTTTTCTCAGAAACCGCTCAACTAATTTAGCTAAATTCTGTTTCGTTTTATTTACGAAGTATTGGACTATTTTAAAATATTTTTTTCAATTCCCTCAGTTTGTTATAAAATGTCGAAAAATTTAAACAAATTCTTTTTTGCGTTTTTTACAGTGATGGGCGTAAAGGGTTTAAATTTAAAGTAAATATGGTCATATTCTTTGAAGCTTGTCCTTTCAAATGAGTTCTTCAGAACGATGGAGATCCCGAGATCTTTCCGCGAATTCTTGCGTTTGACTTTTCAACAAAGTCGCTCGAGGAATACAAGTACTTCTAAACAAAGAATCGAAATACCGATATTCTATCCGAATAATCCCGTGCGTACTAGTGAATCGTATTGTTCATTCTAGTCGAGTTATCCCACGTATTTACGTAGTACAACTGCGGAATTGTTCTTTGCGGAAACCGTATTCCTTGCTCCTTATTCTGACCCCCTTAACCCCATTTCCATCTAACAAAATTGCGCTATCGTAACTGACAAACTTTCCACTGCATTTACACGGGTTAGTAGTCGCTGCAGATACAATGATTTTGCTGAATCGCTAAACGTATTCCGCGGAAATCGTGAAAGTTGTTGACGAAGATCCAGGAAGCGATTCTATTCAACTGTTCTAGAGGAGCGGAATTTAATTTTTGATTACTTTAACGTTGAACGACGTCGATAAAAAGGATAACAGGGCACGGATATTCGGGGGATCAAGTCGGTGATACAATTTCGTATTGCGATTCATACTTTCGTATAATAGACTGATTTCCATGAGAGACTTTAAGAAGCTTTTATGGATCAGGGTGGACCACTGTCGGTCTTTTATGGCTTTCCAAGTTCTTACATGTGCTTGCAATATAGTCGATGAATGGGATCTGTGTTTCGGCCATCAAACGTGAACGATGGGAAATCGAAAGCGCTTGGAATATTTTTCAGTCGATTATATTGGGTTAATACTGTGCGCTGAGGAGTTTATTATTGGGACAATTGGAGAGGGTTAGAGAAATTAGATGGAAATTGAAAATTTGGAGATTAAGACTTTAGATTAGAAGTTCCGGAATTGAAAAATTTGGGTTTTTGGACGTGGGAGAGCTTGGAAAACTTGTGAATTTCGAGCTTTAGCTATTTAAGAGAATTTTTAATTTTTGAGATTGAGAGCTAGTCAATCTCAAAAGTTTTCAGTCGAATTGAAAAATTTTTAAATATAGGAATGTCTAAATTCTTAAATTTTAAATTAGGAATTTAGAAAATTAGGATATTAAGGAATATTAAATTTCTAAATTTCTACATTTCCAAGTATAAAAATTTCTAAATTAAAAACTGTTAAACTTCCAACCCTAAAATATTGAGACATCGTCCAAGATCTCGACTGAACACCTAAAAGAGATTCGAGCTTTTACTATCGAGCAAGTTCATAACATTACGGCATCCAAATGCTCGTACATGACATTCACATGTTTTCGGTATCGTAACGAGGCCATAAAAACTTGAGCTAAATATTGCAAACCCATTAGGATCCGATAGATTTATGGCAGCCGCTATTAACATCGAGGCAGCTTACACTTTACACCCTCGTCATAAACGTAAAAGCTTTTTGATAATAAATGAGTATCAAGAGCTTTGACCGATCGTTCGATCGACTCTAGCTAGGAATTGAATCATAAACCCTTTCTCCCTTAGGTACTTTCGTGACTATTACCGAATATTTTACCCGAGGGAATTTTTAACTGTGTTGATACGTGTTGAAGATAACACGGTAATTTTCTACAGCTTTAAGCACCTCTTAATTAGAACAACTATTAAGGAATCTGGTTCCTTGAACCGGCATAGCGATCACAATAAAAATATCTCTCTCAGAATATCGTACGATACTTATAATATTAACACTAGGTTTACGGATATTTTTTATATCTATCTCTACGAACACGCGTCAATTTGACGCACGAACGGATACATTTAAAGAAAAACAACCACTTAGAAAGCAATATAATTAAACGCTACAAGTAAGAAATGAAAATATGAGATATATATTTATAGAAAGTTTTTATTATTCAATAATATTTTAGTACATTACTTCAATATTCTATATTCATATTTTTACTTCCCTCTACCCTGCGAACTGCGATTTGTAGCGATGTCCGTCGTTTATAAGGTATTGTCGGTGCATTCATATTTATTATTGTTGTAATTTTTGCACGGGTAAAACTAATTTACTAAAAATTTTATTTACATTACGATCGCGTCAAATTGACACACATCCGTAGAGATAGGTATACCACACAGAAAATTTTAATATTTCAAAGCTTTTGAAGAAAACAGACTTCAATAGATATTTACTTCATTCAATGGATAAAAGTCAGTACAAGAGATAAAATAAAAATGCGAAGTTCTAAAAAAATTCGAAATGCGTCCAAATGACGTAAACCTAGTGTTAAATCACTTGAAAGTGTTTTCGCGTTTACGTCGTTGGCTAATTTATTCGCGTTGTCAGAGAATTAATTAACATGGTAGATTGTGGTCGCCTTGTAATGTAATATGTTGCGTCTCGTACAAAATCGATGTCGGTATTACGTTGTATATGATCCTTGACGACACTCGATCTCGCTAACAACATCTGCTTCCTCTGTTTCAGGTAAGGATCTAAATTTCGCCAGTAATAACGCGGGTGAGTGTTCATCTAACAATATAACATTATCGTCGCATGTAACGTCATTTTTACGTTAACCCTCTGTTACACACGAATTTTCTCTGTCGACAACCAATTAAATTCACCCTTTGCACTCCTGTGGTTCGACATTTCTCTTCGATTCTATAGTGATTAGTTCAATACATGTATATGTATATTTTCATTTATTCGTTACTTAGAATAAATGACAAATATATTTGTCCATGCTCCACACTTTTGTAATACATTTTGAGAACTTGCGTTTTGCAAATTAAGGTAATTAAGGAGTGCAAAGGGTTCATCATTATTTCGGGACGCTTCTGACGGGGCACTTCTGGAGTCACTTTCTCAATCTTCAAAATTTCTAACTTGTTAATTCGGAAATTTAAATTTATACATTCTGAGACATTTCACTTCAGAACATAATATAATAAATTTTCAAATATATGAATTTATAAATTTACAAATTTTCCAGCTTTCTTAAAACCTAATTAAGAAAATTAAATACATGCTATTTTCGAATTTTTGAATAAAAAAATTAAATTGTCAAAAGTGTAAAATTAAGAAATTAAATTCTCGACAGTGCAAGATTAAGAAATTAAACTTTTGAAAGCTTGAAATTAAGAAACTAAATTCTCGGTGTAAGAAATTTATTCAATACTCGAATGTATATCTTTAATTAACAAAAGTTACCTTGCGAGTGCAAAGAGGGTTAACTATTTTTACTTTTATCTTATTGTATCTGAATTTCTCTAATGTACTGCAATATTCAGAGTGACATTTTCGTTTGATGTTTCACTGTTTTATATAATTATTAACGATCTAGGTTCAACGAAAGCGAACGATACAAATTACAATGATCAGTTTTGTCCGCCATTACGTAATTCTAACAAGACGATCAGTAGAAAAGGAATTTTCTCCGCATGACAAGAGAACAGGTTTGAGAACGATAAGGTGAATCTATTCAAGTCTGCTTGTCTTTTTTTCGTGTCTCGCGACTGCAATTTCACCCTGAAGATCTCCGGTGCACTAGGGGACAAAAGGATACGGGAGTAAGAGAAGATTTACGTACATTGTGGGACAAGTAAGGGGTCGGTGGAGAGTTCGAGGACAAAACGGGAGAGGTATTCTTTCGAAAAGACCATTTCCAGTAATGCGTGAATCCGGGTTTCCCGTTGCACCGTTGGAAATAGATCGAAATTGCGAAATCTAGCGAGATAGGGAGAACAAATTGCTCAAACATTCTGAATGATTAGTTCTTGTATCTTGAAAGAATAGAACCCATGCTGCGCCGTTGTACTGTCTTAATTTTTCATTGAATTGCATTGTTTTCAAGAACTTCACAAGTTTAGGTAGTTTTTGAATACACAAATCTTGTGATTTTTAAAAGTTTCTTGTTGGTCTAATTTTCCGAATCTTAACTTTCTAGACTAAATCTCTCCCAATTCCTTGAACTCTATTTTTCCTAAAATCGAAACTGTACCATATAACATAAAAATCCCGAATCGCGGTTCTACACACTGCTACAGAAACTCAATCGAGAGTCGCCAAACTTTCACAATAGTGCCCTTTGATTGACTCCGAAATCTGAAACACCGCTAGAGAAGTGAACTTGCAATCTTTTCGTCTCTGCATCGAGGCACCCCTCGTTTTCCCGTAATTTCGAGCACAGTGGAACACGTGTCCCCCGTTTCGCCGGAAAGAGGGTGGTACATAAAGGAAAGCAGGGGTGCGTAAGTTCATTCGAAGGACGATTGCGGGGAAAGGGATGAAGAGGGGGTAGAAGAACAGAGAAGAGCTGCGGGATATAGCAAGAGATAAGGTCGCCAAATTGCAGGCAATCTGGCTGATTAGGCTGCAAGCTGTAATCCTGCAGGTTCCATAGAGGACCCGGGCCAGGACCTGTAACAGCCTTCAACCCCCTTCGACGTCTATTAGCCAAAGAAAGGAGGGAGGGTAGAATGTGGAAGAAACGACCACCCGAAGGGTAGCGACTCCACGTTCTCCAACTTCTAAGAGATTAGGGAATTCTTTGGAAAGAAGGCGAACGAATCCGGAAACTAGGTCCTTTTCAACCCTTGGGATGGGGATACGTGTCTTCTTTGTGGGGTCTCCTGGTTTTTTGCACTTTTCATTGAACTACTTAATTCGGGAAACGTATTATACGACAAAAATGGCTTTCCACTTAACCAAATTCTGTTTTATTTAATTTTCATCGTATTTTAACATACAAATTGTATAGGAAATAAATAGTTAGTATATTCAATATAGTTCGTATAGTTAATCCGCAACATTTTCTGAAGAAATACAGTGGAGAATAAAAGTCCTTCACTCTAGCTGTCTCAATTTGTATGTTTTAACCTTAAAAATTGCTACAGGTATTTCATTTACACGAACTTGCTAAAAATAATAATTTATATACTTTTCATTTAATGTCAGGTACACAACAATCGCAGTTCGAAAGTAAATGAATTATTAGAATAAAATTTCAACCGAAATGTTACCGTAATTTTCTTCCATGATAGCTGTCATTTAATTTTGATTGACAAAAACTTATTCCATATTCTAAAGTTAGTTCATTGTAACTGCAGTTCGTCCTTGAATATTTCATCTCTTGCGTATCATATTTTATGTTTTGACAGAACACAATTGAATTATGACTGTCTGCATGGTTTAAGTGTCTTTTTTCAGTTAATGGAATAATCTCTAATGAAATTTAAAAACCTCGTGATTCTAAATTTTAAAACAATCTCATATTTCTCAGTATAAAACAGAATTTTTTCACTTTTACATTATTGGTTTAATCGATCTTTATAAGTAGATGTAGGTGAACAAATTCGTAATTATTTTTCATATCACACTTGAAATATTAATTCTTGTTATGCTAATAAATATAACAAAATGGTTTTACACCTTACTTACCCGGTTATTTGCAATTTATTCACATAAAACAGAAAGGGGATAAATCTATAAAATTAAAAAATTCGTGACATCGGAATTTGAAATCATTTTTGTACCTTGAACTTTTAACAAGAACTATTATCAAACAACATTAATCAAGCAACCATCGTTATTTTTATTTTTCGGCTCTTTTATGGATACTGCAAATTCGATCGCAGAATTAGCGTCTTTTTTTTAGTGTCCGACACAAATCGTTGACTGGAACTGGCACTCGATAACGAGTTGAAAAGACCGGAAACGGCTGGTGGAGAGACAAAGAGAAAGAGGATGCACGATGGAATTGGTCAGAGTTTCGAATTCGAAAAACGACGCTAGAGATAAATCGAGAGGACAAATGAACAAATGGGTAAAATTTCATGGAAGTATTGACTATTCTGTCAATGTGAAAAAACCAGAGAGACCTATATACTGGGTGGTTCATCGGAGTTTACCAACCAAATTATCAGTAAACTTTTATATGAACAAATTATCGAAACAAAAGTTCACTAACGTTAGAAACACTAAACGATATAATAATTAGTTTACGTTTATATATTTATACCACAGTATATCGTATTTATAATATTTTACCATAATTATATAATATTTGTATAATTATACGATATACCGTATTTGTATAATTATAAAATATCATATTTGTATAATTATACCATATTTTATCCTATTTGCAAAATTTTACCAGATATTATTACCTTGAAGTATTAAGGTAAATTGAAAGAAGAAATTTCCACAAAAGTTCTTCCATGTATTTAACGTTACCTTCGAATAAAACGAATGTTTAATCGCAGCAAAGAGTGTGTGGACGAACGCGTACTACGAACAGTTTCATAAACGTTTCGGAATAAAATTGAATAACGTATAAACGACGAAACGATTTATGTTAAGCAGGCAAATTTCGTTTATCCGTTACCCGATTCGAAGTATAATATTCCGAAATATTATTTGAGCGGTGATTCAGTTTGAAGCACTATGCGCGATTGTATAATACATCGAGCAGACGGGATGCGATTATTTAGCGGTAGACATTTTGCATCTTCCGCATTTAGTTGACTCTCTTTTGCACCGATTATTTCCCATTATTCGACGGTACGTCGTATTTAAGAGCGAGCCGGTATGGTCTGGCAAATAAATAGCGAGGAAAAATCGTCGCTCCCGTTCTATTTATATCCCAGGGGTTGTAATTGGAATTAAACTTGGCCATAATCTTCCATTAACTTGACCACATTTTTCTCCCTACTATATATAGTGGCAAAAAAAAAAAAATGAGAGAGGAAGGAAAAACGAGCACGGGGATCCATAAGCGACAGTGGTAATAGAATTTTGAAACGAGGTAAAATGGTGGAGAGAGAAAAATAGGGGAAAGCCCGAACACGGGAGGCGAGGGGGGAAACGAATGAACGGGACGATGGTTGGCAACGAAAGAGGGGGTGGAAGGGGGAGAGAAACATCGTCAACTCGACCACGTCTACCGAGGGATTATCGTGGGTGACAAAGGGATTTGAAAGAGGCGGCACGGAATTGGATTCCGGGAGAAACGCAAGAGGCACTCGTAAGCCGCTTTGTGTCTCCCATGCAATAATTATTTGCGAAATTGTCGTCAAGCCGTGAGATATCGAGTGGCTTTTGACGACTGATATTTCTTCAGAAGCTCGATAGAGAAATCGTAATGGCGAACCGCTTGCCTTCGCCCCATTGTTACTACAACTCAATTAATTCAGATCTTAGTTCCTCTCGTATTTTTATGCAAGGTGTAACTGTCAATATTGAAATTCTGTCTGGAAAAATATGATGAAACTGTACGATAATATTCTTTCGTACATTTTCGAGATGATCGACACATACTTTCCTGCTGCATTTTTCCGTCACGTGTGTGAACTTCGTTTCATAGTCATTGACCATAGAAAGCAATTATTTATATTACATGAGATAGCAAGAATGTTTTCTTGAAAATAAATTTTATTTTTGTATCACATTTGGGGACGTAGAAGTCAAATTTTATATTTGAAATGAAATTTTACATATGCATATGTGCATGTACAAGTATATGTATATGTGCATGTATATGTCTATATATTTGTGCATGTACATGTACATGTATATGTATATATGCTATGAGTGAAAACACCCTGTATCTACACGTTCATATAACATTGCACATGTAACTAAAATTAATATAATTTTTTTATTTTATACCTATGTTCATAGAAATTTATAACTTAAATAAATGCTTATGTGCATGTAATTAATATCTAAAATTAATTTTATACTTACACACAAATTATAAATACATGAATTGATACATAAAAATGATTTGAATTATGTGTCAACCCCTTATCGATGTAACATCAATTCCTCAAATTTACCATTGTCGATGTAGCAGCAATTCCCCAAATTTACCATTATCAATGTAAAGTTAAAGTAACAAAATTGAGAGAACAAAGAGTACAGAATTTAATTATCTTTATAAAAAAAGGACCTAAGAATCTTGAATCCTTCCCAACATCCGTACAGTTTTACAATACTTTTTGTAAGAACCTCAATTTTTGTATCACCAGTTATGCGACGCTCTGTATTTTTCAATTTTTTCTTTCTCCCTTTTCTTTCGTCGTCAACCTCCAACCCCGTTCCATACCGTTGCTTCGTCCAACATTCGTGTTTCTGTCGCCGTTTGTAACGCAGTGCACGAAACGTATGGAAAAATGTCTGCGCGTGCAGTTTTCCCTTCTCCCCCCGATCTCGTTTTCTACCTTTTTCGGTGGTTGCGGTTTAATTAGAAGCCGAGAAATTAAAACAAACGAACGCACGGAAGAGAAGGGGTTGAGGGTTGTGTGCCATGCTCGGCCGTAGCCATTGTTGTTTCTCCTTTTCGCTCAGGCGTGCGAGCATCATCGTAACAAGCCGGCGATTTGCAAAGACCAGTATCTAAATTTTTTGTTTCTCTACCAGTTTTCTTCTTACTTTTGTCTGTTTTTTGAGAAATTAATGGTTTGTTGCGACTACGAGAACATACTTTATCCACCCCCGACATCTGCTTGTATAAATGTTCGCTTTATTTTCGTTGAAAGAGTAATTGAAAGAAGGGGTTGTAAGCAACAGTACTCTAATTAAACACGTTTTGGAACTTGTACTTAAATTCTGTTATAACGTTCAAAATTGTAAGAAGACTTCGAAAAATACTCTTAGATTTCCATTTATTCTAACTTTGAAGTTGAGAAATTTAAACATCTCCAAAGTCTCAATTTTTTAAATTTTGAACTTCGTACTTTTCTGATGCTTAGACACGTAGAAATTTGTAAACTTAGAAATCCAAATGTAGTGACTTTTATTTCGTTTGTTTATAGACTTACAAACTGAAAATTTTTAATTTACAAGGTTATAAGTATTTCAATTTCAAATTTCTAAATTTGCAAATGTTCGAACTTCAAAGTTAGAAATTTACAAATAGTATGAAGTATCATTATCAATAGTATCAAGTATGAAATTTACAAAATTATAAATATTCAAATTTTTTAATTTACGTTGCCATATATTGTCAACCACATAACAAAGTAGAAAAACACTCTTCGAAAAAAGATAATGCTTTCTATTCATCCCCATCGCGCACAAAGCAATCCTTTGTTGAATCCAAATATATTCCGAATTTTCATTTCGGCTTCATCGAGGTCACCGTTGCGTCACGGTTTATCGCGATAACTATTTCTTTTCTTCTTCGAGGCAGGATCACGCCGAAAATGCACGTGCACCTGAGAACAAAAGGGGAAAAACGCAGAATGTACGATGAAAGCGGTAACAACACGCGAACGGGGTCGGAACAAATGCGACTTTCAATAAGCGGTGTCGTTTGACCCGCATCGTCCGCAACCCCCTTTTTCTGCACTTTACACTACCATTCGTTTCACGTGGTTAAATTTGTTGATCTTTGCACGAAATTCAGCTTGCGAGGCAAGTGATCGAAATAAGAGAGAGGGATTGTTCTCTGGTTCATTCGACAGGGGAGGATGCGAGTGCATTGAAGGGGTTGTTCGTACGAGAACGTATCGGTCGAATTATCGAGTGGTGCGTTTACGGTTTTATGCAGATTTGCCAGCAGAACGGCGGGCAGTTTCGGAATTAATGCGACGGACAAATGTTTCGCGGTTTTTCTGCTGAATTATCGTACCCCCGGGCACAACAAAACGTTCCGTTCCGCTGAGGCTGCTGTACGCTCTGTTCGCGTGTGTTCGAATATACTGGGTGAACCACCTAATATTCGCCCCTAAAATGTGTTGTCGAAATGTTACAGAGAGAATTAGCTTTAATTCTTGAATGACGGTGACGTGTTAATTGTGATCCAAATAATATGAGGTTTCGATTAGGTATACTCCAAAATAAAACCAAAGAGTGATAAATGAAATTTGGGAAAATTCTGACGTGTTTTGGCTCAATCATTTTTTGTGACATTCTGTTACGAAGTTACATTTAAGTATATTTTTACGGAATGATTGAAATAGTTTTAATAAATTGATTAAGTTGTATGCAATTTTGTATACTTCATGTAATTTGAAATTAGCTAATAATTTGAAGATATAATTTCAAAGGAGCAATTAATTTAAAGATATAATTTCAAACGGGCAATTAGTTTCAAGATCTAATTTCCAACGAATTATTAATTTAACTGTAATTTCAAACATATTACTTCAATGATGTACTTTCAAGCCTTAAATTTAGTAATAAAATTCATCTTCAGTTTACAGTACATATTGGGCTTCAATTGCTAACCAATACCTATCAAGTTACAAAGGGGAACCCGTTATGCGCGTATTGCTCGTTCCAATATGCAATTGGTTATAAACCACGTATGTAAATTAAAATGAAAACACTGTTATAACCTGTCATACGATTTATAAACTGTTATCATACAGTGTAATTTCATTACAAAAGTAATATTCTCGGTCACAAAATTCCTCCCGAATAACAAAATATCACACAATTAATTTCAATTGTGCGAAAAAATGATATCGATAATTTTGGACATAACGTATCAATCAATAACAACCCTAGCATACTCAGCAATCTTGCTGTCTTTTGGAAACACGAAACTGGAAACCGGATGCGATTAACGCCGAGAAGGGAAGACAACACGAAGACACACATTACGAGAAAGTGGGACGGAAAACAAGATATCAGTGGAGTGTTACCGCAGAGAGAGAGAGAGAGAGAGAGATTTCGTAGGAAACGTGGAGAGAAGCATTAGACAAGGGTAAAGATATAGGCAACGCCAGCAAAGGTAACGTCGGACGAGGAGCCTAGAGGATAGTATGCTTCTCCAGGTCGATTGTCGGCAACGGATTGAATTAAACGGTCGTAGAAGGGGGTTGAGTCGGAATTAATTCGAGTTCGGGCGATTAGCGCGAATTAAGTTCCACCTTCCTCTCGATTAATCGCTGGATACTCGTGATTCGATCCACTGTTGTCTCCCTTTTTTCCCGTCGTTGTTCCCTTCGTGTTTCAAAGCATTTACGTACAAGCGAAATCCCGGCAGGCAGCTACCCTAACCATCGGAGGAGAGGATTTTTTCGGGGATAACATCAGGTGACAGAAAGATAACATTTTCACCGAAACTTTCTCTCCGCTACGAGTTACAGGCATTCGACGTGTTTATACGTGCGCGGCATGACGCGTTCGGAACGGTGCGAACGAAAATGTTTCTCTTGTTTCCCTGTTGAAGGTACAACCGGGTAATTCGAGAGGTAAAATTTGACGACACGGAAGGGAGATTCTTTGAAGTTGTTTTTTCACGTTGGCTGGGAAATGTTACTGTGTACGGGCTGTGTACGGACGTTATTGTTCGTACCGGCTGGACATTCATGTATCTGATTTGATTAGAACTTTTAAGGAAACAAATATTATCGTTCACATTTGCTCTGATATCGGTTAAATTCGGTGGAAACAGATTTTACACAAGACAACATTTTTGTAGAATTTTTTTAATCAAATATTTTGTATTAGAAATTTTAATTTTGAAGTTTCAGTGTTTACTGTTTGTGTGAGTTGTCTAAATTCAAGCTTCCGTGCAAAGTTAGGTTAGGTTATATTTTAATTCAACATAACCTAATTCAATTGACTCGAACCCTTTACACTTGAAAGGTCACACTCACCAATTTAATACATTTAATTTCAAATAAATATTTTTTAACTTAGTACTATACACATAATGCATAAACAAACGGGACAGTAGTGACAATTACTAATATAATAATTTTAAATGAATTCAACAACTGTTTAACTTAACAATTTCAAGGTTGATCTCTGTCAACAGTGCTAAGGGTTAACATAAAAATTGTCGATTATTAAAACATATAGACATGAAAAAATTCTTGTGACGTTAATTATTATCCAATGTATAAAGCTTGAAAATGAATATCAATAATTAAATGTCTCAAATTTTTTTAAATGACAATTTTGTATAAGAAGATTACTTTTCCTAATGGTTTTATAAAAATCGGAGAATCAAAGATAATCGAACGTCCTGATATTCAAATCCTGATTAATGTCAGGCTTAAAACCTTTCTGTGATTCCTTGGCTATAGAATGTATACAGCAAAAAATTTTCTCATTAATTTAGAAGGAACTTTAACCCACAGCTCGATCAGTCTTCATTATCTTCTTGCCACAGGAAATTTTCAAAGGCGAAGAGAAGCACGTCCGGGCATTAAAATATTTTACGAGAGGTTAATGTCGCCGGTGGTCCGAGTAACGGCCATTAAAAGATTATATGTATCCCGGAATATGTATCCACGGAAAACAAACTTGTCCACCTAACAAGTTGAAGCGTTATTTATTCCAAAAATCGAGCGAGGGTAGATTTACGCGATTCTCCCCAATACAAAACCAATAGCCGGCAATCGATCGGAAACTCTTTTTTCGCACTTCATTTCCGTGCCATTTGGACGCGAAAGGAACAACAACGGTATAAAACAAATCCAAAGGGATACAAAACCAAAATGCGCGTGCATCATCGTTTCGTACAAATAGAAAGGAGAAAAACGGAACCGTTATACAATACGATGCATCGCAATATGGGGGTATCGGTTCGCGAATAAATTCGAAACGTGCAAAACAATAAAACGAATTTATGCAAACATATGCCGACCGTAGATTTTATTTTTTATATAGCTGTTATTTCGACCTACTACGAAATATTGGGACGATTTGAGTACGAAAAATTACAAATTTAACGCTCATTCGGTAACGAAAGAGATTTTATGGAAAGAGATTGCTCATTTGTAAATCTGTTGTTTATGGCGGTGCACGGATTTATTTACGCGTGTTGCTTTTAGTCTGATTGATCATTATTGGAATTTTGCTTGTTTTTTAGTTTGTACGGTGTACGGGAAAATGAAGGTAACTGTAGGTACAGAATATTGTAAGAATTAATACTCTGAATTTATGTATATAATTTTTGAATTTTCAAGCTTTTATATTTTTATATTTTTCAAATTTACTTGTCGATTTTCTAAGTGCGAGACGTTTCAAAATCTCTAAATTGTGAAATTTCAGTATGTAAAACCTATATTGCCAGAGTTACAAGTCAGGGAATTTTTAAATACAATTACACAAGTTTTAAATTGCAAATTTATAAATTGTCAAATTCCCAAATTTCTGAATTCGAAAGTTCTCAAACTACCAAACTTTCCAAAATTCTATATTTTCAAACTTCCAAATTTCTAAGTCCACAAATTTTCAAATTTCTAAAGCCCCAAATTTTTAAATTTTTAAACCCAAAATTTCCAAGTTTTGAAATTCTCAAGTTTTAAATTTCTAAATCCTTATATCGCTACGTTTCCCAATTTTGAAGTTCTCAAGTTTCCAAGTTTCTAAATATTCAAATATCCAAATTCCACAATTTTCCAAATTTCTGAAACCCCAAATTTTCAAATTTTGAAATTCTCAAGTTATCCAATTTCTAAATCCCTAAATTCCCAAATTTTGCAATTCTCAAACTACCAAATTTTATAAATACCCAAATTTCCAACTGTTGAAATTCTCCAGCTTCCAAATTTCCAAATATGCAAATCCACAGGTTTCAAAATTTCTAAATCCTCAAATTTCCTTCCTTTGAAATTCTCAAGCTCCCAAATTTCTATATACCCAAATTTCCAAATATTGAAATTCTCAAGCTCTCAAATTTCCAAATGTTCAAACTCTTAAGCTTCCAAATTTCTAAATTCCCAAATTTTCAAATGCTGAAATCCACAAGTTTCTAAATTTCTAAATCCTCAAATTTTCTTCCTTCCAAATTCTCAAATTACCAAATTTCTAAATCCCCAGATTCCTAAATTTTGAAATTCTCAAGCTCCCAAATTTCTATATACCCAAATTTCCAAATATTGAAATTCTCAAGCTCTCAAATTTCCAAATGTTCAAACTCTGAAGCTTCCAAATTTCTAAATTCCCAAATTTTCAAATGCTGAAATCCACAAGTTTCTAAATTTCTAAATCCTCAAATTTCCTTCCTTTCAAATTCTCAAATTACCAAATTTCTAAATCCCCAGATTCCTAAATTTTGAAATTCTCAAGCTCCCAAATTTCTATATACCCAAATTTCCAAATATTGAAATTCTCAAGCTCTCAAATTTCCAAATGTTAAAACTCTGAAGCTTCCAAATTTCTAAATTCCCAAATTTCCAAACCTTGAAATTCTCACGTTACCGAATTTCTAAATCCCCAATTTCCCAAATTTTGAAATTCTCAAACTCCCAAATTACTAAATCCCCAAGTTCCCAAATTTAAAAATTCTCAAGCTTCCAAACTCCCATGAATCCCCAAATTTTCAAGCTCCCAAATTACTATATCTCCCATATCGATAAAATCGCATATCACACCCCAAAGTTACACAATACACAGTACAATAACTGTACGTTATTTACACAACAACCGTACTTAATTCCAATAGTCCATAGAAACATACAACAATGAAGGTCATAAAGTTAAATGGCCGCAATAAAGTGAACTAAAAAGTTCTCGAAACGGTGAAAGCTCGTTCGATTCCATCGCTAACGGGATCTCGTTCTTACGTATCTATTCGACGAAAGTCGGAAGATCGAGATTACTTTTGGTGACAGATATAAGGCATCGTAGATAGGTATCCCGTTTTCCAGAACACGCACGGATCTTCCAACTTATTGAGTCCTAAATCTATCCGATATCTCGATAACTTCTGCGGTCTATCCGCCATGTCGATCGGTTTCTTTGCTTCGTTTGAAGAATTACGCTCAGCACCGTCACGACAATCAAGATACCCGCGTTTTCGAACGGTTGATTTTTCTACTTAACTTGAATCGACAAAAACTTGCTACCACGAATGTCAGCGAAAATGGACTGCGCAGCCACGCCCAGTTTCGCGGTTGCAACGAAAACTTTATACGCCCGAATTTCGATATCAGAGAGCATATCGGAACGTGTAGATATGACCATGTGCTGGATTCACTGGCCACCGAAATCGATACAATCTTCGATTTCTATTTTTAGATTGCACAGAATTTTTGCTATGCGATCAATTTTTTTTCCTTTTAGTGAGGGGTGCAATTTATTTTAGAGAATTTGAGTACGAAAAATTATGAATTGAACGCTCATTCGGTGACACGAGAGATTTTATGGAAAGAAGTAGCTGATTTAAAAAAGGGGTTGCTTATGGCGGCGCATGGATTTATTTATGTGTAGTGGTTTTACTCTGATTGATCGTTATTGGAATTTTGCGGGTTTAGTTTGTATGGCGTTGTACGGGATAATTAAGATAACAGTAGCTAGAGAAAATTACAAGGATCAGTATTCTGAGTTTATTATACAAAAAAAAAGTTTTGAAATTCTCAAGCTTTCAAGTTTCTAAATCCCTTAATTTTCAAATGTTGAAATCCATAAGCTTCCAAGTTTGTCAATTCCCAAATTTCCAAATTTTGAAATTCTTAAGTTTCCAAATTTCTAAATCTTCAAATTTTCCAAATGTTGAAATCCACAAGTTTCCAAAATTCTAAATCCACAAATTTCCAAACTTTGAAATTCTCAAGTTATCAAATTTCTAAGTCTCCAAATTTGCAACTTTAGGAATTCTCAAGCTCCCAAATTGCCAAATTTTGAAATTCTCAAGCTTCCAAACTTGTAAGTTTGCAAATTTCCAAATGTTGAAATCCACAAGTTTGCAAATTTCTAAATTCCTAAATTTCCAAACTTTGAAATTCTCAAGTTACCAAATTTCTGAGTCCCTAAGTTTTCAATTTTTGAAACTTTCAAGCTTCCAAATTGCCAAATTTTGAAATTCTCAAGCTTCCAAACTTGTAAGTTTGCAAATTTCCAAATGTTGAAATCCACAAGTTTCCAAAATTCTAAATCCACAAATTTCCAAACTTTGAAATTCTCAAGTTACCAAATTTCTAAGACTCCAAATTTGCAACTTTAGAAATTCTCAAGCTCCCAAATTGCCAAATTTTGAAATTCTCAAGCTTCCAAACTTGTAAGTTTGCAAATTTCCAAATGTTGAAATCCACAAGTTTGCAAATTTCTAAATTCCTAAATTTCCAAACTTTGAAATTCTCAAGTTACCAAATTTCTGAGTCCCTAAGTTTTCAATTTTTGAAACTTTCAAGCTTCCAAATTGCCAAATTTTGAAATTCTCAAGCTTCCAAACTTGTAAGTTTGCAAATTTCCAAATGTTGAAATCCACAAGTTTCCAAATTTCTAAATTCCTAAATTTCCAAACTTTGAAATTCTCAAGTTACCAAATTTCTAAGACTCCAAATTTGCAACTTTAGAAATTCTCAAGCCCCCAAATTGCCAAATTTTGAAATTCTCAAGCTTCCAAACTTGTAAGTTTGCAAATTTCCAAATGTTGAAATCCACAAGTTTCCAAATTTCTAAATTTCCAAACTTTGAAATTCTCAAGTTACCAAATTTCTGAGTCCCTAAGTCTTTAATTTTTGAAATTCTCAAGCCCCCAAATTTCTAAATCTGCAAATTCCCAAAATTTGCAATACCTTGACATGAGGAAACTGTAAACAAAAGACTATTGTTAAGGTTAAGGGTTCAGATGTGACTGACACGAAGGAATGACTCAATTATTGCGGCTATGTAAAGAACTGTCTTGAAACTACAAATGAGAAGAACCCAAAAACCATGAAATTATTATATTGTAATTATTGTATTATAGAACCTTGTACTGAGGTCTAATCCTCTTGTAATACTCATTCTAAGACCTAACAGATTTTGAAGTATTTCTAATGCAAAAGTTTCAAAAATTTAATAAAATAGATTTGATTTGATTAATTAATTTTATAAGGGTCTCAAGTGCTACGATCATTAGCCCAAGCAGATTTGTAAATTTAATTTAATAACTTAAGTACGAAACGTTAGAACTAATAATTTAGTAATTTTCTAAATTATATTTAGAAGGTCTAATGTATAGTAACTACCGCTTTCCGATTACAGTTTGTAATTTATTTCCATCCCTTGGCGGACAAGGATAAGTCGCACGCGACTGTCGTGGCTGAAGTTAATTGAAACGAGGCGTGTTAGTCTGTTAGATTTCAATCTGTCGACTTGTAAGAATGTCGATCGTAACAGAGATATGTTATCGCTTTACAAAGGGTCAAGGATTGGTCCAATTTTTGCCCTTCCGAATATCAAAATAAAACGCGAACCGTTTAAGCGGACGTTTAATTTAACACGATTGTTATCAACTCTCTTAACAGTTGAATAATTTTGTAAGATTGTAATAAATTAGTGGGCTATCATGATCTAGCTTTTTTTTACATAAGCTCAGATATTTTACTTGATTAATGGATTAGATTTTGTAATTAACACATTTTGGAACGAACATCGAAAACAGTTTACAAAGAAAATTAGGTTACATATTTGATCGAAAACTGTTCTTCATTGCAGATTTATGAATAAAAATAGGTAAAATATTTTGAATAGAAATTCCTCACAAATCAGTTCTATGTAATGTTTAATTATCGACAGTACATACTCGGAATTGTAGTACTTTGGAATTTCTAATTAAAATCGAACAATAACCTGGTCAAAAAAATATTAATGTGGAATGCATAGAATTTCATTTACTTCACTTGTGAATCAAATTCTTGTTACGATTACTGAAATCGCAGCAGATTGATCGCGAAATATTTTAGTAATAATCACTTATTGTGCTTGTGACAACAAAACGAACTGTCATGGAAAAGAAAAATTTGAAATGTCACAGAAATTTTTGGCTCTGTTTACTTTATATATATAATGCAGAAGGATAGCTGATTTTTTAATTGCACGTTCTCTCACACTTAAATAACTTTCACTACTATATGATGTATTGCATATTATGCAATTTTATATAATATATAGCCTCCTATTATATAAAATTGTATAATGTGTAATTTCCTTTCATGTAACAATGTAATAAATTATTTAAGTATCAGAAAAATGCATCAGCTTGTCTCAGTAAACAATCTTTTATACACAAAAATATACATATAAAATGTATTATATTTATTTCCATATAAAAATATCGATATATTGTGATATAAAAATGTATTATTGTTGCACCTTTACCAACGCGAGATAACAGTTCCTGAAACTATTTTGATTTTCAATTTCAAATACTGTACCCAGCGGTAGATATGTGACAACCGAAGTATTAAAGAGAAAAGGGTAGAATATCATGTATACACATGTAATACTTCCGTCGATGCATCCTTTTCACGCAAGAAAGCGTGTGTGACCCGTTTTCAGATAGCATTCGATTCCAGAATAAGCTCGATTCCCGATCTCCGACAGCGCAAGGAATGGCTGCTCATTGCTGCTTTCTTCGATGGAAAAAGAAGTGATTTGCCGAAGGCTACGGAAACAGCGGAGTTTTCAATGCCAAGAAACGATCATTTTTGTCGACACACCACGTAGCCTTCCTACGTCTTCGAAATTTAACATGGCTTCGGGCCACGAGGAAACCACGAGCGAAAGAGAAACGAAAAGATGAGGAGAGTGAAATAGTCCTGATTGGCTGTTAGAAGTGGGAAGAAAGGCGACAACGAAGTGGACAAAGTGTAGGGGTGACAAATAAGATTACCGTTCGATCTTCTAACGTAAATCCATTTCACACACGGCCAAAAGTAGATCGAAATGCTTTCCGAGTCGCGCGATTGTTTTGTCAAGAGTTGACACTTTTGGAAAGAAATATATTTCAAATTAGGGTACACGGTCCTTAAAAATTAGAATTTTGTCAAACTCCCTGAAGAACCAAACCGTTAGTCCAGCCTTCCTCCTTCTGCAACTTACATCGGATTGGTAGAACCACCACTTTATAATTAAAAAATTGTTTACATCGTACATACCAAAATGCAAAAATATTAAAATCGATTCCACATTCAACCAAGTTACTTTTAAACCTACTAAAAACCTATTGCTGAATAAATTCACTCAGCATTTTACCTATATTGTTAATTTTTCAACGTAACTTATACACAAACGAGTTCACCTGACACATTATGTGCAACTGCCTTTAAGAATCAACGAGAAGAGCACGATACAACACTTAACATACACAGATGTCAACAAGTTGGCGTGTGAAGAGACTGACATGTTTAGAAGAGCTATGGCGCAATTGATCAGAACAGAAAAATGGATGCCACACTGTACATGGTTCAATTGCTCGAACATACAAAAATCGATTAAAACCCATATGTTCAAATAATTGTGACTCGAACATACGCGTATTTAACCGCAGTTTGAAATTAAATATTGATATAATTGGAGCATGCAAAGAATCCGAGGTCGGAATTTGAATAATTCCGATATCCGAATTAATCAAATATTCGACTTTTCTTCAACCGTAGCTGCAACGTAAAAGCGAATGAATGTGAACTATGGTGGTGATGAAACACGCAGAAATGTCACCGCTAGCCTTGATGCTATTTTTTAACATTTAACCCCGTTTCACGGCACCAGCACTAACCGAGGTATCGAGCTGACATTCAATCTTCGTCTCTGTTGTTTATTGTTTCACGAGCAATGGTAATACTCGTCGAATTTCCTCGTCAAAAGAATTTCAGCGTGAAAGCTACGAGAATTTTTTTTTTTATCCTTACAAAAACCACGCTTTATTCATAGCAAACGGAACTGTGGACTCCATTTGCTGTTTGGGGAAATTCGGTTTGGATTGTTCAATTTAAAATACGAACACTCGTTCACAAAATTAATAGACATTTCTTTCGATTATTAGTTTACCAACAAACAGTAGTAGTGAATTAATTTCAACATGTGTTAATAATGAAAGGGGTTGCGTTGAATAATGAAAGGGTCTCCCTTAAAACACATAACTAAGAAAATGACGGAACAAACAATTTATAGAATTTGGTACAAAATATTCAACGATGCAAATATCCTTTGCGTTAAAAAAAAATTAACTGTGTAACTAATTAACTGAACTACGATGTAATGAAAATATTCTACGAACTCGATAAAATGCAATTTTTTTACTTACGATGAAAAATACGTGTAGCAAGCTGTGCCGTAATAAAAAATAAATTGCCAAAGGAGATGATTGCGTGTCGCGTTTAATTTGATCGATTCACGATCGATCGTGTGATCCTTCGTGTTCATTAACGATCGAAGCTGCATTACCTCTTCCAGGGAATATCGACCCCGTTTAACGAGTTTCAGAACACGCGCACCTATGACGTGTCAACCTCCCTTTATCTACTTGCTTCAGGCCAGGTCGACGATGCTCGATGTGGTAGCTACATGTGTACCACCCCTTGTAACGCCTGCTTTGAATTAAAGCAGCAGCATTTATGCGGATTACGACTTATTTCCTAATACTGTTGTGATACTACCATGTACAATGTGTTCCGACCTTGTGCTATTTGTCTTCATGCGCAATTCATCAGGATGATATAAGGAGAAGTTGATCGTGAATTAATTATGGACGCAAACTGATGAAGCTTTATTGTTTCAAAATAAACGTTTCCTTCGAATTCTTAACTCTTCATATTTTTTAAGGACTAGGTTCCTAAATTGGCTAATTTAGAAAATTTTTAATTTTTGGACTTTTAGATCTTTAGATTTTTAGATTTTTAGATTTTTAGATTTTTAGATTTTTAGATTTTTAGATTTTTAGATTTTTAGATTTTTAGATTTTTAGATTTTTAGATTTTTAGATTTTTAGATTTTTAGATTTTTAGATTTTTAGATTTTTAGATTTTTAGATTTTTAGATTTTTAGATTTTTAGATTTTTAGATTTTTAGATTTTTAGATTTTTAGATTTTTAGATTTTTAGATTTTCAGATTTTCAGATTTTTAGATTTTTAGATTTTTAGATTTTTAGATTTTTAGATTTTTAGATTTTTAGGTTCGTAGATTTTTAGATTTTTAGATTTTTAAATTTCTAGATTTCTGAATTTTTAGATTTTCCAATTCTTAGATGTCTAGATTTCTATATCGTCAAATCTCTAAATCGTTAGATCTCAAATTTCCTAACCTCTAAACTTCCAAAAGCACAGGTCTGAATTTCCAATTCCCCAACTTCCTAAATCCCCAATTTCCAAAATTATCCCCACCTCCAAATCCCCAAATCCCCAAAGTCATTTCACAAGTAAAGCCCCTCTGTAAATTACTAAGATGCTAAAATTCCGGTCATGGACAAAATTCAAGCAGAAAAGTACATTATAGGATCCGACATCGTGAAATCACAGAAAGTAAGTTCAGGTAGCAGACAAAAGAAGCCGATTCTCCAGATACGATTCTTACAAAGCTTTTTACATCTCTGCGGAGTGTCTTCTATTCTGAAGTATTAATTTATTCGGGAAAGAAACAGACACTTGCCGAGACGAAGCATAACAGAACATCTTACTCGCGAATCCGCGGAGAATAGCAGCTCTTTCTAACACGCGCAGCCAAAGTTTCGACTTTCTTTTCGCGCTGCTTGAAAATCTCTTTGAACGTTTGTTCCCTTTTGAGAATCGTCCTACCGCACGCCACTTTCAAAGGGCGTCGATCGTTCGTGAATACGGTCGTTTCACTGTTTTTTAACAGAAAGAACCATAGGGTCTCACGTACGGAAACGAACTTTGTCGCCATCTTACTCCTCCATCTTTATTCTGTTGACTTGAGTGAAACGTAATCGAGAATCTTAATATTGAAAATATCAAACTTGTCATTTGATCAGTTCAGAATTTACTTTAACCCTTGATGATCACACTTTATTAAAATAATATACCTAGTAGAGGGGTGTTTAAGATTATTACTTTTGTTAACATTTTTTACTATAATTGTTTAAATATTGGAGTTTATTAAATATCCTTATAATCAAGTACATATAGGTAATCAATAACTTATTAATATAATTAATTCATATATAAAGTCATAACTCATTCTGTAAGGCTTCAATGCACCTAAACAAGATTTAAGCATTCTAACCTCAAAATTTAATTCATTGAATGCATCTAAAACAGTATGTATTTAACCTATACATTCATTCTAGCTCTCAATAAAATGTAATTAGTTATGCTACCTTTGTACAGTGCATAACACATGAACATGTCATATGAACACCTACATATGAACGACACAATTATTCAAATAAAGTATTTTAGAAGACAGTAACGTTTGCAAATTAAAATTGGTTATGATTGCTACATAAAAAGTGTATAGATCCTCAACACTAGATTGTCATTAATAGTTAAATAGGTTACAATTCAATTAACTTAAAATAGTTAAATGTTGAATATATAATACGCACATGAATTTGCCTGGCATTTTTGAAAATTATACTTGTGAGTCATTTTTAGCCATGAAACCCATACTGTTAGATCAATGAAATCGATATGACAAAGAATATGCCGGAGATTTTTGAAAATGGGTTAACAACGTTGAGAAAGAGAGCTAGATTCACAGAAATAGGAATTACAGAGGAAATAAAGACCTCCATGAATCATTATATGCATCCGATGCTCGTGACCTGACGATTCTTGCCTGGGAAGTAACGATCTCATTGCATTTTTATTTCAATCGATATCGAGACGGAGAATTTATCGAGATGATATTTCTGTGAGAGAGCTGCTTTATTTGATCGACCTAGTTCTCTTTCTGTTGTATATACTTTATACCATTTTCTGTATCTGTTCGTTTCATCGCCATTAAAATCTTGGATATGGTAGATCGTCTAAATATTTACCTAATTATGCAAAGTAACGTGTGGGGAACTTAAATGGAAATATTCTGTCCTTGTAGTGTGTATAATTATTATTATATGTACGTTTGATTGCGGGAGGTTTAGGTTAGAAAAGTTTAGGCGCCATTAAAACCTTGGTGATAGATAGAATAGTTTATCGACAAAATATTTAACTAATTATGTAAAGTAACAAATTAGGAACTGAAATGGGAGCGTTTTGCAATTGTAACATGTGTAATTATTAATATAATATGTACACTCGATTGTGGGAGGTTTATGTTAGGAAAGTTTAGGCGCCATTAAAACCTTGCTGCTGGATAGAATAGTTTATGGACAAAATATTTAACTAACTATGTAAAGTAACAAATTGGAAACTGAAATGGAAACGTTTTGCAATTGTAGCATGTGTAATTATTATTACAATATGTGCGTTCGATTGCGGGAGGTTTAGGTTAGGAAAGTTGTAGTCGCCATTACAATTTTGATCAGGAGGGCCATAGAATATCAGCCAAATATTGAACTAATAATACAAAGTGATAAATGGAGAACATAAATGGAAACATTTTGTAAATATTATATATATGATTGTTATTGTATTATGTACATTTGATTATAACAGTTTTAGGTTAGAAAATATTCACTCATTGTTGAATTAATGGGACATGAAGATCTTCTGATTGTGACTGAAGGAATACAAATACATTCTGAGTTATTCAGATTCTCTGTTCAGATTTTAAACATGAATTCTGCAGTTGTTATTGTCATTATTATTATTATTATTTGCTGAAACGTAACGCTGAAGGTGTTCATAATGGGGAAAGGTGTAATTTTTACTTTGTTTTAACCTCTTGCCATCTTGTGGATTGACATTATACATACAGTATAAGTGTACTATAATTAAATAATCAATAAAATGCGAAACATTGCTTTGAACAAGGTATCCGCCATTATTCCGCTAATAAATAAATCAACAGCGCAAATAATGGAATCCTCACAAATGTAGCAGTAATTATTACAAACTGCATATCTCGCACCGCACATCAATTATAAGTAATAATTTATCACTCAGAGTTTAACGAAGAATATGTCACGAGTTTCAAATTACATTAGTAATGCTTACAGAAGTGTGTCATAGTATACATAACAATTAATACCTTGACATCCGATGTTTTTTAATATAATATTTTACATCGTTAAAAGCTTTTAAGGTAAACTCAATGGGATGATACAGTCGTTCGGGCATCACGAACTACGTCAAATTACGTCGAATGACGAGGGTGAAATTAACACGGCGCGAAACGCGTTAAATAAACCAGAAACGATTTCTGGTTGCGTTCACCGCGAGATTACTAGCTGAAAATTTACGCGATTCAATTTCTCCGGGTTCGTAGCTACAACTCAGGCGTCGAAAGACCGTCGAATTTGTCCGAGTTATGGCATTGTCGTGTTCGCGTGAAATATTTTCTTCCGAGGAACGAATAACGAGCAATTCCGTATGGAAAAACCGATTTCCTTTGTGGGAAATATGCAGGACAGCTGGCCATCGACAGATTCACCTCACGAACGCTTCAATGCGTTGCCGTAACTACGTGGAAACTAGGGTGAAGGATTTCTCTAGAAATTTGACTGATTGAAATTTTAAATCTGCAAGATTGACAAATGTGGGAAATTTGAAGAAATGAAAATTTAGAGACTCATTTAGGGAGTTGAAAATTCTGAAATTTTGTAGTTTGGGAATTTGACAATTTTGAGGTATGGAATTTGGAGGTGAAAGAATTAAGGGTTTGGAAATTGAGAATTAAAAAATTGGAAATTAGAGTAATGTCAAATCAATGAACCAATAAAGTCGCAAAATTAGAACAATTTACAAATCTGAAACACTGAAAATTACAAAATTACATGATTTAAAACTTGCGAATATAGAATGTAATAAAAATTAAAAAACCATGAAGGTATAAATTGGGTAATTGTATAACATAGAAACAGACAAACTTAGAACCGCAGTGACATGAATGTTCAACCGCGCGTCACAATCGATTGAAAATTGATAATTTCAGGAAATCACGTAGCGATCCATGTTGTCGTTCCTGTCACGCGAATTCAGTGCTTCGAGCGATAGCGTCGCGACGCTCGACGTCCCTCCTGCGTGAAACGTTAATCCTTGTATGGTCGAGTTCGGAACACGGTGTTGCGCGTGTTCGTAGCAGAAAAATTAATCTCATCATGGAGAGAAGCGGATAAAATTGTCAGGACGGCATCGTGTTGGTCGTAGCTCACTCGAGGAACGTTAAAAATTCATAGATAATGTTTCTCTGTTGGATGAACGTTCTGAAAGTTATATTTGATGCGTCCACGTTGGAATGTTAACGAGTACGTTTCATTAAAACACGAAACGTAGACCATCGCATGATTTCTTCTATTTTTCATCGCTTTATCTCTGACCATCCCTTCGGACATGTTAACGTGTTCGTTAATTAAGCTGTTTTCACTGTGAAATGTTGCCGTCCTTTATTGCTTCTAATGCTGTTCCTTTTGCGAATATGTTTATGTTTTCTCAAAATTTATACAGTTACGACAATCACAAAATTATAGATGATATAATTTATAATTATGAAGAATTTCCATTAAAAAATTTTTAATAGCAAAATTACTTAATACTCAAATAATCAAAGTCGACTTACTTGAAAACAAAGCATAATATGGCGAAATTTTATTTTATATTTTCGACTTATTTTTCATTACCCTCTTTTTGGTTGTACTAGTTGCAAAACGCTCTGTATATCAATAATAATTTATCAATGAAGAATTTTTTAAGTGTCACTTGGTTATGTGTTGACTTTGTTATGTCTGACTATGTCGGGAAACGACTACTTCAAGTTTATTCGTAATTAAGATTTCAATATTTTTCAATAGCACATAAGAAGAAATTTAACTAGATATCAACACATCAGTGAATACTACAAGTTTTAATTTGAAATTGGTTCTATTATTAATATGAATTGCGTTATTTTTAATATTCTGTGTAGAAGTCTACTGTAGTGTGTCTGACTATATTGAACACCTACTACTTAAATTTGACTGGTATTAACATTAGCATGTTATCGGTACTTAAATTAAAAGATACACATAAGTATATGTATAAGTATCTCACATATTTTGTTTGTTATTTAACCCACATTGTATACTGCAGCCTGTGTCTGACTATGTCGTAGATCATCTACTTGAAATTCATTTTTTCATCATAATTTCAGTGTCTTATTTCAAAGACATATTAAAATATAAAATCTAGGAGTTTCTTTTAAAATATGTCTCCGTTTCAGAAATTGTTCAACGAGACCACACAAAATTACAAAATAATATTAAATATTATATAATTTTGTATTTCAAATGCAGTGTGTAGCTTCGAATATTACCGCCGAATTTTGTCGTAGGAAAAATGAAATAATTCGAAATAAATATAACATTCGCTATTTCTTTGATACCGCTGATGCTTTGTACGTTAAACGTAACAGCGTAGTTTGCTTTCTCAACAAGTTTCTACTTAAGTCTTGCGGTTCTATTACGCCACGGCGTCGCGATACACACTCGATCGTATATTACAAACTTTAGTCGTAACTAATGCCATGCTTTGCCTCCGTTTGTTCGGTAAACGACTAAGACCCGGTGTATCCGCCTTGGCACAATTTAGAAACGAGAGAGACAGAGCAACAGCTTCCAATTTTCCTTTCGTTATGCACGGTTCCACCGTACGCGGAAAATCGTCCGTTGCTAATCGAATTTACCTCGTTCGCTGTTTGATTAGTTTAATTGACCGCGGTTCTATTGCTTCATTCCTTCTAATTGACCTCGACGGTTGATGTCTCGGTGTATCTTTACGATCATTGCTGTGGGTGTTACTGTAAAACGAGATCAACAATTTTCGCGAAGTGTAATGTGTCTTGCTGCAAACAGTCTCGCAATCGGAACCGTGGTTAACAATTTGAGCATCGTGACCAACTCTGTAAATGGAAAAACGAACTGTTCAGCGTTTCCGATATTTTGGTTCCGTGTGTATTTTGTAAAATGACTGCTGAACAATATTCATAATCAAATCTTATTAATTTTTGTTACTTCAATAAAAAATTAATTTGACAGTTTACGATTTTACTAAACACGTTGTAGCACCAAACTTGTTTCTATAAAATATATAATTCGTTAAATTGTAATGTATTATTCACTCGGTGAATTTCCAAAAATAATTCAAGAATATACATGACCTTATGTTACTCTGAATTTTTGGAATTTCTTAAAAAATATTTCTGACCATAAAAGTATTATGATTTTAATTCAGAAGAAAATCGTCTTTGTACATCATAAGTCGTCAATTAAGTTCGAAATTTGGAATGTACTGTGTATGTTAAAAAGCTTGAGCTAATCAACATCAGAGAACGCCAGTCAAAACAGAGTTGTCAGTTAATTTTCCAGTAAATAAAGGTGAGAAGCAAAATGAAACAACGAGACTCGTATCGCAAGAATGGAATCGATAGTCTATTATTCCAGCTTAAGTTGCTCGATTTATATGTACAACCTAGCTTCGTTCCTTGCCTAGGAATTCGAATGGAGTGAATTTAGTTTCCAAGATTTACGCTTTTCCCTTTCTCTTCTTCCTTTTGAAATGACTTTCGCCTGGAACATAGGAAACAGGGTGTTAACACAGTCTAGCTGCTTGTAATTTACATCTTATAATTGTAAATTTTCCTCTTGAGCTTTACGAGGAACTTTGATTATTTACAGACCAATTCTAAGTTGAGTAACTTCTTGTTACAAAGAATTTATTGTTTTCTTGTAAAAATGCAATTTAAGATACTGTAATTTAAGAGGTACGTGTGGCCATTCTTTTCAACAAAATGTGATCAGCATGTTAAGCATTAATTCTAGGATCAACAGTGGAGGATCAAAATTATTATCAGAAAATAAGATAAACTCATCTTATTCTAGGATCAAAATTATTAACAGAAAATAAGATGATCTCGTCAGTAATCTTGCAAGATGACAAAATACGTAAAATTACACACTTCACAAGATTGCACAGCAATAATAGATATGCATCTGTCTTTTCTCGACATGTTTTCCCGTATCACAGTTCCATTTTGCGACCACATTAAAATCCTCAACACGACTCTCTACTTAAATTAGCCCACATTTAGACCACTTGCTCAACTAATTTTCCATACCGAAATACAAAGTTTCAGCGTTGGAACTTTAAAAATAGTTTCATGCTATTCCCACTGGTGTAAAATCCCTTACATGATCTTATACTGAAACTAAGCTCACATTTAGACTTCTCGCTCTACCAATCTTCCGTACCAGAATACAAAGTTTTAACTTTAAAACTAAAAATAGTTTCATGCTATTCCCTCTAGACTAAAAGCCTTAATATGATCCCATATTTAAACTAGCTCGGACAGACCACTTGTTCTACCAATCTACTGCAGCAGAATATAAAGTCATTGAAGTTAGAAATAATTTCATACTGTCTCGCTCTAAGCTGTCGTCTAGCTACTATCCATCGAAAAGCAGAAATGGAACAGAACATGGGGTACTTTCAGAAAAACGAGGTCGACGGTGCAGGATTTGTACCAATGCTCGCAAGAAATATCAGCAGAAAAGAAAACCTTAGCCAGACTTCGAACAGACTGCAGACTCACATATGACTATTTCATAAAAAAAACAACCATTATGTAATTTTTGTAATCAACCACTATCAATGAACCATCTATTTGAGAACAAATCTGATACCAAGAAGAAAGTATAAATTAGAACAGGTACAGCTTTAACCTCTTAGACACGACAATCCACTATAGTGACTTTCGTGAATGTCATCGTAGATTACATAGCGCCACAACTCACTCTACTGACTCACTCGCTCACCGTTCCAATTGAATGATCGTTTTCATACGTTATGATTCGCACTTTTTGCTTTCACCACGTTTTATAAGAGTATCAACAAATCCCACGAAAGTACATTACATGTAAATAAAAGGTAGCGCCAAGTAGTTTAGGCACTATGGGACCTCTTCGCACTAATGCATTGGAAACATTTGGAAATTCTTGTGAATTTTCTAAAAAAGTAAATTATCAAAGTTAAAGTACATGTATCATATCTTTGGAAAAATTATAATTTAATCATTAAAAACTTCGTTCCAACGTACTCGCGTAAACAGCATTGTCATACATTGTGCTGTTTACGTATAATTCGTGTCGAACTCTGTCGTACAGAGAAGCAACGTAAAGTACAGCTTAAGAGTTTAACTTGTAATGTTCGAAACATTCTATGCCATAAGAAGACCGATTTCTCCGGAGAATATATTTGCTGAATGTTAAAAGAAGTGGTCCGACGAAGAAAGCGATCAGAATTTAGCAAGAAGCTGAACCATTGAATTTCTTAGAACCGCTCGGTAATATTGGCGCCCTTAATACCGTTCCATTTTAAATTCGATTTTCAAGATAATCGTAAAGTTCAGCTGTGCCTAAGAGGTTATCGATATTTATACTATATGGTTCTCTTTAGACTGTATGGACTACATGAAAATCCATATTTCGCTCTACTAATCGCGTACAAAGTTTCGGTGTTGTAAAATCTGACGGGCTCATCAAGCAGTCGAATATAAATCAAAACGCCGCGTCATAATATCACGGCGAAAGGGTTTTCTCAGGGTGGACAGACATTGTCCTATGTACCGTCTGTGAGCTGCGGAAAAGGGAAAGGTAGGGACGCCATCCGGTTTCGGAAACAAAGGAAAGTTGGCGACTACCACGACGAGTTGGCTCGCGCTAAGAGTATTTGGGCCGAGTTAACCCTTTTTCTCCGTTCGACCTGCACCCCACTCGGCGAACACACCGACCCCAGGGTATGAGTTACCCTTTATTTCCGGCGAACGTTGTCCAACAAGGCGTTCACCACAATAGGCCGAACTTTTCATTGTGTCTAGCTGGCCGTACACGTTCACGTTGGATTTGCGCACACGTACACACCGTTTCCGTTAGACGTTCACAGACAGTACCAACGCTGCAGAGGATCTCGGGATGTTGAACGAAAGCCAATTTCTGATCTACCATACTTAATTGTTGCTCGTACTGGTACTACGTTCGATCAACAAGATAATAATGCGTTATGGACTACTTGGAAACTGGACACGAGAAATTTGCAGCGTTTCTTAGCAAACTAGACTCCTCATTTTTATACGAGAAATGTGCTAATATTCACCAGAGATGAACATTCATTTTTTTAACCAATATTATCAGTTATTCATATTGTTCTATTACGATCAACATCACTGCAGCAACTTTTGCATTTTATCGATACACAATAATTTTCTTATTTTGTATTTTTAAATAGTAGTAATGTTAGAATATATTAACTCATAAAGCTCCAAAAAAGTTTGATAAAATGTAGTTTAATACAAATTAATTTCTTTTTAAATTGAGAGCGATTATAATATGATATTTTGCTACGTTTAATACCAGACAAAAGCTTTCAAGCATCAGCCACTTCGTGGAAATTCTTGCCTGCAATACGAGCTTTTTACAAACGTGTACTGGCTTACTCGTTTACGTACGACAAGAAACGTATCGGTTCAGCAGGAGATTGTATCCAATTAGAGGCAGTCTCGACCCAGTTGTTGCGAAAGGATCAGTCTGACGTAACGTATTTACATTCGTGTTCAGCAGAACCTGAAAATAGAAATCAATTAGAGTGACGAATAATAGCATGCGCTCATCGATCTGACTCCGTAACATTCTGAATTATTTATCTTTTAAATATTCATTTTAGTCGACGATCTCGACGAAGTATGACTTATCTGGAAACTATTTTCGCTTGGACCGTATCTATGAGTATAAATAAATTATGGAAAATGTTATAACGACTTGGATAAGTATAACAAAGGGCTTAATTTTGAATGGTACTTCAATAAAATTTATGAGATGTTTAATCTTGATAAATATTTAATTTTGACGTTCTAAACGTTTCTCATCGAGCAGCATAAAATGTTAGCAATGTCCCCCAATAAAAAGGTAATTGATATGCATTTCATCGTCTGAAATTTTGTTCGATCGAAACAGTTGTACAAACGACAGTGCAAAAGATATGTAGTCGGAAATGTTTTGAACATTGCATATTTGCCGCGCATTGCTGCGAACAGTTGTCGTTGAAAGTTACGGCACAGCTTAGGTAGCCTTGATCTTCCGGCATGTCTCATTTCCGCTTTGTCTTTAGTCATGACGCGTTTAGGTGGTATGCCAAGAATGGTAAGCGGTAGTGATAGTTTGCTTTAGTTTGCTAAACCTCAGACGTCTCGGGTTCAAACGTCACCTCCGTAACTTAGTCAACCCTAAAACCACAAGTGCACCTATGATGCACCCTTTATCAACGATCGTTTCATTCAATATCAAGAGTACTATGGTAACCCTAACTCTCAAGGCGATCCAGGAAAATAACGTTCAACGAAATTAAATTCACTTGTATGGATGTTCTGTTATAGTAAATAGGAACGTGGGAAAATGCATATGGGAACATATTATGAGTTAGAATACATATTACAGTGAGAGGATTAGACCTATGTCTACGCAATTTTCTAGCGATAAAATAGTTTACTTTTCTTTCTTTCTTTTCTTCACAAATTCACGTTTGTAGTTTCAAATCAATACTACATCCCTATTATCGATAACATTTAATATGAGTCCCCTTTCTTTATACACTAAAGATATGAGCGAAAATAACATACGTAATAAATGTGAAAATCCCCCAAAATTTTCTGCAGTACTAATTCTACCTATCAGGAAAATAAAATAATTAGAACAGCTACAGAATATCGTCCTTTATTTTCTTAATCTTTGAAACTCGACTCATCGTATATACTTCATATATCAAGTGACCGCAAAGAGACCGAGCAGGTAAAAACGTTCTTTCCAGATATACGGTACAAAACAATACTCTGGTGTTTACAGTAGCGGATTTAAAAGGTTCGCAGCAAAAACGATTGACCGTTTCTCGGTGTTAAACGGTCCCAGTGAAATGATCCATTAGTCTAACGGCAGCTGGATTCCTCGGAGGCGTTAACCGCTCCCCTAGCAATTAACCTGTATCACGGTTAATCATTAACTCATTATGCCGTGACAGATAGAATTTCATCGTGCAACGATCAAATATCATGTTGGCTTTCCAGTAACCTAATATTCACTGTCACAATAGCCGTTCACCATCCGGGTTACTATTTACTTCGATAAAGCGTCGTCGCATATATAATTAAGTTCCCGTGGTGCTCGCAGCGTGCAGTATTCACGTGCAGTATCGTCACGACGCTCGGGACAGCCGGTGTACTCAAGCGAGATAATTGAATAGGGTTTTCGGCCTGGTGGCTGCACCTACTCACCCTGGAGGAATGGACTGTACAGCTATGGATGTATTGTTCGAGCTCAGCCACAGGAACGCTCTCGGATGTCGATATATCCAGTTGCTTTTGGACAGCCAATTGCGAACCGGGCTTAATTAAGGTCGACCAGATTCCATCGAAATAATTATGTTACCCACCTCCCCTTTTTTAATCGTGACCGAGCAATCCAAACCGCAGTCCCAAGCAATTAATACCGTTTTCGGTGGCTGCCCCACTCGAATTTTACTGAATTCAAGGAATATGAGATAATACATGCCATAAAACGAAAGACTCCTTTTTACTCTGGCTTGTCCACTGCTTATTTCATTTCGTTATGAATTGCAAATTAGACTATCTATCGAAACCAAATGACGCTAGAAATAACGGCATAACTTTCGATAAATAATTACATAATTTTGGATTGAAAGTGGAGGAATCTGAAATATCAACTAATAAACTATTCTTTACTTTAATGAAATATGAGAGATATTTCAAGAATAACACAATGATAAATTTTTGAAATATAGAATGTAGAATTTGAAACTTATCTTTTGACTGGTAGTTCTATTGCTGAAGAATCTCAAATATTATTTACTATTTAATACATCTTTTAATTCAAGTATTGGTTAACAATTTCAGACATTAATAACTAACACTTAAGTACCTGATTCACTCAACTTAACTTAAGCAAGTAAATGCACGAAGAAATCTACTAAAGAAAATAGACAAATATTTGTAATCGCGACTGCACTATTTTGAGGTTATAGTTCACTTATTCATTTCGTATAAATTTCGTAAATTAAAAACGAGCCTCCACAGAATAAAGCCGAGTTCGACTCGTTCATTGATTTACAAGTTCTCACAGCTTTTTCACACGAACGAACAAAGTTTGTTCGCGATTCTGTGGTCAATAGCCGCGCGTGACGTTTTTAATTAACGTGAGTTTCGCACGCGATATGCGCACGTGATCTTGTATCGTACATCGTTCTAGTTCTCAATGTAAATTAGTGACGAAATCACGCGGACATCAAGGTGTATTTAGATAATTTTTAGCAGCGAAATGTTTGATTAGGCGTTTGTACACGTCGTCATCGCGATTTTAATGGCGGTCAAATTACGGAGAGATAAGCTGGTTACTTGAGTTACATGTAAGCACATAACGTTTTGATGAGACTTTCGATGTTAGGTGGTCATGTGATTGTTTATCGTTTCTATTACATTACACTTTTCGTGGATTCTTCAGCTGTTTTTACTCTTTTCTTACTGATTTTAAATTTTATTTATTAAGATATTAATTGAATAAATGAAATGAAGATACCAAATAAAATCATCTTCTAGTATCATGATTTTGTACAAAGGAAATAAATGGTCTATTGATTTGAAATTGAATAAGAATAGAAAGGAATCTGGTGATTTAGAAATTTGATGAATTGAAGATTTAAAAAAATTAAGAATTTGGATGTGTAGCAATTTTGAAATGTGGAAACTTGTGAAATTTTTGAAACTTGGAAAGTTTGGGATTTTTGCGAATTTGCGAATTTGGGAATTTGTGAAATTTGCAAATTTGGAACTTGAGAAATTTGGGAATTTTGCAAATTTGAGAATTTGGGAAATTAGGAATTTGGGAACTTGGGAATTTGGGAATTTGGGAAATTAGGATTTTGGGAATTTGGAACTTGAGAAATTTTGGAATTTTGCAAATTTGGGAATTTAGGAAATTAGGAATTTGGGAACTTGGGAACTTGGGAATTTGGGAATTTGGGAAATTAGGATTTTGGGAATTTGGGAATTTGGAACTTGAGAAATTTTGGAATTTTGCAAATTTGGGAATTTAGGAAATTAGGAATTTGGGAACTTTGGAACTTGGGAACTTGGGAATTTGGGAACTTGGGAACTTGGGAACTTGAGAACTTGGGAACTTGGGAATTTGGGAATTTGGGAATTTGGGAATTTGGGAATTTAGGAATTTGAGAATTTGCAAATTTGTAAATTTGGGAAATTAGGAATTTGGGAACTTGCGAATTTGGGAATTTGGGAATTTGGAACTTGAGAAATTTTGGAATTTTGCAAATTTGAGAATTTAGGAAATTATGAATTTGGGAACTTGGGAACTTGGGAATTTGGGAATTTGGGAACTTTAGAAATTTTGCAAATTTGAGAATTTGGGAAATTAGGAATTTGAGAATTTGGGAACTTGGGATTTTGGGAATTTGGGAAGATGGAAATTTGCCAATTTGCAAATATGAGAATTTGATAATTTGAAAATATGTCAAGGTATATCATTAACTCTTAAATCAAGTATCCAAGTTAAACATATCCCTATTCTCCACAATATTCTACGATGATCGGTCCATCCATCCCGATTGCCAGTCAAAACATCGAATCGGTATTTTCGATCCCTTGACCGCTCAAGTGGACAGTCAGTCAGACAAACATAGCAAACAAGCACGTCTCTGTAGCGAACCACAAATGGCTGATACGGTTGTCGTCACGCTACCAGTGTGATCGCGCTCGTGTACGTGGCCAATTATGAGCGGACCTTAATTAACAAGGGGTGCACAAAGCCGTTGCACTCCGAGAACAAGGAGGGCTTGCTGCGTGTCGCTGAGTTGATACTTCAACGACTGGATTCACTGTCGACAGACAACGCTGATTGCCTCTGGTACCCTGGGTTATCGTCGACCTGCAGGAATCTACTGGCGTATGGATGATTGATACTTCTCCTTGACCGAACTAGACGATAATCGGATGATTGGTCTCTTTGTAACGGACTCGCAAAGCGATCGGATAACTCGCTTGAACCGACCTCTTCAGCGTAACGAATTACCGTAACGAACGGGCTACCTCGCTTCGGCAAACTGAAACTCGGCTACCAATTGGTTACGCCTTCGAATATTCAGCAAATGATGGAGATTAGTTTTTGATGGGTGATAGTAATTACAGTGATTCGAATCCTCCATTAATTTATACTCTTCGAATAACTCTATTAGGTTAGTTTGTCAAGTCTTATTCGGATGGGATCATTTGACGCAGATGAACAATTGAAATTCGTTGCAAGGTAGGGATTTTGGTAGATGGAAAATATAGTTTACTGTAAGCGTGTATTTTTGAAAACTTTCGAAACGGAGCTAGGAAGTTCGGAGAGTACGATGTTGGGGCTGTAGGGATTTCAGAGCATATGAAGTTTGACACCTAGAGATTTTGGAGCTTGTGAAGTCGAGGTCATAGGGATTGTAGAACACATGAAGTTTGGGATCTAGGGATTGTAGAACATGTGAAGTTGAGAGTCTAGGGATTTCGGAGCATATGAGGTTAGGAACATAAGGATTTTCAAACATATGATGTTGAGGACATAGGCATTTTGGAACATATGAAGTTGGGGCGTAGGGGTTATGGAACATATGAAGTTTGAGACCTATGGGTTTTTCAGCATGTGAAGTTGAGGATCCAGGGATTTCAGAGCATATGAAGTCAAGAACATAAGGATTTCGAAGCATATGTATAAGTTGGGGCATAGAAATTTTGGAGCATGTGAGCTGCATATGTGGAGCATATAAAGATCTACTCACCCTACTAAAACATATATAAATTTAGAGAGTTGATGATTGTAAATTAGTGAGTTAAAAAACTTAAAAAGTGTGAAACCCGGAAATATGTAAATTTGCAAATTAAGAAATGTTTAAATTCACATATGTGTACGTATCTAACACACATGTTCATCTTACCCGAGTCACTCTACGAAGAAATTTATAAATTTACGAAGTTGATCACTGTAAATCAGTGAGTTAAGTATAAATATTTTGCAACCCACAATATGTAAATTTGCAAATCAAGTACGTTCAAGTTCACGCACGTGTACTTATCTAGCATGCATGTTCATCTTATCCGAGTCACCATACACAGCATTAAGAACGAACATTTCTTTGTTGGTCGCAGCATGTACAAAGTAGGACACTTGAAGCGGTTATCAAGGCAGGGTCTTTGCAGTCGCGATTACAATCATACAAAGAAGCGGAACGCGGCGAGTAAAATCGCGACAAGATTCGCACGGCATCACAATGCTATCGCATGTCCCGCCATTTATTTTACTTCTGTCGTAGTTTGAACAAAAAGCGATGCGGCGCGACGACCACGACACGACGACGACGCTCCTCAGCTTGTCAAAAAGCCGTGCAGACGTCCCCTATTTATTATGTCGTTGCCGCGTGGCGATAAATTCCCGTGAATTTACAGCGTCGGAAAAGCGGCACGGCATGCCACGTCGCGAATATTATTCACCGCACGCGGCTGTTATTTGGTGTCATTTCGAAGCCGTGCTGTCCTGCCAGCTACCGACTCTGTCAATTCGACACGACGGAGAAATTCCAGTCGAAAGACGCCGATTATGCGACGCCGTGAATCGCAATACCCTCCGTTCAATTCTGATCGAACGTGAATCGACGACTAATGGTCCCAAACCTCTACTCTTTGCTTTCTTATTTTTTTATTCTGTTATTTACTATTTTCTACATGGTATCTTTTAATGTAGAAATCAGGAGTACTTTTTCACGCGAAAATTTTCAGAAAACCATCATGTTAGATGGTGATACACGTGTGTGTACACGGTGATACACATATGTGTACGCGATGATACACATATGTGTACGCGGTGTTTGCTGCTGTCTGACAGAAGTTTAATACAAAAGTTGCAGAGTATTGAGTGCATAAGAAATAAAGATTTATATTTAAATTCATAATTATTGTAAATAATTGCTATTTAAATATTAATATTATTTGACTATAAAAACAGTAAAATTTCTTAGTGAAATTCAAAGAATCAATTTCTTAGCTTCCCACCATTAAAAACAAGACTAACATCATTTACACTGTGAAAATCGTTCCTGTTGAAGTACAAAGACTACCGAAACAATAAACCCTTATTTCTTTTAGTATTTGAACGAGGTTGATCTGTTATCTCCGTCTCTCCGTTCTGTCGATACCTCTATTACACAACCCGATTGCGTTTCTCGTGATGCAACAACGGCTATCACCGTTTCCCGTAGCACGATCGCGAAAGATCTGGCTGATCTTCGCCTCGATCGGCGACGAGGAAAGCAAATGTCCCGGTAAATGGAAAGAGCTATGCAGTAGAATCTATATGGAAATGATGCGTCGACTTTAGCCACGAGGATTTACGCGGAGCTCGGAGTTCACGGATATGGAGTCCCGGTGTACGTGAGCACGTATAAAACCGGTCAGGATCGGGAAACAGGCGGCGGAGAGCCGGGATTTCGCGCGAGGGAAACGAAAATTTTTATATTCCCATTCTGTGATAAATAAGACCACGAGTAGTATCGTGGCGTGGTATCGGGCTGTGGAAAATAGGAAAGGATGATCGAAGAACGTCGTTCCTTACGACCCGCTTATTATTTTCTGATGGAGGAATTTTCTGGTGAAACGTGAACTTCCATCTCGAACGCTCTCTTATTTTTTCCCTGAAAAATTGGTTTGTTTAATTTTGCGGTGAACTGATTGTCTATTTAAAGACACAAAATCAAAAGTAATATAAATTCTTAAAATTAAGAACGTGACTAAATTCTTAAAATTAGGAATGTAACTAAATTCTTAAAATTAGGAATCTAGAGAAGAATCTGAAATGCGAGAACAAAGTATGATGAATTCAACGAAAATTGAGTAACAGAAAAAGAAGTTGCTCAAATTTCCAGTTAGAACTTTGTTTCAAATACACGACAAGCATTCCGCATTAACCTAATAGAAAGAGTAAAGCCACGACAAGCAGAAGAAACCGTGGAAACAAAGTAAACGAGAGTTACGAAGTCCGTTTTATCAGAAGCTTACATTCGCGAACTTCAACTTGAAAGTTTCAGCGACGATCCGCATGAAGATTCGAAAATGCATCGCGTTCTCCGGTGCGGTAAAAACGTGACGGTTCTTTATAAAACGATGTAAATTTCAACTTCGTTCACAACCACCCTGGGTAGATTCAGCGTGTTCAACGCCGTTCAGAAATTCTCGCACGGAAATGATTTAGTCGAGCTTATATCTCGGCGAATCTAAGTCTAAATCGAGTTTTCAATTTCAACCGGCGAAGGGCTAGTAGCATCGCGACTTTAGAGAGCGTCCGGGGTCCCTAGTGGCTGGGTCGGCTCGTTCGATGAATTTCAACAAGCTTCCACGAATTTCTCGGACACGTTTCATCAGCTACCTTGTCCACATTAGTCGAGGGTTCTATATATTCAAACTATAGCAATAGTTTGCTTTTTGGTACAGAAAATAAAAATTATAGGGTAATATAAGTAGATAGCTGTAATTCAAAAGTGAAACTTCACAGCCCATTTTTGTTAAGAAAAATGTTGTTCAGAATGACGTTAGCTATAATCCTTTTCTGAGTAACATTAATGAGACACCTTTGTATGATACATGCAACCATCAGGGTGTTGACACTAGACCTATCGACACATGATTTGAACACATAATGCACACATAATTTGAAGTTAACAATAAAATAGAAAAGTAAACAAACAGATGATGATATGTACATGAATTGATATACATATTAGTTCCTTATTTTAATAAAAATCAACAGAGATTTCAAGAATATTTTGTGGTTCAAAAAGGAGACCTTGTAAATAAGTCAAATAACCTATTTGATAATTTCAGTCCTACGGAAATTTAAATCTGAGTAACATATATGACAATGTTCAAAAAAGAAACCTTGTGAATGTGTCAAATGATACGTTCAATAGTTTCAGCACTAATTACAGAAATTTATTTCTCAATAAAAAGCATAATAGCATTTATTAAAGAAACCTTATGAACAAGTCCAATAATTTCAATACTAATTAAAGGAATTTAATTTTTAATACAATACACAGCAATGTCTAATAACCTTGTAAATTGGTCAAACAAACCATTTGATAATTTCAGTATCAAAAAAACTTAAAAAAATTCACGACAGCGTTTACAAAATAAAAGCTACAAAATGCAGTTATCACTACATTTTGTAAATCCAGAAACGAGGGAATTAACACATTTTCCTACAAATATCGACAAAAAGATAATGAAAAGAATCGTTAGTATCTAAAGTGCCTCGAAAACGAGATCGAGCCACGTTAACATAAATCGATATTTCAGTTTAGCTTCACCGGGAAGCCCGTATTTAAATTTGCAAACCTCTGGTCCGCATCGCACGCACATGTTCTCCAGAGATTTCGTTCGCGGGCTTGAAACCGCGAAACCGAATATTATTCCGAAAGTTCGGCCAAGTATAGCGTGGTTTGTGTTCTAACTCAAGCCGATGCCACACGTGCCATTACGATATTCGAAATGCCGAAAGTACGCGGCACCGATGCTCCCGTCTTCAAGATCGTAGAAACTTTCGTCACGGTGGTGAACGGAAAACTTTCCTGGCGAATATGTGCGCTCGCGAAAGGTCGAGAAAATGCAAACCGATGGAAAATTTACGCACTCGTGAACGGGCCGGGTCGAGGAAAATCCTGGACACTCGCTCCATGTAAAGTAGAGGAGAGTTCGATTTTGCTGGACGTTAGTAGACGTATTGATCGCGAGAAATTTGGGATTTGGAGATTTAAGGTAAGTGGGAATGTTAGGTTTCTGGGAAACTGAGAATTAGAAGAAGTTGGGAATTTTAGATTTGGAAATTTTGGGAGAAAGAAATATGAGGATTCTAGTATTGCAAAATTTGAGAATTTTTGAACTTTGGAAATATACAGAATATTGAGGAATTTTAGAATTGGAAAATTTTGCAATTTGAGAATTTAAAATTTTGGAATTTGAGAATTTGGGATTTTGAGAATCTTGGAATTGGATATTTTTTGAATTTGAGAATTGAAGAATTTTGAAATAGGAAAATTTTAAAATTTGAGAATTTTGGAATTGGAAAATTTGGAATTTAAGAATTTTGAAGTTGGAGAATTTTGTAATGTGAGAATTTTGGAATTGGCGAATTTTGGAATTGGAGAATTCTGAAATTTGAAAATATTGGAATTTGAGAATTTTGGAATTTGACAACTTTGGAATTTGAAATTTTTGGAATTTGAGATTTTTGGAATTTGACAACTTTGGAATTTGTGAATTATGGAATTGGCGAATTTTGGAATTTGAAAATTTTGGAATTGGAGAATTCTGGAATTTGAGAGTTTTGGAATTTGAGAATTTTGGAATTTGTGAATTATGGAATTGGCGAATTTTGGAATTTGAAAATTTTGGAATTGGAGAATTCTGGAATTTGAGAGTTTTGGAATTTGAGAATTTTGGAATTTGTGCAACTTTGGAATTTGAGAATTTTGGAATTGGCGAATTTTGGAATTTGAAAATTTTGGAATTGGAGAATTCTGGAATTTGAGAAGTTTGGAATTGGAGAATTCTGGAATTTGAGAGTTTTGGAATTTGAGAATTTTGGAATTTGTGAATTATGGAATTGGCGAATTTTGGAATTTGAAAATTTTGGAATTGGAGAATTCTGGAATTTGAGAGTTTTGGAATTTGAGAATTTTGGAATTTGTGCAACTTTGGAATTTGAGAATTTTGGAATTGGCGAATTTTGGAATTTGAAAATTTTGGAATTGGAGAATTCTGGAATTTGAGAAGTTTGGAATTGGAGAATTCTGGAATTTGAGAATTTTGGAATTTGACAACTTTGGAATTAAAAAATTTTGGAATTTGACAGTTTTTGAAATTGGAAAATTTGGAAACTTGAGAATACAATCATAGAAAAATATTAAAAACTTAGAAATTTGAGAATTTAAGAAATTGCAAATTTGGATCCTTGTCTTTACAAAAATTGACAAAACCGCATCTGTGTAATTGAAAAAATGTTGAGAACCTAGAGACTTGAAAATAATGAACTTCCCTGATCCTCCAAAAGTCAATATAAATCCCCACACTCATTCAAAAGAATCCTTAATCCGGCCCATGTACTGCCATAACACACTAGAATTCAAAAGGGTTCGTATCGAAGTTGAGACGCTGCACTGGTTGACGAGGTATACACTGATTGCCACGACCAAGAAATAATTATCTCTGGCATCGTCATCAGAAAATCAGCTCTAAGGGGTGGCAAAGAAAGGGTGGCGGAAGAATCTTGCGAGATGCAACTCTGCGGCTTCGGCAACACAAGGGTGCTCAAAAGGCCGACCCTTGACTGCACTCGTGCAGGAGGGGAGGGCGAGAGTCCAAGCCGGAAAGAGTGGTTGGCCAGGCACGAGGTTCTTGTCTCCGTCGTTGGAGTGTACTTCCGGCCGCCTCGCGGCATGCAAATATTGACTACGTGCTGCCCTTCGCTCCACCCTTCTCCTCGCAAGCTCGTCTATTCTCTTTTTTTTTATCTTTTTCGCCTGCACTCGAAACCCGGTCCGTAGGAAAAGTCATAACCGTAATTGCGCGGTCGGGATTTCACGATCATTTGCACCGAGACCGTGGAAAATCTCACGGAAGAATGGCCTGGACTCTACGGTACGTTAACCTACATCGCAGACGTTTTAATCGATTTTCGAAACGATTCTTGCGCTAGATATATCGCTCGTTGCCGATAACATAGAACAGCAGGGTTGCTCCCGTATTTTTGTCAGAAATCTTTCTCATAGCCGACCTGTCGTGATAATAATGCAACACATATGTTCCATATAATATTGCAAATAATCTGACCTCTCACTGGATTTCAGTTCTTTTATCCTCAAATTCAAACTATATGAACTTTCATCGATTTTTGATATTTTAAAAGTAAGAAACTTAACATCCTGTAATTTGTCTGCTGGAAAGTGTTTATTATGTCTGTAATTTACAATTCGGTAACAAAGAAGTACTCGAGAAAGCGTGACTGTCGCCGAATCTGAATAGCTCGCAAAGTTAAAACGAGTGCGTCGGAGAATAAATGGAGTGGCCGACAAAGAGAAGGATCATGCGAGTAGACGCGAGTAACGAGGAGAAAATCATGACAGAAGGGTGCACGAGATCCGGAGTTGGACCACACATTGTTATCGTCGCGTTATCCCTTGGCTTCTTCTACAGCCTCTTCAGGGTGGCTGCAGTCACCCCTGAGCGAGCCGGAAAAATAACGTATAAACCGCGTATATCCAATCTTCCGGTAAATCCTTGCCACGATGAAGAGAGCTCGGCAGAAAGGGAGGGAAATCTGGCGAGGGTTTGTCTCGTGGACGTCGTCTAGATTGCCATGAGTTCCCTTCGTTTCATCGGATTCAACGTGGCAAAATTGTAATTTGTGTTCTGACGATTACAGTCCCACTTTCTGCTTGAAAATCTTTCGCTTTGTATCGTGTTCACTTTATTACAGTTTACTTCTTCAAGGTTGATTTAAATCTGATATCGGATTTCGTTGTTACATGGTTCATCTTGATATGTCTTTTAATTTTACTGGCACGAATCAGATTTTTTTAAGTCATTTTTCATTAAAATTTTTAAGGTCATCTAATAATGTATTATTATCGTGTTAAGGTAATTAATACAGAACAAATAGCTTGCAAATGACCTTAAATGAAAAAAGGCAGATAATTTGTTTTATTAACTTTTTTTTTCTAGTTAACGCAGGCAATCAAACGTTAATATGAGATAAACGTAAAACTATTACAAAACGTAAAATAATTTATTGTCATTTAGTAAATGGTAAGATTAACAATTTAGGATTAATGCAAATACTATAAAAGTATAGTTATGATGGAACTCTTTGTCGGAACGATAAACTACGCCTATTCGCTGTTTGAATTAATCAAAAAGGCTGATAGCATGGATAGACAGAGATTTAAAGCCGGTTCTCTCTTTTAGCGGATAACTACCCTATCAATTGGGTTTTATATGACTGAAAAGGGGTTGAAGCGAGGTACGAGAGAATGGAGAACACGAAGGTTCTGCGTTCTGTCTGGATCCTGTAAATGGCCTTGTTAGCGAGAATGGACGGTCTCTATGATGGAATCTGAGGCAAAGCTTGCCGAAAGGTAAATTGATAAGAAGCCCTTTGGTCGGGACAATGGATAATCCTTCTGGAAAGTTATCCAGGCCTCTGACAAATTTCCACTTTCCTGACGTATACTCTGGAATAGCCTATCGTTTATATTTAATCCTCAAGGTATTCACGTTATAATCTTTTAAAGATTTTTATGCTTGCGGTAAGCTTAACTCAAGTTTCCAACGCGTTGCCATCTGCTCGCTAACTGAAATTAATTGATATTGCATATTTTAATGTACATTGTTTATTCAACTATTTTGAGTAGCATTATTGTACGTACTAATAATGTATTGCAGTGAATTGAAAGCTTAGAGTGAAAATTAATTATTCATGTTTTTAGTAATTAGGGTTTCACTATGCAGGTTTGGTTTCATTATTAATTTCTAAATTAATTTACATTCGTAATGTTACGTATTAGCTAATTTTGTTCTGTACTTTTATTATTTACATGACATCCTAAATATACGTTAATTATAAGTATGATTTATGTTGAATATAAATATGCAATAATAAGTGCTACATTTTGATTTGATATACAAAGTATATAGTTTTAGGACTCAAAGCAACAAAAAAATTTCGATTTACATTTATTTCTATAAAAGCACTCAAAATATCATCTTATCGTTTTCCCATCTAAATCTCGAAAAATATGATCTTCAGAAACAAATGTTTCATACCCAATCAAATAACTTATTTATTATGCATTTTTAGCATCAATTATAGCAACGAAGATATTGCTATATAGCAGCCTATATAGCAATATACGTACAATAATTAGACATAATTACGTGTATTGTCTGTGGAATGTTATAATTGCGTATAGGATGCTGTATAGCAGCCACTTCATCACAGTACGGGCTGTTCTTAATTAAAGCACTAATCGATATATTAATGACACCCATAAAGAGCTGTCAATATTTGTGTGAGTCACTGTATGTTCATATTTCCTTGATTTTGCAATAAAATTTCATCTATTTTTACATTCTTAAAAATATAGGAAGAAGAGTATAAATTAGTTTTTATTTGCTTTTGCCCTCTACCCTTTCAGAGCCTCGTTTGGCACTTTTAATAATTTTTTGGGGTTTTGGCCCATTTTAAGGAAGTTTGATTCTCTGTCAAAAAATCGTATCTGGCAGGGTTTAGTGAAGGAGTGGACAGGATGAGGTTCTATAATATATATAGTATTTTGATGAAACAAAGGAACCAGTGAAGAACATGGATCGAAAAATAAACGAAGTTAGAAATAGCAGGAGCAAGATAGAAAATTACAAATTAATCGATTTACAGCTTTGTTGAATAAGCAATAAAGAACGTGAACCAAAAAACAAATAAACTTAGAGGTAACAATTAGATTAGATAGATATCTGATGGAATAAAATTTGTGCAAAAAAGATCAAAGTGGAAATTAGTCGATTTACAGTGCTATTAATGTCAAGAAGCGATATCGCTATCGTAACGTTAAAATCTCGTTTAAATTTCTCAAGAGCTTATCAAGAACAACCGAGGAACATAGGAACCGCTTTGATAATTCATAATTACCCGAAGCGAGCGTTCGCCTCTCCAACCTCCAGGTTGTTGCTCGATTTTACTTGCTTCCGTCTAATGGATGCGCTCGCTCGGCAAACTTCCGCGTTAACTTTTCTTTTAGCACGTTCACCGAGCCCCGAAGCCTCGCTCTAATCTCGCCGACACGCTCGTCGGGCATTGTAGGGTCCACACAGGGAACGTGTCGTCGCAGGGGCAACTTTAATGCATCCGAAAAGGGTCAAACTTCAACCGCTACTTCACAGACCACTTTGCGCCAATCCGTGAACCGCCCCAGGACCCTTTCTCTCGTCTCTCTCTCTTTCTTTATCTTACCTCCTCTCTCTCTCTCTCTCTTCCGCGGATTCCTTCATTACATCACAGAGGCTCGACCTAATTCCTGGTCGCGGAACTCCGGTCTTCGGATCCGAAACTTGAGAGGCGTCGTGTACTAGAGCGGCAGGAAAGTTTCAGACGACGATGGAAGTTGCTGCACGAGAATGGCAGCCACTTATAGGGTCGTCCGTATTACCGAAATCGAGAATGAAATTCAAACGTGATCGTCCTCTTCCGGTCCTCTTTGATTCCATCGATTTTACGACTTTGGAGTAACGAATAGTGTTAGCTCTTCACGGTTAAACAAAGACCCCAGATTTTCATTCATTATAACACTAAAGTTTTTATCTTTAATTGTTTAATTGTACAGTTTCGCTTGTATACAGATATTCTTAAAGAGCAAGAAATGTTTAAAATAAAAGTTATGTGATTTTGAAGTTATGTTCCTATTTCTTTGAACTTTGGAAAGTTATGTGGGGTTGATTTGTAAATTTTTTAATGCGATTTTTTAACATCAGGCTTCAATGCTATTTTATTGAAAATATTTCAAAGAATAGGTCGAAAGATTTGATAGAATGTTTCAACACTTGATCAAGTTGCAATTATACTTAAAAGCAACATAACCTCACTTAACTCAATCTATGTACAACAAAGTATATGAAGTTCGAAGTTTGTTGCACTCCTTTCTATACAAAAAGTTGTTTCTCGTTGTCTCACCCTAAAAGAAATGTACAAACATGAGAACCCGTTATATTTCTCCAATAAAAATACCGATAGTGTATACAGTACACAGTAGCAAAAATTTCATTTTCACACTTTCATTGTCAAATGTCTGTTACTATAAAAAATTCAGAAATACTGTACTATACATATTCTTGTTAAAGAACAATCAAGAGAATTTTCATAGACTCTTGTCGAATGGTGAAACTGTTTCTAAATTATGAACTCGCAGTAACCATAAAATTTATTTAATGTTAATTGGAAGCACAATGGTGTATAATAGATATGATGGAGTCGTATTTGAATTCATATTGCGTTTAATTATGATGAATATAAATAGAAACTAGGAAGATTGTACATCTCGTGTAGAATAATAGAATAATTTCCATTCTATACACGACCACGTATGAAACCCGTATCGAAAGTTCGTTATTGTCGGGTCTGGTGTTTACGGTTCCCCAAAGTGTACTCGAAACTAGCCACGTTACCTGTATTTTACCGCACTGTCATATTTACCGTTAACCAAAATTGCGGTGCGAGCATTCATCACGGTGAATCGAGAGTTTACGAAACGTCCCCATGAATTTGTAAAATTTTCACTCGGCTAAACCGATTCGCGGAACTTCAAAATTAATAACAGCGACAATGCCCGACACGACCGTGTCCATGAAACGATTATTAGTTATGAAAATTTCAGCTTCTCGCAACTCGGTTTGGTCCTACTAATCCTATCATTCAAGTTTAAATTCATCACAGAGATATTCTTGATGTTCCGTAATTACTGCAACTAATTTCATCCGAATGTGAACTCTGACAAATTGCGGAGCCTGTAAATTTTATATTAGAAAGTAAGGATTAAAATTATCAGGTATTAACGTCTGCATGATATTTATTTTTACTGATGTCGAATTATAAAGGTTTCTCATATAATATAATTTACAACTGTTTCAACTACTTTAAATGTTATTTACAATCGTTACGATTATTATAAATTTAATTTACAATTGCTTCATTATAAACAAGTTTCTTATTACTGAACACAATTTTAATTTATACTGGATTTTCAGAACCGAAGTTCTGAAAGTTGCAGCAAATCCAAATAAACTGTCATATCTATGCAGAATTTTAAATCTAAAAATTACATCGTTTTTAACGTTAGCTACCAGATTAAAATTACCATATGTTCCACGAGCGAATTCAACAACGTCTGCAATTAATTCTACATACTTAAAAAAGGAGTAACAGAACAATAACACAGTATTTTTGCTAGGAAAATAATATTTATCTCGTAAAACGGAAACAACGTGGATGTCCGATTTAGAAGAGCACGATGTGCACACATGTGTAATGTCACGCCGGAAGTTTCTGGAAGAACGGTCGAGAATTAAATTAATAATTTTACCGCGATATTTCGCGTGCAATAAAAAACTCATTAGAGAATACCGAGCGCGTAACTTGCAACAGTAAAATGGATTTACTGGCAGTTTAGCTGCCGGTATGAGTTAATTAACAGCCGTTCGAACTTTCCTTTTCCAGGAATACATTCTGTGCCATCGTCGTTGAACTTTGCGAACATTTAATAGTCCCTTGACGACCGAGAAAATGTATCTTCGCCGCCATTTTGTTGCATCTCGGATTTTTTCCTTCATTCGCTCGCTGTACTTTGCTTTATTAACTTCTTCGGGAACAGCTACTTTTGCTCATTTTCTTGTTAATTCTTCCAGCTTGAAATTCCGCCATCTTGTTGGATGTTGTTTACACAAAATAAATGCTCAACAAAGTTTGTGACTGCTTTTGTTTTGGTTAGGTTCTATGGTTAAGCTAGGTTAAGTTCTATGCTTAAGCCAGGTTAGGTTTTTCAGATAAATTGTGCGCTGTTATAAATCTGGTTTTAATCTACTCTTTCGATTTTGGAACCGCAATAACTCTGCAGCTAATTCATCTAAAATCAACTTTGGACATTTATATCGGCAGTTTCTGAAGTTTGAAGTTTCCCATTTTCAACTTTCAACATATTCAAATCTTCGGATTATAACAAAGTATCAAACATAACTTAAAATTCAAAGACTTCAAATATAATTATTAAAATACTTTCAACGTTCACCCTAAGTTCATTCGAATACACGAAATATAAAAATCTCCATGATCAGTTTTAAAAGCACATGTAATTACAGCAAATGTAAACAATAAATAAATGACAAATGTAAGTAATAATTAATGATGGATAATTGCGTTAACACAACATCGTGTATCCTGTTGGCGAGTTTCGTAAAGAGTCGGTTGTTTTTTCTTCGCATTCTACTCGGTGAAAAGCATGGTGGTTACACCGGAGTCGAAGTTGCGAACTTCTGGAGGCCACGGCTGGTGGAACTCGTGTCTGAGACTGAAACGCGGCAAGCGTCGAAGTTTATGGAAGAAAATTAAAGGGTTGGGCTAGACGGCCAGGTAATTTCATTGAGAAAGCCCGTGCACACAACTAAAAGCGTTTCATCCGACGAAATTGCACGGGAGGGATCGCGGTCTGTGCTACGTACGAAAGAAACTGGCTAACTTTCGTGTCTCGGGACGATTTTCTACGTCGATGTTTGATACTCCTTTCTTTTTCAACGTGCTATCAGAATGTTACACGGCTAGCTGTAATTTGTGGCGTAAGTGAAAGAAAGTTGACTACTTCGCGTTAGGAAAATGAGAAATGTAAAAGTTATTTCCGTAAAATTACTTTCATTACGTCTGGCTATTACAGTGGAAATCGCAATGTGTGCTATTACAAATTCATCGTTCAAGTATTCAAATATTTCAATCTTCTGTGTCAAATCATTTTAAATTTCATATTCCAAATTTATATATTATATTTAATTATTGCGGTAGAAATACTTGTGGTAATAGGAGCTTTTGGGGATTTGGAAATTTGGAGATGAGACATTTGGAAATTGGAGACTTTGAAAAATTTGCAAGTTAGGGACTCTGAGATTGGGGCTTAGATTTGGTGATTCAGAAATTAGGATTAGGTGTTTAAGAACATTAGAATTTTAAGACATCGGAGTTTAGAGATTTGGAGATCTAAGAATATGGGAATCTACAGATTTGGTTAGGTTAGGTTAAGACTTCAGAATGTAGACCTAAGAATTTGAGAGTCCAATAATTCAGAAATCTGAAGACCCAAATCTGGAGATTCAAGAATTCAGGTGTCCAAATATTTTAGAACCCACGAAAGAGTCTACAGAAGCAGACCCAAGAGTGTACGAAAAATGTTTACATTTGAAAAAGAGTACAATAGATCTAGCACTGTTCGACCACTTATTTTCCTGTCATCCCGTTATATTCGTGCTCAAATAAACACAATGTGAACATAATGCATTGCAGAGGAGAGAAGGAAGCCGTCTAAGAGACTTCATCTTCTGGACGTGGAATCGTTGAAGAATGAATGCGCGTGCTTTCAATGTTTCGAAGAAATGCAAATGTTTGTTTGCACGTTTTGCGCAACGTCATTGCCCTTTGTGGTATTGAAACGATTCCTCGTCTGCTGGAAAACGGACCTACAGTGCAAATTGTTTGGAACCTTTCAAGTCTTTCGCTTGCTTTCCTCGAGCAACTTTGTTAGGTCTCTTGATGCGAAGAGGGTGGCTCGTTTGAAGCATGAATGTTTGGAAATGGGAAAGAATGAGAACGATTACGTAATTGTGATGGGGTTGCACGAGATTGTCGCTCAGGCTCTTTGGAAAAAATAAATATAAAATGATAAGCATTTGATAAATAAATTATCTCTGTGTATTCGTTCTTCTGCTGATACAAGACGTCGAAAGGACGTTCAAATTTTAATGCTTGAAGGTTTGAAAAATACCTGTGTAAGACACTGTTTATTTTCTGTACAAAATGCAGTTTAATGAACATACTATGGATGTTATTGGTTAACATTCAAAGTTTCATTTATTTTTGTATAAAATGGGGTTAGTTTAGAAAGTGTGATGCTATTGTACTTGTTGGAAGGAAAAAATAGAGAAGGCAAAGTAGCCTGATTATAATAAAAAGGGCAAAAATAAATAAAATGAATTAATGACATACATCACAAAATAATTTCTTAAAATATTAAACATATGACTTAATTTCTTAAACATGTGAAAATCTTTAACATATGAAGAAAATAGTGATACTTCAAATCGTAAAGTTTTCCTAATTTTTTAAAAGTACATCAGTAACGAAAATTCATTATAACGCGTGTCGTTTAAAAGACTATTCCGTGTATCTTCTAGCAGTATTATTAACCTACCATTTTGGGAACGATTATGTTCAAAGATTTATGCACAATAGAATCGTACTCGAAGAAGATAAAAGGCAACCGAGAGCACGTGCAGAGAACATTTCGTGACTCGTGTGTGTTTGAAGTTTAAACCGGATAAACGTTTCCTCTATTCCGAAACGACAATTCTACGACACAATAATTTGCGCTAAAACTGGTCCTTCTCGTAGATCACAATTACCCCGAAAATGGTCGGAAACATGCTCGTTGGAACTCTTGCAGTTACGATCGCGTAGCAGCGACGCCGCGCCTTGTAAAAGCGACCCCTGTACCAAGTAATGGCTACCCACTAAATTCTAATAAATATCAGCAGATATACTAAGCCGTCCTCCTCCCTTCGTGAACGTTCTAAGTGTTATTAATCGTGCCATGGAACTGGCGTTGGTAGCGTCTTCGATTTTAGTGCCCTCACCTTTTCCATGCTAACCCCCGTCTCGTTATTTTCAATCGTGGAAATGTTTATCTACTTTCTGAACAGGTTGAACGTCGTGGATGTGACCGGCACTCCTAATTTAATAGAATCGTATAAACGAGAAAAGGGGAGTTAAAGAGAACGTAGCATTAATATTGTATTAACGCGTTGACCGTCGCAGTAAAAACTGACGTTTGTGGACGGGCATATTATACATGTTATTAAAAATAAGAGTACTTTTTTAATTTCATCTTTTAATTTGTCAGAGTATGATCGTTTCAACGTTGGAGTTCGCTCAGATGTTCGCATCCAATTTTTTTAAAATAGTTAATTTGACTGAACTTACTGCGCTGGTCACATATGTCACATATGATATAAAGACAAAAGCCCTTCAATTTCATCTTCTAATGTTTTAACGTATATCGTTCTTTCAACGTCAAGAACCCTTAAATATTCCTTTCGTTTACTTTTCCTGTAAATAATTAACTTAAATGAATTTACAGGGCTGGTCACATATGTCACATATGACATAAGAACAAGAGTACTTAATCTTTTAATTTAATTTTCTAATTTGTTAATGTACATCATTTTTCCAGCATCAAGAATCCTTAAATGTCCTTTTCGTTTCCTTTTTCCTGCAAATAATTAACTTAACTGAATTTACAGGGCTGTCACATATGTCACATATGACATAAGAACAAGAGTACTTAATCTTTTAATTTAATTTTCTAATTTGTTAATGTACATCATTCTTCCAGCATCAAGAATCCTTAAATGTCCTTTTCGTTTCCTTTTTCCTGCAAATAATTAACTTAACTGAATTTACAGGGCTGGTCACACATGTCACATATGACATAAGAACAAGAGTACTTAATCCTTCAATTTAATCTTTTAATCTGTTACTGTATATAATGGTTTCAACGTTAAGAGCTCTCATATGTACCTTTCGTTTCCTTTTTTTTTTCAAATAATTAACTTAATTGAATTTTCAGCGTCTATCACATATGTCACATACGACATAAAGTACTAGGATGCTTAATACTTCAATTTCATTTTTAATCTCTTAATGTATATAGTTCTTTCAACGTCAAGGACTCTTAAATGTTCCTTTCGTTTGCTTTTCCAGCAAAATAATTAATTTAACTGAATCTGCAGTGTCGGTCACATATGACCACCGTGGCGGTCGACGTGTTAATCCTTTATATCCACAGTTGTGTAAACGCAATATACTGCTGTGCCTCCGTGTCCATCGATTTTTGTATTTTTATTATATATTTACTTTTGATAGTATTTGTAGTTCTGCAATATTAGTATTTACCGAATACTATTATAACACTGTTTATATTTTAATTTAGAACTATTTAAAATTTGAAAACTTTTAATGTAGAGCTTTGGAAACTTGTGAATTTAATATTTAATAAATTTGAGTTTAGAACCTTAAATTCTAAAATTTTTTTAATTGAAAAATTAAGCTTATAAGTGAAGCTTATTATATTGACTTTAAAACTTGTTATCTTGATCCTCCACATGAACCTTCAAACCTTGTTTTGGTTAAAAACAAGGAAAGATACAATATCCAAAATAAAGATACCATTTTACCAAACAGTTTCTCGCAACTTTTAAGGCTGTTCTTACATAACCGCAAAATATTAAACATCTTCTATTTACCTGCCTTCTAGTTACCTGCCATATAACTATCAAATATTTGTTCAAACCGACATACAACCTTGCCGAGAAAGAAATACAAGTTATTCCCGATTTACCGAACCGTGAAATCGTTTATATTTTCGAATCCACGAGAATCCGAGTTCCTTGAAACTCGAAGCAATCCACGCGGCGGATGATTAAGAATTACCTAAATTTCCAGAGTGAATCCTCGTAAAGTATACCGTGCTCGATTCCCACGCTTGTTTCTCATTTTCCATTTCTATTATCACGGTCGGATAGAGGTCGGGCAAAGATAAAAGCGACGCGAAATTTCCACCAAAAATCAACGAACGAGCCCGGTATACGGAATAAAGTTTTCAGTACGAGGGTAATACGTTCCACGGAAGCCCTGGCCACCGCGTCCCCCTCTCCATGGAGAGGCGTCTGTTTTCGTTTTAATAATCCCGACTCTCGTGAAATAATTATAATACCTTTCGGGCGTTTCGAGGGAAACGTACAGCCCGTACCGTTTTCTCCTAACCCCCTTGGAAATTCCCGCCCTTCCTCTTTCTCGGGAGATAGGAAAAGCCGGCCAGGAGTCGGTGTACTCTCCGACGGAATTACTACGAATGAAGTTCTTAATCTTAATAAACTTCAAGGTTCCCGCGCCTTCATCCACTTCCGCTACCGACCCCGTCCCCAACTGTTCCGCCCCCTGAGTTTATCTGCTGTCAGTTGATTCACAATTCTCGACGGATCTTATCCCGACGAGCCGGCGAAATCGTGTCACAAACGTGCACAAAGCCAGCTCGTATTTCTTGGATGCGAAATATCGTCGTATTTACTCGTCGGGCTGTTGGAAACGCAATCTCGTTGGAATAGCAAGATCAAGAATAGAGAATGTTACTCGGGAATGAAGATACCCGAAGTACTGTCCTCTGATAATGACTTAATATCCACACGCTACGTGTGTCATAAAATACTGGGTTGCTTATTAGATGTGGGGATGTAGCAATGCAAGCATAGAACTTGTAGATTTTTTGGAATTTATAATATAATATAGGATTTGGATATGTGTGACATGAGAGACTACAGAACTAACGATATCGAAATCTTGAAATATTCGAATCTATGGATGTCAGGATTTAAAAATATCTCTGGACGTCGAGATCAAGAGATCATGTATTTATGGTAGATTAAACTCTGGTGATATAACCTAGAGAATCCTTGAATATGGAGAAATAGAGAAATCCAGCAGTAGATATAGAATTGCTATAGATCCAGGGATATTCAACTCCCCCTTAGTTTCACACATATGCATACAGATGTAATCCATGAGTGTGAAGAGCTTGTATACCACTAAAGGGGCTAAATATACCACCAATATATTTATCATCTAACGTGTGAAGCGTTCATTTCTTGACCAATTATACCATCTTCTAAACACGTCAAACCTTTCCCGCGCCAACTCATGGGTTGACGACGGTACATCTTCGAAGTTCTATCGACAGATTATCACTCGTCGCGACGTTAGGATTAGAGATGGTATTTAGCAGGAAACTCTGTTACTAAATATAACTCGTCCCCGTTCAAATCCCGGAAACTATATCCTCTCGTCACTCCAGGTTGTATAATACATCTCCGAGTAGCCAAGCCAGTGATCCAATTCGATTGTTGCATACATCCCGGAAACTCTTGGCGGAGTTTCGAAGTGTCCTACCAGTACTAATGGTACAACATCTGACGTCACGTCTTTTCGAGTTTACGCGATACACGTGGTTTCGAGAGACGGGAGGATTGATGTTCGACGAACTCGTGTTTTCGTGCAACGAGCGTGATTCAGTGCTCCCTCGCGAACCATATTTGGCTACCATTTCTACCGTCTCGTTCCCCTGAGCTGTGCACACAGTTAGACTAATATTCGGACGCAGCACGGTTTCTGCATTTGTCGTTAATTTAGATGGTGTATTATTTATTATACTGATGTTACTTGATCTAGGTTCTGTAATCCGTATGTTCAGAAACCTTTAGAATCTTGAAATTCGCAAAATTTTTGGAATTCTGAAATTTTTAAATCTTGATATCTTGAAATATTTAATAGTTGCAAATTTTCAATATTTGAGCTACTGTATTTTTAAATCGTCAAATCCTCAAGTTTTCATATTTCCATATTCTCAAATTATCAAATGTCCAAGTCTCTGAATCTTCAAATCCCCAAATCTCTCAATTCTTAATTTTTTAAATCTACAAATCTCCAGTTCTCCAGGTTTCCAAATTCTCGAGTTTCCCAATGTCCAAGTGTCCAAATTCCCAAATTCTCAATCTCTCAAGTTCTCAAATACCCAAATACCCAAACTCAAATTTCTAAGTTCTCAATTCTTCAAATCCCCAAATTTCCAAATTCTTAAATTCCAAGGTCCCAGAATTTTCAGGCCCCCAAATTGTAACATACCCAAATTCCCAAATCCCCTAATTTTCAATATCCTAAATCCACAAATTACCAAAATTACAAATCCTCAAATTCCCAAATTCCCAAATCCCCAAATTCCCACATCATCCTATTCTCAAATATTGAAATCTCCAAATCCTTAAATTCTACTAAAACAAAATCTTTACAACCACGTTATCGTTACATGTTGTGAAACTTACAAAATTGGTTATATATTAATTTATTCACGGTTCGATTGATAGAATTCTCTTGTCTGAAGGATATCATTTCGGCGAGATACAGCTTGGGATATTTTAGCGAAGTAGAAGTTATGTTAGGCTAATTAGAACGGTATTTGAAGCTGTTCGAAATTGCTGAATCGTTGGTAACCGCTAGAGAATGCTTGTTTCTGAGTTGCATGCGATGGGATATTCATGGCGTTTCTAAATTTCCATATTCTATAACTGAATTAGTCGTAGTTTGATTTAGATCTTATCAGTGTCTGAATCGAGTAAGCAAAGTACTATAACTTATACTATGATTTCAAAAGTTGTTACAGGAAATTATGGAATTAGAATATAAGTCATATTTTTTAGTCAGATCCTTTTAAAAAGATTAAAACATTTCATTTAGTATTTAGTCAAAAAGAAAATATTCCTACTGATCCACATAATTTCAACATTGGTCAGACATTCTGGAATGCCTATAATGTTATAAAGATCTATTTATTAAAATGTATAGAGGTAATTTGTATAATTTTCATTGCTCAGATAGAGAGATTTAAATATTGCCAAAATTAGAAATTCAATTTTTCTCCAAAATTCAAGGATGATGGAGAGGAACTGTTTACAGAATATCAACTCTTGAAAATTTAGAAGAATCGCTTATTTGATATTTAAAGAAATAAAAAAGGTTCAAAGTTGCACGGTGATATAAAACATAAAAATTTTAGTAAGTGTGTAATATGGTACTGGTGAAGGTTTTTAGCATCTGCAATTTTAAGACAACTAAAATATTTGTTAACCATCTGCCTATTCCATCTACTAACACTAGAACTATCAATCAATCAAAATGTCTTTTCACATTTTATAATCCAAAATTCAGTTACCACGCTTCTATCGAAATGTCAGCCATTTTGTCGAGATGAATGTCCGTACACGTTAGACGATACTTCAGTATTTACTAATTTCTGTCCACTTTATTTTCAATTTAAAAGTGAACGTTTTAATTGTAGTTGCAGTGTTAAATAATACAGGGGTACCTTACAAGCTCGGAAGATTAATTGGAAGCTCATCATATTAGACGATACTTCAGTATTTACTCGTCTTTCCACTTTATTTTCAATTTAAAAGTAAACCTATTAAGGGTAGTTGCAGCGTTAAATAATACAGAGGTACCTTACAAGCTCCTAAAACGCAATAACTCGAAAGATTAATTGGAAGTTCTTCCAGCAAGCAGATTCGAAAGTCGCAGGGTGGTTCACGGCTCGTTGGTTCATTCAACGCGTCGTTACGCTTGACGTCGTTACGCTCGTGCGTCATTTTCACGCGATACCGACGCGAACGTTGAAAAGCGTTATCCATGAATAATGTCACGGTTATCCAACGGCCGACGAAGAGGAACGTAATTCCACGAGAGACGACTCATTGGGCCAGCTCTTCCCTCGACCACTCTAATTCCCGTTTCTCTCGCGTTAATTGAAAACTTTGCGATTCCGTCCCTGAGCAGATATTAACATTCATTCGGACCTGGAACGTTGTCTAACGCTTCATCCATTAGGAATTACATCCATTTGCCTAACTCGGTCTCGTCTGCTCTCGTCTCGATTCAAAACTCGTCGCTTTCGTCTTGTCTCGAGATTGTTCCAATGAATGTCGTCATTTGGGACTTGCTGATGTTTGTTCAACGCCTCGTGTGTGAAACGAAATCAATTTGATCGATCGTATTAAACTTGCAATTATTTCACCATTTTGATTTAGTCATTTTTCAAATACACATTTTGATATTTGTTTATCATGATTTATAATAATATGATGATTTATAATATTATATGTTCATTTTATCATAATATTGTACGAGTGATAAATTACCTAGGTAAATAAATGTTGAATGTCAAGGGTCCACTCAGAATTTGAATTTAAATATTAATTCATGTTTCGTTTTATAGTCATTTGTTTGTGATTGTAAAATATGAGTCGTTCAAGTAAAGCATAAATTAGGCTAACTTTGGCAAGATTAGTATAATCTTGTAGAACAGGAAGAGAACGATTGTTTGGGATTTTACTGCTGTGAAAATTACTGGAACGCGAAGAGCAAGTGACAGAAACCTTCAGAAAGTAGTAATGAGGAAATTTAGTAAGAGTAGTAAGATATATTCTAATTTTGGGGCAATATTGCATTGCTTCAACTTGCTTATTTACCACAACTTCTGGTACTAAAATTATTATGTACTGGGAGTAATATGGGAAGAGATTAATAACAAAGAAACCAAACTTTGACATTTTCAATTTTCCAAATTTTTAGATTTTTATATTTCCATCGTTTCAAATTTCCAAATTTCTAAATCCCTGAATCCGTAAATTCCAGAATACCAAAATCCCAGAATCCCCGAATCCCTGAATTCTTAAATGTCCAAATCTCCAAATCTTGAATTCCCTAAATTCCTAAATCCCCAAAACCCAAATTCCTAATTATCGAAATTTCTAAATCACGAATCTCCTAAACACCTAAATCCTCAAATTCCTACATTCCTAAATGTCCAAATCCTCAAATTACGAATCTCCTAAACTCCCAAATCCCCAAAACCCAAATTCATAAATGCTCAAATCTCCAAATCCCCAATCCCCTAAACACCTAAATCCCCAGAACCCAAATTCCTAAATACCCAAATCCCCAAATCCCCAAATCCCCAATCCCCTAAACACCTAAATCCCCAGAACCCAAATTCCTAAATACCCAAATCCCCTAAACACCTAAACCCCAAAACTCAAATCCCTAAATCCAAAAATTCCACAAACATTATACCAAAAAATTATAAAGTGAAATATTAACCTTCAATATCAATTCTCCAAACAAGTACAATAAATCTAAAAATTCCTAAATCAAACAACTCCAAAATTGAAATACAAAACGTTCCAGAATTTCAAAATTCGCAAACTCGAAAATTCACCACTGAAAAACCGAGTATTGAAGATTAAATAAGTGGATATACGTCGTCCTCGGCTAAAAAGCGTGCCTCTCGATTCGGCGCAGCGGCAGAGGGAAAAAGTTGAAAACAGCCCAACAAAAGATTATCGAAAGCTGAATAACGTGATTGCGGTTTGTAAAAAGCTGAAGTGGAAGATCCATTCGAAGTTGACGTCAAACGGAAGGTAAAAAAAGGAGTGGATATAAAAGGAATTAAAATACCCCGTCGGTTGTTGCATTAGCAACGAGAGAACGGCACAGAAACCGTGTCAAGTGTTCGGTATCGTTCCAAGGGAAACGGAATGAATAGTTAAACGGAACGACGAGTGACAGTCAACAATGAAACATGCAATCTCGTCCTGATATTCCGATGTACGAACTTGCCCCACCACGGACAACTGCAGCAAGGAATTTTTCCAGATTTCAAGGATCCATCTCGACTGAATAATGAATTACTCAGGCAAACAATATACAACTTCCTTGTATGCGTCGTAACTCTAAGTTCAGAGCTGGGCGTTCCGCTATAGTTCGACTAAATAATTTACTCGGACTTGTATCGATACGCTGGCAGTTCGTGCTAAGTGGATCTGAAATGAAGTTTAATCCTAATATAATTAATCAGAGTTTTTTCAGATCTGAAGAATCAGAACCGAAGTCTTCTGCTAAATTTTGTTACCATATTCGTGATCCTTACATGTGTATTTGTCTTTAAGATGAGTTAACCTAACCTCACCAATTTTTATCCTGAAAAAGTATACGATATTAAAATTCATTTTATTGAAGACTTAAATAGAATTCTGTAGAAATTTTATTTAACATCATTATTGACAATTAAGCTGAGCTGTACCATATGATAACTTTGATATTAAACTGTAATATCTAACACGTTATATGTGTAAAATGCTATACACTAAAATTTGTTGGATCGAAATGGTTAATTGTCCTTCCGTTGATGAATGCAAGAGGTAACACGTTCGGCTGTTTAACACGACCACAACAGTTGTAGCTATCAGATTATAACAACTTTTCGTCCCTGACGTGCAATTATCGAGGCACTTGAAGCACTCGAAGCTGACTCTCCTGGCTAATTCGTTAACCCCAGCGACGGATCGATACCAGGTGTTTCGAGCATCGGTTATCCCTGTTTTGCCATAACGAGCTCGTTGACAAGCCCTTCGTTTTGCATTTAATTGCTGTCAAGATTGTCAACTTTGGTGACGGAACGATTTTTACCGAAGATATCGAGCCATCTATAACGCGAGTGTATGAATCGAGCGATGTCAATTTACTTTCTAATTTCAGTAAACGAAGTCAATATTCTTTAAGAGGTTTCTGGAACGGGTTTGAATTATTTCAGAGCACTTAACACCTTATCGATAAACGATAAGTTTTTTCATCGAATATTAAATTCTTGCCGTGTCATTAAAAATTACGATTTTATTAAAAATTCAGTTCGTTCCTACTTTCATTGTTCTACTACTTCAGGTTTGGGGTCACTCATATATACACTATCCCGAAATAACATAATCTCGAAATTCCTGAAATCGAAAACCCTCAAACCTTAAGAATCCCAGACATCGAGACAAAAAATTATGAAATTCCCCACCCTCATTTATAACGTTTCTTCCGGAGGTGATGCCAGCAGATGATTGCAAAAACCTTTCGCTTTTTACCCAGAATGTTTTGCGTTTCCTGCGTCCGTAAGAAATACCATCAGAGCTATAATTACGTCGGTACGTCCAGCGTCGGCGATGAACAGCAAAATATTTGCCGGAAGACGACACCTGTCGCTTCAGCCTGCATAATTTCTGTAGGACGAAGATACGCGATGTTGCGTGCCAGAGGAGGGTGGATGAAGAAGAGGTGGCGATAAGGAGCGAGGAAAAGCGAAAGGATGACAAACCGACAAGAAGGAAGGACTCCTCTACCGCCACCCCCGAACCTGATACCCCGACGAAGATTAACTTTTAAAGTGCTTTAGGAGGCAACCCCCGAGAAGCCAGGGTTTATTACTCAATTTGGATGATAGACGAACCGCATGGTAAAGGGGAGCACGTGCTCGCCGCATATTCCTGGCCTGGATGGGAATATTTGGAAATTAATGAGATGGCATTCCTGAGGCCGCGAGAAGAAAGTCGGCGCGCGCGCAAGAAACGATTCTACCCTTTTGGAAGACAAGTGAATAGCAACGGCGAAAATGAGTACGATGGGAGAGTCTGTTCCGCGAATTTATGAGGCAAGATGTATTGGATGGAGGAATAACATTGTTGTACAGTATGCTCTCGAAGCTAGATATTAATAATAAAACGGTATGATCTTGCTATGCGAGGGTGAAATAGGGGAAACCGTAATTAAGTTTGAAGCCGTTACACGAAACGGCATTCCTCTGCGTTGATATTTTAATTATTTTTCCGTGTTCTTATTCCTGTGACTTCTTCATTTTTCTGAGTACAAGCTTAGGGTATTGGAAATTTGGAATTTAGAAAATTTCATACTTAATAAATTTGATAGCTTGTCAATCCTAAACCTGTAAATTTAAATAATAATACTGACTAATGCTGATTACTGTATTACTGAATAGTGATAAATCGGTTAAACACATGGACTCCTGTTATATTTTCTAAATTCAAGCTCCGATTAAAAAGAACAACAAAGATGTAAAGTCATGCCAAAAAAAAACTAAAATTATAAACAAAATCCATTGCCAAGGACTTGAAAGACTTTCCGTCTACAAAAGTCCATGCATGAAAGATAAAAGAGGGACGGAAGATTTCGGGTGGACAAATGGAAAGTGTCAAACGGTGAAAAAGGAAAGTATCAGTGTCGAGCGAAAGACATTCTCATCAGGCTCGAGACAGAGGGCAGGCTGTTCCTTTGACTCCTTTCCGCTGACTAAGCTCGTTTCCATCTTGAGCCATGTAACATCTGTTTCTCGTTTCCCATTTCTCTCCAGGATCATCAAGACTAGTATCTCGTTTCACGTACGAACAGAAGCATTGTCTGGCGCGTAAATGGAAGGCCATACGAAAAGGAACCGCGCGAGATCGGTGTACATTAATCATGGTGGTTCGTCGCGTGAATGCAGGCAACCTTGCGAGGATTTTTCTGACGCTGCTTATCGAAACCGGACACGTTTCGAGGAACAATTACAGCGCAACATTATGGTAATTAAGAAGCGATAGGGAGTTTAATAGTCGTCGGTGTATCGGTGTTCCGAGGCTCAGAAAGAGCGGCGTGTCTGAAATCGTTGCGCGTAAATTCACCCTCCTCGCTGCTGATTGCACCGGTATGGTAGCTTCAGCTCATTTGCGAGCATAAGTGCCAGTATGATTATCGAGCTGCATTATAGTCTGCACTCAACAGTAATTGCCATCCATTACGATCCGCTCGATCCATAATCGAGCGAGAAACGCTCCGGTGAGCATCAGCCTCTTTGTCTCTTGTTCCGATGCAAGCCAGGGTCTATCTTTTGCGATCGCGACGTCTACCAACCGCGTTGTTCGACGTCTTCATTAGTCGACTGACTTAATTAGCTCGCCATTTCGTGGCGTATAATTCGTCCTGTGAACGGGGAACATCGTGCAACGGAAAAGCCTGACCATTTTCATCGAACGATCGACTCGAAAAAAAAGGGTGGAAATATTCTTGACGCTGGAACGAACGTCATGTTTGAAGTGCCGTACACGATGGGTAATAAAGTTATCGGAGAATCGCGGAATAAATGAATTGAATTGCTCGAGTGGAAGTGCTGGTGATCCTGTACGCGATGTCCTCGTTTAACTTTCTTTTTATCGAATTAATTTTCCCTACCCATATGCACTACTTTCTGTAATACAAATTATCTTTGAAATCGTTTCGTGTCACTTTTTCAGTTGAATGATAAAATGGACCTTTAATGCTTTCGCTTGTTCTGTGTTAGGGTGAATGTTGGGTGTGCAAAGTGTAACTGAATAAATACATTACCATATGTCAATAGAATTAAAGTATAATATAGTCTCCGTATCAAAAACTATAGAGAAGATTATTTTAAAACCGAATAATATTAAATCGCAGTTAATCAAAGAAAAAAACTCATGCCAATAAAATGACTGAATAGCAAGATACGATTTTATTTCCCGTTCAAGGCACTGAACGATGAATTTAAATAAAAGAAGAATCATTGAACGGTAAGGGACAAATTCTTTAAAGATAGGGGTCTTTCGATGTTAACAATCTTCATTCGTATCATCGATCGACGATCGTGCTGCCATTAGCTCGATATCTGACCAAAGATCGTTCATCAGAGGTTAATGTACCCAGACCGTCAAAGGAAATCATGAATCCCATTTTCTCTGGGCGGCAATTACGACATCGGGGAATCGATCTATAACCCAGCGAGAAATGCTTCCCCAACGGACCTCTTTGTCCCCGTCCGTTAGTACCAGGGCATCTTCCTACTAACTTCGTTATTGTACCATTTGCCCGGCTGTTTCGACAATGCTTCTTCGCGACAGTGCAAGTCATTAGACGAACGAACATGGCTGGCCATCTTACGTAAATTAATTTCCTACCGACGAGTATTTCCTCGTAAGTGCAGAGCACTATTATGTATGCGCGTGTCTTCGTGCTGTTCTAGTGTTATTACAGTTAGAGTGCTTTGAGTTTGGTAATTACAGAAATTTATACATTTTTGTCGTGCGAAGGAAAATGGAAATATAACAAGAGGTATAATGCAAGTATGTAATACATGAGAACGGTGTAATGTGGTGTTAACTTGTAACGGTATAGCGTGTGCATATAATGCGTGGCAAAATAGCACGTAACGTTATTAACGAGTGTCGATATTGTCAAAACAATAATAACGCGTGGTGTTGCAACGCGCAACAGTTTCACAAATTTGAATAACTCGAGTGAACATATAAATTACAACTTTCTATGTTCGTTAGTAATAATTTCAAAATGATTACGAAATCTGCTGTTTTCGACCCTGCACGAAACGAAAGTGACATTAATTAAGAGAAGTCCGTAATAGCCATCCTGAGGTGTCGTAAACATCAAACTGTATTTCGAAGCAGATGTTGCGGTGTTAGAGACCGTGTTACGTGGTCATAATAAAGATAGTACCGAGGACATGGTCCTTCGCAAGGTAATGGCAGTTTCTGAAAGGGTCTTCCATGTCTCGAAGCATGCTAACATTAGCGTCTTTGTTCGAGGTTCATTAGGTTATGGCTTGCTGCCACCGACAAACTTACTAAACGTTATTAGCAAGAAAAGCAACGGACAACGTACAGGTTCAATCTAATAATTGTGGCCACGGAGAGATACGTTTATACGGGATGGAGAAAGGAAGACAGCGAGTCAATGGGATTAAACAATAAATATGTCCATTAATACGATCCACTTATAACGATGAATCATAATAACCGTGCTCGAGTTCGACAATACGCGTGGTTTGATTATGTGGATCAATTAGACTAATTAAAGGGTGATACCGTCGGGCTGCTGAACAGAGGGAAGACCAATTTGTTAAACGAGGAAACAGAAAACCCATAGCTTTTACTAAATGTAATTGATGTGTAAAATTATTCATGTAACAATGCAGGAAATGTAAAGATACGTTATTTCGGTTCTTTTATGTGGAAAATATGAGTGACGATAAATAATTTCTTGATAAAATACTGACGGTGAATATCACATGCAAATATTGAGATTATAGCTGGGTTATAATTCAGAAATCTTTAAATTTATAGGTTTTCGAGAAAATTTTATATTTATCGATTTTTGTACTTTCATTTCATTTATTATGTTCATACTTTATGGTATTTTGATGTAAATGTCTTTGCTTTAATATTTATATTTTCGCTTTTTTGCTTTAATTATTTCTAATGTGTACATGTTGGATTTTTTCCTGTAAAATAAAGTTTCAAATTTGTATATTTACTCGTCATCGATTTTTTTAATTCAGAAAAGATACGTGAACACGTAGAAGTGCATTGTTCAATTTTTAAGCTTCCAAATGTAAATTTTCAAGATTAAAGTTAGAAAATGTACAAGAAAATTAATAACTCAGTAACTCAGTAATATACATAGAATTAATCTACAATATTCGAACACGTGTATTATTTACTTAGATTAAAGTAACTAAAGCCGATCGATCGAACCTCGAAAAAAAACATGGCGTCTCACGTTAACTTCAACTAGAAGAAATCTTCACGAAGAAAACTGTGTGAGAGACAGCTTGAAAGTTCGCGTATTTTCACAACAACGGATACCGACAGATATTTTACGAGAGCATTCAGAATAAGATGACCGACTGCAATGTCAGAAGTGTCTTCTGCAAACATTGTATATTTTCGCATGAAAAATCCTTCGAATTGCTCTTAGAGGCATCGGATGATCCTTCGATTTATCTCGATCTACAGCTGCAGTTATTTCCGATAAAATAATTCTTCCTCACCATGATTTTGAATTTCTTTATTTATTAAACTATTAAATTTATTAAAAATTTACAAAAATATGAATAAAAAAGATATATCAAATAGCAGTAATATTACTGCATTTCTGAGAAGCCCAAGTGAAACGATGTATAAATATTCTGACTGTTTACAGATATACTCATTAATTATTCTTTCAAAAATTAATTAAAAATTGTTTGAACTCCGATCAATAGCATAGAAAAAGACGCGAATTTAATTGCCAACCAAAATGCTGCAATCAAGGTATTAATATTCTCGAGCTTCAGGAATGACAGTATTATTCAAAATGAAATAACAAAGCTAATTTATTAATAAACGGCAATTTCGCAGCGTTACGAATGCCGTACATTTATTAATTCTTTAAACTGCTCGATAAAACTTGTTGATTATGCAAGAATCCTTAAAAAAATATAAAGCATCGCAAAGAATGAATTCATGAAATAATTATACCTTCAGCGCGAAGCTAGAGAATGCTTTTGACCGGCGTATCTCTGAAAAATGCGACGCGATCCAATGAGAATATTATTACAACGCTGGACGGCAGGGAATTAATTACTAAAGAAGAACAGGGAATGAATTTCACGAAGGGATCGGATTGAAAATTCTTTTCATCATAATTTTCTTCTAAACTTCAATCGACCGATACAGATGTACCGGGCTTCCTCGAGCAATTAGCTGCGTAATTAGCACACATAATTCGTCGATAGTTGATCCTTTTACGCGCGTATTATTGAAACGGAGCGACTGAAAGCGAGCCACCGTAGAGGCTTCAATTTAATTGATTTTCTAGGTGAGAAGCGAGCTTTCAGTCGAATAGATCAAAGGTATCAATTTTTGTCGAGCACTTTTTCGAAGCCGACAATTTCAGTGAAAAATTTAAATAGTCGTTGCTCATTCTATAACAAAGCGAAACGGAGATGAACTCTTAATTGGCATGATCAACTGTAAATAAGTACTGCATGTTTAAATCGAGCGTGTTTCGTATTCATGCTCGATTTGCCATATACAACCAATTAATGCGTGTGTCCTCATCGCTCCGAAACACGATAAAAAAAGGTAATTGTAACATGCATCGATCCGTGCAGCAATTTTTATTCCACCATTCGAAAATCAGTGGAGTTGAAATTGGATCGTTTCGAAGCGGAATGATCCAAACGAAGGGGCCAAGAGCTAAAGGCCGTGTTTGAGCCGGAAAATCAAGTTTTCCCTTCGGCCGCGTCACGTAGCCGATGCCTTCCAACACGTATGATTTTCCGTTGAAGATGGTCTCGGTAGAGAACACCCCACAGGGAGAGAAAACGGAAGGAAAACAGGTCTCGAAGGATCGAAGAGGGAGCGAGATAGAGAGACGCAGTCTCGAGGAAAAAGGGTGCCAAGTCCTTCGGGACAGGGAACCCCTTATATCTTGTCCTGACAGGACCTCCCGTCTGCCATATTGCCGAGCTTCTTCTTTATCCCTCTGCACCATCACCTTAAACTTCTTCTTCTTCTTAGTCTCGTCCATTTTCTCTCCTTTTCAGGCTGCAGGGGCAAGACGAACGATCCGAAAAGGGGGATGGTTAGTTTGATTTTTTGTACGGACTGCTTGGTATTCGGTGCGGACAGTCTGAAATTTAATTTCTAGACTTCGGCCCGAGCGAAGCCAAGCCTATGTCTACAGAGGAAAATGGCGGATTGGGTAGTCTTTGAAGCCGTCCATTGTCCGATCACCTACTAAAAAGAATGCAAATCAACGCTTCGCGGACGAAGGGCTCGGGAAATTTTCGCGATTATTAAGGGTGCTTTAATTAAATCGCATCGGGGATGGAATGTAATAATTCTCTGTCGAACCGTCACTTGTTCGGCATACTTTCTTCCTCGGTCGATACTTTTTCGTGAATTAAAATGTTCGAAAATTTGAAGGGTCACTACGCATTTTCATAGTTTCAGGTTAATTAGGTTACCATACTATCGACGCTTATCAAATTTAATTATGCAAATATTTCATTCAATTTTTAGGATATTCGGGCGGTCTGTGATTATTCTTGTGAATGATTATGAAAAGCAATTATCTGTAAAATTATAATTATACTCAAAGAGATGCTTTGTGATTAATGACTATTGAATTAATCATATACTGTGATTAAAATAATGACTGTTTCCCGTATTCATTACTCGATAATCAACGATCATGATTAATGAATAAAACATACGATTATTCGGGAACCGGAAACTAATTAGTAACTTGATTTCCCCTAATCACAATCTTTAATCACAAATTGTGTCCAACTCTGAAAATGTGTTCGCATCTTTTAACTTATATATTTCTTATATAAATTATAATTACTTATAATACATGATAAGCAATATTATATAATACTAATTGCACTATTTCAAATATATTTTCTCCCAGAATTGTGTGCTTATGAAAGATAACAAATACCAGTTTCATAAAATGATTATATAATTAATAATTTTAATTGATAAACTTAATTGGTAATAACTGGTTTCACATGATTGTATCACCAATTTTGAGATATATCCACTTAGAAGTGGTTATACACAATAAAAACGACAGACTTTATTGAGCTGTCATATGATTTCGTTATCAGTGTTCCATTTCCGAACGTATTCGCTTAAAAATGGTCATACGCAGTAAAAATGGTAGATGATTTTATTGATCCATCGTATGATTTTATTAGGTTTTATTTCGTGATATTTTCACTTAAAAATAGTAGAACACGATAAAAATGGTGGGCGATTTTATTGTACCAAAATACGTTCTTGTTACGGACGTTTGATTTCGAAATATTTTCACTTAAAAATTGTCGTGCACAATAAAAATGGTAGACGATTTTATTAATTTAACTTAATTTGATTTCGTTACCGCCGTTTTCAGATATTTTAATTTGAAAACGATCGTTTAGAACGAAAACAGAAGTTGGTTTTATTGATCTGTTATATAATTTCGTTATCGGCGTTTTAAGGCAATTTCGCTCAAAAATGATCGTACAGAATGAAAACGATTGACTTCTTTTAATTGACACGTGTTTTTATTATAAAAAATATTTTATTTCGACGCGTTAGAATTCCTTGAAATTTCATTAATAATATCCAGAAAATCCACGTTTCATTAGGAGACTTTTTCATATATTTACCTTTTGTCTATTATTCTGCGGTGCTCGACACGGGTTACATAACCAAAGAATAGTGGCACAGAATCAGTCGCAAATTTTCGTCAAATCTACGTTCCTTTATTCGCAAAGAGCCGAAGAACAATGACTGAAAAGAACCACTCGGCGTCGCTTGATCGTTAGCAATGTAACTGCAACCGGAAATTAACGTTACAATGCATCAGACTTAAAAGGGCGCGTCGTTTTCATGGCGAAATAGAGGGAGCCCTGTCTAAAATCACGAACACCGACGCCCGTAGCTGGAATCAAGTAGTCAGAGTGTAGTAGACGGGAGAAACGAAGGGGTGGTTTGATTCCAAGCCCCTCGACGCTGACGTCGGGACAGACTGTAAGGGCACTCGTAGCTTGACGCTAATTAGATGGGCTCACGGCTGACTACGATGGGCGACGAGGCGCCAAGAGACGCCGATTCCACGTCATGGAAATAATAAGTTGCATCCCTTCGATAAAACCAAGAAAAAAAGACGCGTATTCCAGTCACGTTAGTTTCATTTCGCAATTTCCATCTCGTCTCAAATTGACGCTCGTAATTACACATTTGCTGATCGTCAATTTTGAGGTTTATTAATTCATAAATTTATCTTGTAGATTTACAGATTCGTCAATTTATAAATTTGTATATTTATACATTTTTGAATTTGTTAATTTGTAAGTTTATAAAGAGTATCCAGATCACAAAAGATTTAACTACAGCTGATATAGTTGTCACACGTTCATTGTTCTACAAGGTTCATTTTACCCCCATGTACCTTACAGACATATACAGTGTCTACAAACACTGACGTATATGACGATACATGCATGATGATACATGTATACAGACATATACATGTATAGTTATTGTTGAAGCGTGTTAGTAAATTTAAGTATATCAAAGACTAATTTAAGGGTTGAAAGTTAAAATGGAAGGTCAATAAAACTGTCCAGGTAATAGGTTGCAACATTGAAAATTGTCGGATAAACAATCGTGTCGAGGAACCGGTTGTAATTCAATAATTATGGGCATAGGAAAGGGAAAGAGAAAACGGCAATTTTTGTTTATAGTGACCCCGCAGCAGTCACAGTGGATACCAGGGAAAACAAATAAATCCAGGTAGCACGCACTTCGTCAAAGCTATCCGACCGTACTCGTTTCGATGCGATTGCACTCCGGGGGCATTGTGCATCCACGGCACTTCGTCATCGGTCTACCTGTCGTTGACGTTTAATGGCCGTCGCGACGGTTCTCCGTTGGAGATAGATAAAAGGGGTTCGGTCGGGGTGGGCGCGGTGCGAGGAAACGCAACGAAGGGAAGAGGTAGAGTGACCTGTCGAATTCCATTTCGAGCGATCGGTCGATCGGCCGGTCGACCAACGAGCTGCTCTGTCCGGGGGCTTTCGATTCATCTCGAAATACGTATACGTGAGCCGCGTGACCGGATGTCACGCACAGAAATCGGTTTTCCGCGATTCTGACTGTCACCGAGCGTCATCGTCCGCGTGACATCGAGAGCCTCGAATATGCTCGTGATATTGAACCGTGCTATCGACGTACGATAACGCGAACCCTCGATTGCTTGTTTTTAGCTAGCCTCGAACCACTCGAAGTGGATCGTTCGTGAAACTCGAGTACGCACTCTGTTATCCCCAATTAATTGCTTCCCTTGACTTGGCCGGATAGAAGGTCTATTGTTTGAATTGTTCGCCGAACGAGCGCTTTCTTTTCTTCCTTGTCCACGATCGACAATTTAATGCGGCTGTCATTGACGGTCTCGATTGTCGTAGAATATTTCGTTGGGCCAATGAAAACAGAGACAACAGGGTTTTGTTGTACGGAGCTATTCAAGACTTGCTTGGATCGGAGTAATCGATCCTTTCATCCTGATCGTTTTGTGTCTTAACCTGTTGATCGAGTCATTCCTCGATCGGGCTTATTCAGTTTATTTCACTAAAGCTGGAGTAAAGTTATTCTATCTTAATACTTATTTTTTCTATTGATCGTGTCGGACACCTCTTCACCTTTTAACCCTTCGTAGACGTCTGAGATATTCCTGAAGAAATTATTACATTTTTTAATATTACCAGAATTGAATAACACTTTATAGTTTATTCTAAGAACCGATGATCGAATTATTTAATGGATAATGTTCAGCTGAATATTCCAATTACCTGGCACACAGGTAGAATGACCACAAATTTGATTTATAACCTCTTCAGATTTGCAGTACATTGTAAATGAGATTTGTACTTATTGATTGGTGGAAAGTTCCTGTTCTAATAGAACACTTAATCATATTATTCTAACGGAGTGAAATTCGATTTCGTTCAACTTTAATTACTGAAACGCTCGGAGTTCATTAGGTAGCTTTCTGTCTCAGAATTTTGAAAATCTATAATGCAACCTCGACGTTTTAGGATAGCACGGTTTCGTCTGAAGAAATTGATTGGTGTACACTAGTAACAATTTTTGCATCTTATTTAGAGCTGCAATTATAATTATGTGCGTCGTCACAGAAAGAAATCTGTCAACATTCACTGAAATTCCTATAGAAAAAATACAGTAATCAATGTCCTGAAACTTTTATCCGGAACTATATTTTAACAGCCTTAACATCTTAACAATCATGTATGTAACAAAGTGTATGAGATATTTTTAAGTATTCCAGATGTTACAAACTATTAATTGTCGAAAGTTATTCCGTGAACGACAAACATTCGTTGAAAAATAAAATGCTAACGAATACCCGTAAAATCCCAGTGTCGTGAATATCGTTAAAAATTTCAGAAACGTTACCGAACGCGCGAGCGTGTATGAAATTCTCCACGCACCCACGGAAAAATTCAATATGTCGGCCACTGGGGCGACACTCGACGATTTTCACCGATAGAACGTTAAGGAAGAGAGGAAGTATGACGTTTCAATCGATATCGATGTCGTTGGCACCCGTGGACGTCGAAATTATTGACAGAGGGTTGTGACAGCTGTGACGAGCCTCTGTTTAGGCCGATATTCCACAATTAATGCGGTCGCACGATGGGAACGCACTTCATGTCGTCGTTCAAAGATCGGTGGTCGAACAATTCATTCGCACGTGGCCACTCGTTCGATTCGAGCGTTTCGAGAGTTTTCGCACGCAAATTCTTGATAATGTATGACAAATCTCGTGATGCGGTTGACACGTCAAGTAGTATGCATACCAACGTTTCACCTTTCTCTTTTTACATCGACGCCGACGAAGGATTTCAACGAGTAGACAGATCTGTCGCCGACACGTTCGCGTGCGATTGATTCGATTTTAAAAAGCTTTGGAAAACTCGGCCAACCCGTGCTCTACCTCGTGAAATCGAACAGGGTATCCGTTCAAATTGCAAAATATCGGTAGGTAAAAATTGTTTAATATATCGACACCTGATATGAGGAACATTTGTTACTTTTTCTTTAACGCATATTGAAAAATAACCTTCTTTCATGGTTATGAAATTGTAACCTGCAAACTTCTTTAATAGAGCTGTTTTTAATTGTCAAAGGTATTTTTAGATTTATACTTTGTATTATATTTTGAAATACAGCAAATATGAAAGTTTATTAGTTGCTTATTAATAACATTGTATAATGAAGTACTATTATATTAAAATTCAATAAAGGCATTTGGTGAACACTATCCAAATTTAATTTTATTATGCAATAGCATAACAATACGAAGATTTATAATAATAATTGCTAAACGATTTTCGTATTACTTCTCAGTATAATGCGCGTTGTTTGCCCAATGATAACTGATTGTATACGATCATATTATTTATCAGACATGTTACGAAATTGCTTTCTGAACACGTGTTACGCTAAAATTTTCCACGGTTAATTTATACCGAATTTACATGAAATAATTCAGTAATTAAACGAGTTATTTACATTAAGTAATTAGATGATCAGATCGAATGTCGATTTTTTAACGGAGAATATTACGTTGTACATTATAGCGTTACACGTAAGGGAAAATGTTAAACGAGCATTCGTCGGAGGATAAAATCGGCCATGTTGGTTCAATAAATGCTGCACGAGGAAAAGTTTACTTCGCTGAGACGTATCCGAGAATCACGTGGTCGTAAATCAATATTTTCAATTATCGACTATATCGACGGTCAGAGCAAAGGAGTCCTTTTCGTCAGGAGACCGTTGTTAGCCGGCTAAAGCACGGATACCTATTGATTTTTCCGGCGAATCCTGAAAATCGTTCCTCCGAGTCTTTCCGAGGCTCCGTTCACGCTTCCTCACTGGGATTTTCAAGAAGTAATTTCGTTAGACCGTCGTACTTTTCATCCCCTGTCGATACTTCGACCTCCTTGGTACCCTGATGTTTATCGAATTTTCGAAATTAGTCGGAGCACACGCGACACGAAAGAAAATCACTTCAACATCTTGATACCCTGTACACTCGCGTAGGGATTCTTTAGATAAGTTTACACATGCAAGCTTCAAAATTATTTTTAAACTCACATATTTCTTAATTTTATCAGAATTTATTAGAATTATTAGAATTTCTGATGTCATCTAGGAAAATTAAAATACAAGGTTCAAGTTTTCTCAACTAGCAATTTTCTGGAGTTTCATATTTTCATTTGAAACGTTTGTAAAGATTGAAGCAATACATTCAAGTTTCTATAACTCCGAGTAGAAACTCTAATATCAACAAGGAGAATATAGTGTCGGATGAATGTCTTCGCAGTGCCAAAATTATTCAAGTTTTCCTTTCGCATTGACTATACACCAAGAAGTAAAACAACATCGAGCACTTTTCCGAAGTAGTCCGTTCACCGTGTTTCTCATTTTTTATCGTAAACAAAAACGACCACTAAAACCTTTACAGTCTCCAGTAATTACAACCGAGAGATACTTCGTTGTACCTTTTTTTTAAAAGTTAAGACACCACCTTGTGTAAATGGGGGTTTATCACTCGAACCGTGAAATTTCTGTAAAATATAAAATGCTGAGAGGGAGGTAAACGTTTCGCAGGCAAACGTAAATTGTTTTTATGTAGTTTTCATGTCGCGATGCGTGCATTTTCGGATGAGCGTGTACCGAAGAGTGTAACGTTTCGTTACCGAAGAAAAAGCGATAAAACGTTTTAAAGCGAGAATAGACAGTTTAGATCAGTTACAGTATCGCTGGTTGTAAAGCGGAGAACGGAAAAACGTAAACTGTACGCGTCGTTTTCAAAAGAAAATCGCTTTCTCCGACGTGTCCGACAATGAAACGACTCGACTACTTAAAATACTCGGCGTAGTTTATTGCGGCTGTCTCGTAAAACGATTTGTTACTTCCTTTGTTCGTAATTACTTTCACGCTACCTCGTCGACAACCTGTGAAATAGTAGTAATATTTTGTAACGTGTTCTGAGACTCTTTTTTATAGTAATGCCAGATTTAAATTGCCATAAGTATAACTTTTGAAGTAGCCAATAGCTTAACAAAATTTTATTTTGATATTGCAACGATTTTTTTTAGTACGACGATATCGCATGTGGTATTATAAGGTGTAATTTAACATGGGTAGGAATGTGTTTAACAATTTAATGTGAAGGAATGTACGTATTGTTGTTGTGATTTGACGCATTGGAGTTTCAGGAATCTGATATGAAATGTTTTAGTATTCAAACGTGCACAAATACTTGATGTTGTAATGCGCGGCAATTTAACGCGTGTAAATGCAGTGTATGACGATTTAACGCATGGAGATTCAACGCGTGCTAATTTTACCCGGAGGAATTTAACGCATAGAAATTTAACAGGTAGAGATGTAGTGCGTAAGAATTTAAAGCATTGCAATATAACGTATGGAAATTCAATGTGTGGATATTTAATGCGTTGAAATTTAACGCGTTGCAATCTTCAATGCAAAGGAATCTAACACGTAGAAATTTAATGTTTTGCAATCCCCAACCCGTAGATATCTGAGGTGTAAAAATTTAACGCGTTGCAATTTCTAATGGGTGATAATTTGACGTGTAGGGATCCAACGTGTAGATATCTAGCGCGTAGGTACCCAACGTGTAGATATCTAACGCGCTGCAATTTAACGTGTAGAAATCTAACGTGTTGCAACTTAACATGTGACAATCTAACGCGTGGAAATCTAACGCGTAGAAATCTAACGCGTAGAAATGTAACGTGCAAAAATCTAACGCGTAGATATCTAACTCGTAGAAATGTAACGTGCAGAAATCTAACGCGTAGATATCTAACACGTAAATATCTCACGTACGACGATCTATCGCGCGGCTATCTAACGCATAGCAATTAAACTTGTGACAATCTAACAAATTACTACTCACAATATAACAATATTCTCAACACAACACTGTCTAAAATTCCCTAATTTACAAAAGACAAGAAATTAAATTCGAAAGTAAAATTTCTAAAAACAATCCTCTATAAGCAATCAAAAGGTACTGCAATTTCTTTGCAAGAAAATTAAGCGAATGCAGTGAAAAATTTCTCCGTTAGAACAAATAGCAGCAGATATTCTTACAGTGGAAAAAAGTAGATTCCTCGAGTTAAAGCCATAACAGAAATGCAATATTCGTATCCCGCATATGTGAGAAAATGAAAAGTACATTTTCCATGGAAGATAGAGCAGAGGATATAAAAAGGTTCAAAATGCAAGGACGTTTTAATTCCAGTCATAGTTTCTGAAATTACTGCACCGTAAAAGCATATTTTCATTTTTCAACTTCAATTTCACCCTGTATGCTAAAACTTTTATACGCGTTTTAAACTGATGTATTAAAAATAGAAATTGGAGGTCTTTGCGGAGATAGACATAGTTGTTCATATTGCATTTATTATTTACTTTATAAAAAGACCTTAAATATCCCCCAGGTTAATGATGTTTAATTATTTTGCGTAAAATATTAATTACGTGTTACATAAAGTATGTAAAGTGTTACACGTGTTAATTGTATTGCGTGTTACATAAAGTATATCAAGTGTTACACGTGTCACTTGTATTACATGTTATCCAAAGAATATCAAGTTTTAAAAGTGTTACGATTACCTCAAGAAAAATTGTATTGGCAACCACGTCGCACAGAGTTGTTATATGACTTTCCGATAACAGTACAAACTAAGAATCATACCGTCACAAACAATCGCAGTGAACTTCAATCTATCTAGCCTTCTGTACCCGTTACTGAACCTGTCCTCTGTCCTTTCACACGTCGACTGATCCTCGAACCATTATTCATCCATATACTAGCATTATTACTTCGTACAACGTTATAGATCCCTCCATCACGAAATAAAATATTATAAAGTATCCTACTAAGAACTCAATTCTTATTACCTGGATTTCACCGGAGTCCCGACAGTTCTATCTTCCAAAATCAAAGATGAAGAATATAACCTGAGAAGATCATTCTATATAAGTTCATTATCGAATGGAGTAACGAGTGGTTTTTTGCGACGAACACTTCGGATCATGAAAGATTAATGGAACGTTGAAAGAGTTCGCGAGGAATCGCAGCGTTGAGAAGCTTTTCGTACAAGCGCGGCTCGTTGTCAAGCTTTATCTCGTTGCAGAAATTTATGATAGTTGAAGAACTTTTCTTCAGGTTTCACGAGGCTCGGTACTTTTTCTTGGTCGATTAACCAGCCACCAGGCTGCATGGTCTTTCGTATCGATTCGTTCGACAGTGATGGATGTCGATCTTAATAGTTCGACCCCGAACACGTAACGTCGAACGGTGCAACTGTTGGGAAAAGTTGCTGGGAAAAATGTTTGAAGTTTCCCCGATGTTGTGGCACGATAAACGTGGAAAATGAGCGTACCGAGCTCGGCTGATATTTCGATGATATTTTCAGACAAAGAATAGTCGCGCAAATACGCAACGATACTCTCTTTTTTCCTCTCTCCCCCTCTCTCTCTCTTTCTGTCTCCTCTCATTGTCAAGCGTTTCGGTGAAGCTGCAACAATGCCAGTGGAATCTGGACCAGCGGTGACCCGATTTCTAATATCACCACTCCGTTGCTCCAGATGTTAAACCGGAAATAGAGAAACGTGCCGGGGCTCGCTGATTCCCGTCATGCATAAAAAAAGGTTCTAGATATTTCTGACAAAAAGCGTTCCCTCGGGATCGTTGATTGTATCGCGTTCCCATCCCCGTCCGTTTAGATGAAACGATGAGAATCAATAAATTTCAAACATTTCTAATTCACCTTCTCAATTTTTCATTTTCTACATTTCATCTTCCGAAAGATCAAATAGAAATTTTAACGACTTAAATCATGTTTTGCGGAATACAGGAAACAATATGTCTGGAATCAGCAATCGATACTACGAGCTTCAAGATATTACTGTCTTTGAAAGATATGAAAGAACGATTCACGAGCGAATAATTGAAGACATGAGCGAATGTGTTACATAAGTTCAAAAATTAATGTGTTAATAATGGACGAACTTGTTAGTAGACTAACTTGTTATAAATAATAGTCATAATTATTGATAAATGATGAATTTATACTTTTGTACAATAGATTCTATGAAAAACACCAAAGAACACGAGCATAAGAAAGAAGCAACAGTATTATTTATAACAGTGTATCTAAAAATGTAGTGATATTTTAATCAGCAATAATACTCATAACACTCATAGAAACACTACATTTCTCTTATATTTTTCTTTAATTTCAAATTTTCAAGACATCACCTACCAAAGAATCATCTCTTCTCACATCCTCATCTGAGACATCATCAATCTAACTACCGAATATGAGCATAACAGGTATCTTCAATTAAATAAGTTTACACGGTTTCCCCTTCATATCACCCTCTCCGAAAGAAGCGGAAAAACGTTTAGATATTAATAAAGCATGGAAGTCGGTGAAAAATGTGAGGGTTCGATCTGGTGAAACAGCAGGAATACGAAGCAGACGTCCGCGAGAGGAAGACGCGAAAGAAAAGCTGTAGGGTGAGAAAAGAGGGACACGGGGAGAGGGATGGAAAGGAAGAGGTGCAAAATGGCCAGGCATCAGTCAAGCATTGAGGACACGAGATAGAAACGTATTGAGGGAGCAGGACAAAAAGCCATTGTCGAGTTGGTTCCGTGGGCTGGGTTCCGTCTGTTGTCACCTCCGACCTTCTTCCATGCCGGTGCCAGGGCCTACACGCGAGTCGTCGACACGCGAGCACAGAATGCATTTCATCGTGGCATGGAATTGCACGCGACGTTTGAAATCGCCGTCAATTATTCCGCACAATCGACCGATCCGTCAAGTACACCTCGAGGCGGCTTGTTGTGCGATCCTTTTACCTATTCAAACGTTATTTAGACTCTTATTCTATCTTTACGATCAAATTAGTACTATCGGGCTTCATGATCAAATTGTTATTGCGAAAAATTGGGCTTACGATCGAATTATTACCACGAAACATTAGGCTTCACGACATAATTGCTGTACAAGTACAAGGTTTTTTTATGCTTTTATTCATTGTAAGTGGTTAATGGATAGATTGAAGTTTTGTATGTTTAATGGAGAGCGTGGTAGAACTTCATTACAGGCTCCTGGGTGATTTATAGTTAACAAATTTTTGGATTTAGAACTTTAGGAATTTGAATCGTTTGGAAATTTGATAGTTTGTGGAGTTTGGGATTTGAATATATGGATACTCTAGAATTTGGAAATTTGGAATTTGAGAATTTTAGGATCAGAATATAGAAAGATACTGCACTTTGGAAATATGACAACTTGTGGATTTTGGGATTTACTGAATATACAATTACGTCATGAATAATAATTGTTATTAGATACCATATGGTTTTAAATTTAACAAACTATCCTGAATAATCAAATTACTGTCACAGAAAAGTGCTATCATTTGCATTAAGTTAAGCTAACACTACCTTCCGTATTCAACTTTTATTTGAACCAACCCCTCAGATATAACAAAAAAATACAAACTTGTGATCTAGATCGATATTTTAAAGAAAAGGAATGAAACTATTGCTCTCCCATAATTATTGCCAGTCTGTTAAATTTTCTAAGGTTATAAATTAGATGGGTTGCATAAAATAAAAATCGAACGAGACAAAATATGATGATGATGGAATTCGCAAGAGATATGTTTAGAATTGGGCATATTAAGGTAACGATCCACTTACGAATAATGAAGAATTGCCACGGCACGAGCGAAGCTGACGACGGAATCAAGTGCCTGGCAAATTGCTTAGGTAAATTTCCAATTTTCCGCTGTTAGGAACGGTGACGTCCAATCTCCGACGTCCCTGCCACATACTTCGCTGTAATCGAATCGAGATTTCATAAAGTCCATACCAGGCGAGAAGGTTAATTGCCAATTGATCTGAGTGACCCACGATGGCCTAATTTTCGTGGGACTCTTGATCACTGTTACTACGTTCGACTTGTCAGATGCTACAATTCCTTATCATCGTTTATGCAAAAGAATTCGTTGAATTTCTTTTCATTTTTACTCATACTCCTTGCTGTACGATTTTAATGCTGCGGATTTAAACCACATGTGAGCTGAGGAATTAGGAGGCTAGTTTGTACACTTACAAATATATTTTGGGTACTTGCGAAAAGAAAATAGACTGTCACGCAGAAGGATCAAAAAGAATTCTTTCAATTTCTGAACATTTTGTTTGTTGTATATTAGACATTTTAGGTGGACTGGGGTTATCTGTGACTCTTGCTACTTGATGGCTGACTAATCTCGGATGAGACATTAGTGTCCTTGTAAACTTTCTTTAGGATTTTTCTTACTTACGCTTATCTGTGTTGAATCACTAGATTGATCATCCAACAATATGTGTGCCATGTGTATACTCTGTATTCTCTTCCATATGATAACAAAGAATTTTCCCAGATGTAAAACCCAAGATGACCTCCATTTCTCCATGGAAACAGTTTGTTTTCGAACAGCGTTTCCACCGATATCTATTGTAGACTTTATACTCTGCAACTCTTGTTCAGACCTTTTTTTATCAGATAGCTGCAAGTGGATGGATCGTGCGTGTCGTTAGAGGTAACATACCGCTGTCAACCCACGAGTTGGCGAGTGAAGAGGTTGACCCAGGTGTTTAGAAGAGTTATGGCAGCAATTGGTCAGAATAGAAAAATGGACGCCTCTCACGTATTTTCGACTGTATATGGACTCGAGCGGTTGCACACCAATTAGGCCAAAAACATTGACAGTCGACAAATATTTGGAGAGTGAAAGATAGTGCGAATTGCGGGATGTGGTAGTTATTGTTATTATTATTCTTATTTGCCGAAATATAACGCAAGTGTTTACGATGAACAGGTGTAGGTGGATAGGCTTCCTTTACTTTGGGTCGATCACGAACCTACTCATGGGTTGACATGTGTATATACATATGTGTACATATGTGTATACGTATAACTCCATCAATTTGTCTTTGACCAACTTTAAAACTTTATCACATTCGCTATGAATTCAAAGCCATCTACCCACTTAATGAAATAAGTGTAAATAATATTCATCATATTACAAATATCAGTGTTACTAATTTGAATAACTAGGACTAATCATTTTTTAATAAATATTGAATTTTCGAAAAATTATTGATTATAAAATATTCGATGAATTTAACACTCGAATTGAGTCCATGCGAATGGTGAATATAAAATATGAAGATTGAAAGTAACCTTCATCGCAACAGCGTCGTTGAAAATTGCCTAAAACACCTGAGTGTACGAATTAACAATGTTTTCGCGTGAACGAATTTGGAACGTCGCATCATCGGACTTAATTGGAAATTTATGGTTGCACGAAGAATTTCACGCGTGATTTGTTTTCAACGCACAGTTCGCGTTTTGCGCATTCCGAGATCTCGGCACGTCGATTCGCTCGTTACGGGGGTGCAAGTAACGACCGTTTCGAATTGGCCGAACCATTTTTCTCGTGAACGCATCTAATTGATTGGACGTTTGTATACCATTGTTCGTTTCTTGATTTATGGCACTCGTTCGGGCTGTTAGGGGAGTATGGGACATCGGATCGTTGGTAATGGTACCTGTGCAAGCGGCACAGGTGTCCTTTTATGAAACTCCCTTATGACGTTTGACCCTGTGCTTTCACTTGTTCTCTTAATTCGATTCTATCGACCTTTCTTCGCAACTTACTAATCTTCCCATAAAATTTTATTAGGAACAATTTTTACTTTAGCACGTTCCGAGGAGTTACAGAAAATAATTTTGTTACTGTATGTCCTTCTTGAACATTGAATGATTTTGAAATAGTGAACATATAATTTTACCTCCGTTCAATACAAGAATAATATACCCTCTTCACTAAATACTAATAAACTAGTCCAGACTATTTTACATTATTAAATAATGTAAAAGGCAATCATAAATGCACAGTCCTGTATTCATCTCTAAATCTAATTACGTCCTCTAAATAGAACAGTTGCATATTTTGCATATATCCGCAAAATCTCACCTTTTATGCATAATTTTAAATCGATAGCCTGCATTCTACCGTTCCGCGTGAAATATTTATGCAGTCGAATAATTCGTCCTTAAAAACAATATACCTGCTCGTTTGGATTTCGACAAGTTGACGTTCGTTCCGATTCAAACGGACAAGGTAAATTTATGCAGAAATATCACTCCCCCGATAGAAACGTTATTGATCGTTCTTGGTAGCCAGGTTTGGGTATTGCCTTTATGGCAGCCAAGTTTTGATTGGATCTAGAATTTACGGGATTTGTTTGACTCGTAAAATTAACACGGCAACTTAATTATTTCGAAGTTGAACTCGTTAACGGTGGTGACAGTTACTTATTGTCGATGTCGAAACAATGCAGACGAAACAGCTACAACCATTCGATCAATCGACAATTTTCCCAATTGTATACACATATTTCATTTAATTACTTGCGTTGTGCACACCAGTGGTTACAGCTGTTTTCGACATCAATATTTTCACTTCACTTTACGTATTTCGATATTTCGTGAAATTTCCATACAATCATGAAACTATATAAGTATATTATATTATTATATTCTGTGAACTTTCATCGTTTATTCATACATACAGTTACTCGATTTAATATTCGGACACTATGGTATTTGCGAAATTAAACGTTTATGTACTTACTTGCAATGTGATTATCGAATTTTCTTATCTGTAATGAGTTAGAGCACATATTCTAGTTTACAAATATGTAAAATTAAATACTTTATTTTTTATTGTTTTCCATATAAAAAATTATAAACGAAATTAGACCCGATATTGATGTCGAAAAAATATTTGGACACTTAATATTACATAAAGTTTTTTCTTATTTAGAGTGTATGTAACAACAAAGTTATAATTTTAATATTAATTTAATATTTTTTGGGACATCCCTTTTGTCACATGACGTGTTACAAACGTGTTGGCATGTTTGAAATTATTTTATTCAAATAATTTTGAGTAATGCGTTTCCACTCTTCCGTCAGTCGCACTTTTTAATTCGTCTTTTGTTTCTATAGGGGTGGTCTTAACATTACGATCCAATAAGTCCCATAGATTTTCAATTGGACTTAAATCCGGTGATTGTGATGGAGGATGGAGCACTTTCGGACAAGTATATAATAAATATTCTTGAACTATTCTCGATTTGTGTTTCGGATCGTTATCCCGGCAGAACTTAAAACTGTCGTGTATACCCATATCATTGCACTTTTTAATAAATTTTTTATTAATATATCTCAATGTTTGTTCTTGTCCATAATACCTTTAATAAAAACCAGCCCCCCTATTCCAGCACTAAAAATGCAGCCCCATTCCATCAAGCCTCCACCACTGTATTTCATCGTTAGTCTCATATTACTTATTTTTAATTGTTCATTCGGTTTACGTCGCACTAATTTTCGTCCGTTATGTCAATTTCATGTTACTGGATGTAACAGATTATTCTTAATATGGCGCCGGCGCGAAATTTGAAATTCTCCGAAAGGAATTATGAATAAATCCTGAAAATTCAAAATAAATACTGAAAGTTTGGCTTATAATTATTACTTATGACAGTCACTTTGGATTATAGTGATCTCGCTTTTTATAGATCACTATTAATAAGTATAATGCTACTCTGTAATATTGTTTCATATTATGAGATAAAATTTAGTCGCGTAACAGTAACTTACGTAACTATAATAGATTGCAAAGTAATAATTGGTTGTTGTAGAGTTGAGTCATATTTCAACGTAACTTCAAACAGTAAATATTGCAGGACAAGGACCAGTTTCAAGTGTTTACGTTAAAAAGTTGACAAAGTTAACTTTACAATATCAAACATGCTTTGGCGCGTCCCGTTTGAGTACCTCTGTGGCATACTTCCACAAGAGTAAGTAATTCGAGAGACGAAACTATGATCTGAATGTGAATCGTGGAATAACAACAAGTTTCTTGAATTTACATACATAATAGTCCAGGGGCTGTAACTTTTCAATATCAGTTATGGTTTTGAATGACTTGTCAGAATATTAAATATATACTGCGAGTGTTTTATTAACGGGCAGAATATCGTGAAAGTTATCAAAAACCGGAATTATAAGTTAAACGTATCCGCATAATTAGAAGAAAATAGAATACAAATCGCGTCTTTTATAATCATATGTTATCGTTTCGGTTATTGTTTTATTCCAATATATATTGTTGTTGTCTGCTAACCCGTGTTGTACATCTATTATTTTCGTTGCCCAAAAACCACTAATACGCGAACGAATCGAATTTCTTCAAAATTCGTTATCGAAATTGAAATTAAGACAGGTGTCTATCAAACGACCAATATTAATTACTATTTGACGAGTCTCGATTCTGTTCTCTTTTCCATTTTGATACTACAAACTTTTTTGCTTTTTCACTTCCCGTTATTGCTCGGACTTGAAATACACACAACGTTTTGGTGATTCATTCGTTTTAGATATTAAAAGTTGCATCGATCAAATAACGCGGATTTGCGTTCAAACTGGCAAAAAGATTTTTCCGTAGAGTATTTGAAAATTTGAAAGTTCGAAACATTTTTCTCTTTCAATATTTACGATGATTGGAACAGAAATTATTTTGAAAATTTGTTATTTTAAAAATCAAAGAACTTGTATAAATTAGTTACCCGAATATTATTTTTAAAAGTGATGAAATATGAGAGCTAAAATTTCTCGTTAATCGACCGATTTTATTGCGACGATACAATAAAATGCGAAACAAGTAAAATATTGATTATAAAATTTTCGAGGAATATAACACTCGAACAGTTCATGCGAATCGTGAATATAAAATATGAGAATTAAAAATAACCTTCATCGCGTCGTTGAAAATTGTCTAGAACACTTCCTCACGCACCAATACGTGGGTTGACATCCGTATGTCGACATTTATCGAGACCTGCATTATTTATTTTCAATCGGAAAACTTTCCAGTTCTAGTTAAACTGAAAAACTTGCAGATAAAAATTTTCATTTAAAACTCCTCTCGTCTCTGACTTCGTCGAAAAAATTTTTCTCTGTCTCTACCCCTCTAATGAAGTCTGCTTCACGTCATTCTTTTCTCCGCGCAATAAATAGCAGGACTGCAAAGGTAAACGATCGTACCGGCTGGGATATTGCGAAAGCTGTTCTCGTCAATATCTGAGCTCGTTTATGCTCTTGTCGTTCATTCATATCGGCGGATTTTAAGTCCCCTCGAACAGAGAACACGACCATAGAAAGCTGGATCGTCGTAAAAGAAATTGTAGCATGAAGTGATGGCCGTAGAAATTCTTCAAGCTATAATCTGTACACGATTCTGTACAAATGACTGCAATTGAATTAAATAGTTCACTGAAACCGTGCCTCTTTTCACGTTCAATTACTCTTGCGGGATATTTGACCTCTCAATTTTTCATTTATTAAATTCTCCAACTTTTCAATTTTAGTTTGTTTATTGCTTTTTTACTTTCCTTATTCATGTTTCTCGATATTCGGTTCATTAATTTTCTTAATTTGTATATGGTTGCAAATCTGGTAGATGTCTTCGTCAGGAGATTTCAAGTTCTCTACATCGCAAGGTTTTTTATCTTCAGATACTTAGGTACCTACATACTTGGATACTTAGGTATTTAAATGCTTAGATTACGTGAATATAGTTATCTAGATACCCACATACGTAGATAGCACCATACGTAGATACCTACATATCAAGGTACCACATATCTAGATAGCTATATACATAGATAGTTACATATGTAGATAGCTACATACGTAGGTAGTTACATACGTGGATAGCTACATACGTGGATAGCTACATACGTGGATAGCTACATATGTAGATAGCTACATACCTAGATACCCACATACGTAGATACCTACATATCAAGGTACCACATATCTAGATAGCTACATACCTAGATAGTTACATATGTAGATAGCTACATACGTAGGTAGCTACATACGTGGATAGCTACATATGTAAATAGGTACATATCTAGATACCCACATACGTAGATAGCACCATACGTAGAGACCTACATATCAAGGTACCGCATATCTAGATAGCTACATACGCAGATAGCTACATACGTAGATAGCTACATACGTGATAGCACCATACGTAGATACCTACATATCAAGGTACTACATATCTAGATAGCTATATACATAGATAGTTACATATGTAGATGGCTACATACGTAGGTAGCTCCATACGTGGATAGCTACATACGTGGATAGCTACATATGTAGATAGCTACATACCTAGATACCCACATACGTAGATACCTACATATCAAGGTACCGCATATCTAGATAGCTACATACCTAGATAGTTACATGTGTACATAGCTACATACGTAGGTAGCTACATACGTGGATAGCTACATATGTAAATAGGTACATATCTAGATACCCACATACGTAGATAGCACCATACGTAGATACCTACATATCAAGGTACCACATATCTAGATAACTACATACGCAGATAGCTACATACGTAGATAGCTACATACGTGATAGCACCATACGTAGATACCTACATATCAAGGTACCACATATCTAGATAGCTACATACCTAGATAGTTACATATGTAGATAGCTACATACGTAGGTAGCTCCATACGTGGATAGCTACATACGTGGATAGCTACATATGTAGATAGCTACATACCTAGATACCCACATACGTAGATACCTACATATCAAGGTACCGCATATCTAGATAGCTACATACCTAGATAGTTACATGTGTACATAGCTACATACGTAGATAGCTACATACGTGATAACTACATATGTAGATACCTATATATGTCCATACCTAGATACCTACATAACTAGATACATATATACCCAGTATGATAGATACGCAGGTAGCTAAATACATGTATGCTTAGATACTTTGTCAGCTAGATACTCAGGTTCCTTATAGTTAGCTAGATACCTATATGTGTATGTACTTACCCAGATACCTACATGCCTACATACATAGATCTCTACATCCAAACACAATATTCTTATATTTCAAATGAATCCTGTATATTTGTAGTTCTACAAACCCACATATCGCAACGTCATTGTCATAATCGATTAAAAAAGAACGCAATATGCGATCATCTGTTTAATTGAATTGACAATGAGCCCCAATCTCACGGTTCGTCGCCTCCATAATTCATCAGCACGATTTATTAAACATAAATTAACCGTGGCTGTTTAATATCCGTTCTAGCCAATTTAGCCGTCCAAGCTATCAATAGTTTCCTACCCTTAAGTTTGATATTCTAATAGCTTACCGTTTACACACTGTACACTCTGTTCATGATATATGGCCGTTGCAGAAACACCTATTATCATGCTAATAAATGCTCGTACTGATGAAATTCTTTGTGATGCGCCGCTCGTTGCCGTGTATATCATCGGAACTGCTTCTGACCATGGAATATAAGGGCGATGATAGATACCATGACTTTTCATGCTATCCACGGTGGCCCGTTCCCAAGCAGAACATCCATAAAGTACTAGCACCATAGAAGAACGTTACCTTCCCTGTAGCGTTATCATGAATATTAAGCAATCACGCTGTGAATTCTTGTTACGATTTTTACGTTCACGGAGTGGTCGAGAAAACGTAATTGCACTTTGGACTTTTAGATGCTTCTAATTTCTGGTGTATTAGGTTTAATATTCTTTCAACGTAGTGCACTATGAGAACGTTATTAGTCATTCTTCATGCGGTCACTAATTGGAGGCGTTTACGCGATTATTTTTATTCTAGGTGATGATTCAAACTTGTTGATGATTGAAATTTCTACCTAGTCGATAATGGACATTGCTACTTCCACACATTTGCTAGTCCACACATTTTGTGTATTTTTTGTATTTGAAATAAGGTACTTTCTTGTGTTCAAATTTAGAAATATAGGAACTTGGTGATTTTTAAACTTAGAAACATAGAACTGAAAGTTTGCAAGTTTCTATATTTACTCTTATTTGGAAACTTGATAACTTAAAAATTTTAAAGAATATCTAGTTTTCAAACTTGTCAGACAGCTTGAAAAATCTGAACTTAAAACACAAATAAAATATTTTAATAATATTGTCGATCACAAATGCTGACATTCTCACTTGTGCATCAAATCTTTTGATCGTAGCGAACGTTACAGCAAGATATTACACCTTGAATCTTCGACTGTCTTCCCGCGCCATTTTCGTTTCGAAAATCTGGCACCTTCGAACGCGTCTCATTATTCGACTCGTTCTTTGATCTCGAGGATAGAGAAAAGCGTAAAGAGAAAGCAGAGAAAGGGGTGACAGGCCGAGTGCTGTCAGCGATCGTGTCAAATAGCGCGCAAGGTAGAAAGATCTTTCTCACAGCTTCGTTGCTTTTGCACGGAGGGCTATCGTACGGCACAGATCTCTATTCAAAGAAATATCAAAGTGCTGAGTTAGATCATTCAGACGCTGATTACCGGAGGGGACTGCTATCCTGCATTAACCGTGTTCCACGGCGTTAACGAAATTCATCCTCTTTGAATATCCTTGCCACTCCATTTACGGTATATCGCGAAATCTCTGCCAGATTAACTATCTGAGAGCGCAAATAACGAAAAATCCTGACGACACCGTTATTCCTACGTCTACACGTAATTTCATTTCCTTCTCGTCCTTAATCTTGCTAAGGTTCTGCTTTCGGTCGAATTTTATTCCGGATTTCTACTTTGTAACTTCGAGGGGGCGAGACAAGATGCTGGAACTTCTTACATTGCCAAACTCCTAACGAACTTGCGTGCTCTCCGACAAATTTGAATTTCTTGCTACGTCATTTGTTGTTGGAAATTTCTGTCATTCTCATAATTTCGCCAAAAGTGAACTTTACGTTCATCGTGCACCGGTCGACTATTGTAAATTTAGGACATGTGTTTTTAAATTTTTATATTTCTGTCATTCTGCTAATTTCACCAAAAGTGAACTTTATGAAACGCTCATTGTACAGTGGGACTATTGTAAATTCAGGACATGTGTTTTTAAAAATCTATATTTTTATATCATCAAAGTTCTACTGCTATCTCGAATTTGCAATATTTGAGCTCTTTGATGAAATGAAAGAATAATACAGGGAAGAAGAATGTAATAAGGTGATGCAAGTTTTTTCTCTGCATCTACAAACCTTTCTAGACAATTCGTTCTTGATGCTTGCATTTGTACCTTCAATTAACCTGTTAGGTACGAGAGCCTAGTTAGGTCGAACTCTGCGGTGCACAGAAGCAGCGCCGCGTAAAGTTTAGCCTAAGAGGTTAACATGAAATGCATGTATGTTGACCTAAGTTTATCGGTTTAAGCTTGAAACAGTAAAACAACAAGCTACGTTCTTAGAAGGCTTAATTTGTTAAGTCAAAAATTATTTTAAATATCAGCTGAATGCGTAAATAAAATTTACCCTCGTTCAAAGGGAAACTTACACAGGAAATTTGTTTCACAACATATATAGTTCCTCAATTTCTCAATTCTCCAATATATAATACATATAAACATATGAAATCATGAAAGAAATACATATGAACATATGAAAGCATGAAAGAATTCGAACATATGAAAGCAAATATTTTATCACTTAATCAATCAATTTTTCAAATGGATTTGCACTATATTTTTGGCCCTCTCTAACAGGTAATCGCGAGTGAATTTGTAGCAGGAAATATCTGGATTTGTAGCTGTACGAACAGTTTACCCTCGTACATGCATCGAAACTGTATTCACAAATCTTTAGTCCACAGCAATCAGAGTTCCCGTGATAATTGACGCTTCCAGCTACGCGTTCGAATCCGAGCTGGATCCCCTTTGTGTCCTCTGTTTTCAATATTCGTTCCGAAGAATTTCAGCTTTTATCGCGAATCGTGCAACAGACACATACAGTATCCTCCGAATATCGTTCATTCAGTCACACGAAAATAATCGAACAATAAAAAACGCACTTTCTTTACCTCGCTGGCTACCCTTTGTTTCGTCATCGAATATCTTCAACGGCTTTCAGCGCGACTTTTCCACTAGAAAATAATTGGCCTTTTACAATTAAGATACGTCTCCCCTCTTTGAACGATTTTCTTGAAGTCTCGTTATGTGGCAAAATTGTCCTTAGAGAAATTGTTGCATTGGTCATATAAACAAAACTGTGGTTCAGAGCTTGATTATCAAAGTTAATAGTGATACTCAGTTCACCAGTTGTAAATTATTAAATTTCTAATTTCTAACTTTTTTTCAATATTGTCACATCATAATCGCGCGAGCGGACAATGGTCGGAATTGGTTTAAGGCCATCATAAATTAAGGAGTCCCTCAGAGTGTTTTGGGATCAGGTTTGAAGGAGACTCGGTTGATATGTGCAAAAAGAGGATGCGTTTCCCAAAAAACCCTGGGAAAGGCACGGAATCGATGCACTATGTTACAGACTTGTTAGAGAATGTGAAGAAATAAATCACACAATAATAATATTTATAAAATCATTCCATGTGAAATATACATAAAGACAACCTTACAATAAGATTTGAATCCAATCGAATCCAAAAGCAAGGACCAAAAGCGAGTAAGATATCCCCTTTCGGACCCTGAAAATCTAGATGGGTATACATTCGAAAAGAAGAAACAAGGATTGACCTTACTTATAAAATATGGTAGCAGAAATATCCATCGATCGTGTTCGTGACTCGGTTTTGGATTTAGTTTCCATCGTTCCCAATCGGAGTGTCAGCTCGCAGATTGCGGGAAACGTCGTTTCCATCTTCTCGTTTCTTCCATCCGTCATGCCGCGGGAAAGTCTGAGGAACGATGCAGTTGCTGCGAGCAAATACGACGGAAAGACAATCCACCGTTTACTGATACATCCGTCAGAGTTTACGTAACACGCCCGAAGGGTTGTGTCGTGGACGACAAACTAGGAAAATAGAACAGTGCTACATACGAACAGCCGGGGAATTTCTTAATGCGCGTGCTGCGTAACGTGGATTCAGAAGCAATAAATGAGGGAGCAAAATCATAAATGTCTGTTTATCTTTCATCTTATGTTATTCCAGATTTGATCTGCTTTACGTCCGGGCTCGGGTTAATGTAATACTATTTCAAGATGGGGTATTGTGAGAGTAGTTTGGAAATTTTCATGTTTGGGGAGTTTCATCCTGAAATCGTGTCAATCTGTGAACCTTCATATCAACGAATTAGCAATATGTATCACGAAATCATGAAATTTGTAGGTTTTTACATTTTTAAATTTTCAAATTCTCGTTCTCACAAACTTTTAAATTTATAAAACTAATATTCAAGCCCTAAAATAGTCCCAAGTTTGAAAATTTTGAAATCTTCAATTTGTAGCCTTATTAATTTTTCAATGCTCTAGATTTCATATTTGTAACTTTATCAACTTTTCAACACCGTAGATCCTAAATTTGTAACTGTATCAACTCTTCAATTCCTTACATCTTTTTCTAAATTTCCAAATCGATGAATTCCCCAATTTCTATACCCTAATCTCCAAATGTCCATATTCAAAAATTCCAAATTCTCAATGTGTCAAAATTATAAAACAATTCCGAACTCATCAAATTCAAAAGCTCAAAAATACCAAGAGTCCACACCTCCAACATTCGAAAATTTCAAAGTACAAAAATTCCAAAATTCAAACCTTCACCAATTGCAAAAATTCGAGAATTCCCAACCTGACAAGTGTCCAAATTTCAAAGTTCCAACCCCCCAAATTTTCTCATTATTACAAATATAAACTCTCCTGAATTTCACAAATTTCCGAACCTCCAAAATCTCGCTCTTGTAAACAGCTTAGTAAATCTTAAATGGAAGTGACAATTCGTATCTGTGAACGTCGCGAAAAGCAACATTCATGGAGTCTTTCCAGCGTTGTTCCTCGAGTAGCAGGGGGGTCTGTTTTCTTTCGAACATCATAGCGTAGGTTCGGTATGCATTTAGTAAATATATTCTGTGCACGATTCCACATAAATTCTCCCGCTTCCGGCTGCGACTGTACATAAAACCAACCCCCATCCCTTTATATACGATGTTATTTTTGTGTATACCGCGGCTGACATGTTACTCTTCTGTTTACGATACGAGCACCAACTTCGGAATACAAGGTAAATACGCTCCTCCATAGAATTTCGCAAACCACAGCCCGTCGTATACGATCATACGTCTTTCTCTTTCCCGCGTAGAATTTTGAATTATGCAATTTCCCCTGTAATATGAACTCGGGGACCGTCGCGGTATTGACAGAGGGTGGCTCGACGAGACTCGATGAACATTTTAGTAGCCATCGTCGTTAAATATTTGTCTGTAAATCCAGAAAACGGAGAGAATCTCGCTGCTATTTCGTCCCGTGTATTCACCTTGCTGATGTTCCGTGCTTTTCGCTTTCTTTTTTTGATCCATCAAGCAATCTCAAGGTTGATTCGTTGTTTGATCAGACATTTTTGTTTGCCGCGTGTTGGCACAGCTAATTGCTCCTCCATTTCAGCGTTCTCTTAGACGACTTCAATTAAGGAGACCGCGAAAAGATGTCGTTGTTGTTGATGGTTCTCGGTTGGACGCGTTTCGTGTACAATTTAAACACCTGATGAATCTTCCTCGGGATGATCAACGAAAACTTAACAGCTTGATTTTTGAGAACAGAAATTTTTAGCTTTGAACATTTGGGGCTTTGCATATTTGGAAAATTGAGAATTGAGGAATGTCGGAATTTGAATATTCACTGTTGGCTATTGACTTGAGGATGTGGAGATGTAAGAATTTGAGTATTTGGAGAATTTGCAAACTTTAGGAATTTAGAACATTCAAATCTAATAATCTGAGAATTTGCAAATGTGTAGTTGGATGCTTGAAGATTTCATAACTTTGAAATTTAGTAATTTAAAAATTTTAGAATTTAGAGATATTAAAGTTAAGGATGTGAAGACGTAGCAACTCCGAATTAAGAAATTAAAAAATTTGAAAAATGTTCTTGAATAAACTATTAATAGCATTTATTGAAATCTATGTGGTATAACAAAAATCACAGAATTCAGAGTTTCGAAATTTTTTATATTGCTGTAACCTAAATTAAGTACCAGTATTCACTCCAAAGTATTTTCAGTTCCATCTTCTAGATTCTTATTTTCTACTAAAAGGTTAACGCTATAACACATTAATTTAAAATACTATTTCATCGCGAAGATAAATTTCGAAGTACCTTCGTTTATGCAGCAAGAAAACATAATTCGCGCAAACGAGGAAGAAAGGAAACGGTAAGGTGGTCGAGAGAGCAAAACACAAAATGTGCGAGATCTCGTTGAAGGCGTCGTTTGTTACCGGAATGGTGGTAGACAAGATCGAAAAATCAGTGGTTTGTGCGAACGGAGACAAAAGAACGAGAACAGATTGAAGACTGGACAGGCGTGGGTGGACATAGCCGAAAAAAGCTCATTTTCGTGGCGTTTATCGAGTAAAAGCACTTCTTCCCACCATATTGCAACGGGGACCATATGTTCCGTTAGCTCTGCTTTCTTCTTTGCTCCGGCAAATACGATTCTTTTTATTCTTTTCCTGGTCGTTTCCTTCGTCCTCAACGTTCCACGTTACCGCCAGCATCTGGTTGGCTGGCTTCTACGTTTTATAAAGTACGTGACTTCCCTGCAAGCGTGCGTACCCCCAAAATCTTTTGTTTCTCCTTTTCTTAACTCCTCTTTCTTTCTATCTCCCTTCGGTTTAAATCATTGTTTTCCATCGCCTTGGTATTCTCGAAGGTCGACGGGCTCTGTGTAGCATTCCAATTGCGACTCGTCTACCCTAATACCACATATCGCCTGTAAAACTGAAGCAAAAGTACTTTACCACGTCTCAAGTTATCGTTTAATTTTGATCAACTCACTGGCTACAGTCTTCGTCAAAATTCTACTTGTCGTAATATTACGATGTTAATTTCAACGTAGAGAAATAAAATAAAGTAGTTATGTGTAGACACCGTAGTATCCTGGATCCTTCAGATCTTACAACCACTAGCTTGTGGAGTTCCATGCAGATAAGTCCGGCCAGCGAAACTTCATGCAGACGTATCTTGATCCAGGAAACCCGATACGCTAAATCTGTGGACTGTGGGATGCAGGCATTGGGTTTCTAAGGATCAGAAGCAGTTGAAGTTAAACGTGTCTTGAAGTCTTCCAGTTTCCCGGAGATTCAGAAGATCGCTTCGAAAGTTGTGAGATATGCCGGAAAATTTAGTGGTATCTTAGAATCACAATTATACTTGAGCGAAGGTGTCGCAGAGTTAATGTATTCACAGTACGATTATTTCGCATTTGATCGAAGATTTTCGCGTTTTTTAATACTAACAATTGTCGACGGGGTAGAAAAAACTGACGACAGGTACAAATATTCGAGCGGAGCCAAGGTGGCGACGTCAGGAGAGTGAAGCGTGTGCCGAGCAGAGACTAGCAGAATCGAGCAATTATATCGCACAAAACAGATTCATTTGGCACAACCCGGCAGCTATTGCTTTCACAGACACCGTAGAGCGAACGTGGTTGACAGTGGGGCGGTGTGAGGGTGCTTTTCGGTTTTCACGAGGGTGGTATTCGCTTCCACTGTAGCCTGGAATATCGCGAGGGTTGGCTGACAAGGGTGAGCCCGATGCGTAACAAGGCGGTTAAGTATCCATTATCCGTTCTGTCGGGTCGCGACCACGAACAAAAACCAGCCATCTCGGCTAATGGTTGATTTGGCCCACGTTGTTTCGTGGTCGAACAAAAACCCCTCGAATTCAACGGCTACTTCTTTGTTGCGTCTCATACCGGCTTCCTGCCTTTTGTGTTTTCATCATTTCATTCTTCATATGCTTGTGTCGTTTGCACCGATTATAAAACGACTTGTCAGTATTTTATCGTATTTATATTCCGTTAACCACTGAGGTGTCACCGGTTGACCACCATTTCGAATTTCTAAGTATCTTGTGAGGACATATACACTCTCAGCTATTTTCGCGTTTAACATATCAAATACTAAACTGTCAAATATACAATTAAATTATAGTATGTAATTTTAACGTCTAGATCTTAGATAAAATTTGTATATCATCTAACTTTTCTAAATTTTGCAAATCAGTTCTTCTCGAAAATACCGCTGCACATAAATTAAATTTGGCTTCATAATTTTAATTTGTTTCTTGGAAGCCTTGTGTGCTACATGTTTGGTAGCCTCGTTAAAAATGATTGAAATTTAATACGACAGTTTTTCACAGAATACTTTAATAATATGATACGTATTAAAAATGTTACGCTTCGTGTAATAAAATATTTAAAAATGTAGTACTAGTCGTAATTTACATTTAATAAAGTTCCTAATTAGACGAATTTTAAAGCTAACATTGTTTCTTGGAAGCGAAAGAGGGATACGAAATATTCGTTATATTCTCTGTATTTTTGAATAATAATTATTTCCTACTTTTCAGGCCATGTTGCTATGCGAATTAAAAGCGCGGACGAATATATTTCATGGTTTAATGTCGAAAGTCTTTTATGAACATTGTCTGTACTACTTTCAAACAAGCTTGTTATATTCAGAATTCTCTGTATTGCTTTTTCGGTTTTAATTCCAGGAAACGCGAAACTGCATCTCGTAATCGTATAATTATATGCAAATACACGATGCTGCTTAAACATCGACAATATTTTCATTTCATTTAAATCATAATTTTTTAAAAAGTAATGTACCATTATTTGATTGCGATGAAACATGCATCCTTCGTACGTTCAGAAAAATTAAACACCGCCTCACAAACTGGAAGAGAGCTTCCTACTTTGTATGAATACATCGATCTTGTGTATTTTCCGTTTTTGGCCGTTCAACAATTACTGAGAAATTTATCTGGTCTTGGAAAATACCGTTTGTTTGGCAAACGAGACTATTCGATTCCGAATTAAATCGTCGAACGGGAAAAATTGTTACATCTACTATTTGTTAATATTGTTCGAATAGAAAACTGACATAAAATCCAAAAAATAAGCACTGCTATTTTTATGAAATATCGACAAAATCTGACTTTAGGCAAACAATTGTTTGTAAGTTTCTAGTTTTGTAAATCTGTAAACTGACGAGATAATTAAATAAGTCTGTAGATTAATTAAATAAGTTTGTAAATTAAGTTAATTAAATAAGTTTGTAAATCAAATTGATTAAATAAGTCCATAAATGTTTAAGTGTTCAAAGAATTTTATATCTCTAAATTTTGGATTAAAATTATTTGAGTACTTGTGACTCTAGTCGTTAAATTAAAAATACGGAGGTCGATGATTCGAATCGTTCTCAGGCCATAAAGCGAAACTATTTTCTCTGATCCCATGGCACTTTGCCCATAGAATGGACGAATTACAAGTTAGTCGTTAAAATTTCATGGTGCGTCTGTCGCAACAGACTCAAGATGGCAGCAAATCGATCCGCTGCATGAAGTACTTCTGAAAAATGGATGCGATTCAAAAGAAGCCGGAATCTGCTGTTCTGATATGTTGCATTATACTTTTTCGTGAAACGTTTCTGCAGATAAAGTCGAGAAACTTTATCGAACGTGCTTCAGAAGGTTAGTCGAATGTCCTGCCAGCGGAGCAGTCCCATATTTGATAATTGCGACATCAAAGTGATCGCGTATTCGATGGAGTTGCTTTTTCTATATTTGCTTTGACATTTCTGGAAGTTGCTTTGATGTCTTCTTTACTTTGGGAAAGAATCTGATAGGTATGTCCGTTTCAAAGAGACGTCAGAGGTGGATTTGTTTGAATCGAATTATTTTACTTTTATAATACTGAGGACACTTTTGAAGTTTTATAGAAATATCAACTCGATCCTAATTTATAATTTATAATATCGAGTTGATGTATCTATAAAAATTTATTTATATAACGATTTTTAGTTTTATATCAAAGACTTCGAACATTTTTGTGTAAAGTTTTAGTTGTTTAATCAACGATACATGGTTCTTTCACAAGCCGTGATTTTCTAAATTCAATTTCCATTCTTGTACACTGTAATTTTCTATAACTGCCCTACTTCTATCCCCTATTACCTGTTACACTTCTACAACACCTTTATATAGTTCCTGAATTTTTTATTCCTACCTTTACATTAGACCTTTCATCTTTCCACTCGATCGATTTATATCATCTTTATAATCGTCTACCTTTTTCCATTGTACTGAGATTTCTCACCGTTCTTGCAAAATTCACGTACAAATCTTAATTACAGTTATTGAATTTTTCCAATAAAATTTCATCCGTAATTACTTCCTGTTAGAAATAGAAGACTTCATGTGATTTAATTACTCGACATATTCTATTATCCGTTCGTAAATTTAACCACATTTCACCGGTACTCTTAAATTCAAACTACGTATTTAATTTTTATTAAGATCTACAAGTACTCTAATACGATTCTGTTTCATTAATCATACACAGTAGCAATATAATTGGAACTATTCAATTTGAGGTATCAGACCATAACTCTTGCTAAATTTAAATTACTATCGAGACTTAAGGAGGTCAAATATTATCCTCTTTGAAGAGTTCAAAGTTATTTCCAAGTCCAGGCACTTCGCGCATCCTTCATTTACGCGATGATTTTCTCTTAATTGAGAAACTTGACCTTTAAGTATCATCGAACATAAGTATGGAAAGCTTCTTAACTGGAGAACGTCTAAACAGCGATGGTGGTTGCCATGCGAATCGTACGTTTCCGTGATGCACTTCCTCAAAGGCATCCTCGGACACAATAGGTTCTGTGCATAATAGAGTACCCGGGTTTAGGTTCAGCAATGGCTTTAGGGTCGACGGAAGCGAATGAGACGGTTAATTACCCCGGCAAATTAAGTGGAAACAGTCTGATTAGTGGTAGCTGTCTGCTTCCTGACGGTATTCCGCAAGTGGCCGAGCACCTAACTCCACCCCCTGCTTTCTCTCTTGTATGCACAATCCTTTATAGGCGTGTGAAGAGGGCTAGGTCATAGAAGTGGGGATGATTGGTCGAGAGGTTGAAACTCCAGAAGCTCAATTTCGTGGTTGATACGCCGCTCTCGCGCAAATCGTGCTACAACTTCATCACCGATATTTCGAGTGTACTTCGCTGACAGACCGTGTTTCGGAGTTCATTCGTCCAACTTTATAAACACAATAGCCAGTTTTAGGAACTTCACCCTTACTCCAGTTGTATTTGTTTTTGTACTTCGCAATAGAGTCTGAGCGATCAACTCACCGATTCGTGTAAACCCTTGCAGATTTATAGAGCAATTTTATGCTTCCTTTGTGCAGAATGACCTTTCAGCAAGTTCCATTTTGGAGTACAGGATAAAGGGGGTAGAAAATAGTTTCGAATTCACGAAATGCTGCTTTGCTTTGTGTAACTAATTTCAGTGTATGTTCTAATTTTTTGAGGGATTTTAAGGCAAAGATTTTATTATACGTCAAAATATCAGTTACGGTGTAATTTATGCTAAAATACAGTTGGGTCCAAAGATGTTAAGATCATACGAGATTATGTTAAGATTAGACCTAACCTCAAAATTAAGTGAAAGCTTTCACTACTTCGTACAATTCTTCAAGGATAATAATAGATATATTTTAAGGATAAATAATCATATTTGTTGATAAAAGCGATGGTGAAGCTAGTTCAAGAATCGTTCAATTTTCTAGTAGAGATGAAGTTTTAATCGAGTTAAAGCGAAAGAATCGAGTAATTCCTTTTGTGGCCATAATTCACACACGTTCTGTCAGTGATCGATGAACTGCAAACAGGAAGAACGATGTGTGGAACAAATGTATTTAAAAAGCAGAACGACGCAATCCGCGTAAGATGGACGGTGATAATTTCAGGTGACGGTAGCAAACATTGATGAACATCCAGCGATATGATCTGATAGCAGCCACCTGCTGACTCCCGGAAGTCGATAACGACGACCACGAGGTCATGCAAGCCGATACCGACCGTGAGGACTTGAAAACCGATATCATCAACCCAGGTGTTATGAGACACGATGCTTATGATAGCCAGATTACGGTCTCACGGTTTCATTTTATCCTGGAGTTTCGGACATTTGAAACTTTGAGACTTTAGGACTTTAGGGTTTTGGGACTTTGAGACTAATATTTTTAAGTATTAAGTTTTTAGTCTTTGAGTGTTTTGAAGATTCAAATTTTTTAATTTTGTGGACTCTGGAATTTTGATAGTTTGAAATAAATTCTATAAAAGTTTGGGAAACCTTATATTACTCTAATTTGTCTCTATGAACCAATAATCGTACTATTATTCTACAATCGTGGAAGCCACTGTTTTCAACAGTGAATAATCAATTCTACCTTTTTCAATCACTAATATTTCATTAAGCCAAGATTATCAATATCACGAGACAGTTTCTATGAATTAGTGCCAGCACTGATAAATTTGTAAAATTCGATAAAAATACCACCGCCATTGACAGACAGTCATTCATATCCCAAAGGCTAAATATTAAATATTAGTCGGTGCATACTCGATGACAGTATAAAAGTGAACTTCTATCCGAATAGAATCAATCTATAATGTTATTTAAATTAATAGTAGTCAGAACCTGTAACGAAGTCTAATATTCATGGTTACCCATTCGAATTTATTTTTGCAAGCGAATAAATTTTTCTATTGAGTGAAAAAATAATTTATGGAGTCAAAATAGATAATTTGAATAAAGACAGTGTTCTTCCATTTTGTGCATCGTTTTCAATTTTCTATGGTCGATAGATCAAGGTATATTCGATATATTTTTATTTTAAACTTTTGTTATATAATGAAATTCAAATTGTAACACAAAGCAATTCCGAATAATACCACAAATTTTATTTTTTGATTTAATTAAATGAGAGATCTGATCTCTCCTAGAATTGCAGAAATCAGCTCGACTTTATAATCGATAAAAAATAATAAAAATTCGTTAGCTTTATAGAAAACGAATATTTATTGGGTCTATAACAGTTGATATTCAATTTAACTAAAAACAAATATTTCTTATTGAAACGTTTGCAAGTATGTGTGGAACTGATGTGAACACATATGAACTCGCATGCGAGTTGTTAACAAGTTAGCACATCATAGAAGAAGGGTGAATAAACTGCAAAATAAATGGAACTCGTATCATACCTATTGATTAATATTTTTAAATTGAAGTTAGTTGAACTAAATTATTATTACAAAGTCGCTGTGTGACAAATGGTGGACCTGTCTCGAAAGTTATGAAATTAGATATACATGTTACTTATAACAGTTAAAATGATATTTATAAATGATATTTTTCTAACTTCTTCTGTTACAATTTATACAAAAATATTTTCCTGGTAAATCACTACAAGTGGCCGTAATATTTTGTTTATGACAAGGAAGTTAACATTTAATTAACATTTTGTTAATTTTTTTGTTGATCTTTTTCTTTGTTGATCAGCCATTAAACGTTACAAAATTTCGTGGCAAATGTGAAGTGTGATTAAATGTGGATAATTTGTTAAATATCCCAAAGCCCATTGATTAAATTTAAAAATTAATAATCGTTTAGCAATTAACTTTTGTAAAGTAAGAATAAATATAACTATACTACTTCTAGTAATTATAGAACGTCGTTTTCTTATACTCCCTGAAAAACGTTATACTTACACCAGTAAATATAGCACAGAATTGTGATTTTAATCATTTAATATTTACTACTAATCCAATAATACTATAAATGATTAATTCCCAAGCGTTATTGTTAGGGAAACTTCCGTTCTGAATTTCGATTTCGACTTTCGCGAAACAAGCACGATTAAGCATCGAGCGAAAATGCTGAATAAGTAAGAAACGGCTGAATCGCTCGAATTCAGGGACATTAATTTTCCTCGAGCCGTCTGAAAGATCCTTCTACGCGATCGTCGCGTCGGCGTCGTTACACGAAATTAGTACGGCCATCAATATTCCACGCTCCGTTAATACCGTCGTGTCGATTATTAGCGAGTTGGATATCCAATTGAATATTCCACTACCAGTGTAATTACGGTATCCCGTTGGCTGTCAGCCGTTACATAATCGCGTGGATAGGATACGTCTAACCCACGACTAATTAATTAGGCGTTTCATGTCTCTCTGTCACGATGTTGCTCGCGTATCGGTACGACGCTACGCGACGTTTTCGATACTTTCCTTGCTTGCAACTTATCGATCGATATCTGTACACTCCCGTGCATAAATGATGGAACATCTCATCGTTACGTAATTAATCCGGGTTACATTACGGGGATTTAATCATAAGAATATTAATAACCAAAGGAAAATAAAAATTTCTCACTATAACGTATATGAAAAATCCTATAGAATTATTCGTAATTAAGATGATTAACGATTACGTATAACATGTATAAAATTACTGATAAGGTTTAAATAGATATTACATATTTATATGAGATATTAATTATCATGCTTTGAAAAGAATTTATCACAATTTTATAAAAGTAGAGAAAATTATAAACATGTTCTGATAAATGATTTCGTTAATTAAATTCGCAGTCGTTTGAGTAAAATTATACTGCAAATTTCTGTCAATATAATATTAAGTTTAGGGTAAAATTGAAAGTAGCAAGTGTCCCATAGCTCGTGGACGAGAGTGTATGCACGATCACGTAATATGTACTTGCGTTGCTACGTTACGCAACACAGCACGTTGATCCATTGTGCACGTTCTAAAAGGAACATAATACGAAGACACCTGTACCATTGGACTTATCACCTGAAACACGGTGTTATCTAACGAGAGATGTCACGTTACGTCGTTATAACCAGATGTTAGCAGCCAATGCTGCGCAACGTGGGAAATAGCGCAACAGGATTCTAGGTAACGATGGTGATTACTGGAAAATAAGGATAATGAACGGTTTACACTGATTCACTTGGTTACTCTCCACATTTTCCTCTTAATGGTCGTTGCTGGTTTGGCTGTCCATCCTAAGTTCTTAAACTTTAAGCAAGAAAAAGGATCAAATCAACGGATTATAAGTCAATATAGATTTTATGATTAGTACACAGATTTCTTCAAATTTAATCTTTTAAACATTGCGTTTATATTTGTTATACTTTGTATAACTTTGCATAAGTTAAAAATATTTTTCTTTATTTCAAGTCATATTTTCAAGGTTAAAAACAACAAAACTAAATATATTTATATTATCCTGTATCATTTATAATTTACATAAAGCAAGTGTAACTGAAGTTTTAGTAACTTTGTAGTAAAATATTTTAACTTGGCTAAAGACTCTCACCTCGGTCTAATTAATCGTCTTCCAAGGATTCAGCGTACCATAGGTGGCAAAGAAGGTGTTTCACGCTCGTTAAGGGGTGTTTGTCGCGGAATTTTAAGGGGCAGATGTTGCGTGTACGCGTTCCACGGATGGGAATGCGATAATCGCGCTCGCGCCGGTAGCTTAAGCGCAAAGAAAATCGCGCGACGATTAACCATGGAGCCGTGTACGTGGAATTAGCATTGTAATTGCGGAGAGTGAGGTTGCGGTTCTGCGAACCACCTTCAACCCCCTTCGACCCTGTCGACCAGCAACCACTGTCGCGCCGCCATCGTAAAACGCAGACTGCCCGTACAACGTCCGATCGACCTGAGTTGACCTAGCCTAACCAGCCCGTGGCTTCACCTAACCTTCCCTTGCAGAGTGGAAAAGGCTCGTTGACCGAACAAATGCTCGAGTTCGACTCGTTTGTAGCCACTGTATCGTGATTTTTATCGCCTGACCCCCGTAATCGATAAATCCAGACATTTCCGAGTGATAGGGTGACGTTCAGTGGCCACCATTATCGATTCTTTTTCACCGACGCAATTATTGAGGTAATCAGGATTTTTGTTTCGTGACTTCTTGCCTGATATTGTTTCATACTGATGCTACGTGATTTCTCAGAATAACACTTGTGTAAGAATTTTTTTTGCAAAGACACATTAAGACACTATTATGCTAATCTTGTATATCTTATACTAATCTCGTATGTCTTGCTGTGTAATAATATTGTAATTTGTCAGTGAACTTCATTTTGGGTAACATACGTTTTGGACAGTGCAAATCTTTGCTGATGCATGTAGACCACAAAGTTTTCATTTTATAAATTTATTTATCAGATTATCAAATTTTTGATGGTATATTTATAGTTTGATGGTTTTAGCTTCATTTCAGATATGTAAATAAAGCGAAATTCGTACTAACATTGCTGAAGGTTCGAAACTTTTTTATTGAATATCACTTTAAAGCCACAGTATAAGCTTGGTTTTGTTTGGAATTAAGAATTAGAACAGATTTCAATTACAATTCTAATCTGTATCATATGCTGTGAATCACAAGAGACAAGATCAGCTAGCAAAAAATCAAAATATGTAAATAAATGCAATTTCTAATATTATAATATTTTTAATACATCTTGAATTTTCGTGAACACCACCTAGTTAATCTTAAAAGACACCCTAAACAAATACGAATTATCTGTGAAAATTTCGTCGTACCTTAAGTAGGACATGAGAGACTCATCGGACCAATAGAATGTCTGTCTCAGTAACAGTATTCGATCTTGGTCGATCGAATTGGTAATTAGGAACGGTTGCCAAGTTCCTATAACGTCGTCTCCATGGTGGTTGTGCGGGTGTTGCAGCCTCGACGTGTCAAGTGGGACATCTGGGTACCATCCGGGTCAAACGAGACGAGACGAGAACAGAAGGGTTGTATGCGTAAATTAACGTCTCGCCATCGGTTGTTACGAAGCCATGATGCCGAATGCGTACAGTCAACATCAAATCTGCTTCCTCCGACAGAAAATATGACATGTTCGATCATTTTTAGGGATAATGAAAGGTTTTGAATTTTTGAAAGCTTTGATGAGACTTTGTAGGGATTCGTACATTTTTACATTTCTACATTTCTATAGTTGTACAGTTTTACATTTCTATATTTCTATATTTCAACGTCTCTACATCTTTACATCTCTACATCTCTACATCTCTACATCTCTACATTTCTACATCTCTACATCTCTACATCTCTACATCTCTGGGTCTCTACATCTCTACATCTCTACATCTCTACATTTCTACGTCTTTACATCTCTACATCTCTATATCTATACATTTCTACATCTCTACATCTCTACATCTCTACATCTCTACATCTCCAGGTCTCTACATCTCTACGTCTCTACGTCTCTGCATCTCTACATCTCTACATCTCTACATCTCTACATCTCTACATCTCCAGGTCTCTACATCTCTACGTCTCTACGTCTCTGCATCTCTACATCTCTACATCTCTGCATCTCTACATCTCTACATCTCTACATCTCTATCTTGATATGTTTCTACAGGGTGTTACCTGTAACGCTACTTACGATTCTTCTCCCACTTGCAGCCACCTTAAAAAGTTTAGAACAATATTTGCAGCAATCGATTTACAGAAAAGGAAAATATGAAGTACTTAGCTTTTGACTTTAAGTAGTGTAACCATTATTTGATTCCGAAGAGATTACTGAATATAAACACCTTGTATATTCGTAAGTAATAATAATATAAATTGTACACATTTATAAATATAATACTACAAATTGTCAATATTGGGAGATACAAAAATATGAATTACACATTCGTAAAGAATTTGAAATTAAAAAGTGAAGATCGCACGCGTACCTCGAAAGAAAACGTACGTTGCACACGATTGTACGCGGCGTGTACAGGATACGGCAGAAATATCGTTCGAAACGTTACAGAAAAGCTTCCTCTCGTGTTTGTATAGCTTTATAAACCGCTTTGAAAGTAACGCTCCAAGGTATCGAAATTCTTCCTCTCGTCTGCCCTTTCCGGCGCGGCTGCATAAAGCGGAAGATGCCTCGCGAGCATCGCGGTGAACCGTACCGAGTCTGGTTTTCTTCGTCCCGCAAATATGTAGGTTGCCTTGCCGTTTTCTCCCGGTTATTTCTTCGTAGAATTCGCTGCGTGAAACTTTCCAACAGTTTCAACCGAACGATCGTTTAACCCGTTTCAACGTCCTCGCACCGTGTTCCTTCCTTACGATCTATTGGAAATTATTGTCAGCTTTTTTTTCTACCGCCATTTTGTCTTGTAACGCATACGGAGAGAATTGAAATTGATCAGAAAAAAATGTTTATTTTAATACCGATTTTCTATTTGCTAATGAAATTCATTTGTAGATTTTGAATGGTGTCAAGTTATTTTGTATGCACGAATTCGGTTTCCTACTTTCCACAACGGTTGTGTGAAAATCTACACGACCTTTTGCGGGTACGTGCAGATACACTAATTACGAACAGGTATGCATCGATCACTGTTGCACTTTCCCTCCACCAAAGTAATTAACGTAAATAGAACTGTCCGTGATAATTAACTATATAACCTTACTCGGTAATTCTGTTACGTTGTTTCTGAATTTAAGCAAACTTATCTTCTAATGTGATTCTACCTTCTACGCGCAATAACGTCTGAGAAATGATTTTCACTTTGCAGAAATAACTTAGGGACGTCATGAATTAGTTTGAAACTAGGGAGAGAATCCTTATCTATCATCTCTAACATCTGGGAAGCAAATTCGAGATGTTCTTCGAGAAGTATCTTTAAAATTTTAATAGAATTTTGCTGCGAGTTGGCAATTTGGGGATTGCAGAATTTTTGGATCTGTGATTTTGAGATTTTAGAATTTGGAGATTTGAGAATTTGGAAATTTGAGAATTTGGGAATTTGAGAGTTTAAAGATTTTAGAATTTGGATTTTTGAGAATTTGGAGATTTTAGAATTTAAGAACTTGTGAATTTGAGGATTTGAGAGTTTGGAATTTTAGAATTTGGAAAATTTGAGAATTTGAGGATTTGAGATTTTAGGATTTTTGAATTTGGGATTTTAGCATTTGGAAATTTGAATGTTTGGGGATTTTAGAATTTTGAGAATTGAAGAATTGAACTATTTAGGGATTTGAGAATTTAAGAATTTGTTAGCTTGTGGACTTCAGAATTTGTAGATTCGGTACTTTGAGGACTTAGGAATTTAAGAATTTCAGAATTTAGGAATTTGAAACCTTGAAATTTTAGAATTTAATCAATTTCATAATTCACGAATTTGACAGTTTGACCATTTAGAACTTCCAGAATTTAAAAACTTAAGAATTGAAAAGTTTCAAAATTATAGACATTGAACGCTTATTGAATTGAAAATTTAGATTCCCTCTAAGCCTTCAGTTCACCATAGTTTGCCCCAAGTCTTTTTCTAACCCAGACTCTTTAATACCTCTACAAATTTGTTAACATCTAATTTCTCCTTGATTTTCTCCAGTCATGACCACGTTCTATTATCTCAAATCTCAGACTTCCTCAAATTTTCCGAAATACACAATTACTCTAGCAAGCATAGTCACTTAATTCTGTCCACACGTGGATAAAAACACCAACGTCCAACGTGGTCACCGGCATTAACACGGTTGTCACTTTCGAGTAATTAACCGTACTTGGCAGTCAAAGCACGTTCTGATTATCATGAAGAACGTTGAACAGGAGACAAGGATATCTGGTAGTCTTTCCTCGAAGGATAATTTCATGAGCCCGCCTCGTCTCGAGTAGTTTTTAAAAACGATTAAACTTGAAGCGGCATCGTTGGCCGGGCTCAGAGCTTTTTCATCCCCTTTCCACTTCAGCCCCTTCTTTAGCTGGCTTGGCCTGGCCTGAAGAGACCTTTTTTATACGGCCATGAAGGATTAATGCCGACTGAAATGCTAGAAAGGAAGTTGCCACGAGGGCTCCAACGGTTTTTACGATACACAGCCCTTCTGTCCACCCCCACCTCTTCTTTGTTTCCCTCGTTCTCGCGCCTTAACGTCCAGGCTTTAGAATGTCATAACTGGATTGCCAGCGAGTTTCAGACTCGGCTACCAGCGTCATTAAGCGGCCAGTTTCGAACTGAGCATTTCCTTCGAACGTTTTTGCCAGAAAGTTTCTTCTTCCTATTCTCTAATTGCAGAGACGATTCTCTGTCTATGCGATCGTTCACTCGATCGAAACTTTTCTCCATGATACCCTCATTACTTTCTATTCGAACGATTTGCGCAATACTCTCTTAAAACGACTCGTTCAATTTTGAAAATTAAAACCGCGTACTCTGTACGTTTCATTTACAATTTTAATTTGATGCTTCAGTTATTTAATTTTTCTATTTATTTTTTATTTAAAAGATCGAAGGCTAGCATTGAATGCTAGTTCTGTGAAGTAATATAAAATTGAAGATGAGAATTTGGGATCTCGTTCATGACCTCAAGAACAATTCAGGACAGTATCCTTATTTAGCTTCCTAGAATGGAACTCGAGGCACTCGAACATTCTGACACGAGCATACTACGAATGGCCATCTTAAAATTATACGTCCACGAGCTTCGATTTGGACCAGATTCCACAGTCATCTTACTCTCGATTACTGACGTCATTCCGTTCCAATTCAAGCTTCGCTAAATACAGACTCGTGACTCCTTCATGGAATTAATATTCTACCAGACATGGGCGAAACTCGATGTCGGTGGAAATACACTATTTTCTGCATCCGAAGCATGAGAACACGATTTAATACTACAAATGGATCGCAAAATACGTGTAGCTATATCGGGAACTGTAACGAATTGCTTACGCCATTTTCGAATTTTAATCTCTTAGCCTGAATTTTGTATCACAGTTCGAATTACGCGGGAACTACGATATGTAACAATGCTGTTCTCTGCGCGAGTACAGTGGAATGAAGTTTTTGATGATTAAATTATAATTTTGCCAAAGATATGATACATATGCTTTAACTTTGATAATTTACTTTTTTAGAAAATTCACAAAATATGTAATTTCCAAATGTTTCCACTGTATTAGTACTCTTTTGTTTACTATTAAATCATGATTTGGACAGCCATTTTAAGAAAACATCCCTCTTGTAATGTCTGCTGTTATATTCGCCTTGTGTCAACTGTGCGACACTATATTTACATTGCATCGTCAAATCGTAACACACTATTGTTCTTTTGAAATATTGCTGTAAATCACATGAATTTTGCATTAAAAATATCAACGAACTTGTACAATTACTTTCATCAAACTATACATATAAAATGTACAAAGTTATTTTACGATTTGCGTCATTGGATCGACTTCTAAAAGCAGTAAGTTGTTGTTCGAAAAGAAAAAGATTCTTAAAGGGTCTTTTCAAACGATTTAACGAACAAATCAACGCAACAACGTTGAATCCCGTGACCCAATTCCTGCCCCTCAACAACGATTGAACGAGAGTCTGAGGGAAAGGTTTCTGTCTCTGGTCTCCTATTTAAATCGAATCATTAACGGTATAACAACTCGTAAATGGCCCATTCGAGCCGGATAATTGCTCGCAGCGTGGAAACCGGCGAACGATTTAAAGCTAATAAGTGATCTCCGTTGGTTTCATCGATGAAAGGAATCGTTTCTGCTGTCTGTCGAATGCACCCGATGAAGAGTTCCCTCGTCAGCCCTGTTTCCCTGATCAAAGGAATCGAAATCTCTCTGAAGAAACGAACGGGCTTGGAAAGAAACTGGGATAAAAGATCGTGGGATATTGAGAAACGAGTCGAGTCGAAGGGATAATTATCTCGTTTATTTTCTGCGAGAGCACAAGGACGAATGCGCTTCTAGCATTCCGTTCATATGTGCTCTATTGTTACGATATGAAGGCTAAGAATAAATAGTGAATAATAAAAGTCTAAGAAGAATAATAAATGAAGACTGAGAATAATAATAGGTGAAGCCAAAGAAGAATCATAATAAAGGAAGTCTAAGAAGAATAATAATAAAAGAGGGTTAAGAAGAAGAATAATAAATGAAGGCTAAGAATAAGAACAATAAACGAAGACTGAGAATAATAATAATAAATGAAGACCAAGAATAAGAGCAGTAAATGAATAATACCTGAGAGCTAAGTAATAAAGTATTATTTATGTAACACGAGATTTGCATCCCTGAATCAGTACCTAAATTATCATACATTTGAAAATAATAGTTATTTACCATTACTCTATATTTATACGTGCAACTCAAGATTCGAAACTTTTCTATTCAATTAAATTTTATGCGAATATCGTTAAGTTTACCGTATGTGTTAGCACATACAAAAATATTCAACATACAAGAAATATCCATCTCTGAAAATTTAAAAATCAAAGTATTCAAAAATTCATTAATCTAAAATTTTAAAGTTGAAGTATTTGAAAAGTTGCAGATTTAAAAATGTATATATTCGAAACGCAAGTCTAAAAACTCAAACCGAAGATTTGAAAACTATTTAGGTTATTAAAGACGTCATTAAGGAAAAGAGCTCGAGCACCCGTTTTTTTGCTCGATCAAATATACCTCGGAAAATAATTCCCCAGCAACGAGACATAAATTCACACTTTCCTTATTTCTTTAACTTTCATTATTAATCACCCGTAGTTTCGCGAACGCGTTTGCCATCACGAAGTCGCGGTATTTCACTTATTATCTCGTTAACGTCAACTTCCCTTGGACAATGGTAATTTCGTGGTACGCGGAAACGCTGAGAGGAGAAAAACGCGATGTTCTCGGCGGACGGTAACGCGAGTAATTAGTAGAACTTATTCGAATAATTTGTATTCACGTGGTGTGTCGTGCTGTGTTTAAGTTGGAACTTGAAGTTATGCTGTGTGGCATACGAAATTGAGAACGTATAGATATTCCACGTATAGCTCATAAGAAAACGACAGAAAAAAAATCTTTTTCAAATTTTTAACTCTGTTTCATCATTTTTCGTTCTGTGTAAAATATTGCACATCATATTTTTTTTATATAAATTCCTTCAGCACAAATTATTATTACTGTTACATTACATTAAATATTATTTTTTCTATCGACACAAGTTATTATTACAGTTCCATTACATTAAATATTACTTTTTGTATCAACACAAATTATTATTACAGTTCCTTTACATTAAATATCACTTTTTCTATCAATACAAAACATTTACTTTCCATAAATAAAAGTAGCAAAAATCATGCAGAAAATCGTCGAACTAATCGGTTGCAGAGCAATCAAATTATTATTTGAAACAGTACAAATGATAATTTGTAACACATAAAGTTGATCAGTTCATTAATAATTCTTTTCCAAACTTTATTTTCCACAAACAAAATTTGCAAAAATCATGCAGAAAATCGTGGAACTAATCGGTTGCAGAGCAATCAAATTAGTATTTGAAACAGTACAAATAATAATTTGTAACACACAAAGTTGATCAGCTCATTAATAATTCTTTTCCAAAATTTATTATCCACAAACAAAATTTGTAAAAATCATGCAGAAAATCGTGGAACTAATCGGTTGCAGAGCAATCAAATTAGTATTTGAAACAGTACAAATGATAATTTGTAACACACAAAGTGGATCAGTTCATTAATACTTCTTTTCCAAAATTTATTTTCCATAAACAAAATTTGTAAAAATCATGCAGAAAATCGTGGAACTAATCGGTTGCAGTGCAAACAAATTAGTATTTGAAATAGTACAAATGATAATTTGTAACACACAAAGTTGATCAGCTCATTAATAATTCTTTTCCAAAATTTATTATCCACAAACAAAATTTGTAAAAATCATGCAGAAAATCGTGGAACTAATCGGTTGCAGAGCAATCAAATTATTATATGAAACAGTACAAATGATAATTTCTAACACACAAAGTTGATCAGTTCATTAATACTTCTTTTCCAAACTTTATTTTCCATAAACAAAATTTGTAAAAATCATGCAGAAAATCGTGGAACTAATCGGTTGCAGAGCAATCAAATTATTATTTGAAACAGTACAAATGATAATTTGTAACGAGCGAAGTTGATCAGTTCATTAATAATTCTTAGTTTAAAGTCATTAGTACCCGTGATCGATATCGGAGCGGATAATCGGTGATTTTTGGCATAATTCAGGGCTCGAATGGTGTAACGTTGATATCGCTTTAGTAGTCGGTACACCTTGCATAATCCTGTCAAATTTCTGCATGTTAATTCCAATCCAATAATGCACTATGGATTAGTGGTTACTAATGCCTCCCAGCTGACGCGGTTGGTCCAACGGCCATTACTCTTCCGAAGCACGTACACGTACGCGATCTGACGACTTTCCTGAAGAAACGTAACTGCCCTATTCGATAGACAAGCAAGATGGATCATGACGGATGATCGAGCCGCCAGGAAAATGCGAACCGGTCACAAGAAACCGTCACGGACTTCGATTCGAACAACTGAAAGGATGGTTCCTTTCGCGCGATCACCTTTTTCTCCATTTTTCCTCTACGTGCCGCTTTCTTCGCTCGGTGACACGAAAACTGACGGTAACTATGCAAAAATTGCGACCACATTTCGTGTCGCGATCACGTTCCGCCAAATATCGAATTCCGTATCGTTAATAACGAAAATCACGATGTTCCAACGTGCGTTCATACCGGGCGAACAAACGCTCGCTCTTCTTTGCCGGCGGAGAAATTTCCGTACAAAAAGAAAGGGAAGAATGTTGAATTTTGACGATGAGGAAGAAGCAATATTTGTTCGCTCCGGCTGAATTTGTTCTCGTGTGCAACGTTGAATTCTTTCGTATAAATACTTCGCGCGAGTTTCAAACCTCTGAATTTTTCAAATTTTCGTATTCTCGCATTTTCTAATCTCGACGTTTTATTAGGAATTCAGTAATTTTTCAAGTTTACGGATATTTTCCGAATCGTCGAATTTTTTGAACCACGTTTGTAAATTATGTAGTTATAGAATTTTTACATGCTTATCGTACATTTATTCAAATGTTTATTTTATACTTAAATTTAGACAAAAAATTTTCCAAAATTTACCAGCTTCCTAAGTAATATATGAATTCTTTAATAATATATTGAATAAAATTTTTTTATTTCAAAATACACAAATTACTAAATTTCAAAATATCTAAATTCATAAACATATCTATATTCAAGTTCTTAGATCAGTAAATTCGATGATCCTAAAATTCCTGAAATGCAAAGTCCCTTACCCTAATTCTTGATCCCTTAAAGTCCTATATTGACATATCCCTAGATTGTCAAATTGTTAGATTTCTATAACACTAGATCCTCAAATTCTCAGATTTTTTTTAGAGTTAAATCCCTTGATTTCTATATCATTAACTCTTCATATTTCTAAACTTGCAAATCTTTAAATTCCCAAATCCCTAATTTCCCCGATTTCCAAATCTCCATATTTCTAAATTTCTTAATATTTAAATTCCTAAATTCCTATTTTCCCATACCTCTAAATCGCCATATTTCTAATCTTTCAAATCTCTAGTTTCTCATATCTCTAAATCCCGAAATTTCTAATCTTTCAAATCATCAAGTCCCCAAATCCCTAATTTCCCATATTTCTAAGCTTCCAAATCCCGAAACCCCTAGTTTCCCGTATCTCTGAATCCCCAAATTTCTAATCTGTCAGATCATTAAGTCCCCAAATCCCTAATTTCCCATATTTCTAAGCTTCCAAATCCCAAAACCCCAAACCCCTAGTTTCCCATATCTCTAAATCTCCATATATCTCCATTTCGAAATCCCTAAATCCCCATATTTCAAAGCCTCCAAATCCCTAAATCCTTAAATCCTTAAATTCCCAAGTTCCTAAATCCCTAAATTCCTAAATCCCTAAATCCCTAAATCCACAAATCCACAAATCCCCAAATCCCAAAACCCCCAAATCCCAAAACCCCCAAATCCCAAAACCCCCAAATCCCAAAACCCCCAAATCCCAAAACCCCCAAATCCCAAAACCCCCAAATCCCAAAGTCCCCAAATCACAATATCCCAAAATACCTATTTTCCAAATTTTCAAAAGTTCCTAAAAATGTACGAGTATTGGGCCACTTGATTGTCATATTTTCCCTAGAGAGTGAAGGCTTGCATATAACGCTTACAGTATCACAAAAAATATTTCTTCGTTTCAGATTTATAATACGTATAATTTTAAATGAAATTCTGCGTATCATGCTCGCGTGTGACTGGTAATATTATTAAGATACGCGCTGGATCGATACCAAAGTGCATTGTCAGCACAAGTGTTCCGCGCGCGTTAGAAATTAATCAACATTCCCTGAAAGCCTCAACGATGTCGAATTTCTACGTCTACAAATCGTGTCAACATATTAAAATGCAATCACATTCTTTAGCAACAGAAAATACAGACGCTACTACAGTAAAATTAGAAAATCGGGAGGTGAAAATGTTCCAATAGCATTTTAAGTATTCGATGCTTAATTTAGTTAAATAATTATTTCGCAGTGTTCTCTTTGTTTTGATGAATTATTATCGTTGCTGTAGTAATGAAACATTTTAACAACAACAACGTTTATTTGCGTCATTAGCCGAACGTGACGTGCGTATTTATTAATTTCACGTGGAAATGTTATTTAATTAAACGCCATTGCTAATGGCGTGTACACGAAACGTATCCAACCCGTTCACCCTGTTTCGGGGCTTTGGGAAGAATTAGCACGTTATCGGTTGGTGAAATCTCAGCTGTAAGGGTGCCTCGGTATTACCCTTACACACCGTTATCTTCTGCGTTCTTATCACGGTACGAGTGCTCAGTTATGCACTGTCGACATTATACGAACGTAGTGGTGCTCTGAAACGATCGTAAAGGACGATACACAAGACGTCCATGTCGTATAGGTAATGGCCGTTGTTAAAGAGCGTCGATTGTCGAACGAGCTCGTTCGCGATTCCTTCTTCATCCCATCGACGGATGCTACCGTAAACACCATGGAAATCCTGATAACGCGAAATAATCACCGGAGTTTATGTGACAATGGTTATCGTTATCGCCATTCAACGCTGGAACGACACAATTTTTTCTCGATACGTCATTCGAAGTCGCTGTGTAAAATATATCGACGTTTCCTTTATCATCGAATTTTACGTTCACAATAAATAATTGATACCCATCTCATTTTTCATGGTATTAAAATTATCGGATGATTTATGGTTAATATCGTTTGACCACTGAAACATTATCTTGTATATATTATTACATTAATAAATTGTGTTTGAACAGTTTATTCATGATGCAGCTTACAGATTTATATTATAATAAAGTTTGAAATTTTGTTCAGCTAAATTTTTCATTTACTTCAACCATTTATACAATTCAAATAAAATTGTAAATTGTCAAAGAAAAATTACATATGACATACTTTTATTTAATTCCTATTTGAATAACAAAAATTTACCTTCGAAGTGATTATTATAAAAATCGCAAAACAACTGATTATATTCTATGAAAGCTCTAAAGATCTAACACTGTATTTATCCATGTTAATTTCACGCTATGTAAACCGAAAATTATTATCTAAAAGATAGTACAATTAGCACAGAAATTAATAATCACGTTGCATTCTACGTTATTGAAATAACTCTGTGCCATTCTGCTCGAGTTTCGTGATAATCAACGAGCCCTTTCGGTCCATTTCATGTATTAATTCATCATTTGAACGGAGATGATCGATAGATCGAGCAGAAGTGATCGAGTGCATCGAATTTTCAACTCGTTTTCACGGAAAAATGCTTTTGAATCGATCAATGAACTTGTCTCGCGTATAATATGGTCGAACGAATTCTCGCGAAATCATTTCTCTCGATACACAGCAAAATATATGCGATATATAGCAAAACCTCGCTTGAATGACATCAAAGCGACCATCGAGGAAAAATTTATGAGATTGATTTCCCGGCATTTGATATTGATTAACTTCGACGGTTGTCCAGCTCGATGATTGCTAATGTATGTTGAAATTTCGTACAAATTGTGTATACGTTGCTCTCTGAACATTATTAACGATGTCGGACAACTGGGAAATACTGCATCGTTCGTCGATTAAAACCTTATCGGTACAATATCTTTTCTCAATTCACTTGATTCCAACATTTTGACGAGTCTGATTTCGGTTGGTATTTTACTCGAATTTTTAATAAGGTTCCATTTGGAGTTTAAGTTCAAAATTTGCATAGTCAACGATTGCAGTCTGACTCGTACTTCAGCTGGTATTTTACTCGAATTTTTAATACGCTTCAATTTGGTGTTCAAGTCCAAAATTTGCATAGTCAACGATTGCATAATATTAAATTGACATAACATTGTCCGTTTTAATATTGTAGCTGTGGTTAATTAATTCTGACTGACGCACCTGATAAATCATAGTACAATGAGTTAACAATGTTACATATTTTAGGTAAATGATTTGAATCGATTTGAAATATCAAAATATTCTTACTTCCCCTAATTGAATTTTAAATTCAGAAAGTGTGATCAAATTATGCGATTGACTATCAAAGTGATTCAAATTAAAATACTGACAGAAATCTTCCACTAAATATATATTATGTATTTATATACAATATGTATTATGAAAAATCTTATCCAAACTTCATTCAAGCACATATAGTTAACAGAACAGTACACTCAAAATAAATTCTTGGATTTAATAAGAATTGTACATTATACTTATATCAATCGACATAATAGTACAAATGAAAAGTATAATTTTTAATGTTGAATTACACCTTCCTATTGTACTTAGAAAATTTTGTGCTATTTAAAAATCAGAGAAGAAGATTTTCGTTGACCTTACTTTCTTTAATGATTGAAAAATTAATTGCCTTGTAGTTTGTTGACTGTGCAGGAATTCGTTTAAGCTTAACGACGCGATGTGCACGAAATACATATCGCTCGAAGATCTTCGTCCGCCTTCTTCGGGCCATAGATATTCCGGGAATGGGGTTAGCTCCTTTCTTGCCATACACGTTGATGCAATCGCCGCGGTACGATCCATATTTCACGTAGTTTATAACAGCGGCGAGGAAGGGGAGGAAGGGGGCACTTTACTATGTTACGGTAAACAGCTGCACGTTAAGTAGTAACGTGCCGCTTATAGTCAGCCAGTAGTAAGGGTCAACGCTCGCCGTATTCGATCCTGTCCTACACCGCCTTCGTGCTAACGCTTGTGGTTCTTTCTTTACTCTTTTCTTCTTTTCTTTATACCTTCTTCCGTGCTGTGGTCTTCGACCGAAGTAGGGCGAAAACATTTCGTTCGTAATTATTCCATTCGCGAGAAAATCCAAACTAAGTATCAATAAATTTTAATACTGAACAATGTACACAACTGTATATGTATACACTGTGTAATCACTTCTGCCTTTTTAGATCTATGTCCTGTTTACTATAGTGATTGAAGTGTACGGTCGGATATACTTATACGATTGTTAGATTATAGGGATCGAACAGATTGTGGGGAGTGAATTATGTTGAGTGTATTGTGTTATTTAATAGATGTTTTCTGCTTGAAAAATGGAGTCATAAATTTTCTGCAACGTTGAAGACTCGAGTCAAGATACAGCCGTCAAGTTGTTTATTTCACCGATGACACGTGACAAATTCAATTATTCACTCTAAAGGTAAACTGAAAAAACATGCCTCTCAGTGTACCTTGATATTTCTTTTCAAGAAATCATTTTATATTTCCTATAATTAAAAATTGAAGTGTAATAGTTGTTAGAGTTAATAGTCATTCAAGCTTGACGTATGAAATAATTCTTCGCGCTAATAGTTAAATCTAGAGTAACGAGGTTAAAAAATCGAAATGTTCGTAACACGCGTGATCTGTTGGTTTCTTAACGACTATTCGGTGGAAAACAATTCAGTTTGATGGAGTATTGATAGACATCGCGATACTGATCCGCTCCAACGAGTTCTTTTAACGACGTGACTAGTGAAAGTAAAACGTATTTATTACGCCGGTGATTTGTTTCCACGCTAAACGAAAAAACGAGTGCAATTGCGTTACACCGGCCATTTGAATCGACAGCAGAAACTACGAGCATCCAATTAGTCCCGTTTCATTCAACATGTTTCACTGAGTTCAACAGGATTTTCCGCGATAGGGAACATTTTTTTTGGAAAATCTGTAAATATTTTGCGTCAGTGCTGACTCTGATTGCCAGCCAATTATTTGCGATTTGACTAACACCTGCATACCTGAGTTATCGGTGACTGGTCTAGCTTTAAATTTAATTGAACTATGAAACAAATATACTATCATATAGTAATAATAAGAAAGACAAATTCAAAGCTTAAATATTCATATATTCATATATTCACATATTCACATATTCACATATTCACATATTCACATATTCACATATTCACATATTCAAACATTCACACATTCACACATTCACACATTCACACATTCACACATTCACATATTCACATATTCACATATGCACACATTCATATATTCACACATTCGCATATTCACACATTCACATATGCACACATTCACATATTCACATATTCACATATTCACACATTCACACATTCACACGTTCATATATTCACACATTCACATATTCACATATTCACATATTCACATATTCACATATTCACATATTCACATATTCACATATTCACATATTCACATATTCACATATTCACACATTCACATATTCACACATTCACATATTCACATATTCACATATTCACACGTTCACACATTCACATATTCACACATTCACATATGCACACATTCACACATTCACATATTCACACATTCGCATATTCACACATTCACACATTCACACATTCACATATTCACATATTCACATATTCGCATATTCGCATATTCACATATTCACATATTCATTAAATACTACATATTCACAAAATTAAGTTCTTGAAGTACCATCACATACAAAAATTATTACAATGTTTTTCCTTTTTTATTTTTGAGAACGTAGATAATAAAATATTCCCATAATTTTTAATTTGCGAGATTCAGATATTTTTATTGACTGACATACTTGTATGTATAAAAGTAAAATTCACAATATGCAACAGAGAAAACAGAATCTGAAGTTTCACGCTTGAATGATTCATAACTAAGAGTTACATCTAGATGCAGCTGGCATACGTTACGCTTAATTTCTAGATTTCCACAGTGATTCTAGTAATTGTCACCAACTTGTCGAAAACGTGCTTGAGCCGCACAAATTCATTCACGACGTGACCCATTTAATCCCTCCTCTCAGAATACAATCCACGCAAAGGAGGTCGCCCCGAAGAAGTCACCCTCCACCTTTGTGTTCACCCTCCAAGCCATGAAATATTAGAAAAATCCACTTCGGAGAAAAAGGAGACAGCATTGAAACGTTACAGTGGAGAACACTTTGAACCGCGACTCTCCTGCTTTTCGTTTCGATAACGGTGATATCGTGAATCTCGGATCTCGTTCTAAATGCTCGCCAATTGGTACGGAGGAAAGCGATAGTCGATAGATAAAATCGTTTTTTTATCGACTTGTATAAAAATCTTACATGTCCTGCAGAATAATTCTTCTTGTTATTTGCATTTATATCAACATTTTAAAACTATTTGGGCATTGGTTTCAAATTTGATTTTATTCGACACAAGATGTGTTTTCTCTTATCTGGAATATTTATAATAAATTAATAATTGCAGGTAATAATTCATAGAACTTGTATTTAATATTCTTGAAAACTTGAATTTTAAAGTGTTAGAAATTTAAGAATACGAGGAATAAGAAATTAAGTTTCATTAATTTAAAAATATGTAGTTAGAATTTCATAACTTTAGAAAATCCGAAATTGCAGAATTTATAAAATTAGGTGTGTGAAAATTTTAGAATGAGAAAATTTAAAACGTTGAAAACTTGAGGAGAAAATTTGAAACCTTGAAAATTTAAGGATGGGAAAATTTGAAGCCTTGAAAACTTGAGAAGAAAATTTGAGACCTTGAAGATTTTAGAGTGAGAAAATTTGAAACCTTGAAAACTAGAGAAACACTTGAAACCTTGGAAATAAAGGGTGAGAACATTTGAAGTTGGAAACTTGCGAATGATAAAATTTGAAACGTTAAAAAATTGAAAGCTTGAAAAAGTATATTAAAAAAAATGAAAACTTGAAAATACAAAAACTCCGAAGTTTACATATGAGTTTTACAATGGTTTCCATTATATGACGGAAACCATATACCAAAGGGTATGTTTGATCGACCACACCCTCGTTCAAGGTTAAAGTCCACGGGATAAGACGAAGAAGGCTTTCGGAACGATCGGGTCGAGAGGCCAGGATATTCGGGTGATTTTTTCACGAAGGATCAACTTGTCCACCATATTAATGACCAAGCCGTTGGGATTATCCGTTGAGGTTACCCAGCGGCTTTCTTTCGGTCTGAAGCCAACTTTCCTGGAAAATTGATTGCGCTTCCTCGAATCTCTCTGGCCAACGATCAGGGGGAAAAAAGACATCGGTGGAGGAAAAAGGGGGTGGTCGGTGACGTGGCCGTTCTGCCAGGAAATTCCTTTCCCCGGCGTTGATCGGCCGGAGCTAATTATTTTCGTCGAACGGCTCCCTTTAATTGGTGTTTTCTTATCGACTGTCCCCGCCGGCGTAAGTACTACAAAGCTTTCGAAACACGAATTTCCGCTCCCGACGCTCCAGTAATTCACTTCTGGAAGTTTCTTTCGTACCGCGGTGCACCTCCCCATCGAACTTGGCCAACGTCTCTTCCTTTCCGGTTAAGAACGTTTTGCGAACTTCCTTCAAAGAACACCTTACCAGAAATTTAAATTCTGATTTAGAATTATTAATCGAGGACCGTGAATCAAAATATGTGGCACTTTAGTTAGGAACAGCATTCTTGGAACTCCATTAAGCACTAAACAGTTCTTGGTGCTGAGTTATGCAAATTAATATGTGTCTGATATATGGATTGACAATTCTCAATTCTGAGACACAATGAATGTTATTTTGTTGTTACATGTTGTTGCATCTTTGTCTTCTCCCAAATTTAAATTGTTTTCTTTAAAAAAAAATTAAGAATTATTAACTGGTACACGTGGCAAATAATATCACCTCATGTTTCTTTTGAGCTGCATAGTTTATTACTTTATAACAGTTATACATTAACGTGATCGCGTCGCATTCGTTTCTCTGTAGCCATCTTGTTTGTTTATTATGTATAAAATTTTATATAGTGAAAAAGAATAAACAAGTACAAGATAGAGAAAATTAAGGAATTTGTCATAGTGAAGCCTAAAAGCGTTAAAAGTAAATTGCGATCGCTAATTTTAATTAAAACTTCTTAATACGTTGGAAGAGTATTATTTCTAAATTGAAAATTATAAGAATCAAAGGAATCGAGGCTTCAGACGATCAATCTAGGATTTATATTTGGGCTCGGCGGTGGCTATAGCGAAAAAGAGCAGAAATACCAGCGATTTCGAAGCGGCTTGCATTTGAAGCGCGAACGTTGAATGGCAAAATTCTGAAGAATGTTTTATTGAAAGTCCCGTCGTTGATTTCTCGTTGGTTGGTTAATGCTTGGACGTAAGCTTTGAGACGAATTTCCTCGAATCTACGACTTGGAACAAAGACAATGGTGTTTGTTTCTCTGCGGATCCGCCGCCATTTCCGAGCCACAATTTGTAAAACAAAAGTTATCTGAATAGAATTTAATTGAAGAGTTTGGTGTTTGTAATTGATCAATGATAACTTCAGCGACAGGAATTTTAATCAGGTGAAAAGTTTTGCCAGTTCCGAACAGAAAATTTAACGACGAGATGATTCTTTTCGATAACGGATATTCTGTTTTTGTGTCTATATTTTTAGTCGTTGTTTATCGCAGCTGAAAATGCACGATTACACGCACGCGTATGTAAACGCGTCTCATAAACGGAATTTCTGTTATACGGATAATTTTGATTTACTGATCAATCCGCTTCTCGGTCAAATTAATTTAACGTAGCTTGTGCTTTTGTCAACGCTCCGATAAATGTTCGATAAATTTTCATCAGAAGGATACAGATTCGCGCTTGTTTATTACATCGTAATCACAGATTTCGTCGAATTGGAAAATTCGAAAATGTGCAATTTCACGCAGTGATGTTCCTTTGCAATGCTATTGAATTTCGATACAAGACTGCAATATACTAGTAGATGCAATTTTCTAAAATTTAAAATATTTTTAATAACTTGGTTAACAAAATATAACACAGTTGAAAATAACTATTATTAATAGGAATTTTACATCTCATAACTTATGCTATTAATAGAGTAATCATTTTGATCAGCTAACTCTTCACAGAATGATATCATGTTCTGTTGCTCGTCTAATAACTTTAAAATTCTAAGTATTTTAGATTATTGCATTTTACTGATCAATTATTGTTCTCGTTTCAGAACCTTGCGAGAAGACTTACTGTTCTTGGGGTGCAACTTGCGTCGTGTCGGAGAACGGGAAACCATTATGTCAGTGTCCTAATGATTGTCCTTCGACCTCCAAACCTGTTTGCGGCTCTGACAACGTCACCTACACAAATCACTGTCATCTACAAAAAACTAGCTGCCAGGAGAGAAGAACTACACGTGTCAGCCATGAGGGTGCCTGCAGTAAGTACATTCTTCCAACATGTTAATTTAATAGATATTAACAGACATTCATTTTCATCAACGAGCAGTCCAGTTGAACTGATCACAAACAAATTTGGATTGCAAGTTTTGTGTAATAAATTTGAAAACAATTTTATAAATCATAGTTTATATTGTCTGCGAAAGTGAGTCAGTGAAATGTACTGACGTATGAAAGTGTTAAAGATCTTACTTTTCAATATTCACACCCTGTATATAAATTCTAATTGAAAATCTTGAATTTCTACTCCGAATAATAAACACCTGAGAGTACTACCAAAAGACACGAGTTAGCAGCAATCAAAGTAATTGAGTTCACAATAAGTGAAAAATCCAGAATGCAGAAACGGTGTAACAAGAGAAACACGAATTCGTCGATACGAAGCAATACAGCCGAATCAAGTTGTCATTTCCCTTAACGAAACAACAAAAGCAAATAACCAGTGAAGGAATACGCGTTTCCCCGAAGGCGACAGTAGCACGATAAAACTGGTTTCCTCTCCTCGTTCCTCTTCTTCGTACAAAATGGAAGCTGCAGAGATTCATGGCCTCGCAAATATTTTCTCTCGAATTCCCGAGCCCGCATTCGACCGTTTCGATTCCCTAATGGCGTTCGTCGCAGAACTTCCGTGAAAATTTCCACCGCTCGGAGATCTGTCGATGCAAAGCGGAAACTTATTCCACGATATCCTGCAATAATGATAATGTCCTCATATCGCGTCGCTCTCGAGTGTCACGTCATACTATTCACGTTCGGATATCGTCAGACGGGAAAATAGAGGCGCATGCACGATACGCTTCGTCCGACTGTTTCGACGGCTAAAACGTTTCAAGGATATAAACAAAGACTACTGTCTAAAATCGGGACTGACGTAAATCCATTTGTCGTGTTTGTAATTTCGACGAAATTCCGTTATTAAGCGAAACAGTCGTTCTCATAGATTCAAAGAATTATAACCTGTGCACTCGGAGATTTTTGACAAGTGACAACTTTTCAGATGAAAAAGACTCTTTTGAAGTTATTCTTCTATTATTAATTGCCACTAAAGTTCTAAAGCCGCATCTTCAAATATGACGTAAATATTAGATGTCCGAGTAAAAAACATCATTTAGTTCAAATCGAACGTTTGAACATTCTACGTGACCGAGCGACAATCTATGATTTATACAAGCAAATATCTCGTACTTTATCTTTCATTAGAAACCGGCGTGAATCAGCAAGAATAACGCGGCACGTAACAACGATAAAACGGATAAGAGGAAAAAAGGAGAGGGAAGTCGATAAAATTTGAAAGCGTAAGGGATGTGAATAGGCAGAGGCGGCAAAACAGAGCGTACAGTTCGAAATGTATTTTATCACTCTCGGATCTCTTTTTACCGGGGCTCGTCTGCTGGGATCTCACCGCCATGAATTAACCATCGGCCGATACCCGATTTTTGCTCCGGCAGGAAGCTTGCCCCTGGGTCGTCGCGCGCTGATTCTCAAAACGATCTTTTATTCAAACGAGCCTACACGCGCTTGTATCGACACGTAACGCTCCAGAACACGGCCACCGTGAAAATCTTATGGCTTCTCGCGAATGGAATGCATTACGCGAATCGACAGACTATGGGGCGGTCGGGGTGCGAAGGGGTTGTGGCGAACGCCGAGACGATGTTCATGGAGATTACTTGGAATTCTTTCAAGTTTCCGCAATTGCTCGGGCTGCAGGGACCTCACGAAAAATTGAACGCGAAAACTTCCGGAACTTCGATACTGCTCATACTCGGAGATTATCATCTATTTTAGATACGGATCTGGGAGGTATACTTACTTTATAGTGCAACATAACAGCTATACATTTTCGCTGCTCTGTTTAATATATGAACTCTTTGTCTTTGATGGTGAAAAAGTAATGTCTTTCTGAGAAATTAAATCAGTATTCTTTGTTAAAGAATAAAGTTCGATGGATTGTATAGTATAGCTAAACTACAATGTTTTTAAAAGATGTAAGAAAAATTCGAAATTACAAAGAGTAACAAATGTTGCATAAAAATTATGATTGTACTACAAGAGTTTTTATAAGATAAGAAACATTAACTGTAAAATTTGCTATTAATTTATGTTCGACAAAATATATGAATTTCATTGTACATTATTTTGAATTAGACAATCATGTTTATCTTAGGTTCAAGCTCCAGCATTAGATTCAAGCAATGGGTCGAACAAAAAAATAAACAACTATAAGATGTTTTCTTCAAGAAAACGTGAATAATTCTGTATATTGCATGTTGCAAGTCAAATTTTGTACCTATAAGTCAGGCTAAGTCCACATTTTTCTCCCTATTGATTTTTCTATAATAAACATGTCCCTACTTTCGTAACATCTGAAAGCAAACTTGAAGTTAATTATAGAAAGTGGACATAGAATTATATCAGTGTTTTCAGAAAATTAATTAAGATAATTAGAACACGTTCGCACCGTATCAGAGAGGACTATCGAAAAAGAACGTCTAATCCATTTGGTAGCTTTCTCCCTGTAAAGTTGATCATGCCTGCTCGTATTATCACGTTGGTCGTTTCCCTTGTTCTTCCTTTTTAACCAAGTACCTTCGTCTTTTTCCGTTCTTATCTTATCTGACATGGTTCTGCTTCGTTGCAGCGCATACAGCGCTGTCTTCTAGCTTCCGTGTTATTAAGCAAAACAGCCAACGACTATAGCGTTCTCCATCTGGTTGTAGCGGTCAAAAGATAGCTTCGCATGTTTTTATTATATCGTAAACAAGCGATTCGAGTGCTCTACCACTATAATCTAGTACTATACTATATCTAGTGCTCTCAAAGGTTACTCGAGAAGTTAGAATTTTACGGGAAACGACAGGTGAACACCTCCGGTAATACCTGAGACATTATTTCAGACCGTGGCGAATGTCGCGGTACCCTATCATTTAATCGCGAGCATACTTCTAGTCGGAGGACCCCCCTCCTTATTCGTCCGAGCATCGTCTCTCTAACAGCTTTCTCGTGTGCACGTAAATTATTATGCGGGCAAACAATGCGGAACGAGCGCAGCAGCCCCGTGTTAAACATCCGGGGGTCCCTCGTGGTTTTGCAGGATGAGCTTTCCTCGTGACGTTCTCCCCTTTTTCTCGTGCTACGTCCATGTACTCGTAACCCATGGTATTCCTCTTCGTGTTATAGAGTATTTAAGGAGCCATACAGGTGGACACGCTGCTTCCACGGTGGTCTATCAAGCGACAGAGTGCAAGTAGCTAGGTAGCATGTAGAAGTTATGGAACCGGCGATCCTCGATTACTGGTTCTAGTGGCTTTGAGAAAATTCGAAATTTCTTAATTTAACACTTAACACTAAACCTATCGACATGTGTACTTAATTTGAAATTAAAAATCAGGTTAAAAAATAAATAAACAATCGACGAAATATAAATTAGTACACATTTATTCTTTGTCTTGATGAAAATCAATGCTGATTTCAAGGAATGTACTTTGACAAAATGTGTGCCTTATTGTGAGAAACTTGTGGAGCGGTCATTTGACCGGTTTGGTAGATTTAATGTTAATGTAATACTGGAAAGGTGACTCACCATTTTATACAGAATTTGAAATAAATTTGAACTGAATCTATAATACTATACGTATGTATAAACATAGTGTAGCAGACAATAGTAACAATTAATAATAAAGAAACAGTGACATTAAATGAATTCAGTAGACCTTTCAACCAAAATATTTTAAGACTGATATTTGACAAAAGCAAAACTATGAACTTTGAGGTAATAAAATTTGCACCATGTATATTGATCGTACAATTTTTAATCAAGCAGAAAAGTCATAAGATTAGGTTATTCACTTAATAGAACATTTCTCTGGTGTAATAGAATTGCAAAAACCGTGGAAAGGATGTTGGTATAGAGTGCGTGGTGAGCTTCTATCATCCACGAGAAGGAAGCAGGAAGGGTAGTCGAGCATTTCCGGTGATGTGACGTGAGTCGGAAGCGAAGGGATCGAGGCTGATATCAGAGTCGGAAGGGACTCCCTTAAGCCGATAAAATTAATTTAATTTCTCATCGCTTTCGCCAGACTACATACTTGATTACGTGGTGAAATGATAAAAAGATAGACGCGAATAATCTTCGTTAATCCAACGGAACTGTACGGAATCTTGAAACTACATTTTCATGTCTTCGAGTCCTCAATTTTTAGATACTTCTACTTTAGAAATTAATCACAATATTAACTAATGGACTTTTACAAAATTACAAATTTTTTACAAAATTTTTTTTAAATTGCATTTATAGTCACGTCAGATTTTTAGTGACTGTCTAAGTTAAATTGTGAATTTATAGCTATAATTGTTAGGTGTGGGATGTATATTATAACGCGAGGGTTAGAGTTTCAGTACAGGTCTCAATATAAGTCTCATTGTCAGTACAAGTTTTCAGCGATATAACAACTTAATGGTTTTTCATTCCATTTGTAGTTTAAAATCAATTCACTAAATCAGACTAAATCAGAATTCACAGAAATCTCTTTTCTGTTCACAGATATCTCCAAATTAAAAAATTTTTAAATTGACAAAATTAATTTTCAAATGAAGTTCTCATTGCAAGTTTTCACGTCCTCAAATTTTCTAGTTAAAGTTCTTAAACTTTCAAACACAAAGTCACAAATTTACAAATGAAGAAATTAAGAAATTGTCAAGTTTTGAAGTTTACTTTAAATCGCCCAGTTAAAGAACTTCCATTTATATGGCCTTTTCCGTGACGTTTTCCACTTCTGTTCCGCAATGATTTATCGGGGATTCTATAAGGTTTGACAAATTTCGAGCTATTCTTATCGCAATCTCTGTCAGAATGGATTATAAGTTATCGAGGAATGCGAGGCACGCGGTATAAAGGAAGATAAGCTCTTCAAGCTCGTTTTAGCCCGCGCTTATAGTTCCTTTCTCTTCCTTCTTCCTTTTATCTGTTCAACTGTTTCATTTATCCTTTTTATTCGCCGGCGTACGGCGCAAATACGTTCACCGAGATAGCCACTGATCGTTCCGGGATAACTGGAACGATAGCGAAAAGAATTTAGAGGGGATTTTGAACGTGTATTAATCGAGGAGGAAGCGAAAATTGAAAGAAGACAATGAAGAATAAGAATAAGGGATAAGAGGTCTACGTGGCGGGAAACTTGATTATATGTGGCAAACAAGATATGATTCTACGACAGGAAATAACCAGAAAATATGACGCGAAATTTTTCTTTCTTAGAAAAAATTTGTCTTGTCTTTTACGTAGATTATTATAAATTACCTGTATTTTCATTTACGTTCATTGTATTTAGAAATAAAACAGTGCAAGAACAGATGACTATTTCGTGTTGGAGAAATATGGCGAACAGTTTACAAACTGATTGCCCGCTTTCGAGAATTGTACAAGAATCGATTGTACAGGTTAGAAGATCCTACAGATCCAAAACAAATCGATGTTTTCCAACACGATTACTTGTTTAGCAGCCACTGCGATGAACAAGTATCTATCGAGTAGACTAGTAGTTTTATAAGGTAACAGATGTCTAAGAAACTTCACCGAAGTACTATCGCAACTTCATATCGGTTCTTTTCCGCAGCTCAGATTTGTTATCTCGAAACTTTCATTTATTTCTGCCAATTTGAGGAACTTATTTTCAGACGTACAGGTGAAAGAAGTCGTAAATTTCTTTTGGAAGTGGAATCATAACTCCGCCAATTCGACAGTAAACGCGAAGATATGGTCTGAATTGAGAAATTTAAAGATTTACAAGCTTCGTTGCGGACCAAGATTAGGTTCTTTTGTCGAGTTAAAAATAGTCAAATTCATGAATCCACAGGGTTAGGTATTTCGAAATTTTAAATTTACCGAGTTAACAATTTTTTGAGTTCCAGAATTTAGGATTTTAGAAAATCGGAAATTTTTTAGCTTTGTAAATTTCAGTTTTTTTTTAACATTTCGGACACCGTATTTCCCGAATAAAATGGGAGCAGCTGAATCGATTCTGAGTGATTTACATCGGGAATAAAGTAGATACACGAAGATTTATTTCAGCGTAAATAAAACGAACGTTAAGTTAATTACCAATTCAAATTGGATTCGATTCGAGTTCACAGGTTCCACGATGTCTCGTAGTATCGTAACCGGAAAGCAATTCGAGCGTTATTAATAAGTTCGAGGACGAGATCGACAATTTTTCCGATGTTAGACGTCGTCGAGCACCGAAGAAGCGGCAACGTCAAAGCCAATGGGATGTAATTAAGTTAATCGTAGACTATCTCCTTGGTACACTTCATTACATTCTCGAGACTTACCTCGGCGGTGTTCGATGAACTTTTATCTAACTTCGAGCAACGATAAATCCTCGATATAGTCAATTTTTCTTATCCGATCGTTGGCCAACGCCTTCTTCATCAGAATGGAAGAAAGAGATTAGTTTTCGTTCACAATCGATTTCCAATGTGAACGATTTAACGTTAATTCTTATTTTTCGTTCGTTAGTGTCATTCTACAATTTAGAAAATATAATAAATGATTTACCTTTTGTATATCATCTATAAAGAAAAAATTGTAAAAGTGTAAAATGAAATGTCAGTCTTATTTTAAAACACAAAGCAAATATGATGAAAGTCATTTGGATGATAATAAAGACATAATAAAAGTATTTCCATAATAATGAGATATTTAAACAATTTTTCTACGTTATTTAGCTCAGTTAATTCAATCAAATTAATTTATTTAATCATGTATATATGCTAATAAAAAACACAGCGAGTGAAATAAATTTTATTGATGGAAAATTGTCCGATCGTATCGCGATGATATAATATTTAGTTGACCTATCAGCGATATGCTCGATAGGATACAGTAATTTTGATAATCAACTAAAACGTTGATTGAATATGCCTTGACGTGAATAGCACGCGGGTAAATTATTTCCGAGAAGCTTATGAAACACGGTGATGATCTCGTGTTTAACGATAATATCGATTTGATCCCTGCTTTTCATCGGAAACTATGCAATAATAAAAATATTGAATTACATACGATATCCTCTTGTTGTGTACTAATGCATTCAGAAATGTTACATATTTTTTTAAATATATCATGTATTAAGAATATCGATTTTTCAGTAAATTTCAGTTGTATTAGTGTTCATTTTTTCATTGAATATTATTTATACAAGTATTCATTGTTTCATTAGACATTTATCATATAAGTGTTCACTTTTTCATTAAATATCAATTATACAAGTATTCATTCTTTCATTGAACATCGATCATATAATCATTCAATTTTCAGTGAACGTCAATGATAAAATTGTTCATTTTATATTTGTGAAATAATACATTCCTCTTTGATGTATCAGCTATAACCCGACGGAAAAAGAAATTAATTCGGACATAATATCACGTTAACGTTACACGTTCACATATCAAGCCTATCGAATTGCCTCACCTGTTAAAACGAATTTTACCTACCAAATTTGCAACAGTATCAACAATTTCTAACCGCGAACGAGAAACAACGATTTGAAACGCTGCTACACCATTGGCTTGCAAATTCGCAAGGGTATCGAATACCCCATCATACTTCGCCTCTTTGACCGAATATTTCGCACGAGATAAATCTGTTTCATTGTTCTATTTTCTGGAACCTCGGGATTTCCACCAAACGTACAAGGTACACGTCCGAAACGGATATTTCAGTAGCTTTATCGCGCATTTATAGCACCGTTGAAACAATATATTATAGTGCAGTCAAAAGCAAATCTTGCCTTACTGGGAGGAATATGATACTCATGTGTGAAGAGGCTTCTTAGAGGTGGATTTCGTAATCGAAAACTTAGAGGTGGATTAAGAATTTTGAGATACAAGAATTGTTGAATTTTGGAATTAGAGGATTTACGAATATGGAAATCTAGGTATTTTGCGTTGGAGAATTTGAAGAATTTAGGGACTTGGAGAATTGAGAAGTTAGGAAAATCAAATTTGGAGATTTAGGGATTCAGGAATGTAGGGGTTTGAGAATTTAGGAATACAGGAATTCAGGAACCTAGGAATTTAGGTACCTAAGGATCTAAGCATCAAGGGATCTAGGTATTTAGGAATATAGGGACCTGGAAATATAGGGATTTATAAATCTATGAGTCTTCAAATTTAGAAATCTACAAATATAGTAGGAATATAATAAATTTCGGAACCTAGGGAACTAGAGATCCAGGGATATAGGGATATAGGGATTTAGGGATCTAGGGATCTAGGGATCCAGGGATCCAGGGATCTAGGGATCCAGGGATCTAGGGATTTTGGGATCTAGGTATTCAGGGACTTAGGGATTTCGGGATCTAGGTATTCAGGGACTTAGGGATCTCGGGATTTAGGTATTCAGGGACTTAGGGATTTCGGGATCTAGGTATTCAGGGACTTAGGGATTTCGGGATCTAGGTATTCAGGAATTTAGGGATTTAGGGATTTAGGGATTTAGAAATTTAGAAATTTAGAGATTTAGGAATCTTGAATTCTAGGGATTTAGGGATTTAGAAATTTAGACATCTAGGTATCTTGAATTCTAGGGATTTAGGGATTTAGAAATTTAGAGATCTAGGTATCTTGAATTCTAGGGATTTAGGGATTTAGAAATTTAGAGATCTAGGGATTTAGAAATATAGGGATTTAGGGATTTAGAAATTTAGAGATCTAGGGATATAGAAATCTAAGATTCTTGGTATCTATGGGTTCCAGTATTTAGAGATGCTGAGGTCTATGGATCTATAGGTTTAGAAATGTAGGGATATACACAGATATTGGAATCTAGAGATTTAAGGATCTCATGATGTATTGAAAAATTTAGGAATTTAGAGACATAGAAATCTAGATATCTAGATATTTAAGAATAGAATGCAATGATTTGGAAATGCAAATATTTAAAACTCTAACAATTTCAGAATGTACGAAATTTGGAAAACAGTATTGTCGATGTTCTGAATTTGGAAAACAGTATTGTCGAAGTTCTGAATTTGGAAAAACCTATAAATCGAGTGTCTCGAAAGCGAGGAAAGTTGATGATTCCAAAGCTTGAAATTGACAAATTCGAAATTTAATACGAAATTTTGAAAATTGATAAAATTTTCAAATTTACACGTGTATTCTATGTTACACTCTTGTGTACGTCCTCAAAACGCTCGGATCCATACATCTTCATTCCATGGAACGGCGTTATCCTTCCTCTTCTTTCGACTGCTTTCCCGAACTGACTGTTCGCGACGATATTCTTTTTCTGAAAAATAGAGAGAGAAGACATGTACCGGCAGTTCCGTATTCGCGACCGCGGCAAGCCTCGAGAAAATATCCAGCGAGGGATATAAATTCGATCTAAGTCCTCGCGGGAATCCCTTGGCCGTGATTTAGGCGGATTCGATGCAGGGTGAACACGTCTAACGCTTTCCCGGATAGCGTCGTTATGATACAGGACACACGTGTCGCGTATTTTTCAGGAATACCAAGGCGCTCGTTTCGACGCTGAATAAACCTTTAAAAGCGAGCTTTCTCGCGTCGAGACAACGAAAGACTGGCGGATTCTTCGGCGAGGAATGCTTTGTTCCTCGAAGAACATCTCTTGATGAGGAAATATTACCCCTTTGGTAGAAACTGTGAAAGCACCCGCGAAACAGACGATGCTTTTTTATGGTAGCTTGATGCGCTTGCGATGTCTCTCTTCGTAATTTCTTCCTTGGAGATATTTCGTCATTGTCATTTGTCGTTGTTGTTCTACCTTCTATTTTCTAATAACTGTTGCAGTCTTTTTTTATCGCTGGAGCATGAAGACGTCGATTGGATTCATCCAAACAAACTAGGTTATTTATCAGCCTCTGATCAGTAACAGAAATTTTCAAATTTTTGTAATTAAAAATACGGTAATATCACATTTAGTTAAGTCATTTTAAAAAAATTTCGAAAAACTTTAATATGTTCTTGAACGTTAACACTATATTTAACGAATTGCATAAAAATTTTCTGTAATTTGTACAAAATTGTGTTTAAGAGTTTTATGTGCTCAAGTAATTCAGAGGAGGAGCAATTACAGATAATCCTTTTGAAACACTTTACAACGTACGCAGCATTTTGCAAAGTGATGTATGTAATCGAAACACGATTATCGTCATTAGCAAAATCACGAAACAGCAATGTCACGTTATTGTGCATTATACGATACTTGGTCACGCGATTATCGGCTGCCTCGTATATCATTCATGAGAAATTGATGTGCCGATACTGATTTTATAAAATACTAATTGATACCAATTATCGTGAAATATGAGCACGGACCTAAGTAGCATTAACGTTGTACTTCAGTTACGCTGATCGCGTGTTTCGACCGTAATAAATTATATTATTCGGCTTAAGCATCCTAAATGTAACATTCGATCTGATCGTTAAGCCTTGTGTTCCGTGCCGAGATCGACGAGATATTGCGTTCTTAAAACATTCATTTTCAGAAATAAAATAGTCGAAAAACAACGCAAATTTATTGCGGTTATTCTCTTTAAAAAAAATCTATTTTCGCAGCGTAAATCGTTCACGATCGTTAAGCCCGTACACAACGGCACAAACTTTATAGTGCAAGCGCATAAATATTTATTGTTTTCGAAGAAAGTATAGTCGTAAAACGTAGTTTTACTGCTTTCTACACGGTCCAAGATAAACCAAATGTTCACTACTTCCCGTTGTTCAAGTATTTCATCATGTGCAGGTCCTTTTCCACTTGTCTGACCACATACGACCTCCATTCTGTTTGTCTGGACAGACCCCTTCTATTTATATGGCGTTCACGTACAATGTCATACTACTTGTCTGATCATACAGAACGCGTTTCTTCTCTGACCATGCACAGTTCTCGTTTTAGTTGTCTGCCCATGCATGGGTTTGTTCCACTTGTCACATCTGTATTTCGCGTTACTAATTACATTCGTATCCAACCAAACAAATTGTCAGTCTTTATATATTTTAAGAGACTACTGTTCTTAGAGAGACTTCTATTGTTCATTCTCTTTATCTCATAAAATACTGTATTTTATCGTTTTCTATTATAATATTGTCTTTCATTGTTACACAATGACACGTAACACAAAATTTAAATTATTAAATACGGTTGGTCAGACAGTTAGCTTCAGGAGTCATATTGGTATGATTCATCTATTCAAATTATCTCAATTAATTTTTCGTTGTGTAGTGTACATATGTAGTCATATTAAGTTGGCACATATGTAGTTGTATTAAGTTGCCACATATGTAGTTATATTACGTTGTCACATATGTAGTTATATTACGTTGTCACATATGTAGTTATATTAAGCTGTCACATATGTAGTTATAGTAAGTTGTCACATATGTAGTTATAGTAAGTTGTCACATATGTAGTTACATTAATTTGTCACATATGTAGTTATATTACGTTGTCACATGTGTAGTTATATTAAACTGTCACATATGTAATTGTAGTAAGTTGTCACATATGTAGTTATATTAAGCTGTCACATATGTAGTTATAATAAGTTGTCACATATGTAGTTATATTAAGCTGTCACATATGTAATTATATTAAGCTGTCACATATGTAGTTATAGTAAGTTGTCACATATGTAGTTATATTAAGCTGTCACATATGTAGTTATAATAAGTTGTCACATATGTAGTTATATTAAGCTGTCACCAATGTAGTTATATTAAGCTGTCACATATGTAGTTATAGTAAGTTGTCACATATGTAGTTACATTAATTTGTCACATATGTAGTTATATTACGTTGCCACATGTGTAGTTATATTAAGTTATATAGTTATACTAAATTGTATTATTGTAGAAATTTAAAATTTTGCAAAAGAGTTATTCGCACGAAAACGAGCTTATACATGCACGATATAAAATTGAACTAACATACGCACAAGCGGCCACGAATCACGCATGACGTTTTCAAAACGCTTCCATGATTCTTCATGCCTTGTATCACGAACCGCTCTCCCGGAAAATTAATGTCGAGAGCGGTATTTTAGATTGATTGCTGTGGAGAATGATGAGAAGATGGTGAGATTCGGCTTACACACGATTTTTCTGTGACATAACTGATATATTGTAACCCATTTAATCCCCGTATCCGTATCGTATCTTCAAATCCTTCGTAATCAATGATACGCGACTACGAATATTAATTCAGTACCCTAAAACATTTCTGGGGAAATTGTTTTTATCAAACATCCCTTGTGACAAATTTACTTTTTGACAAAACACGTGCTACAATGTCAACTTCGTACCGAATATAAAATTTTTGTTAAAAAATTGTTACTCTAACGCAAACTGAAGACTGATCTTTGATTCGGTGTCGACAATAAAATTTTGTCTATTCTTAAATTTTCTTTATCGACTTTCTGTTATTAGTACAACGAGAACGACTGAACTTTGATTCGATGTCAATAATGAAATTGTATAAAATCTTAGATTTTCTTCGTCGATTTATTATTGTTATAGTAACGAGAACTAAGAAGACTGATCTTTGATTCAGTGTCGGTAACGGAATAGTCCAAGTTCTGAAATTTTCCTGATCGAGTAATGTTTAAAATTTGAAACGACATGATGTCAGATCATCTAAAAGTAGACGACGCGTATATTGTTGAGTTTCGACAATTATCGCTAGGAATATTTTCAATTCGCTGGAGTTATCTCCAGCAGTGTCGAGCAAGGCTGACACCAGGGACGGATAATTTAACGATCCTCGAGCGAGAACTAATATCGCTGGCTCCCCTAATTCAAGGCCGGTTCTCCATTTACCTCTCTCAATTTCGGGGCGTCTTAGGCGTCTGCCTCGTGGAGCTCTTCAATTATTACGGCCGCGAAGCTCGCCGTATTTTCAGGCCGTTTTGACGATAACTGATGGGACTGCAAGCTTTGAGCGAACCTCGTAGACGTTTATACGAGGGATCCGACACACGTAACGCCGGGAACATTGTTTTCTGCGTACAGCATCGTCTTTCTTGGCTCACGTAGCTATCCGAGCTCCACCGTCGCGTCGTTTAGGCACAATGGTAACGCGCGTTGTTACCTACGAAATTTAATTCCGCCAACGGGCATTCTTACCCGACCGAGCATGATTTATAATGACATTGAACCGGCGGAGCAGCCTATAGAACGCACGGCTGTGCGTGTATAAGTTGATATCACGCTGAAATATCGTCCCCGATGCCAGTCTCGCCAACACGTAAATACTTTCTCTGTCGTTGCTCGATGAGTTGTTTCTCTGCTGTTTACTCTGCAAACAACGAGATAGTTGTGATAGATGGACAAGATACCTCAGAGTTCTTCATTGTCGGCGCGCTTGTTGCATAACGAATTTTCAGATTTATTGCCGGCATCTTTGCCAGACATGTATGCTTCTGGTTTCGAACTTTCGCGTGTAGAATTCAGTAAATTATAGTCGAGAGCGCGGGTAACGAATATTAAGCACGGTATGTTGCTTTCGATGTTGAACGCATCTTAATCCTCGCGTTTTGAATCCACTTGTGATTAAACTTTACTTATCTCTTACTCTCATTGTTTTCAATTAAGGCTTTGTGGGTTACGATGGTCATATTTTGTAGATCTATTATACAATATTTTGTAGACGATAATTTTGTGGACACACACTATTTTTTATAATTAATATACGTAACAGGTTTAGTAAAATTTTATTTGAGTCACGCAGTCAATGACTATGACTTTAGTTGAAAACAAACTATTTTAGATTGCAAGCAGCATTTGACTGAATAGAAAAATAATATTAATTACATGCAGCGTTCAATTCTTCATTCAGTTCCTTCACTTCGAAAATAAAATCTGAACGATCTCCAACTTTCTGTGCGAACTTTTCCATAATCACACGATTATAACACGATATGATTACGAACACGTGACATTATTGTTAGTAATTTATTTGAGCCTATGGCGAAGGATTGCGAGGATTCTTATGTATAACAATAATTCACCATTGTTCGTGTATCAGAGGTACGAGCCGAGTAATCAACTGCAACATCATTGTTTATCCTGACAGTTTCTTGCCAACTCAACGCCATTTTTCTTCTTCTGTCTTCGTCCTTATCTACATGCTTCTATTCATGCGCAATGGAAACATGCTGCGCGTGTGAAATTTAATTCTCGCGTTCCCGTACTTCTCCAGGGTTGGGCTTCAGCAGGATTGATAACGACATTGAATCAGTAGATTCGCGTAATCGCCAGCTACATTTCGGTATTGTTGCTGATACAATGCGTACTATTACCGTGAAATACTGAGCTTGATACGTCGCGCACTATGTTACGGATTTGGCTTCATTTACGTGCAAGTATGTTTCCCTACAATGGAATATTTCGTTCGAACTTAAGAATTACTATATTATACTGTTTTTACCGATTTCGCATGCGACTTTTTGCTCCAGAGATTTCAATTTTAGAAAAATTCATATTATTTAAATTACGTCGAATATTATCGATTTCAAGAAGTAGAGAAAATATACTCGATTTGATGAGAAGTTAAAAAAATGGGATTTGTGGTACAACTTACTGAAGATACAAAATTTTAAATTAATAAATACATGAACATATAATTGATTTCTAATACGATGAAACAGTTAAGAATCTCATAGAATTTAAACGATACGCATATTTGAAAATGTAGTAATTTTTGAAGGAACATTTCTGAAATGAATAATTGTATGCTTTGAAAACATGCATAGTTATCCGAACATAATAATTATGAACAGTAAAGTTTATTCAGACGTGTATTTCACTACAGATGTGTTTAATGTTCATAGTTACAATAGAGGTTATTAGTGAGATTTTGTTTCTGAATTGCTTTGACTATGACTTTAGTTGAAAACTGAAATAATACGCTGATTAATGTAGATAATTATTGAGTAAATTTTAATAGTTTGGGAAGTTTTGTATTTGGGTAGTTTTGTATTTTGCTTTACTGTAATGTCAATATTATACCCTCCGTTATACTTTATGTTTATTATATATTGTAGTTTAATAGTGTACTCCACATTGCACTCTAATACTGTACTCTACATTTTACTCCAATATTACACTCCACATTGCACTCTAATACTGTACTCTACAATGTACTCCAATATTGTACTCCACATTGCACTCTAATACTGTACTCTACATTGCACTTCAATATTGTACTCCACAATGCACTCTAATACTATACTCTACATTGCACTCCAATATTGTACTCCACATTGCACTTTAATATAGTACACTAAACTGTACTCCAATACTATACTACACTCTACACCAAAACATCCCAGTAAGAATAAGTATTATACAAAATTAGTGATTCAATTGCACGAACATCCCCATAAGAGAACAATGAAGTTCATTCAACGTAGCCATTCCGTTAAACCAGAAGAATTCCAAGAATACCTCTCTGTTTACAAACTTAAACTGCACCCTTCAAAAATATTCAGTTTCCCGTGGCTAAACATTCACTTTCCGCGCTGTTTAAAGCCGACCGTTTCGCAACGAGAGCTTGAAAACGCGTAGATAAAATATTTTGCGCATCGATCCAGTGCTGGTATCCGCGCGGAATACGAAATTCTGCCGGTGTCTCTACACGCGTTTACACGCGAAAAGCGGACGAAAGTATATGCAAACCGCCGTAAACAGACGTGTTCGCGTTGCGTCGAAACCCATGTGCTTACAGTCGAATACCAAGGCGTGAAAAAAGAGAGCCAGGCAGAAATCGCGCGCGGGGAAATCCGATGGTTCCTGATTGTTAGTTTAGCGTAGCTTTTTGCGTGGTATGAGTGTCACGCGGTGGAAACACGAGAAGAATGTCGTTCACGTGGCACCGTCACGCAATTTCATATCCGTCCGAAGCGTATCTTCTCTTCGTTTCTCCGCTCTTCTCTTTCGCTCCGTTGCTCTTCTTCCGACCGGAAACACGTAGCTGAAAGAACTGGCCCCGCAAAAGACGCGTTGAATGCGAAACCGAATGAAAGAAATCTCGAGACAGTTGTCAAAAAAGTCTTTCGCTATGTTTTTTCGTTTGTTTAATTTAGCTTAGCGGTCGCTTTTAACCGTTGTGTGCTTCGCGCTGTTTGAGAATGGTTAGTTCGTTTGTCCGCGTCAAATTTGTGCTTCATATTCTACCAATCTGGCTGTTTGCACGTGTACACCGCTTGTCTGACCAGCTACGGATTTATACTACTGCGGCGGCTATACATGGTTGCGGTAGCGTACAATTTAATACGTTTTATATCGATTTCAGTATTTGTGTGTATAATAAGTAAGGAAGTAGTGAAATATTCGTTGAAAGTTTGTAAATTAGGTGATTGGTCGATTCATAGGTAGATTGATAGATCGATAGGTTGAGGAAGTGGGAGATTGGTAGACTGGTACGCTGGTATACTGGTGATTGATGGATTGATGGATTGATGGATTGATGGATTGATGGATTTATGGATTTATGGATTGATGGATTGATGGATTGATGGATTGATGGATTGATGGATTGATGGATTGATGGATTTATGGATTTATGGATTGATGGATTGGTAGATCGATAGATTAGTAGGTTGGTAGATTGGTAGATTGGTAGATTGGTAGATCGATAGATTAGTAGGTTGCCAGATTGGTAGATTAGTAGATTGTTAGATTGTCAGTTTGTTAGATTGGTAGATTGGTAGATTGACAGTTTGTTAGATTGATAGCTCGGTAGATTGGTAGATTAGTAGATTGGTAGACTGGTAGACTGGTAGACTGGTAGACTGGCAGACTGGTAGATTGGTAGACTGGTAGACTGGTAGACTGGTAGACTGGTAGATTGGTAGATTTGTAGATTGGCATGTTGGTAGATTGATAGGTTGATAGATTGGTCGATAGGTAGATTGGCAGATTTGTAGATTGGCATATTGATAGATTGGTAGGTTGGTAGATTGGTTGATAGATAAATTGGTATATTGGTAAATATGTAAATCGGTAAATATGTGTATTGGTAGATATATAGATTAATGGATATGTCGATTGATAAATGTGTAAATGACGAGATTGGTAGATTAGTAGATTGATAGTTCAATAGATTAGTACTAAATGTGATTGATACGTAGACTTGTAGGTTGATAGACAGGTAGATTTAATTTTAAAAACCTTACAAAATTTAGAATTTAAAATTCCATTTTACAATAAAATTACAAATGCAGTAACACATGTAGCTGTTATTAATACAGGAAATGTAACTCTGCAGCAGAATTGCGTGTGTATATTATTAATAAATTATTAAATGTTCAATACCATCATACAAGGTTAACGTTGGATTCAAATATTATAATATTATCAGTGTCCAAGGTGAGAGAGACAACAGATGTGCAGACTTGAAGAACGTGGCACGATACGGCTCTAAATCCTGGACGATATTAGATAGTAGACAGACGAATAGCGTTACGTGTATCAGATACGTGCATACTGATAGAAGGAAATGCATGAATGGGTTCAGAACAATTTTACATCCATACATTGGAATATATTGAAATTTTTATTATATTATGAACGATACCTTAGATTTCGAGTAGTTTCGAGCTAGACTATTAAGTTAGAAGCAATTATTTCAAATTGTTTGTTGCATAACATTGGTTTCGAAATTTGTTTAAAGCTGTTGTTAGTTTATAAGTTTCTAGATATCGAAATTTTTTAATTCGTGGATCTTCAAATTCTTAAATTTTCGAAATTGTGAACTTTCACATTGCCGAAGTCTGATATTTATAGATTTCCAAATTTGCAGACTTTTGGATTTGCAAATTTTTAGATCTGAGTTCATCTCAAATTCTGAATTCCTGTAATTTGGAATGTTCATAATTTTCAAGTTGACACATTTTCAAATTCTCAAAAGTACTTTCAAACTTCTAAGTTTCCCTAACTTTTTAGTTACCACTTTTCCGATTTCCCAAGACCTCAAATTCCCAAATTTCCAAATTTCTAATTTTCCAAACTCCTAAACTTGAATTCCTCAATTCATTAATTCTTGAGTTTCTAACCCACTGAAGTTGTCCAAAAACAAAATCCAATTTTAAGTTCGTCCATGAAGTTCGACCAATTTTAAAAATTATTTCGCCTAAGCAGAACCAAGTCCTAATCGATGTAAATGGACCCAAGTCAACCAAAAATATTCCAAATCGATCAAAATATATTACCAATTGGTCCAAATAGATTCAAATAAATCCAAATACTTCCACATGGTACCCGGTTGATCCACAAAAACATTTACTTTCAACTATCTACACCCATTCTTTTGCATAAAAAAAACATTTCTAAAAGTTCTCCATTCGTCCCTCACCAAAGAAAAGAACACGTGTCCACGCATCACGATCGCGAACGATAAGTCGTGAATGTTTATTTGACGGATTTTCGAGTGTTTTCTACTCCGGATTTGTCGGGACACTCGTACCGATACGGTCTGTGAATATGCGCGAACATGCACGCTCTTCCACTTTGTATACCTACGCGTGTTTACGTGATAGAGATTGCACAAACGGGATGTAAAGTAAATAACAACATCCTCTATGATTGCATGCAAGCGATACAGCCGCGGGCACATAGACCGTAAGTTTCATTGTTGCCTATGGATTGTGAAACAGACGTGCACGCTTTATAACTCCGCGCTAGAATATTCGCGTCGCTTTCTAATTAGACGAATAGATTGCTGGAAACCAGTTTATTTCGATAACTATGTTTTATAGTCAACCGTCTGTGATGTTATTTTCTGAATGCCGAAAAATCTCTGAATGCTGACAAACACTGACAGTTCTTTTACAACTCGTTTTTAATCAACTTTTGAATGATTTCAACAGTAATCCTAATTGTACACGTCGTTTCGCTTATTCAAGTTGTAGCGTCGTAGTATTGTAATCGTTAAGATCCAAAGGGTTTGTGGAACAGATGATGAGGAGAAACACCTAAACTGTTTTAAAACACCATATTCATGATTCATAGAAAAATCGTAGCTAATAAACACGTTGTAAACTTGTCGCTAAAAGTCAAGACTATTTTCAACTGCCTGAAGAACCAAAACGTTAATCCAGCCTTCCTCCCTCTATCTTCTATTTCCTCCCTCTGCATCTTATGTGACTTTAGTGACGTCTTAAGAACTCTCTCCATAACCAAACAATTGTTTACCTTACACGTACGAAATTCTAACTTTCGAATTTCTAGATTTCCAAAATCGAAGATCTCCAATTTTCTGAGGCTCCAGATGCTTATATTTCCAAATCGTGATTTCTTAAATTCTTAAATTCTTACATCCCGAAGTCTTTAAATCCGGAAATTCCTAAACTCTAAAATTCATAGATTCCCCGATTTCTAAATTCTCAAATTTCTAGATTCTTAAATCTTTGTGTCCCTAAAGTCCTAAGTCCCCAAATTTTTAGGTTACCAGTCACATTTGTCTCCAAATCCAAAAATTCTTCAGATCCCACATTTTAAAACTTCCAAATTCCAAAAATCACAAAATTCCCAAAATTCCCAAAACTCCCAATATTCAACAAATTCACCAAATTCCTCAAATTGCCTAAATTTCCAAAATTGCAAATCCTCAACTCCCTTAATCCCTAATTCCCAAAGTTCCCTAAATTCCCTAAATTACCTAAATTTCAAAAATTCCAAAAATCACAAAATTCCCAAAACTCCCAATATTCAACAAATTCACCAAATTCCTCAAATTGCCTAAATTTCCAAAATTGCAAATCCTCAAATCCCTTAATCCCTAATTCCCAAAGTTCCCTAAATTCCCTAAATTACCTAAATTTCCAAAATTCTCAAAATTGCCGAAATTCCCCAAATTCCTAAAATCACCAAATTCCCAAAATTCTAAAAATTGCCCAAATTCCCCAAATTCCTAAAATTCTCAAAATTTTCAAAATTTCCCAAATTCTCTCAATTCCCAAACTTGTAAATCCCTAAATCCCCAAATCCCAAAATCCCAAAATCCCAAAATCCCAAAATCCCAAAATCCCAAAACCCCTAAATCCCAAAATCCCTAAATCCCTAAATTCCAAAATCCCATAATCCCTAAATTCCAAAATCCCATAATCCCAAAATCTCTAAATCCCTAAATCCCTAAATCCCAAAATCCCTATATTCCTAAACCCTTAAATCCTCAAACCCTCAAATTTCTAAACCATAAAATCCCCAAACATCTCCAATTGTAAAACTCGAATTCTCAACAGAATTATAAATAGCAATTTTAGCACTAAAAGCATTGAGACACCACTTATACGTCACTTACGAAATTCCAGAAGAGTCAATAACGGAGAGCGATAAGGGGACACAGGTTTCCCAGCGGTGGTGGCAAGTTCGGAATAAATTACATGTCCCGGAAATTTCGACAAATTTCGTACGAGCCGTCTTAATCCATTCCCAGAAGTTTCAATAAGAGATGTGAGTTATGGGTCGCCACAAAGTCTTCTCTATTTTTCTATCAACTTTCTGTAAATCATTCACCACTCTTTTTCAACTCCCTTCTTTATCCTTCTTGACGTAACCTTCCTACGAGCTTCATATTCATCAGATACATATATTCATTATATATATGTACATATATACACATCTGGATGTTTCGTTTGCTGCTAAGCGAATGCTATTTCACGCGATCTGTTCTTTTGCCTGACAGCTGCTCTGCAAGAATCTTTTCTACTTGACTTTTTATGAAACACGTGATGGACAAAATAGTGTAGTCAGTGCTTTGTAACGGGAAATCTTAAAATTTGGTATTTAAATATTTAACAATTTGTACATTTGTAACGTTTGATATTTGAACATTTAATAATTTGTAAATTTGTAAATTTGTGAATTTGCAGAACTGAAAATTTGAAATTGATGAATTTGTAAATTTAAAATTTATAAACATACATATGTCTAAATTTACAAATTTTACATTCATGAATTTCAAACTTTGACGGTTTGTAAATTTTTCAATTTCAAGTCCTCAAATTCATCTATAAATTTATTTGAATATCCGGATATATAAAAATTCAAAAGTTTAAAATTTCGAGAACTTGAATATTTTAAAATTTTGCTACCTAAAAATTTGAAATTTCTAAATTTTTGAGCACCAAAAAAGACCCTAAATCGGAAATTTCTTAGTACCTTTTAAATGTACAAACGTGAAATTAATTGTGAATTTTTTATATTTCTCCCTTGCATTAAAATGATACGTATCTTTTCATGAATCTACCATGAATAAATTCTTCCCGTGTGCTTGAATTATTCAATTCCATTGTTGCATGCTTTATCAATTAAAGACATAGGAAGAGCAGAATAATGAACAGTAGAATCTTTTTTCATTGTAACTGAAAGTATACAGCATTTCTCTTCCTTATCCGTCTCGTTTTTCATCTTTTGTTCGGTACACGTTCTCTAGATTTTCCTTTCGGTCTGCCTGTTCACGCGATGGGCAAAATATTAATCATTTATAGTTAATTTCGAAGGTTGTAAATCTTCGTCGACCCATGGCGTTTCCACAACTTGTTACGGTAGTGGAATTATATGTAGAGTTAGTATTATAGAGTAGAATTGATAGAGTGGCTCAGAGTCCTCCACACTGGTGTGCCCAGGTCAATGAAGGATGTAGTTCATCATCCCACTGGTAGTAACGATTGTTGTATGTTGAAGTCGTTGATAGTAACAAAGTTAATGTAAGACTGACCGAAGTAAGTAAGTTCTAAGGAAGCTGATTTAAGACTGACTCGTCGCTTCTAAACAGCCAGAAAAGAAAGCAATGCCGGAAGTTCAGGACGTGAAGGCGTTACCAAAAAAGGCCAATCAGGACAGATTGTTATTTGTGAAAAATACTGATTGGTGAGATGGTTTAGCGAATGGGATTGTAAGATTTTTAGCCTTTATTCCAGGGTTGTGAATTACATTTTGTTAACAAAGTAACCCAAAGCAATTGAGTGATTTGGGTCCTTCAAAGGAAGTAATAAATGGGCACCATGTGTTTATCATCGGAGTTCGAGCGCGTAGGCCCACTTTATTGGGGTGCACAGTTTAGGACCATGGAATAAACTTCTTTAAGAAAAGGTATATTGGTGTTAAGAAAGCGTGCTTTTCTGGCCTATTAGAAGGTTATTGTCAATTGTTAAGAACGTCAAGTTGTGGAGACGTTCATATGGTCTTAAATATCAGTTTAAAATTCCAAAGGTGAAACGTTTTTGGGTTTGACAAAATACCCATAAATATTACCTTAATTATATTCCGAGCAACTCGGAACATACTCCCCCCGTTGAGAGGGTACCGATCAATAATATAAAGTCTGGGTACTTATCTTTGAGCTGTTGACTGTCACGTGGTATCACTTACGATTACCTTGATGTCTTTGGGTGTACCTGTTTTGCTTGATTGGGTAAAGTAGTACTCGTTTGATTTCTTGATAAGAATTATTGTGACACTTCGAATGTTGATCACCTGGATGGAGTTGTCTGATTCTGGATGCATAATTGAACCAAGAAGCCATTGCAGTGATGGCGCATTATTTTCTGATTAATGTTTTCATTCAAATGAACACTGAATCTCGATGATTTGTTTGATGATTTGATTTTCGCTTGCGTAGAACTCGTTAACGAATCGCCAATAACAAATTGTTCGGAATGCAGAATAGTAAACTATTGCGTCTGATGTGACAACATGAATACACGTGATTTCACAATGATTTTGTTTGAATAATTAAAGTGTTGTCATTTGTAAAGTAAATAATTTAGTTCTTGCGACACATTTGAGGCTGAATTCTGATTGTGTTTGTCAGTTAGTTGTGTATTCGTGATGAAAGCAGTTTGATGAAGAATTGAAGATCGAATCAATTACCTGCATTCGATGTGGCTCATAGAACCTCAAAGAATATTAAGATTGTAAATTTATGTGAAAAGCAGTTTGAAATACTGTTATGTTGCAGTCTGTATGATTTATACATTGTTTTGAGGTTGATTAATTTTACGGAAGTTGGTTTTCCATTTCACTTAACATTCTCGTGCATCCCCGTGTCTTGGTTGCGTATGTTTTGTTGTGATGATTCGCAAAGGTGACTCAAATAATTAGATGATTTGGGTCTTTAAAAGGAAATAAGGAATGGGTGCTAAGCGTGCCTGTTTGTCGTCTAAGTCTGAGTGCGTAGACCCACTTGTGTGGGGCGCACCAATAGATTGTATTTGAATGTGTGGACTCGTTTGATTGGGGCGCATTGATCAAGTCTGCAGTGAGACTGGCAAGAATGGTTGTGATTTGATTGTGTCCGAGTGTCATGCGTATCCTTGTGAGGATCGGACACTGCGCGACTGATAAAGCATTATGTTTGATTGTGCCCGAGTGTCATGCGTATCCTTGTGAGGATCGGACACTGCGCGGCTGATAAAGCATTATGTTTGTTTGTGCCCGAGTGTCATGCGTATCCTTGTGAGGATCGGACACTGCGCGGCTGATAAAGCATAATGTTTGTTTGTGCCCGAGTGTCATGCGTATCCTTGTGAGGATCGGACACTGCGCGGCTGATAAAGCATAATGTTTGTTTGTGCCCGAGTGTCATGCGTATCCTTGTGAGGATCGGACACTGCGCGGCTGATAAAGCATTATGTTTGTTTGTGCCCGAGTGTCATGCGTATCCTTGTGAGGATCGGACACTGCGCGGCTGATAAAGCATAATGTTTGATTGTGCCCGAGTGTCATGCGTATCCTTGTGAGGATCGGACACTGCGCGGCTGATATATGTTGATAAGTTTGAATGCATTGGCCCAAAAGGAAAAGCAAGGATTTGGTAAAAAAAAACTGTGAGCAGTTCGTGTGCACAATGGGTTCCAAATGAACAAGTCTGATTGCCATAGTAAACCAAGACTGTACGAGTTGCCTCAAAACTGCCATAAAGAAACAGAGAAAGAATGAGCCTCATATTTGAAATGTTTAACTAATACGAATTATGTGATGTTTTGATATTTTTGAATTGAGTATCATGTATTTGTACATTGTTTTCGCGTTACATAGAATTTCCAGCTCAAGAAGGTCGTAAATCTTCAGAACTGAAATATTCTATGACGCTTTGAACATAAATAATGATCTAAAGTTAATCTGTAATATAGATTCCAATAATAATATTTTAATTGTGGTTCTAATGTTTTGTTCCATGAAACTAAACGAAAGTTACTTTCTTGACAAAGGAATGTAATATAGATGAAAAATAGGACTCCGTGACCATGAAGATTGCCAGGGTCTCATCAGGTAGTATACTAAACGAGAGTAGAAACCTGATGACAATAAGGTGCAATTGACGACCGTCCTTTGCACTTGAATTCAGCTGACTAAAGGTCAGCGTTGAGTTTTTATTGAGTAAGGTTTGTTTATTATCGTATGTATGCATACCTGCATACGTCTTTTTTACAAACATTGACGGTTGTTCCACGTGTTGTGAAAAAGGTTATTGAATTTTCTTAAAAGGAAACCGTAAATGAGTTCTTCAATCGATCTCGTATTATTGAGAATCCCTAATAGTTTGAGAAACAATCTAACGAATAAGTTTCATTTTGAATCGAATTATTAACTTTAGATTATGATCTAAACGAAGAGTTCATGGAGCGTGAAACGTAAGAGAAAGACATTAGCATTTTTGCAAATGCTGAACTTGTAGTTCATCTTTTGCTTTTCAAAGTGAAGTGTGAATACATTACAGAATAAAGTAGATTGAATTATACGTGATACGACATATTTTGCCTAAATTGGGGGAATTATTTAGCTCCCCCCGATGAACCAATCCAGGTTAAATGTTTGAAAGTATGTACTATGAAATTTTAGATTTTGCTAACCTTAGTTATTAAAAAATAACAAAAATTGAATGCTTATAAGATGATTTTAATAAGTACGTGACGCTTGGAATGGTCATGGAGTTTGATGTTTGCTAATGCTCACTAAAGCTTACTTGATGATACATAATAATTAAATATGTTTACGTCATGTCCATTGAATTTGAAGATTCTAATAAAATTGAGATATTGTTAGCCCGAAATTCTATGAAGTGCAATTGAAATAAAACACCTGTTTGGCAAGATGCTGAGATCTTTTGATATGAGACTTTTAATGGAATATCTATCGAAGTACAGTTATCAGTTAACATTTAACAATAAAAGAATTGTTGATTTTACTAAAAGCGTATTTTTGAACAAGCATAACAGGTTAATCTGTTATTACATGAATGAAGAGTAATTAATTTTGAATCAATTTTATATTCTCTTGAAATAACAATATATTCTAATCATGTGACAATTGATAGGAATGTATCTGTTAACACGTATTTGTAATGAAATAGAAAAGCTACCAATAAAGTTAAATCTTACATGACTTCAAATGTGATTCTTGACAGAATAGTAATTATGATGTCATTGATAGTCGAGAAGACAGAATTTCAATTATATTAAATATTAGAATATAAATTCAAACAATCTGGATATGGGGAGTATCTTACAATGGTCATTGTTTATTAAAGAAGCGACCTGAGATGAATCCTTTCAATTGCAAATACGGCAACCTCTTGTTAGGAATAAAATAATATCAATGAGATATATTTTGATATGAAGTTTTTCGTTTTAACATTCTGATGAAATTGATGGGAGGTCTTATTTTGTGACAGAAACCCGTAATTTTGACCAAGGATATTAAAATCCGCAGATTAATTGATGATCATCTGTTTGTTCGACCAAATGTAAGAAATGTTTTCGAAGATTTTTATTATATGCAATTTGTACGATTTTGAATAAATGTAAGAAGATGAATGGATAATAAGCCTGTTTTACTAAAGAATACGTGCAAACGCATTTGAAATGGTTTACGACCATTAGGGTAGGTATGCGCGAGTCAGGTAGTGTGTTAAAACAGTGGGTCGAAGGACCCGTTGGACACTATCTTAGAAGAATAATGCAACCTAGGCTACGATAGTATAATAATTATCTTGAATTCCGAAACTACGTGTTTGTTTAGATCCATGGAACAATTAAAATCGACTTTTGTTGAAAAGGATTGAATATTTAAATCAGTCAGTTGAATTTGCATAAAATACATGATACATCGTAATGATGTGAATTTTTATAATCGTGAACTGATCATGTGTAAAGAAATCTGCCTGATGTTATTATTTCATTAGTGTCGCAAGCTAGCAATGTTAAATTGTTGTACTAAGAATTGTTATGTTTGAGCTTTACGGATTTGACATGACTGTTTGACGTCATAAAATCGTGTAACAAGAATATCAAAGAAATTGGCGAAACGATTAAACGAGCCTACTTTAGAGAAGCGAAATTATATACTGATTGTTGACTTATCTTGTTGAAGCCTTTGGAAAATCCTCAGATTGTCCGTTGTTTGATATGTTTTCGAATTGATTTCACTTAATAGTCCGTTTGACGCGCATGGGAACACACCAGTGTGGTCATTCACTATGACTTTTCAAAACACTTGTCATACACATTGTAACACTTAATCCTGATTATTGCACTGTAAACTGAGTTTATGCACTAAGCAAGTTCGTAGAATCCGGCTCGAAGGACCAAAAATGTTCACGCGATGGGCAAAATATTAATCATTTATAGTTAATTTCGAAGGTTGTAAATCTTCGTCGACCCATGGCGTTTCCACAACTTGTTACGGTAGTGGAATTATATGTAGAGTTAGTATTATAGAGTAGAATTGATAGAGTGGCTCAGAGTCCTCCACACTGGTGTGCCCAGGTCAATGAAGGATGTAGTTCATCATCCCACTGGTAGTAACGATTGTTGTATGTTGAAGTCGTTGATAGTAACAAAGTTAATGTAAGACTGACCGAAGTAAGTAAGTTCTAAGGAAGCTGATTTAAGACTGACTCGTCGCTTCTAAACAGCCAGAAAAGAAAGCAATGCCGGAAGTTCAGGACGTGAAGGCGTTACCAAAAAAGGCCAATCAGGACAGATTGTTATTTGTGAAAAATACTGATTGGTGAGATGGTTTAGCGAATGGGATTGTAAGATTTTTAGCCTTTATTCCAGGGTTGTGAATTACATTTTGTTAACAAAGTAACCCAAAGCAATTGAGTGATTTGGGTCCTTCAAAGGAAGTAATAAATGGGCACCATGTGTTTATCATCGGAGTTCGAGCGCGTAGGCCCACTTTATTGGGGTGCACAGTTTAGGACCATGGAATAAACTTCTTTAAGAAAAGGTATATTGGTGTTAAGAAAGCGTGCTTTTCTGGCCTATTAGAAGGTTATTGTCAATTGTTAAGAACGTCAAGTTGTGGAGACGTTCATATGGTCTTAAATATCAGTTTAAAATTCCAAAGGTGAAACGTTTTTGGGTTTGACAAAATACCCATAAATATTACCTTAATTATATTCCGAGCAACTCGGAACACTGCCATCCTTTACCCACTCCTTTCATCCGCTGCCAAGTAAGCTAATCCCGTAAAATAGTGTGTAACATTTTTCAAAGGATTCGAAGTAACAATCTGCCACGTAGAATCCGTGGATACGATCTGTCGTGTGTAACGATATCTGACAAGTCTTTGGAATACGGATGAAAATATGATATACACGCACCCTTGAAATCGGAGAACTAATTCATCACACTTTACATTTATCCACTTGCTACAACCATGCTTGTTCATCGTAATAATTTACAGTAACAATTTTGAACCACGTTTTAAAGTAACACTTTTAACCACGCTTCATTGTTATATTACATACATAACATAACAGTAACATAACAATGAAGCGTATAACATATGTAACATATGTAACACAACAATGAAGAGTGGTTAAAAGTGTTACTTTAAATTATTACGGTGAACAAGCATGATTGTAGCTAGTAGATAAATGTAAGGTGCGATGAATTAGTAGGACATATGTAACATATGTAACATAACACTGAAGCATGGTTAAAAGTGTTACTTTAAATTATTACGATGAACAAGCATGACTGTAGCTAGTAGATAAATGTAAGGTACGATGAATTAGTAGGACATATGTAACATATGTAACATATGTAACATAACACTGAAGCATGGTTAAAAGTGCTACTTTAAATTATTACGATGAACAAGCATAATTGTAGCTAGTAGATAAATGTAAGGTACGATGAATTAGTAGGACATATGTAACATATGTAACATATCTAACATAACACTGAAGCGTGGTTAAAAGTGTCACTTTAAATTATTACGATGAACAAGCATAATTGTAGCTAGTAGATAAATGTAAGGTACGATGAATTAGTAGGACGTATGTAACATATGTAACATAACACTGAAGCGTGGTTAAAAGTGTTACTTTAAATTATTACGATGAACAAGCATAATTGTAGCTAGTAGATAAATGTAAGGTACGATGAATTAGTAGGACATATGTAACATATGTAACATATGTAACATAACAATGCAGCATGTTTAAAAATTGTTACTGTAAATTATTACGATAAACAAGTAAGGTTGGAGCTAGTAGATAAATATAAGATTTCCCAATGTATTATTTTTACATGACATATGTAACATATGTAACATATTGCATTGACATGTTACATATATTACATATGTCATGTAACAATGAAGCATCGAGAAATCTAACAGCGTTACGAAATTCAAATTAATAACACGTTTACCGTTACAATAATCACACATGGCCGACTTTGTAAACTCGGTTAAATTGTTTAATTACAAACAATAAATTAACAAACGAATAATTTACATTATTTACATTAATGCTTAATTATAATAAATTAATAAATTCATGGTGTAAATTATTATTTAGTTATAATAAATTATTTGCATTGTTATTTAATTATAATAAATTAACGATTTACAGGGTTATTCAATTATAATAAATTAGCAAATTAATTATTTGTGTGGAATGCAAACGAAAGGAACTGAGGGCTCTTAATGTTGAGTGATGTATACTGACTTATTGAACGAGGAAATTAAAAAATTAAGTACCCTTGTTCTTACCAGTAAATTTATGAATGTGCAAAGTGTTAAATTCATTTTTTTTATTCCACAGTTTTTCACTCAATGTTAATTTTATATAGTATCATAGTTTAGAAGTAAAAATTTCTTGAAGACAGGAAAGGTATGAAAAAGACACCGACAAAAACCAGACCCAAGGTCTGTTTTTTTGGAAGACGCCAGGAATGTAGTAATTAAGAGTGCATTATAGTTAACCCCTTCCACTATGATTTGTTAAGTGTGTGGAACTAATCCACAATATTAAAACAGACAAAGTAATATTATATCAATTTGGTACTATAGAATCCTTGACTATGGAAATTTTGGACTTGAACTCCAAATTGAAACGTATTAAAAATTCTAGTAAAATCGATTACAGCAAAAGTCACACTCATCAAACCAGTGCAAGGTTAATAAATTTTGAGAACACGAAAGAATTGCATTGACTTTGAAAAATGCAAACTATATCCACTTTTCCGCTCCATTTAATCGCATTTCAAAATAACTCATAATCATCTATAATTACCACAATATCTTTCCGAATGAGGCAGTCTCTTGTCAATAATTTCTCGCCGCTTCCCTCGTGTCTCTCGATTTAATCGCACACGACCAGACGAACAGGCATCCAAGTATTCCAGCCACCGTCTCCGATATTCCCAAGCACGGTCCCAATTATGAAGTTTCGCGTTGCTACGGAACTTATCGTTTCCTTTGCGTTCGACCGTCTGAAAAGGGAGTTCCGTCGGCCTGTCGATAAGTTCCGTGCTCGACGAAGGACCCAGGGGGTTTGCCAGGAAGTAACGGCAGGAGAAAGAAAGTCGCTCCTCGGGGGAAGGTGTAACGAGGTGAAGGTTCGCAAGTATTGCCGATGGCAGGTATTAAAGCATTTGTCAACCGGCTGAATATTAGCGTCCGCCGATGCTGCCTACACTTATTAGCGCCCGCCTCTATGCATGGCTCTGTGCCAACTAGTTACGAACCGGAAGTGAAGTCCGAACGTGTACTCCAGCCTCGAAACCGGGCTATGCATACGTAGTGTCCCGCTCGCATCCGTCTGCAACAGAGAAATGGTAGCACGAGAGTATCGATAGAAAATCGAGAGAGTATGGAAACGAGTTAAGGGAAGCCTTCCTGCGAAACATTCGAATACGGTAGATTCGTTGAATCGATAATGACTGCGATGATTTTATAAATATACAGGATGTCTCACAACTAGTGTAGGTGAAATGGGGGGTAGCTGACGTGATTCTGAAAAAGATTTCCATTTGCAAAAATGAGATTTGAAGCTTCGTTTTTGAATTATTAAGGAAAAACACGGACCAATCAGAGCGCGAGGATTACGCCCATTCGGCCACTAGGCTCGAAGGTGTCACTCTCGTGTCTGCGCACGCGTAATCCCCGCGCTCTGATTGGTAGAAGACTCTCATTGGTACTGATTGGTACCTATACTAGGTGTGAGACACCTTGTATGTTGTCACATCTTATCTTCCTGTTTGCTACTGGGTCTGGACATCACGTGACCCCTCTCGAGCGCTCAATTCAAATATCATATACAGTATGTCTCCGCGCCTCTTCTCTTGACCATCTTGTATTTCACATTGCTGTTTTGTTGTTTTACTGGTACTTTTATTAGTTACTATATTACTTGGTTAGAATTGTGAAGGAAAACTGTTAAACTATAGTATCGCTGGAAATTCATACTGTGAGGTTTGATCATCTCGCTATAATATTCTACGACCTACTAATAAAACCAATAATATCAGTCTATTATTTACACTTCTGTAAGAAACCTCAAAATGCTTGCTGGTAAAATCATTTCTTTAATATCTAATACCCGATAAACTATGAAAGTGAACAAAATATCAGAAAGTTTGATCAAACCAACACTGAATTTGTAACATATTACACGATAAAATTACACGTCCCCCAAGATGAAACATAAAACGGACCAGTAATTTATACAATTTTTCTGAAGACAGCATAAACCCAGTTTATGTTCTTGTGAGATGTGCGTTATCGGGGAAAGAAAATAGGATGGGTATGACAAGAATAGTAGCGAACAACACATACGGTCTGACACGTAGAATAAGACGTTGTATTGTTAGACAGGGAAACAGATACTGATGCGTTCAGATAAGTAGAATCATCCTCGGGGCAAAACAGACAAATGAAACGAGTTCGTACGACGCAGCGCAAGTAGTATAGGTATAGTATTTTATCAGACCAGTTGCATACACCACTGGAAAAGTAGAAATGGAACCACGTATCGTTAGTCAAGCAATATGGAGCTGCATTATGGCTGGGCGGATAAAATGAAATTGCACATTGTGAGGCAAGTAGAATATAGACTGCATGTGGTCAGCCATTCTTTTCCCAACTTTGATCAGATATTATATTCTGGATCGCAAGAAGTTTCTTATTTTTGATAGAGACATTGAAGTGCGTTCAGAGCTATACTTGTAATAATATTTCAAATCTTATTATTAACATAGCAATACACAGTTCGTTACTTGTTACAGATGATGGTTCAAATTAATTTTTCAGTCTGAATGAAATGTTTAAATTTCTACGTTACTAAATAACCAAAGATACAAAATTTTAATTCCTCAATGTAATTTGTAATTTCTCAAATTTCTACATTTTCGAACGTTCAAATTTACAAATTTTTCTCCATGTTTCTGAATTTTAAAAAAAATCTAAATTCTCAGTTCAAATACTTAAATTTCTAGACCCTTTAATCCATACAGCTCTAAATTTCTAAACTGTTCAATTACTTAAGAGGTTCAAACATTTCCAACGCGTAAAATTCCCAAATTTCCAAATTATTTCCGTGCGACGAAAACTTTCATATTTTGCTATCGATAGTACAACCCAATAACAACGTGGAAGGCAATTTCCGTGGTTTTCGAAGTTTTTCTAATTTCCCGCAAAAAGCTTGGAAAGTATGCGCCCGATCGGGTGCAACGATCGATAGTTCAATCGTGACGCAGTGTTTTCGAACTCCGAAGCACGTGAGAAATTTCAATAAAAAGATCGAAATCGTGAAATGCACACCGCGGATAAAGGAAATTTACGCGTGTCTCGTATCGGGTTTGTGTAAACGCAGAAAAAAAAATACAGGACGGCTTTACAGAATCGTGTGAGAACGCGTGCAAAAGGGAAAAGAGAGAGAAGCGGAGTGAGAAAGAAAAAAAAGCACAGAGAGAATAGTGGGGGAGGAGGGTACAATACAGGACTGCAATTTCGCTCGACCCCGGAAATTGTGGCGGTTTATACGAGTTTGTTTAGAATGCACGGAACCGTCGCCGGTTCGCGAATGGAGTTGCATGTCCGCCGTGATTTGTCAGCCACGTCAATTACTCAGCCGCGTTTTCAATTCGTCCCTTAACCTGGGTGTTTCCGGTGTGCTCGTGCTACAACGTCGATTCTTGAAACTCGTTCGCGGCAACGAGGAAATTAGACGACGCTAAAGTGGAAAACTTAATGACAAATTGAAGATTGGAATCGCTTTGGAGATGCTAATTGAAAATTGCGGGGATTGGTTAGGATTTGACTCCTAGTTATCGTAACGAAATCTAGGAATAGAGATATTTTATTTTATACTAAGGGTGTGTTCGAATTAATATTACAGCGAGAGGACCTCTGTATAAGTTTCTAATAATATAATAATTTTACGGTTTTTCGTTTCTTCACATTTGTGGTTTAAAATCATTTCTTTACACGCAACAATAATAAGACCCAAGAGTTATCATACTAGGAAGTATTTTTTTATTCACCAGTCACATCTGGTGAACCCTTAACCTTAGTAGTAGAATCTCCTGTTTGCAGTTTTCTCATGTCGAGGTTTGTTTTCTTTTACTACTTGCTACAGTCACTTTGATAAACCAGACCCACTTCATACGTCACTTGCATTTGCATCTCCACTCGAATTTTATCTAAACCAATAGAAAATCAGAAGCAACACTCTCATCAAGTTCATATACGAGGTGCGATCATTAAGTTCCAGGATTGTGTCTGCTGTGACCAAACGGATCACACGATTGACTTGCGCTCGCAGGACATACGAATAACAATCTTCGAGACATATGACACGAAGTTTGGAAGCGATATCTTCATTGAATTCTGTGTTATACAAGTTTATGGTAGCATACGCACGCTCTCCTTTGCGAAATCACGATGGACTCTAAATTGGAACAAAGGGACACAAAATAAAAATGGAACATGGTCGTCCTTCCTCACCCTCCGTATTCACCATATTTGGAACCCTGTGATTTCTTTTTGTTTCCCAAAATCAAATTGAAGCTCAGAAGGCGGTGATTTGACACGGTGGACGAGATTCAACGCGAATCGCAGCAGGTGCTTGACACGCTTCGACAAAAAGACTTCTAGGAAGCTTTCCAAAAATGGCAGAGGCGGTGGGATCGGTGCATAGCTGCCCAAGGGGTGTACTTTGAAGGGGATAATAGCCAAATTTGAAACAGGTGACTTTATCTGCATATATGGGACCAATCCCGGAACTTAATGATCGCACCTCGTAAACTATAGTCGTTCGAAGTCAAATTCATTTCTCAGATACAGTCCACAATTCACCTGTTGAGAACCCTACTAGTTCCACGCATCGTTTAATCACCATTCTGACGCACAGTCAGTACCTATACGCGACTTTCAATGATTTCATATCATCATATTTACAACTTTATGGTTCAACTTTTCCCTTTATCGTTCCCTTCCGCTTTGTATCTTGCTAAGATTTTTACAAAACTTTCAACCCTTCTGACAAGCAAAGGGTTTACGAAATTCCTTTGAAGAGAAACTTGAACGTTACCACCAAAGGGTATGGGTTTGCAATAGGCAAAGAATATTATCTTTAGCTACCTGAATATTTTTTATTTTGATCTTGTTGAGTTGTAGGAGGTTGGCGATTCAGTGGAACCATTTTAAGTGGAAGAGAAAACTAATTACACAGGGCAGGAAAAGTTCCAGTACTTTTAACGAAGAGACTTGGAAGGGCTTAGAGCTTTTTTGAATGAAATTTTTTTCTACATTTTGTACTCGAGTTGTTCATTAAATTTTGAAGCGTCTTATCTGTTGTATCTCAACCGATGAGGAAAAGTTTAATCGTCAAGATGTTGTACACGAAGAGAATTACCTTCATTCAACGCGTAAATGAAATTTCCTTTTGAAGTCCAAGTTGTACATATTTTATCAGTTTCATTTCTAGCTGAATTTTTTTTAAACTTATTCCGTTTTTAATTTACTCAGTTTGCTGCGTGAGAGTCACTTTTCAATATTTGACATTTTTTTAATTTTAAAGTTTTCCGAGTTTTATCTCAAGTTCTAAAATTAAAAGTTTTACAACATTAAAGATTTTTCGTTTTTGATTTGAAACTTACGGTCGGTTAAGTTTATAAATTTTTTACATTTTTAAACTTTCAAAATTACGTGTTTGCAAATCTGCAAATCTTCATGTCTACTAATTTATAAATTTACTATTTTATAAACTTTGAAGTTTCGAAATTTACTGCCAAATTCTCAAGTTTCAAACCTTAGAATATTTTCGAAATTCGGACATTTCACAAAACTTAAAATTATACGAACTCATAAAATTATAACAAAATTCTACAAAACATTCAAATTCAGAAACCGTCCCTCTTTAAGTGTCCAACAATATTTGGTCCATTCTCCGCAGCAACGCTTACAGTGCTTGCATAAAACAAGAATGGAGTTGTATAATAACAACGATCATGTCGCGAACCTTCTCATTCCGGCGAAACAGAGAAACGTAGCGAATAACCGAATAGAAAATATCAATTTGAAAATTGAGCATATACATTGCAAGCGTTACTATCGACTTTCATGGAATAAACCCGACCCACTTTTCCGGTGGCCGCTCACGCGCTTCCGGCCGCCATAAAGGCCAGTAATATCGGCAAACACGAGCCCCATTTTCATAAAGATTCAACGACGTTCCAGCGGACTTTGAACGGCCAACTCATCCCGCATTCATGTATTTACCAGCTAACTGTCCACTCTCTCTGTCTCTCTTTCTCTCGGTTACACGTTACCAGCTCGTTTTAAAATGGTGGCATGGCCAGGGGATAGTTACCCCTTTAGACAGTTGAGTCGCTCGGACGAGGAGCATATATGCCGGAAAATGGGTTTCGCCGTGGGTGGTACCGGTGTAAAGTTAAAATTAGAACGGGAAAGAAATCGACGCGTATCCCTGAAACAAGCTGCTAAGCAGCCGGAAGTGAACTTTCCCTGCAGTCGGACGTGCTCGTCGTGCGAGTGGCCCTGCAGAGACGGAAGCTGGGTCAAGCTGAACCCAGACGACACGTCGACCGTCGTTTCACCTCGAACGCCCTTTAGAATTTAAATTTTACTACTACCATCTTCCTTCACGATTCTTCACTTCACGGAACGGACAGTTCTGGAATTGCGTCGCTTCCGAAAATCACGCCATTTTTTCCGCATTTCGTTACGCCATTTCAGACACGTTCAGGCTAGGAAATTACTTACAGTGCAAATAGTTTGAAAATAAAACAGGAATAATCTTTTTCGTATTTCAATATTATTATTTCGTATTATATTTTCAATAACCTAATGTCAATAACCTTGACATATAATATTATCAAGGTAACGTTGTCAAAGCTTTACTTGACACTCGTTAACAATATTATCGAATTAAATAAATTATCTCTCAGCAAAAGTTGGCCCAATCTGTACAGGAAATGTTAAGCTTTCCTGTGAAATCAGTTGTCGAAGACTATTCATTATAATCAAGTCCTCTTTTGTTATACCCATCTCTCTACATTAATACGCTCTTCAACATACAAATTTAAACAAAAGTTGCTACTGTAAAATAATCTATCAAATTATGAGTTAGTCGAACGTTTTATACGTAATTCGCAGAGGCACCACAATCCACCCTTGATCCATATTTTCCACATTACAGTGTAACTTCTATGTTGCAATATAAATGCATTATGATGTTTATATAAATGTAGTAACTGTAACAAATTATTATGCCCTATGCATCTGCATTTGCTACTGACATAATCGCCTTACAAAATACAGGTCTGTATGAGATCCAGAGGAGCGTATTAAGGGATTAAGAGTATGAATATTCATTAACCTCGTAACACTCTAATCTACAATTTTTTCGTCAGTCGCGTCCGTCAGGCAAATTATCGCTGCATATTAACGGGAATAAAGCAAATGGGAGTATTATGCACACTTAACGATCCTTAACCGTGCAAATTGTGACAAGAATTAAAATAAAGCGGTACTAAAAATACAAGTAGCGTTTATTATATTAGAACAGTGGGACAGGATATTGCACAGCAGGTTTTTCGACGCGTTTAATTAAAGCTCTTTCCATCGGAAGGGCGTAGACGTAGAAAAGCTTGGTACGCATTCCACTTTGCGTCTGTTTGTAGTTTGTTTGATTTTGAAAAAATCCGTCGTATTTACGGGTAACGCGGGCCAGGAATATTTACAATTTGCCAAAGTTTCGCCGGCCAGATGGGACGTTTCGGCAATGTCATTTTTCTCTGTTTTCGTTTGGACGTTATAGCGAAAAATACAGGAGCGTATCCATCGTTTGACGATGCATCTACGAAACGTAAAATCGACCGTGTTGCTGGCAGCTGTCGCCAAATACCGAGCCACATCGTGCCATGCCCGGCCGTTTCTGGCGCCTCGTGTTTTTGACACGACGATTTGCGTCGATCCGCCGATGCGATACTCCGCGATTGATTATTTATCAATTCGATGCTACGAACATCAATCTACACCCGCATTATTTATTTCGATCGAGCAATCTGTGTTCGCCAGGTTGTCCGGCTGAATTATTCATAGGCCTTTTGAAAAAATGATAACACGTCAAAACACACCGTCGGAAAAAAACGCGCGTATTTCTCGTCGTAGGCCAAAAATCTCCGTAACTATTTTATTTTCTATCGTAGAATTTTAATATCGGTTTCATAAAATTCCCTAGAACGGTATCGCTTTGTATAAATGACAAATGCATGGCGAACCTTTTCGCTCGAGTAGTGAATGACTTTTTTTTTTTTAATCTCTTTTTTATGGGTTTGAACATTGCACTCGATTTCAAAAGGCAGATATTGAATTCCTTTGAAAACATTGCGAACGTTTTTGTATCTAGTGAAAACCGTAGCTGTAATACCGCCATAAATGTCTGTCAAAGTCCATGGAAAATTTGACGAAAATATCACGTAGTTTCGAAGTTGGATAACAATTTATACTCGAAGATAATTTGGGTTTCGTGTAAAAATCTGTAAAAATGTCGAATAAGTATTAAAACAATAATAGATCGAATCAAGTTCTGTTCGTTATTTTTGGATTCGCCAGCTTTTGCAACCTTTATAGCAGAGTAAAAATTTTTAATATCTGCAGAATGGTAAACATCGCGTTAAACGACTAAACCGCCAGTTTCGGAAACCACCAGTTTGCAGACCGCGTAGCTATGAAAAGCTCTGATGGGGAAGAATTAACCGTTTTCTAAAAATAAAAAAGACCTTCTTCCGAAAACATTCCACGTTCGTACGAATATCTTGGTCCCGCCATTAACAAGGATTATGCGCTTCGAGTCTGGAGAGCTTCAGCAGGAGACGGAGTTAGGAATGCAAACGAAACTTTTGAAGCCTGGAAACGCATTTAACGTTACGCGGTATGAAAGTAGCCTTGTTAAGGCGACTTCGCAACTCGTCGAGATCCTCGGCTCGTACAACGTATTCGTTTGATCGTAGCGTTGTTTGTAATTAGAACATCGTAAAAATATAAGACTACAAGGAACTCGGAAGTGATTTTCAGTTATCAAACTTGCAACTTCTCTTTGTGAATGAACAATCTCGAGAACTTCCATACTTTACCCATTTAAGGGAAGTAACTTATACATAATTAAGGAATACAAGGTAAATAAGAGAACAGTTTGTAACTGTTTTTGTAATAATTTCAATTATATGTCACTTCGAGAACTCAGTGACAATTTCCAGATATTTTCTTTGTAATTTTCGAAACTAAAGTTCTCTAGCGCTATTCATGTAACAAGATTCGCGTTATATCAAGAATGTTTTATGCACGAAAAACTTGGTACACTGACGAAGAAACTGGTGGATGAAATCGATGAACTTTGTATGTAAGCAAAGACTTCGCAACAGTTCTCATTCCAAGCAGCCTTCATAATTCTCTGGTCCACGGTACAGAGGCTTGGGTACAAAGCTCACGATGCAATTCGACTCTGTTCTTCTCGTAAATCGTGCAACTGTTGCGAGCCAACGGCTCCTTCGACCGAAATAATAGGTATGTGGCTCACGTGTGTCCCAAATGCAGGATACTCCGGCCTCCTATCAGGACGCTCGCTGCTAGTGGCAGGAACCAGCTGAACAATTATTGGCACAACTCTCGCAATTTACCTGGTTAATTTAAATTCTGGCATTTTAACGTTTGATATATTCTAAATTAATATTTTTCGGGGTTAGTGTTGTGGAAATGTAGAAAGAATGCATACTCGTGATATGGTAGCTTGAGTGTTCGATTTCAGATCTTCTACTTTATAAATCTCAGATTTCCAGATATTCAATCTTCCAGATTTTCAAACTCTCAGATTTTTAAGCTTTCAGGTTTTCAGATGTTTAGGTTTTCAAGCTTTCAAATTTTTATATTTCTATATTTAAAAATTTTTAGATTTTCAAGCTTTCAAATTTTCATATTTTCACATTTGAAAATTTTTAGATTTTCAAGCTTTCAAACTCTCAGATTTTCAGATTTTCAAGGTTTCAAATTTTCATATTTTCACATTTGAAAATTTTTAGATTTTCAAGCTTTCAATCTCTCAGATTTTCAGATTTTCAAGGTTTCAAATTTTCATATTTTCACATTTGAAAATTTTTAGATTTTCAAGCTTTCAATCTCTCAGATTTTCAGATTTTCAAGGTTTCAAATTTTCATATTTTCACATTTGAAAACTTTTAGGTTTTCAAGCTTTCAAACTCTCAGATTTTCAAATTTTCAAGGTTTCAAATTTTCATATTTTCACATTTGAAAATTTTTAGATTTTCAAGCTTTCAAACTCTCAGATTTCCAAATTTACATATTTTCAGATTTTCAAGCTTTCAAATTTTCATATTTTTAAACTTGAAAATCTTCAAACTTTCAGGTTATCAGATATTCAAATTATCACATTGTCAGATTACACATGAAAATTTCCAATTTTCTCTGGTGTTCATAATGTATGCATGTCGTCTATTAACGAACTGAACTTCCTACACGATTCTACAAATAAACAACCACAGAAGAAGCACATTTCCATGTCAGATTTTTATTAGATCCATATAAATACACCATTAAGTTCCAATTGTATTTCAAATCATTTCGTGTCTGACTATATACTGACACCGCTGAAAAATACCTATTCTTAGCGTTTTAATAATACCACTCGTATGTGTTCAAAAGTATCATTATTGTACAGTTTCATGTCTTTTGCATGGGCTATTTGAGCCAGAACTAAAACCTTTTATTACGAATATAATTCCGTGGAGCTAACATCGTTGCTACTTTTCTAATGTTCACACTTATAACGACATACCTGTCCACACTTGGGTGCACCTACAGTCTACAGAATAATGAAATTACTGCATTACGTAGATTCGCTAACATCGTTTTGCAATTATATAATAAAACGGTAAATGTCTCTTTTGTCCAATGGTTATTACAAAGATTGCGGTTCTTGAAGTACCTTTTTGCCAGTAGTAACCGGAGATCAAAACCCCAATTCGATGTTCTGTTAATTAATAGTCGCGTTACATTTAAAATAAATTGCGTGAAGAGGAACGTTCAAATTGTTACAAACTGTTCATTAAAAACAGTAACTTTCTCATTATTTATATTTAAGTATATTATATTAGATTTTCAGGTGAATTAGCGTGAAGTAATATTTCAAACTAATATCGATAAGTAGACCGTTCCTAGTAGCGTACACAAATTCAACTTTCTTGCTAGTACACACAAACATTGTTATGCTGTAATCAATATCCTTTACATTAAAAGTTTCTGACTAACTGAGCATCCGAGCATCTAACGTCTCGAATGTTGTCCGAAAACTATTCTCAAAGCTCCGAAACGCAAACACGAATCCATACATCTCGTTCAATCAAGCTAAAATTCGCGCTACTGAAAACTCCCGCTCAGTTGAACATTTCGCACCAATATTCTCATCGCCTTGCACGAGGATACGTGAGATGCGGATGAGATGGAATTTCGATTCTGCGTTGTCAGGTCGCGGATGAACATGCGAATTTGAGACGCCTCGAGGGTATACGAAAGGCGACCCGAATCGGACAGTTCTGACCGGATTTCGGCACGTAATGGGCTGAGGTATACGTAGTTTGCCAGGGTGAGCTCTCGGATATAGCACGCAGAGTTCTCGGTGGTTGATGACAAGGCCGCAGAATGTCCGGACTGTAGCCGTGAAATCGGTAGAGAAAGGCCAGATTGCGTGGACAGGAATCCACGGTGCCACGTTTCCGAGCGAATTAAACGGATCTCGTCAGTTGGCTGAAAGGATTTAAATAATTGAAATAAACTGCGGGCTGACCGACATGGTACACCGCGAACGCCGCAAACGCTCTCTGAACGACCTTACTTTTCGACTTTGAGCCACGCCCGTTGAAAATCACGATACACTGCTGCAGTTTCTCACCTGTTATCCGTTTGATATAGCGCACCCCCGATATTTTTCGAGAACATGACGTTTGTATCGAATTGCAGATATCACGAACGATCGATACGAAATATGGGGTTGCTCGCATAGTTCGCGGCGGGATTTAACCCCCGGACGGTGAATAACGCGGTAATCGCGCATGCTGGGTATGGGGGTCAAACATGACCCAAAGTTAGGTAAGGCAAAAGACCTAATGCTTCGACACGTTCTTGTAGTGTCCCACCTGTGCTAATTCTACTTATCATTCACTCTGTATCTCAACAAATTATTTCATTCTGTTTTTCAAATGACACACATCGTATATTTTTTTCAAATAGTTGTGCTAATTTTATAGGAAGAATGGGTTAGGTTATATATACATGTCATGTATAACATGTATAACATGTCATGTGTATAATATATGTATAACATGGCATGTGTATATCATATGCATAACATATCATGTGTATGTCTATGCATTACATGTCATGTATATGTCATATGTGTAACATGTCATGTGGAAATCATATATATAACATGTCATGTGTATAGTATGTTATATGTATCAAATGTATCATTTAATACAACATGTATCATATGCATAACATATCATGTGCATGTCTATGCATTATATGTCATGTATATGTCATATGTACAACATGTCATGTGGAAATCATATGTATAACGTGTCATGTGTATTCATATGTATAACATGTCATATGTATAGTATGTTATATGTATCAAATGTATCATTTAATACAACATGTATCATATGCATAACATGTCATGTGTATATCTATGCATTATATGTCATGTATATGTCATATGTACAACATGTCATGTGGAAATTATATGTATAACGTGTCATGTGTATATCATATTATAACATGTCATATGTATCAAATGTATCATACAATACAACATGTATCATATGTATAACATACAGTGTATTGATATCATAATGTATATCGTATAACATAGAGAATATTGATGATATATGGATAGGTGGCATAACCTTAAAATAATCATTTTAAAGTTGAAATTAATCCTCCAATAATTATTATAATCAGTCATTTGTTGAAACATCGTTGAATATCGAGTGCTCTTAGGAATTTTGATTTATAACTTTTAGAATGAATTTCAATAAATCTCAATAACTTTCAATAAATTTCAATAACTCTCAATAATTTTCAATAAATCTCATGAACTTGTATAATATTTTTCCCACGAAAAATGTTTTCACAATCAGTGCCTGACCCCATCGATTTCTGGATTCGAAGTAACCTAAGATTAATCGATTACGAGCATTCGTTAAAATAACAAGATAGAAGAGGAAATTGATAGAAATAAATCTGACACTCTGCAATCGACGATAATAAGTTCACCTTGTTCGATTTTGTCTCATCACCGGCCATTATCATGTTTCGATCAGCGTAAATGGAAATAGCTTCGTTTTCGATTCTATCGAGTTAAATCGTGGAATGAAATTAGGAAGACTCGACGATTGCACGCATATTTTACCCAGGATATTTTGGCGTGTACACGTGAAACGGTTTGCGTTATAGATATTTAATTCCCAGAGTAAAGTTCAATTTTTATCAATATATCGCTGGATTTTGTTTAAAATTTAAACAAATACACGTCGCGAGTGTAATGATTGCTAAAATGAAACTCATTGAAGACGCAGTATAAAAATGCGGGTTTTCATGCTGAATGAACGGATTCACAGAGGGATGTTTTCGGAAACATCATTTGCAATAACTACGAATGTGTGTACACAGCCAAATGGAAACGCTTTTGTGAAAGCTATGGGTATTTTCGATATAAGCAACTGAAAGTGTATGCAATTCGCGCTTTTAATTGATCCGACACTGATGGAAATAGATTTCAAAGGTACTTCAACGTAATGTTAACCATTTTAACCTATTTTTTGTTACAAAAATATAACGTATCAATATTGCTCTGGTTAATTGCTTTTTACATTTTTTACACTTGCTTCGAATTTAACAAACTTTCAAATGTTTTCATTTTTAAGTCACTTTATAATCGAAGAATTAGAAATTTAAGAATTTTACAATTGGGATGTTAGAAATTTTTATATTGGGTTACTTTTCAAATTGGGAGATTCAGAAATTTTCAAACTGTAAAATTTTGTAATTTCTCTATTAAAAAAATTGCAAATGTTCTAACATAGAAATATTCACATTTAAAAATGCACTAATTAAAAACATCAAAAATGACCAAACGAAATGAAAAAGCGAACAAAATTTCAAATTTTCATAATCGCCAACAAATTCGTGCTTCTTCCAACTTCTCAATAAGTACATTTAATTATGTCCGCCGGAAATTTCGAACAGGAGAGAGAGAAAACTGGCAAGGTTTTAGTGACAGGAAGTTATAGCGAACTTATTCAAATCCGGCCTACGTTTGTCCGGAAATTCGTTCTCTGTTCCTGAACCGTGAACTTCATCTTTCACGGCAATGACCAGGAAGCCTTCGAAACTTTTGCCGAAAAGGAAGTTTTAAGCCGCAAGATTGTAAGGACGAAACGATAAGAGCAGATGGGGCAGACGAGCGAGAAATTGCAATTAACTTCTTCCATGGTGAATCAATAAAAAGTGTTACTATATTTGTGACAACTTTTTTTAATCTCTTTCTGATTTAATCAAAATTTTTTTAAATAACATTCAACGCCTTGACAAGTATTTATTATACTTTTTCACCGATTGTTTCTTATTTCAATTTATTTCATTCATAATTTGCACAAACATAAATTGATATGAAAACAGTTCGTACACTTTACACCCTAAAAATATTGTTCTAAACTTTTTTTCGTAAGGTGACTGCAAATGGAAGAAAAATTGTGAGTAACATTACAGGTAACACCCTGTAGTCGCATATTGAAGTGTCGATAAAAATAATTCTCAATTAAGTTGAATCGCCTGTTGTAAATATTCAAAGAGCAAACGAGAATGAAGCGATCCTGCAGGGTATTCAATTTGCACGATATCCGGGTGATCGTAGTAAGACCGTCGGTGTAATTGAGGATTAAAATGATTTCTGATAAGCGACCACGATTTTATCGGTCTCTCATTAATTACACTCGCACTTAATATCCGGCCTTTCAGCCTGGCACACACAGTGGTTCACAGTGAACCCGCGGAAAATAATATCGAAGTCCGTGGAGTTGGTAGCGGTGCTCGGTCAGACGATTTGTTATGAGCTTAATTGATAATTTACTGGCGCATAAGCACGTACCGCTACAAATTATTTCGGTAACAGTGCCCCGGCAATAAATATCGGCCGACGTAACACGGTTCGTAATTAAATTACGACTTATCGATCTGTCTGGACCGTCCCCGGTGAACATTTCCTGGGGAACGTGATGCGTTTTCAAGGTTGTCCCTGTTCGAGATTCGATTGACGTGCAGTTCACGTTCGTCGCGATCGATTCGTTCGAACTCTGGGGACTTCGCGGTTGGCAGCTCTCAATAGAGATAAAATGGTTTAGAAAAGTAGTTAGACTGATACGGCGAGCCATTAATCAAAACCATATAAATATGTATGAAGCCGAGAGATGGATGTCTTCAACATCGTGATGGATGATGGAAAAGTGCACGATGGTTTCAAGTTCTATGGTACTCAGAGCTTCTAAATGCTTTCCTCTACTCACAAAATGTTTTCTGCATTTCTGATACTTCACAATATTTAGCATTAAAGTTAACTTGTAACAAATCTGGTCAATATTCACACCTATCTATTGACTACAGTATTTTCTATTTACTACCTGTTGCAAGTAGTTAACAATTATGTTTGGACCATAATTTCGCACAAGACAAAAATACTTCCCTTAAAGCTACGGAGATTCAAAGGCAACAAAACGGTTATTCACGAATATCTCGTTAACCGTCAGCTCCACGGCAAAATTTGTTATTACCAAATTTGTCGCTTAAAAAATTCCCTACAAAAACGGTTGTACGAATTCCTCTGTAGGACCAACCGTTTTCATGCGAAATACCTTACAAGTTTTCAACCCTATAACAGAGATCACAAGTTAATATTTTTGAAATTCTACTTAAATTATATAAAACGATAAAAATGTATAAATATTAAAATTTCTTGTAAAGATAACTTGTCAAAGTGGAACAATATTAATTTATTTCCGAATTTACAATTTGAACGAGTCTATTAAGATGTTAAAGCTTAATAAAAACGAGTAATGAATAACTTGCTTATGATATTGGAATGAAAAATGTTCGGTTAAAGTGTCCTCGTATCAAAACAGTTAATTAATCTGTCTGTTTCTCGTAAACGATAACGAGTCTGTTCGTTTCTTGAACGCCCGTTTGTTTCGCCTCGTTCGCATTAGCAGTGCGAGTTTGGTTAAGCAGCAGTTCCATTCGCACGCAAATACGCTGTTTTAAAGCGATTGTTTGCCCCGGCGGGTACAGTTGGTGGAAATTCATTTCAGATTTTGTTTGATGTTAAACAGGTTGACGCTCCGGCGCGGAACAAATTTTGAGCGGAATGTAATTTCGGGGCCAATGCAGTTAGCCGGAACTTGCTGGGAGTTATAATAAATTACCGAAATTCAGAGTCGCTAAATGTTCGTAGAATAAATACCGAAAAATTCGCTCGAACGCAGGTTGAATGACACAGGTGCAATTAAAAAACGTGTTGATGGGATAACTGCCACCGAGGAATTCACGATAACGGTTCAAAATATTGTGGCTCGATTATTCGATCGTTTGAAAGGCAAAAATCGTAGAACATTTGATCGATTTACAGAATTTCGAATAATAATTTCAAAATTTAGTCTATCTTATAATAATCATTATAAATTTTTAATAATCACGATAAAATTTCATTATAATCAGTATAAGAATATATCTAACTTTTTTATACAATTGTACTTTCATGGTGGAATCATCGTCATATGTGTTTTGACACTATCACATATGTGAAAGTATATCGTATAATAATCATTATAAATTTTTAATAATCACAATAAAATTTCATTGTAATCAGCATAAAAATGCACCTTATTTTTGTATACAATTGTACTCCTATGTTGGAGTCATACGTGTTTTGACACTATCACATATGTGACATACAATTTTTTATTACCACATATGTATTTTTCTTTCATATCACTATAATACTAGTGGCACTTTGTTTATGATACTTCATGTATTTTATATCATAAAGTAGAAAAGACTTCATGATATAAAATTATAAAAACTTTAACTTATAATGTAAAATTATGAAATTTAAAAATATGATTCCTTGCAATATCTTTCTGATATAGATATCTATAAAGTACGCGATCGTGAAGAATATAACTCTCCGTTAAATTGGAAATGGAGATTTGATATCCAATAATTTCTTGATACAACATTCTGTTTACGCAAAATCTAACTTTTATCGGAGAAATATCGAGATGTATATAATAAAAATCTGACGACGAATTAATTTAGGAAGCGCCGTATAAATTACTGCGAATTATGCATAAAATAGTATCCTGTAAATATTTTCAAAGCTAAGTTCAAAGAACAGCAACTGCAAGCAGTAGAACACCTATTTAGCTTCAAATTCCAGCAAATCGAGTTACAAATTCGTCGGCAATATATCAGCGATAAATGGCCCCGTTCCAAAAATCCCGAGAAAATTTTTCGCCTCGTGGCACAGCATCGAGTAACTTATTTCATCCGCGTCCACGCGAAGCTGTGGCCAATAACGACGCAGAACAATGAAGCCCATGTAACTTTGAGAAACAACGAAATGGTACGCTATTCAGCTTGCTGTGTTTCCCTTCGCGCGTTCAGGAAAACTTCTTGGGCAAAGTTACGCCCGCTCACACTTTTCCAGCCGCAAAATCTGTTCCCATGGGCGCGGAAAAGTTTCGGTCCGGCAACCCGTCGTCAACTCCCTTTCTCGACAAGGGGTGACAACCCTCGAATCAACGCCGCAGAATGCCTCTCCTCCAATCCGACAGGAATTATTTATGGACGTCAAAACGACTTCGTGGCCATTTGTGAAAAGTTATGGCCACGTGAAAGGAATCTGTCGTTGAGAGAAGCTACAGGAGGATGAATTTTATGATCGATGTACTTTTTAATCGGATACAACTGTTTGACTTTGAAATTTTTGGTAAAGCGATAATAGAGGAGTTTGAGTTATAGTGACAAGGTATTCGCTTTGTTCCGATTTTTCCGTCCCGTGTGTGTATTTGAAACATTTCGTGTATGTGAAATGTTACACATATTAGTTTTTGTGTATGTATTTTAATCTAACCTAAACTTGCGATAATGTAATAGCTGTGATGTATCCATAATTTAATATATATAAAGTGTTACACACATATTAACTTTTGTGTATGTAATTTAACAATAACTTAACCTAAACTGGCCATAATGTAACAACTATGATGTAAATATAATTTAATATATATAAAATGTTACATACATATATTAAATTTTGTGTACGCAATTTAACCATAACTTAAACTGACCATAATGTAATAACTATGATGTGACCATAACCTTGTATACATATATGAAATATGATATGTATATTAATTTTCCTTTGTATAATGTAACCATAACTTAATCCAAACTGACCACAAAGTGTATATAATATAACGACAATTTAATCTAAGTGAACCAAACCTAACATAAATGTGATGTAACATAATTCAACCTAACTTGACAATAATGTAATAACTTCAATGTAACCTTAACTTAACCTAAATTAACCATAACGTTATAACTGTAATCTGATCGTAATATAACGCGAACTGTCCGTAACCATAAATTGAAGTATAACCTAACCTCACCTGCCCGTAAAGACGAGTAAAATCTAACTCAACTAACTTAGAAATTCTCTGAACCTCTAAATATTCAAATCAGTAGCAAATTTCAGTTCCGAAATTTCGAGATCCCCAAATATGTGTATTTCTATATCCGTAAATCCCCAAATTCCAAAGTCCCTAATTCTCAAAATACTCAAATTCTTATATCTTCAAATTTGTAACTTTTCAAATTTTCAAATTCAATATTTCTAAAAATCGACAAATGGATTGTTCATTCTTGTCACACATCACGTGTCAAAATAAATTATCACGAAAGAAATGAAATGCTTGGACGTATTCGAGCGATCTTAATGTTTGAAGCACGCTGTAGTTTCTTGGCTGTGAAGAAGACAACGACCGTAAAAGCATATCCCAGTTGGCGACATATTGCGAAACGAGCGGCTGTTCGTCTCAACTATTCATGACACGCAGCGAACTTTATCCTACGGGAGGTTAGTGCGCTATAAAAAAGTTGGACAACAGAATTAACCAGAGGGCAGGATGCACGGTTACAAGTATCCGGTCGGAAGGCCTTAGCGACAGCCAGTTTCGCCGATGAGGCCCCAGCGACGCGACTATGTGTCGTCGTGAAATTTTCGACATTCCGACAGCGCCAATTCGAAAGTTTCGCGACGCGGAGTTCGAGCTGGGGCGTTTCCGGGCCGATGGCGGTGGTCCGTTGCCCGCGGTGCTCGAACAATGAGCCCCGTGACATTTCAGACCGCGGCTCTTCGCTTCCGCTTTTACGAGCCACACCACCCTCTTCTCCCCGCCAGGATATTTGTTCTCGTTCCATGGAAAATCGCGCTGTTAGTTCGTTTCACGGCTTGCTGTAAACCCACCGACGGATGAAATACGCTCGCATTCCGCTCGCCGTTACGATCTAACCTCACAATTTACAAGCTGACGGCTGCTTATATGCTCGCAAAGTGGCTTTGTTGCCTACTTCGAAAAATACCGACATTCCTTACTTTGCGCCTAATCTATCGTGTTCTGATTTATGTGATCTGCATTTTGTGTAAAATATAAAAATCATGGGGGTAAAATACGTGGAGAAATAAGCAACATCATAGGAAACCTCAGAGAAAATTGTTCTATTACATTGCACTTATCGATAAGGTAATCTTGAAATTTTCAAGATTTAACAATTCTAAATTTAAGAATATTTAAAATATTTATAAATCCGAAAATTTGAAATTTCTGTGAATAAATTAACGATGGAGAGCTTACATGAAATTCTTGGTAAACGTTTACTGTACCAACATTATAAATCGAGTCACCCCTAAAATAATTTTCGCTGAACCTGTATCTTAATTCATCTACACTAGTTTCCCTCTTTATCGGATTAGATAAATTGCGAATAACCGGAGGCAATAATAAGAGGAAAAAGAGTGAACGCAAGGGGTAATTACTCTCGATGTTAGGGAAAAGGCAGGAAGGCTTGTAACAATAATACCACGTTTTCGAGCGATAATTTATGGTTAGACGAGGGCAACATGCTACGGGGGTTGTAAAGATAACACTGAACGCGAAAAGCGTGGTTGTAAAACGACGTTAGGGCCGTTACCGAGCCAGCGGGCGTCGAGGAGAACAAAATGGCGGGAAAGTAGTCGACGAGAAAAAGGCTCGTTTTCGGAATATCGGTAAAATTAATATTCTGCCGTAAAGGATATGTCACGCGTGTGACGGGTGAACGTATCATAGTTATTTCCTGCGAAGATAACGATTGTCGATGTACCGAAAATCGACCGCATTGGATCCTTTTTAATATCTGGCACGTCAGCTGCAGTGGAACTCAAACTTTCGTTATTTCTTCCCCATTTCGTCATTCTCTGTTCCCTTGTCTCTTTCGTTCGCTTCCGAGTGGGGAATTCTAAATTTTTTACTGGTAACTCGATCCGCGAACGTCCTTGTCTATTTTTTTTTCTATTCTCCACCCACCTTTTCTTCCTTCAGCTGACAGATGAAGAAGTCTGACGCGGAAACGACTCTCTTCCTTCGGTTTCCTTCGCGGTATTAAATTCCTCTGCGGTGAGAAGCAACATTCGAAGGGATCGCTAACGTGCCGCCATCATGAGTTCGCTCGATTTCTTCTTTTTTCATCCGGGATTAATTGTGAGGGATGATTAATCCGACGGTGAGTTCGTTTTCCGTTGGAATTCGGTGTTGCGACTTAATTAGAGTTTGGGAGTGGGTCAATTTCATTATCGCGCTGAATTGTTTTAATTTAATTAAGTAATTATGATAAATAACGTAGAGGAAGAGTATTAATTTGTTTACGTGCGAAACGGGTGTATGTTATATCCTGATATATATTCCTCCTGTATCATTTGTTATTTTGACAATATAAAATTAATATATTATAAATAAACCTTACAATATAAAAATTGAATCCAACCTTTGAAGTTGTTAATTATAATCAGGAGCAATCGTTGCTCATTTCGCAGAACAGTTTGATACTTCCGCGTGTATAAATAAAGATTTCCAGATTCGTCATCGATGAAATACGGGTAGTGTCGTTTTAGGCTAATTTGACGGATAGGAATATCATCTGCAAAAGAAAAGCGGATTCGCCGGGTAGGAAAAATGGGTTGGTCTCGATATTACTGGAGTGCAGTTGCGAGTTAATCTTCGTCCGGGACCGGTCCGAAGCTTACGTTTCATCGGGCTGGGCATTCAAGTCGGATTAAATTCGGAAGGGGAGGAGAACGCAATTCGTGAGCAATTTTTCGATCAAGAAATTCCGGCGTGGTAAAGATTACCCGCGTGTCCCGCAACCCCTCGATACGTATTTTCCGGAGAAGAAACCCGCGAGATATTCCTTTGTGTGTGGGAGATATTGTAATTGGATCCAAAGGAAAACTTTCGTGACAAAGAGGGTCTCTATCGGGGAAGCTCGATAAACTTTCGGAAATTTTTCTCATTGGTTCGCCAACGAATTAAATTACGTTTTCGAGGGTCGACGAACTTTCAAGTATAACTCGATGCGCAGCCTTCCGCCACAGACAACCGTTATAAACCATGATGAAGTTCCAACATTGATCACCGGACAATTCTATGCATGGTTCACATGCACATGGTAGATAACATTATTGCCATCATCATCGTTATCGTTGTGAAACGTCAGCGATTCAAATGGTCCAAATAAAATTACGTTTACGATGCTCGATTAATTTCGAACTGGTACGATCTTTCATTACAGCGAAACTTACTTTGTGCTCTAATTTGCCCGGAAATGAAAATTGTTTCCGTAGAATAAAATAATGTACATATTTTAAACAATAAAAATTTAAACAAATACGTTCATTAAAATGTTACATTAAAATTAATAACCCCGTTTGAATGTACACCCGAGAAGTACACATATAATTAATATAATTCATGTGATATCTGATATACTTAGCGTTACTAAAAGAATAAATAACCCCACGTAATTTGTACTGCAGTAAAACTAATTTATCCCTGTTAATTCTAAAATACGATATGCAAACACGTCGTAATTTAATAGTGACGTATCAAGAATACAAGGCACCATAACTTCCGCGATAACATCTGCGCTTAATCCCCCGTTATTCTTACGTTTACGGCTTGAATACACCTGACGAAGCTTAACACTTCATTCCGAAACGTATCATCAAAACCATCAAAGTCATTATCATTAAAGCAACGAATTAATTTGCCGGGGTGAATGAACTTTGTAACTATTGCAATCTGTGATAAAGTTTCGACATAGATCACGAAACAAACCAGTATCCATGGTGTCGTTATCGTCATCATCGTCATTATCGTCATTAAGCGTCAGCAATGTTCCCTGTCATTAGACTCACGCGATGCTTGATTTACGACACAGGTCGTTCGTTCAGCTATGGGGCTTAGAAGCGGGATGTGGTCACCGAAATTAAAAGCTTGGTCCGATGCATTATATATCGTAGACACAGAGCGCGACCCCATGAATATGTATGGGGAAACGGAGGACGCGTGTAACAACGTCCTTGCCTGGTGTTACGTATTCACGAATTTATAACCGTGGAACGGTGCCTTGTCGGGGACCGTGTCGATTGTTCGTCCTGCTGCGAGGATGTGCACGAGGCCGCGTTTGTAAGGAATTTTAAAGGACGGAAACGGGCGGCTTGTAATTAACGGACCTGGAAGGGAAACTGCTACGACATGAAGCAATCTGTTTCTTTTTGAACCACGAGCGAGTGTAACTTCCTTTGGATAAGAATAAAGAGTATAACGGGTGGAGACATTTACTTTTCTCCTGAAATGATTTCTTAATTTACCTATTCGGAAATTTTTTAATTTCTTAGGTTCTAAATTTTGAAGTTTCAGAATTGTCAAATTTTCGAAAATTCAATCGGACTCTCAAGTATTCAAATTTTTTAAATTTTGATTATATTGAATGTCATGTATTCTGCTTGTACTGAAAGTTTCTTTACAGTGAAAAATCGTGTCTGAATGGGTTAATGTAAGTTTTGATGAAGATTAAATGCTAAATATTATGAGAAATGAATATCAGTAATCAATATGTTAAATGTTATTGAGTAATGTATATGTTAAATGTTAGAAGAAATCTAAGGAGGAATTAAAAAAATACTTGAAAAGTTATTCAGCGTTGAACAGTTATTTTTCTTTAAAATATGCGTATTGTTAAAGGTAATTTAATGTACCGATATATTTTACCGTCGCTATATTTCTTACCAGGAATTAATTTAATTTATTTCCGATGAACGGGTCAGTTAACTTGAATATAACAAAATGTTAATTAAAATATATTCAAGAAATTTTACATAAATTATTAAAATTTGGAACGCGGTTGTTGGCCAAAATATTAATTTCAGAAATGGATGCAATGATAATAATGATTTTGAATATTTGCTGCTTAATTCATTATTAATACACATGACATTTTATAAACGAGATACAACGTTCGTATACAGGGTTTTGCGTTCGCTCGTTATGGAGTGGAAACACGGTAAAACTTGTGCCGGAATGCAAATCGGTTAATATTTTAATAAAATTGCCGTGCAAAGTGTGGCCATTTGGGGATCTCGAATCCGATTTCCATATTCCGCGGGATTAATTTTTATAGCGGGAATAATTATTCAAGGGAAAATATTTACTATTCTCTATAGACTTTAATAGTATACGATGCATTAACGCGACGCATAAACCACGGTATATGCCATTATCGCGTTCGACGCATTTAACTACTTGATTACGGTTTGTATCCATTTTTCCTCTTAACTTGTTATTAAATCTGCCCGGTTTCTACCGTCGGTTGTCCTCGTATTTTTCTACGGATTCGATCGGCAGAAATTATTTTCTCGGCTCGAACGATTATGGAAATCAACGGGCACGGATGCGACTTCGGGATAAAAAGTAAAAATTCGATCGGAATTAAAAGCAAAAAGAGATTGTTATTCTCGTTGAATCGTGCTGAATCCGCCACTTCTGCGAACAGCATAGAATCAGCCATCTTTGCGTTTACAAAAAACACCATTGTGATCGCTGATTAAAAAGTAGCATCATAAAATTCTTACCTTTATTCGAAATTTATCTGTTCGGAGTTTGCATCGAATATTTTATGATCAAGAATTTTTTAAAACTTTACGATTATTTACTACAGCTGTAATTTATGTAAAAATATTAAATCATACGAAAATCAATTTGTATTGTTAACTATTTGCTCTAATTTCATTAGACTCATATTTCTTATATTCCTTTTGCATAAATTATTTAACACTCAATTGCTTTTACATCCACCACAAATTGATACGAAACGTTGACTTAATAGAAAAAAAGATCGTTTATAATTATTTGATTGGTGGCTTCTGAAATTGAATGTGTACCAAATAATTTGGAATACCGCAAACAATATTACCTCAGTGGCGATATAATTCAGCAATTACAGTGAATTATTTGAAACCTGTCAGCTGTTTCGATCTTTCGCATATATTAATCAGAGAAAAGCCGAAGAAGCACAGGAATTAATTAAATCCCGCCGTAGCAATTTCCTCAATTTCGTTTGTTGTTAACAACGAGATGCATGAAATGTATGGCCAGGAACGTAATTCGCGAGGAACGATAGCGTACGACGCGTTATATTTTCCATAGAATAATAACGCTCGAATTCCGCGGATATGAATTTTGACTTTCATGTCGCCGGATATTACACGAATATTTGTCAATTTTAATCAATGTTTGGTGAAATAACGGGCACGAAAAGGTCAATCGCGACGTGCTGCTATGAAAATCGTTTAACTTGTATTTAAAATGCAATAAATTTGAAAGGAACACGAGTCTGGAAATGAACGTTTCCCGTCAAACGGAACTCTAATATGACAATTGCGATTGGCTAAATAGTAATGCGAGAAAAGAATACTACTGTTCATGGACTGATATTTATTCGAAGAGGAATTGTATTAGAAAGGAAGGTTTATTGTTTGGACACATTTCTTATTTAGTTTGTAGAAATTGCAAATTTTTTGTGGTTAGAAATTTAGTTGAACATTTGGGGAAATGGTAGGTTGGAAATTTGGGGAATTTGAAATTGAAATATTTGGAGATTTAAGGAATTCGAAACTTAAATGTTTGGAAATTTGGGGAAGTCGAATTTCAGTATTGGAAAATGTGGGGAATTGAAAATTTTAATATTTGATAATTTAGGGAATTCGAAATTTAAATACTTGGTAATGTGGAAAATTCGAAATTTAAATATTTGTTAATTTACCAAAATTTGATAATTTGGACATTGTATCGTAATTTCCAAAGTCCTGTTCCGAACCAAAAATTAAAAAAACAGTCAAAAATACTTTCCTTCGATTTCTGAATGCAAAATTTGTGTCAGGGTTTTCAAAACACCATGGAGTCGTTTATTCTTGCAAACCTTTTACTGACGTTATATCGTAATTTCCGAATTCGGGTTCCGAAGCAAAAATTAAAAGGCAGTCAAAAATAACAAACAGCTAACGGCTGTTGGCAAGGTTGTTTTTCCCTTTCTACCAGTTCCGCTTGTTTGACTGTTTTAAAAATTGAAGCGACAGTTGCGGTGAAGTTCTCTCGGAAGTAATTTCGAGCCATGGTCCGAAATATCCAATTTCTGCGCTCCCGTAGCGAACAGCGTAGCAGCTTTTGAAATTGAGGAAAAGCAGTGACGTGGACAAAGCAGCCAACGGTGTTGGAAACTAATGTGCTTGTCTTCTTTGAGAAGGCAAAAGTAAAAAATATACGGCGGTACAAGTTTTATTCTACCGGCAACAACAATAGCTGCACTGATACGACTTTCTCGATCCTTGGAGTTTCTGTAGGATAAACTTAATAATTACAATGTTCCATTGTACAGTGAAATAAGACAAATGGATCGTCGCTTTCGTTCCTCATTTCCCCGGTTCAAATGTTTACTGACGAAACAGGACGGTTGGTTTCCGCGGGACTAAATTGCCTCTCCAAAATAACCTTGGCCGTCACTTCTCCGCTTTAATATCGAAATGATGAACTTTCTTTTTGCATAAAATAAACGGAGAAATTATAACACAGCGTCGTCAAGATAAATCTGCTACAAGAACCGCTTAATGTTTCCGCGAACTTTCCTATTTATACGCTAATTCATTTCTTCCCGGGCATAAAATATTCCGCTATTATTCAAAGTACCAGCAACACGACGTCTTCGTTCTACAAGTGTTAACAAATTAAACATAATGAATACGAACGTCGCGAGGATCCCCTATCTGTATCCATCAACGTTCCTTTTTTCGTTCTCCCGTTTCTTTTCTCCGTCGATAAACGAAAGTACCGGGCATAACAGTTTCCAAGCTCTCGTATACACAGATTAATTTCAGGTGACGATGATCAACTGCCGGAGTCCAATATACCAGTGTAATTCCTCGTCATAAATATTGATACCCAACGTGGAAACCAGGGAAAAAGCATAAAAGGAGAGCGAGTAGTTCGTATTCGATTTACATGAGGAGTCCATTTATCTCGACGTGCAAGCCCGGTCACGCATACTCGCGTACACCTGCAACGTTGAACACGCGCGCACGTCTAATGGGCAATTTGAATAAATACGATATTAAAGCCTCGAAACGGCGATGTCGACGCCGTGTAACCGGTCGTGCAGTCTGGTCACTCTTGAATCAGGAAGAGGCAAGAAAAATAGCTGACAGCCAGGACAGACATGGCCCATTAGCGTTGCCATCGATTCGCGTGCAACGCGCTACGACGTATTGTCAACGACGAACGAGGCATGCATCAAACGTGCTTCCTGATTACACCGGTGACTCGCATTTCCTACGCGATCGTAAATTAATATCGCGCCGACGAATATATACGTCGAAGAAGCTACGCGAAATATACACTGTTTCATACTCTCTCTCTCCTTTCCATAGTAGCATGGAACAAAATACTATTCATGGCAATTATCGGGGATTATGGGCTTGTCGTTCTAATGACATGGAAATATTTTATCAAGGACTACGTTTTGAACAACTTTTGCTTCGTTCTTGGTTTTCAGAATTTTTCATTTTTTCGAAATTTTTTCAGTCAAGTTTGATGGCAATTATTGAGAATTATGAGTTTCCCGATTTAATGACCTTGAAATATTTTAGGACAACGTTTTGAATAACTTTGATCTGTTAGCTTCGTTCTTGGTTTTCGAGATTTTTTATTTTTTTCGAAATTTTTTCAGTCAAGTTTGATGGCAATTATTGAGAATTACGAGTTTCTCGATTTAATAACTTTGAAATATTTTGTCAAGGAGAACGTTTTGAACAACTTTAGCCTCGTTATGGTTTTCAAGTTTTTCGTGAAATATGAAGGTGCATATTAGGATATGAAGATAGATACATATTAAGTTTTTATGATAGGTATATTACTTATTCTATGTAATATTGTACCAAGCATTGAGAGGGAAGCTAGGTAGGAACGTATGTTGTAAGGATGACCCTAATTTCACAGTTAAGTTTCTATTACTCGGTTGTTTAGGGTCTCGCCCCATTAAATCTTAATTAGACCCTACTCAGCAGTCATGTAAATCTTCCCCTTGGGTTTTATGGTATAAAGAAATATTTAAGCCCTTAAAGTCTCAAATTTCACACACCTTCAAATTCTACAATTCTTCAATCTCTCAATCTTCAAACATCAAAAATTCTAGATTCTCCGATTCCCTAATTCCCAAATACCAAAGATTGCAAAGTCTTCAATCCCCAAATCTTCAAATTCTCAAGTCCTCAAGTTCTCCAATCTTCCAAATCCCAAACTCCAAGTTCCAAAATCTCCCATTCCTAAACACTAAAATGTCCAAACTCTCCAACTCCCAAATCTCCAAATTTTCCAATTCTCAAACACCAAAAATCCTAAAATCTTCAAACTCTCAAATCCTCAACTTCCCTAATTTCCCAATTCTCGAACACCAAAAGTTTCCAAACCCTTCTAATTACTAAACGTCTAAATACATCCTCGTAATATCCTCAACTTCTCCGATCTAGAATTCTAAACGTCGAAATTCTCCCCACCTCGAGCCATTCTCGAACACAGTTAAATTATAACTTGGAAATAGATATTTCTTCATTAGTTTCTAACTCTGACATACTAGATAACTCAAAGTGGTTAAAACAATCTAAATTTCAATTCCAAACGAACGACTTCGCTACATTTCACTCCGCCATAAACAAAGCTAGCCATAAATCGCTCTGCAATACTGCTCCATTCAGCAACGCGGAAACGTTCAATCATCAAACAGTTGAATACTAATCAGGAAATGAACTGGCCTTTTCCGCGCGATGTCAAAGATCAATTCAATATTATCAAACTCGCACCTCAAATACTCGGAGCAAATTAGAAATTCAAGCAAATTAGTTTCACCCGCCTGGCAGGATCGCTGCTCATTGCAAATATTAATCTAACTGTAATTTTTGTTTGAAGTAGCTACGCTGTCTTTATTAATACAGACAACGCAGTATACTAAGTATGTAGACTTTGGAAAGAGTACTTGTGGATTTGGGGGTTTTAGGATTTGGGACTATGGGGATTTGGAAATTTTTGGACTTATGGATTTGGAGATTTTTGGGAATTCGGAAATTTGGGATTATGAAATTTTGAGATTTGGGAATTTAGAGATTTGCGCATTTGTGGATTTGAGGATTTTAGGGTGTGGAAATATGAGGCTTTGGAAATTTAAGGATTTGAGGATTTGGCGATTTGGGTATTTGGAGATTTGGAGTCTTAGAAACTTGGAGATTTGGCGGTTTAATAATTTGGGACATTAGGAATTTGGGAATATAGGAATTTCAGGATTTGGGGATTTGTAGATTTGGAGCTTTGGGGATTTGGCGATTTGGCGATTTGAGGATTTGAGGATTTGGTGAATTGGCGTTTTAGAGAATGATAGATTTGTAAACTGGGAGACTTGGAAATTTGGTACGTTAACAATTCGGAAAATAAGGGTTTGAGGATTTGAAGATTTGTCGATTTATTAATTTGAAGATTAAGATATTTAGAGATTTAGAAATTGGAGATCTGTGGATCTCAAGATTTCGAGATTGGGGTATTTTGGTATTACAGCACGAAATCTATTTCGATATCTAAAAGATTCATTCATTTGATTAAATTTTTGCAACTTGAGGTTTACAAAATTTCTAAATCAGCGAAGCGTATAATATTCGTGAAAGAAGCAAAGAACCCATAAAACAAATCTGTATAATTAATGTTTCCAAAATTGATGACTCCATAAAACAAAAGTAACTTTCGTGCTTCACCGTGGATAAAAGCGATTAATATTTTGAGGGTAACATAGAAAGTCCGTAGCCAGTTCCTATAAAGTTACCCCGATAATTACGAACCAAGAGCAAAACGCGGTATCAAAATCGACGCTGGTGTCCGTACTGGTGCACACAGATTCTGGTCGGCTAATTAAATTCGGTCTGAGCCTTACGTGTGGCAGGCGACGGGACAGGCCGCAAACAGATACGAGGATCGTATATACACGCGTGCATCTGTCGGCAAATAGAATTTCGTGGGCGACGTAGAGAGACGAGGATGCGGTGGTTGCAGGATGTTCAATCGGACAGGACGCGCTCAATGTCCCGAAAGGCTATCTGCCTCGATATACCGTCTGTTTCTACACATACGCGAGGCCATCGTGGTGTGTGTGTGGCCCAGGCATGACGTTCGTAATGCGGTGACAATGAGGGGCCATATTAAACCGGTAATGGCGCCATTCGAATACACGATAACCGATGTCGTTGTTATCTCGCGGGGCTCGTTCCGTCGATCAACCAACGTTACTCGGGAAATATCGGCTGAGATTTACTTTTATCTGTTTTTCCTCTACCCAACTCTCACATGCGCGCGCGCGTGTGTGCTGGCTTTATCGACAGTTATAATTCTTCGCAGTTTTTCAGAGACGTTTAGTGTTCGTTGATTCGGTCGGGGGATGTTTGATTAATGAGTCGAGGAGGAATAACGAATGGATGCTCTGAATTAATGGTGATGTTATGGAATTTTTAAGTTGGATAATGTGCTTTCTTACGGTGTTGGGCACTTTGGATTAATCGTTGTTGTTTCCGCGATTATGAGTTATAGTCACGTGCCTGGGGACTGCTTTATCTTTTGGGAATTGTTGCGCGGTGTATTTATGTTCGCCTGTTTCGTTTTGTACTTCCAGGGCTGAAAGACTGAAGAAGAAAACTGAAAATATTGTCCATATTTAAGCAACGTAGAGAAGATATCGACGTATCGTCGATATTCGAGTATCGATTTGACGAAAACTAAAATTTTTGTACGCTTCTTTTATCGTGTCTTTCGTTTGACTGGGCATCAATAATGGGTGTTCCCAAGCTAAATATATTATCAGTAAATATTTTGAATGTACGAGGTAAATACGGTTTGTCGATAAACATCAACAGTATCGACAATATTGCATGACAATGTATATTGATGTTGTCAATTTCCATCTAACACCTAGAGCAAACGGACCATAACATACCAATAACTAAAACGGGGAAGCGAAACACGTGAACAAATATATATTTCGACATTTTATTATATTATAAAATCTTCAAAATTATATCCGTAAGGAATACTAATTGCAACTCCCACAAAAAGGATCCCTAAAGCAACATTCGTTAATAACATCATTAACTTTCGGAGAGCGAAGTTGAAGATCAAAGATAAAGTCGATCATCGAATTATGAATAATGCCAATTATCGTTGGTGAACTTTCACCGAAGTTTCCGCGAAAGCGAAGGGGCTTTGAAGTCACAATGAAGGGTAGTTTCCATCGATGTATATCGGCTAGATGAGAGGCGGAAAAAAAGGAATGAAAGGATCGCTCTCTCGGGCACGTCGAAATCGACGCAAAAACGAGCTCGCCCTCTATCGAAGATAATCAAGCTCTTTAATTCGGAAATATTCCTCTCGTCGATCGGACGGAAAATTCGATCGAATAGCCTTCATTATCGTTCTTTTTTGTCCGAGCACATTCGACGAAACGATTTCACATCACGATCCAAGCCGCCATTCACCCCCGCGTTCCTTGCTGAGCAAGGACCTAACCAGGATACCTCGTAACGTTCACGGAAAAGCGAACGCAGCGCGGCAGGATGTGATCCAGGATGCACTTCCGGCGGCACTGATTCCGCCAGCCAACCTCCACGCCCGATCATCCTCTATCCATCCTCCCGTACCACATAGAAACGGAACCCGCGACCAAATATCAGAGTCAGGTCTTCCTCCATCCCGTTTTGTGCTCATCTTCCCGTTCCAGATCTTCCCTTCGAATTCGCCCGGGAATATGAGACGAGTACGTACATCCACGCACGGTCCACCGGATATTGAATAGTCGATGATGTTGTATGAAGCGATTCGCGTTGCAATGCGGGAATACAGACAATTAGAATGTTTCGAGCATTCGATCCCAAACGGAATATTGAATTGCGAGGGTTGCCTAGCGATATTTCGTTTCGGAGGTATAACAAAGTGTTAAACGGCCATTTGCATGTCAGACTCTGATATTACATGATTTCTTCATTTTATTATTTAGAGTCGTGCAAAATTCTAGGTATCTTTTTACGTGTCTTCTGAAAACATCAGGATAAGTCACAATATTTTATAAAATGAAACAAAGATTCTTTAGGAAGAATTATTTTGGAAATGTAGCTTTTTACTGGTCTTCTGCAAAACAGTCAGGATTAGTCAGAATATTTTAGGAAGTTAACCAAAGATTCTTTAGAAAGAATTATTTTGGAAATGTATCTTTTTACATGTCTTCTGAAAACGTCAAGATAAGTCACAATATTTTATAAAATGAAACAAAGATTCTTTAGGAAGAATTATTTTGGAAATGTAGCTTTTTACTGGTCTTCTGCAAAACAGTCAGGATTAGTCAGAATATTTTAGGAAGTTAACCAAAGATTCTTTAGAAAGAATTATTTTGGAAATGTATCTTTTTACATGTCTTCTGAAAATCAAGATAAGTCACAATATTTTATAAAATGAAACAAAGATTCTTTAGGAAGAATTATTTTGGAAATCTATCTTTTTACTGGTCTTCTGAAAAACAGTCAGGATAAGTCAGAATATTTTAAGAAATCGACCAAAGGTTCTTAAGGAAGATTTTAGAAATGTATCTTACAAAACAAAATAAGAGTTGAGTGCAGACTATAATAACTTTACTATGAAAAATCATTCAACAAATTAAGATCATCACTTTCCATAATAAATTAATTATCTTGCAGATACCTTATTTATTACGACATTTTTATATTTTTTAAATAACACATTAGCTAATGAATGTTAAAAAATAATAAATGCATTTAACCTGTTAAACTGAGGGTGATGAATTGAATCGTCATTCCAGTAAAAATATGCAAAATTTTATAATGTAGCTTAATTATATTAAATTATAACTTAAATTATAATTTACTAAGACCTTATTTTTTATCAAAAAAATATTACAAAAATATTACACAAAGAATATTACATATATTTAGAAAAATGTTTAAACTCACCTGTCTCAAAAATGAAGGCACACAAAATTGTAATGTGTATATGAACTATCCGATACTTTAGGAGGTAGAAATGCATGTAAAGAAATACATATATTTAGAAAAGCGTTTAACCTTACCTGTCTGAAAAATGAAGTCACACGAAACTGTAACGTGTATATGAACTACCCATTTTATGAGGTGAAAATGCATGTAAGGAAATTCCGGTAACGAATCAGTAGAATCGATGCGGCTTTGATCGTACATATTCAATCATTCCGGATACTCGGCAATGAAGATAATCGTAACGATCGGCTCAAAGTCCATCTACCGTTGAAACTATGTTTACCTTTCGCCCTGTTTCATGGCATTTCGCCGAAGCTCACGCTCAAGTAAATCGATTCGGGAATTCTCGCAGCTTTGTTAGATTCCTGCATAATCGGGGTCAGAGTTCTGAAATCGAGCGAAAAGCCAACCGAGCACGACCCATGTAAATTTACGGCGACGGAAATCCAGGCTGGAGGCGTTCGTTTCCGGCTGGTCAGTCGTATCCCCTCGTACGGTCTGTGCTGATTGGTTAATTAGACCGACCGAAAACAGCGAGTCCCATCGTCCCGAAACTCCGCGGTCGGAAATAGTTGAACGAAACTTTGCGGCTCGTTAGCAACCCTTCCTCTGTGTGTGGATGCTCGCCGATTATAACGTGAACGTGCGTGTTCCTCTTCCGGTTGAATCGATTCAATGATCGCGGCGAAACAACGATTAAAACTTTACCCCCGCTTCATAATTGCGAACGAGAGGGTTCACGTGACATGGCATAATGCAGCCAAGTATTCCGCATTTATGAGATGCTTGACTATATCGGTTTCTCAACAGTGTTTCCTTCCTACGTGCAGTTGCTTTAGTCGTGCAACTTTCTGCCGACGAGAACGCCAGTTTTTGTCTTCGGTTTATCATAGAATTTTCGATGCCTCTGCAAGCACTGCTTCGAGGTATCGATTTTGATATATACACGTATTCGGTATGGATTTATACGGCTGGGAGAAAATTTTCTGTGCTGTGGAATCCGAGTAGTGTGGATATTTGGGAGGTAATAGAGATTTTGCAATTTGGGGATTTGGGAAATTAGGGATTTGGGAATTTTGGGATTTGGGAATTTTGGGATTTGGGAATTTTGGGATTTGGGAATTTTGGGATTTGGGAATTTTGGGATTTGGGAATTTTGGGATTTGGGAATTTTGGGATTTGGGAATTTTGGGATTTGGGAATTTTGGGATTTGGGAATTTAGGGATTTCGGAATTTAGGGATTTGGGAATTTAGGAATTTGGGAATTTAGGGATTTGGGAATTTAAGGATTTGGGAATTTAAGGATTTGAGAATTTAAGGATTTGGGAATTTAAGGATTTGAGAATTTAAGGATTTGAGAATTTTAAGATTTGGGATTTTAGGAATTTGGAAACTTAGCGATTTGGGAATTTAGGGATTTGGAAGTTTAGGGATTCGAGAATTTAAGGAATTAGAGATTTAGGAATTTGGGAATGTAAGAATTTGGAAATTTAGTGATTTAGGAATGTAGAGATTTGTGGATGAGAGGAGTTGAAAATGTAGGGATTTGGAAATTACGGAATTTGATATTATAGAATGCTGAGAGTTTGAGGATTTAAAAATTTGTTAATTCAGGAATTTTATAATTTTGGAATTTTACAACTCCACAAGTTTCAAATTTGGAAATTTTTAAATTTGAAGGTTGGAGAGTATAAAGATATACAAACTTAAGAATGTGCTAACTTGAGAAATAAAAAATTTAAAAATATAAGAATAATCATAATATTTAAATTTAAATTTAAAAATCTGAATTTTGATACTTTAGAAATTTTCATGTTAAAATACATTTCTATAGTCTATTTCACGCAATTCACTATGTTCGTAATAAATTGATCCGTATGATTACACTATAGTGACCTAACCTCAAAATACATAAAAATTTTCATCTCTCCTAAGATATATTTTCTCTGCTGTTATCTAAGAGAAACAATACATTTCTCAGTATTCTTTTCGCACAATAAAAAAGCTCTGTTCTTTATGAAATAAATAAATTGTTGCACTTTCTGATATTACTGAACTGTACGCAGAACGCTATCTACACGTAAGCGATGGAAACTTTTCCATATTCCTAATACTCGCATCTACTTTATTTATACATAAACTTTTGCGAAGTAAACTTAGTAACGATCTTACTTAAAGAACCATCGAATATTCGTGACTTGAAATTTTATTCCAAACTTTAATACTTTTCCAAAAATGCAATAACATTGGAATCAAATTTTAATAGGACATTTCTAGTAATAGGATCATTGATGTGGAATGTGCTTTTTCAGTTTTTGCAAAACGGTGCTGGAAAATATACATTATATTTTATAGGCGAGCTTTTGAGATATAAAGTGGTGCTTTCTGATGCTTTGAGAAATTGATCCTTTGAAGAAACGCTGAAGGATCAATTCAAAGACTACAGAATTACGGCCGTAAACCGAGTGTACTTCCACGAAATCACTCGAACGTTGTAACTATTTCTAAAAAAAAATTTAATTTTCACTCGCGAGAAAATTATATTTTCATTTTGTTGAAATTTCGATTAAAAAATAATTACCGGAAAATAATTACAACCTTTGGTATTTGGACGAGAATTAAAACACGAATCTGTATATTCCTTTGGTACAAAGGCTAGCACAAAAGATAATATCTTTTACACTGAGAAAGAAGATGCGATAAAAGCAGGAATTGAAATGAAAGGGTGGAGAATCAGACAGAAATTTTTCGAGAGGCGAATGTAAATTTATGCAGCACGGTGAATAAAGATCGTGTACACCAAGTAGTTGAATCCTTTACTACAAAGATATGAAGACAGTTTAATAGTCGTAACTGATCACGGTATGAACTAGAGGTACCTCATTTTGATGTTACAGGAAATGAAGGGAAATTTAAATTGATCACAAACATGCCTTCTACCATTTAGAGTGTTACAAAGAACGCTTGGTAAAGTGAAACTTTAGTCATTAAAACTCTCTGATCTTTTGTGTTTTATTTTTGATAAATAAACTTTATCTTCGTTGCACCAATATCGAGGTAATTTTCATTTTCATCTATAACGAAATACGAAATCTGTTGGTAATGCGTAATTTGTTACAATATAATTCACATATGTGAATTTTTCTATAATCGTATCAACGTACATATAATTTCATTTACGTATCGATTTGCAAAATATGTATTTTCTACGAAATTCGTATAAAACATGAGAGTCGTATTTTATTCACGAAGTGTTCACATAAAGTGTGAAAATAAAAAATTGCACTTCCTATCTTACAGAAAATAAAAATTTTTTCCGTAAAATATCAATTTCAAACGCAGTCAAAAGGTACTATTCATCAAATGGGATAACCACATCACAAACTATGCAATAAAAGTTATTGGTGTCGGTATGAAATTACATACGGATGAAATTTCGATATTATTAAATCTTCCCAAAACTATCAAGTTTAAAACGTGATCAAAGGGACGATCGAATACGATAACAAAATAACGAATTGTTAAATCAAAATGCGCGTTATGAAATTACATAGTGACTGTTTACAAAATATCAACGTTATTCTGAAAAGAAACGTTTTTCTGCGGTTTTATAGATTAAATGGAATTTCAATATTTCCGTTAAAAAATATCAAATATTACGTGATAAAAAATATTACGAAGCATCAAATGCGATAACAAGACCACAAACTATCAAATCAATGTTATCGTTGCCATCAAACCACATAATAATTACTCCAAGACTTTTAATGTATGTTGTAGAAAGCAAAAATGCAAACCTTGATACAATTCATAAATTGAATAACAGCTGAATGGTATTTCTATATTTTCATGAAAAAAATATCAAATATCAAACACAATAAGAAAATACAAAGCATCAAATGCTGTAATAAATACACAAACTATCAAATCAAAGTTATCCACCTTCCTACCAAGCCACATAGCACTTAATTCTTTCAGAACTCAATATATGTTGTAGAAAACGAAAAAAGAAACCTTGATGCAATTCATAAATTAAATAACAGCTGAATGGGATTTCAATATTTTCAGAAAAAAAAATATGAAATATTGAATGCAGTAAGAAGTTACAAAGCATCAAACACAATAACAAAGTCACGAACTATCAGATTAAAGTTATGTGCCTCTCTACCTAATCACATAGTAATTCCTCCAGAACTCAATGCATGTTGTAGAAAGCAGAAAAGCAAACCTTGATACAATTCATAAATTAAATAACAGTCGAATGGGATTTCAATATTTTCATAAAAAAATATCAAATATTAAACGCAGTAAGAAGTTACGAAGCATAAAACGCGATAACAAAGTACGAACTATCAAATCAAAGTTATCCTCGCTACCAAAGCACCTAGTAACCACTCCAGAACTCTCAACGCAGAGAAAGCGAACCTTGATACGATTCATAAATCGAATAACAGCGGAATAGGATTTCAATATTTTCGTCAAAAAATATCAAGTATTAAATGTGATAAAGAATTACGAAGCATCAAACGCGATAACAAAGTCAGTTTCTATCGAATGAAAGTTATCCGCGTCGGCATGGAACCGCGCAAAAATATGAGAAACCCCACAGTGATTGGGCTGCAGTTTGGCAAAATCACGCTCACAGAGAACGCAGTGTGTACGCACGCGTATCCACACACTGATCCGAAAATTCATTTTGCTTGTCCGTGACTAGGAGAGCGTACGCGACCGCAGTGTCGCGCCCGTAAAATCACGCGGGCCAAGCACACGGTTTTCCCGTTGCACGATCGCGGTTTTACAGCGGCGCGATTTAATCATCGTTGTAAACGTTTCTGCTCGGTACCGTGGCGGCTTGAAGGGGTTTCACCATCGATGTAAAAGGCTGAGCGTGAAGAGGATTCAGCTAACCGCGGAAATGTTTCCGACTCGCTATTGCTCGTCACGCGGCCTGTCTCTTTCCCATTAAACTCTCCCATATCACCGCGGTGTCTCGTTTTCACCCTTCTTCGAGGCCAAATCTACACGCCGCTGGTTGCCGATAATCTCGTTGAGGACCGAAACGTGGCTGCAGAATCGGTGACATCCGATCGGCAAACGAAACGACGTTATCCGCCGGAGAAACTTCGTTACAGAGCGACACTCGGCGTCGATTTAACGATACCACGTCGGGATTTTATATATTCCGCTTCGATTCGTTTGCTTTCCAGACTGAGAGAGAGGCGCACCGTCCAGGGAACGATTCACGAAGCGTGAGACCGTTTTTACCCCGAAATTATTTCGGCCTCGTTATCCTCGAAATCCCTTGTGAGCGCGTGGCTCACCGATCCGTTGCATCGATAGGCGTTACCTACATGTATAGTCTTGTACATCCACATATTTACCCGTTTGATCAAGCTTTGAGGTTATGTAGAAGAGGGAGAGTCTTTGTTTTTGTGTCGGAATCGACGAATTCCGCTCCAGACGCTTAGGACGCTACATTCGAAGATACAGTATGTTCACGATAATATGGAACCGGTTTTCTTTTATGTAACGATTTTCTTTGTATAACAAGGATTTTAAAAAAGTAGGAAAGGAAAAATTTGCTAATTATTCGTATTTAGCAATACAATGATACGTCATATTATTTTTCAAGAAATAACCTCAACTTGCTCGGCAATTTGTAAGAGTTTACCGCCACAAGCCGACTGTATCCGACCCTAACCTACCACCGAACTTCCGCCGCGTCTATGTTAAGAATTTCTTCGTCTAAAGCACCTCATGTTCCGTCTACGACAGCAGCTCTTTTATATACAGTTAGAAGACTGTTTCCGTTTCGAACGAAATCGTGGAGCGTCGAAACTTCTGGCAACGAGCAGCTTTATTTACAGCCCTTTATTCGACGCGATACCGCGAACGATCGATACCGTGAAAAGGATGAAATTGGCAAATTGGACCAAGTCCCTGTGAGAGAACACTTTGCGACTGTGGCATCGTTTTATCAACGAACTCCTGACGAAACCGTCGAGGCACAACGATCACAAACGATACGCCCCGCGATTTTTCTATTTGCCGGAGAGAAAGAGAGAGCGATAGATCGGTTAGCAAAGCGGGTATGCGCGAATACCGAAAGTGTACGCGGGTCTGGAAGGGTGATGCACGAGACCGATGGTTTGGTTTTGGTGACCGGAAAGGGGCGGAAAGAGGATTGGGGAATGGGATGGAAAGGACGGGAGGTGGGAAGTCAGGGTACCCGAGATTCGTGGGACAGGCCACTAAATTTCCCGTCCAATTTGGGTGTACACGATTCGTGCGCTGTTGTGCCGCGTCCTACCCCCTAGGCCAGACTACACACCGGTTCACGTACAACGCTTTACACCGGCATGGATCAGCCGATGTATACGGACGATCGAGCCCGCGGTGTCGTTCCCTGAACCCGCATATCCGCGTCCTTATGCGACCTGTGCGTGCGGATACGATCCGCGTTCAATTCCTCGCCCATAAACTCTCCGCTTGTAAATGCGCCGAATGATCCAGCCGTGATTCCGATTTCTGAAGCGATCGAGGTTATGCCTTCCGCTCGCGATCTGGATGCTTCGATCTAGTAATGCCGTTCGTACTACGATGCTTTTCGATGACAGATAGCATTTTGAAGATGTATGGGTTCGTAAGATGAAAATGGCCAGAGGCTTAATTTAAGTATCAATTAATGACGTTCATGTGGAGTTGTAACCACGTGTGGGTACAGGGTATAGGGTTATACTCTTTATAATGACAACACGCAAGCAATATATGAAATCAATATTAAAAATGACGTGTAAATACATAACACCTACAGTGTAACACATGTTTCATTTTCATGTTGGTTCATGTAATTTTATCAACGTATCCCACGTATGGATAGAAGATTCGGTAATATTCATGCTAGCTAGCAATGTTCTTTTTTTAACAAATTGGTTATTACATTATCCACATATTGATAATACCTGAATTTCCCTCAAAATTCTTCAATCACACTATTATCCCATAAGCAATCTGAGTCAACGACACAAATTTAATTTTTCACCACCAAACAGCATTCGATTACTTTTATTAATATCGGTGTTAAATATTTAACGTAAATGTCAAGTATGTACTGTGCTAGAAACTTTGATAAGTGTCCCAGAAAGTCAAGTTCTTTCGAAAATTCCGTAAACCAGTTTGCAAACTCCAATCTGCCCATAAAGCATGAAAAAGCTTATGAAAAGTTAGAGGTACTTGAACAAGTAATAAAAGTTGTGAAAATAATAAATAAGGTTAAAAATAGAAATACTATGTAATAAGATTTTCAATAGGTTCAGCATGTCAGAAAACGTGTTAATTCAGACATTTCGACTTGACAATGAGATTGTCGTCCTTTGAACGTGCCCCAGGGCGTAGTTCATCCATTTCCAATAGCATTTTCGTTTCTTTGGGAACGGCTGCATCAGGAACTGTCGTATGACCGTGGTCCAATTTCGAAGCGGCGGGCTTTGAATACGAAATTTCGTTCGCGAGAAGAAATCAATAGACCGAAGTTAGAGTCGGAGTCAGCCGCAATCTGCACCTACGATACCGATTCACAATCAAGCTACGCTGAATCCCAGCTTCGACCGACGGTTAACCACATGTAACTTTATATCATAGCCAACTTAATCAACGTCCAGCACATTTACAACCCGTGTCTGTTCCGCTTTTAATCTGAACTCAACCTCGAACCGCATCCGACCGCATCGGTTCGATTTCGAGGCCACATTCGATTTTCGGCTCACGTGGCTGGAAACACTTTTTACACGCTACCCTGACACGTTTAAACATTAATTATTGTGGTATATAGCTTGATAAATATTTATAGAATCACTGATTTTAGGGTTTATTCGTGTGACTGATCAATAGAAATTTTGTAGTTAAGGTATAAATCAAATATAATTTCGCACTTTCATTTCGATAGAATTGTACACATATGTTTAAACGCAAGAATTTTTCATGAATATACACTGTTTGAAAGAAATACAAAAAATATATTCGTGAACACTTCAGAACATATGCTGCCTGCATGAGGTAGTAATAAGAGAAAGTATATTTGCAGAAATTAAATTAGATTAATAGAGCGACTGGTCTTTTAATTAACATGATTGATATAGTAGTATCTAGTGAAAGTTGATCACTTGAATGACTAACGAACTTAACACGTTCATTTGACAATTTAAATTGTGGTTTCGATGACAACATCTTATGGTTAGTAAATGATTCTATGAAACTTAAGCAATAGATATATGATATATATGCTTCCTAAGAAAAATTTCAATACTTGTACTGTATATTTGCAAAGTATGAAATATGACCGTGGATAATAGTCGATCGAAAATCTCAACCGGTTCATTTACCGGAGCGAAGTGTCGATTTTATCGAATTGTCCACATTTCCGACGATTAATCTCACAAAGGCAACAGGAACGATAGGTGATAGCGAATCTTCATGGAGTAAATCGATCGTGGCCGTTAGCTGACCGAACGAACAGACGAAACCACAAACGTGGTCCCCTTGATATGCCAACGATACGGCTATGGAAAGCTGGATGACCAGTCACAAAGCTAGCGAAAGCCAGGAGAACTGGAGCAAATATGCGAACGATCCTGGCTTCCGGTTAGCTATTAGTCCGACTACGACTCATACCAAATCCATTACATTCGTAAAGGTCCTCTCGCTGCGACCGCTTTATCAGCAGTTGATTATTTAATGAGCTACGAAACGAGGATCTTCACAGTGGCTGGTTATTATGTAACGTTATAGCGAAATTTTCCAAAGGTTATGACTTTAGCGGTCATGGAATTTCACGGTTCGATGTCTCGTTAAATTCCAGTAAATGATTCCCAACACGTTGTTGTAATTAGTGAAACGTGCTTCGAAAGGTATTCTGCATTTTTAAGTTATATATGTACAATTTCAAGTACGTATGCAAGCAAGAATGTCATGGATGAAACATGAAAAATTAAACACTAATTGAAGTTAGGTTGTTATTATTACACTGCTACGAAAATGAAAATAACTTCACAGTAATTTCAATGAAAATAATTTTCAAGTATTATTTAAATATGTTTTAATATCCTTGTTACTTTGTCAAGGTGAATATATGTATTCAAGATAAAAGATTCAGAATAGATTCACAGACATTGCCTATCATTCTCTTTTCTTATAACTTTCTCGAATTTTCAAGTTTGAAGTTTTATGATAATAATAATACATTTTTCTTGTCATACTGTTAGAGTCAAGTTTAAATTGTAATTATATCTGATAAAATAAACAATAATAGAATAAATAGTTAAGTACCTAACGTGTCAGTGAAGAAATAGTGTTAATTTGCAACAATAACAATAACTATGTAAAAATTGAAATATTAAGAAAGGTAACATGCGAAGCAATGTGTACGCAGTTAAAACAAAATGGCGAATTTCGAACGTTCAATGACATGCATATGGCGAGGAGTATTTTCTTTTACGTGAGACGCGTACCACGCGTATTTCGATGTAACCACCTGTTGCAGATGACAAAGCATTAGGCGTGTATATCAGCAAGTGTCTAATAATGCTAATTCATTGCCTCGGCCGAATGCCACAAACGCTGCGTTAACGTGAACAATCGTGCCACGACGACAAGCGGTGGAAAAGGTAATTCCTGGGAAATTGCAAGTGCCACGCGTTTAAAATTCACCGTAATCTCTATTAGATTCGCAATTCTTGTAATTTATATCGGGCACACGTTTTCCGGCCACGAAGTATAACTTCGCTGCTCGCAGATGACTCTTAAACACATTGCCAAATGATTTGGCCACACAACTTCAAGCGTAAATGATTATTACAATTTTTCAAATTCGAGAAGTAAAAAATACTTATCACTCTAATGGATGTACGCATCATTTTAAAAATTTATTAGCTCTTGAATGTATCGAGGTCTGCAAAGTGTAAATACACTGTGTAATTCGCAGCTCGTGGATTAAATGATTAGTGTTTACTCAACAGACTTTGATATATCATAAATGAATAAATACCCGCAATCTGTTTACTGCATACGTAAAGTTAAAAATCACGAGCTTTGCAGTAAAACCTTTACAGTTCTTTGGCCTTTATTTTGCTAGATATTTCTGGACGAGATTTACGGCGGAAAACGAGTTAAGCTTCATATTTGCTCGCTTCTGTTTCGCACTTTTTGTCACTGGGACGTAAACCTCCCTCGGTCACGACTCGTTCATACATATAATTAGCGTGGGACTGTCGGTGAATTAGTTCTAGCATGGTTTACGATCGAGGGACACGACAGCCGCGTCTAGAAGGCGTTTATGTTTCATGGTTTTACGTCGTTGGCGAAATAGGTTCGCTCGTGTGAAGGCGGTTTCAATTTGCACGAGCTCTTCTTCCGCACAACTCGCGAAAACGAAAGAAGTTTCGCGTGATTCCCGACTATCGTTCGTGCATCCGATGATTAACATGGGTGTCGTTCGAGTTTGCTCGGTATATCTTTGTAAAGGTAGCAATTTGCCTCTCCATTAACATTCGTACTGCTTTCAAAGTTAGTTCTTGGTGATAAGCTCTAATATTAGTTCATATAAACACGAAAAATCGTGCTGCTTTTAATCAAAATATTCTTTGGGAGACCGATTTTTCATTTTTTGTGATGGAAGATTAACTGAACCATCATTTGATATTTATAGAATTTTCTTGTATAATTTTAATATGTGTTGAGGAGATGTGTGTTGCTGATCTTTTAAAACTATAAAATACTTTAGGACTGTAGAAATATATCACTGTTCTTCGTTATTAAAGGAAGGTTAAAATAATTATATTTTGAATGATGACATGTTACTTATTGTTAGTTACGTTCAAATATGTTACTTAATATTCAAGCATACTTCATACAAATATGTTCATATAAGTAATGTAATTTCATCACATATTTATAACAGTTTTTATAATGCAACAAATTGTTCACTCTTCAAAACAGTTTTACACATCCCACAATTATTAACATTTTTGGACGTTTTCAGAGAACCAACATTACACCCTTAAACGCAATTATCGCGAACGAATCTGATGTTTTTTACTCGCGGTACGCAAACGTCATAATTACAACAGGATTAAGACAACGGTTTTCGGTCAGCATCGAATCGTTACTATTGAATACGTAAAAACGAGAATGCATTCGTTGTGTTTTTTCTCTCGATTTCATCCGACGCATTTGTCAGGGTATTAATTTGGATTTGCATTTCATCCATGCTCACGATATACATTTCTGCAATTTATTTTTCACGCCGTTAAACCATCGCGTCGCAACTCGAACGCGCAATGAAATCCACCCCTCCCGTTCATACCTTTCTGTTTGTCGCATCAAAGCTGTACATAATTAAAGTGGTATTTCCAGCGTAATTAAGATAGAACGTTAGATGCACACGTCCCGTCATAATTAAGTAGAAAGATTAACGCGAAGCGTATGAATTTTTAACTCCCTTCCGGTTGACGAAGCGTAACTTTTTTTCCGTCCGATATTGTGTACTTACACTCGTAATTGGAAAGTACTGCCTTGGAAAATTAATTCGTTGATTAATATTTTTTATTACGCATCGTACAACTGCGCCATTTCGGTAGCCATTTTTCCTGCACGATTGTTTGCTTCAAAAACACGTGAAATGCACGAAATGCGCGTTCATTTTGTGACCGCATGATTTATTAATGAATTGAACAGAGATTAAATTGATATTAAATGGATTATATTGGCATAATAAATGTTTTATGACCATCATCGTCAATGAAATTTAATACTTTTTACGTTTGGTATTAATGATCAAAATGTGTATTCACGCATGTATACTTCATTACGTGTACATTACGTATACACACATACGTGTGTATATTTCATTAGCTATACACAAAATGTTCACAGTTCGAAAAATATTTGTGCACAATTACTTCTCATTAGCTACTCCAATTTTTGTAACAATGTTTTATGACTTGATTACGAGAGAATTTATTTAACTACCTTTTGAAACTTATTTAATGTGCAATATTTTGGGAGTTTTATTTAAGTCCATTGGAAAATTCGACAAGTAAAAAATATAGAATCGAGAGTGTCTAGTAACGATATTATTAGGAAAAGAGTATTAAAGCACCTTTGAAAACTGAAACAGCAGCTCACGATCAATATCGCCAACATCGTTAATTGAAACGTTTGAGTGAACGTGCTCGTCGCGGTGGGACGATGAAGAAATTATCGAACCACTTTGCGGAGGGAAACCCGAGGTATCGCTAAATCCCAGAGCGAACAGATCGAAGCCCAGACGGTGTGAGGTAATTAGAAATCGAGCAGGGCAACAATATTAACTTCTTCGATGAGCATGCGATGCGAGATACGCGGTTAATCTAATGCAGATTGACACGCTATATCGACATTACCGGTTAAATTCGTCGTTAATACCGATCGCATCCGGCCACTGCTCTTAATTCGTGTGGCAACCAAACGTGATTCTAATTAACAATAATGACCGGAATATTAATACGGGTAACTAGTTTCGACGTTTGTTGCAGACGTTTACTCCTAATGTCGTAACAGTAACTGATCTCGTAGCACTCAATTTCGCTGGAACACGACTTTATGGATTTTCGAAATTTCAGCAAAAATTGAACAAATGATTGTAATTAACGTCTACAGTAGAGGACAAAAGTATACATTTGAAATACAGAAATAAAAACAACAATATTTTCTATATTACTAAGTATATTTAATCATATATAGCTGTATATTATACATAACACAGCAACAAATGACCCAAAACTGAAGGCAATAACATCAGGTAGTAACCTGAAATGACTTGAAATTCACGAGACCGTAAGAAATCGTCGGGACAAAAGTATTCGCACACTTAATTATTGCTACAATTATTTTAGCAGGAATTTTATAAATTAATATTTTGTATGATAACCCTTCCGGCAAATTCACTTCACGTAATATATCGGGCATCGACAACACCAAACTTTTAACGAAGTCAGGTTCTATATTACACCATTCTCTTTTTAATATTTCTTTCAAGTGTTCTTTCGACGTTGTATCATGTTTTCGCACATTTTTTTCTAGTTTCGTCCATGCATGTTCGATAAGATTTTAGTCAAACAATTGTGGAGTAGTTGCTAACCTGTGGGGAGTACTGGCATTAACAACCACTGACGCACTGTACATATAGGCTGTATGTTTCGCGTCAGTCTTGCTGAAAATAAAATTCATCTAATTCATAAATCTAATTCATTCTAATTCATCTGCACTATCTTGTAAATTTTCTTTTAAAATATTTAAATATAAATGTTTATCCATCATTATCTATTGTTACTAATATAGAAAATATTAATAATATAGAAAATATTGTTCTTCTTATTTCTATATTTCAAGTGTACTTTTGTCCTCCACTGTACTTACATAGATGTAGGGTATCCTAAAAATTGTAGTTCTGAATGCATGAGTTAGTCGAAACAGAATAACATTTGCCTTCATAGAATAGCAAAAATAGGCAACAAAATTAAATATCAAAGAATGAGTCCACCAATTTTTTACTACGGTATTTTGTGCCGCTATATCGAAAATCTGAAATACTTCTAAAAACAGGTACATCATGAATGCTTTCAAATTGAATTAGGATTTAATTGATTTCTCGAAATTTGATTATTCGGAAATATGTCTGACTTCCAGAAATGGATAAATCTTTGATATCGCAAAAGTTCTAAAAACAGAACTCCAGTTTCCACCCGAAATTTGAGAACCGTACGTTTTTAGATTTCCACGTACCAAATGTTTCAAATAAAAAATATTTCGTTTGTTTCTTGCAATTCGAGTACCTCGGAAACTATTCTTTGTTCTTGTTATAATTGAAGTCGAGCTTGAATTAATTATACGAAACACAAGAACCTCAAAAGTTGCATACACTTTTTAAACAGCTCATATCCCCGTTAATTATTTAAAATGTGAAAATCATGACGGAAACATAACCCAACCAGAGCTAAAATTGAGAACAGGTAGAAATTACAGTTAATTAGGTTGGGTTCGCGTTACAAGTTCTGAAGTTTCGGACTGATTATTTAATTTGTTTTCCGTTCATTTATCAGATCGTGTTTTATTTCGTATACGTCTGTATGAGCTCGTTAATTAAATGATCGAATAACGAGTGCAACTTCATATTTCACAGTTTCATCGAAAATATAGCAGATGAACATATTTTTAAAAAATCGTACACATGTAAATTTGAAATGAGTTATTTTCAGCATTTCGTTTCATATTCCTTTCTCATTTTTCGTTTAATACCATATGTAAAAATCTGTTAATCGGTTTAAATTAAGCGAATGTCTAGAAATCTCTCCCCACATTCAATTCACTACGGTTACTTACCCAAACTCCGTTAAACTTTAGAAATTACTATTAGCATTAAGATTAGAACAATCCTGAACTCATTAGTACTTGGTAACCAAATTAACTGGAATGATGGTGTATTGTTAAACTCCTGAATCACTGCAAAGTGAGCTGAACATTTTAACAGAAATCACATTCATATTATAACAAGTTATTTCTAATTTCTACTATTAATTTTGTAAGACACGATAGAAAAGGATTTCAACGTTAACTTTTTACAATTTGCAAAATAATTTACCAATTATAAAATCTATTTAAACTCACGATTTTAGTCTTGCTGCTTTGAATGTTTCTTTGAATACTGTCACGTGTTCGAAAAATAACAGTAACGTTACGAATGTATTCATAATGCGAATATACGTGCGCGATGGCGTGCGCAAAAATGTAGGAAAGAACGATAAATAGAAAATAAACGGAACGGAAATACAAGTCATTCGAGTCACGTTTTCCCGGTTTCAATAATATTTGCGAAGTTATTCGAGCATTCTCAAAATCACTGCAAGAGATCGCCACGGAATCCACGAAAATCGAAAATTCCACGGATCGTTCGTCGGTCGCTCTTTATATACGGGATTCGTGGGGATCCCAGGGATTCGTAGGTCATTCCCCCGCTCCTTATCCCCGTTCGCGAAAAATAAAAGCATTCCGGTGTCATCAGAAAGGGAGTTTTCGCGCAGGCCCGTCTCGTATAAACTTTTCCGTATACGGCTGCATCAATCTTCCATGTCCGACCGACATGTTCCTTTTCGCCTCGAGCGAATCTCGATGTCGTGCTCACGACTTTGCCAGCGCCCTGAATATTTAACTAAATCCCACCTGTATCTATCGACGATTCCTTTCGGAACTCCGTAACTGGAATAACGGGCAAAAGGGGATCGAGATGACGACGGCAGAGAGACGCAGCCTCGCGAAACGCTGAAATGGAATCAAAGAGTAGAAACTGATTCCACGACGAGTATACCGCAGGGAACCCGACGAAAGGTTTTCATCTTCGGTTGACTTAAGCCGGAATATCGTCGACCTTGGGAATCATGCAGTACGCGTTTGTCAACGACGATCTTCTACGTCGATTCGTCAAACGGAATGCCAATTATTACAAGCCTTTACGAGAGTAATATTTTTTACGTTTGCTTTGGAAATTCAAAAATTTAGAAACTAAATTTGTTTCAATCCCTATCTACCGCTGTATGATTAAAGTTTCGTAGGAGTTTAACTTTCGACGAAATTATGGCAAAAGTAGAAATTTCCAATAGCGTTGTTAGACATTCATATTTGTGGTTAGATCGATTTCATTGAAGAAAAATGTTGATATAACGTGTTTGAAGAGCGTAGGAATTTTTTATGGCTCTGCGAATGCTACTTCGATTTTAGAATGTACACACATTCGGTATGGATTTATAGGGGTAGAGTGTGCGGAGAAAATTTTCTCTGGTGTAGAATTCGAGAGTTTGGGATTTTGCAATTTGAAGATTGGGATGTTTGGGAATTTTGAGGATATTGGAGTCCAACAACTTGAGAATTTGAGTTCTCCATTAGAATGGACGAACTATAAAATTTGAATTCATATATCTGACATTCTATACACCTTAATTATCTCCATCTTCATTTATCTTCGTTTATCTTCATTCATCTTCGTCTATTTTCATTTATTTTTTGTTCAATTCTATTCCAGATCAATCTCTTGTTCATATAAGGGTTTTAAATCAAAGAATTTTATTCTGAAGCCCGCTACTTATATTCTTTTTCACAAACATCTAAATAAATGTTTAAAAATTGTTTGCAGCAAGTCTCAATCACCCCTAAACAAAATTGATTTCACCTAACAATCCTCAAGCAAATTTTTCAAATAATTCTAATTATTATTTGACAAGCATATTTATATCACTAGTCCGACCATTTTTACAACGTCGTTTACAAACTGTTGAAATACGTATTTCATGTTTAATTTCACTATGCAAAATGGTCTAAAAATAGCAGATTAAATTTACAATGTCCGACTCCATTCTTTTGTGCAGCTTCCACTGTTTAACCTTTCTTCCATTGAAATCTCGTTTCCACTTTTATTATTAATACTCGATGAACTGGTTCAGCTTGAATAGCCTTTAAACAAACGAGGCAATTGGTCATTTGAAAGATTCAGAGCGACTTTCAGTAAATCGAAGGTCATTCTCTGCATCCAGAACAAAGTCTACATTCAAGCGTATTTTCGAATAAAAAAGGGAAAATATACGGCTCGTTAGGTTGAGGACGAGTAAAATTACTTCTTGCTCGGGGCAGGGAAAGGTCAAGAGGTCGTGTCTTTTCGCGTTGGAGAGCATCTTCGTACTAACGAAGACAGAAACGTTTTACATATTTATCCGATGTTCGATAATAAGAGGAGACGAGAAACTTGTTAAACGTTCATCGGTACTTGCATTAATAACACTGCATTCTAAATAAGACACGTCCGCATCACTAGTCATCAGTGTCTGAAATATTTTACTGTAAGACGATTGAAACAGTAATGCGATGAATTGCTAAAAGATTTAATTATAGAAATATCAATTTCTATAAAAATGTATGACACTCAAAGATATTGATAATCTTCTCAAGAATATTATCTTCACGGTGTTCATTTATAATTTGTGCTAATCGTGATTGTAAAAATTGTTAGACCACTTTAAAAGAATAGTAGAAAATTTGTGGATAAAAATTCAACGAGTATTCAGCAGATGAAAAACATTTCGTTGTGTCCTTGATTTTTCTGTTCTATTCGTAACGTGTATATTTGATACTGATTTGAATGAAAAGAATCAGGTCACCCCGTACGAACGTCTTCCTGATGCATCGGAAAAGAAGTTGGTTCTTGTGTTGCTTGCGAGGAGTAAAAGAAACAGTGGAACAAGACGAAAGAGAAACAAGCAAGCTAAAAAGGACGTACGCTAGGTTTTACGCGGTTTCATCGCCTTTTATATGTTGTTTTTTACAATTTTTTGTTCCAGCTTCGTTACATCGACTCACAAAAATTACGAAACCACCTCGGAAAAACATTGAATGCGTGTCTGCTGATTTCAGGTTAATTAAAGTCATGTGACAGTTCCAATTTATTGCACACTTTACATATTATTTCGATGACGGTTTCATTGAATGAATACATGAAATCTTTAAATTTCTAAGTTTTGGAACTTAAAAATTTAATAATTTCTCAGTTAAACCACTTGAAACTTTATTCTTAAATTTGGAAGCACACTTGCTATTTAGAAATTTAGAAAATGTCTAAATTTGAGAGTAAAAGGATATTTCTATATCTCCTGAAATGTCTGTACTTGAAAGTATGAAATCTACATAAAAATCTGTAACAGTTCATTACGCACCGTAACCGGTTCAGTGAGCATTCTACCCTTTGGAGCATTTGACCCAAATTTAGTTGCAGATAGCATTAAATCACCTGTTACACGAGAACCCGCATAAGTTCTCAATATTAAATATTTATATCCTAAGTTTGATATGACATCGTCAAATTCTACCTTCATAGGTCGTTCAGGTCTAACATCAAGAACTTAACATACCCATATGAAATAATATCGCAACGTCTATTTGAATATAACAATTAGCATCGATTTAATGAATGTAATAGAAGGTATCGAATAAGCATTAAAGACTTTTACACGACATTAACAGAATTCCCATTTTCATCCATTAGGAGGTCGGTCGTAAATAGGCAGATAGAAGCAAGGGCCTTTATTCGAGCAGCCTCTTCCGTGTATATTCGATGAGGAGTCACCCGGTCGGTAGCATATCATAGGCACACACCTCTATTCTGTTTTCCCCCGGAAAATCAATATCGGAGGTTGGCAGCGCCTCTCGGGGGTGGTTCTCGCCGGAGACAAATCTCAGTGTCCGGAAAATCCGTGGCTGGCGCCAACCGAACTGCCGCGAAATTCCGTCGATAAGTGGAAGCACGCGATCCTCTCTGGAATCCGGAGAATCCCGTAAAAGTACGATCACGCGTTGGTCCCAGGGTTTGTCCGTGTTTCGTGATCTCCGTCGAGGGAAGGTGCACGGTAGGTCCATCGACGAAGTGCCACGTCACACCGAGCCATCGTTCGACGTCTGGTGCACGAAAAGGAAGGACCTAACCTCTCGTGGTAACCTCGTGCTGAGCGTGTTCGGAGTGTGCCTGTTTTACGGGAGAAAGAGAGATGGCCGTTTGGTCGCCATATTGAACGACGCCAGCACCGCCACGCTCGTCGTCGCGCCATTTTTCAGTCGTGGATAAACATTATTTTTTCCAAGTTTCACGCTAAGTTGCCCGGTTCGGTACCGACGGGGCCGGTAATTGATGGCTAAAAGAAAAGAAATTACGGCTGACAAAGTGGAGAGAGAAAGGTGAACGGCGGAGTTTTAGAGAAGCGGACGGAATATGAAAGTTCCGACAGAATTTATGCGAGGGAAACACGGCTAATCTCGTTAGCTCCGCGTTCCGTGCTCGCGATGCCGGGTCACATCCGACCTCCGTTACCCTCCGCTTTTTCAACTGCGAACCGTTTGCCATTCGCGGATTACACGTTCGTTTCCATTGTTTCGGCTGGAAATTGCGGTTATGAATATCAACGGCACATACATGATGGTCCCGTGCACGGGACACGTGTCCGTTTTCTCTAATCCGCGAAACCGAACCGCAACATAAACGCGACAACGGTGTCGTGGTCGAGACTCGCGCATCGACAGCTTTAAATGTTTCACAGATTTATCAAACTGACACTACACTTCCCCCGAATTAAGGACACTGCGGACACAAAATATACTAGCGCTTTAGGGCACCGTAGCTTTTCACGAAAGTAATCCTTGGGGCAACGATGACAGGTTTGCCGATATAAACAAAAGATGCCCTGTATCATAACCACCTGTAACGGTGCTGCTATTGGTTATCGATAAATTATATCGACGGCCACAGGAGTCCCTTTAACAATCTATCGATAATATAGTTACGATGTTATGGCTAATAGAAGCGACTTTATGGTCGAAATTTATTTTTATTTAAACTGAATCCTGAACTAATCTGAACTATAACGCTATCATTCCTTTTATTTTTATTTGAAGTATTTCTTCAACCGAGTATAATATACTTTATAATGGGCCAAAATCCACGTTTTGAGCACCCCTGCTACCATTCAGCATAACTGCATCGATACATGTATTCAGACGCGAAAAAGTCTCGTTTATATTTAATCGAGCATCGTATTTACATTCGGGCGAGGACAACTCGATTTCTCTCTAATTTTCTCCTTTGTGCTCGCGGCGTGTTTAATTAATCGATGATCCCGCCTTTAATTACGCTATGAAGCAACCAACCGGTGTTGACTTCGTTAATTGGCCCGTGGTACGCGAGCAATAAAATATTGACGATAAATCGCGTTCCAGCAGTTGATGGGTTGCTAGAGGAACCTTCTTTCTTAGAGTCTCTCGTCTTCTGTTGCAACCACAACCTACTATCCCTTTGAAGTTACTAGAGCTTTTCTATCTTCTTTTGCCAACCCCTTCTTTGTATCTGTATTTAGATTACGGGTACAAGAAGGCCACGCAACGAAACCTCTGTCGGCCTCTTCTTTACTTTTACTCGTGCTTTTCGAGCAAAAGCGACCCCGGCTGGCCAACTCTTTTCCTCAGAGGCTTTGATATTTTTCTTCTTTGAGAAATATGGTAAAATCAAGACTTAATCCTCTTCGAGGTCGTACGGTTTCGACTGAAATTGCTTGAATTCACTTAATTACTGAATTCTATTGCAACGAGACAAGACTTAAAATTTTTAGTGCACGATAATTTACAAATGTTTCGTAATTCTATTAAGAGTTTGAAAGTTTATACTCCCATTAAGAAACTTATTATTTTATTATTGTTTCATTGTTTTATTCTTCTATTATTCTGCTTTTTTATTTTACTGCGTTACTATTTCATTATTCTACAATTTTAGTCTTCTATCACTGTTTCATCAATTACGGTGTACATTTAGAATTAAAATTACAAAATGAATTCAATTGTAATTTAAATGAATTCCTGTTCTAAACACGAAGTGGTATAGTAAACAGCTATCTATTGCTATCAAACGGATATTATGGCTATTCTGTTAATTACAACTACGAGATACGATACTATGCATACACCATACATTTCAGACGCAGAGAAATAGAAATCCACAGCGATTTTATCCCCAACCACGAGTTAATTAGATCGATACGCAATCGAACACGGTTCAATGGGATGTACACTGTGGGATTTCAATTCAAACTCCGATACCTCTAATTTATTACTTTATTAATCTGTTTTCTGGCGGTCTGCAGAGACCGCATCGAGCACTCAGCCTCGAAGGGTCGATTTTTCGTTGCGGCAATTTTGGCCAATCGACGGTCGAGTCACAATTTAGCGACCGTCTGGTCGTTAGCGATTACACGAGGGTCGCGTAACTCTAAAACATTTGCTGTCGAAGAGAAGCGATTTATACAAATAAGAGAATTCGTGCAAATCTCATTAATGGATCCTCGATGGAAATCATCGGACATTGTTTTATGACGATGGCATTGTCATTTTCCAGCAGCGCCAGCGAAATCCAATTAGGGAGCCACGGGAAATTCGGGGACACACGCGGTCATGGACCGAATAAATGAGCTTGAAATGAGCGAGAATTATAAATGAGATGAGCTGGAACGAGCAAACGTTCAGACTCTCGTACGAATGTTAATAATTAAACATCGCGATGTTTCGTCTTGCGTACTCGGCTTGTTGACCGTGCGCTTCATTTTCGCCATAAACACACTCTCCCGGTATTTCTTCTTTCGGAGAATTTTATGAACCACGTTTGGAGAACGCAAGACAACCACAAATCGTTAATACTTCAACTTTATCGTTTTTTGAACGAAGCTTATAAACTTCAAATAACTGGATTGTATTTAAAATCTCCATATGAAGCTTCAAAATTCTCATGAGATGAATAATGTATACAATGTATAATATATACAAATTATATGAAGACAAATAATTTGTCTATTCAAATGAACTATATGAAATGTAATGTATTAACGTATGTGTCAAAGTATGATGTGACGCTAATTGACAGTTTCTTAACCAAAATTATGAAGAAGGAAGAAAATCTGAATGAAGCTCGGATCTTAACAAAACCGTTAATGAAATAATCAAATTTTCTTATAAGAGGAATGTCGTATTATCAAATTGATTTCCTAATTTGATGTATCAAACTAGTCGGTAAATCGATTCTCGAAAGACGCCCATCACTGTCGCTAGTCCCCGAAATATACGACACGCGGAACACGAGACAGACAGAAAAAAGAATGAGGCAAAAGGAGCTTAATTCTTGAAAGCATGTTTTCGAAACAATTTTCAGCCACTCGTCTCGAGCGGACTATCGTCGCTCGTGAACACACGTACGAATGGTCAAAGCTTTGATGTTTCGTCCGCGAGCTTAGCTACGGAAGTAGCTCTTACCCAAATACGTGAGGGATTTCTAATGAGTCCGCCGAACGTGAGATTTCAACGTTTGCCCAGAAGGCGATTTTTCGAGCTAGGTGGAAATAATTCAGGCGTTTTCTTGCGTAAACCGAACACGGTTCAGAAACTTCCCCGAAGAACATCGTGCAACCGAGAACTCGTCAAAAACTGTTTCCACACGTAAATTGCTTGGAACCGAATATTTCAGCTGGGAAAGTTACACGGTGTATTTTTTGAAACAGAAGAAACAACGAGATTTAACCTCCACTCATGATTTTGATTTGGATAAAAATTTTTGATAAACAATGCTATTCGGAATGATGATATTGACAATGTAGTGAAGTATGATCTAACATGATTCTCATACATCTAACTCTAATCTGACTCTAACCGAACTGTGATTTAAACTAACTTGACACTAACTTAATCTAGCGTGACTTTGAGCTAACTTAGCTTAACCTTACTTGACTTTAAACTGAACTGATGCAAACTTAATGTAACTTAATATAGATTTTAACTTAATGTAACATACATATACTTGCAGACTACATATGTTACATGTACTGGCATATACTTGACTCTAGTCCAACTTAACCTAACCTTGGTTGACCCAAACAAACAAGACAAATGTAAGTGACACTTGATAGACTTAATTTAACTTAATCCTAAATTAACTTCATCTGATTCTAAATAAACCTGATCTGATTCTAACTTGATCTCAGTTGACTGTAACTTAACTAACCCTGTCTTTAACTTGAACTAAGCTAACCTAATCTAGCTTTTCTTCATTCTAACTTAACCTAAATTTGCATAAGTTAAATTAATCTAACCTGATCCTAACTTAACTGAATCTAACATAAGTGAACCTAACCTGATTCAAACTTGACATACTTTGTCTCTACCATAACTTAACCTGACTTTAATTTAAAAAAGTCTTAATTTAATTCAATCTGACTATAATTTAATCTAATATATTCACAGTTAAAAATTTTCTGATACTTGAATTTTGACAGCAAACATATACGAAGAGATTAAAATTATTTTATTTGGATATGGAAATTGATCACTGACATAATTTAACGCTGATCACAATATTTTCACCTAACTCTAATTTTATTAGAAGTTCCTACTCGAATAAATGTAAAGGGCCCTATTTTCTTGGCTGTTGACGAGTTAATGGCATTGCAGCTACAGTTTGAAGCTTCAGTATTTGAAGGCGAAACGTTGGATGTTCACACCATACATTCAAGACTATTTATGCTACCTTAACCCTTTATGGTCACTTCATTTCCCCAGGCCCTTTGAGATCACTTGACTTCACCCGGCGCTTTGAGACCATTTCACTTCTAAATTGAACATTGTGTATTCACGGAATATGTTATTTGAACTGTATATTATGCGATACTTGTGTCATACGAAATGAACATTCCGAATTTCATTATTGCATTTGAATATTTAAAATATGTTTTAAACGTTACAGAAATAGAATTATAATGTTCAAAATATTCGAGCAATCAAAATATCAAAATAATAGTTATATAATATAAAATTTGATATTCAAAATGTTAAATGTAGTACTTAATAATTTTATTGTGACCATTCATCTTCAAGTAATTTATTAATTACTCGACGAAACTGATGCTATTTTCGTTATTATTAATCGTGTGTCGCTTCGATAGAAAACAGTCATAATTTTCTGTCCCATTAAAAATTTAACTGACCCCGTTGTGTCACATATGAGACATTTACCTCAGGTCAAATAAAATTTTAATAACAATAAAAATTGTACAAGACAAAATATTAAAATGTACATTATTCGAAAAATATTCTGCACATTTTCGTGACAGTGCATCTTCAGCAGACCGTGTTCTTTTCAGTAAACCAGAAATCTCGTGATCGTTGAAGGTAAACCCGCCACGATACGTGTTCACGGTGATGTAAAGAAGGAAAACAAGGTGTGTGATCGAGACTGTACACCATCACGAAAGTGACGGTCGAGATTGCGCAATTCTAGATACAATAAATCGGCTCGGATGCACTTAGGTTAGGTTTGAAAGTAAAGACAAGAAACCGTTGGTTGGTAGCTGGAAAATACCATAAATAAGCGAGCACACCCGGTATAAGAGAAAACGTTTATAGCAGCCGCATATACACACAGTATATATAAAGTTCTCGTGCAGCTTGCCTAGACACAAACTGTTTTAAAGTTGCACGACCCGAGATCTGAGAACCAACGCGAAGCACCTTCGCGTTCTCCCTTTCTTTCCTTTAGTTCATCGCGTTTTTATTAAATTGCCACCAGTAAATTTTCGACGAGTTAAAAATCTATTCGCATGCTGCAAAGATAGTGTGTTTGCAATTGGGAAGTTTTTCATTAAATGTAAGCGTGGAAATTTAGAAACAGGAACACGGTTATGAAACAGCACAGCGCTGTTTTCTTGAAGAGCAGCCATCATTTTTTACACGTTGCTTTATATTTGTATGTTCTATGGAGAAGGAATTTCTTTGTTTTTGGAGAGTCGATGAATCGGTTCTTCTCGTGGTTTCTTACCAATTTTAATTTTAAAATATAGGAATTTGAAATTTTTGCTATTCTGAATTGTTGAATTTTTAAATTTAAAAATTGGCAAATTAGCAAATTAGTAAATTACATGGTAATAATTTAACAAAGTAGGTAATTTGTAAATTATATGGTAGTAATTTAACAAAGTAGGAAATTCGTAAATTAGCAAATTAGCAAATGAGAAATTAAGCAAATGAACAAATTAACAAACAAGCAAGTTATCAAATTACCATCCTACGAAATTACAAAACTATCACACTATCAAATTTTCCAACCTTTAAATTCTTAATTTAATAATCCAGTATTTTTACCTTCTTGCATTTGAAAACATTAAAATTTTCAAATTATAAAATTACCAAATATCGTGGTATTTATCCACTGTAATAATAAATCAATTTTTATTTGCATCTCATTACTGCTTCTTATTTCACCTATATTTCACTCTGTTTCTGTACACTGTTTATTTTCGACGTCCATTTTACTTTTCCGGAATTATCTCTTTTAACCGACTTCGTTTGCAATGTATTATATTTATTCTTCCTTATAATCCTATCTGCGATAACTATTTAATCTTGACTATTTTCAACAAAAATAATAAATTTTCTTCACTGATAATTAAGAAGGAAGGATATTCTCGAATCCGAAAGAAAAGATAATTCGTGTTGTCAGAAATATAATAACGTTAGACGTATTAATTGTCAGCGTTTTATATTCAACGTGATTCGTTTCGTTTAATCGAGTGGCGGATACGAGAATAAAGCTGAAACGAAATTCTGAAATTTCCGCTTTCATCCAGCGTTTCTCGTCCGACCGTTTCCATTCGATAATAACAATTTCTTACCGCGCGGTTGTAATTGAATTTTTCAAGCGCGGTCTTTTCATTTTTAACTCCCTCCGGAACGTTTGTGTCGCTCTTTGTTTCCTCGATTATTTTGATCGTTACCGTTATGACGCCGTTGAACAGCAATCACGGTCCGATCGTGGACACCGCGGAATCCGGAAGAAATGGCGGATCCGTGCGGAAAATAATTTCGCACGGAATGCATACGAACGCTACACGAAATGAAAACTCTGCGTTCACATTCAGCCGCGACATTTACCGCGGAAATCCGTGGATATCCGGCGACACGGCACGCGAAAGCCTTTATGAATTTCGCTCCATTTATACAACTGTCCCCGTTTATCCGCGAACCCTACGGTTCACTCCCGAGGAAAGGTGCACTCGTGTTGCGTGCAGTCGTATAATTTCTCGTAATCGTACACCTCGATGAAACTTTCTTCCTTTTCCCGAAAGAACTTCTCTTGTTACCATCGATGAAATAAAGTGACGAGAGAGAAGCTAAAAGCTGCTCTTTCTCAATTCTTGTGGTTGAAGGAAAGCAGCATGCACCGCGAAACGCTTGAAAATACATCGTCCATGTTTCCCCTCGTTGCCGTTTCTCGCGCGAGAAAATAACGGGAAAGTGGCGATACAAGAGAGATCTTCCCGTAAAGTTTCTTAATTGGAAAAGCAATCGCTGCGTTCCAAAGATTCGTTGTCGATTATCGTGTTCCCGATTCAACGAACAAATATTTTCTACTACACAGATGCTTTTGTGTTCGCTCTCGACTGCGCGGAATTTAAAGTTCACCCATTACAAATAATTTAGTAGCTATTTAACTATTCTTTCATTAAATAATTTAGCAACTTCGTCACTTAAACATTTAGTGACTATTCTTTAACTATTGCTAGATCATACATATGTAAAAAATAGCAATTTTTAAATCTTGCCTTGCAATATCACACTTGTGACGTGCAGTTGAAATGTGACCATCAAATTTTCACTGTAACTGTATTTTGGATTCAGTTCCAACTATAATCTGCATAAATAATAATTGCTGAAGGCGAAATGTGCTTAACATTTTAACTTTCAGTTGTCTTAAGGTTGTAGCAATTAGCTAGCTATGTATAACGCAACTGTAGGTTAACTCCCAAAGGACCCATAACTTTACATCCGAGAGTTAAAAAGAATTCTAATTTAACTGTATGAACTAAAGAATAAAGGTATTCGTGAAAGTATCGATTAGTAGAAAAAGGAGGCTTACAAAAACGAAACGAACGCTTAAAGCGGACAAATAACAGACTTTGATATATCTGTTTCGCTATGAATCCGCTCACCATTATTCGAAGCATAAGCTGGAACGCGGGTAATCCGCTTACGATCCATTTGATGGTTCATTCTTTCTATCCGCTGATCGTCCATTCAGCTACCTACAACCCACTCGCTTTCCATCCCTACGTTCTTGTCCACTTCCCGTCCGTTCGCATTTTATCATTTATCACTCTATACGGACAAAGCCCTTTGAATATATGAAACAAACAAAAATCACTTCTCCAGCGAAGAAACAGAGAAATGAACCTGTTACAGTGTTCCTTTGTTTATACGCGTTCGCGTATTTTCGTCGGGAGACGTCATCGATAACCATTTCAATAGGTTTTGATTGAAAATCAATAAACCTTATTCATAGACGAGGAAAGTAAAATGAAAAGGAATCGCAAAATCAGAGCGGGTCGTTTCCTCGGAGACCGGACGTGGCTGGAAATCCACAATAACCTCGGTTGCGATAAATTTTAATTACTCCCGGGAAACACGGCCGGCAGAAAAATGATTTTCTTTTCTGTCGCAAAAAAAGTGCACGATTTATCGGATCTACGCCGTAAACAGAGATTTTTGTTCGAGTCGCGGTACTATCGATCCCGTCGAATCGGCACGAAGAAAGAAGGAGGATCGACGAAGAAAAATGGAAGGAGAATGGCAAGAATGGCGAACAGGCATGTCGGTGATTAAGGAGAAATGCAAAAATAATCATCACCCTCGTTTCTTTGTTCGAGCTACGATGGCGGCACACGAGTCGGTTTAAAATTAAGGAGACTCACGCGAGCCTTCCTTACGCCACGATATTACGCGCCTTCAGGGCCGTATTATCGAATTAAAGCGGGTCCCGAGTCCTACGACAAGAAGAAATTACGGGAAATTGCGTGCTTAGAATCAGAATGGGTGCTAATTGTAACCCAGCTCGCGCTTCCAATCCATCGCTCTTCTTGTCCTTGATAATTTGTTGTGATTCTTGAATTAAATTCAACGATCGATCGAGGAACATCAACCGCTATGTACTGGGTGTTCAAGAAACAAAATTTAACAGAAGTTTAATACCGTACTCAAACGAAGAATATCGAATCTATGAAAAACTGACAAAATTTAGGTTAGGTTTAAAAAAGAAATTGTGAAGGATAGTAAGAATGCAATACAAAATTTAAAGAGAAATATATTATAAAATAAAGGAAGAGTAATTGCCTATTTTGCAAATGTTAGACGGGGTTAATGTTTGTATAGGATTTATGCAGTAATATTTATATGATATTGTTAAATAGAAATCGTTTAATATTTATGTGAATTATAGAAACTATAATAGAATGAATATTAAAAATAATTTAGTATGGTATGTAGTACTATTGATAAGGTGAAGATATTGATATTGGATGATTGAAAGTTGGAATTTGAGAATTTGGGGAAATTGGGGAATTTTGGGAATTTGGGAAATTTAGAGAATTTGGAGAAATTGAGAAATTTGGAAAATTTAGAGAATTTTGCGAATTTGGAGAATTTGGGGAATTTGGGGAATTTGGGGAATTTGGAGAATTTTGTGAATGTTGAGAATTTGGGGAAATTTGTGAATTTGGAGAATTTGGGGAATTTGGAGTTTGAGGAATTTAGAGAATTTTGGGGATTTTGGGGATTTTGGGAATTTTGAGAATTTTGGGAATTTTGAGAATTTTGGGAATTATGGGAATTTGGGGAATTTGGAGAATCTGGGGGATTTAGGGAATTTGGGGAAATTTAGGAATTTTGAGAATTTGGGAATTTCAAAATTTCGAAATTTAAGAATTTGAGAATTTGGAAATTTAGGAATTTCGGAATCAAGGAACTTAGAAATTTATGCATCAAGGAACTTAGAAATTAAAAAATTTTTCAACTTAAAAACTTATGAATTTCGAAACCTAGAAATTCAAACTTAGAAATTTATGAACGTACAAATTTACAAACTCAGAAACTCAGAAATTTTCAAATCTAAAAATTTCCAAATATACCAATTTCAGAATGCAAAAATTCAGAATTTGTAAAATTCAAAAAAATCGAGTTTCTCAAATTTACAAATTTATAAACGTACCAATTTACAAATCAGTCTTTCTCTCCCAAACCGTAAAACAAATATCCCACAATCGACGAATTTCTTAGATTTACAAATTCACAAACGTACCAGTTTACAAATCAGCAGTCTAACTCTCCGAAAACGAAAAGCAAATATTCTACAATCTCCTGTCCGACTCATCCTTTTGCAAAGGAAGCCAACGTTGTACCCAAATGTTCGGTACACAGAGTACAGAAACGAAGAGAACAAATACAAACGTCGAACATGAACACGAAGCTCGTTCATCGAGGTCGACACCGAGGGGACGTATTATTGAATTAAAGCTCCACCGGGTGACGAGTTCCTCGACGGGGCGGTATCGCGTGTAAGCTTTAGAACTGTAGGACAAATCACAATCCGAATCGAGAGGTCAACCAGTCGAAATCACGTAAGGGTGTAAAACGCAACGTCGTATCGTGTTCATCGGCAAAGCCGGTGTAATGGCGAACGATTAATGCGATATTAATCCAACGTTACGTGACCAGTTTTAGCAGACCGGCTCGAGCTGCTATCGATCGTCACCGAACCGCTCAAGCGTGCAAGAAATTCAGCAGTCATTATCGACTAGTTAGAGTGCCCGTTCTGTATACGATACAATATCGACGAACAGATTAACGAAACTGCACGTCGAGGCGGTAGTCTCGACGTACAAACGACGATTCGTCTTTGTTTCTACGGAAAATTGCAACTGCAAACGCGATCCTTGTGATTTATGCAGAGTTCGTTACGTTTTCTTTGACAAATTGACTCGGAGTATCCGTTTGCAGGTTCTTTATTCAGAAACTCACGAAAAGTTTCAAATTAGTTTGCACGAGGTTTTCAGACAATAATTAATAGCTTAGTGAACTGGAGACGTTAAAAATTCGGAAGTCATTTAAATTTGTACATATGAAAATTTTAGGACTGATATTTTTAATGTGGAAAGTTACGAAGTTCGAGAACTTCAGTGTCGTAAGGTTCCAAGTTCTATAATATGAAACTTTCATCCCCTGATATTTTTAAAACTTCAAAGTCTCAAAACATCAAAGTCCCGAAGTAATAAGCTTCAAAGTACGAAATATTAGTAAGCAAAATTGCGAGTGTCGAAATTGAAAATGTTAAAGTTCCAAAACAAACAAATTCCGAGGTGTTGTATGCCCTTTTCGTTTTTTCTCTGAGGTGGTTCACTCAATGTTGTGAAATTGGTTATGGGTTGATAGGTTAAGTAAATCGAGTTATTGATTTATTCAGTCAACTTGTATTTGTTCATAGATAGTAGTTGTTTCTTTGCTGAAGCATTCGTAATATTTCTACATTTTCGTACAGTTCAGATAAGTAATTTTACGACTACAAAATGGAGGTTGTAGCCAATCCGTAGTTATTAAATTAGATAGACATTTCACCCTCTAAGGTAGGGTCGAGAGATTCGATTTTAAAGAGAGTTTCGAGTTCATAACATCACTGCACCGAATGTTACTTATGTTTAGATCGTAAACATACCCTAAAACAGTTTAGTGTTTTTCCATCATAAAACGCTACATAAACAGTTTCGGATTTTTTCCGCCAGAAGACGCTACATGAAATTTCCATAAACTAACCTGTACTAAATATGTTTAACACTTTAAGTTTAATTTATTTAACCCCTAATGTTCATACTGGTGCATGAAACAACCTTAACTAATTTAGCTTCAATTTTAGGTACTTTATAACCTGAAAATCTAAATAAATACCTTTTTAAAACACCAGTATTTTTCATATTTTTTCCTCGAACAGTTATATGTCAAGAGTGCTCAGCTAAAATTTTAGCTCTTTACATCAAAATCGAAAAAATTTTTGCATTTTTCTATGAAAACCGTGATTTCTTCAAGTTTTAGATGTTTCTTTTTTTTCATATTCAACGTTCAAATTTACTGAAATGTGGTAATACTTTCAAAGACTATTTACAATATTTTTCAAGTTAAAATAAAGTATCCTAGTGTATCCTGTGTAAAGTTAACTTTTTAACTAAGGCCTTTCAAGATTAATTTAATTTAATCTAATTTTATTACTGAAGTGATATACTATTTTGAAAGATATTTTATGAATTTATTTTATTTTTAACAGTAAGTCACAGCTATTTGATATTAGCAAAAATTAGTTACTTGTTTATACACCATACCTCTGGTTATAGTTGTAACATGTGCTTTATAAACCACATCCGCATTTAGAGAATTAAGGGTTAAAAGAAGCTTAATTTTTAATTAAGCTCATCGCCGTGGTTTAAACGAATCGTATGAATTAAATGCCGGTTAATTGAAAGAAACAAAGTCGGACGTTTCCGCGCAGGACACAATTACTCGAGGGAATTAATCGTACGAGTAATTATTAAATTATGAATATGGACATTCTACCATTAATTAATGGGAACGGGAATTCGATGCTGGGTGCATGACGATAAAAAACGTTCCACGACAATGTCGCTTATGTGCAGGATATTAAATGCATACGAGGAAACAATCGTGGTTGTTTTGCACAGAAAGAACTCAATTACATCGTTGTTGTTCGAAGTTAATTGACAAACGAACTGACACCACGTGGATGTGCATTCGAGCAACCAAACGAGCTTCGAAACAATGAACGGAAACAGTTTATACTGGCACGGTTTCTGCAAAATTGAACACGCGGGATTATTTGGATTCGGAGAAAATTGCAAGTGTTGCCGATATGTTGGTTGTCTCGCTGTAAATAATGCAATATGTTTGCGTGGCAGAAACCGTTGTTCGCAAAATGTAATAACGAGTTTATCAAAGGCTATGAAAGAAGGATTAACGAATGCATTTGTCGTTACATAAAACGACAAATTCAGTGTTTATTGAAAAATATAACAAACATCAAATACACATCGTGAAGAATTGGTAATATTAAATGAAAAAGATATAGGAATTTAATTGAAATTCAACATTGTTCGTATGAGTTTATTTACTTTTATGAGCTTGAGACTTTATTTAAAAATTGTAATTATGAGGCATTTTTATTGGGCAAATATATTTTTAGGGGTACTTCTTTTGAAACTTTTATTGTGACAAAAATGGATAATATTGTACTGATTATTGTTATGATAATAAAGGATAATATGATTATTATTGACGGTAACGATGATGCGTATAAGAAGTATTTAATATTTAATAAATATAAATATGATGACGTGCTACGTTTGAAAATTAAGGAGTTTGATCATTGAAGTGTTTATAAATGAAAAAATTTAAGAACGTACTGATTCGAAAATTTGAAAATGGAGGAAATGTAGGATTTAACCATATAGAAATTGAGCAATTTAAAAATTTGAAAATTTGCAGACTTACTTTGAGTTTCAAAAACTATTGTATTAGTATATCCAGAAATATTAAAATAAATATTAAAACAATTTGAGAACTAACATAAGAATTAGATGAGACCCCAAAATGCAAGACACGCGACAAAACCTAATAAAATCGCGTCGCTAAAAACTAACTGAGCTTGGTAAAAAGCTTGGTACGAAAGTAAATACCGCCGCGATTGTTTTCTTAAGGGCAGCAAGAATGAGGCAGATGAGGTTAAACGAAGGTAGAAGTGTAATAAGAAAAGTTAAAAAGAAATTGAAGCAAGTTAAAAAGCACGTGAACCAGCAGTGGCCCGGAAGTAACGAGAAGAAACATTAGAATTACTTTGTCGTCGTTAAAGCGTGTCGGCGGTACGGTTGAAAGCGTGTTCGTTTGGCGGGCTGGTCGTGTCCTTAATGCACCATTCCGCGATGGAAATAAATTAACGAAATACAGCCACGTATTTTCAGCCGTTATCGTCACGGTGTAGCCGTGCATACGAGTGCACGGTTCCCGATTGCATCGAAATTTATCTCTGGCGGATGTGATTAATACCTGGTGGCCCCCTCCTTCGACCACTATACATCACCAGTAATGATGTAATAACCGGTCTGCACTTTCGAGTACCATTCTCCTTATCCCCCTGCCATATCTTTGTTCTTAATAACAGCGAAAGAAACGGGCCATGATTGATGAAAAGTCTGGCCCTTGGCTATCGGCGGTTCGATCGTATTAAATAAACATCGGCGTTACGCCGTGCCAGGCCAAAGTTAACGATCCACCATTTGCATACCCGATGCAAATGATCGATACTCATCGGTGGTCACGCGGTGCGTTAACGATGCAATTGAAATACAATGCTACCTGCTCAATGATCGGCACAAGAAATTTAGTCAAACGCCTCTGAACTCTCACAATACACTTTTGTTGTTATTCCAAATCGATCACTTCTTAACCTCATCATCTACGATTCTGTTTTAATTGCAATATGTTATAGTTTATGTGAAATTAAGGGGGATTCATGTCATCATTTTGTCGATTTCGAATTTTGCAATTTTTGCTCATTTTGACAAGAATGAGCTTACGAATTCTTTTCTCAGAAACTGATGGCATAAACTCTCTGTACTCACACATGGAGTATAACATATTTCGATGAAAACAAAATGGCAGATAGTTTACATACTAATTCGTAAGTTACAACTTGTATGCACAAAGTTTAACATAACTATTATTATTTATTTATTTAATATTATTACATGTTAAGTACTAACATAAATATTCTGATGATATACAGGGTGTCTCATAACTAGTGTAAGCGCCCTCTATTTCAGGGACCTACACTAGTTGTGAGACGCCCTGTATAAATATTTCTTATTCGTACAAAAACTAATTTTCAGGAATTTCATAAATATACGTTAGTTGATAATTGAAAATTTTGTGAAAATGCAGAAAATCTGAATTTGGGAATATTTAAACACCCGATAATTTTCAAAATTTATAAGAATCGTGAAATTTAAGTGTGTATGTATTTATATAGAATTTGAACATTGAAAAAATGCAACTTCCTAAAGAATTGTGTAAGGAAAGAAGAGATATTTGATGAACTAATAAGGAATTACTACGTAATCAACGCATTCTTAAAAGATGGAACACATTAACAAGTCGGTAAAAATGTTCCATCAAAAGCAACGAGATAATTACTGGACCATTCGTTGGATTCTATCTATTATCGAGGACCGTCGCGATTCTTTTGTCATTCCAGCGGAATCGATCGGAACAATGGAGTTTTAAAATGCAAGTTCAGTCCTTACTCCGGCCTACATTGTAATTACTTCGCTCGATAAATGTTTTCAGAAGCGACTACGGGAATGAAAAGGTGGTGGTGTTTTCACGATGAATTCTCGCGTGTGCGTGTTATTTTTAAGAGCGCCATCATGCAACTCACGTTCTCTTTCTTCACATCTTTTTACCGTAGATCGAGCGCCTTTTAACAACGCACCAACATCATGTTTTCATGAATTATACATTCGATGTACTTTGCAGGTTCGCGTAATTTTTCGTCGTTAAACGCTCGCTCATATAAACTTCATCGCTTCAGTACGTAGCTTTTTTCTGGGAGATAGTCTCGTGCAACACGATTTTTCTTTGTTCGAAGAAGCCGAGTGGCGGAGAACGAAGTTGTTACGAAATCGTAATGGAAACGGTCTTAATTACACGGCCGCGTTTGCAATCGTAATGCGATTGAATTCGATTATTCGTCGCAGAGAACCTTGAAGAATTATCAAGCATTCTCGCGCAGTACACCGTTTCTTTCATTCCGTTTCATTGTTCTATCTGTTCCCCGATAAAAGAGATCTCGGTGCCGAGAGAAACGAACGTAGCAGCCTCCTTTCGTTTTTTGACGCTTTGTATTCATGTTTCGTAGCCATCTTTGAACCTTCTCGCTGAGAAAGTTGTACGGAATTAAAAGGAAGTAGTCGTTCATCGTACGTAGTCAGACCTTATTCTTTATCCTCGGAAGAACTACCTTCTTTCTGTACTACTGAAACTTCTGTACAGTTTCGTCCTATCTTCCTTTCTCTGATGCAGCTTTCTACTCGAACATTTGTCGTATTCGTATTTTACTAATCTCCTTTCTCCTCTTGAGATGTATTTTGATATAGCGACGTATTGTGTTGAAAATAATAGCTTCGATCAGAATGATGAGTGTGTTTAACAATTTTGTCTAAGGTACATTTGATACAAGAACCTAGCAATTTAAATTGAAAATTAGAAAAATCCAAACGTTTATACCGCTGTAAATATATAACGTTGAAAAGTTGAAAATACAGAGAAATTAAAAGATGTTATAAGAATGTGAAAGTTTACAAATTTGATTAAGTCGTTAACAAATCCTAACCCTATACGGTTAATCAAGGACCAACTGTATTTGAATAGCAAAGACCTTAGTATCCTTTTTGAATTCCTCCGAACGCGAAATTAACACAAGCGAAGAATTAAAAGCGGAAAGAAGGGACCGTGTAAATAGCTGAAAGCAAAGGGAGAAGCAGCTCTTGCTTTACCTCAGAGAGTTGGTCAGCCCCGACTGAAATGAAACCCTGTGCATAGTTAAACCTGTTCCAGTTATCCCTCTCAGTATCTTCTTCAACCCTTTTTCCCGTTATTTTGTTTCTATCCGGCCCCGTGAATTTCCGCCTAGAAAAAAAGAAGAGATTTCCCTTCCTCGAACAGCTGCTGGTTACAGACGCTAAGTATGCAGATGAAAAATACACCGCTTTCCGCTGCCCGTTGCTATTTTCTCACGTCTCTGACCCGAACCAGACGAATCACTGTCTGACACAACAAACGAGCCGCACATTATTTTCACAGGACGCTCCTGTATTTCCCCTAGGACGTCACTGGCCCATTATCCTTGCTGTTTTTTTTCCCTCGGGTTACCCCGTGCTCCACACTTTTACACGTTCAACAACACTCTACCTAAAGGGTCTACTGCCTCTTTAAATTCTTTCCGTTATTCCGTCGTTGCACTGGACACGTATTCACAATTTTAACGTTTTTTTAACATTTTTCAAAGTTTTGTTATTTATTCTTTTTATCATTTTTATTTCATGGAGAATTAGTGTCGGTAGAAACATGGAGCACATAAGATATTTGAGATTTGCAGATGGTAAGATTAGAAGTCTGCAAATTGTGTATAGAGAGGTTAGAAGTTCTTAGATTTAGAATTTTTGGACTTATAAAGTTATAAATTTTATTAGGTACAAGTTTTCCAATTCATGAATATGGAATTTGCAGATTTATATTTTTTCAAATTTTTCAATTTAGAAATTGTTAAATTGCTAATATTCAAAGTTCAGGTAATTTAAAAACTGTCTAAATTCAATAATTCGGAAGTTCCTGTAGTTCAATTGTTATAATTTGAAAATATCCGCAGTTTAAATTTCATGATCCATCAATTTTTAAAGTGGAAATTTCATAATATACAAATTTCCAAAGTTGAAGTTCCTCAACCTATAAATTTTTAATATTTGAATTCGCTGCTTCATAAATTTTCAATATTCAAATTCACTAAATTATAAATTTCCAAAGTTCGTCTATAACTGAAAATTTCTAAAGCACAAAATCAATAATTCAAAAATTTCAAAATATTCATATCTGCAAACTGGGTAACATAAAAAGAAATGAGTATAAATCAAAGAATTTTAAGAAGTTTTCAAATTCAGGAGACGTTCCACATTTCGAGCAGCCGGAGCCCCGCGCGCAGGAATATAACGATACTCGACTCGATAGCTTTTGAAAATAAGTCGTATTTTATTACTAACGAAGCTTCTCCAAAATAAAGTAGAAGCGTTCTATTTCTGTCGTGTTCAATCGTATTATTTTCCCCGTGCTTTCGTAAAAGGAAAAATATTATTTGACCAAATAAGGAATCGATCGGGGAGACGATCGACGGGGAAGAAAAATGAAAGGGTGGATACGCGTGGATCCATTACTTCCGTATTTGTGGAGAAGGTTTGGTCATCAGGATGCTTGATAAATCGATGGAGCAGCGATAAAAGTCAGCAGAGAGGAAAAAGTTAACTAGACACGTTAAATGAGAGGATTTAAAGTATTCGCGGTGGTAATGGAACGGACGATTTCTTTCTTGCTCGCGTCTTCGTGTTACGAACTCAATCCTGCTGGGTAACGTTTAGAGTTAACGACCCTGATATAGGTTTCCAGAAATGTTGGAACTCGTTCGGTTGCCTCTGCGAAACGTAAACCCGGCATAATGAGAGTAACAATGACGGCTTCTCGTTAATGCGTGTATGTTTATCTTGCAATTACGTGCATTTGCACGCCACACGAATGCATTGCTGCGTGTTTTACCAAGTAACGAAGAACATGCAGCAGGAAGTGCATGCAAGATGTTCCAAACTATTGTTATCGCGTACACCAGAACCTCTGTAAATTACAGCAAAAATTCTGTTAATTATTTCGCATCAGCGAGACGCTGTTTCATCGTGTTTCAGCTTGTAACAAACTTCAGCTTCTGTTTGTTTCGCCGGTATTTGCGACGTTCTGAACAATCGAATTGTAGACTGCGGAAAGGCAAATAGTTGTTGAATAATTTAATCATTGATTAATGTGTTAAACGTGGTTTGGTTCGGTGATGGGCAGATTAAGAGCCCGCGGGTGTCGAGGATGATTGTGTGTAGAGAGTGTGCGATGACGAAGGTTGTAGATAACGGAGATTTATGTACTTTCGAATTTGGAAATTTTGCAAATTGGGAATTTAAAGGAGTAGCAATATACTTGAAATTGTCAAGTTTTGGAGTTATGAATTTTTTAATTGAATTGTTTGAGAAGTTGAAAATTTATTTGACGAGGAACTTAGAAGATGGGGAATGTAGAAGTCGAAGAATTTAGAAATTGCAAAATGCAGAAGAGGACGAATTTAGATATTGAAGAATGCAGAAGAAATTTAGAAATTGAAAATTGCAAAAGACAATGAATTTAGAAATTGGGAAATGCAGAAAACAAGAAATTTAGAACTTGAATAATGCAGAAGACGGCGAACTCAGAAATTAGAAAATTTGCAAATTCACAATCTCAGAAATTTGAAAATATAAAAATCATTAAACTCAGAAGTTTGATAATTTAAAAATTCGAAAACTTAGAAACTCGGAAATTTGAGAAGTAATTTAAGAGTTTGAAAAATCTCCTATATAATTTAAATTGTTTAACTCTAATAAAACTTTCCTCGAAAATTTCACAGAGAAATTTTTCAACTAATACAGAATTTTAATGAAATTTGAAGGGCTTCATTTCGAACGATACGACAAAGCTGGCATCGAATTTGGCGAACGTTAGGAATTCCGCGAATTTTACATGGCAGAGAATTCCGCAAATTATCTTTCCACACTGCGAAGGAAAGTTTCATTGAAATCGGGACTATGCGTTAGAAAACGTAACAGCGGCACGGCTAACAGGGGATGTCGTGAATGTCTAAAATTCTTCCATAATTTCGAGCCACCGTCGCGAATTAAAACTTTTCTGTACGTAACGTTTTGTCGAAATCGACACTTTGTATTGGAAAAGTAAAAATGGCGGAAGTAATAGCGTAAGGTTTCGCCAAATCCCTCGACTGTTACAACTTTAACCGACACGGTTACATTTTCTACAATTTAAAACTTTAATTTCTAGTTCGTGTCTGTTTCAGACATTACTTTAGAAACATGTACTAACTTCTGAAATTCGACAATTTCTAAATTTACAAATTAGACGATTAAAAAATTGATCAGTTTTCAAATTTGTAAATCCTTAAGTAAGTCAAATCCTTAAATTCTTCTAAACATGTAAATATGTACATTTCTAAATTGCTCCGTAAGTTTCAACATTTCTATATTTCTAATTTTTATATTCTGATATTCTTACAATTGTATAAAGAAGTAACGTAATAGTGCAAATTTTCAACATAATCATCAAGATAAAATAAAATATAATCTCGAAAAATAAGATAAAGTTATGTATACATGAAGTGCGTTCAGAAAATAGTAGAACACATATCATTCATAAAGTATTTTGTACGACGTCGATATCGAAATCGATAGCCGAGATATGCAGCTTTAAAGTATAGCATTAGAACGTACGTTTATTAATGAACGGAACACCCGGAAGCACCCTGACCTACATTCTTCCCTGGAAATGCGTACGCACGATAGTAATAGTAAAAAAAAAAACTGCCGACTCAGCGTCTGTTATTGGCTAACTGAAGGTGGGGAAAAACGTGGGATAGGTCAGTGAGAGCGAAACAGACGTAGTGAAATGCTGAAAGTTACGATCCGCTTTACGTGGCCATATCTCAGAAACCAAAAATGGTACAAGCGTAAAACGAGACGCGTTTTAAAGAAAAATGTGTGCCAATTCTTACGAGGTGGATTTGATGAAAATCTATTAATTTCTCTTAAAGTTACGGAACTACAAAGTTTTAGTAACTCTAAAGAGTGATTTTGATCGTAAGCTTGTTTTGGACGTCGTAGTTTGTCACTAATTGATTTTCATGTTTAGAAATGTAGATTCGTGAGATTTTATCATATTCTGAAATTTACGAGGAGTCGAGTTTTAAAATTAGGTATGGAATTTCGTTTTGAAACTATTTACCTTTTTATCTTACAATTAGTCAACGTTAAGTGATCTGGCATAACCTAAGTAATATTCTTCTCGGCTTTGTTTGATTGTAAATAACAAACTCTTCCAATCCACTTAAATGCACAGAGATAACTTTTACGTGTCCTTGACAACTTTAATAAAAATCTAGAAAGCATTTGTCTACAGAAAAACCAAAAATTTCATAAGCCTTTTAATACCAAGTAAGTTTGGTTCAATCTTCTATCTTCAAAGGCAGACTTATAAGGACCAGTTTTAAATACTCTAAACTATTTGAACTTCTGTACTTTAATCTTTGATCATTCTCAATTATGAAGTTACTAAGCTTCCTCATATTATTCGCGAATAATATTTAACATGTAGACGTGCTAGAAACTGTTACTAGATTACACGTTGTACAGACGTGCCAGTATATTACTTTTTAGACATCGAGACAGCAGTGTCTGCTCAAGATACATCAGCATCTCTGTGCTAGTTGATTCTCCAGCCTGTTTCAGAAACTTCGAAACACTTCCGAGACAACGATGCGACAAGCACTTAGAGATCTTAAGTAGTATTAACTACAAGAACCTAATCCATGATACTCTATGAAATCTCATTTTGCTCGGAAACTTCCTCTAATGGTACTTACATGTATTCAAACATTGATGCGTTCTATAAAACTATTGTAAACAATTTACTTTATCCGATAGTGTAAAGAGCTTGATGACATAAGAGTAGGTTTTAGTGATAACATATTGACGACTGAGTTGGTCACATTTGATCAACAGTGCAAATTTAGTGAAATGAATTATTTACTGCAAAAGCACAAGAAAAGAACTTTTCAGTGATCTATATGTTGATACAATTTTAAATAGTGATAGATTAAAATATGAAATTGGAGAATTAAACCATTTTCTTATGTCATATGTAACATACGTAATTGACGTTCACAATTTGGTCGAATTAATTATTTACAAGAAAAACACACTAATACATTAAAGATGAACGTGAAAAATTAACTACCTCTGTTCTCAATTTATATGTGGCACATGTGATTGACGTTGCAAAACCAATCGAATTAATTATGTATAAGAAAAGAAGACGAAAGAAGCTTTTGAGACTTCTTAATATGTGGGTAATTATAAACACTGATACATTAAAGATGAAAGTGGAAAATTAACTAACCCTGTTCTCAATTTATATGTGACACGTATGATTGACGTTGCAAAACCAGTCGAATTAATTATGTTTAAGAAAAGAAGACGAAAGAAGCTCTTGAGACTTCTTAATATCGAGGTAATTATAAACAGTGATACATTAAAGATGAAAGAGTAAAATGAAGTACCATTATACTTAATTCACATGTGACATATATGATTGACGTTGCAAAACCAGTCGAATTAATTATTTACAAGAAAACCTTTTGAGGACTCTAGAAAATTATAAATAATGGTGGATTAAAAGACGAAATTGAAATATTAAGTACCCTTATTTTTACGTCACATGTGACACACATGGCGTTGCAAGTTCGGTGAGATTAGAATAAGAAAGGTGCATGAAAGTCAAGATAATATGGATTAACAAATTAAATGATTAAATACTTGTTCTTATTGTTAGTAACCTACAGATGTCAACTCTCAGTCGACCCAAAGTAAAAGAACCTACACCTATCCCCAACGTGTACACATCTAGTGTTATATTTCGGCAAGTAAGAATAATAATAACAGTAACAATATTTCACTCACTCTCTAGTTTGTCAATTATTATTTTTGACCTAATTGGTGTGCGCTCGAACCACTTGTTCCACCGAAAATACGTGTGAGTCTAGACGTCCATTTTTCTATTCTGATCTCACACCTGATGTACGCTCTTCTACACAGCTAAGTCAACTTCTTCTAAACTTTTTATAAACCAACTCGTCTATTAACGTTGGTATATTAGCTTATCTGACAATAAATGTCAGTATCCACTGCAGCGGTTAACGCGTTAAGAACCGTCAAGTTTTGCGATTTCACAGGAAGATAACATCACGAATTGTAGTTGTAAATGCAGTAGCAACATTGCTCGAATTCCCAAGAGACTCCACGAAGTGCATAAAGACGGAGAATCCGGTAATCATGCTAAGCGATTATCCGCGTGCATAGCAGCATCGTCTGCTTATCCATTTGGCTGACCGCGTACGGATTCGTTCCACTTATCTGCACCCCCCGCCGCTATTGTTCTCGGGTCGAAAGCGTGCCACGAAGCCGGTGCACGCGTGCACACCGAGTCCATTCCATTATCTATGCTAATTAACGTAACGCCGACCCTCCCTGACCCTGTTGAGACACGCTGTACGTTGCAACGAGGCCGAAAGGGTTAAAGAGGGTAAACTTGAACGCGACGCGGCGTTCCATAGCGAAGGGAGCAGAAAACACGCCGAGACGAACGTGGAGGACTCACTGACGCGAGTTCGAGCCCGATAAAAGCCAATTACAGGCTTATCTGATTCAGACAAGACAGCTGCTCGTGCACGTTCCGAGCGTGCGGTTTTTCGACGGGAAAACAGGCCCGAGATTCCGATCTGAATTGCCTTCGCGTTCAATTATCTCTTCCGGGATCTGGCTACGGTGGATTTTGCGCGATGATTAATATTTTCTGCCTTTTCGATCAATCGTCAATTTTTGAAATTTGGACTTTACGGAGTCGAACGCTTGGAATGGGGTTTTGAAGTTTCATAAACTTTGTTTTGGAGATATTTGAGGATATGAAGCTTGGAAGATTGAGGGCGCAGATATTTTTAAATTTAGAAATTTGGGAATTTGAGGGATTTGACAAATTTGATAAATTTGATGAATTTATTGAATTTAAAGAATTTGAAGAATTTGAAGAATTTAAAGAATTTGAGGAATTTGAAGAATTTGAAGAATTTGAAGAATTTGAAGAATTTTATAAATTAGAAGATTTGAAGAATTTCTGAAATTTGAATAAATTGACACTTTTAAACTTGCGTGATTCAAAAATTTGAAAGCTTGAAAATTTCAAAATATAGAACTTCAAAGACTTCAAAATTTGAAAATTTGAAAACTTGAACATTTCTGAATATACAACGCAGAAACTCCGAAATTTAGAAATTTGAAAACTTAGAACCTTGGAATTGAGTAATATTATAACTTAAAAATTTATGTAATTACAAAATAAACATAATTCCAAAACTCCAAGACAAAAATTTGAAATCACGAGTAGCTTAAAACCGAAAACGTTAATCTCCCTAAATCTCCCCAATTTCGCAGTTTAACAACAAAACCCATGAACGTCATATTAGGACAATCGTCGCATACAAAAAAAGGTAGTATAAAACCGGTAATTTCATGCCAAACGGAATTCCGCAGTGACATAGGTAGAGTGGATAATATTCGATCCAACATCCGATTATAGAACAGTATTAAGCGCGTTACTGCTCCTGTGTGGCTGTGTTTAATTATATTTATTGCGCTAGCTGTAATGCAATTGCAATATTCCGGAGTATATAGAACGTGCAGTAATTAATTTTCACAGAGTTCCGAAACGTTTTATTGTGTTACAAATTTACAATCGTCCGTTGTCTCGGTACAACATTGTTTCGAATGGATGAACACACGATGATCCGTGGGTACAAAACAGATTGTAATCAACTGTGAAAATCGTCGGTACTGGAACGCGTCGTAATCGTTTGTCACAAACGTCTTTTTGTTATCAAATTATATTTCTTATTGTGCATGTTTCTTTAATCTTTAAAAATTTCCAGAAATTCCATAATTTAGTGATACGTTTGTAGAAGGACTTTGAAGAGCCTGGGAATTTAGGGGATAAATAATTAGAAATTTGGGGATATTTGGAAATTTCAAAATAAATTTGGAATTTTCGTTGTTAAAGTCTTTAAAGAATTCGGGAATCTACAGTTCTGTGAACTTTTGAATGTAGAAATCTAAAGATTAAGATACGCAAGAATTTGTAAATGTAAGAATTTCGAAATATATGGATTTAGAGATTGAATGCTATGGACGTTTAGTTATTCGAAAATCTTGGAATTTGAGTTTTGATGTTTGAAGATGTTCAAATTTTTCAAATTTTAAATCAGAAAATCAAAAATCAGTAAAGTCGAAAATTTGATAGTATGCAAATTTGGAAATTTGACAATAAAAATATTTAGGAGTTTAGCAATTGTGAAATGGTCATATATGTGGTTACATAATGCAGTCTTACGTTGCCCCAAGTACGAGGTTAATTACATCGTATCATATTACGGTCCCGCTTTGTCGTTATTAAAATCGAGGTTAATGTTTCTGTCGCTTTTGAATCAGGCAGAGATAAGTAGAACGAGGACAGCAGTGGTCAGCCAAGTAGATAAGCGAACAGTACTGTTGAAAATCGATCGCAAACCTAACTGAGCGTGACCCTTTAGCTGTTTCGCCGAAACACAAGAAACCACGAAAATCGGTCAAATTGTAGCAAATTGATAAACGAAATTCAGAAATGTTTCATTTACTGCTTAGAACGACTTGTTGAGCGACTACAGTACACAAAATATATTTTATAACACAATTTCAAAATAATTTGATACATCGTACCATAATATGTCTTTTGTTATGATATTGAAAAGCATTGCTCTTCCTTTGCTTTATTTAAAACATATTAACCAGCTTAATGCGAATAACGAAAATAATTGTCCTACAAAGATAAACGGAAATTGAATGAAGTTCTACGAACGAACTGATACGTTTGCTGACCATACGATTTCGTGTAAACAATTTGTACATTGTTGCAAAGTAATTGCTTAATACACACGCGGTCGTACATAATTACTATGATTATTTGTTCAGTTACGTTTCAGTGAAGTCGATAATGCATCGTTAATGCGCTGCTGTCCTATAATATTGTTACAAATTTACAGATGAATACGAAATATTAATCGGGAACACGACTGAGTCGTTTTGCGTGCATCAATTGATTGTTATATTGTCCTTTTCATTCGGTTACAGAAATTAACATACAGTGGAGAACAAAAGTATTCGTACACTTAAAATATAGAAATAAAAAGAACAATATTTTCTATATTATTAATACTTTCTATATTAGTAACAATAGATAATGATGGATAAACATTTATATTTAAATATTTTAAAAGAAAATTTACAAGATAGTGCAGATGAATTAGAATGAATTAGATTTATGAATTAGATGAATTTTATTTTCAGCAAGACTGTGACGCGAAACATACAGCCTATATGTACAGTGCGACAGTGGTTGTTAATACCAATACACCCCACAGGTTAGCAACTCCTCCACAATTGTTTGACTAAAATCCTATCGAACATGTATGGGCGAAACTAGAAAAAAATGTGCGAAAACATGATACAACGTCGAAAGAACATTTGAAAGAAATATTAAAAAGAGAATGGTGTAATATAGAACCTGACTTCGTTAAAAGTTTGGTGTTGTCGATGCCCGATATATTACGTGAAGTGATTCACCGGAAGGGTTATCATACAAAATATTAATTTATAAAATTCCTGCTAAAATAATTGTAGCAATAATTAAGTGTACGAATACTTTTGTCCTGACGATTTCTTACGGTCTCGTGAATTTCAAGTCATTTCAAGTTACTATATAATATTATTGCCTTCAGTATTTTGGTCATTTGTTGCTGTAAGTGTTATGTATAATATACAGCTATATATGATTAAATATGCTTAATATAGAAAATACTGTTGCTTTTATTTCTATGTTTCAAGTATACGAATACTTTTGATCTCCACAGTAAGTTATGTGAAACGAGTATTTCTGTTTGTGAGGTTATGTTCGAAACCTACATAGGAAAGAGAATCGAAAGGAATGTTATGACGGAATTTTATGAAGAGACTTTGTCGGGAATAAATGCTACAGAGACACTTTAATGTTATCTTCTTTACTGTATGTTTTCTGGAAATTGTCACGCCTTTGCAGTAACCAATATTTTTAACGTCGAATAGCTATCGTTATTTTCTGTACAAAGTGTACGTATATTCGTGTGTTTTAAGAGCTTCGCGTAGGTACTTTGAACACCTCAGAAGTTTGTGGCTATTTACGCGCTACAATGTATGTTCATACATTCGGCCTCGAAGATAAATTTCCAAATTTCATAATGCGCTTCGTAAATTTCAAAGTTTATCGATTTTGAGAATCTCTGTCATTCTTAATATTTTTGAGTATATGGAGAATTTATTATTTTTGACGCATGGAAGTTTCTCAATTCAAGGTTAGGTTAGGTTTGAGATTTTTAATATTGAGCTTCTATATTAGGAATTTGTCATTTTTAATATGGTCAAGGTTATTTTAAGGATTTTTAGTATTTCGTATTTAGTATCTTTAAAATTGTTGTGGCTTCTATTATTGGAATTTTTTAATTTTTATATTTCCTACATTCCTAAATCTCTAAATTCCCAAATCCTTATATTCCTAAGCTCCCACATTTGCAAATGCCTATATTATCAAATTTCTAAATTCCCAAATCCCTACATTCCCAAATTCCTACATTCTCAAATCCCTACATTCTCAAATCCCTACATTCTCAAATCCCTACATGTCCAAATCCCTACATTCCCAAGTCCCCACATCCCCAAATTTCCAAATTCTCAAATTCTTAAATTCCTATGTTTCTAAATTCCCAAATACCTAACCCTCAAATTTCCAAATTCCTAAAAAATCTCCCAGATCCTCAATTTCCCTTCCAAAGTTCCTCCATTTACAATCCTCCAAATAACCAAATTCGCAAGCTCCCAAATTCTCAACCCCCAAATACTCACATTTACAAACGCCCAAATTTCAATCCAAACCTCCCACCTCCACTCCTCCACATCCCCAACCTAAATCCCCAAATACCTAATTTTCCAAATTTCCAGCCAAGAAAATTACAAAATTCGAATCGAACCATCCATTCAATGTGCAACAACCGAATAATTTCACGGAGCTATCTGACGATGAGCGACGTGGCACGTCATTCGCTGAATCCTTTTACGCACCGGGCTCAATCCTGAATTCGATTCGATGCCTTCGGTAGCATCGTGTTCTGACCGAACAACCCATATCCGATTACAAGCATAGAACTGTCCGCTTGACAGGTGAAACTCGCTCGTTAATCACCGACGTCGGATTCTCTCGTTCGATCTCGTTTATGCTGATCCAAAGCCGTTCAAGACCGATCGGGGCCCGTGTTCTATTCCACTTGCGGGAACAATTTGTTTTCCAACGTCTCGGGGCTGTTCGAAGGCCGCGGAAGCAACGACCCAGGGAAATTTATGGCGTCGAACCGATCAGTCCGAGATTAACGATTCGCATCGATGGATTGATTAACAGTTACATCGCGACGGACGAATCGGAATAAAAAGCGGTTATAACGCTTCATGTCAAAACTACCACGAACGTCGCTTTTGCAAATTAGAAATCCGCCGTCCTACTTTCTCGACAAACATATCTTTCCCAGTAGATTGATATCAGAAACCGCGAGATTTATTTGTACAACGTGTTTGTTGATAACATTGCTTTGAACGGTCGATCGATCGTTTGCGCTTCGAAATATTTGAGGGTGAACGGGTTTGGAAGGTATCGATATCGCGTTAGACCAGTGACTCGAGCATAAAATTTTTAATTGCTTTTCAATTTTCTGGTTTTTGGCTTATGAATTCTCGCAGCTGTTCGAATTTTATTGGTTATAAACTTTGGAGAGGGATTAAAACATTTAGGAAGTGACAAATTTGCGAATGTCCAGAGTTAAACATTTAGAAGTTAAATATTTAGATTCACGATTTTTTATTTCTCAAATATTTAGATTTTCAGATTTATGATTTGTTAAATTTTAAATATTTAGACTGTCAGATTTGTGAGTGAAATCTTATTTAATTTATCTTATTGAAGTAACTTAATTCATCTTATAAGGTAGAAATTAACTCTCCCTTAAATCTTAGAGCAACTTATAAATTGAACAAGCAACTTATTAATTTACAAACTTCAACGATTTTGTATTGATAAATATTCAAATATTTACATTTGGTAATACTTGAATTTAAAAAAAGAAACAAGCGAAAATTAAAGTTTCATGGGTTTTTAATTAAATTCCTATAATGTGCGATCAAATATTTTCTGCTAACTAGATCTCTCAATAACCAATCTATAAAATGAAACTTAAATCTTATTTCTCTATTTTAACCAAAATTTAAGTCCTCAAAGAACGATCAAAGTGACTTATAATATTAGAAATGTTGTAACAGTATAACCAACAGTGTCAGAACCAAAAGATTATAACAAACACTACTAAAAACAATCAGAAACAGCATTGTAATAAAACGTCGATTCGAAATTGATTAAAGACACCACAAGAGTGTGTTGCAAACGTTAACGTAGATTAATGGTGATCCTTGTATTTCCCTGGTCAGATTATCGAATAAACCGAACCAAGAAGGGTAGAATTCTTCTTACCTCGAATGACCCTCGTCATCATTCACTGGCGAAGCCCACTTCTCTGTTTCCTAGCCCGACAATATCCGGACTGCTCTCAAAGTTTGCCTAACGAGGCTCATTCGACACGGTCCGACTGTACCAACCATACAGACCACCCTTCGATCCCATTATTCCCTCCTCTTGATCCTCCCCTTTCAGCCCCTTTCCTGACCGTTGCTGCCGATACCTTCCTCCATGCCACTATACAAACCACGCGCATTTCGATAATGACCCACTAATTGGCAATCATCCATACCTAAACTGATCGTCGATCATTTTGTCATCTTCCTGCATTTCTTCGGGTGGAACTTGATAATTTTCACCATTAGCAGTCAAAGGTACTTCGAGTATTGTTAGATAGCCACTTTTTAGATGAAAGGTTTGAATTTATTTCAAACAAAAATTGTTATTTATTTCGAAGTTATTATTTCTGTACTATTAATTGGCATTATTGACATAAATTGTCTGTCTTGTTACTATTGATCATCTATCTCATGTATAATACTATGGACTTAGGTAAAAAATCTTTGTTTGAATTGATGAATGAACGTGAGATATTTTGGGCTTTCAAGGGTTAATACTAGATTTAAAACGTGTGGCAATCACTTATATTGAAGTTAATTTATATAAAATAGTGGAAGGTATCCTTCAATGTCTAAATTGGAAATTTGAGAACGTAGGAAATTGATAGCTTAGAAATTCGAGAACTTGAAGTATATCTAGTTTGGAAATTTGAGAACTTGGAGAATTGTTGACTTGGAAATTTGAGAATATAGGAAATTAATAACTTAGAAATTCGAGAACTTGAAGAATATCAGTTTGGAAATTTGAGAACTTGGACAACTGTTAATAACTTGCAGAATATCTAGTTTAGAAATTTGAGAACTTGGAGAACTGTTGACTTGGAAATTTGAGACCGTAGGAAATTGATAACTTAGAAATTCGAGAACTTGAAGTATATCAGTTTGGACATTTGAGAATTTGGAGAACTATTGACTTGAAAATTTGAGAATGTAAGAAATTGATAACTTAGAAATTCGAAAACTTGAAGAATATCAGTTTGGAAATTTGAGAACTTGGAGAACTATTGACTTGGAAATTTGAGAATATAGGAAATAGATAACTTAGAAATTCGAGAACTTTAATAATATCGAGTTTGGAAATTTGAGAACTTGAGATACTGCTAACATAGAAGTTTGACGAAGTACAAAACTACGGAATTTAGAAATCGAACAACTTCCTAACTTAGAAATTTAATAATCTAATCTGAAAATTTGATACACCCTAGAATTTGAAATATAACAGTTGAAATCAACCTTACTTAAAGTATACGTTCCAAAAAATTATGGGAACGGTTTACTTCTACCGAATGCGAATTTTCAGGATATCGAACAGTGGATTTCATCGCGTTATTCCATCACCATAAATTTGAGTGTTCACCGATAGAAAGGTGCAAACTGCGCAACTGAAAGAATCGATCCTTTTTACATTTTATACATACATGATTATAAACCTGAAAATACAATAGCAAGCTAATTCCATTGTCATTCATTATATAACCTCCATAGAATTTCCATTTTTGACTAAAATAACCAGCAGCAGCGGCATTTCAAGCTGCCTACCTTAATGAAACTGCAAGCAATTATTTAGAAGAGAATGATTCTCTCTTTGGCATCGTCTAATTTGAATTTAAAATGGCCCTCCGAATAATCGTACAATGTAATTTACATCAGAATGAACACATTCGTTGTCACGGTTTTTCCATTTTCGGAAACCGGTAGCCGAGATATTCAGATTCGTGAGAAAGCGACGTTTCAACGTTAACGAAATTTGCAACGTAATAGAATAAATTACGAACGAATCGCAGGATAAACGCGTCGTTACCGTAAACGGGGAACAAAACAGAACGAGGGTGAACTCGAAACGATGCCATCGACAGTTGACAGACGTTTCGACGAGCATTAACGAAGAAGCCGGCGTCGGTGAACACGCCGGTAATGCGGTGCTAGCTGGTAATAAATTATCCGCGGGCGTGCTGCGACGGTCAGGTGCGCCGGCAAAAACCACCAAAATGGATTATTAATTACTATATCGCGTCGACGCCGTCGTAGATACGCCCGAAACTGGAGAGCAACAGCGTTTCTGAAAGGAAAAGACTCCTATCATTAGTTTCTCGCTGGATCATCGTCAAATATAGATGAGCCTTCACGAAGTGACGATCGAATTCTTTCCAAATTTTGAAGTTTTTCCACTTTTGAATTTTTGAATTTTCTAGTTTCTAGACCGTGTTCTCAAATTCTTATACTTTTATATTTTGTAATTTTTAAATCTTCCAATTTTGAGATTTCTGAATATTAATATTATATATATCTCTAAATATTAAAATTCTCAAAATGACTATAAATAATTATTAATAATATTGTGTATATAATCTTCCTCAGAAATTCAAATTTAATTAATCCATTGAGAAATATACGAATGTTAAATGATGCCTTCTGTCATTTAGATTCATTTTTTCAGTGAAAGTCATCCAAACATGAACTATTGCATATACTAAGACGAGAACATTGAGCAAGCGATTTCGTAAATTTCGCAAACGTTTCATGCGGATATATAAATTTCGAAATTTGTTGCAATTCGATCCGCACTTGTAGCTTCTCCCGATCGTAAATATCAAAATGATTGATTTGAAATAGAATGGGAAAGTCATGAATTGAAAACGCGCACGCGTATACTTCTCGCAACTCGTCCATTCAATTTTCTACGAGCACGAAACGCGCAGCTTTAGCAAATGATTGATTCGCGAGCTCGATTAAGCCGGCTTTTCGATTCACATCCATATTTGACTAACTTATATTCACTGTCATTCTGTTCGCTGAATGGTCCGGCAATAGTTTTATAGAGAATGTTAATCTTTCATCCATTGAATAACTGACTGAACCGGATTAAACGTTGAACGCGGATTCGCATGACCGAAAAAACACTATAACTCTAAAGCTGATTGCATGTTCGTTTCCCATCGTTGACAGTAAAAATACTGTGCTGGTGTTTCAATTAAACGTAACATTTCAATTCCGGCCGTGGAATCGACGCGGAAACCGGCTAGATTCTGAAATGAAATTTCAAAAAAGTGTCTCGACACTTTGCTCATAATTTCTGTCTTGAATAAACGTTGCACCTTTCAGGCTCAAGTCAATTTAACTTTTAAATCGATCTTAGATTTCTTAATAGCCTTCTCGAACGAGCCAGCCAACTTTTATGCTCGCTTAAACGTATTTTTCTTGTAAACAGACCAGATAGAAGTTTAACTAAAGGACGATAAATTAAAATGAAATATTTCATGAATACTCTTCGTATCCTGAGTAAAAATTCTGCTTATAAAACCAACAACACTAGCTGAACATTCACTAGATGAACTAGCAAAAACCAATCTGTGTTAGAATTTTACTCATGAAACCAACAAGACACTGAATCAATGTACATGTAGTGACTGTTTCACTAATCGTATATTATATCACTGCAAAACAATGAACATTCATTAATTGAACTAGCAAAAACCAATCTGTGTTAGAATTTTACTGATGAAACCAACAAGACACTCTGAATCAATGTACATGTAGTGACTGTTTCACTAATCGTATATTATATCACTGCAAAACAATGAACATTCATTAATTGAACTAGCAAAAACCAACCTGTGTTAGAATTTTACTGATGAAACCAACAAGACACTCTGAATCAATGTACATGTAGTGACTGTTTCACTAATCGTATATTATATCACTGCAAAACAATGCACATTCATTAATTGAACTAGCAAAAACCAACCTGTGTTAGAATTTTACTGATGAAACCAACAAGACACTCTGAATCAATGTACATGTAGTGACTGTTTCACTAATCGTATATTATATCACTGCAAAACAATGAACGTTCATTAATTGAGCTAGCAAAAACCAATCTGTGTTAGAATTTTACTGATGAAACCAACAAGACACTCTGAATCAATGTACATGTAGTGACTGTTTCACTAATCGTATATTATATCACTGCAAAACAATGAACATTCACTAATTGAACTAGTAAAACAAACCCATGCTACAATTCTGCTTATGGAGCACAGTCTCAATTTAAATCTGATCAGTGTATAGTCACTCACGCTTTGATTAATCCTAAGTTACACTGCGAAACAGTGAACAATCGCTAATGGAACTAGTGAAACAAACCTGCGGTAGAATTCTGCTTATGAAACCACGAACACACTGTGAATCTGATTACCGAATAGCCGCTGTTTGATCAGTCCTAAGTTACATCACTGAAACAGCGAATAAACGCTAATGGAACTGGTGAAACAAACCTGTGTCCTGCTTTCCAACACACTGAATTTGATACAATGATCTTCGTCTGACCATCAGCGAATAGTCTATTTAATCAATGCTAACTTACAATCGTGCAAAACAGTGTATAGTCGCGTGCCAATTTCGGAAATGAGTAAACATGTTTTTAAAAAATGAAATTTGTTTTAAAGCATGATCTTTGATATTTGAATTGACTAGATCGACGTGTGACATTAGGAGAATTTGTTTCATTAGGAAGATTGTGCCAGGACAAATCGACTGGTGTAGTCTATGGCGTGATAACCGACCGCTAATTGCGTTTGTCGTACCGATAATTAATAACGCATCGATCACGAGAGCGCGACGACGAGTGGATAGGCGAATTAAATGCGTTAACGACGATAATCAGGTTGTGGTGAATGGCAAATCGAAAATACACCGGAACATGGGAGTTATTGAATGCAAACGAGGCCACGATCCATCATCTGGCTGAACCTGCTGGCTTTCGACGACGACACAAACGTTTACCACTGTCGATCGTCCCTAAACGAGCCAGTAACTGACGGAACAAAGCTTCAACTCTTCGAAAGACAGATTGCCGTTACAAACTTACATTTACTGCGATCCTTTTCTGCTCTCTCCAAGTAAATTAACCCATTTTTTAGCTGGAAACATTCATTGATCAGAGATACATAGTTCATTCATTGCTTCGTTATTTTTTTAGTACATGATGTAAGACACATTTTTAGTCTTTTATTTAAATAAGAATGGATAATTAATTTTCCAATTTAAAAGTTTGAGTTAGATCTTTCATTTGCTTTGATAACGATGAACGGTACTTATAGTTAGTTTCCTGATTTAACAGTTTGAGTTAGGTCTTTTATTTGGGACGGTGGTAGCGATGAATAGTTAATTTTCTAATTTAGAAGTTTGAATTAACTATTCTACTAGTTTCCATGATGAATATCGATAGCGGTTATATTTCCTAATTTAGAGGTGTGAATTTTTTATTAGTTTTCATGATGAATAGCGACGTTAATAAATTTGAAATTTTTATATTTATAAATTTTATAATCCTGCACCTCATCAGATTCTAATAAGAACAGATATTTAAATTTCTACACTGAATTATGTATAGCCACGATAAAGCAAATGGGTTAATTTACGTTTTATTAGACAAAGACTAAATATTGAAAACCGAGTATCGATTAAGCTTAAATATGGCGACCTCAGCAGCCAGAAAATCACAAGCTTTACGACCAAGAAAAGTGCCGGGCTATATTAGAACTCGTCAAGGTTTATGTTCCGTTGAAATCGTCCCGAAAGGAACGTGAGCTTTATCGTTTCAAATGGGAAAAGTAATTACACTTCTTGAAACTTGGTTAACCATAAAATTTTATTTCCCAATTTATTCCCTAATTTGGTTCCTTTATGATTTTTACAATGTATGAGTATGTATGATTTCCGTACGGTACCATTATAATTTACTTGTGACACCTTTGAGCAAACTCGATATACCCTTAACACATTACTTCTTCAAATTTTCCACCATTTTATCTTTAAATTTCTGTCATAGTTAATGGAAGGTTAAGGGTGGAGTAACACTTGAAAATTCATACACGTTGATAAATTATTAATCAGAGATAGCATATTGTTTCAAATATTTTACTCCGACGCTTGGTATTATTTTACCCCTCGATATTATTTAAAAATTTAATAGTGAAACCTCTGCACAATTTCCTATTTCATTTTCGTAGCAACCTCGATATTCCAAAGTTCGAAAATTATCGTATTGTAATTCGAGAGTATTAAAATTCACGATTTCCCTGCACATACAAATTTCCCATTTGGCGACGTAACGCTCTTTCTAATTCCTGTGTCACCGAGAGATCCGCTCAGAGGTGTCAGAGGTCGTCGGTGCAATTCCGTCGACCGACGTTGGAAAAGAAGAGAGCCGGTGAAATGCAGCGAGTAATAGCGGCGAGATGAATAGTGGTCGGTTTGATTTGCAGAAGGGAACACAGAAGGGATGAAGCCCGGGACAATGATAGGCAAAGCCGTTCTGATACTCTGCACCGCGTTGACGATATCCCAGTGCTGCTACGTTTTCCCAAAAGGTACTTGAGCTCAAATAACGAGCGAAACGACATCGTCTCGGCCTCTTCGTATTCTGTTCTCGGTTAACGAGACTCGATTTGTATCTGCAGGAATGCGTAACGAAGTCTGGGAAAAAAGAATTAAAGATAGAAAGAAAGACGGCTCATAGGCGGTCACAGTCTCGAGAATCTTCTTGCGGAATAAAATATTCGAAAATAATTTTTAGATCAACTTCTCGGCGCAATTTGCATGCGAATGAAGGAGAACATCCGCGGAATGATTCATGAATCTTTGAATTTTAATCAAGTATTTTAGTCATTTTAGTAAATGAAGACCTTTTTCATTTTAGTTGTAATTGTTCTTGTCGCGACTGCATTTTCTTCAACTCGCGGTTTTCTCAAATTCATATTCTTCTTATTTCGAGGGTTCGTCCGAATTGGAAACGTTTTAATTGCATTCGTAAATAATTTAAGTTTCGTTCATTTATTTTCGGAATGACCTCTTCAAGATATCTGGACCTTCTCGTATTTAACTACCCGGTTAAAATTCTGTTACCAAAGCTATTTGGACAAATAATTCTCAGTCGCAAGTCTAAACGAGAGAATCGAAATAGTTAAATTCGAATCAAATAAACAGAATTCAAATTCAAAGACGAAAGTGCTTCCACGAAACTATATTTGAATTATTCCGGAAAATTGCACATTCGAAGTGACAAGTACCAGTTTAAAATGTAGAATTGTCCGCGTTTCAGTAAAGCAGGAACCTGTTAAAAACCCCGTTATTTTCTGACGTTTCCTTAAACGAAGAACCAAGAATCACCGTATCCCGACGAACGCTAGAATGTTTTAATTGGGTTTACCGTTCTATATTCTACGGTGGCGGTTCCATTAAAAATTTTCACCGGCTTAGCAGCGACTGAATATTCGCGGAAGCTTTTTATCTGTTTAAATCCCAGGAAGAAAGGAGACGAAGGCCGCACACGGTCACGGCTCGTAGACTGTATTTTATCGCGGTGGCTAAATCCCCCGTAGACGATACTTTATTCATCGTGAATCGCGTTGATTTAATTTCACGCCGCTTTATGGTGTGCCTCCTGTTTGTGGTCAGTAATTACTTTTGATGCCATGATGCCGTGAAGGAATTATCGATTAAACGTATCTACATTGTTGCTTTCTGTGAAATCGTTTTATTACTGTTATTCTATAACTGATGAATGTATAACTGTATGTAGGAAAAGTTTCGTTTGAAACGAATGTCTAAATTGGTTTTATAATTGGTAGAAAATAATTTTTCAGAGATTATATGCTTGCGGGTTGTACACTCGATAGCATTGTGAGATTACGTAAAGATAATGGAAATAATAATAGCAAGTTTTTAAATACACTTTCATGTCGGAATGTATCGAGAGTTCGGAAATTTAGAATTCAAGAATGTGGAAAATTTCAGAATTTGAGATCTTGAATAATTTGGAAATTTGGGAATTTTTAATTTTAGAGATTCAGAGATTTGTGAGTTTGACAATTTAGGGAAAATTTGGATACTTGAAAATTTGAGCAAACTTACATTCCCTTCTTAACTTAAACCAAGAAAGCCTACATTAAAGCAAAAAGCACCTTAGTGTATTTAATCGTCAAAAACCTTCAAACGTACAATTTCATTATAACTGCAAATCATAATAAATTATCTCAGTTTCAAATATATTTGACTATAGGAAAAATGTCTAGTATTTTTGTAAATATTGACGATGTATCGATTTTTGTTGCAGAAATCAAGGACCCCTGTACGAAACTAAATTGTACCCAAGGTTCACAATGCGTAAGAAGCAGGGACGGTACCGAGGCAACCTGCGAATGTCTGGAGTCCTGTCCGAATTTAGGGGATCATGAAGGATCTGGTCCTGTGTGCGGCACAGATGGGATCGACTATCCGTCTCTCTGCGAGTTGAATAGGGCAGCCTGTGCAAAAGGTGCTAATATCACGGTGGCATTCCAAGGCAAATGTGGTGAGTATTTTTCTTTCAATTTCCAATTGCTTCTCAATTTGAGATATTCTGACATATTCTCAACAAATTTTAACATATTCTCCACGAATCTTTAAACTTACTATTTTATCTGCAATTTATTAACATTTAACGACGGACCATATTTATTTCTCCAATCTGACTTTTTAACGGGGACCATATAGATTTTTGGTCGAATTTTTATTAGGCTGCGTTTGCCTCACGCGATAACTCGTGGATTGACATTATATTCGAACCTAAAAATCTCAATCTATAATGAAACTTTATTTAGAAGTATTTGATACCTGAATAGACGAAATATTTCAAATACACGAGTCTCTTAAAAATTTGACTGCCTAATTTAAGCAGTGGACCTTTGTATTCATTTCACAAAGCAACGCCGTTCGAGGGTTAACAATTTCATTCGGGCAAGATGACGTACATAACTTTTAACTGCAACTGTAAAACACAGAGCATAACTCTAAATTGGAAGTCTTGAAAGTAGGAGTGGTAAGAAAATTGCACGAAACTTGATTTACGAAATACTTAATTTTAATGTCTATTTTTTGTGTTTCAATGTTTAGCAGTATTCTAATTTTTTGTGAAGTCTTCTTCGTTGTTATTTGGTCTCTGTGTTAAAAAATTTCATGGTGTTCTGAAGCAGTCATGTTGAATGAAGGGGTAGTTCTGTACTACCTAACATCTCTAAGGACTCTACCAAATCTATCATTTTTATTATTTTGTTCGTGTTTCAACGTTCAGCTGTATTTTATCTTTTTACAAATTCGACTCTTGTTTCATTGATATTCTTTTTCTCGATTCAAACATTTCATCGTGTGTTTTCGTGTACACAGCCATGTTGAACAAAGGGGTAGTTCTGTACTACCTAAGGACTCTACCAAATCGATCATTTTTATTATTTTGTTCCTGTTTCAACATTCAGCTGTATTTTATATTTTTGCAAATTCTACCCTTGTTTCCTTTTTATTCTTTTTTACAATTCGAACGTTTCATCGTGTCTTTCCACGTACACAGTCACATTGAACAAAAGGGTAGTCGATAATCAGTGGTTAAACAGAGGGTCTTATTATCCAGGGAATGAAAGTCTTAAATCCGAAAGCAATTCTTGCCTTTCGCGCCTACCTGAACCGTAGAATTAATCAGGGGCCAGGTTCAGTACTAGCCGACAATGGGGCATCGAAAAATAGCGGGTGAATTAAACGAAAGGCCAAACAAAAGGCGAAAAGACACAGAAGGCCGTAAAAGAGAACGAGCGAAGCCGTTTGCAACATCGACAAAAAGACAGTGATAAATTAGACGTATGCGAGCGGCATAGGTAAACGATTCTCTTCCCCTTTGTTTCACGCTTACTCGTTCAAACACACGCTAAATCGTTCACCCGCACGAATCGAGGAAATATATGATAGCGTTCGTAGGAAAATCAGACGAAATACAGCGTGTTCCGGTATTTGCTTTCTGATTAAATCAATACTCCTCTATGAAAAATTTCATCTATTCTTGCGATTGTTGAATCTGATAACGCATTGCATCACTATGAAAATTATTGGCAATCGTAACACATATTTTTCAAAACATGGATGGTGTATTTTTTGCTTAAAATATTTATTATAACACGTATTACTTATGCGAAATTTTATATTTTGAATTTAAATTCTTTTGTTTGTAAATTTGTGTGGTTTGATCAAAATTATCTTTAGTTATTATTAGAGTATTTAATATTATCCCTGGTATTAAGTTTATACTTAACTACATTTAAAAATAACATACCTAAGTATACTGTACTTAATATTAGGGACAATATCAAGTACTAAACAAACTCATATATTTTCGAAAATTTGAGGATAATTTTCGATAGTGTATCGAGTAAGAATATCTAATATTTAACTTTATATCGAAAAATCAACCTTACTTAAAATAAGTCAAAACCTCCATAAAAATGATCAAAAATGCCGAAAGATGGTTAACAAGGGGTTTGTAAGGCAAAGAACCAACCAACGAAAACGAACAGTAATGTTATGGATCAATAATAACAAATTACCGATATCAATTAAAAACTAATAATTACCTGATTACCCTCTTTGTTCGCACAATCTGCGGATCTGTTTTTGACAGACCTTTCATGTTTTTCTCTGGCTCTCTTTTCGTTTCCGATATGCGCAAAAGCTTTGCCTTTAACCGTCAAGCATTTCTTCACTTATAATTTTCTTTCCGAGCAAGGCACGTCGTTTTCTGATGCTTCTGCTTCTTCCTCAGAGAATTTCTACATCGCGCTTTCAGCACTGTATTTTCTCTTCAACCGAGTTTCCATTTCTCTGATGTTGATCGCATTACACCTTTATCCGCGCTCTTGAAATTTTCTTTTAGAGAATGTATACAATTTCATTCTTTCCTTGCTGGTATTTACAGTGCTTTTACTGTCATTCTTCTTTTTATGGTAATTCTCTTCCATATCAACATTCTTTTTCAAGATTTAATCTATCTTTTTCTTTTGTTCTACGCTCTTTATGGACTTCGCTTCTTCGTGACCCCTTTCATTCTCTTCTCTCGTATTATTTTAATGTAGACGATTTTATTGTGTTATTTGTAGAACGTGGAATGTCTAATTTAGTATATTCGTTTTGTACAATATTGACTTGAATATTTTAATTTAAATTTGGGAATTGGGGAAATGGGAATTTTAGAGATTTGAGTATTTGCGTGTTTAGAAATTTGGTAATTTAAGGATTTGGGGTACTAATTTTGGAGTGTTGTAGATTGAGAAGTATAGGGGTTTTCAGATTTCGGAATTTGAGAATTTAGGGATTTGATAGGTTAGAAATTCAGGGATTTCAGAATTTAGGTATTTCAGAATTTTCAGATTTCAACATTTGAGAATTTAGGGATTTGGTAAGTTAGGAATTTAGGGGCTACCGAATTTAGATATTTCAGAATTTTCAAATTTCAAAATTTGGAAATTTAGGGATTTGGTAGGTCAGGAATTTAGGGTCTTTATAATTTAGATATTTTAGAATTTTCAGATTTCAGAATTTGGAAATTTAGGGATTTGGTAGGTTAGGAATTCAAGGACTTCAGAATTTCGTTATTCACGAATGTGCGAATTTGAAAATTCAGATATTTGAGAGTTCAGAAATATTAGAACTTTGGTTTTTTTGCAGATCTTTTAATTTATGAACTTTTAGATCTCTGGATCTTTGAACTGAACTATTGAACTTCTAGAAATTCATGAATTTGGAGATTTGACGTTTGGAGATTTAAGGGTCGAAGAATCTTCTAAATTTTGTAGTGTGAGCTTTAAAAAACTTGCAAAAATAAAACATGTGTTTAAAAATTTCTAAATATGTACTACATAAATATGATGTACCTCTCCTTTAACCAACACCCCTATATTAAACTGTTCATACAGTTCAGTAAAAGCATATGAATAATAACATACAGTTCATGACACATATAATCACATATGATAAATCGATCACGACATACAAACTTATGAAATATATTTCACGAGTACCAAACTCGACGATACCTGACCCATATATCCCAATAACTCCACAGCCAATAGTACTCGATTTGCTCTCGAATACAGCATACTAAATTCGATTTTTATAAATACTGAAGTCTCCATCTCCACAAGAAATCTCACCGATTGAATTTCTTTCTTTCGTGTTTATCCCTCGTTCAACAACACCGCGCGATCACCACGACACGCAGTAGAAACAGCGAAAGCTCGAATACAGTATAAACATGGCGGGCGTTTAATCAACCGAGTAGTAAAGACAAATGTTTGGTCAGACAGGTAGCTGTGCGGGAAGGTGGCGATGTTTACTTAGGATTAGTTAAGTCCACCCGTTGCCGCCCCATCTGCACGTGCACCTCCGTCGCATCTTATTCTTCGAACCAGAATTGTTACTAGTTTCTGGTTAATCGTAGATGCTTAACTTCGCAGGTACAAAAACGACGATTTTGAAGAAAAGTTTTCAATTTTGTCTACTACACGTTAAATTAGAAATCTGGTTGACATGCATCGAAGTAAAGGTTATTAAAAAATTTGAAGAAACTAAGGGGTGGTTTTGGGGTGAGGAGAGATGTAGTACAACTTCGTAATTTAGTAATAATATGTACAATTTTTCGTTGTTAATATTGTTTATACTATTCTACCAATTACTAATATTGTTTCTTATATTATGAATTTATAGTTTACAGTTAAAGGTAACGAAATTGTTCGTGACAGAATATATTTTATACATGCTTTCGTTCAACGATACGTTCAAATACGTAGAGTTAGAAATCTTGAGAAACCTCACGCAAAAGGTTTCATCAAAAGTACAATATGAAAGTAGTTACAAGTTTACAATGTTCCCCCTTATTTTTGCTTGCTATTACAAAAATTGTACTCCTTTACACTTATCCAAGATACGGACTAAGGATATACATTCACAACCTAGTGAATGTGAACGAATAACATTTCAAGAACAAATATTCCAAAATAATTGACAGAAAATTCATCACTCATAATTTCCAATATTCAGCACAATGTCCATTGAACATCAGGGAATAAAGCAAAGGGAATGTTCAGTAATTGGTAATCAATTAAACAAATCAAACTTCAATATAGAATCAAGCACCGAAAGATTTATTATACCGGTGTAATAAAGAGATATTGATGCCAGTTGTATAAAAAACTGAAACAAGCAGCACAAAAGATTTGAACCATCGTAGTTTAATGAAGTATTCTTCCTCGTTGATTGTCATCTATGCAAAAGTCACTTTGCATTTTTAAGAGAGGTCAAAAGTGGTGCTTTATCAATCGTATCCAGTCATCCCTACCGGTGCACGAAACGACAAAATCAATAATAAATTCTATCGAAGGGGAAGGTTCCCCTCTTCGAACACTCGGTCCAAGATACCTGACCCCTCCTAATTTCTTCAGCAACGGGGATGCCGAATCAGGGGGATGGAATGAGTCGAGTCGCGAATCTCAAGTGGCTGTGACGATAAATCAAATTAGCTCGAAACTTTCGAGACTTTCCGATCGTCACCCCGCCACCCCTTCAGTGAACCCCACTGTCAGAGACGATTGGCCCGAGGGTAAATTGAAAAAAGGAGGGGGAAATGAGTTTTAGAAGCGGACGAACTTTTTCAATGATTGAAAGTAGCAGCAACGAAAAAGAACGGGGACGAAGCAGGTTCAAGTAACACAAACGCGATTAAACCTTATATGTTTCCTTCAAAATTTAAACTTCATGTTCTTCGCTGACTTACTTTTATCTCTTCTACATTGTTATGAAATAGGAGAGGAAAGTTTTCGCAAGTTTTACGTGTATAACTGCTGGTGTTTCTCATGGGTATTATTTGTAAAAATCATTTGTAGGTCATTTATTTACCAATTCATGTACTTATTCACAAACTGATACTAACGAAAATTTGTTTTATCAAATTAATTGCTGCTCCATTGTGAGTCGTTGAATTTTTCCAGTTTGAAAAGAGAAATGTATTTTTAGGTATCAAGTAATTTTACTGAGAAAATAATAATAGATATTTTCGCTGAAATGAATTTATTTTAAAGAAAGATGTCATGTTGTGTATTTGTAACATACTGTAAAGGTAACGAAAGGTCCCGTAACAAAAGGATGTAATTATAGAGAACGAGAAATATTATCGATAAATTTTATAATTAATAAATTTTTTCATTTATTTTTCACAAGACTGATAATTGCTTGTACTTGTCAAAGGGTATACTTTGTTTTTCTAATATATTTTATTTGCGTAAATGTAACAGCATGCAGCAAAGAAATCAATAATTGCACTTCTTATGAAGCTTTTTTTATTGAAAAAATTTTAACTTCAGTAAATGTTTTTATAAAATATCAATTTTTTTACAATTAATTATTGTTTTTATAAAATATCAATTTTATTGTAATTATTCATTGTTTTTGTAAAATTATCATTTTATTACAATTAATCATAGTTTTTATAAAATGTCTATTCTGCCGCAATCAATCATTGTTTTTATGAAATTATCACTGCATTACAATTAATCATAGCTTTTTATAATCTGTTCTTTCTATCCGCAAGTTATAATATATTTCAATGAAGAAAATCTTCCTAGTTTCAGCACTCGCAGCATCATTTACTTTTCGATTAAATTTGCAAGTACGATATACATTAATCACAATAATTAATAACATAACCATAAAAGACGAAACGAGATATCGCGTTTCGTGCGTATAATCACCGACGATTTTTTAATTATCGGCGCATGCAGCGGGGCCAATTAATTCCGAGGAAATACTGGATCCTGGAAATTAATAATGTCACGGGTGAAGATTCAAAAGTTATGGAACCGCATTAACATAATTCCAATTAACTGTCACGGTGCACTGCATCGATTTCTAACAGCCGATTTCCGTTGGCACCGAAATAAACGATTCTCCGTAGCTATCGCCCTTTCGCTAATTGCTTCCAATGATGGAGATTGCGAAGAGCGACTGTTACGCAATTGCTTTTATTTAATCTTATAAATTGCGTCGGTGATTATAACAATAAAACCGTACTGTCTATATTTCTGCCTTGTAATGAACACATAATTTCCTTTACCTTTTAGTAAAATTAGTTATGTAAATTTTAAAAATAATATACACATCATAATTTATGTATTATACACTTACAAATTGTGTAGACACTTTTACAAGTATAGAGACATGAAATCGTTAAACAAAATTTAATCAATGATTTAATTAATCAGAATAATATTAACGATTCAACTAAAGTAATATTAAAGAAGATATTAATATAATCAATGATTAAATCAATTTTAAAAATGATTAAAAAATTTAAAAAATGTTTAAATCGGTTTTGTTAATTTTGTTGAAATTTATTAAATCAATTTTGTTAGTATAAAATTGATTCTGTTGAATATACTAATATGCAACCTAACATTGTCTGACTTTAAACTCGTGATGTAGTAGAAAACAAGTGAAACGTCTCGTTGAATCATTAACTTGCACTACTTGCACAATTATTTAATTATGATTAAAAAATTTGTTAAATGTTTAAATCAATTTTGTTAATTTTGTTAACCTTTGAAATCAATTTTGTTAATATGAAATTGACTCTCAAATTGATGGAATAGAAAACAAGTGAAACTTCTCGTTGAATCATTGACTTGCACTACTTGCACAATTATTAAATTACGATTTAAACATTTTTTAAATGTTCAAATCAATTTTGTTAATTCTGTTAAAATTTATGAAATCAATTTTGTTAATATGAAATTGACTCTCAAATTGATACAATAGAAAATAAGTGAAACGTCTCGAATCATTGACTTGCACTACTTTCACAATTATATAATTACCATCCGTATAAGGAGGTAATCGATAAGTACCTTCCACCGGAACAGTCTTTGAGAGATAAACGTACAGACACGAGTACCTTTCCAGCACTTTCGTCCTTCGTCCTCATTCTTCCATTTCGCCCGAGAAGTTCCCTTTAGCTCGTTTCCGGCGAATATCCAGATTCGAATTGGAGAGGGGCGTGCCGTTTTCTTCACGCTCGAGTGTGCCGAAATAAGGGTCTTCCGCGAAAGGGAGATCTGTTCGACGGAGGAACGTTAGATTCGAAGCTACCTCGAAATGGGCTTAACTAAATTCTCACACTAGTCGCGTTAAAGTATTCTTGGTATGAGGACACGAAGCACAGAGAAACGAACGGGAAAAGCGTATACGAATCGATCACATGGCTCGAGTGCACTCGATTTCGACTAAACTTTTGTCGACAAATGTGACGAATCTATTGTTGCTTCACATATCATTTTTTATCTTCTGGACAATTAGATATTTTTAAGCATAATTTAACTTTGACTGTATAATTAATTAGAAGTACCTGAAAATATTAAGTATACTTAGGTATAATTCCATAATGTTTAGGTGTCAAAATTTTCGAAGGTACTTCAGATTTTTTGATTAACTATGTTTGCGATTTTTAAGGGATTTTATTTAATCCTCAAGAATTTCTATCTGCCTAAATTCTTACAATATATAAATTCCTAAGTTCTCAAATACAAATCCCCAAATTCAAAGTTCTCAAATTCTCAAACTTCTAAGTCCTCGAATTCCCAAATTTTCAAATCCTCAACATTTCGAATTGAATTTAATATCAAACAATATCCAAATATCTATAACTTACAAACTTTCCAAAATCCCCGAGTACCATAAAATCTTTCTGAAAAGCCAACACCGCTGTGTGCATTAATTACCGTAATAAAACGATCAGAGCGGTAGATCTTCCAAAGCTTTATTACCCGCCACCATCTCCCTTACTGTCGCATGATCAGTTGTAAATTACTACAACAACATCCAGCACGGCCGGTATATCTAGAACGATAGCGAATAACCAAACAGCGACGACTGAGTCTTGTAAAGTAGCCCGTTTACGATGCAGTGTACACAGCGAAATCCCTAGGAAGCACGGGTGTTCGTATCCCCATACCATCGTAAATTACCATCATATTGCCAGGCGGATGCTCTTACGCGCTTATGTTTACGCGCCTGAAGCCTAAGTGACTGCTGTTCTATTCGGCTGGTAAGGGAAGAGCTGCAAGGGTTTCCGGTACGCTTCGGGAATACCGCAGATCGAACGGAAGTGGCTTGCTGCCAGTACACGCGAACAGATAGCGACCGTGAAGCTGCTGTTAACATACACCCAAGTCGTACCATCTCTGGCATAATTCCCTTGCACGATGCTCCTAATCCTCTTCCCGAATCTATGAATTCGGTATCCCATCTCTCGTCAGCTTACGACCATTTCCCAATGATATTTCGCTACAGGAACTGCTATATTTACTGATCTGTTCTTTGATGTACATTTGTACTTTTTTGGGGACTTTTTATCGATCGTGATATTGGATCAATTTTGATTATCAATAAAACGCTGATGATGTATGACGATTTTTTTATTGAAGTTTGGTGTGTAATTTGTGAGTAGTGTAATTTACGTTGATGGAGTGAAAGGTGTTTGTTAAGATCCATGTATCGATATATGTATGTGTGTTTATAGAGATATGCATATATATAATATTACTATACATATACATATGTATACAGTTTACGGGATCTTTATATTACTAGACATTTATGTTCCTATATTTCCATTTTGACATTTTTAAACTTTGATATACCCAGATCTCAAAATTTCTACATCCAAATATGCCTTGATCCGAGTACCCGTACATTCAAGGCTTTCTGGATAGCTATACCTCTCTATATCACATGTCCCTAGATCCAAATATCTTTAAATCCAAGTATCCTTAGATTCCAATACCCCTAGTTCCCAATATCCCTAACTCCAAATATCCCTAGATCCCATTACTCCTAAATCCCAATACTCCTACATCTGAATACTTTTAAATCCCAATATCTCTAATTCCCAATACTCCTCTATCCTAATATTCCTAAATCCCAATACTCCTAGTTCCCAATATCCCTAGCTCTGAATATCTCTAAATCCCAATACTCCTAGTTCCCAATATCCCTAGCTCCGAATATTCCTAGATTCCAATACTCCTAATTTCCAATACCCCTCGATCCCAATATTCCTAAATCACAATACTCCTAGTTCCCAGTACTCCTAGCTCCCAATACCCCTAGATCCCAATATCCCTATATTTCTACATCTCCAAAATGCTCATTCCCATATCCCTATATTCCCACATATGTATATCTCCTTATATCGCCCTATCTGTATTCCTACATATCCACACATGTACCTATACTTCAATATACATATGTATACCCACAACGATATAATCCCATACATATACTTATTTCTACATCTACATGTCCCTATATACCGAGTTGAGAAAACACTATGCAAGATTTGGAAAATCTGATTGCATGTTATATAAATCGAGAAGGAAGCAACAACGTGGAAATGATTTCTTTGCAAAATCCAAGGTGCATGTTCTATTATTCACGCAGTTTTGTTATTCTCCTATGGATATTCTGTTAGAAACCGGAGGTAGAAATTGCTTTCTGTAGATATTCGTCGAGGCAGGATGTTGTAAGAAATGCTTTTATCATGGAAGTGAAATAGAAATTGCTTTTAAGATGCCATTGACGAGAAAAAAACCATGCAATTTTTCTTGGAACGCTGTGTGTCGTTACCAATTCTGATTTAAGAGATTGAACACTATACTCCGTATCAGAAAACAATACAAAAAATGGAATTGAAAAAGAAGTATAAAATTAAATATTGTGCCGCTAGATTATTTGCGAATCTTAGTAGGAATTCGTGCATCAATTTTGATTTTGGACGACGGTAATTTTGATTTCGTTAAAATAGCAAAATCCAGTCATTTTGTCGGGCCAAAATATAATTGAATATTGCACGCTTACACCAGTTATTTACACCTGCTGTTATCCTAATATTAATATCGAATGCAATGGAGGTCACCTGCGACCGGCTCAATAAATTTAATACCATTAAATATCTGAATTAAAATAAATTCTCAGCTAATGTAATACTAATTTTGTAAAGTACCTGCCAAGCGAAACCAGTGAAATTATTTATTATAAACTAAAGAGTGACTTAACCTCCAATTATCCTTTCAACTGGAAACTGAACAATCTCAATTATAAAATAGTAGAAAATCATCAAACAATATTTCGAACAACAATTTTGCATCACGTTCCCTTTATCGCATTAAGTGAATTAATAAACTGCAATGTAATATTCATTGAAGTATATTTAACAGATTCCACAATTTCAGTTCAAAAATTTACTTCCCGTTGAATTAACTATTCAAGTAGTCCGACCAAATACCACTTCTCAGGTATACATATCGCGTTATAATTGATCCAATGCTCGCTACTAAATTAATTCTCTCCGAGGTATCCGCGCATAGAGACACGATATTCGACTGTGTAATTCGCTGACTGCTCTTCAATGCCCGATTCTCTGTGTACTCCGGGCGTGTGCGAATTGAACGCGTTCCTATTCGTCGATTAAACCAGGACCGTTTCATCAGCTAGATTTGATCAAGAAGAACACGCTAAATGGAACCGATCTTGGGAATTTGGTGTCCCATCAGATATTTTCGTCAAAATTCTACTTGAGAAATCTTAAATTACAAATAGTATTTTTATGTAACAAAACAGTGAGGTAATAATGTAGTAGCACATCAGTATTATTAAGGGAGTGGAATATTATAGAATTATTTTATACAGTTCGCAGATATAGAAATTCAGTGATAAGCATATCGACGTAGGAACTTATAGAATAGTTGGAGATATACAATTTGGAACATGCAGTAATCTAGAAATATTATAATCTAAACTTACAAGAATTCTGTGACACAGTAATTTTAAGACAAAAATGTGAAAATTTCAATATTTGTCAATTTTCAAATTAAAGAAAGCCTCCATATCTGTCAAAATGAGTGACAAATGATGGAAGACCTGACCCTAAACTCGCTCTACTCGAAAGGAAAGCAACGTAGCCAAGTATTCAAATCCCTGATTGAAAATCAAATCGTCTTTCGGTACCGTTTGGGGACCGTTTACGAACACGTTTGTCGCGTCTGTGAAAAGTTCGAATCGCCGAGAATAACAACGGAGAGCAAAATAAGAAAGCAACCGGGTAAAGCGAACGAGTAGAGAAGTTCACGATCTTTCCATTCGTTGACCAAACTCAATTCAGTTCCCTTTATCCGCCACTTACCCCGGCGAGGCGTAGCTCGCTTCCTTATTCCACCCCGTCGCTTATTATTCCTTTCAGAAAGTTATTCTCCGTGAGAATGCAAAATACGCTCGGTGTGGCTCGAGATGAACGAGGCGGGCGCGAGAGGACACAACGAGCAATGGAGAAAGAAAGAATGAAAAAAACCGTGGAAGAGTAGCGGGGCTAGGGTAAGAAAAAGTTTCGCGTAACTCGGAAGATTAGACGGGGCTCGATGTTGCCGTTGGTGACAGCCGGTAAAAAAGAGGGGGTGGTTTAAAGGGGGCGAGAAAAGAAGGTCGAGACTCTAGTGGCTCTTAGCCACGGACTTAAAAAACAATCGCCCCGCGGCAACGCGGGAATTTTAAACACACCTTTTATCGCTCGTCCGGATGGCTTTTGTTCGATGAAATCGTCCGAGGTTGGAAACAGGGTGAGAATCGAGGACTCGTCGCACCCTGTCCACCATCGAAGGGCTTTAAAGCAATTTACGAGGGATTTTACGGTTTCAAGTGACGCCAGTCTGTACTGATCTTTTTCCATTTTCCCCTACCATCACGTTTGTTCCCCTTTTTTCGTCGAGGACAATTTACATTCAATGTTATTTTAATACCATTCTCATTTTCCCTGGGAGGATAACACGACTGGGATTCGTATGTCTTCTGGAAATATAAGAAATTAATTTTCTCGATGTAGGAAATGTTTTAATGGTACTGTTATATAGGGTGTTACAAAACTTATAGCAAGGTAATTCTGTAAAAATGAAAATAATAACATGTCATTGTAACATGTTTGTATCAAAATTTGTCACTTAATTTACATTCATAATATGAATATTTAGATTCATAATAATTATTCATAATATATAATAATACCAGAGGTTATACAAAACATTCCAAACTCACCAGGATCAGTCATCACCAAGTATTTCATGTACATTATCATGTACATAAACCAGAAAATGGTTTTTCATATATTTCTGACTGAAATCAAGTAGCAATTGTTACAAGAAAAAATTCAAAATGACCTCCATAATCCATGAAGACCATCAAATCTGATTTATAATTACCTTTTACCAATATACATGAAGCCATAAATAGTATTAATTTGTCTTAAAAATTGCTCAGAAGCCAGGAAAGAACCCCTATCAAGTGTTAATATAATAATCGAGTTTCCCAGCAAATTACGAGTGAGTCAAAAACCGCTCGAGGGTGATTTTTATGGGATCTTGGTTTGAAAAAAGTTTGCAGTCAGATTGATAGAAGTAGATAGAAAAAGGCCGAGACTTTCGCGAGCGGGGCACAGAAGGAGGTCGAAGGGTGTTACCGTGGCACAGGTAGAAGCATGGCTGCACCGAGATTAATCTTCGCCCTCGACCAAGGAAGGAAGTTGGATTCCGTTTCCTGTCCGTAGGCGGTAGGTTTCGACCTTATAGCAGGGCTGACGCGGCAAGTTCTCGAGGCGGTGGTGTTTCTCGGGGTTAGTTCGAGTTACAGCCCAGTGGAGCGGCTAAACTCGACCCTTCCGTAACCACCCTCGTTTCTTCCTCGCCCGCCGCCACTTTACTGGCTCGTCCAGAGTTGTAATCGAAGCACATCCCCTCTACCTAAATATTCCCGGTGTACCTTGTATACACCAGCTTCGTTTCCTCGACCCCTCCTAACGATAATTTATGAACAGTTAAGAGTAAGGTGCAATTTCCTTCTTCCCTGTAATACAATTTGTCTTTATAGCCACTTAAATTTTTTCCTTCACGGTCAGCTCTGGCTTAGGGGATGTACGAACACCTGTTTGCCTCGAAATAATTCGTGCCACTGTTTCGACTCCATTTTCGAACTATTGACTGCGATCTAATCATTCTTAATTATTAGCAATTATTTTCATTATTATTTTAAAATAAACTTACATCTTGAAAATGTCAATATAAGAGCTTCTTCAAATTTAAAAGAATACATTAATATTGTACTTAAAAAAATACAACCAGAACCTCATAAGAATGTGATAACTGAATATGCTAAAACTGAACAGTAATTTTTTTGTTTAAATAAGTAAAAGAACTTTTTAGTAGTAAAATCTTATATACGTTGAAGAAAGTTCATACGTATACTGATACAGAGGCATCGACAATAGCTCCGAGTATCTAATAAAACACGATATTTTTAGCATGCATGTTGAACGTGATTTCATGCAGCACGAACCGCAATTTAATTTTCCAGATCCTTGCGGTAACGTGAAGTGCGCAGAACCGGAAATCTGTCAGCTGGACGACTCGAGGCAACCAGGCTGTCGTTGCGGTGAGCTGTGCGGCCTTGAGTTCGCACCAGTTTGCGGAAGTGATGGTAAAACATACTCGAATGAATGCAGCCTCAGGCAGGAAGCTTGCAGATCGAGATTATCGCTTAGGAAGGTGTATAACGGTGCCTGCAGCTCAGGTAATTTGATACTTTAACTCGTCCAATTTACTCAAAACGAACATATGCAACATTCGTATTAACTTTTATATCGTTCGGTAGTTTTCACGTGTACCTCTTCGGTTTTCGATATCGTTATTTTATTTATACTAGACTAATAATTGAATAATTCATTGGACAGTAACAACATTTTCGTTTATTTTGAATATTAAAAGTTTGTTAGAATTTATTTCTGTGTTATCATTCTGTCATTGAGATATTCAGTATCAGTAATATCTGAAATGCTATGTCATATTTGCAAAATAAACACGGAAAAAGAAAATGAAATTTATAATCTCCAAACGCTCACATTTGAACAAATTATCACTATTGATATTTATCGATATAAAGTGATCCTGACAGATCACAATAAATACGCCCTTCGGAGTTATCATTTTAATTCCAATATTAAAATTCCTCGAAAATATGTACGGTCTGCAGCATATGGTAATTTCGTGAAATTATTCAAATAAGTAAATTATTTGTTGAGTTCTAGAATATTAAATGCTACAAAAATAAAGCATTTCAACAATAATAAACGTTCAGCCTTATTGTTCCAGTAACACAAAAATAGAAATATGTCAGAAGCGATGAAAAGGGAAAATGTATAACCATTGTGCAGGAATCAATCCATGCGACGAGGCGAAGTGCGGCCCATATGAGCAGTGCGTTATCAATCGTCAAGGAATCGCTAGCTGCGAATGTGGGCCAGAATGTGAACCCGTGATGAGACCCGTGTGTGCACGCGGTGGAAAGACCTACACATCGTTGTGCGAGCTGAAGAGACAGGCCTGTTTGACGAAGACCAACATCGAGGTCGCCTACACGGGAACTTGTGGCTCTAGGGGACCATGCTCGGAGAAGGTCAGTCCATGCTCTAGGTGTGAGACGCATACGCGGAAGATAAAGGAACGGTGGCAAATGTTTGAACGGCCAAGCAAATACACGCGACGTGACGAAAATCATGATAGCGAATGTAGGTCGTAAGGAACGGTAAAGTTGAGCATTGTTTAACCGAAGAGAATAGAATCAGCCTGAAGATCATTTGTTCAAGTACACCAGGCTCTTGAATATTTTCAGTTAATCCGGAATTAAGGGCCGGAGTAAATCGTTCAATATGCATTGTTTGATGTTGATCTTTATGCACAGTCGCGAAGAATATCGATTTTTGTATTTCGTTTATGTGGAGTCACGGAACAATTTGTGTATGTCAGATGACCTAAAATTCTCCAAAATTTTTATAAGATTTAGTACAGATACTTCTTGTGCAATCTTGAAGATATGGACCAAAAGAGATATTGGCTAAATTTCTAATTAAATGTTTTATAATACATTGAGGGTGATACCTTAATTACAGTTCATGTTCAGTTTCTTCTATGTTGCAAATAATGCTTGTAGCAGTTGGTCATCATTTTAGAATGTCTAAAAAGTACTCAGTAATGGACGTAAAATAATAAATAGTTTAAAAATGAGTCACTGAGTGTCTCCGTGTAAATTTGATACGCACAATGACTCGATACAATTGAATGTTACGAAGCGTTTGCGTTCCTCCATTTTCTGTTCGTCGGCTTCTCGCGACAGCCTGCACGATTCTCGGCGCGATATTCTCGGTGAAAAACGTGCTCGTTCATCGTCAATGGAGAACAAGAAGAATCATCCGCGCTATTCGAGGACCGCCTCCTTCCCCGATGTACATTAAATTCCTCGAATTAAAGTAGCGCGTAAATTGCGCGCGGCAGGATGAAATGTCGCGGGCGATAAATTATCGGCTTTGGTCGAACGAGCGCGAGGAAGCGAGCGGATAGACGAGAAAATCGACGACAAAGAGTCCACTGTCGTCCCGAAAGGCGAGACTTGGAAAAAAGCGGACGACGATTCGCCGCGATTAATCTCACGTTTTTTCGTGCTGTTACCGTGAGAAAAAGGGGTGAATGTCGACTCGTCTGTTCGCCAGCGAAAACGTCAAAGGAAACGGCCCGGGGAGGGGGAAAAAACGAAAGGGAAAAAGTCGAATTGATAGGAATTTTCTTTCGCAGATCTGTCAGTGGGGTGCGATTTGCGCTGAAACGGGCGGCACTGCGATTTGCGAATGTCCAACCTGTCCGGCGGAATTTCAACCAGTTTGCGGAGACGATGGCATCAGCTACGGGAACGAGTGCAAGCTTCGCCTCGAGGGTTGTAAACATCGACGAGAGATCCGAGTGCTTTATCAGGGACTTTGCAGTGAGTACCGTTCCCCACGGAAACCGGGACGTTTAATTCTCCGGAATTTTCGTTGCATACCGCTCTCCAAATCTATGTACAGGCTGTTTCACCTTTAGTGCCGTTTCTTCGCAATTGCTCAACCAACGGGGGCGAAAGAATTAACGCTTCTCGTTGCTTTTGATCGTTCTTTTACTATTCCGCTTTTCAGAAAATTTTCGTCTTGTACAAAAAGATGAAATTGTTAGACTTACTCTCAGGAAATATATTGGAGATTCAACAGTTTCTAAGAAACTTACTAATTACTATATCTAATAATTGTTCACAAGTTTCATAAGTTATTAGAAGAATATAATTATTCGTTGATAATGTTTACTCTAAGTTTTGTAGTCTAAGGTACTTGAATTATAGTAAAAACTTCTGGAGTTTATAGTAAAGAAATAATTAACGAATAAATTCAATTTCCATAAGTATTAAAAGAATTATAAAGAATAAGCAAAATAATCATGAAATTTTCTAAACTATGAAGATAACATTTTCAATAAAAGCATGAAGTGCTTCAGAAATACATTAATGAAGATTGGCAAATGAATTGGTAAATTCTTATAAAGAATTGTATCCGAGTAACAGCGAGGAATATAAAAATTCGACTAAATGAGAAGACAGGTAAATGCTCATCGAGAAATCAATCTATGTAATTTCATTTCATTCACCGTTCGGGATGGAGATAAAATTCGAATTAGCGATGTGTCTACTTAAATTGAGAACAGTTTCAAATGCATTCGCGGTGTAATTTAAATTCCCTCTTCATTTTCTAGAAATGCTCGTCCATTCGTAATTTCGTTCTATCGTTTCGCCGTTAAAATTTGGTCGATTAAGATTTTTCCGCGCAAAACCCGTTGATTGAGTATTGATCGGCGAGAGGCAGAACAATTAGAGCAACGGTGCCGGGTAAATAATTAAGGAAACTTTATTACGGGACAGGCTGAAACGAAGAAGTCGAAGGATGATCAATTTCCATTGACCGACTTAAAATTATGAACAAGAAATTTCACTGATTAAATACGCCTTTTCGATGATATTTGGGGAGGTCAAAATTTCATATTATTGAGTTCAGCAATGTACTTTTAGATAACTGGGTCTTTATGCAACACAGCACTTTAGATTTGAAGATACTTCACAAAATTATCGAAGAATTAGAAAATTGAAGTGTGAGAAAGCTCAGAAGTTAAATTGAAGAATTGGTACTGGGTCGTTAAAACATTGAAAAACTTACTTTTCCGACATGCTGTGTAGGTAAATTCTGAGAAACCAATAACTAGCACGTTCCAAGCGAATCCATCAAAGAAACCCATGCGGAACCGTGTTAGATGATAAATTCCATAGGATCCGGTTCCTTCTACTCGCAAGATAATTTGCATGGTTTAAAATCGCGTGAAACTTCTGAAACGTACCGTTGGTATTCGATTCCATGCATATCACGGTGCCAGCGACTTCGCCCCTTGCTGAAATTGTATGAGTTGTTACCCCACGGCATGTACGATGCATATGCATGCAAGCCGTTGTCTCTCCCACTCCTATCGTTTCCTTCAGCCTCGAATTGGACTTCGTATACGGATCGCAAACATTCTTGCAGAACGAGCACAGAAATCCAGCTATTTCTCTATTCTCTCTCACCTATTACTCTCACCTTCGTCTACTCTCTCACCTTCGTCTCACAGACAATTTCAGCTTTCCCGTTTATAGATAACCCAACAAGACTGCAGTCATCGACACATCGACCTCTCGGATTTCAATGAATTCCAAAGATAACTTTGCTCGAATCTTGTCCCGATAGCGATCCAACCCTCCGCTCTTCTACCCCGTTAACCCTTTCAACCCGTTCTCTTCTTGTTGCTCTCGTTTGCATCCCTGTTCACAAGTCCCTCTCGATCGTTTCTCCTTCGTAATCCCTCGATCTAAGATCCACTGAATCTCTAACCTGCATCTTGAAATACATGCAGTTATGCAAATACCGGACGACAATCTTTATTAACCTTTCGGTTCTGCAGCCATTTACGTAAATTGGGAGGGATCACGGTGGACCTAGTTACATCGAAATGCTAACTGGATAGAAGTTGCACGTTCGAGTTCAGGAATTTACGGGTTTCGCTTTTTTTGCTATTGCACGTTTCCTGATTTGGATATCTTCGAAGTGAAGTTTCGACACAAATTTGAAATTTGGAAGTTTAGAGATTTAATTTCGGGGGTTTTCAGCTGTTTCGGAGAAGAAATTTGAAAATTTAGATATAACGGTTTGCAAATTACCAAATTTCTAATTTCTGAATTTGAAGAAATTTCTGACTTCTCCAAATCAGATTTCTAAATTAGGAAATTTCCAAATTTACTAATTTACCAATTTCCCAATTTCCTAATTTCCCAATTTACCAATTTACCAATTTACCAATTTACCAATTTATCAATTTATCAATTTACCAATTTACCAATTTATCAATTTATCAATTTACCAATTTACCAAATTACCAATTTACCAAATTACCAATTTACCAATTTACCAAATTACCAATTTACCAATTTACCAAATTACCAAATTACCAAATTACCAAATTCCCATTTTCCCCATTTACCAATTTATCAATTTACAAATTTCCCAATTTCCCATTTTCCCCATTTACTAATTTATCAATTTACAAATTTCCCAATTTCCCAATTTACCAATTTACAATTTATCAGTTTACCAATTTCCCAACTTTCAACCTGATATTTTTCAATGCAGTTATTTCGTTATTATCAAATCCGAAAATCTTCGAATTTCCAAACATAGAAATTTCTTTCAACATCTTCCTATTTGTAGTATATACATAATACACACATGTACGTATGTAGGAAATACGTACAGTGTTTTATAAACTAATTACAAAAATTGGAAAATTGCACCTACAAGTGAAATTACATGAGATCGTTCATTTACCTACGGTATCTCACCCTAACGGAGTGAAATCGACTCCCGGTCATATATGAGCATTTAATAGTCGTCGGCTATGGTCGACGATAGTACGGAAAGGGTTAATACTAGTTTGAACGTCAGCCAAAAGGCGTGTTGCCGAACTGCAACAGGGTGAACGAGGTCGGCCAGTTTATAAGCGTGTTGCTGGCTGAAATTACGGAAACGGAAGGAGTTCGAAACAATTCAGCCGCGACTGGTGAATTAGTGGAGTGCGAGATATTGCAGGATTCGGCTACGATTTTGAGCGGCCTTCTCGGACCCCGATGACGAATAGCCCTATTCTGTTGGCAGTCTCGCGAACGCAATTATCTACCTTTGAATTGTCTCAGAAGGCTCGTGTTACGGGAAATGAAGCGTAATTTCGAGTTGGAGAACGTATAAGATTGTTAATCGATGATCGTTTGTAATTTGTTTATAGATGGCTGCGAAAATAAGAAGTGCGATTACTATGCGGAGTGTAAGAGCGACAGCGGAGGAGAAGCTAACTGTGTTTGTCCCACCAAGTGCGATACGGTAAGTGGTTGAAAAAGATTTTTTAAATATGAATTTTATCACTGTACATTTAAAAAATTAGCAACTTAATCTACAAATTTAAAACTCAGAAAATCTACAAATTCAGAAATTTATTCCTTAAGTAATCTTGAAGTTTTGGAATTTTGTGTCCTATAATGCATAAATCGAATTTCTTTAAAAATGCAGTATTACAAATGCGTCACAGAAATTGAAGAAATAATCTTCAGAATATTTCTGCAAATTTAAAATCCCGAGTAATTGCATTCATAAGCGTACACGCTTTAGCAGTTCCTCGGAAAGCAACTAAAAACATAATTTTTAAAGGGAAAAGTATTCCGTCGAGAGGCGAGTACACACTCATCCGGCTAATTCTTAAAGTATATTAAAATAACTGAGTTAATTCTTATCAAAGTAAGACGAGACGCATCGTTAAAGCTTGATTATTTGATCCTGATTTTCCAACTGACAAATCCTTTTGTGAAATAATAATTTTAATCCCACTTTCCAACGAACACTTCCATTCCTTTAATGAAAAAGAAACGAAGTTACGTTGCAGTCCCAAAGCGATGCAACTGCAGTTTTTCTTCTATTAACAACAAAGGATCAAACGTCTTTGCAAAGATGTTTTAAGAAAAATCTGTTCGCGATATCTCATAAATTATTCGTAACAACCGTGCAATTACGCGAGCGATTACAGAAAATTCGAATCCACCTGCCGTTTATTTATAATAATAACACTTTATCGAACCGCAGCAAGTTAATGCGCCTGTACAAATAAAATTGTGTGCCTCGTGGCTGAAAAATAGCAGATGCTGTTATCTAAATGACTAGCCGTAATGCGACCAGGTAAAGGGGTCATTTCAGATAACGATAGTTATTTATCCTGCACCATTTTCTGTTCTACATAATGCTTTTACTCTCGAAGACAGCATTCCGAGAGACCTTATCAACCAAACCTTATCGAAAATAGGGATCTCATCGAATTAACAAATTCCATCAACATCATCGGAATCTCGTATGACCCGAAGCTGAAATTTCGATAGATAAATGACGGTTCTGATATCATTTGGTAAAAAAGCATTCTGTCGATCGATCTACGAAGCGAAATGATCGTCGTTAAGCATAATGAAGCATGAAACGTGCCGGCCCCCTCGGCCTTCACGTGTTCACCAGCATTTGTGGTGTTAAGCCCCGCTCGTTAGCGCCGGCCTAAGTAAAATATTCATACTATGATGGATGTGCCGTCGAGTATATATACAACGAAGCCAGAATATGCGGTTCATGCACGATATTTCGCATTTCCGTTACGCTACACGCTGTTACGTCACCAAGTAATGAACCATTCGTATTATCAATATGGATAGCATTTCAGATTCATTCGTATATCCTTCGTTTTCGAACAAAATTTGATGGGTGTCAATGAAATTAGGAATTGTAACATGTTACATATCGTGATAGGTGAAATTTCGTTGTTTTGCATGAATTGATGTTATTGGTAATGGAGTTGATTTGGTATTGGCGTCGAAAGTATGTTTGTTTGATGAAAATTTTGTGTAAGAATTAGGAAGAGATTTTGGAGAGATTAAAGAATATCTAGGGGCCTAGGGAAGTCCAGAGACAGTATAGGGAAAACATAGAATACTAATTACTCCTTATTTTCAACATTTTATATTTTCAAATTTACAAAGTGTGAAATTGTGTAATGAGTTTTTAATATTTTCGATTTCTAAATGTTCAGTTTTCCAAGTTTTTAAATTTTCAAAATTCTGCACTTCCAGGTTACAAAATTTCCAATTTATTGTCACATTCCCCAATTACCAAATTTTCAAATTGTCAAATTTCCAAATTCTCAAATTATCTAGTTCTAAAATTATCTAATTCGTATATTATCAAGTTTTAAAATTTCTAATCACCAAATTCTGAGGTTCCCAAATCCCCAAACTTCCAGGTTTCGAAATCCCAAACTTCTTAAATTTCGGAATCCCTAGATTTCCAAATTCTCAAATTACCAAATTACCAAATTACCAAAATAAAAAATTACCAAATTACTAAATCACTAAATTACCAAATTACCAAATTATCAAATTACCAAATTACCAAATTACCAAATTCTCAAATTCTCAAATTACCAAATCCTTAAATACCCAAATCCCCAAATTCCCAAATTCCCAAATTACCAATTTCACAAATCCCTAGATTCCTAAATTCCAGGATTCCCTGATTCCCAAATCCCTAGATTCCCAAATTCCCAAATTTCCAAATCACCAAATCCCCAAAAACCCTAATTCCAAAATTCCCAAATTCCCAAATCCTTAAATCCCCAAATTCTCAAACAACTAGGCTCCCTAATTCTCAAATTATCAAATTCCCATATTATCAAATCCCCAAAGTTTCCATATTCTCAAATCCCCAAATTCCAAAACTTCCAGAGCCCCAAATTTTCTAAACCTCCAAAACTTCCTAAAATCCAATGTATGCTCCAAAACACACTTTCGTGGAAAATCACTCTACAGAAAAATTCTCGCATTCCCGTATTGTTTGACATACAAATACATTTTTGATCCACCATACATCATAGAGTCGCGATAAAAACCCGCCAACTCTCCGAAGATTGGATCAAGGTTCTCGAACGCTGGCCGGCCAAGTCTTTCGAGGATCAAAGAACGTAGTATCGATTGTTGAACGAGTCTCTGGAGCACGGGGAAAAAGCTCGCTAATACCGGTGCCTAGAAGATAGACTAAAAGAAAAAAAAAGGGAGACGGAAAGAGGAAGATATAGCAGGAGTAATCCGCGTCCCAAGGATCTCCCGAGGCGGACAAAGTAAAATTTCCCCGAGCAGAAATATTCATTGGGAATGGAGAACACGTCAGAGCCCTCCGAGATATCGTTACCCGTCGAGACTTCCTTCGTCGATTCCTGAGAAGACACGCGGCGTAGAACGATTCAGAAATTCACGGATTCGTGAAACGTCCTGCTGACAAAACCACGAACAATTCGGACGGTGCGATGTTCAGGGTCGTTCCTGTAACTGCCGGGCTGCGCATGCTTCTTTTTCTAAAAGCCTCGCAAAAGTGGTCGGACAGAACCAACGCTGGAAGTTACGTACCGCCTGGCCCTTGGAGCCATCCAAAATTCAACGACGTCAACGTTAAGAGAACGTTTATGGGAAAGACAGACGCTAAACCATCAACTTGAACGACCTTTTTTCGAGAATACGTGCCATCGTTTCGTGAAACTACCGCGAGACACCCATTGAACGGAGTCTTTTTCCTTTTAGTTATTTCGATCGACAATATTGTTACTTTTACAGATTTTTTTAGTGGAGTTACGTACAAACTTGTTTCTTTTTTTTAATATTATTATTTTGCATAGTTACAATTTTTTCTTGCTGTTACGGAGCATTAACACCTTCACAATTTTATGCACAGTTGTGTAATGACAGTTAATGAACTGCTGCATACCTGATTATTCTTACAATGTGAAGACAAGTGAAGAAAATTAAAATGGTACACTATACATTTCGCTATCTTTCTTTATGCAGATTATAATTAGAATTGAACACAACATTCAATGGCAGTGAAAATACGAGTCTAGTTTAAAATATCTAAATTGTAATGTGCGTCATGAATCATGAGTGATATTGGGGGTCAAGGGGTTAAGTGTGATGTGAGTAATGTATCTTGGTATGAGATTCTGTTGTTTGACTATTTGAGCAGATTTTTAGATCCCTAAATTTCTACATCTTCAAGTTTATATGTCCCCAAATTCCTACAATCCTAAATTTGAAACAGCTAACAAGAGAAGTTAGATCTGAAACATGTAAAAAGACAAGAAGTCATTTAGGGAAGTTACGAATATTAAAGAAGGGTTTTAATCCACTAGGGGTTGTTTTCGATCCTACAATATCGGGTAGGAATATTTAGAAGTTATGACAAGAAACGTGTAACGCATCAGCGTAATTTTTCGTGTAAGATCGTGAAAAATTGCCCGCGTTCTCGTCTTAAACGCGAAATTACATCTTTCCCGCACGGACGCACAATGTTCTCGCGAATTTGACGCGTCAGCGTTCCACAAGCACGGAAAGGACTTTCGAGGAAAGATGGGATGAAAAGGACTGAATCGGAGCACGGAGAAAGAGATGAGGGTTAGGAGCATTGTTTGAACTGCAAACGAGGAATATCGCAGCGTCCCAGACCACCCTCATCCTCCCGTGAATCCCCTCGTAATTGTCTCGTAAATTACAATAAGAAGGAAGGAAGTGCGTATCAACTTGCCAAGGAAACCAATTAAAACGCATCCAGCTACGGTAAATGTCTCTCGGAGCTTCGTTATCCTATTCTGCTCGTTGCTATGAAAACAAATCTATAATACCGTTAATCAGTTGAACAAATTCAAGCGAAAAACAACGTTATATTCGTATCTCACAGCTAAAGTTTGCTTACCACTAGGTTTACGGGACACGTCAAACGCATTTCGAATTTTTTTTAGGAAGATTGCAAAAATCGTTCACATTTTTATTTTATCTCTCGTACTGACTTTTATCCAATGAAATAATTTTGTGTAGTAATAAATTTTGAATAGTTTAAAATTTTGTAAGTAAATTGAAGATTATTCTTCATTTATTATGTAGTATCGAATAGATTCCATAGAATAATCGATACCGGTGAAATTTTGTTCTTGAAGGAGCAAAAACTTCGTTAAAAGGGAAGCTTTGAAGAGTTAACATAATGGATTACTCCTATATTAAATAGCAGACTTTAATTAAAGTGAAGGAGATAGTTTGAATCATTTGTTTTCTCAAAGGAAATGAATATTCCTTTGTAGAATACAATGGAAGAAAGTTACAAATTTTTAAAACACGCTTACGACAAGGTACTGAACTTTTACAGTTTATTCTGAATATTTAAATACCAGTGTGTTTTAATAGAATGTGATATTCGTTATCTACCGTCTCACAGACAAAAATTCCGCAAAGTCCGAAATTGCGATTAAATTTGATATATTTACGATTGTACACGCTGTTCGAATACAAGCGAAAAACGCTCTCGGGAAAGCAGTAACTAACGCATGCGTGAAAGCAGCATAATAAGCTGAATAGCACGATCAAGGTAATTAAGTTTTACTCCTACGTATTATTTTCTCACCCCTTGTGTACTTACCTACACACGTCCATACGCTGGTGTCGCAGTGCCTCTGACAGCCATTGCGCAACAAGTGAAAAACGCGTGCAATCTTGTGTCATTTTATGGTTTGTTGATTTTCTTATTATTGTCTGCTATTTGAGTACTAACATTCGCGACATACTTTCAAATTATACCCTTTACCTAAGTACACATGACTTAAATTCCGCTTAATTTTAAATGTATAAATGTACAAATTACATTCTTATATTTTTTTTGCTAGTATGTAAGGATAAATATAGTTTTTAATTTAAAAGAATGAATACTTTATTGTTTTTAAATTTTAATAATTTTATGTTTTTTAATTTGAAATTTTGAAAACTTTTCGTGTACCAATCATTAGCGTCTCAAATAATTACGTGGATTATGGAAGTTTATGATGCAGGGTTGATAAAGCTTACGTGTGATCATGTGATTTTGAGGCATGTGATCAGTCAAAAGTTAAACCGTATTATATTACCACATTCTGAGGTTTATAACACGGTACTTTGTACCTTCAATTTATTAACTCTAATCCTCAAATTTGTGAAGTTATGAAACTTCTAAATCCGCTCTCTAAATTACCGAATTTGTCAAAGTTCAAATCCGTAAATTTCCTCATTTATAAATCAAGGTCGCGAAGTCCGGTTATCGAAATAATCGCGCTATCATTATATTCTTTAATTTATTTAACCATGTTCCACCCCTCCGACACTCTTGAGGATTTTATACATAATAGTTCGATAGCAATGCATCATTTCTAATTTTTTTGGAGATTGTCACTCAAGGGGTTGTTCTCAAAAACCACCCCTAAAAATTAAAATAATTTTTTTCCACCCCTTGTGATTAAACTAAAATTCTGAACAAAATATATGTTATGAAGTTAATAAATATCTGTCTTTTCCTTTTGAATGTGTGCGGATATCACAACTCGTTTTCGAGAAAATAGGCGTTAACTCTGAGGGTTGTTATCCCTGTATCTCCCTTATACGACGGGGTAGGTATTTGAAATTTTCTGCAATTGATTTCTGGATATAAAGGAATATTTAGAATGAATAAATATCAAAATTGGTGCGGAGGCCGTTTGCCCATGTTTATCCGGCTAGACCTTTTCTAAATCCTCGAATTCCTATATTGTCAAGATACCAAACTATAATATGTATAAATTTGTAAGCCCCAAATTATTGAATTTCCAAATTTTCATGTGATCGAATCTCAAAGTTATCAAATCTCCCAATGTTCAAATCCTTAAATTCCCAAATTTATGAATCATCAAAGCCACCGAAGTCTTGAATATCCAAATCCCAAAATTCCCAAGTTTAAAAATTAAAAACCTCCGAATTCTCAAATTCCCATAACCAAAATACCAGAACTCCATTCTCAACGTTCCACACCTCGTCCTTAAATTCCCAAATTTTCAAATTACACTCATAAATAGCGTTCATACACAACCTAGTATTTTCCAATGCTCCCTTGGTAATTAGCTCGGAGCGTATATTCAGCAGCGACCTAATCATAAACTTTATATTCTAATTTCAGAGCAAAGAACTTGCAGACGCGGAGAAAGTTTGTGGCTCTGATGGAGTAACTTATGCCAGCGAGTGTGCTATGAAGGTGGCATCTTGCGCTTCTCAAACTCACATCACTGTCAGCTATATAGGCGATTGCGGTAAGCATTTTAATCAGTCTCCTAATTGCCATTCTTGCGCACGAACTTCCTGTTTATCGTCCGTAATATCAAGATTTCGAAACGGTGTAAGGAAACATAACAATTTTCAGAAATGTGTGCACGAGTGCAATGCGAACACGGAGCCCACTGCATGGCAGGAGTGTGCGTGTGTCCAGACGAGTGTCCTGAACACACCGGAGAAGCTGTGTGTGGTAGCGATGCCAGCACATACCCATCCGAATGTGAACTCCAAAGAGCAGCTTGTGGCAGAGATCCGAAATTGCCGGTGTTGCACGTGATATTCTATGGCAATTGCAGCGATCGATTCGCTGTAGCTGCATTAAGTACGTTTCTGACTCTTTTCTCAATCTGATATCACAGCCAAACATTCTTCGATTAATTTTCTTGAAACATGTTGTACGCTTCATCATTCGGAATAATCTGATTTTAATTAAACTTGAGTGTTGACCTCGAGCACCATAATTTACTATAGTCTTCAATGATACAGAAGTTACGAAGGAGAAATACTGACAAGATGTTGATTGAGGAATTAATTGAAGAATTTCTGTTAAAGTTTCTGGTGAAATGAAAGAATTGCGTGAGTATATAACTCATGCAATATGGGGTAGCTTGCTAAAGTACGGGTGCTACATCAGCTAAACTGACAATTTGCATTTTAAAATAAACGTGTAACTTTTCATGTATCTGTTGTCTATATGACTTTTCAGATCAATTGATATTCTTATAACAGTAACACAGTGACTTGTAATTTTTAACACTTCGATACTTGCAAAATTTAAAACTTTCAACAAAAATATGAATATTACCGAAAATTATTAGAACGAAAAAACGTTTGGGCAGAAGTATTTAACACATGGTGTACCACCCTATCAAGCAATCAATATTAACCGCATCACATGAAAATACCTCCGTAGCGAAACTAACTACCCAACGACACGTCGTCTAACAAGTTTAATTACATTAACCGTCCCTTAACCGCATGTAACAGCTACGATGTCGACGCCTGCGGTGGTTCGATTGGCCACCACTGCTGTTGACGTGACCAGCACTCAAGTACGCGAGGCTTGCAAAAACATTAATTGCGATTTTGAGGCGACTTGCGAGCTAGGACCTGACGAGTACCCCAGGTGCAGCTGCAAATTCGACTGCGCCTCGATTTCACCGGAAAATATGCGCGCCGTTTGTGGCAGCGACCTGAGAACGTATTCCTCCTTGTGCGCTATGAAAATGGAGGCATGTCAGAGGCAGCAAGAACTCAGACCTAGACCTCTCGAACTTTGCCAAGGTTCGAACATGTTCGATTTCGTGTTTGAGATATGCTGCTGATTTCTTCGTTTCATAATTCTACGTTGTTAGATTCATTGATTTGTAGATTTGTAGATTCATAGATTTATTTTATTTCTGCATTTTATAATTCTACGTTGTCAGATTTAGAGTTTTTAGACTCATTGATTTATAGATTTATAGATGCATAAAATCTGAATTTGAAATTTTCAAATTCTGTATTCTCAATTTCACAAATTACATAATCTTCTAATGTCTCAAATCTCCAAATTCCTGCATTTCTAAATTTCCAAATTCTTGGATTTTGTAATCCTCCAATCCTCAAAAATCTAAATTTCTAAATTTCACAAACCTTCAATCTCCTAAATCTCCAAATTCCTAAATCCCCAAATTCTCAAATTTCCCAATCCTCAAATTACCCAAATCCCCAGATCTCCACATTCCAAATTTCCCAATTTCTAAATTCCCAAATTTCCTAATCCCTAAAATTCTCAAACCCCCTTTCGTAATCCTCAAATCTTCCAAATCTCCAAATCCCTCAATGCCCTAATTCTCAAATTTCTGAATTTCCTAAACCTCCAATCCTCAAATCGCCAAATTCCCAAATGTCTGAATCCTCAAATCCCCAAACTCCCAAATGCCCGAATCCACAAATCTACCAAATCCCCAAATTCTTAAATTCCTAATTTTCCAATTTTCAAATTCCTTAATTTCACAATCCTGCAATTCCCACATTTCTAAATCTTCAAATCCTCAAATCCACATCTGTAAATCTACAAACCCTCAAACTTGTAAATTTGAAATTTTTAAATCTACCAGCATGCAACCAGAGAATATCATTAGTGAAATTTTTCTGCACGATCCTAATTGTATTGTTAATTATTTCGGTTAAATTATTTAACCACTGAGGTTTGAAGAATTGTTTGAACCTGTAAATTACATTTTCTCTTTGTGTCTACAATGCTTTCTGCTTGATTTAATTCATTAAGCGTTTACTTACTCTCGAATCATAAGGGCGCCACCTTATTATTTAGTCCATGTTAACTATCTAATATTATATACTAAACTAAGCTTTCGTTACTAAATAAGTGTTTAGAACCCTTCAATCCATAAGTAGAGAATTAATTTTAGTTCATAGATTTTAGCAAAGGTCGCATTTTGTAACAGAAAAACATTGTGATTACCCCAAATTTTATTTTTCCAATTCTATATTTTGTTCCTGATATTTCGTACAAGTTATTTTCCTTCCTCGAATATCTTCACCAGAATAAATCAATATCTTCCTTGAAATTGTGATATCACAAATACTTCTTTCACATAGGTATGGAAGTGAAACCTTGCAACGGTGACCCGCCATTGGTGGATGAAGATGGAAAAGAATACGATTGCGGCAATGGACCAGAACGAAGAGATTGTCCCAGCAACAGTTACTGTCATCAAACAACTAAAATAGCTCGGTGCTGCAAGAAAGGTTTGATCGTCTTCCAATATCAAAAATCGGTTCTACACCTGAAATGTGTAACTAACGTGAAACTAACCCAACTCCGTATCTACTCTCTTTATTTAATTGATTAATTTACGTGAAACATGTAAACGTTCCTATTCTACTTTTCTCAAAACAAAGATGAACAGTTAGGTTTCATCTGTAAATATTTGTTCTATAAATGAATGATATTTACATCTGTAAATATTAGTTCTATAAATGAAAAATATAATGAAATTTTGAAGTGCATGTTTATCGATTGTTTAGCTCAAGGTACCCAGGTCGTGAAGTGTTCAGACACTTGGCACGGCTGTTGCCCGGATGGCAAAACACCTGCTCGAGGACCCAATGGCGCAGGTTGTCCTGACACCTGCAAATGCAATAGGTTAGGTAGTGTTTCCGATACCTGCAACCCTGAAACTGGACAATGCGAGTGCAAACCGGGTGTAGGTGACCTTAAGTGCGACAGATGCATGCCAGGCTATTGGGGTCTTCCTAAAATCAGCGAAGGACATCCTGGATGCATACGTAAGATTTATACACTCGTGTCTAATTATACGTGGAATATTCTGCGGATATTAACACTTTGATGACTGCTGGTTTCGTGGAATTTTAATTTAGCATGTATAAACGTTACTGGTAATCCGTTTATTCATTCAATTTCATTAGTATGTTTGGAACATTCCATTAGCATGTTAATATTGAATTACTGTTATGTTTACTCTACATTAATCCTATTAGCTAATAAATGTGAAATTATTAGTGTATTTAGTACGCTAAAAGGTTGATGGCAAAATTTCCCAGTTGGGTTTAATAATCTCTAAAGTAGTTTTCAAACTTTGATGAGTTCAGACTCATGTTTAGAATTTAAAGATTAGGAATTTTCAAAGTATCAAAAAATCATCAGAGTGTAAGAGTTTGAAAATATAAAAAATTTAGAAGAATCAAAAAGTTGTCGAAGTATTAAAAAATGCAAAAGTCCCAAAATTCTAAACCTCCAACCTCAAAATTAAAAAATTTCGAAATTGCTATCGATAGCACAAACTTGTGATATCATCAAGGTGTTACAAATAGACCTCCAAAATGACTTAAAAATTTCATTATTCTGATACTAGAATACAATAAAATAAAATTACAATGAAATTGTCGAACGTATCACTATACAAGATTAATTTATACCATTTTAATAGTTCAATCCCTTCAATATTATATTTCATAAATTAACACACAAATGGGATTTATTTGTTTCAGCGTGCGGGTGTTCACTCTATGGCTCTGCCAGAGAGGACTGCGAACAAATGACAGGTCGTTGTGTATGTAAGACCGGCATACAGGGTCACAAATGTACAATATGTACAGATCACAACAAGATGCTAACACCTACTGGTTGCTATTCAGGTATCATGCAAAATAAGACAACGAAGAGACATTCAATAACATGATTTTACACTTATTTCTATCTTGATAGGGTTTGCATTCTCCAACTTCATAATTATTATATTCATATTCCTATTATCAACGAGATATTACTGTGATCATCAAATTGTTCGGTTAACATGTTGATCACCACAGTAGAAACTTTTGTGGTCACACTATAAAATCAAAGACACTTGAATTTCATCTCTTAGCCTCATAGTCCGTGTCATCTCAACATTAAAAGTTTTCAAGAGTCCCATCGTCTGTCTTTCCTGTAAACAGTTTAACTGAATTTGCACCACCGGTCACATACTATGACAAACCGACATGGTTGACCACGGTGATCGACGCGTTAAGAAAATAATTTGAAAAGAAAAAAAGTTGAGTACTAAAGAAATGAATTTCGCGTTTGCTTGCAGTGGACACAACACCGCCGATACCAACGTCCTGCAACGAGCTGGAATGTTATTCAGGTGGGCAGTGTTCAGAGATCGGTGGTCCACATTGCGTCTGTCCGTCTTCTTGTCCATCGGACATACCGTCGGCACCAGTTTGCGGTAGCGACGGACAGACATACGACAACGAGTGCGAACTTAGGCTGTACGCTTGTCGCCACCAGGCAGACGTGGTCACTCAAGCTTTTGGCCACTGCAGAGGTGGGTTTACTGAGCGTACGCCGTACAGGCCGCCTTATATTCTGCATTACTAAACCCATTAACCACCGGGAACACTTTTAACCCTGGAACGGCTTCTGGACAGGATTGGATCCTGTGTGAAATGGGCGATCCGCTAACGTTTCTGCGGTGTGCTAACCTGTTTAAAATTTGGCTAATTCGCAGTTTAATTTGTACCTACTTGTTAAGGATCGACGGTTTAGTTTAGGTTCGTTTGTGAATGTTAGGTGACCAGCGAATGCGATTTATTTAAACGATTCAAAGAGGACGTCGGAGCATAGTCGTAACGATTTCGAGGGTAACGTACGAAGTTTAGCATAATTCTCTTGTAGTTAGGATTTATATTAGAAACTGATGGAGCCGGGTTTGCGTAATTTGTTAAGGATCGAATAGGAAGTTGCGAGATTAATAAACTATTAAATAATACAAATGTTTAGGTGACGAAATGAAAGCTCAAAGCTAGGACTAATATCTAACCTGTTCCTTTGTATCCACTACGTGATAATAAACTTATATCAAGTTTCTACTGAGATGTATACCTATATGTTTATAATCCCCTAACACCCGATAAGCTTGATCGCTACTTTGCTTGCTTTCTTCACTAACTTTGATTCACCCATCCTATGTGATTAATTGTTTCATTCAAAATTATTGCACGTTGATAAACAAGAAAGAAAGCAAAGTGTCTGACTCATACTTTCGTTCTTTAGCTCAAATTATCGTTATTTGAACATACCTACAAAAATACAGGGTTATCCTATTTGATTCTCATATTTTCAAATTGAAATAAGATATGAACAATTTATTAATATTTTGTTAATTTACATTTTTGTAAAATTGTTTAATTTAGTACCATTAACTATGAAACGTAATATCATTGATTCTTTAGATTTGTTTTATACATGTAACATGTTGTACATATTTTTTACTATACATACTACCTAATTGATATTCAATTTGATCAGTGACGGCTGCAATATTATTTTCTAGCTCATTAATTGCTCTTAGATTATTACTCTAAAGCGCTCAATTTGGATAACTGTATAGACAAAAGTAAAATTAAGATGAATAAAATTGAAACTGTGGCGTGTTTGCTCAATTTCGTGAGAATTGTCAGAAGTCGAAGATCCAGTCGGTCTCGAGATACGGATTCATGGAATTTCCTTTATCCCAGGAGTGTACTATCTCACTCGTAGGTAAATTCCGGGAAGTTGGTGACGTTAACTCGCGAAACTAAGCGGCAAAGGTGGATTTAACTAAATCACCGTCAACTTCTAGCCAAGTCTCTTGTCCTAAGTGGTCCCTGTGAGATATACCCAGACCCGAGACTTAACATCGGAACCTTTAAGAAACGGTAACGAAACGTCTCGGTTGTTAAGCGCGGTCTTCTGTCAAAATAAATTAGCTCCGTCGAAGTTAAAACCGTCGAACTTGAAACGAACATTGAACCGACCGCTTTTTGATATCGTTGCCCGCCATAAATTCATCCCTGGAGATTCGCTCGGCGTCGTGTTCAACGAATCGAAAACCGTGATAAATTTATCGAACGACGAAGCTGAAAAGAGATTCCCCTTCCGCGTCTATTTTCAATCAATTCTAACAAATAGCCAAATCTTTTGTTGGCTGAAGTATTGTACGGTTCTGCAGTTATTCTCAATTATGAAAATATAAGTTTGAAATTAATATAATTAGAAGTTTGTAATAAATCCAAGTCTGTGAAATGTACATAAATCTACAGACGATGGATATGAATCACGTGAATTAAATATACTTTACTCGCGTATATCATAAATGTTTAAACATTCTCAGTATGGATATGCTATAAGCAGTATTTTAGGGCAGATCTACAAAAGTTTTAAAATTGATCGCCATAATTCGCGGCTATAATTCGCAGCCGAACATTTTATATTCAGAGTTGGGAAATTTATGTGATCGTTACTGAAACTTCGATTTAATAGAACATAAGCATTTTGCGATATTATTTCACGAAATCAGATTTTCAAACTTAGTTATGTTCATTACTTTCTATGTCAAAATCATTTTGTAATACGAACTTAAGTGTACACGACTATTTTCATCGAATTTCAACAGTAAACTTGTAAGTAATATTTATGTTACGAAGTCATGTAACATTTTCTATATTTCAAAGTCTATTACTTTTATAGTCAGCTATTTTTCACTGAAGACAAAAGGTTTGTGGAGTCTTTATCAAACTCTTTTCTATAAATACAGACAGACCTTCTATAACTAGCCATAATATATACATAAATACAATAAAGAGAGAATCGATTTTAATCCTTCGTTGCTTGATATTGATATTCGACAAAATTGTGTCAGATCTAACTGAATTGCATATCTGCCTAAATATTAGTAATTTTCAACTTCTTCTTCGCACAACGTTGCAATATACGTACACATTCCCGTAAGCTTCCCATCTTCGAAATGAATCACATGTCAAAGGGTTAAAACACTGGTACTCATGCGCGGTAAATACGTGTCGAAGAAAAGAACACGAAGAGGCATTCGCAGCTGTCGTCTGAAAGTATCCGAAGAAAGTTCGAAACGTTGAAATCTATTAAAGTCTCATCGTGATTCCGTAACCTCTCATCCCTTATTTTCGATTGCTCGGCCCTCTCGAACCAGCCAGCTTCGTCCTCCATCCACGTCGTCTGGTCCTCTCTCGGCCGCTGGAAGTCAATCTCTTAAAAAGTTCTTCGTCGGAGCTCGTCCTTCCGAGTCAAACATAAATCAGATTACTTGGAGTACGCGAACCATCCATCCCCCGCCCACTGTCTTCGCGAGGAGTACGCTTTACACGGGACAAGGCTCCTTTTTCATCCCGTTTCCTTCCCCTCAGCAAGAACATTCTGCGGTCGAATGAACGTGGGACCGTGTGAGTGACGCCACATCAAAGCTTGTAAATACTGCGTGTCTCCTTCGAGCTCCTTTCAAAATTCCCTACGAGAAAGTACGACCGCCTTTGATGAAAGTGTGAAGTTTCATACGGTTGACTTTGCAAATATAATATTTTCAAGCGTGGTACCGTGAAACGAAAGCGGATGTACACTTGCGTGCAACTTTGGTTTACCTCGGTTAACACAAAGACAGGAAATTTAGGTTAGATTCCCCTCGAATTATTTTTCATCCCTTATCCTACGGTTTTATACAGTGGAGTTATTCATTCATTATTATTCACAATTGTTACGGCATTGAGACAGGTAAAGAAAATTGAAATATTAGGTACATTATGCGGAAATCTTTCTTTCTACTTATTTTGATATTATATGAATTGTCAGTTGTACCGTGACACGCTACAGTAATAATTATTTAGAAAGTTTGATTTCTAGATAGATTGTTAACTAATTACTCATTTACTAAGAAAATCTGAGAAATATACAAAATCGGATTTTACTCGTAATTGCAATTCGTCGAATCGAGCTTTATAAATCCACGAGATACGGCAATAACTCCTTAGGATTTAGATACAGGAACACGATCGAGATTACTCTCGAGCGTAAGAAGCTTACAGAGATAACAGCGTCGGATGGTACATTTCTGAATGTTAAAATGGAAGATTTATTTTTTCGCGGCACATCGATAATTCCATGCAGGGAAACGTAAATAAAAGTAAGAGTGGCCGTCGTCATCGGTGCTCGACTTCGTTCAAAATTCTACGCTTTCAGCGGATAAATACGAGGCTAATCCTCCGGTCGTTTCTTCGATTCTCTTCGTAATATAAACAGGAAAGGGATGAAATAATGGAACAGTCAAACGTCGATAAAGGAAAAAAAGCTCCCATTGAAAAGAGCAATCGTCAGAGCGAAGAAATTCTCTCGGTTCGTAAATGTCGACTCGTATTTCCCGTCAGATTCTACTCCCCGCCAATCGACGAACACTTAAATTGACTAAATCCATTCTCCTCGCTCCTCTCTCCGCGACATCGATTCTCGGCGTGGAAAATATTTTCAATAGGGACAGCTAGCGAGAGAAAATGAGTTTCGCTGTCGATTTTGTCTCGCAGCCGATAAAAGGCTCGATTATATCGAGAGAAATACGACGGGACGATGGTTAGGGGACGTTGGACCGAAAGGTACATACAGGGAGGGGAAAAAATGAAGGAAAAAGATAGCGCACGGCAGAAGTCGTCGAGGTAAAATAATAGGAAGCAACGCTGCAATTGGAAAGTAATTAAAATCCCATCAAGCCGTTTCCAACTGCTGTTACCTGGTCCCGGTTGTCGGCTTCGATAGAATTAGCTTTCAGATTCTCATTATTTAGAGAAAACCTTCGAAGCGTTTCCATTTTATACGTATATTTGTTTTTGTTCGGTCAGCATCGATTTTCTGTGTTCGTATCGATTAAATTAGTTGGATCAACTTTCATAGCTACGATGGCTGACGAGGGCGCCGGATATGGACAAATGGCGTCCACTCTTGGATATAACATACGATTCATCTTTTTTCCTAGAATATATGGAATATGTCGTTAAAATATAAAATGAATAGCATGAAATTTTTTAGATAATACAGATGATATAACAGCATACGATTCATCTTTTTTCCTAGAATATATGGAATATGTCGTTAAAATATAAAATGAAGAGTGAGTATTTTTTAGACAATACAGGTGCGACTAATGACCGTTGGATTTTAATTTACTGTATCTTCCAAGTCGTAGAAATGATCTTTAGTTTAACCTAGATACTATATTCTTCAGCTTCATTTGACTCTTCTTATGTCAAGTGTGACTAAGAAGTAATTTGTGAGTTACATTCACCTTCCCTATTTTTCCACTCTTACCCAGTCGTAAAAGAATAATCCCGTCATCTCCACATGACTTTTTACTTTCTCTTCACATCTCTGAATTATGCAGGATAATTCACACATGACGCGAAGAAAATGTCGGAAAATATACGGCAAATGTTGGAAGATACTTTCTAGAGTACGTAGTGGAACACTTTCAAAGTTAACAAGTTACGAATGTAATATGGAAATTAATTTTCAAAACCTTTAATCTACCAAATTCGCAAGCTTCTTTAGAAACTTAAAATTCTGATAATTTATTCTTTCTAAAAGTGCTATCAATCCATTAAACTTTAAATTTAAATAACAGAACAGGTGATTTGAGTTTATAAAAATTGTCAAAAAGATGAATTAGGTACGAAAAATGTAGCGTTGGTTCGACATTGATCCATGCTTTCAGAAAGCCCATTCGTGATTTTTTGGTCGTTATAAAGTATTCAGCCGAATTTAATAGAATTACCGAAAAATACCGTTCTGTATCGAACAGCCATAAAAGTCTGGGCCCATCGTGCAATTTTCAGACGATCCCATGGTGAATACGGACTTCCCCGCTAAAAGGTATACCGCAGTGCAATATACCCAACCAGCAGCCGCCATTTCTCCATTGTCCAAATCAACTAGACATCTGCTGATACCAGAACCGGATCCACGTTATTATTACACTCATCGAGCACATCAAGAAACCATCACCATCGACAGGGACAATTTGAAACATGGTAAACGTCCATTTTCATCTTACATCTATTCAATCATAAACAATTGTAAATTTACATATTTTCATCTTTAATTTTCCTATTTGTCATTAAGTTTCTTAAATAAATATTATTATCTTGCAAAAATTGTATCAAGGTACAATATTGCATTGTATCAAGTAATATAATCTTATATTACTTATATTTTATTTGTTTTGTCATACACTGCAGTGAAACGAAGAATTATTCTAAATATCATTTACAAAGGTATATAAAATCCAGACATGTGTTGCACAAAGCATAAATAATTGTTGCTTATTTGTTATTTTTGTATTGTACTAATGTGCTTAACCTTTGTGTTAATAATCAAAATGTTTTGTAACAGCGATTATCCTAAATGTTCTATTTAACATGAACTGGACGTGAACGTAAAAATAGGAATCTAGGACAGTTTAAAAATATTCCAACGGGAACTCCATAAATTCATCAACGTCAGCACGAAAATGAATATCACCGGCGCAAAGATTAAAAATGTAAAAGTATTTTCGAGCGGCGATGTATTTTATTAAGGAGTTAAATAGCGTTAGTGGACTTTGGAAATATTACATTTTTGGAAATTTCTGAGTGACTGATAGACTGTAAATGTTCAAATTCTTGTGTTTGTAAATCCTTATATTTTCAAAGTACACGATTATCAAAGTTCGATATCTTCAAATTTTTTCATTTTCAAATTCTTTATTAATTAAACTCCATGTCTGCAATCTATAAATTGCTAAATCCTCAAACCCCTAATTGATAGATCTTCAAGATCTAAATCCCCAAATTCCTAAATTCCCTTTTCAACTCTTCAAATTCTTAAATCTCCCGAATCCTAAATTGCCAAATACTCAGACCTTCCAATTTCCAAATTTCGAAATTTCTAAGTCGTCAAATCCTGAAATCTCCAAATTGTCAAGTTCCCGATCTCTCAAATTCGCAGATTCACCGTGTCTCCAATTCCCAAATTCCCAAATTCTCAAATTCTCAAATCCCCAAATCCCCAAATTTTCAAATCTCCAAATTCTCAAATCCCCAAATTATCAAATCCCCAAATTCCCAAATTCCCAAATTCTCAAATTCTCAAATCCCCAAATCCCCAAATTTTCAAATCTCCAAATTCTCAAATCCCCAAATTATCAAATCCCCAAATTCTCAAATTCTCAAATCCCCAAATCCCCAAATCCCCAAATCCCCAAATTATCAAATCCCCAAATTCTCAAATCCCCAAATTCTCAAATTCTCATATCCCCAAATCCCCAAATCCCCAAATCCCCAAATCCCCAAATTTTCAAATCTCCAAATTTTCAAATCCCCAAATTATCAAATTCCAAAATTCTCAAATCCTCAAATTCTCAAATCCCCAAATTATCAAATTCCGAAATTCTCAAATCCCCAAATTCTCAAATCCCAAATTCTTAAATTCCCAAATTATCAAATCCAAAATTTCTAAACCCCCAAAACTGTCAACCCCAAATCTCCAACCACCATTTAAAAATTTTTAAATTAAAAACTCTGTAAACTTCTACGTCGAACACCTCATTATTGCTCGTATCATGCCTCCCGATTAACCTGAGCTCTTCAGTGCACACTTGACCTGCCCATCACCTACTCCCTTAAACGTAAACCCGATCGATATTGTTTTCCAATTAATTTAGTATAAATACCAACTTCTAAAACGAACGCCATGATACTCCGAATTTCATGTAATTAACAGTTTCAACTGACACTCGATAAATGGAAGAAAGTTCCACTAGATATAAACGCAAACGTGGATAAGTAAATGTCTCCTCGTATGTTGCATCCGTAATCCGCTTAGCGGTTAATTCTGCATCGACTCGGCGTCGATAATCGGATAGATAGCATATAGTGTCATTCGTACACCACTTTTTTTCATAAAGGAACGAAACTGTAGGCGGACATCGATTCAACGATCCCGTTTTTCAGGAGTGGCTGCAGCGTATCGACCAACCCCGGCAACGATTCGGGTGGTCACCGCGTTGCTGGGCGATTTATGCACCGATGACAAGGATTGTACTATACCCAACAGCGAATGCTCCAATGGAGGATGCATTTGTTCGGATGGATATGCTGAAACTAGCGATAGACAGGAATGTTTTGGTAAGTGGTACCGAAAACAAACTAAAAGTACCGGCAATACAATGATAAAAAAGGCGAAGCAATTTTTGTATAAACGTTACGTTACGGTCTGCTACTTTTCAGTATTATTAATGTAGAAAATTTGAACTTAAAATTAAGAGACATTTAAAATCGAGAATTTTCAAATTTTTTAATTCCTAAAGTTCAAGTTCAAATTTTCTACATTAATAATACTGAAAAGTAGCAGATCGTAACGTAACATTTATATGAATTTGATGACATCGAAAATCTAGAAATGTCAATATATAAAAATTTCACTTCGTCAACATTAACAAACTTAAACTCGATAATCGTATAAACCTTAAATGTACAATTTTCGAGAATCTGAGAATTTGAGAACTCCCATCAAACATTAACGTCGAAACAATGAAGAACATCGAAGTTACGCGCCCTGATTAACAAAGAATATTAATCGTCGCATCACGGTACACTATGGGTTCGATAACAAAGTTCGCGTTGAACGCGTTTGAACTTTCTGAACGTTTGATAGCTTATAGAAGAATCTAATTGACCTGTTTCCAGCTAATTACGTGCCAGTAACACCGACCGAAGAATTTCGTGCTTGCCTGTCGTATCCATGTCACGCGACATCGACGTGCATCGATCTGCCGAGCGCTACATTCGTTTGCATGTGTCGTCCGAATTACACCGGCCTATTATGCAACGAGGAGATCAACAAAAGGGATTACAAAGTGCCGTCGTTCGACGGCAAGAGCTACGTCCGGATGAACAGGTTGAAAGCTTACCACAAGTTTAGCGTCGAGGTCGAGTTCAAGACGTACGCCGACAATGGGATTATACTGTACAACCAACAGAAGAGCGACGGCACCGGGGATTTCGTCTCGTTGGCCATCGTCGACGGGTCGGTGGCTGTTATCCTGTAAATTAGTGCCAAAGACACGGAATTACCGTAGCTAGAGCCCCTGATACGTTATCTATTCTATGTCCTGGCTGAATTGGTAGCTCAAGGCCATTTAATGTGGCTAAATCCACGCGTACAGTTTACCTATTCCGTCACTTTCCTCTTCGTCTCCTTTTATGGGACAAAAATGTGTAGTATATAGCTCTGCTTGTAACAGAATAATTTATTAGAATTGTTCAAATTTGGGGTTCGAATACCTGTGATGTCCAAGTCGATATGGAATTCAAATATTAATGGGTCTACGTTCGAATGGTATACAAAGTACTTGAGATTTATTACCTAAGTAATTCAGATTTATTTTAACATAGGACTTCGTGATATTAATTATAGGACATTGTTTAGATCCCTTAACTTTCCGCACCAAATCTAACTCCTCTGTCATTTGATAGTGAAGGATAGATAGATAATTATTAATTACTAAGTATTAAAAGGAAGTTACTAGTATTGTTTCTGATGTTAATTCTTTTGCAGGCACGTGCAGTTTCGATACAATCTAGGAAATGGTCCAGTGGTACTGACTGCACCTGAAAGAGTCACCATGAAAACATTCCATCGTGTAGCAGCGAAAAGGTACCATAAGGATGGTGTTCTAATTTTCAACGACGGAGAGGATGTTGCTGGACAAAGTCAGGGGATGCTGAAATCGTTGGATTTGAATCAAGACACGTTCATCGGGAATATGCCCACAAATTACTCCAAGTATGTATCACTTATTACTTGTGTCGAAGAACCCCATTACTGTACTTTCTTCACATTTTATCATCTTTACGTTTTCAAAGTAAAAATTTATACAAAATGTGTTAAATACATACTAATTTCTCTGTATTCTTCCTCTTCTTCTCTTGCAGTAATGATTACCAATGTCACATTTTTATCCATTTTATTATTTTCTTTACTCCGACATATGTGATTAAATAAGAATATTACCAAACCTAATCTTTGCCACAGGGTATACGACAACATCGGAACCAACCACGGCTTCCTGGGCTGCATCAGAAAAATAAAAATCAACCGATACAGTGTCGATCTGCACGTGGGTCACGACAAAGACATCTTAGAAACATATCGCGTGAAAGAATGCGGGGAAAACGCCTGTGCAAACCTGCCCTGTCAAAACGGCGCAACATGTCAGCCAATTTTCGAGGAAGATCTCTGCAACGATCGCGAATGTAGAAGAATCCAAAGACGAGGAAAGGGCAAGGACAAAAGTGGAGTGAATATCGTGCGATGCAAAGGTACACATTGCACGTCGATCGATCAACGAAGGTCGAAAAAGAACGTGAAGAGACGTTGCGAGGCTCCGAAGTGCGATTACGATTACGATATGGATTATGAGAATAGTTTCGAACACGGCAATTACGCAGTCGAGAAGTACGAACCACCTGATTATAGGTGCATCTGCCCACCTCAGTTCACTGGCAGGAATTGCGAACAATCGTTGGATCCGTGTTTGGGCGAACCGTGTCAACATGGAGCTACGTGCGATATTCTACCTCAAGGTGGATACGTTTGCAAGTGTCCGCCTGGTAGAACTGGAGAACATTGCGAAATTTGTGAGTAAACATTTTTGTGTTGTTAAGTTTTGATTACATGTGGTCTACTTCAAATTTTTACTAAATTATAAACCACCCTATTTCTATCAAAGTGTAAACCTGTTCAAAACTCTCGATAAGTCGAAAGGTCCATAACTCAAATATTTGAGCTGTTGCCCTCAGATTCGATTTACCGAAGTTCCATTGCAGTAACCTTATCCCTACACCTGGGACTTGAACAATATAAATTTGCTTAAAGTGTCAATTTTATCCTAACATCGCTTCGTCGTACAAACATGGTTCAGATATAACTTTCCCTGTATTGCAGTGGATGCCGAATTGACGGAGCTGTTAATACCTCAAATGTCTCGGGACGGTTTCCTGGAACTACCCTGTCTCGAGGGTGTTGCTAAAGCATTCTCCATAGAACTTTGGTTCCTTACGCACGCCAGCGACGGATTGCTACTTTACAATGGCCAATTGAATAATGGACGTGGTGATTTCATTAGCCTGAATTTAGTCCACGGCAGGCTGGAGTTCAGATTCAATCTCGGAAGTGGTATCGCCAATATCACATCCCCCGATCCCGTCACGCTCGATACATGGCATTGTGTTAGAATCAGCAGGCTAGGTAGAGAAGGTGTTCTGCAATTGGATGATGGAACTGTTGCCAGAGGACTGTCTGGAAGTCCTTTGACAGAGCTTAATTTAGAAATGCCACTCTACGTCGGTGGCGTCAAGTAAGTTTCAAAATCAAACTTTTGTTTCTGTGAAACTTTTTAATTAACGCTATGGAACACTTATTTACAGAAATTAATCGGTAGAAATTTTTGTTCAGAATAATTGTAAATCGATTTCATCTCAATATTTCATTCCTCATTTACTCATTTATCATCCAGAACATCCATAAACTTAGGCATTCGTCTGTTTGATTATTGATTTATCTGTCTAAATATTGATTGGTCAATCAAACTCGAATTCATGTTCCTAATTAATAAATGAGTTAAACCTTTGCACTCGACATTTGGTTTAATGGAACAATTCTGAATAAATCTTTAGTTAACTCCACAGTATTTTGCACGTGGTAAACGCGAATCAAACAACAGTAATGACTAATAAAAAATAATCTCAACTGTCAAACTTTTCAACCAGAGTGTTTTGGAATTGCCAAAAAATAAAAATGAAGTGCAAAGAGTTAATGAGCATGGTTACGGAACCACGGAACATGTAACGTAGTTATGATCGATGCAAAGTAGATCAAAATTACGAATATCAAAAAGATAATTGAATACAAAATGAGGGCTTTACTGATTGCAGACATTGGCGAGAAGTTCATCGGCTTTCTGGAGCCACGACGGGATTAGTGGGCGCGGTACAAAGATTGATGGTGAATGGAAAGACGTACCAAAACTTAGCAGTAAACGTAACTCAACACAACACCGAGATTTATGATGGTTTACCATGTCCCAGTAATCAGAATCCCTGCCACAACGGTGGAGTTTGTTTGCCTTTGTTGAACAGCTACCTCTGCAAGTGTGCCAGTGGATACAACGGGCTTCATTGCGAATTTTGTAAGTTTGGATTAATCATATTTATTGTATCCAAGAAAAATATTGTCTTATATCAAATCGTTTCAGTCATGGGCTACGATGTGTCGACGGAAATTTCAGAGAGACCAGTTCGCTTTAAAGGAGACAATTTCTTGCAGTTCAGACACCGTAACGGAAGAAGGTAACAACTGTTCATTAACAATCATTCTCTTTGTTCGAAAGAATTTTATATCGTACACTCCTATAAAGTCACTGCATCACACCTTTCGAGGTCGTTCCGAATTAGGAAGCATCAAGTTAGGCTGTTCGATAACACGATAGTAACGGTAGAATTTAATTAGTTCCTTTTTATCAAAGTATCACTAACCTTTTTTGATTGTGTAACACCGACTAGTACTAACTCGACTAACACTACCCTCGGCGAGTACTATGAGGAGTCCTACTCCGACTACGACTTGGAGGAGGATGTCGACTACGAGTACGACACTTACGATTACACGGAGTAAGTTTCTAGGAAAACTGGCTGTGGTGTACTCGTTTGAGGGAAAGGTCTTGTTCCCTGTGATCACCTGTCGATGTGTTTGCTACCCTATTTGTTATGCAACTCGAACTTTTCGAATCTGATTACAAAAGTCATGTACAATGTTCCTTGACTGTGATAATGATATAATTTTATACAAATTATGAGAAATTTAAGAATTTGGAGCTGGACTGCTTACAATTTTTAATTCAGAAATTTGGAGATTTGGAAAGTTTAGGAAATTGAGAAGTTGGGAATTTTGAAATGTGGAGATTCTGGGATTTAGGAATTGAGGGATTTTGAAATTTGAGAATTTGTGGATTTAGGGGTTTGGGGATTTAGGGATTTAGGGATTTAGGGATGTAGGGATTTGAGGATTTGAGGATTTGGAGATTTGGGGATTTGGGAAACTGAGCATTTAGGGATTTGAGAATTTGGGGATTTGGGAATTTGTAAATTTAAGAATTTGGGGATTTGAGAGTTTGTGAATTTAGGGATTTGGGAATTTAGGAATTTATGAATTTAAAAAATTAAGGATTTGAAAATTTGGGGATTTGAGAATTTGTGGATTTAAGAATTTGGGGGTTTGAAAATTTGGGGATTTGGGGATTTGTGGATTTGGGGATTTGGGGATTTGGGAATTTGTGAATTTAAGAATTTGGGAATTTGAGAATTTGGAGATGTGAGAATTTGTGAATTCAGGGATTTGGGGATTTATAGATTTGGAAATTTGATGATACAGAAGTTCAGGGATTTGAGAAATAATACACTTAGAAATTTAGAAACCATAAGAATTTGAAATCTCGAGAAACCTTGAAAATTTTTAAGTTACAGAATTTGTACCTCTGACAATTTTTAAATTTTCAATCTAGACATTCATTCGTTCTCAAAAAGAAGAAATCAGCAGGATCCTATTTTATATAATTCGACTTGAATTATATACAGTTATTGAGTATTTGAGAACTGAAATAGCAGATTCGAAGGGTGAAAAATAAGAAGAATGATCAATTCTTTTATCTTACTGTACTGCTTGCTTGCCTGTGTTGTCACGTCCTATAGCACCGTAGCTCAGTGTCGAAAAATTGGAATATCAAACAGAAATAATATAAAACGATGTTTTAGGCGGAAAGGTCAACAGTCGAACAAGTTTGAACTGCGCCTGAGGACAACGCATTCGGAAGGGTTGATTGCTTGGATCGGAAGAGGAAAGATCGAACATCTTATTCTATCGTTGCATGGTGGTGAAGTGGTTCTTACGTACAAAAGCAAAAATGAGCAGATATCGCTGAGAAGCGGGGTTTGTATCTTTGTTAAAAATTATATTTATATGTGGCACCCCTTGTCGTACTTTGACGAGTCATGATGCATTCACAGCTGAAATATAACAAATCTTACTAAAATTTTTAATATTCACATTTTAATTTTTATTGTTTGTTTAAACATTATAGCTATGAATAGTTTAGACTGACGCACCTGACAAATAAATTGTACGGCAAGGAGTTAAATACAACCGAATAAGAAACTGATAATAAAATGAGAAATTATATTGTATAATTTATGGTACATTAGCTGCATTAGTTGAATCCATTGCAAGTTTAATGATTTCAATTCATTACTTATTTATGTCATTTGTGTTTGCACCACACATGGTTTTATTTATTCAGTTGACTGATATTTAACAATTCACGAGGTGATTATAGATAGCTTAAATAGTGGTTGGAAAGGAAATATCCATTAGTGCATTATCAAAGTTGAATCGTGTTTCAAGCCTGAAAAAAGCTAGATCTTTATGCAAACTTTCGTACTAATTAAATTAAATATCCTAGATGAGTTAACATGATAGTTGAAATTATAGTAATAAAGTTAGAATTCGGTGGTCGTATGTGTAGAAGATTGAAAATTGAAATGTTTCAGGAACGAGTGGACGACGGTTTCTTCCATCACATAAAAGCGTCGAGAAGACGAAGAGCGTTGACGATACAGATCGACGATTTGGCCCCGGTGAAGAAATCGACGGAGACGAGTCTTCTGACAACGAATGGCAAGCTGTTCGTCGGCGGGAAACTGGGTTACCGTGGCATCAAAGGGTGCGTGTCGGACTTCGTGGTGGACAAACGTCGTCTTCACTTAGCCAGGCGGAAAATAGAGTACTGTCACGACAACGATGTATGATAACGAATCCAGGGAACGACGATTGTCAGCGTGACGTCGCCTCTGGCCACGCTCGTCGAACGGACGACGCTTCTGTCCTCGACGAGTTAGCATCAGCCTAAAAACTCATGGCAGCGGACGAGCAACGGATCTTTGGTGTTCGAAACGAATGACACGTGACCGCGAACGGAGTCAGATGTGAACTCTGCTCGAGTACACGTGATTCCTGCCAAAGTTGTGCGAGGGTAGAAAGAAGAGAAGAAGAAAACGATGATCGTGCCATGCAGAAGGGATATAAATAAAACCTCGGATTCAATAAACGTAGCAAGCTAACTCGTATATTTATTTTCGTTTCGGAATAGCATAGGAACAGAGGAAGAGGAGACGAGCGCGCGAATCATCGCGTAAACAGCGTACGTTCTCATCTAAGGACAATAATATATTTTTAAGGTGACCGAGATTAATGATTAAACGCGTGTACGTATATTAACAGGGGGGAAAATGTTAAGACTTCTATTTGATAAGGTAATCAATGTGGAAGAGGAGGGGGTAGGGGAGAAGGCCAGAGGCGATAATTAAATGGATAATCGTTAGACGTTACTCGGTAAGTTACGGTATATCGGAGCACAGCTAAATAAATGTTTAACGATGCCCAAGACTGATTTAAGACGATGAACGAAGACGGAGTCACAGGTGTTGAATAGTTAACAAATAAAAAAACAATATGAAACGATATGAAAGAGAAACGACGAAACGATAAATCATCGGTGTTATGTTTGAGTGTTTCGGTAGAGAGATTTAATGATCGTGGATTATCCGAATAGAAGAATGTATTTTAAAGGATTTGTTGATTTTATGCCAGTAGACAAACGATGAAGACGAAGATGAACTAAAAGAAATTATATATACATGTACACTCGCGAACATATAGATGATAGGGATTTACGGGAACACGAGGTTACGATCGAGTCGACTTCGGGAATATTTGGGAACGATCGGCAAAGATCTCGAAAATTTTTGTATGACTACTCGGAATATTTTTGCATGATTGCGATTTCGAAAATTTCGAAGCTTAGAAATATGGAAATTTAGGGATTAGGAAGCTTGAAAACTTTGGAATTTTTTTTTAGAAATATGAGATCTTGGAAATGTCAGATTGTGATATCTAGAAATTTGAATATTTAAAAATTGAACAATTCTGCTATTGATGAATTTGAAACTTTATGAATTTAGTAGTTTGGGAATATAAAAGATTGGAAAGTAGAATACTTGAGGATTGAAGAACCTTGAAATTGTGATGTTTGAAAATATGTTTAAAGATTTGGAAACTATGTACTAGAAAATTTAGAATATCGAGTCTTTGGGATTTGAAAATTTAGTTAATGATAAATCCAGGTGTAAAAATATAGAAATTCGGTAACTTATGAACTCGAAACATTTTTGAAATCAGAAAGTATCTTCAAAATTAAAAAGAAACGTTCATCCTCCGATTTCGTCCAAATTTTTCCGAACTCGACTCGATGTAGCTCGCCATATTACCCGCCTATTCCTACAAACACACAAACATGCAAAACTATATTTGAAGATCACACCGTACAACGTTGTTTCTAGACAAGCAAGGCTTTTTACAAGATGCGCAAACGATATGTATACACGATATTATGCAAATTACATTCCATGTAATGGACACCAGTGCGAATTAAATTCTATGTAGAAACCACGATCAAGCGTATCGTCGGTCAACGATCATGTTACATTTCGAGCCGGTACAGAATGCATCGAGCTCGCCTCGAAGACACTCCATTTCCCTTCGACAATCCGTGACACATTTTTGCGCGAATAGCTTCAGCGTGAAAAGTCTAAAGCATCATTTACGAGCGTAACGACGAATTTCTTCTATATATATGCATACAGGGTTCCACTGCGATCGATTCAGAATGTAAATGGATTCTAACTGGAAGGGAACAGAGGCGTGCATGCATTAAAAGGCGGAGAGCAACGACGAATCGTTTCCTTGACACGATAACACTGTTCAACAATCTATTTCTTAGAGAGATTTAAACGCTGTATACGAATCTGCAAAATGTTTTCTCGACTTTATTAATCGTTAAGAAATTTCATTTTTAAAATTCATTTTTTATGATTTTTCTACCAGAGTTCGATGGTAGATACTCTTGAAAAATCAATTTTAATTGCTTATCCAATATTGCAACTACTTAACATTTTTTTTAATTATTTAATTATATTAAGTTTCGAAAAACGGTCACTGATAATCGCAACATTCTATGTTTTAATACAACAATTTGGTACTTCACATTATTAATATTGTCTTCAGGACATTTGCAATAGTTTGTCGTATTTTAATTACTCGAAAGTTATATGTCTTTTATAGTCACATAATTTGTTTAATTTATAAATAAGAAAAATTGTTATAAGAAAGTTTTCAAGAACGGAGCGAAACAGTTTGCAAATTGATCAGCGTATAAAATGCAAAAAGAATAAAATGTTTGAAGAAAGTATTTGTTGGACAATGTTCGTGTGGCGAATTACTATAAAGCTTCGAAATATTCGATTCGACGAAAGAAACGATTCGAACCACGTAATGAATATTATTATACAATGTACCGCTTGTATGTAATCGAATGATCAAAGTATGAATGAAAGCTGACGTATGCGTGAGGGAAACATACGAGAATGGTTACACTACTTGTAAATATATAACTAACACGCGCTAATTCACGAGTTATTATCGTTTTAATGTGTAACGTGCGGCTACATAAACTGGACCTAAATCGCCAGAAACGACCTAATTAATCGTAAAATGATTCATCGAATCAGCCTCTCTCGACGATTTCATTTTTGCCCGTCGTTCGTAAAAACGAAGATGTCTGCGTCGACGTGTTCTTCCCTCCCCTTTCCCACGTCAGTCGATTAATCACCGTTTAATGATCGAACCGAGCGTCTAAAGCCGGAAGCCTAAGTTCATCGATCGTTGAAAACGACCGTCGATTTATCGAACAATTCTTCTCGACTCGTTTCGTCGAACGTTTCCAGCGTCGCTCGGCAATCTCTAAACATTTCGTTTGTAAGAAAAGGGAAAAAGAACGAACAATTGTTAGCGGATAAGCACCGACAAGGAAACTGGTAATTCTAAGATCGTTTTTGAATGCACTATATTTGCGTACGTAATTGTAGAGTGTAAGAGCGAACACGACACATATCTTTGACGTGTATCAGTTTTTTATACGTATCAAATTCGACCTGTATATACGATCATTTCTGTCTGGAAATGTTCGACGCTCCGGATATTCGCGTGTTTCTGTGACATTTACACTCACTCGACGCCATTTTATTACCGTAAGTTCTAGCAGCTGGTAATATTGAAAGATCACTTTGAAAGGCTTGAAAATTTCTTCATAACTAGAAAACTTAAATGTTCTTCACATTTGGAAATGTTTAGAAAATTTGAGAGTATAGATTCCTAAAATGAATCTGAATATTTGCAAATTTCAAACTTTGAATTGTGTGTACTTCAAAGTTTCAATTGTACAACCTTCACATTTTAAATTGTACAAACTTCAAACTTTGAATTATGCACACTTCAAACTTTAAATTATACATGCCTCGAACTTTGAATTATACATACTTCAAACTGAACTATGGAAAGTGATAATTTCACTGTTTACTGAAGGGGAGTTACAAAATTATGAATTTAATTATGAATTTATGGGAAGATTGTGACAAAAGTGAAAGATGGATAGAACAGCAGAAACACGCGAACGTCTTTAATCTTCGACTCCGTTGCCGAGCATTTGTTAACGAATCGTTTTTCTTCGTTACGTTCGTTCGTTTCGGAGGCACGTTTACACGAACTTTTGATAAAAGAATCGCTTTTTCTCTGTAATATTGTTGAACGTTTCAAAGCAATCATATCTTCGTCATATCTGTCTGAGAATGTTGAAACATATTTTCGTTCTCGAACAATCGGAAATCGTTCCTCGTTGTTAACGTGCGAGAATTGAAATGATCGTGAGCAATATCGTCACATATCTTTTCTCTTGAAATGTGATCCTTTGTATTCTTCCAACGAATATCGCGTTTACACATATCGAAACGAAGTTCTGTGGCCAGTGACGTGTCTCTAATCGGACGGTGAAGAAATGTTTCATTAAAATGAACGAAACGTGTCTTTTGATACGTCGGTGTAACTTTCACGAAAAAATATTCTTTAAAAAAAAAGAATAATTTTATACTGTCTACCTTCTATCTTTCTATTCTTTTTATTTTATGCGTCGACAAAATTATATAATAATTATTTCTGAATTTAAGATGTTAAATTACGTTTCATTTAAAATTTTTTAATTCTTTAAAATTTATATAAGGTCTAAATGCTCACTCAAAATTATGATTTATGTAATTACATTTGTAGTAAAAAAATGATCTATTTTACGTTTAGAATGAAAATTAAACAACTCCCAACTGAATATAATAAATATTCGGAAGGGCATAATAAAAAACAAAAATACAGTTAATTTTTATTTCCCATAATAATATTTATTCTAATTATCCATTCTAGTCGCATATTTCGTTCGTGAAAGAGCATCGATGAATCGCAAGTGTGTTCGATAGTTAAATATGTACAGTAAATTCCCGTTATATCGCCACAGAGTGTAAAAGTAAAAGATTCTTGAATTCGGCGATAGACTTAATCAGTTTTTTCATTGATATCGATGGTACACGAATTTTGCACCATCACTGAAAATCAGTGAAGATGGCAATATAAAGAGAGTATACTGTAAGGCTTGCACATGATTAATACTGCGATGCATTGTATTCTATGGAATACGAAATGAATTAAGAAAACGCAGTGAAAGTGTGAAGCTAACAATAATTTACATTGTTTGAAAGCACCAATTTTAATCGTCACGGTGCCGATAAGAATACAGAGGAGCAAAAGAAAGAAATTGCAATCCATGCCTGATGATTACTGCCAATATAGATAGCTCTCGTGTTTTTGACGTTTAATCTTCGACTTCCCTTGACTTCTGTAACCCTGCGAAATATAGTAAAAGGGGAGAAGCGATTGTTCTTAATGATCGATAAGGAAAATGAATTTTCGAAACTTTCTTTGTACAACATTGTTCAATGTCGTTTGTTTCTTGGCGAAGAACACTCACACGACTGGACTGGATCATCTGAATTAGTTTTTTTTTTACTTTGATACCGTCTTTAACTGCGACCACTTCGCCGTTCGCTGACCTAAAGTATTCGTGAGCTATACTGTATAACAAAAGTACGCGTTGTAAAGTGACTGTATATACAAATATAAATTATGCGATTACCTTGAGGACTCTTCTTTTTCATCCCCTATTAATAAATATAAACTACCATCTCGCTAACTAGAAGTTTGAAACAGCAGTATTAAATTCAGATACAATTTGTTCTGTGTAGAATTATATTAATCACTTCACTATTAACTGTTGCTCATTGCTCATTATAAAAACCAGCTTGCTTTTAAAAGCATTTATTTGGGAAAAAGTTACTATTAATATTTTCCTGCCAATTAATATAACATTTGATGGAGATCCTTTCTTTTGACCACCACTTTTCTTTAGGTAAAACAAATTTACAGTTGATGTATAAGTTACATTGGGAAAGAATTATGGAGATTTACGCATTGACATAATATTAATAATAAAATTTCTACATAGACCTTTTCAAATTGTACTTGTAATTTCTAGAATAATTTACTGTTATATAATCAACGGACCGTAAATATGTAAGTACCGTTAGCTCCGCCCAGTACATATGTACGTACATATGTACTCGCACATGATTGGCCGAGTCACTCGACCGGAACGGTCACCGAACCGTAACGGGGGATATATAAACCCCGAATTTTTCAGAGAGCAGTCATTCAGGCACTTCTGCTAATACAAGCAACATGGAGTTCTTCAGATCCTTCCTTCGCGTCATTGGACTGCTACAACCTGCCAAGGTGGATTTCATTTCTGAACTTCCACCCGAGGTATCGCAGCTAATTTTACGCAAGTTGGATCCTGAGTCCTTGTTGAATGTAGCACAAGTATCACAAAAATGGCTTGGAGTTTGCAGAGCTGACAAGAAGCTGAGGCAAACTGCGAGGCGTCACCTGCGCCACGAAGAGCGGCAAAGGAGAATCGAGTTTTTGGGAGAGGAGGCTCTTGAAAATCCTAGGATTCGAGTTCCAAGGACTCGGGTTCCAAAGGAACCGTCCTCAAGGTACAAGAGAATTCCTTTTGCTAGGTACGAGGCTGCTGTTGTGATGGGGAGGGTGGATCCTCGTCCACTTTCCTCAAAACAAGGTAAGGGGAGAGTAGCACCGGTAGAGTTAAGGTCATCTAGATGTATTAGATTATAGTTTTAATAAAGTCCCTTATTCCATTTAGCTTAGTTTAGTAATAACTTATATTCAGTTTAAATTATATCTCATGACACCCTTGGCGCCAAGGAAATATATTATAACTTGTATCCTGTATCTTAAGAATAAATTTAATAATTTAAATTTCACTAATTATATTTTTAACATTTGTAATGCTTTATTTTAAAATGGATATCTTATTTTTATTAAGAAAAAATTTAATAATGAAATTTAAATGATTAATCAAAGTATAACACAAAAATATGTCCGCGAGATTGCGCTGAGACGTTGTACGCATACTCGAAAACAAGACAGAAAAATATTATATGTGTACTGTTACAATGATAGTACAGTAAGACCCTTATTAAGGGACACGTAAAAAATAATTACATTATCATTGTGGGTGCTTCGACTACTTTTTCTTTCATTACTTTGTTTGTAAAAATATACTGTGTATGTTTATTTCTTACGATTTAGAACTGCACAAGAATCAACGTTACCATAACATAATAGCAGATCCTGCGCAATAAATTTTCTGATAAATCAAATTGATGCAAGTTAGAATGAGAGACACTTACAGGGACCCACCCGCCCGCCCACAAGCACATATAATTTAAAATTAAAGCACGCATTAAGTTAACTTAAAATTAACGCACGCATCCCTCGATGATCCCTCGATGATCCCTCGATGATTGATGTACTATTCATTAGCTATAGAGTAATTAGGTGTAACAGTAAAAGAAGGAAACAGAGAAACAAATGCAAGATTAGTAACATTGAAATGTTTAGGAATTTTCGAAATAAAAAATAAAATCATTTAGAATCTGAAAAACTCTTGAACTAAATAGGTCCTGCAACATGGACTCACATTTTCACACACTTACGCATACTAAAATACTGAAAGCCTTAAATGTGCCTTTTGTTCTAAAATTGTATAATGTAAAATTTTGTAAAGAAAAGTGTTAAAGTGTTAAAGTTCTTCGAACTTTCTTCTAAGTTTCGAGCAATTGGCAATAAAAATAATAGGCTATTACTACAGCCTAATATGTAACAAATTAAAAAATTGACATAAAGATGAGTGCGAGTTAGAACAAAAGGCACTTACAATTTGCGCAAGCTTTTCCACGGCTCGGAATCAATGCAATTTAGATATGAAATCGAGAAGTTATAATCGTAGCTCTTAGCTCGATATCGTTTTCTAAAGTGAATTTCGTGAAAAATATTTAGAAAACGACATCGATTACCGGGTCACACCACGAGGAGGTGGCTACGTTAGAGAGTGACCCACCCTAACTCCAAATCCCTACCACCCTCCATTTGCAAATCGCTCATTTATCGGAAGGATAAATGAGTTCCGACTCTACTTAGCTCATAGGCTCGCATATACAAGTGCTTTACCACAATCCAGTAAAGAACTTGTATCACACACACACACACATACATTATCTTAATACTAATCGCACGTTATCTCACACACATACGCTTAACGTATACTAAACGCCGCACGTTACCTCTCATTCTAAGATTGCACTAAAAAAATTTATGACGAATTCAAAAAGCAAAGGGAAGAAAGTTAGAAGAACTTTCTACTAAAAGAGAAGAAAGTTAGAAGAACTTTCTGTCAAAAAAGGGATCAGTATTTTTCGCCAAGCGAACCTTGCTTTCCATGGGTCAAAGGGTAGTCCATAGTGGCTTACGTGAACCACGACGGCAAAGATGAACCAAAGATACCTTTGGCAAGAACGAGTGACACACCCCAGTTGGCGGAGGGTTTCCCATTTCTGACGCGCGTGCGACTTATACAGAGGACACCCTTACCGTGATGCCCCTTGGCAGTATGGTGGCAGATCGGGGAGGCACATCATGCTATGAGAGGTGCTCCCCCCGACCGGCCCCGCCGGGCAAAGAATGTCCCTCGCGCTACACCGGCACTTGCAGCTCACCTCTACCGCGTGTTCACAGCGCTATGAACCCCCAATGATCCACTTGGGCGCAGAACGATTGGCAAAAAATACGTGGGTATACTACAAGCTAACGCGTACAAAGTTTGAGAATTGAGAAAATAAGTGCAATTTAGAATGGATAGGCACTTACAAGGACTCACCCGCCCTGCTTACGAGCACACTTAACTTAAAATTGACGCTCGCATAAAATCAACTTAGAATTAACGCACGCATAAAATTAGCATAAAACTAACGCACGCATAAAATTAGCTTAAAACTAACGCACGCATCCCACGATGATCCCTCGATGGATGTCTTCAATGATGACCTATTCATTACCTACAGAGTAATTAGTCGTAACAATAATGAGAGGAAACAGATAAGCAAATGCAATATTAGTAACATTATAATGATTAGACATGCACAATTTATGATAACACGCAAAATTCATATTAACATTTTCGGAATAAAAAACTCGAGTCCACTCAATAGAAATACGCCTGTAAAATATACAATATACTTGACAAATATATAATTACTTAATTAAAATAACAACCTGAAACATACAATTACAATTAAGACGCATATGAATAAATAAATCTTACATAAAATTAAAACCTGAAACATACAAAAAGTAATTAGAACAAATATGAAACATACTACAATTCAAAAAGCCCTAAATGTGTCTTTTGTTCTAAAATTGCGCTCGTATAATGTAAAAGGTAGTAAAAGAAAGTTGGAAGAACTTTCTTTTAAGTTTAAAGCAATTGATAATAAAAATGATAGGTTACTACCACAAACTAATATCTAACAAGTTAAAAAATTATCGTTAAGATGAGTGCAAGTTAGAACAAAAGGCACTTACAATTTGCGCAAGCTTTTCGCCACATGTGACGAAAAACCTGCGCCCGAGCCCACCCTTCCTCCCACAGCTCGGAATTAATGCAATTTAGATATGAAATCGAGAAGTTATAATCGTAGCTCTTAGCTCGATATCGTTTTCTAAAGTGAATTTCGTGAAAAATATTTAGAAAACGACATCGATTACCGAGTCACACCACGAGGAGGTGGCTACGTTAAAGAGTAATCCACCCTAACTCCAAATCCCTACCACCCTCCAATTGCAATACCTCATTTATCAGAAGGATAAATGAGTTCTGTCTCTAGTTAGCTCATAGGCTCGCATATACAAATTAAGATTAATCAGCGATAAAAAAATTTATTCAAAATCAATTCCTGAAACAGAGAAAAATAATTAACACATAAAATTCGGGGATATTAAAATCGCGAAAGGGTATACAAATCTCAAAGCTCGAAATAAAATCGCGAAGGGATATAAAAATCTCTAATTTCGTACTGTAATTACAAAGGGATACAAAAATCTCTAGTCTCGAAATTTAATTGGGCGGGTATAAAAATCTCGAATCGCGAAGGGATATAAAAATCTCTAATCTCAAAATTTAATCGCGAAGTTATGCAAAAATCTCTAATCTCGAAATTTAATTAGACGGGCATAAAAATCTCGAATCGCGGAAGGATACAAAAATCTGTAATCTCAAAATTTAATCGCGAAGTTATGCAAAAATCTATAATCTCGAAATTTAATTGGGAGAGCATAAAAATCGCGGGTGGCTTTGCTCGTAAAAATTCGAGCAAAACGATACATTTTGTATCGTTCAAAAAAATACCTGTAAAACACAAGAAAATAATAGCGAGCATAGTGACAAAATGACTCTCCATCCTAAGATGGACAGCCATTGATAGTTCCCCTCTTCTTTGGCAACTTTGCCGGGGCTCTTCGGCATATAGCCTCTTCTCTCTTCGGCAAAGCCTCAGGAAAATCACGTGCGAATTTTTACAGTAACTCGGACATTCTTAGTTTTTAATTACATAAATTCTCAATTTCGCTATTAATCTTCATAAACAGATAGCAGACAATTTTATAGAAATAAAATTGCACCACTATGCATTTATTTCAATCGATAACAAAATCGAAATTTTATGTAATATGTATAAGTTAGTTTGGTAAGAAAAATAATTACTCAAAATAAAAGTACGACCAGCGATTCTTATAACGCGCTGGCCGTAAAAGAATGTCCGAACAGAATATTTCATTTCACTGCACTTCACTGCACAGTATACTTCATTTTTGCAGTCGGATCTAGAACCCGACTGCGACTTACAAACTAAAAGGCCTGACCTGAACGAACAATCGAGATCAAGAGATATTAAATAAATTCATATTTAATTTTTCTCTTCTCGATTTTTCGTAAACCCCCCAGATGCAAGCATCTCACGTGTGAGAGAGGAGGACAGAGAAACATGAAAGCTTGCTCTGGCCCTACCTACTTAAAACTAACTTATTCACACCAGAAGTAAACTACCTGCCTGCCTATCGCTATATTTAAAAAATTGCAAAGTCCATTCTCACAAAAACACACTCCACGGTTCTCACACATACCACCCGGGTGCAAAAAAGCCTAATCCTAAGGAGTACGTCCCGGGACGTCTCCGACACCCGAGTTCAATACTACATTCACACTCTAAGTTCATACCTTTTTGCTGAAATCGATCGACAATCGACAGTGAACATTGAACATATTTCATTTTCGTACTCTTTCGAATATTCAATGCAATATGCACATGTAATAATTTTAACTACTCGTACAATTTTCTAACTTAATCAATTTATATAACTTTGAAATGACTTGACTTGCATTTTGTATGCATTTTCAAATGACTCGACTTGCATTTTGTATGCATTTTTAAATAGAATTTTGCAAAATTTTAAAAATAAATCTACAGTTTAATCGACACAAGGTCCACGACCTAACCACACACACACGTGTAACTTGTGTCGATAATTCACTGTCAATTTGTCGATCGCCAAACATCTTAAAACTAAATCGTGTTCACCTGCCCTAACTCATGCGAGTAGCATCTAAGCACGCGCATGAATTTAGAGCACAAAAATGAACACGGCCAACCATATTTTGACCTACCAGTTTTCTTCATGTGTGCTGAAAATCCTGAGCTAAAAATATGATTAGTAATATGCTAATAAAGTGTCTTCCAACAAAAATTGACTCTAATTTTAAAAACTTTTCAAAACGGAAAATGGAAGATCACTTTGCAAGAATCTAAGTATACGATTGTTTCATTTTTAACAGATTTGTAATATCAAAGTAAATTTCTAAATGACTCAAACATTTGTAAATAACTTTGATATCGAAATCTGTTTTTCGCGATACTTTCTTGTACATTTATTAAAAAATTTGCACGCGTACGTAAAAATTGAAAGTGACTCGATAACTTTATCAAAATGACTCGAAAACTACTGTGAAATCGGAGGATCATCAGACTTCTATGTACTAATTTTAATTTTAAATTGTAAAGAAGTTAAAACGCGATGTACAAGAAAACCCTGACCTGAGCTAATAAATATAATAAGCAATTTGTACGAATTTTACACGATCGTACAGTCGTGGTCACTATGCTCGCTCAAAAATATAAAATACAACCAGCTCCCGTGTCGCTTCGGACCATTCGTCCTACGACATGATGGGAACCGGAGGAATCGTAAAGCATGCGACTCACCGATCGCTGACTTGCACCACTGCGTTCGTTTTACTGGTAGGCATTTGAGACAGCACGTGAGAGGCATTGCATCTTAGAGGTTGGTTGTCTGCTTGGCTGCATTCATCAGATTTGGATGTAGCGGTTTGGCAGTTGACCTTCTGTAATCATAAAAGAATCACAACGGTTAATTAACTGTGTTTATCGATTTGCATTTTGATAACATACAAATTTTTTGACTACTACTTGTGCAAACATGTAATAAGCTTTTGATTTCGAGATGTACAAACATAAAGGCATGCAGGAGTCGGTTTTAAATTTGCAAACGTTCATGTCACAACGTGAAATATTGTAAAATATTTTAGAATGTATGTCAAAAGACTTGGGTAATTACTTTAGAAAGCATGTTAGAACGTTTGCAAAAATACACCGAAACACGTAGGTAACTACACTTTAAACACCAGTAATAGTTTGCCAAAATATTTAAATAATCATTACATAAAGTACACTAAAACACCAGTAACAATTTGTCAAAATATTTAAATAATCTTTCCATTAAATACACTAAAGTACTAATAACAGTATGCCAATACACTTAAATAATTGTTGCATACAATATATCAAAGCACTAGTAACCGTTTGTTAAAATATTCAAAATAACAGTAACATAAAGTATACTAAAGCACCAGTAACTGTTTGCGAAAATATTTAAATAACCATTCTATTAAATATACTAAAGCACCAGTAACAGTATGTCAAAACACTTGAATAACTGTTGCATAAAATACACTAATACCCAATAATAATTTGTAAAAACATTTATAAATAATCACTCCATAAAATAAATTAAAACACTAAAAAACTAATAAAACATTTAAATAACCGCACCATAAAACACACTAATATATCCGTATACACATGCACAATCACTTAAGGAAACACATAGGTAAAGTCACTGACACTTGTAGAATAACACCATAAAATTTGTTAATACACCCCCATAATTAATAAAAAATATTTATTAAAGCACACTAAATACTAGTAATAATACACTAGGTACACTAATATATCCGTATATGCATGCAGGAAACACACTGGTAAAGTCACTGACACTTGTTGAATAACACCATAAAATTTATTAATACACCCCCATATTTATTAAAAAATATTTGTTAAAGCACACAAAACTCTTATTAAAACACATTAGATAACACAGGGACAAGCACAGTATCGGTTAAGTAAACCCTTGACTCGTACCGGTAAGTGTTGACGACGCGCGCCCGATCTCCTCGACTGCCGAAACACGACTGAACGCGTTCGACCTCCTCAAGTACAACAATAATTCATAGCTTACAGCAGCAAATTAGACATCGTATAATCCACCAATAAATCAAATTCGATTATTATTATTATTTTTATTATTTTATTATTTTATATTTTTTGAACGTTTATTAACAAATTTATTGTTGCAATTATTTAAATTTATTATTTTTCTTAACTTACTTTTGCAGATATGTTGCAAAACGTTTATTAGTTAATATATTACGATGTATTTGATTGCAATTAAGGCGAAATGATTGTTAATTAATACATTGCGATATATTTTATTGCAATTAATAATTTTTCAGTTATTTTTTTATAAAATTGTTGTTGTAACTATTCAAATTCGTTGTTTTTATTAACTCACTCTAGCAGATATGTAGCGAAATGATTGTTAATTAATACATTTACGATATATTTTGTTGTAATTAATAATTTTTTAGTTATTTTTTTATAAAATTGTTGTTGTAACTGTTCAAATTCGTTGTTTTTATTGATTCACTCTAGCAGATATGTTGCAAAACGTTTGTTAGTTAATATATTACGATGTATTTGATTGCAATTGATAATTTTTTAGTTATTTATTTATAAAATTGTTGTTCCAACTATTTAAATTCGTTGTTTTATTAACTCACACTAGCAGATATGTTGCTAAATGATTGTTAATTAATACATTGCGATATATTTTATTGCAATTAATAATTTTTTAGTTATTTTTTCATAAAATTGTTGTTGTAACTGTTCAAATTCGTTGTTTTTATTGATTCACTCTAGCAGATATGTTGCTAAATGATTGTTAATTTAATACCTTACGATATATTTTATTGTAACTCATTATTATATAAATTAATTATTGTAATTCATTATTTTATATCTTTCTCATATCGTGTAAATTATCTACCAATTATTGTATTCAAATTTATCTTTATTGAGCGAGCGAGCCGAAGGTGAGCGAAGCTCTTATACTTGACTTTGCAACTTCTTTGTCCGCGTTTTTCTTTTGCACCACTCAACCAATTCTCATCAGATTTTGCATGCACATGCGTATGTACATCCAGATAGACATAGAAGAAAAAATTTTAAATCGGACTTGCCACGGAGGAATAATCCCCGAAAAAACTGATTCTCATAGACTTCAATGTAAAAATTGAATTTGCTCGCGCTTCGGATTTTCGTTATTGGGAATATTGCAAAACAGCCACCGTTTGATATTCAACACATACATTTTAAAAACACTATTTTCGGATAAATATACAGTATCATACATATATCTTCGTTCAAAAAATATTTTTGAATATATCGAGACCAACTTGAGCCGTCCAGGTTTAAGGGGTAAAAAAATTTCACTCTGGACTGAGATACACTCCTGGAAATTAGCAGTCAACTTTGAACTTTGACCCCATGCGCAGTAACAAACTGTTACATATAGTGCAGTTATTTTTTTTTTATTGACAATAGGTTCAAAATAGTGCAGCTTATGGCCTAAAAAATTGGCGTCCATCTAGCGGCGAAACGGGTGAACTAAACCTAAAAAGGGAGGGTCCAAACACGCATATAAGGAAAATAAAAAAATGAATATTTCGGAACTTTGACGACGTAGCATGGTTTCGGAGGCATTTAGAAACAAATTTCTATTAGGGTTTGATGCGTTTTAATGCTTAATAAAGCCAGGAAATCAATTTTTGTCGAATTCGGTCCAAAACGGTACAAGTGGCGCCATGTAGCGGCGAGCGGCGGAACTACGAAAAACTAAAATTTCGATTTTCTCGGAAATTAGCCAATTTTACTTATTTCTGAGGGTCAGAAACTGTTCTGTGACCTCTTTAGAACCTATATAATGCCACGAGAACCTCCTCAGAGCGCTAGAAAGGAGAATAAAAAAATAGGTCAAAACATGGACTAAAAAATTGGCGTCCATCTAGCGGTGGAAGTTGGAACTACAAAAATATAAAAATGCGATTTTCTCGAAAATTAGTGAACTTTGAGTACTTCTGAGGCTCAGAAAGTGTTATGTGATCACACTAGAAGCAAAATAATGCAATAAAAATTTCCTGAAAGCTTTAATAAAGAAAATAAAAAATATGCCATTTTATGGAGAAAATTTGTGGCGCCATCTAGCGGCGAAACTGCGAACTAATCTGAAAAACCGTATGTCCGAACACGCAGTAAAGGGGTAAAAAAAAATTGATTTTTTGGGCTTAATAGGTAAAAAAAAGAATAACTTATTTAACAAAAATTGCTTTAAAATGTCTAAAGAAGCATACGATGCCCTCAAAGTTGCAAAATATTCCTTTTTATATTTTTCCTTAAAACGTGTACGGACATACGGTTTTTCAGTTTAGTTCGCAGTTTCGCCGCTAGATGGCGCCACAAATTTTCTCCATAAAATGACATTTTTTTTATTTTCTTTATTAAAGCTTTCAGGAAATTTTTATTGCATTATTGTGCTTCTAATGCGATCAAATAACACTTTCTGAGCCGCAGAAGTACTCAAAGTTCACTAATTTTCGAGAAAATCGCATTTTTATATTTTAGTAGTTCCAACTTCCACCGCTAGATGGACGCCAATTTTTTAGTCCATGTTTTGACCTATTTTTTTATTTTCCTTTCTAGCGCTCTGAGGAGGTTCTTGTGGCATTATATAGGTTCTAAAGAGGTCACAGAACAGTTTCTGACCCTCAGAAATAAGTAAAATTGGCTAATTTCCGAGAAAATCGAAATTTTAGTTTTTCGTAGTTCCGCCGCTCGCCGCTACATGGCGCCACTTGTACCGTTTTGGACCGAATTCGACAAAAATTGATTTCCTGGCTTTATTAAGCATTACAACGCATCAAACCCTAATAGAAATTTGTTTCTAAATGCCTCCGGAACCATGCTACGTCGTCAAAGTGCCGAAATATTGCACTTTGCATGTGCAGTAGAATTGATATAGGCGGCTCATGTACGTACCGCAATGCTGGCACAAAATAATTAATTACTCATTACCCGAACATTATTTATGAAATTTTATGATCGAACCATGTAAATAATGCATTGCTGACCATTCTTTAATCATAAAAGTTCATAAATTGTGCTCAGAAAGTGAGTAATTAACGATTTTGCATACTCATTGTCGTGTATATTCCTTCTACGCGCCGCCCGTGCATGTCACAGAAGAATAATTACCAAAAAACCATATCCTCATAGACTTTAATGTAAAATTGAATTTGCTCGCGCTTATGTACTTGACTTTTCAACTTTTTTGTTCACGCTTTTCTCTTGCACCACTCAACCAATTCAACCGGATGACACGGTTGACTATTTCTGCTTTAGCCTGAAATTTACTCGCTCGCTCAACATTGTTAGGATAGGCGCGGAGCGCCTAATCAAACAGACCTAGTTAATTTATTGATTACTAAAATATAGGAAGACAACTATTTTCGCAAAGGTACAGCACATTAAAGAAACCCTAGCGCTTATGGTACATACCGCCGGCATATAGCCGCAGACTAATATCAATTTTAATTGACTATAATATTTCATAAAACTACATCAAAGTGCAAGATTAATTATTTTCGTGATTGCCCGGTATTGATGGTGTACAATATATATTACATCTATAAAATTTGATTTATCGTTAAAGTAATAAGGTTATAAAATTAATGGATTCATTTATTCCTAAATTCATTACCGGACAAGTAATTTCATCGTAGCTTTTACTGCCATATACAAATGCACTTAAAAAATCTAAAAAGGGTTTATGCGTTCTATTGTTTTGGAAAAACAGTTTGCATAGAAAACTAAAAAACAACGTAAAATAATTTTCTTTTATTTAAATCTTTATTGCAGTCATCTATTGTAACTAATAACCGACATTAAAAATGATTTATATTTTTATTAGAAAGGTGTTACTTTTATTATTAATACACTAATACTAATTTATTATTATTATTATTATTAATAAAACTAATGATTTAAATTTTTAAAAATAATATATCCACTTTAAAATAAAGCATTACAAATGTTAAAAATAAAATGAATGAAATTTAAATTATTAAATTTATTCTTAAGATACAGAATATAAGTTAAAATATATTTCCTTGGCGCCAAGGGTGTCATGAGATATAATTTAAACTGAATATAAGTTATTACTAAACTAAGCTAAATGGAATAAGGGACTTTATTAAAACTATAATCTAATACATCTAGATGACCTTAACTCTACCGGTGCTGCTCTCCCCTTACCTTGTTTTGAGGAAAGTGGACAAGGATCCACCCTCCCCATCACAACAGCAGCCTCGTACCTAGCAAAAGGAATTCTCTTGTACCTCGAGGACGGTTCCTTTGGAACCCGAGTCCTTGGAACTCGAATCCTAGGATTTTCAAGAGCCTCCTCTCCCAAAAACTCGATTTTCCTTTGCCGCTCTTCGTGGCGCAGGTGACGCCTCGCAGTTTGCCTCAGCTTCTTATCAGCTCTGCAAACTCCAAGCCATTTTCGTGATACTTGTGCTACATTCAACAAGGACTCAGGATCCAACTTGCGTAAAATTAGCTGCGATACCTCGGGTGGAAGTTCAGAAATGAAATCCACCTTGGCAGGTTGTAGCAGTCCAATGACGCGAAGGAAGGATCTGAAGAACTCCATGTTGCTTGTATTAGCAGAAGTGCCTGAATGACTGCTCTCTGAAAAATTCGGGGTTTATATATCCCCCGTTACGGTTCGGTGACCGTTCCGGTCGAGTGACTCGGCCAATCATGTGCGAGTACATATGTACGTACATATGTACTGGGCGGAGCTAACGGTACTTACATATTTACGGTCCGTTGATTATATAACAGTAAATTATTCTAGAAATTACAAGTACAATTTGAAAACATCTATGTAGAAATTTTATTATTAATATTATGGCAACGCGTAAATCTCCATATGTCTTTCCCAATGTAACTTATACATCAATTGCAAATTTGTCTTATTTAAAGAAAAGTGGTGGTCAAAAGAAAGGATCTCCATCACATATTGTATCAATTGGCAGGAAAATATCAATGATAACTTTTCCGCAAATAAATGCTTTTAAAAGCACACTGGTTTTTGTAATGAGCAATGAGCAACAGTAAATGGTGGAGTGATTAATTTCAAAAGTTGTAAGCATTTTAAGAGTTTCATTGCTACATGCATTTTGAAATTTATATATTAGCGCGCACGAGCTGGAAACAGTGCCGCTGTTGCCATCTAGCAGTCAAATGTCGTATTATTGGAACGAAGACATATGCGCGTGCTAAATGTACCATGCAAGTTTGCTGGAATCATGCATTAAACGCGCGTGAAGAAAACTAAAATATAGTTTCAAAAGTGTGTAGTTCACCCTACTTGTCTGAGAGATGCCGCCAGTTGTCCGTTTCCATGAAAATTCAATTAATATTGATTTTATGGATTAATATAGTTGATTTTATTAGTATAATTAATTATAAGATGAATCGAATTATATCGAAATAATTAACTTCGAATTTTTATAACTTTACTAAGCTATTATCAATTTTTAACCACTCTTAGGATAACTCTGGTTAGCCTAAGAGCAAAGAGTAGATATAACTCTAAGTAGATGTAAAGAGTAGGTACACTCTGTGGTTCTGGAGCTATCAGCTGACTTCTTTTTTGTTTCCCATTTTTTCTAGGGAATCCAGATTTGTACTAGAGTCAAAAAGTCTAAAGGAATGTAAATTCCTTCGCTTACTGTAGTTTACATAAAATGTTTACTCTATAATTTTAGTTTTACATTAATTTTATAAAAGTTATCATTGTTCGTTGCTTTCTCATGTTTTATATACTTAATGAGTCAGTTCACTGCTGGGTGTTGTCCTGTATAGTGACAGTTTGTGTACACTTATACTGCCAATGAAACAGTTTTGTAAATAATATTTTATAATTGTTATTTATTTTGCTGAGAATAAAATTATTTATTATGAGTTTGGAGAAGGGTGAAGTCTGTGATTTGTCAGATGTTGTTTTAAACGAAAATATCAACACAGATGAGCACGTATGTAATTTTAGACGTGTGTGATTGTACTTTTATTGTGACTCAAAATAATTGTAGGATAAAAAATCGTTAAAACAACCAGTACGTGTACTACATTTTTCGGATGGCGATCTGGAATATTCTGAAGATGAAGTGGATACCACAGAAGTAAATAAAGTAGAACATATAGACCCAGTTAAGTGTTCATTAAATTAGTACATTGTTACACTTTTAAATTAGTCAAATGATAATAAAAATTAATTTTTATTTTTAGAAAACCCTTACTTGGTTACCGTGGACTTGGTATCAAACAACATGGGTTGGTAACAAAATATTGAATGGTTGTGATTATGTTGGTGAATGGTTGGCAGATTTTTTTGGCATCACATCCCCAAAATATGAATTTGAAATTAATGAATTTTATAGACTTCAGGCTCTTGAAAATGAAAAGAAACATAAACAGGATTTAGAAATGGGAGGATGGAATCCTCAGAACCAAAATAATCTTATTAATAGTAATAATATATAATAAAATACTGATTATTGTATTTTGCAATATTTATTCACTAAATTAATATTTTATTAATAAACAGTATTATCAATACTGAAATATTTAATACTTCAAAAATCATTTTCATTTATTTAAATGTCACGCATAAAATAATAAGTGTATGATACTTGATTAATGCAAATCAGTAATATAAATAAACATGCAAGTATAAAAATGCTATTTTTGTGAAAAAGTTAACAGTACTGTAAATAGTAGTAGTTGAACATGAGCTAAACATTACTGTAAATCGTTATTTATATAGAGAATGTACAATATACAAAATTGTTTTGTTATCAAGACACTTAATATTAAAATATTTTTATACATAAATTGTGACATAAAAATCTTGTATAATTAATATACATATTATAATGACTTAAAAACATGTAACTAATTTCTAAATACAGTTGTATTATAAAAATGAACTTTTTGATTGTAATTATTATTCTTCATATTGTATATTATCATAAACAATTTCTTATTAAGTTTGTTTCTTTAGACCTTGAGAATTAATCACATTCATACAAGTGTTAAAAATTACTGTAATATAAAATATTGAATTAGGAAGATCATTGAAACCGTACATAAACTAAATGAGATAATGGTACAATATATTATTCTGTGCCAGTAAATGTTGTTTCAAAGGAACATTAGTAAGCTCTTTGTGTAATTGCTTTCAGCACAATATATACCTGCACTCTCATATAGCAGAAACTGATATTATATTGTACATTTATATGAAAATCTTTTGTGTTTTCAAACTTCAAAGAATTATGTTTCTGGCACAAACCTATGTAATGCACTAGTGAGGACTAGTAAAGAGCTTTGAAGGCCCTGAGGTAAATGCCTTTGTAACCACGAACCTTTATACTGCTCTATATGAGCTAACATCTTATTTGCTACATCAGTTCTAAATGTAGGTGGTAGATTACATATTCCCAAGTTGATTACTGCAAGACCCATGTTGCTATTAGGATTAACACCAACGCCAATTAATGTTCTGCCGATTTTACAAGCTGTTAACATTATGTCAGCAGTCAACTGAAGTTCTTGTATTTCCATCGATCCAAATTTCGATGATAAATTAGCTTCGTACAACGAATGCGAAATACGTTTAACTTGTTTCGTCACTTTCTGTTAAACAAGATCAGAAACATTATTTTTCACTCTCACTCGTTCTAAATTTGCAATGATCAATTATACTTACTGCAAACAAATCTGCTGAAAGATATTCCAAATTAACATTATCCGGATCTGTCAGTAATCTATACAATGTGGATCCTCGATTATCAGGAATTTGTTGTAAATCTTTTGCTGTTTGATTCTTACTCAAAGTAAGTACTAAAGTATCTAAACGACCCAACTCTAATATTGCGTTACCGATTTTATATTCTGAATCTTGAAAAACATGAATATCAAGCAGTTTTGTGATACATTTTTGCCTACAAAATATTTTTGGTCAAACATTTTTTTCTCGTATCAATCTTATATGCAATTTCAAAATTGAGTACCTTGATGCAAAAGCTTCAGGCATATCGTAATTATCGTCAACTCCCATATCTATTTCACTGACTGGATTCCATGCTAGTCCCGCTGCTATTAAATATCCAATCCAAGCAAAAGGATGGGGAGTAAGATGATGACTTCCAGACCAGTGTGCTACGACTAAACCAATTGAATCCTGTTCAAGGGAGGTTTTTATTGCATTTTTCGTATTTGCATAAGTTGATGGTGGACATCCCGCTAAACTGTTATAACTTGCTGTTCCAGAACTTGGTAAAACATTACCACCTGCTATTCTAAACGCTTCTGTCCACTCAGAAAAATCATAGTCCGCCTGCAATATAATCTTGAATTAGCTATAGCTACTTCAGCAAAATGACTAGTACGTATTTTATAATTTAATTAACCTGGAATCCATATTCAACAAGAATAATGTTATTAGGTATATTATGAAATTCTACTTTGGAATGTAAACCATTTGAACATAACAATAAAGTTGTACTTGGGCATAAATTTAAAATATGCCATAACTCTTGAAGACAAGAGTACGATTTAAACACTTCTGACATATCTGTTTCTATAGTTTCATTTACGGACAAATTGAGATCAAAATTATCTGCCTGAACAAGCAAATTGGCTAATCTCGGTCCGACATGAACATAACTTAAACTTGGAAATACTGCTAATAACTCTTGAAATATAGGCCACATTTGTGATAAGTGATGTTGTCCCACATTTGAATCAACATCTAGAGTCGGAACTAAATCCAAATGTCGATCTCTAAAATACAGAATAATATATTATACATTCTTATCAATATGCAATAATAATATTATCTATATAACAATATACAAACCTGCAATAACGGTCGAGTGTAACCATCTCTGACTTTGAATAGCAAAGTTGCCAATCGCAGTTTGGACTAAGTCTTGAATACAAATGTAGATATGATATTTTAAAAGATGACCATAAATCAATCATGTGTAGCAAATATTCTAAAGTAGGGATACGTCCTCTAGGTGAAATGTCTAACAATATACCGCGATGAGTGAACCGAGGTTCGTCTTTTATAAAAACAGGTTCAATTTCACATGCCTCGGATCGATTATGAATTTTACTTAATCGCAAAATTTGTACAAAAGTACAAACTGCATAATGTAGTCCAGCTAAACTTCCAGCACCAACTTTAATAGTGTTTTGTGAAATATGTAACTGATATCCCTCAGGTATGTTGAATAATTTTTCATTTACTATGCATTCAATTCTGTTTTCACTAAATAATTTCCCGGAACTAGGATGCACTTCACCAATTTTTACATCATAACCCAACTCTAATAAATGAGTTCTGCTAATTTCCCAAACATCTAGCATTTTATGTATGGATTCACTACCCTATACAACCATATACATGTAAATAATATGATAAACGTTTTCTGTAATTATTATTGAGAAACATACCTGTATTATAGATATAAATAATTCCTTTCCAGCAATAAAGGGTGCAGAAACATTTTTTAATTCAACAACGGTTTTCGGCTGCGGCCAAAGTAAACTATAAATTCCATCTTTCTCTGTATTTTTAGTTGGACTATCTTTGCCTGATTCACGTAGAGGTACCTCATATACTGGATCTAATGATTTACCAGATTCAATAGAAAGCTGACTCATATTACTTGAAATACTTTTCTGGCAAAAATTGCCTTCTGTAAATGTAGTTGGATTATGTACTGTTTCAGTTTCATTCGATACAAAGTTTGATAAAAATCTTTGAAGAAAACAGTGCAAAGATTGTTTTCCTCGTGAAAGATCATATGGAGTTTTCCCAGCAAAAGTTCTGCAATAAATTTTCTTAAAATATGATAAAATCTGTACCCATATTTATAATACTGTATTATTTAAATACCCTTTAGTTGCTCGTACAAGAGGATTTGCACCTGCTTGTAGCAATTCTTGACAAACAGCAACATCACCACGATCTACTGCATCATGTAATGGTGTAGCACCACATCCATTTACAGCATTTACATCTGCACCTCTATCTAAATAACAGTTATACACGTTTGTATGTTGTTTATTTATATATCACTTTTAAAATTTTACCGATTAAACAGGTGACAATATCTTTGTTCCCATAACAGGCTGCCCAATGTAAAGGTGTATTTTTACTCCCATGGGAATCCCATGAATTTACATTTAATCCTGCATCTAATAGTTGTATCACCCTGTCTGTCCTTTAAATAATTACATATTATTATTGAAGCAAGTAAATATATTGAATATTGATATTGTATATACACGCATATTACATACTCGGATGCAGCAGTTGCTCTTAATAATTCTTCAATGTAAGTACGGCGTATTACATCACTTGACGCAACATCTACAGCATTACATCCATTACTGTTTTGAATAGCTGGATTAGCACCACAGCTTAACAATGTCCTTACAATATCTGGCTGATTTGCCTATATTTTTGTGTAACAAATAAAACATGATTTGTTATGTATATTTAAATATGTTATAATATACAGAGTATTTCAGGTTTTGATACTGACATTTTGACAGTATATTCTATAGCACTATTCTTACAGCATTTCTACATCTATATTATTACCTTTGACGCATATGAAAGGAAAGTACCTTCTTCTAAAAGCGGTTGATTAAGAATCTTTTCTTTAGTTATACCTTCGGCTGAATTACCATTTTCACCTATTGCAAAAAAGAAACAGAAAACAAATTTTACATCAATCCTTTTAATATTGAAAATATTATTTTATACTGTTTCATGTAACATATTTTTATTCATTTTTTTATCTTATTTCAAATAAAAATATTTTTAATATAATATTATGTGATAAATTAAAAATTATGCATAATTTTAATATAAAGTTTGTGACACATACACGCATCTAAAAGAGATCTAATTATATCGGTTCGTCCATGTTCAATAGCTGTACGAATATTTTCGCAAAGGTCTTGCATTTCTGCTTATTCTTATTTCATATCAAAATTCTATATTGCACAACATTTTAAATTAATTATGTTAATGTCAGCTACTAAATATTATCGCAAACATATCACTGAACTTGTTCATATTACTGATGCAGTTTTAAGCATCGCAAGGCATCGATGTGTCGAATACAACTAATATCGAATCATCGAAACTGTGTATCGATCTGATACGTTTTCAAAATATTATTTTCTTGTCTACAATGTAATTTAAATAGTTACAATTTGTACAATTTTAAAGTTTTTCAATATGTTGTATATGTATAAATTCAATAAAATAACAACGTTATAAATACTAGTAATTTTATTTAATTCATAACAATTTATATTGACAAAATACATATATTGACAATATGTGTTCAAAATTTATTTAATATATTTAATTTCAAAAACAATATAACAAAATTAGTTAGAGTTTTAATAAATTTTATATACTTTACAAAATAAACAAACAAACAGAACGGAAATAGAAAGAACATGGAATAAGAGAAAAGCTGTGAACGCATCATGTTTTGTTGATGATTTCGTAAAATCGAAGTGTATCTCGAATCAAAAGTGCGATCTGGTTTCGGATAGTATTTTCTAGTGACAATAATGACTTCAGAATTAGTTTTAGGTGTACGTTTAGATCCTCAAACATTAACTACAATTAAACTAAACGATATTAATTTTAAAACAAAGGTTGGAGAACTTAAATATGAGACAGCTAAGAGAGTTAACCTATCAAAAGAATCCTTTGGTAAGATGACTTTGTTTTCGAACTTTTGTTCTTTGTCTAAAATTCTTGAATTAATTTTTTGATTTTCCTAATATACACTAATGATAACATAGTTCTTTTCACGTGAAATATTCTATATAATTTCAATAAAAATATATAAATATATTTAATCTTTATACGTGTATAAACGTTTTGATATCTTTTTATGTAGAATTGATTTATTGCGGCAGTGTCCTGGAAGATGACATGACCTTAGAATTTTATGGTTTAAAAAGTGGTGCAATGGTACATGTCTTAAGGAAAAGGGAGCAAGAAATGATGTCGTTACCAAAGTACATATCAGAAGATAGTATTCTGCAACTTGCATCTACATTTAAATCATTTAAAGAAAATCCCAAATTACGAAGTGCTTTAAATGTATGTTAATTATTATATCATATTCATTTATAATGGCATACATCATAAATAATAAAGAATATATATGCAACACAGCATTTAGGTGAAAGACCAGAAGTTATAAACAATATCATTTCATCTTCTCCTGGTTTACACGAGGATACTGTAGCAATTGCTATCTTGCAAGATCCTGATTTAATGGCATATTTTACAGATGTAGATACAGTTCGAAGGTATGTGTTAATATACTCTTGAATACATTAATTATTTAAAACTAATATATATGTTAATATCTCAAAAAGATTTGCAGAGGCACATCCAGTTCTAGTGGAGGCAGCACAAAATATAGCTGCTGCAGTTCATGCTGAAGTACATAACAATACAACTGCCGGTTCTAACTCTTCGCTGTCTACGTTGCAGCCTACTGCTAATTTCTGTAGTTTAGACAATTTGAGTGATGATGAAGAAATGGCTGGTGATTCTTCTCAGTCTTCAGATTCTACACAGCCATCAAATATGTCAAATAATCCATCAAATTCTGCGATTACTGTTGCACAACTTGCAGCAGCAGTTTCTAGAGCAAGAGCCAGGAGTTTTCCCCTTTCCAATTCTCCTTCCTCTACATCGGCTAGTAGTACCAATTCTGGAGTAATAACCACAGAAATGTTCACTCAAGCTATGCAACAAGCTTCTGCAGCAACGCCCGGTTTAATCAACGATACACCGTTACCACCAATTCTACCAGCCGTTTTACCGCAGTTCACAGATTTGCAACGACAGTTAGCGCAAATGCATGAATTAGGATTACAAGATGACACAATAAACATTCAAGCGCTGCATTTTACAAACGGCGATGTTCAGGCAGCGATCGAACTTGTGTTCAACGGTTTTAGCAATAATTAAATTTAGTTAAATTAAATGAGCATAGCGAATTATTTGAAATTAATAGGATAACAGATGTAATTACACGCGTTCTATTTGAATAAATTAAACGAAGTTGTGTGAAGCTCAATAAACGAGAAATGTTTTTTAAAACGTGTAAACGATATTTCAATTCTTGTTTCGTATTTTTTCGTTTTAAAAGCATCTTCTGGAGACAAATCCAATTTATGCAATCTTTCATGTAAATTATATGTTACATTTAAATCATTTAAACTTATTTGTATACTTTTGATAATATTAAAACATATATTTTATACAATTTTATTAATGTATATAAAACCTATATATATATTAAGAAGTAATAAAATTACATATATACATAAATCATAATAAACTGATTGTTTAAACACTTTCCAATCATCAAGGAAGATTAAAAAGTTTTACACGACACTTGGTTAAGGTGTGTTTTAACGAGCAACAGCAAAGATATTCATTCATGCTCAATTAGTGTCAAAGTAATTCGTGTTGAAACTAGTGTTCAAGATATTATTGGATAAACTATTCAGCTATATTACGTCCTATTGAATTGCGTCGATTTAAATCAGCTCAAATCACGTATCGTCACGTAAAGTCATATCAGATCAGAAATACAGATATCCAAAAATAACAGCAAATACAATCAAATAAAATAACGGATTATCTTAGAGGGATTAATTAAATCAAACAAAAAATCACTTGAAGATTTAATTTCAAACAAAATAAACTTCCATGTTGAAGATAAAATAATTTGGCTGAAAGAAGTTTAAAAGTTATTTTTCAATATGTGGTTGAATTCGCACAATTGTAGTAGCAGAAATAAATGTCGTGCAAGTAAGAAAATAGTTCGCCTAATCGAAACGCCCCTTAAAAAGTGCGTGCGCGCGGTAACGGTAACGCGTGTGCCATGAATCGAGGTGTCTGTGTGCACGCATGCACCGTTGCACATAGTGGCGCATCGTTACTACGGGTGCATTTGTGTGCAGGTCGGGTACGCGGTGGCGGGTAGGGCTAGTAAAGGGGAATTGTGCGACGTTCAGTCAGTAGTAATCGGGATTTTGTGACGGTCGGACGCGTCGAGGAGTTAGCGAGTCTTTAAAATCCCACGAGTACGTATGACAGAGGCGGCACGTGTTTGATCAAACGCATAGAATTAGTGTACGCTTCTAATACAAGCGAGTTTCCCAACAGCCTAAAATTCAGTGAGAAAAGAATTTCAAACGGAGATCGTGTCCGGAAACAAGCTGAGAAGGCGCCGGCTTCGTTCCATGTTGCCCGAGATGCAGTCGACTTCATTCACGAAAAGCACCGAATGTTAAACTGGTCGGATATATTTTGTGGACAGATGTAACGGCCCCAAGCGTGAATATTCATGGAGTGAGGTTATGGGGGGATTGGATACCTGACAGACACTCTATTCCATTCGAGCTCCCTTTTACGTGGCTGAGAAAGAAGGTGAAGGCCGAGACGCATATCTCCATTTCTTCTGCGACCGATTTTCTGTTCAAAGAAACACCGGTCTTTTACCCTCGTGTGATTCAAAAGAAACGTTCGAATTTATTTGAAGGGTGGACCGGCACGGAGCCGGCTCGGTTTCTTTCAAACTTTCTCCTCCTTCGCCTTTAGATTGTCAAGGCAAGAATAATTGTATATCTCTTCAATATGCAATTAACTACACTTCTCAAACTGATAATACGTTGTAATTTAGTCTCGTGAACCGATTTTTTTTGGGAGGGTGTGACAGGGGTGACAGAGGTGTAGTTCGCTGTATGATCCAAATTAAAAATTTAGCAATTAAAACTTTTAATGATAGGGCTGTAATCATTGAGTGGAAGGAATGTAGAAACCCTCTTCACAATTTTTTTCTAACAGGGCTCACAACCCCTCGTCTAGAATAATCACCCCTGAAACTCCACTGAATCCTTTCTGTTATTATCTTTCTGAGATGTAAGATAATATTTGAAAAGTGACGAAAATTGTAAAAATAATTCTTTTGTGCGTTCGCGATTCGAACGATAGAATAATTTAGTGTTGAGAAATTGGAAATTGTTAGGGTTCGTCAGCGGTGTTTCACTACGTTCTTTTCATGAATGAACGGCATGCAATTTACGCGAACTATTATATTGCTTCAATTTCGAAAATCTTATTTAAATCGGTCAGTAATCATATTCATATTACTTGAATTCATATAACAAAAATGTTCATATTGCATGAATTCATTATTGATCATAAGATACTAAGACACTAATTTTGTTTCAAACAACACGGTGATATTAGAGGCCCTTGAAATTGAACAAATGATATAATTTTCTTCAATTCGAGTGTTACAATGTATTCAGTACAATTTAAAATAGCAATTCGTGACACTAAATGGCCAATTAACTTGAAATTATTACACTCCGGAGGTAACTTCTATGACACGTAATTGGTTTATGGATTCGGTTCGCTTAACAGTTTTTTATTTTTCTTGATACGTTGAAAATATTTTCAAAAAGAATTTGTATTAAAATTGCATTCGTTCAGAGTCATTATTTGAATCATCTCTATTATTGATAAGATATTAAGCAACTACTGCGCATGGAACTTTATGCAACTTTGAACCGTTTCACTGTTAAAATATTTTTAATCTCGCAACATAGATCAATTCTTCCAACAGGTAGTTACACAGGATCTCTCGACAAATCAGAGTTCGAAAGAAAAAAGGATTAGCTTGAATAAGTATCGAAAAATCACGATAATCTAAATCGTTTCAAAGTAGACAAAGTTTCAAAGATCAGCCCACAGTATGATTTTTACAACGTTACAAACGATTAATTCGCTAACTAGAACATCCATGCATTAACCCGTCGAGAAACAGTAATTATGTGTGGAGTGTTGTAAACAAGGGTAATTTCATAATTGCCAAGCCTACGCGACAGTTGTTAACTAATTGTAACTCGAGAATCAAGGGCATCGGGTGGCGATCCTCTTTTAAGACCTAACTTCCTGTTAATCTTTCCACTTTTCATTATTTTACTGTTTGCCTTATCAAAAATTAAGTACATATCCATACCATGGTTAAGATGTACATAACCATACAATTTTCCATAAAATAATTCTCGTTAAAATATTGATCAAAATGTTTATTTCTGTACCGAATTCCCCGTAAAGATAAATCCTAAATCCGAAGTTCAGTGAGATTAATACGTTCGATTGTACAACAGATTGTTAACAGAGAACTTCGATTACAAAACGAAGGAATTAACGGATTTTGCTCTGTAATTGAGCTTCGAACGTGACATATCCCAACTTCGATAACTGAACCGACAGAGTCTTGCGGTGCGAGAGAAAAATGGCACACGAAAACGGATTAAACGGTGATACCGATTCCGAGACGGTGGAATTGAATCCATTGAGAAGAACCAGGTTCCACGTGAATCGAGTCGACAGTCTCGAAGGACGTGCCAGCCTTCTTGGCGAACAGGAGACCAAAAAGTCCCTCAGGCACATGACCAGAGAGGCTCTACCCAGGCTGGACAATTACAGGAACATCATGAGTATTCAGGCTGCTCATAGACCATCTTTGGACGAGCTTCACAATCCCACTCTGCTTAACAAGGTAAGAATGATGATACTTGACTATTAATAGTACCGTTATTCCTTTTGTTTTATAATGCGTAGCATATTCATTATAGTTCGTGCGATACGTGTTATATCGTAGTTCTACGGATGAAAATTTTTAAGCATGCGGTAGAATATTTTGGTAGCTTCACTTTGATAGCATTTGGGGTAAATTATCAAAGTTTCTTGTTGGTTTTTTTTTAATAAGAGTACTTAGAAGCTGAAGATAGGAGTTTAACCCTGAAATTAATGGCGGAGTGTTTGCTTAGCAATCTTTTATCCTTGAGTTCAGAGGGTTACCTAAACTTTATGGGTCCTATATCTACAATTAAGAGAATTCCAAATTTTCAAAGTCTCTCATTGCTGAAATTTGAAAGTGTAGAAGTCTCAAATTCTCAAAATCGTAAAATTCCTAAAATTCCAGAATTTTAAAATACCAAAGTCTAGAATGTCTCTTAAAGTCCTAAAGTGTAATTGTGAAACCGAGAGTTCCACAGTTCGAAAATAAAGCCGGAATCAACACTTCATCTAATGGAATTTCATGAAATAGGAATCCTTCAAGGTTCGTCCAGAGTTCAATAAAAATTCTAAAAAGAGGATTCCTATAGTTGGTCAAACGTCTTCGAGGAAAATACGTGAATTAAGTAAAGCATAACCTACTTATAGGGTTTCAGAGTTTTTTTTTATTTGTGGCCCATTATCAAGTGAACCTCAACTGAGAGTTAAGCAATTGCAAGATTGTCTATTTTAAGACTGAATTAATGCTTGTTTAAGAGCTTGTAGGGTGGGACAACTTAAATGAAAAAATCATACCGGAATGAACCGAACACGGCAGCGTTTCTCGCTTGGGTGTTCGATGTATTCGAATGATAGAACTCAAATTTTTATTCGAATATTTAACATGTGATATCGAGATACACTTTGATATTCAAATTGTAATGTGCAAACTTTCAATGCTCAAACCTAGATATGTAAACTTCTAATACTTCCAATATTTGATATGTAATATAGAGATACATTTCAATATTCAAATTGTAATATGCAAACTTTCGATATATTTAAATTGAAGAATGCAGGCTTTGAATATTCAAATTGAAATGTGCAAACTTTCAATATTAAAACTTAAATATTTAAACTCCTAATATTGAAACTTGAATTCAAATTACCGAATGTTAAAATATTAGAAATATTCGATACAATCCTTTCAATACTCTGAATATTCGAATTATACGAATAATCCAAATTAGCCGAATATTAACTCTAATATTCTCAGAGTGTAAACTCATTGGTATCACGTTAAATGTTGACTTTGAAATGTAAAAACTTTGTGACTTCAGAAGATAAAGTAGCAATTAAATAAAAATGTAATTCAACAGGCAGGCCATAAATATTCGAGGAGCCTTGGTATAATAATTCGAAATTTTACAGCCCTATTCTCTCGTTGTAGCACTCGTATGCAGAAATGTCGCTTACAATTTGTCCGTGCACGAGACCGATGATGCATCGTGTACATTGACATTCACCCATTTTCTTAGCCAGTGGTCCCTTATCTACGACCCTCTCGTCAGCTATTCCGATCTAAAATTAAACGAGCATAGTAAACGTAATCGTACAATCGCCAGTAATTGTACACGGAATCAAACGCGTTTCCTGCGACGAACGTTACTCATTAACGCGTCACGATTAATTCACGATTTCTCTTTGTCAATGTATTCATAAATGATTCCAACAGTGATTGCGATTATAAAGTTCAATGATTACACAATTCTGTAAGCACAGAATCAACAAAGAGTTATGGCATGAAATTGCATTGGCAAGAAAAATATCAAGATAAAAAAGATAAAAATGGAGGTTATATAGACATTGTATCAACGATTTTAATATGTTAGTGTAATGCGAGAAACGTTATGCGGAGGAAGTAACGGTTTTGTTTTTCCTGTACGGTTTATCGGAACCGGGAACGCGGTGTTGGATATAATAGGCACTTGCCCTAGGATCTGCTTTTGGAAGATCTTGTATTTACATTTTCAAATTTATTAGATTCTTTTCTTGAAATTTTTAGAAATTTTTCAAGTCACTTTTCGGATTCAGATATTTTCAAAGGCAGAAATTTTCAAATTTTGAAAGTTTCGACTCCTAAGTTGTCAAACTTGGAATTAGCTTCCTTTCTTGGAAACTTGGAAATTTTTTAAGTCATCAATTTTCGGATTTAAATATTTTCAAAGGCACAAATTTTCCAACTTTCAAGTCTTCAAACCTTCAAACTTTCAAACTTTCAAACTTTCAAACTTTCAAACTTTCAAACCTTCAAACTTTCAAATCTTCAAACTCCCAAACCTTAAAATTTTCAAATTTTCAAACCTTGACACTTTCAAACTCTCAAATCTTAAAATTTTCAAATTTACACTCTTTCAAACTTTCAAACCTCTAAACCTTGAAACTTTCAAACCTTCAAACTTTGAAACTTTGAAACTTTCAAACATTCAAATTTTCAAATACACAAACTTCTGAAACTTCAAACCTGTAACCAGATATTTTCAGAGGTAAAAATTTTCAAGTTTCAAATCGGGTCTCCGGGTCCAAAAACTCTGTAGACAGTGCTGAAGGTGGATTTATCAAAAGCTAATATTGAAGGCTCGCCTTTTTATTATTAGACCGCCATACATATTTCAGGCAATGAAGTAATAAGCGATACTTAAACACGATAAAAGTGCTAAAATTTGCTTTCGTATTTAAACGGATTCTGACGTGCAAAACATATTTTATTGACACCTTTGAATAGTTTCTAATTTATTCTTCGATCGCGTTCATATAGAGTGACATATTGACTATGATTGAGTGCCATTTAATTAGAATTCATACTTAGAAATACCATGTTGGATAACGTCGATACCGGTTCTCTGAATAATTAGAATGTATCACGATAATATACAATGTATCGAGGAGATCTAATCTGCATTTTACAGCTTTGCGGATATCTAACATCTTGTGAGCGAAAACAGATAAGATTACCTATTACCTAATACTTATTCATATGTATTAATTCATTATAATTGTAATCGTGCATGAATTAGTTTTCTCTGTGCTTTTTTATACCGGTGATAAATGTAGGGAACAATAAAGGAATTCTTGTCCGTGATTAATCGTCCGTTCCCATAAGATAAAGCAAGAATCGTAATAACTAATCGTTCCTTCACTGAAATCACCATTACGAAAGAGTCCTATTCCATCAAGTTTTCCAGACAATTTTGTTAAGGTTAATTACAAAAAAATTGTTTGTCCAGCATATTATGCAAACACGGCTATTACGTTGAAAATTTGCTTATTAGGTTTTTCATGTGTGTATTTTAGGAACACGTAATGTCGGAAGAAACCGTTTAAAACATAGGAAATAAAAAATTAATGGAAACAGGTGAATTTACATTGCAAATATTTCGACTTGGGAGATTCACACTTCTCTAAAATAATGCAGCAATGTAACATTGAATTTTAGTCTTTTTTGTTTAGAGTCTACGATTGATTATAATTACGATTGATTACAAGTACGATTAATTATAACTACGATCGATTACAGCTGCAAGACACAAAACTACAAAACATTTTCACGGTTTCACTTACCAAAGTTTCACGACGAGTTTAGCTAAATTACAACTCTCTGAACAGATTGCTACGAAATACGATATACCTCGCAACTATCCTAACAGCTTAAATCCATCATCCAGATTGCTCTTGACACAGAGCAGCGATTCAACTTGAAGTTTTGGATGCAATTCTATTGAATCTACAAACGATTCTTCATAACGCTTCATAAATTTCATTTAAAGCTGAACGAATTTAAACTATAATATTACCAATCATTTTATTACTCGTCAAAGATACCTGAATGATCTCAATATTAGCTTCTGTTGCTTCGTATAGGACGGACTATATTTCTGTTTGCACTACTTGCAAAACGTGTGTTCATATTTAAAATCATTTTTCTTCATTGAATCTGTATAAGCATTTATTAGTTTAGTTTGTTAATTATGAACTGGGAGATTGCAATGACAAATTCATCCATAAAATTATAGACTAATAAAATTCAAGACTACCAACGTCACATGTCAACTTTCGTACTTTGACTTTACTTTGAGTTTACGACTGTTGAATACAAAACCAAAACAGATAGATAATTTTTTGTACTCGTTAATCTGAAAGTATTGTCAAAAACAAGATAGCATTTGTTAATTCCAGAATGTATTTTTTCCCATCTATTTGCGTACCAAGTGTAAAATTGCTAATTTTGGACCTGTACCGTTTGTCAACTCATGAATTTCGTTATCCTCGATAAATGAAAACTGATAACGTCTAGACACGATAAAAATACCGGGCACTTTGGTCCGAGCGAGAAGAAACTAATTAGCAATTCGTGGTTTACGATTTTAATTGCAAACCTTTGAAATGCGCGAATCTTTATTCTTAGTATCGGTGTAAATTTAATTAGCAACGGATATTTTACGACGATAAAATTGATCTCTGCGAATGTTAAAAATTGTGAGTTTTATTTAGGAAATGTTGATCGTGAGCTAACATTAATCTTTCGAATCGTCGAAGGTAATTAACGACTCTTTTGCAACGATTGATAATGGTTTCTACGCGAATCTTGGAAACGTTCATGATTTGAAGATGCAAGAATTTATGGTTTCCAGCGGGTTTAAAAGACCCCCCACGTTTGACCGAACAATTAAACGCTTGAAGTGATCGTAAATGCCGCAAGCATGCCTCGTCTACTGCGCAATGCACGGTTGCTTGAAGTATTTATTCCAGAAATTAGTATCTTTGTCTAACTGCGTAGAGCGCTACTGAAATTGCTGGATACTATTGCAAATTATTAAATTTTGAAACTAAGAAATATTGGAATATAGATATTGAACTTTGAGAAATTTTCTTAGTTTGAAATTTGTTGAATTATCAATTTGGAATTTTTAAGAATTTGGAGTGAGAAATTTTCAAGCTTCAAATTTTCAAATTTAGTCTTTCAAACATTCAAACTTTTTAATCTTCAAACCTTCAAATTTTTAAATTTACAATCTTTCAAACATTCAAACCTTCAAACTGTCAAACCTTTAAATTTTCAAATTTACAATCTGTCAACCCTCAAACCTTCAAATGTTCAATCCACAAGCTTCCAAAACTTCAAACCTGTTCTCCCCCAAATTTTCAAATTTACAAACTTGCAAACTTCCAAAGCTCTCCATATTATCTCCAACTATCTCCACCTACCTCTCCTGCTGCATACGTGTCAATATAACGAAAGTCTACTGTACATATCCCTCCCAGCAAAAAAACTTCAGCCGAAATCAAACGAAATGCAGACCGAACAAAAGATAAATAGAACATCACCAAAAATAAATTGTAAGAGAAAATTGAAATATCATTCACGAATTCGAATCGTACAACACACACCGCTTAATAACAGCGTCCATAGGACCAGTAAAACGCGTGCTCCGAATACATTACGGGTCGAGGGATAAGCGTTCGTTATTATTTGACTATTATACCGCGCATTGCACGAGCGTGTTGATACGAAGGAGTATATGTAACGTTGTAGAAGTACATATTCTTTTCATTGTCGTTCTGTTCTTTCGACGGTACAAGCTCGTAACTCACTTGTACACGTCGCGTGCACTTACGCACGTGAGTACATCGAGTTTATGATCCGTAATAATGAACAAAATTCTTCTTCCTGAGCGAGAGAGAGCTCGTTTGTCCTCGTTGCAGTCTGCAATTGAATCGATGAGTTCAAGGACGGTATTAGTCCAAAAACCACGTTTTAACACTATAACTGTTTTCAGTTATAACTGCTTTTAATTAAAATTTAACATCTTTTTAGTTGTATATAGTTATACTATGTTGGATGAATATTTATATCTGACTGATTTCAAGGATATGTGTACATATGTTCGTTTTTATATGTATCGAAGTTGGTACATGTATATCAAAGGTAACATATGTGGATATCATCGCTACTTTTGTATATTATAAATTCTGTAAAAATTTATTTATATCAGGTTCAAGATGAGTGAAACATTCATTAGTACACATTATAATTTATTATGTAAACTAAGTAATTTATCCTGTAATTTTAAAAAACCATTTCTGAAGAGTTCACCTTGTGAATTCTTCCCAATTGTCTAGTTGTAGTAGAAATTATATTATATTATAATTAAATGATGGAAGTACAACTTTAAAAAGAATATTCTCTTTCCACAACAAAGACAATCTACACATCTGCTAAATTAGATCAACATAAATGTTAAGTATAATTTATATCATACACCTAACGATACATCGTCCTAAGAAATTCGAAACTCGTTTCAGCAAAATTATCCGCGAGCACGTGTAAGAATAATTTCGCAATTATAGTCCAAGACACGATATTCGAGGATGTAACGGGAAATAATGGGATGAAATAATCGTCGAGAACTATAAGGCAGTTGAGAATGTTCGTGTCTCGGAACAAATTGTTCGCTGATTCAAGTTTCTTCACCGAAGAGAACGGATTCCCCATAATGCTGATCAATCTCCAGCAATAAACCGAAAACCCATGATGTACCCTTCTCACCTCGCCACATTTGATGGAGCATAATCCTATTATTGTTTACCCAGTTGTTCGTTTATAAGGTTTCGATGAACGTTTGTTTGGCCAGATTCATGCGTGTTTAGAAATCGAAACTAGTTCACTCGGCTTTGTTTAGATACCTCGAACCTTGAAAATATTTCATCGTTCTATCAGAACTATTCTTCACGATTGTTTCAATTTCGTACAAATATTTTCGCTGAATGTTTTTACATGGGTGTTTGTTTTAATCCTGTCGTGAGAGTGGAAATTGCGCAGACATAGTTTTAGATTCGAGGAAGGTATACCAGTATGATTTCCATGATCTCGAATACTGAATTTCTAAAAAGTCTTTCAACATTGGGCGACGTGTAATGCACGGCATGTGAGGCATTGTTACGTAAATCGTTAGTCTTCATTGGTCGACTGGCGACCCTTCCTCTAGACGAATCACCTTCAATGCCGATAACCACCTCTAAATCTCAATCTACGCGTAACGTTCACGTACAGAGATCTACGGGTCTATTGCGATCTCTAATTCTACAAATTCTGCGTCTACCTGTTATTTGGAGGAGCGTGGACCGAAATGTTTGTAATCATTGCATGATCAAACGGTATATTGCGGCTTAATGATCAAATGTTGTATGATCAAACGTTATGCTAATGCATGTTGTGTGATCAAGTGTTACGCGTTCCTTGAAACTTAGGAATTTCTATGTTTTTGAATTTATCAAAGTTGAAGTTCTTGGTGCTTTGAATTTCAAATTTCTGTATTTAAATTTCTGAACCTTCAAATTTTCAAATCCCCAAATTCTCAAATGCCTAAGTCCATAAATTCTCACATTTTCAAACTTTCAAATCTATAAATGTCCATATTCCAACGACCAAGTTCCCAAATTTCTAAATCCAAAAAATTCACAAATTCTCAAACTTCTAAATCTATAAATGTCCATATTTTAACGATCAAATGTTCAAAATCCCTAAATTCCTAAAGTCTCAAACTTCTAAATCTGCAAATGTCCATATTTTAATATTTCATTTTTTTCTCTCAGAGTTCAGGTTCGCACATTTTGCCGATAGCCCACGTGAAGCCACCCACAACCGGAGTGAAATTCGGATGGATTCAAGGAGTGTTGTTAAGATGTCTACTCAATATTTGGGGGGTGATGTTATTCCTACGACTCTCTTGGGTCGTGGCACAAGCTGGGATAGGTAATTAATAAAACATCGAAATGTTTCGATCAAGTATACTAAATCATTTACTTCATGCTTTCAGGACAAGCTATTTTATTGATTCTAACGACGACAGTTGTGACCACTATTACATCGTTATCGATGTCGGCGATTAGCACGAACGGGCTTATTAAAGGAGGTGAGTAACAGTTGTCGTCGATTATAACACGGTTAGACTGGTGATTATGATTTTCAACAGATTATATAATATTGGAAAACGCTAACAGTAATTAAAGAGCTTGCTGAAATATTTAGCGACGTTTCGATCTATCAAAAAACGTGAATATTCACATGTAGCAAAATTGTATAAAGTCTAGTTGAATTTGTTAAAAAAATTGTTGATTAACTCACAACTATTTCTTCATCTGTTTGTTCATTTCATTAGAAGCAGGCAATTGTACAATTCACTTATTATTTGCGATACTAAAATTCAACAAATTCTTATATTTTTGTCTTTTAATATTTGCATGCAGGTACTGGTATTCATACGATTACATGTGATTTGCATACACGTAATTGTGCAAATACATAATTCTGTGTATATGTGTTCACATGAACGCATGTAATTCATATCTACATATATCTACACAAACAGATCTTGCATAAATTCATGAATTGAAACTTGAGATACTTGTGTTACCAGTTCAGGATCCTGGTCACATATACATGAATCGATTAATTCGTTCTGAACTAATAACTTCACTGTTTTTGTCTATTAGATATTGTCAATTCGATAAGATTAAACATTTTTCGCAGGTGGTACATATTACATGATCTCCAGATCACTGGGTCCAGAATTCGGAGGAGCAATAGGACTCATATTTTCTTTAGCGAACGCGGTCGCGTGCTCTATGTACGTTGTTGGATTTTGTGAAAGTATGGTAGACTGTTTGAAATCGAACGGAGTTTGCATCGTCGATTGTGATAACACGGATATCAGGATCATAGGTTCGTAGAAATTAACGAAAGATATTTTGTTAAGATATTTTCAATGGTTTGTTTGGTACAGGTTGTATTACGGTAGTTCTGTTGCTCTTAATCGTGATGATCGGTTTGGAATGGGAAGCGAAGGCTCAGATTGGTTTACTTGTTATTTTGCTGTTGGCCATCGCTGATTTTATGATTGGCACTTTTATTGGACCCAAAGACGATTTGGAGAGAGCTAAAGGATTTATGGGATACAATGGTAAATTTTTATAATATGAGTACATTCACAAAGATAAATTGTGTAATTGTCGACGAGCGTTTGACCATGCTTGAGCTAGACGGAAGATTAAAATTCATGACGCGTTTACACGAGTCTGTTTCTGTCTAAAATTCCAAGAGCTCCAAACTTTTCGATTTACGATTTATTTTATGTTCACAGCTGATCTGTTCATGGAAAACTTTCATCCGGACTACAGATACAGCGAAGGGATGGAACATAATTTTTTTTCAGTCTTGGCTATCTTTTTCCCAGCAGCAACAGGTATCCTGGCAGGTGCGAATATATCCGGTGATTTGAAGGTGATTTAGTCCTTTCGTCTACAGGGAATATTTCTTAATACTTTAATCGTTAAGTCATAGTGTTACTTAATTTTAACAATAATTTGTTACTTCGATATTCTTTAATTTCTTCACAATTTTGCGTTGTACATTCTGTCTTGAAAAAACAACTGAACCATGAAGTGTTTCGAATCGTATCTGAACCCTGCCCTCGACAATCTTAAATTTTCTGAAATTCTATTAAATCATGAAATACTAGGTTTAAATCGATTCGAGGTACTTCAAAGCCCTTTATATTTAAATTTTGAATTTTAAGTATATTCACACATTTAATGTCTCGAAAATTCATAGTTAGAAATAAAATGGATAAATATTTAGATTCCAGGCTAATAATTTTCATTTTATCGGTAGGATCCTCAAACAGCCATTCCAAAGGGAACTTTGTTAGCAATTCTATTGACAACAATTTCTTACATATTCATGGCATTTATGGTAGGAGGTACAGTCGTACGAGACGCGTCTGGCGACGTTAATGACTTATGGAACGTTTACAATAGTTCATATAACGTTTTGTCGAGCTTCAATGTGACGAACCAAACAGCTGAAAGCCCAATTGCTACTGACGATAATCTTTTGAATCCGAGTCAATTAACGTGGAGCATGTATGGCACGAAATTCAACTGTACGGGCAACTGCCCTTATGGTAGCCACAACAGTTTTCAGGTATTTTTTATCTTTGACTTTGAGTGGTTGAAAATTTGCTGACTTCGAAATGTTCAAATCCTAAAATTTTTGTATTTTTAAATCTTCAAATTCAAAGACTCTTCGAGTCTTAGATCTCCAAATTCTCACTCTTTGAAGTCCCAAATTTCCAAATCTCTAAATTTTCAAATTTCCAAATCCTCAGAGTCTTAGATCTCCAAATTCTCGCTCTTCTAACTCTCAAAGCTGCAAATCTCTAAATTCTCAAATTTCCAAATCCCCAAATTCCCACTCTTTCAACTCCCAAACCTCCAAATCTCTAAACTGTCAAATTTCCAAATGCTCAGAGTCTTAAATTCCCAAATTCTCACTCTTCTAACTCTCAAAGCTGCAAATCTCTAAATTCTCAAATTTCCAAATCCCCAGAGTCTTAAATCCCCAAATTCCCACTCTTTCAGCTCCCAATCCTCCAAATCTCTAAACTCTCAAATTTCCAAATGCTCAGAGTCTTAAATTCCCAAATTCTCACTCTTCCAAATCCCAAATCCCCAAATCTCTTAAATCTCCAAATACTCAAATCTTCAACCTCCTATCTTCTCAAATATCCGCATCTTCAAATCTGTGTCGTACTACATAAATATAACCAAAACAGAAATAATTAATTAACTGTTTTCAGGTGATAGAATTGGTTTCCGCGTTCGGTCCATTCATTTACGCTGGATGTTTCGCGGCCACATTGTCAAGTGCTTTAGCGTCGTTAGTTTCCGCGCCCAAAGTATTTCAAGCACTTTGCCTCGATGAATTGTATCCTGGAATATCGTGGTTCAGCGGCGAAAAGGATAAAGAACCGATTCGTGGTTATTTCCTCACTTTCGTGATCGCTGTTGGTTTCATTTTAATCGGTAAAGATTGCACCCTTATTTATTAACTAAATATAATTTCTTCTGTATTGAAAAATTTGATTGAATATTTATTCTGTCTTAGGGGAATTGAATGCCATAGCTCCTTTGATCTCAAACTTCTTTTTGGCCGCCTACACCCTTATTAATTTTAGCACTTTTCATGCATCACTGGCCAAACCAATCGGTTGGCGACCAACGTTTAAGGTAATCTTATCTTACTTATAACTTACAAATATAGTAATTATTTAAAGAAAGTTTATTGAATTTATTAAAATGCAATTTTAACTTAATACTTCTAATGAGAAACATTATAAACTTTATTATTGATTGTTATAAATTATATTTTGACAAAATAATATTTAACGATATGAACAACTCCTCTAATAATCGACTCTCTACTCTTTCATTATTTCGTTACGTCGTGATACTGTATAATACATCTTGAGACGCCAGTATCGACGACGTCGCCCTTAAGGCCCTACCCCACAATATTTAATTATACTTCAATTCGATGTTTTTATTCTACCTCTTCTTCATTTTAGTATTATAACATGTGGCTGAGTCTCGCTGGTGCTATACTCTGCGTTTCTGTGATGTTCTTGATCTCATGGTGGACGGCGTTAATCACTTTAAGCGTAGTCTTAGCACTTTATTTAGTAGTCTCGTACCGGAAACCAGGTAACATTTCATAATTTCTCTATTTTCAATAGCATCATAATAATTAAAATTCTTTTACAGACGTAAATTGGGGTTCTACCACACAAGCTCAAACGTACAATAACGCCTTGACTGCTGTCCAACAACTGGACAGAGTCGAGGAACACGTTAAAAATTATAGGCCTCAATTGTTAGTACTCACTGGTATGCCGAGTACGAGATCAGCACTCGTTGATTTTGCACACCATATCACCAAAAATAATAGTTTATTTATTTGCGGTCATGTCATAGAGGTAAAGTTTCGTTACCAAACTTATGAGCTACACGAGTTAAACGTTGCATGAATTCTATTCATATGATCTTTCTTATAATTAGCTTTTACAGCTCTAAAGTCATGTAGCAATTATTTCCTGTTTTTATTCATATTTTTCATGTTCATGTTTCAGACACCAGTATCATATAAGACGCGAAATTCCATGATCGAGAAGTGTACTTCCTGGTTCAGAGCGAATAAGATCAAAGCATTTTATTCTGTGGTGGATGGTGCAAACTTTCAAGACGGTACTACCACGCTGTTGCAAGCTGCTGGTTTAGGGAAAATGAGGCCCAACATTTTGTTAATGGGCTACAAGCAAGACTGGGCGACTTGCCCACGAGATAAATTGAATATGTACTTTAACGTAATGCAGTAAGTATTTGTTCAAAGGTATATTTTCTTAAATATATACTTGCGTTACCAAGTGAAATGTCCATAATTGTTTTATAACTGGGATTCCCGAGGTTTTACGATGGGAATTCCTGAGATTTAACTGGTATTCCCGGGGTCTTATAATTAGGGTACCTAGGTATAAATGTTCTAATAAGAACATAGAAGTGTTCACAAAATGGCATCTTGAAATGTTTCGATAGATACGTTGTAAATTAAAGGACAATGCCCAACAATAAACACCAGGGTAAATTCTGAGATGAGGCTAGTAATTATTACCCAGGTTAATGTCATGCATACGATGTTTTGGAATAGAATTCAAAATTAAAGTTTACTAGCTAGTCCAACATTGATATATCACTCGATTCTGACTGCCTATTTTATAAAAGTCAAAATGATATTATATATCTATTTCCGCAGTAAAGCATTGGATATGCACATAGCGGTAGCGCTTCTCCGAATAAGCGAGGGTTTGGACTGTAGCGCAACCATAGGAGACAATGACGAGCAAAAGAAAAATATTCCATCTACGTTACCAGGAAATCAAAGTTTCTCGCAACTCAGTCAAGGTTTGACACTAATTCTTTGCGAATAGATATTGTATAAGAAATTCCTCAGAATTGTGTTATACATGAGTGTTTTTTTATGCAGCCAGTAGTACATCGGACATTTCGATTCCTGGTAGTCCCGCGCCAAGGAGGTCCAAAACGATCAACGAATATCCCAATCCAACGGAAGAACGCGAAAATCGGCAGACTATCATACCTGAAGCGAAGGATATACTTAACGTTGTAACAAAATTCCAGCGTAAACAGAAAAAGGGTACCATCGACGTATGGTGGTTGTACGATGATGGTGGCTTAACTCTTTTGTTACCCTATATCATAAGTACAAGACGCAACTGGTCGAACAGTAAATTACGAGTGTTTGCTCTTGCAAATAAAAACTCTGAACTAGAATATGAACAGAGAAAGTGAGTTTCGAAATAAATTGATATACAAATATCATTGTTATAATAATATTATGATTTTTGTGTTTTTAGTATGGCAAGTCTTTTATCGAAATTCCGGATAGATTATTCGGCGCTGAAAGTTATACCTGATATATCGAAACCAGCACAGGAGAGCACGAAAAACTTGTTCAATTTGTTGATAGAACATTTTCAGCAGGCTGAAGATCCAAAAGCGACAAACGATGGTATTTTTTATAATAAATATTGGAATTACTCTAGTACAATATTATAATTAGTTCATTATTTATAATATATGTTAAAATTTAATAAAATACTTCCTTTACTTGCAGATGCAATTAAAGAGTCTGAATTACTCGCCATGAAGGAAAAGACGAACAGGCATCTACGCTTGCGAGAACTGTTGCTTGAGAACTCGATGGAAGCCAATTTAGTTGTCATGTAAGTGATATTTCGTTAACAAAATTGAATTGTTTAATATTATAATTACTGAAATATTAATTGTACTGTATTTTATTTCTCAGGACATTACCAATGCCTAGAAAGGGTGCTGTATCAGCACCTCTTTACATGGCCTGGTTAGAAATTCTAACACGCAATATGCCGCCATTTTTACTTGTCCGAGGAAATCATACGTCCGTTTTAACATTTTATTCATAAAGACATGAACATTTATATACGAAGAAATCGGTCGTTTTTAAAATTAGTTGAATCGTATCGATGACTTAATCATAGACACGCAAATAAGTGAATGAATGAATGAATAATAAAAAAGCAGCAAGTGATATAATATAAATTATAGTATAATCAGTGTCTTTTTATGTGAAAAGACTCGTGTTTGAATGAGTTAATTGTCCAGGAATGCGTGTTTACCAAGGACCAATATATTCGAATACAAGGAATGCAGCAAGACTGTATTATTTTTTTAATAACACGTTTGCTATACCAATCGTTCCTAAATTTCGAACCACCAAATGTAAAGAAAAGAGTAATTGCTTCCGTATTAGATATACTTAAAATAAATAACGATGCCAGATACGTAATTTGTATAATCCTCAAACAAAGTGTTCCGCATGTTTGCTTATAATTGTTCAAAATTATAATGACTAGTTTTAATAATTTATTTTATTTCATAACGCGTGGCGATATAATGAGAGTCTATTGCAGATATTTTCAATATCAGTCATTGCATCGACAATCATTATAGCCTAAATAAAATGATTTTAACGAAGATATTTTGACTAATTATAAGCAAATATGAACTTCTTTTATCATAGGTATTTCCTAGAAAGATACTAGTCCTACGTCTAACATCAAAGCTAAAATTGGTAAATACGGTATTTGTATTAAAAACAAAAAAAAAAATGGTGTACAAAATTTGAAATTTCGAATATAATACACATACTCTGTTACATTGTTCATTCGTACAAAATATTGCGTATGTTTTGTGAAAAAATTTTTTGAATAAATCAACTATTTTATTAATTACGCTATTGTCGATTATATATATTTATGTATGTATTATCATTCACACGGGTAAGGTATTAACTAAGAACCAGACTACTAACGTCTAGCATTTAACTTTTATTTTGTTTACAGCTTCGTAGTCTTATACATTTTGACAAAAATTGTAAAAGAATTATAATAGGATAGCACTAAATCTAATAATAGAAATGGTGAAACATTTGTCGAAAGCTATTTTCAAATGACAAAATTCATAGAATTAATATATTTACATGTTAAAGAAATGATTACTGTGGAAATATAAGAAATGCTCGAACGTGAAGCCTTCATATCAATAGATATAAAGGTATGTTTAAATCACTTAAATATTGTCATGACTTAAAAGTATGAGGAAAAATCGTTACATCGTCATACTGTAAATTGTATTAATACTTCACAGACATTGTAAATTTGCAAAAACATTTCAAGCTTATCTCAATATATACTGTGTATATATGAAATCTATTATTATACAGAAATTTATTTGTTTCTGTTTTGTAGACTCTTAATCGTGTAACTTTGCTATAATGTGAATCAGCACATTAACCCTTAACTATCAGTGCTTTTATATATCATTAACTCTGTAGAATATTATTGAATTATAGAAGAACTCTATTCAAATAGTTAGGTGAACACTTTTTATAGACTAGTAGCAAATGCATTCAAGGATATCAGAATATTGACAATTGATTTTTAATGATCAATTCTTAATTATATAACGCAAAATATCAAAAGTAGAAGACATTAACTACGTATAATGTCATATCTTATTAACTTTATGGTTTTGTTCGTTTTGTGCTATATTAAAAATTCATTTTGATTTAATCGTATAATTTACAAATCAACTTTTTTTTATATATTTTGTGTCTTTATAAAAAAGTAATTTTGTGCAATATGAATTATTACATTTTGATAATGAATTCATTATGTGTAATGATTGATAACACGTTATTAAAGCATATAATATAAAAAAAAATAAACAAACGTAGAAACTGTTTAAATTCATGGAAATATACAAAAATATTTGTATGTCTATAAATGCTGCCACAATAAAATTAAAAAATGTTAAAAACAATAATAATCTTTTTATGCAAAATGGCAAGATGTAAATCAGTTTCATATATGCAATATAAATCTACAAATAATTAAAGTATTAATATATTACCTCTACTGTAAATATGTTAAAATCAAATATATTAATCTTTTCAATTATAAAATCTCTTTTATATTAAAATAATCTTTAATAAAATAATTATAAAATAATCTTTTCTATTCATTGAAGTAGTCATTAAAGTTTTAGAGCGACGTAAATGCTACGTCTGTATTACAGGTTTCGCACAGCATTATGGTAATATTTCTTGTTAGAAATATTCAAACTCTGAATTTTTTGATTCGCGTATATACCGCTCACGGCTCAACATGTTCGCTAAAGTATATCATCCTTTTTGGTTTAAATACTGCGAATATGTCTTGGTCTACGTACCAATAAACAACAAGAAGTTAAACCTGAACTAACCTTTGCTAATTCAGACATAGGTAAAGATCTGGTTGGAAATTCAATTTTCTCTGCAAAGACTTTACTTGATTGCGGGATTTCATCCTCTGATCGATGAATCAATGTTCCATTAACATATAATACATTGGCAGCAGCATCTTCAGGCACAGTTAATGTTTGATAACTGTAAGTTGCCTCCCTCTCAATTCTCTAGATTGTACATAATACAAATATATAAGCAATTATAATATAAAATTAACAGATCAGAAAAGTAGAGTAATGTACCTTCAGTACTTCCTGTGCTTCTTTTCCAGCACCCACGCATATGATATCTGGGCCAGCCATTGTAACTAAGCCTTTAAGACGTTTAGACTCAGCAACCTGTGAACAATAATTATACAGAGATATATATTTTTATATTTTAATTAGTCTTAAATTGTATTAACAAATGCAATAATGCACAAATTTTTAACATTCGTCTCTTTTTGTACACATTTTAATGTAATTATACATTATCATATGATTATATTTTATTACAGTAAAATAAATTCATTAATATTTTAAGCATAATTTGTAGTGTATTGTAACATTTATCCACAATGCATGAAATAAGGAATTATAAGTACTGAACATAATATTGTCTATTTCGTATAGTATTGCATACGAAAAACAATCAAATAAAATCAATCAAAATACTCATTCTGAACTTCGATCGATCATTAAAACTTGGCAATTATAAAGATGTTGGGAACTAACTCCTACAAACATAAGCCTTATTTTTTATATAATAGTATATATCCTTTTTTATAATAATCGATTGAAGCGGTATTTTATAAAATTCTATGACGTGAAAAATATATTATTAATATTATGCAATAGAAAAATAACGTATTCACGTGCGAAAGTGAATTACAATTTTGTATATTTGTGTGCCCTGTGTGCAGAATTGCACAAAGCCATAGCTCGCATACTGTATGACATTTTTTCTTTAAAAGCATTTTGTTAAAATCTGTAATAGTTAATTATAAAAAATGTTTGTATAAATAAATTCATTGAATCGTGCAAATTTGTGTTTCTAGTGTCCTTTTTTTTTAATGAAATATGCAAAAGAGAGTCAGTCTAGTACACCCAAACCTGTATTGGGGCTGAGGTAAGACTCTCCACTATCACCTCTTCACCACCATCACCCACCTTAAATAAACACCAAAACATTAAGTTGCTTGAACTCAAAACTTTGTTGTAATCAATCATATTTGAACCCAATGTTTGTGTGTGTGTATTTATACATAGTCTATAACTGTAAAATGTGGTGTAAACATATTTATTTAATATTCAAGTAAACTTGTTGAAAATATGTTACCATTTGTTAGTACAAACATAACAAATTTATCACAAATTCAGAAAAATAGAGGGTTAAAATTACAACTATTTAGTTCTAAGTCTATAATAAAGATGTTTATATCAATCAATATGATGTTGTGTAAACACTAAAAACATGAGAAAAAATATAACTCTAAAGCAAACAATCACAATACACATATACATTTTCTCTGTCACACATTATAGTTATTAGTAACATTGATTACACTACATACTAACAGGATTAGTAAGTATTTCACTAAATAATACATGCAAATTTGTATATTTTCAAAGTAATATATTAACATTAGAAGTTTGTGTAAAGGTTTAAAAAATAAATTGAATACATTGTTAAAAAACAAATACCAATATATATGTTAAAGATTAAGTGAAATGTTTAGTAACTGACCTTAATAGGTACACATGGATATTCTGGGAAAGCTGCTGCAACTGCTCTTGCACCTGCTTCATTCGTGTAGTGAGACAGTCCAACAAAAAACTCACGCCCTGTAATAAAAGATTAATTTGAATAAATATTTGTTAATATATCTTATAAACTAAAGATAAATTAAATTGTACCAGTAAATAATACATCTCCTCCATCTAGGCGAGCATTTTTATCTGCTATTTCTATAAGTGGAATCTCCAACTCTTTCTTTAAAATTGCTCTAATTGTCTCAATCTGAAATTAGATCATCATTTTTTTAGTTCTTTATATGCTGGAAGTATTGCATAATAAAGATATAACTTATTACAATGTAATTGTTTAACAAACATTGTTTATAATACAAATGTAATTAAAAGAATTATCCATGTTATAAACTATAAATTTTATATCTATTACTTGATATGTATAAAGTAAATTTTCACTGCAAACCCGTATCTTATTTTTTCAAGTAATGTGGAAATATATTTAAGTCAAGAACTATTAAATGCGGAATACAAAACTATATAATTAAAAAAATGTATGTTAATGAATAAAAATTGATTATGCGTACCTCTTTTAGGCGCGATGGTTCGTTCGGTCGCGCTATAAGCGCAATACCATTACAAACCACTGCGATATCTTCCACGAAAACGCAAAGCGGTGAATTTTCATCCGGTGGCATTTCAACAACATCAATGTCGAGTTCTCGTAAAAGTTGAGCTAGTGCTAAATGTTGCGTTCTAGCTTCATCTAATGTGACCTCACCTCTTGTACGAAGCGAAAGAGGAATTCTGCATAGTACCGCATGAGTGTAACGATGAAGAGGCATGATTTATATGTCAATAAAAATGATACTCTTGTAAAAACGTATTTGAATTTCAGAATTTTTCGTTCTTTGAATTATTCTGGAACAACTAACAAATGGTTAGATGTTAATTTCTTACTAACTTCAGTGAAACGCCGAGTATCATAGACGTAGATTTTGACGTTTATGTAAAAACAACACTATAGCAGTATTCTCAACATACATATTTACAATGTCACCAGAATATAGTGTCACGCGTAGAAAAGCATTTAATAGATTGGTAGTACTGAGTAGATACAAATTGACCATGCAAAAGAAATTTGTCAAATCAAACATTCAAACATTATTTAGGTGTGCAATGGTATAGAAATTAAGTGATAGAAAATTGGACATACAATGACATTACAAAATCTGCGATAATTATGCGCCTTAAGTTTGTAAGAACGCTGTTAGTGCTTGCACTGTTAGGTAATATCATTGTATGGCATAGAATATGGAGGTTATTTACAGCACAAAATACTTTGCGGTTGTTGACACCAAGCATGGTAACTCCTGATCCTCCGCAGAAACTTCATCGACGATTAGCTCGATTAGTAACTGTAGTCATTCGACAGTTTGAAACATTTGAAAATGATGTGACCTCCACTGTGGAATCTGTATTGAACTTTTTTCCTACTATGCCTATTTTAATAGTATGCAATGAGTTACCATATCCACCACTCCAATTAGATTTTGCCAATGAAAGCATGCAAAATGTTAAATTAATAAGTGTGGAACCAGAATTCAATAAATCTTACGATGAAAGAAATCCACTTTTCTATATACGTACAAAGTACGTTTTATTTTTGCCCGATGGTAGCAGACTTTCTTCTAAACAAGTCATGCAAGTAAGAATTAAATTAATATTAAATGTTACTTTAGTATTATATTAAATATTTATTTAAAATTTATTTTTCCATAGGATACTATAACACAAGCAGCAAAATTTGGCATAGTAACTATACCAATAGGAAGCATAACATTAAATTGCATCAATATAGATTTAAAAATAAAAGAATGGAGTCTTAGATTTTCACATACTGCAGGCAATGAATGTGATAGTGTGAATGGAAAACATGCTACAATGTTTGAAACAAAATTATTAAGGAAATTAAGTGATCCTTTCCTTTTACCTTTTACTGATGCTTTGTATATTCAAACAACTGCATTAAGTATAAAGGTATATTACTTATTTTTCTAAGTCTGTATGTTATATTTATTATATTTATAATGTATTATCTGTTACCAGATTCACATATTGTCAGATTTTCAATTTAATGAAGGAAAACCATTGTATAGAAATCAGCAGTCTCAATGGAAACTGCAACAGTTGTACCAAAGCCGTGAACGATCAATGTTTGAAAAGCTAGGAATTAAAAAGGTAATAAGACTTTCCAATTCTATAGAATGGTATGGGTGTTCAAGAGAAAGTAGTAGATGCTTTGGATCAGTCATAAATGGTATTCCATCGTATCTCTATCAAAATCGATACACACCACCTTGCTGTCTCTCAGGATTGAGGAAAGTTGCTCATCATGTATTTGATAAGTTAGAAGAGGTTGGTATTCGATTTTGGTTAGAAAGTGGATCTTTACTTGGTGCTATGAGAAATGGTGACATTCTGCCATGGGATCATGAAGTACAAATAGGAGTAAATCGTGATGATCTTGAACGATCACCATGGTTAATTAAAGCCATGAACAAACCAATTGTTGATAATCATGGTTTTGTTTGGGAGAAGGCAACAGAAGGAGAATTTTTTAAAGTACAGTATTCTAGAATAAATCATTTAACTGTAAATGTACTTCCATTTTATGCAAAAAATGGCTCTATGGTTAAAGATGCATGGTTTTTAAACAATAAAGACTTTCCAGAGCAATTTCTTCACCCGATGTCTACTATTGAGTTTGCTGGTAGACAAGTGCCATGTCCAAACAATATTAGGGATTTTTTAGAATTGAAATATTTCAAAGGTGTGATAGAAAATCCAGAGCTCCCTGGTAAAATGTCTTTTTAGGCTTTATATTTATCAAATATTAATTTTGTAGCAAATGGCATATGAAGTTAATATAAAGTAATTCTTATATCTATAATATACATTATATAATCAGTAACAGACTTACCTAAAATGTAATCAGTTTTACATGTTTTTCATACTACCTTAAAGTATCCGAATTAATAAATATTATTAAAAAGCTGAATTAGAAATAAATTTAGTTTTTTCGTAAAAAAAAATATTATTTTCCAATATTTTATAAATACTAATACAATTGTATTATAAAGTAAGAATCATTAATAATTTTGCTATGATTTTAGTATGATAGTTAAAGGAGAATATTTTCTAGGATATATAGTGAATAATTAGTGTGTAGACACTAATTTACATTTTTTATTATGTTTACGTATTTATTTAATCATTCTTCATAAATCTATTTTTTCTACCTTGCCACCAATTATCAGACATTATCACAAGTTCCTCAAAAAGTCTTTAATTGATATGTATTATTTAATGAGTTGCAAAAAAAATTCAGGAAATTGTACAATTTCAGTTTTGTTTTACTAAATATTAATGTGCCAAAAATGTAGAGATTATTTAGTTTTATATGCTATTTGATAATTTTCTAAAAAATATATATTGAAAGTAATCAATATTTATTCATATTTAGAGGAATAGTCTTTATTGAAATTATTCCATTTATTTCCCTTTTATAAATTAATGTTGCTGTGATATATTTTTCATATTTATTCATTACCTGATTTACTCTTATTCAGAAATGTATTATATACTAAGTCATTTTATAAATTTTATTCATTGTACGAAGTATTTCAAGTTATTTTCATATTTAGTCGAGTATTCTTAAAAAACATACCAGACACTGTGATAGCCAGTGATTACTATATTTGAACATAAGATTTGTGCGATAATAATATTTTATATTAAGTTTACAAAAATTTGAGTGTGACATTAAATTAAGATCTTTTGTACTTATTAAAAGACCTTTCTTTATAAAAATGATAAAAAATATGGCTCTTTATATAAACCATATTTTTATAAATGTTTATTATTGATTATGTAATTTAATATTTAAATGTTTTTTGTTATTATATTTCTTGAAATATAATAACTATTTAAATACATATTACGCTACCTAAATATATAGGTAATGTGCATGATTTTTATGTTTTCAATTTATTCTTTAATATTTAAAAATAATCATAAAGCTATGCTATATTGTTACAAACATATATGGAATTGCAAGAACTTTAATAACTCTAGTTACAGAAGGATATATTAAAGTAGTTTCATAATGGTTAAATTGCTTCTAGTTTAGGAAACGTTATAGCTATTGTAGATAATAAGTTTAAATTTGTAAATTATAACAATATTTTACATGTACTCTAAATTTAGTGCCAATTTATTTATAAAGACACAAATATTAATATGTATTTTCTGTTATAAAAAATGTTAATAAAGTGTTGATGTTTACAAAAAATTGAAATATGTACATAATTGTTATAAAGTGATATTTTAAAAAGATGTATAAATGACCTTGCAATTAAATATACTAAAAACACAAAAATGAGAATAAAAATGGTACTATACATTATAAGTAAATAATGGAGAGTATAACATTTCATACACATAAATAGAGTTTATTTTTAAAAAGAGATCTTTAAGATTTCGTTCCATTAAGTTACTCTATCCTTTCATCTTTTGGTGGTACTAGTACAGCTGGCTCACGTACAAAACTCAATAATTTTTCTAATTTCATAACTTCTAATTCTGTATGAGTTAAATGAAGCTGTTTCTTTGTTGGCTTTACCTTTAGTCTGAGGTTTGGTGACAACTTCAATGTATTTATTGCACCCCTGTTAGTATAAAAAACAAATATAATAATAAATTAAGGTATTGAATTAAATATTAAAACAACATTCATCTACTAAATAAAAATATAAAATACTTACTTATCATCACCAACTATAATGAATGGTAATTTATTGTTGAATGCAAGTCGAGTCGGTTTATTTTTCTTTCTATTAACAACTGGTTGACTACATATTGGTCTATACTTGTTCACATTCAGATCAAATACTGTAACTTTACCATCATTTGAAACACAAGCTAGTACCGTTGAACTATATGGAGCCCATTGAACATCTCCAATTGGAACACCAAGATCAAACATAAACAGAGGTTCCCTATATTTTTATATTTAATAAATATTCATCTAAGAATTATAAACTTTTATTATCTATTTTACTCGTTCTTACATGTTCTTACATTCTCTCATCTTCCCATATTTTTATTCTCCAGTCACCCGAACAGCTTGCAAATATGTTTGAATTAAATTTATTAAATACTATTCTGTATACTGGCATATTATGTGCTTCGTTATAAGTCCTCATATAAACACTACTATATGCTGTATTGCATTTATAAATTGTTCCTTCTTCTGTTCCAACTAAGAATATATTTTGATCTGCAGGATGAAATGCTATGCATGTTCCACAGCCTATATATACGAGATTATTCATATGATTGCATAACATTCAAGAGAAAAATTATATTAAGCACGATTACCTTTAAGTGTAATCATAGTCCCATCAGGTCCAGGTATTGGTGGACGGTCTAAGAACAATGTCATTACAGTTGTTAAACCAAGTTCATTTTGATTTAATATCCAGTAGTTAATTTTTCCATCAATACTGACACTATAAAATGCCAAATTACCTTCTTCTGTGTCTGGTGCCCAACATACCTAATTATTATGTCATTATTAGTATGAAAACTGGTTAATTTAAATTTATAATGAATTTACTGCTTAACAAACCTCCCATACAATACCTCCGTGTTTTTGAACAACATCATTACTTTTATATTGAGGAGCTGTTGGTGGTAGCATAATATTATAAACAGCTACTGCACCATCTGTAGTACCTTAATTGCAAGCAAATTTGTGTTATAACAATACTATATTTAATATGATATAGGGCTGTATTATTATTTTTTTTACCAATGACTAAAAGATGTGGATGTTGTTCATTAAAAGCTAAACACATTACTGGAGATTCTGTTGGACAAATCCATTCTGGATATGATGGATTTTTTAAAGTAAATAAACATATTGCACCATTTGTTATTAAACTACTAAATGACACTGAAACAATGTGTAAACACTTATTATATATTTAAATTATAATAGAATTTTATTACATTTTACTAACTTGTTCCATAAGATACAGCAAATAAGTCATAATATCTACTGTTAAAACACAAATCTGTAACATGGTGCTTTTTAGTCTTTTCATAGCTAAATTTCCATAAGGGTAGTAATGATCCTTCTCCACTTTTAAATTCATCACTTGGATCATCCCAATATCTGTAATCTGGAAATATTTAGATAAATGCACTGTGAAATAAGGTACAATTCTTTATGGACAATGAAATAAAATATCGACCTTGTAATATTTCATCAAAAATATTTTGATTCACCATTCGCTCCAATGTTTTCACAGCTTGTAACATTCTTGACGCTAGTGCTGCAGATTCTGTATCAGTTTTTTTCTTTGGATCTTCCTTTTTTGGTTGTGCAAGTGGAATTCTTCTTTCTCTTTCTCTTTCACGTTGTTGTTGAGCAAAATCTTCCTATAGTATAAGCTATATGTTATATCTGCATGTAATTCGAATTAGTTTAATAGAAGATGAGAATATGTACATGCCTGATATTCATCGAAGATTGTCCATTGGAAAACATGAGTATTAAATTCAGCTGTTGGTGGTGGTACTGTTTGGGTACTCATTTCCTGTAGAATTAAAGTCAATCAGATATATGTAAAAACTATATTTCATTTGACTTAATTTTTAATAACATACTCGCATAGGATTACTGTATGTTAAAGCAGCTCTTTCACAAAAATTAAATTGATTTGGTATTTTTTTAGGTTTTACTCGTTCTTCTTCTTCATCTGGTTCATGGTCGTGTTCATGGTCGTGTTCACCTTCTTTATGCTCTTCTTCACCTTCTATTAATAATGTCAGTAATTTATCTATTATTAATGGTGCTCAAAAATTAAAAATATTTATATATTTTGTTCATTTTATATACTATTTATCCTACCATCTTGCTCATGTGCTTCTTCTTCTTCCTCTTCTTCTTCTTCTGCTTCCATTCCTTCTTCTTCTCCTTCTTCTTCTTCATCTTCAGTTTTGTGAGGCATTGCTTCATGATCTGTCACTATAACAAAATATTGCAATTTTGCAATTTAATAGAATATTAAATTAATTATGATTTTTAAAATTATTTTCCATTGCAAGAACATTTACCAAGTCCACCTGCTAATTGTACTTTTGCTTCTTCAGAATCTTTATGTAATATCAACCCAGGTACATTTAAAAGAGTTACTAAATGTGGTGGGGGAGGCAATTTTATAAAATTCTTCAATTTCCATGACCATTCAACTAAAGAATCTGGAACTCTTGTATTATGTATAGTTAATACTCTTGCAATTTCTTCTTGCAATTCCTAAAATTTTATTTTGGAAATAAGATACAAAAAGTTATTTATAAATTTTATGTTAAACATACTGTTTCTGTTAATTGTAACTGATCTTCTGGTTTAAGATAAATTTTTCCTCGTAAGAATTCGAAGTCACCACCACCTAGGTCCATACGACTTTTCAGAAAGCTTGTGTGCTAAATACATATAATGCATCATTATTCATTTTTTTAAATATAATTAAATTTCTAAGTAAAAATATATTTTACTTCTACTGTAATACCATAAGTATAAAAAGTATTAAATATTACCTTTGGTAATTCTTGTACTTTGGACATGGACCGCTTTGCTGATGAAGACATTATTGATGTGTTATAAATTATTTATATTTTAGTTATATATACAAATTATATAATTTATTATTTCTGTGTTATTTATTTTGTCTAAAATAGACTATTTTGGTTTATACATCATGCAAAAGTACTTCTTACAATTTGAAAGAGTGATATTAAGTAATTAAATTTTTATGTATAATAGATGTGTCAATAGAAGTTCTATTATAATAAAAGTGTAATAAAACATTAAACTGTAATTCTTTATTCCCAACTTTTCTCAGTAAATACAGAACAGTAAATTATGGTTTCCTAGGAAACCTGTCATATTGTTACAGAATGATTTGTGGAGCATTTGCTTTAGGAGAAGAATGTTGTATTGCATAATAATTTATTAAAATTATGTTACTAACATTTATAAAACGCGCTTAATTTAAATATAATATAATAAGGATTTCTTTTACATATATAAGGGTACAGTTGCAGTGAGCTACAATATGTTGTATGATACATCTAATAATCAATATACATATATTTTTTCTTCAAAAAATATATTTATCTGGTCATGTAGGATTATATTTTAAATGAAGATCAGAATTTTGAAATATTATACTTGGTTATATAGATGGAAGAAAATCAATAATGGGTCATGCCATGATAATGCAAGCATGCTTGTTACTTGTAGATAAGTCAGAATAACTTGTAAATATTTGTGAGTAAACATTCTCAAATCATTATTAAATCAGTATGTTTTTATGTAATAAAATACGTGTCATATGTGTATAATATTACACTTCAAAGTAAATTATTGTTTTGCAAGTATATCTGTCCAAAGTACATGAATATTAAAAATGATTGTGCAAATTAAAGGTGGAGTTTGTGCAATGTTGTTAAAAGTGTATATATTAGAAGATATTACTTTAACAATTACTTTATGAAATATTATTATATTTATATTAATTGTGTTTGACAAAGTCTTGGTTATTTATTTGAAAATATGCTACATTTTATTTCAGATGCGTTGTGAAAATAAATCTTTAGTTTAGTATATATTTTTATTTTGTGATGGAAGATAGCGGAATTGATAGTGATCCAAAAACCACTAATCATCTTGAAGATGAAAGACTTTTCCTGGTAAATATTTGATTCCCTGCATTCTTTTATTAATTTTCAAATGCTTCATTCTCCATTTAGCAAATAGAAAAATATGTAATAATATATTGTATTTATAGGGTAGCGATAGTAGCTGCAGCAGTAATCAAACACAAACATTGCAACATAATTCTACTACTAAGCAGCTGCAAAGAAAACTTGGTATTGTTATTAATTTGTTGTTTATACATGTAGTATCACTTAAAATTTTCTGTACATATATGTATTTTATTTTGAATAGAGGCACGAATTGAACAAGCAAAGCGTATTCAGCGTAATTCAGATTATGTAAAATTGCCAAAGTATGATAAGGTTTGCGGAGGTGGCAGTAGCACAACTGGTTTGATGCCCATTCAAAGACTTCCTATACCAAATAAAAATAAGGAACATCTTCCTCTTGTTGAATATTGGCATTGTGACAGCGAAAGGCATGTATCAATTTATGTAATGTATATAACTTTCAATAGTATGTATTTGTGTATTTTTAGCGAAGGTGAAATGACTCTGTTTCCAACAAGTAAATCAAAAGATTCTTCGAAGCATAAACAAGATCTTACTGACACATTTAGCATTGAAGAGCTTAGCGAAGAGAGTGAAGATTCCTTGAATTTAGGACCTGCACAATCATCTCCAGAACTGAAGTTTATGAAATCCTATAGGTGTACTGGTAACTGCTGTCGCTGTCAGTGCCACATACTATAATTTATTGTTATGTAAATATATTTTAAATATGTTACAGATTGATTACGTTTTACAGATTAAATATTAGTTTAAATTTTGGAAATTTTATGTGACTTTATGTAACTAAAGGTTTTATATATAGCAGATTATGCAAGCCAAATATACTAAATATTTACAGCATGTAATTTTTATTCGTTTATTTTCAAGTTTCACATCAACAACTATATACCCGAGATTGATATATGTTGTAAAACAAGATAAACACTCAAGATGATAGATTCGAATTGCTGTCCTGAATTGTTTTTTATGTTATTAAAATCGGTAAAAATTCCATAAAAAATGCAAACTGTGTTGCAAGGAAATTTTGTTCAACGTCTAGCAAAGTTCGATTATAGAAATACGGTACCAAAGAAAATCGATCAAATGTTCAAGTAACTAGATTGAGACATCGGAAACAATGCTTACCGTCTTCGTGACCGAAGCAATTATTGTTAAGGATATTATTTGAATAGTGTTTCTCAATGAGCATCGGCAAGGATCGCAACGTCTATTTTGTACGAAGTCGAAGTAGGTAATATCCGTTGCTGTCACTGCAGGATATTACTTAAGACTCGAGATCATTGTTAATGGTGCCGTGCGAAAATTTCAAATTGACAAAAAGATGGCAAATTGTTGTTTGTTATTTGCGAATAAGATTATACCAGCTAATGAGAATGAAATATTGCGTAAGATTACAGATGCAATTTATTCAAATATGTATTGCAATTTACATGTATATAAATTCAATTGAATTCTTGATATTGCTAACATTTGGCAAATAGAACCTTAAATTGGGAATTTAAATATTCACAGAAGATATTTGAATAAAGTAAAAAATTAAGAAGCTAAGAAATAAGGTGTATAGTGTCTGTGAATGTACAGTACTTGCACACCGCACCCTTACGAGCACAGTTGCTCATCATTGGTTTAACAAACTTTTTTTCTAGAAGGATTACTACGCATGCAGACACGTACACCTGGGAAACATACTTTGTCAAGGAATTCACGAACAATGTGCAATAGAGTCCCGTACACACGTAGCTCGAGGAATTTTTCAAAGAATTTTTCTAGGCACGCACAATGTGCAGCAGATCGGCCAAGTGAGATACAGCGAGTGGGAATACAGAAGAGAAGCCTCTATAACGGTATAAAATATAGTCGAATTGTTGCTCGCAGAAAACAAGAAATGGAGCACGCGGTCTTTTTCCCCCGAGGACGATCTAGATTACAGAATAAAACGCGCATTACGAAGGGGGCCACATTTCCTCGTGGTATCTGTATGTACACTTGGTACAAGACAAGATTTCCATACGACTTTATTTCAGAAACTCGTTCTTCTATTTGTACATTACTTTATAACATTTCTATAATACGGAGATTTCTATTACTAATGGACACCGATGTACAGTTGACACAGATGGGGTTGTAGCACTCAGCAATTCAGTACAAGATTTTTCTATATGGAAATTTCCAACTTCTCGAATTATCTTGAATAACAAAACTTTTTAAATTCTTGAATAATCGTTGATCTAATCTGTAATCACCGAAAATTATCGGTCGCTCGACCGTGTATTTAAATATCAAGCATAATATCGCGTTGTATCCCTTATTCTTTGTGTTTAATGTGTCTTTATTCCGTGCTTTATGTGTTCGGTTAAACGCAATTTCAGCGCGCATACAATGAGCAAAGATGCGTGTAAGGATCGTGCGGCATTAACATAAGAAAGAATTCTTTTTCATTAAATAAGCAAGCATAAGCGTACAAAAATTTGATTCGACAACTACATATTTCTCGAGCAAACAGAATGGATTTTATTTCACGCTTTGTTTCGAAACATGCAGATAAAGCTGTTTATAAACAAATAATCCATTAAGGAGATTTTCACTTGTAAGTCCACGACAGCTGTTGTTACGGTACGATTATTAAATTTGCAAGTATATTGTACCGAATTTATAGATACAAATTAAGAGTAATTTGCAAGGTGTTTGCACCTGACCAATTTGCCAGCACCACGTGTTAAATATGCAAGTTCAACGCCATAAGTAACTAGACACATAGTAACGAACATCGGGAGCGTTTGTAGTAGCTTCATGGCACGGCTCGAGCATTTCCCATGAGTTCATTGTTCGCGAAACTCAGCAGCTGTAAATGTGTTCGTGTAGAGTTAATTGTTTCTCTTGGCAAGTTCTTGCCGCGATACCACTTCTCCTTGCATCTTCGTGTTTAGGATTCCCTTCGAAGTGTTTTCCAACTGGTGCATTCGGTAGAATAACAAGTTGGGCTGTGTGATGCATAAAATAAAACTCGTGTAATGTCACGTGAAAATTAAACGTTTGATTAAAATAAATTACCAACGAAAATATTCGGCATCAAAAACATGAGGGATACTTTTATACCATCCATGGTATGCAGTTATTCAGAACTTGTTTGTAGGGAGAATTTGAAGCATGGGGTGTCTTAAATGAATGCTTGATAAACGTTTCACTACCGGTACGCACTGTAGGTACCATAAATATTTAACCTCCCAGGCTCTTTACGGATGGCGCATTTCATACATCAAATTCATTATCTTAATTCTACGAATTTCGTTGCAACGTGTGTCTGCACATCGTTAAGGTTTTATGTTTTCGAAGGACGTGAACAACGAAGTAACTGCTGTTCAATTATAAACTTAAACAGAAGTCGCGGCATCTGATATTGACAACGCCAATGTCACGAAACTCGATATCGGGAACCGGCTTAATGGGACACGATAAAGACGATCCACGTAGCCGTGGGATCCGATACAAAAGACCCCGGACCCATGGGAATCGACAGCGACGATCTTGAACACGTAAGATCCAATACTAACGACCTCAACTTCTTAGAATGCAGTACGAATAATTTCGAACTCGTTAAATGCCATATAAACTATTCCGATCTCGTTTATTTTGGGCTTGGAAGTTTGTGTATACAATCAGGTAGGGAAAAGTATAGGAAGGAGCTTACCATTTACTTTCGGTTTCTAGGAAGAACTTAATTTTAATAAAAAGAACGTCTCCTATCTTTGAAATAGGCTCCAGTGATTTGGTGATCAAGATCAAACGTTTGAAATGTTAACAGCCTTAAAATTCTTGAAACTCAGAATCTACAAGTGTGGGGACCAATCTGATCGAAGTGATTCAAATCACGGTAGCTTAACGAGGACTTCGTGATCCAACACTTTATGTAATCTGTGGATATATCTGGGCCCTGCAAGAACTATAACTTCTCAGAATCTTCATATACTCTTTTTCACACTTTATAAATATGAAGCTTTGATCTCCACTTGACTTTTTATTACACTATTATTAAATACTTATTTATCAAAAATACGTGTCTTATACGACATACATATATCATAAAATTTCTATTTGCGACCTTTATAGTTCACACCTATGGTGATCTATGTCGAGTTAAAAATAAAGTTTTACAACACAATTTGCTTGAACAATTAGTTCATGAATATTCTTCCTGTACGAGAACAAGCGAAACTTCTCACGAAGACAAACGGCGGAGTTTCGTTACACCATTTTATTTATACCAGAAATGTATTATGCACATTTTATGTACTGTTGCCAGTTTTTATTTACTACACCATGGACCAACAAATCGATGCACTTGGAGCCTTTTTTTCGGTACCCACCTTCTGTGTATATGCATCGTTCGCCTTGTACAACAAGAATGTCGGCAAGTGGTACACTAATTAATGGCTGCAACGCGTTAAATTTATTCTTCTCCTTGATATTCTGACCACATCAATTTTTAATTAAACCTACCGCCGTGGCTCTTACGGAGAAGAATTAACAACCCGTTGAGAGGGGGAAAGCGTTTAGCATGAAGCTTTTGAGATGAAGTATTTATCCGTATCATCGAAAAAATATCATTAACATTAACAATTTAATATCTTGGTACACAAACATTTTTCGTTAACTGCCGGTAATTTACGAACATTACTGTCATAATTAAAACCTTTCACAAATACCAGTGATTTCATTAAAATCTTGCTATAATTCATATCCTCTATATTTGAGAAAGACGATAATAAAATTATAATTATAGTATAAAACAAAATGAGCTATTTACGATATTATTCTACCCAGCTCTGAAGCAACGAAATTAAGACGGTGATTCGGTACGAAGAGGTTAAAAAAGAAATACGTGTACGTTCGGTAGGTTGCATGTTCGTAAAGACACGCAGTCTCGAACTGATGTATGGTGCGTGATACATTGCATATGAATATTTAAAAGCACCCGGTCTCTCGTATTGCCCTCGTATAATATTATATGAGGGAGACGTATTTCGCGGGCTGCGTCGTCAACATGGCTAGTACAGCCGTAAATTGTACGAGACTTATGGCGTATTTTGTAACCAATTTAAAGCAATAAATTTCATCCCCTTGGCGAACGTGACAGCCAGTAATGTGAGCGCCACTAATATCCTTTCATTTGTTCCTATGAATCGAGAAGACGAGAAAAAGAAGCGATCTTCCTTCTAAATGGGATTCCAACGTACGATTAACGACCAATACTTGTCGAATATATTCGAGAGAAGTTAATAGAGATTGCCATTCATTTGCCATCTGTCAAATATTAGTTTTCTCGTTTATCCCTTGCGGACTTTAGTTATGCGGGTTGAGTTGGACCTGGTACATTTCTTGGTGTAGTCTTACATTTTGATGTAACCACACGATTTTCTCGTTACACCAAATATAGTGGAGTTTACGTATTTATTATCTATTACTGGAAATTTTTGCATTGGGGAATTTGGGAATTCGAGGCATTTGAAAATATGGATATTGGTAATATGAAAATTTAGGGACGTAGAAATGTAGGGATATGAAAATTTGGGGATATTGAAATTTCGGGACATGGGAATTTGGGGGTATACGAATTTAAAAATATGATAGTTTCGAGAATATAGGAGCGTGAGGATTTAAAAGTCTAATTTGGATTTCATTATTAAATTCTAAATTCTGAACATCTGACATAAAGTTACCTTGTGTTCAAAACGACAAAGATGAAGTAAAAGATATGTATCGCTGTGTCAACACATCTCAATTTGTTCTGTCAATTATGACACCCGATTCTTTTACGTAATAAACTAATCTAATGCGATGCAATGTTGCGTAGTAATCAGCAGAGGTGCCGATTTCTCTGGCCACTGCAGCTAAACTTCACCTTCGTATCTAACCCCAAACCAGTAGAACCGGATTTCGTGAGAATATGTCCCTCGAGGCTTGAAAAAACGAGCGAATAAAGTGAAGAACCATAGAAGAATTTCGTTGGTACGTAGGATCGCGTTTAGGTATTATACCGAAATTGCGCGCCAATCGCAACTTTCTTGTAACAGACTCAGACACGTTCCAATAATCATTTGGAGCAACCGTTATTTATAGAAATCAATGTAATCATCGTATAGAACGTATGTTTAACACAACGGTATATGTCCTTGGCCCATATGGAATTTTTCGTTTTGTTATAGTACAACGTAGGACTACAAATTATTTTACTAAACTATAAAATTGGTGTTTTAATCGTTAATTTAATTGTGGATTGAGGACTTGGGAGTTTGGAATTTTTGGATTGCAAGGCAATTTTAGAACTTTGAAGATTTGAGAATTTAAAGATTTAGCATTTCAGGTGGATCTTCGGCACTTTCATATTGTATTTCAGAAATTCGAAAATGTCAGGGTTAGAAATTTTAGTATTGAACCTTAAAACTTAATTCGGAATTTCAAAACTTTGCGAGTAAAGCATGGGTCAAAGATGTAAAGGTGATCTAAAAATCATGCAAACGTGCAGTTTACTTCCCCAACAAAGTCACGTGCAATTGCCTCCGTGTACGATACAAGGAGCGTTCCGAGTCACAGATCACGCGTCGTGATCGAGCCACGATTGGAAGTTCCTCGGCCGTCCATTTCGTTGTCGGGGTGAAAAACAGCGGATCGTTTGCCTATCGTGGCGATAGAGCGAGATAAAAAGGTAAAAGGGGATCGTGCGACAAAGACAAAGTCGTTGTTCCGTTCTGACCATTACTCTCTTGCCTCGTGTCGATAATTTTTAAGGTCGACATAGTTCGCGATCCCTCGGAATACCGGCGTGAGGTTGCACCGGCATTCTGCAACGGCGTGGTCGAGACGCTACCGTGTCGTGATTATTCGTGAGGAGGTTATGGTGGCCGATGGGGGTTACGCCAATGCATTTGTCCCGTAACGGGGCTCGAACTACGGTCCGCTGCTCGCGTACTCGAAACCCATCGCTTCCTGTACAAACGACTTTTTTTCTCGAACGACCGGGCTTAATTAAATACCGGTAGACGGAGGCATCCATGTCCTCTTCGCGGAGAGACCCGCTTACGTGACTGCCACGCGATTTTACCTTGCTAACGATCGGAATGGCAGAGAGAGACAACGTGACATCGCGGGGATAAGGAAATGTGGGTAATGAACAAATCGGATGCTTTCGTGCAGGAAACTGTTCGGAGGTGGTTGGCAAACGCTTTGTCCACGTTGAGTAAGATTTACACGCTACGTTTGAAGTTTGGTAATCGCAGAGGGAGAAACCTGTATCCCAAAGAAGAATGCCAGACGTCACATTTCTACCTTTAAATAAATACCACGTTTGTTCGTATCTGAAGATACGAAGAATTGTTTATTGTCAAGTTTGTCCACAGAACCATCCATCTTGTAAAATGTTATAATCTTACTATACATACAGAATTACCACGTATGGTTAACGATTGCACATGTTTTATGTTCAAGATTATATTTTTAAAATATTTCTTTGAAAAGTATTGCTATCATTTATAAATGTAGTAAGAGTTGAAGCTGAAATAAATTTTGAAATGAATATTTTGTAAAAAAGAAATATGTCGTACTAGAGGAAAAGGGGCGGAACAAAAGACACGCGTTGATTATTCGATTACGAATAAAATTTAAAATTTAAGCGTTCGTAGAATCGATTTCGTTGGGTGAGCCGATTCGCAGAAGCGCTGGATACATCGTGTGCATTCTTATAAGATCTTGCAGGGCATCGAAATTGGTTTATTAAACGGGTGAAGTTCGAACAATAGTTCGTTATACTTCGTCACAGTGATGAAACGATATGATTCAATTTTTATTTGCTTAGTGCATATAAAATATCGAGTATGAGTCATGAGATATTTAAATGAACACTTTATAATCATATAGATCGTGTTAAAGAGGAAGTATCTTATAATACTTTTGCATCCTTAGCTGATACACTCTGATAATTATTTAGTAACCATGAATCAGATAACCATTTAAAATTTTATTCAAAACTTATATACAATGGTTAGAATCATATAGAAGCTTAGTTTATTTTATACAAGTTACATTTCCCAAAGAAGACATATTATTTACATGCCTGAATACTTGGTTCTACAATGAATGCTAACATTGGGTGAAAATCGGAGGTTGATTTTTTTACATTTTTTATTAAACTAGTTTTGCAGAAATATGTTATAAATCATGGTTTAAAAGTTGCATATAGCGATGCATTCGGTAGGCGCTCACGCACACGAACGCGCGTAGTATAAAAGGACTTGTCTCCATGAATGAAATGGCCACGTGACATCGAGAGGGAACGAGGGTGAGGAGCGTGCGCGTGAAAAGCCCGCCAGTTGCTTAAGCACGACAGCGAGTGTTCGGTGATAGTTCGACAGATGGTGCTGGATTCGCGTGGCGGCTGCTTGAAACATCTGACCGCCGTCTAGCAGTGCGGCATGGACTCGTGCGGGAAGCGCACACTTCTTTTAAAACCGGTAGCACGCGCGACCCTGATTGTTTTTTTCTTGTTATCGCATCGGCAAGCCGCGGTCGGTTACGTGTACGCGAGTGACACGCGACGAGTGCGTACGTATGTAACTGCCCGATCGTTTACGAACAACCCTCGAGGAAGTCAAGAGAATCATTCGAAAGGACGAGAGATCGAAGAGGACTCGCGAAGTTTCACCGACCTCGAGCTTCTCATCCGTGAACGGTGTACGAACGCACGTTTTGTACGCGCCGCTGTCACCTGCGCAGTAATTATGACAGTTGGCCCGATCTGCGCACGCGTCGATCACGCACCCTTCAACAGGCAACTTCGCGTCGTATCAGTTTGAAGAACGCCGCGAAGATGAGTTGGTTGTAACGGTTTATCGGGCCACTCGCGTGTTTATTATTTTCTCTCTCATCCTCGTTCCGTCCGTGTTTAATGATATGCGTGGATTCGCGTCTCGCACGCAACCCCGACATTGGAACGTCACGCTTCGGCCGCTCGTTCACCTCGTTTTATTTTCAAAGTGGCGATCTTTGGGGGTGGCGAAAATGTGATCGTACGGACGTAGTTTGTGTCGCGCGACGGATTACTCGTGGCCGATAAAACACGCGTGTTGTAGCAAAATGACGGTGAACCGATCGGTGCTGGCGATGGTGTTGATGCTGATGACCTCCGTAATTATACTAGTTCACGCGAAGGATGTGACGACACTGGAGTACGACGACCTTCTTCCGGCGAACGAGACCAATGCCCGCCACCGCATCGATACAGGTTAGACAATCATTCAGAGTTCCACTTTAAACTATTATATACTTTGTAATTTATTTAATCTTTAGAACCGAATGATCAATTTAATTTATTTAATCGTTGTATTTCAAGCATAAATTTTCAATTGACATTTGAAACGTAAAGTTAGGTGTGCTTTTTACGGAACATGGGTAAATCAAAGGGGCGCCATTTTGACTAGTTATGAATATAACAAAATGTTTAATAGCACGAAGTCGCAAAGTTACAAAGTCGTATCGTCACGTTATATTTCTGTTTACGTATTCTTTTATATTATCGTATATTGTATAGACTCGCGTTTTTAATTACAATAATTGTATTTATTTTCGAGGCGGGTTTCTTAAAAAGGAATCAGTACGTCCCCCAGCGGTTGCCCCTCGTTGTTGATTTCATACGCGTCACGATTTGCATTGAATGTCACCGCTCATTTAAATTATCGAAAGTGTCGATGTTCGTAGCACAATGTGTGTCACGATGCCTCTTTCGGACGACGGCCTTACTATAGAAACGATATTAGCAATGTTAATAATACGGACAATATATTTTCTTTTCATTAATATGTTCCATTTAACGCGTTCCATTTAAATTAATAATTAAATATTATCAACATAAAAATTATTAATTTATTAGCTTCCACGAAGGACTTAAAACAGATGAAGACTTACAAACACTTTCTGTCCTCTTCATCATTTGTATGTTAAGTAGAACATTTTTATAATAAATGAATATAAAATTTAGGGTGTACATTGAAATGATTGATTTATTAGTTTGTACAAACGCATCGAAAAGGTTAAATTTATTTACGTTCAGTGCATGGCAATTGTAGTCTCGCGAAATCAGCAAGTATGACGGTGAATGCTTGAACTTTGTTACTCGTCTCGGATTTGCCAAGGAAGAATGACCTTTGCTCTAACGCTTCTGTGAAAGTATTACACGTTCGCCAGGCTAAGGCCTTGTGCCTTAGCAAACTTATCTTTCTAACGTACGCCTACTTTTCACGGGGAAATTTAATTTTCCCTCGGTTTCTATGCCATGAAAATTTCCGTGAAATCGTGGCTTTATCGGATACTTTCAAACCTCTTTCTGTATAATCTACCCTATTGTATCGGTTTCCAAGCGAACCATAAAACAATCATTGAATTCGCAATGCACCTTAAGAAATGTGTGAGAGCTACCATTAGGAATTATCCCCCTATATTATTTCATAATGTATATAACGCTATATGAATACCAGGGCATGTTCGAGATAATTGGAGATTTGGGAATTTTTGGATATGGGGTATGGGAATTTAGGGATTTGGAGATTTCGCAATTTGAGGATCTGGGGATTTTGGGATTTTGGGATTTTGGGGGTTGGGGATTTTGGGATTTGAGGATTTTGGGAGTTGGGGATTTGGGGATTTGGGGATTTGGGGATTTGGGGAGTTGAGAAGTTGAGGAGTTGGGGATTTTGGGAGTTGGGGATTTTGGGAGTTGGGGATTTTGGGATTTTGGGATTTGGGGATTTGGAGATTTTGGGATTTGTGAATTTAGAAATTTGGAATTTGGTAAGTTAGGAATTTGAGGGTTTGAGAATTTGAGAATGTAGGGATTTGAGGATTTGGGGATTTGAAGATTTGAGAATTTGGGAAGTTGGAACATGGGCAATTGGGAATTCGATGCTACAAATTTTGGTATTTGGTAACTTGGAAATTTGGAGAGTTAGAAATTTAGAAACTTGGGAATCTAAGAAGTTACAAATTTGTAAACTTGGAAATTTGTTAATTCGATAATTTGGAAATTTAGTAATATACTAAATTAGGAATTCATTAATATAGAAACTTAGGTATAATTTTCCCAATTATATCTTTGAACTTTGCCAACTTTGATATTTGCGAATTTCCAAATTTCCAAATTCTGACCTACCGAAATTCGATACTTAATGAACATAATACGTTCCTAATTTACAAGAACTTAAGATTGTTCACGATCAATCGAATATCTCTAAATCAATTTTGCTGCATTATGGTTTCGACACGTGAGGTATACGCGTTACACCACATCCTGTACCGCTTCGCAACGCGTCTACTTGCCACAACGAAGTTTAGGCAAAGAATTTCGTTGTAATTAAGAACGACGCGATCAAGGAACACTCGATGGGCGAGCCTCGATTGTCTGCGGTGTCAAATTCTATTTAACTTGTTGCATATTTAATCGTTCGCCTGCCAATAGAAAGCGCGATCACGCAAATAATTTGCACGCACAGTTAGACGGCCGTTTGGTAGCTCATCGGGTTGGTGCACGACACCTTCTGTGACACGCACAGAAACGCATTTCCGCCTTTCTAAACGAATGCAAATCAAACGAACAGGATTAAGTCGATGGACGTTGTCCAACGATGACCGATAGCATTCTTCGACGACGTGGGAAATTTTTCTAACAACGCTGGAACGTGTTCTGGCTTCGTTTTTCTTTTGTGAACAACTTATCCCGGTATGAGTTATTGACACCTCTCTGTCTAGTTAACATGAAATATAAGTATCTCTACAATTAAACTACTATTGAATTATAGGACTTTTTATCTGTAGTTTTGTTGTAATTAATTCTTTTGTTAATTACGGATTTTTTTTTATTATTTATTACTGACGAATTTTGTATAATTATTCATTAATGACGATTTTTTCTCATTATTCGTTACTGATGAGTTTTGTACAATTATTTATTAATTTTTTGTCTAGATATTCATAAATTAAAAATCATGTTCAGTTGTTCATTACTGATGAATTTTGTGTGACTATTCATTATCAACAAATTTTGTATAACTATGCATAAATTATGAATTTTATCTACATATTCATTACTGACAAACTCTGAGTAGTCATCCATCAATGACGAATTTTTTCTAATAGTTCATCAATGATGAATTTCGTCTAATTATTAATTAATAACGAATTTTATGTAATTACTTATTAACAACAGATTTTACATTTATACACTAATAACCAACATTATATAATGTCAACCATGGTTCATTTTAAGTACTTGTCTATTTTGCATTATTTGAGCGATAACAACGTGTTAACATATCGACATAAACGTAGTCAAAGAAACGTAGTCAAAGAATCGTTTTCAAATCATGACGTTACACGCGTACGTGTCGAGAGTATTGTTAAAAGAAAGAAATTGTGCGAACCTTGCCAAGGGTTAACTGTACGATACGCCTCGAGCATTTGTTTAACGATACGGGATTTACGATTCGTTAATGTTATTTACTGTTCGAAACGTGATCGTTAATAAATCATTCGGTACTTTGGGTGGACGTAACGATAGTAACGCGTGATTGCTTTCTTCTTCGCCCGTGACAGTTCCCCGGCGCGTTATAATTAATTTCTTACTGCTTCGTTAAAATCCTGGGTGCCACAATGTTATTTGAAATTACCGATCATTCACCTGCAGATAAATTGGCTGGTTTAATATTTAAAACGAATCTGAAGTCTTGTTATTTTAATCTGTGGGATTTGCGGATTTTGGAATTTTGAGATTTGGGAATTTAGAAATTTGGAATTTGGGAATTTGGGAGTGTGAGCGTTTGGGAATTTGAGAATGTAGGGATTTGGAGATTTGGGGATTTGAGGATTTGGGAATTTAGAAATTTGGAATTTGGGAAGTTGGGAGTGTGAGGGTTTGGGAATTTGAGAATGTAGGGATGTGGAGATTTGGGGATTTTGGAATTTTGGAATTTTGGGATTTTGGGATTTTGGGATTTGGGAATTTAGAAATTTGGAATTTGGGAATTTGGGAATGTGAGGGCTTGGAAATTTGAGAATGTAGGGATTTGGAGATTTGGTGATTTGAGGATTTGGGAATTTAGAAATCTGGAATTTGGGAAGTTGGGAGTGTAAGGGTTTGGGAATTTGAGAATGTAAGGATTTGAAGATTTGGGTATTTTAGAATTTTGGAATTTTGGGATTTGGGAATTTAGAAATTTGGAATTTGGGGAGTTGGGGGTGTGAGGGTTTGGGAATTTGAGAATGTAAGGATTTGGAGATTTGGGGATTTGAGGATTTGGGAATTTAGAAATTTGGAATTTAGGAAGTTGGGAGTGTGAGGGTTTGGGAATTTGAGAATGTAAGGATTTGGAGATTTGGGGATTTTGGAATTTTGGAATTTTGGGACTCGGGAATTTAGAAATTTGGAATTTAGGAAGTTGGGTGTGTGAGGGTTTATGAATTTGAGAATGTAGGAATTTGGAGATTATGGGATTTGAGGATTTGGAGATTTGAGAGTTCGGGAAACTGGAACTTGATTAATTGAGAAATTGATGCTGCAGATTTGGTAATTTAAGAATTGTTAAGTTGAAAATTTAGATACTTGGAATCTATAACTTTAAGAAAACATAATAGAGTTTCTAATCTACGTACAAAAAAATTACTAAAAAATTAGATTCCTATTCGATTCAAAAAAGTGTGGAAGATTAATGTATCCGCAGTGTTAGACGATAGATTTAATTAAGATTAACCCCTACGTGGATGATACTTCTAATCCAGAAGTGTTATTATTGTTATAGAGCAAAAATGATTAATGTCTCTGGAATTTGCCAATTATTTATTATCCTACACACTTCAGTTACAGTTATGAATCCTTCATTGTTACAAAACCTATTATTACTTAAGGTCATTAAAAACGTTATCGGATGTTTCAAAAAAATGACGAAAGCACAGGTAAGACTCATTACTTCGCTCTGTTGAACATATATTATTTTAAGGATAATAATTGTCACGGTCGTAGCGTGTTCCTTAACCTGTTGCGTATTGCCTTTTAATGTTACGTGTATGGTCTTGTAATGCGATGCAAAGATTTCAAGGTTTTGCCTATATGGCTATGGACAGCTTCGCCGTTCGTTTGTGTTGCAAGCATGGACACAGTTCGAACAAGATTTAAACGAACTTGTAATAAATCATGCATACTTGCCATTGAAAGTTGGACAGTAAACCAGTTCTCCCGCATTATCCAACTTTTTTCCACGATTTTATTGGTCCCTTTATTTCTCCGTATACGATCAATTGAAATGTTGCCAATTATTTGTGCAATGACGCCCGTAATAACCTGTTTCCCATAATAGTTCCGAGAAAACATCTAATTTGCAAAAATTTGCAAGGATTTTTATCATAACTTGAACCGTAAGATTTAGAAAGCTGAACGAGTCATAATGTATCCAAGAATAGATTCTAGAATTCAATGTCAGTATGGTAATTATTAATGACAGGCAATACTATTTCATATATTTGTTACGGTAGTTACGTGTACTGGATCATTAATCACTTTCATCAATCACTCGAGTACAATTCAATCTGCACCGAGTAAACCTTGCTACTTTTTCTTTGACCGTTCTTTTCGAAGGAAAGTGTGATTGACAGTTGATGGAAGGAGTTTATAAAGCTTCATAGATATGGGGATACAGAGATCTAGGAATGTTTCGAATTAGAGACGTAGAGATGAGTGTGAAAATGTATGTAGAGATCCATGACTGGACGGATATAGGGGTGTAGAGATCCATGAGTGTATAGACCTAGGTATGTAGAGATCTATGAGTGTAGAGCTGTAGCTGTATAGGGATCGATGGGTGTAAAGATCTGGGAATGTAGGGATAGGGTTGGAATATGTAGGGATCTACAAATCAGGAGATCTAGGTATATGGGGATTTGCGAATGTGGAGATTTAGATATGTAGGGATCTGCGACTGTGGAGATCTAGAAATGTAGGTATCCATGAATGTGGAGATTTAGATATGTAGGGATCTGCGAATGTGGAGATCTAGGTATGTAGGGGTCTATGAATGTGGAGATCCAGATATGTCGGGATCTGCGAATGTGGAGATCTAGAAATGTAGGTATCCATGAATGTGGAGATTTAGATATGTAGGGATCTGCGAATGTGGAGATTTAGATATGTAGGGATCTGCGAATGTGGAGATCTAGGTATGTAGGGATCTGCGACTGTAGAGATCTAGAAATGTAGGTATCCATGAATGTGGAGATTTAGATATGTAGGGATCTGCGAATGTGGAGATCTAGGTATGTAGAGGTCTATGATTGTGGAGATCTAGGTATGTAGGGATCTGTGAATGCGAAGATCTAGGTATGTAGGAATCTACGAATGTGGAGATCTAAGTATGTAGGGATCTGCGAATGTGGAGATCTAGGTATGTAGAGATCTATGAATGTGGAGACCAAGAAATGTAGGTGTCCACGAATGTGGAGATTTAGGTATGTAGAGATCTAGGAATGTGGAGATCTGGGAATGAGGGTATCTATAAATGTAGAGATCTAAGTATGTCGGGATTTATGCATGTGGAGTTCTAGAAATGTAGGTATTTATGATCATTAAAATCAAGATATGCAGGTATCTGTGGGTGTGAAGTTCCAGGACTATATGTGTAGGTCCAACCTACAGCAAGCTGTATGTACTACATAACTAATATAAAAATCTAAAAGTCCGTGATTTAGGAATTTATAAATGTAAGGACATAAACGTACACGCGTGCTTTTATGGTCGAGATAGATGGTGATCTAGAAATTTAGGAGTATACGTCAGACGTTTCCACTTTTAGTACCTACAGATTCTCGGTTCAGTTTTCCCGATCGTAGAGTCCTGAAACTTAATCCTCGGCAAATATCAAGCAACTAAGCAATCAAATATACATCCATACATCGCCAAATTTATGATGTATCTGCAGCTGTTGAAATTCGATGCACAGCATTCACAGCGTATCTAAAGCATGACAAAATGCACAGAAATAACTTGACAGTGGTCGGAACTAAAAAACACCCATCGTTCAGGTGTGTAATTGCTAAATAAACACGCACTTGTTCGTGCGAATCACCGTAAAGGTTGACCGTAAAAAGCGTGGCGTTCTTGCGCAGTCATCGGCCCGCAATAAATTGCTATCGCAACACGATAATTATCGTTCGCCAGTGATATTTTTCGCCTGTTCGCGCCGGGTTCCGGTCGGGCTGGTATGCGGCTTTTTCCCGCGTTGTTTTGACGTTTCGATAGCGCTCGTTACTCGCCGGTTCTGGGACAGAAGCAAGATTTAGCGAGCGTTGACAGTACAATGGTGCTCGCGCGAACACTGCCAACGTTTCGCTGTCATAGCTTCTCGTGGGATCGCGGAACGCATGCATCGTTTGCGTGGACAGCAGTGTGGATTCGTTAAGTCGATATGGGAAGGAACACGCATTTTTCTATCGAGATACCGCCTCGATCGCTGAGCAAATAAATTTTAACGGCAGAAACGCCGGAGCGGATCCGTTTGAAAAAGGTATCCGACAAGCAAAATGACGATTATCAGGTGGTACGATTGCGTTCTGCGCAAGTGTGCGCAGGTGAACGCGAATACGGTGTGCTCGATACTTATAAAGGAGAGGGTGTGGAGCTTGTACTGTGCATAATTCCGTATTATGCCGGCTTTGATTCAGGTGATACGTGATTGGTATAGTAACGAGTGCAAAAGAACTATGGTACGATTATTTCAGTTAGTTTATGCTGTTACTGTTTTTTCTGAAATTTTTTCTCAAGTGATATAAAATACTGAATGAGAAATCTCTACTATAATTATTAGGAAGATACAACTTCATATCTACATATCATTACTGCATATTGCATTTGGCCAAAGAAAAATAAAATGAAAATAACAGAAAGTTTAGCATATCAATTAAGTTAATAGTCACTGACTTTTCTATGTAAAATGTACCTGGTTCATGTGAATCACATTGAATATATTAAAGACCTAAACGCTTATAAATATTTTGATGAAAACTCCCTCATAAATGAGAAGCATAACATATGCATTGCATATTTTCTAACTGGTTTCTGGGATTAAATCTAATATATATCTAGGCCGTATCGTTTGAAATTGTCACTGAAATATTTCACTATTATCTTATCCAATTACTTTGGTTCGGTAAGGAGATTGCAAATACGTGTCCTATAAAATGAGAAACGATCCGTGTTCGTTCATGTCGTGTAACGTTTCAAGTTTATGATTATTGTTGAGGCAATAAACGAGTAGCTAAAAGAGACCAGAAATAAATGCAATTGTATAATGCAAAAAGTCAGTATCTGTAGGTATATGACTCTTTAACGGTGCCAATTAATTTCGCCTGTAAGACTCTTTCTGTCGAAAATTTTATTTTAAACGCCGATCTTATCCCTCGAAAATTATCATTAATATGTCCTACGATTATCTCATCAAATTATTTTCTTGTAATTAGTAAATGTATTTCGTGTCGTACGATATACTACACCATGATTCATGAAGTCTAACGTTCGAAGTTTACGATTATCGTTGTTGCGGTAAATGGTCAGTAGCTCGGTTAAAAGGGGAGAGATTTGTAGAAACTACGGTGATAATTAAAAAGATTACGATGACGATTAAAATAACGATTATCCAGAGGCATTGCAACTCGAGTGTGTACAAGTGAACGTAAATACTGACCACCTTCGTGTAGCTGCGGATAGTCGCGAATAAATGGGCGTGTAAGCTAAACGTTCCGCTATGCTTCGCTGTAGTTTACAAGTCTGTGTCACGTTCAAGTATAAATTTTATCTGTGATCCTATTTATCTGCTTTATCACAGACGAAACTTTATGAAAGGAAATTGTTAGTTGTAATCACAGATCAAAACTTGGGTGGTGATATGATTGGAGTCAATGTGGAAACATATGTAGTAAGGTGTATACGTTGGACATATTATGTAGTAGGGCATATACATATGTAAGGTATACATGTAACAGGACATATACATATGTACGGCATATATGTAGTAGGGCAGTTTTATATGTAAGGTATACATGTAACAGGACATATACATATATAAGGCATACATGTAATAGGGCATATATGTAGTACAACATATACATATGTAAGGCATACATGTAATAGGGCATATATGTAGTACAACATATACATATGTAAGGCATACATGTAATATGGCATATATGTAGTACAACATATACATATGTAAGGCATACATGTAATAGGCCATATATGTAGTACAACATATATGTACATATGTAAGGCATACATGTAATAGGATATATACATATGTAGTACAACATATACATATGCAAGGCATACATGTAATAGGATATACATATGTAGGACATATATGTAGGGCACATATGTAGTAGAGCATATACATATGTAGGGCATATATGTAGAAAAACAATATGGAAACATATGTAGTAATGTCACATATAAAATGACAGCAGTGTAACATATTTAAAACTGGTAAATTGAGACGGTCAGAAAGTTCCATACTATAATATTATGCTGATCTTTACATTTATGAAGGTTCACGTTAAGAATATACGTTTTTAAGAATTAATACTGGTTTTCTAGCATATCACTTTTCATCGACCTGATTCTACATGTTAAGATTATAATCGATTGCCATGAACGCATGGCATTTGGGTTATGAACGAGTACCAATAGATTTCCGTGAAGGTGAAAATAGAATGCTCATGAAATTATACATCTGATATCCTAAACCAAAAGTCTAGTTTTTCTACGTTTGACAATGTGGTCTGTATCTGTCAGATATTTTACGTTCACTGCTTTCTGTGGTCGACAATCGATAGACGTACAAGTCGGAGTAGATAATAGAAAAGATATCGATGAAAGGCGAGAAACTAGAGAACCTTTCTGTAAAGTTACACTCATTGTCCACACCTGTCTCTTATTTATAGAAATCTGTGTTACAAATGTATCGATAATTAGGTTATCTAGTTTCAGATAAGATTATCCATTGTTCATGTATCGTTACGTAGAAACAGCAATTTTCAACATGTAGAACACATACGTGCAATTAAAGGCCAGATGACTTCTGGAATTCTGAATGGATTTGTCTTAAGTTTATATATACGTGTTGAAGTAATAATAAGAATAGTATTTTATGTAAAAGTTTTTGTTTATATAACAACCTTTTATTTTTTAGAATATTATTTAGCTTTGTCTACTAGGTTTTTACTTATTAAGATATTGTTTAGCTTTGCCTACTAGGTTTTTACTTATTAGGCAATTTTTTAAGTTTGTCTAATAAGTTATCACTGAACAACGATCAAGATCCACAACCTACACATGAAATAGTTTATGTTTATTTCATAGACTTCGATGTAAACCACAATGTAATTATCTCTCGTATATCTCGAAACGTAGTCTATTAGAAAATAAAAATCCTGAAAATTGCAGTTGTTTCTGTGGTCGATTTGCCCGAGTATAATTAAATGAAAAAGTAATCTCGTGGTAATCGATTTGTGCGCGAGTAATTAGAACAAAAAATAATAAACGCATGGTAATAACCAGTCGCGTTACCAAGGGAAGGGCAGGTTTAATATCAAGGTCTTTCTATTTATTGAACCCACGAGGAGCACATCGCTACAATTACCCATGATTTCTACTCACTGACACGCGATGCACGTAGAAGTTAAAGGCAAATCACCGACACGCTCGCCAGAAATGACCCTTGATTGCGAATAAAACAAAGAACGCCAGTATCATCAGACATGCACGAGTTAACGTTGACCTGGCGAGTTGGACGATTAAAGAGGAGGAGTTGCTTTCAATCTATTCCCTTCGCCGTTTTTAACCGACACGATATTAATAGCATTATTACGATTTTTATTACTGCGAATAGATACGAAATCTTTATGTCTTCAAGTCTTTCTATCTTTGAATCCTCAAATTTAAAAATTCTCATATCAAGTTCTCAAATATAACTTCCCAACTTATCAAATTTCCAAATTTCAAACCTTCTGATTCTCAAATCCTTAAATCCCCAACTTTATGACTTCTTAAATTTCCAACCCCTTAAACCATCAAATCCATAAATCATCAAATCCCTAAATTCCCAACTTCCCAAATTTCCAAACTCTCAAACCTTTAAATCCACAAATCTCCAAATCCCCAAATTCCCAATTTCCCAAATTTTCAGCCCCTTAAACTATCAAATCCACAAATCCCAAAATTCCCAATTTACCAAATTTCCAAACTCTCAAACCTTCAAGTCCAAAAATTTCTAAATTTTCAATTTTCAAATCCCCAAAGTACCAGCTACCTAAATTTCAACCCTCAAATCGCAACATTTCATAAACTCCAATTTTCAAATCTCCAAAACCCTATTAGTAAAATTCTATATCACCCCCGATGCAACGTTCCTATTTAATAATTTTCTCTGCGTGTTCATACTAACGATCCCCTATAAAAATATCAAAGTCATGTTCCAACGTTAGCGATGGAAATAAGTTTGTATCCCTGTTAAAAAGGCAAATTCTTCCGAACAAAAACAGGTCCTATGCAACTGTGTCATGCCACGTTGTAAAGATTGAGGCCTCCTTAGGAGATCTTGGCTGGACGTAAGAAGGGGTTCTTAGGGGAGAGACACACAACGCACAGTGTGTCGACCACGCAACGCACCTTACGTTGGATGTGTTACACAGCGTGTGCAATCGTGTACACGACGCGTATAAGTCGCGCACAGGTGAAGCAGAATCTCCGGTGGTAAACGGATGCCACTCTTCTTCTCTCTTTTTCTTTCTGTCTCGTTCGCCATTTTATATGATACGAGTTAACGTCGTCGTGGTCCTTTCTTCGTGAATGCGCGCAGGTTTATACCGGTCACTGGCATCCTGTGTCATTATCCATCATTACGAAGCTGGACAACGCTGAGGAATAGCCTCTGTCGGGATACAGCGTACCGTATAAAATCTCTTACTCTTTATTTTATTTCTCTTCCTTTTTTATTTTTCATTACATCGGCAATCGCCTCCTCCGTGTCATTCTGACGTTTAGCTAGAATCCGTACTATGCGTGTTTTGTCCGAGCTTTTAGCTGATTTTAGTTTAATTCGTCAAGTGTATGGGTGTATTTTAAGGTGATTGCGGAAGATATAGATTTTCATGTTTCATGAACTGATTCTTTTGTGAAGATTGGTGAGTAGATTGTTAGATCAGTCTATTATGTTCTGTGAGATTTTCATAATTGTTTCGTAAGTTAAAGTTAGTGATTTAAATTTTCTCGTAACACCAAAATTACATGATCTACATCTCAATAACACATACTTTGAGTATTACAGGATATTAAGAGTAAATATATTTTAAATCCATAATACTGTGCATAGTGTGCAATTTAAGAAACATAATACTCGAATTATTCGGTCGTATCATTCGGATTATCTAATCAGTTACAGAACGTCGTTAGATACCGTCTATGCGCTCGTTAAAGTCTCTCAGACTACACTGTACATATCTCTTCTACTCCTTTTTCCATTTATTACAACTGAATAAAGTGTAAGATTACTTTAGATAATTAACATAAACAGTTAATTATCGGAGTGAGTCGTTTCGATAGGGATCTAGCTCTCGTTACTCGGTTATTTTTTTCTCGATCTGTAATTACACCCTCATTACGGTGTAAGGCTGTTCGTTAATCGCGACGGCGCGTCGAATTCGTGAGATAACACTCAATCCATTAATACTCGGCTCCGTACACACGTACGATCTCTCTTTCTCGCGATACGAAGCATTAAAACCTCTTACGTCGTGTTCCCTCTCTCGGTTGGTTCATCTCTTGTTATGTCTTGCCGTTGAAGGTGGTTGTCGGTGCATGCTACACTCGAGATAGTCAGGTCGGGTTTGTTGGTCTTCGGGATGCTTTATTTTTCCAGTTAACGTTTGCTCACCTCTCGGTGACCATTTTTCTATGCAGATACACGCAATGGACCTCGATTTTCCCGATTCGTTATTTACCTTTCGCAACTGAAACGGATAACCATTATCTTTACGTTCTGTTTATTCGAGTACCTTAGAAAGACTAGTACAATCGTTTGAGACATGTTTGTAAATCTGGAGATTTGCAAATGCAATTAAATTTAAATTTTAAATTGAACAAATTAAAAATATGTGACTGAACTTGAGACTTTGTAAAATTGAATTTTATTGATTTATACATTGCAACTGCAAATTCGAAATTATAGTAAAGATATAAATATGATAGATATTTAAAAACTAAATGTATGTATAAATATTAAGAAATAAATGATAAGAAACTACAATTATAAGAAAGTACATTGAACATTCAAATTGTACAAATATTTCAACTGTTTGGCCATAAAATCTGAATTTTATCAGTGTTAAAACAGAATGTTTCGATTTTTATAATAGTTCTATGAACTCCTGTCTACTGCCACCGATAACCGGATATGCAGATGATGCTTCTGCCAAGTTACAGGTAGTAAGAATTTTATAGTTGCCTGGTACCGTGTTTACGATATTAACATCCGATGTAATGCAAAATTATGATCGTCTTTGCAGAAGAGGAAAATAAACGGCATCATTACTTGCAATTAATCTACTGTAATTTTAAACGTTGCTAGTTCAAAGAGTGCCCTTTTATTAAATATAAAAATGATTTATATTAAAGTATTTTTTTATATGCAGCTTTTCTGTAATGCTGGTTGTTATACTCATGTTTATGGTTACATATTTTAGGGATTATTGTGGTTTTACTTTTTAAGCTAAAAATATATAATCGACAGAATTATTTGCGGAAGCTTTCACAATGCATGCCATAAAATTATTAATTTTCGTGTTAGAATCAATACGTCTACTGAACTCCTGAATTCTTTTTGAGGTTCTAAATTGGTAAATTACCAAATGTATAAATTTTAGAATACAAATGTCAGAAAACTTGAATTTCTAAATTTTTAAATTTAAGATGATGAAAGTTGTAATTTTCAAATTGTCAGACCTCAAAGTCATTAAAATTCTAAATTCTCAAATTTTATATCTTCACGACTATAATAGAATGAAATCCAGATATGTGCAATCCATACACGATGTCCAAAAGTAGGAAATAGTAATTCGTAAAGCAAAAATCTTCAGGTAGCATTAATTGTAATGTATTGCGATATAAAGTATATCTACAATAGAACGCCCGCAGAGACGGCGTTCGGACGTTCAAAGATTTATTTAAACGTTCACGGGGTCTCCGTTATTCTTGGAAAATTTATTGAACAAGATTTAAAGAGCAATGGGGATCTAGGAGTTTCACTTCGTGAGCATATATCATCCGCTTACTGGGATATTCGCCAAGCATTTCGCATAAACCATTTATTCCGAATGTGCAATTACAAAATTCGAAAATCTTATAGAATTTAAACGAATCGTTCTTGGAGATAAACAAGTGTTATCGTGTGACGTAACGATTAACAATTAATGCGCAAACATTATTATAAAACATTAATACGATAATCTTAATTTTATTCGAGGAAAACATTAAGAAATATCGTTGTAATGAGAAAATCGTAAGAGATAGATGCTCCGTTAAGATAACAACTCTTTGTCTAGCGAATACAATACGGTTATTTAGAAAAAAGCTTCGTACTTGTTCCGTTCCTTTTTAAGCCTACCGATGTCAACTCAGTTGGCGAAGAGCTACAAATTGGTCAGAATAGAAAAATGGTCCCAAACGTACTTTCGGCGGTATCGGCTCGAGCGGTCGCAATTAGGCCAAAAACAATGACAGCAAACGTCTCGCGAGCGAGATAGCGCGAATCGCGTTCAGCAGTCGTTGGCGATATTATTCTTATTTGCCGAAATGTAACGGAAGTGTTCACGGTGGATAAAGCTTCTTTTACTCTGGGTCACGCGCCAACTGGTGGGTCGACATCTGTAGATTAGGAGAGCGACGATCAATCACGTGGCTAGAGACACCTTTCTCTGTTCTTGGCGTTTGGTTTCGCTTTATTATCTACTCGCAATAGAGTAGCAAGATAGTGGTCTATGTAATGTCAGACATTTGACGCAGTCCAACTTTGCAAATTCTAAAATTTGCAAGTCTCCCAATTTGTACATCCTCAAATTTACAAATTTACAACCTTGCAAATATACTTCTCGAAATCTCTATGTTTTAAAGTCTCAAATCTTTATCCAGCACACCAGCTCGTGTTCTTTCCACCGGTTTGCTTAATCCTCCGCTCTAAGACGTCCGAGCTTAATCTCTCGGTGAGTCGCTTTTTAATCAAGAATTACGCCGGGCAATTTCCCAGAGCGAGCGATCGTAAGAAAGTCCGTACACGTAGCTATAATCGCGGCGACTCTAAACAGGTTTCCAAGGGACGTCGGATGAAAAATCGTCGCGACACCGGCGTGTTTCTCAGAATTCCACGAGCAATCGAACTCGAACTTGAAAACGAGTCTGCGTGTTCTTAATACGTCGCCATTTTTCCGGCCGGTTTTCTGCGAGAACGCCCGATGACAAACTGGATCCGGCGCGTTTTCCTCGCGACGTGGAATTTTCTTTTCTTCCTCTCGCGTCGAGAGCGGATCGTGTACGAGCGGATGTTAGCGGTCGCGACTATATTATAGCAGTACTCGGGGATCATCCATCAACCGGATCGAGACAGACGAGCAAAAAGCTCAAACTCGTCTAAACCGATTGCTCCGAGCTGCTCTCACGGTCCAGCTTGAGTCGCTCATTTCAGATAACCCACGTCCTCTTCGTGAGATTGCGTACATTCTCTCGTGGGCATTTTTATCGTGTCAAGTACCGGCGACACGCGTTCAAGAATGTGGATGAAATCGCGTGTACGAGATGTGGACCTGATCATCGTCGGCTCTATAGACGGTAATGTCGAGCTGCACTCTTCTTTAGAGAGATGGATTATGCTGCAAACGGTGTTGACGATAGGATAATCGTTTAATGAGTGATATGCATGTGTTGAAGAGGTGTAATTGTGAAACGTAGTTGGAGGAAGCATGTATGGAGGTATTGGTTTATGTAGATTTGAAAGGTGAGATGTGTAACTGAAGTGTATGTAGTTGGAGGAGATACTCATTCTGGGGCGTATACTAAACATGGTAGGAGTCTATGGAATGTTATTGTTGGTAGTCTGTGTTGGTAGTTCTCATGTTTTCAAGTTTCCAAACTTACAAATTCTCAAGCTCCCAATTTCTAAATTTTCAAGCTTGCCTATTCCCAAATTCTCAAGATCCCCATTTCTAAATTTTCAAGCTTGTCTACTCCCAAATTCTCAAGATCCCCATTTCTAAATTCCCATTCTCGCCAATTTCCAAATTTAAAAAATTCCAAATTTGAAATCGCCCAGTATCCCAATATCCACACGCTCATCGAACATATCGATCTGATCATAGCGACAATAGCCACTATAGCAGGTTTCCCTAAGGAAAATGGCGACGTTAAGCGAGAAGTGTCTACCTTACAAATCTCTTGTTATTAGAAGTTTCAAATTTTATAAATATTGTGGGTAATATGACTTGAGATGCGTGCATTTCTATAAGGCGCACGATACCTATAAGAGCCGTTCACAATTTACTAAGGTTTAACGACTAGGAAGATCCATTATGGAATATCGTTTAAAGCCGCGTCCGCGAAAAGGTCTCGGTTATAGTGTTCATCAGCGAGCCGTATGTTTATAGGCGGATGAGTTTGTATTAACGCATTTTCTTAATGCTCATAAAGCGTAACGATTGCGCCGCGTTGCGCGCTGCCGCCCTCTAATGAAGACGTTGCTAAATGACTTTTTTTCGCGAGTTCATCTCAATATAGATTTCGCTAGATCAACTACTCAGGTTTAAGTGTTTAGTCGGAAACCTTTCAGTTGAGCATTTGATAATTTGGAAGTTTAGAATTTTGGGATTTGGAAATTCGGGGTTGGGGGAATTTAGGTATTTGGAGTTTTGGAGTTTGAACATTTGGGATTTAGGGAATTTTGGTACTCGGTGATTTGGGGAAATTAGGTATTTGACAATATGGGGTTTGGGGAATTTAATCATTTGGAAATTTGGAGTTTGGGGAACTTATATATTTGGCAATATGGGGTTTGGGGAATTCAGGTATTTGACAATATGGGGTTTGGGGAATTGAGGTGCTTGACAATATGGGATTTGGGGAATTTAATCATTTGGGAATTTGGGGTTTGGGGAATTTAGCATTTGGCAATATGGGGTTTGAGGAATTTAGGTAATTGCATATTTGCGGTATAGGGAATTCTGGTATTTGGAAATTTGAGGTTAGAGAAATTTGGGTATTTAAAAATTTGTGTTCAGTGAAATTTGGGTATTTGAAAGTTTGAATATTTAGGTATCGGGGATTTAGAAATCTTCAGATATGCAAATTAGTAACATACAAAATTGAACTCCTAAAAATTCGAGAATATATTAATTTGAGAAATGTAGCACTACAAAAACTGGAAAAACTTGAATACCAACAATATTCTATTGTTTTCAACATACGAATAAACATTGCATCTGCAAATTACGAAATTGTCCATAATGGCAGTCAAGTAATGGTCAGGTAATCGTGCAAGAATTCATAAAAGTCAGGTAACCATTTTCGGTGTACGAGGGTCGCGGTACATAAAGGATAACTGCAGCGAACAGTGGTACCTTAATTAAATTCCATCCGTTTTCGCGCTTGATTATCTCGTAATCCTCGAAACGGTTAATTTCATCATACGCGTGTTGCGTGGAACGCGCGTTTTGCTTCTGTGTCAGTCCGAAAGTTTTCCTCGAGTATCATTGCGGTTGTTGCATGTACTATTTACGGGGCTCGTAGAACCGAGCTAAAGTGCTGCTCAATGACCATTTACGCAAGGCGAAAATACCTGTCGCGTACCGGCTTATTATCATTTCTCGACGTAAAAACTCATTGCTTAGCTCGTGGCGGGCCAACACGGTTCATTAGGTATTTCGTATGAAAACGTTTCTGTGTAATTCCTTTTTTTTCGCTTTGCGTCTCTCCGTTTGACGGTTAGACGGTTTCATAGAAACAAGGATTTGAGAACGTTTTCTACAGTCGTTTTATTGCTCGAACGTTCAATGGCTTCGCTGAGCATCGTTGCAGTTGCAACTAATTGTATGTGTAATTGTGTCATCGCGCACATAGACACCGTCATTAAATATTTTCGTTTCGACATCGGCGCATGCCTGTCCGTCACGCTTTAAGGAAATGAGGTTACGGAACCTTTGGAGCAATTTATTATCTATCGTCGGTGTTAACGATCTTGCAGAAAACGATTCGTTAATTTATGCGGATCTTCGGATCGGGTAATATGGTAACTGGAAAGTATCGGGTTGCATATCGACCTATTTCGAAGTGTAGAAAGTCTGGCAAGATTTCATGACAAACTGCCGTGAAATAGCGCTTGTGGCATATCAATTTGATGCAAGTGAAAATATCAAGATAAATATTTTATTTATTTTGTTTATATAAAATGACTGTCGGTTGCTATAAATGTTAACTGTTTCTGATATGTATCAAGTTTGATACGAATGATGTATAAAAGTACGTCATGAAGTATTATGCATATAACAAAGTGGATGAATGTGTCTTAATTTTAATCCTACTTTGGCAAACTATGTGAACGTTTCACCTAAATACCTTCGTATATTTGTTGAACCGAATGATGGTTTGCTATAAACAAAGTTTTCCAAGTAAAGCTTAAGATGCATTGAAATTCTAGTTTCATCTATATGATCTAAACGATGACACACGGAGAGTAATCGAAGGCGAGCATGTTACCTGCGCAGTAAATTAATTAGTTGCACACCTTGTCACACTTCAATTATCATGACATAATTTCGTGCGTTCTTCGAGTCCTCGGCATTCTGCCTTCGAATTCTATCGATACCGATCAATCAAAGGATCTTAATCGCTGTCACGGTTCTGAAACCTTCTAGAAATTTTAATCTCTATCAAGCAGCGAATGTTACAAGAAACATCATGAGTGTGTGTTTTTGCTTTGTTAAAGCGTGTCAACCGCATTCGGAGCGCAGAGAAAGATACACAGAATCTGCCAGCAATCTGCCATATAATCTTCTTGATATTGGAGCCTCGTTAGATGACGATGATGCAGCAGCATCTGACGATTAACTAGAACCGGAACAAATTATGGGACTCGCTTCTTCTCTCATCCTTTAGTTGCTGTTCCACTAACCCAATCACGTCGCCAGCCTTTCTATGGACCGTGCCATAACCAATTTTTAGACAAACTCGCTTTCCACTTTATAATCGACCTATTTGCCGGAGATGCTCTTTGATCTTGGAAAGTAGAAGTATAGGAATATTGCAGTATATAGATGTGGGGATTTGGATTGAAATCGAAGGTTATTGGGATATGGGAATAATTCGTACAAATAATTTCATGCACGTCCGTTTTTCTTTCGCGTGCCTCCGTTATCCGTTTTCCAAGCGCAGAGAACACGCAAGCCAAGGGGGCAAAGAACGTCGGTCGTTTCGTGCGAGTCGAAGATCCGACCAACGTTCATTGATAAAACGACGGAAACCTTCCTTTTGCCGGCGCGAATTAATTAAGACGATCGATGCGTCCCGACGACCGGCACCCTCGCTCTCTCCACAAACCCGTGCTTAAGCGTGCCGTTCTGCGTGCCTCTGTCCTCCGCTTCTTATCTGGATCTTCGTGAAATGCGACGTGCGCGGTGTCCATGGCGTCCGATGACCGATCGCGAGGATTTACGTGGTTCGTTAAATTAAATTACGCCGACTTGTCTCGGATGGCTTAGCTATCGCCGATGGAACAAGTTATATTCAGCTACGGGAATCGCGTGCGTCTCGGTGAGACCGCTTAACGATATTAATTTATTTTTTATCGTATGGGCTCATTTGGAAGTTCTTAGCGAAACGATCGGGGAAATTGTAACAAAGAAACAGAGTTAACTGCGGATGGTTCTCAACTTTTAACCTAGGGAACCTTTACATGTTCTGGAACCTAAAGTGTCTTTCCCAGAACATATAAAGAAAGCGAACCACCAGTGGCCATGTTAGTTGTGCACATGTTAAAATGCGTACACTGTATATTTTGTACAAGTTGCAGTTGAAAATTGTAACAATTATTATGTACAACTATTTTGATATTTTGTATGTGGACAATTACTAGCTAATGTCTATATGAAAGGATGTAATGTATTATTGTGTCATACAAGCTTATCCTTAATTAATCTTGAACCTTGGTAAATCTTATTTAAACTTGACCCTGACTTGGTACATAACTTGGTCAAACTTGAACATGATGCGATAAATAGCTTGGTTAAATTAGATCATCATCTGGCACATAACTTGGTCAAACTTGAACTTGATCTGGCACATAGCTTGGTTAAACTTAAACCTCATCTGGTACGTAACGTTGTCAGACTCGAACCTGATGTAATACATAATTTGCTCAATCTTGAATCTGACCTGATACACATCTTGGTCAAATTTGAACCTGATCTGGTACATAGCTTGGTTAAACTTAAACCTCATCTGGTGCATAACTTGGTCAGACTTGAACCTGATGTGATACATGACTTGGTCAAACCTAAACCTGATCTGATATATAATTTCATCAAACTTGAACCAGATCTCGTCTAATTCAGGTCTATGCTCATTTAAACATTAGATGTGATTAAACGCAACTTCAAACAGAAATTAGATGTGACCAATGACATCATGACTGACCATCATTATGGACCAATGTTCATTGAAATTCTAGCTCAAACAAAATATGTAGATCATTTTCAGAAAAGATTCTCTCATAATTATGAGTAACCAATGGTTTATATCCTTTGTTAGATAATAATAGATCCCGTCTGGCCACTTGTCGTGTCATCATTTAAAAGGATGATACGAAAGTAGAATAACGAGTGCAGTTAGGTATCGTGAGCGTTTCAAAACGTCTCACGGTCAATTGCCGCAGCCCGTCGGAAGGCTGGCAGAGGCCCTGAGGCATAAAACTTTCATGAATCCGCGATACATCATAAGCTGTACGGCCGCCGTCTCAAACGAGAAACTGGTTTAACTTACACGTCCGTGCAATTACTTTTAGTGTTATAACAGCTTCTATGATGACGCGTATAACGCACGCAGGGGAGCCATATCCGACTCGAACGGCCTAGCTTTCTCAAGCACCAAGGTGAGGCAGGTCGAAAGTGCAAAGGTTGTAATGCGTCGGCCTCGTAAAGCAGAAATTATAAAGTGGTTCGTAAAGATGAGACTCGTTCTCTCGATAAAGTTTTAAATTAAACTTTATTTTTATAAATATTAGCAGTCCAAGATTTACTGCCAGTAAAGGTTGATGAATGTGCTGACTTTTAGATTAAGCTTTTTATTGCGAACATCAGAGGTATAGTTTATAATTTTAATATTGCATTTTCTTTATGGACTTTTAATAATAAATTACTTTTAATAACAGGGAATCTTATTGTCCCCATTTTCTTTTAATGGTTGTATTACCAAGTGACGATTCATTATTGTCCCTGGCAGTATAAGGTAGGATGATCAGTATGATCTTATGCTAAGCTTGGCCAAGTGACTAAAGTTGCAGATTTTCAAATTTTCGATTGTACAAATTGGCAAATTTTTAAATTGTCAAATTCTCAAGTCACTAAATTGGAGAAGATACAAAGATACGAAGCTAAGGGAATAAGGTTACAGAGAAGAAGAAGAAAAAGAAAAGGAGAAAAGAGAGTAGAAGGAGGTCGAGGAGAAGCGTGCATAACGCGTGGGTGGTTTTGCCCATAATTACATAAGGGTCTATTAAATGCAATCATTAATGGACATCTAATGGTAGCAGTGGCTTCGCGCAGGTAGTCCACATGGTCGCGTGATCATTTGTACTGCGTGCCGAGGAATGACTGTCGATCTTTGATTTGTTTGTCGCAGCAGAGTACTTACTCCATTGTGTCTCGACAAGAGTAATAGGTTTAAAATTGATAGATTAGTAGCTTGTTTATAGTGGCACTTTAGATCTTTTCGAAAATGCGACATGGGTTCAAATTTTGCGGACATTTTGGGTGATGGACTGGTTATTTGTTCAACATAATTAACTTGAACAATTTTTTCTTTTAAATTTGAAAATTTGGAATGGTTTCTAAATCTCCAAATCTTTAAATCGACAATTCATAAATATTTCTAATGCTCAAATCATCAAATTCTTAAACCCTTAAATTTCTGAGTCCACAAATTTCGAAACTTCTAAATCTCTGAGTCCACAGATTCCCAAACCCCTGAATCTCTGACTCCACAAATTCTTTAATCCCTAACTCCCAGACTCTACAATTTCTCAAATCCCTAAATTCCTGAGTCCACAAATTTCCAAATCTCCAAATCTCTGAGTTCACAAATTCTCTAATCCCGAGATCCCCAAGTCCACAAATTTCCACATCCCTACCTCCACAAATTCTCAAATCCCCAAATTCCCAAATCCCCAAATCCCCAAATCCTTAAATCTCTAAATCCCTAAGTGCACAAATTCCCAAACCCCCAAATGTCACCGCCCAAAATTAAAAAAAAGTTAGCTTCCAACGAGGAAGCAACTCAATGGAAGATGAAGCTGGAAAGAGTATATCGTTCAGGTGGAACGAAGTACCCTGTATTATATTCCAGAGGGAATTAACAAGATCCCCAGGGGGATAGAACGCCCACTGGTGAAAGATGCATTTCAGGATTAGTTGCTGCGAACGTGTATCTGACATCTCGCAGCACTCGGTTCTCGTGCTAGTCAATTTCATAACAAGAAGGACAGCAGGGGAAGTCCCACGTTACTGTATACCCGCTCTGACGAGGGATTACGGAATTTCCATGAACGTCTAGTTAAGAGACCGACGATCGTTGATGAACGACGAGAAAGAAGAACAATGCGCGAGTAAGGAGTTTACAAATTAACTGGCAACGGGAAGGAAACAGCGTTTCAACGACCACCAACGATGTGGACGTAACACGTCTTCTAATTTAATTAAGTTTGCGAATTTTCCGGTGAAATTGGGGATCTAGAACAGGGAGAGATTGTTGCGGAGATTAAGTGTGATGTAGGATTCAGGGTCGAAGCTTGGATATTTGAAATATTTCAATTAATTAAGGAATTTGGAGATATAGTTAGGGGATTTTGGTATTTGGGGTGTAGAAATTTGGAGGTTTACAAATTTGGAATTTTTGGTATTTGGTGATGTAAAATTTGGAATTTAGGAATTTGGGGATTTTGGAATTTGGCGGTTTAGAAATTTGGGGATATAGTAATTTGGGAATTTTGGAATTTGGGGGCTTAGAAATTTGGGTAATTGGAAATTTGGGAATTTTTTAATTTGGGGGTTTAGGAATTTGGGTGATTGGAAATTTGGGAATTTTGGAATTTGGGGGTTTACGAATTTGGGAATTTTGGAATTTGAGGGTTTAGAAATTTGGAAATTTTGGAATTTGGGGGTTTACGAATTTGGGAATTTTGGAATTTGAGGGTTTAGAAATTTGGGTAATTGGAAATTTGGGAATTTTGGAATTTGAGGGTTTAGAAATTTGGAAATTTTGGAATTTGGGGGCTTAGAAACTTGGGTAATTGGAAATTTGGGAATTTTGGAATTTGGGTGATTGGAAATTTGGGGGTTTACGAATTTGGGAATTTTGGAATTTGAGGGTTTAGAAATTTGGGTAATTGGAAATTTTGGAATTTGGGGGTTTAGAAATTTGGGTAATTGGAATTTTGGTGGTTTAGAAATTTGGGTAATTGTAAATTTGAGGATTTAGAAGTTTAAGAAATTGGTAGCTTGAAATTTGCAAAATGGAAAAATTAGAGATTAGGGATTTAAGGATTTGAAAATTTTAAAGGTTCGACTAGTTGAGATTTGGTAATGTATTTGGAAGATTTCGAGTGAGAGTGAACTTGGAAAATTCTGAAATTTGAGAATTCGAGGAATTATAAAATCACCCTCAATCATCCCTGTCTAAATATTACCGATATACTACCCATAACATTCCACAATTTCACCTTCAATTCGCAGTAAAGCTCCGAACTAAAATCTTCCTGATTTAGTATTCTCCACGTTTCCTAGAAATCTCTCCGTCATTTTTAGTATTCTACTAAAGAAGCTCTCTTAGATTTATGGTATTACAGTCGGACATTTCATAATTACCAGTTACAGTATCCGGCTCTGTTGATTTCTCGGACGATCATAGTAATTCTTGCTGCCATCTCATTGCTGTCGAGGAAACAACTTTCTTATGCCGCTTTTATTTTTAAGACTGACATTCGGTTAGCTGAGACGGTTCTCGTAATCCGATGGTTTCTAGTTCATTTGCGATAGCCGTTGTCATAAAATAGAATGTTGTCGTAAAGTTCAGGTGTCTGAACCTGGTGTTGGATCTCGATGCGAACCTCGCAGTATATTGGTGGGCGTTCAATCGTTATTCACCACCTCGCCGGGGGTCTGCTTACTCGAACCTTGAGCAATTCCTTTTCGAGTTTCGTATCGTGCCGTGTGCCGCCAATCAACGGCGTGATTCCATTCACGCTATCGATCATTCGATGCAGCTTCGATCAGTATCGATCTTGTGTGCTGCATGCAAGAATTTCAGGGACACGGCTCAGACGCATCAAATTCGTGTAAACGCACTCATTTTGATATTAGAGATCCTCTGCTATGGCTACACTGAAACTGAACAATTTCCATTCATCTTTTAGTACTATTGAAGTACTTTGTTCTATGTACTTAGTTAGTTTCATTTCATGTCTGAAAATTGTATTTTGTCTGACAAAGTAAAATGTTCCTAATTTTATTTAGCAAGGTTAATGAAAAATGTAGGTTCTGTTAAAAATTGTATTTTATAGAAGAAGTAAAAAGTTCTTAACTTTTTTTAATAACAAGACTAAAAATGTAATAGGTCCTCTTACTGCACATTTGTTAAAGATTTCATACTATCTTGATTTAACCTAAAATTCAATTAAAATTCATATATCTAAAAATTGTATTTTATACAAAAAGTAAAAAGTTCTTAATTCTTTTTAATTATCAAGACTAAAAGTGTAATGGGTCCTGTGTACATTAAATATTGCATCGTTGAATTAGTATAAGAAGAGGTATATAATTAATAGGAAATAGAATATTGGCACGGGCAAATAACAAGAGGAACCTAATGGCTAGTCATCGTCGCCATTAACCATACCGAAGGCAAATGTTAATACATTCGCGTCGTTCATTTCCGCGACAGTGCCTAACGAGGCATTTTTGCGCATACACAGACGTGTACTACGAGACAAAGGAGTGCGTGGGTTACAAGGGTGGTGAAGGATTGCACTCAGAAGAAGAAACAGCAATTTGGGACTCCCCACGACGCCTCTGCACTTAACATCGCCATTTCGTGTTCTTGCAGACCGAGTCATAAATCAAAAAGAGACCACGACTCTGGGGCAAGCTTCTTTTTTTTGCCTGTTTTAGCTTCCGAGCGGATCTTGTTATTAAACGTAATTTCAATTTTAATTACGGTGCAGGAGATTCATAAGGTAGCGTGAAGGTAACACGTAAAGTTGGAGAGAGGGTGAAGTTTATTCGCGATAAGAGATTCCAGAGGATACATATACAAGAAATAATTTGGCAATATGCGAACAGGTACTTCTTCTGTGTATCTTACTGTGGCTGTCCGTGAATTAGAATATTTCTCGGTTTAAGAACTTGCAAGTTTGACAAATGTCAAATTAGATAAACTTCTACATTTCTAAGTTTGAAACTTACTAGAAAATTTAGAATTAAAAAATTTCATAAGTCAACAATTTCTGGACCTGTATACTTGGTAGTTTGGTTGTGTATAAATTCTCAGATTGAATTTGAAGGAAAATATTTATATAAAAATATCAGTACAAGCTGTCACTTAATTCTATATCCCCACTTCTGAGAATACTGGCAATAAAAAGCAGTGATCGAATTACCGGAGGACAAACATCGAACAATTTCCTATGTCTTCAACAATACACAGCTTTGAAGTTGAAGTAACCGCAAGAACAGGTTGATAAGCACTTTGTACGCGTAGAAGATTGATCTCGGGCAAGAAACCGCGAAGCGATACTCTTAAAACTTCCTAGACTAGTCTAACTAGATGTTATCCTCATTTTCTATCCATTTTCTAGCATCCTTCTCTGGTGATCATCCGATGGTTTCACTCTGTTCTTCCTATTCGATGGTGGTTACTTCTTTCTTGCTGTTCCCTCTGTTTCTTGTTTCTTGGTCGACGAACGTGGCCAATGGTCTCTCTTGTACTCTTATATCTCTCTTGGCTCCCGTTCGATCTCGATCCATTCAACCAAACGACCAAGTACATGCTCCAGATCACAGCAGCTCGATATCGGTAGCAAACGAGCGGCAAAGAAGAAACTGATACCGCTAGTAGAACGAACGTACCGGTCGTACGTTTAATGAATGTAATTCAATAGAACGCCCACGAAAAGATTCGGTAAGCTTTTCTTCCGTAGGGTTGCTGCGGCAAGCTTTCTTGGTGCTGGGGTTGGGGAATTTTGCAGGTGGATTTGGGGATTTAGGGAATTAGAGAAATAGGAAGTTATATATTTGGGAAAATGGAAATGTGGATTTATTTATTTATTTAATGTGGATTTGAGAATTTGGGGACTTTGGGAATTTGGAGACTTTGGGAATTTGAGGACTTTGGGAATTTGGAGACTTTGAGAATTTGGAAATTTGGAAATTTGGAAATTTGGGAATTGGGGAATTTGGGAATTTGGAGACTTTGAGAATTTGGGGACTTTGAGAATTTGGAAATTTGGGAATTTGGGAATTTGGGAATTTGCGAACTTTGGGAATTTGGGGACTTTGGGAATTTGGGGACTTTGGGAATTTGGGGACTTTGGGAATTTGGAGACTTTGGGAATTTGGAGACTTTGGGAATTTGAGGACTTTGGGAATTTGGGGACTTTGAGAATTTGGAAATTTGAGAATTTGGAAATTTGGGAATTTGGGAATTTGGGAATTTGCGAACTTTGGGAATTTGGGGACTTTGGGAATTTGGGGACTTTGGGAATTTGGGGACTTTGGGAATTTGGAGACTTTGGGAATTTGGAGACTTTGGGAATTTGAGGACTTTGGGAATTTGGGGACTTTGAGAATTTGGAAATTTGAGAATTTGGAAATTTGGGAATTGGGGAATTTGGGAATTTGCGAACTTTGGAAATTTGGGGACTGGGAATTTGGGAACTTTGAGAATTTGGAAATTTGGAAATTTGGAAATTTGGAAATTTGGGAATTGGGGAATTTGGGAATTTGGAGACTTTGAGAATTTGGGGACTTTGAGAATTTGGAAATTTGGGAATTTGGGAATTTGGGAATTTGGGAATTTGCGAACTTTGGGAATTTGGGGACTTTGGGAATTTGGGGACTTTGGGAATTTGGGGACTTTGGGAATTTGGAGACTTTGGGAATTTGGAGACTTTGGGAATTTGAGGACTTTGGGAATTTGGGGACTTTGAGAATTTGGAAATTTGAGAATTTGGAAATTTGGGAATTGGGGAATTTGGGAATTTGCGAACTTTGGAAATTTGGGGACTGGGAATTTGGGAACTTTAGGAATTTGGACACTTTGGGAATTTGGAGATTTTGGGAATTTGAGGACTTTGGGAATTTCTGAATTGGGGACTTTGAGAATTGGGGAATTGAGGAATTGAGGAATTGGGGAATGAGGAAATTTGAGAATTTGAAGAATTGGGGATTTGGAGACTTTGGGAATTTAGGATTTCAGGAATTTGGGAATAAAAAAGAATAAAATATTTCGCTCTCCTCATACAGTTCCCTTCAGTCCCTTTTTTCTGCAGCTCGAATGTTTGGAGATTGCGGTCGACAAAGAGTGGTAGTCAGAAAGGATTCGAGATTGGATCACGCGTTAAATCGCGAACCTCTCGAGCAGTTCGATAAATCATCTTGAGGGTTGGCCACTTTACAGGGACACCCTAATAATCGAGACGTATGCGACAAACATTTATTATGGAACGCAACTGATGCGTGGTCAAGGAGGTTATATTATACCGACATTTTTCAAACCGATTACATTCACGGATGGGACTACTTCAGTATCTGACAGTGACGATTATTTGTCTCGCTGTTGATTCTTAAAACGTTATTGATTGTCTGAAGATGTTTACCAATGTTAAAAGAAACAAATTGTGTAATTCGTGAAAATTATAATGTCCCATTTCAGGGACATTAGTTGTGAGCCTGTACAAAGTACAATTGGTATCAAACTTGAAAGTCTTTATGCTTTAGGTTTGTCATGTTTGACATGTGATGTGACAGGTCTGTCTCGATGTTATAGACCAAGAGATTAAAGTAAAAAAACATATTTACATGTTATTAAATTAAAATTTAAAAAGTATGAATCATCTATCGAAACAGAAGAGTGACTCCCACATGTTCTACATTTTATACCACCACACAATAATAAATTTCAAAGTCCTCCCGATTTGCATGAATAAACCTTGATTACACTAATAATCGTTCCGATCTGTCCGCGGTAATTGAACAATTTTACAACAAAATACACGGAAACGCAATAAATTTATTTTCCAATTGCCAGCATCTCGTAGTTAAAGCTAAGGAGCGGAAATAAATGAAACTTGATCTTGATGTTAGGATAAATGGACCGAATAAACGGAATTCCATTCGAGGAAAGTTTATAAAAAATATGCAAGAAACTAGGTGAAAGGAATCTCCGTTTCTTTGTCGTTTTATTCGGATCGATTTTATGCTTTCACGGTCCGCTAGCTGATTTCATTGGCATCTCTGCAGATAGCCAGCATTATATCGATAGTGAATGGTTCCGAGGCATCGCGGTCGGGAAGAGTAACCGGTGCAATAGAGAATAAAAGGCTGATTTGCATTGGAAGACGCGTAACGCGTTCGTTTTGCCAAACAGGTACTTGCTTGTTTATAATCACGGCCATTGGAATTCACTTTACGACGACGATGGCCGTTCGAGTTTCTTTATTCGTGCGCCAAACAACTTCCGCTTTTCAACGCAGTGCTGTTCGTGCTCTTACGTTTCTTCTGCACGTAACATACATTATACTAGATTTAATTATTACATTTAATACGATTTCTAGGCTCGGCAGCACTAGGTTCACAATCTATTTTTAAGGATTTTTGATGATTTGAAAGTTTGGGGACATAGTTTGGGGAAATTTGAATATGGGAATTTGCTGATATTGGAGTTTAAGGATTTAGTGCACTAGAAATTTGGCGATTTAAGGCTTTAGAGATGTAGGAATTTAGGGATTTAGGGTTTAGGGATTTAGGGATTTAGGGATTTAGGGATTTAGGGATTCAAGGATTTAGAGATTTTGATATTTGGGGATTTAGGGATTTAAGGATTTAGAGATTTTGGTATTTGGGGATTTAGGGATTTAGACATTTAAGTATTTAGGAATTTAGGAATTTAAGAATTTAGGAATTCAGGAATTTAGGAATTCAGGAATTCAGAAATTCAGAAATTCAGGAATTCAAGAATTTAGGAATTTAGGAATTCAGGAATTTAAAGATTTAGTGATTTAGGGATTTAGAGATGTAGGAATTTAGGAATTTTAGGATTAAGGCTTTGAAATTGAAAAATGTTGGAAATTACGGTTCTAGGGATTTAGTGATTTGGAAATTTGATTTGATCTAAGGATTTAGGAGTTTGAATGTTTAGAAATTAAATTTGGGGTTCTAGGGTCTTGAAGATAGTAACTTTCAGATGCCTAAAAATTTAACAATTTTGAGATGGAAAATTCAGTGACTTCGGATATTTTGCAATTTAGGAATTTGTAGATGTATAAATTTGAAGTCCTGCAATTTGGGAATTTAGGGATTTGAGGGCAAAGAAAATTTGGAAATTTAGCTATTCCATTTTAAAAATTGCCAATGTAAGAATTTAAGAATTTAGATACCTAATAACTAAAAAATGAAATTAAGTAATCTTGAAATTAGAGCATCTGATAAATTAAATATTTGAGAATTACAAAACTATTGAAATTTAAAAATTTCCCTCAGATTTGCAAACTTGACAATTTAACAAATAACAAATATAAAAATTCGTACATCCGAAAATTTCCACGGAGTTTCTCATACAAAGACGAGAAAGTGGATTTGCAAATACATGAAGTTTTGATATACCGATCGAACGTGCCCGAAGCCAGATAAGAGTAGGATCAGCACGAGAAAGTTCCGGATGACAAGTTGCTGATTTAGGTATAACCTAACTTTCAAAAATGAAAGGTCAAGAACTTAGTTGCCGCACATAATCTAATCTTTCGGATCCAACATCACCGTTAGATGTTCCTAGCCGAGATTAAACCTCACGCTTGATCCTGAGCTTGTCGCAATATATTCGAAAAACAAGAAAATCAGTCGTACGAAGTACCGCTGTCAACCCACGAGCTGACGAAGAAACTCAGAATAGAAAAATGGTCCCAAACGTACTTTCAACGGTATCGGCTCGAGCGGTCGCAATTAGGCCAAAAACAATGACAGCAAACGTTTCGCGTGCGAGATAGCGCGAATCGCGTTCAGCAGTCGTTGTCGATATTATTCTTATTTGCCGAAATGTAACGGAAGTGTTCACGGTGGATAAAGCTTCTTTTACTCTGGGTCACGCGCCAACTGGTGGGTCGACATCTGTAGATTAGGAGAGCGACGATCAATCACGTGGCTAGAGACACCTTTCTCTGTTCTTGGCGTTTAGTTTCGCTTTATTATCTACACGTAATGGAGTAGTTAGATAGCGGTCTAGCTAATGTCACAGACATTTGACGCAGCTACAATCCAACCGCTATCCGCCTACACATTGAAGCTAGTGGCGTCGAAATCGGTGAATTTGCTCGTTCCATTGGTGGTGTAAGGTTACCTGTATCCTCGAATAGTACTACCATCAGGATATCTTGATCTTTGCGAGCAGATAACGAGCCTGCTTGTTTACGAAGCCTGACGGAGTATTTACCACCGCGATAAACAGAATAGAATCGGTGTCTACGCCATTGTTGCAATTCTAATGTAGGTGGTTCGCGAATGGACCGTGTCGGCATCAAATGCCTGTGACATTAGGTGCTATTATCTAGCAGCTACTACATTATTTCGAGCGATGAGGCAACGCGGCTGTATTTCTTCGATTATTTTCGCATTACCGAGCAACACCTTCTGTTGCACGTATTGTGATTGCAATTTCAAGATATTTATGGAGTATTACATTTTTTTCTGATCTTCGATTGCTATTCTTGTCTCTTCAGGCATTTCTTCACTTCCAGTGGAAATTACAGATTCTCCAATTTATAGATTACTACATCTTTTTATCTTCAACTGCTATTTTCATCTCTTCAAACACTTCTGAATTTCGAATCGAAACTGCAGATTCTCAAATTCCTAAATTTATAAATTTTTGAATATTTAAATTTTTAAATTCCATTTTCCTCTAATCTTGCATTCAGATACACAATTTTCCAAGTTTGTAAATTCTCAAATCCCTATTTTACCAAATTCCATCAAAAATATCTATCTCTTCAAATTTGAGAATTTAAAAATTTCTAAATGTTTCCAAATTTCTAAACGAAGTTTCCATAATTATTGCGAAGAGTTCAACAGAGAGTAGAAAGATTAATTCATTATCGTGAAATATTGTTCTCGGATAGAAACACCAGATAGTTCATCCCTAACATCTTAACTCTTCCCCCTTTTATTTGGTTACCTCGCCTTATCTGGGCAATCCTCGACGAACGCTGTCGGCGTTATTACCTTTACGAACCGAATAATCATCCACAGGCATATAGCGGCTTGTAGAACAATGTGATAGACATAACCCGTGACCCGATACCCTAATGAGAGTACTCAAGCTTCGAGGGTTTATACGAGAGACCTGTTCTTATGGCGATGTAATCGGTCCGTTGTGTTCGGTAAATTGGATTCGATGATAGAGACCATTCTGCATTGTGTGGCTTGTTTCAGCCTCCTTGCATTCTACGTGAATCGTTGCACATTCTGCTCTATAACAGCCTAAACGATATGAAATCGGAAAAATCTAGTGGAAATTTAAAAATGTGTAAGACGAGGTAGAAAATGATTGCAACGAGTTCGATTTGAAAAATACTATAAATTTTTTATAAAACCGATTCCGTGGGCGAAGTAGTGTCTTCGAAAGGTCTCTCAAGAAGAATGCCCTCTTCCCGTTTCGCAAGGTTTCCTATTTCCCGCGAAACTTGAGGTCCCAGGGTTGTTTTATGGCTTGGATGTCACAGTGTCAGGCCTCGACCCCGTGGTGGTCATCGTAGAACGGTCATGTGCCCTTCATCCCTGCTTTATTAGGGTGGGTCACTGGGAATTTTCTAACAAATGCGAATTTTAAATTTTAGAATTTATTTAGGGGTTTTAGGGATGGGTAATTTGGGGAGTTGATGAGGGTATTTGGTTATTTAGGGGTTTCGGAGATGGTCAATTGGGGAAATTGACAATTTGGGTATTTGGCGATGAAGGAGTTTTGAGGGTTTAGGAATTTGGGAAATTGGGTATTTTGTAATGTAGGAGTTTGGGGGTTTAGGAATTTGGGAAATTGAGAATTTGCTAATATAGGTATTTGGGGTCTTAGGAATTTAGTAAATCAGAAATGACCAATTTATGAACTTGGAGGTGTAAAAATTTGAAAAACTACAAATATAATATCACCCAAATTTGTCGATGCAGAAATTGAAAATTTTAGAAATCACAAACACTAAAATTTGGCATCAACAAAATTAAAAATTTGGAAATTTGATAACTTAAAAATTTCGTTATAGAAGTTCTGCACATCAATTCTAAGCACCACAGGTACCACACGTGTACCACTATGAACTATTGAAATAGTCTTCTAAATTTGTCTAGCATCACCCATCGAAAATGATCTCGAACGTGAAATGAACACATCGCAAGAAAAGGCACGTGACACGAGTCGTACGAGGTGTACCACGTTTCCGGAAAGTAAATTCCTAAAGGCTTGTTTAAATGCTGGCTGCATTCGGTCGCCTTGAAGCCACATACCGGTTATGTCACGATGCCGCAAGTGGGCCACACCGTGTCTTCGTTTTATTTCGACCGAGAACTTCTGTATCTTTCTTTTCACTTCTGACTGACTCTCCTTTTGTGTTAAAGAATTATCCCGTAGAGTAACGACCCTCTTGAGAAACTTGATTTACCTCTGTCGCGATCACGTGGTTGCTTTAGTTGTAGCAACGGCTAAAGTACAAAGGTCAAACGCACTGTGTTTGTTTGTTTATGACTAACGTGATGGACGGAGCACTCGTAAAGCGTGGAATTTCAGAAATATATTTCCAGCGGGAGATAAGCGCCTGCAATCTTTCTTCTTGAAACATTGTTCCATAAAAAATTAATGAGCGGTTGCAATGAAGATGTTTAACGTTTTACGTGTACTGTGATGACAGCGTGTGTATTTATAGACATGTATGATTGCGTCAAAGTAGTTGATTTTAGATTTATATTATTTTTAAACTGCTTCAATTTTGAAACTGTTTGTCACAATTTTATTGTACTGTTGATCGTTTCAATTTTTTATTTTTTGTGTCAAATTGGAGATGAAAGAATTTTTGAGAACATATGTGATGTCATACAATTTTGTCAGACAAATATGTTACCAGATGTCATGATAATATAACCTAATACTGATCGAATACTTCCATAAGTTTCATACCGAAGAATGTCTTAAATGCGTTAAACTTGAAAGAGGATTACAGTATCAGGTACCTTATATGGCATAACGCTGCGATCGAATGCATTTGATATTAAGGAGTAGATATCAGATTTATAAAGTATCTTCAAAGATATTAGAGATATATAAAGTATTGTTGGTTTCGTGGTAAGCAATTCTGTACACGTTTTGATTGGACGTAAACGTCCTTATTCGTTGAACCTGATGTAGATGTCCTTGGTGCCGAAGAACATACCTGATAGAGGTTGCTCAGGAATAGGATAATCCCTGGCCTAAAAAGGATTCTGGAATCGTGCGATCTCGGTAGGAGGTACTTAACGTCGATTTAACCCTCCATTTTGGATCGTGAAACGCGATATAGTCAACTCTCGACATTTTATTGACGCACGAATTTTATCTTGTGTATATTTGTTAACTTGGCTTTATAAGAACTTTGACTTTCAAAATTGATTTACTGTAATTTTTTAATTGAATTTCAAATTACTAGGTTTCTAAAGTTCAATATTTTTACAATTTTTAAGTCTTAGAGTTTCAAACTTCTAATTTTTTAATAGAACTTCAAATTACCACGTTTTCTAAAATTCAGTGTTCTTGAATTTTTGTGTACATATATGGTTAAATATATGCATATATTTTTATTTATTTACTATTTATAATAAAGGAAAAATATATTTGTCACACAACCCACTCCAATACATTTAATTTAGAATCCCTTCCTTGATTTATTTTATGAATACAGGAGTTCGTAGGTAATAGAAATTAAGTGCAAAGGGTTAATTATTTAAACGCGACACGCGAAAGCGACTAGCACACGTACACAGAAATGTTTACTCTTGCTAGACTTTAAAGGTGCTTCGTAGAAGTTCCCGTTCGAAGAAAACTTCTTCTCTTAGCGGGAGCACCGGTTGAAGAATACCACGCAAATATAAGAAAAAGCTGGCGTTCGAGGAGCAATCATACCGAAGGTTATGTCCTTTTCCACCGAACAGGAACGAGAATACAAAAACGGAGAACACGACGGCCAGAGATGCTAGTCGAAGGATAAGGAGAAAAAGTATAAACTCGAGGCAGAAAGGATTCTTTAAGAATACCAATGCTAGTCCTTCGACGTCTCTTCTTGACGGATGACATTGAAATCTTACCTACGCGTAAACTCATTTAAAAGAGAAAAAATACGGAGAAAATCGATCACCGTTATAAATTATTTATCGCGGTGATCGCGACTAGAAATTCTGCAATTCGATCAACTTCGATGGCATCGAGCTACGGAATTCAGGCAGAAATTAACAAACATGTCTAGTATTTTTTTTATATTCATTTCTTCGGCGATCTTATGAAATTCATACGCTTGGATCACTGCAACGTCTGTGGCATTTATATTTCTTTATATCGTGTATGATGCATGACAGGATTTCGCAATTGCGTATCATTGTTATCACCTGAATTTATTTCGGGCTGTCACAAAATATCTTTACTGATCAAATTCTAATTTCTCCATTTACTAATTTCCCAATTTCCCAATTTTTCAATCTTCCAATTTTCCAATTTTCCAGTTTCCCAATTTCCCACTTCCTAATTTCTCAATTTCCCAATTTCCCAATTTTCAAATTCCCCATACCCTAATTTTCCAATTTCTCAATTTCCCACTTTCCTACTTCCCAATTTCCCAATTTTCCAATTCCCCCAATCCCTAATTCCCCCATTCCCTAATTCCCTCATTTCCTAATTCCCCCATTCCCTAATTCCCTCATTCCCTAATTCCCCCATTCCCTAATTCCCCCATTTCCTAATTCCCCCATTCCCTAATTCCCCCATTCCCTAATTTCCCCATTTCCCAATTTCCCCATTCCCTAATTCCCCCATTCCCTAATTCCCCATTTCCTAATTCCCCCATTCCCTAATTCCCCCATTCCCTGATTCCCCCATTACCTAATTCCTCCATTTCCTAATTCCCCCATTCCCTAATTCCCCCATTCCCTAATTTCCCCATTTCCCAATTTCCCAATTCCTTAATTTTTCAATTTCCCAAACTCTGAAACTTGCAAATTCCCAATTTCCCAAACTCTGAAACTTATAAATCCCAATCTCCCAAATTTCTAAACTCGTCTAACCAAACTTCCAAAATCCTCAAATCCCCACATCCCAAGATTCAGAAACCCCAGCTGCTCACATACCATCACCAAAAAAAATCAACTTCGTACATCACATAAAAGTACATCTCTAGCAACATTTCTAGCAAAGCAGGAATTTTCTTTTTGCGCAATTCGCTAGTACGATTCCTACTGTAGCACGTATTATCGAGTCTCATCACAGAAGTCCAACGAGCTCTCGAGTAGATGCGCGATCGGTGCTCGAAGAACAGGTTGCCATCCAGCTTTTTGCAGGTGGCTTATAGTGCAACCACTGTTTTCTTTCTCTCTCCTTCTTTCTCCTCTCTATCTCTCTCTTTTCCTCGCTCTCCCCTCAGTTTCTTTCCCCATGGCATTTCTAGGTACCTCGTATCTAACGATCTCGTCTGGAGTCCGTGCTGCTCTTGAAACTCGGTACAAAATGTTCCGACCAAGACCGTGAGCCGACGTTAGTTTTATCACCGTATCTTCGCGGCCATTTCGATGATGTTTCATTGCTACGCTTGCTAGATTAGTTCCGATACGTAGGTGTAAAGATCCAGGTATCGAGCACCTGTTTCTTCCCCCTAGATTGATCGATTCGATTGATTTTTCTGGTGTTTGCCTTTTATTTTTACTTCAAACGTGAAGGGTTAATCGTTTGGATGGGGACATACAGGGTGGTTCAGAAATCGTAGACAAAAATTTGGGCTACTGTCTGATAACGTGATAACTCATTGTTTGATAACGTGGATTTTATGACTCTTTTTGAAGAGTACGTAGTTTACGAAATGTTTTAGATAGATTGATTGATATTCAGGATTGACTTGTTAGGGTTGGAATTTTATTACATAGGTTTGTCGTGTAAATTGATACTGGTAGTGATATTTAGCATATCTCTTAGGTGACATTTAGCTAACGAAGTCATAGTTTTTGTCTTCAGATTCCACATTCTTAGGTCATCAATTTTTAAGTTCACAAGTTCCCAGCTTTCAAACCTACCAATTTCTAAATTCATAAATTCCCACATGTACAAATTAAGAAATCGCAAAGTTGTTAAATGGACTACCATTAAAAATTGACTACTCAATGTCTATCACAGTTGTGGATTATATAATTATCACAATATATTGCTTAATCGGTACATTATTTAAACTACATATTACTTAAACGAGTAATTTTCTAAAACATCCCAGAAAGGATTTTCTCTTGGATCGGTTTTTTTCTTCAGTCGGAAGTTATTGTCTTATCTCTCAAGACAGATGATTAATGTTAGGATCCAACGTTTCAATCGATAACCAAGGGATGTCAGGTGTCAGTCGTGTCCACGTGAAAAATTATTCCAACGCGTTACACCATCAGTGTCACTTAATCGTTGGAATTATCTTTCACGTGGACGCAATCTATAATCAGCAAGACCTGTGCTACCGATACTCTTTAAATCTCTGTCCGTATGAAACTCGTATTTCTATAAATCAAGATTCTTCACGGTTGCGTGTTACTTTCGCTTTAAATCAGCATGGTAGATCGATCTTCGATCCTTGCTCCTTGTAGAAACTCTTGAATGCGGTTGACACCGTTTATGTATGAAAATGGTGCCGGCAATCGATGTAGTAATAAAATATTTGAAATGTGGAAGATGCATTAGATAAATTCGAAAGTTACTAGTTTAGATGTCGAAGGTGTAATTCTTCCTACAAAGTAGGTATTTTCACTTTCTGTGTATAAACATTTTATGGATTATTTTATAGAATATTCTAATGAATTGTATTTGCTGTTTGGTGTTAGAAGATGGTGGACATTGTTTAACAACCTCTAATCAAACTTCCTGCTGAATTACCTTCCGGAGAATAAATATAAAATAATACTTCTCATGGTATTATGATATTCAATCTTTAGTTAACTACAAATTTGTTTAATGTATGATAAGTATTCAATTTATTTCATAATAAATAGCTATTAGTAGGTGTCTCAAAACTTGATACAACTTTCGCATGCATCTGACTCACATTGTTAACTTTCAAACTGAACGCAGAGGAAGATATCAGAATATAGTTAAAAAATTTAATACAACATTTTGCACAAAATATCTCGTTTTTAAAAAAATTATTTCGGTCCTAAAATATTTCATCTTCAGTGAATACCTCCTCCAAATTAAACTATGTGGATATAAATTTCAAAATCTCGTCCAAAAAATGTTTTACCTTGCACGAAACATTTTAGTTTAAAACTATTTAAATTTAAAACGTTTTACAAACAGAGTCTCTTGAAGGTTAATACATCCAAGGTGTTCCGTTACATGTGAAGCATCAATGGATTATGAATTCGTCTTTCATCTCGATTCCTTATTCGGATATCGGGCTCGATGCCGCTAGGATCCTTGGATTTAATAATGCCCCATCTGGTCAGATTTATGTCTGCCGATATGAAATCGAGATTGTTCGAAGGTAGCTCGTTTTCGACGTGGACATCTTCGTTCGCGAGCGAACTGTGCCATCTGATTCACGTACACTGTGCGTAAACCTTATTCCAGTCACGTTCGCTTATGCGCATATGCTGTGCATGATCCTTTATTTTCTCCGCGTCATTTACGCACGTTCTTCGAGTTCAGACGCGGCTTCATTATAACTAATGATGTTGTAAATTCCACGATAACAATGCCAGATGAGCCCTAAACGTTTGATTAATGTTTTTGCTACTGGTTACGCCACTCCTCACTGGATAAGCTGGTGGAAGTGCTTTACTTTCTACAGGGAGCTTGCTTAAGGAAAAAAGGTCTTGCGAGACAATGGAGAGACAAACTTCGTATTATTGCGTTTGCAGCGGAAAACTTTAGAAATTGACGATGAAAGATAATTTTCCAATTGTTGTATTTGAAAATTTACCCATTTTCCTAATTTCACACTTCGCAAATTTTCCATTTCCAAATTTCCCATTTTTCAAATTTCCCATTTTCCTAATTTCCCAGTTCTCAAATTTTCCATTTTCAGATTTCCCAATTTAGAAGTTTCCCAATTCCAAATTTCCCAATTCCAAATTTCCCAATTCCAAATTTCCTATTTCCCAAATTTCCTATTTCTCAAATTTTCCATTTCCCAAATTTCCGATTTCTAAATTTTCCAATTCCAAATTTGGCATTTCCCTATTTTCCCATTTACCAAATTTCCCAATTCCAAATTTCCTATTTCTCAAATTTCCCATTTTCCAAATTTCCTATTTCTCAAATTTCCCATTTTCCAAATTTCACATTTCTCATTTCCCAAATTTCCCAATTTTCCCATTTCCAAATTTCCTATCTCCCAAATTTCCCATTTCTCAATATTCCCATTTTCTAAGATTCCCATTTCTCATTTCTCATTTCCAAAATCCCAAATTTCATAATTCGCTTCCAAATTTCCCAATTTCTACATTTTACCATAGAAAAGTAATTCCCCCAGTATGTGTTAAATTACTTGCGTAAGTGCAATATAACCATAGACTGCAATCTACTTAAACTAAATCACTTCACCTCTCAACTCTAGCACTCACCTCATGTAGTTAACGTAATTTTAATACGTAGAACCCTACAGCAAATACCAATATCGCAACTTTAATATGTTGATATAATGAACAATAATTTAAAGTACCGTTGCAATTTACTAATTTCGCAAAGTACAGGTGAAAAGTTTAAATTAGAAAACGGGACTAATTATAATGCGTGCTTATCGTGGAATGTAACGTGTTAATGCTGCTTAGAATCTTTCTTCGATTACTCCACTCGTTCGATTATACGATTATATTAAATTCCTGGGTGCCGGTCACCGCTGACCCCCACGGTAGTGAATGTATTAAACAAGGAAAGAAGGTGTGCTGTCGCGTGAACGCTTACAATGCAAAAGTTCGCACAATGTCGTAAACAACGAGGCAGGATTTCAAGAGAGCTAACTTTACTTTCTACGGACGCGAAGCTAGCTATTATTTTCAAGCTGTGCGCGATCGTGCCTCGCTTTTCCACCGCTCGTTGTTTCGCCATCGATAGGAAACACTTTTACTTCGCGATGCGGAGATTTAAGAATCGGCTTTTAGATCATTAAAACGTTTTGGTTCATCGGATCTTTGCGATTAAACTAATCTTTTGAATAAATTAACGGTGTTCAATCGAATCGAATTGATAGATAACAAGTTTCAAAGTTCAAATTCACAGAATTACAAGCAAAATTATATTGTTACAAGCTGTTATGTGTAGTGTAGAAATTTGCATATCTGGACATTTGGAGGTATGCATATGGTAAATGGAATATGAACGTGAAATGTGTTTTCATATGGAGTATAAATGGTGGACAATGTAGACATTCGGAGAATATAGAAATTTGGGTAATACAGTTGAAAGATAGAGAATAAAAATACAAAAATTCAAAATTTAGTAGATTTGGAAATATAGAAATTTCATATGTAGAATTTTCATATGTACCATGTGGAGATTTAGAAAATATAGAAATTCAGAGAGTACAGAAATTGAAGAATATCAAAATTTAATCGTAGAAATTATAATCATAGAAACTCAAGGATACAGTCTTTAAAATATTCAAAAATTTTAAATATGTAAATTAGAGAATACAGAGATTTGCAAATACGTAAATTTGAAACTCCACAAACATGGTTGCTCACAAGGATGAAATAATCCTCAAAATGAAATAAAAGAAAAATGCATTTAAGAAGTTACAAGTTTCATTTTATCAAATAAATAGAGCGTAATATATCTATTGATTACGATACGTTTAAACAACGATAAATGAGAAATCGATACAACTGCGAGTAAGCAAATGAGACGCAGGCTACTGGGTTTCAGGGTGTACGCTTACAATCGTCGAGCTGTAACACTGCACTTATCTGCATTCATGAACCTCTATTTTCAATAGCGTGCTCGACACCCAGTTGTTCGTAGCATCTTTTAAATTCATATTATACCCGCCGGACCGTTTACAGCAAATTATAGTGGCAACATAAATAACGCAAACGTGGGTAACATGCGACCAATATGATTTATCGTTATGGACTGAATATGCAAATGTCATTTTACATTTTAATATCACTCTAATTAAATCGATCAGTCCACAATTTGATGCTATATCGATAATTGCAACGGAATTTAGTGTCAATTTCATCTGTTTCGTATTACTGATCATTTTCTTATTTTTAACATCATTAATCACGTATAGGTTTGTTGTTGTGTATGTACAATTTTTGTTATTCTTATAAATTAGTAACTTTGTATGTATCAATAGATAGAGAATACATTTACTACATTTTCTATGTTGTTACTACATGTTGCTATATTCTCTATATTTACTACATCATGGACTCGTTTGATGAAGTGGATATGAAGGCCACATGTGGTACAATTCTCATATGTGGATCACTACTCTGTTAAGTCGAAATCAAATCAGGCTAAGAATGTTGATTATGTGCAGACGAAAAGTTGCATGAAACACTGAATTTTTTCCACATAATCATATAGGCAAGACATTACAATAATCAGGTCTAATCGACATAGAAGGGTCTATCATTTCATATATTGACATCTCAGAAACATCGTTTCCTAAAATCTATATGAAATAGGACAGGAGATCTTGTTTCGGTTTCAAACCTCTAGCACACCAAGGAACGATCCGGCAAATAAAATCGAGCTAAATTCCAGGTGGGCCAATTTCGTTCCGCCTCCAGTGCGCCATTATCTAACCCGCTAATATCCGGCCTCTGTGTGGCGAGGATTTTTTGGTCGGTGATAATCGTGGGGTGTCTGTACACGTGACGGTTTTTACAAGCATCCAGGAACGAAATTGAATTTCGACGATACGCTTCGTGCATCTTCCTTTTTATGGGATAGCTCTCTGCAAGGTTGGTCCGCACGTTGTTGCGGCCAGGATACGGGGTTCGTACGTTTGCTCTCGATAGCACTTTCGCCGCAAACGTAGAAATACGTGACTGGTCGTCTTATTTCTGTTCTTGGCTTTACCACGTATTCGCATTATTTTGCGACTCTTCTGTTTCCGGTTGTTGCTCAACTGTTACGACTTGAGGGGCAATTAAATATTCTTGGAATTAGTTACGAGATGATTAGTTAGGTAATTGGAATTTCTTCATTTAAGGCAGATGGTTATAGGTGTACGATTATGAAATGTAGATTTCGTAATGTTTGATTGGGAGTAGTGTGTGATGTGGATGATTTGAGTAACATTTTCAGAACATTTGTTCCTTGAGTTATTGTCTTACTGTACCTTCACTGTCCAAACGAGGTTCAAACCAAAGATCAGGATTTGAAGAAGGTTCCTAAATTTCCATGACGTCACATCCTACCTTTCTAAGTCCAAATACCTAAATTCCAAATTGTCATACTTCCAAAACATCTTCAAACCCCTAACTTGTCATACTCCCAAACCTCTAAACCTAATCATTCCTAAAGTTTACAACTCCTCAAATAACAGTATTTGGAAACTATTGTTCTACCTTAACCCCTACTACCTTCCAATTGCCCAAAAAGAATCCCTGTATCCTAGCCAACAGGAAACAAAAGCTGATTCTAAACAAACACGCCAATCGTGAGCGTAAGTTCACGTGGCTAAAAGGAGCCGGCGTATCGGGAATCCTTGTGGTATCCACGTTAAGATCGGCAAAGGAAAACAGCGGTCCTGTAAAAATAGCCGGGATCGTCCATCCATCGAGTCGTTGGCAGGAGACGTCGTCGATTTTTCCTGAATATAATCGAGGCCAGTCTCGGATCGGTGGACGGGTCTCGCGCGTGCAGCCTTTTTGTCGAGCGTCTGTGTCGGCACGTTGTAAGCGTAGAAACAGAATTCACGCGAGTCCCGCGAGACGGTATCGTTTTACTCGCTCCTGTTTACGGTGGAAGGACCGTGGCCTGCAGCTATCCCGGCACGGGATCTAGTTGCTGCACGGCGCGCAGGCTTCGTGCAGGAATCTAGCCTTAATGAGTAAAATTGAGTCCGGGAAGAGGCGACCAAGCCAACCACGGCCAGCTTCTGTACGCAGTTGCTTTCTTTCTGCTACCGGTGCAAGGCGTAAAAACTGTAGCGCAAGAAGGACGAAAAAGAACATGACCGGTGGCTGGTCTCCCTATTGGGGACGTTGCTAGCTTGCTTTACGCTACTGAATCGGGATGGTACACTCGGTTGCAAATCTGTCTTACTCTCGGGAAGGTTTAGAAATTTTCAGATCTGGATATTTTAGAAGTTTTATCTTTGGCAATTTGTTAGTTTGACGTTTTTGGAATTTGGAAATTTAGATAGGTACTGAGTTGGCGATTTGAGAAGTTTGAGATTTGGGGATTTGTGGACTTGGGAATTTGGATATTTGGATGTTCAGGGATTTGGGTATTTTGACATTTGATATTTGGAAAATTATAGGAATAGGGGAATAGGGAAATAGAGAAATATTGGAACAAGGTCATAGATGAATATATTAACAAGGAAATTGGGAAATGAGTGAATAGTGTCTCCACATTCCCAAAATGGAAGTGAAATGATAGAAGATTGATCCCCTCATCGTTACTAGAAGTCTAGATTGCAGTCGAGTGTACCGGTATCGTTACGCTTACGTACTTGCTGCGGTTCGTAGAATTATATCGGTGTCGGATGTGCAGGGCGGAGAAACAGGAATCTCCGCTTAGGCGTGGGGAGCTTGAGCTTGCGCGATGCTCGTCGATTATCGAGCAGAGTGGAAGCCTAACTCGTTTTGCTTGTTTCCCTTTGCCTAGCAGCAGCTTGTCTGATGCTGGAACATGTCTTTGATAGGCGTGGCTTTCAAACTATCGGCTTAGACGGTTGTTCCGTTCAACAGCGTTAGTTAAGCTTGATTGGGTGTTGACGTTCTTCGCGCTGTGTTTGATGGAGGTTCTAAATACAGTCTGCGATCAACAGCTTTCTTGTATCCATTTGCGAGGGATGTTTGCGGTTTTTAACGTTTTGCCTCTTTAACGTCTATACGTATGCTCTTATACGTTCATTAGCTTTATGGTCACGTCTATAAGATCTGATTAAAAAAGTCATTAAACTCTTATATCTACTCTCTCTTCTCTTATTTCTTGTCTGTTCAACTAGTTGCTTCTTGCACGTGTTTCTTGCAAGTTTAACACTCGATGCACACGAGCAACTTTTTCGAGCTGTGTCGTTTGAAAGATCGCAAGAGAGAATTGTACGGAGAAACGTTGCTGCGGGGACTTCGTATACGGTATGTCGGAAAAGTAATAGAACTTTTTAAGTAAAGACATACTGTATAAGTTAACAATCGATTCACGGTTATTTTCAATTTCTTGCAAATTAAACTGACGACAGTAATTCGATATCTCCCGTCTGAATCTACTGTCTTAGAATAATCGTGCAGTCGATAACAATTTGTTGAGCGGAATCCACCTCAGGTAGCGTAACGAGTACGCCGGATAAAGTACTATCATTATAAGTCATAAAACACAGATTTCGATGGTTATTGCGATCTGTTATTGAAAAGGCTGAAAGTTATTAAATTACAGATGCTCTCCCGACTATCTAACTCCACTTAGCTCGAGAAAATAATAAAATCATAACTGTTTATTGTGTCGGCGAACAATCGGCTTCCAAACCTTTCCGGCGATAATCTACGTATAAATTAGAAAGAGCAAGCTTGGCAATTTCACGATCAACGATTGCTTCACGCACGGTGCATGTTCAGAGAGTAGTTGAACGTAGTACACCTCAGGAATTGCACACCGTGAGAGAGTTGCTCGACCCGTTTACTTTCCCGCGCGAAGATGCTACGGAGAAAAAAAGACGCGATTTGCCGGCGAGGAAATACGTTGAATCACTGTCCGTCTTCAACGAGTTCGTGTGATTCGTAGACGGAGAGGAAGTATCGATCGTGACGATTTCTCCGCGGGAAAACGCCTACTCTTACAACGATTCATCCCTGTCGGACATTAATATTGAAAGTCGGAAAGTGTTTTACAATTATTAGCCGACTTTCTCGTGCGTTATGTCGCATGGGAACAATCGAATTAAACACGGTGAGATACAATAACAAAGGTGCAACGGAGATTGTGTTTCGAGGAAATTGAAATGGTTAGGTTAATTACCAAATCATCAAATTCGTAAATTAAGTTAACTTGAAAATTTGACATTATTTTGATAAAATATTTAAGTATGTTAAATTTGTTCAGTATGTTCAGTATGTTAAGTTCAGTGTATTAAGTATGTTAAAGTCAATTTAATGAAAAAATGGCAATCAATATTTTAGTCAAGTAATAATTCTTCCTTGTCAAGATTTTCGACAAGTAATTTTCAACAAGTATAGCACTTCCATATTTAAATATTTAAATATTTTATTGAATCTTTTAAAATACTTTTAAAAGTCTTTTACAATTCAAGGATGGCAGAGGACTGGTAACAAGTCAATTAAACATTAACGGCATTCATATATTTCCAACGATCATTAGTTTCCACTTGCAACACCTTCATTCACTCCATTCACTTCAAAGAATTATAATAAACATATAACGGGTCTTACAAATAATATTAAACCAATAAATGCCTACACAAGTAATAGTTATTTCCTAACAAGATCTTCTTCCACCTGACCTTAGCATCCCTCGATTAAATAAAGAAATTAAATTCTCTCTACTCACGACTTGACGTGTTTCGATTTCACGCGAGTCTTAAAAGGCGTCCCGATGCATACGCGAGAGTGGCACTCTCACAATTAGAGTGCTCTTCCAGTGAAAGTTCTCGGTTCTCGCCACTCTATTAGCTGTCTGAAAAGCATACAGTGAGTGGTTAATTAAAAGCAACCGATGACCGATTTTCTCCATTGATTTCTGATGCGCACTGCTTGCATTCCTGTTGGTGTCAACCGTTCAGTTACGTCCGTCGATAAATGCGAATTGGTCGTGCGTAGGATCGCCATTAGAATTGCTATTAGCAGAGTCGAATCGCTGTTAGAAAGTCTTGCAAGTGTTCCGAGGATAATTAGACGAGTATCTCCTTTTCCTCTTATCGAAAGGAATTTGAAGTAACGAGTTGCGTTACTCGAGACACTTTCAGATTGAAAAATCATTATGTAAAAGTAACTGGCTGGAAGAATGTTTCTCGCTGAAATATTTTAATTATTCAACATTTCATCGAATAATTAGGTATTCTGTTTCCTCGTTATTCATGTGGCTCTTTTTCCTTATACGATAAATCTTAATCCATGTCATTATTGGATACTCAACGAATTATTTTATTTGATTTCATATGCTAAATTTTTCAATGGCATTCATCGTACTGCTTGATTAATGATCTCCTATACCGATATTATATTCGTCATGTTAATTTTGTGTTATAATGAAGAAACAGCTATAATATGTATCAGTAGAAACACAGTTTATGTATAATAATTCATATATAAATAATAACAATTCTTTATTATTTTTATGATTGTTAAAAACCAACGTTACAGAAACAGTTGTCCATCATAGTACGTGTACGGGTCAGTCGGAACTATTCGGCAACGTTCGGTAATTTGCGACGCGCGACCTGTCTTTCGCGATTTGCATTTATATAGATTCGAACGGTGTACATTAAAAACATTTTTACGAACAAATTATCACAAAGAACGCCAAAGCGATGTACAATAGTTAAAAATCCCAATTATTATTAGCAATATGATTTCCTTTCCTAAAAAGTTAAAGTTTCACTCTTTATTAGAGTAACAAAGATAAAATCAGACATCCGATTATCGACATCCAACTTTCTCCGTTCTCACGAAGATCTGCTATCGAATGGTCCATGCATTCCCGAGTTAACCTACATTCCATTGATTGGCCGCGCAAAAACGAAAGCGAGCGTGTTCCACCTTCGTCACGCGATGCGACAAAGGTGTCACAAAAGGAGGAGCAGTCTCTATTAGTCGAGGAGCAATGAATAAAAAGGAGCTCGATTTTTCGTCCGTGTGTTTCGACGGTAATATCGCGACCGGCTATTAATATTGTTTCAAAACACGACGGTGGTCCACGTGACTGCGAACTGGTTTCGTTGTCGCCCCGAGGCCAATGGGACCCTGACACTGACATTCTTCAAGGTTCCTCCTGGGATCGTTTCACATTTGCCCGGGGGCTTCGTCGGACCATGACATTGACTTCGAGATGGAAGCCTCGTGAATATGGTAATATCGGGCCTGTACGCGAAGCATCCGTTTCTTCGGCGATGCCAGCACTGATGCTGAAACGTCCTCTTCGTCCCTTTCGCAATCGTTTATCCTCCGCGTACACCGTCGTGCATCATAGATTTCATACGAAACTGCGATGTATTCAGTCGTTTATGAGATTTCATTATTTTCAAGGTGGGACGCTTATAAGATTGAGATAGGCTGAGTTTGGGAAGCTGCAAATTTAGGAATTTGAGGGATTTTGGGAATTTCGAGAATTTTGGGAATTTTGGGAATTTTGGGAATTTTGGAAATTTTGGGAATTTTAGGAATTTTAAGAACTTTAAGAATTTGGAGACTTCAGAACTTGGGGATCTGAGAATTCTGGGACTTGAGAATTGGGGAGATTTGGGAACTTGGGGATCTGAGAATTCTGGGACTTGAGAGTTGGGGAGATTTGGGAATTGGGGAATTTGAGAATTCTGGGACTTGAGAATTGGGGAGATTTGGGAACTGGGGAATTTGAGAATTCTGGGACTTGAGAATTGAGGAGATTTGAGAATTCTGAGATTTGGGAACTTGGGGATCTGAGAATTTTGAGACTTGAGAATTGGGGAGATTTCGGAACTTGGGGATTTTAGAATTTGAGGATTTATAAATGTAGGCATTTGAGGATTTGAGGATGTGAGAATTTGGTGATTGAAATATCTGGGGATTTGAGAATTTGGGAAATTGAGGAAATGGTAATTTGAGAAGATGGAAGGTTGACAATTATTAAAGAGGATTTGAAACCTTGAGTATTTGAATATTTGAAAATTTAGAAGCTTGAGAAATCAAATATATGAGAATTATTAAATTTCAGAATTTGAAAGCTTAGGTATTTAAATATTTGAGAATCTGGAAGCTCGACTCTACTTTGCCCTAGAGTGTACCTCGCGTATCTCCGCCACCGGATGTTGTCCCCTTTTCTAACTGCCTGTTCACGTGGCTTAGACAGCATAAAATATATTTTTCAAAGGGCAGTCGAGCTGCGAACAACGCTAGGAGCAGGAATCCTGTTCGAGCTACGGACTGAATTTAAATGGGGATGTCATGGCTGTTTCTTCGACTCTATGTTCTTTGAATAGAGGGTAGAATCGAGGTTGATCATAAAGATAGGTGACTTTTTGTACTCCTTCTCCCGACTGTTACACTTCACAGATATTTTCGTTCTGTTACAGGTACTGTATTTCACGTTTGAGGATAGGATGAGTCTAAGTGGAAAGTGTACCTCATACGTAAGTCTTTGATTTTCTTCTTCAACGTAAGAGTTTAATGTTTTGTTCAACATAAACCTTAATGTTAAATGTCGCTGTTCGAATATTTTGAAATATAAAGTTGGGTAATGAGAAATTTTTAAACTTCAAGATTTAAGAATTGGACTATTTGTCTTGAACTTGGACAAAAATGAAGGACTGGGAAAATTGGTAGAACGAAATAGTTGGGAAAATGGAGAATTTGGAAGTTTACAAATGTAGAAAAATTAGAAATTAATTTGGAAATATATGAATTAACTTGGTTATTCAAATTACGAAAATTTCTAATAGGAGCTATTTACGAATTTGAAGATTTAAATTAGGATAATTGAGAATTTAAAAGTTCTAAAAATTGCTAGTACAATATCTCAAACATTCGAAAGTGAGGTAATCCATCGTGTAACAGAGATGCTTTCGTACTTCTATCCGATCTCCATAATCTCGTATACTTTCGCAACTCTATGACCAATGTATATAGAAACCTACCGTGTGCCTGCGTGTATCTACCACGCGATTTTAATACCCAGCACGTAATATCAGTTACGCGCAAATTCGTTTCGGTCACAGCGTTTAACGGTGTTATCGCCACATCAGAGGTCGTTGGTACCGTTCAATAATCGATACTTGAACTTCCTAGAAAGTAGAATGTCTGAACGGAAGGAAGAAGATTTGCGTGTACTTTCTTTTCGTCGAGACCGAGGAAAAGCTGGCATTAAGAAAATCACGGTATCCTCATCGTGCGATCGGTCTCGACTTTCACCGTACCGAATCTCTTATCGTTATCCTACGCGATTTACACCCCTTCGATTTTTTTTTACCTTCATTCGATCGACGCAAGCACGCGTCTTACACGACCAACGTCACTCTCTTTTCGTTGCATTAAACATGACGTATGCATTATGGATGGCCTACGATCAAACTCCTTGTTTCGTGTCAAAGCGTCGGCCGTTGCACGGTGCACATGATCTCGAACAATTTGTAACGACGTAACAATCGTGCGGAGCATTATGCAAATCATTGGGTTCGTTGCGCGTAAAGGAAGGAACATCGAAACGTTACGTCACGGAAGGAAAGTGGTCAAGGATTTAGAAGCACGGTGTTTGAACTGAAACGCACCGATTTCGTAACCGATGATCTTCATCTGCGACAGATGACTTGGCAGCTTTGTAACAACCGGTCGGAGAAAGTAATGCTCAACAATGTGGAACTTACGTCTAAGCTGACGTTCGAGCGAATGTCGTGTTACAATCAAAACATGGATGTAGTTGACTGGTTACTGTAAGAATTACGAATGGTGCATGTTTTTTTATTCTTTCTAACGTTGCAACTTTGTAGCATAATAAATAATGTAACATCATTCCAAACGAGAACCTTAACATAATTTATCTTAACCTATCTTGGCGAACATTTAGCCAATCATATTTTACTTTGACGTAACCTTACATCATTAAATCCAACAACTTTAGTTTAACCAAATCTATAGTCATTTAAACTATTGCCATCGACTTAATTTATCCTAGCTTGATCTTGCCTAAAACTCCTATCTATCTGATCTTGCTTTTTATTTAACCTTACATCATTGAATTCAACTTCTGCCTAACCAAATAGTTGCTCAAAATACTAACTCCGATCTAATTTTTCCAAGTTAAAAATCCCCCTTCATCCTAGCTTAAAACTCTTATTTCATCCTATCTTAACCTTACATCATTCGGCCTAACCAAACCTCCCGTCACTCAATCCCCTCAAGCAAACGTAACCTAATACCAGTCAAGCCAACAACCTTTTGCTGAATCCTACAGCTCTCTCCAAATCGTCCGCAAGATTCCCTTCATTCCAGCATTTCCAAGCGCAGTGAGTGCAGCACACAGCGTTAGGAGTATCCTATAGAACGGTCGTTACCATTAGTTTTCCCCAATAAAGCGCCAATAAATCTGGTGGTGGGATCAGGTAGACGGTCATGGCAGTTCCTTACTGCTCTCCGTGGCTGCTCAGAGGAAGCGGCTGACTCTTGTAAGAAGAGAAACGCGGAGCGAGTGTCTTTCTCGCGGTAACGAGCTCCCATGTAGCACGTCGCTTACTTTCCAGGAGCGGTCATCCGTTTCCAACAGCGTCTGGCTATGGCTGTGCCTGTACCCGTGGCTAACCGTGTTCGAATTATAGCGACGAACCGGCCGTAACGCTATCCTCGCGCGTACGACACGAACTGACATCGTCCACGGGTCAAAGGTGGACCGAGAATCTCGGCTTGTAATGCACGCTGTAGTACGCGCGCGTCGTGTGCACCGGCAAGAAATGACGAGCGGAACCACGCGAAGGAGCGAGCTTTAATAGGAACACACGAATGGTACTTTTCTGTACGATCTCTCGTGATCTTTCCATGTTTTCTCGAACAGCAGTTGCAATGTGCAGACGAATGGTCTTATGGAGATCGCATGGGATGTTCGTGTGTATCGAATTTTAGGACCTATGCGATTTTCGTGTGATTATATGCGTTTGTTGCTTTGTACTGAGAAAGAGAAAGAGGTACGATGGCAATAAGATCATGTATAGAAAATTTGTTCGTGTGTGCTGAGTCAAAAAGTCGGTTTGTGTTATACTCTGTCTACGGTTAGGATAAACCTTTTGAGGAGAGGCTATATCTAAGGAGGGGCTGCGTATGAGGAGACTTTGTAAGAATCTCAGTTGATCCTTTCTGTGTTGAACGAGGAATATGGACCTTCATAACGTTCGAGACTTACTAATTTAATACATACGAAATTGTAAAAATTCAAAATATGGGATTGTGGATGTGTAGGAACTTTCAGCTTTAGAAACTCCTGAACATTTGTGAATTCGAAAATCTTGATTAATTTTTAAAATGAAAGAGTTCACAGGTTCAGGATTTTCAAGATCTGAAATTGAAATCTGATTTGAAATTTCCAGTTCAAGATAGAAACTTTCAGTGAAAGATAGAAATTGTCAAACGTAAGCGACTCATCAGTATTCACGCGTATACCACTTGAATATGCGCTACGCCTTCGCGCAGCTGGTCATCATTGTGCTTGACGTTTACGTTTTCCGCTGGATTTATGAAACGGGATTGAGTCGTCTTCTTCACCGGCACGCTCCGCCAGAGGATTCAACGTTCCACTTTCGGTTCAGCATAGAAGCAGGTAATTGGATCCCCGCAATCGGAGACGATGTTGTAAATAGAGGATGGTTCGGTGATCCACTGATAAACTTGGATTGTTATCTGTTTTGATTTACATCCGTGGCTGAAAAGAATGCGCGTGGGTCTGATTGGTAGCCACCGCTACAACGAACTTTCAGCCGAATCGGATTATTGGTCACAACTACCAATTGCATCGCGTGACGAGAGGGTATTAAAGGCGGGAATAGGAGAAGCCACGTGCATTCTTTCCAGCTATGTACGGCGGTTCGTGGCTGTACTTTATTTCATTTTGGACGTATAACTTTCGTGCAGCGTATCTCGAGTTGGTTTAGAGCTAGTTAAACGAAGTACGCTTTTGATGTCTTCCAGGAATATACTTGTTTGTTACGGTGATCGTAGATGGAATCAGAATATTCTTGTAACTTACACCGTGTGATGTAATCGAAAACTGATGGAAGTGGGTAGTTCAATTAACGCGGGATTCTAAACTTTCTGAACCGATAGGAATCCTGAAATTTAACTCCGACGCTATTCAATTGGATGCGATTCGATAAAATCCAATTTGACGCAGTTTATTACGACTCAGCTTAATTTAACATAATTCAATTCGGTAAAATCGAATTCCACGTGATTCAATTTCACGCGATTTAATTTCACGCGGCTCGGTACGAGCAATTCGATTTAATAAGGAATTTATTTCCACGCGATTAATTCGGTTCGATCTCGCTGCTATTTCTGACTCTCAAAATCCAAACTACACTGTTGACACTTTTCAGTATTATGGAAAAATGATAAAAAATCTTTATTCCTAACATGTTATGTGTATATCAGCTCCTTCTATTTGACTAATTTTTAAGGATGTTACATCAGGAAAATTTATTATAGTAAACTGATGAATTTCTTTAACATTCCAACTTCTAATTTCTTGATTTTGCGAAACGAGGTTTCTTTGTTTCCCATAATTCTGAGAAAGCCTAGAAGCAACAAAGGTAGCAGTGCCATTGGTTCCACATCAAAGTTAGCAATCACAAATGAAATTTACATAATAAACGCATGCATGACTTAACTAATTCCAACTGTTCGATTGTAAAACACACAGTGAACGGCGAGCACACGGTTCGACACAAAAAATAAGAAAACTATATCTCGCAGAATTGCTGCGTTGTGTTTTCTGATTCGATTCGATAGCAAAGGTGGTCGTTACACGCTGGGAGCTAACCAGTGATTTCGGAAGAGCTTGTTTCAGCGTTCGCCCCGACATTTTTACGACACACATTTATGATTAATTTGTCGTATTCGTCTAATTTTAATAGTGACTATTTAATTTGAACGTTACCTCTAATCTGCTATCGTATTATCGTGCGATCTCTTTGTCCTCGAGACCACTGAATTTTAATTTATTCCGCTGCAACTACCCGAAAAACCTGTTCCCCTGGAATTTTATGACACGGCTAACTGGTCGTAGATGATTAAGAATAATGAAGCTTGCGCAACAGGCAAAATAAGCCGGAGGGGTTCTGGAGTAATGAAACGTTCCTCGACACGGAAAGTAAAGTTCTTTATGCACTTTTAAAATCGACGTATTATCATAAAATTGCAAATCAAGGACACGGATCTTAATAACGTTTAATTTTGTGGGACTTTGGCTTAGGTGTAAAATAACCGAGGAGCAACGTGAATATACTGTGAAACTGAAAATAAATTTTGGAAAACTCGAAGAGACCTTTGCACTTGAGAGGTGACACATTCTTCAGCTTAATATGACAATTTGAAATAAATATTTTTTAACAAAATCTATGGTATACATATGAAGTATAAACATAGTGGGACAATAAGGGCAATTAAGAATAAAGAAATAATTTTAAAAGAATCCAGCAAAAATGTTTTAAGGTTGACAGTGAGTTGTCTGGCAAGAGCAAAAACACGTTCGAGTACAAAGGGTTAAATTCAATTTTTATATTATGAGAGATATTGACAAGAATTTTTGCAAACTTGCCTTATTCACTAAAGTAATTTATTAGAATGTTTGAAATTTTCTAAATTATGAAATTTAAATAAATTTCTTTTTTTTATATCTTGCAGTCAGTCTCAATAATTTTAAGTTTACTTCACGAGAGTATCTAGTAGTACATTTTTACTGTATCTCCTATTTTACCTTTTGTGTTTTATCTTTTCTATTATAGATTTTCTATTTATCCTCTCGAAGCGTATCTCCCTTAAATCGCCATTTTCCGCCTAGAAGTCTCTCTTGCATCAGGTGTCTGGCAACGCGATTTCAAAGCGCAATCGTTAACGGAACCGTAAATAAAACCGGAAATCGAGTATTCGATGGAGTTAATAGCCATGACGAAATTTATCGACGCTTAGAAAAGGCAGGGTTTATAGTCGAAGGGCCAACATCCTCGATGTAGCACTCGCACGCTAAAGGGCCTCGAATACAAGCAGAACTACTCGAAGGCAGTTCTCGAGAGTTTTGTTGCACGGTCGCTAGCTACGGATAATTAAGGATAATAGAGGTGCCCGAGGGAAGACGGGAATGGATGAGGCATTTCCAAGTGATGGAATATTATGAATAGTACGTTGCTCGATACGGTGGTATCGGTCTACGGGAACTGGTTCTTACTTTTGCGTATTCATTGCTCTCCACCGTGGAAATCTCCTCTGCTTCGAAAGCTATCGTTGCGATTACGCCTCAATACGTGTTGATACATACGGATACATAGGGAAATTCTCGCGGGTTTCGAATTTTCTTCAAGAGATTGCCTCGGGACCTGCACGGAATCTTGAACACGAAACAGGAGAGGTCTCACTTGTATTATAATTTTATGAACGCGCGTTATTATCCGTAATACTTTACAAATATTTTCAGTCTTTTATGTATATTTTAAGACCTTCAGATAATAAGTATGTCTAAAACTATTAAAAGTTCGAGAATCTTGAAAAGTTTCCACAGGGAATTGGAACAGGAAGTTTTTCACAAACAAGATTCTCACGTCGCAATCCCCAGGTAAATCATTAGCGACATTAATCACGGTCTTGCGGTGCGAGTTGCGTTATAAATAATCGACCGCGGCGAATGTTCATAATTTATACGGTCGAAGCTGCACGAGATCACCCTAACCACTAAATAGATGCACTCTGATCATTCTGCCAGAGAACCGTCACGAATTGCACCTGATGTTGCTTTGTTGTCTCGTTATCGGCACTGAGGTAGATAGCGAAGAAGATTTAGTACCATCTGCTTTTATGAATTTCTGTTTTATACTTTTACTGTATTTGTGTGGGAAGGTGTTTCTTGTAGACCCCTTTTAAATAACGTACACATTAATTACTCATTTCAATTAAAATCAATACAGATTTGAAGAAAAACATGTTAAGTGACTTAAAATGAAACACTTGTAATTGTGGCTTAAAATACATTTTTGTAAAAAGTAGACTTAAGGACGAAATCATGATCGAGTCCTAACCTAACCTCAGCTTGTTCTTAACCGAACTTATCCTTAACCGACTGCTGTCCTAATGTAACCAAACCTGACAAATTATAATACAATTTGACATGATGTAACTTTAAATACAAAAATTAAATTTAAGCGATAAAATTGCATAAAAATCCGATGCGATGATTTCATGCCTATCAATGAAATTCTAACGACATCGCGCACTCGTGTGAATTCCTAAAAAGAAAACGGTAATTCATCGAGTAGTGAATCGTCGTTGACCTTCCAACAGGCACGCGAATAAATAAATAATCACTGCACGGTGTATGAGCCGGCGTTACGGTACAGCAAACGCGGTTTCGTTCTCTCGAATTAAAGTGGCAACGAGGATCCTCTCGTTGACGAGCGAAATTTTTGTGTTCGCTATGCCGGTTTTATCGCGATCGACGGAGGCAAACTCGTAACACTTGCAGGAAAGAACACGTTTCTCGAAACGGGGACGCAACACAATGGATTACAGGCAAAGCCACGCTTTCGGCTGCATTGTGGACGACGATGAAAGCAGCTCTTGCCGGATATGGGTGCCACTTCCCGTTCCCATCCAGGACTATTTCAGCGCAGGAGGTCATCGGAAGTTTTGCCTTTAACGAACCTACCCTGCCATGCGTTGATGAATGGCGTTCACTCGAATAACGGAAAAAAAAGAGACAGCAATAACCCGTGCCGTTTCACACGGCGACTACCTTAATCGTTTGTAGAACGCCGTCCTTAATGAGGTAACGTTAGGATACACATAATTAACTGGTCCGTGAATAATAATTATCTCCGTGGCTTGTCGTTTTTCCTCACCACTTCTTTCGGTATCTATCATTCTTCATTTCGAAATTCATCATTCAGATTTATTTCGGAAATTAACTCCATTTTTGGTGATATGAATTTAGGCAGACAGATTTTTCATTACTTTTCAGAAGTAAAGCAAGGAATTTGTTAACCTAATATCTTGATAAGCAAGTGAACGTAAATTTGACGAAAAGTGCAGACACGTAAATGTCAACGGGCATCGAAAACGTTATGAACTTGTAAGCCGGCTGGTTTCGTTCTATTATCATAAACAACATCCGCATAAAATTTAATATAAAGTCGAACGATAAGCCGGTGAATAGCACGAAACGTGTTAAACGTTTCTTCGAGATTACACGTTCGATCGGGATGAAAGAAATCCTCGTGGGACGAAGAACAACGGCAGAAAATCATCAGGTGTACGTGTAAAGCTACCTGACGCAGGTGATTCACGGCCACTCGAGAGCTAATTTAGATCAACGTATCGATACGTTGCTCACTCGAGGTGGACCTCACGTGCACGTTACACTGCTTTCGCTTTTTTGAAGCGGATCGCTGCACGAGATAATACCCTTTCGTCGGGGGAGAAGAGCTCGGGCTATTTTGGAGTAGGTAAATTGTTCTTTGACTGCGAAAAAGAACCAGTGAAAGCAAACATCCTTTCTCTATCGATGTAACAATATGATATACTCGGAAAGAGGTATAACGCATTGGAATTTCATAAAACGCAGAAATGTGTCGATGGAAGCTATGATAATTCGTAATTCGAGGCTTGAATAATAATGACGAATAATTATGGTCGATAAGGGGAGATGTAATGATCTAGTATACTGGAAATATGTAATGTGTGCCGATATAACGTCATGTACAATGATTAAATGGCGATATACATGGATATTCAACGCGAAGTGTCAGTATTTAAAGTGTTAGTACCCAGCAGGTTTATATCTGACGTGTCGATATATAACCCGTAATAATTTAACGTGAGAATCAAATGCATGATCCAATTTTAGTATTTCGAAATGTACCATTATCCATTATGGTGATATTCAACGCGCCGATATCCAAGGCACTGATATTTAGCGCGCCGATATCTAACGCGTGACAATTCAACGCGTCGACTTTTAATGCGTCGATATCCAATGCATTGAAATTGGACGTGCCGGTATCGAACACGTGGCAATCCAACACGTCGATATCAAACGCGTGACAATCCAACGCGTCGATATCTAACGCGTGATAATCCAGCGCACCGATATTTAATGCGTGATAGTTCAACGTTCCGATATCTAACGCGTGACAATTCGACGCGCCGATATCTAACGCGTGGCAATCCAACACGCCGATATCAAACACGTGACAATCCAACGCGTGATAATCTTGCGCGCCGATATTTAACGCGTGATAGTTCAACGCGCCGATATCTAACGCGTGACAATTCAACGCACCGATATTTAACGCGTGATAATTCAACGCGCCAATATCTAACGCGTGATAATCCAGCGCACCGATATTTAACGCGTGATAATTCAACGCGCCGATATCTAACGCGTGACAATCCAACGCGACGATATCAAACGCGTGACAATCCAACGCGTCGATATCTAACGCGTGATAATCCAGCGCACCGATATTTAACGCGTGATAGTTCAACGCGCCGATATCTAACGCGTGACAATTCGACGCGCCGATATCTAACGCGTGGCAATCCAACACGCCGATATCAAACACGTGACAATCCAACGCGTGATAATCTTGCGCGCCGATATTTAACGCGTGATAGTTCAACGCGCCGATATCTAACGCGTGACAATTCAACGCACCGATATTTAACGCGTGATAATTCAACGCGCCAATATCTAACGCGTGATAATCCAGCGCACCGATATTTAACGCGTGATAATTCAACGCGCCGATATCTAACGCGTGACAATCCAACGCGACGATATCAAACGCGTGACAATCCAACGCGTCAATATCTAACGCGTGATAATCCAGCGCACCGATATTTAACGCGTGATAGTTCAACGTGTCGATATCTAACGCGTGACAATTCAACGCACCAATATCTAACGCGTGGCAATCTAACGCGACGATATCTAACGCGTGACAATTCAACGCGCCGATATCTAACGCACCGATATCTAACGGGTTGATATCTAACACATCACAATCCAATGCGTTGACATGCAACACCCCAATATTCCACGAGTTAACACCTGACCCGCCAAAATTCAACGCACTCATACCCAACGCGTCAATATCCAACGTGCCATTACCCATCACAACCTGTACCTCCTCACACTCTACCCAAATCAAATCTCCATATAACTAACGTTAGAATCTATACCTAAGATTATATCGACCAAAGCCTATTCCACAATAAACCTCACATACTCAAACGAGAAAGCAGACGCCCACCATTGAATTCCTCGCACAGTTTCTTTCTCACGGTTCATAATGATTTATTTTCGGTTAGCGCACAGGTTACACCGGTTTGCGAATCATAGATTCGAGTTTCACGGTTCGTGCAACGAAAATCGACAGGATGGTTAATAAACGCGGTAGCTCGTGAAATTCATTCGGTTACGCGCATTGAATTCCAATGAACGGAAGGGTGCACCAAACACGTGGTTCGGAATATATTTGTCGAAGAATATATATATTTGTCCGGCGATGGGTGATCGATGAATCCTGATAGATCTGTGACCTCCATTTCTGATCCACTGACGTGGAACGACAAGTGGCGATTGGTGTCAGATATGCTTCGAAATCGATCATTATAACTGGTAACCGGTCATTTTACATTGTGCATATTAACTTTTGCTACCGAATATCACATGTACAATTGCAACCAGGGCTGACCAAGAGCTGGTGTAACATATCTGTGATACCGAGTATATCTTAATAGCATGCGTTTAAATACTTATATGAACATATGTAGAATAAGATATGATACTATGGAGAACGTTTTCATTAATTCTCACGGAATTTATATCACCAAATCTTTTCATTTTCGAGACGAACTGACACGTAATAATATACTTAAGTGCATCGTTGCTGCGCATGTTAGTATTTGCTTAGAAAGCATCAGAAATAAGTTGTGGGCGTGTACGGTCATCAATCTTCCACTTTTTGCCCGAGTGCTTGTTCCGTATCATTTCCAATCCCTGGAGTTTGAGATTTTTCTGCGAAAAAACACACACTGCCGATGCTTTCCTTCCCTCCCCCGTGCAGATCCTTCCTGTCTAACGACTATTTATGTGTGGTCCGTTTGCATACTCGTTTCCTATTCCTCTTGTTTTCCCCCAACAAACAAGCGACAATACGGTACAAACCGACTCGGTTCGTCCTTTCTGCTCGTGCTTCGATCCGAACAGTGCCTCGACGGTCCACGGCCACGTCGATAAATCATTTCGTGGTCGTTATACTTTGTCGCGACCGACACTGTCCTCTTCATGGGCTGGCCTTCGTCGAAGAATCGGGCTACAGAATCGAGAATGTGCATTGGTCGCCGTGACTATGCGGAAGAGCAGCGACAAGATGATACGCTGTTTGATTTGTGGCGTTTAATGCCGCGAGCTCTGCACACGCCTCGGATTACTGATTCGAACGATAAGTGATAAGATACTGCTGTGAGAGAATGATCATTGGGCTGATAGGACATCGAAATGATAAGACATTATAAGTATATGACATTAGAATGTTACAACTTTGGAGTGACAGAATATTAGAATAGAGTGGTATGAGTGGTTTGAAGGTGGGACACTTGAGTTGAAGATTTTTATTTGACACTTATGTAGTGTTGGGACCAACAATTGAGTACAAAGAGAATACATTTGAATCATGGAGAAATTAGAAAATTTTTAAAGTCTTAAAGTACAAGCTACAAGATTTGAAATTCCCAAAGTTATTAATTTCCAAATTATTCAAAAATTGTGAAGTTGCAACTTGTAACAATATCAAAGTCCTAAGCTACACGAGTCCTAAAATCTTAAATTCCAAAAGTTCTAATATGCGATAGTTCTAAAAGTCCTAGCCCTAAAAGTCCAAATACTTGTATTCCCAAAGTCCCAAGATGGAAGAGTTATCCTAAGTCCAGGTCCCGTTTACAAGAGTGTACGTCATACGTTTATCGAGCGTCGCATACCGGTGACGTTACCTCGAGGTGTTTAACGATCATCGATTAGATCGCAAGGCATGGTAGATACCGTTTCATAATCGACGTGATCGATGGTCGAGCGAGAGATCCTGTCGGCGACGGGCATCCTGAATCCGCAGGAGGTTCGATCCTTTTTACTCCTGTTGCGCCTGTCGCAATGAAAAAAAGTGCAACTGCAAAAGAATCACGTGACCGGGAGAGACGCATCAGCATTGCAAATTGGTCGAGCTTAACGTACTCCGCCGATTTCCCGGGAAAAACGTGACACGTTACGTGCCACGCTTACTAATTAACCGTGATCTCATGCCGTTTCCATGGTAATGTTTCAAGTATTTAACAATCGACAGTTCGAGCTCCGAGAAGGATTTAATAGGAATCTTTGGCAAAAATCCTCGGGTTGCGATAGGAGCGATATACGGGGCGTCTCAAAAGTTGTGGCCAAACTGCTCGGATGATTCTACGTGTGATTCTACATATATAACTACACATATAAAAAATATGATTCTACGTGATAATGATTCTGCATATCAAACAAAATTTAAACAGTGAAATAATATTTTTTTTTCTACTTGCTTTTGTTATTGAGAAAATTGAACGTGATAGTCCTGGAAAATATTTATAATTATTATCAATGAAATGCTTGTTGAAGTCAGAGAACATAACTTCTCTATCCTCTGTTATAGACTGCTTTTCGTACAAATATATAGAACTTAAAAATTTTGTCTTCAGTTTTAGTTTTTCTGAAAATATAGTCGTGTATGAAATTTTTCCATTTTTGACTCATTTCTTTATGCAGTACACTTAGTCGATTGTACCATGACATTTGAGACACCTTGTATAGATACGAATATCTGAAGAGGATTGATGAGATCCGCGTCGACAGTTGGGTAAACGCAATCGAGGATATTGTATTCTACCGATAGCATCGAGGCATGTTACCACGCTTCACGCATTTTTCTTCGTGAATTTTCTGCGAAATCTAGCTAACAGGTGAATAACGTTCATTGTTTGTTGATTTTTGTAGCGCTCGATTGCGAATTCTTTGAGAAACTCCAATTTTTGCTAAATCATTGTTAATATCTTAAAGCTGATGCACTGTGTGATCTGTGTATCAGGTATTCATCTAACTAGTTTCTGCACTGTGTGATCTGTGTATTAGGTATTCATCTAAATAGTTTTTACAATAATGGCGATACCTCGCCGCTCGTATTATAGCCACACGTGTACTATGTACACCTATACAAGACATGGGTGACGTCGTATCAGTAACACGACACGAATAACGACACGTGAAATTACAACGCGTGGCGATATCAAGTGTGGAATTACAACGCGTGAGTAATAGCAAGGAATTACGTGTTGTGACGCGAGAAATTAGGGCGCGTGGAATTACGATACGCAAGCGATACCAGGTGTGAAATTACAACGCGTGGGTGATATCACGCATGGAGTTACAACGCGTGAGTAATAGCAAGGAATTACGTGTTGTGACGCGAGAAATTAGGGCGCGTGGAATTACAATACGCGAGCAATACTAGGTGTGAAATTACAACACGTGGGTGATATCACGCATGGAGTTACAACGCGTGAGTAATAGCAAGGAATTACGTGTTGTGACGCGAGAAATTAGGGCGCGTGGAATTACGATACGCAAGCGATACCAGGTGTGAAATTACAACGCGTGGGTGATATCACGCATGGAATTACAACGCGTGGCTGATATCACGCGTGGAATTACAACGTGTTGTGATACGGCGCGTGGCAGTGCTACGCAAGGAATTATAACGCGTGGAAATATTATGCGTGATAATACGACACGTAGAAGTAGAACGCGTGAATTTACTGCGCGTGGAATATGAAACGTGTGGAATTAGAATACGTATGTGGAGTTAGATTGCGTTGAATTAAAATGCGTGGAGGTAGAATGTGTGGAACTAGAATGCGTTGAATTAAAATGAGTGGAGCTAGGATGCGTGGAATAATAATGCGTGGAATTAAGAGGCATGGAATTAAAACGTGTGGGATTAAAACGCGAGGAATTAAAACGGGTGGAATTAAAATGCGTGAAAATAAAATGCGTGGAATTAAGAGGCATGGAATTAAAACGCGAGGAACTAAAATGCATAAAATTATAATGCGTGAAAATAAAATGCGTGGAATTAAAACGCGTAGAATTAAAATGCCTGCAATTAAAAGGCGAGAAATTCAAATGCCTGGAATTATAATGCATGAAATTAAAACACATGGAATTAAAATGCGTGGAAGTATAATGCATGAAATTAAAAAGCGTAGAATTATAATGCATGAAATTAAAAAGCGTGGTATTAAAGCGTCATTGATATACCGCGTGGCTATAAACACGTGGTGATATAACTCAAAATAGCAAGAGTTAGACAAGTCTGAGTACGCAGACCGCCATTGTTCAGTAAAATAAAATAGCAAGATAAATTCAAATCTACCGTCGTAAATGTTAGACCAAGGTGTAGAGCTGTTACCGCAACGAATACAAATTGCGTCAGTTATCCGTGATCCTGTTAAAGTACCAGAGAAAATACGTATTCATCTCGAGGATGCTTAACGTTAACCACACACCATAATAGCTCCGTATATTGTGGAGAATCTACGCTGTTAGGAAATATAAGCGAACCCTTAATTCCGCGTATACATGCTTTCATTTTAAATATGATTCATATCTAGTCAGAAAGTTTCTGGCTTAGGAATATTTTTCTAACTCTAGGCAATTTACGCTATGTATAATGAACACGTATTGTTGTAAACGTACATAATTTGCTAAATAATCTCTTGATAATCAAAAAAAAATTTGTGGAATTTATTACCACGGTGAATAGAAGTTTCGATACAAAATTTTGATAAGAATTTTAGACAACCTATGGAGCATGATTAATTCGCCGTTCGACTAGATAATAGAAGTTTGTTTAACGTAAAATCAAGAAAAGCTTGCGTAAGAGCGTGATTAAGCCTTGCATTCACCGCATAGTTTTATTATGCGCTCAGGAAAGGTTACTATCGAGTTTACGTTAATGAAATCGCTGCTATGAATAACTTCGTCCCACGCGCTCCCTTCGAATGCATCCTCGAGATCTTCGACCCACCTACATTTCGTTAACTTAATCGGTTCTGAACTTTTTTTGTTAACATCCTTAAGTAAATACGAAGGCACAGGTTTTTCGTGAAGAACGTCAACTCATTCAATCGAATTATGTCGCAAATGAATTAAAAATTGAAAATTGGGACGTTGGTATATTTAATACTTGTAGATGGGGAACGTGGGAAATTGGGAAATTGGGAGATTGGGAGATTGGGAGATTGGAAGATTGGAAGATTGGGAGATTGGGAGATTGGGAGATTGGGAAATTAGGGAATTCGGAAAGTAGGGAATTGGGAAATTAGGGAATTGGGGAATGGGGAAATCAGGGAATGGGGAAATCAGGGAATGGGGGAATTAGGGAATGGGGGAATTTGAAAATTGGGAAATTGCGAAATTGGGAAGTAGGAAAGTGGGAAATTGAGAAATTGGAAAATTAGGGAATGGGGGAATTGGTGAATTGGTGAATTGGAAAATTGGAAAATTGGGAAATTGAGAAATTGGGAGATTGGGAAATTAGGGAATTGGGAAATTAGAGAATCGGGAAATGAGGGAATTGGGAAATAATGGAATCGGGAAATTGGAGAACTGGGAAATTGGGAGGTTGGGAAATTGGAAAATTGAGAATTTGGGAAATTGGGAGGTTGGGAAATTGGAAAATTGGAAAATGGAGAATTTGGAAAATTGGGAAATTAGGGAATGTCAGAATTGGGAAATGGGGAAATTGAGAAAATGGTGACCAAAATAAAAGAGGCCCCATGTGACCCTTCTAGACCATATTCAAATATAACTGTACAACTCCTCTTTTATCTTGTCCGCCCTGTATTTCTAACAAAGACAAAATGGCCAATTGCGGTGCTATAGAATAGACTTAAAAAGGAAAGAAAATTGTGTAGGTGCCGTTGATTGGCATTTCTGAGAGGACGCGAAATGTCGGACAAACCTTTACGCGATCCTTAACGTTCGTTTTTCTGATTGGTACAAGCGTGATCGAATCTCAAGAAAGATGAATCTGACACGATGAGATATTGTTGCCGGAATACGGTGAACGGAAGATAGCTTTGTGGGAATGGAGTAGATCCTTGGGAGCTAATGATATAATCGAAGGTGACTCCTCGACCAGTCGTAAACTCCCCACAGTCATGATAATTGTGAATATGTTCGTGTCGAAACGGATGTATCGTTTTATGATTATTACACGGTTCAACAAAACCGCGGTTACAAGATGCTTTGAGTGAACAATTGCACGAAATCAGTGCCATCAAATTTTACGAGCTGAATCCTGATGTAAAATCTTTATTGATCCAACGAGATATGGGAAAAATAAAAATTTCTCAATTATCCAATTTCCTAATTTTCCAATTTCCCAGTTTCCCAATTTCCCAATTTCCCATTTTCCAAATTTCCCAATTTCCCAATTGCCCAATTTTCCATTTTCCTAATTTCCCTATTTCTCAGTTTCCGAATTTCCCAATTTCCCAGTTTCCTAATTTCCTCATTTCCTCATTTCCTCATTTCCTAATTTCCCTATTTCCTAATTTCCTAATTTCCCAATTTACCAGTTTCCCAATTTCCCAATTTCCCAATTTACCAGTTTCCCAATTTCCCAATTTACCAGTTTCTCAATTTCCCAATTTTCCAGTTTTCCAATTCCATAATTTCCCAGTTCCATAGTTTCCCAATTCCATAATTTCGCAATTCTATAATTTCGCAATTCCATAATTCCCCAATTTCCTAATTTCCTCATATCCCAATTGTCTCATTTCCCAATTCTCTCATTTCCCAATTCTCTCATTTCCTAATTCCCTCATTTCCCAATTCTCTCATTTCCCAATTCCCTCATTTCCCAATTCCCCAATTTCTCTAACTCTTAAACTTGCAAATCCGCAATTTCCCAATTTTCCAATTCCCCCATTCCCTAATTTTCCAATTTCTCCAACTCTCAAACTTGCATATCCCCAATTTCCTAATTTCGCAATTTCTCATTCTGCAAGTTTTGAATATCACAATCCCAAATTAAAATTTCCATTTCATTTGCATACGATATACATACATATTTCTACATAAGCTTATGTATGTATTTTCATATGTCACACATCTGCATATTTCAACACGAGCGTACAAACATCTCCTTACACACGCAGAGAAAAATCTGATGCAAATTTCGATGCAATAGAAAGGTCGCAATTAAGAATTCAAGGTTTCCTCGAACAACGTATTCGTTAACAAACAGGAATCTTAATGGCTCGTTTGTAATAATCGAAGTCGTTTTTGATGGATGACTACAATAAATCGGATCGGAACGTTTCGAGCAATTGTTGAAACCAGTGGATTTGTTGGAAGTATTTGATGAATTTTTTGCGGGTATCGAATTGCTTTATTCCGTGGCAACGAGTTCATTTGTGCACAGTTGAACAATGGGGATTCGAACGTTTTCGCAGAGCATTGATTGATGATTGACGATACCAAACATGTAGCTGAGCATTGTTCTTTATGCATGAAAAAAGGTCACGATATCGAAAGCGTTTCCTTTGAAATCGATCGAAAGTTCTTTGAGTCGAGTCAGACGATGACGATGCTTAATTAACGGTGTTTATGAAAGGTTCGTTCCGATCGTTAAAATTAAGTGTGTTGTTCATTCTTTCGACATATATTGAATTCTATATTTTACCGTGGAAACGTCAATTACTAGAGTATTGAGAGAATATTGAAATCAAGAATGGATATAAGAATACAAGAAGCAGAAGTAGAATATTTGAATAGTCGGATATTGGTGGAATTTGAATTTTAAAATACTTCAGATAGATGTTTCGTATTTACTTATTAAGTTTGTTTAATAAACATAGGACAAAGACAACGAAAGACAAGATGATAAGGAACAAGTTCAAACAATCCACATTGAAGTTAAATATGAATACTTCAAGTTAAATTACTTATTTAAAACATTTAAATATCGATTCGTATTTGAAATTTGATGATTTCCAAAAAATGACCAGTATTTCCATCTGAAAAATTAATTTTCTGTATGTATCCTTTAATTTTTCTCTTTAATACAACATCCAAAATGAAAAGCAAGCACGACCACAGTAATTTTTCGTTAATGAACTGCTTTTTGTTTGCCATAAGAAATAAGAGACCCCATGTCGAGTTCGTTTTTTAGCCGAACTGCAGGAAGATAATTCTAGTAATTTGCACGATTATCCGTGCGATAAGTTGAAGCACGTGATGTCAGACGTATATTCGGCAAATTGCCAAATTGGGATGGATCGTTTCTCCCCAAGGCTGTCAGACGAGGATTCGCCGCAAACGAGCCTTTCAGCTTCCAAGAAACCAATTATAATGAAGTACGTGTTTTAATCTATTCGCAAACAAATTAAACTTGAGCTAGCGAAATATCTTATGACAAATTCCATCTAACGGAAATACAGATAATAGAATTTGGTGATGTAGAAATTTGGGGACATAGGAATTTGGGGATGTAGAAATTTAGGGACATAGGAATTTGGGGATACAGGGATTTAGGGATGTAGAAATTTGGGGACATAGGAATTTGGGGAAATAGGGATTTGGGGAAATAGGGATTTGGGGACGTAGGAATTTGGGGATGTAGAAATTTGGGGACATAGGAATTTGGGGATGTAGAAATTTAGGGACATAGGAATTTGGGGAAACAGGGATTTGGGGAAATAGGGATTTAGGGATGTAGAAATTTGGGGACATAGGAATTTGGGGATACAGGAATTTGGGGAAATAGGGATTTGGGGATACAGGGATTTGGGGAAATAGGGATTTGGGGACGTAGGAATTTGGGGATGTAGAAATTTGGGGACATAGGAATTTGGGGATGCAAGGATTTGAGGAAATAGGGATTTGGAGATATAGGAATTTGGAAATGAAGAGATTTGAGAATGCAGGGATTTCTGAATATTAAAATTGGGGATTTGTGGGTATTAGGATTTGGGGATTTAGAGATTTGGGGATGTAGGGATTTGTGGATATTAGAATTTGGTGATATGTGTAGATTTGGAGATGTAAAAATTCCTGAATATTAGAATTTGGGGACGTGGTTATTTGTGGACATTAGGATTTGAGGATGTAGAGATTTGTGGATACAAAGATTTGTATACATATGGATTTGAGGATATAGATTTGTAGCCACATGAATTTGGGGATTTGAGTTTTGGGTATATAAGAATTTGAAAACATGTATATTTGAGATTGTAGGAATTGGAGAACATAGGGATTTGACGATATAGTGATTTGGATAAATAGAGATATGAGCATGCAGAGTTTTACATGTGTGGGAATTTGCATATATAAAGATTTGAAGTAATGTGAACCACACTTCTCAGACTTCAGTTACACCATACACTGTTTGGTACCTAACCTAACCATACACTGTATAGTAACACTATATGGTTCCACTTGATAACATTTAATAATATATTATATTAAATCAATGTTAACTTTTAAATCGCTAGCAATTCAATGGTCGTTTAATTGTCTGCCGATACCAAGAAGTGTCAAGAAGTTATTTACCTATACCTTAGAATTCTTTCCACCGCAAGATTCTTTCGACTAGCTATTATCTGGCTTTCCGTTTTCCTTGTTATCTCGTTTTATTTTCTCATGGGATCGTGCTCGTGGCAAGGATCTTTGATACTAATGAACGCGGCGGGACGATGTAGAAATCGTGAGACCGTACCGTAGATCCGCGGTTAGATTATTTCCATCCAAAAGCGGGCTACAAAGACGGGCTACTTTTGGATGCGGAGAAACCAGGTAGGATGTAATTAAATGGATGGCAATGTTGTTGGAGATTCTTTCCCGGATAACAAATGAAATAAGGTAATCGAGTATTGATAGTTAGATTTCGACATTATTATTACGAATGTATTTCGTCACTGAAGAGGATTCAGTGGTATGCAAATTTGAAGATCGTTAACGTTTTCTATTTGGGACTTGCATTTAGTATTTATTGCATGTGAGTTTAATCTTCTGTAGATGTTTATTGGTACCATTTCTTTGAAAATTATTTAGGTACAGATTTGGGGATGTAAGGATTTGGGGATGTAGGAATTTGGGGATGTAGGAATTTAGGGATGTAGGGATTTGGGGATGTAGGAATTTGGGGATGTAGGGATTTGGGGATGTAGGGATTTTGGGATGCAGGGTTTTAGGGATGCAGGGATTTAGGGATGTAGAGATTTAGGGATGTAGAGATTTGAAGATGTAGGGATTTGGGGATGTAGGAATTTGGGGATGTAGGGATTTGGGGATGTAGGGATTTGGGGATGTAGGAATTTTGGGATGTAGGAATTTGGGGATGTAGGGATTTGGGGATGTAGGAATTTGGGGATGTAGGGATTTGGGGATGTAGGGATTTGGGGATGTAGGGATTTTGGGATGCAGGGATTTAGGGATGCAGGGATTTAGGGATGTAGAGATTTAGGGATGTAGAGATTTAGGGATGTAGAGATTTGAAGATGTAGGGATTTGGGGATGTAGGGATTTGGGGATGTAGGAATTTGGGGATGTAGGGATTTGGGGATGTAGGAATTTGGGGATGTAGGGATTTGGGGATGTAGGGATTTGGGGATGTAGGGATTTGGGAATGTAGAGATTTTGGGATGTAGGGATTTAGGGATGTAGAGATTTGAAGATATAAGGATTTGGGGATGTAGAGATTTTGGTATATAGGGATTTGGGGATGTAGAGATTTTGGGATGTAGGGATTTAGGGATGTAGGGATTTGGGGATTCAGGAATTTAGCGATATAGGCATTTTGGTATGTAGGGATTTGGGGATATATGGATTTGTGGATGTTGAGATTTTGGGATATAGGTAATTAGGGATGTAGGAATTTATATATGTAATATAGGATTCCGTCACGCACTAATTCATAATTATTCGGTCAATATACATTCACATTTCAAATTAAATTTCCCGCTTCCTCACCGGATTAATTTATTATCATATTTTCTTTTCCCATGAAATTTACGACCCTACGTTAAAAATTCTCGTTACACACACAATATTCTTCTTCGATCGTGTTGATTTTAACACGAAGTACGTAAGAGCCGCAAATATTCGTTAACGAAGCGGACACACCAGTGTCCGCATATTTTCCATAATACAACGCTCGTAAATGGAATTTCCATATTTATTGCATGTCGATTTGCATCGCTGAAAGGAAATTATAATCACACGTCGGTTTAATCTTCGAGATAGGCTGCGTTGGTCCTTATCTGCCTCGTCAAACTGTTTAAAAGTCACGAATGAAGGATCATGTCTCTCCCCGAAGACACGAGTCGTTGAACGAAGAGATTATCCCTCAAGGTCCACTAATTACGTTGACTCGGAACAATGGCTTCGAACGGACGAAGAAAAGGAAGAGACAAAGGCTCTATCGAAGGTTAGACCCAACAATGAACTCGATCGTCCTAGGTTAGGTATGCAAGAGATCTCTTCGATGCCTGCAGCGTCGATTCCTCTTGTAATAGCTGGCTATCCACTTCCCCTCGGACAACCTTCTGCTCGCGATGACTTCGAACCATCTTCGATGTTATTCTAGGAATGAAACCGCCTCGATTATCTTTCTGTGGCCGCGCGTACTCGCGCGTTGTTCGAGATTGTCGCTTGAAACGTGATTAGAAGACACGATCAGACCTTTCATTATCGTTCGATGATTTCGAGTACATGCGGGTGCTACGTAGGCTTTTGTTTGGGGACTTGCACGAAGTGTTCCTCTAAGTTTCCTTTAGATTAGGTACCTTTGGGTCTTTGGACTATTTTACTCTTTTTTGATGCATTTGGGAATTTGGAGATTTTGTAGAGTTGGGATTTGGGGAGATGGGGTTATGGAAGTTGAATGAATGGAATTTCAATAGTTTGGATTTTTGGGGATGTGGTGGATTTGGGAGCGTGGGAGTTTGGGAAATGGGATTTGGTCATTTCGGGATTCAGAAATGTAGGGATTTGGGGATCTGAGTATTTGAAAATTTGAGGATTTGAGAATTTGAGAACTTGCAAATTTAGCGTCTTGAGAATTTAGTGATTTGAGAATTGTAGAAAGTGGTACTCGAGAATGTGGGATTAGGGAGATATGTGGATTTGGAGATTTGGAGACCAAAAAGTTAGGGACCTGTAAACGTAATGATTAGGTTAAGTTAGGTAACTTTCCCACACTTGAGGAATCCAACAGAACATAGATACAATAATATAGTGTTATACTAACATTATCAAATAGTCACGAGATCACAATATTATAAAATGTTAACACAAAAGTTACTTTTAGTAACAATAAGTATTTATAATTTACGACATAAGCATCTGGTCAAAACATACCTCACATTAACATGATTTACCCAACCCTTCAAGAGAATTGAATTCTCATGAACATTAACAGCTATTCACAAGGCGTAAAATTGTAACAACGGAAAAAGATGCATAAAACCGTAAATAGTAGAGTGGTAGTGACATGCTTTTTCAGGCTTTTAACGTCAATCGAGCCGAAAATGAAATCCCTACCGTGTCGGGGGACGGACTTTTTGCTCTGATGGTCCGACGATGTCGACCGAGTTCTGCTGTTCGCTACCTGCTTGCCCATTTGATTTTCGAGTTGGACGAGTAGGCAGTGAAAAAAGGTCTACCCAACCTGGAGAACGTATAAACGATGGTGTTTCATGCTTGATTCGCGAGTAAATGTCGCGGTGAAAGGTTTATCTTGGAAATGTATCTGACATCCTTTCCAATTTAGGATCTTTCATTGGTGATTAAATTTGTTCCTGTTATTTTAAATTGTAATTGGATGTTCATAGATGTATGTATATGTGGATGTATGCATGTTTATACATGTGGGCATGTGCATGTTTATACATATGTATATGTGCATGTGGGCACATATGTGCATATGTATATTCATATATTTGGACGTGTACATATATGGACGTTTATACATATGGACATATGTACACTCATACACTCATGTGTGTGGTCATACATATGCGCATATGTATATTCATATGTTTGGATGTGTACATATATGGATGTTCATACATGTGGACATATGTACTCACATATGTGTACATATGCTCATGTACACGTATGTCCATATGCATGCTTGGACACGAACGTATGTATCTGTAGATGCACACATGTGACATATGCATGTTTGTATATGAGTACATATGCACATTCATACATGTGTATATATGTAGATGTATGTATGTATACATCTGTAGATGCACATGTAACATATGCATGTTTATACGAACGAACATATGTACATATGTAGATACATACATTTATTTTCATAATGAAATCAACGAAAAGTTCAATTCTGTTAGACGTACAACTCATATCACTTTCATGATCATATGAACAATCATGACATATGGATTCTGATTATCCAATCACATAGTCCATCAGTACGGGACAAACTACAATACCGGTACAATTACTTGAATTTATGTAACCCAAATCAGATTTTGAAGCACAGTAACGTCTAATCTAAAGTATAAATGTTTCATCAACGTAATTGGTTTCTCCAGAAGGTATAGTAATAAGAAAGGTCGCTTATCGTACGCGATGTACAGAATCGCGAGGATAATAAGGATTGGCCGTTGAATAATCGAGTCTCGGGAGAAGCTCGTGACGCTGTTGAACGTTAACGAGTAACGAAACTCCTCTTATCCTCTTATACGAGAGACTTTAACCTCGAAGGTAGTCCTTACACCGGAGCTAAGTACACCGAGTTTACTATAAGCTACTCTAGAGGGGCTAGAGAACACTGGGTCGAAACGCTAAACTCCGCGAAAGGATTAATGTCCCTATCGTAGCCGGGTTGCATTGTGACGTTTAAGAAGACACCATGCATCACTCGTAGCTGCTACAAAATGCGTACCTACACGAACCGCGGTTGCATCTAAGCTAAGGCAAAGTTATATTAATGGCCACCGCCATTAGTTCCACCGTAGGACACTTGCATGCTTTGCTGACTAAGAACACCTTCGTTCTCTGCTGCCTCTCTTCTACATCCGTTCCATTCTGTTACACTCTGTCTTCGTTTCTTTGTCTTCTACTGTTCATTCATCTTTCTTCTCCTTTGTACCTTAAGGCTTATCAGCTTCCGAGGATTTCTCCGCTCAATTGCTCAGTTTATGGAGTTCGCAATTTTTTGATTAGCAATTTTACAAATTTATAGTTTTCTATTTTTTTAGATTTTTCAATTTCCCTGTTTTTCTATTTCCAAAAATTCGAATTTCCCAATTTACCAATTTCTCTATTTTCAAATATTCCAATTTTCTACTTTCGCAATTTCCCACTTTCACATTTTCCTGATTTCCCAAATTCCCAAATTCCCAATTTTCCAATTCCATAATTTCCCAGTTCCATAGTTTCCCAATTCCATAATTTCCCAATTCCATAATTTCGCAATTCCATAATTTCCCAATTCCCTCATTTCCCAATTCCCTCATTTCCCAATTCCCTCATTTCCCAATTCCCTCATTTCCCAATTCCCTCATTTCCCAATTCCCTCATTTCCCAATTCCCTCATTTCCCAATTCCCTCATTTCCCAATTCCCTCATTTCCCAATTCCCTCATTTCCCAATTCCCTCATTTCCCAATTCTCTCATTTCCCAGTTCCCTAATTTCCCAGTTCCCTAACTTCCCAATTCCCTAACTTCCCAATCCCCTAATTTCCCAATCCCCTAATTTCCCAATTCCCTAATTTCCCAATTCCCTAATTTCCCAATTCCCTAATTTCCCAATTCCCTAATTTCCCAATCCCCTAATTTCCCAATTCCCCTATTCACTATTTTCCCAAATTCCTGCTTTCTAATTTTCTAATACCACACCATGCCTTCCATATTTTAATTTTCTAATCAAATCTTTCTAAAACGTTTCAACAAAAGTAAGATCAGCTTCCAACTACAAAAACTCCCAGCGAAGTAGAGCATAACATTCAGGTTGATATAATACGCGCAAAAAAACGATCACAAGGTAAAGTAAGACAGTACAAAATACCCCCTCGGAAACGAAAGATACAATATTTTAAAGTGTGCCTAAAAGGGTACACTTTCATTTGGTTGACGGTGAAAGGGTTCTTCTACGAGTCGAAGAAGGTTTATTCGATTGCATCGATCAGGTCACGTTAATTCTAAGTAGATTTGAGAGTTCAGTGAACGTAGAGAGAAAGATTGTTGCGATGGAACAGAGAATCGGTTCATTAACTTGAAGCAATTAATTCGGTTCGTTCGAAGAGAAAATGGAGAGAGGAGTCGTATAACCTTCCTGTTGTGTGTCTTCGTTTTTTTCGCTACTATCCGCAATAACAATTTCTTCTCTTGTCTTTGCGAGGAAGAACGCTTCCTACTCTCAGCTGGAAACCCATTAAGATAATTTCCTTTACTCTGTTACTGCCTCGTTTAATGACACTTTCCAGGGAACCTTGTGTACGCACGAGATAACACCAGCATTTTCGTTCTAGCATTCATATTTCTTGTCCCTGTGAACAGTTCTCGGGTAGACCAGCTTTTAACGCTTAATACCAAGGTAGGGGGATATCTTGTTGTATGACTCTGGGTGGTAGCCATATTGGAATATCTAGATCCGAAAGTCGGAAAGCGTGTTATTGTAAATTTGAGATTTAACATCTCTGTATTTGTAGATTTATCAATTTCATAATTTTTGTACGTCCACATTCTTGAACTTAATCTAAAAGTTTGGAAGTTTGTATATTTCCAAACTAGCAGAAATAAATATTTCCAAGTTTCTCAATCTGTAAAAATTCAAATCCATTCTACTTTAATCTGAAACGCTAAGTTAAATTTCTTGTGTCTAATATGCATAAAACCAAAGATAAACTCAACTGATCACAAAACTGGCCGCCACCTAGCGACTGCAGTCTGGAAATTAAAAGACTCAGCGAAAGGAAAGAAAGTAGTCGAACAAACTAGTACGACATTAAACTAGATACTCGTCAAATTGAACGTTGCAGTAAGAGAGAGCCAAACGTTAATTTCCATCGGACTAATTGTTTCGAAATTAAATGGCAGATTAAAAAAGTATCAGTCCCATTTCCTCTCCGACCTCATAAAACATTTAATTAGAAAAAGGAACAGTCTAACGTTCCTAAGAGACTGTCTAGTCAGAATGTCCCGCGATGATCATCATTTTCCTTTCTCTCGTAGCACTGACGTCGGCAGACATTTCTCTTTCATTACTACCAAAACGACTGTAATTACGCGGGGATACCTTTCGAGGAGGAAACAGTTCGATAATAAAGAAGAATCCCGATTGTCATCTTGTAGATTGAACCTTAGTACGTGTCTGTTGATGGGACTGGCAAAGGTGAATGTACCGACCGTGGACACGGAGAAGAAATTGAACGGGCGCAGAAATGATAACATTTGCTTTATTAACTGTGCTCTTTAGTTACACGATTCAATGTGCGGGGTAGTGTTACTGTATTTCTTGATTACAGTTTTCTGAGTTATGTGAAAACAGGGAGGTCGTTTTGAAAATTTGGAGGTGGAGAATTTGGGTGATAGGAGATTGAGAAGTTCGCAAGGGGGAATTAGGAAATTGGGAAATTGGGCGTTGGCAAGTTAGGAAATTAAGGAATTGGGAAATGAGGGAATTGGGAAATGAGGGAATTGGAAAATGGGGGAATTGGGAAATGAGGGAACTCGGAACTGAGGGAATTCGGAAATGGGGGAATTGGGAAATTGGGAAATTGGGAGTTGGCAAGTTAGGAAATTAAGGAATTGAGAAATGAGGGAATTGGGAAATGAGGGAATTGGAAAATGGGGGAATCGGGAAATGAGGGAACTCGGAACTGAGGGAACTCGGAACTGTGGGAATTCGGAAATGGGGGAATTGGGAAATGAGGGAATTCGGAAATGAGGGAATTGGGAAATAAGGGAATTCAGAAATGAGGGAATTGGGAGATGAGGGAATTCGGAAATGAGGGAATTGGGAGATGATGGAATTCGGAAATGAGGGAATTCGGAAATGGGGGAATTGGGAGATTGGGAGATTGGGAGTTTGGGAGTTTGGGAAATTGGAAATTTGAAAAATTGGGAAATTGGGAAGTTAGAAGGTTGGGAGGTTGGGAAATTGGGAAATTAGAAAATTGAGAATTGGGAAATTGGGAAATTGGGAAATTGGGAATTGGAAAATTAGAAAATTGAGAATTTGGGAAATTGGGAAATTGAGAATTTGGGAAATTATTTTTTCCTGGAACTTCGATACAAAGAAACATCTGTTTTTCGTAGAATCATGTGTCCTTGGTATTACCAGCTTAAAGTTCAATATCGTGTATTGGAGTAAATTTATCATCCTCATGTGCAGGCCATATTTAAAATTCCTGCACGCGTTACGTTTCGATCCGGCAGAAAAAAATCCATATTTTCCACGCGCGAGCCTTTCTGAAAGGCTAGTTGCGGCCACTTTTATAGGACTTTATGGAGTGCACCTTTACGTAGTAACATTACACCGCGGTTAAGCGAGAGGAGCGACCAAGGGAGAGGTAACATTTCACTCCGGTTCAACGAGTTCAAGAGAAAAATCGTTGTGGTCTATGCACCGGTCGTTTGCGGTCCATCATATTCTTATCATTCTTCTAGATGCAATCGTTTCTCGCGTCAGAAATTGGATCTGCCACCGATACGAATTCTTCCTACGCTTTTTGCATCTTGATTTCAGTGTTACTAACCAAATTTCAAATGCTTAATCTTCCTATGTGTCTATGAACCATCTTCTATACTTTGAAACAAAATAAAAACCAAACCTGTTAATTTTCCGTGATTTTATTTACCAGGATCTTATTTTACAGAATAAACTTCTTTCTAACCTCTTTCATTTTAGTGTTGCAGTTTTTACATACAAGGTGTCCTAGAAGTTGATTCGTTTAGTGTCCGAATAATGTTTGTTTACCGTTCGTTTAACATTTGCTTAATATTCGTACAAAATTTGTTTCAATATTCGCTTCAATGTAGCCATCGTCCGTGCACGGCCATATATCCGGAGAGGTGAAATTCCCAGATTTGATCAATTATTTTTATCATAGCTTCTAGAGATATTATTCCAAGAAGACGACAGATAGAAATTCTATTGATTAGCAAACACGTTCAGGTATTATTGAAACAAATTATTTAAACTTAATACAAAATAGAGCTAGCTTGTCTGATGTTACGAAGGTAATGTGCTGATGCGATAACGTTCATGAAGCTCATATAAAAATTTTCATAATACTTCAACAACTTGTAAATTTTTTAACTCTTACTTGCTTTCTATTGTTAATTTTATTTCTCCTATTTGGTTTTCTAATTTTTTCCTGCTTTCTATTATTATGTAGAGCAGCATGGTAGAACAGCAGCAAATTATATAGCTAATTAATTTCACTTGATATAGTGAATTAATGAAACATAGTAACAACTGGTAACAAACAAAGTAACATACTGGTAAAGCATAGTACAGTAACATGTAATGATATATTAAAATACATACATTAAAGTATATATAGTAAAGATATATTAAAGAATATATACACATAAATCATAATATTATACAAAATCCATGGAATTAATTCTTTGTGTATTTTATTAAGTGTTTGCAGGTTAAGTATAAGGTAGTATCGATACTGTGCTCAGTTGCCATTGAAATTCAAGACAGCAGGGGTCGTTCAGTGAATATGCGGTAATATCGTCGCGACAAATTGCGATGTAATTGCACGCGATACACGCTCATTCGGTAAACAAGCATAGACATCGTGGCAACAGATATCTCTCCCGACATTGTATTCCCTTTAAGGTTGCGAAGTCTATCCGGTTGCGTGACGATTGAGTCTTACCCTTGTAGCAACAGTTAATTGAAACCCCGACAGAGTTTCATTAATTGTGGAAAACAGGTTAATTCACGGGAAACGAAAGCTCGAGGTAACGTCACGTAACTCTTCGGATAATTGCTTCAAATAGATAAATGCGATGTTGAATTTCTTTGCTAATCACGGTCGTTAATGTCGTTATTCGAGAAAGATAAATTATACGCTTTTTTCGTTATTTTCATTAACTTTCGTTATAGCGAGTTATGACTTCTATAGTGAATTATAATTATATTTAACCTCTATGCGAGTCGTTATAGAATAACGTGTATTAAGTCTGTACTTGTGGTAGCCTGTTTCTTGATATAACAATTTGAAATATTTCTAACATTTTTGGAAAACTTGAAAATTTCGGAATTTAGGAATTTGAGATTTGGATTTTCATGTCTACACTATTCAACTTTTTAATGAGTTTCATAATTAAAAATTTTAACCCCTTGCCGTACAATTTATTTGTCAGGTGCGTCAGTCAAAACTAACTATTCATAGTTATAATATTAAAACAAACAAAGAAAATTAAAATGTTATGAGCATTTTACATTCAGCTATCCTTGATAATGCAAATTATAGTTGGACTTAAATTTTAAGTTGACGAGTATTAAAAATTTGATTAAGATTTGTTATATTTGAACTGTGAGTGCGTCACGAGTGAAACTCGTCAAAGAACGACAAGGGGTTAATATCGTGAACTTCTCAAGAGGTGCTTTGCCCATTCCTAGGATTACTAAAGTAACTTACGTACAATGTCTACTTTCACATTACTATTATAGATCCTCGTTCAAACTTTCTTCTAAAAATCAACATCCATCAAAATTAATAAGCTTCACCATATAATACAATTTTATTTTCATATTATTTTCACATTAAACATAGAAATCAGACAGTATATGCCTTCGACAATCAGACATTATCCGAAGAGCGGCGAAGAGAAACGAAGTTACCCGAAGTACTACTACTCTACGTCTACTATTCTGCAAACACTCCGTCTAGTTCCTCATGCAATCCTCAGGAATTCTCCGTATCTGCGTTTTCAAGACACGTTTTTTCGAAACTCGCGAGATGAGGCAGTCTCGAGCGACGGTGCACGCGCGCATGCACGTCGGCGCGCATATTCGAGGTGCATCGGTGCATACATGCGTGTCGGAAGAGCTGCAACGCACAACGGCGGCGGCGGCGATATAACAGCGGGCCCGTAGGTGGCTTAGTGATCTCATGTTTCATATTTATACTCTCATCTGCATATTACGAGCGGGGTGTGCCTAGGTGGCTGCTGGCCGTACTCGCGTGCACTGACAGCTGGAATGCGCTGGATTAGATTGCCCGGAGCGTTTCTGTTATACCTGCCACGAATACCGTGTTCCTCGCCACGGCTGCGACAACCCGTCTTTCGATGGCTGGCTGACTTTTTCTGCAACGACAGCCCTTCTGATGAATCTATTTAATCTAGGGCGAGGGTAGCGATCTACGAAATTTTTACAATTTTTATGCTAGATATCGATTTTGGTATTTTTATTTTTTAAGGAAATTTACGCTGAAAATTCTTTACATTGTGTACTTTATATAAGAGCTTATATATTTTTAAAAATTAATGAATATCAGTTATTTATTTTTGAATGTACACAATTTTAACGAATGATATAATGAGACAAGTTTAAAAATTAACTGAACAATAACTAATTTTAATGAATTTAATTTTCACTCAATTACAATCAACAATTTGAGCTTCTAAAATAATTTCAGTTCAAGGAAATTGTTAAAACGTTCTCTAAGCAGTTGAATTAACTTTCTTCTCACCAATCCAAGTTAATGAAGACATTTCACACTGTAAGTGCAAATATCAGTGCAAACGTAAAAGCAAAGTACAGGAAAATACACAAGTTTGCATAGATTAGAAATTATATAACAGTAATAAAAAATAATTGCACAAATATTTGCTCTCCAAATTAGCTCGGTAATATATTTTATTCCTAATTATATAATCCTGCAATTTTACACTTTCGTTCAATTAGTCGGACATAACATTTAGAAAATGGAAGTTTCTTTTTCTTCCAATGACACGAATACCGTTTTCACCTGGGTTCGGTTAATTGTTAACTTCTTGCCACCCGTTTCCCGCTAATCCTCATGTTTATAACTGAACTCAACGAGCGTAAAGTCGATGCTAACGAAAGTACATTTCTCGCGGCTTACAATTTCAGGATCATAAACCAAGCTGTACTTTTAAAGTCCAGTTTTCTCTTTAGTTGTCCACGATAATTATATCATTATTTAGCGGGCCAGCTCATGCAACTAAACAGCGAATATCTATTATGGTAGAGGAGAACCGAGAAAACCGGTGATTCGTTTACTTTCAATGTTCAGCGAACTCCTCGCTTTCGCTGCATAAAATTTGTTACCCGTGAAGCCGTTAAAGAGTCATTAACACAGAATAAATTTCTCGATACGAATGTCGTAATTGCATCTCCGTAGAATTCGATTGTTCTATCTTCGAGATTCATCCTCGCGAGCTTCGTTAATTTCGGAATTTATAAAATTTCCGTGTGGATTCATTGTTTTTAATTCCTTTAAATTCAAGCACAATTTTAAATTCATTTGAAATATATTTTTCAAAGTAGGTTAGGTTAATCAAAGTCTCAATGTCTCAAAATATCGAGCTGTTCATATAGCAACATGTCGCAACATTATGCTCATATAAAATTTTTCATTGCAGTGTCCTTCATGAAATGGTTCCAACTTTCGATGAATACAGTCATTTCTATGATTCATATTTTGAATCTTCTTAGCATAATCAAGTCAGTTTCGATGACGAATCATCGAAGCATTCATTCGCGATTTATCATCCACTCGTAACATTATTTCGTAGAAGTTCATTGCTATTCTTCACAGAAATAATTCATTGTTATTACCAAATAAATTTTCATTTATTATCGCAAAGTCGGACAACATGTTTTCGTTCTCAATTGGAAGAATATTCGAGAACGTTCGAGGAGAGGATATTGTTAGCGAAACGAGCCGATAGGCTGCTTTCATAAGCGAAAAGCTGCGGCCTTTTTAATCCTTTTTGCGCTTTCGAATCACGAAGTCTATACGCTAATTGATCGAGTCCAAGCACGGTTCTACCGTTGTATACACGGATGCCCTTAGGCCCTGAGCAAGGATAATGAAGATGCGCGAGCACGACGGTTCCTAGAATCTCGGCCCTTCCTTTTCTTCTTTTCTCCGACTTGCCCCTCGACTTTCTCTCTTTTTCCGTCTACCGTTTCTGCGATCTTCTGTGGAGTGGCTCCGTCGAGCTTATGCCTCACGAGCCCTTCGAATCTACGCTGCGGGAGAAGATTCGAAATTGCATCTCGATTCCTCGAAGCCCTCTATAAATTCGGCTAATAGACTCCGTATCATCTTCTCGCCCCCGGCAAATTAAATGGGCGGGAATCGATTTTGAAACGGGAGCGATCCGCCACTTCCCCTTTACTTTCGAAATATCTTCTGATTTACTTCATCCTTTATACTGTAAGTCTTTTTGTCTTTTTTGCATATGTTCTATATTTTTTTAACTTCGTTGTAGACACGTTTCAAATTGGTCAATATGATCAACTATGTAATTTTAGTAAGAAGTTTTGGTGAAAATAAATTCTTATAGTTCAAGATGATAAATTTTGAAATTTTAAGTATAATATCGATGAAGGATAAATAAGATACCTGACAATGTAAAATAAAATATATTTGTTATATTATGAAATAAATTTAACAAAAATTTGTACTGTAGATTACAAAGCTTTTCATATGAAATTGGTACAAGGTAGATAATATATCCAACAATATAAAATTAGCAAAAATATCTATTCTTATGTTAAACTATTATTTTCAACATTACCTTAATATTCAATGGAAGTATATATTTTCAAATTACAAATATTTAACAAAAATATTTTCCAATACAGTGTCTTATTTTTGAAACAGTACGGATCATCTTTATCTTCCTGTAGATCGATATTATATTCTTCTATTATCACAATTTTTTAACTGAATCTAAGATAAAGTATTCTATTATGATTAAGAACGATCAAAAAGTATTTTCTTATACAACAACAGTATAGTTAAACGAAAGACGCGGAGCAAACACATAACTTCACCTTTCATCGCGAAGATACCGAAATTATTCATCGCATATAAGTTTGTTACTTTACGATTCGTATCTACTTAATATGTATGTTTCGAATTCAGGCGAATTTGTTTTACGAGGATGAAAACCGATCCCTTTGCAGCTTCCTGTGGATGTATTTAATAGGGAGATGCGGGCAGACACAAGAAGAGCAAAAATTCGTGCGAACGATACCGATGAAGACATGCAACCGAGCAAGCTTAGAGAACCCCCATCGCATGCTTTCTCACCACCATTCATTTTATCTAGATTAGTTGGTGAGGAACCCTCTTGTCAAATAATTTCTGCTCCCCGTCTTCTTCGCTCCTCGTTCTACGGCTTTTCTTCTTTTTCCTGTCGTTAATAATTCGTTTTATGATTGTACGTTTCAGTCATCGTTGAATTCTTCATTTATGATTCTGGTTTGGTTATGGAACATGTAACGGGGGGAAAATTAATTTCACTTGTATGTAGTTACTTTAGTGATTTTTGGTGATTTATTGTGATTTAGTGATTTAGTGATTTACTGATTTATTGTTTTACTATTTTCCTACGTTACTAATTTATTATTATTTTATCAGCTCATTTAAACTCTACACCATAAAGCAAATATATTGTATATATACATTAACCCTTTGACTGCTAAAGGCGTATATATACGCCCTCACAAGTCTATCAATATATACGAAAGGCGTAAATATACGCCCTCTGTATTTTTTTATCATAACACCTTCACTATTGTTTTACCGATTGATTCAACATGAAATTTATTATCTTATGTAACATAGAAACTAAATATCGGCAATTGTTTCAATATCGTTCAATCAATTGTCTTTCAAATATACCGTACACAAATTGATTATTAAATTTTTCTATTATAATTTTATCATTATTCGTTCATTATCGTTTTATTATTTTTATTATTATTATGTTAAAGTTGTCATATCCTGCGTTACATTATAAATTTTTTATTTTTTCCTTTATATTTAAGTTAACCCTTTGCATTCGAAGATAATTTTACTGTTTGCAAACAGCAACTTTAAAATATTAATTAAAATGTTAAATGACTTCTTTTGAAGTTGTTATTTCTCTACTAATAATTTCCACTATTGTCTATTTCACTATGTTTATACATCACATAAGCACTATTATAGAATTAATTAAATAATGCTTCTTTTAAATTATTGTATTAAATCGAATGGCGCCTCTCGAGCGCAAAGGGTTAAAGCATAACAATATTATATTGAACGTTAAAAACATTAAATAAACTTGATATATCCTGAAATAAAAAAGTCGGCCCACATTTAGTATTCTGCATACACTAACACAATCATACAGTACATCGTGAAACACAACACCGTAAGGGTTAAACAAAAATCGATAAGGATGCACTATTCGATTCGTGTCAATCGTGTCGTGCGAACCATCGACGAACTTTCTCTGCTTGATCGAAGACCCAGAGGTCTGTATCCCAAGCACCGATGTGAACTTTCGAATGCGTAGGTTACTCGTGCTTTACCTTTCGAGATCATTAAATCGAATGTCGTGCATCCGATTCGTTCTCCCATGAATCTGTGCAAAGATGAGACCTCGACTGCCTACGACTACTTTCTATAGAAAGGACCGAGTAGAATTCTGATGTCCTCCTTCCTGCAACCACGAAACGATCCACTTTCATCATGAAATGATACACCTCCAAACAATTGCCATATTAAATCGAAAACGATGCTGATGTCTAGAAAGTCTAGTAATACACGGTGGCTTTTGTACGTTTTATGTGGTGCATCGAAATAAAAGCAATATGATCGCGGAATCTTAATGGAGAAAGTTCACATTCGCTGATTAAATATTTTGTGGAAGTTTTAATTATTGTATGTGAATTGTTCTTTACGTAAAACGTGCGATTTTACGTGTGGTGTTAATTGCGTGCACATTTTGAGTACCTCAAAATATGCAAATCAGCTCTAATTTCTTAAAAATTGGTCCGCAAATTTCGACATCGATTTAAAAATTCATCTCCTTAAAAAATATCCAAATAATAGATTCTAAACCTTTGCAAATTAACCTTTGGCCCACAGATATTAAACCGAAATGCACGCAAGAAAATTTACAATGTCTGAGAATACTTCTTAATGAGGTTATTTGTTATTTGATAACGATCCTTGTACTCGGGTTACACAGCATCGTCGTGAGTCAATTAAAACGGCGCTTCGGGGTTCGAATATTACCTGGATGATATTGGCATTCAGCTGGTATGGGCGGCCTATTATCTTCGAATCGATCTAATTTAATAGATCCGCTATTAGAGCTAGCAAGTGTATTATGTCTCTGTTATCCAGTTCGTTGAAACGTTGAACAGGATTTTCTCGCGAACCGTGTGGGGCAATGAAATTCTAGTTTCACGATGCTTACGCGTTACGTTGACTTTTCGATCGTGTCACGGTGAGAAGTTGATCGTTAACGATAATTTACGTGGCTCTACTGCGTAAACTCGACAGGAAAACGATTCTGTGAGTACCATTTGAACGAAGGCGTCGAGTTTCACTTACGAAACTCTTTTGCGTACGACTTGTAACTTTTAAATGATAGATAAATAGTATATTTGGAAATGATGATCGTTTTGGTGGTAGTTGAAGATTTGAAATTTGGAATTTAATTATTTGAGGAGTTAGAGATTTAGGGATTTGAGGATTTGGGGATTTGGGGATTTGGGGATTTGGGGATTTTGAGATTTGGGGATTAGGGGGTTTGGAGATTTTGGGATTTGGAGATTTGGAGATTTTGAGAGCTAGAAGTTTGGATATTTGGACATTTGAACATTTGGACATTTGGACATTTGGACATTTAGACATTTAGACACTTGGATATTTGGACATTTGGACATTTGGACATTTGGACATTTGGACATTTAGACACTTGCACATTTGGACATCTAAGCATTTGGACATTTGGACATTTGGACATTTAGACACTTGCACATTTGAATATTTGGACATTTGGACACTTGGACATTTGGACATTTGGATATTTGGATATCTGAACATTTGGACATTTGGACATCTGAACATTTGGAGATTTCAAGATGTGAAGATTTGGAGATTTGATGATTTGGAGATCCGAAGATTTAGATGTTTGATGATTTTGAGATCTGGAAATTTGAAGATTTGATAATTTGATGATTTGGGGACTTTGAAAGCTAGAAATTTGAGGATTAATTATTTAATTATTTGCCAGTTTGGAAATTTTCAAACATGAAAATTTAGAGATATATTTTGAAGATTTGGGAATTGTAATTTTTTGGACTTTCAGAAGTTGAAGATTTATAGAAATGTAAAGGAAACATAGAAATTATTTGAAGATTATTTTTATAGACTTAGTAATTCTAAGGATTTAGAGATTTGGAATCTTACTTATTAAATTTAGGGATTCGGAGTTCTTATACTGACGACTGTATGCGGAAAAAATGCTGTCGAACGACGTCCTGTTACTTCCTGGAGGATTCGGAGAAACCGAGGATCCTTGAAAGGGCGAAACGAGTTTTGGAACCGGGTTACCCACATAATACATGCGAAATACTTGGACTCGCCTTTTATTTCATTTCTTGCTGTTCATTCAAACTGCTTACGTATTTCGAAATTAGAAAAGCAAATTAAGCATCGAATATATTTTTCCTTGCTGTACTAAAGAAATCTATCTTTGAAAACATAGAACCAGTCTCGTAGCAAAGAAGTAAAAGAAGACTAAGAAGATTGAAGACACTGGAAGAACTGAAAAGTAGAAAAAAGTAAAAAAGTGCACAACAAATGAATTCTATTCACTATCGATTTCATCGAGAAGCACCACCTTCACTCCTATCTTACTTCAAAGAATAAAAACACAAGAAATGTAGGTGATTCACTGATTCACTCAAGACTACAAAAAATCACCTCGACCTCTATGGAAGAAGATAGAGTAAGAGAAAACGGGCTAGCAATAAAATAATGAGATATAAGACAGACAGACAGGCGACACGTTCGTCGAACCTTCAACGAGAAGACAGCAAGGTCAGGATAGGATAAGCTGTCCGTTTTTCAGCCGGTTCAGAGCCGGCGACACACTTACGAGACGTTGACCTCGCGACCGGCTGTGTAAACACGGTGAATATCTTCATTTGCGTGCTTGTAGGCGGCCGTGAAGCCGAGAGACCGTATGCACGCGGAATAAGTGGGCAGCTGCAACGGCGTCCAGCTCGAATCCTATCTGGGTGACCCGGTCCCAGAAACTTGTTCCGCCCTTCCGTGGATCCTGCTCAACCCTCCTCACGGACGTTTACTTTTCAACTCTCCAGGAAGTGTTACGTATTTTAACCACTTATAAGTTCAGTGATTCATTGGAGATCGATCAAATTAGTCTTTGTGACCTTTGGAGTTGTTATGACTTACAGGTGTCACTATATTGGTATTTTGATTATTTTGGAGTTTTGTAAATTTTGTGGTTTACATTGATCAAAGTCTTCTGTTTTCGATAGGATGCTTGTTTCAGTAACATGGTGTCCCAATAACGTTAAGTTTCAATTCTCAAAGTTCCCTAGTAAGTCCCAATCACATAGTGTCCCAAAATTCTCCGGTAAGTCCCAATCACATAATGTTTCAAAACTTCTTAGCAACTCCCAATGACATAGTGTCCCAAAATTCCCTAGTAAGTCACAGTCGTATAGTGTTCAAAAATTCCCCTTAAGTGGCAATCACACAGTGTCCCAAAATTCCCTATTAAGTCCCAATCTCATATTATCGAAAATTCCAAAAACACCCTCTCTCATCGTCCCAAAGTTCCAAGATCTCTCCGATTGTTCGAAAGTTTGAAAGTCACAAAATCTCCAGGTCTAAAAATCCCAAAATCCCATAACTCAAATATCCCAACTCGCAACAAGAAAAAACGTACTCTACATCAAAATTATAGTGATGTTACAGTGATATAAATTACACAATTGTCAGGATTATATGAATGATAGTTTGCACCAGTCCAGCAAGTGTATTTCGAAATATCGTGTATCAGGTTCTTACAGGTACTCGATTCTATTTACTCCTGATCGATCGAGTGTATTTTTGGTATAGATCGGTGACGTTCAATGTTATCGGCGGGGATCTTGCAAAATTTATTCCCCTTTGTATCGGAGGCGTGGTTAGAACAATGAACAAAGAGCAGCGGGATGTTGCGGATCGTCATAAAAGTCGCGAAAAGACTTCTGACAAGCTAACTCGCTCGTAAAACATTCGCTCTCTTTCTTTTGCTCGTTTATACCGCTAGGAAACACACTATTGAATCGTTCGCAATCCACGGTTTACGCACCGTTTCTATGCAGATACGGCCGACTCAAACGATTTCTACTCTTATTCTCGATGCTCTTTTGCTTCGACTTCTTAGTCTTTGTTTACTCGTACAAAACGCTTTGCGCGTTCGTAAAACGTTCCGCAACACCTTCTAATTCATTTCTTACAGGTTCGGACACCTTTATCGGGTATATATCGGTGAAAGTCAACTGTACTGATAATAGATATTATGATTTACTAGATTTTAATTTAAAAGTAAAATGGCGAACATACAATTCCAAAGTGAAACAAATGAAGATATTCTTTTTGTTTTCGAAAAACGTTCTTTCCCCTTTCGACATAATTAGATATTATTAATATTTGATACAGAATCATAATTCTATGTAATATGAATACAAGTTCATAGTTATTATTACTTTCATAGAGAATTGCATTTACAATATATAACTCTGTCTCATACAAATAAAGGAGAATGTAATAATTGCTCTTCATTAACCTTATTATAAAAAATAAACGAATGAGATTTTTATGACTTATCTATAGAAGAAATAAATCACTCTACTTTATTACACCTTTCTACCTCCAAAAATAAAATAAACGAAATAATATATGATTCTAAAGAATAAAATAAACTTCCCGACAATGTTTAAAGGTATTAAAGAGTAGATCGACGGATAGTTTTTTCCCAGAGGATTGAATAGTGACCGAAAGGCAGAGAGAGGCACGCTTGGTAGCAGTTTGTTTCACAAATCAGCTAGCCAGCGAGGGTCACGTTCACGTGCACACACATGCGCGAGCTTGCGTCCACGTTCCACCTTCCATCTACGACGTTTTATCTTTTCTAGGCGATTTATGCCCGTAGGTCCCTCTCTAACATCGTCTCCTAGACAGCCTGTACAAGCGCTACGCCTCTCAGCGGCTCCTCAAAGGCCACCGAAACCCGCCACGCTGCTTGCTTTACGAGTTAAACTCTCGGAACACGATTTTCGAAACGATTGTTCCCTTCGCGCCAACTATGGCCCCCTGGACATTCGAACCCTCCTTTCTTTTATATGGAAAATAAAACGCTGCGTCCATTAGTTACGATGGAAGCGACTGGGATGCGAATTTGTAACGTTTACACCTTGTAGTTTCATCGATTAGTGATATATTATGAAGTATTGAGATTAATAGTTTACTGGCTTTGCTATGTTTAGATGACGTGTAGGTGCATATTTAAAGTATTAGAAATTTATTGAATTTCTAATACTGCCTATTTTGAAATTATGGAGTAAAGAGATGCTCAGGTTTTCTGATTCATAACTTCTGTAATTACCATGTTTTTAAATCTTAACCCTTTGGAATCGAAGGTAATTTGACTGTTTACAAAAAGCAACTTTAAAGCTTAATTAAAAAGTTAAATGAATTTTCTTGAGGTTATTATTTCTTTACTAATAATTTCCACTATTGTTTGTTTCACTATGTTTATACATCACGCGTGTCATGTTATAGAATCAGTTAAAAAATGCTTATTTAAAATTATTGTATTATATATAATGGTGACTGTGAGTCACCTCTCGAGCGCAAAGGGTTAAGTTTCTGAATTTTACCTTTCTAGGTTGGGAAAATTGCATACTCAATTTCTCAGGTATTAATTCCCAAATTCTCTAACCTCCAAATCTTTCAAATCCCCGAATTCTCAAATTCCCAAATCATCAAATCTATCCCAACCCCAAATACCCAAAACTTCCAAACTCTCAAACGAGAACCTCAGTTTCACTTTCACGAAATTAGCAAAGGTTGAACACTTAGAGTAGAAAGTTCGCACGACCAAAGTATCTACAAAACAAGCTTCGTTTGTTTCTTCCTTTCTTTTCAAAACAGTAACGTATACATTTATTGTGCAACTGTTGTCTCTCGATTGTCACCACCATTTCACAACAATAAGATTAATTGCATCTCATTCCGGCTAATTGTGCTACAATATACGGTATTTTTGAATGGTGAAAGAACTTCTCACGATTAAAATAACAGCTTCCTGGACGCGAACCTTGGATTCTTAGAGCGCTAATATTTTTCTTTCTCGTTCATGCTCATGCGGTTTTATCCTTCGTGTTTTCACAGAAAGTCGCGCTACCATTATCTCGGCGTCACATTATCTGCGATAAAAAAAAATCTAGTATCGTACTTGATTCGACAGAGAATTATCGTGATTTAATCGTACGATCGAGGACGTTTAATGTCGCGTTATTCTTGTTATAAATTGCTGGGGCTTTCAGGAATAAGTGACAAGTATAATTTGCTTAATCTTGTGTATCACGCACGATCAAGTGCGTGAGTATCGCTTGAACAAACTAAATATAAATTGCGTGAATCAATTACATTCTCGCCCTTGTCGTGTTCGCGGTATTGATAAATGTGTATAACGAGATGTGTTGGTATCGAGTGGAGAACTCATTTCGACCAACTCATTGCATTTCGTTATGTACATTTTCTGCTGTTCATGGGAAATATTGTTTTATAGAAGTTCCAAAGGCCCGGCATTTCCAATTTTCAAGTTTTAAAACATCACTATTCTGAAATTCTGAAATTCTGAAATTCTGAAATTCTGAAATTCTGAAATTCTGAAATTCTGAAATTCTAAATTTCTAAAATTCTGAAATTCTGAAATTCTGAAATTCTGAAATTCTGAAATTCTGAAATTCTGAAATTCTAAATTTCTAAAATTCTAAAATTCTAAAATTCTAAAATTCTAAAATTCTAAAATTCTAAAATTCTAAAATTCTAAAACTCTAAAACTCTAAAACTCTAAAATTCTAAAATTCCAAAATTCCAGCATTCTAATATTCCAAATTCGTAAATTCGGAGCTTTCAGCATTCGAAAATTCGATATTCCAAAACTCCAAAATTCCAAAGTCCCGTAATCCTAAATTCTGAATATCCAAAAATTCGAAAATCTTAAACATCGAAAATTCGAAAATTTTGAATTCCGAAATCTTTGAATGCCACGCAGCAGAAAGTCTTAACATTCGTCTAATTATCGAAAAGTTTAGAACTCGCAGTACCGACTGATTTCACAAGAGATCAGTTTGTCTTCCACATCAGAAAATTCCTAACGGAAAACTGCGTTGCGTAATTCGAGAACAAGCGAATTTCTCTGAGGTTCAAAACATCGTCAGGAATTCTTGTACGACGTTTCCGTGAAACATTTCATTTCCTGCGAAGCAAACCGAATTGTAAATCAACGATGCGCGTTGCACAACTGTCCATTGCACCGCGGCTCAAGTTATTCTTTTACGAGGTATTAAGAGCTCGTTCGATTAGGCAATCGTACGAACATTTTCTTTTCTTTTTTTTTTCCATTCCCTGCAAATACTTTGCGAAGGTGCAACAGTAAGCTCATAAAAGGCTATCGTTGCTTAAGTAGCGAAACTTGTATCTGCCATTCATGGTGTCCGGCGTGTAAACGTATCCGAGGGAGCACTTGCTCGTGAGAAAGAAATAATCAGATCTATCCGTAAGGTCAGGCAACCGTGCAGACATGATTGACTTGTTTATGAAATGGAGGAATGAGGTCGAAATCGAACGCGAGATATTAACACGGAAGTATCGTGGAATTTGTAGATTTTCAGGTACACGAAACTATTTGACAATTTGAAATTTGGACACTTGAAAATTGGGAAACAATAGATATCTGATAAATACTTAATACACGGTATGTCGGAAAAGTATCGGAACTTCTTAAATTTAAGGAAAACTATTAGCGCCATCTATTAAAACAATATGTTATCTGAAAACAGTATACTTCCTCTACAACAACAATCATTATTGGAATCGAGCAACGAATTGTAAACTTATAGCGTTTAATGCGACAGAACCTTTCGTCACCGTGTCACAAAATCACGGGCAAGCGCAACAAATTGCTCGCGTTTAATATTGCGAGGATCTTATCAGAACAGCAAGACGAAACTGTACATTCCTGGAATCAATTGCAACTAGTGATGAGACTTGGTGCTTCAAGTATGAACCTCGAACAAACCACCAAAGTGCTTCGTGGAAATCTCCAGGCTCTTCAAAATAAAAAAATTGCGTTTCCAGAAGTCCCGAGAGAAGACAATGTTAATTTGCTTTTACGATTCTTAAGGAATGATACTTCGGGAATTCGTTCCACAGGGATAAAATGTTAATGACGAATATTATCTGGGTGTTATAGAACATATGTGGAAGAGGATCGTTCGTGTGAGGCCCGAATATCGAATATGTATTCAGTTATCAACACATTTTGAAATAGGTTCAGTAACATACAAACTGCATCGTCATTTACAAAACGTGTCACGTTAATGTGACAAAAGCGACAATACAAGAACACGCGATTATTCGAGTGTATATTTCTTGTAGAAGTCCAACATGTCCTCAAGAAAGCATATCGTAAAATGCCCGTGTGATTTCAAAGGGTCATTCCTGGTGTAGGTTCATTGATCATGCACGTATGGTATAACCGGTGCTGCGCGACTATAATATCTCACAATACGATATCCCTCGTATAACCTGAAATATCGCTGTTATAAAAGTATTTATACTTATTATTGACGCTGTACGATGAACGTAAATGGCGGGGAGCAAAGAGAGGTGTTGTTGATGGGCCATTCAAGAACCCGCTTGCATGCTCAAATAATGTATTTATATGCCATTGAATTATGAAACAAAGAATCTTTCATCATTTCGGACGATTAAGGCAGGGAATTTAACAACGATAGTTTGAAGGTACTGTAATTGTAATTTGAAGAACACGTACTTAGGTATTTTAAGGATACCTAACGAAAAAGATTGTAAAATTACAAAATTTTATCTTGGCGATGTGGTACTTTATGCTTTTTCATATTTATGGCGTTACAGAAGGTTGGCTTGGATACAGAAGGTTAACTGAGAAAATATAGATTCAAGTTTGAGGAGATTCAGAAATTTTCATATTTTTCAGTTTCTAAATTTATACACCTTCAAGTTTTCAAATTTTTACGTATTTAAATGATCAGATACCCAATCCCTAAATTTTCATATATCGAGTTCCTAAATTTCCACATACTCAAATTTTCAAATCTTCACATATCCAAATCTTCATATACTGAGCCCCTAAAATTCCACATACTCAAAGTTCCAAATTTTCACATATCCAAATCTTCAGATACGGAGTCCCTAAATTTCCACATACTCAAATTTCCAAATCTTCACATATCCAAATCTTCATATACTGAGCCCCTAAAATTCCACATACTCAAATTTTCAAATCTTCACATATCCAAATCTTCATATACTGAGCCCCTAAAATTCCACATACTCAAATTTCCAAATCTTCACATATCCAAATCTTCATATACTGAGCCCCTAAAATTCCACATACTCAAATGTCAAAATTTTCACATATCCAAATCTTTAGACACGGAGTTCCTAAATTTCCACATACTCAAATTTCCAAATTTTCACACATCCAAATCTTTACATACTGAGCCCCTAAAATTCCACATACTCAAATTTCCAAATCTTCATATACGGAATCCCTAAATTTCCACATACTCAAATTTCCAAATCTTCACATATCTAAATTGCCACATACCCAGTTCCCAAATTTCCAAATTTTCACATACCAGATGATGAATATTTTTGTCCAAACAATTTGATAAATATTTGTATTCATACAAGATGATAGGTATCTGCCTCGATTACTATCAACTCCGTATAAACATGTGAGGTAACAGTGACCAAATAGTTTCAATTAAAACTATTCCACATGCGATCAGCGTATGTGAAGACATGCATAGGAAGGAAGCGAAGTTACATAAGCTGTATCCTCACGTTTTATTCTTCACGCAAGTTTCTTCCATTCATCTTTGTGGCATCAGCTGTCCAAAAGTCAGCGCACACCTGGGTCTAATTTCCATATGATCGATGAATGAATTGTTGAGGCCACTCACGAGTAGACGTGCCGTGGTGTTCCCCGGGGCCGTCTTTGACGACCCGACGAAACACACGGCCGGCCAAGTATCGTTCGCGGTGTCGTCGCCATCAAATTAACATACGAAATCCAGCCGGTTACAGCGGTGTATATCTTGTTTAATGGCCGCCAGTTGCATTACTCGGAGCAGAAACGAACCTTGGTACATCACACGCCTAGAGGTTGTCTCGGTGTCGTTGTGTAGGTCGAAACTCGATACTCGATTCGAGAACCACGATCGATCGAACGCGGTCGAAGGTGGAAAAAAGAAGATGGAAAAATCGGATTAACAATCTTGGAACATTGCTTGGAGATCAAGAAAACGAACCCATGGGAAGTCTCACGGCGATCGACACGCGATTCTTTTTCTCGATTATGTAACTGGAAAATGCATGGGAGAGTGCTTGTAAGGAATACGATCTGACTTGGGAAATTTTCTAATTAATTGTTTGCTAATTTTTTACCGAGATTTTTCGCCTTTCGGTACATTTAATACTTTATGCAAAAATATAGGTTTCAAAGATCTCTCGTTATATTACCGTCTTTCAATTTTTGGACAGTAAGTACGTATCACGTGGTAATTAAGAGTTACGTGAAAATTACGTCAGGAAGTTTTTATAATTGTTTACTTGATATCGGGAAATATTCTGACGTGAATGAAGAACAAAGTGTGGGTCTTGTGTAACTAATAAATGACATATGAGAACAGATAAAAATGTAAATCGGTGAGATTCCATTTTAATGGGAAAATGTTTTCTGTTGCAGGTAATGTGTCCATATTTTACATCGGTTTCCTTCTGACACTGTAAGTTAAAAAACTCCACATGTATAATATTCATACATTACATATACGCACACCAGTATTCAAAATTCGGAATTCGTTGCATTTCACGTAAATTAAAAGTCATCAAATACGTGGTGTCCACAAAATAAAATTATACTTAACAAACTTCTATTAAATTAAATTTATTAAATTTCTGAATATGGAAATTTAATCACACATGTGTGTGTGGTAGTCACACCTGATAGTTGAAATTAACATTTTTATGACTACGTATGCTTAATGTGTACGTATGTGTGCAATGTGTGTAATGTGTGTGTATGTATGTATGTAATGTGTGTATACGTATTTAATGTGCGTATGTATGTGTGTAATGTGTGTGCATGTATGTGTGTAATGTGTATGCATGTATGTATGTCATGTGTGTATATTTATTTAATATGTGTATGTATATAAATTTAAGGTATGTTTAACAACATACGTATAATAAAATGCAAATACATTTTTGTAGACACCTTGCACATATATAAGTCAATCTATCGCTTTCACTTAACAAAAACAAACTTCACATATACCGACATAAAACTAGTGGAGCAAATCATAGAAAACCTGACCGTATCAATTTCTGTCTTTGCGTGTCTAATTAGCTCCATAATTTAACTAACTCACCCATAAAAAACGAAGCGTAAGAGCCGTCATAAATTGTACACGAGACATTAGAAGTCGCGGTGAAACGAATCAGGCGAGTCTATTTTCAAAGATGACGGCGAGGGCGTCGCATCGATTATTCAGGACAGCGGTTAATTACGTTGGCCGGTAATACTATTAACAGTTAACGTCGAGCAGGAGGACCTCGGGTGCTCTCTTGTTGCTTATTGCCTCTTTTAACCTGCTCCAGTTTCAATAAAACCAAAGGTGGACGGCCACGTTCGTAATTGCCGTGACGATGAATTAGTCGACGCGTGTTCATGCACCGATCGAGAATGCAGTTACGTTGTCTTACGACACGACACGAATCGCACGACCTTGTTCGATGTTTCCGATAGCTTGTTCGTGTAACTTGTACGATTTCGACACAAGGAATTGTCGCGCGTGTTACATGGTACAACTTCGCCCAGGTTTATGTGTTGTTGCGACATTCGTGTATAATCGTAGTACTCGAAGTTTTTGGTATCGGTAAGTGTCGGGTTAAGGACTTTAAGTTACATGGGTGACTTGGGACTTTGGGATTTTTAAAGCTAAAGATTTTTAAATTTTGGAATTTTTGGAATTTTTGGAATTCTTGGAATTCTTGGAGTTTTTCGAATTTTCAAAAATTAGTGCTTCGGGATTTTCCAAGCATTGGAATTTTTAACCTTAAGGATTTAAAGCTCCGAATCTTTGGAATGACTTCAAGCCTTCAGCTCTACGAACTTTGGAATTAAAGATATACATCAGAATTATGAGACTTCAAATTCTTAAATCGTGCTGCATTTGGTATCTTGAAATTTGAGAGATTTAAAGATTTGATACATAAGAAGTGAAGTAGCAGAAATCTAGAACTTCAGATCCACAAGATTTCACAGTATACTCCATAGATCTTTAGACTTTATGTTTGACTGCGAAGAGCACTTCATAGAAAACAGTAATGGGCAATATCTTACACAGGTAGCACATAATTTAGAATTAGAGGTGCCATCACAGTGACAGTGTTATCAGTTCGAACGTATCGATCATGAGAGTATCGTTTACGAGAATGTTGCTATACGAACTGAAAGTTGCTACATGTGCCGAACGAGTAGATAAAACGTGTCGAATAGAATGGGATACTGATGATCCTAGATTCGTGCGATACGCCGTAGATACATTGAGATCCACAAGATCTGATAGTCTTCAGGTACACACGGTACGATATAGTAAATGTTGGTTTTCTTGGATACAGCGTGGATAATGCAAAACTTGATAGGTTCATGCTTCATTGTACGGATGGTGCAAATTAAAAAAGGCTCGATTGTGTAAGAGCGAATATTATAGCCAATTATGTAGTTAGAGGAGTGAAGGTAAGAATGTGAAGTGAATATGATAGTTTTGAATGAGGTTGCAAGTGAAACAGAAGACGAGAGAGAACCGTGTGAAACGTTGGCTGTCTTCAAAAATGTAGCGATCGTACTCATTGATGATTCGTGTTACAAACATGATCAAGGTTTCGAAGATTGGTCAAGGAAGCTATCAAGATTTTTTGACACACTTTGTAAAACAAATTTTTCGGTTTGCTGTTCGGACTTTCTAATTTTGGTATTTTACATATTTAAATTCGTTGTAATTATAATTGCAATTATATATTATTTTAGCGCTATCAGTATTGTTTTATGGATCATTGCAGTGCTTAGTGTGGACTGTTACAAAATTCGTACAAATCTGGTGACTTCTGTAGCAAAATATTTGTAGAATTATTCAAGGATAATGTCTGGAAAATTTTCGTATAGATTGTCCTTTTCTATTAGAATGTTCCTAAAACTAAGGTTGCACCTACAATCTCCCCGTTTTACAAAATGTCAAAGCACTAAATGGTTTTCGTGTCGTAAAGAGACCCTGAGGAGTACGATATATGAGGAGTGAGATATATGGATCACAAGGTAACAGTAAACAATAGAAAGCGAAGGTGATAACCATGGCGCAGAGTGAATCTGGAAATAGTGGAACGACGTTGAGAGACGGTTTGGAAACGTAATCTAGAGTCAGCTGGCGATAATTGTGTCGTTTCCAAACTGGTCGCATGCCTACGCGTTTGGAATACCTGCGTCGAACGAGGCCAGGATTTACTCTCGATCATAGACTTCTCTAACTCGATTCGTTCGAGGTTACATCGCGAACCGTATAAAGTCGGCCTCGAGGTAGACCGGGGTGGCTTCAAGTGACGACACTATTCGTCGTTCTTTTTTCTTTCCATCGTCTATCTCTCCGAAAATGGATCTTATACACCTATCGTGCCTCCGATTAGCTGTTCATGATCCTTGAATCTAGTGAACGGTTCGATACATTTTGAAACGAAGGTTCTATTGCAATAATATTTTATTTCGATTCGATTTTCACCCTTGTGTAACTTGGAATTTATTTAATGTAGTCTTTTGGCAGTTTCCGTCATCTACTGTTATCGATGTTTCAACCTAACCTCTTCAGAGTTTAACTTATTATAGTTTTTAACATACAAGGTTAAAGGCTTTTCTAGGCAGTCATTTTGCCACAATGTATAGACAAGTAAATAAAGTTATATTTTGTATTTAATGATTCTTGATTGCGAAGATTATAGTTAAAGTTGCACAAAAATACGAATCTAGTTTGTCACATATGAACTCTAGTGTGCATCATGAGTGATATTCCATGTCAAGAGATTAAGTTAAGTAAAATTAACATCCTTAAAAGTTTGCCAAAGAATTAATGCGTGTATTCACCGATTACAATTACAAACTAATGATAAATGCATAAATGAATCACAAGTCAAGTGGCAATTTGTAACACAATGACTCGATGTTACAAGATAAGGGGTTAAGGTTGGCGCTGATTCAAACCACGAACAGGAAGTATCTTACAAACGCGCATAAAACATTGTTAACGAGATGAATTCGCTTGGCATTGATTAGTCCGAGGTGAACCACAGCTTAACATTAAGTTGACGTTAATAAACAAGCAAGAATACCTCAACTACGTCAAGCGACGTAAACAGAGACGTGTTATAATTTATACATTATATATGATTTATGTCAGTCGTGATGCAAGCAATTAATTGCAATAAACGATATCTGTCGTACACTTCATTATTGTATCATCAGTTTCTACTACTTTTTTAGTTTGAGGAAACTTATTAGGTGTATATACTTGTGTGTACGTAAGATGAACGTATAGGAACATGTGCATACGTGTACGTAAGGATATACGAGGGCATATGCACACTTTGTACGTCAAATAGGAAACTATGCGTCATATACGAAACCATGTATGCATACGTGGTTATGTATGTGTACATATATATCTTGTATGTACACAAGGTAGATATGTAAGTACATATGTCATGCATACATATGTGTACTTCAAGCGAATATATAAAAACGTACATATACATATGTGTCTGGTACCTACATCAAATGAATGTGTAAGAACACACATATTCGACTTGTACAGATCAAATGGACATATCCAAGAACATATCCAGTATAAAAACATATGTGTACTTTCTTCTCAACAAAAAGGTTCAAAATGACAAGTTTTCTGTACAGTACTAAGAAAGAATGAAAAATTGAAGGTTTGTACCGTTGTCAAAATGTGCGAAGAAAGAGGATAAAGTACTGAGATAAGATTCTTTTGAACCACCAAATTTTTCTCGCAGAACATAAACCGAAGGGCGCTGTTGTAACTTTAGAAAGAGCTTAAGGACAGCGTGCACATAAATTGCGCGGTGTCTTTCGTTACTGTTTCCAGCACACCCCGTGTCAATAGCGTTACTCATGCACTAATACGCAACTCTGTACGAGGAGCAGCAATAACGAACGCGTTCGTTGTAACAAAGAAAGTTAACCTTGCGGATGGCTCTATAAGGATCGAAAAAAGCTGAACCTCCGAGGTACAATTTATAACCTCGTCATTAAAATGTATAAAGGTTCTGCTTATCACGTACCGCACGAACAACGCCGTATATTATGACTCGTAGCAGCCTTTCACGCCTCGAACAGGCGACCATTTTTGAAAGATGAACTGTCAGTTGCATAAATCGATTGTTTGTAGGTGAAAAATTTTGGGTATTCGCTTTGATGCAAATATGAATTTGGGTATCTCGATACATTTTTAGGAGGAGAGGACTTTTGTATAATTAGTATTAACAAGTATTAAAATTTTCGAGTCTTCAAATTTTTACATTCTGGAATTCTTAAAGTCCCTTTGTAATTCTTATGTTTCTAAATCTCCAATTCTTTAAATCGTCAAATCCCAAATTTCAAAATTCCCATCAATGTTCTGTATTAAGATATAAAACTCAAATTCTTGAATTTCCAAATTCCAACATCTTCAAATTCTTATTTCTCTTTTCTAAATCTTCATAATCTCTAAATTTTCAATTCCTTAACTTCAAATCCCAAATCCTGAATTCCTATATTTCTGAATTCCTAAGTTCCTAAGTTCCTAAGTTCCTAAATATCCAAATCCTCAAATACCCAAATACCCAAACACCCAAATATCTAAAACCTCAAATTCCCAAATACCCAAATATCCAAATATCTAAATTCTCAAATCTCCAAATTTCCAAATGTCCAAATCTCCAAGTCTCCAAATCTCCAAATCGTCAAATCGTCAAATCGTCAAATCGTCAAATCGTCAAATCGTCAAATCTCCAAATCCTCACATCCTAAAATATCCCAATAGTCCAACACCCAAATCCCTAAGTCCCTAAGTTCCTAAGTCTCCAAATCCCCAAATATCCAAATACCCGAATACCCAAACACCCAAATATCTAAAACCTCAAATTCCCAAATACCCAAATATCCAAATATCTAAAACCTCAAATCTCCATATCTCCAAATCTGCAAATTACCAAATGTCCAAATCTCCAAGTCTCCAAATCCTCACATCTCAAAATATCCCAACAGTCCAACACCCAAATCCCTAAGTCCCTAAGTCCCTAAATCTCCAAATCCCCAAATATCCAACTAACCCAATACCTAAATCCCTAAATCCCAAATTTCCAAATTGTCAAGCATCAAAACGTACACCGTGCAATTTCCCCTAATTGGCAATTAACAGTAAGGAGAAATATAATCCGTCTAGGTTTGCCACTCGCAAAAAGGAACACGGTCAGTAAATCAGTTAACAAAACGTATTCGCGACACACCTTGTAGGTTTATTCCCGATCGCGTTATGTAAGGGGATCTCTGTATGCTCACCTGCTGTCTCGATGCTTTACGAGAAACGTTACTCACTGTTATTCTTATTAACTATTCCCTGACGTTGTACCGATCCAGCTACGAACGACGCGATACGATCAGCAACGGAGGATCTTGCCGCAACCATAATCGTATTGTGATCATTGATTACGCTCTGCGTTCTTCGAGAAACACGCTCGCGTTGGCGCGGTTGCACGCGAGTCTTGCTACTTGTCTCTGTAGCGTTTAGTAATGATCAACTCGGAGAATTCTAATTGACGATCAACTACTTCTAAAAACGTTTCTTTTCAAAATGATCATTTATTTTGTCAAATATGGATATTGATCGTACTTTAATCTCTAACCTAATTGATGGTACCTTAATTTAGCCCATCTTAACATTACCTAATATCTAACTTATCTTAATATGACCTATCTTGCTCTAGCTCAACATTACCTAACCTAACTACAATAACATTCTAACGTAAGTAAAATAACTATAACTCTAATCTTGACTTAATTTAACATGACTGTATTCCAACTTAAACATATGATCTGACTTAATTATAACCTAACCTGCTGAATACACTCCACTGTATATTGCATTTAAATCCAGAAGGCAAATAATAGTTATTCATGTAACCAATTCTTGCAGTCAGTAAAAATCCTTAATTAGGTGTCCTGTAAAAATCCCTAATATTTCAAATGTTCTGTTTACCCGTCGTTAATGGCGCCACAGTGATCGTTAGCTAATGAGTGATTGGGAGCTCATTACTCGCCGATTATGCGTTGCTCTGCATACAGAGAATTCCAGCAATTATTCTTGAGTTAGGTTCAATATATGCAGAAAGTTGGATAGCCGTTAACGAGCGATATGTATGAACCATTCGATTATTAACGAGGAAAGAATGTCAGTTCTATCGTGTGAAATGAGTTGCATCGTTCATTTCGTTACGCAACGGTAGCGCAAAGTAAAATGGCGGTGAGAATTTATCCCGTAATTGCGTTCAATATTTTACTCCAACTTTTCCCATATGCTGTCAATTCCAAGAACGCTTCCTTAACTCACATGGCGATATAACGAAAATGTACTTCTTCTTCCTTTTTGTAATTACTCTCCACCAAATAGCTCAGCTTTATCATCGTTCTCTTCTCGATTAATTTTATTTCTTCCATCGCTTTATGGATTTCTTGTCCCTCTTTTTGCAATTACCTGATTGCACGAAGTGCACGACATCGTCTCCAGTGACCTTCGCAGCGCTAAGCGTATAAATTATATCTCATAAACACCGTAACATTTTATAAATAATGCTTCTCATAAAGACCTAATTGAGCGCAGTTTTGCGTGCGCGCCGTTCTTAATAACGACATCAATGTCAGCTTAGGCAACAATAAAGGGATGTCCACAAAGTCGAGCCGCTCTTATACCGGATACATGTTAATCCGTGAGGTCGGTGCTCGCGCTTGGTCGTTCGCGAGCTGGTCAATCAGTCCAAGTGCCAAGAAATTGCTCCACGGATGGTTTACTGCTACGAAGCGACGTAAATCTCGGTCAACAATACGGCTGGGAAACATAACGAGGCGAAGGCCGTAGGTTACGATGCTGATGATCTCGTTTTCTTCGTTTCAAATGGAAATTCTTGTTTCTTCAATCTGCACATCGCGTCGACATTCTGTCGTAACAAGCCTCAAGTGGAAACCAACAAGTTAGCACGTTTCAGGATTTTTCTAATCCTTGTTAACTACTTGCGTTGGTGTAACGAGTTCTTCAGCTACTTCAATTTCTTCAAGATTACTACTCGCGTATTTTAAAATTCTAGTAATGTATTGTATAAGATTATAGGTTAGAATCTTTAGAGGTTAAGTGTAAATTTTTATTGAGTTTAGACAGTAAATAAAAATTGCATAATACTCATATTTGCTACATATTCCTAAAGTTTTATGATTTGTTGAATTTCCAAGTTACAAATATTTTATTGACAGAGTAACTCTATTTGTACCAATGAACACTTGGTCCTCAAACACTTGATCCTCTTGCGTCTATTTCTTATTAAACTAAGTTTTGGTAATATAAAAATTGTCGCTACGCCGGCACGAGAGAAAGAGCGATGTCCGAGCGAAAACGAAAATAAATCGAGCGGAGTTCACGGCACGCAGTCACTTTGCGGTCCGTGACGAGAATGTCGATTCCCGAGCTCGTACGTGTGTCTTTATACGCGATTAAATTTTTTACGACGCAATTGTATCGGTCGTACGTGGCCATTGAACGATCGTAATTCAAATGTGTCGTACGCGACGGTTCCGCCACGATACTGTTTGATCGACAATTAACCTGAACAACGATTAGCCATCCTCGTCAGATCGTTATCAAGCGATTCAGGTTCGAAGAGGAATTTCGTGCACGTCCATCATTTTCGCGAGGATTTTTCGGCGAAACGATAATACGAGGTTTTGATCGCCCAAACGAAGGGGAATATTTTTCTCCGCGTACGAAGCTTAATTACGCAGGGCTATAATGAAGGGTCTTGTCCGATCGTGCAACATCTTCGCCGTTGTTAACGAAGAAAAAGATCTGGTTATCTTGATGGGGGGCCGATAAACCGGCACAATAAGCTGACAAGCGGCTCTCGCTTCTCAAAGACCCGGTTATTTTGTCTGTGCTTTAATAACGGACCTATTCGTCCCACCCTTATACTCTGCACGATATCGAGACTGCATTCCTCGAACAGCCACGATGATCGACAATGAGAGGGTTTGTGTCTATGGTCGATCGTAGTGATTGTTCGATGGATGTTTTCTGAAAGGCAGAGTTCAGGGTTTGATTTTAACCTTGCAGTAGAAACTCTGTCCGAGAGTGGTCTCGATTTGATATGATAAATAGTAAAGGAATTATTATTTAACACTAAACCTACCGACATATAATGTACACTTATTTTGAAATGAAAAATGAAATTAAAGAATAAATATACAAACGACGAAACATAAATTAGCATATACATTTATTCTTTATCTTGATGAAAATCAATGCTGATTTCAAGGAATATACTTTAACAAAATGTGTATCTTATAATAAGAAACTTGTGCTGCGATCATTTGAGCAGTTTGGTAGTTTTAGTGTTAAATACACTTGCAAGTATTGTTCACGGGAAAGTATTTCATTAGTGTTCGTATCGTTCGGTAACATTACACAAGGAATAAAGGAAAAGATTAATTTCTAACATTGTATCGCTTCTGATGAAAAATTGTACAATGTCAACGACCTCAAATTCCTTCAAACCAGTTTCTCTCCCTATCAATGAATCGTTCCCTAAAATCCACAATTAAGAGATTATATGATCTCGTTTCGTGATTACAAAACCGATTCCGCGCGTCATCGCCGCGTCATTAAATCTTACATGAACTGAAAGATCAATCGGAAAGTTTAGTAAAACAGTCGTTAAAAGAAGCATAAATTGTCGAAATGAAAAAAGATGGAACAAGATTACATAGCGTAATAAGGTTTGTCGTAGTCGCGTCACAGGCATCGAAGTCTCCGGTTCTGCTCGAACGATCGATCCTTGGCGCGAGGCCAAGCTGCGATTCATTTCGCATCGACGGTGCGGAGCAGTTGACCGAGAAAACCGCTAGATTCTTGCCCACCCACTGTCGTTAGTCTAATCGAATCGTGGAGGCCGATCTCGTAACCGTGAGCGAGTTTCTCACGAATCGAACGTTACACGATGCACGCTGCACGTGAACGAACCGCAGCAACCCACCGTCTACTTAATAAACCTATGCACGAGGTCACGTGTGTCATGTTTGATTAAAAGTTGGAATTTCATGCAAATTTCGATGGGTTTGTAGTGGATGGGATTCAATGGATCAGGTAGAAAGACTCGAGAGATATGAGCGACTACGAAGATCATCAGAAAGCACTTACGTGGAGATCCTAGGAAAATTGAAAAAAAATTGATGATTCTGAAACGAACTTCATTCTAACGAAATAGACATCCTATAGTGAAAGTAGACTGGTACTGTGTAGATGTGTATTTATTGTTAGTGCGAAAAATAATTTCTGTACCTCCTGCCTTGTAAATATTGAGATTAACAAGTAACCAGTTTGACTATAATCGGCAAAGTCATCAGATATTATAAATATCTCGAAAGTTACAACTTACGCGTATCGTTTCTGTCGACTATAAAAGTCGAAAAGAAATCCACTCAGGTTTTCTACAGCTTCTTTTATCTCTGACAATGATAGTGCGTTACCAGTGAAAAGGAGCATGGTCATCGGTGTAAATCCACCACTCACGTTGCACTTATTGCGACGGAATCTCCCGTAGCGATTAATTAAATATTTCCACTTCCAGATACCCTTACGACATTCTAGACAGAAGTTTAATCGATTTACGATTATATTCCTCGCATTTCACGAGATGGAAAGGCGATTGCGAAAGGGACACGGAGAAACTAGTTTTTCAATGAAATACAAGAAAACATAGAAAAATGAACAGGATTATCGTTTATCTTCGACTGGTTCCATTCCATCGGTGCAATTTCATTGGCAAATGATCGGTGCATCATTCGCGGTGAATTTAAACCGGTTCTGCATACGACGGACGCGTAAAACTGAAAGCGGGAAAATAAAACAATAATCTTGTTGTTTTGAGCATACGCACGCGATATCTTCGCTAAGAATCCAGAGCGGATGCGTCCGGCGAAGTGAGCCGTGCAAACTTGTCGCGTAAATCGTATCGGTTGGTTGCACCGCGGTGGCATGCAGAAACAGCTAAAGTGCAGCATCGTAAACCTTGATTTCTTTCTGTCCATTGCTCTTTCTCTCCTGCTCTTTCTTTCTGTACCGTTCTCCTTCTCAACGAACGAAGGAGGCTGACTCTCGATCGTCGGCTGGCAAGTGGAGCACGCCTATAAAATAAATAGCGGCGAACCTTGCCTGCTTCGGTTGCTATTGAACTTTAGAAGTCGCTATAAACCTTTCAGTGCTCCTTTCTCCAGGTTTGTCGCACGTGCCTTATCGATTCTCCCATTTAATCGATCCACATCCCTTTTCGATCCCACTCGATGATACTAACGAACTCGAGAGAGACGATGTGCTGGAAACTTTGCGGTTAACAATCTGCTGGAATCTCGTATCTGCAATCATTTCGGGCCTTCGAGTACAGTCGGCCGGTCTGATGCTAGTAACGATACATAGAATAATCTGATTATTTGCATTTTTGATATAAGGACACATGGACCATACTAGGGCTACATTGGTATTTAGTATACAGAATTAGGAATATTTGAATTTAGAGATATGTTGGCTCAAGGGGTATTGGAATTTAAAGGACATGTGAATTGCTGAATATGGTGACAATATGAAGACGATATAGGTATCTATAAATCTGAGGGTCTAGGGATGTCAACGTCCAGGGATGTGAAGTCTATTAAGTATAGCATAGTATAGTTAAGTATAATATAGTATAGAAGTATAAAGATGTGGTCATTTGGAAGTATACCTAGTTGATATTGTAATATACACATGTCTCTATAGTACAAATTCCTGGGTTCGAAAGTTTGAATATGTCTGAAGTTCTGCATCTGAAAATTTGTAATTTAGATGTTCCTAAATTTCTCAGCTTTTAAACTTGAAGTGTACCCTATCGTCCGTCGGAGAAAGCGGGGTCTATGAAATTTTACGACATTCAATTCGATATCCAAATAACGAAATCGATTTTACCTAAATACAGTCGAGTCTGTTGAAAGTACTTGAACTGTCAGGGGTCTTTGACCGAGTCTGGTTCTAACCCGACACGTTCAGCCACTTTTTCAAGATCGAAGGAACAAAAAAGTCGACATGAAAAGTGTGAGAGCAAAGATGAACTTTTCGAAGCTATTAGTAAATTGAAGCTAAGAAAAGCGATCGATGGAAGGGGGGTAAATGAATAATGGAGTCGAATGGAGATAAATACGGTCGACCTCCGGTCGGTACTCAATTAAAACGCTTTTATCGCTTCGAAGAACCGGATTCCCTCTTGAAAAACGCTCGCAACGTTTTAATCCGCTTAGAGATCAGCCGCGAGATTATCGCGTGCAGCTGGACGATTCAATAATAATTATTCTTTTCAGGCTGTGTGTCTCAACATCGACTATTTTCCCATTGACGGTCCATCAACGGGCTTTTTACGATTTGTCGAATGGTATCATTCGTTACGAATTACGTCGTTGATGGAGAGGGTTGTTTCATGTTGGGTCCGCGAGAAAAAGTTCATTTTATCGATCGACATTTTGTTTCCCCGTTTCGACATAGCCTCGTGTTTTTCTGATAATCAAAACACGAGACGAGGCAAACGATAACGAGCAAAAAATCAGCGAGATCTTAATGCAACATGCGATTAAAATAAATTGGTAATCGTAACAGAAATTCATGTATTATCGAAACGAAAGCGCGTTTCGTTTTAGTATCGTTCGGGGAATGTCTCGCGACAAGAAATCGCGTAGAAGGTTTGCTCAAGGCTAGCCTTTCAATTAGATCACGATACTGGGTTACTCGTAGGTGCATCCACGTTCATAATTAGTGCGAGGATTTTTTTTAGATCATGTCGAAGACGCGCATTGCCGGCCACAGGTATCTTTGGTATTCCGCTTTGAAGTTTTACCGAGTGAAGGAATCGCAGTTACTGGGTTGTTGCGTTTGGAGAAAGATTCCATTTATCTCGTTGAACAAACGAGGCCTCGGAGATTAATGAAACAAGCATGGTACACACCGATATGTATCGAGAGATATTTCATTTTTTATTTACAACGAACGTATTAAACCTCTTTAAAGCGACTATGTGCTGCGTTGGAAACTTCAGATGAAAGATTTCAAAACTAATCTCCGATTCTTTCGAAGTGTTAGCGTATATATCCCCGTCCAAAGTTCATTGAATCATGAACCGCGTTATCGGTTATTCGATTGATTAAACCGATCGCGATCGCTCGAAATCGAGTAACTATTATCGTTCCATTCCGGTCACTTGGATTACGGCTGGTTTCTTAACTAGTGGATCAGCTTTCCGGTATTTTAATTATTAGCGATCATGTAACGGACCAGTTTGATCCATACATCGTGCCGGGATAATTAAAATCTCGAATCACTGATCAATTTCAACGCTCCATCAAGAACTCTTAGCAACAAATTCATCTTCTATTCAGTTTGTAATTTTTCTATCAAATTTAAATTTTAGATCGGAATCTCGCGTTCTTACATCAATCAAAGTGACTGTGTAGGAGTCTTATTTAATCCGTTGCAACGTTCGAGTTACCATGGTTACATAATGCAACGAGCAAAATAAAAGAAACACAGACGTAACGGTAATGATGTTGCGGTAACAACTTCATATCCGTGTACACAATATGTCGGAAAAATTTTTCGGGAGTAAAAGAAAAACGTGTCGAAAGATAAATTCTTTTCACCGGCAATAAATTTCATAATCTTTTCTCGAACTGTCTCGTTCGTTCAATGTTTCACAAATCGCATCAACGTTATCTCTCGCATAATAACAGGGTACCATTTATAGAATACACGCGATGGACATCTCTTGCCCGGAGCTAAGCATTGTCCTTTGTAAAGGTTCCTAACAGACGTCCATGTAACGCTAAAAATCAACCGGCACTATCGTTCGCCATATTTCATCGTGCACGCTTTTCGTGCGATACTTCGTTCCATATTTCAGGCTTATCAATGTGTGCCCAGAAGGAAGCTCCGTCTACGCCACCAGCCAATTATAATCTGATTTTTCAGCAGAATGCACCGAGGAATCCTTAGCCGTTTTTATACTGACCCATAAATAACGTAGACGCCGTGAAATTTTTGTCGATGGCCATTTTTTAGCGTACCTTGCTTCGAGGCGAGAGCAACGTTGATTTTATGGCTACATTATTATTTCTATCATCGATATCATGAATTCGGAATTTTTACATCAAATTTTTTACATTGTCTTTTACTCTTTGTATTGCAGCAGTTATTAAGTTGATACTGAATGGTATATTTGAGGTTGAGTAATTTTAGGTTAAGTTAGGTTAGGCTCATTGTAATGGACATTGTTATAATCTTTTACTCTATTTGCAGTGTAACAGTTATTTATTGCAATTCGATATTGAATAGTATATTTGAGATTGAGTAGTAATTTTAGGTTATGTTACATTAGGCTGATTATTATAATAGACATAGTATGTTATAATCTTTTACTCTATTTACAGTCTAACAGTTATTAATTGCAGTTTGATGTTGAATAGTATATTAGAGATACAGTAATAATTTTAGCTTATGTTACATTAGGCTGATTATTATAATAGATATAGTCTGTTATAATCTTCTACTCTGTTTATAGTGTAACACTTATTTATTGCAATTTGATATTGAATAGTATATTTGAGATTGAGTAATAATTTTAGTTTATGTTACATTAGGCTGATTATTATAATAGATATAGTCTGTTATAATCTTGTACTCTATTTGCAGTGTAACAGTTATTAATTGCAGTTTGATGTTGAATAGTATATTTGAGATTGTAAAGTAATTTTAGCTTATGTTACATTAGGCTGATTATTATAACAGACATTGTCTGTTATAATCTTTTGCTCTGTTTGTAACAGTTCCACTTGTCAAGTAGATAAAAACCAGTGATAAACAGTTAAATATTAAAGTCGCGCGACATAGTTCAAAATATGAAGGTGAATAACCAAGCAATATTTCAGATTTGCAATGATTATTAAGTGAACCGGTACGGTATAAATAATGGTGTTAAAAATGATGTAGACAGGGGAAAACGAATGCGTGGAACTCGGACGAAAGTGAGAATCCGAGTGAATCAAGGAAGGTTTTGTGCCTCAGAGGCCATGCGGTATCCTTGAACCATCCACCTGTTCCCTTGGAACGTTACGCTCGGATTATCTGATCGTAATAACAGGACGAGCACACCGATTGCTGGTGAGGTTTAATTGCAACGAACTGCAGCATCACGTGCGTTTCGAGGCATGATAGTGGTCGGATTTAACGCTTCGTACGCTCGAGATCCTTTCGAGATTTGTGTCCCTGGATTGTTTTTCATTAGAAATCAATCGCAGATACATAATATCACGTGCTATGGAATTGTCAATGTCTCGAGAGATTTTGTTGATCTTTGAAGCTCGTTAGCGAAATCCCGAGTGAAATTTCCGATGAATTATTAATTGAGCAACGCAACGGCACGCGAAGAAATTCGAGCACGAAAATGGAAGCAATCGAAAAAGGCAAGCACGATGAAAGTGAATCGAGGAAGTTAAATCTTCCATCGGAAGTTTGATGTCTTTTTTGAGAAACACTCCTAGGAAAAGAAATTAAATTGAGGAAGAATCTTCGTTCAAAATTTTAATTGCGGACAGGCAATGAAATCAGATCAAAGAATTAATAATTATCGATCTAACTGTTCTTCGGGAGATATTAATTATAATTTGCGATGAAAACTTCTTTCTCTTTTAAGCAAGAAATGTACGAGGAAGCACTAAAACTTTTGATTGAAGTTTCGATATTTTCTCTCTGAGCGGAGATGGAAGCAAGGCAGTAAAATTAAATTGAGGAAGAAGAAATTGCTAATCTTTGACTGTAAACTCTTGCAGTAATTTTTTCTAATTAGAAATAAAAGCGTTCAGAGTTAGAACAGATTGAATACTTTCGAACTCATCAAAATCCAGATCAAACTTGCAGAATTAATATTAAAATTTTCTACCCACAAAATATATTTAATATAATACTATATGTATATGTATACTACAGATATTTATAACATCTTTTATACATATCGACGTATTTTGTATATCAATATCTACACGTAATCTGTGCGATCCACAGTGTATGCCATATTATTGAAGTTCTCAGACTTCATAAATTTTTAAGTGAAGTTTCATGGAAATTTCGTTTTTATTCTCTACTCACGTTTCGCCGTTGTGGATATATCTGGCTAGTCGGTATCGAAAATCGATCACGAGGGATCGTTTTAGCTCACACGCATTGCAAACGCTTCGACCGCAAATTCCTATGTAAGTGACTTAAGTGGTCGATTTGGCTGGCATCGAAGAAGTATTAGCTGCGAACGATCGCCTCTCCCTTGTTCTCTCATTACACGCGTGCCTTGGATTTTTTATGCGAGCCGAAAGTATCGGACAAGAAATTTCCTATAAAATTTTATCCGCTCGGAGACGATGTCCGATTATGATAGGAACAATTGCGTCAAACTTTCTCCGTTGAATTTCCGTCAGGAATTTGAATTATGGAACCGAGTATCGCGCTGAAATGCCTTTAATTGTGACTTTCGAAACGTTGCATGCGAGTTATTCGGTCGTAGATAAGGGTTTATATCGAGCTTGATTAGAGTGCAATTTACTGGGATTTTAATAGGCGTTATAACTGGGTTGTTGATATTTAATCTGCGATCGGGAACGTGATAGTAGGTGAATCATGAGATACAGAATCTTTCAGATATTGGCGATCGAGGGTGCAGTTGTTTGAAAACTAGTGACTGTTGCTAATGTACTGCAACTCTTTTTTTATGACTTATATTCCATATTTTTATGTTTCGATATTTCTACATTTTCTCTACAGTTCCACCTAAATTTCTAAATTTAATTTAAGAGTAAAAAAAAAGATGAAATCTCATCATTCACCCATAAAACAGCCCAGTGTCCATGAGTTTTTCGGCAAGCAGCCAACTCGACCATCATCGACGCTATTCACGAGCCATAATGAATTTAAAATGCCCTATCAAGTTACCCCATCAAGCCAGCTTATCAGTTTAAATTTTTGGCCGAGCCATCTTGAAAAAACGACATCAAGATTGCAGCAAAGTTCGGACCAACCCACAAACACGGCGTATAAAAACTAAAACGAAGACAGGGCCAGCGTGAGAGAAGCAATAAAGCAGGGCGTTGGAGGCTGGCATCCATCAGGACGATACGTTTTTCACGAACCGTGGCAGCACCCTGAAATTTAGGGCGTGCTGCCATTCCGACGGTAATTGCTGACCAGCAACGGATAATTAACACGGCATTAAGGAGTTATCTCGGCAAATCTATCGTCGGAGTCGGGCTCGAAACGCCTCTTCGCCGTTCAAGCCAGATGTTCGCCTAGTCTGAGTTACGAGCCACTCTCACGCCAGCTCGCCACCATGGAAAAGTGTCTGTCGTTTTGCCGAGCTATCTCCACTACGTGGCTATCTCTAAGACTGTTTAATTGCCTTGACAAAATTACGGCAGCTCGTTATTGCTGATAATGGAACGAACGCCGGTGTCTTGCTTCGGATAATCCTGTGGGACGACAATGAATTGAATTATTGTTTGCACTGTTCGTTTGTTTGTCATTGCAATCGAGGTTAAATTTGGAATAGGATGATGTATCACAAGATTTAATTTGGAAATGTTTATATTGGCAAAATGTGTTATATCGTGTAGCAAACCTTTTAGTTCCATAATCACATAATTTTCTACATAGTTTTATGATCCAAACGAAGATTGTTCAGAAGGGTTGTAGAAATAATAGTACATTTGTAATCAAAGTAAAATTATTACCAAGTCAGATACAAGAATTTATGCAGAAACCAATGCATAAATGCAAAAGTGAAAAACAGAAATTAGCACCAAATTCGCGGATAAAAAATTATAAAATCACAACCGTGCATGATTAATTACGAGGTCCTGGTCCCGATAGCGTTCAATGAACCGCAGGTCCGTCACTTGTATCACTCACGATTTCTACACTTTCTACGGTGGGTCATTGCGATGCAGGAGACGTCCAGCGGATGATTCAGCGTCTCATTTCCCGGGAAACCGGCAGGAACGATAACCTCTCGAACCCTTACGTGTCGGTTAATTTCCTCGGAACAGTTGTATCGATGCCATGAGAACGCCAAGTGCTTCGTTCTCGTAATGCGGTTATTAATTATACGTGACAGCAATGACGATTGAAATACAGAGGCGCAGGTTGCACGACGGAGATTGAGCGATCAGGGATCAGCCGAGTTTACGTGCAGTCCTATCATTTCGTCTTGCAAGATTGATCGCGTGCTATATCTGTTGCAATGTAACGAGAATTAATTTCGATGCTGTGTTGAGTGGAATTCGAAACGTGTTATTGCAGGGAAAGTTATGCAAGGTTTCGTTTATGACTGCGGATGCTGGGATTTAGGGAGTGTTGGAATGTTGCAAGGTGGAGTGATTAGAGATCTGGGGGTATCGGGTTGAAGGAATGTTTGAATGTAGAGTGATTGGGATATAGGAATATTGAGACGTAGGGTATTTGGGACGTAGGGATACTGGGGCGTAGGGTAATTGGGATGTAAGGTAATTGGGACGTAGGGATATTGGGATGGAGGGATATTGGGATGGAGGGATATTGGGATGGAGGGATATTGGGATGGAGGGATATTGGGACGCAGGGATATTGGGACGTAGAGATATTGGGACGCAAGGTAATTGGGACGTAGGGTAATTGGGATGTGAGGTAATTGGGACGTAGGGATATTGGGACGTAGGGATATTGGGACGTAGGGATATTGGGACGTAGGGATATTGGGACGTAGGGATATTGGGACGTAGGGATATTGGGACGCAAGGTAATTGGGTCGTAGGGTAATTGGGATGTAAGGATTTTGAGATGTGGGGATATTGGGACGTAGGGATATTGGGACGTAAGGTATTTGGGGCGTAGGGTAGTTGAGACGTAGGGTAATTGGGACGTAAGGTAGTTGGGACGTTGGGTAGTTGAGACGTAGGGTAATTGGGACGTAGGGATATTGGGACGTAAGGTATTTGAGACGTAGAGTAATTGGGTCGTAGGGATATTGGAACGTAGGAGCATTGGAACGTAGAGTAATTGGGTCATAGGATAAGTGGGTCGTAGTAATTGGGATGTAAGGTAATTGGAACGTAAGGTGACTGGAACTTAGAGTAATTGGAACGTAGGGCAATTGGTAAGCAGAGTAATTGGAACATAGGTACACGGGGCGTACAGTAATTGAGACATCGAGTAATTGTGATGAAGGGTAATTGGGACGTAGTGTAATCGAGATGTAGAAATATCGGGGTATATGGTATTTGGGACGTAAAATAATTGTAACATAAGAATATTAGAACATAGAAATATGTGAACATACGAATATTAGAGCGTACAATATTTAATACATAAAATAATTGAGACATAAAAATATTTGAGCATAGAGTAATTAGTATGTAAGGTGACTGGGACGTTAAATAATAAAAACGTATTGATCGAGAAATAAAGTAAGTAGAATGTTGGATAATGAAAACGTAGGATAATTAAAACATAGGATAATTAGTGTTATTCCAATTGATCTAAGTGCATTGGTTTCTAAAAATATTGCAATGTATCAATCTACATATATTACAAAATAATTCTACTAATAAATTCTACGTTGATCATATCAAACAAATTCAACACTAATCAAAGCTACTAACTAGTTCCTAAAATTCGCTCAAATAATTATTCGTGGATAAATTAAAATTTCACACAGTAGAAAGCAATTAGTGTCAAATATCGGTGTACCATTAACTCGAATGCAGAAAAGGCATCCAACTGAAGAAGATTTATATGGTATTTGGTTATGTAAAGATGTTAGGATATGAATTTCGAGGAGATTAGATTACGAGTCCCTTCCGTGTCGGTACGGCACGATCGATCATTTTTAAACTCAATATCGTAAATCGCCGTGGTCAGTTAGAGCTTAGACAACCATTTTTGGCGAACGCGTTGCCAGCAGCAAGCATTGCCGGGCTTGACCTTTATGGGCATCGTTACGAATCACCGTGAAATCGTCCTGGAACGAACGCGGAGACGCGATGCCGCATCCTCACGTGAATTATGCACACAAGCTAACCGTACTTCCTCCTGAACTTTCTCTGATACAGCCACCGACATGGTCGCCTTTAAAGCGTCGCGAAACACTCAGCAATTCAGAATCCACGAAATTCAGTTATATTTCAAGGTTTTTAGTTTTATTTTAGATTTTTGGAAGTTTTTTATGTTTGTAAATTTCTGGATTTATCGGGTTTCTATATTTCTGAATTTCTGAGCTTTCAAATCTCTGAATTTCCGAATTTCTAAGCTTTCAAATTTCTGAATTTTGGAATTTCTAATTTTCCGAATTCCTACATTTCCTAACCTTTAAATTTCCGAATTCCTTCATCCTCAAATCCCTACATTTCCTAACCTCTAAATTCCCGAATCCCTCCATCTCCAAATCCCTACATTCCGTAATCTCTAAATTTCCGAATCTCTACATTTCCTAATCTCTAAATTTCCGAATTCCCACGTCCCCAAATTCCCACATGCCCTAATCTCTAAATTTCCAAATCCCTACATTCCCTAACCTCCAAATTTCCGAATCTCTACATTCCCTAACCTCTAAATTTCCGAATTCCCACGTCCCCAAATTCCCACATGCCCCTAATCTCTAAATTTCCAAATTCCCACATTCCCTAACCTCTAAATTTCCGAATCTCTACGTTTCCTAACCTCCAAACATCCGAATCTCCATATTCCCAACTCCCTACATTTCCAAATCCCTAAACTCAAAAATTTCTAAATATCCCAGTCTAAAAATATCCTCACAATTAAAAATTCCACTCCGTCTCACAAAGAAATTCCTCCATGATCGAACAAATTCCAGTACAATATCAATACTCTACACAACGATTTAAATTTCTCCATAGGGTCCACCATCGATCATTTCTAAAGCGCCATTGTTACACCGTGAAATGTTCTCACGTAATTGGAAGAACGTTTACCTTGATTCGTTGTTTATCAAGCGTTTATGCAAGATTATCGTGCTCGGTATTGCAAATAACCAGCGATCCTTTTTTTCGTATCAAGACTCGCTGTCGTTATTCGCCTTTCGAATCGCATTTAATGTCCCGCGAAGCTTTCGCAAGCGTGATGATTTCACCTGGTACATCGTGTACCTATCAAGCAAACCTGAAAGCACTTAAGAGCGATCAAGTAGCCAAGGTGCGTACTACATGTCTGTGGATCTCTTCTCACGGTGGTTCGATCGTCGTTGAAATTACCGACGATTTCTCTCTCAGCCTGTGTCTACTCCCACTTGTTAAACAAGGTCTTCAGATTTTGATTGTGAGATTAATAGAAGCAACTTCGAAACATCGGTTACTAAATATGAACCGTGAGTGTTTAAGGATAGTCGGGAAAATTGTACTTTTGAGTGGATGTGGTTTTATGGCTTGTAATTTTTATAATTCCTTTTTTTTCAATTCTTAGGTTTCTACGTTTTTTAAGTTACGAGTTGAGGAGTGCATGGTCTTTGAATTTTCCAATTTGTATGTTTTTAAATTCCCAAAATCTAAAATTCTCAATTTTTCAATTTTTTCACTTTTAATTCTTCAATTCTTCAGTTCTTCAATTCTTCAATTTACAAATTTTTGTATTTCTAAATTTTCGATTAACAAAATTTTGCATCCTTAAATTTCACATTCACAAACATTAACATTCTTAAATTTCACGTCTGAAAACTTTTACTTTCTTGAATGAACAAATTAATCCTTTTTCCAACAATATGAAATAGGTATTTTTATCTAAATCCAAACTGCTATACATAAGATATATAAACATCATGAAACAGATAATAACAATTAATATGAAAAAGATCGAAGCAAAACCGTCAAGTGCAAAAAGCTAAAAAGTTTCAAACTTCTTGCGAAAGAATTACCCTATCATCCAAGAACCAAAAGAAAATCCATACTTTCGATCCAAGAGTGCCTTCACAGAACTTTGCGATGAAAGCCCCGAAGCCTACTCGACGCACGCATAAAAGATTTTTCCAAACGCAGCTATGGATCAATAAATGGTATAGAACAAAAGGAAAAGGTGGGAACGCCTTAGGCGCGAACAGGCGAGCCAACGCAACGGTACAAGGGGATGGAACGAATCGTTTAAGCTAAAGGTACGTAGGCACGTTCGACAAGAGAGACGAATCGCCGAGGTCGGAGGTCTCTGATAGATGTTCTCAGATAAGGATGCATGCTATCTCGATTTCAGCGGTGCCCATCGGTGCACACGCGTTCTCGCTGGATTGAAATCCAGTATTGCGTTTCACCAGGAAGCGCAAGGATTCACTTCGATCGAGAACGTGGAATGTGGATAATATGTGGCAATCGGATCGTAACTCTTGTAACTATTCTGAATCGTTGCGAGCGAATCGCTGCATGCAAATTGATCCTTTTTCCATTGTGTAACAACCAGAAATTGGATATTGCGTTGATAACGACTAATGTGTACGTGCTTTGCTACTGCAGTAGCTGGATCAACTCTTTATGGCGCACTTTTACATGGAATGTTGATATGAGACGCGATTGTACTGTGGTACTGGGCGCTATTTGATTATATGACGGTAGATTTCAGTTTAGTGAAACAGTAATGTGGTATAGGATGTAGGTCGTATGTAGGTCAGCAAAGACAGAATCACCATATTAAGGCTCTGAACAGGCCACTGCAGACTCATGCATCTATGAAGTCGGCTTGAAAGAACCGACTTCATCATGTAATTTATGTGATCAACCACTATCAACTCTTCGAATGTGAACCATACTCATTTCCACGAGAAGAAAGTACAAAATAGAACCACGGTTACAGTCACAACTGTACCATCGCAAGAACATATTGCAGCAACCCTGTGGTGCTGACTATGTACAATAAAACCTGCATTAATTTTATTATTCCATCAAAATAATAAAAATTAAACCTGCATTTGAAACAACATATCAAAGTCAATCCCAGAGTTGGTGCATACAGAGGCTGACCCAAGTGTTTTGAGGAGCTACGACTACGATTGGCCAGAATAGAAATATGGACGCCTGTCACGTGTATTGTTATAACAGCTGTTATTGTCATTATTCTTGTTTGTCAAAATACTGGAAGTGTTCACGGCGGGGATAGTGTCTTTTACTCTATGACGACTACGTGCTAACTCGTGGGTTGACATAGTTATTAAATTGAAACTGTTCAATCACGTAACAGTTAACATCACAACGGTGAACATCAAGGAAATTCTGCACATATCGAATGAAGAAAACGGTAATATAATAGTAATATTAAATTGAAACTGTACAATCACGTAACAGTACACATCACAACATCAAGGATATTCTGCATATGTCGAATGAAGAAAACAGTAATATCGTAATAGTAATATTAAAAATTGAAATTGTACAATGACATAACAGTTAACATCACGTCAAGGAAATTCTGCATAAGTCAAACGAAGAAAACAGTAATATCGCAACAGTTATTGAAATAGCACGTATTTCTACGACAAGAGCTACTTGTTGCATTAAGGGAATCGTAGATGAAGTGACACCACACGCGGCCCCCGAACACGATAGAGCAAGTGTCGGAAGCTATGTACGCGATAATATTATCCTGCTACACAATATCGTAACATAAATGTGGTGCTATTGGCGTGGCTTACGTTACATCGGAACCAGTCGAGAAACATAGCGCGCATTATTATGAACACGAGCGTAATTTATGCAGCGAGCTTCTGCTCGTGAGCCGAGCAGCTTCGACGTTTCCCTGAGAAAATCGCTTCGTTTCTTGCACAGAGAATTCCAGCCGCGACATTTGCGAGCGTAATGGCGCGTTCGTCTATCCACACTTCCTGAAGACGGTTTTCTATCGTTTCTGATATTACGGCCAGCTGAAACTCGCGAGGATCTCATTCTTGTCGCTGCGAGTTACGATATTCTAAGCGATAAAGCTGTTCGTTTCGAGATCCGTGAACGATTTATTTCGCAGATGAATGAATTGGCGATGAAATATTACGGTTGCAAATATTCGAGTTTTTGCGCTATCTTGGGGTTTAGTCATACTCAACTTGCCGAAAATTTTGTAATCTGTGTTGGAAAATTTTCAGAGTTGTATAGTTACGAATTCATAAATTTATGATTCAATGTTTCAAATGTTCATTTTCAATGTTTCAAATTTCCTTGTTTAGGAATTTGAAGTTTAGAAAGTTCAAATTTACTGATCTACAAATTCATAAATTCACAACTTGTATATTTTCAAAGTTGGGAATCTAAAAATTCAAAAACGTGCAACTATAGAAATCTACAAATATCAAAACAAATTTTCAAAAGATTCCAACTAAAATTTGATAGTTGAATACTGTGTACTCAGAATTCCATTCATGCATCCCTCCTCATAACTCTATTATGCCTACAGCTCAAGCGGCCATATATCGAGACTCCACCGTAGACAGCAATTAACAAACATATTGATGCACTCAGCTGCATTATAATAATTATAATTCAGTATTAAATAATCATTATTCAGTATTAAATCATATTATTATAAACTATACTCTATTTGAATCAGTCTCTTAAAAAATCGTCGTTTAACAATCATCAATTACTATCAACATTTCTTATAGAAACCATGAACGAAAGCGACTTAAGTATTAATTATAGAGTTAATTGAATAGTAATAACAAGTTGAGTTCATTGCTAATTCTCCTGTGTTTTTCTTTCTGTTACAGGTATTATATAACATTTTGCTTCCATCAGTGCGCACAGTTAGGATACCCAAACGATAAATCATAGGATCATGTAAGTTTGCGATTCAAGTTATCCTCTGTTAGCGTTGATGGATCATTCTGTCTCAATTGGAGCTCGTTCTCGAGCAAATACAATTTATAACTAGTACCTGTTCTTTAACACAATTTGCACCGCGGCAAATTTAAGGTGTGTGGTGAATGTCTGAAACTAGCCACAGAATTCTAATTAGTACATTCCTGAAATCTTATAAATCTTTGTGGTAATGAATATTGGAAGATTTCAGAAATTGTTTAATAAGATTATTTATAATTTATAGTATAAATTATTAAACAGATTTTAATGATATTAAATGTACTAGGGGTAGAAGGTTATGGTTCATATATATTTTTAATATTTTTGGATGAGTTTATTCTGTCTCAAAATTTAACTAACAAGTGCCTAGTTTTTCATCTTATAACGTTGTCTTAATAAACATTGGAGTCACCTGTAATTCATGAAGCAGTGTGTATTAAGTACTGTTCCACTGAAAATACAGAAATTGATATCAAGTTTAAATGACGTATACAGGGTGTCTCACAACTAGTGGAGGTCCCTGAAATGGGGGCTGACGTGATTCTGAACAAGATTTCCTTTTGCAAAAATGGGGTTTGAAGCTTCGTTTTTGAATTATTAAGGAAAAACACGGACCAATTGGAGCGCGAGGATTACACATGAGCAGACGGCAATGGTTAATATACAGGGTGTCTCACAGATAGTGTAGGCACCAATCAGTACTAATGAGAGTCGTGTACCAATCAGAGCGCGAGGATTACGCGTGCGCAGACGGCAATGGTTAATATAGAGGGTGTCTCACAGTTAATGTAGAGGTACCAATCAGTACCAGTGAGAGTCTTGCACCAATCAGAGCGCGAGGATTACACGTGGGCAGACGCGAGAGCGGTAGCTTCGAGCCTATCGGCTGAGCGCGCGTAATCCTCGCGCTCTGATTGGTCCGTGTTTTTCCTTAATAATTCAAAAACAAAGCTTCAAACCTAATTTTTGCAAAGGGAAATCTTATTCAGAATCACGTCAGCTACCCCCCATTTGAGGGACCTACACTAATTGTGAGACACCCTGTACATTAAATCGTTGCATTACGCACAGTACAAAAATTTATAAAAACGAAAGGAAACATTATGTTACAACAACGTAAACTACTAATCATAAGACACCTCAAGTACAAAGAAGGAAACGAAATGTTGAATTTCGCAATTGTACCCGTACTTTCATTTCAGAATTTATAGCGATAGGAAAAAGCTTATTCGTTCTAGTGATAGACGTGCAAGAACGATCGGTCGAAGTTCCAAATGATGGAATATTCTTTGTTTCACATATGAATGACAGATGAATACGTTATCGGTGCAGGCGTTAACAGTTATTTCCGACAGTTCTCAAAACAAACTATGCCTCGGGTAAATTAATTGCCTTGCATAACTCGACTAGCCTCGTGGAACTTGCGATAGCAGCGAGCCAGTTCTATCCCCGTTTTGTGGCCACGATACGCGCATAAATAACCGGTAAGTATCTTTGGAAATCGTTCGTGCGTTCGCGTGAACATGCATCACGAATGCACGGGTCCGTTTCCCATGAGTTTCACCGGCTATAATGGTCTTCAATCGTGGAAAACGATCGCCGGGCAGCGTAATGGAATTAACGCTTCGATTCAGGCTGTCGATCGAATTTTTCATTTTTCTTCTGGACAGTGATTTAATTTCTGCGTGCGGACAATGGTTCAGGTGCTGCGAACATTATTGATACTTTAATAGATACAATTATTGACGCGTATAATTTTTAACTTCTTTTTTTATTTGGTGTGGGTTGGAGCAAGTTTTGGATCGATGGTATAAATTTTGTCAGGAGTTAATTAGGTTACTGCTTCTATTAATGGTCTCAAAGTTATACAAGAAATGAAAATTTTCAAGTTTGGAGAAGTTTCAGCAGTTTTGATTATTGTAGAACCTAAGTAATATGTATTAAAAATCAACATAACTACACGAAATATTCCTAAAGACATTTTAAGTCTTTGACTAACAAATTGCTTAATTTGCCACTTTCAGTGAATTAAAATAAACAATTGCTTTTCTCTGTTTCAAATGACAAAATAAACAATTGCATCATTATTAAAGAATGCATTCTTCGGAAGAGAGGAGAAAGTTACATGAAAAGTTAATGCCCACTGCAAAGTGCTTTGTCAATGATAAACCGTTACATCCTTCCAAGAAAATCGGAGTTTTCCTTATCACGTCGCGAAATGGCACTTTTCTCGTCGTACGACGAGCAAAGTGCTGTTCTCTGTCGACCGCCTTACATAATTAGCGAACGAATAAGCGATAACGAACGTCGGAGAAGACTCGGTCTTCTGTACTTATTCGTGACCTCGTTACGATCGGTTTGTTCTCTCGGTAGCGCCAATGTCGGCTAATCGCTCGTTAGCGATGACTAAAGCCGATCTCGCTGTAACGAGGCGAAATCGATTCTTCTTCTCTGTGCATCACGATCCTGTCTTTGCGAAACCTAACGAGTGGTCCCGTATCCTCATCAAATTCAATTTTCCATTCACTGTCGTCACGATTTTCATTTTTCTCGTATTCCACTTCATTTATCTCTTATGATATTTTAACGTCTATTATGCACGGAGAAACGTGTCTATGTTGTTAGTCTCAGTGCCTATTAACAATCTTGCATTAACTCAGCTGCAAAATGCATGTCTTTAATACTTTTGGTCTTTGATTCCTTATGTGAGATGTAATTTTAGTATTTATGGAAATGTTACTGTATCAATACGCAGGCACATTCATGTCAGATATATACAACTGCAGCGATCCACCGATATATTAGTCACTGTTTCAATCTGCCAATCAATCTGTCAATGACTGTATCAATCTGTCAATCAATCTCTCGTCAATCGATATATCAGTCTATCTATTTATCAGGTCATGAATCTGTCAATCTATCAATCTATCGGTCTGTCAGCCAATCAGTCTTTCAATTTATCAATTTATCAATTTATCAATTTATCAACTTATCAACTTATCAACCCATCAATTTATCAACTTATCAACTTATCAACTTATCAACTTATCGACTTATCAATTTATCGACTTATCAACTTATCAACTTATCCACTTACCAACTTATCAATTTATCAATTTACTAATTTATCAATTTACCAATTTACCAATTTACCAATTTACCAATTTACCAATTTACCAATTTACCAATTTACCAATTTACCAATTTACCAATTTACCAATTTACCAATTTATCAATTTACTAATTTACCAATTTATAAATTTACCAATTTACCAATTTACCAATTTACCAATTTACCAATTTACCAATTTATCAATTTACCAATATATCATTCTATTAATCTACCAATCCATCAATCCACCAATCCACCAATCCACCAATCCACCAATCCACCAATCCACCAATCCACCAATCCACCAATCCACCAATCCACCAATCCACCAATCCACCAATCCACCAATCCACCAATCCACCAATCCACCAATCCACCAATCCACCAATCCACCAATCCACCAATCCACCAATCCACCAATCCACCAATCCACCAATCCACCAATCCACCAATCCACCAATCCACCAATCCACCAATCCACCAATCCACCAATCCACCAATCCACCAATCCACCAATCCACCAATCCACCAATCCACCAATCCACCAATCCACCAATCCACCAATCCACCAATCCACCAATCCACCAATCCACCAATCCACCAATCCACCAATCCACCAATCCACCAATCCACCAATCCACCAATCCACCAATCCACCAATCCACCAATCCACCAATCCACCAATCCACCAATCCACCAATCCACCAATCCACCAATCCACCAATTCACCAATCCACCAATCCACCAATCCATCAATCCACCAATGCACTAATCCACCAATCTGCCAATCTATCGGTTTATCAGTCTATCAATGAGTCAGTTGAATTTTAATTTATGAAATGTCTATTCATGAACATTGCATTTGAAATTTCATGTCCAATAATTACCATCGGAAGCAAATTTTTACTTATCCGAACAGAGTGAACCTACTCTCTGTATTTCATGTCATGTTTTTTACGACCTGCCAATTAACAACCGTCGAAATCGACTTAGTCACGGAACGAACAACGGATCATAATTAAACTATGAATCTCAACAAACGATAACTATCTGACCGATGACTTTGAAGTTCGATAACCTTCAACGTTAATCGGCAAACGGATACACCATACTAGCAGGTAGTCATTAATTTGACGGGAGTAGACGATGTTTTAACATTATCATCATAATCATCGCAAGGATGTTCCCGTTATATCCTGCGAGTCCGATCGTGGGAATAACGAGGCTCGTTTCGTAGCCGAAGAATCAATAGCCATCGATATTTGGTCGTGTCTGGTCGTTTTCGATCGACACCGCGATACAAATCGGATCATAAATCACGGGAATAATTGAAATTGCGGTAAACTCAACGCTGTACCGTTTCCTTCTGTTATCCAGCCGTTATGCAACTTTTGTGACGTAAATACGTCGATTAGGTTCAACGATCACAATCGCGCCGGTGAATCATGAAACTTCAATACAATGACCGAATCGATCGACCTCGTGAAAATCAATAACCCTTTTTTTGGGGGGGAAATTGCGGGGAGTCTGTGGAAATATGTGTCGTTTATCAGAACACTTGAAAACGGTTAATTCCTAAATTCCAAATTCGTATATCCTCAAATATCTAATTCCCTAAATTCCTAAATCCCAAATTCCTTAATCTTCAAATTCCTGAGTCCCCAAATTCCTAAATCCCCAAATTCCCAGATCGCCAAATTTCTAATCTCCTAAATTTTTCAATCTTCACATTTCTAAATCCCTAAATTCCTAGATTGCCAAATTTCTAATTCCCCAAATTCCTAAATCCCAAATTCCTCAATCTTCAAATTCCTAATCCCCCAAATTCCTTATTCTTCACATTCCTAAATCCCCAAATTCCTAGATCGCGAAATTTCTAATTCCCCAAATTCCTAAATCCAAAACTCCTCAATCTTCAAATTCCTAAACCCCCAAATCCCTAGATCGCCAAATTTCGAATTCCTCAAATTCCTCAATCTTCACATTCCTAAATCCCCAAATTCCTAGATTGCCAAATTTCTAATTTCCCAAATTCCTAAATTCCAAATTTCTCAATCTTCAAATTCCTAAATCCCTAAATTCCTGCATTTCTAAATTCGTAAATCCCTAAACTTCCCAATTGTCAAATCCCTTAAAATCCTCAGACACCAGATTTCTAAATCCTCAAATTTTCAACTTTCACAAAATTCCGCGAGAGTTCGCAAATACTCAAATATGTGACATAAGGATTCTTCGAATTTGCTTCTGTAGTTATCTAAGATCGTAATTGTGCATTACTTAACAGCTACTAGGTTTTAAAGAGCATTATTCAATCGTGAATCTTATTTAACGTGTAAGGTAGAAAGACGAGTTCACTTGAAACAATTAACGACTGATCTCATTTAAAATAATTAAAGAGAGATGTAATTTGAAATAATTAAAGAGAGATGTAATTTGAAATAATCAAAGAGAGATCTCGTTTGAAATAATCAAAAGTAGATCTCATTTGAAATAATCAAAGAAACATTCATATTAAAACTTCATTTCTTTCACTTTATTATGTTACATTCACCACGTAGCCTAATTTAATAACATTTAACGACACCTCGATTAATTGAATTTCTCCTTTTATTACAGACCTCTGCAAAGTGCATCGGTTAATTAATCTTCCCGGAATGATTGATTCGAGGAAAATTACATTTAGATCGTGCACAATACCAATTTTCGTTCCACGTGTGTGTAATTCACAAATTACTTCACATAATTAGGTACCTTCTATGATCGATTTTTAAGCGATTTAGGTCAATTTGAACGCGTAGTTTGTGTCGAGTCCTTCTCTTTGAAACCTCATTGCCTCTCCATTGCTTGCCAAGTGTAATCAAGTAGACGAAGTAACGAGCAGCAGCTATTTACATAAAAATATGAAATTCCAAACAGGTACAGCATATTTCTGTTTCTAGTATCGTCTGTATTTTTTTAGAGAACTCCGAGTTATCGTAAGACGTTGTACCGTTTTCTTGTGTACCGTTACGAATGCAGTGAACATTCGACTACTACTATTTAAGCTTTGATGAGTCATGTTTTAATTCTTTCAATAATTGTATTTCTTCGTTCTTTCAATATATTATATTTCTGGAAGGTTAGTGTTATAGAGTGGACTCTCGCTTTATGGCCCTGTGGTGCTGATGAAAGGGGTAATTTAAACAGAACACTTTCTCTATATTTTCAAATCATAATTTTCCAAATTTCTAAATTTTCAAATTTTCAACTTCTCAAATTTCTGAATTTTCAAATTCTCTAATTTCCAACTTCTCAAATTTCCAAATTTTCAAATTCCCAAACTTCAAAATTTCCATATTCCCAAATTCCCAAATTTCCAAATATTTAAATTCTCAAATTTCCAACTCAAATTTCCAAATTTTCAAATTCCCAAACTTCAAAATTTCCATATTCCCAAATTCCCAAATTTCCAAATATTTAAATTCTCAAATTTCCAACTCAAATTTGCAAATTTTCAAATTCTCAAATTTGCAAATTTCCAACTTCTCAAATTTTCAAATTCCCAAACTTCAAAATTTCCATATTACCAAATTCTCAAATTTCCAAATTTTCAAATTCTCAAATTTCCAACTTCTCAAATTTCCAAATTTCCAACTTCTCAAATTTTCAAATTCCCAAACTTCAAAATTTTCAAATTCCCAAATTCCCAAATTTCCAAATTTCCAACTTCTCAAATATCCAAATTCTGAAGCTTCCAAACTTCAAAATTTCCATATTCCCAAATTCCCAAATTTTCAAATTCTCAAATTCTCAAATTTCCAACTTCTTAAATTTCCAAATTTTCAAATTCCCAAACTTCAAAATTTCCATATTCTCAAATTCTCAAATTCTCAAATTTCCAAATTTCCAACTTCTCAAATTTTCAAATTCCCAAACTTCAAAATTTTCAAATTTCCAAACTTCAAAATTTTCAAATTCCCAAATTCCCAAATTCCCAAATTTCCAAATTTCCAACTTCTCAAATATCCAAATTCTCAAGCTTCCAAACTTCAAAATTTCCATATTCCCAAATTCCCAAATTTTCAAATTCTCAAATTCTCAAATTTCCAACTTCTTAAATTTCCAAATTTTCAAATTCCCAAACTTCAAAATTTCCATATTCTCAAATTCTCAAATTTCCAAATTTCCAACTTCTCAAATTTTCAAATTCCCAAACTTCAAAATTTTCAAATTCCCAAATTCCCAAATTTATTAATTAGTATACCAAGTATTAATTAGTATTCCCCAAAATCCCAGTAACAGTACAACTCCAATCCAACTCCCTCCACAAGCCAAATCCAACAACTGGTCACGAACTTTCCACGATTCCATAGTTGAATGAAAAATTCGCCAGCGAAACTCGTTTCCGTGGCAACGGAATTCTCGTTTGCAAAATGAATTACCGCGAATTAACGCTTCGCGCGTACACCAGCTGCAATCGTTCATAGGAAGCATTACCGCCGACTGACGCGTTTCGTGTAAACCCACCGGCCGTACACCTGCTTTATTAACGCGGTTGTATCTTCTGGAACCGGTGTAGGTCGCATAGACCCCTTTGCACGCCTCGGCTGACCTAACGAAGGAAAAGGAAAAAAAGGAAAAGAAACGAGAGAAAGAAGTGGCTGGGTTAAATTATCGGCATAGCCGGTGTCATGGTCGTGTGTATATTTTAGAGGCGAGCTTCGCTTGACTCCGTGATCTCTCCTCGAATACGTAGCCGGTGTTACCGTGAATGCATTGCCGTAGCACCTATAACGCCTGTCTTTTGTATAATCATAAATCTTACCACGGCGAAAAATCACCAGCTTATTCGCGCGAACGGATCGGATGTCCAGGGCAATGTTTATCCATTTACGGTTTCCTCGATAATTTACCCCGGTCGTTAGGTCGTGGAACAATTTTTAACCACGCAGAACTGTTAGATCCGATGGAACAGTGGAAAGGTGCATGTATCGTGAAATATGTGGCCGAGCCGAGATATGGCTGTTTGCTTTGTGAAATTCTTTGCGGGAGTAGGAATTCGATGGCGGCGCGCTTGCAAATTGCGAGAGTGAAACATGGAGTGCGAGCTCACGTGTACTGCAGGTTTCTTTTGATTGGGGATGCGTGGAAGACAAATATCTGCGCTTTGTTCTGGGAGATTAAATGTGTTGGAATTAGCTAGTATTCTTCTCTTGTGATCAATTTGAAAATTCAAAAATTTTTTGAAATTTGTATTGTCACATTTTAGAATTGACTAATTTGTGGATTTTTATCTTTATCGATTTTCCAGTTCATCAATTTTTAACTTCTGAGATTTTCGAATTTTTTAATTTCTAAATTTGTGGGTTTGTAAATATCCAAATTGCTGAATACCCAAATTTCAAAATTTACAAATCCACAAATCCTCATATTCTAAAATTCCTAAATTCCAAGTTCAAAAATACCAAATTCCTAAATCTTCAAATCCCTAAATCCCCAAATTCGTAAGTCTCAAATTTCTCAATCTTTGAATCCCTAAATCCCCAAATTCCTAAGTCCCAAATTTCTCAATCTTTGAATCCCTAAATCCCCAAATTCCTAAGTCCCAAATTCCTAAATCTTCAAATCCCTAAATCCCCAAATTCCTAAGCCCCAAATTTCTCAATCTTTGAATCCCTAAATCCCCAAATTCCTAAGTCCCAAATTTCTCAATCTTTGAATCCCTAAATCCCCAAAATCCTGAATTTCCAAATTCGTAAATCCCTAAACTTCCCAATTGTCAAATCCCTCTAAAATCCTCAGACTCCAGATTTCTAAATCCTCAAATTTCCAACTTTCCAAATTTTCAAATACTCAATGTCTAAATCTCTAAATTCTCGCAATTTCCCACTTTCTAAATTTCCTCATAAAATTCTCAAATCTCCCTATGTTATTGTACCGTTACAAATGTTTTCGTTTTCAAACGTTTTGAGCAGAGTTTAAGGAAATTACGTATGAATACGGATTCGCAATGATTCCAGAATAGATCGTTGATAAAAGGTATCCAGCGTAAGGTAGTAATTTACGAGAATCACGAAGTTATCGTGCAAATAGGGATTGAAATTATACAGATTTATCTTTTGCTTCTCATGATTGTACGGGTCGCGCAACATGTAAGTACACAAGTCGAACGAGACCAGGAACTTTCCCAAGCATTTAACACCCTCGTGAATACCGGCAAAAAGTGACAGATCTTTCGTTAAAGTTCTCTGTTCCTGATTTTCTAGCCTGATTTCTTAGGAAATGCTCTTTCCGTTAACTTCGGTTACTAAGAATTTCTATTAAACGCGTTAGCTAACCCTTGCGAAACGCGATCACGCCTCGAATAAACGTCGTGATTAATCTTCTGAAAATCTATCGAATTTGCATTTGTTCAACAACTTGGATAAAACAAACAATTTTTCGATTCGATAGAAATAAACCAGGCTATCGAATTTACAACGTTCGTGCATAATTCAGGATATACGAGGCGGGACACAAAAAAATACGAGACTAGGTGTGTAGTTTGAAAAAACAATGGAGTTGGTAGAAATTGTTTTGGTGGCATCATCTCGCACACATCCTCTATCCATGCTGCCAATTTCGATTTGATCCGTCATGTCATTTGGGAGTACTGCATTATTGAGTAAACACGAACAGCGAATAAACATCAAGTTTCTTGTAAAATTTCTTGAAATCTGTTGTAACATGTGATGAGACATGGATTTTTAACTATGAGCCAGAAAGTAAGCGCCAGTCGATGCAGTGAAAGTCTCCACGATCCTCAAAACTCAAAAAAGCACGCATGCTAAAATCAAAATTCGACATTAATGGAATTGCAATGATTGAGTGGTTTCCCAGTGGTCAGACTGTTAACCAACACTATTACATTGAAGTACTAAAAAGACTTCGTGAAAAAATGAGGAAAAAAAGGCCACAGTTGTGGAGCGATGGATGGCTGTTGCACCAGGATAATGCATCCGTTCACACGGCACTGTCTGTCAAGCAGTGGCTGACCAGCAAAAATATTACTGTGATGGGGCATCCTCCTTATTCACCTGATTTGGCTCCATGCAACTTTTGTTTATTTCCTAGAGTTAAATTTTGCTTAAAAGGAACCCATTTCATCTCAGTTGAAGAGGTTCAGGCAGAAACGGAGAATCTCCTGAAAGGACTTCCAAAAACCTCGCTCCAGAATTGTTACCAGCAATGGCAGCGCCGAATGCTGAAGGGGACTACTTTGAAGGCGATAATGTCAAGGAGGACTGATTCTGAAGATACAATGATTTATTCGACTAGTCTCTTTTTTTTGTCACACCTCGCATTCTACGAATTCCTTCGTCGAAACAGATCGCATCTTTTGCTTACGAATAACTCTTCAAGATATACTGGATGATTCACGGAACGTGTACCAACTGTATCAACTTTACATATATTGCCACGCTACATCGACACGAGTGATTTTGGCATGTGCTATATGACTATGAGTTATATCGTTTTGCGTAAGACTACCATGCGTTATATTGGCATGCGTTGTATCACCACGCGTTGTATCGCTACGCCTTGTATCACCACGCATTATATCGCCACGTGTCATATCTCCACGCGCTGTATCGCCACGTGTTGTATCATCACGCATTGTATCGCCACGCGTTGTATTATCACGCATTGTATCGCCACGCGTTGTATCATCACGCGTTATATCACCACGCGTTATACCGTCACGTGTCATATCTCCACGCGTTGTATCGCTACGTGTTGTATCGCAACGCATTGTATTGGCACGCATTATTTTGCCACGCGTTGTATTATCACGCATTGTATCGCCACGCATTGTATTATCACGCATTGTATCGCCACGCGTTGTATCATCACGCATTGTATCGCCACGCGTTGTATCATCACGCGTTATATCACCACGCGTTATACCGTCACGTGTCATATCTCCACGCGTTGTATCGCTACGTGTTGTATCGCAACGCATTGTATTGGCACGCATTATTTTGCCACGCGTTGTATTATCACGCATTGTATCGCCACGCATTGTATTATCACGCATTGTATCGCCACGCGTTGTATCATCACGCATTGTATCGCCACGCGTTGTATCATCACGCGTTATATCACCACGCGTTATACCGTCACGTGTCATATCTCCACGCGTTGTATCGCTACGTGTTGTATCACAACGCATTGTATCGGCACGCATTATTTTGCCACGCGTTGTATTATCACGCATTGTATCGCCACGCATTGTATCGCCACGCGTTGTATCATCACGCATTGTATCGCCACGCGTTGTAGCATCACGCATTGTATCGCCACGTGTTGTATCATCACGCGTTATATCGCCACGAGTCATATTCCCATGCGTTGTATCACCACGCATTATATAACTAAGCTTTATATTGCCATGCACAGTATCGCTGCGTGTTACACCGCTTTGTGTCAAATTATCACGAGTTATATCGCCACGTGTTATATCGCCTCGCGCTATAATTCCACGTACTATATCGCATCACATTAGAGCACCTCCCATTGCTCCATATTATACCACGCGTGTCTATCGTCATACACCACATCGCTACGCATTATATCGTCGTTAGAGAAGTTTTCAAGATGCAGCTCGTGCCACGTGTATGGAACGTCCTGTATAATAAATCTCGAAACAAGCGAATGCGCAGAAGGAAATAACATTGAAAGGTCATCGAAAATAACACAAGACGCGCGGTCGGATAACATCGTGAAAATATCAATCATAGTATACCTAGAAGGACGAACAGGGGCAGACAGAAAGGAAGAGAAGAAAAAGGATCGAGCAACCGTAAGGGAACGGGATGTGTACGCGAAAACAAGCGATTACTTCATCGAAGAATTCCTATCTCGGCGTGGATCTGTAGTAAACGGCCATCGCATTTGATGATTCGAATCCTCGTTTCGTACGGTGTTTGATAATCATCTTAACGCGTAACATCGCACTTATCTCTGCGTACGCTTATGCCTAACAGTTCCCGGACACTTGGTAACTTCGCTCTTGCGGTACATAGCTGTCGCTAAATGACATTTTCATTGAAATTTGATTTTTTACTGCTTGAGACTTTCGCTGAGACAAACAACTCGTAAATCAAAATATTTGTTGGACGGTTCGCTGGAAGTCTATTCGATACCTTTGATTCCTTTGCTTTCGAGAGGTAATTCTCAGTCACCATTCTATTTAATACAATAATTTGAAATAAGCATTTTTTAATTGATTCTATAATATGACACGTGTGATGCACAAACATGATGAAACAAACAATAGTGGAAATTATTAGTAGAGAAATACTAACCTCAAAAAAAATTCATTTAACTTTTTAACTAAGTTTTAAAGTTGCTGTTTGCAAATAGTCAAATTACCTTCGAATGCAAAAGGTTAATACTTGGCTTTAGTTTGGACCTTTATGTTTGTAACTTGCTTGCTTCCCTATTTTTGAATCTCGAAATTTACAAACTTTTGAATCCCTTTTCTAAATGTTCAAGTCCTTCAATTCCTAAATAGCTGTTCAGTGTCTGAACTTTCTACCAATCCGTAAATTTCTAAATCTCCAATCTTTTTAATTCTACATCTCCAAATTCTTTAGTCCCTGAATTTTTCAATCTTGAGATTCCTAAATACCCACATTCCTGTATCTCTAACTCACTACATGCCGTTTTCAAGTCCTCAAGTCTCCAAATCCCTAAATACCTAAATTCCTTAGTCCCTGAACTCCTAAATCTTGAAATTCTTAAATCCTTAATTCTTAAGTCCTCAAATCTCCAAATCCCTAAATTCCCAAATCCTTCCACACTATCTCCAAATCATCAGCATCCTCAAATTCTTAAATTCTCAAATATCCAAACTGCCAAATACCTAAATCCCTGTAATTTCCTACATATTTCACGAAATGCTTGTGTCCATAAGAGAAGCGATTAGACAGCATTTCAGAAGCGTTTTGCAGAAATCCTGTACACGGGTAATTTGTGTTCGCTTCTTTGATAAAGGACATTCTTTAGTCATAACGGTGCCCCATCCGTTCGTTAGAAAATTAGCGGAAAAAATTGTTGTTATTCGCTATCGGAATTCTTCAGGCATTCTCCAAGCTGCGAATCTCTCGCCAGGAATACCGCAAGCGATAATCAAACTTGCTAAAACCACCGTGTTCACACTTCCGTTTATTGCGTGACCTCGCGAGGGCATCGTCAATTTGACTATTACACATTAAAAAAATTGTACATCTGAACGATGCGATAAATCTGTGTTCACAACGAAGAAATTTTGGTGCCGAAGTATTTACGACTTCAGTTGCTTCTAATTGATCATCTTTACTTAGGTCCTAGTGATTTAACAGATCCTATTACTCAGTTGGGTCGTAAATTCCTTTCTCTTTGAATGTGTTCTTCGCTGACTTCATCTGTTATTCCGATTAAATTATAACAGCGTATCCTCCAGCTGGGTGTATCGCTGCAGTCTACCTATTTCCGTTCACGATCGCCATAATCGCGTTTATAGAAATTCATAGCGTCGTAGATTCTCAGCTTACAAACCGCGCCGGTGTACGTACAGTCGGGAGTGTCAATGGGTATACATTATTCGATAAATTTTAGTATTATAGGCTAAAGTCGCGTTGCCTTGAATTTATGGCAACGCAGGGGACCGCAGGGCCGTCGCTTCCACCTGTCTCGCCTTGAAGCTCGTTCTTATTGGGATGTAAAGCGTTGCACCGTGGCTTTGGTGACTTTTTGAGTATCCTTCGAGTGTTAGTAAATTTATTTTGATCCATCAAAAGGATAGGTACAAGCTATTACATTCGTATCGTTCAAATTACTGTCATACGAACAGGTGGTGAGATTTCTAATGTTATTTTATGTCGAAATTATTTCCGATATTAATTTTGGAAGCATATTGGCTGAATGAAATTAAGTTCATCTGGGTACAAAGTATCTTCTATTGAGGTACCACTGATGAAACAACTGAACTAATGGGGAGAATTTCATTCAATGTCGAAGTATCTTAGTCTTTATCACAGAAAATATTTATCGTAGGGTACGTATCGTTTTGGCTACCACGGGTGAAGTGTATGAAAAAGCTAGCAAGACCAAATCGTGAGAATTTCATACAATGTCAAAGTACCCATACTTTATCAAAGAATATAAAGTACTTAATTGGACACTTGGAACGAGTAAAATAGGCATACAAGAAATATCGAATCAAGTGAAATTCGAAGACAAAGTGCCTAATTAGGTTCTCTCGGCTATAATGAGGTATGGAGCATTGATTTAGCTACTACTATTGTGAAAGGTGAATAGGTCGTAGCGAGTAAAATAAATGACGTATAGGAAACAAACGAAAGTCTTTAAAAGATAAAGTACCTAATTCCATCGCACGAAATCAGGCACTCAATCTTGATACGAACACCAGTAGCGAGCGATCGAGATCGGGATCAATAATTTACATACATATTTAAAGGTTTCCATTGAATGGAAAGTCGATCGCAAGAATCCGGGAAAAAAAGGGAAGGGAATTTTCGCGCGGAGAAGAAAAGTTTCCAGTAATTTCGAGATGTCGAAACGAGAAGTATGACCGTCATAAATAATCGCCGTTGGTCTCTCTATCGAAGGTGTGTACCCACCTACCGGGAGAATTGCGAGACAATCCTGTGGCGAAGAAACTCTTCGTTTCTTCGATTTACTGTTCGCCGTTTCGCGATTCCCTTTCACCTAACGGTTCCCATGCACGCTGCTTAATGGCGGGAAGAAAGGTTTCGCCGGAGGAAAGCAAAATCGTCGATGAACCCCCTTCTGGTTTGTTTTTATCCGACAAATGTGTTCCGCTCACCGATGATTCCTTTCTGATAAAACCGCGAGACACGGCTGCCACGGTGAAAGCTAACTCGCGAACTCATCTTAAATGCATTCTATTAATTTCATCCTAGACACGAATGAATCTGCAGTAAAACGCGCTTGAAAATATCGAACCCGTTTTTACGGACGTACACGCTTGAAGTATGTTAACAGGTGTTCCTACCGATTGGTTCATTTATCTTGCAACTTTCCCCGTTCCTTGGTATTCCTAGATAATCGAGATCATTTATCGGAATTCTGCAATTTAACACATTTCTTTTTGTGCCGGAAAGGAATTAGGACGCTCTGTTAACGGACATCATGATACTCAAGGTTTAACTTTCGTTATATTGCACTATGTGTGAATATTAATGCTCATTATATCGCTACCCGTAATTATTATTCTGCACAGTAGTGTCACCATGATTTAGTATCACCACGCGTCATATCGCCACGTATTATATCACCACTCAACCATATCACCATACTTTAGATTACCACGCGTTATATCCTCACGCATCCATATCACCACGCGTTAAATTATCACGCGTTATATCGCCACGCATTGTATCTCCACGCGTTGTATCGTCACGCGTCATATCGCCACGCGTGGTATCGCCACAAATCCATATCACCACGCGTTAGATTATCACGCGTTATATCCCCACGCATCTATATCACCACGCGTTATATCGCCACGCGTTGTATCGTCACGCGTCATATCGCCACGCGTGGTATCGCTACAAATCCATATCACCACGCGTTAGATTATCACGCGTTATATCCCCACGCATCTATATCACCACGCGTTATATCGCCACGCGTTGTATCTCTACGCGTTGTATCGTCACGCGTCATATCGCCACGCGTGGTATCGCCACGCATCCATATCACCACGCGTTAGATTATCACACGTTATATCCCCACGCATCTATATCACCACGCGTTATATCGCCACGCGTTGTATCTCTACGCGTTATATCGTCACGCGTCATATCGCCACGCATCCATATCACCACGCGTTAGATTACCACGCGTTATATCCCCACGCACCCATATCACCACGCGTTAAATTATCACGCGTTATATCGCCACGCGTTGTATCTCTACGCGTTATATCCTCACGCATCTATATCACCACGCGTTAAATTATCACGCGTTATATCGCCACGCGTTGTATCTCTACGCGTTGTATCGTCACGCGTTATATCGCTACGCGTTGTATCACCACGCATCCATATCACCACGCGTTAGATTACCACGCGTTATATCCCCACGCATCCATATCGCCGCGCGTTAACATATCACGCGATATATCGCCACGCGTTGTATCTCCACGCGTTGTATCGTCACGCGTCATATCGCCACGCGTTAGATTACCACGCATCCATATCGCCGCGCGTTAAATTATCACACGTTATATCGCCACGCGTTGTATCTCCACGCGTTGTATCGTCACGCGTCATATCGCCACGCATTATATCACCACGCATCCATATCACCACGCGTTAGATTACCGCGCCTTATATCGCCAGACGTTATATTGCTTCGTGGTGTACCACCACGCGTAAATATCAAATTCTATATCGTCACGCATTATATCGCGTTAGGTCACCGGCTAGTCTACATCGTTGTACGTAAATATCGTCACGCATTATATCGTCATGCGTGAATATCGTTAGGCGTTACATCGCCACATGTTAAGAGGCTATAGGACCCGTACACTTTAACACCTCTGACAATATCGGGCCCATCAATCGCAAACGCATGGTGATGGATGATTATCGCGATCAAAATTTATCTTTCGAGCGACGTTCCCGCATCCAGCATATTCGCAGCATCCGACGATTACACGACACAGCAAGCTACCGGTGTACACGACAGTGCATGGTCGCTTCCTTTGATACGCTGCTACAATCCTAATCCCTCGTGCTTACAACGCGTCGGTGCTGTCCGTGAAATTGCATAATATAATCCACCCACGGTCGAGAAAACTCCTGGCGAGAGTAGGTGCTCGTACCACCCAGACAGGAGGCGGACTGAAGATTTGAATAATGAAACGAACTGCGAAGATGGACGATTTATTTTGTTCATATGCAATTTGTGGTAAAAGACAAATCTTGGAATTAGACATTTCTACACAAGTTGAAATGTATTGATGATCAAATATAAATATCAAATATCCAAACATCCTAAAATCTATTTCCATATAATATTACCTAATATTTTAAGTATAATAAATTTTCTCCGTGAATTTCCTAATATTTCTCACCCCAGTTAAAAAGCTTGACGTCGAATAAAAATGTACAAAAGCCAGCAATTTTCTACTCGACAAGCAACAAAGAGATTTTTTTCGCTGGCATCCCATGTTTCTTTCATTCTGAAATCGCATGGGCATCCTTCGTCGGTAATGAAACGCAACGTATACGTTGACGGGGTCATGAATATCCCCTGGGATGGCTCGTTGACACGAGATTCTTCTTCACAATCGCTTCCACACTTCGAGCAAAGGGACCACCAGCGAACGCTCATCGTTCGGGACATTCTTCAACGAGCGTGCCATTCTCGCGCGTATGACGCGAGCTTGAAGCGTGTTTAACCGGGCGCACAGGTGCTGAGCGTTCTCGAAGCTGTGTTTAATTGGTCCTCGAATGAACCTCGCAACCACGCATTGGCGTATCCAGGGTCTTCACATCACGTTTAAATTTAGCGATAGAATGCGTGACGATCGAACATGTAACATTTAAGTATTAAAGTTGGTCCCCGAAAAAATTCAAAAGTTTGAAAGTATAATTACATTTACAAATCAAACATTTGTAGCTGGGCAAATGTTGAAGATAGAAACATTTGAAACTAGGATAATGTTGAAAATGTAAACTCTTTGCAAATCACAGTTCTGTGATACAAAACGTGGGAACACACTGCGTGGTGATACAACGCATGGAAATACAGAACATTGCGACAAAAATGTCGTGGGAATACAAAACGTTCTGATACAAACGTACAGTGATAGTGCACATAGGAATACAATGAGTGGCAATACAACCTGTTGCAACCTACCGCTTTGCCATACCACGCATGACTGTGCGGCACATTGTGATAAAGCGCATAGTACTCTAACACATGGTAATTCAACACGTTGCAAGTTTACTCGAAAGATTAAATCTAATGCAACATAATCCGTTGCACGCCAATACTACACGTGGCCATCTAGCTTGTCATAATACAGGACATGGCAATGTAACACATGACAATTTGACATGTAGCGATATAACATGTGATTGTATACTAAACAGTGATGCAGCTTGTGGCAATCTAACGTGTGACAACTTAACTCGTCGCAATATAACGTAGCTATATAGCTCATATTGATGCAGTGTATGGCAATATAACGCGTGGCAATATATGACATGACAACTCAACGTGTTATTATGTAAAAAACAGTGATGCAGCATTAACAAGTTAATGCGCGGAAATATAATGTGTGGGAATAGAACGCGTGGCAATATATCAAATGGTAGTATAACACGTGACAATATAACGTTTGGCAATATACCAAATGGTAGTATAACACGTGACAATATAACGTTTGGCAATATATCAAATGGTAGTATAACACGTGACAATATAACGTTTGGCAATATATCAAATGGTAATATAATGGACGCTAATCGCAGCGCGTGACGATATAACGCGTGGCAATATAATTCGAGGCAATTTAAATTATCACTTTGAAATCAACACGTTGCAATATAAGTGACTAATCTTAACGAAAATGAAGATTGCAATTACGCCAATGTTCGCATGGTGCAGACAGTGGCTCGATTACACTCGTTCACGCTCCAAAAATTGGCGTGCAACAATCCGGGCTGTTTAACGATCCATCTCGAACAGTTGGCGTTTCGTGTGGGCACGAAACGATCGTAAATATCGAACTCGCGTGCGTCGGATCAATTAGCGAGCGTACGCGTAAGCTCAGTGACTGGTCTCGGAATATTTTCGACGATGCGCAATGCCTCCGCCGTTTAAATGCTTTTTAATGCGCGATTAGCGCGGCACGGGGTAAAAACGAGCAGTCGTTTAACTTTCGTTCGAATTTACTTGCTGTATACGGCGCGAAGCATGACGCGTATCGCGAAATGAAAATAATTTTTAGCAGGTGTGATTTTTTTTCCAGCATTTCAATATTTATCGCTTTTACACTCGCTGCGATGCACAGCGAATGCGCCTTTCTTTCCCGATGCCACATTCTTTGACGCAAGATAAATTTCGTAGGAACGCGGATAAACGCACTCGCGAAGAGATTAGTTTCTTGCCGGACATTTAAACCCTTTAGATTCAAGGTAATTTTAGTTTTGTAACTTTTGTTGATATTGTAAGGGAAGAAAGTAATTGATCGCGGGTGAGTAGAATACAGGCATACCTACGTTTATGGGGTATTAATTTATCCCGTTAAGTACCGAACAGTGATATGATGCAATTTTTGCACATTACTTCGTTCTTTGCAATGTTGCGTACAAAGGAGCATAAAATTTATCGTAAAGAACTTTTGAACGGTAGTTCTATTGCGACGTTGGTCGTGTACGAGTTAATTTACCTTATAATTTTCATAGTTAATACTTTTGTAAGTCTACATGGATGGAACATTCCGTACATATTTATCTCCGGCATATGTCAGTAATAATAGGACAATAATATAATAGTATAGCAAAATGATGAAATAGTACTTACAGTAAAATAATAAAATAAAAGCATTTTGGCAACAGATAGATAAACAAACACAAGTCGGAGTTGCGGGCTAGTAAAATGACACAAGCAATAAGTCATCGGTAAACGAAAAAGAAGCTAGAAATCGAACAACAATGAGAGAGCACAAAGCAAAGTTACCGGCCCGAAGCAAACCATTTTAAATCTCTGTAATCCGCTCGTACATTGTCCGACATAGCTTCGTTAGAGATAAAAATCACGACTCACGTATCGGATCTTCTCTCAGCGTGAGTCGAGAAAAGTAATCCTCTCGAAAAGTATTCGATCCTTTGATATTGAAATCGTTCCTAAGCCGGTTCGCCGGCGCAAAGTGTATTTTACAAATGATCCTAAACTATGCCGTATAAATAACACTGTATGCACGCTTATTGTCGCGATCGGCTTCTGGAACTGGCGACGCTTTCAAACGACAGCATTATGCGGGACACGGCGAACGCATTCAGACGCAATGGAGATCGACCATAACCTATAACACGCAACTTACATCCGAAGGAATACCTTGCACGCCAATTTCGTTTGTGTCGTTTAACCTGACTGGACTTTCTATTCCCAATTTTTCATATCTGTATGTGGGGATTCCTACATTCTTAGATTTGGAGAACTCTAGATACTTAAATCACTAGATACTTAGATACCTATAGTTTTAGATATCTAGGTACATAGATAGCTTTGCTTTTAGATTTATAGATTTTGGCATTCTTTGATTTTTAGATTTTTAGATTTTTAGATTTTTAGATTTTTAGATTTTTAGATTTCTAGATTTTTAGATTTTTAGATTCCTAGATCCCTAGATACCTATATTCCTAAATACTTCCATTCTTAGATTCCTACATTCATAGATACCTATATCTCCAGATACTGCCATAGCGAAATTTCCACATCCAGATATATCTATATTTCGAGATCTCTACATATATCGAAATCTCCATATCCCAAAATCTCTACGATCTTTAGGTCTTTATGTCCCGAAATCCCATTATCCCCAGATTTCGATGTACTGGAATTCTTACACCCCTCTATCCCTACATCCCTACATCCCTATATCCCACATTCTGCGACTCCTGTATCCCCATATTCCTACATTCCGAAACTGTCCCCATATCCCTGTATCCGACTCGTGCATCCCTACTTTCAATGATCGACGCATAAAAGTACGCGGTCCGAGTGTTCGACTGCGAACCTGTTAGATCTGAGACGCGTCGAATGGCCTGGTAGCCTGGTGAAATACGCGTCGGTACCGAGGAACGTATATATTCGTGTTGCACACGGGATACCAAGGTACCTACCGGTCTACCTGCAATCCATTTGCATGCAAGAAGTTCGCATGCTGTGCCGGCGCTGCCGTCATTTTTACTATTATTATAAAGTACATGTTAACCTACCCTTGCGTGTGCTGGCCGCATGCCGGTACAACGTCCCCTCGTTGGTTTATAAGCGCTATAAGTTTTATTGAAAAGCTGTCGATTTTTTTTTACCTCGTCGAATCGCAGGGAACACCGGTGCCTGTTCGAAACGGAACGAGATCCCCGGGGGCGCGAACCCTACGAGTTTGATAACGCGTTCCTGTTTCCAGACGGTCCTGCAACCCCTGGTTTTGCTTCGGAAAAATTCTACCGAGAATTATGCGACATTGCTACCGGTTAGAATGTTGGTTTGGTATTTACGGATAATGTTGCTGATATTGCCGGACTGGAACGCTGAGAGATGATCTGTGGTTGGATGTCATTTTATGAGTTGCTTTGTGAGATTTATTTGGTTTGGTTGACATTTTGAGAATGATCGATGGTAAACGCCGCATTTACTAACACACACTCGCACACACATGCACATGTGAACAAACATGCATATGCCTACAAAGGCACACATACATACACAGAGGGACACACATATTCATACACGCATACAAACACATATGTACATATACACACATACTCACACGCACATGCACATGCACACACTCACACACGTACATGTAAATTATACTGTGAATCATTTGATTGACAGATGGATGTCAGTATTTCTTGAAGTGCCTGCTATTACCATTTTCTTGGTTGTTTCTCATAATTCAGATACTAATTAAGCAATTTGAAACAAAAAGGTAGGCTTTCACCAACGTTAGAGAAGCTAATAAGAACTTTTACTTAACATACAAGTAAAAACATTATTTAAATAAATGTTCATTTTTACATAAAAATTACTATATTTTATCGAGTCGTCAACCCCATATTTTAGCTTTTGAAGAACTCTTTTAAGAACAGTAATAAGACATTAAGAATCAACATAATATCGATGGTACAAGAATATTGGTTTGTTCTCCATTAAATTTTAACAAATAGCGTAGGAGTGCATGTACGAATCAATTGTACTAGGTCATTTATAATTTAAATGGAAGCTATTTATTTCAACAGGGTAACGGTAACGAGCTCGTTCTAATGATCTCACGAATCGGTACACGAGAATAATAACTACATCAGCAACGTTGCTTCGCTTGCTTTGAACGAGAAACGTGCTGACAGTTAACATACTTTACAATGGAATTATGCACGTTACTACTCAATTCGTGCGGTGAAACTATGACAAATTTCTCTTTCGCTAAATATCTATTATGGTTTATGAATTTCATTAACGTTTCCGCTCCAGAAACTGGTAAGCTATTACTACGAATGCAATTTGTTTTAAACCGTAATTATGTGTTTAAAGACGATATTATTATTTGTATATTAATTAAATGCTCATCAACAATAATGCACAAAAATCCAAGCGAAAATAAAATAACACTATGGTGTTGTAAAAAAGTAGCTACACAAAATTTCCAGTTTACCCAGACATAGCAGTCGAGAATGAATTGATTCGAGATGATGGTAAGATATTTCTAAATCTTGTTCAAAGCAAAATAAAACGTTTCTATCGAGTCAGAACCACATACCAATTATTGAAGGCAATGGGGTATTGTTGAGTGAAAGCCACGTAACGCCCACGTCGCGATCGTGCAGCCGCATCTCTTGTCCCCTTGCATCGTGCATAGTCGTGTACCGTGCAGGAAGTCACGTGCACTTGTGTGCATCCCTGTCAGCTTTGTGTCCGTGGCTGTCGTACGCACACGTCTGGAACGAAAGCAAGATTCATCTGCATGGAACTCGATCCAGAGTGCAACGATCGTGGGCATCGACGATCGAAAGTGAGATTAGAAGATGATGTGAACCATTCGAAATCGCTATGAGACTAATCCTAATCACAATGGAAATATGTCATTAATCTTTCGGTAATATTTGTTCACACTCTACTGGATCGTTTAGGTTATTTTACTGTTTATGGAAAACCTTGACAAAATTCTGGGATATAAAAGATTTAGGACACTGGTTGGACATGTATAGTTCTTTGGTATATTACATATTTAATATTATTCATAATTTACCAGCTTGCTGTATATTAAATCAAAATCAGAAATATTTTTGTGCAGGAAGAAAATCACCGTTATTGTATGAATAACGAATTCTCTATATGTAAAAATCAACCCTTTGGTATTAAGTGTATTTGCTAAATATCGAGACATAAACATTGTCTGCCGTTTGGCACTAAACATCACTATTAAATTAATTTGAATAATGCATCTACCAAAAATTTCTGTTATCCTAACTATTCTACCAGTATTTGTTCACCAACGAAAAAATCGCAGAAATATTCGTGTGATTAATGAATATGAATTCCGTCTACCGTTTCGACGGCGATACGAAGATCGTTGCGAGGTAACTTTCGATCGGTGGTATTTCTTGTTACGTAAGTTTTATCAGAGGTGGAAGAGAGACTGGAAGCGTGGGCGCAAGTTCATTCTCCTTAACCAGCGATATCAATCACTGATAACGCAGCATCCTTGTATACAGACGAGTTGAACGTCTCTCGTTCGGGTAGGCCAAGTAACTGTAAACCGAGTTCGCGGTTGTATAGGGAAGGTTAGAGACGCGAGCTCATCTCTGGAAGCAGGTTTTATCAGTTTTGTCAAGGTTTACGGTACTCGGAACAACGGGCTAGCCATTAAACTAGGTCGTGATGCCTGTTGATGTTGATTCGTTCGTTTGCTTAGCGAAACATTGCGGTATCGGTTTCGCCTTTCCACGATGACGGTATCTCCATACAGTCACGTGTTATCTTCAAATTCACTTATACCTAACGGTTTATAATCGACTTCCCTGTTTCTTTAATGCATCCTTCAGTTCTTTGTATTTAACGGCGCAAGTATTCACTTTGGACTTTCAGCACAGTTATACGTACCATGTTTAGATTCGCATATGTTCAGTCTTATACGTACAAATTTTCTCAGATATTCAAATTAACAAATTGACAAATTTTCAGATGTTCAGGTTCACGAATTCATAAATGTACTTCCTATATTCTCATATGTTTAATTATACAAATTTCTGCATCTACAAATCTCTACACTTCAAGATAAACACTGAAAGAAAGTTTAAGACAATATGAACTACTATAACGACAATTTTACAAATCTCCATTTCTGCGATGCTTCATCTGCAATTAGTAACGTTTAGAATTAACAGAGACTCTGATACAAATGACTCTGTCCAATTTATACCGCAAATGAAATCCTCAGCGACCGAGGGAATCGTTCTCGACAATGGTGAGTACAGAGCCATTGATCTCGAGTGAAAATGGAACTCGAAGGTGGCCGTGTTTCGCGACTCCTTGGCGATTTATCCGCTTGCTCAATGACTCCAACGAGAAGTGGGACATGGAGTCGTAGAATCGTCGCTTCTAAGTCTCGTGTTGCTAAACGTTGATGTACGGTAAAAAAAGCTATGAATGTAGGATGTCAGTTACGACGTTGCCTCAACAGAAGGCTACGAATTAACACCTGGGTTACATGGCGTTTTACTCCCGTTTCTCGAAAATCACTAACCGGTTGAAACGCTAGGGTTCGACGGACCTTCATTCTTTCCTTTTTGCAAAGCATGCTGCGAATCGATCGAACATGTTCGCCTGAGAACGCGTAAATTATGCTTTGTTCTCTGGCAGCGACCAGCCAGCCAACAAATCATATCGACACACTCGACCCGATGTTTCTTCGTACACCTCCCACGCCCTACGGAACCTCCCTCTTATCGATGTTCTCCCGTGAAAAAACGCGTTGCGATGTCTTCATAAATACAGTATTGGACACATGTACTCGGACAAATGAGTTTTCGTATACTGTTCGATTCACAAGAAATACGGATAATGCATCTAATTGTAGAGGACAAAGAATTCGTATTGTACAAATTTAATCCGGTGACCCCAGCTTGGATCTGGTACTTCAAAAATGTTTTAACATGTTAGAAATTGATATATGTTGCACGACTGTTCAAATAATTATTTTAACATCAAATTAAATCACCTGTAATATTTCAGCTTAATTCTTTCGCAGCAATAAACGCGAATAATGTAATTATTTGAGCGAAGCCCTTTCACAGTAAAAATGAATTTACGTGTCGTTAAAATGTAATTCAATTAATACTAATCGAAGCTAACATACTAAACAGCAACTTCTTCAGGGGCTATTCTCCATATTGATGAAGCAGTCGAACAGCGATAGGTAAATGATGTTAAAAGCTCTCATTAACAGCGCAAATAAGAGAATTCTGTGCGCGTACACTTAAAGAAACGTTAAGCCGGTATTACGTTTCAATTAAAATCGCAAGCGGATTCACGCATCAAGGAACATCCTCGTGCATATAAATTTTTGGAATAACCCATCGGGAAGTCGCGTGATTGCACGTTTTTCCTTTAGTCGATACGAGAGCTGATTGCCGACGCTTCTATTAAGTTCGAGCAACGAGAAGGAACGGTCTCCATTAGGCGATGCCCGCAGGATCCGACGCAAAAATCATAGCCGTTTCATTAAGCCTCGATCCCGATCGAGCTCGAGCAACTTTCAAGGTGAACCTATCAGGGATGCGCCATCTCTTTTTCCCGCCGCCCTGAAAACAATTACCGGCCAGCCGTCTGGCGATTCGCGTTTCGTATACATAACGCCACGCCGAGAGGCGCAACGAATCTTCATCGAGATACCAGTCTCCCTCCAAGTGAAATATAAACGACGCTGGCGTTTTAATTGCTACATCCTACCCCGATGCTTTTACTTCTCTTAAACTGAATACAGATTGCGTTATTTTAGATTGGATAGATGCGTTAAGTCTGATATGTTATTTTGTTTTGAGGCTTAGTTTAAAACTGAGAGACTTTTTTCTTCGTAAATAATGTATTATTAGTTAATTATGTTTTGGTCTCGGTGGAGTGGTAGAGTTATTTTGATCATTATGGATAGGACACTCGAGTGCGATGTTGGGTGTATGCATATACAATTAACAATTTTTGATTTTTAAAAGCTTGACAATTGATAAATCTCTACAGTTCCAGGTCGCAAATTTCTTTATACTCAAACTTTTACATTTTTAAATCCCTACATCTCCATATCTGTACATTTGCAGATAGTAAGTCCACAAACTTCATAGGTTACATTCGTAAATTCTCATATAACCAAATTTCTAATGCACCAAATTCTTCGGTTCTGTAAATCTAACCTCCTAAATTTCCACATACCCAAATCTGTGAACTTGCTAACACCAGAATCCCCAAGTTCCTATGTCCCCTAATACTCACGTCCATAAATTCCTATATTCCACAAAAATCATAGATTCTCGCATACATCCTTAAACTCTAAGATTCCAGAAATCTAATCAAATCTCCAAATTTCCAAAGATCAAAAATCCCAAAAAATTCTTAAAATTCCTAAAAATCCCTAACAATGCTAAATCCTTAGAATGTCCAAAAATAAACGAGTGAACTTTCATCGCTTGCTACATTTACGTGAAAGAGTGCAGTCTTGTTGACTGCACGTACCGTATATTCGTACCGATATTACAGTGGGCAAACTCGATGTTGGCGTTAGAAGATAGAGGACGAGAAAGGGACGGTGGCTGTGGAAAATGAGAGAAGCCGGCGCGGCTGAGAGTTACTGGAATTTATTAGCGATCGTACATACAGATACAACGGCGCATCGCAATAACACTTCTTCTAACAGGTTTCCTTGGCTTCGATAAAATCGTCGACAGTCGCGTTGCGCCTTTTGCAACGCCCTGTACGCACCTGCGCGTCACGATCCCACCATAGAGATCCTCTTAATAACGCCATTAACGGCAACCTGGTAGGAAAGTCCTTTTGCAAATCTTTCTAGGGTTTACGAACGGTAATCTGAAACTGTGCTGCGTGGGCGGTTGCCCTGATTATGGCCGACTTCTTAGGGCAAATACGATAGACTTGAAAGGAAAAAATTATGTGTGATGAAATTTTAATATCTTTTAGCGTCAGCAGTATAGTTTTTGTTTAGAAAGAAATTAACCTTCTGAATCCATATTTTGATCAAAGTTCCACTTTCATCTTTTAACGTCTGTAGTAGCTTGGGTCAAAGTACTATCTCCATCAGTTTAAAGTTTCTTACACTACACCCCATTACAAATGAAAAGCTTTCTGTTACAAAATATAGTAACTACTAAGTGTACTAAATACTAATTAGCAAGTTATATCCGATAATATAAAATTTGGAGAATAAAGAATGACTTATATCTACGAAGTTCGTTGACGTTAAATGAATTGAAAGAACATGATTTTCTAAATTTGCATACAATTACTTGCCGACACCATGGGAACGAAAAAGCGAAGACGGCCTTTCTAATTAATTAGCGTTATTTCTTGTCACATGAATACTCCATTCTCTCGTGAGCACGCAGCTGGTTATTTCAGAACGTGGCGAAAGATATATCGATATCCTTCTGGATGACGAGGTGCAACATGTTTACCGAGAAAGCGCATGGGTGTACCGCCGCAACGAGCACTATTTTTCTTCGTAACTGTCTAAATGTTAAACGAGCGTGTGGCAATTCTGCGATAGCAATTATTGGAAAGGCTCATTATGACAATGCATTTAGACCGTTGTTTAGCTGATTATTTCTTTCTGCAGTTCGCTGATATTTTCTTCTTTGGTTTCAGGTACCATGTCACTGTTACCGCGAGCTAAGTTTGCCGATTTAGAGTCACCTGTACGTGAGTCACTTAAGCTTGCTTAATAATCTTAATATCCGTATTATCTTGTTGTAATAGAAATAGTAATTTGAATAAGAATGTCATGAATACTCTCCAGTACTCTCAAGTACAATGTCTACTGTAATGTACAGTACCTACATACGTACATATCTAAGACACGTAGATACTCACATATATAGATGCTTAGATGCATAGATATTCACATATGTAGGTACCTACATAGATACCTACATATATGACCTGCATATGTAGATACTCAAATACGTAGATATCTGAATACATAGGTACTCTCAGATACGTACATACTCACATGTGTAGATACCTACATGCACAGATATCTAGATATGTAGATACTGACATACGTACATGTATGTATATCGGAACTCTATATTCTATTTATGTATATGTGTGTATATGTATGTATATATATACCTTCTATGTAGTTACATCACGTATGTATATTACATATGTATATTTATGAATTGTATATCACCGCGTACGAAAATTTCCGCATCCTCTGAACCGTGCTGTAGCCTTCGCAGGCTCCCGAAGAAGCATCTCGCAAATGAACATCTGCATAGCGAAAATTAATGAACTATTCGAGACCGCTATCGTATCGAAATCGACGCATTCTTGAATCGATGGAAGGGATTTCCGCGTCGGATCCGTTCAATTTATCTTCCGTCCATTACTTCGCGTCAGCTTCAAACAGAAGCCCGTAAACTCGGCGCAACCGGCCGGCATATTAATTACGATTTGTCGCGACGTTAAGGCTCGCCTTGAAATTGGTTGCGACGTCGAAGGTAGTCGTGGACGAGGGTGCGTTTGCAATTAAACATGTTCCTTGCGCCTCGTTGAACAAAGTTGTTCCGAAGCTTCGACTTGTCTCGACGGCTGAACGAGTCGGCCTCAGACAACTTTCTATCAGCATTTGCATTTGAACGTTTCGCGTATTGCGAAATCGCTGCAGGGACCCATCGTTTCGCTTATGGCCGTGATTAAACGCGAATGTTAATTAAACACGAATTATGTGGCACGGTAAGAATGATTACTATTGATCGATATAGTACTGATTGAATCGATGATACGTGTAATGAATTTGTAAATGGGTGCTTTGCGCTGGGAAACTTGGAACTGGATCGAAGGATGGGGTCTATGTAGTCATGTGTCAAATAATATGCATTTTGAATAACATGTTCATATAACATTTGAAACGATTAATGATGGAAGGGCTCACATTTTATAAGACAAAAGGATGACATATTGATGTTCCATTTTGTAATTTTATCTGGCACCAGTTGTACACTAACTGTACACTAGTTGTGAGACACCCTATATACATGTATACATAAATATACAAATACACTTGCACTTATTGTATTATAATATATAGTCGTACAATTATTATTCTACATATACTGTCGTATAACTTACATTATTTCTGCTGATTTCTATCACAAATTGATTAACCACTTTACCACTGCTTGTAATTTCAAATTAAACGAGCACAAGTTTCAATGTAAACAATCTCGAGAATACATCTCGAAATGAAAGTAGCTATTTAGACCACTTCCTGTATTATTAATACCCGGGAAAAATCTGCAGATTGAATCCGCAGAAAGCAGCGCAATCGTATATCGCGCACGGAGCTGTTCAATTACGTATTCGAGGCACGCAAACACCGATAAAGGAAGAGCAAAGTAAATTTTATCCATTCTACCGCGCGATTGCACCTCGATGGCGATTCTAAAACAGCCAAAGGGGATATTCTACGGTGCAGTAAATTCCCAGTCATCCTGTGCAATCATTCTAACCCACCCTTTGCTTAGCGTTCATCGGACCTGGACCTTTGAATCCTTCACCTCCTCTCGTTGTTCCGCTCGGGTAATTTGCGATCGAACAACAGGTCCGATTTTTTCGAGAACATCGATCTATCCGGATGCGTTTGTCCTTCGAATCGAACGATTGTTAGACAAACATCGTACTTCCAGGAAAATTATTTGTATCTCCTCGGCTGAGTCTTTCACGCTTGATTGTACATTTTTATCATTTTAACTGGTTCTTGATTGTTCACATTTCTTTTTTTTTTTTTTAAGAAATATGAGAAGATGGGAATTCATCGATGTGGAGGATTGGGATTACCCAAATTATGTATATAAAATTTTTCCTCAAGTTCTTCCTTCTTTTTAAAATTCACAGTTTATTTTGTTCAATGACGCACTGAGAAGACACAATGCAATTACAAATTTTTGGAATATCAACCTTTTAGTTTTTAGTAAAAACTACGAAGCTTATGTTATTAATGTTATGACAAATTTTCGTTATACGGTTATAAAAGATGCTCAAAGTGCTAACGCAAAATGTATTCGAACTCTGTAGAAAATTGCAACATAAATATATAATTTGTATGTAAATATAGATGGAAGACTGTTCTTGAATTTGTCTCTCCATCGTTGGTAGTCGATTGTAATGTTTACAATTTATCTGTAATTTTCTTAATTGCAAGCGTCCTTCGGCACGACAATTTTCTTTCGTCGATAATCGTCGATGATTTTTAAGGAATTCGTGTGTCATCGACTCCCTTAGTGAAAATACCGCCATCTGGGAATTTCACTTAGACGTCGAGGTCGAAAGAGACAATCACATTTAAATAAAAAAAAAAAAACAGAAATAATCTTGTAAATTATTTTGCAAGATTTCGAGAAATTGAAACGGCCTCTGTATATGAATTACTGGCAATTTTTTGCACTGCCTTGTTCTGTCATCTGCGACATTATACGTTAAATTACGCGTGACGTGGAAAGTTAAAGTGATTTCGGGATTTACATATTTGGAGGGTTAATTGTATGGTATAAGTGATTATTTATTTGTGAATAAGTTGGAAAACTGCTACATGTTAAATTGGAACTTGTTAGATCATTGAAGGTTGGATTACTACCTGTTAGATATTGGCGCGTTGGATATCGACGCGTTAGATATCAACGCGTTGGGTTTCGACGCGTTAGATTTCGACGCGTTAGATATCAACGCGTTGAATATCGACGCGTTGGATTCCGGCACGCTGGATTTCGACGAGTTGGATATCGGTGCGTTAGATATCAACGCGTTGGATTTCAACGCGTTGGATGTCGACGCGTTGGATATCGGTGCGTTAGATATCAACGCGTAGGATTCCGGCGCGTTGGATTTCGACGCGTTAGATTTCGACGCGTTAGATATCAACGCGTTGAATATCGACGCGTTGAATATCGACGCGTTGGATTCCGGCACGCTGGATTTCGACGAGTTGGATATCGGTGCGTTAGATATCAACGCGTTGGATTTCAACGCGTTGGATGTCGACGCGTTGGATATCGGTGCGTTAGATATCAACGCGTAGGATTCCGGCGCGTTGGATTTCGACGCGTTGGATGTCGATGCGTTGGATATCGGTGCGTTAGACATCAACGCGTTGGATTTCGACGCGTTAGATTTCGATACACTGAGTTTGGGGGCGTTGGATGTTGATGCGTTGAATATTGATACGTTAGATTTCGTCGTGTTGGATATTGCCCGTTGAATGTCGAGTTGTAAAGCAACGCGTTAGATCACCGTGCATTAGATAGCGTCTCATTAAACTGTTCCGCACTAGATTTCCACACAGTGTATTACTACATGTTAGATCATCACGGCATATTGTATATTTACACATAAGACCTCTATGGTGTACTACTCGCTATCTTGCCATTCATTGTGTTCTATTGCTTATCATTTCTAATAAAATCAGAAATATCCTCCTTCCTATATAATAAAAACCCTGTTTAGACCAATACATAACTTTGAAACGTCCTCATAAAAAATGAGCATGAACAACCTCATTCACACCTAGATTACCATTTCGCAATCGAATAATCTGCACAATATGTACACACGAGTGAACATCGAAAAAAGAAAGGATCTTCCGTGTCATCGAGCAATGACCAATCTCAGGTTATCTGAAATCGCGTTAGACGCTCGAGGTTAGAACGCTTTGAACGTAATTAAGAAACGTTCCATGTGGAACGTGCAGGTTGGCTGCTTCATTGTCTCGTCGCGTGTTTTTCTTTTATCACGAGGTCGATAATTATTATCGAATCAAAGGGTACGACGCCGCTCGACGAGTGTTGTTGGCTGGCTCTTTTATGCAGTGTCTGTTGCACGCCTACCGGTCGAGAGGTCAGACGCAAAGGCCTTCAGGGCTATGGAGACGTAGCGCAAACCAACCGAAGAGATTCAACAGATACATCCATCTCGGACGCGGCTGATGCATCCTTGGAAATAATCGCTCGAACACGGCCTTCCTTCCACTCCTGTCAACAGCATTTTTCGATATTTTTAAGCATACTCTCGTAAGGTTTTATTCAGGGGATCATCTTCGATCGTTATGTTTCGATTCTTGTTAGCATGATTCAAAGAGAAATTTTGATGGATTTCAACGTGCGTTGGATTTCGGCGCATTGGATATCGACGCGATAGATTTTGGCACGTTACGTTTCGGCAAGTTGGATTTCAACGCGTTAGATTTCGACACGTTGGATATCGGTACGTTAGACATCAACGCGTTGGATATTGGTGCGTTGGATTTCGACGCGTTGGATGTCGACGCGTTGGATGTCGACGCGTTGGATATCAGTGCGTTAGATATCAACGCGTTGGATTTCGACGCATTGGATATCAACGCGTTGGATTTCGACGCGTTGGATATTGGTGCGCTGGATTTCGGCACGTTGGATTCCGACGCGTTGGATGTCGACGCGTTGGATATCAGTGCGTTAGATATCAACGCGTTGGATTTCGACGCATTGGATATCAACGCGTTGGATTTCGACGCGTTGGATATTGGTGCGTTGGATTTCGACGCGTTGGATGTCGACGCGTTGGATATCAGTGCGTTAGATATCAACGCGTTGGATTTCGACGCTTGGATATCAACGCGTTGGATTTCGACGCGTCGGATATTGGTGCGTTGGATTTCGGCACGTTGGATTCCGACGCGTTGGATGTCGACGCGTTGGATATCAGTGCGTTAGATATCAACGCGTTGGATTTCGACGCGTTGGATATTGGTGCGTTGGATTTCGACGCGTTGGATATCAGTGCGTTAGATATCAACGCGTTGGATTTCGACGCATTGGATATCAACGCGTTGGATTTCGACGCGTTGGATATTGGTGCGTTGGATTTCGACGCGTTGGATGTCGACGCGTTGGATATCAGTGCGTTAGATATCAACGCGTTGGATTTCGACGCTTGGATATCAACGCGTTGGATTTCGACGCGTCGGATATTGGTGCGTTGGATTTCGGCACGTTGGATTCCGACGCGTTGGATGTCGACGCGTTGGATATCAGTGCGTTAGATATCAACGCGTTGGATTTCGACGCATTGGATATCAACGCGTTGGATTTCGACGCGTTGGATATTGGTGCGTTGGATTTCGACGCGTTGGATGTCGACGCGTTGGATATCAGTGCGTTAGATATCAACGCGTTGGATTTCGACGCTTGGATATCAACGCGTTGGATTTCGACGCGTCGGATATTGGTGCGTTGGATTTCGGCACGTTGGATTCCGACGCGTTGGATGTCGACGCGTTGGATATCAGTGCGTTAGATATCAACGCGTTGGATTTCGACGCGTTGGATATTGGTGCGTTGGATTTCGACGCGTTGGATATCAGTGCGTTAGATATCAACGCGTTGGATTTCGACGCATTGGATATCAACGCGTTGGATTTCGACGCGTTGGATATTGGTGCGTTGGATTTCGACGCGTTGGATGTCGACGCGTTGGATATCAGTGCGTTAGATATCAACGCGTTGGATTTCGACGCTTGGATATCAACGCGTTGGATTTCGACGCGTCGGATATTGGTGCGTTGGATTTCGGCACGTTGGATTCCGACGCGTTGGATGTCGACGCGTTGGATATCAGTGCGTTAGATATCAACGCGTTGGATTTCGACGCATTGGATATCAACGCGTTGGATTTCGACGCGTTGGATATTGGTGCGTTGGATTTCGACGCGTTGGATGTCGACGCGTTGGATATCAGTGCGTTAGATATCAACGCGTTGGATTTCGACGCTTGGATATCAACGCGTTGGATTTCGACGCGTCGGATATTGGTGCGTTGGATTTCGGCACGTTGGATTCCGACGCGTTGGATGTCGACGCGTTGGATATCAGTGCGTTAGATATCAACGCGTTGGATTTCGACGCGTTGGATATTGGTGCGTTGGATTTCGACGCGTTGGATATCAGTGCGTTAGATATCAACGCGTTGGATTTCGACGCATTGGATATCAACGCGTTGGATTTCGACGCGTTGGATATTGGTGCGTTGGATTTCGACGCGTTGGATGTCGACGCGTTGGATATCAGTGCGTTAGATATCAACGCGTTGGATTTCGACGCTTGGATATCAACGCGTTGGATTTCGACGCGTCGGATATTGGTGCGTTGGATTTCGGCACGTTGGATTCCGACGCGTTGGATGTCGACGCGTTGGATATCAGTGCGTTAGATATCAACGCGTTGGATTTCGACGCGTTGGATATTGGTGCGTTGGATTTCGACGCGTTGGATATCAGTGCGTTAGATATCAACGCGTTGGATTTCGACGCATTGGATATCAGCGCGTTGGATTTCGACGCGTTGGATATTGGTGCGTTGGATTTCGGCACGTTGGATTTCGACGCGTTGGATATCAGTGCGTTAGATTTCAACGCTTTGGATTTCGGTACATTGAATTTCGATGCGTTAGATTTAGGCATGTAGAATTTCGACGCGTTGGATATGGTCATGTTGAATTTTAACACGTTAGATATCAACGCGTTGGATATCTGTGCGTTCGGTTGCAACGCTCTGACTGTCGATACATTGAATTCTTAAATATTAAATTTTTGCAAGTTGAGTATTGATGAGTTGGATCTCGATGAGTTGAAATCTCATCTACTCAATATGTCGTTGCATCGAATCCATTGTAATAGCATAAATTATCGCATACACACAACATAACCTAGCATCGTATAATATACTAGTTTATATAATAGTATTATATTATAATTATATTATACAATAATATATTTTAGAGTTAGGTTACAGTTACATTAATGTATATTACATCTGCTTATATTAGACAATATTAAACACCTTTCAGTATTACCATATTATAATTATATTATCATGTATTTTAGAATTAAGTTACAGTTTCACTAACGTATATTAAATTTGCTTATATTAGACAATATAAACACCTTTGAGTCGAATTCTTTTTCAAGTTTTCTCTGAAAAGTCTGCAATATAACCGAACACCGGAAGAGTTGTTTTCTTGCCAAACAGACTCGTCCCGTTCCTGGTATCTATAAAGTACGTTACTTTTTGTCCGTTCTCCGCACGCACAAAAATCTTATAATGTGCGCATCCGGCGTAAAATCTCTTAACGGGTAAAACATAGAGCGTATCTTGCTCCCAAAGAAAGCCACTCGTTACTTCTTCTTCGGTGAAATATTATTTCCGCTCCGAGATCGGTTGTTTTCTTACGCGAACAAAGAACCCCTTCCGTGAACTACACGTAGTTTTCTTCCCTTTTTTATTGTCTGCATGTCACGCAAAGGTCAGAAGCGTGCAGCAGTTCTCTTCCGTATTCAAATCGTTCCAATTTACATCCATTACTGATTTCTGGCTGAAATTTCTTGAACTATGGTATTTCTAATATTGATGGTGTTCGAGAGGAAATGAATCTGTGATTCACCATGATCGTTGCTCGATACAATTAACGGACAAGTTTTTTAAGATTAAGTGGACTAGAAACTCCTTCAACGGAACGTTTGCTCGCTGTTCTACAAAACCACGCTTCCTCCAACAAGATTTAGCGTGTAATTAGCGTTCGTGAAACGGTTCTTAAAGGTAACGTGAAATCGGGACTTGTACACAAGCAAACAAATTTTTAAGTCAGACAATTGCTCTTGGAGAACATTTTGCAAAGTTTTGAAAATAGCTTGAATGATATTTAACTTTCCAATCTCTCAAATGACAAAATTTGTAATTTTTCATATACTGAAATCACCAAGGTTTCAAACTTCCCATTTCTCAAATTTATATAATATTCAAATTCTTAAGTTTCTACATTCTTTAAATTTTCAAATTCCCAAATTTGCAGTATTTGGAATACTTATTTTCTAGGAATTTTTATATTCTGAAAATATCAAGTTTTTGAATATCGAAACTTCGAAAATTCCCAAATCATCAAATCCCTAATTTCCAAATCTCCAAACCCAAAAATTCCCAAATCATCAAACCCTGAATTTCCAAATCTCCAAACCTCAAAATTCCAAAAGTTCCACCCGCACTCATAAACTGCAAGCGGTATAAATATATCACTTGCGTACTTTAACCACTGTTTTCAGAAGCATAACGTTTCTTTCCGTCGTTCGACATTAATGTATCGCCGTTTAGACGCGGAAGGTTCACGGTCACCGACATTACTCTCGGCGCAGCAACCCTCGTAAGTCCGAGCTCGTGTTTTTGAAACTGTCAGGCTACTGAGGAGCCGTAGATCTTCGGGAAGTTGGCGTCCATTAAACGAGCGTAAAACCGCAAAGGAGAAAAAAAAGGTTGGCCGCTTCTGGAAAGTGGCGGAACGGCCGTAAAACTGTAGAACAATTTGAGGCGGTGCTGCGTAGGCGCCCTTTGAGTTCTCCTTTTTTTTCTTCCTCTTGAACCAGCGGTTGGAGCCAGACAACCCGGTGAAAAAGAGATACCAACAGAGAGAACAGAGAGAACAAGAAAGACAGAGCAGATGTATGATTCACGATTATTACAAGCGTTCCTCGTTCTGACCACGCTCGTGTTTAGTCTTCGTTGTTTAACCTATAAAGTGGCCGGGGTTCCTGTACGAAATTAACGTGCTTTACGGTACTGCCCTTCTGGCTCGTATTTTTGCTCCAAAGCATTCGTCGTTTGCGTCTCGCAAATTAATTTCTCGATTGATGGTCGCGGAAGCTTTGCGGCGAGAATTGTCCGTTTAAGGTGCTTCTTGTCCTTTTAGCATGAGAAGTTGCCGATCAAAATTTATCGTAGTAGCTTTCAAACTGGAGGTTCAAGGTTTTTATTCTTTGGGTGAGCTGATTTGCTACATGATTTTGGAGTGTTAGGTCCTGTGTCAGATGTTGATAGGAAATTCACCAAACTCTTCAGGTTTATCGCTTTTTAAAATTACGTACACAAAATTTGAGACATACAAAATTTTTAGGTTTGTAAATTTTAAGACTTGATCATTGAACCTTTCAACCTAAAAATTGTTATTGCAGACTGAAAATTGAGGATTGAAAATTATTCATAAACTTGAAACTTGAGCCATGATGAGCTTACAAATTTTTAACTTTCTAAATTGAAACATTGAGAGTTGCGCCTCATCTAATTTCTACCAAAAAGTGGACCAAAAAATAAAATATAAAGTGGATCAAAAGTATCATCAAGATTAGTTAAAATGAATTATTACAGTTAGAATACTACCATTTTTCATAGTAAACGTTTACCTAAAATCAGTACAGTTTTACAAGGTACACAAGCTGTCATCGAAGTGATCGAAATAAATCAGTGCACCGTAGCGTATCAAATATCGGCTCCCAGATATCGGGAGCAGATAATCATAGAGCAGACCACAGACATCTTTTCCATCGATTGAACCGTGCGTTCTCGGTTCACTTACTAATTGAATCGCTCGGAATCGGAACGAACGGAGATCGGTTAACCTGATCACGGGAAACCTTACGAGCGGGTTGCCTTCTCTGCTCCATTTCCGTACCGTTCGGTCGAGCAATTAGAAGCATCAAAGGAGCAGGACGATAATGAGCCAGTCGAAGTAACTCGAGACGGATCGGACTTGCTGATTTTAGGTATCTACCCTTCGCAGTGCGGATTCGTGGTTCGCTTGAGAGATTATCCAGCACGAGTGGTATGTGCTCCGAAGAATGTGGAATCGATTTTTTTCGACCAAACACCGTGATTCCGGTCTCTCTAATTATACCGTGACCTCGGTGCTCCTGCCAGCCACCGATTATCTTACGAAACGACGAAAGAACGTCCCGTGTACGGGATGCAACTCGTTAATTGACGGACTTCGAGATTCGATTGCGGTTGACTTTCGATTCAGAAATTCTTGCGGCCGCTCTGCGTTCACTATCGAGAAATAAATCTGCTTTTGATTAATTTTGTTTCCTCGGAGACTGATTTCTTACTTTGATTAATTGCTAGTTAGGGAACGGAATTTGATACGTGGTGCAACGAATTTTTAGGAACGTATGTTAATTATGTATACGTTGCTGGCTGTCACTGTGATGCAGAAGAGAGGGTACGTGATGGCATTCGCAATGCGTTGTGTGGTTACGTGTTAGGTCATCCTATTAAATTGCTACGTGTTGTATGCTAAACATTATTCTAAGCATCTAAACATTGTACGTGTTTACCATTTTATATGCTTCATTTCCATTTGGAAATTGTCAAATGAAAATTTGTGTCTTATTGTATAAAAGTTACAATAACTTTAGAATCTTTACCCAGTGTTTAAAATTCATTTTCCGATGTGTAATCACTGATCTTCTGTCTGTTCTGCTAGTTACACGGTAGACCGTGTATCGAATGGCGATATCTTGCTAACCACGGGTCATGTTAATAGTGATTGATCGCAAGAAATCTGATTCTATCGAATTCCATGGGGGGTTTTGAAAGGAGCGGTCGGAATGATGAAATGTACGGGCTTTAACTTTTCTCGTGTTATTAAATGCTCAGATTTTTGGTTCTCACGATACGCGTCATTTCGATGATTAATTATGCTCCATTCGGCAAATGTAATTAAGAAACAATCGATCGTAGATTGCTAATATGACACGTTATCAAAAAGGATCAGTGTAACTACGATGTTGATATCATAATACAGCGATCAGAATTCGCTCGATCGAGTACAGGGTGTGTCGTATGAGCGAAACAAATTATGTTAAATGAATCATTAAAAGTTAAAAATCCTTCTTATAGATTCATTCTTCATTGTAAAGTGTTTAGTATGTTTCACTAATATGCATTATTTCAGTTAATTAAATCACTCAGTATAAAATAATTAAGAGCGTGTCTGTCAAATTCATTTGCAGCTTCTGCGCAAGAGCTCAGTATGATATACGTTCTGCACAGGTTGGATAACGCGTGCGTGCATCAGCTCCTATTTTAAGTCCTATCGATTTACTCCTTATAATTGAAAATGTAATCAAACCACGTTGTGCAACAAAGTGCTAATTAATTCATGCAATCCTTTTAATCTATCACAATAACATCGATAACTTTCCCGGTAGAAAATAGTAGTTATGTAAATTAGAATTGCGTAAATTTGATTTGCATTTTGAAGCATGCTTTCACTCTCGTTTGATCATCGTAAACCTTCACGCAAACCAAGTGCGTATTTTCTTGTGAAACAAAGTGCGCTTTCATTTGTATCACCAGGTTTTACGTTCGATAGATCGGCGAAGATCGATCGTGAGAGAGCAATCGAGCTCCCAGGCAAACTGACCGATACCGAGCCGCACTTGTTCCCGTATCTTAACAACAGAGGCAGACTACCAGTTCTTTCTTTCCATGGACAATCCGCTGATTTATAGTAACGCACGGCCGTGGCCACGAATCGCATACCCCAGCCAGCGAAACGTACGCTCTGGCATTTATTTCCCCGTGGGTGATTTATGCCCGACCAATCCTCCCTACTTATGCCACGTCTACGTTGCAATGAGGGCGTCACATAGCCGGTCGGCATCGAAGGATTCCGATCTATAAAGCGCATACCGGACGCTACACGTTCGATCGTGCCGCTTCACCAACTAAAAGAATCGTCCGCTTCGAAGAAACGCGTCCTGCGAGGCCAGCTTCCAGAGAATCTTCTCGCGATCGAAAGGAGCTTCTTGTCGCGGATGCTGCGACGGGGTAATTGATCGAGCGACGATTTATGACACGGAACGCGCGGTTACCTCGTCGAGAAGATCGTTTCCAGGAGCCGTTGGATTATTTCTACCGACTCGCAATCGGAGGGAGATTGCTTCTTGTTCGTGGTTGCTATCGTGCCGAATTGATTCGTCTCATCTCTGCATTAACAGCATAATTGAGACAAGATCATTATTCATCGTTGCGAATTTTGGTGGTGAGGAATATTGTTTGGCAACTGGGAGATGGGATTTGGAGAGGTGGGATTTGGGGAGTTCGGATTTGGGGAGTTCGGATTTGGGAAGTTCGGATTTGGGGAGTTCGGATTTGGGGACTTGGGATTTTGGGGACTTGGGATTTTGGGGACTTGGGATTTGGGGACTTGGGATTTTGGGGACTTGGGATTTTGGGCCTTGGGATTTGGGGACTTGGGATTTGGGGACTTGGCATTTGGGGACTTGGCATTTAGGAACTTGAGATTTGAGGAATTGGGATTTGAGGATTTGGAATTTGGGGAGTTAGAATATTGGGAGTTGGGATTTGGGGAATTGGGATTTGGGGAGTTGGAATGTGGAGCGTTGGGATTTGGAGAGTTGGAATTTGGGAAGTTGGAATGTGGGGCGTTGGGATTTGGAGAGTTGGAATGTAGGGCGTTAGGATTTGGAGAGTTGGAATTTGGGGATTTAGAAATTTGTGATTTGAGAATTGGCAATTTGAGGACTAAGGATTTGAGGATTTAGGATTTGAAGACTTGTCAGTTGAGAATTTGAGATTTGAAGATTTGGCGTTTGAGGATTTAGGATTTGAAAAAATGGAGATTTCGGTATTTAGGGCTTTGGGGATCTAGAAATTATGGTATCTGGAGATTTGAGATTTGGGTCCGTTTGGAAATTTGAAGATTTAAATAGTTGTGTCAAAACAAAGTATCGTGCATCGAATGCTAATGCGTCAAATACAGCGGATGTCATATACAACATGCATCAAATTCAACATGCATCGTCAAATACACCTCAAAGGTGGTCTAATTCCTCAAAAACCTCGAAGCATAACCTATCTCAAACTTCATATACCAATTCCCGAAATCCCACTTCTCTTAACCATATACGATCGTATTGACCCTTCTCAGTCCAACGCAATATTTCGTGTCTAATCTACACAATATCGCATCAAATGGTAACAAATGAAGCCACGATGCGTGGCAGAGAAAAGAAACGAAATGGAATCAAGCTTGGTATCCCTTCATCTCCTTAATCGCACAGCCTTGTTCAGCCTCGGGGTGGTTGGTGCACGCCACAACGAAATAAATAAGCGAGCCAGGACTCCGTTGGCCCGCGCACAATACGCCACCATTTGTCTTGGCGGATTCGTTTATTTGGCGCTTATTAATTTCAACAACGGGGCAACCTGCAAAAGCCTCGGTGATGAAGTGTTGTTCCCGGGCCGTGCGGCCTCCTCGAGCGTTTTCAACCGAGTCGAACGAAGTTCTCGCGGATTTAGGCGGGCCCGCATTGTGGTCTCGTCCCCGCGAACAAATGTGTTCGGTAGCCGCAAGCTTTTGTCGGGGAAACGCGACCCACGGTGATTAGCCTTTTTCTTCCCTTTCGGGGGCGAATTTCTTCGAGCCGAGATGGATGATTTGTTTCTCGCGGCCGAACAGGGCGGGGCATTTTTCTATCCGGGAATTAATGAATGGCTACGTCGGATAATTGATCTTCGTACCTTCGGACTCTAAGAGTAGGATGAGATTTTTATGAAATATTTTGATACTTTGATAATCACTGAACGTCCTTTTCACTGTGATGGAGCATGTACAATATGGATTGTATAAATGTACAAAGATTTATCATCTCTAGGAAATCATACTTTCATTTCTTTTCACTTGACAGTCTAGGAAGAATCTAAATAAAACCTAACCTTGATATTCTTGTTGGAATACGTAACCAAGCGATGTTGCATCTGAGTGTGCTTATTATTAGTTTATATGATTGACTTCTTATCAGACATGACCTTTTATAGACCCCTTTTTTATATCAAATGGTTACAGTACATAATGTGTTAAGAATCCACGACATAAATGAAGAGGTAACAAGATACAATTTCTTTTCGTTTGTTCTCAGGTAGTATAATTATAGCCAGTCATTCCTTAATCATAAAGTAGCAGGGACCTTGTTATGGTCTGTTAATATCGTGGCGAACTTGCTCGTACATTATGGTACTTCCCGGTGGCTATTTTGCGTAGAGTAATTTCGCATCTCGAAGGATCAATGATCCAGAAAGTTTTACGCGTGATCGCGCGCAGTCACGCTATGCTGCAGATGCGAATACGTAGGAAAATACTGTCTCCATTCCTATCGAGAATACGCCAAACTTCCTGTTATCAAGAAATTTTCTTCCATAAAAATCCTTCTCTTGCAAAAATTCATCCCCAAAGCGTTATTTAACGCTAAAACTAACTAACGGTTTGAACTTAAATGTTTGGAAGGTGAAATTTGTTCTGGGCACTACATGTCTCGACTTGATGCAATGAAATGTTTATGGAGACAAAATGCTCGAATCGCAAGGATGTTGAAAACGAATCGAACACGATGCTCCAGGACACGCGGAATATTTAAATGGGCAATTTAACGGTACATGGAAACAGCACCAGGCGATTTCTTTCACGGGCTGTGAATTCTACACTGACAGGAATTGCCATCAGAACTTTCAAACGTGATACGTGAAAGAGTGCCAACCACCTGTCTACCGGTGCGTTGACTTTTCCCGTCCACGTTGCAGGTCGTGGTTCTCAACTTCCGAACATTTAGCGGATATTGATTGTTCTTAAAAGAATATGGGATTTTTATTTGAAACGAAAGTTGTAAGTGTGGAAAGGTTATTTTGCGGATGCTGAACTCGATTGGGAAGTTCGGAGGAATTTTGGAAATTTCGAATATGGTAATTTGGGAATTTAGAAATTTTGAAATTTAGGACTGTGGAAATTGTGGAATTGGGGAATTTAGGAAATTTAAAATGCTGGAAATTTGGAATTTTGGAAATTTGGGAAATTTGGAAAATTCGGAAAATTTGAAAAATTTGAAATTCTGAAATTTTGGAATTTGAGAAATTTAGAACTTTGGAATTTTGGGAATTTTGGAAATTTTGGAATTCTGGAATTTTTGAATTTTGGGAATTTCGGAAATTTGAGAAATTTTGGAATTTTGGAATTTTGGGAATTTTGGAAATTTTGGGAATTTCGGAAATTTGGGAAATTTGCAATTCTGGTATTCTGGATTTTTGGAGTTCTAGAATTCTGGAATTTTGGAAATTTGGGAAGTTTGGAATTCTGGAATTTTGAAATTTGAAGAAATTTGGAATTCTGCAAGTTTGAAATTTTAGAATTTTGGGAAATGTGGAATTCTGGAATTTTGGAATTTGAGAAATTTGGAATTCTGCAAGTTTGGAATATTGTAATTTCCGAAATTTGGGAAATTTGGAATTCTAGAATTTAAGAACTGAAATTTAGGAATTCTTGAATCTGAAAATTCTAAAACTGAATATCCTTTTCCCATAAAAATTATAAGAATTCTTTACATCTTTTAATCCTTCCTTTCGTACAAAATAAATTCAACTTTTTCATTTATATAATTTTGTCAATAAATAAAGTTCTGTAAAAATACTCGAGAGATCAGAAACAGAATGGAGAACCCTCAGTACAGGAATTCCACGAACGAAAATTGCATCACCGATCAGCAGCAACATGAATGAACCTATTGCATGAGAATCCAGAATACCGGAAATTGTCAGCATCGATCGAAGAAGGTGCAAGCCGAGAGAATCAGCTCGAGAGGAAAAGGGAGAAACGCGAGAAGACGCGGTCGAATTTTACTGCATTGCGGTAGCTGTGTTCGACGATCCGCAGTTTACCACAGATATCCGGATGACCCGAGAGAATAACGGTTCCTCTCAGCTTCCTGGTGGTTCCTCGTCGTTTTTTGGACCTTGCTCGCCAAGATCCTGTCCCATTTAAGCCGATTATTCGAGCTGCTGTTCGACCAGCCTTCCCCCAAAAAAGTCGATACCCGATCGCTGCTGCAGATTCGGTTTTTCTTGAATTTGGCGTTCAAGATATTTTCAAATTTATTTCTAGATGTACAAGTTTCTGTAATTATAAATTTAGGGAGTTATATATTTTTGCACTTAGAATTTGAAGATTTATAAACTTTTATACCTACAAATTTTAGAATTTAAGAATTTGGGAATGTAGCAATAGAATTCAGAAATTTAGCAATCTAGCTATGTAGAAATCTATCAATCCACGAATTTAGAAATTCAACAATTTAAAAATTTATTCCACAAATGTAAAAATTAAATTTTTGTAAATATCAGAGATCGTCAAAAAAATTTGCTATTGCTCTCAAAAAGAAATGAACAATGTAGTCAAGGAAATTCTACGTCTATTAACCCGATTCTTGCCGCAAATCGTGAAGGAATTTAAACAATTTTAATTCGTCACAATTTATACTATCGTTTGGATACCATTGTAACAAGTAGATAAATCTTGATCGATCAAGGTAAATTAATTTTCAATTTGTGTGGAATGCATTTTATTACCGTGAACAATTGTGCGGAAAGTTAAACGTTGTACGAAAGTAGGAAATAGATTCGTAAAAATGGAATAACGGGTAATAACTGGGGGAACAATAGAACTGCTCGATCTGTCTTTGAAAGTAACGCAATTTGAATGATAACGTCATAAAATAAAGTCTATTTCCTTTTCCTTCCTTTTCCTTTTTTTTACAGTTTGTTGACGAGAAACTTTCAGAGGTCGTTCGACTTTATTGGATGAAATTTTCAAGTTCTTCTTTCATTAACAAATGTAATTTATAATGCAATAAATATTTTCAGCATTTGTTATACTACTTGCAAAGAATATAGAATATTGTCAAACTGACTTGATTCATTACGTACATTTTATTTTATGTTATAAGTAACATTACATTTTATGTTTAATAAACGTTGCAATATTTATTTTACGTTATTAAGTAAAAGTTTATATCATATTATAATTAAGTGTTTGCTTCACATTATTAAGTACTTTACTTCATATTATTAATTGAAGATTTTTGTCATATTATTAATTGAAAATTTTTTATCGTCGTCAAAGAGAACTGCTCACAGTTAAAATATTTCTAACAGTCGTTTGATGAAATTCCGACGAGAAAAATTTCTTTAGGGAAAGGTAGCATTGATTCCATGATTTTTACCTTTCGATTGGTAATTGGGTTTGAAAGGGGTTTGTGAGGAAACAAGAAGCTCGTTAGAAAGGAAAACGTCTCAATAGATGCATTCTCTCGTTCGCGGCGCGTGCACAAGTGGCTACGAAACAAATCGTATCGATTAGAATCGGCTCGTTACTTGGCTCTAGCAAGATTTTAAGGAACGCCTTACACCTGGACGATCAGAGTTACGCGTTTCGCTTCACTTCCCTACATTTTGCTCTATAAATGGTCATCCTTTACATCTGCTTCACAGAAATACTCTCTTCTCTGTTATGAGATTCAGCTGCAAAAACTAATGAAAAATTAAAATACCTTTAATTTATAGAAACACTGAATGATTGAGTAATCGTTTAAATCGTTTTCTATGTATATTAGATGATAAACAAATAATAAGAAAATTATTTAAAAATATTTAAGAAGTTGTAACTGCAGTAGTAGAAATTATCGTAGAATGATAACTAACTAAAGAACTTTTTGGACCAATTTTTTTCATATTCTTCCTGTCATCCTATAATAAAATTAACAGTTAAACTTTAGACCTATTTTCGTTCTGACTCTCATAAAATGAATAACTTTATGCCTGTTTTTCCACGTTGCTTCCCTTTCATAGATAATTTGAAACTGAACCAAACTGTAATTTTAATGTAAAACTTAAGACCGAATGACACTTTAATTTCAGGCATTCAGAATCTTTACGAACCATCTTCCACTTTATGTATCCTGGTACAGTTAACAAGAAAGTTTATAATATTGCACGATCGTGTAATGACAGAGTAACCAGGATGATTGCGTCTACTAACGAACAAGTAGCAATCGGTTACATAAGGATGTTTATAGCCCATCATTTCTATTTCCCGTTATTGTACGAAACTCCTTTGCTTTTGTCGAACGGAGAAAAAACGGGAAGCATAAAACACCGGTGCTCGCTTATTGTCCGATGTAATATTTCAAGGTTTATGGACCAGAAAACAAAGACATCAATTTGTGAAATGTGGAAGAACAAGAGTGAAGTGCTGTACGTGATTTGTATTTCGAGATGTTCCAGTTTGTAATTGGAACTCCACTTTGTAATTTGCATAATATGTGCTGTTGCATGTATAATACATGCACTTGCTGTTACAGTACTCAAGTTTACTAAATTTATTGCTATTCATAATTTATTAAATGTTCATAAATTTATTGCTATCCCTATCATCTTAAATTTCTTCTATTTTGCTTTCTATGCACGTAGAAGTAATTTTATTTACTTCTACATACTAGAACACTACCCTATACTACGTAGCTCTATACTATACTATGTAGTTTTACTAACCTAACCAATAATCTTCCAAGCATGCATTTTAACAAGTGACCAAATAAAAGAAACAGAAATTCTTAAACGTCCTTTCTGCGTGTGGGTGCAGCTTAGGAAAAGCCGTGAGGAAATAACGAAAGAGAGGAATCTGTAACGTGGCAGAAGGTTATGTCACACACGTTTCCTTCACGCAGTCGTGTGTCATCCAGCTAATGATCTTTGTCCCGTTGGAACAAGCACGCTTTTCCTTCTCGTCGGCGCGTGACTCTGTGAATCGTGTAACCGTTAACCTCGTGCCACTTTCGCGACAGTCGCTGATTACCATGATAATTAGTCCATAGAAAAATCGACGCGAACTTCTTTGCCTCGTTTGCATCGTTCTCTGGACGTCCTCCAGAACAAGAAATATCGTAGTCCTCCGTGATCGAGTCCCATCGATTATCTTCGATTTCGATTATCCGCGATTGGAAATCCGTGGGAACGTAATTTCCCTGGGACCTCTATTTTCGTCATTTCCTCGGATAATCAGAGCGTAATTATCAGAGCGATCTTGGAGATGTGCAATACGTTTTATTTTGTATACTGCTTGTTACAGCATCTTGTTTCATAAAGTTATCAGTATTATAAAAAAAATATTTTCTGGATGTTTTATGCAGTCATTGTATATATGAGCATCATGTTCAGAGATATAGTGTACAATAGTTTGAACCTTTCGAGAATGATAAAACAACAAATTTACATACTTGAAGAGAATCAGTATGATTACTTATGTATATCTAACTTGTAAGACATATTCGTGTGCACAGATAAGTATGACATATGTATGTAGCTTCCTGTAAAGAAATATTAATTAATGTCACTTAGAGTATAAAAATATATCCAACGTATTTAATGTCAAGTTCACAAGTGATGCGTTCCTAAAACATGAGATGACTATGATGAACAGGATGAACATGAGGAATATGATGAATATAACGAACATGAGGAATATGAACATAGTCAACGTGATGATTATAATAATTATAATGATTTTTATGATTTTGATAATTATGATGATTTCAAAATCAAGTGCCCCTACGAACATAAAATAGGAATCGCACTTCGACGAATGCAAGGCGTTGCAAATTGCATTCCTGTTACTTCGCACACACCGTGTCGACAAATTTGCAATTATACCGTGGAATGGGAAATGAATTCGCGGGAAAATTACGTTTTTAGAGGTCCGGTATCTCTCAATCTTGTATCCACGTAGTAGGGCCACGGGAACGGGAAGATCTTCCACGAAACGCTCGTCACACGGGAATCGGTAATACCTGTGAGATTTGCATGTTTTACGCACTCGCAACGCCCAGCAATAAAGCGAAATGGGCGGGGACCGATGCATTCTGGCGTAAAAATGTTTATACATCCGAACACGCTAACTGCGATGGGATTTTTTCTACCGAGATCGCCAATTATAGTTCTATACGCCGAGATTTAGGGTTAAGGGTCGATCCAACTGTGTTGATCGATACTACCCGAAAACAATTTTCAGGCAAACGAGATTCGTCCTTCTTTTTATTTCTGTTTTGTCACACGATCTTTACGCAACATTGTACATTTAGTCGTACACCCTCTCCTTATTAATTCTTAATCAACAAAACCTCTTTTTAAAGCATCTCTTTTTCATTAAATGCTAAAGCACTTAAAAAAGTACAGTTAAACCGAATTTGTATAAAAGCTTGTGAAGTACGTGCGTAACCGAAGCGAAGAATATACGTAGCTCGAAAACGGTAATCCTTTTCTTCGTTCCTTGTTAATTTACACCAAAGGCCAGACACAAAAAGGCGAGTCTTTTTGTGAACTGAAACCTCGTTATCGACCACTCTCGTTTCTCTCGTGTACACAGCGGCTTTCGCATACTGCTGTTTTTCTTCAAAAATTTTTTAAACAAATCTCAAACCTTGCTTATCCGTTTAGCCAGCCGTAGAAAATTGTATTACAAAGTGTCGAATATTAATTCGACACTCGGGCGTATATTAACTTTTTAGTACACGCGCATTAATTTTTTCGGTACATCAAATAAATTATACTGTTATTGACGGTAAGGTATCATTAAAAAATCCAGGAAAGAAGGCTTCTTTTATTGGTCCCTTTGTAAGATACATCGACCGCGTTACGCGGTACGAATATATTACTGGTCGAAACAGCTCCAATATTATGATTCAGCAAACGTATAATTAGCTCGAGTTAACTGGTTCTGCCTTAATCGTTCAGGAAGTTCTCATCCCCGTAATTGTAGCTGACACCGCTTCTCCCTCGGTTTGCAATTCCTGTCTTTTTTACAGTCCATTTTTACGATTCCGACGTTGATACATTCGTGTATATTTCATTTAACTCCCAGCATATAAAACGGCCCATAAAACTCGTAGAAAAGAGGAAACAATTCAGAGGTACTAATTTAAGACTGTAATACTTCGATATTTCCTTTCGTTTATTATTAATTTTCTCATTAGTTCATTGAATCCAGCAAGTGAGAAATACTTTTAATTAAACGTACTACCATCTGTTTCAAACGTTCACGTGCTTCATCCGTGCATTTAATCGCGTCCTTCGCTGATCATTTCATAGTCGAACTCGATACATAATTAGTTAGTAAAAAAAGTAAGCAGAGGTCTATGTGGCTCGAAGAGAGTACCGTAAGGACGAGTTTCCTTTCAATATCAGTAATCAAAATCTGAACAACGCGAAGAAGCACGAAAAAGGAAGAAGAAAATGGTGGGCAGCTGCACGGGTCTCGATCTCCGAAACACCGGTAACTCGTTTACCAATAAGAAGGGCAAAAAAGCGGCGTGTGTGTGGACCGGAGTAACCGAACACGGGAATTAAAATATGTGCGTGTACACGTGGGAAAAGACAACAATAGCCGGCAACACTCGTTTCCCGAACGTCCGAACGCGGAAGTCCCATAAATTTCTTCTCCGGGCAGGGATTTAAAATTCCTCCGAGCGGGCATAAAAGATCGAATCGTTCGAAACGCGGTTTGAACCGTACGAAAAGGGGGGCAATAATTGTGCATACCGTAGGGCCGACCGTGTGTTTGAACGTGATGTGAAATTCCCGTCGTTCCGAGCTCCCAGAACGTCGACGTGTGTTTCTGGCTTGCTTTATGTAACAGTCGCGTAATTATTATCTCACGGGCTCGTGAGCCGAATTTTTTCGCATTAGCCCGATCTTCGCCGGGTGGTCAAGAACCTCTGACTTTCGAGCGTGTCGCTTTTAATGCTACGCGAAAACCGTGAAACCGATTTATCCGATCGAAGTGACGTTTCGCGATTGAACTTTTGGCTTGTCGCGTTCGCGACCAATTAGCACCGCCCACCCACGCGTTAGCGCGAACATTTTTCAGCGGATACGTGACACGATTAACGAGTTTATTTTCAACGTATTTCAGCAGTGTGCACGTTGTATTTTTGTCACGTTTTCAGTTTGGAAAGTTGCAAATTTACGTCCTTCGAAATTTTTTAATTGGAAATGAAATTCGACTGAAAATTTGCAATATTAGGAATTTGGAAATCTGGGGAATTGAGCATCTATGGAATTTGGACAACTAGGAAATTCGGAGATCTAACGTATCTGAGGATTTAGGGAATCTGGGGACCTAGGAAATGTTTGCATCTGTGGGATCTAAAGATCTAGAGAATTTTTTGGTTTAGGAAATTTAGGGAATCTATGGATCTAGGGAATTTGAGGATTTCGGAAATTTGAGAGTCTAGAGAATTTAGGGATTTAGGAATTTAAGTTTATGAAAAATTTAAAAATCTAGGGACATTGGGATTTTAAAAATCTAGGGAGTATTTACGGATTTGTGGATCTAGGGAATTTGAATACCTAGGAAATCAGGAATATTGAGATTTGGGGATCTTGGGGAATGTGAGCATCAAAAGATTATTTTTGGAATTTCGGAACCTTTTAAATTAGAGAATATAAAGAATATAGACTATGGAATTTTAAAATATGGTATTTCGAAAATTGAGAAACATAAAGATGTGAAAATTTGCAAGTTCAAAAAATTGAAGGCTAGGAAATATTTCAGATGTGCAACATTAAAAATTTCTTATAATATTCATCCCAATATCGTATTATAAAAACATTTTAAATAAGCATTAGGTATCTCTTGTATAAATTCTCATTGAATAACGTTGATATGTTAATACCGGCATCCTTTCACTTGCATGTATAATTCACATATCACTTGTACGTTTTATTTTTGACTACGCATCTCTTTCATAACACGTACCTACACTTTACATATGTCTTACTGCCCTCGAGTATGAAGTAATTGCAACCGCGAATGCATAAAATGAAAATTTGTGTAGTACATTTTGCGTATCAACGGGACGAAACGCTCTTAGCGATATCCCTTAATGCTCTCCCCGCTGAACGTCGAAAAATTATTACAACCCACGAACAATTACCCGTAAACACTGGATTTTACGCGGATGCAATAAACAAGCAGCGTAATGAATGGCGACAGTCTCTCCGAGAGTGTTAGAAGATAATACAGCACCACACCTACTTCACGTGTAGCGTTTAATGGGATATGTGGCCAGGGACGTGTACCGAAGTTCAAGGAAATTATAATAGACGTACAACTGCATAACGTTTCAAAATTACCTAGAATATATTTCCTTATTGTTGCAATATTAAAAAATATCGTTACTCATACAGTAATCTTTCCTTTACCACATTAAAATTCACCTTTTTTAACTGATGGTGTATTTTTATTTTTAATCAAGTTGAGAATATAGTAAGATTTTATAATTAATACAAAATTGTAATCCAAACTTGAAATTAAAGGTTGAGATTCAATTAATCAGGTTCATAGTTAAGATTGCACCGTAGTTGGATGCAAATTTCCAAGATCGAAGAAACAGATCCATATAAGAACGTTCGTGCACGCGAAAGGAGAGGTTGGGTGTCGTAGTTGGATTTTTCAGACGCGTTTATCGGCCGATTAGTTGGAGGTACATGTGGATTCACTTTCGCGCCTTGTCGTCGAACATGTCTTTTCGCTTGCGCCGCGTTCGAGCTGGAAAACGATGCGGTGCTCACAACATAGCCATTGTCATTAGCGTGAAAGTCAGCTTTACTGTCTCGACGAGACACGCTAATGGCCTGAGCGACGCGCTCAGAATCGGCAGAACGATCTCTGACTAATCCTGTTGCTGACACGACCATGCGATCAGGATCAACGTTGATAAACTGACTATCTCTTAATCGTCTGGAAACTTAGATTAGTACTCTTCTCATTTTTTTTTAAGGCGATATCTGCTCTGAAATTAGTCTTTTTACTGTTAATGGCGAATAAGCTCTTAAATTTGGATTTATCAATTCCTAAATTTCTACGATTATTAATTCCTAAATTTTCAAGTTCTCAAACTTCTAAATTTCTATTATCCCAAATTTTCACACCCCACTTCAACCTTTACTGATTCCTAAAACTTCAAGTTCTTAAATTTCTGAATTTCTGAATTTCTACATTTCCAAATTTCCAGTACCCCAATTTCAACCTTCACCGATTCCTAAATCCCCAAATTTTTAAATTTCTAAATTTCTATCACCCCAAATTCTGAAATTCCCAAATTTCCAATTCCCCAATTTCAACCTTCACCGATTCCTAAATCCCCAAATTTCTAAATTTCTAAATTTCTACCACCCCAAATTCTGAAATTCACAAATTTCCAATTTCCCAATTTCAACCTTCACCGATTCCTAAATCCTCAAGTTTCTAAATTTCTAAATTTCTACCACCCCAAATTCTGAAATTCCCAAATTTCCAATTCCCCAATTTCAACCTTCACCGATTCCTAATTCTCCAAATTTCTACCATCCCAAATTCTCAAATTCCAAAATCCCAACCCCCCAATTTCAACCTTCACCGATTCCTAATTCTCCAAATTTCTACCATTCCAAATTCTCAAATTCCAAAATCCCAACCCCCCAATTTCAACCTTCACCGATTCCTAATTCTCCAAATTTCTACCATCCCAAATTCTCAAATTCCAAAATCCCAACCCCCCAATTTCAACCTTCACCGATTCCTAATTCTCCAAATTTCTCCCATTCCAAATTCTCAAACTTCCAAATTCTCATACGCCGAAATTCTCAAATTTCCAAATTCCCACACCCCCAAATCCTCAAATTTCCAAATACCACTCCAAATACCCAGATTCCAAAATCCCTACCTCCCCATATCTTCAAGTCCCTCAAACTTCCAACTCCCCAAATTCTCAAATGCCCAAAATTCTATCTCCAAATTCTCAAATTATTCCACAATTCAAATTCAAACTTACTCGACGGAATCCAGATTTGCTTTTGACTGTACGTACCGCAACAGGTTCATCGGACTTGGTTGCACGGTCGACAAGTGGACTCGCGTGCTGTTCGCGTCGCATCGCGGAATTTTCTTTCTCGCCCGTTCGTTCTCCCTGTTTCTTCTCCGTGTTTCGCGATCTTGAGAACTAGTTGTCATACCGGTGTTCTCCGCGAAAGCGTTCCACGATTTTTCAGACCGGTGCTAAAGAGCCTGTTCGATCGGTTTGCGGTAAAAATCGAACGACATAAGCGTCTCCACAGGCTTGGTGATTTGAAACGAGCCAGATGCAGGATTTATGCGGATCCAATGTCGCGCCGCTCCCGTTTTATTATCGTAGAAACACGTTTGTTGCTAAGAAGATGATTTTTACGTTCTTTCTGGAAATTCCGATGGTTTTGTACTAATATTTTGTATATAATGGCTGACATTGTATTTTTTGTCGCTATTCGTGGGTCAATGGTGGATGAATGATTTTTTTGGTTTTATGTAGTGATCTTGAATCGTGGATTTTAGATGTTTTCTAATTGAGAAATTTAAATAGTTTTTAGTTTTTAGATGCGTATAATTATATTGATGTATATGTGTATACAATTTATATGTGCATATATGTGTGTATATTGTGTACATGTATGTGTATATGTATGTGTATATGTATATGTACATATATGTGTATATAATATATGTACATATATGTGTATGTGTGTGTGTATATGTATATGTACATATATGTGTATATGTATGTGTATATGTATATGTACATATATGTGTATATGAATGTATGTGTACAATTATATGTGCATATGTATAAATATATTTAGAGATTTGAACTTTGAAGTGTTCATATTTTCTAACCTTCAAATTTAAGAATTTACAAACTGAAACATATGTAGGTTCAAATTGTCAGATCTTCAAGTTTAAAAATTTACAAACGGAAGCATTCAAAAATTATCAAACGTACGTATGAATTTATGAACTAGTCTTATAATTTACTCCGCAATTTGATCAGTTTTTTCCGATCTTTTATCTAAGAGAAACTGACGAGTATCCAGAGCTCCGCACTTCTACTACTCTCGTAAAAAGGAGTTAATCCCCGACATTATCGTTGTGTTTATTGATTGGTACGAGTTAAATTAACCGTGTCCATAGAGTGTAGTCGGTATTCGCTGGTTATCGTGTCCTTTCTCGACAACTGGACGCGAGAGTGAATTCACGACCACTGGAAATAATTATCCGACACGATACGGATTCGATCCAGCTACGGTAGCTTGTTCTGACCTTAGTTAGGTTCGTTTCGTGTGTCTGCTCGGAATTATATTGGACAGCAGTAAATTGTCCTTTAGAGCCACAAGTATGTCCCATTTTGTCTTCGCATCGTTTCAATCTCGAATTCTTCATTTTCTTGTATTGCCGTAATGATTATTTTAATCCTGACCTTCGCATCTCGATGGTCTTGGATCTCTCGAGAACGCCCTTTTAAATTGGTCGTACAAACGAGCGGGAAATTTAAATCGAGCAAATCTACTTTCATGTCAATCTTTAATAATTTGGAATATATTTCTAATAAATTTTCTGTATATTACTAATATTGTCTTTTGAGGTATTCTTATCAATTTTATGGCGTTGAAAGTTGAAAAAGAAAAGAATATACCAAAATGATTGCTCTACAAAATATATTTGAAGAATATGTATTACGGAAATGATTATTACAAATAACTTCTAAGAAAATGAAAAACTATATATCACAAGAAATTACAGATGAATGTGTTACAAAGATATGACAAAATATTTATTACAAATAAATTATTGATGAATATGCAGGTTTAAACTATTCTTTTCGACCATCATACTTCTACACTATACGCACCCCCGATTCTTTTGATTTGGGCATTTAAATTGGTCCTCTGTCTCTCTCTAGGAGACCTTGTCTAGTGTCGCCTCTTGTATCTCTACTCTTTGACCATACTATAATTTTAACATGACCCACTTTACTCTTTTCCTAACCTAAAAAGTGCATAAAATTATCATAAATTCCACGAGAAACATCGAATCAGAGGATGATCGAGCAATGATGTGATTATCTCGTCCCAGATTATCGTTGAATTCTAGCAGTGTGGCATTCAATTATCGTTCGAGTATTCTTCGCGACAGGCATTTCCTGCGGGCTATTGAGCGCTTCATCCGGCAGACATTTGATTTCCGGACCCCTTTATTCCGTTGATCGTAACACGCTGGATTCACGTAGCAGATGTTTAGTCCGTAACATACTAACACCCTTTCGTGAATACTTTTCGTTTTCCCTACTTGCTCGCGTGATTCGAACGTGTAGGTGCGTTCGAACGATCTACAATTACATCCGTGAATCGCTTCTCGGTCTAATTAAAGCTTCTTCGGTCTTGTTTTTCAGGTACGTTGACCGGACGACGAAGGCGAGCCGCATCGTGAGAATCTCAGAAGTCGCCGGAAGTGCGGTATGATGCGTTTGCTTCGCGTTACTCGAGTACTCGATCCGCCTCGAGCTTCCAAAGAAACCTGGTTCTCTTCAAACTGATTGCTACGAAGTACTTTCTGTAAGAAGTGTATTGGGTTTTGTAATAAGTAATTAGCATATTAGATGCAATTCAAAATTTATACCAAGAAATTTTTAATTTTTAAATATTCGGAATTCAAATGTTTGAAACCTTAACACTTTAGCTGTGGGACAATCCTCTAAATTATCAATCTTCTAAGTTATTAAATTGAATAGTTACTAAATTCCTAAATTTCTAAATTACCATATCCCTAAATTTCCAAATTATCAACTCCCAAAATTTCTAAATCATCAAATCCCTAAATCTCTAAGTTACCAACTCCCAAAATTTCTAAATTACCAAATCCCTAAATTGAAAAATTCCTAAAACTCCACATCCCTAAACTAAATTTACAAATTTTCCAATCTCAGATTTACGAATATCCGGAAATGTACCAATCCTAATCGGAAGTGCAAACTTCCTAGGATTTCACGCACAAAAACGACATTATTCTTTAAATATTGAGTTTTCGTAACATCTCCGGATATCTAACGGTGATGAAATACCAATAGAAACACCAGGACTGTCCACGTGGTCGACCTCGATGTCTATTTGAACTTGCACAATCTTTTGTACGTTTCCAAGGAAGCTCAAGGAAGAATCAATATTTGAAAACTCCGGTGACGTCAGGTGCTAAAGACTCATGGACTAATGGAGTTTATAGTTATAATTAATAAATCAATAAACGTTACATTTTGTTTTCGGTTCAAAAAGTTCAAGGCATGAGCTGATAACGTGGAAAAGGAACGATTTGCATGATGAAATATTGCATGAAAATATTTAAAATTTGAAGTTGAAGAGAATTCGGTAAATACGAAAATCGTAAATTAAATTAATGAGATTGTTTTGTCATAATTGTTTGTGATATTGTTAATTCATGATTATTACAATGTTAAAGCGAATAAACGATTCTCGAGTAAATAAATTACAATTTCTTTACATTAGAAATTAATGAAAATTGCATGTTTCAAGAGACGATCATTATTCCCTTTTGCTCTGACAATCAATAGTCAATTGTAGAGGATTACTATCGCAGTAATCGAAGTCGATGAGATTCCATTCGAAACCATTTATCGATCTCCTGGGAAACTGATCACTATTCAAGTAGTGACCGTTCGCGTGCTTCAGATCTATAAAGCTAGTGATGAAATCGAATAGAATTAAAATACAATTATGTGGCAGCGTTTTCTAACAAGAGTGTTTCTGAAGTGGTTGACCAATTGAATCAAATTTTTTAAATTTCCAAATTTTCAAATTTTCAAATTTTCAAATTCTCAAATTTCCAAATTCTCAAATTCCCCAAATTCCCAAATTCCCAAATTCCCAAATTCCCAAATTCCCAAATTTTCAAATTCCCAGATTCCCAAATTCCCAAATTTTCAAATTTCCAAATTTCCAAATTCTCAAAATCCCAAATTCCCAAATTCACGCTTCCAAATTCCGAAATTTCCAACTCACTACCTTGTCAAATTTCGAACTCCTCTCCAAATATTGAATCCCAAATTTCCACATCTCCAACCTCCAAATCCCCAATTTACTAACTCCTAAAATTCCTAAACTCCCAACTCCAAAAACTCTCAAATTCCAAAATTTTCTCACACCAAAATATCCATTTATAAAACTTCTCGGAAGTGCACAGATATCTCGAGTCACTCTTCATTGTCAATTGATCTGCGGACGCTCTTAACAGAATGTTCATTCGTTAGAAATGCTGGCGACAGTTTCACGCGTGAGTTTTACTCTCAAATGAACTGGTAGCATAAGTCTGGTCTCTATTCAACACGAGCGTATTCGCAGACACCGGAGGAGGTCAGGTGCATACCGGTTTGCACCCGGAAGTATTTATCAATTTTAAACTGCAAGTTGCATTGCGAGTTAGAAACTTGATAACGGATTATACTATCAAATTTTAAGTGTTCCGGATGTTTAATTAGTTAAATTACTTAAAAATTGTTTTAAGACGAAGATGAACTGCGTAAAATTTAGGGGAATCCAACCTGTGTGATGGAAGAATCTAACTTTTGTTATTATACTACTTCTCAAGGATCGTTGATGAGATCTGTTTTAAGACATGGTTGGGATTGAAGAGGTTTAGACAAAATGTGAAGAAAGAACCTAACCTCTAACTTTATCCTTTCTTGTTATATTTGTTCTTGTATCTTTTAAAAATTGCTACTGGTTCAGGTGTGTTTTAAGACAGTTGAAACTGAAGGTGATCAATCAAAGTATGAAAAAGAACCTAACCTCTAACTTTATCCTTTCTTGTTATATTTGTTCTTGTATCTTTTAAAAATTGCTACTGGTTTAGATGTGTTTTAAGACGCAGTTGAAACTGAAGGTGATCAAGCAAAGCATGAAAAAAAACCTAACCTCTATTTTTGTATTCCTGTCGTATTTCTTATATTCGAGTGATCATATGATCTTTCAAAGATGGCTGCTCATTGAAAGATGTCTTAAGACACATTTGAAACTGAAGTAATCTTTATTCTTTACAAGCCCTTAAAACGAATCCCTCATACATTAGATTAGACGCTTTTAAAATAGAAAACGAACGAAGTTTGCTCTTTTTGCAATTAATTAGAGAAAGTCTACATTGCAGCCGAGTGTACGTGTTGCTCGTCCAGTTGCATTTTGTCGCGTGTGCAACCAGCGACGGTTTAACGAACCGATCGAAGGTCGACCATCGATTTTCACACGATCGACTACGCGAGTGTGCAGCAGGTTCTCTGTAGATCGTCGTTTATCTTCGTACACGGTCGTCGTATCAATGCGACTTTAATCGAAAGAAGCAGCAGAGAAATTGCACTACATCTCGAACTGTATCATTCGATAAATCGGATAAAGTTACTATGTATCTAGCTTCATTAGACTAGATCGAGGATATTTTCTATTAAAAACATTCCTCATTCACCTTTCAATTTTTTTATTTATATATTTCTTTTATTCGTATGTGAAATAGGTTACTGGTAACATGTCAGTTTACATAATCAATATAAATATATAGTTAAATTTACGACCATGATGTTATGCTGAATTATTTGAATTCAATAAATCAATTTTATGCATCTAAAAAAAATTCATTCAATGTGTTACAGTAATAACTTTTTTATTATTTGCATATTTAGATTGCATATGTGATATACATACAAGATGTACCAACATATACTCATATGAATATTTATATCTTGACCTACAATTTTCTACGGTTGCGTCATTCAGAAATGACTAACAATCGCCACAATGTTAAATCAAATAAAGAATGTTAAAATATTAGACACACCTTTGGTGAACTTTAATTGAATTCGAAATTCGATTGAGGTGATTTGTCAGTCTGTCACAGTAACTACACTGTGCGTCACGAGTGCATCACGACATTACAGAGTAAACAATATCTATCATAAAAAAGAACGAGTTGCTGATTCCTGAATTTTGGAAGAGCTAAATAAGTTCCATAGATATCACGTCAATCATCAGTGACAGACACTAACTTTTCGTTGAAGTCATATCAGTCGCCAGTGACAATATAAAATATGATATAAAACTAAAACATCTACATTGTCTAAAGCAATTACCCAAAATTTGCATTTACTACAATACTGTATCATGTGACTCAAGAGGAATTTCCTTATAAAACGTGGCAACTGTGTTAACACAGTAGCAAGTTAGTCGTCGAAATGCAGCTATCCTGTTAAAAATAGAGAGACTCGCGTTCTCCGGAACAATGTGGCAGGTTATTGGTGCAGGGAACACCGATGCAACCTGGATACTGCGTGGAACTGTTTCAGGGTGAACTCGCGTGGCCGCTCGTGACTCGTGCATCGACAAATCGAGCCCGACTTTCGCACGACCCGCATATCCCACCGATACGGTTTCCGCTGCATCGTCGTCGAGCTCATCGTGACTTAGCATACCCTCATGCGCTTCGTGGCGAGAGCCGTGCACGATCACCTGGACACGAGCCAACGACAGAATTCCCTCGGAAAAGTTGGTGATAAATGCAGATATGCGCTGGCGAGGGGAGAGGGAAACACGCAAATGCAATATACCCTCATCTACCACGAGGAAAGAACGCATTAGATCCGACAAGTTCTGCCGGGGTTGTTTGCTTAGAAATCGATTTGCAGGAGGATTCGAAAACGATCTTAACATCAGGTTACTCGTTAGGGATACAGCATGCAAATTAATTCATTAGTCCGATTAGGCTGAACTTGGATTCGCGTATGCGGGCAGCTGGATGTATTTGAATACTTGTATGCTAGGGGTTTTCGAATTTTGAATACGAATTTTATTCATATTCGAATTGGATTGAAGCTTTAATGTGGACTTTACAGTGTGAGTGCATCAATTTTTAATAGCTTGGATCATGCTATTAAATTTATTAGAAACTTTGAAATTTGTAAATTGAAAAATTGAAGAATTCAAGAATTGAAAAACTTAAAAATTGAAAAACTTCAACTTGAAAATCTAAGAATTTGAGAAAGCAGAAATTTAAAAATTCTACCTGCAAAACTATCATAGTTCAATAAACATTTCCTATTTTATGAGACTCGAACTACAAGTTTCCGCTGCAAGCTTCGAACAGTCCCATCTAGTATTCCTTGCAACCTGTATCGTCGCCCGTTCGGTTGTGACTATCATTATTGCCAATTACAAAAATCGATGCAGCTAAAATTTCTATCAAGGAAGCTAGCAAGATAAACTTATCAGCTACCAAGTTACACCGGAAGTTGGAACTTACAGTACGATTATCGTGGCATTCGCACAACTACGGTGCATAAAGTGGGAAGGCATAAAATTTGCATAGACGTAAACTTCTTTTTTTTTTATTCTTTGAACAGCCCGAAAGAGATTTCTGTGCCGCGGGTAGTTGCCGTATCTAGATTCGTCTCTGGCCAACGATGTTCCCTGTGAACGTTGTAACTGCTTGTACGCGAGGATAAGGCACGTTTGCAAGCATAAACGGTGCGCAGATGGTTGTTCGATAACGTGTACGGAAATGCGGCACCGGTGGTGGACGCTTCGAGGTTATCAGTCGCTGATAACAGCACGCAGGCGTGAACCTTGTTACCTTCTAGTAACAGGATGCCTCGTTAATGTTTTAGGAATAGTAAATTGGTATGTACACTCGGGTGCAACGTTTCTTCTATTAACACGTATGCGAATTTCACGATTTATCGATTACCTAACTTATTGCTGTTTTCAAGTGTTAAATTGTTGAGGGAATTTTTCGGGTTCCAAATTTTTTTACATTCAAATTACTGACTTTCAAGATTTATAAATTTTCTAAACGTTCAAGAGTTCAAATTTTCAAATTTTTGCTCTATCTAAATTTGCAAGTTTCATGTTATGAGACACTGTGAGTTCATGAGTTTACAAAGTTTTTGAAAATTTCCAAATTTTAAAAATTCACAAACTTACAAATACACAAACTTGTTATTTTCTTAATAATTTTAGTCTATCCATTTCATATTACAATTTCTTGCCGCATTATAGTAGAAATAATTTAGCGATATAAATTTGCAAATGACCATAACGTTTGTGTAATTAAACAGCTCCTGAGTAATTGACTATAATACTGGTTTCCACGTTAAATTCCTAGAGCTGCGATATTTATTACTGAAATTCCAGGAGGTAATTAAGATCCAAGGTTACGATGCCTTATGGTACTCGTTGAGATACATACTTATCCGACGACTGAATAAAACTTAGATATGGCGGTGTTAATTTATTGACCGTCCTTTCAGAATCGTATCTCCGTTGAATTCGACCGACGTACAAACATAATTTGATCATTCTGACGTAATTGTTCGTCGTCCAGTAGCCGAATCGATCATTCGTCACAAGATCTCTCGTCTTCCTTTCAGCCACGTCGGCTTTCAGGTTTTTATGAGCGTTAATGACGCGTTTGAACGCGGAAGAGTACGATCTCTTTGCGCAGAATGTTTTCAGCGAGCACTAAACTCGGTAGTGTATTCTTTACGGGGAAGAATCAATTACGAAAGGAATTTCGTGCGCAGAACGTGTCAAATAACCGGGCTCCGATTATGTAAGACTTCGCAAAACCATCGGCCTCTCGAAAGAGAAATCACAGACAAAGACGAATCCAAGAACGCCCGCTTCCGCTCGTGATCCTCTAATTATCCAACAGGTAAATCGATCGGTCACGGAAGATTATCGTCCGATGACGGATCCAAGTAATCGCCTTTGAATATTTAATCTGTCGATTATTTCACCTTATTGCTGAAGCAGTAGGTCAATCGTTACTTTTGCAACGATATTGATTACGAAGCCTTGTTAAACACGGAGTCCCAAGGAATCTGATTTCACGGTAAATTCACAGCAATAAAACTGTAGTTACTATCTTATAATGTAGTTGTAAATGGGGGAAAAATTGCGAGAAAAATTATGTAGTATCTAAGGCTTGGAATAATCAAGTTTAAAAAATTTTTAACCAGAACAAGTCACTTTCTTTTTTTCCTTATACCCATCACTACTTAACCTACAATTTTCTAGACAATCATTCATTGTTCAATAATTATTGCTACAATTGGAAGGCAAATAAAGAAAATTGAAGAGTTAGGCACGTATTCAATGATCCTTGATTGTGAAGATTGAACGCAAAATTTAGTTGCGATGAAAATATGAATCTGATTTGTCATGTGTGAACTACTGCCCCACGAGTGTGACACAGTATTGTAGGGCAAGGGATTAAATTTCACAAATTATACTTCTGAATGTACTACAATTTTATCAATTAACGATTTTATTCAGTCGACAGTATTCAACAATTGAAAAAGAATAATAATTTACATCACGAGCTTGCTTTCATAACCCAGTTTTATTTAATAAAATAGCCTGTTTTACTTTTCTATTCCTCTGTTTCTGGGCGGAGAAGGTATTCGAAGTATCTTGTTCACTCTGAAGCTTATGCAGGGTATGAGCTGCTGATCCCTGGGCGCAATGAATAAATGTAAATTCAGCCCCATAATAATTGCTTCACGGGGGTACCCACCACTGTAATCACTTTAATAGCCGCTTCTTGCTGTCTAGCTGCAGTACGATGCGCCGCGTTGAATTAATAGTGCCTTTTACGAGACCCTTATATGTATGGTGTTCCTGTTCCGTTCTGCGTGCATGCACATGACTGACTTCTTTCAGGCAGAGTCGAAAAAGGACAACGAAAAAGTATGGAGATCAACGGAGCATCTTATCAAGGCTGCTCTTACTATACTGAATGAAACTTGTATAAGTAGGCCGTATTATGTCGCTTGACATTTCGATGTTTTGGAATTTTGAGGTATGAACTTTTGAGATATGTAGATTTTGAGGTACGGAGATTTTGAGATATGTAGATTTTGAGGTACGGAGATTTTGAGGGATGGAGATTTTGAGATTTGTCAGTTTGCAAATTTGACACTTTTGGCAAATTTAGAGATTTATCATTTTGCAGCTTGAGATTTTATAGATTTGGGGATCTGTCATCTTGCAGAGTTCAGTTTTTGAAAATTTGCTATTTTTAGAAATAAAATTAAAAAATTTGTAAATCTCTCAGCAACTTTGAAGATTGGATCATGGAAATTTCTAAATTTGACCTCTCAATTTACAATTTAATCTTTAGAATTAAACAATTTCCTCAAATCTATAAATTACCGAGCCATTAGATTACCCATGAAAAACATTACTTTGCACTTCCAACTTTTTCCTGCTATTACTATTTGCTATATTGCATAACACTAGATATTCTCCGGGTAATCGTCCTCGTTAGCAGATAAAATAATAGCGTAAAATTCTCGTATAGTTACGTCCATTTTTGGTAGACTATGTGCAAGACGTCTGTCAAACGGTCATCGGGTAACAATTATTTGAAAGCATCCACTTGTTCCGAGCCGCGAAACACGAAGGGAATCCGTGGAACGAGAGCTTCGATGGCTCAATGTCGCAAGAGGACCGTTTCGTTTTTCGCGCGAACGTAAGAACCAGTTGGGTTCATTCTCATAGAACGAAATAAATAATCCCTGAAGAAACCTGCGCGCTCTTGCGATTCCGGCAGACGCGGCGCCAATTAAAAGTAAATACTCGAGCCGAGTTTCTTGTTACTCCCGCGTCACGAGCACTCATTATTGAGAATCAGCCTTAATACTTAACGTGTTACGAGCACTTTGATACCCCCGTGGTATTCTCGTGAAATTCTTAAACTCCTCGTAGAACGCGATTCCTCGCGGAACGATCGCACTTGTTAGCCAATCCGTGAACACTCCCTTGATCCCTTTACAACGTCTTAACATCCCACTATTTTATCTCTACATTAACTCTGCAACAATTCACGGTGATTATTATGCTCTTTATGTTATCGTGCTGGTCGTGTTCGCCTTGAGACGGTTTATTCGTTACGGCTATGAATGGAAATGATCAATTTTAACTCGTAGACGAAGTGTATTTCTTTTAGTACGCGAACGTAAACATTGTCTTATTCTTCGAGGCGTAGTTTTTTTCGGTGCACTCGCGTGGTTGCACTAGAAAATGGAGGGTGCTTACGCTTTCAAAATGGAGGGAAGTATATTCAAATTACTCTTACATATCTTACTTTACATATCTCTACATACCCACATCCCTGGATACCCATATCCCTAGATGCTCAAATACCTAGATAATCCCTATCGAAGCTATCAATAGATACCCATATTTCTATATACCTAAACACTTACTTCCATAAATCCCTAGATTACCAAATCCCTACTTCCATAAATTCTTAGATCACCAAATCCCTAGATTCCCATATCGGTGCACCTCAAAATCCCTAAGTCTTCAAATTCCTATGTCCCTAAATTCCTACATTCCCAAATATCGAAATAATTACAAATTTCTCTAATCTTGAAAAATTCGTAAAGATGAAAGTGCAAAAGACCCATTGGCCATTGGTTGGCATATTTTTCGAGAGGAAAGCAGAGTCGTCGTCGAGCGTACACAGTCGCAACGAAGCTCGATGACGTGGAGAAGCCATTCGTTTCGGGCGTCACACTTACAATGAATCCTTAAATTATCCTCCGGCTTGGCTCGGCTTGGCTCAGCAAGAAGAAACGTACGCGTCCTTGCGTCGCGGTAGTCGGCACGCGTGTTACAGCTACGCTGGCTCCAATTAAAATAAATGCGTTCGCTGCTTTTCTTGTCACCGTTTCAAGCGTTGCGCGCGGCATCTCGTCAGCTCCCGCTCCGCTCTCCTCCATGCCGCTCCACCTTTTCTTTCTACGCGTACATCTTTACGCCAGGATGATCGCTCATGTTCTACCGATCCCGCTGCTCTAGACACGTATCTGATCGAAACCAACCGATATGGAACACTGTAGATTTTTCATTACTGAAAATTCTAATTAAACTCTGTAGTTGGAGTTGTACGATCTTATTGAGTTTGTTAGTGGAGACTGATAGTCGTACAAAATAGGTCAAATGACCCTTTCACACGTTTCTTATAAATTACATAATTTGTTGAAGTGTCACAATCTCTTGGAAACTGTATTGATTTTCATAGAGATGAAGCTTCAGTTTTCAGCTCCATTTTTATTTTCAAATTAAGTAAACATATACCAGGAGGTTTAGGCTATTTTTAATTAGCATGAGTGCACTTAGATAATTTACGAATTTTGTTAAAAGTTGTAAATTCTACATAATCTAATTTTCAAGTAATACTGATACGTTAACCTAATTCATATCACAAATAAAAAATGCACGATTTCAATAAATTTATCATGAGACGATATCGCATACCGGTCCGCTAATACAAAAATATTACAACGCTCGTCTTTCTTGAGGATGTCCAGGTTGCTCGAACTTGCGTTATCCAATTTTTCAAATGATCATTTAAGATTCATTGAGAAGTTGAATATCGATACGATGATGGTTTAATGTTGGTCGGTACATCATGTACCGAGATGATTATCAAGGCGGACAAGCGATCGTGAAAAGGTACGAGCTGCTAGAGCGTGAAGGGTTGTCCGTACGATTTTGCAATGTCAGAATATAAATGATGCCCGCGGCATGGCTGTTTGATATGTCTCCAAGTAACTTGACGCTTGTTAAAAAATGAATGGAGAATGAGCCAGACATCTGAGTCAATTTGAAATCAATATTTTTGAAGATCCTTCTTTGGGTTCGGCCCTAAGGATACGTAATTATCATGTCAGCAAACTTGTTCGTATACGAGCATATGGAGTGTTAGTAGGATATTTTAAAATTGAAATAAATGGTGGAGTTTTCAAATTTATTATTTTTGAATGATAAACTGTAATTTTGTGTGATTGAATCTGTTCAATCAGCAAATTCGTTAAACTGTAAATATTCAAGCTTAATATCTAAATCTTTAAGTTGTTAAATTTGGTTTCCTAATTCAAACAACCATAAATTCAAAAATTCTTAAATTATCATATTCTGAAATTTTCATATCTCCAAATTCACAAATTCTACAGTATCTTAATTCCTGAGTCTCCAAATTCATAAATTACTGAATTTCTAAGTTGTTCAAATTCTGACATCTCCAAGTTCTCAAATCCCTAAATTCTCAACTCTTCAAATTTTAATATCCTCCAACTTCGTCCCAAATTCTCAAATTCCCAAGTTCCTAAGAATATAAGAAATCTGTGGATCTAGGAATATGTATACCTAGAAATTTGGAGTTTGAAGATGTGAATATCTGAAAATCTAAAAACCTGAGAACTTGACATCCTAAAAATTTGAAATCCTGAAACCGTAAAAACTCAAATCCACAGCACGCTAAAAAGCTGAAAACCCAAAGACCCGACTGCACGAACTAAAAAATCGCCAACTATACCCATCCCTATCGAAAGTAAGTCCACTTCTCTGCGAAGGATGCCTTTCGCCGACTGCGTTGTTTAACTTAACAAAGTAAAAAAAGGACATCCCGTCGGCGTACAACAAGCACGAATCTGTCCCATAACTCGCGAACCGAAGACACCGTCAGAATTTGAGGCAGCGTTTTCGCTCACACGTTTTCTGCGATGGTTTCCAGTGCGTACCGGTGCCACGCATTCTTGAGCCAGTTAAACGTCATGACGCGCAAACGAACCACCGTGGATTCCGGCCGTGTCTTCGTCCCTCTTTTCCTATGCCCCTCGTCAGGGTATATACACAACACACGGCATAGGTTGAGGTTGCCGCACGCAGTGGAGAAGGTGAACGACACTCTTGGCATTGACCACTTCTGTCGCTGGCGTACGGTTGCCGCAAACGACACACGCCGGTAGATCTTTCAAGCTTTTTGCTACGTCGGCCAACTTGTGGAAATTACGCTCGTCCGCGGAGACGAGGGTGCCGCTTCAACGGTCCCCGATCGAAAATTCTCTCCCCCTCGGTTCGCCATTACTGCGAGACAGAAAAAAGCGACACCGAAACTGGGGGACCTTTGACGCGACATTTTTTTATGCCACGCGGGACACCATGCTTTATTCACGGGTAGTTATGGGGCAAGAGGTGGATTTTCGGATTGCGATGATTTTGTGACTTTCGAGTTGTAATTTAGAATTTGTATGTTTTCGAATTTGGATGATTTTGTGCGTAAGGTTTTATTTTGGGAAGTTGACAGGTTGGGAATTTGGCGATTTGGGGGATTTGGGATTTGGGGATTTGGGGATTTGGGGATTTGGGATTTGGGGATTTGGGATTTGGGGGATTTGGGATCTGGGGGATTTGGGATTTGGGGGATTTGGGATTTGGGGGATTTGGGGGATTTGGGATTTGGGGGATTTGGGATTTGGGGGATTTGGGATTTGGGGGATTTGGGGGATTTGGGATTTGGGGGATTTGGGGATTAGGGGATTTAAGGATTTGGGGTTTTAGGGATTTGGAAATTAGGGAATTTGGGGATTTGGGGATTTGGGGATTTGGAGAATTGGGGAATTGGGGAATTGGGGAATTGGGGAATTGGGGAATTGGGGAATTGGGGAATTATGGATTTGGAGATTTGGGGATTTGGGGATTTGGAGAATTGTGGATTTGGAGATTTGGGGATTTGGGGATTTGGGGATTTGGGGATTTGAGGATATGGGACTTAGGGAATTAGGGGATGTGGGGATTTGGGGACTTGGGAATTTGGAGCATTTGAAATTTTGGTATTTAGGGATTTGGGGATTTGGGAATTTGAGAATTATGGGATTTGAGGATTTGGGGATTTGGAAATTTAGATATTTGGGGTATTTGGGGATTTTGGAATTAGATAATTAGAAATTTAGAAATCTGTGTATATAGAATTTAGAGAATTTGGCGACTTGGTAATTTGAATATTTAAGAATTTAGAAATCTGGAAATGTACACCTTATGGAATTTGAGGCTGTGGGAATTTAAATATCAAGGTTTATGGAAATCTGAGGATTTGGACGTTGCAGAATTTGGGAAACTTGAGAACATAGAATGAAATCTGCAATATATAAAAGTTTATAAAAGTTGAAAAATCCCTAAATCATAACATTCAAGAACGTAACAGTTAAATAATTTTAAAAATTAAACCAGCACACGTTACACAATTAACTATAAATCCTCGCGTTATATTGCACTATTATGAAAATCTATTTCAAAAATATTCCTCAAATGCGGTACTTCGTTTTTTATGTCCAATTTCAAACATTCTATTGCATACCTAATTCTGGGGATCATCGTTGACACAGTTCGCGTGCTCGATTTTTATTCAAGACCAAGGGATTTCGTGGGTTAATCCGACGTTCATCGGATTCGACAAAGCGGTTCGAAGCTTATTTAAATGTCTGCCTCTGTGACGGGAGTCAGCCTTAAAGTCCCTCGAACCGCATCGACAAACGGACCCTTCACAGACATAAAGGGACATAAAGGGACACTCGAAGACGTAACGAGGCCCATAGAAATAGACTGATATGAATACTGATGCGAAATTCGAGTAAAACAAAATAACCGAAAATAAGAAATACTCTTTAGATAACATCGCCAATTCTTCGTGTAATGATTCAGGTACATTGTAGTTATGACAATTCAAGGCAATATAATGAGGGTCAAGTATCATAAGATGTTTTCCTTGTTGAAGATAAGCAAACATTATTTACAGAAATATCTTTCATTTGCTTAATATGATAATTGACTTCATGGTCGTTCATCTGGCAATAAATGATTAAATAATTACATTTACATGATGTTATATCGGGAATAAGACATTGATACGATGTAGTGATAAACGTACTACCTGTAATTATATGAAATACGTTCCAAGGTTTATTCATTCATCCTGTGTCAACATTATCTTGATTAATTTTCTGGATATTGATTCTCGTTCTTTATTTTCAATTATAGAGCACACTGACACCGTTTGGTAATATAAAATTAATTGTGTACATTTACATTCATAGTGCCACAATTGAACATGAGAATAATTTATACCAAAGACAATCATAAAACACTTTCAATACCGAGGTACTGTAACATTGTAAATGTTACATTGCAATAACGAAAGAACAGAAAATACAAAGCACGAGTGGAATTACAATAATAAATCAACCCTAAAAGTACTCGTAACCAAAGTCCCAAACATTTAGAACGATTATTCCGAAATTCGCACCAGGAGGGTCCCATCTCCGCCATATGTCGACAACTACCGTCGCATAATAATTCCTCCCTAATCGAATGCAGGACGATATATCTCCGCAAATAAAAGAAAGCGATGTCCAAAATATCAGACGTCCTTCGCGATATTCCTCTCGCTTTCGGTAAAAGCGTCACGCTCCCATCGAGAGTTCTTACTTGTTCGTGGAAGCTCGATCCACGTCGGCGACTTCTGGATTTCGTACGCGTGTAAAAGCCGTCGATCGACGACATGGAAAGCAGCCGTGTGGCGGGAATATTGATCAGGATGGGCATGGAATAATCGGGGCCCGTCTCGTGGATTCTGGGTCCCTCGCGCCACTGGCTTTGACATAAGTGCCGCGTCGTTATCTCGGACGTACGTAAAAAACGTAAAAACTGAAATGGTTGGTCGGATGGCGAACGAATGGTACGTAGCGGCCGAAAGAAAATTGAATCAGGTGATAAGTTGGAAATTTGGGGATTTGGGGATTCGGGGATTTGGCAATTTGGGAATTGGTGATTTGGAAATTTAGAGATTTAATGATTTGGGGGTTTAGGGATTTAGGGATTTGGGGAATTGTAGATTTGGGAATCTAGAAATGGGGGAATTTGGGAAATTTGGGGAATTTCAGAGTTTGGAGATTTAGGAACTTTGGGAATTTCAGAATTTGGAGATTTGGGGATTTGGGGACTTTGAGAATTTGGGATTCGTGGGATTTGGGGATTAGAGGATTTGAGGAATTGTGGATTTGACGATTTGGGGATTAGAGGATTTGGGAATTTGGGGATTTAGGGACTTTGGGAATTTGGGAATTTGGGAATTTGGGAATTTTGGGAATTTTGGGAATTTCAGAATTTGTGGATTTGGGGACTTTGGGAATTTGGAAAATTGTGTAATTGGAGAATTTCGGAATTGGGAAATTTTGAAAAATTGGGGAATTTGTAAATTTTGTGAATTTTGTGAATTTCAGAATTTGGAGATTTGGGGATTTGGGGATTAGAGGATTTGAGGAATTGTGTATTTAGGAAATTGTAGAATTGGGGAATTGTGGATTTAGGGAATTGTAGATTTGAAAATTTGTGAAATAGGGAATTTGAGGATTTTGTGTATAACGCGACGTGACGTTTGCAGATACACTCACTTTTCCGAGAATCGTAACTATTCATCGAATGAGTCACACGAAAATATTTTCTCGGTACCCTGAAGCCACCGTGCATTTAGTACACCGTCAAATATTTATCGATATCGCAAATACAATAGGTGATATAATGACCGATTTACAGCTTTTTTCCAAGAAACAGCGGAGGATTCACTCGATGTGCACACATTTACTCACTGCCGTGCGAATCACGCGTGTCAAGAAACTCACCTTGTAATATATTTGCATACGTATCCGAGGCGACATGTCATATCGATTGCAATAATCGAATTTATCATTTAATGGCAATCTTGTACGTTCACCTTCTCCCTTCGAAAGATGACCTGAAGGATAAGATGTATTTCCACTTACAATCCTTTATTGATGTTCAATTATCGTCGACGTACTCGAGGAAATTGCTTCTTACGTATTCTTAGTTGCTTTGTGGGGTACTTCAGTGGAAACGTTGATGCAGCTAGATATGTATGTTATTATGGTGATAAAAGTCTGTTTGTTCTGTTGTCAATTGGAAATTATGGCATAAATGTATTATTCAATTTTGAATTAGATCAGTTCCAATTGGATTAAGTTATGGTTTTGGTAATTTCCGAATTTTTAAATTCTAGTCTTAAATTTCTGAGTTCCTAAACTCTTGATTTTCTAAATTTCCGAATTTCTAAATTCCTGAACCTGTAAATTTCTAAATTTCTAAGCTCCCACTGTCTTAAATTATCGAGTTCCTAAATTCTTGAATTCCTAAATTCCCAAATTTCCACATGTAGAAATTCTCCAGTTCTCAACTTCTCAGATCTGTAAATTCTCCCTGACACCTAAATTCCTAAATTCTCAAGTTTCCCGACGCCTAAATTCACCTCACTTCCTAAACTCTCCATTTCCTCCACCTCTAACATTAAAATTTCCAACATATCCGCCATTTTACTCTTCAAACTTTAAAATTCCTAAACTTCCACATATTCCCAAATTGTAAAACTTGACAGAGAAATTAACAATCATCATAACTTCCCACAATAAGCCCGTTCCTAACCTATTATATGCAACTCAGCACCGCAAATTGCACATATATCAACGGGCAATTTCATTTTTATTGCATACTAATTTCAAGTATGAAAATAGACCATCCCCAGTGCTATACTGTGTTCATACCATAATCTCCAGAAAAGCCTCGTTCCAGCGTATTATTATCGCGCGAGTATATTCAGGCGTTCGCGACGAAATCAGAGCTGAAATGTCCTTGCTCGAAGCACCTTACAAATAGCCGGTACCGAAAGAAGCGGCGGAGAATCTCCGTTGTGGCATGAAGCAACGAAGTAATTTCTCGGCAGCGTAAAATTCGAATGTCATTATCGCAACGGGCGTCGAACAGCACGCGCAAAGCTCGTCAAGATGTACGCGTTTCCCTCGAATCGCCCAGCAGGTAGTCATGCGTTTGCGGATGATGAGTAGCGTGCTCGGTTTTCGAAAAATTGACGAGGCATAATTAACGCGAATACTAGGCTCTGCTGTGCTACGGTACTCGATAAAACCTCTTTCTTTCATTTCCTAGCCATATATCTTCTTAATTTTTATTTCGGATTTTTATATTTATAGGATTTATCTTGTTACCGATATAGTTTTAGTACCATCTCATTTTATTTCATTTTAGTAAGTTATTTTAGCGATAGTTCATTTTAGTGTTGATCAAGTATTATGGAAGAGTATAAAATCGCTTCGATAAAATTATGTTCTTGAAATATTAAATTTATGATATTTGTTTTACTTTGTTTACAAGGTACTATAATTTTGAATAGGAGTGTAAGTTGTGCTAGAACTTTGACTGGAAGTGTAACTTTGATTATTACTTTGACAGAAAGTATAACTTGAATTATCATTTTGACTGGGAGTGTTCTGCTATCATTTTTGTTGAAGAAGTAATAATCAATTTATATTTATTGTTTACCAAAATACCACTTATGACATGACTGTAATGCTTAGTACTTGAAGATATTTTCACTTTGCAGATAGCAACTTCAAAACTGACTAGTTGAAAAGTTTGATGAAACCTTTTGAAGTTACATCTTCATTTTGTTCATACATCACACGTGTAACACTATAGGTTTGGTGACACAATACTTGTTCCAAGTTGCTGAATTAAATAAAACAGTGTCAGACAGTTTTCCATGGTTAAACAAAGAGTTAAATAATGCAATCAAGTATTAGATCAACTTAAAATTCATATTCTATAATTGTACGATATGGAATACTGTGTCCAAAGGTTCTCACCTTAACCTTGCTCGTTGATCATTCTCCACTCCAGCGATATGGCGGTTCGCTTCGTGAATCACGCTTACGATCAAAGTTCGTAAAGACGGTGTGCACGTTTCAATTATTCAGTGGGTCATACGCGTAAAGCGGGACGAACGGTTTCGACACACTCGATCGAACGGCGAACTTCAACGGAGAAATATTTGCGCATGAACGAAGCGCGACAAATGCGGATGATGAAGAAAGGTGTTTGATCGTTCCTAAGCCGCCGTGTTGAAAGTGCATTTCGCTTGATATATCGACGAGAAAAGAATCTACGGTGAGTATATCGACGTGTCACGATGAGATCGATCGAATGTTGTTTAACGTTATGCATGCTACGCCGCGTTTGCCAAAAATTATACCGAGTAATGATTTTGTTTTCAGTAAATGAGTAAGTGATTCTCTTCTTGTGCCCTGTTCTTTGTATTCCGTGTTTTCGCTCGCGTATTTAGCGAAGTCATAATCGAGTGCTAACGAGAAATTTTTGTGGCATATATGGAGTCACCTTCACGGTATAGATGCTATTGTGATACTAAGATTTAAAATTTTATTTTAATAAGAATATTCTGTGTGGGACATAAGAATGCATTTTCTGATAATACATCCTTTGTTGTACGGCAAATTAATTGGTAATAAATTTGTAGTATCCTTGAGGAGAATACATATACATACATGTATATTATGTATGTATATATGGAGATAATATACATGTTTCAAAAAAATAGAAAATATGTTAATTTAATTATGCACAAATAAACTAGTAATTTATATCGTAGTATACAAATATTAATAAAAGGTACTGTACGTCTCAGAAACTTAAATATAGAGATTTAGAGAATTTAGTAAAAATGTCCAAACAATAACATTCAGATAAATTCTAGCCTTCATGGTTCACTTACTCCGTTTTCTATTTCTTTATTCTAAGAACTTTCACGCGTTCTCATTGTAATCTGTTTGCACTTCCTCGTTGTTTGAGGAACTAAACACTGATGGTTTTTATTATACACTCGATTTCGAAGGAACATGTATACGTGTGTAGAATTGTAAGAGGAGAGAACGTATTGTAGTAGATACCGGTAGTAACTCATCAATTTTTCTGACCGTATGCAACTCGTCATTCGTTGACGTTAAAATCTACCGAGTGCAGAATGGCGCCTACACGCTTTGACGGCCACTCCACACTTTGCATAATCATCCAGACACGTGGGAAGATGGACGCGTCCGGTACAAGAAACGCCATTTTTTTCAACTCAACGAATAGGCGTTCCCTATTGCCTCAAGATTGACGGATAGTTATGACTTTTATTTAATTATCGCCTGTAATTCATGGTTACAGAAAATTAGCTGGAATTATTTGAGCACGAAGAAGTTTTGAAATTTACAGATCGAATATGGAAGAATTAGATACTTATGGATTGACAAATTTACAAGTTTACAAAAATGATTTATTTTGTATGTAGAAGTTGGAAAATTTCAAGTTTTCTATGTTGGGACTTAGAAATTTCAAATTTGAAACCTTAAATTTACAAATTTGGGAATTTAATGATTCACACACTTAGGAATTTTGGAATTTACAAATTTAGAAGTCTGAATTCACAGATTTAGGGACTGTGAAAGTTCAAATTCATCAATTTTCAAATTTCCAAATATTCAAGTTTAAAAATTTCTAATTTGTAGCTTATGAGTTCAGACACTTTAAATTTACAAATCTACGACTCCAAAAATTTGCAAACATTCAACATTAACATTACTGACAACATTGACCTAACCTGATCTAATCTAATCTAATCTAATCTAACATAACTTAACAATTGACTCCTATTAAACTTTAGCTGCAAAGTAGCTCAATTTGTTCCACTGTAACTTGGCCATATAGCGAGACTGCCCAGTAATTTCCTACTGTACCATATTCCATTAAAATTTTTCTCGAGTCTGACAAGCAAGCGAGACCTCCGAGGTTCACGAATGCATTTCATTACGTGCACCTCAACGATGCTTCGTACTAACGGGACTATTCGTTTTTATTATTATTCCGTCGGTTTACGGCAGGAAGTCATTACCGCATGCAGATTCGTGGCGTGGCGAAGGCCGAAGGGCAATCTCGGGTATAGAAAAAGGTTCTGCATTCAGCTTCTTGAGTTGCACGAAGAACATAAACCAACGTGTGAATCCACGGTGAATTAAATTGAAGCTGCAGAGATGGACGTTCAATTTTTTGAAATTACCTCTCCATCATGTAATTTCGCGTTTTAAAACCGGCAGTCTTTGTTTAGTTCTGGAGTTGATTGATGAAAGAATAAACGTCAATTAAGGGTGGACTCTATAATAGTCGCATTAGATACTCGGTGCTAAATAATTATTAGGGTGAATGCATCTTTTCAGATATGTAGAGTATTTATTTACTTTTCCTTTGTGAAGGGACTCGACCTCCCTGCTGTAACGTGTATTTCAAACGAGAAAAAATGAAGAAAGCTTGATATTGAAAAATAAATATCACCTTCAAATCATGACTCCTCTGAAATGTTCCACAGAGCTGTTACCACATTCTCAAAGAAGATAAACTCACCACTGAAGTAATGTTACAATAAAAACCTAGAAAGTGATTTATTCGAAATGATATTTCACATGTCCATTTTCCCATCAAACTCAACAATGTTTCTCAACACAAACCACCGCGTAAACTGTTCTGATGGTATTAAAGATTGAAAGGAACATTAATAAAGAGAAAGGAAAAGTTCTTCCCGATATGGAACGAAGGAACAAAAGCTATCGAAACCGCTAGAACAAAAGAGATTTTACGGCTCATGGGCGCCATCGCCACGGAATTTACATCCTTCGCGAAACCGCGTTTCGTGTTCTCCGGGCCTGTGCGAGAGGAACGAAAAGGGGAAGAATTCGTGAACAAGCATCGCCGGTCCCCGCTTTGGAAAAGAAGGAGACGGAATAGCGAAGGGAACACAGGGAGAGAGTCGAAGTACGATTCGAAGGAATCGTAAATTGCCTAAAGGCTACGTGGCCATCTGTTCATCCTGGTATCCGCACAAACCATTGTCAGCTATTTTTTTACCTTTTCTTCTCTTTTTCCCGCCCGCGACTCCTCGCTATTTACTACGGGGACCTATAAGGGTTTACGTGGCCACGTGTTTCTCTCCGGCGGACCATCGCATTCCCCGATCCGCACAGCCCCGATGGAAAACAATGCTGACGGGAAATGAAAAATCGGCAGAAATTCTGTAATTGCCAGCCCTGGTATTTCACGTTCGTGCATGCGTGCATCTATTCTGAGATGCTCGAACTCGTGTCACGGCATACTTTACAACGGATTCACGGGAGTAAGACGCGTCCGTTGTAAACTCGCCACCTTATCGGGGATTCCCTCGATTGCTCGAGGATATTTTCGATTGCTCAATGGAAATTTCTTCTTCCTGCCGCGATAAATAATTACTCGACACGTCGACATGATATCGTGTACAAAACAGCATGGTGTCATTAAAAATAATTATGAACATCAGATACAAGGTTCACCATGATCAATGCTGCTTCGTACACATTATCATTGATACATTGTTATGGAACAGTAGATGACAACACAAACATGAGACTTTCGCTCCTTTTTAGCTAGAGTGTCATGAAGTTAACCTACGATTATCAAGATTTTCTAGAAGAGAATATATTTAGTCGTCCTAAGTACTAAAATACACTGACATATCCTAACATACATTGACATACAGACATTCAAAGTCACACACTCTTCTGACCCTAACCTTAATCGTCGTAATGCTCCAAGTTGAACTTCTAAATCCTATCTGCAACGAAGAATTACCGATTTTCCAATCGTGATAGATTACATGAAAACGTTGTAAGTACATGATTATTCAAGGGTGATGATGGAACAAAGAATCCCAGAGAGGTCGTTGCATTCTAAACGATCCTTATACGATCGAAGCTGTACTCAGCATTGTCCGATGGTTTTTCTAGCCAACGAAGGAGGCTCCTCTCGCGCGAGTTATATAACAAAATGGCTGCTCCCTCTTCTACCGGGCTGTCGGTGATGGTCTATGTGTGCGTGTATGAACATAGGGAAGGAAGGGTTCTATGGTGACTTTGCGTTAGGCTAGGTTAAGTCGGTTGGGTCTTTAACCGAGGCGAGGGAATGCCAGCGAAGCGTACAGCCGAGTTATCATCTCGTCCGTACGATCTTGAAGAAACGAGTGAATGAGTCCGTTCGCGCGTTACTAGACTGCCTTCCTTCCGTTCCGGACCGGTCGACTTTTTGCTCCTCGTCGATCAAATCTCGTTTGCAACGTACAAACTGTGAATTATTCGTAAAAACTACTTATGAACTGCTTTTTTTAGCTACATGAGAAAATTTTTGCTATTCACTGTCATTATTTGATCTTTCACTTTTTGATGAGTTTGACAAGCTTTCATAAGTTTTACTGTTCGATCTTGAACTCGGGGACTATTTACAAGTTTATTATTTTAAGTATCGGTTCTTAGGTTATTGGTCAGGTTGTGTAAATATGTAAGAAATTCATTAAAATATATCATATGCATGTACATGTATTGAATGAAACAAGTGGTGTGTGAGTGCAATATTCAGTAAAGCAATATGTATAAATATGACACATTCAATGAAACAAGTGCTAAGCACAAAATACTCAACGAAACAAATGGTACTGCCTGTTCATTTTGTGCTAACAATTGCAGTAGATCATCTAATAACACGAATGCTACACTTATCGTATTAATTAGATCTAATCACAAGATCCGTAAATAAAACACGAGTGCAAAGCGATGTCCGATCGGAATTCATCGGTCGAAAGCAATTAAAGGATCGTAAACGAATTCGTTTCCCAGCGATGTAGGTTTCGTAAGGCAGATTCAATTTCGAGACCATGAATGGAACGGTTAACTGTTCACCGCGAAGTCCTGATCGTTTCAACGGGTCAATCGTAACGAGAAATGTCCGGAAAGAAATGGCGAATTCGATTTTTATTTGCGCGAACAATAGGTGATTTAGCGTTTGCGATGGGAACGCGTATTGTCGGCTAGTTTTGTCTGTTTTATTTTGTTGCCTGCGTTCGGTCTGACTACGTCGTGCCGCGTCTACTTTCAGCGTGTCTGAATAACTTAAATGGAAGAATTATTGCTTACGATATATTGTTAGCATTGTAAATAATTGCAATTAAATATTCCATTTTCTCACTTGACGAATGCAACTTTCACATATTTTTATTTTAGAGCTTAGATCTTCGAATTAGCACATTAATTTCTGTGAAAATAGATGTGAATTGAATTGGTATAATTTTGACTGGTCTAAGTTGGTCTGACCAGATTTAAACTGATCTGATTCGACTTAGGTCAATCTGAATGGACTTAGACCGTTCTGAGCTGATTCAGATCGATTTGGACTAATCTGATTCGATTTGAATTGATCTGGCGCAACCTGAGGCAATTTGGACCGTCAACGTAAATGAGTACTCATCATTTGGACCATCGACTGAACGAGTCCTAATGAGGTCTTCATCAACCCAAATAAGTTTACATTGCTCTAAATTAATCCACGTTGATTCAGATCAATCCTAACCCATCTAGACTGATCTAACTCCGGTCCAACTCAGCTTAAGTCAGATTATATATGCTCAAATCGATTCATATCAGCTCAAATTGGCTCAAATAAGTCAAGATGCGTCATAAGTCCAGTAATTTCGGGAATGGAATTTGAATCGCAGCCGCGCAGCAGGCACGGTCTCATTGTAAAACGTCGACGCGCTTGATGTACCGTCAGTTCCGGCTGGCGGAGTCACAGGACGATAGAAACAGCGAGTAGAGGAAAAAGCGAGGAGAAGAAAGGACGAAGAAGAGGGACGAGAAGAAATACTGGAGCCCCGAGAACGCGTACGCGGCTCGTTTCGTTTCTCTTCAACGCTCGGGAATGGCTCGACTAAACTTATGTACCGGCTGCTCGCAACTGCAACTCTCTCGCTACGGTTATAGCGCTGCCGTGCCCGAAGAATGTTGCTGAGGAATCATAGACGGACGTGCTGCGAGTGACTGCCACGCAAAAGGACATTAGAGAACTAGGCTCGAACACCGCGCTGCTTCCTACGGACCATTCTGCTCGTTCCCGTGACTCTTAGAATCGTTCTCTACCGTGTGTACACATCCCTCGGACGTCCTCTTTCTTCGTGTTCGACGGGAAAATTGAAATGCACGCTACCTCCTGCGGAAGGAGCTTTTTTTATATACCTTGGAAAGGAGCCAACTGTTTGTGTACCTCGACCGTCCTGCGCTTTAGAGTTCAATAATTTTCTCCGGTTAGACGTTCTCCTTTATTTGAAGCGCGCTACAGCCAACGGTCTTGTTGATTTTCTTCCACCTGATTCACATTCAGATGACTCCTTTTGCGGGACTGCGGGATTATGCTTATTGTCTCCGATGCGATCAAGCTCACTCTGCTCTCGAATCTGAGCGAGACAATTTCGAAAGGTCATTTCTGATTCGAATGGGTCCCAAAATATTTTATTAAACGGGTTACCATTTTATTGGAAAATATTGTTACAAAGTCACAAGGTTTTGGTAGAAAATATTTTATTGCTGGAAAATTTGATTACTAGTATAATATTCTTTGTTACAAAGTATTTTATAAAATATTACGAAGTGTTTTATTGGTAAAAATTACTGTAGAACATTTAATTACAAATTGTATACGGAATAGAAGTACAGAAACATTACAAAATTTTATTAGTCTAATTTTTTACTTCACTTGCGCATATCATACATCGTAGCTATTAGATTGCATGCTTCAACGCATTCTGTCAGTATCTGACAGATTAACAAGCAAAATGAAAGACCTATACAAATACCAAACGTTCTCATACCTCATTAATTTAGAGCCGCGAAGAAAGAATAAATGTTCCGATGTTATCGTATCCGTCGAAAATTAAATTTTGTAAGCATTGTGCAGGGTAAACGGTACGCAACCTTTATGCATCGATTAGCTGGTTTCTTTAGGAATTATCGTGTGAATGGTACGCGAATCATGCATCACCGAGTGGATAATCTATGCAAGGTACTAGTACAGAATTGATTGCGAAATACTGCGAAATTAGACGCATCTTTCGAGGTACGTGTTGAAATTATGCTCGCGGTACGAGGCCAGTTTCACTTGCACTCCCACGGTTGCACTTTGTTCCGACTGCGATTTATGCATGCATACTGATTGAATTATGTAATTACCGTATGGCGTGGCTTTATGCGAATTACAAACACGATTATTACGACGAAACGAATTATGAATCGTGCTTGAAGATTGTTCGATAAACGATACTTCAACGTCTCGGACGGAAATGTTCAAATATTCGATGAAGATAAAACGATGTAAAATTCGCAGAATTAGATTTGTCAAACAGTTGTGGCATTTTTTAACAGATACTCGATTACAAATCTAATGAATGTTATAATGTATGCAAGTCTCTGTATACATTATTATGCAAGCACATTGTTTTTTAAATGTATTGATCAAGCTATTCGTTTGATCATAACTGACCAACTATGTTTGACATCACCGTGATTTGAGACATGAATTATTCATAGAAATGTTTTCGACCCAAAATTTTCCATATTGAAACTGATACTTGCAATCATTACCTCTTCTTCAAGTTTGAGCAATATAAAAGATCTTATGACAAAAGCGACTTCGTACTCAGACTACATTGAGTTTATAAAAATTTAGTCATAATTGCAGTAGAATGACCTCTTGATCGTTGGAGAGTGAATAGGTGTAGCAGAACAATGAAATACCAAAAGGTACAAGATATTATTTGCAGTTTTTCGTCATTCATGTCGCTGAAAAGAAACCAGAAAGTATACGCAATGAGAACTTTCGCACGACGAAATTCGTCACGGTCGGAACAAGTGAAAGAGTCCTAAGAGAATAAAGGGGAACGGAAGAAAGGTAAAAACCCTTGGAAGGAAGAGAGCCTCTCCCTTTTGCGGTCTACCTACGCCCCGAGACGATGTTGCATTGTGTACGTACAATATTAACCGCGATATGGGGGACGACAAAAGGACCAGGAAAGTGCAACGGGCTATGGTGCACCGCTGCGAAACCATCGCCATGGGACGAATGAATGATTCAGAGCCGTGGTTGTCACGACAGCCCTGCTGCCACCAGCTAATGCAGAAACGCGTGTGTGTCACCGCTTAAGGTGTGTCTGCCGTTCACAAACAATTTACGAACACTGGATTTACGAATCGTTTCTTTTACGAATCTTCTGTTCGTTTACTGTTCTTCATCTGTTCACAATGTATAGCGGTCGGGAACGTCTCCATTGATGTTTCTTTCAACGACTCTTTGGATATTCTTTGTTTTACTGCGCCATTATTCGGTGGATGCACTGACATTCATAAATATTAGGACAGTAATATTTGAACTAAATGGATCTTTTCAATCGTTGGTCATTTGTCCAAAATTTTAGTCAGTTTTGTTGAATACAGTAGAAGCTGGTATTTGTTGTTAGACACGCTATGATACAGATTATTAAGAAAAATACCTAATCTTGAAATTTTATATTTTTATGTGTTAGTGTGCATACTATCTTAATACTAACCCTCAAAAGTTTCGACTGCTTATTTTGTAAATAATTAATTCAACTTGCAGCGCTATTCACACGTGACCAACATGGCGGTCCACATGCTAAACACATGTGAAGACAAGTTATCTGACTAAAGACCAATAATCAGTACGACATTTCACTTGTAATTTACTTGAGTCTGATGTTACGTTCAATGTCTTTACCCACAGAAATAATTTTATGAACTAAAGATTTAAACTGATAAAGTCCAATGATCAACTACATAATACAAACATGAGTTAGTCGAAAAACAGGAATGATTTATGAACCTAAAGTTTCACAGTAGGTGTAGCCAACAGAGAATTTCTCGAAATTCATCAACGCCTTATTATTAAACCATCCGTATTACTGCATAGTTGTGAAAACATGAAAGTTCAGTCGCTATTCAAGCGTTATCCAATTCTACGAGGTATTATGCGATAAAATTGTGAAAGGTCTTCGATATAATACCCTATTCATCGCACATGCAATTAATTTTGTCACTTTCACTCAACATTTATAGAATCAGTCTTTTTTGTCGTCTGTTCATAAATCATCATGTAATTGATACTTTATTAAAAACATGTTATACGTAACTTTGACTCTTTCTAGGTTTGACTCGTACAATTTTCCGATGCACCTCAGTAAATTCGTCGTTCTCCGTTTCACAAGGTCGGGGAATGGGAAAGGTTAAAATTACTCTTCCCAGGTGGAATTCCTAGGCACTTCGGCTACTGTCGCCGCATACTAACAACGCTGGTCGCAATTTGTCCGAGGCTGTCGATACACGCCGTTCGATTTAACGTATCGCTGCAGCGTACCCTGAACATGCATTTGTTGTGTCGAAATATCTCTTGAAGGTTCATATTTTCCATTCCTCCTAGTCGAAAATTCGTGACGAGACTATACAGCGTATGAAGCCGCATGTATGAAGCGTTTCAAAGCAACAATGACAAATAAGTACAAATGTACCTGTTAATAAATAATACTCAGTCAATAATTCAATGGCGTACCGATAATTGTGAAAGTACTCGAAAGCTCGTTTTCATTGTTCGAAACATGGCTCAAAATGATGCGACGAATTGTTCTGCTAAATATAGAAAGGGTAGTTTCAGAGGCAGTTTTAAAAGCGAAGACAATCGCTGTTAAGACTCATCGTTCCAAACCTACGCAGTGTCTCACCTGACTCATGCCGAGGTACACAGACAACATACACATGCGTGTACCATGTACTAATTTCTTCAGGTTAATCGGTCGAACTTAACCTTGCATTCTATGTAATCGTAAAAAAATTTAACAAGATATTTAAAATGTTTGTTTACTATTTTATTTGTACTATCAAAGTAACGTTGCTGCAGCTTCGGAGTTTTGTTCTTTTACTGACCTAATTGATAAAATTATTTCATATGTAGCTATCACTTCAGTACATCTTCTGTTTCTTTTTTTTTAATTTTATTATGAACTTGGATTTTTATGAGTATTTAGTAGACCTCACTTTGAAAATTTCTAGACTTGAAACTTAAAAAATTTCTGAATTTTAAAGTACTTTTCTGAACTTTAAATTTGCAGCTCAAAAAATTTATCAGTTTATTTACATGTCTGAAAATACAGAAATCTATGGATTTGAAGAATAAAAGCTTTGAAAGGTAAAATGCCTGGAAGGTCCTCGTAGCCCAACAGTAAGAACGTGCAGTCCAGAGCGCAGGAAGAGTCCCGCGGTTTTCGATCGATCACCGTGCAGAGTCAGACGAAAAAGGAGCAGTATCTCGACGAGAGCAATCTTTCCAGCGTCAGTTGGCCGGACACGAAGTTTTACGAAATCCTGGTGAAATACGATCCGCGGTTCTACCTTCATCTTTTATTCAATCGCTATCACCCTCGATTCTAAATCGCGGCAGTCATGAGCGACAGCGCGGTTTCTGCCGTGATCTCGAAGACGTTTCCTTAGATCACTCGAAGAAGAAGAAGCAGAAGAAGAAGAAGAAGAAGAAGAGGCATGGACATAGAAACTGTTGAACAACGAGGACCGAGAGGGGTGGCTAGTCTCTCTTGTTCACTCTGGTAGACAGAGAATGTAAACGTGGGCGGTAGTTTACATAGAACTTTGAACCGTTTGGAGTCGATGTCGGCTGGCAATGGCTCTCGCCGGCTAAGGGCTGTAATTCAAATCGACAGTAGCATCCATTTGGTTAAGGAGGCCTTACCGAGATACGAATCAGTGATTTATAACTGGCTGCCGGAATGCGTGCGGACGTGCCGATGTCTCTTCCAACATCATCGATATCCATTATTGAGCACCTTCTTTCACCCCCGGGGCATGAGCATCGCCACGAACTTTCTGTTAAACGTTCAACACCCTTTTCTTATCCACCTCTTTTCACGCTCTCGATACTCGAACCTTTCAGCCACATTTTTCAGTCAACTCTTTGAACCACCGTAAGACCACATTCAGATGCCACATTTTTCAGGCAACGCTTTGTAGCACGGTAAGACAGATGCCACATTTTTCAGACGACTGCACAATAAGACGGACTACATTTTCGAGAAAATGTATGGCAAGGAATATATTACATATCTGGTGTTTTACGAGGTTTCTTAGGTGTTTAAAATCCATGTATTTTATTTTTCAGTACGGTTTAGTTTTACTAAATTAAGTACTTAATTGATTTATGTTAATTGAACTTTGGAGGTTTGAATCTGTTTAAAAATATTGTATGATCCAAAGGGTCCATTGCTTGTCTCATATGTCACTCATTTGCAGACAGAATGTGACAAGTCTGACTTATATTTTCAATTTGAAAATTACATACATCTATTTTTAAATGTAAATATTCAACATGGTTGTCCATTTATGAATTCCTAAATTTGAGTCTCACAAAAAATTTGGACAATTTCAAGATGTATGATCCAAAGGGTCCATTGCTTGTCCCATATGTCACTCATTTACAGACAGAATGTGACAAGTCTGATTTATATTTTCGGTTCAGAAATTACATACATCTATTTTTAAATTTGAATATTCAACATGGTTGTCCATTTATGAATTCCTAAATTTGAGTCTCACAAAAATTTGAACAATTTCAAGACACATCACTGATATTTGTGTAAATTTCATGGCATACATTGCGCGTGAGTTTCGTACATTTTCGCATACAATTTGGAGACATATATTACTACATGTAATACATGACATTGTAACGTGTTGACATCGTGTGTATTGACATTATGTGTAATATGTCCATAGCCTCATTGTGTGCAGTATCACTATGTTCATAACCTAATGGCATACAAGTTTCGTGACATATGTTGTTGTAATATGACATTGAGCGTAATATGTAGATGCTATTGTAATACGTTCATAATATTCTGTAGTATATTGATATCCCATATGTTCTGACATTATTCTCTATATCGATGATTGTGTATCTCGATGCCACTATTGTGTATAAAATATTAACAACACCGTCCATAAAATTCTTGTGTAAGTTCGAACGCGACATAAGAGTTTATCGATTCAGCAGCAAGCAATTATTTAACCGGCAAAATGGAGTTTATCCGAGTATTCGACGCGAATAAACGTGGGTTTCTGGTGTCGTCGAAATCCGAACACCGGTCGGTTCGTGCGGCTCCGGGTATACGTAGATGTACAGACGTAGATACCTCTTAACCCTTGCGATTTTCTGCGTGACCCCAAAGGGCAAGTATAGGGCCGCGCAATGTAACAATGCGTCATCTTGTCGCGCTGGGAGGTTCACTGCTTCAAGGCTAGCCGAACCTGTGACTCCGGCTGCGGAATACAATGGACGGTTCAGGCACCATCGTCGGTTCAATGCTTACATTATGACTATCCCCGTGGCTTGGCACATGTAACGATACTTATCCGTACAGGCTTTGTCTCACTCGATGGGAGGATGCGTTCGTGGGATGCGTTCTGGAAAAATTAGTCTCTATTAACGATCGACTTACCCTGCTACCATTTCTCATTCAATTTCACATCTACAGTATCGTGTCACTCGTGAAGTACGGGATGCGATGAACCACACTCGTCTTTTTACTCCTAATTGAATTTTAGGTTCTTGAGTTACAATCTGCACAATTAAGAATCACTAAAGGCAAAATGTGCTTAACATTTTCACTCTCAACGTTGCTTTAACGTTGCAGCAATAATTAGCTAGCTGTGAACAAGTATAAAATTGTAGGTTAAAAGATTAACCTACATGTGTGTCCACATCCAGAACCTTGTTTTATTCCCCCTTATTTTATTTTATATATAAAATCTAGTTTTCCCTTTTCTTTCGATGTCTGTCGATGTGGACATTGACTTTGTGCACCGGTCAATAACGAACGGCGATTGTCCAGCAACGTGGCCGTGATCTTGAATAGTAACCTTGAACGCGGGTTTCATCATTCAGCGAAGATAGAAAGGCGTTCTCCTTTCTCTCGATCGCTCCCGCTATGTATCACGGAGTTCTGTTCAATTTATTTGTTTTATCAGTTCGTAAGTTTCGCGGCAATACCGGTGGTCAGTATCGCGATAAAGTCCAGCCTGCGCAGCTGTTCAGATCTCACGATACTTCGTGGATGCTTCTGACAATCAGATTGATGCGCGTCAGTGGAATTGAAAGGGATGCGAGAGGAACGGGGCTAATTAATTTTACCGGAGAAAACTGGTTCGCGATCCATCGAACGCTTTCTATCTTTTTGTTTCCTGGAAAAACCGAGCTAGGAAAGTGTGAGTGACGGTGATTTTGGAGATGTAAAGAAAGTTGAACTATGGTGATTTTTTGGGTATTTTATTGGGTGGGTATTTAGGGATTTGAGGGTTCGGAGATTTAAGGGGATTTGAAGTTTTAAGGATTTGGAGATTTGGAAGTATGCAAGTTTGGGAGTGTGTCAGTGTGGAGATTTGTGAGAGAATTTGGGAACGTGAGAATTTGGGGATGTGGGAATTGGAGAAGTTAGAAATTTGGGTTTGTGGGAATTTGGGAGTATTAAAATATGGGATTGTGAGAATTGGAGAAGTTGGAAATTTGGGTTTGTGGGAATTTGGGAGTATTAGAATATGGGATTGTGAGAATTTAGGAATATGAGAATTTGGGGATATTAGACTATGGAAATGTGGGAATTTCAAGATCTCAGATCTAACAAATCATCGACATTGGACTTCAATTTAAAAATTTGGAAATTGTCAATGTATCAATGTGAGGATTTTCAAATTTAAAAACGTGATCATCTAAAGTTTTGAGAATATTAGTACTCCAGGATTCGGCACTCTGTAACCTTAAAAATTTCACAACTCCCAAATCTGAAAACTAAAACTTGATTTAAAGATTGCAAAACTTGACAAAACGATAGTTAAGAGAATAGAGGATCTACTCTTGATTTCAAGACTAGAGTCGCTCTAACTACATACACAAGTTAGGGTAGATAATTGTACAAAATACAAAAGAAAAGAAGATGAAAAAGGGGAACGTTGCCCCGATAGAAAGAATTCTGTGTGAGCCAGTTCGTGACGTAGCGGCGATGCACGACTTTGATAACTCCTTCCTTTCTCCGTGTCCACGTGATATCCGGACGAAAGATCGCACCGACAGTGTACGGGTACTTTCAGGGGATCGCTTTACATTCGTGAGAAGTCAATGATCTTGATCGTGATCGTTGGTTCGCCCGTTTACCTTCGGTAGAAAGAAGGACGTTGCTACGCAGAGCCACGATCCTTGGTATTTTCATCGTTCGTTGCTGACTGCAAAATGCTTCGAATGCCTCAGAACAGATGATTAGAAAATCTTCGACGCTTAAATGGAACGATTTATGAATATTACAACCTGTCGACCACGAAAAAACACTCGGCTCGATGTACCGGGGCTCGTTCGGATGTTTTGCGAGTCTCAAGTATTTCTTGCAATTTGGAAAATCTCTGAATTGACTTTTCACCGGAGATTGACTGAAAGTCGATTTCTTCACTTTACATACAATTTTACTATTTTTGTTCCGTTGTATATCTTACCAGTCGGTTAATTTACTATTGTATTCTGTTATTTGGATATTTTACTACTTTGTGATTTAATCATTTAATATACCATTTTACCATTTTATTACTTAACTATCTACATATTTAACCATTGTATTTCACCGCGTTACCACTGTAACATTTTACCATTAATCTTCAGAAACGAAAAGAATATAAAATTACTCGAGAGTTTCTCAAGTTTCAGACAGAATATAAAGAACATGAAGTTACTTGATAGTTTCCCATGCTCCCAGAAGATGTTCGAGTTAGAGGTTCAAGGTGGAAGGAACGAAGAAAGGATAGGATTCGTAGAATATCAGCGATGGTTCGCCCACGAATGTTGTTAAGGATAACGAACATGTCCAATGCTCATGATCGATTGCGTGCTCAGCAGAGAAGCGCTTCGAATTCCGTTACCAGGAAACAGCCAAGTCGTGTTTCTCGTAGCCTAAGATGAATTTCTGTTGCTGTCAAGGAGGCTGGACACAGAAATGAGACGTCAATTACTCAGGATACGAAACACCTTAAATCATCGGGTCGGAAATTAATCCTGTACTATCCTGTGCAATTTATTCACGATTTATATTCAATCAGTCACGCCCATGGGGTACATCTAACGGAATTTGTATTACAACCGGACAACCGTAACGTGGACATAACAATTTTTCATCGACCACGAAATACTTATTAACTTTCTTGTATTTTATTTGCTATTTGTTAATTGTGACGGGAAATTAAAAGGGAATCTGAAATGTAATCTTGCTGATTTGTAATTTAAATATTATCTTAGAAATTTGTTATTTAATTATTTGTAATTAATTTTAATTGTCATGTGTTATATCGCCACGCATTATATTGTCACACGTTGTTTCACAAAAGTTGTAAAGTCAGCCGTTTTCTCTCCACACGTTAGCATGATATCAGCACGCTTTGTATTATCACGCGTTATATCGCCACTTATTATATAGCCTCGCGTTATATCACCACTCGTTGTTTGACTACAAGTTATACAGTTGATTGTTAGATACCTTGCGTTGTATAGCCATTTTTCATATCCCCATTTGTTATATCGCCGCGTCTTGAGTCACTTCGCTTTAGATCTCCACGCATTCTTTGACAAAAAATTAAATCAAGCATTTGTTGAACCATTCAGCGTTATATCAGCACATTACATCGCCTCGCGTTATATCGCCATAAATTAAAATTTCTCGTTTCAGCACTAATTTAAAAATGTATTAGTATCAGATTGAATTGGGAGATTTTTAAAAAAGGAAAATGTATTTTTCCTTGAAATTGCAATATATTGAAGATTGAAGTAAATCGTAAGAGAAGGAATAAAGTGCGATCTAGGATTGTTGAGATCTTCTTCAGGGATTCTGTGGATCTGTTGGCACATCCAGGAAACGTTCCGGCAGCCAGCCGCTGACTTTTCGCTAACGTCGATCCGCGACCGTCCGCGTTCCATTGTTCTCCAAGTATTTGCATACGATTTAATGGAACATCGGGGCCCTATTGTGCATCCCTGGAGACCTTATGTAACCACGTTCAAGGTGATACCATCTTCGACACGTAATCGCATGCGTAACTTTATCGATGCCACCGGAAGACCCTTAATCGGATGCTGAGGTGCTGTACGGTTTCTTGTAAAACAACCTTAAGACACAGTACCCATTACATCTGTACCACTCGCTCTGACGGAGTCATTAGCTTACTTCTGCATTAGGTTTTGCGCAAATTGTACCTTGGGCGATTGAAGATTTCAAAAGTCATCAAATTTTTAAGTTTTTGATTTTTCACATTTTCATATTTTTTTATTTGTGAAGTTTCTGGTTCATTTTCCAATATACCAATTTTCTGATTTACTAATTTCTCAATTTCCAAATTCCCCAAAGTTCCAATTTTCTAATTTCCCAATTTACCAAAGTTTTAATTACTCAATTTCTTAATTTCCCAATTTACCAAAGTTGTAATTTCTCAATTTCCTAATCTGCCAATTTCCAAATATCCCAGATTTCCAATTTCACAATTTCCTAATGGCCTAACTTTCTAACTTCCCAAATTACTAATTTACTCGATTTCCAAATTTTTATTTCAGAAAATTCCTACAATCAACCATTTACTCTACAATTAATAGCAACTTTCATTGACGGAAATTTTCACGAATGAAAAATGTCTCGATAGTTAGACGTTAGATTAACGATACTTTCACGATCGTTTCGACACCGTGCAATCTGAAAATGCGCTCGGAGTTTCCTTTCGGTTCGCGTATGATTTGATGGAAGATCACGGGTCCATTATACAACTAGAAGCCGGACGATGCAATCTTCGACACGTAATCATGATCCACTACCGCAGGTTTAATTCTCGAATGTTCGTAACTCGCTCCGAACAGAAACTATAATTTTAATACCTATAATTCTATCCAATTACAATTTTCTTACGTTAGTAATACTTAATCATTCAAAGATATTTTTTTTATCTAAAATTACTGAGAACATTCAGTAACTAAATTTATAAATTAAATTTACAACTTGAATTAATAATTAATCCATTAATTTACCGATCTAGTACGGATAGTTACTCAATACCATCAATTATATTGATATTTAGTAAATCAGTTCATTACTTTCGTTTTAATATTCATCAAAATACGTAAGAATTAAGAATTAATAGATGATTTAAAAACTGCAGGTTTCGAAATAAAATAATGCAGTAAAAATTTGCAAAAAATATCGGGCATATTCGTAATTTTATCGGTCGCAGAATGTATTTCACGTCTGACGAACTCGGACGCAACTGCTGCGTCGTGTCTGCACGCACACGGCTCGCTTCACTTGTAGTCGTCTTTCATGAAGCGTGTATCCGCTTCCGGCGGGATGATTCGCGGAGGACACTCCGGTCACTGAGTACGCATAATCCATTGATAATTATGTAATGAATCGGTCGTACTCCGATCGACGAAACACCATTATTTTGGAATTCAATGGACAGCAATTTTCATAGCGATTCACCTTGCGTCGATTGTTGCAACGCTCAATGATTCTCTAATCGTTTATTTCCAAAACTTGCATAAATATGTAAATAGTGCATTCACGATTACGCAATATTATTCTCTGATTCATTTATTCTTCCGACGCGATCAGTTTCAAGAGTCTAAACATAAAAAATGTACAAAATGAATTTGCATTTAATAATATGTTTGTTGGTACGGCCTAACAGATGTGACGAAGGTTGCAGTAATTATTACACGGTTGTTAACATAAATTATGGAAGAGGAACATTCTAGACACCTGTGTTCAAAGACGCAGGTGAGAATTTCAATTGAAACTCGATTTAAGACTGTTCGCACAATTGTGTCGTATCTTCTTCAGCTGACGTATGAACGCATTCAATGCACATGTGATGCACACATGTTGAACAGGTCCAACCACCTGCCGGACATATTCCCTTTGTTGTTCGCGAGCTTTCTGTCGATATCCGACGAACGACGACGCAACAGGTTACACGCTCTTCGAACACGTTCAACTGTGTCCAAATGTTTATTACCGTGTTCTGTAACCTGCGACTAGTTCTTTAGACTGGCGGATTGTTCTATGTTTACGAGCGTAGGAAAAACGATTCCCACGAACAAGATCATCGGAGATCGAGAAAACTTCGTCGGCTGAGCGTGATTTAGTAGCTCGAAAGGTTAATTCGTTGTTCGGGGATTATAATTAACACGTTGAATACCGCAGTGAAAACGTACGTGTTACGATATAATTGCAAATGTTTGAAATATTTCTATCGACACTGTTACTACTTGTATTTTGTGTAAGAAATATTTAGAACTTTGAAATTTCTATTTTATGTACTTTCGAACTTTACTGCTGTACAAATCTACATTTCAATTATATAATTTTACATAATTTTACAGATATATAATTCAGTAAATTTGCAACTTTTACAATTTTCTAATTTTACAATTTTACAATTTTTCAATTTTTCAATTTTTCAATTGTTCAGTTGTTCAATTCTTCAATTCTTCAATTTTTCAATTCTTCAATTTTGCAATTTTTCAATTTTTCAATGTTTCAATTTTTCAATTTTTCAATGTTTCAATTTTACAATCTTTCGATCTTTCAATTTTTCAATTTTTCAATTGTTCAATTGTTCAATTGTTAAATTGTTCAATTGTTCAATTGTTCAATTCTATATTTTATTCTAATTCTTCAAATTTAAATTTACCAGTTTTGAAGATTCCTGCACAAAAGTACCTAACCAATTACAGTAATAATTGCTAGAATATTGTTCCCAACAAAAAGAAAACGAAACGGTACACACAAAGAGCAATTTAAAAGACTTCCTTCCGTCGTAATTAATTTAATGAAGCAAGAATTATTTTTTAAATACTCCTATACCTCGTGTAATTGATGAGAGCCTCGTCTTAGTGGTTTGACGTAATCAAGGTCTCTTAATGATTTTACGTAATACTCTTGAAAGATGAAGATTAATTGCTCAGAAAAACAGATTGGTTCCCAGACTTTTTACATCTTTATTTATTAAAACCCAAAACCCGTTAGAAAAAAATTATTCAGACTCTCGACAAATGTCCACGTTTATATTATCTTTTTTTATGTAAACGTTTAACTCTTCCTTTTCAATTTTCGAATTAACGAGTCGACAAAAAAGGTACAACATAATTCATTGCAGTTTTTTTTATAAAATCAATTAGGCGCGTACTTAACGAGCAAGCAACTCACTTAGCAGAGTTAATTAAACGCAAACAAATTTTGTTTAGCCGAATCACCGCTTTGTAATCTCGACGGAGCGTACAATGAACTGTTTATTGAACTCTCACAATGGTTCTGCTAACAGACCTTCCACTTATTTGCATTCAAATTTACTGAATCACCCTCGATCAATCTATGACCTTGTACAAGTATCTTCACGGAGCTAAAGATTGATTCAACGATCGAAGGCATACTCGGTACCAGAATATTTCAATTACTTTCTTTTTAATACAAGATCGATTACTTAGTGATATTCCATATTTATTGCTAGTAATCTTATTCCATACTTCAATTTTTTTATTTTATTTATTATGGTGTAGATGGTCAGAAATCTCCGATTCATGTTCTTGTAATATATTCTACGATTCAATGTAATCTATTGTAACATGGACTCTCGTTATATTGTCATCCTGGTTCCTACATCCCAATATCCCAATAAAATATTGAAGGAGAAAACTTTTTAGAGAATCCGATGGAGTCTCGCTATATGGCCCTATTAAACTATGGGTTACATCCTATTTATAGACAGCCAATAGTAATTACTTGTCATTGTTCAGGAATTATTTAAATTTGTAAATACGCGAATATTTCTGCCCATATTTTTCTTCTTGTAATAAAAGTCTTCGTTGATCTTAGCAAACGTTCCACCTGTTGGTACGTAATATACATGTTCCACTACATCGACCACTAATCTCTCCTTTGGTCTCTGAAAAGGGGATGTTCGTGACGTCCACGTTGTCACAGGGGTCACGGTTTCGACATAAATACCGAGATAGCAGTGTCAGATACGAGGCAACCTCGCTATCTTCCGCACGAACGCTTGGACGATACTGCAACGCGATTATGATTCAGGCTGCTTCGAAACAAAGCCAGCAAATTGCTCGTAATGCTCGTCGATGCTCGAGGTCTCTTCAGCAGCGATTGTTACTTAAAACGTTATGACCGTCGAGCTCTCCGCTTAATTACACGTCGACAATATTTATGATTACCGTTCCAATTAACGCGAGAGCCTCGCGCCTTTGATCGCGAACCGTAAACATTTTACAAAATTTTCGCCGTCCACGAGTACCGTTTCACAACGTCGAACTTGAAGTGTTCAGATAATCTCTCGATCGCGCTTAAAAGTCGGTGGTCGAAATATTCTTCGTTAATTAACGATATCGATGCATCGGATGTTAAAAATGCCTTCTCATTTTCACTTCTTTGGTTCCTTTTTGTGAGTCTGACCAGTTAATTGTATCTTAAGAGCACTATTAGTGAACGTAATTTAAACTTCCAATCATTAATTGTGAAATTAAAGAATTTATAAACTTTCATGTAATTTTAATATTTATAAAATATCGTATAATCTGAGGACCTATCACTAGAGTGCAAGTTGAGAATTTACAAATTAAGAAACTAGAAACTCTAGAAACATAGAAGTTTAGTCTATCTATCTCTGTCCAGAAATTCTAACGCTATTTCAGGCAGATAAATAACACATATCTTGCAATTTAAGTATATCACCAAAAGTAAATTTGCAATTCCATTCCAATTGATGGCCATCGAATGATATTAGAAATGACTGTAACGCATGAAATTATGATAGGTATTCCAAGGGTTCCCCAGCGATGGATTCGGGTGCCCGCAAGCGTTGGCGCGCGTGCACGCGCCACAAAAGGATCGCGAGGAGCGTGCGCGCGAGATTCGCGCCAGATAGAAGTCGGCGTTGTCGCGCGGCTCCGACTGACGTACAAATTGCCGGACGGCTACTTAAAACGAACAAGTGTTCATTACCCACCGCGATAACTTTGCTCGCGTCCGCGAGACTCCGCCTCGTAAATTCAGCCCGAAACCGGACGACTAAATACGAAGAAACGTGGCCGGTATTCCTCGACCGTTTAATCCCAGCCACTTTGTCACCTCGCGACCTTCCCTGTCTTCTTCCCTCGCTGCAACACCGATTACGTTCAAGTTATTGCAATTGTGTTCGAACGTGTTCCTACCTTTCGAGGAATTTCGATGCACTCTATTACATCTCATCAGTGTCCTCATTCGCTCGTGTGTTCGAATTACTGAAATCGTTTTAATCGCTACTCCTTTAACCGCTATTCAAATAAATTTACATTTATTTCAGGTTCTCTGTTTCTCAAAGATATTTCAGTTAATAGATTTTCAGATATTCTGGAAAGACTCGAAATTTATATTGACATTTGCACAATTTTTCGAAGGAGATTTTTAGAGATTTTTTGCATATTTATTTTATTTGCGTTATTGAGGTTTTGAAGTCTCGGGTGGTGGACAAAGAGATTCAAGTTTTAGAATAGGTCAAAATTTCAAGCTTTTACTTTTATATTTTTTCAAAGTTTCAAGTGTTCAAGATTATAATTTACAGATTACAAGTTTTTAAACTGTCAGATTTTAAGATCTCCAAATTTTTAAGGACTCACGTTTTTGCATTAAGAAATTGTTAAAAATTGAAGTTTGCACATGTACAAATTTTTAGATTCATAAGTTTACAGATTTAGAAATGTTGACAAAGTATCGACACAGATCAAGTGTGCTATATTATGAACATAATGGTACTGAATTAACTATGTCTCTTCTACAAGGACTGTAGAACTAATAAGTCCTTCCTACAAGGACTGTAAAAATGTACAAATACAGAGTGGTTATATTATGAACATACTGATACTTCATTCACTAAATCCTTTCTATAAAGACTGCAAAAGTAATAAGTCCTTTCAACAAGGACTGTAAAAATGTACAAATATAGAGTAGCTATATCATGAACATACTGATACTTCATTAACTAAGTCCTTTCTATAAAGACTGCAGAAGTAATAAGTCCTTCCTACAAGGACTGTAAAAATGTACAAATACAGGGTGGCTATATTATAAACATACTGATACTTCATTCACTAAGTCCTTTCTACAAAAACTGCAGAAGTAATAAGTCTTTTCGACAAGGACTGTAAAAATGTACAAATACAGGGTAGCTATATTATGAACATATTGATACTTCATTAACTAAGTCCCTTCTACAAGGATTGTAAAAATGTACAAATACAGGGTGGCCAAGATAAAGAAGGCCTGGAGTCACACTCTTTCAGATTCATACCGAGCCTCTTATCTTGGGCACTCAGTACATAAAGATTAGTTTGCACCGTTTAAAATAGTACAGTTATCAACAACAAAACGAACACTGCAAGGTTCGAAAATGTTGCTTCTCGCATGATCGAGAATCAGGGGTTGCACTCGTGATCGATGAAGAAACAGTAATCGCTACATCGGACGACGACAAGTGTTTTTTCCTGGCCACAGAACAATGGCTGTTCTATCCAGAACACCCGACGAGAAATCAAGGGAACAAGGACGGAGGGAACAGAACTGACCTTCCTTATACACGTGTTCACATAAAACATTACGATCTTTTATGCGGTCACGTTCGCGGCGATAACCCACGACTTCTCGTGCCTTCTTCTGCGCGACGCGACGGGACTCGGTTCTCTCCCTCTGCACCCCCATAAACTCCCCACCATCGGCTTTTATTATTATCCCGGTTTTTTCGCCATCGTTCCTCCGGTTTCGCGGGATAGGACACCCACGGCACACTCGCTAGGATTCCGTGCAACCTGGATACTTGCGAACGGCCGCGGAAGGTCAGATGATGACTCGCGATTCCGGAAGGGATAATAGGTGGTCTGCATTATTCAGGACCTTAGGATGCAGGACCCGAGCGTCCGGAGCCTCACGTTTCCTTGCTGGGTCCCTCCAGTCCCCTACAAAAATTCATCCCTGTCGATTCGATCCTTGAATCGGATTGTGGTCCAACTATTTTTTATTCATGCTTTCTTCGTACAAAATTGGACTAAACTGAGTATTCAAATATGGTCTCATGGGTATCGAGGCATATTTAATTAGTAACTGAGAAATTTCAATTTACACTGATATCATCATATGTACATACATGTACGTACATCATATGAGATGTACGTACATGTAAACATGTGTTCAGTTGTTGGTTTTAACTCAGACATAGTGTAAAATAGTGGCAGTAATTCCTTAAACAAAATGGAAGCATTTGGCTGTTACAGTTAACCATTTTGAAACCTTCTAGTTGCAAAATTGTTCATGAACGGTTCATGTTCACTTTTCCATGAATTTTGAAGTTATAATTAATGCTCTGTTATTAATAGCTACAATTGCCTACCTTGTTGTGTATACATATGTACATATGTGTAACTCCTTACACATACTTGATTTTAACACATACCTTTTAACCACTGAACACCTGTGTTCTACACTAATTAATATGACAGTAACAATTACTTTAGTATCAATTTTCCAAATTTTTTATTATAATTTACAAGTGTCTCCATGTTTTACAAACTGCAAGTACGAATTACAGAGTCAGTTTCATCTGAAACATTGAACACCCAAGGAACAAACAAGCAAAACTTTGATGGCGTTGTAAATCTAATTTGTTGCAATTGAAGTAGCAGTTAAAATTTATTTTCTTACCGAATCTTAAAAGTTACGACCAGTATTCTTGCATGGTAAACTGTGTGGCAATCGTTACTTAAGATCCGTGAACGAGATTCGAAGATCTTGTTTTTGCTGTTAGCGGCGGTTGCACGAACCTCAACTTTGTGATTTAAGTATACCGATTATAAAAATAACTACCTTGCGTCCTCTGAACGATCTGTAAATTTTATGAGGAATCAGTTGCTTGTCGATCGAAATTACCAGGCGTTCCCTGAATTTTCAACGTTGAATCAATAACAGTTTAGGGAGCACATGCAAGTGTTGAGATAATTTTAAAATTCTACTTTATTATGTAAATTCTGGAGGTATTTTAAATAACACGGGGTTCTCAAATATAAAATTAGTTTTTATATATTGTGTTGAGGTGTAAGAATTTATTTTCGGAAGCATTGTGTCAAATTAGAGTATAAAATTATTTTTTGAAATTGTGGAAATTTGTAGGGGTGTGATAACATTTTTTTTGAAACATTGTATAAAATTATAAAATTGTGATGATAGTGTTTCTTGAAATATTTTGTTAATATGTGCAAATGTGATAGAATTATTTTTTGAAACATGTAAAATTATAAGACTGACAAAATTATCTTTCAAAACGTTGTGTAAGATAAAAAAAATTGTGACGAAATTATTTTTTGAAACATTTTGCAAAACTACAGGAATAAAAAAATTATTCTGTGAGACGTATAAAGTTAGTGATTCAAAAAATAATTTTAATTCTTGTAACTTTATACGTCTCACAGAATGATTTTTGTGATATAAAAACGTAACGAAATTATAAAAAAAAAATTGTGTAAAACAGAAAATAAAATTAAAAAGAATTATTAATACAATTTTTTAAGGCACGAGAATAAGAAGAACGTAAGTTTCAGCAGTATACCTTACAAGAGAAATTCGACTCGAAAATAGCACAGTCAAGAGTCGATGCCCGGAATCCACGAACTTATTTGCACAAATGCGGGAGTCATTTTTCGAGAAGAAACAAAAAGAGTATCACCTATTAACCGCACGATAGGGTTGAAATTCTCGGTGCAGCATCGCGTGCGAGAAAACCACTGAGAAAACCCCTGGAGCCTTCTTTGCCATGCAGCTTAACGTGTCTTGTTATTTCTGTTATTGGCATCGAAAGAAGCACGAAAGTTGCCGAGGAACGTATTACTTTCAAGATCAAATAAAATATCAGTTTCTTTTAACAATTTAATGATGATTAACGACTTTTAATGTGCTCAACGATCGCTGATATTTTCTTATGTCTTCATTGATTAATGCTCGTTTTATTTCCATAACGTACTTCGTACAATAACGAATGGTTTTTTCAATACGCATGGTGGTATGTTAATGATAATATGTTAATGAAGTTTTTCAAATAAATTACTTTGACCTGCAATTCGTTTAGTGAAGTACTGTATCTTAAAGTTTAAAGCTCTTGATATGTAGCTACTGCATGTTTGTATGTACATGCATGTTTATATATGCATGTTTGTATATCTGTGTGCGATCGTATTCGAGGTAGGTGGGCCGTCAATCACGTTTGGCCTCGATAAACGGTTTCATCGACAACTCTTTGTCGTCTGCTGGACATGCTGCTATCTGCACAATAAGGAAGCGTTGCAAAATTCTTTTGCGTTGAAAATGCTATTGTTGTGCTGTTTGTCTCGTAGATTCTTGTAACGTTACTCCATTGCTATGGTACCATTTTACTACGTCGTTCACAGCATTTCAGTATTGATTTTTAGTCGTTGTACGAAAATTTCTGTTCTATTGTATAATTTATTATTACTACTTACTTATACTACTATATTATATTTATGTTAATTTGTATACAATAATATTTTCTGTTATTAAATTTCAAGACCAGTTGCACTTATCAATCTCAAGAACTTCCTGATAAAACCTAACATTTTTTATAACAATGTAACAATATAGCATAACATACATGTGTAACATATAACAAACACAAATTCGCTATAATCCATCATTACAAGTTTCAGGTTTCTCGAGCTTGTAACAAGGTGTAAATGCACAAAGACTTCCTGTTTCGTGATATTAATAATAGTCCCTTTGATTTTTGCCGTCTGATAAGCCGACAAGCTTAAAAGTGTCGTATGAATATTTAATATAGCAAATGACAAGTTATTTCCACAGGTCACATTTATCCGCCCGAGGCGAGAACGCTGTTGAAAAGATTGAAGGTAGTCCGCGTAAGAAAGTTGAAGAGGTATATAAATATTAAATTGATTTACAAAGTGTTGCGAATCAGTAACAATTTCTCAATTAAACTTAAGCAATAAATCACTCGATTTACCGGTTCTTCCGGCACGTGGTTTGCAGTGTTGCATTCGTAACGCGAGTTCTTCCAACGCCTCGCGATAATTTACGCTTGCCGACGCAAGGAACAGCAAAATTTTATCCGTAATCACGACTCTGTTCCACAGTTCAGAATCACCGCATCAGGTACACTCAGGTACAACGCACATTTTCTGGTAGGGACAAGTACAGAAATGTCTAGGTTATATTCTTTTTCATATTCTTCTTTCAGGTTAGGTTTTCATATTCTTCTTTTAGGTTAGGTTTTCATATTCTTCTTTTAGGTTAGGTTCTTATATTCTTCTTCAAGGTTAGGTTCTTATATTCTTCTTCTAGGTTAGGTTCTCATATTCTTCTTCTAGGTTAGGTTCTCATATTCTTCTTCAAGGTTAGGTTCTTATATTCTTCTTCTGGGTGAGGTTATCAAATTTCTTATCTACCAAATTTCCAAGTTTCTCAATTTTCACATTCCTTTCTTCCAAATTTTCAAATTCACAAACTTTGAAATTCTCAAATTCACAAATCTTTGAATCTACAAATCTCCTAACTTTCATAATTGCAAATTTCCAAAATCTCTATATTCCAAAATCCCCATATCCCAAAATCCCCATATCCCAAAATCCCCATATTCCAAAATCCCCATATTCCAAAATCCCCATATCCCAAAATCCCCATATTCCAAAATCCCCAAATCATCAAATCCCATAATTCCCAAATCCCCCAATCCCCAAATCCCTAAATATCAAAATTTCAAATATTCCAAATTCCCTAATTCCCTAATTTCCATATCCTCAAATCCCCAAATTCCCTAATTTCCAAATCCATAAAACCCCAAATCCTTAATTCTCCTAATCCCCTAATCCCCTAATCCCTAAATCCCCTGAATTCCTAAAACCCCCAAATCCTTAAGTCCCCTAATCTCCATATCTCAAAATCCACATTTTCCTATATCCCACAATCCCCATATCCCAAAATCCCCACATCCCAAAATCCCCACATCCCAAAATCCCCACATCGCAAAATCCCCACATCCCAAAATCCCCACATCCCAAAATCCCCACATCCCAAAATCCCCACATCCCAAAATCCCCATATCCCCATATCCCAAAATCCCCATATCCCAAAATTCCCATATCCCAAAATCTCTGAACTCCGAAATTCCTAATCAAATCTCCAGCTACCTAATTTCGAATTACCAAAATTCCCAGCTGTCCAAATTTGAAATTTCCGAATTAAATCTTGGGAAAGCATTGCACCCGACTGTACTGTCCTGTACACGCGCGCATACGTCACACGTCTACGACACGTGGAAAGCAGCCTTAAATACATACGTGGTACCACATCCTTCGTAAATCATCGTCGAAGGGAAAAAGAGACGCCTCTGTGCACGGTTAACATAGTTGTCTCGTTGTTTCCTTCGCGAACGTAAACTTTATACAAGCTTCACCGACGTTTTTCCACCTGTTACCTGACAGGTTCCTCATCTCTAGTCTTTCCACATTTTCATGGTGTTTTCGATGTCGATAATAATGTACAAAGACGAGCAATGAAACGAGATAACGACCACAAATGATACGTTTACCTATATGTTTCGAGTAACACTAAGGTTACTGGAATAACAACACTGCTTTCGAGGGATGAACAGAATGTCTTTTCTTTGTTTCTGGATTCTTACGGGGAACCGGTACCATGTAATTACCATGAAATACCGCTATGGTGTTATCACACCTTTCTGTCTGTTCTCTTTGTCGTATCTCGAATCGAGATTGCGATCTTCTCTCGTCTTTATAAAGTGGTTTGACCTGAGACCTTGATACTTGACTTCGACCGCATGCTTTCTTTCTCCAGGTGAAGCTTCGAAACCTTTTCGAAGTTTTGGTTACAATTCTGAACGGTTTTGGTTATAATTCGTAAGGTACTTTCTTTGTTCTATTTGTTATTCGCTAGAAGTAGCTGAAGCTACTGTTTCTTTTCTACATAATTAGAAATAATTAGCAATACTTCTGTATAGTATACTATAATTAAAACTGTATCCAAGTGTAACGTTTTTACTTTTCTTTCCATTTTGTCATTTTTATCTAGTTTATCAAATACAAATTATTATTTGGATACGAACAATTTTGCATTTATAAAATGTATTAATTTTGGAACTTCAAAATTAATAGACGTCAGTCTTAACTTAAACGACTTAAACTAAACAAGAGAAAAATGTGTTGACATCAAATCTATAAGACCGGTAGGTTCGTACAATTATCGTTAATAATCGTAATAGCGGACGTGTAGGAGCACGGAAATAGTCGAGATAGAAAATTCGTTCATTGAAATTAAGCCGTATATAATCAGATAATGTTCTAATTTCTCGGCGAAGCTCTTCCCCTTAATGTTCGATCGGAAGTTCAAGCATGATAAATGGATCCTGTGCTTCGATGCTGCTAACGGTACTATCAGATCCTTTTATCCTTCTCCTGCAACCTCATATCCGCAATCACGATGAAAGCCTTCTAGCTGTCCACATGCACGAAGTGACTTGACCTCGGACCTCGATACTTAATAAATCGAACTTTTTCTCGCATGCTACCATGCCTTTCAACTCGTGTTGTTCATCCTCGCATTTGACACGGCGGATCAATCACTTTGACCCTCGTAGAAACGTCATTGTACGATTTACGAAACTGGATTTTTAAGAACGATTTAATAATTGCAGTTTTAAGAATAGTTACGAAACATTAAATTCATGTATCTAAATTATTATATATTTATTAAATTTAATTTATATTTACATTCATACGATATTTTTTTAATGATTGGACACTAAAACTGGGGACACTGTACAATTTAAATATATTACATTTTTTTATTAGTTCTTCAATAAATTTGCTGCTGTAAATTTTTATTTTGTAAAGTAAGATTGATGCTGTACATTTTGTATAGTTTGTGTAATTAATTTTACAGCTGTGTCAAAATGGTTGTTTGCTTCATTCAAAGGTAATATAACCTATAAGTGTGTTGTTGGAAAATACTGCATTACTGATGTGTTACGAAAATTAAATTTTTCCAACGTTTATTGTTTTATTATGTTTAGAATCCTCGTTATTTTTACTGCAGTCTTTCATCAACAGTATTGATATTGAAATAAACTATACAATACACTTATTTTTTCATTAAAGAATTATTTCACCAAAATGGTTCTTGTTGTGTCATCAATTTTCAGATTCGTCTTCATGTTAAAAAAAAAATGGAGTCACGTCCATGTCTAACGGACGTAATCCTCTAAACTTGAATTTGACAGGCAACTTCAATCGAATTGCTAAGAATTTGAAAGGCCCAATGGGACCGAAACGAAGTTCGTCGCGTACGGAACCGTGAAGTAACGGTACAGGGATTCTGGAACCCCACAAAGAAAAAAAAAAGAAGAAAGAATAACAAGACAACTCGGCCATTCGCGATCCCTCCATACGCTCCGTTCTTTCCAACGCTGCCTCTCGTGGGTTCTTTCTCGTTCATATCCCGTTTACGCCTCTTTCGGCCGTACAGCGAGACCCGTAATTTAAATGGAATGCGGTGTAAATTGTGTCGACGATACGTTGCTCGATAATTAGTCCCCAAACGGACGATTCGAGAGAACGATAGGAACCTAGTTTTGATAGAGAATTCGTGAGAGAAAGCAATTACTGATCGTTCCATGGATTTTCGTATTGCCGCTGGATTTTACGATCAGATACTCCGAAATGTCACGTAGGAAAATGTACGTAAATAGCTTAGTTCTTGTGATACGAGAAAATTTTAAATTGGTTACAAACATAAGAGTATACATAAGTTTGTAAAATAGTCACAGAAACGTAAAATCTAAATTTAATATGTAATTGAACCTTCTATATAATATAAAGGAAATTTTAGAAATTTTTCTAATATACAAGCTGCTTCACATTTGAATCATATTAAACTACATAAAATACAATAAATAATTGTTACCTACTTCCTGAAATTTAATATAATATAAACTTTTTATTCTTATTCGATATAAACCTCTATATTGCCTATATCAAAAAACCACCCTACTACCCGCCAATACTGCACCCAAATATAAAATCTAAATTCTGAATTAAATTTTAAATTTCGTCGATCACCCCGTATAAATAACTGCAACGATAGTTTGAAGATTTCGTAAACGACCAAATAATTAATTAACCTAGCATTTTTGAAGATCGCCGCTCGTTAACGCGTGTTTCGTTAATCAGCAACGTGCATCGTTCTCGGAAAGGGACACTCGGTAAGTTTATTCTCGCGTTGATTTATCGATTACGAGTGCGGTTGATTTTTTTTCGTCGCGCAACGAAAAATCGTTGATCGTGAGCCGGAGTTCGTGTAACACAATTACCTGTTCCATTGCCTCCCTGCATTGTTACGCGGATCCGTTTACGTTGGCCGAACTTTCCCTCCACGAATGGTGCCGGAACGAGACGGAATCGCGTGTCGTGATTATATTATGGCGCCCCACCGCAGTCGAATATTATTTGCATCGAAATTTCTGACAGCTCAGATTGCGTCCCCTTATGTGTATGTACGGTTCAGAGGAAAAAACTACCTCCAGAAAAAAATGACAATGAATATGAGAAAGATCCCTTATTTGTAAATTGAACAATCAAAACAAAACTAAATATTATATCCTCTATTATTAAAAAATTGTATACATTTTCGAGAGTAGCCCATTAACACGCAAATCTGTGTATTTGCTTACAGATTCCTCGATCGGTGATCATCGTCAGGGTCGAATGTCCCTTCAGACTGAGCTACCATCGTCGAAAGCGAAGAGGGAGCAAGCTCTCCGCAGCATTTTGGCGGCGAGAAGACGACAGATTTTGGGTCAACGACCAATCGAATCTAGAAATCAGAATCGTGCAAAACCCACAGAAGCGAAAGAAACGTCGGACGTTCTGGAAGCTCAAGAAACGAAACATGGGATGTACGTGACGGCATCAGCGAACGGGAAAGTGGAGCACTCGATCGATGAAGAATTAGCGATCAAGGATGTGGACATCGAATTCGTCTCGAAAGAATTGGATAGCAAACGGCCGGTGGAGAGTTCGAAAAGATCCAACGAAACTCTTTCAAGTGTCGATAAGCCTGACTCCAAAACGGAAACTTCGACCAATCAAAAGAATTTATCTTCCACAACGTCCGGTCAGAAATCTTCGGACACGGATATTCGGAAGAAGAACATCGTCTCGATGCCAGAGTCGTTGTACAACTACTTCAGGCCGGTGGAGAGTAACATACCGGTAGAGGACATGTCTCAGTTTCTGTATTTCGGTCAGAAGATTCAGCCGGAGGCTCAGAACAATACGGGGAACAATTCCGTGGAGGCGACGCCAACGGCGCCAACCGCGCCCAGTTCTCGAAGACGGTACTCCATGAAGAGGTACACCACGACGACGCCGGTATCGATGCCGATCCCACGGCTGGAGGAGATAATAAACGAGGAGATGAACATCGCGGTGGAGCGTCGCACCGTCGAGAAGAACAAGATGTCGAAGATCAAGAATGCCTTCAGGAGCCCGGAAAATGGCGTCTATTATAGGAAAAGCAGACCGACCGAGCCGACGATCGCTTCGAACGTTATCATGGCTGGCAATACCACGGATACGAAGTCGGGTGGCGACGGGTTTCACGAGGACAACCCGTCCGCTCACGCCGACACGCCGGGCCAGCTGCGGCACGAGAGAGGAAGTGCTGCTACCCACGTGGTCGCTGAAACGAGGAATGCGACCAACTCGACCCAGATACCGTACCAGCAGCCCGTTTCCGCGAACACGTACGAACCGACCGAGACGGAAAGTGAGACCGTTTCCCGCGATCGTCCTACGGACTCCTCGAGCGAGCCCAACGCGATGTCGAACGGAGTGGAGCAATCCAGAGCTGCTTCGATGAGCTCTACCGTTGAGGATACTTCCCCGATGGAACGAGATAAAAGCGACTGCGCGATCGAGGACAAGATTTCCTCGACGGAGATGGATATGTACGGCGATCAAACAGAGAAGAAGATCAGGAGGATCGACTACGAAGCGGATTTCAATAGAAAATCCGATAAAACGGATCAACCTCGAGGCTCCAGCTCGCGCGAGAACAATAACATCGAGACGTCGACGTCCAGGGAGAAGATCGGTCGGGCGAGCACGGAGCCGTTTCGGATCTCGTGGACGTCTCCCGAGACGTCCACCCTGAGGATCATCGTAACCGAGGGAAGTCTGGAGCAGGGTTTCGCGATCGGCGCGGACTCCGCGGAGAAGTATACCGTTAAACCGGTCGATTCCACGGAGGAACGAGTTCGTAGCGTCGCTTCCGGCGATGTTCCCACCACGAAGGCTCATTCGACTACGACGACGACGACAACGTTCGAGGCAACGACGAGCGGATCCAGCAGCGTGTCCGCGATCGAGCCGGCACTAGCACGGCCGAAAGGTCGACTACGGGAACAGAAGCAGCAACAGCAACAGCAACGGCAGCGCACGGAAGGGAATAAGGTAGATCGTGAGGAGAATCAGGATCGGCAGCAGCATCGACATCAGGAACAACAGCAGCAGCACGTGTACGCTTACACGATAACGAACGTGACGCGGCTATTGCGCAACTACACCGGACCTGGGTTAAGCAGAGAGGAAGAAGGAGGGCCAGAACGGAGCACCGGTACGACCGAGATAACGACCGGATCGCTGCAGCGGCGTCAGCCACCGCCGCCGTCTCTTCTTCTGCTTCCTCGTGCCGGTAGTGGTATAGAGGCGGCCAGAGCGCCGGTGGAACTCAGTGCCGGCACAACCGTCGAGCCAGTCGGTGGAGAGTCCGTGGCACACCTGGTGGGGGAACGACCGAGGAAGGTGGTCGCAGTCGCGCCGCAGTCGCAGCAACGCGCGGTCAACGAAACGACGACGACGGTGCAGCTGACCAGCGTAAACAAGAGCGGCCCGTGGTCGGCCAAGCCGACGGAACCGAGCAACACCGCTGCCCGAGGAGCAGTTCGATGGAACCATACTAAAACCAGGAACACGGACCTCGAGGGTTTCGGGGACAGGAGGTTCCTCAGGAAATCGGCGAGCGCGGTGCTTAATCAGCGAATCGGAGCGAGCGGCGACGAGGACGTTCCGGTAATCGGGAAAAGACGGAGGCCGACAAATGGCCAGATCGGCTCGTCCAGCAGGAGGGTGAAAGGTTCCAGCAAGATCGTGGACGAGAACTTCGCCGTGTCGAATGGTTCGATCGGTGATAAGAGAAATTTCGGTGCCGAGAAGAAGACAGAGGATGCGGTGGAGGGTCGAGGCTTCCGAGAGCTCGCGTCCGTTGATGTGAATCGAACGAGCGAGAAAAACGTCGCGATAAACGAGACGGTGGAAAACGTCACGATGCAGCAGAGAATCGCCGTCACGACGTCCTCTCCTTCTGGGGAGGAAACGATCGATTCGACTACCCCGCGGGTGTCCGACAACTCCACGGAGGAGGATCGAGGTAATCTGACGGAGACGGTGACTCCGATGAACAGGTACGCGGAGTTCGATGCCAAAGACAAGAATACGGTGTTTCGAAGCGATAACGATAGTGTCGGTAGTAGTTTATCCCACGGGAACGTCAGGGGCGGTATGGTTAATGGTACCAAGAGCGGAAGCGGTTCGCCGACCGTGACAGTGACCGCGACAGTCGACGAAACGACCGTGCTCAAAGAGACTGTGTCGACTATCGCGCCGATACCGGCGCCAGTTTTTCCAGTTACACCCAGAATAATTACGGAAGTGGATCGAGCGCCGGTCGAGAAGGAGACTTTCACCTCGAAGCCGACCGAGTCCACGAGCCAGGTGACGGACGTTGGAACGACCGAGCCGCCCGAAGCGGCTAACCTGAATCCCTCGGAGAAGACGGGATCCAAGTTCGAAGACGCGACCGCAACCGCGACAAGTACGACGGAAGTGCCGACCACGACGATGACCACCGTGCAGATAGAGATTGCCACGGTACCGCAAGACCAAAGCACCACTTCCGAATCGAGCCAGCCGAAACCCGAAACGTCTACCGGTCCTTCGATCGCGGAGCCGAAGAGAATGTCCGGCGAGAGGTCGCCGGAAGTCAGGCCACGAAATCTCTCCGACGAGTCGAAGGACAAAGACGACGTGTTGCCTATAATGCATCTGTATAACACGTCGGACATATTCAACGGCAGCGGGCCCATGAACTCGTTCTCGCGCGGCACGGAACGACGAACGGAGCTTCCGGTGGACCCGAAGCGACCTGAGCTTTCCAGAACGAGCGAGAAAGCCAACGACACCGTGACCTCTAAGAGCGTAGCGAACGACGTGTCCGCTCGTGTTCCCGTGTCCGACTCCACCAGGAAGGACAAACACGACGATGCTCGCGAAACCTCCTCTCAGGTACCACCGATGGGTGCGGGTAGAGGATCCATGAATGGAAACGGCAACAACAGGACGAGACACAGGCCAGTTTACCATCACACGATCCTGCCGGAATACAACACTTCCGTGTACAGCAACGGCGAACTGAACAGGACGTTCTTCGATACCGGATTGATATCGGTTAGTCCACGGGAGTCGGTGAATATCAGTGAAGTGATATCGAAGAGACACGACGGTGACGCCATCGCGTCGCAGGAGACCGTCGCCGTGGTCAGCTACATCCTGGCGACGCTGGTCGTCTTCCCGATCGCCGTCGGCGTTGGTCTCATTCTAAGAAGACTGATACTTAGGAATCGTAAGGTGAGTGGTGATTTCGGCTCGTCCGAGACTACTCCTCCGTGGACCGAACGGATTAGAAAGCATCTGTACCGTGTACGCATATGTAATATAGGTCGTCGAATGAAAGTGGTCTTGTGACATTTGACGCTGGTCCGCTGTCCAGACTCCTTTTCGCGTGAAAGTTTGTGGAGGTGTAGGAACGAGGTTGGTGTCAGTGGCCTGGTTATTTTTCTACCTTGTAACTCGTGCACTCCTTTCTTTCTGTATCGCTAGGGATTTTCAGAATCTTCTACGAGATTTACTGTGAATGTGCCGTGATCGTGATACGTATGCTGCTTTGTACCAGTTTTACTCGAGACGCATCGGATTCGGATTCTAGGTCAGACAGATTGAATCGAGATCGAAACTCCTCTGGGCTGGGTCATCGGGGCAATCTGAGTTGTGTGATACGTTGTGACCCAGAAAAAGTAGAGTCTTGGCAAAATGTACCGGTTTTGCATTTTTTAAAATTCTGTTGATAGAGTCATTTTAATAATTCATCTCTTTTAAGTTATATTCACTGAGTATTTCTTAACAGAATACTATCCTTACGATGTAATTCGTTCTGAAATAGTTAACTTTAAATTTCCTTTTGAATAAATTCAAAATTATTTTATCATTTTAAAAAGTTAGTACTTTTTACATTGAAAAGGTCATTGTAAAATATTTGGAATTTTTTAGTGCGCAGTTGCAATCTAATGACTCGTAGTTATAGCTATCTTTAGTAATAGAAAAGGCCATTACTAAGGATAACTATAATCACCTACCATTATCCCTAATTAAACGATATATCGTGTTGCCTAATCATGTTGATACTTCTATCGATGTTTAAAATGTACTGTCATGCATTAACATTAATTTTAATTATACGGTCACAACAATGTATAAAATAGCGAAATGGTGCAATTGGCACTATTTTTGAGATGGAGCAATGAAATGGTAAAATATAGTATGACAGTATAATAATACAAAAATAGAAGACTAAAAATATATTTTTTTAAAAATATGTACCGACAAGAATTATTTGCTGAAGTAGGGTAATGAGATGTTTTTGATCAGAATCATTCAAAACACTATCATTGAAATGTCCAGGTATTTAAACATCGAACTGTGTCAGTTAATTAACACATTGATAGCCTCGTCACTCATCAACGAATGACATTTGAATTTCCATAAGGATCTTGTGTTTACTTAAGAAACTACTAAGTGAAGATCATAAATAAAAGAAATAACGAAATGAACCGGACAAGATTGGTGAAAGATAAAAATACTGTTCGACGAGAGTTTTAATGCCTTCCACGTGACGATGGAAATATTAGCGTCTCGTATCGTGTTTTGTCCCTGATTTATTTCAAGTATCACCCAGCAGATTACGGCGATTTCTTCGGTGAAGAAATTCGATCTTTAAATAATATTTACCTTGCTCTAACGAAATAATTTCAATCGAGGAATACATGAAATGGTACGTGAAACCAGTGCACGTTTCAGTTTTATCCCCGTGATTCCTGTCCGGCGGGTGTAATTTCCTTTCGAGCCTGTTCGTCGGCAACATTATCGCTAGCAAAAAACATTGATTTACGATTGTGTACCGTAAAGCGTATCCGACCGATGATCGCTAAATCGAAACACGAATCGCATGGTAGTTGCCACTTATGTACCGTTACGAGGCCCGCGGATTATCAAAGCGTACGAGCATTTATCATTCGGCCATTAACCGGGACTTTCGATATCTTCTGGATATGAGATGGTCTTTCGTTCTGAGCATTGCCTTCGACAATTCGATAATTAGCTCGAATACGGACAACAGGAAGCATTTATCGCGTTAGAGATCAAACGGTTTCTGTCAGAAGAACTTGGACTATTAAAATTTCTTTCAGTACAAATTATCTGATATTCCGAAGTAAGTGAAATGTTAATTTGGACCTTTCTGATTGGAGGATAATTATTTATTGTATCTCGGTACTTAATTTTCGGTGGGGAACCTTGAGGTTTTATGAGGTAAAATTTATGGAGTTGATTATGGAGATAATTATGAAATGTTATAGTTTTTTATTTATTTTGGAGGTTTCTGAGTTTTTGTTTCTCAATTTCACAATTTTTCAATTTACAAATTACCAACAATCCATATTAAGAAATTCTAAATTTTCACAATTTTCAAATCCTTCTATTCCAAATTTCATAATGTTCTAATTCCTATATGTCAAATTTCACATATTTCAAGTCTCTTATGTTCCAAATTTCACAACTTTCAAATTCCTATATTCCGAATTTCATAATTTTCAAATTCCTGTATTCCAAATTTCACATGTTTCAAATTCGTATATTCCAAATTTTACATATTTCGAATTCCTATATTCCAAATTTTACATATTTCAAAACTCTGCATTCCAAATTTCACAAGGTTCCAATTCCTATTTTCCAAATTTCACATATTTCAAATTCCTATATCCCAAATTTCACGTATTTCAAATCTCTGCATTCCAAATTTCACAAGGTTCCAATTCCTATTTTCCAAATTTCACATATTTAAAATTTCTACATTCCAAGTTTCACAATGTTCAAATTCCTACGCTTCAAATTTCACATATTTCAAATTTCTACATTCCAAGTTTCACAATGTTCAAATTCCTATGTGCCAAATTTCACATATGTCAAATCTCTGCATTTCAAATTTTCACTGTTCGAATTCTCCAAATTTTTAAATTTCTAAATTTTCAAATACCTAAATTCCAATTCCCCAGCTCCCAATTCTCCCATTTCCAAATTTCTAAATTTTCAATTCCTCAATTTCCAACTGCCTCTATTTTTAAATTACCCCAAATTCAATCCACAAATTCCAAATCTCCAAATTCCCGAATTATCAAAATTCTCCTAAATTTCCAAATTATCCAACTTCTCCAACTTTCAAAATCTTCAAAAGCCCTCGAATTCCCCGTAAATATCTGAGTTATCAATTAGTGTATATATTGAAGTTAGTATACACATTAAAATTACTGTACATATTGAAATTAGTATACTATGACATATTGTATATTGAAAGAAGTGACCGGAGAGCGTCATGGCGGCGAACGTGTTAATGACAGGTTTAAGTTCGAGTTCGCGTGCGTTCCGAGTATCATCGAGTCTTTAGAGCAGCCTGAATGAAACGTAATGAAAAATCGTTTCTTCCAAGGAGGAAAATGGCTGTACAAGGAAGTGCTTTGAAGTTTTATTAATGATGGTGTTCCGTGAGTTCGCCGAGCCTTTCTAGGTCGTGATAATAAAACAGTCTAATTAAAGCAATCTCTTTCCTTTATCAAAGAGGTTCCGCAAATCAAATACGTTTTGATCAAAAATGTCTTTTCTCCAAAGTGTATTCTTTTTCGCGTAGTAACGACGTCTTTTCTTATTTAAATCCGTAAACTTAGAACAAAGCGTTCGAAGAAAATACTTCGATTTTCAACAAAAAATGTCTACTTCTGACTAGTGCTTTTATCCTGTTTAAGCAATAAAAATCATTCAAGTTGAAATATTAGAGAAACGATAAAACAAAACGAAACCGCATAAAATGCTTTTATGCTAAATGCCTTCACCTGCGAAATAATGGTGCTATTTTGAAAGTAATAAAATCTTTTGTTATTTGAGTTTCTAAAATCTTCAAAACAGAGAAAATGAAAGTTTCGAGGAAACGTATAGATCTACAAAAACTTTTGTTACTGAATAAACTTCATTCTTTTTAAAAACAGTCTTTTGTTATTTAAATTTTGATAATCTTACAGAAACAATGAAACATAAAATGGCAAAATTCGGCATAAATTACATTATCTTTTTTCGCTAATTTAACGAGAACTTTTTTTTCTTACAGCTTAGTAACACATTAATAACCATTATTTAAATTTCACAGAATTAGCTATTCTGAAAAACGATGAAAATAATTTGTGACTTACGGAAAGAAATTGAGGAATTATTGTTTTATTTGTTTCAAGGAAAAAAGATATTGTTTTTCCCTAAAGGACTTAAGTGTCTCTTGAAATTGGTTTCTAATTGGTCAATCGTAATAATGGAAGGTATTACCTTTTTCTTCAAATTTTTTCCTACTTGACCCTGAACTCGCCACGAACGGGCCCAGCAACTCGGTCGTCACTTAATTTTTAAGGTTCGCGAAAGCTCGAATGATTCATCAGATCTGTAATAATCGGTCGATCGACGATTACGGATCATCGGGTTTATTGTATGAAAACGACTGCCAGGTGTTTTCTTTTCACTGAAAACACACCATTGCGTCCTTTGATTTAACGGTCACTGTAATTTCTCGGTTTAACGAGAAAATAAAGAACTTATGTAACCACGTAACTATTGTTTATGAAAATTGCTTTTATTTTTACTTGAGATGTAATCGAATATTAATTTCATAGGCTAGAAATTTTTGTATCGAATTTCGAGGGCGAGTGAATATAACCTAGAAATTGAGAATGTAAGAAATACTGATTATGTTTGGGACCATTTTGAATCAGTTCTAATTATTATACACGTAATCTACAATGAAATATAATGTTTAAAATTTATGACATTCAAACTGAGAAATTTCGAAAATTTCAAATTGAGGAGTTTACAAGTTTTTTAATTGCAATTCTTAACATTTGGAATTTTACAGATCTTGAAATATCAGTGCCATAAATTCTCATCTTTAGAACTTGAAAAGTCTTAAAATTTTTAAAAACATATATTCCGAGATTCATTAACTTTGAAATATTAAAATTTTCAAAATCATAAATTTAGAATTTTCAAATTCACAAAACTTGTGAACTCAATAATTCACAGATACAGAATGTTTAATATGTATCTTGAATTCTATTTACTCTATCTATCTATCTATCTATTTATCTACCTATGTATCAATCTATCTATGTATCTACCTATCTATCTATTTATCTATTTATCTGTCTATCTATCTATGTATCTATCTATCTATCTACCTATTTATCTATCTATCTATCTTCAAATTGAAAAACTGAATCCAATTCAACGTTTTTCAATTCTAACGTCATTCAAAATAATTGTTAAGAAGGTGTAAAAAGTATATTACTTGCATTATGTAAGATAATCAGCTACTTGTGCACTTGATTCGCGTCACAATTAAATGATGGTTAATTGAAACGAAGTTTAATCAATTATTTCAGTGTCAATGAATGCATAGTCCTTTTAAAGGCAGCACAAGTATATCGTTCACGGTACATATTAACAGTTCAATACCATTCGTTCCACGTGTCAGTCTCGAACGGGAAAAAAGCAGTCAGTCACGTATTTTCTCTTGCATTTACGTCAAAGTCATTTTTTTATCTTAGCCAACGTTCTACGCGTTTTCAAGTTCCTTATTCGCGGCGTAATTCGAGAAAGTCATGTACGACGTGTTAACGCGTGTAAATAGTTTCTCCTCGATGGAACGACTGGTCACGTACTGAATTTCATAAACAAATAAACATGATAATATGCAAGAGTTAATTATTCGATATTTCACGTCAACTAACATGTATCAGTTATACAAACGTTTCAAGCAGATTGAAATTTAATTTAATTCTTGGACAGTAGACTGTTGAGATAAATGCAAAATTTTTGTTAATTTTTGTTCTTTAAATTGTATTATTTATTTTTTTATGTATTTCTTGTATAGTTTGTACTCTATATACTTATTAGTATTCTAGTATACTCTGTGTAGTATAGTGTAATTACTTTGTAGTAGTTTGATATATTTTATAATTATTCTGCAGTAATTACTCTGTGCTACACAGTAACATATAAACAAATTGACAATAAATGAGTAAAATGGATTATATATAAATTATTCTATATTTGTAATTTAAACTCTAATTAGATACATACTCTGTATATGTATTTAATTATATTTCTTTAAATACTACTATTCCAAATAAGAAATATTACAAATCTTTAATACATATTTTAGTTGTGCCTAATAAATAAAATTTATAAAATTTAATATTTTAATATTAAATCTAATATGTTGGATAAAGCATCATTGAATACTTATAAGTCAGTCACTGATCACTATTAGAAAAAGAAAGGTTAGAATACTATTTCACTTTCAAAGATTCAAAGTGATTCTCCAATCACTAGCTACAGCTAATAATATTCGCGCCATCAACGTCTACTGTTGTAATATATTCGTTCAACAAATGAATCACGATGATGTTGATTTTGTACAGGTGCTCGAAGAGTCAGACACATCGTCGGAAATCAGTTGCCGGAAGGACGCGCTGAATCTTGAAAATGGCGACTTCAAAACGTCTATCGAAAAGGCCATCACGAAGTTGCCGAGGATACAGCATCTGGTGAGCAATGAGTTAGCGATAAATTAATTATTACATCACGTACTGACGTATTGATCCCATACAATAATTTGCATCAGTCACTTTCTCGTATCACAATTTAAAAATAATTTAGTTGGGACACTTCGAACTTGAAGTGAAATTGAAGATTTTCATACGTTCATATTGAATGAGTATATCTTGTAAAGGCGTTTTATTGCGAATTATGAAATATAATGCAAAATATATATATTTCACATTTTGTGTCGATTATATTATACATCGTACAACACTGTCAATGTTATACATCATACAACACATACATCATGTTAGAAAATAGAAATTAACGAACGGTCGACACAGGCCATCTACTTTTTGTTATTGCACTTCCCCTTCCTCAGGGAACATCGCTGGGCCCAAGGGCCCTAAACAGCCATGCTGACGAGGGTGTCCCCAAGACAGAATCATGTCAAGGAAGACATTCTTGTATTGGCTTTTGCCGTGAAACATCATTAAAGTAGTGCAGTCTACTTTTTTAAAATCGCTCACAAGTTATTTGGTATACCTCACCAATAACATTCCTGATTTCCTTACAATCAAAAGAATAAAATTGGACAGTTTTGTAATATTCTTTGACCACTGTCTCAATCATTCAAGTAGTTCAAACATAACCAAGCGCAATGTTTCCAACGGATCGGTTCAGCAGATTTGTCAAGGCATCAGGTCCCTTTCGCGCAGTGTAAATAATAATTCGCGGCACGACCATCAAAGAGACCCCTCCGCAGATTTATTCGTCAGGCATTTTTAAATAATTACCGTTCGCGATTCAATACAGTCTTCTTTTCCTGTTCAGTGTCACGAAGCGGAGAAACCACCACCTCCACCGTCACAAGAATCGAGATGGGAGTTTCCTAGAGATAAGCTTAGGTTACAAACGGTCCTCGGCCAAGGAAACTTCGGCCAGGTAAGCCGCTATTTTCTGCTCCGAACAAACTGAGAGCAACAAAAATTTCGTGGCCTGTCGCGTGATAATAAATCGTTGGATGTTCGCGGGTTTCAGCCTGAAACAGCCTGAAATTCTTCAGAAAACAGTCACTCGTTTTATTTTTTATGGGGGGGATGTAACAATTTGGGGATGTGAGAATTTGGGAATGTGAGAATTTGGGGATGTGAGAATTTGGGGAAGCGACAATTTGAGGATGTAACAATTTACGGAAGTGACAATTTGGGTATGTGAGAATTTGGGGATGTAACAATTTAGGGAAGTGACAATTTGGGGATGTAACAATTTAGGGAAGTGACAATTTGGGGATGTAACAATTTAGGGAAGTGACAATTTGGGGATGTGAGAATTTGGGGATGTAACAATTTAGGGAAGTGACAATTTGGGGATGTAACAATTTAGGGAAGTGAGAATTTGGGGATGTAACAATTTAGAGAAGTGACAATTTGGGGATGTAACAATTTGGGAACATACCAATTTGGGGAGGTAAAAAATTTAGAAATGTGAGAATTTAGAAAATTAAGAATGTAGGATTTTAGAAACTACAAATTTAGAATTTAGGTAACGTGAAACATAAGAATTTGAAATTTTGGGAGCTTACGAATTTAAGTCCTCAAAAATTCAAGAGATCAGAAAAATCTTCAAGTTCCAAAATCTACATATAAACTTGAAAATTTGAGTCCATGAAAAGGTCTCAGTTCTCTCACAATAGCAACCTCCATAATCACCGTCCATTCGATGGAAAATTTTGTAGTTCGCGTGCTGATCTCAGCACCGACATTTTTCTCAATGATAAATCATTAATTATATAACGTTTCACGGAAACCGTAATGACACATTGTGTTTTCGAGTGTTCGACAGGCAAACGCACGAATTTTTTGTGCTTATCAGCGTTCAAGGTTTTCCAACGAATCTTCCAGGTACCTAACCAGACAAACACCGAAATGATCGATTATTCTCCATGATTTCTACTTCACAAACACATCATTCTTGGAATACCAACGAAACCATCGTCTTTCCACTGTCACATAATATGGAGAACAAATGTCGATGCACAATAATCGATACCATCGATCTTAATGCTGTTTTAATTGACAGGAAAAAATGTATTATCCGTAGCTTCGGAAACTTTTGTTAGGTAATGCTAATTCGTTACGTAATTTCGCGTGTAAGGGATGACACGTGACATGGAACGTTTCGTACTGGTTTTACGTAAAAGACGAAGCTTGTAATTAAAATGTTGTTAGAAAGTTGTAAAGTAAAATCAATGGTTTTCGTGTCGTTTAGGTGTGGAAGGCCGAAGCCGATGATTTGACCGGACATCAGGGGACCACTCGGTTAGTGGCAGTCAAGACCGTGAAAGAAGGTGCTTCCGATCGAGAAAAAGAGGATCTGGTTAGAGAACTCGAAATTATGCAGCAACTTGGCAGTCATCCGAATGTCGTCACCCTTTTGGGTTGCTGTACTGAACAAGGTGAGTTCGAAATTTAGGATTTTGTTGGTTATACAACTTTGTCGCGGGCAATTTTATGGGCATTAAAATTATAATTGGGTTGAAATTTCGTGGGGATTTGGGACTGCAGGTATTTGGAATTTTGATATCTTAGAATTTTGGAATTTTTGAAATTTGGGATTCGGAATTTTAGAATTCGGAGCTTTGGAATTTCAGAATTTTGGAATTTGGAATTTTGGAGTTCGAAGTTCTGGAATTTGGAATTTTGGAATTTCAAAATTTGAGAATTCGGGATCTTGGAATTTGGAATTTTGGAATTTCAAAACGTGGAATTCGAAATTTTGGAATTTCAAGACGTGGAATTTCGAAATTTTGGAATTTTCAAATTGTGGAATTCGGGAAATTGGAATTTCAAAATTTTGGAATTCGGGATCTTGGAATTCGCAGTTTTGGAATTCGGGACCTTGGAATTTGGAATTTTGGAATTTCAGAATTTTGGAATTTCAAAACGTGGAATTCGAAATTTTGGAATTTTAAAACGTGGAATTTCGAAATTGTGGAATTCGGGATCTTGGAATTTCAAAATTTTGGAATTCGCAATTTTGAATTTTGGGATCACGGAATTTCAAATCGTCGTATTTCGAAATTTTGGAATTTCGAAATTGTGGAACTTGGAATTTTGAGATTTCAAAACTTTGGAATTTGAAATTTTGGAATTCGCAAAATTTGAAATTCGAAGTTTTAGAATTCACAATTTTGTAATCCGTAATTGGGAATTTCGAAATTTCCGAATTCGCAATTTTAGAATTGAAAAATTGTACTCTTGGCACATATCATTTTCTCATATTTAATATCAACAATTTACAATCTAAACCGGCCCTACAAATATTAAGCACAAACAAAATATCGTCCAACTTCATAATTACATACAAATGATAATATACACCCCAAATAAAATTAATGACACTCGCAATATGCATCTCAAAGTGCAAATTTTCCTCAAGTATACTTCACCCCTACTCAAACTCAAAAAGCTTGAATTGCAAAAGGTTAACCACTCAGCTTCCTCCAGAACAGGCTTCATTAGACACCCAGTATAATTAAATACCTCCGTATCTAGTAATTTATCTCTATTATCATAAAATCAACGCGTATCACAATCTCGCAGACCTTTCGCTACTTTTAACACCTTCACGTTCGATCGATAATATTAACAGGAATTGACCTCCCGCGTTTTTCTCTGGAATTCATTATACGATGCTCGTGAAGTTTGTAAAACGTAATAACTGGTTTCGAGTCCCTGGATATTTCTCGGTCAAGCAACGCGTCCTCCATTAATTTACGATTCCACGTTTCGAGGATGATCGTTCGATCATATCGCAATGCGTATCGGCATCGTTAGGGAATCGCGAGATAAGCATTCCTTGTCATTGAGTCACCAACGATATGCCTTTTTTCTTTTTTTTTTCATTTGACTACCGCGTGATTGTTTACACGTGCGCTATTGTTTTGCAAATAAAAGGAAGATCGATTACTCGTTCTCGCGACGATGCTGTACGCCATCATCCTGCCGGTAATTGAGTAATAGTGTCGTGAACAGCCTCCTCGAACGAGGGACACGAGGATCTACGCAGTTGAATAATTGCGAAAACCATCTCTTCTTTATTGTAAACGAGACGTACTAGTATATTCCTTATTAGAATTAATTATGAAGAACTTGGATTAGATTTCTGGAAGTTCTATGAAACTTTCAAGGTTCAATTTTTGTATATGAAGTTTTCCTTAACGTTTTATGAGAAAAAGAAATTTCAATTAAAAAGGTGTAAATTGTAAATTATTCGCAGAGTTTTGCAATTGAAATATTTTTGTAATGCTTATGCAACGTGTTAGTTCATATTTAATGTATCCTGCAAGAACTCGTCAGAATACACCAGAACGAAGTATATTTTTGCAGAGCTCATCACATACCAATTTGCTGGTGTCACGTATTGAAATTTAAGGCGTAAAATAAAAAACGACTCAGTTTTACGATGACGCTACGAATTTCAAACAATAATACATCACGGACATTACAAAACTGTTTACGTATGTGTCAGTAATTACCGTCCGATTGAAGACGGTATAATTGATTGCCTATTACATCGAAACAAGATAGTTAAATAATTCCGTATCCTATTCTAATCACGATTCGTAATTAACACGTTAACTGCGCCGGAGAAAAAAAAAGACGTATGTGTCACGGCATGTTGTAATTACAATTACTTACGATACAATTATTTCAATCTTCAATTTAACCCCTGCATTTGTTAACTGCTGATAAATATTATGTTGATGCTCTTCAAACTTTATTTCAATTTTCAAGATTTTTGGAATGGGTTTTAAAATTTTTTAATTCTTCAAATTTTGAATTTTCAGAGTTTCATGTTTGGAGATATGGGTTTTAGGGATTTTAAGGTCTAGGGATTTGGGGGCTTAGAGATTTTGGGGTCTAGGGACTCCGGAGTGTAGAGATTTTGGAGTTTAGAGATATTGGGATCCAGGGATTTGGGGTCTAGGGATTTGGGGTCTAGGGATTTGGGGTCTAGGGATTTGGGGTCTAGGGATTTGGGGTCTAGGGATTTGGGGGTTTAGGGATTTGGGTGTGTAGGGATTTGAGAATTTAGGGATTTGGGGATGTACGAATTTGGGGATATAGGGATTTGGGGATATAGGGATTTGGGGATGTAGGGATTTGGGGATGTTGGGATTTAGGGATGTTGGGATTTGGGGATGGTGGGATTTAGGGATGGTGGGATTTGAGGATGTAGGGACTTGGGCGAATAACGACTCAGGGACGTAGAGATTTGGGGATTTAGGAATTCAGGGATTTAGGGATTCAAGGATTTAGGGATTCAAGGATTTAGGGATTCAAGGATTTAGGGATTCAAGGATTTAGGGATTCAAGGATTCAAGGATTTAAGGATTTAGGGATTTAGGGATTTGGGAATTTAGGGATTTGGGGATGTAGGGATTTGGGAATTTAGGGATTTGGGGATGTAAGGATTTGGGAATTTAGGGATTTGGGGATGTAAGGATTTGGGGATGTAGGGATTTGAGTATGTAGGGATTTGGGGATGTAGGGATTTAGGGATGTAGGGATTTGGGGATGTAGGAATTTGGAGATGTAAGGATTTTAACATGTTGGAATTTGAGGATGTAGGAATTTGGGGATGTAGGGATTTGGAGATGCAGAGATTTGGGGATCTAGATAATTAAAGTCCTAAGAATTTCATAAGTTTAGAATTTGCGTATTTGCATGTATGAAAAGTGAAAATTTGGGGATTCGGAAATTCGGAAATATCAGAATTTGAGAAATTTCATAAATTCGGAAATCTGAGAATTTGCGAAGTTGCAAATCTTGAGACCATCAGTACTCAACTCGAAGACCCAAAATTCCGAAAATTTCAAACCTAAAAAATCTTCAAATCCGAAAATTTCAAAATACCAATTGCTCAAACCTTTCTAAATCACATCTAGAAAACTGACAAATCTCAATTATACATACAAATCCAGTTGCATTCATATATAAATTACTGTAACAACTAAGGTAAATGCACCTCCTCAGTAAAGAACATTGTAATCACACACGTTGATAAAAGACACAAAGGACTCGTTCACGCCGCACGTACACAGTAGCGAAAGGTTTAACGACAAGGGTATGAGCTTGAGACATCAAAAAGTGGGACGAGACAATCGTGAAGTTTTAGTCGTGCAGCAGTTCGAGGAGGGATGGCCATTATACTCGTTTCGTTGGAGTCCGCTCGGTATCGTCGGTCTGATCGTATAAATTTCCATACGCGTCCCCACGGCGACGATCTTCATGGCACAATACGTCTATTAAGTCGGCGAAATGATCGTTCGTATGAGGTTCAGCCTGAAGAGGATACAGGAGGATCGATACGATCGAACGTCGATCTGGATTTGACGTCGAGGTATCGGTCCCCTAATACTTATGCGCTAGCCTTTTTTTCCCGATTGTATGCTAATCGATGCTCTTCTAGTTGTGTCTTCAAATTACGCCCCTAGTCGTGCCGTTTCCTGGTATCGTTAGAAATGTTGGGGATCATTTTTAGATGGGAGAAGTTTCTGTGAAAACGTATCAGGATTTGGGAGAAAACGTTTTCCTGTTTTGGGAGAAATCGCTTTTAGGTTAAGGAGGTTATTTGTGATCGAAATTTGGGGGTTGTGATATTTTGGAATTAGGTAAGTGGGAAAGTTGGGAATTTGGGGAGAAAATTGAGAATTTAGGGATGTGGGAAATTTTGGGTCTTGGGAAATTAGGAAGATGGAAATTGGGGAGATTTTAATCGAAACTTTGGGTTCTGAAATTTTGGAATTAGGAAAGTGGGAATGTTAGGGATTTGAGGAGAAAATTGAGAATTTAGGGTTGTGGGAAATTTTGGGTCTTGGGAAATTAGGAAGATGGAAATTGGGGAGGTTTTAATCGAAATTTTGGGGTTCTGAAATTTTGGAATTAGGAAAGTGGGAATGTTAGGGATTTGAGGAGAAAATTGAGAATTTAGGGTTGTGGGAAATTTTGGGTCTTGGGAAATTAGGAAGATGGAAATTGGGGAGGTTTTGATCGAAATTTGAGAGTTCTGAAATTTTGGAATTAGGAAATTGAAGAATCATGAAGTTTGAGAACTGAGGAACTTAAAAATTCATAAAAGCCCTAAAAAATTTGACAATTTGAAAATGAAAAGACTTGTAAAGTCAATCTAACACCTTCATGATATAAAAATCACAGCAACCGATTACTTCACTATTAAAAAATTAAATAATACTACAATATGAAACGTCCGTGACAAAAATAAATTCAGACCCCCTATACCCCACAATATTCCTATGAGTTCTGCGATAGGCTTCAGATCACATTACTACTAAAAAAAGTCTAAACCTGAAGCTGTATAAAGGATTACTAAACGCAACAAAACAATTCGAAACGGTTTGTGCGATATTTTTTGTTAACATCTATACTTAGAAGGGGCGCAAACAAAAAGGATGCGGATGAAAGGAATGGTCTCGATGATCGTCTACGATCATCAAGGTCTATTGAGGCCGAAAGCGTGTTCTCTTTGGGGCGCGTCTTCACGGAGGACCTTTCTCGACTCTGTTCGACATAGAAGAAAAAACACGCCCTCGTGGACTTACGGCTTCTAAAGATTTACGGCTTCTAAATTTCTTGGCCCCAACCCCTTTCTCGCGTTTATCGTTTCGGCGCTGGTGGGCGCGTTCTCGGATTCCTCGCGAGCGACGTTTTCGTCCTTTGACGACCGGCTCTCGTCAAAAGTAGTACCCTATCAATTATTTTCGATAATAACTCGACGCTTTTAACCTTGTCGAAGGGTGAACTAAATTTTTATGGCATCTTTCATTATAGTGGAATGTTTATAATATCCTCCACTTCGCCATTATGAATTTTTAGATAGTCGTAATTTTTTTTATAATTATGGGGTGACTTCGCGATGAAGAATTATATGAGGAATGTGAACAGCAATTAATTTCTGATTTACATTTTGTAACTTCATGTTTGATGATTTGAATGTTTGAGTACTTAAACATAATTGAATACTTTGAATACTTGAATATTTGTATGTTCGAGAAATTGCATAATTGAACAATTGAACAATGGCACAATTGAATAATGGCATAAATTGAGCAATTGAACAACTGCAATTTAACATAGAATAACTGCAGAATTGAAGAATGGAGAAATTGAGAATTTGAGAATTTGAAAAATTGAAAAATTGAAAAACTGAAAAATTAAAAAATTGAAAAATTGAAAAATTGAAAAATTTAATAATTGAGAAATTGAAAAATCGATTGAATACTCGACGAATTGATAATTTGTAAAATTAAAAATTACGAATTTCACAAATTCCAGTATTTGAATATGTGAAAGTTCGGTAGTTTAACAACTTGGAAAGTTAGTAGTTAGAAAATCTGTAAATCACAATTACATTTCTCTTTTCAACTTGCAATCGAAATCCGACTAGTTTTTTTCGCTCGCAACAATGTTTCTCGGCGCTTTATCGTGTATGAATTAGGAGCAGTATTAAGGGGCCAAGTTTCTGTGCCGTATATTCTGATCTCGTGACAGCTCCGCGATCTCTTTGCCCGCTATAAACTATCGTGCACCGCGATCGTTATATGGCAGCCACCGGTTATCGATGACAAATTCTACCGATCCGCTTTTACGTCCAAGTATATATATCGTTCGTTGAAACGTATCGTATTCATATTTCTTGACAGACTGTTTGTCGTTTCACTTTCTCCCTAGTCAAGTGCAGAATACGAATTTTTAGTTCTTTGGTAGTTATGGACGTTTAATGGATTTCTAAATCATCAATGATATTTTTGTATCAACTTGCAAGATTCTGCGATTCATTTTTGTCGTACTAAATTATTCAGTTATTTTCCTCAAACGGGTGTGAAATTTTTAATTGCGTGTTGAATTAATCGATTGTTAACTAATGGATTTATAAAATGTCAATAGCGTTTCATTATATTTTCAGAATCGAATCTACAATTTATTTCAGTGATATAAGTTATGCAAAATATTCGAACATTTTTAGCGAAAGAAAAAGTTGGCCAATTTACATATCTGCATCTTTATTCGAAGTTAAACGGCAGCGTTTAAACACCCACGTGCGTCCAGTTAGCCGAGCACCGGGTACTAATTTTTCCGTGTCACACTATCTGACAGTAATTATCCCCTAATTATGTAAATGGAATCTCGGCGAATTGCAGGAAGCTTCGTTTCCTCCGTGCTAAGGATGCGAATAATGGACACTCGATATTCGACGCAATTATTTCGAATTAGCAATGTTTACTTCGTTCAAGAATATCACTCTGAGATTTTAATTACCGTACACCCATTATCGAAACATAACAAATTGTTAGTTATAAATAAGTAATAGTCGAATTTAAAAAATTCTTTAAAAGTAACGCTTTGCATTCAAAAATATTATTTTTTATTTAAAAGTATTTTCACAGATAGCTATTCTAAAATTTTTACTAGAAATTACTTTTTTTAAATTATTATTTATCTTAAAATTTCCACTATTGTCTGTTTTATAATCACATATATAACATTATAGATTCAAATAGAAAACTGTAACAAATCGAATGGCGAAACCTCTGTCGAGTACAAAGGATTAAATGGGATGACCCCAGGGTCGTGGGACATGATTTACACTGTCTTATGATCAATAGACTCCTACGTCGCTTCAAGGTTACGAGATCCGATTCGAACGATTAGAGGTTAGCCGAGGGCTTAGTTAGAGTTATAGAATTTGACCTGGACAAATTTGGCTTATAGGGTCTGACGTGGATCATCTTGGGTCCAAGGTCTAAATCTCAAAGGATTCGACTTATACGTGATGCAATCATTATTAGATTCACTATCCAATATTCATCATTGGATCCTACGTTTACAAATCTCTATATCTTCACATCTTGAAATTTCACAACTCTAATTTTTCAAATTTCTTACTTCCAGATACTTCACTTGAAACATTTCAATTTAACCTTCCTGTATTTTGACGAGTCTCGCTTGTAATGCACTCACAGCTCAAATGTAACAAACTTTACTCAAATTTATAGCACTCTTCAACTTGAACTTTAGGTACAACTATAACTTGCGTAATCAATGGTTGCTGAATATAAAATACTCGCATTTTAATTTTCTTTGTTTTAATGATATAGCTCTGAATAGTTAGTTCTGACTGACGCATCTGATAAATAAATTGTACGGCAAGGAGTTGAATCAACGTCCAAAATTTCTGAAACCCATAAATTCAAAAATGGAAATTGTTTCGTTACTTCGTCCACGGGTAGTCAAATTGTAGCATGAAGTGAACTTCGCATCTAACCTTATCATTAAATGTGAACAATCTAAAAAAGAATAAAGATTAACTGCATAGCCATCCAATTGAAACAAGATGAGAATCCAACGCGACCGGTTTGAATAATTAGATCCGCGTATCTCTTCGAGTACAAATATTGTGGCGCGTTGTGAATCGTCGGGCGAACGACCGACAGAAAGAATACGCCCGGTTAACAAACCGAAGTTATTAGAGGGCTGTAATGCTAGCCTAATATGAGAGTTACGAGCTGGTGGAGGCAGCAAAAGCGGCGCCATAAGTTACAATCAGCCGGATACTACCCACGGGGGCCCGAAAGTGCTCCGGTTAAATTACTTTAAGGGCCTTCCCATATACCTCGAGCCATCGTACGCTCGCCATGGGGGTCCCTCTAATCCTCTGCACGCTCCATACCCGGACGTTCGCGTTTGATCAAACTGTAATTTCATGAAACTTTAAAGCCCCGCTGGAAATTAATTATGTAACCGCGGTTGTTTGCAGAGCCTCATTATCTCATACTCGAGTACGTGATGTACGGGAAATTGCTGGCGTATCTTCGCGACCATCGTACCAGGCAGGATTTCTACAATTTCAGCGAGGATTCGGCAGCGCTCACGTCCAGGGACCTCACAGTTTTTGGATATTGCGTGGCTAGGGGAATGGAGTATCTTGCGTCCAAAAAGGTCAGCCATCTTTATTTTTATTTCAACGATCTATGCACTCCAAAGTACATTACACTATTTTAACACTAAATCTACCGGTGTGTAAAATACACATGCTTTAAAATTAAAGATGGAGTTGAAGAATAAATAAACAAATTAAGATATAGGTTGGCACACGTAAATATAAGGAAAAATATCTTAACAAATTTCGTGACTTAACAATACGACTTTGGTGGTTTCAGTATTAAATAGGTATTTATAATGCTAGAAGTAGAAAAAAATAAATGAACGGTGAAATATAAAATAATAATACTCGTAATAATACTCTCCTAATAATACTATTTCTAGATAAAAATTTGTATCCTATAAAGTAAACTTAATTACACATTAAGGGAGATTGATATAACCAAAGAATTTCATTTGATGTTTCTAACCATGCGTTATAATCGGTCGTTAGTCTCCTTAATTTCTTGTAAACGCCGCGCACAGTATCTTGCACGAGTTTCAATGAAATATTAAAAAGCGTTCTGAGTTATTGCCTCGCCTTATTGGTACTTCCATTACTTTTACGGGACCTCTTGGTGTTGCTTGAGAATTTATTATGATTTTGTGTGCTCGCGTGCCTGAATGGTCTTAGCGTTCGAACGAAAAAACGAGACGGAGATCGCCCACTTGCAGCAACACCGTATCGAAAAATTACCTCTGATGTTATTACTTCATGTCACGTCCGTTTTGTTCTTAATTCACTTAAAATCTCTGCAAATCCTCTTAATTTATTTATTACAGAAAAGTTTTTGGATATTTTAATTTAGGAATTTGAAGATTTCGGATATTACGATGGGGGGAGGGTGAGATGGAATTTTAGGGATTTGGGGATTTAGGGATTTGGGGATTTAGGGATTTGGGGATTTAGGGATTCAAGGATTTAGGGATTCAAGGATTTAGGGATTCAAGGATTTAGGGATTCAAGGATTTAGGGATTCAAGGATTTAGGGATTCAAGGATTTAGGGATTCAAGGATTTAGGGATTTAGGGATTCAAGGATTTAGGGATTCAAGGATTTAGGGATTCAAGGATTTAGGGATTCAAGGATTTAGGGATTCAAGGATTCAAGGATTTAGGGATTTAGGGATTTAGGGATTTAGGGATTTAGGGATGTACGAATTTGGGGATGTAGGGATTTGGGGATGTAGGGATTTGGGGATGTAGGGATTTGGGGATGTAGGGATTTGGGGATGTAGGGATTTGGGGATGTAGGGATTTGGGGATGTAGGGATTTGGGGATGTAGGGATTTGGGGATGTAGGGATTTGGGGATGTAGGGATTTGGGGATGTAGGGATTTGGGGATGTAGGGATTTGGGGATGTAGGGATTTGGGGATGTAGGGATTTGGGGATGTAGGGATTTGGGGATGTAGGGATTTGGGGATGTAGGGATTTGGGGATGTAGGGATTTGGGGATGTAGGGATTTGGGGATGTAGGGATTTGGGGATGTAGGGATTTGGGGATGGTGGGATTTGGGGATGTTGGGATTTGGGGATTTAGGGATTTGGGGATGTAGGGATTTGGGGATGGTGGGATTTGGGGATGTAGGGATTTGGGGATGTTGGGATTTGGGGATGTTGGGATTTGGGAATGTTGGGATTTGGGGATGTTGGGATTTGGGGATGTTGGGATTTGGGGATGTTGGGATTTGGGGATGTTGGGATTTGGGGATGTTGGGATTTGGGGATTTAGGGATTTAGGGATGGTGGGATTTGGGGATGTAGGGACTTGGGCGAATAACGACTCAGGGACGTAGAGATTTGGGGATGTACATACACATTTGAGGGTACATATGATATGATATGAAGATTCACATATGAGGACACATAAATTTGAGGACATACAAATTTGAAGATTTAATCATTTAAACTCCACAGATTATAAGACTTAAAAAAATAAAAATTTAAATACTTCAAAATTTAAGAACGCCAAAATTTGAATTTTTCTTCAGAATTTCCACAAGTCCAAATATTAAAGATTTTTCACTGTCATACAACTGTCAAAGCTATAAAGTGCAGCTAAAAAATGTCTCACAAAAAAATCTCCAATAACAAAATTCAATAAATCATTGGTTAAGTCTGAACACAACATTTTTGAAGGTCGCCAGCGAAGAAGCAACGGTTCGACAAACAGGTTGCGAACGAACGGTGTTTGTACCTCAAATATTATTTCACCTTGGTACAGAGTGTGTGAATCTGTGTCAGTGGGCAAAAACGAGGGTCGTGGTGCGTTCAAAAGCTACGAATTCCGTTATGGCCACCCCGCGGCCGATTGTCAAGCAATAAACGTACATTAGCAGGAACACGCGAAGACGTTTGTACCAATTAAAGCTTGAGTTGCCAGTGCACGCGATTCGAACAGGATTTTGTCACGGATCCTTTCTCCCTTTTAAAAAATTAGCAGTTTTATTTTCTCTCTTGGGACAGGTTCCAAATTTCGTTTTGAGGTGAATGAATCGCTAATTTATTGTACTCGAATGAACTCACGATTTTAGCTGATTTGTAAACAAAGCTCTCTGAAATTTGTTCATCGTTTATATTGTATAATAGTTGTTCTTCAAAAGAGTTTTAATTTTATTTTAACTAAAAATTTAAGATAGCCTTACTGTCTTGTTTCAAAGTTGTGTAAAAATGAATGCGACATCGAATCTTTACTGTATAGAAAACAAAGTAAAGAAGAATTAAAGAAGAAGAAATTAAAGAATAAAATAAAATAGTAAAATTGTATAATAGTAAAGTAGTGAACTAGTAAAACAGTGAAATAAAGAAGTAAAACACTAAGCTAGTTAAATAATAAAACTAATAAGACAGACATATCAACAGGAAACAATTTTTTCCGCCCAAACGTCATCCTTCAAATGAACTCATTGTTTACCAAATAAATTACATACCCACACCCAAAGTAAACCTTCTCTGTAAAGATTTTTCTGAGAAATTTAAAAATTCCAAAAATAATATTTTTGAAGTGACTTCTTCGACAAAAAGACAAATCTTTATCTATGGTAAAATTGCTATTTTATAACAGGGAATCTTTTAAATGGGAAGAATTCCTTAGAGTTTTCGCAAGGACGGGTAATCGAACGAACAATTATTAATTATATCCTTCGAATGTCAAATTGCTGACGTCCCCGTAATCCTTTCGAAGAATTGCTACGCGAAAGCTAATTTTCTGAAGTTAGTGGACAGTAATTACTCATCGGAAGGAAAACGTGGTGTGCATTCCGGCTTGAAGAACATCAAGGTTCTTTTTCACTCGAACGACCACGATAAACGTCTCCGAAGCGTTGGAAAATTATCTATGTTAACTGTTAGGCTCGTTTTTATGTGCTTTTGAAATAAAATTATATGTCAAATAGTTCTAATTCGTGGATATTGATTTTTGGGAAATGTAGGGAATTTGGGGAATTTGAGAAATTTGGGAAATTTGGGGGATTAGGGAAATTTAAGAAATTTGAGAATTTTTGGGATTTGGGAATTTTGGGATTTGGGAATTTTGGGATTTGGGAATTTTGGGATTTGGGAATTTTGGGATTTGGGAATTTTGGGATTTGGGAATTTTGGGATTTGGGAATTTTGGAATTTGGCAGTTTTGGGATTTGGGAATTTTGGTCTTTGAGAATTTTGGGATTTGGCAATTTTGGAATTTGAGAATTTTAGGATTTCAGAATTTTGCGATTTGGCAATTTTGGGATTTGGAAATTTTGGAATTTAAGAATTTTGGAATTTGAAAATTATGGAATTTGAGAATTTTGGAATTTGGCAGTTTTGGGATTTGGGAATTTTGGTCTTTGAGAATTTTGGGATTTGGCAATTTTGGAATTTGAGAATTTTGGGATTTCAGAATTTTGCGATTTGGCAATTTTGGGATTTGGAAATTTTGGAATTTAAGAATTTTGGAATTTGAAAATTATGGAATTTGAGAATTTTGGGATTTGGCAGTTTTGGGATTTGAGAATTTTGGGATTTTAGAATTTTGGAATTTGAGAATTTTGAAAACTTTCCATCAAATTTTCGAATCCCATTTCCCACCTCCATTTCATTCCTCATTAATTAACCCTGCGACCATCGAATGATCCATAGGCAATACTCTCCAATACCGAAAAAGATCAGTTAAGAATCCTCGATCGATCTTAAAATATATAATCAAATTTTATTAACGTTTTCGATTCTCCTCCGGATGAATGAATTGAAACGCAAATGCTTCCTCGTTAAAGAGCAATAATGACTGGTTTTCAGTAGCGAATCATGGTCGATTATTGAGTGGAAAAATGCGAAATAGTCGAGCATCATCTTCGACCGGTTATGATTCCTAAGAAGATACATACGTTCGAAACGCTCGAAGCAACAGGAACGATTGGAATCAGTATCCTGTGCTCGTCGTTGGAAGGACGACTTAAGAACGACCGAGTCAGGATGTCGATTTCAATCAAAGATTGTATACGACTTCGCAGAAATTCTTTTCAAGGCCGGTACACATGGGACACTTAATTGAAAATGGAAGCTGCGAGTAACGAGGAAAGATGAGACGATGTAAATTGTAGTTTATTGACTTGTGTGTAAAAGTGTTACACTTTCGATACCAATGGTTCTCAAACGATGTCACTCACTACTTCCATATGTTTCTTACCAGTATTTCACGAAATTATTATTTTAATTATCAAATGGAGTCTAAATGCATCGAATTTCATTTACAAGATATTTGATTTTATGCAGAACATATGTTTTATTATTTTTTAATTTATAACTTACTGTTTTTGTTTTTGATATATTCAGACATTTTCTATTTTTAATTTTGTGATCTTATCGTTAGTGGCTTTACCATTTTGCAATATTTTCGTGGGTATAAGGGTTAGAATGATAGGTTAGAGGTTGAGGTTAAGTGTCTTGTGCGAATTCAAATATTGCGTGAAACATTCATTTTATTTTTATACAATATTTGAAGCCATTTCTTTTACAACATTTGAGATTTTCATAATAACAAATGTGTCTAAAGACAAACTTAGTGACGTTCTGAAAACATAGACACAAAAATCTAATGATACCTTATTGAACATAGTTCATTCAATATTTTTGAACAAACATAAAAATGACTTAAATTTTGATAGAATTTTGTCAATTACTAAATTCTGTATTACTGTTCTTTGGCAGTATTGTTCATATTATTTTGTCCTTTCGTTCGTTCATATTTTATCATAAAATTAACAGCCGTCTGACCTCAAACGCAAAGACAAAATTCTTTAGAAACATCTGGAACTTCCAACGAATTATTCACTTTCGACTTTCTTCGAAAACCTTAACAAAAGAGATTCTCCTTCGACAGATAAACAAATGTTGCTTATCAGATAATGCAAACATAACCCTGACTGAATAACGATAACAATCCATCAGAAATAAAGACATCCACTTACGATATTTATAACCGATCGAACACTTGTCCAAAATATTTATCGAAGGAACAACATTCAGACTATCGACCATTGTTATTCTCTTAAAAAGTGATTCACCTGTTCTTTCAACAAGTAGAAAAGCAATCGAATGCAACTGCAAAAATATATTTTTCCTTATTAAATCGCTAAGACGTAAAAACCCGATATCTCGTTTCTAAATGGATTCAGATTCGATCTTTTTCCTCGAGACGTTCGATCGAAAGGTCACGTAATAAATCTAAAACGTATAATAAAACGTATACACATCCGGCTGCTCTTGACATTGAATGGCAAAGGTTCATTAGCATTCGCCATGTTGAAACGGCCAGTTCGTGAGATTTTCCAATCTTTCGCATCGAACCGATACTTTTTTATGAATCGTTTTCGTTTAGAACAGGTTCCACAATGATAACGGTGTTACAGGTAGAAAGTACGATATATTATAGCTGACACGCTGGTATTTTTAATTAATTTTGGGAACCGAAGAGTTTGGGATACTGGTGACAGAGGGTAATGAACATCTAAAGGAGATAAAAGTGTCATGTAACATTTCTTCGATAATCGACTTTTTATAGCTATACATCTTTCTGATCGTTATTATCATACGTTTTAATATGTAAAATTCATACGTTGAGATTTTGGTGGAGCATTGGGTTTTTAATTCAGAAGAAAAGGGACATTTTGATATCATTATTGTAGTTTAACTTTGTGTTATAGTACTTGTGATGTGTACTACATATGTAGTAAACATCACGTTGTTCCGCTACGTGCGGTATCGGTACGCTTCATATCGTCACGCGTGGTATTGTCCCGCGTGATATTTCTGCGCGTGGGATTCCTACGCATGGTATTTCTACATATTGTATTCATATGTGTGGTAATTCCTATACGTGATAATTCCTGCGTTCGGTATTTCTGCGCGTAGTAATTTCCATTAATAGTATTCGCACGCGTGGTATTCATATGTGTAGTATTGTCACATGTGGTATTTCTACGCTTGGTACTCCTACGCATAGAATTCTTACGCGTGGTAATTCTTACGGGTAGCACTTCCACGCGTAGTGTTCCTACGCGTAGTATAGTCACACGTGGTATTTCTACATATGGTATTCCCACGCGTAGTATTCCCACGCGTAGTATAGTTATGCGTGGTATTTCTACGCTTGGTAATTCCTGCGAGTAGTACTTCCACGCGTGGTCCTCTTACGCGTAGTATAGTCACACGTGGTATTTCTACATATGGTATTCCCACGCGTAGTATTCCCACGCGTAGTATAGTTATGCGTGGTATTTCTACGCGTGGTACTCCTACGCGTGGTATTTCTACGCTTGGTAATTCCTGCGAGTAGTACTTCCACGCGTGGTATTTCTACGCTTGGTAATTCCTGCGAGTAGTACTTCCACGCGTGGTATTTCTACATATGGTATCTCCACGCGTGGTACTCTTACGCGTAGTATAGTCATACGTGGTATTTCTACATATGGTATTCCCACGCGTAGTATTCCCACGCGTAGTATAGTTATGCGTGGTATTTCTACGCGTGGTACTCCTACGCGTGGTATTTCTACGCTTGGTAATTCTTGCGAGTAGTACTTCCACGCGTGGTATTTCTACATATGGTATCTCCACGCGTGGTACTCTCACGCGTAGCATAGTCATGCGTGGTATTTCTACGCTTGGTAATCCCTACGGGTAGTACTCCCACGCATGGTATTCCTACGCTTAGTATAATCATACGTGGTATTCTTACGCGTACTAATTCGTACGCATAGTATTTCAGCGCGAGGTATTTTTACGCATGATAGTTCCTATGCCTAATATTCCCACACATCGTATATCCACGCGTGATAGTCGCACGCCTCGTATATCCACGCGTGCTATTCCAGCGCTATAAATATTACCACGCATAATATACCAACGCGCTAAATATTACCACATGCGGTATTCCAACGCACATTATCGCGACTTGTAGTACCATTACACGTCACATTGCAACATATTACATATCGCCACTGCCTATGCTACGCGTATTTTCACGCATGTTATTGCACTGCTTACACCATAAGCAATCAAATATTTCCAAGAATTCCTCTCATAGATCTTCATCAGTGACAGTATAACGCAAATCTCCTATATCAATAGCAACTATATTTTAATAATGAACTAGCAGTTGTGCTGAACATTTATGCTAACACCGTTTGATTAATAACAGTTCGATAATACCCCTAAGAAAAAAGTGATATCAGAACGGGATCAAGTATTTTAGCATTCCGATGATGCCAACAATAACGCATTCCTAGGAGTAATTAAATTTCATATTTATCGTCACGCCGGACAATTTCTGCTCGAGTAGCTCTCCTACAGCTTGTCCGTTCGCGAACGTAAAATAAATCAAGTTTAGCTTCTGCGTTGACTAACAACAGGCTTGTGACGAATACGCGATAAATCATGCGCCTAATAAATAATAACAAGCAATAAAGGGTGCATAGCTACCGTTGCGTTACGAAGCAATGGTTTTCGCATCTCGTAAAATCGACCGGTTGCATTATGGTCGTCGAAGAGTAGGCACGATGATCGAGACTGTTATTCATGAGCGGAACCAACGCGGAGGATACAATTTCGCGCGTCCTCTCACGCGACAACGTGCGGTTGCGTAACAGGACGACAACCTGCGGTTATGGGAAAGCATTGATCGACCTGTGCTCTCGGTTTCACAGATCATTCACCGTGATCTCGCTGCGAGGAACGTGTTGGTGGACCACAACAAGCTGTGCAAGATCGCTGACTTTGGCATGTCCAGGTTCGCAAACGAGGACGGAGAGGTGATCGAAACAAGACACGGGAGAAACGCCCTACCCATCAGATGGATGGCTCCGGAGTCTTTAATTTACTCACTGTTCACCACCAAGACGGATGTGTGGAGCTTCGGTATCTTGATGTGGGAGATTGTCACACTTGGTACGTATTTTTTACAATCACTTCTACATTTCATGCTATAGTCGAATATTACTTAAACGATACTGTGGCTGATTCTTCAAGTTGAAGGACATTTTTCAATCTTTATTTTCATGCAGTATGAAATGAATATGAATATCAGTCCATGTTATCGGTGACAGAACATTTTCTTGTCCACATGATTTATGTGGTCAACATCATTTAAATGTGTACATCTATTGAACATAACCTCAGCCAGGTATATAAACCTATTGGACACACCTGGACCAGATAAGAGTCACATCTACTGACCCAAACAGTAGTCCACTTTTAATAAGAGTCACATCTTCTGATCATCCTAATCGAGCCACAAAACTTGAAATCTACCTTTCGATCTTCATTCTCATCTAGCATAAAATAGTTATCCTCAATCCAGATGATCAGTGACTCGAGAAAAATTGCTTGTCCACAAGGTTTGATGTGGTTGACAACATTTAAATGTGTACATCTATTGAACATAACCTCAGCGAGGTATATAAACCTACTGAACACACCTGGACCAGATAAGAGTCACATCCTCTGATCATCCTAATCGAGCCACAAAACTTGAAATCCACTTTTCGATCTTCATTCTCATGTAGTACGAAATAATTATCCTCAATCCAGATGATCACTGACTCGAGAAAAATTGCTTGTCCACAAGGTTTGATGTGGTTGACAACATTTAAATCTGTACATCTATTGAACATAACCTCAGCGAGGTATATAAACCTACTGAACACACCTGGACCAGATAAGAGTCACATCCTCTGATCATCCTAATCGAGCCACGAAACTTGAAGTCCACCTTTCGATCTTCATTCTCATCTAGCATAAAATAGTTATCATTGATCCAGATCATCGTTGACATTACAAAAATTGCTTGTCCACAAGATTTAATGAGATTAATAACATTTAAATGGATACATCTATTGAACATACCTCGATCAGATGTATAAATCCATTAAGCATACCTGGATCTGAATTCAGATAAGAGTTGCATTCTCTAATCATCCTCTAGCCACAAAATTTGACCTACCTTTTGATCTTTCATCTAGTACAAAATTATCATAGATGCATTTGACATGAGAAAAATTGTTTGTCCACAGGTTCAACACCGTACCCGGACATGACGGCCCGAGAAGTCATGCGGAACGTGCAGAACGGTTACCGACTGGAGAGGCCTTCGCACTGTCGAAGCGAGCTCTTCAGGGTGATATCCCGATGTTGGCACGCCGATCCAGACCGTAGGCCAGAATTCCAGACGCTTAGAAGGGATCTGGCGCAGTTACTCGAGGACAACATGAATGGACATTACGTTGATCTTGAGAGTTTCGCCTCGGAATGTACCGATTGAGGAGAGAATGATTAAAGTGGACCTTTCCTTGTCATTTTGATCCTTGAGAAGGATCGTTTCGTGAAGATTCACCATCTCGATTTGAACTTTCCCGATTTGGTGAAATTAATGGAAAGCTCTTCGTGCACGCTGCGAGTAGCGCGAGTCTTCTTTGTACCAAGTAATGCGTGTGGTTTTACGGAGAGGATCGGGAATTTATCGATAGATTGCAACGAATGATGGATGAGAAATTGATGGAGGAAATATGAATTGTTCTGTGGAGATTGAACAGTGAGGAGTCGATGGAAAATGAAAGTTTCGATTACAGAATCGAGTTTGTGATATCGAAAACGTAACAATAAGTCGATGTTGAAATGCTGATTTAAATGATATCAGAGTCCGTCCATTTATATTGAATTTCTTCGTCAGTTGTCATTGCGAATTTTTGTATCGATTTATGTGATTATTGTGAACGAGGAATAAATGAATTGATGCTTCAAATATTTTGTGCAGTTAGTTGATTTGAAATTGTTTGTCATTTTGAAACAGGGTCGGATGCAGAGGGGATATAAGTTTGAGGATTTGGGGATTTCAGAGTGTGGAAATTTGGAAATTTGGAGGTTTAAAGTTTTGGAGATTTTAGAATTTGGGGGTTTGAGAATTTGGGGATTTGGGAATTTGGAGATTTGAGAAATTAGGGACGTGAGAATTTGGGGCTTTGAGAATTTGGGGATTTGGGAATTTGGGAATTTGGAGATTTGAGAAATTAGGGACGTGAGAATTTGGGGAGTTGAGAATTTTGGGATGTGAGAATTTGGAGAGTTGAGAATTTGTGGATGTAAGAATTGAGGGATATGAGAATTTGGGAACATGACAATTTGGGAATGTGACAATTTAGGGAAGTGACAATTTGGGAATGTGACAATTAGAAAATTTGAGAATTTGAGGGTGTAAGATTTTAGGAACTTAAATATTCTGGAATATAAAAATTTGTGCTTACAGGAATTTGTAAAATTTGAAAATTTTATAACTCAGAAATTTCCAAATCTCAAACCTTCAAAACTCAAGAATTACAATCATTTGTTAATGGTAGATTTAAAAGTGTTCACCTCTACATAGTGTACAGAACTTCAATCATTTTATTCTCCATAATCCATAATTAATTAACATAAAATTGATTATTACTACTCTTCAAACGAAAAAAAATTCTGCGTTCGTCCCTGTTAGAAACATTTCTTTCTCAATTTACTCGAGGTGCTTCAGGATACCGTGAAAGTGTTAGCGACGATCGTGAGAAAATAAAGGATTGTTATGTGATTGATAGCTTAAGGGGAAGACAAAAGTTGATCGGTGTGCGTGTGAATGGATTAGACATTAAAATGCGGCGGGAATCACAGGACGCGGAGGGAATGATTTAACAATGCAAATAAAAGCACAGAGTAATCTGCGGTCTGTACAGTTAAGGATAACAAATGTTCTTTATTGTTCGCTGAACGCGAAAATGTTTAAAAAAAGTGAAGTATTGTTTTTAGTATTATTATCGCGCATCTAGTGTTTTCAATTAACGCCAATCGTTACGAGCTCGTTTACATCGGCATTAAATTGAAACCGTTATAAAATACAAGTTTCATTAAATGTAAAAATTATTTTTGTAACTGTTACTTCGAACAAAAAATTGACATTCATGTTAATAATTGTCGGTTCGTTAATTTTTTGTAAAATTAAGAAACTTTCATATTCGAGCGATCAATACGTTCCACATCGAAACTGAACGTGCAAATAAAAATTTATTTGTAAAAGTTCATCAGTCTGAAAAACGTTTATTTATTCGGGAGATGAATAAATTAAATTGTTAAATATTTATTGAATAAAGTAGATTCGAACTTAGAAAGTGATTGGAAAGGAATGTATTGATAAATTACTTTGTAATTGCCTTGTGTGCCTTTTAGCGTGATAATTTCTCGCTTTTGAGCATTGTACATAAAAAGGACGCATTGTCAGTGCGTCGTATCAATCAAAAAGAAAAAAGAAAAAAAAAGAACAATAATCTTCATCAACCTTGTCATCGCAATTGCATCGAAGGTTATTATTGCTATTATTATTTTCATATCATTAATGGATCGTTATCAAACTCGTACGTATAACACAGAGCTGTACAATTTTTAGACCTGTTCTTTTTTTATTGGACTCGGATATTTAAACATTTAGGGTAGTTGACAAATATGGTGCTATTCGAAAGCACTGCGAATTTAAAAAAAATAATTGTATATTCGAAATTTAGGTAGCTTAAATTTTGGTAGGAGTACTCTGATCAAATTGTATTTTGAAATGTTAGTAGTCGAATGTTTGAATTATATTGTATAGGATTTCGTTGCTTAAAACTCAAGCACATCGGATTTTACAAAATTTCAATAATTAAATACTCTAAATTTAAATATTTATAATTTTGCTACGAATACTATTCTCTGATTGAATATTCAAATATTTCAAAATAGTTGAAAACTAGTAGTAAAATATTCAAATAATAGTTAACAAGAATCCATTATTAAAAATTGACGAATTTGAAACACTTATGCGAATGATTCAATTACATAAATTAAAAATTCGAATATAATTCAAATATTCGGTCATTCAAATAAATCGAATATTCGAATTTTGATAACAGCTCTAATATAAGATTTCGATCGTCTTATCTTTAATCATTCTAGTCTCCCTCGATGCGTCTGGGGTGGCGATTGGTCTTTATTAAGCACAAAATCGCGCGTAAATTTATTCTGGATTGTGATATCTGCGTACTCATTCTTCTTTCTCACTCTTTTTGTAATGTATGATATATCGAGAGCTCCCTCAGAGCCGATTGAAGCCCCACCATTGTCGGTTGTTTTATTTTATTTAGATATTTGTAAGTTAACACACGTCGATTTATGTAGTTCTCTTCGAGAATCTCCGACCTCGCTTCCGTATTATCGAAGAGAAGCGATGCTATCGATATTCGACGTTATTCTGCGTATAGTTTTTACAATTCGATCGTATATATACAATTTTTATCCTCCTTTTACCCGCCCCCCAAAAAAATGACAAGAATTATTGTATGTAAACTCGAGTACTGTAAGGAGTTTCTCTTTCTGTCAGTAAACGTTTTCGCAAATTTTGTTTCGATTCTTATTCGTCCACGATTTTCGGTGTAACGTTTCTTGCGAAATATATCTTGGAAAATACATGTACGAGTTTTATTATTGAAATCTTGAGAAAATTGTGAAGTTATAACTTGATATTAAGGAAATTAGGAGGAAGTTGATGTAGGATGTTGATTATGATATAGGTTTTGTTTCATTCAATTTTTGATTTATAAATTTATGTATTTCTATATTTTCAAATTTCTATATATTCAAGCTTCTATATTTTCAAGTTTCTGCATTTCCAAGTTTCTGCACTTCCAAGTTTTTATATTTCCAAGTTTCTACGTTTCCAAATTTTTATATTTTTAAGTTTCCACATTTCCAAGTTTTTGCACTTCCAAATTTCCACATTTCCAAGTTTCTACACTTCCAAGTTTCTACATTTTCAGGTTTCTACATTTCCAAGTTTCTACACTTCCAAGTTTCTACATTTTCAAATTTCTATATTTCCAAGTTTCTGCATTTCCAAGTTTCTGCACTTCTAAGTTTCTACATTTCCAGGTTTCTACGTTTCCAAATTTTCACACTTCCAAGTTTCTACATTTCCAAATTTTCACACTTCCAAGTTTCTACATTTCCAAGTTTCTACAATTCCAAATTTTTACATTTCGAAGTTACTACATTTTCAAGTTTTTATATTTCCAAGTTTCTGTATTTCCAAATTTCCATATTTCCAAGTATCTATATCGCTATGTTCCAAGCTTGCATATTTATAAATTGATGCATTTCCATATTTAAAAATTTAAAAATTTATACAGTTCCAAATTTCCAAACATACAAATTTCTACATTTAAAAATTTCAAACTTTGCAAAAGTGCATATCCACTCTTACTATAGATACACGCATTTCAACCCCCGTACACTCCACATAATTACTTTAAATACATTCCAGCCCTCGTATAGTCCACAGAATATATTTTCCAATACCTCTAATATATTTATCCTGCGATTACACAAATTGATATAAAATTACGATGAAACTGTTCATACTTCATTCAGCTATCACAAAAGAGTGTTACAGTGATCAGTAACCTGGTATATCAAACAATCTGGGAGTTCGGTTCGAAATAAATTATCCTTCCTCTCGAGATTGTGCAACAGAGTTCGATTAATAGAATCTCGTTTGCCGTGGCAGACGAATGTATAGCTATTCAACGAACGAGATAAGGGCTAAAGGTTCAAAATGACGGTACCATTTGGACTTAACCAATCAGAGTTCCAAATTCGGTGGATCAGAAGGAAAAAGCCGCAGAAGAGAAGAAAAAGAATAAATGTTGTCATTACTACAGTCAAAAGACATCGACAAATAATGTAATTTCGCTGGAATTTCGATTGGAACATTTTTTCACTTATCGTGGTATTCGTTCGAAACACGTGAAACTTTCGAGTCATTTATTTTGTTCACACGAAATACTTTCTGGGAGAACGATATAAAAATAATCACTCCCAAATAAAGCTGTAATTTAATTCAAGTCTAAAGGAATGCGGTTATAAATTTCTAAAATGTACGTTTTAATTCAGATAGTTGGTGTTAATAATAAAAATACTTAATGTTGCAATTTTTGTACAGTTTATTGATAAATAATGTAATTAGTCTACGATATGAACTGTGAAATATATTTGCCTTTAGAGATACTGTTAGTTGTAATTTAATTCTATAGTCACTATTAAAATGAGGGTAGTTAATGAATTTCCAAAATGTATATTTTACTTCAGCATGTTAATATTAGTAATAAATAATGTATTAAATATTACTATTTTTCTACTGTTCGTGGATAAATCAATCTACAATACAAACTCCAAAAAATTACCTTCGTAAATATTGAAAGCTACGATAAAATTATGAGAACAATTCAAATGTTCAGAATTAATAAACGTCTGAAATTAAAGTAATTGTAAATTTACTTCAGCGATCCAAAAAAAAGAAGGAGAATAAAATGAATATATTAACATAATTTCTATATCTATCACAAGTAGCTCATAACGCAAACTATAAAAATAATCACTTTCTCCGCACAGTAAATTGCAGTTTAATCATGCGAATCTAAGAAAACGATCAAAACGATCTGTACACGAACAACATTTTAGTACCAAACGGTACTAGCATATCGATAAAATCAGAATTTATAGTTAAATTATTTTCTCCGGTGTCAAAACGTTCGACATCCATTTCATCCAATTAATGTTAGCCGGATGCCTTCGAAGTAAACGAAATCGTCAGACGACGTTGCAGAACCAACTGAGAAGAGAACATGGAAACTGTTCGAAAAACGAATTATTTCAGGGTCTCCCAATCATCCGACAACTGTCAGTAGCAATCGTTTGGGTCCCGTATGAAGGTTCTCTGCACTTGTCTTCACCCAACAGAGTCGCAGCATGCAGCGAAGATAAGGATCGTTATTGTAAATTGGATCGCATTCCAGAAATCCTGAAACTGCCGTAAAACGTCTGGTCGCGTTTATAGTTACTTAGGTATATGTATTTTCACGATCGAAACACGACGAACACCAAAATGGAAAAAAAAAGAGAACATACCTATGTAAAGACGATTCGTTGAACAGCTATTTTCTTGATTTTTAGATAGAAATTAGATCTTGTTAGAGTAGGATTATTTTACAAATCAAGAAAACGTAAATAGATATGTTAGCATAGAAATTTTATGAAATTAAAGTTGATAACTAAATGTTCGTACGGTATTTTGTAATGACTTTTAAATAAACATTTTATTATCGCGTACGACTATACTGTTCGTGATGAACATTTAGTGATTTAATGCGAGGCGATTTGATACGTGAAAATTTCTATCCGTGATAATTCGAACAAGTGGCAATATAACGCGTTACAATTCGAGCACGTGTCAATTGTAACGTGTGGCAATATAAGGTGTCGATTCCAACGTGTAGCGATTTCAACGGGTGGCGATATAACACGTGACGATACAACACGTGGCAATTCCGAGGCATGCCGATACATCGCGTGGAAATTCGAACACATATCCATTCTAATGTGTGGTGATTTGAATGCATGGTGATACAACGCATGGTGATATAACGCGTGGCAACTCTAATGCGTGGCGATATAACGCGTGACGATTCTAACGCGTGGTGACTCTAATGCGTGGTGAAATAATGCGTGGCAATTCGAACGTATAGCGATTACAACGCGCGGCAATATAACGCGAGGCGATATAACACGTGGTAATTCGGACGCGTGGACTTTTCAACGCGTGGTGATTCTCACGCGTGGCGATTCTAACGCGTGGCGATTCTAACGTGTGGTGACTCTAATGCGTGGCAATTCGAACGTATAGCGATTACAACGCGCGGCGATATAACGCGAGGCGATATAACACGTGGTAATTCGGACGCGTGGACTTTTCAACGCGTGGTGATTCTCACGCGTGGCGATTCTAATGCGTTGTGATTCTCACGCGTGGCGATCCTAACGCGTGGTAAAATAATGCGTGGGAATTCGAACGCATAGCGATTCCAACGCGCGGCGATATAACGCGAGGCGATATAACACGTGGTAATTCGGACGCCTGGACTTTTCAACGCGTGGTGATTCTCACGCCTGGCGATTTTAACGCATGGTGAAATAATGCGTGGCAATTCGAACGCATAGCGATTCCAACGCGCGGCGATATAACACGTGGTAATTCGGACGCGTGGACTTTTCAACGCGTGGAAATATAATGGGCAGCAATTCAAACGTATTGCAATTCCAACGCGTGGCGACATAATGCGCGATAATTCCAACATATAGCGATTTCAACGCGTGGCGATATAACCCGAGGTAATATAACACGTGGGAATTCGAAAATATAGTTTTTAACGCGTGGCGATATAACGCGTAGTAATTCGAACGCGTAAACTTTCCAATACGTGACAATATTACGTGCGGCGACATAATGCATGGTAATTAGAACGTGTGTCAATTCTAATGTATAACAATTTCAACGCATTACAATTCTAATGAACAATAATTTTTTAAAAAATATCTCTAAACAGGGAGATATCGCTTATTACACGTTTGGCTATTCGATATTGTCGGTCATTCAATACACAGGTATTCATTCAAGGCACCGGTGGAAAGTCGTCGATTACTTTAACGAGCTAATTACCGTAGCTGGCGATCTCACGAAGGTCACTGGGGTACAATCGTGCAGGAACATCCTGCAAGAGCCACGGCGTCTAGGTCGCGGTTACTATCTATAGAAAGACTTTCGCTTAGAAATCTGACGATATGCAGGTAACGATGTGAGAGTAACATTGAAATGGAAAAGGTGTAAAACTAGTAAACGTAAAACGTTTCCGATTGGACTTAACTAATGTCGTATCGTGGAAAACCAGACGTGCTGCAGCGACGATTTGTGTTTCTCTTTTTGTTTATGTGAAGCGAACCTTGAAATATTTAGCACATGGTATTTCAAGATGTAAATAGAAATTGTAGGTGGCAGAAGAAAACGGGGACTTTCTCTTGTAATCGTTTTTTAATTTGCACGGGTTATTTAGTGTCTGTCTGACGTGATAGTGAGAACATCTTGTTTCGATCAATTAACGTCTAGGTATTCGACAGTAACTCATACCTCTGCCATAGTTAAATTATGGCGATTTTTTATTTTCACGTTAAATTGTTAGATTATGATGGACATCTGGTGTAACTTTTATTGTTATAAATTCGGTAATATCGAAATAATAGTGTTTTCTGACATTTTAAATAGACTGCAATTTTATGACATCACATAAGATTTTTATTTGGAAGTGAATTGAAGGAATATCTCAGTAAACGGATCTCTCGGTGTAAATTATAATGTCTGTTAAATTTAGAAACGCGAGTCTAAAAATGTGACGAGAAAATCCTCTTCAATCCGAGGAATGACCGCGCAATTAAAAGTAAGATCGCCGCGACGCGTTCCACTTTCGTTCGTAGCCGGCTGAAAATTCTGCCTTTCGTTGAACAACGTTATTTTTTTCGATAGGAACATTAACGAGTTGGTGACCCAAATATTCCTCGAAACGAGCGCGTTTCACTTTGCTTTCCAATTTTTATTTACTATCAAGCCGTACGCCGGTGATAATTGTTTGATCTACGAGCGTTAGATAATGCGTTTCCGAGCGAACTATAACAACGTAAATTGCAATGTGCATGGTACATTTCTCGGAACGTAAACACCATATTTGTCACATTCTTATTTTTTTTTAATAAATTCATGGAAGTATTAAAATCATCACTTCTCAAGTATCTTATTTTATCAAGTATCTAAGCCTCTTATCACTTTTGAAGGATGATAAGACCTTAATAACAATTGCAAGATCCTAATTGCCTCCTTCAAAATTTCCTTAAGGACATACTAAAAAATATGTAAATATTTGAACGTCTGAAGAAATTTTTGATTCTCAAAAAATCAAAATAAATTTGCAATTTAAACATCAGTCCTATTAAAAATCAGCCATATTTTTCTTCCGTTCCATCGATGCACTTACCGATTCTAGTGCCTTCGAGCGCAGCGTCAGTTGAACTTGTAACACCGTTCACGTGGAAGCAATAACCATTCCTTTTATCGTCGTAACTGACCCGTCGATCGATTCATCGATTATTCGTTTCTATTTTCTCGGTTCGCTTAAACATCCGAATGGCTGCCCTACGACACGGACTATCGTTGAACCATTCGAGGAAACACCTTACGGCGCCTTCTTACGATCTTTATGCGGAGCGATCCCTTTGGAATGCAGATTCCTTGAACTCGACAGTGGAAACGATGCCTTGAATCTCGGCGCAGAGACACTTCGCGTGTGACCACGGGGGGAAACTTATAGAGTAAAACTAGTGAACTACAGGAGGCTCTTTGCGATTCAATTTAACGATGTATGTAGTGATGTAGGGTTATAGGAAAATAAGGATGTAGAGATACAGGGATGTGGGGATGTGCAAGATATTGGGATATGAGAGTATAGGTATGTGGGAGTATATAATATTATAGGTATGTAGAAATATAGGGACAGGACATGGCAATTGAAAATATGGATACAAGCATAGATAGAAATATAGAGACATACAATAGAAATAGATAGAGATAATAGAGTACATATTTATTGTATAATGTATGTAATAGATTGTATTACATGTGTGACAATATTGCATATTGTGTAATGTATGTAACAGATTACATATTACATATATATCACATATATTATTTTTAGAAATACATGGGATACAGAGATCTCTGAGTATGTGTAACAATCTAGGCATATAGAGATCTTCAGATATAGCAATCTAGAGGGACCTTCATATATAGCAATCTAAGCATATAGAAATCTTGAGATATAGTAACCTGGGAATATAGGTATCTTGAGACATAGTGATCTAGACGTACAGATATAGAAATACAGGTAACTGTAAATGTATGAAACTGGGGACCTAGAGATTGAGAAATGAAGAAAGGGAATACAGGAATTGGGGGATATAGAGATTGTAAGTTATAGAAATTTAGAGATATAGAGATTTGATAATGTAAGGTGTCAGGAATATAGAAATATAGATATGTAGGTCCATAACGAGATTTGGAGATATAGGCTGAAGATGCAAGAATCTGGAGATGTAAGGGATGCCAGAATCGCACTCTGCATGATATAAACTTATGTCACAGTGCTATATCGACTACTAAGAAAAGTACTAAAAAAAAGCACTAAAGGAAGTAGTTATTAAAATTATTAAACAATTCCAAAAATTGCTTAATACGTAAGATCCCATTACGAGAACCCACAATTAAGCAGAAGAATAAGGAAGCAGAGAAAACGTAACGCGCTGTCCAATGAAGGGTGACACGATCGGGCGATTTGCTCCCCGAGCAGAGATGTGCCCGAGAAGGAAAGAGGAGGTCGAGTGGCCGACTTCTTGTTCATCTCGAACACGACACGCTTATCCACCGTCCGGTTATCTCGGTCACGAGCTATACGAAGGGGGAACACGCAGGACGAACCACGCTCGTTCCTACATTTTATCCCCACGTGAGAGCCTCGATTCTTCTTCTTCAGCGTCTCCTTCCACCCGACGAAGTCCGTACGCACTGCGCGACCGCTCGAACAACAAGTCGGTCTACGCCTCCACCAGCGCGGAAGTCATCGAACCAACGTGGAAACTTCATCTTCCTCATCCGAATAAACGGATAAACGTCAACAGCTCTGAGCAACCATTTTTCGTTAGAAACTCTTGAAAAAAGTTGTGAAAGAAACGATCAATTGAAGCAACTAACAAATTCAGCTAGCAATTCATATTTGGTGGTCTTAAGTTAATTTTTCTTGCCAATACTTTGCTTGCTAAATGGATCAATAATTTCGTGGAAGATTGATGGTGACAGTGATAGTGATTTTGTGCAACGGGAATAAGGAAGTTGATGAGAGATCACAGGAAGAATGGCGCGAGGATTACTCCTGATTACGGTGGTAAGAAATAGAAGACTCGATGTTATACTCGAGGAAGAATATTAGATGATTATAATGTTCGGTTATATTGTCAAAGATTGAGTTCGTTTCGTGGGAATCACACGCTTCGAAACTTCTTTCACTCTTCATCTATGAAGACGAGGCAGAATCTACTTTCACCGATTTTTCAAGAATCGATTAAACCGGTACATCTCGTGTATCCATAATCACGAGAAACTTTCGTGGATGCGACTCGCGATTATAGGCATTGGAGAAGTCAATCTATGGAGTCATTGAACCGTGTGTACAGTGGGGGATGGTGGGTTTCCCTAGGGAAATCGAGGGTTGGGGAGTTGAAAATAGTATTTTAGTTGATTTTAGTTAGTGAATAGTTGAGTTTGGAAGTGTTCCAAGTTTCAGACCTGGAAATTTACGAATTTGGAGAGTTTAGAATTGAGGGATTTGAAATTTGGGATTTGGATATTTAGGGAAGATGGGAATTTGAGGATTCTGAAATTTGAGAAATTTTGGGATATTGAAAATTTGAGAAATCTTGGGATATTGGGAGTTTAGAAATTTAGGAAATTTGAGAAGTTTGTGAATTTGTAAAGTCGAATATCTTAGTCTTGAAACTTTATAAATCTGCAAACTAAACTCTCAAAGAACTACAAATTTATAACCCAATTAAATTCAACAGAAATTTCGCTACTAAATAATTGATATTGTTTCATATCCGAACAATCATGAGATTCCACATTAATTTTAATCTCGCTTAAAATGTAATTAATATAATTAATGTTTCATTAATTTGAAAGCAATGGCACTTATAAACTTGATAATAATATTTATGAATTTGATAAATATAAATTTCTCACGCGTGTACACATGTTCGCTACCGTTGAAACACAGTGTACCACATTTCTAACACTTTTCGACATTACCATGTAAATTTCGAGATAAATTCCGATGGTATCACTGTATCCATCGGAAAAAGGTGACCGACTGCTCTCCTCGTAACATCTGTTACCTGTTCTCGGCTAAAGTGGAACAACCTTTACATGGCCTTGATCCAGTAACCTGCCGGAACCAGGAAAAGTAAATAGATTCTCCTTAATTGCCGTGGAATGGCAACTTCCCTCTCGCGTGATAGCAGTGAAAGATTTATTAACGATATAAACACGATCGTTGTTCGACTGTACTATTTCATTCCATAAAATTGCAACGATCGTTGCACTATCTTTATCGTGATCGTCTGCCGGTTATCGATCACCTATTCTTTCCGAGTTCTGAAAGCTGCTGGGAAACTGATTTTGATATGCGCCTTATCGCTGGCACGATTTCTGCGAAATTGCTGTATAACGCAATTACTGCATTAGTCATTTCATCAGTTATCTCATTAACATTGCACGATCACTTTTTTCTAAACGATCGTGTGAGAATGATCCGTCGATCGTAAAGGATAGATACTTCAACGACGAAAGAATTGGTAAATTTTGAAAACGATCAAAGGAATTTTAGATTTTTTATTTTCTTGTGTTATTGATTACAGGGAGGTTGAAATTTAAAGAAAAAGTATCAAAATTATTAGTAAAAGATATCAAATTATTAGTAGAATAATGATATATCGTTGTTGACAGCATTTGTGATATACAATTGTCATTCATTCTCCCTTTATTCCATAATACGTTTCTTTCCGAATTTTGTAAATATTTTTACTTTTTATCTTTTTCTCAAACAGTATTCTCAAATAGTATTATCACATGATACATGTATAATCGTATGCAGTATTACCATGCACGTATCTAAAGAATATGTGTGTATTTCCATGCACATATCTAAAGAATATGTGTATGAAGCGCGTTGTATCATGAATGCGTTGTATACTCATCCGACGTATTTTGTACACGTGGTATCTCCAATGCGTTATACTGGAGATACGCTGTAATTTGATCGCGTGTTATTTGATACGCGTTGTAACTCGATCTTATATCCAATATGCGCTGTAACTCGATCGCGTTGCATTTCATTCGCGCTGTAATTCGATCGCGTTGCATTTCATTCGCGCTGTAATTCGATCGCGTGGTATTCGGGACGCGTTGCATTTCGTTCGCGTCAAATTTCTAACGCGTTATATCTCCATGGTATTGTGTTTGGTACGCGTTGTATTTGGTACGTGTAGTATTCGGTACGCGTTGTATTCAGTACGTGTAGTATTCGGCACGTGTAGTATTTGATATGTGTAGCATTCGGTGCGTGTAGTATTCGGTGCGTGTAATATTCGGTACGCGTTGTATTCGGTACGTGTAGTATTTGATATGTGTAGCATTCGGTGCGTGTAGTATTCAGTACGTGTAGTATTCGGTACGTGTAGTATTTGATATGTGTAGCATTCGGTGCGTGTAGTATTCGGCGCGTGTAGTATTCGGTACGTGTTGTATTCGGTACGCGTTGTATTCGGTACGTGTAGTATTTGATATGTGTAGCATTCGGTGCGTGTAGCATTCGGTGCGTGTAGTATTCGATGCGTGTAGTATTCGGTACGCGTTGTATTCGGTACGTGTAGTATTCGGTACGCGTAGTATTCGGTACGTGTAGTATTTGATATGTGTAGCATTCGGTGCGTGTAGTATTCGGTGCGTGTAATATTCGGTACGCGTTGTATTCGGTACGTGTAGTATTTGATATGTGTAGCATTCGGTGCGTGTAGTATTCGGTACGTGTAGTATTCGGTACGTGTAGTATTTGATATGTGTAGCATTCGGTGCGTGTAGTATTCGGCGCGTGTAGTATTCGGTACGTGTTGTATTCGGTACGCGTTGTATTCGGTACGTGTAGTATTTGATATGTGTAGCATTCGGTGCGTGTAGCATTCGGTGCGTGTAGTATTCGATGCGTGTAGTATTCGGTACGCGTTGTATTCGGTACGTGTAGTATTCGGTACGCGTAGTATTCGGTACGCGTTGTATTCAGTACGTGTAGTATTCGGTACGTGTAGTATTCGGTACGTGTAGTATTCGGTACGCGTTGTATTCAGTACGTGTAGTATTCGGTACATGTAGTATTTGATATGTGTAGTATTTGGCACGCGTAGTATTCGGTACGCGTTGTATTCGGTACGTGTAGTATTCGGTACGCGTTGTATCTTAACCATATTGTATTTCCATCGCGTTGTATCTAGATCATGTTACTTCTCTATATCGTGTTATATATTAGATCGTGTTACTTCAGACGCCGTTGTCGCATTATGCTTAGTACACACATCTCATTCGTGTTATCTCCCATTTACGTTGTACCTCAATCACATCTTGACCACATAATATTTCGATCACGTTACATCTCAAAAGCGTTACACCCTGAACCACATCTCAACTGCATTTCATTCCCTTTGTATTTTCAACGTATTCACACAGGTTATGTCAGCATACATCATAAACTAATATACTATTGCCATATTACCATACATCTCTGTTCGCGGCAATAAATCTAAAGTTTACTGTAGCATAAAAATGTACAACGTGCAGCAGAATGTTGCACACACCCATCTGTGCATTTATCAAAAGCATTTATCACCGAAGGATTAAAATGATATATTAAAAGACCAAATAGCAATAAGCCTGAAATATTGCACGATTTATGTACGGTCTCTCTCTTTGTCGAACGTAACTGAAAGTTATAATTTTCTTTGAAATTTCACTGCAGATTTTAACCGATATACCAACACAAAGTCGACGGTTAGGATTTATAATTTACCGCAAAACATTTATCTTCTTAGTTCGATAAGCTCGGTGAAAGTCCACCTTGGTGATAATCTAGTCCCCAGCAGAATTTCATTCGGTGACAATGCGGTAAGAAATAGTAACATGAAAATATTGCGGAGAATCGCTGACAAATGAATACGTTCTACAAAAGTTCTTTATCTTCGTACTCTTTCATTCATGAAAGGTGTATTAACACTTCAACTGTAGTTAGTCAACCGGATCCTCCTTTTCAAGGTTTGCGAACCATTGTGTGCCTCGTGTATGGGAAACTTTTGTCTTCGAAAATTATCTGTAAACAGATTTTATCGGCATTTTGAAAATTGAGATGAGTCATTACATTGTACGTTATTAATATATTATTCAAATTTTATGTACACATTTTGTGTGTGAAATATTTGAGGTATCGTTTCTTATTTTATTCAAATATATTATGCATGCAAATCTTATCTAGATGAAAGTGTTGTCTAGATGAAGTCATTTATAATCGATAGTTTTGCTGTTTTTTCTTGTTATAAGTCTGAGATTATCAGAACCTTTCACTATGCATTATTTGCTACATCGTTTGCAAGAAATAGAAGATATACTAATTATGTTTGGTATACGTTGTTTGTAACCTCTTTAAGTATTTCTATCACCTATATGTTTTGAATTCATATCACATATGAACTCATATATATATGTGAACATATATTTTTTTCATGCACTTGTACAAATTTTAAGAAACATCATTTTGAAATCAGTATTTTGAAGTCAATAAATCTTTACTGTTCACATATGAATTCATACACATGTGTGGACATCATCTTCTTTTTATACATATATTTTTTTCATGCACTCGTACAAATTTTATGAACATCATTTTGAAGTCAATAAATCTTCACTGTTTACATATGAACTTATACACACGTGTGGACATCACCTTTCTATACATATACTTTTTCAACTTGTACAAATTTTATATATGAACATCAATACAAAATGAGTAGAATATTATATGACATGGGAAATTAATTTTCAAATTTTGAAAATAATTTAAAAGAAGTATAGTAGATGAAAAGGTTCCGAGCGATATTTAATGGTTGAGCCGGCAAGAGTAAAGGAAACGATGCAACCGTTTCGAGCAAATAATCATAAAAAGCAGCCACGACTTACAAAATATCCTGAAAATCGTACGCTATTGGCCAAGAAGCGATGACGAGCCGCGATATGAAAGAAAAAGATCACTCAGTGAAATCGTAGCTCTCTTCCTTCTACTGAGCATCATGGTTACTGGGTCAACGCTGATTGCAAACAGAGGAGGATATGTTGGAATTTTCACGTTTATGGTTATTTCACGTGACAGATAACGTGTTGAAGTACTTAAAGCGTTGTGTTACATCCACCATATCCTGTGTCAACGTTTACCGTCTCGTGCAATTGCACTCTGGTATTTCGTGTATGTAATTTGGAGGCACGTGTTAGAGAGAGGAAGGATTGTTCTTTGGCAGCTGATCATTGTATGATTGGTAATGACAGGTAGGAAATCGAATTTTGGAAATTTGGTATTTTGGAATTTGGAATTTTGGAATTTGGAATTGTGGAAATTGGAGGTTTTGGAATTCGGAACTTTGGAATTTCAAAATTTTGGAATTCGGTACTTTGGAATTTTCCAATTTTGGAAGTGGAAATCTTGGAATTGGGGTTTTGGAATTCGGAACCTTGGAATTTCACAATTGAGGAATTCGGAACTTTGGAATTTCAGAATTTTGGAAGTGGGAATCTTGGAACTGGGGGTTTTGGAATTCGGAACTTTGGAATTTCAGAATTTTGGAAGTGGGAATCTTGGAACTGGGGGTTTTGGAATTCGGAACTTCGGAATTTCACAATTTTGAAATTCGGTGCTTTGGAATTCGGAACTTTGGAATTTCAGAATTATGGAAGTGGAAATCTTGGAATTGGTGGTTTTGGAATTCGGAACTTTGGAATTTCACAATTTTGAAATTCGGTACTTTGGAATTTCAGAATTATGGAAGTGGAAATCTTGGAATTGGTGGTTTTGGAATTCGGAGCTTTGGAATTTCACAATTTTGAAATTCGGTACTTTGGAATTTCACAATTTTGGAATTCGGAACTTTGGAATTTCACAATTTTGGAAGTGGGAATCTTGGAATTGGGGGTTTTAGAATTCGGAACTTTGGAATTTCAAAATTTTGGAATTCGGGACTTTGGAATTTCACAATTTTGGAATTCGGTACTTTGGAATTCGGAACTTTGGAATTTCAGAATTATGGAAGTGGAAATCTTGGAATTGGTGGTTTTGGAATTCGGAACTTTGGAATTTCACAATTTTGAAATTCGGTACTTTGGAATTTCAGAATTATGGAAGTGGAAATCTTGGAATTGGTGGTTTTGGAATTCGGAGCTTTGGAATTTCACAATTTTGAAATTCATTACTTTGGAATTTTACAATTTTGGAATTCGGAACTTTGGAATTTCACAATTTTGGAATTGGGAATCTTGGAATTGGGGGTTTTGGAATTCAGTACTTTGGAATTTCACAATTTTGGAAGTGGGAATCTTGGAACTGGGGGTTTTGGAATTCGGAACTTTGGAATTTCACAATTTTGGAATTCTGGAAATATGGGATTCGGAACTTTGGTATTCTAAATATTGGAATTCTTGCAATTCCAAAAGCACCTCATGCAATGCTACTATGACATTTCATGTATACAATTCGGAGACACATGTTAAAAAGAATGTTCTTCGGAAGCTGATCATTGTTCGATTGGTATTAACACGAAAGAAACAGGTTCAACTAGGTGTAAGCATAACTGAGAACTCGGTTTGATTTATTAACAGGAATAGAGTGGTAAGTGATAGTTGTGATACATTGGATCTAATAGTGGTGCCTCGAGCGACATCTTGATTGACAATATCAAATTGGATATGTCACAGAGTACGGGAACATGTTTTTTGTACTTGTGAGACCACCCAGGGGCTATGTGGATTAAGGTTGCTTTACCAAGTAGCGGAACTTATAGATCGTGGATTTCGGTTTACGTGGTGGAATTATGTTCAATTTAGCGTGGATTCTGGTATAGCTCATATATATAGTAATTAACTTGTATTAATCAGACATTCCATATTCAAATAACAGTAAAATGGTATAATGTTCCACTGTGGCATTCAGATCTTTGTAATTGTCAGAATTTCAGTTACAATAACTTCAAAACTATTTACGAAGTATACGGAATCTAGTCAGACTCAAACAGGAACAAAATACTAAGCGAAAAATATTAAGGAACAAAATATTAATTGAATAAAAATTGCAAAGATTGATATCTCGAATGATTTATCACGCTTACAGTTTACGCTATCTACCCCGGTAGAAATCATCACATTTCTAATTAAGAACTATTTGCACAGAATTATCATGATTGTGATCAGACCAAAATAGAATCAAGAGAAATTATGAAACAAAGTTACTATGTAACAGATATTATACAACGACGCCTAAACTAATTCCATTGTGATCAAAAATATTGCAGTACATGTAAAGCTACTCAAATATAATTAATCTTGCGATAATTTGAAAAATTTGTCAAAAATTTCTGAAGTCGACTTACTGTACAGGTATTCTACGTTCATTTTTCATTTGTCAACAAAATATTTTTGATCACTGTAAATATGATTATTATTCTGTTTGTTAAAATACATCATTAAAATGAAACTGATAATTTCATGATGGTAATTTAATGATCTGCAATTAATGAGATTTTGGATGAATACACAATACAATAAAAAATGATATTATAATCAACACAATACAAGGTGTCATCAGTACTTTTTCTCAAAAAATCGAACACATGAATATGAACGTGAAAGTGTATTTATGCAGTAAACACATATTCGAATTACGGGCTCCTTGAGTTCATTCTCGTTAAGCGGTCGTATAATCGTTTAACGTAAAATAGCGAGAAGGTTCTACGTCAATATCGTGAGAAAATTTCATATTTTAGAAAGTACCGTTGTCATCGTATCAACGTGAAAGTCAAATTCAAAGCGGAGAAACTAGTCGAGTCCGATTAACGAGGATCCATCAGCATCAATTAATCGACACGACAACAATTCGTTTTCTAAATAAAACAAAAAACTATGCAAACGCACAGTTAGCTGATGTTCTAGCAATTAATGTTTGACGTAGGTGACTTTCACCTGTGTGCGTATATTTTCTTCTTCGGATTTTCTTCTGCGTGTCGTTCGAAGGAAAATCATACGATTTCACCGGACTGATGCGAGTCGAATGCGGTCCAATCTCTTCGAGAAGAGTTTTTACCCGGTGCTCCAAGAGATTGCACGCCGTCAATTTGCGCGTTGCACCGACACTTCCGTTGAAAAACAGCAACGAAATTATCGCAGCCATTCGTGTTCGAGATTTCTTCCGTGATAACTAATATAACCAGAAGCTTCGAGTAACGTTTCCTCGCCTTCGATTCCCGCGGACATAATAGGGGAATTGTGCTATTGTCTGTTTCGGGAAATTCTGTTATTCGAGGCGTTACGATTATGAGAGCGAAAGGATCGGTCTCCAATTATTGATAGTTCACTCACGGTAACATGTCGGCAGGTTTACGTATAATATTGGGAAAGCATGGTCGGTAGGTACTGCTAGTATGATTCGAATTTGGAAAGTGAGAAGTTCGGAAATTTTGGAATTTGAAATTTGAAATTTTAGAATCTGGAATTTCAAGTTTTGGAAGTCTCCATTTTTGGAATTCGGAATTTTGGAATTCGGAATTTTGGAATTTGGAATTTTGAAACTTCAAAATTTTGGAACTTCAAAATTTTGGAATTCGGAATTTTGGAACTTCCAAATTTTGGAATTCGGAATTTTGGAACTTCCAAATTTTGGAATTTGAAATTTTGGAACTTCAAAATGTCGGATTTCGGAATTTTGGAATTTCAAAATTTTGGAATTTGGAATTTTGGAACTTCAAAATTTTGGAATTCGGAATTTTGAAATTTGGAATTTTGGAACTTCAAAATTTTGGAATTCGGAATTTTGGAACTTCAAAATTTTAGAATTCCGTATTTTGGAATTCTGGAATTCTAGAATTTGTAATACTAGAATGCAGAATTTCATAGCTTAGAATTCGGAATATTGCTACTCGAAATCTTATTTCAAAAGCTTTTTCCACTTTAAACTATCCACTACCTCACGAAGCGAATTATAATATCAATGCCACTCTCCGAATTTTTATAAACATCTGTTTAATTATTCGCAATATGTAAATTATAGTATCGGTGTTCACTGACCCCCACAGCACTTAATATGAAACGTTCTTACTTCTCCTTTTTTATTACAACCAGTAAATTATGCATTCGACGTAAAAAAGTTAATCACAGTATAATAATCGGTAGAAGTTTATGGACTGTTTTAATTGCATTGTATCGTATTAATGAGTTCTTGATATATTATATTTTTTGTATTAGCACACGATTATTAACGAGACTGATTAGTTCAACTGTAATATAAAATGACAGATTCTGACTTGTTATTGTAATAGTGATATTTTTGTGAGCTTGGTTTTATGGTTTCGATTAATATTCATGTAGAGGTTAGCGGAAATATAAAGCCATTAATGATGTCTGGATGTTGAGAGTTGTACGACTACTACACTGTAATACTATTCATATTTCATATCGTTAATATCATACACAATATCATTCATATAAATATAATATACTAATATTATAATATAATATAATGTAACAGTAGGTAGTTTAACAATTTATAGTTAATAGTAACTTTAGTAAAAAGAGCGGAAGAAGCATGTAAAATTTATACAATTTATACGAGATTTATTTATACCAGATGTATCTCTGACTTAGGTATAAGTAGTATATAATAACTCTGATACATAGATATGAACAAAACGTTTCTAGTACATATATATAAACAAAACTATGTATGTAAATATACACAAAACACAATATCTTTATATGTAGCCATACTCAATTAAAATCAGAATAAATAAAAAAACTAAACCATAGAAAGCTAACCAATGGTTCTGAAAATAATGAATCGTTGAAATACTCCTCTGAAAACGTTAACTGGAATAATTACACGACAAGCGATCTTGCTGACCTAAAATATGATTTTTCATGGATAAATTTACACGATTGTTCGTTTCACTGTTTAGGCAGTCGTGCTACTATCCTCGATTAATGTCTGCGCCGAGGAGGATCTCAAAGACGACGGGGACCTCAACGACCGTAAAGAAAACAACGGGACAACAGTCACGTCCATCAAGATCATCGGGGAAGGATCCAAGAACAAGACGGACAAAACCCGAGAGACTGTGAGCGAAAGAAATTTCTATTTGCATAAATAACGTCCAGCTGTCCTGTTCGCTGAATTAACCACGGCTAATTTAACCGACTAAACTCGCTGTTATCGTGTTACCGTTGATATACACGCCATCAGATATTAGAAGACGAATAAATGTGTATATACAGAAATAGTGTTACGTTTCGGGGAATTAAATTTGGTTGTAATTAACATTGTCAATGATTTACATGTACTTTTGTTGTGACGAGTTTTAGTGAAAGGAGAGTATTGGGGTGCATGGACCGCCATCTTGTATTCAGCGTTGTCGAGGGTTTTTATTAACGAAGTTCACGGAACGTGTCGGAGTGACGCTTTCTTATTTTAAATTATAGGAGTTCTTCAGATGTTTTTGTCGATATTTTATCTTTCGTCGAGATGCAATTGTTTAAATTATGTTTCATCCCTTATTTATCGTTATACTCTATTTTTAATCCAAAAGTATCATCGGACGTCCGTAAACTTAGTGTTGTTACATTATTTGCATAAAGTATTTAAATTGTGTCACTGTGATAGAAATAGTATATAATTTTTATTAATATAAGCGATGATATTACAGTTGGTATAAATGGACGTTTTCATATGAAAATTAAATAAATTTTCAGCAACTGGAGAGGCTTCGATCCCTATTTGCCAGTAGACAAAATGGCAGCAGAGATCTTGCGTTGCCGAAAAGTTCGGACATCTCTAAAGTCATATCCGACGATGGTAACGGTGATGAAGAAACTCCTGAAGAGCTACCAGAGGTAACAATACCTATAATAATTGAATAGTCGTACTCTTACTAACTATAATATGTCACAGTACAAACATTAATTTTCATTGTGAAGTCTTGGTTTTCATTTATTTCAAAGTCCATCGACAGTTCGAAACTGCAGTGGAAAAACCTTTGAATTTCTGCATCAGAAAATCCAGATTTCCGAATATTGCTACAGTACACCGTGACGAAACATTAACGTCCATCTATCTTCCGACAAAAAAGATCTTTAGAAAGTCGAGTTTAGAAGTTCTTCAGGTCATAAATCATAGTAAAATTGTATATACTTGTCGCGTATGAATACTAAGCCTTATACTTATCTACTTACTGATTTGTAGCTTTCTGTTTTGTACCGCATCTTATTATCATATCCCTAGTTTCTAAAATACATGCAATTGGAACCTCGTTCAAGTGAAATTTCACTGGAACGTTTTTGGTCAGGTCTGCTATTTTCGTTCGTAAACTTTATCTTCCATCAAAGTTGAATGCAGAAATTATACGGTGATCGTGATCTAGGAATTTCTTAGCGAGACACTTTCTGCGATTATTTTCTTGGGCAAGTACTTTCACCATAATCGACGTTCATATTTATCTCGTTACTTGTCAAAATTCCCAAGGAGAATCGTGAAGATCTTCGAAACGATGCCGCGCATAAAGGACGTAATTCGGGACATTAATTAACGTACACCGACGGCTTAAAATGTACCCAGACACGCGTACATTGTTGCGATCAAGATTTTCAGATAGAAGCTGTGGAAATTGAGATTCAAGTATAATTAATGCAACAGGAAAGATAAAATTCGCCTGAGAGGATAAGCGTGTTTATTTATGCATTATGAAACAAAGAAGCCACCACGGTGGTGTGAAATTTAATTCTAAAGAATTAAATGTGTCTGAGAGCTGAGGATCTTTCAACCATTAACTGTTTTCTTTTTTCACCTTATTCCACTTTGTTACACAATTTCTTCTATTTTTGTATCTTAAGCCTGCGAATTTTTGCAATTTTTCAGATTAATGTTTTTTGTTACAGCCACAGGAACTGAAAATTGTTAGACCCAACTTGAGGAAACGACCTACTTATCGTCCGTCTCCTCCCAGAAGACTGGCACCACCTAATCGGAGGAACGTTTATTCAGGTTAATATGATTTATATCAGGTTAATATAAATACTATAATGTATCGAAGTTATCACACATTTTGCTATGAATAAATTGTTTGATGAATACCTTTGATGAATTTACGAATTCAATTATCTCACACAACCAAATCTTACGCGAAAAAAATTTATTCTACATATTCATCTTATTTTTGCACATAGAATGCTACCTTTTGTATATTTTTTAAAATGCATTGTGAAGGTTGGTAGAATCTTGTGCTCTGTAATTTTTAATTCGCACGTGTTACAAAAATATTGAAGCAAAAACTCACTGAAGGAAATGAATTACAGCGTGTAACCAATTATCCACAGATCTGTCGAGAACGCCATTGACGAGACCACCAAGACGTCCAACGGAAGCGAAGAGGGATCCAACGGAGAAAGAGTGTACTTTCTTCACGAAGACAGTCTGCCTGGAAGCAGCCGATTATCCGCAGTAAGTACCTCGGCAACTTCTTCACTTTTTTCCTCGATCGTTTTCATTCAGGGTTGCAACCATTGCACAACACGTTTCACGAGGCATTTCAATGCGCTTTCTCCACTGGACAATAAGGGAATTAAGGGAATTCTTGCGATAATTGGGTGAATGTGTGATGGCAATTTTACAATGGTAACGGCGTAATTCGTGGGCTCGTTAAAACGAAAGAAAGTTCTCGTTATTCTACTGGTTTCTATGCCAATTGCGCAATACTGTTATTCTCATAACCGTTCTTAAGTTTTTAATTAGGAATTACGGGCGGCAGGACGGAAGTTGTGGAAACACCGGCGAAAGCAATGACTTTCATTTCCTTTTCCTTTCCGTGGCGAATCGTGAAACGAATTCGGACGAATGTCTTGCGAACGAAATTATAGGGTGTGATGTAACTTGTGCGGCGAATGCGATTGTATGTGAAAAAATTAGTCTGACATCTACAATAAAAATTTTTCGTATGAAGCTTGTTTCAGGAGAAAATTACATCTGAAAATTTGTTAAAATATTTGTAAAATAATTTTTGGTTCATTCAGTAATTGATGGATTGTTTCTATAATCGAATTATAGATCAGTACATATAATTGCTAATATGTATAAAATTGTTATTGGTTTTAATATTATTATTAGTCTTGATGTCACTTGCATATTTATCATACTTACATTAGCTCATATGTTAAAATAATAAATATATAAAAGTCACGAAGAACAGTTCCAATTTTTCAATCTTTTAAATTATTACAAACTCACAGTTTTATCTTATATAAGACAGATTTAAGGATAACTCAAGGATTAACCGAATCTATGTGCAATCATTAAAAAGGATTGCTTATAAGATTATTCATCGGTTTTTTATTTTAATTGAACAATTGTTTAGCGAAACAATCACCAGAAGTTTGAGGAGCAACAAAGAGATGGTCGCTGCTTTGTTGACGGATTACAAGTCTCAAGATTTTGATGAATCCGGGGATGTGCCAATAGCGTTGCCTCTTGAAAATAAATTCGAGAACAAGTACGATGGCCGATACGAGAATCGATATGAGAGCAACGAGATTAGAAGGTAAGAATACAAAGTACTATTGCATAGAAAAATTGAGTTATTGCGATTAGAGTAAATATACAGGTGGTTGCTTTTGAAGGGTGCCCCTGTTGAATGACAACTCGACACGCAGCAGTGCATGCTACGAATCGTATCACTATTTTACTGACTTATGTATTTTTTACTTAATTAATAAATCTTGAAGTAAGAATATGAAGTAGATGAAGAAGTTGAAGTAGATGAAGTTGATCAAGTAAATCGTGTGAATGAAGTATAAGAACAAAATGAGTTAGATGACCTAGATGAAGTAGATGAACTAACTAAACTAGATGAACTGGGTAAACTAGATGATGTAAACGAAGTAATTGAGTTATATGAAGTAGATGAGCTAGATGAAGTAAATCTTAAAATAAATCTATTAAACTTAACTCTTCCTAAATAAAATAAGTATAAAATTAAATATCAGAAATATCTCAACCTAATTCAGAACACTACAGCTTTTAAATATCTTGACATTAGCGTCCAATAAAGTCTTTATATTTCTATAAAGCCACAAACTAAAAGAGCTTAACAATGTTGCAAATTAATTTCAGGAGATCCGATACAACTTCATTCGACAACGTTGAAGAAGGCTTCACGTGTCCGTCAGTAGTCAAGTACGCTCGTCCACAACTGGCTAGAGCCGCTTCCGGTATCTGGAAATATATCATAAACACTGGAGAACACACACAAACTTTGCGTCTGGAAAAATGTTCGTAAGTAACATCCACTTTCATATCTCCTCACAATGGCGATTCCAACTTTTTATCTGTTTTTCAAAAACAATTTTATCTACCGCTCTTCCGTTTCAATGCTTTTCCAAATTGAAAGAAAGTGATTCGGTTAAATTTTTCTGCAAAGTGATTTCCCAGAAACGTTTGAACATCCTCAACGCAACTTCGTAGAAATTGAAATTTTGCGCTTCGTCACGTGCCAGTGAGCAAAATGACCACTTTGTTCGCAGCTGTTTGTGGTGAATTGATACAGTATTTTTCACAGTTGACATCGTGTTTCGCTTTCGCTCGTCATAACGAGAATCTGTTTTAAAAACGAAAGGGTTCTTTGAATTGTAGCTTGATACCGTGCAATTACCAAGTTTCGTGTAGCGCGAAGTTTAAGGTTTACGACCACAAAAACACAGGTTTAAAATTTTATTATTTCTTTATTCAGTCAACTTATGAGACTGGATGGTGGTTCATAAAATTGTCATTTATATTTTTTACAGTGTCCTTTTCAGATACGCGTACAATTTATTTAACGTGGTATCACAGTAACGTACATAATCATAATAAAAATTGAGTAAATATAGCATTAAATGCTGTTCATCATATTTTTTATCAGTGCAGCTACAATATTTTTGTCGTTACAACTACAATTTTTCTCACCATTACAACTTGGTTATTTAATTGTAATTTCACTTTTATAATGCAATAAGTGTTACAAAATAAATCAAAATATCAGAAGAGATATTATTTGAAGTTGATATATAATTAAATATAAAAAACAATTAAGATTAAATATTGCAATTTCAAAGTCAACTGTCTAAGTGTTTGTTCCATAGCTAACTTGTTCTTAACTAAATAAACTTTATATCTAACTATACTTCTCTTCGTTTTCTTCAAACTGAGTTTGATCATTTCAGGAATCCCCAATCGAGCTGTTCCTTCATTTCGGAGAACTATCGATCGTCCTGCGTTCAGGTGTACAACTACCACAGACTTTTAACGTGGGACAGTAAATTGGGTCTTCACATGGACATCTTCAAAGTACCAACCTGCTGCAGCTGTCACGTTCACGGTTACGCTGAGATTTTTCCACCCCATCAGAATGATCCACCTTCAAGGATCAAGGAGTCCTTTCCTGGATCCGATTTTGCCACAAACAACGAACAGAAAGATGACTTCGAAGATTCCAAGTTGAACTATTTGAACAAATTCGTCGCTGGATTTGATTCTGCCCTGGGTACTCTTTATTTGTTAAAATTGCATACAATTTAAAAATTAAATTCTTGTACAAGCAGATAACAAATTGTAACATGTAATACTATAATACTTTACTTAAGTAATACTTTTCATTAAAGAATTTTTAATGTAATTATTTAAACTGTTGGTTCAGGAGTTCATTTATGAATAAAATTGTTTAATATTTGTTTTCAATAGCACGTCTGATTTTATTGAATAATTAAATTTGATGTAGTTAGATCTAACAATTATAGTTGATGAGGTTCGAATTTTGAAAATTAAAGATAATTATTCAAGTTGTTATATTTTTACAATTTTATAGGTTCAAGCAATAAGAAGCCTTTAACGGAAGCTACTCCAAGTAGACCAACTTTTACGCTTCCTGTCAGAACGAGGCCTAAAAAACAGCCTTCCTCTTTGAGTTCAAGACCATTCGATAAATTGCCTCAGCAACATGCTCCAAATACAAGAGCACCTGGGTACACTGGTCCATTACTGAAAGGTTCTAGACCAAGTAGACCGGGTAGACCACCATACAGAAGGGAATCAACGTCTCATGTTGAAGAAAACACCGAAAGTTTAAATAACAGTACAATATTAAATAGGTAATAATTCACTTTTGAATTGAAAAATCTAACAATCATAAAATTCCCAAACTAAAAATTTGAAAATTTAGAAATAGGATAATTTCGATATTTCAAAATGTAGAATTAAAAAATTCAGAAATCTAGCAGACCCAAAATCGTTAAACTAAATAATTAAAAATTTGGAAATTGAACAATCTCTATCTTCTAAAATATAGAATTAGAGAATTCGGAAATCTAACAGACCCTAAATTCCCAAACTAAAAATTTGAAAATTTGGAAATTGAACAATCTCTATCTTCCAAAATATAAAATTAGAGAATTCGGAAATCTAACAATCCCTAAATTCCCAAACTAAAAATTTGAAAATTTGGAAATTGAAAAATCTCTATCTTCCAAAATATAAAATTAGAGAATTCAGAAATCCAACAATCCCTAAATTCCCAAACTAAAAATTTGAAAATTTGGAAATTGAAAAATCTCTATCTTCCAAAATATAAAATTAGAGAATTCAGAAATCCAACAATCCCTAAATTCCCAAACTAAAAATTTGAAAATTTGGAAATTGAACAATCTCTATCTTCCAAAATATAAAATTAGAGAATTCAGAAATGCAACAATCCCTAAATTCCCAAACTAAAAATTTGAAAATTTGGAAATTGAAAAATCTCTATCTTCCAAAATATAAAATTAGAGAATTCAGAAATCCAACAATCCCTAAATTCCCAAACTAAAAATTTGAAAATTTGGAAATTGAACAATCTCTATCTTCCAAAATATAAAATTAGAGAATTCAGAAATGCAACAATCCCTAAATTCCCAAACTAAAAATTTGAAAATTTGGAAATTGAAAAATCTCTATCTTCCAAAATATAAAATTAAAGAATTCAGAAATCTAACAATCCCTAAATTCCCAAACTAAAAATTTGAAAATGTAGAAATTTAGTGAATTAGATAAATTAGGTGAATTATTGAAAATTAAATATGAAAATATAAAATCTTAAAAAATATGAGCTTAAATCAATAGCAATAAGCCACAATATCTTAACCCACTTTCAATCTTACCTAACTATTACTTTACATAACACAGTTCTTGCACAGCACGATCTTACAGTTAATTCATTTAACGAATTTAATTATTCAGGTACAGTCAACCATACGACCTGGAAATGGACGCCACGTCGCGGTTACAAAATGGCGGTTTCGACGACGAGTACCACGAACCACAGAGGCGAATCAATTACAATTACCATCCGATTATCGATTTTTTTCGACCGGAAGCATCGATGTTGCAATCGGCAGAAACTCAATCGGCCTCGGATCAGAATGATTCGAACTCGTGGAAACCGATGATATCATCTTAATTGACATTTCACCTTTTTCGGAGTACCTGATCGTTTCTTTCATTTTGTAACGTTAATCGATCCTTGAGAAACGAAAGTATTATGTATCAAATTGTTAGATTTTATACATGTTTACTTTTTTTATATCTATGTATAGATACTTGTATTCTGGTATCCTTTCTAGCTTCATTAGTACTCCTTGTTCGTCACGATTGACGATTTATTCCGATAATTATGCTATTATAAATTAGACTAGTGGATAGATCTGGCGTATGTGGAAAAACACGAGTATTGGCGTGCATAGTTTGGTAACGTAAATTTGGAAATTGACAAGTATATGTATTTAAAATGTTTAAATTTTTAAATTTAGAAAATTAGCAATTTAAGTACTTGATTCTTTGATAGCTAAGAAGTATAGAAATTTTCAAACATAGAATTTGATAATTTGGAAACTTGAAGAGTTGAAAATTAGAAAATTTTAATAATTGAAGAATTGAAGAACTGAAAATTCATGAACTGAATAATTGAATAATTGAATAATGGAAGAGTTGAAGAGTTTAAGAATTGAAGAGCTGAAAAATTGAAAAATTGAAAAAATGGAGAAATGGAAAAATGGAAAAATGGAAGAATGGAAAAATGGAAAAATTGAAGAAATAAATGAATAGTTGAATAGTTGAATAATTGAAAGCTTGAAACCTTGAAAACTTGAAAACTTGAAAACTTGAAAACTCGAAAACTTGAAAACTTGAAAACTTAAAAACTTAAAAACTTGAAAACTTGAACATTTTCTAATTGACTACTCATCACACCAAAATGCACGTCACACTCAACACCCAATAAATAATTAGGCGTTCATTAAACTCACCTTGACTGAATAAGAGTTATCGAATGCCATCAAATTCAACATTTTAAAAAATTGTCATAAATTTTTGCTCCAAATTTTAATTTTACTCCAAAGTATATCTTCGATCAAAGAGTACTAATGCAATGCTCATTGTAACGATAGCGAACGTTCTAACTGTAGAAGTATTACGACCACATTGGGCAGGTGCAATTACTTCGCTATAGTTATGTAATACTGCGTGAATTTTGTATTAATATATTTATTACTTTTAACGTTTATTAATTTATGAATTGTCAACGATTATTTGAATATTCGTGTCACACGAATTATTGAATAAACGATACGGCAACGACTCGAGCGTAGTCTTTCCTGTTTTTACATACCTTTTCTCTAGTTACAATTTACAGGGACGAAATAAATGATACTTTCTTGTATGATGTTTCATAATCTCTGAATATTTCTCAACTCAACTGTTTTATCTGACGTTCAAATGTTAGTGTACTACAGTTCTCATGACTTTTTGTTTAAACAATTTTCTTTGCTATTATTTTATTCAACTAATTGAATTCATTTAATACTATCAACTTTTAATTTGCATATTTCGCCACTTAACAACGTAGTGGGTCAGGACTTTATTATTTCAATTTAATTCTATGATTTTATATTTACATTTAATATTATAATATTATGTTATATATAATATTATGTTTAATTCAATCTATGGTACCGAAAAGCCTCATATGCTGATAGACATTTAGGCTGACATAAATAGTAACGTGATAGGCTGATGGGTCCTTGCGAATAAACATTACATCAATTTATACTTAAATAAAAACTGTAATTCAATGAATATGCGCAGTCAATTCTCTCTTTACAAAAATTGATAAAAATTAATGTAATTAAACAAGTTTCATAAACTTCATTAAAATTGCTCATATTACAATTCATACAAATGGAAGCTGCTGTCTAATCAACAGTTATAGAATGAAATTCTGCAACAGAAATTCAGTTAAAAAATATTATACAAAAATTAAAGACGATTGTCCGTGACATTCCACTCCAAGTTCAAGGCCAAATCTTCTTGGCAATACTGAAGTAGCAATTTCTTTCACCGCTCTCAGCTTCACCAGAAGTTTTGCAACAGCCATGAAATATTGGCTTGTTTCGCAGGTGTTCATGATCACAATGAACTTCACAGCGTCCTGGAGTTGCTTCAAAAGATCTTCAGAGAAGCTCCGCTCTTCACAGTCAAGAGCAACGAACAACTCAGTCGCCTGTAAATCGTTTGTTTCGCTCGCTAAGTTTCTATGAAGGCGATTGCACCGAGCCTTTCCGCGTCGATCCGCGAAGCGTGTCGCCCGAGCCACAGTTTTTCTCGCTCCGCTGGCTTCGGCTAAAACGTTACTGAACTTCCAATTCTAGAAACGAAACGTTTGATCGAATTCCTGGTTTTTTTCATGGCCGACAGCCTCGTGGTTCATCAGCGATCCGATCGCAATCGCTTTTCCGTAATTTTCAGCTGAAACTCTTTTTAAAATACTCTTTAAGAAAATACTCAGATTCGAGAAATTTGAGTCGCTTGAGGAAACGTTATATTTCTCAAGAAACAAGATTGCTATTTTATGGAGACTTGTAACGTTTGATAATTAGCTGAAGTTGAATTTGCAGGTGTTTTAAATTCATTACTGTAATTACCGTTTTGTATCGTTCACTGTGTGAGTGGTTATCGAAAAACTTCAGTGGTGGATATTGACTGTCATTATCCGATTAGGAAATTTCAGTCGTTGGGGTAATCGAATTCTTTTGAAGCAGAATAAATGTGTAGGTAGATTTAAAAATGTTAGGTATTCTATAACATTTCTTTTTGTTAACATGAGAATGAGTGCAGGATAATTCCTTCATTGAATCTCCCCATTCTCATGAAAAAATATTTGTTTCAATGATTTTGTGGAAGAAGCCATTTTGTATAAAATCACCTTAATATCTATTTATATTAATTTTCATAATTTGAGCATTATGTATACGAGTGTGATGATTGTGTCAAGATTTCTGCAAGTAGGTCGAATATATTTTTTGAAGGTTAAATAGCTCCATAAAAATGGCGGCTACGAGATAATAGCGCTGCTAGGTCCGCCGCCTCCAAATTACAGTCATTACGATTAACAATGTAACGGGAATACCAGGCGAAGAAATGAGTTGCTGAACATATTTTTCGTTCTATTATTTCGTCACATAAATGCATCAGTGAACATTGCCTGTCCAACCATCAGAATTCATTACACAAAAATAAAATGGATTACATCTCGATTTTGACAATAGACAATAAAAAATTCTTAAGCAAAGAGGTACTTCAAGAAATAGCTTCTCTTCATTTTCACAATTCATTACACAAAAATAAAATGGATCTCGAATTTGGCAATAAACGATAAAAAGTTGTTGAGTAAAAAGGTATTTTATGAAATGCTTCTTTTAATTTTCACTCTTCAATTATGCACACCTATTGCTGAGTCCAAAAAATATTTGGAAAGCATATGCCAAAAAGGTGGTGAAAACCCAGGTAAAATTGCCAAATCCACGGAAAGTGGCGCAGAAAAAATGGTCCGTGCGATCGGCTGATTTTTTTATTCCCTTTCCAGTGAAACGAGCCGTCGATTAGGCTCAATCGAGAGTGACAGAACCGTTGAACGTTCAGGTCTGCACGGTCCGTGAACAACGCCGCTTCGAGTCGTTTGAGACCCTACTCTGGCTTCCTTTCGGATCGCTGGAAAATATAAATTAGGCTAAACGGACCGTGCCGCGAGCAGTTCGATGCGAGTCCTCGATCGAAAATGTTTAGAAATCATCTAGTGACGCGTTCTCATTGAAAAACCGTCCACGATCGAGAACCCCTAATCTCGCGTCGTGATCGATGAAAGAACAATCGTCAGTTTTTTGAGCGTTCACGTAACCGTTGCCGCGCCACCGAACAAATCGCGGAACGTGTCCCGTGAAAGTACGATAACAGCAAAGTGCCCGAACGTGTTCGCGAAATGGTCGGTCCGGAAGACGTCAACGGGCACGATGACTGTGACTAGTTCGTCAGTGGACAAGAATCTCGTGATTTGACTTAACTGCATTGCGATGGCAAGATCACAGTGACGACATGAATCGAACATTGTTTCTCCTGTTGCTGGTGGTTCTCGAATCCCGAGGGAAGTTGATACTGGATGCGCCGTATTCAGGAACCTCCAGCAAACTAAACGAAGAAAGAACGCCTTTTAATTTCACGAAAGATGAGTCGATCGTCGAGGGACCAGAACCGATTTCGAGGCAGGAAGACCCCGAGTCCTCGGAAACTGTGTTCCATAATAAAGTTCAGAGGTCTTTGGAGGATGAGGATGACGAGGAGTCTGAGGAGGATCCAGAAGGTCCTCCCGATCATGTAATCCCGTATTCCGACCACGAAGAGCCGGGAAATGTGTCGACGAAGCCCAAGTACGTCGGTCCGGGTGAATGGGCCAAACCACCGAAGAACAGTGACGTTCCTCTAGACTTTGTACCCACGAAATTGTACGCGCAGGTGAGGAAGACGCACACAGTGAGGAGGCTGCCTCGAAGGAAAGCGTTGGAGTACGCAGAGTCTGAAGAGGAAAAGGAAAACGCGGCAAGGCTGAGAGAAGTAGTGAGAAACTCGAAGGTGAATACCGTTTACACCGAAGAGGGTTATGAAGATTCCGCTTACGATCACGGTGGCCACGTCAGGGATGCAGATTTTGAAGAGGAATACGCTCGGAAAGTTCAGGAGCGTTTGAAGGACAGGAAAAAAGTCGGAGACGATGCTGAACAGAGTAAGACTGACCCTGAGGACTACGAAGATTACGAGGATCACAAAATTGCCAGCAATATTGTGAACGAGAGGAACGAGAAAGTGTATCCGAAAGTGGTAGTTGAAGAGGGAATAGAGCAGCTGCAGGATGATCTGGAAAGAGAGGCTGAAGAAACAGAGAAAAGATTCGAGATCGGTAAACTGGATGAGGACGGAGATTCGAAGGAAAATGGCGGGAAGAAAGTTAGAAAACGAAAGAGGCCGTCGAAGAAATCGAAGATCGACGGAGAAAGTGTGGAAGCTACGACGATACCGATTGAAGCTACGACTCTAAACTTTGCTCCGTACAAATACGAGACCCACGAAAATTCGCCGGTTGTGAATGTCCAGAAAGCTGAAGAGAATCCAACGACCGTCAGTTACAGCCAAATCTTCTGGGATTACTTCAAGAAGAAGCAGAGTGAACCAACGAGTCAATCTTCGACCTCGATAGATTCGACGACTGTGAATCCAAACTATCTGCAAGCTTCAACTTTAGGAAACACACTTGCGCCATATTCTTTTTATGGAGAAGAAGCCACGACATTGTTTCCGGCCATAGACTCGTCGGTTTTCGATGCAAAGAATCCTGAATTTTTGGTCGACCCAGAATTCAAGAACGATCAGAATCAATTATCGCGTTCGAAGAACACTGACATTAGTGAATTGTGGCAGCCTATTTCCAATGAACCGACAACGACGGACGCGCAATATCTGGGAACGTACGACGAGATCATGAACGACCAAGGAATTCCGTTTTCGAATTTCGTGAGGAATCTAGACAGCAAGGAGTCCAACATGGACGGTTCTCTATTCACTCCGTCACTGAATTTAGTGATGAATCGCAAGCCACGTTACAAAATTGCCATCAGGCAAAAGCCAAAGAAGACCAGTGAACATTTTAACAAAAAATCGACGAAAGAAACACGAGTAGAAAGCACGACCAGGAGTATTCCCATGCACGAGAACTATATGAAAGTTCTGATGCACCTGAAGAACGAGAAAGCGAACCATCGTCACCCAAACAGTCTGCAGCCGAACTATTCACCACCGAATTTGAATGACGATCCGAGGAAGAGGAAACCTTTGCAGAATATGAATAATTATTACAATTATTTACCGCACGGATCGAGAGAGAATACGTTCGTCAATCAGAGACCACGTCAGGTTCGCAAGAATCGTCCGCGTCAGACGCATCCAGAGATCGTTCAAAGACCACCGTCACGTAACAGGAATCTGTTGCCCGCTTTCGATCTGCTTCCTCCATCGCCGTTTTTGATCGATGACTTCGCCAGGGCGAAAGAAACAATCGATTATCTAACCGGAAACGGGTCTAACCAAGCCAGAAACCTTGTGAGACCGTACCGGCGGGCCAGCTCGATGGAATCGATCGCTGGAATCCGCGCAAAAAGGCGCGAAAGAAGATCGGCGAACGAAGGGGTCGGAGAGGACGTGAAAGGCTCGCGTCCGGCAAACAATGACGCGACGAATCGCGGCGAAATAGAACAGGCAGCTAAAAATTCGTCGGTCGAGAGAAATTCGCAGCTGAAAGCAAACAGCGGTCTGCAAGTAGCACTCGTTCCGGATACGTCGGCGGAAAAACGAATCGGCGAGAAGAAATCGGTCCAGGGAAGAGAGTTACAAGAGGGGCGTGTCGACGAAAGAGAAATCCGTACTGAGGGCGATTTAGAATCCTTCAAGTATAACGATGACGAGAAATCGAACGCTGGATCGAAGAGCCACGAAGAGCTTCTGAACGAGGCGCCTCGTTTGACGAATGATGTTATACAGAAGGAAATCGACGCTAGGTTTAACGGGCAGAAAGAAGAGGAAGATACGCAGGGTGACGTAGAAGTTGAAGTGCCGGATTTCGATTATGTGGAGGAACTAGTTGAGGAGAACCAACCTGACATCGAAACTGAATCCAGCGTTGAAGGTAATGTGGACCTGCAGAAATACCCTTTTTATAACAGTGAAAAAATACCGACACCATCTGCGTTGAAGTACGCCATTGACCCTGGGAGATTACCCAGGAAGACGTACGGTGGTATGGAGTTTTACGGATCGAGGGACGCGTACAAACACTGCGAGGAGGTTGAGCCCACTTTGAAGGTGGTGCCAGAAAAAGAGGAGCCAGTTCCAGAGAGAGGTCCAGAAGAGAATCTCCCTCGTCTTCGTGGCTTAGGAGATAAACTGGATTGCTTCAAGGCGAAATACTTTGACAGCGACCCCTTCGACAACCCACTGTTCCTGGAGAAAGAAGTCGAAGATCCCAGCCCTCCTGCCGAGCTGGACACCAAACGGTTCGCTTCGAGAATCATGATGTTCCCGAAGCAAAGCGATGATTATGTTGTTCAGAAGTCCTCCAGGAAACCGGAGAACTATCGACGACCCCGCAAACCGAGTTCCAACGCGATTAGGTCTCAGAAACCGAGGCGCGTTGTTTATAGAACGTACCCTGGAACGGGAAGAGGAAAGAGACCTCGAGTGTACAGGGTGCAGGGAGTTCGAGTGAAGTACCCGAATGGTTCCAGAAGACCGCAGAAGGTTGTTAAACGACCCGTGACTTCTGCGAGCGACGTGTGGTCTATGTACTTGCCTTTCCAAAGTCAAGTTTACGAAGATGTGATGGGTACCATAAGAAACATGGCGAACTCGTATCAAGTTTACGAAGTAACTACTTTGCCGACCTCGGATGAGGTCACCGTCGATGGAGTCGATGATGTCAAAATGAACGTGTCCACAGATTCGAGCAGGTATGGTAAGAAGGACGAGGCAGGGGATATAAAACGTCCGCATAAAACGGATAGGAATATAGAAGGCATGGTGCCCCCGAAATATCGACCTCAGAATGGATATCAGAGGATAAGAATTCCGCAGAAAAATCGAACCAGGGTGCAACACTTGAGAAAATCGAATGGATTGAGAGGAAATCGTCCGCAAAAGATTCGTGTTTACAAACGAGATTTGAGAGACAAGGAAAATGAAGGCGCGAGTTTCTTGGAGAAGAAAATGTTTCCAGATTCCGAAGACAATGAAGAAGTTGATTATTTAAGCAGAACTGTTGTTAAGACACACAATTCGGTTGTTAAGAATGACACAGCTGACGATGATCTCAGTAGAAGAAATTCAACAACTTCTAAAACCAGTGACATCAAGAGAAAGTCCAAGGTGCCAAAGAATGTTTCAAGTTCTGCAGATGAAGAACAAAAGAAGTCACAGAAGATTGTCTACACGATCAAAGATAGAATCAGGTATTCGAAACCGAAGGGAGAAGGGAGATTTGGGAAATTTAATGAGACTGAAGTGCGGGAGGACAAACGAAGAAGAGAGCCCACGTACAATTACATCAAAAGAAGAAAACCTTTGAATCGTCCTTCTACAACGGAAGTTGAAATTACCTGGACAGAGTCAAGTATTTCTACCGCGACATTACCGAACGAGTACATCGAGCAAATCGACAAAGAACCTGCGAAAGATTTGAACAAGCAGCTTCCTGTGGAAGAAATCAGCGACCAAAGCCTTAACACGTCCACGAAACTCGAGGAGCAAGATCAGAGTTCGAATAAGTTGTCTAACAATAGCAAAGGTTACGCGGTTTACGAAAACGTGAACGAAAGTGAAGAAACCACGCAGAAACCTCACACTGAGACTTCTTCAGAATTCAATTTGAAATCCTTCTTGGAGAAAGACTCTCCAGGATTCACGGACACTTCGGAAGAGCTGAGGAAAGTATTATCCCCGAACAATTCTCATCATTTCAAATTCGAATCCGATTCCACGAACATCGGGGACAAGAAACTTGAAGAAGAGAACGCTTCTTTCGAACACAATTCTAACGAGGCGTCCTCGGAGAAGCTAGACACGAACGTGCAGACGACTACGGAGTCCTCGGAGGAAAGCGATTCGAAGGAGAGCGAGTCAGAAGAGCACAGTTCGTTCTTCAAGTACGAATCCAGGCCCTCTTCGCCGTCCGAGAATTACGAAGACGAAAAGTACGCGGAACTCGGGCCTCGAGTGAACAAACCTGCATTCTTTCATCCTCCTTTCTCTTTTTCCAGGATATCGAAAGGAAGCTCGGAGGAAGCTGACGAGAGCGAAGAGAAAGAGTACGTGTTCCCGTGGTACAGGGACAAGGAAAACGAACGGAGGAGGAGACGAAATCGCGGGAGGATTGGCGAATACGAGTATCCTTGGGAGAGGAGAGAACGTTTGGCACGCGAGGAGAGGAAGAAGCGTAAAGGATTGAGAAGCTTCGACGATGAAGATGTCGAAGACACGTCTCTGCATCAGCGTAGAATTTATCCTCGAGGAAAATACCGTTTCTGGAGCCGCAAAGACGCTTCTGAAGAGAATATTTCCGATGCGTTGGGAAGCAGCAGCGAATATCGACCGATTCGGAAATACAGCAGTAAATATAACGCGAAGAGTACTAAGCTGCCGATTAAGAAGCTGAAGAATTTAAAGTCGAAACGTTTGGACGAAATAAAGAGGTCCATCGAGAAGTCTTTAGAAGGTAATTCCACGGAAAGCGATTCTTATAAAGAAAGAGGTACCTCCAGAGGAATCGTTCCTGAGGACGTCACTTTGGAACCCGTTGCAAGGAACAGGAAGAAGGTGAGAAATTCTAGCGATGTCGAAGGCAGAAATTCCAGCGAATCGATAAAGAATTCGAAGGATTCTGAAATAACGGTGCTGAAGAGTGTCGGAGAAAGCAGGAATTCTACGGAGCGTTCGAATAAGAAAAGACGAAGACCAGCGAAGAACTCGATTTCTAACGCAGAGACCGTAATAAGATCCGGTGACGATTCTAATCGAACTCGTCGGAGACAGAAATCTGGGTTAACTACGCCTTCTACGATCACCTCCGCTTCTACGGCGAGCACGACTTCAGCGTCCAGGGTGGCTCGAAGGAGAAATCAGAAATCAGTCAAGGATTCGAAGAGAACTGCCGGTAGAACCATGAATCAGTCGAACAATGGTGTCAACAATGTGACAGAGGTTTCGAAGAGCAGCACGAATCGATCTAAGGCGGAGAGTGGACAGAATGGCGGAAAGAATCCAACGAACGAAATACCCGATCAAACGAAGGACGAAACTAGACAGGTATCGGAAAATTCAGACAAGGTGAAATCATTCGATAAAAATAACGAGGAGCAGAAGAATAATTTAGAGAATAAAAAGTCTGATAAGGATTCGAAGACTGTTGATGAAATTAGTAAATTGAATCAGAAGTTTTCTTCGGATGACGATGACAAGAAATTCGATTTTAAGGATGACAGAATAGAGCTGTTGAGCGATTTTGATAAATCGGAGGATATTTCGGACGAGGAATTTGAAAGTGCTTTGAAAATAGATGCAGGTACTGCACCGAACAGAGCGGTACAATTATCTGAACAAGAATCCAGAGAAGTCGTCTCTTCCGTTTCCTGGATATCGGAGAACTACAATTTCTAACGATGAGTTCTTTTTACTTTTATCTTATTGCATGACGATCGAAAATTGAGAGGAAAGGAAAATTGAAAGTTGGTTAAAGTACAAATTTTATGGAGTACTCTAACCGGGTGTTTGTACAAATCGCCTTTTTCTGAATCATTCAATTTAGGCTGATTTCGAATTTCGGATAGATTTACTGATTTACTATTAAATTATTTTATTTGACTATTTTGTTACTCTACTGTTTTACTATTGACTATTATTTTACCATTAAAATGTTTCACAGATTTTTAGTTACGTAACATTATATATTTGTTATGGTTGTTTATCTGTTATTTGTGTTGTATATACAGTGAATTATTTTCAATAAAGATAAATAGGTCATCATATTTGGTTCCTTTTTTTAATATATATAGGAGATTTAAAAATTTGTAATTCTCATAAGGATAAAATTGCTATATTCCTGTGTCACTAGATTCCTAAAACTATCACAAAAGATACTAAAACTATTATTAACGATCACTAGGTTTCTGAAACGATGTGTTCTGAATTTCTATGCTGTCAAGTTCCTATATTACAAATTTCTACGTTCTCAAATCCCTATATTTTCCAAATTTCTACACTCCCAAATCTTTACGTTCTCAAATACATACACTCCCCAATCTTTACGTCCCCAAATTCCAATATTTCAAATCCCTACATTCCCAAATTCCAATATTTTAAATCCCTACATCCCCAAATTCCAATATTTCAAATCCCTACATTCCCAAATTCCAATATTTCAAATCCCTACATACCCAAATTCCAATATTTCAAATCCCTACATCCCCAAATTTTCACTCCCCAAATCCCTGCACTTCAAAATCTCTACGTCCCCAAATCCCTACACTCCCAAATCCCTATATCCCCAAACTTCTATATCCCTAAATCCCTATATCCCCAAATCTCTAAATCCCTAAATCCCTAAGTCCCTAAATCCCCAATCCCTAAATCCCCACTCCCTAAATCCCCAATCCCTAAATCCCCAATCCCTAAATCCCCAATCCCTAAATCCTCAGTCCCTAAATTCCCGAATCCCTACCTCTCTGCATCTCTAAATCTTGCTTCTCAACTTAATCAATATCTATAAAGTCTCTAAATTACTATTGTTGCTCAATGGCTTTCGTCAGCTGGATATCCTTGATCTAATTTAAATCCAGTTGTGTGTCACAATATCCCCGTTGGATTTAGCTTGCAGTAGTTTGTCAATGATTATTTTGTCATTGCGAACCAATCATCGATTATTTCTCTCTTTAGATACATTATAACTAACGTCGTATTATGTCGTCAAGGGATAATGATGCGTGATATTGCAGTACTGTTATACCAATTACCCCATAGTTAAGGAATAATTGTTTTTATTTAGCTAGATGCACTTACGTGGTTCATGGTCTGAATACCATCGCGGTTAGAAAATTATATAGATAAAATTAATTAATCATCAGCCTGAGCTTGATGATCAGAAATGTGAAATAGGGTAATTGTGTGCACGGATATTAATTGATATTAAGTTACTTCTGAATATTCATATATGAATATCGCTGCTTCGTTTTTTACCAACTTTTACTCGGTAATTTGTTATAATGTTACGTGTTAGGGATTGCTATTGAAGTTCTGCATTTTAATGATTTTTGTCGGTAATTTTAATTGGCTGGTAGTAATTTTGCTTTAGGTATGTTTTTGTCAATTTCAAAGAGACATTATTATTGCCTAATTTTCAATTTCCCAAAATCTCGAATTCCACATTTCCCAAATTTCATATTCCCGAATTCCACATTCCCCAAATTCGACATTCTCAAATTCCAAATTCCCCAAATTTCACATTCCCAAATTCTCAATCCCCTAAATTCCAAATTCCCAAATTCTCAACCCCCCAAATTCCACATTCCCAAATTCTCAACCCCCCAAATTCCACATTCCCAAATTCTCAATCCCCAAAATTCCACATTCCCAAATTTGCAACCCCACAAATTCCACATTCCCAAATTCTGAATCCCCAAAATTCCACATTCCTCAAATTCCACGTTCCCCAAATTCCACATCACCAAATTCCACATTCCCAAATTCTCAATCCTCCAAATTCCAAATTCCCAAATTCTCAACCCCCCCAAATTCTGAATGCTCCGAATTCCAAATTCCCAAATTCTCAACCCCCCAAATTCCACATTCTCAAATTCTCAAACCCCCAAATTTTCAAATCCTCAAATTCTCAAACCCTCAAATTCTCAAGTCCCCAAATTAAAAATCCTTAACTTCCAAACCCCAAATTCTCAAATCACTCAATTCCAAATCCCAAAATTCCTAAACATCGAAACGTCAAATCCCCAAATCCCTACTCACAAAAATCCAAAAAGTTCTAAATTTCCAAATTCGAAAACCTTACTCCGTTTATTCGATGTGAACGGTAGCTTAGCGTTCGCCAAGGTTAAGGTGGACGATACCGCGTTTAGGTACGCACTGCATTCTAATAAAATCCTGTATCGATGAATAACACTCGATACTGAAAGGGAATACTAAGCCTCGATTGGTCAACCACGAGGCCGAGCCCCGTATATAATTCGATCTTTAGTTTAATGCTTTAGTTTCCTTCTGGTCTCGCGTCGCGGCTGCGAAAAGGTCAATATGCTTCCTTTAAAGGTACGTTTACGTTACTTGTGCTCGTTTCGAGTCGAAATTAATTGTAATCAGCTTCGTAGTGATTTTATAACTACAAAACCTTATCGTAAAAGTAAACGGTGTGCTATGTTATTTACTGTCAAGGTGAACCGTAATCGAGGAAACATGTATTATTTATCCAGTGAAGTGAAATCGAATTATGTTGTTGTAACGTAAAAGTTACTTAACCAAGTGTTTTATAAGTATTGCTTAATCGAGTTAAATCATGTTCCGTTCATTTCTCTATCTACGCAAAATTGATGCTGAACTTTTTGAGTTTTATAAAATATGTATTATTCAAGTTGATTTTGCCAAAATGTCACATTAGGTGAATTTATATGAAATTTAATTTAAAGTTCAGTTAGGTAATTGAATGATCACAATGAGGTGTTGAAAAGTGTAATGAAACATGAACATTTAAATTTGTTTGTCAAAAATATTTATTTAATTTAACATTTATATCGAATTACTTAGGAAATATAATAAAATGACATTATCTAAAAAATTCAATAGAAATGTTGATTAAATTGATTGGATACAGGAGGTACTTCAATTCTATTTTCTTAATGAATATTAATGAATGATAGCTGTTCATAATATAAGTATATACATCCTTATGTTGACAAACTTCATAAAATATTTATCAAATATTAATGACTAAAAAGTACCATAACCTAAACACTCATATCTTATGACAAAGAGTATATCTTACAAGCTATATTTGAATACGGGCAAAAATAATCTTTAATATGAATGTGTACATCATATATCAAAGTTTAGTACACGTGAGAAGAAAATTTGCAACCTCGAATCAACCTCGATGAATTTTATAATTTGAAACTATTTTAATAGTACCGATTAAAATAACATATGTTGTACATATCGTCGGAGGTGTACATGTATTGTCCTTGAGGTGAGAATTTGGAGTTCATAAAACGAACCGCCAGAACAAAAAGTGAAAATAGTCGAGAACGCGAACGTAATACGAATCACGTGAATAACACCGTGAGAGGCGATTGCGTCCTCGAAGGTCCATATGTTTCACAGCTCTAAGAACATTGGAAGCATGTTCAATGAACTTTCCTGATCGAATGTTGAGAATTACGTTCTCCTTGAATAAAATCACCGAGGATACGCTGAAATTACCGCTTCGATTCTGCAAACTCGCGTAATCGTTCTCTCGCGTTATCGCGTATTGGAATTCCTCCACTCCTAAGATGGAAGGAACGTTCAAATTTTCAGCTTGTAATCATATTTTCTGAACTAACCAGCGAACAACGACGATGATGAAAATAGCCTTGGATTGCCTAAGAGTAACCTTATGCTCCTGTATCATTTGATCTTCGATTTCGTACTCGAGTTTCACTTGTAGGTATTTCTTGAGCAACGAACTTGCATACTTATTATATCAAAATAAGAGCATTTTCGCTGTGCATTCAGATGAAAGTGTTGTGGTCACTCGGAACTAGTCCCTCTAGCGAGGTGGAAATAGAATATTGGAGAAAGTGAGGGCACTTAGCGAGTAATAGATAACGTTTCGAACAAGTTTATCTAACATTTCATAAAATTTATGTATGGACTGTGCGAAATGAGGCAAATACTGGCGCGTGAACATTGGCGTAACTAGGATTTTTGTTTGAGGGGAGTTGCTTTCTGATCGTCATACGTTTAAATCATCGCACGTTGCAATTTTTCGTATTAAATTTCCATGTGTTGCTTAGTCATACGTTAGATCACTATGGGTTAGATCACCATGAGATGAATCACCACGCGTTAAATCACTGTGCATTCGAGTTTGTCGCATTAGATTTCTCCGCGTTATAACACCACGCGATATATTGTCACGTGCTAGAATTGCCACACGATAGAATCGCTACGCGTTATATCACCACGCGCTATATTGCCACGCGATATATCGCCACACCTTAGAATTACCGCGCGTTATATCACCACGCGTTAGAATCGTCGCGCGTCACATCACCACGCACTATATTGCCACGCCTTAGAATTGCCACACGTTAGAATCGCCACGCGTTAGAATTGTCACGCGTTATATCACCGCGTGTTATATCACCACGCATTAAATCGCCAAGCGTTAGATTTCCACGTATTAGATTACTACGCATTGAATTTCGACAAGTGAGATCGCCCCGCGCTATATTCCCATACGCTCCATATTTCCACCCATTATATCGCCACGCACTATATCGCTTTGAATCATAATTCTCCACGCTTTATATCGTCACGCGTTATATTCCTCCACGAACCACATTCTCACGGGTTATATCACCACTCATTATATTGCCACGCCTTAGAATTGCCACACGTTAGAATCGTCACGCGTTAGAATTGTCACGCGTTATATCACCACGCGTTAAATCGCCAAGCGTTAGATTTCCATGTATTAGATTACTACGCATTAAACATCCCCAAGTGAGATCGCCACGCGTTATATTCCTCTACGCGCCATATTTCCACGCATTATAGTCATAATTCTCCACGCTTTGTATCGTCACGCGTTAAATTTCTCCACGAAGCACATTCTCACGGGCCATATCACCACTCGTTATATTACCACGCCTTAGAATTGCCACACGTTAGAATTGCCACGTGTTAGAATTGTCACGCGTTATATTACCACGTGTTAGAATTGCCACGCGTTATATCACCACGTGTTAGATTCGCCACGTGTTATATCACCACGCGTTAAATCGCCAAGCCTTAGATTTCCATGTATTAGATTACTACGCATTAAATTTCCACAAAGGAGATCGGCACGCATTATATTCTTCTACGCTCCATATTTCCACGCATTATATCGCCACGCACTATATCGCTTTGAGTCAAAATTCTCCACGCGTTGTATCGTCACGCGTTATATTCCTCCACGAACCACATTCCCACGTGTTATATCACCACTCGTTATATTGCCACGCGTTATATTGCCAGGATTCAGTTACCTTCCGTTAAACTTTCACGTATTATATCGCAACGCATCAATGTGTATTAAGTAGTCACGAATCCCAAACGAGAGATCATCGCGTATTCCCACTCTTTATATTGCCATATTTAATAACGAGACTAGTCTGCATTCTAACGAGGTCCAGGTCCACATTGGGACCGTAACTCGATAGTTACGCCAATGTATGTAAATAACGACTCACTTTCTAATAACGATTTTCAATTTGTGTAATTGCTTGCATATAATATTCTGTGTTGTTTGAATTTGCACGAAAGTCACTTGCACAGATGTTAATCAATAAACAATTATACATAATGTTACTAATTGTCACGATATACGGTAATTCTGAGTGTGAAGTATGATTTGTTTTAGTATGATGCATAATTTACATGAATCTGCACAAACATAGAAGAGTTGTGAAACGGTGCGAATTAGTAACAGTTCCGGTATTAATAATTAATTATTTACAGCCTGCTTTGCTGATTATTGTACTTGGTTTGATCAAGTTACCGACAGTCGCTCCAGACAGTGCAGGAATCGTGGAAATGGTGAACGGATTGGCGTATGGTAAGTTAGGTTTCTTACATAGCTTTTGTAATGCACGATTTATACATAAATCTTAAGTTAGTATCTTTGCAAGACATAGATAAGACTGTATTTGATTATTATTTGTATATAAACTAAAATTTAATTCGGTTGGTATAAAAAGATGTATTGATATTTCATACTTGAACGAGTTAACACAGAGGACGACACTATTACGTATCAGATTATTTCAACGATTTTGAACTTTCCAAGTGTTTTATTCCATCAAGTTTAGGGATTTTGAAATTTTCTAAATTCACAAATTTTCAAATTTATAAATTACTGCAGCTTAAAATTCTCACATCCCCAATTTCTTACGTCCCCCATTTCCTACATACCCACATTTCCACGCCCATGGAATGTCTACGACCTCAAATTCGTAAATTCTTAATTCCCTAAATTTTCAAATTCCCAAACTTCCATATCCCCAAATCCCCACATCTCCAAATTATCATATCCCCCAATTATTACATCCCAAAATTCTTACATTCCCAAATTCTCATATCCCCAAATTCTCGTATTCCCAAATTCTCATATTCCCAAATTCTCATATTTCCAAATTCTCACATCCCCAGATTCCCAAACCCCTAATTTCTCAAATCCCTAAATTATCACATCCCTAGATTCCCAAATCCCTAATATCTCAAATCCCCAAATTCTCACATCCCCAGATTCCCAAACCCCTAATTTCTCAAGTCCCCAAATTCTCACATCCCCAGATTCCCAAACCCCTGATTTCTCAAATCCCCAAATTCTCACATCCCCAGATTCCCAAACCCTTAATTTCTCAAATCCCCAAATTCTCACATCCCCAGATTCCCAAACCCCTAATTTCTCAAATCCCTAAATTATCACATCCCTAGATTCCCAAATCCCTAATATCTCAAATCCCCAAATTCTCACATCCCCAGATTCCCAAACCCCTAATTTCTCAAGTCCCCAAATTCTCACATCCCCAGATTCCCAAACCCCTAATTTCTCAAATCCCCAAATTCTCACCACCCTAATTTCTCAAATCCCCAATTTCCCACATCTCCAATTCCTCACATCTTCATATTCCTAAATTTTCAATTCCCCAAATTTTCAAATTTCTAAATCTCCAACAACTTAAATTTCTAATTCTCAAAACCCCTTTTTCTCCGTCAAATTTTCTAATACTTGTCCACTAATTACACTCCTAATTTCAGGTGGTATCCCATACGGAAGCGTGACAGGCATGGTAGCAAAGTATCCAGGATTTATGAGGCAACAAATTCAAGCTCAACAACTGAACGCTTTCAGAGGCGTTCAACCACTCGCTGGCAACCCTAATTTCGGATCCGCGAGATTAGTAGGAGTACAACCACAAACCGTGCGAATTTATAATGTTCCAAGTGTCGTTGGCTCTCTCGGACAAATACGATATTGAACGTAATTAGTCACCGGATATTAAGGCATTAAAATCAAAGTACAAAAATTTCAGCGAAGTTTATGTACGACAAGTTTCCATTTCATTACGTCTTTTGTCGCAGTATGTATGTATGTGTATGCGTTTAGAAAATTCATTAGCGTCATTAAAGCTAGAAAAAACGTTGTAGAGTTATTTATTTTACATCATTATTATTTTATGAATTTACGTCATTATTTTATGATTAAAATATTTAAATTGTGTAATACTTAAAAGCAGCAAAAGTACTTGAGTACCATATAATACTTAAAAGTATAATACTCGAAGAATATTTGAATGTTCCAAAAATTTAATAAAATATCTGTATACGTGTGTGGATTTTGATTTGACAGAGAAATAAAGCTTTGAAAAATCTGAATGTCAAATGTTTAACAAACCAGAAGTATGAATAAGAAATACAATGCAAATTTGATGAAGTTGACAAAAAGCGTTAATTAAAATTCCACGCTTTGACGGTATCGTTTTTATCATGCCGGGTTTACTGAATCGTTAAGCGAAAAAACGAGGAAAATTACAGGGATACTTTGACAAGTAATGAATCATTTGACGATTGATAGCTTTCTCTGTTAACAAAAAACATTTTGATTGTGGAGGTTAACGAGGCTCGTGGCACAAAATTTAGATACTCATTAGCAGATGAGTTACAACCTGTGGAATGCAATTATGAAGTTTGAGGAACTTCGCGAACGTGGATCGTTATCATTTTCCGTTCATTAGGTGTTTTTGCGATAAGGTGTTTAATTTCAGTTCTTAATACTTTGTAATTTCACGGATATAGTTCGGGATTTATCTATGTTAGATTAATTTTATCTGCGTTATATTAGGAGTATTAATAAAGTATTTAATTTCAGTTCTTAACACTTTGTGATTTCACGGATATAGTTTGGGATTTTTCTATGTTAGATTAATTTTATCTACGCTATATTAGGAGTATTAATAAAGTATTTAATTTCAGTTCTTAACACTTTGTAATTTCACGGATATGTAGTTTGAGATTTATCTGTATTAGATTAATTTTATCTGCACTATGTTAGGACTATTATTTATGTTACTAAATTTATATTACTGTAAGATCGTTATCTACATAGCAGTAAAGTTGCTCTCTACATACCACTAAGATTATCTACATTGCAGTGAGGTTATTTTTACATTGCAATGAAGTTATTATCTACATTACAGTAAGGTTACATTAAAATTATTATCTACATCATCGAAGATTATTATCTAAATTACATTAATCTTCAAATATTTCTCGCTTCTACTTGTAAAGTTAATACTCTGATGTCCGTAATGAAATTAAAATTCCGTTGCATGTTAAAATCATCGGCCATGTTTTTCCCTCGCACTCGAGTGCTTTACTGCGTGATTTATCATTTGAATAAAAAATTTACTGATTCATTTCAAAGTTGCTTCCAAATATTGAAACAATTTTAATTTTAATTGTAAATTAATTTTTTATCGGAACTCAAGTTTTCTATTGTATTCACTCAACTTGTATGTTGAGAACTTATGGCTTACAGAAAAGTAGTCGAATATTTTCGAAAATTTTATGAAACTTAAACTGTATAATTATTCATTCGTAGAATGATAGAGTAAATACATGATACAGTAAATAGAAATAAGAAAATAGTAAATAGCGGTAAGGAGCAGAAGCAAAAATGTGGTAATTACAAATAAGAAACAGAAACGAAAAGATGGTAAATAAACGTAAGAAATTGAAACAAGAAAGGAGTAAATAGAAAAGAAACAAGGAGATTGTAAATAGAAGTTATGCAACAGAAACAAGAAGGTAGTAAATAGAAGTAAGAAACCGACACAAGAAGATAGTAAATAGAAATAAGAAAAAAGAAACAAAAATGTAATAAATAGAGACATGAAACAGAAACAAAGAAACAGTAAATAGAAATCATGAAACAGAAACAAAAAGGTAGTAAATAGAGGTAACAAACCAAAACAAGGAAATAATAAATAGAAATAAGAAAAAAGAAACAAAAATGTAGTAAATAGAGACATGAAACAGAAACAAAGAAACAGTAAATAGAAATCATGAAACAGAAACAAAAAGGTAGTAAATAGAGGTAACAAACCAAAACAAGGAAATAATAAATAGAAATAAGAAAAAAGAAACAAAAATGTAGTAAATAGAGACATGAAACAGAAACAAAGAAACAGTAAATAGAAATCATGAAACAGAAACAAAAAGGTAGTAAATAGAGGTAACAAACCAAAACAAGAAAATAATAAATAGAAATAAGAAAAAAGAAACAAGAAGGTAGTAACTAGAGGTTAAAAACAGAAACAAGAAAATAGTAAACAGATGTAAAAACAAAACCAAGAAAATAATAAATAGACAGAAATGAAAAAAAAAAAAACAAAAAAATACTAAATACAAATAGGAAAAAACTAAGAAAATTGTAAATAGAAAAGGAAAAAAAGAAACAACCCCCAAATTGGTAAAAATGCTCAAAGTATCGAAATAGATAGAATTCGATGCATGAACGAAATACGCAAAATTGATCGGTATTATAGCAATAGAATTAGGGTAAAAGCGTTTATGGAGAGAAAGTATAAATGACATCGGGCACGGTGTATGACTGTTAGTCATCACGAGTCGCACGCACGATGCATTACCCTCTACACGTGAGTACATTGACGCTAATACAATCCTCGTTGACTAATAGAAAAATAAAGAGCCGACTATTTCCCAATCGCAAGGATGATATTCCTGCATCGATGCACCATGTGGTAACAGGGTCACTTTCCGAACACCAATCGAGAAAATTGATTTTCGTCTTCTTCGAATCTAACTGTGCCTCTGTTGCAATTGTCTCTTGCATAATACGTCAGTTTCGTTTGCATAAATTACTCTTCAATTTTACCTGTGACATCTTTCAGACGATAGATAAACATTCGTAAGATACAGAGTTCACTTTGCACGACTTTCGTTTAATTTTGTATACTAATTGTAAAATGCTGAACGTAGAATTTTGTGGGATATTTTCTATTTGATTTAATCGTGAAAGATATTTTTTTGTGATATAGTATCTTGAAATATTTTATAGTTGGTCATGTTAATAATTATTATAGTTTGTGAGTTCTTGGGTATAACTTAGTTATACTTTATGGGTTGAACAAAAATAAAATTAAGACTATTTTTTCAATTTTTTTTATTTCAATCTTCATAACATTCATAAAATGAAATAAACAATTTACAAAAATTACTATCATGATTTATTTGTTATTGCTTGGTGCATACAAAATTTTTTTGGATTATAATCAAAAAACTGTCGTAGCAAACGCCAATGACGTGTTTTATATTATTACAGTAATTTAAATATTACATATCAATTAGAGTAACAAACTGAAGTTAATTACTGGAAATAATTGGAACTTTAGCTGATATTGTTTACGCCGTTATTAAACATTTAATAATTTCCGTCGTGACATGAATTCGGTGGTGCAAGAAATTTCGTAATTGCGCTCGTTTATCATTTTATGATTTACAACGTGATTTATACCTGCCAGATAAACTCTTAATGAATCGTTCATCTATCCATCACGAAATCCGTATATTTGATGCACGTCCTTGCATGAACAAAAGATTAAACGTTACATAATTGTGTTAATTGCAACCTGTGTAAAACAATACAAGTATAGGTGTTTGAATATTTGTCTGAGAACTTGTTCCACTCGAGGTCCGTCCAATTAATCGTTAATAAATATCTGTCTGAAACATAAATTCCATAAGCTCACCCTGACTTCTAATTGCCGAACATATTCACACGATAGTTTAAAAGAAACGTAGTTCATTGAAAAATATAAACGATTGTTTATTCAATTAGCATCAAGATTTTTACATCGCGTGTAAAAGTTTCTCTTTTTCGAGAGAAATTCATTGAAATCGTTCATTGATTCGTTTCTGACGATTCTGCAAGAGTTTCACTCGGTACTTTATTTTAGATCGAGATAGTGGTCATTCATGAGAACGCCACGTGTGTTTTATTACGAGCACGGCGCAGCTCGTAGAAATTAACCTTCGTGAATGAATAAACCATGAATGGAACGATACAATTTGTTCTGACTTTATTTATTGCTGATCGTTGAATGTTGGAGCACAAACTTTTTTATGGAAGTTATTTTTCAAACTGGGTTTATTGTGTATCTCTAAGTTTCTGTGTTCCAGAATATCAGAATTTCTAAATTTTTATATTCTTGAATTCTTAGATTACTAGGCTTCTATATCCATACATCCCTAGATTTCTAAATTTCTAAATTCCTAGATTCACAGTTCTCTATATCCATTAATTCCTAGATCAGTAGATCTCTAGATTTCCAAATCCCCAGATTACTATATTGGTAAATTATATGTCCTCGGATTCCTATATTTCCAGGTTTTGTAACCCTAAATCCTTATATCCTCAAATTCTCACATTCCCAAATCCCTATACCCATTGACTTCTATGTTTGTAAACCCCTATATGTCCCTATATTCCGTATCCTCAGATTTACATATTCGTATACATCCCTATTTTCTATGACAGAATAATATTTTGTAACTTCTTAATATTATTATAATTCTAAATTTTCGCATTATCCCTACATCTCCAACCTAGCCTAACTCCCATGATGTCACGTGACGTTACGTGACCAGATATAAATAAATCAGGAACAACATAAAAAAGTAAAATTTCTTCCTTAGAAATGAACATTTAGATTAATACGCAATTGTACGATTCTATCATTTACAATATAACGAACGAGTAGTAATTCACCGATGCAATTTTCTTCTATGAACCGCTATTAGCGACACAATAATTGCACTCCATTTCCCTGCTTTCCTCGATGCGTTCACCAATATTTAGCAACGCAATTCCGATATTATATAACCGGAATCAATTTTCTCAATAGTACCCGTTTTATTCTTAGAATTATACAGGTTTCAGGAAGCAACACGTTCGATTGATTTGTCAAGATCTCTCGGATGATGCGATTTGTCAGAATAGAACGAGGAACACGTAACAAAAATGTTGTACTCAATTACGAGAAGAAAAAGGAAGAAATATTTGTCGTTCTTTCATACACCTCTTCGATGATTTATTTACTGTTTTTCACGCAATGTCAGTAAATCACTTTTGTATATTGTTCTCATGTACGTTTCTTGTTTAGTATCATTCTTTCTGTTTATAGGTATGGTTCTGAGGTTTATATGTATGGTTCTTTTGTTCTTAATTCACAGACTTTTTTATTTGAAGCAAACTTTTATCTCAACTAAAAAGTGTCGTATTTCGAATAATTTCCTCGTGTAATTTTCTAACGTAGCATTGAAGAATTTTGAAACGTAGAAACTGTCTGTTCGCGCACAAAAATTTTCACAATCCATTGCACCGCCACGTGGAAAGCAAGTGTGTCACGTACGAAACGGTAAGTTTCTTTCATTGCGCAATGACAAATAAAACACATCGTATTATAGAAAATTACCGGGCACGCGATCGCAGGTGGCTCATTACACGGGGCTACGTTACGCAGTCCAAAGAGGAGCCAGGATTTTCCTGATACGAAGGAAACACAAAAAATGCCTATCGTAGACGTATATCGACGAAGTTTCAAGTCGAAGAAGTCACAACGAGTCGTACATCGGGTTCCTCCTCGGTGCTATTCGGATAATCACATGTTAAATCTAACAATCGAAATCATACACTGTCACAAATTTCTGCATGAAATGTGAAAATGGAAAGGAAATTCTTATAAAAAAGTCACACGCATGTAAATGGATGAGAGGTTCACCTCTTAAATTAGAAATGATCTGATAAAAATGAAAAAGAGTAAGCTCTCGATTTCGCTCAATTTCATTCGTTTCTTAGAAAATATTTGAACTTGCCTCTGATACAGTTCATGTAAAAAGGACAACTACGTCACTGACTGAGTCACTGATCTGTATTTAAGTAACACGAATGCGTCCGAAGCTAACCGATTAACTATTATTGAACTTCTACTGTTTTCCCTCCAATTTTAAGCGGTAGTTTATGTTTCTACAAAAGTCTGCGATAATGGACAGGTGCAAGTGCGAATTTTCATTTTGTTGTGAAATATTAAAAATATAAGCGAAACAGAACACGACATTTAATCGACACGAACCGAATGCATCCGGAACTGACCGATTTTCCGTCCTGTCGCTTCCCCTGCAATTTTAGAGGTTTAAAGTTGTAGCTTATGATTTTCTTACGTAAGTCTATGGTGACAATCTGACTCTTTTTTTTTCTGCCGCAGATAACGGTGCTTTTCACGACGCTCTGGATCCTTCGGGATGACGCGTATGCCGTAAAAACCGGATTCAGTAAGACCATTATCATTTCTTTCTGGGAATTCTCGATAATAGTCGCCCATGAACTGCTTATGAAACAATGATGCTCGTTTTTAGATTGATGCATCGACTACACGTTCTACTTTCAACACCTTGATGAACGCACATTTTCAGGAACTTATGACGCCATTATTTTGTTGCAATTTTTATATATAGCAGATGATCTTATATGTAAATTAGCAATTTGACAGTTTGATTTTGTAAACTGTTGGACTTGAATTTTTGTAACATGACATGTTGGTCCGAAAAATCCAGAATTCCCAATTTTTTTAATTGTTATTCACAAGTGACTCTACTCTCGTCATTCGAACGTTAATAATTTCCTTATGGATAGAAAAACGAACATAAATTTGCAAGGGTCATAAATTTCTAACAAGTCAATAAGGAACTGGCAGACATTCGACAAAGTAACTAAGACAACGAACAAAATAGATAAAAAATGGAATTGAAATGTAAAATTGGTCAATCCTGTATAATATTTACAGAACGAGGGCAGAAACGTTTAAAGGGAGAAAGTATAAACGACATACAGTATGATGCATGACAGTTACCCATCACGAGTTGCACGTACAACGCATTATCTGTTACACATGAATCCGTGGACACTAATAGGATTCCTGCTGACAAGAAGAAAAAAGGATACTTTCGTAACCGCGAGATATTTGTCCCGTAACATAAATACTTCTTTCTCATCGAAACAAGAAAATTAATTTTTTTAACTTCGAATCTTAGGTAACACAAAAAGCAGAGAGAAAATCTTTTTTTACATAACGGATTTATTTCATTAACATATTTTAATATTCTAAGGGGTTTTTAGCATCGTCAGAAACCTTGAACAAACAATCTACAACAGTTTCATTTTACAATGTTTCAACATGTTAAATTAATTACAACAAAAACGTTAAAACGATTTCGAACTCAATCTGTTGGAATTCATCTTTTTTTTCCGAGGATCAAGATGTATAAATTTTGTTGCATTAATAAACAAGTTGCAAATCTTAGTGATGTGAATGAATAGCATAAATAAATAATGTAGGCTTTTATGTTAACAAATATGCTCGAATGATTCGTAACCTGAAGAAGGTATTTATTTTAGCTATGCATTCAGTATGAAAAAAAAACAATGGTTATATAAATTTTTAAGGTTGTAAAAGAAAGCATTTACTCATGACACTAATATTTCAATAGAAACAAATAATTTTACATTATATCAGCAGAACTGTTGAAAGCTTCTAAGCTTTCTAAAAATTCTAATATTTTCAGATCAAAAATCAAATTGTTCAACCTGATATCGTGAACCAAGTTGAACAATTGACGAGCAGAGGGTGGATTTAAAAAATATCTAAAAATAATTTATCCGATTTCTAAATTGCCTGCTCGTTTGCATAATAGATGCTGAGGTGCTGACGTCGTTCGCGAAGAACGTGGCGTCGATCCTATCATCGACCTTGTTGGGCGAGTATCAGGACCAATCTGCGAACCAATTATCGTCGACTCTCCTGAAAAAAATTCAGGATGACCCGCCCTTGCTCAACACCGAGAACCTCAACGATCCCAGTTCGGAATCATCGAAATCTTCGAGTCGCCAGCTGCGGCACGCACGTTCATCAAAGGAAGTAAGAGGGGCATACCAAGACGGTTATGTAATGCCGCACCCGTCAGGACACTCGAAATATTATAATGCGGAGTCGCACGAATACGCGGTGAATCCCGGTGCCAGGATTTCGAACGAAGGGAAATCGGCAAAGAACGTCAACGTGGACACCAAAGGAAATTCCATCGACGCCGACATCAACGCAGCTTCCGTTTATTATTCCAATCGCCACGAGCATTCTCCTAGACTCAGAATCACGAATCCTGTACATCCATCGGTGAATTCGAACCCTTACGGACATCCCGCGTTTCAACCTCGTTATCATCATTCGACGCCTCAGAGCATCGAAGGCTCTGCGAGCGTGGACGGGAACGCTCAAGCAGCTAGAATAACTCGGAGACCGTTCAATCTGAATTACCACGCTTATGTTCATCCTCAACACACGTTCGATAGAGACCCAGGATTCTATCCGTATGGGAGACCGATCGAAGGGAACGGTCAACCTTCACCATCAGCCAGTGGACAGGATGAAAGTAACCCATCTAGGCTGATCGACGACCAGAATCAAGGCCAGACGGCGTTAGGAGGATACGACTACAGTCCACACTTCCACTACAAGCCACCTTACTATGGTGGTTTCTATCATGGCTTCCCTGCCTTTCCGTTCGACCACCGCAACGCTTCCTTCGATCACGGAAACGGCGAACATCCAGGAGGTAATGCCACGGGCGGTTTTGTACCGTACGGTCCGCCAATTTTTCCCGATTACAAATTTAATCCATATTTTCCTTATCATTCGACATTTCCGCCGTATTTCAACGGACACAGAAGACCAGCTGATCCACAAAATCCTCCAGATAATGCGGAGAATGGAGAGCAGAGTGTGTCTGCGGAGAATGGACAGACTGATGCGAATGGGACCATGGGACATCGTCCTCCCTACGGATTTGTACCGTATGGTCCTTTCTATGGGGACTTTTATCTGCCAAAATATCCTCTGACGTTTCACGGTTATCCCTATCATTTCCATCATGGCTTCCACAATTTCCCTCCGTATTTTAAACCTGGGCCTTACGTTCACTTTCCTTTGTTTCATTCGTACCCGTACTTTGCTCCGTACTTTCGTCCTCATTTTAATGGTCGGGGACATATGATGGCGGATAAACCTATGCAGGATGCGAAGATGACTGACAATGCTGAATCGCCACCTACGAACGATCAGGCGGAAATGATATCCGAGAGCAAAGCCGATATAGTTCGATACGAGAAGTCTGCTTCGTCTTGGCCTTTCGGCAAAGACATTAAGAAGATATCTGATCGAGTTCAACTAGAAGAAACGTCTTAATATAGCGATATGAATAAAATTAGCGACTTGTATTAGTTTTTGTATTTATTGTGGGAGATTCGGAAAATGAGGAATAAAGATGATATCAAAATATGAGGGATATGCAATTAAAATTTATACATTTTCTAGAACTTCCTAACACCCATATTCCGAAATCATTGAATTTTTGAATACTCGAACTTTTAAGTTTTAAAATTATTCAAGATCCTAAATCCTCGTATATTCTGAAATTTATAAGGTTCACGATTCTCAAATTTGCAAATGTTACCAAACTTTAAAATTTTTTAAATCCATAATTTTTTAAATTGCAAAATTAAGAGTAGATTCAAAATCCCAAGATCCTATAATCCTTGAATTCTAAAATTCAAATTCCCAAATATCAATAGTCCCTAAATTCCACATTCTCAATTTTCACATTCCCAAATTCTCAAGTCTCTAATTTCTACATTCCCAAATTCCACATTCCCCAATTCCCACATTCTCCAATTTCCACATTCCCCAATTCCCACATTTCTCAAATTCCACATTCTCCAATTTCCACATTCTCCAATTCCCACATTCCGCAATTCCCACATTTCTGAAATTCCACATTCCGCAATTCCCACATTTCTGAAATTCCACATTCCCCAATTCCCACATTCTCCAATTTCCACATTCCCCAATTCTATAATCCCAAATTCCACATTCCCCCAATTCCACATTCCCAAATTCCATATTCCCCCAATTCGACATCCCCAAATTCCACATTCCCCCAATTCCACAATCCCAAATTCCACATTCCCCCAATTCCACATTCCCAAATTCCATATTCCCCCAATTCGACATCCCCAAATTCCGCATTCCCAAATTCCACATTCCCCCAATTCCACATCCCCAAATTTTTAAACCCCCAAAATCTCAAGTCGCCTAATCCTGGAGTTCTAAATGTTCCAAGTCCTCAGACTCCGAGATTCGAAAATATCGAATATTGCGACTAAACTCTAGATCCATCGATTCGAAGCGGAAACGTTTAATTAGTGCTGACAATTAGTAAAGCGTTGTTGTACGACACGTGCGGTAACTTGGCATTGGTCTGCGAAACGTTCCCATACTTATGATACACAAAAAAGTTCCCATAGCTCTGGTCGGCCTTATGCCGCAATTATATGCCGTGCCCACCACGCATGCCAACTACGGTCTAATAATTTTCGTGGCCTCTGCTGCCAGGGTTTTTGCATATGCGTGTCACGTATCAACGGGATTAATCGGCGAAGATGACTCAAAGACGATTGTTACGAGATCGTAGACAGAGTGCAACGCATAAGATTCGCATAGTGTCGACACGAAATGAGCTATCCTCGAGATCGGTAACGGCGCGGTATAAAATCGATTTATCCGCGGTTATTCAAGGTGAATCGCGATACGTAATACGCGGAAAGTCCTTCGATATTCATGCCACTATTTACTGGTGAGTTCTGGGGAAATAGTCTACGGGATAAGAAAAAAAAATGGTCACGTAACAGACAGAATCGGACTACGAAACGTTCCGTTGATTATGGCGACGCTGATTCATGTCTGATATTTATGTTGGTCGGAATCGTTTTGCAACGAAAGCAATATTTATGTAATGTTGGAGGACGCTGTTGTTTGTTGATAATTTCAGCGGCGTTTTTTGTCGTGATTGATGTACTCGTAACAGGTTGACGACCGGGGATTCAATGCTTTGATTGATGAGTCTCTGGATTTGTTCGTGGTTGAAGCGCGATTCAAGAATGGGACACGGAAGGTTTTGATGGACTCAATAAATGATTTAAGCTTTTATTTGCATTGTGTGATTTTTAATGGGCGATTTGTTGAAAGTCATGGCGTTTTGAATCCGTTCGTCGAATATTTTATTATTATATTGTTATGTAACTAAACTATTACTATTACTGTTATATTCTGCATATTGAAAACATTAAAATTTTTAATAAAAAATTCGTACTTTAAACTACTTCGGTACATAAATATCTTCGAGTTCTCGAAGCCTTCTGAATATTTAAAATTTATGCTCCATACTTATTCCAATATTTGAATGTAATTATCGAAGTATAATATACCAGATATATTTATGTCTCCAATAAAATTTCTAAGTAATTGAGTATTCAAATTCTTAACATTAATAATACACGAATTTTAAATAATTTCAATTTATTTAAATATTTACATACTCAAATATATCATCTCCGATTTGCATACGAACTCACCCAAATAATCAGAAATATAGTCATCAGCGCGTAATTTTTATTCAGAATGGCTGCACGTGAAAAACATACGTAAAGAAATGACGTAATTACTCGACAAACGAGACAGTTGTTTCGAAGTGACGTGCAACAGACAATCAACGAATCACGTAGTCACGCGATCCCTTTTTCTGCTGAAACGAAATGATTATTCGCCGCATGCACAACGATAAACCATATGGTTATACTGTGGAATCTGTACCGTGTATTTTCACCGAACATTGTCAAGTTTTAAGAAAGTTCTTGTATCGACCTCATTCATGCCTGCGTTACCGGAGCAACGTGTTTCACTGTGGCTCGAGAGTGTTCATTGTATAACGGAATGCAACAAATTAATCCCCCAAATGTTTTCGGTTCAATAACGATTCGTTGTGCAATATCGTAATTGATGTTACATTCGCATTAACTGCAATTAACGACGGACGCATCCTCCGGTTCGAAGCGTGTCGCAACCATGATTTTTTTTCACAATTTCGTTCTGCACCGTGTAATTTCATCATTTTGTAACGTAATCTCCTGTATGCTCCTGTTATGTAATCTCCGACTTTTCTTCTTTCTCCTTTGATCACGACACGCGTAATGGCGTCATGTCTCTGCGCATCTTTCGCGTTCACCCACGCATTGAACTTCCTATGCTTATAATTAACCGGTTAGATAGAGTGTAAATGTATATTTATCTGATGATTGGATGTGAGAACGCGGCATGGATGTTTTTGACGTAATTGACTTCGAACAACGGGTAATTAGTATTTTTAGATGAGCTCTGGGTAAGTAGGTTAGTGATGGAAAACTGAGGAATTCAGAAATTTAGAAATTCTGGAATTTTGGCACTTGGAAATTCTGAAATTTTGAAGTTTAGAAATTTGTTGAGCGAGTATCAGGACCAATCTGCGAACCAATTATCAATTTGGGAGATTTGAAGATCTGGAGGAGTGGAGATTTGAAGACTTGAGAACTAAGGAGTTTTAGAATTTAGAAATTTGGATAAATTGGGAATTGGACACTTTGGGTATTTGGAAAGTTGAAAGCTGGAAGTTTAGTACTTGGGAATTAGGAAACTGGAAAACTTGGAAATTTATAAATTCAGAAATTTGATAATGGAGGAAATGGAAAGGAAGATTTTAAGATCTGAAGTATTGGTAGCTTAAAAATTTGATACTGTATAACACTAAAAATTCCAAAATTTGTAATAAAGTCTCTAGCTTAGTCCCAGCCACACCAATTCCAACAATTCTATTTAATTGAACCCGAAGCTTTTCCAATTAATTTATCAACCCTCTTGAAATCAAAAGTTTTCAACGCCGAAAGAATGAAATTATGGAATATCATTGTATCGATGATTCAACGACCTCTTATCATTTAATCTTCACGTTCACGGGGCACGGTTTGCTAAGAATCGAGAAGAGATCAAAGGACACCGAGTAGTTGCTTGACAATTGTATGTAAATCTTGAATTATTACTTATGAACTCGAAGTGCGGATAATTAATTTATGAATAATGTATGATGTCTCTTGCAATTCACGCTTCCAGTTTGATGAAACTCATATAATTTCGTAATCCAGTTCGTTACGTCTTTGACGTTCGTACATGGTAATTAACCATTAGCAGTCGAAGATATTTTTGCTGTTGTCAGATATCAAACTACTCAGTTGAAAAGTTTGTTGAATTCACTTAAGATTGCTATTTTCCTATTATTAATTACCAATAGTGTCTGCTTGAGTATATTTATGATATATATAATACTTTAGATTGAGTTAAAAATATTTATTTAAAATTGTTGTATTAAACTGAATGGTGAATATGAGTCACCTTTCGAGTGAATACATCATACGTATAATACTATAGATCCAGTTAAAAATATTTATTACAAATTGTATTGAACTGAACGGTAAGTGTGAGTTCACCTTTCGTTAATGTCTATTAACCCCTTGCACTATGATTTATTTGTCAGATCGGAACTAATCACAGCTGCAATATTAAAACAAAGAAAGTTGAAATGTTATGTCAATTTGGTATCGATCGTTGACTATGCAAATAACTGGACTTGAACTCCAAATTGCGTATCCAAAATTCGAGTGAAATTGATCACGAAGTACGAGTGCGTCAGACTCGACAGAACAGTGCAAGGGGTTAACGATTATTCCGACGTTAATCGCCATAAATTCCGTGGAATTCGCGACAACTTCGACGTTACTTATCGTAATCCATTGTTCATCCGAGAAGGTATACGTGAATTAGGCAACGGCGTAAAACGTTTCGCAGGCAAAAACATTGATGAAATTTTCACGAAATTTGGATGTCAAGGCGTTGCTCGTATGGGCGTGCACCGTTGACTATCCCGAAACGCGTTGCTGCACCGTGTCTCTTTCATAATGACGTATTGCATTCGCATAATCCCAGGGTAACAATGGTAGCCTTTGCTATTAGTGTTAACAGAGAGAAGCCAATACGAAGCTGAGAAAATTGCTGTCGGGGGCCGTGGCGGGATCCGCCTTTCTTATAAAAGAACCTGTGGACAACGTTAGACGGACAGTGGTGAACTACTGACAGATACGCGGAAAAAAATTAGTGCAATTATTCGACGAGTTAACTGGCTAACGTCAGCTGACGGAGAATGGCTTGCCTGAAAATTGTGAGTCCACTGATATTTAACCGGTAATCTGTGATATTTCATCTCTAAATTTCTATATCCTTAAATTTCTGTGTAACATATTTTTATATTAAGAAATCTCTATATGGTAGAAATTCTTATATTCCAAATCTTAATATCCTGAGTTACTATATCTCAAGTCTTTATATTCAGGATTCTTATATCTTCAAACCTCTATATCGCCAGACCCTATATCTCAAGTTCCTATATCCCCAAATCCCTGTATATCAAATACCTGTATCCTAAACCCCTATATTCAAAATTCTTATGTCCCTATTTCTACTATCCCAAGTCCTTATATCCTGAGTATCTATGTCCCGAGTCCATATATCCTAAGTCTCTATGTCCCGAGTCATCACATATCGAGTCGCTATATTCTAAGTTCTTATATCACACATTGCTATAACTCCAATACCCATATCCCAAGTACCTATGTCCCAAATGCCTATGTCCCAACTACCTATGTCCTAACTACCCATGTCCCGAATGCCCATGTCCTGAATACCTATGTCCTAACTACCCATGTCCCGAATGCCCATGTCCTGAATACCTATGTCCTAACTACCCATGTCCCGAATGTCCATGTCCTAAATACCTATCTCCCAAATGCCTATGTACCAACTACCTATGTCCCATCTACCTATTTCCCAACTACCTATGTACCAGCTACCTATGTCCCATATACCTATTTCCCAACTACCTATGTCCCAAATGTCTACACCCCAAATCCCTACATCCCAAATCCACATATGCCAAATCTCTGTAACAGTTCCATACAAAATGAACTAACGTCATCAGATTTAAAAAAGCAAAGAAGTCTTCACATAAAGAGCAAAGTATGTTATATATAATGTCTTTATTTACACAGTACACAGTCCTGCTGTTGGCTGTCATTATCGGTATCGTTTCTGCAAGACCAGGATACCTAGGTGGCTACGGATACGGTTTTGGATACCCCTACGGATATGGCTTCCGATACCCATTTTACGGATATGGACACGGTTTCGGATACTATGGTAAGGAAACAAGTTGCATGATTAAAAGTAGAACGGGCTGACTCAACGTCAATGAATCTTTTGTATCCTTCTCATTCAATTGAACAACCATTAAACTCTCCACACTTGCACAACCTTGAATCTTCTGTATTCGAAATTGAATCTTTTCTTCTCGAAATTGATTCTTTTTTATCATGAATTTATGTATTTGGTTGTGAGGAAAACAAAATATTCATAGACGTTGCAGACACAAATCGCAGAGTAGACAAAACATTCATCGACGTTACTCTGTCATGATAATTTGCTTTTCCTTTAGGCTACCCGTACTACGGTTATGGTCACGGATTCGGTCACTTCGGCTTTCACTAATCGAAAAGATGACATTATGGATTCCACGATTCGCAAAGGGGAAACCGTCGAGAGACGATCTTTCGATACCGATTTTATCCTATCGTAACCTTTCTTGACGACAATCGAAACTGAAATGCGTTCGCGTTTTCGTTAGTCGAAAGCAAACGTATCTTCGTCCTTATTACAAACAGCATTTATCCTGTCTTCTCTGTTTATCCATGCAAATCATAGTAGTCGGAAAAAATAACGATGCAGACATTTATAAAGTGAACGGTTTAGATTGTACTCGATTAAACTTTATATTCTCACCGTCTAAGATTGTGCAAGTCGAATGAATAAAACGTAGATTTTTATCAAAACATCGTATTTATAGTGTCTTATTGTCGTGCCAGATGTGACACATTTTCGGACGACGAATTTATTAGTTATGTGTCTTTCGTTGCTGAAATTTTTGAAATATTTATTTGTTTTGTAAATCTCATTGTGAACCTGGTTATACAAATAGATTAATTTTAATTACAGGGCTATTACAGTATTTATTAATTTCGTTAAAGAGACAGTAAAATTTTTTTGAATCCCCGAACTCGATACTCGAGTCGACGCAAAAATAAACATATGTCATAATGAATATTAAATTTACACCTGCTTTTATAACACTCATAAAGTAAATGATTACTTCGATCGTATATCTTGATGAAATACAACGTTAACGATCGAAGAAAACATAAGATTTTATTTATTAATCTTCCCAAGGTTTTCACAAAATTCGCAAACACTGTCATGCAAGAAAATAAATAAATGTATAATATTTAGACGAGAAATCCTGAATCGTATAATGAATGACGAAATATAAAAATATTCAAATCCTTTCTTACCAGTTGGTTTTCATGTTTAAAATATTTATAATTTTGGTTAATTCTTTCACAATTTGTCGCAATATTATTGGCGAATAGATACGAAGTTCAATGTTTGTTACGTGGTCAATGATGCAAAAACTTGCGTCTATATTTGCTGTGAAAGTTTACAATACAAAACAACGATCAATGATTAATAATCATGTCTCGAGAAGCAAGAAGACATTAAATTGATTAATGTAGGAAAGGGAAGCATCTGAGCTATTCCGCATTTCGAAAGCTAATAGTTTAAGGAACTGCGTTATACGGTAGACTCTCGTTATATTGCCACAGATGGGGTTACAGTACTAGATAATTTTTTAAATTGGCAACAGACTCCGCAACTGACAATAGAGTTATATTGCAATAATTAGTGTTGTAGTATTAGACGTTTTTGAAATTGGCAATAGACTTTTGTTATATTGCAATAGTTAGAGTTGTAGTATCGAACGATTTTTGAAATTGGTAATACAGTCTCTCGTTATGTTACCATAGATAAAATTATAAAATCAGACGATTTCTGCAAATTGTAATACAGTAAACTCTCGTCATATTGCCACGAATAAGATGATGGTATCAGTCGATTTTTGGTATTGGTAATATAGTAGACTCTTGTTATATTGCAACAATGGGATTGTAACATCGAATGATTCTAGGAAACGACAATATAGTAAACTCTTGTCATATTGCCACGAATAAGATGATGGTATCAGTCGATTTTTGGTATTGGTAATATAGTAGACTCTTGTTATATTGCAACAAATGAGATTGTAACATCGAATGATTCTAGGAAACGACAATATAGTAAACTCTTGTCATATTGCCACGAATAAGATGATGGTATCAGTCGATTTTTGGTATTAGTAATACAGTAGACTCTTGTTATATTGCAACAAATGAGATTGTAACATCGAATGATTCTAGGAAACGACAATATAGTAAACTCTTGTTATATTGCCACGAATAAGATGATGGTATCAGTCGATTTTTGGTATTGGTAATACAGTAGACTCTTGTTATATTGCAACAATGGGATTGTAACATCGAATGATTCAAGGAAACGACAATATAGTAAACTCTTGTCATATTACCACGAATAAGATGATGGTATCAGTCGATTTTTGGTATTAGTAATACAGTAGACTCTTGTTATATTGCAACAAATGAGATTGTAACATCGAATGATTCTAGGAAACGACAATATAGTAAACTCTTGTTATATTGCCACAGATGGAGTTATACTACCGAACAACTCATTAAATTAACACTACAGTTGACTTTCGTTATATTGCATATAGGATTACAGTATCACACGATTTTTGGAATTGGCAATATAGTAAACTTTTGTTATACGCACAGTATTTATATAATTATTTGACAGAAGAGTTACTTCTCTAATAATCGAAAACTTCCATAAAACCTTCATTTATAAAAATAAAAATTTGCCTTCTTTTTTCATAAATTTAAAATATAAAATTTTTAATCGTAGTCTTGTAATACCGACAAAGTACCGTGGTTATACCGACTTACGAGTCCACATACCGACTCCCATTACGTCACGCATCTTGTAATTTAGGGTTGTTAGTGCTGTGTACCATAAGTTGGAGGTCGCTACTGTTAGAATACAGACCTCAAAGGCCATCGACATTACGTATGCGAAGTTAAGGACACATACTGCTGTTCTTCAGTTATCATATAATCATAGAATTTGAAATTAACTATTACTGAAGCCTGTAGTCGAGAATCATCGACTGCTCACGACTCACGCGTTCTTAACAACGAAACTCGTGATTTGGAGTCCGCGGTAATAGAATCTAATCGTTACAGGTCACAAGACTTGTAATTAGGAAAATATGCTTGTCGAAAATCATAGTGTAGCCGTTGGTTCGACTCGAATTTCGTAGAAACTGAGTCATTGTTACCTCATCGTAGAACTCTAACCATATAAGTCCAGCGTGTGCCATCACTGCTTAATTATTATGGGTCATCGTTCTGTCTTCGTTTATTACCAAGAAATTGTTACTACCAATTTTCATTGTCCGCTCGAAAAGTCAAGTGGTATTTAGCAGAGACCTGTTACGAAATTTATTTCGACTTTGCAATCTGCGTTTAGATACCATCGCTCACGCGTTTTTTCATTTTCGTTTAAAAAAACATGTCATGTAAATCAAGTTTTTGCAGTGAAGTATTTTTAACAAATACTAAGACGTTTCATTTTTTGTAGTCTTATGTCAGTTAGAATTCTTTTCGGATTTGTCATTTCTTTTGCTTTTCCGTTACAAGGTATTTATATTTAATACTCTTAATTTCGTGTGCGAAAGTCATAAGAAGAGTCTTCACTTTACTAAAAATCTTTCGAATTTAAAAATTGCTGCAAATATTACAAACATTACAGTGGTGCTTCACTTAAGAATTATTCGTTGAATTTTAATAAATAATCCAGCAGCAACAACCTAGCCTCTTACCGATTTAATTGTAAACATTAATATTAATTTCCTGAAACGTACCAAACAAAAATATTAAAATATATATACATTAAGACTAAAAATACTACATAACAAAAATATTAAAATACCGTAAAATTAATAAATTTTATACGTGAAAAATAAAAATACGACTTGATGAGATCCTCAGCGACCTTACCGTAATGGCGGCCGCATTAAAGCGTATGAACCTGATTTTCTTCAATAGATCACCACTGCAACCGTTTCGTAATTCGTTCTGCGCATTATGCAAAAGTTATGCTGGTTATAAGTGACACAATTCAATCAACCTTATCCAAGAAAGAATCTCCAGTACTCCTCCACGAACTCCTTTAATTACGATGTTGAACGACGTAACAGGAGAACGACGGTAAAATCAGCAAACATTGCTAAAATCCTGTTTCTACGAGCATTTTCTGTTTAATTGGGCAACCACGTCGCGATTAAGAGAGAATGCATCTGCGGTGATCCGTATGTGCAGGTGCAGGGGTCATCCGCAGCTCTTCGGGTCGTTCGGACTTTTACTTTGCTGCGAGTCAACCGCAATCGACCATAATCGCAACTTTAACCATCGATGTGACACGTTTCACTCTTCCTGCTTCTTAAACAAACATCAAAGGAATGTTTCAAAGTGATGACACTTTCGATTTTAATCTATACTTTACACTTCGAGAATTCAAGATAAAAGTTTCATCAATTTTTACTGATTGGATTCTTTAAATTTAGCAATTTTTGTTGATCGGATTTTTTAAATTTAGCAATTTTTACTGATCGGATTTTTTAAATTTAGCAATTTTTACTGATCGGATTTTTTAAATTTAGCCATTTTTACTAATTCGATTTTTTTAAATTTAGCAATTTTTACTCATTGGATTTTTTAAATTTCTTATTTGTTACACGTTGACTTCTTTTATATTTCATTAAAATCTGAAACTTAAGATATTGTATACAGGTTGATGTTGAATAATTACTCACTGTAACTGATGAGTGTATTACGTGCGTTATATTGCAGATACAAATTAATCAAATTACATTAAAAAAGTTGTAAGATATTTTATCAAATTATACAAAATCACGACACTGTATCAAATCGTTCACATAACTATTCATAAACGAATTTTTTCAACAGCATGGATCAGAAATAGTAGAATATTTTTGAATAACCGTATATGGGTAAAGGTTAACGCTTTTAAAAAATACAAACCGAGCCGTCTAAATTATAAATAAAATTAATGCGAATTTTAATTTTTCTGAGATCCGTGCTTCCACGAATGCAACGGCTATTAAAAACATCGATTAAAGGTGACGGTCTTTTAATATGTTCCAAATGTCAAAGGATTGAAATTGACGAGTTTAAATTAAACGAGAGGAACGTAGAAAAATAAATGAAGGGACGATGTGCGGCGATTTTATGGAAATGTTTGTTTACGAAACTTTAACCTGTGTTTTCGAGTAACATCTAATGAAAAAGTTACACAATATTACATTTAGCCGAGTTAACACGTATGGTATATTATATAAATATTGTGAAAGCATCTGCGATCATTTACGACACTTCACGTTTACCTTGATGATACCAGACGGATTCACTAATGATACATCGAATTGCTGCAATTAAAATTCCAAGGTCTTCTCAAAAGAGTGGCCACAAAAAAATACACAAGCGAATTTTTATTATCTAGACCTGCGTTTGGTGTAAATCATTTGAGGATAAATCTTGAAGAAATCCTGAATATATTTGTCTCTTTTGAATAAGAATGCTTTTTTCGGTGTCGTGTTATGAACAACCGTGGTTCTGAAGTTTTAACATTCTTAAGCTTTTGACGCAGTTTAAAATTTGGAGAATTTGGGGTTTAATATTGTGGAACTATAGGATTTTTAAATTTTGGGATTTTGGGAGTTTGCATTTATGCATTTTTGGAATTTTGCAATTTTTACGTTTTGGGATTTTTAGATTTTAAGACTTGAAAATTTTGGGATTTTAGGGTTTTTGAATTTTTGGATTTCTAAATTTCTGGACTTTTGGATTCACAGATCCTTAAATTTTAATTTTGGTGATTTTGGGATTTGGAGACTTTTGGATTTTGATATTTTGGAATTATAGGATTTTGAACATTTGAATTCTTGAACTTTTGCAAGTTTTTGAATTTTCAGATTTGTAGATATTATTAGATCTTTGCATGTTATTGCATTTTTGGACATTATTGCATTTGTTGACAATATTGAAATTTTGAATGTTATTGGGTTTTTAGATGTTATTGAATTGGAGTTTTGTAATTATTGAATTGTTAGACATTTCTGTACTTTTTAATGTTATTGGATTATTAAATACTATTAAATGCTTGGAGATTATTGAATTGTTAGATGATATTGAAGTTTTTTAATTATTGAATAGTTACACATTTCTGCACTTTTTAATGTTATTGCAGTATTAAATGCTTTTAAATGTTTGAACATTATTCAATTGTTAAATGGTATTTGATTTTTAAATGCTATTACATCTTGTAATATTATAGAATTCTGTATTTTCAGACTTCTACATGTTATCAGACATAAATTTTTTCTGTAATTCCCACATTAAAACTCGAATTCTATGCAAATGTATTTAAAAAGAAAAAATATTTCGAAAGAATAATCACCTCCCTTCACGTTTCCTTGCCACCATTCATAACCCAAACTCGTTGTAAATCCTGTTAGAAGCTTCAAGATTAGAGAAAGGTACAACGCTTGTAAATCAGCGTAGCACAATGTTAAGAAACGAAAGTTAGATCGGTGATGAGATTTATTTCCTCCCGAATCGTGGCCTTCGCGGTGGACGAAAGGAGCCGAAACTTGTTGGAATAACATCTGCTTCGTTGTTGAAAACGATGTTAATCGATGCAAGGAAAATATCGAAGGTCGAACGAACGCTGTCGTGATTACGACCTTTTCTGCGGTCGTCGTAGCCCCTTCATTCAGTTGAAAACTAAATACTAAGAGAAAGGTTAAATACATGGAAATAGGAACTTCATTCATACATGGAAACAAGGATTCGATGTTGTCGTTGGTAAACAGAGGAACAATTATCATCTTCTTTTGGATATTTTATTAATTTCGTGTTCCTTATTCAAAAAAATTCACCAAGTTTAGATTCTTTAAATTGTACCGATTTTTTCTTGCAGGCACTTTTTTTTCAATACAACTTTATTGACCGAATAAAACCACATTATATAATACATCTTTTCATATTACATATAAACTTAAATACTGTACTCATATGAGTACACTAGGAACACATGTGTAGATTTCATGTTTTATGGAAGTCAATGCAGTGTACTCAAATAGGGTCATAATGGGTTAAAAGTACATTTCAAAAGTAAAAATTTTATGAGCAATAGTCCATTTTTCAATTTGTATAATTAAATTTAAAATTCGATATCTTTTATTGAAAGAATTCATCAAGGTTGGGTTCTTCAAATTTGTATGACTTGAAAGTCAACTTCGAAATTAAACATTTTAGGAATATTAGTCCATTTTTCAATTTTTGTAGTTATTTTTCGGATTCGATATCCTTTATTGAAAGATTTCATGAAAGTTAGGTACCTTAAATTTCTATAGCTTCAGAGTAAACTTAAGTATCTTCTATTTTGAATAGAATATTTATAAAGCATTCAGAAATAAGTATGAATTGACTGTATCATAAAAATTAATTAAAGAAATAGAAATTTTATAAAATGTTTGAAGTTAGTTTTTAAATAAACATTTTCTGTGCACAATATAGTTGCAAGTATTATAAGAGCACAAGTTAACAGAGTCCTATGAAAATTCACGTGTCACGATATTAATATGCACACGTCATTAATCATCGTTGCACCACACATTCTGTAAACTGTAATTATTCAAGACTAGCGATTAACCTATTGTTTATGGATGTTATAGCAACGATGTAGGTCCTCCACTCTAGGAACTAATTAAAGAAGAATGGTCATAACGTAGCAATTTCAGTGCAAGTTGGCTCAAACCCGATTTGCACTACTTACGACCCATCCCCATCACTTAGCGTTCCGACAGTTGATTTCCATAATCGTGGGAACACGATCGTCACCACACTACACCGACGATATGAAAATGTAGTTAATAATCGTGAAAAGGTTCACCGACGAATGGATCATGTCAGTAATTTAACGTAAAGTTCAAGCTGCGGTTTTTAACGCGAGAAGAGTTCTCGGTTCGTTGCTGCTTGAAATACGGAAACCTAACCTTATTGTTACTTACTATTGTAATTGATACAAAATTTTGAAGTTTCGTTCGAAGTGAGAAGATTTGTATATCTGGAGATATGATAAATATAAGAGACATAAGAAATATGAGAATGTAAGCGTATATGGATTTAAGAATATATGGTATGTATGGATCTAAAAATTTAGGGATCTAGGAAGGTAGGTTGATCTATCTCAACATGGAGTTGAGAGACATGAGAATATCTATATTTCTAGAAATATGAGAAATATAAGAGACATAAGAAATATGAGAATGTAAGCGTATATGGATTTAAGAATATATGGAATGTATGGATCTAAGAATTTAGGAATCTAGGAAGATAGGTTGATCTATCTCAACATGGAGTTGAGAGACATGAGAATATCTATATTTCTAGAAATATGAGAAATATAAGAGACATAAGAAATATGAGAATGTAAGAATACATGCATTTAAGAATATATGGAATGTATGGATTTAAGAATGTAGGAATCGAGGAAGATAGAATGATCCACCTCAACATGGAGTTGAAAGACATGCTATCTAAAGGTGTAGGATCTATAGACATGGGAATCTAGGGATACAGTGATCAAGTGGCCTGGTAACCTAGGAATCTAGGAATTTAGAGATATATTGTAGAAGCCTAGGAATTTATGAATCTATGAACCTAGATATCTATAAGTTTAGAAATTACAGGGATGATAGAATTTTGGAATTTTGTTACCTAGGGAAACTCAGAATCTATGATTTTAAGTGTCTAGGTATAGGGGAACCTATGGTACTAGGGATCTAGGGATCTAGGTAATTATGGATCTAGATATCTAAGTATTTAGGAATGTAGGGATCTAGGGATCTAGGGATCTAGGAATCTAGGGATCTAGGTATTTAGGAATCTTGGAATCTGGAATTCTTGGAATCTGGGAATATAGGAATCTAGGAGTCTAGGAACCTAGGAATCTAGGGAACTAGGGATCTAGATATCTGAGTATTTAGGAATCTTGGAATCTGAAAATCTTGGGATCTAGGAATATAGGAATCTAGGAATCTAGGAGTCTAGAAACCTAGGAATCTAGGAAACTAGGGATCTAGCGATCTAGCGACCTAGGGATTTAGAGATCTAGGGATCTAGGGATCTAGGAATTTAGGAATCTAGGAATCTAGGAATCTAGGAATCTAGGAATCTAGGAATCTAGGAATCTAGGAATTTAGGAATTTAGGAATTTAGGAATTTAGGAATTTAGGAATTTAGGAATTTAGGAATTTAGGAATTTAGAAATATAGGAATCTAGGAATTTAAGAATCTAGAAAGCTAGTGATCTAGTGATCTAGTGATCTAGGGATCTAGGAATCTAAGAACTTCGGAATCCATGGACTTTAAAACACAGAAATTCCGAAATATTTTAGAAATACTATTTCGATTTAATCATTCGAAGCTACACGTACTTTCTACCACAATTGAATTCTCACACAATTCTACTACTTTTGTAAACATGTAACAGCGAGTTGTAGTATCATTGAATACAAGTGTAAAAAGGTCGAAATCATGTTTCGCACGACCTTCGACCCACACTCTTGTATTAGATCGATTATTCAAGTGCGATCTAAACGTCTCACTTCGCCTGTATTCGCAGATTCTCTCAAGGCTTTATCGAAAAGAGTCTTTCACGTACAGCGATCGAGCAATAAAGAGAGAAGAAAACGTTCAACGAGCGATTGCTCAAGAGAAACGAGGTGGTCAAATTCAAGTACCTCTTGCAATTAACAATAATAATTCGTTTCTCGCGTTACTTCTACGCTTTGCGTCACTCTTCATAAATGTTACGGACATTTCGAAAGTAGACAGTGCCAATGAAGCCGATTAACATTCGTTAATCAAACATGTGTACAGCGAAATAAAGCTAATAGATATACACTGCTCGACAAAAGAATCGAATCATTTATTTCAAATTTTATTTCACTTTGAATACTTTCGAAACAATTTTGATCAAATTTTGTGGATTAAGACTCTGATACTTGTAATTTGCTGCAAATCTCACTGTACGTACATATACCTATGATGTTCTTCAGGTTGATCAACGTTCTTATCTTTATGAAAATAAGATGGCCATCTTTTTAATACTGCTTGTATCTTTTTGTATTAGCTGAAGAATCCTATTATACTTGACATTGTTCCTCTTATTAAGGCACCCTAAAGTGCAAGCTGCATTTATGATAAAGTACCCCAAAATGTATGCTGTATTTCTAAAGCATCCTAAAATACGAGCTGTACTTTTAACAAGGTATAAAGTGTAAGCTGTATGGTTAATAAGGTACCCCAAAGTGTAAGCTGTATTCTTAATAAGATACCCTAAAAAGTAAACTGTAAGAAACTATAACAAAGTACCCTAAAAGTTATATTTTCAACAAGGTAGTCTGAAAGGTGTCTCACCAAAGAAACCAAAATGATGGAAGGTAGACATTTTTTAATTAATAAGTTCAAAATTAATTTTTTGCTAACTTTTCAGGTATAGTTAATAAATTATATTTGTAGTACTGAGTACTAATTTTTTACTAAATAATATATTATTTTCTGAAGTTATAAATATTTGAAGGATTTGCAGTATAAATAATTTTAAATTCTAAAATCACATCCCCCATTTTGAACATCCCGATTTAAACATGAAATCCACATTATTCAATTTACAGAATTCACCCTAAAACTCTGTGTACCCATGAATTGAATACACGTCGCCTACTAACAAAAACGAGATAAATTCTTGTTCAACTCAATGAAAAGCAAAAAGAAAATCACTTCCGGACATATGCTTCAGCGTACATAAGTGGTCCCGTACTTTTGAACAATGGTGTAGTTAAGCTCAATTAGTCACTGCTACTCGTTTAGTTATTTCACCAGCGAACGTCTTTGTTACGGTAACACGGAATGATGGCATCAATGAACGATGCAGGTGCAAATATGTGAGCACACAGATCGGTGGAGAACAGTGAACTCACGTTTGCGATGATTACGACCGATCATTGTATCGAAGGTTCTTCACCTCGAATGAGAATCTTCGCGAATCTCGATGACGCTGACGTCAGCGATACTTTGCGCAACATTTTACAATTATATTTTTTTTGTTTCAGTATTATTTTTATGTAATAACCTGTTGACCGGAACGAATTGCCTTCTTTTCTTTGGTTCTTAGAAAAAGGAGTGTTTTATTAAACCATTCAAACACTTGATATGAAATGTGATAACTTTTAAGATACATTATTGCATCATGGTCGTTTTGGTTCAATAGTCAATTTAGTTAGTCACTATAATACATTCTTATTATATTGGACAGGTTTGTAGCTGTGGACAATTTTTGAAACTGATAATATATTTGGGTACTTTTGATATTATAGTGGTTTTTATGGATTTAGGTGTTTTATGATGATGGAAAAGAGTTGATAGATGCTACGCGTGGCGATACAATGTGTGGTGATACAATGAGAGAGTACTAAACGCATGAGAATTCAATATGTGACGATACAACGCTTGATTACACAACGCATGGTTATATAATACGTAACGATGTAATACGTTGCAATATAATACGTGGCGAAACTACACGTGGTGAAATTATGCGTGACTATACAATGCGTGGAAATTCAGTACGTAGGCGCCCAACGCGTGCCGATACGATACATGACTATATAACGCGTGGCAATATAACGCGTGGTGATATAACGCGTAGCGATGTAACGCGTAGCAATGTAACGCGTGGAAATTTAACTTGTGACAATACAACGCGTAGAAATTCATCTCGCGACGATGCAACGCGTAGAAATTGAACTCGTGACGATGCAACGCGTGAAAATTCAACGTGTGACAATGCAACGCGTGAAAATTCAACGTGTGGCGATGCAACGCGTGAAAATTCAACGTGTGACAATACAACGCGTGAAAATTCAACGTGTGACGATACAACGCGTGAAAATTCAACGTGTGACGATGCAACGCGTGGAAATTCAACGTGTGACAATGCAACGTGTAGAAATTCAACGTGTGACAATGCAACGCGTGAAAATTCAACGTGTGGCGATGCAACGCGTGGAAATTCAACGTGTGACGATGCAACGCGTGGAAATTCAACATGTGACGATGCAACGCATGAAAATTCAACGTGTGACGATACAACGCGTGAAAATTCAACGTGTGGCGATGCAACGCGTGGAAATTCAACATGTGACGATGCAACGCGTGGAAATTCAACGTGTGACGATGCAACGCGTGAAAATTCAACGTGTGACGATGCAATGCGTGGAAATTCAACGTGTGACAATGCAACGCGTAGAAATTCAACGTGTGACAATACAACGCGTAGAAATTCAACATGTGACAATGCAACGCGTGGAAATTCAACGTGTGACGATGCAACGCGTGGAAATTCAACGTGTGACGATGCAACGCGTGGAAATTCAACGTGTGACGATGCAACGCGTGGAAATTCAACGTGTGACGATGCAACGTGTGGAAATTCAACGTGTGACGATGCAACGCGTGGAAATTCAACCTGTGACGATGCAACGCATGACCATACAACGCATTGCAATATAATGCGAGGAAAAACACTGACTCTGCAGCGTGTGGAAGTCACCGCATAGAGATTCAACATGCAATGATATAACGCGTGACTCCACATCGCCCTGTAATATAACATATGGCAATATATCGCGTGGCGATTACAATATACGGCGTTATAGTGCATGGTGATACAAAACGTATTGATTCAAAGCGTGATTAAAGAATATATTGAGATCCAGCATAGGAATGCAATACGCGACGATACAACGCATAATCATACTAGACGAGCAACTATGCAAATCACTGAGTTAATCTTCTTCCTTCAATTTTGAAATCTTTCCTGATTTCGTGAAACCTTGAACAATCATTGCATAAAATTTAGATAATTTGTCAATTCTAATCACCCCTCGTTCTGAAACCTCAAATAACTGTCATAAGAGTTCTCCGGACATTCATTATCCCAAGGATATTTACATTTTTCTCACGCTATATTACTCGCAATTACAATGCATGTGAAGCATTTAGCAACCTGGTAAAAAGCTTTCACGTTTTAGCCATCAAGCTAATACTACAGTTATTTATGGTCATTTGGACCCCACCATGAATTAAGCCTGTTGCAAGGGATGAAGCAAGGTACCATCGTCTTTGTCGATTTATGACCGGGTAATTACGTCGCTTCTCTTTGCGCAGAAGCAAAATCTTCCAACTTGTTAATAACTTAATTATAGAAAATTGTGGAAATTATTGCGTGATGTAGTATGGGGATCGGTGTCGGTAATTGGGTGACAAATTATTTGGCGAAATGAAGTGCCGATGTGGAGATATGGGGATTTGAGATTTAGGAATTTCGAGATACGATGATGTACGGACTTAGGGATCTGGGGATTTTGGAACTTCATAAATTTTGGGATTTGGGGAGTTTGAGAGTTTAGGAGTTCGGAATTTTGGGATTTTGAGATTTGAGGACTTGCGTATTTGAGCATTTAGAGATTTTGGATTTTGAGATTTTGGCATTTTTGAATTTGGAGTTTGGGATTTTTAGATTTTGTCATTTTTAAGTTTGGGGTTTGAGAATCTTGGGATTCTGAGATGTTCACATTTTTGAATTTGGGGTTTGAGGATTTGGTGATTTAGACATTTTAGAATGCGGAGTTTAGAGTTCTGAGAATTTGGTGACTTGTAGATTTTAACATTTTTGTAGCAAAGGATTTGGAAACTTGATAATATATGATTTTAATAATTTGAGGATTTAGAGATTTCAAGATAAAAACATGAGCTTACAAGGACTTGTGGATTTATACATTTATAAATTTGAGTATTCGAAAGCCTAAAATATTTTTAAATTTGATTATTATAAAACACCTACTGTATTACAATAAAGCTACCATACCGTAAGTAACATACACCAACAAGGTTGAGTTCTTCTATCTTTACCGATCAGTTCTCCAACAGACCCAGCAACCATAAAATCCGAATTTGAATTAATTAAAAAACGCAAGAATTGCTTAAGTTTTCGTATCCATCCATTAGATAATATCTATCGCATATTAGATGAGAGTTTCTTTTAACCATAAGATCTCTCCAATTTTAGCATCAACGTTTCAATCAGTAACCGTTACGTAAGTGATCAGCGAAAGGGTTAAGGACGATCATCCTTAAGTCCTTCGGTATCATTCACGGGTGTCGAAGTTGGACCTTTTCAGACCTCCTACATCGTCTCGTCCTTCTTGCGATCGATCCACTCTCACTTTCTCCTTCTCTGTCTCTTTTTCTCTCCTCCCTCTATCATTTCCCCGTCCATCCTCATCTCTCTCTTTCTCTCACTTTTTCCTCGTCCGTTCTCGAAGAGTTACAGCATCCTCTCGTGGTCGTCGGTTCGCAATAATCGCATGGACCGAACGTTGCTTTTGCCCCCACCAGCGAATCGGGTGAATCCTATAAATGCTCTCCACGTTACCTCGAGACGAAGAAGTCACCTCTCCCGGGACACCAAGCACCCGCGAGAACATGCGTCCGTCTTGATCGTGTCCTGTTATACGGTGACCAGTGTTCGGTTTGAAAACCGGCAAACTAGATCGCGATACGAAACATGGTAAGTAAAGTGCGACCGAGGATCAAGTGTAACGTGTGAACAGCCGTGGGGGTTGCTCGGGGGATCTCGTCAAATTTTGATCACCGTTTGTGCATCAACTGTTTGGAATATCTGTCGTGAAAGTGTCGATGTTGAGGACTGGTGGTGCGAAAGGGTGTCTTCGATATTCGTTGTGCTTCTGCGATTACTACTTTCTGAATCCTTTGCGGATCGTACTTTTCGTGTTCACGAATTATCGTAGAAAGTTCAGTTTCTCTTTCAACCGAGTTTTTGAGGTATATGTAAAATTAGAGGTTTGGAGATGAATATGAAAAGGGAGTATTGAAGATGAATGTAAAAATGGAGTTTTGAAGATGAATGTAGAGGTTGAATTTTTAAGACAAATGTAAATATAGCATTTTGAAGACGAGTGTATAGGTGGAGTTTTAAAAATGCACGTAAAGATAGAGTTTTTAAGACAAGTTTAAAAATAAAATTTTTATGATATTTGTGAGGATGGAATTTTGAAGACAAATTTAAAGATGAAGTTTCGGTGATGAATGTAAAGATACAGTTTTAAATATAAATATAAAAATACAATTTTGAAGATATTCGTACACATAGAGTTTTGAAGATAAATATGAAAATGAAGCTTGAAAATAAAAATAAATGTAGGACTAAAACTTGAAGCTAAATGTAAAACTAGAATATTGAAAATAAATGTAAAAACGAAACTTGAAGATAAAATTAAAGGTAGAGCTAAAATTTGAAGCTAACCGTAAAACTAGAATTTTTGAGATAAATATAAAAATGAAGCTTGAAAATAAAAATAAAGCTGGAACTAAAACTTGTAGCCAAATATGAAGCTAGAATTTTGAAGTTAAATATAGTCACATAGTTTTGAATATAAGTATAAAGACTTTGAAGATAAATATAAAAATGAAGCTTGAAAATAAAAATAAAGCTGAAACTAAAACTTGTAGCCAAACATGAAGCTAGAATTTTGAAGTTAAATATAGTCACATAGTTTTGAATATAAGTATAAAGACTTTGAAGATAAATATAAAAATGAAGCTTGAAAATAAAAATAAAGCTGAAACTAAAACTTGTAGCCAAATATGAAGCTAGAATTTTGAAGTTAAGTATAGTCACATAGTTTTGAATATAAATGTAAAGACTTTGAAGATAAATATAAAAATGAAGCTTGAAAATAAAAATAAAGCTGAAACTAAAACTTGTAGCCAAACATGAAGCTAGAATTTTGAAGCTAAATATAGTCATATAGTTTTGAATATAAATATAAAGACTTTGAAGCTAAATATAAAAATGAAGCTTGAAAATGAAAATAAAGGTAGAGTTAAATTTTGAAGCAAAATATGAAGCTAGAGTTTTGAAAATAAATATAAACATATAGTTTCGAATATTTTGAATCTAAATACGAAAATAGAGTTTCCAAAATAAATGTAAAGGTAGAGTCTGAAGGGTGAATGTGTTTCATAGATGAATGTAAAGGGGTAGTTCTAAAGATAGACATAAAAATCGAGTTTTAAGGTTGGTACATGTGATTTTCGAGTTCGTGTGCCGCAATCACTTTCGTCCCTGCAGAACAACGTTTCTACTGGCGAGCTCAACGCTTGGTATTTACACGTACGAGACGCTGTACTGCCTCGCAGAAATTAATAGCGAGATGCAAGCGTCAGCCAGCTGTTAGCGCGCGAAATATCAAAGGTTATCATTGTTCCTTAACCTGAAATCCGCCTTTCTGGAGCCTCCGTTTTCTGGCCTTTGCTTTCCACCGTTCGACGTTGACGATAACGTCAAGTAGAGAGGAAAATTACCCTCCGATGAAAGTAGCTCACATACAGAGAGAATTCGATCGCCTGTAGAAAAGGTTCGGAGTGAAGTTCTTGAAATAGACGTGTTGTAATCGCAGTATGGCGATGAAAGCATCTGACGATGGAGAGAGAATTGTTGTACTGTTACTTTTTCAATTTGTATTATTTTTGGGGTGTTAAGGAGTTACGAGTTAAGGGGTGGAAAGCTTCAATTTTTAAATCTTAAAGTTCGAGTTTAGAAGTATGAAAGTTTGAAGGTATTTTGAGATTCGGTTTACTGATTTAAGAAATTTAGAAATATGTAAATTTAATAATTTGGAAGGTAGACATTTTTGAATTAGTAAGTTCAAAATTAATTTTTTGCTAACTTTTCAAGTGTAGTTAATAAATTATATTTGTAGTACCGAGTAGTAATTTTTTACTAAGTAATATATAATTTTCTGAAATTATAAATATTTGAAGGACTTGCAGTATAAAAATTTTGAAATTCTAAAATCGCATCCCCCATTTTGAATATCCCGATTTAAACAAGAAATCCACACTATTCAATTTGTAGAATTCACCCTAAAACTCTGTGTACCTATTTTCATCACGTAAATTATGTTTATCATCGTAAAAAGTATTATATTCAACAGCGTCATTATCATAAAAATTTCTGGAATACCCAGAGTGTCACGCCAAACATTCACACCAAGCATAAATTCTAGAAACGCATAATTTGCGACATAGACCTATTCAGCCACATATTTAACAAGGTTCTATTCGATCGATAAACTTCGTCCCCGAGGGTACGATTATCTAAATTGATTTCGATCGTAATCTCTTGTTCGTCGTGCGTTTGGTGAAAAGTACCTTCACGATCACGTAACATAGAAATTTTCGTCCGAAAGGTCAATCTGTCGTAATTGTTTCGTAAAAATCACGAGCCATCGAAATATTCGATTCGTGTATCATTAGATGCCTCTCAACGATGATGTAACTCATCAACCGTGTCAGACAAGTCCACTAAAGAATCATTCTATCGAATAAAAATTCTCGACTAATTCATACACGTAATTAACTAATAACTATAGCAGTTAGTTTACTTTCCTTTTGCTTGCACGTGCGTACAATCTTCTCACGATTAATGTGACGCAATTCGATGTTACTACATTGTGGGAACTACAGATCGTAGCTGCGATACTTAATACGAAATAAAAAAGAAGAACAAAGATGTAGCACGGTTTTCCGATTTCATTGCTGTTGCATCTGTCGGATTCTCAGAGACTTGTACAATTGCCCAACGAATTTGCGTTCCATACAAAATGGTGCATCAATGAATATTGTTAATATCGATAATCCGTTTGGTGTCGAGATTTCGAAAGCGTGTGGTCATGGTGTAGGTAGTTAATTACACCGAGGTAATTGATGCTGTCAATTAATTGAAATTCGCTCGTCTACTGAAACGGTGATTACTACTTGTACTCCCTTGGTGTCATGGTACAACTTAAGAGGATCTTGATCGATTTAATCGGGTGAGAGATTAACGCACGCTTGTTCTTCACACCCGATTATATCGCGAGTTACCTAATTAGCCTATTTGTTGGAAGAAATTTTTCATGTTTTATAATTGGGCTTATTTTTGACTTTATATACTTTGCAAGATCTTGGGTTTTGGAAGTTGATAATTTTAAACTTTCCAAATTTATTAATTTTCATATTTGAAATTGGCAAATTTTAATATTACTAATTCTCACATTGATAAATTTCTACATTTCTAGATTTTATAGATTTTATAAATTTTGTAGATATTATAGATTTCATAGATTTTATAGATTTTATAAATTTTATAGATATTATAGATTTTATAGATTTTATAGATTTTACAGATTTCATAGATTTTATAGATTTCATAGATTTCATAGATTTCATAGATTTCATAGATTTTACAGATTTCATAGATTTCACAGATTTCATAGATTTCATAGATTTTATAGATTTCACAGATTTCATAGATTTTATAGATTCCATGGATTTGATAGATTTGATAGATTTCATAGATTTCATAGATTTCATAGATTTCATAGATTTCATAGATTTCATAGATTTTACAGATTTCATAGATTTCACAGATTTCATAGATTTCATAGATTTTATAGATTTTATAGATTTTATAGATTTTATAGATTTCATAGATTTCATAGATTTCATAGATTTCATAGATTTCACAGATTTCATAGATTTCATAGATTTTACAGATTTCATAGATTTCACAGATTTCATAAATTTCATAGATTTTATAGATTTCACAGATTTCATAGATTTTATAGATTTCATGGATTTGATAGATTTGATAGATTTGATAGATTTGATAGATTTCATAGATTTCATAGATTTCATAGATTTCATAGATTTTATAGCTTTTCAAGGTTTCTAGGGTTCTAGGGTTCTAGGTTTCTAGGTTTCTGAATTAAAAAATTTGTTAATTTCCGCATTCCTAAATTTCTAAATTTCTGAATTTCTGCATTTTCATTTTTTTTAACTTTTCCAAATTTCTTCAGTTTCCCTCATTTGTCAAATTTCCTAAATTTTTCATATCTTCCATATTTTCTAAATTTGTCCAATTTTTTAAATGTACATCCATCAATGCAATATAATACAATGTAAAAATAATATATTTAAAAAATATTTATTGGAATAACTGATAACAATAATATCTTAACAACATATATGTTTGTATATCATTTTATCTGACTCTTAATTTCTCCAAAAATGAATGCACCTTTTCTCTAAATTATTTTACTTAGTCTGAATTAAAAATATGATACAAATCGTCCTCAAAATTGTTCATAAAACGACAAAATTATTCACAAGACTCTAACGAACATATAGGATATAGTTATCCAAAACAAGCAACTTGCAAAAACTGGTATAGAAAGTATTTCCACGATAAACTCTGAAATTTGTATCTTCCCGCCGCGTAATGAGCACGGAAACGTTAATGAGCCATAAAAATAGTAAAATGCATGATGTATCGGAATGCAGTTTTAAACTCTGGATTCTGCTCACGCAACCGGCTCTTCGCAAATTCCTGTTAACGTTCACTTTCGACCGCGACTTTTACGGTTCATCGGTTGTTTCGAAAGAATCGTAGTAAAATCGGCGGAACGTGTTCGACAATCAGCGATTTTTCCGTTGTATATCCAGCCATCGATCCTTCGAAAATCTTTGCATCATTATAAAGACGCAAAAAGCTTCGCGACGTCCGATTACGAAATTTTGAGCCTCTCTCTCCGATCGGTTTCGTCAACGTTTCTTGTCGATCGATCGACGCTGCGATGATGAATTAATCGCGCTACATCGATGGACCGGTAGCGTGAATGATTCAGAAAGCCACTCGTTTATATCTTCGATTTTTCCGACTTTTTATCGCCGGACCAACACGATCGTGTTCTCAGCACGATTTATCGCCGGATAATCTGTCGAAGCTGACATTTATAAGCTATGACGAACAATGTTCGGCTAGCAATCAAGTGATCTTTCGTAGGACTGACATTCTCCCTTGCAGGAATACACTGATTTTAATAGGAGAGCGAATTTTTACTTTTTCTACCCCCTGCACTGTTTAACACTAATAGCCCTTGTTAACCTGGATTATATGAATGCAATACGCCATAAAAGAAACACGGTGCAGAAACCTTTCGGGATAGTCAACGGTGCACGCCCATACGAGCAACACCTTGACATCCAAATTTCGCGAAAATTTCATCAACGTTTTTGCCTGCGAAACGTTTTACGCCGTTGCCTAATTCACGCCTACCTTCTCGGATGAACAATGGATTATGATAAGTAACGTCGAAGTTGTCGCGAATTCCACGGAATTTATGGCGATTAACGTCGGAATAATCGTTAACCCCTTGCACTGTTTTGACGAGTCTGACGCGCTCGTACTTCGTGATCAATTTTACTCGAATTTTGGATACGCAATTTGGAGTTCAAGTCCAGTTATTTGCATAGTCAACGATCGATACCAAATTAACATAATATTTCCACTTTCTTTGTTTTAATATTGCAGCTGTGATTAGTTCCGACCTGACAAATAAATCATAGTGCAAGGGGTTAATAGACATTAACGAAAGGTGGACTCACACTTACCGTTCAGTTCAATACAATTTGTAATAAATATTTTTAACTGGATCTATAGTATTATACGTATGATGTATTCACTCGAAAGGTGACTCATATTCACCATTCAGTTTAATACAACAATTTTAAATAAATATTTTTAACTGAATTTATAGAAGTTTAAAAGAAGTTTAAGCAATTCTCGGTTCAGTCGTCTTCTCGTAACAGATGTCTTTTCAAGAGGGAAGCCAGTTGTACACGGAAATTCGGTTTGCATGTTAATTGTTTCGATTTCTTCTTCTCGACAATAAACATCTGAAGGTTTTGCAAGAGGCCGATCTCAGGACGAGTACTTTTCTTCATTGTTTCGAATCGTTCTTTTCTCAACCTCATTTCAACTGGCAAGAAGAATAATAACCCCAATCTAGTTTTCTTCTGAGATTCACGCTACTTTTCTACAATCAGCATCGATTGTCCAATCATTTCGTGTCGAAAGTATCGTGCAATCGGAATGAGAACTTCTTGCAATTCACTTTGGGGAGCAAAAGTGAACCAATGATATTTGGGCAATTAATAATTAATTAATTGTTATTCACCTTGTTACAAATGACGGATATAGGGATTTGGTGATGTGAGAAACTGCGGATGTAGGAATCTAATGAAAAGGAGCTGTGAGTAGGGATCTGGGGATGCAGCAAAGTAGGGACATAGGAAACTGGGGATATAAGAAAATAGGGGTATAGGAAAGTAGAGGTTGAACGGGTTAATGATGTGAGAACTTAGAGAACTAGGGACCTAGGGAACTAGGGGACATGTGCAATTAGGAATATAGATTAATATGGATGTAAGAATCTAAAGTTTTAGAAATCTAGAAACCGAAAAGTCGAGGAATCTGGAAAACGTAGCACTAAAAATCTAGAAATCTACAGATGTGGATACAGGGATATAAATTAGAAAAATTCCAATGTCCCAAAATTAACAAATTTCAAAGATTTCCCAACCTTCCAAATCTCATTCCCAAAGTTCTAAAACTCCACTATTCAAAAATTTGTTAAATCCAAAAATGCACGTATCCAAACTCCCAAAGTCCCAAAATCGCACTTTGCATTCAAAATCTCACTTCACACAACAATAATAATTTCGCAACGTAGTAATAATTGCGAATTTGCTTATAATGCAAGAGGGTTGCATTTGCCTCCGACTTATAATAATTGCGCAATAACATTCAGATAAATCAATTACTCTATGCTCTACACGAATATATGAATTGGTAATAATTTTCTGTTGGAATCATTTCATCGGTTCAATCTTGTTCATTATTATGGAAAGAAAGATTCAGTCACGTTGGAAGTAGGGAAAAGACAGGACGAAGGTCAATGATAGTTCATCATCGATGGGGCAATTGACATCGACAGCAAACAACTTTCAATATCTTCTAGCTGAAGTTGGCTACTGTCCTCTTCCCTCGTTTATGCTCGACAGCGTCTCTTTGAGGTTTAGTGCCATCGTACACACACCTGTACCACATCTAATGCTGTAACACAGCCTTGATCGGAAAGATGAGTATATGATGCTTGAATTCCGCGCGTACTTTTCATCGAGCATCATCTTAGAGATTTCAATTAGAGGCCTCGCTCGTTTCGCTCGATATAATCGGTGATGGAGAACATTAATTGGCTTATATCATAAATGTACATAGGATAGAGGGTACATAAGATGTATAGATACATAGGATGTAAAGGTAGATTGATGGATAGGATGTGTAGATATACAGGATGTAAAGTTAATCGAATTCATAAGGGGACGTCGGGTAGTTCCGTTCTGCTTCGGTGGGATTCGAATCACGTGACGCGCCTTTCAAAATAAACCTCTACCACCGAAATTTAAAAATGCATTTAAAGGGGATAATAGAGGTTATTATGAGACATACGTAAGTGAGAGGTTATCTCAGATTATAAATGATTGGATAAAAATAAAAAAGGTCTTGTAGAACTTGCATATTTTAAGGAATGTGTAAGCTTTTGATTTCATTCGACTTCATTCACTTCTCAAAAAAGTTCTAATATAGATTATTAGTTTATTTAGATTATTAGTTATTAAATATAGACTTGTCTATATAGTTTGCATATGAACCTATGGTACTTGTTGACTTCTGACGCCAACCTAACCTAACTGACCAATTCTCAGCTGGCACGAATATATCCGAAGTTAACCGATGTACCACTACTACGCTTCACCTCCAATCTGAAAAGTTTCTGTACCTAAAATGGAACCTTATGTCCCACCTCCATAAGTTTACGTACCTCATGACTTCGAAAATCGTATAAAAATGGCAATATAACAGCATTCACTCGTGAGTCAATAAAATGATTTGACAATTATCGATACCCGATGCGCCAGCAATTTTGTAACATACTTTCGATATCTGTGTCTCACTGTTGCACCGCTGGAAGTTAACATTAACCTCGGTTACATCTGAAACCGCCACGTAATCGTCGCATAACAGGGTTTTGCAACGCGAGCGCAAAAGAGGCAACAAAAGCATAAATCAAAATAACATCGCTTTATTACCGCACGTTAGCTCATACTCAATGCACTGATGTTTAATTCGTATTTAATGTTCACGTATCACATTTTAAGCAATTAACCTTTTCTTCGACGATAAATTTTTTCGCTCGTCCTCAAAATATCAGAAAAGCACCGGTGCGTTCAAGTACCCAGAAGTATTTACGTAACGGGTAGCAATAATTTCGTGTCGATGACACAGCAACGGATTCGAACGAAAAGGATCTTCAAGGATCGTCTTCGATCAATTGAACGCCTGACGCTTGTTACGGCGCTTCGATTGCGAAATTGACCATGGCTGAGAAAAATTGACCAATAAATTTCTGGACGATGCCCTTTGGAACATGATAAATACTCGATCCTCTTCTTCTTTCACCTGCCGTTGGAATTTTTCCTTATCGACGCCCGACATCCAGGCCCATCTTGTTACAACGATTACGTAATTGTTATGATACTCTTTCTTACGAGCTTCAACCTTTTCCCAAAAAGGATGCTCACTAATTTGTAACCGAGATGAGACATACATATTCAGATTCATGTTATTGCGTCACGGAATTTTAATTAGAATAATGATTTCGTGAGTTCGGTGATGTATAGCTGTCGAGTACGTAACTCGATGATTTATGTGCGGAGCTGGAGAAAATGAGGTTACTGGGGAAATTGTGACCGTCATGGGAAGAGCAGAATGCTTTAGGACATTAGTCCATAATATTCTTTAGTTTGTAAATGAATTGGTAAATAATTTTAATTTGTTCGAGGTTTAAAAATTCGATACTTTAAGTTATCGAACTTCTGAATTTCTACATTTTCAAATTTGTGAATGTCTGAGTTTTCAGATCTGAATTCTCAAACTTTCCAAATTATTAAATTTTCAAATTACCAAATTTTTCAGATTACTAAAATTGTGATATTTCTAAATCTTCCAAATTCTTAAATCTACAAATTGCCTGCATCTCATACTTCTTACAAGATCAGTCAAATTCTCAACTTTTTCAAATTATTAAAATTCTGATATTTCTAAATCTTCCAAATTCTTAAATCCACAAATTCACTACATCTGATACTTCTCACAAGATCAACAAAATACATTCTATCTAAAATCAGAGTATTCGTCAACTTCACTCTCGTTCGTGTAAATTCTTAACGCGTTTCGAAATATACAGAGACACTTTGATATTTCAAATGAAATTCCGTGAAGATTCTTATCGAATTCTAGAGGGATAAGTATCTCGACGTTTCCTTGATAGTTCAAGCCTCATCAGATCACTGTGATCAGAAACCTCAGAAACTTCTGTTTGTTTACTAATTAATCAAAGAACTTCGCGTCACAGATCGTGACTGATATTTTCTAACACATTCGATGCTTCAACGTTAACATCACAAAACAATGAACAGTCGATTATTCCATAAAAGTAATAAATTTTCATATTTACCATTTTCTGGTACGATAGTGATAATTTTAGGACAACCTTATTTTGCTGAAATAAAAGTTGCAACCTCATAATATTACAACCTTCATGTTAAATCTTAAAATCGTCCTAGAAATTATTCCAAATATCTTTCTACAAGATACTGTAATTTAAAATATTTACAAACGTGACACAATTTTTCGAACGAAGGTTTATAAACCTTCTTTTCAAATTAAATTACAAAACCTTAGATCAACTTTGAATCACATGAAAATATTACTGTCAGTCAAGTCAAAAAATGGATTAAATAAACAGTCCATAAGAGTTTCTCGTAAAACAGTCCAAAGCATTTCTCAATCCGTACAATGGAAGTGTTAAACACTCGATTGCTAACATTTCACAGAAGGTACGTTAGCTAACTGCAAAGTTGACAAAACCTGGCGACGTTTCATGTAGATACTTCATTTTCACAGATTTCCTCGGGTGCACGCTTTCGCTGCAGCACCTGTCGTGGAATGTCATTTGCATTCTCGTAAACGTTAGCCACGGCACAAAGGTTCGATAGTTTTAGCTGCGTTCCGATAGAACAGAATCGATCGTTGTTATGGTAATTAGTAAAGAGTCCTATTGTCGTTGCATTCCGTCTTGGTTTCGAGATGGTTACGCGTTGTTACGTGGGTGACGAGCTCGAGATAATCGCCGTGTACAGTCGGGAGCAAATCTAACTTCCCTGGAGAAAGTGTGGCTACGAAAGACCTTTTTATGAACATTTTTAGGGATTTGGAGAAACTTGAAAAGGGCTGGATTAGTAATTTGGGAATATTGGAATTTGGACCCACTGCAATTTGGATGTTTTGGGATTTGGGGATTTATTGGTATAAGAATTTTGGGATTTGGGAATCCAGGAATTTGAGACGCAGGTGTTTGTCAAACTTGCGATGGGAATTTTGGGATTTGGGAACCTAGCAATTTGGGGACGATGGGATTTGGGGACCTAGAAATTTGGGGAGGATGGGATTTGGAGATTTAGAAATTTGGGACGATGGGATTTGGAGACCTAGTGATTTGGGGACGATGAAATTTGAGGACCTAGCAATTTGAAGTTGATGGGATTTGGGTAGCTAGAAATTTGGGGACGATGGGAATTGGGGACCTAGCAATTTGGGGATGATGGGATTTGGGGACCTAGAAATTTGGGGACGATGGGATTTGGATACCTAGTAATTTGGGGACGATGGGATTTGAGGACCTAGAAATTTGGGGACGACGGAATTTGGGGACTTGGAAATATGAAGACAATGGGATTTCGGAATCTAGCAATTTGGGGACGATGGGATTTGGAGATCTAGAAATTTGGGGACGATGGGATTTGGATACCTAGAAATTTGGGGATGATGGGATTTGGGTAGCTAGAAATTTGGGGACGATGGGAATTGGGGACCTAGCAATTTGGGGACGATGGGATTTGGAGACCTATTGATTTAGGGATGATGGTATTTGAGGACCTTGCAATTTGGGATCGATGGGATTTGGGTAGCTAGAAATTTGGGGATGATGGGAATTGGGGACCTAGTAATTTGGGGACGATGGGATTTGAAGACCTAGAAATTTGGGAAAGATTGGATTTAGAGACTTAAAAATTTGTGGACGATGGGATTTGGGGATCTATGAGTACAGAAATAGAGATTTGGTCCAGGAATTTAGGATCATTTAGGACTTGTCGAACTTAGGATAGGAACTTTGGGATTCAAGAATTCACTAGTATGGGAATTTATGGATTTGGTGATCTAGAAATTTATGGACATAGAAAGTCGAACTAAGAACTTGAGAACCTAAGAATTTGAGAATCTAAGAATTTATTAAAGCTAGAATATGTCATAGATATATGAATCCCCTAGAATTTAAAGACCAGGGTATTTGAAATTCTAGGGATTTGGAGATCTAGCAAATTGTGTATCTAGGGATTTGCTAATTAGTGAATTCATAATCACAAAAATTTGTCGAGATAAAAATTTGTCATTAGTCAATTATTAAATATATTCGATTATAACAACGTAAGGCTACATTGCAGCAGAGTGTACGTTCACAACGCGAAAACTTTCTCCAGCGACGTGCTTCTTTTCCCGCGTCGCGATGTGTCACGGGAGCCTGTTTAATTCATCGACACGAAGCACGAGAAATTTACAATGGCTTCTAAGAGACTCGAGGAAACGGGCACGAGCTTGTTCTATAATATTTCAGTTTTGTTCCACTCGACAGAGGTTAAATATCGGATCGTAACAGATACCTAACAAGGAAACGATCATGGCAGCACGAAGCTGATTTCATAATTTTGTTTCGTCGTGAAACTTTATTTATTAATACTTGTTCTCATATATTTCTTTTCTTTGAAGTTGTTCATAAATTTTGTGAACGATTGCGTGGGTGATAAACGTTATAATGTGGTCTCGTTATATGGTACATTAAGCGAGGTTCTTTTTCGCATATATTACTTGAATATTATTTTAACGTTAAATTAATCAATTAACATACATTAACATACATATTTAAATCTTCAAAGTTCCACATTTTCAAATTCAGACACTTTTATATATTTTAATATTGCTATTCAGAAACTTTTTTAATTTTCAAAATATAGGTATTTAGATATTTTCATATTGATACATTTATTAACTATTGAATTTTTTAATTTACAGATTTTTGAAATGTGGAGGTTTATAAATTTTAAAGTTCCTGAATTGAGAAATTTATACAAAAATTAGCAAGTTAAATCCATGTATACATAGAGTTCATTCTATAAGTTCTTACTACGGCTCGAGGGCCATATAGCGAGACTTTACTGCTTTCTGAGTAATTTCCCGTTACCTTCTCACTTCAACACTTTTGCGTGTTTCTGATAATAAGTGAAGGTTTGAACATTTTGCAAGTAAAAATTGTCACGTTAACCTATATGATCGTAAATAAAAGTCATCGTAATAAATAACAACTTTTTGCTTTAATAACACAGTAGACTCTTATACTTTAAATTCTCCTATTTGTCATACACGACACGCAATTAACATTCTTTGGTACTTTATAATTGCTCGACAACTAGAAGTTGTGTAAAACTAGCTGTAGTAATGTAAATAACAACATTGCACGTTAATTGTGACATTCAGTAGCAGAAAACAGTATGTGTAAATTTCAACATATCTCACAAGTAAACCTACCCAAGTGTCACTCTCCGATTTTGATGAAATTTGGATATGTTATAGTACATTGAAAATTAGGGGACACGTATTTTTTTTTATCTGCGGTAAAACATATTTAGGGTATGAAACAACCCCCCAAAGTGTGAGGGTAAAATGGAAAAATTGTGATATTTTCGAGATCAGTGAAGCAATCTTGATGATTTTTGGTATGAAAGTATCTTTCGATAGAAGACAAAAATTGGCCTAGGTATGTTAGAAGGGGAGTGAAAATTAGGGGGTGAAATACCCTAAAGCGACCAATTTTTTGCAGCAAAAAAATCAGTTTTGATCTGATCGAAATAAAATCTATTAAAACTTGAAGAGGAAAGTTAATTAGGGAACACGTATTTTTTTTCTTTTTTATTACATAAATATTTGGGACGTAAATAACTCCTAAATTACCGCGCTCGTTTGGCACTACGCATGAAACGCCTTGCAAAACTGTATCTCCTAACTGTTCGATCTTTTTAATATATCGGTTTTTTACGTTACTGAATGGAAATCTGAAATCAAAATTCAATATAACGGATCCATTATGGCGGACGAAAACTCGAAAACCTACTTACATGGACTGTATTTGTGACATGCGATTTTCAAAATATAATACAATTTCTGACATTCATTGTTAGGTATGTAAGGTGCATCAAGCGTGTTAAGAACATATTGTAAATATATTGTTTATAACAAAATTGTTTGAACAATGTAGCTTAAAAATGAAATTTTTTAAAATCTGATGACAGCATTCATCGTATGCAAAAAATGTTTATGGAAACATTGATCACATATTTTATTAATTCCTTTGTTCAAACAATTTTGTTATAAACAATATATTTACAATATGTTCTTAACACGCTTGATGCACCTTACATACCTAACAATGAATGTCAGAAATTGTATTATATTTTGAAAATCGCATGTCACAAATACAGTCCATGTAAGTAGGTTTTCGAGTTTTCGTCCGCCATAATGGATCCGTTATATTGAATTTTGATTTCAGATTTCCATTCAGTAACGTAAAAAACCGATATATTAAAAAGATCGAACAGTTAGGAGATACAGTTTTGCAAGGCGTTTCATGCGTAGTGCCAAACGAGCGCGGTAATTTAGGAGTTATTTACGTCCCAAATATTTATGTAATAAAAAAGAAAAAAAATACGTGTTCCCTAATTAACTTTCCTCTTCAAGTTTTAATAGATTTTATTTCGATCAGATCAAAACTGATTTTTTTGCTGCAAAAAATTGGTCGCTTTAGGGTATTTCACCCCCTAATTTTCACTCCCCTTCTAACATACCTAGGCCAATTTTTGTCTTCTATCGAAAGATACTTTCATACCAAAAATCATCAAGATTGCTTCACTGATCTCGAAAATATCACAATTTTTCCATTTTACCCTCACACTTTGGGGGGTTGTTTCATACCCTAAATATGTTTTACCGCAGATAAAAAAAAATACGTGTCCCCTAATTTTCAATGTACTATAACATATCCAAATTTCATCAAAATCGGAGAGTGACACTTGGGTAGGTTTACTTGTCAGTTTTCAATTCGTATTAAGTTCAATATGATTCATTTGGTGTTGAGTTGAGTGAACTTCGAAACTTAGAGATTTTAGAAATTTGGAAGTTTACAAATTTTTGAATTTTGATATTTTAGAATTTTGGAGGTTTGGAATTTGAGAATTTTTGAGTTTTGGAATTTTGGAATTTTGAAATTTGGCATCTTGGAATTTGGTATTTTGGAATTTGGTATTTTGGAATTTGGTATTTTGGAATTTGGTATCTTGGAATTTGGAATATTGGAATTTTGAAATTTCAAGAATTAAAAATTTGGGAATTTGGAAATTTGGAATTTTGGATATCAGAATTTAGGAATTCGAAATTTTGGAATTTTGGAATTTTGGAATTCGGCACTTTGGAATTTGGCATTTTGGAATTTGGTATTTTGGAATTTGGTATTTTGGAATTTGGCATTTTGGAATTTGGAATATTGGAATTCGGAATATTGAAATTCGAAATTTTGAAAATTTGAAATTTCGAGAATTAAAAATTTGGGAATTTGGAATTTTGGATATCAGAATTTAGGAATTCGAAATTTTGGAATTTTGGAATTTTGGAATTTGGCACTTTGGAATTTGGTATTTTGGAATTTGGCATTTTGGAATTTGGAATATTGGAATTCGGAATATTGAAATTCGAAATTTTGAAATTTTGAAATTTCGAGAATTACAAATTTTGGAATTTGGAATATTGGAATTCGAAATTTTGGAATTCGGAATTTCAGAATTCGAAATTTTAAATTATTGCAATTCTGAAATTCCGACCGTCTACCATAATACCTCGACTCTTCGCAAAAAAGAGTAGCTAACCAGCAAAACCTAAATTACACGAAAATTAATCACGACAGAAGCTTCCAAATACGATTCCCGGTATAACCTGATCACCGATATAAATAGAATTATATGTACATACAATTATTAAGGTAAACTATGTACTCTGAGTCAGCGGTACCCCGTCGCGACAGTCAACGCGATAATTGCCAAGTAATATTAAAGAAAACAATGTTGCATCTATCCTTATCGTACAGTCTAGATGATAATCGCGTCTTAATTAAAATTAATTTATATTCTCGCGTTCCACTTGCAAATGTTTCTTTTTTCTCACCTGGGTGAAAATGATTTTCCTTTTACCAGTCTCCTGGTTTTCGTCTCTTTTAACACGCGAGTTGCGACAAACACCCTCTTCTTTCTTCGTTTAATAAGCATTCGCATTAGTGGCATCTCGAGGAGAGATAATTAGAAAGCCGAAGACGTTGCTCGCACTTTATTAGTACCAAACACGCAACCTGCGTCTCTCCATTATGCAAGATATTACTTTTGCGCCTGTCATTGCTGACCTAACCGACGAGCCATTAAACGAGACCCGTCAAAGCGTTTAAAACTGACCCGAGCCGATCGTGCGATGAAAGAAATGCTTCATCGAGAAAACTTCGGAATTCATTTTCTGTCCAACCGGGCAGATAACATCGATCGGTTACGGTGTTGAATGGACGAAAAAAATGTATTTTTACTCGATTCGTTCTGCAATGTTGTCGATGACGAATGCGACACTAGAACCGCTGTTGCGACACAATTTTGCACCTCGAAATCCGCGAATTACTGACCCATTCTAAATTCTCATTACACGGGTTTGCAACTTTCTCTAAGTGTAAATAAACCGTCGATGAGCCTACCAAGATATGCATAATTGTTCGCTCCATTCGCACGAATCCTTGCTAAAACTTCGTTCTAATAAATCCCGAGATTTCTTCTCGGTTGCGATTATTTATTCGTGATGACGAGCTAAATTGCTCAAGGTGCCTAACGAGACTCATCGGCTGAACACGATCTCATCTATTCAATTATGACTGCAACATTTTGAATTCTATTATCGTCGCGTTAAAGCGTGAAAACATTAATGAGATCATCCACGATTCGAACGTTGATACCGTTCGGACTCTTCGTTTCTTATGGTGGAACTGTCTGTCACGGGTGACATGGTAACCTTATGGTAACATAGACACGAGTCGTAACTAGACTCTTCCTATTTGCTGTCCTACTCTTTCGCAAGCTTTCTTCGGTCACGGATACCTGAAGGAGGGGACTGTTTCGTAACTTGAACCACGGCGGCTCTGATCAAACGGGTACTTTTTTGCAAGCTTTGATAAATAGATTTTGTTGAGCTTTGAGATTTAGGAATTTGGCTTCTGTATATAGAAATTTTTTGAAGTTTTGATGAGTTGGGAATTTCGGGATTTGAGATTTTGGGTTTTGGAGATTTGGGAGTTTAGGGATTTGGGAGTTTGAGGAATTTGGGATTTGAAGATTTGAGGATTTAAGGATATTGGGTTTGAAAGATTTGGAGATGTGAGGATTTGGGAATTTGGAAATTTGGGGATTCAGGGATTTCAGGATTTGAAAATTTGAGGATTCAGGGATTTGCAGATATGAAGATTTGGGTATTTGGAAATTTGGGAATTCAGGGATGCAGGAATTTGAGGATTTAAGGATTCAAGGATTTGAAGATTTGAAGATTTGAGGATTTGAGGATTTGAGGATTTGAGGATTTGAGGATTTAAGAATGTAAGGATTTGAGGATTTGAGGATTTGAGGATTTGAGGATTTGAGGATTTGAGCATTTAAGCATTTGAGAATTTGAGGATTTGAGGATTTGAGGATTTGGGGATTTGAGGATGTAAGGATTTGAGGATGTGAGGATTTGAGGACTTGAGAATTTGAGGATGTAAGGATTTTAGGATTTTAGGACGTGAAGATTTGGGAATGTAAGGATTTGAGGGTGTAAGGGTTTACAGACTTAAGGATGTAAGAATTTGAGTGTTTAAGTATTTAGGTATTTGAAGTTGTAAGGATGTGAGTATTTAAGGATTTGTGGTTTGAAAATTTTGGTATTCAGGGATTTGGAGATTTGAAGGTTTAAAGACTTTGAGCCTTGGCAACTTGATGATTTGAAGATTTATGGACTTCAGAGATGTTGAGGATTTGATAATTTGAGAAATACAGGAATTGAAAGAGGTTTGGAGATTTGTGTACTGTAGGCACCATCAAGATTTTAAAATGTTTAAGATTCAAAGAGCTGTCCATTTGGAAACTTGTAAGTCTAAAAGTTTAGTAAAGTAGGAACATGAAAAATTGTTAATATGTAGATGAACATCAGATCGACATTAGATCGACATCGGATCGACATCAGATCGATATGAGGACATTCCTCCCAAACCTATAATACATCTGAATACCTGTCTATTCTATTCATAGAACCAGAACAATTCCATATTACATCACTATTACATCGTCACTATATTTCATATCGCTTTATATTATTATAGCTCCACCCATTATACTCCGCTCTACGCGTCATATCGTCACCCTTTAGCGTTATCGCACATTTCAACGAAAGCGTGAGATCTGGAAAATTCTCAAGAAACTGTAACCTTGTGATCTGTATCGCGTGATCCACGGACTTAACCATCCTGACACCGTCTATATACATCAGTAGCCTTTCACATACTGGCGAAAGACACTGTAGGAGAATAACATCTCTCCCCCGCAGCCTTACGATCCTCCTATATAAATTATACACCTAAAGGTCACTGGACGTTTCTTCGGGCCAGAACCATCATTCGTGGCGCGTTCACGATGTCGCAAACGGATAAGACGGTTTTAATTTCTGGACAACGAGGCCTTCCCCTTCAGCTTCGCTGATTTATGAAGCTCGTCCAGCCTGCGAAAGATAATTGCGTTCGATCGTTGGATTATTACACTCCGTTTAGTGCGAAGTGCCGAGGCTCGATAGAGAAATAACTGCAGCACGCAGGTTGTCGCGATAAATATTCTGCGGTAAATATTCATTGAAGATGAATTTTCTTTGCGAGTTCGATGTCGATTTTCTTCAATGTACACGGTAAATACAGATGTTTTTGTACCATAATCAATTGACGGCAGGAAGAAAAATTATCACGCTCGGATAATTAATATACTTGCAAGATTCGAATCATCTGAGATTGTTTTTTGTTATGGAGTAGTTGAGAATCAATGAGAGTATCATAAGAATGAACTTGCACGATCAGTGATTCATCATACAAGGTGCTTCGTGGTCGGGACAAGTTATGTAAGGTTCTGTTGGAAGAGGCGTGAGATAATCCCACGAAGAGCATCTTTGATTTATTGTAATCGATTATACAACATTTCACGACCTGATATATGTATTTCGAATCAATCGCTCCCAATAAATGAGATCGTTATCTCCGCGTTATGAATAAAATTGACGTACGTGTTATGAACGTACCATGCACAGCATGATGATTTATTTATGATTCAGTATCCGTTAATTAGTGGTACTTTCTGTTACAGCGAATCTTGTGGATTGCCACAATAGTGGCAGTGCTCTCCACATATGCGACAGCATCTAGTGAGAAGAGCAAAAGGGCGATAGCGACAAGCGGAGGCTACAACTATGAACCGCCAAATGTTATATTCACGCTACCGCCGCGGTAAAAAATGAAATTATTTACAAGCATTACTGATGTCAGTAAGTAAATAATATTCTTAAAAATGATGGTTCCTGTAGAACACCGCCGCCGCCAACACCACCACCGATTACTCCAAGACCGGTGACACCAACGTACCCAACGCAAGGTCCACCAACCAGGCCCCCTGGGCCACCAACTAGGCCACCTGGGCCACCACAGCCGACTGGTTATACTTATCCAGCGCCAGTACAGCCTACATTACCACCATATAAGCCACCATCGCCGCAACCACCAGCGCCTCCAACATACAGGCCGCCATCGCCTCAACCACCGGCGCCACCAACCTACAGACCACCATCTCCACAACCACCAGCGCCGCCAACCTACAGACCTCCTCCTCAACCACATACTCCAACCTATAGACCTCCTCAACCGCCTGCGCCACCAACGTATAGGCCTCCTTCTCCTCAACCGCCTGCGCCACCAACGTATAGGCCTCCTTCTCCTCAACCACCTGCGCCACCAACGTATAGACCTCCCTCTCCTCAACCACCTGCGCCGCCAACATACAGACCTCCCCCACCTCAGCCTCCATCACCACCAGGTTATAATTATCCAGTGCCTCCAAAACCATTCCCACCTGTAACTAGACCGCCTCAACCACAACCACCAAGAACACCACCACCGTATACACCTCCTTCTCCTCCTCAACCCCCGCCAACACCAAGACCTCCACAACCTCGTCCTCCAACGCCACCACCATACGTACCACCGTCTCCACCACAACCACCAAGACCTCCAACCCCACCACCGTATGTACCACCTTCTCCACCACAGCCACCAAGACCGCCAACCCCACCACCTTATGTGCCACCTCCACCACAGCCACCAAGACCTCCAACTCCACCACCGTATGTGCCACCCTCTCCACCTCCACGAACTAATCCTCCACAAACACCAAGACCTTACCCCCCGCCATCGACGGGTTATAGTTATCCTGTACCCCCACAACCGACTAGGCCACCTCCACCACCACCACCACGTCCTCCAACACCGTCACCATACGGGCCTCCTCAACCACCACAAACACCACGACCTCCACCACCACGTCCTCCGACACCGCCACCGTACATACCACCTTCTCCACCACAACCGCCAAGACCACCAACCCCACCACCTTATGTGCCACCTCCACCACAGCCACCAAGACCTCCAACCCCACCACCATATGTGCCACCTTCTCCACCGCAACCTCCAAGACCTACTCCTCCTCCACAAACACCGAGACCTTACCCCCCGCCATCGACGGGTTATAGTTATCCTGTACCCCCACAACCGACTAGGCCACCTCCACCACCACCACCACGTCCTCCAACACCGTCACCATACGGGCCGCCTCAACCACCACAAACACCAAGACCTCCACAACCACGTCCTCCGACACCGCCACCGTATGTACCACCCTCTCCACCACAACCTCCAAGACCTCCAACTCCACCACCATATGTGCCACCTTCGCCACCACAACCTCCAAGACCTACTCCTCCTCCGCAAACGCCCAGACCTTATCCCCCGCCATCGCCGGGATACAGTTATCCAGTACCTCCACAGCCAACTAGACCGCCACCACCACCACCGCGACCACCAACACCTCCACCATACGGGCCTCCACAACCACCGCAAACACCCCGACCTCCAATACCATATGGACCTCCTCAACCACCCCAAACACCCAGACCTCCCACCCCACCACCGTATGGACCACCTCCTCAACCACCACAACCTCCACGACCACCCTCTCCACCACAAACTCCTCGTCCTCCTTCACCGCCACGACCGCCTACTCCTACAGCGTACCTACCTCCTTCTCCTCCAAGACCTACTCCGGGACCGTATCAACCCCCACCAGTACCACCGTATACACCTCCAGGTCCTACCAGACCACCATATGGACCTCCACCTCAACCACCTCAAACTCCACGACCACCTTCTCCGCCAAGACCACCTCAACCACCACAGACTCCAAGACCTCCTCCATCGCCAACACAACCTCCTTATGGACCACCAAGTAGACCATACTTACCACCCTCTCCACCCCAACCACCGCAAACTCCGCGACCACCTTCTCCACCAAGACCACCTCAACCACCGCAGACTCCGAGACCTCCAGCACCGCCAACACCTTATGGACCGCCAAGTAGACCATACTTACCGCCGTCTCCTCCACCACCACCTCCAACGCCGCGGCCATATGTTCCACCATCTCCTCCACAACCACCTCCAACGCCGCGGCCATATGTTCCACCATCACCACCGCCTCAACCGCCATCTCCACAAGGACCGTATATACCTCCAAGTCCTCCTACTAGGCCACCGTACGTTCCTCCTCCACCGCCCCCACAGCCAACTCGACCACCTCAACCACCGCAACCTCCTCGACCATACATCCCACCAAAACCAACTCCTCCCCGACCTCCAGTCACACCGCCAAGGCCAACACAGCCTAACACTTATCTACCACCCGATCGGTCAACACCAAGACCTACACCACCACCATTTTCTACACCAAGACCTACTCCTGGATATCCTACACCACCACCATTTTCTACACCAAGACCTACTCCTGGATATCCTACACCACCACCATTCTCTACACCGAGGCCTACTCCTGGATATCACACTCCACCATCAGTCTCCACTCCGAGACCTACTCCTGGATATCCTACACCACCACCATTCTCTACACCGAGACCTACTCCTGGATATCCTACACCACCACCATTCTCTACACCGAGACCTACTCCTGGATATCCTACACCACCACCATTCTCTACACCGAGACCTACTCCTGGATATCCCTCACCACCTCCCAAACCTCCAGTAACGCAGCCCAACACTTATTTGCCACCAGATCGTTCGAAGCCTACCCTCCCTACGTCTCCTACGTATTCCACCCCCGGATATCCGACAAGACCTCATGTAAGCACCCCTTCCGTTGCTACGCAGACTCCGTATCATCCAACAGGCACCGTACCAGGTACTCGACCTCCACCGTACCTACCTCCTTCTACACCCTCTTCGCCGCGTGTTACGGTGACACCACCTCCACCACCCACGCCTATTTACACCATTGTACCAACGTCGACTATTTACACCCCGCCACCAACCGGTCGGCCAGCTCCACCACCCACTTTGCCGCCGACCACGAACAGGCCTACTGGCTACTTCTACCCGGTGCCAGAGAACCCATTTGAACTACCGCCTTTCCTTCGATGAAAAGGAGAACGAGTGATCTTTTCTAGATGAACTGACAGTCGCAAACTGACTTCTCTTCTCCTTTTTTGTAATTTTTATATATATAGTTTAAGAGCTATTTATGTAGTGCTATTAAAGACGACGGTTCTGCTAAATCTTTTCACGAAGGAATTGGCGTAATGTAGGAGATAACGTAACTGGATTCTTGTCAGTTACTTATGCGTGTATATGCAAAGATTGTTGTAATAAATAAAAAAAAAATGTGTTCAGCGAGGCGAAGTATCGACATTTTTCGTGAGATATTAATGTAGGCCTGTTACGGGAATGGCACGTCAACTTGATGTGGAACCTTTGTTGTGAGATTATCACTGTGTTAAATGATGTACAGTTTATACGAGAGGAAACGAACACAGGAATGTACGAAATGTAAAAAGAGTTCTACTTCTTTTGTATATGTTACGCACGCATACATTAGAATAAAAATTTGTATAAAATACTTGTGGTGTTTTATTGAATTTCATTATTTTGAAACGTCGAAGTCTTCAGATTTATGGACCTTCAGTTTTCTGGGGTTTCGAGGTAAATTTCTTAATTTTCAAATTTCCAAATTTTCAAATTCCCACATTCCCGAATTCCCACATTCTCCAATTCCCACATTCTCCAATTTCCACATTTCCCAATTCTCACATTCTCCAATTTCCACATTCCTCAATTCTCACTTTCCCCAAATTCCCACAATCTCCAATTCCCACATTCTCCAATTTCCACATTTCCCAATTACCACATTTCCCAATTCCCACATTCCCCAATTCTCACATTCCCCAATTCTCACATTCCTCAATACCCACATTCCCCAATTCCCACATTCTTCAATTTCCAAATTCTCCAATTCCCACATTTCTCAAGTTCCACGTTCTCCAATTTCCACATTCCCCAATTCCCACATTCTCCAATTTCCACATTCCCCAATTCTCACATTCTCCAATTTCCACATTCCCCAATCCCCACATTTCTCAAATTCCACATTCCCCAATTGCCACATTCTCCAATTTCTACATTCCCCAATTCTCACATTTCCAAAATTCTACATTCCCCGATTTCCACATTCCCCAATTCCCACATCTCCCAATTTCCACATTCCCGAACTCCCACATTCTTCAATTCTCACATTTCCTAATTACCACATTCCCAAATTTTCTAAGTTGGACATCTGAAAATTCGAAATGTGTGTATGATACTTTAGCCCTTCACCTCAGCGTCCTTAATCTCTCTGACACTTGAGGAGCTCACCAACATTTTAGGTCACAATTAAACTGCTTTGTAATGAATAAGACAATTATAAATTACGAAATGAAATGAAATTATATTCATATTAAACTTCCATCTTTCCAAGCCGCTCTTCAAAGAAGTTCGAATGACCGTGAACGAAGACCGAGTAAACACCTGATTTGCCAGAGGGTCTTCGAGAGTCACCTTTCCGCCTACAACACCTCTGCTCATGAATATTAACCATTACGAAATACTCTTTTGTACAATGAATCCCAAATATCGTTGCTTCTGGTCAAACAAAACGCATGGCAAATGTTTCGCTTTCGCAATCGAGGCTCGCAATTATTATCGAATTAACGTTTCTTAGCTTCATCGATCTAACGACTGATTGTAATTACGGTGATGTTCTCGCGCAAAACAATGCAGGGATAATAGTTCATTTATCGAGTCAGATACCGTGACGTAATGACATTGACATTCTCCTGGGATATCGTGCAATAATATTCGACTTGAATGTTATGGCGTAAGTAGCCCATAACCGGCCTCCTACTACCATAACGAGCCTCCCCCACGTACAAAGAAATTTTCTGCGTTCATGTTAGAATCCGAACAGTGAAAACTCCGTAGCGAGAAACCAGTTCTCTTTAGTTGCATATAGAACTTCGAAAGAATATTGTCCCACGATCTTGCGACACGCCTGCTTTATTCATTCATTAAAGATCGAAGACAATTGATCAACGATTTCCTGAGAAACTAATTATCGTGATCGTGTTCAATACTAATCGATACTGTATGAACTATTCAATTTTCTTCTTTTCTCTTTTACCTATTTTTGAGCTATTTTTTTGTATTTTTATCGCGATCGTTTAATGATTACGAAGGAAGTCGTGTCTTACAAGTACTTGTTGCGAGTGATATAAGGGTAAGCTGATCGATAGCACAATGCTGCGCGTCGTTTGTGAATAATTGTAAAGAATACGAGTCGACAGATATCACAAAAGGACATGCTTGAGGCTGGACGAAGGAGTGCGATCAGTACGTCTCAGCTCGGACTTTATTTCGATCGTAGTGACCGATACAACAGAAATCGCAGTAGCTCTATCACCAGGAAATTTGCGATTGGAGTTATGGTAGTGGTCGTGGTGCTATTTGTGAGTATTCGAGTACTTATACAAGTAATTTCATGGTGAAAATCTCCTTATCAAATTTTTATTAAATATTCCATTCATTAAATATTCATGTAGGATTTATTCAATTTTATGCATTCAAAATTTATTTATATTAGAAGGTTTTTCTACGTCATTTGTTCAATATACAGTTCAAATGACGAATTGATGAATTGATGAATTGATGAATTGATGAACTGATGAATTGATGAATTGATGAATTGATGAATTGATGAATGGATGAATCGATGAATCGATGAATCGATGAATCGATGAATCGATGAATCGATGAATTGATGAATTGATGAATTGATGAGTCGATGAATCGATGAATCGATGAATCGCTGAATTGATGAATTGATGAATTGATGAGTCGATGAATCGATGAATCGATGAATTGATGAATTGATGAATTGATGAATTGATGAATTGATGAGTCGATGAGTCGATGAATCGATGAATTGATGAATCGCTGAATTGATGAATTGATGAATTGATGAGTCGATGAATCGATGAATTGATGAGTTGCTGAATTGATGAATTGATGCATTTTCGAAATACTGATGAATTGATGAATTTACGAAATACTGATATATTGATGAATTTTCAAAATATTGCTGAAATGATGAATTTATGAGATAATGATGAATTTATGAATTTGCGTGAAATGATGAATTGATGAGTCGCTGAATTGATGAATTGATGAATTGATGAGTCGATGAATCGATGAATTGATGAGTTGCTGAATTGATGAATTGATGAATTTACGAAATACTGATATATTGATGAATTTTCAAAATATTGCTGAAATGATGAATTTATGAGATATTGATGAATTTATGAATTTATGAGATAATGATGAATTTATGAATTTGCGTGAAATGATGAATTGATGAATCGATGAATTGATGAGTCGCTGAATTGATGAATTGATGGATTGATGAATTGATGAATCGATGAATTGATGAGTCGCTGAATTGATGAATTGATGCATTTTCAAAATACTGATGAATTGATGAATTTACGAAATACTGATATATTGATGAATTTTCAAAATATTGCTGAAATGATGAATTTATGAGATATTGATGAATTTATGAATTTATGTGATATTGATGAATTTATGAATTTGCGTGATATTGATGAATTAATGAAATTGCGAAATATTGACAAATTAATAACTTGATACTTTGAGATCTTATAGATTCCGAAAGATATATTTTCGACTGAAAGGTTCAACTTCATCTTCCCACAATAGAGTCCAAATTGAACATTGCAATAATATTCCGAATTTAATTTTTAACCTCATAAATGCGTAATATACAGCAACCTTATAGAATCCAGAATGCAATTCGTATCCATCACATGCAAATAAAAATTGGCCAAAAATAACTGAATAATTTCGACCAAAATTTCATAATTCATTTAAAATGTCAACGCAGTACGAGAATCTTGAAACGAATAATTTCGATAGCGTTTCGTCAAGAACGTCAGCACCGATGATTAGTGAAATCTTCGAGGGATTAACATTTTAACAAATCATCGGCAGCACGCTGGTTCGTTATGCTAATATTTGCACACCACTTACCTACATAACGCGGTGTCTACTTTAGCGAGGACTAGTTTCTGTTTTTACGCAACCTCGTTACAAATACCGCTCATCTGCCTTCCCGCAGTTTGTCAGGTTCAATGGCACAGCCTGCGTGATCGAGGTTCGTTACGTATCGATCATTAACAATCCGCCAGCCTGCGTTTTATTCGAACATTACGCCGCGGTAACTAATCGTTCGAGGTCGATAAACTTTCGACTCGTGCTATGCGGATGTTGTTACTGGCGCAATGAACAATCGTCTGAAATACGATTCTGCAAGTTCGATCAGATATCTAACTGCTGGAAAGTTGACTTTCATCTTGACGTGGAAATCTCGAAGTTTAATTACAAAGAAATCGAGAATTCAGTTTCATAGTCAACATTTTGTAGTAACATTGTAGTTTTTACTTAATACTCAGGTATTAAGTTTGAGAAAAAAATTCAATTCAAAGATTGATATCAGAGATAAAATATTTTACGACAATTTCGCTGCACTTTCGCCATTTTACTTCACTATTGTTATATCGTTTAATCGCTTAATTATATTATCCCTTATTACCCGTGAGCTTTATTATCCGTTCCACTAGTTATTTTACTACCACAGGAAAAGTTAATCGACGAATCGTTGCGTCATGTCGTCAGCAATGATCCGTTATAAAGTTTTCTCATCTCGACCGGAAGATTTATCAAGCAAAGGTAAACGGTTCGATTAAAACTAAAGCATTTATCGCGTTGTTCTCTAACGAAGGTCTACTGTTGAGAACAATAGGCGCAATTACATCTCGCGAATTTTCTCCCATGATTAATGTAACAAGTACGGTAGCCGCGTTAAAAGTCAGAATTTCACCGTGAATCTCGGTGTATCCCGTTCGCATGCATGGCGAGCCAAGCGTCAAAAGAGATTTCTGGCGTACTTCACATATAGGGCGTTAACTGTGTTTTGACACGAATTAACTCGCGTAGGAACGAGCTCGAATCCACGAAAATGGACAAGTGGCACATCGCGAAGGTTGCAGAGGATCTCGTTTGCATTTCACTCTTTACCATAAATAACACACTTTCTAATGTTTCCTCCAGCTAAAGATTATTCTGTAAAAAGCGAACGTTACTTGTTCAGCGTATTCATTATTTAGATAAACAATTTCGTTTTCGTTTGTCACTCGCATTTTGTGAGATTCATTTTTTATATGATTTGTAGCATTGCATCACTATGAATAGTATTTAATATACCAACTTTTATTAATTATTTCCATATTGTTTTATTATAAAATGTACTTTTATTCATTATTTCAATATTGCAGGAATTAGTCAGTCTTGCCTGACGCAGGTGCTAAAAAAGTTATAGGTTACGTTTCGATTTCTTGTGTTATGATATTGAATCACTGTCATCGTATTGAAATAACATAAATCATTAACTGAATGAGTCATTAATATAATACTGCTGCAAGTTTGTAAATTTATAAAATTGAAGCCTTTCAAATGCAGCATGACAGGAACTCTTTCTATATTTTCAATTATGGAAATTCATAAAATTGCAGCCTTTTAAATGCAACATAATAGGAACTCTTTCTATATTTTCAATTTTGGAAATTTATAAAATTGCAGCCTTTCAAATGCAGCATGACAGAAACACTTTCTATATTTTCAATTTTGTAAGTTTATAAAATTGCAGTCTCTTAAATGCAACATAATAGGAACTCTTTCTATATTCTCAATTTTGTAAGTTTATAAAATTGCAGCCTTTCAAATGCAACATAATAGGAACTCTTTCTATATTTTCAATTTTGGAAATTTATAAAATTGCAGCCTTTCAAATGCAGCATAATAGCAACTCTTTTGATATTTTCAATTTTAATAACATTTGAGTGCCACACAAATTTACTCTTGAGGTAATATGTCTGACAAAATCATTTTATGAAAAACATTTTACGTGTCCATTTGAATATTTACAAGTACACTATAATTAGCTATTTCTTAACTGATTACCATTTGAATCGCTTCGTATAGAATATCGCAATTCATTAGACGTTTCGAGAAAACGTGGGCGTAGAATATTACATCCGTCTGTCACTTCCAACAGAAAGAAGATATTTCGCAAAGAAGCGAAGGTGGAATAACTAGTCGTATTACTGACCTAAACGGTTTTATTCCGTTCCATTTCAGGTTGCGATATTCTTATACGACTTCACATCCGCCACGTCGGTGAACAGCAAGCTGAATCAGGAAACAAAGCACATCTACATCCTGCAGAATGCTCTGAAGAAACCTCCGAACGTGACAAAAAAGTTCTACAGTTCCACCGTTTCGCCCGAAGTGAATAGCACAAACATTCGCATCGAGAGCCGCTCGGACAATGAAAATCCTGGGAATCCTTTCTTGTACGATGAGACTGACGAGTATAAAGCGGCCGATGCTGAGATCAGATCGCAGAACTTGAATAATTTTAAATTGCGTAAAAGAGTGCTGAAATCGGTTGAAAACAACGAGGAAGCGGAGGGTAAACAGTTGTTCGACAATCATGCGCTTGTTTATCGTGTGAGACATAGGTAAGACACAATATGTCTACATGTCTGTCTTCACTTTTGTAACTTTTACATACATGTCTTCATATGTGACTTTTACATATGTATCTTCATATGTAACTTCACATGCCTATCTACAAATGTATTATCTACATATGTACCTTCAAATGTAACTTCTACATATGCATCTTCAAATGTAACTTCACATGTCTACCTACAAATGTATGATCTACATATGTACCTTCAAATGTAACTTCTACATATGCATCTTCAAATGTAACTTCACATGTCTACCTGCAAATGTATGATCTACATACGTATGTATCTTCAAATGTAACTTCACTTGTGTATCTACATATGTATCTTCAAATGTAATTTCTACATATGCACCTTCAAATGTAACTTCACATGTCTACCTACAAATGTATGACCTACATATGTATCTTCAAATGTAACTTCTACATATGCATCTTCAAATGTAACTTCACATGTCTACCTACAAATGTATGATCTACATATGTATCTTCAAATGTAATTTCTACATATGCACCTTCAAATGTAACTTCACATGTCTACCTGCAAATGTATGATCTACATACGTATGTATCTTCAAATGTAACTTCACTTGTGTATCTACATATGTATCTTCAAATGTAACTTCTACTTATGTATCTTCAAATGTAACTTCACATGTCTACCTGCAAATGTATGATCTACATACGTATGTATCTTCAAATGTAACTTCACTTGTGTATCTACATATGTATCTTCAAATGTAATTTCTACATATGCACCTTCAAATGTAACTTCACATGTCTACCTACAAATGTATCTTCTACATATTTATCTCCAAATGTAACTTCTACACATCTCCCTTCACATGTCACCTCTACATATATATCTCCAAATGTCATTACTATATATCTTCCACCACATGTCACCTCTGTCTAAGAGGTGGTCTACATCTGCCTTCATATGTAGCTTGTAACTCATGAACCATCATATCAAACTTGCTAAAGTATTAATAAATTAACCAGGCACAAGCATCCTGATTCGAGCGAAGAAGTCGAAAGTTCAGAAGAGAGTCGACCAGTGCCTTTCCATTGGGAATTGAAAACACCTCAACCAACAGCTTTCAAGAGACCAAGGTACCCTCAGTTGTCTCAGTACAGATATCCTCACGCCTCCAGAAACATTCAAGATATCATTAAATACTTGACGAACGATGCTGAAACACCGAATCGGGGTATCAAGTTCACTGGGGTTTACGTGAACCCGAAGAAATATGACATGATGTCGGATCTTGGGGGAATGATGTCTAACGATAGGTCAGAAGAGGACGATGATTCTTATCCCATGAATGATGATCCGTTTTATCAGTACAAACCGAAACATCCTGCTGACGTGAATCTGTTGGCTACGTCAAACTTCAGGTTTGCAATTTGTTTAGACATTATGATTGTGACTTGAAGTTAAATTAAAAATGACCAACATGAAGTGGTGCATCACATAACTTTTCCATCTTGTCAAACATAAGTGAATAAAGTAAATCACGCAATGAAGGAAACAATAATTTACAGAAAATTTGTTGTGAACAAATAGTAAAAAATTTGTAGTGTAGATTAGAAAAGAATCTCCTAACACTCGAAATGTGAATCATTTCAGAAACATGACAAAAATACGTAAGTGAAGAAATAAAAATAGAATGAATATAAAATCGATTAATTTCTAGGTTCTCGCCAACAGGACTCTATAGATACAACTACGATGCACATGGACGACCACTGAACTACAACAAACAACCAGCACTCGATGTTCAACTGGAAAATTCGGGTTCCTACACGAACAGTTATTCGAAACGAAGAAAACCGAAGCCGTTCAGCGTTATGTTAGATATTTACCCGATTTCAGACATCATGGAGCAAAATAAGAAAATAACGAGGCCGAGACAGGTTCCTATGGAGGACTATGATCTGAGAAGACCGATTCAGTTTAATAGAGGACCGAAATTTTATGCCTCTCCTCCTCAGTCCATGACAGGTTTGTCGAATCAAGCAATGACGGATGAAGAAGAGAGACAGCAAATGATATTTCACTTAAATTTGTATCCAAGGAAGAAGAACAAATTGAGCAGGTAAGATTTAATTAGGAGGTTAGTTATCAATTAGCACTTTCATGACACGTGGACTTGATTGTAATTTTTATACTTTAGAGTATAATGCACACTTCATTCAAAATTAAATATTTAATAGCCGAGTGAATAAATAAAAGGAAACTCGTAAATTAATGTACAAGTTAATTCTTTAAATAAATTGATTTAGTTTATTGATATTAGAATTGCAACTAGTTAATTAATGTTAATTTGCAAAAATTAAAGAATGAAATTAATAAAAATTAATAATTAAATTTGTAAAAATTAGGGAATGAAATTTACAAAAATTAAAGTTTATTAAAATCAAGCAACATTACTAAATTCCCTAGATCCCAAAGGTTCTAGTTACCAAATTCTCTAGTTCCCAAGGTTCCAAAATTCCGTGTTCTTAAATTCCGTAGTTACCAAATTACCAAGCTACCAAATTCCCTAGTTCCCAAGCTCGCAAATTTCCAAGTTCTGAAAATCCCTAGTTCGCATATTCCTAAGGACCCAAATTCCCTATTTTCTAAATTGCCAAACTCCAAGCTTCCAAGTTCCAAATTTCCAAGCGTAAGAATTCCCTAGTTTCCAAATTCCCAAGGACTAAAATTCCTTAGTTTCCAAATTCCCAAGTTTTCAAGTTCCCAAGCGCCAAAATTCCCTAGTTTCCAAATTACTAAACTCCAAATTTCCAAGCGCCAAAATTTCCTAGCTTCCAAATTCCCAAGCGCCAAAACTACCTAGTTTCCAAATTCCCAAGCGCCCAAATTCCCTAGTTTCCAAACTACCAGACTCCAAACTTCCAAGTTCCAAATTTCCAAGCGCAAGAATTCCCCAGTTTCCAAATTCCCAAGCGCTAAAATTCCCTAATTTCCAAATTCCCAAGCGCCAAAATTCCCTAGTTTCGATATTCCCAAGCGCCAAAATTCCCTAGTTTCCAAACTACCAGACTCCAATCTTCCAAGTTCCAAATTTCCAAGCGCAAGAATTCCCCAGTTTCCAAATTCCCAAGCGCTAAAATTCCCTAATTTCCAAATTCCCAAGCGCCAAAATTCCCTAGTTTCGATATTCCCAAGCGCCAAAATTCCCTAGTTTCCAAATTACCAGACTCCAAACTTCCAAGTTCCAAATTTCCAAGCGCAAGAATTCCCCAGTTTCCAAATTCCCAAGCGCTAAAATTCCCTAATTTCCAAATTCCCAAGCGCCAAAATTCCCTAGTTTCGATATTCCCAAGCGCCAAAATTCCCTAGTTTCCAAACTTCCAAGTTCCAAATTTCCAAGCGCAAGAATTCCCCAGTTTCCAAATTCCCAAGCGCTAAAATTCCCTAATTTCCAAATTCCCAAGCGCCAAAATTCCCTAGTTTCGATATTCCCAAGCGCCAAAATTCCCTAGTTTCCAAATTACCAGACTCCAAACTTCCAAGTTCCAAATTTCCAAGCGCAAGAATTCCCCAGTTTCCAAATTCCCAAGCGCTAAAATTCCCTAATTTCCAAATTCCCAAGCGCCAAAATTCCCTAGTTTCGATATTCCCAAGCGCCAAAATTCCCTAGTTTCCAAACTTCCAAGTTCCAAATTTCCAAGCGCAAGAATTCCCCAGTTTCCAAATTCCCAAGCGCTAAAATTCCCTAATTTCCAAATTCCCAAGCGCCAAAATTCCCTAGTTTCGATATTCCCAAGCGCCAAAATTCCCTAGTTTCCAAACTACCAGACTCCAAACTTCCAAGTTCCAAATTTTCAAGCGCAAGAATTCCCCAGTTTCCAAATTCCCAAGCGCTAAAATTCCCTAATTTCCAAATTCCCAAGCGCCAAAATTCCCTAGTTTCGATATTCCCAAGCGCCAAAATTCCCTAGTTTCCAAATTACCAAACTCCAAACTTCCAAGTTCCAAATTTCCAAACGCAAGAAGTTCGCAAATTAACACATTAGTTCTACATACACATAAATTATAAAAATCGGCTCGTGTCTCAAGAAAAGCACTGTAAAAAATTTCGCAATAAGAAAGACTTGTGAATTCTTCATTCCACTATTAAATTACAAATTACAATGTCTATACTTGGAAACAAAATTTCAGTTTCAAAAAATAAGCTTGCAAATCCTAAAAAAACAAAGATACTTCGCATTCGAGAAGTAATAGCATTTCAAGTAAAAAAATATTTCACCCACGCCATGTTTTCATTACGTAAGAAGAAAGATGGTTACATATCGATCGTGGATCGCGGAATCGTTACAATAGCGTTTGTGGCATCGTTCGATGGCTAGATTTATCCGCAAAATCGCCGAGAACGGTTTTAAACCGCCATATACGAGAACTTTCACCGAACGTGAGCGCAGGTGGCGTCGATTTCATAAAAAATCGAACGAGACCGCTCGATGGCTCGTTAAAGATGGCCCCGTGAAATGTCATCGAGCGAATTTGAAACAGAAACGCTTGATCCTCTCGAAAATAACCCGTCGTAAATTCGTTCAAACTTCGGTCATCCTCTGCGTGATAGCATCGGTGAACGTATAACGACTTGCTTTATGGCATGTAACCGTAAAAGTAACAACCACTCTCGTTCAATTTTTACGTGACGTATATGGAGATCGTAATAAACGTAATGTATATGGTGCGGTTAATTGGTCGATGATTGCATAATTTATTAATGAGATGATCGTCGGTGCGGAAATTGACGCTTGTGGTTGAACGTATTTTGTATCTGTCTACTTACTTCATGTGGAGTGATATATTGCAGAAATTTACTTAATGGCGAGATTTAGGGATTTCAAGATTTACAGATCTTAAGTTTACACATTTCTGTAGTTCTCAAATAAGAAATTCTCTGTTCCCGAATTCTTGCAATTTTTTGAACTCTCCAATTTTTAGATGCTTAAATGAAAAAATTGCAGATTTATCAAACTACAAAATTTCCAAATTGTTAAGTCCCCAAATGGTAAAATTACAAAATTCCTAAATTTCCAAGATCTCAAATTTCCAAGTTCTGAAATTCCTAAGCTCCCAAGTTCCCTAGTCCCAAAATTCCCTAGTTACCAAGTTTCCAAGTTCTCAAATTCCCTAGTTACCAAATTCTATAGATCCCAAATTCCCCACTTACCAAATTCCATAGTTCTCAAATTTCCTAATTATCAAATTCCCCAGTTCCCAATCTCCCTAGATTCTGAATTCCCTAGTTCCTATTTCCCTAGTTCCTAAATTCCTTAGATCCCAAATTCCCTAGTTACCAAATTCCCAAGTTCTCAAATTCCCTAGTTACCAAATTTCATAGATCCTAAATTCCCTAGTTACCAAATTTCCAAGTTCTCAAATTCCCTAGTTACCAAATTCTATAGATCCCAAATTCCCTACTTACCAAATTCCATAGTTCTCAAATTTCCTAATTATCAAATTCTCCAGTTCCCAATCTCCCTAGATTCCAAATTCCCTAGTTCCTATCTCCCTAGTTCCTAAATTCCTTAGATCCCAAATTCCCTAGTTACCAAATTCCCAAGTTCTCAAATTCCCTAGTTACCAAATTCCATAGATCCCAAATTCCCTAGTTACCAAATTCCATAGTTCCCAAATTTCTTAATTATCAAATTCCCTAGTTCCCAATCTCCCTAGTTCCCAATCTTCCTAGATTCCAAATTCTCTAGTTCCCAATTCCCTAGTTCCCAAATTCCTTATTTCCTAGATTCCCAAATTACCAAATTCCCTACTTACCAAACACCCTAGTTACCAAAATCTCTGGGTTCCAAATTCTCCATATTACATATTCTTCAATTCCCAAATTTCTCAATTTTGCAATTTCCTACTTTCAAACCTCTAAATTTCAAAATCTCAAATTTCCAATTTCCACATTTTTAAATTCTCAAATTTCTAAACTTTGAGTTCTTGAAATTCTAAAATCCCCAAATTTGCAAATTGTCTTGCATGGCAATATATCGAGAACCATACTACAGTTTCAATTGTAACTTCTCACAATTAAACTCAAAAAACACCAAATTAATCTATTTTAACAAAAAGTTTCAAACTATGTATACAGAATATTCCTTCCAGTATCAAAATTTATTTCTACATTCATCATATCTAATAAACAACAGAATAATAAAAAGGGAGGAATACTAAAGATATAACTTTCACTTTCAGACACGACATAATTCACAGATCCGAGTCCATGGAACCCGCAGAGCAACAACAGTTCGTTAACAAAGTTTGGTCACCGCTAGAAACAATCGCCAAACATATAGCCGTTGAACGATCAAAATTCGTGAACAACGAAATGGAGGACACTTTAGCGTCCAATCGATATCAGGAAACGATTCTCGACGCAGAAAACGAGACAAAAAAGTTTGAGCAGACAAACGACTCTTCTAGTCTAAACGATTCAGTTCCATTTAATCACAAACCCATTCTTGAAGAAGATTACGCTAACACGGACAAGTACGAGTTCGAGGCCCAAAAGATCGTGGCTACAACTACAGAAAACGAGTGCGTAGATTGCGATACTACGGTCGCTTTAGAAGAGACGACTACTAATGACTCGAAGAATGCTGAAGAAATTTCGAAAGATGTCGACACCATTGAGGGATTCAAACGATTTAGCGATAGCATCTCCGGAACGAATTGAGATGAATCTGTCGTTGTAGATAAGATGAATAATGCGTTGATAAGTACATGGATGTTTGTTAATAGATGTAAATAGCTGTCGAATGTTTCGATAAATTAATTTCAATTTTTAAGACCTTGCCCAGGTGGTTTGATGCAAGACTTAATTTTGAAGGTGATATTTTGGAAGCTCTGAAACGTTTAGATGTTATTCGAAACAAATAATTAAATGAGAAATAATAAAGTCTGTTAGTGTGTTTTTCATTTTCTCTTTTTGCTTTATGAAGTACATTCTTGAACAAGGACAGGAATTGTTGAAATTAATTTCAATTTCAACTTCAAAACAGTTGACCCATACATTTTAAGTAAAAAAATGTAAAATTTTTTTCTCGAAATTTATATGGACTTTTATGGAGATAAAAAATTAATATATTCAATTATGTTTTATCGTTTGCTTATCAAGTTTTTATTTTACGTGCGCTGGGCTTCGTGTTGAATGTTCCGCCAGATCGAATTATCTCACGAGCTCCACCTTGCCTTGACATTTTCACCGAGGACGTAGAAATATCTTCCAGCAGTTTCACTCGTACAATCGTAAGATATTCGTTGATCGGCGATTGCTTAATAGGCCACTAACTACTAAATTGATACACGTTAATGTGCACACAGACAGCAGAGAATGTTTGAATACAAAACACGTTTACGTTTCCAAATTGTTGCACCATTTTGCCATGAACGAACATTAGTAGATTCAAGTAAATTAAATTAGCGTGGTACTTAATTAAATTTGTATCGAGCAGGTGCAATGTAAATTTGTCTATGGAGTCAAAACGAGTGGCAGAAAAATAGCAGAAAAAGAAAAGGTTTATTAAATGTTTATGAAAGTTAAGAAATTCGCATTAAATATTCTTCTATAAATTTTCCATCAGCCACAGATTTTTGAAATTTTATTTCTCAGGTGTTAAAATATCAGTGCGTTGAAATCAACGCACGTTGAAATTACGGTGCGCTGAAATTGCAGTGCGTTGAGATTGCCGCGTACTGAAATCTCAGCGTGTTGAAATTACAGTGCGTCGAAGTCAACGCACGTTACAATTACGGTGCGTTGAAATCACCGCACGTTAAAACCACAGTGCATTGAAACTGCAGTGCGTTGAAATTTCGACGCGTTGAAATTGCCGCATATTAAAATCTCAGCACATTGCAATTACAGTGCGTCGAAGTCAACGCACGTTGAAATTGCGACGCGTTGAAATCACTGCACGTTAAAATTACAGTGTACTGAAACTGCGGTGCGTTGAAATTTCGACGCGTTGAAATTGCCGCATATTGAAATATCAGCACGTTGTAATTACAGTGCGTCGAAGTCAACGCACGTTGAAATTGCGACGCGTTGAAATCACTGCACGTTAAAATTACAGTGTACTGAAACTGCGGTGCGTTGAAATTTCGACGCGTTGAAATTGCCGCATATTGAAATATCAGCACGTTGTAATTACAGTGCGTCGAAGTCAACGCACGTTGAAATTACGGTGCGTTATAATCACCGCACGTTAAAATTACAGTGCGTTAAATTACAACATTTCGAAACTATAATACGTCGAAATTAAAATGCATTGAAACTACAATGCGTTATGATTATAAGGTTCATAAAAAAGAATTCTCCCTCATTTTTTATAAACATAACTCAAATGTACAAGTTTATTTCATCCTGAAACTACTACGATATATTACAATATACCTCGCGAATGTCGTACACCAGCGTCGCAAACATTGTAAGTAAAATTCGTGTACGGTTTAAGAAATATACAATTCACGCGAGTTAATTTCTCTTATCCTAAAAAAACGTCGTCGTACTTCACAAGTGTACCGGCGTTTGGCACGAGTTATTCGATCTTACTTTATAGCACCATTTGTCGACTTCATTGCACAATTTTATCCAGTTCCTTCGTGAGCCTGCAATCGATACTTTCAAAGTGCACGTAACTTCGACACACACATAGTCCCTTATCCATCAGATTTCCACGAATTCCTTCATTTTGATTGAAATTCCATTGCCTGATGCGAAGCTACTTAGCCTCGAAAGGAATGAGTAAGTCGCAATTAAAAAATTAGTTGTACTCTATCTTTGATTGACGTTCATAATCCATTTCGTGTATGCTGTTTCAAACAGTTTTGGAATTTTTATATCCCTCGAAGAACATTTCCCTATTGGCACTTGAAACGAATTTAATCTCATATCACATTCAATGCAGGTCAAACAGTCTTCCAATACAAGTGTCACATTGTTCGATTGGTAACAAATAATCTAACTTCCTAATTCAGACCCGAACGTAACAGTTTGCGTTTTAGGTCCTGGATCCGAGGGTACTCGGATGATACAGCGTTGTATCAGCTCCCCATTCGTATGGTCCTTCATGGGGTCCCAGAGAGACCATAGTACCTGGTCCCAGTGTCGTATGCGATGTGGCGCTGACCATTCCTGGACCGGAAGAGACGTAACTCAATGGTGGACGTGGCTGGTCACGCAATCGTGCGTGTTTTACTTGTCGTTTGTACCTGGAAGAAAGAGGAACTCTATAATTCTGCTTTTGAAAATTAATTGACGAAGAAAGAAGTTAACCTCACTTCGTAAAAAACTCTAAAAACTTTTGTAGCCAGGATTCACTTATTGTTCATAAAAGACTATATGATGGAAATAGAGATTAGACACGTACTTAGCATGCATACAACATAGTGTACAACTGGAGACTATAGTAGCAATGCCCACAAGGGCAGCGATAGCCAGCACCCACATCTGCGTCATGGATGCGTCAGCCCTAGCCACCAAGGCCGCGCAGTGTTGCACCTTCTCCACATTGTAAGCTCTGTAAACCCTCTTCAACTCCTCGTTCTTCGGGTCCGTCAGCAGCGCCTTCATCTCGTCCAGGTCGTACGCCTCCTTCCCCACCATTTGGAAGCACGAGCTGGTTGACGAGAAGTCCAGCGAGTTGTCATCCTTGGAATAAAACTGGGTGTCGTAGACATTAACACTGATGGGGAGAGACAGTGCCTGCTGCACGGCTCTCTCAAAGTCTTCTAACGTTTTTCTGACTTCTACCGGCGGCTTAGAGAACACGAACTTCAGCATGTCCCTGTCGCGAAGGAGAAATATCCTCAGGGTGATATTCGTCTCTCTGCCAGGTACTACAGAATTGTTCGCCGAGATGATGATCTCCATGTAACCGTCGGCGTAGGACGACATTGATCCAGTCGTCCTCAGTTCACCAGTTTGTGGATTCAGTGTTAGATGCGAGGGAATCTCCCGCTTGGACATAGACGGGTCGACCAGGGACACGAAGGACGCTTTGCCCATGCTGTAATCTATAGGCAGAGCGTCGGAGTCTGCATCGAAGGCCTCCAACGTGATCAAACTAGTATCGATGGGCACATTCAGTCGGACACCCAAAGTGATGTTCTGCTTCTTGAACATGGGTCTATTATCGTCGATGTCGAGGACCCTGATAAGAACTTGTCGTTCAGAAGGATCTTGCCGGTTGTACGGCTTTGGAACTACGTCGGACTTCTTAGTGGAGTACGGGAAACACTTCACGGTAAGCAAATGACGGTCGGAAGACTCCCGATCCAGGCGACCATTCGACTTAATCACTGCCGAATTATTGCTCAATCTTTCTACCACGAACAGACTGGCCTCGTTACCGTAAACGATCGCATAATCAATCATCCCGTTTTCACCGATGTCCTCATCGATCGCGTCGATCACTCCGACTTTGGTACCCACGGGCTCTTCCTCAATGATGGATAGCTCCACAGGTGGACTGTCGAGATTTCTTTTAAAATGAGGCTTGTGGTCGTCGATGTCGTTCACGACCACTTGAAGCACCCTGGTCGCCTGCTGAGGAGGACTTCCTAGATCTTGAGCTACCAGTATCAACGTATAGCTGTCCTTCGCTTCTCGGTCCAGCAACTTTCTGGTAGTGATCAAACCCGTCTCGCTGTTTATTCTGAACGCGCTGGAGTCCTTGCCGAAATCACCGTCTTCCAGGAACTTGAAGGTGATCTTCCCGTCTGGTAAGTTAGGATCGTCAGGATCGGAAGCGACCACTTGGAACACCGGGCTACCAATCGTGGAATTTTCTGCTATGTGGGCTACTTCTTCGAGGGTGGGTCTGATGAACAGAGGAACGCCGTCGTTGCTCACCACGTCGCCTATGTAAAGTGTCAGTATCACGTCTGAGTATAATTCTGGCTCTCCGCCATCTTGGGCTCTGATTCTCATCATGTACGGCTCCGTCCTGCCTTTGCCTGTCAGCGCTCGGGCGGAATAGATCTCTCCCGTTGTGTGGTTTATTTTAAACAATCCTATAAATTTACATACAATTATAGCTATTTTTACATAAGGTATTACATAAAGCATACATAAGATTTTAATTAGGTTTACATAAAGTTTCGCGTGAACTTTATATGAAGTTTTTTATAAAGTTTATATGAAGTTACATGTTTATACTACACATATGGATGAAGTTGTAGAATAAAGTGTTTACGACTGTAACATAGTAAATGTACCATTAGCTTCGCCTTCGTCAATGATTTCGTAACTGATCACACCACCCTTGCCTTCGTCTGGGTCAGTAGCGGTGATGTTCACCACACTGACACCAGATGCCGCGTTTTCGGGTATCACGGCTGTGTACAATTCTTGATCGAAGACCGGAGCATTATCGTTGACATCTAAAACGTCCACGGTTACCAAAGCTCTGGTGCTCCTCTGCTCTGCTCCACCTTGAGGCATGTCCGAGGCTACGACGTAGAAGCGGAGGACCGATTGTCTTTCTCTGTCAAGCGTTGTGTTGGCAGCGATCTGCAAATTAAAATATTAAGAATTAAAATTCGTGTTGACTGTACAGACACTTTCTGAACCATCAGTGTGAAAATTTATTACAAAATGTAGAATGTTTAAGACGATTTTAACTATTCATTTGATGACTCGTTGAATAGAAGAATTGTAGTACTTGCTTACCTGAATGTTCCCAGTTATAGGATCCACCTCGAACATGTTAGCATTCTCTCCAATCAGAGAGTATCTAACTTCGCCGTACCCTCGTCTGACTTCCTGTTCTGTGTTGGAGCTGTCCATATCCGTGGCTTTAACGTTTAACACAATTTTCGAAGGTTTCGCCGATTCCAAAACAGAGATCTTGTAGTCTTTCTGAGTGAAGACTGGACTATTGTCGTTCGTGTCTTGAACCTCGACGATTATGTTGGCTTCAGACATTTTTCTTGTTATCTCGTAGTCCCTTGCCAGAGCTCGTACTTTGAATCGAATGAACTGCAAGCGATAAACATTTCTGATATAACTTTAACCTATATGTGCATAAATAATTATTTTATAATCTCAGCCTATATTTTTAAAAATATCTTACAATTTTAGTATAAATAATTAAGTTTCATTTTACTAAGACTTCGAGCAAACACCTTTTCACACAAAATATTTATAAACTCTCAAGAATTTTCCTAAAAAGAATACCTTTTGATTAAGAATTTCGTAATCCAATCTCCTGCTCAAAACAACGTTCCCGCTCTGCACTCCCACATTCACGTATCCTTCGTCATCATCTTCCCTCACCAGCTCGAACCTCTGAACAGCATAACCAGTGGTAGGTTCCTTCGCCGACAACATCAGCAAAGTAGTTCCAAGTGGTTGCTCTTCTGGCACAGAAATCCTGATAGTAGGATTATTCGGTGACCATCCAGGGTTCGTGAAGGTCGGATTGTCATCGCTGTACGCTTGAATGTAAACCGTCACTTCAACCTTCGTAACTTGCTTTTCTTTATCAACGACGGCGTTCAAGTCCTCCACTTGAACTGTTAGTCTGATCACAGCAGCCACTTGATAATCCAACATACGGTTCACTGTTATGAGGCCTGTCGTCGAATTTATGCGAAACGCCGATTTATAGTCGTATGATGCGGTGTTCTTCAAGGCAACTCCTGTTTTGTCGACGGCTTTTATTGGTTCTACTAATGAGTATTCTAAGTAGGCGTCGGAATCTGGATCTGTTGCGGTTACTTTGAGAACTGGTTCACCTAAAAGTAAATTGTTATTAATTATTATTTCTTGTTAATATGATTGTTGTGTGGAAATGTACATGTTATATGTAAATTAAAAGAATAATCTCCACGAGTAAAAACAGTGATGATTAGAATAAAGTCAGCGAAAAGGAATTTTGTAGAAAATTTGATACATACCAATGGCTGCTCTTTCCGATACGTAAACGAGGTACGTCGACTCGTTGAACATCGGTGGTTTATTGTTCACGTCTATCATGTTCACTGTGACGGTTGTGGTGGCGGTTTCCCTGACGGGTGTTCCAGAATCGATGGCGTAAACTATCACTTCGTATTTGTCGCCGCCTGATTCCAGATCCAGACGGGCGTCTGGGGAAACTGTGATGACGCCAGAACTAAAAGGATGATGAACTATTAAACTTCAGTTAAAAGTTAAACCATAGTAATTATTGTGAACCTTGAAACTATGATATTGCAACATGAAAGATTAGTCTAAAACTATAAAACGATAGATCATTTTAATAATTTGCTGAACACTCTGCACTATTGGAGAAAGTTTGTTCATGCACTCATTGAGATTAGTTACAGAATTTATCAGCAAATTCAGAATAATTTACGACACAAATGTCTTAAAGTTTAAGAATTACCTGGAGTCTATGACAAAATTATCCTTAGCACCGGAAGCAATATGATACTGCAATAAATTGTCTCTTCCATCGGGGTCGTTCGCGACGACCCTGATGACTTCCGTCCCAGGTGAGGCGTTCTCCAGCAACCTAGCCCGATAGGTGCTAGGTCCGGGCAAGTTGGATTTGTAATTTCCCCGGAAAATGGGTTTCTGGTTCCCCGGAACTCCCACCCTGACCGAAAGTTTTGCGTCGGTATATAACGGAGGTGTTCCAGCGTCTGTAGCTCGAATCACCAGTTCATATATTCCCCTCTCTGTGTCATCGGAACGCACTGGTTTCGCTATAGTCACTTCTCCAGTTTCAGCGTTCATCTACAAACGAAATTACTATTAAACCTAATTGAATTACTACTAATTACTTAAACCTGATAATTACTATTTAACCTGATACAGTTGTAAATAACTGTATCAATGAAATATCTCTAACTTTAAATTGAATATTATATTTGATAGTGGAATACTTTGTACACTGTAGAACTACCTTGTAACTCTATAAGTCACATGTATAACAAAACTTATTCATTTTAATTAGAATAAAATTTATTCATTTACATCACATAGAATGAAACATGTTCTATCTACCTTGAAGACATCATTCGTCATGCTGTTATGTGAACTAATAGAGTACGTCACTTTCCCATTTCCTTGCATCGGGCCATCGACATCGGTCGCCCTGACGAACACCTGTGGATCAAAGCTCGTAGCTCCTTCTCGAATCGTTCTTGAATATTCATTCTGCTCGAAGATGGGTTTATTATCGTTAACATCCTCCAGTTCTATCAAGATGTTCACAGTGGATACTCTTCCGCCGCCATCTATTGCTTCCATCGTCAACGAGTACGACCTCTGGGTCTCGTAGTCCAACGCCTTCGCCACGATAATTCCACCGGTTTTGAAATCAGTGACGAATTTATCCGAACCGAAACCTCGCAGAACGTACGTCAACTCGCCGTAGGATCCACTGTCGTAATCTTTAGCGTAAACGTCGGCGAAACGTGTTCCTATCTCGGCATCTTCCGGTACGGAGAGTTTGTAGATCGATTGAGAGAATTCTGGGCTGTGGTCGTTCGCGTCCATGAGGTTTATGTGAACTCTGCTCGTGGCTACCTAAATACGGCGTACCGTATTAGCATCTCCATTAGCATTCTTATAACATCCTCATTGGCATCCACATAGCACCCTCATTAGCATTCCCACATCACCCATTTATGCCTTACTTTCATAAATTAAAAAGAATTCATACCACTTCATCCGCAACAAGTGCAGCAACTTCAAACTCGAGTTCTCTCTTAGCAGGATCAGGCACGTCGTAGTCCAACACGTTGACATCCTTAGCCTTCACAACCACTGGTACTCGACCCTGAGCATTTTCAGGATTCACTGTGAAGGCTTTGCTAATTCCGGGATATTCGGGTACATCTCTCAAAGTTAGAGTAAACTTTGCGTTATCACCGACGTCTCCGTCGCTCACGATCATGTTTAGACCTGCCGATCAAATATCAATAAATCTGGATGAATCTGTCTGATGTTAGATCTTGATGAATCTATCAAATGATAGATTTGGATCAACTTATCAGGTGTTACATGTGGATCAACCTATCAAATGTTACATGTGGATCAACCTGTCAAATGTTACATCTGGATTAAACTATCGGATGTTATATCTAGATCTACCTATCAAATGTTAGATCTGGATCAACCTATCAGATGTTACATGTGGATCTACCTATCAGATTGTTAGATCTAGATCACTTTGTCTGATGATAGATCTGGATCAACCTATCAGGTGTTACATGTGGATCAACCTATTAGATGTTACATGTGGATCTACCTATCAGATTGTTAGATCTGGATCACTCTGTCTGATGTTATATATGGATCAACCTATCAGATGTTACATGTAGATCAACCTGTCAAATGTTACATCTGGATCAAACTATCGGATTTTATATCTCGGTCTACCTATCAAATGTTAGATCTGGATCAACCTATCAGATGTTACATGTGGATCAACCTATCAGATGTTACATGTAGATCTACCTATCAGATTGTTAGATCTGGATCAATCTATCACATGTTACATGTGAATCACCCTATCAGATGTTAGATCTGGCTTAATCTGTCAAATGTCAGATCAGGATCACCCTATCAGATGTTAGATCTAGATCAATCTATTAAATGTTACAGCTGTATCAACCTATCAGATATTAAATCTGATCACCAAAACCATTCCTAACATCCACTCACCTGGCAAGGGTGTCTCTTTCCCAATATCTTCCGAAATCGATATATTAAAGTAGTTCTCGTTGAAGACAGGCATAAGATCATCCACATCAGTGACGATGATCGTCACAATAGACGTTGCAGTATCAGCCGGTATCTCGTTATTGATCAACTCAGTCGCTTTCACTTGAAACGTATAAATCCCACCGTTCTGCAGTATTCTAGGATCTTCTCTATCGAGGGAGACATTGGTGGTGACAAGTTTGCCAATAGTAACGTCACCTTCTCGCGTCTGCTCCAAATCAAAGTGTCCAGACTCTTCGTCCTCCAACGTCAGCAACAAATTTCTAGGTTCTCCCGTGTCACCGTCGCGTGCTCGGACTGTCAGGATCGTGTGACTAGCTGGCGTGTTCTCTGGAAGCGCTGCGTTGTACGGCGCGTTCAGGAACACGGGTGGCTGATCCTGAAAACGATTTAGTTTACAACTGAATTCATTTTCTGAGGTCTTCGAATGTGCTCCCGAGAATGAAAGTACGAGCAATGATAACTGTGCTTTATCGTTTTCCATTTATTTGATGGCAGTGTAGAGCTCTGTGAAATCGATGAGTGAGTGCGCAGTCAAGGATAAATGTCATTTTCATAGGTATTATATAAGGTCGTTTTCATTTGACTGATAAGTGGGAAATGGCTACGCAGTTGTCGATTTTTTATGAACTTTTTGATATTTAGAAATTTTTAGATGGGTTAGGTATGGACCTTATGGAAGGAAGTGACCATTGGAGACATGAAAGGAGGTGATTCATGGATGTAGGGTTTAGGGATTTGGGGACCTAGCAATTTGGAGACGATGGGAATTGGGGATCCAGATATATGAGGACCTAGCAATTTGGGAACGTTGGAATTTGGAGATTTAGAAATTTGGGGACGATGGGATTTGGGGACCTTGCAATTCGGGAACGATGGAATTTGGGGACCTAGCAATTTGGGGGCGCTGGAATTTGGAGATTTAAAAATTTGGGGATCTTAGGATTTGGGGACCTAGAAATTTGGGGCGCTAGAATTTCGGGACCTAGAAATTTGGGAACGTTGGGATTTGGGGACCTAGCAATTTGGGGGCGCTGGAATTTGGAGATTTAAAAATTTGGGGACCTTGGGATTTGGGGACCTAGAAATTTGGGGGCGCTAGAATTTGGGGACCTAGAAATTTGGGAACGTTGGGATTTGGGGACCTAGAAATTTGGGGGCGCTAGAATTTGGGGACCTAGAAATTTGGGAACGTTGGGATTTGGGAACCTAGAAATTTGGGGACGATGGGATTTGGGGACCTAGCAATTTGGGGGCGCTGGAATTTGGAGATTTAAAAATTTCGAGACCTTGGGATTTGGGAACCTAGAAATTTGCGGACGCTAAAATTTTGGGACCTGGAAATTTGGAAACGTTGGGATTTGGGAACTTAGAAATTTGCGGACGCTAAAATTTTGGGACCTGGAAATTTGGAAACGTTGGGATTTGGGAACTTAGAAATTTGGGGGCGCTAGAATTTGGGGACCTAGAAATTTGGAAAGGTTGGGATTTAGGAATCTAGAAATTTGGGGGCGCTAGAATTTAGGGACCTAGAAATTTGGGAACTTAGAAATTTGGAGACGATGAAATTTTGCGACCTTGAAATTTCTTCACCATTGAGATTTGGGGATTTAGTGTCACAGGAATCTAGGACCAGTGGAATATGGTAACATAGGGTCAGAAATTCAATAACTCAGGAATTCGACAATCTTGAAATTCCCAAATATAAAAACTTGAAAACTTATCTCTATAAAAATCCAGAAATTCCCTAACTTTAGAATTTATGAATTTTTTACATCAAAAATTTTGAAACTCCGGAATTGTCAAATTTACATACTAATCTATATCCTACATCCCTAATCTCAGTACATTATTGCTCACATCCTCCTTTCTAATTACTCTGCTCAAATGTTCCATCCAATCAACTATTTTGCGTTTCACTTGAAAGAAATAACTACCAAGTGGTTCAGCTAATTATGCCTTAACATTACATTAACGTCAATTTGATAGAATATACTTAATTTAGTGAAAGTTATCTCGTAAATCAATTACAGGTATATCTACATAATTTCGAAACCGAGTCAGTAGGTAACCGTCTTCCTGGTTTTGAAACGATTTTGTTCATCAATGCAGGATGTTCAGACTGGATGTACAGTTATACCGCGGTTACGGTCGGGACCCACTTACCTGGACATCGAGAACGTCGACGGCTACTGTTGCTCTAGCTTGTAATCTCTTCGACGCGTTACTAGCACCGTCCACGGCTAAGAGATTGATCAGGTATGAATTTCTCCTTTCGTAGTCCAAAGGTTTCATCAGAACGATTTGCACGGAGTAGTTGCCCTCTGCTAACTGGACAAACGATAGACACACGTGAAACACATGTGAGGTAATGAGTTGCATTGACCGGATCGAGGTACATGAAGAAATCGTAGAATTTCTACGGTTGGAAAACGATAAACGTGGAACTGCAATGGGAAATGAATGGACGGAGAGAGCGTTTCAGTCGAAGGAATTTGATATTGAAAAGATGATATGTAGAAACATATGTGTATGCAGTGACTGCTCGAATTATCCGCTGGTTGATAGTGGAACAACAATGCAACTGATATACTTTGCAGATAAAGAATCTTTCATTAAAGGTTCGTTACATGTGTTGCAATGAGTTCATTGTACTGTTGGAAAAGTTCATTCAAGATTGAATGTTTTTATGATAATGTTGCTTATGATTATATTTATAAGGCGTGATATAAACATCTTAGGGTATTTTCATGAAATACTGAGTTATTCAGAGTATTTAACATTGTATGTGTCTAAATATGTATGTGTGTGTCTAACAGTCTGTGTCTAAATATGTTATATATGTATCTAACTTACTATGTGTCTAGATATGTTATGTATGCATCTAACATTCTATGTGTCTAAATATGTTATGTGTGCATCTAACATCCTATGTGTCTACATTCCACATATGTCTGTATCTAACACTAGATGCATGCATGTAACGCTCTATGTATAAATACATTAAAAACTAACCAAATTCCCATTTTCCACTACACATTTTACTAATTAAACTTATAATTGGAATATATAAATTAGAATACATAATATATGATTCCTTCAATCTTTCAGAATAATTTGACCACTTCCCACACTTGACGTATAAGCTTACTCTAAAGAAAATATTACAAAGCTCAAAGAAAATAATCTGCCTTAAACTCAAACTATACCATAATAAATTTGCAGGTAAAATGATTACACTGAATATTTCTTGAAACCAGATGATGAGGATACCTTTTCCGTAGAAATATTGAAAACTTCACAGACATCGTCGTCTCGGGATGCAGGAACGCATTCCACATGAACATCCGCGTTTACGCCGCCATCACGATCCGTGATCGTGATCGTACCAGGAGGAATCAGTAGACCACCCACGAGTGCACTTTCAGGGACCCTAGCCGCGTATGGTCTGCCATGATACACTGGCGGATTATCGTTCTCATCCAGCACTGCTACCTCCCGTCGAAGGGACACCGTGTTAGGCTCCGATCCTGCGACTCCTTCGTCTGCAAAATCATTCATGTATTCATATATCCTTCTGTTCTAATCATTCATGTATTCGTATATCTTTCTATTCAAATCATTTATACATTAGTATGTCTTCCGCTATTCATAAATTCATGTCCTCTTCGTCTATGAAATTATTCATAATTTTCTGTCTTTTGTCTACAAAATTATTCGTACATAGCTCAGAAAAATTCACTTTGCAAGTTTTATACATAATAAAAATTCGTGAATTATTATGTAAGTTTGTGGATTGTTATACAAGTTCGGGAATTGTTATACACGTTTATAAATTAGTATAAGAACTTATACTGGCATCATAAATAAACTTTAAGTATATCAAAGCTTGAGAACTTGAATTTGTGTATTACTCAATTGACACCATGACAAATGTCTCTAACAGATATCTTTTAAAGATGACTAATGAAGATGTCCAACTTTAATTTATTAACAGGTCCAAATTAACCTAACCATTTATAAAGTACTAAGAATTTGTCAAAGATGTATATGAAATAAAACGGTAATAATACACGTAAGAAACTCGATCAGAATGATAATGACATAACTGACTCGTCACAATTCCATAGACGTATCATGTCACTAGTGACCTACATATCGTTGAATATTCATCGATATTCCATGGTGGTAGCGTAACGGGATACCAATAAAAGCTGTTAGTATACTTAGTTACCCGTTATGCTGATGATCACTTCGATCAAGTCCTGTGTCTCCCTGTCTAGCGCCTTTCTCAGCACCACGACACCAGTGTCTCGGTTCACGGTGAAGTATTCTCCGCTGATGGAATAATGCAATTTAGATCCTTCAGGATCCTCTCCTTGGAGAGTATAGACAGGTGCTCCCGGTGGCGTGCCTTCTGACACGGCCAATCTGGCCATATCGCCACCTTGCACGAAATGCGGTGCTCGGTTGATCACTTGACCCCATGACGAAGACCACGTGGAGAGTGCGAGCAGCAAAATCGTCCACATCGTCACCTGTCATTTATGGAGACGATAAATACGTTTTATGAAGGGTATATGCTGAAGTGAGATTTTTAGTGATAGTAAGTAATTGATAGTAGTTACATTTGTAGATGTAGGGTTAGGTACAGTAAGGGTAACATTGATTAGGTCCAAGATCCCCAATTGTTCAGGTTCCAAATTATAAAACTTCCAAAATTCCTAAATTCTCAAAATTTCTAAAATTCCTAAATTCACAAAATTCCAAAAATTCTCAAAATTCCTAAATTCTCAAAATTCCAAAAATTCCCAAAATTTCTAAATTCTCAAAACTCCCAAAATTCCCAAAATTCCCAAATTCCCAATACTACTAAAAATTATTATAATTATACTACAAGAAATACTACTAAATACTACTACGTTATTATAACCGTGTTCAACATTATTTTCTTATCGAATTATAAATGTAATTAATACAATAATTAATTGAACAGTCTAAAGTTGTCCTTAATTTTACAAGCAATGAAAGATAAAAGTAATGAATAGTTTCAGTATGAAATATGCACAGAAACTTTCATTTGAGTAAACAGCGATAAAAACACTTAAGAAAAGGTTTTACGGATAAAAACGACGATCTCTGTTGCGTGACCAGAAAACACTTCCTATATCATAGCTCGTCACGATTCCATTCACTTCCGGCCATAAAAAGACTGTAACTTTTAACAAAGAATCATTTAACAATTTTACTGATATTTGGGGTCTCCAAATCTGAATTTAACAATTTTTTAATTCTCAAATTTTAGGTTTTCAAATTTTTGAAATTAAGAGTTTCCAAATTTGCAGAATTTCAAAATTATGATTTTGTAAATTCTCACATTTTCTCAAGTTCCCAAGCTCCCAAATACCCTAGTTCCAAAATTCCCAAAATTTTTAATTCCCTAGCTTCTGAATTACCAAATTCCCAAATTTCCAAGTTTCGAGCTTCCAAGCAATTCCCTAGTTTCCAAATTTCCAAGATCCTAAATTCCCCAGTTGCCAAATTATCAAATCCCCAAATTTTCTAGTTCCAAATTCCCAAGCTCCCAAATTCCCAAGCTCCCAAATTCCCAAGCTACGAAATTCTTAAGCTCCCAAATTCCCAAGCTCTTAAATTCCCAAGCTCCCAAATTCCTAAGCTCCGAAATTCTCAAGCTCCCAAATTCCCAAGCTTCCAAATTTCCAAGCTCCGAAATTCTCAAGCTCCCAAATTCTCAAGCTCCCAAATTCCCAAGCTTCCAAATTCTCAAGCTCCGAAACTCTCAAGCTCCCAAATTCCCAAGATCCCAAATTCTCAAGCTCTCAAATTCCCAACCTCCGAAATTCTCAAGCTCCCAAATTCTCAAGCTCCCAAATTCCCAAGCTTCCAAATTTCCAAGCTCCGAAATTCTCAAGCTCCCAAATTCTCAAGCTCCCAAATTCCCAAACTTCCAAATTCCCAAGCTCCCAAATTCCTAAGCTCCCAAATTCCCAAGCTCCCAAATTTCCAAAATTCCAAATTCCCTAGTTTCCAAAGTATCAAATCCCCAAATTCCAAAGCTCCCAAATTCTCTCCAATTCCCAAATTCCCAAATTTCCAAATCTCCAAATCTCCAACTTCGAAAACTTGCCACCCTCCAACCCCAAATTCTAAAATTCCCAAACCTCGGTATCGCAAAATTCCTAAACCGTAAAACTAGAAGTCTGCAAACATGTCTTCAGCTACCATTGCCCACGTGCCCACCGTTGCCCCCAAGCTCCGCGCCGGGCGACTTATTTGACCAGCGGCGGTCATCGGCGATCAAGTAAGCAAAAAAGGAAAGTGAACGATAGGCGAGTCGAAGAGGCGTTTAAAACGAGCGTTCAAGAGGCACGTCGAGGAATGGAGGTTCGCTAACGGCGAAAAAACGCGACGAACGCAGACCGCAGACGAGTGGGCACGTAGGAAATAGCTAAACCGTGCGGAGGATGCAACGATCCTTGGAAGCCACCGGTTTCCACCCATATAAAACAACTCTCTACCGAGTCCGCGTTCTTTCTCGATACCGAAGAAAAATACCTCGAGGGGAACCAACAGCCACCGTGTACGGTGTCTGAATGACTTCTAGCGGGTAAGTGTGGTCAGTGAAAAGCCGTTAGAAATCAGATTCCATTTCAGGAGTACGCGGAACTCTAGACCCGTGATCTGTCAATTGAATTGTTCTGTTACTTGTCTACTGTTTATTGTAGTTTCTTTTAAACCACCCTTGGACGCATAGTCAAACTCTGCGATTGAAAGTCTGTTAGATTAGGTTTGACTTAGTACAACAATTTTAATTGCGGCATATGTCACTTGATTTTATATGAGATTATGTATGACAACGTGAAAATGATTTGTAGCAATGAGAAAATAATTTGTAACAATAAATACACAAGGGATGAAATATAAAATAATTGACTATACATAGAAGTCAATATCCGACTTTCAAGAAGTCTGACACAAACTGATGACATAAAAGTACCTAAGAGCAGTAGTCAACATGAAGCACAACTGAAAATAAATTTAATGTAAAATAAACTTTATTGACACGTCCCATAAAAATTGATAACTCGTTAAAAAACCCTCATTCCTATAAAGTAATTTATAAACCCTTATTCCTGTAAATAAACGTAGCCACAAATCTCGACGTGGAGTTAGTAATGTGATAAATTAACAGGAACAGAAACATATCGAAAGATCAGCATGCGTGATAGGAATTTCTATTTAGAACGCGTACTTCGAGTAAGTGAAAAATTAGAGCATATCCAGGTACTGGAACACGCGATACGCGATAAAATCTTGAAACCGTAAACCAGTTTTTCTTCCTAGTAGAGATAAAAAAGAAAATAGAAAATTTCTGAATAATTTCAAGATCAAGCTGTAGAAGTTTCACGGGCCACCGAGTCACGAATGTTGGTGTTACACAAATCTGTTACGATGTTAGGTGGTAACTTTCTAGTAGAGCCTCCAGACAGATTCCGAACAAAAGTCTTGCACAACATCATCGGCTGAAATAAACGTGCCACGAGTTTCACGCTATTCTCTTTACCTCGTAACTCTCCCTCGAGCTTTATGCAGAATCAAAGGTACTCGATCTACAGGGTGTCTCACAATTAGTGCAGGTCCCTGAAATGGGGGCTGACGTGATTCTGAATAAGATTTCCTTTTGCAAAAATGGGATTTGAAGCTTCGTTTTTGAATTATTAAGGAAAAACGCGGACCAATCAGAACGCGAGGATTACGCGCGCTCAGCCGATAGGCTCGAAGCTGCCGCTCTCGCGTCTGCCCACGTGTAATCCTCGCGCTCTGATTGGTACAGGACTCTCACTGGTACTGATTGGTACCTCTACACTAACTGTGAGACACCCTCTATATTAACCATTGCCGTCTGCGCACGCGTAATCCTCGCGCTCTGATTGGTGCAAGACTCTCATTGGTACTGATTGGTACCTACACTGTCTGTGAGGCACCCTGTATATTAACCATTGCCGTCTGCTCATGCGTAATCCTCGTGCTCAAATTGGTCCGCGTTTTTCCTCAATAATTCAAAAACGAGGCTCCCATTTTTGCAAAGGGAAATCTTATTTAGGGTCTTACACTAGTTATAAGACGCCCTGTATAATGGAAGATACTAAATTGATATACAAACATAGGGGTTGTTAAATATTTATTAACATCCTCATCGGTTATAAAATATTTATTAACAATACATGAAGTGTACCAAGTAATTGTTCAACACTGAACTGTCAGTTATATGATCAATTAATTTGAAAGAATAATTACAAAAGAATTAACTAATGTAACTTGTGCAACGTCCGTACAATGTACGGAAACTTCATACATCGATAAATGAAACAAATAAAAATAAAAACTACAGATTTCGCGAACTGCACGAAATAGAACTCGCAATAACATAGAGTGGTTCGTGATTTCTATTGCATGGTGTGCAACGCGGAAAAGCATGAAGCGTTAAAATCCGTGACGAACAGTGTACTTCCACAGTGCGAATGCTCACACGTATATAAAAGAAGCTAGCAGTATGATTAAACGGCAGATTTTACCATCATCAGGAAGAAATTCATAGATTATACGTCGATGACGCACCGCGAATAATCCATTGTATACCACAGCGTGCATAACGAAGAACAACGTACCAGTTGGCAAATCGAGGAGCTTAAAAATTCTCAACATAATTGAGTGTAAAATAATCTATTCAAGTATAATTATAAAAAATTATGAAGAAGTTATGCCTCTAATTCTCTACATCCATATATTCCTGGATTTCCAAGTCCCTAAATCCCTCCATCCTCACATCCTCATCAATAATAGTATAGTACAAACTACCAACTTAGTATACCAAATATGGAAGTATTGTTATAACCACGTCTCACGATTTTTATGAGCTATTGACCAGTAACTACACTAAATGCAATTTGCTGTTTAAATCTGATCCGGTTATATTTTAGTATATGGGACATGGTAAAGTTCCATTCATTCTTTAGACAAAAGTGGTCGTTACTTTCAATCAATTCGAAACGACAAAATTGATCTCTCTGTTGGAGGTGCAAGAGAAGCACTGTATTCATTTCTAAACATCCTTGAACGACATCGAAAATTTTGTTGCATGAATCCTAAGCAACTTGTATCTTGATTTCATATAAGTGGACCACCGGTTGACAAGCTATTAAAATGCAATTAATACGATTAGAGTATCCAGGTCGATGTTATTTCGCTATAGATACCGAAATAACGGGTCAACGTTACTTTCAACGTTCTTATCTTTAAATAGAAGTGGTAGTTACTATCAATCAGGCACGAAACGATGCTATCAAATTGAATGATGGCTCAAATCCTTACACGAGAAAGCTGCAGTTGCATTATACCTTTGGTTGCGTGAAGAGTGTGGGGATGGAGTAAGGACTTTCTGGAATAATTTTAATCACATTTTCAGAGGTTCTAGGAAAATTGTACAGATATGCAAGGACAGTGTAGGAAGACTTTCGAGGAAAAGTTAGTAGGTTTCAGGAAGATTTTAGGGACATCAAAAAAGGGTTTGAGGATTGTAGAGAAATTCTTAGTAGATTCTAAGATTTTAGGGACGTCAACAGAGGATTTTAGGATTCTAGAGAAATTCTTAGTAGGTTCTCAGAATTTATGGACATCGGCAGAGGATTTTAGGATTCTAAAGCAATTAATTAATGATTACCATTTATCAAGAAATTATTATTACAAAAGACGACAAAAATATATCATTAGGTTCTATGAGGATCCTGCAGACATTGCATGGGCGTTCAAGGATTCTCAGGAGATGGTTACAAGATTCTAGGAAGCTTCTGAGGAGATCAGAACGTTCTACGAAAATTCTGGAGGTAGTAAAGATATTCTACGAAGATTCAGGGAAATTGAAAGGACGTTCTAAAGACTCTGGAGATCGTTAGAAAGTTCCAAAAAGACTGTAGAGAGATTGTAACAAGAGATTGTAGGAAGTACGAAATCACGTACAAGTATCATTTCAAAACCTTCAGAAGTGACCTTGATACAGAAACATCATTGAACCACACCTTCACTTCATCAAATATCACAAAATATCTCAGCTACCATCAATAACATTCTATTCAATCCGAAAAGGAGCAAGTTACAAAAGTTCCATACAAAGTACTCCAACAATATAGGCACCATGTATGAACTGATAACTCAATATCATAATATGAACAATGCAACTCGTGTACACATCAGTGGCTATTATTTATAATTGAGCTATAATTAGTATACAGATTATGGAGTTATAATTAGCATGTGGAGTATAGAGTCAATATACTATTACAATTAATTATAATTAAAAGTTACAGCATTGTTCATATTCACCTACCTGAAGCAACTGCAAAAGGAACTAATCACTAAATCAGCATTGGTTAATCCCATGTCCCACGTGTCTTAGGGAGACCCCATATACGAAGCGGTCAGTCGGTTCTCAAAACCCGTCGATTTCGAAACTCTTCATGATATTTCGCACTGCAACGTCAGTCCACAGTCGTTTAACCTCTCAAGTACGTACTCAAATACGTACTATACAAGCAGACAGAAGACAACTGTACCGTTTCGTACCATGACTCTAGAGAAGTCCAACGTTTTTACCAAATTGCTGAATCTCAACTTTGCGACAACTCGAGTCATCGCACGGAAGACTACATGCAACGATTATAATCATCCAACGAGAAGACTAAGAATTCGAGAACCGAGCCCGCATCCGTTGATTTTCTGTTGGAGCACGCGAAAAGCGAACGAGTACGCGCGGTTAACTGTTCCGCGTTGATCGTACGATCAACAGCCTCGACGTCCTAGACTCGTTAATCGGCGAGAAAGGCGGCGGAACGAGGAGAGAGGCTAGAAAACCACCGACGAGGACGAGGTGTGGGGAAGAAAAAAAAACCGTTACGGAGCCCCTTCCACCGGTACCACCATTACGTTACGCGCCTGGAATCCTGACACTGTGTGACCAGGTGATGCCAGGATGAATGACTAAGAAAAGTAGCATCCTGTCACGAGCTGTGTTCGTCACTTTTATTCTGAAATTTGTTCATTTTTGTTCCGGGATTCGCTAGTCATGTCTGTTAGCGTCAACGTATTTTGGAGGGTCGTCGAGGGTAATTAGCCTGTGCTATTTTGCCTTTGAACGATTTATGATAGGGATAGGCTGCGTGAGGTCCAAGCAAAATATTGTTTATGAGAGTCCAAGTGAGGCGACAGACGATGGCTATTGACTTGGAGTCGCGTGGTCGTCGGATGTCGCAGGGCTGCTAGTTTTGTTAATTTGTGCGACTGTAGAAAAAGGCAGGCAGTTTGTTATTGCATTGCTTAGTCGAATAGGGACGTTGTTCCTTAAGGATCTGACCACAGAGTATAGAGGCAAGGATGTCTTTGGTAAGAGGACTGAGTTGAACCTCTCGGCACTTACCCCAGCATCTTAATTGGGAACAATTCGCTTTTTCAAAAATATCTAACATGTTCATCCCGAGATTTGTTCATTTTTGTTTCGAGATTCGCGAACAGGAACCTCTGTCAGTTCATATATCACGTGCTCGTATGAAATTTTTATTAACATTTGACAATCGTTTGGTTAAACGCATGATAACGCCTGGTGATATAACACGTGATTCTGATGCATGAAAATATAACGCGTGGTGATATGTAACGTGTGGCAATATATCATATGGTGGTATGACGTGTGGCAATATATCATATGGTGGTATGACGTGTGGCAATATATCATATGGTGGTATGACGTGTGGCGATTCTAACGCGTGGTGATATAACGCATAGCGATGCTAACGTGTACCAATTCTAACGCGTGGCAATATAGCGCATGGTGATATAACGCGTAACAATTCTAATGCGTGACAACATAACGCGTGGCGATTCTAACGCGTGGCGATTCTAACGCATGGTGATGCAACGCGTGACAATTCTAACATGTGGCAATATAGCGCGTGGTGATATAACGCGTAACAATTCTAATGCGTGACGACATAACGCGTGGCGATTCTAACGCGTGGTGATTTTAGCGCGTGACAATTCTAACGCGTGGCGATGTAACGCGTGGCGATGCAACGCGTGACAGTTCTAACACGTGGCAATATAGCGCGTGGTGATATAACGCGTAACAATTCTAATGCGTAACAACATAACGCGTGGCGATTCTAACGCGTGGCGATTCTAATGCATGGTGATGCAACGCGTGACAATTCTAACATGTGGCAATATAGCGCGTGGTGATATAACGCGTAACAATTCTAATGCGTGACGACATAACGCGTGGCGATTCTAACGCGTGGTGATTTTAGCGCGTGACAATTCTAACGCGTGGCGATGTAACGCGTGGCGATGCAACGCGTGACAATTCTAACACGTGGCAATATAGCGCGTGGTGATATAACGCGTAACAATTCTAATGCGTGACAACATAACGCGTGGCAATTCTAACGCGTGGTGATTCTAACGCGTGGCGATTCTAACACGTAGTGATTCTAACGCGTGGTGATATAACACGCGACAATATAACGAGTGGTAGTATAGTACACGGTGACTCTAATGCATTATAATATAACGCGTGGCAATTCTAATACGTTGCAATATAATGCATGGAGATTGTAACGCGCGGCGATATAACGCGTGGTAATAAAATATATAACCATACGTTTCAGATACTTGCCAAAGTTTGTCTTCCTCATACAACCAAAGGAAGAAACCAGACTTAGAAAACGATGTAAGAAATTTTATCGGAAAAAGTATCCGTCTTTTTTCGACTTATTAAGGAAAGTTCCATCGCGAAAGTTGAATGTTTAGAGACCTCTTTGCATGGAAATTAACCGACTAATCACCGTAGTCGTTACAAATGTTAGCTCAAGCTTTTCCTGTATCACGAACTTGACACCGGTTCCTTGAAATCGAGACTTCGATTAACGCATACTCCGGTCAGACTGGTTTCCCTCGAACTGGCAAAACGGACGATCGAAGTTCGGCAAGGTCCGCGTATTTTAACATACTGTCTCAATCCCGTTATGAATTATTTATCGACAATTTGTATCGTAGAAAAATTTCAGCGTTTTTCACCGAATACCGGCTCGTAACTTTTGAAAATCATCAATGTAGATTAACGCAAGTATCCTTTTAAATATAGCTAGGAATAAAGGTCAAGGAAATGCTAGCGAGATCCAGTCTCGTATAGAATTTCTTTACGCAATTGGCTTCTACTTCATGCTACACATTTAGATTCATAATGAACACCGTAGTCAACGAGATTGAGTCTACACGAATTTAAGATTCATCGTGACACGTGCTTTGGAATGAAAACACAGGAAATTGATAGTTGAATGCCAATGAAACGATACGTCAAATGAAGGAAACGAAGAATTCTTTTTAACGCCGCAGTGAAAACGAATGTGATGTCACGATTTAATTGTAATTATTTCATTCTGTAATTTGGACTTTGCTGTTTTATTTTATTGCTACTAGTTAGAATTCTAGTTTTATTTTCTTCGGTCTATGGTAGATGTTATCTTGTTTGTGCTATTGATATGAAAGGTTCAGAGGATTATCCTACAATAGGAAGTACATGGGTGAATTATGGCAGGTTTTTCTAATTCTTCTTCAGGTCCTCTTTCGCTCCATAATTTTTCAGATATATTTTGCAATAAATAGCATGCTTATTTTGCAATTATTTATTGCCACTATTATTTCACTGTGTACATCGCATGTCAACACTATCAGTTAATGAATATCTGTATAGATATTCATTATCAGATTATCGTGCTAAAAGTGTGAGTCATCTCTCAAGGGTTAATAGATTCGATGTTATACCAGACTTACAATGACCAGCTACCTTTAAGTTGAAACCAAAGAAAACTACCTCGACAGAAATTAACGTACAAAATCTTAATTTCTATAATTCAAAACAACTTAAAATTCGTCACTTTTACGAGTAAACAACATCCAGTTCCAAGTTCAAACTAAACAATAAAACATAAATTAGCATACTCTTTACTCATTCCATTAAAAACCATCATCGCCAAAAACATCTGAGCAAAAATCTTGAAAAATGCCAAACGAACCGGTTTTGTCACACAAGATAATCCCTCGAGAAAGTTAAAAACTTTTCAAACGAAATACCCTGCTGGTGAATTTACTACGGAAGGGTCTCTAAGAACTCACCTCATAAAGTCGGTCCAGTATCCTTCGCGATCACGGTTTCAACTCATCGTCACACCACGTGTATACAATTTCTTTCGATCAGCCGGTTCAAAGAACGTTCACGTATCCACTGAACCTCATGACGCACGTACACGAGCCGCAGCAACTTTCCGACTTTATCCTCTCGGTTTCATGAGTCGCCGTTTCGAAAAAGAGCCGATGTCTGCCAGCCAATGGACAGGTCTACACTGCATCCTAAGGAGGTATGCGGCCTCTGCTATGGGAGTGGAAGGAACGGAGCCAGATAGAGAGAGAAAGAGAAACACGGCTCGCTGAAGGAGAGGCTACAGTCCGTGCCCGGTAACTGCCGAGCGAAAGGGGGGCGAACCTTTTTGATTCTTTTGTACCTCGACGTGCCAGGTGAGTCTCTTTCGTGGTTCCATCATGGCTGAGATCATGCGTTGAGGTTGCGCCATGGTTCATCGGAATTTTATCGGCGACGTATTCGCTTATGCTCGTCAAAATTATTGCTCTATTTTCGGTTATGGTCACGGGCATATTCCTCAATCTATGTTGGATCAACTTCGTGTGAGTCGGTGGATATGGAATTATATTGGAATTTTCATCGACAATATAATATCTGACCACACTGGTCAAAATTATTGGTCCATTTCAGCTGAGATTATAGGCAATCCCGATTTTCGTTGGAGGTGAATTAACTTCGTGTAAATCGTACATTTATCACTGAGTCAGCAAGAATTACATTGTGTTGGGTCTTGATTTATTTATGATATATGTGTATATGCTTTGTATGTAGAATTAAACACCTACGTCTTATAAATATAAACAATGTAGCATAAATTTAATGTAACACCAAATATAATAAATGTCGTGTACAATATAGCTTGTTGTATATCCTGGAACATTTCATTTGTATTGCACATTAATTTCATAAAAATTTGTAAGGAAACAGCAGGTTCCTATATGAAATATCATTGGTACAGTAAATGGGTGCAGTAGAATCCTGCTGGAATTTGAAGGCAGTTTTTTTTGAGTACTTATAGCAGTATAATATTGTATTAATATAGTAGTATGATAGCATGACAGTATGATAGTATGATAGCATGATAGTGTGCTAGTATGATAATGCGACAGTGTGTGATAGTATGATGGTGTGACAGTGTGTGATAGTATGATAGTATGATAGCCTTGTAGCATGGCAATATAACAGTATGACAGTATAATTGTACTGCAGTATGATGTTACAATAATATGGTAGTATCATAGTACAATAACAGTACAGTAACATATTGATACAGTATAATAATAACATATGTAATTAGTAAAATCGCACAGTAGTAAAATAATAAAATTGTAAGGTAGTAGAATAATACAATAGTAATATATTAAACTAGTAACATATTAGAACAAGCAAATCAGATTTTGTCCCCAATTTTCGAGCAATCCATTTACATACAAAAATTGTCTGTAAGATAATCACATGTAAAAATCATATCCCTGTTTTTCTCATAAAATTTACCTTTAAATACAATCTCAACCTTCATGTAAACTTACATATCTATCAGTCTACGGAAATAAAATGTCCACAGAAACTTCTTCATAACAGCTGCACCCGATTAGAAAGTTCACGCTACAGAAAGAAGAAACGCGCTTTAGCAATCGTTACACCGTAATCGTCTCAGACGTATTTCAACAAGATTTGCTCTTAATGCTATCGCAGATCCGTTCCCATCGGCCGGTACGTTTGCCGTCGAAAGAAGAACACCAGAAGGCAAATGAGCACGTATCATTCGGAATTACAGTCCACTATCCATACTCCGTGTTCCGCGAGCACTTGCGTGTCGTTTTGCGTCTAATTTGTGCGTAATTTATCGTCGAGACCCGTTTTGCGGAACAAGTTTGCCGAGTAGCACGGCATGCAGTTTGAAAACACCGAGACATCCTGCCGGAAGTGGCGAACGACGCGACTTACGGAAGCCTGGCAACGTGTGCACGCCAACAGCTTCCTTGCATCTTCCTTCGGACAAACGACGATACTGTCGTTGTTTGGCGAATGGCGAGGAGGTTGTTTTTCGATGCACTTCGGTGATAACGGTGGAATGGTATTCTTGGAAACGGAGCTAATGGCTCTTTTGTGAACGCGTCTTTCGCGGTGATAAGTAAACTGCGAATACACGAAGCATTCATCTTTTAGTTTCGGAAGATTTATCGTTTACACTTGCGAAACTGGCATTCTCCCTTTCTTCTCTCAATTTTTCAAATTATTCTTAATACAATGTAATATAATGCAACTGAATTTTTATGTAATTAATGATCGATGCAATCAAACGTGTCTAACATATCAACTTTCTTTATTTGTCTCAACATTGCAGTAATAATTAATCGAGAGTGACGCAACTGTCTAGGAAATTATGGGTTAAAGGGTTAAACAGAACTGACGTTGAGTCACTTTTCACACCGAAGGCTGGTCTTTCAAGTGCAGTAAAATACAGACATGCGAGTCAATGTATATTGTATATGTTTGCTGGCGCAATTCTTTTTTAATAAAAAAAATGTCAAATATTATTTGAGAGTATTCATCTTGTTATTGTTACAGATATTTATTTTGGTAGCTGTTTCAGGTTCTTGAATTATAGAAAGACAAGTCAAATCGAAGGAAGCTAAATACTTGTTGAATAAACTGAAAAGAACAAAATTATAAAATCTTATTAAATATAGCAAAATTATAAACCTACATAAGAACCTAAAAGAACTTCATAAAAAGGACAAAGTAATAAAACTTCATAAGACAAAAAAAAAATAATAAGACTTCATAAAACCAAAAAGAAGAAAATTTTATAAAATTGAAAGGAACGAAAAATTCCACAAAACAAAAGTAAAAAGATTACAAAATATACAAGTCAAAATGCGATATAAAATTCCAAAGTTACAAAGATTAATTTTATAGTTACAGCAACAATAATCAACGAGTGCAATGGATGTTCGTGAACCTCCCACGCTTTCTACGAATTCAAAACGCGTTTACTTACGCTCCTATCTGGTTGTTTACATCATTGTTGCGTTAGAAAACAAGGAACTAAAGGTGTAATACCGAGCGTACACGTGCGAGCACATCAAGCGTGACTGCGAGCTGCTTCGAGCATGTTCACGGCAAGTACCTCGCGGATTTCTTGTCCGTGCGAAAGGTTTCGTCCTGAATGCGAGACGAACACGCAATGTACCGGCCTGCGATGGTCAAATGTCGCTGGGTCATACATTTTTTAACTACTTCTGTATCGTAGGGGAAATCAAAATCAATGGAGGACATCTTTTTTAATAAATTGATTTGACAAGATCAATGCAGGACAATTTAGGTACCGAAAATAATTTGTGCAATAAGGTTAGAGGCTAGTTTGTTTGTAGACAAGTTGTGACAAATTGTACTTGTAATTTGGTAAGATTGGGAATTAAATTAAGTGAATTTGGGATACTGCAAGTTTGGAAGTTTGGAGATTTGCAAATTTGTAAATTGGGGTATCTATAAATTTGGGATCTGCAAATTTGCAATGCAGAAGGTATCTATGCATGTAGGAATCTGTAAATTTGTGGATTTGGGAATTTAGGTATTTGGAAATTTGGGAATTAGGGTTTTTGAAACTTTGAAAATTTGGAAATTTGGAACCTTGGGAATTTGCAACCTTAGGGTATTTGAAACCTTGGAAATTTGGAACCTTGGAGTATTTGGAACATTGAAAATTTGGAACCTTGGAAATTTGGAACCTTGGAAATTTGGAACCTTGGAAATTTGAAACCTTGGAAATTTGAAACCTTGGAAATTTGAAACCTTGGAAATTTAGAACCTTGGGAATTTGGAACCTTGAAAATTTGAAACCTTGGGGTATTTGCAACCTTGGAAATTTGGAACCTTGGAGTATTTAGAACATTGAAAATTTGGAACCTTGGAAATTTGGAACCTTGGAAATTTGGAACCTTGGAAATTTGGAACCTTGGAAATTTGAAACCTTGGGAATTTGGAACCTTGAAAATTTGAAACCTTGGGGTATTTGCAACCTTGGAAATTTGGAACCTTGGAGTATTTAGAATATTGAAAATTTGGAACCTTGGAAATATGGAACCTTGGAAATTTGAAACCTTCGAAATTTGGAACCTTGGAACCCTATAAACCTGTAAATTTGCAAATTGTTAAATATATAAATTTGTAAATCATAAAACCCTGAAAATTAAAAATTTCAAAATTTGAAACCCTATAAATTCCCAAAGTCCTAAACTCAAAAATTCAACTCGGAAATATTTAAAGCCCAAAAATTCCAAAATCTATTAACTTCAACCCTACTCCAAAATCCTCTTCCCTCCAACCACACGGAAACGCAACCATTATCCGGAGTACTTCCGCAATTTATTCATCTGTCATTAAAAAGCGAAGTGAAAGTAAGAAAGATCACCCACGCTATAACAACGGGAAACGACCATCCAAATTATATCTCGAATGTAATAATACAAGAACTGGTACGTAACATCGACACACGAAGACAGCTTTCCACCTTGATCCTTGTAGTTGCACGATCCTTCGCACACGTCAATGATCGTACAATGGGGAACACAAGGATCCGCGACTGGTGGAAAGGTCGTGTAAGTAGGATATCGGAGAAGGAGGACGTTGAATGAGGGAAAAGGAGAACGAAATGATCGGAGAAGGACGTTGTTGGAAAGACGAGAAGGGGACGTGTACAGTTACCAATGGCCGAAGCAAAGCAACTCCACCTTCAGACGTTGTCTTAGCCGACTCTGAAAACTCGAACATTGGTTTCCCCTTTACTAGGACGATTCTGTTTGCATTTGACGGACAGGAATGTTGTTTCACTGCGATCGATAACGCAGTTAATACCGGAAATTAATATTTTGGAGTGTGAAATTTTTTTATTTGGAGATTTGTGGATTTGAAATTTTCTTGATTGGGAAGTTGGAAGTCTTTGAAGGTGAAATTGGGATTTTGGGAGTTTTAGGAATTGTTGATTTGAAAGGTCTAAATTTTAGAATCTGAAGAGCTGTGAGCTTGATGGATCTGAATTTTAGAATTTAATCAGCTGCGGGTTTGGTGTTTATAAATTTTAGAATTTGACAAACTGTGAATTTATAATTTTTTAATTTTAGACTGAAAATTTGGGAATTTTTAAAGTTATGCATTCCTAAAAAAATTGGAATTTGACAATTTGATGATTTGGTAATTTGGTAAGTTGATAACTTGGTAATTTGGTAAGTTGGTAATTCAATAATTTTGTAATTCGATAAGTTGGTAATTTGATCATTTGAAAATCTTAGGATTTAAAATTTGTAAATCTTGCAGTTCCTACGCTCTCCCATTTCTACATTTCTAAACTCCTTAATTTTGTAACTTCTCAATTCGAAAATTTGATAATTTCTAAATTTCTAAATTCCTATATTTAAAAATTTACAAACTTGGAATTTCTTTGAATTCTACAAAGAATACTTAACAATACAAACCCACCCCTACGCGTAAAATTGCATATGAAGAATAGTGCACTCATCAAACCCTATAAAAGAACGCTTATCATCAAACCCTATATGCCGAGACTGCACAGTACCTTTCTCCAAGTTCATCAAAATCGACTCTAACCACGATCATCACAATTTTTCCTGGAAAGTGCAGAATGCATCGTTACCGTTGGCAGGAGTTCGAAGTGATCCTCGATTAGCGAACGTCTGGCATCAGCATCGAAGGTCAGAACATTCTCAGCAAGTTACTTTTACCAACAATGTTTTTTACGTCCGTAAATGTCAGTTTAGAGCTTTTGAAGAAATGTGGGTGGAGTGAAACGACTATCAATGTAGCGATTGTAGATTGATTACAATAGATATTGTTGTGGATACTTGTTTTATTAAAGTTTTGCAAGTCTATTGCAATCTATTGATTTTTTATTTTTATTCCTGATCAGTATTATTACGTTTATGTCTTTAAGGTTTAGCAACGTTTGTGAAGGTAATTTGTGGACAAAATATGCATGTGTTAGTTGTAGACAAAATTTGAACGCACATGTGAGTTGTAGAAAAAATATGTATGTACATATGATTCCTCATGTACCTATGTATGTACAAATTTTTTATTTTTGAGTTAAGCTATATTTCATATTGAATGTCTTTGTACAGTACAATTAAGTGTCTGTTGTTGTTCCTGACTTTCTGTCAAAATCCTACGTGATCAATTTTATTGTAATTATACTACATTTATGGTTTAAATCTGAATATTCATCATCTATCACAAAATTTTCCCTGTGAAATATTCTTTATTATAGATGTACAAATTTTTATTTTTCAAGCAAAGCTGTATTTCACGTTGAACATTTTCATATAGTCTTTCCATATAGCACAATAAAATATCTTTTGTACCTTAAGAACATATGTGATGTTTGTATCCCAAAATCTTTTTCTTGACAAAATATGTAGGTACATATATGAAGGTACATATAAATATGAAGGTTCCTTATGAATATAGTAAATTCTCATTTCTTGAATTAATCTTTGACATTGAACATTTTCAATGTAAAATAAATTCATAAAATAAAACAAAATATATTTAGTAAAATAAATGCAATTTTTATAAATATTTCAGTTAAATATCTTCTGTCATTCACATTAAATAAACATTCCATCAGCACTTTATTGCAGCTTACACGCCAATGCACCAGAAGACACCTTCTAACGTTACTTTATCCTCGTCCTGTGTCTGTCGTAATGGCATACGGTGTCACGTGCAGTACAATGACATCCAATTGTACGCTGATAGAGGTTCGCGTGGTTACGGAGCAAGAAAAAGAAAGTCGTGGGATAAAACGTCCGTTGCACAAAGATCAACCTCTCTTTTCTGCTTCTAGCGTGGTTTTGCACGATGCTTGTTACGGGAGGTCTGGGAAAACTCTCGTGAACTATATGAAAACACCACTAGCTGCCAGTTAGTTAACCCACTTCTCACGACGCGCACCTTTTGCAGGCGAAACCTTTTATGGCGATCAGTTACATTGCTGCGATGCCATACCAAGCCTACACTGGCTAATGTAAACTTAACTCTAGACTTTTTTCGAATATAGTCAACATTGCCATTTGAAGAGAAACTCTCTACGGTCGTGGTTACTCAAGTGAATACTTTATTGATTGGAAATTATTTTCCACCGAAATTTAGAGGGATTACTTTTTATTTAAAGTCGGTTATATTATTTTGTAATTTAAATTGGGTTTTTTTGCTTTGAAGTTGAGCTATGTTATCGTGTATTCAAGTTAAGCTATTTTATTTGATATTCAAGTTAAGCTATTTTATTTGATATTCAAGTTAAGCTACTTTATTTCATATTCAAGTTAACCTACATTAGTTTCAATCTAAGCTTAGATACACTATCTTATATTAAAATTAAATTACATTACTTTTTATTGATGTTAAGTTACATTATTATGCATTGAAATAGAACAACATTATGTTGCTTTGAAGTTGAGCTATGTTATCGTGTATTCAAGTTAAGCTATTTTATTTGATATTCAAGTTAAGATTTCATATTCAAGTTAACCTACATTAGTTTCAATTTAAGCTTAAATGCACTATCTTATATTAAAATTAAGTTACATTACTTTTTATCGATGTTAAGTTACATTATTATGCATTGAAATAGAACAACATTATGTTGCATTGAAGTTGCGATATATAATCTTAAATTGAGATTAAGTTACATTACTCCATATTGAAATTGAGTTACATTATCTTGTGTTGAGGTTAAGTTACATTATTTAATAGTGAAGCTGAGTTACATTTTTTTAAATTGATATTAAGATACATTATTTTGCATTGAATATTAAAAAACCATTATTTTACATTGACGTTGAGTTACATAATCTTGAATTGAGGTTAAGTTACATTACTCCATATTGAAATTGAGTTACATCATCTTGTGTTGAGGTTAAGTTGCATTATTTAATAGTGAAGCTGAGTTACATTTTTTTTAATTGATATTAAGTTACATTATTTTGCATTGAATATTAAAAAACATTATTTTACTTTGATGTTGAGTTACATAATCTTGAATTGAGGTTAAGTTACATTACTCCATATTGAAATTGAGATACATTATCTTGTATTGAGGTTAAGTTACATTATTTAATAGTGAAGCTGAGTTACATTTTTTTAAATTGATATTAAGTTACATTATTTTGCATTGAATATTAAAAAACATTATTTTACATTGATGTTGAGTTACATTATCTTGTATTGAAATTAAGTTACATTATTCTTAATTGAAATTAAGTTACATTATTTTGAGCTACTTCTATTAAAATTCATTGGAAAAATTCATCTAAAAATTCATTGTTACAAATGCATCTATCGTACAAAATTAATCAGTATCCAATAAAATTCTCCAATTTATACATCCTCGGAAACCGTTCAAAAAGCGAGAATAAAATTAAACGACCCGAACGATCCGTAACAGGGTGAACGTACGGGTAACAGGAGAAACATTATTTATTGACACGACCGATAAATTATCCAATTAGAGCGAATCGCTGCGGAGGCCTCGTTCGAACCCTTTCTTGCATTCGATAGCGTCGAGCACCGCGTGCCAGCACGCCCCTTTTTTCTTTTTATTTGATTTTCAATTCTGCACGCACCGGGTAGCAAATCTCTCGTGTAATTCCCAATATTTCCGCGGCCTGATCGAACATGTGTCTGAAACGGTGTCGATTTCACGGCGTCCTTTTATCGACGAAACGACAGCAATTTTCAGAGTGTGAAAAGGGTTGGATCTTGCTGCTTTTTTTTGGGAGGGTAACCACTTCGGAACACGCAACGTGTGTAAAAAATCAAATTGTGCCGTGAACGTCGAATTATATTAATCTACAAAATCGACTGTTATTTCGTGAATGAGGTTATTTTTTATGGATGATCAGGGTTTTTAGGATATGTAATTAAGATTTGTGCAATTTAACTGTCAGGTAGTTAATAGTAAGTAGTTACGGATACGTTATGATAATTAATTACAACTGAGGTTGCAATTATGCAGTGTATGCAAGGGCATAGTTGGCTCTTTAAGTCAACTACCGCTCACGGTTACTGACCGCGCTCAGTTACGACGACCGTACGCATAAATCGCAAAAAGGAAAAGCAACCAAAAATTATTTTCTTATGTCTCTCACTAATCGCGTACTCCATTTCTACATATTTATTAATCCTTTACACTCGATAAGTAAAATATTTTTAAGATGACAAAGCAACACAAGATTACATCTAATAAAATATTAACTAATCAACCGTATCGAAAATTCTTTACATGTCGAGTAGTTAACCAGTTAATGGGTTAATTGTGCTTGTGCTCAATAAATACATTCTGAAGAATGTCAAATGCGAAAGCATTCCATGACGCGACAGAAGGTCACAAGAAATTTTCTCGAAGGAATGTAATCGCGAATGGCTAGAAATCTAAATATTCGACATAAATAATGTTTTCCACTCGATCATTGAATAGAAAGTATCGAAAAGAAGTCGCACGGTATTTAAAAGTCCCTGATGCAATAAAAAGGAGAACGTTATATCGGAATTCTCGAAACGCGTAGCTAAAATGGGAATTTCATGGTTAGCCTGTTTTTCCCGGTATAAACTGCACCGTGAATGTTTATTGAAATCTAACTTTCGCGTGTCTGCGTTCTTTCCGATCGATCTATCGAGAGATTCTCGTGGCTTTCTCAGGCGTAAAAGTTTTACACGAATCGTTGAACAAGCAAATTCGATACATTTCTGACGGAATAATGCTGTAAATTCTGAGATTTAATTATTATTTACATGCGATTGAAGATGATGTAAATAGAAGTAAAAAACAATTTTAACTGCAACAATTTAAAAAGCAAATTTAATAAATAAATGAGAGTACGGTACCTAATCCTATTTAATAAAGAAATTAATAAATAGTAAACGGAACAGTAAACTAGATTTAAATAATAGTTACATTTATTTTATGAAACGATTATCTTTTTACTCAATACAAATTCTGTCTATTTAGAAGATAATTAAGTTACATTACTTTTCATTGATGTTAAGTTATATTGTTATGCATTGAAGTAGAACAACATTATGTTGCATTGAAGTTGAGATATATAATCTTGAATTGAGGTTATGTTACATTACTCCATATTGAAATTAATTAATTATTAATTATTAATTATTAATTAATTATTAATTAATTAATTAATTACCTTGTATTAAGGTTAAGTTACATTATTTAATAATGAAGCTGAGTTACATTTTTTTAAATTAATATTAAGTTACATTATTTTGCATTCAATATTAAAAAACATTATTTTACATTGATGTTGAATTATATAATCTTGAATTGAGGTTAAGTTACATTACTCCATATTGAAATTGAGTTACATTATCTTGTGTTGAAGCTGAGTTATATTATTTAATAGTGAAGCTGAGTTACATTCTTTTAATTGATATTAAGTTACATTATTTTGCATTGAATATTAAAAAATATTATTTTACATTGATGTTGAGTTACATATATATAGTTATATAAACTATCTATTTAGAAGATTACGATATGAAGATTCTTTGAGCAGTTTAATAGCTCAACCTCTGTTTGTGAGAAGCATGTGTCTTTTTCACAGGCAATCAGACCTTGAGCTTCGATTATGGCTACTGTGTTCAATCACGAACCGATAACTCTGGATTTCATATTCTAAAAGTAACAACGACTGTTCGCAGTTTCCCACGCAATATCAATATGCAAAGGAATCACTCGTGTGATAAGAGCAATAATCAGTGACATCTACTGATATTAACGTGCATCGATTACTTTTACAATTATTTAACTGGTTGACTGAGAAGGTTGGAAATTGTATTATTTTTGAACAAATCTTATCAAATATATTTAGAATATTCTGTTCTATGTACTATTCACAGATTTAAATAGTTGATACGAATTTGTGGTTGGAACAAGTAATGTTCAATGTGTGGGCAAATTATTAATACTTAATTATTATTAAGTGTCATAATGTGTGACATGTTAAAGTACTCCTCAGTTAAATTAATCGATCGACTTATTTTACTTGAATCGTTACTACTTTCATTCCACTTGAATGTATTGCGTTTTATAAAAATTGATTGCACTTATAATGTGCTGTTTGCAAAGGGTGAGAAAAGAAATGAAAGCAATCGTTCCAGGTTGATCGAATTCGAGTACAAATCATCAATGATGCTACCTGATTTGCATATCACGGTCTACGATTTGATCGACTCTATCGAATCGACTCCAAACGAAGGCTCTGTGTAATATTGCCTTCTATGAATCTCATTTGCATCGATATCGTTCATCATTATACAGTTCGATGTCTTTCAAACATGAAACCCACTCCATAAATTTTACACTCGATGATTTTTTTGTCTGTTAATTTATACTTTTGTGGAGACTTTAATTCGTACCTTTTAATCATTTTTATTTTTACTTTGCTTTTTCCTTCAGTTTATACTTCAGTGAGGATTTTAATTTGTACCTTCGAATAATTTTATTATACAAATTTATTTTGTATCTGGAGATTTCAATTTGTATTTTTGAGTAAATTTCAATTTATACTTCTGTATAAATTTATACTTTTTGTATAAATTGTGTAGTGATAGACTTTCACTGAATATTTTCACACAAGCTTAAACATAATTGCGATACAATTATAAAGTAAAAATATTTATTTCTAGAAATATGAAATGTAGATACTGAATAACATAGGTATTCTAATTGTCAACGTTTAGAAATATGAAAGAAGAAAAGGGGTCAGCAATCGATTAATTGTAATACCTTCCAAACTGATCTTCCTATTGGTTTCTATAGCAATGTCCGAGTATTATCAGCTGATTAGCTAATGTAACAGATGGTCGTGGTTTTATTAGATTATCGTCCACCTATTTTCTACCACACAATCCGTGACACTGTTGAGCGACGATTCGAGACTGAAAATTTCTACAAAAGTGAAAAGAGTGATTCTTTAGAAATCTTCAACACCTTCGGTGTGATGAGTGAGGTAAGAAACAATTGTTTCAATATTTAATTAATAAAAACGTATGTATAATATATTCTTCCATACATACATATATTAATATATATCTGCAAAAAGTTGTTATATTTCTTCATTCTTAACTTATAAAAATTTATTGTATTTGTCTTTTCAATATGAGAAATTACGATACATAAAATATTAAATATAATATAAAATAGGAAGGATAATAGTGTATTTGGGGAAGTAACAAAAGTGAAGGGGCAGACTGTAGAATGATATCCCGCACGACACTGCTGTGAACATGGTTGTCGTCACAAGGCGTAGGATGCGTTCAAGTGCATAACTAGGACTTTTATTTGGAATAGGAAAAATATTTGGGAAATTAGAAATTTGGGATTTAGAAATTTAGAGAAAAGCTTAATGAATTCGAAATTTAGAAGTTTGGGTTTTGAGAATTTGGAAACTTAAAGATTTGGGGTTTTAGGAAAATGGAGTTTGTGGAATTTAGGAACATATGAATTTCGGGATACAGTAATTTAGAAAGTTAACATTTTTGAAATTTAAGAATTGTAGAACTTAGAATGTTAGAAAGTTTTGAAATTCAAGAGTTTAAAAATTTGTGATGAAGACTAGGAAATTTAAAAATTCAGAATTTCGTCGATACAAAATTTTGGTGAATTAAGAACTCAAAGATCCATAACTTTCAGTCTTGAAGACATAAATATTCAAAAATTAAAAAACTTCATTAAAAATTATCTAATTATCTACCCCTAAAATATCATCCCGAAAACCGAAATATCACTAATTACAAAATTCAGTAAAACCATTTCCTCCATCATCAATTTAATACTACCCCATAACAGCAAAAACACCCTTCATTAACACTAATCCACAATTCTACATCCACACCACATAATCCCACCGAATACACTCTATCGCTCAAAAAGTATAAAAATTAATTAGCAACGTACCGAGACACCCTAACAACGAGAATTTTAATAACACACCGCAAAATATCCTGTTCGTTTTCCTGTACGAGCTCCATAAAGAGGTGTAATCGCCCTAAAAACCTCTAATCTGCTAAACTAGACGACTACATCGCCACGGCACGCGTTTCTAGTGCATACACAGAGAATGGTGGGGAGAAGTTTAGGTGCCCCTGTGTGTCGTGATTATGGGGTGAACTGTTGGTACGGTGCCCCATAGAAGGCGGCCCGCCCTTATGGAGGGGGCAAAATACCCCCGGGACGGTATATATTCTCTAAGAGCCCCATGCCACTTTCGCAGTACCAAATTGTACCCCGTCGTCGAATGGTCGTCGTTTCTTATTTCGTTTTTATTCGCTGCCGATCGGCCATTCCGTTATGTCGTGACACGATTTTTCGATAATCGAAGTCATAATTCGAGTGAAGTGTTTCAACGAGGATTAATTTCTTTTTCAATTGAATCAGTCATTAGGTAAGATTTTGTTGAAGATTTCTGGTTGAGAAGATCGAGAAGTTCAAAGCTTCAACTTTGTTAAATTTTGGAAAAAATATTGGGGGAGGTATTTGCACTTCTGTGATGCTTTCGATCATTTTTTTAATATAACGCAAACGAAGGATCTTCCGCATTTAGTGGTTTCAGTTTTCACATTTCACGGTTTCAGTTTTATATTTGTATAAAAATTTGATGTTAGAATTCGGGTACTCCAACTGTATTTAGAGTGGAGGGTTGTCCTTCATGGAATTGAGAAATGGATAGAGTTAGTATATGGGATGATTCAGTTATTTGGGATTTATAACCTTAGTCTTGCGTTTCTTTTCAGGAAGTGTTCAGCATGTCCTCGGAATATTCTTTCTGCGGCGAAGGGGGTTTCGACGAGCTCTCGAGCTCTTCCGATTCCGGTTTCGACGTCAGTTTCGAGTCACCTAAACACGAAATCCCATCGGATAATCTATTTCCACCGATGAAAGAAGAGAAACGCAAGAAACCTCGAAATACGAGGTGCAAAAGTCCTACACAGGTAACTTAAACACTCCGATTCCATCACAAAGTTCACTAAAATCCACCATACAAGACAACTTCACTACATCTCAAAATCCATAATATAAAACACTTTATCTATGCCTAAAAATCCACGATATAAAATTACTCAGAGGAACAATCTGTGAAACACGACAGAAATCAAAATCGTTTCTTCAGCAAGACATAAGCATTTTTTTATTTTAATATGTCTGAACAAGTTCGCATTTTAGGGGATGATTTTTCGGAGTTAGAAAGAAATCGTCTCATGTAATATTTTAATTACTTTAAACTTGTAGTTATTAAATACATTTAAAAATTCTTAATAACGTATGTAAAATTTATACGTGGACATTGGTGGTTGAATTAAAAAAAATTGAACTTGTCCATATACGTGTCTGTATCTTGAACGAGTCTTTTTTGTCTGTATCTTGTGTTTAAACAGAACCGATTGATTTTGTTTGAAAGAAATAGTATAATATGAATTCACATTTCTGTACAATTATTTCAGATTATAATACAGTCCATTATCTTCATAACAAAAATAATATTATTTTATTGTTAAATTGTTCACAAATACCATGATGTTAAAATTGTTCAAAGATATACAGATATTGTTATAATCCTTAAAGGATACGTAGATGTTGTAAAAACTGTTAAAGATATGGGGTGTTGACAGTACCGCACCCTAGTTGAATTGTTCATAAAAAGAAATCATTTTAAAAATTTATTCTAGTACAACACGACATTAAATATATTTTGAAATATGTTTTTCAATGAGTAGAAATTGTCAAAATTATTCAAGAATACATATTGTCATAATTATTAAAAGACATAGATCTACAATCTGTTAGAGATACATCACCCCATATCAAACCCCCAAATTGAATTCTCCATAAAATAAAATCATTCTCAGAATAAAAAATAAAATTCACTCCAACACAACCACCCCATCTAATACACTTCAAAAGCACTACCAAACCATTAAATAATTACTCGATCCAAAAAATAGACGCTATATCTTTTGAAGGAAGCGTGATTCTCCCTCTTCGTGTCTCGTTTCTCCCATAAAAAAAGAAAATAAAAAAAATAAGAAAGCTTGAAATCCAGACTCGATTGATCCGCAGGTGCTGAGGCTGAAAAGGACCCGTCGAATAAAGGCGAACGATCGCGAGCGACACAGGATGCATACACTGAACGACGCGCTGGAACGTCTTCGGATGGCATTGCCCACATTTCCGGAGGACACGAAGCTGACGAAAATCGAGACCCTCCGTTTCGCCCACAACTACATCTGGGCGTTGTCTCAGACTCTGGGAAACTCCGAAGCGGGCGAGATCACGGTGAACGTGGGCAACGTGACGGTGAGCATCAGCGAGAACGGAAATATGATCACCTCTTCGACCGGAAGTTGTGCGGTGGCCGCACAGAAACGACTAGGACCGTCGCACGCGAACTTTCCCTATCCCCAAGAACGATTCGTACCCGAATGGCAGGAGTACGATTGCTATAGCGATCAAAGTGTCAGCCCACCGATGCAGTATCAACCGTGTTTCGATCAGAGGATGTATCACGCGCAGCATCAGATCCCGCCGCATCATATGGGACCCAATAACATGTACCAGTGTCTTTAGAAAGAGGACGTGAATTGTGGACACTGTGATGGGTGAATTTTCTAAGGTTTTCGGATGTGGTCGTAGGTGGAGCTGTAGATATTTTAGTGAGATGGTATATGACGGTACATGGCATTTTTAAGGGATGATTGCAGATTTTCGATTTTTTAGATGTTCGAATAGTCAGTTTAGAGTTCGGAAGTAGGTTTTCTGTTTTGGGTAGTTGGTTTAAGAAGATGGGGATTTTTAGAGTTGGATAGTTTTAGGTTTTGGAAGTTTGGAATTTTGAGATTTGGAAATTATTAAACTTGAGAATTCCTAAATTCATGAATTTCCAAATTTTCAAGTTTCCAAGGTTCTAAATTACCGAGGTTCCAAATTTCCAAGGTTCCAAATTCCCAAGGTTCCAAATTCCCAAGGTTCCAAATTCTCAAGGTTTCAAATTTCCATGGTTTCAAATTCCCAAGATTCCAAATTTCCAAAGTTCCAAATTTCCATGGTTTCAAATTCCCAAGATTCCAAATTTCCAAAGTTCCAAATTTCCCAGTTTCCAAATTCGCAAGGTTCCAAATTCTCGAGGTTCCAAATTTCCAAGGTTCCAAATTTCCAAAGTTCCAAATTTCCCAGTTTCCAAATTCCCAACGTTCCAAATTCCCAAGGTTCCAAATTCTCAAGGTTCCAAATTTCCAAGGTTCCAAATGCCCCAAGGTTCCAAATACCCGAACGTTCCAAATTTCCAAGGTTCCAAATTTCCAATGGTCCAAATTCTCAAGGTTCCAAATACCCTATTTTCAAATTTCCAAATATCCTAATTCCCAAATCCCAAGATTTCAAAATTCCAAAATTCTCAAGTTCCCAATTTTCCAAACCCCCAAACCCCAAATCCCCAAATCCTAAATTTTCTAAATCCTAACTTGTAAACCGAATATCTTAAAAAATGAGAATATCTAAAAACTTGAAAATCTGAATAAGTTTGCACCAAGTCTGCAAATATGTCTAAACCTGCGACCACTACCTGAACATAACAATAATACAATAACGAAGAGCGAGAAGACAGTACAAACTTCGGTAAGAATGAAGCACGAGAATAACAGAAGGGATGTGTACTATAAAAGAATTTTGTGGATAGATTTGCAGATTTCGAAGTTTCGTGAGGGATCAAAATTCTCGTGAAATATGTATAGTAACACAGTGCGCTATGAGTCATCGCCGCCATTGTATCGTTCTAACGAGGCACGGTATTCTGGACTTGTCGAAAAACAGCGATGATCTTGATATGATCGCGTGTGGGAATATTGATACACGCATAAATAATTAAACAGTGATATAGGATATGATCTCTATAACTTAAGATAATTACATATATTTTTCCCGAGAAGTATTTTAGAGAATCAATCATTCTTAACTGCAGGTGGTATACCGAAACTTCGAATTCCATAGTTATCATAACTTATACACCAGTGATCAGAAGCCAAAGAATTTACCTGTTATTTTACCACTTTAGACTGTGGATGTTGGATGTGTAAACTATACTTAACATATAAGATATATAGAAAATATTTAGAACGACACAATTTATTCTTAATATTGTAAAATCTGTAAATTGCGATACTATAAAAGATGAAAAGGAAAGAAATTGAGAAATTAACCAGAAAAGAATTATTTTATGAAAATATGTATTTGCATAAACATCCACTGTCTATCGCATAATCGAGTCCACAGTATATTGATCTTTCTCCAACGCACCCTTGACATGTCAAACAAACGTACTATTTGCTAGGAGTTATATGTAAATTGTGTCTGGATCACAAAATCTCGTACGAAAATGAAGAATCGAAATGTATCGGTTCGTGTGTAATTCGCATAATTGTACAAAGAGTTAGGGTAACATACGAAATGATCGTTATTTACTTTGTAAGAGAGCATTCTATTTGCAACGAATTACTAGGATTAAGGTTAACGTTAGATCGGCTAGGGTTTTCATTTGAATTTTCACGGTCTCTTTTCTTTACAAGTCAGATTTGCCGAGGAGTCACGATTTTATACAATTAAAGAAAGTCGCGTTCCTTTTTTTTCTAGTCATCGATAAGTTGATCTCGAACGCTTGATCTCACCCTTTGTTTCTAGAATATTTTATTATTTAAGCTTACCTCTCCGTCAGTGCTCTTAACGGATCGTGGAATCACCGATTCAGGGATTTATATATTGTACAGAATTTATACCTTATCAATAAAGCATATTTTACCTAATTACATGCCTGTTATTTATCTTTATTTACATACGTTTTAACCCTTAATATATGATTTGTGGATTATCAATATTTTCTGTGTCATAAATTTTTCGGTATTTAAGGTTTTTTGGGGGAAAATTATTGAACTTGCAAATGTATAAAATTTTCAAATTTTTTAATCTTCAAATCTTCAAATCTTGAAAATCTTCAAATTTTCAAAATCTTCAAATCTTGAAAATCCTCAAATCTTGAAAATCTTCAAATCTTCAAAATCTTCAAAATCTTCAAATCTTCAAAATCCTCAAACCTTGAAAATCCTCAAATCTTCAAAATCCTTAAAATCCTCAAATCTTCAAGTCATGAAATATAAAAACCTTGATCTACCAAATCCAGTGCGATGAAAACTCGAAAAATTGAATTTCGACCACGAAATCCAATAAAAAAATCATGCAATTTTCGTGTAACGAGTAAAGGATAAAGTATACAACAGGAAAGACGTATATTTCAACAACAGGATTGGCAGGAAAATATTATTTTTCGATTCTGAATTCAAAGCTCTGATATTTTGATAGCTTCCGCCCCGTTCGCTCTTTCGATTGATCGAACGGTACGGTTCACCTATTTATTTTTCTAACACTTACCTACAGTGTCACTTGAATGGAACACCCACTTGTTCTTGTTATGGAAATTGTAGTGTATAGTGCTACTTGATGATCGATCGATCATGAAATTTTCATCGACTGCGAATAATAATTGAAAATGCATTTGATTGTTAGGTTATGTGTAGGTTAAGCATATTTTTTAATTTATATATTACTTATTACTTTTCCATATTTGAAATTTTCGAGGAAAATTTAAATATTTAAAATTTAGAAATTTTTAAGAATTAAATATTTGAAATTTTGGAATTTTGAAAATTCAAAGACTCACAATTTTGCAATCTTGAAAACTTGAATTTTTGAAATTTAAAAAATTGGTAAACAAAAATTTTTAAATGTGGAGATGTGGAAACTTGTGAAGTCCAATTTTATGTTCACACATGTCCTTTTATGTAAAGAAAATCTGGATTTTAGAATCGATTTACAGTTCCAGAGTCACGTTCCTTGCGTAATCCTTCGGATTAGGTGGGTAGGCGTAATTTCAACGCGATTTACCGATACATCTGCCCCGCGGTGATTTCTACAAAGGACACGTGTCCTGGCACGTGTTCGTTCATTCTTGAACAGGACTCCATTCCTGCAAAGTGGCTCAAGCATGCTCGTTTGTGAAATAGTAACTGTCTGATCGTTGGACAACGTGTTTGCGTATTCGTTTACCCTCTTTCGACGACTTTGTTACCGATCGGAAACGTGGCTTATCTATGATCGTCCGGGTAGCTTGTCAAGATTCTATTAGCATTCTTACAAATTGTGATGAAATTAGTCGATGTAGGTAGCAAATAGATAGGTAGTTTATTTCACTACTTTATGAAGGAGAATAATAAACGAGTGTTTGCACTACGTGGTTGTACATAATTTATTAAATATTGCATGTTTTTGAGCAGATGCACGTTTCATGGGTTTTGACAAATTATGTTATGTTGAAAATTAGGCCGAGAAAATTTATGAGCAAGTTATACATTTTTTTTAATAGAAAGATTGATAAGCACTAAAATTATTGAAACGGTAATTTAACTGGTTCACAAGTTTCTCATTTTAAATTACAAAAGCTAAGATATTTTTATACTTGAAATCTATGTTAACAAGACCGTTAGTGTATACATATATACACTGTTACACATGTGTATTATACATTATTGTATAAATTATATTGTATTAATTATATTATTATAATTAATATTATACAATCGACGTCTCCATCAATTAATGTCTCAATCAATTATTTGAAGAAATACCGAATACAAATTTTTTGGAAATATGTAGATACAATTCCCAGTTCGCAACATAGTAAATAAGATGTTCTTGCTGCAACAAGACCTTCAACCGGTTGATCAATAATTTCGTATACAAGGCCTATTTGCAAACAAGCTGCAAGCTGCGACGAATCCGTTAGCACGCTCGATCGTTTCCCCAAATCTCGCCAATAATGGTAATGCTTCAATAGAACCATTATGTCGGCGATATATAACTGTGTGCACAGTAACGACAGACGGCCAGTATCCGTAAAGGTGTTGGATTTTGGGGGGATTCAATCAGTTTTTGCAGTAACTGCTTTAGGGCTGCGAAAACAAGAAATTGGAAAATTCGCTTGATTTATTTTCCTCAGATGTTTACTAATACGCTTCAAACTTTATGCTCAATTATAATTTGTATACTCAAGCATTTTATGCTTAATTTGCGTACTTAAGCATAGTCTACTTCTTTATTTGTTTTAATATTGCAAATAGTCAACTCTGACTGATTCGATAAATCACATTTATGTTTAAAATATTTAATTTCATACTCCTTTTTATTTTTCACATCATTATTATGTTGCATACTATTTTATTTTTTTACCTGTTAAATTGTTACCTTTCATTGTCAGTAACAATTATTAACAACCACACTTTCCAGAATACAATATTTAATTAAATCTTGCAGCAAATCTCTCTGTACCCACATCTCAAAATTCTATATACATCACACATCAAATTTTTACTTCAAATCAAACTATTCGCCCAAATAGAATCTACTAAGCTCAAAAAAATAATCGTTAACGAAAGTAAAAAAATATAAGACTGCAAAGAAAATGGCGTTCCGAACAATAAATCGAGGAACAATGCCAGAAAACCAGACACGTCTCGATTTAAACAATGATCGAACAAGGAATTTTTTACAGGCCATAAACATCGAGCTGCATTTCGAAGCGCAGTGATTTCGCTTTGATCGACCTTTCGTTGGGTCGTTTCCGTCGAGTGCACATATCGATCGCGTTCACGGCCCTCATTGTACCGGGGCGCTGGTCTGTATGGTGACATACTGGTGGCTGACAGAGGTGCTCCCCCGTGGAGAGCACGGGTGAAACCATTGCCGAGGGTAACGTCGACGAAAAAGGGGGAGACGAGTTTTCCTAATTCATGAAAATTCGTGAAATTACCTTGACCGATCGGTGAACGCTTAATCGAAGATTAATGGCGGTGATTCTCTGCGACGCGGAAACTACCCTCCTGATGGAATAATTGCTCGACCGGTCTTGCAACAAAAAATCTTCGAACGTAATTCAATAAAACCCTCAAGAGTAAACAGTCAACGTAAAAAGTGAACAATCGATTTCTGAAACTGCGGATGTGCAATCTGGGGATGTAGGAATCTTGAGGATACCGGGGTTAAATAATTCTTCTATCCTCTGCATAATCTTTCAACATAACTACAGAAAAATTGAAGGCGTATTCATTTACCAGTACCTGACATGAAATAAAAATACCTAATAAAAACAAATTCATAAAATAATGATTTTAAGTGGAGCAGCAATCTAGCTCCAAGTTCTACTGATTTTTGAGGTATAAGATAGCAGAACCGTTTGATAGGAAATTAGAATTACGAAGGAACAAAGGTGACCTCGATTAAAGAGGACTACCCCTGTTTACCCGAAAAGACCTTCGACAGAGGGTGCAAAAAGAAGATTCAGACAAGCATCTTTCGGCATCGTATTTCGGCATCTGTTTAGACGCGACGCGTGGGGTAGCACGGGCTTTTCATTGCAACTTGGCATTTGCAGGCCTTTGTGGTAAACCACGAACAATACCGGTTAGACCGCTACGTCATGGGACACACCCCGCGAACACCATAGATGTCTATTCCTCTATACACGATGCCTCGCTAAATTATGGAAAGCCTTGTTTGAGCTTGCGGTCCCTTCGTAAAACAAATTGAATTAACGAGACTCGGATGTTGATTACTTCTGCAAAGATAGCCTTCACTGAATTATGCCACTGAATCTTAAAAAAGAATTATGAAGAAAAAATAATGGAGAATTGAATACAGTCTTGTTCACTTTGAAAATCTTGTTCGCTTTGAATATGTAAAATATTTGTGATAAAACGTATAGTATTTTATCCGTGGTGTAACATGATATTTTATAAATAACTTAAATAAATAATTCTTTGTTTTTAATGTACCAATTATCAGCTGCTGTTTGACCATTTATTAATTTAACAATATTCCTACATTAACATAACCTCACATTCAGAGGAGTCAGAATTTATTTCGAGGTAAAAGTACAAATGTATAACTTTTATCTATAAAATTACAAGTCGTCATGTATTTAATAAAGCACATGGTTATCGTGATTATTGATGAGTATTTTTTGGCAATGAAAAGTCTGACGAAATTCGAAGTCGTTAATAAGAACTTGACAACTGCCGAGAATCTGCACACCATGGTTTGACTCTCGCGATCGAAGTATAGGGGACAGATGTCTACGGGGGGCAGGTGTACCCCAATGTACGCGTGCCAACCAACCCCCCACTGTGCTGCCATTCAAGACTATAATTTACTTGAAGAATGCCCGAGCCAGCCAGGCATTCATCCCGGAATGACGTGGATTACTGGTCCAGCGAGCAACGAGTCCTCGAAAGTCGATCGGGAATCATCGAATCCCCGACGATCAACGATAATGTTAACGATCCCGAGTTTTATCGCTGGAGAAACTTTATTTTCACCCTGTTGATCGACGCAATGTACGATTGTATGTCGAATGCAATATTTTAGTCATTTGTTAACCCTTTGCTGTTTGCAAACAGCAACTTTAAAATATTAATTAAAATGTTAAATGACTTCTTTTGAAGTTATTATTTCTCTACTAATAATTTCCACTATCGTCTATTTCACTATTTATACATCACATAAGCGCTATTATAGAATTAATTAAATAAGGCTTCTTTTAAATTATTGTATTAAATTATTGTATTAACTCTCGAGTGCAAAGGGTTAATATTCTTTGATACACTTACAAATTTTTCATACTATAAACGTTTTGTGTATTATTTGACACTTTGTTGAACCGTCTTTACAATTAAGTTTAAAGAAATGAATGTTGATAACATTGTTGGTAATTATTTTATTTTCAAGAAGTTGAATATGAATAAATATCATTGAGTAGAATAAATGACGTTGAACTGACAACATATGTTATTTTATATTTTAATAATTTGTGTAGGTTGAATATGTAAGCCCAAGTACACTTGTTATCAGTTAATAGTAATAATTATAATTAACTGTAAAAAGTGTAAACAAATTGATAATGAATATTTTAGGAACATCAGACTGGTAAAATAAAAACGTAATATTTTATAAATATTTTTCTTCTACAGTTTCACAACTTGAAGTAAATAATTTGTGAAATTTTTATAATTGTCAATTTGAAATACGAACTATTAATCTTTTATGTTTATGTAGTCTCAAGAAGTATAGCATAAAGGAAGCGATTACTCAAATTTTTCATGGTATTTGATGCACTCTGAATTCGCATTATTCATTAATAATATCAATCGATCTTAAGCCACTCTTTAATCACATGTAAAACCGGGATTAAATCCGGAAGACTCGTTGGACAAATCATTGATTTAACGTCATTGTGAAGCATTCGTATCGACGCACGTTTTATTTGGGCTTGTAGGGTGAGCTTAGGCAGGATTACATGCGCGCTGAAAACATATTTGATCTACAGATCTTACAGTTGTGTGCGCTTTATTCGAATTCGAGGCACTTCTCATACGAGCCGATTCAAATGCTTTCGAAAAATTGCATGTATTAACAAAACAGAACTATTTATTTTTTGATATTAATTGCAAATGTCTTTGAATAATCTGCAAGCAAGTGAAACTGTCATAAAATTCAATTTACAGAATTTTAAATTTCAATTGTCAAATTGTTGAGTCTTCGAATTTTAACATTTCTGAATTTTATATTTTGTTTCAATTAATCAGGAAGTGTTTTAATATTCATGTATATTATATTGTTAATATATATTATGTTTATGTGTCGATATTAGATATTATATTGTATATTTATACATTTATATATTCGTATATTTAAGTATTTGTATTATACATTACATTGCATTATTATAATATTTATACATATGTATAATCATATATTTACATGTTTGTATTGTACATATATCATATTATATATTTATATGTATACACATATATTTCTTCAAATATTAGTCTTTATATTATACATGTATTTATATAATTATACATGAATCATCCCTAAAAGAAATTCTCTTTCGAACACACACACAACGTAACAAACATTTCTCCTTTCAAAAACATCAAAATTTGTAAGGCAATTACCGATGCACTTTGTGCAACAGTAAAAGTAACGGTGGTGGATATAGAATTTCATATTTCGCGGTCGAATTGGTCGATTTCATGAATTCGTCGGATAAACGGTTTTCCCTAATTCTCTAAATCGTCTGCAAATAGTAACTCAATATCGCAATTGGAGCACCCTTCGGATCGCCGACAAATAGTAACTTAATATGATGAATGACGGTTTCTCAAGGTGTTTCAATAGGAGAACAGGCTAATTTCACGGAAGCGTTGCTTTCGTGAATGCTCAGGTGTCCGACGTGGTCGTAGGTCAGCGGTCAACCAGGGTCGAGAAACCCTTGACGACCCCTCCAAGTCTTCACCCACGTTCCTTGAATAATACAGTAATAAACATTCACCTCATGTGTCAAATAAACTGTATAACCTCAATAAAATTGTATTGTACTTTATGCAAGTTGCAATCGTTTATTTTTGGTGCAGTAGGAAGAAGTTTGTACAGTTTAAATGAAATTAATAAACAATAATAAAGATACATACATAATGTTTCTTACAAGACTTATTCATAAATTTTTATACAAAATTTTGCTCAACTTAAATCACGTCGATGATTTGCTCAACAAAAACATTAATCAACACATCTATTAAATGAAGCTGTAAAAGAAGCTGCATAAAAATTTGAAGTGCATGAATTATTTTTGTAATGTAAAAAGAAAAATTGTTGAGAAAGATTTGTAAAATTTTGTTGCCTTTACAATGACATTCTCTAAACACCAGCCGAAGTCCATTTAAACGTATGCAATGTTATTTCTACACTTTACACGGTGCCGGTCCCATAAACAGTCAAGTGATGCCGTAGCTCGTGCCCCATAGATTTCGCCGTCCTGCTCGCACCCCGAAAAATCCCTACGCCATACTCCCTTCCTACGTACCCCACTCATTCGTTGCCCCCCTTCAGTCACTGGCTGGCAGCTCATTAAACACCCACAGCACCCTTTGGCCACCCCTCATCCTGATTTAACTATTGTTTAGCTCGCGTGTGTGCGTCATCACCCACAAGGGGAACGATCTAGACTCGTGTGTACGACGTTTCACCAATGTACAGGGTGGAAATGCAAGTTTCGCCATTTTTCACTGTCACGGTATGGCGTAAAACAGGTACACAAAATTTGGAAAATTTGTAGGTATACTAGTAATAATCGTAAGTTTGGGAATTGCAAAATTATTATGTGGAATTTTCTGCAATTTATTTTTCTTGAAATTATCGTTCAAGGTATAGGATTATATCTTGGGTTACTGGTGACTTTTTATTATGCTCAACTTGTTAATTATTTAAGGATTTGTGATCGACTCATTTAAGGCTTTCGTGAATGACTGGTTATTCAAGGTTTTATGATTAACTACTTATTTGAGATTTTGTGATCGACTCGTTACTTAAAACTTTATGACTGAATATTTAAGATTTTGTGGTTAGGTTAGGTCGTGGTCTTCTCCGTATTTAAGATGTGATTGACAGGTTCTGTAAAGGTCTATCACCGAGTGAATCATTTAACACTTTGCCACCGAACTACATTAAACACATTAAATATCAGCTATGCCCAAGTAAGTTGCAGACCTGATACTTGTAAAGTCACGAAACAAAAAATTTCATAAAAATTGAATCCTATAATAATAGTTATTTACTATGCAAATAAGTAACGAAAAACTTGAAAGTGATGGAATGGTGTGACGTTTTCTCATTTTGCACCCGTAATTCGCAGCGGTTATAGACTCCTGTTACACCCTGTACGTTTACGCGATAGGTGGCACAACCACTAGCATAAGTACGTTCACCGACGTGTTCACCATCACCAGAAAGATCCAACGAGCCATCTGTCTCGACAAACGAATCGCAGTGGTTCTTACTTTGATGCACTCGAAGCGGGAGTTCATATCGCTGCATATTGAAGAGTGATGGGATTCGAACCCGTTCAATGTTAAAACAATACATCGTTGTTATACAACAATTTCTACATCGTTTTTATGAATAATTCTTTGGGAACAACTTGTAAAAGTGTTTTAAATACGGTATTGATAGATAATGTTAGGTCTATCGTGACTTGATCTGAACGTTGATGGTTCGAGTCTTTCACTACCGAGAGAAGGGTAAGAAAACGAGATTTCGCGTATCAAACGATGTCCTCGAGCGATCCCTTTAGAGATGCGATAACGAGGCTGAGTGGTGTCGAACGATCGAGGGAATTTCTTGCGTCAATTATTGTTTCCTATTGAAATTATTTGATCCTGACTCGTTAAACCTCCCAGAAGTTACAAACATCATGTCACAAGATAAAATAGGGTACATCTCAATTAACATAACTTTTTATATCTCTATGTTACTTATCTGTTATTTGTAGGAATATGTAGAAAATTCTATATTTGTACTAGTATGTGGAAAGTTCTTATTTTTGCATCAAATATGCAATTTTCATACTTGTACAAATTTTTACAATTTCTTTCACATTTTCGAATAACTTTTGTATTTATTCAAACGTGATAAAAGTGTATTATACTTGAGTATAATAAGTGTATTATACTATGACAGTGTGTAACAGTAGTCATATAGTATCGATAAGATTATGAGACTATATTAATAATTTGGTTATAAATTACATTACGTTGTGTCGGAGTATAGTTTATACCAGAGTTACCATTATTTAAAATTATTATAAGCAACAAAGCAGTAAATGATTGCAAAAAGGTTTAAGGTTAAAACTATATGATTAATACCATTTTTGCTACTTAACAAACGGACATTGAGCACCACCGGAAACGCAGAAGTGACGTGTCCCACCAGCAAGTACACCGGCTTCTGCTTTGATTGTGAACTTACCGACCCCACCACACTCACCCCTTTTTCCTTTAGCCACCCTGCCCCGACTACGGCCCTGTACTACATTACTATTTCATAACAATCGCATCGTAGGCCGATAAATGTTACGTCCCACACGTCACGGTTCGTCGCAGAAACCGCTGGCTCGAGTTAAATCGCGATTTGACTTCGACTTTACACATTTTTTGCACTTTGCAATATTTCAAAAATCTGATACAAAATTATTTACCAGTACTTTTTATATAATTCACTATATTTACTATTCTTTTTACAAGAATTTCTTAGTATTATTTTAGAGAGAGATACTATCAAAATATATGATCAGTGAATATAAAATGGAGAAATAAAATAAGAGTATACACATGTGTTAATGTCCTTACAGTTCATATAAACTTTTAAACAATGAATCAGTATTTTGAGTAATTGCAATGTCGTTTTGTATGACTGATATACTTCATCATAAGTGTTTGAATTTTATCTGATTTACCGCAATTGAAGCCTAACATAATTTTCAAAAAGCAGACTGTGAGAAAATTCGTATCTTCTCAACGTATCGCGTTTCATAAATAATTGCAATTTACAGCCGCTTACGTGTATCGTCACCCTTCGAAAACCGAGAAACAGGTAAAGGTGTCAGATTTTATCCAACCCTTTTCCCGCTAACGAGAACGTAACGGTAGTCCTATAAATCTCGACGGCTACTTCCTGTTTCCCTTGTATTCCCCATTGAATCGAGGCTCCGTTATCCGGATGCAAGCGTGGAACTCGTTAAAGAAATAATTCATTGTGAAACTAGGAAGTTCATCCTCGAAAAATCTCACGCTCAGTATGAATCTGTCGATGGATAGAATATTCTGTGTTGATCAAAGGTCGGTTAAAATTTCGCCGATTTTGTTGGAAAAACGACGAGTGAAAATATCGGTCGGAGTAACATTCTCTTGAAGGGTCAAAAGCGCGAAAATCCTTCGTTCGCGGTTTCCCTCTGATCTTTGCCGCGAAGTGGTGAATTTCAAAGGGGCCGACCGGGTTTCTCGTAGCAAGAAACGACCGTGAAATGGGCGCACGCTTCACCAGGATTGCAGGGTGGCCCGCCGGTACGGGGGTGGTCCTGGAAAATTTTCGTAAAAGCGTATTAAACGGTCAGAAGCGGCACGTGAGAAATTCGAGGCTCGTGTGAAAACCGTGATAAGAATATTAAGGTTCATTTTGAACGCATTACTTCTTGTATCGATCTCGAATTTAACTGGTGCATATTAACCCCGTAAGGACACATTTATTCAAACTCAAAATTTGAGGTAGTTAAAATTAATAATATCTTAAAATACAACATTTTTCATTTTTACATACAGTAATATATTTTCTATTTTTTTATTTTTGTAATTTAAAATTGTAATAATGGATGTTAGTGCATTTTTATATTATAAGATAGGTACACTTTTAATAATACGTTCTTGATGACTTAAGGTACAATTTGTGAATTAATAGTTCTGACAGATTAACACCTATTATCAAATTATCACTATTGAAATAATTATGCGATAAAATTATAAAGGTACATAAAATCTGTACAAGTATTGTTACAATTATTTGTTAATAATCATTTGATCATGTTAACCCATTACAATTATAAGTTTATAAATATTCAATTCTTTCTAACATTACATAATCATCATGACATTACATAAATTATTATAATCATCTGACTGTATAAAAGTTGTCATAATTTCAAGTTAAAATTAAGAACATAAATACGCGCATATCCGGATTTTGAAAGAAGGAAGTGCAAGGTAAAAAATGAGAGCACCTGGCAGTTTTTGCTGATCCGGAAACGACGCATTTAATAAGTCGTGAGACTTTTTTGAAAGTCTACTTCCGTCTGTTAAGAAAGAAATCACGCATAAAACAACTTTCTAATCGATGGCGTTACCGGCGATCGATTTTCGAGAAGCATTAAGGAGCGAGGGAAAAATCAAACAGCGTGGCTAGTCGCGAATACCATGACGAATCGATTTTAATGCATCGTAGAACGTGACTTCGGGGGTGCGTGCTACCTTTGTGGACCACCGGTTGTGTAATTTCAAGGTATTTAGACCTTCTAACGAGGCAAGCACCCCCGATTTTCCTTTCGTGGATCGTCACATCGATCGTGGATTATTGGCGCGAGTGTGAACTAAATATAGGTCGATGAAGAAGTTAACAACCCCCGAACTAAGACAGATCAATCGTCATTCAGAATTATGAAATGTTCAATGTATTATAATTTATAAGCGTACAAGATATTGTAGTTTATGAGTGTACAGTGTATCGTAGTTTATAAGTGTACAATACATTGTAGTTTATTAATTCATCGATTATTGATTATTTTTGTTAAACATGAAGAATAAGTCTTTATTCTATCCCTGATTACAATGACTTTGAAATATGTTGTTAAGATACGTGTGAACAAATTTTTTACAATTTCTAGGTCGTCAAAGTTGAAGATGAACTCTTCATTTTACATGAGTATAGTGGTTTTAAATATATCAGAAAAATGTCTAAATAGTTCGAATAAAGTTAAGATAATTTTTAAGGAGAGTACATATGAAGATATGTATACGTATGAAAACATACACGTGTACTATTAACGATAAGAGAAATAGATCTGAAATTCTGTCATGAAGAAAACCACACAAATTATCTAGGTATTAATATATACCTACAACACTATTTTTAGTGTAATGTGCACAATTTAGTGTATTATGAACAATATGGTCAAACATTGATCTCTACATTTGATATTACTCTTCTGACTCTAAAAATGAAAAAAATGTTCCTTCTTCTAAGAAGAACTCTTCTAAAAGAGTTCCTTCTTCTAAAAATGAAATTATACAAATGATTAAATGATATCTAATACCCACGCACAAAATTACAAGTTCATTCGATGAAACCAACAATAAAATTATCACATGTGATTTCAACCCCAACGATCCTTTCCAGCCAATCAACCTTATTCACACTTTTAGCGTTTCGAGGTATCGCCACGTGTGCGCCACGCGACCTAACTGCATCCCTAATCGCCACGTGCGTGTTTCGCATGTTCAGGTTGCTGTTAGTTCAAGTAGGTATTACTCACAGATAACGCCTCGCTAAAAGAAGCCAAAGAATAACAAGAACAGGATCGACGAGTCTGTCGTTTGCGGGTAAAGTGTCGCGTGCCACCGAGTGCTTCTTGAAAGACTTAAAAAAGCGTGGCTGTGAACCAGTTGCTACAGAACTGTTTAGTTTTTGTGCAATTTCTACTTTGAGGGATAATGTAGCCTCCAAAGGAGAATGTAACATCTGCCAACGCTTATTTGTATTTAAAATTCTATTATAGTATTATGTGAAGATTCTTCTGGGTGCATTATCTTCATTTTCGTTTGTTTAGTTATGAAGGTAGTTTGATAGTTTGATAATTGGTTTTTTAAAAATTTGTTCTTAAAATAAATTTTTTTTTTTGTTAAAATTATGTGGTAATTTTATGAAATAATTTTTAATACATAAGTGTTCGAGATTTGAAATGTACAATGGCAGCACCCCGATACAGTATCTAAAATAGTAGTACAAAAATAGTAGTTATCGATCTCGATTTTTTTCACATTTATTCAAAAAAATTTCAATATTGTTTTCAAAGAAATAAATGTACTGAAATAGTTTTAAATAGTGTTCGAAATTTGAAATATACAACGCACCCCTGTGATCTCAGCAACGTATGTACATTGACACAATGTTTGCTCGTTTCATTGACGGTCGAATAATTTTATTCCATGAATGTACGCGTCTTAATTGAAAATACTCTGCAAACCGCCAACGGCACGCCACATGGTTGAAACGTTTACCGACGTGCAAGCCAGGTTAAATATCCTCAGGCGGCTCTTTTACTCTCCTTTCATACTCTACGCTCCTGTTCTCGGTAATGTCATCGTAGTGCTCATCATCATTGCTCACAGGGCCAATGAAACGCACTGAGCAACTATGGTGTAAGGGTGCTCCATGTTGGGGGTCGTCGACAATAGGGGCACTGAAAATGAACGGTAAAAATAATGTTGTTAAATATTGAATAAGAACAATGTTACTAATATTGATTAAAAATAATGTTACATAATATTGAATAAAAGCAATGTTACTAAATACTGAATAAAAGTAATGTTACTAAACATTGATTAAAAATAATGTTACATAATATTGTATATAAATGACGTTACAAAATATTGAATAAAAATGATGATACAAAATATTGAATAAAAGTAATGTTACTAAACATTGATTAAAAATAATGTTACATAATATTGTATATAAATGACGTTACAAAATATTGAATAAAAATGATGATACAAAATATTGAATAAAAGTAATGTTACTAAACATTGATTAAAAATAATGTTACATAATATTGCATATAAATGACGTTACAAAATATTGAATAAAAATAATGATACAAAATATTGAATGAACATGATGACAAAAAATACTGAATAAAAGTAATGATACAGAATATTGAAAAAAGATATTGTTACAAAATATTCAATAAAAATGATGTTACATAGTGTTCATTAAAACTGATGATATAAAATATTGATTAAAAATAATGTTACACAAAAATGTTTCTCTAAATAAAAAAATATCGACATACATTAAAATTGTTAATAATCGTACCTTTCTAATGACTAATATTATTATGATAATTTTGTATAAATCCTATATGATGTATTACACAGCAAAGTTTGATGTATCGAACGGATTTGCAAATCGTTGCGGTGTAACACATATGATAGGAAGTTTCGCACGCGTAAAAGACACGTGTCGTAGCAGGGTGCAAACATTCGAATTAGCCAGGAATCTTTGCTCGACCGAAAACCGCCTTTTATATCTCAATTACGCTTATTTTTCACGCAGTTCCAGTGACACGTGCCGTCACCCAATGGTTACCATCGATTTGTCAGCGCACGATTTAACATTCAGGAACGTGATCTTTTTTTTGTACAAATCGTAACGTTCGTTGATGTTAAATTATATTTATTTATGCTCTGTTTTAATGAACGCTGCAAAAATAAAATAATCGTTGTAAAAATTGATATGTATAATATAATGTAAATATGTAGAAATTGATGGGTATATTATACATATGCGAGATATGCATGAATTAACATATGTTAATATGTGGATACATATTATGTGCGTCACACTTCGCTGCAAAAATAATATATTCCTTGCAAAAATTAAAATATGTGTAAACATATGAATTAACATGTATGGATTATAAACACCATGTCCGTCACATATCACTGCAAAAATTAATATATACATAATATGTGTATAATATGTGTTAATGTATAATATGTGTAAACATGTATCTATTAATATGTGTTAAAATATTAATACTGTGTGCATCAGACGAGTATCCACAAAAATTTACAATAAATAAATAATGCAAAATTTAATAAAAAATAAAAAGCGATTCGTATGAAAAACAAATCCTTTGAAACACGCTGTAGATAATCGAAAGCGAGCGTTAATAGGATACCGCCACTAATCCTATCAAATCGGTCGGTTTTCTCTTGTCAGTGGGAAACCAGCTATGATATCTCAATTACACTCACTTTTACACGCTGGTGGGTGGACACGTGCACCTCGGTGTGAAGTTTCTAGCTATCAATTTCTCAAAGCGGACTATCCAGTGATAAAGACACGTGGCGCAGGCGTTTAGTCGCGCCTCGGTCTTCCTGTACACGTGCTGGGTTAAAACCAACACGTGGCGGTCATTACACACCGTTCTAATTCGCACTCTTCCGGATCGAGGGAGAACTGATTATAAATGCTCAACGGATTACTCGATATCATATATTAATATAGGTTTCCAAGGAAATTTGGAAAGTTAGGTACTTAGAAAATGTGGAACTCGATAAATGTAAAAATTGAGAAATGTGGAATTTTGAAAATTGAGATATTTGAAATTTGACATTTTGGAAGTAAAGAATGTAGAAATGCAAACATTTAGAAATTTGGAAATATTAAAGCATAAAAATTTACAACTTAAAATATCAGAAAATCTGATCATGTTACAACTTACAAATTCAAATTCACCACTATAGCCCATGTGCCAAATCGCACTTAAATGCAATCGAGATAACGGATCTGTCGCATGTTCTCACAAACGAAATCGTACCCTTCGACCGACAATAAACCGTATTATCTTGGATCCAGTCCACTCGGTGCACCCTAGCAACATCAAAAGAAAGAACGCGATCAAGGGTGGCGATCGATAACGCAATATCCCCAGATACTCTACTTTATGTGTAATTCTACACTCATCTAAGAACATTTATGCGTTATTTCTTTCTTTGATGTGGTTTATTTCGTTCTTTGATGATACGTGCTTAGACTTCCATATTCCTGTAAACCTTACCTTTTTAGAGGTTACAAATTTTCTCTATGTGCTGAGGTTTCTTATTTCTTCAAAAAGAAAGTCACAGACTTTGAAAAACATTGATATTTACAATTTTAATTATTTTACTGTCTTGCTATTTTAAATCAAACTAAAATAAAATACAAATAATTGCAGAATAGCTATGAATAATACAAAAATAAATTCATTAATGAATTAACACGTGTAGTAATAGCACGGTTTGTCATTTTATGTGAAATTAAAATAAATTTTAAAATAAAATAATTATGACTGACACATAGATTATCCATTTCATAAGTATATTTATTGTAATATAAGTATTTCATAAATATTTTCAGTGAATATTCATAAAGAAAGCTTTCGCAGAATATAATCCTAGTTATACATATAATGATGTATATAAAATATAAAATTATACATATAATTATACACATGAAATTCTATAATGAAACATATAAAATCCTCTAACAAAAATAACATCCTAATTATACGTATAAAATTAGGAATAAAAAGAAAGCCATGAGCCCTTCAATAAAAAAATCAGTTAACCGCCATTCGAAGGATCGAAAGGGTGCGTCGAAGTGGATCGAAAGAGAAACAAAAAGGGTACATTAGAAACTGCTTCGAATCTCGTCCTGTCCGAATAATCAGATACCTTTCTGGGTAGTACCAGGTGAGCTTATTCGAGCGAGTAACGCTTTTTGACGTTAACGCCATGCCTCTTGTGTGTTTCGAGCAGCATAAAACGCAGTCGACTTACAATGGCAGATCTTAATCTCCCATCCGTGTTCCTGGTTACCCTGGCCCATTACCATTATGTTTGCACTCCAACTATCACTCTATTGTCTCAGTTATCTAATGGAACATCGGCCTGATTGCTTCGTGGCAACGGATTTGTCAACCCTGAGTTCAATACACTTGAAACATGCGTTGAGCGCCATTGTGTCCCTTCGTTGCTACCAGGAAGCTTACGAATCATTTATAATCATAATATGATCATCATTTATAATACATTCGTATGATATATCATAAATTTCAGTTATGAGTTCTTCATGTTTAACAAGGCCATATTATTGAAAAGAAATTTCTGGACTTAAGTGGAAGATTTGGGAACTTAAACAATTCTGAGTTTGAACATTGAATGATTTCTAAATTTCTGAGTTTCAAAATTTCTTTCCAATGTTCTTGAGAGGTTAGAGTTCTAAATTTCTTGAGAGGCACTTCTGTTTGTAGTTCGAAGAATTAGAAAATTTCTAAATTCCTCAACCTGAGAACTTTTGTTTATTGGAAAAATTATTAACTCAGAGCAAACTAAAAATTAATTTATCATATCTCAATACATATACAGGTTTCTCTACATAACCTTGCTTCACAATTTATTTATTACTACAATTACTATTGTCCAATTAATCTATCATTATCACATACGTTCTAAACAACTACAATTCAAAAACTTCCCAAACGAAAAAGTAAAATAATAAAAAGAGCGTAAGTATTTTTCGACTCGAAAACTTGTAATGTTTGAATGAAAGGATTGTGAATCGCAGCTACATAATTCCACGTAGAACGGTCGATACGCGAAGATGTTCGCAGATGTCTGGCTAGCAATGTTGCCCACTTAAAAACGAAGTGGACCGGCTCGCCCGGTGGCTGAACGAAAGTACAGTTGCCATTCGTGGTAAAATAATATCGAGGAGAGTAAAAAAGGCTGCACGCGCCATTGACCTTCTATGAACGTTACATCAAAACGAGGCACGACTGAAGTAGAGGGTGGCAAGCCTGTCGGGACTAAGTACACAAATAAACAGACAGACATTATTTTTGGGGGGAGATGATTCGTTAAAAGAGTTGCTGCCATTTGTTTGTTCATGTATAAATTTATGCAAGTGTATGTGCAAGGATAATTTTGATGTTACAGGTTATGGTGTTAATGTATGATATGTAAATTTTTGATCAAAATTAGTGATCTTAATTGCTTGTCAAAATGAATGATTTTTATAATTGATCAAAATTAGTGATTTTTTATTGTTCGTCAAAATGAATGATTTTTATTGTTCGTCAAAGTTAGCGATGTCATGTATGCTTTAAAATCGATCATTGTTGAAATCATCAATCAGCCATTTTGTACTAAAATCATAAACGAAATCATGCAATAATTTCCTACGTAAAATTTGAAGCGACAAGTTCATATGTCATGGACGCCATTTTAACATAACTTCACGTGATCAAACTTTTATTTCAAGTCTGACATTTTCTTTACGAGAATAATTATCTGGTATATAATGAGCTGAAGTTATTAATAAATGATGTGTTATTAATAGATGATGTATACCGAATATTACCGAACTTTCCAAACAATCCAGTGATCCTTTTTCCATTAATAAAAGCGATAAGGATAGATTATTTGGCGAGCTTCAGAACGCGGGGTTTCTAAAGAGATAATGATCGTTCCTAGGAGGGAAAGCTAGAATATAATACGCGAAGATTCCCCTGGGACAAAGAACGTATCCTTGCCAACTACGCGAACAAAAGGATTTCTCAGCAGGGTATTCCCTAGAAACGGGCGACTTGCCGATCTGATCGATAGAAATGCGTTTCTGATGTAACGGATCAGTAAAAATAATTTTTATAGTCATCAGGATAAAATAATACATAAAAACCGGAGAACTCAAAACTTTACAGTTTATTTATGTTCGAAGCATCATTACTAGAAATTGTAAAATGTTTTACCAAGTCCATAGTGTCATACGTACGATGTAAGAACATGATGAAATAGTCAACAGTGACAATAAATAAAAAAGAAATAATAACTTCTCTTTATTCAAGCATTTGCGAATTTGAGAAATAGCCTATTTGCCCCTATTAGAAATCTGTCAATTAGCGAATTTAGAAATTAGAAAATATAAATATTAAAAAATAGCACAATTCACACATTTTCAACTTGCAAATTTACACAATTATCTAAAAATGTATTAATACTACTGCAATAAAATATTGCATGAAACGTACCATGCACAAAACCAGTCTTCCAGAAATTCACCCCAATGCCCACTTTTTCATTTCCCAAAAAACAGTATCCCCATATTGTCCCGAGAACTCCCTTGTGTATATATTTTCACACCTAACAGCTCCTCCCTGAAAATCTCTCTTTTGTTACAGATTTTCCCCCAGAAACCCCGTTGTATCGCCTAAGATGTTGCGCACGAGGTCGAACGAAACGTTTTTTAAGTTCGTGTTGGGGATCGAGTATGGAATTAAAACTATTAGAAGCTGATTAGCATTTCTCGTTTCGCTAGTTCATGATCCTCGGAAGGGGATAAACTGACGTTCGCATGATCACGTGCGAGCGATTTTCATTTTGCCTAAGCGTTCATCCGGAAAGATGATTTTAGGGTGACAAACGCAGGGGTTACAGGTACCGGTGCGTATTCGAGCCTCTATGTTGTCACTCGCGTGATTCATTTTTTTTTTTCATACTAGATTTACGAAACTGGTAAAAATTTCAGAATTTGGGAACGAGGGAAATTGGGGAAATTTTGGGGGGTTTGGAAATTTGATAGTTACAAACTTTGAGAAATTGAGAAATTGGGAATTTGGGGATGTGGACATTTGGTGATGTGGGAATTTGGGGATGTGAGAATTTGGGGATTTCGGAATAATAAAAATTCTCAAATTTCCAATTTCTCATGTTCCCAAATTATCACTTCGCAAATTCCTAAATTCCTCAATTCCCAAATTTATAAATTCTCACATCCCCAAATTCCAACAACCCTAAATTCTCAAATTCCCAAATTCCAACAACCCTAAATTCTCAAATTCCCAAATTTGCTAACCATCAAATTTCCAAATCCCCCAAAATTCCCCCAATTTCTCTCATTCCCCAATCCTCAAACCCCCAAATTCTCTGAAATTCCTAATTTCTCCAAATCCCCATCTTCTCCTAACCTTCCCATCCTCTCCAAATCCCCATCTTCTTCATCTACCTATTTCATTTTCCCAACTTCCAAATACGCAAAAATTCAAAATCACTCACTTACGCATCGGATATCTAAACCCGAGATAACGTCTCATCCGGTCTCCATGAAAAACAAACTGGCCACCCATCGTCGATCGGTGCTCCATTATCTTCGGCCTGTCACGGCTTTAGAGGATTACACGTCGATTACGAGGCTCAATTTTAAACTGTCCGTATCCCTCTCGCCTTGCTTCAGCAACCCTTTGCGGGTTACTCCATGGTTTTACAATCAGTCACCCGTGCTGTGACACGACCGACGTCCAGAAGGGGTTGCCTCTTTTAACAAAAGCGGATTACATTTCCCATTCTGCATTCTTTCTCTTTTCTTTCGCGCTTCTCGTCGCAGCGAATCGACGTTCCAGAATTGTTGCTGATCGATAGCTTTCGACCTGAAACGACTCATCGATCGCCATTGCATACGGGACAAAATTAGGACTCTCTTGTGTCGAGTATAGGGGATGAAAGACATACTTTATTTTTAACGAATTGCTATAACTTTTATATGCATATAGATTTTTTGTATGTGGTCTAATTGTATTCTGATTATTTAAGGGGATGAAATAGGTTGTAACTAGATGAAAATTAGGTTTAAAAGTGGAAGAAAAAGCTTCACAAACTCAGGTAAACTCTGCTTAATTCTTTGACTTATATTTGCACAGTGTATTTGCACTGTGATTGAATTTAAAGTTCAGTATGCAAACTCCTCAAACAAAATATACTCAACATTTCTACGTGTCTTATTTGTGTTAACATTGCAGCAATTAAATAGCCCTGACACGATTGCAGAGACAATTATAAGTTAAGGGATTAAACAGACCTAAAAAAATAAATGTATCAACGATTAATATTATGTTTTAACATTAGAATTGTATGTTAGTTTTATGAATATTCGGCCAGTTACTTTTAAATTTAAAAAAAGTATGAGAATGAGTCAATGAGGGATGAAAAAATGAATAAATCAATTTATACACTTACTCATATTTTTTCTACCATAAAAGTTACCACACATTTCAACGTGCATCTTAATTGCATTTCTGAGAAGTCTAAAATGCATCAGTTTGACGCACCCTCCAAAAAATCCTATTTAAGATTTTGCAAAATTATTACATTATTTTTTTTATTTTTTTTCTTCACGGTTCGTTTTTAGGATCAATAAACTGCAGAATGGTTACACGCTTTTTCCGGCTCTTCATTTTTTTCCAACCCTCAACGACAGTTTCGCGCGTCACTGTTTACTGCGGCTCAACCCCTTTCGGCGTTCCAGGGCGTGGTGATTTTTTCAAAGGGTGTCAGCCGGTTTTCCGAAATCAAATGACCACAGTTTTACGGTTTTATTTCGAATGTTTCTTTCTTTTGTCCTGAGAGATTTATGTCCTTGTTCTTTGTATACGGAAGACTAGATTTATGTGATGGGGTTGAAGGCTCTGTTTACATTTTGGTAGAATTTTAAAGTCAACTTTAAACAATTAAAATGCATCAATTTGGTAGATCAGAACGTAGGAACTGGGATGAGCAAAATATGTAAACTTAGAGGATTAAAATACAGTTAAAATACATCTCATGTATGAACATATATTAACTTAGAAGATTGAAGTACATCAACTTAACAAATTAAAATACGTCAACTTGGAAGATCAGAATACATCAACTTACATGATCGAAATATGTAAGCTTAGAGGATTAAAATGCAGTATTTTGGACGGTTAAAATACATCTTATATATGAAAATATATTAACTTAGAAGACTGAAGTACATCGACTTGAGAAAATTAAAATGCATTAACTTGAAAGATCAAATCATAACAACTTGGATGATCAAAATATGTCAACATGAGGATTAAAATACAGCATGTGAGACGATTAAAATACACCTTAGAGATTAAAATATATTAACTTAGAAGGCTAAAATACATCAAGTTAGAAGATTAAAATATATCAACTTGACTACTGAATGAACTGACTAGATGAAATATGTGACTACTAGTGAATACTACATTAGCATACATCAAAAAATTAAAAAACGTCAACTCAAATTAAAATTGCATCTACATAAGGGTAGTATTAATCCTTTGCACTCGAAAATAATTCGACTGTTTGTAAACAGCAACTTCAAAACTTAAATGAATTTTCATGAGGTTATTATTTCTCTAATAATTTCCACTATTGTCTGTTTCACTATGTTTATACATCACACGTGTCATATTATAGAATGAGTTTAAAAATGCTTATTTCAAATTATTGTATTAAATAAAATAGTGACTGAGAGTCACCTCTCGAGCGCAAAGGTTTAAATCTATAAATCTACTATTAAATTGTATCAATGACAGAAAATAAATAAACCTTTGCCATTTTAAACAAATTAATTATATTTGTACCTAATCAAATTTTTATGCAAATACTTGTTGCGATCGAAGGTGCAACGTCCGAAGAAGAGGAAGGAAAAATTCAGGGCAGCATTAGAAAGTACTTGATGCGTACTCGGTACTTTGAAATTTCGAAGGCCCCTCCAGCGTAGACTGCCATATAGGTGCCCCCAGGTTTTTTTTTTTAGTATGAATGATGATGTATGGATGTTGGCTGGGCGCTAGGGGCTGGGTAAAGGGTTCCATTGTTGCACACCCCCCTCGACAACGAACCCTCTCTCTCTTCGTGCCAGAGACCATCGTGAAATATTGCCGGCTAGCAACAAACTGCATTCTGCAAGCTGTATACTGTTAATTTTATGCCGGATTTTTTTCGACACTCTATCACCCCTTGCACTGTTTGCTCTTGGTGCAAACGTTACTGTTGGAATCTTTTTTCTTTAATCATTTTTGTATGGTGATCTATAGTGATTTTGTTTAAAATCAATTGTTAACAAATTAGAATCATTTGTTGATGAAGTATCAATATTCTTTAAGTATAGATTATTTTTTAAGTCTAGATTTTTATTTTTTAGTTGCGTTAAGGGGTTGACATTTGTAGAAATATTATTGAAAAATTTCTTCAAAATAAATTGTTAATAAAATAAAATTGTTTCTTGTTGAAATATGTTCCCAGAGTTTTAATGTTTTTTATTTGTGTTTAAATGTTTAAATGTTTAAATTAAATGTTTAAAAGTTAAATTATAACCAGACTTCATGTATTAGATACACAATGAAACTAAATTTTAGAATGGTCACTTTTTTCATAAGTTTCATACATTTATACTTTCAGTTGAATTTATGAAGAATGTAGAGAAATTGTAATATATGCAAAATGTATATCTATAGTTTAAAATAATACAATTAGAATAATAGTTTGTTGAAATTTGCGAATACAGAAGAAGTTTTGAATACGGTGAACGGGAATTATGTTGTATCAGGCATGTGCCACATTCACCCCATTGTTCTTTTATGTATAAAAAGCTTTCCGCAACATCCTTTGATTCTTCCGCTTTTCACATGAATATGCATCCGTCTAATGCAGCTGGGGTTACACTTTCGTGAATAACATATTGAAGTCTCGTATACTGTTACACGCGAACATGTTTACAATTCTTTAAATAATATTTTCTTCTTACTTAATGATCGATCAACATGTGTCTGACGATTGATGAGGTGGTTTTGCTTTAATAATTATTACACAGAGGAAAATATTAAATTTGTCCTAATTATTGTTGTTTATTTTATGAGCATTGTCGATTATTTTATGAGTATGTTCGCGCACGTCAATTTACATAAAGTTTTTTTAAATTAATTCTTCAGAAATGTTGTCCGCCCCTGACGACGTTTAACCGCATTAAAGTATTAAGAGAAATCTATACATCAGCAACCATTATTGACTGTTTATCTTATTACCCATAACTTCACAAGTTTATTATTCATTAATTTATTCAACGTGAAAATTGTCAAACTTCTAAATTCATAAAAATGACACAAAAACCCATAAATGTGAAACTAAATCAATAATTGCAATAAGAATGAAAACGAACAATACTACTAGATAAAATCTCAAATTACTTAAAAGAGTACTTGACAACTTGACATTTCGTGATATAGTCGTTTAATAATACACAACCGAAAGAACTTCACCTTGTGTTAATTTTCATACATAATCACCCCCGAATTTTTGAAAGCAAGCTGGAAGAGCGAATCGAAAAAAGGAGAAGGTAAACTAAGTATCGAGCCCCGTTGCATCGAACAGAACAAAGAGAAGCGCAATTAATAGAGCCTGTAATCGAACACCCAACACGCGTCCTCTGAAATATGCAAATTCGATCGGACACGGTTTTAGAAATTCGCTTCGGCCCTTCTCGTACGCCAACAATGCGTGACTCCATCGACAATAGGAAATAATAAACCGTGATAAATAGCCGGGCAAATACGTACGACAATCATGGATCTCCTTTCTCCCGTTTCTGCTCTTCTCTCTCTTTCTCCATGAAACTCTCTCCTTGGTTGCTTCCAGGTGGACTGATTCATATTCCTGAACAAATACGTTCGGCAAATATCGCGCGGGGGTTGATGGGGTCGGCAAATAACGGCGTTAATTTCCTCGTGTGCTCTCAGTTTCGTTCAATGACGGATCTGAAAGGTGCTCCTTCGAGATGACACTCGTATTTGTACTCTTTGAACTTTCTGCGACATCGGCGTTTTAAGAGGATTCAAATTTTTCAGGGAATTTTTCTTCTAATTTTTCTCTTTATTCGAAGGCATTTTTGTTTGACAAATAATTCTACTCCGAGATGACACTTGTATTTCAACTCGTCTCTTTGAACTTTGTGCAACATTTTAAGAGGATTTAATAAACTAATATTGTTGCTTGTTAAAATATCAATGTTCCCAGAGTTTTAGTGTTTTTTATATTTATTTACATAAAAATGTTTAAAAGTTAAATTATAACCCAACTTTAAGGATTAAATGCATAATGAAACTAAATTTAAAAATGGTCACTTTCTCCAAAAGTTTCATACATTTATACATTGAGATACCTTTACTCGAAGGTACTTTTGATTCACAAATAACCTTCTGGTTAAAAAATTTGATAAACTTTCTTGAAATTTGTTTCTTGAAAAAATATCATTAATTTTTGAAATTCGTATACTAGTACTCATTGAAACTACACATCTAATAAAACAGTATTTGAATTAAATTAAAAGATGTGTAAAATCTGAGGTAACCCATAAATTGAACTATTTTCCTGCATATTAGATCTTCCTTGTTTTTCAGGTTTCATAGATTGATTTACAAATTTGAACAATTAATTTTTATTTACACATTGATACTCAAGAACATTTGCATAAAGGAGTATACATATACACTGTACATACAGTATATATACAAGTGTATTGCATATTCAGTATATATATGTATATTGCACATACAGTATATAGATATACATTGCACATACAGTATGTATATGTATATTGCACATGCAATACATACACAAGACAATAATATTACAAAAAATATTTCTCTATATTTTTATAAAACTATAAGTACGTTACTTCGTTACATTTTGAACTTGTAAACTTCTTTTCAAGATGCGTATGAAAGAGCGTCAGCAAAGATCCATTACACGATGGCAATTTTAGAGGCTTGAACCTTGAAGAGGCAGCACTAATCAAAAGTGGTCCACGGAGACAGATTGAGGGGCGTGCTGAAATAAATCAGTCTTTTGTTTTACGGCTCTAAAACGGCCGTTGGGGATTTCGAACGCGAAGTTACGTCCATTCATTAAAACACCCCAGCTGCGAGACCGAAAAGGCTTCGTGGCTCATTCAAAAACTACGTAATGGCCGTGATACGAATTATACCGTTAGAACGGTCTATGTCTTCGTGCGGGAAGAAATTTATTTTCATGCAAAACTCGCTATTTCAAGAACGTGCGCGTTAAACTATATTAAACGTTGTACATCGTTGAATTAATGGAGCGTAGATAATCTGAAGGCTGCATTTGACACGTTTAAAATAACACTTCTTATATTACTTTGCCTTCTTAAAAATAAAAAAACATTGATACAATTTCACGTGCTTGATTATTACGTATTAATACCAAAAGTGAAGTTGATAAAGGTGGAAGATTAAAATTGTTTATAATGAAATGAAAAGTTTAAGAAGTTCTCTCTCGGTAGACCATACCAGCAAATTTCGAATGTTAGCAATTAACCTTGCCCTATGATTTATTTGTCAGGTGCGTCACAACTAATCACAGCTACAATATTAAAACAAAGAAAGTTGAAATGTTATGTCAATTTGGTATCGATCGTTGACTATGCAAATAACTGGACTTGAACTCCAAATTGCGTATCCAAAATTCGAGTAAAATTGATCACGAAATACGAGTGCGTCAGACTCGTCAAAACAGTGCAAGGGGTTAACGATTATTCCGACGTTAATCGCCATAAATTCCGTGAAATTCGCGACAACTTCGACGTTACTTATCGTAATCCATTGTTCATCCGAGAAGGTATGCGTGAATTAGACAACGGCGTAAAACGTTTCGCAGGTAAAAACGTTAATGAAATTTTCGCGAAATTTGGATGTCAAGGTGTTGCTCGTATGGGCGTGCACCGTTGACTATCCCGAAACGCGTTGCTGCACCGTGTCTCCTTCATAATGACGTATTGCATTCGCATAATCCCAAGGTAACAGTAAGTGGATAAATCTTAAAATAATCCGTGCACAGATAGTTGAGATAAAAGAAGTGCGTTGACGGGTCATCAACGGAAAGTAAGGGGTTAAACGATGCATTGTAGCGGAATTGATTGGAATTAATGTTTCCGTACCTCGTCCCTCAGGACCTTCCCGATGAAAAGTAAGGATCAAGCATAATGAACTGTCCTTTGAGATTCCAATTACCCCTATCGATCAAAATAAATCGCCGCTCCAAACGTACTTCTTGCAAATCGAATATCTCTTTCAGTTTTATTTAAAAACGTTCTTAATGTCGCTGAACATTGTTATATAATCGAACATATTGTACTGGTAATGGTCGAGATAAGCGCATGATAATTTATTTTTAAACGGAATCGCGCGACACTTGTGCTCGAACTTTCAATTATTCTTACGAGAGAGACAGCACGTGAAAATTATTTTGTAGAGTCTGTAATATTATTGAGAAAGATGGTGGGTCAATCGGGTGCTGATTGAGATTAAGGTATTCAAGTTCAATTTTTAGGTGTTGTGATTGTGTAGAAATAGGTTTTACGCATTTTAAAAAGAATTTGTAAAATGGAGAAGAAGTATGTGGTTTGTAGTTGAAGTTAGAACACTCGGCTTAAACTGTATTTTAAAGATGTGGATTTTTAAATGAAGTTTGAGTAAGACACCTTCAATCCAATAATTTCGACCAATTTTAATAATTCTAATAGCCAATGATTTTAATAAGTTTCAAAAAATAAGAGAATGAAAGATGTGTGAATTTTAAGTCAAATTTCAATATGCTAGAAATATACACTTTTGAATCAAGATTTTGTAGTGAACCTTCATGCTAAATTGTCAATGTTGTATTACTTTCAAGCAATCTTTATAATTTCTAAACAAAAGAAGAAGAAAACTTTAATATCAAATTTTCTGCGCAATCATAGTGTTTCAATTTCTCAAAACGTGAAAATAAATGCTTTCCATCGAAAGTGAAAGTACTGAACTTTTTTCCAGAAGTTGAACTTTCAAATCAAGTTTCCTATCGAGCTGGAACTGGAGTTTCCAGTCGAATTTCTAGAAACAAGAACACGAGCAATAATACTCTCTTTAAAATCAGAGAATTTTACAGAAAAGATACAAATTTCGAAATCAGTTATTAACCTAACTTAACCAAACTTTCATCGTCACAAGTAAAATAGAATGCAAGTAAAATCTTCCATACATTAACGTGGACTTTCACATCGAGTTTCGTTGTCAAATTTGCGTAGAGAAACTGCAGTTCAGAATCTGAAGCAGAAGGTATCGAAAACAAAAATGTACAATTTCACTGGATAAAGTCGAAGTCGATATGTTTTTTGAGTGTGATCCGATAGTGTGCATCGATGAATCTGAGCGCAGTGCAGAAGAATGCCCGATAATATTATTATTGCGCGGGCGCGGGTCAATAATCGAGCACGTTGCCTGGCGACGGTGCTCCTGCTCTCTCTCAGCCTCCGGGATTTCTTCTTCTGCGACTAGTCCTGCAGCTGCAACGCGCAGAACTCCAGCAACCTTCATTACATCCTCATCGGACCGGTTTCATATCTTCTGGCTGATATACGTCGCCCCTAGCCTCCTAGGTAAGTCTTACTTTCGATCGAACCTCTTCTACTGACCTCTCCGAAGCCTTCTTTCTTTCTTACTCTACTTGACGGCGTCTGACTTTCAATATAGTCATAGACTTGAGAAATAGTTGCATGCTTTTAAGATTGGAGAACACAGACTTTTAAGCTAGTTACAGATCTTTAAGTTCGTCGTGGACTTTCGAGAGAGTTAAAGACTTTTAAGCTAGATGTAGCTAGTTGTAGTTTAAGCTAGTTGTTTTTTAAGATAGTTGCGGACTTTCACCAGAGTTCCAGAAATTTAGCTAGTTTCAAATTTTTAAGTTCGTCGCAGACTTTAAAGGTAGTTGATAGATTTACGTTGTTAGAGACCTTCCACTCACTTGTAGATTTTTAAGGTTGCAGACTTCCAAAACTTTTCGCAGAATTTTGCAGTTGCTGGCTTTCAAGATAATTCTAGATTTATAACATAATTGCGGACTTTAACTATTATAAGTAATCATTGTAAGACTTAATTAATGTAACTATCTCTGCACCTTCGACTCTGATGCTATTAATCTACAAGAACTTCATCGGTCAATTTGTATTACCATCATCTGTATTATCATCTGTGTATCTAAATTTCCAGTTCAATGGTTCAGTTATGTGGAGAAAAAGCAGACTGCTCGCCAATTCCAAGTTACAGGATGAACAGAACCTTGCAGCACGGTGTTCGATCGCCGGCAGGTTCGAGAGACTATGCGGATTTAAGTTGAGCGATTTATCATCTTTCCAAAAATTCACCACACTTTTGTACCGACCTACTGACGGTGCTAATTTGGGGGTCGTCAGAGCTCTCTTTGGTAAGTCACGAAATTAAAAAGTTCATTCAGATCAATACTTTAAAAGTGATCTATACAATTCACAGTATTCTCATATTATTAATTTTGGTACACTTATCGTTTGGTTGCGAAATGAAATTAGTATAAAGAACTGCTATTATTGTTGCAAAGAACTATTTGAAAAAATTAAATGAAAGTTTGCATGGAACATTTCCAGGGTTGTGCATGGTGTTAGACGTGGTAGAAGAAAGAGGACTGTCAGACGTGGACATAAAATGGGGAGATCCAATGGAGTGTCACTTCCCATTGATTCACGGAATGAAAGCCCCGTCACTGCCATGGATGATACTGATTTTCACTGTAATGTGGATGGGTGCCTTCGGTATCATGCTGGGCTTTCGCTTCAAGGTCGCCTGCGCCTGTTTCGTCATTCCTTATTGGTACATCTTCCTGCTGGATAAAAGCTACTGGAACAACCACACGTATCTCTATGGAATCGTCGCGACTCTCCTCTGGGGTACGGAGGCTAATAAGTACTTGTGAGTTTGAAACGAAATAGTCCCATCCGAGCGGAAAAATTGTTCGAAAATTGACATTATCAATTTATTTAATTTCAATCGAAAAACGTTATTCAAAAATCGATATTGTTACCGATAATGAGACAAGATTGCTTTAAATACAATTTCAATCAGATCTACATCTTGGAACCCAGATTCAAACTTTTGAGAAAAAATTTCAACTGATTTATACATTTTTATAACTTACATACTCAGTATCATTATAAAAGTCCAACAAAGTTAAATTTTTGAAACACTGTCCTGAAATTTGTTACCTAAGTTTGAGTATTTTTCAAACTTGCTTATCTAAATTTTGTCTACTTCAATACAGTTGTCCTAACTTTTTACTTTTACTTCAAACTTTCATTGAACGTAAAAATAAAATTAGACATAAAAGTACATTTGAACTAATAAGTTATCAAACTCCGAAGAACGTTCAATAGAATTAAGAATTACGGAATCCTCTTCTTACAGTGCACTGGACGCGTTGAAAACGACAGAAGCTACCGTGCCGTTATGGAATTACTTCATCTTGAGATTTCAATTCTTCGCGCTGTACTTTCTGGCGGGATTAAAGAAATCGAACGCGGAATGGCTGTCAGGGTACGCCATGACGAATTTGTCCACGCACTGGGTCTTCAGCCCGTTCAAGTACGTCGATTTCGAAATTCACGATTAATAAAATTAGAATAATAAAATTGACATAACGTTCCAGATTATTTTTGACCACTGAACAAACAGATTTTTTCATAGTCCACTGGTTCGGATTTATCTTTGACCTCACCGTTGGATTTTGGATGTTGTTTGATAAAACACGTGTCCCTGCAATGATCTTCTGCACCGCCTTTCATCTGATGAACTCTAGGCTGTTCAGTATCGGTGAATACTCATTTCTATGATAATTTTGGGACAGATATCTTTTGAATAAGAATGTAAACAACTTTAGTGTCGACTTGATGAAGTTTGTTCGTTTCATCGTGATTAACGAAAAAAATATTTAGTGTCGAAGATGAAATTTCACTGTATTACTTAATAGTTTTTAATAGTAATTTAATAGTACAGTCTTAAAGCCAACATCAAAACAGTAGTTCACTATTATTTTTGATAATCACTGGATAATTTGAAGTCAGCAAGTTATTGACATTTTACTTAAGTAAATTTATTTACTTAATTATAAACATCAAGTTAGGTTAGGTTGTGTGAATAAATCTGAATTATAACAATAAACAAGACACTTCGTTATTTTTGTTCTAGGAATGTTTCCATACGTGTGTCTCGCAACAATGCCACTGTTCTGCAGCACCGATTGGCCCCGAAGACTCGTATCTTTCTTCAAGCACAATATTTCTTTCCTTGCACAAAATCTCCGAATTAAACGAAATTCTGTAAAACGATTAAGTGCCGGTACGTCAGAGACATTAAACCAAAAAAATTGCGAGATGTCTAGTGGCAAGTTACGAGACGAAACAAACGGTAATTCGATGAACGATAAACATAGAAAAAATACGACAGATTCGAGGAATCGTGAGATGATTCGTAAAAATTTTAAAGACTGTGTCAAACCAACGAAGGTGACAAAGAGACAGAAGTTCGTTGTGTCTCTGTTGTTATTTCATGTATTTTTACAATTTTTCTTGCCGTACTCCCACTTCATTACGAAGGTAATTTAGAAAAGGAGATGTTTATGATTGCGGTGTAATTGATGGGATTTCATTTAGGGTTACAATAATTGGGTGCCGGGTATGTATGGATACTCCTGGGATATGATGGTTCACGTTTGGGATACTATATTGGTTGTTATTAAAGTTCATGATAATGTGAGCAATGAAGATCGTTATCTTGATCCTAAGGCATGGGTGCAAACTGATAGATGGAAGACACATGGTGATATGGCTAGACAATACGCTTTTTGTTTAAAAGTATGTTAGTTTTATTAATGATATTTTTTGGACACTTGTAACATGTTGTTCAATATGTGTATTGAAGTATTATTCAATTTTCAATTATTTTTCAAAAATTCAATTTTCAATTATCATTGAATTATTTCTAAATGTAGAAATGTAATAAATGAACAGTATGTACATTCACGTTTGCAGGATAATCTGATCGAGCAAGAAAGCGAACGCAACGGCAAAACAAAATGGACGCCACTGTCAACTAATTTAAGCATTTATATCGACGTGTGGTGTTCACTGAACGGAAGATTCCAACAAAGAATGTTTAATCCGAATGTCGACTTGTTGACAGTAGATTGGCACCCGTTTAAGCCCATCTCGTTTTTAATGCCCCTATTGTCGCAATATAATTCGTACAGGTACGAACAAAGTAATCTATTACAAACCCAGCCATTCCCTACTAAAGTTTATTACCGAACAAATAAATCCACGTACATGCAGTTAGAGTTACAGTAGACTTTGTACTGCAATCTTTATATGGGAATGATGTAATATCAAAGAGGATGGAGAAAATGAAAAAATATTCATTATTTCAGGATTTGTCGAAAATTGACAAATTTAATTTGACCAGAATTGCAACTTCATTCATTTGGATTTAATTTGACCAGAATTGTAATTTCATTCGTTTAAATTTAATTTGACCACAATTATAATTTTCATTGTAATTTAATTGACTGAATTTGAATTTTTTCAGAATTATAATTGAAATTGCAATTTAATTTTCTGACATTTTTACTCAAAATTGTAATGGTAATTTAACTAATGGTTTAAATCATTCAAAATTGTAATAATAATGTAAATAACAGTTCAATTTACTAAAAATTATTAGATTACTATACAGCCTCACATAATTAACAAAGTTGCATTTTGTGTACAGATATAAACTAGAAGAAATCCAGCAAGACGTTTACGCCTGGTCGAACGATACAGACGTGCTTTTCGTAGCCGATTTCCCAGGAATGCATTTGGACAATTACATCTCCAAAAACTTCACCAACGTCTCATTAACTGTACTAGAAGGAGAAGTGAAATACAGCGACGAGAATAAAGGAAAGGGTGTGATCGTTTCTAAAGGATCATCGATCCCCATAAAAACGGGTCAATTTCACAAAGTAGAAACAATCAGCACTTATCCAGCCTGCTACATGTACACCTATACTAATCGAAACAAACAGAAATCGGAATCAGACAGGTATTTATGTATTTTCCTCATGAGTTCTTACGATGAACAGTTTTCTGATAAATAACAAGGTTAAATAACAAAATTAAATAACGAGATTAAATAACAAGGTTAAATAACAGGAAGATTGTTAAGTAACACTCTACGTTCAGTGATATATGTATGTATTTACTGAGAAATATTTTGAAAACTGATTAAATGAAGTTTCAAAGTTGCATATTGCATAGGAAAAGTATACAGGGAGTTTCACAACTGGTAGTAATTCAAAAACCAAGCTTCAAATCCCATTTTTGCAAAGGAAAAATTTGTTCAAGAAATTCATTTATTGAATTTGAAAAATCATGTCAGTTACAATCCCTTTCCGAGAGTAGCACTTGTGAGACAACCTGTATAATATGCACCTAAACATTTAAATTGCATAAAATGTCATGTGTTACTTCCCTTTACTTTTGATTACGTAAATACTAAATTTTAATATATTAATAATATTGTTTATGTATAATTGTTTTTCAGGACAAGTGACCTTGATGAACAAAGAGAACCCCTGTCAATACGAAAAGAAATTAATTACAAAGTCGACGCATGGTTGAGGTCCTTCAATCATATAGCAAATGCATTTTTTTACCTAGTTTATAACGTTCCTATGGTGCGGAGGGTGCAGGTTAATAAATAATGTCAATTGCATCTGTATTGTTGAATTAATCCTAGATTTTCTGGAATACACTTTAAAACGGTATTTAGTTTTTACCTTAAAGGAGTATTTAGTTCCTTATCTCACATGACATGTGTTTAGTGATAAAGTGATAACAATTTTATTTCATTGTTAACGATTCAGTGAAGACTTGTGTATTTATGGTTTAGAGGGATTGTTTATGTGGAAACTATTATATGTTTAGTGAACATAGAAACTTTAAATAGGAAATTTTATGAGTGTGCTTGCTATTAGTGAATTTAATGCGAATGGTGTTGTAGCAGGTTTTGTATATTTATAATTTAGGAAGATGCTGGTTTATTTATTTAGAAGTTTCATTTTAGAGCAAGTTTGCGAAGAAATTGAAAATAGAGAATGTAAACAAATTCTAAATAAAATTTAGGATATTAGAAGTTTAGATACTTAGAAGTTTCGAAATTTAGAAACTGGGAAAGTAACAAATTTAAAAATATAGAAATTTGGAAAGGAAAAAATTTATAAATTGAAAAATTTATAATTACAAAAAATTTGGAAAATAAAGAATCGAGAACAACAGACATTTAGGAAATAGAAAAATTTGAATAATAAAAATTTGAAAAGTAAAACATTTAAAATAACAGACATTTGGAAAGTAAAAAATTTAAAATTATAAAAATTTGAAAAGCAAAAAGAATCACAAAAATTTCAAAAGTAAAATTTTCAGAATCGCAGAAATTTCCAATCTCTCCAATTATCAAATTTCTAAATCCAGAAATTCCAGATCTTCCAAATTGAAAAGATCGGCCTGAAAAATTGACTGACAAAATTTTATGAGAAGTCAAAATTCGGAACAGTGTGAAGCAATTTTTACAAAAAAAAATTTTTATTTGGATGCAAATAAGAATTGTAATGTATTTAAATACTAGAAGATATATTTATTTGTATGAAAATATATTTGGTACCCAGATGAATTTACAAAAATCCCAAACACGTTATTAATACGAAGAAATGTTCCACTTCCCTGTATTTCAAAGACGTAAAAATAAATTCTCATCAAGTTATAGCCATTAATTAAGCGCTATTAATCATTAATATTAATTACGTTATTCAAAGACATCGCGGTCGTAAGTATGTCAACTCGACCGCGACAAGATAGACATAACATATCGTGCGACTAATAATAAACTGAAATCGGTCTTTCCTGTTCGAATAAATTTAAAAAAAAACCTTATGACGAAATTAATCTCGGAGACGTTGAACTTGACAAGCGTAGAAAGACGTTAAATACGAATGTGTGATGAAGATAAATGGTCAATAGCTTTTTTCGATTACTCGATCACGACTTTCGATCTCTGGTGGAATAAAATTTACGAAACATTGATAACCACACGGTTTCAGTAATTTCACGCTCCGATAAAGAATATTCTTATCGGACACATAATTTCTGATAGAATATTGAACTTTGATATAAAAACGTCTCTGTGTCAACAACACGCGTAGATGAAAATAAGACTAGCAATTTTTTTTTTTTAATTATTTATTGCATGATTATAGGTTGATCTGATTGTGCGATGATTATTGATAAATATTTTTTAGTATTTTACAGAGTTTCACAGGGTGTTTGTTATGAGAGAAATTGACTGTCAATAGATTAATTATTAATTTGTGTAAAATTGGTCATTTTGTCGTTGATTGTTTATTTGTACAAAATTAAACGTTTTTAGCATTGACTATTTATTTTGTACAAAATTAATCGTTTTTAGCATTGATTATTTATTTTGTACAAAATTAATCGTTTTTAGCATTGATTATTTATTTTGTACAAAATTAATCATTTTTATCATTGATTACTAACTTGTACAAAATTAATCATTTTTAGCATTAAATATTAATTTGTTTAGAATTAATCATTTTCAGCATTGATTATTGATTTGTACAAAATTAATCATTTTTATCATTGATTATTAACTTGTACAAAATTAATTATTTTTAGCATTAAATATTAATTTGTTTAGAATTAATCATTTTCAGCATTGATTATTAACTTGTACAAAATTAATCATTTTTAGCATTAAATATTAATTTGTTTAGAATTAATCATTTTCAGCATTGATTATTGATTTGTACATTGTACATAATTTCTCTCATTGATTTTTAATTTCTACAAAACTAATCATTCGTTAATATTGGCACAACGTCAAACAAGAGATTCTGTTATAACCTTTGAAATGCATAGATTTAAAAAACTGTGTTTCGTATCTCAACGACTAAAAGATTTCTTCGCAAAGTAAGGTAGAAATTGCAAGACGCGAAAATCTGATACAACTGGTATCGTCTTAATAAGCTTCTTCGTTTGATAAGCTGTAAGTAAATGCATCCGGTAGATTTAATAGTCGCGTCAGTAACGTACCACCATTTTATGCAACCTAGTGCGCAACCGCGAACAATCCGTTTTATTCTGTAACTCGAATAACCTTCTTTCGTGTGTATATTGAAATACTCTTATTAAATTTTCAAATAAATGAAGAATTAGAGTGCATCTGCTAATAAGCTACAACCGGGTATAACTGTACGCGTGCGTTCAAGAACGATTTCGAGATATCGGTAGAGAAATACTGTTCGCTACTTTCAGTCGATTGCAAACTTTACTGATAAGAATTTAATGAGTTGCAAATAACGTTTTTAAGTTCGCAGTAGAATTAGTTTCACAATGTCACTGTGAGTGTTGTTGAAGTCGAACGAATAAATCAGGTATTAAAATTGTTACACATATTTTCAAATTTATGGATTTAGAAATTTCGAAGTAGACTTTCAAATTTTGAGTTGTTAGGATTTTGGTATTGTAAGGAGATTTTTGAAGTTTTGAGAGTTTTGAAATACACTATTCCTAAATTTTTTTTAAATTCATTTTGTTCAAATCCTGAAATTCCTAAATTCAAATATCGAATTTGCCAAGTTCCTCAAGTTCTAATTCTCCAAATTCTCAAGCCCCCAAATTCTCAAATCCTCAAAATCTCATATACCAAATTTCCAATTCTTCAAATTCTCGGCCCCCAAATTGTCATATATCAAATTTTCAATTCTCCAAATTCTCATATATCAAATTTTCAATACTCCAAATTCTCAAACCCCTAAATTCTCAAATCCCCAAATTTTCATACATCAAATTTCCAATTCTCCAAATTCTCATATACCAAATTTCCAATACTCCAAATTCTCAAACCCCCAAATTCTCATATATCAAATTGCCAATTCTCCAAATTCTCATATATCAAATTTCCATCTCTCCAAATTCTCGAACCCCCAAATTTTCATACATCTAATTTCCAATTCTCCAAATTCTCATATACCAAATTTCCAATACTCCAAATTCTCATATATCAAATTGCCAATTCTCCAAATTCTCATATATCAAATTTCCATCTCTTCAAATTCTCGAACCCCCAAATTCCCATATCTCCAAATTTTCAATCTGCCTAATTCCCTAATTCCTCAATTTCCAAATTCTCAAATTCCCTAATTCCTCAATTCTCAAATTCCCGAATACCCAAATTCCCAAATTCCCAAATTCTCAAATCCACAAATTCTAATTTTCCCAAAATTTCCAATCCCAAATTCCTAAATTCTCTCACACAAAAATAAACCTCCACAAAAATTTCACCATTCTTCAATTTCAACCGTGATCAAATTTCCGCCCCGCCAGTTCAAACACCCCTTAACTACAACTACCACATACCACGTGACAGTGCAAATCCCCAACATTCACGAAGAGTAATGAAATAATGAATATTTCTCCTCGGCCAGAAGATGGAGTGCAAGTAGAGTGAATCAGCGGACGTTATCATTATCATATCATGATCATCTGAATCGTAGCCTGTTGCTTTCCAACTGCCATAGCTGATCGAATCGTTGCTTATCTAGGTACGTTGCATAGTGAAAGAATGTAGACTGTCAGTTACACCGTGCTACAAAGTGAACTTTAATAGAAACCAAGGAAACTATGTAGCACAATTGCATCTGTGATAAATTGATTACAACATCGGTGAACATAGACATAGTGGTTGCAATCGATCAAGATCCAAACGATCGAATCGTGGTAATATGTTTGCCAAGCGATTATAGTGACTGTGATGTGGTAATAAAATTAAATGAAGTTTCTTTGAGAAATATCATGGATGTAATCACGGGATTTGACGCATAGATGCGAAAGATTGTCACCTGTTTATGAAGATAAGAGATACGTCGATTGTTTGGACTGCTCATTTTCAAGTTTAATCGACTGGAGAGTAATAAACGGTAACTCTTAATTCGTATATTTTTACAATTCATGAAATGTAGTTTTATTTAGAGGTAGATATAGTTTAATGAAAATGGGTGAGTTTTTGGATTCATGTGCTGAGACCTAAGGGTGTGATTGATAATTTGACAGATTTACATTTCCAACTGTCAACTTGTTAGACGCACTTGGGAATATAATCGGAGATTTATATAAAAGAAAAATGATATTTGAATGGGTAAATACTATATGAAGTCCTCTTGATTTATAGTCAAACTTTTAACAGCATAAGTAACTTGTGTTCAAATATTGTACTTCACAATTTAAGAAATAGTTACATTTTACTGTTAAACAAATAATAATGACATTAACTGTCTGTTGAACAATTCTGCTGTTTTTTGAACAGCTTCTCCCAAAATGAGTTATAAATAAAATGTCTGTCTTTCAAACAATTAATCCTCTACCAAAATCGAATATAAATAAAATGAATGTTCACATAGCTCCTCCACAAAGTTACAAAATTTCGTAAATAGATGAACACACAATAATACAATTTTATTAACACACATTTTATTTCAATTTTTATATCAAATTTTCTTATCTCAAATTAAATTACGTAATAAACCCAGACAAATTATGATAATTGCAATTTTCAGGTGAAACAATGCCTGAAAATGGAAAATACGACGCATCGCTCAACGATCCCCTTCTGCAGTCGATGGACAAGCTCGGCACAGGGTCCAATTTTCTCTGGATGATATTTATTTTCACGTTGACACCGACGATATTCAACGGAATGCATTCCTTGTCCTACATCTTTATCGCCGACGTGAGATTAACAATAGAAATTTTGTATGTCTTCAAAGGATGTAATGACGTTGCTGTCGTCAATAATTTATAACTATTTGAACATAGATCCCGAATCACTGGTGCTCGATACCAGTTTTGACAGCGGCTAATTGGACCGACCAACAAATAAGAAATATATCCTCGTCTGGTTCTTGTACCATGTATAATTACGACTACGAGTATTTTGCGCATATTGGATTCCAGCAGGCTTTGGAGTACAAAATTACGCATACTATTCCTAACTCGGTGGAGTGCGGGGCGAGAACCTTTGAGGAGAGCGCTGATGGAACTTCTCTAGTTCAAGATGTAAGTCTTTGAAAGTTACGTTTATATGGATTTTGTCTAACTTGGAGATTTATAGATTTATGGATTTGTGGATTTGTGGATTTGGGGATTTGGGGATTTTTGGTTTTTGGATTTTTGGCATATAGAATTAATATATATAAAATTTCGAATTCTCCATATTCACAAACCCCCAAATTCTCATATATCAAATTCCCAATTCACCATATTCTCAAATATCAAATTTACCAAACTCCTAAATTTACAAAACTTCAAATTTTCAATCTTCCTAATTCCCAAATTGCCATATTTTCAAATCTTCAAATTTTGAAATCCCTAAATTCCCATATATCAAATTTTCTAAATCCCCAAATTCTCAAGTATCAAATTTTCTAAATCCCCAAATTCACAAATATCAAATTTTCCAAATTCTTAAATTCCCAATTCTCCGAAATCTCAAATCCCCAAATTCTCAAACATCAAATTTTCTAAATCCCCAAATTCTCAAATATCAAATTTTCTAAATCCCCAAATTCACAAATATCAAATTTTCTAAATCCCCAAATTCACAAATATCAAATTTTTCAAATTCCTAAATTCCCAATTCTCCAAAATCTCAAATCCCCAAATTCTCAAACATCAAATTTTCTAAATCCCCAAATTCTCAAACATCAAATTTCCTAAATCCCCAAATTCTCAAACATCAAATTTCCTAAATCCCCAAATTCACAAATATCATTTTTTCCAAATTCCTAAATTCCCAATTCAAACACGCAAAACGAGCGATCAAAGGTCCGCAATTTACCGGTCCAATTTATTTTGCAATTACCACATTCTAATATCGATCATTAATGACCGCAACACCTGTCACACTGGCAAATAATTAGAGAAAACCTGTTAATCGGGTTTGAAATTATTTCAGTGGGATTTGGTTTGCGACAAGACTGCAGCTCGTTCGAGCACTCATATGGCTCTGTCGCTCGGAAAATTATTGGGCAGCGGTTTCTTTGGATTTTTGGCAGACAAATATGGCCGAAAAACTAGTTACACCATCGGTATAATATTGTTGATGACTTCTGGTCCGCTTGGTGCGGTCGTTCCATGGTACTGGGGCTTCATGGTCACCAGATTATTTAATGGCGTCAGCCACGCAGCTATACAGTATTCTTCTTTCACCATACGTAAGTTAGGTCGTAAACTGCATATTTCACGGGTAGTTCAATATATTGTAGCTTCTTTAGTTGTTATGTCTTCATTAGTTTCATTTCATTACGGTTTCATTAGTTTTCATTATTTTTTTTCTACGACCTTTAATAACTCCGGTTAACCACTTAACCCCTTACACTATTTTGACTGTGACGCACTTGTACTTCCGCTGTGATTAATTTTAATCGAATTTTAAATAGGTTCAATTTGAAGTTCAAGTCCGATTATAATTTACACAATCAACGATTGCATAATATCAAATTGACATAATTCTTAGTTTTAATATTGTAGCCGAGTCACTTGTGGCTGACCTAACAAATAAATCATAGCGCAAGGGTTAACCCTTTCACTTCTATGTCGACATCACATTTCTCTTAGATCTTATAAATAATTTAGATAAACACATAGGTTCAATATGTATATTTTCATTTATTTACTACTTATAATAAATGAAAAATTGGAACGCACTGTTCCAATACATTTGATTGTATTGGAACAAATAATCCGAGAATAAACCTAACTTAAGACATCCTTTCAATATTGACTTTGGAATGTTGCAGTGACGGAGGTAGCAGATGAGAAACATAGACAGTGGATGGCAATCGCCTACAACATCGGCTATGCTTCAGGAATAGTAATTGTGCCTGGAATAGCTTATTTGTTGCACGAATGGAGATACATTCAACTAGCGATATCCCTACCAGCTCTGTTATTGCTGATACACATGTGGTACGTTAATCGTTGCTGCATTCACCTTGAACATTCGATCGGATATCAACAATCTTCTTATCTTGTATTGTTTGATCTCACCGCTGCATGTGGGATTAGATAATTAAAAGTGTAGTGATTTATGATCACTGATTAGATCGAAAATGCTTTAGATGCTTGCTAAAGGTAGATGTTTACTTGAACAATGTTTATTTAAACTATGGTCGATTGTGGTGGTCGTTGATCTCTCTGGACAATGGTAAAAATAAATTCTCTAATTCGTATATTTTAGACTACTTTAAATTTTGGAGAAAGTTTAGTCATTTGAAACTTTACTTTCCATGTGTCACTTCAACGGGTATAATTAGACTTCTGTTATACAGGGTGTTTCACAGCTAGTGTAGGTCCCTGAAATGGGGGTCAGACGTTCTGTATTACCAACGCAAGCTTCCACTACAACTATGGCAATACAACAAGCGTTTACCGTAATTAAACTTCACCGTAATAGACTTACGAAGGGGTTTATACGTTTATAGGTTTATGCCAGAGTCTCCACGGTGGTTAATATCTCAGAATCGACGAAGGGAAGCAAAGGTCATAATCGACAAAGCGTGCAAGGGAACTGCCATTGAAGCGCCATCGTCAACAGCTGCATTCGTCGATCGAGGTCAAGAATTGAAGGTCTCGGATCCTCGGAAGGTGAAAAATGCGGTGAATTCCGTTAAGGAAGAATTACGTAAAAACATCAAAGGATTCAGAGTTCTGATCGCTAATGGCGAGTTGAGGAAGCGAATTCTTATTACAAATTTTAGTTGGATGGTCGCCTCACTTTGCTATTATGCTTTAGGTACTCCTCGCTGATTATGTCAAATATAGTCGAATAAATCATTTAATTAAATATAGTCATATAATCAACTCATGCTCAAATCTCTTATATCATATACAATCAAACAATCAATCATTTGTATCAAGTACAATCAAATAACCAAATTATTTATATCAAATACAATCAAATAATCAATCATTTATATCAAGTACAATCAAATAATCAAATCATTTATATCAAATAGAATCACGCATAATATAAATCAAATTAATAAACACACAAATATAAATCAAATATAATCAAATATAATTATAATGGATGGTTTTCCAATGTTTGCAGCTCTGAACCTGAATAACTTCTCAGCAAATCGATACATTTACGTGTTGATGATGGGTCTGACAGAAATACCAGCTTATTTAATACCAACACCGATTTTAATGGTAATTGGACGACGAACTGGAAGTTCAACGTTATACATCATAGCATCCTTCTGTTTGTTATGTATTCTCACGATACCGACGACGGACGCCGACACGATTATGGTCATCTCTTTGATTGGAAGATTCAGCGCGACAGCTGGTTATGGTATCGCCATCTTGCATAGCTCCGAACTTTTTCCTACGGTAAGAAAAATCAATACTTATGAATACTTGTAATCTTCTGATCAAGCTTTTATGGCCAAAGTAGCAAATTTCAAAGTTCAGAGACCAAAGTAGCTTTTGATCTAGAGATCAAAATTTAGAGTATGGAGCTCCGAGTCCCACATACAGAGTGAATAATCTGGAGTCTAAAATCCAATATCTTAAATACGACGGTTAGGTCTTAGCTTGAAAGTCTAAATCTAAAACCTAAAGTCTAAAGGCTAGATCTCGAAAATCCGTACATACATAAATTTTGAGAATAGCACTTGAACAAGTCAATGATAGTCAACTTGTATTGCCAGAAATTTGTATGATTTTCTATGAATATTGTCAGTGAACCAATAGTTCAGACAAAGCTGTCCTATAGCTCAGATAACATAAACAAATTTTTTCTGATAATATCCTAATGGGTATAAAATTATTTGTGACTATTACGCTGCGGTAAAATTTCACGAATCTCGCTCGAAAGTGACTTAGCCCTCGTAACTCGGCACACCCGTTTCAATTAAGCATTCCAATTACTTTTTACAATGTCCACAATCTCCTTTGGAACAGGTTTGCAGGAACTCGGCCGTAGGAACGAATTCCGCGATGTCCCATGTCGGAAGCGTGGCTTCACCTTACGTGGCTGATTTATTGGGCGCTGTGGCGTGGTGGGGCCCGACCACTCTTTGCGGTGGTTTAGCATTGTTGGCAGGATTGTTTTGTGCGACATTGCCGGAAACACGTGGCAGACCGTTGGCTAATACGCTCGACGAGGAAGTCGCGGAAGGACGAGACAATGTGTCGCTGACCAACTGCTGGAAATTTAGATGAGATGATGTCCATTCTCGACAGCGTTCTCCAATATGATACCATATTTTTCTACCCTTTTTACAGAAACAATTCATACTGGATATCATAATTACATGTATACACGCATTATTTTATCGTATAGTATAAGTTGAATAGAGGTTAAGTTATAGATAGTCGAAATGATCTCCATCGATTTCAAATAACATTTTTGCTACCATTTTGATTTTTAACGTTATCGTGTCATTAGTATAATTGGTCCATAATTTTATGTAACTACATTTGTATAATGGGTCCACATTTTTATGTGTTTACATAAGTACAATGTGTTCACATTTTTGTGTGTCTACTCTTTGTTGAGACACACTGCTTTAAGAATGTTGTTATATTTAACAATCACTGCCAAATTTTTTGAAACGAGAAATGAGGTCAGCTCAAATGTGCTTTCCACGTGTTTCACTAATATTGTACATAGTTATCGTCAAAGAATGTGGTCCCGCTGTTAATGTAACACGTTATGCGTTATAATATGAATGTGGGTCACCTTCTAAATTTGGTAACTAAGTGTTAATTGGACGACAAGTTACGAAGTTTTTTATGGTAATTTTATTAGGACGAAAAGAATGAAATAAATTCGTACTGATTTATAATACTAAGTTGTTTCCATCATTTAAGACCTTATCCTCCTTTTTATATCTGATATTTGTATCAATATTTGTATTAAAAAGAACAAAGAATTTATCGTTTAACATATCATTAATCCTTTCGGCTAATTATTGTATAGCAACTTACTTAATATTTGAATATAAATTGAATAACTTTGTTCATAAAATTTGATCATTTGGTTCAAGTTAAAACAAATGAAATTATCGTATAATTATTTCAAAATTCTCAATTGAAGGATGAATTTAAATTACAATTTTTATTAAACTCATTTCATCAGAAAATGGTGAGGCTAATCGATCTATTAAATGCACATGCACGATAAAATTAATCAGTGAATCATAGATACGCCATGTGTTTGAATGCAATTAGATAACATTTCTGGATCCGCCAGATGGTCGCAGCTATCGTTTCGATACGGAACACCAAGAAGATGTTGAATACAAAATTAAGGACCTCCTTGGATCAAGGATCAAAGAAGCAGCCAAGGTATTTCACAAATATTTTCATCGTCAAAAATACCTTCTCGATAAGTTAAAATCGGTAAAAGTTGTTTTTGGCTCGGCTCCAAATTCTATAGTGTTATTGAACTCAAACAGCCTAACTTACATAACAACCAAATCAAAGCACAACGATATTTTGAGAAGCTCTAATCGTTAATGAATTCAGTTCTGCATGGCGAAAACTTCCAGCGGCTGTTTCGATACTGGGTTTCGCTTTATTCTTGTTATGGATACGTCACCAGCTGTTTTTGCGATTGGAAACGATGAACATCCAATGGAAGCAAAATATGCGGACAAATTCGAACGAAGTTGAAGGAATCTACATTCGGCAGAGAATCGCTGCTGGTTACTGTCGAATTCCGGATTGCGGTCAGATTATTTGCTCGTCGATTCCTGAGCACCTCGATCCTGGAACCGTAGCGTCCAACTTCATCGACAGCGTTTTCAAGGTATTTCTAAAGCGCCAGTTGAAACAACATATCGTTCGTTCTATTTCGCCCACGCGTTATTCTATTGAGAAATATTTTGCCCAGATCGACTGCAAGAACGCCGCAATCATAAAGCTGTCGTTCAACGACTGCAAATTTCCCGAGAACAAACTACGAAGGAACTGGCTGCGTACCAACATGTCGATAGACGCGCTGACGTTCAGAAGTTGCTCCCTGAGCGAAATCGAGGACGATATTTTCTCCGAATCCATTTACAAGAGCACCAAGAGTATTATTATGGTCAGCAACCGGCTCGACTCTCTGCGCAGATCGACGTTTCGTCATTTGAAGGCATTGAGCGACCTCACGATTCAAAATAACACCATCGAGTTAGCCGAATTCGATTTACTGGCGGACGTGGCGGATTCCTTGACCATTCTGGACCTATCTGCCGCTATAAATAATCGGGAAACACTGCGAAACATCACCGGAGGCAGCGTGCCCTTGTCGAAGCTTCAAATTCTGTCGATAAGAGAGAACTCTGTGCGTATAATCGATCGTCAGCTGTTTTCAGCCGTGCCGTCGGTGCAGTCGCTTTACCTGGACAACTCGAAAGTCGAGAAAGTTGCGAGAGACACCCTGGAACCGATGGCCAGCTCCATACTGCAGGTGTTTCTGAACGGCAACAATATTACCACGTTGCCGGAGGGTCTCTTCGACCGCGTAATCAATTCCAAAAGATCGTTTCGTATGACAGCGAAAGATAATCCATGGCACTGCAACTGCAGCTTGAAATGGATGCTGGATCACGTCGGACACGAGTCCAGCATAGTGGTCGGCATCCCGACATGCAAGACGCCGGAGATAAACGCTGGCAAATCGTTCACGAAAGCGAACTTTTGTTATCAATCAAACTCTACTAGTCCAGCCGTCACGAGCGGGTCCACGGAATCAACCAAGCACGACTGGAGTCCGACCACGACTCGGCCCACTGAGCCAGCCAACATTAATCTAACCTGCAATGCTACCTTCCTGTACACAGGTTCACGGAAACTGATGTCGAGCGATTTCCTCCAGATTCCTGCACGGTTTCCTCGTTTCTACGTTTACAGGAACCTGGATGGGGGTATCGTGGCGAACCTCCCGAATCTTGATGAAGGTGTCACGTTGCTGTGGTTCGACAACCACGACGTCGAAGGCTCGCTGAGCTGCGCGAGGAACGTGAAGCAGTCTTATCTCATACAGAGTATCGATCCGTGGGCCACGTACACGATCTGTTTGCTAGTCGGTAACACCACATCCCCATTGAACTGCCTGGCCGCGAGTCCAGTAGGCGAATCTGTAGCCTGGTTGAAGAACACGGACAAGGGCTGGGTTTATGGAATCTTGGTCCTTTTGCTGATTTTGTTATTTCTTGTGGGAGCCGTCGCCGCGTTTCTGATGGTCAGAAGACACCCGACTCTTCTTCGAGGCAGCAAACGGGTGATGCTGGTGAAACACAGGAACTTGGATGTTATTGTTCTTCCCAAAGGAGTTGATATGAGCGAAGAGAAGTCGAGTGTGGATCAAAAGTCTCAGGAGGATGGGTACATTACGCCACTGCCTCCGGTGCCGGTTCCAGGTCCTAGGAGATCCAGGGTGTCTAGAATCAGCGTGCAGAGCGATGTTCACAGTTACGTGTCGCAGATCGAACCGACCGACACGCAACTGGATTCTTGGAGACTGACGCGTTTGAACAGCGAAATAGAGAAACGGAAATGTCCGCCATTGCCACCGCATAGAAAGAACGCTGTGTCGTCTTTGTCTTCGACGGCGGAACCGAATGAAGCGTATTATTTGTCCACTATTTAATTCTTAAGCTTATCGTGACTTTATTTGAGATACGCACAAGACTTGGAGTAAAATTCAGTGCTCGTTAAAAAAACGACTTTTGTTATTGTAATTTAGTGAGACATTTAGCAGATTTAGGTTAATACACTTTGGTTTGGAATTTACAAAATTGAAACAATTAGAGATATCAGATACTATTATTTTTTTACTGTTTAATTATTTGTACTATTATTTTTGTACCACTTACATGATTTATTTATACTGTTGTTTTTATATTATTCGTACTATTTATTATACTGTTATTTTTATACTACTACTACTATTTATTTGTACCACTATTTTTGAACTAGTCATACTATTTATTTGTGCTATTATTTTTATACTACTCACATTATTTATTGTGTACTATTATTTTTGTACTAATACAATTTACTTGTACTATTATCTTTATACTACTCACACTATTTATTTGTGCTATATGTTGCGAATTAAGTTCGTACAAATGAATCATTGTCCATTGGTAGATTTGTGCAGTTTCAGTTTGCAAAATCAATTTGGTTCGAAAATCAATTGACTACCCATGCATCTAATTGATATCTGACGTTACTGATTTCACTATAAACCGCTACTCTCACTGTTTCTGCGAAACCAATACCTAATACCGGTAGTAGGTATGGTAATCCAGATAGTAAATAAGCTGTGACATTGTATCGTGCCCAGAAACAGTTGCGGTTTGTAGTGAAATCAGTAACGCCAACCGTCAGTCACGTGCTGGTGTACTCGATTGAATTTCAAATTCATTTTCTTGAAAAGCGTAGCTTCCTACGACGAAATGTTATGTTGTCACTTCTATATTTGGAGTCATCTAATTTTTTATACATTTCTCTTCATATGTATCGTTTGACTTACCATCCTGTGTAATTAATTGGAACATTTAAACATTGAAATATTGAAGCATTGAAACATGAAAAGATCCAAGTATTGAAATATTGAAACATTGAAACATTAAAGGATTGAAATATTAAAAAATTGAGGTATTGAAATATTGAAATATTGAAAAAATCGAAGGTTGAAATATTGAAGGATTGAAACATTGACGCATTAAAAGATTGAAATATTAAAGTATTGAAACATTGAAACATTGAATTATTGAAAGATTGAAATTACGACTGATTCGAATCGATAAAAAAAAATACTGTGACTTATGAATTAAAGTATATATTTGTTATTTTCGAATAAATCCAATATAAAATATATTAGCATTGGAGAAATACATTCTTAATTTAAATAACACAAGTATTTCTGTAAGATAGTGGATAAAAGTGAACGATCACTGTCACGCGTTAATCTAAAATAATTGAAGGAACATTTCGAAATTCGTTCTGCACGCGTCAAAGACACATTGTACGTTTTGCAAACGGGAAAATAAATAATTCTTGTCTCATCGTTTCGAATCCCATTAAATCTGGCTGACAGCCCAACTGCACCTGTGTCAATGTCAATTTCAACGATCGAGCCTCGTACCGAAAGCCATCGTTCTGGGTGAAAGTACGTAATCAAAAATAAACCTGTCTTCGTTCAGGAAATGTAGTTTAACGAGCCTCTGTTCACGCAACTACTTGTTTATTTCAAAAATTAACGAACACCGTAGGCATCTTGTATAACAAGGAGAACATATTGTAAACGGTACGATGGTACAGATTATTTAACAAGTGCGTACAAATTACTCAATTACAATTTATTGATACATTGCTAGAAAATCTAAAGATGATTTTAAAATTGAGAAGAAAATCGTCAAGTTTTATTGTGTAGCTCGTAATTATTTATAATTAACAAAATAAAAATTTGCTAAAATATTGAGTGGAATATATAGAAAAATAACTTAAAAATAATTAAAAAAGAAGAAGACAAATTGTATCTATCTTGTACTTGGCATTAATTGTGCATAACTGACAAAATCTAAAATTCCTAGAATATTGAACAAAATTTATAGAAGCTACTTTAAAAATATTTAGAAAAGAAAACAGTCAACTTACTTTGTACTTGGAATTACGTACATCTAACAAAATCAAAACTTGCTAAAATATTGAACAAAACACTCACAATAACTTGAAAGTAAATACCAAAAAAAATGGTAAAATTGTACAATTGTTCCGTAATCAAGATTTAATGTTACCAAAATGTTAAAGAAAATGATAAAATAACGTAACAAAAATTAAAAAAAGAAGAAAGTGGTACCGTTACTAAATGAATAAGATATCTTGAAATTCTTCGAATATATTGGTAAATGAAAAGAATTCCAAACTAAACAATAATGTTGATTATTATGATTGGCCAGTCGCATCGTTTATTTATAATCATTAGGTCAGTAGTTCGTCGCAACGTCGACGGTCTATCTGATTGGCTAAAGAGGTCACTCAGGCCCGATGCACGTTCCTAGGAGCGTCTGCCAGGTGAGCTTTTTTGCAGCACCGAGCTTCTGGCAAACCACTGCAATCCTCTAAAAGGACGCAATGCCAATATCAAACCGCTGTACTGCGTTTGGATCCGGTGCAATCGGTATAATCGTTTGCGTGCTCGCCCACAAGGCGCGTCGTGTCGCGTCGTGGAAACGACCGGCTTTCTACGGCTACTGCCAATCGCAGTTCCGGATTTGCGTGAGCTTGACATTGCCAAATGATGTAACCACAACGTAACTCGTTCCCTTTCCTGCTTCGTGGCAACCCGTTGCTTTTCGATCACGCTCGATGAATCACGATCAAATTGTCGCGAAAGGTGCAACGCCTTTTGTCCTGCCCATATTTACGATTCTGATTGATTTAATCGTTTTGGTGTCGGTGCAACGATTCCATATTACGGCTGACTCTGATCAATTTTCCGAAATCGTCATTTCGTTGATATTTTATTAAACTGAGCAAGTTTTGGTTCAGGTTCCTAGTCTCAGACGGGGAGGGGACAAATTTATTTTGCTGTGCTTAACCATTTTGTAATATTTCAAATTTATGGTTAAAAATGGTGTATGACTGTATTTAGAGATACTAGGTTATGTTGTATTAGAGTTTGGTTAGATAGAGTTAAGTTTAATCTACGTATAGTACTGGGTTAGATCAAACTTAAGTTTGATCTACTCATAGTAGATTAAGTTAGATCAAAGTTGAGTTTGGTCTATTCATAGTAGATTAGGTTAGATGAAAGTTAAATTTGATCCACTCATAGTAAATTAGGTTAAATGAAATTTAAATATGATCTACTCATAATAGGTTAGGTTAGATCAAAGTTGAGTTTGGTCTATTCATAGTAGATTAGGTTAGATGAAATTTAAATTTGATCCTCTCATAGTAAATTAGGTTAAATGAAATTTAAATTTCATCCTCTCATAGTAAATTAGGTTAAATGAAATTTAAATTTGATCCACTCATAGTAAATTAGGTTAAATGAAACTTAAGTTTGATCTACTCATAGTAGGTTAGGTTAGATCAAAGTTGAGTTTGGTCTATTCATAGTAGATTAGGTTAGATGAAAGTTAAATTTGATCCACTCATAGTAAATTAGGTTAAATGAAATTTAAATATGATCTACTCATAATAGGTTAGGTTAGATCAAAGTTGAGTTTGGTCTATTCATAGTAGATTAGGTTAGATGAAATTTAAATTTGATCCACTCATGGTAAATTAGGTTAAATGAAACTTAAGTTTGATTTACTCACAGTAGGTTAGGTTAGATCGAACATAAGTTTGATCTACTCATAATAGGACGAGTTAGATCGTAATTAAGTTAAGTCGACGCATAATGATCTAACTTAAACCAGAGTTATTAGTACTTTACATAATATGTTGTGTTAAATGAAAATTGAATAAAATTTGCTCACAATACGATAGGTTATCTCCAAATCAAGCTGAATTACGTTAAATGTACTGTTAGAAGGTTCGACCAGTTTTAGGTTATGTTAAAATTCGGGTCAAGTTGAATGAAGTCATAAATTGAAATTTTGGTAAACAAGGACGAAAACAAATCTCGAGTTAGTATTCGCACGATAAAAATTGATAAGTGTACCTGAAAATATGACCTAATAGGATGTAAACAATTATACCGAGACTTCAATCGATTTAGCAGCCAGCGTGGTTTGTCATTCAATGATTGCGTCAATGGAACGTACGTTTCGCAAAGTGTGTACCATGAAAAGGGTCCCGATTAAGAATCTTTTTATAGTGCCTTCGACACGACAGATGATTGGTGATTACCTGCCGACGTTAATAAGAATGCGTGATTGCATCGGTGCAGCTCTACTAATTAGTTTACTAAGCCTCAGTGTGACATTTCCATCGGTACAGTAAGTTGTTCTGAAGCACACAGGGCAAATAATTCGTTACTTTCTGTGATAACGTGATTTGTACGAACGATCGTTTTCTCGTTAGTGTATCGATTCCACCAATACAATGGTAATTATCAACAATCTGAGCTTTTGACCAAATGCGGCTAAATTTAGAATTTTCTGACACGAGGGAAAATTTTAATATCGTTTCATATCTTCGCGTGTGACGTATCAGTGATAAGGTATTAAAAGTGTCAATGCATATATGTAGGATACAAAACTCTACGTATCTACAATTTAACGGTCGTATGTTTTATGAAATCCATGGATAATTTATATATTTTACATTTCTTTTTAGAAGGTTTGCAAATTGTAATTAACGTTGATACTATAGATGTTCTTGCATTGATCATTACAATTTCTAAAATTCTAAACTACAGTCTCTAAATTTCTAAGTAACAATCAAAATCTGATAGAATAAACAATTAAATTTAAGAATTTCTACGTCAGTGGTATTTAAATTGCAATCATTATATAAGGCGAAGAATATTTAATATGCAAAATGATACATGTCTTCAACATCTTTTTCCTGTCTTTCATTAATTATTACAAGGATAGTCAAATAATAGACCTATTAATATCAAATTTAATGTATTATGCGATATCACTTTTTCTATAAAAAGAAAGTCTAATCCAAAATTTGTTCTGTCCTCATAGGATGATATTCAACTTAGCAAGGATCAAATCGCACGTAAGTATTCAATCAATTCCATCACCTAATACATATTCTATTTGACCAAAATTTTTAAACAGAGTTGAAAATGGGTTTCGACGCTTTCGACCCTGATAAGAAAGGTATCATCACCAGCGACACGGTCGGTACAATTCTAGGAATGATGGGAATGAAGATCCCATCAGAACAATTGAATAGTGTCATCGCTGAATTTGATCCATTTGGTGAGTGAGAAAAGTTTCATTAAAACTTTTTCAAACAAGAACGTAAATTAGGGCAATGATGATACATTAGGGCCACGTGATACATTCATGTGAACATAAACTTGACAACTTTTATTGGGTCACGTTTCTCGTTTCTTAAAACTTCCAGTCGCGTCATTACATAGTAGCTTAACTTATAATATAACCTATAAATTAGGTATTGCACCTAACCTAATATATTTAGGTTATAATATAACATAACCTATAAATTAAAAACCTAATAATTTATGTTTATTTTATAATGTACTATACCCTACAAATTAGGTATTAAACCCAACCTAACATATTTAGGTTATAACATAATATAACCTCTAAATTAGAAGGCAAATACCTAATTGAGGTTATAATATATCATAACCTAATAGAATCCTAATATCCAACCGTGTCGTATAAATAATTTTAACTCATCCCTTATAAATTTAAATTCCCACAGGATCGGGAGAACTGAGCTTCCAAGACTTCTGCGGCCTAGCATCCAGATTCATGGAGGAGGACACAGACACCGAGGCGATGCAACAGGAATTACGAGAGGCCTTCCGTTTATACGACAAAGAAGGAAACGGTTACATCACCACCGACGTATTCAGAGACATTCTTCACGAACTGGACGATGCACTGTCGCCCGAGGAACTTGACATGATCATAGACGAAGTGGACGCCGACGGATCTGGCACGGTCGATTTCGAAGGTGAGTATCGTCGTCGACTCAAATTACACGCGAAAAAGTCAGCTCGTAATACATCGAACATGACGCGTTTCGCGTTTCAGAATTCATGGAGGTCATGACAGGCTAAATTATCACCTTGGCACGATGCGGCAAGCGCAAACGACCGAGACTTGCACGCGAAAACTGCAATTTACTCGAGGATGTATGCACACCGTTGGCAAAGTATGAAGTTAAAGGTTCGTAGGTGATGTTCGTTAAGACGAACGAGAAGGAACATGCACACGGTATAGCTGAGAAAGTATTTCTGCCTTGCACCTCGCTTTCGGAGTCACAATCGGCTGAAATGTATTTCTATCTATGCCGGAATTAACCGACCGACTCGGGGTCGTACATAAGAAACTGGTTTATATCGGCGGATATAAATTCATGTTTTCATCTTATCCTTCCTGCTTGGTTCGTTGCAATTGTTTTAATCGAGTAGTTTGGCATAACAAGGTCACCTTGACGTTTGTCGTTCGGAATGAAGTGATGGACGACTGTATGGACTTTGATGGGTTAGGGCAAATTGGGAAATTTGACGGCTGAGGGTAATTCTAAACTCTCATGTTGTCAAATTTATTTTGAATGTTTCAAGTTTGCAAATTAATAATTATCAAATTCTTAAAATTTAAAAATGATAAATGTTTTATATTATGAAATTGCAAATTTAATTTATTAACTTGAAACTACAAGTTTGTTATTTACTAACTTACCAAGCTGTCGGATTCCCAACCTATTAAATTTCTGGATTTCCCAGGACTTGAATATCCAAATGATCACGTGACCAAATAACCAGGTGACCAGATGATCAAATGACCAAATCACCCAGTGACCAAATGACCAAATGACCAAATCTACACACCCACAAATCCACTAAACCCCAAAACCCCAGCTTTCGAAATCTCCAAATTTTCAAATCCCCAGATCCTCAAATCCCCAGATCCTCAAGTCACTAAACCCTCAAATTCTCAAATCTCCAAATCTCCAAATCTCCAAATCTTCAAATCCCCAAATCTTCAAATTTCCAAATCTTCAAATCTTTAAATCTTCAAATCTCCAAATCTCCAAATCCCCAAATTTCCAAATCCCCAAATCTCCAAGCTTCCAATTTCCTAAATCTCCAAACTCTCAAACTACCAACTTCCCAAATTTAAAATTCGTTCGCTAAAAACTTTATCTGCACATAAAATAATATATCAAGTAAAATGAACTATAATATGTATCGACCGTAATAAAATATATCTAACGTAACAAAATATAATCAGTCCTAAGTGTAAATGACCTTGCAGGCGAGGATTAAAAAGAGACTGAAAGATCGAAGTTCGGTGATATACCAAGTGTAAACTTTACACTTTGCCCACGATACATACAATCAATTTGTAAGCAACGATTATATTATTAATAAACTTTACCTATGTAAGACAACGTAAAAATACGAGAAGAATAATAAAAACGCAAAAAAATAGCAAAGATAATTTTGTGTGTTTGATTTGTCCTACGGTTCGCTCCTGTATCATTGAATCGGTGTCATTGACATTCACGCCGATTACGCAAACTCGCTATAAATACTTAAATCAGTATCGGCCAGAGTAAATAAATGAAGAAATAAACAGCATACCAAATGTAATTCGTGTCTCTTATTTCTATAATCTTTCGTTGACGTTTGTATCGTGTAATCATATTTAAGAAAATTGAAAAATTCGAACATTATATTCATTAACTCACAATGTATTAACATTGAAACGTTTAAAATTTGAGAAAAAGACTCCAAAAAGATTTTTTTCTCTTTTATTGTTAAAGGAATATAATCGAAATTACAAATTATTTCTTATACTTTAGTAAAAATATGAAAATATGCAGTGTCAAGAATGTAGGTCTAAGAATAAGAAAATGGTGTGACATAAAAGAACAGTTAAAATGGCTGCATTCGTAGTGTTATTTTTAACGAAATATTTCATTAACAATGCACATTATTTTGTGAAATCCTAAATCCTTAAAACCTCAAAGGCTAGAAATATAGCGGAGGACGTTGATTTACGAGAAGTGGTTTACGCTGAGAAATTCTGTTGTAGTCTTTTATAGTTGAAATTTATGATAAGGTTGTAATAATGGAAACGAAGAATGCGCCAGGATCAGTGCTAACATAATAGCCGGTAGCTTTTATGAGCTTATAATTAGCATCCTAAGAATACCTCAGATGCGGTTATTACGCCGAATTGTCTCGAGACAGTCCGTCATGGCCGGCTGAGAGCCAAGTTCGTCTATTGTCGCCGCATTTTTCTTCTTCGCCGCGTTAATTCGTTAGGATGTTGCGTTAGGATACCGTTCGGATATTGCGGCACGGAAGTATTAGCAACGATCGATCGACAGATCCTTGCGAAACGGAGCTTTTGTAAAATATAGAAATTTCCTCGAGGCGAGGTATTGCGCTCGCAATTGCACGACACCGAATGATGTAACCTCTTGTCGATTGACTTACAAATGATCGAAATGTTACCCTCGATATATCTATGGAACTATATCGTGATTGAAGTTAATCAATAGGGAAAGTTGCGTCAATATCGCCAACAATTTTCCTTGCAATCGGAAAAGAGACTGAAACTGACGCGACGCAATTTACGTACTTGTTAATTCCATTTGCATCTAAACGATCGTTGATTACGGTCCGTTTAATTAGAATTTGTCGCGAGGGTCTGATTAAATTATCGTTTGCTTTTATTACCCAACGCTTTACCATTGTACGCATCTACTATTCTACATATTTACGAAATTAATGATCTACGGATTAATGAGCCTAAGAGTCCAGGGATCTAGGGTTCTACAGATTTACCAATTTAGGGATTTTCCGATCTAGGAATCTAGGGATTTTCCGATCAAGAGATTTACCAGTCTAGGGAACTTGGAATTTACCGATCTAGTGACCTAAGAACATACGGATTTACTGATCTTCCAATCTACAAATCGACAAACCTACGAATCCACAAATCTGCAGCTCCATAAATTTACAAACCCATAAATCCATAGATCTAAAAATCCAAATATCCAAAAATCCTTCGGTGCAAAAGTAAATTTACAAGTCTACAAATTTTGTTAGCAACAACTCATAAACAGTGTTTGTTTAATCAAGCGTTATAATAGGGTTTCGTTCCTATGTCCCTTTTTGCCATATTTGTCGCTTCTGTAGGTCCGCTCCAGGGCCATATAGTGAGACTCTATCGTGAAGTAACTGATAAATCCAATACTTTCTTTTCGTACAATTGCCCCTCGTTTCGAAACCGAGAGATACGTTACGTTGTTGGAATTTCTTCCCTGTTACAGTTGTTTTCAGTGAAAAGGAAGGTTTCATCGGACGATATAGATGAATGGCCCGAGAGAGACGGGACGAGGAAATCCGAGTAAATTTCAAAAACGGGTACGTTGCCTCGGATTTCGCACAATTGAAAGTCCCTCTTCCGCGAAAACCGAGTGGGGAGCGTCCTCGATGAATTTGAAAACCGCTAGAGTATCTACGTAGGTATTACCCGGTCAATCACGTGCCAGAAGATCATCTTAATGTCCACATAAAACAGAAGATCACAGCCAGAATCTGGTGCATACCCGGATAAGTCGTCGACGTTGTCGTGTGTTAACACCAGTTTCTCAAGTGCACATCTAACCACCCTTTTAACATGGTAGGTGGTTGAAAATGAAGAAACATTTCCATGTAAACGTTGTCAATTTTTGTTGTAATACGTAGTGGTAAATAATATACAAAGTACTCTTTTTTTAATTTTAATATTTCCTGATATCTTTGAAGTCATTCGAAATCTCCGTTCACATTTTGGAAAATTTATACTACTTCTGTGGATATTTTTTAAATAAGTCTTTGGAAATTTGTTTGTGTATATTTTTTAGCCCATTTTGGAAGACTTTGTCTATAATTTTTTATTGTCTCTATTTTCAGTTGACACACGGTTTATTTCTCAGGTCTGAGTCACGTTTGACCTGGAGGAATAAATGATAAAAGCGAAGTCGATGTTTATGTGGAAATGTTTTGCGTAAATTTTCTACTGGTGACTTAGTGTGAATATTAGCAATTAAAGATGGATCTGGGTCGACTGTTTCATTTATGAAATAGCTTAGCACCTCTGACAGTTTGAGAAATGATAACAAAATATAATATTAGTCAAAGTGGAATATAAATTGTCGTGTCAATAGCAAAAGAGAATAAATTTTCTAAAAAATGAAGTAATCATTGAAAATGTTTAAATTGTGCAATGTTTCCATAGTGTATCAAAGAATAATAATTTTATGTTTGATATTTACAGGATGACCTGACCAAAGATCAAATTGCCCGTAAGTAACTCATTAAAGTTTCGCTCGCAATTGGTTATTAATCGATGGTTAGTAATTATAATGATTTTATCGCAGTGTTGAAGAAGGCTTTCGACGCCTTCGACGCAACAAAGAAGGGTAGCATCGGCACTGACATGGTGGGCACAATATTGACCATGTTGGGTTACGAACTCAGCGAGAAAACACTGAAGGAAATCATTCAGGAAGTTGACGAAGATGGTAAGAAATTTCAAACTCCCTCACAAATTTAAGAAAAGTCAAAAATAAAAAATAATTAATAATCAGCAGAATTTCAACCAACTACCCAACATAAAATTTTTGCTCGAACTATTTCCACAATCTTCTGCTTTGAATTTTCAGCTCTGTACATCACATTCTTCTGCAGCAATAATAATCCACATTTAAACTCGATAATTCAAAGACATATCATGTTGAATCTTAATAGCATATTTAAAATTGCACGTTTGCATTAGTTATTATGACATTTCAAATATTCGTGTTAATGTTTTGGTTGTCTTGTCAACGTTTCGTAAACAGTGCAGTTTAACTGTTCAGGGTTGACCTGAATCTGGCAGATTCGGCCCCAGTTGTCACTCACATAACTTAAACGCATGTTTGTTGTTGAATTACCTGATTAAACATTCATCTTAATACTGAAATCGCGTTTATAAATATAAAATGAAATACCTCTTGAATAGCAGACAACTCATTTCAACAGTTTTATAATTTTAAAGTTGCATTTGGGATTGGTTTTGGATGGCTGAGATTCAGTTTGAATTATTTGAGTTCAACGTGGATTAAATTTAGATCTGAGATGAGCTGGAAATAATTTGGATCATATTTGAACTTGATTTGGATTTGAGTTAGGTTGGATCTCAGTTTGATGCGGGTTACTTGGTTTTAATTTCGACTGGATTTGGATCAGACAGATTTCGACTACATCACAATAACATTTGTTCAATCTTACATTCAGTAGCATCTTACATACAAATTAAATCTGTTAAAAACCTTCGTAGAAACTTTAGAATGCGTACTCCATAAACAACGTCAGTCTGTTTGCTGCATAAAAACCGAGCAAATATGAAAAGTAAACAAACACAGACTACACGGCAGTCGGATGTTAACAGGTTCTGGTCAACTGGAATTCGAGGAGTTCTGCACGCTGGCCGCAAGATTCTTGGTGGAAGAAGATTCCGAAGCGATGCAGCAGGAATTACGCGAAGCATTCCGATTGTACGACAAAGAGGGTAACGGTTACATAACCACGGCTGTGTTTCGTGACATTCTCCACGAGTTGGACGACAAACTGACGCCACAGGAGCTAGACATGATGATCGAGGAGATCGACGCTGACGGCTCGGGAACACTCGACTTCGACGGTAAGCTCGAACCTCGTTGAATTTCCATATCACGTCAATCAGTCGGATCGCTAGTGCAACAGAATTACGACACGTCCACCGTGGTCGATTGAAAGTGGTACTGCACGTCGGAAATTACAGGGAAGGTGTAACAGTTGCTTGCTAATAATTTATCACTCTCTCGTTAATTAATTAACTCGGTTCGTGTGCCGAGCTCCGGGCTAACGTTAGATCGCCGCACACGAATCACTGATAACGTGTTATTTCTCCCCGGGGGCGATTAATTAAACTTCCAACGAAACTAATCTATCTGTTAACTTAAGCAGCCGTAATTGCATATTTTTTCGCGATTTTCGAATACCTTCGATAAACGACGTGTTTTCATGCCTCGGATTTCTGTGTTGCAGAGTTCATGGAAGTCATGACTGGCGGTGACGACTAAATTGCACGCTGGATAATCGTAATAGACAGCGGCCACGATTAAACACGACAACGCTTGCCAACCTGTTCGAATCTCTTCGATCGTCAGTTCAACAGCGGACACCGGGTCAAATCTTTAACGTTGATCGGCGATAACGTCGGCGACATTTTGTCTTTAATGCACAGGAGATGCAAATGTGATTCAATAAAGATTTCAAACTTAACAATCCCTTTGGATTTAAACGAGTTATTCCAGAGTATAGTTCGCATAAGCTTACCATAAGATTATGTATTAGTTTATCGATCTTTTAATCGAGGATCCACTCGAATTGCTTGAACGCCTGAACGACTGCAATCGCGTTCGCGCGCAGGATGTGCTGTGAGTGCTCTTTGTGGGGTACGCCGAGGAAAATACTAACAAGTTGGGTATAACGTAGGGGCAATGTAGGGGTGGTTATATAAGGCGGGGGTGATGTAACGTGAGATTGATAGGACACGTGGGTGATATAACGCGTGGTAATACGGCGTGGGAGATTTGACAATATAGTGGTATCTGTGGTAATACAACTTCATGGGTTGGAATACACCTAGTGATTTAATATGTCGAAACGCGTGATGATTTAATATTTTGAGATGCATGTGATAGAAGGCGAAGAACGCAAGGTGATTCTATGCGTAGAAATACAACATATGGTGATTCGACGCATCGAAATATAATGCGTGGTGATTCTACGCGTAGAAATACTATGTGCTTCAATTTAACGCGTTGAAGTATAATGCATTGATATCCTATGTGTAGAAATGTATCGCATGGTGACTCAACGCGTCAACATACAACGCATTGAGATCCTAAGCATAGAAATACAACGAGTGGCGATTCGATGCATCAAAATTTTACGCATAGGAATACAATGAGTGGTAATGATTCCATGCATGGAGAACCTACGCGTAAAAATACTATGCGCTACAATTTAACGCGTCGAAGTATAATGCATTGATATCCTATGTGTAGAAATGTATCGCATGGTGACCCAACGCGTCAACATACAACGCATTGAGATCCTAAGCATAGAAATACAACGAGTGGCGATTCGATGCATCAAAATTTTACGCATAGGAATACAATGAGTGGTAATGATTCCATGCATGGAGAACCTACGCGCAAAAATACAACGCGTAGCAATTAGTGACATCGAATTGCAAGGCGTAGTAATCTATCGCATAGAAATGTAATGCGTCGAAATACAACGTGCAGTAATTCAACGCATAGAGATACAACACGTGGTAAACCAACATGACGAAATACAATATACAGTCATCTCACATGTAAGAATACGACGCGTTGAAATACAAGGGCAAAAATACAGTTCGCAATACATTGCGTAGAACGTCTGATTATACAGGATGTCTCACAACTAGTGTTACTTTCGGAAAGATAACGTGATTCTGAACAAATTTTTCATTTACAAAAATATGGTTCGAAGCTTCGTTCATGAATTATTAAGGAAAACATAAGACTGCACTACTCATACAAAATAACTAATTAAAAACAACGTGTATAAAATTAATTCTCCAATTTCCTGAAGCATATATAAACGGAATAATAAGGTAATTAAAAGGTACTATTTTCTAATTTCCTCAAGCACGGATATCCGTGTTTCGAAAGAACGATCGTTGTCGAACAATGAAAATGTACTTAAACAATAATAAAATTGTTGCACGAATTATCCACGATAAATAATCCTCTGTACCGTTGAAAGCCATATCCTTTCACCGTCGCCATATTGGCAATAAATTAATATACCGAGTTTTATTTACGCCGTAAACGAAACTAATGATTATAAATTCAGCAACAGACGATAATTAAGAAAACGCAGTATGTTCCGGGTGTTGGAGATTAACGGATACCAGTATTCTTGGCAAACGGGCGTTTCGGCAATGTCTACAAGTGCAAGTTTAATTTTCCGTTCACCGTCACGAAAAGCGTGCACGTGTTCCTACGGCTGATAAATGTCCGTCGGTGTCCGCGTCAAAATTCGATCTTATATAAATCCGCGTGTTTACGCCGATCGTGGCCACCGCGATCACCGCTGAAAATACGAAATCGGCCGAGTGCAATGAGCATTTTTTTCCACGCGAAATAGAAACGAAATAGAAATAGAAACGCGAGAGAAGATGTTCGTAGGTGTTTCGCGATGTACCGATGTTTCGCTCGGTTTGTCTTCGAACAAGTTTATTACAAAGTTAATGTTCTGTGAGCTCGATGTAAATATCGAGCTCGGCCAAATATCGAGCCGGTGCCAAACGGGGATTAATTTTTGGACCCACGCAACCGGAGATGGAATCGGCTGCTGACATTTAAACGACACGTATCGCGATATTGGCTGAATGTTATATTCGATAATTTATTATCGCTAGATTTACTGTTATCGATCTGTAGATCTAGTGATTCATGAGCACTGACATTTCTGCACACTGTAAAGATGCTGCTCTTCATTTTATCTGTTAGCTTTATCATTGTCTCAAAAGGTCCCATAAAAGTCCCTTGTATTTGCTTCTACTATAATTAATTAAAAATTAACTAAAAATGTTTCAAACATGTATTTATTATTAGAATGTGTTTAACCTCTTAGACACAATACGTTACTACAGTGGCTTTCATGAATGTCGTAGATTACGTAGCGCCAATATAATGGCTCACTTGCTCACCGTTTCAATTGAGTGATCGTTTTCATGTATCAACACAAAAGTACATTACATGTAAATAAACGGTAACGCCAAGTTTAGGCACCATGCACCTCTTTGCACATTGAAAACATTTGGAAATGACATACTTTGTGAATTTTAAAAAAGTAAATTATCAAAGTTAATGTATCATATCTTTGGGAAAAATTTAATCATCAAAAACTTCATTCGAATGTACTCGCGTATTGTTCTTCACACACTGTGACGCTGTATCGTTTATGCATAATTCGCGTCGAACTGCGATACAAAATTGACGCCTCGCAAAGTGCAGCCTAAGAGATTATGTTTATATCATTGTTTCAACATTAAGATTCCCTAACTGTAAATAATTAATTTAATTTAATAACAAATAAATATGTGTTAATATTTAACAGAATTCGCAGCGTTCACATGTCAAAATATTTACCAGAAGTGTTAACTCCTCGTTCCAATGAAAAATGTGTCACAGATGCAACTTATATACTTGTAGTAGTATGCATAAAACACTGGCCTAATAAAAATTGCAGTAAAAACGTAAATCTACGATTGGAAAACTTGAGCCGTCCGTTAAGTGTTAATCTTCGTTCTCTACCTAGACATTATGGAATTCTGTTTGATCGGAGACTTTAACATGGAATTTCCTGTCGGAAATTGGAAGGGGCAATTGCGAGTTGTCGGTGAACGGGACTCGTTGCGGACAGAAGTCATACCAAATCGAGTATCTGAAACAAAGATGTCATTATCCAGGCGACTCCCACGTTTCCCGAGGTAATCGGTACGGAGCAAAAACGGTCAATAGAGTCTGTTCTATATTCAAGCCTAACCGTTTCAAATTGTTCACCGGCGAAATTATTATCCACCGAGATGAATTTCGAAACGGTAACGCAGGGTGGTCTCCCGTAAATCAGGTTCAATTCTTAAAATCGTATCCGGTTTTCTAATTCCTGGTGCTCACAGCGATAGAGGGAGTTGCATAAGGAAACATATTCGATTTCGGAACAATTATGCGGTACAATTATCGGAAACGAGCGAAGGAAAATCTGATTCGATTATAACGATCGGGCAGTAACAACAATGTCATAAATAATTGGTAATAAATGCGAGTCTCTCTAGTTTTCCGCGGGAAAATTTAACCTGTAGTATACGAAGTTTGAAATGGCATTAAAATGTTATTTTACAAGCGTTCGTATCGACGAACCCGTTTATCGCGGCCGTTCCGATAACGAATACAAGATTCTTGATATTTTAAACGAAATAAAGTCGCCTTTCACTGGTCAAGCTTGGCTAACCTGCAATTCAACTGCTACGTGCATGTTAAAATTTACATTGTAGAACGTAAAGTTCATGTACGGGGGACACTCATTATCTATTCATAAAATTATCTACGTATGTGTATGAAAGACGTACATACACTCAGACTCTTAGGTTTTTATGTAATTACTAGATATACAATTGTAAATTGTATGTAGATTTTTATATTAAGTCTCTGTACTTTCAGATTCCTGTATTTCGTATCTCTAGATTCATATACGTGGAAACTTGCAGGTTCTCATATTGGGATATACGAATATTGTTATGTAGCTATGTATGTCTCTACATTCTGGTACTACGCCCGATGTTTCTATGTTCCGATATCTCTATGTTCCGATATCTGTATGCTGTGATATACCTATCAGATGATGATATTTCTCGAAATTTCTACGGTTCTATATCTGTACGTTTTGGTACCTCTGATATTATAACGTTACGATATTTCCATGTTCCGATATCCCTACGTTCCGATATCTCTGCAAGCTGATATTCCTATGTCCGATACCTCTACGACTCGGTATTCCTACGTTCCGATATTTCTACGTCTTCATAACTCTATGTCCCGATATCTCCACGTCCCCATATTTCTACGTCCCGATATCTCCACGTTCCCATATTTCTACGTCCCGATATCTCCACGTTCCCATATTTCTATGTCTCCAAAATTCTACGCTCCGATAACCCTACGTTCCGATATCTCTACGTCCCGATATCTCCACGTCCCCATACCTCTACGTCCCGATATCTCCACGTTCTGTTATTTCTACGTCTTCAAAACTCTACGTCCCGATAACCCTACGTTCCGATATCTCTACGTCCCGATATCTCCACGTTCCCATATTTCTATGTCTCCAAAATTCTACGCTCCGATAACCCTACGTTCCGATATATCTACGTCCCGATATCTCCACGTCCCCATACCTCTACGTCCCGATATCTCCACGTTCTGTTATTTCTACGTCTTCAAAACTCTACGTCCCGATAACCCTACGTTCCGATATCTCTACGTCCCGATTCTCCACGTCCCGATATCTCCACGTTCCGATATTTCTACATCTCCAAAACTCTACGTCCCAATAACCCTACGTTCCGATATCTCTACGTCCCGATATCTCTATGTCCCCATATCCCTATGTTTCGATATCTCTACGTCCCCATATCCCTCGTCCCTATATCCCTACGTCCCCATATCCCTACGTCCCCATATCCCTACGTCCCCATATCCCTACGTCCCCATATCCCTACGTCCCGATATCTCCACGTCCCCGTATCCCTACGCCCCGATACCTGCATATCCTAATATATCCTCGTTCCAATATCCCTACGTCCTGATATCTCCACGTCCCAATATCCATACACCCCGACATCTCTACATTCAATATCTCCACTTCAAACGTTTCGTCATTGTTAAAGAAAGTTGCAGACATGAAAGATCATAAATAGCTTAGCCAACGATTTGAAGCATAAGTCGACAATTATTAATCACCTCTCAATTATAAATTACAGGAAGGGTCAAGAAAAAATCGTGGATATTAAATTTCAATCATACTCGAATTATACGTTGTGGTTACGAGTCGAGGAAGTAATAAGGTTTTAAGCGACTTCCGTTAGGGTTCGTTAGCTGGAAATCGAGAGTTAATTAGAAATAGATCCGCGTTGCGAATCGGTGCAAAAATGGTCAGTTGATACGGAAGCATTAATTAATCGATGACTAGTCGCACGATCTACCAATAAGGTGATAAGTTTTTGCGTTCATCATTTTTATGGACGTACGTGACGGCTACATGAGATTGATCGATGAATTGATATTAGTAAAACTTTGAAAGTATATTGTTGATTTTGTTTGCGTTATCGGAACCTGTCGATAACGGGTGACACTTTCATTACCGCTTACTTAATTCCCAGTTACGTCGGAATGTAATTAAAGTTACAATCACCAAATGGAACAAGTTAGTCGTGGCGTAATTTGTATCGAACGAATAACTCGTTTGACACGATAAATAGAATTAAATCGGTTATAAATAAACTGCTTTACTCCTACATTCTTACCCAAATTTTCTGACTGTTTAAAATCGTTAACTATCAATGTACTACGTAAGTAATAATATTGAAAGTGAAATTCTGTAAAATAATTAACATGCTAATTAAGTAATAGTTAAGTAACTAACATGCTGTAAATATTATAAGAATCACGAATTTCATGAAATAGATGGTCGACTCTAATTATATCGCCATCTGAAGTTCTCACTAAAAATTTTATCTGTCAAAGTGTTGCATAAGTAATAATTCTGAAAGTGTAACATTCTCTGAATCAACTAACGCGTTCACTAATTAACAGTTAAGTAACTGACATGCTTTAAAAATTATCAATACCAGTATCATGTATGAACGGTAGACTCTAATTATATTGTCACTTCAAGTTACACTTTAAATTTTTTGAATGTAAACACATCCTACTAGTATATAAAAATATAATTGTAGAGCACGACGATTTTGTATAACTATAAATAATTGAAGCGTGTCATTATTACCGAGACTTGCGTTAATTGCAACATGTAAATATTAATAATAAATATCACTGCAATTAAGTCAATCGAATTCTACATCTGAACGATAACAAAACTGAACGAGATAGTCGAGGAAGTGTCGAGAGGAATTACGTTTTATGGGAAAAGAACGAGATCCACAGTGCCGTTACGATAAAACGCTTAATTAATAAAGCAATAAAAAGTCTCCCATCGTTATCATCTGATAAAACAAGATTTATAACCGGTTTGATCTCGTACTGATAAATTTTCTTTCATGGCAGATTCCGAATTAGATAATTCATCCACAGATCGATTCACTGTGTTATAATTACACCTCTGAAATCTACAAAACAAGCAGTTGATCAAATTCATGATTTCCCTCCGGTGAAATTTCTTCCGAGAAACACGTTGCATAGATTTCTACGTTAAATCAATCGATTAAATAATTTTACGAGTAAAATAGAACGGTAGGAAGGGTGGTTTAACCGGAATAACATTCACTCTGCAGATAACTAGATTTTCAAGTAGATAAAAATCTAATAATTTTACGAGGCAATATAAAGCTACCGAAAGCAGAAATAAGTATTAACCGTAAATTTATCGAGCACGATTTAGTAGAAATTACGATTATTAATCTCGTTTCGTATATATTATTGGCCAGTTTGAAAATCATTGATACTGTTAACTTTCTCTAATGCTCGAACAGGAAAACAGATGCCAAAGATCGAATCCAGTCGTCTTCTTAAGGAAATGAATTAATACTCGCAAAACGAAATACGTTCTACCGTTATTTGCGTAGGCTCACAGGGTCGTGAGGTTGCAATAAAATATTGACACGAATCGGAAATATCGAGAAGATAATTTACCGGTAACTGCATATACTTCGGCAATAATTATGTCACTACTTCTAAATAATTAGTGTCGTTAGCAATTATTATAGACGTGAGATTCGTTTCCACATTTGTCTGACACTAATGGCGACACTATATAAGTAATTGAAATAAATTATTGATATCGAGTTCGATTGTGATTTGATGAAATTATGTGAGTTTCAAGATTACAGAAAATTTCTGTAACCCAGATCCTTAAGATTGTGAAGTGCAAACATTCAGAATGTGCCCATTGCTGTAGATGTCAATTTAACCTAACCTAACTGACCTTTGAGGTTAGTTGAAAAATTTGATGAATTTTTTAACCTGTTATTGTTAAATTATTAATTAACACTGTCTCTATGTTTATATATCACACTATACATAATGTTATAATGCATTTTACATCCCTTATTTTAAATTACAGAAATTATCTGCACTCTTATATCCTGTGTAGCTCCACATAAAGTAAGAAGTTGGTAGGTAAAAGAAATTATATCAACTTTGAAATAAATGTTAGCTTTCGTCAATATAATTGTGTAAATCACTCAACATTCCCCTTAGTTGTATTTCATTTTTAAACTGCACATCGTCCACAATCCTGTCGATAAATTCGTTTACTCGAATTCGTAAACGGTCAACACGTTCGTTTCCGATTGTTGACCTGAAGTCATTCTACGAGAGAGAAAGTGGGTGAAGGCTAGAACGAACGATTTGCTACAATTACACGCAATCTTCTAAGCGTTACACTTTGCTAACGAAGCAAATCGCCGGACGAGAAAGTGTTACCGTTTCAAAGATGCTCGATCAATGCCTAATTGAGTGTATTAGTCTGTGTACGTTAATTGATACAACGATTTTTACAGTGGAAAAGAAAAAGTCTGAAGATCCTCTGACGAGGTACTTCTTTTATCTTACATTCTTTCGCTTCATAAGTTAAGTCTTTCGCTTTGCTTTTCATCTTACAAGATGTTAGCTTACTATATTGTGGCCACAGTCTCGATACACTATAAGAATATCAACACTTTATTTGAACGATTTCGCAGACTTTTCTGTATCTTTCTCAACTTTTCTAAGGATTAAATAAACATGACTCGAAAGCGTTGCATAATCGGTCTCCGGTGATTATTTCTCAAGGAACAATCGCCTTCAGCAGCAGAAGAATAGATAGTATCGATAATTCTGAAATCATAGGTAGTAGACCTTCAATATTTTCCCGTCATTCCATATAATTTCGTATCTCAGCAATATACCCTGAGCTATCTTTATCGGATACCGTTTACTCCATCGCGATAAAACGGCGACAGCGTATCACCGATTCTTAGATCCTTTCTTCCGGAATAAAAGTTATCTTATTTTCTTTCAGTTAAGAAAGAACGGTGCTTAAAGACAGATGAAATTCCGCGAAGAAATGCGATCAAGGCCGTAACGATAGTGGAATGCAGCCAAGTTTATAGCAGATACGTCTATTACCGATATATTGTGTAACCCGATAACTACCTGCTCCGTGAGTAGACGCAACTTCATGCAAATACGTCGTGTATGATGTCACGAAACTGTTTGTTAATTCAGTATTTTCTGAGGCAGTTGAACGCAATCCTAACAGGTGCTCCGATAGTTCGTTCAAGGGACGTGAAGGGAACATTCTTTTAGTTTCACGTGCGAACACCGTGCTAAAGCGTCGATTGTTACAGTGAGAACCATGTTGTACACGGCGGTACACATTTTGTTTGATTATTGTGCGGTATGAAGCGAACGATTTTGCTTCGTTAGAATGATTAATGTGTTAACTGTCATGGTGAATATTCACTGATGTTTTTTCTGTGATCAAGTCACGATAAGATATTCTTTTGTTTTGATTTAAGGTATTTGCTCGCCTTGTTTGCAAGTAACTCCTTGTTTGAAGTTTATAGGTTTTATAATTTGTAGATGATACGTAATATTTGTGTAAATTAGTTATTTGTAAGCGATGTAATATGTTTATAAAGTAAGTTTATAATTTGCAATTGATAGGAAATATTTATAAAGTGAATTCATAACCTGTAATTGATATGAAATATTTATAACTTGAATTCATAACTTGTAACTGATATAAGATATACATAAAGTAAATTTACAATATGTAATTTATATAAAAAAAAATATAAAGTAAGTTCATAAAATGTAATTTGATGTAAAGTGAATTCATAGCTTGTAACTGATATAAGATATATATAAAATAAATTCATAACTTGTGATTGATATAAGATATATATAAAGTGAATTTATAATTTGTAAGGTATATAAAATATTCATAAAATAAGTTTATAGTCTGTAATTGATGTAAAATATTGATGAAGGAAATTAATAACTTGTAACTGATATAAGATATACATAAAGTAAATTTACAATATGTAATTTATATAAAAAAAAATATAAAGTAAGTTCATAAAATGTAATTTGATGTAAAGTGAATTCATAGCTTGTAACTGATATAAGATATATATAAAATAAATTCATAACTTGTGATTGATATAAGATATATATAAAGTGAATTTATAATTTGTAAGATATATAAAATATTCATAAAATAAGTTTATAGTCTGTAATTGATGTAAAATATTGATAAAGGAAATTAATAACTTGTAACTGATATAAGATATACATAAAGTAAATTTACAATATGTAAGTTACATAAAATAATTATAAAGTAAGTTCATAAAATGTAATTGATGTAAAGTGAATTCATAGCTTGTAACTGATATAAGATATTCATAAAATAAGTTTATAACTCATAATTCATATAAAATATTCAACATGAATTTCAACATGAATGATGTTAAAAATATAATTAAATATCACCATGAAGCTGAAAATCCATAAGATACAGGAAACTATGAATTTAAAACGTGATACAGAAACACTTACGAGTAAACGCGTTACGATTGATGATTAAGCACCTCCCGGTTTATGAGTCACATGAAAGTTCACAAGTTCCGACGTAACCTTGGATCGATCAACTGTCCATTTCGATCACTGACAAACGTGGGAATATAAAACACGTAACATAGAATAATTACAAAAATGTATACCTAGTTTATTAACGCGTTGACCGTCACGGTCGTGCGTGACCGGTGCTGCGAATGCAGTTAAATTAATTATTTACAGAGAATGTTTTACAAAATCAGGAAATACTATACATAAATACTAGTCAATAAATAACCTTGTACAATTTTATCGAAAATAAAGTAAATTTAATAAAACATATTTATTTAACTTTTCTAAAACCAGCGAAAAATTTGTCTAAAACAGCTAAAAATCGATAAACAACCCCTCCGTTAGTTGATAGAGTTGTCTTAACACCGAGAAGAATTGATTTTCTCAAAAGATTAATTTCTTCATCGTAAATATCAAAACGAGTAAGGCGCCATGTTGTCCTTCGGCAGCCGCGTGGTAGACTTAGATTCCGTTTTCCCGTAACCGAAAACGGAAGCATCGAAATCAATTAGGGCTGTTTGGATCAACTTTCTAGGCACGTTTAACGATGCAATTAAACAGTTAGGCGTTAACTGAATTCCTATAATTGCCGCAATCAAACCTCTCTTAACCTTTATACTTCGAATTGAGGAGGTGGAGGAAGTATGAATGAAATAAAAAATTATTTCTATAATAAAAGAGATCTTTCGATAGAAACAGTTATTGCTATAATAATTTATCTCTGCTATTAGAGTTATTGAAAGATAGAACTTAAGTGGCAATTTCGCTATGGTGGAAAACGATTAAGAATAATTCTTACGACTGCAATTCTCTTCTCGAGAAAGAAATTAACGCGTAGATATGAACGAAGTAAAAGTCAAAATTAATTGATACGTCTTATTTCCAGCGAACATTTTCACTTTGACCAGTTTACTTAATTAATTTGTACAACGCATCAGATTCACTGAATCTGCAGGTGTATAATCTTACGTTCTAGATCATAAACGTATAAATTGAATAGCAAAACTATATTTATACGTCTTCGTTCAACAGACATAATATCATCAAGTGATCGTTCGAAAGAAATTTACAACGATCCATGAACTTTGCCTTGACCATCGCTCCTTTCTATCGAATCGTAAAATGAAAGGTATTCGATCGATCGATAATTAGAAAGCGTTAAGATAATTCAGATCCGTGTTTCGCTACTTACACGCATATTATTTAAACAAGAATTACGAAATGTGGTCGAATTTTTCCTTTCGTGTACCTCTAATGGGCAAGATAAGATCCGATTGGCGTGCGTTTTTGCTTAGGGTTGTTGCATGACGCGAGAATTAGCGTGCAACGACAAGCGAGCCCAGTTCACGAAAGTAAAAGTTATCGCGGATAAGATCACATTATACGTAAACCAACGAACGATAAATAATTCTGACTTTCGGTTCATTGGAAATTGCGTTTCGATTTATAGTGTTTTATGTTCCGAAATGATGATATCGTTCATTTTGGAGTAAATTATTCTAAACAATTCAAATTGTCACTTTGTAGTACAAGAAATATAAAAGTAGACTGTACTGAAATTTCTGAATGTTGAGGAACATTATTCGCAATTCTTTATGATACAAATAAAGAAAGATATTTCCACTTGTGATGTTATTGTGATTAAGTCTGAAGCTTAATTGAGACTATCTCCGTACACATAGACTTATACAGATGAAACACAAGGTGTTTTAGACGCAGCAACCCCTTAAAATTGAAAGGGAACCGACGTGGTAGTTAAGTAGTGATAGATCGGTCAGCTTCAAATGCGTTCGGTTCCTATCGGCCAGATACTCTTACCCTCGGTGTCATCAGCGAACATCATAAATTGTCTTTTACTGTAAACCACATTAGAGAGAAGTTGAGAATATATTTTCTTAGACTTATACAAATAAAACATAAGGTATTTTAAAAAAAAACAACCCCTTAAAATTGAAGGGGAACCAACGTAGCAGTTGAGTAGTAGTAGATTGGTCACCTTCGGATGCGCTCGGTTCCTATCGGCTACCCTTACGTTTTCCGTGTCATTAGCGAACAGCATAAATTGCCTTTTACTGTAAATTAGAGAGAAGTTGAAGAGAATATATTTTCTCAGAGAGTGCAAAATCGTTCATTACAGGTAACTCTTGAAGTATGTACCGATTCTAGAGATAACAGTTCCGCGTAACTCTAGTAGTAGTATCCGAAGATATTATCTTCCGCGCAAGTTCTCGTAGAATTCCTATCCACGGAATTACATCGATGGAATCACATTCGAGAGTTACTCGACCGATTCGACGACGCATCGATCCCTCGCTGTAACATGCCCCGTTGCTCGAACACGGTGAAAGGCGTTGCACGGGTTTGTAGCCTTTCAACGCCCTCGCCGAGTGTACCTTTAGCGAAGGTATGCGCGAATTACGTTCCAAGCGATTGTTTGTCACTCGAACGGTCACAATGTTCTTTTGTGAAATTCGGCGACTCGATTTATAGTGTCCCTTTTTTCGTATCCGGTTAAGGAGGCGCTTCGTTTGATCGTTAAAATTAAGAGCGGATAATTCGGTGTTTCTTGGTCGAAAGAAGGATGTTTTATGCGGGCAAGTAATGTATGTCATTTGATAAGTATCAACGGCAATTATCTTAAAACTTTCTTAATGATGTTCATTTATCATCCGTGTGTAAGTATCTCGCGTTTTTATAAAGTGGTTTCTTTGTCATTAATAAATTGGTACACTGGTTGTTGTATAAGAATGAGGCTGATTAAATAATATCTGGGTTACAATTAGAACTTTAAAGGAATATCCTACCAGGCAATAATTCTCAAATCTCTAATTTTAAATTCCAAATGACTAGGTTCATAAATCCCTAGACTCACTAAACTGAAATCGCCAAATTCCCAAATTCCTAAATTCCTAAATTCCTAAATTCCTAAATTCCTAAATTCCTAAATTCCTAAATTCCTAAATTCCTAAATCCCCAATCTCTCAAAAACTTTTCTAAAAATCTAACATTCGAAAGTTGGATGAAAATATTTGGCAATTTAATAACCGCTGACCTAGATCACCACAACCCCATGGACCCAGTTAACCGTTTTCAAGCTTAAACTTCACTCTCCGCTGGCGACGTAATTCCCGTTAAATGGCTCACTAGTTTCTCTATTAGAATCAAGATCATAGTTTCATTAAGGTAATCTATCAAACACCAAAGACCATCGAGACCGTTACGAAAGGTAACCTCCAAACGCCCGACCGCTGAGATCAGCCGAGAAAGGGTTGAGCCACCTCCGTAGCTAGCGAAGGACACGTTTGTATTCGCGATACGTCACGTCGAAACCTAACCCGTTATACGAACGCGACGTCTGACGAGTCATCGGGTTCGAAAGCGACTTCGTTGATCACTTTTGTGATTCCTTGACTGAATCGTGCGAACAAGGCTACTCCGCCCTGGTTGTCTGCACTTTCACGAACGGTTGTATTATTATTAGTGACCGGTTACACAGCGGATAACACGCGAATTTCCTTTCTAATTCGACACCTTGAGCAACGCCTCTCGAGGGGGCCTCCCACGAAAAAGAGAAAGACAAACCGAGAATCGTTATATGATTTAACGAGTGCGTAGAGAGAACACACCGAGTATGCTCGCCAGGTGTTCAGAGGTAATTTCTGATTCCGTTACACGAACGTCGTGCATCTTGTTTTTCCTTATAAATTATAGGAAACTCGTCTATTAGTCGTCCGCATCGTTTTGTTGGATACGCCCATTCCACTTTTCTAACCGTGATGGACAACCGCATTTGTGAGGGTGTGGTGCACTTGTGCCGACTCATGGGATTAGACTGAAACGTTTGTGTTGATAATGAGAGATATTGATACTCGGATATTAATAACTTTCTAACATTCTAGGTCAAGTGTCATTGCAAGAAATTGTTGACTTTCGAACCCTCGAATTTAGAAATTTGCAGATTGTAGATTGCACAAATAGTGTTAAGACTTCAAACACTCTTAAATTTGTTCACTCTTGAATTTATTAATTTTTAATTTCATATTTATAGAGATTAACAAGTGACATTGCAAGGATTTGTTGACTTTCGATTGCCATGTCTACAAATTCTTAAATTCTCAAATTTTCAGATCCCCAAATTTGTAATCTCCCCAATTTTCAAACAGTCAAATTACTAAGTTTCAGGTCCTCGAATCACCAACTACCAAATACCGAATCCTGAAATCCCAAATTTTCAGACATGAAGCTCTCAACTCCCCTAATTCTTAAATACTAAAATTATCAAGCTTCCAAATTCCAGATCTCAAGATCTCAACTTCACCAATACTCAAGTACCCAAATTACCAAGTCTCCAAATCCTAAAACTCCCAAATAATGAAACCCCAAATTCTCAAATTCTTACAAACGTCAACAATCTCAAATTTTTAAATTCTCAAATTCCCAATATCTCAAATCCACAAATACTCAATTTCCCACATCTCAAATCAACAAACCCCAAAATTCTTCCACCTTTGCCCCACAATAACTCGTGTTATCCGTAAGATGAATGCTCATCGCCGTCTTGATCTACTTATTCCACAATGACGAACCACAGCCGCGCAGAACGTACGAAAAGAAAATCGATCTCCATTAGATTCATGGTAGGAGGTCGATCAATCAATAATCGACCGCTTTTTTTCATGGATCGCTTAAACGAGCGTCGATTGTTCGCAACTTTCACCCTCCGCACAGGTTCCACCGGCGAAATTGTCTTCAGGCTAAACGAATAGACACGTATTTTTGCTCGATCGTTGCAACCGAACGGATATTACGAAACCGATACCAATGGCTCGACTAAGTGGTGACAGGAAATTGAAAATCGTCGGAATGCAGTTCTTCGTGCTACAACGTGTTTCTACAACTCTTCAGCATCCGAACATTTTTCCTTTATTAGGGGAAGAGCCTTAACTAACTTGCAAATTATGTTTTTTTTTAGAACTTTTTTTTAAGGAAACTTAAACTTGATAGCACCTTTTCAAACTTTTAATATATTTTCTAAAATGCGGGCAGCATAAATTGAAAGATATTCATGCTGGCTCGTAAATGTAGAATAAATACAGTCCCCTCTGTATGAATCTATATGTTCAACAATATTATTCATTTAAATTATCATTGCTGCAAATAGTACTACTACAAACAGTTTACAAATTTTTTTTACTGAAATGCAATTTTTTCTTGGGTAAACATATTGTACTTAATTTTGCACTGTGTTTAGTTAGATAAGTTCTATAACATAATTTAGTGAAGACACTGAAACAACCTTCATATAGTCAGGTTAACGCAGTAGGTGTTATGGTTGCACGTCGATAAATAACGTCGATGAATCAACTGTCAAGAACCGCCATCGTAAATCTTCATTGCAAGAATGCACAGAACAATGTATACTTCAGAAGGTTTTATTAAACCATTTTTATAAAAAGAAATCGCTGAAGTAACATATCATTTGCATATTACTTAAGAGTTTTAAATGAAAACTCCTCTTTTAATAAAGAAGAAAATGTTTCAGCATTTTAACAGCATTTTAATAATTTTCAGCCTGTGATTTTCAATTAAATATTTTTATCAAACCGACCTTGTAATAAAGATCTTGAAAGAACATAATTTGCAAGTTACTTATGGTGTCCTCCATTAATAAAAAAAAAAATGTGAAATAGACGGTTGTAGAAAAATGTGTCTCATGAAGAGCTGTATTTTAACAATTTTTAATTAAAAGACTTCGTATAATAATTTCGGTCACAAAAAAATTACTGAAGTAACATATTCGCAAGTTAAGAAATAGAAGAATCCCAGAAAACTCCCTGAAGACTCTCCCTAATAAAGAAAAAATGCTTCAAAATTGACGAGTTGCAGAAAAATGAAATGAGTACTTCAACTATTTGTAATTAAAATTACCTGACCGTTTCTATAAAAAGAATTATTAAAAGAACATATTATTATTTAACATATAACTCCTAAGTGTTCCGCCATTGTCAAGCGTGTTCGAACGTTTCACGATCATCGGGAACGGATCGTGCTCGAAAGCAGCTGCAACTCGAAACTGTTGCACAATCGAAACTCGACGCATTATTTAAAACATGTCCCTGTGCTTGTCTTTGGGGCGACGGTGCCGCGCCTCGATTAGTTCGCAGATTAGAAACGCGATACCATTCAACTGCACGATTTACCTAACGGATCGATTTGCTCGAAACACCCGTGAAGTAGACTAACTCTGTTTACCTTCGTTTTCCACTATTTTCGAGCGAACTTTCGTCGAACCGATATCTCGCGGTGTTATTGCGAATTCGTTAGGTTACATGTTTAATACCATGAAATCTTGATTTTGTGACTTCCTTGCGGGCAATTAACGTTGTTACTGTCTGCTCTGGATTTCTCGCTACATCGAATGAATTTATGGAAATCCGAAGTCTGAATACCGTTTCTAACGCTGCTGCTTGTGTTTTATGCTTTTTAGTTAATTGTGGATATTTGCTCTGGAATGTACCGATTCGAATTGGTTAATTGGGAGATTCAGGAAGATAAAGTAATATACCGCTAAGAAAATGGCCGGAGATGTAGGTTATTTTTTTTTGAAAAAGTTTATAAACTACTAGAACCTAAATAATTTTACTCCACATGTCTCACAATTTGATTGCGAACATATTTATTTTTAATATAAAGCATATAAATAGTATTACATATGAAGGTGTGATACATACGAAGGTATACATATGATTACTATTAAATTATGCGAAATGTGTTTAAAGAAATAAATTATTTATGGAAAAATATTTATTCTTATGTCTTTATTTTGTATTTAAACCTGGGATTAAAAGATGAAGTTGAAAAATTTATAATCTATAGTAGTCTTGTTCTTAAATTTGTTACAGTGTGTTTGATCACAAATGTCAGATTTCATTATGGCAATCAACGAATTGAAGATAAAGCCTTGAGTGATTAAGTCATGTTAAGCACAGGATAAGTGAAGTGTTCGAATTGTAAACCTTGACCTATTTCGATCTAACAAGATACAAATACAGTTTCGTATAATTGCGACAGTTACGAAAAGAATTAGTTCAGAGTTTCATGTATCACAGCATGAGATTATGAGTCATGTTATAGCTAAATCTGTATCATCTGTTTTATTATCAACAAAAAATATTCATGTAGACTAAATTTGGATCAAAATGGGAGTGAGACAAAATTACAGACGAACAGTGATTTTAACGAGTAACAAATAACTAGAGTTACTTTATTTCTTCCGCGAGTATAGCAAGACAGACAGACTTGCGTATAAATATACACATGTTCCCGATACACTGGAAAGGGAAAAATCGAGGAGTGGTAAAGGGGGTGACTTTCCCCAAATTGGGAATTCTCACTTTCCCCTGCCAGTGGTCATCCGGCCCAAACCGTTGCACAATGACCCATCCGGCACTCGACTTCCTACAAATTACCGTAACAGTAATAAACCCAAGGATCGCCTCGATTTTTCAAACTACATGTGGAACCGAAAAAATTCAGCTACGCCAATCTCGGGCTCAATATGCAAGCCGGGTAAAAATGGACAAGTAATGGTTCGCTGGTCTTTTACTGCTGTTATGGTAAACCTTCAATATCCCGAAACTCTCTTAAATCTATAATAACGTCTAGAACAATAATACTTAATAAATCTTTGATATCCTACAGTATCCTTTCATATTCTTCCCAGTCTAGGTCCTCCAAATACCTCCCGAAAACCACAGAGAAAAGTATTTAAATTAAAAAGGTTCACTATACCTAACGAGATGAAAGCTAATATGTAATTAAATTTGAAAGCAAATTTACATTATCAGTTACAAGCCGTACATGATCCGCAATTAGTTTAATACTAATTTACATTATTTAGCAGAGTTGCCCGAGCAGAACATATAACAAGCATTTATTACGAACACAATTAATAGACTTTTCAATCAAAGTTTTCTAATCTTGACACCTCCCATTATTATAACAGTATTACCAGACTTTCTTTAAGTTATCTGATTAAAATAGTGACGCCATGACAGTAAATTTACCGTAATACGAAATGTATATCATTATGAGTATTATAGATAAGTTAATTTTCCTCGTTCCTTAATCGATAAAGAAAATGGCGTTCGAAAGATAATCCTTTTACTTCGTCTCACAGATCAGAAGTGAAACCTTGATCAAGACATTTATTTTTTCTATTCCGTTTTTCATCGTTTTGCAAAACTTGTAATGGATTTAAATAGCCGAGCTAGGAATTTACAATCGTTCGTTAAACATTTTTTCTCGTCGCGATGTCGACGTTTTATGCTTCATCAACTGTTCACTTTCAAGGCGACGTCGTTTTTCGTTTTCTCCGGATTACCAGCAAATTTTTACGCGATTCTATTATGGAAACAATTTCGTAAAAATATGTGCGCGTTCCTTTCTCGTTACTCTACTTTCAGCTACTACGAACTTCGCACGAGTAATTTCTTGTTTTTATTGCATCACACAATGCGTTAAAGCTCTCGTTTGCAATTTCTCTTTCGCTAACTCGAAGTATTAGGTGGAAAAATTACAAATTTCAAATGGAAAATTTCAAATTTTTTTTCTGAAGTAGCTTGACACTTTCGGATTTTGAAGCTAATGGAATTTTTAGGGGTTGGAATTTTAGGATTGTGGAAATTTGGGATTTTTGAACTTTCAATTCTTGGGACTTTGGAATTTTTACATTTTTGGAGTTTTTGACTGAATTGGAATTTTGTGAATTTCGAACTCTTTAATTTTGCAATTTTTAAGCTTTGGAACTCTCAGTCTTGGAAATTTGGAATTTTTGGACTTTGAAAGTTTTGACTCTTGAAATTTTGAAATATTGGAGTGGTTTGGAACTTCAAATTTTGAAACTTTGGAATTCTAATACTTTGAAATTCTTTATTTTAAAATTGTGAAATTTTTAAATATAGAAACGTTGAAAACATAAGATTGTGAAATTTTTAAAAATAGAAATATTGAAATAGAACGTTAAAACTTTGAAGTGTCGAAACTTGTGAACAATTGTAAACTTGTAAAAAAAAATACATCTTTTATATTTGACTCTATAATCCTAGTACTGTAAACTATCCAATTGCACAGAATTTATAAACCACTGATCCAAGCTACTAAAAGACCGACACCCGTAAAGATATTTAATATATCGATGAAAGTTGTATACATAAAACATGCGTTAAGTGTTGCTATTAAGAAAACCATGTATGTTTCAATAGTCCATATATCTGATTCGATCTTTCAACGCATCGTAGCATGTTTCAATAGACAGCAACAAGTCGCTGTCCATTTTCTAATGTTACACATACATTACTTTTTTAGTGCAAATCTAATTGACGAACTTCAAATTTTGATTGATGATCTTCAAATTAATTCATCGTTAGTTTTTCAACGAATAAAAGTATCCTCACGAAGAAAATTTATGATACGAATATGTTCTGCGATCTTTATCGCTGACACGCAATACGAACTACATCATTATTGAAAATACGAATTGCTTTAGAAATAATTTTCAGACGATTCGCTTCGTTGATCGGCAACATTTTATAACACTGTTTATATTGAAATTCAGAGGTTCAATGATTTTACGACTTTAATTTTATCCGAATTCGCAAATGGAATATGTCGAAAATACATGGATTCTGATAGGTTTTTTACTTTTACTCTTCCTGTAGAATCGCCCTTGAGAAGCAACCCTTACAGTACAATTTATATCAGTCAAAACTATTCATAGCTATGTGGTTTCGCTCACGGCCACTAGACGGCGCATAAGACCTGACTTTCTCGCTAGTACTCAACTTCCTATTCGTACAAATATGTAGTTCCTGTCTATCCCTTCTATACATCCCCGCGTCTAAGACAAGAGTCCACTAGCAGGCGGACGAAACGTTCTCTCCCTCTCCTTCATTTTTCCTAGTCCTTTCATTAGCTAGCCAAACCGCCAAAGCTATAATATTAAAACTAACAAGGAAAATGTATTTTATATTCAGCGATCGTTTTCTATACAAATTATAAGTGGACCTAAATTTCCAGGTGGGGAGTATTAACGATTTGAGTGAGATTTATCACATTTGAGCTGTGAATGCGTCACAGTGATTTAACCGTTGAACATCAATAATTTTAGGATGATCAACCTAACCTCATTACTTATCAAATTATATAACAAAGTATGTACACATTTTATTTCCTCATCCAGTTAATTTCGTTATGGTGTTAGCACACAAGAAATTCAAAAAGTTTCCATTTTTTACGATTCTCCCTATTTCATAAACACATAGGTATGTTTATCACGTTCCTGATATTAACACTAACCATACCGGTTAATAAGTAAATAAAGCATACATTAATTCTTTATCTCGATCAACGCGAATTTTAGTGAAAGCATCTTGACAAATCCCGTAATTTAAAAAAGGAAACTTGCAGAGGTAAAAAACCGGTTTTAGGATGAAACACTTGGAAAAATGAATTAAACGAAAACACGAGATCGTAAATTTCATAGAGTTTTACTCCTGCAGCGTGTTCTATCTAAAATTATTCAGTTCAAATTACTTTTACAAACGAGATATCTCGCTAATTAATTTTGATACATTCACTGGGGTTCTTGCATTAGCTGGATAAATTATATTCTTTTTATTTATAAAGGCTAGAGGTAGACAAATATTTTGAAAGCAAAAGTTGAATAGCATGAGGCTATCTTCCTACTGTTATACTATGTTGAATAAATAACTCGAGTATTTAATATTCTTTACGTAATTTCAAGTAACATTATATAATTTTTGTTATTGCAATCTTTCATGCTTTTGTATACAATGTTGTATTTTTATATTAAGACGTGTTAGGGTCACAAAGAAACAGTAATTTTTTAGATATTACAGTATATTGGATATTTTTGGAATTAACAATGACAAAGCCATCACATGTTCACACGTTTATTTGAAATTACACAGCTTGTAAATTTATTTAAAGTTACACAGCTTATAAATTTATTTCAAATTATACAGCTTCCACATTTATTTGAAATTCCACAGTTTGTAAATTTATTTGAAATTATACAGCTATCAAATTTATTTGAAGTTACACAGCTTGTAAATTTATTTGAAATTTCACAGCTTGTAAATTTATTTGAAATTACACACTTTATAAATTTATTTGAAATTACACACTTTGTAAATTTATTTGAAATTCCACAGTTTGTAAATTTATTTGGAATTATACAGCTTATAAATTTATTTGAAATTATACAGCTTTCAAATTGATCTGAAGTTACACAACTTGTAAATGTATTTGAAATTCCACAGCCTGTAAATTTATTTGAAATTACACACTTTGTAAATTTATTTGAAATTCCACAGTTTGTAAATTTATTTGAAATTATACAGCTTTCAAATTTATTTGAAGTTACACAGCTTGTAAATGTATTTGAAATTACACACTTTGTAAATTTATTTGAAGTTACACAGCTTGTAAATTTATTTGAAATTATACAGCTTTCAAATTGATCTGAAGTTACACAGCTTGTAAATGTATTTGAAATTCCACAGCTTGTAAATTTATTTAAAATTACACACCTTGTAAATGTATTTCTTAAGAAGCTTTTCTTAAAATCACCTATTGAATTTTACAGAGATAATCAGAAAAAATTAAACTGTAAAATTAATGTGTATTCGATTATGTTTTATCACCCATTCTTATTTCATTCATAATTCCATGCATTACAGTGTAATGAGTACACAGTTATCGCCCCGCTGAGAACGATTGAATAATGAACTTTATCCGAAGGACTACGATAACAAATCTCTTGCGCAAGAGAGATTATAGTCTACGAACCTTTAAACTCGTAACTTGTTCGATGCAAGGAAACTCGTGTAACGTCACGCACATTTCTTTTATCACAACCGTCCACGCCTTAGAGAGTATAATTAACTGCGCGTTTATTCTGCATAAATTCGAATGTACACGCTGAAACCAAATCCTAATTAGACGAAACGCGATGCTCCGTAAAATATTTTGCTCCGCTGACAGCGCTGTTACGGCTAGCATGTTTCTCGTTCCAACAAAAAGTTATTGTTTTTCAATACGGGATACCTGTTCGAGATGCAGCGGCGGAAATAATGAACTGCAGCTTGCGCAGAATCTAATTTAACCTAAGATTGGTATCGTTTTTATGAGCATGAATAACACGCTGTTACAAATAATTGTAAATTACTTAATTAATTATTAGTATAATTAATAGAAATACGAGTAGGACCTTGTTCTGCGTTAAATGCAGGGATCATGAAATATTAATTGGCTAATGGAGGAATTTTGTTAGAAAATCAATTATGGGATTGGAATAATGACAAGTAGAATGCAGTTAACAAGGTTATATGAGATTTCATGTTCTTAAATCAATAAATCAAAATTTTTTAGTTTCAAACTAAAGCCTCGAAGTCCAACAATTACAAAAAGTTTCAAACACTTCAAACTCAATTTAAAAATTGTAGAAGTTTTCTAATCACGAAATCCTAAAATTTCGTAAATGAAAAATCTGAAACTCGAAAAATCAGAAAATCTGAAACTCGAAAAATAAAAAAATCTAAACCCCAAAAGATCATAAAATCTAAAACTCGAAAGATCAGAAAATCTAGCTAATCAAAGAATCCCAAAAAGAAAAAGCTAACCTAAATATCTTGCCGAAGATCAGATTCGCAGATATAGATATCGACACAATAATTTCGAGCGTTTATCATTTGATCTGGTCAATTAGAATCAAACGAGAATATGCAAAAGTGAAAGCGTCGGCAATTTCTTGCTGTGTGTTTACACGCTCGAAATGTAACGAGAGGGAAATTCGAAACATAAAGAGTACGAGCGAAACATGCGTATAATATAGGTAGCGAGGGGTCGTGTAGACGAGTTGATTCGTCGAGATTCCGTATCGTGATCGGTGTCCAGGAAGGGAACCGAAGGCTGCGAGTACGTATAACGAGCAGTGAGTAACGGCAAGTTAATTGATGTACGAGCTAAAACGTCCGAGGCAGATATACACGCGACCAACCGTTCAGTGTACAGTCAACGGCAAATATGTCTCCTCTGCAAAGGGGATATCCACGGATGTGGACATGCAATTGAAGAGCAAGTAAGACGAGTGGATACTTGCTAAGAGATTCTCGGTTTGGGATTTTTTGAGATCTCGATAATTTTGCAACGAGTTAAACTTTTGGGGATGCAGGGATTTGGGGATTTTAGTAATTTGGAGAATTAGGTGCTTTATAATTTAGAAATTTTAGAATACAACAATTTGGGGATTTAAGGATTTGTGGTCATTTGGTAGGGATTTGGTAGTATAAAAATTTTAATATCTAAGTACTTGAGGGCAGGAATGAGGGTAGAAATTTGAAGACGCAGAAGTTTTGTGATTTTAGTATTTGGACATGAGAAATTTGATGGTTTTGAAATTTGGAGATATACAAGTTTGAAGATATACAAGAGGACTTGGTGATTTGGAGACATTGGAATTAATTTAGAGATTTGATAGTGGAAAAATGCGGGAACTTCGAAATTTAATGATACAAAAATATGGAGTTCTATGAATTTAGTAATTCATGAATTTTATGGATTTATTATGTCTTTGTCCAAAGGAAGTTTGCGTTGCACCCGAGTGTACAGAAGGGAGCTGTTCGAGGATAAATCGAGCCGGTTTCCAAGAGAAATTCCGAACTCGCCACTTCTCCGCGTCACGAAACGTCTAATTAATCGTGCAATTAACAGCGATGTTGACTAGAAAAATTTATGGACAATAGGTAACGAGAACGCGGAATACTGTGCAACAAAATCGATCGCTAACTTGTTTACTTCACTTCCTTTACACAGAAATTACTTCAGTTATCTAACACTGTATCTACCAAATGTATCAATCAACACGTTCACACGCTCTCTTTTCCCAATTGCAAAAATTCGAAATTCTAGGTTTTTCAATTTTGGAATATTGTAGATATTCACAGTAATTTATCTGTCAATTTGCTCTGGACGTCACGTGACCTCTCCCGAGCGCTCAATTTAAACATCACGTAAATGATTCAGGGCCTATCTTGGCCACGCAATATACAGGGTGTCTCACCACTAGTGTAGGTCCCTGAAATGGAGAATAGCTGACGTGATTCCGAATAAGATTTCCCTTTGCAAAAATGGGGTTTGAAGCTTCGTTTTTGAATTATTAAGGAAAAACACAGACCAATCAGAGCGCGAGGATTACGCGTGCGCAGACGCGACAATGTTTTTCCTTATTAATTCAAAAACGAAGCTTCAAACCCCATTTTTGCAAAAGGAAATCTTATTCGAAATCACATCAGCTACCACCCATATATAAGGAAAGTTGGTGTCCTAAAACTTGTGGACGAGACTGTATTTGAATTTTTTTTTACCATCACGTATAACGATACATGGACGGTCTCCAAAACAATTTTGGATCTAACTCGATTCTATATTGGATACATCACGATTTTATGTTGGATCTGGTCCGATTCCAAATGTCAGCTTCTTCTATTTTAACAGGCACGTGGATTAAATCACTCTCGACGCTTGTACAACCATCGATTTCGATCTTGAGAAATAAATTAAGAAATGTCCATGCAAATTTCGCTCAGACGAGAGATCGTATCGTACGTTTAGAGAGATTGATACAAAAACTGTGACACTCTCACTCGCGTGCGTTTTAATCAGCGAAATTCTATTTCTCTTTCCACGGCACAGTTGCGTATGTAAACGATCCCTAATCGTTGCTCTCGATCAGTCGAAAAACAAAATCTACACTGTGTTTTCCTTCCATCGTTATTCGATTACCATTATATAAAACGTTAGTATCGCTGTACGGTTTCCGTGATGTTGCTCAGTGCGGGAATGGGACTAAAAACGAGAAAAGCTTAACTTTTTGCTGGCTGTCTGGCACATACCATTGTACGCAAAATGAAGAAATTCAGATAATAACGTATACAGTTTTTTGAGGTATGGTGAAATAGCTTTAAAGCCACTTCCTAATAAGTATCGCTAAATTAATTATATTACGGATTCAATTTACACGTGTTTGAATGGGGTATTTTTAGAGTTGATATTATTGTGAACAATTGATAATTGTTAATCATTAGTCAATTTTTAACACACTTTTGGTAGACTATAGTGGTATACTTTTAGACTTCCTTCTATTATCATGAATTAATAATTGTTAATCATTAGTCATTTTTTCTTTATTTGACTACAATGGTGCACTTTTAGACATTGTCTTTATTGTCAACAACAAAAATTGTCAATCGTTAGTTCATTTTGAACACACTTTTTTATACTTGACTATAACAATGTATTTTTAAACTTGTTATCATCAGCAATTGATAAAAACCAATCGTAAATAACATTTAAACTTTCCCTCATTTCGATAATTATTTCTTACAATAAAACAACATATACTTACATAAAATGCTCATTTTTAAGCAAACTGAAAGATCACTTGGCAACCCCTGTAAATACAAAGCAAATCAGATAGTATCAAGAACAAAGCAGGTGCATATATCCCGCAAACAAACGACTGCAGTGTACGTTAATTAATGAGCCGGTAAAAAAAATCTGTGCAATTTCGAAAGACGAAACAGTAGGAATTCGTGAGGGAGAAACGAACGAATACCGCGATGCTATCGTGTCGTTAACGAAAGAAATATTAAAAGGAAGAAACGTAAATTTTTCAGAAATTAATGGTGCATGCGTGACAATCTGTTATTGCTGTTAGTACGCCGTGAAACGATTTGTGTGCGTTTTCTTTTTGCATTTATATTACTGTATAAAACGCATATGTAAACGCTCACATATGAAGTTTAAATCTCCATGCAAATGTATCATTTGTATCATCAAGTTATCTTTATTCTTTTTTTTATTTGAAAAACTAAAAATACTTCTGTTGACTGTTGACGACATGAGTAATAAATATAACAAATTAGAAGATGTTGGAACAAGTTGAAGATATTTAGTGAGATTTGCTGAAAATAAAAATACTGCTGTGTAGTTAAGAATTTTGTTAAGAATTATCTAATTGAAAATACTTCTGTTAACTACTTGGTGTCATGAGTAATAAATATAACAAATTTCATGTAATGTTAGAAGAAGTTGAAAATATTTGATGAGATTTGCTGAAAATAAAAATACTACTGTGCCGTTAAGAATTTTATTAAGAATTGTCTAATTGAAAATACTTATATTAGCTACTTGGAATTATGAGTAATAAATACAACAAAATACTGTGAAAATATTTGGTGAGATTTGCTAAAAAGAAAAATCCTGATATAATAATTTACCCAACTGAGAACACTCGTATCAACCACCATGAACAATAAATACAACAAAATACTGTGAAAATGCTTGGAAAGATTCATTGTCAATAAAAATACAAATGAAATGAACCATTTTAGTATGACAGTGAGCGTTAATGTGACAAGGGATACCCGATCGTATCTCACGGTTTGATAACCGTTTTAATGAAACGCTGGAACAACGTGTTTGTTATGCAAAACTCGCGACAATCTGACGTAAGAGGCATAGAATAGCAACGTTCTAACGTCCTTCTTCTCGGTTGCACGTGAATATGGCGGTACTCTATGGTGTGTATTACCGTGTTCAACGATACGAAGTCAAGGAAATGAGCGTTCGAAGCGACCCTGTTTCAAATGGTTACATAAACGAGCGGATAAGTCAGATATGTATTGCTCGTAACGGGAAAGCAAACCTATTTATTACCGCGTTACGCTGCTCGATAATTGCTAGAATTTTGATTCTCTTGTGGGAATCGGTGAATCGCGAGGATAAATCTTCATCGTTCCACAATAACGAAATTCCTCTTACTTCGGTTTCCTATCGATTTGTTTGTCAGTCACGCCACGAACATCGTTCTTCGTTTATTTCTGCCGTGAAAACCTATCCACGATACTCAACGTCTTTATGTGCATCTAGGATTTCAATTTTGTAATTGAACTTCGATGTTTCTTGTACTCCGCCTGGTAAGGTAGAATCAGTCGTGTTATGTAAACGGCGATTTTGTAATTTCATTGAAAAGTCATTGAAAGGAGATGCGGAGGAAGCTGTGAGGGATTGTTATAGACGTAGATTGGTCAGACAAGAAGAAGGTGGTATAAAATTTTAAACTAAACAGATCTACCAGTGATACTTTTTTATTTTGTACGTACATTGATATGTACATTGAGAAACAACTTTCATTTTTTTAAATTCTTGATAAAAAGGGTATCTTGTTCTGGAAAACAAAGTAAGCATCAAACGATAATTTTACCGCATCAGCTGCATTTATATGTAGAATAATAAATTTGTTAGGTTAGGCAACTTTAAAACTGGAACATAAGTGATTGCAAATACACATTTTATTTAATGTAATCCTACTGCAAATGATCAAAATAAAATACATATTCAACTCCTCGTTCAGTAAATCAGTTAAGACAGTATACCTTACATCTTCATCTAAACTTCATCCACAATAAACATTTGTTCAGAACAAAGACATAATACATCACAAAAATAAAGCGAACGCTTATAGTTAAGACACCATACATCTTCATCAAAACATTAATCCACGATAAATGTTTGCACAGAACAATGACATCATTGTTCATTGTACGACCGCCGGTAACAAGAACTATGACACTATTAACGAGTAACCTGCGTTTTCCTCCCCGTTTTCCAGCCTTCCACATATCGGCACATTCGAATCTTGTATTCCGTCCAATTATTGCGGCACGCAACCATTGTTGTAACGTTCGAGTAGTTTCGTAGCAGATAATGATGCTCGTAAATCGCGTGCCCGTTACTCGCCGCCGATAGTCAAAGGAATCTCGAACGGGACGGATATTTCCGATTAAACGAGCGTGACAAATATCGAACGCGGTCGTTCGTTCTTTTTGGAGCGAGTGTGACGGCAATTAAAACGCTTTTCACCGTGAAAAATGAAAGGGATTCAGTGAACGTAAAAACGGTGACGACGTAGTCGATACAATGTTTCAGGGATTTTTGCACCTTCGGTATCGAGGTGACATCGCTTCCGCAATATGATATGACGTCCACGATATCGATACATGTACGCTCATCGGCGAAAGCTGATTAAGCAAGGCCTTATCTAATTATGGTAAGGATTAATTGCGTGTGACTGCCGCTATATTTCCTTTTCTGTGTGCTTTTTTTATAAGTCCTTATACACAGTCTTTATATCTGAAGTTTGCTATTTTTAAGACGTCGTTGGTTTGATACGTCTATAAATTGATATATGTCTAGATTGTAATATGTATACTTGGATTATTATATCCTTACATCGATACATCCCTGGATCGGTATATTCTTAGTTCACTACATCCCTAGTTTGCTACATTCTTAGTTCGCTACATTCCCAGATTGCTACATTCTTAGTTCGCTACGTCCGTAGTTTGTTACATTCTTAGTTCGCTATATTCCCAGATCGCAACATTCCCAGATTAGTACATTCTTAGTACGCTACTTCCCCAGTTCACTAATTCCCCAGTTCGCTACGCCCCTAGGTCGGTACATCCCCAGATTGCTACATTCTTAGTTCGCTATATCCCCAGATCGCTACATTCCCAGATTACTACGTTCTTAGTTCGCTACTTCCCCATTTCACTAATTCCCTAGTTCGCTACATCCCCAGATTGCTACATCCCCAGATTGCTACATCCCTAGTTCGCTACTTCCTCATTTGCTACGTCCCTAATTCGCTACATTCTTAGTTCGCTGCATCCCTAATTCGCTACATCTCTAAATCAATATACTCCCACATTACTATATGTCTAGGTCGCTATGGATTACTATATCCCTAAATTGCTACATCCCGAAGTTATTACATCTCTAAATTAATACGTCCTCAGATTTCTACATCTCCACATCTTTGAAACTCTATAATCACCATATGATAAGGATATGTACCCTTGATGTTCCCAGATTTTCAGTCCATAGAACTTGCAATATGCTTACAACATTATTATGTATATTTCAAACGATAGTTTTATCCCTTGTAATCATTACATGTGTAATATCACTATGTCCTTGATATTTCCAGATTTCTACTCATTAGAACTTGCAATATACTTATGCGTAGAATCCAAATACCGATAACTTTATCCCTTTATCGAAAGTTCAAAAACCTGATCCACAATTAATTCACTAGAAGAAAATTATATTCATGAATCCATAATTCACTATAATCCATATCGAATGAGATTGAAATTAATAATTATCATCAAATCAGAAAGCTTATTCCACCTGATGAGTGATTCGATTCCCATTATTTACCGAGATTATCGAAAGAAATAATTTGCAGTATGTCGCCGTTTACGTGGGAAGATGAATGAAGCTGACAGTTGGTGAATGAGTTGAAATCCGTGGAAGGACGTCGGATACGAGAGATATATCGCAGTTTGGACAACAGGTTGACACGTTAACCGTACACACGTGTGCACGCTCGTTTAAAAACCAGTTGGTAGAGTTGTTTTTTCATTCGAACAAATTCCACGAACTAAACGTGCCGTATTGTCGGCTCGTACCATCACGTCGTTACTCTTTTCTGAGCATACTTCGTACGAGTTTAATTAGCGTTAAGTTTTCTGTAGTCCGCGATATGGAAAACTAATCCTAAATTCATTTACATTTGCGTCGATTACGAGTACTATTAGTGTCGGAACGATCGCGAAATAACCGTGTAAGATAGAAGCAACCGAACGAAACGTACGGGACTGTAACGTATGCACGCGCATGAATTTCAGCCGATTTGATTAAGATACGCCGGGATGGAAATTGGTGTAATTATTGTTACAAGGATATCCGTGTTCTGATAGAAGACTTATGGAGAACTCGCGTGATTACGATTTTAACAGGAATTATCAGCGAAACGCGTTCTGCGCTGATCTTAGCTAAACTAACATTGTTTAACTGTCCAATTTACATTTCGTGATTAGGTGTTATAGAAATTTATTGTTCTGAACTTGACGTTTTTTTTGTACTCTGAAGAGAAATTGCAGATGGTTGATAAAATTTATGAGTTAATTAAAAGGTACTTTTGGAGAGGGATGAAGTGTAACAGCCTCATTTTGACATACAATGTATAGGGAATGTTTTAGAGTAGTTGTTATTACCAATGTATTGTAAATATAATGTTAACATCTTGCGACTGTAAATGTTCGTTCATAATTTTTAGTTTGTGAGTTTTCAAACTTTTTAACTACCAACATATCAAATTTCTAAATTCGTCAATTTCTGATGTGAAATGTTCATAAATTTCAATATTTCAACTCCAAATTTCTGAATTCCTAAAACCTCAAATTCCAAAATTTTCAAAATCCTCGAAAGCCATCTTAACCATCCGAAAGTTATTTCTTTGCGTTGCACGGTGTTTCAAATACCGCGCCAAGCATCCCGTGCATGCAACGATCTCTATCCACATAATTATCGCGAAGGTGCCAGAGCAATTTTTCTGCGGAGAAATTAATTACTCTCTCGTGTTTAACGGAAGGAAAAGGTACTTTGAATATCCAACGAGCGTGCAACGTTTAACGAAACATCCGGATAATAATCAAGCTATAATAATACGATTTAAAAGAAAAAGGAGGAGCGTTCAATGCGGGATCATTGTATTCAAAGAATCGCTGTTTCATTGCAGAGAACAATCTTTCCGCATCGCATGAAACGAGCGCGGAATTTTCAGATTGAAAGAGAAATTTTCTTTCGGCGGATCGATCTGATAAAATGTCGCTTTCTCGAAAGCGAAATCGGATGTAAAAGGATGGACGTGAAAACTCGCGTGCGTTTGCGTGGATGCCGGAATATTTGCGATTTGCAACTTTAATTATTTATTACTGTACGAATTCGTACAGTAATACATACACTTACACCTTTTGTTAACTTGGTACAGTATAAATCAACCGTTCGTTACATTATAACACATAAAATAACAAAATAGTAACTATTCTAGTACTCTATTATTACTTCAGTACTATTATTACTTGATACTCTATAATTAGTGAAATTAAACTTAACCTGAAATTGAATATCTGACTTTCAACGGAAAACTACCGGTGAGCAATTAAACGATTACGTTGATAACTGCCCACACTATATAATAGAAACCCACAAATACAACAGAAACGCTAGAGTAGTTTAAAATTACCAGAGTAAGTGGAATACTTCTCGGACATAACATGACAGTGGCCGTGTTAACAAAGCGAAATAAAAATCTGTACGTTGTATAAACCCATAATAATCAGCGTTGAAGGTTAATAAAGGAACGTACAGGTATTAGAAGAATTTCTAACGCATGCAGATTTCACGCATGAATTATAGAGACGTTCGTTCGAATTCAGGTAATTCGTGTCAGTCTAACTTGTTCTTCGGAAATTATGCAACGAGTGGCTCGCAAAATTTCTTGCAGAGGCGTTAAAACATTTGCTTGATTTTTATGGTTTTAATGTAACTACCACATCACGGTTCGTCGGTCACAAACCACTTTCTCCGTGATACTCGAACAGGTTATCGGTTGACACTAGGAACTCTAGTCCACTCGCTATCAACGGCCATTGGACAACGGATGAACACCGCGAACTGTTAAGTTTGTGTAACAGGTTATTAACTGGTAAATCTCGCTCGGAATAGACGTTAAAGTGTAGTTTATTCGCGGTTAATAAAGCGAATCATTAGTCCATTTGCAATATTTCAAAGTAAATCGATTTATAAGTGACGGAGGAATTACGTCGATCGTTATGGTTCACTTGGAAAAATTCGTTTCCTGTAGCGTTGTAATGGCGGAAACTGTATGCACAATACCATGGTACAACGATTTCTCTTGGTGTTCGCCATTTCGTAATGGGAGAATTTTAAACAAATGAGTTCTCCCTTTTTTTATGGAAACGGAATAATGAATACACGATATTTTAGGCGTTTAATAGTTTTAGTCCTCGTTTATTCAATGCCTTGCTGCGAGCTTTCATATGAATCAATTTCCGCATTTACGGTTCTTGAACGGTTCTTATTATGGATGCATAATACTTGATAATGGTAGCAGTATTTAATATGTAAATATATGTACAATGTTTGGAAGAACCAAAATAAAAATAAAAGGAGAATAAAAACAACATGAAAAAACGATATTTAAAAATTGTAAAACGGTACGAACCATGATAAGTAGATCACCAAGTCCTTGCAATCTCGTCCTTTTAAAACGTGATAAACAGCATGTCAAGGTGCGCTGCAATTTGATATCGAGTAACCGGGAGCCATCGAAATAAATTCACGACGCGATTAATCGTCACTTTTTTCGCACGTCTCTTTTATTATTTACTTTCACCGTCGTTTAACGCTGTCAACGAAGGAAAAACGATTTATCATTCTGTTACGGTGTTATCGGTTTGTATATGGTACGCCATGTTCGTATCGTGAGTAATATTCCGGCGCGAAGAACGATCGAAAATTACGAAATGTTTGTATGTAAAAGGGAATGAGCAGTTCGTGATACTGTTTCGTTTACATTTTTAATATTTCACAAAGCAACAAAATGAAAATTTGCACCTGTTCACTGCCTATCTTATTACACTTCAATATATTACACTTTTGCAGCACGAACACAAGTTACCACTTCAAAAGAAACCCTTAAAATTGGAGGGAAAACGGTTGAACTTCGGTAAACTTCGGATTATTCGGTTACCTTCGGATGTCTTCGGGTTACCCAAAATCAGTTGCGCGATCGACGTCGGAAGCTTGTGACGTAGTGTCGTTTTTGCGTGTAGTGTCAGTGTCAAGTTGAAGAGGATATTTTTGAGAAGAAAATGAAGTTTTGCAAAATCGAGAGCTTACAGACTTCTTCCAAACAACAACCATTAACGCAAATATCAACAAGCACGAAGTTATTGAAAGAAAAGTAAGCTATTCACTTTGTAAAATATATTACATAAACTACGCGATGTGCAGAATTTTTAACGTGTATTCTTTTCGTAAAGAGTAGAAGTTTTTCGAGTCCTTTTGTTTTTTCATTCTTATCAGATTATTTATAATTTAAGACGTTAATCTCTCATCTATTTATGTAGATATGTCTTTCTCGTAATAACCTGTATCATTTTTTTCGATTATAGTTTAACATTTTGGCTATGGAAGTCTAGAACAATCTATGGCGTCGCGTCGTCGAACATGTCACGTGATCCGAATGACAGCGAAGAGAAACGGCAGTACTCGAGGTAAGTACATTAATTTACCGCAAATTTTTCTATTACACTAATTTTATTATATTAACTTTCCTACGCTATTTATTGACTCTGAAAATAGTAGTTTCGCTACTGGTTTAGAATAATATCTCCACACAAATTCTTGTGGGATTCTTGTCCAACACAATGCATTCTTTAACAGATTTACTATTTAATTGAAAGTATAATTTAACCTAAAACGATTAAATTCGCGCAAGCATCTATTCGGACAATTGAGGCAGTACTTTAGTCGGAACATATTTAATGTTCACTTGGGAAAAAACTCGATTAGTTTCACTGAAACTTTACCATTACCCTGTCGTGAAATTTATCTACAATTAGAAATGTAATGCATTGTGTAAGGTAGCGATATTACAAAACTTCTTTTAAAAATATTCATGTTATGTGTTTTCATAATTGTTTGCGCGTATACTAGATTTCCAAATTTTTAACTTTCCAAATGTCGTTCTCGACATTGCAGACGCTTTAAATCTCTAAATTCCTAAATGCTCGACCTTCTAAATTTCAAATCTCTTAATATTTTTTATTTTGAAATTCTCAAATTTGCAAATGTTCAAATCACCAAATTGTCATATTGCGAAATGTTTGAATCTTCAAATTTACAAATGCTTAAATCCTTGTATTCAGAAATTCCCAAATCACAAAATTCTTAAATTTTCAATTTCGTATGTTTCCAAATCTCCAACCCTTCTAACCCCCAAATTTCTAAGTCTCCCAAGTTCCAGCTCCCCAAATCACCAAATTCTTAAATTCCTAATTTGCTACGTTTCTAAATCTCCAACCCTTCTAACCCCCAAATTTCTAAGTCTCCCAAGTTCCAGCTCCCGAAATCACCAAATTCTTAAATTCCTAATTTTCTACGTTTCTAAATCTCCAACCCTTCTAACCCCCAAATTCCAGTTCCCCAAATCACCAAATTCTTAAATTCCTAATTTTCTACGTTTCCAAATCTCCAACCCTTCTAACCCCCAAATTTCCAAGTCTTCCAAGTTCCAGCTCTTCTAATCCTCATATCCCCACATTTTCAGCACTCTAAGTCCCGAAATCTCCCCAACCCGTAACTCTGAAATCTCTCAACTTCTGACTGACGACCCTCCACGTCGCTCTTTTCTCGCGTTAATCGCGACCATAGATATTATTGCAGATTGACGTGATCGTAGATATTAGCGTAAGAGTAACGATAAGCCGCGTGGTTCGCTTGTTTCCACGTTAAATCTAGCCGGGCTATTGCGTAACGAGCGAATTGTGTGTTACATTTATTGCCGATCATTAGCGCACGCGAACGCGAATTCGTATATAAGTAGCATTGAACGGGACGTCATCAACTTTCACGAGTTTATAAACGCGTTACATTCCGACGTTACATTACGTTTGATGATTCGCGCGCGAAACATCGTTTCGCAATGTCCGTGCCGGGCGTATAGTGATTTCGACGAAGAAGAAGGCGGATGTTGTTCACCTGGTGCATGGGTGGAAAAATCCCGTCGCCTTATCGTTAGTTTCTCTCCTTGCGTCACGCGCGATTCGTCCCACGAGTCGATGCATAATTAAAACGCAACCAGTCTCGGGATATTCCCTTGCCCGATTGCAACCTGACACCGCGCTCGGTCCACTTAATTAATTGGAATCATATTAACCGGTGGGAATACGTTTTATCGATCTAACTTACGTCTTTATCTCCCAGTCGTTTCTTCCCCATTTTAGGTATAGCGATGATCCTCTAATAATTCGACGTCGCAACATCCTATTACAACAATCTCGAATTAACGCGCTTAATCAGATTTAGTAAATTTAGAGATTTAGGAAATGAAACTATTATCGTATTTCTGTAATACTGAATTAAATTAGAAATTACTTTTGTACCTAAAATAGCAAACTGCAGTTTTGTATTAAAAAATGTTTTTAAATATATTTCAGTAATTTGGTTTATCCTGTGTACAAGATGTAACATGTACATATTTTTATGATACTGATTTATGTGTTTGTGACACAAATTTTGGAAGTCACAGAAATATTATAAATATATGGAAAATATATAAAAATAGAGCAAAATCTGCATTGGAAATTTTCTATTTTAATTAATAGCTTACATTAACCAAGAATAAAAAAATCTTTCGTTAGTAATAACTTAAGGGTTAAATAGCGTTAACCGTAACATTATATAGATACTTGAAGAAATCTGTCGAAGTGCCAGACATTATACCGTAAAATAGTTAATTTAGTATTCTAAGCACAGATAATTAGAATCTAAGTTAATTGGTCTTAATTAGACGGCACAGCCTGCATAGCGAGGTAATAAAACGAAACCCGAAGATACGATATACAGGTTTGATGAAAATTATAAGGAGATGAAAGCGGTCGATGTGATTACAGGGGCAAGTCTGTAATTGAAACCCACTGTTTCGTAAATAGCTATCATAATTAATTAATCTACTTAGTTGCCCGTGGGTTCTTCAATTTGTATCACCAGCTATTAAGCTTCTATTAGTATGGCTATATAGGGATCATTTAAATTCATGCAATTAGATATACGTCACCATCTGGTAATAGTTATCTACCTTTCAACGCCTAATTGCAATCACGGATCGGCAATAATTCTTCTCGACCAATTTTAGAAACACCGGCAATCTTTCTGTATACCTTCTCCACGATCAACGAGCTTCAGCTTGTGTTAATCGAAAACTTACATTTTCTTGGTTAAAAATATTCATTTTTCATGTACAGAAATTTCGGATTTAGGAGCTTAGGAATTTAGGGATGTAGGAACTTAGGAATTTAGGGATTTAGTGTTTCAGTGATTTAAGAATCTTAGTATGTAGAAATTTAGAAATCTAGGAATGTAAGAATCTAGGAGTCTAGGAATCTAGAAATCTGGAAACTTAAGAATTTAGGAACTTAAATATCTTGGAATCTAGAAATTTAGGAACTCACAAATTTTCAAATTTTCTTCGTAAAAAATTTTGTTCCTATTTTTACATCTATTTCATGCAATACCATTCACCGCATATCGATGTGCCAAAATATAAGTCCTCTAATTTCATTTCAAAAAACCAACACCCTTTCCCGTCTCCCGGTTCCTTTCTACGCCGCGTATTGCGTTAAATAACCGTTAATCAAATCGATCGCAGTTAGTTCGTTTCACCAACGATAGATATAATCAAACACCACTGATGCCTGTCATTTAATATCATTCTACGCACGATTACTTTTACAATTTAGCAACAGCTAGAATCGCGATTGGTACCTTTATGAACGTCGAGCAGTTGTCTCGGTTATCTCGATAAATCGGAATCACCTGTGGCGGACTAACGATCGAGGTGTTAGGATGAGATGTCGCAATACTCCCGTAAAAAATGGGGCTCACAGGTGCAGCCACGTTTAATCGCCAGATATTTCATAATCCCGTGTACCCTGATGCTTAACGAAAACCCATTATTTCCTTCTTTCGTTCTAATTAGCTGTCGCGTTTCTTCGCCGGCCATTTGTTACGCCGGGACGGAGCTAAAGTGCCGACAAATGTCCGTTGCCATTTCCTTAGCTTTTAACATTTTGAGGAATAACTTTACGTTATTCTGGAATATTTTAAGAAGGAGAAATTGATTTACACTCATTGATAGTTAGACATGTGTTTCGATATGTAAGTTAGAGTACATTGAAAGTTAGAATAACCATTACGTAAATCGTGAATTGATTTATTTATGGAATATGATATTTTTGCATGGTGTTCAATACATTTTTCTATGCAAAGATTCATTGATATATATCATGTTACATGGTAAGACATAAAAGAAGGTAAACCATAAATTTATATCCGAGTTCCATAAAGAACTAAATCAGTTCACAAATTTATTATCGATATAAATTCTTGTTACTTTTACGTCATAACCAAAGTTATATGGCATAATGTATGCACTTTCATGTAACTGCAGTAAATCAACGTCAAAACTATTTTTGCGATAGATGTTCAAATAAATTGTTAAAAATATTTCAAAGACAGGCATTTGCGTTCTGACGGATTTATTAAAAATCATCGTGAAATGAAAACACTGTAAGAAAAGAGAACGAAGAAAAAAGTGCACAAAACTAACAGACATACTTATCGATAATTTATAGGAGTGCTATGAGAAAGGTAAACGAGCAAAAAATAACTGCCTTAATTATAATGCTTCATTGTGGTTTGTTTTCTACTATTCAGTTTATCGCTTTCCCTGCGAAACATTGGGCATTGATTGAAATATTGACCATTAAAGTCAGCCATACTTCCTTAAGATATATTGTGCGAATGCCTTTGTATGCAAGTAGGAAGAAGGAATAAATTAAGTAATATTTTTTTATCCTCTTAATCGATTCAAGTGATTAAAGCTTTCTATTATCACACACCATGCTATGCTATTCCTATAACTACTTTCGTATGATTAAACATGTCCATTATTCATGTATGATCAAGGATCGAGCTCGTAGAATATTAATTTATTTTAATTTCTTTTTTAAATTTCACGGTGAATTACGCTCGTTATTATCACAGTGAGATTTTCAAAGATGCATATCAACAGAGTGTATCAGCGGGGTGAGATTCGTGATAAGAGTAGTATATCGGGTAGCTCCGTCTCCCTTTGGCGCAGCTCGGGTCCCACGATACGTCTGACGTTATATGAGTGTAGGTAACTATAGTTATAGTTTGGGAGAGTTATAGTTTGAAGATTATAGTTGAAGAGTTACAGTTTGTAAGATCTCGATTTCGTCTTCAAAGTTTCTTCTCCCATGGCAATGAGTTCCGTCTACGACGAATTCTTTTGATTTCACGCTCAGAATTGTCGTAAGCGTTACGTGTTCATAAAACGGATGACTCAGGGGAAATATTGAATCGAGACTCTATAGAAGAGTGGAGGCTGATTTCTCCGCTCGAGGACGATCCGTGATCTTGCACGATCGAGGACGAGCAACACGGTGCAACGATCTTCAATGACGTAATCGACTCGTCTGAACGATCCTCGGCCGTCTCACCGTTTGCTCGCCGGACGATGATGCAAGTTTTATTAACCTAGACCACGAGAAAGACGCGCCGTGAACTTGAGTTTCAAGGGAATCCTCTGGATGCCTTCCAGTCATTATCGCAACTTGTCGCCGGCGACGATGCAAATCAATTAAGCATTTCCTTACTCGTGTATCGAGAGAAATCTTTCGAACTAAATTGAAAAGTCATTTCGTTGAAATGTCTGAAAAATGTCGGAGTAAAACCTACGCAAATTCATTAAACTGTCGTTAGTCCGCGGTTAGTTTTTCGTTAATTCCGATAAAAAGTTGTGTATCGTTACATCATCGGTATTTGTAATAATTACTTGGCAGGGTAGGCTGGAATTTCTCGTGCTTACTAAAAAACTAGAACGACGAAAATTAATACCTTCGCACCGGCAGTTACGGGGAAATGTTCAGCGCGGATCATGATTCGTGTTTAGCATTTGGTACGTCGCATAATCTATGTAATACGTGTGGGGAAATGGACTATGGTAACGCCAACACTTTCTTACTCATCAAACTCCTTCTAGTATTACACTATTATACATATATTCACATACTTATCGGTATAAAATATTGTGGATTTGTATAACGAATAAATCTTCATATGTACAATTTATGCAAATCTACACAATGCCTTAATCAACAACATTCTCTACAATTTCCAGTCAGAGTTAACTACTTCAAAGTTAAGATAAATAAAAGAGTGTTCAAATGTTAGGATAAATGTAGTGATAAATTGTTCAAATTACAGTCGACATTGAACTCAAGTCTGTGTTGAAATGTGATTCACGTTGATCAGGTAGGTAAAATGTGACAATGAACAGCAACACGTGACTCAACGTTTAAACTAATTCGATAATAAACTACACGTTTGATACTAAAATTTCTATTAAACTGCTAGTAAAACGCTGCGAATTACACAACAAATAAAGCATACAGAGTATTAAAATCGACCACCTGGTACGTGCTGAACGCGTCCAGTTGACCGTTTACTTCTGCCCGTTCTCCAACGTTAGAAATGGCCAATATATGTGTCTTTCGAGCAAGGATCAGGAAAAGGGCAGCTATGAAACGGTGGCACACACGATCACGGATATTATCTAACCTTTAACGTCGGTTAGATTCGACCAATCGTGAAGCGAGGAGAGAAAACGGCTGGAGCGGTCAGTCGGAGCGAGTCGCGTGCTTGTTGAACGGCTCCGCTCAAAACCTCGGGCTCGATCGGAACGAAACGGAACCACTTTTACGTCGCATTCTTGGCATTGAAGTGTCTCTCGTACCAGGCCTGCCTCAGGGTGGGTGTGGCACCACTCCACCTCGTCATGTATTCCGTGAACACCAATCGTTTCGCTACGACACACACGTACCCACACAACACCCGCGAAATTCAATGTGTCTCGAGAATGTCAAAGAAATCTAACGGAGGAAGGTTTCACGTGCTGAACATAGATCATAAGCGATTTTCGAAGCGAAATCGATTCGCTCAAGTAGGGAATATTTGGGGAAATTATTCGAATTTGATATTTTGGCAATTTAGGAATTAGGTAGTTTGGAGATTTGGAAATTTAGGAATTTGGGAATTTTGGCGATTTGGGAAGCTTACTGTATCGGCGTGCAAGAATATTGGTAGAGATATTAATATGTAGGGATATCGGGGCGTAGAGATGCCGGCACGTAAGAATATCAGTACGTAGGGATATCAGCGCGTAAGACTATCGGCCCATAGGGATATCGGTACGTAGAGATATTAATATATAAGGATATCGGGGCGTAGAGACACCGGTACATAGGGTTATCAACGTGTAAGAATATTATCGCGTAAGACTATCGGCCCATAGGGATATCGGTGCGTAGAGATATTAATATGTAGGGATATCGGGGCGCAGAGATGCCGGCACGTAAGAATATCAGTACGTAGGGATATCAGCGCGTAAGACTATCGGCCCATAGGGATATCGGTGCGTAGTGATATTAATATATAGGGATATCGGGGCGTAGAGACACCGGTACATAGGGTTATCAACGCGTAAGAATATTATCGCGTAAGACTATCGGCCCATAGAAATATCAGTGCGTAAAGATATTAACATGTAAGGATATCGGGGCGTAGAGATACCGGTACGTAAGGATATCGGTACGTGGGGATATCAATCCATAGGGACATCAATGTGGAGTGATTTTGGTACGTCGAGATATTAGTATGTAGATATTGGGGCTATCCAAATCCAGAAGTATTTGAGTGTAGGTACATCAAATTGTAAGTTATATTGGCATATATCAATGCTTATAGTATCTATGGCGACGTAGCGTCATTAGGATTTAGAAATATCGAAATTTAGAAACATTTCTCCAGAAATTTAACAATTCAGCAACCTTTAGTACTTAAAAAACAAGTTCAGTCATTTGAAGTCTTGAAAACGTGAAAATTCAAAACGTTTGATATTTACTTTCAGAAAAGATTGCGAAATGGGAAAATTTCCTTCTTATACGACCTATTGTATATAATTTCAGGCTATATTGTATAAACTGCTCATGTCGAGTTAATATTTACGTCGCATGTAAATACCTTATCCTATATTGTTTCAGTTTTCTAGAATCATCTAGATTCTCACCAGCGAACGATTTGCCAGTAGAATATTGCGTATTTAGTTACATACTTTCAGAGGACACCGTGCGAACGATCGTATCAAGGAAAAACCATAACGTTATTCTGCAAATCGGTGTACGATTTGTTTGCTCCTTGATGGAGAGCAAAGTTAAGCCGTAGCTAAATGCTAATTGAAGAGATTAACGAGTGAGAGGAGAGATCATCGCGGATAAAGCTTTAACGTGCGATTCAATAGAACCAGATGTTTCGACTGCTACGGTTAGATAAGTTTTATACGTCTAAAAAGTTCGATGTTGTTTGCGACTTCCGGAAAGTCGACGCTTAGAGTTTCAACCCTCTGTTTCTTCGGTTACACTCTCTACCCTGTTTGCTACATAACAAGGAAACTTATGAATTATTTGTTAAATAATGCTCGTAGAATTGTTTGTTGAATGTTCATAGAATTGTTTGATGAACAAAGAAACATTATGCGAGGTAAACGTTATTGTGAGGTGATCAAAGCAGTTCAGATTTCGAACGATGCAATAAACGCGTTACGTGGGAAACGAATTAATGAGCATAGTAGGTAGATGTGTGTAAATCACACAGGAGCATGGAATATGAATTATTGAGAATATCGGAAATTACCTTCTGCTTTGTATTACTGATGCAATTCTAATATTATTTGATGTTTGCTGTGCTAGCAGCACTTTCAAAGTAGATGTATGTATTAAATCTAAATACAATGAGAGGTTATCTAAAGATATATATTTTGAATTCAGGAGCACATAATATTACCTGTCAAGGTGATAAGTTGATTAGTTAGAGTTCGCTTTATATTTAAGTGTGAGTATATTTCATTTTTCAACCTGGTTATTTTATTTCTTTCTATGAAATCAGAAATCTTTCTTATACATAGTTTGGTGAGTTTGTTAAGTTTCTTTGGTATTTTGTAGTTACGTATTTCGTTCTAATAAATTTATGATATTAATCAACAAGTAGCCAATCTGATAATATACAATTAATATACGTAATACATCAGTTAATATACCTTCTTTGAATTAAGTATCACTGTGAAACTATTTCTATAAAATTTCAAAATGCATTGTATAATTTCCTTATCACACAACGAACCATCGATAGATGATGTATCGATAATGCTGGGAATCTTCAGCAATCGTTCAAAAGATGATCAAACGCATCTTTCTCAACTCTTCGTACACGGTGTTCTTTTTTATCAAACTTTCACGATCGATCCATGTATTCCGTTAAAATAAATCGTTTGTGGTTCCCATACTAACATTACGTAAACGAAGCTACTTGCGTTGTTCCGTAATGTGTATTATTACTCCTCGCGATTAAAAGGCCGTTTTAATACCGCCCCCACGTAACACTCACAGAAATGAACATCATACTTATTATGTATCGTTCGAATCACGGTAGTGTCTTGTTTCATCTGTTCTTGACTTTATGATTCCAAGTGAGTCTTATTTCAAATTGAGGTATTTGGGGATTTTGGCATTTACGGGTTTAAGGTTTTCGAGATTTTGGGATTTTTGGATTTAGGGATTTACGGGTTTAAGGTTTTAGGGATTTTGGGATTTTTGGATTCAGGAATTTATGGATTTAAGGTTTTAGGGATTTTGGGACTTGGGAATCTAGGGATTTGAGAATCTAGGAATTTGGGAATTTAGGGATACGGAAATCTAGTGATTTAGAAATCTAAAGAATGAGGAATTTAGAATATTAGGAATTCAGGAATTTGGAGATTTGCGAATTGGAAGTGTGAAAATTTGCAAATTTGTGAATTTAAGGTTTTAAGGACCTTGTTGATTTTAGTATTTGAAATTTTAGGAGTTGCAATAATACAGAATTTAGAAATTCAAAAGTTTAGAGACCTAAGAACGGCAAAATTTGATGATTGGAAAACTTGAAAATTCACGAATTTAAAAATGCATTTAATTTTTTGAGCTTCAGTAAATTAAAAAATCTAAAAATCGAATAATTGAAGAGTCTGTAAAAGAGAATCTGAAACCTCGCCCCCACGTCACGTGAAGTTTGACGATCATCAAAATGATTGCGCGCTGATGTTTCACTAGACTAGAGTTCTTACTTTAAAGCATTTTGCGTTGCAAATAGTTTACAAACTACTTGCAGCGAAACGCTTGTATCTGTCGTCTAACGGAGCAACGTGGGATCGGATGCGTGTCTGATCAAAGATTTTCACCGGAGCAACCAAGACTGTCGTCACGCATGATCTAAGCAGAATTTTAGTCATGTTCTGCAGTAAAGATATTATCGTTGTTTATCGTGAGAGTCGCAATCTCGTGAGAGCACTTTCCGAACACTGCTTGAACGATTCGGATGATGGTTCTTGTCTTATTTTGAAACACAGCATGCGTTTAACGTTGACGATTTGTTTCGATATCTTATCGATAGTAATAATGTGATGGTGTCTCAGTTGGATAGATTTCACGTTACTGCGATATGAATATAATCGTTTCTATCGATATTCTAAATTGTTGGCAATATTTTAAATATGATATTTTAATGATTAGTTAGCACGTAACTGTATATATCTTCATCTGTTTGAGGATCATTAATCAAACTCCTTTTTCATTTTCCAATTCTTAATCTTAATATTGATAAGATCAGTTTGGTATGATATTTTCTAATCTACAAACTTTCACGTTTTCTAATTTGTTTTCCAGCTTTCCAATGTTTACACTTTTCAATTTTTATATAGGAAGTTCTTTCGTTGAGAGAGTCTTTTTTGTTTATACAGGGAGTTTCATGCAACTTAATGTAATTATAATGTACACTGCAAAATGCAATTGCATATTTACTGGAGTTACGTGATTTCTCGATGAAGAAAGAATCGATTTCTTAAATTGCGCCGCATTTAAAAGTTACAGTTATACGGTCGTAAACAATATTAATAGTTTGTGAAGTATTTTAACTGCCTTGGTGAAACATGCTTGTAAGCATTCCTTCATCTATGCAACATTGTTCAACGTTTCATATTGAATTTCTATAATTTTAGATACCTATTTCCTCATATTTTTATGTCTTTAAATCCCTAAATATCCAGTGATGTGCTGATATGGAATATTTCTTGTTAGGAGCCAGTGTGCACATGCGCAAAGTCTACTATACATCATAGAGAGTCTGTACGCATGCGCAAAGACATCTACTATAACATCGCATGCTCACACAGACTCCTAGGGTGAAAAAATCCCTTAAAAGCACCTTATTATCTATATCCTCAGATCTCCATAGCTCTAATTATTCATAAACTCGAAATATCTTGCAAATTATTAATTTAACAATACAATGACCGTAATACTTTTATATGCAAAATGACGAAACAAATCTTATGCTGTAATCGATATAATAATGATTTACCTCGTTACACATCATTGCACAATCGATGAAAATTCATGAAGATGCAGAACACAAAGGTGTACGCATTTCAATTATCCGACTCGTGGAATTAACATCGACTTGTTCGCGCGATATTTATTGCTTCGTTACTGATACAAACTCGTACAATCGTTCGCACAAAATTGCTGCCATTGATAGAAAGCAAGGCTCGAAAGTAAAGTAACAGCGCTGCATTAGGAGATAGAAATTGTTCGATTAACAGTTGCATAATTCAAAGCACAGTATTAAATACTTCAAAACAGATAATAGTTCAGGAAACGAGTTCTTCGAGTGATTGAACACGCTTCGATGAAACGTGCGCAATCAAACGTTTTGTGTCCAATTGACGCGCGTTGTCTACGTTTGGTCAGCTGTTACAAACGATGACAATCTAATAGACTTTGCACAAGATTTATGAACGCTGCTCCGTTTTGGTAAAAATCCTACAGATCGAGTTTCCAACTCTATACTTTAAATTCGCCGCAATTTGCGAACAGCTCGCGGAGTAACGGACTGTGATATCAAGTTTCAGTTAATCTTATGTTTCGCGCATTTTATGCTGCGCACAATGAAGAAAACGGAAGTTGGTTTGTTCCTTTTCCAAGATATGGCGCGAACGGTACAATATCGGTCTACAAATTACCAATAATTTGATCGAGAAAGTTTTCGCAGAAAATTGAGACTGAAGTATAAAAGAAGCGCAAGTGATACATCGAGATAATATAAGCGTTACGTGCAGTAATTCATGAAAGTCTGTAAATTGTACAATGAAAGTATGTAACTCTTATCGAGGCACTAGAACGGTACTGCATTACAGTAATTCATAACAGTTTTCAAATATGTACGATGTTAACATGTAACACTTATCGAGGTATTATAAGAACGGTACTGCATTACTGTAATTCATAACAGTTTTCAAACATGTACGATGTTAAAATGTAACACTTATCGAGGTACTATAAGAACAGTACTACATTACAGTAATTTATGAGATTATTCAAACATGTACGATATAAAAATGTAACTCTCATCATGATACTAAAAAAACAATACGATATATAATAATTCATAAAGGTATTTGAGCATAAATAATGCAAGAATTTAACTGTTATTAAGATACTATAAAAACAGTCTCAAGAACATTGAAATGTTCTTTTGATCATTGCACAAGCAAGTTACAGAAAAAGTAAACACGTTCGAATTCAAGTCGTTCTTTCACTCGACAATTTTATAAACATTTTACGCAAACCGTCCGGTCGATTTATGTAAATTGATTATGATCAGGAATGTGACTCGATCTTAATGATATTTAGACATATATTAAACACGCTTATCCATGTTTGCCAGCTGGCACTTGTTGCCATGTAAAGCGACCATCCGCTCCAAAGATAGAAACGCTCACTTTTGCCAATTACATATCGCGATTCACTAACTTGCACACTGTAATGCTGGATAATTTTATGCAGAAGTGTAATTTTTTTCCGAAATCACCATTTGTATGATTTGTCACCCCCCACACTCCGATAAACGATTTATCACCAAAATTACGTGTGTCAGGACTTCTGGGTGCATAATTTGTAATTATTTCGTAAACACGTTTTCTATGAGGTCTTTGAACTAGCTTTATGAAATATTGCCGACGTTTGTTAAGAACCGAATTAAAATATCTTGCTTTCCAGTGGGTTTCTAACCCGTATCGATTTGAAAATATATTTGAGATAGAACGAAAGAACTACCTAATACTAGGTGTCTTAACACTATTGCGTGACAAAAACACTTAGGTTAACAAATTGAATAATTGTTAGAACATACCTTCTGTAAACTCCGACCTTTCATTATCATATCAGCGATGTTCAGATCGCTTAAGTACATTATGCTGTAACATAGCCATTAGAACGTTTTAAACTGATCCAAAATAAAATTGATTGATTGATTTTGTCGTTTGGGCCTCGACTGCTAGGGTCATTGGCCAAAATGAAATTGCTGTTTAACGGAGGGTTTAAGGTACAAACTATAAGTTGATTGAGTGGTAGCTAAACTAAGTTTGAAATTCTTACACCGGTAAATCATGGAACGAAGGTAAAGCTAGGAAATTACACGTTTCATCGAGAGCATATTTTACTAAAACTACATACTCCTCGTTAAGTCTCGACCCGAAGGTTCTTTCTTCATCCCGTACCACCATCTCTCACCGAGATAATGATCCCCCGTGAGTTCAGTTTCACCTGGCCTTGAATCGTCGTTGAATATCTTCTAGGTTACTAATTCGGTGCAATTTACCCTGAGATAGCTCAAGAGCAATCTACTACGTGAACTTATACGAACAACCACGAGATCTGGGCGTTGTCCGTGGCAAGGTCTCGGCAGAAGTCGGCCCCCTTCGGTGAGAGGAAAAGTGGTAATGACATCATTACTATCATTTTGCCAGTTGAATTGTATGGTGTTTCGCGCCGCTTGATTATATTCCTCTAGACGTGTGACCGTTCCGCAGGATAATCTACTACGAAATCTAGTTAACTTTTTGACCCTCTAATCAATTGTTTCCGGAAGATATAAACGGCTCTGGATCAAACTGATCAGTCTGATTAGTTTTAAAATTGGCTATAATAGGAGAATCGTGGGGAGTTGGTTTTATGAGTGAGGAAAGAACAATTACTTTTTTATTCAGTTTTAGTGATTCATAGGGTGAGATCGTTAAGGAGTAATGCATAAGTGATTGTATAAAAACGCATAGTGGAATATTTGGTATTATTTGTTCATTTTTTGTAGATATTTTTAGATGAGTTATTTTGTCTCAGATTATGATTCAACTCAACTAAAGATTAACTGGTAACATTTTATAAAATATTTTTTAATAATTCATGGTTGTTGAACAGCATGATTTTTAACACATATTTTAGTTTTAAAAAACTAAAATACAAGACTCAATAAAGTACATGAACAAAGAAATGTTAATTTTTTTTAACGAATAAAAGGAACAGTTCTTTCCCTGCATCATGAATAGAAATATTTACACTACGTCAATAAATCATCTGAAATAAAATTTTCCATAAATAATAAATTTCCAACTGGTCAACTTCTAAAATAAACAAAAATAGAAATATTTCCACCATATCAACAAGCCAATTAAAATAAAATGTTCCAAAACTCAGTGCGAATAAAAATGAACATTATATATAAAAAAATATATTTATATCAATATGTCAACTAAACTAGAATATCCAGGTTAATAAAATAAAAGATGACGAGTGATCGTAGAAGGAAAGTACTTTCGATATGTTAATTCAAGTGGAGTGGAAATGACAATACCTGAAAGCGGAATAGGAAAGTAGGAAATGTTAATTAGCCGCGATATCCCGCTGAATCGGCGCTAATGACAAATCCGCGTAAGGCAGGAGCCATTAAATCCCTAGAGTCGTGGAAACTCGTGCGATATAGTTCCCCTGTCACCACTTTTATTGAAGTGACTGCCTTGCGGCCATTACGTGCAACACGCGGCCAATTACCCTGATCGTTATTATCACCGCGAAGTTATTTGAATGCGGTGAACGGTCGCACACGGTATTGCCGAGCACCGCGAGGTCGAAACGATGCAAAATAATGGCTCTGAGACACGAAAGACACAAGTGAAATGGAAGGTGAAGAAACTGTGCCTCTCGCTGGGTTTCCCATATAACTTCGCATGGTTTGATTTACGAACTGTGAGGGATTTTGTTACGATTCGAACACCGCGTAGGATTTTCTTTGTTTCGCGTGAGATATCGATGCGTATTATAATTAACGTAGGATTTGCAATCGCGTTGCTTCGCGGTTTCAATCACTTCGTTTCGCGTGGGGAATTAGGTTTTAAGTTATACTCTTAGTTTCTGGTCGATCTCGATTTGCATGAGACTATAATCCACCTTGGATTTTCATCTACACTGGACTATAATTATCATTTTCAATCACGTTGAGATTTGTTTCGTGGAGGAGGTAGATTTGGTTGCAGACTTAAGTAATACGAGTTCCAGTTTTCTGTTTGACGATTCGCACGAGACTATAATCCAAATAGAACTTTCAATCACACTGATCTGTCACTAACGTTTTTAATCACGTTGCAATTTATTTTACGTCAGAGGTAGATTAGATTAGAGATGTAAATCATACGAGTCTGTATTTTTTATTGATCTTCGATTTACATGAGACTATGATCCACATTGAATTTTCATTCATACTGAACTATAATTAACGTAGAATTTTTAATCATACTGGACTTTGCTTGACATAGAAGGTAGATCAGGTTAAAAATTCAGATCGTACGAGTTTTCCATATAATTCCAATAAGATTGTAATCTACACAGGATAATCGCATAAAATTATAATTCTTTTAGACCTTTGATTTACACAGAATTAAATTTCACCAGAAATTCAATTTCTATTGTGCTCTCAAACACGTAGAACATTGTTTTCACACAGAACTCCACGTAGAACTCCATTGTAAATCTTTAAATCAAGTAGAACCTTTGTTCGTTTGATCTTCAATGAAGATCTTCGTTCATACTGTACTTTGAGTTACATAAATCATTTTGTTACATGATGTTTTTATTAATGTTTGTCCCCATTTAAATATAATAGAGGGTGGTCAAGAGGCCCGGAGTTACAGTGTACATGATATTTGAATTACGCGCTCGATTAGGGTTACGTGGTGTCCAGGACCTCTTTACATTGACCACCCAGTACAAAGATATTTTATCAACAGAACAAATAAGGTGTTGAAATATTATTTCATCGCTATATTACAAGCGTTGAAAGAATCAGATTATGCTACTATGTTGATAAAATAAGTATACTTATTTTAATAGATATACGCTTGAAGGCACTTCTGTCGTGCCACAGTGCTTTCGTCAAGCTATCAACCGGGTAGATACAATGCATACAGGATCTTGCACGGTTCCACTCTATAAAGCACGAAGATAACAATCGAAACGTTTATGGTTTTCAATGACAGGGATACTGGTAGATACGGACTATAACTGTGCGAAACAAAGTACCTGCATCGGCAACCGTATTTATTCAATTAAGACAATCGACAAAACTATTATCTAATTACTGACACTTTCTTAGCGTAACGGTAATCCTTTGTCCCGAAAATTGTTCCTAAATTACCGCCTTCCTACGGTTACCAAATCCTATTACGTAGCCCGTCATAATTTCGGTTCACGAAATTTTTCAACACCTTCATCGAAACGTAATTACCGTCGTTAATTATCCACTCTCGAAGCTATTTGATTCAGCCAATAATGGCGATGCGTGGGAACGGCATTCGACTGCAACCGAGGTAATTTATCATAGTTCAGTAGGTTAGTAAAAAAAAAAATCGTCATTATTCGCAATCGATTTTGGTTAAACCTACAATTAAGGTACTCGCAAGAGGTATTTAGATCGTATCGTCCAAAAAAATCCATTAAAACCTCGCGAGGTCGTTCGAGCACGCAATACAAAGCGAAAGGTCTAACACGTACAGAAAATTTCAAGTATTGTACCTACGTACGATTGCAGTTTGTTTGCAATCGAGATCGATTGTGGACGGAACATTTTTCGCGATGCATATCGCGATCAAACAGTGAAACAAGTCAGACATTCTATCGACTATGATACTGCAAAACAACGTTCGACGCTGAGGTTGCATAATTTATCGACAATGCTTCTTAAAAGGATTTTAATTATCGTTCCCTTGTACACTGTTCGGCAAGCTTCAGTAAGATCTACTTTATGGGGATAAATACTATATTTAACAATTGTTCTTCTCATCAAAGTATAGTAGTCAATTTACGTATTCCGAAAACTTGAAATTCCTAAGTTCTCAAATTCCCAAATCCCTAGACTCCAAATCCTTAGAATCCTAAATTTCCAGACTCGCAAATTCCTAGACTCCCTAAACTCTCAAATTTTTAGACTCTGAAATTCCTAGACTCCCAAATTTCTACATTTCGAAATAACCAAATACCCAAATCTCTAGTTTTCGAAACCCCTAGATCAAAAATTCTCTAGATCCAAAAATCCTTTGACTCCCAATTCTCTGGATTTCTAAATCCATGGATTCCCAAATCCCTTGACTCCCAATTCTCTGGATTTCTAAATCCATGGATTCCCAAATCCCTAGACTCCCAAATCCCCGAATTCTCAAATCCCTAAACACCCAAATTCCCAATCATCCAAACTCTACAATTCCCAAAATAATAACTTCCAAAATCCCCAAAATCCAAGATTACTCACTTTTGAAATCGCCGCGTTTCCAAATTCTCAAACACCCGAATCCCAGAATTTCCAAATTTGCAGTCGTCAGTTTGTCACACGGTGACAATAAATGTTAGTCTATAAAACGTCTAAAAATAGTTGTTTAAAGTCTACGCGGTGTCTAAGTAGAGTCTGGGAGGAACTAGACAACTCTACACCTGGTCTAAATAAAGGTAGACTTCATTACCCCGGAATGTACGTAATTGGATTTCGTTCTCCGTGTAGAATATCGCCGATGTCATCGGAAAGGTTAAAATCTTAATTGCACATTTTCCTCGCGAAGATATCTCGATGCTTGTTGCTTGTTTTATTCAACAAGTTTCGCGTTGATGCTTGTTCTTCCGTTACGTAAATCCTTTTTCCGACATCGCAACGAGACTAGAAATAAACTGATACTTAGTTCATTTAAACTGACATCACGATACGAACGAACTGATATTTCAATCACGGCACAAAAGCATTATACATCGTTGACGGTAAATATTGGCTCATTGTTATTTTGTCGGTAATCAATTTACTGGATCATTACGAACGTTTCGTAAGGAGACAGTGGTACGAGAAAAAAGCTGGCGTGGCATAGTAGTACTGGAACACGTAAAGGCATCTCCTTAATCGTAACTGTACCAGGTTAGGACGTTTTCATATTGGACTTGATCTCTACGCGGAAAACTTTCATTCTGATCTACAGCCGCATTGGTATTGCGATCGTTCGACAGCAATTAGCTGATTGTCCACTTTCTTTCAAAGGCAACGAAGAAATGCTTCTGGCAGAACGTTTACTAAATGTACAATTAATTCGACATCGAGTCTACTTCCACTTAATTAATTAAATGTCAGCCATTTCTGTTGCCTAGTCTTGAATGGGTACTTAGCATTATCTTTAGAATTCAACCTTAACCTGCTCGCCGTGGATGTTTCTGAGCCATGCACTATTACTGTTCAAGAAGACGTAATGTACTCGTGACCATGTGATGTACTCGATGAACTAAGTCTCGCTACATTACCTTAGAAGGGACTGTAGGTTTGGACAACTTTTTAAATTAACGATAGGACACCAGGAAGATATAGGAAATTTAGATTCGTGCAACACTTGAAAGTTTGAAAAATTTGGAAATTTCAACATTGATAAAGTTTTTCAATTCATGGATTTGAAGATTTTGTTTATGAAATTTTACAATTCCTACATTTGGAAATTTTAATGTTTAAGACACTTTCAAATTATTAGACTTCGAAAATTTTATCATTTCAGAAATCTTTTAGTTTTTAGATTTGAAGATTTTAACATTTGAGAAACTTATAAATTTGTAGATTTGAAAATGTTCACATTTGAAAATCTTTTAGATTTGTAGATTTGAAAATGTAGACATTTGAGAAACTTTTAAATTTTTAGATTCGAATGTGTTATATCAGCATGATTGTTTTTCAATAACTGTACTCCAGTCTCCTAGATAGACTTCGAATCAGGATTTTGAGGCACTGATCGTGATTCATTATTGCACGAAAAAGGTTGAGTCATCCGTGGCAATATATCGTCATTATATGAAAGAATCGAGTCGGATATAACTTATCCTTGTAATGAACTGAATCACTACGCTAATTCGTATCATTATAACCGGATTAAGTGGATAATTACATTCTGTATGCTCCATTAATATCGCTGTGTCAATTTGGACAAGATGCATGAGCTACGCAAACGTAATCTGTGAAATATTGAGGACACGCGTCACGTAACTTAAATGTCACAATTCTGATACTCGCAAACAAAAATGAAACACTATTTTAATTGATCTGTCAATTAAATGTCAATTATCTAAAACTTGCACTTGAACTTTAAATTAGTATTTCACTTTGTTTATTTTATTTTTCTATTTCACTTATTTTTTGCAAAATATTCATTTTTATTGAATAATACAAGTTTTTGAACTGGTCTTTTAGACACTTACTATATTTAATATTTTATATTCTGAATCTATTTGATATTCAGTATCCCAAGTTTACTTAGCATTCAACATGTGTCTACTTATTTAAAGGTAAGTTAAATTTCATATTATATTAAAATTTAAAATTTGTAAAATTTAAATTAATTTCATATTTGACAACTTAAGTCAATTTAATATCCCAATATTTCAAACTCGTTTGAAAACTCGTATGAAACTCGTATGAAGGTCTTACACAAGTTAGGTCAACAATCGACCACCTTCACCCAAGCTTCACAATTACAAAATTGTTCAAACGATAAAAAAACTACGTAATCAAAGCCGCAATCGACCTATATTAAACTTCAAAGACCTGATTAATGATCATTCGTTCCCCGGAGCCGGATTTGACCCCGTGTACTCGCGTTATTTCAATGGCAAGTTGCCGTAAGATGTGGTGTAAGATTACGGCACGTTCAGCAAAATGCGACGAGCGGTATCGAAGTGTCTAGACTCTTCGATATTGATCATGTTGTTAGGCTTTTCGAGGTCACTAGGATAAACGAAATTCGTCTGGGAGCCCTTTCTTCTGGTTGGGTGGAGAACGGCACAGGCTTTCCGTCGATCACCTACACAAAGGATCTCGTTACTAGCTCCTTAACGGACGTCATCTGTGTGACCCGAGTCCTGACCCACTTTCATTATCTATAATAACCACAGGTGTACAGAAATATTAACACATGTGTTTTGACTGCAGGCGATATGTCCACCGAATGTGGACTCTAAGTATTTGCAACGAGAATAACGTTGAGATTTGTATACAGAGTTTTTTACGTTTTCTCTGGTAGAAGGTGTATGTTTTGTTAATAAAAAAGAAAGGTGTTATAGCATCTACAAAATTAATCAACCTGATGTAATTGTATTAACTTTACTTATAGAGAAGCAGTTCCTTAGACTTTAGTATTATCATACCTTGCACTTTTTCTTCTTTGTATATAACATTTGAGTGAAAACATTATAGAATACTTATATAGTATACTTATACAGAAAATACTGGAGCAAGATATTTAGAATGTAATTATAACAGAAACTTGATATACAGGGTGTCTCACAACTAGTGTAGCCCCCATGGTACCCCCATTTCAGGGACCTACACTGGTTGTGAGACACTCTGCATTGCTCCTTTATCAAGACTACCATCCATGTCTGTAGTAATGAAATTGTACTAAGTGATCATAAGTAGTCGTACAACAAATACTTAAAGTACTAGAAATTATACAGTACTTGGTAATTAAATTACCTCAGAATGATGCAACACTAAACGTAGCTAAATGTTATTAACAAAAACCAAAGCAGATAAAAAAAATAATGATCTATTAAACAAGTAATACATATCCTAGTAAACAGTGATGCTGATGTACAATATGCTAATACGAAATAAAATATGTACCCTCTCAGACCAAGTATAAAAATGAAAGACAATAACATATATCAGCAAGATGTCGGAAGTTTCCCAAAAATAGCAAAATCCGTTAGATCAAAGTTGAATCTCGTTTCTATCTTGATACAGGTTCAAATGTTTTTCTTATTTAGATCACGGTCGCCTTGTACTTTCTCCGTGAAGTTCTATTCTTCTCTGAAAATAAAAAACAGTGCCGTTTCGTTATTTCTTATCTATCTCGGTGAATCTCCCGGCGACATTCCGAGAGAAGACGAATTTCTTCGGCCATGAATCAACCGACGGTTCGCGGTAGATGCTGATACCGTTGTTAGAATCGAAACGATCGCGGTAATGAGGATCGCTAGAACGCGTCTTAATGAATCCCTTCATACAAGGATAATTAATACGCCCGGCTTTCTCTTTGTTCTCGTTGACAAAGAGTTCGGTCTTGATTTCAGTTGTCACGCGAGGGGAAAGCGTTCGGATTTCGAGGAACCACAAGAAAGAGAATGCATCGAAAAAGCAAGAATGGAAATGCAGATGTCGTTTCTTATGATTCTGCTTGTTGCGACATCAGCTTCTCTTCGTTCAGGAAGCATGTCAGGGAAAGCAGACTTCGATCAATCACTTTCGAAGAGTATTTCAAGTACAGACATATGATCGTTCTTGAATGAAATCTCTTGGGGTTCTAGAGGAGTTTGATATTTGACGAACTGTGATTTTGAAGATTTATAAATTTGAGGGTTTGACCTGTATGTATTTACATCTCTGTCCCTGAACCATTTGAGCTGTAGGTTCCAATGTCCATAGATCGTACTATTCCTAAATCCCAAATATATCTGGATTACAATATCTTTAGATGCAAACATATTTCTCAATACTAGTCTCAATAGTACTCAACATACTAGCTCTCAATAATAACTATAGACCAATAACATCTATAATGTCTATAGAATTCCTAGGTACTGCCTTCAAATTTCTGTAACCCTATCTTTAGGTTCCAATATTTTTACGTCCTTAATATCCCTAGGACTCAACATCGATAGATCCCAAACATCTCTCCATTTTAACATCATTTGATCTCACATATTCTTAGGCTCCAACATCCCTGTATTTCAATATCTCTAAACCCCAAATATCCCTAGATCATGACATCGTTAGATTCTAAATGCAGCCTAAATCCACCGAGAACTACAATCCTAGATGCCAATATTCATCGGTCCCAATATCCCTAGATCTCCAATTTTTCAATATTCTAATATCTCTAAGTTTTCCTAAGAATTTGGACTTTTTCTTGAACTCGAGGACATTGAAGATGGAAAAATTGGTAATTTAGTCTAGAAAATTGCCACTAAAGAAGTCGCCGTTTCACAGGGAATGTACACTGCGCTGTGTAACAGGGTCGATACCGTTTTTGCACGCTTTCGTTTCGGACCGAGAATGGAAAGTGCTTGATCCGCTGCTCGTGTTATTTTATATGGATTGATTTCAGACGTGCCAACTTTTTTGTCTGTCTCCCCAGGGATTTGACACTTCAAATTCTCTAGACGACGGAGAAAGGATACGTTCGTGTAGCACCTTACCTTGAATGCGCGATGATTAACCTTTTAATAGGTGATTTAATGGCAACGATTATAAATCGACGGAGTAATCGTTGCGACCCTGCCTCCGCAGCTGGAAAAATGATGATCACTTAGCAATTAGCTTCGAGGTTACAATTTTGGATTAATTGGGTCTTCGATAGCCCTTGACACAGTATTGCAGGTAATACCAAAGCCGGTCATTTAGATGGATCGATTAGCGAGATGCTGCGAATAAAATAGTGTAGTGCAATAGTGAAGCTGCAGAATAGAAAATGGAAGTTTTGTAAAAATATAGTTATTGTGATGTCTCTGTGGTAGAATTTGAAGAAGTATAATACTTTGAAGAATGGTATAATAGTAAGAAAATTAGTATTTATTTAACTTCACAGTCCAGTGACTTGGTTAACGTGACATGGACTTGGTTTACAATGACTTAAGTAACAATTGAAAATTTATTCAATCATAATTTCTAACTATTTACTCATTTGAAATATCAAATATATTGTGGACAAAAATCAAATCAATCCCACTTCTGAATTTGTAGACTAAAATCAAAATAATCCCACTTCTGAAACTGTAGACAATACCCAAGTTAAAGATGGGAAATAGAAATAAATCTGAGGCTGAATAACAATTTAACAGATAACGAATACAGAGCGTGTTTAATGTTCAATGAATATCTCATAACAGACCCTTGCGTGTCTTCCCGTACAAAGTACAAAGTGGACTAAAAAAAAAATGTGGCAAGTCCATGCATTTCGTCAAACTTTGTAATTTTCAATATTGCAAACATGACCTCACATTTACGGTGTTATTGTGGTAGGGATGCATCAAATCTAAAATCAAACTTCAGAGCCTTAAAGTAGAGATCTCAAGCTTTAATTTAAAAAAAGGAGCATAACTTTGCGATGATTTTTCACGGAGTTATCATCAGTCAAATTTGGCCAATTTTTGCCTACAATTTTTCTATGCCATATTGCTTTTGAGCAGTGTATTACAGTATAATGGAATATTAGCATAGCACGAAAAAAGTATATGTATAGCAGAATAAAGAAGTGGAAAAACAGAAGGTAAAATGCCAGAATAATATAATGTATTAGATTCTGTAAAAACATCAGCGTAAAAGAGTCATAGTTAGCTGGAAGATGATGAAAAGTGGAAATTAGTGACTCAAATAATCACACCGTGTGCGTTGAATCCTACAACAGACGAGACGCGAACGCTGCACTTTCCTTTCCGCTTTGAATTAAGAACAGGGAGTGGTTGGCGGACAACAATCAGATCAGAATATACAATCATTCCGGTCTCATAGAACCGGCAGGAAACATCTGCTGAAGAAACATGCTGCACCAACTATTCATTTTATAACGCATACCTTTGCATAAGGAACGGAGAGTGACATTGACAACGTGCACGTAAAGTACGTCGAAAGTGAAGTTTAAAGAGAAAATGTGGAGGCTGAACTCTTCTGGGATTCAACTACTGAGCTACCCAATGTGTGTGTTTCGCAATTTTGGGATATTAAATTTAGGATCTTCAAATTTTTAGATTTTTAGATTTAAATAGTTATGAACTTCCGAATTTGTGAATTCCCAAATTTTATAAGTGTCAGATTTCTAAGTTTTGGAATCCCTACATTTCCAAATTTCCAAATTCTCAAATTTCCCAATTTCTCAGATTTCCAATTTCCTAATTCAAATTCTCAATTTATTAATTTCCCAAATTCTCAATTTCCTGAATTTCCAAATTCCCAGTTTTCCAATTTCCCAAATATTACATTTCCCAAAATTTCAAATTTCCCAATTCCCCCATTCCCTAATTTCCCAATTTCCCAAATTCTCAATTTCCAAATTTTGTAATTTCCCAAATATTAAATATCCCAAATTTCGAATTTCCCAAATTCCCAATTGCCAATTTCCTAATTTCCCAAATTTTGAATTTCCAAATTTTCTAATTTCTCAAATTCCCAAAATCCAAAATTTCGAATTTCCCAAATTCTCAATCGTCCAATTTGCTAATTTTCCATTTCCCACATAAACTATTCCGAAATTCAAAAAGTCCATCGCAATTTCCAACGCCCATTACATATTTCGTTACGATTAAGCGATTAATCACGATAAAACATATTTTTCTCGCGGCTCTCACCGTTTCGGTCGCAGAAAAATAGAAAGACCTCGTCTCGAGGCAGACAATAGACCGCAAACAGTCGTTGTCATACACGGAAGTCGCTCGAACAGGATACGTAGGCAGCGTAGATAAAACTGTTACAAGCAGAGGAGGTTAAACGTCGAACAGAGAAAACCGACCAAACTGGTCAACGTAATGGGATGTCATCAAAGATACATATTTACGCGTACACGTGTTCAAATAGTTTGGCAAAAAGCCGTGTCCAGAGGCAGTGCGCGGAAAAAGCGAGCGTGTAACAGTTCGAAGATCGCGAGATGTTCGAAATGATAGAAGTTGTAAAAACGAACGAGTTATGGATATGGCCCGTTGAAAGAACGCGCGACACTTTTTCCCGGCGTTCTCTTTGAAAAACTGGCAACATGAGTCTCTAGCGTTATAGTTTATGGAGTTCTACGTGGCACTCGTTATTATTTTTTTTCTGTTTTCTGAACAATAAACTTTCATTCTATCCGGTTTGTTCGACCGCTGCAACATAGTTTCTTTTCTACGTGATTTATGTTGCTGAGATCTTCCGGACGCATGCTAACTCGAGACACGCAAACGGTTCGTGCTATGTGCAAAGTTGAATGTATCATGTATGTTTTAAATGCACGTTCAAGCGATCGTGAAAATGCAACATCGCATTTCTTTGTACAGCAAGTGGAGATGGAAGGGTAAATTAATTAGTGGATTTCCATCATTAGCATAACAGTTAACAACAAATTGTGCATCGACGTGTAAAGCTTCGATGAAATTTATAGGAGAATCATTCTTCTCCAACCAAAGGTTCGATTTCGAAAAAAATTTCTAACATTCTTCGTCGCGTAATTTGCATGTTATCCGTTCGAAATTGCAACAGCAACGGCTGCAGCAATAAAAATTAATCTTCCGCAAAGCATCAAAAGAATGTTAAAACCTCCGAAACTTTCGAAGAATTCGATACCAGTTCTCTTAGTGGCTTTATCCTATATAAATTGAACTGACAATATTGCATATTAGTAAAACATTTTACGTAAGTTATATTCAATCTTCATGTCTGTATCAACTCAAGCGTAATATTACCAGTAGCGCTGAACGAAAGGGCAATTTTTTCCTGCCATCAGTAATTAGGTGCTTTCAATTTTTATTACAAACGACTTCATTCAATGCAGCTAGGGAAATATGAATTGTGTTCAAAGAAATAGAGAAATATAGGGATATTGAAATGTATGCCGGATTGCTACAAGGGATACTGATATCTAGGGATATTGGTATTTGGAAAGATCGGTGTATAGGGATATTAGGATTTAGGGAAATCAAGGTCTAGGGAAATCGGGATCTATTGAAATCGTGATCTGGGGATATTGGGATCTGGAGATATATTGGGACTTAGAGATATTGGGATTCTGAGAATATCAGGCTATAGGGATATCAGGATCTAAGAATATCGTGATTTAGATATATCGTGTTCTAAAGATATTTGCATGTGGAGATATCGGTATCTTGTGATATCAGTATCTAAAGATATCGGTATCTGGGGAATTGGTAATATCAAAATCTATATGTATGCAGAAATCTGGAAATATCTCGTTGTGGACATTTAAGGATCTCCTGATATGTGGATCTAGGGATACTAGATTGCAGGAAGACTGGAATATATGGATATTGAAACATATTGAAGATGTAAGTCAAAAATTTAATTCTAAAAAACCGAAATATGTTTTGTCGATTAGTAGTCAAGATAAATAACCGAAATTTGCTTCGGTTATCATATTGTGACAAAAAATATGTAATGCGTGAATCACAAGTTGTAAATTTGGTGCTATAACGCGGATTTTCAATAATCTCGGCCTTTACCGCGGACACCGCGAACTATCGCGGCGACTCAGCCCACAGATACCGTTTAGATAGTCACATTAGCATAGCTTGTTATTGGTTACGTAATATTATGCGTATTTGTACACAGGGACCAATAAAATGTAAATAGATCGGCAGATTTTTCGTTCTACTCAACGACTTTCACTAATACCCATTCCCAGTATGCAAGCCGCGCGGTACGTTACATGAAATCGAACTACACCATACCGAGATACATTTCCTATTTCGATTTAATGTGGCCGCACCCTTTCCACGAAGACAGCACCATTATAAAAGGAATCAATATCGGCCAGGTAAATGATCAAAATTACCCATAGATGCCCTGGAAGAAACATTCTAATAAATCTACCGATATAGAAAGTAACGGGAACATGACTGCACGACGATCGAGACTGAACTGTGTACAGCGTTTGTTACACACGGGGGAGACAAGGGTAAACGTTTCTGATTTTTCCGGAAAACTCTTGTTCTTTGCGGAGAAACGATATGTAAAGATAAATTACTGTGGTTTGTTAAATTATTATGCGCTAGACGTACAAGCGTACCTGATTTGGTATCGATAGGGTGATATTTACGTTATGTGTAAGTTTCCGTTTGTTGGAATCTAGGGACTTTGGGAACTGGGGATTTTGGGATCTAGGGGTGATTGGGAATTTAGAGATTCTTGGGTCTAGGCATCTAGGGATTTAGGGATCGAGGGATTTGGGGACCTAGGCATTTGGGGATTTGGGGATATAGGGATTTAGGGATGTAGGGATTCTTGGTATCTAGGGATTCTTGGGACCTAAGGATTCTTGGGATCTAGGTATTCTTGGGACCTAGGGATTCTTAGAATCTAGGGGTTCTTGGGATCTAGAGATTCTTGGGATTTAGGGATTCTTGGAATCTAGGAATTCTTCGGATCTAGGGATTCTTGGAATCTAGGGGTTCTTGGGATATAGGGATTCTTGGGATCTAGGGATTCTTGGAATCTAGGGATTCTTGGGATATAGGGACTCTTGGGATCTAGGGATTCTTGGAATCTAGGGGTTCTTGGGATTTAGGGATTCTTGGAATCTAGGAATTCTTCGGATCTAGGGATTCTTGGAATCTAGGGGTTCTTGGGATCTAGGGATTCTTGGGATCTAGAGATTCTTGGAATCTAGGGATTCTTGGAATATAGGGACTCTTGGGATCTAGGGATTCTTGGAATCTAGGAATTCTTCGGATGTAGAGATTCTTGGGATCTAGGGATTCTTGGAATCTACGGATTCTTGTAATCTACGGATTCTTGGAATCTAGGGATTTGGGAATCTACGAATTTGTGAGTTCAGAGATTTCAAGAATTTGTGAATTTCACAAAAGTTCAAAATTTAAAATTCTTGAAAAAAATTGAAAATAATGAAAAATGCAAATTTGAAAAATCAGTAATCAAAAAATCCTCCAATTAAAAAATTTGAAAACTAACCAATTTAAAATCATACATATATTTAATCACGTTCAGAGTGCTTTAGTTTCTCTCACGATTACCGAAGTTAATAGAAATGTCTTCGTTAGATTCTAACGCGTGTCGTGCGTGTTCCAAGAAAAAGTTAACGAATATTTCTATATCGTTTAACCGATATAACAAGAACGAATTGCTCGTTACTGCCGGTATTTCAAATATTCGATCAGAAATGGAAAAAGAAGGTACAGGATGGCGTTCCTATAAAACCGTGTGTTCCACGTAAAAGTAAAACAAACCCTGTGTAAAATCGAACGTTCCGACGTGGCCGATAGTGCTAATAGAATCGTAGGAAACTGAAATCGAACGGCTATAAAGCAGGACACAGACTTGATCGCCGCTTTTTATTCGGCAGTGCACCACTTTCCCTTTCTTTCCCCTGAGAAATTTACCAATAATTATATCGCATGACCGTTTCTCAGCCTCTGTAATACTGTTCGAAATATTAAACAGCATAGGAAATTACGGGCTTATTTTATGGCATTTCGCTTAATTGTTTTCGAAGCATACATTAGATCGACAAAAATGTTCACTTTTTTGATTTGCTGTATGAATTAGACCGGATTCGAAAGTACCAATTGTAGCAAGAACTTGCCAATAATGAAACGTGAATTGTGATTACTATGATTGGTTAAATGTTTCATTTAAGAGAATTGAGTGATTATCGTCTATCTCATAAACGATGAAAGTTTGTTTTAATTGTATTTAGGTAAGTTTTTGTATTTATAAATTTACGAGGCTTTTTGGTTCGACGCAAGTCTCAAAATTTTTATATATCAAATTCTTCAAAATTCATAATTATCATAATTTACAAATTTCAAAATCCTCAAATCTCCAAATCCCCAAATCTCAAAATCTCAAAATTTCCTAATCTCGAGATCCTCAAATTTCATATCACCAAATTCCAAATCCCTAAATTCCAAATCCCCAAATTCCAAGTCTCCAAATTCCAAATCCTCAAATTCCAAATCCCCAAATTTCAAGTTTCCAAATTCCAAATCCCCAAATTCCAAATCCCCAAATTTCAAGTTCCCAAATTCCAAGCCTCCAAATTCCAAGTCTCCAAATTTCCAAGTCTCCAAATTTCAAATCCCCAAATTCCAAATCCCCTAATTTCAAATCCCCAAATTTCAAGTTCCCAAATTCTGAAATTCCCAAATCCCAAAATCCCCAAGTCCTCAGATCCCCAAATCCCAGAGTCCCCAGGTCCCCAAATCCCAAAGTCCCCAGATCCCCAAATCCCAAAATTTCCATACCACCAAATCTCAACTTCTGAAAACTAAATTGCACCAAACTTTCAACTAACTTTGAATGCCTACCAAAAAAAAAATAAGTGCCGATGACTTCTTTTCTCCACGTGACAATTAACCATAGCGAAAGCCACGGTGCTAGCGTGCAAATATGAATCATGACATTGGTGACAAATAGCTTGCTAATTGCAGCCGCGATAATCGTTTAAAGTTTCCCTCTCGACTGAACGAGGTGCATGTGCTCCGCGTACGAGTGTTCCGAAGGTCTCGCGAAATCTGCATTGTCACGAACGCGTGGTCGATTCTTCGTGAAATTAAAGGTTGAGGCGACACACATATTAAATTGCAATACCTACTCGAGATACTCGAACACGTACGTTTGAAACGCACAACCACGAGAACGTTTCTACTACCGTATTCCTGGGACACGTTGTCGCGACACGCATGAAAACGTTAGATCGATGTTCCCTGGCGACAGTGACAAAAAATCGACTTTCATATGTTAACCAGAGATATCATAAATAATAGGCACGCACCGCTAATTACATCGACTTTCACGATAGCTTCTGTTCCAGGTGGTTTTTCAGCCAGCCGAAGAAATTTATGTGCGAGCAACACGACGGTTCTCTCGGAATTAGTTTTATGATAATCGGCAACATTCGTGCTGACACATTAACTTTCCACAATGTTTTTGCGTTCTCGAAAAAGTATCGTTTTTCTATAACTTTTTAACACACCAGATTTGTCGTGTCGTGCAAAACTCCTTCGTGCTACGTTCACTCTCTTTCCTTGCAAAACTACCTATTATCAAACTATATATTATCAAATTTTATTTCAATCAAACTGATTGTATCTGAACGATCTCTAATAAATGATTGCTATGTTCACGATAATTTTTCCTTACCATTCAAGCAATTTTGAAACGTAACTGCCTTTAGTTCAATCGCTATACCGATACGATGAAGCTTGAAAATAAATGATCGTCTCGTACAATGACATCAATTATACCAATTTGAAGTTCTAAGACATTTGTAATAACGCTTCACGGGCAGTTTGAAATGTAAATTATTACTCTTACGTTGAAAATTGTAGCGAATGTGTTAAGAATGAGTAGTCACGCGTCGAGATTAGCTTCCAGTCAATGAAACGCTAGTAATGTATCATTAAAAAGAAACGCCGAAGAAATTTCTTACACAAGTATTTATTTTAGAAATGTTCGTTTAACTTATGGTTCAAGAATGTCAGATGTAAAATGTTACACGACAGACGTCGGTGAAATTAGTTTTCGTTTCACTTTTAGGAATGCTAACAATCTAATATTCGCGTACGCCTCTCTTTCCTCATCTCGACGCGTAGGCTCGCACTTGTTCCGTAATTGAACGTTTGAGAGCTATTACCATTAAATTGCCGACCATTAGTCATCCGTTTCCACGAATTGCCAAGAATTATTAATCCATTTTCTCAAAATTTAGAAAAAGACTGTACATTAATCGCGGACTAACCGTGACTGACTTTCAATAAAGCGGCGGAAAAAGTGTGGATAGGAAACGTCCATGCAAAGTTCTCGGATTAACGTACAAATTACCATTTCTAGTCCTCTGTTGTACACCATAAGATACGTCGTAAAAATCATGAAGGAAAATGAGTAACGAGAAGGATTTTCCATAAACACTTTATTACGCAACGATATAATTACGGATTTTCTAATCAATTTTTTTGTTGGAAAGAAAACGAAGTTTGCTTTCCCTGACGTGTAAAGTGTCCATTCGTTATTCATGAATTGGGTAACGTTAAAATCGGGTGAATGTGCTGTAAATTGTTATTATATTGCCACGGTGTATATTACTATGCGTTACATTACTACATGAACGCTCGCAAGAACTATATTGCCACGCTGTATATTATCGCGTAACGTATTACCATCCGCGATGTTGCGTCGTGTTATGTTGTTCTCTGCTATGTAGCACGCGCTACAGTGAGGCACATATTACCAACTTTTTATATTGCTACGTTTCGTTTTGCTATGCGTGTGACAGTTGTATCATGCGTTATACTACCGCACGCTATATTGCATCGCACTATATCGCCACGTTCTATATTTCCACAAGGTATAACACTGTAAGTTATATTACTTCGCGCTGAACCGGCGTGCAATTGTAACGCCACACGTTATATCGCCGTTCGTTATATTGCATCGCACTATATTGCCACGTTCTGTATTACCACAAGCTATAACACTGTAAGTTATATTACTACGCGCTGAACTGGAGTGCAATTCTAACACCACACGTTATATCGCCGTTCGTTATATTGCATCGCACTATATCGCCACGTTCTATATTACCACAAGCTATAACACTGTAAGTTATATTACTACGCGCTGAACCGGAGTGCAATTGTAACGCCACACGTTATATCGCCGTTCGTTATATTGCATCGCACTATATCGCCACGAGCCATATCACCACGCGCTGCATCACTATGTGTTATATTATTAAGCGCTGTATCACTGTCCGACTGTAACTCGACGTGTTACTTTGCCGCGTGTTATATTGCATCGCACTATATCGCCACGCACTATATTACGAGTCATGTCGTTGTATACCGTATCACTATGTGTTATGTTGCTATACATCATCTCAGCACGCTATATACTTCCACGCGCTATATTGCCTCTTATCATATCACCATAAACTATATTGTTTTATATTGTATCACCACACATCATATCATATTGTTGTGCATAAAATAGAAGATTCATTGGTCAAATTAATATATTGCTAAAACCAAATTGTCCCTACAGTTCCCTGTACGGCAACATAACGAGAGTATACTATACCTCAATTACAAACGAGGAAATAATGATATTCATAACGATATTTCACTTTAATTAGTCTCTAAAGCGTGAACTCATAGAGCGAACAGAATTTACGATTCATCAGGATAATAAAAAACGAACGATGCTTGATTTCCTACCCGCGGTGAACGCGCTTTCGCGATTCATAGTTAATAACAACATTTGTGTCGAAGACGTAGATTGATACATTCCTGTTTCTAAAGATTTTTCAAAATGTCTCGCAGAATTATCTAACCACCTACATCGGTCGATTTTCTTTGACCGTAAAGCGACATTTTCGCTGAAATGCTCCCTTTACCTTTACGATCACGTTTCGTAACGATTTATAAACTTGTCATGCAGCTACCGCCTCGATAGAAAACAAATTCACGGTCTACTAAGTAGCATAGTAGGAACGTTTAAGAGAGTGGAAAAGAATTATACCGATGAAAAGTTGCCCGTTCTTCTTGCACACCTGGTATGAGCTTTCATAGTTTTTCATTCAAGTCGGAATCGATTTGCGTACCTCCTTCTTCGAGTACACGTGTATCAGTAATTTATGAATTAAATGCATCGATAAAGAACGATATCATCAGGTGTTAAATCTCGCGTTACGTTTAATCGCGATCAACGGCAAGTGAACTATAATTATGATGCGATCGCTGAAATTCATTTTAAGTCGGAATTTCATGATTTCGTTCGAATTCTTCGTTTTAACGCGTTCGCGTGTATGTTTTATAATTGACTAAGCAAACGCTGAGAATGCAAGGTAGACGAAACATACGAACAAGATACTTGCATTTCCATAAAATCTATGATTCCAAGCTTTCAAACTTTCGTTTTTTTCTTCCAAAATTTATCGGAATTCACAAATTCTCGAAGCTTCTAATACCTAGATTCTTAAATTTTGAAATCTTCGATTCTCTCATTCTAAATTTGCGAATTTTCAAATTTTCAATTTCCAAACTATAAATTTCCAAATTTATCAATTCTCAAATTCCAAAGTCTCAATTTTCCAAATTCTCACATCTCAAATTTTCAAATCCCCAAATTCCGAATTTTTCTAATTTTCAGATCTCCAAATTCCCACGTCCCCAAATTCTCAGCGCCCCGAATCCTCAAATCTCCAAATTTTCAGGTCCTCAAATTCTCAGCGCCCCGAATCCTCAGATCTTCAAATTCTCAGGTCCCCAAATTCGCAGAATCCCGAATTCTAAATTTCCAAATCCTAAATTTTCCAAATTCTCAAATCCGAAAATTCCCAAATCCTCCAATTCTCAAATCCCCCAATTCGCAAATTCCCAAATTCAACCTAATTCAATTTTCACCAAAAATTTCTACCAAGTAAATCTTTAAATTTACCAACACAGAAGCGTATGTAATTACCACCAGCGCAAATAAAAAAATAAAATAAAAATCGGGATAATTTTCCATTTTGCAATAAGCTGACAAAAACGTTTTCAATCGATAGGTCCGTGTTAAATAAATGAATAAACGTATAAACAGCAGTCATGTGTTGTTAATTAATAACCGTACTCGAAAAGAGGCATATTTCAAGTAGCAATTATGTTCAACTTTGTTGATGATAGTATGCCACAACATTATACTTACAGCCTACAAGATACAAGTATATCGTAACGCTCGATAGCTTACGGTGTACAAAGATACGTTATTATAGCAATTTCATATGCATATCGTTACCGATCATATGTTCTGTGCTTTCTTACAACCACCTGTTATTCATACTTAATGCGTTCCGATCTGACGACTATACTTGCGGCGAAATAGGTCGAGCGTGTATCGAAATTATGATTAGAGAGTCGTTTAGAAATGTTCGATGGATAACAAATTTCGTTTAAAAATTTTGAAATATTAGATCCAATATTAACTATTGGTTCTTAAATTCCAATCACGCTTTTAAGAATGATTTAAAGTCTTATTAGATTCTTATATTGTTACAAGTAGTTAGAGTAGTAGTAATAAACTAATAGTAGTAGTGGACTACAATTTTTCTAACACATGTGAGGATGTGTATAATGATGGCAATATAACGAGAGTCTGCTGTACCATCACTTGAAACAAGATGAGAATGATGACATTAATAGATAAATAGCTTACAAAAAATTAATGAGCTGTAAATCTGAAAAACTTCAAAATTTAGTACATAATGATCCTTGAGTCAGAAATTGATGTTTCAATAGACACTCATTGTATTGCCATTTTCATACCAGCTTCCACACACAGTAACACCATTAAGTTTCTTTGAAAAACGACTTCAAAATGGATGAAATTTAATTAATATCAATGAACTTGATAATGAATATAAACATATACAAGGTGACTGTTATTTATTTTTATTGAAAATATAGAATTAGTGAAAAAAATATGAAAAGTTATATTTAAGCATTGTTCAAGTGTAACTCGAAAATATGCGTAATTGTAAGGTAAATGAAAACAACAATGCACATACCAAGATGAGAAAATTTGTAATAACCAAATCGCGTGGCAATGTTGCGGAGGCAAGAGAAAAATATCCCGTGGCATGTTACAAGTCCATTACCTCGATAACGATCAGCCTCTCCTTTTTCCCTTTTTCCCTTTTAATATAAGATAGTTTTATGTGTGAAATTACGATTGTCCTAAATCTGTGAGAACGAAGTGTTACGTTATTCTCGCAGACGTTGTTTCTCATTAGACAGACGATTCATGTTTTCACACCCACTTCGCTGAAGGAGAAGAATACACATATTGCAACTTTATTCTTTGTCAAGAATTTATGTGTAGAAAGTGAAAATATTTGCTTCCTACAGAAATTTGATATTCCTAAAATCCTGAAGTCCTAAACTTCTAAAGTTCCAAACCCCTAAAATCCCAAAAACCTACAGTCCCAAACTTCCAAAGTTCAAGAGCCTTACGATCCCAAAATTTTATAGTCCCAAATTTTCAAAGTTTCAAAGCTCTAAAATCCCTAAACCCTAAAGTCTCAAACTTTCAAAATTCCAAACCCCTAAAATCCCAAAATCATAAAATCACAAACTTCCAACTTTACAAGCCCCTAAAATCCAAAAATCCTAAACTTCCAAACTTCCAAAGTTCCAAAATCTCAAAACTACAAAGTTTGCAAATATCAAAATTGCAAACTCTCAAAATCCCAAAATCTCTCTTCCATCTTTCTCGTCCATAAGTATATAAAGTCTGAGAACCACCGCCATGAAAATAATATTTTTCCTCGTTACGATGTAACTCTTTTTTGCGATAATTTAAACTCGAAACGACAAGTTGACTCTCAGTTACAATCAATAAAGAAGTCCACATAATTTATCGAATATCCGGTGTATTATCCCGTTCCGGTCGTTTAATCTCGACTCGATGTTGACATTCACAGCAATTTTGGACCACCTTTTATTGCCGATTAAAGTGCGCTTTCTTCTCGAAACATGCCCGAAACCGACATCGGGGAGAGTTGTCGAGTACATCCCTTTCCTTTTGTGCGTTTTCCAGGAAACAACTTTCACCGAAAGATTTCGTTGCTTCGAACTGGTTCACGAAAATTCGCAAGGTTTCTTAATTGAAATATAAACTGTAAACGTTGTACAGAAAAAATATTATTTCCGTGATAACATCATGTTTAGTAAAAAAAAAATAAGTTAATACACATCGCTATTCATAAAATTTGCATTCAGCATTAACTATTAGAATGTAACATGATATCAATTAATTTCACCTCAGTTTAGCAACAGCAGATAATTGAGATTGGTGCAGTGTCACGAAAGGGCATGCATTAAAAGGAACAAGTTTAACAGAGACATAAAAATCAGTGCCAGAAATGGCCTCCCTTTTTAATTGCTTCGGAAAGCCACCAAGACTGAAAAGAAATAAAACGGATAGGTTCACATGTGTTCCTCATTAATGATTCTACGCAGGAATTCAGTTCCGAGTAGCAATGTGTCAGTTATAGAATATTAATGAACCAGTTAATTGTAACAATTAACCGGTAACATTTACTCGAACCTGACGTGCTTGCTAGAAGAAATTGAACAATTTACCTGCACCGTATATGTACAGAAACGTTTAGACAAGGTTGGTAATGCAACTTGGATGCAGTATGTTATTCTCTTTTAATGCGTGTGACAATTCTTATTTCGATACGGGATATTATAGACGAGGTGGAATTCTGGTTGTTAACAAGGGAAAGATTTCTTTTTATTTTTCTATTAATCTTTCATATATTAGGATTTTGGATTTCATTTCAAACTTGTTCTTCTCCGTGTCTTTTAAATTTTGAGTTGTCAGATTGTCAAATTGTTAAATTGTCAAGTTGTTAAATTAACAAATTTTCCAACTATCAAGTTTATAAATTAAAAAATTTCCAAATTGTCAAATGGTCAAATTGTCAAATTGCCAAATTGTCTAATTACCAAATGCTAAGTTGCCAAATTGCCAAATTATTGAATGACTAAAGTGCCAAATTGTTAAACTGCCAAATTATTGAATGACTAAAGTGTCAAATTGTCAGGTGGTTAAATTACCAAATTTCTAAGTTGTCCAATTTCTAAATTTACAAATCTCGTCATTAGAAATGATTAAATCTCAATTTATTAAATTTGAAAATTTAAGTATTGAGAGTACTCAAAATTTCCCCTTTATACAATCAAGCCCAATACTGAAAAAATTGTACATAGACCCATTCTACAATTGTACCTTTCCTACAAGCCCACCTAAGGCCATACATCGAGACTACCAACCTACATAAATATAACCTTAATAAATCACACAAATTTAAAAAAAGTTGACTTCATCTTCACCAAATACCATTTTACCCATACTGTTGAAACAGATTTCACTCGAAATAGCAAATTATTCAAAACGTTTCACATGCTCGCGCAGATTAATGAATACCACGTTCCAAACACGCACTAATCCTGTTTAGAAGTTGCATGCAGCGGTACATCGAACGATAACCGTCTAGAAACCTCGTCAGAAACGAATTCCTCCATTCTTTTCAATCAGGTATCGCTTCCTAGAGAAATTCAAAGGAACGACGCCGACAATCAGCATCCACGTCAACGATGCGAAGCAGCTATCGGCTGGATCGGTGCTTCCATTTCGCGGAACGGTTCGGTGGACAGGTGTGTTGAGAACGCAAGCTCTACGAACCGTAAGAACAAAAGACATCCGTGTGAGTCCTGGATCGGACACGTGTACGTCATGTTCAGGACAACGGGGAGCGAGATTTTCGGTGAAAGTGCAGCGAAATGATACATGGCGTGGTCTACTTCTCTAGATATCTATATAGAGCAACGCGTATTCACCGACACGACGCGTCTTCGGCTTCTTTTTCTTTCTTTTCGACATCCTTTTCTCCGCGTACCGTGTCGCCGTTTGTCTTCTGGCTACCAGGACCTCTTTCTTTGCAGAAACCGTTTGACTTTAATCGTATTCTTACAGGGATTCACGTATGATCTTGATAAAGGGCAGGTGTTCTTCACTTCTTCTTCCAGTGTTCTTTATTTTGGTAAATAATTTCGTTATTCGTATTTCGTATTTAGTCATATTTCGTATTTAATTATATTTTATATAATTTACTTATATTTTAATCATATTTTATACTGGACAGTAGTCTTTTAAGTAGTACAAATAATTTAGAAGTTGGTAAATTGCAAGCTTAATATAAAAATTACATGCTCTGGAAACTATGAAGCTGTTTTAGAGCATTCGGGTTACCCGCCGTTGCAGCTCGGGTCGGGTCGGGTGAAGTCGGATGCATTCGAGGTTCGCGCTACATCCACTCGGCATTCAAATAATCTTAGATAACCTTTGCAAATTAAACTTGAAAATATATAAATATAACAATTCTAAATTTGCACGTTAACAAGTTAAAATTTTCTAGCCTGAAAATATGTCAGTTTGATGTTTTTACTTTCTAAATTTTCTAAACTTGAAAATACATATATAAATTAAAGATATCTAATTTCGAAAGATTACAAACTTAGATTTCCATATTTAAAAACGTATCTATTTAAAGTTCCTAAATTAAAAAGTCTTTTTTGAACTTTCTAAATTTAAAAATTCCATAAATTTAAGATTACGAAATTTAAAAAATTGCAAATCCCAATTTCCAAACTCGACAGTATCTCAATTTGATGTTCCCACCTTCAAAAATGTATAAACTGAACATTTCCAAGTTTGAAACTGCATAAATTTAGTTAAAATAGGTAACATATAAATCAACCCCCTATTTCAATTCTGTTACGTTATAATCCGCAAGATTATAAAGTAAAATATATGGAACATTCGAACAAAGTTTGATGCCCTGAAAAGAAATGTCTGTGGATTTACGTGACAAGCGTTTGACACGTCGTGGACTTTCACAGGGAACGTTTACGGTTCAGGAAGTAGGAAATTATACGGTTCTTTTTTGTAAGTGTTCCGGTACAATTTGAATATATATAGAATGAATTATAAGCCTGTGCGCCATGACTTTTGCATTTATTCAATCTGAATAATGTCATGGTATATTTTAGAGTGCTTACCGTTTATACATTAGCAATCAATTAAACGATAGAGAAAGTTTCGTAGGAAGGATTGTTTTCATATATGTAGAAAAATATTTGATTGAAGTATGTATCGGATCTTTTATTCCTACACTATTCAAATTCTTTTTAAACTTATTAGACGTAACAATATATAATCTACACCTACGAGGAGAAACTTTTATGTCTCTCTTGGATGTTAATGTTTTCACTTAATGATAGATGAAGTATCGTGACGAATTCTTATGTGATTTCTTGCAGAAACGTTCATGTCGTATATTACATCATGACTTTACATAATTAGAATGATATTAACGGCTTTTGAAGTTTATCTTCCTTATTCAAAATTATACAAAATTTCTGTTACTAATTTTTATAGTAAATTGTAGAAAAATTTAGGGGTTGGTCAGTGATTGTATTAAGTACAATAGTCTCAGTAAGAGAGTTGTATGAAATAAGAATGAAAAAATGACTGAGAATGTAAAAATGTTCTAAGCTCTCAAGTTTCCGGACCCTCAAAACTTCTAAAATTCCCAAATGCTAAAATTTCTACATCCTCGAATTAAATTTCTCGCTTTCTTTCCAAGCCCTCAAACTCCGACTTTCGAAATTCCAGAATTTTTTTTCAAAGTACAATTTCCGAATCACTGCGCATACCTAACCGATTATCCACAGAAGCATCGACCGCCTACGATCGCTCACGGATCTACGATATTCTCACGTTACATAAGCGCGTAGCCGAGAAAAAGGGAATTGTCTTAGAGTCGGTGCCATACCGGATCGGCAGGAGAGTAAGGACGGCATCGTACTGACCGAGAAGTATTTCGCCAGAGTCAACGTGCAAGGTGCACGATAAATCGTTGCGACAAGGACATACAATGGGCAACATGTTTGCACGAGCGGCGGTATGGATAAATTAAAGATCGAAACAAAAGCAGCGAGCCAAGATGGCCGGTTTAAAGGCCTACCGTGGGACGATTCGAATCGAAAGGACGTCTGCAATGGAACGTGACATTCCAATCGGTTCTCCGTTAACCGATTAATTATTAAACCTCGCTGCTCGAGCTAAATCGTACCAATCGTTTATTGTTCCGATCGACAGGGAAAGTTACGTCGAATTCATTAATACGAAAGAAAATTAACGGCCAGAGAACATTTGACTATGCTAACGAGACCATAAGATTGCGTAACTTTGATCGATCATGGGATGCATAATTATGCACGAGGTTTCGTTCTTGTATTTGGCACGAGGAAACGACGGGAGAAAGAAAAATGGCTGACAGAGGGTGAGGTTCGATTGTCCGATCGAAAATTGGTGTCGTATAGATCGATGGGATATTGTTTTCTATTGTTACGTCATGTATGGTACAATATCTTAATTACACGGGTAAATGTATTCGTGGGGTGGAATTAACTTCACCTCCGATGAGGCATGCCGACGACGGAGGAAGTGTCGCAACCAGACACTCAGAAATCGATTGCCGTTTCTACGCGAAACTATTCGACATTTTGTACGATCATGCCACGCTTTTTTCGATTTACAAATTGTCCCGCAAAAATTAGCCTTGACATTATTCACGGCACAATTTACCATGGTATTTTAGAACGTTCCTTCAGATATTTTAGACATTTTTTACATGTTTAGAAACTCAGGTAAAATCTAGGATATACAATGTGATTACGATTGCTGTTAATAACAAAGCTGTTTTTAAAGTAATTATAAACTTATCCTTATTATTTCTATACTTATATATTTTACTGTTTTATTATTTTCTTATTTGACTACAACACGAGTGAATCGTATGATCTCTTTCGTATAGAAATTTGAGTTTCTAATTTTAATTGATGCATCATTGCACACGTCTCGTTGATCTGGGTAACGATTAACCTGATTACTACCTTTCAAGACTTAATAACATATTATCATCCGTTGAAGTACTAATAGTCGCACTTTTACTTTAAAGTTATATCAATTATCCCTTAATGTAGATGCAACAAAATTATAACTTTACTTTATTTTTTAATTAGTTTACTGTTATAACTGTTTAGGATAACGATCTTAAAATTTCAAAAAAGTTATAGTAAAAATTTAATTGAAAATTCTACGAGTATGGAAACTGTAGTTAATCTTGATGGAGTCGCACTTAATTATTAAGAGCATTATAAGAACATTATAACATATTCCATTATAATTACTTATTAAGTAAATTCTTATGTGCTCATAATTTTGTCCACACGAAAAAAGATCAATCCTTTCGATTTCCTCGTATACGTAAAAATTACGAAACCTTTTTCTGCCATTCTTCCAAGATGAAAACCAAATGGCAACAGCTCGCTATCTAAAAATGGAACGAGCTCATAAATTCATGCAGCAATCTATCTTCAACGTTCGTAGCTCCTAATCAAATGCAAAATTGCATTTTCGAGTTTCCACGGCATCGATCGACTAAATTGGCCGTTGAATTCGTGTCCCGGTGTCTCACGAACGGTGAAAGTTCCCGATCGGTCCGGATACATGGGATTATTTAATACTCTAACTCGTATACAGCCATTTGAAAAAAGGGCAACCACAGGACTAACGTATCCGGTCTGGCACACGACCAGATCCCGCTCTCGACTCTCCTGTGTCCCTCTCTCTCTCTCTCTCTCTCGAGGGAGAGACTCGAAAATCGTGCAGGCGCTCGTGCGAGACGAATTGCAACGCTCGCGGAGAACGTACGGGGCTACCCGGTACGTGTGCCACCAGAGAATGTGCGACCAGTGATCGTGTTCTCTACCGGTTCTCGCATTTTCGCAGGTCATCTGTGATAATAACGGTGAACTAACGAGGAAAGGGAAACCGGCTCTCCTTTCGATTTTATTGCCTACAATCGACTCGACCTCGAGCGGTCACGCATCGAACGGGCTCCCAATCTAACATTTGGTTCGATGACCGATTATCACTGGCCACTTACCATTCTATCCATTTATCACTCTATTTCTTACGAGTTTCAATTCTTACACAGTTTTACTCTTGTGAGATGCAACGATAAGAATATCAGTGAAATCATTGTCTCTGTTGGAATTTATAGAGCTGGTAGAATTTGCAGAATTTATAGAAGTTATAGAACCTGTAGATGCTATGGGATTTGTGGAAATCGTGGAATTTGATAAATTTGAAAATTTGCCAATTTGGAGGTGTGGTGACATGAGCTGCTGAAGACTTGTAGCTTTTAGGACTTGATTGTTTGATGATTTAGGAATTTGAGGACTTTGATATATGGTGATTTTAAAGCTTAAGAACTTAGAGGATTTGAAGATTTGATATTTTAAAAATTGGAGAATTTGGAAGTTTGAAAATGTATTTCTATTTTTCTCTCTTCTCAATCAATGATCACCCATAACGCTTTCATAAAGACATCAGCTCAGCACACAAATGTCACTACACTAATTAGCTTGATAGAAAAAAATTAACAGCAGATAACGCATCCGTATATGCACCAAATGTCATCATAATTATTTTCATACAAAGAAGTTAATAGAGCGTACGATTAAAATGATACATATTCATAACAAAATAACAGGGTACTTCGTACCCCATAACAACTTTGCACGTACTAAATGTCAGGCGAACAAATTATGATTTATACCTTCAAATGTGGTTGCATTTTGTTACTTTTCTTAAGTCGAAGGAAAATGACGTAGAACAAGTTCTGTTCTCCATTTACCTCTAGTCTGTTCATCCATGCATAAAAACTGCCATGAACGATAAAAAGCAGTTTGTTTCACTTCTATGCGCCGTTAAATACTTATGCAACTTTGTTGGTTCTGGTTCCAAGTCACGTTGATACGGTTTCTCGGAAAAAGCGTAAAATCTACATATCCACAGTTGTTTTTCAAAATTCGAAATATATGGCATTCAAGAACGGTATTCGATCGATTAGATTTATAGATTTCGTTTGCATGGAATTAATTAATTCTTTACAAGATAAGAGACATCGAGTTGACATCGCAATTGATTTAAGGAATTACATGCTCATTACGAGTATAATTTTCTTAGAGCAATAGAAGTCAAGTTGCGTTTAGACAAATTGATTTATTGAAATTAGTAAATTTAAATTCTTATAAATTTCTGATTCATTCCAGAATTCATAATAATATATTGTGTATGTATAATGAGAATAATTTTAATTTTAAATAATTGTAAAAAATGTGCTGTTCAGAAATTATCCATTGTTCCAAAGATTTTCTGAAGTATAGCATAGTAGTTTATTTCCAAAAATTTATAATGTTTCAAAGCCTACATTTAAACGAATACGAACTCCCTTAATATATGTTATTTCAAAAAGTGTCTATCTAGCATTATTCAAAACGATTGACAGAAGTATGCGTCGGCAGAAAGTGTTGAAATAACGAATTACATGTAGCAAGAAAAAGCTCATTTGTCCGGCATAATATGTTGAAATAATCGACTATGACCGTTCGAGAATTGAAAACATGGAATGTACGTTTTGTTTAAGTGAACGAGGGAGCGAAATGGCTCGTGGGGCCGTTTGAGCGATGCAGATTTTTCTTGCACCTGCACACATATAGAGCGGAACCACCGGCACGGGAAGATAAATGAAAAGGTTAGAACGCAGCAGAGGGTGAAAGTAAAGGTTTGAATCATAATTGGACGCTTACAAATTAGCTTCGCAGTGCTAAAAAACCGATCGACAGGTCTTATTTGCGTTACATCATCGGCCGGGGCAATCACGATAACGGTTACTCCGTGAGTCGCAATGACGGAGTAATCGAGTTCTTTTTCTACTCTAAGGACCCTAATCGATACCCATGAAAATATATCACTCGTTCCAATAAATGTCTTCAGTGCGTTTCATTCCGTCATCGCTCGAATGCCTAACGTGTCTCGTGTGATCGCTCTTGGTGATTTCAACGCCTGCACAAGAAACGAAGATGATAGAGCGTTCGAGCCTCCGATACGAAGACACTTAAAATCATCATTTTAGACTTAATATGTTAATGTAGATACATTACGAATCTTTGTATGTAACTATTTTAAACTTTTAACTATTTTAAAGACATAAGAAATGTGCACCACACTCCAGGAAGATGATAGAACACATTTAAGCCTCCTCAGTTAGCGATTGAATTATTTGAAACGGTGGCAAAAGGTTGTTGAATGATGCTCTACTATTATACTTATCATTAAGTATTATATTAAATTGCATTAGCAATTATTGTTTTTAAAATAATTGGTATTAGGTATTAAACTGAACAGCACATTTTTTACAATTATTTAAAATTAAAATTACTCTCAGTATACATACACAATATATTATTATGAAATGAATTATAAATTCTGAAATGAATCAGAAATTTATAAGGATATATTGGCATTAGGAACTTAATAAATGTCTAAGATGTCTGGTTTATTTAAGGACAGTCAGAATGAATGACAGGAAAAAATATTTCAGACAAAAGTTACGTGATATCAAGACTGAGATACTGTACCACCACCTATTTGATCCTAAAACATTCTGTAAAAACGAATATTTACAATGAAGATTTTTAAACAGGATCTTCTTGTTCTACAAACTGCTTCATTTGGAACATTCTGTATGAAAGAGAATAAGGAGTATCAAAATTAATTAAGAGTATCCAAGATATCAATAACTTGTGAGGTATTTTATTTAAGAATGCTTCCTTCTCCCATTAAAGATCGGTTGAGACAAGGTCCATTAATGAGGCTGTAATAAATAAAATATTGAATGAAGCTGAACCGAATGAAATTAAATTAAGAAATTAAAGAAGATATTAATTGTCAGTGAAAGAAACGATAAATTAAACGAAGTGACGAAACACCAATAAAGCATCCCACCGTGCAATGGTGCCCACAATTTGAAACAGTCTGGAGATGTCTGAAGGATAAAATTCGATAGGTTGCGTTAACCCGTGAGAATCCTCCCGCAACGCCGTTTCAATCGGAATCAGATTAACAATTAACGAGAAAGATTTCGACCGATTACCAAAGCAAGACTTAGTTGGACTTCTCGTTTCCGTAAATGTGTAACAAAAAAAAACGATTCTAGTTGACGAGATATACACTGTGCGGCTGATTATTTCTAGGATGGATATACGGATACGTGACGCTGTTGCAAATCGACACGCTTTTACGGAAACCGTCGGTTTCACGTCTTTTTCCCACTGTTCAGATGTTATGCATAGAATTCTGGGAAGTCAAAAGGATTCGACTGATGCTTCTGGTTACACATTGTGTTGTGCGGAGAGGTTACACCAATTGAGGAGGCGTAGAATGTGACGCCGGTGTTGGCTTAACACACCTCAACGGATCGAGGGAAATTAATTAAAAGCTCATTGAAATCTCGAGCCGTAGACAGTATTGTTTGATCCTGCTATATTGCTGCAATTAACCTGGATCATGTTTATTGTTTCTTTAGTAGATGCCTACTAAGAAAAATCTACACGGTTTCTTATTCAACTATGGGAGGTTCTTTCATCTGTGTAAATTGATGCAACTGTTTATATGTGGTTCTCGATTTCTTGGTTGTCGGGATTAGGTATATTTTATGTCGCGGTGATATTATGAATTGATGGTACAATGTATAGACTTTGACTGTTTTATTGTTATAGTGTGTCAATATTACAACATGTAGGTATTACAACGTATTGATTTACAGCGCTAGTATCATGGTGCGTTGAAAGTACAATACATTACTATTACAGCGCGCTGTTATTACAATATGTCAGCTTATAGCGCGCTGTTATGATGCGTTGAAATTACAACGGATTAGTATTACAGCGCGTTACTATTACAATATGTTAACCTACAGTGTGCTGTTACTACGAGGCGTTGAAATTTCAACACATTACTATTACAGCGCGTTGCTATTACAATATGTCAACTTACAGCGCGCTGTTATGATGCGTTGAAATTATAACGCATTAGTATTACAGCGCGTTACTATTACAATATGTTAACCTACAGCGTGCTATTACTACGGTGCGTTGAAATTTCAACATATTACTATTACAGCGCGTTGCTATTACAACGCATCGATGTATAACGTGTCATTATTACAACGCACCGCGATTACAGCGCGTTAGTGTCTCAACGCACCGATAGTGCAGCGCGTAGCTATTACAACGCACTGATACTGGAATACACCAATTTTGCAACGCGTAGGAAATACTATATCTTCTTATTAGAATTAATAGTAATTATAACGCACTGACATAACACGTCGACACTACAGCGCACTGATCTTACAACGCATAGCTATTACAACGTAGATAGTACAGCACATAAACATCACAATGTATTTATATTATAACACTGTTACTACAGCACATCAATGTACAACGCTGTTACAACATTTCTCTACGCAACACTTCGCTGTACGCGTATTATATCTATACCTACATAAGCCTACATAACGACATAACATGTGGTGATATAACAGCAGTAATATCATAGTAATAAGTGTTAGGTTAGGTGTGTAACCGAGTAATAAGCAGTTAAACACAAACGGATACTGTTTGCTTAAATGGACTAGTAAGATATCATTTGAACGTTCTTCAAGCACATTACTTAGATCTTTTTACCGACAGACCACTGTCGCTCATAGTGAATTCAATTTCGACTCGATAAAGTTAATTCAGGTGGCGTAGAATTGGAGAAAATGGTAGATTTATCACAATCACGAAAGGAAACGAAGTGATTCGAGGAAAGTTTATTACACTTACATTGCCAATTCGAAGACGGCCGCGGGCCGTTTCTTGATCGACATCCATCTAAGTATGTAGTTTCGTCGGAGCAAACGCAGATTGAAAATCGAGGCCGAAAATGCTTTATAAGTCGCGGTCTTGTGCCTGTTGCCATCTCTCGGTATCGTAAATCGTAATTAATGATCGTTCCCTGAGAAATTTCACTGAGCAACTGAAACGACGATTTTGTTCACGAATTGATCAGAGTTCTTGTCCTTAAGAAGGTTTCCTTCTAAAAACATCTTGTCTCGACTTTTCCTTGGTTTTTCGGTTGGTACGTAGAAGTAGAGATTCTGAAGTTTCCTGGTCACAACTCTCGAAATTTCGCAATTACGGAGATACAAATACTTAAAGTTCAAAAATTGTATTATAGTATTAAAGTATTGAAATTTCGAAATTTGGAAAGTTAGAAAAATTCATAATTCGTCCAAAAATATTTAATAATATCACAGCTAAGAAATTACAGTTTGAATTTTTCAATTCCATAATATAAAAATGAAAAATTGCGAAGTCTAATTTAGGACCTAACCAAACTTCGAACGAAAGTCGAAACTTCCTTTAGGAAACATCGTATTTTAGTGATTTCCTCACAGCTCGCTTTTCACAGTTGATTTACGGAACATAGAAAAAACGGTACCAGAACATGATTTACGAGATCGACTCGTTATTCACTCGAAAACGCGAGCAACGTCGACATTACACGATAGACAAAATAGTTATCGAAATGCAATAAATTTAACTTTCACCGATGTTGAGACACTTCGGTAGGAAGTTGTAAAAACTGAATCACAGACTTAAACAGACGGAACACAAGGTAGCAATTTGAGCGAAAAAGCACTCAACTTGTAGAGGAAACGGTAGAAGTTTAATAGTAGATCGGTTATCTTTGGGTGCATCCGGTTCATATCGGTTAAATATGTCCTTTTGTGTAAACTGTATCAGAAGTGAGCTGAAGAAAATATTTTTTGAGAAGTGCATGAAGTTTTGCAAAATCGAGAGCTGACTCTTTCGAAATGTAATCATTATCCACAAGTACGAAATTATTAAGAATTATTCTTTATTTAAAGAAAAATGCTGTTCACTTTGTTAAATATATTAAAATACACGATGTACAGTATTTTTAATGTATATTCTTTTCTTAAAGAGAAGTTTTTCGAGACCTTTTTTTTTTTTATTTTTATCCGATCATTTATAATTTAAGATGTTAGCCTCTCATTCATTTATACATATAGATATGTCTTTTTCGTAATAATCTGTATCACCCTTTTCGATTGTATTTTCATATTTTGGCTATGGAAGTCTATGACAATTTATGGCATCGTCAGACATATAACGTTATCAGAGTAGCGCCAAAGAGAAACGAAGTCAGCTGATGTATCACTACTCGTCCCCTTACGGCAACTTTGATTACCCTAACTGTACACTCGGTCTATGTACGAACTGAACAGAGCATAACGTTCGCTTTCCACGTTTATCAGCGATCGGGTTAATTGCTTCTTAAGCCGTACATTTTTTTTTAAACTGTTTCCTATTCCACGTAACGCCTGTCGACCAGCCTGTTCGCTTTCTGACGCACTAATTTCGACGCGACCGACTCACAAAAAAGATACGAATTGTTTTTATCGATAGGTGAGTTGCGATTGGTCATGTAATTCATTTGCCACGGTGTGCATTTGACACGCTTAATCGACAGCGCAATTCTGCTATTTGCTCCGATACTGTGGGCACCTGTTACCTGCTCATTTCAATTGCAAATCTATTGTTCAGGACATACTAATGATTTACTGTTGACAGTGTCGCTACAAGGTAAATATACATTCTACATTGATTTTGTGTTTGATAACTCGATCGATAACTGCGGACGTGGGGATGAAAGTAGCTGTGGTAGCTGTGTTGGAAATAGCTGTCATTGAGGCAAGGATAGTGCAAATGATGTTAGAGGGTTTTCAAGGTTCTTACTGTTAATTCTGAAGATTCAAAGTTCGTGTGATTCTAAATTATGCGATTTAAAATTTTTAGTATGACAAATTGCTGCAATTTTAGGTACCTAGGAATTAAAATTTTTACTGTTATAGATTGCTATAATTTTAAATTCTTACGATTTCAAATTTCTACGATACCGAATACCTACCATTCCAAATTCCCACTACCCCGAATTCTAGCATCACCAAATTCCTATATCCCCATATTCCCACATCCACAAATTCTTATATTCCCAAATTCCTACATCCCCAAATTTCTATATCCCCAAATTCCTATATCCCCAAAATCCTATATTCCCAAATTCTCACATCCCCATATTCCCACATCCCCAAATTCTTATATTCCCAAATTCCTACAACCCCTAAATCCTATATTCCCAAATTCTCACATCCCCACATTACCACGTCCTCAAATTCCAAAATTCCCTAATTTGTACACCTCCACATTTTCACGTCCCCAAATTTCCACATCCCCAAATTTCAAATTCCCCAATTCCCACAACCCCAAATTTCAAAATTCCCCAATTCCCACATCCCCAAATTCTTATATTCCCAAATTCCTACATCCCCTAAATCCTATATTCCCAAATTCTCACATCCCCACATTACCACGTCCTCAAATTCCAAAATTCCCTAATTTGTACATCTCCACATTTTCACGTCCCCAAATTTCCACATCCCTAAATTCAAAATTCCCCAATTCCCACATCCCCAAATTCCTATATTCCCAAATTTCTACATCCCCAAATTTCTATATCCCCAAATTCCTACATCTCCAAATTCCTAAAATTTTGAAATACAATAAATCAAAAATTTAAAATTCCTCCAACTTAAAATTCCCACAACTCCCAACACCCAAAATCAATACCAAAGCCTCACTCCAAATCACAAAACAACCTATTCCATTAGAAAGAAACATCACTCTCATACCATCCATCATAACGAAGTGATAAACGACATACCGACGAAGATTAACCCTACATTAAATTCTAATATAAAAGAGCGTGTCGTATATCATAGAAGACACCAATATGATGCGTGAAGTATAAATTAGACGCTACAGCGCTGAACGTCCAGATTAATGGCGGCGTCATTGACTATCGTAATTCCATTAAACTTGTTAATTACAGTGAAAGCATATTAAATGACACGTTTAAAACGATTACGCAAAGCCACTTTGCAACAAAGCGCTTCTTTTTTCATTCTCGTTAATGTAAATTTTTTCGCCACACATCGTGTACAATCGTCATGGTTTAATAAAACGTCGATATTCGTTTACGATTGTTACGTTATATAAATATTCATGAAACTCGCTGTACTCCATAAATTTTATGGCGTTCTTATGATGTTACGTCGACTACACAGTAGGCTGTTTAATGACAAATATCGATTAATTATTCGCTTTATTGCGGCTAATTCGTGTAACATCCCGAAATCTTCAGAAATGTCGGACAAAAAAGACGCGATCTTTTTCGTAATAGCGTTTCAAATGTCAGACGTAAAAATTGATGATCGAATTAAAAAATCGTTTTACGCTTTTTTGAAATGCCACTGTAATACATTGTTTTCTTTTGACGAGGAAGATGCGTACTTGATATAAGAGGCTGTGAAAGCGAAAAACAGAATTTTGTACATTTTTAGTACATCATCTGTTACGAAACGTTTTACGTAATTAATTAGAAAATAATTTTAATTTTTTAAAGAAATGTGTAGGAGACATACTAGATCGATTTATTAATATTCAAAGGCTATTAGAGTGCTTTTATGTTAATATTGAGACGGTGGTATTGGTCCGTTGTATTATTTAAGTATAATTAAATAAAAGTAGAAAAAGGAATGTAATTGGGTAATATATCTGTCTGTGCTGCATTGGAATATTCGAAAATTTGTTGCAAAATTTAACGAGATTGAAGTAAAATTTTTATATAATATGAGTTACATGCAACGCTCACAGAGTTTCAGATAACGATCGATGGGTAAAGCAGGGCTTCCTAAATACTTGTAGCCCGAGACTTTCGAAAACGTTCATTTTTCAGGTTGTTTCTATTGCTTTATTTTCGAAAGTTCTAAAGTTCTAAAATTTAACAGCTCCAAATTTTTGGAGGCTAAAAGTGAAGATTGCATGGTTTCTGGATTACAGGATTTCAAAATTTCAAGATGTCAAGATTTTAAAATGTCAAGTTGTCAGGGTTTGTAGATTTCAAGATTTCAGGATTTCAAGATGTCACGGTTTGTAAATTTCAAGATTTCAAGATTTCGAGATTTCAGGATTTCAAGATTTCAAGATTCCAGGATGTCAAGATTTTAGGATTTCAAGATGTCAAGATTTCAAGATTTTAAGATTGCAGGATTTCAAAATTTCAAGATGTCAAGATTTCAAGATCACAAAAATACAAAATTACAAGTTTGCAAAGTTCTCAAATTATGAAGCTCTCCAAGTTTCAAATTCTCAAAGCATCCAAGTCTCAAAGTTGCAGCTAATCAATGTTCCAAAGTTCCAAAAGACCAAAATTTCAAAGTCCTACAATTTCAAAGTACCACATTCCCCAGATTTTAACGCGAAAAATTTGCAAAACATCAAATTCTCCAGATCTTAAAACTCCAAAATTGCTAATTTCAATCAAATTTAAATTCTAAAATTCCCAAGTATTTGCGCCCCAAGTCTCAAAGTGTCAAACTTCCAAAGACACCAAATTCCCCAAATCCTAAAATTCCTACACTCCAAAATTAAAAAATTGTAAAATCCTAAAGCACCAAATTAACAAACCTCGAAAACTACACTCCTCCAATACATAAAAGATTACAAGAAGTATCACACTACTAAGATTACGAAAGACAATTTCAAGACTTGCACTCAATTCTCCAGAAATTTGTTTCTTGACTTCAGAAGAAAAGAAATTAGTTTCTTGCTCATATACTCATCGAAGATTGCTCGTCCTATTAATTCCGCGATAAGCCCGACTAATTATCCCCGATCGGAATCCTGATCGCACACCGAACGAACAATTTCACGCATTTTTTCGCTTCGATTTTACCGCCTCCCGGTTAAAACCAATTAAATTAATGACGCGTAGACACGAACGAACGCAAGCTACGTTCCTGCAATTAGAAATCGAGGGACTTTTTGTCCCTCGCAATTTCGCCGCCGGCCACCGGTTCGATTATTGTTCGGCGATTCGTATTCGAACGAGCGCCAATTAAAGATCCGAACCGCACGATCGCATGCCAACTCGCACTTTCATCTTGCGCGAAATTTCGCTTTTTGGTTTCGTGATTAATGCACGGCTCGAACGCATCGCCGGCGTAACTCTTTGTGAATCTCAGCCTCGTACTGCAAACCAGTTTGACACGCGTGCTTATTATTTATACGTAATTGTCCTGTTACGAGCACTCGCGGAACGAGACTCGATTCAATCGATAACGGGTGGAACGAGTTTGTTTACGTGCTAATATTACATTTACCTGATGTGTAATGTGCGTGTAATTCAAGATTGATAACCTGTAATGGAATATGTCGAGAATACACGGATTCTGATAGGATTTTTATTTTTACTCTTCCTGTAGAATCGCCCTTGAGAAGCACGTCTTACAGTGCAATTTATATCAGTCAAAACTACTCATAGCTATGTGGTTTTGCTCATCGCCATTAGACGGCGCATAAGACTTGACTTTTTCGCTAGTACTCAACTTCCTATTCGTACAAATATGTAGTTCCTGTCCATCCCTTCTATACATCCCCGCGTCTAAGACAAGAGTCCACTAGCAGGCGGACGAAACGTTCTCTCCCTCTCCTTCATTTTTCCTAGTCCTTTCATTAGCTAGCCAAACCGCCAAAGCTATAATATTAAAACTAACAAGGAAAATGTATTTTATATTCAGCGATCGCTTTCTATACAAATTATAAGTGGACCTAAAGGTGGGGAGTATTAACAATTTGCGTGAGGTTTGTCACATTTGAGCTGTGAGTGCGTCAAAAGTGGCTGTCGTCAAAAAACGACAAGGGGTTGAAGAATGAAAATCCGTGAACGTGTATTAATACGTTGACTGCTAAAATTGAAACAATTGAAAATTTGACGTGAATATTTATATTTTTACAAGTCTTACTAAATATTTTTGTAATTTAAAAAAGAAATTTTTGGCCAGAAATGAACAATACGAAATGTTACCGGAACACAAAATCGTAGATTTCATGGCTCTTTACTTCGGCGGTACGTATTTTCATTTCCATCTAAAGTTATTCACCGGTAGTTAGTTTGGCTGACGAGATATTTCGCTAATTAATTTTGATATATTCACTTGGTTTCGTGCGTTAGTTGGAGAAATTATACTCTTTTTATTTATAACGCCTGGAGCTAGACTAATATTTTGAAAGCAAAAGTTGCTCAGTACGAGGTTTACGTGCTACTGTTATCTTACTAGCTTTAATAAGTAACTGTTTAGTATACTTTATGTAATTTTAAGTAACATTATATAATTTAGTTACTGCAATGTTTTTATGTGACTTTGTACATAATATACATTTTTACATAACTTTTTATATGAAATCGTATTAGAGTACAGTTACAAAGAAGCAGTAATTTTCTTACAAAGTGTTTCATAAATTCAATTGTATGTAGGTAAACAATTAACACGTAGATTCAATTACGTTCTACTATTTCTTTATTTTCCTGTTTCAGTTTCAATTTTAAAGTACGCTCGAACGATTAAACAAATGGATATTTATTCATTTATTAATGTATGCGGTAAAAGCTCTCACTATACACGAATAATTTATATTAATGTATGTAGGATATAATATCCAGTTTCATTTAAAAAAAAGGAGAATACATTTCCATTATTTAAGTACATCGTTATAAAACATTGTGCACGATATTTCATAAAGGCATATTATTAGTCAAGGAATTAGATAAACTACCTGTGTATCTTATTTCCTCTTTAGAATTTCTAATGGGTAAAATATGGGTTTAAGCGAGGTTGGATTAGGTTAGGTTTGGTTTGGGTCAGATTACGTTAGATTAATTTAGGTTAGGTTAAGAGATTTCCTAATGGCAGAAATAAATTTATTTAGTAAGTAAAATATGGGTTTTGGTGATGTTAAGTTAGATTAAGTTTGTATTATATTAGGTTAGTTAGTTTAGGTTAGACTAATACGTAAAATATGAGTTTGCATGAGATTAGGTTAGGTTCGGTGAGGTTTAGGTTACGTTAGATTAAGAGATTTCCTAATTGCAACGATAAATTCGTCTAATGGTTAAAATATGGATGAGATGAAGTTAAGAGATATCCTAATGGCAAAAGTAAATTATTCTAATAAGTAAAATATGGGTTCTTACAGGATATCTTATCCATCGATGATATCGTATTAAAAGGATCAATAATTCACTACTTTACTCCGTGAAATGCCCATTTTTGCACTTTATCCTCTTTCAAATCGGTCTCGTAACGCACGCTTAAGCCCGTTCCATCGTTAATTGAAGTATAATCTTGTAAAGATAAACTGCTACGATTACTCGGAAGATATTCTCCAATTTCATTCTTCCTCGGCCCAAAACGTTCTTAATTCACGCTTAGAGCTACCGGAAGTTCGGCCGCTTCCGTTCACATTCGTTAGACTGCTCTTCTGATACGCTTACCGCCACGAGAGAAATTAATTATCTCGGTATAGATTGGAAAGAAGTTCGTTAAACTCGGGATAAGGAACAATCCGGTATGCTTCGTTTGCAAATGGTATGCAACGTGAGAATGAAAGCGACTCTTCTCGAATAATTGTTTTTCAATCTACTGTAATATGAAAGTTCGAAAAAACGTTCGTGATATACTGTTGAAAATTATCATGCAACTTTGTCCACGGTTCCGCGTTTTTTTTTAGAAAAGTGAAAAGGCGAAGTTGCGTTTTCAGATTTGTGATTAATTTTTTCTATGCATGCCAGAATAATGCGTTATGGCGTTGTAATTTTCACGGTATACACCGGACGGAGATTCATGGATTTTGATAAAATTGCAGCAAATTAACCTGGCGTTGAGAGTTCCTACGTATGCATACTTCGGTGCAGCACTGTGAACAGGAAGTGTAGGGGGATGATTAATTTAATAAGGAATTTAGAAATTTAGAAATTTAGGGGTTTTGGAATTTAATCTAGGAATTACTTAGATTTATGTAAGAATTTGCGAGTCAAGGAATTTTGGGATCTAGGAAATATAAGAATTCAGAAATCTTGAAATTTGTAAATTTGGGTATTTAGGTATTTGGAAATTTACCAGATTTAGAAGTTTGGAAAATTTAGGACCTGAAAATTTTTGTATTTGTAGATTCAGGAATGTGAAAGTTTTTTGGCTTGAAATTTGCAAACTTGTAAATCTAGAAATTTGAAAATTTTAAAAATCTAATAATTTTTTAATTTAGGAATGATTCCAAATTCCATACAAGAATTAGAGATTTCAGAAATTCAACAGTTCAGTGATCTAAAAATTTAAGAACTAAAAAACATATATTTGGGTACTTGAAAATATTTGAAATGTTTCAATTCCAAAATTAAAAAATTCCGAAACAGAAAATTTCAGAAACCCATGAATTTAAAAAATTTGAAAATTTAAAAACTGAAGCCTGAACAGCTCAGAAACTGTAAAGACTTAAATTTCTACAATTTGAAGATTTCCTCCAATAAAATTTGAAAATTAAAAAACTTCACAATATAATTCTTCGTCGCTACGAGGTCGATAAACGTAAAGTAGAAACGAGATACGATACAGATTTTTTCTAACAAAGCACCTTTCGAGCAATCGAACAGGAAAATCTGTTCGTATGTCGCGTGGTACAACGAGTTTATTGCACCGACTGAACGCATTCGGTAAGAACGACAACTTTTCTATCTTGACAGCGTTTCGCAATATGTCTCCGAATGACGATACATGTTATTTACTATCGACTACTCGTTCATCGCAGCCGGGAGGAATTCCAAAGAACACTTTAACCGTAACGAAGCAGCAACGTCGAGAAGCATCTAATTAAAACGTCGGAGAAACGAGAAACCCTCTCGGGAATGATAACCTGGATGCATGGAGGAATTAACTGGGTCATGGTAATGAACACGAGAGTTCAAATTGAATGAACGTTTCTTCAACAGATGTTCAAATGTAAGACGGGTGAAAATTCTGAACCTGAATAAGATTTAATTAATTCGAACAATTTTTATGGGTAGGTGATCAGAATATGTTGTATTTAGGCTCTTATACGATGGTGAAAATAGTTGAATCACCAAATTCCAAATTTTCTAATTTCTAGATTCGCAATTTTCCACATTTTCAAATTTCCAGACTTGCAGTTTTCCAAATTTTCAAATTTCCAGATTCGCAGTTTTCCAAATTTCTAAATTTTCAGATTTGCAATTTTCCAAATTTCCACATTTCCAGATTTGTAATTTTCCAAATTACTACATTTCCAGATTCGCAATTACCCAAATTTCTAAATTTCCAAATTCGCAGTTTTCCAAATTTCTAAATTTCCAGATTTGCAATTTTCCAATTTCCACATTTCCAGATTCGCAATTTTCCAAATTTCCAGATTTGTAATTTTCCAAATTTCCACATTTCCAGATTCGCAATTATCCAAATTTCTAAATTTCCAGATTCGCAGTTTTCCAAATTTCCAGATTTGCAATTTTGCAAATTTCCAAATTCGCAATTTTCCAATTTCCACATTTCCAGATTCGCAATTTTCCAAATTTCCGAATTCGCAGTTTCCAAAACCCGAATTTCCAAAATGCCGAACTTTCCAAATTTACCAATTCACCAAATAGTTCTCTTTACCTTATACATAATCAGAATCATCTACATCAGAATAGTGGTAAGTGTCACAGTAGCGACATTAGTCAGATTGACAGATCACATCCTCTAACACGACGTTATCGTTACACTACATGTGTGTCTACGATGTTCGACTACACACCATTTATAATGACACTTTCCGCAATATACCTTGTCTTCTGCATGCAAGGTTGCTTTCTACTTTCTTTTCAGTCTTCTTTCATTCTTCGAAGTGTTACATTCGCTGATAAACTAATTTCAGTTAAATTAAATTCAATCAAAGTATAAATGGAACTAAATGAAATAAAGTGAAAAGAATTGACAACGAACTGAAAATATTTGTAATGAATTCATAAGAATTGACACGAATTGACAAGAATTGAAATGAATTGAAGAGAATTGAAGAGAATTGAAAAGAATTGAGAAGAATTGAAAAAATTTAAAGAAATTAAATAGAATCGAAAAGAATTAAAAACAACTGAAAACAATTATACAAAATTAAAAAGAATTTAAATGAAATTATATGAAAATGAAGGGTGCTGATATAACAATAACTAATTGGAAGATCCATCAAACTTGTGCCAGACAGACAGACAAGTGAGGGACAAGTGGAAATGTAACTTAATTTTGTGAAATAAAATTGCATTAAAAAGATCATTTGGTTAGCAACTTTCTCCGATAAAAAGATACAGAATGCTTGAGAACAGGGTGAAGGGAACCAGGGCGCGATTCGTTTATACGGGTCTTACATTATTGCTGTGCCTTTACTTGCGGCATGTATTATCCATAATTAGAGGCGGTTCGTTGCCCAAATCAGTCGACTTGCTCTCGAAAGTTTTCATCGAAAAACGTCGGCGAACATCTCGTAAAGCGTCATGCGCGTGAACCCGTCAATCAAAGTAAAAAGAGAAAAAAAATGAACGAACAGAAAACTTCATTAGCCGGTTTTTTTCGAGCATCGTTAACGAAAGGGCCCGTGAAATTTTGTTCATTTATTTCAGGTATCTGCCTCGTTTCCATCTACCGACGGAATAATTCTAAATATTTCGGTTACTCAATATGGAAATAATTTTCATATTGTGCAAAACCATTTGCATACGTATATGCAACCATAACCGAGCGGATAGATGTGATGCAATCGATTAGATACGTACACCCGGATACAATACAGACTTTCCGTGGGTAAAGATAAGTATAGGATCTCTCATCGTTCGTTTTCCATCTTACGGGGTTGTAGATTTTTAGAGAATTTATAGGGAAGCTAACGATTTTTTAGGAGTTTCAAGGGGAACTGAAGGATTTCTTGGGGGTTTAAAAAGCACTGGAGGGTCCATAACAAATTTCTAAGGTTAACTTAGAAAATGAACTAAATCTGATTTTAGCAGATTTATAGGAAATTTCTATACTTCTTATAAATCGTAATAGAATTTCTTATGAACTAAATTGCTGTTCCTAGTGGATATCAGTCAAGCAATTCCTGTCAGTAAAAGAATTCATCAAAATTCTATGAACAGCCTAAGTAAATCCCACAATCTGAAAATCCTAGAGAACCTGGAAAAATCGTAGAATAATTCTAGAGGCTCTAGAATAACCCTAAATCTAGGAGAACTCTAATAAAAATTCTAAGAATATCTTAAAGGAAGCTCAAGATCTGTCAGATTCTGTGATGTGTCCACAGAAATTCGAAAATAACCTTAAAAACCATAAAAAAATCTAAAGAAGAAAATCTAGTGACAGTCTAAGATTTTATGAAAAGCCTTATATGAATCTAATCTAGAAACTGCTTATTTGTCCTCAGCGAAAAGAGCATATGCATCGAAGTGTACAAGTAAAAGTTGTATTTTACTAATTGAATCTTGACGTACCAGCGACTGTGTTCCAGTATTTGACCGTTGCATATTCATTGAAAATGACAGACAATTAATCACGTTCCATTACTGTTCCAACTTGTAAGTAACACAAAAGAAAAAACTATATCTGGCACTTAAAATTGATTTCTCGAGATCAGTTTAATACTCGAGCGTTTAAACGGTTGAACATTGAATGCAAATGATGTGGTCGCTTGCTACTTTGCTAATGACACGGTGGGATGATAGAAAAATATATATCCGGCTAACAATCTTGTGGTAATTAATATTTATCTAATGATTAATCAGGTTCCGTTGCACTCGCAAGTTATAATAGAACAGAAATTATTTATGATTAAAGGACTGATTTGTCAGTGTCTTATTGAGCGTTGAAATACTTGAACGGTCGGTTGTTTAATTTAAGGACCATTTTGTTCAAGCAATTAAATACTTGATTTAGGAATTTAGGGAATTTAGGGAATTTAGGGATTTGGGTTTGGGGCTTTAGGAAATTTGGGATTTAGGTATTTGGGGATTTAGAAGCTTGGAAATTTAAAAATTTAGGGATTTAGGATTTTGGGGATTTAAGAATTTAGGGATTTAGACATTTGGGGAACTGGAGATTTTTTGGTACTAGGGATTTCTTTGAATCTAAGGACTTTTTGGTACTAGGGATCTTTTTGTATCTAGGGATTTGAGGATCAAGGAATTTCTTCGAATCTAAAGATCTTTTAAGTCTAGGGATTTGGAGATTTAGGTATCTTTATTTTAGGAATTTGGAGGTCTAGGGATTTGGAAATCTGGGAATATAGGTAAATTCAATATTTAGATACCAATATATTTTGAATTAATAATTCGAAGTTTAGAGTATTTAACAAAAATTCCGATCACTCGATTTGCTCTTAAGTATTTCAATATTGAAGTATGTAATGAAAACTGCTATCAAGCAGTTTACCGTTTCATTTAATACAGGATAAGATAGCAAACACTATTTATTTGACCGTTAATTATTTTTTTAACGTCCGTATCGTAGTATCTAAACGTCGAGCGCTCCATAAAAGTGTCGATCGATGAATTGCAGTATTTCTCTCGGAATCAAGAAAATTAGCAAGAACTCGTAGAACTTATTACACGCATATGTTGAATATTTATCGAGAAACGCCATTAACCAAAACTTGAAGAAATATTCAGCAAAAAGCGATGGCGAATGAAAAAAGGACCAGATATCGTGTTCGAATTGCCGTCACTTCGGTTCCACCTATTCGGTTCGTGCTTTGTTGTCGATTGCGAAAGATCGCATGAAATGTCAATCGATAAACACCGTTAAGCAGTTGCCGATCGACGAAAAAGCAGCTTTCGATATCCCACGCGATCATCGATGCGTGTTAAACGTACAGCAGCGATTTTTAATTAAACCAGTCTGATCGCAATTACACAGACACGTTTACCTTTACCTATTTACAGTTCTGTTTGCACGCAGATCGGCTGAAAACGAAAGTATTAAATAACTTACGATTTCTTATATCAAATTCACGTGATTGCTGCTACATTGCAAATTTTGCGCGAACGTTTTCTTCCACTCCGCTTACGCCGTCAACGGAAGAAAGAACGATGAATTATTCAACGAAGCCTTTTCCCTATTGTCCTGTTTCTTTTTATTCGCCTTCGATTCACCACCCACGAAAAGATCGCTTCGTGTTGCGCTTTCGAAGCTTTAAAGCTGCAATATACAGGTATAAAGCCATATAAGTATAGCGGTCGATAATCTCCTGCTGTTGGGGCTCTAAGGTGGGACCTTTCAACAGAGAGTTAACGAGTGCTTTCCTTACGATTTCTTCATTTAGAGTAATTCGAGGTTAGGTTAGATTAAGTAAATGAATATTTGAAACGTATTTAAAGGGATAAAGTAAAAGAAATATGAAGTACATAGAATTGTTGCAGAGTGCATCGCTTCGGAACAAGTCGACAACATCCGGAAATGTTCGGATGATCTCGGGACAGATCGACAGATGCGATCCTTACAAACTTAACGTGATTCATATTTTATTATTAATATATATTTAAATACATAGATTCTTTGTACAGTGTCTTCCATTAACAAAATCTAAAATATTTGAAAATAAAATAACATTGACACGTGTTAAATCATATTATAACAGAATGAAGAAATAAGGTGAATGGATAAAAGGATGATGTTGGATGGTACAAAAATTTGTTCGATGATTTTCACGCGCTCCAATTCTGGAGGAGTAGATTTTTACCAACGCCTTTCACTTTTTTCAATGTACTTAGTTGGAATCGCAGCTGCGTACGCGATAGATTCACGAAGAAATTCCAATATTTTCTCACCGTGTCTGGCGTGCGTAACTGGAACGACCCATGTGATACGATCGAATATGTGCGAACTGAAATTTCGTCGCTATTATATCTGGTTTTCGCGGTCTCTTTCTTCTCCCGATTGCACCGTCGATCCCATGGGAAATCAATCGCGACGTACCCGATCAACGCGGAACCAAATGTCGATACCGATCCACCAGGGACAGGTGAAAATACAGAATTCGTCTCACGTAACAGGAAATATCGTGTCGGTTGTCGGATCAGAAAATTTCTACTCGTTTTTGATTGCGCGGCTAATAATCGAATAATACGTCTGAATATACCTTCGAACGACCGCAGGATCGTTACGTCTGGAATCCATTTGAATCGGCAACGCAGAACAGCTACCTAGAGTCGAGAAGAGAAATCCACGAAAAAAAAGCCGCCATAACTGCTGGAATGTTTCAAACGGCGGCATACATTTTGCACGATATAAACTTTTCTTTTCCGCTTCGGCCGTGTTTCTTTCGCTTTGCACGCTCGTGAGAAATTCCGTCGTGGATCAACGCTTTTAACTGTCGCTTGATGCTAGGCCCTCTTTCTTCGCCACGCGAATAATTAATTGATCGATGCTGCCGGTAAATTGGAGAAACTTGGAAAAATAGACCGCCATTGTGCTATCTAGGACATCCGCAATATTCGTTATAGTTTTTTTGAAATCTTATACGATCACATACAATTAGAGTTTGAATCAAACGATCGATGAAATACGATGCAAAATATGTCACATATCAACCCTCTTTGTACTCAGGTGTTCCTCTAAGTGAATGTTCTTTTAAAACCTTCGAGTGTAAAGGGTTGGAAAAAAGTCGACTAACAAGTGTTTACTTGATTTATTAATTTATGTTAATCTTTATTAACTACATTCTCTTTATTATCATCATCCCCATTTTTCAAAAATAGACTTGTTCGAAATAAACAGCATATCAAACAGGATAAAAATTGCTTATCACAACAATAATTATCTAAGTATCTCCAAAATTAATGTTTGAAGACTTCATCAACACGTTCTTCTTCAGTTTAAATATTCCTTCCCTCCAGCGTTCCATATTAATTGCATCATTTCGCAGTCAATGTAGTACATCGATATTCTATCGAGCCTATCCTCGTTAATTAACGTTATTAATTATCAATTACTAAGTAATTGGAGATTGTTACCGATCAAGCTGAACCAGTAGCCAACACGGCTCCTAGAAAGTATTTCTTATTGCGCCCCAATTGACCGTAGATTATCGATCTTGTGAAACTCTCGAACAGATGTTGTCGCCGAGAACGTTAGATTCGATACCACCAAATGCAACGTGATTAATGAGATGTCCCCTAGATATTCAATTAAAATTTTCGAGGCAAAGCGTAACGAGGTAGCTCGTCAAACACGGAAGTTGCGATATCATTTCTTACGACCTTAATGATGCGACATCTCGATAGCTACTGGTCATTCCAGTTTTCGTTCTAATTAAGCAGCGATCCGTGATAATCTTATATAATAGTATAAATAATCTTCCTGAAGTCGGTGGAATGATACGCGATTCGCTCGTGCCCGATTTTGATAAAGAGATAACGGAATTTACATTTAAAACGGCTCGTTAACGCTTCGCGATATAACTGTCTAGACGATATTTTCGCAAAACGGTTTCAAAAATAGATTCTTGGATGGTATGCGAAACTTTCGAGGCTTAACTTCGATGTAACTTAATTGGGTATAATTTAGTACGATTAAATTTGTTTTCTTTGCATCAGTTTTTCCATATCGTATCACAAAGATTTACATCCCCTAACAAATTAAATTAAATTGAATTAAAAAACACTGGTCTTACGTGCACTGATGTTTAATACATATTTACCAAAGAAATATCCATAGTTTTTCAAAATCGATACTATTCAAAGCTTCGGAGGTTAACTCTTTGAGGCACACGATATTCAAGAAAACAAAAAGCAAATTGCAGAGAATTTTTTTTTTTAATATGAACAAGTGGAAAAACATTTCAATTATTTAAGACAAAAACAACATCAACCAAGACGTTGACGTTAAGGTTTGAACCAGGGACTTACACCAATTGTGAGACACCCTGTATTTCCTGTCATGAATAAGAGGTGGTCAATTCACCTAACCTCAAAGAGTTAAACCGCGTGCGACACAAGAATTAACTAGAAGATGACAATTCTCACAACACCCTACCTTCGCACAATATAAACTGCAAGCTGTATAAAAACCTGAAGGATCTCGTTATACAGCATTCAAGAAGTGATTCCAACGCGAAGTACCGTGTGAACGGTACAGGAAACACTCGCTACTCGTTTAATTCTATTCCGTATTCCACAAGATACAACAGCGATCAATTATCCTCGCACAATTCGTTTAATTGTAATTACCATTTCGCGCTGCTTAATCCTCTTAATTGTAGACGTAGTTCCTATTATGACCAGCAATCCAGCGGAGGTGTAACACCTACTGTTTACCGTTCCACGAGTAGTTTAAGTTTTATCGTCGATCATTTAAAATAACGAGCTGCAGAAAATGCTGACGACATCGTTGCAATTTCCTCCTTCGTCTTCCACGTAGAAAGAAGGGTTTTATCTGTAAGATTTAAAGTAAAATATTTATTAGTTATTCGTTATTCAAGTTGTTAGTTAGTCGTTATTTAAGTTGTGCAGAATAGTATTGCTATTTATGTTGTTATTTATATGTTAGTCATTGCTTAATTATTTAGTAATCAGATTACTTCAACAAGCTTGGAAGAGAATACAAGTTTTTTATTTTAATATTAGGTTTACGGATGTTCGATGAACAGATGGGGCGCCATTTTGATGTGGTCCATGAACCTGTCCATAAAGTGTTACATTACATAATCTTTTAATATACATTTCCGTAGAGATCAATTTCGATATCGATCTTAAAGTCGAAAACGAAAATAAATCCTCGTTTAACTTCCTTGATGTTAAAAATAACACATATTCAATACTTTGTAATACATAAAACTATCAATTATTTTAAGGTTAGGATTTAAAATGTCCGTAAAAGCAATTACACATGAGAACAAATTGTAATATATGACTGAACAAAATGTATACTTGCATTTATTTTTAATTTGAGATTGAGTCTATGATTCCAGTATTAATAAAAAAGTGTCAAAATCACACTCGATGTGTCATTCGACATTTCAAGAAAAAGGCGTGCGACTGCGAATAGTGTTACGAAATTGTGCAAGGGTTCTACTGACCTATAACCTAGTCTGTCCTCGAATTACGTTGTCGACGACAAGAAATCTGTTCAACAAGATCCTACGTCCCGTACCGATCAGCACCATATCGGCAAAGTATAGATCATTGATTTATTATTCCAATGATGACTCGAGGAATATCTATTGTAAACCGAAGGCTACTCGACTCACGAGAAATGGATCTGTCAATGTAATCGAAGTTTCCTTGTGTTCGGCCGTCGACAAAACTGCTCGATGACGCGTTAACAAACGTCAAATCCCCGATCGATTTAAATTGATTTATCTAAATCTCACGACAACTTTTGATGAATAATATGTCGTAAATATTTGTACAAACGTATCAACCTTCAGAGACACGGCAATTTTCACCGCGACAATGTATGTAGACTAAATTTGGATCGAAATGGGAGTGTGACAAAATTAAGACCGAACAATGATTTTAACGAATAACAAATAACTAGAGTGACTTTATTTCTTCCGCGAGTGTAACAAGACAGACAGCGCGTCTTGCGTACAAATATACAATCTTCTCGGTACACTGGAAAGGGAAAAAACGGGAAGTGGTAAAGGGGGTGACTTTCCCCAAATTGGGAATTCTCACTTTCCCCTGCCAGTGGTCATCCGGCCCAAACCGTTGCACAATGACCCATCCGGCACTCGACTTCTTACAAATTACCGTAACAGTAATAAACCCAAGGATCGCCTCGATTTTTCAAACTACATGTGGAACCGAAAAAATACAGCTACGCCAATCTTGGGCTCAATATGCAAGCCGGGTAAAAATGGACAAGGAATGGTTCGTTTACTTTCTTTTACTGCTGCTATGGTAAACCTTCAATATCCCGAAACTCTCTTAAATCTATAATAATGTCTATACGTAGAACAACTTTTCCCTACGCGTGCGTAGGCTCAATTAAAAATCGGCGAAGCGAGTCGCAATTAGATTCGCAAGCAAAGTGTTTTTCGCACCTGTATACAGAGTAATAGCCACTCTGATAATCACTATGCAGATGTTCAAAATAACACGGAATTCGCTGTTATTTTCTTCGAATCGAGAAGTGGATTGTTTCGCTAATTCGATCTACCGTAATTAACGTTAATTCTCTATTAGCGTTGCACAATCGAATGTGGTCCCTAGACGTTCGTTAAGTTATGCGCTACCGGAAACGTAACTGGTTCTGTCGCCGTTCTTCATCTTCCGGTGATTTACATAATCCCGGCATGACTCGCGATCGATCTCGGCCAATGGGACGGTAATTGGATTTATTTGGCTTTCGATCGTTCGATCTTTCCTCGTTGACGAACTGGTTCTTCGCGGAGACCTTTACCCGTTTTAGAGAACAGGCCACTGCGAGAATGGAACGTCGTTTCCCTTGATCGATCGCGAGAATGACGAACTGGATCGGCGGTTTTTTGTATTTTCGTAAGCTCAAGCAGGAAGAGAGACCGAGAAATTGGAAAGAAATTTGACTTATTATGTTTTTCAGGAAAAACATAATTAACCCTTTGCGCGCGTGTTTGCCATTAGGTAAGCAAAATACTTCGGTTTAGGTAACGAAGGCGCAATTACTTTTAATTTTCTACTTGAAACGGACATTTATTTTGTGACAGAATGGAATTGTATTTCGTGGTTGCAAGGTCGAAAAAATTGCTCTTTATTTATAAAAAAGTGTATTCAGTGCAATGTCAGTAAATAAGTGGTTCCTCCTTTATCACACGAATCGCGATCTTTAAACCTTATAAAATAAAGCGACATGACACCCTCCACCCGAATTCAATTAGTCACACGATAAAGTGTAACAGTAACAAAAAGATCAGTGATCACAGAGTGCAAAGAGATCTGTATATAATAAAGAAAATGGAATAAATTTGTCGCTCGATTTGTATCCGCGAGCGAAGGATTGCATAAGAACGGATATGATTCAATGCGCCGATGGAATAAACCGCAAACTATTAATGAACAAACACCGATACATTTGTGTACAGGAACGAAGAATTCGGTTACGCGGATCAGGAATGCATTATCGATCGAAAACGATTCAATGAAACCGACGGATTGTATGCGGAAAATGGCGTTTGCGAGTTTGCTTTTTTGTTCGCGGCTCGCAGTCGGAAGAAACGACCGGTTGAGAACATTCATCCGGTTGCGCTATATTCGATCGAGAATCTGGTCTCGTTATTCTGCAATCGTTCGTGTGTTACGTCATTGTCCGTGCACCTTCTATCCAGCCACGATCCTGGTATCGATAGCGTTGCAGTCACGAGTTACATTCACAATACGGTACACCAGGAACAGATCGGCCGTGCGCGTGGCTTTCGAACGCTTTTACTTGGAAACCAACAATCCGTAACACTGAAAACGCACCTAAAATCCCTGCGTATTCCCACGTGTTATCTAACGCAGCCGTATTCCGAGTTATGTCCTTCCGACTCGCGTTTTTTCGCGCTCACCTTATTACTGCCAGCTTAATTGACGACAGATAGGAAACTTGAGAATTCATGGATTCGAAAGTCAGAAACGTTAAGTCCCTAAATATTAGAGGCAGAGATTTTGAGGAAATTTGTAGATTTTGAGAATTGGGAGATTTTGGGGAAATTTTTAGGGGAGCTTGAGGGTGGAAATTTGGGATATTGAAAGTCCTAGGTTTGAAATTTAAGAATTTAAGAATTTGAAGATTTGGGTAATTGGAAATTTAGGGATTACATGTTTGAAAAATTTGAGAACATCTATATTCGTTGCGTTACGTATTCTATGTGTTGTATAGTCCACATGTTGTATAATGGGCGCGTTGTGTAGTCGACGTGTTGTATAGTCTATGCGTTGTGTATTTGACGCTTCGTATATTCGATGCATTAAGTAGTGGATGCATTATATAATTCAAGCGTTGTATATTTGACGCACCGTATAGGCAGTGTGTTACGTAGTCGACGCGTTGTGTAGTCCACGCTCTAATGTAGTCGACGCGTACTGTGTTGTCCGCGCTCTAGTACAGTCGACGTGTAGTGTAGTCCACGCTGTAGTGTAGTGACGTACCGTATGGTCGACGCGTGGTGTATTTGATGCGCCGTATAGTCAATGCGTTGTGTAGTCGACGCATCGAGTAGTCCATGCGCCGTATAGTCAATGCGATGCATAGCCCACGCTCGGTATAGTCGACGCGTTGCGTAGTTCATGCATTGTATAGTCGACGCGTTGAGTAGTCCATGTGCTATAGAGTGGACGCATTAAGAAGCCCACGCGCCGTATAGTCGACGCGTTGCGTAGTTCATGCGTTGTATAGTCGACGCGTTGTGTAATCCATGCGCCGTACAGTCAACGCATTAAGAAGCCCACGCGCCGTATAGTCGACGCGTTACGTAGTTCATGCGTTGTATAGTCGACGCGTTGTGTAGTCCATGCGCCGTACAGTCGACGCATTGAGAAGCCCACGCGCCGTATAGTCGACGCGTTGCGTAGTTCATGCGTTGTATAGTCGACGCGTTGTGTAGTCCATGTGCCGTACAGTCGACGCATTGAGAAGCCCACGCGCCGTATAGTCGACGCGTTGCGTAGTTCATGCGTTGTATAGTCGATGCGTTGAGTAGTCCATGCGCCGTACATTCGACGCGTTGAGTGATCCACGCGCGTATAGTCGACGCGTTGCGTAGTTCATGCGTTGTATAGTCGACGCGTTGAGTAGTCCATGCGCCGTACAGTCGACGCATTAAGAAGCCCACGCGCTGTATAGTCGACGCGTTGCGTAGTTCATGCGTTGTATAGTCGACGCGTTGAGTAGTCCACGCGCCGTACAGTCGACGCATTGAGAAGCCCACGCGCCGTACATTCGACGCGTTGAGTGATCCACGCGCGTATAGCCAACGCGTTGCATAGTTCATGTATTGTATAGTCGACGCGTTGTATATCCCACGTGGTGTACTGCCAGCGCCTTACACTGTCGACGTAGTGTACTGACAGTGCCTTAACCTGTCAACGTGTTGCATAGTCGACGCGTTATATAGCTTACACGTAGAATAGTCCAACGTTATAAAGTTCTCGCGTTGTATAGTCAGTGCATCGTATCGCCTGGACGTACTACAGTCGACGCGTTGTATACTCAGCTTGCTTTATAGTCCATAGACTGAATAACCCTCGCATTGTGTGACTACTTTCTATATTACCATTACACTATACACTCATAGTATCACCTACACCACTATCGCCTTCGAGAGTATCGCATATATGAACTCAACTATGAATCTTACTTGATACATATTCGTTAAGCAGTCTACATCACCCGTGTACCGCTTCCATATTATATCGACACTATAAAAAAGTGTACACTAACATTACAGTATTACCTAATATTATTATGAGGAAACATGTGAACGCAATTACCTAATCCATCAAAACGATGAAAAAAATTGACCACTATAACTAGCTATTCGTTTTCCAAAGAGTTAATACCGGCGGGTGTGGCAGGCTACTTGTCAACAATTGTCATGTGGCAATATCGGCATGAAATGTCCGATAATTAACGTCAGTGTCTGCATCGTATTGGCCCTTGTTATTAATTAACCGCGATACGTTAAAGACAACGCGTGGAAGTTGTAACGAGCCCCGCACCGAGTTACATGGTACATTTACCTTCGATCGAAAAATTCAGTCGGATTGCTGAATAATTGCAAAGGAAATCGTGGCAAGAAGTTCGTTAAACGTGGAGCAATTCTATGATGAAACGAGCGCGGTCGCATGCACCGTGATGGAAAATGATACATATTTTCGCGGACACGGCTGTCAATCAGCTGTTCATGGAAAATTACAACATTAATGATTGTCGCTTGTTTCTTGTTACCGAGGTATACGGTCCAACAGAGAATAATTGAACGTACTTCGTTGTTACCACGGGCAAGAAACCTTTCCGCAAGGTAAACAGATATTTTACGGTTCTGAGCTAGATGGAAACATTTGGCCGCGTTCGGATTGATCATTTGAATGTGTGGGGCAAACAAAAGGATTTCTTTGAAGGACTGCTCTGGGGAATGTTGTCTTCGACATTTTTCTGGTTTTATAGATTATGCCCAATTCCTTTTTATATCTTTTAATATAAAATTCTCCAAGCACCCAAATTCCTTAGTTGCCAAATTTCCAAATTTCCATATTCCCTAGATTCCAAATTCCATAGTTCCCAAACTCCCAAGTTCCCAATCTTCCTAGTTCCTAAATTCGCAAGTTCCTAATTTCCCTAGTTCTCAAATTCCCTATTTCCCAAATTCCCCTAATTCCCTATCTCTCTAGTTCCCGAATTCTCTAATTCCCAAGCACCCCAGATTCTAAATTTCCTAGTTTCCAATCTCCCTAGTTCCAAAATTCTCTAGTTCCCAATCTCTTTAGTTCCCAAATTCCCCTAGTTCCCAATCTCCCTAGTTCCCAAATTCCCTATTTCCCAATCTCTCTAGTTCCCAAATTCCCCTAGTTTCCTATCTCTCTAGTTCCCGAATTCCCTAATTCCCAATCACCCCAAATTCGAAATTTCCTAGTTCCCAATCTCCCTAGTTTCAAAATTCCCTATTTCCCAATCTCTCTAGTTCCCAAATCCCCCTAGTTCCCTATCTCTCTAGTTCCCGAATTCCCTAATTCCCAATCACCCCAAATTCTAAATTTCCTAGTTCTAAAATTCCCTAGTTCAAATTTCTAAATTTCCAAATTCCCAAATCCAAAAATCCAAAAAATTATCAAATTCAAAAATCCCCAAATCATCAAAGTCTCAATCACCCAAATTTCCAAACTCTCCAAAAGCTAAAATTTTCAACATCCACAAATTTTTAAACAAAATCTAAGTTAGAAAACCAACCGAAATTACCAGTTCGATTTGACCACTCTAATGCAGTAGCATAAATAACAGCACAGCACAACCGTCATAAAAGTTGTCTCTCTAAAAACTCAAACCTGCTCCAAACATTAAAATATCGAAGTTACGATTGCTTCCAGCTTGCATTATAAAAAAGTACCGCCGTTCTACTTAATATCTCGGAGAAAAAAAATAGCACCCTAATGCGTTAATTATAACAGAAAGTGCAATTGGCTAAGGTTATCGGCGAGTTGCCGGCAAACTTGTTCATTTTCTTTCGTTCCAAAGACCGTGTCCGTTAAACCGGCGCAGAAAGTTGTTCCAACATTTGAAACCACGATCTAGCGCACAAATATGTCCTAGACGCAAGACATTTTTGACACGACACAAAATACGAATATAATTGGTCGAGATTGTGCGTCATTGAATTCTGGTTTAATTTACACTTTCTCCGTTGTGAATTTAGCGAAAAAGCAAGAATCGTCTGGTCACTTGGTTTATCAACGGCCAACTAGTTTTTGCCACCTCGTGAAAGTCTGGCTTATTATGAAATAATGTTCCGTTTTTTTTTTGTTCGATGCTCAGGGAATTGGTTAATTGTTAAATTAGCGTGACAATCGCGATGAAGACCTGAATCGTTGTTGCGAGAGAAACGACGTGGAATTTGCGCGATGCGACCAAACGAGGTCCTTAAACAAGGGGGACGAGGACGATAAACACTGCGGGGATAAAAAATGATCCAAGTGATGTACTATGGTGGAGGTTGAAAAATGTTGGAAATCTTCTTGCAGGGTTGTAAGATGATGTTTTGTGAGATTGTGGTATTTGAAGGTTATGGAATTTTAGGGTGGGGAGGGATGGAAGGATGATGGTTTGTAAGTTTATCTGGGGAGTTGGGAAGTGGGGAATTTGGGTACTGAGACATTTTGAGATGGTAGGTACTTGGGATTATAGAAATTTGGGGATTTGTGAATTTGGGAATTTAAGGATATAGGAACTTGGGAGTTTGGGGATTGAGAAAGGTATTTTTCGAATTATGGTATTTAGGGATTTAGGAACTTGGGAATTTGCAGATTTAGAAATTTGGAAACTTGGTAATTTTGAAATTTAGAAATTTGGAAACTTGAAAACTTAAAATTTAGAAATTTAGAAATTTAGAAATTTAAAAATATATAAACCTAAATACTGAAAAAGCTATTAATCTTGAAATTACAAAAAAAAAATTTAGAACTTGAAAAATTTGTAAATTTGAAACTTCGAAAATATTATAGTGAACTCTATCTTCCTCTGTCTCTCAACTGAATTCAAAATTCTCCCACAAAAATTACCTCTCAAAACCTTTCTACCATCACAAAACTTTCACACAAGATATCCAAAAAAGAAGAAAAATGTGAGCAAGTATTTCTTCGTCGAAGAAAATGCTTGTATAAAATAATGAAACGTTCTTTTATGACGGTAATACGTGCAAGACACGCGCGTAAAGCGACGCGCAAAGCAGTGATCACAACAAAAGCAAAACGATGAAACGGGATAATTAGTAAGGCGAAATAACGCCGGAAGCGAGGAAACTCGCGAATGCGTTTGCCGGTGAATCCAGAGCGCTTTTCTCTCTGAAAAGGAAAGCTGCGAAGGAAAGCACGTTGCGTTGAGCGTGCGAAGCGTGCCAGTGAAAAGTGATTTAGATCGGACACGTGCGGCATCTCAACAACCGTATGGGCAGAAAATCCGAAGGTTTTATTAACGGCTCGACTTGGTCGTGTTCGCTCGATTTCCATGGAAATCGAAAGGGAATTCACGAGCGGCGGTGATCGATGCCAATTGGCACTTGATATACTTCGTGTTCGAGACTGTTGAAATTCTGCTTCATGGAGAATGTTACTGAATCATGTGGCTTTTTCGATTCCATTCTAAATTTATACATTTTCATTTTTCTATATTTCCTCATTCCAATATTTCCCCATTTCGATATTTTCCCACTTCCATATTTCCCTATTTCGATATTTTCCCACTTCCATATTTCCCCATTTCGATATTTCCCCACTTCCATATTTCCCCATTTCGATATTTCCCCACTTCCATATTTCCCCATTTCGATATTTTCCCACTTCCATATTTCTCCATTTCGATATTTCCCCACTTCCATATTTCCCCATTTCGATATTTCCCCACTTCCATATTTCCCCATTTTGATATTTTCCCACTTCCATATTTCTCCATTTCGATATTTCCCCACTTCCATATTTCCCCATTTCGATATTTCCCCACTTCCATATTTCCCCATTTCGATATTTCCCCTCTTCCATATTTCCCCATCTCGATATTTGCCCATTTCAATATTTCCCCACTTCGATATTCCTCCATCTCCATATTCCCCCATTACGATATTTCCCCATCTCCACATTTGTCTAAATTACAATTCTTACTTTACCTAAATTTGTAAATACACATAAAATAATATACTAAATACCTAGTATTTTCACGTATCAAGAAGTAGTCACCGGAGATAAATGAGTGCATTAAGCTACCCGTAATTAATTGACTTGGACGACCTTTCTCACATTCCAGAATTCTGAATACCCGGTAAACTTCGCAGGAGATCGACTGTATAAAGCTGCTAATCTGTCAGTTTTTTTATTCTACCGCGGTACAGAAACTTGAACATATGCTGTGGAATGAGCAAAAACGTTCCCTGTAATATGTATGTCATACATTCCAGCGTAGAAAACGTCCGACTGTAATATTAAAAACAGTGCCATTTCTGCAATGCAGCTCTATTTATAGATGAGAAGTCTATAATATGTTCGAAATAAAACCCCATCGAAATTTGTCAAGAGACACGAAATATCACTTCCTTCGTCATTTTGTATCCTCGTTACAGTGGTTCTCGTTATATCACCGTTTTCTCACGAACTTCAGTGCAATTTACCCTTCTATTGTTGTGCACATAGAGGCAGAGACAATGCGATATTGAAAGAGAAAATTAATGTCTTGATTTTCGAGTCGAATCAATGTCTTGATTTTATAAGATACATTTTGCAAATTTGCTGTTGGCAATATAACGAGACTCTACTGTATTTTCGAGCTTTCTTTTTAAACACCCGCTGAGCGTGTGTGCACTACATGAATGCACTCCATTGAGGTTGCATTAAAGTAGCGGATCCTTTCGACACATTCGAAACTGCTGGCCACTGCTCGCTAAATTTCCGCTTCGATCGTCCTGCAACAGGTGTCTCGTTTCGCTATGTCAAAAGTAAACAGACGGGAAACAATTAACGCCTTGACTACCAAGTGAAAATGGCCGTGTGCGGTCAGACACGTCGCGGTGCTATTTTTAACCGTATCACTATTTCATCGCGACAATCTTTATTAAAACTCAGATTTCTTCGACCTTTCTGTCTCGTTCAAACTTCCATTGAAATTCCAACATTTCGTCCTACAAGTATTCTACAAAATTATAATCGCAGATTATAGAAAATCTAATTGCTTATGACCATTATATCAGCTCCGGAACAAGATTTTTTACCGAGATTACTTACTTCTCTAGTTCTAGATTTCATATACTTTTACGCCAGCTGATTGTAAGAATAATTACACCACGGATGTTTCTGCATTTATCAAAGTCTGAAAAATAAACATAAATCATTTAATCTGTAGACCCAGCAGATTACTTGATTTATTTGCGCTTCGCAGACTTCGATATATCATGAATGCATAAAACGTCCGTAGTGTTTAAATCTACTCTAAATACATAAAGTGTAATAATACCTCCAGATAGGAAGAACAAAATGAAACTTCTGTAAACACCCAATAAACTTCGTGACGTCGATCCATACCTGAATCGATACCTCAGATCTGCCGCTATAAAATTTCGTCGATTTAAGATCGATAAACGAACTGTTACGTCAACCAGCGGGTGTTTCAAAAATCCACGTTAATGTTAGACTCCCGTTAACGTTTCAATTCCTGGAACGACGGTGATTAATTTCGTCGATCAATTGCGAAGCGTCACGTTTCCGAGAGCTGCTATTCCGGTGAGTTTAACGAATGGTAAACCATAAGGAAGCGTCGAAAGGATTCGAGATGCTTCTGTTGTCGACTTTGGAGGTCCGGCTGATTAGAGGTAGAAAATGCTGGCGCCGTAACGAATTCGGCATTCCATGTTTCTCGCGTTTGACAACTCAATAAAAATACTTCACACCGCTGGAGACTGATACGTTGAACGGCGATCGATGTTGTTCCGCTCGTTTGTACCTAAAACCGAGTCCGATCGTTAAAGCGGACCGAGATGTATTTTTTGTCCGGAGGAAAAAGTGGAAAGGAGAAATCGAAGACATGATCGAGCGGCGGAGCGAAAATTTCGTAGCCGATCCATAAGCTCCGGTAAATATGCGTACTACTTGAATAAATCTTGCCTACGGTCGCGCGTTATTCGGCCACTTTCGAAACCTACGTAGCTCATAGTAAGCCGTTCACGTTCGCCGATCCAACGATTTTTCAGCGAGCAATAAATGGTACCTGTCCACAGATATTTATAGTTAGATCTGCAGATATATCCGCTGGTTACATATCCGTCGAACTGGAATCGATAAAGTTTCCACAGGCTGGAACGGCCGAATGAAAAAGAGGAAGAGAGGCCAAAGAATCATAGCTCATTGTCAAGGTACCTCGCCGATGGAAAAAGGTACGAAATGCCACGAAGCGGACCGTGGAGCATGTGTCGGTTCCAAGGAAGCTTCTGAAAGATCGTAGAACGTCGTGTAGCCCAGAAGCGTAAACGGCTAGGTACCCCTCCACGAACGGAGTCAGACGGTCCGATAGACGGTGAAGCGAGCACCGGTAGAAGGGCGCAAGGAAAGCCAAAGCCTAGCCGAGCGATCTTGTACCCCACCTAAAACCCCCTTCACCTTCATCGAGCGTAGTCGGAACGCGATCCAAAGCGAAGGGGGAACTTGAACGTCACTTTTCCAGTCGTCGGTGGCTCATTATTAGCCGCGGCGCCTTCCCCAAACATCCGGAGATATTATACCACCTACCCGATGTTGCTACCACCTACCACCTACTAGCCGACACTTTCTGCCACCACTCCAGATCGGCTTCGTGAGTTCTCGGTTCCGAAAAGGAGGTGAACGCGCGGCACAGTGCACCATTGGACAAGGAATTGGGGCAGGAGCCAATAGTAACCAGCTCGAGGTGGAGCTCGAGGTTTTAAATAGGTGTACAAGAGCACATGCCGGATCACCACTTAGTCGGATAAGAAGCGATATACGAAGGGAACGCGTGCCACCGCCGGATTTCGGGGTATATCGTCCAAGTGACCTCGCGCGGTCCGTCATCGTCCGTCGGCGTGGTGGTAGTAGTTTCTCGCTCCCTGGGGATACAGGACGACGACGACGGTGTGAAACTCGACGAGAGAGAAGTGACAGTCGAGATAGAGCGGCGAGCACAAAGAACGTCTCAGTCGGCGCTGAGCCATTGCCTCAGCAAGTCTCGCCAAGTTGGAGATCTAGTTTCGAGACAGCCTCGAAGAGAACTTCCCCGTCATGTTCGGTGATCGATCGATAATCGTCCTAGTGGCGATCCTCGCATTTACCAGGATCTCGGCCGCTGTACGCGTCACGCAAACCTCCGGCAGGAAGAGCGGTGAGTCATCTTCTCTTCTTCTGCTCTTCTACTCTGCTCTTCTTTCGCCTACCATCACTTGCTTCGTTAACCTTCCTCGTTGCTCCTCTTGCCTCGTTCCATTTCCTGCACGCGCTTGCACCGCTATCATCCTTCCTCTCGATTCACGGTCTTCGACCTTCCTTCGCTTCTTCTTCTTCTTCTTCTTCCTCGTTCTCGACCGGTGCTTCCACTCTCTTCCTGCTTCTCCTGCTACGCGCTCAACCCGTTTTTCCACGATTTCTGTCTGCTCGCTCCACGCGACAGACCTGGTCGCGAGTGATCTTGTGTTTATCTCGAACTGTGCGAACCGACATGGCAGTGAAACACGGTGATGTGTCACGAAGCGTGGTCCCGTGGATCTAACAGTGACGAGGTTGTACCGAACAGCAGCAAGGACGATCACGTTTTTCCCACGGAGTCTCTCCCGCTGGTTTTCAAACTTGCAAAAACAAATCGCTTTGATAAATGTCAGAGTAAAGGTCAGACTAGGTTATTGTCCCTTGAATCGATTTCACTCGCTACCTAAGTGTGCCGTACTGCAACTGGTGCTTCGTGTCTCGAACGAACAAAGGGACGTTCGAACGTCTGATTCTTCGGGCTGGTGGCAGTACACGCGTTACGAAGCCGCTAGTGCGTTTCACGTGGACGTTCTTTTTCCCACGTCCTAGGAATCATAGCGCCAGCCTTGTATCTTGGAACACGTTGCGAGTGACAGAGCCGCGCAGCCGCGCGAAAAGTTTAAGGATGAACGAGGACGATCGCAGGATCTTTTGGCGGGAAAGAGAGACGTGCGCGCACCACGTGAAATTCTGCTGTTACGAACTGAACCGCGAACGGCGTGCCGAGTAAACGTGGAATCTCGTGTATGCATCTGAGGGAGCGACAGGATAAGAATGACGACAGTAGCAGGTCAGTCCAGGGAGAACAGGATTTCTCGACGGAATAATTCCCAGCGAGCTGCATTCTTGTATGGACATTTATTTCAAGCAGTATGTCGAAAGTCCGCAATTATATGACTCCTGCTAGAAATCCAAAGGTAAAATATATGTAGTTATTCGTGAATATCGTTATCTGTCAATTTTACGACAAAAATGGTTATTATGAAATTTGTAGCTGAGGAAATTTTTTATGGGTTCTATGCAATAGGATGTCATAGTTACATGAGTTCTTGGGACTAACCGTTTTCGTGTATAGTTAAACTATGGATGTTAATTCATTTACAACATATCCAGATGAATAAATTGATATGAGGATCACAGTCTATAGAATCTTACGTTTATTTGTGGACTTTAATCATACATCAATCAAACAGCATGAAATAAGTCATAATACATCATAAATCTATCAAACTGCAATCTGATGATAACTGACAAGTTCTCAATCTTCGTGCTGACAGCTAGAAACAATGTACTAGTTTTCATGCTGCTTTTCATCCTCTTCAGTTGGGTCGATATTGATAATTTATATGTCTTCGAGCAACGTGACTATATAAGAAACTGGCAGGTTTTACATCTTCATAATTGTACACATTTCTGCAACCTTAGTCCATCTTGGACTGAACAATTATATTTGGGTGATAACAGCGATTCTAAAATACTCCACAAAAATTCATTAAACATTGTAGCAAATTGTACTGAAAGTTTCATAATAACAATTTTTGTCGTAGACAGATAACTCGATAATCGCGAAGAACTTTTTTATGTTAAACCCTCCACAAAGTGCACGACTTTCGATACACTTCAGAATGACAAAATAGAGGTTTCGAGAAAAACTCCGCGTGCTGGGAATGATGTATTTGGATCTAATTTCCTCGGGCTGTTGTACTCGCTAAGGCACGAGACCTGACACGTGTTGGAAATCTCGATCGAACACGCGCTTTTACGGCATTTCTCGTTTCTCCCATATCTGACATGTTCCTTCGAGTTTCCCTTTGACCCTGTTGTCAGTTTGACGTTCGCAAAATCGCTCGAACGTCATAAAGCGCCATAAATCGTGCGCGATTACCGTGTACAGGTATAATTGTTGATTGTTATACCGTAGACGTAAATTAATACGCGTAGCAATTATTTTGCCGAGATCACCTGATGACGTTCGATTCGGTCGTGAGTCGGCACGCTGCTCAATTAGTGTCACTTTACCGAAACCGAGAATCGTTTCCGAGTATCGTTCGATCCTAAAGGCGTAACGACATTGTTGGGCAACCGCGAAACAGAAAGTCGTTAATTAGGAACTAACCTATGCCCGGCATGGATTCTATGAAACATTCATGGAAACGTGACTACGCATCAATCATAAGTCCCTGCTGACTGGTTCAGAGTCAAGCGATGAAAGTGTTTTAACCTAGATGGGTATCTGCTCGCGCGAAAACGCGACGTTCTCGCTCCTTCCTCTCAACGGCTGGCTAAGCTTCGCTCGATTTTAATCCCTCGCCGTTTACCATCCTTGAATCTCAGCGTTTCCCCAACAATTAGATCGGCGTTCACATAACTAAACGCGATCGCATTCGAACCATGGAAATTCAAATGCGGTTGCGCAACCGGCCACGTGCAATTCGATTCGTTTCCACGCAATTTTACGGATCGCATCGAGACTCGTTTTCATCGTTCGAGCAAAACCGATATTTGCATACAACGACCGATTGTTCGGCATCGAATTAAAAGCTGACGGGATTTTCTCTCGGAAGCACCCGCGCGATCGTAACTCTTCCAGCTAAAAATCACGGGACATTCGCCGCGAAACTGGTTATGCCCTTATTCGTCCGTGAATGGACAAGAATCGAACTTTTCAGTAATCGAGAAACCGACTGTTTTTCTCTAACAGTTCATCAGTTCTCCAGCCTTCTCACGAATCAGAGGACGGTCACTGGCAAATAATCTAGGTTCCTTGAACTCACTACCGGTTCTTCCTCGATCTTCCTGTTCAAACACGCCAGTCATTGGCATTGTCACTGAAAATAGGCTTCCAGCGGATGGCGTAGCGCCAGCGCATATAACAGTTTATCGCCGACTGGTCGAACAACTTGCTCACCTACATACAAAGCTCGCTGCTTCTTCCGAGCTCGTGCCGGTTTCGTTTCTTTTTGTAGAAGTATTGCGTATCGTTCATCGAATTTACAGTTTAAATCTCCCGAATTCGTTTGCACTACTTATGTCTCCTTTTATACCTTATCTGCTGCCTTCAGATTACATTGCTTTTAATGTCGCTTTATTTTTGGCTACTCTTGCTGCTGTTGCTTTTCTTTTGTAAGTTCTAGTATAATATCACGAACTGTTTTGGATAACTATATGTTGTTTTGGAGAACGCAAAAGAAACAATACATGGACGCATTGTGTATAAACTAAATTTACATGTATAAAGTAATGTACATAACTAAAGTTACAATTTAATCCAGATTGTTTTTAAAGTGACAAATCGTTAAGTATCATCTTACAGATACTAGTATATCTAAGTTAAAGATCCTTAAAGTAGTTGAAACAGTAAGATAAGTCAGTGATGATCGAACAAAATGGTCTTCACTCATGTATATAAGATTTCTCTTTGCAATTGAATCCCACAAAAATGTATACATGAATGACATGTACAGGACTAGGTTAAAAGAAACTTTCAGTTCAACCCTTTGCACTATGATTTATTTGTTACGTATGTTAGCCAGAATTAACTAATTACAGTCAAAATGTTAAAACAGACGAAAAAAGCTGAAATGTTATGTCAGTATGGTATTATGCAATCGTTGACTTGAAAATTGTGATTGGACTTGAACTCCAAACTGAAGCATATTAAAAATTCGAGTAAAATTGATCACATCTGAAATACGAGTGCGTTACGAGTTAGACTCGACAGTGCAAGTTAATTTAAAAAATAAAATAATCCTCCCTCACAATTTATGTAAATTTTCTCCCTAATTTGTAACAGACTAATCCTTGAACGTGAGCTGTAAAATTTATCTCTGTGAGTCCTGCAGAAATGACTTACGCAAGACGGGGTTAAGAGACAATTTGAACAGTGGGTTAAAACTTCAATACAACAATCAGAACATAACTTGAATACAAAAGTTAGACAAAAGTCAACTTCAAAGCAACAGTTAGACCAACTTCGATGCAACATTGATTTGAAAGAGAATTTCTCGTTGAAATTCTTGCAATGGACGTTCGTTTTGTCAGCAATTTGCCGAGATGTGACATGGTGATTGTCTCCGGTTCTTGGCCCACCAGTCTTCCTTTCTCCATCTTTGTCTTCTTCTTGTATTTCCATGCAGCTCGGTTTCCGTCCAGCTGCAGTGTGGTGTGTCTTTAACGGTTCAGCGAGAAAACGTGCTCGTGAATGATGCACGGTCTTTGACTTCTTTGGCGTTGAAAAATTGGAACAGCGAGAATACATGTTGTTCATTGTGTGCTGATTTAATGAATGAATCGAGCTCCGATCGGTGTGATTTTTTAGTAAAAAATGAATGAGAGCGCTGAAACGTCTGATGATGTGTCAATTTTAATAATTGGAGGTTGCGGGATGATGACACGAGCATGATTCATCTTATTTTTCTTTTGAGAGATTTTTGGGGCTTAAGTAATCGATAATTGCTTTATTGCGTCAGGGGGATAATGTTGATTGAAATTATGGACGTACATGGAAGAATTTTAAGTTGTGGTACAAGAAGGTAACAATATGTTGGTACAAGCTATTCGAAATTAAAAATTGTTATTCTGAAATAACGTATGAAATTTTTACGATTACTTCATAATAAATTCATGATAAATAATAATTTATGAAATATTATTTTTTTTTTTTTTTCCAAATAAAATTGCAGTTACGAAACACTTCGAAACTATACACGAATACTTTTTGTTTGAAGCAAAATAAGTAATATTAAAAATATACACTATATATTTATGATTACCTGTACAAGTTATGATTATACAGCTTTTATCCGTCTTGAAAGTATATAAGCTTTATCTAGCTTATACTTTAATACGTATAAGAAATTGCACATTGCGATAATGGTTTTGTTCGGACGTAAATACACGTCTATCGTAATCGGAGATTTATACTCAGACAATACGTAAATGCTTAAGGTTGAAACCTTCAATTTCTCACAAACGAATAATTAAAAAGAAAAATTCATACTATCCAATTCACTGAATCATACACTGACTCATGCCTGCAACCTTCAATCCCGAATCTCGAAACTTGGAAACCGATCTCGGTACCGTACAAACAACTTTTCACGTGCAACCGCATTCCAGGTACACAGAAGGTGGAGGAAATAATTGAACGAGGCGATCGCCGCAGCCGTAAGTGAACTGAGAGTCCCAAAAACGAATCAATGAACTCGAAACCTGTAGCGGATCGTTAATTTCTTGTTTTTAAGTGATGAAGATAATTATCTGGTGCCACAAGACTGGTTCGAAAGATCTCCTCTTGACTTGGATAGTACTACTGTACAACAGACGTGTAAACTTATTATCTTCTAATTCCGAAATTTTCATTTCCAATTGCGTTTCAAATTTCTTAGGTGTGCAAATTTGCAAATTCACATATTTTCAAACTCCAATTTATATTGCAAAAAGATTGTCCAATGACACAAATTATCAAATTCTAGAATTTTTTATCTTTCAATTCTTAGATTTATAAGTATTCGAATTCATAGACACATACATCTGCAATTTTTATTAATACAAAATTCTGGATCTCCGAATTACTAGATCATCAGATTTCTAAATTCTCAAATCTCTAGAAGACCACATGCACAGACCCAAAATTTCTAGATCCCCGCAAATGTATTCCCAGATCCCTAGTTATCCAAATCCCTAAATTCCAAAATCCCCAGATCCTCAAATTCCTAGACCCAAAAATCCCCAAATCCATAAGCCCGAAAATCCCTAGGTCAAAAAATCCTTAGATGAAAAAAAAACCTAAATCCCAATATCCCTAAATCCCAATATCCCTAAATCCCAATATCCCTAAATCCCAATATCCTTAAATCCCAATATCCCTAAATCCCAATGTCCCTAAATCCCATTATCCCTAAATCCCAATATCCCTAAATCCTAATATCCCTAAATCCCAATATCCTTAAATCCCAATAGCCCTAAATCGCAATGTCTCTAAATCCCAATATCCCTAAATCCCACTATCCCTAAATCCCAATATCCCTCAATCCCAATATCCCTAAATCCCAATATCCTTAAATCCCAATAGCCCTAAATCTCAATGTCTCTAAATCCCAATATCCCTAAATCCCAATATCCCTCAATCCCAATATCCCTAAATCGCAATATCTCTGGATCCCAAAATCCCTATACAAGTCTCTAAAATTCTAAAATCAACAAGCGAGGGACAACATTTGAAGATGTAGGGGTTTGAGAATGTATGGATTTGAGGATGTAAGAATTTGAGGATGTATCACATATAGTACCAGTTATTGTCATAACGTAGACGCGTCCCAACCAGAATCAATAGACCTCCGACAGTACGTACATCTAAAGGTCTGTATAATATACACGTTCCACATCCAGGCTCACTTTTTCTTTTCTGAAAGTTCCCAGATTTTCTACTGTGCAATTGTTTCTTCTTAGTTCAGTCTTCGTAGAGTTAACATGTCTAAGCTTATAAAATAAAAATAGTTCCACTAACAAACTTCTTAAATTGAACCCCATAACATCGACCGTAACATAATCTAACACTCCGTAACATCGACTTCTCTTTATTTCGAATTTCACGCGTCCTTTCACGGACGCCTACCGACGCCGCGTTAATAAACGCGCGTAGGCGATGATCGTTTTCTAATGTTAATTTCGTAAGTGGCATGAAATCGGTAAAATTAATGCGTCGCTGGTCACCGGTGAATCATTGTCGATTAGCAGGAAGAATAGAAACGCGAGGAGCACGTGACCGTTTGATTTTGCTGCCGACCGAAGAAACAAACATCCACCGCGTATTATCCTGTCCGGCACCGAACGCTTTACCGTAAAAGCGATCGATCGTCGAAACGGAATGATAGAAGTGGCGAGGGGCGAAGGCAATTTCAAATCCATTAGAATCAATTTTCTTAACGGGGATCGTGCGGAAATGCACGCGTGACGTGGTTTCACCGTGATTGCGATCCCTGGACGTACACGTCACGAACACCGCAATGAATTGCTCGGTTTAACCTAGATAATCTGTTCTGTATCGAAAAGGAACAAAACGATCGATGCCACGACAATGCTAGTTGGTTCGACCTAGCCGAGATTTCTATCCACCGTTTTTAACACAGACAGTACTATCTGGTATTTAGTCACCAGAATCTCTCCTCGGTGGAAAGTTTCGGAAAAACGTCCAAGAGTAAAGACTCAGATACAGATCTCCTAATTAGAGGATAAATATAGTTACTAATTAACACACACGAAGAACTATTTTTCACTTTCACAGGGTAAATCCATGTATTTCATTAGAAATCAAGATCGTTGCAATCTGACCTTTCGAAAGGCGCCAATATTCTGAAATCTACTGAAAACACCCACGCATGCACGGATAAAAGCGATTAACACACATCGCTGGTTGGTTAACAAATCGAAAGTATTGAAAATGAAGAAAAGTTGTTGGGTTTGAAGAACGATCGCTAGCAACGCAACAGGACAATAGGTCGTTCATCGAAGAGTAAATTCACTTCGGGAACGGCACACTTTGTTTTAACGATTCCCTTAGGGATCCATTCGTTTCTCTGATTAAATTCTTTGCACGAAATCAGAGGTTACTCTCCGGGTTCTCGTTAAAATGGTTTGCTCTCGAAGTTTCCATTGTTAACATTGCCATTAGCAAACGATATCGAACAGAATTCAATCCAGCCAGCTTCCTGTTTCACGATCCCGTCGCTTTTTAACGCGTTAAATGGTAGCGGACGAATATGGCAATGCACGATATAACGACAATTATTTACGGTGTAATCGTTTCACTTTCTAATGTAGATTTCGTATTTATTGTCTTACGGTTGTGGTGAGAGTATGATGTGAGTACATACAGGGATTTGAGGATTTGGAGATTTGGGGATTTGGGGATTTGAGAAGTTTGAAAATTTTGAGATATGAGAATGTGGGTGCAAGGTAATTTAATAATTTGGGGATTTTAGGATTTGGAAATTTGAGAAATTGGGACTTCGAGCGGCTGGGAATTTGAGAATTTCGGAATTGGGAAATTTAGAAATTTGAGAATTTAGAAAGTTTGGAATTTGCAAATATGAAAATTTCGAGATTTGGAAATTTGAGAATTTAAAAATTTGGAAATTCTAAAACTCAAAAATACCAATGGATTGTACCTCAAAAATGAATGTCTCGCACAACTGTCTCGCTGTTATTCTTTCTCTCGAAGCGTTTACGACCTTGAGCGGGTCGATCACCGATACTTTTCGTATCGGACAATAACAGTAAACCCGTTAGGCCCGAGGGCGAATCAAACCCGATAACTGTTTCACTGTGATTCACACGCAATCCCTAAGTTCATCGAGTCCACCGCAAAATTGTCGGAGTCCGGTCGAACAAGCTCCCATAAATCGATCAGGAAGCTATAAACCGCAAGGCATCGATATCGATCGTCGAACGAACCGTTCGCGCGTGTACAATGCTGAACGTTTCATTTATTTCAAACTTATTTCTATCTTAAACGCTTCTCAAAAATATTACTTCAACTTGCCTGTTGGATTATTAGCAAAACGATGTGTAACACTGTCTATTGTTTGCGTTAGAAAACTGAACTGACACCATTGGGTCAAAGGGCCTGAGACTGTTACCATGGTGCAAGTTTCTCTTTTCTATAAGTGGACGCCCAGACTTCCTTTTTGGTCATCCGCGTCGCTTCTCATAGAGTATTGAAAGAGTCTTTCAAAACCTTAAAGTTCATAGTTTAAAATCTGTTATTTTTCACCTGTACACTAATACAGTTTACTCAAAATTTACGTCTCTACTGACGTCGATCTGTAGTCGACACGAAGCGAGTGCATCTGAATCTAACTGATCATCCGCTACTGAACATCCACCGCTTCTGCAGGGAATCTGCTCTGTTTTAGTGTTTTCAAAATCACTTTATGTTCCATTTATATAAATATATATATAAGTCCATATATCGACCCTGTAATCGATTCGTTTAGCTAATTACTGATCGAAACCGGAATTTCTTTGCTCTTGCTCGTTTCGATTCGCGTTGGTTTCGTGATCGTGAAAGCGAAGAAAGCGAAAAAGGAGTAGAATTATACCGCTAGTCCAGGGAAGAAATGGAACCTTATTTAGCCGCAGGTGTACGACGAAAGAGTAAGGTAACGGTTTTTGGGAGAAAGTTTGATCGACGTCTGTTTCGTATCGCGCCGGTCTAAAATTTCTTACAGAACAGAGCGTCACTGAAATCGGTGTCTCGCGTCAGTGGTTGTTTTCACCCCATTCAAGAAACGCTCGACGACCTGCATACTCGCTCGCATGGCAGAATCGACGCGATTACTAGTCCCTCGTCGGTTTAATTACTCGTATCAATTCGACGGAGGGGACAGTCCATTTTCCGTTGAACGAGGCAACTTTCGATTATCTCTAATTACTGCCTTTATCAATAGTTGTTCCTTTTCATGTTTACTGTTATTAGCTAATCACTCGTAAAACGACTTCTTGTTAATCGAGACGAACCTGAAATTCGTGTTGATACAACGAATTTTTTTTCATCTTTAAATATCGTACTTAAAAAATTGAATACACAGGTCAATATTTTGTCTGATTATATCACAGCAATAAATAAAGGATGCTGACATTGAAGAAACGCAAACTTGTCATATCAAAATGTATCAAATATAAAAAAGAACCAAGTTGCATTTATCTCATAAATTTCTTCAAGTGCAACATAATACATTTATGTTTAAACATTTCTTGATACAACCAACAAATACTGAGTTATTTTAACTACAAATATTTATTTACTGTTTCTATGAATTTATCAACAATTATGCAGATTGTTAAAATAGACAAAATAGCCACAATATACCCTGTCAAAATAATACTACCAGCTGTGGAATAAAATAAAATACAACCCTACATAGCAACAGATTTTAACATGTATCAAAGTTCAACATTCAACACAGACATTGAAGAGTAAAATACCGAATATGAATAAACATGAAGATGTGACTATTCTCTAAGTATTAGTTCCCAGAGATCGACAATGCTACGACGATAAACAGGGCGTAACCACCACGCACTTTCTTGGAAAATGGTGAAACGTTCGATGATGGTGAACCATCCCACTTGTTTCCGTCGTGCAACAACGATACGCGATAAAGTTGCGTTTCATTTTTTTTTTTTTTCACTTTCTTTTCCGGCGATTCGTCACCACGCGTTTATTTGCAGTCGGTATCAAGACACTTAACGAAGAATATAAAAACTTTTACTTCGGGTCGGTTGAACATATGCACAAGAATTTTATGACGAGAAAGATGTGAAAGCCTGCAACGCTTTTATGGCGGCTCGAAACTTTTCATTGTATTAAGGAATTTGCAAGTATGATAGATCTTACCTGTTCGGCAATTAAACGATCTTATCATTGAGAAGAAGGTTTTTATATTTATTAAGTTTCCGTTGCAACCCGAAATATTTCGACTTTTGTACATTCATGGATTTATCAAGTTTTATCTGTCAGGTACTAGTGCGGAGAAATTTTTTAATTAATCAGTTAACTGTGATTGACGAGTATATTCGTCATGGAGAAGTGGCACGAGTTTGTGTATCGATGAGTATACTCGTCATGCGTAAAATTTTGTTGCAATTTTTATATTTAATTTGTAATTTTGACGAAAACTAAATTATATTTGTAAATTGTAATATGTTTAAAATGTTTAGACTCATCTGAAACTGATGAGACTCATATAGTGACAATTTAAAGTGCTCTATTATCATTGAAATATATCCTGGCTTAGTAAGTTTCATCTGCTAATATTCTAACACTTTCTAAGCCCCTGCAGAAGTTAATAAATCCAATATTTCGTATTTATTAACAATGTAAGATGTTCTGTTTTCATTGAAAAATATTCTAGTTTGTTAAGTTTCATCCACTAACATTCTAATACTGAGATCATCAAAAAATCTTTATTTATTGAAAATTTAAAATATTCTGTATGCATTGAAAAATATCCCACTTTCAGCAGCCTCAAACTTCTAAGGTTATGAAGTTTATAAGTTCATCGATTCTTATTTGTAAAAAATTTGAAATATTCTGTCATCACTGAAACGCCCCAATTTATTAAATTTACTGTATTAACAGCCTAGAGGTTCCTGTTGCAGTACAAAGATTATCAAAGTGACAATAAATCGACATAATGGACATTACAAATTTAGCAATCTACCATTTTGTTTATACTATATAAATATAATATAGTAACGTAGTAAATATAATATAGTAAATCCATCCAATAATGTTTTCCATCAGTAATTTGCCAACTTTTCTCCTTCAATCATTCCGTCAATAAAATAGTACTTGTACTACGATTTCAATTGAAGCTTATCAACATCTTTTTTCACAGATGTATCGAAGTCTGAGGCTGAATGATCGTGTCGACGATCAGCTCCATTAACGCGATTAAAGTAAAATAAAACAGAGGAAACGAGCTAGGTAATTGCGCGGTTGTTACAGGTTGTTCGTCGAGTTCTTCGACGTGGATTCGTAACCGGTATTGAATGCCATTAACGTGAGCTGTAACGCTCGAGGAAAGACGCGGGAAAAAAGCGTTTCCCGTCTGAATCGATGCAACGGTAATAAAGGAACTCGGTTATGTGCACACATCCGGTCTGGCAAGTGTTTCACCTCGACTCTATTAGCGACGTTTTTAACTAGAGCCTCAAAGTTTGCACTCGATCGTCACTGTAGCGTATTGTACAGTTAGGACCCGAACCGTTTATGAAGCAGATGATGAAAAACCCGAACTGTTTTAGAGCATATTTTTCAGACCATAGTAACTAAAGAGGCGACACTAGACAAGGAAACCTAGAGAGAAACAGAGGACCAATTTAAATGCCCAAATCAAAAGAATTGGGGGTGCGCATAGTGCAGAAGTATGGTGGTCGAAAAAGAATAGTTTAAACCTGCATATTCACCAGTAATTTATTTTTAATAAATATTTTGTCACATCTCTGTAACACATTCATCTGTAATTTCTTTTGATATATAGTTTTTCATTTTCTTAGAAGTTATTTGTAATAATCATTTCCGTAACACATATTCTTCAGATATATTTTTTAGAGCAATCATTTTGGTATATTCTTTTCTTTTTCAACGCCGTAAAATTGAGATTGACATGGAAGTAAATTTGCTCGATTTAAATTTCCCGCTCATTTGTACGACCAATTTAAAAGGACATTTTCGAGAGATCAAAGGTGCCTCTCACAGAGAGTGTCGCCTCTCCGTTCCTAACTCACAAGATTTCCGTTCGAAGCCATTTTATGCATTTGCACGTTCACGATAATATTATTATTTCGATTATTGATTTTCGTTGAACGAGTTAGACATTTCGAGTGGTTAGACATTTCGTCGATGACATTTTAATGGTTTCATAATTGGACAAAGTAAAAAAAAAGTCAAGAGAATAAATCATGTTATTAAATTGCTTTTAGCGTGATTAAATGGTGATGTTTCGATTGTGTAAGGAGCAAATAGTTAACGCTCATTGCGTCACCGATTTTCAGTCGATAATTACTGGCATCAAAACATTAACGGATAGGCCTTCAGAAATATTAATTGTGATAGGAGGATGAAAGTAAATCGATGAAGTAACGCGTATCGAGAAACCTTTGATCTTTCGATTAATGAAAACCTTTCATATTTCCTGTCTATTTATAACAGAAAATTGCTTGTATTTTATATTCAGTTTTTGTCTTAAAAGATGGCGATGTTCAATTTATTTGGATCGTTTATTTTGAAAGTGGTGTTCATTTTCATTTATTTTGAAAAAATTAAAGGTTCGCATGTCAATGAAAAAATATAGGCTAATCAAGACTGGTAATTCAGCAATTTTTTTACTGATTGATCAATATGTAATTTGATTATACAAATTTGTTTTAGGTGATTTAACTAAAATAATGTATATTCATACAAATGACCACTTTCAAAATAAACGGTCCACTTCAATATTATTTGGTACGGATTAAAGCTTGCGTGACGGCTTTCAAAATCAAACAATTCTTGTATAGGTGAGATTTCACCTATGATATTCGTGTCATTTCTTCTGATGATAGCTTTTAAAGACCGCCTTTTTAGAGGCGTCTAATAAAACCGTACTTGATATTGCATTAAAACGTGTTTCTGCACAATTGTTTTCTTCTGAGAAGCATTCTACTTTCCCGTGGATGTTTTTATCGGTGAAAAACTTCGCTCGTTTAAGGAGTGACTGACGCTCTAAATACTGACAGCTGTAACGAACATCTGAAAGAAATTTATCTCCAATCAGAATTTTCATCTAATAAAAATTCTGCCAATAACATTAACCATTATTAACAAATTTTATCAATAACAATAAATGTATTTCGTTTAATTTCATTTTGAAAGTTAATTATTAATACAGTCTCGTTGTATCCACCGTCTTTATACTTTCACGCAATCTGAGCCCTCTCACCATCATGGTATATGAGAACACACGTGTATAATCGATTCTAATAAATTTCCGCCACTCTGTCCATAACATAATGAAAGTCTATCAAATTCGGCCAGAAGAGAAAAAATCTGGGCCAATCGAGGCGTTACTGAACCATAAACATTATCCACTTTCTCATGAAATTTCTTCTTTTTGAAGATTGTCACACGGATTCAAGATTTCTTCAGAAACTCGACTTTCATCATGGAGAACAGATGTGTGTAAGCAAGGTTACACGGAGATAGACATTATGGAGTGTCAAACTTGAGTTACGATCAGAGCTTAATTAAACTGAAAGATGTTCGTCAGATTAAAATAGCATTTCCAGTTGCAAATTTGCAACAAAGTATCATGGAGGTCATGGTGTATAAAGTTAAATTAAATCGATGACTCGTTATGAAGTGTCAAATTTGAATTACAGTCGAAGTTTAATTAAACCAAACGCAGATGTTAAATTAGCATTTCCATGATCATTAAATGCGTTGAATTATTTAGAATCGATGTTCCACAGAAAAAGAGAAGAAAGTTCCAATAAAATTTGTGACAAAGTATCATGGAGGTTATGGTGTATTAAATTGAATTAAATTAATGTACACTCGTTATGGAGTGTCAAACTTGAATTACGGTCAAAGCTAAATTAACCTGAAACCCAGATGTTCATCAGATTAAAACACTATTTCCATCCGTTTGGTACATTTCCATGACCAATAATCTACTTTCTGGGACCATAATCTAAAATCAATTGTGATCAAAGTTTCCTTGTCTTCGGCCGTCGACAAAACTGCTCGATGACGCGTTAACAAACGTCAAATCCTCGATCGCTCTAAATTGATTTATCTAAATCTCACGACTACTTTTGATGAATAATATGTCGTAAATATTTGTACAAACGTATCAACCTTCAGAGACACGGCAATTTTCACCGCGACAATGTATGTAGACTAAATTTGGATCGGAATGGAAGTGTGACAAAATTAAGACCGAACAATGATTTTAACGAATAACAAATAACTAGAGTGACTTTATTTCTTCCGCGAGTATAACAAGACAGACAGCGCGTCTTGCGTACAAATATATACATCTTCTCGGTACACTGGAAAGGGAAAAAACGGGAAGTGGTAAAGGGGGTGACTTTCCCCAAATTGGGAATTCTCGCTTTCCCCTGCCAGTGGTCATCCGGCCCAAACCGTTGCACAGTGATCCATCCGGTACTCGACCTTCTACAAATTACCGTAACAGTAATAAACCCAAGGATCGTCTCGATTTTTCAAACTACATGTAGAACCGAAAAAATACAGCTACGCCAATCTCGGGCTCGATATGCAAGCCGGGTAAAAATGGACAAGTAATGGTTCCCTGTACTAATGTTTACACTAACTCTAAATTCAATCGAGTCATAAACGTCCCCGATAGCAATGTTCACGTACCCCATAAAAAGAACGTTGCAATACAATTTGCAACAAGGCACCATGGATGATGGTGTAAATAAGTTGAATTAAATCACTACAAATCTTAGTTCACGTCGGTCTTCATATGGGAAAGCCAACTTATTTTTTACACGGTAAATAGCACATTGGCTCGCACTTTATCATCGATCGACGTTTCTGGATATGGTTGTCTTGCGTGTTCTACGGATCGCGTTGTTTCGATATTCGACATAGGATTCCTGTGATACTTGTGCATCGAATTAAACGCGACTGACCCATTGCCAACAGCCATGGAAGATCGCCTTGTCCTCCACCTCGATTCGAAGCTACTCGCTGCGAAGCGAAAGGCATTGTTCGTGATAGAAGCAAGAGTACTTTGTAAGCAAACAAAAGTTCGTCCATTGACTTCAGCGTGAGAACAAGTGACGCGGTTTCATTGAACCGTTGCAAGGATCATGATTGATTTATGATTTAACCTATCAATGAGGGACAGATAACTCTCGGTATTGTTCCAATAAATATCTTCTGGATATTTTATGGATAATCTGGAAATCTACTCATTGTTTAACTTTGAAGTTATTAATCTTCTTAATTTCTTATCGTTCGTTATATCGCCACGCATTGAGTTCAGTATGTGTTATACATATTCTTCACATATCGTATTCCTCACGTGTTGAGTTTGTACTGCATTTTGCTACGTTTTGCATTCGCAACGCAGCTTATCATCACGCTTCGTATTTACCATACGTATTCCACAATTGTTGATTCACCACGCGTTAAATTGCCACGCGTTGCATTTACTATGTATTGTACTTACTACGTATTATATTTTCCACGCGATCATCATGATTTCTATTTGATATATATTGTATTCTCCACGCGTTGAATTCGCCACGCAATCACCACGCGTCGAATTCAGTACACGTTGTATTCGTCACATATTAAATTTGTCACGCGTTGAATTCGCTACGTGTTGAATTCACTACGCGTTGTATTTTTCATGCGTAGAATTCATCATATATTGAATTCGCCACGCGTGGAATACGTCATGTATTGAATTCACCACGCGTGGTATACGTCACATATTCAATTTGCCACGCATGGTATACGTCACGTACTGAATTCGCCACGCGTGGACTACGTCATGTATTGAATTCACCACGCGTGGTATACGTCACATATTCAATTTGCCACGCATGGTATACGTCACGTACTGAATTCGCCACGCGTGGACTACGTCACGTACTGAATTCGCCTCGCGTGGAATACATCACGTATTGAATTTGTGACGCGTTGAATTCGCTACGTGTTGAATTCACCACGCGTGGAATTCACTACACGTTGTATTTGCCACGCGTGGAATTCGCCACACGTTGAATTTCGTCTGCGTTGTATTCGTCACGCAATAAATTAGTGACGCATTGAATTCGCCACACGTTGAATTTCGTCTGCGTTGTATTCGTCACGCAATGAATTAGCGACGCATTGAATTCGCCACGCGTTGAATTCCCCACGCCTTGAATTCAATATGTGTTGTATTCGCTACGCATTAAATTTGTGGCGCATTGAATTCGCCACGCATTAAATTCGCTACAGGTTGTATCCGTCTCGCATTAAATTCGTAACATTCTGAATTCTCCACGCATTCTATTTGCCACGCGTTGCATCACGACACGCCACATCACCGCGGATAACGCGCAGTAATAAGCAGAAATTATAGTAATTGCTCGCCACATAATACGAAATTTTTGTTGTATCAGCGTCTCGATGCTTAAGTTCATTGTGCTGTTCACAGTCCGCCTTTTTCTCTGCCGTTAATTTCCTTCTTTACCCGCGAACGTCATATTTGGCATCACTCAACGTCGACTGTTCACCGCCGCTTGACTTATACGGAACGACGTAATGGTGTGTCGAAAGTGTTGAATACTAATTCCTTCGATTTATTCTCAGCGCGTAATTCTTTCACGTTCAGTCATTAAGAGGAGTTCCCTTGTTCAATAGAGAACAGACTTTGTCGGAAGTTGCTTAATGACGTTCACACTTCGATATCCCAACCATTGAACGATAAACTGCTGTATCATCGTTGCAAATAAACGTAATCGTTATGGGAAGAGCTGACGGTAGATGACATGATTCGTGAAGCGTATTATGGACTTCTGTCTACCGACATCGGAGGTAGAGTTTCATTCAAGAGAAATGCAGGTCAACACACTTACTTTATCACGATCATTCAGAGTTACCGAGAATTAACTTATATGCTATATCATTTTGCAAACAATGTAATACATTGACTATAGGTTGCGTTAACTGTACGACACTCTGGACATACAATGTATGGGCTACAGAACTTGGCCTGTAAATCATAAACTGTAGAGCGGGTGGATTATACAATACCTGGCGATACAGCGCGTGGAGCATAAAATACGTAGCGATGCAACGAGAATCTAACGAGAGCCAGTTGTAACTTGAAGAACGTGGAAGTTCAGTGATAAACAGAATACTATTATTCTTTTTACATCGGTTCTTATACTTGCCAAAATTGCAAGTATAATCAGTACCATCGTTAAAAAGATCTAGCGCAAAAGATTCGTAGAGAAATTTATAATTGGACATAAATCGCCATCTCCTACATAAATCACGAACGGCGTAAGAAAGTACCATGAAACAAAATACAGCAACAAAGAAATATCTTGCTAATTGCATGAAAAATGTAGACGATTCGATCGTACATTCAGTCTATTAGAATCGATTAGTTATGTCATTATCGTCATACATCTAGCCTGAGGGCGTTTGTCTGAATCGACTGGATATCGTTGGTATTCCGTCCGGTTCTTAATTAGCAGTCAGGCAAACTGACGGTAAAACTCTGGGAATACTATGATCTGTTGCTATAAGACTGAGTACTTGCTTCACTTCCTGCATTTAATGGGATACCGGTTGTCAGTTGCTAGCTTGTAAGCCACAATATAAAATAACCATGCGATTCGTGCGTGTTCGCGGTATATACTATTGCAGTCCACTGGGTCACGCGTCGCCACATGCCTTTATTTCACTTATGAACCAACCTACATCCCAGCCAGACCCGATTACGTCATTTTACTACGAACCCCACGCGACCATCACGGAAATACTAGGATCGTTTTATCGTAAACCGGTAAGCAGACTATCAACAGGCAGACTCGATTCAATCGACGAGCTGGACGTCCATTTTAGCGATCGCTTCCTCGAATTGACTCACGCGTGTCCTTAAACCTATTAGAAACATTTCTGATCTTTTCAGACGTTTTCCTTTAAAAACTTTAAAATTCTGCCTCAACAAGGACGATCAAACCGAACATTTCAAGGTTCAAGTAAAATTTATTGAAGTAATCTTACAATTTTGCAAGAATATTGATGTTATTAAAAGTAGGTATATTTCTGATGTTATCGTGGGAAATGTGAAAGATAATATTGTTTTTAAACTGTTAAATCCTTGTATGACGAAAAGATGTCAGGACAAAAGATGTTATTCGATTGTATATATAAATTAACGGGATGGCAGTCTTAGTTTTAGGCCTACTCAGATATGCGTGCGTATTCGCAACACTTGACCTGCGCAGATCAATGTGCGCATGCGCAGCTCACTCAACGCATGCGCAGATTTTGCGGAGGCTAGATAAGTGTACGAATGAATTTGATAAACACAAAAGTCGTAATATAAACACTTCAGGATCCATTTAAAGCAAACTATACTATTATTTCCTGCACTATCCATTGGAGTATTTCAAAGAAAAACGAATGAACCTTCCTTCGGCTCAAGCTTTGTTCTTTCAAGTGTGACGTGTTTAATATTTCATGTCTTTTTGTTTGGATACATAGCCTATTCTAAAACGAATTCAGTACAATATGTCTTTGGAGGACATTCAAGGTCTTTCGTTACCGTTCAAGGCGATCTGTCCAACATTCTTTAAATCGTTTCTTATTTCCCGTATTGAATAGAGAACGGCCAAATATCAATACAGTGACTGATTTTATCCTTAAATAACGTTCTTGATGTTGAGATTTGTAAAATATTGTAAGTGCTTTATGGTATTATTTGATGTCTTAAAAAAGAAGAAGAAAAACGTAGCTAAAATTAGAACCTCGAAGGAAAATCGTTGAGTCCATTTCGTTTCACTCGACAACGAAATATTGCACCATTTCTCGGCCGTTTCACGCGACGACATTAGATAACGGTTGACAAAAACACCGGTGTTCTGACTAATTACCGGCTAACAAAGACAAACCCTGGACAAAGTGAGACGTGCAATTTCACGTTTCGCGGCTCTCCCACTATCTCGTTATTCTTACATAAACGCGTTCCGCGGTCAGGAACTCGATTGGCCGGTTAGATCGATACGCATGGACGACATTTTAATAAGCAAAACCGAATGTGAGGCATTCGAGACACCGCGGATAGAAAACCGCGCGTTCTGGAATGTGAAAAACGACCGCCCACTATACGTGAACGGAGATTTATGCTATTATTCAGTGGTCGATATTTTCTTCTTGGAAGTCGATGATTAAAGTAGGTGAATTTTATATTTCGTACAGTTCTGTTTCACTGATTATATACCACGTGTTCTGCCACTCTAATGATGAGTGAAAGGAAGATATGTTAGATGATGATAAAAACATTAGAGGAGAAATTTTGCGATATCAGCTTTGAAATTGCTTTCTCTAATTGGAATTTTTCGATAACAAACATATTTAATTACATATGGTACTGCTCGTAGTTAAGTATCTTTTCGCTATCAGCTACTTTCATAATTCCAAGGTCATTTCTAAGGTCCTACATTCACAGTATAGCAAATTTCTAAAGTTCTACATTATTAAAGTCTAAGTTTTCCAAGGTTCCACTTTCTCAAAATCCCAAATCTGTAAGTTTTTACGTTTGCAAAATCGTCTCCACATTGTCCGAAATCTACAAAGTAAAAATTCGGTCCAAATGGTTACTCTACTATTACATCGCATCGAACGAAGACTTGCATAACAATCCCTGTAACCACGATTTCATTGGTATCGTCGAAACAATTGTCTCGTTAGAAAAAGTATGCATTCCTTAAAAGATATGCATGTTCGCAGTAAATAAAGACGCTCGAGAGTATATCATTGTGCAAGCTTTTGCGCGTTTCCTGCTTTCCGAGCATTCCAGCCGAATCAAATGATACCGAAACGTCTCATGGATCACAGTTCCTGACGAAAACAGAGAAGGAGTGAAATCGGCAGCTAATTAAACGCAGGCATTTGACAAATTGCGACAAAGGCGGTGGTGTCGATTCGCACGGCTTTCGACACATCCTGTACCATTTTTGCCACTTATACGGAACGGAAACCACGGAAAAAGGACGAAATCGTGGCAGCCAGCTGAACCTATTGTCCGTGGAGTGGCACCCACGTCTTCGTGGAATGGGAAGGCAGGCTTATGTGGTTATGATCAACGTACGAGAACGTACAAAAAGCAGAGACGAGGTCGGGAAAGTGGCGACCCACCGTCCTCGATTCTTACGCGATTTATCCGGCCTTCCACCACACCCTCCACTCGTCGAAACGTTCCTTGCTCGATATGTCAAAGTGCTAGCTAACCTTAATCGCTGTTCCATTATTCTTGCGGCCTGATCGCTAACAGACTTCCCCGAATGAATTAACAAATAACAGTTTCAAACCAATGCACACGAGAGAACTCGCCATCTGTTTATCCCTGAGGAAACAAAGAAGTATGAGGAATCCTATGGCAAATGTCACTAATGTGCATTGGATCTTATTATGAGAGGAAGTATCAGGTAGGGTGAATATGGTATAGACTTACATTGTCCGTTGATCGCCACAGTAGATACAGACGCTTGTGGTCAGACAAGTACTTTCAATTTCATTGTTCAATCTGTTGTGAAATGTGATGGACTTAGTATAATGTACGACAAATAAGTATAATGGAAAGTGACTAATGCAATAGTTGCGTTGATTAGTTTATAACATTAGTTTATTACTCAAAGGACTGTATTTATTTTTACATGTTATGATAGAACATCCTATATAAATAATTAATTTTAATAAGTACTATCATAAATTACAAGAGACTTAAAAGCCAGAGAAAATTAATCCAAATTAATAATACGAGTCTATTCCAATTTCAACGTTACTATCCACAATAAAATAGCTATAAATAATATAAAATTCTGTCATACACTTATTACAGGAGATAATGTATTGTATACATGTATAAAATCTTCGATATTGAATGAACAGATAATCCATGTTTACTTTCACCCAAAGAATGTAATGCGTGCAGTTAAAACTCTGATGATCAATCAAGGGATTAATAACTTAAATTCCTGGTATTATTTTTAACGTAATCAGATGAGACGATTGGTTCATTGTTCACTCTACTCACGTTTGCTCAGATACGATGTTTTGACTGCTGTGCTACACGTGAGAACCTCGTCGTCACGTGCTGCTTCTTTCACACGATTTTACTCTGAATATAATCATCCTCGCCAGTTGCGACACGTGGACTCTCGAACCGTGTATCGCCAGCTTTGTGTAACTCGTTACAATTATTCTAACGATATCAATGAAATCATAATTATGGCAATGATCATCTTGGGCAACAGCATGACGATTATGCATGCAACGATCTCGATGAAAACAGCATACCACAAAATGGCTTGTTAGACGGTGTTTTATATGTAAAGAAACTTTGATGATATGTGGAGCGTTTTAGAAAAGGGACTGAAAAAATTTGCGACAGTGGTAAGAATCAAGCACACTGATATTTTAATTATACCGTACATAAAAACAAGTTTGACCAGGTGTAAACGCTAATTTACGACCGACGTTAATCTGGGTATAACAGAATCATAAAAATTGCAAAGCGACAAAAAATTATTTGAAATATTCCCATAAAAGTATAAGAATATGTATACTTGGGTACAATGTTTAATATAATATCTCAAATTTCATTCCATAGTCTAGTTATAATAGAAATAGATTTAAGTATTCCTTCAATTGAAGAACAACAAGCTTGAGAAAGGATATAGGATATAAATCAGATCCGTATGTTAATACCTTAAACTCGCTTAGAAACAAAATACAACAAAATGATGATGTCGAACAGAACAACCAAAGTGACATGATGGCAACCTGAAAGGTCCTAACCACTGTTCAAAGGACGTTTCAATTTCACCGCTGGATCGCAATACTCGAGCTAGCCGTAGGTCATGACTACCTAACTCACGTTGACAGCTTCCTTTTGTCTAACAGTACAGGCATTGCAAATGTTCTTGACTCCTTCGATCTCTTCCGCAAATCTACTTCGGATAATGAGAGTAGCCGTTAGAAAATCAGCGGCTCGGTTTCTCCGCATCTTGTATTACGTTCGTATGTCTTGTATTCGCGGCTGGATGCCTAGCAATAGTATTGTATCTGTATTCTGGAATCGTATCTTATTTATCAAACGAACATGATACGTATGTTATACATTCACGTAGTCTTATAAATTACGCTTCAAAAAATAATTTACAATTCTTAACATTTATCTTTAATATCAAATATTTAGTACACTTGTGATATTTGATGTGAATAGATGGCGTGGATAGAAAGTTTCTCTAATGTATCGACAGTACTTAACCTTACAAATTCTGGACATTCTTCTGGAGGACCTAAGATGTTGAAGTTAGGGCAATAAATTAAATTTGAACAGTGAAATTTTTATAGTTCTAGTTAAAACATGTTTTATTGTTACCATAAATGTATATGTATAAACACACTGTAAAGTCAGTGAAATAATAAAATTCGCAGTAGGTGACCGAGTAGTGATACATCGAGTGTCTTCGTTTCTCTTTGGTGCTACTCGGATAACGTGAATCGGTACCATAGAACCTGTACCTCTTCTCTGATCTTAAAAGTTTTTTTACCTCGTATTCATAAGTCAATAACCGTTGCAATATCTCCGTTCAATCAACGTTCCAGGAACAAAAATGAATAAAAATAAGATGAAAAAATACTGTCTCGCTCACGCAGCCGATTCTCATGACACTAAACGATTCGATTCAAAGAATGAATACACATCTCTGTCGGTAGCGTGAATTGCTGTCAATCGTTTTTGCCTCACGAGATTATTCAATTTAACGTCGATCAGGTAGACGAATGCTATTAGCTACCAGAGAAATATCGAGGGACAAAAAATAATTAGGATAATGGTTGTGTGGTTAATACACGCGATACTTATTGACAATGATCGATGGCTGGCGCGTGCTACAAATGAGGATTAGTAGAAAAGTAGTTTTTTTCCCTCTTTGGTGAACTTGTAAACGATAGTTATTTTCAAATTAGAGAGTCGTACATTCTTCTTTTTAGGGATTCAGTTGACTGCGAAATGGAGGACATAGATTTTTCTCGTAATTGACGAAACTAATAAATGTTTTTCGTTTCGGTGTTAATACTCTTTAATATATTGAATGTCATGGTAAAAGCGGATCACTATAATTATTGTTCTACAAAATAACATAATTCCATTGGGTGATTTCGAATGAAATGACTTTGCGGGTAAAGCAACTTAGTTTCGTATATTGTGAATCTATTTGAATTTCCCGTCAGTCATTGTAACACCTGCAACAAAATATCCTATTTTATTTATCTGTTTTCAGTTACGGAAATAGGAAAATTATTTGTATTATAAAGATTGAAGATTTCACTACAGTCTTTAAGTTTCAAACTTAACGTTTGAACATTTTAATGTAAAAGTCTTTGATTAGAATTTACCAAGCCAGCAGAATTGTGATTCACACGATCTCTTCCGTAAAGTCAACTCAATTGCCGTACAAAGTAATTAATATTGAAATGAGGTATCATATCTAGCCGACCGCTACTCAACTAATAATCACACGGTGTGTATCCGGTGTCTGTTGGTCAGACATTTCGTTCGAGGAGCGTCACTCGACACCTCACATGCGGAAAGTGAAAAGCTTCGGCGAAAGTCGTCATATTAGTGGGCGCGATCGTTTCTATCATCTGTCATAGCTTTGCGTTTTCTCTATTTACCTTCGCGAAAATAAACGTTTTATCACCGACGGACAAACTCTCTTTGTGTCATAAACATTCGCTGTACGCGCACTTGGAAAATAAGCGTGGCAGCTTTATAGGCGATAAAGCGGTGAATTTTTCCGTCTATTAAACCGCGAAATCGAAGGATAGGTTTTGCAAAAAGATAATAAACCAATGGTTGCGCAAGCTGGTTGCTCTTATTATTCGCGGAATTCGATGCTATATCATGACTTCAAAATGATAATATTACCTTAGAACCGCTACTTACTGGTGATGTAGGAATCTGGGGATATGGAAACTTTCGAGGTGCTGTAATTCATAGGTGAGGTGTAAGGAAGAAATAGGTGTACATATGGGGATATAGGGATGTAGGGGTATGGGGACATAGGAATATAGGAATGTAGGGGTATAGCAATGTAGAGATGTAGGAATGCACAAATGTAGAAACATAGAGATATAGAGGTATATAGAGATACAGGGATGTAGACGTGTAAGCATATAGGAATGTAGGAATATATGCATATAGAAGTTGAGGAATGTAGATATATAGGGATGTTATGTTGGAGTGTAAGAATGTAATAATGTGAGAATATATGATAGTAGAAATGTAAGTGTCTATGTTCATAGGTATTTTGCATTACAGATATTTAAGAGTGTAGTGATCCACATATGCACATATGTATACGACCTACATATACGTGTATTTTGTAAGTATAACATGAACATGCAAATCCAGAAAAATGATCGGAAATTATAAAGATAAAAACTAGTAACATAAACATATTAAACATCTAGAAACATAAGCAACCACAAATTCAAGAATATACATCCCCAGAGTCTACATATTTCAGTACATGTTAAAAATTGTTGATCGTTCAATAACTCCTGGCTAACGATTCCAACACTACATCTTAAGGAAAGAAATTGTGGTACAAGAAATTACGAGGAATTTGAGAAACGATGCGATGCCAACAATATCCCGGAGCTGTTCATTCCTGTCTCTTCAACGTAGAATTATTATCCGTCGTTTCTCCTGCTCCATTTCTTTACGCGGATGAACGGCTTCCACTCGATTCCACCCACGTTCGCGTGCCACATCCTCATCCGTTAAACCCGCGGAATGCGATATCGTTGGAAAAACAGAAAATAAACGACGGACACCGCGGAACTACTGGATGAACGCTTTCGAGCTATAAAAGTTTCACCGCTGAATCTGTTGGTCGATAGCATTCTTCTAACCGCGCACGATTTCTCGAAACGTCAGAAAGATTCATCGAGCCGGTTGTGGTTTTAAATCGCGGCTCATACATACTATCGATTAAGTTTCATGCAACGCTGCCAAGGTCGCTGGATGCTTTGCGTGAAATCGACGAGTCACTGACCGAGCTCGGGCAAATAAAACGTAATGATCGAAACGGAAAATCTTATCAAACATATATTATCTTTACAAAGATATTTTCCCTATTATTTGTTAATGTCGAGGAAGAAGCGATATGTAATCATATGTTAGTAAGGTAGGACGAAAAATGTAGATTTTAGAGTTATAAGAGGTTTGATATGTGAGCTTGATAAAAGGTTTAATAAGGGATTTAAGAGGGTACAAGGATTTCGGGGTATATTAAGGGATAAAGAGGTTTCAGATTTGGAGATATAAGAATTTGTGGTTATGGAGATTTAGGGGTATACCGTGTTGAGGTTATAGGAATTCAAGAATACACAGATTCGGAAGTGCAGGCTCTTGAAGCTGTAGAGATTCGGGGGTGTAGATATTTAAAATTATAAAGATTGAAGAACATATGGATTTGAGAATGTAAGGACCTTGAGTAAGAATTCGGACATAACTGATTTATACAGGATCTCTCACAACTAGTGTAAGTCCCTGAAATGATAGCTGACGAAAAATGGGAAAATTTTCACAGAAATTTTCTGTTAATATTGTATAAATCTTTTTGGTCGACGAAACGTGAGAGTCGGAGTATTCCTCGAACAGCACACCATCTCGGTTTTTCTCGCGATTCATTCGCACGCGTACGAGCATGCGATCCGCGAAACGCCACTGAGCGGGGTTCAATTATCGCTGGTTCGTAAAGCAAAAACACGATGAATTCTGCAACAGCACGTGCTCGTAATAGAAAAGCAAGACGAACATGGAAGGCAGTAGAACATCTAGGACGTTCTTGTTCGGTGAAACGCGACGGAGCACATGATTGGCATGGAAGTTTACGAATTAAAAACACGTAACGGTAGCCCGATTATGTTCTGCTTGGTTCGGAGCAAATGAGAATCGAAGGAGCAACCCACAGCTCTTAGCATCCACGTTTGAGCAGTGATTGAAATATGCGGCAGTTAAACATTGAAAGCTGACGCCATTTTGTGCAGCGTTTTTCTGCGCTGCATGCGGGACACTATAATCGGAGACTTAACGGCCATCAATCGCCATTAGGACTATCACCGGCTCTATAAATTTAATTTAATCATTCCCGATTTATTTGTCGAATAAAAATAAGAGTATCATGAAAATTACCTATTTGACAAATGGATACACAAACTTAATCTTCAATATCTTTCTATAATCGAGGATACAGATTAACGATGCCGAAGATGACCGTTTCTACCGGAACGCGTTAAATCGAATATCTAACAAGATTATCCGATGCTCAACAAGATCTCGCTTTCCGTCTGCACGTCGAGGTTCGATTAGGTTCAATCGCGAATTGAACTTCAATCCTGTCCTAGAAACGACAGCACGAGTCGAGCAAAACACGGCAAATTGATTCGGATGTCTGCAATTGAGAGAAGCATTACGCTCGAGGGTACGTTCGTGCAAATAAGTCCGATACTAATCGCAAGGATTTTCTGCGTTTATTAGCAATAAAGGTACCGTTAAAGGTCATGAAAGAAGTGATCCTGTAAATGGACTATAACCTTTATGATGCAATTACAGAAGTTAAAACTTAATAAACGTGGGGGTTAAGGCGTGTAGCCAGAATGCATGTCGTGAACTGTCTTTAAAAAACTAACGAAAGACCTTTCACATGACCTGGATTTTCGACAGCACGGAAGAGCACCCAGTGAAAACACGTTCGTTTCGAAGATCAAAGGGCTCCTTTCTTCCGCCTGCACGGACAATTGCATACTTTATCTTGTTCGTTTGTAACACACCGCACATGTGAAAGCGAATTATTTACAACATCGTTGTGCATCGTACTTCAAAAAGTCATATGAGCTGTGTAGGTTGCTTTAATGTACGTCTTCAGAAGAATTGTCTCAAATGATTACAGAGAGAAAAATTATATCAGATGTTTATACAGGACAAAATAGTACAAGTTGATACAATACAATTGGACATAAGACGATTTTTTGTGTGAAATTTAGTCGGAAACATGGAATATTTCTCTCATAAGGCGTCTATTAAGAAATTGCTTTTGGGAACTCATTGAAAACAATATAATGCATTGATCCAAATATGAAGATTATGAAATCGTATTAGCAAAGATTAATGAAAATTTATGGCTCCAATTCTGGTAAAGAACCACAGTCTCAGGATCAGCTCAAGCATACAAGTTAAGCCCAACGTTTCTCAATTACTACAAAAATCTAAAATTATCACAGAATCATTAAGAAAGATTGGTTTTCTAACCGACTCTATTTCCGACATCGTTTCCATAAAAGTTCTCGAATTGGTCAATCATTGGGAAATCAGCAAGCACGCGCAAGAAACAAGGAATTCCAATTTTTCTCTGACACGAATTACCGATTCATCGATTGAACATTGATTAGTTTGTCCGATTTCCAGCGACGGAGATCATCGAACGGAACATCGGCCACGTAAATAATTCATGACGGGCAATCCCCAAGTGGATGTTAATTATACGAATCCTTTGCGACTCTACCAAAATTCTCGAAACCAAGTATTAGTCGCAAATATGCACTCAATTATCCGATTAGACTCGTACTGGCGCAAACTTCTAACGCAGCCTCGAGCTACTAAAGCGGACTTTAATTAAATCTCGGTGCTTCATTTACCGTACGACTTGTTTAATTAAGGTAATTGCCGCCACAGAAGGATACGCCGTACAAGGACGTACCCGTACAAAGAACGACGACCCGTCATTAATTTATTAAATTGTTCAACACCCACGATGTGTCCCTGTTGCCTTCCGCAGGAAGCCGTGAACGCTTTCTTGAGGTTCTTGCACCTGTTGTGAAATTCGAAGGCGAACGACACCGTCGCGAATCGTGGTAGCATCGAGTATTAAGCAAGAGGGGACCTGCTCTTCGACCAAAGTGCCGTGCACTTGACATTGGTGAAACCAGTAAGCCATGATTCGTGCACGCACGAAACTAGTTCGACCGCTTTCATACCGGTCGTTGACTGTCGAATACCATCTTTTATCGAGCGAGTGTCGCTGGCCAAGGTCAATGTCGAAGACCGAGGCTGTTCGTAACATAATATCCGTGATTAAACACTATACCTCTACACGAAACCGAATTCGACCCGCAAACTTAGAAACGCTCTAGCGGATCGTATTCGTGGCTGAAATAACTCGTTAACGGTAATGCGAGACGGAAATTTTCGACTACCGATCCTGTGAAATTTCTAAGATCGATTGCAACTGGTACATGAAAATAGAGAGTGGAAATTTTTGTAAAGATATCCGACTTCCGCTACCGAATGACATGTTAAAAACCAAATCGTGTTGGTACTCGTGAGCCAACACACTCGATACACGAGTCATTAACCCCTTTCGGTGCCATTTGTTTGCAAATGCATCCGTCAAGACTTCAGAACTATAACATTAAAACGAACAAAGAAAATTACAATGTAACTATTTTATATTTAGAAATCCTTGATAATGCAACTTATAGTTGGACCTAAATTTCAAGTTGAAGAGTATTCAAAATTTAAGTAAGGTCACATTTGAACTGTAAGTTACGAGTGAGACTTAAAGCACGGATGAGGTTAAAACATAGTGAGTGTTTTGGTGATACGTATCTAGACGAAAATTTATGAGATTCGTTGCGGAGAGAATTTCCTTAAATGGCGGTAACGAACGTGTTAACTGTGCCACGATACGCGATACTTTTTGTGACATCCATGATAAACGCATATAGATCGCATCTATCACGATCTCCGACAAGTCAGATCACTCTCTATTTCCGAAGCGGTCGGTGGTCTAAAACTGTGTCACGCTTTCTGCATCACTACTTGTCCAGCACGCAATCGATCGAAGGGGAACGAAACGTAGCTCGTGCAACTGGTAACAACGGTACCTGTCTTCCGCTTTTGTCCAGCTCGATCGAAATCTCCTAGAAACCAGTCAAGGGTAATTTGTCGTATCTGTTACAAAGGAACCAGTTGATGCAACTCCTTCATCAATCATTCATCGATGACTGCAATTTAGAAATGCTTCTCCTTTTTTCTCCGAACAAAAGTTTCACTTGTGCATTAACTACGTAATCCTCTGATCATGTACAATTCTTTTTCCTGAACGTTTCATCAATGTCGTATGCATAATTCGTAATACAACGGAGTTAATCCAACAATTGAATCTGATCTGGCACACTCATTCGTACTTCGTCAAGACTCACTCAGCATTCGTGACAGGAGGATCTTAATCGAACAATTGAACGTCGTACGATACGTATCGCTTCTTCCATGAAATGAAGAGAAACGTAAAAAGAGAAGTATCTCGTTATGAACGGGATCGTTGCACGGAGGAAGATCGATTTCTCGTGACCCAAAAATTGCTGTTCCTTCCTGATTTCGACGACAACCTTTCTACCACGTTTCATCTGGTCCTCGATCCTGCGACCTTAATCCGATCGATTCATCGAAATCGAATGAACGGTGCAAATCGCGATACCCATTTCTTCTCGCGTTTCTGTACGCGTCGGAGTTGTGCAAGTGGTACTCAATTTCCAACGGTAAACTGAAAGTTAATAAAAAGTAACAAGTCTGGTGACGCAACGTCTTTCTTTTAGCGTCCGCGGTTTCGCCTTTGACAAACGCTCGTAAAACGATGTATACTTTGATTTTTTTTCATAGTTTTCTTCCTTCCGTTATCAAGGTCCGGAACGTGAGAAATCGCTGCTAAACGGAAACCGGATTCTAATTGGCGAGAAAGCTTTGTCCGCTTGTAGGCCGCTTTTTCACCCGATACCGACCGCTGTTTAAATGTCATTTCGTAAATTCATCCGGATTTTTTCGTTTATCTCGATAGGTAATTGCATCGTATCGGCGCAACTTTCAGGATTCTTAACTTTCTAAGCTGACCCGTCAGGACTGTAGAAATTGAAATTGCGCGAAAAGAAAATGCAACCATTCTTGCACGCACCGCTGACTTGCCGCGAGATGTAACATTGTTGTTTTTTGACAAGTCAACATCTTAGCTTGGCATTCGGCAGGTACAGAGAAAATTATAGGATACCTTCAAACCAGTTTGTTCTTATCATGTCGTTGCAATTGCTTGTAATTCGCTTAATTAGCGCAGATTGTATATTGTAGATTTGCCGGAAGCGGAATGATTCGCGCAGAATTAGATTAATATCGAGCGAGAAAATTATGTCAGAATGTTTATAAATACTGTGTTTACCGTTCAATTTTTGTTTGACAGATTTCTATTTATAAGTTGTATTCTTGATATACTGGTACGTTTGTCATTTTTCTGTATGGTGCGAATGCAAAATGGCGACCTTAGGAAAATGGCGATGTGACGGAGATCGATTAATTAAAGTTACGAATTTACATTTACAGATTCTGGAAATACACACATTTTCGAATGCTGAAAGTATAATCTCAAGTTGAATTTAAGTTTTCAAAATTTGGAATCTTCAAATTTTTTTAATTTCTAAATTAGTATATTTTCAAGCTTTCGAATTCTTATATTTTCGGATTTACAAATTTGTAAATTAGTAATTTCTAAATTTCTAAATTTCTAAATTTCTAAATTACTATACCAAAATTTTGACATTCCCAAGTTTTCAAATCCTCCAGAACCTTATATACTCAGATTTCTAAATACCCAAATTTCTAAATTCCCAAATCCCTATATTCCTAATCTTGAAATCCCCAAATGCCTGTATTCCCAAATTTTTTAACCCTTAAATCCCCACACACCTAAATCCACAAATCCCCAAATGCCAATATTTCCAAATTTCTAAATCCCTAAATTCCCAAATCCCCTATATTCCTAATCTTGAAATCCCCATATCCCTCTATTCCCAAATTCCTATATCCCCAAATCCCTAAATACCTAAATCCACAAATCCCCAAATTCTGCACACTCCAACTCCCAAACCCGAAAATCCCTAGACCCAAAATCCCAATTCCCACTTTAACATTAATAAATTTAAAAATTGCTCAATCATCAAACCAATTTGCAACTCCTAAGAACATTAAAATTTGATTGTATTCGGAAGTATTTCTCAAACTACTTAAATGCGGCAAACAGTGTTTGTGTATCAAGTGCAAGGCTTTCATTTCGACCAGAATCACCGCCTTACGTATTACGCAACATAATTCTCTGCACAGCCTTGATACGTAATCACGAATCTTTTCTATACGAGTCTCACGTAATTTTCATTAAGTAAGATCTCACAACGGCACACTTCTATTCTATAACTATCATTACCCGTACACTCCAAAGGACATTTACGTAGATAAATTACTGTTGGTTATCTCGAAGCTCACCAGAGAGACGTTTATTGTTTCAAAACATGGTATTTAAAGAGCCTTCTATTAAATAATCAGACGGAACAACGTAACCTTTGGAATCACGAGTTTCTCAAACCTTTGCATAACGATCACAGATCAATGATAGTCCACAACGATGATCATTCGAAGAGGATGGATGACATTGTAGAGGATCTGGTACACCTATTTCGCAGTCACGATCATCGTGATTCGCGTGTTTCTACGGCTTGAGTCCTCGAAAATGAACTGCAAGTCATTTAGCGGCTGTTAGTTTCGTAAAGATATGATTCGAATAAAAATTGAAACGGTAGAAAGCTTCGGTTAGCACACTTTACTTCGTTTTATTTGAATTTGTAATCGTAATCATTCTGACGGGTTCTCTCTTTGCATAGCATGTTATTTCGAGGCTTGGTTTATTACTTGGACAAACTGTAGATTGAATATGTTATAATTGGTTTTAATTTTTGAAAGGTGCATTTATTGTAGCGATGTAAATATATTTTGGGTGACATTTATTGTGGGTATCTCACATTTGAAATTTGGAAAATATAAAAGATGATGGAATGTGGAAGGTTATTATATTTGAAATAAAACAAAAACACAGTAACTTTGAAAAGACTAAATGAATTTATTATTTGAGAAAAACCACTTGGAGAACCTCTTTAAATTTTGATAATTAAACTTGATTTATGAACACTGAAGAAGCAATTCTAAATAACCCAATATGTATATTTTTATACGTGTGAATTATATTATTATATTATTACAATATACCCACTATATTTTGTGCATCTTCAGATTCTTAAATGATTGAATTCCTACATCCCGAAATGCGAGAATCAACAAATTTTTAGATCTCTGAATTTCTATATCCTCCAATTTGCAAATCTTCGAATCGGTAAATTCTCATATTCCTGAATTTCTAAATTCCCAAATTCTCATATTCACAAATCTAAAATCTCCAAATCCCTAAATCTCTGAGCCCCAAATCTTGAAATCCCAAAATCCCTAAGTCTCCATATTCTCAAGTCCCCAAATTTCTAAACCCCTAAATCCCCAAATCCGTAAATCTCCATAGCCCAAGTTCCCAAATCATCAAATTCTCATATCCAAAATCCCCACATCTCTAAATCCCCAAATCCCTAAATCCCCTAATCCCTAAATTCCCAAATCCCTAAATTCCCAAGTCCCTAAATCCCCAAATCCCTAAATCCCCAAATCCCTAAATTCCCAAATCCCTAAATCCCTAAATCCCTAAATCCCCAAATCCCCAAATCCCTAAATCCCCAAATTCTTAAATTCCCAAATCCCTAAACCCACAAATCTCTAAATCCCCAAATCCTCAAATTCCAATATTCAAACTCCCCAAATCTCTAAATCCCCAAAAACCCACCTAAAATTCTCACCACCACATCTCAACATCTAAATATCTAAATTTCTACTTAAGAAAGTCAGAAAGTGTATCGAACACTCTTATTAACGTTTACCGTTCTCAATATGCTAAGCAGGCAGTATAAATCATTATATCGAAAGCGTCTACGATTTCAAAAATGGCTACAACCAATCGGAAGTAGCATAAAACTTATTTGTACAAGAATAATTAAGGCCGATTTCTAGCACAACAGTATATCGATACGGAACTCCGGTAAATAAAAACCAAAGATAACCGGTTATTAATATTCAGCCGTACCTGATCGGCCATGTCCATATTTAATTGACATTTTTGCGATTCTAGGATCGACGGGTATTGCTACTTGTTATCCTTAATCGAGAAATTGATAGTGGCGATGACAAAGACGAATCGACTGAATATTGATCAAGAGAGATTAGCGTGCAAGTTTGTATCAAATGCAACATGGATGCTAATTTTTGTTCACGAACACGAGGTGGCAACCATGTATCTCAAAAATCAGGGTGTAACGGTGAATAGATATTGGAGAAAGATTTTATACATTTAAGGCGACAGGTTCCTGGCAAGAACTAGTTCGGACTCGAAAGTAAAGACCGTGATTAATAATCGAATTATTAAGCAGTTAAGCGGCAATAAAAGCACGTGGCAGTTTTTAGAGATTTTCAGAGCTAGAAAGCTGGTCGTTCTTTTTATTCGTTTTGAGTCGATATCGCGGGTGAAAACGAAAAAATGTAAAACCGGGCAGGTATTCGAGCACGTAGGTGGAATTGTAATTTCATGGAACGATTGCTAACGAAAGTATTTCCCCCTACAATCATGAGAATTGCTCGCCGGAGCATAACACCCGGGGAGAACCAAAGGAAGCGTGGTCTCAGTTAGTAGGACGATTTTAACGGTGGAATCGACCGTGAAATTTTATACTGGATACGTGTGTGTATTCCTGCAGTTCCGCTATCATATCGAGCAAGATAATCCTTTCACTTGTATCAACTGCTTGAGCGTGTCATTAATTTGTGCCGCTTACAATCGCCTACCTCGTTTGCATCAAAGATTTATTTTGGGAACCATGGCCGGTTTGAACGCGTGCCGCCTGTTCGCTTGCACGAAACCTCGTTAACAAATACACGGAAATGGGATATTTATGCTGGAATAAATGATTCCAGCTGTACTGGAACGCGATCTCCGATCAATTTACTGGCAATCGATGTATCATTAGTGTTTAACACGTTCGACTACCGGTTGGAAACGTTTTTATTGGGTTTATAAAGTAACGTGTACGATTAATACAGAATTTGGAGTTAATCTGTACATTCCTTAACCCCTTAACCTATCACTTTTTATTAGAACCATTACCGTAATGTTAAGACAAATTAGAAAGTTGCGGTAGACATACTCTGCATTTAGCGATCTTTAGTTGTACAAATTATCGGTAATGACTCTCGATCCTTGTACAAGTACGAGTTAGGCTTATCACGTTTGAAATGTGCGTCACGAGCCGAGGGTTGAATTCTTACCAACAACTAGTTAATCAATTTACAAAATGGATGAAGAAGGGGAATCTTAATGAAATGTGTTACAACAATGCAGAGTGTAACAAATATATTTTTCAGTGTATGATATAGTACAGTAAAAATGTACACATTCAACCAATTTATTTATTTAAATTATAATTTTATTCGAAAGAAGTGATAGTTGTAGCCCATTCGCAGTTAGCTTTCGAGTTGAAGAGGAGGTGACGTTTCATCCCCCTAGATCCAAAGATTTTCAAAGCATAAGTCTACGATAGTGCAATAAGCATCAATTATAAACGTGCACTAAATAATGATTTGTCTTGTAAAACACTACATTTAGAGCGATACATCTTGAAGAGAAGAGCAGAGAAATAAGGATGCTGAGAACGCAGAAGATAGAAAGTGCGATGATCCGCGAATGAACTTGGCCTTGTCCTTGTCCTCGTCTCATCTTACGGAACGCTCGAGTGTTTCTCGCTTGTGCAAAAGCAAGGTATTGTGCAAACAGCGAGGAAAGCGTCGATGGAAGGTGAAGGGAAGGCGTGAGTGTTGCATCGTGATCCTCGTAGCCACCGTAAACACCGTTTCGATTGCGCTAATGAACGTAATAACGGTCCACACGAACGCGAGCTTTCTAGTCGTACGATTACGTTTCAAAACATTTTTCGCGCTCGTACAAGTCGCCCTGATTTCAGCGCGATTCCGCTCGAGCTTTCTTCTCGCTCGCGTCGAACCTACCATTAGCATGATTTATATAGTAGCGTTTATTTTTAGCGTCACGCAGTTGGTTTAATAAATGACGCCATTTTTCACCCTTGTTCATTGAGTTACCTCGCTTCTTACGGCACGAAATAAAAGCGAACCCATTCATTTATCACCCGTTCGCGTGCTTTTGTTGCTTACGTTGTGGGATATCAGGTTCCTTTCTTCGGAACCCGCTTTTATCAGCCTTCATTATCCTCTCGGCTGAGATTTCACGCTTTCCGCCGTGTCCACTAGCTGTTACGTCCAGCTTTGTGCACGCTTCATCACGTACGTAAATATGTATAAACACGTCCACGACGCGAAAATGCAGTTGCAGCGTGGTAATACTAATTACGTTCTCAAGAAATATTAGAGTTGTCCATGTTTCATTAAGGAGAATTAAAAGATTAAAAAGTGGATAACGTGTTTATTCGTGTGATACAATCACGGTTGATAATTTGATTTTGTATCTTTTATCAGACTTGAGAACTTCAGTGTATCTCCTGAGAAAAATGGACAATTATGATCATGATCGTTTGACCACATTTATCGTTAATTGCTAGGAAGAAATATTGTTTGTCGAGGATAAAGCGTCTTCCCAGGCTGACATTTTGATTCCTGGTTAGACAGGAAGAACGAGGTCGCGAATCCACGATCAAGGCACATCAAACGTGCCTGCAGCCCGTACCGTCCCGTTACGATCTCACTTTTATTTGAACTTTACCTTTCGTTTGAACTTTAAAGCGTAGTCTCGTGACTCCCACGGTGCAGATATTATTCCTCGTTTTCGATCTGCTTAATGAAAGAGTTCGAGGTCGGTTGGTTAACTCAATTTTCATCGACTTTGCAACCGAGTAAAGAAATTTTGTTTCTTTTCTTCTATGTACGCTTAATTTACGGAGCAATGTATTGCGTAATAATATCAATAATTCAATCGTTTAATTGTGCGGGAAATAATTTTATGAGATCGTTGTCGATACGTAACACACAAAACGAAACCGTAACATCATCACGCAACAGCTTGGATTCCACTCTCACTTCCTTGCACACTCGCGAATCTATTTATACATACAACAATAAATTGTTAATTAGCTGTTATATGTTGCGATGTTTGTTTTGTACGCTCGTTACAAGACGTTCTGAATAAATTGAGAACGATGTAGATAAATTGTCGATGTTAGATAACCGGCCACCTTATGCGTTAATCGGGAACATCATTCATGCACCTTCGCAAAAATAAATAGATAGCATCGCAACACGAACATATTGATTGTCGTTATTTCATTTGCGATTTCAATCAAATCAAACAAAGTTGCTTATTACAAGATTCGTTATAGAGAATACCCTCTACCATCTTCAGTCTTCGTGTTAAAAAATGTCCTGAATACGATAACGAAAATAAACAAGTCTATACAGTAACACACGCTATAGTTACTCGAGATACGATCGTTTCATTTTCACTTACTACCTTGCGTAAATAATACACGTGGCGTTTACATTTAACTTTTTCTTTTTTAGTTATCAATATGATCTTACAACTCTTAGATAATATTAAGGTTATTACTTTTATATTTAACATTCCTTCACGGTGTTATTAAAACTCTGTACATGTAAACCTTAGGGCGATTATACATATACGATACAATCTCGATGCCTCGCATTTTACCAAGATGAAACGTATATATTCTGCAGGCTAAAGAAGTTAATGTATTCCCAGCTTCTCCTTACAGGCAATTAAAAGGTTGAACACAAGAACAGTTGCTATCTACGTATGGATATAAAAGTTCAATCGCATTCCGTTGCAAAAGGACAGACTTCTCTTCTCAGGATGGGACGAACATCGAAAGTTTGACATTTAACGTCTTCAACGATCCCGTTACGTTTCCCTCGTCTTTATTCGGCGTGTGAAAAGGCTCCAGTAAGAACAAAGAGCCCGAACAAATTACGCGTTGCCATCGCGGTGAACTCACGCCGAAAGATCAATTGACACGTGAGACTTTCGGTGTCGTGCCTCGCCCAAATTGAATGCATACGAAAAACTCTCTCGTATGAAATTGTTGCTGTAAATCGACTTGACACGCCTTTGTGAGCTGTCAAAAGTGCCGCAAGTATAAAGTGTTAATGCGGACACTGATGATTTCGGCTCTCCTCATGTTCCGTGACGAAGATTTTATAACGCGGAACACTTCGCAAAACATATATTATTACGCACGCTATCGATCTGACACGAAAGTGAGAGGTTCACGAAAACACGTGTAACTCGTTCTTTTGGTTCTGACGTTTTTATGCTTTCATCGAAATTTGCCATTTCTGGCTGCAATTACGCTTTCTTTTTCGCCGCCATCTTCTCTTTTCCAAGTTGACCCTAAGATGAAGACGCTCTTCTAGTTTCTTCATGAAATTGCTCTGAGATCTTCTTATATTCGCCATACAATTTCTCTTGGATAACCTTAAACTTCTCTTGGGGTCTTCTTATTATCGCGTCGCCTGAAATATCTAAAAAATCTGAATAAATAATTTTGTCAATGTACCAGTACAATTTAAAGAAATTAATAAAAGGATCTTACATTTATTCCAACGAAATATGATCGATGCTCTTTCCAAAGAAAATTTAATGCGATTTTAATGGAACATCGGTCATAATAAATAAAACTGGATCCATTAAAGACACGACCAATATATCAACCACAAATCATAAAAAAATAATTCACTTGTAATAGCATTAAGTAGTACGGAAGATTCACATTAACCATGTAAATTCTCGAAAAAAATTTGTACATGTTCTCAAGTTCCACAGTTCGATTATCTGGGAGAAAGAAACGTGTTACATCTTCCAGGACCCACTTAAAATTCTGAAGGACTAACCGTTTCATAAATCCCGCGCTGTGCCGTGCAATATCCTCTGCAATTATACACCGTCTCTTGAACTTAACAACCATTTATCCCGGCGGCAATCTGTGCCCCGTGTAACACGTAAATTGCCACGAGTTATCCCGAATTCGCAGGACGTCATCATTCATCCGACACGGTTCCGTTTTCCCGCGATCATCCGTCTTCGGTTGTGCAAGACGTATTTTTACGCGAACCAAGAGGCGAAGGTGACGTTTCTTTGCCCAGGACGAAGAAATTGCCCGGCTTATTGCACAGCCGTATTGTTTGCACTCCCGACGACATTACTTCATCGCACTGTCATCGTAAAAAGCATCTGCGTGACGGCGCTGCAGCGGCGTTTCCAACCGGCGACGTCAACGTAGGTGGACTCTCTAGCCGTAGGTCCGCATGGTTAGGACTCATAGATTATGTAAACCGCCTTTCCTCGCGCGCTCTCCTTACGTAAAACTATGAAAATTATGTAATGAAACGCGATACGCGGGACGTTGGATGATGACACATCGGTTGGAGGTCCATCGTTAGAGTAACGCGTGAAATACAGTGAAAGTCACGACGGAACAACGTTAGACTGTTGTGACAAGTCCTTCGACCGTTTCTAACTGCACTTCATTAAACAGCCATCTTTGCGTGATGCATATCGACGTTTCTTTAACCCACAATGTAAAACACCTCTTGTTCTACAAACTGCTGTAGCGGATAAACATTGATTATTTCTTCGCTTCCTGTTCTGAACCACAAACTTTGCATACCTGTGACGCATTACTGGAGATAACTGTGCTGTAAGATTTGACATATGATAAGTCATACAGGAGTTGTTGTATTGTTGCACACAAGACATTTGCCAACATTTCAGTTGAGTATTGTGGAAATCACTCAATGTTCTTTTACATAATTTTTTATTTTTTCGAGCAGCATGCAATACTCGAAACACCTACTGTCGTTAGTAGAGATTTGTTTCCGTTTATTTATCGAGCCGTATTTTGAATACAATTACATACCGACTGTCTTACAGGTCGATTTAAACGAACAGTATCTGTCCACATAGAGCATATCTCATCTTGCTATCTTATTATTCAATGTTTTATCGTCACACCTTATTGTCACCTCTCACATAGGGTTTTAAATCATTGACTTCGTTACGTCAGCTTAACAAAAATTGTTCTAATTTTATCTATGTGGTGATCATTGAATGTGAACATTGAAATGAATATTACTATTTTTAAATACTCACGTCCATGCGCGTTCAATGACGAAATTATTTAATAGCAAGTATTTAAAAAAAGGTACGTCGTAATTTTATGACTCGCTCGCGCAACAGACGGAACTGAAATATTTGACAGTTTACGACAACTGTTCCAAAAGTAATTTGAAAGGAAATCGTGAGACAAAGGGATCACACTTTCCATTCGATTGCAACTTTGTTTTTGGAACGTCTTTCGATGCCTGACCGCACGAATTTATTCACGCTTTCTACTTGTACCTCTCATAAATGTCCTCGTATATCTACTTCTATTATTTTTGCGTTGCCATTTGCGATACAGAACAATCGAACGATCTACTTTTACGTTAGTATACGCAGCGTTCTTTCGCGAAATTGTTACAAACCTTTGCCAAACTCCGCGTTATTACGTCCGTTGTAGAATGAGAACTGTTAATGTGTTACAGTTTGCATGATTCTTTTTCTTCGCGTCTGCCAAATACGGATTTACGATACGCAATTATCTCGTTTGCTAATGACTTCCTAGCTACGCAACAATACTGAGTAAAGGAAGTAAAGTTTGTGCTGAATTGCAGGAGTTATCGACAGACTGGTACAAAGTTGTCTGTAGCGGATAGAAGTGAGTTTTAGAAATTAGCGACTATCTCTGACCACAATAAACTGTAATCCGCATCCCTTTCTTGCGAGCTGGTTAGGTAATCGGGCGGTTTATGAAATTGCCACTAGGGAAAACCAACTTTACCAACTTTACACCGTATCCGTTTAATTCGACCGCTATTGGTTTTATATACAAATTATTAAAATACCTTTCAAGATGTTGACACAGTTTGTTTCTTGCGTTTATTGAATATCGTTCACTTGGGATTTAGAGATGCAGGAAGTGTGGAAATTTTGAAAGATGAGGACTTGGAAGATTGGACAATTTTCAAGTTGGAAATTTGGAAATTTTAAGGTTTTTGAATTTGGGAATTTGAGCAATTGGAAATTTGGAAATTCGGGAATATAGGAATTTAAAAATTTGAAGACTTGAAAATTTAGGAATTTAGAAATTATTTAGAACTTTATGAGTGTGGGAACAAAAAGATGTGGAAATTGAAATTTAGAAACTGCTATTTAGAAATCATAGCAGTTTGTGAAACATAACATTTTAATAGTTATGGAATAGAAATTACAAGGTTCAGAAACATTAGGAATTTAAAAAATTAGGAATTAGAAATTTTAGAATTATGAAATTCAGAAAATTAGGAATTAGAAATTTTTAAATGATGAAATTTATAAACTTAAAATCTATAAATGTGTTCAAAAATAATATCAGAAAATTTAAGTATAATATTCGTTTATCCACTAACACCTTGAAACTTCATACTTCAGTTAGCTTATGAATATAATCTCGCTACATTTGTTACAAATGTCACGACACGCGTCTGACAAATAGGAGCTTTCAAGTCGTTTGTACGCTGCTTGAAAGCTTTATAGGTGTTCGAATAACCTGATCGATAAAAAATATTCGCATACCAAGCAAACGATATAATTCATTCGTGAAAAACTTTTTTGTTACGATGTTGCTTCGATGCTGGGTTGTAAATAATGCTCGCCTATGCTACTCGCGAACGTAGATAGCGTGGCATGCGAACGAATAGAATGGTAAATTACAATATTATAACCCTTTAAGTAATTCATGGTTGTACATGGCGATTAAAGTAGTAAAGTAATCCTTATTTAACGCCTCGTTTCGTCAACTATTACGCATACCGCATGAAACAAAGGGTAACAGTTGTATGGAGCCTTGCAATATAGACTGATTTACCAACTTTATAATTTTTTAATAAATATACATAATAGAATAGCAAATTTACAATACAAAATATCACAAGTAAATATCACATATAAATACTTTTAATATTTATTTAAGTGATGCTCCTAGTTTATAAACTGAAATTTTGGGATTGTGACTTTGAAACTTTGAAATTTCATGAATTTTTAAATTAAAAAAAAAATGTTAACATTTAAAAAATTAAAAAAAATTTTTAATTTAAAGATAATACTTTAAAAATCTCGTAATGCACGACACTAATGAACTAAGTTCCAGCTTCAAGAGTGAAATTCCAAATTTTCAACAATGAATAAAAAAAAGTAAATTATCCACAGAAGTGTCTTCAGAATCCTCAGAAAATAGGCAACAATCCCGTCGCTGAACAATTGTTGGAAGAATTACTTTGAGTTCTCTCTGGAGGAGAGAGAAGGAAGAAACAATTGTGCTTGAAATTGAGCTGCGACCGTGTCATTACTCAATAGAATAATTGCTGGTAGCACAAAGAGCGATTAACTCATTAATTATGACGGCTATGGGATTACAATTGCAAGCATGGTTAAGAATGAGAACTACGCGAACAAAATACTATCAATTTGACGGTCGCGTTACAGATTTTCACATTTCTTCGCTCGGTATTTTCCCCTTAATTATCGCGATGCTCTACTGACTACTGAATAACGCGTTGTGAAAACAACGCGTTAATTTCGCGTGCCAAGAATATACAATTATAAAACAAATTCGCGTTGCAATTTCGTTCCGACGTTCTTCCATTTTCGATCCAATTAAAGCTTCAAACTTGACACGTGTAAAATTCTTTTGTATTTTTTGAAAAGCAATAATTTTTATTCTTGATCGAAGCGTCCGTGAATGTCATCTCAACTTTAAAATAATATCTTTATCTCGTATATCATCTAATGGAAACCTCTTCGAGATAATATCGTTATTGTACTCAGATTATTAATGATAGAACTATTGACGTTAAATGCACACTTTAAATTTAAGAATACGATGGAAAGATAAATACTGATTAACTGATGTGTACAATTATTTATGTCAACAATATGTCAGACATTTCAACAACATTTGTAGACACAATTTTTGTAATATAAAATATGGAAACTGAGACCAGCCGTTTTGACTGACTGTGTTATTTTTTTTAATGATAACCTCTATTAAAAACATATTCATACGTTAATAAATAAACAAGCACCCAATGTAACAAGTAAATAATACAAATGCATCTTTCAACCTAATCTAAAACTAAGATTTGTCGAAAATGAAAGATGAATGTTAAAAAGATGATAGACATTACGTTTTGATATTTATAATTTAAATTACGTTAATAGTAATAAGTTGCATAAATAATATCAATGGAATCATACATAGTAGCTTTACTATTATTCTCCTACAAAATTAACAATCTTCTATTTCCTCCCAACGAAGAAAATTTATTGTCATTCTTCAAAAAATGGAGAATCTTCCATTTTTTCCTGATGAAGATCTATCGTTATTCCCTCAAAAATAGAAAATCTTTAATTTTCTCCCAACGAAAAAAGTTTGTCATTATTCTCCAAAAAGTATTTCCGATTTTGCGTTTTCTTCAAAATCCTCGTCGAGGAATTAGCCGAAACGTTTCGCGACGCCATTGCAGATTACATCCTCGTAAATCTCGTGAAAGTGATCTTGCGTTAAAAATTATTTCCATTGTCGCTCACGCGAATAAACGAGCAAAAGTCTGACAATTTTCTGCTTACGGTTGAACGCTTTAGGAACTGGTTCTTCGGCTTGCGGAAAAATTCACGTTCGCTCGAGACGGTTGAAAAAATCTGTACGTAGGTCAGGAATTTCGAATTGCGTGGCGTTCTAATTGAGAAACCATCAACCAGGCGGAATATTGATAGGAGGCAACGTACTTTCCGTGTATGGTTCTGTTTCTCGGACTTCATCCACGCCTTTCTTAAAACGTCTACGAACTTACGGGGAATTAAAGAATTCGTCAATTTCGCAAGCCGATTTTCGCTGTATGAATTCGAAAATTACCGTGTTACGACATTTGAAAATTTAGAAACGCGAGAATGCTTGAAACACTGAATGTGCGGAAATGAAAAATTGAAAGTTTGGAAAGGAGAAATTGAAAGTTTCAAGATGAGATATTGTTCACTTAAAAATGAGAAATCGAGTGTTTCAAGATTCATCAATTTTTAGATTCTATATTTGGAAAGGCAACCTGACGATTTAAACAAATATTGAGAACTTAAAAATGTAGCCACCTCAAAATTTGTTAAAAAAACTTGGTAGTTTTTAAATGTGAAAAATTGATCATTCGTTAGCTTCAAATTTAGATGAAGTATTTAGAAAATTAAAAACTTGATGTTCAGAAAGTTTGAAAATTCAAGAGTGTAAAAGAAAATATGAAAATGCAAAAATGTAAAAAAATAAAAAGTTTGAAAATTGAAGAGTATAAAAAAATGAAAAATTTGGAGAACGACACAAAACAGATTCTAGAATATCGCCAACACAATACGAGATAGGAAATCATTCGAAACCCGAAGATTGCTTTGTGTTCAGTCACCGAGTTTCTTCAGTTTCTGCGGTTGGATCGAGTTCCCTGGTTGACTTTTATTCAGAAACTATCTCGACCGAGATAAATAATCATTTTTTGCATCTATGAATACATATTAAGACTCGCAAACGCGTTTCAATCGCGGTCATTTTTTCCAGAGCCATGTATCCGCACGTTGAGTATGGTTTTCATGCAGGTCGGGAGAAACGGTGAAAACTTCTCAAATGTTTTGCCACGCGTATAGCTTTCCTCGACCATCTCCGTTCCATCTCGCTTCGCAATGTGAGCGCTGAAATAATGTTAATTTGAAATTACACTCTGTTACCGCGAAACGTGGTATTTAAGTAATTTACTTAAGATAGCGCGAATAGTATTCTATGATATATAAGGCGGTGCATCGAACATTCTCGAGTAATTAACTGAATTTAATACAATCAGCGTTACAATGTTTCCCACCATATTATTGCTTCAACTATCAAGGGTATAAACAAATATATCTTCCATATTATTGCAGTAATTAAAGAACCAACGTTTTAGACCCCCAACGATGATTCTAGCTATAGATTATAAATTTTCTGGAGCATTAACCGGCTACGCATATAGAATCATTGTTTACACTCTAATGATTTCATATTTCTAAATTTACGTTCCTTTTTACACCTAATAACAAATTACTAATAGAATTATGATTGTATGATTTATTTCGCATAACTTTATTCATTTTGTAAAATGCAATTAGTAAAATATAAGCTACTAATGTGAAACATAGTGGCAGGTAAAATTGAACATGTTCATTTTTACGCCGTGATTAATATCTTACAATAAACATTACATGCGTGCAGACTCGTATCAATTAGCAGCAATTTTATTTGATATATCCTATGAATTTAACGTTAATAAAAGTGGTAGAAATGACGGACGATTTCTTTGTTTACAGACTTAGCCACTGATCAGACAGCGGCATCTTCCTTCTGGACTCCCACCATCAAGACAAGCAACATCTTCGATGAAGCCGCAAACTTCTTCCCTACCGGACATGGTCTGGTCCAAACTCACCCGACCGGAAATGTGTTTCGAAGTGGATTCGGTGGTATCGACAACTTGGGTAGTCGAGGGGTAACTGTTCGACCACCAAGAACGAGACCACTCGACTACAGTGAACGAGCTACCGCTGAACTTCGACGAAACCCAGCATTATCGTCCCCTGATGAATGCGCAAGAGCTTGCCGAGAAAATGAACCACCCAGGATATGCTATTATCACTTCACCCTCGAATATTATATGGTCCTTGGAGCGTAAGTGTTCTTTGGTCAAAAATTGTTAACTTTTGATTATCTGGAGAAAGTTTGTAAAGTCAAAGAAAACTTTGAAGTTCCAAAGTCTCAAATTGCATGGTTGTGAAATTTTTAAGTTCCGAAATACTGTAGACCTGAAGTCCCATATCCCCGAAGTCCCAAACTCCCGAAGTCCCAAACTCCCGAAGTCTCAAACTCCCGAAGTCCCAAACTCCCGAAGTCCCAAACTCCCGAAGTCTCGTAATCCCAAAATCTCAAAGTTCTAAAATTACAAAATTTCGAAATTTCACAGACCCGAGATTTCAAGTTCCCCAAATCCCACAATCCCAAATTTGTAAAGTGCTGAAATCTCATAGCCCCGAAACTCCACAATCTCTAAATCTCAAAGTCCCAAGTTGAATATTAATTTGTCATGTTTTACAGCGCTTGTCAAATCTGCACCCCTAACGCTACTAACGTCGTGTGGAGCGACTGTCAGTGTGTTCTTGCGGATGGTGTTGAAAGAGGAATTCTAACAGCGAACAGAATGGTACCTGGACCCAGTATCCAAGTATGTCAAGGTGACAAAGTGGTGATCGATGTGGAAAATCATATCGAAGGTATGGAAGTTACCATTCACTGGCACGGTATATGGCAGAGAGGATCTCAATACTATGATGGTGTACCATTTGTGACACAGTGTCCAATTCAAGAGGGTAGCACCTTCAGGTACTAGTTATTTATTATAGTATTATAGTTTAATATTATTTCGTTTGATATTATTTGAATCTACTTAGTATTCATCTCGTTTAGTATGTAATAATTATTTAGCATTTGTTTCTTATAAACTGTAATGATGATTGTCTGTTTATAGATACCAATGGTTGGCAGGAAACGAAGGAACACATTTCTGGCACGCTCACACTGGTTTACAAAAGATAGACGGTCTCTATGGTAGCATCGTTGTGCGTCAACCACCGAGCAAAGATCCTAACAGTCATCTTTATGATTATGACTTGACTACCCACGTTGTACTTCTTAGCGATTGGTTCCATGAAAACGCGGCCGAACGTTTCCCTGGACGTCTCGCAGTTAACACGGGTCAAGCGCCTGAAAGTGTGCTGATCAACGGAAAAGGACAATTTAGGGTACGACTGAAACTCGGTCGAGTTTTTTCGGTGATTTCTCTCTTTCTAAGAAAAAGGACTTACACCTCGGTTATGACTTACATATCATTTACATATCAGTACTGTGGATGTTTATTTATATCAGAGTTGTAAGGGAAATTTATATCGTGTAGTCTATTAGAAACAAAGTAACATACATGACACAAGGATACATACATCGATATCACTTAATATGGTACACGACAACATGACAGGACATGATATGAACAAGATACTAGAGCGACGTGTATACATGACGCCAACATGATCTAACATGGTACATACATGATGCCGACAAAGTATATGATACGAACATGATACTAGGATGGCATGACATGATACAAACGTGATACTAACATATTATGACATGTGCTCATGTTTGTATACTACGTCATATAGTAGCTTCATCATGTAGAAGTATATAAATCATGCCTATTAACTTGATACTAATATGTACCGGTCCTGACAGTCTCTGGAAATAGCCATCATGAACGATACGGTATAAAGTGGTAAACATAGCATGGTCCATATCAATAAAGAGCATAATAACCACTTTGATCAGCCTCGAAGTTAGCCGTAAAAGAGTCATGGACCATTTAATTTTCATTTATTGCAGACATTAAAGATCGTATCATTATAGGATCGTAATTTTGTCTACAGGATCCCAATACCGGTTTCATGACGAACACACCGTTGGAAGTGTTTACCATAACTCCGGGACGGCGTTATCGTTTCCGGTTAATCAACTCGTTCGGGTCAGTTTGTCCATCCCAGATCACGTTCGAAGGTCACTCGCTGACCATCATCGCGACCGATGGCGAAGCTGTGCAACCGGTCAGCGTGGACACCATTATCTCGTTCTCCGGTAAAAATGTTCTTTCCAGCCGACTATTCCTTTCCACCTAGTACCGTTATAACACCGAGGGAAAGCTGTTTTAATTACTCGTCGTAAAAGTGAAATACCGTTTCAATGATTTACAGGTGAACGATACGATTTCGTTATAAACGCGGATCAACCAGTCGGCGCGTATTGGATCCAAGTTCGCTCCCTTGGAGAGTGCGGTATTCCGCGTGCCCAACAGCTGGGCATATTGCGCTATGCCCGTGGCCCTTACCAACCGACGTCTACGGCACCAACTTACGATTTTGGTCTTCCGCAGGGAGTAGTAAGTAGAGTTACAACATTTCTACCTACTTAATACGGCATTGTAGACCATTTTCTAAAGCTACTCATGTTTAGTAGGTTTTTGTTAGATCAACACTCCGAAGAAATATAACGTAACAGATATACGAGGTTGACGAGACCATTAGTCGTTAATTGACATTAGCAACATATATCACTGAATCCTAATAAGCCTTGATCGCTATATCCCAATATCGTCATCTATCCTTAAATCCTATATCTCAGATCCCTATGTCCCGATATCCTCGTTTTTTAGACCCTATAGGTCAGTAAGTTCGCAATCTAAATAGCACAAAAACATATTAATTATTCGCCTTGCCCATGTGAAATTCTCCTGTGTTTCATGTTACTAATTGACGTTTCTTTAGGTACTGAATCCCCTGGACGCGATTTGTAATCGCGAACGCGAAGACGCAATCTGCGTGAACCAATTGAAGAACGCTCGTCAAATCGACCAAGGAATTCTCCAACAGCGGCCGGACGTGAAAATATTCTTGCCATTCCGTTTCCTCTTCTACAGGCCAGAAGAAGTCTTCCAGCCGCAAACGTATAATCGATTCTTAGGTAAGAGACAGCGATTTCAAAACCTTCGATCATGATCGATTCATTTCTTTCGGAGGATAGCTTCTTTTTCCCGGCTCGGCGTGACGCAATGCGTCATTTATATCATTGAATCTATTTAATATCGGAATTCAATCGTCTGTCATTTCGATGCTGCGTATGTTTGCAGTTGCACCGACCGGAGATCATGTAATCTCTCTTGTGGATGAAATCTCGTTCACGTTTCCGCCGGCACCTCCGCTTTCGCAAATCGACGACATCCCGCCTGAACAATTTTGCAACGGGGATAATAGACCTGCGGACTGCGGCGCTAACTGTATGTGCACCCATCAAGTTGATATCCCGCACAACGCCGTCGTCGAAGTGGTTCTCGTCGATGAAGGTACGATAGCTCTCGTAAAGAACAAATTCTGCATAATTAATAGAGTCACTAAGTGGCAAATTTTTTAGGTATGCTCACATGTAATAAGTGTGGATATTAGAAACTATGAGAGTTAGCTGAGAGACCTGAAGTTACTAAACAGAGTGCAATCTTACTGTATTACCTCTTCTGTATATCGCATATAGTTTCACGTACATTAGTAATGTTTTTCCATTATTCTCACTTTAGTCAATTTTCAAATGTACAAGTTAATATATTTTCAAACTATTCATACTTGATATATTACCAAGTTGCTAATTGACTTCATAGCGTTACCGCGATATAGTACAGTCTTTTTGTACGGACATGGAAATAAAAACTTTTGATGCTACAGTCTGTAACGAGCATTTGGCAGTGAACGTCTTAATGTGTTAACACGTCATATTTCGGTGACCTCTTTTACAGTTCAACAACCGAATCTTTCGCATCCGTTCCACTTGCACGGTTATGCGTTCAACGTAATCGGTATCGGCCGTTCACCAGACAAGAATGTGAAGAAGATTAATTTGAAACATGCGTTGGATCTCGACAAGAGAGGTCTCCTCAATCGACAGTTCAATCTTCCACCTGCCAAGGACACCATTGCTGTTCCAAACAATGGCTATGTCATCTTCCGGTTCCGTGCGGATAATCCTGGTAAGCAAATGAACGATGCAACATTGTGTGCAGCTCTGTAGAAAATATTATTTATTACTTATTCATTGAGTGACAATTCTGAAACAATCATAACCTAAAAGTATGAAAGTATCGGTGTTGCAAGTTATAATTAAAATTAGGCACTTAATAATTTTAAATAAAAATTCAAGCTTGTAGAATGAAATAAATTCTTAAGTGCTTAAGTTAACATTCGAACGTTGCCAACGGCAATATAACGTTAGTCTACTTTACTCAATGATCGTCGATCAACGTAATTATCATTTTCTACTTTTTTCAGGATACTGGTTATTCCATTGTCACTTCCTGTTCCACATACTGATCGGAATGAACCTGATACTGCACGTTGGAACACACGCTGATCTTCCACCAATACCGCCCAATTTCCCAAGATGCGGAGACCATCTACCGCCAATAACACCACCTTCGCTATCGCTGGACTCGTTTCACTGATCTTGAAAAAGGTCGAAATCGAGGCGGTCCAAAGCATATACAATATTATTAGCGTATTCCTGTAAAGTAGTCACGGTATGCTGTAGCGAAATCATTTCGTAATTTCTTCCTTTCGTCGGGTCGTTCGTCGAAAAGCGTTTCTCAGCGAGAGAAATATAACAAACAGCTGAAGAGTTGTGGTCCTCGAGAATGAGGTGCACAGACAACGGACAGTAGCACGAGTGATCCTTTTTAATCAGACATAATCGATATAGAGTTCTTGGTGCCGTGATAACGATCGTTCCCGAACGACGAATACGACTTTACTGTGCAGAGATGACTCGTTGGCTAGCGCAGTGATGGGCAGATCAAGTTCTTCAACTTTTAAGTTTCCGAATTTTTAAATTTAGTGATTTAAAATTTTGCAGTTTATAAATTTTCAATAACAAATTTCCAAATTTTTAAATTGAGAAATGTAGAGGTATAGAAATTAAAAATTGTCGAGTTTTTAAATCTTCAAAAGTCTGAACGCTCACGAGCTCACATGCCCATTACTGATCTAGCGGAAGAAATACAGGTGAGATTGAATATAGCCGTTGACTCCCCCTTCTCTAACTCAATCCTAGAGATACTCATGCATTTTCGTTATTTGCCCAAATGTTCTCCGCGCTTGTGCCCCTGTCCTTATCCCGCTAGCCATCTTGTCATCTCTGCACAAGTACGTTGGCAACAGTCGATATTTATTAAGTCCCGGATGCTTTACGTCTCTAACTCGTGTCCATCAAACTTGTTCAATCTGGCGATTTCGATCAAGCAACATCATTCACAGAGCATAAAGCATCCGTATAAATTATGTAGGTACGCGCAAATGTTACTAATATTTGTAACTCTGTAAATAATGTAGAAATAGTCGTTACATTTTAACGAGACATTAACGCGGGAGTGTTGGGGTAAAATATGAAGATTATAACGCGCGGTGGAATCTGCGAGACAATATGCAGCGAAGACCTTTCACCGTGAGACGATCGATCGGTGATCATTAGAGAAACGCTGTTTAAGGAAACTCGATCCGTTCGATTCAGATGATCATGGCTGCTCCCCGAGTCAGACCGACACTGAAACGTTTCGCTTAACGGGATCGAATCCAGGTTCCTAAAGTGGCCTTAGTTAGGGAGAAAATTCGTGCCCGTAATTGGAGCATGTTGCTTTCGTTCTTATCCTTGTCGGCTTTTCGAGTGCAGTAATTAGAATGAAGAAAAACAACCGCGAGAAAGACAAGGAAGCGTATAGTTATTGCGTAACGCGTAGAAGAGAAGAAAGAAAGCAGAAAAAAAAAGTAATATTCGTAGAGATTAGTGTCAAGGAAGACGGGAGAGGTGTCAAAGAGATTCTCGACGTAACTCTGGCGGTAAAAAGCGTTCCATTCGATATTTCCATTCACCCTTGCGAAACACGCGCGCCAGGTTGCGTCGTTTTTTGTTTTTCTTTCTTATTTTTTTTTCTAGATCGAATTTAACGATTCCGTTCACTATTTATTTGCTCACCGCGAAATTTCAACGCGTAAACCTCACTCATTGAGATTCACTCGTCTTTGCGGTTATTGGAGATGGAAGCAAGTTCAATATACGATGTTGTCATTGATCGGTTAGTAAAGATTGGTACAGCTGGTAATACATTAGGTTGGTCAACAAGGTTTCTTCTTTAATATAATTCTACGATGCTAGAGAGCGTCACTAGCGCAGCGAAAGTAGTATGACGAGAATCTACCATATTAAAAACAAATCAATTGCGATACAAAAGTTTCACTTTATGAAATTCAAAATATTTTACAAAAATAATTTCGTAAAAACGCTAGTGAATCAATGTAGGTTGGGAAAGCACACTCTTAGCTACCTGACTGAAAGTATATTTCATATCTATCATCAATCAATGCTGCCTGGTGCAGCAATAACACGATTACCGATAATCATTCTTCTCTCTTAAAGTACTGATAAACAGTTCGAAACTGTTTAGCTCAATTCGAACGTACTTGCATATATTTGAATTCCACCTCCAATATCAACACACGATCATCGTGCCGAAACATACGAGTGATTGATTGACGAACGCGAACATCGAATCAATGTCCCTCCTCCTTTTATACGTAACTTTCTCGAAAGTCATAGAAGTTTGATCGTGTAAAAGTACTTAACCCTCGGACGCGACAAACATCGTTGTCCGCTAATACACATATACATCAGCACATATACATAGTTGTACGTTTATTCATGGTGCCTCCGTTTTCTTTATCACGAGTGGAGAAATACATTTAAACGACTTACTCGCAGACTCACAATTCACGAACGCTTTAGCAGGCTCGATCGTGGCGGGGGGTGCGGTTGCTCGTGGGCAGCACACTTGCACCTGGTCGCGTTTCGCGCTTTTGTAGATAAAAGAGAAACAGCCCCTTTGGTTCATTGCTGCTGAATACGCTCGAAACGGAGCCGTTAAAACACGAAATACTCGATCGCGACGATTCGTGGTCACCGACGATAAACTAACGAGCGAAATGTGTTGCCGGTCAGTTCTAGCCAGTTCGACATCATTTATCCATGCAATTTATGACGAAGGAGTAGCACGCCTGAACCGACAACCGGCAATGCCATACTCGAAATCGTTGCGGCTTAAAACTTGTATTCGCGTTAATTGTCGATTAACCGAGACACCAGAATCGATGCTCGCTTTCGAGGATCGTCGAGAGCTTATATTTTAATTGGATTAAGTGCTTTGGATTTTCCAGAACAACGGGATTACGTTCTAATTATGATAGATTTCACGGACGAACGAGAACGTGCCTGTCGTTCGTAAAAGCGGATCGTTATTTATTTGTTAAAGACATTTCATTCATTGTATTCTATTTAACGTTATCGCGAATTGTCTTCCTCTCTTTGCTTAATTTATTTACTCTCATTTTTTTAAACTGCGTGTTTGTCATGTATAAATGCGGACATTAACGCGTATATCATAAAAAATTAACAACGAAGATTTTTATATTTTTTACTTGTACACAATGTATGATTACGTAACGAAACGCTTAAGAGATTCAAACGTTATCGTCCACGAACAAAGATGAGTTTTCGTGTTTTTGTACAGGTAGTATTTAAGCGAGTAATTCGCGTATACTCCGTTATCAGATAAAGATGTACATTTAATAATAAATTTGTTTTTAAAATGTTCGTCTATCTTTTCACCGTTTATAAAAACCTTTTTAGAAACTTCCATGAAGATATCCGAACCTCAGCTTCAGAATATAATGAACCACACGTTTGAATTTTGAAAGGAAAACATGTCGAATCGGTAATTGTAAGAAAATGTTCATCATAATACTTACGATAATATACGTGGTGGACAAAAATAGGTAAATACGGCGGAGAACTGATAAAATAAACAATATATAAAATAAAACATCACTGGGTATATGAATTTAGTATCGTGAACGTTGTAAATGCACATGCGCATTGCTCTTGGTTACCAGCATGCTCGAACCAATTATGTCCAATAGACACAGTCACAGTATAAGAAAGCACAGTAGGCTCACTCTGCCCAAAAGTGGCCCAAAAGTTGTCACTCGCGCATGACCGAATCGCACAACCAGCAACATGGCGATCTTTTGGTCATGAGATCAAAGGTGCCGACACGGAGTGAGCATACTGTGCTTTCTTATACTGTGACTCAGTCGAACAAGTTATATTTTTTTTCAAAAATAATATTGTGTATGCTATTGTATTTGTATATGTAAAATATTGTACATACTAGTCCGAAAATATGTATCAAACATTAATTTTGTTATTTATGTTTATTTTTAAACAAGGAGCTGGTTTTGAAAATTGTAAACCTAATGTAGGCAAGTAAAAGGACGTACTTATTGAAATATATGATGAACATTTATATGGCTAATACAGGTTAATTTGATGTGAATGTTTTATGACTCTTAATTTATAACTTTAAATTTTTTAGCGATCATTGGTGGCGGTATTGGTGGTGCAGCAAGTTCACATTTTCTTACAGAATTATTTAAAAATGATCTTAATATCGATTTATATGAAGTAAACACTATTGGGGGACGTTTAGCTACTGTCAAAATTGACGATAACGAATTCGAAGCTGGCGGTTCAATTATACATTCGCAAAATAAATATATGCAAGAATTTGTTAAATTGCTTGGTATCCTATTTAATACAATATTACAAATGTTTGTTTTATAAATGTTTGCTGTGATTAAAATATTTCTTTCCTTAGGTTTAGAACATAGATCAAATAATGATCAAAGAACAAGCATTTGGAATGGTAATGAAATAGTATTTGAAGAAAGTAAATGGGAAATAATAACTTTGGTTAAATTAATTTATAAGTACGGTATTCAGCTGCTTAGTCTTAACAGGTATATTATGTATTTCTTAAAATATTGCACCATTTACTTTTTAAAGTGTGATTATAACTATAAATTTATATTTATCGCATATCATAAGAATAAATTTTATCAATTTTAAACAGATATATAAGTTCTATATTAAATAACTTTGAAAAAGTATACGATCTACAGGATGCTGGATTTACCTTCATGAATATCACTAGTCTATTATCGGCTATGAATGCAGAATTTCCAAAATCCTTACAAGTATCTATTAAAAGTGAACTTTTAAATTTGGGATACTCAGAAAAATTAATTGATGAAATTGTTCAGACCACATTAGTAGTAAATTATGGACAAGACATAAATGTTCATAGTTTTGTTGGCTTTATTTCTTTAGCTGGAGCAGGTTCCAACTTCTGGTCTGTCAAAGGTGGAAACAAAAAGGTCTTTTTTGTAAATTGTATGAAAATATATATGTATGAAAATATATTCTTGTACAAGAATTAATAGTATTTACATGTCTTAGGTACCAGAGCATTTAATATACAGAAATAAAAATGTAAATGTTGTACCATCACGTGTCATGAAAATTGTTAATATATTAACAAATGATACTAAAAATCTATATGAAGTGCAATATCGCAATGAAGGTAATAAAAGTAATATACTAGCTAATAATATATAAAATGATTTAGGAAATTTATTTCAGATAGTACAGTGATAATGAAATCAACGTATGATATTGTAATTATTGCAACTCCACTTACCCATGATCAGAAATTTCCTATAACTTTTGAAGGATTTCCAAATAATGATTTTTATAGTACTGGACAATATCATGAAACTATAGCGACATTTGTCAAAGCAAATTTGAAACCATATTACTTTGGTCTACAGGAAGAGTTAGATGCTATTTTAAGTTGTGATCCAAATAAAACAATAATTAGCTCTGTAGGAAGATTAAATTCTGTGGAAGGTACATTAAAAAATAGCAAAATTTGGAAAATATTCAGCAATCAACCATTGAAAACACAAATTATAAATGAAATGTTTTCAAATGTAAGATTAATTGGTAACATTCGTACAAATTATTAATGTGAAGTTGTATCAAATATCATGAAAAATTAATTCATTATTTAAGGTCAAAGAAGTAAAACAAGTCAATTGGAAGGCATATCCAGAATATTCAACAAAAATCCAAGAAGCAAAATTTAAACTACACAATGCACTTTATCATGTGAATGCTATTGAATGGGTTGCTAGTGCAATGGAAATGAGTGCAATAAGTGGAAGAAATGTGGCACTTCTAGCACATCAAGATTTTTCTCAGAAATATTGCTTTAAAGAAAATGAAGCAGTAAAAGAAAAATCTTATGAAAATACACCATCTAATGAACTGTAATAAATAAATAAACATGTCTATAAATATAAGTACATTAAATTTTAAAAATATATGTACATTATATTTCTTCATAGAATGAGTGGACTTTGATTTTATTTGAAACTAGTGGAACGCCCCGTGCTATGCACAGGGAATTAATTAGTTAACCTTGACCCCCTGCGCAGTCCTAAACCGTAAAAAAATGACATGCACAGTCAATTTTATACAAAGAATATAATAATCATTTAAAAAAGCCGCCACAAATGCTGTTAAGAGTGCCATCTAACAACAAACTTCTGAACTATTACGAGCACGTGCAAAGTACCAACCGAATTCTGTCGGTAATTAATAGATTACACATCAACGGTAATATACCATCAGCGAAGTTTCTATTGCAGTTCCGCGTGTCACTATTAGATGGCGCTGCGTCGAACCTGCATAAAGGGGCGTCCAGATTAGGCAAGTGCCTGTCAAAATAGCCTAATGTGAACGACATTTAATACGGCCCAAAAAAGCAATTGTCTGATTTGTGTATTCTGCTTTTTTAACCGACTTCGAAAAAGGAGGAGGTTACTCAATTCGATCAGTATATTTTTTTTTTTTTTTTTTTTTTTTTTTTTTTTTATTATTTTTATTTTCTATGTGTGCCCGCCTATTACGCCTAGCTGGATGCACCGATCGGAACGAAACCTTTTGCATCTGGTAGGTTCTGACTCCCCATTGGTACCATTATCAAAAAATTTTTCATTTTTCAATTGCAAAGTGTTGTTATTGCAAAAAAACCGGCAACTTTTGAAATAAACTTTTCTCGATTTTAGTGCGCTTTTAATATCTTATCACGGACATGATTCTGAACAATTTTGTTCATATAAAAATTTCGCGGAAAGCTTTAGTTTTCGAGATATTAGCGAAAAATTGTTGAAAAGTTTTGAAATCAACTTTGGACGATTTTAATGTCCTTTTAATATGTTATCAGGTGCACGATTCTGAACAACTTTTTCCTTATCCGCAATTAAGGGGAAGCTTTAGTTTTCGAGTTATTAGCGAAAAACTATTGTTACTAATACAGTATTCACTCCGTAAATGTTACTTTTGCCGGTCTCGATTGTACATTTACGGTAGAGGTCCTACATTCTTTGTAGTGTGCCGAACGTAGAAAGAGACAGCCATACAAAAGACAAAGAGGGATAGAGTTTCGAGCGTTCGGCAAACATGAAAGACTCGTGCGTGTTGTGTCTTTTAAATTAAAAAATTAAAATTCTTTATTTTTGGTTTTTCGTCAATGGAACTTTTACCATCGTATTTGTCTCGTTTTTCTGATTAAAATGACACCAAACACGATATGATTACGATCGTAATTACTTATGTAACAAGCCATAAAAGTTTGGGATGTAACATTTACGGTAGAGGTGCGAATTCCTTCTAAAGGCTTGCTATACAAGTAATTATGATTTTAATTATACCGTGTTTGGTACCATTTTAATCAGAAAAACGAGACGAATACGATAATCAAAGCTTCATTGATAAACCCCAAAAATAAAGAATTTTGATTTTTGAATTTAAAAGACAGAAGACGCACGAGTGTTTCATGTTTGCCGAACGCGTCAACTTTCTGCTTCTCTCTCTTTTCTATTCGCCGTCCTCTTTTATGTTAAAAACTTTAATCACTCGTTACACACACAATTGTTAACGTAATTATATCATGTTTGGTGTCATTTTAATCAGGAAATCTAGACAAATACAAGAGTAAAAGTTTCATGAAAAAAAAAATAGTAAGAAATAAGAAAGTTACAATCTTTTCCTTTGCTTGCATTAGTATGTGTCTCACCGATATTCAATCCTCGTCGTTTCGGCGACCGATCCTGTTTCATTCTTGACTGATTTCGAGGGGGATCCCCCAGTAGTGGGGATACAATTTTAACATTTACGGTAGAGATCTTTTTAACATTTATGGAGTGAATACTGTATATTGAATTCTACGTATGCCTCCGTGCCTCTGGTGGTGTATGAGTCAACATGCAATCGCCGATTATATTTACCAATTTTACAATTAATAAAAAAAAAAAATTGAAAAACGAATATCCATGTTGTCTTTTACTTAATTATGTTCATGGCATTTACGCGGACAAAAAAAAAGCCCGGAAGAACTATCTCACAGTATCCTATAAAATTCTCCCCATTCCACTAAAAAGCGTGAAATAAAATAATTTTAAGAAAAAAAATACACCGACTTCGAAATGCACTAAAAAGTATAAAATAATTTCTATTTCATTCAATCATACAATTACGTCACAGATATGAATGAAACCTATTTACTCGTTAGGTAGTGTATTAAATACATTTCAACCTTTTCGGAGGCGGCGCAAAATTAAAAATACCTCAGTAAACGTTGCTGCCAATAACCAGTTGACTGTGGTATGGCGTATTGGAAATTAATAAATCCTGAAAAAGAATACGAACCATTATAGATATATCTGGTAATATACATAAATGTAACGACTGCATCTTCATTTCGCAACGTTTCTGATATAAATGAAATTGAATCGACTTCGTTCGCATGTGGAAGCCATGGATCTAAGAACCTATAAACGGAGCCCACAACGCGGGAATTACCAAATTTGCGGCAGATGGGCTCTATCTTTATAGTATATGCGGCGATCGAGTCTTTTCGTCGCATACTCTATGAATCTAGATAGACCATAGTTCCATTCTATACGCATTAACACCTACTTCGCGGCGTGCTGTCGAGTTATATGTATAGAAAAAAAAATAGCTATACAAGCTTTGCCTATGTTCGGCTGTGCAAAGGTTGACATGTTCAAGAAAATCTTTTAATTTTGCGCCGCCTCCGAAAAGGTTGAAATGTATTTAATACACTACCTAACGAGTAAATAGGTTTCATTCATATCTGTGACGTAATTGTATGATTGAATGAAATAGAAATTATTTTATACTTTTTAGTGCATTTCGAAGTCGGTGTATTTTTTTTCTTAAAATTATTTTATTACAAGATCCTGTAGTAGGGCGCACCCTAATATGTACATATTTTTATGACAATTACGTTCTAGAATTAGGTGTTAATAATGTATCTATCTATTCATAAAATATATTGTCATTTGATGTAAAAAAGTGTTTGAAAATAAATATGAATAAAAACATGCATTTACATATTTACTTATTTATAAATCCCATCATTCCGATCCCCACAAATTGCTCCAAATATTAAAAAATAAACAATAAAAAACAAAATATTGATATTGCTAATATTTGCACCAGGAAAATGCATTATGATGAAGTATTTTTTGTGCTTCGTGCAATTTTCGTGACGTCAAATTCCAAGAATTCCCCGGCGCGATTTTTGAAATTCCACCGACCGATTTTGAGAATTTGTATCAGGAGAACATAAGTTGCGAGGAGGTATCCCTCGTGCCACTTCTTGGAAATTTCGTGACGTCAAATTCCAAGAATTCCCATTCGCGATTTTTGAAATTCCACCGACCGATTTTGAGAATTTGTATCAGGAGAATATAAGTTGCGAGGAGGTATCCCTCGTGCCACTTCTTGGAATTTTCGTGACGTCAAATTCCAAGAATTCCCCGGCACGATTTTTGAAATTCCACCGACCGATTTTGAGAATTTGTATCAGGAGAACATAAGCTGCGAGGAGGTATCCCTCGTGCCACTTCTTGGAATTTTCGTGACGTCAAATTCCAAGAATTCCCCGGCGCGATTTTTGAAATTCCACCGACCGATTTTGAGAATTTGTATCAGGAGAACATAAGCTGCGAGGAGGTATCCCTCGTGCCACTTCTTGGAAATTTCGTGACGTCAAATTCCAAGAATTCCCCGGCGCGATTTTTGAAATTCCACCGACCGATTTTGAGAATTTGTATCAGGAGAACATAAGCTGCGAGGAGGTATCCCTCGTGCCAATTCTTGGAATTTTCGTGACGTCAAATTCCAAGAATTCCCCGGCGCGATTTTTGAAATTCCACCGACCGATTTTGAGAATTTGTATCAGGAGAACATAAGCTGCGAGGAGGTATCCCTCGTGCCACTTCTTGGAAATTTCGTGACGTCAAATTCCAAGAATTCCCATTCGCGATTTTTGAAATTCCACCGACCGATTTTGAGAATTTGTATCAGGAGAACATAAGCTGCGAGGAGGTATCCCTCGTGCCAATTCTTGGAATTTTCGTGACGTCAAATTCCAAGAATTCCCCGGCGCGATTTTTGAAATTCCACCGACCGATTTTGAGAATTTGTATCAGGAGAACATAAGCTGCGAGGAGGTATCCCTCGTGCCACTTCTTGGAAATTTCGTGACGTCAAATTCCAAGAATTCCCATTCGCGATTTTTGAAATTCCACCGACCGATTTTGAGAATTTGTATCAGGAGAACATAAGCTGCGAGGAGGTATCCCTCGTGCCAATTCTTGGAATTTTCGTGACGTCAAATTCCAAGAATTCCCCGGCGCGATTTTTGAAATTCCACCGACCGATTTTGAGAATTTGTATCAGGAGAATATAAGTTGCGAGGAGGTATCCCTCGTGCCACTTCTTGGAATTTTCGTGACGTCAAATTCCAAGAATTCCCCGGCGCGATTTTTGAAATTCCACCGACCGATTTTGAGAATTTGTATCAGGAGAACATAAGCTGCGAGGAGGTATCCCTCGTGCCAATTCTTGGAATTTTCGTGACGTCAAATTCCAAGAATTCCCCGGCGCGATTTTTGAAATTCCACCGACCGATTTTGAGAATTTGTATCAGGAGAATATAAGTTGCGAGGAGGTATCCCTCGTGCCACTTCTTGGAATTTTCGTGACGTCAAATTCCAAGAATTCCCCGGCGCGATTTTTGAAATTCCACCGACCGATTTTGAGAATTTGTATCAGGAGAACATAAGCTGCGAGGAGGTATCCCTCGTGCCACTTCTTGGAAATTTCGTGACGTCAAATTCCAAGAATTCCCATTCGCGATTTTTGAAATTCCACCGACCGATTTTGAGAATTTGTATCAGGAGAACATAAGTTGCGAGGAGGTATCCCTCGTGCCACTTCTTGGAATTTTCGTGACGTCAAATTCCAAGAATTCCCCGGCGCGATTTTTGAAATTCCACCGACCGATTTTGAGAATTTGTATCAGGAGAATATAAGTTGCGAGGAGGTATCCCTCGTGCCACTTCTTGGAATTTTCGTGACGTCAAGTTCCAAGAATTCCCCGGCGCGATTTTTGAAATTCCACCGACCGATTTTGAGAATTTGTATCAGGAGAATATAAGTTGCGAGGAGGTATCCCTCGTGCCACTTCTTGGAATTTTCGTGACGTCAAATTCCAAGAATTCCCCGGCGCGATTTTTGAAATTCCACCGACCGATTTTGAGAATTTGTATCAGGAGAACATAAGTTGCGAGGAGGTATCCTTCGTGCCACTTCTTGGAATTTTCGTGACGTCAAATTCCGGGAATTCTCATGTTCTCTTGATACAAATTCTCTATTTCGCATGTGTAAATTTTTATTCCGTTGGGTATGTTAGGTAACAATAAATACACAGTGATTGTTGATAAATTTTTCTTTATTTTCACCAATTTTCATACAGTGCATAACGTAATTACACTTATTGTTAAATCATTTAAATACTTACCTGTGGAACACACTTTTTTTTTTTTTTTTTTTTTACGTGGGGGAAATCTTCCAAAGATACCCGGCACCCTTGGGGGAGGGTGCGTGGTTATGTGGGATTTTTACCCACTAAAACCCCCACGGTGGTCCTTCCCTGACGCATGAAGTGGGGGGCCCAAGAATTCTTAAAGAACACGACTGGGGGCCCCGCACCATTTCTGTCATCCCTGGGGCGGCGGGAAATGTCATCCCCTCCCTCCCCCCCCCCCTCTCTAATAAAGCCTAAACTAATCTTTACGGCAGTGCCCGGACCACCGAAGCACCGCCGTTGCCCCGGGGCAGCGTACAGGGCGTCCTGGGGCCCCTTCCAGGACGCCACTGCCCCTACGGCGGCTCTGCATGGTTGTGGCGTAATGCCTCCCCGGAGCCGCCGCTACCCTACTGTAATCAATTAACCTTGACCCCCTGCGCAGTCCTAAACCATAAAAGATAGATTATGCACAGTAAATTTTTTACAGAGGCCTAACTCAGTAAAGTCAATTGGACCACTCTCAATGATGACGTAATTATTTTTTAAATTGGAGCAATTTTGATTGTTCGGAAATTTGTTGCCCAGGATCCGCTATTCTCTTATAGAAACGTTGACCCTTGCGTAGTTCTAAATCGTAAAAGATAGACATGCGCAGTAAATTTTTACAAAAAATGTAATCAAAGAAAAAAGTAATCGAAGCACGCACAATGATGGAGGAATTAGTTTTTATGTATCCCTTAAAAAATGTCCCTTAATAAGGGTTTTACTGTACTATCATTGTGAAAGTACACATTTTTCTGCCTTATTTTCAAGCATGTGTACAACATCTCAGTGTAACTCACGAACATGTTTCGGCGTTATAATATGATATATAAAAGAACGATCGTACGTAAATATGAAAATTTAAACCATTTGTTTTAGATTTTTCCTATTAACTCTTTAGAACCGGCATCGTGATACCGAAAAGGAGCATGCGCATTGCTTATGGTTACGAAATATGTTTGACAAATCAGAGCCAAGATGCGCAGGATAAACAAGAAAGTAGTCGTTTCAGAAGTCTGTTCCTACGTGGACTGAAATGTACTTGAAACTACGTATCGCTTCGTGATGCGATAATTATAAATTACTATGATTGCTCAAATCAAAAATAATATACCACATTTAACACAAAATCATTGTGCACTTTTTCGAACTATCCAATGTACTAACGCTAAAGTTTATAGCGCAAATTTAAAAATCTGTGAAAATATAACCTAGTTAACCTGAGAAGAAAACACACAAATGTCAACATTATGCTCAGTGGACGTACTGAAAATGTGATCTCATCGGCAAAATAGTATTTGTCATATTGTACGTAATGTCATAATATTTTATATAAAAAAATAGTGTAATGGAAAATCATTCCGTTCGTATAAACTATGCGCTAACACCTCGCGACACAGAACAACCATTAATACACGATAGCCAAACTAAACAATACGGAGAGAATAGTAAAAGGCGTGAAGAAATACTAGTATTAACAAGTGAAGTAAAAGGTGGCTTATTTTATCCCAGGGCTTTATTATTTCTAACATTATGGTACTTCTTCAGTGGATGTACATTGTTTTTAAACAAATACATATTATCTTACATGGAAGGCGATCCTACAATTTTGGGTAAATGAATTTGAAATAATTCATCTAATTATTTAGATGAAATAATTCATCTAAACTTAAATCTTCCCATTCATTATTTTTGGACATTTAAAAATATCTGTAATTTATAAAAACTGCTTTTGTAATTTATATTTTAGTTTTTGAATATAAGATTATAATTTCAATATTTTATAAATTTGTTTGTAATGCTAAATATTAACTTATTTGAGTAGGTGCTTGTCAGATGTTAATGACCGCAGTTTGTGGATTTATACAAATGTATTTTCCATGTGGAATGTATAAAGCAAATCCTAGGTTAATGAGACCAGCAGGTTTTTATAAACATATGATATTGGTAGGGTGTACAAGATTTACAACTGTAGTACTAGGATTAGTCTCACTCAATTATGTAGCAGTGAGTTTTACAGAAACTATTAAAAGTAGTGCTCCACTTTTTACCGTCCTTATTAGCAGATATTTATTAGGTAAGAAACAATGATGCATTTAACTTATTCTATTTTGTTTCCTACTATTAATAAAATTCATTTAATCGTTCTTTTTAAATTAATTTAAGATTGTGTTAAAAAAGATTTATGTATTAATTATATAATTATAATATTCTATTTATAGGAGAACATACAGGGTTATATGTAAATTTATCTTTAATTCCGGTAATGGGTGGACTAGCTCTATGTTCAGTAAATGAAATCAGTTTTGATCTCAGGGGATTTATTGCTGCTATGGCTACAAACGTAACAGAATGTTTGCAGAATGTTTATTCGAAAATGTTAATTAGTGGAGACAATTTTAAGTACACGTAAGTATCATATAAATTAATCTTGCAATGTTTCATTAAAAATATATGTTTGTATATTTTAGTGTAATTACAATATATGTAAAATTACAGACCTGCAGAGCTACAATTTTATACCAGTATAGCATCAATTGTGGTACAAGTACCAGTTTCAATTTTGTTAGTAGATTTAACAACACTTGAACATTCTTTGAGTTTTAAATTATTCACAGCATTTCTTTTAAATGGAGTGTTTTTCCATTTTCAAAGTATCACTGCATATGTACTTATGGATTACATTAGTCCTGTGACACACAGGTTTGTCTTATCAGTTCTTATGTAACATAATTATGCTACTTAAAATGTTTAGATTTGAAATCAGTTATTAAAAATAGCATATTTTGTTACAGTGTTGCTAATACAGCAAAGAGAGCTTCATTAATTTGGCTTTCAGTTCTGTTGTTTAACAATCCTGTAACTGGTCTATCAGCAATGGGAACATCTTTGGTCATAGCAGGAGTATTATTATATAATCGAGCACAAGAATATGATAGATTGAATAAAGCAAAATTACGATACAATTCGAAAGTTAATTTACAATAATTTTATATTAACGTCATTTAAGAATTTATAATTGATAACAGATTGTTAAATTAAATGTAAAATTCCACAAAAAATTAAAATGAATTTAGTTTCAACTTTTCCAATACAGTATTTTATTAATAATTAATAATTTATATTCTCAGTTAAAGTAGGAAGGTGAAAATATAATTTACATCCTAGTTGCATTTTTAATTAATAACTTTAATTGAATACATATAATGGTATAAATCAATGTGATTGCAAAAATGATGTCAAATGTAAAATATATACAAAACAAATTGTAAATAATCTTTTATTGAATAAACATATATATGTACATACTTCATATGTCACAGATTTTAACTGATCATAATTACATAAAATAATTGTATTCAAGTTTTCAATTTGTACATAAAGTCTAATTTAAATATTTACTTAAAACTGTTATTATATTTTAAAATTCTGCATAAAACGTAAGTAGTATAAAATGCATAAAAGAGGCAGTATTAATATTATGCGGAATGTCCAAATTTAAATGATAATAAATTTCATTTTGACCAATTTGGTACACAGAAGTGAGATATTACCAATTATGTACAGTAGTTGCAAATTTTGCAACTTAATTGTATTACAAAATTACAATTTAAAAGAGTATATCATATTAATACATTCATAGACTAGCTTTTAGTGCTTGATCAAGATCATCTAAGAGATCTTGTTCTGTTTCAAGACCAATGGACAAACGAACTAATTGCTCGGTAATACCTAACGCTATTCTAGTTTCTTCAGAAATTGATGCGTGAGTCATGACACATCTATATAAAAGATTTAGAGATAAATAATAAAATATGTATTTCCTATATTATATAGTAAATTGTCATTTACTTACGGTAATTCAGCAAGGGATTCAAAACCACCAAGTGATTCAGCTAATGTAAATACTTTTAGTGCCTTTAAAAATTTTGTACTATCTCCTTTAATATAGACAGAAATCATTCCACTATAACCAGACGTTTGTTTGAGAGCAAGTTCATGTTGCGGGTGAGATGGAAGATCTATAATCCAATAAAACTATTATTTAATGAAACTATATTACATCTACATAAGGAGGTAGATAAGAAAGTTATGTGGCTGATAATTTATATAAATACATACACGGATGAATTACTTGTTTTACACAAGGATGAGTTTCTAAAAACTTTGCAACTGCTAATCCATTCTTCATATGCTTTTGCATTCTGATTTCTAAAGTTTTTAAACTTCGATTAACCAAGAAACAGTCAAAAGGTGATGGAACAATGCCCATAGCTGAAATGATAAAAAAATAGTAAATAATATTAACTAACATTAATTTGAAAGTATAATTGCACTACAATTAAAAAAAAAAAAAACCTTACCATTTTGTAAAAATCGAAGTCTTGTTGCAATATCATCCCTATTTGTAATTGCTGCACCCATAATAACATCTGAATGTCCATTCATGTATTTTGTCAAAGAATATACTACAATATCTGCACCTAATTCCAATGGTTTCTATAATAAAATATACGTCGATTATTTGATTTACATATTATATTGAATTATGTCGGATAAGAAAATTTACCTGATAATAACTTGTTAAAAAGGTATTGTCTACTACTAAAATAATTTCAGGATTTTTATGCCTCAATATTTCAGCAACTGCCTTAATATCAACTAATTTGAGTAAAGGATTAGTTGGTGTCTCTAACCAAACCATCTGAAAAAAGATGCAAATATATCTACATATTTATAAGAATAAATCTTCCATTCAGTATTAAACTGTGTTTACAATATTAAATAGAAATACAAAACTTTTTTATACCTTTGTATTTGGTTTTATGTGTTCTATAATATTATTTGGATTTGTCATATCAATAAAAGTTATTGAAACATCGTTTGTAACTAAACAATGTTGAAAGTAACGGTTAGTTCCACCATAAATATCATCACAAGATACTAAATGATCTCCCGATTTTAATAATGAAGATATTACTGTTGTAGCACCCAAACCAGATGCAAAAGTAAATCCGTGTTTCCCATTGTCCAAAGCAGCTAAACATGTTTCCAAAACTTTTCTTGTAGGATTGCCACTTCTACTATAATCAAAACCCTGAAAGGTAAGAAATCATAAAATGATATAATTCTTTAAAAAATTTTCCTTTCCCTACACTTTTCTTTCTTTTTATTTATTCAAAATCTTACTCTATGTTCTCCAGGTCCATCTTGACGATAAGTAGTGGACATTGAAATAGGAGGTATTATTGCACAATGATTCCATTGTAATGGATCTTGTCCAGCATGTATGGCTTTAGTAGCAAAACCTTCATTCGTTGACATACTAGAAAACATTTAAAATATTCATTGCACCATTGGGAAAATTAAAATTAAAAGAAATTTTAAAATATCTGTGATAGTTAATAAAGAAAGCATATATACATAAACTGAAATTTAAATGCTCAAACCGAAATGAACTACACATATGCTTGCAACTTTCATCGTACACACATAAATTACATCATACTATTGGATTCTTATGAATAATATCTCAATATAAATCCAGGATTTAGATTATGTTATAACTCTTAAGAGCTTTATTACTACTTATCTTTCAAACTGTAATCCAAGTTGATAATTTTAACTTTAATTAAGAACTGTAAATACTCATCAAGTTTAAGATTTTTTATATTTCTCACTTTAAAAAAAATGATAAATACATGAAATAAAATACTAATCTTACATAGAACTCTAAATTTCTTGCTTTCGAAAAAGTGATAATTATATGAAATAAAATACTAAATTTCATGCTTTCGAAAAAATAATAAAATACTAAACTTACATAGGGCTCTGAATAATTTGAATTAATCTTATACACATTCATATTGAAGAAACACGAAATTATTACTTACTTGAATTAAAGAATCTACAAACGGAAGAAAATTCACTAAAAGAAAGTAATTGTTAATTGAATGATTGAAAATTAATATAATTCTTGAAATGTTAACAATAACACGTTAAGTGTTAAAATAACAGATTTTACACGTGGCACTGTCTATTTATGACTTCAGCAGGGATCAGGCGTGCTACTTATAATATGCCGATGCTCGTGATTGGAGTAAAGAGTAGGGATACAACTATATGAAATTGTCCGAGTTAATGTTATTAACCTCTACATCTGCAAAGAAAATGTGTATCATAGATTGTCTTTCAGCAAACGGAGTGTTGATGATGATTTTGCGTTCTTTTGCGCATGTTAAGTATAGCAAAGCTCAAACATACGCAACAATATTAGCGATGTAATATGTTTTAATGTATTATTAAATACAAGGAAATATTTTATTTTGTATAATTTTTTATTTATCGTTTAATCAAATGATTAGAAACATCTAACATTCTTTAATAATTTCAAAAGAGAATATTGGTCAGTTCTTATATACACGATAGAACATGCAACCAATGCGATGTGTTCCCACCATAATTAAATCGATATTTACTCGATTATTCGCGAGCTATCAACCTTCGGCGAGTGAAGTTTCTTTCTTAAACGAATCACTTTAATTGACACTTGAAATACTACATTTGAAAGGAATAATACACTGAAATGAGAAAAGTAAAGGGAATTATTTCATTATTGCTGATATTTTTTGTTAATATTGTACGTAGTGATGTGTTTTATAATCTTCTGAATCGAGAGGATCCGTGCATTAATCTATGTGAAAAAACACCGTTGTCTTTTGCAAATGTACGTATTAAATCATTAAATATACATATTCATTTAGTTGTATAACGTATCTAAATAATAAAACAACTTTTAATTTTAGAATAAATATGTCAAATCATGTTGTCAACGAGGTTGTAGGTTCTTCAATTTAGTGGACTTACATTATGGATTAGAATCAAACAGTTTAAATGGTACAAGAGATGCCTGCGAAGCTTGTACGTAAATATTATATTATTATAGCATTTAAATAATTATTTAATTATTTATTAATAATTAATATTTCTTTTTATTTTATTATAGCATGTACAGAAGCATATACAGCACCACAGGATCGTTCTGCATGTAGTACTGGTTGTGATTTTATGGCTAAACAACGTACTTCAGATTTATTATCATTATTTTCTGTTGCAATCTATGTGGAAGAAGGAGTTAATTCCAATATAGTTCTAATGTCACCTGATATACCTGAAAATGATATTTTATCTGATCCAGGATTACGAAAGGAACTTCTTCCTGGTTGGTGGGATTCAAATGGATTTAAGTTACCACAGACATATATTAAAACTGTCCCATTAGATGCTGGGGTAAGTTTTAATTTTAGAAAAATTTATATCTTAAATTAAAAGCAAAGAACACAATTCTAATATAGTAATATTTCATAAAAATATATGTATGCACTTCATACAAATATTAAATTTTGTACATAACTTAATATATTTCTTTTGTTATGTCATTTTTATTCTTGTGACTGAATTATTTGGCATGCCTAGACCTAGTTACATAATAAAAGGTATTTATTATCTAATTTAATACCTAATAATAAAAATATAGACTGTGGATTATGGCATACCATCAGACTACTTTCGAGAAAGTGACCAATCAGCTTCAATACCTGGATCTGATTGGCTTCAGTGTGCTTCAAAACATATTGGACTACCTCATTGGCTTCTGGCTTCTGCTATCGCAGCAGCAGCACTATCTGCATTTTGGTTGTGTTTATATCCAGAAAAATCTGCAGATCCTTATAGAGAAATACTTATCGAGAAATCTGATATTTCTCCAACATTTGCATTGTACATACCAGAAGCACCATTGCATAAAAAACCTCCTCCTAAATATACGGAAAGTGTTGATGCAACAGAAAGTAACATGAAAGTTTAGCTAAGAATTTTAGTGGTACAATTTTAAAGTGGTTTTCAAAGATGTTTAAACATATTAATACAATTTTGAATAAAGGATGTTTGTATTAAATATAGTAGAGCTTTATAAGCATTAAAATGATTAAAAGTAACTGCATTTTCTGTTACCAATAAAATTATTTATAGTTTAAAGATAAATTTCTAAGAATGTATATGAAAAAATTAAGCTTTAAAAGATTTATTCAGATTTTCAATCCTATGAGAACTAAAATCAAAGTAGATGGTAAAATAGGCTAAAAAATATTTTCTAGGAAAGCAATTTATGGTAATGTTGTGCACATATACACGCTGATATATTACTTTATATGCAAATATATTTCATTTTTTATAACATGAAATAATAACTGATCAGTTGTTTTCTTATAGATATAGTTATAAAAACCAGTACCGAAATGGAACTTGAAAAAAAAATATGTATGCACATGTAATAAGACTGCAAATTATGTACATACTTCGTTAGTAATTTAGTGAAAATCAAAAGTTTTTATATTTATAATGATGCATTATTTTTCTAAACATTATTTACAAATAGAAACAAAATTTACTTATATTAATTGCAATTTACGCAATATTTCTAAATCTTTGTTTGTTACACTTACATTGGTTAAAAATTTTAGTACTAAAATGTTTATTTTATTTAAAATGTAAAAATTGTAATTTTTAACTTTAAGACGTTTGCGTTATATGTATGCATTTTTTTATACATAAAATTATTATCTATAAAAATTATATAAAATTTTACTTGAAAATTGAAGAATAATTAAATTTTGAAAAAGGCATTTATAGGAATTATAATTATTAAATACATTATGTTGATATTTTAATTATAAACGATGATTTAGTTTTTTTATCTTTACTTCACACAAACAAACAGAATGTTGTATAAACTAATACGTCAAAAAATGAAATTGAAAATAGCCTTGAAATTTTTAAAAATATTATTTTACCATAAAATTTTCAAATATGGTGTATTATATTATATGGAAAATATATAACAAATAAAATCATAAATATTGAAATATGATTAAAAATTAATGTATAATTATATAATCAGTGTAAGATATTATTTAGAAATATTTAAGACTCCTAATGTATGTACCTTTGTACTAAAATATTAGGAAATATTACATAAAATTTAATGTGATTTGAAAGTAAGAAGTCAAATAATTATGCAATAACCAAAACTTTTTATAGTGTTAAATTTTTTAGCATAATATTAAAATTAAAAGTATGTTTTTAATTCAAAGATATTGATTAATAAGCTATAAAATTGATCGTTATAAATATTAAACACATATAAAAACTGTTGTCATAATTTTTAAGGAAAATACCGTCTTTTTTAGAAATCAATTTTTTTCAAGCAAATTTTACTTATTGAGTAAGTAACAGTGGGAATTGATTTAATTTTTAATTTCAGTATATGAATTATAAGCTAATTTCTATAAGTATGCGGTATGAATAAAACTAGATAATGTATTTTCATTATTCTGAAAGGAATTGTTAGAATTATCTAACATAAAATTTGTATAAAAGTCATAATAGAGTATTATTGTAGTTAAACGTTTACCTTCATTACTTAAGGTGGTCTAATATGTATGTATTAGAATATTTAATGTATAAGGAATTATATTCCAAAACCAAAGTATCTCATGTTCCTTACATAGGATATTGATAAATTCACTGTATTATTAATAAATATTTGTTATTCCGCTATATACAATGTAACAAATAAAATTATACAAAGGATATAGATAGTACTTGTTAGTTTACTCCATATTCGAATCATTTTATTTAAACAAAACAGAACAATTTTTATAGTTTTCAATACGAGACAGTAATTTAACGTTATCGCGTAACAAAGATAAAGATTAGCACCTTCCATAAACGTTAATTATAGTCATCAAACCAAAAGTACATTCCGCGGTACCGATTAAAATTTCACGTCCAAAAGTGTTCGCATAGAAAACAAGGCTTCTCAATTTTTAATTATTTTGTTACCTTATTCGCCATTGTTTTTAAGTTTCCTTATAATAAAGAATTATCTTTTTAATTCAAGATAACTGCAATATGTACAATATGAAAAAGTATCTTGAATCCAAAAAATAATTCAAACTCTTAATTGTAAAAAGAATTGATCTGTACAATAGTTATCACTTAATTTCGTTTAAATATTATCTTAATTCTAAATATTTAAAACATTTACAGCCAATAAAGTTTTGGATCGTCTCTCCTAACTTGAAGTTTTAATACATGCCTATATATTTTTAATGCTGGACCTAACAGTAAATCGAGTCCACTCAGAACATCGGACCGTTTCATTAACAGTAAAGAATGACCATCAATATCCTGAAACAATCAATATTATAAAAAGTTAACAAATAACTAGAAATAAGGGGATCAAAAATTCATACCTGTTGTCTGAACACTTCTGCTTCTTTTGGAAAAAGTCTTGCAAAATATTGATATACTTGTTCAGATGTCCAATCTGAAGCATCAGGTATATTTGGATCAATTCCGTCTCTTGGACTATCGTCGTCCATTTGGTCAGAAGATCCTCTGGCAGGTGACACTTGGGGACTTAAAACTGGAGGTAACACGGGTGGATTTGATGGTGTATCAGGTCTGTTATTAATCAGACCAATATTTTGGTTTATACTTGTTTTATAATGTTTTTGAATACAATCATTACATTGCCATTTTGAATTCGATTTAGGAATCATTATTCGTGGTGTGTGGCAATAATAATGATAGGCTTCATCACAAGTGAAACATGTTGCTAGAGGACCCTGTAAAATAATAATATTAAATTACCATATACAAAAGATAGACATGTTAGTCTTACTTCACTTACAGCATCTGAAGTTTCACAACATATCGTACAGCTTTTGCAACGTTCACATTGCCAACTGCTGCCTGCTTTTTGAATCATTTCTTCTGGGCTATAAATACAACTTGGATGTGCTGTAAATAAAAATAAATTTAAATGTCTCAGAACATTGATTTCTAAATGTTATAATATTTTCAATATGACAAATACCTCGTACTGTACAATCACGACAAGCAACTAGAGTTTCTTGTTTTTCTTTGGCACAAAGACTACACTGTCTACAAGGTCCATCTTTGACAGCTGATTTTGAAGAATCTTGAGGCTCTTGCGATACAGTAGATTTATTTTGAGATCCTGGTTGTCTTCCACGTTTTCTTTTTACAAGATTATTGTCAGAGGGATCAAATACTTTCTTAGCTCTCTGAAACATAATTTTTGTGCACTTGACAACTACACAAATTTAATAATAATGTAATCACTAGTGATAGGATCTAAGTATATTGCAAGTAAGTTTGAATCTAATTAAATAGCTTTAAACAGTTCTTGAATGCATCAAGAAAATAATAATAGTTTTGAATGTACTCATCAAATTTTAACGAAAAACTTTGAATCCTTACTGCAAAAGATATAAGAGATATTTCCAAGCATAATCGAACCTTGATCAAGTATATTTACTTACTAAAATCCTACAAATACTTGTTCTAGGTTCAAAATCAATTTGTATAATATGAGCACTTTGTAAGTTCATAGAAAAGAATATTGTCTTTTTATTGGTATTTGTATCCCACGAAGCAAAACTTTTGTTTTGAACATTGAGTATATTTGAATTTGATCCCATCTCTAGTAACCGCTACATATATAACGCGCACCTTTCTACGAGCACTACGAAAACCACCAACATTAGTATTAGACGGTGTGGGCGATGGATTAGTAGAACTTCTTCCCGCATCTTCGTCTTCTCGTTCTTCGCTAAGATGTCCGGATTCTTCTCTCTTTTCCTTCTGCGAATGTATTTCCTCTTTATTGTCTTTTCGATAATCCTCAAATTTGATCTCTATGTCCATAGGATCGTCGGTTCGAACAAGTAGGCGCTGTTTACGCTCAGCTTTCGACGACCTTTTGAGGTTATGTGTCTGATTATCGGTATTTTTGGATTCCTCTTTTGTACTTTCAATAGAAGTTTGCGATGGATCTATCGAGTCTTGGTCTCTCATAGAATCGTGTTCCACCAGTAAATCGGCGTTTTCGTTTCTTCCAACTATTATCTCGTAACATTCTTCCTTCCTGATTTGCGGATCAGATTTGGGGCTTGCCTGACGTGAAGATCTCGGTGTGTTCGACCTAGAGTCCGTAATCGTCAAGTTTTCGGTTTCATCAAAATCATACAGTCCACCGGTGGTCGACGAAACAGTTTGTATTTCCTTGCGTCGCGCATTCCCATTCTCAAGCGTAAAAGATTCCCGATGCGTGGATTCGACGGTAGTTGTCATGTCAGACGTCGCCACCAGCGAGTAATTGCCGTTAGAGAGACGCGTCAGATTACCGCTGGCCACTTCTTTGCCGAGAAAATCTTCTACCATACGTCTCGAAGTGGGATTCGACACACCATCAAGCAACTGTTCGATCAATCTGTAAGCTGGTACACCTTGATCAAGGTAATCTGGCTCCTCGACAACGAGCTCGGCCACGGCACCCGCCACCATCCCGGAGTTCAATTTCTCTTTCACGAAACCCTCTGGTCGATTTTTGTAAAGCTGTAACCGTGACCATTTTGATGCGTTCCTATAACTGGTATTACCTTTGTAATCAACTTGGATGACCTTTTCTGCTTCGATTAATCGATGAAGATCAGCGATGGTGTCTCTCGCATCCACAGAAAATTTTCGCAACAAATAGTTACATATACGATCAGCATCAGGCCGTGCTTTACGTCGACGTAACTGATCTATTGCCTCCAGGATTTGCTCCTCGTGGAGTATTTGTGTTTCCACCCGATGTTGCTGCATTATTATGCGTCGATAAAACGTTTTTCGCAACAATGCGATATTTTACGATTCACCTTCATGCGATACTCGAGGGGAGCGTAGAATTCATAAAAATGATTTTCACAGCGATACTTTGTGCACGTTTTTAAAGTGCTTGGACCATTCGCGCGTGATGTCATAACGATTGACAAATTTTTATGTATGCTGCGTGTATATCCGCTATCAATTTATTAGATTTTCGTTTTTCATTCTTTTTCTCAATTTGCGACATAAACGTGATCGGCGACTGTATATCAATCCATTATTCCTTAATTACATTTATAATGATGCATAAATAGAAAGTAAATCGATCTTGTATGAGAAATTGTTCCCACCGGCGTTCGTAAGAAGCGCAAAATCAATTTCGTGTATAAAATAAATTCGAGCGCTATATCACGATAAAAGCGTAATACATTTCAATACGATTGTTTTATTTTCGAATCGTATAATAAAATACTTCTACGGATAAAAAAGAAACATAATCAGAGAACTGGCAAACGCGATACGATATTATCGATTACACGGATCGACCAAACCAATAACGTGCAAAATCTATGGCGCATTTGGAACGCGCGAAATGTCCGCTCAACGTTTCAGCATTGATCACCGACCGCGGAGCGATTAAACGCGGCTCACGGAACGAGCTCACGAATGATCAACTTTGTATCGTTGGTCCGGTACCGGGGGAGAGGATTTCGAATCGCGTACCGCAGCTGCGCCGATCCATCGTTGGACTGAAGCCGAAAGGTGTACCGACGAGAGGCAATCTGACAAAGTCAGGTCGTCCGCCGCTGCTGGATCGAACATCGAACTGCAGCGCGACGCATTTCACACCCTTTACACGCACTTTCAACGTCAGAATACTTTCCGTGTCCACGTACGTAACTTCCTTCCGGTAATCGTAAGGCACGATTTAAAATTCGAACAAATCGTCGTTATATCGAAATAATCGCGGAGCCGAACAAAGAGAATCGTCTTCGTATCGGTTGGAACCGCTTGTTCTTTGTCCGTTGTGTTTCACCGTTAAAAAGAACCTAATTCGTGAATGTCTTCTTCAGATATCCACGTACGCGCCGAGTGACCGTCGAACGTTTACGCCACGCGTTAATCGTTTAACGAGGAACACCTTTCTCGCACTGTCCGACAACTTTTCCGCGGTGTTGGATCTCTCTGTCGAGCGCGCTTCGCGACAGGCTACTCCGATACACGCGACCACCAAACGACGATTCCACGAGTCCACAGTCCTCGCGAATGTGCACGCCACACATACGTATCACACGTACACGTACATGTACACGTATACTTTCGTGTACGTACCACGCGGGATATACATCGTCGCCGGTTGCGTTTCCCGTATACGTCCGTACGCGTTGACACCGTGCACGGACCCTTCACGAAAACTTTCGCGGATATATCGTTTATCGTGCGCGGTGACGCGTACAACCAATTCCAAGAACGTCGATAAGCCTAGACAATTGTATCGCGCGATAGCCACCGCAGCACACGGCAAACCTGCGAGACGCGGTCTTTTCCCGAGGTCGACTCGGCGCGCGCCAGCTTCTTCTCTCACTCCCGGTTCGACCGGCCGAATTATTCTCGCGGATTCGCACCTTTAAAGATTACGACGCGCGTTTACAAATCGTTGTCGCTCGGTCGACGAACGTGTTCTTTATAGTTTCCAACGTTCTTCCAACACTTTCTTAAGCGTCGCATATTTCAATAGCGGTGCAACGCGCGAGACGCGCTCTTTTTCTAGAGGCGGCCTCTCGTGCGCGCCGCGCCAGCTCTCCTTGTACAGAACGCCCAAAAAGATCGAACTCCGTGAAACTGTGACGCACTTCACCTCGCTAGTTTTTTCACTTTCGAGAATTCTTGTAAAATTGTTTGCATCACCGATTGACTGCCCTCGTAGCTGGTTCCACGAATTATTTCGATAAAACTTCAGAGCGCCAAGCCGGGTGCGGCTACACGCGAGTATGGACGGGCCGCCGCTGGAGTACGGAACACGCGGAGCGCACTTTTTGCGGGGACGGGCCGTACAGGTGCGGCGATATCTTTGTTAGCACCCTAAATGGAACCAGCTTCTGCGCATCGCTTTCACCGATTTTTTTCTAATTATTTCTTTTTCTTCTTTTTAATTGAAAAGATTAACGTAAAGATGTACTTTTTTCATATTTTTCTTCAAATAAACAAAATAAAAGGAACTAAATATTTTTATGCGGAATATTGATTTATTTTATGTAGAACGTTTGAGAACTTTGATAATTGATTTTTTTTTTAGACAATACACAGAATATTTGTTTACAATGAAATAAAAACGTTGAATTATAATTTTATTCTTTAATATCAAAAGAACAACTAGTTTCTATGTAAATTTACAGTAAAATAAAAATGTTCGTGAAAAATTTTTTCAACGATTTACGCATGATACATTCCTGCACTTGTGATTTTAGAAACGACCGTGACGTATCGGCCATTTTCGAGCGCTGCTGTCCTCGTTCCCGGCCGAATAGCTCCGTTTTGAGCCTGTTTTCAGATCGACGGATCTGACGCAACGGATCATAAGCAATTCTTAAATTACGTTACACGTAATGCGTTTAAATTCCTTGTTTTTGTAGTAATCGTTTCAAAAATGAAAGTTTGAAGTTTTAATTGTAAATATCAAACTGTATTCTTTTTAAATATATTAAGAATACCGAGAAGTTTCCACAAACGTTTGATCACGAAAGCATACGTATCTAATACGTAATAAAAAAAAATAAAATATAACGTTGGGATTATCATTTTCTTATTTCAGTGACTGAACAAAGCAGATCTTAACTTTTATAGACGAAAAATAAATACGTAACGATTTGAACACGCAACCAAAGCAATGGAAAGAATATTTTTATTTTTAGCAATTTAAAACATTTATGTTTCAAACATTTTTATTATAAAATATACCAATATAAAAAATGTATAATGCAAACATATGAAAATAAAAGATATGTACTGTTAATAATCTGGTATATCTTCAGTAGCACAACCATTATTAGTGAATACTTTTGTTGTATAAATTAAATGTAATTTTCTTTTTCCGCCATATTGTTACCAACACTGTGTCGCTGAAGTTTCGAAATCTATCAGAAAATAATATTCTAATTAGTAATTATAGTTATATCCATACTACGTACTGTCGTAATATGATTTTATACATACCAAATTCACCGGTTTCGCTTTATAGATAAGTTTATTATTGTCCCTTAAAGGGCTTTGTTGCATACTTCCATTTTTCTTTACAGAAATTGGTGAACCTTTTTGTGAATTTAATGTTTTATAGGACGAACGTTGCGGAGATTCATACAATTTGTTATATTGATTAATATCGAAAGAAGTATTCAGTCTTTTACTCAGAGGAGGCGTCTGTGATTTTGGAATACCAGAACCTATCGACCGACGTTTGGGTGTCGTTTTCTTTGGAGATGGTAATTTACTAAAAATAAAAATCAGTAACTTTCTACTGAATAATTTGGTTTGTTGTTTAAGTCAGTTTTATGTATGTAACAAAATTGAACTTACCGTTTTGGACTACTATTTATTTTGTTATTGTCGTCAACATTTGCGCGTATAGATACTGGTGAAATATCACAAGAAAAGTTACGCTTTTTTGTCACTTGTACCTGAGTTTTTTGTGATTTAAAATTTTGGGCGTCTGGAGTCGACGAAGCGACCGGTTTCGTAGATCGTGAAGATTTTTTCATTGCAGATTCATTGTGCGTTGAATTTGGAGTACTACTAATTATTTTATGAGATTTAGGTGGCGTTACAGTTTCATATGATGATACTGCCTTATTATTAACAGTTTCTACAAAAGCCAAAAATATGGTATTAGAAAAATAATAATATATAAATTAACACATTTATATATTATTTTTTCGCGTAATTATACCCTTTTTTTGCATAATTCCTACGGGAAGAACAGCTCTCATCGGACCCTTCTTATTTGTAACTTCTACGTCAGTTTTCTTTTTTTTAAGTTTATTTTTAACTGTACTTATCGTTGCAGTTTTTTCTTTCCGTAAATCTAATGTTGTAAATGCTTCTGTTTCGGTGTCTAAAAACAAATGCAAGTTAATCTGTGTTTTTATTAACTGATATGAAGGAAGAGAATATAAAGTTACCCTTTTGTAATCCATCCTTATTGATTTTTGTAATAACTTTTTTGTTTGATATTGGGTTTACAAGGCAAGGGTCGCTAGGAAATCGTTTTATTACTTCTTTTAGTTGACATGCAGATTTATTATTGCACGTTGCAGGGATTGTATCTTTAGTTGATGATACAGACATACTTCGTCTAATAACATTTTTATGAAACGACTGTTTCTATAAAACACAATATCATTAATTACATTGATAATGTTAATCGCGTGAAGATAATAAATGTTCTAGATCATACTTACTTTTGAGTCTGCATCTAAACTTCGTCTATTAATTGATTTTGATGGGATTTTTCCACCATCATTCTTTGTACGCTTATGTTTATCATCATCATTGGAAGCAGAATTTAAGACTTTTCCTAAGTTTTTAAGTACATCTGAAGTAGATCTTTCAGTCTGACTAGTTAATAACTTTGCTATATTGGCAAGGAGTTCTACTACTACTTTCTCATGTAATAAGCTTTTACTTCCATCTTCCAAAGAATTCTCGTTTCGTACAATTTCATTATTAAGTACTTTTTCATTTCTTTCTTTTTTTGCTTTTTCAATATTAGTTTTTAAGGATTCATTACTTATTCCGTTTAAACACTTCTGACTATCAGTACATTTATTTATGTCCGAATCATTAAAATTTATATTTTTATAATCAAGTGATTCTTTAACATTATCTGAATCATTTGTTAAATTGTCTTCTTGACTTTGCTCCATATTATTTTTTTCTATGTTTTGTATTACCTTTGAACTATTATCTGATTTTTGTGGGCTTTTTGCTAAATTGTTAGGTGTATTAAGATATGTGGTTAATAATTCAGTATTGTTCTCACAATTAATACCTAAAACCTTCTCCAAATTTTCTACCAATTTATTTGCTTCTGAATTATTTTCGGTTTTAATAAGTTTTTTGAGTTCCAGTAAAAGAGTTGTTGCCGTAATACGTTTCTCTGTTTGCACTGATTCTGTCAGTTCCAATTCTAATTCCTTTACATTTTCTGTTATTTTATTAACAGCAATTTCCGCATCTTTTTCTGTACCTATTTTATTATCTGTATATTCTTTGTCTTTCATATTTGTTAATTCTGAACTATTTATATGAGGAGACGAGGGCAATTCAATTAAATTATCTACCATATTTTCATCATCAAATGCTGGTAATAATTCTGATGTCCAAAGTGGATTATTAGTGATAAGATCATCTGTGCTTGCTACAAAACAAAATATATATTATTAATGGAAACTAATATCACATTTTCGTATTTTTTATTCTATATACATCTTTTTTGCTTTTACACATTAATTAAATACTTACAACTTGAGCTTGTTTTTAAAGCTAATTCTTCAAAAGTTTTTGCAAGAAGTTTTGCTTCAGTAAATATTGATTTATTAACTTTATCTCCTTCCTAAAATAGAAACTCTAATTATTTAAAATCTTTTAAAAATATGAATGAACGAATTAGATACAAGAATAATTACATAAAATACAGAGTCTGAAGATGTATCTGAAGTAGAACTCCTATAGTTGTTCTTGCTGGAATTAATTTCTGGTGTAAACAAATCAACATCTATTAATTTATTATCCTTATCTGATTTTTCATTACTTTGTTGTTTGAAATTTTCAGGGGATTCTAAAACTTTTTTTTTAAGTTTATCAAACTGAATTGTTAACTCTGGTAATATGCATTTAGTTGATTCATTTGTTATTAATTTTATTTTATTGTTAAAGTCTATTTCTACACTTAATTTAGAATTTTCTAATTTTTCGGATGTCTCACTTTTTAAAAATGCACGATTAATAGTATCATTTGATGACAAAATTGATAGAGTGGTAGAAGAAGAAGCAGCAGAGTTTATTCTAGGTATGCAAGAAATATTTGACAAGTTTGAAAACATAGAACTTCCACTACAGTAACTTTTTAAAAAACCTTCATTTAAAAAGTCTAATGAATTTAGAGAAGATATATTACTTCCACCATCAGAATTTATTTGTAGAGGTTCTGCCAATGATATGCATCTAGAATTTTGTGATTTTTTAAAAGGTTCATTTCCTCCTTGGGAAAGAGATCGTTGAACTTTAGGAACTTTCAACATGTAGTTAGGAGATGCACTTTGTCCTATGCTGAGTTTATCTTTTTCCACTTGGATTGCTGCTTTTTCGTATAAAGTAAGTGCCATTTCATTCTTATTTAATTCATTACTTGTTTCAAATAATGAATCATTCATCAGAGATTGATTTAAAATAGATAAATCAGCATCTTGAACATTAATACTACATATGACATCATTAGTTTCCAAGTTATCATGGAACCCATTAATATTAGTTAAATTAGGTATTACACTTTCATTAGATATTTTATTAACAGTAGCAGCCTTTTCAGTTAATTCTTCATATATTAAAGATTCATCCAATGTTTTATTTACTTTCAACTTTTGCTTATTATTACTGTGTTTGACACTATAATCATCTGTAAAATCAAAGGAATGTGTTCTTACTTTATTATCTTTTTTACATTTTGGTCTAAGCGCTTTTTCTAAAGCCACTTCAAATGGATCATCTCTTTTTTGAATATATTCTGTAGTTTTATGTAGTACCATGTCAAAGGGATTATTCTCTAAACTGTCACGTTTTCCTGGTATTAATGGAATTGGATCTTTGATTAAATTATTATGGTCATTATTTGTGATATCTGTGGGAGCAGGTATTAATGGTGATGCAAGTCTTGAGTTTAATATGCTCTTTCTGTCAGGACTTTCTAAATCTATAAGATCACACATATTGTTCATGGATTTAGTGACAGTGTTTTGGATATTTTTTCTTCAATGACAATAATGTAACCTTCTCCCACACAAAATAAATGCTACTTTATAAAAATGTATTCAGATTTTATAGTGTTATTTTGTAATACTATCACCACATTAAATAGAAACTGTCTTATTGATATACATGTACTGATGAATTATCTGTAAATAAAAATTGTTTTTTTAATTTTTGTATACTTACATTAACTTTTATATACAAGCTTTTTTCATATACTTACAAATGGCCTTTAAATAACAATCGTTTCTCTTTATATACATATACTCACGAGCAGTTTTTAAATTAAAATTAATTGTTTTACATTTATATATGTACTTACGCATCTCACAGTAGTATTTGTACTGACATTTTAAAAATCTTTACTCCAGTGTCCTCTGATGGCTACTTTCAGAATTGAAAATGAAACGGAATTTGTGGACTCGAACGTTATAGTTTCATTTGAATTTCATTTTCATAAATGTAATAATTAATGTATTCCACAGATCCAATTATTATTGTTGTTATAAACTTAAACAAATTTGTATACTTTTGATTAAAGTCAGCACCAGTACTTATAATATAACCCCTTTTATAGAACTTCTATAATCTGACCATCAGGTAATGTAACACAGACAGTTCAGGAAATTCTTCTAATAAAGTATCCTTCTATCGCCTACTTTTCATTTCATGATCATATATACAGTGAACAAAATGTATGAATAATGAAAAAAAAAGGTAATATGAACCTTAGGCAATTGCATATATAAATAATAGATACTAGGTATTCATTTGGCGGGTCATAAACATCATAAGAGCGCTTGCGCGTTATATTTAAATGCATACTATACCACAGTATTATACTGTTACTATACTAAACGAATCAGAACTGACATGCGCAGAATGAACGAAAATTCATCTAACGAACAATATATTCTCTCGTAGCAGAGAATATACTAAATTTCCTCGTTGATTAATGCATTTTACCAACAAATAATTCTTTTTCCTTATTGGTGGTTACTTAGGAGGAAGCTAAATACGATTGGTTAACGATTAATGTGTACGCTAAAATACAACCAATCACGTTGCTCCGTTACGTTTACTAACGCGATATAAAGATGCATGTAAGAAGGTTGCTTTGTTAACGTTGGCGTCACCGCTAAACAGTTCTTCCGTTGACCGAGGTAGGACGATTTGGGCTTCGGTAGTTTTTCAGCCGCTATTCAGCGTCTTTTACGGACACGGTGTTATCGTGCACCAAGTTGATGATTCGGGAGTGCAAGAGCAAGTGATAGTGCAATAGAAGGATCGATTATTGTGGAAAGATGTCAACGAAAGCTGCTAAGAAAAGTACATCGACGTCGGGTACTAGTGGGCAATCGCCACAGTTTAGTACGTCAACGCCGATCGGCCAACGACCAGGAAGTCCCTTGAGTCCGACTCGTTATTCTCGTCTTCAAGAAAAGCAAGATTTACAAAATCTAAATGACCGGTTGGCGTGTTACATTGACAAAGTACGACATTTGGAAGCAGAGAATTCCCGACTTACGCGGGAGGTACAGACGACCCAGGAGACTATCACCCGCGAAGTATCCAACATAAAGTCTATGTATGAACATGAATTATCCGATGCAAGAAAATTACTGGATGATACCGCGCGAGAACGGGCGAAGCTTGAAATTGATACTAAACGACTATGGGATAACAACGAGGAACTAAAGTCCAAGTAAGTAACTTTGAACTTAATTCGTAGTGCTTAAAACTGTAATGCAATTTGAGAATGTTAATCCAGGCTCGATTTTAATGGGATGGGACCGAGACTGTTTTAAGATTCGCGGTTTTTCTTTATTCTTTTATTTTGTATATTGTTTACATAACTGATTATGAAAATGAAGTTTCTAACGTAGGAAGTTCTGATAAACATGGGTTTACAAACTAAGTAATGTAGTAAATAATTAAAATTATTACTTACGTTTCATTTTTTAGTGTTTTATTTATGATAATATATCGTGGAACTAAAATTGAGAAAAATTAAAAAATCAAAGTAAATTTTGTTTTGCGAATGATTCATATATTTCCAATTACATGGTATCAGTGGGTTTTAAATTATTGCAAATAAATGCTCGAATTTGCTGGTATTGTTTACAAACTGTATATGTTACAACATTGGTATGTCAGTGCTGTTTACAACTGTATATAAACTATATACATATAATAATCTATAGTAACAGCATTTAAATCGTTTTTGCGACAAAATGAAAAATATCGATATTTTTTTTTTAAACAGTTACTTTTATAAATTGTATTATTTTTTTTTTTAAGTTAATTTTGGATTTGATTGGTTTCCTGATTGATTGAGTTTTAATTGATATTTCAGATTTTGTTTAAAATTTACATTTAATTCTAAGTGAACAATGCATTTTTTAATTTTAAAGATAAGTTGGAATCTGTAGATAAAAAAGTAAAATGTTTGATAAGAGTATAACAGAGAGTAGAAATGTCACAATCTAAAAGGATGTATAGAAAGTTGTTGCTTGATAATGAAAACTACTAATTATTTTAATCAGCTAGAATGAGAGAGAATAGTTTAGCTTTTAGTACCATAACTATTGTGATTAGATTTTTTTAATTATTATTTGATTAACAGTTATATTTGTAATGAATATAAAATATAATGCATACAAAAATCAAAGTTAAACAGAAAATAAAATTAACACTTAGAAAAATATGAAAGGAAGCTGCATGGTCAGATTAATATGATAAGGAGATTCATTCATATTGTATTTGATAGATGACGCGATATCTACAAGTAGATGTGTATCATCGTACACATATATCAAAATGTATCTTTGGACTCTCAAAGCTAAAACATATGAAGTCATATCTCAACAATTTTAGGGGACAAAATAATGGTTGAATCCTTGAAAGATGTAAACTTAATTTTATGCGACTGTAGTAAACAATATTAATACTGTTAACGTAAATAAATATTATTTTTATTTATAAATAATAAATATTATTTAAAAAAATTTTTTTTTTTTACTAAAAAATTACATGTGAATATTGGTTAAAAGTAATTTATAACCTTTGTTACTTTTGTATTGAATTCATCACGGAAATAAATAGTCATCCTCTTTAAAATCCACAAAATTTCGGAATATTTGGGTGTGCCTAAGTTGAAACGTGACGTTACTACGAGTGATTGCGTCACGTTTACTATGCGACGGTGATGTCATCTTGAAGCGCGGGTATAACCTCGACTGAAAACATTGACCTCCTTTCAGTGAGCGTTGAGCAATCGATAAAAATACGAATAATACCTAAAACAAGCGGCAAATATTTCACAGGACCTTTGATACAACAATGAAACAAAACAAATGAAGACAATGAAAATATTTAATATTGAACACGTGCATCAATGTAGCAATTCAAACATAACGTTCACATGTAATACCAAAATTTATTAAATCGTTCTTTATACATAATATCGCATTTTTGTTGCAATAAGTTATATTTATTTGTTGGTCGTGTTTTACGAAGGTTTAATTTTCAATAGAAATGATATCTTTTTTACGTATACGTATCATATTTACATATGTGAATTACATGTAAAGCATTTTTTACGTAAAGATTTTTTCATTCGATCGATAACTAGTCTTCCTCCTAAGCTATTTAATTTCATGTTTTACGAGTTAACACAATGAAATTTCAAGTACAGAAATAATATTTTTAATCTCTAAAATTATCTTCTGATAATATATTGAACTTTTCTTATGATAATTCAAACGATTTGCAAAAAGTAGTTCAGTTATCAGTCTGATAATGTTGCTCGTATATAAAGCGTAAATATTACTAACTTTGGACTCAGCAGTTATAAAAAGAAATACATTCCTTATTAAAGGAATGACGTTGACGGTAGAATTCGTGTCCTTGCGTAAAAATATAAGGAGTGCCATTTCACCATTCCAGTTATCTCTGTTATTTGCAGTGATATCAGAAATATTTATTAGTAAGAATTATATGATATCAAAGATACCATAAAATGTTAATTTTCTATTCGTTTGCAATGTATTATTTTTCCAAATTCTGAAGTTCAAAAATTAAAAAAAATAATAATTTTCCGCAAACAACGCGCTTGCAATGCGTATTTCAAAAGGAATAGCGGGAATTGAATAAAACATCGCTTTATTACTTCTAAATGTTCTGTATCATAATATTTAATGCAGTCCACGAATAATTTGCTCGGAATGTACCAGTGGGTCAAGACCTACATTTGCGAATCTTTGCTTTATGTCGCTTAACGGATCCGTTGAATGAAGAAGTTGACCCTGAAATCTTTCAGGATTCTTAACCTGTACAAAATTATTGTTTCGATAACTTTTACGAATAAATTTTTGTCGCTGCATCATTAACATAAATAATTAAAGTAGTCAGGTTAAAAGAATTGTTTGCTTAAATTTAACATTTCTTAAAAACAATTTCATCATTCACCAAATTTGCCTTCTCTAAATACATTACTTTATTATGAAATTGTGAAATCAGTATAAAAGATTTTACATTCATTTTTTTTTGTATATTTTAACCAGCGAATATCGTATGTTTTTTGTATTATTTAAACAATATTAGTGTGTATTATATGTATCTATACATATGGCATATAATACATAGTTGATGAATGTAGATTTTAGGGTAACGAAATATTAAGACGGTTTGGAACCCTATGGTAGAAAATAAAATTCTTGATGTGGGTCGTTGCTTGAAATAGAAACACGCAAGCTCACCTCTTCTTTACGACTGCCGGAATGTCGTAAACGATCGAGATTTTGTTAAGGATTTCATTCCATATATTCGGAAATTTTTTAATTCTTATTACTTACTTTGGAGAGAATTTGTTATTAGATGTTAAATTATATCGTAAATGTACGACCGTAAATTTACAATTGTAAATTCGTAAATTAGATAATGTAAACATATATTTTTAAATTTCTAATATGTTATTATTTACAAATGCTTTTATGTATATTTCATATAATAAACTTTATAAATATTTATAATGATCTTTTTCAGATTAGATAAAAAATTAGTGGACTTACAAGTTGCAGAGAGAAATCTGTTGCTATATGAAACTCGTTACAATGATTTACAATCACAGTTCAATCAGTCACAAGCAGAACGTAAAAAGCTGGCTGAAAGAGAAAGAGAACTGGAACAAGAAGTAGAAAAATTAAAAGCATTATTAGAGGATACCCGTAAACATCTTGGAGAAGAAACTTTACAACGCATTGTTCTTGAAAATAATATTCAAAGTTTGAAAGAGGATATTAGTTTTAAAGATCAAATTTATCAACAGGAATTGACAGAAACACGAACAAAACGACAGGTTTGGAAGTCTCTTATTATAATTTATTACAAATATTGCTAATAATGTATAAATGAATTAAAATTGTTAATACTTAACATTGTTTTATAATTTAGATTGAGATCTCTGAAATAGATGGCCGGCTTGCTGAACAGTATGAAGCAAAGATGCAACAGTCTTTGCAAGAATTACGAGATCAATATGAAGCACAGATGCGAGCAAACAGAGAAGAAATTGAATTATTATATGAAACTAAGATCAAGAATTTAACAGCTCATGCTCAACGTAACAGTGGAGCAGCTAGTTTAGCTGTTGAAGAATTGAGGCAAACAAGAACAAGAATTGATACACTTAATCAGAAAATCAATGAACTTGAAGCATCTAATAACGCTCTTAATGCACGCATCAGGTAACATTTGTAGCAATTATATTTAATTACTTTTGGAATGAATGTTTTGAATAAATGCATAAATTTTTATACAGAGACTTAGAAAACTTACGTGAAAACGAAAAGGCTCGTCATGCAGAAAGTTTAGCATCTTTGGAAGCAGAATTGGCGCGTATACGTGATGAAATGGCTCAACAACTTCAAGAATATCAAGATCTCATGGATATCAAGGTAGCACTTGATTTGGAGATTGCTGCATATCGAAAACTTCTTGAATCTGAGGAAGCCAGGTAATATAATTTTATATTTTACTATTTTATTCAAACGAACGAACGTTTGGACTTGTTCATATTGTGCATCAATGCATCAATATTCTTAATAAATTGTTTTCATTTACAGATTAAACATCATGCCAGCACAATCAAGTTCGTCAGTATCTAGTAGTGGTAGAGTAACTCCTTCAAGGCACACTCCATTAAGAGGCGGAAAACGAAAACGCACTTTATTAGAGGAAAGTGAAGAACGTAGCAGTACTGACTACAGTGTAACTGGAACAGCCAGAGGTGACATAGAAATTACAGAAGCTGATCCTCAAGGACGATTTGTAAAACTTACCAATAAGGGGAATAAGGTATAATATAGTAAATTTTTGGAGTTGATATCGTATTGTCCTCAATAATATCTAAATGTTATTTTCACATTTTACAGGAACAAGGACTAAGTGGATGGCAAATTATTCGTAAAGCTGGTTCTTTGGAAACAATATTTAAGTTTCATCGTACTGCTAAAATCGACGCAGGCGCAAACGTTCTAGTATGGTCAGCAGATATTGGAGCCACACATGAACCACCATCAAATATCGTCATGAAAGGACAAAAATGGTTTACAGCAGATACTATGACAACCACACTCCTCAATAATGAAGGAGAAGTTCGTATTTTTAAGATGTTTATTTTGATATGAATTTATCAATTAATTCAACAAATATTGATAATATTTTCTATTTCTTACAGGAAATGGCTACTTCAGAATGCAAAAGGCAACAGTTGTCTACGTCTCTATCCCGACATAGGGAAAACTTGGGTTTCCGACCATCTGAAGAACTTCATCATCAACAGGTACGTTGTCACAAAATTGGTACAGACAAACAACAGAAAAAGTATTAACCATTACTTACGAAATATGAATATTTTATTGACTGATTTTGATTTAGGTTCAATATTTTTTTTCTATTCACAGCAAAGATAATTGTTCAAAATTGAATTTTTTTTTCTGTAAAAATGATTATCACTACTGTTCTCTCTAGGAGGTATTCATATACTTTTTTTCATAAGTAATAATGATAGTAACAATGTTACAAATATGAATAGAATCATTAATTTTAAAATTATTAGCAATCTCATTGTTTTCAAACGATTGTGTATTTACTTTTATATATTATATTTAATTTACGAAGACAATGTGGCTATAAAACATTTTAATTTTCTACACTCAAAGTGCTTGCTTATTCCTTTTTTGTTAGATTTAATATAACAAATTATAAAATAATTAAAATCGGAGAATGTATCATCAATATATATTCTTCTTCCATAGAGAAGATATCTCTACCCATATTAAGTGGGCGACCGAACGGTTCTGATGAGTCGATTTATGTAAGTTGTTTTCAACGTATCGAACGTTACAATAGTCGCCGATGGTTAATGTTATTCGCGCTTCAAGTAAAAGAATTATTTGGCTTTGTTTTTTTCTTCTTCACAGCACCATGTATTCATACTCACGCTTAACTAAAACTTCATGTGTTAAAAGTAATGTTATTTCTCGTTAAAAATATAAACATCTCATTAGTTAACCACATTGTCTTTAGGGTACATTTGAAAAGAATAAAGTGAAACTTGTTATTGTATATATTATAAATGTACAATTATTATTGTATGTATTAAAATATACTTTATCATTGATAATGATAAAATTCTATTGGTGCATGTGTTATATCTTTCTAATACATCGCACTAAAGGTTTCAAATATTTGTATTTGAAATGTATTAATAAATAATTGAAACATCATTGTTGCTGCGTTAATTAACTGAATTGGTTAACGCTTATAGGTGTTAATATTTAATTATGAAACATCATTAAAACAGTTTCATACTCGTTATTATGCGATATAAAGCACAGTTACTAGATAATAAAAACAAATAATCACTTTTTATTTGCTTTTAGGTAAAGCTTGTTAAATACTCTGTTAGTCTGTTGCATGTATAAATATTTTAAGATAACGTTGAAATGAAGTAAAATCAGGTGATGGAGACGTTTCATTTTGTTATATTTATTGTATAATAAAATAATATCGCCAAAAAATGTTGAATTTAATTCAATTTAATATTTAAAGAAAATTATATATTCGTATATTTGTTACATTCTGGCTAGTACAAATAATTTTTTTTATAAAGTACAACCATAATACCAGAATTAGTAATTTTATTGTAAATGATATATTCATTATGTCCAAATCATTTAAGAATCATGTGCATGCATGTATATTATTACATGCATACAAAATTAATAAATAATTAACATCCATTAATACTTTGCTTCAGATTCTATAACTAATAAATGTTGAGTAATACGTATAACAGAATAATTACGCAATGCTATTTGGGTTATAAAGTAATATTTTAAATTTAGTTTCTACAGAGGTATGATTCTTTTCTTTGTTCCAGGGTAATCCCCAAGGAGAGGAATTTTGCTGCGTTATGTGAAAATAACTGTACGAAGTAACATTAAGAATTCTAACAGCACCTTTTAACACGTTGATTGCCACAGTGAAAATTGATGCATGTATTTTGGCCAGACGCATTATAAGTTATTAAGAACATAGTTAATTCTTCAACTTCATCAAGCAATGTACATTATTATCTCAATATTGAAAGTACTCATATTTTTTTTTTCTCTTAAATGATTTAACTGAATTTGTAGCATCCATCACAGGTAATCACCATGACAGTCAACGTGTAAAAAACACTTGAAAGAGTACAGAAAAGCACTTGAGAATCTCGTTTAGAGATCAAGTCTTCAGAGTTTCATTAACACAAAGAATTCGTATAATGCCTCGAATAATGTTTTGAATGATATATTTTGCTTAAGAAAATAATAAAGAAGAGATTAAAAACAGAATTCACGATGCTATGTCTTAGTATTTTATATTTACAGAGATGCGTACACGTATAAGAAAATATTCTGTAATATGACGTTTAAAATCAAATTTAACAAAGCGTTTCACGATAATCGAAACGCGATCATTGCATTTATACACTTGCACTACGTACAAAACTTCTTTGTCCATTATGTCAAAGTCACTAACTTTAATTGAATAAGGAGCACGAGCGTGACCGAACTACTTCTGGCGTATCATTTGTTTTACCTAGTCGTTATCGTGCCTTTTTAAATGTATAAAAAAATCCTTTTTCTCAGTAGGTAATAGTATTTATGTTTAAGTACAAACCCGGATGAAACAGGAGCGTGACATCCGCATAATCTTTAAATAAATAAATACATTTATTTGATAGCAAAATATTTTCTGATATATACATACGTATTAACGTATTTGAATTTTTGTTAATTACTATGGTAAGGAAAAATAATCTATGTTTAACACAAATATATTTGCTCCGTCATCCGGAACATGATTTTGTTAATTGTATTCGACTTTATACCATTTCTACCAGTAATAAAGATCTCTGATTAACCATGTTTAAGTTGCATTTATTTATAAAATTAATCCCTCTCTGTATAGTTCTATTTTGTGTAGTTAATACGTAATTTGTTTTTGTTTTAAATTCAATGAATTTATCACTGTGAAAGTTACAAATGAGGTATATTATACTACGCATTGTTAAAATTATTGTATGTAGAAATAATTGATTGCATTAAAAGAAGCATGACCAATTATTTACATTTCATCTGTGCAGTGATTAAACTTCACTGGTTAGAGTTCAAAGCAGTTCAATGTTAAAATTATACAAATAGATGGCGATAGCAGTAGCAACTGAAGTTTGAATGTATGTATTTGGAAATGCAGTCACTGTCAGTTTATTGTGGTCTAATATTGAGAAACGTATTTTGTGGTAATAAAAATTCTGTTTGAAGTATAATTCTGTAATTTCTAATTCATATAATTTGGCACGTGGTAATGTTTGTAGAAATGTTTTAAATATTTAAATATTAAGTGCATTTCTCCAACAATTTACTTTGTTAAATAGGTTAAGCTTAAGATTAAAAAATCAGTTTTAATTTATGTTTTAATATATTATAATTTTATGAAACCACGTCAAACTAATTTGTGCAATATTTTTCTTTTGTAATTTAGGAGTTTAAATTATTAATAGAAATTAGTTGCCATGGCAAGTACATCTTCTGATCAAAGCACTATTGCTCAAAAAACATGGGAAATGTCAAATAACGTCGAAACAATTAGTACTGTTGATGAAATTTATAGATATGATCGTAAAGAACAACAAGATATATTGGCGGCTAAACCATGGGAGAAAGAGTATGTTATTCATTTATATATATATACATATGCAATCAAAGTACTTTTTGGTTCTAATATATACATATATGTATATATATGGAATTAAAATAATTTTAAGCATTAACAAAATGTTATGTTTTAGCCCCCACTTTTTCAAAGATATAAAGATCTCTGCATTAGCATTATTAAAAATGGTTATGCATGCTCGTTCTGGTGGTACTTTAGAAGTAATGGGTCTTCTTCTTGGAAAAGTTGCAGCAAATACAATGATTGTAATGGATTCTTTTGCATTGCCTGTAGAAGGCACAGAAACAAGAGTTAATGCTCAAGCACAAGCTTACGAATATATGACAGCATATATAGAAGCTGTTAAAGAGGTATCCTCTTTAAACATTTTCATTTAACTGTTGTATATAATTTATTACTTCATACAATTACACATATATTACACTTATGCAGGTTGGGAGACAAGAAAATGCTATTGGATGGTATCACAGTCATCCTGGCTATGGATGTTGGTTATCAGGCATTGATGTATCTACTCAAATGCTTAATCAAAATTTTCAAGAACCATTTGTTGCTATTGTCATTGATCCTGTAAGAACAATTTCTGCTGGCAAAGTTTGTTTGGGTGCATTCAGAACTTATCCAAAAGTAATGCATGTTTATTGTATTTTATTATTCGTTAAAAATGAAATCAAAAGGAATTCCAAATTTAATGAATTACAAAATACTTACAGGGATATAAACCAGCAAATGAAGAACCATCGGAATATCAGACAATACCATTAAATAAAATCGAAGATTTTGGTGTGCATTGCAAACAATACTATTCTTTAGAAGTATCTTATTTTAAATCATCATTAGATAGAAGATTACTAGATTCTTTATGGAACAAATATTGGGTGAATACTCTCAGTTCTTCGAGCCTTTTAACAAATGCAGATTATACTACTGGACAAATATTCGATTTATCAGACAAGTTAGAACAGTCGGAAGTTGCGCTTGGAAGAGGATTTATTTTAGGTGGAACAGATCCCCATGATCGAAGTACAGTAGAAAAATTAATTAAAGCTACAAGGGACAGTTGCAAAACTACAATTGAAATTATTCACGGTTTAATGGCACAAATAATTAAAGACAGATTATTTAATCAAGTTGGATGTAATCCTGTCGATTCTCAGCAGACAAACTAAGAATATGACCCATAATTATATTATTATAAGGATATTCATTGTAATAATTTGTATTACGTCTAATTAATGTAAAAAAGAAATTATAATTACAATATAATAGTCAAAATATGTCTGTGCTTTTTGTTATGTTCAAGATTTGTGGATATTTAAGAATAGTTTAGGTTGAATTAGAATTTTTTAATATTAAAATTTTAGTTTATTGGGAATTTGGAATTCTGGAACATCGGGAATCTGATAATTCAGACTATTTCTAGATACCTAATTCATATCTTTTCATTATCTATAACTAATTGTGTATATAAAATCAACATAGGTTTCATATTCGTACAGAATTACGATTTACACAGTAACGTAAGTCTTTAAATATTAATGACAGTGTGAGTATTAATACAATATTCTGACAGTGTAGTGGAATAAAAATACATTTTATTTTCACACCTTGATTCTCTGAAACGTATATATACAGCATCTTTATCATTATTCAATATCCTCACAGTTGATTTATATATTTATAAAACTAATATAATATTGAGAACAAGTAGGCAGAGAATACCCCACTGAAGGGCTGACACTGTGTCACAGACTTTAGGACAAGGCCACTCAGAAACACACCCACCTGTTCTAGAATTATATACCTCCCCATTTATAGCGCATAACATATAAGGGACGGAGCTAAAATGCATACAGTTATGCTGATAATGTAATTATTGTTAACGATATTTAAGAGAAATTTAGGAAGAAAATAATAAAAGGCAATTTGTTAACTTAATCGTTCCAAATATTACTAGATTTCTGTTATAACACTAAATTTAGTAACTGCGCTTAAAAAACTACATATTCATACAATACTATTACATTAAAGTAAATTAAATATAATTAAGTACAACTGTATATTAACTTCACATAGACATAATCTTGAAAAAGATAAATACTTGCAAGTAGAGACTCTATTGCTACTTTTATGTATTTGATTTTTCACGATCTTTTGCACGATTAAATCACATACTTTTTTCAATCAAAGTATTTCTTGTGTATATGAAAGAAATAATATATATAAAAAGATAAACTTTTTCGTTAGTTAAATTCATTAAATTATAAGAATTAAAATGATTAACTTTTCAAATCTCATTTTAAGTTTCATGTATTTTATTTTTATGATAAAAAGGAATGTAAAAATACTTTATTATAATTTTTCTTTTGAATTAGAACTTTATGTTATGAAATATATTCAAACGTACGTTTTGTTATTCTTAAATTATACGTTACCAAACAACAATTCTATTTTTATACAACGAATAAAAAATTCTTGTCTAAACCTTTGTATATATTTTTCGAATCAATATTCGAATTAAAAATGTTTCTAATAATACGAAAATATAATTAATAGTATATTGCAATATAAAACTGTTTCAATGCCTTGACTAATATTTTAAAAGTATAGTTCTCGATATTTACTTTAGAACAAAATTACAGAGATATGCCATACTTTTAACAGTAATATTTTTGTTTAAATACCTATACCATAATAAAAGTTTCATTTCCGTAATCAAAGAGGAAAAATCGTTTACAGTTTCAAATAATTTGACATACGATCACGAGTGTAAAAAATAATTCGACAATCAGAATTCAGCCCTCCAATGACACTTACAGTACAGTCGCTCTATATGGCAAATTGAGTGGAGTGTAAATTTTGTTTTCCGATTTATGAATTTAAAGATTTCAAATTTACAAATTTCAAATTTTTGACAACAGAATTCGATAAGCGATTTTTGTATGGAAAGAGTTCCGTTTATATGGTCTACTTTATAATCTTTCTTCTGATACAGTCCTATCCAAGGCCAGATAGCGAGACTTCACTGTATATATTCCAGATACATTCAAAACAGTATAAACACCACCCACAACATAACGTAAATATGGGGTATAGCAAACGTGTACAAGCTACATGTATATGCATTTGTGTATTACCCTTTTTCATTTAAAAAATTCTTACGAAAGAAGCAAGTTTTGTTATTGGTTACTGACATCATAATTGTATGGTAAACACACGCAAAGAACCCCATTTTACGTTCCTCATAACGAGAATTTAATCACTTCTATGTCACTGCAATTATTTAAATATTTACAAGGCAATCGCATTTATTTATTACTTACAAATGTAGTAGAAAAGATCAATTATTACAGCGAAATTTAAGTGCCTGTCGTTGATAAATGGGCAGCAACATTTCTAGTGAAAAACACTTTTTAGTAGCATTCTTTCGAATAGTTTTAGTATTTCCTGTTACGTGCCTCGTTTGTATTTATGTTTGTTTTAAATTATTCTATGCATAAAATTATATACTAAACCAGAAGCTGTAAGATTACAAATTCAACAACTCAAATAACAGTGTTGCATGTAGTATTATTGTTCTATCTTTCTATATTCGATTAGAGAAAATATTTACATGTTTCACAATACATGCAGCATAATACAAGAGAAATTTTACATTCCTTTCTTTTTTTTTTTTGTTTTTTCTTGCTTTTTTTTTTTGAAATTTAATAATTTTGTACTAATAAGCTTTACTACTTTTGCAAGATTTTAAAATTAGAATCATACCATCTGCTCAATAAGCGCTAATTTAAATCAATTAAGAATGTAATTTTACTATCTGTTGAGTAAGTGAATGAACCTATTTATTTAATTTTTTAAACAGCTTTATAAAATAGCTTATTATGTTATTATTCTTTAATCGTATAAAATGAAAACTTTAGTATATTTTTTACATATGATGTATTTACAAACATTGCACGTATAAATTCAGTTACTGAATGTTCGAATTTTTACAACAATAAAATGTGGCTTGTGAGCAGATGGAAACCGTTGCTTTGTGCTTATTAACAAAAAATTGATTACAAATTTGAATCTTATCAAGTTCATATGACGTTCGATAAATAATAAATTGAATCGATTACGAAATTGTTTTCCTTTTTCAAATATATCCTTTTACCAATATGTGTCACTTTACCCAATGAGAAGATGAAATTGAGTGTCAGTCTATTCAAGACACGATTACTTATTTAAACAGGCATATGTACAATTGTTTTTTTTAATATATCTTGTCACTGTGATGTTACATGAGGAAAATTATTCACTTCTGTTTGTTCCAGAACTGGTCCAGCTGGTCCAGTATAAGATATACGTAATCTCATTCGTAAAGGTACCTTTGTTGAAAAAAAAAAAACAAAATAATAAATAACATGAGAAATATAATATTATCACATTTTCCAAAGGTATAATATGACCATAAAACCTTACTTTGTTAATGTTTGTAACTTTTAATACTTGAGTAACTTGCCCAGAAGGAGGAATGACAGTGCTCGATGGAGACAACATTTGTAGCTGGAATGTCTAAAAAATGAAAGAAATATTCTAAATGATTGTTTTTTTTTCATTCAACAGAAAAATAAATTAAACTCTCTTACCTTAGGAACTGCTGCTTGAAACAGGAAATCAGTTAATATAGCACTTCCAGAATTTTGAGCTAACATATTTATAACCAATAAATCGTTAACATCTGCTGATCTTTCCAATCTGAAGGTTATTTTAAGTCCTGCTTTATCCAATACAACCATAACAGGCGCATCTATAATTTCGAAATAAACTTACATTCTCATTATAAAAAATAAAAAGTGAATACTTTATTAATATATACAAACCATTTTGAACAGATTGTGATGAATTAAGTAAACCATCCACTAGGAAGTTAGTTGTGTTAGCAGGGTTAAAAACTTGTGATGTCGTTTGTGTCTGTGGCAGTGTAGATGTGGGTGTAGGTGCATTTAAATCCAAACTACCAAGTAAGTCCAACAAATCGTTATTGTTCACTACAGCTGTTGAATTAGCAGGTGGATTTTTACTCGACGCTGAAGGAGTCATTCCTAAGTCAGAAGTCCCAAGCAAATCTAAAAGTGCACTCTAGAAAATGCAAAAATTTTTATTGTATATAACCTCACTATTATAAATGAAACCAATTATGTAATAAATCAAATCACATCACATGACAGACTTACTGAATCAGATGGTGGAGTGCTGGCTTCTAAAACTGTTGATTTTTCTTCTTCTGGTTCTGGTTCACCATTCACCATTCCAATGATGCCATTAGCTTGTGGCCTTGCAGTTTCCATAGGAGGCATTCTTTCAAGCAATGCGGGTCGTAAATGATCGTATTTTCTAAACAACTGTGAGAATTCAATACCTCGCTGTTGTAGTTCAATATGTAAATTACTGCCAAACGTATCAATTATTTGACGAATTTTTCTGAAATATAAATAATTTTTGTGTGTAATAACTGGACCGGATGGTAAAATACAAAACAGACAATACGTAGTACAGTGTTATTTGGCTATATGATTTCCGTTTAGATGGCTCACTGAATAAGTTCAATGTAAGACATTGAAATTTGTATTTATGTTATATTATACAGCAATACTTACTCATTACCCTTTTGAAATCTTGTGCTGAGTTTAGTGAGAGACAATAACGTATATTGTTTCGTGACAACTGTATTTTGTGGACTCCATAATAACCTTTGATAGACATCAATAACTTCATCTTCCGTTAACTAATAATAATAGCAAAATAAAGGTTAAGTACATAATCATTTCTAGTTTTAATTCAAGTTTTAAGTTACACATACATTAATAGGTGCATCTATATCTTCTGACGGCGGTCCATACAATAACAAATCACCATATTCACCAATACACCATGTTGCTACTTGAGCCAAAGGTTGTTTATCAAACGTATCCTTTTCTAACGCTCTCCACAGTGCGCTAACAGCATAACTTTGCTGCGATTGTGTTTCTGAAATTAACTGAATGGTGCATGCAACTACATCATCCCGAACATAATTACCAGCCTGAAAGTAAATGGAATTATAATTTTAATTTAAAAAATAAAAATCTGAAGAACAATGCAAGTGGAAAATTTCTTACAGCAACCAGAACTTTAAATAATGTTTCGAGATGCCAACGCTTATTAGGTGCAAATCTTTCTGCAGACATCACTATGTTACTACTGCATTGAGCTTTAAATTCTGGATCAGCACGTTCCAAGAAAAGTAACAATTCTTTCATCATATTTCTAATATTGTTTGAATTTACAAGTGCAAAACTAAGTTCCATAGCTCGTCTTCTAATTGATACATCTGGATCTTTTAAACACTCCTAAATAATCAATTAAAATAAAACAGTTTATTTTTGTATGTGTTAAAAAATACATGAACGGAAGAAATTACTAGAACATAAGATTACCAGAATCGTTGAGCGATGTCTTTGCACTGCGCTTGTATCTACATAAACTGTTTTCAATAATGTATTCAGAGCAACATATCGAATATTTTTATCGTTATTTAATAAAAATCGACCTAATATATTCACTGCTAATACTCTAAGTCCACTTTCTGACTTGATATCCATAATAGATAATACAGTTTCATACAGTATTGTGTTTCCAACATTTTTACTAGTTTCTGTATTTGTTGCAACTTGTGCAAGTATATCATTCATTGCTTCAGATGCATCGATATCATTGCGACCCAAAATCCGTAAAAGACGCAATATTTTTACTTGAAGAAAAGGATCAGATACACCAGATACATCATGTTCCGGAGAATACCCAGCCAAGATCAAATTCTTAAGAATCCTTACAAGATTTGGCACAATCTAAAAAAAAAAAATAATTTTATCTTCCAAATGTATAAAACGAGAAATATCAAATATAAACACGAAAAATGAATTCATATATTTGAAAATAACTAGAAATTACTTAACAGAAAAGAAACATGACATTAATGATATTGCATTGTTTGTGCAAAAATAATTATACCTTTATATTTATATTATATTTGAATAGAATATAATCTTACATGATTACAGTATTTATACATACATGTACATATAATGTCATGAATAATAATAAACAGAATACTATAGGCCAAAAATTATAATGTCAATGAAATCCAATATTTTGATAAAATAAATAAATTTTAATTTAATTCATTCAAGGATAATACTAAAATGTTAATAAAAAAAGCATGAAGAAATAATAAATTATAGTTTATACTGTACTGCATTGTCAAAATACATGCATATATGTTTGATTGTTACAGATAATAAAAAAAAATATAATCAGGCAACTGATATGGATCTCTGAATATCTGCAATGAAAGAATCGCATAAATTAAAAGAAAAGAATGAAGTCCATAATAAGCTTAACATGCAAAAATACAAAGGATTTTTATACACTTTTTTACCTCTCGATGGCCGCATTCCTAAGAAAGATAAAACCATACTTATATTATAAATATTATGGGCAAAAAATAGGTTACAAAAATCATTAAGGTAAAACGTCCTTTTGTTATTTACTTGTATATTATTAATTTTACATAAAATTATAGACTACATTCCTTTCTATGATTGGTTAGAACTTTTGATTAATCTGATAGCAATATATTCCTAGTGCTACGTATTCAATACACTGGTTGGATATTAATGCTACTACTATCTAACTTGCATCTATACACTAGTAGAAATGCTAACATCAAAAAAATTTTAATTATGATTGTAAAAAATATATATAATTTCTTTTAATGCAAGGACTAAATTTTGTTAGTATTAATTAAGGCAACTAAATATTTTGCTTTTTTCTATATTCCTATTTTCTATTTCCTTAAAACATGTAGAACTTACCTTTTTAAAATGATTCAATGTATCAACACTGTTCTCACACATTTCTGTAATAAGTGTGACACCCGTGATTAACACACCATGATTTTTTTCTGTAATTAAGCTACGAGTAGCAGGAAGAAACATTTCCATCAATTCTGGTACACGTCTAATAATTCTAAATGCGCAAAGTGCTGCTTTCTTTCGAATATATGCATTTGGTGATTTCATCAGCCTTTCAACTTCAGATGCCAAATCTCTTGCCATTTCTGGTGATGCAATTGCACCCAAAGTACACAATGCTAAACCAATAACAAACTGTGTAGAACTATTTAAATCGCTGTAAAAAAAATATTAAGAATCGTTGTATTTACAAATCTTTTCAATAAATAAATATTAATGTAATATTATAAAAACTTCACTTTTTTAAACAATTTGTAATTAAGAGATGAACATCCTGCCGCTCGTCTAAAAGTAACATTGCACCCAAGTAACCAATTCTTTTGTCTGTAAACCTTGGAGATGCAATAAGTTTTAAACATTCCAGTTGGCCAAAATGAGCTGGATATCTATAAACATAATGCACAATTTATTTAAAAAACGAAATAATTGAAAGTATTGTTATATAATAATATAAAATGTAGTAAAAAGTTTTGTCACAAACCCAAGCATGTGAATGTATAAGAGTTTTGCAATATTGCGACATCTCCATACACTATCTTCTTCTCTAAATGTTGAACGAATGTATGCACATTCCTTATTCACAACTGTCCTTTCTTCTGCTGCAGTTCTGGCAGCTCTTATTTGCCTGATGAGGTCTCTCAACCGTGTTGGTGCAGGCATTCTAACTGTTGAAACTTTTAAATTACAAATATGTTATCAATTTTAATGTTAGTAGCGATTGAAGTGTTAAATGATTAAGCTGTGCATGATATAGCAGAAATGAATCTTAACAAATAGCAAGCAATGATATTAGAGGGTTAATAGTTAATTCTAGGCATGAAACATGCCCAGTGGAGACATTAGTATTATGAAGCATATATAACAATGTTCTGCAAATTTGTATGGAATACATGATGTTTATGCAGTTATACATCATTATATTTATGCAGTTAGAATATTAATTACATGATTACATGAAAAAAAAAAAGAGTTCTATAAGCATTTTATAGACACAATACAACTGCAAACATATGATAACAAATAAGAATCAATAAATTGTATTATGTAAATATTAAACTTACCTCTTTCTACTGCCTCATTAAACACTTGCTTTATGGAGGCCATATTAAAGGCTGGGTTAAACCTGGAATATACACACCCATGCTATTTTATATGCACAAATCATTTACATACCATTTTTGGCTGTGCAATGACACCCATGATTTGATCTCATTAGTTATTTATTTTAAGTAAGTAATGTTTGCATAAACAATTCTCTAAATAAAGTCTGTTACTATTATAATAACAAATTGTTGGTCAAATAGAATTTAAGAGAGGCAATTTTTAGATTGTATTATAATTAATATCACATTAGGTAAACATATCAAAGGTTTCATCAAATTGACTTATTTGACAAGCTTAAAAACTATGTATTACCCGTGTTCTGAAGCATTCATGGTTCTCGGCAATGTTTTCAAAGGTATATGATGAACTTCAATAATGTAAATGAAGTATAGACGAGCACACAACAAGAACCGTTTTCTTCCTATTGGGGAAAGGCCAAGTGATATTATGAAGTATTATAAGTTATTTGTAAACATTTCATAAAATAGCTTTAGTAACACAAAATAAATAAAACATTGTTAGTATTCTCTCACTTAACGAAGAATTTTATAGATCATTATTACGAAACCATAACATAGTACTTGGGAAACCAGGATAAACATATTTCTTGTTTTAAATCTATAATACTTCTTTGTGGAGTTTTATAAGTATTAAATGTTAAATCAAATAAATTGATACATAAAATTTATTTAAATTTCATTCTGTTTTTCTCACTTTAATCCTGAGTTCATGAAACAGTTGTTACTATGTGAAAATAAACTTAATTTAACGTATTTTCATATCATTTAAATGGAGTACAATTATACAAATAAGAAATTGCTTATATGACTTTAAAAATTATAGTTGTACATAGAAGAGTCAAAAATATCGTATAGAAAGTATATATAATTTATTTCATGAGCAAACAATTTCAAAAGTAATAGTAATTTCATTTCTTTGTATACTTTGTACATAATTAATAACTGTTATTTAATGATACTGATAAATCTATATAAAATAATATTTTTCTTTGCCTTATCATTTCGTTTTGTCCTGGTTTCTCTTATAATGTTTTTATATAAATTAATGATATTATAGTTTATTCTCTTTCAAATTATAGTTTCGTAATTATAAAGAATTGAAACATAAGCAGTATTATTAACAAGTATTGTTTATATCAACATTAAATATATATCTATACATATATATATACATGTATACATGAGTTTCAATACATTAATAAGAAATTCATAACACTGTGATATTAAAACTTCACTGCTATGTACAAAAATTAAAAAGATAGATACTACAGCATCTTCGTTAAGTAGAGAACATAAAGTATTGAATTGGTATACATGAAATGCCAATCTTCTAAACTTCTTATTTTATATAGTAAATTTAGACAATAAATAACGAGTGATATTCAAATTATCTCTATTGTAAAATATAACCTTGGTAATGAATCATAGAAAAACTATGTAAACATAAATATGGTTAAACATTATTCTGCAAAATTGAATAGCAGACATTCATTAAAAAATGTACCAAGAGATGTACAACAATATAATAATAAAAATGTCGGAAAAAATTAAATTATATAGAAATTATTTTCTTCAAATCTATCTCGTTTTAAAAGAAAAAACCTACATATTTTTAGAGTTTTAATTTCAGAAACGACATTTCACATGCACCAACTCAATGTTGTTCTTTTTTTTAACACGTTACAGAACGTGCACCGTATATAAAATAACCGGTTTCGCTGACGAAATCTAAGTAGTCGATCAGAAGAGTGCAATGCATGCAATGGATATTACCTAGTTTTTGAATGTCATTCGACCAGAAATTCACGTGCTATAAAAACGCGTCGCGGTCGCACGTTCGCACAAGTCGACAGCATATTGTAAAATGTGTAAACCGGTTATATAAAAGATCGTTCGCACTGAAGGGCATCGAACCAAGGGTTAGTTTTCTAGCTGTCAAACAGTACCAGTCAAAGGATGTCGTTTTCAGGTAACCCGAGTCCGGAAATTGAGCGACGTTTAGCGACGAATCGTAAGAAGACGGCACGAAGGCGCGTCGTATGTGTACCGTCGTCGTGTCGCCCACCTTTTACACGCAAGTCGTACAACAAATACGGCGACAAATGCCTCGCCTCCCAGGGCGCGCGAGTTGGGCGCCCTCACTCACTTTTGCATAGTCTGTCGTGCACCTGGCATATCGGCCTGTATCGGTTTGTATATACGTTGTTGCATTCCAGATATTTTCTTCTAACTTGACTTTCTACTATTAACGATACGTACCGTACGAAACTTTGATTCACGAACAGGGAGGGGTTAATCAACTGCGAAAAAAAATTATGGACATAGTTAAACGTCCACAGTTGTCTACCCTATCCCACGACAGACAGACACTGTCCGACGATAATGTCCAGCGGCATTCGCGCATCAGAAACCAAAATGGCTGCCTATTGTCACTGACGTTGTTCCTTGATAATACTGTGATTTTTCGTTTAACGTGTCATAATCATTTACTATATCATATATATATGTCCTATACTCGAAACATCGAATGAACAGGTGTAATGAATATTCTTTTCCATAATTTGAGTTACTTCATTCATTTATAATCTTCATTTCCAGTTTCTTATTTATACTGTTGCTCAACGTAGTGAGTAACAACGATGCTTGTTTCTAAAGCGCGAAATTCGTAATGTTTTATAAAATAAATATCTAATGAATTATTTTTTTATGCTACTTCGATAAGATAATTGATTTTTGTGTTATTTCTAAGAATACACAAATGTTTTCTTACAAAGTAGCACGAAAATATATATTGAAATGTCATTTAATCCGAGTGTCATTGCACAATTGTTAAAAATAATAAGAATGCAACATACATATAGGTATAATATGATAGTACGTATCATACAAATATACTTTATCGATTGATTGATATCACATGTTTATTTTATCAATTTTCGAAACCGCATTGTAAAATATATTAACACAAAAAATTATTTTCAAAAATATTGTAGTACCAAAAATAAGTGATATTTTTCGAAAAATTATCATGTTAATAATATATTTTATATATCTTTAATGTTATTCATATACTTTTTATAGACATTTATTCTTAATTATTTTTAGTTAATAAGTATTTATATATAATCATATTATATAGTTCATATCTATATTGATATTACTCTTGTGTCAAGAATTAGAAATAGTAAAATTATCACCTTCTATTTAATTCTGGTGGTAGAACACTCCAATCTTCAGATTCATAATAAGGCCACATAATGTATTTTAAAATTAGATCAATATAATTTGGATAGAAGATTTAACACAAAAATTATAAAGCATGTATTATTCACTTTAGTCAATGATACAACTGTGCCACCAGTTTTGTACACTTTTTATCACCAACATAACAGAATAGAAGGTAGTGTGTTGGCATTATCTCTTATCTCAGGTACTACCTTGATAGCCAAGGCAGACAAGCTGTATTCCTAAAATAATTAAAAGCATTATAAATTATATTAAATCAAGCTGGAACAAGAAATCAGTCTAATTTATTAATAACTAAGATACAAAAAATATGAATTTCAAACCATTTTATTGCTATAATTATTTTGTATCACGCACTAACCATTTAATTATTATTATTAATTAACTAATATTAATGAATGTATTATAATAAAACTCAATTTGCAGAAAACATAAAAATTATTAATATTTTTGCATCACTGAGGAAAGGAATTAGTGTTAATAAATAATTTAACTGATTTAAATTAAAAAATCAAAGTTTATTAGTATAAATTGTTTCTAATAGATATACTGAACTTGTTACATTAAAATATTGTTTATAAATTAATCTATATGTTATAACAAAACAGGAATGTAATATTAGGATAGGCAATTATCATTTTGATTACGAGGTGGTCGAACATCACTGTTTCTCTTGACACAATCCACAAGCCAATGTATGCCTTCATCTACGCCGTCCCTTTGGTATCACATAAATAATTATTTAGTAACAAATATCAAAAACTTATAATATAAATATAAATAACATAATTTAATAAATAAATAAAAGTACAATGCTGATTTTGTTTGTATTGCTTTTGATTGGAACTATGTATATAAGACTGGTGACACTGCAAATGGCTTAAACGGATCTGATTCAAATATCAATGATATAAATACCTACCCATTCAAAGCTGAAACAGGCATTACCATGCAATCTCTTCGTCCAATTAAATGTGCATTTTGATTAAAAATAGGTTTTACTTCTCTAACACCCATACAATCAGGCACATCTTGCTTATTTGCTAGGACTAAAAGAGGTACACCTATTAAATGTTCTGATGATATAACTCTGTCTGAAAGAAAAAAGATATTCTTATAATGTAATATATATAATACTATATTTAGTGTGGTATACTTTACCAAATGTTTCTTTAGATTCAGGTATTTTTTCACGATCTGATGAGTCAACTATGTAAATTACAGCATGTGATTCTGCATAATACTGTAAACGTAAAATATAATTTCTTTATATATCTCTCCTATATCTATAACAGTTTACTATTATTTACTTTATCCCACAATGATCGAAGTTCTTCTTGACCACCTAGATCCCAGAAGTTAAAGCGAACACCAGCAATATCAATTTTTCCAATATTTAAGCCAACAGTTGTTGTAATTTTGCTAGGATTCATACCTTTGTAGTTCTTTGTAAATTTTGTTTTTGCTGCCTCTAAATAGGTCTATAATATAACAATTATTCTAAACAAATTTATCTTTACATACTTAACCTTAATTACATGGGTATTTAAATTTTTTACCGTTTTTCCCGCATTGTCCAATCCTAATATCAATATAAAATATTCATCTTTTTGCACAAGATACTTGTACAAACCATGTAAAAGTGTGTACATTTCAAAATGTTTAAGTATTCTGAAATTTACGTTTCATATTGTGTACATATTATGGTAAGTTTACACGAAAATGTGTACTGAACCGTAGTACAAGTGCTTTTGGTTTATAATTTTCAACGACGTTTTTCTATATTTCCTACATCTAGTAACAATCATTTCCCCAAAACAGTTATAAATATAACAAAATAGTATAAGATCCTAAAATGAAGTGGAAGTCATTCAATTACTCGTATTCGCATTTTGGAATACGAGATTTAGTAATGTCCCACATATAATCTCATAGCAACGTCGATTTTACCCACATTTACTCCCTGATCAACCTCAATCTACTGTTTACAATTGTACAGCGCAAAGTATTTCATTTTCATAGTACGTAGAGCAGATGACGCTCGTTCCCGAAACATAATATTATATCTGTAGCCAATGATTGAACCAATATGTATACTCCATTCAACAAAAAACCATACCTCTTTCGCGCAACTCTGCTAATTTCAGTAAGCTCGCTTGCACTTAAAGTTCTGTCACTGTCATCACAGTATATGTGCTGTCATCCGCTTTTGAATCCGTTAGTCATATCCATGGTGGAAAAAAATGTATGAATAAGAAAAGGAATTAATGATATAGGAAGTATACAAAATAAAAAATCACTGGGTAGAGACAACATGCGCAGAACAAACGCAAACTGAGCGACATGTTCTCTCGTTGAATGAGTTATAGTTCCCGTTTTTTATTGGAATGCGACATTCTATAGTGTGCAACACGTGGTTCAATTTTCGTGGGCTTAATGTGAATTAACTTTATTTTGAAAAAGTGATATCTGTTTACATATTTTCACCGGCATAATTATGACGACTAAAACAGGATTAAAACGTAAAAAAGTAGAAAATGCAAATGAAAACAATGTACCAGAAGCAGAAGTTCTACCTGCTAAAAGAATGTCAAATGAACCACCACCAAAGAAGGTATACAAATTTTACATTATTTTAATTAGACAGTGTTTAACAAATACTATTAAATGTTTTTAATTAAGAAAGAAACAAGATATTATTAAATTATTTATGACGATTATATCAAAGTCTTATTTGATTGTTTAGGTAAAATGGATTAATAAACAGAGAGTATTAGTTTTTGCTACTAGAGGAATTGGTTATAGACATCGTCATCTTATGGATAATTTAAAAACACTTATGCCTCATCATCGAACTGAATCTAAAATGGAACATACAAAAAATTTACAAGTAGTAAATGAAATGTGTGAAATGAAAAATTGTAATAAAACAATATTATTTGAGGGTAGAAGAAAAAGAGATTTATATTTATGGTTTTCGAATGTTCCTGTAGGACCTTGTGCAAAATTTCTTGTTGAAAATAGTATGTATTATATTTTTGTAGTATGTATTAAATTTATTCATACATTTAATGACTTCTTTATTATTATAGTCTACACAATGGAAGAATTAAAGATGAGTGGAAACTGTTTAAAAGGATCTCGTCCTTTATTATCATTTGACGAAAACTTTAATACAAAACCACACTATAGTATTTTAAAAGAATTGTTTGTTCAGATATTTGGTGTACCTAATCAACATCCTAAAAGTCAACCATTTTTTGATCATGTATATACATTCAGTATATTGGATAATAGAATATGGTTTAGAAATTTTCAAATTTTGACTGAAGATGGTGGTTTAGCTGAGATAGGTCCAAGATTTGTATTGAATCCGATAAAAATATTCGCTGATAGTTTTGGTGGAGAAGTACTTTGGGATAATCCAACTTATATTTCTCCTGCTAAGGTATGATTAAATTTTTATTTCAATATTATCAATACTAGAATTAAAAATTCTGCATATAAATATGTTCTTAAAGTCATAGATATAATATGAAATTATATAGATATAATTTTTTAAATTACAGTTTCGGCAAGTTTTAAAAAAGAAAGATTCAAGTAAATATGTAAACAAGCTAGAACAAAAAACAGCAAAAGAAGTTAATAAACCAAATGAATCTTATTCGTTAAATCCTATGGATGAGATATTTAAAGATGACCCGCTAGAAAAAGCATTGGAACTACAAGAAAAAGAAACAGAAGTATCAAAGAGTACTAGTGAAATGAAGAAAGTAAAGAAAGTGAAGAAACATTCTAAAAAGTATTCAGGAATTAAAAGTAAAATAACTAATTCCAGAAAGAGAATCAAAAAACAAAAAATTTAATATTATGTTTAAAATTTTCCAACTTTTTGTGAACAGTAAATGTTTATTTAAACAGTAAATGTCATTACAATACATGTAATATTACAAATAAAACAATACTCGTGAAGTTAATAGTTCATGCTGCATACACTTATGATTGTACATTTCATATATAGAAGAAAGTATTAAAAGGAAAAAATATCTACTTTACATTATACAAAAAGCAATTAAGTACTTTTTAGATTTTTTTTTATAAAAATATATAGGTATATCTAAAATTAAAAATATACATGAATTAATCTTGTCTTTTGTACATATTGGAATTTTATCAAATAAGTCGTCGTTCAAGTGCACTTATGAAATACAAATTATTATATCTTATAAAATAAAATACTTTCAATCGTTGTGCTACATTTATTAGAATATAAAATTTAATAGTTCTCTATAACTGAATTAATGATTATAGTAGAAAAATTTTATATAATAGTAATTTAATATTTTCCAAATAATTTAAAAAAAAATTAAATAATATTAAACTATAATATGGTACATCGTTATAGTTACTTTTGTACATATTCTAAAATTATGCTCAATAGATAAAATTTAATAAAAAATTAAAATTGCAGTTATTATTTTGTAATAAAAATAGAAATAGAAAATGCTTTATATGAACATATGGCAGTAATGTTTAGATCCTACAGAGTATATAAAGTTTGTAAATAATATAGATTTAAAATACTAACTGAGCACGATTTGTGATTTGAAAAAGTAATATACTAAAGCTGTGTAAAAATGTGTATAAAAAATATACAAACGTTGGAAGAGAAATCAGTGTTCTGATATTGTACTTATGTATTCATTGGTGTTAATTCATGCGCTTGTTGACCATTCACATTATTACTAGATCCAATTTGTGCTAATGCTGATTGACGCCACTTTCCATTTTCGCCATTTAATTGTTTGTCTTCACAAATGCAAAGAAACAAGGTATCAATCACAGTCTAAAATTAAATACAGAGATAAGTAAATAACATACATAATTTATGTAAATAAAAAAAAGATACAATATGTACCTCATAAAGAGAAATAATACTGTGAGCAATGAAAAATGCAAAAACACAAGTGACAAAAATTGGAGCTGCATAAAAATATAATCTAGGATCTTGTTTCATAAATAGCAATCCAATACTACCAGTTGCAGCTGTAACAAAGCATTTACCCAAAAACAGAATAAAATCTCCTACTCCATTAATCACTGCTATTTGTAAAGCATTACTAACAAGTGTGGTGAATGCCTAAAATAACAATGAATACAGTACTTTTTTCATGACAAATTTCATAAATTTAAATAATATTTTTAGAGATATATAATTATACAACATACAATTTTAGCTGCATTACAAAAATGCGTTCCTTCAATGGCAACAACAGTATATGCATTGTGATTCATATATCTAATAAATTTTTCTAAACAATAGAAACAACATATGCAACATTTTAATCCACACTGTGCACATGGAGAAGTTTCTTTGTTTTTCTCAAATCTACGAAATGTACATGTATATATTATGAATTAAATTAAAAATTTTATTATATGTATATGTATAGTTGTGTATGTGTAACAGGTGTTTAAAAAGATTGTACATTCTGAAAATGGTAGATTTCTCATGCTAAAACTTAATGAAAAATTATTTAGTCACTTGCCTATTTGACAACTTGATTTTTGCTTTAGCACAAAAAATCTCTGATTTTAAGGCAGCACAACCTTTTTAGGACATCCTGCCTATATTAATATTATACATACTTAGCATGAAGGTATGTCAAAATTAAACGGGGCAATTTAAAAAGTGTTATTAAAAATGAGCCACAAGCAACAGAACCTAAATGATAACTAACTAAATTTCCTATAGCAGAGCATACTGGGGAGGCACTAGCATCTTTTCCTCTGAAATAGGAAACATTATATGCTATACAAATGTACTTAAACATACTATTCTATTTATACATCTAAAAACTATCTTAATACCTAAAATACCAATGAGCAACAGCACCTGATATCACCATATCCTGACAAGAAATAATAAATTCTGAAGTCCATATTAATCCTATAATATATACCCACCACATGTATTTCACCCAAGTTGGATCTACATACTCTACAAGAGTAAAAGCTGAAATATTTGAACTGTAGTAACAACTATTAAATTATAACAAGTGTTAAAGTATGAAAAAGAAGAAAATGATAAATATATTACTTTTAAAAGAATAAAGTGAAAAATCAAATTTCTTTTCTTCAACAAATGCATTCTTTTCTCCAATTGAGCTCAAATTTAAAGGATCGAATATATGGTTTTTATACATTTGTACAGATTTTGTTCCAGGATAATCTGCAATTTGTAATTATATGCGTGTAATTATTATTACTTCTATTCTAACATTAAACAAAATGATTTTAGCACTTACTAGCTGTTGCAAGACAAAGGATTACAGTAACCCAAAAGGCAAAAAATAATATTAAAGCTGAAAATGTCAATAAAGGCTGAAAGAATAGACCCGGTAATTCTGCTAAACATTTTGCACTTTCTCTGAATAATGCTGCCATAAATGCAATGCGTTTACGCAGTATAGTTAATAAGAACAATAAAATGACCTGTATAATAAGTAAATATTTATCAAACAAAAATTTGTATGCATAATAAAATTAATGATAAATCATTAATTACTTACAGTTATTATTGTTGCTATAATAGAAAATGCTAAAAATGCTCTTTCATTTCTAACAGATTCCTCTAGAAGCTGATTTGGATCAGTTTTATCTAAAGTTCTTTTAATTTCTATGTAGGTCCACCATAAAAGTACAGTACCAACTGTAAAATGTAATATAAATCATATTTTACTTAACCACCGCTCATATTGTTTTATGTATTATAAAATATTTATAATAAATTTTAATTTTTTCAAATTATTAATCTAAATCAGTATTTCAGTCAATACCATTAGTTTTATTACATGTAGGAAAATACTTTTATTTCATACTTCAGTAACTGATTAGTAATATGGGTAATGTGGATGTTTAAAAAGTCATTATGAAACTACTTTTCAAAAGGGGTTTTCTGTCTTGCAAAGTTACTATAATCTCTTCTTCTAATTTTACCTGAATAAGACAATTGCCAGTGAACATTATTGCATAATATTATATACTACATTCTACAAATATAAAACATGAAATAATTTCAATCTTCCCGCTTATTCAAAAACTTACCTATAGTTGCTACAGTAACAAGAATCATTATAATCCATGTTACTATACTTGCCAATAAGTGAAATATAGCAATCATAAAAAGTGATAAAACTGAAAAGAAATGTATACAAATTTTTTATTTTTTTATTTCATTAAGTAATGCTGAAAAAGATTGAAATAATAATAAGAGGATATACCAAATGCTAGGAATGACAGAGATAAAATTTCTCTCCATGTTTTATACAAGTCTCCTAAAATCTGTTCAATAACATCCCATGAATTAATTAGTCCGTATAAGTTTGAAACTATAGTTTCTCCTACATCTTTAATAGCTTTAGGAATGCAACGATTCAGAACCGGTATACTCTTGTACACTGGCAATTCAGGACAAGATCCTGTTTTGTTTCTTCTGTTTTCATTGCTACAAGCACTAAAGTCATTTCCAGGTTTATCATGACAAAGTTGTGATCCTGTTTCTTCATAAAATTTACATATTTCATTCATTGTTGTTATAGTTCTGTCCGGACACTTCTTTACACAAATTTTCAAAGACTGCGTAACATTATTTATATCCAAAAAAAATAAATACCTACAATCATAAAGTTGTTAAAAGCTTTCAATATACTTATTAAAAAATATGTAATAGATAGTTGTAATTATACTAACGGTTTATCTTTAGTATCTTGTCCAGAAAGTTCCATACTACCAAATTTTGGATTATTCTTCATTCCACATGTATTTCCAAAACTATCATATCCATTTATAAGTCTTAAAGGATTACCATAAACTAAAGCAAAGGCTGCTATTAAAATCTGTAAGACAAAATATCATTTAAGAATACCAATAATTTATTGTACAACCACACATCTCAATGTGTAATAAGTAATTTATTACCCATTTATAACAAATATGTTTAATTTAATAAAAAAGTATACAAATTTTAAATATGTACTTTATGTACAAAAAAAAATTGTCAATCAATATTTATGTATAGCTCTCTAGTGTAATCAAAGATAAAACATTAAGTTAAACTTGTTATATAAATATTTGACTAAAACAAAATAATTTTAATTAAACAAAAATGATGACAAGTGGTCATTCTAAATTAATGACATTAAATATGAAATTAATGCATAAAACTATACACACCATAAGAAACCAAAATACAATAAAAGAACAGAGCCAGAAAATATCTGTACATCTTCGCACACGTGTTGGGTCTGGTCGTTGTTCATCATCATCATCTCCTGAACAACAAGACATTTTATACAAATTTTATAATTATCAAAACAAAGCGCTGTATTGCGCTAAAAATCACTGAGCTGCCTTCGATTATTCAAAAACTAAAGACCCTCCAAACAGAGTCTCGAAGTAGTCAACAAGGTTAGGTCAATTCCACCATTTTTCAGTGAAATCCATAGCGCGAAATTTAATTTATAGAAAATTGTATACTTGCGCTGAAAAATATAAACATCATAAATGATACATTTTATTAAATTTTTGTATATAATATGTGTTACCGTTGTATTTTTTTTTACAAAGTTCCGCATTTTATTCTAAGATTTGTAAATCTTCTAGATTTAGATACGTGTAGAACTTGTAATATGTGCTTACTTAATCCAAACATTTTCGTAAAAGAAAGTATGGTTCAAAAGAAATTATAATTTAATTCGTAGCTATTAGCTCGATATCGTTTTCTAAAGTTCACTTGTAGGAAAACGTTTAAAAAACGATACCGATTACCAGGTCACACCACTTGGAGGTTGCTACGAGAGTGACCCACCCTAACTCCAAATCCCTACCACCCTCCAATTGCAACCTCATTTATCAGAAGGATAAATGAGTTTTGACTCTACTTAGCTCATAGGCTCGCATATACAAGTTCTTTACCACAATCCAGCAAAGAACTTATATCACACATACACACACACATACATTAACTTAATACTAATTGCATCGGGCCCCACACACATACGCTTAACTTATTCTAAACGCCGCACGGTACCTCTCATTCTAAGATTGCACTCAAATAATCTATGACGAATTCAAAAAGCAAAGGGAAGAAAGTTAGAAGAACTTTCCGTCACAAAGCAAAGAAAGTTAGAAGAACTTCCTGTCAAAAAGCAAAGAAAATTGGAAGAACTTTCTACTAAAACAAAAGAAAGTTAGAAGAACTTTCTGTCAATAAAGGGGATCAGTATTTTTCGCCAAGTGAACCTCGCCTTTCATGGGTCAAAGGGTAGTCCATAGTGGCTTACGTGAACCACGAGACAGAGACGAACCGAAAATACTGGCAAGAACGAGTGACACATCCGCGGAGGGTTTCCCATTTCTCCCCGCTTGCGTTTGAAGCAAGTCTGACCGCAGAGAGGAAACCTCTGCCGTGAGGCGGCAAATCGAGATGGTTCATCAATCGATCGGCCCCGCAGAGATGTGTCCCTGGCGCTACACCAGCACTTGCAGCTCACCTCTGCCGCGTGTTCACAGCGCTACGAACCCCCAATGATCCACTTGGGTTCGGAACGATTGGCAAAAAATAACTGAGATCACTACAAGCTAACGCGTACAAAGACTGAGAATTGTGAAGATGAGTGCAAGTTAGAATAAGGGGTACTTACAGGGACCCACCCACCCTGCCCACTAGCATACCCTTAAAATTAACGCACGCATAAAATTAATTTAAAACTAACGCACGCATCCCTCGATGTCCATGGAAGATCCCTCAATGTCCATCGATGTCTTCACTCTTCGCGTATACGCAATTCATACACGCACTCACTCATACTACAATTTTTTTACAGTCGACGCAACTTAAAATTAACTTAAAATTAGCGCATCCTTCTTCTTTGTAAAAGTTCTGGATCACCAGTGCTGTAACAGACAGAAAAAATATCTAAAAGGATTAATAAATGTAAGATTAGAATATGCGAATGAAAAATATAAATGAAACTAAGAGAAATATACCACAATTAACTTAAAATAAGAATCTGAAAAATATAAAAATAATTAAGACAAATATCAATCATTAAAAATCAGTTTTTCAAAATTAAAACCTGAAACATAGGAAAATAATTAGACAAACATGAAACATTAAAAATTACTTACTTAAAATAAAAACCTGAAACTTACAAAAATAATTAAGCACATATGAAACATTAAAACTTACTTATATAAAATAAAAACCTGAATCATACAGAAATTATTAAAGCACACATAAATTATTAAATTACTTACTTGAAATAAAAAGCTGAAACATACAAAAGTCATTAAGACGAACTTGAAACATTAAAAATTACTTACATAAAATCAAAACCTGCAACATACAAAAATAGTTAAGACAAACATGAAACATTCAAAATTACTTACTTAAAATAAAAATCTGAAACAGACAAATATAATTAGACACACATAAATCATTGAATTACTTACTTAAAACAAAAATCTGAAACAGACAAATAGCATTAGATACATAGGAAAAATTGAATTACTTACTTGAAATAAAAATCTGAAACAGGCAAAGAGGAATTAGACAAATATAAATCAATAAATTACTTACTTGAAATTAAAACCTGAAACAGACAAAACTGATTAAGACAAATTAGAAATATTAAAAATTACTTACACAAAATTAAAACCTGAAACAGACCAGAAGTAATTAAGACAAATATGAACCATTAAAAATTACTTACATAAAATTAAAACCTGGAAGATACAAAAATGATTAAGACAAATATAAGTCATTAAAAATTACTTACATAAAAGTAAAACCTGAAACAGACGAAAAGTAATTGAGACAAATATGGAACAATAAAAATTACTTACATAAAATTAAAACCTGAAACAGATAAAAATAATTAAGACAAATATGAAACAATAAATAACCTACTTGAAATTAAAACCTGAAACATAGAAAAGTAATTTAGAATATGTACCATTAAAAATTACTTACATGAAATTAAAACCTGAAACAGACAAAACTGATTAAGACAAATTAGAAATATTAAAAATTACTTACACAAAATTAAAACCTGAAACAGACCAGAAGTAATTAAGACAAATATGAACCATTAAAAATTACTTACATAAAATTAAAACCTGGAAGATACAAAAATGATTAAGATAAACATGAATCATTAAAAATTACTTACACAAAATTAAAACCTGAAACAGACCAGAAGTAATTAAGACAAATATGAATCAATAAAAATTACTTACATAAAATTAAAACCTGAAACAGATAAAAATAAGTAAGAAATATGAAACAATAAATAACTTACTTGAAATTAAAACCTGAAACAGACAAAAAGTAATTAAGACAAATATGAGACATTAAAAATTACTTACATAAAATTAAAACCTGAAACAGACAAAAGCAGTTAAAACAGAGCATTTAATAACAAGGAATGAAATCTTTCTTCATTCAAAACAAAAATTTAGAAAAATGATATCAACAAGTTCGAAAACGTCAATATCCAAAATAAAATTACGTAAAGAACCAGAAATCTCAAAAGTCGAAAGAAAATCATGATGAGCTTTTGAAAATATCAAATCCAAAATAAAATTACGAAGAGATTGAGAAACTTCAAAACTCGAAGTGAAATTAGAATGCAGTTTGAAAACTTTAAATCCGCAATAAAATCATGAAAAGATAAAAAACCTCAAACTTCAAAGTGAGATCGCAATGAAGCTTGAAAACCTCAGTTTCAAAAATAAAATCTTAAAAAGATAAAAAAACTTGAAAATCAAATTGAAATCACGAGTTGATCCAAAAACTTTGACACTCGAAATAATATTCACTCATGAAGTGAAAGCGCAACTAAAAAGTAGAAGTATTAAAAACCAATCGAATAATAAAATAAGAGAAAGAAAGATGTAAAATCTTATAGAGTATTAGAGGCGCTATCAGTGAGTACAGGATGCAGGACACATTCCATTCACACACTCACACATATTTTAATACATACTTTAAATGCCCTACATGTACCTCTTATTCTAAAAATGCACTCGCATATAAAACTTTGTAAAAAGAAGCAAGGGTTAGAAAAGAAAGTTGGAAGAACTTTCTTTTAAGTTTAGGGAAATTGAGAAAAAAAGACAAACTATTATTACAATTTAATATGTAAGTTAAAAAATTGTGAGAAAGATGAGTGCAAGTTAGAATAAGAGGTACTTACAATCTGCGCAAGCTTTTCGTCACAATTTGTGACGAAAAACCTGCGCCCGAGCCCACCCTTCCTCCCACAGCTCGGAATTAGTGTAAAACTAATGCAATAAATAGAACTTACCAAAAATTACATTCTGAAACATACGAAAATTTATTAACACAGAAATTTGAGAAGAGAGAACAATGTAAGAACTTACCAAAAATTAAATTCTGAAACAGACAAAAGTTATTAAGATAAATATAAATCATTTCGTTACTTTCATAAAGTAAAAATCTGAAACAGATAAAAATAATTAAGACAAACATAAATTATTTCATTACTTACATAAAATAAAAATCTGAAACAGATAATGGTACTTAAGACAAAAATGAGTGATTTCATTACTTACTTATAATTAAATTCTGAAACAGACAAAATTTTATTAACATAGAAAATTGGGGGTGGAGGACAAAAATTTCATTTCTTACCAAAATTTCGAAAAATAGAAAACGCAATGAAAATTGCGGATTTGAAAAGAGAGAACAACATAATATACCAAAAAATTAAGTCTGAAACATGCAAAATTTGATTAACCTATAAAATTGTGCGAGAAGAAGTGAAACGACATTATCGAGAAATAGAAAACACAATACAAATTACGAATTTAAGATCACTCAACAATAAAACAATTTATTCAAAATCAATTCCTGAAACAGAGAAAAATAATTAACATATAAAATTTGGGGAAATTAAAATCGTGAAGAGATATACAAATCTCGAAGCTCGAAATAAAGTCGCGAAGGGATATAAAAATCTTTAATCTCGAAATTTAATCGCGAAGGGACACAAAAATCTCTAATTTCGTAATATAATCGTGAAGGGATACAAATATGTATCTCTAATCTCAAAATTTAATCGCGAGGGTATAAAAATCTCGAATCGCGAAGGGATACAAAAATCTCTAATCTCGAAATTTAATCGTGAAGTCATGCAAAAATCTCTAATCTCGAAATTTAATCGCGAAGGTATAAAAATCTCGAAATTTAATTGGGCGGGCATAAAAATCTCGAATCGCGAAGGGACACAAAAATCTCTAATCTCAAAATTTAATCGCGAAGTTATGCAAAAATTTCTAATCTCGAAATTTAATTGGGAGGGCATAAAAATCGCGGGTGGCTTTGCTCGTAAAAATTCGAGCAAAACGATACATTTTGTATCGTTCAAAAAAATACCTGTAAAACACAAGGAAATAATAGCGAGCATAGTGACAAAATGACTCTCCATCTTAAGATGGACAGCCATTAATAGTTCCCCTCTTCTTTGGCAATTTTTGCCGGGGCTCTTCGGCATATAGCCTCTTCTTTCTTCGGCAAAGCCTTACAAAAATCACTGGCGAAATTTTATGGTAACTCGGACATTCTTAGTTTTCAATTACATAAATTTTCAATTTCGCTATCAATCTTCATAAACAGATATCAGATAGTTTTATAAAAATAAAATTGCACCACTATCCATTTATTTCGATCGATAACAAAATCGAAATTTTATGTAATATATATAATAAGTTAGTTTTTTAAGAAAGAAAAATTACTCAAAATAGAAAGATATACGACCAGCGATTCTTAGAATGCGCTGCCCGCAAAAGAATGTCCGAGCAGACTATTTTATTTCACTGCACTTACAAACTAAAAGGACTGGCCTGAACGAACAATCGAGTTCAAGAGATATTAAATATATTCATATTTAATTTTTCTCTTCTCGATTTTTCGTAAACCCCCCAGATGCAAGCATTTCACGTGTGAGAGAGGAGGACAGAGAAACATGAAAGCTTGCTCTGGCCCTACCTACTTAAAACTAACTCAATCACACCAGAAGTAAGCTACCTGCCTGCCTATCGCTATATTTAAAAAATTGCAAAGTCCATTCTCACAAAAACACACTCCACGGTTCTCACACATACCACCCGGGTGCAAAAAAGCCTAATTCTAGGGAGTACGTCCCGGGACGTCTCTGACACCCGAGTTCAATACAACATTCACACTCTAAGTTCATACCTTTTTGCTGAAATCGATCGACAATCGACAGTGAACATTGAACATATTTCATTTTCGTACTCTTTCGAATATTCAATGCAATATGTACATGTAATAATTTTAACTACTCATACAATTTTGTAACTTATTCAATTTATATAATTTTCAAATGACTCTAATTGCATTTTGCATGCATCTTTAAATAAAATTTTGCAAAATTTTTAGAATGATTCTATAGTTTGTAATCGACACAAGATCCACGACCTAACCACACACACACACACACGTGTAACTTGTGTCGATAATTCACTGTCAATTTGTCGATCGCCAAAACATCTTAAAACTGAACCGTGTCCACCTGCCCTAACCCATGCGAGAGCATCTAAGCACGCGCATGAGTTTAGAGCATAAAAATAAACACGGCCACATTTTGACCTACCAGTTTTCTTCATGTGTGCTGAAAATCCTGAGCTAAAAAACACAATTAGAAACATACTAATAAAGTGTCTCCCAAAAAATTGACTCTAAACTTTCAAAATGGAAAATGGAGAACACTTTGCAAAAATATAAGTATCGATTGTTTCATTCTCAACAGATTTTTAATATCAAAGTAAATATACTAAATGATCAAATACATTCATAATTAACTTTGATATCAAAATCTGTTTATCGCGAAACTTTCTTGTACATATGTATATTTAAAAAGAGTCGATACGCGTACAAAAAGAATTGAAAATGAATCTATAATTGAACTACTACGAAGTCGGAGGGTCATCCGACTTCTGTGAATTAATTTTAATTTGATTCGTAAAGAAGTTAAGTTAAAACGCGATGTACAAGAAATCCCTGACCTGAGCTAATAAATATAATAAACAGTTTGTACGAATTTTGCACGATCGTACAGTCGTGGTCACTATGCTCGCTCAAAAATATAAAATACAACCAGTTCCCGTGTCGCTTCGGACCATTCGTCCTACGACATGATGGGAACCGGAGGAACCGTAAAGCATGCAACTCACCGATCGTTGACTTGCATCACTGCGATCGTTTTACCGGCAACGCATCTGATTGATTGACTGCTTGGTTGATTGTCTGCTTGGCTGCTTGGTTGACTGATTGATTGTTTGGCTGCTTTCATCAGATTTGGATTTGGCGGTTTGTTCGTGAAGTTGGTGCCCTTCTGTAATCATCAAATGAACACAACGATTAATAAACTGTTTTTATCGATTTGCATTTTGATTAACATGCAGAAGTACAATAACTACATTACAGAATTCGGTTATAAATTTGCAAACGTTTGTCAATAGTAACACCGTGAAATATTGTAAAACTTTTCAAAATGTATGTCAAAATACTTGGGTAATTTTATTTGTAGAACATGTTAAAACGTTTGCAAAAATATACCGGAACATGTAGCTAACTACACTTTAAACACCAGTAACAATTTGCCAAAACATTTAAATAACTACTACATAAAGTACATTAAAATATTAGTAATCGTTTGTAAAAACATTTAAATAATCACTATATAAAGTACACTAAAGCACTAGTAACAGTATGCCAATACCCTTAAATAACCGTTTCAAAAAATACATTAAACCATTAGTAACCGTTTGTTAAAATACTTAAATAACCGTTGCATAAAGTGCACTAATACCCACTAACAGTTAGTAAAAACATTTAAATAATCATCCACAAAATAAATTAAAACACTAAAAAATTAATAAAACAGTTAAATAACCGCACCATAAAACATACTAATGTATTCGTATACACGTGCACAATCACTTAAGAAAACACACAGGTAAAGTCACTGACACTTGTAGAACCACACCATAAAATTTATTAATACACCCCCATATTTAATAAAAAATATTAATTAAAGCACACTAAATACTAGTAATAATACACTAGGTACAGTAATATATCCGTATATGCATGCAGGTAACACGCTGTTAAAGTCACTGACACTTGTAGAATTACACCATAAAATTTATTAATACACCCCCATATTTAATAAAAAATATTAATTAAAGCACATTAAACACTAGTAATAATACACTAGGTACACTATTATATCCGTATATGCATGCAGGTAACACACTGTTAAAGTCACTGACACTTGTAGAATCACACCATAAAATTTATTAATACACCCCCATATTTATTAAAAAATATTTGTTAAAGCACACAAAACACTTATTAAAGCACATTAGGTAACACAGGGACAAGTACAGTATCGGTTAAGTAAATCCTTGACTCGTACCGGTAAATGTTGACAGCACTCGTCCGATCTCCTCGACTGCCGAAACACGACTGAACACGTTTGACCTCCTCGAGTACAACAACCATTGGTAGTTTACAGCAGCCAATTAGACATTGTATAATCCACCAATAGCGCGCAATCATTCTGATTGGATGTCGTTTAATTATTCTAACGCTAATTTTGTTATAATTTTATATTTTTCGATTGTTTATTAACAAATTTATTGTTACAACTATTTAAATTTATCATTTTTTCTAACTTATTCTTGCAGATATGTTGCGAAATGATTGTTAATTAATACATTACGATATATTTTATTGTAATTAATAATTTTTTAATTATTTATTTATAAAATTGTTGTTGTAACTATTCAAATTCGTTGTTTTTATTAACTCATTCTAGCAGATATATTTCATTGTAACTCATTATTATATAAATTAATTATTGTAATTCATTATTTTTATAACTTTCTCATATCTTGTAAATTATCTATGAATTATTCTATTCAAATTTATTTTCATGTAATTTTTTGTAATTACTTATAACCGAAGAGATTCAGTACAGTGTGCGAATCGTTTTAAACACATAATAGTTTCATATTTTTCGAAAAGTTTCATTCTTATATATTGTTAAAAATGCAAATTTAAGCGCGGTTTTTAAAAAAGTGACGTCATCAACGAAAATAGTACAAGCGCCATCTCTCCGGCGAACCGGTTGAACTACACGTTTTTGAAACTGTAGTTTCGTTAGTTCTCCACATTGCCACTGCACAGCGCCACGTGTATCGTCTTCCGTTAAATTCAGTTAAATTGGTCGGGTCCTCTGTCTCTTTCTAGGAGGTAAGTTCCCTTGTTTGGTACAGATAATATAAACTTGAATTTTACTGAAATTATTAGAAAAGACCGTGAAGCTGATAGAAGCTCAATTAAAGCAAGATTTCTGATAATTATCTAGTCAAAATCGACTAATATTTTATTTTATTGGCGGAGTATAGAGTTTGTTTTTCTATATTTAAAATAGTCAATTAATTATAACTTTTAAAACTAACTGATTTATTAAAATTGATTTTAAAATACGTGGTTCTGAATTCAGATTTGATTATGGAATGAATAACGAACGTTTTTCTTTTAAAAATATAATTGAACATAAATAAAATTGAATATCAAATACAAATAAAATTCTTCTTTATCGACGGCTTGAAAATAGAATTCCTTATGACCGACGACGACTCCGATGATCACCACAGGATTTTATTTATGCCACCTAGCGGCAGAACGTAGGAACTAATCGAAGTAGTGTTTCCAGGGCGTGTAGTTCACCCTGTTCGCCGGAGAGATGGCGCCACTAGTATTAAAAAAAAAAATATAAAATAAATATAAAAAATATCAAATTACATCGGAGAGCGAAAGTAATTAACTTTAAAATGTCTAGACTTTACCAAACTACTATAAATTTTAGGCGAAACTTTGGAATACTGTCATGTTTCGATTCTGGACAAATTTTGCAAACAAGCTCCTTTTTTTAAAAGGAAACATATGTGGGAACAAAAAATTCTTCTATTCCAATGTTATTCCTTATATTACCGGGAAGATTCAATATAGTGTGTAAACTGTTCAAAGCACACAATCGTCCCACGGAATATATTGCGAACATTTTCTTTATACATTAACATTATTCAGTATTGCTGTCTCAAAACTATAACAAACCTACTCAGACTTGTATTTTTTAAAAAAAGTTTACAATGTAACGAGTTGCGGCTCGATACATTCTTGAAACATAGTCACTATTATAATAATTATTTGTCTTTATTGTCGAACATTATCTAAGAAGTTTACAATTGAGGATCATCTCCTTTTCATTCGACGAATTGATCCAATCGTGATTACAAAAGCGTGCATGACAAGAACATTGATCGCAAGTAGAAGTGTATGTAAAAAATATTCCCGTTTTATAAAAACGAATATATTTCGTTAGGAAATCTTATATTGTTAATAATTGGACGGTGAATCGCTGAGATATATGTCGCATTTTTTAAACTTGGCCTCGTATTTTTATATATTTTACTTTCGAACATTATAAAGCGTAAACAATTTAATTATTTTCATGATACGTTTAAAAAACTGTCTAAACATTTGTTCCCTTAAAACTTTGATTTTTGTTGAAAAAATAATGATTACATAGTGTAACGCTATCGCATGGCTTTGACTATAAAACCGCGTGGAGATTACGCCTTTCTTATTTAATAATTCTGAAACAGAGCAAGATTCAAACCAACCAAACAAGTATATACAGCGTTCAGAAATTCATTGTCTACAATATTCGCCATGGGCGAGCGAACGAGGGAAAGATAAGGGGCCAGAGAATAAGTCAGTTAGAAAATCACAAGAGTCTAATTTATTACATTGAATAGGTGCTGCATCGTGAGAGATCTCCTAATTCTCAAGGATCAAAGTCACGTTCGAAGTTGAGAAATTAGCAGATCTCTCGCGATGCAATGCCTATGCAAGAGCATCATAAACTCGATGGTTGCCTAGCCTCGTCAACACGGGTTGTATTTTCGCAGATTCTCTGGATCCACTCTTTCCCTTAACATGTATGCACGACCAGGACCAGGAGAAGGAGACACCACCGGACGGGACGGACACCACCACCGTTCGACCAGGGAAGGACCAGGGATGACCCAGGGGGAGAACCCAAATTCCAGCGAAGGGGGAATCAGCCGAAGTCGCGCGATTTCCGAGGTAAATATCGAGTACCAACTTGATCACACGATTTTTCCTAACATTCCTCAAGTAAAAATAAAGTGTTTGATAACTGTCTTGTATATCGCGCCATGAGCAGAGTGCTTTAGCGCTCCACGAACACCTATTTACGCCTTCTAAAATTTGTAAGTATTCCCACACCACTCACATGCATTACGCAGTATACAAAAGGGTCTGGCCGAATAAGGTAGTTCAACGTGCCCCTCTGCCAGATGAAACACCTTATTTCATCCGTGAAAATAGTAAGAGGGAAAAAACGAAATTCCGATTTTTGGCCCATTTTTCCTATTTAATTTTGCACGAAGATTCTGAAAAAATTCTGAAACATTGAGGTCCATATAGCGTACATTATAAAATTTTTTCAGATTTTTTTATCTTAAAATGATAAGCGTACATTAAAATTTTTTATCTTAGAATTTTTATTTTCGATGACTCTTCGATGCCGATATATTTCTTTGAAAAAGTATTTTCCGCTTCGAATATGCCTGCCTTTTTTTATTAGTATATTTATTAGGTAATCTTAAATAGATTGGCATTCGTGCGACCATATTTTGCGATCAAAAATTCTGAAAAAATTCTATAATATGCGCTATGTGGATCTCAATGTTTCAGAACTTTTTCAGAATCTTCGTGCAAAATTAAATAGGAAGAATTGGCCAAAAATTGGAATTTCGTTTTTTCCCTTTTACTACCCCCATGGAGATAGGATGCTTCATCTGACAGAAGGGCACATTCGAGTACCTTATTCGGCCAGACCCCCTGATATCGAAAGATTCCTAAATACATTTTGGTTCGTGCTCAAATTTTGTTTTCATTGTGTTACAACGAGGTTTCGTTACAATTAGTACCGTAGTATAAAATTACACACGTGTTTCATCGATAAAAAAATGATTCAGTCACTGAAAATAGTTCTCTATCGTTTCTCTATTCTACATAAAAACTCTTCTGATCTTTTAGGCAGGAGGATTTTTTCAAAATTGGAGGGTCCCGTAACTAAATTACTTACTAAATTACTTAATGTCTTACAAGTAAATCGCGCGTACGTAAAAATGTTTAACTAAATTTTTAAGTCATCGACAGGCAAGTTATGGTAATGTATTTGTTCCATTTGATCAGTACTGATGGGAATAATACGAAATTACGCGATCGAGTTATCGAGACAAAATAGACGATGATGCCTACTTCGATAGGTATTCAGCTTTAACATATACGGAAGTAACATCATTGTTTCAGCAAACGTCAGTGACTAATGCGCATTATTATCATTAGCACAGCGAGTACGCTGAATACTTTGGTGAGTCGATGTAACCAATGGAATCTGAAATTAACAAAATGTTCACTGAAATCACAAAATATCCAAATATTCAACATAATATTTATTATACGGGAGAAGAAAATGTCAACACTTATATGGATAGAATTCTTTCATAAGAGCTATTACGATCATAAATGGATTTTAAAGGTCTTTCACCATTTTTCTTTTACTACTGTAGAGGGTCCACGGTAGTGCTTGTCAAAAAGTTCACGGACATTGACGTTCACGATGGAACTTAATACAGACAAAAATGAGATCAATATTGAATTATCGAGAACAATATGAAATTTTTAAGTTTAAAAATGTCAGAATATTGAAATACACAAATTCTCCATATAAAAGTTAACACTCTTTCTGTATACACCCTAATCTTAATTATACGTACACATGCAGCCTACTGCGAGCCTCTTTTAGTGAATCGGGAGTATCCTTCAGAACGTATTTTCTGACTCCTAAGACGTAGTTTCGTATATAAGACTCCCAATTCAGACCTTCCGTGGTCACAGTGAAATTATTGCCATCTTTCAATGACTTCAGTTTCTTCGCCATATCGATCACGTTATCGTTATGGAACGTCCATTCGTTTACTCGGAAGAATTCTGTTGATCTGGCAATGCGTTTAACGCTCTCCATTCTTTTCATCAGTCTGAAATTATGATGATTAAACGAATTAACGTTAAAGTACAGTAATGTGTTTTAACGCATTTTATTTGTAGTTATGTCTTGTTGTTAGTGAATGATATTAGAAATGGTCACAAATGTTACGATTACCCTATGTACACCAATAGTCCAAGGTGTCCAAAAATAATGAGTCACTATACCAATTTTCATAACTGTCAAAGGATAAAGTTTGGGATACAGTTACTACTGTAAACGAATCGATACGTACTTTGGCGTACCACCTGTGAGCCTCACAAATATATCGGTCACGAGGGCAGGTAACACTCGCAGAGAGATCGTCGAAACATTGTGAATAAATCTGTTCGTTCTGCATATACTGCATGGATACCACATTATATAATTCGATGGTGTTTCGATGGAGTATTTTACAATGCCATCGTTCAAGGTACCCCAACTGAAAATGACAAAATAATAATAGGGTAATATAGAAATTTAGAAATTTGAAGATTTGGTAATTTTGAATTTTTGTAGTTCAAATATTTGACTTTTAGCGAAAAACATCGATACAATTGGTTAGTTGGATTTTATATTTTGCAATAAAGATAAGATAAAATTAGTGGGTGGAAATATTTAAATTATCTGCATAATGAATATTACCTGAGATGATTCGATCCAGTCGTGCAGTTGTAAACTTTAGTCATATTACTTTGTTGCATTGAACTGTGCCACGCGGCGCATATTAAAGTATCCACAACGATATCAACAGGTATAAGATCCACCCTCAACTTCGGATTACACAGAAGCGATGTTACGTTACCGGTGCCGACTTTCAAGACCATAGCTGAAAAATATATCAAATTATCACAATTAATATATTTGAAAATACTTGAAATTTACAACGAATTTTAGATTCCTAAATCATTCCCAGAAATCAAAATTTCTAAGTTTACAAATTGCCTAGTACTTAACCGTTTTAGTGCCAGAGGTTTTTAAAAATCCATGTCGAATTGTGCCATGAAGCGCGATAGCGCTTCCTTCATTTATCTGCGAATAATGCCGATCGACGCGGTCGCGCCGCTCTTTTTTTTCGTCGAAATATGCCGCTCGGCGCACTCGCGCTTTAGATTGATAGGCAATTTTTAAATATTGTTAAAAATAAACCTTGGGACTCAATGTGTTAAAGAAAGACAGCTAATTATGCAGGTTGTTTACGATTATTTGAAAGAAAATTTGTAATTACGAGAGGAAACTCTCGACAGACTCGCGACAAAAATTGACGATCGTCATCAAAAATAGCGACACGGTTCACCACAGTATGCGAACAGCGCGATCGCGCTGCGTGGCACTAAAACGGTTAAGTTCCTGAAAATTACCCTAAAATTTCTGATGCGTCCAACTCCCCAAATTCCTAAACTCTCAAATTACGAGTACAATCCAAATATTGCTCTATAATTTTTTCGAACAAGTAATTTATTTTAAGCGGAAATACCTGTTATTCCGAATACACCGTCCACCCAACCAGGAGTTGGTTCCTTATCCGCGGATCCAATAATGCTCGGTCGCACGATTGCCATTGGCAAATCCTTTGCATTATCCAGTATTATTTGTTCCCCCAAACCTTTCGTGAAGGTGTACGTGTTCGGGTGATGCTCTAAAATTTTGTTCTCAAGAACATCGAGTATACTACTGTCCAGGCTTTCGCACATATCGATCATCGTCCAAGGTTTCACCCGTGTGCTGCGATATCATTAATAATAAATGAATATTACATATATCCTAGAGTCGCTATGGGTGAAGTTTTAAATGGGAGTGTACATGGGAGGAAAAAAATTTTCCCTGAGACGAATTCGGGAATTTGGGGAAGGATTTGGAGAATTTCAGGATTTAAGGAATTCGAGTCTTTAGAATTTATAAATTTGCGAAATTTGAAGATTTGAAAACTCGAAGACTTGATGTAGAAAATCTGGAACTTGGAGAATGTGATAGTTTTAGAGTTTGATAAATCAGTGTTATTCAGAAATGTGAAAATTTCAGAATTTGAGGATTCGGGTACTTGTGGAAATTTAAAAATTTGAGAATGCTTACGGATAGATGACTTCCTTGATTTCTTTTCGATCCGGATTACAGTACGCTGTGCTAACGTGGATGAGACTAACCAAATTTTTCATCGATTTGCAGAGTTGTATGATACGATCGGTGCCTTTTGTATTCAAATTCACGGCCACTTTCAATGGCTCATCGAATCTCACCGTGGCAGCACTATGAAACAGTATATTCACCTTTTCTATTAGCAGCTTTCTGTCTTCTGGTGATATACCCAGATCATGTTGGGCAACGTCGCCCTTGATAGGACGCACTTTGTTCAAAAGATTTGTCGGACGAATTTTATCGAATACCTGTAAAAGATCACGTTCTCGTTAAATGTATTCATAATAATTTTTTCTACGATATTTATATTTAATGTGTAGAATATCTCGCAGTAAGTGGCGTTTTATATAATTACGAGGTCAATGTTTTTATCTTGGTAATCTATCTTCGCATGTAAAATTAACGATAAACAATATTCATTTTCATGTTTATATTCTGTACAAAAAATGAAAGCAAAAAGTTTTCTGATATTTTGAACATTCAATTGGTGTAACAGTACTTGTCATGCAATATTTATACAGTTTTCTAGTTTTTATTCATGAGTAGCTGAATTACTGTGCGTCTCAATTTTCTCATGAATTGAATTACTCGTTCATTACAATTTTAATGGCTAGGTTAATTACTAGGTTAATTACTGCAGTTCAAAAATATACATATATCCTAGTTAGCAGGATGTAATTTTACAATTTTAAACTCGTCTGCGATATCAAAATGAAATGATGAAAAGATGAAAATTGTAACCAAACTGGGCAGATTTAATTAAAATTGATTCAGTAGTTTTCGACTGAATCCCAGTTAGAAAATTTGTAAAACTGTTGTTTATGCTTAGACATCGTAAAAATAGAGTGCATCCACAATCCTGTTGACTTCGTAAATGAACTCCACGTAAATGAACTCTAAGTCTGTCTACGTAAATGTTCGAGTTGATACTTCCGAGGAAAGTGTTATTCAACAGTGTATCGTGATTACCTGAATGTTACGTTCAAACTTTCACATCTTTCTCGTGATCAGATGCTATGTGCTCGATAGCAAAATACTCCATTAATCTAATTCTTCATCGTAAATTTAACAATTTTCTTTGCATTCCTATTACATTTCTAATCTCTGCAATAACACTTTACTTATCTTTACATTACTTATTTTTCCATAATAATTTTTGATACACAGTTTCTGCATATTTCATCAGTATCGCAAAGATATAAGGGGTTAACGAATTATAATTCCTCCTCTAAATAAGATTATTCAAATCGGAGTAATCTATCGAGAAATATCAAATACCGGAGTTAGATAAGGATGATGAAGTATGTAATTTGCATACCGGTTCCTGCAGGTAGTTTTTAAATCGCTGTTCGATCGTTTGGTCACGTTTCGGACGAATTAGGATGAAAATCATGGCCAAACGTGGACAGGCTCGAAGCAATTTCTCCACAAGAGCTTTCCCCACGAAACCGGTCGCCCCAGTTATCATCACAACCGAGTCCGCAAAAAATTCATCGATGGAATTGCCGTTGATGAACCTTTCATTATTTTCTTGTTTCGGGCTGGCTTGTGCACTTTCCGGGCCCATTGTGAAGATTCTTCAAGCAATACTTGACTCCAGTGCCTACAAAATTCAATAATTCTGATCAAATGATTGATTTGACTAAAGAGTCAGTTATTAAAGTTTCAGTTAAAGAATGCTTTCATCTATCTAGCTTACGTTTATGATCAAAGTTCTTGGGTCGAATATAATTTTAATAATTGAGGTAGATATGGTTTTCTAAAAACTGATAATTATAATGGTATCAATTTCATCAATATACAAATAAAAAATATACTTGCAAAATTAAATATATACAATTGTAATGTAATGGTACATCTCATACAGATATTACTGTGATTACATTGTGTTTACGTTAAAGTTGCAATGTATATATTATCGAAACATATAATATACATGACATATGACATAATAAAATAACACATTAATGGCATAATGTTATTAGGTTAAAATATAGTCATTAGTCAATATGATTCGTCGATGATCGTCAAAATATATTGATCCTATATGTCCTTCGAAGACAACCAGCATAATTGGTAAGTTTGTTGAATAATTATGGGGCATCCACAAAAACAGAAGTGAATTTAAAACGCAATTTTTATTGCGTCGAAAACTTGGTGAGGTCACACATTTTCATTTGAAAGGAATTATCCTTGACAGAAATCAAGAATATGCGGAGGTATGTATATAAGTTGACATTTTGATTAAAAATCGAATATCTTTGGTCTAGTATCGCTACCATAGTTTTGTAACACGGCTCAATTTTTAATTAGCCAATCTATTCAGGCAATAAGACGAAGGTTTACAGGAAATAGTACAAGACAACCTTGTCCTAAAAGGAAGGAACATCGCACGAGGTGAATAGTTGCTTTCTTCATCGAGCAGAGTGAAAATCGCCTCTTGCTAAGTGGATTGCTACGCGAGAAGCTTTAGTAGTCTTATCACTGTTAAATATTAGCAGATTCTTCGACGATCTGTCAGTCTTCGTTACATTGATTGCCCACAATAAAAGCAGCAAAAGACGACTTTCTGTGAACACTTTTTTCTGTCCTGGTATGAAATCTGCAGGTTTCAAAATTTAGGAGATTTTGTATTTGAAAAATTTAGGAACTAAGAATTTTAAAAATTGTAGTTTTTTTAGCGAATGTAGCTTCCGAAATATATAAATTATCAAATTTTATAACTTACAAATTATTCCAATTATTCTTCGCGAAATTCGATTCTGTTTTGCAGATCAGTGCTAATAAGATTGGAGAAGATTCTTATCGCGATCGTATAAATTAATATACGATGCATAAAAGATAATGGCATTTCTGAGTGATTGACTTTTTCTTTTCGAGTGGAAGCATTACAGAAAACGAATTGATAATTCTTTACAAGTGGTACGAGGGGTTATCGTTTCTTATCAGCTTCGCAATACTGACCTATCTCACAAACACATTTATGATACATATTAATTCATATTACAAATTTTTAAACTTTTACATTTTCTTACAAATTTGATAATGTATGTTAGTACAACTCGAGGTGATACGATGTAACATATCACCTAGCGGGAGGCATAAGTAGAGTCTACTTATATTGTCAATAATATCGACTTTCGCTGTAGACTCCGCAAACTTCAACGACAAAATTAGCTGTAAAATTATTAAATAAACTATCACCTTTCAAAGAGATATCTTTTTTGCTCAAGAAAAATATGCCTCTGAAAATATCTGTTTTGTAGCTTTTGCTGCTAAAACGCAGGTGCTCCTAAAGAATTGATCGACATCATACTTGAACATTCAAGATATTGATCGCTCCTCCATTTCACAACCTACATATCGTGCACACATTTCACAGATGATACACGATTAACCTATTAATCCGTACCATTTTATGCCGTTCGTCATCGTATCCTCATATCGTTTTACTTCATGTATATTCTTGTAAGTTATTTACTTTACTGTACTTGTGATATCGATGACCAAAAAACCTTGATACGTTGTACGGATCAATGTCCTGAGTTGTACAGGGTCATCATTCTGTAGTGGAATTATTCGTGCTTATAAAGTTTATTTGTACTCATTTTTTTGAGTTACAATTTTTAGTTGAAAGCATTGACTTTGTATTGTTAAATCTTATTTTATAGATTAAATCTTTATTTTGAAGTACATAATGATTAGCCAAGGTATAACTCTATTTTGAAGAGTTAATTTATTTATACAAAATAGTTGTTTAAAGATCTTTAATTGCAAAATTAATTATGTAAAAAATGCAGGAAATGATAATAAGGTGTAATTGATGTACCTGAAATGTATTAATATAACAATTGTTAATAATAACAATTTTGCATCACTTTACAGATATGAAATTTTCTAACAACATGAATGTCACAAAACGTAAATAAATACGTGAAAGATATCTTTCACGCGTTTAGGAGTAAATTAATTCAAAATTAACAATTCCTGATATCCAAGGTCAACATGTTTGAAGTTTATCAGAATACGTAGCTTAGAAAATAAAAGACGCGATAAGTCAATGGTGAGAATTCAGTGTTTACAGAGATCATAAAAAATAGATTTATGAGTTTTGTTTATTCATTACTCGTTTAGCATTGAAAAACTTTTTTTTGGAAATTCTGGGAACACTCGACTGACCACGAGTTAAATTATGAGAAATTAATACATTCTACTGGTTCCACATTTTGTAATCGTTGCGAACGAAATATGGCACGTGGACGTCATTTGTGAGAATTCGAAGATTTCAGTAAAAACCTTGATAGTCTGGTCAGAGACCTCGATTCACATTATTTTTTCGATTCATATTATTTTACGTTACAATTTTGAATCATACGTGACGTATAGATTAAAAGAACGCATCGATAACAAAATCCAATTTAACGTCAAAGAAAAATGTACATTTTATTCGATATCTAGTCAAATAATTTATCGGACATGATAATTCTAGAAGTATTTGAGTGGTGATAAAACACGAGTAGCTGCGAAAATTTAATTTAACATGTGCAATGTCATATGGAGATATTCGAATACTTATCCAAATAAATTAAAACTGCACAAATTTCAGATTGAAAATGATTGTCGAATGATAGCGAGTGTGTCAATTGTGATCCGGACCTATGGCGAACGAGTAGACATGTATCTAAAATCTAACAGGTTGCCTCTTGTTCCTTCCTGGCACGCTCAAGTGTGCTTATTTGACGTACGATAATTTCAGAATGGAAGAGAAAGTGGACAAGAAAAAGTGGACAGTTATCCGATAAATCGACCTATTTTCCTCTTTACGTATTACGACAATAGAGTATTATAGCATCTATTGTTAATTCTGTAAATCGGTTTTGAATTGCTGCTGCATCTTTCTATCGGTTAATCTTTTTAATTTTTGTTTGGTAGTTAAAATAAGTGTGGATGTTGTTTTAATATATTTGTAAGTCTACATTATATAGCTCTATACCCTATATCCCCATATTCATGTCTACGTCACCTCATCTTGCTACATCTCTAGATCATATTTCCTCTACATCTCCATTTCTCTATATCCCTATACTTACATTAACTCGAATATATTAACGAAAATAATATTCTGTCTAGTATTTGAAGTTACGAGCAGCATTAATATTATATTTATTTCGCTAATATATTAATACTACTCAATTAGAACACATACTTCACTCGCTCGTTATCGCTGCTTCACGCATTAAGAAAGAAGTATCGTATTTCTTCGTTTGAAGTATTGCATATTATAATTAATCACAAAAGTAAAAACAGTAATAACGACCTGATAGCGTATAATTTTAATTATTTAGAACACGGTGGTTTTGTTATCGAATCTCTACTTCGCGCGCGTTACCTTGAGTGTGTCAAAAATAACGTTACTTATTATCCTTCAATCATTCAATTATTTTTTTATCACTAAAAACGTAGCACGCCTTGTACCATATGTTGTATAACCCAAATTTTCTTTTGGCTATAATTTTAGTCGAGCAATAATGTGCCAGTATTAAAAACAATTTCATAACACTGATAGCTTGTAAATCATACGAAGTTATCAAATTGAAACCAAACTGAAAGGGTTCATTTTCATATTGCGCAACTCACCCTGCCGAACGCGACGTAACGATTCCTTGTTCGTATCATTCGAGATCGAACAGAGTATCACCGATTCCGTGTACGAGTAATCATAAAAATCCGCGAACGAGGGATTGTTTATTCTTGAACATCGCATTTGAACATCTCAAGGTTTCACCTAGTAAACGCACCACCCTTTGACCTGTTTTTCTCTCGTGTTATAGCTCTCTCTCCCTCACTCTTCGCCCGAAACGAATTATGTATATACACGCGATACTCGATCGAGAAGTTTCCGTGACGATAGAAGAGTCGCGACTGGCTATGTCGACGATTCGACGAACCACCCTGTAACGCTGGCACAGCTGACACAACCAGTAGATGCCGACACTCGTAGGGGTTGCTTTTCGGTTAGGGGGTTAAAATACGGATCCTGATGATACGGTGATTTGGTAGCAGCTGAGAAGACTTGGAGAAGGATAGAGATATCGTTGAAAGGATAAAGATAACGTTGAAAGGATAGAGATAACGTTAGAGGGATAGGGATACCCTGGAAAGGACTGGGGTCGTTATAAAAAGGACTTTGTAGGACACGTAAAAGTTAGACGTAAATTTCTTTTCAGTAAGGAAGAGGAGAAATTATTTATCCTTGATTTTAGGAAAATTTTTCAAATATCCACTTTCAAATTTGTTCATTTTCCCAATGTTTACAGTTTTCAATTTTTGAAATTAGTAGACTTATAGAGTGTTAATTTAAAAATTTGCAGATCTACAAATTCCCATGCCCTAACACCTCAAATCCCCAAATTCACAGATTCCTAAATTTTTGAATTTCTAAACACCTAAATTCCCAAATTGCCAAATTGCTAAATTTCCAAATCCCCAAATCCTCAAACACCTAAATCTCCAAATTTCTAAAATCCTAAATTCTCTAATCTTCGTCCCCTCATAAAGTACCATTACCAAAAAATGTGAAATAAAACTATATTGTTATCGTGAAAGTATGCAATATATATTTAACGAAGGAGGAAATAATCTGAAGCTGTGTAGTTCGTTTTAATCGGAAGGGTCGTGATTGAATATGTTGGAACCATCTGTTCCATGGATTTAATCACTGTTCTACCAACACCTTCCTTGTCAACGTTAAAAATTAAATCTAACTGAATTTACTTTCCTTAATTGTTCGCAAATTGCTGCGAGCTTTTAAACCTTTTTATTTCAGAGGAGTTTAATTTGACGTTGCAAAGCTTAATTTTTGTGATATTCCTGGAACATACTTGGCGAGAAAGACTTACTGTTAGTATAATTGTACATTTTATACGCTCGAAGCAGTCGTACAAATTGATTTTCATTGTTCGAAAAATCTGAAATCAAGTTCACAAATCTTCAAAATACATTTTCATCTTCTGATATAGCCAAACCTTCGAATCTTAAGTCTGTAGTTTCCCAGAAAATTTCAAACCCATCTGTTGTAATGTATGCACTAAACACTTGAACACTTATAATTTTCTGTGAACTATAATAATAGTAAATTGTAATTTTTGTATTAAAGTAATGCGTGACATATGTTAATGAACATGTTTATCCATACAAGGTTGTTGCATAAGAAAATTCGAGGACACCTTTGATTAGCCACTGCCTGAATTTTAGCAGCATACAATACAAGCAATACAAGCACAAGGTACTAAGTACTGATTACGTGGAACCTTTGGAATGTTTGTATCACTGGAAAAAATATTATTTATAATTTTGTGTATATCTGAAAGTATGGAATTCGATGACAGTGACTGCCAGAAAAAGATCTATAACTCATAGTAAATATTTAACTTTGCATAACAGATTATATAAACTTAAACTGTATGAAATAAATAACACAACTATAAGAACCCTCACTTAATAATACATTCGTAGAAAAAATAAGAATGTACGACACTAATATTTTAATTAAAAAATTTCAACAACAACAAATATTTCTGTTTAAAGCAAAGAATGCTATCGCACTTCACCTCTTTGTCAAAGTTACGAAACTTTTACCACAATGTTTGACACATATTGAAAACACAATTTGACAGGTTTCACACTAAAAGTTTCACAACTGAGTACCGAAGGTCTGCGCCTTTTTAAATAAGAATACTAAAACGAACAAACTTTACCGAACCGATTTTTCCAATTTAAATTTCAAATACCGCGCTTTGAAATGCAAATTTGCTGACAAGGATATCTATAACAAATATTTATCGAAACAATTCGGCGGACATCGTTACGTTACGTGGTTTATAACAATTTACCTATTTTAGTGCTAATACGGTTAACGGAAACCACGTTCAGTTTTCTTTCAACCGATTTTCTATTAATTTTAATAATTTATGTAGACGAAGTCGGAATAAATTTCCTCCGTTCTATCTTTCTGTCAGTTATTTAACTGTGTCTATCAGTTACCTGCTTTGTAAATTGTTTGACACGTCAAGGTAAAGGCGAAGGTTATAGTATTATAGATCATTCGCTTTGAACTCAGTTATTATAGTAATAAAAATTGTGCTAATTTAAAAAATTGTGCTATTTTAAATTGTGCTATTTTTAAATTGTGCTATTTTAAAAAAATTTAATGATCTTGAAATCTTCGAAAAAATGAGAATTTCTTAACCACCGTATTTGTTCGTTTGAACAAAATGTTTCCTATTGATATTTTCCTGTTATACAAAAATAAGCAAGATATTCAATTTAGGTAGCCTGCATATAAAATTTACAGTAAACCTATTAGCGACCAAAATAACCGTTCAATTAATTTTTTATCTTAAGTTACAGGTGTAAATTTAGTGTTAAATTTACAAATTTGACGAAAATATTATACGAATAATTTTGAAATAGGATATTAATTAAATAGGTTGTCATTTGGTTAGGAAACGGAAAACTTGAAACACGGGTCCTTGAGTAAGGATCAATAACAGCCGATACCGGTCAAGATAACGTAAGGAAAAAGAAAATGGAAGCGGCACATGTTGTATTGGGTTAATGGAAGTATAACTATATTGCGTGAGCGGCATCGAAGAAAGTTCTTCCGTGTTGTCTGCAGCATGACTTTATACCCTGTTGTGTAACATTTCCTGTACAAACTCTCTCCGTTCCTTCGGTCTTTTCTCCGTCGTTAGCTCCATTTCTTTCTGCTCTCGGAGCTTTCGGATTTCGCGAAACCGGTTCGCCGAATTTCACGGAAGAAAAAATGCATCGCGGATGAAAGTTCATGCACCTGGTGCATGGCGAAAAATTCAGAGATCATCAAACATTAATTTCATCGAAAACAATCGACCGAAAATATGATTCGTAAGAATTGCAAGTTCAATATAATTGTATAGATGAGAAGGAAAAATGTTATCTGATCATTCTAAAATTAAATTTAGAGATACTTGTAAAATTAAATAAGTTATGATCGTGTTTACAAATATAAATTTCTAAAACAACAAATTCTTAAATTTTCAAATTCTTCAATTTCTAAATTTTGAAACCCCAAATTCCTAAATTTTCAAATTCCTAAATTCCCAAATTCTGAAACCCTGAATCTTTAAATTCCCAAATTTCTAAATTTCCAAATTTTCAAAGTTCCAAATCTTCAAATGTCCAAACTCTCGATTCAAAATTCTCTTTAAGTTACCCGTCAAAATTTGTTAATTTAAAATCCATTAAGTTTGTTTACTATTTTAATTTTAAAAAGTGGACTATGTTCAAGGACTTTCGACTGGAATCTTTTCAAGTAATAAGATTGTTTTTTTTGTCAAATTGAGTCATGGACTGTTCGTCCTGTATTAACTAGTTGTCTGTGCATACAAGAATTTTAAGTTTTCTTCGTCATTGATATTCTTGCTAATTTGTTTAATTCGACTGCGCACACAAAGTTTCAATATAATATTATTCTGTCGAATTTTTAATTTAACTTATAATTTTTAATTTAATTTAATTTTTAGTTTAACTTATAATTTTTAATTTAACTTATGTTATTGCTACAGCGATGCTGTTTGAAATGTATGTTTTATTTTCTTCTTTGTTTGTTATTGTTTGTATCTAATCTGTCAGACCGGCCTCAGCATACGTAATATATTAACTAATCGATTATCAAAAGATCTACATAATGTTTGGAGGTTCATAACTTTCACTTTTTTGTTTTCTTTTTACAGAGCTGGTGATTTTATATTTTTAACACAGCAAGTCCCTTTGCTGTGTTTCATCTTAATTTAGGAACCTCTTCGAGTATAATAATGACAACTGTAATAATGTAATAATCGAATTAGATTATGGTAGTTCAAAACATTACTAATATTAATATTAACAAAATATTAACAAGATACTAGTTTCGATACTACAAAAAATAGTAGTATAAAATATCCTATATACTAAGTATATCTATAGGGTATAATATCTACATACGTAATCATCTAGCTTATTATCATCTATGATAATAATATTAAAACTTCACAGAATTACAAACGGTATCTTTGTAAATTTTACCCATTCTATACCGATCACCGATAAATTACAAGTGGTTGACATCACTTGTGATGAATTGAAACCAAATGTAAAATTCACCCTGAGAGTATGAATGAAAGATTGCACAGTACAGAGAATGATGAAATAATTCGATAGAAAGAAGAGCGTAACGATAGAAAGAAGATGAAAGATATCAAAATTTTAATTTGCCTACCGGTTATACTGTTTACACTCGGTTTTCTCGTGGAAAGCACGAACTTAACGAAGCGGAGAGTGGCACCGTCTATACGCAACTGAAATCAGGCCCACTATTCTATCCCCCTAAATACTTTTGGTCTGTTAACACCGCCATCCCTTCTACTGATGCAGGCCTTTCATTGACGTAACTACTTATACATCAAAATTCTGCTTTCAACTTTTTCTTTAAGTATCTTAAAAATTACCATTTACATGATCTATTAAATTTCAAAGGTCACGAACGTAGAGTAGTAAACTCTCGGTTAAAACAATTTGTTTAAGTAAAAAGTCTTTTTACGTCAAATTAAAAGTCAAATTTATTGATTATCATAAACGATAATTTTATATAATTTTATTTTAATAGATTTCATAGGAGTGCGAATATGTGTGAAAACGCTTCTTTTTGCCATCTAATGAGTATTTATCTCGCGAAAAGTTAATGGAAACTAAATACTTATAATGTTAACAAAAAAAGTACAGTCCAATAGCAGGAAACGATTAATAATGAAGAATTTACATGTTGTATCGAACAAAATCCAAAGTACGCAATTAGAAACATTGTAAACACATTAAGTATTTCAGGAAAATTAGTGTCATTGTGTAGGATAATGATTAACTAATGAGATAGCGAAAAACAATTTGCTCAACCGAATCTCGATTTGCTCACCGTTAAAACGATGCAAAAATAGCCCTTTTTTAAAACAATTAGTTTGGTGATGAAAAGTGGGAAAGGAAAGAAACAGTGATCTATGCCACAATAAATAACAAAGCTGAAGTTCACTAAAAAGGTATTGCTTGATTTGGTTTATGAGGGAATATTTTATGAACTCTTACCAAAAAAACTAAACAAGTAATACTAAAAAGTATTGAGAGTGATTGCCTCATTTAAAAGCAGCAGTAGAAAAATAGAATTCACTTTCATTCAGAAAAGTCTTCCATGAAGATATAACCGCAAGTAATAGATCGAAAATTAAATGCGTCGTAAACAATAAAATTCATGGAAAATAAAATGCAAAACGTGGTTTGAATACAATCTGTCGAAGACACAACTGTTTGTAAATAACGCGTAGAAAGGAGCGCGTTCAAAATACAATTTTTCTTTTTCGATGGTCCATGCTGGCACATGCAGTCCTTGACGCCAATCCTTCGCTCGTTAATGTACGAGCATATTAGCAATCATTATATAGTCGAAACTGGTTCTTTCTCAATTTACTAATCTTTCGATCTCACAATTTCCCAATTTCTTTACTTCTCAATTTTGTAATTTCTTCATTTTCAAAGTTCATCACGATTCCCAAATCTTTGGATTCTCACAAATCTCTCAAATCTTCTCTCTAGTCAATTTGTAAGTTCTTCGGTTTTCAAAACACCAAATTTACAATTACCAATTTTCTCGAATTTCTAAAATCCACGCTTCGAATTTCCAAATCTGCAAATTCTTAAATCTCTGAATATTCAGGTTTCAAAATTTTTGACATTCCTAAATTTCAACACTTTTGGAATTCTAAAGTTATAAATTTGCATTTTTTTAAGTTTGGAGCTTCTAAATTTGGAAGTTTGTAAATGAGAATATTTAGCGATAAAAAAATAGTGATAAGGTTTACCTGTCTATATGATACTTGGCAGGTAAATATAGTATAACACTGTTGTATTCGTCGATATTATCGATATTGTCGATAAGTAAGGTTTCTCTACAAATGATTTCCGCAAGAAAAGTATTATGTATATAGTTTCAAACTTTCAAGACTTACTTTCATTTTCGACGATTATCTAAATATATGATTATGTGATTTCATTCTTACAAAAAGCTACTTTTTTAACTATGCATATGTGTACCGTGCTGTTTCATGAGAGACCTTACTTACCGACTACGTTGACGATATCGATCAATACTTATCGATTGACTTTATACATCTCTTTCAATAAATTCATAAAAATGTAATAATTTAGGAAGAGGTAATTTAGATCTCACACACAGCCCGCATCATTTGAAGAACCTTTCGATTATTAGATTTAAAACAAAATTTTATTTCTATCTAAAAATCGCAATATAAAAGATCTTGCAAACTTCAAGATTTAAAAAATTTCTGACGAGTAATGTTGCAATTAGGAATTAATTCAATTGCATCAATTAATATTAGAAATTAGCAAATAAGGTTAATAATATATTGTCTAAAAGTATTGATGCGTGTTACGGGTGATAAAGTCCTCTTCCCTTATATTGGCATTTTCGCTAGGGAAGCTGCTCGTCAGTGTACAATCACAAAAGCATAAATAGCAGGAAGCGTGAAACTATTTGCTCTCGTCACGTCTGTTATATCCAGGAACTAAATTGGTTCATCATCGACAAGCTTAGTCATCAACGATTAATTACGTTCTTTCCATGAATACATTTTCGTTGGTAACGATAGTTTGTTGTTTTAACAGCTGGACATTGACCAGTTCCGTGGCAATCTATTGCAAAAATAAACGAAATCGAAACAGTTCATGTTTTTAGGTTCGAGTTCGTATTTTTAGGGGCGAGTTCATATTTTCGGGAAGCGTATACTTAAGGGGCGTCATTTTGGGATTACGACTTTTATTTTGGAACGACTCATTTACACCTGTGCGTTTTGATGTTTCGAATGCATTGGCGTAACTTGGATTTTTATGGAAGATTATATTATTATTTCCTGTACGGTCATTAGATTATTATGGGCGTTATATTACAAAATTTCCAAATTCTCAAATTTCTAAAAATTCTAAGCTCCAAATTTCCAAATTTAAGAAATAAATATCCTGTAAATTTTGTAATTCTAATAATTTTCACATCTCCAAAAGCTCCCTTTTCAAATTTTGATATTTTCGAATTCCTGAATTTAACTTCCCACATTCCTATATTTTGGAACCCTTAAATATCCAAATTACACAATTTGCAAGTCTCTAAATTTGTGCCAATAATACATTTGTAATTTGAGTTCAGATATGAAACTGTAATTAATTATAATTTTCAACAAATTTTAATTTTTTTCAGATCAATAGACATTTCCCATAAATTTGTACTTTTCGAATTTGTAACATTTAACAGATGTTTTTTATAAATTGATGCACTGAATCTGGAGACTGTTATTTGTATGTGGCCTCAGTTTTTGAGAAGTATGCTTTTGAACAATAAAATACATACAGACATCGAAATATTTTGGTTGCATTTTACGTCAAAAGATTCTTCGGACTTTCTAGCGTAAAATGACGCAAATTGTTATTATCCTATAAATATTTAAATATTCAATAATGGCGACAAAGTTTATATTTGTATGTCTTTATCTTTTAGAATCTGTGTAGACGTACAAGCGACTAACATGTTTTTCGCGAAATAACTACTTTTTTCATTTGGCAGACGAAAAATAAGGATCGACCGGTTAATGCGTTACTTTGCATATCAGTGGCTTTCGCAGCTAGCAAATTTACATTTCTATGTTGAAAATTTCATGCTTGTTTCAATATAGGACTTTCTAAAAAATAAAATAAGAAATTTCCACGTTTGAACTTCAAACGGGCGACATTTTATTCAATTTTGACGTACGTTGTCAATATGTAATAGCGATGAGTATTTATGCTTGAAGATATTGTTTCGGTATTGAATTAACTTTTGTACCTCTTTTTAATGTCTTTTAGGAATGATTTTGCAAAGACGAAGTTATTTAACGAATACGAAACGGATATACACCAATCGAAATCATTCCGAGTGAACTAATTAGCAGATTTCAATTAGCGCATACAGTTTATGAGGGATTGATAGGACGGTTTTTGCTCGAATCTAATAAGATCATCTACGTACAGTGTTTCTCAATCGTTCGAGCGCAACAATTCTCAATCTTCAGAATTTTTAGAATTATAGAGTTTCTTGAATGTTTAGTAATTTGAGAGTTTTTAGAATTTTTAAGAATTTGAGTTTTTAGAATTTGTAGAAGTTTTAAGAATTTGAGTTTTTAGAACTTGTAGAATTTTTAAGAATTTGAGAGTTTTTAGAATTTGTAGAATTTTTAAGAATTTGAGAGTTTTTAGAATTTGTAGAATTTGTAGAATTTGTAGAATTTGTAGAATTTGTAGAATTTGTAGAATTTTTAGAATTTTTAGAAATTTTAGAATTTTTAGAATCTAGAATTTTTAGAATCTAGAATTTTTAAAATCTTCAGGAATTTTAGGATTTATAGAATTGTTTGAATTTTTAAGACTTGTAGAATTTTTAGAATTTTAAGAAATTTGATAGTTTTTAGAATTTTTAGAATTTTTAGATTTTTGAGAACTTCGGCATTGGTAAGAATTTTAGAATTTCAAAGTTTAGAAGTTTAGTGATTTTTAAATTTTCAAAATTTGCTTAACAATTCATGACTATCATATTGGCCTTGAATCGCATTCATAAATTCCTCATCAAAACTTCTCTCCATTCGATTCGACCGATAATACTATTTGCACGCTTTAAAATCAGCAGCAGGTATGACTAGCACAGATATAACGCGTGATACGCGTAAAATCGTGTAAACCTATTTTTCAAAAGTATCGACTCATTACATTCTAATCTCCGTACGGTGGTGGAAGCAACGATTATCAGTTAGAGGCAGAGAATCGTGACGTAGTTGGCGTCGATGTCGATCGTTTTTTGCGTTACCTAATCGCATTCCTTGTCCTACTTCAACGTTTGATTGTGCACCGGCCGCGGAAAAACATTAGCGGCGCCGCTTAAAATAGTATTTTACACGAAATCTGGTAACAAACACTCTAGCAGTTTAAAACACTTAATATCTGACCTCGGTGATTCGCGAGGGGCCGTTTCTTGCTGTAAACACGACACAGCCTCGAACTTTTAACGATAATGTAGTAGCTTCCCGAAGTACATCGTACTCATAAATCTCGTTAATTTGTTAACGATATACATTTTGGTCACGTTTCACATGCACGAATCACGACGACAGATAAAACAGGTACTAAGGGTCATAACTGCAATAAAATTAAAATATACAGTCAAATATTTATTGTATCGTTTGCAAACTTGAAAGCAGCTCTTATATAGTCTGAGGAACAGCATTTTTGCGAACCATATCCATAATTAAATTTTTACTAATTGTTATGTTAATAAGTTGCTAAATAAAAATACAAGAAGTTTTGAGCACGTAGAATTTTTATTGAAGGTTATTTGAATAAGAGCGAAAACTTGGACCACAGTTTAACCCCTTGCACTAAAAGAAATACTTGTCATGTGCGTCAGTCAGTTCTGACTAATCACAGCTGCAATATTAAAACAGATAAAGAAAGTTGAAATGAATTATGTAAATTTGACTATACAAATTATAATTTGGAACTTGAACTCCACGTGGAAGAGCATTAATACAGTAAAATTGATCAGAGCTGAAATACGCGTGCGTCACCGAGTCAGATTCGTCAAAGCAAGAGCTGCTCCTATGTTCCAAATAACAAATTTTTAAATCATTAAAGGAAATTATGTACATTTTTAACCAAACCTAACATGATCCACAGCAAATACAAATTGTAATTATGTCATTGAAATTACATTTCTGCAAAGTGCTCAACGTGATTTTGTAAAGTCATTGCTTCCGACTTGCAATCATTGCACTGAAATAACCTGAAATTTTTTAAATGCAAATTTTATCACATTCGTGCAATAGGCAATCACTTGCAGAGTGTTCGCATCGTGACGTAAAGAGTGATGCAATGTTGTTTCACACACGTGCTGTCCTGATCAAGCGTGCAAAGAGTCGCGTGCAATTGCTCATCGTACTTGCCGATGCCGATAGATAAATTTATCGATTGGTCGCCGAAGAGTAAACGAAAAAAGGAGGTTTTCGCGATTGCGTCGTTATTAGCAGATGACGAAGGCAGTAAAATTTCGATCGGTATCGCAATACTGGTTTCCAAGTAAAATCGCAACTGTTACGTCCCATGACGCCAGACTGCTCGTGTTGATTGTTGATACAAGTTGAGCACTGCAACTGACTTTGCATACTTTAGGGTATAGTAGACATTCTTTAGAATTTTTATGAGTTTTTCTTACGCGGTTCAAGTCTTCATTAGGACTATCTTTACAAATTTGTAAAACTATAAAATTACATAATGCTAATTCGACAGTAATGAAGGATAAAAGTTGTGAAGTAATAGTCTCAATATACAAAAGTTCCAAAGTAACAGTCTGAAAGTATAAAACTTCAAAGTACATAATTCTAAAATTTCAAAATCCAAAAATTCTATAATCTCAAAGTCTCAAAATACCAAGACTTAAAAATTCCATATCTCAACATTTTTAAACTTCAAAACTGTAAAACCCAAAAAAATGTCCAAACCTTAAAAATGTCAAAATCTAGAAATCCCATAATTTCCAAGTCTCAAAATCCCAGAACTGAAAAGTTCCATATCTCAAAATTTTTAAACCTCAAAACTGTAGAACCTCAATTCCAAAATTTAAAAATGTCAAAATCCAGAAATCCCATAATCTCAAAGTCTCAAACTCCCAAGATCCAAAACTTCCACATCTCAAAATTTCAAAATCCAAATCTCAAAATTATAAAACCCGAAAATCCCAAAACTCTAAAACCTGAAAAACCTAAAACCTAAAAACAGCAGGATCCTTAAAAACCCCAAATTTCTCAAAGTTGAACAAATTTCCTCTCTCCGTTGCCATAATCTCCGCATCAATTCTTGCCATAATCTCCGCATAATTTCCACATCAGGAAATCTATCGTTCAAGAATTATGCAAGTTAATCAAGGATGCATAGAATCAGTTATAAGGCGAAATGTATCGGACAAACGAGAAAGCGAGTCACGATGCAATCGATTGCCAAGAAATGTTCATTTTTATTATATCTGTACGGTGAAAGGTGAAAGGAGGAAGCCGTGTGTTTTTATTACACGATACATACAATTAATTTTTCCAATATGTATCAACCTGATCGCAAAAATAAAATTTGTTCATCTGAAACTATTCGATAATTATCGAAGTTGAGTCTTGAAGAACAATGTGTTTGCGAGATTTGGAATTTTTCCGAGTACGGATTGACCTATGGATAGTAGATAACTTCGATACTAAAGATACTTCCGTACCGAAGATCAAGTGATTCTTATGTAGGATTTAATATGATTACAATTATTTTCAACCCGTCTTTTGTCGATTCACAGATAATTCTGAACGAATCAGTGCCTTTACGTAAGAGATAACTCTCGGACTCGATATACTTGTATTTTCTAATCAATCGGTCTCACGAATTGGTAGTCGAATGAAGAGAAGTTTGAGCTTTTGGTGATAAGTGAATCTTTTGAGGTCGAGAATTTTTCAAATTTTAAAATCTGATAAATTATTAACCCTTTGCACTATGACTTATTTGTCAGGTGCGTCAGTCAGAACTGGCTAATTACAGCTACAATATTAAAACAGACGAAAAATATTGAAATGTTATGTCAATATGTTATTATTCAATCATTGACTATGCAAATTATAATTGGACTTGAACTCTAAATTGGAGCGTATTCAAAATTTGAGTAAAATTGATCATGGCCGAAGTAAGAGTGCGTTACGAGTCAGACTCGTCAAAACAGTGCAAGGGGTTAATTTCCTTATCTGATAGTTTACAGAGGAATTTGAGTAACATCGGAAATTTGAGAATATGGAAAGTTTAGAAATTTGAAAATTTGAAAATCTGAAATGTTGGAAATTTAGAGGTTTGAGAATTTGGAACGATTGAAGTTTATAAGTGTAGAAAAATATAAAAATTTGACGTTCAAAGTTTAAAAATTTGAAAATCTGAAATGTTGGAAATTTAGAGGTTTGAGAATTTGGAGCGATTGAAGTTTAGAAGTGTAGAAAAATATAAAAATTTGACGTTCGAAAGTTTAGTAATTTAAAAATTCGAAATGTTGAAAATCTACAAATTCTGGAAATGTAGATATTTGGAAATTGTAAAATTAAAAAAAGTAACCTTAATATATGTATGAACTTCAGGTTCCAGATCTCGTCATCAGAGAAGGTTGATAAAATTTTCCAGAAGTGAGATAAATGAGAGGCAACATCTCGATAACAGGGACAAGTTTGTAAGATAAACGGTACTCGAATGTCGAGTACTTCATTGAACAATATCCCCCTAGGAAAGTGGAGGAACATTTGCATGATGAATGCTCGTCGATACTTAAGCACAACTTTTCGAAAAATTGCAAACAACGACGATATCGTATTCAGCTCCAGAAATTATAGAAGACTTTCAAAACAGCCATCGAGATCGTCAAATTACCTGAACGAATTCACGTAGAAAGAAGTTCAGGCTCGAGCAAATTCCATTTCCACTTCATCGAACATGATAGATTCAATTGAAATTCCGTGAGGATCATTGTCACGCGATTTTCAACGAACAGGATCAAATATTTCATGTTCGCGTTAGGAATATTACATTAATAAACGTGATAACTGTCATGGGAATTATCGGTCACCACAAATGTAACGCAATCGAACAATTAATAACAGAGATGAGGGAAGAAGAGTTGTACAGTATTACTGTTATTAGTATTATATTGTTATTGATATTATATTGATAACATAACGTAAGGAGGAAGCTTCAAAAATTAAGTGTTTGTAGTTTTAATAATTGAAATATTTTTACTCTCAGCGTCAGTCGACATATAACGTTTTCTCCACCCACGTTGAATTCGTCAAAGATCGTAAAGAATGGTAATTTTATTTCGATGACGAAGTTTTACTATCTTTATTATATATCTTCCAGTAATTAAAATTATTTCTTATATGAATTTCACGTACCATCACGTTTCAACTTACGCATTCTAATTTTGACAAAAATTAATGGCAATGAACATATTAATTTTGTTAAATAATTAGAAAATGGAGGGAGAAGGAAAAATTTGAACCGCACTAAACTTATAGTATGAATTGAAAACAAATTCTAATCTAACATAAAGCGTTAGATTAAAGAATTAATTCGTAATATCTTGAATGATTAACATTATCGTGGGCTACATTAGATATGATTATTTCTGTTGTCAGTCAATGTATTAATCGAACTAAAATGTGTGGTTAAATACGTTAAGTAAAATTCAAGCCACGGTTGAAATTATGAGCAGTTCAATAAAAATTGTAGCAAAAAATTTAGGGTGTAATTGTGTCCTAAAATATTACAAGTAAACAAAATTTTCAAAGGTTACAAATTTAAAAAAGATCAAGTTCTTTTCAAAAGCATCAGGTTGATTTAAAAAATATCAAATTGATTTCAAAGGTGTCATTGAACGAGTACAATCAATTACATCAATGAGTTTCATTGTCGATAATGACTAGAGTCTTACACAGGAAAAGGTGACTTAATGGACGAAGAAAATTGCACGTCTTCGTTATCGTTATCGTCGATTAACGCCACTTGAGAGTGAGCAGTATCGATGTCATAATCTGGGCGCCTCGTGAACCCCGTTCAGAAAATCATTGAACATATAATCAAGAATAGAAACGAATTGTTGCTAACGCATACACGTTTCACGATGTCCATGTAGGGCATTCAAAATGTTCCAGGAATTTCTTACGTTGCTGTTTTAAATGAGAAAGTACATTTCTGTGAACAGATAAATCATGCACTAACCTCCATTTTACGTAATCGGCAAATCGACGCGTGTGTCTTATATCCAAATATTCGAAACCCTAGCTCAAAATTGTAGTTCTCCTGAATTTCTGGAAATACAATGAAGTGACATTTCAAAATTTGCGACATGTAACAAAATATTTAATATGGCGGAGTTCTAAATAATCATAAGTTCCATTTTATGACATAACGTGAAATCGTGACACAATCGTTTGCAGCCCCGTGGGAGTACATCAAATACTTTCTTCACCTGCCGGATGCAAATGTGACTAATTTTTATAACCGTCCTTTCACTACGTGCGTCACGAAGTTAATAACCTAGATACCTAGATCAAGCATATAAATTTGGAGAGGAGACGGTAATAAAATTCGTGGAAATTGACGTAACGTCATTGTTCATTTGGATTTCGAATTTGAAGGGAGCGGAAAAATTTCAAAAGTTTCAGCCACGCTTTCAAAGTTGCCTAAGGCGACACCTCGGCGACCCATGGACTTCCCAATGAGCAATGACGACGGCAAAATTTGCTTTCACAACGCGAAACCAACGCTATACTATTATCCGACGCTTTTTGCCGTAGCTCGATGACGTAAAAAGACCTCCGACAAAAGTGGAAACCTCCTGTTGCCTTCGAAGGAATCGTGACGTATCGATCGAGAGATGATCGGCGATTTCTGCATCCACATTCTCGATACACGTAGCCAATTAAAAAAAGAATTCCACGAATAATTCGAGCCTCCGCCGTGTACCGGCTCGAACTGTTACAGTTAGGTCAATACACTTTTGGCAACGAGTCATCACTTCGTTTGAAATGGGGTGGTTCACAAATTTTTCGCATAATCGAACTTAAATAAAATACTAAAATATTTTCACTGATTCTAACTTTGAATAATAATTTGAATCATATATTCGGAACGTTCTAATTTTCTGTTAAATTTGCATCAATCAAATGTTGTACTATTTGAAGAATCTGAATTCTAAATTGCACCAAATACTTCCTTCGTTCACAAATAATTTAGTAATAACAAAATGCAATTTTTGTTAAAAATGTAATTAAAAATTGGACAGTTTCTATCAGTGTTCTGTTGCCATTACCATGTTCGAAAATGAGATCTGTTTTAAAAGACTGACTCATCGTGGAGATAGGAAATAGACATTGCACGCTGATTCCATTATATTTCGTAACGAGATGGAAGAATTTGTAATTTGTTAAATAAACGAAGGAAGAACGCGTGGGTAGAATTACTATCTTCCTGTTCCTAAATTGAAAGTTTTAATTTTAAATCTTTGGATGCTTTGTTAAACGAGTGAATATTTATTAAATGAAGCAATTTGCATCGTTTCCGAATGCCAACTTCCAAGACATGCACACGCAAATCAATAAAATTTCATATTTGCATATTTTATTAAAATCGTAGATTGAATATTTAAAAAAGAATTAAAATAAGTAGTAAACTAGTGCTGGAAAAAGCCACACATTTTATCTTCAGGCAAAAAGTGGAACAAGCAATTAACTGACAAATGACACGTTAATAAATCAATCCTTCCCGATAAAACGGAAGAAATCTGTCGTTTACATAAAATAAGTCAGAAGAAGTCAGGCAGAATTAAGATAAATGATTCATCGTTTGCTTAATTTACTAATCCGATTTACATATCTTAAAAAGTTCCACTTAAAATCGTATATCAAGTATTCGATTCTATGAATATAATTCAGCGTTCCAAAATTAGTTTTCGAACTATTGCATCGCCATTCGAGTTTACATTATTTTCTATTTTAAGATCCATTGTTTGTGAATCGGGTAAAAATATCTGAAATCTCATTCGAGTGGGCGAAATGACTTTTTCAAATAATTCGAAATAATTAGATGAATATTTATCTCGTGATTAGTACAGAAAAATTGGTTCAAAGTTCATCGAAATCATTCGCGACTTTCCTTTTGCTTTTTTTTCATAAATTTATTTAACACGACTGCCACACTGATATTAATGCAATTTGTATTTGAATCTTTCGCTTGGTGAAAAGTACTGTAAATGTTTGCGATTTACGGTTAGTATGTCGAGATGATTTTAAGTTGATTCAATAAAGAAACGTTTCAAGAAAATTGAATGCGGGTGATGCGTTCAGTCCACGATCATAAATACCACATGCGAAAATAAAGACAATTTATTTCTGCACCATTCCTCTTGCTATTACTATATATTTATTTTAACAAACAATTATAAAACACACTCAGCGTAAATTACAGTGAAAAGTACTCATTGTTTATTAGTCTTATTTAAATTATACTTATTTAATTCGTTGTAACTTCTGAAGAGAACGCTACAAGTTAATGTTTCTTCTCTCTTCTACATATTTTATTACACCAACGTTATTTATCCAAATAATAACAGTAGAATGTTCTACTTTAAAAAATATAAATTTTATTTGCATTGAACACTCACGATATTGCGCACGTACAATGCAATTAAAGAAAAAGCATTGATATAAATCTGTAAAATAATAAATTTAATTTGTATTTACATTGTCACGTACGGTAGATATTGTAATGAATCATGCCTGCGCATTATCTCGGTGATAATTATTTCAGAGACGTCTGCGAAGTTACCGCCACTTTTTTCCAATTGTAAAAACCCGTTGTTTTAAATTTATTACAGCGTATTAGTAGCGCTATTACGGTCGACTATTTTTAGAAATATTTCCAGTCATCGTTCGAACAGGTACTTTCCATTCATGCGCTGTCGTTGAGTACCCGCTTCACTCCGTACACTCAAGCAATGCGTTTCGTTGGAATAATTTTTACGGTTGTTTTGCAACGCTGACGTTTGTTTGCTGACTGAAAATTATTCAAAGGAACAATAATTAGCGGATTCTTAAATATAAAAGTGTCAGTTGAAATAACAAATCGTGACTGAATGGGTTTTCCAAAGGCGATTGTAATCGTACGGGTAAATCGTAAACTAAAAATCGAAGGTCAATTTTAGTCTAAATTATAGTTATTCTGAGTTTTTAGTGCAGAGAGCATAAATTAGTAGTAAAATAACAAAGTAGTAAATAGTGAAACAATAGAACAGTTAGTAAAACTTAGAATATACTACAAATTGTTAAGTAGCAAAATTATAGTGTAATAAGGACAATTAGTGAAACTTAGAACATACTGAAAATTGTTAAATAGCAAAATTATAGTGCAATAGGACAGTGGAGTAGTAAAACAACAAAGTAGTAACAAAGTAGTAAATGATATAGTAGAATATTGTATAATAGAATTAACAGAATAGTAAAACTACAAAATAGTAAAATAGCAGATTACTAAAGTAGTCAAACAGTAAACAAGAGCATAGTTAAAATTTGCACAATAAAATTAATAAAATAGTAAAATTACAAAATAGTAAACTGCTAAAATAATGAAACAGTAAAATAACAGCATAAATAAATAACAAATTTATGAAAACGATAAAGCAGTATTTTCCTCACGGAAACACCAAGCAAAAGATCCAAGAAGTACGAACCTAACACTTTTTTAATCTCCGATTTTTCCCCGGTAAAGCCAGGCAACCTTACCAAATACGGTTTCATTGTTTACCCGCTCAGCCACAATACTGCAGGCATACTTCGTCAAACCTTCCTGTCTGTTTACATCTGGTTCGGTAAAAATTTTGCTAACAAACTCCGAAGGTGATCGTGTATCATCCTCTTGCAATCTGCGATCTTTGAGTTTGGTGGGCGGGAAACGGTCGAAAATAACCTACCTCAAAAATTTTGTTTCGAACATCTAAACCGCGATATACATATATGTACATTGGATTATACGTATACGAGACGCGGAGGATTCATTCGTACCTGAGACAGGTAGACATGACACGGTCAGTCGGAATTTAGGAATTTGGGGTTTAAAAATTTAGGAATTTAGGAATTTGGGAATTTGGGCATTTGGGAATTTGGGAATTTGGGAATTTGGGAATTTGGGAATTTGGGAATTTGAGAATTTGGGAATTTGGGAATTTGGGATTTAGAAATTTGGGGTTTCAAAATTTGGGAATTTAGGGATTTGGGAATTTGGGAATTTGGGAATTTGTGAATTTGGGAATTTGGGAATTTGAGATTTAGAAATTTGGGGTTTCAAAATTTGGGAATTTAGGGATTTGGGAATTTGGGAATTTGGGAATTTGTGAATTTGGGAATTTGGGAATTTGAGATTTAGAAATTTGGGGTTTCAAAATTTGGGAATTTAGGGATTTGGGAATTTGGGAATTTGGGAATTTGGGAATTTGGGAATTTGGGAATTTGGGAATTTGGGAATTTGGGAATTTGGGAATTTGGGAATTTGGGAATTTGGGAATTTGGGAATTTGGGAATTTGAGAATTTGGGACTTTGGGAATTTGGGAATTTGGGATTTAAAAATTTGGGAATTTAGGAATTTGGGATTTAGAAATTTGGGGTTTCAAAATTTGGGAATTTAGGGATTTGGGGTTTCAAAATTTGGAAATTTGGGAATTTGAAAATTTCGAAATTTGGGGTTTTAAAAATTTGGGAAATTAGGAATTTGAAAATTTTTGTGTTTGGGAATTTGGGAATTAGAAAATTTAAGAATTTTAGAATTTAGGAATTTGGGGTTTAAAAATTTTGGAGTTTAGGAATTTGAAAATTTTTGAATTTGGAATTTAGGTCGTGTTTGATTAAATCGATCGATTAAATCGAATAAATCACGAAGATCGAAAATAGAAATAATATATTAATGAAATGAAAGAAACAATATGGTCTGTAATGGAAATATGGTCGCTGAGTACATTCACCCTAATTACCAAGATTTGTTTAATCCTTTCAAATCGGATTTGTTCCGTAATTGAAGAGACACTTCGAATAACAAACATAATAATCAGGACTGAAAAATTTATTTTAGATCAGTGGCATTTTCCGTTTGTTGCAACCCATTGATACCTTAGGTCGAAAAAAGATATTTTGTTCTATGGTCTTTTTATTCAAAACTTAATAACTGAAAAGGTTAAAAAGTAGTCGAGAAACATAGCTAATTATAAGTTCATCGAATGGAAAAGTGTCAGAGAGATCGATTCTGCATCGACAAAAAAGCATAATGATGCGAATTAATTGCCGGAAGTTTCCTTGGATCAAATAAGGTATTCAAAAAAACGTGTCTTACATTCGTTGATCGCTCGTCATCAATCAGACATGATTGAAAAGCGTATGATTGCGAGAAACAGACTTGTGTGGAATGGTACGAGGATGATTTATGAGATAGGAAACCCCCTGAATCTCGTATACTTAATCGTTTCGAAGGATATTTCCAGGAAGGAATATTTCGATGCGTATTTGGAAATCTTCGAATCCGGGTACTAGGTTTCGGGTGTTAAAAAGTTTGGAAGTATGAGACGTTAGAAATTTGCTAATTTAGAAATTTGATGTTTAAAAATTTGGGGTTTCAGAATTTGGGAATTTAGGAATTTCAAAATTTGGAAATTTGGGGTTTCAATATTTGGTGGTTTACGAATTTGGAAATTTAGGAATTTGGGGTTTCAAAATTTGGGAATTTAGGGATTTGGAAATATAGGAATTCGGGGTTTCAATATTTGGTAGGTTACGAATTTGGAAATTTAGGAATTTGGGGTTTCAATATTTGGTAGTTTACGAATTTGGAAATTCAGGAATTCGGTGTTTCAAAATTTGGGAATTTAGAAATTTGAAAATATAGGAATTCGGGGTTTCAAAATTTGGGAATTTAGGAATTCGGGATTTCAAAATTTGGGAATTTAGAAATTTCAAAATTTGGAATTTGGGGTTTCAAAATTTAGTAGTTTGGGAATTAGTAGTTTCAAAGTTTGGAAACTTAAGAATTTGGGATTTCAAAATTTAGGAATTTAGAAATTTGGGGTTTCAGAATTTGAAAATTTAGGAATTTGGAAATTTGAGTCTCTAAAGAATTAAAAATATCAAATTCTCAAAGAAACAAATAAAGAATTATACCTAAAAATAATGGAAGTTGAGTTAAGGTTAATTGCTACAATATCCCTGTGGTAATTATTGCTTCGGTATTCTTCATCTGTTAATTAGTGCGACGTAACCAGTATCCGAAGACGTACACGTTCCTTTCTTACATACATGTATACGTATTCAGTTGCAAGTTACATCGTACTAATTAACATCTTCTATTAATTACCACTTTGACGAACATACATTCTACGAAATTTATAGTTCTTAAAATGTCATACTCTTTTTTATATCTAATAAAAGATACGTTGAAATAGTATTGATTTTCAATTTACGTTTAAAGTAAATAAAGATAAGAATATTAATCACGGATACGTGACATTGCATATCGCATATCACAAATTACATATTTAACACCTGCAGTCTTTTTCGCGTTAACCCGTGATTGATACAGTGGCCATTTTCTGGCGTGGAAAGCGTAACGAGAATCGTAGATAGTGTTCCAAAGAAATGTTAAACTAGCATGACACATGGTACCATTTGTTCTGTACATACAAAGAAATATTTTCTATTCAGAACCGGAATGCGAAGTTACTAGTTTTTTATATCTTCAATAATAGATGCGTTATACAATTGCTATTAATCTTCCTGTTAACGATTGCATTCATTCCAATGAAGTAGCTTTCCGTTTGTATCGATTCAGTCTCATCGAAAAGTCCCCTGTCGAAAAATTTCCCCGACATTCTCGAAGGAAATCCTAACCGGTTCAGCCTGTCTCTAACTCCGCTTTTCTCGGGTTGAACGATCCGTGAATCACGCTTGGATCCTCGGCGTCCATCGACGATCACGATGCATCCGCGTGACGTCGCGAAATCGGCCCAAATTTTTCGGAGGATCGTGCTTCTACGTGTCGATCGTCGTGTTCTCTGCCGACCATGTACGTGATGGCAAGTTCTAGTGGCACGTTTTCGTTCCGACACCGACAGAATTCATGGAAGATTTCCGTTGGATGGATTCAGCTCGATGATGACCTCGTTCTGTGCCTTGGGTCGTTCTTCTTGCATTTCATTTTTGATCTACGCTGACCAATAGGCTGTTATATAACAATTCTTGCATTCTATTGATGAGAAAAAGAATAAGGCACATTTTAAGATCAATCGATGAGTGGTACAGGTGCAAAATTAAACATCTTTAAATCATGTAACTGAATTAGGTTCACAAGGTTTGTCTCGGTAGCTTTGTTCGATTTTTTGAACTGACGTAAACTTGACCTTAAATAATTTGTCATTACAATAATTTTTGCTAATAAATTTATTGATAAGCTAATATTTGACTTAGCTAATGTTAGCATTATTAGACTGATCTTTGGAAGAGTGCTATACACGTAAAAGTAAATAAATGTCATCTATGAATTTTATGACGTTTGCGTTATTTCTGTCAGTTGAGAGTTGGTCTTTCATTTGAAACGCTTAGTAATATGGTTATTAAAATTTGTAAAACTGTCGAATAAAGATAATAGCATTCTGTAATTTCTGTAATTTTCTGCATTTTGAGTATATCAAATTTAGAGAGCTTGGACAGCACACATGGACCTTCAAATATGATAGCCATATCGACACTTCGTGTGAACAATATTGCATCTATTTTATGTTTACGTTATTATGTTATTGATATCAGACTGATGTAACATATTCAAGTTCATGATACCAATTGACATAAGAGCAATTACACAATTGGAACTAGGCAATGAGTACAGACAAGTTGATATTATATCACTGGGGAGGAACTTCGACATTTAGAAATTTGAACAATTCAAAATTAGGAATTTGCAAGCAAGGAAATTTGAAAATTTAGAAACTTAAATTGGGAGAGGTAATTTGGGGAAATTTAGAAATATGAAAATATAGCGATTCTGAAATTTGTCCTTTAACAATAAAAAAATTTGACTCTAACGATTCGAGATATTAAGAATCCGCAAAAAGTGAGAAATGCAAAAAATGTAGAACTTGTACAAAAATCAGGGATCGTTAACTTCAATCTGTGCGATCTCAACAAAATCTTATCGATATCAATCGATAACGATATCAGTAGTCACACTTCTATTCCCAAGATCGAAAAAGCGTGAGTCACTGTGGCTCCAAGATCCAGTGAAATAATCTGGTTTCTGATAGCGGTTCGCGAGTTGCCTGTTGCATCAGAGTCGCAGAGGAGAGTCAGTGGGATGTCGACTCGGATGAGCTGTCCGGCGCAGGTATCTTATCAAAAAGCTGCGAAACCTTCAGGTGTGATCGAATCGAAGGAAAAGGGTCGAAGTCTAGGAAAGAGATAAAAGTGAGGGAGGATCCGGTACGAGTGGGGCATGGGCCACGCGCCGAGTGGGGAGGTGGAGGCGGCACTCTCCTTCGTGAGTATATATGCTCGAAGCGAACCAAGCCACGCTACAGTTCACCAAGAGACAAAAGCGACAAGGATAGGGCCAACCAGCCACTGATCGACAAAAAGGAACAGAAACCCGATCACGACAAGACATATTATTGCGAACGATACATGACACTAACGGTTAAGTTCTTCGAGTGCGAGTCGGTTGCGGACCGAGCTAAGTGTTGAACCGCGAAAGTGTTTTATTATTTACCTTCGGATTTCGCACGGAGGGAAAAGTTGATTTCTTTCGGTCCATCTTCGATCACGTTTCACGTCGCAAGAAACATGAGGAGCTTCACGGGAGTGAGAAGTTTGTTTGCCACGTTGATGGTGTTGTGTGTCCTGGACCTGATCTGGATGCCGACGACTCACGCGAGACCGCCACCCTCTTTGCTTAGGTAAGGCTCATCCTGGAAAATTAAATCGTACACATGACCGAAGAGATTCTTGTGCATGATCTCTTGAATTTCTTTCTGGAGGATTATGTTTGAGATCTTCGTAATTTCTATGTTTGACTTTTCACATCTTTACGGTTATTACTTTCTAAGATTTATTACTTCGAAGCTTGTAAAGTACAAATCGTACAAACTATGTAATCTATAGATCTCTACTGTGCAGAGATCATTTAATATATCATAGGTATAATTGCATCTTGAATCCAAGTAATTGCACTTTGGAGACTAGTCATTTTGCGGAGGTTTAAAGTAATTCCAAAACATTTTGTAAATCTTTGGTGAATAAAAGAGCAAACCTTGATCTAAACCGAGAAGAATTAAAAATGGTACTTCTATAATTTTTTCAAAATTTTGCCATTTTTTGTAGGTAACTGTTGTAGAAATGTTTATATCAGAAAATTTTTTAAATTGAAAAAGGAGATCTAAAAAATTTATGTATGCTACATGTATATATAAGATATGCATTAACACGTACGTCACCAGAGTCACGTACATGTAACTCATCCAATTTTCTATATAACATAAATGTTTATTTTATATGCATTAGCCTGTTAATTTTAAAATATGAGTATGTACTCATATATTCATTAATGTATTCGAAACATATGTTCAGCAAAAGTTTTGAAATGCTTCGATAAATTGATATAGACATACTCTTGCACACTTGTCGCATAATCAAGCAAATAAATATCAAGGATCTTTTTTTTCATTTTTAATAAATATCCTCAAAGGACCTTCTATTAAAATTTAACAATTTTTAGAAGATGCTGCTCTTTCTCAAAGGAACTATTTGATGCATCTAAAAGTTTCGAAGTGCAATTACTTGATAGTATATTTCTGAGCAACGCTAATGTTTTCTCAATCTTCGAAGGCTCCATTGCATCATTTTATCTTATTCTTTAAACAATGTACAATGATTCATCATTGATCTGATTGTTGCACCGATATGAAGCTGGAATTTGTTTACTACGATCATTCATGGAATCGATAACCTTAATCGTCCGTTTTGCAAAACAATATTTCACAATTTTTACGTTTGTTACTGCAAAATTTGTATTTGTTTCGAAAGACAGGCAAAGATCTCGATTATTTGCATTTTCAAGAAATCTCAGATAAACAAAGACAAATCGTTCTGAGATAATTAATAACAAATTATTTTAAAGCAGTTAACAATAACTATTATTTATTTCTTTTTTAATATCACACACCATATGTAATTACAAAATAATGTTTACCACCTGAGATTATCGCATTAAGAAAAAGATAAAAGCATCGTCTTCCAAGATTAATTACAAAATTATTAAAAGTTTTATAGTTTCTTATCGGAAAACGGTTTCACGATGACTCGATATTTTTTTCGTGCAAAAAATCTTGTATCATTAAACTTGCGTTTTGAACTCATTTACCGAATGCACAAAGAAAATTAATTATAAGTTTAAGAAAATAAGAAGCTGCGTAACTGTCGAATATGCACTGTTGGTGGAAAAACATTCTTTCTTGTGATCAGGGGAAAACCCTAGAGCGATATTTACCTCAGGTAAATGTCACCAAATGAGGATTATCGGATCGATTAATTTTATCAATTTTTTATCGAGATGTCGCGTGTCGCGACAATTTTCGTCATGCTGACTATGTCGTAATTGGCATGGAAGTCTGAGGTGTCCAAATAGTTTAGTGGAAAACAGTAGCCTTAGGGGAAATAATAGTAAGTGGATGATGTATGTAAAATTTTTAAATTTAAATTTTAAAAACTTGGAAGTTTAGAAGTTTGGAAAAGTAGTTTTCGAAAATTTGGTGAAGTTGGGGAATTTTCAAACTTTAGGAAATTGAAGCTAGTCTGGTTATCGAAGGGATCTAGGGAATCTAGGGATTATAGCGGATTTGGGGCACCTGAGAAGAGTAGAGAAGTTGGAAATCTATGAATACTGCGGAATTTAAGAAATTAGAGAAATTTAAAGAATTTGGAAAGATTTGGAAAAATTTTAAAAATTTGAAAAATTAAGAAATTTGAGAATTTGGAAAATTTGAAAACTGAGAAATTTGAGGAATTCAAAAATTTAAGAGTGTGAAGAATTTAAAATATTTAGACCCTTGAAAAATTTTAGAATTTGCAAAATTTGAAATTGTAGTAATTTCAGAATTTGAATAATTTGAAAAACATCGTGATAATAAAATAATTTAAAAAGTATAAAAGGTCCTAGCCTAAGCGATAAACTTCGTGGCGATAAAACGAAATTCATATGCACGAGAAAGATACCAGAGGAACGGAAACGTGGGGTGGATATTGCAAGTTACACCGGATAATACCGTGTTTGTCGTTGGCCATTAATTTTCTCTGTGTAATCGACATGCTAATCCTTCAACATGTGGGAAGTACATGTAGAACAAAGTTATCAGTTATCTGTTCGTCGACATCGTTATCGACGTCCATCGGAATCTCTATGGAAGTAAAAAAAAAGAAGAAAATAGATAGCCTTAATCGAAACCCCCGTTGATTCATCCCCTACGGAGGAGATTCTACTTTATAGCAGCCTGTTGAATCGACGTGACACTATGGTTTCGCTTTTCGTTCGGATATAGCGTCATCGTAAATTTGATACATTGACACATGTCTTTGGTTCTCGTTTAATCTAACCATATTTCATCCTAGAATTTTGTTCGAGATTATTTAATTCATTGGTAACTAATGTTTTCCAAAATTCCAAAATTCCCAATTCCAAATTTCCGAGTTCCAAAATTCCGAGTTCTAAAATTGCAAATTCCAAAATTCCCAATTCCACATTTCCGAATTCCAAAATTCCCAATTCCAAATTTCCGAATTCCAAAATTCCGAATTCCAAAATTGCAAATTCCAAAATTCCCAATTCCGCATTTTCGAATTCCAAATATCCAATTCCGCATTTCCGAATTCCAAAATTGCAAATTCCAAAATTCCCAATTCCAAATTTCCGAATTCCAAAATTCCGAGTTCCAAAATTGCAAATTCCAAAATTCCTAATTCCACATTTCCGAATTCCAAAATTGCAAATTTCAAAATTCCCAATTCCGCATTTTCGAATTCCAAAATTTCCAATTCCGCATTTCCGAATTCCAAAATTGCAAATTCCAAAATTCCTAATTCCACATTTCCGAATTCCAAAATTGCAAATTTCAAAATTCCCAATTCCAAATTTCCGAGTTCCAAAATTCCCAATTCTACATTTCCGAATTCAAAAATTCTCAATTCCAAATTTTCGAGTTCCAAAATTCCCAATTCTACATTTCCGAATTCAAAAATTCTCAATTCCAAATTTCCGAGTTCCAAAATTCCCAATTCCAAATTTCAGAATTCCAAAATTCCCAATTCCAAATTTCCGAATTCCAAAATTCCAAATTCCAAATTTCCGAATTCCAAAATTTCGAGTTTCAAATCCCAAAATCTCAAAATCCTAAAATCCCAAAATCCACAGTCCCAAAGTCCAAAAAAGTACAAAAATAAAGGCCCCACTATTGCAAGATAACTCGAAGGTATTACATTGCATATGCATGGCGTTAGCTCCAAACGTGTTAATTGCACATGTAAATTCGATGACCACCTAGGTAAAAAGATATGCAAGTATACAGGCATCGTATCGAGGGAAAAACTAGTGAAATATTAATAGGTTAAAAAGACAAGCAGTAACAAGAAGAAAATTGACAAAGTTGTATATGGTTTATCCAGAACAGAACGGTCGACGCGTGAATTTTGAATTCACAACAGGCTGTAGAAGTCTGAAAAACGATATCAGCGTAGTACAACGACCCAGCGGCCAATTAGTAAGTTTCCTTTCGAGCAAAACACCGCGGGCGATCCTCATGGGAATGATTTGCGACATCGATTTCACGACGTTCCACTCGTATGGACTTACGTGCTGTTCCTGTGAAAGTTTGCTCACTGATGTAATTACACGTCACGCTAGTGCAAGTCATCGTTACGCGTTTGGCACTGCGAAACCAGCTGCAATAATCTCTTCTTGTTCTATCTGTGTATCTTCTTCTCCTTCTTCTTCTTCGCAACTCCCTCGACGCAAATTTCCCAGAAAAACGTGATTTTCAGCGAACGTTTATCTTCATTTTGATACGCGATTTATCGCGTTGCGCGATAACGTGATTTGTTTCGCATTTTATCGGTGATCGTAGCAATATGATTATCGATTGGTGTATTATCGATGTCTTATTACTTAACGATATTTTGATAATGTTGGTATAGCGTTGAGTAGAAAGAGATGCGATTGAATTGTGGAGTGGAACGAAATGCAATGCGTGTTTAATTTGTCGTTGAGCATTTAACTTGGATATTTGGAAATTTGAAACTTTCATGTTTGTGACTGAGAAATTTTGAGAACTTCGAAAATCTATAATTTGAAAATTTCGAAACTTCAGAAAATCTGAGAAATTCCTGTTTCATATTGCATGAGAAGGTTCTAAATTTTTGGACATTCATCTAAAACAATTTTTAATACTTAAATATTAAATCTGTTATACAAGCAATGTAATCATATATTCAATATTATAGCAAATTAAACTAAAATAGCAATGATCTCGAGTAAAAATACAAAAACTGAATAGTAATAATGATAGTATATATTACTGTAAAATAATAGTAATGATAATAATATTACACACAGGTACATACTCGTAATACGACGTTTTTTCCTGCAATTATCTTAATCAATGATTGCGTCTACGTATCAGATAATTGTAAAAAAGCCGGGGAATTCAGAGACTAGGAACACCTTTATCTTTGTAATGCGGACGTATTTACAGACTAGATGTCTATAATTAACTCGAGATACTGTCAGACGTGATTAATATTGTTCGTAATGAACAAACTCGAGTGAGTGTGTGTACAGTATGATATGAAAGTCTAGAAAATTATAAAAATCTATAAGATACGAAATCTGGAAATGTAGGATGATAAGGACATTGGTATCTTGAAGGTATGGAGAACTAGGAAATTATGGAATTTAGAAAAATGTGGGGATCTGGGGGTTTGAGGATCTGAGGATATTGAAATTTTAGAGCTGAGGGATATGGGGGTCTAAGAGATATACATATAATGTATAGCTGAGGAATATAGAGATTATATGTAGATGATATGATATGATAGTAACACTTGATGATGACCATACAGGGTTCTAAAGAATATAGAGATCTAGGAAATGTAAGAACTTGGGAGTATAGAGATACAGGGATATACAGATTTCGGAAATATAGAGATCTAGATGCGGGTACTGAGAAAATATAAGAGTCTGAATATAAGGATATAGGGGTGTAGAGATTTCTAAACATAGGCGTCTAGAAAATATACAAATCTCCAAGGAGGACCTAGGAAATATGAGAATCTGGAGGACCTAGGGATCTAAGAACAATTGCAAAAATATAGATATTTTGAAAATACAATAGGAGTATATAGAAACCCAAAATATAGAAATCTGAATTTATAGAAATATAAAGAATCTAAAACCACTAATTCAGAAATATGGAAATATTGAAATCTAATAAGATATCTACCAAAAAACAATGCCAACCTAAGAATATTAAACAAGTTTTTCACCTATCTCCCATTTTTATTTCTTGATTATCTTAAACTAAATATGCAACATTCTATTGTTTTTGCAGCAGACAAAGACGAGTATCGGATCAAAGGCTCGCCGAACTAGAGACGCTTATGGGATTAGAAAACGTGAGAGGAAAAGTAGTGACGGTTCCCATTGCATTCGGTGTACTGGATCCAGATAAGATGTAAGTAAGCTGTTACATAATGTGCACCGCGAAACGCTGACCCTTATCAAACAGTTGATTTATTGTTATCGAAACGGAGCGTGGCCGAATTATATTAATACTTCTTCCCGCTATAAAACGTTCAGATAAACGACCTATCAGTCGCGCGCTTTTTAATCTCATTCGACTTCGGATATGACGAGAACAAAAGCGTCATTATCGTAACCGATTGAAGTCCGCTTATTTTTCTTTCTTTCAATTTTTACATTTACAATTACATAATAAATTGAATTGACATTTTTAATCAAATTTGTTGAAACTTCATATTTTTGAGGTAGAATGTTAGACAGCTATATTAGGAAAATCTTTGTAAACTTATAAAGGTCTGCAATATAGGTGTTCTGTTAATAGTCTGTGAAAAATGATCATATATTTTCCGAAATCATTTACTGAAATAATATATGAAACTTGCACAAAATAAACGAATTGTTTATTTAGTAGGAAATGTGCAGAAGCATTTTGTACATTCCGAGAGATGTCGCCAGAAGTCACCAAATGAGCGATCTTGTTAAATTAGATTTAATTCAAGTTCAAAAGACGCGTGTGCTTTTCGTATGCATAAACGGAAATTCATACAATTAATGTTTAATTTCGAACTTAGAGTATAGTGGTAAAGTTGTATAGTAAGCGGAATAGTACTATAGTGATATGCATAATGAAAAAGTTAAATAGTAGTATAGTTGTGTGAGGTAATAGCAAAATAATTGAAATAGCATAGTAGTAAAGTATAGTAGTGTAATCGTAGAATATTAACAGTAGTTTAATGTGATGGAATACTTATTACAGTGGGACGATGACATAATGGTATATAAAAGTGGAATAGTAATGTATTGGAATAAAATGATACAGATAAGTGTATAATGAAATAATGAACTATACTATTATAGACTTTATGAATTAGTAGGATAGTATACTAGAATGATAGTATAACGGTATAGAAAATAATAGTAAAGTAATAATATGGTATTAATCCATTCATAGATATCGATTACTATAATCTCTGAGTCTAAGGTCTTTTGTTCCTCCTAATTCAAACAATTGCATTGTTATCGGATCTCGAACGATGCGATCATTGTTATAAAATGCTGACAATTATTTAACGCGAATAATATCGAGAAATGTAAGTTGTATAAGATTGTTACTTTTGACCGGTAATGTACGTGCTTCTTTTAAATCGGCCTACGATAACCTTTAACGCGGTAGTCTACAACTAGGCTTTATGTAACGATTACCATTCAAGTTCAACGTGATTGTGCCGATTTTTCGGAGAAAAATGAATGGCATATAGCACGAACTCGCGTTCGCATGAGTCAGAAGGCGCCGAATACTTCCTCTACGAACAAAAAGGAGTAACAAAGAAAGAAAGAAAGAAAAAACCAGAGAGATAGCTGATTGCTATAGACAGAAGAAAGATATCGGTCTATTGCATCATCGTTACGTACGAAAATAAAGATCTATTTAAAAAAAAAAAGTTATTCTGGTAGTGCAACCAAGCAGATTCCGAGTTCAGGAATCTTCGCAAGGGTACACGTCACCTGGTTAACACCGTCTATTTCTGGCACGCGGGTTTTTCAATTTTCCTCGAGTTTCCACGGAATATTTTCCTCGCACGTGCTCGTGCGCAATTCGCGTCAGAGGAAGGGCAAATGTGACGCGCCAAACATTGAAATTCAACTTGTTGCTTCCACGTCTCATCTTCGGGAGCTTGGAGGAGGGTGATCCACCCCTCGAACGAGGACAGAAACTCACGATGAAGGAGGTCGAAGTGGTCACGTATCTCGAAACGAGAAAAAATAGCCTATTAACGCCTGGCAAATGGCGGTGAAATTTTAACGTGTACAAAGTGTTATTTAAAACGTCATTAACTTTCGGGGAAAAACCATTTACTTGAATGACAAAAAAGGGCAGATATAACTAACACAGTAATTTTCTGTGTTTTCTCACTCCTGAACGTGTAAACAGAATCCTAATTAACCCACTCGGAATAATTAGTCAGCTGATAAATTATTGAAACCAAAATACGCATCTGTTTATCAGTTTCGTAATCAAGTTGCAGTTCAGCTTTATCGTTGACTAGAGATCTTCGAGGCTATGTAGAGATAAAAAGATCCAGAGATCTAAAGATCTAGGAATATAGGGATCTAGGTCTGAACATGTCAGATGTTTTGTAGCAGAGATTTCCGAGTAGCGATAAAGTTATTATATCACACGGCAACGAAATGTAGTACAGATAGATTAAATTGTTTTTTATAGCTCGTTAATCATTGTGTTCCGTTTACAGGTTAAATCGGAATGCGCAATCAACTTTATCGAGGATCAAATCGTTTGGAAAAGTTTTGCGATGTTGGCTAAATTTAGAAATGTTCAGTCCTCATAAACGAAAATTTTATTGATTGTCTATCGATGTTTATTAAACGTGTATTTCTCGTTAAAAGAGCTCTTTGTCAATTAATTTAATAAATTCCGTCAAAGACGAATAATATTAGAATTCCTCATCGGATACAGACATTATAGGATACAAATTATATCCTTACAAACGATTTAGAATAAATAAACGTTTTAGAACAAATGTTCGTTAAGAAATAATTTACACTCGTGCTTGGACGTCTCATCGAATCGCGAAATCGTTTCATTCGTTTACGTTGGTCCATCATGAAAGACCAATGTAACGACAACTTGACGTTTCATTGTCCCTCGAAAGAATGTGACTCGAAAGTAAAAAGCTAAGAGAATCCATCTGCAGTCCGCTCGTTTACATACCGTGTATTAATCTCATCTGGAAGGGACAAACGTCAATGGAAGAAAATGAAGGCGCGCGAAAAGGTCGTTTGGATTTCACTGAATTTCCCAGCGAGTTGAATACAAATTTATTCAAAGAACATTCGAAGAGATAACCCGGTTAGAGGATCCATTAGCGTACCTTCTTCGTGTACGATGTATTTTCCCTTCGTCTTTCTACGTGAACCATCATTGTCGCCACGATACATTATTCAATCTGCATCGTTACATACGTACGTGGCTTGCGATTTCGATGTAAAACGTACGCTTCATGTTTCGCGATCGATGACGCGATAAACTAAACGGAACGATCGATCATGGTTCGTGTTAATTGGAGATGCAGTAGCATTTTTGCATTACCTATATTTTCTGACTATTTGAGGATTTAGGTACTTGGAGATTAGGGAATTGAAGAATTTAGAAATTTGGGATTTAGATATTTGGGGTTTGAAACTCTTTTGGTAATTTGAGGGGTTGAAAGTTTAAGAAAATGCGAATTTGGAAATTTTTTAGGTAGGGTGTTAGGGATTCGATGACTTAGAAATTTAGGGATTCAGAAATTTGCAGATTTAGAGATTTGGTGATTCAGAAGTTTTGAAGTATTAGAAACTTGGAAATTTATGGATTAGATGACTTGGGAATTTAACATTAAAGACTTGAGAATATGAAGATTTATAAATTTCTGAATTCTTAAATTTGATAACCTAAAAGTTTGGAAAAATTAAATTTACTAATTTAAGAATTATATTATAACATTGCATCACGGTATTGCTTCGTATCTCTCTTTAAATATCAAGTTCCCACACACCTTATAATAACCTTACATAACCTAATTTCCCCATCCTCCTCACAAAACGAGGGGATTTACAAAAGTCCAAGGAAACTTTTCAATGAAACGCATTACCAATTCCAACAACAGTCATGGTTTATATAATTTCTAAGATTTTCCTTCTTTTTCCGACAATAACGACTAAATAATTTTTACGAGGATGGATTACACGATCGCCGGTTATTTCACATTGGCACGTGTCATCTTTTCCTTTACACTTTCGACACGTGTGACATGCGTGTTCGCAACTAGTTCTGCTCGAAGTGAGATAAAACGACAGAAAGATTGAAAGGGAGAAGTGTTGAATAGAAAGAAAGAAATTAGTCGATTTGCCTACACATTGAACCTGTAATCTTCCAGTAATATATCTTTTTTTGGCCACTTAACGTTTCGTCGTGTTTAGCTATTTTTGTCCACAAGTCACGCGATTAGTGTTAACGATCGCGATCTGAATTATTTTTAACATTTTGAGGAGAAGGCGATAATGATCGCTTTAGCAGTAATTAAGAAAGCGTGAATTCGAGTATACAGAAGATTAGATATCTTTTAATTTACAGACTTTTAAAATGGAAAATTCTGAAAAAGAAGTAGCAAAAGATTATTTATTCGTTTATTTTTTGATGGATATTTTAAAATAATGTTTTTGTTCTCTCTGTTGCAGAGGTCGCAGACGAAGATCCGCCACGAATAATCGTCTCGAAACCTTGCAGCGCATCCTACGAATGGTTGCGAACAATCCTGAGCTACTCGACGACGAGAAGATTCTTTCCTTGCCATTGGTAAGCTTTTAACATTTTTATTCGAAGTGAATAATTTCAGTAAAAACGGTAAAATTTTATAACTAAAGATATAAAGATTTATAACTAAATATGAAAACCAAAACTATTAAAAACGACGATCACGAAATTATTTAGTTATTTTTAAAAACCGAAATTGACCAAAACAAAAGTTACATTAATAGTAGAAAATGTTATTAACCGTGATTTGAATCTGAACTATATTTCCTCGCATTTCACGTTCTTCCCGATCGCAACATTGCTAACTGAACGTTGCAGTGATTAATGTGATGAAACCGTTATCGTGTAAATCATTTTTCCACGCAATTATGTAAACGTCACGGCACGAGTCACGGGGTAATTTATGAGCGAGTTATTTAGTCGCGTAATTCATGTTATCGGTACGTAAACCGCAATCCGGATCTCGTTACTTTTTCTAACGCCAGTTAATTGCGAATGCAATCTGCTATGATAATTGACCGAGAGAGGAAAGAAACGAATCGATGGCACGCGCCTAGTCTCTCGTACACTTTACGTCGAACGTGCAATTTTCCTACACGATACGATCACGCAATTCATTTGCAGTTTCAGTGCGATTTTATCGTCGTATTATTTCTCGTAATTTCCTTCAAACACTAATAATATTGAAAAATAGGTATTTAGCTAAACATCTTACTTATACATATTTAGTTAAATAAAGGCATGTATTTACTAATATTCCTTAAATAAATACAATATAAAAATGAAGCTTTTACAAAAGTAATATAAGTATATATCCTTAGACATACATGAACAATCCTACGCACAATTGTCTTGTACAAGGGTTTGTACAAACCCCTAGATATTCCGAGATAGTCGTTGATATTTCTAAATGCTCGATACTCGTACATGTATATATAATATTATAGTTTAATTATGAAAAATATGAAATTATTATTTATCCAGTATGAACGTCATACTGAAATACAATATTTCATATACCAACCTATATATGTTCTAAACAACTTGTCTTAATCAGGATAATTTTATTTATAATTGCAGAAGATGAAAGAGGGCCGGCGGGAAGACAGCGACGAATATCGGTACATATAATCGCGAGGCACTAAGTATCGTCCTAAATCACAGGACGAACACGAAGACAGAGTCGAGAGACCAAGAAACGCTTACAAGAACGAAGAAACACGAGAGAAAATCACAAAAAAAAATAAGAAGAAAATACAATAGGATCTCTTGACTCTATAAGCAGCCTGAACAGTATTACGGACCGTCCTCCGTCCGAGCTTAAACTCTTTAAACAAAACTTACACTATTAGGATACTAAGTAATTTAACTACGGAACGGAAGAGGAAAGAGAACGAGTGCCCCCGTCGAAGATAGTCCAAGGATACGAAGAATGTCCGAAAACAAATCACGTCTGAAACGTGTTCTTCTTTCGAACATTCGAAATACCCGCCATTTCATGAGGTTTCGTTCCCGACCGCGCGTGGATTCTTTCCCAGTTTTATTTTGTGTACGTGTGTCGTTTTTTTCTTGTTTAGTAATTTATTTATGTAGGTAGCTTTATTTATTATTTATTGATCGTAGACTGCGCTCATCTCGATTGCGTTCATTTTTATAACGAACTTCGCGGTGAAAGAGAATCGTTCGAAATCGATTCTCAGGTAATGTTTGCTATTGTATGTTGCATTTTTACTTTGCACTCGATGTTGTTTGAAATACAAGGATAGTACAGGGTGCTTCTAAAGTCGTTCGATCTGAATAATTTTTGATCATTTTGATCAATCGAAATGATAAAATATGACTCGTGGAGATTCTTTGCAATTACGGATAAAAGACTATGTTATGTAAATTACCACTTTCACAATTTTATTCGGTGTACACTCATGCAATAATCTATAGAGAATTTTTAAAACATACTTTTTTCACCTTATGGTATTTTTTATCAATATGTTTGAAAATTATATTAAAATAAATATTAATTATTATCAATTTGTTGGGAGAGTATAGTACAGAAAGAATTAATGTCTCTGTACGAGAACCATCGAGTGCAAAGGGTTGAACACGTTGATTGCCACTAAATCGTTCCAACTTAAAATTTGTATAATTATAATAAGTTGACCGCTATAACTTGAAAGATTTGAAACTTCTATATTTACAAATTTTACGAATTTTTAACATTCCAAATTTGTTATATATTGAAATGTTACATTAAAATCGAATTTCTTAATGTAACATTTCAATTTGACATTTCAAACCAGTGTGATTTGTATTGAACTATTTTTTCTTATCTGACAAAATCAAATTCACAGTACTGTGGCGGCCAACATTAACGTGAGCAAAAAGAAAATCTATCTTTAATGATTGACACTTTGACGGTAATATAATTCACATAACCGATTAATTTTAAATACATAAATTCGAAAATTATCAGATTTCTAAATGTATAAAATTTTGAAGATAGCAAATTTCTAAATTTGAATGAAATCTGCTTGAATCAGTAATTTTTCATCACAGTACAGTATTTCATAATGTGAGTTTTCCAACGGGCACTTAATCTGCCTGCCATTTTGCACCGTCCAAGTGTTAATAAATCGAACGCACAAGATAGAAAATCGATTGCTTTACGTTCACGAATACTTTGCCTTTTTGTCTATCCATTCGATGTAGCGATTCCGAGATTGCATTCGAAGAAACAGAAGAAAAAAATTCATATTCGAAGAAAGACAAGTGGCTGTGAAACGACGAAAACACGGTCGTATACATTTATCGATAGAAGAAAGAACTTTTCATATTTTACGCATTAGCACACGAACGATCTTCTGTTTCTTTCGTACGTTATTAATGACGTACCAACAATATTTTCATTGATTTCTTTTACCGTCCAAGTAAATAAGATTTCGTACAGTCTCGAGACCGCTGCTTGTTTTCGGACGTTTGCTTAACACACAAGCAACGCGTTTTTTTTTAGCTCGTTAAGAGGCGTTTTATTTATTGTTTCGTACTGATATAGCATTTATCGTTGCGTTAAATTATTAGCAACATAAAAATGAAGAAATAGGGATTTCCGAGTATTAATTAACGTTAACAACATCAACGGAACTGTTCGCGTTAATTATGCCGTTTGTGGCAATCGACTGTCCCGTTGTTTCCTCGCGTATTATTTTTTTCTTTTTTCTATAAGTTATTTATTTATTTATTTATTGAATCGTAACAGACGTCGGACAAAGTATTAAAAGACACTGTCGCAAATGTTGCGACTTCGATGTGTAACGAACGATGCGTCCGAGATTGATATCACTTAATCTATCGCGATTGTGCGCGAACTATTTTATTTATTTAAATGCAATAAAAAACAATAATCAGCTATATATCGTTATGTGTATCTTTTGACCTTACTCTCACTTCCCAATTGTTTGTCACTTTTTAATTTACCTAACGTCAATATCAAATTTTCAAACTTCCAATTTTTACATAATATTTTATTCCATTGTTATTACAAGACTTCTCTTGATAATATTACAAGACTTCGCAGTGCTCGAATGTTAATTTCGATGGTACTTAAAAGCTGGTATTTATCAAGTATTGCAATTTTACTATTAAAATCTAAAGACCAAAATCGAAAGCATCTGAGAGCTCCCTCTACAGAAATTATAAACGAATTAATTCCATACTGTCGGTAAATGTAGAAACTTATCTGTCAAAATTCTGAGATAGTTGTATAGCGATTGATTTGTGACATGGAAAGTTTTCTCTGGGTCTCTGAGAAAACAAATGAAACGGGGTCTGACTAAACACAATTCATACTACTGACGGAGATGCGGTTCGAATTAGATGCTCCGAGGAAACTTGATCGTAATTATACAGACTTTTCGAAAAAATGTAAGATTATTAAAGTTAACATTAAAAAGAGAACTAGTTGATAATTATATTTAATTAATACGGTAAGTAGTTTAAGATAGTTTAGTTTTTATTTTCAACATTGGTAAATGTATCAAAGAGAAAGCTTAGACTAATATAATACAGAAAACGAAGTTCTTGTTAATATCATGTGTTGATTTTTCTAGAAAGAATATATTTTACTGATTTATTTTTACTTTAATAATATATGGATAGATTCGTATTTATGTAAACAAAATGTAGTTATCTTTGAACCACTTCGTCATTGTCCACAACAACTCATGTCGGGTTCTAAATTGTAATAAAGCATTTATCTATCAGCTTGCGTTTCTTATAATACATGAACTAAGTATAATAACTAACTATAAAAATGGAGTTACAACTGCAGAGTCCACGATTTAGTTCAATTACCCAAACTTACAGTTAGAAGTCTGATACTCGAGTTGAATTACGATATTTGGCCAATAAAGAATCAAAGAATTAATCGCGTTGGAAATCTTCATTGATACCTTCCTTTCTATTCCCAAGTTCCAGTTCAGTGATCAAACGTCTCTCCCTCCGTCTCTTATTGTCAGAACGCTACCCTTCTATGGCAAATCGTTACGAAGAGAAAGAAACATTATTGCGAGACTGGTCTTCACAATTTTTCCAGGTGAACGAGCCAGGTAAATGCGAACAATCGTCCATTACGAACTCGGAACTTTCCCACAGAAAAGTGTCCCTAATTACAGTTTAGGTGATCCACTATTTCGAGTTAAAAATAGATACATAAATTTCAATAACGATGTGCACACACTGCGGTACAAATTATGTTTTATTTAAGAAAAGATATCATGTCCTGAAGAATATTATATACACTAGCCATCAAGTTAGGACCACGTATATACATAGCGATTCGTTACTATCGATAACAATCAAATTGTGTGGGTGAAATTTCGCGTCAGGTGAAATTTGAATGCTGTAGAAAATGTCTATCTACTCAGAAAACTAGTTTACAACTCTCCAATCACATTATCTAACTTGAAAAGAATTACATGTATTTGGGAAAATAATGAAGATATAAAGCATTTGATTAATGTATACTTAGCATGCCATAAGCTGTGACCAAGGCGAAGGACATATAAGATATTCACATGTGTTAATAATATCATGTATAGTAGTTGCGTATTATGTTACTAGCTAATAAATCACGTAAGTACAATTTGAACAGACCTTTCAATTTTACCAAAAACGTGTAAAACGTTGAAAATTTATAGTGGTCCTAATTCGATTGTAAATCCTGAACCAGCCAAAGTTCTGAACGAGTCCAGAAACGTGACTAGTAAGTCAAGTATCAACGTTGAATCGCAACGACGATCCGAATCGGTTGAAAATTTGCAAGAATGAGAAAAAGTGACGGTATCAAGCATCTGTATCACTAACGCGAAGCGTGATATGAAATTATTTCATAAATACGCACACACAAGCCGCGTGGGTGGCTGTATTTCGCAATGTTTAATAACTGCGCAGTTAAATATCTCGTCGATACGTTCGTCCCGAATGAACGGGCCTCCAAAAAATTGCACAATCTTCGATTTTGATTAGCGTGTCGCTAGCGTCGTTTTATCTGTATCGTAGCCGTCTACGTAAAACCGATTTCTTTACCGAACGACCGGGTGTGACAGGGTGTATCTTTAAACCTGGGTTACGAAACGAACCATGAGACCATCGTTTTACTATGTTTGACCAAACACTTTATTTTCTCTTCGCATTGTTTTGTGTTTTGTGATGGGGTAGATCAGCGTCCACCGTGACGCGTTTCATGACACTTCGATTAGGGTGCTCGAAGCAATTGTTTCGCGAATGTTTAATCGAAACTGAGTTCTGCAACTTTGGGGGACTTTATACATACTTGCTATGTATAACTGTATATGTATTACTTGCAGATACCAGAAGTTAGGAATGCAGACTTAATATTAAAACATGTTGAGAATTTGGAAGATTTGAGAGGTTGGAGAAATTTATATCGGATGTTTGACAATTTAGCAATTTGGGAAATTTTTAACATGGAAATTTGGATTATGTGCAAGTTTGTGCAAGGAGGAACTTTGGGAAATGTAGAGATATTGGAAAATCTAGAAATCAGAAACTTAGAGAATTGAAAATTTGGGAAATTGAATGTGTAGCTTAAGAATGTGAAGACTTGGAATGTAAAAATTTGGGGTATGAAAGTATTTAAGAATTTAAATAAAAATTTGAGGAATTAAATATATAAACTTTGAGAATGTGAAAATTTGCAAAATGGACTAATTTGCGAATATGGAAATTAAAAAAATTTGAAACTTTATGTCTCTAAATGATTCTAGATTCTAATACGTCCTCGAACCAGTGATATATTAGCGTGGCATTTTCTTTGTGTCATGCAAATCGCAATTGCGAATTTCGATCACTAACACAAGAAACTCAAACAAAGATTTATCCACGTTCAAACACACTTTGACTATGTATATGTATTGTATTTAAGATTAGCCGAAATGACGACAACCGATCGAGGTCAAATTTTAACCAATCTACATGTACACGTAGACACACATGTACACTGCTGTCATCAAATGTTCGCTTTAATTATAAATTATTATTCAGATACTCTTCAGCGTGGTCAAAAGTTTACTCCATTTCTGTGGAATTTTGTTGTATCTTGAGACAAGAATTTAATATACCATATTCTAGATTCTTAATCGATTCAGGAAACTGGTTCGTTGTTATTCAAAAAGTAATGGAAAAACTATCATAATGAATTCCATGAAACGAGAATTTGAATGACGAAATGCAATGTTGTATTTAAATCATATCGCGTGACAAATTCTTATCCCGTTTTGTATTATCTTTTATTTGAAATATTATAAAAAGATTTGCGAAAATTTGATTTTGTAGCTGCTTGAGTTATCAGCAAAGTTTGAAGTAAATTATTATCACTGTCTGGTTACTGAATGGTAGTCTATTATCTTTGCCTGTTAATGCTTACTAACCATAGAATAATTAGAGAAGGCGATGATAGGGCTGTGGATATTTATCTCACATAAATCACGTCGTACGTTACAGAAATAACTATTACAATACACTCATCTCTCGATAAGAAAAAAAATTTAATAAATCAAGTAGAACATTTTTTTATTAAAATATTTTGTTCAACAGACAGTTTACAATTAACAGATAGTACAGTTAAATGACCGTTCTGTATACTTCATATTAAACATTGAAAAATTCGTTAATATATTCTAGTTGTCATCCTACTCCCTACAAGAACTCCCTATATAATTAATTTGATATTATTTCAATGTATTAAAATTAGTACATTGAATTATTTAAGTGTACTAAAAAAATAATCATTTATCCAACACGGTATATCGTTCACGTTACGTGCAGAACATGAATGAAAATTGCTACCGATCCAAAATTACAACATAGTAAGCGTGTCTCTCGATTAACTGTAACGCATGAGTTCCCTTTTCTTGCACGTGCTCGATAAAATAGCGAGTAATACATGAATGATGAAACTGGTAAACTAGTTACGCTCGAATGCTAGTTCCGTGTACCGATTACATGCAAACTTTCAGAATTCCCATGTAATGCCTATGTATCTTCGATTCTGCGAAACGACCGATTCACCGTAAGAAAAAAAAAATAAAAATATTACGGGCAAAAAATCATTATCGAGGCTAGTAAGCGTTTTTCTTTCTGTCGCGTGTCGACTGATAGTCATTCAAGTTAAAATATCGAGGTTTTTGACGCGAACGAGGAGGGGATTCGATATTCGTGTTGTACGTTACAATTTTGCGAATAAATTTGTTCGAATCGATGGTTAGGTTCGAATTGATGAAATCGATATTGATGGTAAATTAGGGTAGATACATAGCGTAAAATAGGATATGATGAATTTGATTAATATGACGAATATGATGAGTTTGACTGATGTGATGAATGTGATGAATGTGATGAATATGATTAATATGATGAACATGATGAACATGATAAACATGATAAACATGATGAACATAATGAATATGATGAACATGATGAATATGATGAACATGATGAACATGACGAACATGATGAACATGATGAACATGATGAACATGATGAACATGATAAACATAATGAATATGATGAACATGATGAACATGATGAACATGATGAACATGATGAACATGATGAACATGATGAACATGATGAACATGATGAACATGATAAACATGATAAACATAATGAATATGATGAACATGATGAACATGATGAACATGATGAACATGATGAACATGATAAACATGATAAACATAATGAATATGATGAACATGATGAACATGATGAACATGATGAACATGATGAACATGATAAACATGATAAACATAATGAATATGATGAACATGATGAACATGATGAACATGATGAACATGATGAACATGATGAACATGATGAACATGATGAACATGATGAACATGATGAACATGATGAACATAATGAATATGATGAATATGATTAATATGATGAACATGATGAACATGATGAACATGATGAACATGATGAACATGATGAACATGATGAACATGATGAACATGATGAACATGATGAACATGATGAACACGATGAACATAATGAATATGATGAACATGATGAATATGATGAACATGATGAACATGACGAACATGATGAACATGATGAACATGATGAACATGATGAACATGATAAACATAATGAATATGATGAACATGATGAACATGATGAACATGATGAACATGATGAACATGATGAACATGATGAACATGATGAACATGATGAACATGATGAACATGATAAACATGATAAACATAATGAATATGATGAACATGATGAACATGATGAACATGATGAACATGATGAACATGATAAACATGATAAACATAATGAATATGATGAACATGATGAACATGATGAACATGATGAACATGATGAACATGATAAACATGATAAACATAATGAATATGATGAACATGATGAACATGATGAACATGATGAACATGATGAACATGATGAACATGATGAACATGATGAACATGATGAACATGATGAACATGATGAACATAATGAATATGATGAATATGATTAATATGATGAATATGGTGAATATGATGAACATGATGAATGTGATAAATGTGATTGATATGATGAATATAGTGATTCTAATGAATACAATGAACATATTGGATATGATCTGTGTGCTGAGTATGATGCGTGCGATGAACGTTATAAACATTATAAAAAAACACAATAAATATGATAAATACAATAAACGATAACAAACGTACATGTGCGTTAAACCCATAAAAAACTGTACAGTAAGATAGGAAATTTACAGAGTACAGCTACCAACTTAAAAATTATTTAAATCATATGGTAAACCTGGAAGTAAAAGAAAATTGGTCAATCTACTCCGCCCACCTAAAATCGAATATGTTTCAATAAACACTCGTCTCGATAAAAGTGCAACAACAACGCGGAATATCATATCGGAACTAAAAACATTCAATTGTTAAATTAATGTCAAATTGCGTCCTTCCCTTGTTTTAGCTCACTAATTATCGAGAGTGCAAGAAAAGAAAGAAGAGTTCAACCGGTTCAGAGCATTGTTTTCAACTCACGCGACACGCCAGATAAACGACTAGTGTATATCTATGTCGGTAATTTCAGGAAATTAATCACGATTAGAGCGTAATTCATCGTGTACGCGATGTATACATACAATCGTATAATCGTGGCGATAAGACGAAGGGGGTGTACAGACAGCGTCAATGTCTTTTCAAGCGATGACACTTGGGAGGGGGTAAGCTTCATCAACCGACGAATATATACGCGAACCGAAGCCTCGTAACGCAACAGTTTCGAGTAGAACGAGACCAGCTTGGTCGACCAGTGATTTCATTGATCGAACTCGAGAAAGACAATTACGTGACAAGTTGACGCGAATTTTATTTGCAAAGTTCTTTTTTCTTCTTTTTCGGTCCGGTCGTTTGTTTTGTTTTGATACAAAAATGTACGATATTACGAAGAGAAACACTTCCGAGAGATTCTGTATCGCCATCGCGATCATCCTCGCTTTGTTTTGCTTGCCTGAGTTGGCGTCTGCGCGACCTACCTTAGAAAGGTAAGTTGTAGACCTTATTTACGGTTTCTTTGTTTTTGAGATTGATCAACACGATTTCTGTGTTTTATTTTCTTTATGGAATTATTCTTTTGTTCTGCATATTTTGAAACTAATGAGTATCAAAGATCTGGAAGTGTTACAAGAACGTGTACAGCTTGAAATATTTTTGGAGACATACATCGTGTGCAGTCGAGTTTTTAGCAGATAATAAATGTTAATTTTGTTGGTCTATTAACTGTCCTGTTGATTTATTAACTGTCGATTTTTATTTTTCACAAATTTGTATGCATAAAATTCTAATTTCTGAATTAGAGGTTTCTCAAATCTCAAATTTTAAAACCAAAAAATTGTTAGACTGATGAATCGATTAATCATTGATTAAATTGACTATTTTTTGTGTGATAGGCTCAGGCACGAGAATGCAATCACACACGATGCCGTCTTAAATTTCGCTAAATTGGAAAAGGGTAATGTGGCGGAAGAGCTGAACGAAGAATTATTGGGCACTGTTAAACAGTGAGTAATCATACTTTTTCCAAATTAATTTCGTTAGTAATGAGGACAATTGTAATTCAAATACATCCTTTCCCATTGTGTCTAAAAAATTAAATTAAAACAAATAAATAAAAGTGTAAACAGCAAATTGATATTTTATTAACCCTAACAAAAGAGTCGCAAAAAGTCACAAAATGAAAAACAGTGAATGTTAATTACTTCAAACTACATTTTTTTACAATTTGATCAGTCGCTAAATCTGTACCCTCGAAACGTATTACAAAATATCGCCCACAACAGAAACTCTTAAATAGCTAAAGTTTCCTAAGAGCATTGTTGCCAAAATAAATTTACATGCTCGGAATTAGTCAATTACAAGCCTCCGATAAGATATCTTGTTAGAAAAAGGAGTTATTACTAGAAACGTACACTTTTTTAACAAAGTTTTTCTCACGAAGGCGGTACAAACGATTATCGGATCAAAGGCGAGCCGAACTAGAGACCCTGATGGCGCTTTCAAAAATGACGGAAAAATTGAACAACGTAATAAGGGGAGGACGACATTTAGACTCAGCCAAATCGTAAGTACAAATCAAACTTTGATTATCAAAATAAATCTTGTGGAAATTGTTTGTAATTAACCTACTGTATATTTTTAATTCAAGGGGTCGGACGGAGAGGTCAATCTTCGACTTGAATGCTAAGAATCTTCAAAAACTATTCCAACTATCCGGGAAGTTCGGGTATAAGGGAAATAAGGCTTATCCTGTTGTTGGGTATGTAATTTATTTTATTATTATTATTGGTAGAAGTAAACGATATTGGATGAGTGATAGACGTTACAATTGGGAATATAGAAAAGAGTCATGATTGAAAGCTTAAAAACGTAAAAATTTCTGAATCCCTGAGTTTAAGAATTTAAACTTACTAAAAATATATGAATTTTTCAACTTCTGCATTTTTGTCGAATTTCTGAATTTAAGATTATTCGGAAAACTTTTACATTTCCCAATATTGAAATGTTTGAAAATTTATCAGTGTGAAAGTTTGAAAATTTAACAATATGAATATTTGTAAACATCTAAATTCCATGACCTACCATTTTAAAAATCAATATCATCAAAAAAGTTCCAACTTGCAAAGTTTATAATTTCTATAAAAGATGTTTCTCGAAAGTTTAATATAATGAAATCGATTAATGGTCGAACAGTAACGTACGATAGTTACGCGTTACATCCTCAATGACGCGGTCGATATGTAACAAGATTAGTAAAGTGCTGAATCGAAATTCTTCGAAAAATCTTCAAACTACGCCACGAGACACGCTTTCCAGCGTGTCTTTCTTTTTTTCTATCTTTTGCCCTGGCAGACGATAAGATCGTGGCCTGAAATTTGCGATGTGCATGTAATAAGAAGCGTAAAATGTGATGTAAGAAACGCGTAATATTAATCCAGATAAATCCTTGCCGAACCGAGACGAACTTGCGCCATCTTATCTGCCACTTATGTCGCAATAATGTCGATTCGCATCAGAAATAATTCGATGGTTAACTGCTTCGCTGTTGAGTTTCAGAAGAGGGTTGATTGTTGTGTGCTGGAATCTTTTACTTTGTAGACGGACACGCGATATCGATAGGACATCTAGACAGGACATCTAGGTCACAGAGTAAAATTCTGATCCTTTTTTTAGGGATATAATGCCTTACTTCATTTTCTTTATATAGCTTTCATGTACTTTTGAGGATTTTCGCCACTCATTCAATTTTGATGAAATATCTTTATAATCCCGAAGATTCGATATTTTGAAATAGAAAAATTGGGAAATCTCAAGGGCCGAAAGTCTATAATTCCAAATTCTAAACTACTAAAGTACTAAATTATCAAAGCTTCTGAAGTTCAAATTCTGAAGTCCTGCAATCCCAAAATTGTAAACTTCCAAACACCCAATGTTCCAAAATCCCAAATTCCCAAATTCCCAAATTCTCAAATTCTCAAATTCTCATATTCCCAAATTCCCAAATTCCCAAATTCCCAAATTCCCAAATTCCCAAATTCCCAAATTCCCAAATTCCCAAATTCCCAAATTCCCAAATTTCCAAATTCCCCAATTCCCCAATTCTCAAATTCCCAAATTCCCAAATTTCCAAATTCCCCAATTCCCAAATTCCCAAATTCCCCAATTCCCAAATTCCCAAATTCCCAAATTCACCAATTCCCAAATTCCCAAATTCCCAAATTCCCAAATTCCCAAATTCCCAAATTCCCAAATTTCCAAATTCCCAAATTCTCAAATTCCCAAATTCCCAAATTTCCAAATTCCCAAATTCCCAAATTCCCAAATTCCCAAATTCCAAATATCCCCAAATTCCAAATATCCCCAAATCCCAAAGATTAAAAATTCCAAATATCCCCAAATCCCAAAGATTAAAAATTCCAAAATCCCTAAGTTCTGATATTCGAAAATTTCAAAATCGCATAATTTGCAAATCCCCAAAATTCAGAGAACTGTCGAAAAAACAGAGAACAGAGATCAATCGACTATTCATTCATAGTTATTGTACTGTATAGTCTCACCTGATACTTGGAGTAATCGTCTCCATTTGATAACGCCATTTAACTCTTTTACGCATGTTAACCTGTTTATCTACTTAAAAAGAAAATTTCATTTACCTCATTAGATCTACTAGAAGATCTGTTTTGTAAATATCACGCAACGCGACAGTAAATATTTCTGTTTCTTTAAAGCATTTCTGGGAATTCTATATTTAGAACATTATTCTGAAACACTCTCAAAAATATTATCTCTGCGTATAATTTGTTTGATAATTTAATGTTGGATGATTTAATTGATCAAATTCAACTTTTTTTTCTTGTTAACCAATCTTTTTAAATTCTGTATAGATAATTTCAGAGGGGAATAACCATAAATCTCATAACCGTAGTTATCAAATATTTATTTTATAAATACATATTTTATCGTGGATTAAACAAAAATTTGCCACACTTTCTTCAATAATTTTTTACCTTATTAATTGATTTTTCGATGCTGTTGTCTTTAACAATATCTTAACAGTATCATTCCAACTACCATTCAAAAATTAGAAATTTGAAAACTTCTACATTTATCAGTTTGAAAATAGATTTGAAGTGTTCGAAATATTGCAATTACCTCCTTAAACACGAGATTGAAACAAGTGTTTAACGTTAATTAGAATAATCGTTAATAAGAAACTAACCGAGAAGTGTTTCTAACGTTTATTAAATAAGCAGACATTTATCGAGCGGTTACTATTATATACGTAGTATCGATAAATGACAGTAGTACTAATTCTTATTAATTACTTCGCATGTAGTGTTTATATAGCGCATAACACACATCGTAAAAGACTCATGAATCGCAGTTTCTGAATACATACAGTAAGCAAAATTTATAACGAGATTCGTTAGATGAACTCAATGACCTGTTCCTCCAGCATTACAGATACGCTCAAATACTACAGACCAACCTTCAATGACTGACTTTTCTATCTTTTCATTGATACAAGAAACACAATTGGGGTGCAGCAAAAAGTACAACATGAGTATTAGTAAGAATTTGTTGGGCATTCTCTGATTGCGTTATCAGAAGTGCAGTGAATAGTTCTTCTGCACTTCTAAGCTCCTGTTACATTTATTGTTACATATATATTTCTCTTCTTGTCTTGTACCGCTTGTATTTGAATGATACTGGATTCATTAATCATCTATCTTTTACATTTAAAATTTTTATTAAGTTTGTGACAAGTTTAATAATTATCAGATAATTAGAAGATTCGTCTATCGTGCTCCAGTAGCGTTTTTAAGTATATTTTTCAATAATATTTTTATAGAATAATTATTTAAAGTTATTCTTTATTTTGCAGGTGAAAGTCGGAAACAATACAAAGGATGTTGAGGAAAATTTTATCTGCCAATGATGGTACACCGAATCAAAAAAGGATGACCCTCGTATGAAAATGAATTAATATGGTGTATCAATTTGACGCACGAAATCATCGATGGATCATTATATTGATGAATTGGACGGTTCATCGACAAAAAATTATCATGATTATGCACGAAACAATGATAATTTATTTAATGTTCAAAAATGCTTACAACTTTTTGTATGATATTTTTTACTATTTATATTATTTATTAAATTTATACTTTGCCTTAGACTATTAACTGGTTAAATTAATTCCTTACACTTTTATGAAATAACTATCGTTACTTACACTAACTATACACTGATTTGAGTTTCAAAAGTAATTGAGCGAACGAGCCAAAGGCGAGCGAAGCTCTTATTTTTGACTTTTCAACTTTTTTATCCACGTTTTTCTCTTGCACTACTCAACCAATTCAACCGAATGACACGGTTGACTATTTTTGCTTTAGCGTAAAATTTACTCGTTCGCTCAACATCGTTAGGTTAGGCGCGGAGCGTCTCAATCAAACAGACCTAAGTAGTTTAATATTCATATTTATTATATCTTCTAATATACAATATTTAAGAATGCAAAAGTTTGAAATTTTTACTCTTACAAAGTTAGGAATTTTGAAATTCGAAAACTTAAGAATTTAAGAATTTAGAAAGTTAGAAATTCGAAAATATGTGTACTGTTAAATATTTTAAATTCTACAACTGAAATATCTGACAGGAAATAAACTGATCGAAATCAACTTATGACTTGAATCGCTGCTACCATCTGACGACCATTTCCTGAAACATATGCACATTTAATCAGTATATCTAACATTTCAAAAACTACTGTACACATGTATATTTAGCTTCTGATACAGACAAATTTTTACCGGTTGATTGCAATCGAATGTGTAAACAGTGCTGCGTCAATTCTAGCGATGTTAATCGCATGTAAAGTTTTCATCAATATAATGAGCACATGTAAATTATTACAGCGTCGATGCTACGATCTGCTTTCATACAAATATTCATTGTTGGTGATATTAATAGCGTTTACCTGTATATTTATCGGCATCATTCATTTCGGTGAGGTTAGGAATTCTATTTTTCTCTATTGTTTTGATATCTAATCTTATTTGTTTTATTGTTAAGATATTGTTTATTATTGAAACATTGTATTTTATATATCTGACATAAATGGTTAAAAAACTAATAACCTTAAGTGTCTGATTAATATAAAAATTGTTATATTCTAACTGAAAGCACTCTTTCAGATATGGATAGCTTGGAGTAAAGGAAAATACGAAGCTATATTTCATTCTTTTAATGATAATATATTAGGTATTTCTTTTCAACAAAAATTATGTCAACATGTCCCTATAGATGTTGTATATACATGGGTAAATGGCTCAGATCCTGTTTTTTTAAAGAATCTGAAGAAACATGTTCCTATTATGGATGTTAATACTGCAGCTTCTAGATTTAATGATAAAGACGAATTAAGATATTCCTTACGTTCCTTAGAAATGTATGCACCATGGGTTAGACATGTATATATCGTTACCAATGGTCAGATACCTAGTTGGTTAGATATGGATAACCCTAGACTTACTCTTATTACTCACGAAGATATCTTTTTAAATAAAAGTGATCTTCCTACATTTTCTAGTCCTGCTATTGAAAGTCATATACATAGGTAATATAGCTTATTAACTTCTATTAGTTAATACAACTTTGAAATTAATTTGATATTTGTATGTTTGCCTCTACAGAATTCCTGGAATCTCAGATAAATTTTTGTATTTTAACGATGATGTAATGTTAGGAGCTGAAGTGTGGCCAGAAGATTTTGTTACTCAAGTAGGTGGCCAAAAAGTGTACCTTGCATGGTGGGTTCCTGACTGCTCTGATGTTTGTCCTTGGGCCTGGGTAGGCGATGGATCATGTGATCCAGCTTGTAACACAACATTATGTGAATTTGATGGTAACAATTTAGATAAAAATATACATAGATAAGCATATGTAGAAAGAACAATCCAACTATGTTATTATCTGAACTAATATTTGCAATTTATTTATAGGAGGAGATTGTGATAGCACAACAGTTCCTACTGACAGTGAAGCACTTGAGGAAGAAGGAGATTATCCACATAAGTTTTTACAAGATGTTCAAGAAAATGCTAACTATGGGTTGAAACTTTTTAGCATATTAGGAAACAGAAGTATAAATTCTGTATGGAATAACACAGAAACATTTACCCAACAAACATTGGCAAGTGAAGCCAAGGAATTAAAGTTCAATGTAAATAAATCTTATAGTTTCAAAAATAATAACCATATAAACGATATTGAAGTGAATTTCAATGAACAATTCAATGAAAATAATCAAACTACATCCACTCAAAAATCAATACTGTCAAAAGTAATGAATAGAATTAAATTCCAAAGTTCTGGTAACATTGATAAACGTGTACACCTGAAACATTATTTAAACAATAATGATATGAGTTTAACACTAATGAATAGTACTGCAAAAACAAATAATAAACCTAATTATTCTGATCATTGGAAACATAGAAGACAGCTAGATACATATGCAGAATCTTTACTTTATGTAAATAGAATATATAACATAGCATATGGTTTTGAACGTAGAAAAGTACCCGCTCACATGCCTCATTTAATAGATAAATGGATCGCCACTGATATGCAGACAAAGTTTGAGCACGAATTTAAGAAAACGTCTAGTCATAAAGTTAGGAATTCCGAAGATATGCAGTTTGCTTTTTCGTATTTCTATTTCCTGACGAGTGAGAAACGAAAGATTCCAATTGGAGAGATTTTTGATAGATTTGACACAGATAAATCTGGGTATATCAAACTGTTTATTATTTAATAATTTTAACATATTAAACGTTTAATAATAATATTACTGTTTCTAGAACTTGGTCGGATAGAGAAATCAGAACACTTTTATCTAGACTGTATCCACTACCTCTTGATTATAGCCTAGTCGTAGAATTTGAAAATATAATAACAAATTGTTCAAATCACATAAATGTCGCGGAAATATCAAATCCACCGCCTGGAGAAAGATATTTAGATTCATCTCTCGTAAGTAAATATATGTTAAAAAATATCATTCTTAAATTTACAACTATCTGTATTCTCTTCAGCCAATTGTATCAAAGGAGTTAATAGCAAGTTGTGAACCAATTTCGAGAAAAATTCTTGCCAAGTTTGGCGAAGGAAAGCTTTATCCGCATGAAATAATTAAAGCTGGCAAAAATGAAATATTTGAAATGTTGACCAGCAATGTATCTCTGACTGTACAACTCTTGGATGAAATACGAAGGGATCCAAAGTAAGTCATAATAAATTTTATATATAACAGATATATAAACTAAGCTGAATTCCAATTTTAGGAAATTTATATGTTTGAACGATGACATGGACCCTCTTCGACGCTCCGAGAATGAAATTGTTCGTGCATTGTTAAATGATTTTTATCGCTCGCTTTACCCACTGCGTAGCACCTTCGAATTACCTTTACAATATCGAAATCTATTTGCTCATCGACACGAACTTTTTGAATGGAGAGCTAATAGAACGAAAGCTAGAAATTTATTGTTGTGTCTTATCGTCTTGTTGCTTGTTACAACTCTTTATCATTTGTTTTATCATCAGATACGACGGTTATTCAGAGTGCGCACATTGCCCACTTTACTCGTTTAAATTCTAAGGACTAAATATGTATAAATACGCAAAATGAACTGACAAAAAATACACTTAGGTGCAACGTAGGCTTCTTTTGGATAAGAACAAATGTAAACAACGAGTGATGGAATTTTTTTTTTCTTAGTTTACAATTTTCCACAGGAAGCCTACTATACCTGGTGCTGTACATCTGTATCTTCCGTGACAGGGCAATGTCTTCTAAAAGATTTTATAAAGAATAACGGTATGTACATAAGAAAATTTATATAGAAATCGTGTTTGTAAAAATTTATAACATTATAAATCGTTCATCTTGTTTGTTACATATCTTACACGTATAAATCATGATTATTTTTCGTATATTATTTATTGGAAACGGTCATACTATGATAATGAATTGATACATTTTTATGAAATTTAATATAGTGAGATATGAACATTAGATTTTAATGTCATATTTTAAAATTAAGTAAAACGTTCCTGTGATATTAATGAAGTACTAATTACTTTTCGTTCTCTCGAATATGGAATATAGAGAAAATTTTTCTACACAAAGACTGTACACTAAGAAATATAAATTGACTTTAAATTATCTAGTATGTTGAGTGACTCATTTACATTAGTATCTAGGATAATATCATTATGCAAAAGCATTACAAAATATTAATTTATTTTACTAAAACATTATTCTAGTATGCGTTGCAATTTTGTTGTCAGACAACTTACAATCCTTGAAGACTTAAGATATACCAAATTTGTACTTATTGAAATGTTAAATACGAATCAATGTGAAATATACCGAATTTTTTTAATTCAACTTTTATTATGTATTTATTTTTAAGGTATTATGTAAATACTTTCCAAGCCCTTTGTATAATTTAATTAATACTATTAATGAAATTTAACAAACTACCACACTTAATAGATTCTTCTATTCAATAATAACAAGGTTCTTAATAAAACAAATAAAAATCTACAAGTAAATATGATAAACCAAATACATATTTGTTACGATGAAGCAACAAATTATTTTATACGCATAAAATCTACTTATTGCAGTTTTATAGAGTAAGATTTTTATTGCTTTATTCAAAGTAGCATTATACCTTCAAGACTTATAAGGGAACATCCTAAACTTGTATTCACTGATTCTCATCAATATTTTTAGAAGTTCATCTTGCGATTCGTCATGATTCTGATATCGGTTGTCTATCCAGAGGTGGACAGTTCATATGACGAAGATTTCGCGGGCCAACCAAGCCCTCTTGCACTCTTGCGCATTCGCTCATCCATATCGCTACGCTCGCTACTTCTTCAGCCGAAAGACGTGGTCCTATACCTGACAGAATTTCATATTCTCAATTACAAAAAATATTTTACTCTAATTAATTTGTGGTACTTTATATTTAAATAATCGTGTAATTCAATGTTCAATATTTACAATCTTGTATTATCTCACCAGGGATGTTTGGATAATATTTGATCAACTTCGGGTCTACCATTTTCTTCTTTCGTCTTCTTTCGTTACTAGACTTGTCCTCTGTACTTCGAACACTTTGGTTTTTCGTTGTATGCTCCTCCGTGGTACTACAGCTAGTTGTACTTTTCGCTGACCCGTTTTCATTCTTGTTCGATTTCTTCTCCTCGGATGATTCGGACTTTTTACTGGACTCTGCTTCCGTGGCCGAACTTTCATTGCTCTTTTTCGTCTTTACAGCTTCTTTGTCAGGAACGTCTCCTCCTGACGATTTATTTTCGTCGTCTTTGTCGCCCGTGTAACTTTCTATGAAGTTCACATCAGCTAAACAGAAGAAATATTTCGTTTATTAATTATAAGTATAATAAAATTCGTAATCAAGAAATCCGTGATTTTTGAACTCTTGCAAGTTTAAATTTACTTCTCGAAGAATCCGCATCATCTCTGGACACCAATTCCAAATCCAAGTTCACATCAGCCTCAGTATCCTGACTGGTAACTGAACAAACGCGATCCAGAGATTTTTCTTCGGAACATCTCGATTGACGACTTGCCGACGATACGCTGTCGCATATAATAAATTCAGTTGGATCTTCGTCGGAAGAATCTCTTTCGCTGCCATCGCAACGAAGTCCTGCCAAGTACCTAAAAATCAAAGTTACAAAATATACTATTAACCGTAATACTTCGTTTATTTATTTGAATTGTACACTTTATGATTACAGTGCCTTTAGATTAAAATTTCAATCAGAATATTGAGTCACTGTGTTACTATAAGGTTTATTTTAAGCCTACCCATAGATTTCCATAAATAATGTGACGGGAACCATGGCGGACCCGCCTTCAGGTTCGTGAGTGAATAATTCACAGATCATAATCATCGTTTCAAAGAGACTAGAGCCTAAAAGACCAACTGCGATTGCCAGGAATTTCTTCACTTGACATTTCCGGCGAAATTTTCCGATCATCATAATTAAGTTCAAATCCCTTCGGTCCAAGCATAAACAGTCCCATCGACGCAGAATTGTTTCCACAGGTAACGATTTATTGTAATCTACAAAATAATTTTTGTACTAAATGATACGTGTGGTAGTATAATGCTTAGCAATAACTCGCAATGATATAACGTAGTGCTATATAACGCGAAGTAATATAATACTATGGCGAGTGGCAATATAATGAGTAGCGATATAACGCATAAGTGACCTACCCTATAGCGATATAACTCACGAGTGAGTAATAAGTAAATTATTAAAAAAGTGAATTATTAAACAAAAATCGACAAGAATTTGTTCAAAAGCAAAATTAAGATTTTTATATGTAATACAAATACCTCCAAATTGATGGAGTAAAACTCTCAAAAAGCCAAAAGTTAAACCGGAAGCTGTACTCGGCGGTGGATATTCTAATCTTAATTTGACCGGCGGCTCTTCTCCATCAGCCAACGCACGAAAATACGAACTGGACCATTTCAATAGATCATACGGTTGCGTTCGAATAGCCGCCTTGCAAAATTGCTTTAGAATTACCGGTAAGCTCGGTGGTATCACGATTTCTTGATCTACAACCGACTGTTCAACAATAGACATTTTTACTGGAAAACTAATTGAACGTTCTTTTTCGATCGAAATCTATTTTGCGAAATACTACGCTGTACAAGGTGGAACCGCAAGTAACTTGAGTACAGTAGTGCGCCACTGCAAGTGTGGTATTTGTTGTCACTTCGCGCGAAACCGTTGTCTAGGAAACGGTATTGACGGAAAGAGATCAATTTCTGGTAAGAATTACATTTTATATCATTATTAAATTAAACTCTATTGTGTTTCTAATCGTTGATCCACATAAGTATATAACTGATTTAATTTTCTATTTTATTACTATTTTAACTTCAAGAGATGGATTTGTTGTTAAATTTTAATGAACGTTTTCTTCCATGCTTGTATCTAAATTTATTATCCGATAAGAATTTATATTATCGACGAAACAATGTGCGTGGTTAGCATCCATTACAATATGTATATTTGAATATTTTCCCAATTACCGCGGCACAGCAGGTACCTATTTATAAATGGGAGTAACATTTTTAGAACATGGATCTAAAAACATGTAGCCGGAAACCCAATCAGAAGAAATTAAAAAATTTGAAAGTTGGTAAATTTAAAATTTTTAATTAATCTCTACAGTGTAAAAAAATATTCACGTGTTGGGTATTAACTTAAATAGTAATAGCCTATTTCTCACAATAATTTTTCATAATTGGTAGTACAGAAGGTGCACAACAAATCAAATTTGAGTACCAAGTATTAAGGCTTCCTTTCATGTAGATGTCGTTCTCAGTTGTAAAGCAAGCTTACGCTTGATCCCTATATCCCTAGGTTCATGTTTTGGAGGGATCGTGCAATTCAATATGGCGGCGATTGGTGTTGTGCGTTTGTGAGTGTCAGGACAGAGACCGGGTATAATACAAGATTAATTGTGTTTAAACGGAATACAAGTTCGTATAAACGTTAAATCAATTCAACCTCTATTTTCACTTATAAAGAATTACTTTGAAATTTAGAAAAATGTCGAAACCAGACGAAAATGTCGACACAGGAGACACAGGAGACAATTCGAACGGATCTTCTGCAGAGACCACATCGTCTCGTGGCGGAGACTTTGAAACAAAACTCGAGACTGATCGAAGTAAACGATTTGATTATTTACTAAAACAGACTGAAATATTTTCTCATTTCATGACGAACAATCAGAAAGATAAAGCCGGAAGTCCTTTGAAAATCAAAGCTGGCAGGCCTAGGAAACAACCAGAGGCTCCAGTAAAAGCCGATTCCGGTGATCACAGACACCGTAAAACAGAACAAGAGGAAGACGAGGAATTGTTAGCAGAGAGTAATGCAAGTGTAGCGCCAACTACGCGTTTCGAATCGTCGCCGCACTACATTAAATCCGGTGAGTTACGAGATTATCAAATACGAGGTTTAAATTGGATGATATCCTTGTATGAGAATGGTATCAATGGTATCTTGGCGGATGAGATGGGTCTGGGAAAGACCCTTCAAACTATTTCGCTGCTGGGATACATGAAACACTTCAGAAACATTCCTGGCCCACACATAGTCATTGTACCAAAATCTACTTTGGCAAATTGGATGAATGAGTTCAAAAAATGGTGTCCCACTCTGAGAGCGGTTTGCCTTATAGGAGATGCAGAAACCAGAAATACTTTCATTAGAGATGTTATGATGCCTGGTGAATGGGACGTTTGTGTGACGTCTTACGAAATGGTTATCAAGGAGAAATCAGTATTTAAAAAATTCAATTGGCGATATATGGTAATCGATGAAGCTCATAGGATAAAAAATGAAAAATCAAAATTATCAGAGATATTAAGAGAATTTAAAACAGCTAATCGCCTTTTGTTAACTGGAACACCTTTACAGAATAATCTCCATGAACTGTGGTCTTTGCTCAATTTTCTATTACCTGATGTGTTTAATAGTTCAGATGATTTTGACTCATGGTTCAATACCAACAGTTTCTTGGGTGACAACTCGTTAGTTGAAAGACTACACGCAGTTCTTCGGCCGTTCCTCCTGAGACGCTTGAAGTCCGAAGTAGAAAAAGGACTCAAGCCAAAGAAAGAAATTAAAGTATACATTGGTCTCAGCAAAATGCAAAGGGAGTGGTATACCAAGGTACTCATGAAGGACATAGACATAGTTAACGGTGCTGGAAAGATCGAAAAGATGCGACTACAAAACATTTTGATGCAGTTACGCAAATGCTGCAACCATCCATATTTGTTTGATGGTGCAGAACCTGGACCTCCTTATACTACTGATGAACATCTTGTTTACAACTGCGGTAAAATGGTGATATTAGATAAATTATTGCCAAAATTACAGCAACAAGAATCACGAGTTCTTATATTTAGTCAAATGACAAGAATGTTAGACATTTTGGAAGATTATTGTCACTGGAGGGGTTTCCAGTATTGCCGTCTAGACGGAAACACGGCGCACGAAGACAGACAGCGTCAGATCAACGAATACAACGCACCAGAAAGCGAGAAGTTTATCTTCATGCTGTCGACTCGCGCGGGTGGTTTAGGTATTAACTTGGCAACAGCCGACGTAGTTATTATTTATGATTCTGATTGGAATCCGCAGATGGACTTGCAGGCAATGGACCGGGCCCATCGTATAGGACAACAAAAGCAAGTACGAGTGTTCAGGTTTATTACAGAAAACACAGTGGAAGAAAAGATTGTAGAACGCGCGGAAGTTAAGTTACGTTTGGACAAATTAGTTATACAGCAAGGACGATTGGTCGACGCGAAGCAGACTGCGCTAAATAAGGATGAAATGTTGAACATGATCAGGCACGGAGCTAACGAGGTGTTCGCGTCGAAGGACAGTGCTATCACTGATGAAGACATAGACACTATTTTACAGAAAGGTGAGGCAAAAACGGAGGAGATGAAGCAGAAATTAGAAAGTTTGGGTGAGTCATCTTTGCGTAACTTTACGGTTGACGCACCTACGGATTCCGTGTATCAGTTCGAGGGCGAGGACTATCGTGAAAAGCAAAAGATTCTGGGACTCGGCAATTGGATCGAACCGCCTAAACGAGAGCGCAAGGCCAACTACGCGGTCGATGCTTACTTCCGAGAAGCTCTCAGGGTGTCGGAACCGAAAGCTCCAAAAGCACCCAGGCCTCCGAAGCAACCGATTGTCCAGGACTTTCAGTTTTTCCCGCCACGATTGTTCGAGTTGCTTGATCAAGAGATCTACTACTTCCGGCAAACCGTGGGATACAAAGTTCCTAAGAATCCTGAGCTTGGATCGGACGCGGCCAGAATTCAGAAAGAAGAGCAACGTAAGATAGACGAGGCTCAACCGTTAACCGATGAAGAGGTCGCAGAGAAGGAGAAATTGCTCACTCAAGGTTTTACAAATTGGACGAAAAGGGACTTCAATCAGTTCATTAAAGCGAATGAGAAATACGGTCGAGACGATATCGAAAATATCGCGAAAGAAGTGGAGGGGAAAACGCCGGAAGAGGTGATGGAATATTCGGCCGTATTCTGGGAACGTTGCCACGAGCTGCAAGATATCGATAGGGTGATGGCCCAAATCGAGCGTGGCGAAGCGAAGATACAAAGACGAGCTGGCATCAAGAAAGCTTTGGACGCTAAGATGGCAAGATACCGTGCCCCGTTCCACCAATTAAGGATAGCCTACGGTACGAACAAAGGAAAGAATTACACCGAAGAAGAAGATCGTTTCCTAGTTTGCATGTTGCACAAACTTGGTTTCGATAAAGAGAACGTTTACGAAGAACTTCGAGCCACGGTCAGATCAGCGCCGCAATTCCGTTTCGACTGGTTCGTCAAGTCCCGTACGGCTTTGGAATTGCAACGACGATGCAATACTTTGATTACCCTGATAGAACGCGAGAATCAAGAGTTGGAAGAGCGGGAGAGACAAGAGAGGAGAAAGAAGGGTGGCAGTATCGGCGCGAAACCTGCGTCCAAACGGAAGCAAGAAAACTTGCCTGCGCCGCAAGATAAACCACGGAAAAAGAAGAAATAAGTATTGGTTCTGCCGGAAGAACTGAAGTTTCTGTTTGTTTCTTCAGACATCACAACCATCGTTTCATTGTTTATTCTCCTTCCGATATTTAACTTCATTCATGTTCAACAAATTCGCGTAACGTCGCGTCGTCCTTCCTCTCATACTTTGTGGCCCGTGTTTTCAGTGTAATTATATTCAACTCGCTTCGCTCTCAAAGGACGATAGTTGAATTCAACGTGCGTGGAAATAAAAATTTATTAATAATGGCGAAAATTTACTTATTCATAAAGGAAACAAATAACAATTAAAAACATATTTTTGAATGTAATATCAAACGATAGCTCTTTTTTTATATATTTATACGTATAGAGTTTTTTTGACTTGTTACTGCAAATACCTGTGCATTCGATTACAACGTAGGCTTCTTTTAGATAAAAGAAAGAAAGAGAAAGAAACACGAAGAAGAAAGAGAAATTTCACGATTTTAGTTTGGAAAAACTTATAAGGAGCTATAGAGTCTTATGTTCCCGTTATGTGTTGGGGTATAACGTTGCTTTCCTTTAGCTGAGAATAAGGTAGGCTTGTTAAATGTTTCTCGAATGATCATCAATGAAACATCATTTATGGGAATCTGATTGTAGTATGGATTTAAATTATGAGATTTGTTAATTTATAATTTTGAAGTTTTAAAAAAAGCGACTAAAAAGGAAAAGTAATGCATAAGTGGTTCCTATGTTCAACGATCGTATTTTAATCTGTCATGGCCGCTTGCTTGCGCATGCGCGTTGCGTGAAAAAGTAGTTGCAAAAGGAATTTGGCGCGCGAAGGCTCCCTACATTTGATGGGTTTTAAAATTGAAAAAAAAGTGTCCCGTCGTTTTAAATTTTTAAGAAGGTTATGAAAAACTTCACGTAAACTTTCCTGTATTCGCATATAAAATGAAAGTGAACAAGGATAGTGATTAAATCCTTTTTTAACATTTCCTCTTAATCGAAGGAAGCCTAAGTTGTTACATGACCGTTCATTGAAGTTAAAGAAATATGACACCAATCGCAATCTATGTAGTTCACACGTGAATGCGTATGTACCTTGATTTCATTCTCTACACCGAGAAACATGTACTGTAATATTACATGAACGATTTTATTTATTTACTAGCATTTTAATGGCATTGTAATTCGTTTTACGAATAAAATATCATGTGCCGCATCAGGTGAAAATCTAATCTGCTTAACTGGTTACACCTCATCAGAAAATCAGCAAAGGGTCGCAGGAGAAACGAAATCATTAACTCTTCGGACAAGGTGAATCTATTTTGTTTATATTCATTTCATATTTATTGGATTTTTTGAATTCGTAGTAATGAACGAGGAAAAATATAAATCGTGACATTTGTTTCGAAGCTGAATCTTAATAAGCAATCATTAATAATATATCGTAATTATACATACATATATATATATTAAATAGCAAATGTATATTGCTTAATTATTTTAAAAAAAAATTGAAATAGTCGCAAAAACAAAACATGCACAAATTACAAATATGACGATGATTACCTACAATAGATTTTACATTTTAAGAGATTTCCACCCCCTTTGTGCAGAGACTCCAAAAAGTTATCACATATACATCGACGTTTTTCTTTTTCTCTAAACGTTAATCCTAAACTAATATTTAAAGTTCCATGAGGATTAATACCTTTTCGTAGTTAATTTTTTGGATATAATTTACATAGTATAAATCGAATTTCAATACTTACATTAACATTTTTATGATAAATTGATAACTAATTAATAAGCTACAGACTGAAAATAATCGAAAGTTACAAATTTTACATGAAAAATTTCATTGATACACTATATTCATATTTTCATTTAAACCATTGATTGCGATATATTTAATATCTATTTCATGGTACACCATTGAAATTTAATAAATAGCAATGATTGTAATGGAAATAGAAACACATTTTTTTCAAGTACATGTAAATACTTGCAATGTTGAAAATAATTTTTTATATTTTATAATTTTTCACGTATATAATTAAAGTTAATGATTATTTATAAGCAGTTAAAATGTATAAACATATATTGTGGTTTTCTGTTGAAAGTATTTTATGAAACATAGGAAACAATTCTTTCTTTCACGCAAACAAAAATATCCTCCAAAATAAATGACAATTTGTTTCTAATTTTTACATTACATTAATGTTAGTAGAAAAGTAGATTCTCAATGAATTTGACAAAGTAAGATAGAATCATTAATATAATATTTTTGAATCACTTTTTAAGGCCCCGAAGTTAATTAAGATCACCACGGGATACAATAGTCTCATTATTATACTTTATATTTGGTGTTACATGTTATTTCATTTTACCTTCATTCAAATAAATATTTGTTCTTTTTTGAAATAAGTATATTAAAAAAAGAAACGAATTCCAAAACTGGAACAGTATATACAAGAGATGTATTTTCTTTATACTATATTTTTCATTGTTAAGAGCATCAGGTATCTATCTTTATCAATGACATTTATATATATTACCAAATCAGTTGCTATTGGTTATCATATTTAAACAGAATAAATTTTTTTATTTTATCCTTGAATCAATAAAATACCTTCAGAAAAAGTGAATATTTATAATCCTTAATAACAAAGCAAGCCATCAGACGTTTCAAATAATAATGATTATTTATAACAAAACTTATATATGTAAATAGTATTGATGAATCTTAATTCTAATACGATCTTAATTTAACATTCATAAGAAATTACTTAACCGTCATACGTGTAATCAATATTGCTGATTAAAATACACATATGTTACATTACAAGGGGTATACACAAAGTTTGCAAGAAACTAAAGTATTCGTTTTATGATGATTGCTTATCCTACTATTTTTGTTCTTTTTTTTAAGTTTTCCTTCATTTTTTGTTCTTGTTTTGTTTAATATCTAATATATCACTATCTTATTTTATTACATTTGTTTCTGAAAATCATACAGCAATCTTATTCCGTCTGAGGTTAATCGGCAGTAGAATACATTTAGTTTACAACGGATACAATCTGTTCCTTTAATTATTACAATTGTTAAAAATAATATGACTCATTTATAAATTTATATAATTATCTATGGCAAGGACCGGCCCAACTGTAAGTTTGTAAATATACTTATAGATTTTGTTTTCTTTGCCTTTTTCTTTAAATGTACAAATAATAAATGAATCATAAACAATTTTATTAATAGAAAAATTGTACCTTTTAATACAATAATAGTAAATAATAGTGAAAAATTCAATGAAATAAATGACTGAATTATATTAATAATAGACTCAAATAAAATATAAAAATTATATTTTCAATTAGTTACAATTTTCAGTAGTAATTTATAATTGCAGTAATCATCATAATTTGGTGTTTCTATCAATTCATTGTCAAACACGCACTCTAGCGTATATTATTGAGTGTACATCGTTCACCATGTAGATATTTAAAAATTTTAATGATTACATCTGCCTACACTTTAGAGTTTGCAATAATAGCAATAACAATAGTAATACTGGTAAATTATATGGCGCGGTAAGCAACTTTTTTTATCTCGCTTAGATATCTAGTACATGTATATATATATATATAAATTTATGTCTATACTTATATATATATATATATAATCATTTTTCTTTTTTTACCTACCTAATACGTATACTAAAATTCGTTATTGGAAATCTACAATTTGATAATTTTTTGCAATACCAAAAAATTCAGTATGCACCCAATTCATTACAATTGCAATGATGATACTTCTTTTTACAATTAATATTTTATTGAACTTTTAGTGAATTCTGATTATATTATAGACAATAATTCTTACTATGCATGCTTAAGATAGTTATATTTCTTTATTCGATCAAATAAATGTGCACATAAAAATTCCTAAAATTTTTTGTTATATTTCATTTTATTATATTTTAGTTTTTTTTTTGTGCAAGATCCTCTTGCAGAGATATCATATCACGTATTGTTTTTATCATTCTTAAATGTAATTTCATTACATACATAGTAAGAGAAAGAGTGAGAATTTCACTTAGTTCTGGTGATATTTAACAGAAAAATCAACCCAGTGTTTTTATTATATATAACGTTATAAAACATATAATTCTATCCTATTTAAAGAAATATCAGCACGTGTCATGAACTTAATAATACAAATAATGTAACAATCATTCAGTACTCATTGAAAACATAATGAGACACACAGTATGCTTAATAAATAAAAAGTGCATATTATTTCGATAGCATATTTATATGGTGAAATGCAAATTGAAATTATAATTAATAAAAATATTGAAAAGATTGATCGATACAAACTTTTATATAATAATTATATAAAGTAATATTAGTAAATGTTTAATTAAATCGATTTATTGATAGAAACTTTGGAGGCTAAGTTGTATTCAAAAATATCCCAATATTTGGGAATATGACGGTAATTATGTACACATTGTAAAGCACATGAAAAGTAATATACTAAATTATAATTATTCCATATAACACAAAATACTATTTGATCCAATAAAAATACTACTCATGATTAAAATGCTCTAAAAAATAAAACAAGTTCACTGAAATCAAGAACACCCAAATAAACGTGTAGACTTCTTGATTTTTTAATTGATTAACAACTAATCAATGTTCTTTATGATTTCTAATAAAATTAATAAAATTACAAGATACCGACATTCTTGGACACCACTTACACTCTATAGCTCCTACCAATAATTAACGCAAGAAACTGGGTCATGATGACCTTGAGATTCTGATTCTAAAATCGAGTTTATAGTAGTCACTTTGTATATTGCATATAAGTTAAATTACAGAAAATGAATGTACTCCGTCATTTATACATTAGAAAATAATAAAATTCTGTAAGTCTTGAACAAATTATATCAAAATAAAATATCTTTTGCAACTGATTTATGATTTTGCTATCATAAAAAGACTGTTCGAAAACATAAATATACGTGTGACAACTATACATTCGATGTAAAAGAAATAAAAACATTCGATCGTAAATTAAATATTATAACAGGTACTTATACTGCAGTGTAATAATAACAGTTAATATTCGCGACTGTTAAAATAAATTTTCGATATCGTCAGCGGTAAACGATACGCTGTATATGCGGTTTAAAATGCTACAAATCTCCTGTCTCGTAATCGCATAAAAATAATATCACGCAATAAAAAAAAAACAAAGAGGACTTCTTAAATCGACAAAAGTGACTGGACGAGATGAATGTATCTAAAAAAAAAAAGAAAAAGGAACAAAATAGATAGTGTTGTGCACATAGAAATTCAACACCCTGTCCTTATATTCCTCTATAAGCAAGATAAGAGAATCTAAGTGAAAGCCTTAATTTGAAATCAGATGCCTCCAAGGGGGTGGATCAGGGGGTGGAGGCAAAGGGACTGGTTACGGTCGAGAATGACCTTTTTTTCTGCCGCCTTCATTGCCATCTTCCTCTTCACCGCCCCTTCTGACTTCAGTATATCGTTCACCTTTTACGCTCACAATCTTGTTATCCAGATAGCGCACTAATTTTTTTGGTTCCGTTTTCGGAGCAACTGGACGATGTTCCCGTGAATCATCATCTCTATCGACGTAACTATACCGTGCAATAATGCGCGATTTCAGTTCTTCGTCATTCACTCTGGTCTTGTTACGACCGTTTGGCTGCCACAATATAATTATGTTATTCATATTGATCAATTCAGAATTATTAATTAACAGATAGCTGATGTTCATGCATTCATAATATGTTTAAATTTGCAAAGTATACATAAATCATATGATCTATGAGATCTGCAGTCTATAGATTACATAAACGTTTGTAGTCTATTAATTAACTCATCACTTTTGTCAACAATATTTTAATTGATGATATTTAACTTTTAAATCTAACATAAAAAATATACATTACTAAACTATAACAAATATTTACATGGAAAAGAATAAATTATTAATATAATTACCGTTAAAAATGTAAGATTACTGACGATACTTTGCCCTGCTTCTTGTCGGTGTAATGCAAGTTGTGCTGCCTTTGCTATATCCCCACTAGCAACTGCCAAACAATGTCTGGCTTCTGCTAGGCTCGCAGCAGGGAACATTTCTTGTAATAGTGCTACTTGATGCCAAGAAGATTCCTGCTGTGAAGAATTAATTATTGTATTTACATAAATAAATGATAATCAAAAGAGTAATAAAAGCAGCTTACTTCAGAAAAATATTCTCCACTCGAATCACTTCCAGCATCACTTGTTTCTGAGAGGTGATGAACTCTCATTCTTTGTGTACCAGGCGGTAATAAAGCGGTTAAACTAATATGACTCAAAGGATCATGAGGTTGGCAATTCTCATTTTCCTTACTTTCTTGCCGTAATTTACTTTCAATATCCAATAACCATTTGGACACAGCTTCTTTTTCAATGGTAGAAAATTCAGGAAGACAAGCAGAAACCATTTCACATAGTCCATCAACATCTAATTCTTCATCCAGTGCACTTTCTTCTACCATACTCACCACATAGCTTAAAACAATGTCATCAATTAAGCTGAAAAAAATATTTTCATAAGTTGCAACAACAATATACACATATATTTTTGGTACATAATACACGAGAAGCATTTCCTTTCTTTTTTAAATGTTTGTACCTTAATTGGGCAGTGGGTACTTCCTTTCTCACAAAACTAAACAAGGACTTCTTCACTAATTCTTCCTTTTCATCCATTGTACGATTCATTCTAAAATAATTATGTATTAACATAGTTAAAAAAAGTTTATTACTTATACATAACTAATTTAATGTTTATTAATTTCTTGACTTGATTATAGCATTTTCCAAACAATTATTAAGTGACTTTCATAAAATTACTTGAATTATTATAATAGTAAAATTCTTCTTTTACATGTATAAGTATCAAAATTTTTAAATAAAATATAAACTTCGATAAACAGTTTAATATACGTATATAAAGCTATTTCTTTCTCGAAGAATAAATTATGTTTCATGAATTACAATGTTCGAATGAACTTGTCACACCCGCTCAATTTATCGCGTGGAAAATTTTAATGATATCAACATTAAAGTTAACGATTAATGTATACGTTCTATTTTTATTTCAAAACTTTCAATTTTGTAAACTAATTACAGTTCAATAATTAGCATTCTACCTAGGTTAAGAAAAATAAGGCAAAACCGATAACATGGAATCTACGACGAATTTGCATTTAACAAAGAAAATTGTAACCGTGGTTTGGTCATTATATAATGAAAAAAAAAACTAATCTTTTATAACATGTCAAACAGTAAAATATAGATGAAAAGGATAATTAAGAAAAACGCAAAAGGACAGGAAGAAATTGATAGAAAGGTGGTAGCAGCGCCGGTCACTCAGGCTTTAACATCTACGTCCGTCTATGAAGGCGAAGGGATTTGGTGAAAAAACTAATGAACCTATTCAATTACAAAAATGTAGGGAATACAAACCTGATCTTATTCGCTTGTTCAAAATCCCTGGATTGTATTTGAAGCTGAAAACTGATAAAAATTTCGTATACAAACAACGTTCCTCGATTTGACAGTTCGGCAAGGGGAGGGGTAGAGATCTTGTGGCGCCATCACATTGCGCGACCCACTTTGGGATCAAATCAGCAATTCCAATAGTAAAAATTTAATTAATGACTGAATTTGCTCAATAAAAATTCTTACGTCGAATAAAATAATTATCTCTATTTGTAACGAACAACGAACATATTGTTTCTATTAGAATTTTGAAGTACATATATTGCTTATTATAAGTATGGAAATTCGATTTGACAAATGCCAATATCGATCATGGCAACCCTTAAAATTTGTATGGTATGAATTTTAATTAAAACCTTAATTTGTATTTGAATAAATAAATATGACATTATTTATTGATTTGTTGCTGTCGTATTTATAGAAACGTACGGAATTTGCATATTAAATGTTGTTTAAATAAAACGAAAATATTTTGAATGAATTGCCATTATTGAATAGACATTATTACTTTGTAATTGTTTACTGTCTAATAATGTCGAAACTATTGTAGTCAAGTTACTCTTTAATCGAATACTCGAGATAAGATATCTTCCAATAAGGTAAAATCGATATAGTAATCTGAATGTTATGATATTCTAGAGTTGAGCATTAAACTTTGAAATAAAAAGAAAATATTTAGGGATAATAAATAATCTTTTACTTAGACAGAAATTTTTTGAAGATTTCTGTATAAAATTGTTATTTCAAAAGTAACGAATATTAATATTATTTATTATGATAATTATAACAACACAATTTAATTTGCTATATACTGCTATAGCAATTTATTTATAAGACATAATTTCACATGTTACAATGTACATATACTTTCCAGTCATATATGAATTTTTTACAATAAACGTAATTTCGTAACTGTCCTCGTTTTAATATGTATCATATACTTAGAATGCTTATATGCAAGCATAATTTAAAACATATAACTAATTCGTTCGAAATTAATTAAAAATTACGATAATCTAGGAACCTAAAACAGGAGTTATAAGACAACATAAAATAGAGTAATGAATTATCATTCTATAATCTTACCTAACAATAATGAATTTTTATGACTACATGTAAATGCATCGATTTTCCATTGATTTAGTAGCAAAATTAAATATCTTCCTAAATCATACAATATACAATTATTCAAATCGATGTAACCGAAATAAACAATATTTCAATACAACGCAAATTGTAATACAATTATAAAACTTGTTCTATGATCTCAATGAGTGCAACTAAGCCTTTTTTGTTGTTTATAAATATTTAATTAAAGCAGGAAAGATCTACTTTCTTTAGCAATAATTGAAGATTAATTAATCAACGCCTAACTGACCATCGAAATCGTTATTTAAATTACAATTTTATGGAGATATAAAAGCGTGGATTAATTTTTACACAAATAAATTATGACTATACTTAAAGACAATTAACGGTCATGTACAGTACTCAGTTCCTAGGAGTTACACAATAAAACTGGTTATAGGTACTTTTATAAATATGTACAATTGATCAATTATTTTCATTCGAATCGTACTTTCCAGCGTAATCGATAGTATAGAAATATCAGTTTTGAACAGTGAACTCGCAGAAAACGCTCGAAAGATACATTTATGTATAGCTGCTATAATTCATATAGCAAGTGGTAAAAATAGTTTTACTTTTTCAATCGCATACATTCTTCTATTTACAACATTAATGAAATATTCTTTCATATTCCTCTAAGAACAAACGGCAGAGTTTTAATACATATCTTTGTTCAATGCTTTGATCAATCAGAAATGAAGCTAAAAGCTTATTGTAATAATAGATTACATAAAACGATATCACAAAAGTAATATTATATGTATATGTATGTATTATACACTGGTTTCTTTTATACGTGTTTAAAAGATAATCGTTAAAATCAATCTCAGAACAAAAGTTTATAAGGTACTTTGATAGCAATAAGATTACCCTAAGAACTTTTTAAAAAACTAAAAGCGTAGATCTCGTACTCTTTATCATTTTTTCGTTAAACAACCCAATCACTGAATTTATCCAACATCTTACTAAACAGGTTTCTTCTCTTTTGAACATTGTTCTTTTTCAAGCCCGCTTTCTTCACCGTCTTCAAGCTCGATCGAACTATAATCTCTAGATTCTTCTTTGTTATCCTTATTAGAGGCCGTTTCCGTTTCTTCAACTATATCTTGTTCTTGTTCTAAAAAGTCTGTAGGTACAAATTCCATTTGGTCCTCGCTGTCGTTTATATCTGGCGGTTCAGGTATCTCGCAGAAATTAATCTCTCTTTCGCCATCCGTGACTTCATTGCCACCTGGATCATCTTCTTCATGCAAACTCATAAGCTTTTCGAAGTTCGATGGTGTTGAACTGTCCTCGTTATTCTCTGGAAACATTTCGGTTGGACTAAGAGGTATATCTAAAGGTTCCATTTTTACTGTAGTACTGGGTGATGTGGGTGTAATGGGTCGTTGTAAGCGTATTTTGGTGAATGGTTTTGGTTCGGCGGGCTCTGGGTGTTGTCGCTTTTGTGCACGTTTTGGACTAGAAGGCGCGGAAACGCCGGAAGCAGAAGCTTTCTCTTTGGTCTCTGATGAGGCTCGAGGAACTGGTTGAGATACGACTGGCTTCGATTGCGGTATAAGTAACGGTGGCTTTGGATTCTGTAACAATCACGTATTTTATTAAATCAAATAACAAATAAGTATCTTTCTTTTCCTTATAGTTATGTTTTTCTTGTTTAATTATTTTTGCAATATTCTTTTATTTTTTATTAAAATTTCTTAAAATACTAATCAGTTTTCACACAAAGACAATTTACCTGAGAAGAAGGATTTGGTCCAGCTAATCCTTTTACTTGCAATGCTTCAGCTGCATTTAATAGTTGTGGCAGTTTATCATGGGCAACATTAACTTCACCACGATACATAAACTTGACTAGTGCTTCAATTTCCCAAAATTTCAAGTCTTTCATTAAAATGATTGGATGCTGACATGGATTTTCACGTAACAAATCTGCCAGATAGTCACTGCACGATGACAGTATCATTTTATGACACTTCAATGAACGGCCTTCACAGGCCAAAGTAACATCAACAAACTGTTCAGAGTCTAATAAAGATGGGAAACTATTTTGCATGTTACTATGATAACTGTTCCATCTTAAACAAACCTGAAACGCATAAAGAAAATATGATTAAAGTTGCAGATAAATATAACTATGTATAATTTTGTTTTATTTAATGGGTCAATACCTCCGTAGGTTGCTGATGCACAATATTATGAGGTAATCCTTGAGTGGTTTGTCTTGGTGGCATTTTAATGGTTGTAGGGGCAACTTGTTTTACTTTCAAGGGTATTGTTTTTAACACAAGAGTCTTTGGTTGTCGTTGCTGTTGTTGTTGTTGTTGCTGCTGTATAGGTGCTGGTGCAATGTTCCTAAGATGAGGTCTTACCAATGACTGTGCCGCTATTCTTATAGTTTTACTGGTTGTACTGGATTGAGATGGTGATTGTAACACTAGAAAGAAAAGAATCTTCCATCACCTATGATGCAAATAGAATACATTCCAAATGTACTAGGAAAAAGGACATTTATCTATGTTAATGATTCTCCAGAAAATATTAAAAAGGCGTCTCAACGATGCAAATAATCGGGCAGACTTTGTTTGATATTTCAGAAACAAAATGTAAGTACATCGGATACAAATTACAATATTTTATACATTGCGTACAAATTTTATTCTCATGGACTTCTATTTAAACTCATATACAGAAACTACAGCATGTATCAACAAGTCCAAAACGATTGTAACTATTGTTACACAATGTCACTTTCCCCAATGAAAATCACCATTGAGAACCAACTATCATTACCGTGATAGCGACTGCCAATGAGTCTGCCACCGTGATGCACCCTAAGATGTCGATGAAGGTTCGTGGTGCCACACTGTCGAGGATTTGCACCGCCCCTGACCACAACCGCTCCACAAATACGGCACTGTGCACGCAGCGGATCGTTCGCGCACAAGTCAAAATGTGCCCAAACCGCACTGGGGTTGGTCATAGCACGAAGACTACGTGCATGTGAACGAACACGGTGCGTGGCTACCGTATGACGGTTACCCGACGAAGGCGGCGATGGAGAAGGTGGTATCTCGCCTGCCTCGAGGTAACAGTCTTCCTCATCCTCCGGTTCCTGTTTCATGGCTATGTCCTCAAGACTGATACCCTCCACGATGTCCTCGTTAGAAGACGTGGTGACGGTTTCTCGATCTCCGTCGAGTTGCTCCTGGAGGAGACGGCGGGCAGTCAGCTTCACGGTGTCCTTACAGGCCACCAGTACAAGCCGACCCGCCGTCGTAGCCGTTTTGCTCGTTGTCGGGCTGTTTTAGATCCCGATTCGACGCTAATCGCGTTTCCGTATGTTCTCTCTACGGGACGAAAACACGCGATATTCTCAAACGCTAGCAAGACAAATATCGTTTTTCTTTCAACGCTTTTGTGTGAAAGTATTCGGAATAAAAAATTCTGGGGCCCCCAAAGTCAATCTTATTTACGCGAATAGTGTCTGCATATATTTTTAAAGCAACAAAATGTTATTCTCAATATTTTGTTGTTTAAATATTTGTTATCATACTCTCGTTTTTTCATTATACTACTATTTCAATTCCACCATGCTTTATTACTATTCTAAATGGTCAAAGTAGGTTCAAATATTAAAATGAAATTCTTATTTATGTATGTAGTAGTATATTGAATGGGTAGCCATTATGCTCGTATGAAATAATTTAATAATTATGATTGCGTTATGGCCATCAATATTAAGTGGTAAAGGAGGTTCTGCAGAGAGATCTTTTTTCTTAAAAATATTTTATATGAAATAACTTTGATCTATAATATCTAATAAAGATAGTAAATGTGACTGTATTGTAGATAGAAGTTATTATCTAGTAACATTAAGTATTTTTGAAAAAGAAGAGAATTCTGTAGAATCGAATATACTATACTTGATTCGATAAAGAACTGTGATCAAACCATTCGACTCGTTTTAAATTGAGCGAAAATTCAACCACGCGGTTATTGTTGAATGACAACGTCTCGGTAATTGAACGTTGTCGTCTTTTACGAGAATGCGAATGAGAAATTTCGAAGATATATTTTTATTGCTTCATTATTCGATAATGTACAAAATAACATATCATTTGCAAAGGAATGCCCAATAAATCCTTTAATTTCTCAGTATGTATAGCATATCATTATATCTGATAAATCGTGAATTGTGTAATTTTAAAAATATGTCAGATACGTTATTTCTATTAAAAATACTAACAATAATCGTCTAATGAATAGATAAAACTATACGCGTGTTCACGCACTATCTTTCTTCCCTTTCAAGGTTTTTCTATTGCTCCCTCTCTTTTTAGCGCACCGTGTCATTTAGCAGACGACATATGGATAATACGTATTAACGATTTATCCGATGAGAACGTGTGATAGTATAGCACACGTATATTACGCAGCCAATAGATCGACATTGTACTGAAAAATTGTAAGCATGGATAAAATCGGCGACGAAAAAAGAAAAATAACTTTTAAAAATCTACGGTGCATAATCATGAACGATCCAAAAACATTTTACACCGTCTGTAAGCCTTTCTTTCTTCTCTTCCTCCCCTCTCTTTTCCGCTTCGAGATCTCCCCTCCCTTCGCCCATCTACAAACGACGTTTCCGTCTGCACGTTCCCTCGATCTTTCTCGCACCGTTTCTATCAGTCTATCTCTTTCGCATTCTCTTACTCGCTCTTTTGTTCTTACTTAATCACTCCCTCTCCTTCTTGCCTCCCCGAAGATCTCTCACGAGCGACCGGCTATAAAATGGCAACCGTTGCGACCGAGCACGGGTATCGAGTGGCACACGCCGCTGCTACGTCGCTTGTCTACCGTACCTCTGCTTTTTTTCCCCTTCTGTCTTTGTTCCTCTGCTCGTCGTTTCTCGTAGTATCACTTAACCCAATCCGATCCGTTCGATTCGCGGCTACGAACCGATTCGATTTCGCGTTGCGTCTTCGTCGAGAAAGCCGTTATACCGACGACCACGCGACAATTTATCGATCCTCGGGCCTCACGATTACCAAACAGTGGATATTCGTGTTTCACGTATGTATGTATATCCAGTTTCCCTTTTTCCCCTCGATATTCTCGATAGAATCGACACCAAAGCCTACTGTGTTTCTCAGCGTGTATCGATCTCTCTGCCGTGCAAACGTTCCACGATTTTACCGGTATCGTATTCGGCCGTTCCTTGTACGCGGAACCGAGGGACACAGCAGAACCGCTAAAAATTCTCGTTCTTTCTCTCTATCGTGGTATGCCTTCCAACGTGTTGTATAAATATATACTCGTCACGACCGGAAGATTGCCGAACGCGAGAGTGTGTTTGTAAATACGCGTTTATCTCTATCCGATCGACAGGATCGTTACTAAAAACCGTAACGTTTTCTTCCCAACGAGTTTCGACAGTGCTCTCCGCTACGAGAGCGGAACGATTTTCCTCGAAGCCGAACCCGGGAGTGACTAAAATCGAAATCGGTGAACGAACAGGGGCGCGTCAGGGCGCGCATGTGCGACGGCGCCGCCGGTCGTCGACGCATATTATCCGTACCGTGTTTCGTGTTGCTATCGTGTGCGCGTTCCCGGGTCTCTCTTCGCTAAGGAATTACTAACCGACCTGATCACGTTCGACTCGGTCGGGCTCACCGCTCGGATTCTCATCGATCGGCAGCTTCTACGGCTCCCTTTTTTTCGCGCGCATCTTCAAGATGCCCGCCATCTTAGGACAAAACACAAGAACGCAATTAAAATGCGTTGTTAGTTAGGTAACTTAGGGTGCGTTTTGACTGAGCGAGCGAGTACTCGCTCTTCATATATTTTGGGAAAATTTATGCACAAACGGCCAGTCTTCCGCCATACGGTTATTGTTTCGTTCAGATCGGGTGCCGAACGTGAATGAATACTCTACTAACAACATTCGCTTACCGAAAAAATTCGACGCGATTCAATTCGATACTATTTGATTCACCGCGGTTCAATTCGATTTGACTCAACGTTATTCAATTCGATTTTACAGGATTTAGTTTTACGTAATTCAATTCGATGTATGTAATTAATACTAGAACTACTAATTAAGTCGAAATGACTTGCTTCTTGCTTTATATTACATAATTTTTAACGTGGTTTTATCAAACTGTGCATTAACTTTTGAAAAAATAAGGAATATTTGTATTTTTTAAATTTTAAAATTGACCAAAAATACTGATAGTCCTAGTGTTAAATTCAACACGATTCAATTCAATATAATTTGAGTTTACATAATTCATTTTTTGAGATCTTGAGAATTTGAGATCAATTATAATGTTCGGTCATAGTAATTTATACTAAAGGAATATGTACAAATGATTCTGTTCTTAGTTTTCAATTTTATTTATTAAGAGTAAATATATTGTAACGGTTTTCTCATTTTGAATTTTTAGAGGATCAATTTTTTTATCGAATCAAAGAGATATTTAAACTGTTTTAAATTTATAACTTCAACTAAAAACTATTAATTAATGTCCCCCCATGTGAACATATCCATGATACACAAAAGACCAACACTAAGAATTAATTCTTCACAATGGAGTCTCTCTTTATGGCTCTCTCTTTATTAGACACTCATCCCAAATATTCTCGCATTCTATTCTATTTAAGGATTTAGACACTTCAAAGGTTAAAATTTTCAAATTTAGAGTGCGTATTCTCGCTGTCTATATTTTTGCGCTTGCGCACAATCTCAGTGCTTAGGCCTATTCCTGCAGCCATATATCGAGCCATATAGCGAGATTTCACTGTACTTAGGAGGTTATTTATTTTTATCCTATTATAACTTTCAATCTTCAACGATTAAAATTTGTTATTTAATCATAGAATATAGGAGTTATCTATTTTTTCACCCACATCTTCTGGAGAACCATTCAACAAAATAACATTCTTTCCATTAAAACATAACAATTTATTAAATACATTTTGGACTAGAAAATAAATTAACACAGAAACCATCGCTGACTTATATTAATCCTTAATATCATAACACAATTTTTTTTAAAAACTCACCTTTTCTTGCTGTTGCTTGCGTTGTCGTTGTTAGTCGACTTCCTTTCTGCTCCTTTGGGATATCATTTTCCTTATGAATCATCCGTTGTGGTGCATTCATAGGATTTGTATTCCCTTCGATGTCTGCAAAACACGCGATGCTTTTATATCAATACAGATAATATGAAGTACTGACGGGTGTAGTCGAATCGACTCAGATATAGATACCATTAGAATACAGCAATTGTATGCAATATAAATATCAAAAATTATATTTAACTAGTAGATGCTAGTTGATTAAATTTTTCGTGCAATATAAATTTATATTGTCGCATGTTTACATGGGAGACCGGCTCACCACTTCCGCCACTAGTATTACTTTATTTAATCAAACTTCGAGTCAAATTTTTCGACGAAAGTTAGTAAACTTACTTGTTAACACGCAAGGTTTGCCAAGAGCCAAGTATCGTTTCCTGGCAACCTGGGCAGCGGCGAAGTCCGGTTTGTGATTGTGCTCCATACGTACCCTCGGTTTCGTACAATTTGTCGACGTGATAAGACTACCTCTGCAATGCATCGTTCTGCCAACGCATCTCCATCGTATATTATACGGTTGCTTCTTATGCAAAGTATACATGTAGCCACGATGAATCAATTTCGGGCCTCCTTTGTTTGAAAGGACCACCTACAATTTATACAAATCATTCAGGAAGCAATTTGTGATAATTTCAATAATATTTTAACGCATTTAACTATTGCGATCATAAATAAATTTTTAAAGAAGACGATGATTAAGTGTAAAGAGATTTTTAAGATTGTATATTTCGTACTTCGGCCACATTTGGATCATCGTCGTCGGAGTTCTCAGCAAGAGGGAACGACGTAGAAGCTTCCTCCTCCTTTATTTTGTTTTCGTTGGACTCATTTTTCACGCGTTGCAGCATCATGTTGTTCCTCATATACCTATTTTCTTCGCTACTACTAGACATCGCTAACTCTTACTGTAGCATTTTCCGTATATATCACTGACCTAAAAACAACAAAACTGTGATGTATTAGATGTGTTAAGCAAAAATATTCAACCGAAGAAATTGGTATATGCTTATTAGTATCAAGTTATTTACAATTAAGTAGTATATTTCAGAAAACATTAAGGTTTCTATATTCTTATATTTTTATATCCCTAGTCTCTAGATCCTCAGATCCTTAAACTTTCATATCTTTATATTTCTAAATCTCAAAATCCATAGGTTACTATATTGTTATAGTTCTAAATTTCTATATTTCTAGATTTTAATAGTATACTTGTATCTGTTGATCCTTATATTCATAGACACCTAGATTCCTAGAATTTTAAAGATATATCCCTATGTCCTTATATCCCTATATCTATACAAACTGCTTCCTAAATATTACTATACCTCATAACTGATCAAAGAATTCAAGGAAAATTAACAATGTCTCATTACGCAAACTAAGTTAAATTAAGCTAGTAAAACTAGTTACATGAAACTAAATTAAACCGCATTCTAATACTTGACTGTATCCGTTAACGATCACAGTTAACCGAGTTAACGAGTCATAGTTAACAATCAGCAGTTTAACCTCTCCTCGTTCGTCGAGAATAAGGTGATTCTTTTATTACAAGTTCACGCGATTCGTAGATTGATGATATATTATACCGATGTCACGATTTTCGCAACTGCATCTATCTGACTCGGGTTCTGTTACTATGAAATCGCTTAAACGTCTGCGTACCTATGCGCGGTCCAAAAATAGAACGAGACAGAGAGATGAACAGAAACGGTCTATAGAAGCTGAGAAATCGTGTGGGCTAGAAATTTCAACGTGCTTCGTTTTCTTCGTTCAAACAATTGCATAGTTTTGTTGCTTCTCTCGTCGATACATTTTGTCCGGACATCAATTCTGTGTTATACAGGGTCAACTGAAATTTATGAGATTTAAATCTTACCAGTTGGCGATTTCTGACATATTATTTTATGTAAAATATTCCAGTGAATTGGTTTAGGTAAAGAAAGTAGTTGCGTTTAAAAAAATGGAAATGACCTTCATATTTCCTAAGCGACTCCACCTACAAAATAATCGATATGAACGTACGATGACCTCTTTAGTAGTTAATAATTTTTATTGGACAAATGTTCCTCTTACTCTTATGATTTTAAAGATGTTCAAAATAATAATTCTTTTTGAATCACCCTATATATAATATGCATCAATTTCTACAAAATTAAATTCGTCATTTACCGATAAATATACATTGAACTTTGTTAATTGAGAAGAAACTTTAACCTTCTCAAATATGATAATCTCACATGCAGACATTTATGTAAATTAATGTTGCTTCAGTGTTACTAACGAAATTCATACTTTTTAGTTATAATTGTTTCATATGAGAATCAAGTTTTCTTTAATAAGAAATTTTTAATTTTGAAAATTGAAATATCTGAAATTAAAAACTTTTCTTTTTAACATAAATAATAAAAGGGTTCAATTACACGTGAATTGTCTACTTCAAAAACTAAGGGTATTGTTCGACCTTCTTTCTTTTGAGGCAGTAAAATTTTGTCACATCCGGAAAAAACACTCGCTTCCGGTGAACATCGAAGCAATAAACTTCAATATTTTAAATATACAGTATCATACATTTTTCATAAAAAGAAAACAGAAAAATAGGTATAAAAACACTGCAGAAACGTTAAAATTAAATTAATTGTTTAATTTAAAAATATTCATTAAATTACGACTTTGCTATAAGTTGATTTTTTAAATTCATTATTTGTGTTCCATAAATTGTCATATAAGTCGTGTTATTTGTAAGAATGTTATACCGCATCGTTTTCCTAAACGAGCAAAAAGTATTAAATAAAAAATACTCACCTGTTATTAATACGATATTCAAAGTCTGTAAAGTTCGCAGGAACGTCCAGTACAGCGATACATGCAAGATACGAACAGTCGAGAGAAAGAAAATGAAAAGAAAGAATAATCTTCGATTTAGAATTTATTTTTTCAAAGAATCTTGATCACACTCGACAATTTTCGATCACTATCGAGATGAATCGATATACAGTATCTCGCGTAACAGTCGAAGCTAGGTTATAGCCGTTTTCATTGTAACTGTTGAATGGTCAACGAAAATGGCGAAATGCTGGTGATCGGATCTTGCGCAATAAACGCCACGTTCTGGAACGAAAAATATGGCACTGGATAACCGCAATCGATGAACTATGGTACCTGTGTTTATTTCGAGCGATCTGAACGATAATTTCGCACTTTTATCAATCACGTTTTACTATATAGCTTGTTTTTTTATGGGTTTGACGTTTTCATCTACTGTACGATGTGACATTTTAAAAACATACTTGTACAATATGCGTGTATTGAAAAAACTGACAGCAGCGACACGAATGTACTTTGACTAACATAAATGTATGGTGTATACGTGTATATGTACATATCTTTCGATATATGTATCATCTCTTGATTTCAGCATACCATGGAAGATTTGTTTGTTCTATGGCGGTAGATTGTAAGAGAGATGGAGAAAAGCATTGGCGTAATTAGCATTTTTGTTCTGGGTGGACCAGGTACCCTTTCATTTTCTGGTACCGTGTGCAGCATGATAGACTTCCATTGAGAAACCTTTTCTAATGCAAATGACAATATATTTGACAGAGGTTCCATTACTTAATTTTAGAGAATAATAATTAATTTTCAAATTTAAAAAATTTAAAATTCACAAATCTTTAAATTTTCAAATTTTTAATTTCTAAATTTTTCAATTTCCAATTTTTTAAACTTCCAAACTCAAACTCCCAAATTTAAAAATTTTCCAGCTTTATCGGGTCCACCTTGTGCCTTATCTAGCTACGCTAATGGAGAAAAGGAAAGGCGAAAGATATACATACAATACCGTATAGATCCTTTTAGTGGACTCGTCCATCGGAAAGTTTACCTAACAGTTCCATACATTTAACGTAGAACACCTACAGTTCTTTACTTTATGACATAAATCTTGTAATTTTGAAAAAAAAGAATTACTGAAATAATTCTACTCGAAATTTCATTTATCGTTCATTTTGTATTGCATGAAAATAAGTAGCGGTAAATGAAGAATGCTAATTTAAAATTATGAATATTAAAACCTCAAATGCATGACATCGACTATATAAAGTGTTTAAAGTAAAACCAAAGGATACGCATTTTGGAAAGAAAGATTAATTATACCTAACGAGAAAGTTATTGCAGATGTCCTTCTAGTAGAAATGGAAGGAACATTACCATAATTTGTGATGACCATACGTGAGAATTCATCGCAGTATTGCGCACGAGATAAGATCTTGGACTGGTAAAATTGGGAACATCCGTATCATTATGAACGAAAAGCTTTTAAGCTGAATAATAGTGTTCTGTAACTCAGTGAAGCATAGGAAGAGGATGAACCGTAATATTCTTCGGACTTTGAACTGTTCATTAATATTGAAAGTTACGTCAATATACATTATTAATTCTTTTATATATATGTGCTGGAAAAGGTTCTTTTAGTACATATTTGCTAAACAGTATCTAGATATTTGGAAATTTTCCATTTTTTTATATTAGCAACAGTTATCTACTTTTTTCTGTTACCCGCTTATTTTGTATTGTACGTAGTCAGACCAATCTACAGATATAATCTACTTCATGTGATTATTCAATTTATAACGAATTGTCGCACCATCTCACTTAGCATTATGTAACTTGAATTCTATTTTGTACCGTTTTAACCAACAGTCTGTAAGGCCCTTACAAATAAGATGCAGGGTAAATCTTTTATACACAGATACAGAATGAAATAGTCTATTCAATAGCTAATTGGTATGTTCAGTAAGCTAATCATATAATGTTTCTTTTTTCATCTTTTACCATTTTAGTGTCACGTTCTGCTGTACCATATGTAGCTAATATTACCATAGACGATTCATGGTTATGTGGAATTACCACCTCAAATTATTTAGATAAGATGATCGAACAGATCTATGAATCTTGTGTAAAAGAAAATTTGTCTGTTTCTATAGTGCCCACAGAACAATTTAAAAGTATTAGCAAAATATAAAATATCTTATTGTATGAAATTCCGGGTTTGACTGCTAAATGGCGCTAGCAGTACTGTTTTTTTTTTTTTAGATAAACCGCTCGAAAATACAAATCTTATATGTGTAAGAATGAAGCGTACAAAATACTTTCAACATTTTTATTTAATATGATTTTGAACGTAACTAGGTCGAACTAGGTTGAGTGGTGCAAGAGAAAAACGTGGTCAAAAAAGTAGAAAAGTCAAGTACATAGGCGCGAGCAAATTCAATTTTGCATTAAAGTCTACGGGGATATGGTTTTTCGGTAATTATTCCAACCTGGCATGCGTGGGCGGCGCGCAGAAGGAATATGCACGATAATGAGTTTGCAAAATCGTTAATTACTCACTTTCTGAGCACAGTCTACAAACTTTTATGATAAAAGAATGGTCAGCAATGCATTATTTACATGGTACTATCATAAATGTTCATAAATAATGTTCGGGTAATGAGTAATTAATTATTTTGAGTCAGCATTGAGATACGTATGTATATGAGCCGCTTATGTCAATTCTACTACGCATGCAAAGTGCAATATTTCGGCACTTTGACGACGTAGTATGGTTCCTGAGGCATTTAGAAACAAATTTCTATTAGGGTATGATGCGTTTTGATGCCTAATAAAGCCAGAAAATCAATTTTTGTCGAATTCGGTCGAAAACGGTACAGGTGGCGCCATCTAGCGGCGAGCGGTGGAACTACGAAAAACTAAAATTTCGATTTTCTCCGAAATTAGGCAATTTTACGTATTTCTGAGGGTCAGAAATTGTTCTGTGACCTCTATAGAACCTATATAATGCCACAAGAACCTCCTCAGAGCGCTAGAAAAGAAAATAAAAAAATAGGTCAAAACATGGACTAAAAAATTGGCGTCCATCTAGCGGTGAAAGTTGGAACTACAAAAATATAAAAATTCGATTTTCTCGAAAATTAGCGAACTTTGAGTACTTCTGAGGCTCAGAAAGTGTTACGTGATCGCATTAGAAGCAAAATAAAGCAATAAAAGTTTCCTGAAAGCTTTAATAAAGAAAATAAAAAAAATGTCATTTTAATGGAGAAAATTTGTGGCGCCATCTAGCGGCGAAACTGCGAACTAAACTGAAAAAACGTATGTCCGAACACGCAGTAAAGGGGTCAAATAAAAATTGATTTTCTGGGCTTAATAGGCAAAAAAATGAATGACTTATTCAACAAATATTGATTTAAAATGCCTAAAGAAGCATATTACGTCGTCAAAATTACGAAATATTACCTTTTATAATTTTTCTTAATGCGTGTACGGGCATACGGTTTTTCAGTTTAGTTCGCGGTTTCGCCGCTAGATGGCGCCACAAATTTTCTCCATTAAAATGACATTTTTTTTATTTTCTTTATTAAAGCTTTCAGGAAACTTTTATTGCTTTATTTTGCTTCTAATGCGATCACGTAGCACTTTCTGAGCCTCAGAAGTACTCAAAGTTCGCTAATTTTCGAGAAAATCGAATTTTTATATTTTTGTAGTTCCAACTTTCACCGCTAGATGGACGCCAATTTTTTAGTCCATGTTTTGACCTATTTTTTTATTTTCTTTTCTAGCGCTCTGAGGAGGTTCTTGTAGCATTATATAGGTTCTAGACAGGTCACAGAACAATTTCTGACCCTCAGAAATACGTAAAATTGCCTAATTTCGAAGAAAATCGAAATTTTAGTTTTTCGTAGTTCCGCCGCTCGCCGCTAGATGGCGCCACCTGTACCGTTTTCGACCGAATTTGACAAAAATTGATTTTCTGGCTTTATTAGGCATCAAAACGCATCATACCCTAATAGAAATTTGTTTCTAAATGCCTCAGGAACCATACTACGTCGTCAAAGTGCCGAAATATTCATTTTTTTATTTTCCTTATATGCGTGGTCGGACATTCATTTTTACGTTTAGTTCACCCGTTTCGCCGCTAGATGAACGCCAATTTTTTAGTCTATAAATTGCACTATTTTGAACTTAATTCGCTCGCTCGCTCAATAAACTAAATATAAATAAATTGTAATAGTTTTATGTTGTATAATTTGCGTATGTACATCATTGTAATCCATAAGTACATTACATAACCTATATCTTAATGTAACCAAGATTTTTGTGTTTATTTGTCATTCAAGAACTTACAAGTGAAACTTGTATTTTATGCTATTATATTAAGTGTTGAATATGATCTGTAGAACAGTGTTAAATCAAATAAAACCTAATTCATATTATAATTGGCCAAAGACTTGGTTTCTTGAAAAATGCAGGGCTACATCTATTTATAATTTTCAACAATGTCAATTGATACGAGTCAGTGCAACAAATTTAGAGATTTCGAAACAGAATGTCAAAGAAAATATTGGCTTAAAACAACTCAAAGATCTGTCACAAAATGGACCTTCGTTCAGAGATTTTTTACAGCTTGAAACTCGTCTTAATGATCCTATTATTGTGCCAGATATTCCTTACATAAAAAACATTGATGGCTGTGGTCAAAAAAGTAAGTAAACTTGATAATTTCAAATGTACAAAACTAATGAAAAAATAATAAAATTATTAATTCACTTTAAGATTCTAATTTAGATATCAATGCAATGATCTGTTTGTCCTAGTTTATTTTGAAGTATATGGCTGTCAAATGAACGTAAATGACACAGAGATAATATGGTCAGTTTTAAAGTCACATGGTTATAGGAAAGTAGAAAAGTTAGAAGAGGCTAATATAATTCTGCTTATTACATGTTCCATAAGAGACAATGCAGAGCAGAGAATATGGAACAAATTGCAATATTTAAATGGTTTAAGAAGAAAGAAACTAAAATCTCTTAAAAAAATTGGTTTATTAGGTATGATTGCAGCACTACAAATGATCTACTTGGTTAAATGTATTAATAATAAATTTATTTATTAGGATGCATGGCAGAAAGACTGAAAGATAAAATATTAGAAAGGGGAAAACTAGTTGATATAATAGCAGGGCCAGATAGCTATAAAGATTTACCAAGACTTCTGTCAACAGTAGAGAATGAAACTGCTATCAATGTTGTTTTATCATTTGATGAAACATATGCAGATGTTACTCCAGTGAGATTGGATCCTGAATCAACTAAAGCATTTGTGTAATCCTTTATTGCTCTTTATAGTAAATATTTATGTTATCAGAGCATGACATGTTACTTATAATTATCTAGTATCATTGAAATACTTTTTAGTTCAATCATGCGAGGTTGTGATAATATGTGTACATATTGTATTGTGCCATTTACTCGAGGAAGAGAAAGATCACGACCAATTGACAGTATCATTAAAGAGGTTCAGGCCTTATCTGATGAAGGTGTAAAAGAAGTAACACTACTTGGACAAAATGTAAACAGTTATAGAGATACATCACAATCAGAATTTTACATGGGTAATTCTGCAGAAACACATTTGGTGAAAGGTTTCAAAACTGTATATAAAAATAAAAAGGGAGGACGCAGGTTTTGTGATTTGCTAGACAAAGTTTCTCGCATTAATCCAGAAATGAGAATAAGGTATTAAAGACAGTTTAAATTCGAATGAAATTATTGTTACGTGATATAATTTCAGGAAAATTTGTTTAGGTTTACATCCGCACATCCCAAAGATTTTCCAGACGAAGTTTTACACCTAATAGCGGAAAGGCCAAATATTTGCAAACAAATTCATGTACCCGCACAAAGCGGTAATTCGGAAGTTTTAGAAAGAATGAGAAGAGGTTACACACGAGAAGCGTATATAAATTTAGTAAATCGCATACGCGATATTATTCCAAATGCTTATCTTTCCAGTGACTTTATTGCTGGTTTTTGTGGAGAAACAGAAGAGCAATTTCAAGATACGCTATCCTTGATAGAATTAGTAAAATATAATAGTGCTTTCCTTTTTGCGTATAGCATGCGAGAGGTAATTTATTATATCACGTTTACCTGATCAACGAGCACGTGATTCCTTTATGTTTGTATTACATTATTAAAATGTCTAACTACTTATTAATTTTAGAAAACCACTGCACATCGACGTTACAAAGATGATATAGAACTAAGTGTGAAAAAAAGTCGACTTGATAGAATGAATTCAGTGTATAAAAATGAAGCTCAGAAATTGAATAAATTACAGGTCGGACAATTCCAACTTATACTTATAGAAGGGGTAAATTAGATTACTTAAAATAATATATGATCATATATTAGAATTGAGAATTGTATTAAATTTTTATTTTAATTTAGGTTAGCAAACGATCAGATCAGTTTCTTCACGGAAGAAACGACGGTAACAATCAAGTAGTAATACCATCTCTGAATATACCTATTGAAAAACATTCTAACGTAACTAGACCAATTAAAACTGGCGATTATGTCGTTGTACAAATTTCTGGCTCTACCATAGCAAAACTTACAGGTATACCTTTGTATCATTCGTCGATAACGGAACACACATCATCCACATTGTAAATAAAATAAAGTAGCCATTTCTAGAAATCTTATTTGTTATTTAATCACGTTTATCTGTGCATAATACATTTAATTTTGAAAGGGAACAAATAACGTGTATTTATAATTGTACAAAATTTAATCGACGCGATTATTAATGATACACGTATTATCATACACGTACATAATAAATAAACATAATTTAACTTAATTTTGTGATATATAGCACATCTATTGGTATACAATGTTTCTTGTTACACAAACAATAATAATTAATGTTTTTCCACTGAAATTATGTATACTGATTAAACAAATAATTAACTACACGTGAAAGGTATTTCTTAATACTTCGTTCCGGTCGTTTCTAAAATTTCGTATTTCTATAAAGTCTCTTATTGTTTTATTAGTATTCAATCACGGTCCTTATATTCTTAGGTCCTCGTGAATGAAATCTTTAACAGGTTTTAACATAAATCTACAACTCACTAATTGTACAGCGTATACCTACATTTATTTACAAGAATACAGCGCTTTAATCTCTAAAACGAGAATGATTTTGTACAAAATCAATCTAACGAAACAATTTAAACTGGTACGCATATATTCCTTTTCTAAATTCTATTAACACCTGAGTAGGTATCGTTAGTGGATGTCTTTGGAAATAAAAAAACATCGATTTCCTTAAACAAGACTCGCGGTTCCGATGTTAATTACACAATTATCGGCACCGCGTTCATAAACTGTGAGATCGTGGCTTCTTGGTTGTTCCAACAGTGCAGCCAATTGTTCACCGCTGGGAAACGCATTTGGATTTGTTGGAAGAATCACGTCGCATTCTAGTTGACCTAAAAAGAAAGTAATTATTACCTCTCCATTATTAAACAAAGCCTCTACACCCGTGCGTGGGTGAATCACACAGAGATATGTACAAATTTAAGTGGCAAAACATGTTTACCTGATAACGACGGCGAAGCACCTTTGCTAGAACCATACATACGAGTACTATACCCGGAATCGTTATGTGCATCATGCAAAGGCGGTGTCGGGCTATAAACCGCATTACGAGACCTATATGGCATTCTGGCGATGCTGTCGTAATGCACGTGTTCTGATATCACTCCTTTTCCGGAGATCCCTCCGCTTAATGCTTCCGGTTGCTCGTCGTCGTCTCTTTCGCTGCTCTCGCTGTCGTTACCTGCGACGTTAATGACGCTAACTTTCAATAAACGCAAAAGAAACTTCATCAGAGGGATTTTAATGAAAATTACCTTCGCCACGCCAGCTGTTCCCTACGCCACCTTGCGGTTGGACCCTTTGATTTTGGGAGCATTGACTGTGCTCAGGACTGGTTGGTTCGCTGCTTCCTGAACGGGGACCTCGCCAGCCGTTGTGCATGCCAGGTACTTGTTGAAATCGCTTGATCATCTCGTGAACGCTGCGTCGTCCCGAAGACCTCCACTCGTTCGAACTGTCGTCGTTCTTTCTTGTGCCGCTACTATCGTCTTGACACGAGTTTATACCATGATCTCGAGAAGGATCCTGGGAAAATTATTTCAACCGTATATTTTAGAACAAAATCGCAGAAAATGTTATGTCTAGAAGACTTAGGAAAATTTGAAATTTTTTGAAGATGTCCGTTTTGTAATATTAATTTTGTGAAATGCTCAGATAAAAATTTGAATTCTCCCCGAATCGACTGCACCTCTTCGCTGCCCACAAGCAAAGTACCCCCTGCACCTATGAGCATTATGCCAGGCACATGATCCATCATAGTCATAGATTGCATTTGTCGCGCCTATAAATTGCACCGAATCGAACGTTTGTTGTCTGATTTTATCGTCGAAAGATAAGCGTGAACTACGAGAAAAACGAAGATAACCGCCCTTTGTCTCGAGTTTTACCCCGTATCGAGATGCCCGTAGATGCGTTGATTTGCTGCTCGTAAATATGGTATCTGAACACCGAAGCAACTAAAGGTATCATTAAAGTAGCAGCTCAATCAACGCCTCCGGAGACGCTCAGCGAAACTAAACGAAATAGGTCCGAATTACACACTCACGCGTTGCTGATGGACCTGTTGCCTGGATCCGATCGACGGCGACGAGGCGGCCCCGAGAGGGGAGCTACGATCCTGCTTGATCACGCCATCGAACGTTTCGTTCAGTCTGGCGGGCACGTCGAGCACCCTGAGTGTTGACCTCGAGACACCAGAACCGGACGGGAGATCCCTCATGGACTTGCTGAGTCGCGGTATAGCCGGTATATCGAGGTCGTCTAAGCTGCCCCGATGAATCGACGTCTCTCCCGGGATTTCGAAGCTCCTGTCGTGAGGCCTGTCGTCCAGCAAGTCCTCCAAGGACCTGGCACGAGCCGGTGGGAACGGCTGATCGTTGGACATGGTTTTGGTCGGTCTCTCGCTGTGTCTGCCTCGACCGCCGCGGGAGAGACGTTGTTGAAGATGCATGTGTCTCTCGTCGCACCTGGTCCTCTCCGCAGCCACGCATCTGGTCAGCTCCGAGATCTGTCCTTTGGTCCTCCTCTCCAGGTTAGCTACCTTCAGGTCTAGCCTCTCGTGGGCCTGATCTATGTGCGCCTTCAACTCAGCCTTGTCTCTCTCCAGCTTGGCCTCCATGTGCCTGAAGAATGGTGCGCAGTAGCAGGTGTAGCCAACCCCGACCGGACCCTTCCTGATGTTTCCGGCCAGGTCCAGGTAATACTGTTCACCACGACCCAGAGGATCCGGTGGTAAAGAGTCCAATCGTGGCTGGGGAAACGCTTCCGGATCGGGATAGTAGTGGCAACCGTACGGGGACCACTGTCTGCCCATCACAGCCTTCTCGAAGTGGACCTTGTTCTGCTTGCCGGACGATTTGTGCTTCTTTTTCTCCTTCTTCGAGCAACTGTCCCTGCTCCCGCTGGTCCCACTACCGGTCTTCTCTCGCTTCTTCTCGCTCTTGTTGCTTTTCCCGTCGACCTTGTCCGCCGTAGCCACCACCGTGGTCGTCGCCGCCGCCGTTGCCGTCGCCGCTCCAGCCTCCTCCTCGCGGCTCTTGCTACGCGTTCTACTCTTGCTTCGCGCTTTACCGATTATCTCCAATATCTCCGTCAGGTTCTTGCGCCGCGCTATGTCCTTCGCGGTCTCCCCTTGCTTGTTTCGCAGACTACGATCGCAACCAGCTTCCAGCAGGATCCGCGTCAGCTTGCGACGTCCCATCGCCGCCGCGATGTGTAACGCCGTGTCACCGTTCTGTGGACAGGGACCCATTTTTAGCCGTGATCTCATTGCCTCGATCAATCATTCCGATGACATGATTGTACTGGCTCTATTTATCACAAGTCTTATCTATTGCTTTCGCGATTTTTTATTGTGTCAATGAAGGTATACTCGGAAATCTGGTTTCTCCTAAGGAAACTAATTTCTAATTTTTAAAACGCGATGCACTTACTTTATTCTGATCCGAGACTCGACACAGAGCGGAAATTAGGATACGAGTTACACCGGCGTGCCCATACCGCGCAGACGTGTGAAGGGGTGTGTCTCCGTACTGTAAAAGAAATACAAAGTTATGATAGAAGAATTATAGAGAAATACGAGATGATTTGCGCGAAATGAAATTTTCAAACTCAGAGTAACAAATTAAATGACTAAATCCCCAAACTTCTCAAACACCGTGGCAATAAAAATCCTAATATCCGCAACATGAAATACCCTTGCCATATATATTCTGACATCGTTCCTTACCACTCCTTACGGTGCCTAACTTACGATCCCCCTGTATCACAACGGCAGTATACCGACAATCAAAATAAAACCTCTACAACCTGCAAAAATTTATTCATCATCCGCACACAAATCATCTTCGTAAAAACACTCGCCGATCTTCGGTGTTAACAAGAGCACCCGTATTGCGAGCTGTTCGTATTTAATCAGATATTAAATCTCGTCGAAAACGCATACCGGAGGGTGTGAAAAAAGCAACGTAAACTAGCCTATCACTCACGTTGTTTTGAAGGTCGGGATTGCATCCGGCCAGCAGGAGTTCTCGGCAGCTTTGGTTATGGCCGTTTTGGCAGGCGAGGTGGAGCGGTGCAAATCCAGCGAGATTCCTCGAGTGCAGGGGTGTGCGTTGCGTCCCGAGGGCCTTGGCCAACGCTGCCACGGTCTTGCTGTATCCTCGCCAGGATGCTTCGTGCAACGATGAATTTCCATGCTGAAACACGCGCACCGATTAGTGAAACAACCTCGTCGGCCAGTTTTGATATCGATCGATCAAAGCTCGTGCCTGTCGATCAGCTGCAATCACGAGAGAGTTGGTTGAAAAAAAGGAGCTAAAAAAACGGACTGACACGCGATGTGGACGTGCCTTTCCTTCGAATCAGATATACCAACGAAATCGGGTAAACGACGATCGATCGTTAATCAGACGTTCGTGGCTATCGGTCGATCGGCCGATAATTGCGATTAATTGATTTATTTTCTGTGTAAATATCCAAATACGGAGACAGCTCGTCGACGGGAATGTATGTTATTGGGTGCTGATTCACTGATATATCGACGACATGGAAATGTTACAAAATGACACTTATGATGTATCATTTTATATCTCATGATAAAAACTGCATAGACATTCTTTACATAAAATGGCTGGGTCATAACTATCAGAAACGATCATTGATTTTAAAGTATACGTATAGCATGTCAACATCAAGCCCAGAGTTTTACAAGATTGACCAAACAAACTGTTTATCAGTACTTCTAACACAAAATGGCTGTTTGCCGATTATAGCAGACAATGATGTATTTCAGAACTTGGAAAGTCAGATACGATTTGATGACAGAAAAGTACTACAAAATTGTACATATCGTATATCAGATTAAAGTTTAAGGTTCGATATAGATGACCGCATAAACGTTTCGTTAGTATTTTCAAAACAAAATGGCTGACCGTTAACTGCAGCGAACAGTCATCGATTTTGGTACACGCAAAGTTCGATGACACGAAATGGATCTTGTGTTAATTAGCATAGTATATTAATTTTTATAAGCATATTAATGATTATAAAAATGACTGCACACTTTGCTCCAAATTTGAGGAAAGTTTTGAATTTTTACGTTACCTAAAAACTATCTCGAATCGCTATTTCGAGAACCGTATTTATAGTCATTGCCAGTCCACGATAAAACAATATTTGCGACCTGGTAAACATGTCAATCGAAGAGTTAGAGCGTGCACGAACGCGTAAACGTCCGGAAGGGAAGAGGCAGATAATGGAGACGTAAATGCGTTCGAACGCACAGTCGAGGATGCGGCGTTCAAGCGAGGCTTATTGTGGGCGGTGTTTTCCTCCGGGGCGGATAATGTCGCCCGCTACATCTCGAAATGTCTATTCAATTTAGATTAGCCCAGCACTCGTCCGGATAAATATCCTCGATATGCCATTTTGCGAATTCTAACCGCGGAACGATTCTCGTTTGCAACGCGTTCTTCCATCAACGATTACCACGTTCCATCGTCCGGCAATTTCTACAGAAATTTCCTACCGTGAGAATTTCTCTGGCCACTCGTTCTATGTACGCGCAGACCATGTATGTACAAAAATATGAATCTTTCATTAGCTTTAACCCTTTCGGCATTTGGACTGTACTTGTATATTTGAGGACTTGGAATTTGAATATTAAAATATTCACTTGTATTCATTATTTATCTAGATCTGTACACACATGTATGTATAGGTAGGTAACATATGTCTGTATGTAGGTAAAGTATGTGTGCAGGTACAAAACATATGTACGCCTTACATAAAGTTTATCAACTTTTTTTTGATAAAATTTTTGAGACACAACTAAAAACAAACGAATAATAAATAATATTGATTTATTCATTATTTATGAACAAAATTAATAAATATGTTATTGTAGAATAACAAATAAATTAACTTGTTCCTAATTGTTTTATTCATCGTCGTAGTTTTGAACAGCTTACAAGGCTAATTTACGAGCTAACTGAAAATCATAAGTAGATTAAAATAATACACAGCACTAAATCCTTCTTAAGACGCGTTGTAAAATGTCTCATCTGCAGAGGTTATAAAAGCGTTAGTCTCTAAATCATCCGCGAAGTCGATTGATACTCGGAGTATAGTACTCGCTACCGAAGCTTCCTTATTCATGTCATTGAATAGCATTGAATCGCGTCGACGATGCATTCAGAGAACCGTTCGAACCTGAAATTAATTCTCCCGTTGCATCGTACAGCGAAACAGCACGAGTTACGCGATAATAATAGTACCGAGTTAACGTCATACCTTGCGTATGATTTATTATATATTTATTCAGGCTATTGAACCTTCCTGGGCTCTCCTTATTCATACGGACCGCTCTTCTTGCTTTCACTGTTCTAGCCTTCGTTGACCCCGAAAGGTGTGATCACGACGAAGCCCACGTCGATGGCTGTATATCCGCGGACAACGGTGACCACGATGGGTCAGCCAAGGTATACACGGTGTTCGAGTGCGAAATCGTTCATTATACTAGTGGTGGATTGATTACAAGTATATTGTCAAAGTTTCAAATTTTCAAAGATCTAACTCTTCAAGTTTGTATATTTTCAAGTGTCAAAGTTTCAGATTTTCAAAGACTCAACTCTTCAAGTTTGTATATTTTCAAGTGTCAAAGTTTCAGATTTTCAAAGACTCAACTCTTCAAGTTTGTATATTTTTCAATCCTTAAATCTCTAGACTCCAAAGCTCTCAACGTTTTAAGTTATCGAATCTCCAAGTCTCCAAATCATTAAATGTTTGAATTCCCAAATCTCCAAGTTTCTGAACATTCAAATCTTTAAATCTTGAAACTCTCATGGCTTCCAAAGTCCTAAATTATGAAATCCCTAAGTCTTCAAATCTTCAAATCTCCAAATCACCAAATCCACAAATGTCCAAATCCTCAGATCCTCAAACCTCCAAATCCCTAAATCTCCAAATCTCTAAATCTCCAAATCCACATATGTTCAAATCCTCAGATCCCCAAACTTCCAAATCTCTAAATCTCCAAATCTCCAAATCTACACATCTCCAAATCCACATATGTTCAAATCCTCAGATCTCCAAACTTCTAAATCTCTAAATCCCTAAATCTCCCAGTCTCCAAATCTTCAAATCTTCAAATTTCCAAATCCTCAGATCACCAAATTCCCAAGTCCCCAAACCTCCAAATCTCCAAATTTGCAAATCTCCAAATCTCCAAATCTCCAAATCTCCAAATCTCCAAATCTCCAAATCTCCAAATCTCCAAATCCCCAAATCTCCAAATCTCCAAATCTCCAAATCTCCAAATCTCCAAATCTCCAAATCTCCAAATCCCCAAATCTCCAAATCCCCAAATCTCCCAAATGTCCAAATCCCTCCATCCCCTAAGTTTCAATACTTAATTCTCAAACCCCAAAATCCCAAATCTGCAATTCCCACCAAAATCCCCAAATACCCCAACTCTGCCCTAAAATCTTTCAGACAGCTCTCGAACTGCCCAGATCTAGGTCTTCTCATCATCCACTAAAGCGAGTAATGGTCACCTTTTGCCACTCAAAGCATGTCGAACAATTGAGTACAATTTATCGATCCCCGCCGATCCGATAAATCTTGAAGTTTCTCTTTTCTCAAACACCCTATATAGAGGGTTTAAGGGGACTGCTCGAAGGGTCACGACGATGCTATCGCTCAACGAGAGGAAGAACGTTATTCTTTGAAGCGCGTGGACGTACACGCTCGCGGACTCGAACGACTCGGAAGTCGCTGGGAACGCTCATGCATCATCGTATTTTTCATTCTGTTCGAACGATTGTTTGACCCGTATGGTCTTCGTTTGACGGGTTAACGTAATGATTTTTAGGTAGTATGGTAGTTTGACCCAACGGCAGATTCCTGTTAGAGTTAATTTGATACGTTGGAACGTAGATTTTTGGGATAAGTTTCTTTATTGCCTGTCATCTATGCGAGACCTGTGGTATCTTGATCTTTTGAAAAATGTTATTTCCTGAAATCTTCAACCTATTATTATCTATAGTAATTTGATTATAATTATGATTTGCTGTTCGTTTTTAACAGACGAGTTAACGGTAAGACTTTGATGAATCCTGCACTCGATAGGTCGATAGAATTGATGCGGCTTGATTAAAGGGATGATCTTCCTATAAGAATGCTGCAGTGAAATGACGAGCCGGAAATGAGGCTCGGATTGAAGCCGTCGTTTGATGGCACACGCTCGTGGCGATTGTTCGAGCTTTTCCAAGCGGTTATTCTTGCTTTTAAGAACGTTAGCTCGACGATTAGTCTCCTTGAAGTCTCCTAATCGCTCACAAGGGAAGCCTACGGCGAATCGATCAGAAATTTTGATGAAGTTCACTCGTTGTTACGCATTGCATGTCCCGGTAGATGGATGGAGTAACGGCCGTACGGATGAACTGGCTAACAAGTAATAGAACGCGGCTTGAAGCTGATGACACAGGCTTCAGCTTCGTAACAAACCTTTATTCTTTTCCTTCCGAGGCAATTACTTTACCACGAATCTTTCGGTGTAACAATCGTATCCACAAGTAATAGTAAGGATAAGGTAATTGCCTTTTTGGCTTTTAAAACGAGAATACATCTCGTCGGATGCTAAACAATCGCCATGGAACTCGTACGTGAGTTAAACAGTTTCAAGCTACGTCACGTTTCCTGTCCATCGATCTCATCGTTTCTTACGGCAAGAGTAACGCGCTTTTATTCCGGTCGCATCGATTTCATCGACCTGCCGTGGCATGCTGCGCTTAACAATTAAGTCCGCTTCCTCCGTACTTTCTCTATGAACGATTAAGTCATTTCCAAAACCAGTTGCGTCTAATCGGTACGTGTCAATCGGTAATGGGGCTGTCTTCTCGAAAAATTGATCATCTTTCTAATTAAAAAAGGTGACCGTGTTAATATTCATCATTCATCGTTAGACTCTTATGAGGGAAACCTCAAATTCTTCGACTTTTACTTTTACAACAAGGAACGACATAATTAACAACAACAATCAACAACAACAGTCAACGATAACAATCAATGACAACGATCAATAACAACAATCAACAACAATAGTCAACGATAACAATCAACGACAATGATCGACTACAATAATCAATGACAACAATCAACGACAACAATCAACGACAACAATCAACGACAACAATTAACGACAACGATGAACAACAATAATTAACAACAACAGTCAACGACAACAATGAATGACAATGATCAATAATAACAATCAACAACAACAGTCAACGACAACAATCAACGACAATGATCAACCACAATAATCAACGACAACAATCAACGACAATGATCAACCACAATAATCAACAACAATAGTCAACGATAACAATCAACAACAATGATCAACTACAATAATCAATGACAGCAATCAACGACAACAATCAACGACTACAATCAACGACAACAATTAACGACAACGATGAACAACAATAATTAACAACAACAGTCAACGACAACAATGAATGACAACGATCAATAACAACAATCAACAACAACAGTCAACGACAACAATCAACGACAATGATCAACCACAATAATCAACAACAACAATCAACAACAACGATTAATAACAACAGTCAACGACAACGATCAACAACAACAATCAACAACAAAAGTCAAGGACAACAATCCACAACCACAGTCAACAACAACAATCAACAACAACGATCAACAACATCAAATAACCACAAACGGCAGTCAGCAATGAAAAATACAGCAACAAAGAAGAGCATCAAGACCAGGAAAGGAGGAGCAACAAGAGTAGGGAGCAGCATAAGCAGATTAAAATCGAAGTAGACTTGCACCTCTGGCTAGAAAGCGTTGTGCTCGATCGTACCGAAAAAGACCGCGAACAAATGACACTACTTATAAGCCCATCACATTTCGCAGCACGGGGAGAGTCGTCCCATTTTCTGGCGGTGTTGGTTAGTTCTCTGAAGAAGAAGAAGAAGCAGATCACGCCTTTATTCCGGCCGCATCGATTCGATCGATCCATCAGTGGGTCGTATCGTGCGTAATAACAAGAGAGAGAGAAAGAAGGAGAAAGAGAGACATTATCAGGGAGAGAGGACGCGTGTACGCACACGGTGAGCATCGCGCTCGTGTGATCCGTCCTCGTCGCGTGTTGCCCACGGTTCATTGACCAGGTACTCTCGTCTGTTTGCCAGCTACGGCCAGGTCTGGCTGGCTGGATGGCTGGCTCGAATGCCGACCTCACTCTTCCTTCCAGTGAACGGCTTTTTTCCCTTTGTTGAGCGTACTGGACTCTACACTTTCTGTAAGTACCGACTGCGGTTGCCCGACGGTGCGGTGCGGTCGTCGAATAAACCACAATGTAGCAGTCAGGGGCGGACAAGGCGCGAACCGATCGCTTCTCCGCGCTGACATTCTTCTAATTTCACCGGCCAGGGCCACGCTTTCCGAACCGGTTCCTATTTACCCTGGTAAATTTTAACGCGCGATCGGTAACACGATAATGAGACCCTTTCTTCGGGGATTTCCTTTCTCACGACCGACTCGACAGCTTCCCTTTTGCTCGCGTGCTCTCTTCGCTTCTTCTTCTTTCGCTCGAACCGTGCGGTACGAATGTACGTAGGTATGTTCTACGCCGTCTCGTAGGCGTTTTCGGACCTCTGTTTTATTCGCGGGGGCGTATCTCGTGGAAGTTAAACTGCCTTTGAGGTTACTGCCAGAACTAGGATTTTATGGGACGGTTTGCATTGATTTATTGACGAGTTGGTTGGGGAGTTTGGGGTATAAGTTTAGAAATTGGACGATTCTAGGATTTGGGGATTTGGGAGTACTGGGATTTAGGGATTTGCAGATTTGCGGATATTGGGATTTGGGAGTGTTGGGATTTGGGAGTGTTGGGATTTAGGAGTGTTGGGATTTGGGAGTATTGGGAGTTGGAAGTATTGGGATTTGGGAATATTGGGATTTGGGAGTGTTGGGATTAGGGAATATTGGGATTTGGGAGTATTGGTATTTGGGAATATTGGGATTTGGGAGTGTTGGGATTAGGGAGTATTGGTATTTGGGAGTATTGGGATTTGGGAGTATTGGGATTTGGAAATAGTGGGATTTGGAAGTATTGAGACTTGGGAATATTGGGATTTGGGAGTATTGGGATTTAGGAGTATTGGGATTTGGGAATATTGGGATTTGGGAGTGTTGGGACTTGGGAATATTGGGATTTGGGAGTGTTGGGATTTGGGAGTGTTGGGATTTGGGAGTGTTGGGATTTGGGAGTATAGGGATTTGGAAGTATTGGGATTTGGAGATTTGAAGATTTGTGGATTTGGGGATTTTGGGATTTGGAAATTTGGGAATTTGGGAATTTGGGTATTTGGGAATTTGGGAATTTGGGAATTTGGGAATTTGGGAATTTGGGAATTTGGGAATCGGGATTCTGGGGTTTTGGGGATTTTGGGATTTGGAGATATGGGAATATAGGGATTTGACATATTGGGTAGTTAGAAATCTAAAAATGAGAGATTTACAAATTTAGGAACTTGTGAACATGGGAGTTTGAGAACTTGAAAATTGGAAAATAAGAAAATTTGAAGAATTTGAGAATTTAACAATTTAACAGTTTGTCAATTTGAGAATTTGGGAATCTTTAAATTTGTAAATCGAAGAATATGGTATCATAAGATTTAAACATTAAAAATAATGATTCAGATTCAATAATTCAGAACTTAAATAAAACATTTTCGTCCGCCCCTTTCTTTATACTAAACAAATGGAAAGATCATTCCAATTAACTACAATGAAAAACAAGCGGATGAATAGAAACTATGCACGAACGCACAGGTCGTTTGCCTAATTGATCGTAAGAATACCTGGCTAGCGGACGCTACCCGATAAACATCTGACATTTATGAACAGTCACCTGGAAATCCTGTGTGTCGTAATCAGACCGAACATGTCAAAACTGTCAGTTGATTTACGATCGTCCTTTTCGGAATAATTTCTTTCTTCTTTGAAAACTATTTATAGACAATGATGGCGAACTCTTATCGAACAGTTATCAATCTTGGTATTGAAAGTTTGAAAAATATGTAACTGTGTCAATTTATAAATTTATTAAATTTGGAATACTCTTCAACTTGAAATTTATGTCCAACCATAAGTTGTATTATCAAGGATCTCTGAACATAAAATACTCACAATATTTTAATTTTCTTTGTTCATTTTAATGTTATAGCCCTTAATAGTTAGTCTACTTTGTCCTACCTTAATAGTTAGACTGACGCATCTGATAAATAAATGGCGCAGGATGGCGTTAATCATCTAATTTTTGAATATATGTATACATTTCTACCTATCTCTCAAAAAATAGTCACACTTAATTAACAATACATCATATTTCAACCTAAAGTAACGTGATACGTTATTTTCACGCGCTCCAAGCGACCACGTTTGGAAATTATAACGTTCAAAGCTAAAATGGCGTGATCTGAGTATCCACGTCTTATAAAGATGGTCTCCCTTCGAGAATATTCACCGACAACAGAATCTTACGAATGCAAAGGGCAAGATACCTTGATGCGTCCCTGACACGTACCACTTGAAAAGCCGATCGGTGGCTTTGTAAAGAAGATCCTTGCTCGAGGCATTGTTGCATGTGCATAATATGCACCGACCATTATACCGACTCGCGCCACGAAGTCTTTGCTCCACGTTCCGCAGATTTTTCTGCAATTATTAAAGGAACTGAACTACCCGTTCGACGGTTGCAACATTTACCTACGATATCTCTCTTTTCTATTTTCCTTCAAGTTCAAGGATGTTGGTAATAATTGAGTAAATAGCCTTTAATAATAGAAACACGATGCACTTCGAGTATTTGATTTTTTGAAAAAATTGGTCGTGTGTTTATTATGAAAGATTTGGTAAGTTGGGGATTTTGGGATTTGGAAATTTAGGCAATTTGGGGAATAGGGGTATTTGGAAAATTTGTGGAATTTGGGGTATTTGGGAAATTTGGGAAATTTGAGGAATTTGGGAAATTTTGGGAATTTGGGGAATTGGGGAATTGGGGAATTGGGAATTTGGGGAATTGGGAATTTGGGGAATTGGGGAATTGGGAATTTGGGGAATTGGGAATTTGGGGAATTGGGGAATTGGGAATTTGGGGAATTGGGAATTTGGGGAATTGGGAATTTGGGGAATTGGGAATTTGGGGAATTGGGAATTTGGGGAATTGGGAATTTGGGGAATTGGGAATTTGGAATTTGGGGAATTGGAAATTTGGAATTTGGGGAATTGGGAATTTGGGGATTTGGGGATTTGGGGATTTGGGGATTTGTGGATTTGGGGATTTGAGGATTTAGGGAATTGGGAATTTGGGGAATTGGAAATTTGGGGATTTGGGGATTTGGGGAATTGGGAATTTGGGGATTTGTGGATTTGGGGATTTGGGGATTTGGGGATTTAGGGAATTGGGAATTTGGGGAATTGGGAATTTGGGGAATTGGGAATTTGGGGAATTGGAAATTTGGGGAATTGGAAATTTGGGGATTTGGGGAATTGGGAATTTGGGGAATTTGGAATTTAGGGAATTGGAAAATTGGAAACTTGGAAATTGGATATTTGAGAAATTTGGGGATTTGTAAACTTGGATTTGAAATGTCAATACTCATAACTCGTGTGGCAATATATGCATATTGTAATATAATACAATACAATTTGAAGTCATGCATACTCCTTAGAAATCACACATAAAACCATACATAAACACACAATACAAACTTGAATCCCAATCCTATCTCACCTCTAAACACAACAACAATATACTAATACTTCCAAACTTACTAGAAAAGAATACTATCTTACTCCCTTCATAATCAATTAATAAATCACAATGAGAAGCTCTAATACATCAAGAGTAATAAAGTAAATGATTCTGAAAAAATCAGGGAGGTCGCTCAATTCAGTAGGTGCGATATCTGATCGGCAAGATTTAAAACTCAAACAGCTACACACACATACTGTTTTCGCAACCACAACTCGTTCGCGGTTTTACAGCCACAGGGGAATTCAGATCGTTTCAGCATGGATGTTTATTCGTCGTTTGGTTCTCCTCCAATGATCCGAGAACAACGCCTCGTTGTTTGCTGAATCTTTATTACAAGAAACCTTGTGTCTGTTTATTCAGTCCTTAGTACGAACAGCGGCTAAAATTCTTGCGAACAATTTGCTGTTTGTGATCTACCTTTCACTGTCTATTTTATATTCTTCCACAGTATTTGAACTGTCTTAAATAATTTATTTCATACATTTCATGTTTTATGTTTTATTTGAAATTTATTTTTATTCATATTCATTTTTGCTTTAGTAGAGAACGATTTTGAATATTAAAGCTAGTTATAGATGTATAGATTAATTATCTTGTATAGATGGCTTGAATACATAGATATATAGATTTGAAGGATAAACTTTAAATGTTTGCATTCAGAAATAAAGTATCTGATGATGATCTTGACTGTAGGGGTTGAATTTAGGAGTCATACAATTTGCCTCATACTTTTACAATTTTTTAATGAAACTTCGAGGAACAGGAATTTTTCTCATATCAAAAAAAACGAGTAGTACATAGAAAAGAAAATTAAAATATTTACGTATGTTTCACAACATGTGGAGTTAAATTCCCAGAGGTAATTTCCGGTTCAAATATACATTTCCTTCCTAAAAAAAGTCTTTATCAAAACAGTTGATAATTATAGCACGAACTATTTAAATTATTCAAATTAAATGTAAAATTGAATTTAATCCATCCATGTACTTTCAAGGGACATTCGAGCTCCTCGAGGCAGCTGCACGAATTACCGCAAGATTGATCATCGCTGTCCATTCTGGCACGTTGAAAATTACGGAAACTGATTCCAGTTTCTAAGCGTAGCTGTTCTTAGTCGGCAAAAATCATGAAAAAGCGGCCACGTTGCTCCCCTATCGAGATCATCGACGGTTTTTAGTCCCTCGACGATCCTGTAAGAGGACATCGCTCACAAAACCTTAAGTACAAAATCGTACAACCCTATAAGAGTTTACGCTTTTTCTTTACCCTTTAATTTCGTTACCTTTCTCGTTCTTTAATCGATAGTCTAGATGGTAGACTAGATCCCGTTTGGGACCATAACATGAAACTCTACAAAAAATTCTTCTTTGCAATTTTATTATAATCTTTGCAAGATTATTCGATTTTTTGTATGACATTTTGATTGGTATGATAGTTTGAGGTTCACACTTTAATGATGCTATGAATAGATTTTGTATTAAACGTTTATAAATATACAAAGAAAAATATATGGTTAGGTTAGGTTAATATACATTAATTGTGAGACAGCCTGTATAATGAAAATATATAATATAGTATGTATCTTAAATTAAATTTAATGTATCTTATAATTTATCTTAAACTAAATGAATAAAATAAATAATAAACTAAATCAGTACAAAAATCGTTAAAGAAGACATTCTGACAAAAGAAAGTCTCGAGGAAAAACCGTCACTCAGTGTTTCGAAAGGCAGCAGTATCGAGGTTGATTTTTGAGTACATGTTCATTCATACTGCGTACCATTCGTGGAAGTTCCGATGCCCAGATATGCGATATGCATAATACTCAGCTGCACACTGTACATCGTTAATGCGTTCCCATTAAACTTGGCCACGAACAGGCTAGGCGTTCTTGACAAGCCTCTCGTACAAAGGAAAAAGAAAGGAAAATAAGAAAAAGAAACGTAACGAATCAACGCGTGAAAAGCTGTTCGTGCTGTCCGTGGACGAAAATCACCAGTTAAATTCCATCGTCATACTTTCACGGTGTTCAAAAGGATATTCCGATGAAACGGGTTTCTTCGTTGTCTCGCATTCTCGAGTATCTTAATTTTTCGATTGAATCGGACAACCTCTTTTGGTTTCACTCTTTAATGTTCTGCTTTAAGAATTTTAACAGATAATTCGAAGAGTCACACGATACCAAGCTATAGATGAATTTAAATGCTATGTAATTGATTATGCAAGAAATAAGATTCTTTAATCTTTGACTACCATATCGTGGATGATCGAGTTCTTGTATACCATGTTAGATGTTGAATAAATATACTAAACACGCGAACGGATAACGTTAGATTCGAAATAAAATTACTGGGTTTATGGAAATTTATACCTTTTATCGCCTTATGAGATCTTCAACGCTGACACGAGGGGTCGTGTGTCGTATGGCATTTTAATAGGGCTCGTATTATTAAGGACTAAGCACGTAGCTGACGAATACGTTAGGCTTACGCAAAGAAAATGGCGGCGAGAGAAAGGAAGATGGCGTGTCAATGTTTTTTAAATTAGTAAAACTTCCAGTTTGGATATTGTAAAATTTCTTAATTTGTAGATCTACAAGTTTTCATACTCTTAAAATTTGTAAACTTCATAATTTCTCTCTAAAAAATATATATACATCCACAAATTGCATTCTCCAAATTTCTCCATTAAAAACGAAAAAATCTAAACTTGCCATAATCTCACAATCTCGTGAACGTTCCAAACATCCACTGACTCTCTAAACTCCACTGACATTCTCTAAATTTCCCAGAAAGTCATAAATTCTTGAAAATTTCAACGCGCCGTTAATACAACGGAGAGCTTACGAACACACATTATCATTCCAGAGACACGCGTTTCGTTAAGGAACGATGTCGTACGGAATTTTCAAAAATCATCCACGGTCTTGTTCCCCATCTGTACACGAGTGGTGGCTTTGTGCAGAGACAGCCGAGACCTGGAACGCAGACGTGCACGCGAGTAAGGACAAATGCCCGCACGCCCACGAAGCAACAGTCTGCGAACCTAAATCACTGGGCAAAAGCTGGCATTGTTAACTTCTGACGTTTCTACCGGTCGCAATGCATCAGGCAGCCAACATATCCGTTTACGCAAAACGGACAAACCCGGTCGCGAAACGACAACTTTGCGTTGCGAGCTAGTTTCTGAACAGTTGGACGGCAGCACGTAAACGTCTACTATTTCGAGAAGGCGTTTTAGTGACAGGTGGTTGCACATAAGGTGTTTCCACCTGGCAATAGGGGAATTAAGAACTGGGATTATTATCGAATTCGAGGACTAGTTTCGGTGATGGAATTTACTAAGGTTGGGTTGAATTCTTTGGGTTATGTAAGCTTATTTTGGATGAAGAGTATATTAGGTTATGTAGGCTTGAAGATGAAAAGTATATTAGGTTATGTAGGCTTGAAGTTGAAGAGTATATTAGGTTATGTAGGCTTATTTTAAATGAAAAGTATATTAGGTTATGTAGGCTTGAAGATGAAAAGTATATTAGGTTATGTAGGCTTGAAGTTGAAGAGTATATTAGGTTATGTAGGCTTATTTTAAATGAAAAGTATATTAGGTTATGTAGGCTTGAAGATGAAAAGTATATTAGGTTATGTAGGCTTGAAGACGAGGATGGATGTCGATGATGTATCATTTACTGTTAACTTTGCATGATTTTATGTACAACCTTGAAAATTTTCAATTCCAACTTCCCAAATCCCCAAATTGTTCAACATCCCAAGAAGACTTCCCAAATTTCCAAACACCAAAAACAAAAACAGCAAACACAGAATCCCAAAAAATCCACACATTTTAAAATGCTTGAGTACTTACGTCCCGTCCAATTAATGTCAAACATACAGTTTCATACAATTACACCTGTAAAACGAGCAGCCGCAAATAAAGGGACAGTTGACGCGTGAAATTCTATTAAAATTTCAAATTTCCGCTCGTTAACCCTTAATAGTTGACGAGACACCGTCACTCGATAGCTCGCCATTATCCCGACGTTCAAACAGGCAGAGAAAGTAATTTATGTGACTTATTATTCAAGGTCCACGGTACTGTGAGCCGAAGTTGTCGATCGTCGCAGAGCTATCTATCAGTCCTGGGTCATTAGAGGAGTCAGTGACCACCATAGCTCCTCTTCTAGAGAATCATTACGTTCTCGCATCGCTGACTGCATCTACCCTGTCTTTGCATAAGTCAGACGCAAATGGTTCGACAAATATAAAAACCATTTCCAAACGTGAACACCACTTTATATGGTCAAAAGACGTTTAATTGGGAAGAAATCTGTATGTTTTATTGATAGCTGGAAATATTTGGAAGTAATGTTTTCTTAAATTGTAAGTTTGGTTAAATTGATGAATATGTCAAAAGTACACTGATTCTTTACAATATCAAATTTTGAAGGTTTGAAATTTTTAATATTTGAAGTTCACAGGTTTCCTAAATATCAAGATTTTTTAAATTTCATAAATATTCTAAATACTAGATCAAAATTCAAATTCTTCAAATTCCTCAAATTTCAAAGTCCCTTTTCTCAGTTTACCAAGTTTTGCAAAATTTCCCAAGTTGTCCACCGACCTAAACTCGTAAATGTCCAAATCACGAGTCCCTAATTTCGCCAATGAGGTAGACGAACATCGTGTCGTAATTAATTCAGAATACGAATCGATACCTAATCGTATTACCGATCACGTCGAAGGAATGTTAAATGAACACGAATAGCGTATCGACATTCGTTAGAAAACGCGGGCGTTAGATGGTTTCGTGGAACAATAAAAAACCAATTTGTTGCGACTGAAAATCGTTTGTGAACTATAAAAGTCACTCGATCGAGGTAATCCTGAGTAACGTGAAGTTAAAGTCAGTCAGGTTTTTCTACCTTTCGGCTAAAAAGTTATTTAAATTCACGTTTTTATACGCCGACGAAAGAAAACTCGGATAGATTGGATTATTGGTCGGATATTTAATACAATTTCGTGAAACGCGGCTAGAGAAGTTCTATGAATATTAACGATTCCCACAAGAACTTTTGCACCCGTTTATGTCGTTTTTATGGCCGCGTTATGGGCCACCAAATCCAACAGGATGATGATCTACGAAAGGGAAACTCATCGTCGCGTGGGTTCCAACGAAATTTCTTTTATTGCGTTGGAAGCTTCTTAACTCGCGTCTATGAGTTGGTCGATCGTTAAAATTTTACCCTACTTTTATGGTTGTCCATAAATTTCAACCGTCAAATATCCGCTGCTAGACGTATACAACTTCTAATGCTTTTCCAGTACAGTTCTGTGTAAGGTGAGCTTCGAGAATACTTTTTCCGATATTCGCGGTATGCTTCGTGGCGTTTACGATCATTATTAAATGTGAAACGGTGACTTGACGTTTCCGGGTGAAATTGATTATAATTGCAAAACGGATTTACAGTCAAGGAAAGTTGAACTTGGTGCTAAAAATATTGTAGTTATGTCCACGCGATAAATCACCACGTGTTGTATTGCTACGCGTCAAATCACCACGCGCTGAATTACCACGCGATGAATTACTATGCATTGAATCACCACGCGTTGTATTGCTACGCGTCGAATCACCACGCGCTGAATTACCACTCGTTGAATCACCACGCGCTAAATTACCACGCGCTGAATTACCATGCGTTGAATCACCACGCATTGAATCACTACGCGTTGTATTGCTACGCGTCGAATCACCACACGTTGAATTACCACGCGTTGTATTACTACGCATTGAATCACCATGCGTTGTATTGCTACGCGTCGAATCACCACACGTTGAATTACCACGCGTTGTATTACTACGCATTGAATCACCATGCGTTGTATTGCTACGCGTCGAATCACCACGCGCTGAATTACCACTCGTTGAATCACCACGCACTAAATTACCACGCGTTGTATTGCTTATACACTTGCTTTTTAATTAACAGTTAAACGTAATCTGGTAATTTAAAAATGTGCGTCTTTAGACATCTTCAATTCTGCAAATATTGTGTATAAAATTTATAAATTCATAAATTTGAGAATCTAAGAATTTTGCACAGTAATTAGGTTCATTCATTCATGTTGGAACAATAATCGCGAAGATACCGGTTTTCTTTGACCGGATCGATAGACATCTCGATAATCCATTGTCTCCGTTTTTTTCGTGCTATTGTACGCAAATTAGGCTTGCATTACGTCAGGACACGGTTAGCCTCGACTAATTCGCACCTTGAAACAGGATATACCGGTTTCAGCAATCGAGCTTTTCATCGATCTATAAGATCGATGTGTTATGGTTATTCGTTCGACTTGAATTTATGAAGAAACTGTATTATCCAAATAAATTATCGTACGACAGCAATACACGATTATTTTATTTTATATTATTAATCAATGTTTTATGTTCTCTACATATTCTACGAAACCATTATATTATACAGTACATTCAAAAGGGAAGACTGTTAGATTTTTCTTGTAGTTCCAATATTTTTAGATTAGGTACATAAGGTCCAATTTAAATCAAGCAAATATTAGAAGATATTGACAACAAATGTGTCAGGTAAAATTTTGAGAGGAGGATAAATCTTCTGGTGAAAGTGGCTTTTTTCTGCATGAAGAGGTCAAGTTCATTTTATAAATGGAATACATACTTTTACACCATTCGATGCAAGTCTTTATACAGGTTGTCTCACAACTAGTGTAGGTCCCTGAAATGAAGAGTAGCTGACGCGGAAAACGCGGACCAATCAGAGCGCGAGGATTACGCGTGCGCAGCGAGAGCGACACCTTTGAGCATAATGGCTGCGAGGGCGTAATCCTCGCGCTCTGATTGGTCCGTGTTTTTCCTTAATAATTCAAAAACGAAACTTCAAATCCCATTTTTTCAAAGGGAAATCTTATTCAGAATCACGTCAACTACCCCTTGTTTCAGGGACGTACACCAGTTGTGAGACACCCTGTATAAGAGTATTAAATTACGAGAAATCATTTCAGAAGCTATTCCAATGGATCATAAATGGGATATCCCGTACAGTTTAATAGAAAACCTTTAATCGTTATCTTCTTGCGTAGTTATGAGTACATTATTCCTTCCAAGAGCAGAAATATTTACAAAAGAAAGCTATCAATCGCAAATAAAAAGTTGTACGAGTGTACCGCAGAGAGTTAATTACTACGAATGGGCAGTATTCTGACACATAGGTTTTTTAATTGCAGGACATTATCCATCGACGGTTAGCACAGTCTCGATGAAGCAACAGCAAAAAATAAGATTCGAGGAAACCGTCTCCGTGCGTGTCAGAAACGACGACGTTTACAGCACCGTTTAACCCAGTACGCTTCCCCTCTCTCGTCGCGTTAAACGGTTGAAATACGTGTTTCATCGTGTACCAGCGACGCTAATTAAACTATAAATTTCGATCCGGAAACGACGTTTGACTCGCGAGGCTAACGATTTCGCGAGAAAGCTTCTAACGAGGCGAAGAGAAAAGTAACGCGGCTCTGTTCTCCTGCGACGCCAAGTGGACGACAGGAGACACGCAATACATAGGGTGTTGGGGAAAAACGGGTTCGATATTCTTTGAAGCACTGATGGACTGCATGAGTGTCCCTAGAATTGGTCAGGACAGTCATTCCATTTAGGGGATTTGGAGATTTGGAGATTTAGGAATTTGGGGATTTAGAGATTTGGAGATTTGGAGATTTAGGAATTTGGGGATTTAGAGATTTGGAGATTTGGAGATTTGGAGATTTGGAGATTTGGGGATTTGAGGATTTAGAGATTTGGTAATTTGAAGATCTGAGGATTTAGAGATTTGGAGATTTGGAGATCTGAGGATTTGGAGATATGTGGATATGGTAATTTGGAGATTCGGAGATCTGAGGATTTGGAGATATGAAGATTTAGTGATTAGGAGATTTAGAAATCTCTAAATTATTAAATTTCCAAGTTCTCAAACTTTCAATGTATCAAATTTAGCAATTTGAAACACAGAAAACATCTAAACATCTAAATTCTCCAATTTCCAAATTTTCAAACTAATATATTTCAAGCCTTACATTTATAAATTGAAAAGCAGAGAAATTCCAAAATTTCCACATGTGAAACTTCAAGAGAGAAACCTCCGTCCCACACGTCAGCAGCGACAACTTTTTGTTATCAAGCAAGTAATTACACAGTTCAACTTTATTATCTTAATTAGAAAGCAGCAGACATTCCAGCTTCTCAATTAAGCGATTTCATGACAAGAAAATGTCGAACATTCGCGTGTCGAACTAAAAAGTGGTAACGGGGTAGCAGTACTTTTGAGAGACATATACTCGATTTAATACGACTGCCGATATCTCGCAAGATTACGAAACAGCACCATAAATCATTCATTGCATATTACTCGAGAGGAAGTAACTCGTTTTCAAACGAAATTGTAACATTTAATTGTACGATGTTAAATATGTTTTTTGTATCGTGAAATATTTTCTGCTCAACACCCTGTATATCAAACAGCACGGCCTTAATCGGCATCCAGATCTGTTCGCGGAAGTTCTGCTGCTTTTGCGAGCTACGACACCGGCTACACGTCGTCGCTGTCGCGAGCGTATCCTTGGGGCAATGACGAACAGCCTGCGAACGCGAGCATGGCGCGGACAGAGGCGTGAAGATTATAAATTACGAAGCGGACGAGCTGATTTTGGACAAGCTCGAGGCTACTTCAGGAAGCTTCAGTAGCCAAGATTTATCGTCGACGAGCTTTCGGCTCGGTAAGATATTAAAAATCTTTATGCTTGAAATTCAAATTCTAATACACCTCGCTGGTTAAACTAATACATCTTGCGTTTTAAGTTTTAAATTATGAGATACAACTGGATCTCAAGGTTTATGAGATGAAAATGTTGGAAGTATGGTTTATGAGTGTCTTTAAATTATATGAATTTTTGCGGTATGATGATTCAAGTTATGGAGATACAAGTATCCATACAATTATGAGCACACTTTGCATTTGATGTGAGTATCAAATTTTGAATTGTTGAGGATTTCAAATGTGGCAATTTGCAACATCAGTTTCCAAGATTCGAGAGAAATTTTCAAGTCCCAGTTTGGTAGACCATCTGATCGTTTCCGAAAAAGAATTCAACTCACGTAACATCCTTTTGTATTTCCAAAGATCACGCGAAGAATCGCAACACTCCATTAAGCTCCCCTCCTAGGGTCAGCTGCTTTTAATCCGCGTTGAATCCGCGGTATGTAGATGTCGTTTACTTTCAAGAAGATGCATTGTACGCGCAAGGCGTTCGCTCGCACCGAGATCGGTGTTCGTCGGAATGAAAGAATACGAAGTAACGCGAAGAATTCGCTGGTATTATTCGCCTGGGTCCAGGGGAAAAATGGCCCGCATTAATCGTGGCCGGCAAGAAGCCAGGGATCACCTGCTCTCGGTATGGCCAGTACACCTTATATTTCCATATACGAGCACACCTTGCCAGACGCAGCTGCCATGGCGATGCTGAGATCGGATCAACAACGAGTCAAACTACATCCTTGCAATCTTTATTCACGGCTCGTCTCCTTCGCTCGAAAGCGACCTAAGCTTCCTTTGGATGTGGACACCCATTTAAAGTTCACAGGATATATGTCTTCGAATTTCTGCAGGTTCAAGTTTTCAAGTTTTTGAATTCAGGACATTGACATTTCTATGTTGTTGATATCTATTTAGGTCCTGATGAGACCTGTTTAGAGTTCAGAAGATCTTTGAATTTGTATAGGTTCAAGTTTTCAAGTTTTCGAATTCACTAGATTGAAATTTCTGTGTTACTGATATGTGTTTAGATCTTGATAAGATCTTGAATTGATAAGATATGAATTTTAACCATGACAAATTGCTAGATCTTTACTTCAAGGTTTACTTCTTTATTTCAAGGTTTCAGGTTTGGAGAGTCCACAATCTATACATTTTTATATTTGTATATCTTAAAATTTATATATCTCCACTTTCAAGGTTCTCAAATTTCTAAGTCTAAATATTTCTGTGTTCATTTCTGTGTTTCAAAATGTTCAGTAGAATTATTAAATTATGTGATGATATGTGGAACAGAATACAATAGCTAAGGATAAAGTTGTCAGAAGGTAAAAGTTGAAGACAAATTCTTAAAACTACGAGGTCGCAAAACCAGCTTCGATTATTATCGAAGAAGATATTCCCTTGAAGAAAAGGTTCTGCGATGTAAACAGCAGGCTAAGGACCCGGTTAGCGCCCTAAGACCTATAGGTTCAAGGGCAAAGGCATTCCTGACTTATTTTACCGCTCTCTTTATCCCAACCTTCATTCTGTCTACGGAATATCTTGTCAGATCGGATGAAGAAGCTACGAAAAGTTTTTGGTAGTTCGACAATTTTTGATGGTAGGAAATTTGAGGAACTTGGGAAATTTTAGGTATTGGGATTTGAAAATTAAAAGCAAAGTGTACTTTTCCTCATCGAAACTGATCTTCTAGCATGCATACTATAAAATTTTCAAACTGCTCTTTCAATCATCCCGTCCGGATAACAAATTCAGTGACATAAAAAAGACATCTATCAAGGACAAGAACCGGTCAATCTGAAATCCCAATTAATCCAATTCTTTCATGCACAACTCTTCTCCGTCTGTCGCTATCTTTCCTCGCATCGTATTCGAGAAAAAGTAGACAATCAAGCATCCTCGATATCAAACACCAATTAATCATCCTCCTACCGTACAAGACTTCTCCATATACGATCGGACAGCAGCACGCGCTGAACGATCAACGCCGATAAACGACACCAAAAGCATCCCCGGAGCGTTTGCCCAGGGCGTATACAATATTCTACGTTCATCCTCTGTAATTCTGATCGAGCTCAGCTTGAAACTCGCGATTCGATTCGTAGCATTCGCCTGCATATTATTGCATGTGTCATCGATTCAATTTCATCGAATGTGACGAGTTGTGTGCAAAGAGCAAGGTAAACAAGGTAAACAATTTTTTGGAAAAAGGGGTAATGATGCTTGTACAGATATTCAATACTTTATTGAATAAATAAAATCTTTTGTTATAATAAGAATAATAATACATGTTTTCATATTACAAATTTTAGTACTGTAATCATATGAGTACACTGGGAACACATGTGTACATTTCATGTTTTGTGAAAGTCAATGAATGTAGTGAACTTAAATCAGTACACAGTAGTCATTGAATTGATTCCACGCGCTGAATTACCACGCGTGGTATTGCTACGTGTTGAATCACCACGCGCTGAATTACCACGGGTTGTATTACAACGTATTGAATCACCACGCGTTGTATTGCCACGCGTTGTATTGCCACGTGCTGAATTACCATGCGCTGAATTACCACGCGTTGTATTACTACGCATTGAATCACCACGCGTTGTATTGCTACGCGTTGAATTACCACGCGTTGTATTGCCACGCGTCGAATCACCACGCGCTGAATTACCACGCGTTGAATCACCACGCGCTGAATGACCACGCGTTGTATTGCTACGCGTCGAATCACTACGCGCTGAATTACCACGCGTTGAATTACCACGCGCTGAATTACCACGCGTTGTATTGCTACGCGCTGAATTACCACGTGTTGAATTACCACGCGTTGTATTGCCACGCGCTGAATTACCATGCGCTGAATTACCACGCGTTGTATTACTACGCATTGAATCACCACGCGTTGTATTGCTACGCGTTGAATTACCACGCGTTGTATTGCCACGCATCGAATCACCACGCGCTGAATTACCACGCGTTGAATCACCACGCGCTGGATGACCACGCGTTGTATTGCTACGCGCTGAATTACCACGCGTTAAATTACTACGCGTTGAATTACCACGCGTTGTATTTCTACGCGTTGAATCACTACGTGCTGAATTACCACGCGTTGTATTGTTATGCGTTAAATTACCACGTATTACTAGTGTACTTAAATGAGTACACTAGAACAAAATTGGTTAATAATACTTGTGATAGATTCATCCGAAAATATGTATAAGTGACATGACTTAAAATATAAATAAAGAAAAGATAGACAAGCAAACCTATCCAAGAATAGGCAGAGAAAGATATTAATAAGTGACAGCAAATATTTGAGACTTTCGAAGACTTCAAACAAAAATCTAAGTAGTACTGACAGAGGCAATTAGATAAGATGGTTAAAGACTACCAGCATGAAAAATGAGCGTTCGAGAGCGAGTCGAAAGGTAAACGTTAAGAGGGTCTTAATCGATTTGGTGTCTCACCCGGTCCTTCCTTCGTTCCGCGAACTTCTCCCGGCGAATACAAATGATATAATCGCTGCTGGCCCATGCAAATGCGACTCGTTTGCGCGACTCGACTCTGCACATTGTCAGAGCTCTCCTGGAGAGACCGGTGCTCCTGCATCGATTACAGGATGCATGGCCACGCAAATGAATTACGAGTCAATTGTGACCGGTTATCTGGTCTGGTCAGACGTAGCAAGCTAAAAAAACATTGGCTGGTTGCTACCGCTGTGCGTTGTGCCAGCGATGAAGGTTTTCAGAATCGAAACAGTAGCCATTGGTTTATGTAGGGTCGATGGACTATTCGATACGAAATAAATGGCGGTGATATGACTTGTAATCGTTATAATGCATGCGAACTTGTTACAATGCACGCAACCTTATGGGATTTTTAGAAAATTACGAATTAACACTTGATAGGTCTTTCTCTATTTTCCTGTAAAGAACACTTGTACACATTTTTTTCTTCTTCTGTTTTTCTTTCTCAAACCAGGTATTTCGCAGAATGAACGACGTAATGAGCGAGAGATTATCGTCCATTCTGGGTTTGAACATCGATAGTATACTGCAGTTTGTTCGTTCACTGTACCCGGTACACGTTCCTTCGAGTCATTCTGCGGTTTCCCAGCGTGAATAAAGGAAACGTATTTTATCATTTTTTTGTACGTTGTCACCAAGTCTAAAGTCACTGGACATCGTTCACACAAGTAACGGTGGTTGGTGATTACGCGGAACGCAATGGTGACAATTCACAATGTCATCGCAAAAATTTAGACCACGAGCAGAAGGTAAACTAATTTTATTTTATCGTGTTCGTTATTGTAGCGAGAGTCATAATAATATTTCACGTTAGGGATGTAGAAAACTTAGAAAGCTTGTACATTGCATTATATTGCGTTGATATTGTCATATGTGGAATTGTCACGTGCGCTATTGCAACAGGTTAAATTACTATGCGTTTTATTGCTATGCGTCGAATCATCACGCGTTGTGTTGCTACGCGTTGGATCACCACGCGTTGAATTATCACGCGTTGAATTACCACGCGCTGGATCATCACGCGTTGAATTACCACGCGTTTAATCACCACGCGCTGAATTACCACGCATTGAATTACCACGCGTAGAATCACCACGCGTTGAATCACCACGCGCTGAATTACCACGCGTTGTATTGCTACGCGTTGAATCACCACGCGTTGAATTATCACGCGTTGAATTGCCACGCGTTGGATCACCACACGTTGAATTACCACGCGTTGAATTACCACGCGCTGAATTACCACGCGTAGAATCACCACACGTTGAATCACCACGCACTGAATTACCACGCGTTGTATCACCACGCGCTGAATTACCATACGTTGAATCACCACGCGTTGAATTACCACGCGCTGAATTACCACGCGCTGAATTACCACGTGTTGAATCACCACGCGCTGAATTACCACGCATTGAATTACCACGCGTAGAATCACCACGCGTTGAATCACCACGCGCTGAATTACCACTCGTTATATTGCTACGCCTTGAATCACCACGCGCTGAATTACCACGTATTGTATTGCTATGCGTTGAATCACCACGTGCTGAATTACCACGCGTTATATTGCCATGCGTTGATAACGTCTCGCGTAATATCCCTACGAATTGCTATCGTACGTTGCATCGTCTCGCGTTATATCACCACACTTTGATATGATACCTTATTATTACCATGCGTTATATCATTACGTAATCCAGCACATCGTATTGCACTGCGATATATCAATACACATTGCACTCGTTATATCACCAAACCCCCTTATATCGCCACAAGCTACTTAGCAATATTGCGGTACTTCATTATTTCCGTAAACCGTTATGTGAGATTGAAATCCCATCAATGAATTACACTAACAAGTTTAAAAAGCTTTTCGTAAAAAGTTTATCGAAAATAGATGATGGCTCATTGCTATAGTTAAATACAACAAGGTTGTAATAGAATTTGTCGGCTTCAACCTTGGAATTCTCGATTATGTGAACAAAGCATCTAGTATGGCAGTCGTGCGTTTATGCAGTATCATTACTAGATCAGCGGAAGTGCAGTCGCCAGCCTTCTTCTTGAACCTGTCGCATAACAAGCATGCCCGACACTTTGATTCTTCCTACGGTACACTAGATTTTTTGCTTACCGGTATTAACATTCAGTGACTGGTGCCTCAGTCTTGCTCGGAATTACTTAGCTTTCTGACGAGTCATTTGTGCGTTCGTTCAACCAGAAACAGTGTGCATCAAATGGAAAAAGTAGTACGTACCCTTGTTAATTTTCTTTTAAGTTTAATACTCTTTTTCCGTGCAACGGTTGTGACTATTTTATGTGCTGAAGTAACCGACAGGGTTTAACGTTTTCCGTTTCACATTATTCAACGTTAATTGCATATTTTTCATGTTAGAAGCTTTCATATTTCCGAATGAAAAGATTTTCGATTTTTAAAATTGAGAAATTTGGAGATTCATGATGTTACAAGTCCTCCATGCGCTGAATTATCACGCGTTGAAACACCACGTGTTGAATTACCACGCGTTGAAATACCATGCGTTGAAATACCATACGTTGAATCCTCACGCGCTGAATTACCACGCGCTGAATTACCACGCGTTGAATTACCACGCGTTTAATTACCGCGCGCTGAATTACCACGCGTTGAATTACCACGCGTTGAAATACCATCTGTTGAATCACCACGCGCTGAGTTACCACGCGTTGAATTACCACGCGTTGAAATACCATGCGTTGAATCTCCACGCGTTGAATTATCACGCGTTGAATTACCGCGCGCTGAATTACCACGCGTTGAATTACCACGCTTTGAATTACCACGCGTTGAAATACCATGCGTTGAATCTCCACGCGTTGAATTATCACGCGTTGAATTACCACGCGTTGAAATACCATGCGTTGAATCACCATGCGCTGAGTTACCACGCGTTGAATTACCACGCGTCGTATTACCACGCGTTGTATTTCTACGCGTTGAATCACCACGCACTGAATTACCACGCGTTGTATTTCTACGCGTTGAATCACCACGCACTGAATTACCACGCGTTGAATCACCACGCGCTGAATTACCACGCGTTGTATTTCTACGCGTTGAATCACCACGCGCTGAATTACCAAATTTCAAACTCACCAACTTAACAATTTGAATATTTAGAAATTTTAAGTCTACATATCTGATCTTTCAAAATTTAAGATAAGCGCTGAGAGGGTGACACCATCGAAAGCTGTCCACATTACACTAAAGTATACTCCAAATAAAATAGCCACGTGTGGGAAATGCACATGTCGCACGCAACGTACGCATCCACGATGTCCTGGAGGAACGGCTGTAGAGAACGTCCGAAGGCGGAAAATCGAGCGTGGAATTTATAACCGGCGGTGCGTGTTTTTCTTGTGGCTCGGTTCGTTGCACTGACACTCGGGTGTTCGTTAAGGGACGAAACGTAGAAAGCGTATAATCAATTCTCGGTTTCAGGGCGGTAATACGTGTTTCTCCGTCGAGATACATAGTCGGATCAAGAAGGAATGCTGATTCTCGAAAAGAGCACGGATAAGATGAATCAATTTGCATTTTACACGTTTAGTGCCGTGGTGAAAACGTACAGCTGTGCTAATACGTGTTAAGGCCTTAATTATGTGACGTATATGGACTGTATTTCAGATTATATCATAGATTATTATACCTGAAGTTGCATTTTAAATTAGTTGTATTAAGTTCTATGACTCTTCATACAATTTTTGTTCTTGAAGTACTGAGAAATAGGAATTTATGGATATTGAAATTTATATTGGGAGTTAGATAGTTGGATCTAAAAATATTCAAATCTGTGTAACAACTAGAGGTATCCAGGAATATTGCGATCTACATTAGGATCACATGGTATTGTGCACAAGGGATATTCATGTCTTTGTACAAATATGGCTTGTCTCCAAAATAACAGTTCAAAATATGTAGTGAATAATTTATCAGTTGTATATACATATTAGATTGAGGTAACTCATAACGGTATGGTGTTCGTTTCCAAAATAGCAGTCTAAAATATGTAGTGAATGGTTCAACAGTTGTATGTACATATTAGATTCATGTAACTCATTACAGTATGGAGCTCGTTTCCAAAATAACCATATAAAATACGTAATGAATAATCTATCGGTAACTCATATACAGTTAGATGTCAATTAAATCCGTTAACTGTGTCCGTTCATATTGAATTGCATACGTAGAACCATTCACGAGTTCACAGGTGTCACAATATACTATAGCCAGGAGGGGATTTTACCGTTGAGCACGCCTTATGACAATCTCATCCTTACGAGGGATCCGAAGGATATTACATTGAGCCTGTTATCGCAATGAATCGCTACCGCAATTTGTTGGCGAATGTCTATCAGGACAACCTCGTGTCACTTTCATTTAACCGAGCCGTCAGCTGTTCCTTTAGTTAATATCGCTTAAGGCACAACGAAAAGCTAAACAACTCTTCCCACGACACTTCCGTTCGTTTTCGCGATCCGGAGTCACATTCTCGAGTTTCTTATTTTCCTCTTCTCTGCTCGACGGATTCAGCTCGACCGACATTACTCAGGAATCTGATCGTCAGCGATCGCATCGCGACTCCTCCTTGCTACGATGTCGAAGTTTCTACGTGGATAAACTCGACTGCCCGTGTGATCAACGGTCTATGATTAATTATACTTGCTAGGGATTTCAATCATCCTGATCTGCGTTCAACGCGATCCTCCTTGTCACCATGCTACAAACGAGTTTCCCTGGGCGCTTTCTAGAATTCCGATCGTGAGTTTCCACTTTTCCTTTTTACGAACATCTTGTTTTGTATCGCGAGTTTAAATGGGGCTACCATATCCTACTTTACTGATCGGATGCAAATGCAAATGCACACGTTTTTATAGGAAAGGGAACAAATATTTATTTTGCGATTAAAGTGTTTTAAAAGTATGCTGTTTATTTTGCATAATGTGCTTTGCATACTTGTGATAACGTATGCAAAGGTATGCTACATGTAATAGGTTTATGAAGGACAGTGATGGACAACTGCGCATGCGCAGTGTACACACATGCGTAGCGTATACAGATATAAATGTGAACATTATTAAACTTAAACGTTAACTAATGATTTTTGACATTTGGATTCATGTTTTTGTATCTTGACTTCTTTAAACATTAAAAATTTTAAATTGATAAATTGATTTATTGTTTACGAATACTCACTCGCATATTCGTAATAGAATAGCTGAACAATAACGGAGTAAAATTACACAACTGATATGAATGATAAAATAATACAATAATAAATTGATAAAATAATGACAATGACAGTAACTCGGATCTGAAACTAAATATTCAAGTCTGAATTGAATTTCAATATAATTGATTAAGTATTCGAATACTCGGGTGCATTCGGACATACTTGGATATCCCCAGAGACTCATATGTGAATTAAGCGTAAAGTATTCAACTCGTAGATCCAATCAACATGAGAAGTATACATACGTACATTCACGAAAGAAATCAATGTAGCGTGACATGTACACGCGAAACGACAATCGCTTTGTAATAATCATAAATACAGTTTTTCTCGTTAATCATCTGGAGGGATTTCCTGTCGCAGCCACCCCGTGAAATCATCCGGAACGACATACACGACAAGACAAAACGGCGGAGGAATTTTAATCTATTTCGATCAACCACTAAAACGATTAATCATGTACTACCGTGGTTACACAGCGAGTTTTCCGCCGATTCCACAATTAACTCCATCGTCGACTTCGCATGCGTAAAAGAATATGTCAATCAAAGAAAGCAATGCGGTACTTGTTTCGAAAAAGTCACTTCTAGGAAATGCAATCTTAACAGAGTAGTTAAAAGTCCGAACAGGTTTCAGAGCAATTAGTGTGTATTTCGGGATCGGTCAGCTTTCATAAGTCTGACGTCTCGATTTGACGTTGAAGTTACTTAATCTTGATATGGAACTTAATCGAATTAATTACTCAAACTGTTCATTGCTCTTTTATATTTCCACTAATTACCTGAAATATCGTCGGTATAACTCTGGACAACTTGTACATGATTGTACTAGTTTCACATGTACGTAAAAATGTTGGATACGGTTATTTATAAAAACATCTCTTGGGCAAAAAGAAAAGTTACCTATATCTTATAAATTATGAATGTCTAATTTTTTAAAAAATTGACCAGTTTTTTTCAGACAAGCATCTTTTTTCCAGGAAATAATAAATTGTATCTGCCACGCCAATTACGAATGATTCAACGTTTTCTCATGGTATAAAATCATTACAGAAGACCGCGGTTGATTGACCGGCAAGAACAACCGTTGTCTGAAACAGCACAACCTGGATAATACATCCTTCGAATAACTCCAATCGCTTATCCGACCGATCTAATCGAGCATCGACGTAATTGACGTGCAACTTACAAGTTACTACAAGCACTCAGCGCCACACCAAGGTGGTTACAATGATAAATGCTAAACGATCTTCAGATGGTAGCTGATAAGTCGCGATATTTTGATAACTTTTGACGTATACGTCTCGCGACGATTACATTAAACGTTTTTCAAGGAACGAGTTGTAAGTGTCAGGTAATAGCTACGATTCCTAATTAGAAGGTATGTAATACTCATTTTGCATGTGTTACTGAAGATATGGTGAGGTATCAGGGAGAAAATGGCGGAGTATACGGGGATGAGGAAAATGGCGCTGGGTCACTCTTGAATCTTTAAATTCTAACATACCAATTTCCCAATTTTCCAATTTTTCAATTTTCCAAATTCCAAATTTTCTAGATTCCAAATTTTCTAAATTTCAAATTTTCCAAATCTTAAAATTTCCAAATCCCAAAATATCCAAATTCCAAAATATCCAAATTCCAAAATATCCAATTTCCAAAATATCCAAATTCCAAAATATCCAAATTCCAAAATATCCAAATCCCAAAATATCCAAATTCCAAAATATCCAAATTCCAAAATATCCAAATTCCAAAATATCCAAATCCCAAAATATCCAAATTCCAAAATATCCAAATCCCAAAATATCCAAATCCCAAAATATCCAAATTCCAAAATATCCAAATTCCAAAATATCCAAATTCCAAAATATCCAAATTCCAAAATATCCAAATCCCAAAATATCCAAATTCCAAAATATCCAAATCCCAGAATTTCCAAATCCCAAAATTTCTAAATTTTCAAATTTCCGAACTCCAAAATCCCAAATTCTCCAAAATCCGAAATTCCAAAATTCCAAAAGTCCAAAATATCAAAGTACCAAGAAAACACATTATCGTCAATTTTCACACACTCCAACTACGATCAAACACCTGATCTCCAAAAAAATCAGAAAATTAATTAATTCGAGTCATCAAATCGTAATTCCAAGATACGCAACACAGAATGTAACATTAGTACGAAGGATAAAGCAATTAAAACTGTAATTAAAAGCTGGCTTCAAGGTCCTCGTAATTCCAGAGTAATTACTCTTTCAAGCTGTTTTTACATGTAAGCGTCGTTCCTTTCTCGCCGCAGACAGCTCTTTATCCATTGCGTTTGAAAAAGTATTAAACAATATAAAAGAACGGTGCATTAAAAACTGCAAAATTACATGTTTCTCGTGCTGAATCGATTACTGGATAATTACGAGAATATTATTTTAGTAGTGTGGTTACGTTTTGAACGGAATAAATTATAGCATTATACAGCTGTCAAAGGCGAGGAAAACAAATAATAAATAACGAACAAAGTCCGTTCACACATGAATAACGAATATTCGGAATAAGAAATATCGCGGGAAATAAACAAACAATTGACCTTTTATGAATAAAGGTTATTCACACATGAATAATTAGAGTAACAGAATAACTTGAATAATACATAAATACTTGACATCTAATTATTTTTTATATATATTTCTTATTAAAATGAGATTTTGTTTAAATAATACTGAAAACTGCAATGTGTTCTTACTTCGGAATACATGCGATAAAATGAAATAGTTAATAAATGAGATACCATGCAAAAGCCTCAAGATATACGATAAAAACATGGCCTCCTTAAATATCATCCTATAAAACTCCGTAATTAGGTACGTCGAAAAAAAAATCTCGTTTCAACGCGGTAAGATTGATGCAATTTCAAGAAAGTGTCCTTTCGACGGCTAATATCGCGTGTAACAACATCTGCATTTCACGAAAGTGTGTCAGTAATGAATGTCGAACGAGGATGTTGTAGAATGCAGGACCGGTCTCTGCCGAATAAATTGAACGTCTCGTCAGCATTTTGATATAATAAATTCTTCGTTTTCGTCGTTTTTTGCTAACTAAATTAATTGCGTCCGTTGTAAGAGCACGAATTTTCTACTTTACGGGGAAGCACCGTTGATCATTAAATTTTAGCGCTCCAATTTCGACGGAATTGCTAAATGCTCTGTGCAATGTTAATTTTTCAATCAAAATATTTCTTCCTCTTTTTGGGTAATTTTCTCTTTGTCGCTGTTCGTTATTCGTTATTCGTTGTTATTCAATTTTTAGGGAAAATGGAGAGGAGAAGAGTATTTGTGGATATGGGGATTTGGGGATGTAGGGATTTGGGAATATAGGGAATATAGGGATTTGGGGATGTAGGGACTTGGAGATGTGGAGATTTGGGGATATTAAAATTTGGAGATGTGGAGATTTGGGAATATGGGAATTTGGGGATATGGGAAATTGGGGATATGGGAATTTGGGGATATGGGAATTTGGGGATATGGGAATTTGGGGATATGGGAACTTGGGAATATGGGAATTTGGGGATATGGGAATTTGGGGATATGGGAATTTAGTGATATGGGAATTTGGGGATATGGGAATTTGGGGATATGGGAACTTGGGAATATGGGAATTTGGGGATATGGGAATTTGGGGATATGGGAATTTAGGGATATGGGAATTTGGGGATATGGGAATTTGGGGATATGGGAATTTGGGGATATGGGAATTTGGAAATATGGGAATTTGTGGATATGGGAATTTGGAGATATGGAAATTTGAGAATATGAGAATTTGAAAGCTTCAGAATTCTGGTATTTGGAAATTTAAGAATTTGGAATTTGGAAATTTTGGAATTTAGAAGTTTTGGAATTCGAAATTTGGAAATTGGAAACTTGGAAATTTGGAAATTTGGAAATTTGGAAATTTGAAAAATTTGTAATTTGTAAATTTTTGAATTTTAGGACTTTCTACTCTTCTAACTTCGTAATTTTATCACTTTGGAACCTCAAAGTCCCATCTGCAATTTCCACCCAAGAAACACTTCATTCAATATAAAATATTTCTAAATCACATTTGAACACTCCCATAACAATATCACATGCAAAAAATCAAGATCCTATCTAAACATTTATATCTTAATCCTACGTTTCGCTGACACTTAATTCTCAAATGCACCTCATGTAATTATGTGTATCTAAGCGTGAAATTTTTTTGAACTGCAACCGAGAATTCATATTAACACACAGCCAACTCCTGATTATCCTAACAGAAGAAGCGTACATCTTATCCGATATGATCAGTCTTTCGTGATTAGCTGTTTTCTCCGCAGGAGAACACATCCGAGAGACTCGCTACTTGGTCGCACAGTCACCTGGTTGATTGCAAAAGGTCAATCGTAATGTCAACGATTTACTCTCACCTGGATTGACGATCTCATGGTGCTTAAGAAGTCGTTCACACTTCGAGACGATTTTTACAGTTTATACGTGATTAGTAAAATTTTCTTCTAACGGTATGAAATGGTTGAGGAAGTCTTAAAATCTTCGTAATCTCCGACGTATGATTACATAATAAAATTATTTTATGTATCACTATTGAGACCCATTCAGAATATTATAGTCTGCTTAATTTTCAGCGATAAAACGATAATTTTACTGATCAAACATACAACTTGAGTAATACACAGGAAGTAATAAAAAGAGCAAATATATATTACATGTCGATTATAAATAATTATATTTAACTCGTGTCGACAACTGATTATCATACATATAAATTGTTATAAGACCTTGTTATAGTAGAATACAAACACGATAAAAACGAAGTGAAAATCGTTACTCGACAGGCATCGTAGACATGCAAATTAAGAAAGGAATTTTCTTCCTGTTGGCAAAGCTATTAATACGATAGGTATCGTGATGCTTGCCTCGCTGTTATATGAACTGCGAACACTGTGGAATGATAAACAATGATTAAGCGTATAATAACTGTCAGTCCTGAGCGAGGAGGGATGCAAGGATCTCGTCGAGATCAAGGAAGTGTAGACACGCACGTGAACTCACGTGGAGTGTCTGGCACAGATGCGCGAGTGCTCGAAACTACGGGTTACAGATGAGACGAGAAAGTTCGGGTGAGATCGGCCGGGATCGGGTGAGATCTCGATGTCTCTGGATCATGAATGCATTTCGGGACGGTTCGGTTCACGAAAGTCAATTCGGGAAGGTTCGGTTCACGAAATTCAATTCGGGTCGGTTCACGAAACTTAGGTCGCCTCACAATATTCAATTGGGGACGGTTCGGTTCACGAAATTCAATTCGGGTCGGTTCACGAAACTTAGGTCGGCTCACAATATTCAATTGGGGACGGTTCGGTTCACGAAAGTCAATTCGGGAAGATTCGGTTCACGAAATTCAATTCGGGTTGGTTCACAAAACTTAGTTCGGGACTGTTTGGCTCATAATATTCAATTGGGGACGGTTTGGTTCATGAAATTCAATTCGGGACGGTTCACGAAACTTAGCTCGGGACTGTTTGGCTCACAATATTCAATTGGGGACGGTTTGGTTCATGAAATTCAATTCGGGACAGTTCACGAAACTTAGCTCGGGACTGTTCGGTTCACGCTATTCAATTCGGGACGGTTCGGATAACGAAACTTGATTCGGGACGGTTCCGTTCACGAAACTCGGTTCGGAACTATTCGGTTCCCGAACATTTACGTGGAACATTGATGAATATCTTATCAAATCAGTCTATCAATAATGGAATATAGGAAAACCGACGATCAATAATAAAAAGTAATAAATTATAATAAAACAGGTTTAACGATATATTATACACTGCTATCAGGAATATAAATATGTACAAATAAGCATCTTAATGCACATGCATTCTGATTACAATAAATTACACTCCACTCACGAGAATTGAAATTTAATATTGTTGTTAACAAATTTTCTACTCGATGAATTCGAGCAGATCGTGTTTCCGGTCTCTCTTCAACTTTGGTCAACGCCGCGTGCTTCCATTGGAATATTTATGACGCGTGCTATTCCGCGTGTTGATCTTATCAGAGTAGTGTGAAGCGACTTTAAGAGAAAACGAGATAGAACGACGAAGAGGGAGTCAGAGTTAATGCAAGCCGGGTCACGACGTACTACCAGGATCACAAGTTCGTCGCTGTCGCCCTCCTGGTTGCATTAACATCCTTGCCACCGTCGGGGTTCACCGTGAAGACATTATCGAGCGGAAGGCTATTGATGTCGTTTATTTTCTGTCTTTCGTTAAGTCAACCTCTGCGATTATATGTTCTTTGGGTTATTAGACAATTTATGATGAATATGGGAGTTTAGAAATATTGGGAACTTGGAGTATAGAAATTTGAGGATATGAGTATTTGACAATTTAAAAATTTGGAGGTTTTCACAATTTTGGTATTGAAGAATTTAGGAATTTAGATATTTAGGAAATTAGAAATTTGAAAATTTGAAAACTTGAAGATTTTTATACGAAAAATCTTGATATCATTGTATATTAATGGTGAAATATGAATGATACTATATTAACAATAACCATATATTGATCCTGAGAATTTTTAAATATCGATCAATATCTTAATCATTTATATCTGCTAGCTCACTCCAAATATCACCACGCGTCATATAGCAACTATCCAACGGCAATATAACAACAAGCAAATTAATATAAAAAGTTCGAAGAATGTTTCGCTCCACAGCTACGTGCAAAATAAAATGAATTAAGATTACTAAGTTCCTATGCTCGAATACCATTCATGTATTGAATAGAGATCATTAAATATCTTTTGTAAGTAACATAGAAGCAGTCAGTTGTATTCGATCTTTCTGTCCATCATTTTATTGCCGGAGCTATTTAAACACGCAGCGTTTGCATAAAAACATGGCGCTTTCATAGAGGCTCTACGGCTCGACCAAAACAACAGTCTCTTCTCTGGGTTCCGTTCAACAGTTCCGTAGGGAAATTTTTATCCCAACGCGAAACCAGTTCCACAGCATCCGCTCGAATGCACCTTTACCGCGGTAAACTGATACAGATTTATCTCGACCGATGCTCCTACTATTATTCGTATTACGCGGCTGACACTCGGTCTGATAACGAGGTAATTGGCGACTGCTTGGTGGCGAAGATTAGAATCGTCATTCTGCTTGGACGTACTCGAGATTCACGAAATCATTGCTCCTCTAGGTATCTGTGTCCTATCCAAAATTAGGGAGTATGGGAATATGGGAGTTTGTGAATGTGGGGATTTACAAACTTAGAACTCGTAAATTAGAATGTACAAACTTAGAACTTGTAGGAAAAGAAATTTGTATATATGAAATTATGGAAAGAGGTCACTGAAAGTTAAGAAATTCTGAGACTTCCAAATCCATGGAATTCTATAATCTTGATAACGTTCAAATTTCCATGACGCCCATAGACTGTAACCCAAGTCTCTCCTAGTTCCTACTCGCTCAAGTTTCCTCTCTAAAAGTAAAAGTCCCTAAAGGTAGTCATTACCTTTGAATAAAAAGTGAATGTAAAGTAGTACCGTGGGGTGTTAGCACGTTCAGTTTCGCAGTCCCTTATCAATATGGGTTATTCTGATAAGAGAGAACACACTTGGCAAGTGGCACCGTGGACAGATTCAGCTCGTCGATAACCGGTCCAATTGACAATTGTTCGGGCGAACAGAGCGATTTATCGCGTTGATAACGAAATAATTGACAAGCGGCTGGTCCTTCTGGCAGATTTACGGTAGTCAGAAGCGCATAATGCGACGGAGGTCGAGGTATAAAGATCCCTCCTACCGGATAACGCATCTGCATGCCGGATTAAGGCAGACACGAGGACTCCAGGAACCGCGGACGAAACGTTCTGTGAGGTCGAAACCAGTTCCAGGCGTATCCGTTTAGACGGATCTAGCTACGGCCATAATGCAGATTCATCTCGCCGTATATCCTTACCACCGAGGCCATCGTTTGGCTCTGATAACACTGTAATTGACAGCCAGTTAGATCAAGCAATTACGCGTTATTACACGTGAACTTTTCTACGGATAGCCGGACCACGTGTACAGATAATTAGTTTTCTTTCCACGTTTATCGGGTGACATCCAAACCTGAACGCCCACTTGTTGGGGTAACTCGGTGTGATATACCACGGCTAATTAGAAAACGTGATATATGGAGAATGTAAATGGGTACAAGGAAAAATTTAAGGTTACGACATAATACGATGCACCAGTACTTGTAATATATAACTGTATTCATTCGACTTTTATTTCGTAATGTTTCTATTTCTATAACCTTAATAAATCAGATCGGTTCGGTACTCTTTGCTTAGGTACAAGTGTGGCTAATGAAGTATCCTTGTTTGACACTGACAGAGTTATTTATGGACATATGTATATCAATCATTAAACAGATGTTAAATAATTATTTACAATAAAAATTATTTTGAATTGTATAAAACAGAAAACATTTAACAACCTTCTTATTATTATCTGCTAAAAAATATTTTTTTCGAAACTGAAAATCATGCAACAAAAATTAAACGTATTATAACTGAATGGAACTTTACGAAACGTTTTGCACGTGATAATCAAATAAATTCACATAGCTAAAAGGATAATCATTCTACCATTGATCCTTTTTGCACATCATCGCGGTATTCGAGGTTGATGACAGAAAACATCTTCAGAATCTCTTAATTGAGGCCGTTCCTATACGTTTCTCTAGAACTGCGATGTTAATTCCGATTAAGAAGATAAAATAATTTCTCCGGTCTTCTAAGGATCCGTCGATTTACGACGAAAAAGAGAATCGACGTCAGAAGTTGCCAGCAGCTTCGCCATTATATGGCGGTAACACGGCGTGCCCGTGGCTTTTCCAGTCTGATAAGTGGTTATCGCTTTGAAAATGATCCTGCTTTGAATATCTACGCATTCCATAGTCCCGTATAATACTGACAATACGTTTAGAGTGTCTTGGTAAACGTATCTACTGGATGGGTTCGTAATTCCATCTGCGAGAAATATTCCCGTTATGTCGTCTAACGTTTAAGGAAAAAAAAAGAACGTTGCAGGGTGTTTCAGGCTTTGAACGAGCAAATTTACGACGCACAAGCCTCGCTTCGGAGTAAGAACGGTATTTATGTGAATCTAAATTTCGGATTGCTTAAGTTTCCGGACGAAATATGCGATGGCTAGTTACGTATCGTTGGTTTCTTTTCTTGTTTTCGGTGATTTATACTGTGTCGAAGAGATTTATAGGGGATTCGTGGGGACACGCGAGGAAGCGTCATATGGTCGTTATCCGAGTGACCATCTTGTTCTGATACTTTTTTATGTGAAATCGTTTTGGGAGTTTAATTTGGAATTTTTTAAATTGGGGAGTGTAGGAAGTAGGGGATTTATTAATAAGGAAATATGGAGCTGGGAAATTTAGAAATTGGGGAATTTAGGTATTGGGAATTTAGAAAGTGGGGATTTAGGTATTTGGAATTTACGAAGTGGGGAATTTGGAAATTGGGAATTTTAGGAATTGGGAATTTGGAATTTGGGAAATTTAGGAATTGGGGAATTTGGGTATTTGGGAATGGAGGAATTGGAAATGTGGAAATTGAGGAATTTTGGAGTTGGGAATTTAGAATTTGGGAAATATTGGAATTGGGGGATTTAGGTATTAGGGAATGGAGGATTTGGAAATGTGGAAATTGGGGAATGTGGAAATTAGTCATATAGGTACTAGGGAATTTAGGAATTGGAAATGTGGAAATTGAGAAATATAGAAATTCAAAACTGCAAAATTGAGAAATTTCAGAATTTCAGAATTTGGAAATTAAGAATTTTAAAAATATCTACAAATCTACAAATCTACATAAATCTCAGTTCATATTTTCAAACGATAGCAATGTTGCAAAACTACTTCCCGTTAAGAATCATTTCACCCGAACAAAACGTAGTAAGTAGCTCACAATTATCAACGACAACAAAGCTGGATAACATTTATCCCGTTGTTCGCGATCTGTCGCAAGCGGATGCGACGGAACAGTTCCACAAAGCGATGCACTATTATCATTACGGTAATTTACGATGAAATGAGTATGGCTGGATGTAGATGAATACCCGTTGCAACATTAAACAGACGAGAAAGAAAGAGGGTTTATTCACCTCTATCACACCTAGAGCAACACGGCTCGGTTATAGTCGACGCACATCGCGTAACATCTTTGCATACGATGCACCGCTGCATCTGGCTGCAGCCCGAGGCTGCAGATTCGTTCATCCGTTTGATCGCGAACCAGCTAGAACATCTCGACATTCCACGTCGGTCATCGTGCAGAAAGATACTTTTATTTGACACTTTGGACCGAGAGATAGAAGATAAACTGATACGAAACTATTGCGACAGGTGTTACGAAATGTGGGAACAGTATTTTTAGACGATAGAAACTTTGTTATTCGATATTTAGAATTTCATGTTTTTAGGAATTTAGAAATTTAAAATTTTTGTGCTTAGGTGATGAGAAATTTTATATTTAAAAATTTAGAATTTTTGAGATAGAAGTTTAGGAGTTCTATGTTTTCAAATTTTGAAGATAGAAATTTATAAACTTCAGTTTTCAATTTTTTATTTTTGGAAAATTAGGAAGCTACATTTTCAGTAATATACTAAATTAACAGTACAATTTAGTTTAATAATAAATAAATATTTGTTGTCGTGTTTAATATTTATTAACCTACTGTCACCCCTTCAGTCCCAATTTTTTCTGCAATTGAAGAGACACATCTTGTTCGTACGACAGATAAACAATACCGACTTTTGAATTAAAAATGCTATTACATTTCACCAATATTACACAGTGAAAGTTTCATAAAATATTTCTGAATTTGAAACAAGATAAATGTCAGATTATAATGTCCATATAGAGAGGGTAAGTAACCTTAGCTTTTCAAATTGCCTCTGTTCGTAAAATTTTTCTCACACAACAAATGTCAAGAGTTAACACTCCCTGAAGGATCCTGGAAATGTAAATACGCTTCTGCCATATAAAGAGCGGAGAAATCTGGGCCAGGCTGTAGTGCAAAATAACAGCGTGTCTCGTGAAATACGTGTCAACTTAATTGGATAAAAGTGCGATTCGAGTCGATGCGGTATCGGCTCGATACGCGGTTGGACATAGTTTTTTCAGCCGTTCGCGAACAACGATTTCTCTCGATCGAATGGCAGGCGGAAGATTGATAACATGATTGGACGACGGGCAATGATGAAAAATCTCAGCTTGCGCGGTCGGTCTACACGTAGCTCGTTACGACGAGAAAAATTGTACGAGAAAACGCGTTCGCCCTGTGAACCGTTTTTATCGATACACTTTCACGACTAATTATCACGCTTGTAATTCCATGTTCGTCGAGAGCGTGCTTTTTCCTATGATGATGTTGCACTTTCACTTTGGGAATCGTCACCTCTGTAACGTTGTTAATAAATTGCGATTTCGTGAGAACCAGTCTCCCGTGAGAATTCATTCTTTCTCTTTACTTCTTGATCGACTTAGGTGCAATTAACGGGCAATTTCTAATTCAATTTCGTTCTTTTCGCAAGGATATTACTTTGTACTCAGTTTATAGTATACAAAGTTTTTTTAAATCAAGTGTTAAATTTGTATAGAGTGGCTGTTTTTTATAAATGCACCCCTTTTTTAGGTCAGGCTTTGAGTTTCTCGAAGCCTAATAATCCAGAACTATCTTTCGTAGCAAACGATATTTTGTACAGAGACAAATCGGTGCAAATTTGCAATTTAGAATATTCAATCTGTGGGCAATAAAGAAATTAAAAATTTGAATTTGAATTTTCATTTATTTCTACACATGGAATCAGCAATACGTAATATATCAAATATGTGATATATTATATTAAATTTAATACTGTGTGATATAATTATAAACTCTATAATTATAATTATAATTATTTTTCATAATTATAAACAACGCATAAATTAAACATAAATGTACATAAATGTACTAATGTACCTAAATATGTAAAAGATATTTAAAAGTTGTTATGAAGATTTACTAAAAATAAATAAATGAATATTATGTTTCTTCAGAACGTGAATAATGGATGATTTAATTATTTTTATCTGTAAGTTATATTTTTTGAAACATCATGGTAGTGCAATGTATGTACATTATTTTGAAGTTAGGCTCTCACATGTCAGGATGGCCGAGCGGTCTAAGGCGCCAGACTCAAGGTGACTACCTTGCCCGTTCTACGGGTAAAAATGGGGCTTCTGGTCCTCAATGAGGGCGTGGGTTCGAATCCCACTTCTGACAAATATTTTTTGCAATTAGTTCAATAGAATTTTGTCGATCGAAACCTAATCAAATGTCGATAATTATCGCTTAATTTCTATCGCGCCCCGCCGGGCCGCAGTTACTGTGGATCTCCCAACGGTCGCGAGTTCAAATCCACTTCGGACAATTTTTTTTTTTTATTTCATTATACTTTGTATACTTATACAAAACTTGTTTTATTTTATTAATCTTCAATTATTATTAATAAAAATAATAATTATTTATATTTTATATTATTGTAAAATATTAATAATGTACTTTATGAGCGAGAGATAAAACGTATATTATTACAAATATTCAAATGTAGTAAATATTATTTATACATTAAATAACAATTAAATTGTTAATAAATAATAAATTATTCAAATAATAATTATTTATTTACCGTGTATATATTGCCAGTATATTTTATATATGTTAGTCACACATGTCATTAAAGTTACAGTATAAAATACAAACGTTACTTTATTAACAATAATTGATCAACTTATTAAATCAAACAGAGTGTAATTACGTAAAGGAAAGTACGTGCACTGAATGTAAGGAGATAACGAGTTTTATTAAACTCTTTTTACTCGAGATACCTTTCGTTTAATATATAAGGTGTCTCATTTAAATGTTCCGTTAAGATACATCGAATGTTAATATTGAAATAATGGCAATAGTAAAAATAATAGCAAAAGTGTTAGATACTACCTATTAATTCTGATGATCGTTCTATACTAAATGGTTGGTCCTGAAGATATTTAGCATATCAACTTAATTTTCATCTTTACTTTTTAAATTATCTTGCAATACATTTCAACATACATTCTGTTACTACCTCAAAAATTTTAACAAATTACAGATATTTTAATAATTGCATACAATAGAATTCCAGTATAATTTACATTACACTACTGCTGTATTATACAAGATTTATACCTTAACAGTAAAATACATACAATTTAACATACATACATAATTTATACTCTCGTATAACTGTACTTATTTAAATCTCGAACACTACATAAAATACCAAATAAATTAAACGTTTTCACGTTGTAACTACATACAATGGAAATGTTTGCAACGTGCAATATGTGTACAATTCACAGTTATTTACTCTTGCGAAATATTCTTTTGTTTCCGCGATAATGCAACGTTAATAGCCGGATCGAGTATGTTAAACTCAGTTTACAGCATTTCTCGTTCAAATCTATTTGTGAAGGCATTTTTTCTTGCATTTCCCACGCGATTGTTGCATAGTTACGAGCACTATGACACAATAGACACGACCCGTGTACTTACAATGAATCGGCGCGCGTTCAGAATCAGGGAATGGTCTAATAATGGCCATAAAAGGCGTCGACTGGCATTTCGAATACTCGAAACGAATTGGTATATGGGTCGTATTATCTACCCGCCGTCACTTAATGAAATTTACAATCATTGAAATGGTCCTTTCTGGAAATTTACTGCTTTCCCCGTTAAGAGCACCATTTTAAGCCGCACAAACACAAATTACGTTATCGTGAAATTCCGCCATTTCATTGTCAACCGTAAATTTCACACCGTATCGCGTTCCGAATTCGACCAAGATTTCTTAATTGCGTGAACGATTTTTTGTTTCGATGAAAGAATCGTCACGCAATGTGAGATTTTTATTAACACCGCTCACATATGTGTATGATTGATGAACGTAGATTGCTTTAATAATTATTACACAAAGGAAAATATTTTTGTCGTAATTGTTGTTTAAGTTTGTTTTATGAGAATGTTGAAGCATTTCGTGAATTTACATAAAGTTTTTTTAAATTAATTCTTCAAAAATATTGCTGAGCTCTGACGATGCCATGTTTTACTGCGTAGGCGGCCATTAAAGAGTTAACGTCTTTACTGAAGATTCGTGAACATGAAATTTATAGATTCATGAATCTGAAAGTTTGATGTATCTAAAATCTCTAAATACCTAAATCTTCAAATCTGTAAATTTTATGTCCCAAAATAATTTAGATGAAAATCTGAAAACTTGAAAGATCTAAATTTCTATGTTTAAAAATTTGAGAATCTAAAAACTCGAATGTTTCAAATTTCTCCCCCTGAAAATTCACAAATATAAAATTTCAAATTAGCAAAATTTAGAAACTCAGGAATTCTAAATCCAAAGATTAAAAAATGTCCAAGTCCTAATCATGAAAATCTATAATTTTAAACTTTCTAAATTAGGAAACCTACAAAATTCCTCAACCGTGAAATGCTGAGATATCCAATAAACCGTAACAGGCCCAGGAAGTCTCAATTCGAGTTTAATCAGAAGCATAACCTCGCGTTCCATCTAAATGACTAACATACCCAAGGTTCAGCTACTGATTAACCTTCCTCTTCTATCTCTATCATCGCTCTAACTCGAGCCAATAAATCACCGAACGTTTCTCCAAACCTTCATCATTAATCCGACTAAAAGACTAGATGATAACCTCGAATACAACAGGATTAACGGAACCTTATCAGACATTGTAATCCACCAAGGTTTAATCAAGCGTACCATATCGACATGCCGAGTCGAATCGTGCTCGTTCATCATCCGACAAAATAAAAAAAAAAGAAATATCTGTCCTCTAATCAATGTACTACGAGTAGGTCCGATGGAAGAGGTCGACTTTATGGTCGCGTTACCGACCTACATTAAGTACCGAGCGTCGTTAGTTCCGTGACTTATGACTTAACTTTCTTAGACTTTGTTTCCACATAGCGTGAGTCCCGGTTAACGAGCTCCATGCTGCTTTTGATTAATACGATAGATCGAAGTTTTTTCAGGAGGACACCGATACCTGATAGACTTATGCTACTTTCACGGGATAACCGACGCCATTTGCCATTCCGTCTGATTTCTCCGGCATTGCCAATTAGACGGACAACGTATAATTAGGGTAAAAGTGGATTTGGTTCTTATGCTTCGTTGTGTCACTTGGAGCTTTAGAGATTTGGACACTGATATCTTGATGGGTATTTTGAATATTCTGATTGGGTTGAAGGTTTGAGGATATTGCAGTTGGGGAGGTGGACATGTAGTTGGGGATATGGGGAGTTTGAGGGGTAGGAGTTTGGGAACTTGGAGAAATAGGGATTCAGAGATATATGAAATTAGGGATTTACGAATTAAGGACTTTAGCAATTAGGGAAATTAGAAATTTGGGGATTTAGGAATTTGGGGTTTTAGGAATTTGGGAATCTGAGAATTTGGGAATTTTGGAATTTCAAGCTTTAGGAATTTAAGGATTTAGGAGTTTGGAAATTTAGGAATTTGAGGATTTGGGAATTTGCAACTTTAGGAACTTGGAGATTTAGGAATTTGGAGATTTAGGAATCTGGGGATTTGGTAATTGGGATATTTAGGAATTTGGGGATTTGGGAATTGGGATATTTAGGAATTTGGAGATTTAGGAATTTGGAGCTTTAGGAATTCGAAGTTTTAGGAATTTGGAGATTTAGGAATTTGGGGATTTGGTAATTGGGATATTTAGGAATTTGGGGATTTGGTAATTGGGATATTTAGGAATTTGTGAATTTAGGAATTAGGTGAATAAGAATTCTGCAATTTAGGAATTTGAGGAATTTGAGGAATTTGAGAATTCAAGAATTTAGAAATTGGCTGATTTGAAAATCTAAAAATATAAATTTAGTTTCTGATCTAACATTTACAACATTTAACATCTAACATTACTAGCATCTAACATTTTCACTCATCTCATCTCTCGTCAAGTAATCATGCACCAAATAAGTATATTTTTCAATCGCTTATAAAATGAAATCATTTATACGGTTGATTCGTTCTCCAAGCAACAAACAGAAGCGATTTCTCTAAAACCACAATTGGAACGATCACAATCGAAGCTGCATCGAGGTAGGCGAGAAAAAATCGAAGGAGAAAACAGTGGTTTCATAGAGGTTACCGATGATGCTTTTACCACTCATTTTTACCTCGTGTTTGTTTAAGACTGCATTCCTGGTCAAGTTTACTTTTCGATACAAGGGTTTTGCGAGTTTCTACGTAGCTCTGAACGGGTTGCTCTTGAATACCTACATTCGCGATGGTGAAGTTGTGAAAGTTTAAGAAATCATGAGCGTGGAAGAAAGAATAATAAACTTGGCTCGCTTTCACTCCATCATCAATATGTACATATATGTTTGTATAGTAAATGCATTTGATGCTGTGGTAATTATTATACAGGGTGCCTCAAAAGTAGTGTAGGTCCCTGAAATGGGGGGTGGCTGACTTGATTTCGAATAAGATTTCCCTTTGCAGAAATGGAATTTGAAGCTTTGTTTTTGAATTATTAAGGAAAAACGCGGACCAATCAGAGCGCGAGGATTACGCCCCCGCAGCCATTAGGCTCGAAGGCGTCGCTCTCGCGTCTGCGCACCGTAATTCTCGCGTTCTGATTGGTCCGCGTTTTTCCTTAATAATTCAAAAACAAAGCTTCAAATCCCATTTCTGCAAAGGGAAATCTTAATCAGAATCACGTTTACCCCCCATTTCAGTGACTTACTAGTTGTGAGACACCCTGTATATCATATTCCTATATTCGCAACATATGAAAATTTTAAAATGTTTCATATTAGATATCAAGAGCGATCACCAACCGCTGGCAATATTTCGTGATGACTCGCACTATTTCACCGTAAACTATTCCAAGATAGATCCGCATCGTTTCTTTCGAATAGCATCTCGATCCCCGGCGATCTCGAGCGCAGAACACGAAACTGCGAGACGATAAGAAACACGATCTAAACGATGTGTAATCGTTAACTAATGCGAAACGAAACGGGCCCCGATACCTTATAAATCGCGTTTCCGTACTCGAACACGCGATCGTTCGGCTGGTGAATTCTTTATTGACCACGGCTGATCATCGTGCTACCACTACCATCCCCATAAATTGCTTCTGTAAATACGGTTCAGAGAAATTGTTGTATCTAGCGTGCGTTTAATCGTTTGTCTAACGAAAGTGCAAGTCCTGCGACGCTCAAGGTATAGTATTTCTCTGCCCTTAATTCACCATTGGTCGTGCATTTTGCCTGGAATGCGAAATAACTCACCAGGTATAGGGCTGGATTAATCATTAAATAAAATAACCAAGTGTTTAGGGTATTAAGGAAAAACGCTGGTATTATAGAAATTGTTACTGCGTTCACTGTCATGAGCTGCACGCAACTTTTCTGTTGTGATGTATGAAATGGTGATGGGGTTTGTGTACATTCAGATTAAATTGTACTTAGATCAAATATCAGATTTAAATATAGTCAGATTAAATTTCACATTTAATTGTAGCTAAATTACATTCAGATTGAATTATAGTTAGATCAAGTTTAGATTAAATTATAGTTATATGGAATATCAAATTTAATTATAGTCAGATGAAATTCAGATTGAATTATAATTAGATCATATATCAAATTTAATTATAGTCAGATGAAATTCAGAATAAATTATAGTTAGATCAAATATTAAATTTAATTACAGTTATGTGAAATTCAGATTGAATTATAGTTCAATGAAATTCAGATTAAATTATAGTTAGATGAACTTCAGATTAAATTATAGTTAGATCAAGTTTAGATTAAATTACAGTTACATCAAATATCAAATTTAATTATAGTTAAATGAAATTCAGATTGAATTATAATTAGATCAAATTCAGATTAAATTGTAGTTACATCAAATATCAAATTTAATTATAGTTAAATGAAATTCAGATAGAATTATAGTTAGATCAAATTCAGATTAAATTGTAGTTAAATCAAATGTCAAATTTAATTATAGTTAGATGAAATTCATATTAAATTATAGTTAGATCAAATATTAAATTTAATTATAGTTAGATGAAATTCAGATTAAATTATAGCTAAATTGAGTACGTGATGATTTAACTTTGTCATATTACTTTCTAATTTGTGTCTTTGTCATGTTGATTTATATCTTATAATGTATCTATATCTAATCATCTTGATTTGTATCTTAATTTGACTGAGGTGACCCTAGCATACTCTCATGATCCCCACATGTGGTACATACACATACATACAAAGCCGACATCAACTCAATTTCAACCCTACTCCAATTTAAAAAAAAGACCGTCGATCCATTTCTCTATTTAATATTCCAGTTCTCAGAATCACCCCATAAAATATAAAAAAGAAGTTCTCAACTCTTTCCCATAAAATAAAAGACAAATTTCCTATAACATAATCGAGGAATATTTTCCTCCAACAAGGATGCTGTAAGAATCGTAAGGAAGGTTCGGTGATCTTCAGTGCGCTCACGGCTTGCTAAGTGAATTTGCCAAGACGGTTATATAGCGGCTCGGCGCGAAGCAACTTTTACGATCTAGTAATTTCAGTGGATCGGCAATTTCCCAGTTACCGTGCTACGTGTCGTGACGAACGATCGCGTGCTTCCGGAGGACACACGGCTCGTTTCTACACGGCTCTCACGTGTCGCGAGGCGTGTCAGCTTCTGCACGAGATCCCCGCGGATATTCAATTGGAATGCGTCTCGTACTGCTAGGGTTGCGAATAAGATGTTAAGGTAATCCCTAGACAGGCAACAGATCCTGTGTTTCGTACGGAGAAATGTGCGTAATCTCGATGGGAAATGATCGATTGGCAGTGCGTTTTGTACGATGAATAGCAGAGACATGTACGCAGCTCTTCGAGTTTGACCATATACAGGGCGTTTCACAACTAATGTAACTCCTTGAAAGGGGTGGTAGTGGACGTTGTACGGTGTTCTATAATTTATTGATCTCATGGAGGTGTACTTTATTGATGGAGAGAAGGAAGTTGTTGGAATGATGTTTGGGGAAAAATTTGGAATTTGAGAAATTGGGGATTTGAGGAATTTGGAAACTTGAGGTTTGGAATTTGAGAATTTTGGGATTTGAGAAATTGGGAATTTTAGGAGTTTGGAAACTTGAGATTTGGAATTTGAGAATTTTGGGATTTGAGGAATTTGGAAACTTGAGATTTGGAATTTGAGAATTTTGGGATTTGAGGAATTTGGAAACTTGAGATTTGGAATTTGAGAATTTTGGGATTTGAGGAATTTGGAAACTTGAGATTTGGAATTTGAGAATTTTGGGATTTGAGGAATTTGGAAACTTGAGATTTGGAATTTGAGAATTTTGGGATTTGAGAAATTGGGGATTTGAGGAATTTGGAAACTTGAGATTTGGAATTTGAGAATTTGGGGATTTGGAGATTTGAGAATTTGGGAGATTTGGTATTTCCAAAATTTTGAGATTCACACTTTTAGGGAATTTGGGAATTTCGAAACTGGAATTTGGGATTTGGGAATTTTGGGATGTGAAAAAATAAAAATTTGGGAATTAGAGATTTTGTAAATCTGGGGATATAGAGACTTAGAAATTTGGAAATCTAGTTATCTAGAAATCTAGAAATTTAAAAATCTTACATTTATCCATCCATATAACAAAACTATCATAAACTTGTTACAAATTTATCAAATCCACCAAAAATTTAAATGAACCCTATTTAACCTTATTATTCCATTTGAACCTCCCAAAAAGTATCTCAAATAATAATTATGAATAACAATAATTAATATCGATATTGTAAATTTGTAATAGCAAAGGGCTAAAGAACCCTAGTTCACGCAGACTAGGATAAACGATCCCTCGATTTCTATTCGTCTCATTTGTCACATTTACAACGTCTTATGGTTGGTACGCTTGACCGCGAAAGTCGATCGGGTTCGTCCCCTTCGAGATCTGGTTTCCATGTTCGCGATTGAGATTTTCTTTATACGATACACCGCGTGATCCACTTTGTTTTTTGCTGCTATACCATCGAGCATTCTCTTATACCGCTTGTAACGACGCCGCAATGCTTCGCAGGATTCGTGTTATGGTATCTAATTAAAAGGACCATATTTATCATTAGTTTTTCTTTTGCTTCTTTTTATGTGATCATAGGAGTTGAAAGATGGTGGAACATGGAATTGAACGATTGAACTTGATGAGTATAGGGTTCCTGTCATCACTTGGATGAGTGATACGGTTCCTGTATACGTGGGAGATTGGATTTTCAAATTTTCAAATTCTCAAATCTCAAAATTCTTAAATTCCAAATCTTAAATTTCCAAATTTCACAAATCCCAAAATTCTCAAATTCCAAATCTCAAGTTTCCAAACTCTTGAAATTCCCAATTTCTCAAATCCCAAAATTCTCAAATTCCAAATCTCAAGTTTCCAAATTCGTCAAATCTCCAATTTCTCAAATTCCAAATCTCAAGTTTCCAAATTCCTCAAATCCTAAAATTCTCAAATTCCAAATCTCAAGTTTCCAAATTCCTCAAATCCCAAAATTCTCAAATTCCAAATCTCAAGTTTCCAAATTCCTCAATCCCAAAATTCTCAAATTCCAAATCTCAAGTTTCCAAATTCCACAAATTCACCAATTTCTCAAATCCCAAAATTCTCAAGTTCCAAATTCCTCAAATCCCCAATTTCTCAAATTCCAAAATTCTCAAATTTCAAATCTCAAGTTTCCAAATTCCTCAAATCCCAAAATTCTCAAATCCCAAAATTCTCAAATTCCAAATCTCAAGTTTCCAAATTCCACAAATTCCCCAATTTCTCAAATCCCAAAATTCTCAAGTTCCAAATTCCTCAAATCCCCAATTTCTCAAATCCCAAAATTCTCAAATTTCAAATCTCAAGTTTCCAAATTCCTCAAATCCCAAAATTCTCAAATTCCAAATCTCAAGTTTCCAAATTCCTAAAATTCCCCAATTTCTCAAATCCCAAAATTCTCAAGTTCTAAATTCCTCAAATCCCTAATTTCTCAAATCCCAAAATTCTCAAATTCCAAACTTCAAGTTTCCAAATTCCACAAATTCCTCAATTTCTCAAATCCCAAAATTCTCAAGTTCCAAATTCCTCAAATTCCAAATTCCTCAAATCCCAAAATTCTCAAATTCGAAGTCTCAAGTTTCCAAATTTCTAAAATTCCCCAATTTCTCAAATCCCAAAATTCTCAAGTTTCCAAATTCCTAAAATCCTCACATTTCAAAATTTTCAACTCTCCAAATTTTCAAACCCTAAAATCCCTCAAATTCCCAAATTCCCAATTTCTTCAAATCCCTAAACCTTCATATCCTCAAATTCCTCAAATTCGCAAATTCAAATTCCAAAAATCCTATCAACCTCAAACACCAAATTTAAATATTTCCAACTGCCTCCAACTTCAACGCCATTTGTCCCTACAAAAGTCAGGTTAAAACCTAGAATCCTTGAATTCTGATTTTTCATTTCCGGTTGGCGAAGAAACAGAAACACAGAAACCCAAAGCAAGATTCACAGAAACGATACGCGCATACTTGAAATTCCTGGACACCGTTCGACGATTTTTGTGCACTTTTTCTCAAGTTCAGTAATTTTCCTGAGGTTGTTGCACATTTTTGTCCAGCGTGTAACTACGAGCTTTCGTCTCCGGTTAATGGAAGATTACGATCTTCCCTCTGGCGAGTCTGGTGTGTTGATAATTGCTTCATTTGGATATGGGATTACGATCGACTTAATAATACGTCTTGGTTATAATAACACATTTAAGCTAAACGGTAAATGAATCGAGGAATGTTATTTTATTTGATGATTAACATGGTCCTAGGGTTCGAAGAAAATTGCCGATTAATTACTTCGGTTTATCGTAGTTGTATCACTTAATTATTAGATGTTCATTAAATGGACTGGCTTCTGGAATTTGCAATGTGTTTTGGTAGTTTATAGATTCAATTATTAATTAGATTTTTGAGTATAATAATTTTGTTTGAAATTTTTCTTAAAGTTTTAGTAGAATTTTTGATTTTCTGACTTTTTGAATTTTTCAATTTTTGGAATTTTCGGATTTCTGAATTTTCAAACTTCTAATCTCCTAAATTTACTATAATTTTGCTGAACACTTACTTCTACCATTAAACATACTTGAACAGTAAATAATACAATCCACATTTTCCTATAAGAATAAAATTTAATTAAAATCGTGAAACTTTCCACTACTTGGAAACTTGTAAAGTATAAATACAGAAAAATGTCTACACTTCTTTTACCGTTACTTTCCTACTTTCTTGGTATGAAATGAGTTTGAAAATGTCGATAATACGTGCTGGGCATACTTCATAGAATAACGCGGAAGCACGAATTAAATATACGGTATCGTGCATTCTCGAAATACTTCGATAATCATAAGCGTTTCGCTCGACTAAAACTTATTACGTTTTCAATGGTGATAAATCGTATTCCAGCTTACAAGAGAAAGTACTTACATTAAACGGCGCATCTTCCTCATTAACGGCTGGGTGCTATTAATGCAGCTACTCGGAAAAACGTGCTTACTATTATGGTCGAACAGCAATAATTTTCATTTCATTACGAGATTTACGAGTCGTATAGTTGACACCGGTTTCGAAAAATTACTAACATTAGGAATTCATGCATATTTAGTAACATATCTTATTAAGATATACAGTTATCTGTTAATGAACACTAATAAAAGAGCTATCAAACAGTAAAATAAATAAGAAAACAGTGAAACTAAACAGTAAAATAGTAAAATAGCACAATAAATGACATGCAATATTTTAAACTAATGTTCGGAAAAGGAAATTTTAAAACGGTAGGATATACAATAAATAATGTGCGATATTTGAAGATAACGATCAGATCCCTTCGTTCGCCATTTTTAGTGCAACGAAACCAGATGGTTAACAAGAACATGGCCGCTGATTGGCACGCTTATCTCGCTTCTTCCTTTATCGTGAATCGATTGAACAACATCGATATCCTTGCTCCTCCCCTATCTTCGACCTCTGACTTCCTCATAATCATCATCGATATTTTGTTTTTGCTGTTCCACGGTCTTTTGACATTTGCATGTTGGCTGCCGCGACTACGTTTGCAGCCATCGAGCCGTCACTCGACCGGATAACATCTCGCGAGGATTGCTAAAGCTGCGGGAACAGGGATACCAAAAAAGAGATAGAGGGTGCACGGGACGCCCCGTTGAGCGAAATTTTGCATTGGACCTTGTTAAATCCTGCCGCTTGATCGTAAGACGATGAAGAATCCTTCGGTGAAAAAGCTGTTATCTTTTGAGAGACGGGCTTACACGGGATTTCAACTGTTAGGATTCGGCAAACGGGACTGTCGCGAACTACTGGTAGTAACAAAATATTCAATCACGAAGCCGGAAATTTTTTTACAATATCAAGTTTTCAAATTTCTTCCAAAATTAAGTCGTTTGAATCTTTAGACAAGTTTCATTATACATATAAAAATATATAATGCACAGGAGAAATTCTTTACCTGTATTCCTCAAGCTCTTCACTTTCATTTCTAACCTCTTAGGCAAGTCTGAATTTCGATGCTGCTATGTATCGATACGAAAACGATCATTCAAATGAAACGGTGAGCGAGTCAGTAGAGTGAGCCATTATAGTGGCTCTCGGCAATCTACGACATTCGAAAGCCACTATAGTGGACTGTACGGTAAAGAGTGCCACTATTGTGGCTATAAGCAAAATCTGTGACCTCGAGAAGCCACTGTAGTGGTTTTAGAGCGAAATCTACGTCACTCGAAACTCCATTAAAATGGCTATAAACAAAATCTATGACCTCGAAAAGCCACTATAGTGGCTTTAGAGCGAAATCTACGTCACTCGGAACGCCGCTAAAATGCCTATAAGCAAAATCTATGACCTCGAAAAGCCATTGTAGTGGCTTTGGAGCAAAATCTACGTTACTCGAAAAGCCAGTAAGTGGCTATAAGCAAAATCTGTGATCTCGAAAAGCCACTATAGTGGACCGTAGACTAGAGTGAGCCACTATAGTAACGCTAGATAATTCACGCCATTTGGGAGCCACTATAGTGACTCTATAGTAGTAATATAAGAATAATATAATCCTTGACAATCCTCATCCTGAAAAGTCTCACTCGATTTAAAAATCACCTATGCTAATATCTGCTAAACATATAAGTATCATGTACCGATCAGAACCCTGTCTCATATTTTTATCCAATCCCTCTCGCACAAATTCGAAGCAAGTACGTACCTTTTATCCGATAAACGTGTTCATACATTTACATAATCTCCCTTGAGAATGCAAGGATCGTATCTAACAGTAGCTCGTGGATATAATAAATTTCTAGCTTCTTAGAGTAATCGTTTACTGATCTAACCAATTCGTTCTGTATCATCGAATTCAGTGAAACTGTTCTGGAATAAGAAGAAGAACCTGCATTTCCCGTCGGTTAATACCACACATTAACGGCACTGCAACACCGGTCCTTTCGGAGTAAAGAACGTGCCTGATGCTCATTAAACGATTCAACCGATATGGGCTATCATTATCGGCGCGATAATAATCAATCGAAGATACTTCGCTACGCCGTGCCAAAGTGCGGATTAATCGATATCCAATCGGCGGCACATTCAACAGTTGAAAGATCAAACGATCGTGCCGCGTGTATACATACGTTAATACATAGTTTTATAATATAATCTGTAGCGCGAGGAAATGAGCAACTAGGAAAAAGTCTGAGACAACCGTTTTAATTCTGGGAAATGTAATACCTTTCGATGTTAATTGCATGACGAGGATCTCTGTGTAGATGAACAGGATGGAATACTATGGTATATGTACGTGGTGGTTAGGTGTATAATTAATTAACATTCGTCTGCAATTTGGAGAATGAAGATTATTCATGAATTATGTTTTATGAATGTTTGATGTAAATGACGAAAATTCTGCATAGAAGGATTATTTTCAAAGAGATGCAAGAATAAGTCGAGAACTTTTAAAATAGATGTACAAAATTTGAAATGATCAAACTTGCAAATTCTCGAGTTTCTGAATTTTTAAGCGCTTATCTTAAATCGTAGAAATTCAAACTCCAAAACTTCCAATAATCACTGTCACATAAAAAGAATATTCCGTTCGTATAAATCTCTAAGTCCACAAACACCATAATCTGCTCCTTTTCACTTCCGAAGCCCATCAAGCTACCACGATCATTATACCTACGATTACACTTATATAACATATGATTACAACTACTAAAACGACATCTGGTTGTAAAAATCTGTCGTACTGTCACTTCCGATTTGCGGAAAGATCGATCACGTAATTAGTCCTCGGAACGCGCCGCGATAATTGCTAACCGAGAGAACTTGTGCACCAAGTACCTATATACGACTTGTCACCGTCGTATGCAAATGAAATGCAAAATCCCTTTTTAACCACGGTTGCAACTCGGATTCCACGAAACTGAAACACAGTTGCAGAGTCGCCGATAATTATCTCGTCGACAGGGACGAGGACACGATGCGTTCCAAAAGGTCAGGATGTATTCCAATCGATATCGCGGCTATCATTACGTCGTAAAGCATTTAATGGCTGTCATTACCGATATTGTATCGCGTTATTGCGGGTACGTGTTAAAGAACGCGTTCGAGGATCGCCGGTAGATCGATTTGCTCTTTTTAAGGCAGCAATTTGGCGAACGGGACGCACACGCGAGATAAACGACACGAAAATGATGGGAGGTTCGTCAGTGTGCGTGAGAGTCTGTAGAGCTTTTTGTGTGCTGATGAGGGTCACCGATTGATCTTTAAATCTGCCGCGATCTTTCCGATCATTTGCAAAACATCGGATATTCGAGGGGGTAGTTACGTCATGGAATTCCAGGTTCATTCGGAAATTCAATCGGGCGAATTTTGTTTTACTTTTTGGGATATTCTGTTCTTTTGCAAATTTCACGCTGTGTAATTTAGAAATTTGGAAATAGTGGTATTTGGAAATTTGGAAATTTGGAAAATTTGGAAATAGTGGAATTCGGTAATTTGGGAATTTGGAATTTTGGAAATTTAGAAATTTGGAAATTTGGGAAATTTGGGAAATTTGGGAAATTTGGGAATAGTGGGTTTTGGTAATTTGGAATTTTGGAAAGGCAAAAATTTGGAAATTTGAAAATTTAGTAAATTGGAAATTTGGAAATTTGGAAATTTGGAAATTTAGAAATTTGGAAATTTGAAAATTTAGTAATTTGGAAATTTGAGAAATTGGAAAATTTGGTCATTTGAGAATTTGGAAATTTGGAAATTTGGAAAATTTGGAAATTTAAGAATTTGGAAGAAAATTCGATAAATTCCAAAATCAGAAATTGATTCTAAAATACTTAAAATGCCAAAATCCACGTGTCCCCGGCGTTTCCCAAATTCATTTCGCTCCTATCGAATTTCAGCGTCAATTTACGGCTGGCCATTAACGCGTGTTTGCAGATCCTTCGAAGCGCCATTCTTTCTTCTTCTTCGAGAAAAAAAACCGTGCAAGATTCTCGATTTCCCAATTTACTTCGGTCGATTTATTGCAGTTGCCTTCTTCGGTCACGAGCGTTTTATTTTCTCTTCTGTAATTGTATCTATCAGTGAAACAGTGTATACGCATACACTGGGTGGTCAAACAGTCGCGGTTAAAGTGATCCTACTGATTCTATTGATTCTACTTGCAAGAACAAATCATCTCAACATTCTTTAATATATTTGTATGTAAATTTGATTATATCAATAAATCTGACAATTTGAACAATTTTTTTATTGATGTAATAAAGGATCGTATGAACAAATACAGATGTATAGTGTCATAATATTGGTAAATTATCGATCATTGTCCTTAATGATATTAAAATATTAAAGAGTGTGATGAATTTAGTTGAGAGTATAATCTAAAATATTGCAATGATCAATATTGCAATGAACATTTTCTATTAACAATAATTTCAGCGATGTTAATAATTTGTAACAATCATTAATTTCTATATTAACTAAATTTCTACAGATTTTTAAAAGTGTCATCTTTATTTGTAAATTTCTTATCATTTTCATTAGTCAAATTTTTGTACAAATATTTCAGAAAATTTTGAAATTGTTTTTCTACAAAAGAAAGTCAAATACGGAAAAATATTGTTTGTTTGTAATGACTTAATTGTGGAAGTAGAATAGTGAAACTATTTCTGGGACACCCTATGTGTACATACATTTATACATCACGGATTTATGTACGTGTCGCGAGTGTCGCGTTCTCGTTAACCACCACAGGACACATCGAGCCATATTACGAAACGAATAAAACTTACGCCCGTAGGGGATCAGCTTTGAGAAAGTGATAAAATACCGCTGTCAATGCAGCCGCGTAAAAATCCGTTAAATTGTTTCTTCTAAAAAGAACGCAAAATTATGATCATCCTGTTGGTCTTCTTCCTGGTAGCGATTTCTCCAGTCTCTCTTGCTTTTTTTCATTTTTTCTACAGGACCGCGTGCTGAGCGCCAGGGGCTCTTATTACGAAGATACGCATATCAATGTAAGTAACATTCCGGTGTCTGTTCGGTAAAGAGACTCGTAAAGAGTAGATGAAAAATGCGTTTATGCGCATCGGACGTGCGCATCGTGTTTCCCCGATGCTACGCATCCATTTTGTATCGTATGGCTATTTCCGTTTCATTACTTTGTATATCAATTCGCTAATGAACGTAGCTTGTTCTGAAGCAGTCTCTTCATAATATTAGCTCGATAATTTGTTGTATTACCTTTTAAGTATTAATTAATATATACCTTCTGGGCCTTCATTATTACATTTACCTTTAGTCAATTATTGATTTTACGCGATTTACTATCACATTAGACTTTAAGTGCCAATTATATTAAATTTTAGATATTAATTTTTCGGACAAACTTTTGATATTATTATACAATTTTAGATATATTAGGTTTTGACAATTTAGATTCTGACAATTTTTATGTCAGATTTTTGGTATCAATTGTTGCATGAAGCTTTTGATATTATTTATTGTATTAGACTTTAGGTAATATTAAATTTTAGACATTAATTTTTATGTTAGACCTTTCCCCAATTCTGGTCAATTGCTCCAGTATCAACTGCTTTACAGTGAGGTCGCGTTAACTGATCGTATCCCTCAGTAAATGATCGCATGCTGGCGCAACCATGAGATTGACTTGGATTAGCAACTGAACGATAACAAAGAAACATTGCTTTTAATTAATGAATTTCAATTTTCAATCGATTCAATTAATCTGCAGAATCGTATACACAGACACATTTACAGAATAACAGAACACAGCATATAGACACGAAGATCTGCGGTTCCATCACAATCGGTTTTTTGTTTCGATCAACGGTTCGATCTTCGAAAGTAAGGTTTCACGGTAACTGATCGCGACCAGAGCGGAACAGCGATCAGTTGACGCGACTTTATTCTATGTATATTTATTAAAACTTACCACACTATCCTGACGAGCGACATCGGCTCCGTGTTTCAAGAGCAACTCAACGATCTCCAAATGTCCCTCCGAGGCTGCCTTCTGCAAAGCTGTGACACCAGTCTGGAACAAGATTATGAATAAAAATCATTAACGCCCGATGAAGACATCTTTATAAATGTTTCTGGTTGATTAAGATTTACGGCGCGTTAACGACTCTCTCTCTCACGGGTTTTACATGGAATCCGACGATACTCTAAGACACGAGACATTAATCAAGTACTTTCTTCCACTTGTAAATATCGCGAATATTACCGTATTATTTCAACATTTGAAACGTGACTGAACTCGGGACCCATCGTAATTACGTCTGACCGTTGACTTCGCGATCAACATTTCCCAGGGATATTTATGATAGATGGCATACTGTGGCCTGTCAGGACGGTTAGAAAGTGAATTAACATTTCTATAAGTGTAAAACGTCGATTTATAAATTCTAAGCGGTCCGACGGGAAATCGTAAAAAGAAGTAACTTCGAGAAACTAGTTTTGTTCAATCGCGATTAATGCACACGGGTAAACTTGGCCTATCGAAAGAGAGACATAAAAACGCAGTAAAATCCCCGACACGGGCATTCGAAACTCGTTAAAAAGTACGAAAGACAGAAACCTAATCTTCGGAGATCTCCGGTACGATTGGAAATTAAGCAATTTCATGACGAGAGGATCGTGTTATCTCGGTCGTAACACGAAAAAGAGAGGTCCTGAATGATCCTAGACGGGAAATGTGCTTCGTCGATGGCACAGAAATCTTTTAAGTAGTCCACACACAGATCGGTGACTGACTTGTGAGAAACTGTCACGCATAAATTCCCGTCTGGGAGTTTCACCAGAATTGGTACCGTTAAGTAGGAAATCGAAGAAAAAGATGTTTCAATGCTTTTCAATCACCGTCACGACGTGGGCGTTCTTAACTATTTTCAACTGGTTGGATATATTCACCAGCTAAATGCGGATTTAGGTTTAAAGTCACGGAGTACGTGATTCATGGTAGGCAGTGATGGGTATAAACGCAATGGTGCGATGGTCGAAAAATTTGTGCATTTGGGGTTGGGGAACTTTGGTGAGTTTGGGAAGTAGGAAATTGGGGAATTGGAGAAATTGGGAATTTAGGAATTTGGGAATTTGGGAATTTGGGAAATGGGGAATTATGGAATTGGAAAATTTGGAAATTGGGGGATTTGGGAATTAGGGGATTTGGGAATTGGGGGATTTGGGAATTGGGGGATTTGGGAATTGGGGAATTGGGGAAATTGGGATTTGGGGAATTTGGGGAATTTGAGAATTGGGGAATTATGGAATTGGGGAGTTATGGAATTGGGGAATTATGGAATTGGGGAGTTATGGAATTGGGGAGTTATGGAATTGGGGAATATGGAATTGGGGAGTTATGGAATTGGGGAGTTATGGAATTGGGGAGTTATGAAATTGGGGAATTATGGAATTGGGGAGTTATGGAATTGGGGTGTTATGAAACTGGGGAATTATGGAATTGGGGAATTATGGAATTAGGAAATTATGGAATTGGGGAATTATGGAATTGGGAAATTATGGAATTGGGAAATTATGGAATTAGGAAATTATGGAATTGGGAAATTTAAAATTGAGGAGTATAGTAGTTGAAATTTAGGAAGTGGGAATGTAGATATTGTGAATTTAGGAAATGACACAGTAAATAAACTACTAAACCTCAATTTCTATTTACAGATACACGTGTCAAAGATTTGCAATGATATTTAATTTTTCTAGACCCCTAGGTTAACCTATCACTACGATCAGAAGCAGACAAATGACGAACGTGAACTACCCAACGTGTAAAGATACTACCGTCTTACAATCAACGGACGACAACTACGACGAAGACATATCAGGATCTTGCCAATAATTCCAACGTGGTAGGTACCTGAACGCATCTTCCATAAATCATGAAGCTATCCCTCCGAGCGAAACTTCATCCCTTTTACCGTGTGGATTTTCGACGAGAAGCGAAAAATCATCGTACAAGTTCCATATGAAAATCACGTGTTTGTAAACTTATTTTTTCTTTTTGTTCATATATGACGCGCGCACTCATGAATCATTCAAATTGCCCGTGAGTAATGGAACTCTCGATTTCTCTTCCTTTAACGCCCAGGAAACTTGTGCTTCTTCCTTTTCTGATCAATCAACCTGCTTTCACTTTCGTTTACTATTTCTACGCTTGTAAATGATACGCCATTTGTTCCAATTTTGAAGAAATTTTGCGATTGTTCGTTAGTCTTAAATTGTAAATTTTCGAGGGACGGGATTTTGGGTCTTTTTAGTTGCAAATTGGAAAATTTTTATATTTTGCTATTTTGTTATTTTTAGATTAGTGGGTGATTGAATTTTTTGGGGTTTGAATTGTTAGATGAAAAATGAAATTTCTAGATTTCCAAATTACTAAACTTTTGGAGTAAAAGATTTTCAAATTTCTAATTTCACACTTACGAAACTCCCAATATCTAAATTCCCACTTCCTAAGTTCCCACTTCCTAAATACTCACTTTCTAAATTCCCCAATACTTAAATTTCCTAAATTCCAAATTTCCCAATTCTTAAATTCCCCAATTCCTAAATTCCCACTTCTTAAATACCCAAATTCTAAATTACCAACTGCTAAATTCCCACCTCCTAAATTCCCTAATTCCTAAATACCCAATTCCTAAATTCCCCACTTCCTAAATACCCAATTCCTAAATTCCCCACTTTCTAAATTCCCCAATACTTAAATTTCCTAAATTCCAAATTTCCCAATTCTTAAATTCCCCAATTCCTAAATTCCCACTTTCTCAATTCCCACTTCTTAAATTCCCAAATTTTAAATTACCAACTGCTAAATTCCCTCCTCCTAAATTCTCTAATTCCTAAATTCCTAATTCCTAATTCCTAAATTCCCAATTCCTAAATTTCCAATTCCTAAATTCCCACTTCCTAAATTCCCAACGCCTAAATTCCCTAAATTCCTAAATTCCTCCAAACTTCCCAACTTCCAAGTTTATAACTCATAAATTCTAAAATTCAGAAATGACCAAATCTCAAATCTTCAAATATAAAACTTAGAAAATTTAGAAACACAAAAACTTGAAAATTTGGTAATTTACAAATCTGACATATAATTTACAAATAAATAAAACGACGCGAAGCATACTTTTAAGTCCCGATTCTGAAATTAGAAGGAGGCCTCTGAGGAATGTACTGTTAACCGAGGCAGAGACCGCAAGCTAACCACCGCTTAATTAATACCCATTCGACTTTAAGGCATTTATTTCCATAATGACAGCGGAGGAACAAAAGATGTTTTATTAGCGCCGGGACCTACAGATTGCCGAGCACTCAGCTTTTCGAACGACGAACAGCCATGTCGTAAATGCTGATGAACAACACCGTGCAAATGAATTCCCTCGCTCGACAAATTGTTGCATGCAATAATTATTCTAACGAGTTGTATCTTGACGTTCTTTTACAAGATTCATCGTCAAACTGAGAAGTTCAGAAAGTCACGTTAGATATTTATTTTCTAAACTTATTTTTTTATCATTTTTTCAAACATTTTTAGTTTGAAAATTTTCTAATTTTGATACATTTAGAAACATTGCAATTTAACAGTTTTTTAATTGATTTGGAAATTTTGTAATTTCTTAATAGTTGCATTTCAAAATTTTTCAGTTAATACATTTTTAAATTTCACCATCTTGAGGTTTATATATTTCCTATTAATATTGGATTAATTTATTAATTCTTTTTACAGTATTTGTTGATTTATTAATTTTTTACAGTATTTATTAATTTACTAAATTTTTGAAGTACTTCTTAATTTATTAAATTTTCACATCTGATGCACTTGATATATTTTTAAATTTCACCATCTCGAAATTCATAAATTTTCAATTAATATTGCATTAATTCATTAATTCTTTTACAGTATTTATTAGTTTATTAAACTTTTGCAGTATTCATTAATTTATTACATTTTTGTATATTTTTTTAGGTTATTCAATTTTTGCAGTGTTAATTTTGCAGTGATATTTCATTTTGTAAGAATTATACGAATTAGCTGCATTTTGAAGAAAATCCTTCATCATTATTCCAGCAAGCACACGAGATTAAATTTGCATTGAACGTTGAATAAATTTACTTCGCCTTTCTTCTTACAATCAAATAGAAGCAAAACGAGGACAATTATTCATTGTAGACGTAGTTGAGATTTAGTGTTAATAGGAAGCAAGAATGTTGTAATTACAATGATTTAACGCGGATAAACTGTTCATAGGTTTAATTGGACACGTAACAGGCATTATCTCTGGTGCTCGCGTGATCTCTCCATTAACTTTACCGTTTCCCTTTGTTTTGGTAGCTGTTACGTGACTCAACTTTGTAAATTAACAAATTGCTAGGGAAACTGACAAATTAATAAGTACTTTTTGTTAACGTGAACAAGGACATTTGTACGGAATCTCTACTTTAATATCTTCATTCTTCTAAATTTACATCACTCGTAAATTTTTTAATAGCTCATTAAAAAGTCAGTCGAAGATTATGAGAAATCTCCCTATAAATAATTTTTCATTGAATTTAATGATGGCAATTAAACTTACGACATTCTCTTTTATATTTAAATTTACTAATCTAAAAATTTGAAAATTTGAAATATTTAAATTCGTAAATTTCCAAGTTTGTAAATTTCTAAATTTGAAAATCTGAAATTTTTAATCCCTAAATTTCCCTAAATTTTTCCAAAAGTTTCAAGTGTCCAAATTCGTAAAGTTCCAAATATTAAAGCTTCCAAAATTGCAAACACGAAACTCCTAAATCCGAACTCCAAAATTTCCCCGTTCCCGAATTGTTAATTACAAAAGTCAAGAACCTCAAAGTTCCCAGAACTGAAAATACGTTGACAATTCAACCCACGCTAACAATTTTTTCCCAAACTCAGTATGTCACGTTGACCACGCTTTTTAAGACTACCTTCACGAAGCAGCTGGAAGTTTAACAATCACGATAATGATCAAGCAGCTCATAAAGCAAAATGCAATTTCACGACTGTTCGGTAAATGCATTTTGACATTGCGGTACCGATCATTACCAACGAGGATTACTTGCAAGCTAGAGAAACTCTCGGCACGATGCAATGTTCTGTGACCAAGACCACCAGGAAGACATTTTCAATTCGCGAAAAAAACTGGCTAACATCCCGCAGGAAATACGAGAAAGCTTCGAACGGCATTGTGGGCTACTGTCAATCGGCTAACAACTACTTGCAAGATTTACGCGTAACAGATGAAAGACATGAAACGAGTAATCTCCTCGAGGAGTTTATGTCCGAGAAACTATCCGCAATTTACGTTTCGTTTATTCCTATTTCGAGAACAACTGTAATATTGAAACTCACGGCTAACTTTTGTGAACTCTTTCGATCATGTTCGATTTATGGCATCAACAAGAGTTTTTAACTGTGTGAGGGAGTTTGGGGAGATATGGGTAGGGAGACACAGCGATTTCGGTTTGTGGGTGTTTAGAGATATGGGGATTTGGGTTTAGGAATGGTTAGAGCATGGGATATGGAGAGGTAGGGATATTTGGAGAGCTTGGGATTTGAGGTCGTGGAGATTTGGGGTCGCAGAGATTTGGGAACGTAGGGATTTGGGGACGTAGGGATTTGGAGACGTAGGGATTTGGGGACGTAGGGATTTGGGGACGTAGGGATTTGGGGACGTAGGGATTTGGGGACGTAGGGATTTGGGGACGTAGGGATTTGGGGACGTAGAGATTTGGGGACGTAGGGATTTGGGGACGTAGGGATTTGGGGACGTAGGGATTTGGGGACGTAGGGATTTGAGGACGTAGGGATTTGGGGACGTAGGGATTTTGGGACGTAGGGATTTGGGGACGTAGGGATTTGGGGACGTAGGGATTTGGGGACGTAGGGATTTGGAGATATAGTAATTTGGGGACGTAGGGATTTGGGGTCGTAGGGATTTGGGAACGTAGAGATTTGGAGATATAGTAATTTGGGGACATAGGGATTTGGGGACGTAGGGATTTGGGGACGTGAGAATTTGGGGACGTAGGGATTTTGGGACGTAGGGATTTGGGGACGTAGGGATTTGGGGACGTAGGGATTTGGGGACGTAGGGATTTGGGGACGTAGGAATTTGGGGACGTAGGGATTTGGGGACGTAGGGATTTGGGAACGTAGTGATTTGGAGGCGTAGGAATTTGGAACCGTAGGGAATTGGGTATGTGAAGATTTGGAGACGTAGAGATTTGGGGATGTAAGGATTAGGGAACGTAGGTATTTGGGGACGCAGGGATTTGGGGACATAAGTATTTAAGGACGTAGGGATTTGGTTGTATAGAAAGGGGAAGTAGCAACTTGAGGTTGTAAGCATTTGAAGACGTAGGTATTTTTGGACATAGTGATTTGTAGACGTAAGAATTAATGGATCTGAGGATATCAAAATATAAAAACCTTCGGATGTGTAGATCTGGTAGCACAGGAATGTCCAAATAGAGTGACTCTACTACTCTACCACGATTTTAATATACATACATAGGTTTTGCATACATAAAGACTCGCTTATCCTAGAATTTAATATAGAATTAGAGAAGTCTACTATACTGCAAGATCGACTGCAGCTACCATCATCAGAATTCAGCGATTACATAGATCTAAGTAACTAAGTACCAGATCGTTCCTAAACAATACACCGTAGACACCCAATGATAAACGAAAGTTCCACAATAGATGTAGCAGCTCGTGATAGATCTATCGATCTCGGAATGATCGAATAAATCAAAATGAGAAGCGGATGCGTGGCACGCAGCGCGGAAACACTTGTCGGCTCGCAAGAACCGCGAGCAAAGACAATGGTCCGCTTTCACTTAGACAATCGGCCGGTAATATCGCGTTCCATGGGTATGTCAGTGTTAGGGTATCCGCGTTATGGCCGGCGGTCGTTAGTTAACGCCATAAATGGCCAGGGTCCGCGGCTAAAGTTCATGATGCACGTTGTTACGTCAATTACGCGGTTTAGTCCGCGTCCACGAGCTTCCATCACGTAACGTTGAAAGGCGTGCGCGCACGGGACAGTTTCGACGTCCTTTACACTGGACGAGGTGCACCGAGGAATCTAAATGAGCCCGGCCATTCAGACCGCTTTGTTCGAGCTCCACGAACGCTTAATATACTTTATTTCAACGATCATCGTGCGTTACGCTTTGATGCTCTTTCATCGGGGACGTTGCGTGACTTTAACCGATGACTGTTCCACTTTTTTAACGATTCAAGGTTACGCTTTGCGAGCTGCGATGGTTCTCTGTATAGTAGAACGCTATCGATTCAGAATTTCGAGATTTGGGGATTTGGGGATTTGGCAATTTAAGAATTTAGGGATTTGATGACTTGGAACGTGGGGGTAGAAAGATTAGGGATTTGGGGATTTATGGATTTGGGATTTGGGATTTGGGATTTGGGATTTTGGAGTTTTGGAGTTTTGGAATTTTGGAGTTTTGGGGATTTAGGGATTTAGGGATCTAGGGATTTGGGGATTTATGGATTTGGGATTTGGGATTTGGGATTTGGGATTTGGGATTTGGGATTTTGGAGTTTTGGAGTTTTGGAATTTTGGAGTTTTGGGGATTTAGGGATTTAGGGATTTAGGGATTTAGGGATTTAGGGATTTGGGGATTTAGGGATCTAGGGTTTTAGGGATTCAAGAATTTTGGAATTTAGGTATTTAGGAATTTGGGGATTCAGTAATTTTGAGATTTAGAGACCTAAGGATTTGGGGATTTAGGAATCCATGGATTTGAGGATTCAGGAATTTTGATATTTAGGGATTTGGGGTTTTGGAGTATTGGGGATTTAGGGATCTAGGAATTTGGGGATTTAGGGATCTAGGGTTTTGGGGATTCAGGAATTTTGGAATTTAGGTATTTAGGAATTTGGGGATTCAGCAATTTTGAGATTTAGAGACCTAAGGATTTGAGGATTTAGGAATCTACGGATTTGAGGATTCAGGAATTTTGGGATTTAGGGATCTAGGGATTTGATGATTTATGAAATTAGGAAATTTGGGATTTAGTGATTTATGCATTTGAGGTTAAATATTGTTATTTAGAATTTTGATAATCAGTCTGAACAATTTGTCACTTAGAGAATTGACTAAACTCTTCAATCAGAAAATCCCTAAATCCAAACAAAAATATCTAACAAAATGAAAAGTTAATTATATGTATCCTGAATAGTCTTCGGAGTTCGAACGAAGCATACACCTCTGTAACGCAGTATCTGACAATTTTTCACTACGAAAGCGTTAAAACGTCGAAAATACTGAGTAACGCGTTTCGGCTTCGAGCGAAAGACGTTTTCTCGAATATACAATGGCGACCGAATGGCTGAAATCGCGAGAAGTGGCAGTTGAAAGCAAACGAAAATATTCCCGATGTAAGGTAGAACGTGCCTAGAGGATCGCATGCCAACGCGGTATCCCACTATTGTCCAAAAGGCAATTAGCATGCCTCGGCTGACTCTTCAAGAAAAGAGGGGTGAATACATTAAACACTCCTCCGGATACTCGTCGATCGTGCGTGGGAGAACGTATTTCTGTGAACGTCGTTCGTGCACCGCCAAACATATTTATTTCATAGATACACTTAAAATTCTGTCTTTAATTTCTGATCGGTAGACTTTCTTATCGACTGCAATCAAACGCATCATCGTTTCTTTGATGTCTCGTATTATACGAAAGTTGCACTATGAAATTTTTTAAAATCTTTACGACTTTCAAAAAAATTGTATTCTGTATAAGTATGTTTGTTCTTTATTATTTTTATTAAGTGCGATCATATTTGATTTTTCGTTACTTTATTTCAGTTGGGTCTTCGTTACTTTGCAACCCTTATCTGTAACTGGTCGATAACATCATAATTTCATACAATGGATTCATGAATTCATATTTAACTACATTGGTCTAATCATTCACTTATGTTCATACTCTAACACTGTTATGTTACGCAAAATAGTAATTATTTCATTATTTTGTTACAGGAGGGAATTAATGAGATTGAAAGAGGGTGAAATTTTGAAAACATCATCTTTGTATATTGTACATATTTACCTCAACTTTTTTTACATATTTCCTTACTGTCAGTTATATTCTTGTTATAGAAACAGATTGTATAATATTTCTTTTTTAAATAGTGTTGAAACTTACTGACCCATACATAAACCTAAATATCGATTAAACTTTAAAAGCTTAATTTGTACCATAAAATCTGTACAAAATATATAAAAACGGAAGAAAGACATTTCTTAAACTTTACACACGTAATTTAATGTACTATGTTAATTTTTGTGAAACGATAAAAAATATGCAACTTGTGACGTACATTAGAGGTATTATATATTTTATAATTTTAATATTTTATTGATTCCAGAGCAGCTGTAATTTTATTTGACGAACGTGAAACATTAAATAAATTGAATTAAAGAAAAGAAATAAAGTTTATAAAGAATTCAAAATGGAATGTTAGCAGGGTCTTCAATGTTTGGGGTGACTACCCCTAATAGACCGTGTGGCCTAACGGATAAGGCGTCGGACTTCGGATCCGAAGATTGCAGGTTCGAATCCTGTCACGGTCGAAATTATTTTTTATTTTTTTTATGTTGAAATGTACGTTCGCAATATCGGAGGATACACAAAATAAAAGGAAATTCCGCACAACTTTTTGACCACCATATATTTCATCCCCGAAGCGATATACAACTATTTTTAACAACGCGATAAAACTTAAAAATGTACAAATTGTATTCACAATATCGTTTGTTTATTAAGATTTACCTTGAACAATTTAAATCGCCACTTTTGTATATCGTACACAATAATTTGTATACTTTGCGTTAAAATTTTCAACTAACTTGTTTCGCTACGAATAGTGAAATATGACGCTGTTATCTAATAGAGCACATACTATTTAAGTCGATTAGACGCTTTTTTATGGGCAAGGTTACAGAGATAAGACGTCTGTCGTTCGATGATAATTCTTCTGTATGGAAAAGCTAAATACGAAAATATATGCACACGAGGAAATCGTGAAATTCTGTGGAATATTGTAGGAATAAAAAAATGTGAAATTTTGTGGAATATGTATTGCAAAAGTGAATTATTTTCTATAATGCACATTTTTATAATTATAGAAGTTCATGTGTTGATTCAAGATATTGAAATATTTTACTTTCTCATATTCCGGAATTAATATTTTTCTACATTTAAAAATTCCTGCATTTTTTAATTTGTATATATGTACAATTCAATTATCATATATTGAAATTTGTATATTCTCAAATTCCTAGATTCTGATATTTGACTGCCAGATCTTTAGAATGCCAAATCTCCAAATTACTGATTCTCCAGAACTAGTCTTCAGATTCATGAAGTTTTAGATCTTCGTGTTCCTATAACCCTACATCTCTACATATCATTAAATCTGTAGCTTTCTAAACCCCAGATTCTCGAATCCTTACATATTTACATCTGTGGAACCCAACTCCCTGGATTCCTCAATTCCTTGATCCTTCCAGGAATTCTCAAATCGCTATATCACCGAATCTCATTACCCAAACCCCTAAATCCCTAAATTCTTATATGTTCAAATACCTAAATCCCCGAATCCTTATATTTCCAAATCGCTATAACCTCAAATCTTCTCATTACCCAAATTTCTAGACCCCCAAATTCTTATATGTCCAAATCCATAAAATCTTAAATCTCTATTTTTCCAAATCGCTATAACCCCAAATCTCTTCATCACCCAAATCCCTAAATCCTCAAATTCTTATATGTCCAAATCCCTAAATCCCCAAATCTCCACGTCGCCAAATCTGCATAACCCCAAATCTTCGTATTACCCAAATCTCTAGATCCCCAAATTCTTATATGTCCAAATCCATAAAATCTTAAATCTCTATTTTTCCAAATCGCTATAACCCCAAATCTCTTCATCACCCAAATCCCTAAATCCTCAAATTCTTATATGTCCAAATCCCTAAATTCCCAAATCTCCACGTCGCCAAACCTGCATAACCCCAAATCTCCACATCCTTAAATCTCCATATGACCAAATTTGTACAACCCCAAATCTCCATACCTCAAAACCCTTATACCTCACATCTCTACATTCCCATATCCCCACATCCCCGAAATTTCCATATCCCCATATCCACAGACCCCGAACCGCTATACCTTCGTATTCATACGTCCGTACACACATAAACTGCATGATTTGCTCGAAGCTAAAGGATTAAACCGTGCAGAAAACGATCCGATCCGTTCTCCAACGTACTCTTTGTCTATCCACCGGTCCGGCACCATCGTGAGCATACATCGGACCGCCTACTTAACGTGGATAATTTTATTTTCACGAGGATCGGCACCTAGCGAGCCTGGCCGGTCGTGAAAGCAACAAATTAACCGACGACACTATCGTGGGTCGATAGCGAGTATGCGCCATGAATTATAGAGTGTGTTTCGCGCAACCTTCTACGCCGGTGTATCCGTTTTAAGCGAGTTGCTACAACGCTACCTGAACGCGTCCCGTTTTCTCGCGTGTAACAAACGTAATTACACTACGGTAATTACGGTTGCATCACTGTTCACCTTTACCGCGATATCTCGATACCGTTCTTACTAAATTTCGATCAAGATAAGACTTGTGGAAACCCGTTCTCGTCGAACGATTACTTGTTTAACTATGAACTTCGGAGTCATTATGTGTATGAGGAGATGGTATGAGAAGTAGGATTTTGAGGATGAGTCTGTAAGGATTTTTGGAGGTGACGATTGTGAGATGCGAGGATTTGGGGACGTGGGAATTTTGGGAATATTGGGATTTGGAGATGGAGGAATTTGGGGATGTAGCAATTTGAGTAAGTGGCGATTTGGGGAAGTAGCAATTTGGGGATACAAGGATTTGGGGACGTAGGGATTTGGGGATATAGCGATTTAAGTAAGTGGCGATTCGGGGACATAGAGATTTAGGGAAGTAGCAGTTTGGGGATGCAAGGATGTGGGGACGTAGGGATTTGGGGAAGTAGCGAATTGGAGGTGTAGAGATTTGGGCAAGTGGCGATTTGGGGACGTATGGATTTGGGGATACAAGGATTTGGGGATGCAAGGATTTGGGGACGTAGGGATTCGGGGACGTAGAGATTCGGGGAAGTAGGGATTTAGGGAAGTAGCGAATTGGAGGCGTAGAGATTTGGGCAAGTGGCGATTTGGAGATGTAAGGATTTGGGGGCGTAGAGATTTGGGCAAGTGGCGATTTGGGGACGTATGGATTTGGGGATACAAGGATTTGGGGATGCAAGGATTTGGGGACGTAGGGATTCGGGGACGTAGGGATTTGGGGACGTAGGGATTTGGGGACGTAGGGATTTGGGGAAGTAGCGAATTGAAGGCGTAGAGATTTGGGCAACTGGCGATTTGGGGACGTATGGATTTGGGGATGCAAGGATTTGGGGACGTAGGGATTTAGAGAAGTAGCGAATTGGAGGCGTAGAGATTTGGGCAAGTGGCGATTTGTATATATAAGAATTTGGGGGCGTAGGAATTTGGGCAAGTAGCGATTTGGGGACATAGCGATCCTAGAACATAAAGATCTGGGAACATAGAGATTTTGGGATATGGTATCTGTGGGATCTAGTCGATCTAGTGTGATCTAAAAATTGTTGGATCTTATAATTGTAATATCAAGAGATCTTGTGATCGAATAGTGTAAGTATCTAAAATTCTTAACAGTGTAAAAGTTGTTGAATATACCAATATTGGGATCTTCAAATTCTACAGATTTGAAGATGAACGATGTATACATGATGTATATGATATTATGACCCAGGTACTTAACGACATAGAACTTTACAAATTTAATATTTTAAGAACCTAAATATTGAAAGATATATAAACTTCTAAACATTGCAACATAAAACGTCAGATCTATTATTTATTGTTTGTAAAATTTGATTATATAATTACAAACTAATTTAAGAAAACGAATGAAACAGCATAATTCACTGTACGTAAGATAACAAAACGAAGAAAACAACGGCGGAAAAAGAACGGAAGAGGAGGAAAAAGTGAAATGGCGAAGAATGATGAAGTTGATAAGGAAGAGCGTAAAGAGGTGTTTGAGAATCATCATTATATCGCAATCATCTCTATTTTATATCCGGTGAATTAACGTGGCACATCATTTACCAGCACTTGTGCTAAATTACAGTTTCAAATATTATAAATGATACAAGCTCGGTGTGAAAAGGGTAAAAGAGAAAGTGTGAAGGAAGATGTTCGATAAAAGAAGAATCTTCTCGCAGGTTTCACGGAACTTGATAATTACTATCTTTCTGTACTCTATAATGTTCGTACTAATTAAAATGTGTAATTACATTAATTACTTAACACTATTATTATCGAGCCATTTAATGCTTCCCCCTCATTACGGTTTAACAAACTTTTGCCACTTTTTCACAATATATGATTTTTGTCACGTTTTTAATAGGTTGTTACGTTTAATTCGCTGATTGATATCGCTAAACAGGAAGTGCAAACTGTAACGAACGGTAAAAACGGGTAAGTAGCGGTTTGGATATAATAAGTGACATTTTGAAACTTGGTAAGTTGGGGATTTGAAAATTTGGAGTAGGAGTGCGGAAATATAAAATTTTTAGGTTTGCGAAATTTGAGGTTTTGAAGATTTTAATATTCCCAAATTTTTGGATATTCAAATTTTCAAATTTCTAGATTTAGAAACCTTCGAACCCTCAAATTTCTAAATTTACAAATTTTCAAACTCTCAAATTTTCAAACTTGCTAAATTTCAAACTCTCAAATTTCCAAATTTGCAAAATTTCAAACTCTCAAAGTTCCAAAGTTGCAAAACTTCAAACTCTCAAAGTTCCAAGTTCGCAAAATTTTAAATTCTCCAATTTCCAATTTTGTAAAATTTCAAACTCTCAAATTTCCAAATTTGAAAACCTTAAAACTCTCAAAGTTCCAAATTTGCAAAATTTCAAACTCTCAAAGTTCCAAGTTTGCAAAATTCTAAATTCTCCAATTTCCAATTTTGTAAAATTTCAAACTCTCAAATTTCCAAATTTGAAAACCTTAAAACTCTCAAATTTTCAAACTTGCTAAATTTCAAACTCTCAAATTTCCAAATTTCTATATTTTTAAATCCTCAAATTTCCAAACCCTCAAACTCCCAAATTCCCAAATTTCCAAATGTTCAAATTCTTAAACTTTCAATCTCCCAAATTTTCAAAATGTAAAAATTTCCAAAACTCCCTTCTACAATTCAACACAAATTTATTTCACATCTGAAATCAACAAAACAGCGACAATTGCTTTATAAAATCCCGTTCCAACACCACCTTAACAATGTATTATAAAAAAACTCTGAAAGAAAGAAACTGAATCAAGAATGGCGTTAAATCAACGAAGGGGTAAAAACAAGGCAAATAATAACTGCAGGAAGAGAAAGGAAAAAGTACATAGAAGGATAGGGTATGAAGGAGGGGTCGAATAAAGCAGAAATAAAATGTGAGACTCTAGTTAACCTATGACCGGAAATCGTACGTGCAGGCTTGGAAGAGTTGGGAGAAGGGCGCATATCCGTTTACGAAGGAACAGAGGAAGTGGAAGGAGGGTTACCTACTATAAATCAATGCGTAGGCGTTGCAACGAGCTTTTCCCTCTGATTATTTACATATATGCCATCAAATAATTGATTTTACCAGCAGGCGTTGAATTATTTATACCAACCACGATTGCAGTCACGTACAAGAAATCTTATTTGCAATTTCGCACCTGCATAAGTTAGGTGGTTTGAAATGTGGAGAATTGAAGGATTTTGGATTATTGATGTGGAAATTTAGGAAGTGGGAATTTAGGTATTGGGAATTTAGGAAGTGGAAATTTGGCTGGTGGGAATTTAAGAAGTGGGAATTTAGAGTTTGAGGGTTTTAGGTATTGGGGAATTTGGAAATTTAGGAATTTGGAAAATGGGGAATTTAGGAGTTGGGAATTTAGGAATTGGGAATTTAGGAGTTGGGAATTTAGGGAGTGGGGAATTTAGGAGGTGGGGGATTTCGGAATTGGGAATTCAGGAAGTGGAAAATTTAGGAATTAGGGAATTTAAGAAGTGGGAATTTAGGTATTGAGGGATTTAGGAATTGGAGAATTTGGAAATTGGGAAATTTGGGTATTTTGGAATTTGGGGAATGGGGGATTTAGGAGTTAGGAATTTAGGGAGTGGGGAATTTAAGAAGTGGAAATTTAGGTATCGAGGGATTTAGGAATTGGGGAATTTGGAAATTGGGAAATTTAGGAATTTGGAAATTTAGGAATTGGGGGATTTAGGAGTTGGGAATTTAGGGAGTGGGGAATTTAAGAAGTGGAAATTTAGGTATCGAGGGATTTAGGAATTGGGGAATTTGGAAATTGGGAAATTTGGGTATTTTGGAATTTGGGGAATGGGGGATTTAGGAGTTGGGAATTTAGGGAGTGCGGAATTTAAGAAGTGGAAATTTAGGTATCGAGGGATTTAGGAATTGGGGAATTTGGAAATTGGGAAATTTAGGAATTTGGGAATTTAGGAATTGGGGGATTTAAGAGCTGGGAATTTAGGGAGTGGGGAATTTAAGAAGTGAAAATTTAGGTATCGAGGGATTTAGGAATTGGGGAATTTGGAAATTGGGAAATTTAGGAATTGGGGGATTTAAGAGTTGAGAATTCAGGAAGCGGAAAATTAGAATTTGGGAAATTTAGGAATTAGGGGATTTAGAAGTTGGGAATTTAGGAAGTGGAAATTTAGTAATTGGGGAATTTAGGAAATGGGAATGTACAAAGTGGGGAATTTGGAAATTGTGAAATTGGATAACTTAGGATGTGGAAAAGGATTTCAGCACACCTAGAAACACTTTAAACCAACCTCACATCTAACAATAATTTCACTTTAATTTTCCATTAAAACCAACCATCAAAATCAAATAAAATTACTTGTACAACTAAATAGCACAGTATCCTTTACGAGCTAATATCGTAACACAAGAAATTGCCCATTAAATTTGTATTTAACTTCTAACCTAGTGGTTAGAAGTAATAAGTGTCCATAAAACGTATTTGAATCAGATTACATCGTGTTGAGTGTAACTGGATAACGTATGCAGGGTGTAAAGGGATAACACATAATAGGAGAGCCTATCTATCGATGGCAAGTCAATCGAATTTGCTCATCGACTCGTATTTTACTCGCAGCCTATTATCAGAGATTCATCAGGATTCAAGGATCACTTAAGCACGCTGCAGCGCGTAGATTCGTGGCACATTGATTTATATTTTCCTTTTATTTTACAGTATTTAAGGCTTAATCGTTCGATCTGTTAGCACTAAATCATTCAGCGTCGAAGAATAACTTGGCCACGGAGTGGAGATCGCTTCATCTGACTCGTGTCTGTGTAGATCGTGCTGGAAGCCACGATTACATATTGATTTACTATGTAAAAGGCTTTTCCTTTCCGTTACTGTGCTGACTTTCCTGTCGTAGATCAGAATGAACTGTTGTCGCTGCCGACAGTTGATATATTACCGTGACTAAATGATTAATAACTTCAGAGTTAACAGCATTATTAAGTGCTCCTGTACTTTTTATTAATTTCGGAAAATTTCTGGACTAAATTAAAATGTACAGAGTACTTTACATAGTTACCCTTTCTAAGAGCACTCTTGCGACGTTTGTCAACTGTCATTATTTTTGACCTAACTGGCATACGTTTTGACCAATTGGAGTAGCTCTTCCAAACACTTGGATCAACCTCCTCACGCAACTGTGGATTGACATCAGTAACTTCTCCATATTTTTCAAAATGTTACGACGAACATTCCAGACATACCTATACAAGTAATATACATACAAGTAATATGTATATGTACTATACAAGTTATTTCCCCGGAATTACCCTAAATAGAGCAATCATCCTTTCACGATGAGCGAGAATTACATTCCTAACAGTTCATCGCAACGATTTCTCCCCAACAAAACCAGCACGTTTCTGAATATTGCAACGCATCGTCAGAAGAAGTGCAACAGCTTGATTCCCGTACAGAAGCATCGCGATTTCCACAAAATTGAAATCGACCGAGAAAGAGGATCGTACGAACGAGGAAGTCCGTATTCACGATAGAAGAAGCGCGAACGTGAGCTGAAAGGAAAACGTTCCCTGTGGGAGTGAACCAAAGTGATCCAGACAAGCTTCATACGAAAAAAAAACTTGCGAGACTCGTTTCGTTTCATCCAGCTAGATCGTCGTTGACAACGCGTCTCGAGTGCATCATCAACCTGTGTCCATCCGTATGAACAATTAATATGAGACGAGTGGTAATTTGGTGTTTCGAGACCATCCGTCGTCGCCATTGCGATTTTATCTCGAAAGTCGATGGCACTTCCTCCTTAGCGGTTTTTGCTCTCGTGATAACTGTAACGCGTACCGTACCACGGCTGAAGAAAAGTACGCGAACGCGTTGCTCTTAATAAATACGTTTCATCAGCAACGGTAAGAAGTGACAGGGAACTAGAAAAATCTTGGAAGCTCTATCTACTGGTTCTCATCGTTTATGGACTGATCGAGGTGCGGTATTGGACCTAAGCTTGTGGATATTTGGAAACTTCTTCGTGACTTTGTGAAACATTGCAGAAAGTTTCAATTGAATTCGTTCCACCGTTTGTAACTTATAGTTAATTTATAATTGATTTTGTATTCTTGAGAGAAACTGGAGAATGCATTCTTTGTACACGCAGTTCAATAGCACTATAATATATCTACAAAATTTTTCAAGACAATAGATGGTACTACATTAAAAATTTATTTGATGATTTGTCTCTGAGTGCACCACACGTCCTCAATTCTATAATATAATATATAACAGTAAAATTTTTCGTTCCATACAACAGATCTGCTAATAAATTTATAAATTCAGAAATAAAGAAATATGAAGTGGATGAAAATTTCACAAACCGTCGACAAAACCACCATGAAGACCACAGCATTCCAGAAGCACAGAAATAAACGTATTCCGTTGAAAAATGGAATCGATTTTAAATTGCGAAACTAGCTCCTTGACCATGGGCTTGAAAACTTATTTTATAGTCCTGGTTCCATTTTGCTCCGATTCCGTGGCTATGTAATGAGAGTTTAATGTACATAATTCGGATTTGTGGTCTATCTACCGAACAAATCTCGGTTCATCCTGATGAATATGTACTTCCAAACCAGTAGTAGTTCCTTTGGATCCAACTTTCGCTTATTATATACATACATACTGAATCACGCGGAAAAAAGAGTCGATCCATTCATTAAATCTTACACCTCGACAGTAAACCTGTTTTGATAACCCCGATACCTGCGAACCCGTTAACGAACACGCTCCTCCACGTTTCTGAGTGCATTATAGCCACCATTACTGCCCGCAAAGTTATGCACATTCATCTTCGGAAGATGGAACACGTGGTCGAAAAAAATAGCCATGCTTTTTTCATATTTTATTCCGTGACAGCTGTACCGAGGACGTTGAAAAAATCAGATATTCGCGAGTAAATTATATGGAATTTTCTGTAATTAACGAATTTTTTCACTTTCTCGCAACATGATTTGCCTAGGAATGTTTAACATTAACATGGTATTTGAGAGACAGAATTCTTGTTCGATAAATTTTCAAGCTACGTCGGCTAGTTTTAAATATTTGCTTTGGTACACTGGAGAGAATCAAAGATTTGGTTGAGGAGGAAATTTAGAGAGTTTAGAATTTTGATATTTAGAAATTTGGAGCGTTTAGGAATTTGAAATATTAAGAGCTTGAGAATTAGAAGATTTATGAAACTAAAGAACTTTCAATCATAAGTAATATTATAAATAACAGCAAATAATTTTGTTATAAATCTCCAAAGAACCTAAAAATACTTTCAATATAACCTAAACTCAATTTTTTCCTTTATTCTCTTGCAACTAATACCATGCTCGGATAAAACTGAAATCAGAGCAACAAGCAGTAACAATGCCTCCCCATAAAAAGTCCTCCCACTCTCAAGTTATTCAAACGAACATCCCGTTCCGGTTATCTTCGCCTGACTATCTATCCATTAGGCAGAAACGACCTCGTTCGACAGCAGAAACGAACTCCAGGCTATTCAGATCGTTCCACGGAGTCATTGTCCGAGTTTCCCATCTGAATAACTGTACCCGGTTGGCGAGGATATAGCCAGCAAGGACGCGTCTCGACGCAACGAGTTCGTTCCTACCGGATCATTTGCTCTCTAATACAGGCTGGACGAGTGAATCCTCTCATTATCCGGATGAGGAACATTTAGTCGAGCACCTATCCAACCTGACGCTCGCCTTGCTACAAATTACAATCATCTCAACAGATTACAGCTGTACTATCATCGCCACTCTCCTGTCCGTGCACACCGACGGAGTAACTACACGAATATCGATTAACTTCTGATTGTGAGTGAGACGTTTGCTGCTGTGATTGCTCTGCTCTGTACGTGGATTAATAAATTGCTTTTTAGGGACGATAAAAATGAGGCAATTTGAAAATTGGCAAATTCTTTGAGATTTCATTGCAGTTTTCCGCGACAGTTATGTAAAGTGGAATTTCGTTGTATGGTTAAAATGGGGACAAATAAGTGGAAATAAATTGGTTATGTAAATGGAATTTCTAATGTGCAGTGTCGATTAAATTGAAGTTTGGTTGGGGGCGAAACGGTGAATGGTTGTGCTAGATATGGTGATATGCAACAAGTGGGTACACAGTGTGTGATGACATGCAATGGTTGGAAGTGTGTAATGTGGGGTGATATACAATGTGTGGTGATATGTAACATATGGTGATACAGCATGTAGTGATATGCGACGCGTGGTGATATGCAAGGTGAAATGACATGCAACGCGCAGTAATATGCAAGGTGAAATGACATGAGATGGTCGGTGACATGCAATTCGCGGTTATATGCGATGCGTGGTGATATGCAAGGTGAAATAACGTACAGCGCATGGTGATATGCAGCGCACTGTAATATGCAATGCATAGTGATATGCAACACACGGTGATATGCGACATGTTGTGATATGTAACGTGTGGCGATACAATGTCTAGTGATATATAAAACGTAGTGATATGCAACGCGTGGTGAGATGCAATGCGTGGTGATATGCAAGGTGAAATAACGTATAGCGCATGGTGATATGCAGCACACCGTGATATGCAATGCATAGTGATATGCAACGCACGGTGATATGCAGCAAGCGGTGATATGCGACATGTTGTGATATGTAACGTGTGGCGATACAATGTCTAGTGATATACAAAACGTAGTGATATGCAACGCATGGTGAGATGCAGTGTTTTGTAATATGCAATGCATTAGGATATGCAACGTGTTAGGATATACATATGTAACACATAACGCTATGCAACATGTTATGGTATATGTACCTAATAGATAACGCTATGCAACTCGTGACAATACATTTCATGCCAATATTCGTCACATACTTAATTCAACGTGTAAGATTTCTAAATCTCAAAATACCTATCTACAAAAGTCCCAAACCAAAAAATTTCTAAGTTTAAAAACGTATCCTTTTCAAATCTCAGAATTGAAAACTGCAACTCCTGGTATTACATTAAAGTTCTCTTTTCATTAAATCATAATCGTAAATTACCTTATTACAAATGGGCGTAATATTCGTTCAAGTACCGATACAATCGAACAAGATATAAATAAAACAAGATGTACTTGCATATCCGGTAGGTACAAAACGCGCATGAAACGAGAAGAGTTTCTACCGATATCAAGAGTAACTAGAAGATAGTCCACCATTCGGAAAATAAAGGATTTTCGTACCCTGCGGCGTTAAATATCAACTATAGTCGCGCCGTTGGCTAAAGATTAATAGCTGCTAATAAAACATGTGCATCGACTGCATAACTTCCTTCGTAAGGTGGCTGGAAAAGGAATTTTCTGTTCGGAATCGAGGAGCTGTAATTTTCCTTGGTACCGATCACTCGACAATCTACGTTGGTATTGTGGTAATTTACTCTGACCTTTAGTCAATTAACGTTACATTAGGAGAACATACTATAAATTAAGAAACGTGGCTACAACATGCTACGCTCTAATTTACATCAATCTTCGTCAGCAGCTTACACGATTATTTAGCATCTTCTTTTTTGAAATAGGCTGTTAGCTTTTTTATACCATTTTCTAACTTAGAAAACTATTAAAGCATAAAATGTGTAGGCACTTTTAATCGAGGAATATAATATTTATTTCGTGCAAAAATTTGAAATATGTTAGCTTAACTTTCCACATTGTATCTGAATATAAAATTCAAGGTTCAGAAGAAAGATTTCAAATTTTGATTTCATAAATTTTTCAGTGAAGAAAAATAATGTAATAGCATACTGAAATGTGTAATAATATACAAGATATAATTGTGTCATTACAGTAATTTTGTTACAAGCTCACCAAATTTTATTTACCACATCAACTGTCCCATTTGAGTTGACTCACGATTACTTACGAAGAACGAGAGAATCAACGTATCGTAGTTAATCGTCGCAACACCACCAAAGTATAAGTTTCAAAGCTTCGTTCATTAATTTCTCGTCGCGAACAAAAACGAAACGAGGGAAAAGAAAGGAAAAAAGGTGGTAGCTCGGAAAACAAGAAATTAAATTTCGTGCTCTGCGTGTACACCGCTCGGTCTAATGAGTTCCTGATGCAGCCAACATATATCACTGTCTCTGAAACGATTAATACTTCGACTGTGAAACAAGTGTGTACCTTGCACGTACAAATAATCGCGAAGAATTTACGGAAAGGAAGGAACAGCAACATCGAAACCTTTCGGGAATGTTGTTTTTTCGTGTTGCATCCGACGCACGATAAAAGACTACCTAAAATATCCTGCAATCCCTTTTTCATGTACACTGTAGTAATTAGCGGTTTGATTTATTGCTTTTGCAATCGTGGTTATTTTATCATTTTTGTAATTACTATTAATTTGTAGCTTTGTTAATGGATTGTATTTGATACTGTGTTAACTGAAAGTCTTTTGGGGAAATTGTTGTTTGGGTATAGGGGTGAGTTTTGTTATCGACGCGTTGGACGATTGATGCGTTGTACTGTGGCGCGGTGTACTGTCGACACGTTGTACAGTTGATGTGTTGTACTGTTGACACGTTATAGTGTCGATGCGTTGTACTGTCGACGCGTTGTACTGTCGGCGCGTTGTACTGTTGGTGCGTTATAGTATCGATGCGTTGTACTGTCGACGTGTTGTACTGTTGACGCGTTGGACTGTCGACGCGCTATAGTATCGATGCATTGTACTACCGGCGCGTTGTACTGTGGCGCGTTGTACTGTGGCGCGTTGTGCTAACGGCGCGTTGTAGTATTGATGCGTTCTACTGTGGCGCATTGTACTGTTGGCGCGTTGTAGTATCGATGCGTTGTACTGTCGACGCGTTGTACTACCGGCGCGTTGTACTGTCGACGCGTTGTATTACCGGCGCGTTGTACTAACGGCGCGTTGTAGGATTGATGCGTTCTACTGTGGCGCGTTGTAGTATCGATGCGTTGTACTGTCGACGCGTTATATTACCGGCGCGTTGTACTAACGGCGCGTTGTAGTATCGATGCGTTCTACTGTGGCGCATTGTACTGTTGGCGCGTTATACTCTTGACGCGTTATAGTATCGATGCGTTGTACTGCCTACACGCTGTAATATTGATGCGTTGTACTGTCAGCGCGTTGTCCTCTTGACACGTTATAGTATCGATGCGTTGTACTGTCGACGCGTTGTACTTCCGTCTTATTGTACTCTTGACGCGTTATAGTATCGATGCGTTGTACTGTTGACGCGTTGTAGTATCAATGCGTCGAATTATAGAAGCGTTGTACTATCAACGTGCAGTAATGTCGACGCATATAGCTGCAATGTGTTATATTAGCGCGTTGCATTATCGATGCTTTGCATTATCGATGCGTTGTACTATCATCTTATTGTATTATCAATGTGTTGTTCTATCAATGTATTATAATGTGTTGTATTATTGACGAGCTGTTACTGATGTTTAGTTTTGGTACATCACGTTATTAACATATCATATTATAATGTAATTGTATTATTATTAACATTATTACTACTTATTATTACTTATTACATTATTGTTGTACTATCGATGCCTTATATCATCAATACAATTGTTATCTTTCATTGAACTATCAATGCATGAAGTTACTGCAAATTCCAAAACTACCTATTATATCACCAAAATTATTCACCACCTCAAAAATCGTACTAAACAGTGAAAATATACTCTGTACGGTAATCATCAATACACATAACCTTCCAAAAACTTCAACGTTGACTTTACATTGTATTTTTTTTTCGACTTCTCCGAAAAGAGGTATATCTTTGAATAACCATTTAGGACGTTGTCCGAAGTTACGTTCAAATTACTACAACCATCTGAATGTTGGTAATCCCTCTTCGAGCAGTCGAAGAAGAAGCAATTCGTCCGGAATATCTCCTCAGAGAGATGTTGCGGTGAAGTGTACCAAGTCGTGACTCGCGAGATATTGTCTGAAGATCCCCGAAGGGATCGGCACGAGTTGTTCTCGGAACTCATGATTCTGTTTCGGGTCAACGGGTCACGCTGATAATTGCTTATTAAAATGATACTGTGTCCGGTTAACGAGGTCAATACCTGGAAACCTGTTTTTCGAGATATCGTGGAACCGTGCTTCAAATATCGAAATTTCAATGAAATTCATTTTGCAACGAGTTCATCGGAATAGATTCTATTATTGGCAGCGAGTATAAAAGCAATTAAAGCTATGATCAATTTCGCGCGAGCATAAATATACATATACTAATAAATAACGTATCGTGAAGATACATCTGGATTGCGGAACATTCTGAGAAATGGAAATTATTAACAGTAATCAAAGTTAATTCCAACGTTAACGATATTCAAAGAAACATAACACGTACAGGAAATTCCTGGAGTCCGTCTGGTAGCTCATTAACTTCCAAAAAAAGGAAGTTACAGGAACGAATACAAGCGTATGCGAGCGAATTAAACGCACGCAGAAATGAAACAAAAGTACGAATACAGCAATATTTACACCGCGATAATGAAAGTGGCAAGAACATAGACAGACCGTTTGTAAATTACACGGATAGGCATAAATAATTTTACGAGCTCGAACGATCGCCGACTAACGTTCGCCGTTCATTTACGTGTAAATTAAGCGTGCACTACGATACGTGTCGGTAGCACTTGAAAAAGAAATGCACAATTTATCACGCGACACTCGCGTTTTTGTAGCGTTAATTTATGGGCGCCGGCGCAAGTGTGTCGAAGGGCACGCAAAGATACATCCTTATAGAGTTTCTTTGAAAGGGATTCGAACCTGAGCGTGGTATTGGTTTTCTGAATAGATTTTTCTATGAACATTGTAAAATATCTCAATTTTCAATCTCTTTACAAACTCAAATGTTTGTTAAATGTAAAAATAATACTGACATTTTCGTGTTCTTTCAAATCATTAAATTCGTAAGTTTTCAATGTATCAAGGTAGATTCTATAATTTCTAAGTTGTAATTAAAATCCGGAGGAAACAGTTTCTTCCCTCGCTGGTAATTTGCATCGAGCTCGAAAACTGATACCATATCATCAATAATAAGTCACAGGAAGCACATCTCAATAGTCGTGGCAAGCACGATAATGAACATCCCCTACAGATGAGGCGTTTAACACTCTCATTAGTTATCCAGCCGTCCGTTTATCCTTATAAATCGATAGGATATCTCACTTTCCGTGTACCGTGTTGAAAATTTCCCAAGAAGATGAAAATGAACGCGTCAATTTCGAAGCGTCTCGAAGCCGGTTAAGAATAAAGGCAACCCGTCCAAGATCTCTGGTAGGAGATAAAACACCGAACAAACCTGCCTATCAACGATGCATGTCGGTCAAGCATAAGCAAGACTTTAAAGAAACGAACCTCGAAGCGGTGTGCGTCGGTTAAACGATAAATCAGTTCGTCTTTATCACGGGTTAGCCGTGGGTAATATATTCCGGTCAGATGTAGGAAGAAATGATCAAGGGCGTCTCCTTGGTTCAGGAAAAAGCGGTAATTTCTCTATCGAACTGTCGTAAATAATAAGCTACGGAAAGATTATGCCATACGTAGGTACGTATCTACTGAGCTGAGTGCCAACTGCATTGCTGTATGCAAATCAGTGCTGAACTAATTACTAGATAAATGGTCTAACTCCATTTTATTGCTGTTTCGCCGAGTAAATGAGATGGGGAAGGTACACGTATCGGTGTCGTTTATGAGAGTCCCGTTTGATCGACGCTTGAATTCAATTTTATTTTGCGTGGAAGCAGTCATTTGAAGTTTCTGTAATTGCTACTGATCTTCAAGTTCTGTGTAATGGGAGGATTAAGTTGAGATGAAGCTGTGCGTGAAGGTGTGCTGAGTGGCGAGGTAATAGAGATTCATGGAGAATTCAATTTTATAACTTTTCAAGTTTTCAAATTCTTAATTTGTCAAGTTTTCAAATTATCGAGTTTTCAGCTTTTTAGATTTTTATGTTTTCAAATTATCGAGTTTTCTGCTTTTCAGATTTTTAAGTTTTCAAATTCTTATATTTTCAATTTTTCAAGTTTTCAAGTTTGCAAGTTTCTAATCTTTTAAGTCCTCAACTAATTAATTCTTCAATTTTTTCAGTTCTTTATTGTTCGAATTGTTCAGTTCTTCAATGTTTCAATTCTTCAATTCTTCAATTCTTCAATTCTTTAATTCTTCAATTCTTCAATTCTTCAATTCTTCAATTCTTCAATTCTTCAATGTTTTAATTCTTCAATTCTTTACTTCATTAAATATCAAATGAACATCCTCTAATACATTTTGTGTGTACATACATCAAATTTGCGTATGAAATATATACCAAGAAAAGTTTCAAAAATAGCACATTTTTGTTGTGCTTTTCAAACAAAAATTGTCAAAATCCGTAACCTAATTTCTTTTACGTGAATCACCTGAATCCCTCCACTATTCATGCTCCGCACCTTCATTTCGCGGTATCCTGTCAGCGCGTTTCTGTTATCACCACTGTCACGATAGTATCGTCCTCGTGTCCGACAGCATTTCCTTAATCGGCTTAACCAGTCGGTAGCATCGATGCAGTTAGTGTTTCGCGCACTTTGGCATCACGACACGATCGCGGTATCTTTGTCGTCGCATCTCGTGCTGCGAAAAGCAAACCCGACCGCGATCTCATCAACCGTATAATAGGGCATACGTCGGACGAGCTCCCGACGTGCTCATATTTGACTCTCGGGGCCCCACGAGGGTCCGTTACGTGGAAAGGCAATTCCGTTCTCGTGTATCATAAAGTGCGAGTGCCATTTCGAGCGCGCAGGAAACGCGGCCGACCGAGCAGAAGCGTTCCCGAGCGAGATCATAAAAGGGGATACGCAATGAGAACCGAGTGAACTTCAAAGTCGTGTCGCAACTATGATCTCTTTCGTTTTGCTTGACACTCGGTTCGCGACGGTTGTGCAAAGAAAGGCTAACAAGCGAAACGTTGTTACTTGTTGGTCGCTTAAGAGGAAAAACGTGTTACTTTGTGGGACGAAATTCGATAGCTGGATTTTAGAGATCACGAGCTGTCTAGTTTATCGATAGTTGACATACTTTTATGCGGAGAAAATTAGGTCAAACTTGTTGATTTGATAATGTCTAACGATTGTAGGTTTGGCTAACTCACCTTGACACTATACCGCTGTCAACATGTTATAGACGATAAAATTTGTTAACGATTTTATTTAATTTTTTACTTGGTGTTACGAAAAAGTCTGATTAGCGACTTTAAGAACTTCGAGCAAAATATGTTTGTACTCAGTATAGAAATTTACAGGGCGTCTCACAAGTAGTGTAGGTCCCTGAAATAAAGGGTAGCTGACGCGGAAAACGCGGACCAATCAGAGCGCGAGGATTACGCGCGCGCAGCGAGAGCGACACCTTTGAGCATAATGGCTGCGGGGGCGTAATCCTCGCGCTCTGATTGGCCCGTGTTTTTTCTTAATAATTCAAAAACGGAGCTTCAAACCCCATTTTTGCAAAGGGAAATCTTATTCAGAATCACGTCAGCTACCGCCCATTTCAGGGACCTACGCTAGTTGTGGGACACACTGTATATTGAAATACTGAATGACAGTGTATATAATATAATACTTAATGTATGTATATTGCTCTATAATTTCGAAGTAACTCGAGAATTACAAAATTTGTAATTTCAAAGCTGAGATACACGAGGCACCTATAGTTACACAGTACAGCCATACAATATTCTCCACAAATATTATTAATAGATGCATAGTAATCGTTCATACTCGTGACGTGTCGATATTCTCATCGTGATTTCGAAAATACAAGAATCAAGAGCGTTCGTTTATTGAACCGGTGATTGTTGCAAAAGGAGCAAGCAATGGCGAGCTCTCGAAGTCGATTGGCATGCTACTTTTTACTTCAATCGTACCTGGTGCATCCTGATCGAGACAGCTGCTTCTCCTTGCACCGAACAGGTTACTTTGTAATAGAAATTGCTCGAGTAATCCATAGAATTGATGGTCTTTTGACCGAGTAAAATACATATCACGAGAGAACAAAAAATTAATGGAAAAACGGAAATGAAAAATGAAATTTCAAGTGACATAAATATTTAGTGAGGTTGCTTATCAGAAAAAGTTTGGTACTTTATGACAAATGTAAATATACAGTTACTATAAAATTAAGTTATAAATAAATGAAATAAAAAATTGTATAGAAATTATACAAGTAAATTATAATGAGCATTAAAATTATAAAATAAATGAAGAACTAACATTAACACTACCAAAAAGGTTGCATGACCTTCTTACAAGTTTTTCATTTTAATTTACAAAATTTATTAAAATAATTTTTTTGGAATCTCTGTTAATCTTCATGAAAATACTACATTTTTAATTTCTACTCATTTTTAATTTCAGAGTATGCATTACTTTAGTGTTAAATTATGAATGAAAAATGAAATTGTTAACGAATGCACAATAAAATTATAAAATAATAAACAATGAAATTATAAACGACAATGAACAACTTCTCACATGAAAATACTACAATTACATTATAAAGTGAACAATGAAACCGATACAGTATAATTTGAAAATGAGGTGTATATTTTACTTGTTTGAAAACCTTCCTTCAGAAAGTGACCCGTTGAACTTTAAGACAGTTTTATCGATTAATCAAACGAAAGGGGAACAGGAGAGTGGAAATAATTTGTAACATGGATCGTGTAACGAAATTGCAAATGTCGGCATGTTAATGGTTCTTTGACATTTTGCGTTGTGCATGAATTTGCAATAGACTTGCATCGTTTCAGGTGACAATAATTGCACAAATGCGACGAGAAATTATTACCAGGATAAACGACCTTTAGAAATCAACTTACGCACACGAATTTTATTAGCTTCGTTATTTATATCTTCCTTTATGTTCATAGAAAAATTGCAGTGCTGTTAGGAGTCTTTTGAGGTGCTGATGTTAATCAATGTCCTGGGGTGTCATAATTATTTCTGACTTTATTTGATGTTGTGTTAGGTGAATTCTTGTTTATATAGATATACCATAGATATCTGTTATAGTGTATAAGTGCGCGGTGAGGTAGTGTATAGTGTATAGGTATAGTTAGGTTTTTGGTAATTTATTGAATTTTTAAATTTCTAAGCCCCTAAGTTCTTGAATTTTCAAATTTTCCAATCCACAAGTTAAATTTTCCAAGTTCCCAAATCCCAATATCCCCAAATGCCAATATTCTCAAATACCAATATCCCCAAATGCCAATATCCACAAATCTCCAAATCTTCAAATCCCAATACTCCCAAATCCCAATACTCCCAAATCCCAATACTCCCAAATCCCAATACTCCCAAATCCCAATACTCCTAAATCCCAATACTCCCAAATTCTCAAATTCCCAAATTCTCAAATTCCCAAATTCTCCAAATCCCAAATTCCCAAATTCCCAAATTCCCCAATTCCCAAATCCCTAAATTCCCAAATTCCCCAATTCCCAAATGCCTAAATTCCCAAATTCCCAAATTCCCAAATTCCCAAATTCCCAAATCCCTAAATTCCCAAATGCCTAAATTCCCCAATGCCTAAATTCCCAAATCCCTAAATTCCCAAATCCCTAAATTCCCAAATCCCAAATTCCCAAATCCCTAAATTCCCAAATGCCTAAATTCCCAAATTCTCAAATTCCCAAATTCCCAAATTCCCAAATGCCTAAATTCCCAAATTCCCAAATTCCCAAATTCCCAAATTCCCAAATCCTTAAATTCCCAAATGCCTAAATTCCCAAATCCCAAATCCCAAATTCTCAAATCCCCAAATCCCCAATTTCCCAATCTCCAAATTCTCAAATTTCCACACACCAAATTTGCAATTTTCACTCCAAGAAAATGTTTTATTGCATCTTTCCTGCATCGCCACTTTCTCGTGATAAACTCCATGAAAACAGTAAAGATGAACAGTGAAAACACCTGCGGTGAACTGACACTGAATTGCATAAGAAGCCCATTATTTTTCGAGGCAATAGTTTTTCGTAGAAAATTGTAGCCCGTACAAAGAGTCACGTATACAAAGCGAACCACTGTACGAATGCATCTGTTGGCCAACAACTATTGGAGAGATCGATCGCTCTTTATATAGAGCATCGTTGTTAACGATCTTCCTGCAGCGTGCAGTACACCATTGTGTATCGGTTCGATGCAATGGTGGATAAAATCGAATGAAAGCGTAGGTAACGGGGGGCTCGTATAAAAACGAGACGCTAGGTGCAATCGTAATTGAAGATTGGACACGGAACAGCGGGTTAATTGCATCTCTATATCTTCGCATTGTTGGCGTAATCTCGCATTAGTTTCTTTGACATGTGTACGTGGAAGTTTCGTGCGAATGCTTGGTACGTATCTGAGGCGGTAGTTATAAGGGATGGTGTTTTAACCCTATGCAATTGAAGTTTTCTTCTCTTGGATGAAAAATCAGAAACGATTTCTCTTATATGAGAGAAATACGTGAAAATGATCAAAAATATGTTAAAAGTTTGCATTATGTATAGATTTAGTGTATACTCATGTTCGTTAAATTTTTGTGGCTAAACAATTCTGCGGAGATAAGTATTTAGGTTCCTTGAAAAATTGACATTCCTGGGAAAATTCACGTTCCTTGGAAAACTGACATTCTTTGGAAAACTTACATTATTTACAAGATTCACACCTTCTGGGATTTTCACATTTTTTGAAAAAGTTACGTTTCTTGGAAAAATTGATGTTCCTTAGAAAATTCACATTCCTTGGAAAACTGACATTCTTTGAAAATTCATATGGAAAAACTCACATTCCTTAGAAAATTTACATTGGAAAACTCACATTCCCTGGAAAACTGACATTCAACGAAAAATTGATATTTTTTGGAAAATCTATATTCCTTTGAAAATTGACATTCCTCGGAAAATTCACATTCCTTGGAAAACTGACATTCTTTGAAAAATTGATATTTTTTGGAAAATCTATATTCCTTTGAAAATTGACATTCCTTGGAAAATTGATGTTCCTTGGAAAATTCACATTCCTTGGAAAATTCACATTCCTTGGAAAACTGACATTTTTGTAAAATTGATATTTTTTGGAAAATCTATATTCCTTGTAAAATTGACATTCCTTGAAAATTCACATTGAAAAACTCACATTCCTTAGAAAATTTACATTGGAAAACTGACATTCGACGAAAAATTGATATTTTTTGGAAAATCCATATTCCCTTGAAAATTGACATTCCTTGATAAATCTACATTCCTCAGAAAATTTACATTCCTAAGAAAATTCACATTCCTCACAGAACTGACATTCAGACAAAATTTAATTGAATTCGACTAATGCAATGAAGTGCAAAGTAAGAATCTTATTGCATAAATCGTTCAACATTCCCCATTGAAAGTATATCTCGTTGTCAAGGAACACCTTAACCGAAAGAAGACGAACAGTTTCAGCAGAGAGTAGTTGTTTCTCGGCAAGGAAACTAAATATGTTGGTGGATAATTGACGGTTGCTCGGTTAACGAACAAAGTCCATTGAAATCGAAAGATATTGGACGTGTAACAGGGACGGTCATTGCACGCGAAGATCGAAGCAACATCCTGTCTTTGCTGTAGAGGAACAGCACGATCCATGAAAGTGGTTCACAGTTGTTGCTTTCGAAACCACTCACGATTACGTTACAAACCAATGGGCCATCGATTATTCTCGCGAGTTCGACGTTTAGGAATAATTTCATTATTTCTTAATAGCGAGCGAGGATAATTATATGGGATATGTTAAACGTACCTTATTACGATATAATTGATTATAGCTGTAGACAATTGATTGGCAACTTTCCTCTTGCCGATGGTTTGCAGAGGTTGTTGTTTTAAATAGGGAGCGATTTGGGGAGTTGGAGGATCAAAGGCTTGAGAGGTTGGGAATTCAGAGATATGGGATTTGGATGATTGAGAATTTGGAGATATGTGGATTTTGAAATTTTGAAATTTGGAAGTTTTGGAATGAAGAAAATTTGGAATTTGGATATTTGGAAATTTGGAAGTTTTGGAATGTAGAAAATTTGGAATTTGGAAATTTGGAAATTTGGAAATTTGGAAGTTTTGGAATGTAGAAAATTTGGAAATTTGCAAGTTTTGGAATGTAGAAAATTTGGAATTTGGAAATTTGGAAATTTGGAAATTTGGAAGTTTTGGAATGTAGAAAATTTGGAATTTGGAAATTTGGAAATTTGGAAATTTGCAAGTTTTGGAATGTAAAAAATTTGGAATTTGGAAATTTGGAAATTTGCAAGTTTTGAAATGTAGAAAATTTGGAATTTTGAAATTTTAGAGTTTGGAAATTTGAGAAGTTGGAACTTTGAGAATTTGGAAATTTAAAAATTCCCTTTAGTCCCCAAAATGTCCCTATTCGAGTGTCTATGCAGTTCCCAGGCTATCTCCGAAAATGATAAACTGTTATTAGAGAAGTAAATACATTTGTAAGGAAAGTTAAAAAGACATATGAAATACATGTTTGGAAATCGCAAAGTCGTATGTAACACGGAATTAATTTATTGATATAGGGAAACGAGTTACTTACAATCTATTAATACAGAAGATACCTTATCGAACGTTAATGTCAAACAGAAGATTAATATTAATTATTTTCACGGAAGAGATCTCTTTAGAGAACCTGTTTAAACGGAAATACGACCTATTTATCGAGCCTTGCACTTTCTCCCAATTAAAACATCCATATCTTTCGTGTTGTTCGATCAACAAAAAGTAAGAACATCGCAACTTCATACTGATCTATAAATATCTTGTTTACTTTTGCTCTTACTTCAAGTTCTTCATTTTCTTTATTTAGAGAAGAGACATCAAGATTATACTTTCCTCTATCTTTAGAGTAAACGAGCGATTACTGTACGATGTAAAAATAAATAAGGCAAAATTTACTATTTTTTTGTACATTTTTGATAGATTTATTTATGCAGAATGGTAGAATGCATGTTTAAAATGCTTTAAAATATACTTTCAAGAAATTGAATTTTCAGGAGTGTAAGTTTTGGAATTGGGAAATTTTTAAGTTTGAGAATTTGAGTAGTTCAAAATATTCTAAATTTTTAATTTTTTAATTTCCAAATTCTCAAGGTTCCTGAATTCCCAAATTCCCAAATTTCTAAACTTCCAAACCCCTACATTCCTAAATCCCCAAATACATAAAGTCACAAATTTCCAAATTTCCAAATCCTCAAATTTCCAAATCACCAAACTCCATAAATCCTTAGGTTCCCAAATTCTTAAATTCCCCAAACCTCAAATTCCCAAATTCCCCAAACCTCAAAATCCCAAATTCCCAAATTCCCAAATCCTCAAATCTCTAAATCCTCAAATCCCTAAAATCACATAATCATCTAATCACCAAATACCCCAAACCCCTAAGTCCGCAAATTTTTAAATTCCCCAAATTCCCAAATCCCCAAATCCTCAAATCTTCAAAATCACCTAATCACCTAATCACCAAATACTCCAATCCCTAAGTCCCCAAATTTTTAAATTCCCCAAATTCTTTAATTCCAAATCCTCAAATCCCCAAATTCCCAAATTCCCAAATCCCCAAATCTCCAAATCTCCAAATCTCCAAATCTCCAAATCCTCCAATCCCCAAATCTCCAAATCCTCAAATCTCCAAATCTCCAAATCCTCCAATCCCCAAATCCCCAAATCCCCAAACCCCCAAATCCTCAAATCTCCAAAATCACCTAATCACCAAATACTCCAAACCCCTAAGTCCCCAAATTTTTAAATTCCCCAAATTCTCTAATTCCAAATCCTCAAATCCCCAAATTCCCAAATCCCCAAATTCCCAAATTCCCAAATTCCCAAATCCCCAAATTTCCCAAATCCCTAGGTCCTACGTTCTGATATTCCCCAAACCCCAAATTCCCAAATTCCCTAATCCGAAAAATGATTAAACTGTCCTCACACGAGATTAAGAGCTTATCAGTTCCTGTTCGAACGATACGCAGCTACAAATAGCCAGGATATCCTCGAGCAGGAATAAACGTCTTTGCTTAAAACGATACAAGCCAGAGTGCATTGGTTCGCGATGTATACAGTGCATTCCGCTTTTAAGGAGTGGGAGAAGCACACCAGTCAAACTGGTATCATTGTTCCAGGCGTGCACTAACGCATACATATGCATACCAATGCAACTGCTAAGGACAGTTCGAGGATCTTCATGAACGCGTACGATGCCGCGTATTCTTCGTTTTTATCTTTCCTGGCAAATTACCGCGACCTTTTTTTATTTTAATTCAACCCTGCAGCACTGACACGACCATGTAACGGGTTCCCACTTCTAAAATGTCTTATTTCAATTTTGTCTCTCTTTTTTGCATAAATTACTGCTATTATTTCAATGCTTTTTGCGAAATTTTACTCTACGGTACAGCTGTAAATTATGGCTTTTAAAGAATTGCATGGAAATTACATAAAGTGATGTTACGTTTAAAAATTGTAAAAAATTGTGAATTACAGATTCTTCAAATATTTTTGTACAAATGAAATTGGAAGATTTTTCGGATAAATTACAATAAAAATTGTAGAGAGATAATCTGTATATTCAGTTGTGTTATGAGTGTAAATGATGAAAATTATTAGTATGTGAAATTATTGATAGCTTGAAATATTTTGCTATATGACAAATATGAAAATTACAATTTTTATTTTAAATGGAAAGAATTATGATAATATATTATTAGTAAAAAATTTCCTCGCACTTTTCAAACGTAAAAGGTCTTGAGCTCTTCCAGACTAATCGACCAAGCAACCGCGAACATTTTCACTTTTCTCCATAATTATCCCTACTTATAGAAAGTGGAAAAATAACGAAAAACATGAAAAGGTGAACCAGGAGAGTCACGGAGTTAATGATTAGTTAATAATGTGATGTTCTTTATAAACTACGACGCGCACATAAATCAGACATCCGTTGTATAAATCCATGATTGATATTCGACAAGGATTTACAAGGAAAAAATAATAGAAAAATGCAGGAATAACATCGTCGCATAGCACGTCGAACACCGGTTCCTTATGATGCTGTAACAGCTACTGGCATATCCTCAACGATTCCAGGATTATTCGTTTTATCGCGGTTGTATAATTACGGAGAAAGTACGAGAAGATGGTTCCTATTCGTTTTATTGCCACGAAAGAAGCACCGTTACACAACTCGCTTCGTGCGCAACGATTTTATGCGCTGCTAGATGGATGAATGCACGACACGGTGTATGTTCAACACGTTCAAATATACTTTTCTACTTAGAGGAACGAAGGTGAAAAGTCATTTGTCAGTCTGTCAACGAACTGAGGAACACTGATGCGTAAGCTTTGACCTGCTCAAATTGAAACAATGACAAATAACGAATGGGAGGAAATTATATTTAACTTGGAAATTGGAAAAGTTGATGAAATTTTCACGTTTATATATCTTAATTTAGAAGTTTCTAAATTTGCAAATTATTAAATTGGTAGATTTTTAAAATTGAAATTCGAAGGACACTCAATTTTGAATTGTCAGGATAGCATGTTAAATTTTACAATTTCTAAACTTGAAATTTGAATTAAATTTTTATGTTTTGAAGTTTTTAATTTATAAATTTATAAATTTAAGGTTATAAAACTAACAGATTTATAAATTGAATAATTGAATATTATTAATTACTAAATTTGAAAATTTAAAATGATCAAATTATTATATTTCTAAGAATTTTATAAAATTACCAAATTTTTTCCAATGTTCAATTTTTATGAATTTTCCATATACCCAAAGCTATGAAATTTTAAAACTCCAAATTTCTAAATACATAAATATCCAATTCTGCAGATCTCCAAAATTCCAAATTCTCAAATATCCAAATGTCAAAAATTCCAAGATTCCAACTTTTCAAATCTCCAAATCTACAATTATCAAAAATTCCAAGTTTCCGATTCTTCAAATCTCCAAATCTACAAATCTCAAAAATTCCAAGTTTCCAACTCTTTAAATCTCCAATTCTCCAAATTTCTAAATCCTCAAATTTCCAAATTTCCAAATTCCCAAATCTCCAAATCTCCAAATCTCTAAATCCCCAAATTCCCAAATTCCCAAATTCCCAAATTCCCAATTTCCCAAATTTCCAAATAGCCAAATCTCCAAATCTCTAAACCTTCAAATCTTCAAATCCCCAAATTTCCAAAATTCCAAATCCCTAAATTCCCAAATTCCCAAATTCCCAAATAGCCAAATCTCCAGATCTCCAGATCTCTAAATCTTCAAATCTCCAAATCTCCAAATCCCCAAATTTCCAAAATTTCAAATTTCTAAAATTCCAAATCCCTAAATTCCTAAATCCCTAAATGCCCAAATTCCCAAATTCCCAAATCCCCAAATTCCCAAGTTCTCAAATCCTAAAAACTCAGAACTCCCCATAAGCAATCACAAAAATATCCAACTCACAAGTCACAGTTCCCTAATTAAAAACCTGCAATAAAATATTGCTGTATATATCCAAATTACAAGATTTACTCAGTTTTACGACTGATCTCAGCGATGTTTACTCAATTTCACACTTTTACGACTGCAAAGTACAAAAAGTCTGTTTATAAATAACTCGGGCCTTTTCGCGTATTACTGTTACTCAAACATAAAGAAATTTATGTTTTCGATGGGTTATCGCGAATGGTTGATCAGCCAATGGTACATGGACTCTTCCATAGCTTCTTCGGTTAAATCAAATATTTAATAACGTCGAAAAAAACATACTGGTCGCCGGAATAAACGAGCTGTTGTCTGGTTTTTAAGGATTGAACGGAAGCCAGCGAAATATAGTCAGCCGGCCAAATAAACGAGATATCGCGGACAAAAATATGGGATCAAAGTCACGTAGTTTGCTAAATTAAATCTCACTCGACACGTAAAAACATCGTAAACTCCCATGTCGCGTTTCTTTTTGGTCCTTAGAACACCTGGGGCTGGCGCATCGATCTGCGGAATTTTACCTGTTCCGAGGCCTCTAATGCATGGTTACTCTCTCACAATGGCGTCGGACACCATTCATTCGAATTTAAACAAAGCTTCCTTTATTGTGTATGTAAATAATTGGATTTGCAAGTGATTTTCTTGCGTCGATTGTACTAGGTGCAGGTACGAAGTCAACGTCTCGAATACATTACCTCTAGTCATTACTTTTAGTTATATTTCGTTGTGTCATAAAATACTGTACTATATATACGTGAAAGTATACATACATAAGAAACTATAACACTGCATGTAAGTATACGTGATTGTATTCTCTTATGTTCACAAATGACACAGAAGGATTTTGTGTATTTAATATATATGAGGATATTTGAAATAATTATTACCTACATATCACTAAATGATGCTTTAGTACAGACACCAAAATCTAAAGCACCAAATACTGCACCTACTCTAACATTCGGTCATAACAAGACATGTCGGTTCATAAAAACATGTACTGTTTAAGTTCAAAACGTGAACAGTAGACATCTACTGTTCAGGAGAACTTTCAACTCCTATCCCGAATCTGCAAGCGTGTTAAAAAAATCCCTCAAGGACGTATGATAATCGTTCCTTGGCCGAAGGAACCCTTGAAAGACGTCTGACGGAGGGCGCCCAGTCGAAACCCGGTTCGAAAAACGAACACTCGGTCCATGAACGCCTATGTTCCTCTAAAAAGCTATTTTCAGGCCTCTCATAATTATAGACCTTTCAGGATGAGGCCGGTATACAATGCAGAAAGAATAACGTGTACCAAATTCCTCGCGGCAGAGTCTCTCGAAAACGCGAGGCCCATAAGCTTCCTACATAAATCTTGTCCTCGGAGCGGAATCGTGAAGGTGGATCACCGAAGGAAATCTTGAAGAACGGGTACGCATAGATTATCGAAAACAACCGAGTGGCCTAGACCGTGTCGAAATTTATCGGATTTACTGAACGGTACGTCGGATTTTCGATCCACTCCGGTCTGCCACAGATATCTCATAGTGTTACGAGACTAAACGAATTGGACTCGGTTGTATATACATGTGGTGGTGTTTTACGATACGCGACCCAATAATTTTACGGACATATTTGGAACAGCGTGAAAATGTTAGAAATGCAAGTTATTGTACTGGGATTACTAGCATTATAATAACAATAAATTTCGCGAAACAATAGCGAATGAGGTAACAAAATTAGCTGTAACATTCATTTTGATGTATGGTTAGGTATGATATAGCACGGGGTGATACAATGTGTGGCAATATACCGTGTGGGAATACAATGTGCGATCATATGTGGCACATGGCAATGTAACGTATGGTGATTCAATAAGTAACGATATTTGACGCCTGGCAATATAACGTATGGCGATATAACACGAGGCGATATATGGCGCGCGGCAATATAACGCGTGGTGATACAATGCGTTGCAATATATGACGCGTGGCGGTATTACGCGAGGCAATATATGATGTGTGGCAATATAACGCGTGGTGATACAATGCGTTGCAATATATGACGCGTGGCGGTATAACGCGAGGCAATATATAGCGCATGGCAATATAATGCGTGGTGATACAATGCGTTGCAATATATGACGCGTGGCGGTATAACGCGAGGCGATATATGGCGCGTGGCGATATAACGCGTAGTGATACAATGCGTTGCAATATATTGCGCGTGGCGGCATAACGCGAGGCAATATATGGCGCATGGCAACATAATGCGTGGTGATACAATGCGTTGCAATATATTGCGCGTGGCGATATAACGCGAGGCGATATATGGCGCGTGGCAATATAACGCGTGGTGATACAATGCGTTGCAATATATGACGCGTGGCGGCATAACGCGAGGTAATATATGGCGCGTGGCAATATAACGCGTGGTGATGCAATGCGTTGCAATATATGACGCGTGGCGGTATAACGCGAGGCAATATATGGCGCATGGCAATATAACGCGTGGTGATGCAATGCGTTGCAATATGACGCGTGGCGGTATAACGCGAGGCAATATATGGCGCGTGGCGATATAACGCGTGGTAATACAATGCGTTGCAATATATGACGCGTGGCGGTATAACGCGAGGCAATATATGGCGCATGGCAATATAACGCGTGGTGATACAATGCGTTGCAATATATGACGCGTGGCGGTGTAACGCGAGGCAATATATGGCGCGTGGCAATATAGCGTGGTGATACAATGCGTTGCAATATATGACGCGTGGCGGTATAACGCGAGGCGATATATGGCGCGTGGTGATACAATGCGTAGTAATATATAATGCGTGGCGATACAATGCGTAGTAATATATAATGCGTGGCGATATAGCGTATGTTAATATGTATAGCGCGTGACGATATATGATACATCGCAGTATAGAGCGTAGCAATATAGTGCAACAATATATAGCACATGGCAATATAGCATGTAGTGCCATGCAACGCGCATTATACAATATAACGATATACGACACGTAGTGATAAAGAACTGAGTAATAAATGGCTCATAGCAATATATCGAATGGCTTTATAACACGTGTCTATATGCACAGTTCATAGTCATAACAGTTGAAGTGAATTATATGCGTTATTAAACGCGCAACTTCCAGTATTCAACAAAATATTTCGTGAGACGCGTGATTTTTCTAATATTAAATAGCCTGATACGCGGCACAGATTTAGTGCCTTAAATTGCCGCTTCCACGTATACTATCGTAAACCTGTCTGGCGAGAAGAATATGCCGATTTAGAAATACACCGCGGATCCATCGTGAATATCAGACCAAAGCAGCAACGCGGCTATGCGGTGCAAATAAAAGCAAAACAGAAATACCGGTAAATCGTCGTAAATTTCATGGTTGTAAATGCCATTCAAACATCCCCCTTTACATTTCCTTCACCGTGCCAGTTTGCCTGCGGTGCACGTCGATTGCCTGCAAAATTCTTTCACAGTCTACTACCGCTTTAAATATGTACTGATACTTTGCTATTTCCTTCCTCCAATACGCAACAAAATCACGTAGTACTAATACTGCATCGAGTTCTGTCGAGTTCGAGTTCTTTTCAATATTTGTAGTCAAACATACTATTTAACATAAACATTTAAAATATACAAATGTATATACCACAGAACCTGCAAAAATGCTAAAAAATTCTCTCACAACTCGTGTCTCTTCTCTCACAACCGAAACGTCTTATTTCGGTGTAAAAAGATTGTTCTGCTATCGAGAAAAATGTTAGATCTCTGTCATGAATCCCGAGAGTGAACAGCTGCCAGTGAAAAGCTTGCACTTCATCTTTCCGCGAATTAAAAAACTTGTTCGAGCTTCGACGGAAACGCGTTCGATGGCCGCGCGTTTCCATAATCCTCGCGAGCGCACGTGGTATCGCATCGGAAAGGGCATAGACAGGGACCGCAGCACATTTCTAAGATCGGTCACCAATAAATATCAAACTTTCATTTGCAGATACCGAGGCAGCATTCTGTATAGCGTCGCTTCTAGCCGGATTGCCTTATGCAGACAAAAGGTACGTGTACCTACGATCGCCGGTATCCATCGATATACTGTTCGGCACGGTGAAAAAAAAAGTCGGAACGTTTGCTCGGAGGATCCGTTCTTCGATCGTTTCGCGAAATCAATTAACCTTTAGATCGAAGATATTCCAGTCTAACTTCATTTCCATGTCATTCCGTTCTTGAACGAAGACGTGCCCTGATCAAAATGACCGGTTTCCTGTTTCGATGCATTTCCTGTTAATTAAATTATCTTTAACTTATCAGACGAATAGATAATGCATTAAAGAGGTACACCACAAGTACACAAGTTCCACTACGAGTACTTTGAGTTATGCTAAAAGTACCTGTTACAACGCATGGATTATATAAATGTCATGCGCAAAATTTGTTTCTCGGTCGACGTGAAATACCACGAAATAATCTACGAACGTCTGAAAAATACGTACAACATCCGAACGTGTTCAAAAACGAATGTACACATTACTATTTTATTAATCCGAGCATAAATTGCGTACTCGTCCCTTTAAAGGCAACAACAGGAGCAAAAGGAAAATGAAAGTGAGGGCTGTCTCGGTATAAGGTAAAGCAAGAAGATATTCACGGGAATTTAGTAGGAATATCCCATGGCCACCAGCGGCGTGTATACGGACTCTAAATACAGCCACCTCGGGATACCCCTTGCTGGCAGGATCTAGCCAAACGTGTTCTGCAGCTAAGGGGGAGAAGATTGGCCGTCAGTCACCGCGCCAATGGATGCATTGTATCTCCACTAAAGCCTAGCCGGATCTTCCTTCCAGATAACGAACATGATCTCGATTGCATCCCCACCTCACTATATTTGTAATGAATCATTTACTCGATATGAAATATTGTGTGGAAGAATTATTTCAGAGGAAACTGGTCTTTTACTGAGGTTACAGTGGTATATTAAAATTGTATGTCTAGATAAGTCTGGGTGTATAGGTCTCGGTATCAATTCCTTACATCTTAAGACTATAAAGCTCTAGTTCCCTACATCCCAAATTCTTACGTCCCAATTTCCTAAATCCCTAATTTTCTACGTCTTAATTCCCTACATTCCAATTTCCCTTGTCCCAATTCCCTACATCTTAATTCTCTACGTCCCAATTTCCTAAATTTCCAATTCCCTACATTCCAATTTCCTAAGTCCTCAATTCCCTACGTCTTAATTTCCTATGCCCCAATATCCCAACCCCCCAATTTCCTACATCACAATTCCCTACGTCTCAATTTCCTAAATCCTCAATTCCCTACGTCCCAATTTCCTATACCTCAATATCCTAAACCCCCAATTCCCTAAATCCCCAATTCCCTAAATCCCCAATTCCCTAAATCTCCAATTCCCTACATCCCCAATTCCCGACGTCCCAATTTCCTATGCCCCAATATCATAAACCCCCAATTCCCTAAATCCCCAATTTCCTATGCCCCAATATCCTAAACCCCCAATTCCCTAAATACCCAATTCCCTAAATCCCCAATTCCCTACATCCCCAATTCCCCACGTCCCAATTTCCTATGTCCCAACATCATAAACCCCCAATTCCCTACGTCCCAATTTCCTATGCCCCAATATCCCAAACCCCCAATTCCCTAAATCCCCAATTCCCTAAATCTCCAATTCCCTACATCCCCAATTCCCCACGTCCCAATTTCCTATGTCCCAACATCATAAACCCCCAATTCCCTAAATCCCCAATTCCCTAGATCCAAATTTCCTACGTCCCAATGTCCTATATCCCAATTTCCTACACCCCAAATCCCAAAATCAGCAAATACAAAAATCCCCATACCTACAGCTCCCATTACAAATGACATGGCAATCTCAATTTCACTAATATTAATTCTTGAAACGATCCAGCTAATAGTTCTTTAGTAAATATCAGAATGCTTACAAATCAAGTCATCACCACAGTACGGATATTATTGACAAGTACTTTACTCACGTGCATCAAAGACAGAAAGGAAATACAAGCACGTAGACTAAAGAGCTGTTCCACCGGCAGCGTAAGCCCACAATTATACAGTAATTATCCCTACACCCTTCATTAACTCGTATATTGATATATTGCAGAGCTGACGAGAAGAACAACCCACCCATGCTCGTAAATTATTAGTCAATTTCAAATTATTCGCCACTTGAAATTTAGTTGCTTCGTTTCTCGATTCATTCGCCACACTGTACTTATCTCCTCTTGTGTCTTTATTTCGTGTTACATTTTACGGAATTAAAATCGCGATGTATTTTTTATACTTATTCAAGTTTAATGATTTTCTGCTTCAATTTACTGACACGGCATTTCGTGAAGTATGGATAAATATTGCATATGTATTTTTATAATTTATTAATCTTTTATGGTCAACCGTAAATGCTACTCGTTAACGCTTTAAGACTCAATATTTTTTGTTTGAAAATTAAGAATGAGAAATTGAAATAGTCTTGGAATATTTTAAACATGAAAACTTGTTAAGAAGATATGTAGGGAAGAAGTACTTGATGTTGGGATAAGAGCCGATAAAAATTTTAATTATATTAACTCACGTTATCTGCAGCGTTGACATCGATTTCTCGAAGCAGCAATGTTTCACACACGTCCAGGTGGCCAGCTGCAGCTGCCAATAAAAGAGGACCCCTACCATTCTGCAATATTAACATACCAATTTGAATTGATACTCATTCGCGAAGGTAATAAATATTCATTCAAATGAGTGTTAAAATATGCGTTTTGAACGTTGTTGTAGCTCCTGTTTCAGCATCAGTCAGAAAAGGGAAACACGTGTAACGCGAAAATGCATTTCGACGATAAATTCAACGTACAGTCATTCTACAACGGAATAATTAGCGACGTAATTAATCGATCGTCGTATTTCCGTGTGTAATACACGCGTTTCCCTCGTCGAATTAGCGTGCACGATTCAACGAGGCTAAATTAGCCGAACAAAGAATTCGAGCAACAAAACCTCGACTCTGTTCCACGAATCCTTAACCTGTCTCTACTAATTTTCATACGCATTACGTCCCATAATATATTACGGTAATTTATTTGTATCAAAATAAAAATGACGCATAACAAGAGATTTAAAATTTTAATGTTTCTATTAGTTACCCTCTGTCAACGTAAATATATTATACAACCTGTGTATTACTGTAATCACTGTTAAACCATAAACATCTAATATCGACGACAGTTAATAATTTTAAGATGGGTAGCTAAAAATGTTGAACGACCACTTAACGCGGGCATCCGACTTTTCTTGCCGGATATCGGACACGTATGTTGGAGAAAATTAATAAATGACACGATATATCATTTTGACACGTTGCTAACCTATGCTAGGATTTCCTGCGAGCTTGTGCATCGTAGCCTCGAGCAACAGTACGAACTAACTTGGCCTATTAATGAAGAAGTATATCTTGGGTACTCTGGATACGGAAAAAACGCAATATATCAAGTAACAAATAGTCGCGAATATAAATCAAACGAAGGAAACTTATGGGTAACATCAATTTTATTTGTGTTAAATTGTGATGTACGAATTCTTTCGTTCGCAGACTACTCGTGATTTCTACGTAGTTCACGAAAGCTGCTGTCTGCAACTTTGCATATAATTCTATGATTTTATAAGTTTTTATAATTCCATGATATATACTTCTATTATTTTATGACTTTGTATTTATCAATATATATTTTATGAAGACAAAATTTATTTGGAAAATGTGTTTTATTTGCTGAGAATTTTTATAAGTGGAATATTGAAATCTGCGAGAATAATAAGAATTCTCACGATAGAATATGTTAATGCGGAGAATTTTAATAATAGGATATTACATGTTATAGAAAAATTTGATTTGCTCTCGTCAATGGTTCTGGGGTAAGTGCCAAGAGGTCAAACTTAGTCCTCTTACCAGAAGGCATCCTCGCCTTCCCCACTCCGTGGCCAGATCCTTGAGGAACAATGTCCTATTCATTCCGGCAACGCAACGTCGGGCTGCTTGCCTTTCCCAATTTTCCTCATTCAAACAAATAAGTCTGCAACATCCGATTGCCATGTGACTTCAAGTCACTGGCAATCGTCTGTCGCCCTAGCTGTCCGTTTACAACCATTCACTCGTCCAGACCTCGCACAGTTCATCCCGATCATAAATCGTACGAAAGCAAAATAGCGGCGGGCTAATTGCCTTTGACGACCCTCAAAAATACGTTGGCGCTAACATACAATACTTTGAATTCTCATGACAGAATGTTGTAACAATGTGAATTCCGGTAATAAACTATTCTAATATTGAGAATTTCCATGAAAGACTGTTGCAGTAGTTGGAATTCTCATAAATAGAATACTGCAATAATGTGAATTCTCATAATAGGATACTCCGATAGTGAGAATTTCAATAATAGAATATTACAATAATGAGAATTCTCATAATAGAATAATGTAACAACGTGAATTCCTGTAATAAACTATTCTAATGCTGTAAATTCCCATGAAGGACTATTGCAACTGTTGGAATTTCCATAATAGAATACTGCAATAATGTGAATTCACATAATATAATAATGTAACAACGTGAATTCCTGTAATAAACTATTCTAATACTGTGAATTCCCATGAAGGACTATTGCAACCGTTGGAATTCCCATAATAGAATACTGCAATAATGTGAATTCTCATAATAGAATAATCCAACAGTGAGAATTCCAATAATAGAACATTACAATAGTGAGAATTCTCATAATAGAATAATATAACAATGTGAATTCCTGTAATAGACTATTCTAATATTGAAAATTCCCATGAAAGACTATTGCAACAGTTGGAATTCCCATAATAGAATACTGCAATAATGTGAATTCTCATAATAGAATATTCCAATAATAATAATTTCAATCATAGAATATTCCAACCATAAAAATCTCAATTAAAAAGAATTCTAATAACAAAATATCTCAATAGCATAAATTCCAATAACGTTCCACTAAATAAAAATGAAACAAAAATCCATATCAAGAAAATACGAAAAGAACTAAATTATGATACTATTAATAAGAAAATTTCAATTCTATTAAAAGATCAATTTCTGTTATTTCAATTATTTCGCATAATTATGTGCTACGTTCGGTGGGAATAGATTCTATCTACTTTGCCTACGGCGAACAAAAATAGTATCCGACGATTAATTTCGTCAGTGCAATTAAGGATGAAGTAATTGTAATAAATGCACAGATAATCGACCGTGTTGCCCCGTAGCCGGTAATTCTAACATTTTGACAAATGTTCACCGAACACGCTTATCTCCATTCTCACCGTCGGCGACTGTCACAACGGGGATGCAAATATGTAACCTAATTAATATACCACGTTCGCGACCACCTAATCTCTTTAATCAACCGCACGTTCAATCAATTTGCAACTTCATCAGACTTAATTAAAACTGGAACAAACGCTAATAACTTTGTACGAAAGAATTCACGAATGTCTGTTCACATAATTGGATGTTCTTCCTCTGTTAATTAAATGTTACCGTGGTATTTCGTTTGTTTTGCAGAAATTTCTTTCTGGGATATGCAACATTTATAATCTTGATTTATGAACTCATTCATTTGCGTCTATATGCAATGCTTTTGAACAACACGGTAAAAGCGATAGGTACGAGACAATTTAAATGTAATGAAAATTAGAGACAAGTACATGAATGTGAATGTAAAATGAATCTTATAGAAGAAAGTCTTTTTTGCATACATAAAAAATGTAGAAATTAGATATATTTAAGAACATCATTCTGAATATTATGACGGTGTTAAATTCTTTTGTATAAATGTTACTCAAGAATATGAACGTAACACGTTTGTCATGTGTGAAAATAAAATAAAGTTTGAAAAGAAAATTTTTAAGTAACCGAGATTTTAATCTGTGATATTTATAATGTTTTTAAGAATTTTTGCAAAGAATCATTTACTTATGCATATACATATATGTATGAATACATACACACATATGTATATGAATATTTTACTGTACATATGTAAATATCTATACATCAAAAGAGAAATAATATACTATAAAAAGGTGATGAATAATATGCTATAAAAATGTGACGAATAATATACTATAAAGTATTGAAGAAGAATATACTGTAAATAATATAAAACGGAAATGAAGTCACCTCATCCGGTAATGGTTTAATATCTTCGTCAAGGAGACGCGCAACTCGTGCAACGTCGCCACGTGCGGCCGCCTCGCGCAACTTTTCTGCCATTCCAGCCACGCATCTACAAAAGAAAAGGAAATGTACGGTCATTACAGGAATTCGTTGGAAACTCGGTGCTTTACGTTCTATGATTACAGATTGTTACGTCAGTTAGGTATGCGAATATCTTATTTCCAAATAAAATCACTGTATTCGCCACTCGATTTTATTTTTCCTGACGATTTCAATCATGCAAGCAATAATGCACATTTCTGACGAGAAATCTCATGAATTCTATTGACATACATTGTGTCTAGTTTCAAAATCGGTTGCATTCCATAATTTTACGAAAAATAAAATTCATCACTTCATTGCAACAATTTTTTTTAAATAATTACTTCACCGTAACAATTTTTTTTAAATAAATAAAATATCAAAAGAAATGTTAAGGTACACCTACAACAACTTCTGGTAGTATAAATGAAATATAGTAATAAGTACTCTAAAATACCTCTTTCAATAAATAGTAATTTTTAAACGAAATAATACGAATCTCTAGAAAGATCAGAACAGTAGACACTGAATTATTAAAAGCAATAATGTAAGGATATATGAATTGCTCATAAAAGTAGCGTTTTAATTGCATTATTTCTTTGATCTTTATCGCAGTATCTACAGGTTCACGAATACAGCAATACTTGACGTTTATACGAGACTAATTTGATCAATTTTAATTTTTCACCGAGGCGTTTAAACCCACGAACACTGGTGCACGGTTCACACGAGAAACTTGCAAAAGAATCCAGGTTTCCGGCGGATGTCAACCGGTTAAGTTCACGTATGAAACGGAGCTCGTATGAAAAAGAAGACACTAAAAACAAATATCAGCGAATGGCAGATAATATTCGATAACAACAACAAAAAATGATACTCGCACTTTCTTCCTTGCAATTACGTAATGCAAATGGAACGTTTGGAATCTGGGGGAAAACGGATATCGGTAATGTTTATCGAGAAACAGCAATTCTAATGTGAGAGAGAAATTGAATCGTAATGATATAGTGCGACTTCTGTTTCTGAGATATGGGTTAGTTAAAATGGATTTGAAGATTAAATGACATTTTCTGTTGGGTTATATGATTGTAGTACTTAGTGGGGATTTAGGAATTTAGGGATTTGGGGAGTCGAAAATTTGGGGGTGTGAGAATTTGGGGATCTGAGAATTTGGGGATTTGAGAATTTGGAAGATTAAGAATTTGGGGGATTAAGAATTTGGGAATCTGAGAATTTTAGGGGGATGAAAATTTAGGGGAATCTGAGAATTTGGGGGATTGAGAATTTAGGGGTCTGAGAATTTAGGAGATTGAGAATTTTGGGGATTGAGAATTTGGGGGATTGAGAATTTGGGAGTCTGAGAATTTGGGGGGTTCAGAATTTGGGAGATTGAGAATTTGGGGATATGAGAATTTGGGAATCTGAGAATTTTAGGGGGATGAAAATTTGGGGGGTCTGAGAATTTGGGAATCTGAGAATTTTAGGGGGATGAAAATTTGGGGGGTCTGAGAATTTAGAAGATTGAGAATTTAGGAGATTGAGAATTTGGGGGATTGAAAATTTGAGGAATTGAGAATTTGGGGGTCTGAGAATTTGTGAGATTGAGAATTTGGGAATCTGAAAATTTGGGGGTCTGAGAACTTGAAGATTTGAGAAATTATGGATCTGAGAATTTGCGATATAAAAAATTTGAGAATCCAAAAATTTGAAGATTCAGAAATTTAGAAAGAAGAAATTTGTAATCAAGACAAATAACAAGGCATTAAAATTACCGTCCACAATCCAAAAATTCGAAAATTTGCCAATTAATAACTTCAATACCGGAAGATATTTGTTAAAGAGAATTGAAGTACGTTCAAAGGGTCATTTAATATTCACGCAAGCAAAGAAGTGACTCAGAACCAGAGAGATCATCCTCTGGGACAAGGATTTTTTGTTTTCGATCTTTTTTCAGCTCACGAAGGCATCGCATCCATTGTCTCCGAAACAATGGCACCGTGTATCATTGTTCCCTTTATAGAGGATACGCGTCGTTTTCTTCGTTGTCACTCCCTTTCCGCCCTTGTAATGAAGATCTGGCTGCAGGGATTATGAATGTGATCTCGCGTGTAATATTAATTTGGCCGAAGGTGTGGGCTCCTTTGAACCGTGTCAAGGATGTGCCACTTCGAAGAATCACATGGGAGGGTTTCTATTCATCCGTATAAACTATAATTGCTTCCAGTGAATTATACATTTTCATCGTACCTTCATTATAGATTTCAGGCGCGAGCTATTATTAATCAAATCGGACAATAAATAATGTCTTCGAGTCTTGGAACTTATGAGACCAATTTCAGATATTGTCAATTAATACGATGATTAGTATCTTTCTTTTATGGTATAATTGATCGATCAATTGCAATTACGACGCCTGCTTTATTAATTAAATACTGATTTACATTAGACTTAATAGTAGGTTAGAAAAATTCTAGGGAATATCGACGATAGCGATTCAGTTTTGGAAAAAGGAAGTAATCACATAGAGAGTCAGGAGAATTTGGAGGATGTTGAAGCACACAGACTTGTTTTTCGCCAAAAAATCACGAACAGCGACAGTTCTGTGACTTGGTGCGTTATCATACAACAGAAACCAACTTCCCGGCGCTCGATATTCGGGCCTCACACGAACGATCCTCTTCCACAAATGTTCCATAACACCCAGATAATATTCGCCATTAACATTTTGTTCCTGTGGAACGAATTCCCGAAGTATAATTCCTTTAGAATCGTAAAAGCAAATTAACATTGTCTTCTCTTGGGACTTCTGAAATCACAATTTTTTTGATTTTGGAGAGCCTGGAAATTTCCACGTAGCACTTTGGCGCTTTGTTTGAGGCTCATACTTGAAGAACCAAGTCTCATCACTAGTTACAATTGATTCCAGGAATGCACAGTTTCGTCTGGCTGTTTTGATAAGATCCTCGCAATATTCAACGCGAGCAATTTGTTGTGCTTGCCCGTGATTTTGTGACACGGTAACGAAAGATTCTGTCGCATTAAACGCTATAAGTTTACAATACGTTACACGATTTCAATAATGATTGTTGTGTTTTGTAGAGGAGGTATACTGTTTTCAGATGACATATTGTTTTAATAGATGACTCTAGTAGTTTTCGTTAAATTTAAAAAGTTCCGTCATTTTTCCGACATACTGTGTACATCCACGATTAATATTTATTCCATTAATACAGTATCTCGTTACTTGTTTCACAACTATTAACTGGTATAATCATATTTTATACTAATGTCGTAATATATCACGAGAGCACATTAATTCTTGTGTCTTATTTGTCTAGTCGTAAATAACACGGCAGTTCCGAATTCAAGATTAATGTGCATTAGACAAGCACAAATTGGTGGGAATAAATTTGTCCTATTTGACGAATGAAATAATTATACGAGTCGATTAAAAATATTCATAATATTATAAGATATTAAATCACAACCGAGATTGCATCGATAAGAACGAAACTATTTATTTTCTGTCATATCAGCCAATTTAACAATCTGTTCGTTTGTTTTGTTTTCAGTTATCGGAGATACGTAATATCGCTGAACGAAGTGATCTATTAATTTCTCGCGGTTCGTTCGTCATAAACTAAAATGAAATGTCCCGCGCATACATGTGCGCGCAGGTGCATACAACGGGATATAACGTGAAATTTCCAATGGACGTTGATTAATGATACAAGGTTTCTCGTTAACAAGTCGACTGTGCTAAATGCATTGCCTACTAGTCAAAGGAAATCTCGTTTCGATCAGTCAACCGGCGTTCTTACAATGAAAGTAAATTAAAATCCACGAATGCCTGCATCCGTCGAATTGTCACGCATGTGTGGTCGTAATTAAATTTCTTGCCGGGTACGGCTGCTGCGAATTGTTGATAAGGTGGTTGATCGATTAACTTACGCCGAGAGACATTTGAGGATTCAATTTGGTAACGTGCGATCATTATTAGATACATTTGTATTGCAAATGAATTCGTTTATGAATTGTCAAATTTTAATGTCAGTTTCTAAGTTTCTGTGCTTTTAGGATTTTAGAATTTGGAAGCTTTTAAATTCCTAAATCTTTAAATCCTCAAATTTGTAGATTATTACATCTTTATAAATAATAAATCCCCAAATACTTACTCTCCCAAATCTCTCCCAAATAAATCCTCAAATACTTACTCTCCCAAATTCGTAGGCACCCATATCCAAAACTTTACAAACATCCTAAATTCCAAACTCTGAATTCTAGTGTCGCAAAAACTTGAAATTCCCAAATTTTCAAATTTCGAAGTTCGCAAACTCCCAAATTCCCAAATTCCCAAATTCCCAAATTCCCAAATTCCCAAATTCCCAAATTCCCAAATTCCCAAATTCCCAAATTCCCAAATTTCCAAATTCCTAAAGCCCTAAATCCCTGAATTCTCAAATTCCCAAACTCCCAAACTTCCAAACTCCCACACTCTCAAACTCCCACACTCTCAAACTCCCACACTCTCAAACTCCCAAACTCCCAAACTCCCAAATTCCCAAATTCCCAAATTCCCAAATTTCCAAATTCCCAAATTCCCAAATTCCCGAATGCCCAAATTCCCAAATTCCTAAATACTTAAACTCCCAAACTCCCAAACTCCCAAACTCCCAAATTCCCAAATTCCCAAATTCCCAAATTCACAACTTCCCAAATTCCTAAATTCCTAAATCCCTAAATCCCCGAATTCTCAAATTCCCAAATTCCTAAATTCCCAAATTCCCAAATTCCCAAATTCCTAAATTCTTAAACTCCCAAACTCCCAAACTCCCAAACTCCCAAACTCCCAAACTCTCAAATTCCCAAATTCACAACTTCCCAAATTCCTAAATTCCTAAATTCCTAAATCCCTAAATCCCCGAATTCTCAAATTCCCAAATTCCCAAATTCCCAAATTCCCAAATTCCCAAATTCTTAAATCCCCGAATTCTCAAATTCCCAAATTCCCAAATTCCCAATTCCCTAAATCCCTGAATTCTCGAATTCCTATTTATCATACCGATTCCAATGGTAATCCCTCGTGTCAATGAAACCTACGTTTAATTATTCATTTACGTTCAATTAGAAATTGCGCGGAGGAAAAAGACCGAACAGGTCTGGGTTGCAAGGACATTCGCCCGATCCGGCGGCGATTTAATTATCGCTTACCCATCCTGCGTCATCGTGATCAATGTAGGAGGAACGTCTTTCACCGAAGCAATCACCGTATTCAACAACGCACGTTAATAACTAAAGAACAAAAAGTCGATGATTTAATATGTAGCACCGGTTCTCGAGCACGCTCGATTAGAGTAGAACTAAAAAGTCCTAACCTATTATTATTCATCTTTGTTTACTTGTCTCCCGTAGCTACTTACTTAGTAATTAAAGTATTCTGATACAGTGAACAGAAAAAGTTGTACTTATTAACCCAGTGCTACGTAAGTAGGCTACCTGTAATGAAATAACGCGTAGTTCTTGTGGCTTGTCGAACATGAAAGAACCGCGTGTTTTACTATTAGCAAAAACATTGTTAATCTCTTTTTCTTGTATGTATACTGTTGAATGTTACTGCTTTGGTTATTTACGTGCTAATTAGTAGAATTAAACGGTTATTATCGAATATTTTTATCGATGTACGTTTTTGTGTCGTTAAACGTGTTATTATTTAAAAACGTAAGTAGTTAAGTAAGTATTTTTAACAAATATGACTAATGTTTTTGAAGGGAAATATTGAACGCCGATAATGTATATTTGTACAATAGCAGCGATATAATAAGAGCTTTTTCCTTTCAAATAATTAAAAAAAGAACAATAGAAAATAATCTGCTTCGATAAATTTACATCGCTCCTAATAGACATCGAGGAAGATAAAATCAATTGAAAAATATCTCGGTTGGGTTAAGGGTACTAATTTATATAGTTAGACACGTTTGCGATTTTTACGGCCAAGATTACCGTATATCGCAGCTTGATCAGAAAAGCAACGAGAACGTCGAACAGTAACCACGACGCAGGCAAGAATGCCAGAAGCGAAACTCATCGAACGCAAGCTCGTAAAATACCCCGTTTTTTTTCAATTATACGTCCAAAGGCTTTAATTACCTCGCGTACACGTTCGGTTAATCATGAGAAATTTTCTTTTATCATCCTTGGAATTAAAAATATTTCCATAAAAATTAACTTTTCAAGGATACGTAACTTCTTTTTACTATGTAGAATGTAGAAAATACAGAAGCACATATTCAAATTATCACATATCCCAAGTTCCATATATCCCAATTCCTATATATCCCAATTCCTACGTATTCCAATTTTCACATATCCCAATTTCCACATATTGAAATTTCCACATATGCCAATTCCCACATATCCCAATTTCCACATATTCAAATTTCCACATATGCCAATTCCCACATATCCCAATTTCCACATATTCAAATTTCCACATATGCCAATTCTCACATATGCCAATTCCCACATATCCCAATTTCCACATATTCAAATTTCCACATATGCCAATTCTCACATATGCCAATTCCCACATATCCAAATTTCCACGCATCCAAATTCCCACATATCCCAATTCCCACATATTCAAATTTCCACATGTCTAAATTTCCACTTATCAAAATTTCCACATATCCAAATTCCCACATATATCAATTCCCACATATTCCAATTCCCACATATCCCAATTCTCACATATCCAAATTTCTACGCATCCAAATTCCCACATATCCCAATTCCCACATATTCAAATTTCCACATATGCCAATTCCCACATATCCCAATTTCTAGATATTCAAATTTCCACATATGCCAATTCTCACATATCCCAATTTCCACATATCCAAATTTCCTCGCATCCAAATTCCCACATATCCTAATTCCCACATATTCAAATTTCCACTTATCCAAATGTCCACATATCCAAATTCCCACATATCCCAATTCCCACATATCTCTTTAGAGAGTTCCCAAAGAGTTCCCTACTATAAAATTTCCAGTAAATCCCTAGGAATGTCTAGGTAAATACCTAAAGAAAGTTCTAGGAACACACTAAGAAGAATCTACAGATATTAAATGTGGAACAGAAAATTTTCGCCAGCCATTTTCTCCAGGAAAGTGTACGCTAGCCAGTATACCACATTCTACTTCACAGTTAACTTACAGATTCCTCCACGATCGTCCAGCGTTTCTAAAGAAAGCGTTAAACAATGCAGGTAACTAAACTCGAAGCGTAACCGCGTTCTGCCCTATAAATATTGAATAAATCCACGATCAACGCAGAAGTATCGGAAAAGCTACGGTTTATTAGCGACCGAGGCAAGAAATGGTGAATCGTGACCGCAAACGATCAACCGATGCACCCGTAATCAGAGGTAGTTGCTGGAAAGACAAGATCATAAAGAATGCCCTTCTCATGGCTCGCTTGTCTTTAGGTAATAATTACACGGGGTATCGATCGTGGACGCGCTAAAAATAAAAAGAATTTCCGAACCGATCTCCTGCATCACCTGCTGAAATTTCCAACGTGTATCATTTCTCCATGGAAACTATGTACGATGCTTATTTGCATGCAACCGAGAAATTGAGAATTAATCGATTCCGGATAACGATACTATATATGACGTTGTAAATAACGCATCGTTCGGTTTCTCTTCGAAGTACGTATTTTGTCGGGATTATTACGAATCGGATGTTAAGTACGATTCCATGAACTGGGGATCTTTCGCGATGTTGAACATGTTTTCTGTAGTTATGATTCACAGCATTAACTGAAGACAGTACTGTATTGAATAGGTGAAAATTAGATGTTACGAATTTATGAAGCAGAAATTCATAGGATCTTTCGTTATTTTTTATTTGTGTATAATGGTGCAACTATTTATTGAACAAATATAGTATTCACAGAAATTTTTATTATATTGACAATTAAACTCAAGGTCCATAGACTCCAATATCCCTAGATCTCCATATCTCAGGATATTAATACATCCCCAGATTCCAATATCTCAAGATACCAACATCGCTAAATTCCAATATCTCAGGATATCAACATGTCCTCAATTCCAATATCTCAAGAAAGCAACTTCCCCAGATTCCAACATCTCAGTATACTAACATCCCTAAACTCCAATATCTCGAGCTACTAAAATCCCAAATTTCCAATATCTCAAAATACCAACATCCCTAGACTCTAACATCTGAAGACATCAACATCCTCAAATTGCAATATCCTCAGATCTCAAAATCCCTACCCAACATCTCTAAATTCCCACACCTCTATATCTTTAAACTCATACACCTCCACATTCATGATTCTTTTCAGCCCTACATACATTTGTACCTTTTCATCTCACAAAAGCTACACCAATTTTCTTCCACTAATTTTCCCAATTTTCCTAAGCCTATACTGCACCAACGTTTTCACGGAAACTTAGCAATACTCGATTTCACCTCGCAGTTAAAGTGGTATTCTTAATTACAGACTTACATCACGTACGCACGAGAAATCCCTCCTTTTGCGTGTCCGTACATATCCAACAAGATTTCGGACCGTGTTCGTGGCATCTTTTAATCTGTTTCCACCGAAATGCTTTAGCCACCGATTACCGGTAATCTTTAAACGAGGCTGTTCTAATTAAATGAGCCCATTACCGTCGAACTTCAAATGCAAGAACGCGAAGCGCCACTAGTGAAACTGTACACCGATACTCGATATAAATTGAAATCATATCAGCGACCGTGGTAAATTATGATTTAGATAGTATTGCCGTTTGCAACAGTTCTAATTAATTTGCAGCAACTATGCGCGGCCGTTTAAGCCACGAACTAACCAGTTGGTAGCTGGTATCGCAATAAAGAGAACGCAAACTGAAATTTATCTCGCAAATTTTTTTGTTCTTCGCATTCCTTCTCGAACTCATTAGCAACACTTGTAACCAGACATTTTATTCCATGCGAAATTTTTCGACGCTTCAGTGTCCATATCCGAGCAGTTACCAGACAAGAAATACGAAAATCCGTGTTCGGGATGTAACAAGATTATAATCTATTATAACGAGGAGACCGACACTTTTCACACACCGTACAGTTTGAAATTATACAGCACGTAGAGTTATCGCAATCATCCAGCAAAAAATGTCGCAGACAAATCACCTTCGACACGACCATTAAACGCAAGGAACAAGTTTATCAACAATTTTCTATTCCGATAAAAAATCAAGGCCCTTAAATTATATCATGTATTTTAATCTCTGCAATTATTACCGATATCGAGATGAATTTAACTATCTGTACTTCGATCTTGAGATTCCATATTCAAAAATGACTATTGCCTCTGACCATATATTTCAGATCATTGAAACCGACGATATGCACGTTTCTATACAATTATCATAATGTCATCTCATTCGAATGCTAAAACATAGTTCCTTCGTACATCAACTTAATGTACAGATCAAATAAAAAGAATGAGTAGTGCTTATAAAAAAAAATGTCGACGAGCGAGGAAGTAGCCTACGACTAATTGACTTTGAATAGCTTTCAGTTTCTCAGACGTTGAGTTACCGATCGCTTTCAGTCTACGTAATTCAATTTACCAAACGGTCTTTGAATTTTCAATAATACCCGCGGGTATCCGAAGCACATTTGCATCGCTAATTACCCGGTATAAGAGGAATCGGCGTCGATTAAGGACTTGGTAGGTATTCGTCGTTGGCATCTCGTGTCCTTTCTTGTCCCCGAGCGAAGGCGGCAATGAGAAATCTTTTAATTAGAGATCTCGCGAGATAAGAATGTCTCCCCGCCATCGCGTTATCCGTCTCCCCGGACAGAGACTCGGAACGAAGGACATTCCTTCCGCGATCGCTCGACTAACAGAGGTGACTGGCCAACTGCAAAAACCCACGGGAACAAAGCATTCAATTAAATGTCCGTTCTAGCTCGACTGAGAAATCAACTTGACGCCCGCACGATGACCCGTCGTCGAACCGACAAAAAACATGGACGATGTCGCCATGCGATTTAAGAAACTTTCCAATTGTTTTCTTATGATCCACGCCTTTGACTACCGTGTCACGTGTGCTGGAGTGATGGAATAATTTGCACGACGATTAGTTTGCAGCGCTGGAGAGAGCCATTGTATGTGACAGCGCGTTGCGGTAGGTGGGACGAGGGTTGCTTACGTAGTACAGTGATTCTACGTGTGGTGTATGGGCGAAGACATAACAGATTTTCACATTTTTTAATTCTTGTAATCTTTCTCAATTTTTTATACTTTCGAATTAGCAGATTTTTAAATTTTGAAGTTCCTAAGTTTCCAAACTCCCAATTCCCAAAGTTTCAAATTTCTACGTTCCCAAATATTAAACTTCCTCAATTTCCTTATTCTCAAACTTCCACTCCTATGACTCTTAAATTTCCATATTTCTGAAACCTACCCATGCCCATGTTATACCGACAGAGTAACGCAAAATGCATTAACTCACCAGAATCAACAATCCCAGCTACCCCAACGTCGTCCACATCCATCTCGTTAAACAAACAAACCTCCACATCCTTAATAATTTCATAACTTACAGATTCTCGCGCAGTCGCAATGTCTACATTAAAAAGATTGATGCGAAACGTTCCACGATAGACCGCGATATAATTTCGATTGTTCTTCTCTGCAGGCTATCCGACATGATCGGAAACCGGTTCTACTAGCTGTCATCCTTAAGAAAAAGGACTCTCGGTTCGCTATTGTAGCTAAAAGAAACAACGTAGAAGAAGCTGGAGATAATCACAATATTTATTTACGAGCAGAACGTTCGATATCGTTGAACGCATTTAAATGTTCCTCGTAAAAACTTCCGGATTGGGACAACATCGGATGAAAACACTTATCGTCGAGCAAACAACGTGACTCCACGACTCCGTTTTATTTGAAACGAAACAAAAAGCGTCTGTCCGCGAATCCCTTTAAAAGCTTCGTTTCACGATGTTCGTGAAGGAAAAAGATCGGGTTAACTTAACTTCACGGTCGAAAAGTAGAATCACGAACGGAAATTCGTGACCAATCCATTTTGTTCGTAGCCGTCTAAGCAACGTTCGCGTTCGGAGAAAGATGAAGAAATGAGCTTGACGCGTTTTTACGGAATCGGACAGCCACGCTGTTTATTTGCCTTAAACGGCCGCTGTTGGCAAAAGCAACCGTGACGGAATTTCAAGCGAGGGAAAGTAAAACGTTCGAAGTGGACGGAGCGAGCGTAGGATACGCCTAACGATGTTTTACCGGGAACCGGTGTCCCGCTCTAATGAGGTATTCAGTCAAAACCGATCCACGAGACCAGATACGATGCCCTGCCATTTCGAATGCATTCTCCGATACCATTTGTAACGTATTTGCATCGAGTACCTTCACTCTTCGTTTCTTTCCGTCATATTAAATCTCTTTAACAAAATATAACAATATTACGTTAAAAACCGTTGAATATTGAGTCGTCACACCCGAAGCACCCAGCTGTACTTTCCCTAGCCCTATTCGGAATCAACAGGTGAACACGGAACGAGGTCGTGCGACGAGACTTGTAAACCCTCGTGAAACTCCTCGGGATTTATAGCGAGGCGAAGCTCGCTTCTGTCGCAGGGTTAAACGGAAAATAGAGTCAACGAGATACGAATGAGATAACGCACAGAGAATGACTGACGTGCTCGAGCAAGATTACGTCCTGACTTTAAAAGGACGACGCACCCCGTCCGGTAGCGGTGCTCACCTATCGATTACGTGACACGGTCACGCTCGTGAACGTCGAATTTGAATACAAGCGAGACGCTTCAATGGAACGCTCTCCCTCGCTACCTGAATTATTTCCGATCCTCGAGGACTTTATTGAGTTCGCGTTTATTCCACGCGAGCTACGTTTACAACGCTGTTGTTCCGCCACGAAATTTATATCGGTGCTGTTTAACTTCTTGATGACTCTCGATAGCAAGCTATTTTAATGCCGTCGTTGAAATCAAAGTTGATATTTGAGTATAGTGGATCTAGGAAACAAGGTATTACAGGGTATGGACCCTAAACTCTTGTCCTATGATTTATTTGCCAAGTCAGTTAGAATCATAGCTACAATATTAAAACAGACAATTAAAGTTGAAATGTTATGTCAGTTTGGTATTATGCAGTCTACTAGGAAAATTTACTTGAACTCCAAATTGGGAAGTATTAAACTTTTGAGTAAAATCACAACAACAGGTGCGTCACAAGTCAGACTCGTCAAAAGAATACAAAGGGTTAAATATATACTGGTGACACTCCTTCTATAGCTCCTACTTAATGAACACCAAAGTTGCACATGACCGTATTTAAAACAATTTCTGGGAAAGATGCTGAAAATATTCTGATTGAGGTATTATTTAACAACATTAGCGAATTACAGGCAAGCCTGTTACCAGCACGATACGTCAGAGTTGCCTCATGAGGCAAACATATTATTCGCCGTATACGCGAGTAATAATTAATAAAGACCTCGATATCTGGTAGCGTGGCATTAAGTCGTTAGATCCGGTGAAATCGATTGGAAATACTTGCGACGGCAATTTTGTTGAGCCGGTGCCGATAACACCAATACGAAACAACGGAGGAACGATCGTATTGCAGCTCGTTGGCGAACCACCATGATCTGTGGTTTCAGATCATCGATATCGTGGTTAAAATAAATAGAGCGAAATCCTCGCGTTGATCCTATGCAGGACACCGTGCAACCTACGACAATATCGATTAAGAGAGCTATCCTGGCGGTGTTTCGTTCTTGGCTACGTCACGTCGATTGGCAACGTATCATTACGGTACGTCGTTTTAAGTATTCCTTCGGGTTTACAGCACGCCGAGCAATAAAATCGACGATGTTCGCTACGTTGTTAATAATTATTGCCCGTTTAGAGATACGACAGGACGCAATTAATCCTTTCATTATGGTATTACCTGCGCGAGAATGGTATTCTCTTTGCGATACTTTTTTCAAGGGAATTGAAATCTATCGCGTCGTGGATATTGTTGGACTTTTGCGACAAATTTTGTGATTTTATAACGTGATATTTTAACTCATTACATCTTTCTGCATTTTCAAGCTATGGATTTAAAGGTTTTTGTATTTTCGTTCTTATGTTTTTAGATCTCTACATTTTTATTTTTCTATTTCTTCTATTACTTCTCAATTTCAAATCTCAAAACCCTTAACGCATTAAAAAATATTTAAAATTGATTTCTACTGGCAGTACACTGAAAAATATGAATAAAATAAAGAGAACGCGATGGAAATTCGAGTAAGGAGCGCGCATATCGCGGATTATATTCGCGATCGATCGCAACATCGGATATCGATACGGAATGTTAGCTCGTCTCGTAAGTCGATTCCTAACGAGTACAAAGCGGCGTATCGTCGACTCTAATTCTACACGCACTATTGTATGCCAATTGTACAACGTCGAGAACGATGAGACTGCAAGGGGTATACAGAAGATAACAAGTGGCGATACGTGGCCAGAGACACGGACGGAAAAGAAAAAGGACCAGGTACAGAATTCACGGAGGATCACTGGAGACGTGAGACCGGTATCGAACTTATTGTTCCAGGACAGTATTGTCTTGGGACTTCGTTAAAATTACGAGACAGTGTGGAAGATAGGTTATCAATCCTTCGATGCCTGCTACAATGTTTATTCCGACTAGTTCCACTATCGAAGACTCCATGTTTATTCCAACTAGTTTCGCTATCGAGAACTCGGTGTTTATTTCAGGTAGTTTCACAAACTCAATTATTTCAACTAAATTCTCTGAATTTTCTAAACAGAATTTATTTAAAACTACAAATTTATTCGGATTAATATTCACTTTTTGAATGAACATTAATCGTGGAAGAACCTGTGAGAAATCGAAATCATTTGGAATAAAGAACAGTAGCACTTAAATCAAAAGCACTTAATTTAGATAAATTAGACAAGAATTAGTTTACTAGTTTACCAGTTTAATTTGTCTCCTCCCTCTCTCAATTTGTCACCATGTACCTTTTGTTTAAAACATTCTGTTGTATCAATATCTTCAAAAATATTTTAGTAACCCTAACTTGTATCAATATCTCATCTGACAACACGTTTAATTACCTTTGCGACTGTAAATTTCGAACGTATTTTTCTTCCTGCAAATTAGAAGAACGACGATTTGCGATTGATCGCGTGGTTAAGAGATAAAACAAGGCACAATGAATATTATCGTAATAGTCGCATCTTTGAGTCGGTCCTTCGTGAAAATCCATTGTGCTACGATGACTGGTGAGAATGCTTGATCGCATTATCTACACCCACCGACGAACACACGGAGGCGTCTAATTAGCTGACTAATTTATCTTTACGCTCATCACTCTGTCTAACGAGTCCATTTGTCCCCACATTTTTAAGTCTTTAATTTAGATAACTTTCTTCTTTCATTTCCGTGATTAAGAAGCAGACAATTGTCACAATTCTTACTGCTTATTTAATACGATTTAATTATCACTATTTACATGCAGAAAGAATTTCTGTTACATCACAGAGCTGATTTAGTTAAGTTACCACTACGAATTTGAAAGTAAATATATTTTTATTAAAATTTGCTTTTATTATAAAAAAGTGGTTGCAGTACATTTTACAATAGTTTTTGATCTTTTGTGCACAGAAATTATCGAGATAAAAATAGTTAATAGCAAAGTTCGATTGTATACGCTTCCTTTTCAAATGTCACTCGACATCTCGTACATTTCTCCTTGTATATTTTCATCCCCGTTGCGGCAAATCTGATTGCAAGCTGAATAACGAACCTAGCAAGAACATCCTCTAAGCTGATCTTTTGATGTCATCTTACTACTTCTTACGTTTCATGACTCGCGAAGATCCTAGTATCGATGCCACGTATTGTTAACTATGGCGGACCTCGAAACAGGTCATCACAACTGGCAGGATGCTCGTTTACATCGTGATTCCTGCACAATTGTACATACACCACTAAATCCCTAAACTCCTACTCTCCACTCGACTCTTTCAAGAGTCTAACTAGGGATTTTGTAAGCTATACTCAGATTTTATTATTCCTAGAAGCATTGAAATTTTGTATTTAACCATCTTCATTATAATTAGTATCAAAAGCTCCGTTTTTATGCATTTGTAACGTGTGTCACGAGTCAAACTATTGTAAACCAAGAGGTCCAAAATAAATCAAAGATATAATTAAGAATTTTCCATAAGCAGTAATTACCGTTTCTCTTCCCTTTCTTGTTGCCTTAAAAGAGTGACGTTGATCCAGCAATAAATTTCAGGAAACATAGATTTATACAAAATTAAGTGGAGAAGGCAAATAAAAAACGCGTGAAACGTGCACCGTGGATAATTTTATCGCCCACAAAGCCGCATTGTCTTCAAGTGCCATTAAAAGACGAAGGAACGCGCACGAGCAGCCCTAATCATACATCAAAGAACGATCCTGATGAAGAATCTGAGCGGCGCCCAACTCCTATAATCTCCGGCTCACGGGAGGATAAATTGTACACCGACGATGAATTGACGGTGATCGATGTCCTGCATCGACCGGGATCATCGACGAGGGGAAAAACAAAATGAAAAATTACAATCCTATCCACGCGAACAAGAAAAATCCGTATACCTACTACTTGTATGGTATTTATTTAAACGAGAGGTAACACGACTCCTGGAACTATGAGACGAAAACTGTTGCTACCGTCGATGCAAAGAAGACTTCTTTATTATTAAACTATTTTCAAATATTATTAATATATTATTGCTTTATGGATACTTTTTATGTTCTTTGGATTAGACAATTAGAGTGATATGTGGAATTGTTAGATTTTTAATTTGGAAATTTGGAAACTTGAGATTTTGAAGTGGAGATTTGCGGATCTCCAGATTTTGTGAAACTTTTATGTTCCAAAATTCTTATGTCCAAAAATTTCTACGTGCTAGAATCCCTACATCCCAAAATTCTTACGTTCTAAAATCTCTACATTTCAAATTTCTTACATCTCAAAATTCATACGTTCCAAAATTTGTACATCCCAAAATTCCTACATCTCCAAATCCCTACGCTCCAAACCTCCTACGTCCCAAAATTCCTACATCCCCAAACCTCCTATGTCCCAAAATTCCTACATCCCCAAATCCTTACGTCCTACAGCCCTTCGCTCTAAAATCCCAAATGTCCTACGTTCCAATCTCCACACCCCAAAATTTCAACCTCCCAAAATTCCTATCTTCCAAAACCCCAAAATCTCAAAGTTCCAAACTCGTAAACTCCCAAACATCCAAAATCCCTACATCTCAACCACCTCCAAAGCAAACGAAAGTACACATAACATCACTCAAGCGTTGCGGTATAAAGTGAGAGACAAGCATTTTATTCGATCGTCAACTAATCGTAAGATTTTTTTTCTCGCGGCATAAATTCGAATTTTTCTGAAGAAGGCACAGCAATCTGGCCTCGGTGCCGTTAATCCCGACGGACAGTTTAATTGCGCCTCCTATGGGAGTGGTTCATCGGGACGACCGTATATGGGAGCACGTCGCAAACACTCGGCTGGCACACGTGTGCCGGGCAAAATATATTGATAGCTGCGTTATCACGTGTACCGGCATGCAGGGAACAAAAGCAACAAACGGTACGAACAGAATCTCGCGTTCCCTTTCTCCCTCGTGAGAATGGGATCTGGAGTTCCTGGAACCGAGCTGCACGACACGAACACGACCTGGCTGACATTAAATGTTAAGGTTTAGTGCTAATGGAAACACTTTGCTTTCGAAAGATGTTTGGAGAGCGTTTAAACGGCAACGAGTCTCGCACGAACGCACCTGGGACGAGGGATGAGAAAGAATTTCGCCAGGAATTGCTGATTGTACATGTGTCAAGCAACCGTGAACCAATTATCAGCTTGTTTTCGCATCGCTGCTGATGCTTTTTTTTATTTCCGGCGTTAGACGCTCGGACTAAGATGGCGTGGGCGCACCAATAATAAAATGTCTCACGAGGCGGGATTTTTAATTCGTTTTTTTAAATTTATGATTGGGGGCTGTTTTATCTTATTTCTGTTTGTAGGAACACGTTTGTATTGTATTCAGAGGTATTCTTAAGTTCATTGATTCTTGTAGATTTTCAATTTTTATAATTTTGTCATTCAGGGTATTTAAGTGTTCATTGGTTAAGGGACGATAAGTCAATAACGACACGCATAGAAATATAAAACACAGTGGTAGATTTTTATGAAACCGTGTAAAATATGATACAGAACATTTCTTATAAATCTGCCTTATAATAACCGTACATTTCTAATTACAGTATTTGCAACATGCAATAAAAATCTATGAGTCGTAGCATTATTGCAGTCTAGTTTGATTACTGAATTTCCTATTTGCTTTAACGTTATCATATTAACGGTATATCAAGTTATCGATAGAACCTTGACAACCTCAAACCTCTTAAAAAGAACCATTCAAAAGCTAACAAGCAATGTACAGTACAACCAATAAAGTGATATTTTTTCGTCATATAGACATCGTTGAATCTCACAATCTCCAACGTTGTTATCAAGATTTTTCCCCGGCGCGAAAGAAAATTACCAATCTCCCCCTCGTTTAGTGGTTAATTGGGAAAATGATTTTATCCAAAGTGCATCGTAGGCAGGAAGAATCCAATGTCGGTTCACTATGGTCGAAAGAAATAGCGGACAATTATCTACTCATCCCTTTCACTGGCTCGGGAATGAAACACGCCGGTCCACTCGGCAACGCATTCCTCCGCATTCCTGCAGTTACCATTGCAACAGTTTGCAAGAATCGCCGATTCTCGTAATGGCCACTGGCTCATGCTAACCCAAGGGATTAAACAGGCGAATAACGAACGATTCCGATCATAAAAACAGCAAGCGATGCTTGTTAATGCGCGGACAACGGTTCTATTATTTATATCGCGTATATTATGCGCGTGTGTAATCTTACTATAAAACGGATGACACTCGCCTCGAAACGTCTAACTTTTATTCACAAGGATCACGTGAACAATTTTCGATAAAACGTTGAAGAGTCTTTCTTTCATTTTATGCTAATTTTATGACCTCAGGGTTATTAGCCATTTAAGGAGACCATTATTTTATATTCAATAATATTTAGCAATTTTAAGCAGTTATGGAACAATTATGTTAGTTATTACCTAACTTCCAAAATTCGGAATTCTGAAATAAGTTTAAAAAAAGAACTTATCCAACATGAATTACCCTATACATAAAAGATACATCTATTAATTCTAAGTGAAACCGAATAATCAGCAAACTAATGAGAAGTATTATCATTTAAAACACTGTTACTTTAGAATGCTAATGACTCGACGAGCACAATTTACTAAATCTTATCACCCAGCATCTAACCCGCATGTCCGATATCTCTTAATGGAACAACCATTAAATGAAACATTCGCTTTTTAAAGTAAAATTGCTTGTCGCTATCGAACGAAAGTTGCTGAGCGGTTTGTCAAGCAATTTAAACGGCGATATTTCGATTGATCTTCAAAGCTAACACGTTTAGCGGCGAGTATATTACAACCGTATCCCGTTCGGTGGGTTAAAAGATCCACAATTAATCTCTTCGGCGACCTAAACGCATCGTTTTCTAAATAACCTGGTAAACGATGGAATACATCAGCCACCTCGATAAATTCAATTAAACCGTCCGACGTTATCGCCCCTCTATAAGTTAACGGATTGCCACTGGCACATGTTAACAACCCTAACGATTAACAGATTCACGAGTTTAATTTTGTATCGTGTTTCGATAATACGTACATATCGCTGCACGCAACACTGTATCGATTAAAGTGGACGAATGAGAAAGATTATACCCACCGATCGAGACCGGTATTAATTTTTACGATCGGGGGTTTATGAGACGCAAGTGGGTAGATAATTTTGCAAATTTGTTATCTGAAATTTGTATGTTCATATTTTTTTTAGTTTGAAATTTTTTATGTGTTTATATTTGCAAATTTGTTATCTGAAATTTGTATGTCTTTCAATTTGTAAAATTGGAATATGAAATTTGTAATTCCTTACTATGAAATTTGCATGTATTTACTTCTACAAATTTGTAATTTATCACATTACCAAATATGTCAATTGGAAATTTTTAATTTTCCAATTCTAAATTGCTAAAGATCCAAATACTCAAATACTCGGAAACTTAAAAACTCCAAATGATACTCGTTTAAAATGATAAATAAAAATAAGGTAATTAATGATACTACGAACGAGGGTCGATCATTAGCAGTAGCAGTAGAAAAAAGTTCTCGGAGACGTTTCGGTGAATTATTTGGTCGAGTATCTGATCGACGGGAACAAGTGTTACGGAGGAAGACGTGACTGTGACAGCTAAAGGATAAAAAAGCAACAGCCACGCTTCCCTGCCTCGTGACGAATTTCTTGATTCCCGTGGCAAATTCTGTAAGCTTCCCTTCAATTATTTTTATTCATCATAATTATCGCCACCTAATCGATCCGTTCAAAGGTGTCTACCAACAGGACCATCACTGTTACATACGCATCACTGCGATGTACTTTTTCCTTAGGTGAAAAACAGTATCGCCGAGAACCTTCCATTCACCTGTCCTTCATTTTGCGGAATTAAATTTGAGATCGTTAAGATTTTTTAATTTGTGGATTTTCGAATTTCCATGTCTTTTGATTTTTTAATTTCTAAATTTCTATAGACGCAATTTTTCAAATTCTGAAATTTACAAATACAAAAATTCATCAATCTTTCGAATTTTCAAATCCCTCAAATTCTTATAGTTTGAAATAAAATACCTGAGGTTTTCGAATTTCCTGAAATCTCAAATTTCTAAATTGTAAAATTCTTCAAATATCTAAATTTCCTAATTCTAAATTTGTCCCAAAAGTTCTAAATTTCAAAGTGCACTAGAAACTGACGAACCAAGAATAAACGTGTCCTCCGCAGCGTCGCCATTTTCTCCCGACAAGTCTATCATCCGTATCCACGTGGATCTCCGAGCCGTGTCTACTAAATAACAGAATACAAATTGTCCGTTCCACTCGAGTACAATGATAACGTCACGTAGACTATAAAACACCGCGAAAGATCATAAACTCAGGCGCAATCTTTATAAAGTGCTTTTAATTCACGATCGCGAGCTAAACGCGCCGTAGAAGCGTAGAAACTAGTCGAGTAGCTCATAAACCCTTCACGATCGTTACGAGATTAAGACATTAATTTTCCTGGTAAAAATCGAGCGAAGAAATCTCGACGGATCTCGGTCGAAAGTTGGCCATTAACGCGTCCATGGAACAAAACGACTCGCCTGTGAATTTATCGCTCGGCAAATGCAAAATCGCCGACGTGCCTCGTCGCGACGAAACGTTTGCATAGAACGATGACACGTGGGCGTGAGTGAGAAATGCGTAAATTTACATCGACAGCAAGGTGTACTAGGCACAACATGCACGCGTGATCGTCGGTACAAGATGTACAAAGCGTGCTGTTAACGTGTACGGAGAATTGTACTCGTGTGGCACTTTCGAACGCGAGCCATGCGACATAACGTATTACACGGAACAGCGGTTATCTCGTTCTTTACTGCCGGCAACATTAAGATATTTTATCATCGCGATGTGCTAATGTGCTTTCCCTCAAAACAAGCCGCGACTCGCCTACGATTCGGGATTAACTGTACTAAAGTTTCGTACTTCGACTTGATTTATCTATTTTACTATTTTTCTATTCCATACCATTTTACTTATATCACTACTCCATTATTCAGGGCAAGTGTTCCCTTACGAGTCTCCTAATGTCGACCAAAAGAATTATACCTGAGCAAAGAATACCAAACCTAAAAAGGATCTAAAAATGTTAACTAAGGTTCGCGAAAAGAAATAGAATGTGTACGAAATTCAAAAAGGAACATGTTACGAAATAGAGAGAGCAATTGTATTTCGAAAGAGTTGTATCGTCTTATTTGGTGTCCGCTAAAAGAGGGTGCAGTCCCGTATTAAAAGTTTAACCTTCTCACAAGATAATGAAACGAAATGAAGGAGTTAAGTAAAAGATCCTAAACGGAAATGCGAATGATCCGTGACGAGCATTCGACCCTAGCAGTCTCTCAATTACTGAAATTGACGCTGTAGCGAGCGCGTTAACTAGTCTGTTGTTCGCGTTGCGTCATCGTGCCGTAACAGTCATTGAACACCCTAATATGCCTGCATCGGGTTACGGGGCGTCATTAACAGTTTTTCTAACGGTACTTTGGCGTATTATAAGATCGTGAGATAACGTGGGGTCGGCAACGAACATTTTTCTGAATCTAACGATGCAAACCCATGGTAGCTGGCCACAATAACCGCATCCTAGTATGCTCCGCTTCCTTGTTTGCCACGTTACGTTCTGCATGCAAGAAGATCCTGCAACAATGGCCGCCACGAACCTCGATGTCCGTATAACCACAAACCCTCTTCTCGCGACCAATTACGAATAATGAGAGTAAATCGCGCTGTGTAATCGTTTCGCTCGAACCAAACGCTCAACCTGGATAGCGCAACTTTAACCAATTTTACCATTTGCATCGATCCTTGGGAACCTTGGACGATAAACTGTTTGCACTCTTAATATTTATCGATACTGCATTTATCAGACATGTTCAATATTTTTGTCACACATTTTCGGACAACTGATACGGAATTGATAGAAAACTAGTACAGTTATTTTGTTAACTAGTCGCTCCTAGTGTGGGAAAATGGACGCTGACCCGAAACTACGTTCAGAATGGCACTTGATTAGACTTTCAAATTTTTTAATTCGGAATTTCTGAGATTTTCGGATTTAGAAACTTTTTATTTCCTCTGTAGAATTTCAAGAACTTTAATCTTTAAATAGCTTACAAGTTTGCAAGTTTACTTTACAAATTTATTATATTGGGAAATTTGGATGAGTGTTTCAGGAATTATTCAGAACAATACTTAGAGAAACCTGAGCAACTTTTTAAGCAAACACTTTTCCTTTTGTTAAAACTTTCCTGTTCACATTATTTACTAAACGATGTGAAACAATAGAACACATAAGAAGTACCTGAACTTCATCTCCCAAGAATTTCATGTAAAAGAGATATTAGCTTGCACAAAGACGTTTAACTCGAAAGAGGGACCGATTATCCCAAGAATAATATGAAAAGTAGTATGGAATCAAATGTCCTTCCATACTGATTCTTTACGACCGTACCTGGATCAAATGCAGTTCCTCGACGCCAATGTTCCGCAATATTTATGCCCACGAAATATGGAAATGTTGTGTCGAGCCTGAAGAAACGATACAGGAAATTTTAATTGCGAATAGTTTACGAGCTCCAGAAGAGAAAGCGTATGTAAGAGTATCTTGTAGCATTTCTTGTGGTACGTTGTTATTCCCAACGAAAGATACGAGACTCGTTTCCCTTGTCGTTTCTAGTCCATGCTTCAACCTTGTCCCTTACCTTTTCACATTGGCGTAACAAGGCAGTAGTCAAAGTAGGCCTCCCCACTACATAATCTCCCATCTATTAGTGTGGCTTGGCGATCAAACATGTAGCTCTACGAGAGATACAGATATTAAACGAGACTATGAACACAATGATTGACTATTATAAATGTTCAAGTGACTTTATGGTACTTTAGTCATGATACAAGATTTATAGTTCCAGAATTTTTATGCTTAGACATTTTCAAGTTATTAGGCATATGAACTGATACTTTGAAATTTAAGTTCCTGTTTAGACATTTTTTTGAATTATTGATTTTATTGTAGAATCTGAGTAGAGTTTAGGGAAATCCTAGGGATGTTAGAGTTGAGGGAAACTCTATATAAATGACTGCAATAAAGCAAGAGACTATCAGTTCAACTGCCCGAAGATCCATATACATATGTCAAGCATCCTTCCGAGTGCACCTGACTTAATTCAAAATGTATACCCATAGACATACATGTTTAGTAGTCATACATGTCCATATGACGCCTAACGATCAAAGGTCAAAGAAGAACCTAGCTACGCCAATGTTCGTCCGAAGTCGTGGAATTAAGAACGAGATCCATTGATCAGCTCAGAGAGCGTAGTATACATATTATTCGTATCAGTCGTGTGCAAGCTTCCATTGCACAACTAAACCCCCACAGTTTTATTAAGGCACGTTAACGTGAACGGTGTAGCCAGTCCCGTACAAACGACGGGATCGAACGAGCCGTGTTCTATCGTACGCGAGCGTGGTTTTCTTGAAAATCCTGCAAGACCAGACGTTGGACGAGTTTTTCTCGTTGGTGAATCGATGTCGTAGCAAAGAGTAGTCCGGTACGCTGAATCCACCGACGATCAACTCTACGATCAGCGGAGTGCGTCAGACAAGACGATAGCATCCGACGAAAATAAATATTACGAGCTGGTCGATCCCGTTTAGCCGTGAAATACTAAGTTTACGCGGTACTTGTACCACGGTTACTATCACGGTGGCGACAGAACCATTTGCAGTTCTCTAGCGATTTTCTGCCCACACATACACGCCTACATCTGTACCGGGTGTATCCCGTGTGAATAACATCGATACGATTCGATGAGACACGTTTTCGAACGACCGCAAAAACTGTGTAAAATGTTTTCTACGCCTTCTATGAATTACGATATTGTACCGCAGTGTCTCTCAACTTTTTTTAAAACGAGTGGACGCTTTTAGATGGCAGGCTTAAGTGAAGAGATCTCCTGGGTGACCATCATGGACGATCGAATACGGAAACCGTAGTGTCATGGACCTCGGCATTGTGTGGGATTTTTATAATGGGTCCACTTCAGTGTACTAGTGTTCAGGGTAGATAAGAATATCTAATCCCGTTTTTAGGCAGAGTAGACTCATATCAACTTTAAAAGCAAAATGTAAATTTGATTTGTAAATGAAAAATTTTCAAATTCTTTCAGTTCAAGTATCCTCTGCTCACGCACCATTTCTTGATAAAAAAATAAATAAATAAATTGTAATTTCATAGTGAAGAAATTTTCCACCGGTAAATATACTTCTTAGAAAACGCTGTGACCTATTCTGAGGTCGATCAAGATTACGAACGATGATTACGGATGATCGTATCCGGAATGGGTTTTAATGAAATTGAATGGCTGCTAACGCCAATCAAGGTTTACAGAATGACTCAAGGAATAAAAAAATATATATTTATGAGGAAGAATATGTCTAGTTAGTGCAAGTGTTCGTTGTACCGACGTCTTGTTAGGTCCAAAGAAGGAACGTAGGAATCTCATCGGTTCAAAGAAACACCTGCCATGAACGCTATTTGTAGTGTACCAAAGAATGTAATAAGGGAGTGTAAAAGTATACGATTAAATACTTCGAGCTCCGTACTAACTTTTCTTTTTTAATGAAATCGTACGAGTTTTTCAGACGCGGGATAAAAAGAACCGCTCGTATCCGCTTCGAGATACTTGATACTAACGAGTTAAGAAGATGAACGAAGTATATTAGAGCGGATACTTTTATCATCTCTTAAGTATGGCTGTCTCTTAGGAACTCCTTAAGAATTTCTTTCTACATCGTACATCGTATTGTAAAAATAATATCGACCGCTTAATTGCCCAATAACGCTTTAACAAGCAGTGTAATTAGATACGTAAGATCTCGAGAACATTAAAACCTGATTAATACTATTTACCATTGACTTTCAAAGAATTTAAGTTGGTGTATTTTACTTTTGTGTCATCGAACTTGATCGGACTCTCGACGTTAGATAATTCATACTCGCTCTGATGTTCACGAAGGTACGCGTGTTGCCGAGTATTAAATTGGTCCCTCGGTGCAATCAAAAGCAACACCTCGATCTCGTTTTATTCGTCGACGGCTAGAATTATTCAAAAGGGACGAGGTTAGTAAAAGATAGTCGGCAGGTAGCCAAGTCGCTGTAACTTGGTTGTAAGTCTGGATCTCGCGATGGGTTTAAAAACAAAGGTAGCCTTAAAGCGCTACCGAAGGTCGTATATCCTCCCCGTATTTCTTCCTCGACGCTCATTAGGATCTGTCAGTACTTTCACGCCGATCGCATTCTCGATCGACCGGCTCTCCTGTGAGAACAGCGTGCTCGATTACTTCGCCATATAACAATTATACAGCGCGGTTCTCGTGCTTTCTGCCCGGGCCGGATCGAATACCCCATAAGAACACGAATCGTTTGCCGACGCACCATTTCGCGCCGTTTTCTCATTTCCGAGAAATATCGCGAGGAAATTATAATTTAACGAAGCGATTATCCGCTGCTATTAGGCAAGCTTCTTGGGAAACTCTTATGGCGTTTGGTAATAATTTTAAAAGTGTTTCCTTGAGAATCTTTATTCGATATAAAAAGACTTGATCTTGATTAAAATTTGTTGCTTTTGTCATCATCGCTCAAAAGTAACAAATTGGGTCCACAAAATTCTTAATACACTTCGACATTAAATATAAATTATTCAACAAAGAAAATACTTGGCTTCAAAGAGAAAATATTAGAGTTAATGAAACTACGCCTGCAAGATATTCGCATGCCTCCGCAAATGAGCAACGCATTAACGATTTCCGAAAGCGAAAGTAACAGTCAAATGATATAATGGTACCAAATCCAAGATGACAGTGAGAAGGGACAAAAGTGAGCAGCCGTAGTAAAGTCACGTTATTAAGGTTTAATAGCTACTTAAACTTAACATGGACGCAAATGAGTCGCTCAGGACAGACGTTGTATTAATGTCGGTGTTTTGACTGGTAAAGGTTCAATTACGTGCACGAACAAGATAGAACAAACGTGGCAGTATATCAACGAGTAAATATCATCACAAGATTCGAAGAATCTCTATGTACAATTTATGCGAACCTACAAGTTGTTAAGCTCACTGGCACAGGAATTATCGGCGTTCGAGATTAAACGTGTCTATATGTAATTTAGATTTGACTTTCAAAGATGAATCTACGGTTTCTCTGCGCAAAACTATTCGAAACATTCATTACCAAGTACGACATATTTCATAGCAACTGCGAGACATCTCGTAGTGTCTTCCTCCTTTTTAGTTACTGTAAATTCATTTGCACTGACTATTAATACTTTCAAAGTCAAAAATTTCTAGATCACAAAATCTCTATCTCTAAAATTTTGATACATTCCTAAAATTTTAACGTCCTTAGAATTTCAATGTTCATGGTATCCTAATACGCCCGGAATCCCAATATCCCCAGGATCCTAACATTCCTGAAGTCCTAATACCCTAAAATCATACTCTAGAATGCCGGCAGCTTCTAATGGCAACAGAATGTTACACCTCCTATTTCCAATATCACTAGATACCTAGTTCTTTGGTTCGCAACAGCGTGGAGTTAACGAGGAAAAAGCACACGCAACCGTGGTTATCGTCGCATTAACCCGCAGCGATCGAGATTCAGCGTGCACTGGCGCATTTGCACCGTCATGAAAACCGGAGGGCAAAAAATAAGTAAATCTCGACCACGAGCCTGTTACAGCAAAAAGCCTGGGGTAGTCTATTCGTGAACACGTGAAACGTACAATTGTCATTTTACCTCGGCTGGAAATGAACCGTAGAAACTCGACTTCCCGACGATAGTCCCTCATCGAATCGCCTTAAATGACCAACGAAGTCCCTGGGCGCGAAACTCTGTTATTATCCGTTGATTTCTTTATATCGGTGCACGGGTTTGTCCGTGTAAAGTTAAAGACAACAGTGCCGAGTCCCGCATTAACGTAATACGAGGCGATTAGCAGCGTAAGGAGATGCAGGACGAGCGAACGCGTGTACTTTGGTGGCTGGACGAGTGCTAAGTGACGATGTCCTCGGCATCGTTACGCTTTCTGGAGGCGATCCGGTCGGGATCGTTCTGCTTTTTCCCCGTGGAACGAGTAACGCTGGCAAAAAATAGTTTCGCTGCAACTCCACGCCCAGTTTGCTAGCAGCGGGGAGAGAACGAACGAGCCCCCGATGTAAACGCGAACGATCGACGAAAAATAAAAGCTACTCGTTACCGCACCCGTCCCACCTATACGCGTTTCGTTCGACTTCGCGAACTGTTCCAATCTTGGAAACAGAGGCTGCTTCTTTCGACGGTTCGTTGATGGGATATTAATGAACGTCCAACCCCTATTAATCCCTGATATTTGGCGTTGCCGAGACTGCAATTGTAGCAAATTGCTCGATTTACGATCGCGCGGGATAACGTTAATGGTTACTTTGAACACGGTACGCGTTTCATTTAAGGTAATATCGTGGGGCACTACTACATTTATAATTTTATAATCTTTGGCAAATTAATTATTCCTCAATAATTGAATGTTGGATTCGTAATTATATTGTGCGGAGGTGTCACATTTTACAGTCAATTTTTTTCAAGGTTCAGATTATTTTTTGATGCAGATATGCTTTCTTCGGGAAACCTCGGATAATTGGATTGTCAATATTTTTAGCAATATCAAGATCTTGACATTGTCCATGTAAAAGGTATAGTGTCAAGATGCAATATTACCAATAAATCCTGAGGACCTATATATAATCAAAAATTCCAAATTCCCCAGATTTCCAAATTACAAACTTGATCCGATAGGTCCTAACTTTCCTAAGACATCAAATTCTCAGCCCATCCCGAAATTGTCAAATGTCCAAAAATTCCAAAAGATCTGATTCCGTAGAGAAATCTTGATCAGCGTCCAATTCGTACAAATTTAATTTGATTGACAAGAGAATCCTCTTTGTGTTTCTATCCTGTGCAGGAACTCGACCCGAGAACTTTGAAACGGAATCTATATGCTGAAAGGAAACAGGGTTTCAGAAGGGAATAGGATCGGTAATTATGCATGCGATCTTCGGAACGATTCATGCGTGCAACATGATCGGATCAAGCGATGTTCCACGTCGTCTTTTTGTTACTCCACTTCCTTGGTCGTGAGTCCTCTATTTTTCACCGTATACATCGCGATTATCTAGGATGACACGATACGCTGGCGAACGTGTAATATCCCACTGGCAATGCATTAAGAAAATTCACGTTTCCGGAATCCTTCCAGCGGTAACAAGAAATTTCTACAAGCTCGCGTTATCCTCGTCGGACGTTCGATTTCCGATTTATCGGAATTCAGATTGCAACCTTGACTCGATCCACGCTTATCTGGCTATTTAATCAAGCTTGTTAACGCGCATGACGCTCGCAAGGATTACGTTGGATTTCATATGCAAATTTACGACAGTGTGCGTACTATGAATCAGTTTATACAAGAAACTCGTTTCTAGGGTGTCGATCAAGACAGGATTTAATCTTTTTTAATGTTCGATGTGGATACTGGGACACCGCGTGGATGTTACATCATTCTTTATTTATTCGACGCTTAAATCTTGTTACACGTGAATATAAGGAATTAGCATCTGTTTCCCTCATCATCGTAATGTGCTAATTACTCATCCTCTACATTTTCACTCTTTATTTTGACATAAATATAGATATAGAAACAAACAAACAGATACTATGCAGAAACCATATAGGTATGTATTGTATTTATTTACATTTTTGTATTTCATTATTTTACTTACATTTGATCTACATTTAAAAAATGTTATAAGAACGACGTTATCTAAATCCTTGTCCCATTTCTTTCACCACACTCATCACATTTGAGCCAGCCACACTCCCACGGTCAACGTGTTAACCATCTTAATTCCCATAATTATTTACAAAAGAAGGGTACACAGTGCGGGATAAAGATGGCAACTAACGCGAAGTGTTCAAGGAACCCTTACGATTCTCTGCTCGATTAGCACTCTAGGTGAGCTCACTCGCAAGAGTTGATACTCTTTTCTGCAATTTCTGCAAATTCCTCGCTAAACTCGGGATACCTATGATCAAGGATCGCGACGGCAATAAATCAAGCCGACTTGGCAGGGAAACACGGCGTTAACAAGCGCGATTAGATAATTCGATAATTCGAATCGAAGCTGGGACAGAGGTAGTCGATGTATCTGGCCTTCTCGTGTTCTATTAATTACAGCTACGGATAATCGACGTTTCTTTATACTCGAAGGGTTACAAGGCTCCTCCGCAACGAGATTCGAGTAATTTGAATTTTCGTTCGATCGCGAGGATCGATTATTTCGAGGCACGCTAATTATAGCTCTAGGTTATTCCTTCGACAGTCGTTGCTCCGAAGATTTCCTTTTATCTTTGAACATCTGCTGTAGATTGCATCGGTAGCTGACGTATTTATTTTCAAACAGGAAATAATTTTGTACTTTGCAAAATAAATGCAAAAAATAACTCTGCATTCTGTAGTAAATGTATTACGTGAAATTCTTCCTTGTCATACAGTAATAAATAACAAGATTAGAAATTAGAAGACACGCTTCGCCAAGTTACGTGACCTTGGAACATACTGTCAAGAACGCCACAAACAACTTTTCATTATACACAAAGTCTCACGATTTTAATTTCTACAATATTTTTAACGAGATAATTATTTATAACCGGTTACACGCTTCGACGGTTTCATTGACCCTGAAGTATACTACCAATATCAATACCTATAGAATCACCTCTCGACATTAGTTTGTAGAATACACGAAAAATCTTTGGTTATTACAGTACACAAAATACCATGCGTTACTGTGTGGCATTTATCCAATATATCATCTGTTACTTTTTTTGTGTCCCTAATATACTCGAGTATACTGTATTTTAACATATCATCGTTCTCATTTGATTGATCACCTATGATGTAGCGGTTATGGTAGTAAAAAATTTCTAATTGAAATTTAATGTAGTTGGGTGTATTACACCAGGGATTTTACAGAGAAAGTATACTAATATTAGTGATGATATCGGTGAGGTATGTCCTTTTTCACATAATTAATGCAAATTGTATAATTAAAAAAATTGTTGGAAAATTTTCATGGTTCTTATAATCAAAAGATAATGTACCTTCTCAGGATATTATAAACTTGCAACATTATACAATTTTTCCTAAAGTGAATTTGAATATATTTTGTATTTTAATGTGTTTGCTATTGAAAGCGTACATTAATTGTTATATATGTTGTTAGATATGAACATACCTATGTACAGATATAAACATATGTATATAAAAATACAAACATACCTATATAAACAAACATATAAATTTTTAAACAATATAACAATATAAGATTAAAATTGCAAATCATTATCGTACTCAATCTTCTCTCCCAAAAAGCAACTACATATACTCATACAAACAATTAAGAGACTCGCTTTCATTCCCTACAACCGACACGCACCAAAATACAAAGCGTAAAAAGGATTTGTGAACAACGACGCCTCTGTCCGACGTAAAGTAAAAAAAATAGAAGAGAAAGAGAAAGAGTTCTGGTACACGGTCCTGGAATATTTATTTCGATTTCACGCGGTTGCCCGTGGAAAAAGGAAGTGAAAGATGCGCTCAAAGACGAGGCGTTTAAATGTTAGCGGTGGTAAAACGCGAAGATGCCAAGCGGATAGTGGAAGCGTAGGTGAAAGAGACGGAAAGGGAAAAGGAAAAAGGGGCGAGTGTGTGGCGGAGAAGAAAAAATGGAGAGAATGTATGCGCAGAAGGAGAGACCCCCTGGATACGTGTTTGCTTAACACTTTTGGCTCGAGAGGAAACAAGCGTAGGAAGACTGTCCGAGACGAAGTTTACGGCTACGGAATAAATTATCGTCGGATTCGTGCGTTCCTTCGAATTTCAACTGTGCTACATGCGCGTAGATATAATACTTATACGATTGTAGCTTAACAAAGGACGAATCGTAAAATCTGATCTGCCCTTTGGAGTTCGTGTACATGCAACTTGGGATGGGTCTCGACTCAAAATATAGATTAGTTTCGCGCAGAGGAAATTACTGGAGGCCAGTCGAAATGTTGGAGAAGGATGATGAGATGTTTGGTGTAATTAGTATACTTGAGTTGACAATTTGAGAATTTTTAAATTTGAGTATTTGAAAATTGAATAACTTGAAAATTTGAAAATGAGGAAATATGAAATGTAAGAATGTCTAAATTTGTGAAATGCACGAGTGATGGTCCTCTTTCCCTTATATCACCATTGCCCCTAAAAAAGCAATGGCGATGTGGTCTTCAAAGTCACAACTTGACATTAAGAACTTAATAATGGCTACACAATTAAATTAAAAAATGACAATTTCAAGAAGCTATAATTTCAAAGCTATCTGCTATATTTCAAATCAGAAATCACATCGTACCTATATACAACAGACCACAATATACAGTCAAACATTTTTATTCGGCAATAAAACACAGAATGTCTCAAGTTTCTCCCTAAAAAATACAGAAGTTTTATAGGTACAAATAAAAAATGTCACATAAAGGTCGGCTATAAATGTCGAGAATAGTTTTCTGACATTTGATAGAGAGGACAAAGCTCCAAGACAGGCAGATATAATCCCAAGATAATTTTTCAACCTTCCTGAACACGCTTTTCGAATCACGTTCGGCGCGAAATGGCTCAAAGATGCAAATAAAAACAACAGGAGAAAAAGAAGTAAGGAAAGAAGTATACGCGTTCTTCGCCAAGAGATAATTTGTCACGTCCGAGATTAAGAAGTCGGTGATACTGAGAACACCTAAGAAATGTGCGATGTCACCCTCTGTATCGTAGATACGAGAAACCGCAAGAAGGATTTAAGGTGGTGCCATCGTTCAGAAGGAATACCCTGTGGAACGTGTAATACGCCATTTTCTACAGAGAGATTATTTTCTCTTCCTTCATAATTCTTTTTTATCTCCTTTGGTCAAAACTTGTATATTAAAAGATACATGATTTTTTTAATCTCCAAATTATTTTCTTAACCCCTTCCCGTGCTTTGACGAGTCTCACTCGTGACGCACTCACAACTCAAATGTGATTAATGTTACTCAAATTTTGAATACTCTTTAACTTGAAGTTTAGATCCAACTATAATTTGCGTTGTCGAGGATCCCTGAATATAAAATACTTAGAACATTTTAATTTTCTTTGTTCGTTTTAATGTTATAGTCCTGAATGGTTAGTCTTGACTGACGCACCTCATAAATAAATGGCACGGCAAGGGGTTAAACTTGATAAAGGTCAAAATTACAGATACAGGCAACTCTGAGTATAGGGACATCGAACAAGATCTTGCAAAATTGGAACGACTGCGCATCCTATGTACGCATCCTCTCATGACACTATATAGATTCACGTAACTCAAAATGGCGGAACTCTTGTTTCAAACTTACACAAATTATTAAGAAGCTACTGGCATAGATTTTAAATGTTCTATAGTAAACCAAGTAGATAATACTGTAGATTCTAAGCATGTGGGACCAAAATAAAATTTTATAAAATTCTATTACTCATTTCATGCCCTCATTTTTAACAACCACAGTAGACTAACAACCATATATATATTTTGTTCAACTCGTCATAAAAATTCATGCAAGAGGGTTAAGAATTTTTGTAAAGATAAAGAATCATTGTATAACCAACTTCACCCTTATATTTATTTACCATTTACTCATCCCCTATGTACCACTCTACTTTTCGATTAAAAAATGAACGACCCCCAAAGTGACTCATAAATCTATCGTTAATTGCACGACCGTGTCTCCCATGGCAACTATTCCAGGATTCTGGATGAACAAGTTCGCGACACATCTCGGAGGTCGATTGTGGTGCCGCGATTAGGCTAATTAATGCATAGGACAAGAACGTACACGCACGCGTGACGAGATATTAGATAAATGGATCGGGTTTTGCCATCCGCTACCTGGAAATTTTACGCTCGGCTACCTACCGAGACGCCAGGCGTTCGCGTATTTTACAGTTTCGTGCTGGCACGACAAAGATCTAGCCGGATCGATCGATCGCGACCGATCATTGGGAAAAGTCAATCGTGAGCGTCGACGCGCGAAACTCGAAGCGGATACGCGCGTGCAAGCGTGCGTCTTGGCGTTTCACGCGATCACCTGTTATCACTCTAACATAATTTATTATTACAGCGTGTAATTTATTATACGCACGACCGTTTTACATTAGCAGACATCGAAGGTGTTAAATTATGCTAAGCCGAAGCTGTTGATGTTTGCCGACTAACGAGGGAAGTATGATAAATCTTCTATGCAGATTGTTCCGGAATTTATAATTAAGACTATTAGTTTGTTGTTTTTATGATTTTCTGCGGTATTAGATGGGTACATTAGTGGCCATTTATTTTAGCAGTTAATATCGGGAGATGATGGAAATATGTTTACCTTGAGTTTAACAGTTATTGACACGGAAATTATAATTAGCGTCAGTAGCATCAGACTACTGGAAATATGATTCATGTTTGTTATAGGTGAAACGTAAGCTTAATCAAAATTTAATAGAATTTTATGCGATGCTTGGATATGCTTATTCGAGGTAGCGAGGATGGCAGAGTTTATTAGGAAACGTAGAAGCAAATATGCAAATTTTTAAGATTTCAAATTTTTACACTTATAAATTTTCAGATCTCCAAACTCCCGAACTTGACATCTCCATATTTCAAAACTTAAAAATTCTCAAATTCTATATTCCCAAATATGTAGATCCCAAACCTTCAAATTCTCAATCTCCAAATTTTCAAAGTAGCACTCATGCACATCCGCATACACCAAGGTCATAAAACCCTTAAATTTCCCAGCTCCTAAATTCCTAAACCTCCAAACCCCAATTCCCTAAATTCCCAAACCTCCAAACCCCCAAATCCTAAAATTTCAATCCTAAAATTCCCAAATCCAAAAATTGCAAATTCCGAAATACCAAATTCCACCAACTCTTACAAGAACCAACCCACCAATTAACAACATCAGGAAATAAAACGTTAGCTCAAACATTACCGCAAATTATACCAATTACCGAGCTGATACGAAGGTACCTATTCGATATACATTGTTTAAATAAGCCTTTAAGTTAACGATCATTAATTCCACGTCTGATAATGATTTAATTACAGTCCGAGGACAAATGTAGCGATTCCAGTCCTTATCTACCTCTTCCAGGATGCGACTTGAAATTACACGCGCACAAAGTAACGCGTAAAAATAACCTCATGTCAATAAAGTTAAACACATATTCGAAGATATAAAATACGAGGCAACAGCTCACTATTAACCTGCTTATCAATCCATACACGTATGTGTCGTTCCCGGTACTTTAAAATACTGAATTATACTTACGACGGTTATAACTCAGAAGATACCATGAACTTTCATCACGGCTGCGTTCATCCCCAGAGCAAGTAGATAATAAAAGAGTCGAGTCTAATTACTGGCTGTCCCTTTGCGGAACAGCAATAATATTCTACTCTGCCTGCGGTTAAAACTCTATGTTGTACATACACACTACTTCTATTTGATTTGACAAGTAGACTAATATTATGCATTTATTACATTAATAGAATATTGATCGATTAATATAGGTATGTCCACGGTGAGTAATACTTTTGTGCTAAAGAATTCAAATAGCGGTGAGGTCGATGCTCTATATGTACTATGTACATTTTAGTGTTATGTAGACTTCTTTTAGTTAAGTACTGCAGATTTTTTATTGCTTGTTTTCAGTTTCAAAGGATCAAATATGTAAACTCCAAAATCTAAGTCTTTAAATTTGAAGAAGAGTAAGTTTCCAAATTTTCAAATTACCAAATACTCAAACTCTCGTATTCTCAAATTACCAAATACTCAAAACTTCGTAATCTTAAATTACCAAATACTCAAACCTTCAAGCTCTCAAATTATTAAATATTCAAACTATGAATTATCAAATACTTAAACTCTTAAATACTCAAGACACTAAATTCTCAAATTCCCAAATTCTTCAACCTCCAAATTCTTAAACCTCCACATACCCTCAAATCATCAAATTCTCAAACTCCAAAATTCTTTAAGCCCCTAAATTCTTAAACTCCCAAATTCCCAAACCCCCAAATTCTCAAACCTCCATATTCTCAAACCCCCAAATTCTCAAACCTCCAAATTCTCCAACCCCAAAATGTTTCAGTCCCCAAATTCTCAAATCTCCAAGTTCTCAAACCTTAAATTCTCCAACCCTCAAATTTTCCAACCCCTAAATTTTTCAACCCTCAAATTTTCCAATCTTGAAATTCTCCAACCCCCAAAATTCTTAAACCCCTAAATTCTCAAATCCCCCAATTCCCAAACCCCCAAATTCTGACACCCTTAAATTCTCGAGCTACCAAACTCCCAAACCCCCAAATTCTCAAACCTCCATATCCTCAAACCCCCAAATTCTCAAACCTCTAAATTCTCCAACCCCAAAATGTTTCAACCCCCAAATTCTCAAATCTCCAAGTTCTCAAACCCTAAATTCTCCAACCCTCAAATTTTCCAGCCCCTAAATTTTTCAACCCTCAAATTTTCCAACCTTGAAATTCTCCAACCCCTAAATTCTCAAATCCCCCAATTCCCAAACCCCCAAATTCTGACACCCTCAAATTCTCGAGCTACCAAACTCCCAAACCCCCAAATTTTCAAATCCTCAAATTTCCAAAAGTCCAAATCAAATCTATTAAACTTTCACAAAAATGAAATTCTCTAAAAGAAGGTTGTCTCTAACGAGAGCTAAGAACAAGTTTCCGCATCCCATTTGTTGGAATCCAACTGTTAAACAGAATCGAAACGATCAGTAGCTATAAAATTCTCAGTACAATTACTATAATGATCCGATGAGCAGTAAACCGGATGAGTTAAGTAGGATAGGTGCAACCAATCATAGTATCAGGGTTGAATTTATACCCGACGAGCCAAAAGACGGCCTTGCAAGGCAAATAAATTCTAGCGAATTCCACGTGGTTAGTATCGTAAGCTGCGGCAGAGCGTAACATTTACGTTTGCTATGCGCAGAGATATATTATAGTGATTGTATCGGTGGATGCAACATACAAGTTTCACAAATTTTCCTGTAACGAAACAACCTTACCACAGTTATCAATTTTCATGTTATACTCATGTGCAAAAAATGTACTCTATTTTTTATCTAATAACTGGACATTTTGTCTTGTAATTACTATACGCTTATTTCAGCCAGTTTCCTAAGCAATAATTTGCTATCAGTTCTTACAAGCGGAATAAATGCGGTGTTGCATAATTTTCACGTTATCTGAAGGAAAGTTTAGTCGATGTGTACATTGATATCGATTGCCAATATTTAATTACTAATAAGTTCTGTGAAGTAAATTTGAAGATTTGTGATTTTGAAAATTTGTACTCCTAAATTTTTAAATTTGATGTGTACATCTTTAAATTTTTCAGTTTATAAAAGTGTACATTTCTAAGTTTATTAATTTGAAGAAATGTATGTTCCTAAATTTCTAAGTTTCATAAGGTGCACACTGTTAAATTTTCAAACTTGAAAATCTGCAAATTTAGCAATTTGTAAGATGTTAAACTTGAGACCCTACAATTTAAAAAATTGTAATACATCTAAATTTCCAAGCTAAATTCAAAAATGTTCAACTCTGAAAATTTTTGAATTAAAGCACTCTCTGAACAGAAAAGCGAAGTGTAAAAATTGCAACCACAGTGTATGTATTTTAAGAATTTGTCAGGATTCTAGAACACCCGATACAGGCGGTTTCACCCATCGTAACAGAAAAATTTAATAGAGCTTCTATTGTTACGTGACCAACGGAAGACGCGTTATTACCTGTGACGCGCAGCCGACCGGATGCATATTGAATGAAGAAAGCAAAAAAATATATAGGCACACGTGCCGGCTTTATGCATACGCAGTCTGAACAAGGCATTCAGAATACGTTCGTTAGGCTATACACGCACGTTTCGCGGTTCGTCATTCTCTTTCAACGTGCATGCAAACCTTAAACTCTAACTTCCACGAAACGACGCCGACTTTCGTATGGAACGACGCCCTCTGTTTCGTCCATCTTTCAAAGAAGGGAACAACTTGCACGTGCGAGCAGCTTTTACGGGCGGAGTTAAGTAAAATTCTATTGAAACCACTGAAAGTAACCAACTACAAGGTTTCAACAGGTTTTCTACGACGCAAATCGAGGAGGAATACGAATTGAACCGTTCGGATCGTTTAAAAGAAGCTACGTAGAAGAATGCTAATTCTTTCAGAATGGGTGTGATTCATAAACCACATTGCTGAACGTCTGACATTATTTGACGAACTGATATTATTTATCAAGACAAAAATTATTTAGTTCATTGAACGAAGTTAGGCTTTGTTTAGAAAGCAGTTCTTTTGCTTTGTATGTGTAAATGTTTTTAAAATATTCTTACAGTTCATTGTGATGAAGTATTCAAGTTTTAATTAAGATATAATTTGTGTCATTTATGTTCATTAGAATTCGTGAAAAGTTAAACTTGTAAAAAACTAGTTAATTAGTATGTTTATGATGATAATAAAAAATGTATTACCAAAATAAATCTTTCGAGAGAAATATATAACATGGACTCACCAGCCATACATGTTTCATCCAAAGCGAATCGCCGTTGCTCGTAATCCAATCGTAGAACGGTAAATTACACCATACTTCCACCAAATAGTGTTAATTATATCTGAAAACAAATCACAATCACTCGACACGAACACACGATCCTCCGATAGAAATCAATCTGCAATTTTAAGTAATTGTTCGCGATGGCACGCAACTTTCCGAGTCGAAACAAACGAACACCTCTCACTTTCGGCCGTTACTGTTTTCAAAATACGACGCCTGACTTTCGAACACGATGCAACTCGCGAAAAAGTGAAATTTCAAAACACTGAAACGTCGTACGGTAGTTAACTGATTTGCAAATATGCAAATTCGAAAACGTGAAATCGCTAGAAATCTGTTGAATTATATCTCGGAACTTTCTGTAGCTTTAGAAATCAAAACTTTGAATAGAATTAAAGCGAAAGAGTGAGAATGAAATGGAGTGTGGCGTCTTTCTTGTGCGGGCGTTGATATCACCAGCGTGCACGTTTTCAGTACCTATCTCACATTTCGTATTTAGTCAAGAAATTTTCTAGTTTTTGTAGACTGCGATATGTAATAACTTTATAATCATTTTAATCTACTTTTTATAATAACGCGTTTGAAAGGTTTTGCAAACTATCTTTCTGTAACATCAATTACGTCGTTTTGTAACGAAAGTCATGCAATCTCCGGTGCTTTGTTTACTATTTTTATTCGAACTAACATAGTGTTTAAAGATGAGTAAATGTACATTTAAGAATCTATATGTCGCAATTAGAATGACGTTACATAGAAGAAGGACGATCGAAAAAATGAGCGTAACGATGAATAAAACTACGTTTCTATCACATATAGCATAATATCGGAAGATTCTAGAACTACACACGCGATTGCGTTTTATTACCGCACCTCACGCGAATTCGTTATCAAGGGAAGACTCGTTTGCTAGACGTTCATTTACCAATTTCACATTTTTCACTTTTCTAATTTACATACAAAAATCACTGAATATCTCGTTAAATATAAACGTATTCTATTGAAAAACTCCAGTCAATCGCGCAATAATCACAGACGAAAATTAATTCATAGTTTCACTTTTCTCATCACATCACTGTTAGAACTATTATCAACGTTAGAAAAAATGAAAACGAAGTACCTAGAAGAAATGGAATCCTCACCGTTCAACCATTTTACCGTAGTTTCACTTTGCACTTCACGTCGATCACTGGAACCGTTTTTTCACACAAAAACTACCACCACAGATCGCACCATTCGATTTGCGAATACGTTTAAATCGGTTCCAGTTAGCCCGCGATCGTCGAAAACAACAGCAACCAGTTCGAAAGGACGGTTGCAGGAAGACTAAACCGTGTATCGCGGCACGAAGCAACGAAAGCCTCGTATCGTATCGAGCAAGGATCCTCTGGATATCCCTTCCCGCTCTCTCTCCCTGCCCCTCCCCCACCACACCTGTTCCTCAACCCCTTCTGCCTTTCGATTCTCCGCTCATTTCCAACCGCCGCGAACAATTTTCTTTTGCTCTTCGCCCCCTTAAACCGTCTGTTTCACTTCGGCCAACGAACGATTGCTCTCTCGAACACGCCTCACTCGCGAGACGCCGCAATAAATGCAAACCAGGAACCGATCCGCTCATACTTTCCGCTCCTACCTTCGTACTTTACGGCGCCGCGCCGGTAAGAACCTACGGCTGCCAATCGCGATTTTAGACGACTCATGTTCGCTTCAAACGGATCGGTATCTAAAGAACGATTTTAATTCCGCTACGTTCGAATTCCGATTTATCAGATAGAATGTAACACGTATCGAATACGGTACTCTCGTTTTGTTGCCACCATCGAGGGTTTTCGCGCACGGTAATGGCGGAGGAGCGCCATTATGGGGTCCACGAAAACCACTGCAATATAGGAGGTCCAGGGTCCTTTTGATTGATGAGTGATAGTAGACTAAATCACTATGCAGTCGAGATGGGATGGTACTTTGTAGCCACGGGTTATACCTTCATGGAAGATCACTAGGTGTTATGTTATATTACGCTGTGTATTATATCGCGTTGCATCAGGACGCATTAGATCGTCACGAATTAGAGCACTGCGTGGTTGGTGGCCGTGAATTAGATCACTATGCATTTGATTGCCATGAATTAAACCACCACACATTCGATTGCTATGGATTGAATCACCATGTGGTTGGTCGTCACAGAATAGATCACCACACGTTTGATCGTCACAGAATAGATCACCACGCGATTGGTTGCTATGAATTAGATCACCACACATTTGGTTGCTATGGATTGGATCACCATGTGGTTGGTCGTCACAGAATAGATCACCACACGTTTGATCGTCACAAGGTAGATCACCACGCGATTGGTTGCTATGAATTAGATCACCACGCGTTTGGTTGTTATGGATTGAATCACCATGTGGTTGGTCGTCACAGAATAGATCACCACACGTTTGATCGTCACAAAGTAGATCACCACGCGTTTGGTTGCTATGAATCAGATCACCACACACTTGGTTGCTATGGATTGGATCACCACACGTTTGATCGTCACAAAGTAGATCACCACGCGTTTGGTTGCTATGAATTAGATCACCACGCGTTTGGTCGTCAAAATTAGATCACCGCGCATTTGATGCTCACGATTTCAATCACCATGTGTTTGATCTCCTCGATTTAGATCACCACGCATTTTAAATCGTCACGCATTGTACCGTCATGCAATGTATGGCAACACGTTAGATCGCTACAAGTTAGATCATCACCCGTTGCATCGCAATGCATTATATTGTCAGACATTAGGTACTTCAACATGTTTGGTACTACATCGCTTACATGAGAATGATACTCAATATTTATAATAGATAGAAATTGCACCATCCACTACAATTCTCTAGCATTGACATACAATATAATTCTCAGAAATCGACATATAACAAAAATTTTTCAAATAAAATGAAGCTTGCTTCTAAAAGCAAGATGAACAATACCTCACTGCAATGTAATTAATTTGAAAAGTTAAAAGTATATAAAAATCCTTGCTTTTAAGTTCATATATGCCCTCTCTGAAAACTGTATACCTATCGCCACCTAACAGAGAGCGAAGGTACTAGTACAATATAACGTTTCATTTTTAAAAAGTAAATCTTTTAACTCGATATCGTTTTTTAAAGATCATCTTTTAACTGTTTAAAAAACGATATCGATTACCACCCTATCTTCAAGTACCAACTGTCTACTACTTGCAATTGCCTCATTTATTAGAAAGATAAAATCAGTTTCCGTGTCGTTTCGGACCATTCGTCCTGCGATGTGATGAGAACCGGAGGAATAGTAAAGCATGCGACTCACCGATGGTTGACTTGCATCACTGCGATCGGATTTGATCTAGGATTGCAGCTTGGCTCTCGATTACAGCTTGGCTGTCGATTGCAGATTGACTCAAGGTTGATTCCATTGCTACAACCAGGCAGCTACCTTGATACATTAATAAAATTACTGTGTTACAAACGATTTTATTATAATTTTTATTTTGCAATTATTTATTAACTAATTATTGCTCTTATACTTTGCAACTTCTTTGTCCGCGTTTTTCTTTTGCACCAGTCAACCAATTCTCATCAAATTTTGCACGCACATGCGTATGTACATCCAGATGGACATAGAAGAAAAAAATTTTAAATCGGACTTGCCACGGAGGAATAATCACCGAAAAATTTGATGCTCATAGACTTCAATGTAAAAATTGAATTTGCTTGCGCTTGGAATTTTCGTTATTGGGAATATTGCGAAACACCCATCGTTTGATATTCAGCACGTACATTTTAAAAACACTATTTTCGGATAAATATACAGTTTTATACATATATCTCCGTTCAAAAAATATTCTTGGACATATCGAGATCAACTTGAGCCGTCCAGGTTTTAGGGGTGAAAAAATTTCACTCTGGCCTGAAATACACTCCTAGAAATTAACGGTCAATTTTGAACTTTGACCCCATGCGCAGTAGCAAACCGTTACAAATAGTGCAATTTATGGATAAAAAATTGGCGTCCATCTAGCGGCGAAACGGGTGAACTAAACCAAAAAAATGAGGGTCCGAAAAAGCATATAAGGAGAATAAAGAAATGAATATTTCGGCACTTTGACGGCGTAGTATGGTTCCTGAGGCATTTAGAAACAAATTTCTATTAGGGTTTGATGCGTTTGGATGCCTAATAAAGCCAGAAAATCAATTTTTGTCGAATTCGGTCCAAAACGGTACAGGTGGCGCCATCTAGCGGCGAGCGGCGGAACTACGAAAAACTAAAATTTCGATTTTCTCCGAAATTAGGCAATTTTACGTATTTCTGAGGGTCAGAAATTGTTCTGAGACCTGTCTAGAACCTATACAATGCCACAAGAACCTCCTCAGAGCGCTAGAAAAGAAAATAAAAAAATAGGTCAAAACATGGACTAAAAAATTGGCGTCCATCTAGCGGTGAAAGTTGGAACTACAAAAATATAAAAATTCGATTTTCTCGAAAATTAGCGAACTTTGAGTACTTCTGAGGCTCAGAAAGTGTTACGTGATCGCATTAGAAGCAAAATAAAGCAATAAAAGTTTCCTGAAAGCTTTAATAAAGAAAATAAAAAGAATGTCATTTTATGGAGAAAATTTGTGGCGCCATCTAGCGGCGAAACTGCGAACTAAACTGAAAAAACGTATGTCCGAACACGCAGTAAAGGGGTCAAATAAAAATTGATTTTCTGGGCTTAATAGGCAAAAAAATAAATAACTTATTCAACAAATATTGCTTTAAAATGCCTAAAGAAGCATACTACGTCGTCAAAATTACGAAATATTACCTTTTATAATTTTTCTTAATGCGTGTACGGGCATACGTTTTTTCAGTTTAGTTCGCAGTTTCACCGTTAGATGGCGCCACAAATTTTCTCCATAAAATGACAATTTTTTTATTTTCTTTATTAAAGCTTCTAGAAAACTTTTACTGCTTTACTTTGCTTCTAATGCGATCACATAACACTTTCTGAGTCTTAGAAGTACTCAAAGTTCGCTAATTTTCGAGAAAATCGCATTTTTCTATTTTTGTAGTTCCTATTTTCACCGCTAGATGGACGCCAATTTTTTAGTCCATGTTTTGACCTATTTTTTTATTTTCTTTTCTAGCGTTTTGAGGAGGTTCTTGTGACAATATATAGGTTCGAGGAAGGTCACAGAACAAATTCTGACCCTCAGAAATACGTGAAATTGCCTAATTTCGGAGAAAATCGAAATTTTAGTTTTTCGTCGTTCCGCCGCTCGCCGCTAGATGGCGCCACCTGTATCGTTTTGGACCGAATTCGACAAAAATTGATTTTCTGGCTTTATTAGGCATCGAAACGCATCAAACCCTAATAGAAATTTGTTTCTAAATGCCTCAGAAACCATACTACGTCGCCAAAGTATCGAAATATTGCACTTTGCATGCGCAGTAGAATTTACACAGGTGGCTCATGTACGTATCGGAATGGTCACAGAAAATAATTAATTACTCGTTATCCGACCATTACTTATGAATTTTTATGATCGAACCATGTAAATAATTCATTGCCGACCATTCTTCAATCGTAAAAGTGTACAAAATATATCCATAAAACGTGTAATTAATTATTCAAAATGACCTCGTGTATACCGCTTGGCACCGTGACTGGCCTTAGGTTATTAGTTAATAACTAATTAATTTCATTAAAAATCTAAACGAATATGATACAAGAAAATAGCTAAGGGATCACTGAACATTCTTTTATAATAAAAGTGCATAGATTGTCCTCAGAAAGTGAGTAATTAACGATTTTGCATACTCATTATCGTGTACTTATTCCTCCTGCACGCCGCCTGCGCCTGCCACGGAAGAATAATCACCGAAAAACCATATCCCCGTAGACTTTAATGCAAAATTGAATTTGCTCGCGCTTATGTACTTGACTTTTCAACTTTTTTGTCCACGTTTTTCTCTCGCACTACTCAACCAATTCAACCGAATGACACGGTTGACTATTTTTGCTTTAGCGTGAAATTTACTCGCTCGCTCAACATTGTTATGTTAGGCGCGGAGCGCCTCAATCAAACAGACCTAATTTTTATAACATTTTTGCACAAATATGTTAGAAAATAATTGGAAATTATTATGCTTACATGATGTTAAGACATATTTGCAAATTATGAATTTTTTCTAATATTAATTTAAATTTTTTAAATAAATGATTAATAACTGTTACCGTTGGAATTAGACTTTACTGCCAGTGTTGGTGTTCATATTTTTTTTTCACTTTCATGCGTTGTAATACAATTTAAAATATTTTTCTAGTAATTCCCTACATTACCAATCATATGACCAGCAGGGTAATGTTGTTCCAGTCTGTATCGACAATGTTGCATGTGATATGAAAATAGTAAGATACAGACAAGGTACCTAATAATAATTCGTAACTTCAATAGATGGGGCTATTACGCGAAAGAAATTTTGATGCGTGTATCACGCAAAAGAGGAAAGAAAACTTCAAAATCTGTTAGAAAAGTTTGGTTGTCACTATGACATCTAATTGTGCGAATAATATTAAATATATTTATCAATTACCATTTTTGGAGCGATCAGAACTTTGTAAAATATTAAATCAAAATGATAAGTGGGAAGAACTTGCTGGTGAGTCATTCAAAAATAGTCAAATTATATATATAATTTATTTCCTAATACCTTATTAATTCCTGATGCCTAGTTTATTATTAAAAAATCATATTTTATATTCGTTATTATTAATTTTGCTTAGGGATATGGATGCATTATGATGTATTTGCGATACAAAGTTTAAGGAAAGAAAAGAATCCTACAGATGAATTGTTGACGATGTGGGGCCATCACAATCACACTATTTTAGAATTGTTTGTGTTATTGTCCAAAATGCAACACTACCAGGCTATGTTACCATTAAAATTGTATGTAGAAGAAAAATATCATAAATTAATCAGTTGTGGTGAGGGTAATCTTAATAGAATACTTGAAAGACGTCTTCAAAAAAACACAAAGGATTTGAAAATTGGTATACAAAATTTTAATCAGATTGCACCACCAGAACCAAATGTACCAAAAATTATTGTGGAAAGAAACACAAAAGAGGAATCTTATAAAATATTGAATAAACCAATGCAAGCTATGCACATAGCAGATACTCCAAGTAATTCTAATAATCTACTTGTTGGTTCTGTAGCTCCAGCACATCTTTTATCGCCTCTTTTACAGCATGGTATATCTAATGGAAAAAGAAATAATGAAGTAGCAGCTATTCAAGCAGAAACAACTCTGCCTCAAGCAAGTTATGAAGAATTAACTATAGTTACAAATGATTGGGACAAAGGTTATATATTAGGAAGAGGTGGTTTTGGAACAGTATATAAAGGTAATTTAACAAACAAAAATAATAAATTATTCAAGAATTATTGATTTATGGAATTGTTTATTATATAGGTATTTGGAAGAACACAGAAGTTGCTATTAAAAAACTAGAGAAAAGAAGGACTGATTCAAATGAAAGTTACGCGATCCAACTTCAGCAATCACTTAGAGAAATAAAAATTTTAAATTCTTTCCCACATGAAAATATTTTACCATTGTATGCATATAGCTTGGATGGCAAATCACCTTGTCTTGTATACCAATTTATGAAAAATGGATCTTTAGAAGATAGATTATTGTTAAGACATAAAACTCAGCCTTTGACTTGGATGCAACGTCATCAAATAGCAAAAGGGACAGCATGTGGTTTACAGTATTTACATATAATTGGAAAAAAGCCTTTGATTCATGGAGATATAAAGAGTGCCAATATTTTACTTGACAAAAGCTTTGAACCTAAAATTGGAGATTTTGGATTAGCTAGAGAAGGTCCTGAGGAAGATTCTATGAAAGTAAGCATTTTGCTTTAAAAATATATTGCACTACATGTAATAATCTTTGTTGCTTATTTCAGGTAAGTAAGATTCATGGTACCAGGCCTTACCTTCCAGAAGAATTTTTATATAAACGAGAATTGTCTACAAAAGTAGATACTTATAGTTTTGGTATAGTATTATTTGAATTAGCTACTGGTTTATCAGCTTATGATGAGTCTAGAGTACAGGATAAATTCTTAAAAGATTTTATTAATGGTTGGGAAAAATCACAGCTTGATTTACTAAGAGACAAAAAGGCAGGTGAGAAAGACAGTCAGGTTTATAACAATTTAATGATTTTGGGAAAATGGTGTACTAATTCAGTACAAAATAGACCTGAAATGAGTTCTGTGTTTAAGAAATTCAATGGATTATAATGTTTTAATATTCTTATTTTTACATCAAAGTTCTATATTTTGTAACATGTACATTTATAGAATTTTAAAGTATTCTCGAATTATGTATGATATTAAAAGAGACTTGTATGATATTATTTTGTATGTAATAATGTACATTTGTAGTTGTACAAATATTCAATAATATATTTTTATGTAACAAATTATTACAATTCCTAAGGAATCCTTTTAATTATATTAAATTGCATAATGTGCAATAATTTTGTAATGTAACCTTAACGAAATATAATTTGTATTTTAGACAAGCAGGATTTATTGTCCTGTATATACTTTTGTATATTGTGTACAGTTGTTTATTGCTATTAAAGTTATATAAAATTAAATCTGCTTATTAAATTAGATATATTCAAAATCCTCCTTACATATGATACATATGAAGCATGTTTAATTCAAGTATGGTGTTCTTTAATATTTTTATTTAGTGTTATTCTGTATCTGTTTTTATAGATAGCCTATACAATAATAATAACCAATATACTGATATTTTTAACTTTTATTATGGAATTTAAGTTGTGGATCAGTGTATTAATCAGATATTTGTATATCTTTAATTTTATTATAAAATTTCATGCTCTGATGAATGTAATATGTGTAAGAGTTTTCTGACAATAAAAAAAATTATGAATTAACATTTTTGTTATATTAAAAATATATGTGTGTAATGATAATTAATGAGACATAAATGTAGTATGAAGAAATTATGAAATATAAATTACAATTTTTAAAAACGCCTTAAAAATTATATTGTTCTCTAACTAAACAAATTCTCTCCTTAATATAAAAACTATCTTAAGTTTAACATATTTAATTTACTATTGTTGCTGTGAAAAATGACAATTTAGTAAAATTTAAATTCGTAACTTACAGAAATTAGAAGTTCCCAAAGTAAGTAGTTCTTTTCTTGTACATAATTCAAGATTTTGACTAAGGTAGTTTCAATTTCGTCGCGTAACTTGAATTAAAAATAAAGTTTTTAAATTATTAAATTTAATTATTCATTATTATTAAATTTAATTAAGCAAGGTGCTTAATCTATTTTTTACAGTTACTAAATATCCTAAATAGTACAATATTATCATTGTTGCGAAGAAAATGTAAGTACAAAAGTGTACAAAAATTTTGACTCGCTTAGTACTTCCGGCACTGTAAATGAAAATGTAACACGTTAAAAGTTCAGCGAAGTAAAAAGAGACATTTCAACGAAAATATCGAGTTCAAGAACCGAAATACCTAAGCAATCATTATTTTCAAATTTTTGCTATCCATTTTCACCTCATCAACGACGATACATGTGAGCAAAGTCTTATTTTTAACTCGAGTCATAATGTCTGTAAAATTCATTCAAAGTCGTGCGTTATATGCGTAAATATTCGAGAATATTTGTTTGTCAACAATTTTTTATATACTGGTATAATCACATATACATTGTTATATAATTTTATATACATATGCGATCTATTCTAACGACCTTAATATTAGGTACCTTGTATTTTATAACATTTTTTATTAACTTTTTTTATATCATTTTTTCAATAAAATTTATTTTAATAATAACTTACTTCGACGAAATACTTTGAGCTGTTATAGTTTGTTTACTCGACACATACGATATATTGAGCATAGAATAAATTCATGTAAAAAACAAATTAATCGAAGTAAAGGGGAATAAAATTGAAAGTGTGCTGTAATAACGTTTTGATAGAATAACATCGATCCATGAAGGGAATATTTTTAGCGCGAAACCCTGAATGCTTATCGTAACGGAGAACACTTTTTTTCGCGTTATAAGTCAGTTTAAGTACGCTAGCGTGTCCGACATCTTTACTTTCTAACGAGAAAAACAGCAACGAATAAATTTCACTATAAATCAGAAGACCTTTCGTTTTAATTTAAGTGTCTTTCCTTTGTCAATGCTTTTAAGGTGTGATTGGTTAACTAAATAAGTCCGTTTTCGAGGTGATCTTTTTAATAGCCGGCAAAATACGTATCGTTGTATATTGACCGTAGTTCAACGGTATTCTTAAATCGCAACTGTCTCTCCTTTCTATCGAAAGGGGTTCCTGTTGCTGGTTGACTGTCCACAGCATGGCTGGAATTGATAATACGGTCATCGTCACTCCCCCAATGGCCAGTAACCAAATTATTACTGTCTGGATTATTGGAAGTACGTAGAGCACCAGTTTCAAGAGGAACAACAGATCGTCCGGTACTGAAGGTATAGACTGCAAATAAATTTTTAAAAATAAAATTAAGCAGCGCTAACAAAACTACCATTTCCCGCGTTTTCCGCGCTTAAATAATTATTCGAATTTAGGAACTTTTAAACTTAAAAATATGCAGTTCGAAGACGTATATCTTGCGAATTTAAAAAAAATAAAATTGCCAGTGAATGTTACGAATATATTTTAAGTGGAATACTTACCAGATCGCTCCAGAATAATGGAACCGTAAGACCGTTGAAGGCCGAGATCCTCGAATTGTAGGTAGTTTCAGCCATAACGAGGTTGATCTGTATTCTCGAGTTAACTTTTATCGGGATTCCAATCGTCTGCGAGAAATAAAATAAAACGTGGCGTAATTGAAGGGTTTGAACAGTATTTCATAAATAGCCTAAGGATCCGTCAAATAAAAGAATGACGTGTTGATTTTTAATAAATAACTAGTTTCGTGAGCATTATGTATTATCCTATCCGATTGGGTAACTGTCTAACGTCAACCGGTTTCCGAATACATTTTCTTTTTCGCGTACTTGCAAAACATTTCGTAACACGGTAAATTTATTATAAGGGTGAACGTGCTCGTGAGAAATGCCTCGACGTGTTTTAAGTGCGCGACACCTGAGATACTTGCATAAATTAACAAACGGTAGACATGAACGAAAGGGATTAATCGGTTAACACGCGGATTAAAGGAATCAGTGAACACGAGCGAAATAATTTTAAGATTTATTTACCGGTTGCAGAACGATCTTGGTCTTGTGCTTCTCTGGATCTGGAGCGAGTCCTTCGACGTCTTCGCGAAACTTTCGGTCAGCGTCGAGGAAATGTGGCATAGACATTGCTGCTGGGATAGCTGCAAATAAAGTACGTTTTAATTACGACATTCTAAACATGTTGGCACAAGTAATTGGGTACACATAATTACTTGTTTCAACGAAAGTGGAATTCGATACCAGTAATGGTATCAGTGCAAGCTCATAGTGAGACTTAGGCACTTTTAATTTTCAAATGAATAAGTTTACAAATTCAGAGTTCTTTCGGCGGTAAATGCTACATAGAAGAAGTTTATTTAACTTTGTTCACAAGTTGCATTCAGAACTACGTAACAAGATTCTGCTGTAATGAATAGCAAAAGACTAGAAACATCTTGTGTAACTTTTCTTGTGTAATTCTTAAATCAAAGATAGGAGCTATTCTTGTGAATCTGAGACTCAGAGTGGTTTGAGTTACATTGTTCGTAAAGTTCAAAGTTTGACATTTGATGCTAATGTCTATCGTTTGCAGGTGGAAGCTTTATCATTCACTTTTACGAGATCAATGTGATATTTTCGACGGAGGACTCGGCGTACAGACTCAACATACCGTGAGTAAATTTTTTGAAAACAAAATTCTAATAATAATGTCTGTAAATAAGTATTCAGTAATTATGTACAATTATGTAATAATTTGATATGCTGAATATCGATTGTGTTTCTGATTAATCGTGAAATACTCACTGTAATAACAAGGAGTCATGTCAGACAATCCTCTCTTCATACACTTGGGTTTGTTTCGGCAGTAGCACTCGTTATCAGGATTTTCTTCCGGCGAATCCAAGAAATTGTCTGCCACAGTGTACAGATAACCGTCGAGACCGCTTTCGACCCATACTTTTTCCTTGAACACAATCGGTATCGCTCTGCAGAATGCTTTTCTGTACACTCTGAAGACAGCGTGTTCGTCTAAATACGATGGGAATAATTCTCCTTCGGTAGCTCCCCTGATTCGGTTGCAAATAGTATTCCTGTCACGTGAACAATTTGAAGTATTGTTACTATCCTGCTTATTGCACTTGTGCATAATGCTTGTTTGCGTAATAAGGATTCTGCGTGGGATGTTAACTTTGAATAATTTATAACACGTTAACGTGCGTTAAGCGTCATTAACGTTCCTACGAGAACTTTTGTGTAAAATTTCAATTACTAACTCATTACACAAAATTGTGTATATTGCGCATTTTAGTGTATCTTATACAATCACACATTCTTATTATTTAGTCTTGACTATTTATATAGTGTATTAATATTATAAGCAATCTTAGTACGTGTGCTGCAATGTTTAATGCGTTAATGATCGAACACGGAGTGATCAGCGGTAAAAGTGTTTATTTACGTGTAGAAAGTACTATTGTGAAAATATATTTTCGATTACTGAGAATTAATAGATTAATTACACGACTGCGTACAATTGTATCCATTGATCGATGAATTTTTATTTTTACTTACTCTGGATACGTTTCGTTTCCTTCTTCTTCCCGGTATCCCCATTGCGGCAAACCAGGGCTGCCATTAATACTTTCGATGCTCAGATAACGTCCATTTTCGTCGGTCATATTCTCGTTCTTCCCGACGTTCATGGTCACAATATTGTTTCCCTCGTCGTACATCTGTAATTATTAGTTGACATTTTAATTATTCACAATATCAAATTTAAAACTGTGATCGAAGTTCAATCTTTTCAATTAGAAACCCTTATATCTTATCGCTTTACATTCAGCACGAAAATTTGATGTGTGGAAATACAACTCGAACTAGTCTGTCTAATTTGTTCAGTTTTCCTGCTTTTAAAAGTCGTTGACACTAACCCTGTGAACCCTGAGACGTATACATAAATAGTGAAAGGATCAACGACTAGAAGCACATTGCGAAAACTGTTGGCAATTTGGAACACTCGGAGAATGAGTGTTCATGTGTTTCATTCTTGTATCTGTGTATGTTACTAAAAGTGTGCGGAATTACAGGTATACAAGAATGTGTATAAAAGTTTAGCAACAGGGAAACTTGAAATACTATGGTCGATCCAGATGTGGACAAGGTTAGTTAGCTATGTCAACTTCTAAGATATTTTTTATTTCATTCTAGTCCTCACCGTTCTGGTTTTGTAGTAAGTGTAATGGTTGTAACTGGTGCACTTGCGTCAAGTTAATGATCGAAGGCTTATGCCTGTATTTAAGTCAGTTTTATCACGATCAATTATCGAGATTTTCCCTTCTTTCTTAATCCTCTTACGTCAGGGATACTCTCGATATAACCAGAACGTTGCTTTGGATATTTTTGTTAGGTATCAAATCGATCTGAAGTCGACGCACCTGGTGTGTCAGGGTACGATAACTGAGGACACATCAGGTGTCTCGGAAAGATGTTCAGTGATAATAATTTTGTACAACAGTGAAAGTTAAAAGATAGTCGGAAATCACATATACTTCTCAGCTAAATATTGTAATTGTTTATATTTTTCAGGACAAATTAAATTCTAACTTTTGATAATCGTTTTATGATACGATCGTAATTTGCAAGTGGCTGAAATCGATGATTTTATTTACGGACAGACGATTACTCACCCTATCCAGTAATCCGAACTTCTGGAAGTTGATGAAGCTCGGCACAATGGTGCTCGCTAATCGAACCAAAGAATCTTCATAACCCCATAGATATTCGTATACGCTTATATTCAATATCGGTTTGCTGTCCAGCATGTTCACCAAACTGGTCCATGGGTAGTTAACAAAGAACCCACGGTCATGTAGCGACGATGAGATACCCTGCGAATTTAACCATCCTTGAAAACATTTCGGACATAAAGAAGTTTCCATTTATATTCACATTCTGAGATATTATTCGAAGCTATAGAGTTAAAAAGTTCAGTTATCACTTACCAACATGGGTATATTTGGCACCTGCACGATATCTTTTTCTGGATCACCATTGGACATCTCTGGAATGTACACTACCGTTCTATTCGGCATGTACGAAATCGTGTTGTTCTTGTGCCACACAACATTTTCATTCACTAAAATTTCCCTGCAAACAAGGATATTGTTGAAACAGCTATATCGAAGAATAATTAGTAAAACGATAATACTTACTGATAAACGTAAGGACCGATTTCTTGGACTTTCAATTTCTCCTCACCTTTGAGGAATTCCGCCGGATTGGTGATATTGAATATGTACACTTTGATATACACACTGATAGGTGGATTTTTCCATAAATGAAAGGCCAACGAATCTGGTGCCATTTGCAATTTCTATAAAAAGATATATCAAAGGTTAAATTTGGAAATTGCAACATGTGCGTTTCTAAATTCACACTTTCCTATTTTATCAAAATTAATCTTTGATTGCACATGATTCATATTAAGTCACTACTGCTATAAGCAGGTATGCTCGTAAAAGTTGAAATGATATAATAACTATATAATCACTTACTTGCTCCAATATTAACTTCATTGGATTAATTATGTAAAGTATGTAAGCCAAGATACTGCAACTGATACCCAGTAAAAACAGTATTATGCATTCTGTAACAAAAGACAAAAAATTCACAATTATGAAATGTATTTACTTTTCCTCTTTCGTTACTTTTTATCTAACACCCAACAATTTGAAGTAGGGTAGGAAAAAAAGTTTTAAATATTTTAAATTGCTGTGTTTTTCTTTGTCGCAAGGATAAAGAAGATTAATTCATTATTCCGACTATGTCATAAGAAAATTACGTCGGATTTGTTTTACGATATTCATCATAAAACGCTACAGCGCCTGGCGTATGAAGGTTGTTACCTTTGATTACAACCGTTTCCGTACGTAAAAATAGAAAAAAAATTACGTGCATTAATGGATGATTATTGGAATTCATTATGATGTGTATTCGTATTCAGTCAACTTTTAATTCCACAAAAATGCGTCACACTATTCAAGGAATATTAATTTTCATTCGATGCAAATGTGTCAACCAGTGTTTTGACTACGCTGATTAATTGTTACATGATAATAATTATAAAAGCGGATGATGTAAAACTTTGTTAACAAATGGTTTAACAAAGAAGATAAATATTTGGTACAATTATTTATCTCGAGTTTGTTAATGAAATCACCTAATGTATCCATAACTGATGTGTGTTGTCGACTCACAAACTGTTATCTCTGTCTAGACAAAACACAAGTACACCCATTTTAAATGCATGTTTATTTAAATTCCTTTTTATTTTCAGACTCTTGTACATTGGCGCATTGACATAAGCGATCAAACATATTATAATTAAATGCAATTCCATCCCTGTTAATTTCATTTAGGAAACCACTAAATAACAAGAATGCAGATATGGTTAACAAATTACCGTAAGTCGCCATCGATAAATTTCAACCTTCATTAGAATTTTTAATTAGCAATGATCGAATATTAACAGGTATTCTCTGATTATTTTATCACTCGCAAGTAGTTATTGGAATAATTACAAATTCTTGAAAGTCTGATTACGATTATATCATTATTTTCTAATAATCTCCTATTCCGTAATTAATGCGGAATTACGCGTAGTCATAAATCCCCTTTTTTAGAAGCTACATCTAATCAAAATGTTAATTCGTTATCGGCTTTAAAAGCATTTATTTACTTTTTTATTCGACCTCAGACGTCGATTACTTATTACAATTCTAATGTGATGAAATAATTACATGGTAAAAATGGGATGATTTGAAATACCACTTAGGAGAATATGATGTCTTGATTTTAATGGAATTCAGGTACGTTCAATTCGATAAAATGATAAATTAGCACGTAGTTTTCCGTATTTACTGAAAAGGATTGAAAGCTTGAAAACCTTCGTGAAAAATACATTTCAGGTTTCTATTATATAACATAAGATTTCTTTTTATAATCTGTGATAATATTACTCTTCTATTAAATTCTTTAAATTTTTAAACGATATTATAATATTTAATATTAAACGACTGAAGTGACTAAATTAATTTTGAAATTCAGATATACCATAATGTTTCAGATCCTCAAATTTTCAAAGTACGATTTTTCAATTTTTCTAATGTTCAAATCCTCAAATATCCAGATCCACAAATCTTCAAATCCCCAGGTCCTCAAATCTCCAGATCCACAAATCTTCAAATCTCCAGATTCACAAATCCTCAAATCTGCAAATCCTCAAATCTGCAAACCCTCAAATCTTCAAACCCTCAAATCTCCAAATCCTCAAATCTGCAAATCCTCAAATCTGCAAATCCTCAAATCTGCAAATCCTCAAATCTGCAAACCCTCAAATCTTCAAACCCTCAAATCTTCAAACCCTCAAATCTTCAAATCCTCAAATTTCTAAATCCTCAAATCTCCAAATCCTCAAATCTCTAAATCCTCAAATCTCCAAATCCTCAAATCTCCAAATCCTCAAATCTCCAAACCCTCAAATCTCCAAACCCTCAAATCTCTAAATTTCCAAATTCCCGATTGCCAAATCCTCAAACCCCCAAATCCCTAAAATCCGAAATCTCCGTTCGAAAACCTGCACTCCTTTGCATCAAAAGTACGAAGCAGAAGGCCAGCCATTTTTCTACCACCTTGAGCATACTTCTTTCTAATAAATTTTATAGCCATCCACCGTGCACGTAGTTTAAGATTTAGTTCAAGATCGCAGATTGGATCTTCAAAGAATGATGAATCATTTTAAGGTTATACATATTGCATCTCGCGTTTCAATGTTTTCATATTTTTTCCTAATGACACGATTAACATACTGTGTCGTCGGTGCAGATATTTTTTGCTTTTAAACGTTGCCAGCGATATCATTTCTGTCAAATAATAATTGGGATGAAACTACCGGTTACAAAATGCTCTTAGTAATGATTCTCTACGTCACACCGACAGTTCTTAGTAATGATTTTCTACGTGGCTGTTGATGGGCGTCAATCATGCCCTGTGATACCCCATGTGATTCACACGTCACTTGTTTACCTTGACTTAAATTCCATATTATTCGAAAAGTAGACCCGTCAAATGAAACCTGTTTACAATGAAAATTTTTGATTTCGTTGATGGACAATTATGCCGATTAATTCAGCCGGCTCGTTAATTACTGTCGGTTCATTGGTCGTTCATTAGCGACATTTGCTTTCGATGGTTTTACAGCAGCTTAATGATACATATTACCAGGGGCCGGTTAAACTATGTCAAAGTCTTGCATCTTCTTTTTCCTCGTCCAAAGAGCATTGAAATAAGTGCCTCTATGATAATTTGTTAGTAATCTTTTTTAAAGGGTCAAGGGTGCAACTGCCATAAACGGTTTGCGATACAAGGTATACATTTTGTATTAGGCATATTATAATGCATTTTCAACACCGCTGTTAATTATTAATTTGCTCCGCCAGACTAAGTGTGCAATTATTATTATGTTGATATAGTTTTGTAAGTAATCGCTGATATAACGTTCTCTTTTATAATGACATTAATTTAAATATTACGAAATGTATCTAAATTCCTGTCAGACTGGTTTGGTTGTTACTAAATTATTATTTAATCGTATTACTAGTGGCTGTTGGTGCGATTGTGAGTTCGATAATTCAAGTGACGATTGCAAACTTCAATGAATATTTAAACACATGTTATGTTCGTACTACATTTAAAAATACATAAATTAAAAATACATAAATAGAAGAGGAAGGAATTCAGTATACGTAAATCATATTGTCACTGACATCAGGCTACAATAATTCATAATTGTAGATATATTAAGTTAGTCAACAAATGCTTTTGAGGTCCATGTGTTTCACAATGGTAAAAAAATTAATCTAGCGTGCACAGATCATTTAAGAGTAAAAAGTTGATAATTCATTATTGCGATAGGTGTTGCTGCTTTAATTGTATGATTGGTGTTAATAACAGTCATTCCGTAATTAAAGTCCGAAGAAATTGATTATTACTTATTGATGATATTAATTACAGAGTGCATTGAACGAATATAAAATCGAAAGTAAAAAGGAAATATTATTGTGAAAATATCGTACGCTGATATAATTATCAGACGCGCGAACATTCTCAACAAACTCGCAAACTATCGTCTGGAAACGTAATTCATTTGTCAAACAGAAGAGACTACTAATTATTACAATTTTTTCTTCGGTGATTACTTGTTTACCAGGAAACGAAGCACATATCTGTTAAACCTTACCTATACATATATCTATATTTTACTGATAAATCGCATTGCGAAGGATACATTATCGTTGCACAATGATGAATGAAAGAAGCAATAAACAAGGAGGAAAGTGCATACTGCACGTTCTAATGCGATTCCAGTTGACGCATTATCGAATAGAAATAATACGGTTAAAAGTGATGATAACGATTAATCTCTAATAGCAGTAAGTAATTAAATATATGAACGTGCAAATCGCACTGTAATCAAGATTTCAGTTACATAATTAAATTGATCGTTAATAGATTTTTTATTAGATTTTTTTTATCAGATGTATTATTAGCGATATCTTAGTTTATACAAAGAAGTCAATTGTTGAATCTGAAAATTTATAAATTCGAAATTGTTAAGTTTATAAAATTTATGTTGATGAATTCTTAAATTCTCGAACTCCTAAATCTCTGATTTCTAAATCCCTGATACCTAAATCCCCACATTCTTAAATTACCGAAAAATTAAATTCCTGAATTCTGTAATTCTTGAATTCCTAACCTCCCAAATTCCTAAATCCCCAAATTCTCAAATCCCCGAATTCTTAAATTCCCAAAATTTTTAATTCTGGAACTCCTAAATCCTCGAATTCTCAAATCCCCAAATTCCTAAATCCCCGAATTCATAAATTCCCAAATTTTCGTACATCTAACTATAAAAAATCTCAAAATTCTTCAATGACGAAATTTCCAAATTCCTGAATCTCCAAATTTTTAAATTCCCAAATTCGTAAGTTCCAAACTCTAATGATTAAAAATTGCCTCCACAACCCATACAAAAGATAATCACATAGTACCACTACATTCTCTCAGAAACAATGTCATACAAATTATTCAACATTTAAACGACGTGACGCTATTTAGATACGTGCATCGTATCACTATAATTTAATTGGTCCGCAATAATTAATTACTGCAGCATATAAATATTTATATTATCATTTTCATTGTAGTTTAGTCGTCATATTTGTCATCGATGTGCTGTCATCCTCATGTACATCAAAATAGCATGTACACTCATGTTTAGTGTCATTAATCGCGATGTGTAAATATCATTGTACGAGAGCTTACAACTGCTACTGTAGATATTTGTTATTTGCTTTTTCTCTCTTTCTTCAAACACGTGTGTCGAATAGAAAATCAATCACAACCGTAATGAGTTTTTGTACCGTGAGCGTCGTTGGAATTAAGCTATAACATTAATTGATTTTACAAGAAATTTCCTTTTTAACACTTGAATGACGGGGTCAGTCGTGACCCACACTCATGAAACGTGTACAAGAATACGTTAACGTCTTGTACTGATTTGACGAGTTTGCGATGTAATTAATTTTACTCGAATGTTGAATACCCTTCAAATCGGAGTTGAATTATAATTTGCATAGTCAACGATTCTATAATACCAAATTGTCATAACATTTCAACTTTCTCTGTTTGTTTTAACGTTGCAACTGTGATTAGTTAGTGCTGACACAGCTGACAAATAAAACCTCGTGCAGGGGATTAAGTATAATTGGATGTATAAACTATCATGCCAACTATGTCTATGTTCTGACCTTGTTCTGACTATGTACTGAAATTATATAAAATTTGTAAAATCAGGAACAAATTCAAAATTAAATTTAAATCATATTCTGAGTCATCGAAGACTCGGCACTATTTACAATGTCGTCACTTGGTCGAATTTTCGATGAAAATAATTAAATATTTCGTAACACGTAATGATTGAGAAAGATAATCCGAATGATAAATTAATGTTAATAATACAGGAGAGTTGTAGGACAAAAAGAAATTGACGAAGTCCAATTAATGACATAAGTAAGATAAATGGGTGTACACAAGGTACCGAGAATTTAATTTACCGATAATTTGCTTCGTTTAAAACTGAATAACTTACCGAGCCCATTTATTTATGAAATATCGAAAAAAGGAACGAAAAAGTTTCTTCTTTCTTTTCTTTTTACGCGATACGTAAGTTACAGTGACAAATGTGGCGGTGTCACCTTCAATGTTTCTTTCGTGTGAATAGCGGCATCGAAATCTTTGAACTCTTTTAATAATATGGACTCTATATTGTAGACCATGGCAATACATTGCATGGCGATATAACTCGACTAAATATTTACTTTAGTTAAATTTATCTATTCCCAAATTATCCAATCTTCAAATTTAAATTTAGAATGTAAAATGATAACTTTTTTCAAATTTAGAAATCTTCAGATTTCCATATCTAGAAATTTAAAAATTAAAATAATTTTTTAACATATCAAGTTTTAGATTCTTGCGCATATGATTTATTATAAATATGTGATTATTTATATAACGAATATACTTTTTTAATGCAAATTTACAGTTCTGAAAGATACAACAAAATATTACATACCAGTTTTCGACACCAATTAAACATTAAAATTAAACTATGTTTTCCTAGAACTGAATCTAGAAAGGTAAATAGAATATATGAATTGCTGGAAATTATTACATTTTTATAAAGTGTCAGGTCTTCGAAGGTCAAGATCAAGCGGATATAATATCTTTCTCAACTTGCATCTTTCTACGCGTGTATATTTTTTCGAAAGTCTTTGCATAACTTCGACGTTTAATTCCGATCCGCTTTATACGAACACATACTTGCTGGCAGCTGTTCAATGGCCGAGACCTTTAAGCAGTTACGACAGCATCGTTCATGGCAATGTATTTATCTCAAAAATATGTTAATGCAATACGTCGAGTCATTGAACAACACAAAAGTGTAACCTTCTCACGGGGTTATTCCTTTGACGGTCTATTAGCGATTGACATAGTAAAAATTGGCTACGTCAATCATTACTATTTTATCTCTTATGAAAGGTGAAAGAATATGAAATTTACATTATATATAAAACTAAAAAATAGTATTAAAAAATCGGTAAACACCACATTTGAAAATAATATATTCATTATTTATATTTTATATGTTTACTATTGGCTCTATCGGCTGCGTAACAGTTCAACCGACGACAAAATAACCGCGACAAAATAACCGACGACAAAATAACCGAATAACAAAATAATCGTTCAACACTATAACACCACATATTAATTATATTCAACCAACATATTTATTATCTAACCTAACCTAACCAACACGGTTATTTTGTCGTTTGGTCATTTTGTCATTCGGTCATTTTGTCATTCGGTTATTTTGTCGTTCGGTTATTTTGTCGTCGGTTATTTTGTCGCGGTTATTTTGTCGCGGTTATTTTGTCTGCGGTTATTTACGCGTGCTACCGGCTCTATCAGATGCCCCGTACTAATTTGCAATTAAAATTTCGAGCAGCTACTGTAAACAATACGAAAGCACCAGAATGAAATCTAGAATTTTTGAAAGTCGTACCAAACGATTAAACTCGTCTGAAGCTATCGAAAACGATAATAAATGATTATTGTTTATTTCACGGCTGACGTCAGCGATGATCAATGTCAATAATGAGTTATAATGCTTTTAATGTGTTTCCAGTCGATTCGATGTATCATAAATTATTGGTAACGATACCGAAATAGGGATTTTTATCGATTTGAGGGTCAGCTTAATGACATCAGGTTCCTACAGTCAGATCGCCAAAATTCATGGATACAACTTTAGGGTATCTCATTTCAGATCAAGTTAGAATTATGGTCTGTAATAGAGACAAACAAACAAACAAATGCAAATCAAATTGTCTCACAAGCCTCTCGTTCGGTAATTATAAAGTTGCAACTCGTTTCTAGATTTTTTGTTACATATCATTTTAGTCTGATAGCATCTATAAAGTACATTACTGAATATGTATGTACGACTCTGTTTGATCTCATTCATATTTCTGATCCATTAAATTTTTAATGTGTCATAGACAGCTAATAACTATACTGACATATTATTCGTTTCGCTGAATAATAACCTTACTCGTCTAGCGTTCGTTAATTCATTAAGCGACAACTCAAGGCCCAGATTGCTCAATCACTTTTTTCTCCCGAACATCATTTACATAAATGTACACGAAAGTCATACTGTTTTTTATCCTTTCTTTGGACACTGATAATGTCTCTTTCCACGAATCGTATCGATTTTATTATACATTAGATATACCTACTTTACGCAAAATTAACGTGCTATTGATAAATGATACGTCACAAACACGTCTTTTTTTCAATACACTTCGACTTCCTAATCAGTGTTCGAACGTTTATTTATTAAACTTTGACTTTCTAGATTCGTTCATTGGTATGTAATCAATTCGTGCGATACGTCGATTTTAGTTATCGAAGAAAGATTTTGTTACGTAATTAGTTGATACTTGAAGACAAAACAAAATCAACGCAAGCAAAAGAAGACGAAATTGAAGTAAATACCCGTTTCAGGAAATACGTTAATTGTTGATTAATCGAGCTTTTTTACTCGTATCTGCAGTTCTTTCTTTTTAATCGCGTAGAAGAAAGTTATGTACAGCGCTCCATTTTTTAGCCGTTTGCAGTAATAAAATGTAACAAATTAAGCAAGTTGAGTGGAAAATGTGTGTACAACTTCGAATATATTTTTTAATAAAAATATCTAGTGTCCACACACTCTGTTTTCTTGCGGTTATTTTATTTAAATAAAAGAAATATAACGTCTTGTATTTATTACATGCTTCGCAATATTTCTTAAGTTTAACATTTTTCAATTCAAAAATCTGTAATTGCGAAGCGAAACAAAATGTGCTGAAATTTTGTTTGATCCACTGTAAGTGAAAATTTCATGCGTTTTTATTTTTACGTTTTATTGTACGATTACTCACTTTTGAACTGCTGAAGCGGAATTGGGAGTTTCATGGTTGTGACCTGGTTACTTTTCGTCGCGTTCCTTTTTTCGTCTCCTTGATCGAAGGTCCTGAAACAGAAGTCAATTGGCTTATTTATGTTCTGTTCTTTGATTATCAACGACATAATCGTCAAATTATAGCCTCATTAACCGAAGGAAAACGATGTTGGTACTTTATTCTCTGCTTTCGGTGATCAAAAACGAATACTATAACAGCGTGGAAAAAATTCAGAAACTGAATTAATAAAATAAAAATATTCTAGAATTTCATTTTTGTGAAATATATTTTCTACGATATTTTCTGAATCGCATAAATTATTTAATCGCGATCTTGAAAATTGAGGCTAATGTCCGATAAAAATATAAGTAAATTTCAAATCATGTGAAGAAAAAATTTAAAAACACAGTTGTACAGATTTTGTTGTACCTCTGCAAGTTTCCTCGAACCTATTTGACCTCTACAGTATTCAACGCAGTCTCTTTTACCATCTATGAATTCATTCATGTAATGCTTATTTACGTTAAGCAGAACGGGCGTTTATTTGAAAGAAGCAAAAAGTATTTGATTTCTGTTTAAAAGTGAATGATACAGGAAGTACAGAAAAAGACGTTCAAACAGATTCGTTATGACAAAGGTTAACTAAAATTCCTTACGCGCAAACACGCGTTCAAAGCGTTTAAGCGTTTCGCCGCAAAGTTTGTCAAAGTAATTGGCGCTTATAAAGCCATTTGCATGACAGTTGGGATCGTTCTTTCTGGATATAGAATTTTTTCTGCTTAACTTGTACCGCTTTTTCCTTCTTTTTTTTTCTTCTCATTTTTCCTTTTGTCTAACCTCTCTCATGAGTCACAACGCGACGATGCATTCGCGATTACACGTTTGTAGATCTTGGTCGCCAACGTTATGTTTATCGCGGGGATTTGCAATGTTAATCAATCGCTGCTGTTGCAGTGTTGTGCAAGCGAGTGTGAACAAAAAAGTACTCGACGAACAGCTTGTAAACTTTTATCACGCATATGAATAATTAACGATCTTTCGATACTTAATATCCGTCCGGCAGATCGTTAAATGAATCAAATGATCTTTGAACGCTCGATATAGGTTTATTCCCTTGACTCATGGCCACGGTTTCAAAAATCGGTGAAGCAAGTTACAGAAATTTCGCCGAAAGGCCTTCTATCGTAAAGATGAAATACACGAGAAATTTATCTCTTAACCTTGTACGGTCTATTTTAACTTTCTCTATGCGTCTTAGGCGGATAATAGTTAGAACGAAATGATTTCATTCAATTTTACGTCCTTATATCAAAAATTATGTGCGATGTGTTTTGCTTTTATAGTTTCAAATTTCTTTTCCTGTCTACCAGATATCCGTTTGGTGTTGTAAATATTACGGATTGGCAACATAACACGTGTCAATGTAACACGTGATTGTATAACGCACGGCAATGTAATATCGATGTAAGTAATGTGAGGTTAATATAACGTGGGATTATACGCAATACGTGACTCGTAACAAATCGTGCAGCAATATATGGCACGTGGAGGTATCATGCGGCAATGTATGAGATGTGGTTGTATATGGTGCGGTAGTATACATATGCATAACACAATGTATAGGGTGACGATATATGGTGGGGTCGATATACGGCGTGTGGCAATATATGGAACATGGCAATATACGACGAGTGACAATATACGACGAGTGGCAATATACGGCGAGTGGCAGTATATGACGCGTAGCGGTATGTGGCACTATGCAGTGCGCAATGGTACACAGCACGTAACAATATGTATAGAACATACGGCGGTATACAATGCGTGGCAATATACTGCGAGTAAATATCTGATGAATAACTATATACGGCGTATGGTCATATACGGTGCGTGGTAATACCAACGCGGCAATATACAGCGCGCAACGATGTACGATGCATAACGGCATAAGACACGTGGTTCTACAACACGTGAGAACGTCTCTACATCTAATTAAAATTGCCGGTAATTAGCACCGTATTTAATATGCATACACTGCGAAATTATTCGCTTCTTTGAAATTGCATTCGAATACAAATAACGCGAAGTATAACGTAAAAAGTTGGATATTTAAATTAGAATATGAATTTAACTTTTTCGGTGATATTTATATAAAATACCTTTATAATGTTTTTTTTTTTTTTTGAGTATCTGAATGCATGAGGAAAAATGTGACCATGCAGAATTTCTTACTCTTGTCCCATGCAAATTTACCAGAAGGTCATGGACATTTTTTCAGTTTCATATATCTTATTCCTCTCTTCGTTACGTTTCGAATCTTCACAAAATCAATTAATTAATTTTCACTGCTGTATATTTTGGAATAGTTCGTCACTTTCAATGTCGCTCCGTTGACACAGTATTTAAATTAATGTCGATCATTATTCACGCCATTATTATACATTGCATAACTCTATATTTTGTAAAAAATTGATATTAAACATTCTGAATAATTCAAGAAACTTAAAAAGTGTTCGCCATTTCCGGTATTATTAAAATCATAAATAATATTTCATCGCGTATCTTATGATTCCTCATTTTTGTAATGCCACCTTTCTTGCTGCTAATACGTCATTTATATGCTTGTTCTTAATATTTCTCCTTAATAGTAGCTTCTTTAATTTTACCTAAATTCCAAATTGCGAAATAAAATTTTACATATCTTCTAGCCTATACAAGTTCTCGAATTTGTTTTTAAATCACGATTTTTACTACGTGTATTCATAGTATAAATTACATTTGTCAACTTATGAAGACTTATTATTTTAACAGGTTGCATTACTGTGCAGTTTTTAATCAATGAATCCGTAGAAGAAACTTTAAGTATTGTAAGTGGAATTACTATCCATTATCATTTGAACTTCATTGAGTGATTTCAATGCTTGGTAAGAAGAACTTTAGAAACGCTTCGAATTACGACTAAGAAATCTTGACAGAAATGTATGTTGTATTAATTACGCCTCGTTAAAAATCGCATTCCTTAATAATACGGATGTTTATAACATAGTACTTCTTTAAATGATTGATATGTTACACGATGGAGCAGCTTGTTTGTTCGAAGTAAAGACGTCACAAAAACTTATGTTTACGTTTGATCCTTTTTCGTTTTTCTGCTTAAGAAAGAAACATTAAGTTGTGTCAAGTTTTTAATTAATGAATGGGACGAATTCTCAAAATATTTACGTACACATGACATCATTTAAACTAGAGTATTGATGATTAATTTCGTGAATGAAAAATTTGAAATTTCTGTATTCGCGAATATTTAAATAGATAGATACCAGATTATCAGACTATTAAAAAATTATTTATTTCTTGTGTAAAATGTCTAAATTATTTATTTTTTAACTATATTATAATTTATGTATCTTTATATTTTTAGAATTTGAAATTTGGATAAAGAATTTATGCAAACTAAATATAATAGTGGACTATCGAATGTCGCCATTTTTTTAAGGGAACCGTACCCTCAATTGCGTCATCACTTCAAATACAACCCATGTTTGCAGAATTCCTTACATTCTGTTCGCAGACTTTTTATAAATTTTATCTAAAACCAATTAATTCATTCATGTGCAATGTGGTATAATTAACGCATTACATATTATGTTCGATAGAATTTATCGTGTGTTAATTAGTAAGTTTGTAATTAAGTTCGTCCATGTATTAGCAAATTCATTAGTATAATTGGGGAAGCAATAATTAATTGTTTAATGATACTACGGTAAAATTCACGTGAGTTTACGAATCTGTAGAAAAACGCTGCTAACCTAATTTATACAATAGGATAATAGTAAGAATAATATAATTCTAGATACTTTAGAGACAAGATACGGTTTTTACTAAGAAAAATGGCAATTTTCGGGAAGCCCTTTTACTTGTGCAAGATAATGGATTTTTTATGAGAAATCTTAAGAGTTACAATTCCTGAGGCTTTTTAATTTATCAACTTCTAAATCTGCAAATTTTTTCATTTCTAAAATTGCAAGTTTTTAAGTTTCTACAATTTCAAATTTTCATGCTTCCAAATTTAATTTTCTGTGATTCCAGAGTTATCAAGTTTGCGAATTCCCAAGTACCTGAATATTCAAATTTCCATACTTCTTAATTTCTGTAATTCCAGAATTATTAAGTTTGTAAACTTCCAAGTGCCTAAATTTTCAAATTTCCATACTTCTAAATTTAATTTCTGTAATTCCAGAATTATCAAGTTTGCAAATTCCTAAATATCTGAATTTTCAAATTTCCATACTTCCACATTTAATTTCTGTAATTCCAGAATTATCAAGTTTGTAAACTTCCAAGTACCTGAATATTCAAATTTCCATACTTCTAAATTTAATTTCTGTAATTCCAGAATTATCAAGTTTGCAAATTCCTAAATATCTGAATTTTCAAATTTCCATACTTCCACATTTAATTTCTGTAATTCCAGAATTATCAAGTTTGTAAACTTCCAAGTACCTGAATTTTCAAATTTCCATACTTCTAAATTTAATTTCTGTAATTCCAGAATTATCAAGTTTGCAAACTCCCAAGTATCTCAATTTTCAAATTTCCAAACTTTTTATTTATTCCTTTTTTACTTTCGAATTTTCACCATTTCCACTTTTCTCCAATCTTCAAATTTTCAAACTTCTACATTTCCATACCTGGAAAACTCCTATTATCCTGAGAGGAAACGCATCTTTCGTTACATCTGCATCATCCTTAGGGAAAACCAGCGTGAGCGGCACGTGTAAATATAACCCGTTTGACCCGATCAATAGGTTTCCCAAGCATGATAAACTAAGTGATCCTTGTAGAACGAGCTGTTTTGTCATCTTTCAATATGCGTCTTGCATTTGATATCGGAGCACAAAACGAAAGAGAGTGCGCTTATGCAGAATCGTACGTGATGCGCGTGTCTATCAATCTCTCGGTAGAATCAGAGCTACTAAGCTCTTCAGAGAAGATATATTCCGTATATTAAAGAACATGCCATGGTTTTTCACCGATTATTCCCCGCCGATTGTAAATTGAACAGTCTTTGTCCAGTCTTTGACCAAGCAATATTTTGTCACGACCGGATTATGTTCTCTTTTCTCATCGTATACGTTCAGATCAACGTGTACGAAACAGGAAATTCTTATTCAAACACGATCACCTTCTGGTCATCCAAGGTACAATATCGTATGCTACGACAGATAAAAACATCTCGCATAGCATTTTATTGTCAGTTCGGTGCTTGAAAATGCAATTCTGGTTCTCGCAAAATCAGAGCAGATAACACACGTTTTTTAACTGAGACGTTTATTTTTTAGTCTGTGTCATGCGGTACCTTGTTGAGCTATTTTTGTAGTGAAAAAGAATTACTAGGGTACAAGATATACGTTCAAATCGTGATTGCAACATTTTTGGTCAAGGATTATCGAAATCTTGATATACTTTCTTTGGTGTGGACATCATTCAAGTTTTGGAACAAAGTTTTTTCAATTTTTGTGTTACACTAATCACTTATGTATGTAAGTTCTACTAGGATTACAAGTAATCTTAAACTTAATTTTTTTAAATATTTAATGTACGAATATGTACAAAGATATTTATAAATATGTTCATTTCTAGTGAAGTGTACTTGATAAATTCAAGTTAGCGTTGCCTGATAAAACTGACGAAAATACAAAATTTCTGTCAACGTTTAATAATAATTTTTGTCAGTTGAGATTCTACATTTTGTCTAGCAAATTACTACAAAATTATTGTATATCAGTTACCAAAACCACCAATGATTTTTATAACTTGTAAAATACATTTCATAATTAACTTCAAAACACCCACTCCACTTAAAATCTGACATAAGGAAATAAAATTTCTTAAGGTACTTACCGAATAAGTACGACTTGATTGTTCACAAATAAAACTAAACAGCACCAAACGACACTTTTCACATTTGCACAAATCACAGTCGTTAACACAGAGACCTTTTCGGTGATATACCACGAAAGTTCAATTAAAACACGATACTTGTTGTTTAGCTAATGTTTATAAAATATAAGTTGTAAGCAGTGAGTAGCCGCTTTTGTAGCTTCTCCCTCAATCTTGTTATTAGTGAGCATGAATCTTGTGTTCACTCTGCTTTATACTGTCTCCTGATCACTAACCCCCATACGAGCACACCGCCGAAGACAACGTCTACAACTTTTCTCCTTGCCGTCCTACCGGCACTGGTGGTTATAACGACGTTCGCCGGTACGCGTTTAATCACTTTTCAACCGTACTCAAATCAGTCGAATCTGTTTTTCATACCAACGCGGAAAAATTTCTTCGGGCACGGTATAAACGATTATTTTACACGAGACGGATTGCTGGAATCGAACGGGGAGATTGCGACCTAATTTTGCAACGATCTTGCTATGAAGGTTGATATCTTTCGTATTTATTATTTATTTCATTGCTCAGTAATTTTCGCATAATGCTTTGAGACACGCGAGGTGCTGCTTTTATTCGAAATTGCTTGCTGTTCATTCACTTATCGAAATTGTATTACAATCGCACGTATGTGGCGCAATTAACGCTTTTGTTTGGAGTGGAAATTTGATAATGCGAGAAGTTGACAATTTGGGAATTTAGGGATTTCGGGATTTGGGGATTTAGAAATTTGAGAAGCTGGAAGCCTGATAATTTGGGAATTTGGGAATTGGGGAATTGGGGAATTTGGGAATTTGGAAATTTGATAATTTAGGATTTGGCTTTTTGGAAATTTGGGGAGGTGGAAATCTAATGATTTGGAAATTTAGTCATTTAGGAACTTGGGATTTTTGAAATTTGTGGATTCAGAAATTTGATCATTTAGGAATTTAGGAATTTAGAAATTTGGGGATTTGGGAATTTGGAAATTTGGGAATTTGGAAATTTGATAATTTAGGATTTGGCTTTTTGGAAATTTGGGGAGGTGGAAATCTAATGATTTGGAAATTTAGTCATTTAGGAACTTGGGATTTTTTAAATTTGTGGATTCAGAAATTTGATCATTTAGGAATTTAGGTACTTAGAAATTTGGGGATTTGGGAATTTGGAAATTTGGGAATTTGGAAATTTGGAAATTTGGAAATTTGGGGATTTGGGAATTTGGGAATTTGGGAATTTGATAATTTAGGATTTGGGGTGGTGAAAATCTAATAATCTGGAAATTTAGTCATTTAGGAACATGGGATTTTTGAAATTTGTGGATTCAGAAATTTGATCATTTAGGAATTTAGGGACTTAGAAATTTGGAAATTTGGGAATTTAATAATTTAGAATTTGGGCAGATAGAAATCTGATGATTTGGAAATTTGGTCATTTAGGAATTTGAGAATTTAGATATTTCAGGAATTGGAAATTTGATAATTTAGAAATTTGATAATATAATATAGATATTATAGAATTTAAAGATTTGACAATTTAGAAATTTGAAGAAATTTTGTAAGTTAAAAGTGTAGAAATTTGTAAATTTCTAACTTCTGATGTGGAGTTTAGCTCAATGTTAGATGTCAAACTCATTTCAGTCTTTTTTTATTACACCAATGATACTATCGCAGAAAATTTCTTTTTTAGAAATCAAGCTTCTCAAAATACATATTGAAATTTTATCATAATATTGAATTTATAAACGAATATAATTTCACAAGTACGTGTCAAAACACACTATATCTACACGTGTTGAATATCTAAAATATAGGAATGAAATTTGAATTTCGTATAAATCGAATTCTATATACATATGTATATCAAATTGTATATGTAATAATGAACACAGACCGAAATTCAAACAATTCAATTGTCAATATTAAAATATTATTAACAAACAACAAAAGACAGTTGACATTACATCACAGTACATTATGAATCACCTGAGGTCGTCATGAGATGGTATTGTTTCTTTTTATTTATAAAAATGAAGTTCATCATTCTGACGTTAAAGTGTCATCTATCAGTTTTATTCCATTCATAGACACGCGTTTTTGTTTCTCTTTCAGTTGTCATATGATAGAATAAATTACGTTTTTCTTTGGAATTACGTCTTACGGAAAAATATTTGATTGCTGTCGTTTGATATGAATCATATGTAGATTCCAATGAATCGACAAAATCGATTTTTCCAAACAAAACTGAGCAAATACGTACTTTTAACGATGAACTTTGCACGTCCGTGTAAATATGTCCAACCTGTATTTTAGAACGGAAACTGGATGCATTCCAACCACCGAAAGCAGGTTCGCAGTGAATTCAATCTAATTCTTTTTAACTCAGATACAAAATATGAGGATATTCGCAGGGAGGAACCGTTGCTCTAAAACTATTCCTATATACTACCTATTCGTTCAAACGTAAGTATTTTCGTTTTCATTTTTACTTTTTAAAAATTACTCCAAAATTTGCTACTTTGTGTGATCTCTTCCTTAGAGATTAACTAAAAACTCCTTATTTACATTTATGTTAGAATGTTATTATACAATTATGTAGTCAACTCGAACACAAATATTTTCATCGAAATTTCAATAAATTTTTGTTGATTCGTATTTTATAACTTTTTTGTGTATCATTTTAAGGTTAAAAGAATTATACATTGTTTACATGTAACCTCTATTTCCTCTATCAAATAATTCCGATATCTTTTATATACATATATATATAAGGAAAGATTCGGTGAAAAATAATCAGATTACCTGTGGGACTGGTTTTTTTTATAACTGTTCATTGCATGGGTGCCTGATACGAGATTCAGGGTACATTTTCTGGCAAGTCTTTTCCTGAATTTGTTAACTGTAAACCGATACATTCCCACGATTGACATATATCGTATAGAAATAATGTAAACCATATTCTTAGAAAACTTTGTTTGTTAACGTTCATTTAATATACATACGACGTAATAGCACGCACGTAATGTGTTATTCAGTTGTAAACTGAGATGTAAATTCAAATGTACAACAAATTTGCTATCAATGATAAATCAAAGATAAAATTGGGCAATTAACGTTGTGAGCTATTGTTATGTGCTTTCAAACATATAAGAATCTGTTTCTATGAAAAGTTACTAGCATTTTGAGTCCCAAACGAGGTTTGAGAAAAGCAGAGGCCACTTTGAAACTTCAGAAACGCGTCCTTGAGACAACATTCCGCCCCATGACTTCATTCTGTTGTACCTTCCTTCGATGCATTTATCTATGTAATTAACAAAGTAATTAAAGGTGTCGGAATTAAGTGAGACATGGTTGGTACTGATTACAATGCGAAAATTACTAGCTTTTTAGCATACACGGTACGAAAAATTCTTTATTAAAATAGTAGAAAATTAATAATTTTTCTATGTACCTTAAACAACAAAATATTTGAAATCGAACAATATTAGAAATTTTATAGACTACGTGAAATCACAAGAATTCCCAAATTTCTAAATCATTACATTTCCATCTTCCCAAATTTCCAAAAAGTCAAATCCTAAATTATCAAATTTCCAAATTCCCAAATTTCTAACTCGCCAAATTTCTAAATAACAAAATTTCTGAATCCCCAAATTCCTAAATGACCAAATTTCCAAATACCCAAATTCTAAATTATCAAATTTCCAAATTCCTAAATTACTAAATCCCCGAGTTCCATAATGTCCAAATTTCTAAACTCTGAAATTCCTCAATGACCTAATTACCAAATCATCAGATTTCCATCTCCCCAAATTTCCAAAGGTCCAAATGAAACGATATAAAATTAATAACTTTACCCACTGACGAAATTCTTGAACAAAATGCAATGAACCATCTTTTACATGTACAAACCAGCAATTAATTGCAAAACTCATAGATTTCGACAAAATACGCGACATTCAAAGGGTTAATATTTTATTAACACGAACAATAATTACTTCGAAGAACTGTGAAGTCACTGAACTCATCAGACGTCTTCGACTCCTTTTGTACGGTCTCCATACCTTTTTCCTCCCATCTTTCTTTCCGTTCTTTTTCTTCTCGGTCTTCACGCTTCTTTCTGTAGATTACACTCTCGTTCGCGTCTTCGAAAGTGCATAGTACAATTTTGCCGTTATTCTTCAAATCCGTGATGATCCATTCATAGTACCTGAAAAATACAAAATACCTTTATCAACCACGCCGTTACGAATATGGCGAATACTGTTGCACCGGTTTTAATCGACACACCTTGTTACAGAGTCCTTGGTTGCGTCCAATTGCCCAAAAAAAGACTGGAGAACCTTTCCGAACTTGTACTTTCAATGACGTCCTGTATCAGGTTCAAAAACCTAGTTATTATACTCCAAAAGCGATTCGTTCGAACAATGATACAAGGTCATTTTTAATAGTATGCATTGAACAACTCGATATGATAACAAGCAATTTTTCAAGATGTCTTCCGTGATTGATATCAATTAATTAAAATTCATTTATTCTTATTTATTCGTATAAACTTACCGAAATTATCCGACGATTCCGAAGATGCGTACAACACTGATTAATGAGCTAGAAATACAAATATGAAATATGTTTTTGGTACTTTGCCTGATGACGTCCACAGGTTTTTACCAGAAAACGCGTCACATGTGCTTGAAAATGTCACGAAGGATCTACGCGGAGGATATTGTTTTGATATAATTCGTATGCAAGGACATTCCGAGCAGGGAATAATGACGTATGAAATCGATAAGACAAACGTCGTTTTTCCCATTTTATCCGTATTTTCCGTAGTTGACATTTTATCCTTTATAGATTAACATGTTCGTAGATCGGATTATATTTTAGCGTGTTTAAGATACGCAACAAATCGGCTGTCAGATTTCTGACAGAGGTATCATAATTCTCATATAATGACGTTCGGAGAGAAAAAAATTCATTAATACTTAATGTCGCGATGGCTGCGTGTGTAATAGAATCTATGATTCTAGTAATTTTATTCCCTTTTTTGTCTCAACAACTAGTATTAATTCTGCACGATTTTTCTGTGTCTCAGAAGAATCTATTAATAGAATTACATTTGAGTCTGTAACAGATAACACGCTTTACAGAACTCATGGATTTAATATTTTAAAGATCTATGTAATGATAAGATGATACAAGATTATAATAAAATAATGATGCTATAACAGAATATACTGCAATATATTAGACGTAAAGTAGAGTAAAATTATTTTATAATATCTATACACCTAGTTCTTATTTCCTTCAGATAAATTCGCCACCATTTTATAATTAACACTCCGAATGTTAAAACTGTAATAAACAGATGATTCATTAAAAGAAGGTAAACGGAGTCAAAATATCACACCTGAGTCATGTGGCACGATAATTTCAGTAAGTACCTCATATTTGTGTAAGTATGTTTTCAATATTAAAGTGATTCTAGTTATTTATAGTATGTTGGTAACATGCAACGATCTGTTATCTTGCCACTCAGGCAAGGAAACACCATCCTTTCATATATTGTTTTATATGTTTAAATTTTCTGTCGTTCTGAGACTCGATCGACTTCACTGATAAACAATTATTTTTTTTCTGTTGTTGCCGGTCCCGTTTGCAATCCGAGCTACCTTTCATTTCACGTTTATGCAATGATGTTGTTCCAGTTGAAAAATACTGTTGCTAGTAAAAGTGATTTTCGTAGCGACAGTAAAAACGGACTGACGTATTGAATCAAGTTGATCGCTTAAATGATTGAATAAAAAGTTGAAGATGTATTTGCTGGTTGTAAATTTATTATATTCATTTATGTATAAGCTGCAAATATTTCTCTTCTCATAAACAGCCCCTTTTCATGTACCGTCACTGCAGTCAGAGTTTGTAACTGCATCCTTGTTTCTGCCACAATATTCTTTGCTTCTAGAAACGCCTGGATAAACTGTTCATATTACGCGGTAAATCACAGAAACTGTTCTAAAGTTTCATCAGGCAACGTATTTACAAAAAGTAAAAAGCATTTCTGGAATTAAAATACGTGCGATAAGATAAAGAAATGCTTTCAAATGAAATTCCATTGCTTTTCATTCTCGATTGGATAAAATATACTTATACTTTCTACATTATTTTCTCTGCCTCAACAAAAAACAGAGTGAAGAAAACAGCAAGTAAAAAAGTTTTAATTTAAACTGGTCTAGCTAAGGAGTAAAGTTACTATGTAACGGAAAGAGTTCTTTCACGTGGTTCTCCGAGACTGTGCATTAAATACTTAATTCTTTATCTTTTGCTGCATCTTTTTTCCATCTTATGCCTTAAAGCGTGCATGAAAAATTACGATGGATCCAAAGCGTCAGAATAACCGTGCATTCCATCGTAGTTTTTTTTTATACGTTTTACGTGATCGGTTTTTTTTTGCAAAAAATAGATGTTTGCGCAACTATGCATCGTTGGGGTCAATCGGAAAAAAATTGCGAAGTTCACTACACAATATAATTGACACGAATATTAACTTCTATTTAAATTTCAATTTTTTATCGTGATTTATGATTGCCGCCTATCGAGTTATTGGAGACGGATTTTAATATTAGAAAATTAGATTTAAATATTGTAAAGAAAATTTTGAATATTTTATTCATATTTTCTGTTAAATTATAACGAATTATTTGCTGAGTTTACTATATTACCAGACGCGAATCCACGTGGTTGCGGTCTAGCCAGAAGCTTCTATCACTTTTTTTTGTTTATAAACGATTTACGATCGAGAACTAAAACAAGAAATCTTTACCGTCTACTGTTTGTGCGAAGTTACACGCGTATACGTAATATCGTCGCGAATAATTTAATAATGGTTGAAAACTGTTTGTTGAATAATTTATTTACGTGTGACTATTTTGATGATATATTTATGCTTTTCAGCATTTAATTGAACATTTCATTGGCTGATATGCTTGGAGTTTCATCTGTTGTAATGTTTTGACTACTACAATTGATACTTACAAAGGTTACAAAAATATACGGTTCAAGTTAATCTCAAGGAGATAAAGCTGGAAAAATTATTAGATTAGATTGTTGAAATTTATAGAAGTTCTAGGGAGAAACGAAGAACCGTTTATTCATTGTAATAAGTACTACGTAATTAAACAGGAATGTTATTGAACTTTTTTTACCCCTATCAGAATTATTTATGTCATTATCACCATCGTACATTAATATGCAGTTAATTATAACTGGAGACATGTATAAACATAAGCTTGTATGTATAGTTATCGTTCGAATTGCTTCCGGAAATTTAGTATTTTTAATAAAGGATGAACTACAATGATAAACAAGTATCAATGATTGCTTAAAATAACTGGAAGCGTAAATATGACGCGGTCCATCTGCGATTGGTGGTGTAATAAGGATAGTAAAAATGGTAAGCAAATATGTGTATGATGGTAGACTTCCCTAAGAAGACTATGGATGGAGGACATTCTTTCTTCTACTCTCAACGAGATCTCATCACTACTATATTACTTATATCACTATTATACTTACATTTAGTTCATACGAATTTTTTATTAAAATTTTAAGTCCGAATTCTATTGATACTCGAACGGTTAGACTACCCAAATGTTCACATGTTCGAGAAACTATTCTTTTTATAAAGAATCTAGATTATTCTTACTTTTTCAAATGACTATGTTTTTTTATTTTACAAGTATTTACATGTACTATTGCGTCTGAGTACTCGTAATGTAACTAAAAAAATTGGTGACAGAAAAAAAGAAGTAAAAAATCTACTTTTACTTCGAAAAGTTGTTTTTAAGCGTGGGAATAAAAAGGTAAATGACGCAGAAAGATCTAAAGGTAGCTCGTTGTAAAAAAGATACTATGAAAAATGAATGTTGACCTATCAAGACTACGAATACTAAGTTTCAATGTTTTAGAATTCAATTTCCATGTAAGAATCAACGATAAAAAGACATTTCTTGTGACAGCGACATTTACATCGATTTAACAAAAAAGATATGCGTTGAAAAACATGAAGATCAGAAGTTGTTAACATTATAAGGACAGGTACAAAGTAATTTCTTTTTAATTTCTTAATTCGTTTTCTTTAATTCGAAACGATAATCAATAATCAGTTTTTTGTAATACATATATTAGTTATTAATTACTCTACTGTGGAGGTAAATTAATTTACTTGCAATTTAATTATATCATGATTAACATAATTGATAAATTAATAAACCTGTGTCTTTTATTGAGAGTATTTTTTACAAATCGTCGTGCTATATTGCATTATTAATATTTAAGTTCTTAGCTCTAATTCGCTCAAGTATGCTTATTAAATAATCAAGAGCAACGCGCATGCGAGTTTGCAATTTTCATGCATACATATATTCAAATATAAGCGTGTATACCCAGTGATCTTATTTTGTATTTGGTAGCTTATAATTCATATATATTGCCCACTGGATATATGGCCATGAATTAGTTAGTAAGTATTAGATTGGCTCTGCATTGCTGATCCAAAGAAGACATAACCAATTTAACTGTTCCCGACAAATGAACTCGCCATAAGTTCAGTAAAATTATAGCGAATGCATTATCTATGTGATACGTCGTCAGTGGCTTTCGTTCAGACATATTACATACATAATATGTATATGTATTTAGATGATTACTGATCTACCCTAACCTAAATTAACTGAGATTTGTCATTTGTGAGAAAAAAGCAGATAATTGTTCCAGCAGTTTGTGATATTATTACTCACTATTAAATACCATGTAAAATATTGTTCATGAAGTGACTTTGTTTACTGTTTATTTAATTTGTAATATAGATCATAAATAAGAAGGAATATTTATATAATTTTACATCAGTAAAATGCAGTGATTTTAAACAAGTTACATAAAGGAAGAGAAGAAATTATGTTACATTTTACGTTCTGGTAATATTTCAAAGTTTTATGATATTTATTTACATATCTTTCTTGAAATTTCATTAGCATTATTTATGCTTTAACAAAGTGTAAATTTACTAATAAAAAGAAATGATAAAAATATGTTTGGCAATATTAATTTTATAAAGTTATAAAATGTTTGATTAAATTGTACATAATTTGTAGTCGATATTTTATTACAGGACAGATGTAAAAAAAAATAAAATTGTGTAAAATTTAATTTATTGAAATGATGATGGAGTTGAGTCATAGTTTGACCCTCAATGAGGATGCTCTCAATCAAATCCCAGAGGCCAAACGACCAGTTTTTATATTTGAATGGTTACGATTTTTGGACAAGGTTTTAATTGCTGCACAAAAGGTATTTGTCATATGATTAAATAAGGAGTTCATACGCATATGTTAGTTTCATATGTTGTAATAACGTCAAATTTTTAGAGTGATATTAAAGGATGTCAGCAGAAGCTAGTAGAACAGTTAACTAAACACATGCAAGGAGCACCTGGACCTCCTACACGAAGACTTATTGCAAGATGTCTTGCTACATTATTTAGTGTTGGCGATACATTTTTGCTCTTTGATACTGTCAATAAATGTAATGATATTCTTAGAAATAAGGATGATTCTCCAAGTTTTCTTCCAACAAAGTTGTGAGTACAGATATTTTTTATGTACTACTGTTATGCCATCTCATATATGTAATTTGTAATCATTAACTGTTCACAGAGCTGCTATATGTTGTGTAGGATGTATGTATGAAAAATTAGGAAGAATGATGGGTAGATCCTATGAGGAAACTGTACAGATTTTGATAAAATCTTTACGTTCTGCAGAATCACAAACACGAATAGAGATTATGCATACTTTAGAAAAGGTAATATTTTTAATTTAAAGGAAGTATAATTGTATTTGAAATGTTACATAAATTTTTAATGATTAGGTTTGTGCTGGTATGGGTTCTGCAATTACAAATGTTCATAAGGAAATATATAAAATTTCTAGACATTATCTCACAGACAGAGTGATGGCTGTAAGATGTGCTGCTGCAAAGGTATTTTATTGTTTATTTCACTGCTAGTATTTTATTCTACAATTTTAAATATATTTTCAGTGTCTATTGGAAATGTTAAATCATGCTCCATTTTTATATACTACTGAAATAGAAAGTGTTGCTACACTCTGTTTCCGAGCATTTGAAGGTTCAAATTATGAAGTTAGATGTGCTGTTGCAAAGTTACTTGGTACATTGGTAGCAATGACCCAACTTCCAACACCAAAAGGCAAAAACCCTTCAGGTATCTTGAATAAAATAAATATATTTAATTACTCACAGTTCATACTGTGATATAGTTCATACCACAAAAATACTTATGTTAACTATTATTTTTATATAGTAACTCAAAATAAAAACTGCAAACAAATTTCACTTGATGAGGTATTAAATATTTTAATGTCCGGATTTTTAAGAGGTGGAGTAGGTTTTTTAAAAGGTACTGGAGAAATTATAAAAGGAAATTCTAGTGTAAATCGAGAAGTCAGAGTTGGAGTCACGCATGTAAGAAAAAATACAACAAATAGTATTGCATCTATTTTAGAAAAGTATGTGCTTAATCATCTGCTGATAATTTATAGGCATATGTTGTCTTTGTTCAAATGTTGGGAGGTTCCTGGCTCGAACGTAATATCGGTGCATTAATTGCACATGTACTCGAACTTGTGACAAATCCAAAGGCAGCAAGCTCGCACGTTGATGCTGTCTATTCCAGAAAATGTGTAAACTTTATATTACATGGTACTATTGGTAAATTATTGGGTGAAGGAGCTCAAGCTGCTGCGTGTAAAGAAATAGCACATATTATCTTAAAACAAATGAACTCTATTGGTAACATTAATTTTGTAACTAGTTGCTACAGGAAGGGAATATATATTATAATTATTATTTATTTCAATTTATAGATTTTAGTCCAGAAAATGCCAAGGATTGTAATCAAGAAACTTTATTTAGTCAACATTTACTCGTCTGCGCTTTGCAGGAAATGGGAAATTTGATTCTAGGATTGGGTACAACAGCTTGTAATTTATTATCTGATCAATCTTTAAGTATGTAGTTCATATGTACAATGTCACTTTATAATTTCTGTAGCTGTATTAATTTATACGATTTCTTTCAGGTTTAATTGACACAATTATGGCTGTCTTGATTCATCCGTGTCAAGCAGCTAGACTTGCCGCTTCCTGGTGTTTGCGTTGCATTTGTGTAGCAGTTCCAAGCCAAATAACACCTCTGATTGATCGCTGTGTAGATGGTATCGAAAATATGCGTAGTTCACCGGAAGCAATAGCTGGATATAGTAGTGCTTTAGCTGCAGTTCTTGGTAGTGTTCGTTTGTCACCTCTTGGTGTACCCCACACGAAAGGAAAAGTAATTATTAATTTTTATGTTACTAAAGTAATTTATATGTAGAAATTCATATTTTTATTAAATAAAAATTACTTGTTATATTTTAGATTATTTTCAATACCGCAGAAGAGCTTTTAAGAAGTGCAAGTCAAAATAGTCGTTTATCATTAAACAGGACACATGCCGGATGGCTTTTAATTGGAGCTATAATGACTCTTGGTAAAACATAGATTTAAATTTATAAAGCGTCATACTTATTGTTACAAATACAAGCATAATTTTATAAATAATATAAAAATATGTTTCCAGGTACAGCAGTAGTAAAAGGACTATTACCTAGAATGTTATTATTATGGAGAAATTCTTTCCCTCGGTCAAACAAAGAACTTGAAAGCGAAAAAGCTAGAGGTGATGCGTTCACTTGGCAAGTAACTTTAGAAGGTCGAGCAGGTGCATTATCTGCTATGCACAGTTTTCTACTGCATTGTCCAGAACTTTTAAACGATGACATTACAAGACGACTTCTAACACCAATCGAGTCAGCGTTGGCAATGTTAACGAAGTACGTTACTTTTCGTTTATTTACAACAAATACTTTTAAGATGATGTTCAGTTACATCATAAATCTTTAAAATATTCTTCTAGTTTGTCACCTGTACTAAAAAATTATGGACAACAATTGAAAGCTCCAGCTGCGATGGTTCGTTTACGTTTGTACGAAACATTGTTGTTGTTGCCGCCGCAAACTTTTGAAGGTAATTATAAATACTTTTGGTTTAATTATAATTTTGTTCATAGTATTATTTGTTAATAAAGAAATGATTCCTTAAATTTAACAGGTTCTTACACACATCTCTTAAGAATGTTGGTATCTGAATTTACATTGACTGAAAATCCTGGAAATACTACTACTTCATTATTACGTGCAGTTTGTCATGCTAATGATTCTGTAATTCTTGGTACATGGTTGCAAGAAACTGATCACCGTACAATAGAAGATCAAGTAAGCATTTCATTTATTTAATTTATTTATTATTATAACCTTACTTTAACACTATATTTAATATATTCATGATTCCCGTTTATCTTTCGCGAGATTTACTAATAAACTGTAATTAACTAAAGCAGAGGTATTGTTGAAGGTGTATTTTAACATATACTACATTACTTTAAATTAACACCACTATTTCCACTCATGTCTAGATGGAACCAAACAGAAGGGCAGATTTGGAACATGTGAGTAATGTTCTATGAAGCCTTTCACTTCTTGTTATGCACCAGCATTTAATGTTTTATTTTTCCGTAGAATAATTTGTAAACAAATGTAAAAATAATACCTCCTACCATATTCCTTAATTTTTATTTACATATTTATTTTATAAAAATACAATGTAAAAAGTAATTTATATAAAATAATGACTAATAATGAATTTTACATTAATTGATTGATGGATATGAAGATGTTACGTTCATTTATTTTATGTTGTACATATAATTATTTTATTATTTATAAAATTTATACTGTGATAACAGGAAGCATATTTATTTTGAATAATGAATTTCTTTCAGTTACAGCCAAACAGTGCTGCAGGATCTGGAGCTCTGGAACACAATCCGTGTTGCCTCTACAGACCAGTACCACAAGTACATATTTCGAGATATTATTAAAATTATATTTAAACTTTTACCGAATTTAAACTACACTACCGTCGTTTTTTAGGATGAAATAATTCCTGGTCCTTTACCTTTGGGTGTTGCTGTGATTGATTTGTCTGTGTCATTGTTTGGTCAAATTTTCCCACGCGTGGCAAACAAACATAGATTACAGATGTTAGATCATTTCAGTGAATGTATAAAGCATACAAAATCTGGTAGACAGGAAGCAATTCAGATGAATGTTTTTACAGCTGTGCTAAGTGGGTTAAAAGGTCTTAATGAAGCTAAAACTGGATTTGGTCAAGAAGATGTTAAGAAATCGGCAACCAATTTAATTATTGTAAGAATATTATAACATCGCGATGTCATTTGCATATCTGGGTTTTGATAGATTATTTAATATTGTTATATAAATTGTAGAGTGCTTTAGTAAGCAGCAATTCAATATTAAGGTGGGCAGCTGGAGAAGCTGTTGGAAGAATGGCCCAAGTTATTTCAGATCCAAAATTTACGGCAGAGTTGGCACAAACAAGTTTTGATCGTTTGAAGTCTGCTCGTGATGTTGCTAGTAGAACTGGTCATTCTTTAGCGTTAGGATGCCTCCATAAATACGTAGGTGGAATGGGATCTAGTCAACATCTAAACACAAGTGTCAGTATCCTACTTGCTCTTGCACAAGATAATTCGTCTCCTGTAGTACAAGTAAGTTTATATAAAAAGAACGTTGTTGTTTCTTTAGATAGAAACATTAATTTTACAACTCTCGGTAGGTATGGGCATTACATGCTCTTGCACTGATTGCTGATTCTGGTGGACCAATGTTTCGAGGCTATGTTGAACCTACATTATCATTAGCATTAACTCTTCTACTCAATGTTCCTCATTCTTATATCGATGTACATCAATGTATAGGAAAAGTATTATCAGCTCTTATTACAACTATAGGACCAGAATTACAAGGTTAATGGTTTAATCAACGTATACCATACTTATTGACTACAGTAGCAATTGAATCAAGAATAAGAAGCTCGACAACTTTAATACTATTGTATATCAATTATTTATACCTTTAGGTAACACTTCGACAATTTGTATGGCACGATCATCATTCTTATGTGCCTGTGCTATCATGCAAGATCATCAGGATCCTCTAGTACAAGCAGAAGCCACAGGATGTCTCCAACAGTTACATTTATTTGCACCTAGACACGTTAATTTGTCTTCTCTTGTTCCTACATTATGCGTAAGATTTATATTGTATAATTTTATAGATGTTAATATTAACTGCATTAATATTATCTTATATTTATAGCGAACATTATCAAGCAATCATTTGCTTTTACGTAAAGCCGCCATATCTTGTCTTCGACAACTTGCTCAACGAGAAGCAAAAGAGGTGTGCGAACATGCGATGACATTGGCTAATGAAAGTCGAGATACGAATGTGGTAGAGGGTCTTGTTATAACAGAAACTGGGCTTCCAGGCGTCTTATTTAGTATGCTAGATACCGAAACTGATAGCAAGTTAATTAAAGATATTCATGATACATTAACCAGTATGCTGCAGATTTTAGCAGCAGATAATTTATCTCAATGGTTATCTTTGTGTAAAGATGTTCTTACAATAGCTTCAGGTATGGTGATGTTATATCGTCACGAAAGTTGCGTGAGTTTCAAGTGAAGCAAACACTAATCAAAATGTAATCCTTTACTATGTACAGAAACATGTAATAACGAAGAAGGTAATACCATCAACGTTGAAGATGGTACTGCGGATAATGATAATACCGATACAGAAGGAGACGATGATCAAGCTGAATTTCATGCTGATGAATCTTCTAAACAACGAGCAACAATCACACCGCGATGGCCAACTAGAGTTTTTGCAGCACAGTGTGTTAGAAGGATTGTAGCTGCTTGTGTAAATAATAAACAAACACATTTCGATCTTTCTTTAGCAAAGGAGATGCTGATTACTAAAGGAAAAAGTATGATTGCTTTAAATTATTTTTTACATATTCAAAATTTATTTCTTATTACGTTTTATTAATTTTAGATGATTTCCTGGTATTGCATCTTTCCGACTTAGTACGAATGGCATTTATGGCCGCGACGAGTGATTGTGATCCTTTACGACTTGAAGGTTTAAAGACATTACAAGAAATTATTGATAAGTTTGCCAAAGTTCCTGAACCAGAATTTCCTGGACATCTGTTACTCGAGCAGTTCCAAGCACAAGTAATTAATATATTTTAATCGTACGATATTAAAAATATTTTATGAAATTTTTATATCATTATTTTGTTTATAGGTCGGAGCTGCACTGAGGCCTGCATTTGCCGCAGAAACAGCATCGCATGTTACAGCTGCAGCTTGTGAAGCTTGCAGTGCTTGGATTGGAAGTGGGGTTGCTAGAGATCTTAATGATCTTCGTAGAGTACATCAACTTCTTGTATCTTCTTTAGAAAAATTAAGAGAAGGACATACAAGGCCGCAACTGTATAATGAAAGTTTGTTAACGCTTGAAAGATTAGCAATTTTGAAAGCTTGGGCAGAAGTAAGAAAAATATGTAACAACAAAAATCATTCCTATGCCTCTGGTAATAGATTTTTAATTAACTTCTTTTTTCTTCAGGTATATGTAGTTGCCATGATTAAAGATGGTTCTGCGTTAAATAGTAAAGAAACATTCAATCAAAGCCCAACCCAAATCGAAGAGGGAAACGTCGAAGATTTTGGACAATTTGAATTCCAAACTGAAAGTTTGTTGAGTTTAGTGCAACCAGAATTGCTCAGTTTAAGTCAGTACTGGTTAGCTGCTCTGAGAGATCATGCATTACTTTCGTTACCACCAGGTTTAGTTAATTTTCCCTACTTTATTTTTTTTAAGTCACACATATAGTCTACTTGTATTGACAAACTAATCTTATATTAATAGAATTTTCCAGTCAATTACCACACGACGGAGGTGCTTTCTACACAACAGATACGATGGAATCTGCTCGACCTCATTATGCAGAATCGTGGGCACCAATTTTGCATGCTGCAACACTCTGGCTTAATGCAAAAGGATTTGGGTTAGAAGAAACTACCAATGAAGTACAATTATCAAATACGTCGAATAATAATAATAATAATAATAATAGTGACGTCTCTACTAAAACTAATACTAATGTTGAACGTTTCCACTTATTATTTGGTAAATATGTTTTATAAATTACTCTTATTAGATACAATGCATATAAATACTAATAACATTTTGTATTATTTTGTTATCGGTTGTTTTAGGTATATGTATGGAGGCTTTATGCAGCCCACGAGCTTCAGAATCTACTCAAAACATTGAAACATGTTTAAATGCTTTATATACTTTGTTAGATTCTTCTTGGGCACGTAAAGTTTTGATGACAGATCGTTCATTACCAATTGAATTGTGTAACGTTCTTCACAGGTATGTTATCTATTAGATAAATGTACATATATAATAAATACAACAACCTTTTTTATATGTATTTTTTGGTATAGGATGCTTTTAACCAGAGAAAGTTATGTAATTCAGATGATAGTAATGGAAGTTTTAAAACAAGTAATGAAAGCAGCACAGGAAAATTTAGCTGAGAGAAAGAAAGCCAAACTAAAAGGTTAATATATAACAGTTATTTAAAATAATATATTACACGAGCTTAGTAAATGAGTATATCTTGTATTATGATAGAAATAGTACCAGCGCACGAAGAAAGTAATGAAACCCAGGAAGTAGATCTGCTGGGAGAAGGAGAAGACAGTGGCGAGCTTGTTCCGGGCAAATCATTAGTATTTGCTATTTTGGAAGTATGTTTGTGTCTTTTGGTTCGACAAATTCCAGCATTGAATCCTAATCCTGGTGGAACAACAGCAATTTTATCTCAGAAAGGATATATACCATCTGAGGAAAGTGGGAAACTTATAGCAGCTGCACTCAATACAATGGAGTCTCTTCCTACTTTATGCTCCCCTCAGGGTAAATTTCCTTTTTCTATTGAAATATTTGAATATTTAAAGCAAGGTTTAATTTATGGTTTTGTTTTTTAGGAGCAATAGCAATTTTACCAACTTTGCTGTATTTGGCAACTGGAGTAATTAAAGAAACTGCAATACGCACCGACAATGAATGCAACAAAATATCATCAGATGCACCAGTGCATGCGGCTTTGCATTGTATAAAAAGTCTTAGTATAAATAAATTTGCAAAAGATCATAGAAGTCAGGAACAATGGACAAGTCTTTTACAAAGCGCTCTTGCTAAAATCATTGATCTGGCTAAAACAGGTATTTAACGTCAAATTTACATAGTAGTATAATATTATTTAATTGATAAGTTTATTTTCAAAAATGTATTTCTAGGAAATGACGAAACGAAAATGGACGAAGTAACAATGATGTTAGCTATTGCAGTGTTTGTTCTTCATGCTACACAAGAAGTTGTAAGTGCACCGAATCTTCAGTTCCCATGTATCAATCATTTTCGACATGCTTTCCAATCAGAAAATATAATGGTAAGTTTAACATTGTGAAAATATAATAAGTTTTTTATACAGTATTTATAACTCGCAGTATTCATGTTTCAATTTATAGGTCAAATTAAAATGTGTTCAAACATTAAGAACAATATTTTTACATCCGGAACGCGTAATAAGTACTCCTTATATTCATGCATTAGCTCCGAGATTAGTCGAATATCTGTACAGTGACAAAAGCAAACAAGTTACAAATGATTTAGAGTTATCTTTTACTTTGGAATGTGTCAGCACTGTTGAAGCTCTCATTGGACTTGCGGATCTTTCAAACCGTATGTACAAATTCCTATTACTTCATTATTTCATTCATTCGTCCCTAAAAGTTCATAAACATTAGATGACAAATTTTTTGATAAAGAATATGTTACATGCAATTCAGGAGACCTTTTACAAGGTGTGTAAAAAATGAAACTCTAAATAGTAAAATGTTTCAACTTTTATTATTATACATGTACGTTACTTTCTTAATGTAGCTATATCCTAATGTTTTCTTTATAATTATTAGGCATACAGATGTTAACTCTACTCGTGCCAATCCTAATCAATTATTTATTGGAAGGAGAACAACTTCAGCATGCTTCTAAATATCAATTAAGTCTCCATCAACAGAGTTTTCAATGGCTGAATAAAATAGGACCAAAATATCCTCAGGTATGCTGTTTGTGTAATTTTGGGGCTTTAAATAAATTTTCAAATGTTTTCTTCGATTTCAGGAATTTAAAACGTTAATGTCACAGTCTACAGAATTGAAAACCAAATTAGAAAATGCTGTTAGATCTACTCATCAACAAGCACAAAGACATAACCGACCAGTAGATTTAGTAAAACCACAAATTAAGATCTCTACACCATCTATCAAGCTAAAAACAGATTTTTCAAACTTCAATTAAATGCTTTAGTAGCATTTCTTAACATGTTATACACTTGTTTAGATATTATGTTAATTATGACTCGAGTATTATACGAACAGCGAAATTTTTAAATTTAACGATGTAGTTATATGTGTTTCAGTATAGTTACAAAAACATTTTGGAAAAGTAAAATATAACAAAACTTATCTGAACAGTGTATAATGTGTTAAAAATAGTGCTTTTAATAACGTAAATGACTAATAGCATGTAACTATTGTATTAGTCCATTAATTGACCATCATAAGTGATAATCTGTGGTACAGATGTAACTCAATATTATGTAAGATAAAATATTTTAATTATAAAAATCTTTACTTCCATAAGAATTTCATTGATGATGATATTCATTGATTAGTACTTATTTACTAGCACTCATTAATATTTCAGTAGAAATTGGATTTAAGCTTACTAATAGTAAGAAAGTTGATATTGACAAAATATCCAGAATATCTATTTTTCTGTGAGAGCATTTACATTTTGAATTAAGAAAATTATTTATTCATTTTTTAACGATTTCTAACTTTAGTAGGAAAATGTTATATAAAGTAAAAAATTGTATATTAAAATTATATATTCATATTTATATTTATTTGAAGATGTAAAATTGTATTTTTTAGATATCATTAACAGGTCTCTTCATTTTATTTTTTTTATTTCTTCATTTATGTAACAACTACCTTTACACTAAAGCACAATATAAATACATAAGGACAAAAAATGAAAAATACAAGTATTTTATATTTCGTAAAATTGCATAAATTATTTTACACACTGTTAACAATATGCAAAGTATAATGTTCTGTTATTAATAAAGTAAAACTTGTAATATTAAATCACAGTTCATTTAACATGTCTTGTATTTTTCAAAATTAATTTTAGTATATCTTTAAAACTGTGTGAAAATCCTATATAATAAATACAATTTATTGATTTAGATTATAATAAGAAATGTAGTTTATAGAATGTAACTTAATATTAGTAACAAATGCAAATAATTAATTATAAGTAAAGTAACATAAACTTTATTTTCACATTTAATAGGAAATGTTTATTTAATTGAAAATATTAAATTTAGATTATAGTTCTATTATATTCTTTTCGAGATTTATTTTTCTATACTAGTTCTTACCGTAATATTATGTTCATTAAAATTTTAGAATTATTTATGCTTTACTCTTTTAAAATTTGATTTTACTGTAACTTTATAATAATATCTAAGGTAACATTCAGCATTTTTATGTATATTAAATATAATATTAATATATATTAAGAATGTACTAAATGTTAGAAAATATTAAAATATTCTTCATGAGTATGTAGACTATTGCAATAAAATATACATATTATAGTTACACCCTATTGCTACATTGTTTCTTTATATGTTTTCATTATCAATTCAAATCTATGGACCTAGCAAAAGCTTCACCTAACTATGGTGGTGGCGCTATGATATAAAAGTCATAGATTATGAGTACAAACAATATCGTTCAGCTCCATCCATATATTTATCCATATATATCCTGAAGTCTTGGCGGAATGAGCCGAGTTGTGGCCTATAAATAAAAACCTATAAACCTATCCATGAAGCCTTCTCAGTAATTTTGTGTCGTCTTCCCCTATATTCATAGGGTTTACAAACGAAGAGCCATCTGAACTTATCTGAGATACTAAAAAAATAAAATTCAATTTTCAATTATTTTTATTCTGCTTATCTAATGATAGAGTTCGATTATTTTGATATAATATCTTTGATTTAATCGTGTAATTTATAACAATTTGTAATTTAATTTGAATTCCTTAAATATAGAATTGTCATGTGATTTATTCTTTGAAGCTGTTGTTTTCTGCAACAGAGGTTATGCGTTTTGCCGCAATTAAAGAGAGGTTACAAAGTGGTTGACAACATCAATATTTTTAGAACCATATTCAAAAGCTGTGTTAAAAAATCTATCTGCCGCAATTATGAAAGATTTAAGTAGATTTATGTATATAATTGTTTATATTATTTCTCTGGGTTTAATTGCTAATTGCGAGGATGAAAACTATTTTGAAGATACGTTGTATGTATATTCGTGATATATAATTAATATTAAAATTAAGTTGAATATTTTTCATAACATTTGTATGTAAATCATGAATAATTATTTACAGGGACCCTAACGAATTAGTAGATCCACATTCATTCTTTTATGACAAACAAACTAAATCGATGATTAAAGAATCAGAGATGCAATCGTATGTATTAAGTGCAATTTATGTATCATTTATGTACCATATCTTATGATTGTATCTTTTTTTTAAGCAGTAACAACTAATTTTTTTAGGACTGTTGATTCTAAAGCACATACTAATGATATTGATGCAAGCATTAAACCATTAAAGAAATTAGTTAATCACAGTAGCCATGAAGGAGTATTTTATAAACGTCTTATCAATTTATTGCTAGCAAATATTAACATACAGGTATTAATATTATTTGGAATAGTATTTGAAAGCTTTATGCATGAGAAATGAATCTATTTAAATGACTGAAAAATAGGTAAAAGATGAAGTATCAATAATAGGAATATTGGAAATTGAAATAACTCATTCCCAAATGGAAATACTGCAAAATTTTCACACACAGAAGACATCTCTGAGAGAAGTTGATGAAATTTTGAGTAACATTATAAAGAAACCTCGGGTTAATTACTTATCTGGAGTTATGTATGTTTATGATGTCATGTTACAAAAGTTTGACATTATATTTAGAATATTACAACAACATGTAAGAAAATTTACCTATAAATTGTTTCTTTTTATTGTTTATAAGAATTCTATAGTTTTGATTATCCATTGTTACAGCCTGATGGTGCTATGATTGTGTTCGCAGTCTTAATGATTTCGTTAACATTTAAATTATTAAGCAGAAGACAGGGATTCCCCATGTTCCTTTTCATACAATTCATATTTATATTAAGTTTCTTCATGACTTGGTGGCAACTTATACAGGTATACTGTATTAACTAATTAATGTTTTTAATGTATATTGCTGGTTTTAATTAACTATTTATTATACTTTCTAACAGGAGGCTGAAGTCAAATTTGCTGCAGAACAAATGAAATTTACAGACATACCAGTTTCATGTCAACCAAATAAAATGAATATGTGGGATAAATTTGTGTCACTTTTATCTCGTTAGTACATTATTCTAAAATATATTATAGTATATTGTATTAACAAACTTGTTTCATATATACTCTTTGCAGGTAACGAAGATTGTGAAAAGTATTACCAAGCAAAAATGTCTAATCCAAAATTAAAAATTACACCTGCATTTGCATTATCACATTTTATCACTACTGTTGTTCTTCACCCAGTTACACATGTGGGAACAGTTATATCTCAGTTTATAAGTAATGCGACAGGTACTAAAGCAAGGTTTATTATGTAATGAGAATATTAAAAAAAATTAAATACTCTTATCATATCTTTGTATTTTGTTTCAGATGATGTCTTTTTCACGTATGCATGGCTTATCAAATGTATACTTTTCGCATGTGTAGGGATTGCTATAATATTCATACCCTTCTGTTTATCGGGTGCGTCTATTGATTTCGGTCTAGGACCGCTTCTGAGATTTGGAATTAGTCATAAAAAATCTGAAAAAGGTAATTCAATAAAAAATGTAGAAAAACGAGATCCCGTACAAATAATTCTACAGGTAATGTAAAACACATTTAATTTTGAGTTTAGCGGTTTCCAATATCATTTAATTTACTCCTTGTTAGTATATTTATAGATAATCACGTTAAAGTAAAGAAATTAAAAATTATTTTAGGTACCCGATGGTATCAATCCACCAAGAATAAAAGACAAATCAGATACTGAACAGTTAAAAGTTGTAAAAATGATAAAGAATGATTATGAGGAAAGTAATAGTGATAAAGAAGATTGTTTTGAAGAACTTAATGAAGATTTATCTTGCGGCGACACAGTGAAAAATACTCAGCTCTCAGAAAGGGATAATAAAAAGACCAAAACTCGTAAAGAACTTAAAGCAACGATAGAGAAAAATGATGGAGGGGGAGATAGTTAATATTCTTTATGCCATGACATTTTTGTTACTTATATTTCGTTAATGCATCATGTGTATAATACATGTAATTGTGATATAACAAAACCTCTACCTTAAGTATTTATCTTAATGTAACCTTAATCGCTTATTTTATTATTATTTCAATTACTGCGATTTAGTAATATTGCGACTTGTCCAGCAATTTATTTCATTATCGTCTAGTATTATTTAACAGAAACGCTTTTTCTTACGCTTTATACATTAATGTAATATAAGAATATCTGTTCTGCGCGATTAAACATATGAAGTTGTAATTTTAACATTGAAATACATATATTCTTATGAAGTTGTTCTATTAATCTGTTTAATATACTTGTATTTCATACTTTGAGATTGTATGACTTTAGAATTCTTGAATTTTGTAATTTTAATAAGAATCATTTTACCAATGCGGTATTGTACTCAGATCACAACGAAGAGAGAGAAATCCGATCGTGTTTCAGCATCTCTGACGAATTGCGGTTGGTCGAATAAAGAAAAAAAGTCGATGGAGTTGGGCAAGCAAAATATTTAGAATGGTTCGATCGAACGGAACAGCGGTACAAGAAGTTTTTCAAATTGTTCACAGGTCCATAAACGGCAGGCGTGTTTCTAGTTGAAAAGGAAGGATACCTATTTAGGGTATGGAGGTTGGGTTCAGGATCATAGGTGCATTACATGCTCGAGATGATGCGTAAAAGAGGCGATGGCGGTATACGTACCGACATACTCAACCCTTAGTTCTGCTTCCGCAAACCACCGTCGTTTCTCCATTCTCCATCGTACTTGTCCCAGAAATTTTGCCTGTTTTGTATACTCGTTCAATGATGCAAAACATGAATTTAAACGTCCAATTATCTTGCGCTGCATTTAAAATTTTAATTCGGCAGTTTTTTACGGTACTGTATAATTAAATAAATTATTCATAAGTTGGATTTAAATAGTTGATGGATTTATTCTAAATTGGATTTAAATTAAATGGATTTAATTGATACAATAAAACGGCCCTATATTCAGGTCATTTTATTTAGTATCTTAAATAATTTGCCTATTTTTTTTATTCATAAATGTAGCTATTTGAGTACTGGGTTCATGCAAAAATAATTACTTCGTTACTTTAAACGATACTTATTTTTGATTAAACTTTTAAATCACTATTAACGTAGGTATTATTTTCCTTTGAGAGCATTAAACTCTAGAGAGTGTTTCATTTAAACGAATTCAGATATCTTATAAAATATTAGAAATATAAAATATCTTTCAAAATCTAAATTTTCTAAACTACTTATTTTTCGTTGTATACGATTTCATTTAGAAAAATGTACTTGATCTTCACACCCTCTACACACATCCACACAAGAAAAAGTTACGTTTAGGAAATAATTTGTTCTCTGAAATCATATCACTTACGTAAAACCTTTCTTATGTTCTTGATATATAAACGGAATCCTGTACAGTTCGCAAACCTTCGAAGACTTCACTGTACTCTGTTGCACATCACGGGTTAATCCGTTTCTGTGATGGCTAAAGCAACCAGCCATGGTGTATGCACTAAGGAGCATCGAGGCGGCTATCGAAATGATGAACCTATCTCATTTCAAAGTGCCTTACTTGCGGCTGGTTGCATCTAAAACGAGCTAGGGTCCGATCACGTGCACGTGTAATCGAGCTTTTCACCTGAAATCCAAACGCCCTTTTTTTGCATCTGCTCCATTGATGTAGCCGCAGTTTATACGGTGGTGAGTCGCCAAAAAATTCGAAGATGTTCTATTGCTAGAGGTCCTGTACGCGTCGTGATCGTGATCTTCAAGTTCCACAACCACCAAGAGTCCCACAAAAGATTCCTCTTCGTTACGCACGAATAAGATCGTTGAATCGTTCATCGATCGAGGTTGGTTCACGTAAAAATAGTTGGTGGTCGGTTGGGTTTCGTGCGTAATACGGTGCAATCTTGTTACAAGGTCTGTTTACGTGGGCTGCCGACATCGCTATAAAAATTTACGGACATCATCGTACTTTTTTAACCTGGCGACATATAAAGATGTAAAAATTCTTTTAAATTTCTCAATTTCCAAACTCGATTTACAGAATTCTTTACTAAATAATTTTACTGTATGTCGAAGTTGTAAAATGACATAAATTTTAATTTGTTCGAAACTCAGGAGTCTCAATTGTGTATTGATGTGGAACAGATGTATTTTGAATAAAAAAATTAATTTTGGCAAAATAATTTCTTTCTATTTAAAAAGTTCCGTCATATTTCCGACGTACTGTGTACGCGTCCTAAAATCTTACATTCCAATTAAAGCTGCTCTAATTGATTAACGAAATTTGGAGTAACGTTCTGCTGAAAATAACAAAGAAAATAATAGTAGAACGTTAGTTTAAGAGCGCTATAATTTCCGATCGTGAAATATCTCGATCGGAAGGTAGTTTCCAGCCACCGTTCCATCACTGTCGCTGGGACAAAGTATTTTAACGGGCAGTCGTTAGCATGCTAATAAACGGTGGCCTCGCATAATCTACGCAAAGAACAGGGCAAACGAATGGGAAGAAATATGACAAGACGGCCAAGCCGATGTATGCCGCCCGGGGCGATCCGTGGCGATTAATTATCGCGGCCGGACTTGTCACGGCCGATGAGAAATCATTAATTTCTTCTTGAAATTTTAGCGTTCGTACAGCGTACGCTTCGTAGCCCACCATGGCCGACGCGTACGCGACGGGGAAGCGCGAGATTCCATGGTGGATATTAGGTTCAGGTAATTACAGCCATTAGTTCGCGCATACATCAATTATCGATGACACGATGACATGAGTCTGCCGCTCGGAGGCATCCCTCACGATGGGAATGCTTGTGCTCTCTCTAGGTATACATCATCTCCATAGAATCGCTTTTCACTCCGTATATCTGCCCTCTTGTTCCAATAATTCGACAACTCGATTCAAACGAACAGACAACTCAACTCGCGCGAATATCCAGTTACTTACGTCACGAACAACATAATTTTCAAGGTGAATTTCTGAAGGAGCTGCAACGAGACTATTAGCCCTAAATTTAATTCCTACAATATAAGACCATAGTTGGTGCTGATCAAATTATAGACACTTTCTCTTTTACCAGACTAATTGTATTTTTCATTAATTATTTATGAAACAGTTTATCTAAAATTTCAAAATAAATAAAACCACCAGAAAATAATAGAAATTATGCATACGTTCTTATCAGCTGATACAGCCTTGTTTGAATGATTATATTTTTTAATAGTTGCTCATGTTTGTACTTTTTGCTGATAACAATTAAGAACCACTAAATCATCTAGCCATCCTTAAGAGAATCCGACAGTTCATCGGTCCACGTTGATCAAGGTTCCCCTGCTCGTTTTATTTGAATGTCACAGTGCTCGTTCATCCAGAAAAGAAAAACAAATACAAGTTAGCTCCATCAGTTTCTGGGCTAAGTCCCAAGATCGACCGAATCCGATGAAAAGCTCATTAGTCGTAAGAATTAGAGACGCGTAACTAAAACACATCTAACGACGGTTGGCCCCCTTTTCTGTATCGAGTCATTAAGAACCAATTTCGGCGGCTTCTATTAATCATGTCGGATTCGAGCGGTGCTTTACGATGATATCTGTGTGACCGCGTTATTGGTCGATCCACGTCGCTTTCAAAAACACATTATTCCAACCTCGGATCCGGCAGCTTCCAGAATGTGCCGCTCTCTATTCGACACTTTGCGGTAATCTGCGGTAAAAATTGTATTTGCATACGAAAAGTTGGATTCGGTACTCTGCTACTGATGAAAGAGAAGATGTTGGTTATGTTTTATTACGTTTATGGGATGAGTTGAGGGTGAGTTGAAAATTTGGGGAATTTGGGAATTTTGGATTTCGGAGATTTGGGATTTGGGGGATTTGGGATTTGGGATTTGGGATTTGGGATTTGGAGGATTTGGGATTTGAGGGATTTGGGTGATTTGGGTGATTTGGGTGATTTGGGGTTTGGGATTTGGGGGATTTGGGATTTGGGTGATTTGGGATTTGGGGGATTTGGGATTTGGGATTTGGGGGATTTGGGATTTGGAGGATTTGGGGGCTTTGGTATTTGGGGGATTTGGGATTTGGTATTTGGGGGATTTGGGGGATTTGGGGGATTTGGGATTTGGGGGATTTGGGATTTGGGGGATTTGGGATTTGGGGGATTTGGGATTTGGGGGATTTGGGATTTGGGGGATTTGGGATTTGGGGGATTTGGGATTTGGGGGATTTGGGATTTGGGGGATTTGGGATTTGGGGGATTTGGGATTTGGAGGATTTGGGATTTGGGGGATTTGGGATTTGGGGGATTTGGGATTTGGGGGATTTGGGATTTGGGATTTGGGGGATTTGGGATTGGGGGGATTTGGGATTTGGGGGATTTGGGATTTGGGGTATTTGGGATTTGGGGGATTTGGGATTTCGGAGATTTGGGAATTGGGGGAATTGGGGAAATTGGGAATTGGGGAAATTGGGAATTGGGGAAATTGGGAATTGGAGAAATTGGGAATTGGGGAAATTGGGAATTGGGGAAATTGGAATTTGGGGAATTGGGGAAATTTGGAATTGGGGAAACTGAAAATTGGGAAATTAGGAATTGGAAAATTGGGAAATTGAGAATTTGGGACATTGGAACTTTGGAACTTTGGAACTTTGGTACTTTGGGATTTTGGAAATTTGGAAATTTGGGAATTTGGGGAATTTAGCTACCCCTGTTTCAGGTACCTAAACTAGTTGTGAAACGCACTGTATATTAGTAAAAGTAGTAGTAGTAAAAAGTTTCAAAGTTGATCTGATAAAATACCTTCGAGTGTAAAGAATATAATATCAATCCTGTATTTAAATATTACGTACAATATATTTTTCAATGCCGTCTACATTTTTTTAATACTACTTCATAAGTGTATCACGTTATTTGCGCAATTCGTATACTAAAGATCGTTCAGGGATAAAAGGAGAAGTAAATCTCTCGGTTTTCCCTTCTTATCCCAGCTTCGGAACAGAATTGTATCGGTGTCGCGGGAGTAAAGGCTGGTCAACGAGATTGTACGTTAACGGAACGGACGTTTAATTTTGTAGGGTCTAGTAGTCGCGGACAATTTGATAAATGTCGGCTGCAATGTTCGAGCATAGACATTTGAAATTAGTCGTAGCACAGCATGGTAATTTCGTGCGATCAACGATGGACACGAAGTATCAGGAAATCGAACCCGTTCAGACTCCGTAATTAGTAATCTCGTTCGTATACAGATACAGAGAAGTTGTCAATTACATCGTCGCGGCATAACGCGTTCTCTTCGTTTTTTTCGCCTGTCAATAACACAAGAAAATGGCTTGAAACGTCGCTCAACCGGTTCGATACCGGTCGTATGATTGGTGACGATGACTCTTGATCGTGCAGCTTCTAGAAAAGTTGTCTGAGCTCCATGGAGCTGCATATAGTTACGGTAATCAACGGTGGCGAAACGGAGATTTTATCGACTTTAATGGTCGCACATTTCGTTTGATCTCTTCTTATTTTACATTCCTTTACCTCGTAAAAATTTATATTAATTATGATTCTTTATACTGTGAAACGAGTACTCGTTTCAGGAGTATTCAAGCAGCGGTTTTCAGTATGCACAAAGCTAAATTCAACAAGAACCAGAGAAAGAAAATATGTGTTTTATACAATTAGTTACATTGCTAAAAATTACACTAGGTTTGAAACTGTCGTACAAACTGCAATTGGGGAAATTGGGAATTGGGGAAATTGGGAATTGGGGAAATTGGGAATTGGGGAAATTGGGAATTGGGGAAATTGGGAATTGGGGAAATTGGGAATTGGGGAAATTGGGGAAATTGGGAATTGGGGAAATTGGGAATTGGGGAAATTGGGAATTGGGGAAATTGGGAATTGGGGAAATTGGGAATTGGGGAAATTGGGAATTGGAGAAATTGGGAATTGGGGAAATTGGGAATTGGGGAAATTGGGAATTGGGGAAATTGGGAATTGGGGAAATTGGGAATTGGGGAAATTGGGGAAATTGGGAATTGGGAATTGGGGAAATTGGGAATTGGGGAAATTGGGATTTGGAGAAATTGGGATTTGGGGAAATTGGGATTTGGGGAAATTGGGAATTGGGGAAATTGGGAATTGGGGAAATTGGGAATTGGGGAAATTGGGAATTGGGGAAATTGGGAATTGGGGAAATTAGAATTTGGGAATTGGAAATTGGAATTCTCAAAACCGTGTTACGATTTATTTGAACCGTGGGTCGAGTATGCCTCCATAAGAGATTAATAATTTCACAGTTATTTTTTGTCAATTCTAAATTGGTGCAAATCGAAGAGTGCCACAGCGAACTTGTCACGGAAATATTCGATGGAGTCGAATAGACGTTTCTTTGGTCGAAAGTGGTTGAAAGTGCTTAGCCGGTAATTAGAAAACAGGCCATCGAACGGAGGTTGCAACGTATACGACGCTTCGACGATACAGAACTGCCCTCTTGGGTGAATAAACCCATAGATATAAAGCATGGACATCCAGTCGAGCGAGCCATGCGATAAGATATAGGGAGACGCGGTACAAAGTCCCTTGGGACCAGTTGAGGTCTTAATTACTACCCTCTCATGCTGGAATGCCACGTTATCGTACGGTTACTTCTGCTCGCTCGTGTACGTTCACGGGTCCGACATTGAATTACATTTTCCTTTTTGGTGGACCCTCTGAGCGGGCATCAGCGGGCAAACGTGTTAATTACACGCGATAGTCGAAGCTTCTAACAAGAAATCCTTAGGATTTCGAGTTGATGGATGCAAACATTCGTCTGTTGCTTCAACACTGTACGCTCTAAAGCATACCGTAACAAAATTGTTGTAATAATTAATAGTATAAATGTTTCAAATGACACTTTTATTGATAACGTCTTTTTTGATAGTATTAATAATTTGAACGTATTTAATAATAATTTTATAACGATTTTTAGTTCACATTGTACAAATCATTTTTTGGTAATAGACAATGTCTTGTTGATCGATGTCATTCTAATCAAACATTCTTTTTTCGTATTTCAAATTATACCAGTCTTAAGTCTTATTCACAATTAAAAATAAGATCATTTCGCAGGTGTTTAAGGTGATTTCGTCAAGCTTTGTAATTTTTTATATAACAAATATGCATTGATATGTAATAAAATAATGTGCAAGGTTTGCATATGCAAGTAGCTGAATTCGATAAAGTCGACATCAATGAGAAACTTTGTGAAATATTATTGTACTCGTTCATGAACACAGAAGTTTTGAGAAGTTAATACATGATCAAAGATGTCGTTAAAACGTAATAATCGATGCAAGTGACCAAGGTAGGGATGGCTTTGATCTCAAGTACGAAGCTTGTCAACCAGCTTTGATAGACCACAGAGAAATTATCTCGATATAATATCGTGTCCATACTGCAACGTGTTTTAAGTTATGCTTCCATTATTCAAGCTCTATTTAATGCATTAAAACCTATAAATTGAAGATGCTACTTTTATTAGACATCGAACAAGACGACGATCGATAGTCCTTGTTCGATAATATCGGGAAGAAATTACTTTCTTTAGAACTTTCCAATCATTTCGCTAATATCAATCTTCATCGCACATATTCATCCACATTTTCTTTTATAAACGTGAAACAAATATAAACTTCAAAAATTTGTGTTTAAAATTGTGTTACTAAAATTGTGTTTTCAAAAATTGCGAACGTGTGAAAAATCAAAGATTCAAATATTTGAATCAAGTCTCGATGTTTAAAAATATGAGAGCGAAACTTGGAACTAAAAATGCTCTGCTAATTTTTACACAGGCCATCGAGAAATTAATAACTAATTACCAAGTAGAGTTAACTAATAATTCATGTTAATAAATATAATAAATTAATAAATGCAAAGACAAGTTAATGAATGGTGGAATAACTAAACAAGACATGCAACTATTTAATCGTACGTTTTAATATTGCAGCCAGAGATATTAATGTAGATTTATTAATTTAAAGGCGAAACTAGTAAGCGTCTCATATATTATTCACGACGTATCCAGGAATATTCGTTAATCAATGTAAGATAGGTGCCTCTTGTTTTCATTCATAATCAGACAGACACTGAATTACGGGAAAGTCTATATAATCGCAGTTCTCGGTGCGGTGCACAACGCTGATAAATGCACGCGCAGCAGAAGTGTGATCGGTATCCTCGTTCGTAATAGACAGTCTACATTCAGCAATTCTGTTGAACAGCGAAACGTTTAGTAGTTATAACCGATCGTTACACGACCGTTTCCCGATATTCAGATCTCTCACGAGTTATCGAATCGCAGGGAGTAATACGAAAATTTACAGATTAACGATCGGAGTATAAACGCCAGCGATCGATGGGCCGAGGAATAATAGGCTACGGTCCAAATCTGGATAAGTACCGATCCCTAATGTTACCACAATTAACTAGTGTTAGTTTTTCATCCTCTTCTTCATCGTCTTTCAATATTTTAATCTGATGATACCTGTCCACAAGGTCTGCAGATTTCACGAAAGAAACGATGACAAACTTCGTAGTCCTTCAAAATGTTTTAATTCTGACACAGAGTACTCTGTATAGTACATGATAGTACTTTGTCCACATAAAACGCGGGTTTCAGATTTGAAAGAAGTCTGAAGAAAGAAAACGGAACGATGACAAAGAACGTTAAGTTGTTATTGACGATGCTGTGACGAGAAGACAGTCATTAAGAATCGTAGTGTATTATAGAAGAAACTTCCTCGAGAAGAAATGCCAGTTGAATTGTCTGCTTCGCGAAGGGAACGAAGTAAATCGGTTAAAACTTTGTCCTCTCTTGCCTCGCTTAATTATGTCCCAGGTAGACATGCATTATGTATTTCACTTTGTTTGAAGACTTCGACCGCCTCTGGAAGTTTGTCTTCCCTCGAAACTTCGCTATGGAGTTTCCGATTGTAATGTACCTACCACTTAAAATGAATTATCGATAAGTTATCCAAAAAATCTTCCCGAGAGATATCTCTTCGATACAACTTTTACCCGATGCGTACCGTAAGAACGGAATGTAACCGGAAAGTTTAAACTGGGAACTCTCTTCGGAATCTTGTTACATATTTTTGTATCAAGTATAGCGTGGTCGTAAATGTACAGAAGTTGCAAAGTATACCTCTCTGCAATTTTAACACTAAACCTATAATGTGGACCTATCTTGATGAAATCCTTGTCTTGATGAAAATCAACGTACATTTCACGAAAACTTAACAAATGTGACTTGGAGTTCGAAGTTTGTGGCTCGGTAATTTGGTAATTTTAGTGTTAAAATCCTTCTTCATACCAGCTTCACAATATAACATATTTATGACGTATAGCCACATGTAGACCCTAGTCACATACTCTACCTCCAAACCATCTATCATCTATCAAATAATATCTCCAGTACGTCGAATATTTGCGCAATTAAGTCGAGTATGTCCGAAAGTGTACCATCTTGAAGACTCGCAGCTAAGAGCAGCATGTCTTCATCAGGGGGGTAGTCTGTTTCGTCTGGCAGGCTGGTTCGAATAAAAATTAGGAGGACCGGCATGTCTTAAGGAGGGCAGTTACACGGTCTTGTAATAAGATTACAAGAGAAAGAGAGTGGCGCGACTAACGAGGCTATCGTCACCGCAAAACCAGATGCTCCCAAGTGTACGCCGCCCAGGACGAGTCTTTCCGGTGGTCTCATCTCTGGCCATGTGTTCGTCTGCGTGTTGCCTGTCTAGCGGAACTATTTATGAGGCCAAAAAACCGACGTGGATCAAAAGTAAGGCCGATGTGCGACGCGATTGCGCGATTTCTTGTTACCACCGAACGCGTTTGCAGAGGCATACAGAGAAAGATTAATGCTCCGAGACGATTCCCCTCGTGGACAACTCGCCACTTTGTTCAATTAGCATCCGATGTTGGAGGAACGTACCGTTCGAGTTTCCACGAATGGGTATATCTTTTAATGGTGGAGGACTTTGACATTTGGTTCTTAGAAATCATAGTTACACTGCAGAGGTTTTGATAATAATTTGCACGAATATATTTGACGATTATACTATCGATTATGCAGGGTGATGACATAGTTCATCACATAGCTTTATTAGCTACTATGAGCTTATAGAGCACATGGTTTTATGTACCCTGTTTCATAACATTGTTCGAATATTAATTGAATAGTAGTGATACAGTTGAAAGTCTGAGGATAAGTAATGACAATAACAAAGTAGACTAATAACACATTTTATTGATATTAATGATCGCTTAACATTATAATGATGTCTTTATTAAACATCTGGCTTATAAATCTGAGAATGTAGAAATTTTAATATTTCATTTGACAAGTTCACTCGGTTGCCCATCTCCTGAGAATTTTTATCTTTCCTAAAGTATGAAATCGTAATAAAATCTCTTTTCTAAAAGATTAACAACATTCTAAAGTATGGGTTTACTCGTTTAACCGGCACTGGACAATGACAGAGAACGTCTCTGAACAACGCCGAGCAGAGATTTCCATCCATCCCGATGAAAATGTTATTTCTCCGGTGAGCATTGCGAGTATCCATGCATCAAACGAACAGATGTGCACAGCGATATATGCAATCCCAGGAAACGGAGCAATTGCATATCGCCGCAATCCACCGACGACACGTAAGTGAACTGTCAGCACTCGAGGAGCACAATAAATCTAAGAAATATCGGTAACCTGAATTTCTACCATAATACGCCTCGAGCCTCCCATCGAAGATGCGCGGATAGATGTATTTTGTCGTAGAAGGAGATCCGCTCGTCTATCATTTGCATAAAAGTTTGTTGCTGCATACCGAATGACCAATTTTGCAGCGTGGAAAGTTCAATATCACTGGATGAGACGACTAAGTTATCGCAATTGGCAATTCTCAGGTATTTAAATTTCTGAGTTCTCGAATGTAAGAATCTGGGGATTTGGGGTGTGAAAATTTAGGGGTTGAGGTTTGGAAATTTGGGGATTTGAGGTGTGAAAATTTAGGGATTCGGAGGTTCAGAAATTTGGGGATTTAGGATATGAAAATTTAGGAATTTAGGGGTTTAGAAATTTGGGGATTTGGGGTGTGAAAATTTAGGAATTTAGGGGTTTAGAAATTTGGGGATTTGGGGGTTTAGAAATTTGGGGATTTGGGGTATGAAAATTTAGGGATTTAGGAGTTTAAAAATTTGAGGATTTGAGGAATGAAAATTTAGGGATTCGGAGGTTTAAAAATTTGGGGATTTAGGATATGAAAATTTAGAGATTTAGAGAATTAGAAGTTTGGGGCTCCAGGGATGTAGGGGTACAAAAATTAGGAGCACGATTCAAAATGTGAGAATGCAAAAAATTGAAAATTTGAGGATTTAGGAAATCAGAAAGGAGACCAGCAAATATGTTACTCTGAAAGTTCAGTGCCTTTCTTTCTTTTTTTGCCGCATCTCGACCCGCTTCCGTACGAGATCCCGCACGTGCACCGATACGCACGAGAGAAAATTAGAACACCCAAAGAACGCGAGCTAAGAGCATCCTAATCGCGTCTTAATCTAGTGGAGGATGCAGAGGACTCTCCTTGATCCATGGAGCCTTTGGCTCGAAGGGACAGCAGTTAGGGCCACGCCTCCTCCATCTGCAAGGACTAAGCCAGGGCTTGATCCCTTGCGCGTAAAACTAAGTCTCGAAATAATTCAATAACGACGTTAGTAAGCAACGCCCTCGTGTCTATATTTCTCCCTCCTTCTTGTTCACCCCATCGCGAACCAACAGCGTGACTGACTCGTGTCCGGCGCGAGCTGAATTACTGGCTTCACTCCCTCGAACAGTTCCACGTCCCTCGAGATGGATTCGATGCTAATACCGTCCGACTAATTGCACGCTACTAAGAATCGAACGGGAACGTTGTTCGACAAGGTACAGCGATCCAATGACGGCTCCTGTCAGCCGATTCATCCTTCGAGGGCGTCGCTGATCGCTGACGAGACGCGACACCGATCGATTGCAGTTGGTGGATTCCGAGCGACGGAAATTAACAACGCGTTTGAATGAAATCTTATAGGTCTTGTTCGTGTCATAGGAACGACAGTGATGATCAGCTGAGTTACGATTTCGTATGTGTAGGAAAAAGGTGATGTCACATATTGTATTTATATGTGAGACTCGATTCATATCAGTGACTTTTTTTAACAGTCATATCTTTTCATGTATACTCAGTCTTTTTATGTATACTCAGTAGTAAAGACAGATATATGGTCGCATGGAGATCGTCAGGAAAAAAATTGCTCGAGTAGCGTGAGGTCGCCTTAACTGATCGAGATGAGCGATCAGTTACGGTGAATGTTCGGTTTTGGGAAAACTGTCGACAAGGAAATATCGTGATTCCAATGTATGTAACCGCAACTGTGTATCTGTATACTGTATTTTATTATATTGTAAACATATGGCTCTATACATTAATGGAGATCACTGCGTTTCTTCGTTCTGGTCGACGGCACCTCGAAATCAATTTCACGAACTGGTGGGAGCTTGAGTTCATTTACCGAGGGATTTTAACGATCAGCTAACGCGACAGTAAAATACACCAATACGTGTTCGTTAAGTTCTGCAGTAGACTATTTCTGAAATACACATAAAAATGTACCATAATGAACAGGTATAAAAATTAATCGAAGTTTGAAACTTGTTTTAAGCTCGCAAAGCGTACACAGGTACGCTCGTTAACGATTTCGTGTCACGTGGAACGGATTGCAGCTGATACCGAGCCTATTAAAATGATGGTATTATGTATATTGCATCAAGTAATTAAGTGCGTGCATTATCGGCGCTTTTAACGTGTTACAAAATTCGAAAGATTCAGGTTGGAGCGGATTATGTTTGATTATAATCACATCGTAAAAATGCTTTTTGCTTCCGATGAGTGGAAAAATAAAAATTCATGTGTACATAAGTATCATTTAAATGAAGTCTTATTTAAGAAGTAATTAAAAAGAAGTCTTGCACCCAGGTGTCAATCCAGAACAACGACGCTGGAAAAGTTATGGACAACAGCTGTTCGTTAAGCCTTTTTTGCGATTAGCTTGGCAAATACCGTGGCGTATGCTGTGAATCCATTTCAGGGGGAAAGGAACCCATAGATCGATGAACACAATGGTGGTCGACTGCGAATGGAGAAATCGTGTTCCAATTTGAACAGGACATCGACTCGAGTTCTCGATAAATATTCACGATCTGATGTTCGACATCTGAATCGAAGACTCTGAGAAACAAAATGGTAAACACGTTAACACGGTCAATGTCACGGTGAAAAGGATTAGATTTATATTTATGGGCAAGTTTAATGTTAACCGATGAAATTTTGGGGATGCAGGATTTTCCTGGGCATAGTACCACGAAGGTGGATCAGGGACAGCTTATAGGAATTACCTAGGGATGTAGAGAGATCTAGAAAGAGTCTTGGAGGGTTGTAGGGTGACCTAGAGAAGATTACACCCCATTCTCAATGTACGAATTATTTATTAGGAAGATGTCAATTGTGGAACATCTATGTTTCATATTATAATCGGAATTTTCTCAGTTACATTCCTAAATTCTTAAATCTGTCAATTTTCCATATTCTCAAATTTCTGTAAATCCTAAATTGTTTTTACGAATTCTCAAACCTCTAAATTCCGTAATTTGATGTCTAGATCCATAACACTTCGTCACAGCCTACCATGGACCCTTGTGCCTATGAACACTTATTCATTTATTTATCACATGTCCATTGTTCTACGTATAATTTTAATTATAAGCTACGCAGAATAATAAATGGAAAATATACCGGAAACATAGTTAAACGAAACATATCGAACGCGCTATCAATACAAAGGACCAAAGAAACCGAGTAGGTGATGGACGAACAGCGAACTAACAAAATTAATCGGGAGTATCGTCGCTCGGAGGGATACGCTTTTATCCGACGACCACGAGCTCATCCCGCGAAAAACGACCCCAGGCAACGAGGGTTAATACAGCCGGCTGTAGCGAAACGCAACGTGAATTTTTATTACACCTCCATACGTGTCTGCCCCACCGAAGTTTACCCTCTCCGGCCCAAGCGGAGGGAGACAAAGGGGTCTTTTCCGGGGGGCGCAGACAAAAATCTCTCGCTCGAACGATCGCCTCTCGTCGAATCGAGAGGAAGAATCCCGGTTCGCGGAGGATCGAGCGATAGGGCAAACTTTCCTTCTGCGAACCACCCTTTTGCCCTTCGAGAATATATCCTGCCGCGGTGTTCACTCCCACGCGGCTCGATGAATTGTACCGTTCGCGTAAAACTGACGCCATCTGCGTTTAATGCTACCCTTCCTCTTCATCCCCATATACCGTTCGACAGAGGGAAAGGGGTGTTCTGGCTGCGGGGCAAAAGCCAGGACTGATCACCGTAAAAGCACACGGAAACGCGCTTCGCAAATATAGCCGGGTACCGGGCTTTTTCAGCGGCGCGTCGAATTGCACGTGACATTTCCTGACTGTTTTGCACGCTGTTCCTGCACCGACTCTGCCCCGGAAACACTCGGAAAAAGGGCAGCGCGGACCCGCTCTGTTATTGGAAACTACACTCGATGTTTATAGGAGGAAACTCGCGCTGCAGCTACAACGTCGATGAACATCGTTATTAACCCACCCCATTGTATCGTCTCCATTTTTCCTTTTTTTTTTACACAGTTTCTATTGTTTTTATTATACTCTGTTTTGTTGTTGTTTTTCCGGTTTTGTCTACATTTAAGCTAGTTGTACTTTGGGTTGATCTTTGTTGAAACTGCGATTCTTTCTTAATGAAGTGGTAAGTAATATGAGGTCCATTTTGATACCTTAAAGTTAAGGGGTATAAACTCTGGGTGGATTATGCACACTCGGGTGTAGGCCTTTTTCAGATTAGGACATGTACATACACTTGACAGCAAATGTTCTTGAATTTTTGTACTTTTAAGTTTTTAGATTTTTGGACTTTTTGGATTTCTAAATATTCAAGTGCCACTTTAACCCAATCTCGTTAAATTTGTAGAGTCTCACATTTTCAGATTTCTTATTACATTTCTAACATTATCACATTTCCAACTCTCAACCCCCAAATTGTTACAGAAATCAAATTTCTAAAAGTTCCAAAAAGAGCCAAATATCGATGCTTTCAAATTAACATATAGATCTACTAAAAACAAAAAATAAAATATTGAAATATTTGTAATCGAAGTGCACTAGCGAATTATAGATTTCCATTGTGTTCAAGAGAACGATACATCGAACGGACTAATTTTACACAACCAAAACCAGGAATCTTAATCGACGAGAGCATGAATATGCGGGGTTCTTTAAACTGTTTCGAAGTTTCTAGGGAAATTACCGTAAACTTCGCGATACTCTTTGGCCCTGTTACCGTTCAGTATTTCAGCGTTGTTGGGCGTGGATTGTCTCGGTTTCGTGAGAACGAGAAAGTCTGTTCGCTGCAAATAAAGGAAAAGCACCTAATGCGAGTCCGTGACGATGGTTGAGACCGGTCCGGAAATTCTTGATTACATACACTTTCTTGTTAACGTTTCCGCTGCCTGACGTGAATTTTTATACGTACTCTTTGTTACCCAGCTCGCTCGTTGCCCGTTCAACGAATTTGATGCACTCATGCATTTACCACCCTGCGAATTTTGATCCAAACCCGATTGCTTCCCCTTTCAATTACTCTTTTCTCGTTTGCGGCACGTGTACATTTCGTAGATTGGGGCTCTCCGTTTTTAAACATTCTTTAGACTTTTTAATCATTTTTATTTTGGAAATTTAAATACGCTATTGTTTATGGAAATTTAGACACTTTTAAAATTTCTGGATACTTTTGACATTTAGGAACAAATTACATTTAGGCTTCTAATTTATACGATTTCAAATTCAAGAATTAAGCTGTCATGTTTGCAAGGTTTGGTATTTCAAATTCATACATTCTCAAATTTGGAAATGTCTAAATTGTTAAATCTGTATATTGTTAAATAGATTTCGATATTTCAAATTCGCACATTCTCAAACATAAAATTAGTGATTTTTGATCAGTGGTAAAAGTTCTCCAAACTCTTAAGTGTATAGCAGTCGTCATATATCCATGAATCCATTTTTCTGCGGTTAAGTTTAAATTCCATTTCTCTAAGACGCGCGTTATTATTCGTGGCAGCTTAACAGAATACACTTCTGCAGACGCGTGCATAGAAAGCAATCCCTGGTACAAAGTAACCGCATCTTTTCGCGGAAACAAATTCCTGGCGCAAGATCGGGGTCGAGGTATGCGCGGAAGTAGCTGAGGATTCGCGCGTAGCTTAGCAGAAAAGTTTCCCTCCGTTCCTCGTTTCTTACACGCCGCCATAATACAACGTATAGTCTTCTGTTTTACGATCAGTCGTTTCTCCAAAGTGTCTAAAACATGATTTGTTATTTAGCGCTGGAACTAAGAAATGGCTCATTTGACCCATTCGCAAGTTTCTTAAGTTACATTTCTGAAGATTTCTCCGAAAAGTTAAAATTGTGTAAGTGTCGGTGTATTGATGCGGAAGGGATATATTAGTTAATTTTGGCAAAATAACTCATTCTTTTTTTTTTATTTAAAAAGTTCCGTTATTTTTCTGAGATACTGTGTAGTCAAGTTTTACGCAGCAGAGTATTCATTCCTCGTTAAAATACCACAGTGTCAAAATAAGCGGTGCCCTCATCAGAATGGCAACACTCGAGGCACCCCATGCACGATTCGTGACCGCAGAAATCGACTCAGGGAATCCACGAATCGCGCAATTCGACGTGAAATTTCTCTGCAGACGTCTGGCTTCTGTGTCAGCGCGTTCGCCTCGAAACACCAAGGGAACGAGGACCCTCGCTCTTAATCAACGAAACCATAAACGACAGGGGTTGGTAGTGCCGAACAGATCCTCAAGGTATAAGGATCTTGTATGGGGGTTGCAGTATCGTCCCAAAGCACGGTGCTGGATTTGTGCGTATTCTAGCGGAAAAGTTTCCCTGGCTCGAAAACGAGGTGTTCGAAGGGCGTGCGTGGAGAAAACGCATGATCCTTCTAGGAGATGGATGCGCACACCGGGCAGGTTCGAAGAAGATGAAGAAAGGGAGGGTGCGAAGCGGAGGAACCGCAAAATGGGTGGCGAACGCGTAGAAACGAGGGAGGGTATACACGCGTGTAATGCAGCGTGGAGTGTAATTGCAGGCTCGAACCGTGTCAGTAAAGCGTGCACGCGTATCCAGCGGTGCTTATTGCCTTCATTGGTCACCGCTCCTGCTGGGAACAAAGCAGATGGGAGTCCTTAACAGTTATTGACGCTGGTCGTTTCTACGTTGCTGCTTGTGGAAGGAGCAGGATAACCGATATTTAACCCTTAACGGACCAATGTCGCTGTAGAACCGCCATTGCACTTTTTGAAGTTATTTTATACAGTTGAATTTATTTTATTTTAATTGGTTAAAAAAATATTTTCTATACTTGATACAAAAATACAGTTCTCTTAACCCACAACATACATCTTCTGCGAGTATACTTATTCAGAGTGTGGTAGCATATCTCCGAGCAAACTTTCCGAAGCGGGAAAAGAAACGATATTACCTATACACGTTTAAAGAAAAGAGTCTTTCCATCGATCGAGATAAATATCGTCGCGCGAGATCGCCTCTGCCGGCACAAAAGAAGTCCTTTCGATCGGACGGAGAAATCGTTCCTCGACGGTGGTATCCCGTATTGAATCCGGTCGTCGAGTCCGATCGGAGAACGAAGATCGAACAATGGCCCGTTGAACGGCGGTTCGCGGTTGCCTTGAATACGTGGACAAGGGAACAGGAACAATCGAATCTCATAGGAAAAGCAATCGGCCGACTACTGTCCCTTTCTCTCTTGTCGTTTCGCCAGAACGAGGGTGAACTTAAAGCCGCTTTTGTAAAATTCCGGCGGCCTCGGCTGCCCGCGAGAACACGTGTGGAAAACGCGTTAGTGGCCTCGTCTCTTCCCCCGTTTCAATTATCTAATTGAAAGTGACGGCGGACTCCTCCCTGCCCTTCGCCCCTGTGCTTCACCCCTGACCTATTCCGCCCGCCTTTTTTCCCTCCCGTTTCTTCCGTCTCCCTGGTTCGGCGTGCACGCGCGAAAAGGATGCCCGCAACAAGGATCGACCAACCCCAAATGTAACCTCCGATAAATTGCTCTACCTTACAGGGCCGACGCGTGCCGCTTTCGCACCATTTCTCGCTCGAAACCGCTTCAACTTTAAACTGTTTCGGAACATTCAGCATTTCAGATTTTTCGACGTTGAACGGACTTAATCTTCTTCGAGCTTGAAGAATTTCGAACTTGGGAGATTTTAATAGTGAGCCATTAACTTAGGGAATTTTCTGTTCGACGTCTTTCAAGTTACATATGGATGATTTTGAAGGCGAGGCATTTTTTTGGGGCATTCAGAATTTCTGTTATTTTCAATATTGAGTGGACTTCATCTATTTCGAGCTCGAGGCATATAGAATTTCTAGGATTTCGAATTTGTGAGATTTTAATCTTAAGGCATTAACTTTGGACACTTTCTGTTCGACGTCTTTCAAGATTCAAATGGATGATTTTGAAGGTGAGCCATTTTTTGGGATATTCAGAATTTCAGATATTTTTAACGTCGAGCGGACTTGATTTCTTTTTTCTCGAACTTCAAACACCTTCAGTTTAATCCTTTGCACTCCGAAAGTTTATTTTGTCATTCAAAATGTCCCCTCAGAGGGGACAATGGAGTGCAAAGGATTAAAGTTTTTCAAATATCAAATGCTTGGATCTTTGATATATAAATACATGAATATTTATGAATAATCTGCATCATTCTGAATATGAGGTATTGTTAGCACGGGACATTTAGAATTTGAATGTTTGTCAACGCATTTTACTTTGTTTTTATGAAATACTCGATGCAACTCTAAAGTAACTTCTGGTGACTTATTTATAATTGTCTAATTTTCTGATTTCCCTCTTTAATTAACAAAAATGATAACTTTCGAATAATTCAAAATTAATTTATAAACGGTAACTAATTGAATCTGAAACTAGATTTGAATCGAATTATTCGACGTGACAGCGCGTTACAGATTCAACCACAATCTTATTTTTCCATAAATATTAAAACGTTTCATCTCGCGTGAGATTTTTCTAAGTTACCTGAAAATATTTGTAGCTCGACAAGAGACAAACAGCGTTAATAATAAGCTTCGTTTGAGATACGTATTCTTGGTAAGCTTGCTTGACTCGCGATTGCTTATTCATCGCGATCGAACGAGTAGAAGTTCCTTCGTTTGTCAAATTGGGTAACGGAAGAAGGGTAGGAAAATACGATAGAATTCCATTGGAACGTCTCACCGGTAAATGAAAGAACGTGGCCTAGGTTCTGGATTAGATCGCGGGAGATCGCTGATAATTTGCGCTTGAAATAACGCGGCGCGCATTCCGCTCGCGCTTTTCTTCGAATTCCCGAGCTCCGCCAACTACCGACATGCCAAGATTTTTGCAGAAGTAGGTACTTGTGACCTGCACACCCGAGATCCGGTCGGTTGAATTCGGTGATTGGAGCTGGAGAACGTCGAACTGGGCGAAAGAGAGGAAAGAAAGAAAGGGTGAGACAGAGAGAATGAGAGAGAGAGAGAGGGGAACGTGTACGATTGCATGGAGCTTCGAATGGAGAAAAGTTCGATCGACTTCCGTTTCATCGGTCAGCAATTCCATCCTGTCGAATTGTTTCCGCGACATAGTATTTCCCTGTCATAGTGAATTCCTTTGGTTGGTCGAATTCTATTCAGTCGCATAAATCGATCCTTTTAAATTTCCCGATCTCTTTTCGCCAACCAAAATCGAGGAAAAAATGGTGATACGTATTAGGTCAGCCTGAAAGCTCGCGCCGTTTTTCACGTAGGTAGTTGAATATCTTTGTATACCTCTCAATGATACTGGAATCTTTATTTGATAGTGGCGTAATTGCACAATTTTCAAATTTGCTTTTATCGAGTACAACTTTCTATTTGATCGTATTTCTATTGACATTAAAGTGGACATTAAAGCTGTTCGACAAACGAAAATTCAGATTCCATTTTCTTTGTGTTGCTTTCATAATTTCTTTATCAGCACTGACATGAAATGTGCAAATGAAGTGAATAAATAAATAAATACTGAAATATCAATGAACATATACAACGATGCTTTATCTCAACATTTGAAACATGAAATTTTGACAGAAGTATGACAATCAAATTTTGTAACATAAAATGTAAAGCTTGAAACCGTTTTAACTGGTTGGTAGTTCTAGTAGTTCCTCTATTTTAGAATATTTAATATTTAATAGTTTTCAGAATCAGTCAAAACTTGTACAATAAAAATGCATGCTTTTCGAGTTACTTTACCAAACGTCACGGTTTCTGCGAGATCGCAAGATACATCGAAGACCCCGATTGTTGAAGAGGCCGAGGAGCCGCGTGTGATTACGTGCAAGCACGAAACACGCGATCGGTTCTCATTTGAGAGGGCAGCAATTCCGGCGGAAGATTGTGTCGTTGTTTTCCCGGAGACCCAGTGCGACAGTGGGTCAAGGGTTAGACATCAACGGTGAAACGAAAGCAAACATGGGCGTGCTTCCATCGTTTGCTTTCGAACGAGGACAGAAACGATGATCGTGGTGATCACAAAGAGACACCTACACAGAGACAGAAAGAGGGAGCAAGATGGAGAATGTTCTTTTCCACGTTCTCTATCCGTTTCTTCAGGCCGCTGTTCAGGATATTAAATATTAATCCGGCGAAATTACCAGCGTGGCAGCAATCTTTCGCTCTCGCGGCGGCTCCTTTTTGTTACTGGCAATCTCTAACTCGACCGTCCACACACACACACACACAGGATGCACATATACACACACGTTGGTGGCGTACTAAGCAACGGAGAGTAATCTAGGCGGTGGATTAACCCGGGGCTCAAGATATCAGTCCGGGATTTACTGTAGCTCGCCCTGTCGCGTCGTTACGACTTCACCAGCTTTTCCTGGACCGCCTCTGTTTCTGTCTTTGTATTTTGGCTGTATGTGCCAGATATCTTATTTGATCGCGAAACTCTTCGTCTGATGTTTTGTACGATCGTGAAACGGAAATCTTGAGGGAAATTTATTAACTGTAAGTTATTTAACTAGGTTCATTTAGACACTTAACGTTCAGATAACTATAATGTACTGCAGTTCAATTTGTATTTCAAGCTTTGATTTTTTTTTTTATAACTGTTCATGTTCTTTTGAAGATTACTGCGAAATTTCATGTGAATTCATATTGTTTTTAATAATTATTAAAAGAATCCTTTGCTTAAATAAAATAGTGAGATGGGGGAATACTGAAATAGTGAAATGGTAAAATATGTACAACAAAATAGTATTATATTAAAACAACCTAAATAATTAAGTAATAAAATGATAAAGCATTAAATGACAAAATGACAAACTAGGAAAAGCGAAATATGTTAGTGAAATAGTTTACTGAAAAAAGATAATAAAATAATAAAGCATCAGTACAATGTTATAATATAGTAAAAGAGTGATATATCAAAGTGTTGTAGTACAGTAGTGCAACAAAAAATTAGAACAGTAAAATAATAGTAGCCTAATAAAATGCGATTGCAACAAAATGTAAGAGGCCTAATATTCAAATGATTAAAATCTTACCAACTTTTATATGTGACCATTTGCAAAAGTATTTGGAAATAAAGATAAGTAAAGGATACGTTTCGTGTCGGTGCAGTTCTCGCAGTGGATGAAATAGGCAAGGGGCGGGTAAGGGTAAAGAGACAGGGCGGGCAAATGGAAGCATCGATAACAGGACACGTCTTTGCTCCTTTCTTCCTTTCCTCGTAATTTAGATCAACGATCCAAGCAACTCTCACTGCTTTGAGATTAATCTTTCTTTTATGGTCTGCCTCGAAATTCTTTAAACGTATTTATTAAATACGTTCTATGACACTCTACATAATTTGTATTTTACGTACCGTTGCATCTTCTAAAGCATTCACGGTAGCAAATTGTGTTTATTATATCGATTGTTTTGCATTATGCAGAAATTCGTATGTTGTAAATGAGCACCATTATTGAAAAATAATTATTATAATTTATGCGCATTAACGTATGAAAATACAACTGCACATTAACACAGAGAACTCATGTTAAATGCACAAGAACAAAATGAACCGTATAGAATATACAAATCATACAAATTGTGGGAAATAAAATATTTCCGATCTGATGCGATAACAGATAAATTACGGAAATTTCACCTTCATATTCCGCTTGGTTTTATTTATTTACCTATTTCTATTTTAATCGGTATTTTATATGAAACATTAAACGTTGCTGAATATAAAACATCAAAGCTAAAATTGCACCACAAGACAATATAAACGGAGCTGTTTTAATACACATTTAAAACATAAACCGACAGATGTGCCACATATTTTTATACAGAAGTCTTTTCAATGAAAGTTTGTGTGACGATTTATTGAGATATGTTAATTTAAATCTTAGTTCACCCTTGTGCGGTCAACATGTATAACGTTTACTAAGTGTATGGACTATGTTACGAGGAAAATCAGTTATGTAGAACAATAACAGCAAATAATCTTCATGCTGGTGCATAATAATCTTGTGTCTACAATCTTTGACACAAACAACAAATTCTTGATAGTATAATAATATTGTGTCTCCGGAAGCAGAATGATACCAACAAATAATTTCTGTTGATATCAGTGCATAATCTTGCTACACCCTCTTGAAAGGATCATGAATTGAAACGTTTTTAAAAAATGAAACTTAACCCCTTTCCATGTCATTTATTTATCAGATGCGTCAGTCAAGACTAACTATCCAAGGCTGTAACATTAAAACGAACAAAGAAAATTAAAATGTTGTAAGTATTTTATATTCAGGGATCCTTGATAATGCAACTTATAGTTGGACCTAAATTTCAACTTGAGGAATGTTCAAAGTTTGAGTAAGGTTTATCACGTTTGAGCTGTAAGTGCGTCACGAGTGAGACTCGTCAAAGCACGGGAAGGGGTTAATGTTAGAGTATCAGGCCTTTTTGCACCTTGAGCACAAGTCCCATAAGTATTGAATCATGTTTCCCACCACTTTGTATCTATATACTTTTTTTAGAATACATTATACGCTTCATTATAATGTACACTCATAAGTTAGTTAGCGTTAAGAATGCAAATTATCCCGGGAACGGCACCGTAGTAGAAATATAGTAGCTCGGGGCGTCAGACATTTCAAGAAATATTGTAATGTGGGTCTTTAGGAACGTCAGATAACAATTTCAATCTTTCGAAATCCAATAACTCGTTATCGGGCCGCTGTAAATGGAAGTAATTCCGTCGCTCTGAAATCCTCGCAAGCTTCCTATCGGTTGCTCTCTTTCCCACCCTCTCGCCCCTCTTCAGCTTCCTTTTCCCTCGTCTCTTTTTTTTCCACCCCGGCACGTTGGGGCTGCGCAAAGAAAATCGAGTACGGTGGAAACGAATGCTTACAAATCCCGTTCTTAACGAACAAAAACTGTCAACGACAGTCTGCGTGGAAGTTATTTTCGTCCACGAGTGCAGTTCGTTAACGGAGGAAACCTGTGCAAGCTCACGTAGAAAACCGTCACGGTCCGAGTGTATACAGTTATAATTTCATTTCCGCGCGAGCCTTAATGGTTTTCTCCCCTTTTGCACGCGGACGAGCCTGTTCCTTCGTCTCTTTCCCGCCATTAACCTGTTAACCAGGGATGACGAGTTAACTCGTCATTGCAAGGCATTCCTGCGGCGCGCAGTGCCAGTTAACGTCGCAGACGTTGCGAGCATAATGGCCACGTGTGAATGAGCGACTTTCGTCGTTGCGATTTTCAATCCGACGTACTGAAGCATTTTATTCGTACATTTAAATACAGTCGAATTTTTTCGATATTCAAATGCTTGATTATTTGGCGAAGTCTGGAATTTGACAATTTGGAGGCTAGAATGTTAGAAAGAGGAATCGGGGAAACTGGAGAATTGCGGAACTTGGAAATTGGAGAGAATTGGGGACTTTAGGAAGTAGAGAAGTGGTGAATTTCGTAATTGGAGAATAGAATTGTAGAATTGTTAAATTGTGGAACTGTGAAGTTGAGAAATCATTGAATCGTGGAATTACTTCGGAAATTTTGTAATTTGGAAGTTTAATAAATTGAAGTTTTGTAATTTAGAAATGTGGAGATTTTGAAAATTGAGAATTCAGTGATTTAGAAATTTAGAGGATCAGACATTCAGAAACTTAGACTTTTGCTAAATTGGAATTTCAGTAATTTATAAATTTTTAAAATATGGAAATTTACGAATTTGACACTTAAAAATGTTTAAACATGGAAGTTCTAAAATTGGCAACTTCAAAACTAAGAAATTAGAGAACATTTGAATTTAATAAACTATAAAAGAGAATTAGATTTTAACTCATTAATCTCATTAACCATTCTAAGTCCTCAACTTTCTTGCGCTATAATAAAAGTAAATAAGACAATTCTTGACTAAATTTCTTTAATACTTCAAACATGTAAAATACAAAATGGATGACATTAATCATCCGACGTATTTAAATATTTTCGCAAGTTTATTCCATCCCACACACTTGAAACGGCCAGAGAACCAAATGAAAGAATAGGGTGAAACCAAGAGGGTGAAAAAGATAGGTAGGAAAAAAAGATGGTGGTTACAGAAGAGAAACGATTCTGTAACCACCATCTTTTTTTCTTACCCCTCTGCGATCCTTATGCGGTCCTTAGCATATTTTCCTTCTTGGCTGGAATATCGAGGGGTAACTTCCAATAAATTGTGTCCGTACGGTAATTCACTCGAGATTCGTTTGGCTGATCGACTTGTTGCACTTTCCAATTACAGGATAAATTTTACCGAAAAACTGTACCAAATTACTCTTATCATTATATGTACAAGATGAATCTTCCGTGGGCATACGTCGTTTCCTGTGAACGTAAATGTAACTCGCAATGCAAAAAATCATAAGAAGAGATACAATTATGCTGATAATCGTTATAATACAATATGTCGTTGTAGACTGCGAGTGAACAGTTATGGTTGCCCATGCCTCCTCGTCTCTAAGACCGTACAACCCAGCAACACAGGTCCATCTGCCGATACTTTCTTCGCTGTATTTGCCTGAAATGCAAATCAATTCGTAAATTCAGAAAATTGATAACAAGCATCTTTTCTAATTATTCAGCTTAAAAATGTTCAGCGAATCCGAGACACGAAAGTTCATAATAAGTTTCTAAATTAAAAAACTACCCTCGAACGCATCATAGTTCCCTGTGTAAATTCTCGCGATTCCCTCGAGAAAGAAGAAACGCTCGATGGAAAGTTTCGCCGCGTGAAAATTCGAATTTCCATCCGGTCGGAGGACACCGGAAGTTAAGTGACCCCCAGTCGGTACTTTACGGTCCCGTGAAATCGACTCGGTTCCAACGTGTTCGTGCGGTTGTTGGTATTCCGACACTGCTAGAGCAAGAAGTTTCCACGGGGCGGAACGAAATTGCTGATTCTTTGTAAGCGATGTTGCGTTCCGTTTCGGTAAGAGTGTACAAATTGGAACCACTTTGGTATTCGTTCTGCGTGGGATACTTTTGGCCCTGTTCTTACCCTCTGATTTCCGAACAAACTCGCGTCTTTGAAAGTTTGGGGGTCGAAGCGGATCAAAGGGTTCTCCGAGAAAGAACGACGCATAATCTCGAGAGAAATTATCGCGAGGAAACGATCGTTTTGTCTCGATCGAGGTTGCGGAGCCAAAGGCTTTTTCTGTTTCGTCGGAAGGATTACAATCGGTGATAATTAACGTTACGGTAGCTCGCGCAAAAACAGCCGATAACGATACAATATTTGAACACGATGAAATTTCAGTTGCACGGAGTTAATACGGTAAAAGCACTCGGACGGGTATTAATATCTTGTAACGGCGACTAGAGTTTAATTTATCGGGTAATTTTCGACGATACGCGACGACGAGACCGGAATGATCTGTACCCGTGAAGTTACATGAACTTAATTGAAAACGCGCGCGGCGCGAGGGAGCGACGTTCGATATATGCAAATAAGAGAGAAACGTCGAATCAATGGGATTTGCGAGCACTTTTATTTATGAAGCACAATGAGCGACGCTGTTAACGTTTATCACAGTTATTTCCTACGGATTACGACACGAAATGTCGCAGCTGTTAATTCAATTATTGGAAATGGACTCTGTCACACCTACCCCCTTTTTTTCTTCCTTTGACGACGTTTATGGAATAGATTTTATTTCATTGTTTGTACTCTTTACAACTGATCGATACTGCAATTAGATTTTTGTGAAATGGATTTTCTGTTTTTTTTTTTGTAGGAAGTTAATTTCGAAAAATCTCCTTTCAGATTTGAAAATTTTAAACTCGGAATTTGCAGTTCATGTATAACTTCGAAGTCTTTGAATTTAGAAATATTTAAATTTACAAACTCTCGAATTTTGCGACCCAGAAATGTAGATACAGATATTCAAATTCGGAAATTTTCAATTTTAAAACAGTTTCGAATTTAGAAATTTTAAGTTTGTAAATGCAGATAGGAATTATTGGAGTAAGACATCTTTCTATCGAACAGAATCGATGAGCTTTGTAATTGATCGCTGTTCGCAGTTAATCTGATCGGTGTAACCTGTTTTGCATCCCAATTACGTCGACTTTGTCGCATTAGCGGGTACGTTAGCACAGAACACAAATCACTTACTTGGAATCATTAATCTGCATTGCGTGTCAGTTTGGCTAACCATGTATCGTTGACTTAAGCTATTGTGAATTCCGTGCCCATCGGGATGGATCCAACGGCAATAAACAACTTCTATATCCGTTAGGTTTGGAAGTATACCACACGATAACGTTATGTCGTCTTCGTAGTTCGCCACCAATATTGAATGTTCCGGAATTACGTAGCTTTCTATAAATTTGTTGTGTCATAAACGAGAGGAAAAATTAGACACTTTCGATAATGTAACTATTATTATATTGTAATATCGTTATCTTCAAAATTTAGTAATTTCGATGCATGTAGAAGAATTTATGTAGTATTACATTTTTATATTTCGAAATTACAAATTTTCTGGTTTTCATATTTGTAAATTTGTGAATTTCGAAATGTTTGAATTTCTGAACTAATTTCTAAATTTGGAAATTACAACTTCTAAAATGTAACGGGAATTTAAGTATATTAAACCTGCAACTTTGAGTTATGGTTTTGCCGTTTACACAGATTAATTATAAAACCACAATTATTGAATAATACTGAGATCAAGTGAAATACTAAACGTTTCGAAATAATTTGAAAGACAGCGATAACGTTGAACAGATTTGTCAGATTTTACCTGTGACGTTTACAAACAACTTTTGACTTTTTTCGGGGCCGTCAAGAACTCCAAGATTACAAGTCCATTCACCATGATCTGCGTGAGTAGCGTGATCAATTTGCACGACGCATTCGCCAAGCTTCAATCCTAACCCTACGTAAGGGAGGGTGGTAGGTGATTGTTTTTGGTTTTTAGAAACTGAGTACGATGTGCCATTAGGACTTTGAAACCAGCAGTAACTCAAAGCTTTGTCCGCAGTACATTTAATCTGTGAAATAATAAGCAAAATAATACATAAAATTATAAGTAAATAGGATATATAAAATAATATACAAAATCATAAGTAAGAAAGAACGAAATACATAAAATAATATGCAAAATAATAAATAAAAAAAGAATAAAATACATTAAAATAATATGTAAAATAATAAGTAAAAATAGAATAAAATACATAAAATAATATGCAAAATAATAAGTAAAAAAAGAATAAAATACATAAAATAATATGTAAAACAATAAGTAAAAAAAGAATAAAATGTATAAAATAATATTCTAAATAATAAGTAAGAATAAGTAAAGTACACAAAATAACGGACAAAATAATAATTGAAAAATGGAATAAAATATATAAAATAATATATAAAGATTCTTGCATATTATCATATGATCCTTGCACATAACATATGTACATACATGTATAACATGCGTGTAACGTTTAAAATTTACCTGGAATGAATCGTTGCGTTTCACGTAGACGTTCTCCGTAACAACCTCAATTTCTTTGACGTATGTTTCGTTTGCATTTATTATACGAGGGTCAACGTAAATTATCGAACCGATGTAAAATTGATATGAACCTATGCCACATTTCCAACCACCGTAATCATACTGCTTAGGTTGACTTATAACCAAACCACAGTTTACGTTGCTTATTCTCCCGAATTTGTCGAATTGCGATACGTTAAATGCTCTGTATCTGTAACGTGAACAAAAACCACGATTAATTATGTCATTCGCTTTTAGAAATGATGCGATTTCAATCAACGAATTGTTCGTAATCGATTTTTAAAATTAATAGGTATTTTAAAATTATGTGGTTCTTGCACTGTGGCAGTGTGAAAAAGTATGTGGAACATTTGTCTATTTTATGATAAATAAGAATGATTTGTAATTAGTTCACATTGTAAGTAATCGTATTAATTACCAAGTGTTATGTACATCTTATCAAGATCTGTTGTAAAATGTATAAATAATAAATAAGAACTGATGCTTTTAACACTAACATATTCACCACATGTTAATACTATATTCACTTACTACGTTACTATGACTTAATACTGTATTTCTGTCTCTAGGGGATTAAACATTTCAATCGCTCAATTCCTCAAATTTCTAAATTTCAAAATTCTCATTTCCCCGAATTACAAAATTTTCATATCTCGAATGCCCCAAATTTCTAAACTTTCAAATTCTCTAATAACTATGCATTTCAAATATTCAGGTCTTCAAATCCTCGAATCTTCAAATACCTGAATTTCTGAATTTCAAAAACCCTAAAATCTCAAATTTCCAAACGGCCAGAAACCTAAAAATTTCCCGAATCTCGATCTCCCAACTCGTGATTCCCCTAATTTCTAAATTCCCAAATTCCCAAATTGCTAAATTTCCAAAGGTCTAAAAACCCCAAAGTTTCGCAAACCTCAATTTCTCAACTCGAGATTCTCCAAATTTCTAAATTCCCAAATCCCCAAATTGCTAAATTTCTAAATTTCCAAAACCCCCAATTGCTAAATTTCCAAACGCCTAAAAACTCCAAAACTTCCAAATCCCAATCTCCCAACTCGTGATTCCCTAAATTTCTAAATTTCCAAATTCCAAAATTTCTGCATCCCAAATTGCTAAATTTCCAAAAGTCTAAAAACCTCAAAGTTTCACAAATCCCAATTTCTCAACTCGTGATTCTCCAAATTTCTAAATTCGCAAATCCCCAAATTGCTAAATTTCTAAATTTCCAACTCCAAAATTTGATCGTGACAATTTACTTAACAGTTAACATAAAAGAACAAGTTCATAAAAAAGATAAGTTCGTATATAACGAGTTGGACGAGAATATTGCGTGCAACCGTGTAGCTCGACAAACGTGTAACTTTAATTGTAACAACCGTGATTCCCCGCGAGTCATCAATTCCGATCATCTCCTTCGATTCATTTGCACATATTTACTGTCTTCTATTCTGCACGTGTAATTCCTGTTTTTTTTCTTTCGTTTAGTGTGCGTGACGTACCATCGTGCAATAGTATGGCCGTTATATTACGCACCACCGTGAACAACCATCCCCTTCGGTCCAGTTTATTTATTGCCACATGCACTATTATTTACCGGAACAAACGGCTTTACACGAGTGTTTCTGGCTTTCAAAAATTCCAATGGCTATGCACTCCGGTGTAGTCATAAAGGCTAAGTGCTTTACAATACGGCGATAATTATGGATCGGCCATCGCTGTATCGACGCGAAACGGCACGCTGACCTGACTCGTAAATCAAAGGGAAACAGTACCACGTGACAAAAGGGATGATCACTTGATTTTCACCAGTGTTTCATAAGCGCTTTCCTTTTCGACGTATTAATTCGTTGAAAGTTTGTAATCGGATATAACGCATTTTTTTCAAACGATCGTTTCGTGTTAGCAGGAATATCGTGATGGCGCTACTCGAATTTTTGTAACTGATTGTTGAATTTTTGTAAATTAATAGTTTGTTGGTCCACGTTATATTGGGAGATTGGAAAATCGAGAAATTTGAATTTGTGGGAAATTAATGATCGGGAACTTGGAACTTTTGAAATTAAGAAATGAAGAGAACGGGGCACGGACGGAATTTAGGAGTTAAGGGAAGTGGGAAATTCGGACTTCGAAAATTTGAAGATTCAGAATGAGTGCTTGGAAATATGGGAATTACAGAACTGTGAAATTTTGAATTAGGGAGTGACAAAATTGGGCAGGTTGGAAAAGGAAAATTTGAGAATTGGGGAGTGACAAAGTTGGGAAGGTTGGAAAGGAAAATTTGAGAATTGGGGAGTGACAAAGTTGTGAAGGTTGGAAAGGAAAATTTGAGAATTAAGGAGTGACAAAATTGGGAATGTTAGAAATAGGAAATTTGTGAATTGGGAGTTGTGAAATTGGAAATTTGAGATTTGGGGAGTGACAAAATTGGGAATATTAAAAATAGAAAATTTGTGAATTAGGGAGTGACAAAATTGGAAGTTGTGAAATTGGAAATTTGAGATTTGGGGAGTGACAAAATTGGGAATGCTAGAAGTGAGAAATATGAGAATTGGAGATTGACAAAATTGGCAATGCTAGAAATGAGAAATTTGAGAATTAGAGAGTGACAAAGTTAGGCAGGTTGGAAAAGGAAAATTTGAGAATTGAGGAGTAACAAAGCTGGGAATGTTGAAATCTGAGAATTCAGAAATTTGAAGACACGAAAGTTTGTAGAATTGGCAAATTTAGAAACTGTGGATCCATGAAATTGGAAAGTTAAGAAAGTAAGAGGTAACTAATTAAGAAATTTTTAAAATGATGTTTTCTCGTAATGTTATAAATGTCCAGCAGCGAAACTTACCTTTCCGTTCCGATACCAGGTTCCAGATTCAGCACGTATCCATCTGGTCTGATAAAATTGCAGAAACTATAGGGAACTCCCTGTTCGCCATAAACGTGACAAGACAGTTGGATTTCGTTATTTTCTGTCACTGTAACGTTAGTATCAATTTTTCTCGCATCTAAAACCATATATGGAGCGTTTCAACCCAAGAAAACGAATATTCATCTGTACTTACGTGTACACATAGAGAAGCAACTGACTACGGCCTTTTACATCAAGATATGCCACGTGAATGATACAACACGTGGCAATATAACGAGTGAGTGATGCAACATGTGACACAGGGCCTAAGTGACTCAATATGTGAATAATTACAACGTATAAGTGGTGTAACATGCGAATAACACGACACGATGTATGTGTGACACAATGCGCAGCGACATAACACACGAGTGATATAAAGCGTGTTAACCTAACGACTAATGTCTACATTTCCCTTTTTATGTAAATGGTACAAACTTACCACGAACAACAACTCTGAAGCGTTCAATAATAGGAACAGGATTTCCTCGTATGCCATAACGTGCAGTCCAAATACCATCGTGTCGATTTGTAACTGCGGGTATGTTATAAATACAGTCTTCAGAAAGGAGTGATTTCAAGCCCATAGGTCCTTCGAGTTGGCAAAACGTGGTTCTACTTTTCGCAGAAAATATCACTTTACCACTTTTTCCACAATCTAGCGTGGTTATTTCCTGAAAACAAAGATGTACAAACGAAGAATAAAAAGATTCAATATCTATTAAAGAAATTTGTTGTACACAGTATGTCGGAAAAGTAGCGGAACTTTTTAAATTTAAAGAAAACTATTAGCGCCATCCATTAAAACAGACGCCCCCTACAAAACATAACAATTGAGCAACGAATTGTAAACTTATTTCGTTTAATCTTAATTATGTTCCCATGTTCGTCAATTTATTGTGCACGCATTTATCATTTAGTTGAATAACTCCCTTCAGAAACGATAAATCGAAGTTCCACTGTTTACCCGAAAAATAGGTCGAAGGTAAACTAAAAATCAACGACAACAAGTTGACGCTTTATCAACAGCTTCCTCACGAGCAGTATTCGAGGTCTCATATTGATAATCGATATTTCCTGAGTACCTATAATCTTCAATTAACTCGATGTAGTGTTTACCGAAACCAAATACAGCGAGAAGCAGCAGGTATCGAAATCGAGATTAACGCTGCTACTACGTCTGATGATAATTATGCGATTAGTAATTTACTTAGGCAGCTACCTTCATGTCGTAAACTTATTAAGACTTCGAATCCCGATATGTATCGGACATCTCCCTAGATACGGCAGCGAAGAAACAAATATGTGTTTTAACAACATTACATATGTAACGCTTAAACACAGGGAAGAATTAAGAGACCTTTTTAGAGAATCAGGTTTTTAAAAACAAAAAAAAGTTCCATTTATATCTGAAGATCCATAAGATAGTAATAAAAATATATTTAAAAATATATGAAGTGGTTTCCAGTACTTAGAAAGTGACTCACCATCTTTTCAGGTTTCTCTATATTATGGACGATGTTGATTTTAACTTTACTAGTATAAACAAATTTGTCTTCAACGACTGCTACGAGTTCCGATGGTGTACAGATATAAGTGCTATTTATGTGTGCCAGCATTTTAAATCCACACGGTCCAAATCTTTCAAAATCCGTGGTGTTATCACTTAGAAGATCGATTTGCATATGTTTCCTCTTCTGTATAAATAATAATAGTTATAAATAATAGCTATAATCATTGAAGAAAATGGATATCTCGAGAAAATAAATTTCTAGACCTAAATATATAAAACATAAAATAAAGGTTACGTACGGTAGATTCACACATTACATTAACAACACAACGTGTGACATTTCTTTTGTCCATATCGAGCTTCACATATGCGAAGTAACCACCGGTTACCGTTATAGGTCCAGGAACCACTCCGATTTCCTATAAAACATAATTTGCGTAAATATTACTCTTTTACGTACTCTTCATCTGATAGCATAACATTGCAACACGAGAGAATTACAATGCGTGGGTACTGCAATGTATGGAGATTATAACACGTAGGTGTTACAACGCGAAGCTATTGGAATATGCGTGTTACCACGCGTGGTTATTGCAACGTATAGATATGCAACGCGTGGATATTCCGACGTGTGAGTATTATAACTCATAGGTCTTCCAGCACGGAATTATTGCAACGTGTAGATATTACAGTGTATAAATATACAACGTGTGGATATTGTAACGTGGGAGGATTACATCGCGTAGGTTTTGCAGTGTGTGGACGTAGCAACGTATGGATATTATAACATGTGGGTATTATAACGCGGGGTACTGCAACGTGTGGAGATTATAACATGTAGATGTTACAACGCGAAGCTATTGGAATGTGCGTGTTACCACGCGTGGTTATTGCAACGTATAGATATGCAACGCGTGGATATTCTGACGTGTGAGTATTATAACTCATAGGTCTTCCAGCACGGAATTATTGCAACGTGTAGATATTACAGTGTATAAATATACAACGTGTGGATATTGTAACGTGGGAGGATTACATCGCGTAGGTTTTGCAGTGTGTGGACGTAACAACGTATGGATATTATAACATGTGGGTATTATAACGCGGGTTACTGCAACGCATATAACGCGTGATTATTACAACGTGTAGCTGTTACAATGTGTGAGTGTTACAACGTGTTGGTATAACGCGGAATTAGTACATTATGGTTATATCAATGCGTGATTATACATAACATGGTGTATAGTTAACGTGTTATTGGTTCCACGCATCTTTCTATTCTGGGATTAGAGCCTCTGACGCGAAGAAATGTCAAGATTCCATTGTGTATCAGTGCTAACGAATGTTACATATAGTTTACAGCATTCGACTAATTTATACAATTTTATGCAAAGTGTAAGGCAGTACCTGTGCTACGAGTAGCTTGAATGTCTTTGTAACAGGTGGACGGTCAGTCGTATTAAAGTACGTTGTTATTTTCCATAGACCAGCATCCTCCAATGCCACATTTTTAATTCGGATGTCACAAGTACTGGAGGAATCAAGAAAAACTTTTCGATCAATTATACTTCTAAAGCCTATATACTGATAGGGTATATACTGATATTTTTGACCAGTGCTCGTTTCAACTTCACAGTTCTCTATTCCATATTCTTCTTCCAACTGCAGTGTTACAACATCTTCTAATCGTGGGATGATCACCTCAACATCTGGAATCGCGAAATTCGATTTAAAACACCATCACCGATCATTTTGCAATCGATCTCGCGTTTTGTGACCAAATCCGGTTGTTTCACGTTTCGAAAGAGAAAGACGATAAATTTTCGACCGAGCGGAAAGAGAAGGGACGTTTCGAGTGGCAAAGGGATGAAGGTAGGATATCTATGGTCCAACAGGGAAAGGGTGGCACCCGGCAAGAACCATAAATCTGCTGATTTACCCGAAATGCCGACGGTGAACTGCACGGCCAGAAGAGTCGTGAAAATCGTGAACCACGTCATATCGTCCTCGTACCCGCGAACTTTCTGAAACGAATGTCGACCGAACAATCTTTTTATAGTGTGATAAAGATTATCGCGCTTCTCGCTCATCGCTATCAAGAATGTGTTGATGCTTCAGAACGAAAAGTCCACGAACGTAACGTGAGCTACAACAATGTTCGACGCCGTCAAAACTGATACGAATACTGCGCATATGTTATTAAATGCATGCATCAGCGATTACGTCCATATTAGTGACCAACCGTTTCGTTTTATTAAAATTTGGAATTTCAATGTTAGGAAACTAGAAAAATTGAAAACTTTACAATAAAAGAATTGTGAAGTTTATCGATGGATCCTTATTTGAAAGAAGTGTGGGTTGTATCGGAGTGTACGGGGTGGGTAGGAGGGAAATCCTGGAAATCATTTCCGCGCTCAATACGTGTGGTCGTGCACAGAGGGAAGAAGTAACCGGATTATCGTCGGCGTAAGAGGTGTATCCGGTACGGGCACGGTATCGAAACGGTCCCGCGTTCTTGTGAAGTCGGAAAAGCCCATTTCGATGTCCCTTGTGCCATCAGGCAATCCCATTTGAGATTAGACGCAGGCGTGAATTGTGTTACCTCAGAGTTTGAGCGGATCAAAGGCAAATTCCCGGTTGGGATGCATACGTACGTAATTGATATGCCTGATGGGGGTTTCCAAGTCGGATAGTCAATTACCATAATCTTGTTGCGGGGAGAGAGGCCAGTCGACGGCCATGCCGATTCCATACACCACGCTTGTATACATTGGGGGATATCAATTCGATTTCGCGATACGAAAGAAACCGCGGATTTTGTATCCATCCTTCCTGACCGGTGTTATTAGGTTTCCATCCTGCACCCTGTTTCGCCAGATCGATAAACTACCACCCTATGTTCGGAATATTATTTTAACTAATAAATTTGATGTATGTACCTTTGGGAGTTTATTCGTATTGGTTTACGCGGATGATTGGGAAATCTCAAAAAGTCTGGCAATATTTAGATATCTCTGCCATATTTATATTTAAGCTAGGATTAAAAATGCGAAGGAGGTACGAGAAGGATAAATTAGTTGATTGCACATTCGAGTGAATGCTCCGTTGTGTTTACGAGAAGATATTTTTTAGAAGGCGAGGAACCATTCTGGGTAAATGGGAATGTGGGTCAGGTGTTGTAAAATCTCTGAAAATGTTACAAATCGTGAATGAACCTTCACAGCCTACTTAGGGACCACGTGTCGCGTGTTGACAATAAAACAGATCAATTGTTCAAAAGGTCGAGGCTCTCCGATTTTTATCGGCCGTTAAGGGGGAGATACGGTTTGGTGAACAGTTACGATCAACGTTGAATGTACCAATCGAAAACGATTACATATCGAGCACTCGGTTAAGACGGATTATGTTCGTGGAGTAAGATCGATAACGTATTTTCCTTGTAAACGGTCGTAATCGTTATCCAAAAAACATTGGAGCCGGTAGGTTTTCGGTGATTCCACGCACATGTTGCTCGCGATAGAGGGGTCCGCTTTAGAAACGCTGAGAGTTGATTTATCGGTAAATTACTCGTAGCTGCGATCGTAAATAATATTATGCAGCATTTATGTAACTTGAGATTTACAAGGAAGGATGCTTGAACGCGTTATGCACAAGCGTTTCTAATGAGCTTCAAGCAAAATCCAACGGTTCAAAGGATGCAGAGAAGAGTTTCCTGCGACCAGCAGCGATAAGTTGGCAAACATTAATTATACCTTTACCTTCGTTCCTTTTCGAGCCATAATTTCGCCCATCGCGCTAGAAGTATGGTACGACGCAAATTTTCAGTCAAGGATGATTAAATGTTCAATGATAGAGAACAATCTGTCGAATCCTCAAGTTTTTTGATGTACATTACTGGACATTGGGTATTACTCGAAGGTATTGATACATTTTCACGAATTTTGTTAATTGCACAGAGTTGATAAGGCATGAATCTAGATTTTATTTTTGAATTAAAATATTTCAAAATACAGGAGTTTCGAATATTTCAGACGTTCACACTGACTTTAACTGGAACTAACTTTTTAAATTTTAGAATTTTAAAAATTTACATTTGTAAATTTAGGGCATCAATAATTTGGAGATTGGAATTAAAGTAACGTACGAAGTGATTCCAAATAAAGTACGAAAAGAGTAGAAATTGTAGTAAGTCTGATTGAAGAGTTAAATAAATTTCGAATTAATCGTAGCTACATGTATTAGGATGTTCATGGTTGAAATATGTGCGTGGACGGTGCTGACCATAATCCAAAGAAGGGTTAAATATGCAACCATTACCGGTCGTTCAAGTGTTAAATCTCAACTAGACATTCGCCTACTTAAATGCGTATCCGGATGCACAGTCTCGTACGCGTTTCTTACCTATGAATCCCGATTAGCCACGTTAAATACGACCGGCCATTTATCAGAGGATATAATAGAGACGTTACTTTCGCGCCATATGCCACCTCCATACAATAAACAGGCGCACAGTTAAATGACCGTGGCGCGCAATATGTCTGGAAAAGCGACAAATAGCAAGGAAAATGGTTTGCGGAATACACACAGTTTATATTTACAATAGGACAATATACTTTTGTCGAATAGGGAGGGGTGAGACTGGCAGTTGTGGTCGCAACGATGAAAGGACACGCATCGACGTCGGCCATTTTATTCCATCGAATTCTGTGTCCTTTTCTCGACGTTAACGATGTAACAAACTTGCATCTTAATAACCGTGACGTGAATTTTCAACGTTTTGCAATAACATTGAAAGTTATCCATGATAGATAATTTACGTAATTAATAGACCTTTGTACAACCATTATATTTCTGTTATCTTGTGTGCAGTTACTGCGTTATAAATAGGAAACGTTGTGTAGATATTACTCCGTTTTTTATGATAGACCGTACAGAAGTACTGCGTTGTAGAAGTTCGAACATTAATCTTTTGCGCAGCCGTGTAATTTTGAGATAATACGGAACACTCGGTTGAACATAGATTTGGGGTTTAGGCAGTTTTTGTTCGTGTACGGTCTGTTTTAATTTGTGAGCAAGATTTGGGAAGTTGGGAGTTTTAGAATTTGGAAAATTGGGAATTAGGGAGTTGGAGAATTAAGGAAATTGGGAATTGTAGAAATTGGGATCTGGGGAAATTGGGAATTAGGGAAATTGGAAATTGGAAATTGGGGAAAGTTGGAATTAGGGAAATTGGGAACTGGGGAAATTGCTAATTGAGAAAATTGGCAATTGGGGAAATTTGGAATTGGGGAAATTTGGAATTAGGGAAATTGGAAATTGGAAAAATTGAGAATTTGGGAAATTGGGGATTGGGGAACTTAGGAATTAGGAAAATTGGGAACTGGGGAAATTGGGAATTCGGGAAATTGGGAATTGGGGAAATTTGGAATTAGGGAAATTGGAAATTGGAAAAATTGAGAATTTGGGAAATTGAGGATTGGGGAACTTGGGAATTAGGGAAATTGGGAACTGGGAAAATTGGAATTTGGGAAATTGGGAATTGGGGAAATTTGGAATCGAAAAAATTGGGAATTGAGGAAACTGGAAATTGGGGAAATTGGGAATTAGAGAAATTGGGAATTGGGGAAATTAGGAATTGGGAAATTGAGACTTTGAGACTTTAGAAATTTGGAAATTAGAGGATTTAAAGCTTTGAACGTTTAAAAATTTGCAAATTTGAGATTTTGAGAATATAAGACTATAGAAATTTGAAATTTGGGAATTTATAAACTCAAACTTCGAAAATTCGGAAATTTTACATCACCAAGATAATTAATGCTACATATACAATCAGTTTGGATGTTAGCTTGCTACCTAAAGCACTTATCTTATTATAGAATTGCATTATTTCTACATCACCAAAAGGAATGATAATCTCCTCAATCTCTTAAGATTAGTACTGTAATTTTAAGAAAGATAGAAATTTCGGTACAAATATCAATAAATCACGTGTTTCATAGAATAATTCTGTTTTGGTTGCACCAGTGCTAAACTCATTTTATTTTCGATTTCAACGGCATGCTCGACGCGTTCAACGCGTTAAATTGATAACATTTTCCGGGAAGCAGATAACTATCAACTATGAATTCCCAATGTTTTTTCATTCGTTGAACGCAAATAGAATGTTAGATCACGGTCCTCTAATTCACGAACGAGTCCGAAATACGAGGTACTTTCCTATTAACCCGTAGCACGAGTCGTGTCCGACTTCCATTTCCGGATTCGCGTTATCAGAGCGCCATTGCGCTTAAAATTCTGATGGTACGACTACCGACTGCTCTATCGGTCCAATTACACATCTCCTGGTTTTAACAACGGAATAAAATCTTCCTCGCGATAAACAACGATCACGTAAAAAGAAACAGTGTTCCACGAAAATATCCTGTTAAGTAAAACTCTATTTTCCGTTAATGAAATTAGTTTCTTTTTTCAAGAATTTCTAGAAATAGTAATTTTTTATTTAACTCTGTATATACTTGTACAAACTTTTAGTCTATATAATCCTTATGTCTACAGAATCCCAAAATGTCACGTCCCTTTTGCAGATCTCCAAACGTGAAAATTTCGTTTAACCAAAATTGCAAATACCTGTCGAACCTGAGCTACACAATAGGATAAAGAGAGACATCTGTAATATGTCGCCAATGTAGGTTAGTCTCTGTGTCCTTTTAAAGTATCGATATTGCACAAGCGATTGCAGTACAAAGTAATCAAAAGGTGTCTGTAAATGGGTGCTCAAGGCAGGCACGTTAATTCTAATCCCGTTAAACGTCCGGTCGCCCTATCATGCATGGGTCTTCGCTAATTTGCACAATAATGGTGTAATTCCAGCGTCAGGAAGATAGTGGCCACTAGCGTGTCGCCTTCATGCCAGCGATACACGGCCACCGTACGTTCGATAAACACGCCCTCGCAACAACGTGTATAAACACTTTGCTTGGACGTGTTTGTGGGGAAGAGAGGACGGGCTTCGCAAGGGCTAAAACGGAAGGGAGCGGGCTGAGAGCAAAGGATCGAGGCAGAACCAATTAGCAGCGCCGGCTTGAACAGGGTAAAGGTTAGGGTAAGGTAGAATTAGAGAAAGCGGTTAAATGAAAATGTTAAGGGACGAACGTAGAATGGAAATCGGGAAAGGGTGAAAGGACCTGGCGGGGAGGTAAATGAAATGCGTGAAGAAACAATCGTGGACATGAAATTGAAGATTGCAAAGCGTTGGACGAGATGGGGTCAACTCTGTGTAAGAAAGCTTTTCAGAAATTTTTACTGAGAGCACAAAAACTTCCCGGAAATTTATTTATCTATGACTCATTTAAAATTAACTCGCGTGTGATGTTAAAATACAGAGTTATGTAATAAGAGATTTTTATAAATTTATTTATTTGTAGAATTAATTTATATATTTGTTACAAGGTTAATAAGTATAAAATTTATTATTAATTCGTTAAATAGTAAATGCGAAAGCGCTGAAATTAAAATGAGAGAATTACAACCTTCAGGGTGAAATAAATTGATAAGCTGTCTCCCAAGAAAGATACACAAAAGTTCGTTAGCATACTAATTAGCATACAATCACATAAAAAATAATAAGTAGATGAGAAAGTATCGAAACTGAAAGGAAAAGTCCATTGAAATAAATTGACAAGGTACCCTAAAAGTACAAAAAGAACTGTGATTAGTAAACATCGATTACTCGTTAAAAAGGTAAATAGTTCGAAGGCGTTGAAACGAAAGGGAAACAAACGGGAAAAAATAGGAGAAATAGAAAAATCGGGGAGATAGCGGAAAAGATGAACAATGTCGTTCGAAAACGAATGCGTATCGTAGGTAGGCCAACAAGCTGGTCGATCGCGATTTAAAGCAACGTTGCTGCAAACACTGGTGCAAGCTCGTGTTATCGACCGTGTGTAATTCGGCTGGGCTATGTTTATCGTGCAACGAACACCAGCCACTGTACGATAGTCGTTTAAACGTTACGTAAGGTACTGTCGCGATTAACGCAGCTTTTGATACGAACGCAAGCTCACGATTTCGGCCAGATTTTATCATCGACTTTCGATAATCACTGCGATTACCTATATTTACTGCTCCCGTCTTCCCATAAAACACGATATTCATCGTTATCATACTGCTACAGTAGACTTTTGTTATACTGCCACCCTTCGTGCGTGGACATTTTTATGGTTAGGTTAGGTTGCAGATTCTTGTTTATTGCTACCACTTATTGTGCGATATTCAGGAACTTTCAGTATTATGGTGTTTCAGCAAATTCTTGTATTGCTATTATTTATTTTGTGATATGAAATTGTCAGTATTATTATAGTATTATGATTTAGTATCGTCGTGGTGCTAGACTCTTATGATATTGCCATCTTCTGTATTTTGTATGTAAGAACTTTCAGTAGCATCGCAGTACTGCTATTCAATGTTATCGTGGTACAAGAGATTCTTTTTTGCCACCCCTTTGTAAGTCTAAAAGTCTCAGAAATGAAAAATTCCAAACTTTTAATTCCCAAAACTTTCAAAATTCCAAAAGTCTAAGAATACAGTTTAAAACCCTAAGAGTCTAACCGGGAATATCAAGATAAAAAAAAAACAGCAAAATTCCATATCGCAAAAATTTACACAAACAATTCCCTTTACATTCATCTCGACAGTCAACACGAACAATTTTCTGTTTCTACAGTTCACTCTTCTGCCCTTTTTTTTATCGCGAACCTTTTATACAACGGTCGATTTAGCAACTTGTTCCATCAACGAGTGATTCCACGTTAATTAAACGTGTTATCAAATTAACGCGACGGCAACGACAACGCGAGGCTTAATTAAATCATTTATAACGGGACTCCAGCGATACGTTAATCACGTGAAGTGCCGAAATGAATCGATATTATTTTTAATTAAGTTACGCCTGTTTTCCAACGTTATCGCGGAAAATCGCTCTAAATGATGATCGATGGGAAATTATAAATCACCCCGTGTTTCGACAGTATTTGTAATCGATGCTGTTGCGTGTCGTTCAATTGTGTTTGCGTTTATCGCGAAACTGTAACAATACTCAGAAACGAATTATAATCGCGCAATCATTTCAGTGATCAACCATCGTTCGCAAATATGTACCATCTCCGTAAATGAATTTCTTTGATTCATCGTTCATGAATCCGTTCAGCGACGATCGATTAAACAATTAACGACGAAAGTTATTAATCGCAAGTTTGTTTACGAGAAGAAGCATTTAAAGTAGGACACAAAGAAAGAAATGAGAACTTCTTGCATCGGTTAGATAAGTTACGAGAGATGCAAGAAGGACGGGAATGATGATTAATTTCAGTCAGCGGCTCATTTTGATTAATCGCAATATTATTGATAAAGGAAATCCCTGTCATCGAATGACAAAGTTACAAGTTAGCGCATCCATTCGAATATTTCACCGAGAACCGAGCTGCGAACGATAAATCCTGTTATTTTCGCATTATCCACTCGAAAGAAAGTCTTTATCGAAGCTGATCATATCGGTATATAATATCCAGTTAAATCAATCAACCTAAATGATATTATTGCTTTTCGATAGCTGTCAGCATATCATTCGCATGGTAATATCATTTAAAATGTCATTTTATTCCTGATGGCCATCTAACAACTTCTGTCAATATAGTTATTTGATTGTTCGCTTATCACTGTGCGAATTTATAGATTACGCCATATATCACCATGTCAATTACCATATATCATAATTTCATAATATTACGTTCAAATATTAGAGAGACTCAAAAAGTATCATCTAAATACAAAACAAAGTGTTCCATAAATAAAGCCATTTATTTCACATATTAATAATATAAAAGTAATTACTATAAACAGTTAAATAATCCTTTCTTCAAAAGCAATTGTGAAGACAAACATATCTGAAAATTTGTAAATGTAAAAATTTCTGACAATCAAAATTTTTAATGCTATAATCTTTAAACGTGAGAATTGTTAACAATAAAAATTCGAGACCAAAAAATTGACGGCAATAAAGATCTGTAAATATGAAAATTTCTAAAGTTAATTTCTAAAAGTTTATGGAGCCTCAAAAGCGGTGCAGGGGTTTAGATAGAGATGTGTACGTTACTGAGCAAGGCAGTCATCGGACATTGGTTTAGAGCGATAAAAAGGGAGCACGTATCCAGGTCGAGTGGCGTTTTTCAAGTGCAGCATCGTTGGGAGATTATTTAAGATTATCGAGGATGCAACGGACAGCAGGATAATAGGGAAAACGGGGACGGCGTCGCGAGTACTTTAGATAGCTATATAAATTAATAGTACGATTGCGGGGTGCGTGTTGCGATCTCAAGTGGACTCGCGAGATTAGAGGGCTGGTTTTTGTTGGATTTGCACAACAATGGGTGGATCAGTGCGGCATGTGCGAACCCACCGTTCGGTGAACCGCTTCGAGGGATGCTTAATCCGACGCTCTCCAATTTGATACAATTTCCTGTCCTCTTTTTGTCGCGACGATAGGGACCATCGTCGGCTGAGCACGTGGACTCGATCTAACCGTCGGTTTAACGCGTCTTTCGACAGGAACTGCTTTTTCATTTGTTCCTAATTTGCGGCACCGTCGTCCACTGTGCACGCGTCACCTTCTGTCGCCGATCCTTTGATGCTCCCGCGGTATATCGCCACGGAACAATCGTAACGTTGGCCATTTCGGTCGGTTCGTTGCGCGAATTCGTGTTATTGTTTCGCAGAAAAAGACCGGCGCGATGTTTGATTTTCTACCTTGTTGTTTGTACAAGCGAAGCAATCGATGCGTTCTATCATTTCTCTTTGTTCCGTTTCGACGAACGACAATGGAAATTGATTTAATTAGGTCCAATATCCTTCGGGATCGTTTAGACGTTTAATTGTCATCTAGGACGAGTGACAAAGGAAAAGGGCTGGTATTGTTACCGAGGGATAAATAATAACAAAATAAATACGAATCGTGCGTATTGTTTATAAATCAAAATGAACAGGTTTCGTTGCAAAACCTGCAATATTGCATTCCGATCTTCTCGTCATTGATTTCCTTTTCTTTTGTGCTCTGCGTTCGAATGTTCTATCGATGATTTCGAAAAGCAAACAATGCTGGCCCCGCAGTTTGTAAAAACGCAAAAAGTTACATTTCCACATGAAAAATTCGCTTTTTCGTTAAACGAGGCGTGGTTCGAAATGTCAAATGTAGAGAGGCCAAGTTAGTTTAAACATAGTGTTCCTTTTCAATTTAATTTTTCTTTTTCTCTCTTCTGTGCAGTTATACGATTGCAACGACTGTTTCAATTATATAAAAAGGCTTAACAAAATATTTTACTACTATCACTTAAATTTTGCAAGATAAAATAACACGATTAACGAACAATGCGATAATTGTGTTTGCCGGAAGAAAACCGGTTTCTGTGTAGTTCTATTTTGAATGAAGTTGTATTATCAGAAAGAAATAAGAAAAATAGGAATCAACGTAATCCGCAAGATTTCGTCTCGGTGGTAAAGGATTAAGGTAACAGATTCACGGGCAAAAACCGACGGGAAATTCTGAAACCAAGGACGATTTCCATTTTTATTGCCGTCTACAGAAGGTGTCGATGCAATTCTCCAGGTACATAGCCGCTAATTTGCAAACAGATAACCTCGAGTCACGATTGTGAACTTCAACGATAAGGGTGAGCCATCGAACTGATCCTGACGACAGAATTTCTGCCATCCGTCCCGTGGGCTCTCGAGTTGCACGGTAGTAACTCTCTTCGACTTTTGGTCGAAAAATGGAAGTTAATTCTGGAACTTTACATATTATTGAAATAAAATCATTTTAAAATATATGTGTACCTGTGAAACATTCCCTAAATTTTATATAACATAACATATCTACTGTTTGTTGTAAACTGACCTAACATCTCGTGTAATCTATCAAATAGCTGGATATCGACAAGTGTTTCAACATTTTACAATCGCAAACATTTAAACGTAATGTGCAACCTAGCGTATAGTGATCGCTTTGTGCATCGGAGCAACGAGTTAAAAGAAACGCAATTTACAGCTAGCTAAGGTTATCAAAAGTGTCAGGAAACATTTTGGTAAATTTGCAAGTAAGCTGGAACCATATATTCGAGTAGAAAGAGGTTATGTTCAGAAAACTGACAGTTCAGTTGTGCTGTGTGTCGCGTGTCTCTGCGGTGTAGGTTAGGAAAAGAAGATCGGCGATGACGGGTCCCCAGCGCTTGGCTAAATCAAATTTAAAAGAATGACTCGTACACTTGTTTCACGAGAGAGGAACAATAGCCTTTTGAACGGGCTCTTCCCTTCGAGAACCTTTCAAGGCGTTTGCTGACATTGCGTTGCGCCGTCGAGAGGACAATGGAGAATTGTGCCGCCGTAAAGTAGCGCGTTCTCCTCTGTTCGGAAGTATCGGAGAATTGAAATAGCTCGGAAGACAACTGTTGCTCTTCGCCAGTCCCTGAAAGCCCCGACTAATTTCGCTCCCGAATGAAATTTTCTCCGTTCGTGTTCTGGCGACGTGGCTCGCCGGAATGCCTTTAATCGCGCGGCTAATTGGCAAAAACCGGCGCTCGTTCGACGAAATTCGGCGACAGGATATTTCACGCTTTTTCAACTTCTCGATCGTTCGAAAACTTTCATTGTCTCGTTCTTCGTTTGAATTCGCGTATTTTATCGTTAGAGAACGGAGTTTCTGCGGTTCCAGCTAAAACTCGACGTTTGACTCTGGTTTAACACTGAAACTACTAAACCAATGACCCTTATGATGCTTTTTTTAAATCCTTGCATACATTTATCGAAATAAAGAATGATGTATTATCATCTGATTATTTATGCTTTAACTTCATTTTTAATTTCTTAAAGCGTGTAATACACTGGTATTAATTTGTGTTATATTGTCACGGGGTACATTTGATATAATTATGTCGATTTGTGACTTCGTAAATTTTTAAAAGTATAGTAGCCGCCATCTTGTCACAAACTTTATAGTATATGCTTTACGCAATAAACTGTAAGCATGAAAGGTTGGAAATTCAGGTCCATTAATTTTTACATACAAAAATAGCCCAAGAACTGGAACACCCCCTAAAAGGATAGAGTTGTAAGGAAGGATCATTTTACGAGCGGCCGTATAAAAATGTCGATTGGTTGTATAAAAGTAAGTTGGTTCCATAAAAATTGTTCGAGGGAATGAAATACACCGGAGAGGGTGATAAAAATCGAGCTTACGGGGCCAAGTGAATCAGTTTTGCGATTCTTTTAGGCGGAATACAACGGTTGTAAAAATGGAAAATTCAAGAACCTCGTCCCCTTGCATGTAGTATCGTCGCTCTCGGGCAAACGAGGCTATTTGCGATTTTCAAAGTCACAAATTCACAAATTTACAAATTTGCAGCTTCGCAAGTTTCGAAATTTCCGATACAGATTCGGTCGGTAACAGAAGTTTATACAAATTCATGCTACAATACGTATGCCACATAATTCTCATACGATAATGGCTTGTAACCCGATTTGTAAAACTGCGAGTTGACCGACTTAGGTTGCAAACAACTTCCATTTCCTGTGCCTTACTTGGAGTAACGCTAACCTCTAATTAACACGAATTTCATCACGGTGTATCGTAAAACGGTTTCAATATTGTAAAACTAAGTTAGAACCGAACCTGACATGTAATTTATCGGTATTCCGCGTGCATTGCCAGCAACACGATCAATAACTATTAGGACGGGTCAGGTTGTATTGAAAAAGAAAAATCGTATCGCTTTAAATCACGTGCCTCTATTCCGAATACTAGCTTGAACGTTTCGGAACGTTTTCGTTGGAGACTCTAGTCATTATTTTAATTGTTACGAAGTTCGCGTCGCTCCACGGGCCTTAATTACAGCCCTCCAGCTGCGAGAGAAGTAAAGCGATTTTACTTGCCTGCTGGCGTCCACGTTTTGCCAGACAATATCCTCTCTCGCCTTCGATTGGTACACTCGAATGAAAAGTAGGCTTCTTCGGACAAGAACAAATTTTGAAATCGTCAAATCCTTAGATTACATTTATGAATTCCAGTATCTCAAGACCTCCAAATTCCTACATCTTCAAATTTTAAGGACACCAAATTCATAAATCATCAAATTCCCAGATTCTCATGTTTATGGATCTCTTCACTTCCATATCCTTAAGTCTACGTATCTCCAGCTCCCCAAATTCCTGTGTACCCAAATCGCAAGAAATATAAATCAGTAAGCTTCTAAATTCCTAAATTCACATGTTTCTGAATTCCAAACTCTCAATGTTCTCATAATTAACATACTGATAATTAGGATTTAGGTACTGGTTCAAATCCAGTACCTAAATCTTTCTTCCCTAAGTCTCCAAGTTTCCAAATCCTCAAAACCAAAATCAACTCCTAAAATCTCAAGGTTCTATTTCATCGAATTCCCAAGACACCAAGTTCGTCATCCACTCTCAGATTGCCGTATTTTCCAGAGAGAAGTCAGTTTTGCCCTTGACTGTACCTCTGTTAGCGGTCGGCCAAGGTGAGAATCAATCGGACCGAATTAAGCGAAACTAGTAATTAAGGTACCGTTACCGATCTCAACAGAAATTACCAAACTGTCGATTTGCCGTTCGTCGGCTCGTGAATCATGCAAAGAATGGCTCCTATGAAAAGATCGCGTCGATATTTCAATGTCTTCGTGCGGTTAGAAAAAAACGAATCGTTAAAATATTCATTCCTACCGGTCACTCGACCACGCCGGTCAATTCGAATGAGATATTGCTCCTATCGGAATTGCTGACTTATTGGCTGAATTGATATCTCAACGACGAAACAGAGTACGAAAGTTTGAAATGAAAGAGGGAGAACAGAATTTTCTACAAGGTTTATTACGTGAACGTTCCAATTTAGAACAAGCTTATCGATTTATGAAGCAGGAAGGATAATCACTTGTGTAACGTGAGACTACTTTTTGCAATATGAAGATCGTCGTTTACTGTGTGTAATAAAGTTCACATTTACTTAAAATTTTGGCTGTTTTAGAATATCGGAAGTAGTCTAATAAGATGGGATATTGAAAATTTTCATGGGACGCCATTTTGAAGCAGCGATGGATTCATGACGGATCGGGTAGTTATTCCGTTTACAGCGAGTCTACTTGACTTTGCACTCCGCTTACGTGCACGTTTTTGACGTAGCTCGCAAAATACGAAGATGCGCTAAAGCAAGCAAGCGACGCGAGTAACGAGCCGTATCATTTGCGTTCTTTCGTTCTCCATTTAACCGTGAAAGCTAGTGAGCGCGTTCTCGAGCGCGTAACTCGACGCTCGCAACGTCATAAAACATTTTTATCGCAAATCTCCCCCGAATCTCGATTTTCGGCGGTCCACGTTCCGTGTCACCGTTCGTTACATTAATCTGGCCGGCTCCCTTCCGCTCGCTCGTTCTCGCTCGCATATTTCGCCGTTGTGCATCAGCTTCGACACGGCAATTCATTTACCAGTGTACTCTGCTCGTTTCGCGCTCGACACGCGTCGATGAACCGACGCGCTAGATGGAAACGGGCGCCGTATCGTTTCGCGGCGAGGCAACATTTTCGCGACAGCCTTTGTTTTTTCAAGGGGGAACACGATATGCCGACCAAAAACGCAGCGCCGTTTTCGATCGCGTACAAATTTCGCATTGATAACCCCTCGCCGTATGATTTATTTGCCCGATGTGTCAGTCAGAACTAACGGTTCGTTGCTGCACTTCTATGGTGTTCATTGCTACGATTTTACTTGTGTGACGTTCCTTTAATCTTAAAATTTCTCTACATTCTTGAAGTCTCTAAGTCAAGTGTCTAAGTCAAGCCTCTAAATCGAGTCTCTCAGCCAAGTTTCTCAGTCAAGTCTCAAAGTCAAGTCTTTAAGTCAAGTCTTAAAGTCAAGTCTCTAAGTCAAGTCTCTCAGTCAAGTCGCTAAGTCAGGTCTCAAAGTCAAGTATCTAAGTCAAGTCTCTCAGTCAAGTCTCTCAGTTAAGTCTCTAAGTCAAGTCTCTCAGTCAAGTCTCTCAGTCAAGTCTCAAAGTCAAGACTCTCAGCCAAGTTTTTCAGTCAAGTCTCAAAGTCAAGTCTCTAAGTCAAGTCTCTCAGTTAAGTCTCTAAGTCAAGTCTCTCAGTCAAGTCTCTCAGTCAAGTCTCAAAGTCAAGACTCTCAGCCAAGTTTCTCAGTCAAGTCTCAAAGTCAAGTCTCTAAGTCAAGTCTCTCAGTTAAGTCTCTAAGTCAAGTCTCTCAGTCAAGTCTCTCAGTCAAGTCTCTCAATCAAGTCTCTCAGCCAAGTTTCTCAGTCAAGTCTCAAAGTCAAGTCTCTAAGTCAAGTCTCTCAGTCAAGTCTCAAAGTCAAGTCTCTAAGTAAAATCTCTCAGTCAAGTCTCTAAGTCAAGTCACTAAGTCAAGTCTCTGAGTCAAGTATTGTACATGGAAATTATAGTTGGAATTCAAGCTGAAGCGTAGAGTCTAAACTTTCTAAATTTTTAAACCCTCAACTTGTAGTTTCACAAATTTTCAAAATTTCCAAAAGTATCTAACTTATTTTATTAACCTCCATATTTCTCATCATCCATTCCAATGATGAACGAACAGAAATTGCCCCAAATTTGCCTCGAAATTACAAAACTCATTAAAAGAACCAAACGTGCAGAATCTGTATTGTTGCTGCAGCTCCAAATAATTCATGTTCAAAAATTTTTAACAACAATATTTTTAACAACGCATTGTTGATGACAACCCCCAAAATGGGGGCTACTTGCAATTATTATGATCTATCCATTTTTGAATTTCACTCTGCAGATAAATACTATCCATGGATCGCTCCAGTTACTATGGTTTTGTCTGTTCGTTACGAATGCTGCGAGGAACATTTATTGTAGCTGTTTAGCGTAGTCGAAATTCGACAAGAAACAAAGGGATCGTGGTTGACGAACGAAGCTTTCATTATCGTTCTCTGAGTGGAAACAATGGTTTCATTGCTGTCTGAAATTTTTCGAGGACTAAAAATGCATCGGGTACGAGATTTCTGGAGGGTGGAACGCGGTTCAAATCACCGAATTAATTACTGTGCCTTCATCAAGGAAACGTCACTGCGTTGGATGCATGTTTTCCCTGCTGCAATCAATAGATTGCAGATCCTAAAGGTCCAGCAGTGTGCTTCGAGACCCAAAGTATTAAACGCAGAACGCACGGATTAGTAATATGGATTCTAATTTTTGACGCATCCCTTCGTTTGCATCGAACGTCGAGGAATAGAGTTTGGCATCGTAATCGAGCGATCCGCGGGGTGCAAATATTAGTCGCATTATTCAAAACGCTTCGGGAGCATATGCCGCTATCCTAGCGTTGTTCGTCTTTTCGGCTGGTCGTTTAGTATTTCATTCGAACGCGCTGCGTGTTCGTGAACAATATAAACGAGCTCGATTCTACGCGAAAAATAGACTAACGTTTGTTACGTGTCTCTATTTTTCATAGGGAAATCGCAAACATTTGGAATTACCACGTTAGAATACAGCAGCGTGAATTGCTCGAATCGTGTACCATCAATTTTATTCTTATTAGCAAACAGAGGGGTAATCTAGTGGTAAACATTTGTTATTCCTATTATTCGTACCAAGAACGGTTTTAATACTACAGCAGCAAGAAAAATAAACAAAATCGATGTGCTTATAATGCACGCTTCGAAATTGAAAACGGTAAAAAAATAAATGAACGATAAAACATAAAATGATCTATACATTGATTTTTTGTCTGAAATTCATCGTCAGAGATTAAAATGTCTGACTACATGTAATCTGTTTCAGTACATAAATACTCCAACCCCTTATATTTCCATCCATCTTTCGGTAGTAAATGGTAGCCAGCATTATGATATCGATTTGTGTAAAGGATAAATTGTATAAACGACGTATTAACGTATCAAGCTGGATTACATAAAACCTGCTTTTCATGTGTTCCATATACCAACCGCTCAAGAAAATCTGTTTTATCGCGTTTTATGTACCAAAAGTACGAAACAATAATTCATCCTGTTCTCACCGCTACGAATTACAGCGGAAATTCGATTTGGCACTCTACCAATAAGATTTTTTACCATATTTTCCGCTACAGTGTTCCATGTATCATTGCACGCTGTAATTCTACATATGTACGATTATTTGAAAAAATCGTTCACACCAATCCTATAGATTTTCTACTGGATTAACGTCAGAAGGTTTAAATTGTCAGCAAACCATTTTAACGTATTTATGCACACCATCTTAACGTATTGTGCATATTTATAAGATCAAAGTTTGCTATATTTATGCAACGCACTATATCTTCCTGTCAACGAGGGTGCAATCGACAGTGAAGGAGTTCCCGCACGTCGTGAGATTTTCACGATGACTCGTCGAATTCCGTAACAGCTGGAAGACGAAGGTCTCGTTTCGCGATTAGAGCTCGTCCAGAAAGAAAGGCTAGAGAACAGGGTTCGTGCAATCGAAATCGTAAGCAACGTCTTTCACGACGTGAAGAAGGTCGGATACCTAGCGGGCGGTATAATTTTTCGAGCAACTAGAGAGAAAGGTGGATGAAAAGCGAATGGATTTTCGGTTTGATCGGCCCGTGGGCATAATTGGCCCAGGGAGGCCGATAATACGGCTGCGCCTTTTGACAGATGGTACAAGGAGGACCGGGCAAATTGCCGCTTCAAACTCGTTCTGCTCGGTCCCTGGCTTCTCACGCTAATACGCAGCTCGGCCGGACGTTGTTTTGATAATTTATTGAAATCGTCGAGGGTCTAAGAGCCAGCAGCGTATACGGGGATCCAGGACGGTGAAATATGGCCGTGCGAATTACACGAGACGTCGGACCCGCGTCACTCGCCTTAGACGATACACAATTTCCCGACGGAGGAACGAGCTGTGTTCACGCGTCTCACGCTACTTCCTCTTTCGCCTTTGCGTTTACAGAGCACTACGCTTCCTCCTGTTAGGCACTGTTTCTCGCCTGGGTTAGATAGCTTTGGAATTTGACCGTGTATAACAGGCCCATTCGCTATCCGTACATCATTCTGTGGACGGACGAGAATTAATCGTCGCGTGATAGGGACTGGACAATCAGTCTAATATAACTGAAGTATGATATCAAATTCAAGTATATCGTCACTCTTACCATCCCTACTTTTTTCCAGAGGTCAAACTGTCACGACTTTCACGCCCTTTTTTTCCTCCACGACGTTTGATCGTTTGAAAAAGAAACTGAAACGCGAACAAGCACGCATCGTTACAGGCAACTCGTTACAATTTAAAGCGCGATTATGTCGACGAGGAAAGAGGCCGGTGTAGAGGTCATTAAAAATTTCATTCGTCGCGAGTGTCGCGGTTAAACACGACAGTTTCATGTGGCACGAATGCAAAAGACACGCGAATGCAGAATTCGCTTCTGAATGGCCGACGACGCGGCCAGCTTACGTTCTCTCTACCCCTCTCTCTCTCTCCTCGATCTCGAAACTTTGAAAAGACGTTGGTCTGAAGATGAAGGCGCCCGCGGACGTTTGAATTACATCCCTTGAATTCAGGTGGATGCAAGTTTGACCCCTATCCGCGGGCCCGGATAAATATATTCCTCGTTCTAGGACAAAGCCCGTTTGTTCGCTTTTAGCCCGCGTAACGGACAAGTGTTAACCCGGAATAACACACCCGCGGCCTCTGACGCGGTTGCATAATTTACGAGCCTCGCGTTATTTTCGGTATCCTTGTACAGCTCGGTGAAATTGAATTTTCTTCGTGGTAAACAGCGTCGAGTTTACGCTCGAACATACGCTCCAACACCTTCGAAAACCCTTTAACTCCTTTTACAATTATAATTCGTTTTAGTTGCTAGCGCGTTACAGATAGCTTTTGTTCGACTTACGATTGTACGTGGACGCGGTAATTCAGATATAACTCGGCTACAAATTTTGCTTCTCCAGCGAACTGACGCAATTTTAGAACGTTATTCGCGTCAGTAAGATGGAAAATTTGCACGTGCACTTTTCAGGGATCTTAAAAAGGATTAACACTTGCAAGGGACCTCGTAACCTTTGGAACAATTTTTATTCAAACTTCGAACAATCAGAAGGTATATCAAAAGCAATTTTTTATGAACCATAGCAAATGTCGAAAATGGAAGCAATTTTAAAGCTTTTGTTATACACGTTAAATACGTATTAAATATTCAAACTTTATATCAGAATTTATGAATGCTTGCTTCAGAATTTTGTGACATCAAGAAACAATTTTCTAAAATTGTGCTAAGAAAGCTCGAATGTGCATACGAATTGATGCATTAATTTCAACGAAGATTAACGTATGTGTTACCATTTCTTTTATATCACGATATGTATGTGTTTTGACGTTTCGACGGTAAGCAATGCTCGTATCAAATTTTTACCCCCTGCGTGGTATAGTTTTGCAAGATTAAAGTTGTAAACCATTCGACGCGACAACCCGACAACCTTGTCCCGGGTAGAAGCACTGTAGACACCGTTGCGTTTCAATTGAACGCGTTGTTGTAAATAACGCGCTCCACATAACACTCCTGTTTACACAGAAAATAAATGCTACGGACAAATCGTTTTACGGGTGTTCCTTTTCACGCTGGATTTAACTCGTAACGTAATTAAACGCCGGATTTACAAAAAAAGGAAAACAATCAAACCATTGATCTGATTCACCCTTTGCAAATTTTTCGGATTCCTTTTATTCGAATTTCACGCTTGGTGAATGACTTTTATGAAGTCACGTGTGTGATGTGAACATTGCATTGTAATATATTTTAATTAATATTAAATCACAGAGTACAAGTATATTGGGTAATTTCAATCTTGTATTTGCAACTTGTCAAACTCTCAAATATATCAAAATTGAATTCGAAAGAATTGGTAGACTTATGGGATCCGTATCAATTTCTCTTTTATACGATCATTACATTATATTTTTAAAACTTTTTTCAATAAAAATAATTTAGGAGAGAATTGAATTTCATTTATGACATCTTTGCATATAACCACAATGTCAGTCGAATTTTTAAAACATTTTTTAATAAAAACCGTTTAGAAGAAAATCAAGTTTCCTTCGTTATTACAAACTCTAGAATACTACCATATGTTCCGTCAAATTTCTAAAATTACTTCCATCAAAAACAGTTTGGAAGAAAATCGAATTTCAAAGCTCAAACTCTGCATTGCACCCTGTGTTAGACCAATTTGTAAAAACAGTTTTTAATAAAAACCGTTTAGAAGAAAATCAAATTTCCTTCGTTATTTCAAACTCTAGAATACTACCATGTGTTGCGTCAAATTTATAAAATTACTTCCATCAAAGACAGTTTCGAAAAAAATTGAATTTCAAACATCAAACTCTGCATTGCACCCTGTGTTAGACCAATTTGTAAAAACAGTTATCAATCAAAAATATTTAGAGGAAAATGAAATTTCTCTTATCACAAAGTCCACATGAAATGAAGTTTGCGACAGTTCTAAAATTTTAATAGAAACAATTTAGAAGGAAATTACACTCGATTTGCTAATATCGAATACTGCACTGAAAAGAAAGATTCTAAACCCATGTAATTTTTGTTGCAAGTTAATTTGTAATTCGAAGAACAGAAATTTTTTCTCACCCGTTACGAAAGATATATCTATTTCGATTGTTAGAACACAGCGGTAGACGAATATTTTCACGTGGCTGGGCATCAAGGTGTCACGAGGGTGGCTATGACCGTCAAAAGCATTCAGAAGAGTTAATGAGCGGTCAAAGTGGTCCTCGTTTAACGACTCTTTCGTGAACACGAGGTTCCCTGCGATGACTGATCTAAACAAGGACAAAGATCCATGGTTGGTAAAATGTCGCTCCGCGGGAGGCCTCTGACCATTTCGAGTCCGCTGCCTTCGAATAGAAATATATTCCATAGTCATCAACGGTTAACCGTCTTTAGCCGACCTGTCGAACCTTCCTTCGTCATCAGAGAACGAATTTGGTTGTAATTAAGATGGTGAGCTGCATAAATCTTTTAATTGTTCTATATAATAGATATTTGACTATATGTGAGCTTGTAAGTTTTCAAATTCTCAATTTTCAAACTCACAATTTCTGGAATTCTTAAATTTAAAAATTCTCAATTTTTAGAATTCTCAAATTTATAAATTCTCAATTTTCAGAATTCTCAAGTCTCCAAATTCTCAATTTTTAGAACTCTCACATTTCCAAATTCTCAATTTTTAGAATTCTCAAATTTCCAAATTCTCAATTTTTAGAATTCTCAAATTTCCAAATTCTCAATTTTCAGTATTCTCAAATTTCCAAATTCTCAATTTTCAGAATTCTCAAATCTCCAAATTCTCAATTTTTAGAATTCTCACATTTCCAAATTCTCAATTTTTAGAATTCTCAAATTTCCAAATTCGCAATTTTTAGAATTCTCATATTTCCAAATTCTCAATTTTTAGAATTCTCAAATCTCCAAATTCTCAATTTTTAGAATTCTCACATTTCCAAATTCTCAATTTTTAGAATTCTCAAATTTCCAAATTCTCAATTTTTAGAACTCTCACATTTCCAAATTCTCAATTTTTAGAATTCTCAAATTTCCAAATTCTCAATTCTTAGAATTCTCAAATTTCCAAATTCTCAATTTTTAGAATTCTCACATTTCCAAATTCTCAATTTTCAGAATTATCAAATCTCCAAATTCGCAATTTTTAGAATTCTCAACTTTCCAAACTGTAAATTTTTAGAATTCTCAACTTTCCAAATTCTCAAGCTTTCAAATTCCTAAAATTCGAAATTTCTACATTTCCAAATTCCCAAAATCTCAAATTTCTAAATTTCCAAATTCTCAAAATTCCAATTCTTCAAATTCCCAAATTTCCAAATTCGCAGAAACCAAAATTTTCCTAAATCTCCATATTCCCCAATTTCCAAATTTTTAAATCTCAAATTCCCAAATAAAAAAATTCCCCAAAAATTTAGCAGTAACGCAACTTTTTCAAAGTCTATAAAAGTCTATTTCAAAGTCTAAGTTAATTCCGTACATGTTTCTGAATGAATCCTACATTAATGACGGAGTAATTGTGCTCGTACTATTTTCTCTTCTTTCAGTGGAACAGAGAGCTTCGACCGATATAAACGTGGTAATTAGACTAAAAGGTTTCGATATTACATAAGGGGTGTCTCAATGGCTACCGGCTCGAGCATAATGTCCCAAAAATCGCACACGTAATTTTCGACTCTTATTACATCGAAAACGACTCCACAGAACACGAAGGAATAAAGGATATTTCGATTGTTTTCATTACGAGAAATGTATAACTCTTGCAAATTACAACTCTGCGGACACCCTTTATATAGCACGTTAAATTTCTATATCTGTTCCATTTTAAGAAACGTGTGTCGAGTTATTAAATTGGTTGGAAGTGCATCGACGAGAAATGAAATTTTGTAGAAAATTCTACGATGACAGGTTTCCGAGACGTCTATTAAACGAAGAGGAGGAAAAAAGAATAATTGCAATTCCGAACAAAATTTCAAACTAAGCAACCATCAAATTTTTAAATAGAAAATTTTACTAATGTAAAAATGAAAAAATGAGTGTACAAGCGGTAAAAAATTTTCAAAGTTTAACTAAGTTGAAACCTAAGATTCATACCACAGTTTATCTCATTGAAGCACATGTTACAAAATCTAAACATTGCTATATGATATAAACATGACTCATTCGGTATTCAATTGTGTTCAAATATGCTGTACGTATTAACCTTGTAACGATTAAGACGAGTATCAAATGTTGATCAATCGTTGGTGTTGTATCACACTTATCGAGAATTGATATATCTCGATGTCAACAAGCGTGTCATTTTAAAGTGAGCAATTCATCATTTTGGTTGCTCGGCGCTAGAAGTCTGAAAGGCTTATCGATACGCGAGAATGATACATTGGTACTCTTTTTCAACGGGGATTTCAATTTGTATACTGCACACTATTTCCTCTTTGATGGTTTTAAGGAACGGTTACGTCGGATTTGTTTGGATTTTATTTGAAATCCCCGGTACGCAAATAACAGTCAGTTTGAGCAGTGAAAAACAAATTAATATTCTCCGGGTATACGTTCCAATGGATGGTTTGTTCGATGAGATTGAAACGAAAAATTGACGAGCCGTCGATATCCCGGCTTATCGAATCAATATTAATTTGGCCGGGTATTGTTCCGATTACGTTCTGCTTGGTTAATTACGAAATACTGCACATTGTTGCGCGATAAAAGGGAAACGAAAAACAAAAACAGAATAATGTACGTCCTTATTGTTGTACAGGTTTTACCTATTACGCGAAAATTTCAGAGTTCATCGACCAACCGCGTAACTGGCCCTATTAAAAATTCTATACAAACGCTATCAAAGTTGCGCGCCGCTTTAGTAATTATTAAGCCAAACTGCGAACGGCGCGAGTTACTAATTCCCCTCTGGCGAACGAAAAAGTAATAGAGAACGGGCAGATTTCGACATCCCGCATGCTTTATATTTTCCCGTTATTCAAATTTTCCGTACAATTCGTTCGCAGTTTCATCGAACTTTTTTATCCGGTTATTGCGAACAGTCATGTCCGATGTAATTTATGCAACTTCCTTGCTTCGAGATTTCCTTTTAAACGGACATGTAATGCGTATTCATATGTATTAGAGAATGCGTTTCAAGAGCAAGATTACGCTATACTTTAGGTACATATGGATATAGGGATTTGGAGATATATGAATCTGGGGATATAGGAATTGGGGAATGTGGGAATTGGGGACCGTGGAAATTCTGAAATGTTGGAATTGGGGAATGTAGGAATAGAGGAATGTGGGAATTGGGGAATGTGGGAATTGGGGACTGTGGAAATTCTGAAATGTAGGAATTGGGGACTGTGGAAATTCTGAAATGTAGGAATTGGGGAATGTGGGAATTGGGGACTGTGGAAATTCTGAAATGTAGGAATTGGGAAATGTGGGAATTGGGGACCGTGGAAATTCTGAAATGTAGAAATTGGGGAATGTGGGAATTGGGGACTGTGGAAATTCTGAAATGTAGGAATTGGGAAATGTGGAAATTGGGGACCGTGGAAATTCTGAAATGTAGGAATTGGGGAATGTGGGAATTGGGGAATGTGGGAATTGGGGAATGTGGGAATTGGGGAATGTGGGAATTGGAGAATGTGGGAATTGGGGAATGTGGGAATTGGGGAATGTGGGAATTGGGGAATGTGGGAATTGGGGAATGTGGGAATTGGGGAATGTGGGAATTGGGGACCGTGGAAATTCTGAAATGTAGGAACTGGGGAATATGTGAATTGGGGACTGTGGAAATTCTGAAATGTAGGAATTGGGGAATGTGTGAATTGGGGACCGTGGAAATTCTGAAATGTAGTAATTGGAGAATGTGGGAATTGGGGACCGTGGAAATTCTGAAATGTAGGAACTGGGGAATATGTGAATTGAGGACTGTGGAAATTCTGAAATGTAGGAATTGGGAAATGTAAGAATTGGGGAATGTGGGAATTGGGAAATGTGGAAATTCTGAAATGTAGGAATTGGGGAATGTAGGAATTGGGGAATGTAGGAATTGGGGAATGTAGGAATTGGGGAATGTAGGAATTGGGGAATGTAGGAATTGGGGAATGTAGGAATTGGGGAATGTAAGAATTGGGGAATGTGGCAATTGGGAATACAGCGATACAGGAATATATTTTCCATTCGGAAATATAGCGATTCGGAGATGTAGCGGTACGGGGATATAACGGTACGGAAAGATAGCGATCCGGGAACATAACAATCTAGGAACATAGCAATATTTTAGCATAGCGATCCAAAGATATAGTGAACCAGGGATCAGTCTAAGAATATCAATCTCAAAGTATATCGATCTAAAAATATACACATACTAATCCTACAATCTAAAGATACAGTAATGTGTATCCGAGAATTCAGAAATAAAATTATGTAGGATTTCAAAGGGATTTAGATATTTAGAAGTGTAGGCGTTTAAGAGAAATAAAACTGCTGTAAGTTGAACTTAAACTCGCAAAGGAATAGTAAGATAAAGCTTACATAAACATAGAAACGGAATAAGGTAAGAATTTACTGTTCCATGGCAATCTGTTCGGGCCGTAAAAGCAGTTAAACATTCGTGTCCGAGCCGTGTAGCTACTTTCGAAAGAGTTGTAAAGTACTTCCTCCTTTTATTTCCCCCTTTATGCCCTCGGTGTGCCTACGTAATTACCTCTCGACCGGTAATAAGTAATAATTAGAGCAGTTGAAGCAGCTTTGCTGTGCTTGTTCCGTTGTTCCGCTTTTATACGTTCACGCGGGTGCGTGTTTAGACACGCTATCGAAACCGAGCCGATATCTCGGCCGCGTTCCGAATAGAAACGGTCTTTTAATTTTCACGATTACAGCTTCCTTTTTACGAGGCAAAGTTTCCCGGTAGAAGTACGAGCGAAACGAAAGGAAACGTTAAACGCGCTTCCCGATACAATCCGTGCCTCGTTAAAACGCTGTGATTCCTTTGAAAGCCGTTCAAATGGAATCGAACAAGTTCTTGCACGGTCGTTGCCCGTTCAATGTAAAACCAAACTCGCGTCGGTATCGCTAAAGAGGTTCGTGCTAAATAAACGCGAAATTAAAACTTGAGCTTTCGTGAATTTCTGTAACCGCTTCATCGCCGAACTATAGCCGTTCGAGCTTTCCGATAATCTCGAATTTATCGATTAACGCGTCGAGTGCAATACCGAACACGTAAGACACAATTAAAGGAATGCTCTGAATGTGCTCTGCAAATGGTGGCAAATGACACTTCAACTGTAACGACTCGACATTCGTGCTGGTACACAAACATACGTATGTTTCAATTTCCATATCTTGCTGGTTAGAAACTTGAGTAATGTAATTGTTGAGAGTAAAATCTATTTTGAATTTGTAACTTTTCTATTATAATTTTCGCTGTATCTTAAGTTCAGGTCATAAAAACTATGGGTCCGTTCGATGACCATATACAATGAATGTAGAAATACAGAAGCTTTCGAAACGTTAATATTTCAAAATGCGATATTTCATAAAACATGCACGTGTCAAAACGTTAATTTCCTACCGTAACAGGTGGAAAGTTTAAATTGACAGATAAAGCAATTGTATTCTAAATAATTATAACCATAACGTGCTGAACATGCACGTCCATTTTCATCACTCCAACACTTAGCACGTTAACGCGTTAACAATTACAGAGAAAATGGACACCCGTAATCAGACGTATTAAAGCACCAATTATTATTAATTCAGTTTATTCCTCTCTTGTCAACAATTATTCGATTACACAGAATTTAAGACACTGTTCGCTAATGAGTATCGTGGCAATCAACATATTAACAAGTTATTCGTTGTTTAATCATAAAACGGATTGTTCGTTACATTGTTGCAAGAGAATTAATCAAACAAGATTAATACGAAGTTGAAAGAAAAAATAACCCCTTAATTGTTTCAATGAAGATTAATCGGACGTTCCTCGATACAACGTTATCCTCTGCTCTCAGAAATTATTCAGCAAGCACTCAACGCTCCAGAATATTTAAACTTCCATGCAGACAAATTGCTCCTGTTCGACGATTACTTTTAAAAATTCAGCAGCAACAAAACAGGAGTAAAAAGTTAAGCACGTATTACGATTGAAACAGATTAATACAGCCCGCGTTGTATCCGATTTCATTTCAAGTAGTCGGGAGCGGGATATCCGATATCCAAGGGAAATAAACGAATGTACAGGGTGTTCTGCAATTTTTAGCACTTCAAATCTCGGGATCAAGTGCGTAATCGTATTTGTGACTCTACTGATAGAGTATTTAAGGTACTTCTCACATTTTACAGAAGAAAAAATGTCTGATATTAAAATTTGTATCGTTTCGTCAAACACAAAGTTACATGACATTTTAAATTTGTACACTTTTTTAGGTTTGCAAAAAATTTATAAATTTGTAAATTAACTTCTAAATTCCCAAGCTTTCTAATTCTTTCTATATTGTTAAATCTCTCAAGTGTTTGAGTTTCCAAATTATTTCTTTACTATCAATTTCCATCGTTACCTTAAAGCTCCACCATATTTATAAACATGTGTATTATGATTTTTAAAAAAAATATTTATTGCACCTCCAGTAAATTTCATTATGCGATACATGTTACCACGTATTTACTTAGAAAATATATTCAGTGTCACGCATTTGAAGTCCAGTGTCAAAATTAATAATGATTAGAGAAGTAAAAATACAAAAAAGTAATGGTATAAATATAAATTCTAAGACTAGCACAAAAATAAATTCATCGCAGAAACATTGTCGATCAAAGTGTCGAACATATTTTGAAGAATCGAATGGGATTTCCTCGATCAAGGATTGACGTTACGAGACACCGCGTATAAACGCGTGAAAACATATTAAACACCGTGGCCAGACGATTAATAATGGAGAATCGAGAGGGTAGCGGTGGTAGCCGTCGTTTCTCATTAGCAGTAACCCCCTCCCCTTCTGCTAACGAGAAGCACAATGATAACGATTTGACTGGGCGTGCGATTAATAGAATATTTGATCACGCGCGTACATACGGCCCTCTGTATGCGAGCCGGCAGAAATACAGGTAAATTTACTACCGCTTGTTAGAGACACCCGTTAGAGGGGAGAGATTAATGCGAGCAATTGCAGGCTTGTGTTAATTGATACAGCCTAATCACCATCAGACGCGCCGGCGATGGTCATGCAAACTATAGCGGGCTATAATAATACTAGAGAGGGGGGAGAGAGGCTTGATAATGCTTCGTTCACCAATGACTCGATGTTCAATTATTCGTTTACCATCGGATTAGCAGATTTCGAGAACGCTGTTGCACCGATATACCCGGCTTATTCAGGCTTTCGGTCGTGTACAACAAAATTCGTGTAAACGTCCAAGGTATCGACACGTTTCGTGACATTTCAATGATCCTAGTCGAGTTATTCCATAATTAAATTTTTACTAATTGTTCAGTCATCTTAAAAACTATTTAAATAACAACCCTGAGGATTAGTCTAATCCCACATAGGATTTTTATCAAACGAGTTGAATAAAAGCGAAAAATCGAGGAATGTAAAGTTCAAATTGTTCCAAGAGTGGACCACAGTTTAGGAACCTCCTATCAATGTTGCGTGAAACCGAACACGGTATCCTATACTTCTATTTACGATAGTTCTCCCACCGTAAAGAAGCAGAAAGGTGGACCAAGAGATGTTGACGTGAAATAAGAGAGAAGCTGATACGATAACGTCAACAAGAGGCACATTAAGATGCAAGCGACAAGGTACGGAAACATAACGAGATATCGATCTACTTGTTCCTATGTGAATAACCTGCGCGCACTGTTTATCACGGTGTTGTTCGTAATAGTGTTCGCATTCCATTTGTGTGGTCGCCAGACTCTAGACTCGATTAATACACAGATAAAGCACAATTTGTCTGTCAGTGCGGCTTTAAAGCGGGTCTGCATTAATAAAGGGCAGGTAATCAAAGTTCCTTTCGGGCCTGTTACCGTTCGCTGCCTGCCGGAGCAGACTTATCGCTTTGAACACGCTCATTGTCGAACGGTGACTAGCCATAATCGAGAAGAAAGTCAGCGGGTGATCGACGCCGACTCTTCGTATACCTTGTGCAACGGCACACGTATCTTTTCATTAATCACCGCCACGATGCTTACCGAGAGGACAATAATGATGTTTTGAGCAGAATGTCTAATTGTTACAACCTTTTGTTACGGTATTGTTCGGACCTCTTTGCGATCATTACCTGTCTTTGTACGGGGTTGATCAAAACACTTTATGGACCAACTTTGCCTTTTTCCGACTTCCTTACGCTTTATCTGGAGGTTTTGCTAAATTGGAGATTCTGTATTTCGAACCTTAACCTCTTGGCTTATGGCATCGAGTCATACTCGTAATCAGTTAGAATTGCCAGTTACAATACCAGTTACAATTTGTACAATTACAGATTGCTAGATTCAAGATAAGCTTAAAGTTTTTTATTTTTCTAATATTGTAACAGTGTTTAGTTAGCTCTAACTGACGCAGCTGACAAAATCATAGGTTAAGAGGATAAATTCAAAATTGATATGCTAGGAGCTTCATAGTATCTCTATTAACTCCTTTAAAAAGCATATTTTAAGAAAGCATATCGACTTCTTGTTGACAAGTTTTCTTGTATTCATTCAATTACGATACGAATTCTACGACTGCGAATAAAAGACATCGACCTTGACATTTTCAGGGTGCGCACATTCCCGACAATAAAATGAAACTCTGGCAGAATATTTCGCATCGGATATTATGACAAAGAACAGAGAGACCGAACGAAAATTATTAAAAAGTAAAGACGAATAATTGCGAAGTTTCAAGGTCGTTATAAAGTAGTAATTGATTATGACTGTGACCCAGTTGCGGCATCGAAAGGTTAATTTTAAAAGCTGCCTAAACGACACGTTTTCTGAAACGCCCTAAATACGTACAGTAAAAAGTTGGCGTTCGTGCAAATGCATATATGCCTTACGTTAATGCGGCATTTGCTTAGAAATTTCTGGCTCGCGATTCTGCTGACATAAACACGCACAATTAACAATGGCTATGTTTCAAAGGAGCGAGTCTCAGAATTTTTCGGATCACGTATTGTCGCAGTGCAGTCGTTTGCAAACACAGTTCTTAATAACGTGCGTCGTATAGCATAATCGAAAGCGTTCATTAAGCGAGTCACGATGAATTTAAATGCACAAGCGAACAAAGCTGACCCGATTAAGTTTGGGTCAAGTATGAAATTCTCTTGAACGCCTCTTACAATTATACGTTCGCACGTTTTTAACGAGCCACAAAATACATTTTATTCACGTTTCCAAGGTGATCGGTCGGGTTTAATGAATCGAATTGAAATTTGTCCCGTTGTCGAACATGTCGATAAATGAGAAACAAGATACACTTCGGGCAATCAATTTCGACGAATATAAAGTGGTTCTTTCGGCGAGTAACTCACGTTGTTATGGAGGATAAAATATGGAGACGAAGCAGGAAGCGCAGATGGCGGACGAGAAACTTTTTAATGAGAAGCTGCAGGTCAGCTCTTTCAATTATGTAACAGTTAGAAATTGAAAGCAACACTCGAATTTTCTTATTTTACAGATGTACAGCCATTTAGATATCGTCTTGAAAAGCCTTTCGTTTAAGGGTGAATGGCATACCAAGTCTAAAATTTCCATTTCTTACAAATAAATTAATAGTTGGGTAGATTATAAATTAGTTAAATACTCAAAAATCGTTAGAAATTTCCATTTCGACATTTATGAATAAACAGATTTCATTACAATTTTCTTCGTTGAAAGAATAAATTCTTACTCTCCAAATATTTTATTGAATTTTTTATTTTGAAAAATTGAACACTGCAATTTTGCAGGGTCGTTACTTTTAGGCTTCACTAGGATCGCAGGAAGTACGGACTCAATCAATGAATCAAAGGTCGTGGTGCTAGCCTTGCGAGCACGAAACCAAATAACTATATTTGCTCACAGATATTTCGTGTTATTCTTTAAAATATAGTTCGCGCTATACTTTTATACAAACAGTTAACAACGTTGCAAAGCATGTTTTTTCGGTACACTTTTAGCAACGTATCGTTTTCACGATCGTTCAAACAAATCGACGGAGTACCTGTGATCAAATACTCGATTCGCGAGCATCAAACAAACAGATACGTTGCGTTTCGCGAAATAAAACGCCGTGGAAATTAGTAACCGGCTCGGTGGTATCGCGTGATACAATGTAAACGCAGCCGAAAGAAATTCGTTCCGTGGATCTGCTAATGAGTCTCAAATAAATAATTAACGACCAGGTTTGCGTATTATGCACATATACAGAGAGGATCGAGCATCACGCGGTTATCGGGACATCGCCGTTTTAATTTTTAATTTGCATTCTCGTTCCTCATTACCGGAAAATTGACACTGACGAAGTCCTTAATTATCCTTCAGTCTTTTAATTACCGGCACACCTGCGGAACACCGAAGGATTCGATCGATCGACCGTGCGTTCATGCTAGCTCCGAGCATTTCCAGCGTTCGCTTTTAATAATCCGTCTTCGAAGTAATAATTTATAAGCAATCGAGGACACCAGGGGATCTCGATCAAACGAGCTTGTCACGGAGATGAAACGTTGCTCGATTATGAATTTCTCATGCCGCGACTTAAATCGAAATGTCCAATCTTGAGATTCGAAATTTAACGTTGACATCTTAAAATTTGGCTGGATATATTTGGATTTATCGGTAAATAGTTGATTATTAATTCATATACTAGCTTTAACAAATTGAATATCGTAGCGAGGTAATCTCATGGTTAATTAAAGTTACATGTTTGAGTTTCTCAGCTTAATTGATCGGATATTATAATGATGGAAGCTCATGGAAATTGGATGTCTACGGAATTTGGGATGTGGATATTTAGAATGTTTGAATTTATGAAAGGGAGTTTGTAATTTAGGGTTTTAGAAATTTAGAAGTGTAAAAGGTATGGTTGTGGACGATTAAATAAGATATTTTATAAATGCCTGGATTTTCATATTTTTAATTTCCGCAATTTCAAATTTCCGCCAATTCGCAATTTCCAATTTTCCTAATTTCCAATTTTCCCAATTTCCAATTTTCCAAATTCCCAAGTTCCCTAATTCCCAATTTCCCCAATATCTAATTTCCCCAATTCTCAATTTTCCCAAGTCCCAATTTTCCCAATTCCCAAATTTCCCAATTTCCAATTTTCCAAATTCGCAATTTTCCCAATTCCCAAGTTCCCCAATTCCTAACTTTCCCAATTCTCAATTTTCCCAATTTCCAATTTTCCCAATTCCCAATTTCCCCAATTCCCAATTTCCCCAATTCCCAATTTCCCCAATTCCCAATTTCCCCAATTTCCAATTTCCCCAATTCCTAATTCCCCCAACTTCCAATTCCCCCAACTCCCAATTCCCCCAATTCCCAATTTTCTCAACTCCCATTTTCAAATTTCTAAATTCTCAAATTCTTAGATCACTAAATCTCCATATCTCTGTATTCCTAAGTCTCCAAATTTCTAGAGTCTCAGATTTCTACTCTCCCAAATGCCTAGATTTGTATATTTTCGAATCCTTAAATATCTACATCATCAAATCACTGCATCCTCAAATCTCCCCATTCTGAAATTTCTAATCTCCCAAATTCCCAGATTCCCATATCTCTAGATGTGCAAACCCAAATCCTCAAACCAAACTATTTCTAAGTTCCCAAAATCTTAATCCACCTCCGTTTTTCAAACTAACACTAAAATTCATAAAAATCGTCTTACGTCTTTGCACAAGACGTCCATTTTCTTACGAATGACATATTTTCCGTATGCGAAGGAGATTTGTCGTAGACTGTACATATCGCTCGAGGGCAAAGGACGCCAGAGGCATGTCAGAGACGAGCTAGGCGGACAGGCAGTTGAGCGGACAGCGTCTAATTATTATAGGGAGGGCCGAATGAAGGAGAACCGGCTGCGTGGCACGATGTCGATCCTTCACGTGTGTCCTCGTGATTGCACGTCCTGCTATTGCCTTGTAATCTCGCCACTCCACTCGACGCACCCTTCTCTCCTGCAGACCACACGATTCTCTAACCTTCATCCCGTAGTCACTCTCGCTTCTGTCATCGATTACCGATCCCATTCGATTCTGATACGTCGTCACCTGTCTACCGTTCGATTCCTTCAGCACCTGTTGTCCATTCGATGCCAAGCCATTCTTTCGCCAAATTTTAACCGCTGCTGCGCGTTGGGAGATTATAGGGTAACACCTTCTACTTTGCGTTTTGACCCAGATGTGTTGAGGTTTAGGGGTTTTTTGGAGATGTTTGGGTTGATTTTCAAGTGGTGGGGTAGTTTTGGAAATGTGACAATTGTGGGTTTTTGACATTTTTAATTTTACCATTTTATGATTTATTAATTAGTGGAGTTTCAAGTCTGCCAATTTTCTAAATTTCCAATTTCCCAATTTCTCCATTTTTCAATTTTCCAATCTCCCAACGCTTCAATTTACCAATTTCCCAATTCCAAAATTTCCTGATTCTCAAATTTTCCGATTCCCAAATTTTCCAATTCCCAAATTTCCCAATTCCCAAATTTTCCAGTTCCCAAATTTTCCAATTCCCAAATTTCCCAACTCCCAAATTTCCCAATTCCCAAATTTCCCAATTCCCAAATTTCCCAATTCCCAAATTTTCCAATTCCCAATTTCCCAATTCCAAAATTTCCCGATTCTCAAATTTTCCGATTCCCAAATTTCCCAATTCCCAAATTTTCCAATTCCCAAATTTCCCAACTCCCAAATTTCCCAATTCCCAAATTTTCCAATTCCCAATTTACCAATTCCAAAATTTCCCGATTCTCAAATTTTCCGATTCCCAAATTTCCCAATTCCCAAATTTCCCAACTCCCAAATTTTCCAGTTCCCAAATTTTCCAATTCCCAAATTTCCCAACTCCCAAATTTCCCAATTCCCAAATTTTCCAATTCCCAAATTTCCCAATTCCCAAATTTCCCAATTCCCAAATTTCCCAATTCCCAAATTTCCCAATTCCCAATTTCCCTAATTTCTAATTTGTGCAATTTCTCCAATTCCCCAATTTCCCAATTTCCCAATTTCTCAACTTCCCAACTCCCAAATTTCTCCAATTTCCCAATTTCGCAACTTCCAAACTCCCAAATTTCCCAACTTCCCAATTTCCTAATTACACCCATCATAAATTCCTTCCCCTCACTCTACCTATAAAACCATACAGTAAAATATTCCCTATTTATCTCCGCGACAAAAGTAATGTTCCATACATTTCGTAAGCCTCCCTTGATATTCAGAACGACCGTTTCGCTAGTCTCCTAACAAAAGGTAACTTCCTTTTTTGTTAAGAAATTCCGTTTGTCCAAAAAGGGATGATTATCATTGCAAGGGTCCAAGTATACGTAAAGAGGAAAATAGAGAGGTTATGAGACCGGTTGGAAGTCCGAACGAAATGTTTATGCGAAAACGTAGGAAAAATTCATATCGCTGGATTATATAAGCAAGTAAATATTTTTCATAGTTACATAAACGGAAAGGTAGAGAAGATACATTATGGTTAGAGTTCGGAACAGAAGGTTTACGCGATGTCGTAGGAAAAATTCTTATTGTAGGATTATATAAACATGTAAATATTTTTCGGAGTTACATAAATGGAAAAATAAATAACGTACGTTGTGGTTTGTAGTCGGAATAAAATATTTGGAATTGTTGGTAACATTCGTGTTTCAAAAATGTCGCGATTATATTATGAATTACTGATGAATATGAAAAAGTGAAAGATTCTTTCTTTGAATATTCATTGTGAACATATTCTTTTGATTCTTTTATCTGTGAGACATGGTAGGTATTTTCTTAATTCATTACTTTTCACTGTTTTTCAATTTTTTTTATAATACATGCTTTACCATAACCTCTTGCACTATTTTGAGACTTGATTGAGGCACTCGTACTTCAGCTGTGATTTTATTCGAATTAATATGTTTCAATTTGGTGCTCAAGTCCAATGATTTGTATAGTCAACGCAAATTGTCATAACATTTCTTTCTTTGTTTTAATATTGTAGCTGTGTTTGGTTACTTCTGACGCACTTGACTGACGCACCTGACAAATAAATCATATCGCCAGGGGTTTATTGTTCAAATTTAATTAAACACAATCAATTACGATCACGTGTGTATCTATTTCCACCTGTTTTAATTAAAGTTTGATGGAAGAAGAAAATGTCTTTTCCGTCAATTTGAAAATCATTGGAATTCATATTAGACACATTCATTATACACAATTATAATTATATCATGAAATAATGTTATAAATTAAATACAGCGAAAAATATGTCTTTTAGAATAGGCGAAGTAACATAATTCTTTAATCAGACGCGATTATCGAGACACGAGCATATTGTACAGGTTTCTGGTACTGATCGTAGACATCATAGAGTTTGACTGGTTTTCAATCTTATCAGCATCGAAACGTCACTCTTCATTACACATAGTACACTGAACTTTATTTCAGCCCGTTTCGATCGAAGACAAATGGCCACTCGACACGACCGGACAAGAATATAGATAACCACTTTGTCATTTACGAAATAGGCTAAACTGTCACGGACAACATGCCGTCGCTAAATCTGTATACTGTGATATCAGTCAATGAAAGATGTGTGGGTGTGTACGTGTGCTGGTAATCGTGTCAATATTTCATCGGACGACAGTACACGCGGAAGACAATTATTGCACGTATAATTCTTCCAACGTGAAAACGGTACCTGTCACACAGATCTGTCCACGATCATTCTAAATTCCGATATCCAAAAATCGAAACAGTCACACTGACGGAGATAGAAGAAATCGTCCGGGTTTCAAAATCGATTGTGGTAATTGAACTATCACTGTGAACTGATGATTGTAGTACTTTCATGATGAAAATGGCCATTTTCGAAATTACAGATATAGTAGTAATTGTTTGGGAAAATTGTCAACCACGAATTACCAAAGCTGAAAATTTAAAAATTAAAAGAATGTATAAAATATTGTACTTTTGAAAATTTCCAAACTTCACTTTATTTTTTGAGAGATTATAAAGTTGATATTTACCGAATTCTTAAATTGAAAACCTGCAAAGTTTCCAAATTGCTAAATTAAAAAATTGGAAAAATTACGAACTTGAATATCTTTGAATTTCTATATTTGAATATCCACGGAAGTTCTCGTGATTCAACGTGGAAATAGCATCCCCGCGAAATTAAACAAATTCCAAGGAAACTGGTTGATTTAATAAAGTCCAGCTGGGGAAGTATGATGGGAAGAAATCTTTAGAGTTCGTTTCGCGAAGTCTGGAGTATCGAGTAGTTTATGTTTTCGTGGAAAGTTGGAATCAACGGATAGGGACGGGACAACAATGGGCGTTTCAGTAGCGTCCTCGTGTTCGAGAATTACGGGGTGTTGGATAGAGGTAAAACGCTTTTAATGCTGCTCGAGAAGCATTGGCGTTACTCGGTGTGGACCCGGCTGCACTCCATAAAATATAAACTGACATCATGGCGTACCGTAGGGTACATCACATGCGATGTTTTATGTAATTCGTATTAGGAATATAGACGATTTTCATGTAATATATTCATAGACTTTTTTATCTTCAAGTTTTTATATGTTTATATTTACATTTACAAGTTTTGGATTATTGAATTCGTTCCTAAAGATAGATTCATGATTTACAAATTTTTGATTTTCAAAATTATTGCTTCAATTTTTTAAATTCTAAAATTCCAAAACGCAAAAATTCGCAAATTTCTAAATTCCAAAACTGGCGAAATTTCAAAGGGGCACGTGGTACACGAGAGGTACTAATAAAAAAGGGTAAGCTGGTCCATCGAGGACAAAGACCTTAGTTACGCCGGTGCGGGGAAGGTCGCAGTTTTAAATGCAATATGACCCAGAATGCGAGCCATAAGAATGGGGTTTCTAATAAATGAATATTAAGCTCTTGTACCATGTCGGGAAGTATTTCACGAGCCGCTATTGCGTCGTTTATGAGAGCCGAATAAGAACAGCCTCGACAACGATGACGCGCGGCTATGAACGCATTAATGTCTTCAATAATCCTCGAATTACAGAGCGATCGTGAACGAGGAAGTAAAAAGAAGAAGCGGACCGATCGGTGGAGAAATCATCGATACGGCTGCTCCGGCGTGGAACATGGCAAAATAAAATGAAGAAAAAAAAAAAGAAATAACACGGCAGCGAAAGAAATTCCGCTCGATTATTTCGTTCTTTCGTCTCCGACCATCAATTTTCTTTTTATTCGTTCGCCGTACGGGCAGCTTTGTCGTCCGGTAAACGATGAAATGAATTCGGAAATTTCATCGGACATAAATTATCCCGCCGCTACGGGGATGATAATAAAAAGGAGAATGACGCGTAATCGCGTGGACTCTTTGAAAGTTCGTCATAACTAAATCCACCATCGAACGAGATACCACCGAGGCGTTCTAGATCGCGTGCTACTCGCAAGACCCATTTCGGCCATCACAGATTTATCGTTACGATGGTATCCGCTTTAGGCGAATACCCACGGGAATCATCTATTCCCTGTTCGGATACTGCACGAACATAAACGTGTGAACGTTAGCTGGATTCATGCTGAAAAAATACGCTTCGGACTTGCCAAATTGCTACGGGGAATTGAAACTCTTCGTTCGATCAAACGAGTCATTTATGATGGAGTATTCGTACTAGAATATATACATTTATACTCGAACACAGAAATACTGAAATCTACGAATCTCATGGAGTTTAGGATAGGTATCTAGAAATATAGGAATTTATATTGGTATCTACGGATAAGGTTAAGAATATACATAGGTATCTAAGGTTATAAGGGACATCTATGGATGCTAATTTAAGAATGTTTAAGAATACAGATATCTAGGGATACATATCTAGGTCTAAGGATATAGAAATGTAAGGATACATGGTTCTATGGATATAGACATGTGGGTCCAGAAATCCTAATATTATACACATGTATGTACATATGTTGCACTGAGGTGTACTGTATATTTTTCCATGTCATCTTAATGAAGTAGAGTGAGTGAAGCAGTTAAAATCAAACATATCAAATTACGAAACTTGGAATACGAAACGTTCGCATAGTAATACGGAAATAAAGAAATCCAGAAATTTTGCATTCGAGAAGTTTGCGACGTTTGGTGCACCGAATGGCGGCGTTTCAAAAACCTTTCAACGTCGCCGATTCACCGGTTCTTCCCTTCTTCTTTTTCGCCGGCGATCCCGATAGACGCACGACAGTGAATTAGTGCCACGAAATTCTCCACGGTGATTCGATCAAACGGTTGATTAAAAGCGGAATTTGTTCGACGTTCAACGGTGATACACGAGCCGACCAATTGTATGTAAATCATGGCGTAAAAGCGGCGAGGAACGCGGCTCTGCCGATCTCGTACTCGTTATTTTCGCTTTTGTTTCTCCTCTTTTCACCTACCTATCCCCTCCGCAGTGCCTCTTGAATATTTTATTCCGCGCTCGAATTTCGCGGTGCTCGTGAAAAAACATCGACGATCATTACCGACGATAACGCGTTCGTTGAAAATTTCGCGCCGCGCACAATTTTATTGTGACTCTCCAAACCCCCTGACTCCTCCGCCCCCGTCCTACATACGCCATTTTTACCCGTGTAACGTGATTATAGCTTTAAACAACGATCAAAGATAACCCTGTTCGATCGATAAAGCTCATACATAAAACGTTCGCTTTTGCAGTTTGGTAATAAAAAAGGGAATAAAGCAGAATGGCGTGGGGGTTGATCGCGTTTCTCTTCTTTTTTCACCGAAATACCAGCCTTTTTTTTTTTTTTTTTTTTTTTTTATCTCATTATTTTAACCGTTAATATTTAACCATTATACAGTATATTTTATTTTTTATTAATATTAAATGATTTAATTTTTAGGTATTTAATTTTCGTATATTCATATGATAATTAAATGTATCATTTTTGTGATGTATTTGTAGATGTGTCAACGATTAAAATTATCAAATTTCTACATTTTGTGTTGACGATTTAGAGATTTGTGGTATGTGAGGGAAATTCAGAATTGAGGTTAGAAATTTAGAAAATTGAGAGTCTGTGAAGTTTGTGTTTTAAAAGTCTCCAAGTTTACATTCACATGAAGTATATATCAAAATTTAAAATATATTGTGAAGTACTCTTAATTGTACGTTTATTCTTAAAAAAAAAAAATTGAGTTGCAAGTATTGCGTACGTTTCAGGAGGTAAGTTGTAGAATTTAAAAGAAGTCCACCCCGTTTAAAAAGCCATCGATAAACTTGTCTCGAAAGAGATAACCTTCGCCATGATATTTAACCTCCAGACACAATTCACCCCAGTGACATTGTCACGCTTCGTTAAAAATAACGAAACGCGTTGCGACATAGTTAATGAAACAGCCTGTACGTCGAATCGACAAACAAAAGAAAGGGATTGTCCTAACAAACAGAGGGGATGTTTTTTACGTGGCATTCGAGTCAGCTTACGGTCAGCATATAAATTGGGGTAAATACGTCGGAATCGCCATCCTCGTCGATCTTTTGTTCCTGCTAAGGGTTGCATCAATTCCGTAGAAAGGCCTTCAATAGATATACGAAGTATAGTGACCTCGCGAATAATGATCAGCCTTAAAATCGATCGAGCTTAACCGTGATCATCCTCCGTTTCATCAGAATCGAGCTTGCAGCCGGTTCGATGCTTAATTAACGCGGTTCATTTGCCTCATAAATTGGGAAAACAGAATCAACGAGGAATCGGTTGGCCGATTTCCGATCAATCTACCTCGCGTACGGACATCGTGGTTTTATTATTCGCTTTGCCTGCCGAAAATATGTAGTCCATATTTTAAAAGAACGTAGAGGATGGCGATAGAATTATTTCCCCTTTATTCTCCTCCGGCTATACGGTAGGTGTGGGCTACGTTGAACGAGCTGCATGCTAGATGAGCATAAACGTGTTGTTCGTAATATGTAGGTTATATTATATTAGGAGATAATATTTGCAATGCTTATAGCTATACTGGAACTCGTGAATGAACCTGCATATACTTATACGCGAATATACTGCAGTCTTCCTAAATTTACCTACATTGGGCTGTTGATAGAGGAAATACTTGTAGAATGAGCCATATAAATTGGATTCTTTGCATACTGAATTTGAGATTATTTTACTTTCATATTTCCAAATTGTAAAATTCCAAACTTCAAATTCTCTGATGGCTGAGGTTCAGAATCAGAAATTGAAAAATTTCCAAATTTTTTGCAAGTTTCACAATTTGCAAATTTATAAGTTCTCTACATCCTCGGACCTCTAAACCCCAAATGACAAATTTTCAAAAGTTTCTAAATTTTGTACAGTCTATGTATAGAGAAGGCACTCGCTCACGAAGGCAATTTTTAACTCATAGATTCGTGAAGTCGTATCGCAAGTAGAAACAGGAGAGTGTTCGATTAAGGAAGCAAAGCTACGGAGGATCGTAATGAAAGCAGGAAACCAGGCTGGGGAGCAATGTCAAGAATCGGAAGGGTGGTTAGTTTCGAGATTATACGAGCTCCCAGGGCGATGTAGTCTTCCACGAACCTTCCGAAACCAACCTATCCGACCAGCATTTTGTTCGCTATCCCCGTATTAACAATTCCCTATCCTGGGAGAATGTGTAACGTAAATTCAACCCGTGAATACAGTTTCACTCGGGAGAATGGAAAAAGGAGAGGAAAATATAAAGCATTTCTCTCGAGTAACTGCCGTAAGAGAAAAGTAAAACAGCTTTCCTTGATCAGTTTCTAGAACGTGTAATTCTAAAGCTGATTACAATTTTCTTTCTGTGTTTCGTTGAGAGGATATTTACGGCACCGTTTAAACATTTTTCTAACACTGTTGTCCCATAAAGTACACTATGAAAATTTTTTGAATCTATTTAGTTATTGAACATATTTGTTGTCTTTTGTGATCACAATTTTTTGCAGTCTTTTAAAATATTAATTTGCAGTGCTGCATTGTTCTCCTTGACATCAATTTTTTTATTGGAAAATGTCTGTTTATTGTCATTTTTATTTGTGCTATTATTAAGAGTATAAGAATGCATTTTTATTAACATTGATAATAATTATATAAAGACGACTTGTGAAGAAGAATGAATTATACGTGAAAACTGCATGAAATCAGCTTTATTATTTAAAAAAAAGAATGAAAGGGACACATGTATGAAAATAAAAAAATTTGTAGACTAGAAATTCAAGTATCTGATGTTTAGAAAATTGAGAAGTCATGAAATTTGTACAAATGTGGAAGATACATTAGAACTGTCGTATTGCCTATTAAGGATACTGTAACCTCTTTCTAGGTAGTTTTATTTTTATGCCAATCTCTTACGAGCAAACTGTTGAATGCTCGCGATGTGAAGTAGCTCGTATAACGTGGCTCTAGCATCGACCCATATCGATCACAAATAAAAGAACCATTCACTTGTTGGATATATTAAAAGGTCCGAGCGATTTATTACAGGCACCATCAATTTATCTAATAATAGTCACATAACAATTTTCGAAGAAAAATTTCTAAAAGAACCTCTTTACAATCAGTTGAACTTCTGAAGAATTATTAAATTACAGGTTTAATAAAAATATTTTACTAATTTTTATGAAAAATCTGCGCAAAATCTCGTGCAGGAGAATTGACCCAGTTACATCAAATTCGTGTAAATTTTTTATTTTTATAAAAAGCCATTATATACTAAAATAAAACACGCTAAAAATATCTGTAAAGTTGGTTAAAATTATAAATTTCATTTTTAGTCTATAAATAAATAATTGCAACAGAGTGGTTTTTAATTAGCTGCAGCCCCATTGCGAATGAACTAAAAAATTTAAGGTCCTGGAAAAATGTTTTCAATACAATTTTTGTATTCCATCAATGGCGATATTTAAATCTTGAATCAAGTATGTTCTAAATATAATTTAAAAGTATTACTTTGCTTTCATCCTCAGATATTGGAGAAGTGATAAGTTAGCTAAAAATGAATAACCAGTAATATTCAAAGTAATAAACCCGAATAATTTTGATTTCCGTTCCAGTTAGAAATTAGTTTAGATCAAACTCTAACCCTAAAATGGCGGAACAATAGCAGCAGAATTCGTTCAATAACCCGTTTGACTTCCAGCACAGAGGTTAGGAAACCGCGGCGAATAAATAGGCATCGGCCTAAGAAGATTCTAAGGTAAAGTTAGGTTCTCCGCGGCCGTCAAAGAATGCCCCGTCAAAGGGCAATTAAATCGCCCACGGCTACGCGATTCTATAAAGCCAATATTGGCTTTATTGGAAAATTCGAAGATCTAAATCTCTTTTCAAGTAGTCCCTTTTCTTGTTGGCCCGATACCGTTGATCGCGGCTGGAAAACGTTCGACGTTCATAAACGATAACCCGGTATAAAAGCTCGTTGTACTTTCTCGCCACGAAATTGTTCGCGATTAAAGATAATTGCAACGTTATCGTGGCTGCACAGCTCGGTTCCACCGGGGTTCGATGATGCACGACAAGCGAGCCGGCTACACGCTAAATGTTTTTTGATCAGTCGCCTACACTGCTGATACTGTTCTGTTGTTTTGTTTTCGGAGAGACCGTCATTAGCAAACGACTTATCGCGACGATTATACTCGACCATTATTCCTCGATCGTTTTCAAGGATCTTACGCAATCTCGTTCGAAGAATTTTTCATTCGATATTCGAAGTTTTCAAAGTTTAAAATTATCGCGTTATTCGATCTTGGAATTCGAAAATATTGAAATTTTTAGATTGTCAGGTTTATAGATTCCTAAAATGCCTCATCATATTTATAAGTCTTCGTAGATTGACATTTCTGCATTAATAATTTATCACATTTTTGAATCTGCACGTGAAGGTTTCTTAAACTCTTATATTATTAGGCTACTCTGTATGAAGTTACTGAATTTTTAGATTTCTAGATTTTCAAATTTTTGAATCATTAAATCCACATTTTTCAATTTCTGCATTTTCACATTTGAAAATAGTCCTAAATCTTTCAACTTCATCTTCAAACGTCCAAATCATCAAATTAGCAGATCACTAAAATTCTGCATTTCCAACCTTCAAAATAGTACTTCTACATCTTTAAATTTCCGAATTGCAGACTTCCAACTTAAATTACCAAACTTCCGAGCTATCAAACTTCCAGCCCTTTAAATCGCCAAGTTTCCAAATTTCTTAAACGATCTATCTTCAAGAGAACCGAAAATGTTCCTCCTCCAAATGTATCGTATACACGTAACGTAATAAAGTTTCCTCCAATAAAACAGTGTTGTCCACACTTTTGAGATGCATCCCTTTAACGGTGCTACATCTTGAGTTTCAACAATTTTATGAGATTTTACGATTTTCCGGGATCACCAGATTTAACGACGTCAGATCGAAAAGCAACGATTTCGCGATGGCAATTGATAGATGCAGACACGCTCAGAATACTCCATGATTGGTGCAGAAATTGTTGGACGTCAATCGCGGAAAGGATTTCCTTAGCGGAGCACGGTAATTTCCCTAAGGCACAGCTCGATCAAATACACGGCTGATGCTGCATTCGAAGCAGCAGAAATAATTTTTACGATCATCGAAAGTCACGGATTTCGTTTACGCGATTGAAGCGTTAAGTATGGCGCGTTCGTTACCGATTTTTAACCATCTGTCAGCCATTTTCGTCAGGATCCTTAAATCAAAAAGGAGTGTTCAGCACTTTGCAATATTTTTAAATCATGATATTCATCATTGGGTTCAAAGTTGAAAGAAGAATTGGACGAAAGTGGTTATCAATCTTGTTTTTCATGAAGTATAAAAATTAAAGAATTTTAGTGTCAACAGGAGAAATGTATTTTGTACATGGAAATTTAAGAATTTATATACGGAGTGTTAAATAAAAATGTATTAACAATTTAACTGGATGTTTTGCATTTTAACTTTGGTAAAGTTTATTTGCAAGTCTAACATAATTAACGGTAAAAGGTAATGAATGATTGTTTACTACCTTTATTAACACGTTCCTGCCGGGGCGAATAGTTACATTTTTCTTCGTGGGGCAGGGCGACATTGTTACTCCTTCGAAGCTTCGAACGCGCTAAATACGAGATCAAAACAGTTTTGACATTGAGTTTTCGAAACGCACATTTCTTGCATCAAGTGTAAAGGTAGGTAAAATTATCTTTTCTTCTACAGAGGCGGTTAGCACATTTCCTTCTCGAATTTTTCACAGAGAAATCGAAGAATGTGAAATAGAAAAGAAAAAACGGTCAAGAAAACACACATTTTCTACAATCGTTCAAAGGGGCTGCCAGAAAAACAAGAAAACGATGTAAAGAATGTTACAAACAATTATCGAAAATACAAGGTAGATTATACGCTGCGAAAAAAAGTAAAAAAGTAAGAACATATTGTAAAAGTTGTAGGGGTCAGCCCGCATTATGTTTAGAATGTTTTAAAAAGTTGCATGCTTATAAATAAATAATTGTTATCAATTTAAAATATTGAATGTTAATGCTTATAATACACAATTTTTGTTTATAATGTTGACAAAAAATAAAATAAATTTATTTTTTGAAAACCCACCTCTGATGCACGTCGCCCCACGGGACAATTAAGTGTGACCCACCGGTGGGTCACGCCGCCCCTCAGAACAGTCAAGCGTGACCCACCCCGTGGGTCACCCCGGCGTGAACGTGTTAATATACAAATTATTTCTACATTTGCTCATAAATGTTAAATTAATAAAATGAGTACATTTAATACTATGTATTTAATTGCATTGTTGTATAAACGGCGTTGAATAAATTGACAAAACCAAATACGACAATATCATGATTAATTGATGCGATTATTGACAAAATGATTTAGTAAATTTATATTTGCCCAATAAATATCAATTTCCATATGCGTCGTTCAATAATAAACAATTTAAAAATAATTTACATCACAAAATCCTGTATCAGTCATCAGTGGTAATGGCTGGTTTTGATGATTCATGAAGTTCATCGTGCTCGTTATTTACGAATTGCCATTGCAAAAAGAAATCTTATTCAGAATCATGTCAGCTACCCCCATTTCATGGATCTACACTAGTTGTGAGACATCCTGTATAACTATCATTAAAAAGTACATCAAACAAAAGTTCTAAATTTCTGAAATTTTACGATGTCGGTAACAAACATGTCTAGAAAACAAAAAGCTCCTAAAAATGATATGAACCTAGAGATCGAGTATTCACTGTTAAACAGGTTTTCAATGCTTGTCCGAATTTTCAACGAAAAGAAAAGAGGGAAACGCGAGTAGGGATGTGTTTAGTATAGACAGGAGAATGAATTTCGAGCACTGCTTCCCCGGCTACACTTTCACTCGAAACGAACACGACTTCGACCACGGTACTAAATCTCTTTGGCAATCACTGAAAGTGGAAAGAGAAAAATTGCACTCGGCTAGGATTTCCGAGACTAAGGCAGAACGGATAGCTAGGGGTAATTGACTTCCGGTTCTTTTACGTTCGAACTTTTATTAACCGTATTACAGAATTTTTGTTCTTTCCCGGGAAAATTGTATTTTCGAAAGAATCTATGGTCACGTTGGCAAAAACAGGGAACCTAGTTTTATATAGATAGTGGATCGATAAGGTATTGCCACACGCAATTTCATTCTGGTGTTATTAAAATGGTTGTGTACGTGGTAGACTGCTTTATTCTCCTTGAGTTTACGGCGGAATAAATATTTATTCTGTGTTTGTTTATTATTGCAAATAATATTGGAATTTTATGATACAATTTTGGGATTGAATGTGGTGTTTGATAAAAGTAAGATCAATACTGTGATTTTGGAGAATCAAGTATGAAACTTATTGTTAGATATTCTCTATAGTCAAATTTTTATGTAGCTGTGTTATTAAATCTGGAGATTACCAAATTCTCATATTTCCAAATTTTAGATCATCAAAGTCCCATATTCCCTAAATCATCAAATACCTATATTAATAAATTCGTATATAATCAAATCTTCACATTTTCAAATTCCTGCATCTCCAAATTTCTATATCCCCAAATTCCCAGATCCACCAATCTCTACATCCCCAAATCCCTACACCCCCAATTCCCTACTTTCCCAAATTCCTACACCCCCAATTCCTTATTTGCCCAAATCTCTATATTCCCAAACCCCCACAAGTCCAAATCTTCATACTCGCATAATAAAATTCCAAATTCCTAAATATCCCAACATCCAATTTCCAAAATACGCAAATTTTCAAAGTTTTGAAATTCTGCACTTTCCTCAGATCACATATGTTCTCGACAATTTTTGTGACATCATGTGTACATGATGGAAATGGTCGTTCCCATTCGCAAGGTCTACTCGATCATGACCTGGCATCGAATCAGACGGCTTTAACCAGATCCCCTGTCTACCACGGATGGTGGATGTCGGTGATCGTGTCAACCTCCGCGACGTGTCTGTTTCGTATTTGTACAGTGGTTCGACGCATCCTGAAATGGCATGGAATTCGGCCGAGGGTAGAATGCAGACGAGAAGGATCCAAATAAATCGTGGACCGATCGTCTGGACACCGTGATACAATTTGCAGGATGTTTAATGCACGATGCATCAGTGAAAAATATACGGTACCGGTTGATCGATCGGGAAAGCGTGTCTTGAATGCTGAACGGCCGAGCGTTGGTTCCGCTCTTTTAATTTTTCATTCAACCCGACGTTACGTCGTTCCATTATTCGTGTCTCGGTTTGTTTACGCTCTACGAGACGAGAGAGATTAATAAAAGAATTATTTTTGCCTGAGACACCGAAAATACCGTTATCCATGCCAGGAGAACCCGCTCAAGAATTGAATCATGGATGCCGCAATTGCTACGGCAAGAAATTTAGAACATATGCAGGTGAACCTAATGAATCTTGGTGCAAATTGGGGTTTAATATTCAAAGGCTTATCCGGGTTAACTCTGACGCTTCTCTACCGGTGTGCTGCGTTTCTTAATTAGCCCGAGCAGCCGGTGTGTATTCATAATTTCACTGCAAATATAAGCATTTCATCTCGGCTGAATTACCGAGTATGAAAAAAAAAATAACACGTGTATGTTCTCTCGTTCGCGTCGAACTTTCGTATCACATGAATTAGACTATTAAACGATTCTGAAATCCATTTCCCAACTTGCTGCGCGCCATTGGCGTAGCTAAATTGAGGTCGAAGTGGACTCACCACTTTAACCTAAACCAAATATAAATTACCTCTCGTTGTACCTGACAGAAATTACCGAAATATGTAACCGAGCATTTGTTGTAACAAAAGATGTAATAAAATTAAATGTAATAAGCGTTCGGGTCGAAATGTAATATGAAATATTTGTCTGTGATACGATGAATAAAATGAGGGTTTCATTCGTGTCGTAGTATTATACGAATGAAATTTACCATTATTCGCTTTATAACATCGAAGACAAAGATAATGTGTTACAGTCCTGAATATTTAAGTTGTAATAAATATGAATCAGCGTATTCTGATCACAGAAATTACAAATAATTGAATTGAATTCACCTATCTCAAATTGTTGAATGTTCTGAAATTTTCTAATTTCTACTGTCCATAAATAACCTAATCCTCAAATCTATAGATTCACAAATTCCTAAATCTTCAAACGTCTAAATTCCCACACGATCGAATTCCTGAATTTCTAAAGCCCAAAACCCCAGGTTTCTAAATTTCTAAACTCCGAAGTATAAGGGTTGCTCTTCAACATAAATGATGTCGCTGTCGTCGAGAAAGCATTTGGTGATGCCTGACCTAGGTTTACAACGAGTGGTTTTGTATGGTGGGGTAGGATTTCACTGTGAAGTAGTAATTCTACCACTCACCTCCTCTCATTCCGAGTGATGACACCAGCTTTTCTACCACTTACTCTGCTAGCATAACCAACTACTGTAAACCTCCTAATGTAAACTATCATTCTACCACATTCCTTTGGATCACCTTAAACATCTAATTCCCATATAACACTTTTATTAAATTAGAAACTTGTGTTAAGATTTGAGGTATTTTGAAGATTTCCATAATTTGTAATAAAGTAAATTTTGCTCTTGTAAACCTGTTCTATGATATTGTGTTCGATAGGTCTTAACTCTAAAGCAATTAGAACAAACACTATATACTATCAACTAATTCTGAACTATTACATTACACTTATAATTAGACCATATAGCACTGTCAACATGATTTCTTCTCCTCACGTTCCTTGTATTTTTCCTCGTGATCGAACACAAAGGTTTTTCGCTCATTTTTCAGCACAGCGATATAACGATCTAAATCGATTTCCATAAAAGAGTTACCTATATAATAAAGTGAATTTGCTGCACAAAAATTTCAGATACGCCAATAGCGTACATAGCGAAGCAAGGAAGGTACGATCAAATTATTACTCGTAACTGAAGGGCCGTGCAGCATGGCGTCGTGCAGCGAGAGTAGGCATCGTTACTTTTTCATCGTACGCATCGCGTTATGGTTTCGTTGAGAACACGCGCGACTCTTCTTCTGCCATCCGTTTGATTAAAGTCTTCATATTTTACGAAGCTGTTCCCGGTACGAGCGTATGCGTACACGACACTCGAACGTACAGGCAAAGGGAGGGGCTCGCGCCCATTGCGTTCCATCGTTGAACGGGAACGTAGGCTTCGCCAGGGACGAAACAAATGGAAAGAAAAACGGGGATAGGGAACGAGAGAGTACCGGGCCGGTATCAATGGTAATGGCTGTCCGAGCGGACTTATTTAGGAGCGCATACGAAATTATGCACGAGCAGAGACAGAAAAGGGGGACGGAGGAGCAAAGAGAGAGAGAAAAACGGAGAAGAGGGTTAACCGGACGGAGAAAAAGGAACAATAGCGAAGGCTGCCGTGGCGGGCCACGATTTGACAGATGTCAAGACAAAGTGAGCCGAGTGCTCGGTTAGCCTCCAGCCGGGAGGAAAGGGGTGCTCGATATCAGGCCGTGTGTTACATTTAAATGATTGATGAACGCGCTCAATGAGAATCACAGCTGGGTCACACACATATCTTCCCGTGGTCGAGAGCCAGGACCACCGAGTCTAATCCATGGCCTGGCTGGAAACGCGACATGATGTAGATGTTTCGCTGCACGCGCCTTACGACCAGCCTGATGGAATGTAACCGATCGAATCCCTACGATCGACCTGTTTTACGAACCCATATTTGCGAACGCGTTTAACTTACGCGAAAATGAGCTAACCGTGGACATTACTATTACTGCACCATCGAGTGTCTGAAATTTGATCGAGATTTACGTACACTGCCTTTCGTGTCTGTCACTCGGTACGACACTTTGATATACAGTACTCTTTGGTAACTCCAAATATATCCACTGCTATCGCCATCAGTTCGGTACGGCCTTTAATATTACATGATACGTAGCGATAGAATGCACTGTTCAGAACAACCGTGTTAGATTTCCTTCCAAGCGATATCAAATATGAAACTACCTTCATGTGACCAAATAAAAATTTTGTTAAGGCAAATCTCCTGTACATCCATTAACGAATTTGAACATTTAGGAATTTAGAAATTTGATAATTTAAAAAATAGTTTAAAGTCATTTAGATTTCACCGTCTAGATGTCAGCACTCATAATAGACTACAGATACAATCCCCAGCGAATGTAACGACAGTGAATAAAATCGAAGGATAACAGAGAAAATCGATCGAAACGTTGAAAAGCAAAAACCTTGACAGGAATGATTCGTAGCGTGTCCCGAATCAGAACATCCGCGAGATCATAGAGCAATTTGGTGTACTGCCGCGGCGCATGATTGATCTGCAAGGACGATAAACATTGCTGAACCACACAGCGAAATGACGTATACTCGCGTATTAATATTCGTGATGGAGGAAGGTGGCCAGCTGTGCAACCACGGGTGGTTCGTTCACGTAAATGACGCGACGCTCATTTGTCTTTGAGGATGGATTCACGATTCAAATAGAGACAACGGTTCTAATCAATCTCCCGGTAAAACGCGTGCGTGCCTATCTGCGATCAGCCCCGTGGAGGACGATGCACCCAGGTAGACGCGTTCCTCGCATACTGCTTCATCCCTTATTTCTACCTAAGTTTCACACCTTCGTTACGACTCTACCGTAATATTCCATTTAATTCTCTTCTCTCCTTTATCGCCAGAATCTTACCGATTTCTCTATCGGTCCCAATTCCTCGTTTGAATCAATTAGTTTAATGAATTTGCCAATATTCCTGCGCGGGATCATATTTCTCGCATCGGAGGTTCTTATGGCCATTAACGTTCTATCTGGATGTGTAGAACGGTTGCTATAATTATTTATACGATAAATCAAATTATTTACGATGATAGGTTAAATAAAATAAACATACATTTCTGTGAAATAGATCTCATAGATTGCATGATTTATACTTTGCAGACCTCGACATATCGATGCATTAACGTCTGCAGTCCAGTTATGTTACATGCACACGCATGTAGACGAACGATGATCTATATATGTGTAGATATAACAAGTGAAAAATCTATAGCTTCAAACATGTTATTCTTGAATACACGAATTATTATATTCATACAAAAATATGCATATTATGTGTAACATATGACTATACATATGTAATGCGATTATTTTTCATATGTAGCATATGTAACATTCATACGTAGCTTGAAGTTATAATTTCGTTAAGTTTAAGTCGTATCTTGCATGTGTAAACGACGTCTTTTACGCCTCCCCATCTCTTTCTTCCTTTTCTGCCGGTCCTCCCGATGCGGACTCCATTCCAACCGCCTTAGAATGTGGCTTCTCGTCCCTTGTCGCGTAAGAATGCAAATTATCGTGCTGCAGGTCTTCAGCTGCTGCTCGTGCTCGATATAACGCCGTATACGAAATAACACCTGACACCTTCGAGATGCGAATGCAAGATTCGTTCCCAGAAACGTTGAGATTCCGCCAATGAACCTCGAATTGATTCTCTCTTTTAGCGAACGGTAATTTCTTTGGAATAGATTACAGAAATTTGCCTTTAAGTAGTTTGGGAACAGAATACTGCTCGACCATTTGGATGGATTAACAATTAGAGCAGTCGACTGGCAAATTCTCCCTCCAAGATCTGATCGATAGAACACTTTATTCCTTCCAATTTTAGGAAGTGGAATTGATACCATCGAAAGGTTTTAATGATGGGAATCCAAAGATGTGGAAAACTTGGAGTGTAAAAGTTTTGAAATGTAGGGAATTAGGGGTGTAGAAATGTTAAAAGATATGTAGGGGATTAGGGAGTTAGGGTTGTAGGAAAATGTAGAGTCTAGGGAAGTAGGGATCGCGGGAGATAGATATGTAGGGATACTTCAGGTAGGGATGTTGGGATCTTGAGGTCTAGGAACGTAGAAACTTGGGAAATAGAAAATTTCAAAATTCTTCAATTCCCAATTTCTAAATCCGACACCTAAATTTTTAGTTCCCCGTTTCCGAATTTCGAATTCTGATTATTTGTGAAATATCCTATCTTAAGCACCCTCCGGCGGAGAAATAACCTGCCCCATGATTACTCGTGATCTACACAGGGGCGGCCAAATATCGTAACTTCGCGGGTGACGAACAGCACAGTATATTTCCAGCGTTCCCAAGACTTCCTTATTCTTGGTCCTTTTCCCAAGACTCCCAGCTTCAGAATTAAACTCCTGGCAACTCGAGTGAAAAGTCTCATCGGCGTGTTCATTGAGAAACGGCTCAGGATTTCTCGGTAGGGTAAGGTTGGAGAAGGGGCGGTGGTCCTCGTCGAGCAATATCTTTGATAGAGTTTCAATGCGTTCGCCGGCAAGATGGCGGGCAACGGAGCCACCGAGCTTCATATAGATGTTCATTTGGATAATTGAAATCATTCCATCTGCATTTCATGCGCCGTTGCACGGCTCGTTCCGGTCTGATCATAGTAATCGGTGCCTCGAGTCAAGATTGCGCCCGTTTGGGGAACAATTCACCGCCGACTGTCCGGATGTGCATCACCGTCACGAATGTCGTTATCGTTATCGATAACGACTGATTTGCGGCGGCGTGTGCACAGCAGCCGGCAATCGTCGTCGCGACCCGTCTCGTCGTACGGGCCTCTTTCGAATCGTCGACCCGTGACAATTCGATTGTGTACGTAACGTCGCGTCGCTTTGACTGCGACCTCGTAATCGAGCTTTGTCGTCGCTTAACGAGCTCAACGTTCAAGAATTCATTCCACGGATAAATTCGCGATTTCGACCGTGACATTTGGACGGTATCGTTTGATGCCGCTTTATTAATTTTTGCGAGACTTCGATAGTTCATCCTCATAACCATAATTGCATCTTCTACATATGTTACCTGCATATCTGACTTATGATAATAAAGGACAAATTTGTTGGAGACAAATATCTATTATTTTTGTTGGTAATAAAAGGAAGATCGCGTGATTAAACAAAATCGTGGACTATTTTTACTAGGAGGCGAGAACCGGTTGATCGTCGGGGCTCCATCATCGAAAACGTCGTTATCGTTATCAGATTGATATGCTGCTGTGGCAGTTATGTCGCGTCACGTGGATCTCTTCTGACGAAGAAAAATGAGATTATACTCTAGAGTGACATATTGACAAAAGGATGTATTCATCGATCGCCGTCAGGCCAACAGCAGTCCCCGACAAGTCGGCAATGATTGTTCGATGGAAACAATTTAAGTTAATCGACTGTTTATGTGATCCTAGAAATTGCTTTTACGACGTATCAATACCAGATTACATCAACATTACATGCGAATAATTTTGATTACAATGCACTGCATACACAGCCAGTTTATCTGCAGTATACGACGGAATCTCGGTTAATTTTCTGCCAGATAAATTCTCGATTGTAATCGTCTCTTGCGTTATTCGCATACACGTGTATATTCATTGAAAGTTCGTATTGTCATGAAATGATAAAAAAGAGAATGTACCATAGAGGAAATATTAAAAAGTGTACGTATTGTCCCTTCATAGTTTCTTAACAATCCGTAGGAGCCCCGACGCAGGGAAATATCGAGATACAATAGAAAAAAACGATAAAAGATATATACACGCTGACGTTATATGTATAGACGACAATAATAATACAGAAATTGAAAGAAACCAAGAAACAAGAATAATCACGAAAACGATATTTTGTATGCAATGTAGTTCGTGTTCGAGAGGAACGAATTGAAATTTTCAAGCAGCCGGCAATTTTCTGCGTTCAGTTCTTGGCTTTCGCCGAGGGAACCGCGAAAACGGGAACACAGAAATGAGTGAGGGTGCGCACACACACGGCAGCCACACACGGCCAACATTATCAAGCGTAGAAACGGTTTGCTCGAAAGCCGGAAACTTATATCCACAGTAAAATATTTGCTCCGTTCTTTGGGACGATTTAAACAGACCGTGTACTCCGTTCATCTTGTTCGAACGAACGCAACGTTGCAAAAATTTAGTGTGTTGATCGAAACGCATATATCAGGTGTAGAAATAAATTGTTTCATATTGATATGGTTGTATAACACTCGATAACGTGATGTATGGCGGTACAGAGCTCAGCAGTTCTGTGGCGATAGAAAAGCTTAGCAGTTTCACGTGTTGCGACAGAAAAGCTTAGCAGTTTCGTGGCATACGAGCACTTGGTAATTTCTCGATGATACAATTCGTGACAATTTCACTCGTGATAATTGAACGCGTGATGATTTAACGTGTGGTGGTTGTGTGATGATACGTTGCGTGTCGCATGGGTAGTTCCACGCTGCATAATCCCCTGCGTTATAATTCAACGTACGTCGGTCTCAACTGGTGAAATCCACGCACGTCAACGTGAATATAATGCATGTCGCGTACAATACATTGAAATTACACACGTTTACTTCTAAATTTAAAGATCTGCAGTTCCACATTTGAACTTCCATATTTGAATACATTGTTCGTATACAAAATCTAAATCTTGAAAATTCAAGGAGGGATATAATGGTTGTTTTTCATCAATTTTGTCGTTGGTGAAAAGTGACTTTCTTCAAACTGCATGTTGTAAGGAAAACAAAATGTGAAGGTAATTTGTGTAAAACTGAGACGAATGTGAGAGTGCAGGATTGATAAAAAATTACCAGTGTTAAAAATTTGAAAATTTTTCGCAAGAAGGTAACGATATAGTTAAAGAAGTCGGAAGAAATTTGTTACCGCGACACATATTTACGGGAAGCGCAAAATCAATTTTCGATCGCGTCGCGTTTGCACGGAAATTACTGTGCCGTCGTGTACGGTGACGGTTGTTCATTTTCGCCCGTTGCACGGCGAATGAGGTGAACCACATTGCATAACGCGAGCCCTGAATAGATCTAGCAACTCCCGTGGGATCAGTTTCTAGAACGAGATTACGTCATGGTGTTTGTAAAACGATTGGTCGCTACTACGCGACTACGCTTCATCATCGGTAACATCGTTATCGTTATCGGATTAATTGCTCCGCCAAAGTTCCGCTATTCCGCGGTTAACCGTCTCAGTAGCAAATTACAAGAAAACCGAATTCTCGATCGTGCAGCGAACTTTGATTTCGTTTATTTACGACAACAGACCGAATTGTCGACTTGAACTCGTTGACCGTGTTCCAGCGACCGTCTTGGAACTCTCCTTCCCTCGCTCCACGTTTTCGGTCATATTTCAAGAGATATCGAAAAGAATGGTCCCGTGGCCGTTTTCTGAAATTCAATCAAATTCGGGGAATTCGATGTAGAGTTCTGGAAATCTGGATTTAGAAATGAAAATACGGGGATTCATAACTTATAGCGCGAATGTTTGCGAATCTAACAGATTTCGTTCTCCGAATTTAATATAGTCGACTCTCGTTATATTGCCTGTAGAGTTCCTCTCGCAGCGACTGTAGATTAATAAAAGTTGATATGGTCCTGATTCTGCATTCGGGATATTTGAAAATGTGGTAGGCGTATGATAAAAAGTTTTATAAGTCTGATGTTAGTTTTGAATGTAAAATGAGGCATGAAGAACCGAATAGATTAATCATCAATGTTATTAGGAACTCTTTCAACTATTTTTATGGAAAAGACGTTCGATATATATTATTGGAATTTCAGTACTCAGTAATCCACGTTAATATTATCTTGGGAAGTTTGCAATCGAATTGTTCGATCAAGGTTTCATGATCAATATGTTTTTAGCAATTTTCACATCGAGACATAATAAATGTATTAAATGCGTTATAATAACTTACGTGTAACTCCACTTCAGGTAAATAGTATCGAATCGTGGATTAATTAAATGATTATTCATCGGAGTAAATGAAGTTTAATATCTTAATGGCACAATAATATAGCTGAAATATACGATCATTTAATAAATATTAATTCTAGAGATTCGAAAGCAAAAGCATCGTATCGATTACGTTCGAACAGTGAACGGAATTTCGTGTTAACACGAACGAATTTATTGTTCTTACTAATATTGGAAGCTTCTAGTTTCGTGCAGGTATTTAATTATCAGCGAATCAGGTGTACGCATGTAATTTAATTTAAAAGCGAAATATAATAATGCAATCAGAAGCAATTCATTTCGTTAACGAATTCAATCATGCGAACAGATAGCACGCGATTTTAACGCGGCTAAATTGAAGATTCATCGATCGGTATAATAATTCTGTTCCAACGGCAAACAGAGAACATTATTTCCGTCTTGGGTGAAACTTTGAATTGTACATAACCCGTGAATAATCGCGAATTAATTGAACTCCCGCGAAGGAAGCGCAAAGGCTACTATATTTGACTTTCGTATTATGTATTACGAGATTCTCTTTTAGCTACCTTCTGGTGCAGTTTCTATAATGAAGCTGATTTATCTCGCGTATTCACCAGAGTAGCCCGACGAATCTCGCTTAAACTTCAGGCTTTGTCTGACGTTTAAAGGGGATGGAGAGAACTTTAATTCATCTCCATTGCGCCGCTCGGCTATCTACCGTGATATGATAATTCAAGAACAGGCGTTCGCTATTAATATCACCCCGATCTTGGACGACACCCTATAAACGATCGCCGTTTTATCCAATGGCGAGACTCTGCGGCAGCGAGCTGCCCAATTTATCAATTCGAAAATTTCAAACTTCTCTGTTCTCGTATTTCTCAATTCCTAATTCCACATTGTGCAAGTTCAGCACATGAAAACTGTGAACTTTGGAAATTTGACAATCCCGTATGACATAATTCCTCGCACAGCAATGTGAACAATTTTATGCGTAATAATTCGAAGGGCGGCAAATTCCATGCGCCGCAATTACAAGAGTGGCGATTCTAAGCGCCGCAATTCCGAGCGTGGCAAGTTCTATGCGCGGCAATTCCAAGCATGGTAAATTCCAAGCGCCGCAATTCCAAGCGTGGCAAATTCTATGCGCGGCAATTCAAAGCATGGCAAATTCCAAGCGCCGCAATTCCAAGCGTGGCAAATTCTATGCGCTGCAATTCCAAGCGTGGCAAATACTATGCGCGGCAATTCCAAGCATGGCAAATTCCAAGCGCCGCAATTCCAAGCGTGGCAAATTCTATGCGCGGCAATTCAAAGTATGGCAAATTCCAAACGTGAGAATTACAAGCGCAGCAATTTCGTACATAGCGATTCCACGTGTGACAATTCCAAGTGCCGCAATTCCATCATTAACGATTTCACGTATGACATTTCCAAGCACCGCAATTCCCTTCGTTGCAATTCCAAGCGTGGTAATTCCGAGCGTAGCAATTCTAAGAGTGTTAATTCCGTGGGTGGCAATTCCAAGGGTGGCGATTCCACGCGTAGTAATTCCAAGAGTGGTAATTCCAAGGGTGGCGACTCCATGCGTAGTAATTCCGAGCGTAGCAATTCCAAGAGTGGTAATTCCGAGGGTGGCAATTGTAAGGGTGGCGATTCCATGCGTAATAATTCGAAACATTTCGTGCAAATAGACATAATTCTGCTTAACGTCACAAGTCCATGCATAGTAATTTCGCAGAAATTTCAAATGCAATTTCTCATGTGTGGTGCTACAGGACATAACAATTCCGTGTGTGGGTATGCACGCACCAATTCCAAGACACAATCTATTAAGCTTGAAAACTTGGCAACTTCAAATATGTAAAGTACCTAAGAAAGAAATCTGCAAATTAAATACCTAAATTTCTCAAGTAAACAAGTTAGCAAAGTTCGAAATTTCCAAATCTGACACGATTGAAAAATGTATTAATTGTAATTTAAATAGACTCATGGATATTTTGACGATGCCCTTATCACCGCGTCAAAATTTTCTTGAATATTTTGTTAATAGAACACAGAGGTTTATATTACTCGCAAAAAGCCACCTAAGTGTATTGGTTGCGCACAATGAACGCTTTGTTGTGCGTAGGCATATCATATAGAGGTATGGATTCATAGGATTGAAAGGGAAGGATGCTCGTAAGATAACGTTCGAATTTCGAGTATGGGAAACTCGCGAGGAGTTCGGTTTCACGATGGAAAAGCGAACGGGACAACGAACGTTGCATCCAGCCACGTCGTATTAATAGTAACGTCGCATGAACGTCACGGGGGTAGCGTTGCGGTTTACATTCACTCGCAGCCAACCCCCTTTAACCATTACGCGTGACGTAACCTAACATCCTATTATTGTTATATGTATAGATGCACAGAGTGGTAGCGTTGTATGCATATTAACCGTACACACTGTTCGCTATTGACGGACAATTACTGTTTACTGCTAGCAGCCCTTCGACCTTAATCAGTTTCGTTAACCAGCCACATTTTACCAGCTTCGGTTCGTTCGTACAATAAACTCTCGTTATATTATCCTCATTTATATTGTCGGTTCAACGAATTTTCTTTCATACGGATACTTTTTAACCACACGTATTTATGCTACGCCTTTCATTATACCACGTGAGTATGTATTTATTACAAGGCTCTGTTTCGTCAGGTTGCTTGTTAAATTACTGCTTGTTACATTGCAGCTTTTTTCAGTCTGTTCAAAAAATGTTGAACCATTTTGTACATGTGCAACATTTCTTACGAAGAATAAGCAATTATAATAATTACAATAGGAAATCGGTTTCATAGCGACTGTTAGCATATTTCTTTTGAATAACCTACCCTACCAATATTTGTCTCTTTACATAATATCTTGAACCACTCACAGCAAGAAAACAACATAATACTTGGGCTAACAATTTGTACAGACAAGAGTATATCTATATTTTCGAAGAGTATGTATCTCAGAGTATATTCAACTGCCTGGATGAAAAGTCTTACTATGTTCGTTAAAAGCATCATATTTTGCAGCAACGAATTACTTCGAAAGAAAGATTGTCGTTTACGTGCAATAAGGAGGCAAATATCCCGCGACACGAGAATCACGTAGAATAGAAAGACAGAATTTTAGTGAATCCGACGACACGGACGGAAGGGCGAGTAGAAACAGAAGCACGTCAGAGATAGGTGGTTCGTATCAATAGTAACGTCGAGTGGACGCCGCGGGGTGGCATTGCGGTTTACATTCACTCGTACAACCCCTTCTAGCACCGTGTAACGTTACGTTACGTTCTGTTCTGTATGTTCAACGAGCTGGAAGATCCATATCTCACGTGAGCTCTTAGAGGAACACGTATGTACACAATACACTACCCTCCAAAAGTATCCAGGTACTTATGCAAATGTGCGGTTATTATTGACACATGCTATATTCATACATGTGTTCTTCATTTTATTACTGTGCTATGGGTTTTGAATCTTTTCAATTTTGTTATTTTCTAAATTTTCAAGTTCCTAAATTGACTTTTAAAATTTCTTAGATTTTGAAATTTTCAAGTTTTTCAAATTTTTCAAATGTTGATTTGACAAATCTCTAAATTCGCAATTGTCAGATTTCTACATTCTCAGATTTCCAAAATCTCAAGCGCCTAAATTCCTAGATTTCTAAACCCCTAGGTTCCCAAATCTCTATATTTTCAAATTTCCAAAATACCCAATACCCAAATTTCCCATTTCCAATTTCCAATTTCCTAATTTCCCAATTTCTCCAATTCCAAATTTTCCCCATTCGCAATTTCCCCAATTCCAAATTTTCCCAATTCCAAATTCCCCCAATTCCAAATTCCCCCAATTCCCAATTTTCCTAATTCCCCAATTCCTCAATTCCTATTCTCCCCAATTCCAAATTTTCCCCATTTCCAATTTCCCAAATCCCAAATTTCCCCAATTCCAAATTTCTCTAATTCCAAACTTCTGCAATTCCAAATTTCCCCAATTCCAAATTTCCCCAATTCCAAATTTCCCCAATTCCCAATTTTCCTAATTCCCAAATTCCTCAATTCTTATTCTCCCCAATTCCAAATTTTCCCCATTTCCAATTTCCCAAATCCCAAATTTCCCCAATTCCAAATTTCCCTAATTCCAAATTTCCCCAATTCCAAATTTCCCCAATTCCTAAATTCCCAAATTCTCAATTTACCAATTTCCCAAATTCCCAAATTTCCCAATTCCCAATTCCCAATTTCACAATTTCCCAAATTCCTAGATTTCCAAATCCTTAAACACCGAAAATTCCTAGATTCCCAAATCCTTAGACCCCCAAAAATCCTAGATTCCCATATCCTAAGACTCCCAAAATCCCTAGATTCCTAAATTCACAAATCCCTAAATCTTCCAATTCTGAAGTTCGAAAACTTTCAGATGTCCAAAGCTAATTTCCTAAATCCTCAAATTCTCTAAATCACCAACCTTTCAAACTGCTAAATTTCCTAAACTGTCAAATTTCTACATCTCTAAGTCCCAAGTTCCTCAAATCCCCTAATTTCTAAACTTGAATATGGCATAGTCTGTTTTCCCTTGCCAATTCCCCCGAGGGAAGGTACAGGTACTCGGCCATGTACATGCAGGCGCGAATGCATGTTCGCGACTGACGCTTGATGCCTTCCTGCGTCCACGTGCGCGCGCACGCGCTGCAACCCTCTTCGGATCCATCCGCGCGTATCGTTCGTGTGCACGCATCTGCACGCGTCAGCCACGCATGTTGCTTCTCGTGTAACCTGAATTGTCCTGTAACCTCCTGTTCTTTTTTTTCCGGCTCCTTTCTCCCTATTATTCTCTCTTTCTCCCCCATTTCGCTTTTGTCCCCGTGCGCTTCTCTTTCTCCTGACTTAACCTCCCCTTGTTTCTTGTTTCGTCTCACCTACTCACTCTGTCACTGGATCACCCTAGTTTCTCTTTATTCCTCTCGACAGAAATGCTCTCCGGGCAAAGATTGTGCTATTTCTTTATAATGCACACACTCGCCGAAGCTATTGCAATCTCTTTCGGTCTTGTTCCCGTGTTATCGGCGGGAAAAAGTATTTTCACTGTTGCGGAACATCGAGCGACGCTCGTCGAAAGCCTCGCGGAAATCTTCTCGGGCGAAAATCACGTGCAGCTATAAATTCAACGTTAAAACGGAATCGTTCCAGCACGTTTTACTTCCTCCTTTGTCTTTGACCCGATGTTTACAGGTGCGCCACTCGAACGAGATAGGGCAGGGGACCTGAGTGAAATAAGATTGGGCTTACAGGCTGACATGTTTTCATAGTTCAGCTTCCGCCTTTACTCACTGGATTTACTTGTCAATCCTGTTACATTGTTCCTCGGAAAATTTCTTTTTTCACCACCACTATCTTCCCGCGTGCATGCATCATGCATGTGCACCTTATTATTTTAAGTTCATATATGTAGCCAATTTTCGGTATTCAGACATTAAAATTTGTCAACTTCGCAATTTATTAATTTTACAAAGTTTCAAATTTGAAGTTTCAAGGTTTCTAAATTTTTAAATAATAAAATTGAAAGTGTGTAAATTTATTATCATACGTTACGTCGTTAATGTTGCGTGTATGTTTAATTGGGAGATCGAGTCACTACGTGCAAATTCCTCGTAATTTTCGGTCAGCAACGAAAACGTAGTCAATTTTAATTCTAGCTCTAAACACGGCAATATAGCTGCAGTCCACTGTAATTGTAAAATTATAATGTTCGCAGCTGTAAATTTATCTTCTTAAAAGAAGCCATTGTGCACAGATTAAACGCACGATTACGCTGCAACTATACTGTAAACGACTATATACGATTTCAACGTGGTTTGCCTATCAGGGGCGATCAAAGCACGACAAAAAAGGCAGGATGGCCGTTGCATTAGCAGCTTTGATCGAGTGTGCCTGTACTCTAGGGGACAAAGCACAAAGGCCAATAATTCAAAAACTCTCGCCTATGAATTAGGTGCACGCGATTCCGTTACTATCTTCGCCAGACAGGAATTATTAATCATACATGCGGTAGAACAAGTCCAGGTGGTTGACTCTTGGTTCGCAGGTGTTATCGCCAACTGATCAGATGGGATCAGTTTATTGCCGAAAAATAATTTAGAACAGTTTAGAAATATCCCGAACGATCGAAAGAAAAATTTGTTGTCGAATAATTTTCTTGGAAGAATTCGTTACCGAGGATACTTCAACGAGAAACCTTTTCTTTCGCGAGGAACGAGATCGAGTTAGCCCAACGCGTATTGGCGAGCATCGTCGCAAATCGTGACAACACAATGGAATCGTATTTCAATGGCACCCTTTCAAGTTCCGTTAAAAACGAGTCAATGTACTTTTTCAAAAGTAAATGGATGGCCATTCGAACGGAGGCTCGATTCTTTTTCCTTTTCAACCACCATCCCGTCTGTCGATACGAACAGCTTACTTGCGCCGGCTAATGAAGCTACGAGAATTGTTCCTTGGAACATTTTTAACGTTGCGTCGTTCGTTGCACGACGACAATGACGGTAATGGTTTTATATAAGTGACACAACCGTGGCAGAACTTCCGTGCAATAACTCGGAAACACAGATAGCCTACTACCACCATCGAGCGCCCGTGGTTTTGAAAGCATTTCAATTTAGCACAAAGACGCACTCTCGTGCTACTTTATTCTGTTAAAACAACGATTAACTCGTTCATTGTAATTCCCGCCGTTATCGCAGAGGTAAGAATATTCTCACCTTCCTTTCGCGTGCGGTGTTGGAGATAATTGAAGATATACATTCAAATGCGGAAAAAATGTATGCGCAAGTTCAAAATTGAATCACGTCGGCGAGGTTTTAAAATACTTTAAATGCAAAGTAAAGGATCTATCGTTTGTCCAATAATTTATAAAATATAATATTCTGTTTTGAATCATATTATTGTAAATTCCGTTACAACGTTAATTAATGGTTGAAATTTAGCAGTTCAAATGTGACAAGCATACTGTTCTTCAGTCAAGGGTCATTAAACACAAACTATGCATGATATTCCAGCATTCTTTAATTACTTTTTCATCGCGACAGTGAAAAAGTAGCTTTGACAGATAGCTGGGAAAATTCAAAGGATAAGGAACTATCTCAAGACACGCTTCTTGCGTCCTCGCTTTCAAATATGCAATTAGTATAGCAGTACAGAGGATCTAAAAGTTTCGGCTCCTCCTTTGAACTCTTCGTAAAAAAAGGAAGAGCTGGAGAAACAGAGCAACGAGAAAGTGTCGAAAGTATTCATCTCGCGTTCCGGAGAATTCTACATGGTAATTAAAATGATATACAGTGATCTCGAGGATGGAACATCTTGAAGACACGTGCACGCGGTTCTCTAACGATCGCGTAGTAGCCCCGAAGCGGCAGAGGGTGCACACGCCCTCATCGGCGAATTTTTAAGCGTCATCAAACCGGCCCTGGTTCCTGGCTTTAATTGATGCTCTCCATTTTTTCCTGCTTTTGTCTAGGTCGAAGATTTATGGGCAGCCGGGCAGACGCGAGCTAAAGGGGGCAGCGAGGCCAACGTCGGTTTCTTTGAGCGCGATTCTCAGCGGGGGATCTTCTTTCTGGCACCAACAAAACCACCGACGCCCAACAGCACCTTCTTCATCCCGGTGTCCTGATCTCTGTCGGCCTTGTCCAGCTCGTCCTATCCTTTATAATGCTTTGCCTCAGCTGCCATACGAATCCGTGACGTGCCAGCCAAAGGACGTTGAACAACTGACGGAAGTTCTCGGGGGATAAGGGTTTTCGATCAGAAATCTATATGTATTCGTGGATGGTCAAGATGCATATTCTTTCAGAAGCATAGACCTTTGCAGCAGTGCTCTATTATTTTACTATTTTGTTATCGTACTTTCAATTTACAACCTCAGTGTTTTGTTATTATACTGTTTTTTCCATGTTACTATTCTGATGTTACTTTTTTAGCAGTGCTATGTTATTTTACTATTTTATTATCGCATTGTTAATTTGCAACTTCAGTATTTTGTTATTATACTATTTTTTCCATGTTACTATTCTGCAAGTTTAATATAATGCATCTTATATTTTTACATTTATCCTACCACTTTATCATTCTATTTTCTACTGTTCTATTATCTTACCATTCCAACATTCCACCATTTTACTATTTTATTATTGTTTCTTGTATTATTATAGTATTTAACGATTTTGGCATTCCAGTGGATCACTTTTTATTAGTTTATGATTCTGTTGTTTTACTGCTTCACTCCTCTAAATTGGTCGAAATATTTTGTCTTTCGGCGAATCTTCACGAATTAATTTTTACAGTTGAGTAAAATATAATTTCTCGTAAAAGTCTGCCACGAATGAACATACGAAACTTGATCGTTATAGTTCGAACCAAAATCTCAACACAGATGAATTGTAAACATATGGACAAAAGCAAAATGGCCTAACGGAATGTACAAAGAGCACATCCATCATGGTACTTAATGAGAGGTGTAAAGTGGACATAACAACGCGAGATATCTTTGAAAGGAAGAATAAGGGAAAGTGAACGATAATTTTGGTACGTACGAAAGGCACGTGGAAGGAAGCCGAGGCCTCGAATTTACGATAGCGGTAAAAGCTGGCAACGCCTAATCATTTGACAGGCGATGAAATCGTGAAAGGACATTCTCGTTGCCGCGATAAAATGCATTAGCGCGGTTGATTATTTATAAGCGCAGACCTCTCATTTTTGGCCGATTTTTCGGCCACTCCATAAAACTTTAGCGGTCGCACATGTACCGGGCCAATCCTCGTGAACACTTAATGCGCTATTCGTTAAAGCTGACCGCTCGTTTTATGGCACCATTTACTCGGTGCCCGTTTTTTATACCCCACCTGACAACTGTGGATTCGAGTTACTTAATGATCGCACGTAATTAACGACGAATTCGTGAGGTCGACAACGTCTGCTCGGTGATAATTTAATCGAATTTAACGTGGACCGTTGTTAATCCGGAACGAGACAATTTCGTGTAAAAACCGGGCGTTAATCATGCTGAGAATTTAGGGGATGAAATGACGTTGAAAATACGTTGACAAATGTGCGAGAATATTTTAAGGCGGAGAGTTAAGAACGGTATTAGTAGGTTGTTTTTATGTCTGGAACATTTCTGAACTTTCATATTTCCAGATTTATAAATTTTCGGGTTTTTAAGTTTTCAAGCGTTCTAATTTTCCAATTCCGTCATTTGTAAATTTCGCAAATTTCTAGATATACAATTTTGTGTAACAACTGCGTAGAATAACGCACGATTAGACGTGTTTTGACAATGCGCTCTACAATACGCTCTACGAGGTTATGCAGCGTGAAATAATTGAAAAGGGACGCTATGTCCATGATGTTATTCTTGGAGACACTATCCCAGGCACGTGTTGCAATTTTTAGTGTACCTTGTATAATTTACACGATCGGCGACAAAAGTTTGACGACTGCCGCTACGTGCTCTTAAAACCACGTCTCTAGTTTCCAACTTTAGCTATTTCAACGAACTGCTGCATCGAGTATTCGATCAGAAGTCTTCAACTTTTCAGATCGCTACTATTTCGGAATACTCTTTCGACTAAACGTGTAGATCGCTTTATATTTTACCGCTTTCAAATCGATCGTCATCGGACGAAATCGTTCAAATTTTTACCCGTCCTAAAAGCAATCCATTTAATAGGGTAAATCAGTTTGCATGATTCACCTTTGAATCGATAAACTCTTCCCAATCGGTCTCTCTTTGATTTGAAACACCGGTACAGTAGGGGGCCGCAGTTGGCCATTACTGCCATAAACTAGGAGGGTGAATATCGATTATCGCTTACGGAAATTTCATTTAAAACTTTGGAAATTTAGGAAATTGGGGATAGAGAAAATTGGGATTTCGGAATTTGAGAATTTTGCGTTATAGCAGATATAACAGAAACGTAAAAATATACGAGGTGTGACACAAAAAAAACGAGACTAGTCCAATAAATCATTGTATCTTCAAAATCAGTTCTCTGTGACATTATCACCTTCAAAGTAGTCCCCTTCAGCATTCACACACTTCTGCATTCTGCGCTGCCTTTGCTGGTAACAATTCTGGAACGAGGTTTTTGGAAGTCCCTTCGGGAGATTCTCCGTTTCTGCCTGAACCTATTCAACTGAGGTGAAATGGGTTCCGTTTAAGCAAAATTTAACTTTAGGAAATAAAAAAAAGTCGCACGAAGCCAAATCAGGTGAATAAGGAGGATGCCCCATCACAGTAATGTTTTTACTGGACAGAAACTGCATGACAGACAGTGCCGTGTGAGCGGGTGCATTCTCCTGGTGCAACAGCCATCCATCGCTTCCACAACTGTGGCCTTTTTTTCCTAATTTTTTCACTAAATCTTTTTAGTACTTCAATGTAATAGCGTTGGTTAACAGTCTGACCACTCGAAAACCACTCAATCATTACAATTCCATTAATGTCGAATTTTGATTTTGACATATGTGCTCTTGTGGGTTTTCGGGCTCCTGGAGACTTCCACTGCATCGACTGGCGCTTACTTTCTGGGTCACAGGGAAATTCATGAAACTTGATGTTTATTTGCTGTTCGAGTTTTACATTAGACATTTTTCCGGCAGAATGCAGTTGCACGTGTTTACTCAATGATGTAATACTCCCAAATAGCATGATGGATTAAATCGAAATTGACAGCATGGATAGAGGATATGTGTGGGATGATGCCACCAAAACAGTTTCTGCTAACTCCATTGTTTTTTGAAACTACACACCCAGTCTCGTTTTTTTGTGTCGCACCTCGTATTTCCTTCCTATGATAGCACACTGTCATATAATCGATCATCACTGCGTAGCTACATTACCGATATAACATGTCCGATATCATCAAATGCATCCGCAGAAACATGGACGGTCAGATCCCGATAAACGAACCTAACCATTAGAATAACAAAGAAACAATGTTTCGTAAACGAACAAAGTGCTCGACTGTCCATTGAACGTTTTTCAATCGTACGTTGCACCGATCAGCTTTATTCAGCGGCAGTTAACCGATGTAAATTTCCAAAAAGGTTCACTTGAAACAAAGGATTCTCGCGGCGTTGATCTAATCGTTTTAGCTCGTCGTGTTCCAGCGATCGTTCACCAAACAAACTGTGTCGAATGGAGGGACAGCAGGTGCACGTGGTGCAAAGCACGCCTGTGTCAGGGAAGAGACAATTGTCTCTCGTACGATCTGTCCCTTGGGACGAGCCGTGGAAACGCTTGAATTATCTCTTTCGCGAGTGGCGAGCGTGTGCCGTGGACCGAGTTCGCGACGACTATTCTATTAACGACGAGTCCATTGGGTCGTCTTCGTCCGTTGACATCCATTTCAGATTTGTCGAATTGGATCCGTCCTCAATCTGGTCCCTCTACAATACTCTCCATCTTTTTCATTCCCTTTTTCCTCTCCGGCGCCTCTTTCTATATAACTGCTTCAATGGATCCAACATATTTCCCGCTTTGGGATAATCGAGCAAACAGTAAATGATGTACTGTCAAGAGCATATCTGGACTGGTGGAAAGAGGTGTTAGTTTTGGGGATTGTAGGGTTTGATAGTTTTGAGGTGTACAATTTGAGGGAAGAGGAATTTGGGGAAATAGCAATTTGGAGAAATAGGGAATGGGATGTAGAGATTTAGGGATAGAGGGATTTGGGGAAGTAAGGATTTGGGAATGTAGGAATTGGGGGATATAGGCATTTGACACAGTAGGGAATTAGGGACGTAGAGATTTGGGGATGTAGCGATTGGTAGATGTGGGAATTTGGAGATATAGAAATTTGGAGATGTAGGAATTCGGGGATATAGGCATTTGACACAGTAGGGAATTAAGGACGTAGTGATTTGGGGATGTAGCGATTGGTAGATGTGGGAATTTGGAGATATAGAAATTTGGAGATGTAGGAATTTGGGGATATAGGCATTTGACACAGTAGGGAATTAGGGACGTAGAGATTTGGGGATGTAGCGATTGGTAGATGTGGGAATTTGGGAATATATAAATTTGGAGATGTAGGAATTCGGGAACTTAGTTGGAGAATCTAGGAATTGAAGACTCAAGGAATTCTGGAATTTGGAGAATTTGCGGATCTAAGGTTTTGGAGACAACTTAAACTTTGCAATCTAGGTATTTAGAATCCATGGACTATGGAACTCTAAAAATGTGTGAACGTATTCAAATAAAAATGTATTAGTAATCAACACTTCACCGTACATTCAGCCACCATAAATAGTGATCATATAACAAACATAAGAAAGCATAAACTAAATTAATATTAGTCTAATAATGAAAAGTATCATTTGTATTACAACAGATTTACACTGTGACAGATAAAGCGTGAACAAAAGACACGATTGTTCGTCAACAGTGAAAGGACACCTTGAACGAAGCAGTTTGTTGTCTGCCCCATTATCTGGCTCGAAGGGCTTCGAGTTTTCGCGCGGCAGCCAATTTTCGGAGACAGTCAACAGTGCCTTTCGGTTCGGTTTACTCACACCGATATGTTCGAGATGGAGGGTCGAAAATCGTGGTCGAAACAAAAGGTACGACTATCGACTATCGAGAAATTAGACCGCTCAAAGTTCCTCCCTTGTCCCGGGACGATGGTTCCGTTCTTCTCCGTTCTGGGTTGTAATGCTTCCAAGAGGCCGCAGGGAGCTCGAGGAACAGTGTCGCTTGGCGAAGCAGATTTATTTGTGGAATAGAAGGGAAAAAAAAGAGGAGAATTCGGAGACAGAGGTGATCCCTTTGGGACGAGTAAAACGGGCGAAAAGGAATCCAACTTTTAAATGACAAAGCTGAAACCCAACGGGGTGGTTCGTTCCTTTTTTCGTCTTTGTTTCTCCCGAGTAAAATATCGTTACGCTTTTATGCAAATCGAACTAAATTATTCGTAGAATCGCGGGGTAATTTGCGGAAGCAACGATCGGTGAATTTGCCGATGAAAAGTAAGGAAATGCTTTTCTAATGAGAGGAAATGTAAGTCAGAAAATTAACGAATCTAATGTTATTCTCCAATCTAAAAAATTGTGTAAATAAATCTGCAATCGAAAAGGCCATCATCTATTTCATTAAACACATTATTCTTAAAAATAATTCTTCAAAAAAAAAAATGTTTAAGGTACAACATTACAAAGTACACTGTTGCACTTTTTAATTATCGCACGATTACGCAAAGTGACTGAAGGGTTTCGTAATTGGGACGCATCTTCGGCAGATTTCAATCGCACGAGATCGGCCGATTAAAAGCCCTCAAAACGCGATATCGATCACCTTAAGTTCTAACGAGGTCGTTAACAGTGCGATCGGTGTCGCGACACTCTCATTGTTATTCATAAATATTCATACGCACGAGAGAGGGTTCGCGTATTTATGCCCGATAGCCAGGTCCCCAGCTAGCCGTTCAAAAAGTCAATCAGCATAAAGTAAGCATTTTAACGATCCAAGTAATAACACGGAAAGAGTCATCTCTCCGATTCAACGCGGTGTTTATCTTTTTCCCATAAAAAGTACGTAAATGAGGGACCGAGCACAGCACTAAATTACGTCTTAATTTGAACCGGCACACTCGTTCACGGTTGGCTCGTTGGTCGTTTATGGGTCGCTCGATGGTCCCTTTGAAGGAACATGCATGCTTGATATCGCCACATTGAAGCGCTAAGTGTCCAACTCTCGTCGTATTTTATAGCGCAACGCGTCCTCCCGTTTTGGTTAAAAACCATCGAACGTACCTATACAATGTTCTTTCGAAATTGTTCAGATATTGGTTCCGGAGATATTGAAATAGCTTCAAAAGAACGGGCACAATCGGCCTCTCTTTTCCTCGCAATCGCAGCTGCAATGGGGTTGAAATTTCAAAATGGATGGTCGGAAGTTTTCGAATACAGAGTTTTCTACCATGTAAGTTATTCAGTTTTCACGTTCTCATGCTTTTACATTCTTCAATTCTCGAATGCTTTTTGCATATTTCAATACTTTATATTAAAAAATTTAAGAGTGTAGAAACATGGATCTATGGGCGTTTTACGAATCTGCAAATCTACAGTCTTGAATATTATAAATTTTCAATCTTTCAATTTTTCAATATTTCTACTGATCTACCGATCTACCAATCCACCGATCTACTAATCCATTGATCTACTAATCCACCGATCCACTAATCCACCGATCCACTAATCCACCGATCCACTAATCCACCGATCTACTAATCCACTTATTTACTAATCCACCGATCCACTAATCCACCGATTTACTAATCCACCGATCTACTAATCCACCGATCCACTAATCCACCGATTTACTAATTCACCGATCTACTAATCCACCGATCTACTAATCCACCGATCTACTAATCCACCGATCCGCTAATCCACCGATCCAGTAATCCACCGATCCACTAATCCACCGATCCACTAATCCACCGATTTACTAATTCACCGATCTACTAATCCACCGATCTACTAATCCACCGATTTACTAATTCACCGATCTACTAATCCACCGATCTACTAATCCACCGATCCGCTAATCCACCGATCCGCTAATCCACCGATCCAGTAATCCACCGATCCACTAATCCACCGATCCACTAATCCACCGATTTACTAATTCACCGATCTACTAATCCACCGATCCACTAATCCACCGATCCACTAATCCACCGATCCACTAATCCACCGATCCACTAATCCACTGATCCAATAATCCACCGATCCACTAATCCACCGTTCCACTAATCCACCGATCCACTAATCCACCGATCCAGTAATCCACCGATCCACTAATCCACCGATCCACTAATCCACCGATCCACTAATTCACCGATCCACTAATCTACCGATCTACTAATCCACCGATCTACTAATCTACAAATCTACTAACAAATCTACTAACATGCTAATTAAGCAACCTACCGATCTAATATTTTACCGATCTACAAATCTACAAATTTATAATACCAGAAATCCAGAACTTCGCAAACCTCCGCAGTAAATCAAACTTGCAAGTTAACGCGCTAATATGTGTCCGAGGGTCCCACGCAATTTCGAAGGTATTATCATCAGCCGATTTTATTAATATCATTTATCTCTAGCATTGCATCTGCATAAATGTAGAATATCGATTCATTCAAATGCAGCTGGTACAATCGAGCTTCCACCGAGTCTCCGTATAAAGCGTCGAAACTATCAAGTTATCGGTTTCAGATCGATTGACTGCAGAGTCGATGAAAGTGGATCAAAGGTGATAAATTTTAACGAAAACGTCAGATGAAAGATAATCGTTCCAAAGAAAGCCTTCAGTGGCAGGCCAGATAGGCGCCATTGAAAACCGTACTTGATGAATAACCATCGAATCGTCGATCCATTTTTAATCGGTCACTTCAGAGTGGGTTTACGATTAGCCGCGAGCTTCCGACCATTTTTTGACGCTCGTATTTTTCCGCCGGTGTGGAATTCAACGTGTTTAAACATTGTTAGTTAACGATAACGTTTGTATATTGGCTACGAAACTGTTAGCTTTGAACGTTTGGAAAATAAAGTAATGTTATGTTATTTGCTATGATTTGAAACGAAATGAAATTTCTCCGATGTGCGGCTGCTGTCTCGTTCGGGAAACGTCAATTTTTCGATGAGTACAAGGGCGAACGCAGTGGCGCAGGAATTTCATTTGATCAAGTCGGGTACGGGTTGTTTTATGGTATATTGCTATGTGTTGTAAGGTTGGAATCACGTGTTATGCTACTGGGGGTTAGGGCAAAGTTACTCGGAGGTAGATAGGTCTGTTATGTGGAAGTATGGAAATATTTCGGTTTGGATATTTAGGTTCTGTGGTTTGAAATTTTTAATTATGTTTCGAGATTCTTGAAAAGTTTTATGAATTTGTAACTTGTATATAGTTTTTAAATTTCCAAATTCTCTAATCGCAAATCTCCGAATTCCATATTCTTAAATCCTAGATCCTGAAATTTCACATTCTCAAATGCCAACATCCTTCAAATCCCAAATCCTTAAGTCCCAAGTGCACAAGTCCCAACATCTTCAAATCCCAAATCCTCAAATCTCACCATCATCAAATCCCAAATTTACAAATCCCATATTCTCAAATCCTAAATCTACAAATTCTAAATTCTCAAATCTCAACATTCTCAAATTCTAAATCCACAAGTTCCAAATTCTCAAATTTCAACATCCTCGAATCCCATACTCTCAAATCCCAAATCACAAGTTTCAAATCCTCAAATCCCAACATCCTCAAATACCAAACTCCTCAAATCCCAACCTCCTCAAATCCCAACTTCCTCAAATTCCAACCTCCTCAAATTCCAACCTCCTTAAATTCCAACCTCCTCAAGTCCCATATTCTCAAATCCCAAATCACAAGTTTCAAATCCTCAAATACCAAACTCCTCAAATCCCAACCTCCTCAAATCCCAACTTCCTCAAATTCCAACCTCCTCAAATCCCAACCTCCTCAAATCCCAACCTCCTCAAATCCCAACCTCCTCAAATTCCAACCTCCTCAAATTCCAACCTCCTCAAATCCCAACCTCCTCAAATTCCAACCTCCTCAAATTCCAACCTCCTCAAATCCCAACCTCCTCAAATCCCATCTTCCTCAAGTCCCAACCTCCTCAAATTCCAACCTCCTCAAATTCCAACCTCCTCAAATCCCAACCTCCTCAAATCTCAACCTCCTCAAATCCCAACCTGCTCAAATTCTAACCTCCTCAAATTCCAACCTCCTCAAATCCCAACCTCCTCAAATTCTAACCTCCTCAAATTCTAACCTCCTCAAATTCCAACCTCCTCAAATCCCAACCTTCTCAAATCTCAACCCCCTCAAATCCCAACCTCGTCAAGTCCCAACCTCCTCAAATCCCAACCTCCTCAAATCCCAAACTCCTCAAATCCCAACCGTCTCAAATTCCAAATCCTTAAATTATCAAATCTTAAAATTCTTAAGTTACCACATTCCCAAATTCTCCTAAACTTTCCAAGAGCCTTTATTTTCCCATTCTCCGATTAAATCGCCGCGCGTTGTAACATCCGTTCAGAGCTGGTTAGGCCTCCATCCCTTATCTAGTTACGCCAATGAACAGGCTTTAATGCGGTGGAAATTTCGTGTCATTCCACGCGGTCGTTTTCAGCGTCGACGCACATTTCAATAAGCCAGAACAACGCCGGTATTGTGTAGGTATTCTCGTTTTTTTCCCCCATTCCGCACGAATTCGTATCGACGTATCATTCAAAATGACCTCGGTTTTTCGTCGTTACGTTCGTCTCTTGTTCCCGTCATTTCAACGCGTGGTAATTTTCACGAGGTTTTGAATGGCGCGACGCATGCGGAAGACAGGGCCCCGTTTAATAAGACGAAACGTTAGCTTAAAGAAGTTCGAGTAATAAGCGTGGCAGGATAACTCGATGGGTGGAAAAATGAAGGAAGGGCTTTTTTTCCGATGGAACAAGGCGAACTCGTTCGTTCCATTTCTTGGAAACGTCTTTTCGTTGCCGAGTGCCAGCGCACCGGAGCTAAATTGAATATTTCGAGCGGACTTTCCGCCGGTAAATTCTAAAAAAGATACCTCTCCGTGAAATTCGCTCCTCGAGAGGAACGTTATCTCTTAAAAGGTAACGTTGCTCTCTTGTAACAGTTTCTCTTGTTCGCATTGAATAAAAGCACCGTCGTCTATTAACCTTTCGCCGGTTCGGTTTGTCTTACGCGACACTGTTTTAGCAAATCTCCCGCTATCTTGGAATATCTCTACGTGTACGATATAATTTTGTTGCAACTGTGTACAGTCTTCTTCGTGAAACGACTGTACTTTATCGAATTAAGAAAGAAACATCAGCGATCGAATAATTAGTATAGCATGAATCTGTCATGTAAATGTCCTTTTACTTTTACTGTCTTAGTAATAACTATTTCTACTATTTCTTTAAAGAAAGAGGTAATTATGCAGTTTAGTGGTGGTTTCAAATTTTAGACATTTAACTGCAATTTTTATAATGAAACTGGAGTGCTAGGTTAGGTATTCGTAAACTATTGCTGCTAGTATATGGAATTTTGCCTGTACACGATCACTTGTCTATTGCTCATAAATATAAAATAAACCTAATATCTTTATTTAATATTTCGTAGTTAATAATTAGTCAGCTCTGACCGACGCAACTGCCAACAAATAGATACGTTGACAGTCATAATGGCTGTCACTGTATTAATTAATGTGCTGAACGCCTAGAAAAATTTATGTTAACGAGTTAATAATATCATAACGTGTGTTGAACCGAGGCGTCAGTTTTCACAGTAACGTGTTAATAAAAGAGTTGCATTGCACGCGACAGAGGCATCTTTCGCTACCTGTTTCATTCGCTTTACTCCCGAAATGTATGCTAAGTTATGGTCAAACCGGTGCACAAAAGAATCGGAAAGTGCGGGGCCGCGTAATTTATCAGAGCCCTCGTCGGACGAGAATCCATTTGAATAATTAATGCAAAACGCCTTCTAAATAAGCGGCGCGGGTGATCGTTCGCCGCACCTGCAGACGCCGCCTCGCAGGTTCGTTCGCATGGAAATGCCCCGGCATGGAACAGCCGCGATTCGGTCAATTCCGCTTAAGCACCGGTCCGGGAAAGTTTATTGAATTTGCGGCCGGCGTGTTGCGGCTCGTTCGAGCGGTCCGCGAGCGCCGAAGAAAAAGAACCGACCGAAAATTCGCTGCAACAGCCGGTGCACGGTCAGGTGCGCGAATCTCGAATAGTTTGTAAATAGAATGGCTACCTTTCGAACGTTGGAAATTGGATTTATGTCGTACGGGACCGTTCCGAGATTGATGGCCACGTAGAAACAGCGAGCTTCGAGGATTGACAAGTGCGAAAGGGAATTTCGAAGGAACGATTGCTGCACTTGTTTTCCCGCGTTTCCGTTTCTTTTATTCTTGGTGCACGAATATCGAGTGGATTATGGATTTTTATTTTTAGGACTGTGAGGAATAAATGACTTGAGAATCTGGGGTTTAGGATTTAGGAAATTGAGAATTGAGAAATTAGAAATTTGGGGATGTGAAAATTTGGAATTTAGTAATTCGGGGAAGGGAGAATCGGGAAATTAGGAAATGGGGATGTGACAATTTAGAATTTAGAGATTTGGGCAGTTTAGGAATTTGGGGAATTGAGAATTTGGTGTTTAGGAATTTGGGGAATTGAGGATTTGGAGTTTAAGAATTTGGGGAATTAAGGATTTGGAATTTAGGAATTTGGGGAATTAAGAATTTGGGGGATTGAGAATTTGGAGTTTAGGAATTTAGAGGATTGAGAATTTGGAGTTTAGAAATTTGGGGAATTGAGAATTTGGAGTTTAGGAATTTAGAGGATTGAGAATTTGGAGTTTAGGAATTTGGGGGATTGAGAATTTGGAGTTTAGGAATTCGTGGAACTGAGAATTTGGAGTTTAGGAATTTGGGGAATTGTGAATTTGGAATTTAGAAATTTGGGGGATGGAAAATTTGGAATTTCAAAATTTAAAGATTTAAGAACTTGGACCATAGAAATTTGCAACTTAGGAATTTGAAAATTTCAAAATTTGGAACCGAGAAATTTGGGGTCTGATTACTTGGACCAACCCACTTCCACCTCTATTACCTACTACACCACACAAACTTTTAACCTAGTGAAAATTTTCACCGTCAAATCCTAAATCACACTCCTACATAAACGCAATGCAAATTACAATCGTTAACAATTAAAAAATGCAAAAATCCCTTGCGATCATCATCCTCCCATGTAAAAGTAATCCGCGGAACAGACAAATGATTGTGCAATTATACAACTAATTATCCGTTGGTATGGACCATAATTCCATTCTGTAATACCCGTATTAAGACGTCTGGTAATTTAATTCCCTTGAAACTCGTAACTCCATCGTACCTTTCTCGGCGGACATCGCGTTTTCCGGATTTCATTGGGAACAGTAGCACACGTCAGTGACGGCACAATCGAGGATAATGTATTTTCCGATAATGAATAAGTAATTGCAGCATGGCCCGGTCGAATGCTGTAATTGCATTAAAGAACGTTATTGGTGGCCGGGCGAGAATCCTTCTGGGAAGCGAGATGAGAGAGAAGAAACTAAGAGGTGCCGTTAAGAGAACGCCCTTCCTGTTCTTATTTCTCGCAGGTCCGCCACGATAATGGGCTTTTACTGCATGAATAGAATCAGGAAGATGCACTATTTCGACGTCTTCGTTCGTCATGGCCGCTGTAGGTGTCAGACGTGAAATTAGTCCGCATTTATATTCTTATTTGCATACAATGGAATCAGATAGCGTAATAATTGTTCTTTTATTCAGCGCTTTATCGTCAGCCGATCTGCTCCCGCGACCGTCTGATCCCGATTCGAGCTCAAACCCGTGACTCGTTTAATTACGTACACCATTATAGCCGTATTTCGAGAATCAACACTTTTATTTTAGCCATTTGCAATTTTTATAGACTTAAACTTAATGGCAAGAATAAATTTTATGATACATCATACATAGTCGATTCATGTAGCAAATTATATTGACCTGGATAGATCCGAGGAAAAATCTGGGGCAAGAAGGTTTACTTGTTTTGTATATTTTCTTAAATCTTTTACTCGGTTGCTATAGAATGCATCATTAAATGCACCATTAATTTATAGAGTGCCATTGAGAGCAATTACTGAATAAGTCAAGTAAATACCGTACTCAATAATTTTCCACTTAAACAGAAAAATGTATAAAAGGAGAGCCATTAGAATTAGCAAATTCTTAAACTTGCCAACATTTTATCATTATAGTAATGACAGTAAAAAATTGAATCTTTAAATTGATGCTCCAGCTTCAACTTCCTCAAAGCTTCCAAAAGCAATGAAAAATGATCTAACAATAAAATCCACCGAATCTGTTTTGCGAGTCTCTCCGTTTGATTAATTAGGTCGTTCAACAGAAACGCGTATTCTCTCGTAAAAAGATCGACTTCTGAATACGAATTCAGACATCAGAAACGTAATTCTTCTTAATGGAGCATACAGACGACTTCTTTTATCGCTTTCATGATACTCGAGCGACGTTTCGGGGCGGTTGATGCTCGTAAATACGCGTTTCCAGGTGTTGTTACTCGGCGTTGGAGAGGTCTCTAAAATCCGTGCGCCGCTCCGACGGCTCCACAAAGGGAATCGTTTGCTCGCGCGCGGTGCTACAGAAAGAAAAAGTGTTCCCTTTTTAAACGAAAGCTAATTCCCCAGTTCAAACAGCGTCGATGCAAGAAAACCGTGAGTGGAACAGGAGGCGACGCGGCTGGTGAATCGATCAAACTCGAGGGCCGACGGGAACCGCCCCCGCCTGTCTCTTGATCCCTAATTTCTTGCGAGGTACGCCACTCCAGAAAGCATAAACACGTGTTCCTAGTGACGTGTCCGCTTGGCAGCATCCGTTCCAACGGACGGGAGCAGTTTCACAGATCGTGAACGTAAACGTCTCATGCGCTCCATTTCAGCCGCAGACGTACGCCACGGGACCGACGATGGATTTACGGCGAACCGTTCTTCTTTTTGCTCTTTTTTATTCAGATAAAACCACTTACCCGGACAGGATGTAAGGCTAAATTTACACGGGAAATGATCGCGATGGCACACGATGAAACAGCGCTCTTTAAAACGCTCCTAATCATTCGTGATACATTTTAGGTGAAAGTGGTGTAAGTTAAGCTTTTAAAATATTACTGTTATAACTCTTTAGAGTTCAGGATATTTTTTCGAGTGCAGCTACTTCAGAACAGAAAGTCTTTTAATTTTTTATTTTAATTTCCGTGTTTCGTAAACTTTACAAATTTTGGATTTTTTACATGTAGGGTTTCATGAATGAAGCTATCATTTTTGTATTAATTGTCACTGTTGTCTGTTTCACTGAGTTTGTACATCGTATATAATTAATTTTACTACAAAAAATATTTTTTTCAAGAAAGAAGAATATTTTAAGAAAAATATTTATTTAGGAAATTAAAAATATTATCCTGTATGATACTGTTGATTCTAATTATTTGAAACATTGACTCGTGTTTGAAGACGCAATCCACCCTTGTTTATTCACTGAAATATAAACCGATGGATTTGCTAATACTTTATCATATAATAGAACTATTAAAATACATAAACGAAATAAATGTTCTATAATCTCAGTATTCTCTTGTTCCATAAATTCCTAACAAACTACAGTATAGGGTTAAAGACCCAAGCTTCAAAAGTTGCAACAGTTTTAACATTAAGTTTACCAACTTATATTTATTAAGATAATTAAGCCTCTCAAAGTCTCCGAAGAGTCTCAAGAAAGTTTTGACATCGGAAGATTGAAATGTTTCAAAATCCGTGATTTAATTGGCTGAAAATTATCAGGCAGAAATTATAAGATGGAGCTTGAACCAGGGGTTAATTAGTCCTCGTAACGTTATCCTTGGCTTTGTCTCTGGTCCTCTTCATGTTACCGTTCGTTGTAAAAAATCGCGTGGAGATATTTTTATCGTCGGATACACGAGGGTCGTTGTGAAGAGACAAAGTGAGAGTGTCGCTCGCTTTACACCCGCTGCCAGTGACAGCCTTCACACCGTAATCAGTCAACGATAACTTTCGTATAAGCTATTAATCTCTGACGATAGTCGCCCTTTCGTTTTATTGCTTCGTTTCACTCGGCAAACGAAACCCTATTTTTCTCGCACGCCTCAGATAGCTTTAAGAAACGCGGCTTTGCTTATCTACGCTTAAAAGGTAACTTATCAGTGACGTTTCAGACCACGCCAACTCGTCTAATGGACTTCAGTGGATTCGTTCGAAACTTGTATCTTCCAATAGTGTGGAATGTTATATTGGGAGGGATTGTTGGAGTGGTTAGTTCTTGCAATTGAAAATATAGGAACAAGTTCTTTACTTGAAATTCGATGGATACTTGAATTTCTAGATTTAGGGGGGTTGAAGTTGGGAATTTCTAAATTTATGGACTTGGAATATATTTTCTGATCAGTAAAATTTGTAAAATTTTTAATTTCAGACTTTGGTAACTTGCAAACTTTAACTCGCTGAAGTAAACTTTCAAACTTTTAAATTTAATAATTTGCAACTTTCAAGATTTTTAAGATTGGAATATTTGTAGATTCACTAAATATGAAAGCACGAGAAACCTTAAAAAATTTTAATATTCAAAAACTTTCTAATTTGAGAATTCGTAGCTTAGGATCTGTTTTAGAAGCACGTTAATTCTAATTCGCGAGTACATCCCTTATTTGTTCACAAGAGTTCAACCACCTCAGCCTTTCAAATTAAAGCAACACCGAAAGTGTGCAATTCTATTTACATAAACGAGAATAGCTCGTTTTACAATATCCGTGTGGATTTCTTGCGATTTTAAGAGGATGAAACAGGCGATCCTGTTTTCACAGCTGCATCTGCGAGTCGACGCGTTTACGCGCGCGTAAAGCAAGCTTCATTCGAAAGTCTGCAATTCAGCTTGCGTGCTGACGTTTTAACACTTGCCATTCGTCACCGGTGAATTTACGCGGATTAGACGGAACAAATTGGAGTTGCGTTTTCGACCCTCCGAAGTGGATTTTTACTCGAACTATGATAAAAAAAACGTCTTACACGTTCTCCGTGCTTTTTCTCTGGCGCTCAATTTTAAACGATTCTTCGCTTCTTTTATATCACTTTGACGGTACAAGGTATTTTCGCAGTCTGAAAGAACGGTATAACTCTTGCTAGCAGAGTGACACACTAAATGACCAAGAAAATTACCTTCTAGGACTCTCGTTAATTACGCTTCTATTTTCCTCGACAGTCATTAATTATACCCAAACGGAGCTGTGTTCTTCTCTTTTTGCAGTCACTCTTACTGGCGAAACTACTATAAGGAATAAAAAGAGAAATATTCAGAGCCTTTTGAGGAAAAACCATCTCTCGTGTCAAAATGTATTTATCACGTAAAATTTATACTATAAAAATTGTTGACAGTGTCTTTGTAATTATTATTTTTACTTTCGATAGTCAACAGTAATTTTTTTCAAACAATTTGTTCTAAAGGTTACATTTTTTAACGTGAAAGTTCGCTTGATATTTCGTTTTTTAACCTACTGTTGTCTCTCGAGTATATGTTATGCTTTATATTGTCTGGAATCAATTATTTTATAAATTTATATACTGCAGATTGAAATTAGACCACTTCATTTGTCTATTTTTTGAAATACATCAGGAAGAATTCAATACTTTTAATAAAATTGTATTATCGGTTCAGAAGCTGAAGATCATTCAACCATCTACAAAATTGCAAACTAAACAAAGAAACCGATTATAATAGTGAGTAATAGTAAAATATAAATTGAGTGTACTACTAACTACAGCTTCATTTATCCTGTAACATCACACGGTCAATTTTTTCCGGTTATTGAAATGCCAGACGTCGAAATCCTCGGTAATTCAAGAGTAAAATTTGGAGAGCGGTATTATACAGATTTACTAACAACGGTATGCGGGTGTCAATGGTAATTGCAGTAGCAAGCCTTTGATGTCTTACCAATGCAGAGTTTTAAAGGTATACTGGAAGTGTTCGCATACCGACTGACCGCAATAGAACACTGGAAACAAACATGCAGCTTTCTGTGTCCGCTTTGTAGCGTCGGTACGCGAATGCGTGTTACGCTCGGCATCAAGCTACTCGTTATAACTAATGTTGAAGCACCCTCCCAACGGAATACACGCATGCTTGTAATAATCTGAAATATGATGGGGTCCATGGGTTGGTTAACTTGCGCTCGGATTCGCTACATAATTTTTCAGCGTTTAATAGACAAGAGGAGAGACGTTAATGGGAGGAAATGAAAATTGAGGCGCAAGTCCTGTAATGTTACCTTTGAAACTTCAATTATCTCCCGTTGCAGGGTTATTAATGTTAACTCGATTCAGGAAAATATATTGTTTAGCATGGTTCATTCATGAATACATAATTGAAGTTTAACACGTATGTATACGTATGATATACATATGCGTAGAGTTATACAAGGGACTCACATGGAGTCATTCCAGGGTTTGACTGCCATTTTGTTGAATTTATTTTAACTTCTATTATAGGTGCAGAGAATAACATTGAATTATTTTTAGTATTATAGAAAAACTGTTGTAAACGTTCTATTATATCGACCAGTCACAATAAAAAAAAGCAATAAGTGAATTCTATAAAGGATACTTAGAGAACTATAAAAATGTACTAGAATATATTTCTCTAAATGTTTCTAAACTCGCAACAGAACTACAAAACCTATAAAACATTCAGAAGCCATTAAGTAATTTAAAATGCATTACAAAAGTACATTGAACACATAAAAGCAAAGCTTTGATTGCAAAGAACTATGTAACACGTATCCGGGAGCGTAAAAAGTATAATAAACAGCGGCATTCTGATAGACGCCATTTTCATTCGAAGCAGCGGGCTTTCATTTATTCGGTGCTTCCGTGTAATATGATTCCCGAGGAAGATCCTCGCTGAAGATCAGGCCCACGGCGTTGTTTGCTCGATACAGGAAGAGCGAGGTAAATTTGATGATTTCATTAGTCCGCGTCTGTAACTTAATCATTCGCGTTGTCTGCACGAGCATGCTTCTATCTCTCTGTTTCTCGTACTTTTTTCTCTTTCTACGGTGTTCTCCGTCGTGCCCGGAAGTGGAGACCTCGGCTTCTTATCTACCGTGCATTAATCACGTCTCCACGGCCTACCCGGTTGAATTTCTTTTCGAGATAGTTAGATACCTGTCTGCACGTCAGCCCTGGAAGGATATAAACGCACGTATCCTTGATACGAGCGAGGCATTTCCGTGTAATTGAATGGATTAAGAACGACCGTAATCCTCTAGGGAAGGGGAAACCTGGCTACGTGTAAGGTATGCAGAATACCGAGACTCTGGAATCTCGTCTGAAGAGTAAGGCGCAACGTTCGTTGATATTTTAATTAATATTATACTTTGTTGCGAGTGAGGAGGGTACAGCGGTGATAGAGCTCCGTGGGGAAAATGAGGTAAGGAAAGAAGGATATTCCTTTCGCGATTATATTTCTTTCATTTCGTTCGTAATTGTATTCTTTCTCTAATAATATTTCACTGTAATTTAGAAGTAAATTTTTTAATTTCTAAGTTCATTAATTTCTCCACATTTCCTAATTTAGAAATTTCGAATTCTATAAATTCTCTGAATGTCTAAATTAAAAATTTCACAGTTCTTAAATTTGATCTAAATCGATAGCGTGTTTCTTCCCACACTCGAATCAGCGTGTCTGCTATAACAGGAGCAAAGGCTTCAATAATCCGCTTCTTCAGCTCGACTGAATCTCGAGGTAACGATGTGGCAAAGGTTCTGTCTTTGACAAAGCTCCGCGAAAAGAAATTACATAGAGATATGTATGTCAAGTGAAATTTTCTCAACTCAATTGCAGCCTGAGCTTGTTACGTAACACTTTGATCGTAACATTAAATTCAATGAATGTCAAACCGAAGCAGTATTTGATTTCCTTCAAATGTAATCTCTTATTTTTCTTATATCTTCTTTTTCTTTAACTACATATACTATTATTATAATAGACTTCAACTATTATTCGTACAAATTTTCTTTTCAAACTTTTCTACTTGAAATTTGGAAATTTAAAAAGAAGTTCTGAAAAAAATTAGCATTAAAAATTTTCAATAGCGAGTTCTACAGTAATGTCCTACAATATGCAATAAGTTTCGTATATCTAATCATAGCTATGGAGTATAATTTAATAAAGTTACCCTTAACTAGAAAAGTTACCCTTAAAAAGTGAATTCTACTTCCTGTCCGTAAAGCAAATTAAACTCTAATATTAATTGTAACAATTTGTAATACCCTAAAACGATCAAATTACCCTTAAAATAAATTTTGCCCATCGTCTCCCGGTTTCAAAAGCCATCATCCACGCAAAATGTCGCGAAAGTCTTAAAACTCGTTAGCAACGGAACTGGATCGATCGTTGGGTAAAGTTGAAGACCGATAGTTATCGACTCGTCCGGATCGTAAGGTAAAGTAAGTTCAATTAACGGTTCGATATTATTATTTGGTCGGCGCGTTACACGGCAGCTCGCTCGTTAACCGGGTGTTTACACCGAAGCGCGGGCAAAGCTGGGAGCGTTACGGGCAAGATTATTAAAGCGTTCAGCAGACAGGAGAAGAGATTACCGCGCGACACGTACGATTTTGAATACATTACCGTGCAAAACATCGACGTTAGCCGGCTGGTGAAATATTCGTGAAGCCATTCAGATGCTTCAACTATGCCAGACACGTTTCAGTCTTTAGGAGGGAGAAGTCCTTAGCCCGGCAGCGTGACAGTAGTTCCTCTCTTCTCTGCGATGAATAGAGAACGGCCATGAAAGCGGTATTGAAATTACGCCCGGTAATTTCTAACTCAAATCGTTAAAAGCTTTAACTAGTTACAATTAGCGAAAACTGTGATATTTGCCGACTAATAGAATTCCCTAATGATAATTAAATATCCTGCAATCTCTTTCGGGTTCGACGGAGGCAAGAATGTCAACCGAGAAAGCTTACCTAGGAATACCGCTGAAGCTAGAGTGCGTCCCGAATTAGACTGAACAACTACGTCAACAAAGTTTCTTCACCTACGTTAACATACCTATAAACAAAAACTGTTCAAACTGCAGTTTAATAATAGAAATCGATCGATGAAGACGTAACGTTGTTAGTCCCGAGCAAACGAGGTGATTGCACTCGGATATTGAGCTTGAGGTCCGTTTAGAGTTTACGAGTCTTTAGAATCCAACGAATATAGAAATTCGATCATTTCCAAACTTAGATGTTCAAAAATATGAAATCTTCAAATGTGAGAATTCAGAACCTTAAAATTCGAAAATTTTCAAACCTTTGAAAGAACTTTGTCAACCCTTAAGCATGTACCTTTTTCTACTTGACACGTAGCTCCGTTCGAATAATCGTCATTTTGTTAAATCACTAATATTCATCGATGTCTACCACCGAAGACATCGAACAGTGTCGAAAACGTCGATTTTTGCCTGGGGTCTCTCAAAGTTTCGCGGCGGCTGGTAGATAAGGACGCCGCAAGCCGATGACATCAAATAGCAGCAACACAGTATCATAAAGGTTAACTGAATTCCGAAGCATATACTGTTCCAAAAAGTTCTTAAAGTAAGTATAGCTGCAGGCAGTATATAAACACAAAGAACTGCTACTAAAGAAGCTGCGCTGGGGGCTACGTATCGTCGACGCTTCAGATATATAAGATACATAACAGAAAGCCAGGGTACTAACAATAGGTCTCTTGCGTCGCTGACTTTTCGGACTGATCTGTGGTATCTATAAAGGAGTATGGTCGGTGCTGAAGAAAGAACTTGCGACTTCGTTTCTCCGACTCGAGCTCTCCTCTTTTTTTTCAGGATCTTAGAATTTTTAACGATAACATTTACTCTTTTGCTGTTTAACTGCTTTGTTAGTTTGCTGTTTGGTTATTTTGCCACTTGGGCACTTTGGCACTTTGCTACTTTGTTACCTTGCTACCTCGCTACTTTTCTATTTTCTTACTTTGATACTTTACGCTACTTTGCTATTTGACTATTTAATTGTTTAACTACTTGACTGTTGGTATACTTGACTATCTGGTATTTGACTACTTCACTATTTCTGTTTTACTGTTAAATTCATCATTTCATTTGTCGAACCATAACAAAATATGTAACGAAGTTTGTTTATTTCACTGTATACAATCTAAGTTGATATAATCTATATATACATTACATACATACTTTATAATCTAAATTGTCATTAAAGTACTAAATTTATTTCGTATCTGAGCCACCTGGCTTCAGATTACGTATAAGTCCAATTAAATTTCATATTGAACCTTCATTTCATTTTTAGTACCGTAAGATATCATTTAAGACGAAGAAAAGAAGAGAAGAGATATCTAAACGGCACTTAAGTTCGAGTTACATAAATCCTCCATATGATGACCCATTTCTTCCGTACGTAGCTCTCTAGATATTTGAGTGTTTCCAGCTAAGCCGGACAGGGTATATACGAGTTCGTTCGACCTCTTTCGGATGGTGGTCTCTGAACGGATACGATATGTCGGTCGCGAATAGCCCAGGGGTACCACATACAAGCCGTCTATATAGCAGCGGAACATCTTCGTTACAGGCTGTAGGTTCGGTAGCCGGTAGGAAGTGGCGTGGCAGGGCGATTCAAAGGGCTAGAAAGGCGATGGTAGGAAGGGCCGTCTATTAGTTAGCCAGCAAATGCGCACCGCTGTAGATACACGTTAAGGCGTGCAATGTCGGCAAAGGAGAATGGAGGAGGCAGGAGAAGAGGGAGGGCATGTTTGCCGCTGAACCGAGGAAGTCTCGGCTTCTGTGACTCACATATGAGGGGAGAAACCAGTGAAAAGCAAACCTTTGGGTCCGACGTGGGTGTGCACCGTCCAAAACGGGCCCGCCCCGTTGGCTCCGTTTCTCCACGAGATTTCGCAAGTTGGCCCGAACGCTAGGCGTTAAGATGATATATATTATTCGCTTAATTAAGCGCTTGTCCGCGCTCTGAGCGTCCAGGCTTCAGCACGGTGTGCAAACTTTAACCGTGTGGAACGAGGGAACAGAGCAAGATCCGCGCCACCAGTTTCTAAGCCCGTAATATCGCGTACATCGTCGGACGTCGTGGCTGGCTTAAGAAACGCCGTCAGATTAGAAGCGTTAATTACGATACACGTTTTTGGCCGTTGGAAAGTTCGTTATCGCCGTCGCGGAGTTACCGGCCGGGATTATTTGGTGAACCGTTCGTCTACGATTCGCTTGAACGGAGCCAGGAAGTAGCGACAGTTCACCAGGTCCATCGACCGAGTCGTTGGGACGCTTGTACTTTAATTAAAAAGAAGAGAAAGATGGATTTCAATTAGCGTCGCTCTGTACGCCGTCTTGCGAACAGGTAACCATTCGCCCTCAACGAGGAAATTGCGAAATGAAAATTCAACGAGAATATTAAGGCATCGTTGTTAGAAATCACGGTGGAAATGGCTGCGCCGGATACTAGCTTTAGTTAAACACGAGTCGGCGATATAACGTGTGACGATAAAATACTGGATATAACAGCGGGCGATAAAATACTTGACATAACATGTCGTTGTACAACGTGTTACGATATATCGTGTGATACACGGTACATTCTTAATTAAACTATCAACCAATTCACCACTCTACACGATGAATGAAAATATATAGACATATGACATTCTGTTGAAAGCCGAGTAGTTAGGCAAGAGTAAATTGTATCGTCTATACTGATCTTTGGCCAAAAAGGTCGACGAGCACTAGACAGCCAATCAGAGCCAACTGCCATCTCCTCAGCTCCTAAGTACAGCAAGTTCTGTATTCGATGCTTCCACTTCAATAGAGTAATGAGATTAATTAACGCGGCGAGGATGCAAATGAAAAACTGATACTTTTCTAGCCTTCTCCGATCAGCAAACATTCGTCACAAGAAACAAAGAGGTCTAAAGGCGTTTCAGCTATATTGCACTATTAATCCGTTCTTTCGTTGGCTCGTTAAGAAAATCCAGCACTACCATTCTGTGTAAATGCGGTGGACGTTAATTGTTTCATTAAGCAGGTGCTTGACCCGAACGTCCATGCCCGGCGGGCAAAGTTGGTCGTGCTACGTCTTCTGAGAGCAGTTTCCTTGAACTAAAGAGGTTCGCGTACTACGGCGAGCCACAATAACTGGTGGAAACGTTTCGCGGTAACGATACACATCGAACACGAGGGAATTTAACGAGCAAGAAAACCGGGGAAACAAATCGTCGAATAAAAATGAATGAAAGTTAGCCGATCACCCTCGAGCGAACGGTGGCTTGGTTCGATTTAAAAGAATTTCCTCCCCGTTAAAAGAAGATCCGCTAATACTTTTAGGTCGAGATTGCATATCCTCGACGGATAATATAAAACTTAATAGAAGATCGCGGCAGCGAATTGTGCAAACGGCTTCTTGACTATAAGAAGATAGGAAGAAAAGTGTTCACGAGATTACCTCTACAGGGTGATTCTTCTGTAAATCCGGAAACAAGGAGAGGATAAATGCGGCACTAGCTGTTACCGGCACGCCGGTATTTGTCCAATTAAACGCTTGTTTAAGAAAAGCTTCCATTCAACGTGGGCTCACTTTCTTACTCTTATATAAAGATTTCTCGGCGATTGCCGTTTCTTCGGTCTTCGGTCAATCGTCGAAGATTAATCTATAACGCTCGATAACGGATTTTGCATTCATCCGATCAATCATACTCGGTAAAGAAAAGATTTGAAACGGGATAAGAATACTCTTTCTTCAAGAGTTCAAGCAGATCGGGGTAGCTGAAATTAGGGTAGTTTCTCTTGAATGGCTTATTCGTGCTACATTTAAACCTATCCAATTATTTTATTCCTTTTCAAAGGAGCAACGTAGAAAACAAGTTGTCACGACTTAATTAAACGCCCATACGCCGTTAATGCGCGAGATTAAATACCACCAAGTTGGTTACCGATGCAAGATCCTATCGGAGACCGTTCCTTCGCGCGAAAACTCGAATACGAACGATTATGTTCGTCCCGTATACCCGTTTACCGAACACTTTCGCAATTCTATGGAGTAAATTGAGGCAACATCGTCGACGGTGGGATGAAAACGCGAAATAAGGGCCGCTTGCGTGCGGAGTTTCCGCACCGATGCGATGTCTCGATGAAACCTACAGCACGGCGCATTAATTAAGAAACACGCGTTCACGTGGATTCCATCCACGCCCGGGACCACCACGATTTTCATCCCGTATTTGATACTAACGCGGGAATATTTCGGCGAGGATATTGAAATTTCTTGAGCAGAAGTACTCCGGTAAATATGTACACGCTTTGGCGAACCGGCACGGGTGACTTAATCGCGTGCACTCCGTAAACATCTCGAGTAAAATTACAATATTACGGATACTGTGGAATGCTTAATTAAATATACCAGTTGCGAAAGATAATTCGGTAATTCGTTTATCGATGTTGTGCTTGGGGATTTTGGAGGTTTGGAATTTTTTGGAATTTTGGGAATTTTGGACATTTTGAGAATTTTGAGAATTATGCGGAGTTTGGAATTTTTAGAATTTGAAGGATTTGGGAATTTTTGGCATCTTAAGGATTTTGGATTTTCTGAAATTTTGAAGATTTTGGAATTTTTGAAACTTTGAAGATTTTGGAATTTTTGAATTTTGAGAATTTTTAGTATTTTGCGGATTATGGAATTTTTAGAATTTCAAGGATTTGGGAATTTTTGGCATCTTAAGGATTTTGGAATTTCTGAAATTTTGAAGATTTTGGAATTTTTGAATTTTGAGAATTTTGAGAATTTTAAGAATTTTAAGAATTTTAAGAATTTTGAGAATTTTGAGGATTTTGGAATTTTTGGAATTTCGAGGATTTGGGAATTTTTTGAATCTTGAGGATTTTGGAATTTTTGAAACTGAAGATTTTGGAATTTTGGAATTTTGAGAATTTTTAGAATTTTGCGGATTATGGAATTTTTAGAATTTCAAGGATTTGGGAATTTTTGGCATCTTAAGGATTTTGGAATTTCTGAAATTTTGAAGATTTTTGAATTTTTGAATTTTGAGAATTTTGAGAATTTTGGGAATTTTAAGAATTTTGAGAATTTTGAGGATTTTGGAATTTTTGGATTTTAATATTTTAATGTTTTGAAATACTGGAGCTATCAAATTTTAAGTTTTCGAGATTCAACTTTAGAACAGTAGTTCGACATTTTTGAATCTTAAAAATTTCTTAATATGTTTAATACACAATATAACGAAAAATTTGATTAGTAAACAAACAATAATGCATCAAGTATTTTGATAACGTGGAAATATTCCGTCGTTTGGAAACAAGATATTTGGGGTTGCAACACGATTTCGAGCAAGCGTGGATCCCGCAGATAAGTCCTTAATTAATCGAATAATTTGCACACGGTTCGTCGACGATCGTCAACTTGCCACATACAGTTATCCGTCAAACGGCTGGTTTGTTGGTCCAACGCTGAAATTATGCTTTGTGAACTGTGTTAGATACGCGACTAATGTTCTTTGAATTAGGTTAGTAGATACCTTCTCTAATCGTGTTTGCTGCGGTTACGTAATAGCGCGTTTTCTTTTTCAAACAAAAGTTGTTACCTTATTTAACAGGAAGTGCTGTGAGTTACTTTAACTTTCGCTCGAGGCAGGAGTACAGGGTAGACTGCAGTTAGAGATGAAGAATAAAACGAAAGTTAGAATAAAGTAATTGAAACAACGATTCTCGAACTGGTAACGTTATTTGCTGAATAATGAAAACTACAAAGTTTGATTTCAGTTTAATTGGAGTAAAATAAACGCTACCAAACGTGATGTGAAAGTATTCAAAAAGAAGTGTTAATAATAAACATTTGTTCGAGGAACTCTTTAAGTAACATTTGTTATTGAAAGATTACAATTTTAGTATATATAATTGTACAAATATTATTTTTATATTATATAACAGCAAAATTGTAAAATTCTCTAAATTCAGAAATTTCCAGATTCTCATATAATTACATTTTCAAAATATTATCAAATTTCTACGTCTTCATCCTCATTATATTACATCCCCCAATTCCCACATTACATTTCCATATTTTCAAAATATTTGCTAGCACTCGAATTCTTCAATTCCCACATTCCCTTTTCATTACCACAATTTTTAAGTTCCCAGAAAATTTCCTAGTTCCAAGGAAACCTGTCTGCGCCATTGGTCAAAGACATATGATACGATTCTCGACCGCGAGTACCCGCCATTTTCCTTGCGTAAACCTGCCATATTCAGTGCCGCAATAACTGAACACCGGGTATACGATATTTTATTGGAAATTGTCTTCCTTTGCGGTCGTGGTCCCTGGAGCAATCCTATCTGAAAGTATTTCTAAATAAGAGGCACGCGATCGATGGAAGGTATCCTATCGTTTGACCTCTCGGATTCTGCGGTCCGTTTAAGCTACCGATGAACGGTTAGGTTAATCATAATGCTAGGTAAAAGCGAGGAGGACTACGGCGGATTATAACGGGGGCGAAAACATCCCTTGAAGCGGTTGTTGCGCGATGCGGATTTATTTTAGAGGGTCGCTTTTGTAAATGACGAGTGTTGTTGCTCGCGGCGGAAAGCCGCTGGTGTTGTACGAAAGGGTAGCGTTGGTCGAGGGTCGAAAAAAAGCACCCCTTTGCAAATCTACGATTCGACGTATAAATATGCCACCTTTTTTCTTGCCGTTTTACTTACCGAAATGCTTTTTGAATAACAATATATCGGTGTTGGGAATATTTGAAAAACAACATTGGTTTATTCTCCCTTTATTTCTTAATATACTCTTCTTTAAATTTTGTGCGTATTAAAATCTGAGATTCTTTAAATAACTACAAATTATTATTTTGTAAGTAAACCAGGGGGTGTTTTCTTATTTATCATAGTGTGTAAAATAAAGACAAACTGTGTAAGCTATAGACTGTAGATTTTATATAATAGTTTACTTATGCAGACCTCAATATGCATACATAAAAATATTTATAAGTGCATAAATATTACATACTACAAGTATGATTCAGAATCACGTTAGCTACCCTCAACTTCAGGGACACTAATTGTGAGATACCCTGTATATCGTGACATCTTTCGTGTCATATAAAATATTAAATAACAAATGCAGTTTAAATATTCAGAATTCGAATAAATATGCAAGTAAATACTTTTCTAAATTTTTGCTAGAGTTCTAATTTCTTATGCAAATATTTTATGCTCATCATCTTCGACGTGAAGAGTGAAAATGGCAACGGATAATATGGTTAGAATGTCAGGGAAAAGAATGGAAAAAAACGACAGCAAATTTGCGGAGCATATCGTCAAACTTGTCACGTAGTGTCGTAATTATGGGCGTGACCCGTGCTCGATCCGATCGATCCAATCTTTTAAATGATTGATTTAATAGCTTGAGTCGTGGAAGGGGTGGAAGGGCAGCATCCTAATGCAGAATACCAATGTTCCTTGATAACAGCGATTAAAAACCCATCGTACCGAAAATGAACGAAAGCGAGACGCTGTTTTCTTCTGTAATATCGTATAAATTTGCACCTAGGGTTCTTTAACAGTTTTGATGGTGTAAATTATACTGTGCAGTTCACTATGATAGAGTGATAATGTGATAGACTATACCGTGATTCAAATGTTCAAATTCTTTTGTTGGAATGTTTCGAAATTTTCATGTCTGCAAATTTAGAAATTTAGTTTATTTTATTTATTTATTTAATTTGTTTAATTTATGAATTGAAGGATTTAGACTTTTTTAATTTACTCATTGAGGGATTTAGAATTGTTCAAATTGAGAAATTAACTTAAATTTTTCAATTTACAAATTTCATAAAATTGATACAGCAAGGTTTCAGCCATTGCATATTGTCATAATTATTAAACTACATAAAATTCCACTCTATACGTTCTGTTAGAGTCATTACGAGTGAATGTTTCGTCTCGATTGAAATTCTCATCGGGTAACTTTAATATTGCAAATGCTGTCGTTCCTCGGAACACATTTGTAACTTCGCAAATATCTCGGTACATCTTCAAAAGCGCACGCAACGCAAGCACGTGTTAACGCCATTACGTGAAGCTTCGTTTTCCGAGAAACGAAAGAGAGCATTTGCTCGACTCGTTTCGCAAAGCGAACATTGGCGTAACTGTCTAGGGACTACGATAGGCCTAATGCTCTCTAATTTCTTCTTACGCTAATGAAGTCACTCTGTAGTCATCTTCGTAAAAGAGTTGAGTAAACGAAGAGCGAATATTTACCAGAACGAAGTGAAACGTTGAAGCAAAAATGTCGATGGTTTCTCTTTATTTGCGGTTTGCAATGGACTCTTCGTTTGCAACCCGTCGCAACGAATCTTGCGTGGAATAATGAAGACGTTGCATTCTTTAATGGCCCAGCTGTTTGTTCTCGGTGATATATGTAATTGTATCTTCAAGTGCTCGTGAAACTACGGAAGATGACATAAGTTTCCTCGGGAAATGAAACTTCGAGAAAAGTTTACGGAGAATAGCGTGAAACTAGCTGCGTCCGCTTACAGGTGATAAATGCAGGCTGTTGGTTTACGGCTTTCTTTGTTTTTATTGATTTAATGACGGAATAAATGCAATAATGAAAAAGGAAGTGGAAATTGTTTTATTGTCAGGGATGAAGACATTGTGGTATATTGGAAGTGGCAATATAAGAGGTGAGTCGTGGCTTGAAACTATTTTAATTTCTAAGTTTCTAGATTTTGGAAATTTATGGAAGTCGAAGTTTGTGGTCTTGAAAATTTCTGAATTGTCAATTTTTTAAATTTCTTGATTTCCTTATTTTTCAATTTGAAGACTTGAAAAGTTGAACATTTGGAGGTTTGAAAAGTTGAAAATTTTGAAGTTAAAAAATGTGCCACTTAACAATAAAAATTCTTTGAAAACAAAGCAGATTCATCGATACAATTAAATCTAAATCAAAGGCATTGCAGGTAATAATATAACTGACGTGCTAAACATTTAAACTGATTTGTACATATTGTGAATAATTACCGAATAACTGTTGAGCAGCATTTAATTATTCATTTTTCAATTAACCATGCGCATTCTTAACGCGCGATTAAAACTTAACGTCGAATTTACTGACGCTCATGTAAAACAGCAGCGTAACCGAAAGTAAAAATAGAAACGGTAAATTATGACGAAAGTTTTAAATTTGTAAAAGGATCGAGCCGCCATTTTGCCTGCAAATCCCTAAAGCCCGAACAATGCAGCTTTAATTCAAAGTTAATCTCCTCGTAAGTGTTGCTATTATAAGGTGTTCGAAGGTCGGCGATGTAACGTAAACACAAACTGTGTATCCTTACCCCTTCGGTGCCTCCACAACAAACAGGATAATCCACCGAAAGACAGCTGTTCCTGTTTCTTTTTTCCCTCCAACATTCCCGGAGGAAGCTGCTATAAAATATGACCGCCACGTGGCAAAGAAATTCGATTCCGTAGGATCTCTCTTTGAACGGCCGTGAATAGATTTATGGAAACTGGTAAGAAACAGTAAGATGATTCTGTTTTCTTGCTCTTCCGGTATCGCTTCTTAGACCGAGGTTATGGTTGGGGGTGTCAAAGACGCGTGTCTCACGTTCGGAGAAACTGACTACCTCGAATCGGTATCAACCTTTGAAGATTATGTTCTCTATTTCGAACATTTTTTGGGAGTTGCAGCCAATTATTACATTATAATTTTTTACCTATATTTATTTCAACCCCTGCTGATATAATTGTTTGCTAACGTCGAACATTTCTTGGGGGTTGCAGCAAATTATCCGATATAATTTTTTAACTAAATTTATTTTAATGCTTGCTGATATAATTGTTTGCTAACGTCGAACACTTCTTGGGGGCTGCAACAAATTATCCGATATAATTTTTTAACTAAATTTATTTTAATGCTTGCTGGTATAATTGTTTGCTAACGTCGAACACTTCTTGAGGGTTGCAGCAAATGATCGCATATAATTTTTTACCTATATTTATTTTAGCTAGTGACGTACACTAGTTGTGAGTCAAATCTTCAATTTTCTAAATAGTTATGTCATATACAGCTAGTTAATTATTACAACCATTTGTCTTTACAGCGAAATTAAAGTCATTGTTTTATTACAACACTGTACTAAACCAATTCGTGTACGTCTGATTTTAAATCTCTGAAACACGCTGTTACCATGTGATTACGTGATTACTACCCGCATCTAGCCCCGTTGGCAGTAATTAAAAGGCAATCAAATTTTTTTGCGGTACAAAGAACAGTTCCGTAGAGAAGGGACGTTCTGCCGTGAAAGGAACAAACTCACTTATTTTGCAAGTTTTCGAATTTTTTAATATGCAATAATTTTCCAACCGTTCAAGTTTAGTTTCATTTTGCAAATTTTCAAATCCCCATATTGGCGAATTGTCCAAGTTCCCAAAGTTTCCGGACTGCACTAAATCTCAAAGTACCCAAGTTTCGAAATTTTCAGACTATACTAAATTTCTTCGCTCTCAAGTTTCCTAATCCAAATTCTCAAATTCTAATCTCGAAATTCTCAAGTTCTTCAAACTCTTAATTTCTCAGATTGTCAAATTTCCAAACTCTGGCAAACTCACATCCTCAAATTCCTAAACTTTCTACCTAAATTCTCAAATTATTAAGTCCCGAAAAATCCCCGAGCTTCCTTGCCAGGTCATCCCTAGAGAAATCAGGATTTCCCCTGTATCTCTTGATATAACAGCGTTCTTTCGGTTTCCTAATATTCGAATTGCGTGTGAACAAAATAGAAAGGAAACGGTGAGCTCAGCAGTGGCGCAAGTGGAAGGCAAATTTCGGTCGAAAATTCGACAAACAGCACAGAACCCATAATCATCGAATGATGAGCTGTATCTGCAACGTATTTCGTGGTTGGTCGTTACTTCGCATGGTTATGATTAAACCGGCAAAGTATAGTATTCCAACTAATTGCATAATTGTATCGTTTAAGGGGACTCGTTTAATTTCTTCACTTTGTTGCGCAAATTCTGGTCCCTTAATGGTCTGGCGATTCGAAATGAAAGGGTTCGACAGCCAGCCACATATATCAGTCCCGAGAAATTCGAACCGTTTCTTCTACGGGTTTTCGAGGTGCCTAGATGAAATTATATATGGCGAGCATCGTTGTCTAAACGATGGAATGTAAATTCTATGCCGGTTGACCATAAACCGTAATTACACGACGGCCTGTGAAACCTCAAACCGAACTGACCAAAAGATCGCGAACGGAAATACTCCATTAATTTATTTCGAATTAACCCGTGGAAGAGTGATCTCATACTTTTTTGAATCTTCAAATTTATTCTCATTTTTTTACCCGAGGTTTTATGAATTAGGAGTGTAACCTTCACAATATATCGATCTAACATGACCTTAGTCTGAATTAACCTAATTGAATTCCTATTACAAATCTTCGTGGTATCATTCAGAGTAATAGCATAACTTTCATAGTATATTAAACTGTTATCGATCCAACATAACCTTAATCTGAGTTAACCTAATTGAATTCTATTACAAATCTTCGTGGTATTTCAGAATAGCATGATCTTCGCAGTATATTAAAAAGTAATCAACGTAATCTAACCTTAGTCTAAATTAACCTAATTGTACTTCCATCACAAATCTTCATAATTCTGTAACCTTTATATTGTATTAAAAAATTATCTATCTAACTAACCTTAATAATTAACTTAATTGAACCTCTATTAGAAACCTTTATAACTACTCAAAATGGCGACTTTCACGATGTATTAACTGCAAGCTAAATGTCAGCATAATACATCGATATAATTAATATTTCCCATTAGATAAAGTTTATACTCATTTATCTCTAAACAAAAAATATTTCATTCTTTATAAAGAATGTAGTATATGGATATAGTAACAGTGGGTTAGAGCTTTTATTTCGAGTCACGCGCCAACTCGTGGGTTGACATCGGTAGACACCGGCGTGCCACTCTGAAGATCAATGACACAACACTGATTACGTATCGACGAGTAAATATCGAACAAGCGAGTACCGTTCGCTTCCAATATCCCCAGGATCTTCATTACAGAGGAGTAACGTTCATTTTATATCAGGCAACGTAACACTTCAACAAGCCACGTGACGACCATTAAACGCCGCGATTCATTCGAAAGCCAGGTTACGAAGAAAAATGCGTGAACAGGTGCGAAATACGAGGCTGATAACGTATGCCGCGTCATAACTCTCGCCGGCAAGAGTAATGCTCGTGTCGGTCATAAAAAACGCTCGGCTTTGTCAGTATCGAGCTACTCGTCGAGCTTTCGTCGGTTTCCTGTAGTACAGTCGAAAGCAAATATCGACTTCCCTAGGGAAAATGTAGCAATCGAGAAGATGTGTCACTTCATAAGGATTTTGGAAATTTGAAAATTTACGTTCGGGTTTATGGATCTGGAGACGTGGGAATATATTATGGAATTTAGGGGTGTGTATGTGTAGAAATCTAGGAAGATGAGGTGGGAACTGAAATTTAAAGTATGTAAATTCTTAGGTTGTCAGATATTAAAATTCACAAATTTTCTCGACCTGAGATTTTTAGGTCTGTAAATTCTAAGACATCCAATTTTTTTGAATTCGAATCCCTAAGTTCTCAAATTTCCATATATCCAAAATTCTGAATTTCTAAATTTCCAAATCCTTGAATTCTAAATCCACAAGTCCCTAAATTCTCAAGTCCCTAAATTCCCAAGTTCCTAAATATCTAAGTTCCTAAATCCCCAAATTTCTAATTCCACAAATCTACATATCCACATAACCACTCATCCACATATCCACATATCCACATATCCACACATTCACATATCCACACATCCATACATCCACATATCCACACATCCACATATCCACACATTCACACATCCACACATCCACATATCCACACATCCACGTATCCACACATCCACGTATCCACACATCCACGTATCCATACATCCACGTATCCACGCATCCACACATCCACACATCCACACATCCACATATCCACACATCCACATATCCACACATCCACATATCCACACATCCACATATCCACACATCCACATATCCACACATCCACATATCCACACATCCACATATCCACACATCCACATATCCACACATCCACATATCTACATATCCACACATCCACATATCCACAAATCCACATATCCACACATCCACACATCCACATATCCACACATCCACATATCCACACATCCACATATCCACACATCCACATATCCACACATCCACATATCCACACATCCACATATCCACATATCCACACATCCACATATCCACAAATCCACATATCCACACATCCACACATCCACATATCCACATATCCACACATCCACAAATCCTTAAATTCTAAAATTTCAGAATCTCCAAATTTGTAAATCTCAAAACCCCCAAATACCAAAATTTCAAAATCCCCAGATCCCCATATTCCCATGTCCATCTCTCATTCCAAAATCCCCAAACTCTTAACCCACCCCTACGTTTTCAACATATCAAAAATTTCTAATAATTAGCACCCTGCATTTACCCCTTGCCTTATTTTCCCTAGAAAGGTCAGATTTGTTTCTGACTGTACCTTGTTCACCCCTACCTGCCCGATGAAAAAGGAAGGATTCGGTGGGATGGCCTGGCACCGTGCATCCAATATTTTATCGCCTCCCTTGTCATCGAGGCGCATTGTGGACCGCCTTAATGCGCGCCTCAACCATAGTTCAGCCGATGACATTTCAATAAACCCGTTAGGGAATAAGGTCAATCTGAAACCTGCATGTCGGCGTCTATCGAGAACAGTTAGACCAATACTCGGTTCCGAGTGTCTCATGTTTAAGGTCACGTAGGTTCACGGAATAACTGGGTCTCTCTTGTTTGAGTTCAATTAGAATCGCCGTTCAGTTAACCCCTATGGGGACTGCCGGGTAAATATACTTTCCTCTTTGGGTAAAAACTTCGCGCCGTTTCTGCTTAACTTTTTAACCGTTCCTTCGAATTCCCTTTATCGAGTTACTTGCTGCTTCACGATTCCGTATTGAACACTTCTTTAAGTATATATAGAGTCAAATCCGTTGTCTTCGCGAAATGGTAGACGATTATAAATATTTGATGGAAACTGAATAATTACATTAGTTCGCGAATCTTTAATCGCCTTTTAACGATGGTGCAGATTTATAGCTTTGACAGAAACTTTAATTTTTACACTTGCACCTTTTCATAGAATTTATAAAATTATGAATCTGTCACAACCAAAAGCACTCTATCAGTCAGGAACAATTAAGGTGGTCATAATTTAATGGTCAAGAATGTGTTCAAAAAACCATTCGTTAGCAAGAGCTACATCATTGACATATGAAAACTTTCTTTTGTGCGATAATTCGGTCCATTATACCCCGTTCATTGTCTCTGCGTGAATCAGCTTTCTCGGACAAAGAAACGAATTATTCTGAGAGTAGGAAAGCTCGACGAAAACGGTGACATTTCTCAACAAACTTGTTAGGGAATAAGGTCACTCGAGTCGGACTCTGCACTCGAGGCTCGAGGAACTCTAATTGAAATGCCGTCTCGTAATCGCACACCGCGGAATACCGTGCCACGTCAACGAGGTAATTTGAGGAAAACTCGACGAATCCTGCGTTCTTGGTGACGTGAGTCCCGTGCCCGTACCGAGCGTTAAATTGCTCGCGACAGTCGTTAACGTCCAAGCTGTTTTGCTTTACGTTACATGGCGAAATTAAATGTTCCTCGCCGTGTACTAAGAAGAATGCACACTGTACGATTATTACCGAGTAATTTCATATTAATTAATGAAGCTCGAATCATTAAAACTTAGCGAGGTTGCAGTTGTTCAGATGCTTCACTTTGTGCTGAAATTATCTATGGAAGAAGATAAATAAATAAGCATTTTACTATTCTCTATTATCTTGCATCTTATTTATTAATAATAACATTTAATTTAAATTTATGGAATATATTTATGGCGTAAACTTATGAGTTATAAGGACACACACTTTCGATGATCTTGATAGTTCGATGATTAAATAAAGACTTAAAAAATCATTTTCCTTATTGGAAAAACGATTAATATATTATTGTGGTATGTGTGTGTGTATGTACTATGTAATTGTATGATCGGCATGGGTACATAACATAAAATTTGCATGTAATGAAGATTGCTAAAAGATTGTCTTTTTGGGTGTGATCGAATGTTTTCGGAGCGAAGCGAGAAGCTCTTTGCTTCTTGAGAAATTGTGAGATAAAGACGTGAGAGATTTGTAATTCGAGAGGTTCCATTTGTGTTGCATTTAATTAATTATAACTATTCATACTTTGTTAATAAACTTCATTAATCTTTCTAATTATTAAATATTATTCTACATTATGTAATAAGATTTCAATGATAAGATATAAACGAATGCAATATTTTTCCTTAGAAAAGTGTCAAATCGTTTGTGTCCAATAAAGGGGGTGTAAAAAGGTGCAGCACGAAGGGCAAGTTCAGATTGAGAAATTAAAAGCTGTTACACGGCGTTTTTACGAAAAGCAACATACGGTCGGCTGTTCTCTCCAATTAGTCAAGGTCGTGGCAGAAATGAACCGGATGCAGGATCGAAAAAGGGGAACACACGTTTTTCTGCGGGGCTGCTGGAAAGTCACGCGCAGAAAATGGTTTTCACGTGTCAGCATGCGAGAAGGAAAGGAGCCGTAGGGAAAAGAAAAATAGAAGTTTTTAGACCTCCTACGGTTAGAGAACGACGGGTGGGGTCCGACGAAGGCAATTCCTAAGGTATTGTGCGTAAATACTGAATCAATGACGGCCATAAAGGCGACTCCAACGCGGTATTTAACGGCTTTTAAGGTGGCTCAAAGCAGCGCCAGCGAGAAGAGCGCCAGAAGACTCTCCTTCGTCGACGGTCGTTTTTCATTTTCCACCTTTTCACATCGATTTCCACGGCACAATGAAGTTTCAACGGGGCCGTTCTGCAGCCCGTTGCGACGAGAACGAGACGACGAGATCGAATCTGACCCTCGGAAGAAAGGAGAGAGGAAACGGCGAAAAAGAATACCGTGATTCTATGGAAAAATTGATATGTTCCGGTCTCGGGTGTGCTTTTCTTCGAGCGAGAAACTCGTCGAGTACTAGCCGATAAAACGGGAACCAGTTTACGACGTTTAACGTCTGAATTAATTATCAATTTATCGCGGAGAGTAGATCTCGCTGCGAGCACAGTACCTTTTAATTATTCACGAAGCCCGATAGTGCGTTGAAACTTGTTACGGTGGCTACCGCAATGAACCCTTCGAACACGTTGAAACAAGGAACCAACCAGGGGAAAAAAACGGTCAGCGGTTAGAGAACGTTAAATGAGACACTTGTTCGTTCTCTCTTCTCATTGATTTTTAATTGCATACAGACATTATCTCAAATATATACTAATTTCGAATTGGATGAATTTATTGGTTATTGACATAATAGGATACATGAGGCCAATTATATTTTCTGAAATTTCAAGGTTACTGATGTCATCAAATGTACATATTTCTACATTAATGTAATTGCATTGGTACAATGGGATATAAGGCTGGTTATGGTTTTGAGATTTTAAGGTCATTGATGCTTTTAGACACATATTGTGGAGTAACATATTCTACAGACATTATCACCTAGTAGCTTCATATTATTATTTAATAACTGAACATTTTAATGTTATTTCTTTGTAATTCAGTACATCAACATTATTGTAATATTTTTTTATGATACGTATATAGCTGTTAGAATAAACGTTCAACATGGCGCTGCACTACATGTCATAAAAGTTTGATTTTAAAGAAAAACGCACAGTTTAAAAAAATCGAATATTTTAGAGATTTAAACTAGATTAATGTGATAGTATCATACAACACGTGTAGTAGATTAAGTACTTTCCTATACAGTTGGATCAAAACGCGAAAATGTCCAGGTAGACCAAAACTGTTTACCGATACCATCGCGAACAATGGCGGTGCGCAAACAGCATTAATCACAACCATTACAGGACAACCTTTGTTCTAGGACAATGTACTAGAACGATAGAGTGTTGAATCAGGGAGGGTACGAGCGAGGAGGGGGGACGAACTACCAACATTACGGGCTCGCGCATTTCCTCATAGTTTAACCCAGTTAAGTTATTCGAAGGCAAATGTATTTAACGATAAATACCGCGCAATATGCGACGGATACATCGCCGGTTTGATCCATGTGCATCGATGTCTCTCTGATTCGTTGATCCCTGACACCGAGCGTCGCAGTGTTCCCGATGAGAAGGTTATTGCAATTTCCTATCGATCGAACCGCGACAATTTGGAAACTCGGCAGTTTGGACGGTGCATATAGCCAGGATTTCCATGTTTCGCCGACGGGGATCGACACATAATTCCCGCCAGCTAACTCAGTTCCGTTCTGCCAGTGAAATTCGCGGAGCATTCGTAGGCGGCTCAAAACGACAGCCAGAATTTCTGTGGAATTCGACGACGACGTAGACGTACCTACGTATCGTCGAACGTGACGTTTACCATCGACGATTCCTCCTCTGCCGTTCCCTCGAGCTCCTGATGACGTATGCATGAAATTGCGGGCTAGTTTATCGGCCGGTACGTCGATGTAAATTGTAACACGCGCGGCAAAAGCGTGTTCACGCTTGCAACTCGACCACTTGGCCGAGTCAAGCAGACGCGAACTAAATTTACGTACATTGACGGGCATCAAGGAATACCCTGGGAGAGTGTTTAGGTACCTGAAATTTCATTAGTTAAATGGACTATCGTTAACTTCGGAGTTACCCCCTGAATGCTAAGTAAACTCGTAGCCGAGAGATCGTCCGTTCGACTATCGATCCGTTCATGCATGTATTAACAATCGTTGCTTTCTTCAAGATTTACTTGATGATAAACACCAATCGCCTTCTAGATAACTTCCTGATTTGTCGAAGAACTAAATGTTAATTTGTAAATGATATACTGTTATGTTTCCATTCATGATCGCACCTGAAGTTAGGAATTTCAGAACTTAGAGTTTTGACAATTAGAAAGTTTGTAAATCTGAATACTTGAAACTTCAAAATTCGATAATGTATAAATACGAACTTTTGTGTCCTCATCAAGCAAGTATAAATTTCACCCTAACTTCGTCCTACACCCCAGTTAGAATACCCGTATGACCTGAGGTTTCACCTGATCATAAAATCTGCCATACTCCATTTGATAAGTAAAATAGCAACGTTAAATCGACCAGTGTCCCCAATTCAACAAAGCACGTTTCTGTTTAAATCCTTTTCCGGAGCTCAGCACCATCAACAAATCTATTAAAAGTTCGTCGAGCAGACTCGATCGGTATTATTCGGTCGTCAGGAAGGTATCCATCTTGCTCGTGGCTGGCAAAAGGGAGGTATTTTGAAAACGTAGCCACAAAAGAGCAAACTGAAGCCACCAGCGATCTTAAGTGTCGCTAAAAGCGGCCGGAATGGGACAGACCTCCACGAGGTTGTGTCGTCAGGTCGAGCACAGGTATAGGCACGGTGTCCCATGGGATAGGGAGGGAATACGTCATTTGAACCGTGCCATTGTCGATTTCGGTTTACAATGGGGACAGCTGAACGAGAGGACCAAAACATTGAGACATATCCCGTTGTTGTCGCTGTCACCGTTGATCCTCCCCACGGGTCGGACATTATTACAAAAATATTTGAAACTGCTCGATGCTTGTAAGGATATATCCCGCTCGTTGCATTGTGCTGGTACGCGCAACGCGTTCGAACTAATGCTCCTCGGTTGAGACTCGATCTGACGGAGGAAGAGAAATAGAAGGAAAGAGAATCATCCAGAGAATTCATCCAGGCAGACTCTGTTGGAGGTTTCGTGTAATTTTCGACTCACGCGGAGCTCAGGTATCTCGGAGCAGACAAATATCGGGGACACCTGCTCGAACAGAAACGATAGTCATTCGTGTATCGCGTTTATACTCGAATAATTCCAATACTTCGTGTTCGAATTTTACAGCCGAATTTTACTGGTATTTACACTTCGAATTTGAATCATACCGATGTTGGAACTCCTAATATTCGAATATCGTTTTTACGATAATTAGCTTTACTTTTTGTTCCACTTTGACAGCTCTGATTTTCAAATTCTGAATTTTCTAATCTTCGTACGTGAGTCTAAGGTCTCAAGATTGATAAATATCCAATTTAGGGACTTGAGAATTAGGAGCTTTGAAAATTGGGTAATCTCGACATTTAACATATTAACCCAAAGCAATTAAAGAAGCTTTAAAAGGTTCGAAAACATAAAAATATAAGTTGAAAGTAACAAGGGTAGAGAATTCAAAGAGATATCGCGAAGTGATGTATTTGTTAATCCGGATTTATTTACAGCTCTGAAAGTTTCATTTCGACCGATATTGATGACCACCAGTCAATAACTGTCGACAAGCTTTCAACTGGCAGTGGTAATTGTATTTACGACCGATTGCAAATGAGAGGATTAAAGATAAAACTGTAACTAGAATCTATGGAAATTGAATCGGCGCTGGAATCGTCGGATAATCGTTCCCATCTTTCTCGCTCTTTTTCCATTTTTTTTTTTATTTCGCTCGTTCTGTTATTGAAAACGCTTCGACGGCCGGATACGCGTTTTTCGCGAATCACGTTTTTTTGTAAATAAATAAATTGAAAGTAACGTTAATATAGTTGCGAAATCACGTCGACGCGAGATTACTTGAAATGTTTCATTGATTTCGTGCAACGCGTTACCGCTTGAAATTTAATTTCATATCCAGTGTGCTTGGACAACGGTAAAAAATGCAGTCTGCCGTTAATAAAAATTCGAACAGAAATTCTCCAACGATTTATGTTTAATCGTTTCACCTAAATCATCGATTTTCATCCTCGAAACTTCCTGTCCTTGATTTAGGGGATAAAATGGTGTAAGTCAAATTTTTCCAAATATTTTGTTCTGAAATGTAGCAAAATTCAGTGAAAAATTTGGACCGTTAAAAAACGTAAATCTATTTATATTTTAATTGGTAAAAAGTAATAAAACGTATCATGAACGTTTTCATTAAATACTCATACATGTACATTCTTTCATTAAAACTTGTATATCCTAATAGTCCTTCATCCCTCAAATAAATAAAAAAATAAAACATACGTACATTCAATAAAATAAAATCTTCAATGTTCGAAAAATTAAATAACTCATGTAACACCCTCAGTTATTTCCTCACACGTACAAGAAATAGTAAGTTCTCACAGCGAGGTGCAACATATTTTTCCTTAATTAAAAATGTATGTCGTATAAGATATTCAGGGCTCGTCGTTTTTATAAAGAAGTAAGTCACAATCGTCGGGTAACAACGACATGGCCGCAGGACTTTCACCAGAGTTTAAGAGGGCGAAGCTAAAGGAGAGGTTGGAATTTACAGAAGGGACGTTTCACCGCTGGAGATTTCGTATAATTTTGGCTCACTGGTCGCTCACGTTTCCTGAAAAATGTTTGGCACACCTGCAGCGTTACGTGATCCCCTGTGGTGACACTGTTCTGATCCTGCGAGCACCACGAACTCGTAAGGAAGACGTCAACGTTGAAAAAAACACGGTTGGAAATACATTTCCCTATATGGAAAATAATTACAAATAATAATTTAAGTCAATTTTAAGTTTGAGCAGGTTTCTTATATTATGTTGTTTGATATAGTAGTTACTTTACTCTGATATGATTCTAGACAAACCTAGCTCTCCCTAAAATCACCCTAACTTATAAATCTTCGAACCATATACTCATGTTCCTAACTACATTAAACTTCTGCATCGTCAACAAAATTCGCATAATTGTAACAATTTTTATTCTCTAATTTCTACCATTTCTAAGTTCATTTTTAAAAATGAACACCGTTCATGTGTACTCATTTCCCCCCGAGCAAAGAGACGGAACATTTCCGACGTAACAAGATGAAGATTTTCGCGGGCGTTGAACGGCGCCCGGGTGGCATTGGATCATCGCCAATGCTCCGTTCAACGCTATTTCCGGACTAATTCACAGAACAACCGTCGGAAAGACTGCGCCCGTAACGAACGTGGAGATATCCGAGCACGTAAAACGTTTCGAGATCAGCGTTCGATCAACACCTCTCGATTTCCAGCGAGATGTAATAACAGCGTGCGTTGTTCCCGCTATAATTAACATCGACGATGCAAACTGTACCTTACGAACGATTAATTAAACCGCACACCGCGCGTTCGCTCCTGGGACTCGTAAGCGGCGCGGCCACATTGTAATGAAATTGTGTTCCGATGATAAAGATACCAGCAGTTGCTTAACCTGCTGTTTCTCGCTGCGGTGTTCCTTTCATAGATTATCGGCACTTTGTTCCCGGGCATGCTGCGAATGCCGAATATCGGAGTCGGTTATCGAATGGACCAGAGCGATCGATACCTGCGCAAACATGCACCGGTACATACGTTCAACTTGGAAATCGTTACGAAGTTATAATTGTTCTAGGGATTTTCGTATTAGTGCCGGTGTCAGCGAATGGTATGGGTTATGACTGATGAGCGCCGGAAGACGAATACGGGTGAGAGAAGAAAGAGAAGAAGGACGAGAATTATTAGGGTAACTCAGCCGAATAAAGTGATTAGAATCGCTAATTAAAATGACTAGAGCGACTTAAATGACTAATTACTACGATTAGAGTGATTGAGTAGAATATCCAAAACTTCGTGTTACTAATTAGGGAAGCTAGAGCTGGTAGAGAGTGGAGTAAATAACTGGCGTGAGTGGAGCGAATAATTGGAGCGTATGGAGCAACAGGAATAATTAAGTACAGAGATTAACGAGCTAGGCAGAACATCTAACGCAATTGAAGTACTAGAGACATGGGATTAGAGAAATTAGAAGGTTTACGGGACTAGAGTGACTGGGACAACTAGAACAACTACAGCTTCTACTAATTAGAGTGACTGAAACATGTAACTAGAATATTTAAAGTGATTAACTATACCAGCTAAAATGGTTACACTAGAGCGATTATAGAACTACTCCTACTACCCCTCATTTCAGGGACCTATACTAGTTGTGAGACACCCCGTATAATTTTGTTAGAGAAAACGGGAAGGAAAAGAAAAGAAAACTCAGAAAGTAAAGAAACTGAATCTTATATTGTACATATACTTGAATAAAGGAACTAAAGAAATCTATCGCTTTCGTCGCTCTCTGCTACTTCGATCTGAATCTCTCAACCTCCCTCCGACTCGCACCCTTGTTTCTCCTTCTCACTCTCTCTCTCGCACTCATCGTTCATTCGTCAGCCCATTCGCTCTTATCATTCGCGCGCTTTTAGAAAACCTATAACAACTTACTTTCCAAAAATAATTAACTGCAAAAGCTATCTCAAGAATCCATACATCCCTAAAATTTTGATATCACCACGATCATACGAACCAGTGAAATTTAAATATGAACAAAGAGGAACGTTTCAAAGATTCGTGTAAAATATGAAGAGTCGTACGGATGCCGTATTTAATAGCGACGTGAAATTAATATCACGTCGCGTCGGTTTCGCGCTATAGTTGCATCTTGAAGAAGATTGAAGAAGAATCTTGTTACTCGCCCGTCCCTTTTCTTTCGGAGACGGTAGCAAAATTTCTATTAAACTGTAATCGCCGTTGTCGAGCGTAAAAACTGGAGAATTAGTTGGCCGTGGTTACCCCCGCTTCGAAAATGCTACGGTATCATCGATCTTGAAGGCAATTACGTTTCACGCCGGTTATATTTCTCTCGTCAACCATACAATTTCAACGGGGATGGTCTCCGGCAACGAGGAAAAGCAGCTCGTTCGTTGTTTATACTTGGGATGGGAAAACATTAAACAAGGAAATCTACTTAAACGAGCTGCATCGCGGGCGAATGTGTGGCATTAATGCGCGTTGATGGCGCTGAATGGAGCAATAAGATGGAATTCTTAATGCAACCACGGTAATCCAAATTTAACGGTAAACAATAACCTTTTTACCGTCGGAATTGTTGTTGCTGTTAACAATTTCGTTGTTCAACTGCAAATCTCGGTTGCTGCAAACGGTAATGCTATTTGAGGAAATCCGATTTAGTTCGAGAGTGAATTCACGATTCATTTTATGAAAGGAACAAAGGGATGCATGACCATATTTCAATTCAGACGAATTTTCGTTACAATCTTGTTTTCAACAACTTTTATCCTCCTTGTATTATAAACGACATAACGTATAAACGCTCTGCTTAACCTATGAATTATTATATTAATATATACTTGTGCCTCCTAAAAAAATATACCCAGATAAAATACCAAAAATTATTACAAATGTATAAAAAGTTTGTTCCAAAAGTTGTAAATAAAAGTTTGTCCAAAAATACGAGTATAAAGTCAAAAAAATGTATGCAAGAAGCTAATATTTCAAAGCAGTAATTAGCTGTGAGTTGACTGATTTTTGAAGCGATAGGATTTGCACTTCCGAATCGGTGAAAAACATCTTTGGAGAACGTTGTTTGTTTGCACTGGAAGATGTCTATCGCTCGAAGGAGGAAACAAAGGGCTGGAGGAAAGGACTACCCCCCAAGTAGCAAAAATCTACTTGTTGCGGTGTATACCTGAGGCGAATGGGTGGTACGGTATGTCCGAGTTAATTCATGCTCTCTGGGACAGACCAGATGGTCCGATAGGACGTTCTTTGTGGCATTTCGATGTTTCTCGGTAACACCCCTAACCGTGGCATAAGGTTAATAGAAACTTCCAGGAGAAGAATATCGTTATACCTTTCCATGGCGCCTTTGTAAAGGTGAATTTCCAAATGGAGCAGTCAAACCTAAAGACATGCATCCAAATACAAATAAAATTTACAAAATTCACTTTCTGTTGAGAAAAATATTTACGTATCTGATTTTATTGTGGTATATTTGTAACATAAGGTACTTAGAGATATTTTAAGATAGTTAATAATTTATTTAACTTTTTGTCGTATAATAATGTGACAAACTTGTGACGCACTTATAGTTCAAACATAAACATGAACCTTCAAAGTGAATTCCTGCTTAAACAGTTTTTGGAGTAACAGAGACGATAAAATTGCATGTACATGACATAAAAAATATGTAATAAATGGACGATGTTTACTGATACTTTATTTGACGATCGGAAGTTAAAGGTCGACAAAGAAGGGTGGAAATTTTGTATTGTGTAGAGAGATTATAGTAGAGCGCTCGTAACGGTGAATACGATGCTACAATTAACGGCGTACGAAATATACGTCATCCCACTAAATGAGCAATTTATGATCCCCGACGTTGTGCACCAAAAAGCTGGTAGGCGAAGTAATAAAGGACGAATCTGTTCAATAATCTGATCGTTAAACGCTAGGCTAGAGTGCCTGAGTAAACAAATAAAAGCAGCACGTCCCGTGGGAACCGAAATTGACCATCGACCCTTGACAACACCTTCGTCAAGCGAAATTTGCGGTGGACCACAACTATTGCCGCGGTATTGACTGTTTATTGCTCATAGAACAAATAGAAATACAAAGTATAAAATAGATAGACATTTATGGACTGAAAGAAAATTTTGAAAAATTACAACAGAAAGAAGTTTCTAAATTATACGGATTGTAATCTTGTTAATTTGGAGATTTGAAAGTTTTTTAATTATAAAGAGATTGGGAGCTTACGAGTTGAAAAACTTGAAAGTCTAAATTATACAGATGGGAAAGTTGCAAATTGATAAAGTTCGTGCACTTTCGCAATCGGCAATTTAAATAATGGTAATGTACAATGTTCTATAGATACAATTAGCTGATTATTAGCCCTCTGCACTTGGAAGTACACTCGTTAGTTTAACGGTATGAAATAGGTATTTTGAAATTAAATTTAGAGTGCTATACTGTGATGTATAAACACAGCGAAACACCAGTGGAAGTAACTTCAAAAGAATTCATTAAGTGAACGAAACATTGTAAGGTCGTTATCTATTAAAAATACAAAGGATAAAATAAATAAAAAAAAGGTTTGTAAAAATACAAAGAGTCGCGCACAAAGGGTTAACAAAAATGAATTCGGAGTATATTCTATATAGTTGCTTCTGCAGTTCTTCTACATAGTTGATCGTAACAAGGTGACCAAGCATGGCCGTGATCTGTCCGATTCCATCACCGATCCAGCGAACGAAGATTAAGCGAAAATAAATAGAGAAAGCGACACGTAACGATCGATGGGGCGGCTAGGTGCGCATAATCCCGAAGTATAAATTAATCTCGAGAGGTCGAGGATTAATTTACAATTCAGGATTACCGTGAAGCATCAACCCCTACCGGTGTAACCCCGTTCGCTGTCTGTTTTTCTCCGCGGCCGAAGGGCTGGGAATTCGTCTGGATGGGTGTACCATAACAAGAACAAGGGGGTTCAAGGGTGAATCGTGGATGATAGAGAACTAGAGGGGGTTGTATATCGCGTGTCGGATCGAGGCTCATTGTCTTGCTGTCAGGACCGCGCAAATATTGCCACCATCTCGAGCGTACGCCGGTATTTCGTCCATATATCTGTATAAACAGCCGTCCTCGCGCGTATTAAGGCTGGTACACGCGTGGTGGTGAATACGTGGGGCGCTACGTACGTAGGCACGTAAGTGGAGGGCTGGTATTTCTGACAAAGCTTTCCACGATCGTCACTCCTTTGACACGAGTACGGGGACTCGTGCTAGGGAGGATGACAAATCCTGCGCGAGGGATTTCCACGATAACCACGGCTAGCCTGATGGAAACTCGATTATTCTGTCTGGATCTGTTTTGAATCGCGAGACGACCGGCTGAAAAAATCTTCCAGGCTCGTCTATGTTTGATAAGCGACCTTTGTCCGATGCCTTGTCCAAATCGACAAGCTTCTGCAGTGATAAAAAATTTCGTGCGACATGTTTGATTGGATCGAATCAACGGATGTTCTTGTATACAATCAAGGATACGTCAGCGAGAAATATTTCGGGGTCTGTGAAATATTTCGCTGATTGACAAAGCTCTAATTATTTTGCCGGGTACGCTGCGACGTGGTGACACGACGATGTGTATTAATTTCAAATACGAATCGATGGAAAAAAGAATGTTCTATTTAAAATGCCTTGGTGACAATTTTTACCTTGGCGAAATATTCTTGTAGCCCATTTATCTTTTTACGGTCATATTCCGTTTATATTTAACTTATTTTTGCTAAGAACAGAATTGTAAAAGTTAAACTACGACGTCTGAAAACTGTTAGTAAATCATGTGAATCCAAAACTTGTGTTCTAAATACGATTTAGGTTCATTACAGTTGAACTATATAATGTCCGTTACTAGGCGGACTCAATATTACAAACCAAGAAATTAGTATTTATTTGAAAAAATGGCAGTCATAAAATTTACTCAGACGTTGTATTTTTGTCAATATCTATTTTTTTTCAGATTGTAACCATTCACATATCTATCTATATAAATACAACTACCCTAACATCATAAATAATAATTAATTAAAATAGAAAAGGAGGAAGATCAGAAGAGTCGTGAAGCAGCATATTTAATTACCCTGAAGCTTTAATCGTGTACGATTAATATCGAATAATGAAACACCATCGTCGAGTCTCTTCGTCCACAAAAGAATTCACCGTCGAAAGGTCTAACGTGTACTCTTGCGTTTCGAGGAATTAAATCGGCGTATTTAACGATTCAATATTTGACTTATGCTCGGCAGTTCACCATTATATTTGTACTATTACAACACTTTAATTACTTTTCAATCGATGCAGCTACGAACGTGCAAACTCAACGAAATTGTACTTTTATGAACAGTTTGATCGAACGAGGTGTTTGAACAACCACTAGACTTTAAATTATTTAAGCGAAGGTTTAGCTGTGGATGCGTAATCAGACGCCATTTTCAATTTTCAAATTTTCAAATTCGTAAATTATCACATTGCTATATACGTAACTATAGAATCTTTAAATATCTCAGATTCCTAAATACCCAAATTAAAAAATTTCTAATTTTTCAAGATCCTCAAATTTCAAAAGGTCCGAAAATTCTCCAAAAGAAATTGCTTGCAACCCTCAAGTTTCACGTCGATAAAACACGAGAAATTATTATTTCGTTTTTTACGTTAGTAAAAAGAAGGTTCACACACATGCACAGGAAGCGTGTGTGTAATTTTGTTTGCGTTCTGCCGCGCGAACAGACCTAAGCATTTGATGCTCGCTCACGGCGTTATTCAGAACGCGTGTTCTCTGTGTTCTACGTGCTCTCATTAATCCCGTGATTAATGCTACTTTCGCGGAGAGTTGGGAGGCTGCGTTGAAACAACGAGGCCAAGTTATTCGGGCAAAGCGAAACCAACAAACACGCTGCTTTGTGGCAATTACTTTTAAATATACTCCCGCGTGTTAGGTGCTGGCACGCACACGCGCGCGCGCTTTGTTGGTTAAAAGCGTACGAAGAGTTTTCGCCGAGCACCACGAACCGACTAGCGAGGACACCAATTGTGAGAGAGCCTTTCTGGAAATTAAACTCATTGGGAATGTAATTCCGAGTAATCAAGACTTCGCCAGGTTTCACCTACGCCTGACACGATTCGACATTGTTCTCTTTGCTCGCGGTGACCTTACTCTTCCACTTATTTCGCGAAAACGAACGCGCGTATAATTGCATCACCACGCAAATTACATAAAGAAGGTCCTGGTTACGCTCTAAAAAATCTCATGGAATAACCTTTAGTATACAAGCTGAGGTTTCATGGACCGTATCCTTTTGATACTATTCGGTAAACGTTATTTTGATGGGGACTTTTTTGGGTCAATTTTTTATTAATACAAACAGAATTTTAACAGTTGGACTAGATACAGTTTCAGAATGTTAAAATTTAAGAATGAGGTACTCTAATATTAGAGATCTAAATATTTGAACAATGTAGGTGTTTTTACATTTATATATACATATAATCGTGATTTATATAGTAACGCGTTATAACGCCAAATACTTCGAATCGATTACTCGATAGAATCTAGAAATTTAAAGGCTATTACCACCGACAGCGGTTAGCTAAACTAATTCTGAAGTTAGAATCTCTGCGGTTAGCAGACCCTGGAGCAATACTTTTCGATCAAGCCCCATTGTAAGATTTATATCCCTCCCTCCTGTATGCGGTTAAACTAGCCTCTATTTGAGGCTAGTTTAAGCAATACTGCTAACGCGATCGTGTAGGTATAATTCCGGAAAATATTTCAAAGCGTAATGTAGCTGGAGCTATTTACGTCCCGAACGGCCGTAGGTTGACCACAAGGGTAGAAGGGATTAGTCAACTACTCCTTATATATCACGGGTTTAGACCACAGAGTGCTAGCCGGCCCAAAGTATCTACAAGGGTATAAACATTCCGACCTGTCGGCCGCTCCGAATTATGGCGAAGACAAGCATGACGTGAAAAGGACGCTTTCTTTCGATGCTGTCTTTTAAACGATCCGTGTACTCGCACACCTCATGGAATCGGAATTTCTTCTTCTCACGTTACGATCGGTTGCCTAACGCTGCTCTTGACATTTCATCAACCTGATCGAGAGATTTACTGAAGGGGCTGTATCATAATATTAGACTTTTATTAATTTTTATGTTTCGTGTCCATTGTACCTCAATTTGTAAATCTAAACTTTGATGTTTTATTATGTACACTTTTCTTGTGGAGTACGACTTCATCACACGTTGCAGTGGATCTTGCACATGTTTGCTGCCATGGCGAAGATGTGTAGATAGATATTGTACACATATGTGTACATATGTAGATATGTACACGTTTAGAACCGTAGGTTTCCTTTGTGTAGGAACATGTATGCAAACTTCCCAATTTCGTAACTCACAAGTCTTTATATTTCCGAAGTTCTAGGTTCATTTTAGGCGACAGGTAAAAGTGTGTTACACATTGATATTATTATTAATATTATATAATACATTGGTATAAAATATTTTATTGCAAAATTTAAATAATACAGTAACATGTATAATATAAAAATATTGTATTATACACTTGAAAATTATAACAGCACACACCTGAAAATGTCCCTAATTAGCCGGTCAGAGAAAGTATACACTTCACCCAGCATAGTTAGCACAGTATCGTTAGCACAGTAAAATCACGTACTCCATATTTGTGCACTAATCGTCACATCGAACGAAAGCAAATTTAACCACAATTTGTCGAAATAAAAATCAACACGATAATTATGAAAAGCGGACATCCTGTATACATCAGAGTAACGAAACGTAATGTCACCAGTTCCTACGGATTAGCCGACTCGACGTACGATTTGTGTGGGATGGTCCGAAACAGAAAGTAAGAAGGAAGTTCGATTGGACGGGTCAAGCGTGGAAAATCTACGGTAAAACTTGACCGTCGCTTTGGGGATAAGTAGCTGTCACTTCCGTTGCGTCAGAGACAAGGTTTGCCAGCTCCTAGGACGTATCCGGTCGACGGTGTACGATGCAACGTCGTGGCAACCCACAGCTTTCACGGCTTTCGAGCAAATTGTGAAAAGAATGATGTATTGAGCCTGTAAACGGTGCGACATCGGGGCAAACCGAGTCCCGGGGACCTCCCAGCGTCTCCGGGTCCTCCAGAGCAGCTTCTTACATCCGTCTGGAGACGCGAGCGAAATTGTCTGCCCGCAGCAACCGCCCATTATGTCCATTGTATTCCACGGGAAACATAGTCCATCCGGACACGTACAGTCAGGAGCAGATCCGCCCTAAGAAAAATATGACGACCGAAAGGGATGGGGATTCGATGTCTGGCCATTTCTGAAGATATGAAAATTTTGGGGTGTAAGAATTCGAGGATATTAAGAGTATAGAATTTTAACATCTAATTTCTTGAATTTGGTGATCTATCAATATGGAAACATAAGATCTTACATATCTTTATGATGATGTTACATATCTATTGATGATTTGAATCCCGTGTTATAAACAGAGACAGAAGACTGTCGGACACTGTTTTGTACTATGTGTCTGGAGAGCTCCAGAAACGTTTTCATCAGGGTATTCAATCTCAATAACGTTGCAATGACATGTGGTATCGTATGTCTTCTGGAGTACATACAGTGCTAAATTTATAACATAGAAAATATGAAAATAAATGAAAAATTGATAAATTAATCGATATGTCTATGTGGACGATTTAAATTGTACCCACGCCAGTAGTGACTAGTGTCAGCCACCATCTTGTCTTTTTCATCGAGATACAATTACATTTTCACGTCCGTAGGAAGAAACGTAGTCCTTTCGCCGTTCGAAAACGACATCGCAAAGCAGAGGAGGAAGAACGAAGAAGAGAGATTTCTTCGGTGATTGGAACACCCTGCGGTTTATCTCTTTAACGATCTTTTGTGCCGGTCGACAGCCGAGAATAAGTTGAAAATTTGCCGCGTATCGGCGCAGATCGTATCGATCTTGAATGCTAATAAGGTTATAATTCGAGCCGAAACGGCTGGAAGGTGTTAGCCGACGCGAAGCAATTTGCAGTCGGATTCGGTTAACGTGCCTTGTCCCTCGGAGAAATTATCGCGAGCCCCTTTCTCCATTGTCTCCCTTTTTCTCGCCGAATCGCTCCTCCGTAGCCGAATTTCAAGCGACTTCATTGAAACGGGAATAACAAAGGTTCCCTGATTCCGTGACTCGATTCCGGAGTTCGAGCACGACTCGCGAACGAATTTAACGGGTTGCCTTTAAATGATATGAAAATTGAAAGATTAAACGAATGCGGTAATTTTCAGCGTGTCAGTCAACGTGTCAAAACAAGCGCCGTTCCTTCGAATCCGAGTTAAGCCGATTCGTTCCGTCCGTACCGTTCAAAATAATTAAAACACAACAATCTAGGATTCATTGAATTTATCTTATTTCTCAACGAAAATATTGTTACGTTAAAACACCTTTGTACTGCGCTACGTTCGTTAATCTATGACTATATTCAAACATTCTAAATGACAGACACATTTGCAGATTTATTAAAAATCATTCGTGTAGAGCTCATTTTTTTATGAATATATGATTGTGTTTTATTGAATAAATATAAGAGAACTATTAAATTATTAACATAACTGAACTACAAGGCAGGGAGTTTTTCGACGAGTATAATCGTTTTGTCCCGCCAAATTAATCTGAATCGATTCATACGAAACGAGTACCGAAAGATTCGTAGATTATTAGAGATCGACATAAGACGAACGATAACGAGATGGCCGAACGAGTTGGCCGGTGTTTTATAAAGCCGTTATTGGGCCTTAAGTGAATACGTAAGCAGTGGTCATTCATCAAAGCGTGCCAGGCTTGTTTCGTGTCCGAGCGGGCCTTGTAAGGCACGCTCGACACGGTTACACGGCTAATAAATAAGATGTACGTAAGCAGAAACGATTCCGATCGGCCATTTGCTCGCGAGCTACAACATTATGCGCGGCGTGTTGCGCGATTTCGATATTACCGGTATTTTGTACCGGCAGAGATACACGGGACACCGTGTATACACGGCGATCCTCATAATTTACAACAGGCGAAATTAACGTTACAGAAAGGGAAAAGGATATATATATGTATATATACATATACATATACACATATGTATATCGACCACGGTGTTCTCATTTACATACCCATGAATAATTATTAATAGCTTCTCGTTCGGATCTGGCCGAGTATCGGCGAGCGTTAACGAACGACACGGGGCAGACCTGGCACGAAAAGAATGTTACAAACGGACATTTTGTCGAAGAATAATCGCGGCAATGCGAAGTACGGAACGACGGTAACAATGCTTAATTGAATAATGATAACGTGCCGTGTTATGCACGATGAAACGTAGCGTGCATTATAGAAAGGTCAAACTGCGAACCGGTGGAAATCATTCGCAGGCAACGATAATATCGTTTAACGGTTCATCGAACATCGTAATCAACAATTGAACAAGATAATCACGTAACGATATTTAATTACCTGTGCATTATCGGCGCCGCGCCTTTACAGACCGGCCCGGAATACGAGCCGTCTCTTTCGCCCTGTTATTTCTAGCCGATTTGTTTGAAATATTTCCTAACTACGTCGAATAACGCGGTCATACAATAATAACAATAATATCCGCTGTGTAACCAGCGATTTCGAAATATTTTGACCGCGCTTCACGTTTATAATTGTACGGTCAATTAACGAGCACTGATAGAGAGACGGATAGGAGTAAGGTACGAGCAAGTCCTGCGGGAATTTCTGAATTCGCAGAGTTTAGTATTTTGGAAGTTACCTTACGAAATAGGGACTGTGGAATTATTTGATTTTGGAACTTGAGGATTGGGAACTTTCGGACTACACGCCATGGGTTGTTGAAATTCTGGAATCTTAGCATTTTTGGAACTTTGAAATTACTTCGAGTGTACACATCTCTCTACGACTATGCGCTGAATACCTAAATTCCCCAGAGAAAATAATAAGTGAAGAAAGTTAGCAGCACTCGTACAAATACCCCTCGAGTAGCACATCAAATAATCGAGCTGCCTTCATATCACCATTTTCATCAGAAGCAATCATATACGAAACATAATACGGTACAGAATTCCCTATAAAAGATCTCGCTAGATGGTTACACGGTTGAAGCAAATTTTTCTTAGAAGACGGTTGAATTCCCGGAGAGGTGCCTACGGTGGTCCCGAAGTCCTTCGGGGATAAAGAGCAAAAGAGGGAAGAGAATAATACGAGCGTGTGAGTGCTTTAAAATTCCGAAGTTAAATCCGGACACGTGCAGTAAATCATGGCCACGTTACGGAATCGTTCCCAAGCGCGGAACATCGAGATGACGCGGCACAGAGAGATCATTTCAGAGCGGATCACCAGGACCGAGTAGGACAACCGGCAAGGATGCGAAGAGGAAGAAAAAGGATTCCTCACGAGACGCGGTTGGCGCGAAGGCAGAAGAGTTTCGAGGCACAATAATAATTTGAACGCCGACCATATTTCACCGAGGCGGCTGTGAGTTATGGCAGTCGCGGCCGACGCAAATGATTTAGGTTTAATAACGACGGCCTGTCCGGGCCAGGTCAGCTCTGAGCATTGTCAGTGAAACGGCGGGGCCTCTTTCAGGGATGTCTCCTCCGGCTCCGTGGTCTTCTTAAGGTCACCTTTTGTTTTCCTCTTGAATCATCTACGCGTGGGACATAATTGGTGATGTGACTAAAAACCTGCTGATTCCGTGACTCGAAACAGTAGTAACGGTAGAACAAATGGACGAGAAACACGTTGTTTTAAATTATGGACAAGTTCATATCTACATCAGGGTGTGTCGCCTTTCAAATTTTGGAGAACAAAGTGGGGAGACTTTGTTACCTTCAAATTGAGGTGTTTACGACATTTTTTAATAATAGTTAAGAGTTGTATTATTGCATTAATACATATTTTACTTTAGTAACATTTATGCAGACACACAAGTTATTTGTACTTGCAAGGTTACATGGTTTTCGCGTTTCAATATGCTGTCTAAAATTTGGAAAGTATGACTATTAACCTTGTACATTTCAATTTTTTATCCTGTCAAATTTTAAAAGTATGAGTAAATTTAGTGTTACAAGTTTAGTGTTAGCGCGTAATATTTTACAAATGGATTAATACATCTGTTCTAGAAAATCAAATATGTGAACATGATTACATTCCGATTCTTCGACTGGTGTACCCATTATCTCCGAGTAAGCTCGAAGAAAATGGAGGATAAACAAGAAAACAATATGGTAGTCGCAAAGTCGCGACAAGTACGGTTTGTGTGGATCTTCCCCAGACAGTTCACAAAGGTACGAATAACGAAACGCAGAAATGTACATTCGGATCGTTTGTGCGATATCCTGTTCAAAGAAATTCGATGATAAAATCACCGAGTGTATCGCGTGTCTGTCCGGAGCGAAAAATTGTCACATGGCGCAAACAGTCGGCCGAAGTTTGCGTTTCCTGTGACTAACGTTCGACTATTGTCACAGCGAAAATAAACGGGCTAACATAGAGTTTCGTACGGCATAAAAGGTACTATCTATGTATGCCTATGGAAAAACAATCTCTGCTTTTAATCAAATTTTACATGACATTGGGCGGGGTTCGAAATACACGGTTTGAGGGTGCTTTCTGCGTAATTGGACTGGGATGTTTTGTTATTGGGCTGGGGTTGTAGAAAAATAAATTGGACTATGTTTAGATTTCTGAATTATATAATTTTAGGATTTGTAAATTTTGTAATGTTTAGGTTGAATTATTTTCAAATTCAATAACTAAATTTTTCAATTCCTATATGATTGAATTTTCATATTTCTGAATGTTCATATCTTTAAATTTCTAAATTTAATAATGAAGGATCAAAAGATTGAAATAGTAAGGAATTTAACCCTTTGCGCTCGAGAGGTGACTCTCGGTCCCCATTTTATTTAATATAATAATTTGAAACAAGCATTTTCTAATTGATTCTATAATACGACACGTGAGATGCATAAACATAGTGAAACAAACAACAGTGAAAATTATTAATAGAGAAATAACCTCGATAGAATTCATTTCAACTTTTTAACTAAGTTTTAAAGTTGCTGTTTGCAAATAGTCAAATTACCTTCGTGTGCAAAGGGTTAAATAATGAAAAATTTGGAAGTTTGTCACCTGTAAAATTTACAACCGAAAATAGCCCAAGAGTGGTATATCAACAGCCTACATCCAGATATGGTTAGAACACCGAATACCCGGGTGGTATTTAGAATAGAATCGACGCGTGACGATTTCTGGACAACTCATATAAAAAGAAAAAGAAGCGTACGATTCAGAGTAAAGGAGAAAGCTTGTCTAAACGTTCGAACAGAGAAGAGGAAGGTATCTAACGCCCACGGCAACGAGCTGGTTACAGCACACTAGACTGTCATGTTTATGGCCACGGTGGAATTCCGGTTAGTTCCCCTATAGTCGAACAGATAACACAATTTCGTGTCTCGTGCTTGCGTATCGGTGTTATTGGAACCGCAGAGCTGCGACCGTCGCATAAATATATCCTCCTTAATGTTCGAACCCACTTTCGACTCACTCATTTGCTTCTCGTTTAAAACTCGGTAGCGTACTTTTCTTTTAAGTTGATAAATCAACTAAATCGCGTGTTCATTCGTGGATAAAAGTGCACCATAACGCAACGTATATAGCCTGCATCGTTATCGCGTTTCAGAAAGTCACATTCTGGAGAAAGAACACTGTGTACCTTTTCTGTTAACTTTTAGCTGTTGACATCTTTACTGTAATCGAGGAAAAATAATTTTAAGCGATATTGTATCGTTTAGTCGAGATATAATTGCATGTTTTACATGGTCACGTAATTGTTTGTATGTTTGTGTGGAGCGTGCATGGTGGTTGAAATATAGATTTGGTTCAAAGTGAATACAATTGTGGGAGGGAAGGAAAATAATAATTTTGTAAAATAATAGTGTGCTATTTTGTGAAATAGAGGAGTTTGAATTCGAAGAAATTTGTGAGTCAAGTTTGGGTACTTGGAAGGTGGTCGATTTATAAATTTGAACACTTAAAGACTATGCAAGTTTGCATACTAAATGTCTAAACTTGAACATTTAAGAATTTAAAAATATGAAAACTTGAAATGTTTCACTTAGGAAATATAAGAATCTGAACAGCCTAATGTATTTGTAAATTTAGTCACGTAAATTTAAAAGTGCTATCACTCCTAAAACTTCTGATACTCCATGCATCTTCCAACATCTTCCAACGAATATCTGAGAACATTAGCCAGCGAAAGTGTAGAAGACCGCAGACAGCCGGTGATTTCACGAAGATAGGTAACGACAAGTCGACGCTCGCCTTAATCGCTCGCGAGTCGAACGTCAAATTACGAAACAATACCTCGAAGTTCGAGGTGTTCGACTAATCGGCGACGTTGAACTACGACTTAGCTGCTCGCGACGCAATTTCGCGAAGATTAGAGAGCAATCAGGCCCTTTCACGACGGATCCTCGTCGTTCATTCGATTCAGCTATCCCCGGAACGGTTAGGCGTGAGGGGATAGACCGTCCGCTTGCCACTTTCTTCGTAGGGAACATCCAATTTAATTACCACGTGGAACGGTACGAACTCGAGTTCTTGCTCGAAAAGCTTAGTTCACCGGGTCTCGCCGGAGGAGAAACGATTTGTCTTTGCTCTTTTCACACGGTGTTACTTTCCGTGTCCCTTCCGGTGTCGCTAACTTTCTAAGTCAGTTATATACGCGAGGTTTACGCGGAAGCTTATTGTACATTCGGGTGCAATGTACGCTTCCTTTGGGCGGGGACACCTATATAGATCAATTTCAACTTTACAAACTCAACAATTTTCATATCTCTTAGTCTAAGTTAAATTTACGAATTTTTAGGGGTTTCAATTTTAGAACAAATTTTGAAATTTATGAGTTCCGAGGTACTCTTAAGTTCTCAAAGTTTGTAAACGCGTAGTTTTTAAATAGAGTCTCAAAATTCATAGATCCTCAAATCTTTGTTTTACCAAATTTCTACGTCTTCGAATTCATACGTCTGTAAACTAATTTCCCAAATTCGACGTAAATTTCTAAATTTGCAAATCAATCCTCAAATAAATCTGCAAGTACCTATATTCCCAACCCACCGAATCTTCAAGTCCTCAAAAATCATTAAAAATGAACCGGCGAAGACGCTCTTTCTGCTTGGTCGCCATATTTTTCGCGTGGAAAGCAGATTTCGCGGAGACTCGTCGCGACGGCGAAAATAAGGGCTGGCGATGGAGTGAAATTTTTTTATATACTCTTATTCCGTAGAATCGAGATTGATCGCCTTTTCAATTAAATGACATCCAAGTTTTCTCTAATACTTCACCTTGGGTTGATAGCGGCGCGCAATCCATTCTGCTTTATGGTGGTTAGCAACTGGAAACACGTTTCCGTCACTGTCTTCGCGACACGATACAGTTCACCGTCCAGGAAATTTTAAACAAAAGACAAAGCACTGTTCACCGACTACCATTACGCTCCGAAAGTTTTAAAATGTACAGACATTTCCAAGAATTATTACGTGCTTTGTTGCTGTTGATAAATTTGGATACCATGCAGTATTAATTATCAGCGAACTCACGCTTCTCCATTTATGATCGAAGTCTGCGAAGTGAACGTAATCTATAAATCCGCATCTGGTAGATTACGTGATTTATGTTTTTAAGCTTTGAAAGCATAAACATTCGTTGTTCAATGCAGACTTTATATTGGTGTTTCATCTAATAGGGATGATACTAACTTCTTCTCTCATAAAATTTTCGAATATTCTTTGTATGTGGGAGAATATTTTATCATATACAGGAAAATACAATTTTACTTTGAAATTTTTTAACCAACCTAATACGTGTTGCAAACAAATATTTTTACAAAGAAATTCTCAAACTTAATGATCTTCGAAGATGAAGAGCTAGAAGATAAAATGAACCAACCTAATACTTGTCGCAAACAAATATTTTTACAAAGAAATTTTCAAACTTAATGATCTTCGAAAATGAAGAGCTAAAAGATGAAATGAACCAACTTAATACTTGTTGCAAACAAATGTTTTTACAAAGAAATGTTCAAACTTAATGATCTTCGAAAATGAAGAGCTAAAAGATAAAATGAACCAACCTAATACTTGTTGCAAACAAATGTTTTTACAAAGAAATTTTCACACTTAATGTTCTTCAAAACTGAAAGCTTCTCATTCTTCAAAATAAAACATTAAAAAAAATAATTTTATATATTCAATTTATTTTTCCAAGAAAAATAATTCTTAAGAAGAAGAAGAGATAGCATCCTTTTCCCAGGTGTATTACGATTAATGAAACACTTTGTAAAAAGAATCCATCAAGTACATTATTCACGTGAAAGTATGAAGTTTATCGGGATTCCCAAAGGACGTTCTCGTTGGAGGATAATTAAATAGGAAGCACGGTGTTCTGAAAATCCTTGAAGGAGCGTCTGCTCATCGTCAGAGCGAAGAATTCGCGAATATCATCCCATACACACGAGATACTTTCAAAATAGAGTACGCCGGCCTCATTAAGATGCCAGCGAGTAGACTGACTTCCGTCAACTTTTAAATCCGAATAATTCCACCTCACCGTGAAGTTGCCTCAAAGTAGTAAGTCGAGGAATGTGCAACTTTATAATTTGATCGCCGCGGGTTAAGGAGAGACCATAGTAATTTGCGAGGAGGCACGCGTGAAAGTTTGCGATATTAATTTGAATTTCCAACCGGGGATTTCGGCAATAATTTTTATCGGGGTGGAAACAATCGTCGATGGCGATCAAAATCTACTTAGTCGCCGGGCTTACCGCCATCTTACGTCCTCGAACGAGAAAAAGCAACGCCTGGAAACGTAAAGGATTGGCTATTATTTTTTCGCGGATAACCCTCCTGGCTGGCTCTCCTAAGTGATGTACGAGCCTTCCAAAGAATTCCCACGAAAAACTTGATAAAACGGCAATTTTCGTGTCTTATTTCTCGGACGATCGTTCAATGTTCTGGTTAAAAAATGAAACGCACAGGATTTTACGACCCTAGTGGCTACCATTGGATTATTCTACAATTGGCCGATGATGAATCGTCGAATTCGTAAGCTATTAATGGAAGAATTTATGTGGCATATTCTACGTGCAATTACGGAGGTTGTTAAATTAGGAGAGGCAATGTGCTGACTTCGAGGGATTTTGCGATTCTAATCTTAGTCGCTGAAATTTTGGGATGTTTGCTCCGTTGATGTGTTTGGAAGATAACTTGTGAGATATGTCTCTAAAAGTGGGTGATTTACGAATTTTCAGGACTTATAGTGCTTGTCGTATAATTGGATCTTGATGTAACATTTTCTGATTTCCAAATACTTGGATTTATAAATTTACGTAGCAAAATTTCGAAATCTCTAAGTACCTAAATTTTCAAATTCCTACATTCCTAAATTCCCAAATCTCCAAATACCTTAATTTCCAAATTCTCACATCGCCAAATTCCCAAATCTCCAAATACCTTAATTTCTAAATTCTCACATCCCCAAATTCCCAAATTTCCAAATACCAAAATTTCCAAACTCCCATGCCCCAAATTCCCACATCTTCAAATACCTTAATTTCCAAATTCCCACATACCCAAATACCCACATCTTCAAATACCTTAATTTCCAAATTCCAACATCCCCAAATTCCCAAATTTCCAAATATCAAAATTTCCAAACTCCCATGCCCCAAATTCCCACATCTTCAAATATCTTAATTTCCAAATTCCCACATCCCCAAATTCCCAAATCTCCAAATACCAAAATTTCCAAACTCCCATTTCCCCAAAATCCCAAATCTCCAAATACCAAAATTTCCAAACTCCCATTTCCCCAAAATCCCAAATCTCCAAATACCTTAATTTCCAAATTCCCACATCCCCAAATTCCCAAATCTCCAAATACCTTAATTTCTAAATTTCAACAACGTCGAAAGATTATTAAATTTTCCCTTCTAACCATGTGTGTACAATCGCACACACATGTACTTTGTAGCCAAATTCACGTTTAGTTTGAAGATCAGAGGCCGTTAATAACTACCCTGTGATTTCGTGAAAAGCGACCGCGAAAACGTCCATGAACCATGCCCTTTTCTCTATTGATGCTATCTACGTAGACGAGTTGGACGGTTCTTTAAAGAACGCTTTGAAAAGCGAAGCACCGTTCGATGTAGCGAGTAAAATTGAACTTCGAATCGTGGTACGTTTTATGGATGGTTCGTTGATGCTGGCCGACTGTGTGACTATCAAAGAAAAGCAGCGCTCAAAGATCTTCGACTATCAATGATGTATAAAGACACGTTACAACTGCCCTTTTAGATTGTATGTTATGTTGAATTTTGCTTCCTTTGACAGATTCTTTTACGGTTATATTATCGACAGTAGGATCATTCGTTCTGAAGTTAGAAAATTTGGGAGTTTAGAAATTCAGAAAAATAGGTATTTGGGGAATTTGGAATTTGGGAACGTGAGGATTTGGAATATTTAGAATTTGGGGAATTTGGAAGTTGGGAGCGTCAGAAATTTGAAATTTTTAGAATTTGGGGAATTTGGAAGTTGGGCGCGTGAGAAATTTGAAATATTTAGAATTTGGGGAATTTGGAAGTTGGGAGCGTGAGTAATTTGAAATATTTAGAATTTGGGGAATTTGGAAGTTGGGAGCGTGAGAAATTTGAAATATTTAGAATTTGGGGAATTTGGAAGTTGGGAGCGTGAGAAATTTGAAATATTCAGAATTGGGAAATTTGGAAGTTGGGCGCGTGAGAAATTTGAAATATTTAGAATTTGGGGAATTTGGAAGTTGGGAGCGTGGGAAATTTGGAATATTTAGAATTTGGGGAATTTGGAAGTTAGGAGCGTGAGAAATTTGGCACATTTAGAATTTGGGGAATTTGGAAGTTGAGAGCGTGAGAAATTTGGACTATTTAAAATTTGGGGAATTTGGAATTCGGGAACTTGAGAAATTAGGCATATTTAGAATTGGGAAAATTTGGAATTCGGGAACTTGAGAAATTTGGCATATTTAGAATTTGAGGAATTTGGAAGTTGGGAGCGTGAGAAGTTTGAAATATTTAAACTTTGGAAAATTTGGAATTCGGGAATTTGAGGAATTTGGAAAATTTCGAACCTCAAAATATCGTAATTCGAAAAATTCATAATTTCAGCTTGAGAAGAATAAAATTTGAAAATCTTAAAGTGTAAAAACCCAAACTAACGTCTCCAAATTCAAGCCTCCGAAAATGTAAACTTTCGAGGTTACGTAACTTGAAATTTACTCTAATTAAAATTCAAAGATTTGACAATGTATACCTTTAAAAACATGTAAATTTCTACCTCGATTTATATATGGTCCATTATATTTTTTGCAAGAAGTTAATTAAAGCGAGTCGCAGTAAAGAAGATTTTATCTATTCCTTGTTTCCGGCTGAACAAGCCCGCTCGCTAAGAGACACTAAAATTTTTGGCTTACGAGCGTGACTTTATTAAAATTCTACGTCGGAAATTCCTCGAAATTATATGTTAGCCATGCAACGAAAGCACCTTATCGTCTTCCCTATTTTCCCTTGGTTCTACTTTTTCTAGCTCATACATCATGATTTTCATAAAGAAGCTAAAGCTCGTTTTCATATTTAATTTCAAAAACAGAAAATTGAAAGAAAACGGTAATTAAAGCACATTTTTCTTTTGGTGAGTCATACCATTGTGACTCATAAACGCATTTGCTTTGACGAGCTGTTTTTTTTATGGTGAAAGCGCAGGTAGGTACCTCAACTACAAAGCTTGCCTGAAGTATTAACACCATTGTCAACATCATCTGTTGAACTCTTCTATTCGTAACTATGCAATTGTGATTTATAATTTGTTTATATATTGATTTTGGGTATCTCGCATTTCATTTCTGTATTGGTTGATATATTTACGCATTAACGATATTTAACAAGTGAATTATTAAACTCATTGTAGTTTAATATTTGAAAATGAAGGCAGAACCATTTTGAAGCTAATCAGGTATACAGGGTGTTACCTGTAACGCTACTCACGATTTTTCTCCCACTTGCAGCCACCTTACGAAAAAAAGTTTAGAATAAAATTTGCAGGGTATGAAGTGCACAATAGATATTAGTAAAGCAAATTTTGAAAACAGTTTGTTCTCTTGGCAAAGTCAAGGTCACCTTGGGTTTTTTAAATAGGAACATACATTTTAGTAGTAGCGTTACAGGTAACACCCTGTATGTATACATATATATGTATATATAAGGTAGAACATGTAGGCTACTTGAATATTCTGATTGCACAACAATCTTAATTATTAACACTGGAGTTAATTTTGATTATTAACACAGAAGTCGATAATTTTATACGTTATGTCCACCGAATATACTACTCCATATGTGTATTACTTCATATACGCTCTGAAGTAAACCCTGCATAAACTCTGGAAACTACAGAAAGAAATGTGCGCCACATGACCGAGTCCAATAAGTTGAAGAATGTCAACGTTCTGTCCAACGTAAAAAAAGTTTAATTCACTATTCACGTAGAGGAAGAGAAATAATTCCACGGCATTTCTTTCCACCACGAGAAGTAACAAGGTGCTAACGTGCCGCGGCATTTATCGGTTTTGCCATCTGACTCTCAGATTGCCAGAGGCTAATAATTTTTCACCACGCTCGCAGAAAACGCTGGACTAACACGTGGCGACCGCACGGACGGTGTGCACACCAAAATACAATTACCCCGAGCAGATTGCAATTTTTCCAACTGGTCGATTACTATAGTTCACGAAGCCGGTGGATCTGATCGGAGGTGTACGTTAGTATCGAGCTTTACGATCCTTTCGCCATCAGTAGCCGTGAATTTCACCCTTTGTGACGCGGACATTAGTACCGTTCACCCTCCCTTTCGACTCGCGAAAATATAAGCTGGCAGAAATGGCGGTAGGGTTGGCTCGTTATTATGAAAAAAGCGACCATATATACGGAGAACGAACAGGGTGGGTTAAATGCAGTGGCAAATTATAAATCATCTTAACGAGCTTTTGATTACCAGAGCTTTTTATGCGGCGGGCATAAAAGTGTCACCACCGATCGAAACACCTAACCTCCGTTTCACCCTTGCGGTTTCTGAACCTTATCCGCGTATTGCACTGTCGTGTGCTTATGGCCGGAATTCTGCGATAATCGCAATATGTGGACGTTCAACCTTTCGTATGTACGGTTAATATTGCTGCGATCTACGGCTGGTCCCTTCAAACAACTAGTTGGCTATTTGCAAACCCTCCTTTTATTTCCTCTGCGTCACATAAAGGGAGTCTTCGTTATATCACAAGTTAGACTAATTAGTGAACTTTTTGTCATTTTGGCGTACATGTTCCTCATTGCTCTTCAGTTTGCATTTGGAATTTGATAACATGGGTAATTTTGTAAAATTTAATTAGGTCTTTGATTCCCATATTTTGATAACATCCTTGCGTTCTGTAGCTTATGTCGTCAATAGCTTGATGTCGACAACGTGTACCAGTTGATTATAGAGTTAGTACTTGTACATCATTATATAAGTCCATCCAAAATGTCAATATAGTCTGTACCTTCATCTGTTTTATACCTAATTAGTATAACTATTTCTACCGTGGTCATCAACAACATACATCATGAAGCTAAAACGATATAATACAAAACCATTGAACTAATTTTATTCGATAACAAACTGCTAGTCAAGTTTGATCTTAATAGCCAACGAATTTGTGGATACTAATGACTCCTTGTCCAAACTGGAAATTCTAATTACGTACTTCTCCACCAATCGAGATTAACAAAGCAATCATTATAGGAACGTCTAAAGAGGTGCTTGTTTCGTAAACAGCAGCAATTGGAATTGTAGTAATTATAAGGTTCCGTCTTCGAGGAAATTAAGGATTGAACATAACGAGGTACTATACTTAGCAGTTTCATTGGAGAAAAATAAGATACGACGACGGGGAAGTGGCCGATGAAAAATTCGCACCTTTTGGTCGAAGAAATCGAGACACTTTTCTTCGGGCAACATCGAACGCGTCGATACGACAATAAATACGTAAAATGCGAGGCTCGAACGCGATCGCCAATACCATAGACTCTATGGGATCGGTAAACATGTCAACCGAGAAGTTGCTGGAGAAGTGCACTTCCCGGGGAACTTTCAAAGCACTTTATCGGGATTTTCTCAACTCGATGGGGATACACGGGAGTCACCTATCAACTCCCTATGGTCGTTGAATCAAGACAATCCTGCGAGTAAGGAGCCTGGTAAAAAATGGTCGTGCGCGAATTTATCAAACGAACGATATAATATACTTTCGAGTCTAGTGTTATACCTTCAAGCATTTTACATTGTGCAAACTTGGATTTTGGGAATTTAGGAAATTGGAAATTTAGAGAATTTAGGGAATTTAAAAAATTTGAGAAATTCAGGAATATGGAATTTGAGGATTTTGGGGAATTTGAAGAATTTGAGGGATTAGGGGAATTTAGGGGTTTGAGGAATTTGGGGATTTGGGGATTTGGGGAATTTGGGAAATTTCGGGAATTTGAGGAATTCGGAAAATTTGGGATTTGGGGATTTGGGGGAATTTTAGGAATTTGGGAATTTGGGAACTTGGAAATTTGGGATTTGGGGATTTTGGCATTCCGTAGAATTTAGAGAATTCGGGGAATTTGAGGAATTGGGGGAATTTGGGGAATTTGGGGAATTTGGGAAATTCGGAAAATTTGGGATTTGGGGATTTTGGGGAATTTTGGGAATTTTGGGAATTTCGGAATTTGGGATTTGGGGAATTTAGGAATTTGGGGAATTTGGGAATTTGGGAATTTGGGAATTTGGGAATTTGGGATTTGGGGATTCTGTAGAATTTAAAGAATTCAGGAAATTTGAGGAATTGGGGGAATTTGGGGAATTTGAGGAATTCGTAAAATTTGGGATTTGGGGATTTTGGGGAATTTTGCTAATTTCGGAATTTGGGATTTGGGGAATTTAGGAATTTGGGGAATTTGGGGAATTTGGGAATTTAGGAATTTAGGAATTTAGGAATTTGGGAATTTGGGAATTTGGGAATTTGGGAATTTGGGAATTTGGGAATTTGGGAATTTGGGAATTTGGGAATTTGGAAATACAGAAGGTTTGAAAATTTATTAATCAGCTAAATTAAAACCAATTTCCAAAATAAATTCTTCATTATACATGTCCCTCTGCTACTCTAAAAAGAGTGAAGTTTACCTAATATAGCTCTCGATCATGCTTGCCCAATAACATTCAATAAAACAATAAAAGAAAAAGATTGGTAAATACACTAAACTTCGCATGCCAATTAACAAAACCGACTACAGATGGTAGATACCAAATACAATATAAATGTAAAACCCTAATTGTGCCTAACAGCGAGTCTATTAGCGGATAAGTGATAAGCAAATTACATAGTAAGTTTTAGGGATTCATTTATAGCAACCACAGCACAGACGTCGTAAATAATATCACGATTGCCGTGCAGTTCCTGTGTGCTTCGCGCAAAAAATTAACGAGAGTTTTGCACCTTACCGGTTGCTCGATGAAATATCGAGTAACGCGTGTACGATGTCGTCTGGATGATTTAAAATGCATGTTCTTTCGAGAAGTTTGCTCGCGTGGCTATTACGGCAATCCGTAAATCAACCAGTTATTCCGTGAATCTTTAACGCTTTTGGGAATTCGTGCTGTTACGTTTATAATAAGCGACTTCATATTCAACTTCACGATTCCAATTCTGCGACGGTTCTGCTACGTGGAAAACATACTGAGCTTCGATTAAAATTGTACACGTCGTGCATTTTTCAGTTTTTCGTTGAAAATTTAGTTGAAATCCATAGGGCAGCTTTGTAACACGTGTTAGAATATTCTACTCGTGTTATTTCTTGCTTCTATTGTATAAAAAATAAATCTAATTTTTTTTTATATTTACGGACAAGTACTGATGGATAATTATACTTTTACATTATTTTATTTTTACATTACGTTGGACTTACAATAAATTATAATTATTCATAAACCCATCAAATGGAAATATTTCCATTTGCTGCATCACATAGAGAAGCTCTAAATTGATTTCCACGCTGCATTGATGGATAATCATAATATATTCAACGTCATCATTCAAGATTTAATAGACTAGAACACTAATCATGATAGAATATAATACTCTGTAATGACCTAAATTATAAACTAATCCATTTCAGATATCAATACAAATGTCCCACAAAAATTCATACTTGTTCATATCACTGAACTTAAATTCATATAAATGAATTTATATAATCAAACTCATATAAATAAAATCTGTTTTGCAAGACCAAATAGAATACCCCAAAAAAGAACAAATAAAAAAGTACAAACATTTATATAATTCAAACATGTTGAAAATTGTGACTTTGTATCTATAAATGATTTCGTAGTAGATGAAAGTCCGATATCCAGGGAACTCGTAATTTGCGAGTATTAAGGGACGTATCCAGGAAAGCGGGTCGATGAAGAATTTCAAGTTTACTTAACGATAAGGAGAGCTGGCGGTGCACAGGCAAAGTGACCGTCTAACTATCGATAACCCTTTCGTTTCGAAAAATAACAGTCATGCTCGCTCACGAGCGGTCGGTTTGGCCGGCGATATAAACACGCAAACCAATTTTCCAGCGGGCAGAAGCCCCTTCATCATTATTCTCGATATAATCTCGCGGAAATCATATTGTTCCGGAACCGACGACTTATTACGGCTGTCAGTAGGAAATCGCTGACGTAACCGGTTTAATCTCCCACCCCTGTTTTTGGTAGACGAGGACCGATAAAATGGCGCCGCTAGAAATCAGCTCACCCCCCGCTCTTAAAATATTGGCCTACCGTTGCGGCGAGCGCATAACTATAACAACTAGGACGATCATTGTTGAAAACGACACCGATACATAGTTCGTATCGGTGCTACCACCACCGTTACCATCGCCACCAACGTCACGGTTCACCGTTTTCGAGCTATAATAGAACGATACCGCTGGAAGTCACGGGGTGGTTAACGTTTAAGGGCGTTAGAGGGTGTATGAATTATGGATCCAGAGGGTTGTTTTTGCTGATTCCGTAGAGAAAGAGACGGAAAGAAAAACCTCCTGACTCGATAAACTATGACGTTTCCCGAAAAACGCGTTAAGAAATCGGTAGGGTAATGCGGCCAAAAAACAATCGAGCGACACAATGGGAAAGGGTTTCACCGGGCAAAATGACAGTTTTCTTTCGCGACTCTTTCGCGATGAATGGAACGATCGAGTCGAAACTAATATTTGGTCTTTTTGTTTCGACTGCAAATGTCTGAAGTGACAATTCTGGGAAGTTATAACAAAATTGTAAATGATGGAAGTAAAGAAGGGAGATTTGCATTTAAAATTTTAAGATTTGGAAATTATAAGAATGTGAGAATTTGGGGATTTGGGAACTTTGGAAAGTGGTTTCAAAAAAATTTGAGAACTTGGGAATTTTGACAAATGAATATGGTAATTCGGCTGTATGGGAATTTGAGTTTTTGAAGTTTGAAAATCTGGAAGGTAGAAAATTTAGAAAATTAGCACCTCATTGAGCATCTCAATCTTCAGCTTCTACCTCACGACTGAGAAATACACTATAACCTTGCGATAATTTATAAAATTTACTATAATTATACTAAATTCAAACCAAAACAGCAAACCAACATACAAAGATCCTCTTGTAAACACCTACCTGTGTAAACACCTAAGTGTATAACCCTACTAAATCATCGATCAAACAAGAAAGTAGCCGATACCACCGGTTGCTTCCAAATCAAGTTCGCTAATTTGTTGCAGTTCCGATATAGAAATTCCTGTGTTTTGGGAAGAGATCCGCTTGGAAGTTAAGGGAACTCCTTAATCAGGATTACGCGTACTCGGTCAATGTCTTTGTTTGAAAACTTGCGATGAATCATACATGCTTTCAACTTAATCACGTAGTCCACTTAATCAACGAAGAGCCCTTCTCGGCTGAGCGATCGCGGATAATAAATGAACACAGTTATCATCGTTCGAGGCACAAAGGTGCATGAAACGGCAAACACGCTCTTAATAACACGGGGAACAACTTTGTTCGAGAGACAGAGGTTCAGCGATGTAATCGCCTTAAGTAATATCATCTGTTGAGGTGTGGTAAAAAGATGGCATGTTTCGAAACTCGTTACGAATTTAATCCTTGAATGGTCGACCATCGAACTGTGTCGAATTTAACCTTTATGTTTCGTCACACGAAGCTGGTACATTCTATAAATTGTTATAGCTCCGTCGATGATAATTAGCTAGTAGAAGCATATATGATTATATGGTGCATATGATTTGGCAACTGCATATAAAATGGCTCGTACTAAATATCAGATAGCTTTCGATGCATTGAAAGTTTAATGCACTTTAATGATACACGAGTACGTACTACGAAATAATAAATGTGTACTTATGCATCAATTTAAATGAAAAGTTTGATATGCAACAGCTTAATATTTATATGTATAGATTATTGTATTTAGTACACTTCAAGCTAATAATGTCTAATTATTATTTTAAAGAACGCAACAAACACGTGTTATTAAAATAATAGGAGCTCGATCAATAATACTTTCCATACTTCTAACAAGTGCAATCGTTCGAAATGCATTCGCGCTGATCAGTGACATAATAAAATTATTCGCAGTCCCTAGCGGTCCGCCACTGTGCAATAATCTTGTACAATTTCTCCAGACGAGAATAAATCAAGATAAAACACTTTCTAATAGAGACGTTCGCGGTTCGTGGCGAGCGTAGCATTAAAATGGTGTTGGTGCGCAAGCTAACCTGCCCGTTGAATTTATGTACATGCAGTAAATAATAACTAACGCACGGTTCCCCCAAGTGTACATTAAATCGGCGATACATGTACGAATCGACATTATACGCAGCAGGGTGGAGGTGCAAAGTTCTCATTACTTTCCTGGCCCGGTCGTGGTCTATGGGACGAAAGGGGCTGGCACCGTATTATTTATTGCCGCAATGGTTCGCCAAACTTCTTGCGAACGAGGGGCCGACTCTTGGGGTTGACGGTGAATTTAAGCAATCCCATTTTTTATCCGACTCGCATAGAGAGGATTCTCTTGGTCTAGCAAGCACAGACTCGATGACGGCCCTCTCGCTACAACGAACAGCCTTTTATTCCTTTTTCTTTTGCCACTTTCTCACCCTTCTTGATCGCGACTGCCGAAACCGCCTTGTCCTTATCATAATACATCTCGACGGAAGATGTGCAAATAAATTCTGGGTTAAATGAACGTCGTTTGGAAGGATCGCATAATTAAGCTAGGATAAATCACTGATGGGCTACACCCTCAAAATGTGAGATATTTATGTTTACGTATTTTTCAAGTACTGAATCATTAAATTTTTTAGTTTGTGAATTTTCAAGTTGAATACCTTTATATTTCTAACTCTACAAATTTAATATTTTTATATTTTTCAATTTGTAAATTTGCAAATTTGATATTTCTCTAAGTTATCAAATTTACGCATTCAAGAATAAAAGTTCTTGAACTTAAAGATACTCAGATTCCTAATTTCTAAGCTCGAAAGTTTCTAGCCTCCAGATTTTAAAGTTTGTAAATTTGAAAATGTATTTCATTTACTCGGAATGTTCGTGATCCTCAAGTTGCAGCGAAGGTCTTAAAACTGTGGCCTCCTTATCCGCCGCCATTTCCCTAAGTAAACCTACCGTACTAACCAGCGTATGGAACTTGTACACATATTTTTGCCCGCTCCTCGGAACACCGAAAGTATAAGCACAAAGAGAAACAAGTTTCGAATTTGCCTGTTACTTGAGCGAAAGAATGCTTGAACCGTTTGTCCAAGACAGGCGGGGGAATGTTTCTTTATAGAAGAACGGGTAGAAGATTTATCGACGATAATCTTAGTTTTTGTCAGGCTGGCGTAGGATTCTTTTGCCTCACTAAACGCAGACTCCCCGACGACTCTTTCACGACATAAAGCAAATTCATCCTCCCTTCATTGTTGCAGCTCCAATGGTGTAAAACGACGTATCGATAACAGATGGCTATTCATTTTTTTCTGGACGTGTACCACCAAGTGAATAAGAAACTCAAACATCGTTTTTCTGCTCTCGGAACTGCTAATAAATTTTCAAGAATTTCCACTTCTGCGCACCTACACCTATGAAAATGTGGTTATACATACTGATCTTGATAAGTCAATAATCGGACAAATGCATACAAATAATTGGATAAGGAGTAAATAATGATAAATACTTTGAATTGTATATTTTATGGAATTCATGTTACATATGTAAGTGCTGTAACAGAAAATAATATGATTTTATTTGAATAAACAAAAAGTACAAAAAATACATAGAATTTTCAGTGTAGAATGTATTGGATGAATGACACTAATTTCATGATAAATTTTATACACATATATTCGTTACTAATAATAGAACTAATGTAGCATGTAATACATGGTTTCAGTTATAATCCTGAAGTGATTTAGTGTGATACAGACAATTCTTTAATAACATTTTCGTTTATTTAATTAACATAAGTACATACTATAACAGTTCTAAAGAGAGTTATAAGCGGAATTATGACATGTGATCTCGTTTCCGGTCATCGAATGTTACACGGTAAAACGTTATCTCGCAACAGACGCGTAACGAGCGATCACCTTAAACTTTAACGAAACCAATTTAACTCGAGATAAAAGAGTAAAAAGACGACTCAAAGGTTACAGGAGTTTCGAATCAAACGACGAAGCAACAGTTTGTAGAGAAAAGGAAAGAACAAACTGTTTCTACAAATTAGATCAGTGATGTATAACTGTGTCTGATGGCTCTATACACGGACCGACAAGTGGCGGGCATTTGATGACACTGGTAGTTAAATTAATTTGACATTTTGAAATTTATATATTTTCAAGTATGTGAATTTTTCTATTTCTGAAAGGATAAATTTTAGAATTCGTACTACTCTAACAGCAGTTCAAGAGTTGTAAAGAATTACCTAAGAAATATAATTTTAAGTTACAAGACTCTACCCATATCTTTGCGCAAGTTCGGCGATAATCAATCCGTTGATCAGTCGCAAAATCGGTGTGGTCCGATTATCGGTGTCTTATCTCTAGACAAGCATCTAAAACGGCGCAGCACTTGAAACAACCCCGAGGCGAGACGTACCTAAATCTATTTGGTGGAGTCGTAAAGTGGGTTTCCGTAAAGATAAGGATCTTTGGAATTTATTATGGACGCATACCGTGCGACTGAATCCAACAGCAGAATGCGATGAACCATCGCGGAAATAAGATATCTCCTGTTTAGATGCGATTCGACGCCCAACTACGTCGACAAACACGATCGACGCCTCCACAAAGACTAGCGTCTACGAGGAGCAAAGCACACACAGGGGAGCCCCTCGAGCCCCATCGGGCACCAGGGTCAATTGAGCGTCTCTATGCTTCCCTACCTGCTGTTATACGAACGAGGAATCCAGGAAAGAGCCGATAATACCTATGACAACCACAACCGGACTTGCTCAAAATATTCACTGCGCCCTAGCCTTCAGGCAAACTGCCAGCGTATAAGTTTTCGTTTCATGAGCAACAGTTATGCTCTGGCGGAATCATGTAAATTAATTTTACTTTTTGGTGAATTGTTCGTAAATTGAGGGACCAATAGCTTGATACAGCCAATGAGTTACTCTATAGAAGTTAGGTTAGGTTATCGACATGGAAAACGATGAACTGTTAAAGGTGCATAGAAGTTTGGCAAATTTGGGCATTTGAGTGTTTCGTTCTTTGGGAGCTTAAAAACATTTCGGTATTCAATTTTCAAATATAGAAATTCTGTAGTGTCAAAATTCAGGAATGGAAAAGTCTGCAGGAGTTTAAAAATAGAGAAATCTACCAATATAGCTAACCAATAGAAAATGTAAAATCTATAAATTGATCAATACAGAGAATTAAAAGTGGGAAAACGTAGAAACAGAAAAGTAAAAAATATTTGAAACATAAATTTCACATCCGCAGGTTTCCAAACGTATTTGTATTTCTCAAACATCACAAGGACGCTCTAACGGGACAAACAGAATGCGACATTATTTCGCAATTTTCTGTTTCCTTTATTTTATTAGAATTTGCTCGAACCTTTTATCGTGACGCGGTGGAAAGTTGGTCGGAATCTCGTTACAGAGGACGGAGTTCTCTTTACGAATGTACAACAAGCGTAAGACAAGCAGAGAACGGTACGACAAGTTCTTGAATATAGTTGCGGTGTTTCAGTTCAGGACGGATTTGAATAATCTCGTGGCCCTTCGTGTTCGACTATTACGAACAATTCAGTTATGTCGTGTAAACCGTGTATCAGAGAAATTACAGGGAACAAAGAGGAAGATTAACTTGCCTCTCGTAAATTTCATCGCTGTACACGGCTGAAAAACGCAATAGTGTCGTTAAATTCCATTCTTTGTAATATTCGAGTCACTTCGTGCAATTTGACCCTTTACGGAAATTCCGCGTTTCACAGAGACCGCAAACGATATACATACCGTGTTACGGCAAGTTAAATCTACTAAATCTACTCGTGCAATAGTTTGAGTGTCGGAACGATTGATAAGGCAATATTAAACGAGCCGTGTGGACATGACTGATTCAGCACACCCTTTTAACGACCCTTTACCGTTCGTGGCTCACGCAAAACTTGACTCAGCACTTGGCTCAAACGTAAATAATAGCCCTGTTTCGATAACTAATATATACCTACAACCGGAATACCATTACTCCTCTTTATCTGTGTTAGGTCTACCGTTCAAGATGGTCTACCACTCGCTCCCATAGTACGAGTTCGGGGAAACTAAGGATCTCAAACTCCTAAATCTTCAAATTTAATGTACATGAAAATTCGTAAACTTGTAAATTTGAAAATGTTAGAAATTTGAAAATATAAGATGTAGAAAATGTCCGATGGTATATCGTTGTCGTATCGGTATCTAAACAAAGCTTAATATCCGTGTCCGTAAACGAGAATCGAGCAAATATTTAGTAGAAAAATGCCAACAAGATAATACTCGAAATAGCGCAGCGAAAAATGAAGGAAGCAGGATGTATTTTTCCAAATACTCGACGTATTCGCCGACAGAAAATGAGGAAGACGGGTGGGACAAACAATAAAGCTTCCCGTTTCTACTTTAACTTGATGCTCCAAGTTCTCTTGACATATTTTATAGCAGTCTAGCCGTTCCCTCCGTAGAGACTCGTATCTAACATACCGCACAATTCAACTCTATCGGACAAACTGTTTTCAAGCACAGAACAGAAGTCCCTGCGGAACAAGCGAGGAGGATAACGTTTCGATAAATTGCAGTACTATGGGAACAGCGAACATTTTCATTTCGAAGTCAATTACGCAAATGGAGATCGGCCGGAACTAACTAACGGAACTCGGTTCTTTACGTAATTTAATTCCTTCCTCTGTTAAATATCAGTTTCATCGGATCGTAACGAGACAATTTCATTAATCGAAGCCGGTCAAGATATTCCTTTTACGTGAACAATATTTGATCGTGTTTCGCCAAAATTCAACTGTATTGCCTCTTATTTTTCTTTCTCATTATCATTTTTTTTTATACGCTATTCCTTTTCATACGGGACATTCTTAGCTGTTTAACTATTGTACATTATTTTTAATGTAACGATTTTGCATGTTTTAGATTATTAAATTCATTAATTGTTATGTTCAATTTAAGTCATAAGATGTGCACGATTTATCATGTACAGTCACAGGGTTGTTCGATATAACCTGGTTCGTAATTGCAAAATCGTACAATACATGTAAAATTGCAGAATTGTCCAATATAACTTGATTCATATAATTGCAAAATTGTTCAATATAATTTGATTCATATAATTGCAAAATCGTACAATGAACTTTGATACATCTAATTGCAGAATTGTCCAATATAATTTTCCTCTTATGACTGCAAAATTGTTCGATATAATTTGACTGCAAAATCGTAAATTAAATTTGAGTAACATAATGTCAAAATTGTCCAATATAATTGTAGAATAGTTCAATATAATTAGATTCATATAATTGCAGAATTCGATAAAGTTTAATTCGTTGCAGATTATTATTAAATTATAGTTGCAGAATTGTCCAATAAAACGGAATACATATGCTTGCAGAATTGTTCAATATAATTTGCTCATTATAATCGAAAAGTTGTCAAATGTTCCACGCGTGGAGGTCATTTGCGTTATTATCGCTGAAGGGTTTGGAAATCGGCAGCGAATCACGTGGATGCAGAGATCCGAAACTTTACTAAACAATGACGAGAGTAAAGCAAATGAAGCTTCTTCGCCCGAGGATGCACGATGCAAATTAATTTAGCGGCTTAAGTTCCTTGTACCGGCGGATTCGCGGAATTTAAATTGATTCCACGGGAAGCGTGTTATAGCTTGTCCGGCGGCAATTAAATTACAAAATGTATACGAGGAACGAAAGGGGTGGCCACGGAATATCGCTTAACAAACCCCCGCAGTCCTTTGAGTGTAGCGTTGCTGCAGAATTCGACTCTATCAGGCACAAACCGTTGCGCAATAGCAGGATTCGGGTCTCCAGGGAGAGGAGGAGGAGAGAACAGAGTGCGTTTCAATAAATTTGACTACCACCCCTCGTACACCACCACCCATTTGGTCACCCAACATCGTTCACCACCCGTGCCGCGCATCCGGCTGTACTACAAATTAAACCGGCGTGTACTTCGCTCATCGAACAAAATTTCAACACCGGCTTGACTCGAAACTCGGCGCCGAGGCTGACGAAGCATCGGGCTAACATGATCGTACTTCTGTTCCTCCTATCGTTCATGCTATTGCGCGAGAAAGAGCGACGTACTGCGGTCACGTATATTTTGTAACACCATGTAACTTGTACATACACGCTGCCAATTTGCCAGCATTTTTGTACAACGTTTGTTCCACTTTACGTTTTTATTTCATCATGTTGCTGTGGCGGATTGCGGTTAGCCATTTTATTTCTAGTAACCAGTATATAAATCTTTAATTCTTCATTATCAAACATCAAATTTACAAATCAGTAAATTTTTAAATTCTGAGATTCTTGAATTCCTAGACAAATTTTCAAATGTCTAAACTCTCAAGTATTTCTCAAAGTATTTCTCAAAATCTCTAAATTTCAAATGTCTCAACCTCAAAAAAATTTCAAATGCATAAATTCTCAAGTTTCCACATTTCCAAACCCCCAAACTTCCACACATACGAATATCAAACATCATAAATATTTAAATAATCCAAAATTCCTAAAAGTTTGACAACTCATCGATCACGAAGCACATCATTCATAATACGCTAGAGACTTAATAGATAATTAGTTCGATCATTTCAATAACTGCCCCGCGGAATAATCATTTCAGCATGAAAAGCTAGCCCCAAACGTATCGCTAGGATATGCATTTATTAATGCGTCTATAACCTGTCAACGCAAATTTGTCAGCGGTTTACACGTGGCTAGGGACATCGTGTGACATGGCGATGCAAACGCGTTGTGTATATATATTTCATGATATCCCAAATATTCGCTAAATATGCGTAAAGCTGTTGAGGATATTAGTTTCAGCCGAGTGTTACGTATCATTATGCGTAGTACGTAATTACACTCGATAACATATCATCCACGATATCGCGACGTAACATCACATATGCATTGCACGAGAACTCGAGTCATTTTTTTCGTTCAATCGGAACAGATAAACATTGTGCAGCTTTAATCGAATTAAAAATTAAATTTTACTTTATTTATCACGAAGGACTTTTTAGTTTTATTTAGTGTATGGTCAAGGGTGTTCTTTTATTTTTTAAAATTTATTCAAAACAACTTCAGAATCTAATTATTATATTTATAAATCTTGTGACAATACTCGTTTGAGATTTTCATTAACACTAAACCTACCGGCATACAATGCGTACTTAATTTGAAATTAAAAATGAAGTTAAACATTAAATAAACAAACGATGAAACATCAATTAATACACACATTTATTTTTTATCTTGATGAATATCAATTCTGATTTCAAGAAATGTACTTGAACAAAATGTACACCTTTTAATAAGAAACTTGTGGAGCGGTCATTTGACCGGCTTGGTAGTTTTAGTGTTAAATCAGTCGCTTGTAATGAAAGAGTATTTTGACAACGAAAGTGAGCAAATTATTAAACATACTTGATATGTGAAAATCTTAATAAGTACAGAAAATGAAATTTTGTCAGAAAATGGATTTGGCCCAGTTTCATTAGAGACAGATAATAAATGAACAATGCGAAAAGCGTGCATCGCGATACCACGATTCGAATAACTTATCTATTTTCCCCTTCTCGTTCAACGCTTTGTATCGCATAATTGGGATCGTGGCGGATATCTCGATTTATATCTCCCCGTGTAAGGGTGAAACCACTCTCGTTGCTCTTCCTGGATTAACAAAACGACGTCGAAATATGAGGAGAGAATGGACGAACGAGAAACACGAGAGAGCGAGAGGTAAAATTGAAAGGGAAGAGAATGACCGGCGCTCGAGATAAATATTCTACGGTACGGTTTCGAAGCGCTCTGGTCAGCATAGGAAAGCTCGAAGTGCGTTGTTTTCATAAACCGACCTCGGGAATTTTTTCAACAACGACACCCGACAAAACAAACGGCTACGTTGTATGTTTGCGAAACGTGTCCGGTTGTTGTCTCTCGTGCTGCTCGTCCAGTGTTTTCCGACTGCTAATCCTAATGGATGAGATTTCACCGAATTTCCCTCAAGATCCTCCGCAAGGTGATTTATTATCACGCACGTACACAGTTCCTCCTGTTTGTCTGGCTCTTCCTTTCGTTTCCCGACCGGGTTCAAGCATCCAGGACCTTTGTTCGGACCGTGTCCCTGGAGGTAGTCCATCGTACGGTCACTTTCCTTAAAACTAAACTATCTGCTCCTCTAGAAAGTGAACGAGCCTGTCCGCCCTCCATAGAATACTTAATTTATTCCGTGACCGCCCCCCTAACCTGTCTGACCGTAACAGAATCGAGCCAAAACGAACGGAGCAAGGGGAACGACCGGATCATTTATTACATTTAGGACTTTACCGTCCTGACTTGATCGACTTTTATACGTGTAATCGTTGCTTAAGCTGAGTCACCGTGACTTCCACAAACGTTTTGATGCACCCATCGATTGCATGGAACAGCTTTGATTATGAGCTAATCTGTTGCATATCTGCCATTTACGTATTATCTGTCGTGTGATCGATTTATATCTCTACTAGAAGAGATGAATGTACCCTTATAATAAACAATTACCTCGTCAAGAATAAATCTATCTCTGAAAGTATAGCTGAATTATGTTCAGAGAAAAATTGATCGGAATAACGTCCTTGACAATGTCGAAGTCGATGACGCTCTGTATAATCATCCACTTTGAGCGTCAAAAGTAGGGTGGCAGTATGACATACTGTACGTTAAATGGTTTTCGACGAAACTCCCTGGAATTACTATTATTCCCCGTGGATTATTCATATTACAGATCTATCGTGTAAAATTCATACTTTGAAGGAAAATCTCTTACCTCGTGGCATATTTAGTCAGACCATAGTCCCACGCGGCTGCTGTCACAAAACTTCGGTTTAATCATGTAACAGAACTTGTTATCAGCTTTTATTTACAAGAAGCGTAGCCGGTAAAGTGGTTTTATTGAATATAAATATCTAAACACGCAAAGTTTGCCGCTTTGCCCTCGACAGGATGAGGTCGACGGGAATTATTGAAGGAGGGAGGGAGGGAAGGAAACGAGGAGGGGATGGATACTCGTTTCCCTTGAATCCCAATAGGAAGATCCTCTGGGAAATGTAAAATAATACACGCTGTACTGCTTTTATGCATTGCCTCACGGCCGACGCCGCCATTTCGCCAACTGCTGGGTTTTGTATAGCTGCACCCGACCGCCGTCGTAATTTCATTTTCGACGAGACAAGTGAATTATCCGACTATCTGTGTGTATTATCCAAACACAAGACAGCCGCGACGCTGCGACGGCTGCTTCCTATTCTCTCGTCTAGCCTCTTTCTCCGTCGGCTCTGGCAAGATTATTTCGACGACTGCCGAATCTGTGTTTCGCAGTGCTTGTCTGTGGTATTACGCGTTTTTAGGGGATTAGATGGCTGCCAAGATAACGGTGACACCATTTTTCGACGCAGGGGGTGGAACCCTACGCGTCTCGTTAACACGCGATGCTTCTTATCGCTGCTGACACCATCATAATTTACCAGTTTTCGTTGTTTGCACCCTGCTCACTCGACCGGAACGTGCGTCTGGTAGGTTAGGGTCGCTTCGATTCCTGACAAAACAGATAAAACACTAGGCGGATTTTCTGTGATCTTAATGGATTTGTTTTGTTAAAGAATGGTCAGACACTTTGAGTTTGCTGTTTCAGGAATTTTGAGATTGTGAACGTTTGAATGTTGAAAAGTTTCAAGAACGCAAAAGATTAATACGTTAAGTAGGAGCATAATAGCGTTCCGCATTATTTTCGATCGAGTCATAAATTCTGAGAGAAATGTGAACACACTATTATGGGTCAGACCATATGTATCGCTATTTTTATTTATCACTGGCGGCATTAATTTTTACGCGAAACCGATATCCCGTTGTGTTCCCTTCTCGCATGGTTTGGCCACAGTATGAAAAGGAAAAGGTAGAAATAAACAAAAAGAACAGAGAAAAGAAAATTTAACACGTTATTGGCGGCCATGAGATTTATCGAAATGTACGTTGCTTTTTCCCCAAAGAGAAGGGGATAAATTCCGTACTGTTTTACCAGACAGACTCGAATTGCACGGAATGGTGGATACGAAGGACTCGAGGGTAGCTAAAGGATACGCCGAGCCAGGGCTGTACATTTACATCAAAGACACCGTGCATCGTGTACACACATTTTTCCCTCGCTTATTATTAAAATAAATGGACTTCCAAATGAGAAACATTATCAACGCGAATTTCACTTGTAAAGCACAACAATCTGAATCGCAATCTGAATCCGGCTAGCAAACCGGAACGTTCGTGTTTCCAACGTTTCTACAATTAAAATCCCTCGTCGCGTTGCAAATTGAGTAAAACAACCGGCACGACACAATACGATTCAAAATCTCCGGAATGTCGAACGAATTCTCCACGATAAACTCCCCTCAAATTTCACCCTTCGGAACGACATTCACCGAGAAAAATAATATCCCTACCTCGGGGGTAGCAACAATTTTCTCGGTCGAAAGGAGAGAAAAAAAAAAGATGCCGAGCGAGTGACTTTGCCACGGTCTCCCGTTTTTCCTATCCCTTGACTAGAAAGTTCATATCGTGGCAGAGGGTGCAATCTCGATTTCGACCCCCGGAATCGACGCCACTGGCCAGGGAGTCGAACAAAGATCCACGTTGCGTAGCTAGCCGGGACAATCATAACAAGCGGCTTGTCAGAGAGCGAAAGGCAGCGAACGTTACCGTTATGGAGGTAGATGAAACACCGTCGGGCTTAAGTTCACCCTCCTAGCGCCGATGAAAGAAGATCTGGAACGGAGGGATGAATTCGGCTGGATACGCAACGTCGATTGCATCCAGGCAGGAAGAGTCGCTGGAATTCGCCACGGAACGAGTCGGTTCAGCGACCGGCACGAATTGTTCCTATAAATTATCTTTGCTAAAACGACACCCGGCATTCGCAATTATTTAAATGTACCGGATAACAACGACGAGCCCGTGTCGAGCGCGGAACATCGAGCGGGAAACGCTGAACCGAGGAAAATGATTAAGGGTTCGAACCGATCGTTTTAATGCCAGGAATATCGCTGAGTAGGGTTCGTTCTGATCGCTGCGCACTGACTTAAATTATATTCTAATTTTAAACACTGATGCACCTGAAAATTCGATCAGGTTTCTGACAAATTTTTTCATATTTTGTTATCTTTATTATTTGTGGTTTCAAATATATCAGCATGGGGAATGTATTCTTTTCGTATCTTTCCTATAAAGTTATTTATTGCCATTCAACAAATAACAAGTTTAGGTTAAAGCAAACATCATATGAATCCGTACTGCCTCCATATTTGTGGTAACTTTGTATTCTCTCTGCGATGGAATATGAGCAGTTTGGAAACAAAATACGTGGAAACCTTGCCAATTTAATATATTCCGTTAGCTGTGTTTACAAGTAAAGCGAGGAATAATTAAAATTAATTTAAGTCAAATGTCTCGATAACATAGATAATATCCAAATATAGCGACCAAATGTCAGCAAGTACAAATATAAATTACAATTTTTTTTACCATTGTCTATGAATCATTGAACTATGAATTATCGAGTCATTCTAAATTTTCCAATATTTAAAATGATACTACATGTAGCGCAAAGAATTTGCCGTTAATTAAACGCTGCCAACTGCGGGTTCTAAAGTCAAAAGTTTTCGAAAGTGAACGAAAAATGGATTACGCCACTTATAGGATGTAGAACAGAAGATCCCGAACTCGTAAGACACGAAACAAGCAAAAGTTGCGTGGCAAGTTTAACTTCGCAAACAGGAAGTTCGATAGTTGTTGGGCTACTTGCCGAGAGGTACTTTCGAAATTGATTTCCGGACAGAAATCCGGCATTTGCTTGATGGTGCTATACATATGTATACGTTGTTTTTACAGCGCGAGTTTATCCGACGAGATCCGGAGATTACATAGCACCGCTGTACATAAAAAGTTGTATGTGGCACTTGAGATACTTTGTTTCACTTTCTGAAACTTTTCGAGAAACTTGCACAAATCGTCTGCTTTGAATATTTTAAAAATGGAACAATTTATACGAAGTCTGAAGACTGGAGAAATTTATGATTCTTCAAACTTGCGGATATTGCAGCTATTTTTTAGGGAAATTTAGAAATTTTTAAATTAGGACTTTGAGAGTTGAAGAATTTGGAAATTTAAAGGTAGAAACATTTTAGTATTTGAGGATTTGGTGAATATAGGATTTGTAGGATTTAGGGATGTGAATGTGGAGATTTAAGAATTTTGCAAATTATTTGAGAAACTCAATTTTCATTTTGCAAGTCCGAGAATTTCAGAGTATATAAATGTAGAAATATAATTTACAAATTCTGCAATTACAAAATTTTCAAGCTACTCCATCAAACTGGAAGATAAGTAGCGGGTTGCATAGATTAGACTAAAGTGTGCATGGTACATCACGAGTTATACCACCCATTATGTCTCCAGCATTACTTAAACCCCGTTGAATCATAAATTCCATCACATCCGTTAACGTGATTGTCATGATTTTGCACATAAAAATTTTGGTAGTTACAAAATTCAAAATTCATACGGTATTCACCGGGGTACCAGACTCGCTTTTTCTACGTCTCCTTTCCGTTTCAATTTATTTCACAACGTTGGCTGCAACGGCCCTGATATTTCAATAAAATCGAATGTCAAATCTCGAGCACCGTTTCGTGTGATTTATCAATGAAGGAAACGTTGCTCGCACTAAAATAGTGAAACGTTTTACGTTAATAATCTTCAACGATGGAAGTGATTTTTGTCGTAATCCTCGTAGCGTTATTTCAGAACGCATTGTTCGTTGCCGGGCAGCGGTTAAAGCGAGGTCCCGGCAAAGTTGTGCGGCAATACGGTTATAATTTTTATCCGGACAAATTGAATCGTGATGAATGTCGCCGTACAGTGCAACGGCATGTCAGCCGGTGGAACACGAACGAATAGAGTGAAGGTAGCCCGGATGAAGCTCGCTAGTCTGAAAATCCCCTCGGGAGGGTTGAAATCTACTTCTCCCCGTCGTAGTTTCTCTCTCTTCTCGTAATTCTGAGTTCCATCACATTGATTCCGGCCTCACCCTTCTCCGTAGACCTCTATCAGCATATACAAGGAGGGTCCAATTTATAAACTGCCCGCAGATTCAGCCGGCTGTGGTGTCTGATTAGATGTCCCCACGATTGAATATATCTTGATGATAATTGGGGGAGAAGATTTCAGAAGGAACGGGAACGCGTCTATTTTCAATTTGCCGCCATTGTGAACGCGGACGTACACTCTCCCTGGTCTCGATTAAACGAAAATTTCGCTTAATAAAGAACGCGTGTTCCAGCGGATCGTTCGTTTTTCTTGCTCCCGCGGCGCGTTTCGTGCGGCGAAAATGTTAATTCTACGCAAAAGATTTCCCGGGAACGATTGTGCATACTCAACGTGGCCCGACATTAAAAATAATACACGACGCACAAGCGAAACAGGGAAGCGAATGAGAAATGTATCACGCGACGGTTTATTGAGAATTCGCACGTTACCATGAACCGTGTTCTTCCCGATTTCATGGGTTAACGTTCCTTTCGAAAGTCGGAAAATCGCTGGGAAAAGCAAACTGGATAGAAACATTAGCACGTTAAACGGCTTTCGAACGATTCGCGAAGGAAATCTCGTTTTAGCGTAGAAAATGTCGCGTTAAAGAATTTTCTCGAGCGTTTACCCTCGTCGCGATAAAAACGTTTCGAATATTTTTTACCCCCAATGGAGATTACGTTCCGGTAACTCTCGCGAACGCTTTGAAACGCTTTTCTTCGTCTTTTTTTTTCTTCATTCTTTTAAAGCCGTTTTGTAGTGCATTTTATTCGCCGCGATAATTTCTTTTTCGTTGTTCGTAATTCGTTTTGCGTTAAACCCTCGGCACGGTTTTAGGGGAACCGATCCGGGATATTGAATCACTCGAACGGAGGGGTTACGATGTAACGCAAAATAGATATGTATATACGCGAATCTATTTACCGACCGAGATCCCCCTGTTCTGATAACACTGCGTTATTCTTCCATAGGGTGATTTCAGATATGATTTATACGTATACTCGCTAACTTAGCAAACTCGACTTGATAAGGTTCGTATAAGTAATTGGATGCGAGAGAAAGATTGCTTAAGTATATTTTGCTACTCGTATTTTATTATTATGCCGTTAAAACGACCGTTAATTGAAGAGTTACGCCATTGTAAAGGCCTCAAGATAACGCTAAGAGCCCATTCTTGAAAAAATATAAAAATTACAAAAAGTACTTTCACACATATTAAGTCTTTCACCTATAAAAATTTAAAGCAGTGAAAAAAATAGACAGAATAACAATACAAAAGCTGGAACCGCAAAATCTAGTACTTGAAACAATAGAAATTTTTTCACGTATTCCCATTTACGAATACTTTTCTAAATCTATTTACCTTGATATATTAAAAAAAAATAACTTCGTAAAATATTTGCAGAGTTACAAAGTCTTAGCATGACAAGAAGAAAAGTCGAAGGAAAAACTTGTGGGATTCTTTTTATATAAACTGTTGATGTTAAATGGACGATGTTAAAAAGTGTTATACAAAGAATTGTTAAGCACGGCCCGTTTACGCTCGAGAGAGTTAAATAATGGCGACTTAGAGGAGAGAAGCACGATGGCACTGCTTTAAGTTCGATATTGAGGACATTCCGATGCTTTACTGAAGGAAGTTCGGAATCTTTTAATACTATGTTGAAGCCCTGGACCTTTCTGTTCCCTCTCAACTTTTTCCTTTGCACGAGATTCACTGTCATCACTTAGTGCCTTTAAAACACTTGGATGAGTACTTTGAAAGCTTTCAAGTTGACCTATATAGAGTTCGGTGTTCGGATTGATGGTATCAAGCTATATAATATTCTCATCGCATTTCTGTGTAAACTTGTTCATTATTAAGAGAAAATTTTTCGTAATTGTTAATTCGAATGTAATGTCATATATTGTGTGACAAATATTTTAACCCTTTGCACTCGAAGATAATTTTATTCTTTGCAAACAGCAACTTTAAAATATTAATTTAAACGTTAAATGAGTACTTCTGTACTAATAATTTCCACTATTGTCTATTTCATTATATTTATACATCACATGAGCACTATTATTAATTAAATAATGATTATTTTAAATTATTGTATTAAATCGAATGGTGCCTGAGAGGCACCTCTCGAGCGCAAAGGGTTAATTTTTATAATGGAATGTAAGTTTGGAAACCTTCTGTTTAGAATTGCCAAATATTAACATTCCCCAATACTCAAGTCCCAGATTTGCCACATCCTCAAATTCTCAAAGACCCAAAATTAAAATACCAAATTCTCAAATTTCCAATTCTCCCCAATTTCCAAGCATCACCTTAATTCGAAGATTTCAAAATTACCTCCATTCCTAAACTTGCAAATATACAAGTTCAACAATATGCAACTAGAAATCACCTCTCCCTTCATATATCGCAATTTTTCCTCTGGAAGCCTATCGTGTTTCCACCGTACGACTTGTTAGATCACAGTCCACCTACGCCACGCCTCGCTGGCGCCTGAAGGTATTTTTTCGCCGCGAAACAACGGAGACGACCCACGTACGATAAGCCCCGAATCGGTAGCAAATGTAACGAGCATCGCGGGTCAAATGTAGTACGGTACAATGAATTTCCGGTTTCTTATCCCACGCACGTATCATTGTAACGTCGGATAGCAGAGAGGGGATCGTGTTTCGAACGCGATATTTTACCTGACTACGAGACACCAAAAGAAGGAGCGGTCTCGACCCACACTCTACGCAAAATGACAGGGAGCCGCGACAAGGTGGGGGTAAAAATACGTCATACAAATGGTTGTCATTCATTTTCATCGGCTTCCCCTGATTCTGATTCATGCCTCCCGTAGTTTCGTATTACTCACACAAAAAGCAACGCGCACGAAGCTTAAACAAAGCTCGATTCACCTGACACGGCCTCCCCGTACCAAGCGTGCCAATGGCTTTGTGCAGCACGCACGTGTTTCTACGTTAACCTGGTTAAAACTGTCCCTTATTTAACTCTTTCGTCAACGAATCAACTTTTCTTGGTTCTTTATGAATTGCTGCGCGATTTCCTGTTTTCAAATAATGTTGTCATATTTAGATGTATCATGTTTGATACTGAATTACTAAGAGGGTTGTTTGAACATTTACAATTTTTTTTTTTGTAAACGAACATATTTATTAAAATATTTTTCTTAAACTCTTTGCTGATTTTTATTAAGATATGGAATTAATGTATATGTTATTTTGTGTCCTATCGTTTATTCATTTGTTTTCCTACATTATTTTTAATTTTACATTATGTATGCATTATAGGACTGTATATCTAGCATTAATCTTTTAAGTTTCAATGTAGAGTGTATCTACGAAATTTCATATTGTAGATACATTAGTTATTTGTTAGAAATACATATAAAATAAATGTGGTCTTTTTAATTTTAACGGAAAACCTTGGGAAAATATTTAATAGCAGAATTCGAAAAATGTATGAGGTTGTTATTCAAATCGTATTTACGAATACAGCCACTTGCGTTCATTACACTTCCAAACGTGGAAGAGAACGACACAAAAATGTGAAAAAGTTGTAAATGAAAAGAGAACGCTTGGACAAAATGCAATGTGTGTACCATGACCAACGACACTTAAACGTTCCACGAGATAGTTATGCACACAAGAATTGAATTTTTATCGTTCTCGTAGGTGCATGAGTAACAGAAATTAAGTGGGACGTGTGTGTTTCGCTGGTCACGAAAGGGTTCAACTGCAAGCCGTCGCGAACGGCTGGCATAATCAAATTGAAATATGTACACTCGGATGAAATGTAGACTTCCTTTAGATAAAAACGAGTGTAAAAGGGAAAAGCGGTTTCTTTTGTTCGTAGATTAGATATGCAAACGTTTCTATAATTCTATAGATGAAAGTTTGAAAGTAAATACGGTTTTAGATTTTTAAGTTTATTCATTTTTTAATTTGCGTACTTTTTAATTTATTAGAATTTAAAAGTACCTAAATCTCCAAACTACCAATGATACTTAACTCCTACCTTCCTAAGTTTTAATATTCCCTTTGTATATTCACTTCACTTCCCAAAACTTCTAAACTTGTAGACCTCTTTCCTAAATTAAAAATTTATTAACTTCTAATTCGGAATATCCGAACCCTGAGTATTTCTTAATATCCAAATATAAAAATGACCAAATTGAAAGTTTCAAACTTGAAAAAATGAAAGTTTACGAACGCGTGAACCCATCACTGCCATTTTACCCACCGTGTCACCGCACAACGATTCTCACCATAAAAGAATTTAAACGTTATCGAAGAAGCAAATAATAAATAACAGCAGATGAGCCACAACGAGTTTAAAACCGAGCAGGTTATTTTTCTTTTCAAGACCATAACCGTATTGGTCTCGGTGCGCGTATAATATGCGCACTTTTGTTCACTTCTTTTCTTGCTCCTCATCAAGCGGTTCCTTCCCCGGTTGTTCTCGTTACACAGGTCGTCGAAAAAAAGGGAAAACAGGAAGGGAAAATAGACAAAGGAAAAAAGTTAACGGCAAAAAGGGTGGGGGTCTGATGAAGAATGCAAATTAAAGTTGGCTCGTTTGCATAATTCAATCATTTATGCTATCCGTTCGATCGATAATGCGAGAAGTTGCATAATACATTTTTTATTAAACGTAGCTAATGCGGACAAAGGGTTGGTTCGTATTGCGCGGTTACCATCAAATGTGCAATAAATTTCCGCGAACGTAAATATTTCAGCGCGTTTAACAAATCTCCAGGCTGAACTGGCCATACTAAAACCGCAATTTCCTGTCGCTACATAAATGTCGAAAATCCTGTAAACGACGTTTTAATTAGAGACTTGCGTTCAACCGGCTAAACACAGCTCGAGCGTCATTTGTGCTGCCGTCAATTATCATTTAAATAGTACCCGCTAAATTGCACATGCATTATACACGCAACCGATGTCGTCATTTCATAATTTACACTCTTTAATGAATGTTTATTCGTCAACGATGAAAGGTAATGAGTTTACTTTCTCGACGATCATCGTTCTACTTTTCACTACGTGTTTCGTTTATGGGCGGTGTGCTGCTAGAGGGTGGTGGTCCATGCACTGTTTGTGTTACAGTGCTAAATTCCTTAAATTTCCGAATTTTCCAAATTTCCTAAATTCCAGAATTTCTCAAATTCCCTAAATTTCCTAAATTCCAGAATTTCTCAAATTCCCTAAATTTCCTAATTTCCAGAATTTCTCAAATTCCCAAATTTCCCAAATTCCCAAATTCCCAAATTCCCAAATTCCCAAATTCCCAAATTCCCAAATTCCCAAATTCTCAAATTCCCAAATTCCCCAGATTCCCAAATTCTCAAATTCCCACATGCCCCAAATTTCCCAAATTTCCCAAATTCTCAAATTCCCAAATTCCCAAATTCCCAAATTCCCCAAATTCCCAAATTCACAAATTCCCAAATTCCTCAAATTCCCACAACCCCAAATTTCCCAAATTTCCCAAATTTCCCAAATTTCCCAAATTTCCCAAATTCCCAAATTCCTAAATTCCCAAATTCCCAAACTCCCAAACTCCTAAATTCCCAAATTCCCACACGCCCCAAATTTCTCAAATTCCCAAAATTCCCAAGTTTCCCAAATTCCCCAAATCCCCAAATCCCCAAATTCCCAAATTCCCACATGTCCCAAATTTCTCAAATTCCCAAATTTCAAAAATTCCCCAAATTTCCCAAATTTCCCAAATTTCCCAAATTCCCCAATTCCCAAATTCCCCAAATTCCCACATGCCCCAAATTTCTCAAATTCCCACATACCCCAAATTTTCAAAATACCCTAAATTCCCTAAATTTCCTCAAATTCCCAAATTCCCAAATTCCCAAATTCCCAAATTTCCTTAATTTCCCGCAGCACTCCTTATCAACGATGTGCAGTGAAAAATAAAATAAGATGTCTACCCGGCTAGAATAAATCTCTCGAATTCGCTTTATCGGTTGTGGCCCGATTGGTTCGCAAAAGTTCCTCGTAATTCTTTATCAGCCGACAACAGCAAGTTTTAGGCGGAATACGGATTTCGTGTTCATCAAGCCTGGCTCCCTCGAAAGATTGGGCAAGAAGATGTTGTACAGAAAGTTTCACTTGTACGCGTTTATAGACGCAATCCCGAGAAAACTTTGTCCAACTTCTATGTGTATACAATTTGACATAATTTCTTACTTGTTTTACATTGCTCACACTCGAACAGTGGTATACACTTTGAAACTGAGAAACAGGGTGAACACGTGGCACGAAACTTTTGAAATTCAATAAAGACTCTTGGTTCATTAGCTTTTTCTACCGAAATTTTTATTTCAATATGAAGTACAAATATTTATTTTATCGTTACAAAAATTTATCATATTATATTTGGATTCATTTTGTCACCTTTTAACTTTTGTTGTACTATTTATCTTTCGTTTACAATTAAAAAATCGTGTTCCTAATGAATTGGCTTCCTTACTTTTATCTCTTTGTTTTTTGCGTACATAAATAAGGCTTAATAGGATATTTTGGACACAGCAAATGTGTTGCAAAAAAGATACTCGATTTAGGATATCGGCAATATCCGTCTGTGACAAATCGCGTTCATAAAATTTCAGGATCACGTACACACAGCACGCCCCTCGCATTAATACCGAGGATAATTCGATTCGGCAAGATCGAAACTCGAGTCGCAGACTTAATCCGCCGCTATACCGTACGAAGATTACGCTTACAGATGGTGAATCGTTAAGGAGACCCCACAGAAGCAAGAAAGCTTCCGTGGTTCGTCACGCTGGATGTCCTTTGGATGCTGGAAGTAATTCTTCTTCCTGCGCATGCTAGTAATAACGTTCGCTCTATTCACTGACTGCAACTTACCATTAGGCAGAAGAAAATCTCTGTTATTACAGTTTCTCCACTATCTTTCATGTACAGTCAGGAACAAATCTAGTTTTTCTAGGGGAAATTTCTTTTTTTGCTTTTCTTTAAAATTTACATGCTTGTGAGTCACTGGAAAATTTGAGGATTTGGGGATGTAGGAATTTGGGGATTTAGAGATATTTGGTGATTTGGAAATATTTTTAAAATTTGTTCACTTGTCAGTGACTTGAAAATTTGAGGATTTGGGGACGTAAAGATTTGGAAATATTTTTCAGATTTGCACACTTGTGGATAACTTGAAAATTTGATGACTTGGGGACGTAAAGATTTGAGGTTATAGGAATTTAAATTCAACAATAACTTACAGTAGACATTTGAGTTGTAGTTATTTCACATTTAGTTTCATTACAATTACCATTTAACACTAGATTTATAGAATCGACATCTTAAATTTTTTAGTAATAAAAACTGTAAAGAAGCTTTTATCAAAATGAATGTTAACCTTCATTGAGATGATCATTCTATATGATAAATTATTAAATATATAACGGATAATACGTAAATTATCCGTTATATATTTAATTTATACTTCACTTAAAATGTACGTGATTATTAAACCTTCGTACATCTAGGGTTACCGCCATTACAGTTCCATCCTCCATTTAGCGACACCGTCTCAAGCTTAAATTTAAATTTATCTCCGTTAATTTTGACAGTGCTCCCAGATAAGAAATATTACAACTATTGTATTACAGGTGGGTAAGTGATCTCGTTTGCATAATTCGTAATATATGAATATCTTGAACAAGTGACGCATAAAAGCTCCTGAAACGAAACTCGTATCGAGTATGGCAAGTATTTGACCTACCCTCGACCGGGATCGGTTTCAGCGAGGAGAACAATTGATATTTTCCTTTTTAAAACATAGGATATTTCAAAGGAAATTCATTTGTTAATCATCGGCTGGCGAACATCGTTGAGTACGGTGAACATGGTGCACCGTCGACGGAACAAAAGTTCATTCGATCGTGCGTTTGCGATGTTTAATTAACAATTAAATCAGGATTTAATTATCGTATTAAATCGCAATGGACGTTCGATGAACCGAGTACTACTCTGTTATTGTTCGCAGTTTATGAATCGGTTTACGGTGAGAAGCAGTTTTTGATGAAATTAGTTATAGGGCCTCGGATGCTTGAAACACTCGATAACAGGGATAATTCACTGACGATGTGTACACGGGCCGAGTTAAAAAAAAAGTCGACGAAATAACGGAATTTCAATTTTAATTCAATTTCATCATCGATATTCTCGATGCGAGGTGTGTTTATCTATAAATCCGCGAGAGATTCCCGAACGAAGCGAAAACATCGTGGAATATAGAACGGATATAGAGCGTTTTCTCCGACGTGGAAAAAGCTTGTACCGATATGGATCATTAGTTAATACAAACGAGAAATAACGCGGAATCGCGAGCGATTTATCGATATCGGTCGGGGATGCGAAATTAAAACGTAGCGTTTTTTTCCACCAAGAAATAATCGGCGAACAGCTTCGTTTCCTCGTGGTTCGTTCGGATTTAACTGAAAGCTCGCAATAACACCGATAAAAAAAAACAAAGAACGAATTACCGAGTGTGTTTTAAAAGCGCACGAGTAGAAACCCGCAAGACAGACGCTGAGGAATTTTCGGAAAAATATTTAGGACTCGCGTTAATTGAACGATGAGAAAAATTAACGTCGAAATCGGTGATCGGATAAAAAAATAAAAAATCCGAATTTTAACGAAAAGTGAGTTGCTCGATTCTTGATCGTGGCATGAATTCAACTTCATCGACGTTGATTTCTGTGTCGGTCAAGTTGACTAATTAACCGATGAAAATTAATCGATATTCATTTTACGACTACTAATTAATTTGTTGACCCGCCGATTTGTTCATTGAAAACGCGACGTGTATATTCCATTACAAACTTGGAAAAACAAGTTAATTCGTTATGCTCGTAATAAATGCAAACTTCCACAATTTACATGTTACGTGGCCATAAAGGCTGCAAATACAGAGACAGACACATAATTAAAATGGCGATTAAGGGAATAAGGTTTTATCGCTCATTGACATTTTATTGAAAAGCTCTAAATGTGGAAGAGGGGGATTTTAAACTTTGTGAATTTGGGAATTCGAGGGTTTGAGATAGGAGATTAGTAGTTTTTAGAATTTGGGGATTTGGGGAACTGGGAATTATTGAAGTGAGTATTTATAGATTTAGGGGTTTGGAGATTTAGGAATTTAGGAATTTAGGAGTTTAAAAATTTTGTGAATTTGGAATTTGGGGATATAGGGGTATAGGATTATTTGGATACAGCAATATTGACATTTAGAAATTTCGTATCACATATTCAGTGATTCAATGATTAATAATTTAGGTATTTAGAGGTTTAGGGGTTTAGGGATTTGGAACTTTGAAAATTTGTGAATTTACGCATTTCGAGTGGATTTATAAACTTTCAACTTTGTAGATTCCCATTTTGGAAATTCGGTAATTAATGTATTGTTTTTGAAAATTTACGAATTCTTACAACATTCATTCAATCGTAGAACCATCAACTTTTCTTACAAGACTATTATATTACCAGTCTATAAAAATTCCTTAAAAATTGCGTGAACTGATATATAATTCATCCTACATACATTTCAGTATATACAAGTTATATAAACATATATTTAGACGCGTCCTTCGTGGTCCCCACCGGTAGAAATATGAGCATCATGAAGCTGGAAGCGAAAGGTCGTAAACGGAAGCAGGAAATCGTTGTCCCGCGTATCTGGGCCAAAGATTAAATGACGTTTGGTTGTATAATTTGTCAAGAAGATAATCCAGAAGGATGAGAAGACGCGGTCGGTAAGAAGAAGGGAAATCGGTCAGTTTTTCGGCGACTGTAGCGTGAAAACGGTCGAATCGTCGCCAGTCACGCCCAGATACTATATTCGCTTTTGTATTCAATCCCTCCGTTGCCCCTCGGCAATTTCGTTTACGTGGACCAATGGCTCACAATAGGGTCTCACAAAGGGATGATCGGGTCCCCGCCAATAAACCGAGGGTTACAGGGGAAATCGGACTCGTGTGTAGGATTCTATCGCGAGGATGAGTGGGTCAACCGATAAATGACATACACCGCGGACGACGCCGGCGTTGGCGTCGTTTCTTCTTCGCGGAAATCAAATCCATTTAGACTCCAGCAAAAATCAAGGAAATATCCCGAGTTTCCACATTTGAATTATTAGACAAATTCAATATTTTTCAGAAATTCTATTTCAGTTTATAATCACTGTGCTGTGGTGGTATTATAAATATTCACTAGCATACTCTTATCAAGTATATCAATTCGTAGCAATTCAATCTTGGAATTAATTATACTTACCCTTAAAAGAACTACGTGTTACCTAACCAAAAGGAACTTTCAAGACCTTTGAGACCAAAAAACGAAATTGAAAGATTAACTACTATTATTCCTAACAATCTGTATTACAATGTATCTGACCACAAACGTCAGTCTTCATTGTGGCGATCAACTCGTTAATAGAGAAATGTCTCATGTCTATAACACTCTGAAGCGACACATTCGTCGCCCAAAAAGTATTAAGCGACACGTACATCTTACGACGTATTTATGGGTAAAGACAATATGGAGTTTGTGGAGCAATACAAGAGGCAAGTAGGGGTAAGTAGTATAACGTGTTCGTGTAACACTTGAGTAACGACCGTTCACGGGTGTAGTTCACGCGGTGCGACCCTTATACACAATTTTGCCCTCGCGCGATTCGCAGAACCGTTTAAGCCATTCCAGTAGTTTTAACACGAACCAAAGGACGAGCTGATTGGTTCTATGCACTACCCTGAGATCACCCCAAGTTTCTCATTCGAACCACCCTGAAACACTTTCGGGGTTCTTCGCCTACTATGAATTTACAATGAGAAATCCCCTTTTGCCGTTGGAACTTCTTTTTTACACTGGATCTCGGAGAAAGTTTCGCCATTACGAGGCGAATGTTTTCCATAATGTAGACCAAATAGATGCGTCAGACTCGGAAACTTGATATTTAAAACCTGAGGTAGGAGAACCTTCTTTAGCGATACTAGTGGTTGATGCTGTGACTACTGTGAAGGTGTGATGTAAAGTTCCACTGGGTTCTTTGGACAAATATTTATTAGTTGGTATTTTTGAAGAAAATTCTTTGTGGTTAGAATTGAATAGGAATTCTTTGAACTTCTAAATATCTAAATTTTTAAATAATATCAACTTTTAATTCCTTTAATTCCTAAATCTCAAAGTTCATAAATTACCAAACTTCCAAGCTTGAATTAAACGAAAATCACCAATTGATGCAGTCACCCCGATAGGTAGTTACTCATGTCTAGTCGATAAACCCATTAATATTATTTATGCAACTGCTGCTTTGAAGCAATTCGAGCTAACAGTTGGTTCGTAAATGGCATCGATTGAAAAGAAAAAAAAATGACACCGAAAAGGTATTAAGTCGTTCCGATATTTTTTTAACACGTGCAAAAATTCGTTCTATTTCGACTCCTTTCCCCCTGGATAGTTGCGTAGCCCCGGGGGTACTGTTGGGGTTACTTTGCAGCCCACCATGGAACCGAATGGAAGGCAACCCCCATGACGGCAGGCCCTCTCTCGGCCATTAGATGTTTTTACAATGAATCCCTATTTACCGGGCTGTCAATGCGATATTTATGTTACCCGATATTGCGTCTCCGAGCGAGTAATTGAAATTTTCCTAACGGGAAAGAGCGGTCCTTCGATTTAGCCGCGATTTCCCTCGCTGAGTCAGATACGACGATCTCGATGCACGTGCAATCGAGCCGGTTCGATTATCGACGAGTGGATTGTTGCGTGACACGAACCGAACCCGTGATCCATGCATATACGCTCGATTGTGCCGGATTTTCAGACCGATACAACCTTTATTTTGCCGCGGTATATGTTCACGGTGAAATTTATCCGCGAACACGTGCACGATGTGTATACCAGAAAATGCGGCTTCTCCTTTTTATCCGATACAACGAACGCTGGATTATCGACGAAGAACGCAAGGTAAACAAAAGCTCCGCCATTTGCGGTAGACAATTCCCGCACAGGATGTACGGATTTATTGTTAATTTCCCTCGAAGCGGACGAACGTTCTTTTCATCGATTAAAATGAAGCAATCCGCTACTATTATAACTGACTACGAGTCGATATTAGCTGAAAGGCATGAACGATGTTACGTTACCTCTTCGATTAATTGGGATCTAGTGATATACCGGATATGGTGAGTAATTGACATATTTGAGATGAAGAGGTGATTGGAATAGAAGGATGTGCAGATACATAAGGGTATAAGGATGAAGGAGTATAAGAATAGGGATATAAGAAAACTGAAACATAGAGGTAGATATGGACTCACCCTAAATAATTAATATTTCGTAGAAGCTAATTCTCTTAGTCAGTGAAAAATCAGGAAACTTTGTAATCCATATATTATTCAGTTATCTCCTACATCCTCATGTAACTCTGACAGAAAACCCACCAGAATTATTTACAACATTTTTGCCTTTCCCGAAAAATATTT